>NC_045426.1:243615812-248615812 GCF_902635505.1 Sarcophilus harrisii
CTGGTCTTTAGTTTTTGTTTTTTAATCTGTAAAATAGTCTCTTCTATCTCTTCTTGTATTTTATGTTTTCCCTTGAAAAAGGCTGAGACCTAGAGTTCCATGGCTGGAACTAGATATAAATTCATAATTTTCCTTCAGATTTAGTGGTTGGGTCTGTACATGTAGATCATAGAATAATCCATCTATTTTTATTTATTCTGATACCAATACTCTAAGTAATTTTTCTTATTGAGAGTTCCTTTCTTTAAAAGAAATCTTACCTAATAATCTAGTCCTTTCCCCTTTCCCATGTATATTTAATCTATTTGCGTTCTAAGCATTAGAGTTCCATGTTTTTTGGGATGTATACCTTCTATCTTGTTCTAAGATTGTTAAGTAAATATCAGTGAAGAGTGAACCTATTTATAGAAGTTTCCTATGTGCCTTCTATGTATACTCTTTATATAGGCGGTCCCCAATTGATTAATGGGGTTTATTCCAAAAGCTCATAATAAAAGTCAGGTTTTTGGAATTTGGAATACATTTGTGATGAAGCAATATTATAAATTGTGGTTAGGTTCTTTGGCTATCCCATGAGTCTCTTTAACTCATAATATCCCTGCTATTAGTACTCTAGAAACTATTCACCATTTGTAATATTGTTCCTATGGGAAAATGCATTTTAATGTCTAACTTGGAAAAGCTAGGAACAGATATTCCACTTGCCTGACAAGTCCCAGCAGCAAGAACTTCTCTTCCTCCATTCTTCTACCTGTATATTAATAGGATTAATGACTCCCTTACCTCTTAATCACTGGTAATAGCTCCTGTGGCCTGGGGGAGGAGGTGAAACAGGGCTGGAGTTAGAAAAAGCTAGGAGGACTTTGCTGTGGAGAGTGAAGAGTTGAATAGAGAAGCTATTGGGGGAGATAGCTGTTATTAAGATAAGACAACTGAAACCTTCAGCACTTGCAATCCTTCAATATTATAGAAACTTAACACCTTATGAGCAAAAAATATTTAAAATAGGAAACTTCCATATGGCCCATGAATTTTTCCCCATCTCCTCTTTTTTTTCCTCCTTCAGATATGTCCTGCAATGTGTCCCAAGATTCTTCCCTTCCAACCCAACAATTTAGTTTTGTCTTAAAAACTGATGTAATGGCCCTATTTGCCCCAAGTACATTTTGTTCAACTTACTCCATTTCTACTAGGACAAAGGGAACAAAAGTATGGTGTCAAGAAAGATTTGCCAGCTACAATGAGCAATATTAGAAATAAGGAGTCTATGGGTGGTGAGGAGGGGACTAGAGCCCTGGAAGGGAGACAATGAAGAGTTACAATGGGAAAGGTATGTAACTTCCCATGCTTTTTCTCACCCCCATTTTGTTGCTAATTGTTCTTAGGAGAGATATGTGACACAAGGTCTACATGGTAAGAGGCGATGCTGTAATGAGATTTTTTTATCTTATCATTGCTTCTTTTCCTCTCTCCTTATTCTTGACACTTCTCTATCACAGATTTTACTGAAGACTGACACTGAGGAGGTAGAAAAAAGTAAGACCCCCAAAATAGGCCATGGTAGGAATACTAAAGAGAGTGGAGGTGGAGGTTTCAGGAAGAGGCAAGATAGGGTTTGGTGGCTGTCTGTAGTACCAAGAAGAAGGTCAGAGAGTAGCATGAATCCCCCATATTGCCAAATAAGAGTGAAGTTTCTTTGACTGAATCTAGTTGGGTTTGCAATTTGTTAATGTGGGGAAGTTGGGCATTGGTGAGGCATGACTACCTAGAAAGTTTTTAAAAATTTCTTTTAAAAAATTAATTTGAATTCAAAATATCATCAAAAAACATGAACATTTCAGTATGTAGGAGGATCAAAAAGGGAGACTGCATATGGAACATTGAATTGGTTTTTTTTAAGTGTGTATTATTGCTATGTTGCTATTCCTTTCTGAACTTTCCTATATATTTTGGATAGCAGACCTTTCTTGAAGAAATTTGATACAATTCCCCTCCATCGACTATTTCCCTTCTCATTTTACAGCATTTCAATTTTATGAATTAAATTAAAACCTTTTCAATTTTATATAATTAAAATTATCCATTTTATCTTCTATGAATTCTTTAGTTAAGCATTTTTCCCCTCAACCACAGCTATGGAACATTATCTCCTTCTCTTCTCCAAGTTTATATGTATATGGATTTATATCTCCATCTATCTATCTATCTCTATCTCTATGTAACCTCTTATATTTAGAACATATATCCTTTTAGAGCACATTATACCTTATTTTATAATGTATATATTCTTCATGGGAGTAAATTAGGCACTTTAGAAGTCCCCAAAGACAGCTAGAGCACCACTTAATTCCCTGCTATAGGTAGTTGTTAACTGGTACTTTATAAAAGGTAAAGCAACTCCTAGAAATGCTTAATACCCTTAACAGTTTACAAATTGAGGGAATCTTGTTAGATAAGGGAAAAACAATTAGTCCAGGAAGGGAAGAAAGTTGCTAGAATACATTTAATTCAGAAAGATAGTTTTATTCATTCAGTAATTTGTATGGAACTGCTCCAGTGTAAGTAAGGGCAAAGTAAGGGAGTCCAGTCATCTATGAATGCATGGTGATGAAATAAAAAGCTCAACAAAAAAGTGAATCATACCCCAAAATCCATTTAATTGACTTTTTCTCCCCATAAGTTTGACAGATATTTGGGTGAACTTTCTGGAAAATTGGATGTTGGTTGAAAATAGCCAAAAAAAATAAAGGAAGAAATTAAGGGAATTGATTTATTCTGTTTACAGATAATGGATTTCATTTTGAAGAATAGGTCATTTTCTTTTTCTCTTCTCCCTTGGTTTTGCTGCAAGAAAACACTGTAGTACAAAATGTTCATGAGCCTTCTTTTCATCTTGTCTTTATTTCATTAGTCAAAAATAACAATATTTATCATCTCTTTCCAATTTTTCTCTCTTTGCAAAATAGTCTTTTGAAAGAGTAGTCTATTCCTCCTGTTTCCTTGTCTCGTTCTAGGAATGATAATTTCTGTTACCTATGTAAGGAAATGTTTATATTCATTGAAACAATGCCCATTTTGGTATTCTATTATTTCATCACTTTTAAGATTCAATTTAAGATATTATTACTAGTGAATCAGAATGTCATAGAATATTAGGATAATTCATGTAATGCAGTAGCATTCTCTACAATATCTTTGGCAAATATTATTTGAAATGACAAGGAGCAAAAAAAAAAGTTCATTCTATTTTTGGAAGGCTATTATCAGAAAAAAAAATCTCTGTTTAAAAGGCTGATTTCTCTCCCTGTAAATTCCACTTATTGCAGCTAAGTTTGTTCTCTGGATTTATAATCTTCTTTCATATGACATTTTTTTGGATATTTAAAAACAGCTATCAAGTACTATTGGCTTTTCTTTCTTTCTTTTTTTGAATGGGTGAGTGGGGTTAAAATTCCCGGTTACTTCAACTGCTTCTCATGTAACACAATTTCCATACCCTTGGTTAGTTTGCCCAGAACTCCTCTGATTTCTGATCCCATACAGAATGGAACCTAGACTATGCATATAGGAGCTCCAGTTTGAATGCCCTCTATGCTAGAGCCTCAATGTAATACTGTCTACTTATAATATGGCATTCAATCCAAGAGTATTTGACATTACAAAAAGGCTTATAATGTGGTTCACAATTTAGACTCTGGGGATGTAGCCAAAGCTGTAATATATGAATGAATGCATAGAGGTAAAAGTTTGAAGGCAAAGAAACCAAGAGGTTAACTATTTCTAAAGTACCTTTAGAGTGGTTTTCATGTTTAATTGATCAATGAGAGACATGAATCTAATGAAAGTACAAGTAGTTTCTTGGTAGAGTGTATTTCTTATATTTTAGTTGAGTACATGAAGCTTAATAAATACATTTACAAATATTGTTCCATTTAATGATCCTAGTACTACTATGAACAAGAGAGACATGTCTAGGACAACAGATTTTAGAAATCATAATCTGCTGTTCTTCTGCTCATGTACCGATTACCACTCACCAGCCTGGGGTTATACAGCTGAAAAGTAAAAGTGGAGTCATGAAACATCTAGATTTGGCTCCATGCCCTTATCCAAAAATGCATTGCCTGGCAAAAACTGGAATATACTTCTTAGTCTCTGGCTTATCCTATAATCAGATTCATATGGGACATTTTTCAAGCTGATATTTGGAGTTAAGACTCCACTGAATCAGTGTGTTATGTAATTTAGCACCTGAAATACTGAGGGGAAAATTCATAAACCAGTGAGATATTGGGGATTATGCAACCAAAAAAAAGTATGCTTATTTCCAAATCTCTAAGGGTTAAGAAAAGTTTTAAAGGAATTAAGTCATTGATTATAATACTCAAGGATTATAATCCCTTTTCCCAGTGGGGTATTACAAGCATTTGATTTCAGTTTCTGCTTTAAAGATTGCAACATCTTAAAAAAATAAAATAAAAGGGCAAACTGTGTATACTGTAAGTGTTATGTTTGACCACCCATGAAACAAACAGAACACTTTATCAGATGGACATGGAAAGCATAGTCTGTATAATTCTCTGGGCGGCCTCAGGCATATCCAATAATGGGTATATTGAGTCTATGATTAAAAAAATTTTTTTCATGAACAAAAAGAACACAATATATGCAAGGACACAGTTTAACAACTGAAAAATCATGTGGTAAATGTCAAAGCTCAGCCTGTAAAATGTTAATTCTCATCTGGAACAACATGTAAAGATTTTACACATGAAGTATGCTCAGAACGCTCTTAGTGTTTTGTTTGTACCTGTCTTGACAACTTACCACATTTTATGCATTTTTATTTCCTTGTATATACACACTTATGGGTTTATTTTCTTTTTATTTCTCTTATTAGGATGGAAATCATTTTTGATGTCTATTTATACACATACACAAAACATTCCCATACAATTCTTTGTACACAGTAGTTGTGTAAGTTAAGGGTTAGATCCCTTCATAGTAAGGTTGGAAATTTGACTTCTTTTGTATTCTCCCACAGAGCCTCATTAGAGTGCTCAGTATGCCCACAGCAGGCATTTTGGAAATGCTTATTGAATGAATATTGAGCCTTTCTATTATAGTCATCACAGAGTACTGAAAGTATTTGGTTAAATTATGTCTAGTTAATGAAATGACATAAAGGGAGTGATTTTACTTAGGGACTATATTGTTTTTAAGCACTTTCCATTAAAAACACAGACCTTAGAGGCCACCCAAAATATGTCATTTTTCTTCCCATGGGGCTTTTAAACCTTCTTTAACCTTTTAAACTCACATTTCACATTGGACAGAATGACTCTGCGCCACCATAATGGCATGCCTTTCTCAGTAGCAGCAAGATCATCAGTCACACATACTGGACCCTGTGACTCAAAGGGAAACCACCATTTCATATAGACATTTTGCTTCTGGAAACAATTTTTGTGTGTTTGTCTGTTTTATATAAATAATAGTTCTAAATGGAGCATATAGAGCTCCAAAGAGAGAGCCACTTTCTGTCAACTTGTGGGCCTTTCAAAAGAAGCAATCAGAATACACATATGAACAGATGTATCTGCAAGCAGGAATGAGTTCTCCCAAAGCTTTCAGTAGGGGACTAGTTCTTGCAGAGTGTAAAGCCTAATGTGTACTCATATTCATTTCAGAGGAAATTAAAAAAAAACACCTGGGAATAAATGTTAAACAAGTATTCCTACTACTTCTGCTGTCTTATAGCATTAAGCTGACATAGCATAATGTGAAACTTCAGGGTGACCTTGCTATTACAACACTGGGGCAAATCCTGGTTCTATCAGATTCCCCCACTTTTCTGAGGGGGAGGAAGGTGTCCCAAGATAATAGAATAAAGCAGAAATATCTCCATAATGGCCCTCATCCAATTGTAAGAACCTAAATAGAAGGGATAAGTATGTTCCTCGGGACTCAGTCTCTCTCATACCTTTATCATATTCTCCACTCTGGATTATGTTTATTGGTATATGCTGTGTTTATCCTATTTGGTGGTAAATAAGGGCAGTATTTTGTCCATTCTTATATCTTTCTAGCCCCTAGCACAATGCTCATTTAGCATTCCATAAATGCTTTTAATTTGAGTTAAAATCTATGTCCATTACTTTCTATGAGAACAAAACATACGTACATATATAACAGTGGAGCAGCCTAGTTGGGAACTTGAAAGGTATTTTAGTGACAATGGAGATGCTGTCTTAGCATTAATTACATATACTTACTGATGTTCTGCTCTCTGCAAGCCTGTAGAAAAGCAGGCTGTCACATAATTAATTTACCCAATAAGAGTGCCACCAGGTGGCAATATGCTCAAAATACCAGGTAAATAGTTTCACTGTGTATCCAGTGTACCCAGTGGGCTCAGCCTACCTATCATATAGATATTTTGCTTCTGGAAACAATTTTTGTGTATTTGTTTTATATAAATAATAGTTCTAAATGGAGTATATAGTACTAGAGAGCCACTTTCTGTTAATTGTAGACCTTTCAAAAGAAATAATCTACTACTTTCCTGACTTCTCATGGTGTATCAGGTGCTGGTCTCAGGTTTACAAAGCACTCTAAATGAAAAATGAAAATAAAATGGAAAAACTACTCCAAAAATTAAAAATCATGACAAACTATAGCTATAGAGCCCTCCTCTTTGACATGAGACAACTCCAATTCTTAGTCAACTTACTTAATTCATAAGATTCAGGCAACTGATTATTTGTGACCATGTAATAAGTGACAACAATAAGTTAAAACCATAGTAAAGTAAAATTGTAAGAAAATTATCAAGCATAGAACACTTCATATAGTTTTCCATCCCAACCTCCTACTACATAGTATAAGAATATTTTATTGGATGAAACTGATGGCTCCATTTGTACAGTTTTCTGACTGATGTGAAAGGATGGCAGGGAATGACTGAA
Source organism: Sarcophilus harrisii (assembly GCF_902635505.1). Classification (NCBI taxonomy): domain Eukaryota; kingdom Metazoa; phylum Chordata; class Mammalia; order Dasyuromorphia; family Dasyuridae; genus Sarcophilus; species Sarcophilus harrisii. The sequence goes on from NC_045426.1 coordinate 243,622,781, forward strand.
TCCTTTAAAATCATCTGCTAGACTGGCTGTAACACCTACCGGTACTCCTGAATTTCTGAATCTCTACAATCCATTTTCCCCACAGATCAGATTGAATTCCATCATAAAGTTGATGGTATTTGCATATGTACCAGAACGCTACCCTTCTTCCCCCTCACACATTATACTTATTTATTTCAAAAGATTAAGGATATATTCCATAGAGAGAGACAGCATGGTATAATTCTTAGAGGTCCTAATTATGACACTTACAATCTATGTAACCATGGGCAAATTAGCTTCCAATTTTGTTGTTCAACTGTTTCTATCATGTCTGATTCTTTGTAATTCTATTTGGCAAAGATGCCAAAGTGGTTTGCCATTCTCTTTTCCAGCTCATTTTAAATATGAGGAAATTGAGGCAAATGGGGTTAAGTAACTTGCCCAGGATCCCATAGCTAGTAATTGAGTTCAGATCCTTTTGAACTCAGGTCTGATTTTGGGTCTAAAAGTGCTCTGTCCACTGTACTGTACTGCTACCCAGCTTCTTATTTTGCCTAGCCAATTCTTTAAGATGATAAGTTAAAGTCAAGATGCTGATCTGTATTCTTAAAGAAATTTCCATACTAAGTAAAGACTTAGTTTCACTTAATAACCTATTGAAAATCATTTGCCTAAATTTTTAGGTGGTCTTTTAGCTCTACTCTATAGCACTGTAATTCTTGAACCAATTTATATTTTAAGACTCTACTTCAATCTTGGAATGAATTGACAAGTTATTCTTCTTTATTGATCATACATTTTAATTATCATCACTTTAATCTTTAAAGGATGTTCCTTAGTTCTAGTGTTCTTCATCTGACCTCATGTCAGTAATTCCTCTTAGCCTCTGTATTTTCAGATATCCTAAGATACAAAAAAATCCACCTCTGTCAGCTTCAGTTTCCTCTTCTGTAAAATGGAGAGGTAACCTATCTAAAGTGCTTTGTAAACCTTAAGTGATATAAAAATGCAATCATCATCATCATCATCATCATCATCTTTGTGGTGATCTTCTTCTTTAAGATAATAATGGTTCTCTCTGGGAGAAAGCAGGTTTCTCGAGGAGGTTTTCTGGAAGCAGCTTTAGTTTCAGTTGAAATAAATAATTACTCCAAAATGCAGCCAGCTGGTAAAAATGCAAACGTTTATTTTCTCCTTCCAAAATAGCCTGGTTAGTTGAGGCCTATCTCTCTGCTTGGTTCTACGAGCTCTTGCAGCTTTGTCCTTGGCTTCTGCCTCTGCTTTCTTCAGCCTCCAGCCAACACCAAGATGGAAGATGCAATGAATCTCTCTTGCCTCAAAGAGAGGGCTTGTGCGCTTCCTCCCAGAGTTCTCCTCTCCGACCCCAGTCAATGTTCCAGAGTAAGACTCTCTGGAGCTGTATTTATGCTGAGTGTAAAAGGCTGATTCTGCCTTCTGGAGGCAGGGATTAAGGGAGGCGTGAATTCAGATATCTCTTTCTAAGCCCTGAAATCTCCCAAACATGTGAACTCCAATGAGTACTTAAATATTTCTTGCTTCTATGAGCAAGAAATACTTCTCTAAAGGTGTGAACACAAGCATCGTTTTCTATCAGTTGTACTTAGTACCTTGTTTCAAGTTCTGGCCCAAAATATCTCCCTCTAAGATCAAATCAATCATATTGAACCATGCTAAATTAGATAATTATTGTCTCTATCAACTCTAATAGCTTAACAGTTTGTAAAGATTTCAACAATCTTTATCACCATCATCATCATCATCTTTATCATTATCATCATCTTTATCATCATCATCATCATCATCTTTATCATCATCATCAGTCTAGTTCCTATCCTATTTCTGATCTAACTTTAGCAATGTTGTAGTTTCCTTGAGGTGGTCTAGAACAAAGTTTCCTGTTTTGTTTTGAATAATTTTCCTGATAATATAATATAAGGGTCATTTCCAGACATTTTTGAACTAGAGAAGTTATGTGTTGTAGTTGTATATGCTATAGGCACATTTTTACAATTGTGGTTCATTGTTTCTGAACTGTCTTCTATAGCAGGGCATGGCTTCTTAAACTTTTTTCATTCGCAACCCTGGAGTATAGATATATAAAATAGATATACAAATCAAACAATTACTGACAATAAATTATAATTTTGCAATCGCCACATGGACTTATGCAACCCCATATGGGGTCATGAACTACAGATTAAGCTTTCTTCTTCAGGCTTTAAGATTCCATGGGATTATGTCATTAATGTAGTACAACTATAGGTCTTTTTATTTATGTGTGTGTTTGTGTATATTGCATATTTAAACAAGTGTATATGTGTATGTTTAAGAGGTTTGAATGAGGATATAATTCCTGAATCCAATTCCTGTTTCTTAATCTGTTTCCAAGTTATGCTTTCATTTTCATCTCATTGCCATGTACACTCAAGGACTTCTCCTTAAAATGAATAATAAAAGTGCAATTTCTCTTATGCAGGAGAAGTCTTACATTTGTTTTTTAAATAATTGAGATAAGAATAAGATAAAAAGAAGTGAGAGGAATTTTAGGATGACCTTAGGTCTCCTATGTTATTATTACCCTAACACAAGGATCTGAGTAGATAAGTTAGTTGTAAGGGATTTGTTGAGGCATATTCAGTTTAGTAAGTTGCCCAGGGTCATACAACAAATATTTAAGCACATATTGGGGAACCTAAGTCATGCATTTTGTCACTTACATTGTCTCTATAACTACACTAATATTGATTTTGTTGTTTTTACTATTATATTTGATCCTTTTACCATAGATTGATATTTACAAACTAATATAATATTTTAAATTTATCTAATTATACACATATGCATATATTTATATGACTACTTCAAATTTGAATACATTAACAGGCTTCAAAGTGCTTTTTGTTGTTGCTGCTGTTGTTGTTCTTTAATATAGAGGATCCATGAATTCAAAAGATTTGAAGATTCTTGTTCTGTATCCCTTTCTTGGATCATAACTGATAGCCTAGAGTCTGTAATTTCATAAGCTTTCAGAGCACCAGGATGAGTCTATCTAAAACGATTCTAGGATATTAGAACTGAAAGGCACTTTGGGGCTTATCTAGTCTAATCGCCTCTTTTTACAGGGAGATAAACTGAGAGCAGAGAACTAAAATGCCTTGCCCAAGATCACATAGCTAATTAATGGTGGAGCTGGCCCTAAAAGGTGTCAGTAACTTTCATTGCTCTTCCACCATTCAGCAAGTTTTAGGTGGGTGATATCCAAAGGCTTGAAAAATATATCGTGTGCTCTTTCTCTCTTATCATTGGTTTTTGAGACATACCAGTCTTTGTTTTTCAATCCATAGAAATGGTCATTTCTTGATTTCTTAATCTCAAACTAAAAATGGCACAATGTCTCACTCATAAAGATGACTCCTTTTTTCTCAGCCTTATTGGGTTTTGTTTTTAGGTGTATAAGTAAGTGACTTTCTATTGGTTTTCTTTGTCCATGGGACTAGGCCTAAAATTTCTATATTCATGTTTGAGCTTTGAAACTATAGTTCAACTTATGGTAAAAATCTCTTTTCTCTTTTGGAAACCAGCTTCAAATTTCATATGGTGAATACCTTCCTCAGAGCAAAATGACTGTCTGTAAGCTAAGCAGAAGTATTTGAGAGAAAAAAAAATTCTTGACATAGTCTTATCAAGATATATCATGGATCAAATAGGAAGAGGATCAGACAACCTTTTTGCTTTATTAAATTATTAGGTGTCTGTTTACCTGGGACCTGAAATACTATGCCAACACTTCATTTTGATTTTGTAGATGTAGAAACTCAGACTTAAGGATATTTTGTCAACAATGTAGGACAGGATTGAGAATAGAACTCAGTTTCTGCATTTCTATTTGGTCTGAATCTTTGAATTAAGATAGCTTACCTATCAAGAAATAGTTTCTTTCTGGGCTGAGTAGTCTCATAATACTGTAAGTTTTAGAACTGGCAGAAACTTTGTCATTTACCTACCCTCATTTTTAAAGTTTTAAACTGAGATTTTGAAGAATTATAGAAGTAACTGACCTGAGTGAATGGGGAAATGGTGGTACTCTCACAGTAATTAAAAAATTTGGAAGGGAAAAAGTTCAGGAAGTTTGATTTTAGACACCTCCAGCTTGAGATGCTTAGAGGATATTCAATTCAAGATGCCCAGGAAGTAGTTGGGGATACATGGTTGTAATTCAGAAAAGAGATTAGAGTGGCATACCTGGAAATCATCCTCACAGAGATAAGTGAAACAATAGGAGATAATGAGATTATAAAGTGAGATATTACAGAAAAGGGCACCCAGTACAGAGCCATAGGAGCACCCACAGTTAGAGGATATGACAAGTATAAAGAGTCAGCAAAAGAGCTTGAGAAGAATCAAGTCACACAAAGAGAAGAGCCTGGAGAGAACAATGTCATAGAGAGTAGACCATATCCAGGAAAATTACTAGAACTATCAAATACTTCAGAGAGGTCTAGAAAGATCAAGAATGAGAAAAGACCATTAGAGATCATTAGTAACTTTAGAGAGAACATTTTTATTGAATGATGAGATTGGAAGCCAGATTGCCCAGGGATAGAGGAGGATGAGAGAAATGCAAACTCCATGTATAAAATGAGCTTCTCAAGGAATTTAGCTAATAAGGAGAGAAAAGATAGAAAATGATAACTAGCAGGGATGGTCAGATCAAGTGAAAGTTTTTTTTTGTTTGTTTGTTTTGTTTTTAAAGATATGAGAGATATGGGCATGTTTTTAGGCATCAGAAAAGGTGTCAGTAGATAAGGAGAGATTGAAGAGGGGCCTGATGGGGGTGAATTTGCTGGACAAGATTGCTTTTTTAAAAAATTAATTTATTATATTCCTAATATTGAGCAGCAATAAAAATCAATTTAACATGTATTTAAAATCAATTATGCTTAAAAAAAACTAATTCCTCCTGAAAATATGAACATATCAAATTACTAGTGATCATACTTGTGTCCCCTTCCTTCTGTGTACCTAATTAATGTTTGCATCTGTGTATATAGTTTTCCTTTTATACTAATAGCTTGTGTCTTCTTAGTGTCTTGAAGTATGCAAAGCAGTTTCCTCACAATAAACTTGTGAAGTTGGTAATATAAATATTATTATCCCCATTTTTAAGCTAAGAAAACTGAGACCCAGAGAAATTAGGTGATTTTCCCAGGTTACATTGCTGATACATGAAAGAGTCAGAATTTGTATGTGAGTCTCATGAATTCATGATCAACACTCTTTTAATTATTCCATATTGACTTTTTTTACAATCACCATGTACATGTATTTTTCTTTTGATTTTATTCTCTATTTCCCACTATTTCATACAACGCTCTTCAAATTCCTTTATATTCTTTATAATTATTTTGGGAGGACTTCATAGTAACCTGTTTCATTGACATAATGTAGTTTATTTGGCCATTTACTAACTATTAGATTGATAGATAGCTTCTAGTTCTTTATAATAAAAAATGAAGTTGTCATAAACTTGTACATTCCTAATAACTGAGTCAGAGGGTATGATTATTTTTGTGACTTCCTAGTGTACTAAAAGATTCTACTCATTTACATATATACACATGTAAATGAGAACATGTATATATGTCCTTTCCAGCATTTAATTTTGTCAGTTTTAGTTAATATCCAATAAGCCACTTTATGGGTGTCTTGAAAATCAATTGCTCACGGGTGGAAGCCCAGGATAATAGTTAAATCATATTCACTATAATACTCATCCTTTGTTCATAATATATAAAATGCTCTCATGAGAATTTGACTTGAAGACTCCAAATATTTAGGAGAGAATAACAGAAGATTAGAAAGCCAAATTGCTGGAATCCAGGAGAGGATTTATACTTCTTAGCATCTTCTTTAGTCAGTCTCTCTCCTCTCCTTCCACCATGCCTCATCTGTCGTTTTTTCATTTTTCTTCCTGTCTCTTAATTTTGTTTCATGCTATATCTTTTGGGGGTTTCATTTTCCTTCTCTTGAATACTTCATTATTTTTCATTCCTTCAATGTCAAGAATAACTGGAAATTGCTTAATAAATTTTTACTAATATGATGCTAATATATGAGCAAAAAAATTTAAGAATATTAGAGTATTTTCCTTCAAAATAAAGAATTCCTTTGATTCCTTTCCTGTTTTTCTTGCTATCACCTAGTTCAGGTTTTTGTCACTTTTTAAATGGATTACTAAAAGTCTCCTTGATTCAAATCTCTTCCCACATTTTAATTGTTAGGATAATTTTTTCTTAGACATTGCTTTTGCTGTTACTCCTTTGCTACAACATCTTCATTGATTCAACTTCCAGTGATATTAAGTTTAAATCTCTCTTCTTGTTTTTTAAAGACTTGCATAATCTGGTCTCATGCCAGCAAGGCAAACTTATTTCCTTTGATCCCTAATAGTCACACAAGTGTCCTCACCATACCATAAACATACCATAAACATCCTAGCCTACTCATTTAATATTACCTAGAATGTCCTCTTCTCTCCTGCATTCTATGTCCAACCATCCTTAAAATCATGGCTTAAATTCTTCCTTCATTCCTCCCTGATCTCCCTCTCACTTGATCACCAATAGTATTTTTAGCTTATAACTCACAATTTGTTATTTAATTATGTATAACCTTTTATGTTTCCCTAATGTTCATGTGACTCCTACCAAATTCCTTTTATGACACAGACATGGTATGAAACCTTAACCAGGTAGGATGAAAACAGAGAAAGAAAATTATAGACCAATTTCCCTAATGAATATTAATACAAAAATCTTAAATAAAATATTAGCAAAGAGATTACATAAAATCATGCCTAGGATAATATACCATCACCAAGTAGTGTATTATCCTGGGGATGATTTTTTGTAATCTCTTTGGATTTATACCAGGAATGCAGGGCTGGTTCAATATTAGGAAAACTATTAGCATAATTGATTATATCAATAACCAAACTAACAAAAACCATGTTATTATCTCAATAGATGCAGAAAAAGCATTTGACAAAATCCACACCCATTCCTATGAAAAACACTAGAGAATATAGGAATAAATGGATTTTTCCTTAAAATAATCAGTAGCATCTATTAAAACCATCAGCAAGCATCATATGTAATGGAGATAAACTAGAACAATTCCCAATAAGATCAAGAGTGAAATAAGGTTGCCCACTATCAAAATTACTATTCAATATTTTATTAGAAATGTTAGCACTGGCAATAAAAGAAGAAAAATAGATGAAAGGAATTAGATTAGATAATGATAAAACTAAATTATCACTCTTTGCGGATGATATGATGGTATACTTAGAGAATCAACTAAAAAACTACTAGTAACAATCTACAATTTCAGCAAAATTGCAGGATACAAAATAAATTCACATAAATCATCAACATTTTTATATATCACCAATAAAATCCAGCAGCAAGAGATACAAAGAGAAATTCCATTTAAAATAATTGTTGATAGTATAAAATATTTGGGAATTTATCTACCAAGGGAAAATCAGGAGCTATATGAAAAAAAATGACAAAACACCTTCCACACAAATAAAGTCATATCTAAACAACTGGAAAAATATCAAGTGCTCTTGGATAGATCAAATGAATATAATAAAAATGACAATACTCCTAAATTAATTTACTTATTTAGTACTGTACCCAAATTCCCAAGAAATTATTTTACAGATCTAGAAAAAATAATAACAAAATTCATCCGGAAGAACAAAAGGCAAGAATTTCCAAAGGAATTAATGAAAAAAAAAAGCAAATTAAGGTAGACTAGTCAGACCTAAAAATATATTATAAAGCAATGGTCATCAAAACCCTATTGTTCATGTGTCTTGTCTTTTCAGTTAGATTATGAAGTTGTTGGGGGCAAGAACCTTGTCATATACTTTTTTCCAGATCCTTATAGAATTGATTACTCCATAAATATTAGCTGATTGAGCTGTTACTTTATGATAACAATGTTTTTTCTTGAACCATGTTACAGTTGCCTGTAAAATTGATCTGTTTTTCCCACTTTCTTTCTTGCTGTTGTTCTGCCAGTGAATGTCCCTTCAACTGTAATGGAAGCCATGTGCAGACAAGACACCCTGCAGTCCTTTAACAAAAGCAGCAAGCTCTCTCCTGCCACACCACAGCGCTCTGTAGTTTTCCCACAGACTCCATGTAGCCGGAATTTCTCTCTCCTGGATAAGGCTGGGCCCATCGAGTCAGGATTTAATCAAATCAATGTAAAAAACCAGCGAGTTCTTGCAAGCCCAACTTCAACCAGCCAACTCAACTCTGAGTTTAGTGACTGGCACCTTTGGAAATGTGGGCAATGCTTTAAGACATTCACTCAGCGGATCCTTTTACAGATGCACGTATGCACCCAGAACCCTGACAGGTAAAATTTGGGCATCTGCCTACCATTTGTAAGTGTAAACTTAGCTATGTTTGTTCCACTTCCTCAAAACAAACCACCTGTGAACAGAATATCCACAGCATCTCATAACTGAAGGGAACCTTAAGTCAGACAGTGATGGCTACTGCTTGATTTTGTGGTTTATAAAAATAATTTGGGAGTTGAGTCCACAGATTAGGGGGAAGTGGATGGTAATTTTGCCTGTTTTTTTTAGTTTTATACAACTAGTTGTAAGAGGGTGAAAAAAAGAAGGAAGATTTATGAATATCATAAATGGAAAAACGAGGTCAAGATAGTTAAAATCTTCTCTGTCTTACAAAGATAATATAACTCTCTGCTGTGCTGCTGTCACAGTCATTTCAGAGTTCACCTATAGTGTGCAATGTGTATGAGCTTAATTAAGTACCGAGAGGTAATGAATTGGAATTTTTTGCTTAGTACTATTTTTCTTCAGAGCATGCAAACCCATAAATCGTGCAAAGCTGTCAAAAGGAAATACCTCCTCTCTCAGTGATGTGGAGGAAAACAGATGCCACTTATTCAATAAACTAATATCCACACAGAAGAAAAATGTTGACTAGATACCTCAGAGTCAAAGTTGGCTTGAAAGTTTGTCAATAAGGAATTTTATGGCCATGAACTGAGGATGAAATTTAGCTGAACAAGTGAATTAAAATTTCAGGTACTCTGACCAGTGGCACAGTAGATATAATGGAACCATTATTTATGAATCAAAACTGGTTTATTTGACAATCTTGATAGCTGGCATCACAAAAGACAAAAATCAAATTAATTCAATAGGAAAGGATTTCTGTGTTTTATCTCTTCTTTATTTGTGATGAAAATTTGACTAAAAATACTAAGTATCTGGAAAAATCACTGTGGATGTAACGGGATACAAAAGTGGAAAAATATTTCCCTATGGCAAGCATGAAAGCCTAAAGAGGCAAAAGCTCTGGTTTCTTTTCTAATTTTGAGACAAATCTACAGAAAATATAAAGCATAAATGATTTAATTTTGTATGATATAATAATCTGCCTAATTTCTCCTTGCTGGTTCACAAGTCTCAAGAAGGTGGCTCCTCATAGTCATAGAGTGAAGATAAGTTTTCTTCTGAGAGGTGAAATTAGTTTTTCCAACTTTATGGATTTCTGTACGGTTAGCTTATGAGCTGTAGGAGGAAAATAGAGTTAACTATAACTTTCTCACTATAGTTCTACTGGTAAACATTTTATAAAATAGTCATTAATTTTAGCACATACATGTTTTCATGTTAGCAACAAACATTGCTGAAAAGAAATAAATGTTAGAATAAAATTTTCTTTTTTGGGGAATGTTAAAATAGAATTTAAAAACCTTTCTTCATCTGTCACTTTTATTAGAGGGAGTATCTCCTGATAGAAACTTTTTCTATTCCCTGCACACCTTTTTACCATGTATGTTGGCTGTTGAAATGGTATGAACATCTTGAAACTGTTTTCTTTGAATCCAATAAGGATGTAGTAAGATTCACTAAGCAAAAGTTTTAAAAGCACTTGCATCTGCTTCCAGTGAAATGACTGCAGGTGTAGCTGCAGCCTCCTGGTATTATTTTGTATTTGGGGAACTTTCCCAGCTGAAAGATACTTTCAAGCAACATTCCCATTGTGAACTTAATTAAGAGATCAAGTGACTTCAGATGGAATAGGCTAAGGGTCACTGTAGACACTCATTCCTAACTGCTTAACTAAAAGTAAGGTGAATTAAATGAAATTATAGCTGGAAGAATCTGGTTTCTGAAACAGAACCATTTTAACTTGGAGCATAACACATTTCTATGCTTTCTGCATCATAAAGAGATGAAAAATGACCATAATAAATCAAAAGACATTGAAATAAACTTTTGCCAGACTCTGGTTATATAATTTACTCAGTGAAGTCAGATTTGCATTAAGGTTTATATTCCTATGATATGTGTGCTGTAAAATAATAGTTGTATAGTTAGTAATGGTTACCTAAAAACTTTCAGAAAAACCGACCAACCAAAAAATACATATTTTTGAGTATCATAGGGAAGAGACAGGTAATTTTCATTTGTTCAAATTTAATTTAGACTTATAGGCCAGAGTCTAGAGTGAACTGACATCCTAGAACTTTTCTAGACCCATGATTTGTTTATTTCTTACATAGAGTGACCAGGCATTCAAAGCTTAGCAAAATGAGGAAATTGTACAATTCAGACAAGGACTCTGAATTGGGCTGAATAACTAAAGTACCTGTATTGCTCAAGTTCAACACTTTTTTCCCCACTACATTGTGGGGACCTGGTAATAACTATTCAATATCATCTATATCAGGGACTCTAAACTTGGAATCTGTAGACATTTTGGGGAATATATTTCAGTGGGCCCATGAAGTTGGATAAGAAAAAAAAATATATATATATATATTTTACTAATTACTAATTGAAATTCAGCATTTCCTTCAAATATGAACTAACAAATATTCAGAGGTGTCCACAAATTTCTTTGGGGACCAAAAAGGGACGTTGATACAAAAGATTAAGAAGCCTTGATACAAAATTAACTTTCTTTTTTCTTTGGCAAGGGGTTAAGTGACATGCACAGGGTCACACATCTAGAAGTGTTAAGTGTCTGAGATCAGATTTGAACTCAGGTTCTCCTGACTTCAAGGCTGGTGCTCTATCCACTTCACCACCTAGCTGCCCCTGATCTTTGAATTAACTTAAAATGATTATTGCCTTAAAAAATAATCCACCATATACTACTAATAATGGGAAGATTTCCAAATCATAGTAGCAAATCAACTTTAGTCATTGGGGGTCACATGGAAAGTAAGGGTTGCTTTTTAAAAAGATAATAACAGCTAAAATTAACATGATGTCAGAAAGTGAAGAATTAAGAAGCCTCTTGAAAGAGGAAAATGTAAAATTGCTAGTTTGAAGTGTAACATCAAAAAAATAATATCTTGGCAACTGGTCCTTTCACTTCTTGGCAAATAGAGGGAGAAGAAATGGAAGCAGTGACAGATTTTATAAGTCTTGGGCTCAAATATCACTGCAGATGGTGACTTTAACCATGAAATTAAAAGCCACTTGCTCCTTGGACAGAATACCAAAGAACAGAAATCACCTTGCCAGCAAAGGATTGTATAGTCAAAGCTATGGTTTTTCCAGTAACAATCTATGGCTGTTATAAGGTGGATTATAAGGAAAGCTGAGTTCTGCAGAATCAATGCTTTTGATGTTGAAGAAGACTTCTGAAAGTGTTTTGGACAGCAAGGAGATCAAATTAGTCAATACTTAAAGAAATTAATTCAGACTATTCCTGGTAAGGCCAAACATTAAAGCTGAAGCTTAATATGAATATAATACTTAGTTTATTACTTCATACTGAAGCTTTGGCCACATGAGAAGATGGATTCATTGGGAAAGACTCTGATGTTGGGAAAGATTGAAGGCAAAAGGGAAAATGGGTGGCAGAGGATGAGAGGGATGGATAACATCACAGAAACAATGAACATGAAATTGGACATACTTTGAGAGATGGTGGAAAATAGGAGGGCCTGTCATACTATGGTCCATGGGCTAATGAAGAGTCAGATGTGTTTGAATAACAACAACAACAAAAAATTTGCATAGAGCTTTAAGGTTTACAATGTGCTTTATATAGATTGTCTCATTTGATGGGTTTTCCCTATCTTATCAGAAATTTAGATCAAGTTATTTTTCGCTGTGGTGGTGATTGTTTTTTGAGAAGCAATTGGGGTTAAGTGACTTGATCAGGATCACACAACTATTGAGTGTCTGAGGACAGATTTGAACTCAGGAAGATGAGTCTCCCTTATCCAGGCCTGGCACTCTATCTACTGTGTCACCTGGCTGTGCTAATTCCCAAATCTTGACTGTCATTGGTATAGATGATTTAGGAGCTATATTAGATCAGAGTCACAGAAAATCAGTCCAGTTCTCTTAATATATATACAGGAGGAAACTGAGTTCCAAATAGATGAATTCTATTATGGGGCAGAGCTAAGGCTTGAATTCAAATCTTCTTACTCTTAAGAACTATTTTCTTATGATTCTTAAAGGAAATTGTTATAAATTTCTCATGGAACATATGTACAAAACTGTCTGGAGACATCCAAAAGAGAATTCAACTTGGTTAATTTTTCTCAACTGCATCAATGCTTTTTCTCCAGCAGTAAAGAATTAGGAATCTTTTACCTTATCAGTTTAAAAACTTGCAAATGCAGAGCCTGTGATGTGATATCCATATAGTCTCATAGCATCCTCTGAGGATGGCAGCTCACTGAGGGGCCAGAGCAGCATAAGCCCAAGGAGGCGTCTTCATGATCATTCTATCAGAAGAGGGTAAGAAAGATCATATCTCATCCTCCTCACCATAGCTCATAATGGGGCTTTTCTCCAACATGCTCCATTTTCTTTTCTCTTTCTGCCTCTTCGACTCCCCTATACTTGCTATGCAAGTTCTCAGCAATGGTGGCACAATGGCTAGTCTCAATTCAAATCCAGTCTGAGATACTTAATAATTGGGTAAGTCAAGTAATCTTTCTCCATCTCAGTTTCTTCAAAGATATAATATTTGATAATAATAGCACCTACCCCAGAGTTGTTTTGAGGATCAAATGAGATATTTGTTAAAAAGGACTTTTAGCACATTCTGGAATGGAGTAGCACTATATATTTATTTCTTTCCCCTTCCATTTCTCAACATTTCCTTCTTTTCTCACTTTTGAACTGGTCCTCTCTTCTTACCAATTATTGGGCACCCATGAAATAGCTGCATACATGAAGCTAGGAAAATTCCTTGGCCCAGTCTATCCATCTCCTACCCTGCGTCACCTCCTGAGTACAGTGGGCAACCTTCAGCTGGCAAGCTTTTTACTCTGGGTACTGATAATGAGTTAGACCCTCATTTTGGGTCACACAAGCTGGACAGGTGTAAACAAGTTGAGATCCATAGCACAGACTTTATATTATTCTTTTCCTTAAACCTTTCCTTCTTCTAAACTTCTCTATTACTGTTGATATCCCCATCATCCTTCTGGTAAATAGATGACTAACTGTCATCTTCAATTACTGACTTTCCCAGAGGTAATTAGGTGGCACAGTGAGTAGAGTGCTAGAGTCAGAAAGACATGAATTCAAATACAATCTTGGATGCTTATTAGCTGTGTGACTCTAGACAAATAATTTAACCTCTGTCTATCTTAGTTTCTCATCTATAAAATGGGAGTATTAAAAGCCTCTGCTTTCCAGGACTCTTGAAAAGATCAAGAGAGAAAATGTGTGAAGCACTAAAAACAGGATCTGGCATACAGTAAGTGCTTAATAAATGCTCCTTCCCTTTTCTTTCCTCCTTCACATATCCATCCAAGTCTTGCCATTTCTATATCCACAGTATTCTCCCATCTCTTCCCTTTTCTCAACTTACATGGCCATCATCTCAGTTTAAGTCCTTATCCCCCTAATGTGAACTATTACAATCTCTTCTTAATTGGAAGTCTTTCTTCAAGTTTCAATCACAGAGTTATTTAAGAGTACCCAGGTTCATGTTCATGTTATTTCTTTGCTGAAACTAAGTAATTTTTCAAAAGCCTGTCTGTCTTCCTTATTCTAGTCTATTTTTTCTTTTCAAACAACATCAGACAAAGAAGGAAGCAGGCATTGAAGTCCATTCATATTTGAGTTATAGATTTTCCCTATACTTTGGATCTTTCCCATTGCCCAGTTGAAGTTATCCTGGTTAAATTTTGTTTGAACCAAGAGTCAGAGAACCCTTTTCTCTTTTGTTTTCCACTGCAGAAATCTCTCAAATTACATTTGGGAATCTCTACAAAGAAGCAACCAAAAGCCTTTAATGCCAGCTAATCATTTTTAGACAATTGCCTTTTCTCTTCTCTTCCTTCTTTCCAGATACTTAAAATCACATACACTCTTTTGAATTTGGTTTCCTTTCCCCTTCTCCCTACCCCCATGACTGTTGGTTGGTTGTGTGTGGTATGCAGCCATAAAGGAGGAAATTCCTCTAGAATATCTTTGGATGTTTACATTTTGTGCTGTCTTGTCTTTGTTTTATAACATGTAAGCCAGTAAATAAAATATACAGAGAAAAGGGAAAAAATCCTTTAGAGGGAGAATTTGGAAATTTATCCATTACCATAAATTTTTTTTGGTTGGGGTATAGGAGGAGATAAAGTGGATAGGATATTGCCATCTTTATATGTAATACTGTGTATTTTTTTCTGGGTGTCTTTTTTAGGAAGCAAAGATAACTTTTTCCTAGAATGCACTTTTCTTCAAGCCCTTTGACTCACCCCTTCTGTAGCTTTCCTGAAATATTTTTCTCCTTAGATAGGACTATGTTCCTTTCTCATTGCACACAGCCAGCAGTGACCCAAGGGTGGAGCTCTCTTTGAAGTCACTGGGAGATCTGCACTGGAACTAGCTTTCAAGGAGTAAGGAGTGAATGTAGCCCTGACGGAACATCTTTTATCCTGGAGGCTTTCATGCCATGAAATACATATCAAAGGAGGATTAAAAATTTCAAACCAAACCAAACTGAATGTTGTTAAATGTTCCATCCTTTTTGTATGTGTATACCAAACCAATTACAGACTTAAAGCAAATGAGTTGCACATTTTTCCAGAATAGTCTTTTTTCAAAGAACAGCCAGTTTCAGATAATGCCAGGAGAAGAAGAAAGTTGTGTTGTTATCCTTGTTCTGCTCTAAACATGTACCAGGACTGATGCAGGGTTAATAGCCTAATTTGGACCCTGTTTATTCCTTAGTAATGTCTTTACATAACAAGGGGAACTATTATATTCTAAGGAAGACATAGAATGTGTGGTCATGAACTGAAAAAGTGCTCTTTCTGAACTTTTGAGCAATAGACACAGAATCTGTGACAAGGAAGTAAAGCTTGTGTAGAAAATAGAAATTTAAATTGGTATGGGAATTTTTTATTTCTTTTTATTCCTCAATAATCTTTTGATTAATATTAACTTCACCTGATCAAAACCTGTCTTGTAGAATTTTTTTCTACATTTTTTTTTTAGCTTAGAGTCTGTAACATTCCTCAGATAAGAAGTCAAAGGAAGACTCTTAACTGTTCCTGATTCCTTGGTGATATGTAAATCTTCCTTCTCAATCAGCCTATTTGTAGCCTCTATTAACATAGTTTAATTTATAACTTGATATAGTTTACCTGTAGACCTTGTTTGATGAAATTTGCTTACTTAAGGAATGGATGAGATTATGACTCTGTTCAGCTAAGTTTGTTGAATTTTTATGACATTGAAGAAAATATAAGATTTTGAACCTGTCTTTTCTTTAACTTTTATGCCCTAAGAGGAATAGACAAATTGCAATATGTAAATGAATTATTTCTCTGTCACTGTGATGTAGTTTATTTTATAAGAAGTCATCAGAATCCTCATAATTGGTTGTTGTTTTCTGAAGTCTAAACCTATGCTTGAGCATAATAATAAAACCTAGATTTTTACTTCCATAATTTCTATGTTGTAGTAAATATATATTTGGTAGCAGTTACCTACCACATGAATAGAGAAGAAATATTTCTCCCATAACAAAGTGAACATTAAGAGGTGAAAAAGATACTTAATATGAAATAGAAAAAGAATTTTGCACAATTTTTCATTTATTGAAGCTTCTGTTGTTCAGGCAGGAAATAGGGCCTTCATGTAAAATTACTATGTTTATTCCATTATAGGCATACAGACAGAATAAGGGAAAGAAAAAAAAGAAATTAATTTTATTTTCAGTAGCAAATAAAAATAGATTTAAGCATTCAAATGAGATGCTTCTGTTGAAGGCTGTTGTGTGTATTTCTTTTCAAGAATATCAATTATATTTACTTTCAGAATGATGAAATGCTATTATTGTATTTGCAGATGACATGAAAATAATAAATGATAATTTTTAAAAGTAGATCCTCAAATTGGGCTACTAAGGCATTCTTTGATAGAATTGTGAAATAATCTAACCATTGTGGAGAACAATTTGGAATCATGCCCAAAGGGTAATAAAACTGTGCATACCCTTTGATCTAACAATACCTGTACTAGGTCCGTATCCTAAAGAGATTAAACAAAAGGGAAAAGACTTACATGTACAAAATTTATGCCATCAATTGGGGAATGACAGAACAAGTTGAGGTATATGGGAATATGAATGTAATGGAATATTACTATACTTTAAGAAATCATGGACAGATAAATTTCAGAGAAATCTGGAAAGGCATATGAATTGATACTTAGTAAAGTGGGTAGAATCAGGAGAATATCATACGCAATAGCAACAATGTTGTGTAATGATCAACTATGATTGACTTAACTTTTCTCAGCAGTACAGTGATGCAAGACAATATCAAAAACTCATGATGGAAAATGCATCCACATTCTGAGAAAAAACTGATGGATGCTGAATGCATCAGAATTCAGAATCCATTAGAATGCAAATCATAGCATATAATTTTCACTTTGTGGCGTGTGTGTGTGCATGTGTGTATGTACATGCCCTTTTTCCTTTTGTTCTATTTCTTCTTTCACAACCTAACAAATGTGGAAATATGTTTAACATGATTGCACATTTATAACCTATATCATATTGATTGCCATCTTGGGAGGGAGGTTGGGAGGAAGGGAAAAGAGAGAAAAATTTGGAACAAAATGAATGTTGAAAACTAGCTTTACATGTAATTGAAAAAAATAAAATACTATTTACATAAAATAGATGACATTTAGTTATATGAAATGAGATACTAGAATTAGTAAAGCCCATAAATACTTCATCTAGTGTGACATGGAAAATGAGATGCCAAGCTATCACCTCCCTATGTATACTTTTTTTTTTTTATTAAAATGTAAACTCCTTGAGGGCAGGAGCTTTCTTGCTTGCATGTTTTTCTATTCCCAGGCCTCAGTTTAAGCTTAATAAATGTTGATTCATTCATTTATTCATTCATCCGTGTGGAAACAACATCTTGAGGGTTAGTTGTTAGTTTCTAGTCCAGGAGCATTAGAACCTCAGGGTTCTTCACACTAGATGCTAATTTCTACAGATTTTAATAGCAACTTCTCAATGCTGTCATAGGCTAAGTTGTTTTAGAATCTTTTTCCCTGACAGCCAGGATAACATTAGATCTTCAATTGCTTTCTTTTGAATATTTACATACAAAGATTAGATTGACTTTGGACTTTGGAAATAAATCAACCAAACTTTTGACAGCATCCTTGGGAAAAAAAAAGATAAATTGGTTTTATATTTAATGGTTTACTGTTTATCATAGTAGCTATTAAAAATAGATAACCAGAGGCTAATATTGTTAATGGTCCCTTTCAGTATTAGAAAAAAAATCAATCATCAGTGGACATAGCATATATAAATACATTCAGGTTTAAATTTTTCATAATCATTAACAGCATTTTAAGCAGATGATTTTAAAGGAACTTATTTTTCAACTCAAGATTTTTATGTTAATGATGATCACAAAGCACAGGTTAAAGATACAAACATTTTCAACTTGATATAATTATAAGAGAGCTCAAAGGGACATATTATGGTCATGAAAAAAGGCATGCACAATTTGTCAAGGTTGATAAACTTCCCACTAACAACTTTTACATATATATTCCTTTGAAATTTGGTGGAGAACCGCAGTTAGATAGATTTCCAAATGGAAGTAATTAAAATTGCATTGAATTGAGCTATTGACTAATCCTAGGCTATTAATCAGGCTAAAAAATTCTACGATCAGAGCTCAGTGTTCTGAAGCACTGTAAAATAATAGTATTTGTGATCAGTGATGCAAGTAGCCGCAATTAAGCAGTTCACTTGACAAATGAGAGGGTACACTTTATTTTGCACTTAATTGAATTGTTGTACATGCTTGGTCACCATTGTCTGATGCCTTTCATTTTGGTTTCCAGCCATTTGAGCACACACATTTATTAAGAGGAACAATTAAGTCTGCCTTGGCCCTTGGCTGTGTAAGTCCAGACAGTGAAAACTGGGCCACAAATTAAGACTCTATGTGGTACCATAGATATTTCTCCTGACATAATTCTAATTTTGAACTATGAATTTTGAATTAGAACTCTGTTATGGAATTATATGGCACACTTTAGAAAAGGGGAAAACTCAAGACTTCATATAACTCCCTGGCTTCTAAATAGGCAGGGCAGAGAAATTTTAAAATAAAATTGAACATTTAATCTGTTTTATGGAAACAAAAAATTGATTTATATTTTCAAGCCAAAGAGATATGTTCTCTGCCAGTGGCACAATGAATAAAGCTCATGATTTGGAGTTAGGAAGACCCAAATTGAAGCCTGCCTCAGACATTTAACTAGAAGTGTGACACTAATCGAGTCATTTAATGTATCTGCCTAATTTTTCTTATTTAAAAATAGGGTTAATAATAGTACCTTCCTCATAGGGTTGTTTTGAGGGTCAGATGGGTTAACATATGTAATGTATTTTGCATACTTTAAAGAACTATAGAACTGGTAGCTATGATGCTATTGCTGCTGAAGTATTTGTTGGGACTTGCTTTCCATTGACAATGGGCATACATTGCAAAAAGTATGCCATGTTATCTTTTATTAGGTAAGAAATGGTAGCACTTGCTGCATACCTCCATTCACTTCTGGATTAAACAGAAATTTGCAGGAAGAAGACGTGTCATGAATAATATCTTTGTTAATTAGTAAAAGGAGCAAACAACCTAAATTTCAAATCTGAAACCATGTTTAAGTAGAAAGAGACATTTTAAAAGTATATTCTCACTTTTCCCCTGGGTAATGACTGTAGAAGGGTTTTGAACCATATAAATGCATATTTTTACAAAAATGCCTAGCTTAAATCAGAATCATCCAAAGATGGCCTTTGTCTCTGAATTTTGGTTATCTTACACTTTGTTTTCAATTTCCTTAGTTATAAGTAGAGGTAATAATAGCTTCTTTATATATCTCACAAAGATGTTGTGAGGATCAAAGAAGACAATTTGGATAAAACCCTTTGGCAAGTAAAAAAAAAGGTACAAATATACTATATTTTGTATTTTCAAAAGCTTTTTTGCTCAAACATGTACTTCTCTATATCAAATACAGTCTGAATTTTGTCTAGAAAGGTTTGAAAATGAATTTTGGTACAATATTGTTGGCATTGTAAGTAAATTTGACTTATTTTAATTAATTTATCTTAGAGGGCATGAGTAAACATTTTCTATATGACACTAAAGAAATAGGCAACTAGTGATTAAAATCCTTCTTATACTCCACTTTGAAATTCTAGGGCCCAAAGTGGCAGCCATGCTATGGATTGGCTCACAAGGGGAAATAGCTAGTAGTGTGAATTAGAAAGTGGGAAGATAACATGTTTTATTTCTCTATAATAACCAATTATCTCTGACTTTATTATCTTCAGTTTTGTCACTTTTATTTCCAAAACTGCCAGTTTTACTTTGCTTTGTTCTTTTTATTTCATAGTATCTTCTTGCTAGTTCCCTGATGCTGCATGAATACATACTCTAAGATGGTTCCAACCCTTTCCAGTTCTAGAACCAGTTCTCCAAAGGGATATGTCACTGTACTTCCAAAGAGCCCTTCCCTGCACCTCATTCCTCTTCTTTGTGCCTTTCCATAAGAATGAAAGCTTTTGAAGTCAAAAACTATCTTTAATTATATGTGTAACTTAAGGACTTGGAACATAGTAAGGGCTTAAATTAATTTTCATTCATTCATTCAATGTCTCTCAATACAACAGTAGCATCATTATACTTTATGGATGGACCAGGAACTCATAACAGCTTTGATTCCTCTCTTTGCCCCTCAAACCCCTGTCAAGAGACCCTGCACCTTTTCCCTAGATAACAATGGGGCTCCTGTCAAAGCCCTCAGAAAGTAGAATCTATGCTCTGGGATACTGGCCAGAAAGACTGCCCCAACATTTTTCTTTCTTTAGATTATGAAACAGAGAGTAAATAGGTTGCACTGTGCATCACAGATGTCATTGCATTATCTTGCCTCTCAAATCTACCCTTTTTCCTAATTTCTCTTTTCCCTCTAGGGTACTAGATTCTCAACCTACTCTATTTCTCCTCTTGACTCCTCATTCAATCAAAGCTGCTCTCTTGAAAATTATCAACAATTTCTTAACTGTCAAAATATGATGCTCTTTTCTCAGTACTCATTTCTTGATCCTTTTGGAGTATTTAATACTGTTGACCACTCTCTCCTTCTGGATACTTAACTCTCTCCACTATGAATTCCTGAAAATTATACAAGTGTGTCACCTATTTTTAAAAACCCTCCTATCTGCATACATTAAAACTTGTAAACATTTCCTAACTTGATTAAAAATCTTCCAAATGACAAACATCAGTGAAATTCGAAACTTTTTGTTAAGCAACTAAAAATAAAACACCTTCCAATTAGTTTATAAAAACAAATGATTTTTATTAGGGAAGATGTAAACTTACCATCTGAATTTTAATAAATCACCTTTGCATAACTAATGGATGAGATTGGAAAAGTGAGTATCATGATTTAGTAAGTACCAGCAATGATGCACTTCTTCCTTTTGGCTCTATATATCTTTGTGAAGTGTCTTTGCTAGCTATGACAGCCATTAAATAATGTAATGAACTAAACTTCCAACTGAACCTTCAAATCACAAAAGTGATTTGCAAAAATAATGAGATATATTACACCACATTTCTCTCCCTAAACATACCATTATTATTATTTAGTGAGAGAAAAAGATTTTTTATACAGGTTATAACCAAAATATCTCAATCTTTCAATTCCATTTTTGTGCACATTTTGTAATGTACATTATTATTAAGATAGTAAATACATGTATGTATTTTATAAATAAGCAAGTATTCCTGTATTAGAGATGAGTGCACAGAAATTTTTTACTGATAGGCTACACAATCAAAGAACTTTAGGGATGCTGTCAGAAGAGTTGCCCATTCTTACAAGGTAAGGAACTCCTCCTCTTACTGAAGCAGAAAATAATGATCAGGCTGTGTCTCTGTTTCAGACCCTACCAGTGTGGTCACTGCTCCCAGTCCTTCTCCCAGCCTTCTGAACTGAGGAATCATGTGGTTACCCACTCCAGTGACAGACCTTTCAAGTGTGGCTATTGCGGTCGTGCCTTTGCTGGGGCTACCACCCTCAACAACCATATCAGAACTCATACTGGAGAAAAACCCTTCAAGTAAGTAACTGAGATATTAGATATTTTCCCCTTTCACTCAATTCTAATACCTTCTCTCATGAGTAGGGGAAAAAAGGGGAACATCTGCTGCACCACATTATTTATCTCAAACAATTAGTGGTTAAGGCATTTGGAAGATCAAAATCCAAGCTCTAAGAAGAATTGTATTTTTTTCCAAGAAATTGTTATCAGATTTTGTATACCTAGTTTAGAGTTTTGGTTTAATCAATTAATAGCCATATGACTGTGACTAAGTCACTTGACCTCTTTGAAACCTCACTTTACTTTCCAATTATTCAACTTCTTTCAGTACCTTCCAAGTTATAAAATTTTGATTCTCAGATTCAAGAGGAGAAACTTTGAAAAGTCCTTTGAGGCATATTCTTTTCATCTACTGGTGAAGTATAGCTGTGATTAATTGACAATTGAATAATGGCTTCAAAGGAAAGAATTTTCTTTAAGATATCCAGGGAAGGATTTCTCTTCCACTCCAAATACATTAAGTGACTTGGGTAGGCATATATAACTTATCATGCCTCCTGACGTTTAACCCTAGAGCAAATATTCTGACTGGACATTTAATGTGCTTTTAAGGCTTCAAAATTACTATGTTGATAAGAACATAAGAACCAGAAAAAATAAGCATCAATGTCCTTGTGGGGTTCCTGGTGATGGAAAAAACCTGAGCATTAATAGAGAAAGAGCATTTCAAAGAACAATTTTAATTTTTCTGAGACAGAGGCAATGAAGACCTTAGCTTTGACAAGGTTATAATAATTCTTTGATATAGCTTTTACTGCCTATGTAGAGTACTTTATTATTTTGAAATCTTTTGAATCTTTCAATTATTTTCCATGCTGTTCTTAGTTTTTTTGTTTATGAAGGAAAAGGAAAAGGAGCTCTGCATCAGATCTCCTCTAAGAAATATATCAAAAAATTGAAGCAATATTAATAATGTGTAATATAAAGTAAAGATTAATCCCTATGCTCATTCTCAGCCAAGAAGGACCATGCTAACAGAACTGTTTCTTTAAATAATGTGTCATTCTTGATATCTGGATCTAATGGCAGGGAGTGGTATTATTATCTGCTCAAGACAAAACAATGTCCTGGATAAGAATAAATCCAACAGGTTTGGCCCCCAAATGACTTATTGTCTTGCCAATGGAGGGAGAAATATATGATTTTTTTTGTTTTGCTTTTTTCCCTATCAAGGACAGAACATTTTCTTTCAACCAAGTAACATCTTTCCATTTCTCTCATCCTTTGGCTTAATTTTTGGCATTAATTAGTAATTGAAAACAATGACAATTAACATTATTTAGGTTACATAAAAGAAAAATGGATCACACAGTGACCAGATGCAAGTCTGCCTCTTCCAACATGGAATTTATCAATGCCTTTGGCCTTAGACAGCTCACACATTTGATCATCAAAGAGTCACAAATTCTGCCCTCCTTTTTGTGGATGAGAATCATGATAATCTTACATTTTCCAGGATGTGGATCATAGAGCTTTGTAAATTCTGCCAGGCAGCACCTAAGCATTCTGCACTTGGGCCTTTCAGAGTCAGGTTATTAAAAAAAAGGCATTTCACAGGAATGAACCAAATATGGTGCTAGGAATCAGATTGATTTTTATCTAGTAGCTGTGTAAATAGATTTTAGTAATTAATTGAAGAGGTTTCAGGGTTAAAATGGAAAATAGATTTCTATTAATGTTAAGGTGTTACTTATGTGTAACCTCGTTGACTCCACTCAATTTTCATTCCTAACAGCCTGTTTTTGTCATGTTTCCAATAGATTTAACATTTTTGTTTAAATTTAATTTATCATAAGATTTCATCAAATGGTGCTTTTCTCAAAATTTGCACGTGCACATGTGTGTGTATACATATGTATGAGAGACACAGAAACAAAGAGATAGAGGACGAGAAAGAGAAAGAGAGAGAGAGTATGAGAGAGAGAGAGAGAGAGAGAGAGAGAGAGAGAAAGAAAAAACAGAGACAGAGAGAGAGAGAAAGGAAATCAGTTAGCCAGGTTTGGTTATATTGAGCATATTTCCTTTGTGAAGTAGGGAAGAGTCTTCTAGGAAACTATCCACTTTTCTTTAAGGAAAATAGAAAATTAAATTATCTATATTACACAATCTCAAAATCAATTAGTCCTGAGGCAGCCATATGGTTCATAGATACTCACACCCTTTTGGATTTCATAAATATTACAGAGATGTTATATCATCTTACAAATCAAAACTTTCAAACTCTCCCCCCCTATAGTAGTCAGAAAAATAGGATTCATAGCAACTATTATTTTTTTCAACTAATGGGGATTGATTTAAAGGCTATATCTTAAAAAAAAGAAAATTGAATTTGAAAAGGTGAAGCCTCTAAATAGAATGACTTGTGTATGTGTATGAATATATACGTATATGTGTGTATTTCTGTGATTTCACAAGTATAGGAAATCTAGGGTAAGGAGATTTCCTCCATCTGTGTAGAATGGCATCTTCGCTATAACTGATTACAATTTATACTTTTAGAGAGTTTCCTAGATATAACACTGAGAGTTTAAAAGACTGCCTAATTTAAGTTATAATGTAGGTCAGTAATGAGGTAGTGTAGATCAGAGGTAGGATGTGAACCTGAGTTTTCCTGACTTTGAAATCAAGTTTTTATTCTACTAGGCTGCTTTTGCTGCATATATGTATAAATATAGTGGTGTGTATATGTGTGTGTGTGTGTGTGTGTGTGTGTGTGTATGTGCATCTGTGCTAATTTGTGTAATTCTTGGGTATCCAATGTCTTAATTTAGACATATACAGGGTGCAGTAGGGGAAGATCTAGGCTTTTGATTTCATTAGTGTAAAGAATTCCCTCTACTGAGATTTAGAAAGGTTTCTGAGTATTAAATGACTGGTCCTTGGTTACCCAACTAATGTGTGTCAGAGTTAATAATTGAACCCAGGTTTCCTATGTCCAAGACTGGCCCTTTAAGTCATGCTGTCTCTATATGTGTGAATTTATGTATATATGTATATACATGTGTATAAAATTAGGTTTATTTTCTATTTCTCTGGTTGAGGAAAGATGTCTTCTGTAGAGGGCATCATATACAAACAAATACTGATATTTCTTAGGAGACTTCTGCTGTGAAGTGACTTTTAGAAAGTTGATGGGGATTATAGAAGCAAAAACGAAAAACAAAAAACCTAAGTAACTAACCAGGAATGAGATTTGAAGTCAAGATATCTGAATTTTTTTTATTGCTTTGCTATGGCTTTACATTATAATAAACATCAACTTTTAGTAAAGAAGATATTTACAATTCTTAAGGATATTTGTGGGAGAAGCATTTTTCTAAACAGTAAAGCCCCATAAAAATGTGTGTCATTGTTATTATTGATTATACATTGTATACTATGTAGATCATAGTATTCAAACCTGGCTCTAAACTGTATTCTCAAAAATGAATAGGAATTGACCAAAAATGAGCAAAGACCTTGGTTTATCTTGCAGGATATGTAGACTAAGAGATTTGGGGGAACTAGGTAGTTGTATAACTATTTATGAGTTGTTTCAAATAAGAGAAAATGTATATTGAAGACAATGTTCTCTCACTTCATTATAACTGGGAAAACTTCAAAATATTCTAAATAATTTATTTGATGCCTGCTTCATGTTTTTGCCTTTGGAATCTGCAGTCAGGCTATAAATTTATTAAAAGAAATGTTCATCTCTATCTTAGTTAAAAAAAGAAAATAACATGTTAATATTTTATATCTTATAAATGTTATGTAATCAAAGGTAAGTTTAACTCAATATGACAGAAACTATAGTTAGTTCTTCTATAGTGCATTTTAAAAACAAAAATTTATTTGCTTCAAATAAAACATAAAATAAATATATAATTCCAAAAATATCTTATACCTTAAATATTTGGTTCAAACATCAGAGGCAAATAAATAAGTTTCTATTGAGTTACTACCTACCTTTTGGTACTAGAGGTACTTTTTAGAGGGTCCTCACGCAGCTTCTCTTAGATACAGCTCTTTTCCCAAGATTTGCTACTTCTTAAGTTCAGAGCTATCACTTATTTAATTCCATGAGCAGTTAAGCTTTCTGAAACTATCTTTTCTCTTGAGTGATTCTCCATATTTGTCTTTCTTAATCTAATCTTCTTCCAAAGAGATGTATTGTAAACTACTGGTCCAATATCTTCAATGAAATGGTCTTTCTTTGTTGCTTTCTGATATAGGAAAAGAAGTCTTCCTTCACAAAATACTCCTAAACCTAGAATCTTCCTGGTTCCAAACTGCTGAACATGTGAAATAATCTTTTTTACTTATAGATTCCAGAGGCATGACTCATTCTCTCAACTAATCACAGTATTTCTTTCTTAAGACAGTAGTTTGCACCTAATAAATGCATCATAGTAGAGATTAAGCTTTTGCTACCCACATTAAAATCTAAGCAAGTTTATTCATTGACTCTGTGATTACTTTAACTGAGGTATCTTGATTTTAAGAAAATTAATTGAAATGTGTATGTGTGTGTGCATGCGTGTGTGCATGCGTGTGTGTGTGTGTGTGTGTGTGTGTGTGAATATGAGGGGTAGAACTCTACCATCTCCACCCCTTATTATTATAAACACTGACCTCCTTGCTTTTCCATGAACAAGATACTCTATTTCTTGGCTCTAGACATTTTTTTCCTGACTGTCCTCCAAGCCTGCAATATTCTTCCTCCTCATTTCTGCTTCCTGATTTCCCCAGCTTCTGTCAGATTTCAACTAACATCCCATCTTCTATGGGATGACTTTCCTAATACCACTTAATTCTAGTGTCTTCACTCTTTTAATTACTTCTTCTTTATCTTGTCTCTAGCTATTCATTTGTTTACTGTCTCTCTCACTAGATTGTAAGCTCTTTGAGGGCAGAAATTTGTCTTGCTTCTTTTTTTGTATCCCCTGTGCTTAGCACAGTGTCTAACACAGTAGATAATAAATGTATTTTGACTGACTGAAACTGAACAGCCACTTACTTAAGTGAAGAATAACCTCAAATGTAGTCTTACTTATGACGTTCAGACTGATACAAAAATAAAAAAAAAATATTTCTTGATTTTCTTTGATACCATTTTAGCACTTCCTGGTTTCATGTCCAACTTTCTGGTTTCACTGTCAAAAACTCTGCCATCTGTAAATCAATTCAGAACATATAATATATAACTTACATAACCATTCTTAATTGTGAAGTGCACAAGGAAAGCATCAAGAACTTGTCATTCCCTGCAACTATTTTCCCATTAACATCATTTTCATTTCCACTTCACCCCATCACATTGGTATGAAATGCAAGGACAGATCTTCCAGGGTGTGAAAACTGATCAGGTTTCATTTGCCGGTTCAGGGCTATATTTTAAACCTATAATTTTCACTCTATGTCACTTCTGAATTCACAAAATGATATCAGAGAAAGGAACATATTATATCAACTCATCAACATGCATGCTAGAACCAGTTTGTACAGGGGAGATTGCTAAATTTGTAGGATGAGGATTTACACCTTGAAAATCAGTAAGCATTATAAATTGGGGTTTGATTTATTATTTTGTTAATCATCTTGTAGACTTATGAAAAAATTTACCAAAAAATGGTGGAATAGTAGCTTGTTGTTCCCTGATGTGTACTTATGGAAATCAGAGAGAAAATGCTAATGATGCAGATTAAACTTAAAGTACATGTTATAAGGACTTTTTTTCTCCTGGAAAACCAGTTGTTACATACTTACTAGCTTACCCAAGAGCATCTCACTTGAATACTTTCTCTCATACAAAAAGATCACAATTTCCTTTGTCCAATTTTTTATTGTGTAGATGTGTGATATGAAATATTTGTTAAATCCCCTGATTCTGTTAGTATTTTATCTACCCTACAAAAAGATGAATCTTCCAGTAAAGTAAATCAGCAATTTGTTTTAGTTACTGGTTCACTTTTTAAGCGAGACAACATGTAAACTACATTAGAGAATTTTTAAAAGCAATTATCTCATTGTAAAAGAGTTATATCTTGAGAACTACCACTATATTTTCTTTCTACATAAGTACTTAGAAAGGAATTTAGAAGTTGGAATTTTAGGAAGGAAGTAGGGAGGAAAAAGCAGAGGAAAGAAAAAAGGGAGAGAGGGAGAAAAAGAGGGAAGAAGGAAAGAAGTGATTATTAAGCACTTATTGTGTAAAAGGCATTATTCTAAGCACTGGGGATAAAAAGACAGGCTCTGCCGGTAAAGTGTTGTTTTTCTACAAGGAGAAATAACACATATATGGGTATAGTAGACAGGAAAGGGTGAAATCATAGGCATGAGTAGAGCCACAGTAATCAATTGACTCATCTTTTTCAGAAGTAATTATTCGTGTTGATTTGATTAATATCCCCAAAGTAAAAGGAGGAGAGGGGTTGAAGAATAAGGCTAGAAATGCATAGAAAGAAGATGGCAGTGGAACTTAAGTCAGGTGGCTGGATCTGGCTTGATGCAGGGAACTTTCAGTAGCTCAGCCCCAGCTAGAGGGTCCATTTGGGTGGGCACAGTATCAAGCTGGCAAGACAGGAAGGTGGCAGTGAAGTGTGGTTGAGAGGTTGAGTCTGGCTGAATTAATCAGTATGGCCCCAAGGCAGAACTAACTTACATTTACACTTGAGGAAAATCTAAAGTTACTTATCCTGAGTTTCCCATTTGTTATGTGAGGAAGGTAGTACAGATCTAGCATTCTTGGAGCCAGTTCTAACCAACTTGTGAACTGATAGTTAAATTTTCAGTGTAAGCATTTACACCTTAGAAATTGATAAATGTTATAAAACATTGTTTAGTCTAAAGAAGGTAATGTACAAAATATTAATTATACCAATTAAACTTAAAAGCATGCATCCATACATTTTACCCTCTGGATAGCCAAGTGGCCAAGGTTTATCCACATACAAACATTTATCAGTGGTGGTTGTGAACTGATATGGCCAAAAAAAAAAAAAAAAGAGAGAGAGAGAGATACATTTTCATTTCAAGATAAATTGGATTCCTTGATAATCCCATGTATTTTATTTTATGCACTTAAAAACATTATTCTGAGAAAGGTCCATAGATTTCATAAGACTGCCACATGGGTCTGTAAAACACAAATAAAAAGGCTTAGAACTACTGGATTAGTTGGTCTCAGAGGTCCCAGCAAGCCAGGACTCTTTCCCTATTGGGGTAGTCTAAAAAGCATGTCTAGGATCCTATCTCCACAGTTTCTTCCATATATGTTATCCTGAACACCTTACTCCATAAACACTCTATATTTAAACCCACAGTATTGGAAAACCAAAATCCCAGGTTAGGTATAGTGCTATGCTTCATAATTGTCCAAGCTAATACTCTCACTGAAATTGATTCAAGTGCCTTCATGATAAAAAGGAATATAATAATTTGAAAGTTTGTCAAGCAATGAAAGGTAGTATATTTTGACACACTAATCCAGTAACTAATCAGTTTTCTAATAAACAATCAGCAATACACTAATGTGTCATCAGCACTTCAGAAGCTCTGGAGGGAGGATGATCTGCACAGAGACGTTAATGAATACACCAAAAATCATTAAGTGATCAATACTTCTGAGTTATTTTCATTGAGCTGATAGGTCTGATACATTAAAGCTGACATTCTACATTTGTCAAGATCACAGTGCAGTTTTTAACAGTGAAGCAGGCTGCTAAAAATAAGCCTCGAAAGACAATCAAAGAAACACAACTTATACACCCTTGACATGTTCAGCAGGTGCAGGGACCCTGATGAATGAATACGTAATCTAAGAACTCTAACTCCCAAGCACACAATTCCTTATTAAAAGCTATGCAAAAAATTCAGAAATACCTACAAATACTTGGTCTAAATTTCACAAATAGTTATTTTGGTGGCAGGACACCTGTAATTTAGAGAAAAGTAGAAAACAAAATGCCCTGGAGATAGCCGAGTGTATTGTTTGCTTCAGTCCCTAGTGGTGGATGAGAAATGTCTAAATTCATCATAATGACTCTGCTGTTGAGATTTTCATTCACCAGATAGATAACGCATAGTACAGAAAACATGAACTAAGTTCATGAACAAAGATTTTAGAATAATGGATAGTGGGAAATTCCCTATAGCGTCTTTTTCTCTGAAGATTTGGGGAAGGAAAAGTGTGAATATGAAGGAGTGCTGCTAAAATATGGAAATCAGCCATTCCTGATAATTAGTTGTACACATGGGCAAATAACAGCACTGTGTACCATCATGGCTCACATGATAGCTGACTATAATTCTTTGTGTGTAAAAAATTACATCTTTGTGTTTGGAGGCAAACATATACACACAATACATATATATTTCACATGTATTCCTTTTTCATATATACATATGCATGTCTATACACACATATATATTTATTTAATGGAGAAAACATAGAACAAATACTGAGAAATGTATGTAGCTCATTGCTATGGGATACCACCACTTCTTCTAGATGACATTCTCACTTCAATTTGGGACTGCAGACATTCTGAAGAAGAACCTTGCTTCCCCCTCTCCCCCTTTTATTCTCCTGCATTCTTGGAGCATATGAACTAATCGTAGAAACTCAGGTTTTGGCTTTTTTATGCCTTAAAATATGTAAATGCTGTATTTTTGCCCAAAGTAAAGTTGGGCTCTGTTAATGTGAGCAACTTGTACAAAAAGCAATGAACCTCCCAAAGCATTGCAAACAAAAGCAGCTTTTTCTCTTGTTTCCAAACTAAGAGATGATCATCCTGGGGCTTTTGTACTTACAAAAGTTGAAATCCTGATTTTAAATTAACAGAAGGTGAAATTCTATTTGTCATCAATTTCTTCTTGGGGTTACAGAGCAGAAAACTGCAGACAAGCTGCTTCTTTGATGGCTCACTCCTAAAAATCTCTTTTTGTTCTTTATCTATTTGAACTGACAGTGATCAGAGCTACAGCAGGACAGGCCTCTCTGGAGAAATCACCTTCCCCCTGCCTATTGACAGATCCCTCTGTTCTGAATCAGACAGGCCTTGTCCCATCATAGGCATCAAGGCCTTGGAAGGAGCCACCAATTAAACCTCTTGAGCCGGTAAAATCTGAAGCCACTTTGGAGTGTCTGTTCTGATTAGGCAGGATGAGACAAAGCCCATCACCCCCCAGGAGCAGCTCCCTGGTCTCAATTTTCTCTCTTGCCTCCACCAGGTGCGAGAGGTGTGAGAGGAGCTTCACGCAGGCCACCCAGCTGAGTCGACACCAACGGATGCCCAATGAGTGCAAGCCAATAACAGAGAGCCCAGAATCAATTGAAGTGGATTAACTGATTGACTGGTTGGAATTAAACTGCAAGGAAAGTCATGATTAAATGTCACGGACACTTAAGCAAAACCAAAGATTTCCTCTGAGCAACTTTCAATCAGCCCCAGAAAACCAAAAGCAGTAATAAAATAAGTAAGATGTTAAGAGATATTGATCCTGGCATGGAAGTGAGACCAGGAAAGAAATTATTTATTTATGACTAGGGATGAGACTTATTTCAGTGGACAAGTAACCTGGGACAGCTAACATTCCTAGTCCCACCATGTATTTGCTTTATTTCTAAAAGCTTTTAAAAGAATTGTTATTTAGAACCAAAGTGAGGAATCTTATGGGTTCTTCTGCCCACAGTTATGACTGAGAATGCACATGGACTTATTTCTCACTGTACTTTTTTAATGGCATGACTCAATGGACCCAGATGTAAAGTCCTTCATTCTGCTGGCTCATTTTGGTTTGGCTTGGTGCTGGCTGTGATAGCAGTTATAACAGGTGAAGGGGGCCTCTGGAAACAGAAGCAAGAACCTTTACTAAGCAGTGTTAACTTCAGACCGAAGGACATTTCATCCATGCTCATCCTTTCCACACTTATTTTACATGGCTCCATTTATTCAACAGCCTGGGCTTGTGCAGGAGTATCCAGAAAAGGAAGAAAATCATGTTAAATTCAAGGGTGGAAGAGAGAAGGGAAGGGACAAAGGAATTTTTTTTGTCCTGTCAGGATACAGTTGATAAGGAGATCATTTTAAAACTGTGGAGCTTTCATAAAGGGTATAATTGTTCCAAATCAACTAGTAAAGGAAATTGGTTTTCAGTAACACTTTAGCTTATAAACTTCTAAAATAAAGTTTGTCAATGTGAAGCCAAATTCCAATATTAGGTTTCAAGTATTTTTTTTAAATTGTTGCAGAGGTCCAAATGATATGAGGTTCAATCTTCAAAGCTTCCATTATTTCTTCTGATCTTTCTTTCCTTAAAGTCTGTGGAAGCCTTGGATGGCTTTCTCATTTATTCACTGAGTGCTGGAGCTTGTACTTAACTCCTAATAATAAATGATACAAGGAAAGATTAGGTCATCAAGAGTGCTGAATTAAACCATAGAGATCAGAGCTACATAGACAAGCTCATTTTACTAAGGAAACTATCTGCCCAATTCTCAGGTCTTTGACTAATTCTGTTCCTTAAAGAGTGGGCAAACCCCCCATGGGCAAAATTTTATAGTTTTTTTTTTTTTTGTTTGAGAATAAGATAGTCACATATCCTAGGGACAAAAGTTTATTTTCCTATAGATCTGTGTACATAACTGGTACAGAGCTTGACCTGGTGTTCTCTGATAGTTCAGTAGGGGCTTTCCAACATTATCCTTGGGGACTCCAAGAAGCAGGATCCATCCAACCATTATATCTTTGGCTAAATCCCCAACTTGGTTCCAGTTCTTCAGTCTGAATCTTTCCCCAAAGATTCTCTTGACTGTAGAAACCTCTTATTTGTAGCATTTCTAAGTCACAAACTGTTGAAACAGCTGGCATTTCTATGACTAACGTGAACTACTAGCTCTCTGTTTTCATCACCATATATAAACATATTGCATTGTGTTCAATTGATTTTAAAAGAGACAGAGAAAGTACATGCTTACTCTGAATAATGCTTTCCTTTCCTCAGCAAATAAAGTCTTTTTCTAATTTTATATCCTCATCTCTAACTTTCCCCCATTCCTCTGGCGAATTTCCATTTCTAAAATAGAATAACATGACTATAGCTTGGCTCCTATAATTTCTGAGTTCTTAAGAAAATGTTACTACAGTTTTTTATCTGCCACAGGAAAGGTTGTTTAATTCAGACAAATCTTAATCACCTAAATTCTCCCAAATACTTGCTTTTTGTCCTTTTTCTTGATTAAAAAGAGATTCTAGGTATTAACCTCTCAGGGAATTTGAAGGAAAAAAGTGTACTGCTCATCTAAGGTATTGGGGATCTTTATTAACTTTGTATAATCATCTCTACAGTGGAAAGAATGTAGATAGAGGAGATGCCCAAAGGTTAATTCAATGCATGTAACCAAATGTAAATATTTGGGACACTAAGTATCTCAAACAATTAAGAATTCCATAATTTGTGGATGGTACATTTAGGTATAATTTTTGGAAGAGATTATTGGAGTTGAGAGGCCTAAAATAAATGTTTCTTGGATTTTTGAATTAAATACTTTTGGCTCAGCTCTCAATAGGGATTCTTTCATATGAATCATTTCATATGAATCTTGGTCTCTCAATACTAAAAAAAAAAAAAGAGAGAGAGAAAGAGAGAGAGAGAGAGAGAGAGAGAGAGAGAGAGAGAGAGAGAGAGAGAGAGAGAGAGAGAAACCTTTCCTTTTTTCTTGGTTCATAAATCCTGGGAAGGGAAAAAAGAATTTCAGTTATAATTGACCTTACAGCCCGGATGTCTATGCTAGCTGATGCCGAACACAAATGAAATATAGCAGGCACTTTCATCCAAGTTTCTAACATTCTGTCTTTACTTATCTATTTTTCCTCTTTGATTATTAAAAGCAAATTTTGGCATTTATTTGCCTTCAAATTTGGCAAGGAAATATTTTCTGTCTGAATAAATTGGAAATAGAAAAGCATAATTTTTCAGGCATATGGGGACACTTGCAGTTTTAATACTGCCAAGAATCTCACAGAAGTTTGTAAACAATGCCAGATTTAACAGACAAAATACAGCAAAGAATTAAGATAATTACTAAGATACACGGCCTAAAATTTGCACTTAGTAAGTGTTTAATAATGTTTATTCTTCAGATACTGAAGGATAATTAAAAAGTTCATTTCAAATATCCAGGCAATGGTTTCATTTCTGTACTTTGCCAATACTTTGTATTGTTAATAATTAAATTAACAATATAGGAATATAGAGGGAGAAAGTGTTGGTGACAATTACTAGCTTCCACTGGTGGTGATTTTTGGTTATTGTTATTCCTCTGGACCTGTGATTTTATCAGCAAAGAGAATTCTTACTGGTTATTTACCAATAAAGTAAATTTTCTTTCTTTATGCAAAAAGAAAACCTAAAAACTCTATTTATTGAAGGAAGAAGATAGTTGATAGGGAAATACATATTGCTAGTATTGAATACATCTGTCTCATGCCTTTCCTAGAACTAAGTTTTATCAATTTACCCTTACTATTAAGCTATTCTAAAATAAAAAGAGGACAGTATATTCAATCAATGTATAATGCACCATTTAAGTATATGTTGTCTCTTCCTCACTTACCTCCTGGACAAGAGTCTTCTGAAATTTTGTAAGGTAAAGGGAACCACAGATATCACTGCATTAGAATAGGAATTCGTATCTGAGTGTTTCCAGTTTTAAGAGGTAGTATTGCGCATCCTCTCCTTCAATATTTAGGGATATTTTCTAATCTATTTTATTATTAATAGTTTGAGACAAGGTCTTTTCATCCCAAGGCCATTCATACATCTTTTCCACATGGTTAAATAACATGGAAACTTTGACCTTCTCCATCCCTGACCAGGGCTATTTAGCCACTTTTCAAGTAGCCTGGTTGCTACCATATGGGTGTTCAATTTAACAGTCACCTAAACAGCTTTAACCCTCCTGTGTCTGAGAACTCCCATATTCAAGCAACCTACTAGCCCCAACCTCCTCAGTAGCAGGGGTTACAGCCTGTGTCACAAATCTCTTTGGAAGCATTTATTTTAGGACTTATGTTCTCCACCTCTTCCATACATGGAAAGATGATAATGTATTAGGTAGCTACTGTTTTATTTGATTGCTATAATTCAATTTAACCAGTACCTAATACTATGTTGTTAGCAATGTGGTGGGTATAGGCAAATATATCCAGGTTCCTACTTTTTGGAAACTTATAAACTAATATTTTCTTTTACTTTGATACAACTTATTCCATCCTAATTCATTTTTTTTTTTTTGGTCTGAGACTTTATCATCCCACTAACTTTTCTTCATTTATTGATTTAATGAATCAATACCTTTGAAACTACTACAACATGCTGTGCTAGGTAACTCCTGCAAAAACCAGAATTATTTACATGAATTTGTATGTTGGGAAAATTTCATTCTAGGCATCTATTTGCATAAGTATTCAGTTCTTTAGAATTCGAAAGGTCATAGATATTGCTCTATGTGGAAGACAGAGGAGAGAAAAATCTCTTTTTTGGTGAGAAAGCATTCTTTTAAGAGTGAATTACTCGTGCGTAACCAGATTGGCTTGATTTGCCTGTGAATATTGAATATCGAAAATTATGCCAAGAAGTTAGTGAGCCACTAGGTGGAGGGGGAAGAGGATAAGTACCTCTATGGGTTTGGGTTGCTTTCTGAGTGACACGTTGCGGTATACAGCAGAATACTTTCTTAGTTTGTGATGATGTTGATTTATTTC
This sequence comes from Sarcophilus harrisii, assembly GCF_902635505.1. Lineage (NCBI taxonomy): Eukaryota > Metazoa > Chordata > Mammalia > Dasyuromorphia > Dasyuridae > Sarcophilus > Sarcophilus harrisii. The sequence continues at coordinate 243,658,293 of NC_045426.1, forward strand.
TATCAGAACTGGTTGCCTCAAGTGGGATTGTGTCTAAAGCCCTTCTTGAAGCCCTTGTTATTCTGATGTAACAATAGATTAATATAAACTGTGGTTTTACTTTTTAAAATTTGTTACTGTATGCACCTTATACACCCCAACGGAAATTTAGTTCTTCTTTGGAATTCTCATGATGTGAGCAGAGGCTGATTTATCATTAAAAGTTGATTACTGGTACTTTGTTCCTGGGATTCCTAACCTAAAAGAACTGACAAGGAGAGGAAAGGGCATCAGTACTGCTATGCAACAGATCTATAAACAAACAGAAAATCCCCCTACAAATCTCCTATAAAAATCAGCTCTCTGTTTCTCTTCATGCTGCGTATAGTGCTTTTTTTTTTTTTTTAAGGAAAAAACATGTTATCCTTGTATTGGAAATACAACATTACAATAGGAACATTTAAGGATATGGAATGCCTAAGGAAGAAAGATTAGTAAGCATCAATTGTATCTGAAGAAAAATTTTTAGAAAAAAAATGGCTTTGACATTCTTCCTTGGATTGGATTTAGTTTGACTTTTCACAGACTTCTCTTCTTGATGTGAAATGCTAAAAGATAAGGAAAAAACCAGACCTGCTCTAGGTGATAATAGAAGGCTCCAGAAATCTATGGGATTTTCCACATTAGATTAAGAGGTTTGGGAAAGAAACTGGGAGAAATAAGTAAAGGCTGCAACATTTATCCACCCAAGATCGAATCTTTTGAGATTTGTCCCTCACCAGTATTAATCTGAATTTGCAAAAGAGAAGACAAAACGACATTACTTCCCAGTGAATGCTATGTATTATTGTTGGCCATCCAAGATTATATCTTCCCAGTCTTCTAGTCAACCATGAGATACAAGTCCACACAGAGAGGACAAGCTGACTTCTGTTCTCTTTCAGAACATTCATGCTAATGCTTCAGATGTGCTGAGCACTTACCACCAAAAGTCCATCTTTCACTTCTTAATCACTAGATTTCTATTGTCTTATCGGAACTATATGATCAACAAAAGAACAAAGAAACAGGCTTGATATCGGACGTTGGTGGAGAAACACTGAAGCTCCCTTATGAAGAAAGATAAGCACACTTCTTCAGCTGGACTCCAGTTCATGTCAATATGCTATGCTTGTCATTGGGTCTCTGCTTTCCTAAGCATTGAAAAGATGATTCAAAGGAAACTGAGAGTTGTTGTTTCTTTAACTTTCTGTGGCTCATTTTAGCATTTAGCAATCTCTTCCGCTTCCTTTCCAAACGCCTTTCTCAGTAATCAGTTAAAGAAAGAACATTTACTCTTCTCAAAGTCATAAATACAACTTCTAATTGAGAACAGTGTGTTTTCTTATTTGTTATTTGTTTTGAATGTTTTTAATTACCAGGCACAGGTGCAATTTATTTATGAAGTATGCTTATGGAAAGAAAATTACTCTTAAAATGAATGTTACCATAGTTGATAATTTTTAAATCTTAGATTTATACTGCCTGCAAGCAATCTCAGACTTCATGCTATGATACATGTGGCATCTGTAAACATACATTTCAGAAACACAACGAGGATTGGACAACTAGGACTTTGCCAAAACAAGGAGGATTTTGCAGGCACTTGTAGTCCTTCAGCAACACAGAAGAGAAAATGGGCTTAGCACTTAGTTTACTGAGAATAATTAAATAGGAATCTACTAGATAGCACAGGTTTCTTTATTTCTTGGAATTTCAGGTAAGGTCCCTACACAATCTGTTCTTACTCTGCTATCTTTTGAACTGCTTGCTCCAGGCAAGGTTTTTCTGTAACTTGTCCTGGGTTCAAAAATTACTAATATAGCAACAGATTTTACTAGAGGGTAGCCAATAAAAAAAACTAGACTTTAAAAGTATTGACAATTAAAAACCCATCCTGACTCTGGCTAACATCAGTCTGTTTTCTTTCTTCTGCTCTGATTGAATGCTATGAGGATACCCAGCATTCAATCTTCCTCCCTACTTCCTGTCAAGCATCAATGAAGTAGGTGTTTAGTTGTGTCCATTATGAACAGGTTTATGTGGTTAACAGTAGTGTAAAAGCAGTCAAGTACAGTGATTTTAAGATGAAGTAATTTTAATCCTAGATTGGGATATGAAAGGAAAAGATCACTAGATTCCACAAGTGCTTAAGTACCATCGATATTGGATATACTGTGGGTTTTTTGAAAACATGTTTATGGGGCATTAAAAAAATTGGTTTGATCAGAAGGCAACTCAATTGCATAATTAGTTAAACATATTATTCCTATTTCCTACCTAAATTATTGGAAGTTTAAATTGGAGATTGAATTACTTGCCATAGCTGCCCTATATGATGGGATCCTAATTTCTGATAGGATTTAGATTTGCTAACTTCTGAGCTGTCTTCAATTCTAGGATTCTAGAATTCTTGGACTTTCAACAAGAGATATGAATATATTGTCTGAGTCTAGAACAAGCTTTTAAATATCTGATGGTAAAATGCAGGATTCTTCTTTTGCATTTGTTAATCATGTCCCACTTCATGACAGCTGTCACACATAGGTCTTTTCTTCCCCAAACTATGTACATCTATCACTTGGGTATTTTATTGAAAAATTCTCTCCATAAATTCCAACAAGTTAATGATAGCTTTCTATAGGAGAAGAATTTTTTATTTTTCTGTATCTAATTTCAGCATATCCGTTGGGGCCCATATACCTAAGAGAACATTCATATTTAAATAATACCCATCAAGAATCTATTAAAAAAAAACAGTAGCTGACTAGAGCTGGAAGGAACCTTGGAGGCCAATTGGACCAGGCACTTAAATTTGTAGATGAACAAACTGAATTCTAGAAAGAAAGGAGATTTCCTTAAAGTCACATAAATAGTAGTAAATGGTGGAGTTAACTTTTGAACCCAGATACATTGGTTCCAAATGCATCCTACCAATAAAACTTTTGCATTGTGCATAATACAGTGGTTACCAACTCAGTAAACATGTCTTCTGAACAACCTCATACTAAATAAAACAAAACATTCTAGTGAATTATTCCTTTCACAGGAAACTTCAATAAAGGGAAAGTGGAGCAGTCTACTAGGTATACAAATGCAATTATCTAAATAGTGCCTCTTACTTCAGATTCTTTTACTATTTGCTTTAATGGACACAATCTCATTGATGTAAGCATCCATTTGATATGCTGAGTTTAGAGTAAGGAAGACCTGAGTTTAAATACGCTAGTATCTATTAGGTATGCTGTATGATTGTGAGCAAATTGCTTAACCCCTCATGCCTGATCTCTGAAGTCTGAAAAGAAATTTCCTTTGTATCTTTCTCTTAAATCCTCCATGGAGGACTTAACCTGATAGGCTACAGAGTAGAGGTGTTAAATTCAAAAGTTACCTACTTCAAGGGGGTCTGCAAAACTCCCAAGTCTAAGATGTAATTGGGAAATATTTAATAAAATATATAAAAATAATACAACACGGATAATGTTAATTTGTGGTTTTCTATGTCAACACACAGTAGTGTATTAACATAGATACCACTGCAGTGCAAGCCTTCCTTTGGTTCTTTTCAAATCTGGAGGCTGGCAAAGTAATACCTCAAATGTTGATGCCAAATATTGCTTTTGAGAGAGCAGAATTAATTTGAAATCTGATGATATCAAACTTTACTTATTCTATAACATGAAGGCTATTAGCGGACCTGATTACCTGTTATCAATTCCTAAACTCTTTTTATGTCCTAATGACAGTCGGATGAAAACATAGCTTTTAAAAACCATTTATTAGTAAATCCTATAAGGTGCTTGTCATAACCTTGCTATGATTTTATTTTTTATTGAATTCCCTCCCAATACATTTTTAATGAACTTCTCATAAGAATATTAAAAATCAGTTAAAGTCATTTTTGAATTTCCATTCTGCCTAGGGGTCGGATTTGGAAATTTTTGACACAAATAGTGAATCAGGAAAGTGCAAATACTCTCCATTAGCTGGTGCATATTATGTGTACAGTTTGCTGTAAAGGTTGTCTGTTGTAATAAGAATAATTATTATGCTGTAATTAGAAGAGTAAACAGCTTGCTTGCATTTTTTACTTCATAAAATTGCATCTTTTTAAAAAAAAATAATGCCAAGGACCAACTAAGTCATGCATGTAGCTGTGTTCTTGTGATAAAATCTGCAAAGATTACATTGTGTTTAAGTGAAAAAAACAGGGACATGTTTCAAGAGGAATGATAAAGAAATGTAAATATATTTGATTAATAAAATATTTCTATGATGACTTGGTCCAATGTCAGGTTCTATTTTTCCAATCCCACATAATTAGTTTTTTAAATATAGAACAGACAGAGCATTTAAATAATTAGACTTAATTAAATTAATTGTTGTGATTTTTCATTTCTTAAAAGTCAGATTTCAGAGAATGCCCTCAATTTTCACATTCTTTTTGGTTCTATTAGGATAAAAATATCCTTCATTAAAAGAAACTCCATCTAGTGGCCCAGAGCAAGACATCAAGGTTCAAGTTGAGTTGATTTGGGGGCTTTCTTACTCCTAGAAATAAAAGAAAAAGAAAAAAACAAAACAAAACAAAACACCTGCCAGGGGCTATGGAGTGTCATTGTATCCTCTGCAATTTGACTTGGTTTCAATGTTCTGTATCAGAAAACTAAGATTAGCTATATCAGTTTTCCCTTGATAAATTTGTTATACTTGAAAAAGAAAAAAAAAAAAACACAGCCATTTAATTCTGAGAAAAATATGCAAGTTTGTATTAGCTTTAAAGTTATATGATCTTTTATAACCACACCAAAAAACTATGGTAAAATAGATGTGCAAAACTACTATATATTAGAAAATAGACAGGTAATTGGCCAGCAGGCTGCCTGCTGTTTTGCAGGTAGTGTGACTAGTCAATCATCCCCAGCATGGAACTGCCTTTTCCCAAGTCCTTAAAACAAGATCCTGCTGCTTCCATCCCAGAACAGATATAATCTGTCACCTATTAATGAGATACAAATGTTGTGAAAAAATACACAAACAATTCACCTAAAAGTGGGGAGTCTCTGTGACTGGGACCTACTGGGTAGTGATCAAACTCTAGTTGGTCTCGGAGGTTCACTTTCCAGGTGAAAAAAATAGCTTAAAGGAGAGGATTCTTCAATAACATTTCCCCTCACTCAGTATTCAGAATTTTTCCAAACAAGATGTTTATTTCAAAAGGATCATCAACTCCAGCAGAGAGCAATGTCTTTGTGAGAGATATGTGTATGTGTTCATGTCTGCAATCCATGTCTGATGTGATATGTAAGCTACATGTGAACACAGGAAATAGTTGAGTTTTCTTTCTGGTTTTTTTTTTTTGCATCAAATACATATACCTACACACACATATACACATACATATACTATTAACAGTATGGACAAGCCCTTATAACATTCATGGGGGAGTTGAGGTTGCTTTAATCCTGGGCAGTGTTAATTAGTCTTTAATTAATTTTTTTTTAAAAAATTAAATTTTAATTAGTTTAATTAATCTACTATTTGATTAGTTTGCATGAAGCTGGTTTTTGAGGAGAAATCAGGGTATTTTATGTTGCTGTGTCATATCAATTGTGTCAATCTCTCTCAGATCCCATTTGGAGTTTGCTTGGAATAGATTCAAAAGTGGTTTGCCATTTCCCTCTCCAGCTCATTTTGCAGGAAGTCTGAGGAGTCTGAGGAAAACAGAATTAGTTAACTTGTCCAGGGTCACATATCTACTGTCTGAGGTAGATTTGAACTCAGGTCCTTCTGATTCCAGGGCCTGTACTCTATCTCTTGAACCACTTAACTGCCCAGAGTATCACATCCTTCCTAAGTAACTTTCTTGAGTCATTGATCTCATGATCATTTGTTGCTTCAGTCTAAGGGAAAACTTCCTTGAATAGCAACTTTTAGGTTTTACTTAGTATATTTCCTAGGACCTTAGAGCATTGTTTAAGTTACTCACAGTTACAGAATTTTAGAATTGTAAGAGACCTCAGGGAGCATATAGGCTGATAACCAAAGATAATAGTCTGATGATCTGAGAGGAGATCATCTAGCCTCTTGAAGACCTCCAGTGAGAGAGAACATAATAATAGTCAACAATTATTTATTAAATAAATTATTTTCTAGGCAATGTGCAAAGCATGAAATTGCAAAGAAAGTAAAAAACAAAACAAGACAAGACAAAGAATCAGTAATAAGAACAACCTACCACTACATTGGGATCCTGATACCCAAATTAAATTTATTTCTTTGCAATTTGCACCCATTGTCTTGGTCTGTCTTCCATATCATAGCCCTTAATATACTTGGAAATAGTTGGCATGTCTAATCCTTCCCCCAGACTCCTCTTCTCAAGAACTCAAGGTCCTTTGTTATCTTGGATCCTTCTAGGGAAACAATTCTAGATTAAGCTAAAACAGTGATTTTGTAAACAAATGTATGCAATACAATATAACATAGTACAATACAATACAAAAGTACAGTAAGGCTCTCTTGCTTGGAAAATCTCCCCCTATTTCTATGCAATTTGTGGCTTATTTTAGGGAGCCATTGTATCATGATGCTGATTTATGTTGAGTTGTGGTCCTTTTACAATGACTACTATACGAACATATTCCCCCTATCCTTGTGAAATTGATTTTTTAAATCATAAGCTATTTAGTCGATACTCTAGTCTGTTAAGATATTTTTTCTTTTGATTCTGCAATTTGACTAGTTATTCCCTCCTTGTATCATGTGCAGATTTGATAGGCATATCATCTATGTCTTTTCCAGGTCAATTGACAAAAAAAAGATTAAGCCATATCTATAACATCCCTAAACTACCAGTTTTGTAACCTTCTCAAAAAACAAGTTTAATTTGACATGATGAAGCTATTTTGCTGGCTTTTTGTAATGACCACTTCCTTTTCTAAGCGTTTTGATAACCAATCTTTTTAATGATTCATTGCATAATTCCTCCAAGACTAAAGCACAAATCAATTTCTTTTATAATTTGAGGTCTCTGTTCTTTTCCCTTTTGAAGGGCAAATTTGTAACATTTGCTCTTATATACCCCTGCAATACTTCTTCCATTTTCAGAGGTATTCTGGTAAATGTCTAACAAATGGCTCTCTCTCTCTTGACCAAAAATGTTATGTACACTACACTTCTAAATTTAATCTGCGTTATTAATATTTTGGCATTATTTTCACAAGTCTAGAACTTAAAAATAATAAATCAAGCCCTGATTTATAGTATTTGCCAATTTCCAAGGTACCAATAATTACACTGAAAATTTAACAATCTTGTCTTACAAGATGATACAAGCTAGTTCCAGGTGTCATTCTTTACATGTTTTGAAGCAGCAATTATATCATTCTGTTCTTTCAATATTTGAGGATGAAGTAGATCCATGCCAGGTAACTGAATCACATTGAGACCAACTAGGAACAAATCTTCCTCATTTATCTTGGATACCAATTCCTCAGTCATTTTTGTTCTGTTATTTCTAGGGCATTGATAATTTTTCCCCTTTGTCAGAACAAACAGAAGAAAAAATAAGATAATTAGCCTTTTTTTCCTATTGTCAGTTATCATCACCATATCACAAGCAGTGATCCTATCCATCTTTGATCCTCCTCTTTTCTTTAATATAGGCAAAAACTCCCCCCACCAAGCAGCAAAAAATGTCTTTTTCTCACCCTTAGTTTCCTTCTATCTCATCTCACTATGTGTTCCTTTTGTAATACATTTGTAGGGCTGTGCCACACTCATTTAATGTTGTCACCTTCCCTTATATCTGCTTCTGTATATTTCTTTTTAAAAATCTAAACAGGTTTTGGTGAGATCTCTGTGCAGCCATATTAATCTCTTCAAATAACTCCCATGATTCCTTCTCAATGAAATTCTTTCCTTTGGTGTCTCCAAAATTTAGTTCTTGAGAGTATTCATGTCTTTCTGGTTTGACTTGAACTGAAAGAATTTTGATCCTGCCTATCTTTCATCTGACTTCTTTGAAACTTGTTTTTCCCAAAGCTACGATGCATGTTATGTTGTCAGAATTTATCCCACTTCTGGATTTTGTTTGAGAAGAAGCAGTAGAAAAGAGAAATTCAAGAGAATTAAGGTAAAGAGAGGATTAGAGAATAAAAGCTGAAGAGGTAGACTCTAGAAGGATATGGATAAAGTATTTGGCAAGACAAAGTAATGTAAGCAAAATGAGTGCTGTGTGGTACAAATTGAGGAAATGGTATGGAAGTTAAAAGGAGACATGGCAAGACTGTCATTGTATCTGTAGAGCTATTGAAGCAAAAAAAATAATTGAATGAAGTTGTCTATAGTTTTAATAAGATACTTAAGGTGAAGGTGTAAATGCTTAAATAATTTCAAGAAACATGACTGAAAATCTCATTATGAAGAACAGGTGAAATTGTGCAGTGTTTACATCTATATTACATTTGCATTTCTGCCACAATCAAGTAACTAGTTTCTGTGTTTCAAGTGAAGGTTGATTTCTCTATAAAGACCTTAAGGACTTTTCTTTTCAGTTCAGACTATTAGGTAGAATGAATAGGCTCCTAAAGATAATAAAAATAAAATTTCAGTGGTTAAGATGAGATCTGAAGTTGAGGATGGGCAACTTGTTCCATGTCAGGATGATGAAGAGAAAGAAAGAATTTTACACGGAGGAAAAAGGAAAAGCAAAAAACACTCATACAATTACAACTTTTAAATTATTTAAGGTATTTCCTGGAAAGAGCTGGGTACAATGAAGTCCTCTGTTTGCTCTCCTAAGAATTATTATTCATTATATTTAATTGTAGAGTCAAAGAAGTTCTAAGGTGATAAATCATAAAGTAAGGAGCAAAAGAAGAGAAAAGTCACAGTAATTAGTGAGTTTCTATTCAGGATATTGAGGCAGATATTGTTGATTGAATAACAGCAATAGGGAGTTACCTGTTGTCTTTGTGGGACATATATTCAAAACAGAACTTCCCAATATTTATCGAAATAAATGACAACTTCTCAGTACTGGTAATTCACATAGGTATAAATGATATTTCTAGAGTGAACTTTAAAAATATTGCCAATGTAATTTTCAGAAGAAGTAATATGAAACAATGCTCTAAATCACTATTGATTAGAGTTCTACAAATCAAAACACCTCTGAGGTACTGTCTCATACCAATCAGATGGGCTAACATAACAGTAAATGACAATTGTTGGAGGAGATGTGGGAAAATTGAGATACTAATGAACTGTTAGTGAAGTTGTGAACTGTTCCAACAATTCTAGAGAATAATTTAGAACTATGCACAAAGGAATATAAAAGTGTACATACCCTTTTACTCAGCAATGCCACTACTAGGTTTTTAATCCAAGGAAATAAAAGAAAAAGAAAAATGACCTATATGTATAAAAATATTTTATCAGTTCTTTTTGTGGTGGTAAAGAATTGGAAATTGAAGATATGTCCATCAATTAAAGAATAGTTAAACAATTTATAATATATAGCAAAGTACATGATTATGATAGATGGAATACTATTGTGCTATAAGAAATAGTGAGCAAGACGGTTTCAGAAAAGCCTGGAAGACTCACACAAACTGATACAAAGTGAGCAGAATGAGGAGAACATTGTACATTTTAATAGCAATAGTTTAAGGATGATCAACTATGAATGATTTAGCAATTCTGAACCCTACAATATGGAAGACTTAACAAAGGCTTGTAAAATGTATTTTCCAGTTATCTTGCAAATTTAATAAAAAAGGCATTAAATTAAAAAAGAGTGTGAGAGGGAGAATATTGCTTGCATATGTCCCATAAGCTAGATTCTATATATAGCTGGAACTCTTAACCTGAAGTGCATGGATAGCTTTCAGGGAATATGTAAACGTGGATCTGAAAAAAATTACATCTTTATTTCAACTTAATTGCTTTATTTAAAAACATTATTCTGAGAAGGGTCCTTAGTCTTTGCAAGACTGCCAAATGGATATGTGACACATGAAAAGGTCAGGAACCCCTGCTATAGAGAATAGTCATAAAAGAGGAAGAATGATAGCTGAGAAAAATCCAAAAGGAAAAGATTCAAAAAAGAAATGGCAATTAATCCTATGCCCCAAGTTTGAGCAACAAATAAAATGGGGTTCTAATACAAAGGGGAAAATTTGACCTCACAGGTATTTTTGAGACAGTGAAATGCAAGCCTGGGCTATGGCTCTGGGTGGGTATAACATTTAAAAAACAAAATAATAGATTAAAAAAAGAAGGGACACTTTGAGAACATTATATTAAGGTGTGTATGTGAAGAAATCCAGGAATCAGAGTGTAGAAGCATGACTAAAAGTGTATTTATTTATATGAAGGTCAAAGAGTGATCTTGTCTTGGAGTACACTACAGATAAGAATATATGCCTAGACAGAAAAACGAAATCGATGAGAATGCTGAAAAATAGATAATTTGCTACCAAGCCACAAAATAGTAGTATTAGGAAAATTCAATTATCCAGACATGTACAGAGCTTTCTCTTTAATGAAAAGAGCATCTAACAACTTCTTGTCTTATCTTGATGACAATTTCCTCCTTTACAAGGCAGTACAATTAACAAAGAGAATTTCAGGTCTGGGACAGGGAACTCACTACTAGATTGGAAATTATGGTATACTTGACTGAGGTGGGGGGGCATATAATAATCACTCCATTGTAGAGTCTGTAACTGAGAAGGAGAAGAAATTTGAATATAGTTTGATATACAACCTATATTTGGGGAAAACAAATTTCAAAGTATTCAAAGTAAAATCCCAAAGATAAATATACTTCATTTAATCTTTCTTCTGCTATGCTTTGTTCTAATAAATCTGCTTGCACAAATACAGTTAATATGGAAATGACTCTCACATTGGCAACCAATTGTTTCCTCTCTGTTAAGCATGATTTATTTTATTTCATATTAATTTTGGTATTTGACATATCCAGTGTTTTCTGGTTGTTTTCTTGAAGAAAATTATATGAAGTTTGTTTTTTGTGTTTTTTAAAGTGTTTTTTATCTTTAATTTCTTATTTCTGAACAATATTGCCCAACGTGTTTTGTTGTCCTCCCCTATGCTTATGTTTGTGTTGCATTCATCAAGTATCAAAGCATGTGCCAATTTATTTTGGAGAGCATAATCATATTCTATGTAGGATTTTATTACCTCACTTTCTGCAACTGATGCTGGAACACAAAATGCAGTTATGCTTATGTTGGATTTTTTGCTTATGTTTATCATGAGCACAAATGTCCTGTGAAATCATGCTTCTTTTTGTCCTCGGGTACATGATAAAACCCAGTCTGTTAATTATTTACTTTCCTCTGCATGTAGTTTCAATTTTCTTATAGATATAAAGATGGATGCCAATATCAGTATGGTTTCATTTCTTCTAGTAACATTTCCATTTGTAGGTCTTTAAAGAAGAATCTTTTTTTTTTTTTTTTTTTGCATACTCAAATACTCAAACAGGAGCTTTTGCAGGACCTCAGTATTGACAGGGAATTTTCCTTGATCCTTGACTCTGTCCTAGATCTCCTCCATCACAATAGCAGATAGGTTTGTTTAGCATACATCACATCTTTGTCTTATGCCTCATTTGATCATCTATTTTTTGTCAAGGCTTTTTGTATATCTCTTAAAATGAACATGTTATTTTGAATGTTTTGGTTTCTGATGTGCTTTATTAAGTTGATTGTTTTCTCATGCTGAAACATCATTGCATCTCTGGTTTAAATATTGCTTGTCCCTTCTGATAGTTTGGGTTTTGAAGGTATTTCTCTATTTTTTTGTGTTCTCAGTTTTGTCAGTATATGTTCTGGTTATTATTTTTATTTCTTCCAGTTTGGGGAAGAAATTTTACCATATTCATTTGCTATTTTATTGATTTAATTTTCACTTTCTTCTTTTTAATCCGATTAACTAAGGGTTTATCAACTTTATTATTTTTTCAAGAATAAGCCTTTAGTTTTATTTATTATTTCTATGGATTTTTTGTTGTTGATTTATGTATTTTACTTATAAATTTTAAAATCTTTTTTTTTGTGCTTATTTTAGATTTATTTGTTGATTTTCTAATTTTGAAAATGCATCTGTAGTTCATTAATCCTCCTTTTCTATTTTGTTAGTAAATGTTTCTAGGGATATGATTTTTTTTTAAGAATTGTGTTAGATGCAACTCAGAAATTTTAGCATGTGTTTTCATCATTATCATTTTCTTTTATATAATCATATATTGTTTTTATTTTTTCTTTGACTCACCCATCATTTAAGATTTCATCTTTAAGTCTCCATTTAGGGCTGTATTATTTATTTGTGGTTCCTGAACTTTTTTTTATCGGATTATGGTTTTGTAAAAGATGCATTAACTACTTCAAACTTTTTACATTTGCTTGTACTATCTTTGAACCTTAATATAGGTCCAGTTTTTGTAGAGGCTTCATGGGGTGCTGAGCAATATGTATATTCTTTTGCTCTTCAATTCAGAGGCTACCATAAGTCTTTCAACTCTATTTTTTTCCAACAACTTGTTCAGTCTCATATTTAATCTTTTAAATATCTTTCTCTTAGACATATTTAAAACTGAGAGCATATTAAAATCTCCTGTCACTAGTATGTTATTGTCTATGCATTTTTGAAGCTCAGATAATGTTTCTTTTATTAATTTGGATACTGAAACACTGAGAGTACATAAGTTTATTATTGATATTTTTTTGTTGTCTATGGTTCCTTTCAGCATAATATAGATAACTTGCTTATCCCTTTTAATCTTTTTTGAATGTTTGTCTGTGCCTTGTCAAATAGAATGATAAAACTGCTGCTCTTTTTTAATTCATTTTATGAATAGCAATTTTTTACCCATTCCTTTAGGTTTATTTTGTGTATGTCTTTATTTTTTAAATGCTTTTTCTTGAAAGCAAGAGATCTTGCTTAGGGTTTTGTTTTTTTCATCCAATTTGTCACTTTTTTGGGACTTTTTTTATTGGATCTTATTGGATTTTTTAATCCAATCATACTTAAAGTTCTATTTTTCTCTGTTTCTAAAATGTTTTCCAGGTTATTTTATCATTTACTGTATTACCTTACTATGGTATTATTTTACCTCCCTTGAAGTCCTGTATCAAAGGGCTAGTGATGAATATATATGGATATGTATGCAAATATGGATACACTAGGGCTATAATCATAACCTCTCCCTCTCTTAGTCATTCTTGTCAGAGTTCTTCTTAATCTGTTGATCATTCATGTGGAAGATGGTCATCTACCCAAGAGCCATTGTGGTTTCAGAAGGGGTCAAGGAATACTCTACATAGTTTGCTGCTTGACAACTCCAAGTTAAATATGAGGAGCAGACCAGCAGTCTGAATACAATATTCATCAATCTGATTGACGTCTTTGATACTGTCAGTCATGAGGGCTTGTGGAAGATTATGGCAAAATTTGGTTGCTCAAAGAAATTCATTAGTACTGTATGTCACTTTCATGATAGTGTGTTTGCATGGGTTCTGGATAATGAACAATGCTCTTGTGCTTTTTCAGTCACCAGTGGAGTGAAACAGGGCTGTGTGCTTGCTCCCATGTTTTTTACTATGAAGTTTTGGGTGTTGTCAGATACTATCAACAAGGACAAAAATGGCATCAGGGCCAATGCCTGCACTGATGGTAAATTATTTAACTTAAAAAGGCTTCCCTCCAAGACTAAACTGGAAGGAGAGCTGGTGCATGACTTTGTGTTCACAGATGATTGAGCACTCAATATGGTTCTGAGGATGGGACGTGACAGGCAGGTTTGATTTTCTGCTGCCTGTGCCAATTATGGCCTGACAACCCCAAGAAAACAGAAGGTTCTCCATCAGCCATATGTTGAACCATCAGTTACAGCAAAGAGAGGAATTTTCAAAGCTGTGAATAAGTTCACTTACTTTTCAGGGATGTATTTAGGGATTACGCAGGGATGATATATTTAGTTCATGAAGTTGACACAGGGATTGTCAGAAGTAACTCAGCATTTTGGAGACCTCGAAAGAAAGTATGGATGAGAAGAAGTACTTGGCTGCTTACCCAACTGAAGATCTACAGAGGGACTGTACTTGACTCATTGTTTTATGCCTGTAAAACCTGGACAGAATACCAGTGTCATGCCAGAAAAATTAAACCTTTTCCTTTTTTGTCTTAGGAAGATTCTGATAGGATACTAAGGTCTTTTCTAGAATTGAACTGCCAAAGTATTCAGCCTGTAATTCAGAGAGGATAACTCTGATGGCTTGTTACATTGTTCAAATGTGTATGCCTAATAACTCTGATGGTTTTGTTACATTGTTCAAATGTGTATGCCTAAAAGACTATTTTATGAAGAACTCATACAAGACAGGCACTCATGTGATGGTCAGAAGAAGTAATAAAAAGACATTCTCAAGGTCTCCCTGAAGAACTTTGGTATTGGTTGTGAAACAGTAGCACAGGATTGTCTAGCATGGTGTGCCTGCATTAAAGAAGCTGCTGAACTCTCTGACAAAGTCAAATTGCAGTAACTCAAAAGAAATTTAGAGACATCTCCATTCCAAATGTTCATATGGGTTATTTTTGCCTAGCCTATGGTAGAACCTTCTTGTGTGGGTTTGATCAGTCACAGTTGGACACAGTATACTTTTATTTTCATTTAATAGTATTTTTTCCCAATTACATGTAAAGATAGTTTTAAACATTCCTTTTGTAAAATTTTGAGTTCCAAATTTTTCTCCCTTCCTTCTCCCCAAGAAAGCAAGCAATCTGATATAGGTCATACATGTATAATTATGTCAAACATATTTACATATTAGTTATGTTATTAAACAAAAATCAGAACAAAAGGGAAAAACAAAAAGAAAGAAAAAAACAAAAGCCAATTTTTCTAAAAAGTGAAAATACCATGCTTTAATCTGCTTTCAGGCTCCATAGTCCTTTCTCTGGCATTTTTCATCAAAAGTCTTTTGGGATTACTTTGGATCCCAGTATTGCTAAGAAGAGCTAAGTCTATCATAATTGATCACTACAAAATGTTGTTGTTACTTTGTACACTGTTTTCCTGGTTCTGCTGTCTTCACTCAGCATTGGTTCATGTAAGTCCAAGTTTTTTTTTTTTTTTTTAATTGACTTGCTCATAATATCACATTCAAATACCACAATTTGTTCAGCCTTGCCCCAACTGGTGGACATCACTTCAAGTGTCAATTCTTTGCCATTGTAAAAAGAGTTGCTTTAAGTATTTTTGTATATGTAGGTTCTTTTCTCTTTTTTTATGATCTCTTTATAGACCAACTAGTGGTATTGCTGGATCAAAGGGTATGAACAGTTTTATAACCCTTTGGACATGGTTCTAAATTACTCCCTAGAATGGCTGAATCAGTTCACAACTCCACTAACAAGGCATTAGTGAACAAACACACTATTCTTTGATCCTTACAAAATTATGTCATTTTGACCTTCGTGGATGAAGGACAACAATCATAATTAGTGCCCTGTAGGATCTTCTCTTTCTTATATCACAGAGATCACCTTCCCTCATTAATACCCCTTGACTTATCCCTAGTATTTCATATACTTTTCTCCCTTTGCTAACCTGTCCCCTTTCATATATACCCTTCCATATTGTAATGCAGACCCACAAACAAACAAACAAAACATTGACTCACCATAGGCCAGGAGTCACCAGGTTCTATTTATAATATTCATATCCAACTCTTTACTAGTATCTCTGCCGGATTTCTGTCTTTACTCCTTTCTCTTTGTGTACATTTAAAAAGAAATCTCTTATTATTCTGTTGTCATTCTGTTGCTGTCACTGTCCTTACCAAGTGCATTTATTCATTCTTCTTGCATTGCTATTGTTTTGTGTGTTCAAGAAGCAAAAACAAACAAACAAACAAAAAACCTCCCTATATTTCTGGTTTTCTTTCTAATATTTTCCCCAAAAAACTCTCTTTTACTACTGAATGTCCATCTTTTTTCCAACATGGTTAAGTTCACATTTGCAGGATAGATCACTCTGGGATGCATCCTGATCTGTATTGCTTTTTTGGAACACATCATTCCAGTTCCTCTTTACATTTTCTTATAGTTCTGGATAATCTTGCTTTACTTGAATACCATTCCTTTTTTGAAAGCCTTCTTCTTCATCACTTGTCAAACTTGGTTTTTTTCCCCCTGAATTTAATTGTTAAATTTAACAATTTGTATTAGGTTTTTAGTCTTTTTTTTTTTTTTTAACCTCTCCCCTGGAGGTCATCTATGAATTCCTTCAATTGGAGTTTTACTTTCCATGTTTGGAAGTTCTAAGCAGTGCTCTTTCTTCTATGATTTTCTTCATGATTCTTTTAAGGTTTTTAGACTTGTCATCCTACTTTGGCAGACTTATGATCTTTAAGATGTCTTTGCACATATTATCTTCAAGATCAGTATGAACTGCCTCTTTTTCTTTTTTATGAGCATATTTTCTTTTAATCCTTTTTTCTTCTCTTTTTTCTAAATTGCCTTTCACTTTTATGTACTTGCATTCCCAATTTATTTCCCTCCCACCTCTCTCTTTTGGTGAGACTTGCCATGGCAGATTCAAATTTTTCTATTCTGCCCACTATTTTTGCCATATAGACAATAAATTCTGTGCTCAATATTCTCATTTCTTTAAACTGCTTAGTTATAATATGTGGTAGTTCCATGTTTTCCTCAAATTCCACAAAGTCTATATCATCAAGTATTGGATCATTTTTATTTGTTTTTCAGGGTTCATTCATAGATGCCTAGATTTATGTTTTACTAGATCTAGATGCCATATTTGCTTCTACAGTTACTGTTTCTCTGGTTGATTTATGTTTATGTTCAAAGACTTTGAGTTTTCTTCTTCCTGAAATCTCTGGTAATTTTAGTTTTGCTCTTTTCTTCCCCGACCATTTCTCCCTACTACTCATTTTCTCACTTTCTCAGTTCTGATTGTAGTTTCTTAAGGGCTGAATCTCAAAGCAAATCAGTCTCCTTCCACATTTGAAAATTCACAATTTACCAGCCAAAATCTCTATCCACATTGATTTTTGGGTGATCAGAGATGGAATCAGTTCCTGGAGGGTTTGTTTTTTGTTTTTTATCTTCTTTTGGATTCTAGGTATCTGAGATTATTAAGACAGATGAAGTTGCCTTATCTTTGGCACATAATTTCTATTTTGAAAACGTTTGAAATGTAATGGAGATAGAAAAAATTTCTAGTTCTCTATTTTGTCTTAACATGATCCATAAGTCCAAGATGCTTATATTCTAATTTAGGATATTATATTCTTTGCATTTTTCAGTTAATTGTGAGATGGTAAAAATATGGTTCATTGTTAAATATCAGTTGTAAAAAATGTACTTGTTCTCTCCTAATACCCTCAACAATGATTGTCTTGATTCATAGACAGATAACCTAGATAATATTCATAAAGTTTCTATATAGATGGTAGAATAAGCATTAATCATTATATTTTCTGGGTGACCTTTTTGGAGATATTAACAAAGCCTGAAGTTTGGTTTCATACCTTTAGTGTGGTTCCTTCCTTCAGTTATATAATTTTCTTGTATAGAAGGTTCTCTTATATTCATAGGACTAAATTGCCTCCTGCACCAATCTTTAATTTGTCCAATAAATGTTCTTTTACCTTTTAAAATTGAATTTAATGTTTCCTATTCTGTAAGTATCTCAGGAATAGTGATGATAGGATCTAAGTGTTGTTCAATAGCACTGGTGGGAGAAAAAAGTTTATTGACATTTACTTTTGCAAATATTTTTCACTTTTCTTCTTCTGGTCCTTTTTCTTTTTTCATTCTTGAATGTCCTTGGGATAACTTTTCTTAGTTGAATATCTTGCCAAACTTAAAAAAAAAATGATTATTATACTCTCTCCTTGCTTCTTTCTGCTTTATTATACTCTTCCTCTGTTTCTTTCTGCTCATAATCAATTAGGATCCACAACATCCTATTCTGTTACCTCAGAGTATTAAGGTGACTGGAATCTCAAAGGCAGAATAAAAGGCTTAACATGTTCTATACATACTGGAAAAGCTTCAAGTATAAGTAATAGGAACAGACTGAATTTATTTTCTTAGTTCCAGCCTACTTATACACAGAGAGGCATGTCACCAGGAATCTGGCCACCCATTGAGAGAACTATTGGCCACATCAATCTGTGAAACAATGAAAATTTTAAAATGATCCTTAGTCTCATGTAACATTTGTACATTTCTATGTAGTGACACTGGCAGAGTGATGGAAAAGGGACAAAGATATTAAGAATCACAGTTTTTAGACCAGCAACAAACTTTAATCTCACTTTTGTTGTTCTAAATATAAGCTCATTTTCCAGGGACCTATAAGTAAACATATTGCTGGAGGATCTGACTCAATCTCCACAATTTTGTCATAACCAGAAGAAAGAGAAAAATAAAAAAAGAAGGAAGTTGCTGCTAAGTAAAATACTGACTCCCAAATATTCCTTGGAAAGATAAAGAAAGGTACAGTGAGTTTTACCAACCACATAAAAACTCTAAGAAATATTATTTCATGAGCCATTTTGTCAGGATATATTTAAATACTCTTGTTAAATATTTACAAAAAAGATCATGATGAAAATGGAGTGGCAGAGAAATTCGCAGGAGAATTTGCTAGGATTCTGCAAGTCAAATCAATATATACTGTAGTACTAGATAAATTCAGTGCCAAGGTGAAGAAAAAAAGAGGATATAGAGGCGTATGGGACAGTATGGTTCAGGAGAAGTGTAATGGGCTGAAGTTTGAGTTAATGCACTTAGGTCCCAAGTACATGAGGCTAAATAGTAATTGGGCTATACTCTATTAATATACATGATTGGATAAAGAATGGTCCCTGCCCACTCTCTGTGCAAGTCCTGATGTGTTGTACAGGAAATGACGATTTTGGTGGGTGGAGGCAGAGAGAGGAACAGGAAGAGAAGCTGGGAGAGATTGGGCCTGGGCGATTCTCCTGGCTGCTGGTCTTGTGGCTGCGGGTCTAGCTAGCCTCTTGACTCAGCTGCACACATTGCTGTTGCCGATTCTCTTCCACCTCCGATCCTTCTTCACTGAGAATAAAGACTGACGATTTCCCCCTAATCTGAACTCCGGATTCCTGCTGATTTTAAAATACACGATCTTCACAGAGAAGGAGCTGAGAAAGGCTAAAGACTTATAGATGACATAGAATTCTCATATCTGTCTTCATACATGTCCAGTGATTGATATTGGATTTGTTGAGACCAAATAACATCACAAAGAATGAAATCAACTATATTTCAGCAGATAATTTTTTCCATTGACATGAAAATTATCCCTGAGTTATATAACAAATGAGTAAAGAAAGAGATTGCAGAAGGTGAAAAAGAAAATTCATTTTTTTAAAAAGATATTTTTTGTATTATCTAAAACTTGTATAATTCTTAATATCTGTTGTCCCCTGTTCTGCCTGACTAGTTGATAACAGCTCAGTCTATCACCAAGACTCTACTCAAAGTGTAATTTCTATCTTGGGTAAGTCTTTCATTCTCTGAATTTTCTTACTATGCCTTAACTGTGTTCTGCTTCTCCTTCTCCCTTTGGTGAATCCTTTCAGAACCTTTATTTGGGATAAGAATTCATTCCAGCCAGCTAGCCTCCAAATTTTGCCATCATTCTCCGAAGGGGGTAGTTTGTTCTCCTTTTCAGTTTCCTTTTATATATTGCCCTCCCGCATTAGAATATAAATTTCTTGAGGGCAAGAACTATATTTTCACTTGTATTTATATCCCAGCATTTGGCACAGTGCCTAGCACAAAGCAAATACTTAATAAATGTTTGTGGACTCATTAGAACCTGACAGCACTTAAAATCCTTTGTTATGGCCTATGAAAATCTATATACAATGTCATAACAGGCATCAGGGTAAGATCAAGGGCAGATCCTCCAGATCTCCCAGGACAGATTCTCCAAGACTTGTTGACACCTACATTAATACTCACTTTTTTATAACTTATCTGCATTTCCTCATGATTCATTGAGAAGTAATAATACCATCTCTTACTATACAAAGCTTCACAAGGTACGTTTACATTCTTTATTTCATTTGAACCACACAAATGATCCCAAACCTTAGAAAACATTTGAAAGGACTGAGCTCTGTTTCCTTTTTGAGTGTTAGGTCCTCATTCCCTACAATCTCACACTCCATTACTTAAATCTCCCTTTTGTGCACTGCTATGTGGAGTTCTAAGCCCAGTTCAGTGTCTCCTCTGTTTCTCCACTTAATACCTCTGAACTTGTCATTCTCTGGCAATATGTAGATAGTTCTACATATCTCTGGTACAAGGGGACACCTCCTGTGCTTCATGAATGCTCCTCCACACAGATCAGAGACTGTGCAGGTTCCTTATAGGATATTTCATCAGTCTAAATTTATATTTTCTCATCACAACTTCCAATCTTCACTGCAAGGTACTCTATCTCTCTTATGTGGTAATCTAAGTTGCTCACCTCTTTCATGGTTGAACAACACAGAAGATCTGTCTTCAGTATTTTTAAAAATTCATCCTTGGACTAGTGTCGATACTCTCATTGTAAACCTACCTACCACATTACAGGATCAGATTTCCGTTGAGGGGAAACCAACTACCTCCTGAGACAGCTCGTTTAGCTTTTAGATAGCTTGAATTATTAGAAAATTTTATTTTCTGTGTTTTTTGTGCCTAAGTATAGGCTTAAGGTAGAAGCTGATATCAAAAAGGAAAAAGCACTCCTTCTTTTGGTCTTCTATCTTTGGAGTATGGGCATTTCTATCCAGAAACAGCCATAACTTTTCTTTTCCCACTAGAAGTTCCTACACTCTAGTTATCCTAACAAGTATCCCTAAAGAGAGAACTATCTTTCTGCAGGTGTGGAAAGAGAAAGAGGAAAGATAAATGAGTGAAACCACATGATCCAACAACCTAATCTTGTCCCTGACAACAATGCCTTACTCATTTTCAGCCTAGGGCAGAGGAAGAAAAAACCTCAGATACAGTTTAGTTCTGACTTTTGGAAAGTTTATCCAAAATCAATAAATCAAAACCATAAGACTCTCTCTCATTTTAATTTGGAGCTTCTATTTGGATAAAACTTTAGCAATTTAGACCTTTGCCTTCCACTCTGTATACCAGTATCCAACATTGTTTCTTTTACCCTTGAAGTGTCCCTGTTTGCAATTAAGGACATATGTGAATTTAAACCCAGTTAAGATTGGTTTTGTTTTTATTTGGTAAAAGCTGGCATTGGTACTAATTAAAAGAGAAGGTGTAAACATAATTTTAAAAAACAAAAAAAATTTGAAGCAGGAATCCATTCTGAGAGAGCAATAGAGAGAGTTTTGGAGAAGATAAGAAAGAAGAAGGTAGAAAATCCTATCATCACTGGAAGCAGAATGAAGTAGCAATGATGTTTCTCATCACAGCCTGAGGGATCGTTACTTAACTCATTGATTAGCTTAATAACAGTCAGTATTCTCTCCATCCTTTTTGTAACCTCCAAGTGGAAAAATGCCACTCAAAAAGTTCTGTTTTGATCTTTGGAACTTTAGTTCTTCGGGTGGGAAAAAATGTGTCTCCCACCATTGCAAATCATTACAATTACTTCAAACTCTTTCCTATATATTCACTAACAAATATTAATGATGTACTTTAGACTTTTACCAGGAATCATAATCAAGTTCAATTATTTTTAAAGAAGATTGCAGGCTCTATTCTCTTCCCATTTTTAAGAACTTGGATAACATTTGCTTTTCTCAAGTACTAATGGTACTTCTTGCAGTACTCATCAGTATCACCTGCTGGTTTCCTCAATACTCTGGGATGTCACTCATTTGGGTCAAATGACTTGCCTTTATCAAGGGCAGTTAAGAGTCTTCTTATCTTCTTACTTATCTATTGTATATTATATTTCTAAGATGACGAAAATATGCAGGGGGATCATCAATCCCCGCAAAAAGTTTGAGTACACCTTCCCATTTCAGGATTCTAGGAGTACTCTAAAGGGGATGTGGTATCTCTTCTCTAATGCTGCTCTCGGAAGTCTCCATCCTCTGAGTGTTGCATCTACAGTTGTTATTGAAGTTCAATCAGTAATTAGAACTCCAGTTCTATTTTAACCAATGAACATCAGTTAGCTTTTAGAAAGCAATATTTATTTTGAAGATATAGCAAAAGCTATATATAGTTCATACATTTCTTCCAAACTCTCAGTAGTACAATTCCTCCTCTACCAACTAAGTTTCTGGGGAGAGTGCCCCCAAAGATCGTAGGGTCTACATAGCAGCGGCTTTACCAAGTTCAATCACATTAAAATGTGACATTTCTGCAGAATGAATCCTCATCTCAGTTACTACTAGTTTAAATCCTGAAGGCTATTTTCTTCTTAGAGTTATTGATAATGGATTGGCTACAAAATCCAGTATGGACTGAACCCCAGACTTGATCTTGTATGACTCACTGTACTGATCCCTTAAAACACACAGGTCATAGCCTCTAATTTCCTTCATCTAGAAAAAAAAAGAGTAAATGTGGAGGCATAGATCTTATGCTTTTTATTCACAGGCTACCTTTTAGCCACTGAGGGAGAGGATCTAAACTCTCCCTTATAGCATTGTCTTTTATCAGAAAAAAAATCCAAGAAGTTGCATAAGAGAAGAGTCCAACCAAATGGCTGAAAGAGGCTGGTTAGTACTGTAGCCTTTGACCTCTATCCAAAGCCAATCAAAAAGTCTCCTTGTTACTTCATAGAGTTAGTTATAGAAGTTCTACATATGTTCCCAAGTCTCTCCAGGGAATTTTCACTATATGATATCCAATGATCTCATATACTGTTTGAAAGCCAGTTCCCCATGTTTTTCCAAATGAGGACTTGAATGAACAGCATGATGCACATGCTCATAAGAATTCCCTTTCACTTGCCTTTTTGTAACTTCTACTACTTTTCCTAATTCTTCATTTGGAGGCCAAGAGAACAAGTCTTCTATACAGCAGCCTTTCAGTTCCTTGAAAGCAGCTATTATATCCTCTTAAAGTCTCCTCTTCCCAAACAAAAATATTTCTTGTCCCTTACTTTGTCATACAATATGTTGGCTATCCTACCCATCCTTTGTTTTATGTTATATGCAGTTCTGATAAGAATATGTCTTATGTCTTCAAACAAGTTATTAATAAAATTATAATGTTCTTCTGGAGGTCCTCTACATAAAATATTAACAGAGAGCTAAGCACAGGTTCCTGGGGGCAATCCACAAGGGACCTCTTGCCCAGGTGACATGAAAATATTAAAAGCTACTCTTTTGACAGTATTTGAACCAGTCCTGAATCTATCTAATTTTATTATTACCTTTCCCACAGACATTTATATTTTCCATAATAATTATATAAGAAAATGTATCAAGTGCTTTGCTGAAATCCAGGCAAATTTGGGAAGCCAAATGGCTTATTCGACCTAAAGTCAAGAAAATCTGAGTTCAGATCTGATTTCAGATACTTAGAAGTTGTGTCATGTAACCTGTTTACCTAAATCCACAGGAGAAGAAAGTCATCCCAACTGATGAATGGTCAAAGAATATGAACACGCAGTTTTCAGATAAAGAAATTAAAGCTATCTATAGTCATATTAAAAAATTTATTGATTAGAGAAATACAAATTCAAACAACTCTGAGATACCATTTCACACCTATCAGATTGGCTAATTTAGCAGTTTGAGGGGACTAATACATTGTTAGTGGAGTTGTGAATTGATCCAACCATTCTGGTGAGCAATTTAGAATTATGCCCAAAGAGCTATATAAACTGTGCATACCCTTTGATCCAGAAATACTACTGCTAGGTTTATATATCAAATAAATTTTTTAGAAAATGAAAGATACCTATTTATACAAAAATGAACTCATTTTTTGGTGGCAAAAAAATTGGAAAATGAGGGAATGCCTGTCAATTATAGAATGGCTGAACAAGTTATGGTATATGACTTTGCCCTAAGAAATGAAAAGCAGGAAGACTTCAGAAAAATGTGGAAAAATGTACATGAATTGATGCAAAGTAAAGTGAGCAGAATCAGAAAAATGTTGTACAAAATAACAGTGATGCCGTACAATGATCAACAATGAATGACTGAGGAATTCTCAGCAATACAATGATCTAAGACAGTTCCAAAGGACTTATGGTGAAAAATGTTATTCATCCCCAGAGAAAGAACTGATGAAGTCTGAATGCAGATTAGAGTATTCCATTTTTCATTTTATTTTTCATGTGTTACTTTTCCTTTAGGTCTATATCTTCTTTTATAAAATGACCAATATGGTAATGTTTTACATAATTGAATTTGTATAACCTATATCAAATTGCTTATAGTCTCAGCAAGGGGTGAAGATAAGGGAAGAATGGACAAAATTTGCAACTCGAAAATTTTTAAATGAATGTTTAAAATTTTCTTTATATGTAATGGGGGGAAATTTAAAAAAATGTTTAAAAGAAGAAAATGGCAAATCATTTCTGAATCTTTACTAAGAAAACCCATAAACAGTATAGTCTGTAGGGTCATGAAGAGTCAGACATAAAAGAATAACAACAGAGCAAACTATGCTTACAATAATCTCATCTATTAATTTATGGTTAAAAAGTTTAAGGTTTTCATCTTGGCATGACTTTCCTAGATATTCAATAACTATCTTGATAATATGCTCTAGAATTTTACCAGGTATCACGGTCATGATCTTTTTTTTTTTTAATAAAGTTTGTGAAATCACTTTCTTCTCCACATTTTTTCTTGCAAATTGGGACAATATTTGCTTTTCTTAAATCTTAATGATACCTCCTATGGTACTCAAATCATCTGCTGGTTTCTTTACTATCTTAGAATGTCGTTTATTTGGGTCAAGTGTTTTAAATTTTTCAAGGGCAGCTAGGTATATTCTTATCATCTTCATACTTTCCTTGAATGTACTGTATTTCTAAGTTGATTAAAGTCATAATTCTCCTCAAAGAGATTCAGTAGTATCTGAGGAATGTCCTTTGAGGGGAGGAGGGCAAATGACAAAAGCAGAGAGGAATAGGGGGAAATAGACCACACTTAGCATTGCTAATCTTTCAAGTTAGTTTTGAATATTATCCAGACAGAATTCCTCAGTGTCCTCCTTCCAGCTACTATGAGGCTACCTCTAATTTTAGGTGTACCTCTGGGGCTGGGATTTAGCACATTCCAAATCAAGACTTCCTTAACTATAATGGAAAAGGTGTATGCCATATAGTCCCAGGGAGTACAGTGTTTGCAAAAGCTGCTCACTAAATGCTCCAATCTAATAATCAGAAATTAATGAGTAAATGATACTTCTATCAATTTTTTTTTACCAAAATTTTTTCTCAGATGAATCTGTATGGAAAAGATCCAAAATCCACAGCTGGCTATGTTCTGTTTTCAGGTTTGGAAATAACTTTGCTCTCCAAAAGTTGACACTGTACATGAGGCAGAAACATCTGGAGCTACTGACGAGGGACTGCTTTGATGAATTCACTTTGAGCCAAAAAAACAAAAGAAAGCGACCAGTTCCCTTAGTTCAGGGGTTCTTAACCTGGAGCCCACGAAATTTTTTTTATATTATGATAACTTCATTTCAGTATAATTGGTTTACTTTGTAATCTTGTGTATTTGTTTTATGCATTTAAAAACATTATTCTGAAGTCAATAGGCTTTACCAGATGGCTAGCATGGTCACCAAGGAGCTTAAGAACTCTTGCTTTAGATGTTTTAAATGGGTAAATGGAATCAATCAACTGGATCTTCAGGAATTAAAGAATTAAAGGGTCCAAAGGCAAAAATGGGTGGAATTCTTTTTTGTGTTTAAATGTGAGGCACACAAGAACTTTCCTTTAGCATCTTCCTTTCCAACTTTATCCCTTGTAAGAGATTATTCCTGTTATAAAGAACTTTGCTTTGTTTTTATTGGCACTCTGAGTCCTAGTTTGATAGGTTCTCAATCTCTGCAATATGAAATGTAGAATATGTAATAGGTAAGCAGAAATCCTGGACTTCTCCCCTCCATAACACACACACACACACGCTTTCTAGGAACTCTAGGGGTTTTATTTCAACACAATCTAGTTTATTTCTCTAGTGACTGTACTACTATAGTCTTCACTATAAAGGCTTTTGTCTGCAGCAAATTTTCATTTTGGTCAAACATTGAATGCTTTGGGCTGGACTTGGAACATACTCAAGCTCCATAGGTCTGAAGTTTGGACAGGGATCTGAATCAGTAAGATTCAGTACAGATTTATTGTTTGTTTCATGCTGGCCAATTGTAAAGACCCCCAGAAAAAGACATTTAGTAAAGTGAAAGTCATTCAGAGGCTCAATTAAGAGCTTTTTGAACACCAAAAGATCTTCAAAGCAACCTTTCAAAAAGTGCTAATGACTCAGACCAGATGGAGTCCATTTTCCTAAATAAAGACTTCAGTTGCTAAAGAATGGGTAAGCAAGTTTCAAGCACACTAATATCTTCAGGGTTTCTTGGATGCAGAATCTAGCCAGCCTGTCCTATTTCCCCTCCTAAGTTTGGGCCAATTGACTGTTTCCCTTCTGTCTTTCAACAAAACATGGCTTAATTTAGACCAGGGCTTCTTTACCTTTCTATGTCATAGGCTCCTTTGGCAAACTGGGGAAGCCTATGGATCTTTACTCAGAAGAATTCTTTTAAAATTTCAGGACGAAGAAAATGTTAAATTTTAACTAGAGTTCAGTGAAAATAAAGCTTTATTTTTTCCCATCCTTATTCATGTTATAAGCACTGATATAGATGGAGAATAAGTGAAGAGTTTTAAAGTTTTATGTTTTTTGCATCTTCTTATCAAAATAATTTCTGATCAAAATTCTCTTTTTAGTTAGCATCTCATGATTATATTAATTTGTCTTTTTCTTTTTGTTAACTTCATCAGTCCAGAGAACTCCTGGTGTGGAAAGTTCTATGGGTACAAATCATCAACACATTTATAGTTGAATGTCTTAGAGAGCTGAGGTTACATGACTCACCTAGAATCCTGGAACTACTCTATGGTCAGAGATAGCATTTGAAAGCATGTCCTAGTAACAAATCTGATTCTTTCTTTACTTTATACTGAAGAAGGTAAGCTAGCTTTTCAGGAATGAAAGGATCATACAATACATCATCCCTTCTGGTGCTAAGACTTGAAATCTGAATCACAGAGCTAATTTACTCTGTGGTTAGATGATTCATTTATAAATTATTTGAGAAGTATGTAATTCTTTTAAACCAATATATCCCCTTTCTTTGTTCATTATTTATTATTATTTCCCAAATAGCACTCAAGCAGTATGGAAATAGTTAATTCACCTAAAGAGCATCATCTGGCTTCCATAATTTAGGTGAAATAATCAAATCATAATATCTCATTATTAAGTAATATTCAGTAAAAGATCCAAATTCAAAAACAAACTTATAACCTGTTTTTCCTATGCTTTACTGAATAGTTTAGATGACTAAAAAGGGATAAAGAATTTTAAAACAAAAATAATAGCAATATCACAATCACCACCATTGCCACTACCACCACCATCACCACTACCACCATCTCCATCATTTTACCCTGCCAGAAGCTTTCCTTCTAAACAGGAGCAGCCCTAAAATTTTACTTTACCTCATTTTCTTCTTTTGGCAGGGTAATTACTAATGGGTCCAAATCAATATAGGAAGAGGTCTTGAATGAATGAATGAATGAATGAGTTAATGAATGAACAGTATTTATTAAGCACTGACTATATGCCATGTATTGTATGCATATGGATATAAATTTAAAAAGTGAGACAGAGCCTGTGCTTAAAGAACTTATGTTCTAATAGGGGAGACAGAACATATAGGACAGTGGTGGTTAGGATCCAGGCAGTCACAAAAATGATCACTTGAACAATAAGGCAGTCAATCAATGCATCCATCCAATACAGTAGAAAAGCAGGTGGGGATGGGAAGCATCTGCTTAAGGAGACTGGAGGGAAATGGCCAGCATGTAGATGAGGATATATGGCCCCAGGGTATATAGAGCCAAGTGGCTGGGATCTGTGATATTTGATATTGTCATCAATGACTTCAATAAAAGCATGGTGTATACTCAAAAAAATTGCAAATGATACAAAACTAGATGGGATGGCAAATATATTGGATGTCAGAAACAAGATGTAGAAAAATCTTGACATACTAGAACACTGGATCCTTTCTTAAAGAATGGACTTTAATAGGAATAAATATAAAATCTTGCCTTCAGATTTTAAAAATCAATGTCATAGGAAAAAGTTTTAGTGAAGTTTGCAATTTATCTGAAAAATTCTTGAGGTTTCACTGAATGGTAAGCTCAATATGACAACATGGCACTGTCATGGCTAAAAGCTGGGATAATAGTAAGTTGAATTAAAGTAGGGCCAGAGTCAAAGATAGGAAGATAAAAATTCCACTGTATCCAGATCACATTTGAATTATTATGTTTGTTTTTAAGCACTACATTTTAAGAAAGACTTTGATAAAGTGGAGGAAATGTAGGACAATTTATTGTAAATATTCAGGTATAGGTTGGACTTGATGGTCTCTTCCACATCTCAGATTCTAGGATTTAGCCACATGAGGACAGAGGAGCAGTCTGAAATGCCTCATAGGTGATGGAGATCAAATCCATCCTACTCTAAAATGCATAGAAATTAAACCAAAGGTATAGGAGCTCCGGTTGCCAAAGTTTCAGTTTTGCTGGGATCGGCTAACCAGGGCGCAACTTACAAATTTTCAACCTTGACAAACATGAGAAATGCTTGCATGCACACACACGTATACACAGAGGCTTTTTATTGTTTTGTTGATGAATGCCAGTTGTGAATTAATTTCAACAAAGATTGTGCATAAATGAAAATTCAGATATCACACTTATGGGAAAAGGAACAACCCCATTAATCTTCAACCCTTTCTTAATTAGTTTGGCTCAATTAATTTTCTCTCTAAGTTCAAATGTTCAAAATCTAGTAAATAGGAGTTGAAATATTCTCAAAAATTACCATGATTGCAGAAACTAATTTTCTGGACTCTTATCCTGAATTTAAACTGGAGAAACCTGAGGAAACTTTTTATTCGATGACCTAGTATCTTTTCTCAGTTTCAAATCTTGAATTTATAGGCTTAGACAAAAATAACTATTAGTGGCTATATAATTTATTAGTACTATCAAGTAACATTAGAAACACTGATAAACATAAAATACCCTCCCAGCTAGTCTGAGAAGGCTTTCTGAAGAATGGAATTGAGACTTGAGCTCTGGGAAAATCAAGAGGAAGCAAGGAACTATTGGCTGGCTTTCTCTCTCACTAACTTTCCCAACTGCCCATTTTTTCTTTATTTTAGCTTTATTCCATATTGGCCTTGCACCCTTCTTTTCTCCTCTTGTTCTCCAGTGTACACATTCATATACTCAGATAAACATTTGCCTTTAACACTTGGATGGAAGTTCCTTTTTTAAAAACTCTAAGGAATCATGTTGGGAGAGAAAAAAATCCGAATAAAAGGTAAAAACTATGAAAGAAAAAAAAAAACAGAAGAAAAAGGGGGGAAAAAGGTGAACATAGCATATGTTGATTTACATCCAGTTTCCCTAGTTCTCTCTCTGTATTTGGATGGCGTTTTCCATCCAAAGTTTATTGGGTTGCCTTGTATCACCGAACCATTGAGTGGAACGCTCATCATAGGTGATCATCACATAATCTTGCTGTTGTTGTGTGCTGTGTTTCTTTTTCTGATTCTACTTGTTTCATTCAGCATTAGTTCATATAAATCTTTCCAGATGGAAGTTTCTTCTTAAAAGTCATTGGACTTCAAAATCGAGTTCTCCTAGATCATAGCAAAGCAAATAACCTAGTCCAGTCTCTGTTCTCCAGATCAAGTCCTCTAAAATGCTTGAATCTGGAGAGATCTTCCCCAAAGTATCTGCAATTTCAGGAACTCCACAGCACGGGACTATATAGATAAAAGGTATTCATTCACACATAAAAGATTTGATTGTAATATTTTTCTTTCTTCTTTTTTTTTAAAGCTTTCTTCTGCCTATTAATTTTGTCTACACAAAAATCTTATTGAGAAAACACACGGTGATGACCTTGTAATCAGGAATACCACATTTCCAATCATGTTTCTGATTTGTACTAGCCATGTTACCATGGACAAATTACAATCTTTAGTGACCCCAGGCAACTTTCTGGGACTGTAAATTGCAGTCTTTTGGCATTTACAGAGGGAGTTTCCTCAATGAGAGGAAATTATCAAAGAAATTATAGATCTAGAAAACAACAGCAACTCAATTCTATTAGTTTGTCTAAGCAATTGTTATTGGTTAATTGGTTATTGTCTTTTATGTTTGAAGAGGACAAAAATGACATTACTATCTTGGGATCAAGGTACAGTATGTCCAATTGTAGTTAATTAGATCAAAATGAGCTCAGAAGGCTCTACCACAGGTCAAGCAAAATTAATTCACATAAATATTTGGAGAAGAGATGTCTCTAAATTTGCACATCTCACCTTTTTTTGAGCTACTGCAAATCTGCATTATTCTTTGAACATAGTATACAGGCACACAATCCTGGGTGGTCCTCTGCCAGTGTTTCCCATATTTCACAATTGACTCCAAAATTCCTCAGAGAGACCTGGGGAATGTCCTTGTCTTAAAAGTACTCTGTTTGAGCACTTGCCTTATGTGAGTTCTCCTCAGTTTTATGCAAAGATATATTTGGCATTTGAACAGCATGGCTAGCCCATCAGAATTGTCCTCTCTGAAGTACAGTTGGCAGTTTAATTCTAGAAAGGACTTCAATGTCTAGTATCCCGTCTTGTTGGGTGATCTTTAGCATCTTCCTAAGACAATTCAAAAGAAAAGTTTCCATTTTCTGACATGACACTGTTAGACTGTTCAGGTTTCACAGGCATACAACAATGCAATGGAACAATACCTTGGTATGCAGCTTGATACTTCTTCTCTCCCACACTTTCCTTTGGAACTTCCAAAATGCTAAGCATTCAAAATTTCTCCATTTGCTGTAACTAGTGGTACTACATATGGATGATATAATGCGGGCTGATGAAAAACCTCTAATTTTCTTGGGGTTGTCATGCCAAAATTGGCACAGGCAGCAAAGAATCAGTCCATATGCGTTACATTTTAGTCTCAGAGGTTGCATTGAGTAGTCAGTCATCTGTGAACAAAAAGTCATGCACCAACTTTCCCTCCACTTTAGTCTTGAATTGTTGCCTTTTCAAGTTAAACAATTTATGATCAGTACAGTAGTTGATGCCATTTCTGTCCTTTTGAAAGCATCTAACAACATTAATGAAAATATTATGCTAAAAAGCTTGGAAGCAAACCCACAGTCCTGCTTTACTCCCTTGGTGACTGGAAAAGCACAAAAGCATTTTCCATTATTCAGAACCTGAGCAAGAATGCTATCATGGAATTGGCATTCTGGACCAATGGAATTTCTCATCATATTTAATGAAATCTAAAACCTCTTCTTCAGTTGGAAGTTCAGTTAAGAGAGAGATTAACTTCAACTAAAGTCATTGGCTTCAACATTTGTTGATCATGTTTTGCTGTGAACTGTATGGAATTGTTCAGCCCATCTCTCCAGGATCATGTCCTTATGATTAATCAATAGGGCTTCACCAGCACTAAGTAGCTGAGATATACCAGTGTCATTGGTCCATAAAAAACCTTCAGGGCATTACAAAAGTGCTTGGGATTGTTACTATCAGCCTTAAACTGAATTTCATTTGTAAGAATCCTGAATTTCTCTAAATTTCACTTGTACTTTACTTTTAATGGAGTTAAATGCTGCTTTCTTAGAGATAGACAAACTATCCTACTGGTAAACCCTATGAAGTTCTGTTTTGTTTAGCACCTTCTCAATTTCCCCATAATTTTCATCAGATCAATCCCAGTGTTTGCATGTTTTCTGGCCCAGATGAATACATGTGGTGCTGTGTACCCAGTCTCTGAAAGCTGCCTAATTCTTTTCTGCTCCCCTGCTGCCAACCATATACTGCCTCAGCTTTCCCTCCAAGTGAAGAACAAACTGTTCACACTGGGAGAATGCTCTGTTGATATTGTGTCTTCTGGTAGTCATCTTGCCTGGGATGCTGCTATGTTTGTTGAATGTAAATGTTTATCTTGGAGAAAATGAGTCTATGATTGGTCCAGCACTCTGAGCCACTCACCACTTTTGTCATTCTCATAACCTGTCTATATTTTCTCCTTAGTCTATTAAATTCCATTGTTTGCTGCTAGGGTACACCCACGAAGTTTTATTGCTTTTAGATAAATGGCAGACAGTGTTGGTGATGAGAAGGTTATGAGATGTGCAAGTCTTCATTAATAAATAATCATTGCTATTGCCGTTTCTGACTCTTTTCCTTCCAAGGATTTTCTGCCAAGTCTGATAGATTATGTCTACTCTGATGTTAAAGTAATCTAGAATTACAAACTTGTCCTCTTTTAGTATGATGAATAAGAGGTTCTCCAGATTTTCATAAAAATTTCTTTGACATCATCAAGATTTATCATCATGGGAGCATGTTCATTGATGATGGTAAAATGGAACTTTACTGTAACTGGCAATTGCAATGTCATAAACCTTCCTAATGGACAGCATATACATTTATTGAATATATCAGTTCTGATTGCAAAATCTATGCCAGCTTCACAGAGCTTCCCATCCCCATGGCCATTCCAGAAAAATGTGTATCCAGCTCTG
Organism: Sarcophilus harrisii; assembly: GCF_902635505.1. Lineage (NCBI taxonomy): Eukaryota > Metazoa > Chordata > Mammalia > Dasyuromorphia > Dasyuridae > Sarcophilus > Sarcophilus harrisii. The sequence continues at coordinate 243,691,199 of NC_045426.1, forward strand.
ACTTTGATAAATTGACTTTTATTTGCCAGCCTTGTTTCACTCAGGGCTGCCACTTACATGTGATGTCTGATGAGTTCTCTCACAACTAGAGCTGTTCATTTTTTAAGTCTACTGGATTTCTTGTTGTCCATAAGTTGCACACACATCCTTGTACCAATGGTAAGTGGAATCATCTTTGAAAAATGTTTTGTACATTTTATTGTGTTTCAACTGCAAGGGTAGGATCTCTACCCATTGTAGGTAAACAGGCCAGGGTTAAGTTAGATGAAGAAAATGATTCCTAGGGTCCCTTTTGTAGCACCTCCATTGAAGAGTGTGGTCCTTAGAAAAGGTTGCTCAGACACCCAGAGGGCTGCCAAATCCCACTACTGCTTCATTCCATTGAGAAGATGATCCTATGGTCTGGGCCATTTTGTGCAGGATTGTAACTACATCTCTTTGTATTTGCACCTGCTATTTCATCACTTGCCCATCACCACAAGACTCTGAGGTAGGGAAAATTGATGAAATAGCATAGGTGATGTCTTTTGACACTGGATTTAAGCAAGGCCAAGTTGCATGCAGTCATCAGCACACTCTCTCTTTAGAGCCATTGAAGTCCAATAATAAGGCAGAAGTCAGAAAGACTGATGATGGCTTAGGAAGCAATGAATGACTTTGATGTCTTCAATGTCTAACCTACCATAGCACCATTAGTATCTGCCTCCTTCATGGCTCATTGGAAGAAATTATTCACATTCACCTATTCTGCTCTGGGAATATACTTGGATAGATGATCCCATACCTCATCAATGGGTTTGGTGCCCATAGTTTACCCTCAACCTGGTTTAGCTGTCTGATGAAATGGTTTATCAGGGCATGACAAAGCACATGCTTCAGCTTCTTAGAATCACAGGTAATAATTATGGGGCAGGTGGATGTCAAAGGTGGAAAGTAGTTTAGCAGCTTAGCTTGCTCAGCTGAAAGGCATAGCAGCCCTCACACCAGAGGTACTTGTGTTAATAGGTGTTTTATTCCTTTTCTTGCAGATGGAGAAACAGAGATGCATGGTTATCCAATAACTTTACCAAATTTACCCAAATCATTAAAGGGGTGCTCCTAAGACCATGCCTAGGTTGCTTGAGACCTGGTCCTGTGCATTTTCTAGTATAGTTTGTTAGGGTAGATTATATAATTTCCAAGAACTTTGGGCTTTTGACCTTTAATGTAGAATACAACTAAGTTAAAGCATTATTTTCAGAAAAGAAATACCCAATCATTTTTTAAAATTTGAATTGAATCTCAAATTTCTATCTAATAGGAGGAAAATCACTGCAGCATTACTGTATCTAGCAACCTAATTTAGTTTGTCTTTGTATGTTGGGGCAAAAAAAAAAAACAAAAAAAAAACCCAAAACATTCTCCCAAAAAAATCTTTGGGAAATATCTTTATGTAAGTGCACATAGAACTAAAATGAGGAGTGAGGGTAGGTGGGGCTAAGAGTAGATGTTTTTAACTCATTGCATTCTGTTTTAAAGCCTTTGTATCATTTTCAAAGCCTTCTCTCTTCTCTGCTATATCTCCCCACTAAAGGAAGATCTATTCATAATCCATTGGCATCAACAGAGGCACAATCATGTAAAATAGCCAGTCTAATCCTCTAGGTTCTGATTTGATGGGTATATTTGCTTGTTTGTTTTTGGCTTTACAGTTTTGATTAAGAGGCTGAGCAAGTAGTTGAGGTTGCAGTATAGCAAAAGATTCCTTGTCTTACCTATCATTGGTCAGTTATTGTAAGTATGATTTGTTGATCAAAAACTGAAGTCCTTCCAAATGTCTCCCTTTTCTTTTCAGCCTATTTTCTCTCATGATCCTTTTCTTCAAAGGAGGGAATAATATACCTTAGGAATGAAAATTTCATTATATGAGAAAAAAAGACAGTTTATGTAGGTTTGGTTTGACATTTTATTTTAATCTATCAAATAAGTCTTGGTATTTGCAGAAGTGAGAGATGGATACCTAAATAGAAGATTAGAGAAGAAATATGAAAAAACAATAAAAAAGGAAAATAATATAAAATTTTATACTGCATCCTTTAAGGCCTGTGTTTTTAAAATTGTTGTTTCATTTTTCTCACACAAAATTTTCAAATTGATTATGAGTTCATGAAAACCTTTTCAGGAAAGACATTACATATTTAGAAAATGATATTTCCCTTATCTCCCCTTTCCCCATTTTTATAGTGGTTGTGGATTTGATCCATATGATGAGATGTACATTTTCTGAATGAGGGAGACCAGGGCTTTTTGTTGTTGATTTTTTGTTTGTTTGTTTTTTGCTTAACTAACTTTTATTCCAAGACCACACACTCGGGAGAATAACTTCCCGAGTGAAGAAAGAATTTGAGTGTCTGTATCTAAAGATACACAAACCCAAAAACTTAATGAGGGTAGGGTAAAGGGTAGGAAAAAGGAAAACATTAAAAAAAGACACATTGGCTTCATGGAAATTAGAAACCAGGCTTTTCTTTATTATGATTTTTTACTATTCACTGTGTCTATGAAGAATCCTGTAGAGTTTAAACAAGTTTGACTTTATTCATTCTGAAAAAAATACTAAGTTTTGGAAGTGTGTGTGTGTGTGTGTGTGTGTGTGTGTGTGTGGTTGTGTGTGTGTGTTTTAAAGATCTAGGTCACTGATAATGAAAATCTAGAGATGGCACATTCTTCAGCAATGTTATTCTAATAAATTCTAGTTTGACTTATTAGGTTGTTAAATTACAAATTCTGTTAAGACATATTTTCTCCAGTTTCAAGTTTGCTAAGTTTTTTCCCATATAAAATACTCAGATTACATACAAGTAAATGTTAAGCTAGAAAAGGTGGGAGGAGGGGAGATAAGTGTTAGGTATTACTTGGAGCAAATTCCCATAACCATGAACCTAAGGGCACACAATTAGCAGTCTTCCTAGGAAGGTCATATATCACATGCAGGGATTTTCATTAAAATGGTTTTTTACTTGAGTCATTTGTTAGTCTCTTACAAGTTTGAATATCATATTGCATTTCATCTTGACCCAGATCTAAGTAATCTGGCATAGAATAATAGGCCACCTCACTTCACTTCCTCCTCACTGTAAAATGCAGAGATTGCAGCCATCTTTCAGTTTGTGTTATTCTAAGATATATTAAGGGTCAGGAATCTTCATGTTGAAATTATCCATGACTGATTGATGGATTAATGTAACATTCTTGTCCCCTTCCTCTCCCACTCTGTCCTGTACCTCACCACACTTAATGGGTTCAATTTAATACAGAAAACTGTTGAGTGGTTGAGTAAATAAAGGCCTAATTTTAATCAAATTTCTTTGTTCTTATTTTTCTTATTCAGGGTTCAACTGATTCTCTTGAAACTACAGTCCTGAATGTTTTCGAAATGGAATAAATTCATTACAAAACCTGAAACTTTTATAGTTATGAAAAAGAAGAGAAAGTAACCATATGAGGCATTCTACCCTTGGACAAACTACAATGAGGCAGAAGATGCCAGCCCCAAGGGATCGTTTCCTTTTATCTATAAAGTATATTTGTCATATGAATCAACCCTGGTATACCTGGAACCTCTCTAGTTTCAAGGGTGTTCTTCTATGGGGTGGCTGGGGGAGGGGGAAGAGTTGAAAGTTGATTGTTTTAATTCCAAAGATTTCCCTGCTAAGAAAGTGGTGCCTTCCTTTAGCCCATTCTATTTATTGCATGCAGGCACTGTTTGGTTTCTGTGCCACCTATGTCATGACAGGCTTAGAGTCTCCGTGAAAATCTGCCCGCAGCTAGCTAGTTCAGAGACCACATGTGTAACATAAATTATATCCTTAATGCTCTTCTCCTAGTACCCCAGTGTTTCTAAATGCTTAATGCTGCTATGAGTAAATGATTTCTTTTCACTACTGCTCAAAGTGCCAGAAGGCAAGAGAAATTTAAACACAACTAAGATCAACATTGTGAGTTTACTTGGCCTCTTCATCTAGCAATACTGCCATAAATTTCTTAGACTTCTTAGTTGGGAATTTAAAAGGCTCTATGGACTTGGCAAGATTTATGTAACAATGTTTCTTCTATATGGATTGTAAACTTGCAGAGCCCAAGCAGTGGTTTGGTATCATTTTTGGTCAGTGGGTCATTCTGAGAAGCCAGCAGAAAAAAAATCGAGCACTGTGTTCAGCCAAATGATGTTTCAGGGCTTGGCTCTGTGGATCTGGGCATAGTTGCCAGTTCCATACTCCACAGGATTAGTGGGTGGCCTGGGGCCTTACCGTTTTTACATTTGGACTTTCCAATGTCCTCACTATCTGACAATTATCATCAATTTCCCCTTCCTGACTTAGGGTTGACTGAGTTGTCTTATCCATGACCGCAGTGAAAATTCTCCCTAGACAGTGTTGCTAGCAAACCCCAAAGGGAATGGTGGAAAATGCTAAACTATATTGGGGATAGGTACCCATTCCAAAGTTCATGAATGTTACTCCTATTTCTACCCTCCACATATCAATGCTATCAGGGTTGTTGATGTCAGCCTACAGTGACCAGTGTAACTGGAGATTTCAGGAGAGCTAGCCAAGAATATCCATTTGATTCAGTCAAAGAAGTCTTTGTTATTGAAAAGAGTCATTTTAAAGTAAAAAGCAAAAAAATGGATTCAGAAAACTTGGGTCCAAATCCTGGCTCTGACATTTACTCCTTGAGTGATCTTGAGCATTCATTTAACCTCTTCATCTATAAAATGAAGGGTTCAACCTAGATGACCTCTAAGGACTCTTTTAGCTCTAAATCCATGATCAAGCTTTTCCTTTCCCTCTGGCCCACACAAGATAGATCATTTAAAATTGTGTAATTGATGTCTTTTGTCTTTTACAACACAGTCATTTCAAATCTACCCCTCCAGAGTGAATCCCCTCTTGAGACAAAGAAAAACAATTAAGGAAAAAAAAAAACATTAGAGGGACTGCATCTGACAATATGTACAGTATTCTGTCCTAGAATTTCTCTGCCTCATTGACTTGAGAGGGCAAGTGTGTTTCAAAGTCTGCTCTCCAGGAACTTCACTGTTTTTTTTTTTTTCCAGTTATTCAGTTTGCCATTGAGTGATCTTTTAATTTACTTTGTTGTTATTGTACATCTTGTTCTCTTTAGTTTTGCTTATTGGCTCTGCATTAGTTTGTACAAATCTTTTTATGTTTCTGTGAATTTCTCTTATTACTTATTTTCACGACAATAATCCATTACATTCACATACCATAGTTTTTTATCCATTTCTCAGTTGATGGGTACTCATTTTGTTTCTAGTTCTTTGCTGCCGTAATAATAGCTACTAATATATTGGATGTTACTTTCTGTTTTTTACCTTCATAGGTTACATATGATCATTTTAGTGATCATTTTAGCTTATATTTTTGCATCATTTCAACAAAAAATCTAAAATCTTTAGATCACTCATACCTGTACCAACAGTATATTAGTGTGCCTATGTTCCTGTATCTCAAACATTGGTTATTCCCATTTTTTCCATTTTGATAAGTGAAATTAAGAGTTATTTTAATTTTCATTTCTTTCATATTCAATTTGAGTTTTTTGCCCTTTATGATTTGATACAGACTTTTTCTGAAGTTTATAGTCATGGGTAAGTAATATCTTTTCAGTAGATTTTATTGATTCTTGGGCTTTTCTAAAAAAAAAATTACTTCTAGGAATAGTAAGGTTTGAGTAAATGTTATTGTACACAGCATATGACTTAGCCTTGATTAAAGTCCTTGAATGCAGGGACCCTATCTCCATTTTAATATCACCCCAAGTGCTTAGAACACTATATTGTGCCTAATAGGTGTTTAATAGATACTTATTGGATTTAATTTGAAGGTTGTGGAAGGTAGAAGGGTGATGAATGACTGATTACAGCATCCAGAATCTCCAAGTTCCTTTCTAGCTCTAAATCTATTATTATACAATAATATGATTGTGAAAGATCTATAATTTCATAGGTGTGGCTATTCACTCATTGATAAATATTACAATATGATTTGAGAAATTGTTGTTCATTTTCAACTCTAACAAATATTTATAAACATTTAAAATATGTTGTTTATAGCAGATAGAGAAATGATCCTATGGCCAAAATGACTTGAATTCAGTTCCTATCTGGCTTGAAGTTCTCCTAACACATATTGACTGTGTAACCTTGCCCCTCTAAGACCATAAACTGTAGAAAAATTGCTGACTTGCTTAATGGAGAAAGTTCTCTATATCACCAAAATACAGATTCACATTTCCACTGGTATCCCTATGATATGTTAGGTTCTAAGGAAGATACATCTAAGACCTATAGTCTAAAGTGAGGTAAGAAGGCTATTAGAAAAACAAATAATGTAGAATAAATATATGAAGTTCAAATAAAGTGCTACATGAAATCTGAAAGATGGAAAGATCTTGATCAAATGGGAGGATCTTAGAAGGCTTTCTGGGTCAACTGGCATATGAGCTGAACTTTAAAGGATACATAGAATTTCATTTTGTGAAAGAAATACAAGAGTATTCCAGGCAGAGTGTGACCCCAAGCATAGAAACAGATCACAATGGGATGGGGTCAAGTTTGGAGAGAGCAAAGATTATGTTGAGCAAATTAGCATTACACTAAGGTAGGGTAGCATTATATTATTAAGGTTATTTTCATACAAATTTTTCATAGGGGAATGATCTAATGTACTATATACATCTTTTATTTTTGTTTTTTTATTTTAATTTAAAGGATGTTAATAGTCTACTTAAGGTCTTGTATCTTCTTTTGACTATATGACCTGATCGTGTCTTTTTCTAGTTATATAATTTATACAATTTCTTGCAAATAAAGTCATCAGTGGAAACATTCTGTTACCTGATCATGTTGATAATGTGCCCTTATGTTATTTGTAAGAAAAGGGAAAGGAATAAACATTCACTGTCTCATCTGATCCTCACAACTATGTGAGGGAGGGACTGTTATTATCTCTATTTTACAGGTGAGGAAACAGAAGTTAAGTGACATGCCCAGAATCACAGAGATTGCAAGTATGTGAGGCTGTATTTGAACTAGGGCTTCTTGACTCTAGGACCAGCATTCTATCCACTGGGTCACCAGTTGTAATTTTCATTCTTTTGGGATCATTGTGTTCGATGATTCACAACCACATTGCATTCATGGGAAAATATTGATATTAAATATATAGACTTTTGCCCTGGTGAACCATATAGTACTGTTGAAAACCTTTTGCCTAGAATATGCTTATAGAAAACCAATCTCAGTTTTCTTAGCACTTTAAGGTCTACAAAGTGCTTTCTTCATGACACCCCTGGGAGATAGGTACAAATTATTATCCCCTTTTAAAGGTGAAAGCTCAGAGAGTTTAAATGATTTGTCTATTAGGTAAACTCATAGCCTCACCCTGATATCTTGTAATGAGGGAGGAAAAAAGAAACAACATCTTTGCCAAGGTAGCTGAAATGTTATTTGTTATTCTTACTCATAATCTTCAATAGCTAATGAGAAAGATTTGTATAAAAGTAAAAAATAAAGATGTAGGAAAATTAGCAAGAGGTAGAGGAGCTTTTCTGTTTTATTTAGTGACAACTTATTTAAAGAAAATTGAGATGTAAATAAATTTAAAATATGCTAGAGATGGGCTATAAAAGACTACAGAATTTACTTAGAGAGGAGAAGTATTTGAGGAGAAAGGAGAAAGACAAGAAATAATGAATGGTCACTCAAATGTTCTTGTTTTGCCTAGTTCATAATTCAAAGCTATGTCAGGACTCAATTAAATGAACAGGCCTGCATTTAAAATGAATTTAAGTAACCCAAGAAATGCTCTTTCTGGGGGGGATATTATTTAGACCCATTAGCTTAGCTACATTTTAAGAAAATAAATATTAAAAATTTACTAAATCATTTAAAGCTTGTAAAGGTTGGACTAGTTCTTTTCAGATCCAAATGTGACAAGCCACTGAATGATGTTTCTGGAAAAGGAGTTTCTGGGGGCTTGGTTGTCCAATAAATTATGTCATTGTTTGTTTACCTGACTGAAAAGTGAATCAAAATGGTATTACTACCTCCATATATATACCTTCATGACTCAGGTAAATAGTTATGTCCCCAGGAGATTTTACCAGATTTATTAGGGGAGAGAGAGAGAAAGAGAGAGAAAGAATGAATCTAAGCTTTATATAGCCTATAAACATTTCTGCAACACCCTTTTATCCCCATCATCTAGGAAAAGCCCTCTCTGTATTCCACACACATGATCCCTAAAATCCTTAAGGCCCTAAGTTTTCTTTCTCTTACTTCCTTCCCCTCTTCAAATTAACAAAATATGCAAAATATATTTGTAACAAAGAGATTTGACTTATGATTATCTGTCTACACTAGAGAAAAGTGGGATTTTATTTAGTCTACTTGGAAATAAGGATTGTGAATCCACCTATTATGCTGAACTTAGCAAATTTGTTATGTAGGCATATCATTTTCTACCTTCATGCCTTTGTACAGGATATCTCTCATGCCTAGAAGACAGTCTTCTAATCTAGAATCAAGATTCACATTTGTACCACCTCCTACAGGGAAGTTTTCTTGATTCCCCCCAGTTGCAATTGTTCCTCCTACTCTTAACTATGGCGTATCTCCTCTAATTACAAATTATATCCTCCCATTACAATGAAAGCTTCTTGTGGGCAAAGATTATTTTTCATTTTAATTTTATATTTTCATTCCTTAGCACATTTGTTTGCATAAAGTAGATACTTAAGAAGTGATTTTGTTTTGAGATTTAGTTACCAGCTTGCATTCTGAATATTTTCTACTACCAACAGATCTTTGAGATGAAAAATTAGAAAGGAAGTTTTTGTTTCCAAAGAACATTAATTTATAAAAACCTTGGTACTTAAATTAAATGCCTTTAGGGCAAGAGTGCTTAACATTTGTTGTGTCATCAATTAAAAATATAATTAAATGAAATGCTAAATTTTAGTTAGAGGTTGGGGAAAATAAAGTGTAATTTTTTCCCATCTAAATTCATCAATTTTCTGAAATCTATCTGTAGACCTTTGGGGAATAAATTAAACCCAGATTGAGAATCTTCATCTCAAAAAAAGAAATGAAAAAAATGATTTAGATTCCTCCATCACACATATCTAACTCAGAAAATGGTTCTAGGTATTAGTTTTTTTGTTTGTTTTTAGTGAGGATCAATGTGACCTCATTATATGTTATTACAATAAGGCATTAATTCCTCTAATTGACTAACTTTCTCAACAAACTATTGGAATCCTGATGCCTAAGTCTGGAAGACCAATGTAGAAAAAAGTCTATCTTCCTAAGTCATTAGAGGGTAATAGAAGCAATCAATTACAGTGATTTACCTTTCTGGACATGAATCTCAATGTCATTTCTGAATCTTTGTATTTCTTATATTTATCTTTGAAAAAAAAAGACATATACTGCGTGGTGTCCAAAATTCGTTCTGTAATAGTTTCTACCAATATCTACATGGTAATCTCTAACAATGTAAAGTCTGAAAGATGACAGAAGAACAATTAAATTATACATTATTTGAAAAATGTCAAAAATGATTCAATAGCATGGTATTTGCATGAGATCTTTCTCAAGATATAACCTCTCTGGTCCTCATATAGTGTCAAGGACTAAAACAAAGAGGGGTCCTGCCCTGCCAAATGCATGTTTGTTTATCCCTTCATATTATATGTCTGTCTTTCTCATTGGACTGAAATTAAAATTGACTCATTTAAAAACCTGTTCTTCGCTTCCTGTCATTTCTTTAATATAGTATTTGATGCATCATTTTGTCCTCTTTCTGTATATCTGGAGTCAATGTCTCTCTGGAAGATCATGTGCACAATTTAAAAAATGTAAACAACAGCACCTTGGATTTAAAAAAAAAAAATGAGACTTTAGTATCAAGTTTTGTTTAGACATTAGAGAAAATGACCTGATAAGCACTGGAACAAATGAGTTCCCAAAAGGAGATTGTGAAATGGTCTTTTTCCAGATCTAGTTAAGAGAATGATAGTTATCCATTTATTCATTGATTTAAGTGTTATCCTTTTTGGAAATAGAACATTGAAAAAATAACATCTGATTTATAAATATCTCCTAACTACACAATTATTTTATATTTAAAATATTTTCCAAAATAACAAGTAAATGTTATCAGGATATATATATTCTAGTCAAAGTCATGTCTCTGTGTGGTCTAGCATAAGGTCTAGGGCAAGCACTGAATAATTCTATGTACTCACAGAACTTCACTCCCAGACAGAGTTTGTTTATCCATTTGCCCTCTCTTAGCATTTTATAGTCCCATTTCTTTTCAGAATGTCTTAGCTTTTTGGCCCCTGATTTATTTTTCATGAGACAAAACATCAGAGAATTGGCATTTTTTATTTAGTTTAGTCATTAGGTATTTAATTATCACATTCTTCTGGATTTATTTAAAGAATTCATTTTACAGAGAGTCAGAAGATCAGTCTTGTAAAGTCAAGATGAATACAACCCTTGGACCCAAATTTGAATCAGACTCACAAGTCAATCCATTTTATCTCTAAGACATTTCTAGTAAATTAGTTCATCAGTATTTTGGGGAGTTGACCAACCATGGAAGTACAGCATCATTTTCCTAATCTGCTGTGAGACTTTTCTTCCTATAGTTTGCGATATAGGTGATTTGAATAGTAATCCTAAACAGCTGATGGCTTTTGATTTTTATCTGAAACCTACTAAACTATAAGTTTAGTATAAACAATTTAGTTTCTCTCAGTTTTCTGCAGAAGGCCATGACAAAGTATTAATCAAATATTCTACAGAATTATTCCTGGAATAACCTTGAAAAACCACATTTACCCATGGAGTTGTAAAACATGCATAATTTAAGAGTGACTATGAATATCCAAATTTGGTGCAGATACACTAATCATATGTTGCCATGTCTGTTTAAATGTCAATACTAAATATATTTTGAACTGATATTTTTTAACATATTCAGTAGCTGCTTAGATATTAGAACAAATTTTAATGCTCTTCAAAACACTAAAAGATGGGATCCATAATTTATGGCTCACTAAATTAAAATAGCATCAGCAAGAACACAATCTTCATGGTACATTGATTGATGCTAAACTGACAAATCCATGTAGTTTATGGTTATCTTCTGGCAAGTGGCCACCACCCTAGGGAATTCTATATGATGGATATCCATTTTCAAAACCACACCAATTTAATTTGTAGTGTTTGTCAAAAAAGACACAACATCTTCTAATTGACTCTCAACAGTAATATAAAGTTGTGCTTCCATCAAATTGCCAAAGTTCGACCTTTATTTCATAGCAGGTATCCATGTCCTAGTGTGTTACTTGGATTACTGGGATTACAAGCAGATGTATCAAAAAAGGGCAGCCAGAAAATTTCCTCAAGCTTTGAATGTTGAAAGCAGGAAACTCTTCTCTGGAATAAGAAGCAAGTCTTCCTCCCTGACTATGGATTTGGAAGAACTAACTTATGGTAGGAAAACTAGTTGATTATTGGATATCTAAAGAATCACTAGAGAGTTAACTTCTTGCAAGATAAAAATATCAATAGGTTTCCTTCTTAACCAGAAAACGACTTCAAGATGATTTTTCATACACTTTCTAAAACTAGCACATAATGTGTAATCAGAACCACCCCCTGAGAATATGTCTGTGACAGGCCACTGACTGGCATTAACATTGCCCCCAGTATCAGAGAAACAAGATGAAGCAAGTCTTGAATAAACTGTCTAACAATTGTTGGAAGATTTCCCTGATGACAAAGGATAGAGCTTTCAGGGCAAAGACCACATGATTTAGGAATAGTCTTCCTGTTCCCTTTACTCTCTGAATAAAGGCTGAGCATTTTAAAAATGATTCACTTTTCATCCTTTGGCCTTTCCCAGGTCACTCTCAGAAGAAGATTTCATGGGTGGTGATATAACTCATAGGTAGGAGTTGTAATAAAGCCCATTTTACTTTGAAGATGTGATTAGATGAGGATTTTCAGCAAAATTGCTTTGAATTTATGCAGCTTGAATATATGAATATGGCAAATGGTCTCCATACTATACAGTTTTGTAGAATAAATATCCATTTTCAATTTTAATTTAATATAGCTCTAAAAATAGGTGTAATAGTTTATAATCAGCTATTCATCAATAATTTAAAATTTCCATTTCCACTAATATGGGAAAGTTTGACTTTTTTTCCAACATGGCAAGATAGCATCATCTAAATGTAGCCTTTTTGGATCCCCTATATCTCTATTGCCCTCTCTCTAAACTACCTTATATTTAACTACTTTATATATATTTGTACTTGTTAACATAATACACAATATATACATATATTTTATTTGTACATGTCTCTGTCATTAGAATAAAAATAAGCGTGCTTCATTTTTGAACTTTCATCCCTAGTGCCTGGTACATAGTAGGCAATTAATAAATACTTGTATGATTGAGTAAATGATGTTGTAATCTACCTAAAGGGGAGATAATTCACTATTATCAGAGTTTTTAAAAATTATTTATTTTTAACATTCTTTTAAAAAAAATTAGTTCCAAATTCTCTCTCCTTTCCAGCCTTTCCTCCATTAACTGAGAAAGCAAACAATTTCAATTTTTTTTGAATAATTTAGTAATTTAGCAAATAATTTAGCAAAGTAATTTAGCAAATAACTATTATCAATTATACATGTGAAATCATGCAAAAAGATCTCCATGTTAGTCATATTATGAAAAAAGCAAAAAAATTAATTTGCGCTCAATTTTTCAGTTCTTTCTCTGGAGGTGAAAAGCATTTTCCATCATAAAGTCCTTTGTAATTATCTTACATTGTCAGAGTAACAAAGTAATTCATAGTTGATCGTTATTATAATAGTGCTACTACTGTATACAATAATCTACTTTTGCTTACTTCACTTTATATCAGGTTGTATATGTCTTCCTAGAGTATTCTGAAACCATTCCCCCTTTCATTTCTTATAGCATAAGAATGACCCAGCACACTCATATAGTGCAATTTGTTAACCATTCCCCAATTGATGGGCATGCCCTTATTTTACAATTCTTTGCCCCTGCAAAAAAAGATGGTTTTTTTTTAATTTCTATAGATTCTTTTCCTTTTCCTTTGATCTCCTTGGGATACAGACCTGATAGTTATATTGCTGTATTAAAGAGTATGTATAGTTTTATAAGCCTTTAGACCTAGTTCCAAATTGTTTTTCAGATAGTTGGATTAATTCACAACTTCACTGACAATGCATATGCTTCATTTCCCCCCACAGCCCCTCCAACATTTGTCATTTTCCTTTTCTATCATATTAACGAATCTGATAAGTATGAGGTGATTTTTAAATTTTTAAATTTTTAAAATTTGCATTTCTCTAATCTATAGTAATTTAGAACTTTTTTATATGATTTTATATTTATAAATAAATACAACTTTTTATATTTTTATTTTATAGCTTTCATTTCTTCATCTGAAAAATAATTGTTTATATCCTTTGACCATTTATCACTTTATCATTTTTATAATTTTGACTGTTTTATGTATTTGAGAAATAAAAAACTTATTAGAGAAAGTGCTACAAAATTTTTATATTATTTTATACCTTTACTTTATATTACTTTTTATATTATTTCATTGTCTATAGCACTTTTTCATAGTCTCAATGTAATTTCCCTGATTATCTCTTTTAAGTAGGTCTATTTATTTTCAATTTTATTATCCATTTTGCCTTACCAGAAAAATAGATTATTATAAGAATAATTGTAGAAAATGAGGGATCGTAGAGATTGTCTCCTCTGATCCTCTTATTTTTATAGATAAAGAAATTGATGTTAATAAAAATTAAGTGATTTCATAAAATCTTTTAGCTCATTAATGACCGAGAGCTTCAATGCCATTGTTTTAACACAAGCAAAAAATTGCCATCTTACCATTGCTTCGTATTCACATTTGTGGATTGTTTGTTTGTTTGTTTTTTGTGTAGGATACTTAACCCTAAAATTTAGATATGAACTCAGAATTTTAGTGCTCAAATAAATCCTCAAGGTTCTATTGTCCAAACTCTTAATTTTAAGAGAAAAGAAGCTAGGTTTAAATGACTTGTATGAAGCCACATGGTGAATTAGAAACAGAAAGATAATTACATAATTTTGCAAAAGGAGAAAATTGTGTACCATCTAGTAGGGAATCATTCATCATTTATTATAATGTTGGAATCAACCTTATAAAATAATAATAGAATACTGTTTTATCAAACCCTTGGAAAATATAAGCTTATTGATCTCATTTTTGCCTGGGCCTATAGTTTCACTGATACCACCTTTCCCACTTCTTCTACAGCATTTAGAGATGCCCAGCACTAAGAGGTTAAGGGAATTGTCCAGTATCACACAGTCAATATATGTAGGAATAGAAACTGAAACGGTGAAGATTGACTTTCAGTGAAGGATGCTGTACTGCTGCTCCTTAGGAGTCTCTATTCTTTCTTTCTTCCTTTTTCTTTTTATTTCTCTCTTTTTCTTCCTTTTCTTCCTTTCTCCCTTCCTTCCTCCCTCACTCCTTCCCTTCCTCCCTCTCCTCTCTCTCCTCCCCCTCGCCTATGCTCTCTCTCTCTCCCTCACCTATACTCTTTCTCTCCCCCCCCCTCTCTTTCCCTGTTCCCCCCCTCTCCTCTCCCCTCTCTCCTCCTCTCTTACTTCATCTCTTCCCTTTCCCTCTCCCTCTTCCTCCTCACCCCTGTCATTATTGTTTCAAAAAAAAAAACAATGTTCCTGGTAAAATTGGCAAATGTAAGCAAGGAGAGAGACCTAGGGATATGGTATCACTACTGACATTTGTTGTTCTTGAAGATTTGGATACTTCACTCTCATTGAAGTGATGAGCCAGATGGGTGCTATGCTTATCTCCAGAAGCCCACACTGCTTCTTTACTCCACCAGTACCTTTTGGACAGTCTATGAAATAAGAAGTAGAATGGAAGCTAAGGCTGGGCTTAAAAGTCTTGGGCTGATCACTCCAAGAGGTTCCAAGACAACTTTATTTTTAATGAATGGAAGACATCAAAAATATTGATAGAGAAGCTGAGATAAAGTTCTTGACCCAGACAGTGAAGGACCAGGTTTTTTTGTGTTCAGCTGTGGCACCATGAACTGGAAGACCTGGGCATCTTTGCCAAAACTCTGCACAATTGACTGCTTCAACACCTGAGCCCTGCTTTGAGGCTCATACATAGTCTCAGCCTGAACCAGAACATTGCCAAATGCAAACACGATCATCTTTGCTCAGAGCAATTCTGGTCAGAACTGGGCCAGTGACTATTTTTTAAAATATCTTTCTTTTTTTTTTTTAAAGGAAAACAAAAACAACAACACAACATTGTTATATTCCCAGCAGAATATCAGGGAGGATTCAAAATATATAACAATAAATTTCCATTTCAAGAAAACAAACATAATAATAGAAAAATTATATTCATGACTATCCACCTTCTCTTGGCTTCCTTCTTGGTTAATCTTTTGTTCTCTACTGTGCACTTTTCACTTTATTCCTTTTTCCCCCTTTCATCCTCCCCACCTCTCCTAAGCAAGATACAGTAAACATGAGTATACAATATACATACACATTCACACTCATACATATACATGTATCTATATGGTTGTTTGGTATTATCCTTTGTACTCAAAGAGGACCAAAATAGTATCACTATGTTAGAGTCAAGTTACAATATGTTTGACTGTGGCTGATCAGACTAATATGAGCTCAGAATGCTCTGTCACAGATTGACCACAAATAGTCCATATGAACATTTGGGGTGACTTCTCTAATTTTGCACATCTCACATTTCTTTGGGACTAATTCAATTCTGCTGTGCTCTATGAGCAGTCCTGTGCCAGTGTCTCCCATGTCATACAATTGTTTCTAGAATTCTTAAGAAACACCTTTTTTTTCTGACCACCTTGCAAGTACTTGCACTTTGTGAGTTCTCCATAAAATAATTTTTGGCAAGTGTACATTTGACATTGTGTATATAGATATACATATATATATGTGTGTGTGTGTGTATGTGCCTATGTACCCACATATACTCAGATACATATATATATGCATTTACCCATGTATAAACAGGTATCTTAACTGGGTACCCAATCTTTCTTTCAAGCTACCTAATTGTTGATGCCAATCTTAAACATATGATATATATTTCCATGTAAAAAACAATTTGTCCATGTTAAGTTCCTTGAAATTAATCTTTGATATTGGCTCTTGTATTCTAAATTTTCTATTGAGTTCAGGTTTGGTTGAAGCAAAGTTCTGAAAATCCGCAAGTTTGTTGAATATCCTTTTTTCATTCAATATTTTTTCATTCATTCAATATTAATTTTGCTGGATATGATATTTTTGGCCACAGACTCCGTTCTTTTGATTGCCAGTATATATGATTCCAGGACTTGTGGTCTTTTATTGAGGCTGCTTATAAGAATTGTACAATTCTGATTGAAACTCCAGCAAATTTGAATTTTTTTCCTTGTTTCTTGCCAATTTTCTCTTTCATCTAGGAGTTTCACAATTTAGCAATGCGATTCCTCTGTGTTTTCTAACAAAGGATCTCTTTGAGGTAGTGATTGATGGATTATTTTTTTTTTCTATTTTTACTTTCCCCTCATGTCCTATTACTCCAGGACAATTATTTCTTGCATTATTGTGTCAAGGTTCACAACTTTCAGGTAGTCCAATTATTTTAGTTTTTTCTCTTTTAGATCTATTTTCTAAATCTGTTATTTTTCCTTATAAGATGTTTCATATTTTGCTCCTTTTTTTTTTCATTCTTTATATTCTGTTTTGTCTTGGTTTCTTATAGCTTCACTGGCTTACACTTGCCCAATTCTAATTTTCAAAAAATTATTTTCTTCTTTAAGACTCAGTATCTTTTTTCTAGTTGGCTAACTTTTTTTCATAATCTTGTTTTTCTTGAATGGTTTTTATTTATTTATTTTTAGTTTTTCTTCAGTCTCATTTGATTTTTACATTTTTTTTCTGAATTCTATATATTATCTCTGGACAAGGAGTCATTTAACATTGCCCTTTGTGGGTAAAAGTTTTTGTTTTACTACATTGTACTCCTCTAAAGATATACCCAGATCTTCCCTATTCCCACAAAGAGTTTCTATGCTTGGTTTCTTTCTTCTCTGCCAGTTCATTTAAAAAGAGAGAGAAATGTTAATGTAAGCATCTGTAATCCTGGGTGGCAGAATGGTGCCTCTAGTTTCACTTCACTTTTCCCACTGACCTGGAACCCCAAACCAAAAGCTCCACCCTCCTACAAATTGGTAGCCAACAATATCCCTGCCCCATTGCCTCTACATTCAGCTAGTGCATTTGTTCCTTTTTACCCAGGGCTGTGTTTCCACTGCACAGCTGGACCTGGAATTTCTAATCAACAGAGGTTTCCTCTGTCTTCCCAGGCTCAGATCCCTGACTCTGGAAGTGAAAATTCCTGTAGTTCAGGTAGAGGAACCAACCAAATCCAGCTAGATCCAGGGATCCCTATTTGCAGTTTCTGCAGTGCTAGTCTGGAAGTGTTGCACTTCATACTGGTTAATTCCTGTTCTGGGGTCTATCTTTAGGTCTTTTTGGATTGTCCCAGGAGGACCCCTGTTCTGCCCCAAGTATTCCTTGTATTTCACCAGTTTATGTTTACCCTGAGGTTCAAATTTATTCTGTTTGAGGGGGAAAATTGGAGAGAATGAAATTTACTGACCTACTTCACCATCTGACCAGACTCCTACCTGATCAGTGACTATTTACTGAATCAATGCAGTGGAGATGGAGATAAAAATATGCAGATGGAAATAAGGGTAGTCTTCTTGGAAACCTGTGTCACCTCTCATTCACAAGCATCATATTCCTGAAGATTAATGATTAAAACTATAAGGTAGACGTCTATAGACTATTATTTTCAGTAGCCTAAACTTTTTCATGAGACACAATTGGCCACAAAAGAAACATGGCACCCAAATGGATCTCATCAAGATCATGGATCTGAAAGAAAAAAATATTGTACCATAAGGCAGACAACATGTAATACTTGCTTTGAATTCTTTTGAACAGAGGTAGAAACTGAGTAATCTTCATTTTAATAACTTTATTTGTTCATAATGACAAGGAAGGTTTTCTCTTGGAGATGTCCTTAGTGAAATGCCAAAAACATGTGTGAGAGATGACTGAGGAACCTCCTCTGTGGGAAATCTATTTGCTTGGATTTGGTGAGCAGAGTGTTTGCTTTATATCACTGAGAAGTCAGCCACACTGTGCACTCTCTGCCAGTCTTGTAGACTTCAGCAAGCACTGGTACTCTAGGCAGGCCAGGATCACCCCAGATTCATCAGGTTCTGTTCCTTCTGTTGATGATTTAATGATATACAACTGAAGTGCTACAGCAAAACCCTCTAGGATATTAAAAGAATTGAAATGTGAATAGTGGATGTTCTTACTAAAAAAAAATATGGATAAGAATTACATTGGATGGGAAAGTGAAGCTAATTTGTGCTTGTAAAGGGAGTCCCCACATTGATAATATCATGGATATACAAAAGTAATAGTCATTGGGGCAGCTAAGTGTCACAGTGGATAAAGCACCAGCTCTGAAGTCAGGAGGACCTGAGTTCAGATCTGGTCTCAGAAATTTAATATTTCCTAGTTGTGTAACCCTGGGCAACTCACTCAACTCCAATTGCCTCAGCAAAAAATAAATAAATAAATAAATAAATATGTAATAGTCATTAATCTTTTTGTGGCTCTTTAAAGTTAATGTGATTCATTTGAATCTTATAATCATTTTATGAGATAGGTATTATTATAAATTAAGGGATTGAGATCCATAGAAATTATATAATTAGATTTATATTCAGGTAGTTGGTAATGTGAAAGGTAAAATTTGAACCCAAGTAGATGATGGAGCACTAGACTAACCCGAAAAGATAGAGCACTGGGTTTAGAATCAGAAAGACTCGTTGTTAACAGTTTATATCCAGGCTCAGAAACAACAGTATGACCCTGGACAAATTACTTAATCTCGTTTGCCTCAGTTTCCTTATCTGTGAAATGAGTTGGAGAAGAAAATGGCAAACCACTTCAGTGTCTTTGTCAAGAAAATACCAAATGAGGTCATGAAGAATCAGATAAGACTAAAAAAACTCCCCAACAACAACAACTTCCTGAATCAAAGTTCAGCATTCTATATAGAGTGAATTATCAGACTGCTTCTCAACTAAATTTTGGCTTCCTTGCTTTTCCTTAGAGAATTTTAGGGACAGTAATGACTTCCATTCTGCCTATCTGCATTACCCCCTTCATCTGTAAAATAAAGGGGTCTCTTCCAGCTCTAAATCAATCATACTATGACAAACTTCCCAGACAAATGTACATCTACTTATCTTCAAGATCTATAGGAGAGAAAAATGATCAATAAAAATTTCATTTGATGGGTTGAGCTGTGTCTACACTTTCTCATTATGTCTAATTGTATATTTGGGAAGTTATTGACATTCATATTCAAACTCCCCCTTACACATAAACAATGTTCCAACACTTATATTTTGTGACATGACTAAAAATGTCTATCATTTCCCTGAAGAGGAATTTTGTCTTAATTTTATTTAAAAGTTTTTAATTACTTTATTTAATATTTTTATTTTTCCCCGGTTACATTTAAAACAATTTAATTACATTTGTTTTTAAGACTTTGAGTTCTAGATTTTCTCCCTTATTCCTATCTTCAGTCCCTAAATAAGAAAGCACATGAGAAATTATGCAAAATATTTCCATAAAAGTCATGTTGTGAAAGAAAATATAGATCACCTCCCCTAAACAAACAAACAAACAAGCAAACAAAACCTCAATAAAAATAAAAGGGGAGGGGGAAGAGAGAGAAAGAGATAGACAGGCAGACAGAGAGGGGGAGAGAGGGAAAGGAAGAGAAAATAAGGAAGAGAGACTATAGTTTGTAGAGGGCCACAAATAGTGGGGGAACTCTGGCTGAGGTATAAGACCCTTTAGCCCAGAAGGAACCTGCTGACAATGTCTGCTTCTGCTCCCCATCTCCCCTAAGGACTCTTAGCCTTCCTGAGAAATCAGGGGGCAGTGACAACCTGTGTTGTAATTAAAACAGAATGATACCAAGTGGCAAAGAGTCATCTACATATAATAGCAAGTTGTTTCTATGGTTCTGCATGTGCAGTATATAGTTGGCCCATGTGCAGTGTTGCTTTGGTTATATAAAGGTATTAGAGTATATAAGGCTGAGAGAATTTGAAATACACAGACTCCATGTTTGACCATCCATGTCAGTCCCACCTCATCACTCCTCTTCTAAGACCAAGGACTCGGGCTGCTACCAAGATCCTCTAGAGAGTTAATCCAGACACTACAGTGCTTCGATCTGTATTCAGATACAATCAGTTCCTTTTTTCATTGATAAGCAGTTTGAGCTTTAGGTTGGGTTTCCACAGTCAGCATTCCACCAACCTTTATTAGTATTTTAGACATACGAATGCCCAAACTTTAGTCTCTAGGGTTTCTGTTATGATCATGTGCCTGGACCTAACTGCCCAGTACAGAAGTGACATAACCTAATGTAAGGCATAAACAATGCTTTCTAAAATAATAGGTTTTGAACCACTCAGCTGATACACATGTATGCAGGAAATAGGATTATTCTGATTAAGTACTATAATAAACAGTTTCTATTATCTTTTGTCAACTACAATCTCAGCTCCTTCCCTATCATATATTGAGAGGGAGTCCACATAAAGGTCAAAGAAAAGCTGATCTTTGCCTTTGACTTTTCCACTTTTGTTTATTTTTTCTTGAAGAAGGAATAAGGAGGAGACCAAGAAAGGAAAATATGAAAATAGAATGCAGCAATTTATCTGAACTCAGTCTCCCAATTTCCCACTCACTGTAGTAAATTAGGTGTCCAATGGGTGGCTGACTACTTTCCCCAAGGATTCAAGGAATAATCTTAAAGAGTTGGGGATTTTTAATAGTATCATTCATCTTGTGAGATTCTTAATTAGTTAACATCTCTCCAATACTAGTTAAGCAGTTGATATCAATTAGCTTTGCAAAAGGATATATGCTAAAATCATATAATAAGGATAACTTTACCTTCATTCTCTTCCATCCACATTTGGTCTCTAGAAAGAGTAGATTTGAATTTGAAGCAGAAAAGTTTCGAAATATATT
This sequence comes from Sarcophilus harrisii, assembly GCF_902635505.1. NCBI lineage: Eukaryota > Metazoa > Chordata > Mammalia > Dasyuromorphia > Dasyuridae > Sarcophilus > Sarcophilus harrisii. The sequence continues at coordinate 243,712,534 of NC_045426.1, forward strand.
TGTAAGGAAAATATGGGTACCTTACTCCAGAGTACTTTTCTCCCTTTACAGAATCTATGCCAAGTTGTATCTAGATTTGCTTACAATACTCAGATGCTGTGCTCAGATGTACATCTACTATTAACTCTAATTATTGTTCCTCCAATGGTTCTTGTGACCTTTCAAAACAGGATTCTAACCTGGTCTATTTAATTCTTTAGTTATGAGATCAGGAAAGAGCAAATACAAAACATCAACAAATAAAAGACAAAAAAAATTGAAGTGTTCACAGACACATGGTAGTCGAGTTAGAGACAAAATCATTGTTATCCTTCACCCAGGGGAGTAGAGATATTTTTGCATCACTCACCACCAGATAAGAGGGAGAGAGAGATCCTCAGCTGGAATTTTTTTTATAAAGACATTCAGTTCCAGCTTAGAAGCTAGAAGTTTTCATGTTTTGGTCATTCTATTTCATAGAAGAAAAGGTTCTCCCCTCCCAATTATACATGTAAGGTCATCAAAATAAAAATATATTGGATTATATAAATATATATTGGATCCAATATATAAAAATATATTGGATCATATTACACATAATCTCATTGCTAGGCTCCCATTGCCAAAGGAAGATGAAAGAGAATATGGAGCATTTCAGAAGACACAAGAGGGAAAGAGTGAAGACTTTTAAAGATCATGGCTTCTTGACAGAGGAAACTATAATCCATGGCCTGAGTTGGACATTATTATTTAGTGTTATGTTTTAGAGAAAGCGTTAGGGTGATGTCTTTTTAAAAAATACTATGCTAGAACTATGTAGGGATAGGAACTAACCTCTGACTCTTTTTTCACCAGTGACATTAGTTGGTTAAGCTATCAATCAGCCTTAGGGTACTCAGCAACAATTTTAATTGGTTGTTATACTATTGATGACTGATTAATTCAGAGAGACAATTCATCCGTTCTATGACAAAGGATAAGGTTGGAAAACTGGGGGACTATTTGCTTTCTCATCTATACATTGAGTCAATGTAAGATGTATTCAGGCAGCAATCTGAGCATATAACTGTCTATTGCTATTGCACTATTAAGTATTATTTCTCACTGTGTGTGTGTATGTGTGTATGAATGTAGGATAGGGTTTTTTGATGTTTTTTGGAAAAATATTTACTTTGGCAAAACAAAATGTATCCATTTTAATACAATAATGAATACATGATGCTTCTCTGCAAACACTATTGCAATAATTAAGTAAACATTATCATTATTAAATTAAATATCTATAATTAAGCAAGACATTGAGGATACAAAGATTTTTATAAAATAATACAGTCCTTGCTTTAAGAAGCTTATATTCTATTCTATTTTATTTAGCTGACCTTATCTAGTCTTTAGATGGTTGCTTAGTGTACCTCATCATTTTGTAAGTAAATGAAGGAGATAACTCTAGTTGGGGCCCAGATAACCTTAAGTAGGGAAACCTTTAAAAGCAAGTATTGTATTTGATTTAAATGTTTTCTCTCACAACACTGAAATGTTTATGACAAGTATTTGCAAAAAACACCATAAAAATTGTAGTTTATACAACACTTTAGGCTGCAAAGATAGTGGAATGCTACAAAGAACTCTATAATGCCATTCACATTAATCAATATATATTTTCCCATGACAATAGTTTCAATAATCTTTCCTATGGATTATAGGAAACTGGTAGTACCTTTTTAAAGGTTGAACACTTCTTCGGGCAAAAAATTGAAAATTGAAGAGATGCCCATCAATTGGGGAATGACTCAATAAAGTATGGTATTTGTTGTGTTTGTGATGGAATATTATTGTTCTGTAGGAAATGAAGAGAAGGATGCTCTCAGAAAGAAAAAAGACTACTAAATCAGTTTATAGTTCCTCAAATAAGTTCGCCTCTTTAAACTTCTCTGGGTTCTTTGTATTTATATTTCAAAGTTCCTACTCATTCCCAGTCTTTTCATAAAAAAAAATACTTGAAAACCCTTTTTGCTTTATTAAAGGTCTATTTTTTTCCTGTGTGATTATATTCTATTTCGCTGGGTAGGTTACTCTTGGATGTAAATGTTATGTTTTGCCTTTTGGAATATTGTATTTAAATATCTTCTCTCTTTTATAGTTGAAGTAGCCAAATATTGTATGATCCTGACTATAGTTCCTTAGCACTTAAAATGCCCCTTTGTGAATGCTTAAATCATTTTCCCTTTATATGGGAGATCTTGATTTTCACTATGACATTCCTAAGATTTTTCATTTTGAAGTTTCTTTCAGAAAATAGTCAGTGTATTCTTTCTATTTTTACTTTATCCTGATTTTAACAAGTCTGTGCAGTTTTCATTTATTGTTATTAAAAATAGTGTCCAAATCTAGAGAAAGAACTGTGGAGATAATGTAAATCAGAGTATACTATTTTTACTTTATTTTTTTATTTACTTTATTTTTTCTTTTTGTAATTTTTCCCTTTTGTTTTTTCCCTTTTATAACATGACTAATATGGAAATATGTTTAAAATGATTATACATGTATAACCTATATCAGATTACTTGCTGTCTTAGAGAGGAAGGAGCAAGGAGGAAGAAAAATTTGGAAGTCAAAATCTTATGAAAATGAATGTTGAAAACCATCTTTACTTGCAAATGGGAAAAATAAAAAAAAATCTAAAAATATTTAAAATTAAAAAGGAATAAAAAGTGTCTAAACTTTTTAAAAATTCTTTTTTTAGGGATATGAATGTTTCTTACATATGTTTTCTGGATTAGTTAATTTTTATATCAAATGTCTTATATTTTATTCTCTTTTTAAAATCTTTTGATGTTGTTCTAATATTTCTTACTGTGTCGTGATCTCTGTTTGAATTACTCTAGTTTTGAAGGTGTCCATTTTGGGAGGGAATAGGAATTTCCTCCTAATCAGATTACTATTTCTCTAATTCTATCTTCCATAGTGTTTATTTATTTTTATTTCTTGTTTCATTTCTTCTAAGTATTTATGTAATCCTTGTTGAAGATCCAGATTGGTTTTTTGTTGTTGTTGTTGTTGTTGTTGTTGTTTTACTTAGAGACTTTGCATGCAGGTATAGTTGTTCCTCCTTTTGGAAGATCTTTATATTTTCAGTAATTAAAAAAATACTGTTTAGTATTTCCTTTGATTTACTCAACTCCTTAGCTTTAGGGTTTTGTACTTTGTACTTTGTACTAGGTTTTGCACTAAGTTCAGGCTTTTCCCTGTATTTCATTTTGGGGTGCGTGTTAAGGCCTACTTGGTGTATTCCACAGTCCCATGGGTTCTTGTGCTGACCTCTGCCTCTAGAATTAGCCTTCCCATGGATCTTTGAGATTAATAACATTGGCTCTTCAAGGTTCTTTCTAGTGTCTCAGGACAAAACATTAGGAAACCTCAGAGACCTAGGAACTATACTGTCTGGGTCTAAAGTGGTCACTTCCTACAGCTTCCTCATCCTAGGGTTTTCTCAGGATAATTTTTGTTCTTACTCCCAGATATAGAATATTGCAATCTGTCAATCTCTTGTTGGCTGGAAAATGCTAACTTGGTTGGAGAAGTCCTCTTTCCCATTGCCTGTGGACAATGATTTTTATACAGTTCTGGGAGAGAAGTAATTTACTGTTGTTTTCCACTGGATTTCTTGATTGTGACTCTGTCTAGGGTGTCTGTCAAGTAGAAGGAAAAAAGTTAAGAAAGCTTAGTGAGAGAAACAATGAAACTAAGAGAACTTGGAGATAAAACTAGCAAAAGAGTTTTTTCTTTCTGTTGCTGCTTAAGTCCTTTGTATATGAAGGTGTAAGAGATCTCCCTAGAACCAGGGTTACACTGACACATTACATAATAGAATCAGTATTCAAAAAGATTCCCATAACTGAGACGATGGGCAGAAATTAGTAAGATGACATCTATTTTGGAAAAAAGGTCTGTCATTTAGGTGTTTTGTTTTTGTTTTAAGGATTCCCTTAAGAAAGGATGATGTAAAAGACCTATTTTGAATAACATTAATTTTTTAAAAAGTTTAATTGAGGTGTTTTGTTTTTATATTGTATTTACATATTAGTTCCATTTCCTGAAAGATCTCTTGTAACAAAGTAAAACAATTAAGTAAAACCAATAATACAGCAGCATTTCACATAATGATAAGTAAATAATGATTAGTAAAACTAATAATAGCAACATTTCACATTTTTCTTTCAAATTAGCAGAAATCAAATTTCTCTCTTGCCTATGCCCACTCCATTGAAAAAAGAAGAAATAACATTGACATATGTACATAATTAAACAAAATAAATTTCCTCAGTGACTGCATACAAATATATATATATGTACTTATGTACATACATGCATACATATGTATGTACACATCTCATTCTACATCATAAATTACTTACATGTAATGGGTGGCATGTTTTATTATGAGTCTTCTGTAATTATGGATAGTCATTGTATTGAATATAGTTCTTACAGCTTTCAAAATTGTTTTTACAATGTTGTTATATATTTACAGTGTTATTGTTATATAAATTATTCTGCATATTTGTTTTTTTTATCAGTTTGAAAATGTCCTCAGGATTGTTCATTTTTATGATATTAGTGGTATAGTAAGAACTTAACACTATTTTAAAAAAGGTTTTAAATGAGCACAAATGCAATATTTGAACTAATAGAATAGTTTTAAAAATGTATAATGTTTAGAACAAGGGAAATAATAGTTCCACTATAGTATTTATTCCAATATATTTAGAATATGGTGTCCAGTTCTGAGTATAATATTTTTAATTTTTTTTCACAAGTTGAAATCTAATCAGAGTAGATCAACCATGATACTGAAAATTACATCCTCTATGGTAGAAATGGCAGGTGTGGTCTAGACCAGATTAAAATATAATTGGAAACTATTTAATAAGATTTAAAAAACAAGAAAATATAGATCATATTACTTTTAAAAATTAAGTCAGTATGAGGCTAGTTCCAATGATCTTTTTCTGAATACAGCCATCTACACCCAGAGAGAGGATTGTGGGAACTGAGTGTGGACCACAACATAGTATTTTCACTCTTTTTGTTGTTTGCATGCATTTTGTTTTCTTTCTCATTTTTTTCCCTTTTTGATCTGATTTTTCTTGTGCAGCAAGATAATTGTATTAATATGTATATATATATATATTGTATTTAACATATATTTTAACATACTTAACATATATTGGATTACTTGCCATCTAAGGAAGGGGGAGAGGGGAAGGAGGAGAAAATTTGGAACACAGGTTTTCCAAAGTCAATGTTGAAAAATTATCCATGCATATGTTTTGGAAATAAAAAGGTTTGATTTTTTAAAAAAGAAAAAAAGAAATTAAGTCAATATTTAGCTGTCAGAGATCTTTCTGAATGGATTAGTGGCTCCCATTTCTATTTCACCTTAATACTACTTCTCTATGGTACATTTGAATAAATATAAATCTTGAGGATAGAAGAGGTGAAAGGAGGAAGAGGAGGAAAAGAAGAATGAGAACAAAAGAAAGACAGAGATAGAGAAAGAAAGAGAGAGAGGAGAGAGAGGAGAGAGAGGAGAGAGAGAGAGAGAGAGAGAGAGAGAGAGAGAGAGAGAGAGAGAGAGAGAGAGAAACATACATAGAGAAAGAGAGAAAAAGAGGGAGGGAGAAGGAGATCCCATTATCTAAATGTTTTTATGTCAATGCAGTAGCACCTATTCTATGATTTCACACAGAGCAGAGTTTATGGAAAAATAGAAACAGTACAAAAATAGAATGAATAGCTCCATTTCTGGAAGCAGAGATGTTAGAACACTAAGGTATTCTAAAGGGGTTTCTGCATTGGGTGAGCTATTGGGCAAGATAATTTCTAAAATCCCTTTCAGTTTTAGGATTTTATTCCCTGTAGCTCTGATTATAGCTAGAAAAATGAAAAGCTAATTGGGAATATCTTTGAAAATATCTTGATTTAAATTATTTTTTCTTTGATGAGGTTAACAGGTTCTCATAAAAAAATGATACATTTCATATCTCTCATAGCTCCAAATCATCCAGAAAATGGTAACTGTTAACTGACTTTTCTAACCTTTCAATTTTCTTGTTAAATGTCTTCCATTTTGCTGCAGTTTCTCATCATCAAGAAAATGAACGTATTCAGGATAAGTTTGTGCATATGAAACATCTGAATTTTAGAGCAGGAACACCTCTAACAACATCTAATTCTATAACAGGAAACCTCTCTTTAACTTCCCGAACATTTCCAAATTTCTACTGAAGATGTCCAGGCGTAAGGATCCTAGCCCATCTCATTTTCGGACCCTTCTTGTTAGGAAAGTCTTTCCTTTCATGAAGGGAGGTATACTGGTAAATGTTTAACAGCTAACTAAAAAATGTACTTGGCACACTTTTTAAATTTAATCTGAATTATCAACTTTCTTCATTATCATACATTTAGACAATTAAAAAAACAATTAATCACTATTAATTAATAGTGATTTGCCAATTGGTAAAGTATAAATGCTTACATTCACACTGAAATTTTTTAAATTGACTAGCCAAAATTTGTCTCTTTGAAACTTTTATCTATTTTGTTCTTCGGGAATTAGCAGTACAAGTCTAATTAATCCCAATTCCACATTATAGTCATGCAAATTATTGAAAATAGACATCATGTTCTCCTCAGAGAATGCTGTGGGTAGTTGGACACTTGTATTGAAAGAGAAAAAATTTTCAATCCAGACATTTCAAACCCAAATTGTATTTAGTATTTATTTGTAGAAACATCAGGTTTAATGCAATATATAAATCACATTCAATATAAATCTTTATAGCAATATGTGAATTATTTACATTTTGTTTTATTGATCACAAATGTTGAATCTAAAATTGATTCTTTTCAGAATGCTAAGTCAATACAAAGTAACTATTATTAACATAAATCAATTACAATTAATACAAATTAACTATGGTTAGGTTGTAAAAGTCTTTTTTCTGGGTCAGTTTAGACTTTTGGGGAGCAATTTGATGTTTTGGGTTATCTGTTATACCTTTGTGTAATGTAAATTATAGAGATGTGGCTGTAAATAGTAAATTATATTTAGAAAAGTTTGGTTTGTTTCCTACAAGTAACATTTGAATTATTTTTACCAGATTTCTTTCTATCTTTGGATTTATTTTCCCTTTAACTGCTTCTAGAAACAAATTCCAGTGGGGAAAAATATACTTCTGAGCAAACTGTATTCTCACAATATTAACTGGAATCCAGGCTTAACAGTAACCAAAGAGTTGGAAAATGCAGACATGTCATTTAAAAGTATAATGTGTTTATTTTTTAATTGGTTAGTTGTGTCAGAGACTTTACCACATACGCAAGAAGAAAAATAGAAGGGAAAAAACAGCAGAAAGAAGTTCAGATAAAGTTCCAAAGGGCTCCAAAATTAATATTTTTTCAAGAGGGGAAAACCCATGAGTCATGTTTAAAAAAAGACACACAAAAAGAAACCACTTTTTATGAACTGGTGAGACTTTTATGATGGCTATAATGGCCTATAATTTCTAATTCATTCATTTAAAGAATTTCCATTTTATTATTATGAACTTGACAAAAACCAACAAATGTGAAAATATTCCTACTAAAATAGAAAGAGATTTGTATGTGAAGCCATAAATCTCTATTATTTATAGATTTGGGGAATTTCAAATTTATCATTGTAGTTATGATATTGTCTTACTTGTCTCTATCCCTTTCTGAATAACTTTTTTTTTTGTTCCTTTTTAAATGATTTGTTTGGGCTCTTTTTTTCCTTCTATTTTAGAAAAGTCATTATAACTGTGTTCCAATTTTCTTTAACTGTCCTCCTACAAAAAAAAAGAAAACTAAAGAAAAGAAAAGAAAATCTACCATTGTAACAAATAAATATATTCACATAAAACAAAACACATACTGGCCATATCTGAAAATGTCTTTTGAAACGCTAGACCAAAGTATCAAACACACGAATACTCTGAAATATGGACCAAACTAAGTTAAAATGAAATTGTGAAACATTTAACAAAAATAAAAGCAAATGATAGAATGTAGACAATATGAATATATGATTTTCTAAGTCAATTTGCAGCCTGTTGGGATCCTTATATAAGGTTTAGTGCGATTCTTTCCCAGTTAATTTGACACAGTTGACCTAGCCAGTGATTCTCAAACTTTTGTTTTCAGTATCTTTATCCTATTAAAAATTATTGAGGATCTCTCCAAAGTGTTTTTTTTTTAATCTGGGTTATATTTATAGACATTTATGATATTGGAAATAAAAACTATTTTTGAATTTGTAGACTCTCTAAAAGGTTTCAGCCCAGGATTCTCTAGATCATACTTTGAGAACCATTGACTTAGGCTATCGCCTCTGTCAACAGAAGAGAAACCTGATTCCTTATCAGACTTATGGAACCAAGCCTAGGTGATTGCACTGATAAGCATTCTAAAGTCTTTGAGTCTTTTCCTTACAATGTCATAATCATTGTATATTTTCCTGTTAATGTTCATTAATTTTCCCTTATATTTATACAGAATAGGTTATTCATCCATTTCCCAGTCAATGAAGACTTACTTTGTTTCCAATTCTTTGCTATAACAAAAAAATGTCACTATAAATATTTTTGTATATTGGTTCTTTTTTATTTGTCTTTGAACTCTTTAGCATACAAAGAATCATAACCACAGGATCAAAAGATGAGGAAAGTTTAGTGGTTTTTAGAGTAAGATTCCAAATTGCTTTTCCAAATGGTCTAATAACTTTACAGCTTCACCAATAATATATTTGAAAGTCTATATTTCGTCAGATCCTCCAATAATTCTCATTTTGTGTTTTGTCATTTTTGCCAAATAAATGGTTATAAAGTAGAATCTCGAACTATGTTTAGTTTAATTTCCCCTGTCATTAGTAAGTTGGATACTTTTAAAAATACTTTTGTTGATAAGTTGCTTTTTTTTTTTTTTTGGAGAACCATTCATTGTATTCTTTGACTATCTATTGGGGGAATAGTTCCTGTTCTATATTTGTATCAATTCCCTGCATATAGTAGTTCTTTTTTAAAAAACTTACTAAAATAAATTAATTTATATACATTTCCCCTAGGTATTGATTTACCTTCTTTACTAATTGCATTGATTTTGTTTGTGTGAGAACTTTGCAATTTAGGTAATCTAATCTGCCATCTCTATATATGAATATGTGGGTCTGGTTCATATCTCTTTATTGGTACATCTATAAATTGTTCATATATTATTATGTATGTTTTATATGCATATTCATGTAAAAATGTGTATATATGTGTGTTGGTGTATGAGAGAAAGAAAAAGAGTTTATAATCCTTTCCTTTGGTTAAGACCTCTTTCTTCATCCACAGTATGAAAAGTAAGGCTTCCCCTGCTCTACTATTTTAAAAAATTGACTTTGTTATTTAGGTCACGTGTCTATTTGTCTCTTAGTGTAGTATCCAGTGTGAGTATATTTCTGCTAGGGCACTTTCAAATTTTCCCAGAAATTTTTCTTTAATAATGAATTCTTACCCAGGTGGTTGGAATCCTTGGGTTTGTTAAACGCTATACTATTATATTAGGTTATATTTTGGTTTTCTATATCTAATCTGTAACTTTTGTATTTTTTAACTAGCACCAGATAATTATGTTTTGTAGTGTAGTTTGGTATGAGAGTTAGTGATATGGTTCAACACTACTTTCATACATTCCTCTCCCATTTCTTTTTATTATTCCCCTTGAGATTCTTGACCTTTGATTTATCCATATGAATTTTTGTACTTTTTCTAGTTTTATAAAGTTTTTTTTGACACCTAATTTGGCACTCCAATTACATATTAGCTCAGATAGAATTATCATTTTAATTATATTGTCATTGCCCAGCCATGAAGAATAGATAGTTTTCTGTTTATTTAAGCCTACAATTATTTGAGTGTTTTCTAATTGTATTCTTATAATTTCTATGTGTGTCTTGATAGTTTTGCTACCAGGAATTTTATGCTTTCCCCCCACCTTTGAATATACTTTTTTCCTATTTCTTCCTGTTGGTTTTGTTGGTGATATGAGGAAAAGCAGATAATTTTATGAGATTATTTTATATTTTATTGATGTTATTTAAATTAATTTTAGTTGAATCTCTAAATAGAATCTCTGTGTAAACCACCTGATTATGAAAAAATAAATTTTTGTCTGTGCTTATTCCTTCAATTTCTTTTCTTGCTATATTGTTAAAACTAGCATTTCTAGAACTATATCACATAATTATATGGTCTTTAGCATTTTTTCATTATAAATAATACTAGATCTTGGTTTTAGATATTTACCATGTTAGGAAAGTATCCATTTCTTTCTGTACTTTTGAATGTTTCTTTTATATAAAGTGGTATTTTATTTTGTCGAAAGCTTGATATATTCATGCTATTTTTCTTGTTTTTATCAACATGATTTACTATATTTATATACTTCCCCCAATACTGAGCCAATCCAGCATTCCTGGTATAAATCCAACCAGATCAAATTATATAATATTTTTCATATGTTGGTTAAGTTTATTAAATTCAATATTTTTGCATTGATATTGCATTATAGATGTTGGACTTTAGTTTGGGATTTTTTTCCCTCAGAATGATCTCTTCTCTGGTGTAGGTATCAGGACTATATTTGTCTCTTGGAGCACATTTGATAGGCTCCCCTCTTTTCTTTGTATAATACTGAAATTAATTCAATGCTTAATATAATTATAATTCCATCTGGTGAAGTATGATTGAGTTCTCAATTTAGAAACTGGGAAAGAAGGTACCATGGGAATCTTATGAAGAGATGAGAATGTTTGGGAATAGTCACTGTAAAAAAATATGGCAGCATATCAACTAGGGAAAAAACAGAGTATTTGCTCATTGCAGGGAGGGCCCAATTGAGGTGAGATAATATACATTTATAATGGGTACAGTTAGCACTATATTCTCTCTTTTCATCAACATATAAATAAGAGTGAAGGAGGCAAATGTTGGCAAGAATTCAGAATTGGAGTTTGTCAAGATATGATCAGCAATATGACAAATGGATGGAGGAATCAAAGGTAGAAACTATTATAGAGCTGAGTTGCATTAGAGGATTGAGATGGAAAAGGGAAGGAATGATGACTTTGGAAAGAACTAAAGAATCAAGAAATTGATGGACACAGTGAAGTTGATGAATATGGTTGGAGACTATAAGGAAAAATGGAATGCTAAAAGATCATGATTAGATAAAGTAAGAGTTCAATAACATGAAAGGCAGAACACTTTTGGATTATGGTAACATAAAAAGTAAGATTAATTCTATGTTAGTTGGTGTGAAGTATAGGAAAAAGTCATAGTAATTGAGTAACTTGTAAAACTCAGAAGGTAGGGAGTATGACAGTGTATGTTGAATTTCTGTAATATGGGGCCAAAGAGAAAGCTGAGCAACAAATAATGAAGGAAAGCTAACAAAATCTTGATTGTGTAGAAATTTTGAATTTGCTGATTAGTGGTGGTTGAGAGAAGGTCTAGAAATGGCAAAGAGAAGCAAGGAATGACTCTTCTGTAATGATATCCAAGTCAGGAAGTGTAAGAGAACCCATAATTACTAGTAGAAAGATTAGTTAGAGAATCATTTTGTTGGAGGGGGTGGGGAGTTACATTTCAGTAAGGAACAAAGGGTAGAAAGAAGTATAAAGGAAAAGAATGTTAATTGTAAGATAGACATTCTAAAAAATACAGTTGAAGGGATAGACAGATTTGGGGTGGACTTTGGTGAACAATATTGATGAGGATAATTGTGACAGATCTATGAGTCAAGAATGAAATTTGAACAAGGGATTCAGAATTGCTGAGATGGGGAGAATATCTTTTCTTTATCTTCTCTTCTTCACTCCTACCTCTTTGCAGGGAAAAAGGAGGTGAAAAGGGGGGGCAAATCTGATGGACACCAATATTCTGTTCTTCAAATGCTCTATTACTATAGCTTAGCTGTCCTCTTTTTATCAACTTATATCCTAATCTCCAGGTTATACACTTTCTTGGTTTCCTTTTGATTTTTTTATGATCCATCTACTGAAGTTGAAGTTTGTTTTGCTTGTGACTTTCCTTCCCTGACTCTATTTTCCTTATTTCATCATTCATGACTGATTTATTTTTTACATTCTTTGTATTTATGTGTTGGTCTGTGTGTTTTCAAGCTTCTTTTATCCAGTTCAGATAAAAGTAAGATCATTATCCAAATGCCACTCTGACCAATTCTTTAAAGTTTGCATATTCTTCTTCAATATCCCCTTTTTTCCAAATAGTAATTTCTACCCCATTCTTTCTCATTTTATCTGCATAATATTCATTTTTCTATTCTTTTCCTTTATTTTCTTCAAACTAACAATAAGGAACAAGACCAGAGCCTGGTTATAAGCTTTAAAAACATTAAATTCTGAAGAGTCCTATCTTTTCTCCCTATTAGTATGTTAAGTACTAATCATATGTTAGTCCTATTCAATTAATCAAATATATTTTATTTTTCCAAATTCATCTTGAGTCCTGTGTTTGCATTAAAGGTTCATATATATGTATATGCATGTATATATAGATATTCAGTTTTCCATGGTAATCTATTTTTGATTTTGTACCCTTTAACTTTTGTCTTTTAGAAAATTGTGTTCTAAGATTGTCTTTCTACTATTCTTTTGTGATCTCCCTCTGATTCTTTAATGACTGAACTCTTTCTTTATTACTGCTAAAAATATTTCTCTTTATCTTAGAAATTCTAGATTCTCTTTATATTACTATGATTTTTCCTTTCTTTCTTTTTTCAAGCAGTGATTTAATAAAATTCCACAGTGCTTTCAATTTCCAATAAATTTAGATAGCTTTTTGAAATGGTTTACTGACGTATAATATCCAAATTTTGATTTGGTCAGTTTTCATAGCATCCAATGATTCTTAAATGATTTTTCCTTAATATGTTTTCCATTTTAGTAGGTTTTTGATGGTGCATATTATACATTTTCTTCTATTTTTCCTAATATTATTTATACCATGGAATCATTAAGTCCTATCTGCTCCATTCTGTTTTTCACAGAATTCTCTGCTTGGTTAAGGTTTTCACTTTCTGTTCTAAAACATTTCTTCTACTCTCCATTTCCCCCACACAATCTCATTTCATTTTAAAATCACTTGCTGTTTTTTGTTTGTTTTTTTTTTTTAGCCACTCTTTTGGTCCACTCTTTTTGCCCTTCTTTGAGGCTTCTTGAAAATGTCATCTTTTCTCCTAGATTTACTTCTAGGGTTTCTCCAGTTTTTATTCATTGTGTTTTTTCTTCTTTTTGATTATTTTTCAACCTCAGTTTTTGAATTGAGATTTAAATTTAGTACTTGGGTAAGTTCCCTTGGTGCTCTTAGATGATTTGGATAGCTCTTTTTTGGTTCTGCCTGCTCTATAGTCTTGATGATACTATAATTGATGATAAATATAAAATGGTTTGTATTACTCCTTAATTCTGGTTCCCTCTCAATCACCTGGTGTCAGATTATCATTTGAACTTCAACTGGTCTCAGTGTTCTTCTTACATGAGATCCAACCTGACTTTGTTTCATCTTCTGTTATGACCCTGATAACATCTAATAGGATGTTGTCTACCACAAATTTTTTAGGCCCCTTCCACAGTCCTCCTCATTTTCTTCTGTCCTAAGTGCTTAGTTGGCTCTATTTCTTGTTCTGTCTTCCAATGCTCTGAGAGTTCAGTGACTTCTAAGGGTTGATTTTGTTTCAAACTTCTCTTCTGATAGGCTAAGGTGAGAATCTAACGTCAGATTCTTAATTAATAAAGTTCCAGGTTGGTTGAGTCCCCTGGTTTTCAAAACCCCAATTGGATTGAAATTCATTTTTAAGAAATCACACTGGATAGCCTTTGTCTTATTCTTTGCTTCATCTTCATTTACCTGCATTCACCTTGATTTTACTAGCATGGCTTCTCTTTTCATTTCCTTTCTTAACATTTGCCTGTGTTTCCATTGGCTTCCCCATCTTTTCCAGTGTGTGTGTGTGTGTGTGTGTGTGTGTGAGACAGACAGAATAAGAGAGAGAGAGAGAGAGAGAGCGCACATGTGTGTGTGTAGTTTTAGATTGGATAGAAGGGCTTATGCTTGTTTCATCTTTGTTTTGTTTTTTACATTTGGGGGTTATTTGTGGTATCATTTTCAGATATTTTATATTTTATGAAGTTTGTAAGGTGGAGCTGAGCTTTTTTATAACCTTCCATGTTTTCATTTTAACCTGGTCTCTAATTTTTTCTTGAACTTGTCCCTTGAGAGCCTCTTTCATAGTCCTTCAGGAACTCATAACCTTATATGTGCATAGTTCAACATCATTCTAGTCATCTTTGACACTGTAATCAGACAGCCAGGGTTCAAGTTTCTGACTCAATTAAATTCTCAGTGATAAATAAATCTCTGTGAAATTTGAAGAAATAAATAGTAAATTGGTATCAAATGATTCTAGGAAACCCATTCAAATATTCAAATAACTCTGTGATTTCATAGGAATTCCCTACGGTAAAACAGATTGTGACCCATATATAACTGCTAAATCTGTGTGATTCTTGTCCCAGTTCTCCCAAAAATTCACTGCAGGAAGTTGACCCAACATACAGAGGACTCTCCTTTTCTCTTAATGTCAAGAGGGTATCAGTAGAGCATTCTGGCTAGATATCTGTCATCTCTCAATCTTGCCATTGTAATTAGACCATCTTCTCTTCCCTTGTCATAAAATTCCCTTGTCACATCTTTTATTACCAATCTTTTATAGAGATTCTTGTTGGTTATATATTGCAAATTTATCATACCTGCAATTCATGTTTCAACTGAATTCTGTGTTATATTCATCTTTAGTTCTCTAGAATAAGTGGTATTCTATGCCATGATGCCCTACAGCAGTCCAGCAATATATTAACATTGAAAAGTTGGACCTTTACAATTGAAAATTGAGTGGATGCCCATCAGTTGGGGAATGGCTGAATAAGTTTTGGTATATAAATGTAATGGAATATCAATGTCCTATGAGAAATAATGAGCAGGCTATTTCAGAAAAGCCTGGAAAGACTTACATGAACTGATGATGAGTGAAGTGAGCAAAACCAAGGGACATCGTATGCAATAAGAACAAGATTATATGATGATCAGCTATGATGGACTTGGCTCTTTTCAACAAGGCAGTAATTCAAGGCAATTCCAATAGAATTAAGATGGAAACTGCAGAGTAAATGTGAGTCAAAGCATAGTATTTTCACCTTTGTTGTTGTTGTTTGTTTCTTTGTTTCTCATGGTTTTTCCTTTTTGATCTGAATTTTTTATGTACAACATGACATATATGGATATATGTTTAAAAGAATTGCACATATAACAGATTGCTTGCTTTCTTGGAGAGAGAAAGGAGGTAAGAGAAGAAGGGAGAAAAATTTCAAACACAAAGTTTTTATAAAAGTGAATGTTAAAAACTATCTTTACATGTATTTGGAAAAATAAAATACTAATAAAAAAAGAAAAAAAGAAAGTGTTTGGGATCAGTAAAAGAACTTTACCATTTTCTGAAAACATTCTAGCCTGCTTTCTTCCTGTTCAATTTTCCCAATGATTATTAATCTGTGCTGTCTGTCCCAGATATGTGCATTGTTGGGGGTAAAAAAGTACATGTTGATATTGTGGCAAGACTGTCTTCACACATTTGTTTTTTCCTATGTGGACAAGTACTTCAAAAACTTTTGAGTGATTATAAGTCTCTTCCAGAAGTCTAATGTTCTGGTGCAATCAGTACAATTTCATAAGCAAACAAAAGAACCCGGAAGACCTCATCATCCATAAGGAATCCCTCTCTGACAAGGACTTTGCACTGGATTTTGTCTATCACACTGGTGATATGCTTTGGCAAGCATACATTTCCTTGTTTTATCATCTCATCTGATATTTATTGTCACAAAGGGTCATTAAAAAGGGTTTTTTCTTTTGTTAATATTTTTATTATTCTTTTTATGCTGTGTTCCAGGGAATCTTGGATAATCTTGATGTATGTATAATGGGAGGGATGACCAGAGAGGACCCAGTGCTTATATCCTCAGATTTATCTTTCCAGATGGCAATACAGAGAATTGCAATAGACTTGCCCAGGTTTCAATTCAGTGTGTGGCAGTGTGGTAAGCCAATTTTCTTTAATGAGTAATTGAAGGACTAGTATGGATGCATGATGGTTTTATATTTAATCTTCTTTTTTATGTTGTGCTGTTTACATGGAAATGTTTCCTTTTTTGTCTTTTTGTATTTAAGTTATGAAAATGGTACAAATATTTTCCAGTAGTCCTTATATTTATTTTTATCCTTGATTGTCCTTGGAATAACTTTGTTTATTTGGATATCTAATCAACATTTAAACTTTTTCTAAATGTATTTTGAAGAGTGAAATGGGCAAAATCGGGAGAACATTATATACAGCAGCAGTAAGTCTTCCCATATTTGTCTAAAATCAGTTAGCTTACCATTTTTATAGGACAGTAGGATTCCATCACAATCATAATCAGCAACTTGTTTAGACATTGCCCAATTGATGAGCATCTCCTTAATTTCCAGTGGTTTGTCACCATAAAGAGAGCTATTGTAAACATTTTAGAACATATAAATTCTTTTCCTTTTCTCCCAATCACCTTGAGAAACATAGAAACTATACGTCATTTTATAACTGTTTGGGTATAATTCCAAATTGTTGTCCAAAATGGTTGGCTCTGTTCACAGTTCCAGTTGACTAGTGTTCCAAATTTTCCCACATCTCTAACATTTATTATTTTTCCTTTTCATCATTGTAGGCAATCTGATAGGTATAAAATGATATCTCAAAGTTGTTTTAATGTGTTTTTCTCTAATAAATAGTTATTTAGAACATTTTTCCATGTGACTACATATATATATATATACATATATATATATATATATATATATATAATTTTGATTTTTTTCATCAGAAAACTGCCTGTTTATATCCTTTAAACATTTATCAATTGGGGATTATATTATATTATATATTATTTATATTTTATATATTATATAAATATATTATATTATATTATATTATAATTTGAACTTGTCCCTTGAGAGCCTCTTTCACAGTCCTTCAGGAACTCATAACCTTAGATGTACATAGTTCAACATCATTCTAGTCATCTTTGACACTGTAATCAGACAGCCAGGGTTCAAGTTTCTGACTCAATTAAATTCTCAGTGATAAATAAATCTCTGTGAAATTTGAAGAAATAAATAATACATTGGTATCAAATGATTCTAGGAAACCCATTCAAATATTCAAATAACTCTGTGATTATTATTATAATCTTATATTATACTATATTATAATTTCCTTATATTATATTATAAATTTGACAAAGTTATTTATAGATTTGAAGTGAGACCTTTATCCAAGAAACTCTATAAATTTTTTCTCCTGTTTTTGTGTTTTCCTTCTAAAAATCTTTAATCTTGGCTACATTTTTTATTTTATTTGTACAAACCCGTTTTAATTTAATGTAACTCAAATTATCCATTTTACACTTTGGTTATATTAAATTAAAAAGTTTTTCACAAACAAAACTAAAGCAACCAAGATTAGAAGAAAAGCAAAAATCTGGGGAAAAAAATTTTTTTTAACATTTTTCCAAATTAGTCATGTTGAAAAAGAAAAATCAGAACAAAAGGGGAAAACCACATGAAAGAGAAAAAAAAACCAAAATATAAAAAGGTGAAAATAGTGTGCTTTGATTTACTTTCAGTCATCATAGTACTCTCACTGGATGCCAATGATATTTTCCATTCCAAGTCTGTTGGAAATTGTTTTGGATCACTGAATTGCTGAAAAGAACTAAGTCTATATTAGTTGATTATCATATAATCTCACTATGTACAATGTTTTCCTGATTCTATTTCCTTCAGTAATCATCAGTTCATGTAAGTCTTTCCAGGCTTTTCTGAAATCATCTTGCTCATTATTTCTTATGGAACAATAACATTCCATTACTTTCATATACCATAATTTATTCAGCCATTCCCCAGTTGATGGGCATCCACTCGTTTTCCAATTCTTTGCCATGACAAAAATAACTGCTAGAAACATTTTGACACATCTATACCCTTTTTTCTCTTTTATGACCCCTTTGGGATATAGACCCAATAGCTGGATCAAAGGGTATGCACAGTTTGTTAGCCCTTTGGGCATATTTCCAAATTGTTCTCCAGAATGGTTGGATCAGTTTACCAACTCCATTAATAATCATTAGTGTACCAGTTTTCTCACATCCATGCCAATATTTATCATTATGTTTTCCTATCATCTTAGCCAAACTGATAGGTGTGAGGCAGTACCTCAGAGATGTTTTAATTTGCATTTCTCTAATCAATAATGGGACAGCTACTGCTACACATGGAATACAAATTTTAAGCAGCTTTAAAAACAACTATGGGAAGCTAGATGGAGCAGTGGATAGAGCACTAGCCCTGAAGTCAGAAGGACCTGAGTTCAATTCTGGTCTCAGATACTTAACACTTCCTAGCTGTGTGACCCTGGGCAAGTCACAACCTCAAATGCCTCAGCAAAAGAAAAAAAAAAGGCAAAAACCAATCACCAATAACAATAATTATGAAAAATGTGCCAGTTTAGTCTATGTCTTTTCTTCTAAAGGAAAGAAACTGTTAAAATTTTATTACACTTATGATTTTTATGATTCTTTTAACTCTATTTTCCCTGAGAAAATAGACACTTTATCATTCTTATTATAAAATTATGTAAAATCTGTCTTTAAAAATAACATTAGTAGTGATGGTTATAATAAATTTTGAAAGTGCTCATTTAGGATGAGTAATAATTGAGGGATGATAAAACAATATAATTAATGAAATAATAATAATAAATAATAACAATAACAATAATTATTCAATGAGCAGAACCTGTCTATAACTTGTAACCGTCTGACATTAAGTGATTTACTTATTGTCACTTAGGGCAGCTAGGTGGTACAATGGCTAGAGCTCTGGACTAGAAGTTAGGAAGATCTAAATTCAAATCTAACCTCAGACACATACCAGCTATGTAATCCTGGACAAGTTAGTTATTCTTTGTTTGCCTCAGTTTCTTCAACTGCAAGGTGGGGATAATAATAACACCTCCCCCGCCACCAGAATCATTGTAAGAATCAAATTAGATAATATTTGTAAAGCACTTAGTACAATATCTGGCACTTAGTTGGTGCTGAGTAAATGTCTGTTCCCTTCCTCCTCCCCATAATCTCATGATTAATAAATACCAAATTGAATTTGGAACAGAGGTCTTACTGACCCTAATCTAGTTGTCTGTCCATTATGCCACACTTCTTAATTTTTTCTATATTTAGTAAGTGATTTCCATGTGTCAGGAATGTAATTAGAGATGTACATTAGTATGTAGTTAGTAGTGTTAGCCTGGAGTAAAGGAGGAAAAATTCCCTAAGATACTATTGGAATAGTCCAAGTCATAAAATCATATGGCTTTCACTAAAATGGTAACAGTGGGAATAACGAAGAAAGGATTATTTGATATATGTTCCAGCAATAGAATTAGCTTGCTTCTATTCCAGCTCCATAGATTGAGAGAAAAGCCAAGTTTAGAGAATTGATCTAAATTCTCCACCCTTACATAAATCTGTGGAGGACTTTTTTGCTTGCATGAAATTATAATACCTAACATTGCAGATTAGCTAACCCACGTACAATAATTATAATAATGATATTTAATTCAATTCAGTAAACATTTATTTAGTACCTGTGGTACAACCAAACACCAAAGGAAAAAAGTTAAAAATGATTAGTCCACAGATCTTACATACTGACAGAAACAATGTGTACAAAAATAAGTTAATATAAAATATGTACAAGGAAAATATAATGTAGTTTGTTTTGGGAGGGGAGAATAATAAGAATTGGGGGATTAGTCATGGTCTCATGTAGAAGTTGACACTTGACCAGAATCTTGAATTGAGTTAGGGATTTCAAGAGGAAGAGATGAGGAGAGAGAATTCTGGGAAGTGTTGACAGTATGGAAGTAAAGGATAGAATGTAATGTTGTGCCTGGGGAACAGCAGTTGGCTAGTTTGGCTGGAAAATAGACTGAATGAAAGGAAGTCATGAAGAGGAAAACATCCACAAAACAAAAACACTAGTGTTACTTTGTATTCTCTCAATATGCATAATCTTGTATATAAGCTCCACAAACCTCACAGTCTCTTTGAAGCTGTGCCCATTTTGCAGAAGAGGAAAACAGTCACAGGTCAGTCCACAAGTGGGTGGGTCATGAAATACCATGACACTATACAGCACAGTACTATTTTTAACTACCTCTTGTACAAATGCTATTCCAAGGCACATTCCAAAGTGGAGTATACTTGGCTTAATGATATGTAATTGGCTTAAATAAAAAAGTCATGTATGAAATAGATTAAGAAATATGGCCAAGAAAAAAAATCCACATGTTTCCAACAGAATCAATGAGTATCTTGTCCAACTTGTCTATGTAAACATCTAGTTCTTTCTAAACTTGGCTGTTTGACATAGTAGATAGCACATCTTTATGTGGCTAAACTGTTTTCTCTCAAACTTGGCTGGTTGTGCTCATGGAATTGTGAAATCCTTTGGCCAAAAGCATTATTTCCCTTTTGTTGTAAAAAGAAATAAGAATGGCATTGTTCATGATCATAGTGCTGGGGGAATTTAGAGTTGATTTTAATTAAAATGTAATAAAACTTCAACTTGGCACAAAACACATATTTGATATCTTCAGTAAATGTCCTTTTAGTTAATTTTTTTTTTGTCCTTACACTGTGGGTGTAGGGCAGCTCTCCTATAGAGCTACTATTTGGTTTATAGTCCCAGCATTAAGAACTGAACAGAAATGGGGCATGGCAAATGTGTCATGACAAGAAAAAGGAGAGTCCAGGTACAAGCAAAAGATGACATATGGCAGTGTGAAATGTCAATTCCTGAGGAATTTCCAGAATAGGAAAGACATTTATCTTGGTAGAGTCCAATGAAAACTTTAGGGTTAGCTTAGATGACTATTTGAGATTCTTCTGTATCTTGAATTCGTGATATCCCATCACTGGCCTTTAAATATCAATGCTGCTGACACCTGGGGACAAAACCCCTCCTAGGCTATTTTACTTGACTTCCAGCATGTGAAGTGAATGTACATCTTTAAAATCTGTAAGAATGCTTTGTTTTCCCTCACCTCTAACACATAATAGCAGGAATTGCCCTTTTATTTTATGTTTGTAAATGGTCGCAAAGTTTTCTTTCTGGCATATCAAAGTGTACAGGAGAACTCAGTTATGTAAACTCCTCCCATTGCTTATTGGTACTATAAAAATCCACAGGCCAAGGGATGGGAGGTGTCTTTTTCCCATAAGATGCCCCTGCCCTAGATTCATGAGTACCAGATTCAATTCTAAAAGTCTTTGATCTTTAAATAAGACAGGATCTTTTTAAAGTCTCTGGCTCATACCCTGTCCCCTCAAAAAAGAACTTCAGAGGCATTTCTTAAACAAACTTTAGGTATGGTTCATGTCTAGGATGTTTCCCTTCTAAATAGTTGCTCATTATACAAAGTACATCAGATACCTTACAGCTACTGAGTTCCTCCAACACAAAAGAAATATGTAAAACTTAACACTCGTAAGTGTGCAAGAACAAATATTTAAAGAATAAATATCATTCTTATTATACTGTCCTAAGAATTTAATATTTCATGGCACTACTTAAGGTTCTTATCTTGAATTCTGTTCTATTTTATGATTGACTTTTACCTTACTCATTGACTACTGCCATGTAGGATCAAAAAGCCCTTCTAGGATCTTTTGTTTGAAAGTAGAAGTTAGTTATTGAGCCTTCATCTCAACTCTAGATTGTCTGAGGTGCAAATCTTTGGGCAAATCAGGGGATAGCTTAGGTTAATTCTCCTGAAGCCATTATCTTTTCCTTTTAAGAAATTTTTTTGTTGTTTGTTTAGGAAACTACCTTCTACCTGGCAATTAGCACCTGGATCCAGGAGCTCCCAGCCTTTTGAAACTGACATGGTTGCTGCCTAACTTAGGGGAAAAAATCATACATAGAAGAGGCAGCTTGGAACTTCAGATCCAGTCCCAGACTTAGCTCAAGGAACATGGGCCCTTACTGGCCTGTGTAAACAGCTTTCATAGCTGGAGGAGAGGTTTGAGGTAAATGGAGAGAAATCCTTCTGCCCATGGATATGAAAAGGAAACGTAATTATGAAGTGCTAATTATGCAGTAAGCATTGTGCTAAACTCTGCTAATTCAAATATAAAAGACACTCCCTATTTTCTTTTTTTATTTTATTTTATTTTATTTTTTATTAAATAACTTTTTATTGACAGAACCAAGCCAGGGTAAGTTTTTACAACATTATCCCTTGCACTCACTTCTGTTCCGATTTTTCCCCTCCCTCCCTCCACCCTCTCCCCAAGATGACAAGCAGTCCTATACATGTTAGATAGGTTACAGTAGATCTTGGATACAATATATGTGTGCAGAACTGAACAGTTTTCTTGTTGCTCAGGGAGAATTGGATTTAGAAGGTATAAATAACCTGGGAAGAAGAACAAAAATGCAAGCAGTTTACATTCATTTCCTAGTGTTCTTTCTTTGGGTGTAGCTGCTTCTGTCCATCCTTGATCAATTGAAACTAAGTTAGATTTGTCTTTTTTGAAGAAATCCACTTCCATCAGAATACATCCTCATACAGTATCATTGTTGAGGTATATAATGATTTCCTGGTTCTGCTCATTTCGCTCAGCATCAGTTCATGTAAGTTTCGCCAATCCTCTCTGTATTCATCCTGCTGATCATTTCTTACAGAACAATAATATTCCATAACATTCATATACCACAATTTACTCAACCATTCTCCAATTGATGGGCATCCATTCATTTTCCAGCTTCTGGCCACTACAAACAGGCCTGCCACAAACATTTTGGCACATACAGGTCCCTTTCCCATTTTTAGTATCTCTTTGGGGTATAAGCCCAGTAGAGACACTGCTGGATCAAAGGGTATGCACAGTTTGATAACTTTTTGGGCGTAGTTCCAAATTGCTCTCCAGAATGGCTGAATGTATTCACAATTCCACCAACGTGTCAGTGTCCCTGTTTTCCCACATCCCCTCCAACATTCTGCATTATCTTTTCCTGTCATTCTGGCCAATCTGACAGGTAGATAGTGTTATCTCAGAGTTGTCTTAATTTGCATTTCTCTGATCAATAGTGATTTGGAACACTCTTTCATATGAGTAGTAATAGTTTTAATTTCATCATCTGAAAATTGTCTGTTCATATCCTTTGACCATTTATTAATTGGAGAATGGCTTAATTTCTTATAAATTAGAGTCAATTTTCTATATATTTTGGAAATGAGTCCTTTATCAGAACCTTTGACTGTAAAAATGTTTTCCCAGTTTATTGTTTCCCTTCTAATCTTGCCTGCATTAGTTTTGTTTGTACAAAAACTTTTCAATTTGATATAATCATAATTTTCAATTTTGTAGTCAATAGTGATCTCTAGTTCTTCTTTGGTCATAAATTCCTTCCTCTTCCACAAGTCTGAGAGGTAAACTATCCTATGCTCTTCCAATTTATTTATGATCTCATTCTTTATGCCTAGATCATGAACCCATTTTGACCTTATCTTGGTGTACGGTGTTAAGTGTGGGTCAATGCCTAGTTTCTGCCATACTAATTTCCAATTTTCCCAGCAATTTTTGTCAAATAATGCATTCTTATCCCCAAAACTGGGGTCTTTGGGTTTGTCAAACACTAGATAATTAAAGTTATTGTCTGTTTTGTCCTTTGAACCTAATCTGTTCCATTGATCAACTAGTCTATTTCTTAGTCAATACCAGATAGTTTTAGTAACCGCTGCTTTATAATATAATTTTAGATCTGGTACAGTTAGGCCACCTTCATTTGATTTTTTTTTCATCTCTCCATATTTTAAAAATGAAACCTTTATCAAAACCCTTGAATATAAAATTTTTTCCCAGGTTATTGCTTCCCTTCTAATCTCGTCTGCATTGGTTTTGTCTGTACAAAAGTTTTTTAATTTAATATAATCAAAATTATACATTTTGAGTAATGTACTCCAGTTCTTCTTTGGCCACAAATTCCTTTCCTTTGTTCTTCTAATTTGCTAATAATATTACTCTCTAAATCATGAACCTATTTCGACCTTATCTTGGTATAGGTTGTTAAGTGTGGGTCTGCTGTTCTAATTTCCAATTTTCCCAGCAGAATTTGTCAAATAGTGGACACTCCCTATTTTCAAGGAGCCCATAGATAATTAGGGAAGTCAATACATATAAAAAAAATTGAGCTTTAGGGTTCATGGAAAGGTGCTTAAGATGTAGCAGCAGATCAGATGACAAAAAACAGATTATAGATTATAATATTCAATAATAAATTATAAATTATGATAGCAGAGCAGGTGGCCATGAATAAGATTTAGAGGACATAACATAAGATCAGATGGTAAAATAAAGTGTTCTGCCAACTTGCTGCAAGAATTGTAGTTGGTAATTTTTTGCTCTTCAGAATGATATGAATAGTTATATCTTTAAGCAAAAGTGAGGGAAGAACCAGTAAAAAAGGATTACTTCTAGAGCAAAAGTTGTCTACTCAATCTTTCTTTGCCAGTCAACAATCCTCTGCAGTGTATCCACTGCCCTCCAGTTGTCTATGTTTTTTATCAAGGAGTCCACTAGAAAAGGCCATAACATATATACCATTACAAGGTGTCTACCTCCAAGTATGCTCCTTTTACAGTAGCACCTGAGAATTTCTAGCTATCTATAAGATCACCTTTGTGTGTGTGTGATTACTAAACCTGGTAGTGAGAAAGTGTCAAATACTAGTTGTTGATTGTTTGGTATAGAAACAACATGCTAGAGAACTAGTAGCAATAGTAGTAGTAGCAGGAGGAGGAGGAGGAGAAGGAAGAAAAGGAGGAGGTGGACAAGGAGGAGTAGGAGGAGGAGGAGAGGAGGAGAAGTAATGGTGGTAATGGTGATTGTAGTGATAGTAGTTGTAGTAGCTGTAATGCTAGCTGAAAAGATTTTAAAAATTATCTTGAAAGCCTTTTTTCCCTATAAAGGAAATAGTCTTTTCTGTCTTCAGTTATCATTTTTATGTACAGTAGAATTTTTCTAAATTACAGTCACAAGTACCTCCAAAACAACTTTTGAATTGTGTTTGAAAGGTAACATTCAGTGTTGAGAAGAGCACATTAAATTTTTGTTCTCAAGAGAGTTCTTTCCACATGTTTAAGTATCAGTTTCAAAATTAGAAACATGTTCTCTTTCATTTGGCTTTCTCTGCTATGACTTTCAATAGTATCTCCACTTTAGAAAGGTCTAAAGAAGTCTAATTTATTCATATTTAATATTTGTCTTTCCTCTCCCCTTTTCCCCTAATCCTTGCATTCTTTGGCCTTGTTGAAGTTTCCTGGTGTTTTATGTGAGAATTCAGAAGTCTGAGTCTCCAGAAACAATTGTTATGTCAGCTGATGCAACATTAAGCATTTTTACTGTTTTTCTAATAGTTCCATCAAGCTTCAGTTTGAACATATATTGTTTTGGACTCTAACAAATTTTCTCATTTTTTCTTAAATTTGCCTCTACACAAAGATTTCACATTTCATATTTTCAACATCTACTTAGATATAAATGATAGGATATATTTGAAAGCCTCTTATATACAGATATAAATGAAAGCCTCTAATCTGTACCTCATCTGTATAATGTAAAGATGACACAAAGTTGATTTCAACTGTATAAACCAATGTGACCTTTGTATTACTTCAGGGTTCCAGATTAAACCCCACAATGACAGCAAACAAGAGAGAAGAAAATGCTGAAAGAGAAAAGACGCAGCTGTTTTTCTTTCCCAGAATAAGAGTGAATGAACAGAAAAGCATTTATTAAGAATATACTATGTACAAAACTCTGCATTAAATGCAGGAGACACAAGTAGCAAAGGCAGAAAGTTGCTGCACTTAGCAAGCTTACATTCTAATAATACAGGTAAAAAATACACTTAGGTTTTCTTTTCATCAGATGAAAAAGTCTAAATGATAATGCATCTTCTTCAGTACTATTTTGTTTGATAAACCCATGTTTATTTCTGATATTGAACCTTGTGACAATACCAAGGATTTTTAGTGCTAAACATTTTCTTTCCTGAATCTTTAATATCAGTGGCTGCTGAGAATGTGGATGCTGAAACACCAGTGGAAACAATTGCCAGTTTGAATTTCAAAAAAGTTTACTTCCTTGAAGGACTTCTGGAGCTAGACTTTAAGCAGATTAGTTCTTTTTGTTTTTTTATTATTCTTCTTATTGAAGTTTTTTATTTTCAAAACATATGCAAAAATAATTTTTCATCATTGACCTTTGAAAAATATTGTGTTCCGATTTCCCCCCTTTCCCTCCACCCATCTCATAGATATCATGAAATCCAATATATGTTAAATATAGTAAAAATATATGATAAATCCAATATAGGCATACATAATTATACAATTATCTTGCTGCACAAGAAAAATTAGATCAAAAAGTTTAAAAAAATGAGAAAGAAAATAAAATCCAAACAAATCACAATAATATGAGTACAAATTCTATGTTGTGATGCACATTCAGTCCCCACAGCCTCTCTCTGAGTGTAGATGGCTCTCATCATCACAAGATCATTGGATCTGGCCTGAATTACCTCATTGTTGAAAAGAGTCACATTCATCAGAACTGATCATTGTATAATCTTGTTGTCATATACAATTATCTCCTGGTTCTGCTCACTTCATTTAGTATCAGTTCATGTAGGTCTCTCCAGGCCCTTCTGAAATCACCCTGCTGATCATTTCTTATAGAACAGTAATTTTCCATAACATTCATATACAATAATTCAGCCATTCTCCAACTGATGGGTATCCACTCAGTTTCCAGTTTCTTGCCACTACAAAAAGGGCTGCCACAAACATTTTTGCACATGTGGGTCCCTTTCTCTCCTTTAAGTTCTCTTTGGAATATAAGCCAGTAGAAACATTGCAGAATCAAAGGGTATAAACAGTTTGATAACCCTTTGGGCATAGTTCCAAATTGCTCTCCAGAATGGTTGGATTCATTCATAGTTCCACTACTTATGTATTAGAGCTCTAGTTTTCCCACATCCCCTCCAACATTCATCATTATCTTTTCCTGTCATCTTAGCCATAGATTAGATGTTCTTGGGAATGCTGCCAGTCTTGGGGTTCTTGGATAAAGAATCTTGGTTTCTCTCTGACTGAGTCTGAGAGAAAATGGTTCTAGAAAAATTTGACTGGCACATGCCATCTCCTGTCTTAGAGTCCTCCTATTAACCTTGCTTGTCCTTTTGGTAAAATTTGGTCAGTAAATTGGTCTTGATAGGGGTGATGATAGTGAGTGCCTTCTCTTATAAGGGTTGTTCCTCAAATTGTAGCTATAGGTCTTGGGAACACTATTATTTCCAAATCTCTTGGGTTTCCTTGTTCATCAGTGGCAATTGACTGGCAGTTAGCAGTGACAGAAAAGGGATGTCTTTTCTGGTTTCTCCCTTGGATAATATAAGGACTATAAACATGGGAGATATGTTCTCTGAGAATTATTGGTCTTGGGAGTTCTTGGGCAGACAGTTCTGATTTGTCTATACTGGAACCTCAGAGAGGCATTGATTTGATCTCCCGGTACCCAATACATCTTGACTCATGATCAGGCCATCTTGTTGCTTCAGCTAGGTTAGTTGGTTAGGGAAATTCATGAGACTACAGCAGCACATATACATAAACAGAAGAAGTTATGTAGATAAAAATCTAACAACTCAAATATATTAGCAATAATTTTAAAATCCATCAATGTGATTATTCAGTTACTTTACATTTGGATATTTAAGGTACAAAGGATTAAAATCCAAATCTTCAGAATTACTAGATCTGAAAAGTCTTTTAGCTCAAACAATTTAAGAATGAATCTAACAATATAAGGAGAAAAAAGTCTGAATGACCAAAAACTCTGATTTCAAAAGACTGAAGGTGGACTTCTGGCTATGGATAAGATGTTAATACTCAGTG
Source organism: Sarcophilus harrisii (assembly GCF_902635505.1). Lineage (NCBI taxonomy): Eukaryota > Metazoa > Chordata > Mammalia > Dasyuromorphia > Dasyuridae > Sarcophilus > Sarcophilus harrisii. Next base: position 243,740,773 of record NC_045426.1, read on the forward strand.
GAGCCCAGATTCCCAGACACAGAATAAAACTTCCCACGATATCCTGTAGGATAACCTTCCCAGAAGAGGACTTTGACTCATACCTTACTGAAAAATTTGAGGTCACTCACTAAGGACTTTCTCTTCTTCTCTCCTTCTGATCCCATTGTACTTAAGATTTTTGTCCTTCACCCTATCTCAAATAAAGAAGTGCCCTTTCAAAGAAGTGCCAAGGAAAACCTCTCTATATGTACTTCATCCCATTTAATAGCATTTTCTTCAGCTGATTAACCTATCACCCATATTCTCTTCATATTCTCTCTACTAATTACTTCCCTACTGTTTACAAGCATAGGCATAGCTCTTCCATACTGAAAGAAAAATTTTTAGCTTAATCCTACCTTCCCTGCAAGTCATGATCTTCTTTCATCTCTTCTTTCTTTTGTGGCTAAATTTGATAAAGACGATTAAAAATTAGGGTCTTCACTTCCTTTTTTCTAAACCTTCTGCAGTATGGCTGCCATCCTCAGCATCCAAATGAAACTCCTTCCAGAGTTGTCATTGATCTATTAGTTGACAAATCTAATGGCCTGTCCTTGGTCCTCATCTTTCTTGACCTCTTTGTAGATCAAGGTTTTGGCATTATTGATCACCCTCGTCTCTGTATAATCTTTCTTTTTGTGATACTCTCCAGCTTTTCTTTCTACCTTCTTGACTACTCCTCAGTTTCTATCACTTTGTCTTTCTCCAGGTCATTCCCACTGACAATGGGTGTCTCCCAAGTTTCTGCTCTGGGCCCTCTTTTCTTGTCTATTCAACTTCAATTGGTAATCTCAACTATCCTGTCTATGGAGATGATTCTCAGATCTATTTATGTAGCCTATTTATGAGCTACAATCACCCATCTCTAACTGTTTCTGGAATATCAGAAATTGGATTCCTTCTAAACAAGTCATTTTCAAAAGATAATCCACAGATCCCTAGGTATTTACAGTACACTTGAAGTCAAAATTATTTTCCTGATAATATTAAAATGCTGCTTTCCTCTAATATCATATATATATATATTATAATACTATAACTACTCCTTTTTTCCAACTACATATCTGTGTGAAACCAGATTTTCTTCACATGAAAATCCAACTGTCTTTTATTAAGCCAGTTAGTAGAGATAAGCAAAAAATATATAAAACAATGCCACTCTTTTTTTGCAATATTTTGTTTTGGGAAATGGTTATTTAAATGAAAAAAAATATTAATTAATAATAATATATTAAGCATGTTAACTTTACTTCTAATGATTAATATTTTAAAAATTTATCAATTTTTATTTCTAAAAACAGTAAATATGTATAACTCATAAAACAATAACCTCTTAACTATATATATTGCCCACAAAACAATAGCCTCAATAATTTAAAAAAGTATAAAGGAGTCCTGAGTCTAAAAGTCTGAGAAGCATTGATATAAACATTTCAAATTCAAGATATCTGAAACAGCTCATTATCTTTCCACTTAAATCCTAGCTTCTTCCAAATTTCCATATTGCACCACTATCCTTTTGGTCACATAGACTAGCAAACTCATGACATCTTAGATTTTTGAGGCACACTCATCCTACATATCTTATTTGTTGCCAACTCTGGTAGTTTTCACCTATACAATTTCACTCAATCCTTCCTTTGTATTCACATAGCCAATGCTGTATAAGCCCTCATCATTTGACATCTTTATTTTTTACAATAATGGGTTTATTCTCCCTGATTTAAATCTCTCTTTATTCTAGTCCCTCCCTCCATTCAACTACCAAAGTTGTCTTTTACGCTAGTACAGGTCTGATCACACCACCTAAACTGAATCATTAACTCCAGTTATTCCCTATTGCCTCTAGGATCAAATATAAAATCCTTTTTTTTTTTTTTCTGCTTTAAAAATTCTTAATAACCTAACCCTTACTACTTTTCTAATTTTTTAATAATCCTTCTGGATTCTTGAGTTTTCTGGCTTCCTTCAAGATTCAGATCAAATTCCTTTTTAAAATTTCCTGTTAGGCCTTTCCTGATTACTCTCCCCTATCCCAATACCAGTGATTTCTCTCTGAGATTAATTTCTATTTATGCCATATATATTGTGTATGAACATAGTCATTTGCCTGTTGTCCATTATATTCAAATGTGAGCTCCTGGAAGTTAGGGATAATGTTTTTGCCTCTCTTTCTTTTTCTAGATCTTAGACCTGTGCTATATTGCACTTAAAAAAAAAAGGAACAGAATGAAAATACACAAACAAAAAATCAAGTCAGCAAGCTCTGGGATACAAAGAGAGGCAAGGAGTGTTCGTGCCCTTTGGCATTGATCAAAGCAGAAAACAGGGTATGTATAAGATATATTACTAAGGTAGAATCAGCAGGACTTAGTAACAGCTTAGATATGGGGAATGATAGAAAAGGAGAAATGTAAAATAAAACCATCATGGATGATTGAAATAATGTTGAGATGTAAGAAATGAGGGTGAGAGATCCCCTGGTTGGTGCAGCAGGTTCTTTGTGAAAAAATTCACAATCCTGATTCAGCGAGGTTTGTGGCAAAAATGAGTTTATTACACTAAGAAACAACTTCCTCTGTGGGCTAACTTCTGTTAAGATTTTTAACAAAGGTAGGTTTTTAGCAAAGATGGGTTTACACTGAGAAATAACTTCCTCATTGGGCTTTCCTGATTAAGAATTAGCAAAGATTTGGGGTTCAGCCTTTCATCATATTGGGTTTTTGTGGCCCAAAGCTACGGAATGATTTCCAGATGAATTTGAGGTACTAATTTTTAATTCAATAAAAGATAGTGATTATACCCCAGCCCAAGAGCTCCAAATGAATTGTAGGAAGAGATCACGATGGTACTTTTCCCTAGGAACAGGGCTTGATTTATCATATTGTTGATTAACTAGAAAAATTTCAATAATGCAGATTAAACTTAAAAGTATGTCATTCATATATTTTCTCCAGAAAGACGGTTGCTAAAACATATATCAATATGCTCTTGTCTTAAATTATCTTAGATTTTTACTTTAGGAACATCCCTAGAACCAGTTGTCTGGGAGGAATGTCAGTACCCCCCAGAGATATCATATGCCCTTTACAAATTAAACAACCAAGTTGAAATCATTACAAGAACAGAATGGTTTGAAGCTTGGATCTCTTAGCAATGTGGGTATAGGAGCCAAGAAGCTATTTTATGCTGCGCTCAGAAAACATCATTCTCATAACTAAGGATGAAGCAGTTACGCCTGTCCAGGAAGGCTCCTTTTAAAAATAAGAACATTCTCCTAACAGATCTATCCCTCAACATATTGTCTCCTAGCAAATTTTCCCTCTTACTCCAACTCATCAGTTTCCTTACCATGCCTCTGACTACCAAGACTGTTTCTTACCTCCCTAAAATTAAGTCTATGATGAATCAATCAGTTCCACCCTAGGAAGGTCCAATAATTTCTTGGCTTCAGGCTTGGGAAAAACCTATCTGATAAGGTTGGAATGTTTTTGTTCTGGCTGACCCTTTTTCCTTCCCCAGCAGTCACTCAGGCCTTAAGGTCTCTGTCCCCTCCCAGCTGTTATTCTTACTTTCTGCACTTCAGCATCATACCTCAGCATTTCTGTAGCCTTCTCACCCTGAAGTATTCTTATGCAAAACCAGTCACATTGTTAAAGGCCTCTGTTTTGGGGAGGGGAAAAAGCTAGCCAACCATTACTCCCTACCTGATTGTGCTTCCTACTTGGGACATTTCAGTTACCCAAAATGGATACTTTCATCTTCCTCCTCTGTTTTTAGCTCTGGGTTTTATCTTTCTTTTTGTTGCTATTTGTATCCTCAATGCTTATCAAAGTGCCTGACACAAAGTAAATGAGTAATAAATGATTGTTGCTCCCCTGCCTTTCCTCCTTTCCAGACTCATACTATTCCCCTTCACAAATTTTACATTGCTGTCAAATTGGCCTATTAACTGTTATTTAAAAGAAAAAAAAAAAAACTTGACATTCCATCTTCTATTTTTATACCTTTAAATAATATCCCCGCCCTCCTTGCTTGGAATGCATTAGATCCACCTCTACTTCTTAATGTTGTAATTTCTTATTTCATCCTTTGTAAATTTTAAATTCCTGTAAATCAAAGTTATTTTCCTTAAAAAATTATATCCCATGGCTAAGATAACAGGAAAAGATAATCATGAATGTTGGAAGGGATGTGGGAAAACTGGGACACTGATGCATTGTTGGTGGAATTGTGAAGAGATCCAGCCATTCTGGAGAGCAATATGGAACCATACTCAAAAAGTTATCAAACTATGCATATTGTTTGATTCAGCAGTGTTGCTACTCGGCTTATATCCCAAAGAGATTTTAAAGACGAGAAAGGGACTTGCATGTGCAAAAATGTTTGTGGCAGCCCTTTTTGTAGTGGCTAAAAACTGGAACTGAGTGGATGCCCATCAATTGGAGAATGGCTGAATAAGTTATGGTATATGAATGTTATGGAATATTATTGTTCTATAACAAATGACCAGCAGCATGAATACAGAGAGGCTTGGAGAGACTTATGTGAACTGATGCTAAGTAAAATGAGCAGAACCAGGAGACCATTATACACTTCAACAACAATACTACATGATAATCAATTCTGATGGACATGGCTCTCTACAACAATTAGAGATCCAAATCAGTTTCAATTGATCTGTAATGAACAGAACCAGCCACACCCAGAGAAAGAACATTGGGAAATGAGTATGGGCCACAACATAACATTTCCACTCTTTTTGTTATTATTTGCTTGTATTTTTGTTTTTTCTTCTCAGGTTATTTTTATCTTCTTTCTAACTTTCTTGTCCAACAAGATAACTATATAAATATGTATACATATATTGAATTTAACATAATACTTTAACATATTTAACATATATGGGACTACCTGCCATCTAGGGGAAGGGGTGGAGAGAAGGAGGAGGGAAAAAGTTGAAACAGAAGTTTTTGCAAGGTTCAATATTGAAAAATCACCCATGCATATGTTTTGTATATAAAAAGCTGTAATAAAAAAAGAAAAAATATATCCCAATGCCTAGTGCAATGTTTACAATACAGCACATTTGGTTTGTAGAATTAAATTGAAATCAAATTACCTATACTCTTAAGCACTAGATTTTTTTGTTGTTGTTGTTGTTAGTTAAGTCTGACTCTTTATGATCTCATTTTAGGGTTTTCTTGGCAAAGATACTGGAGTGGTTTGCCAGTTCCTTCTCCAGGAAGGAAATTTTTATAGATTTTATAGATGAGGAAATTGAAATAAACAGAATTAAGTGACTTCCCCAGGGTCACAAACCTAGTGAGTATCTCAGGACAGATTTGAACTAAGATCTGTTGGCTCTAGGGCAGAAATTCTAGCCATTGCACCACCTAGTTTCCCTGGCACTGGATATACAGATACTAAAAAATACTCAATATCCTTGAATTCATTATCATCATCATCATCATTATCATCAAAGAGCTAAGTGATTGGGCAAATCCAGAAAGAGATCATCCAGAGATTGTACTTGATCCAGGAATTGGGAACAGAAAGTATTTATCAGGTGTTGCTTAGATTAGTTTTTAGACAGCTAGGTTGAATTCTCTTTTGCAGAACTTAAATGTAAAACAATATTGAAAGGAACAATTTTGCCCCCAATTCTGGTGCTATTTTGCTTCTTCCCTAGGTAGATTTTGAATGGAAGATGGGACTAAACAACCTCTAAAGAACTTTTCAACTCCATGATTCTATGAATCCCCTCTAAACTGCTCCTGTGCACATGCAATCACAAAATGAACATGCTCAGTTTGTACTTGACAAAATTTATTTTTGGCCTTTACTAGCCAAATTGTGGCCTTTGCATATATGGTTTAAAAAAGAAAAGAACACAACACAATTTATCTTTCTCATTGTGGCCCTGGGGAAAATTCCTGTGCTTGACAGAACTTTTGGGAGCAACATAACATAGGGAGAAATGTACCAGCTATCCGAAAATTCACTATGCCACTTTTTTGCCTACCCTATAAAGATAATTTTGGCCTTGTTTATATACATTTAATAGAGAAAGGCTTATTACATTATCTCTTCCCCTCAAATGGAAGAAAAATCTCCCCAACTTCGTGAACAGGGACTCCATAGCCACAGGTACTTTTTTAAAAAGAACAGCAGTGTAATAGAAAAACAATGTCAGTAACCAAGTACATTAACAGTCACTCTCCTGAGCCTGCGTTCTTGCTATAATTATAGCACAGACGTCATTCCAAAGGAATTACTAAGCTTCAAATCATATGAGACAATTCTTCTCAAGGGAGTCAAACAAATGTGTTAGATAAATAACACTGAAATTTCAGCTCTCTGTGAATGTCCCTGCCCCTGACCCCCTCCCTCTGTGTCTCTGTGTCTCTGTGCCACTCTCTGTCTGTCTCTATTTCTCTTTCTCTGTCTCTCTCTGGCCTGAGAACAAGAAAGCTGTGAAATGTAATTTTACTCTAAGGTCCAATAAATGATCAAATGTATAAATATAAATTTTTTCCCTTTAAAAAACTCACTTGAGTATTGGGTCCAAAACTTAAACTGGGTATTGTTTTAATAATTCAGATTCCTTGGGGAAAAAAATCACTCATGCTGAAATAAATAATATATTTAAATACATCTCTAAGAGTTATAGATGCACATCTCATATATTTAATAAGCTACAAATACTTATGTTATAACATAGGTATCTGTAACTTAATAGCCATTACCTATGACAAATTATTTTCTGCTGAGTGCCAAGCCAGTGTATCACAAAAAGAAAATTGGGCTAAAGTTATTAAACCTCAGTTCTCAATGTCAAGTTCTGGTTACCCAAAATCATAGGATCATGGTATTTACAGATAAGAAAACTGAAGCCCAGTGATATGAAAGGAGTCACTTATTACAGAAAAGCAGTATTCTGTCCAGTCTTTAAAAATGAAGATTATGATTTTATAGTTACTTCTGGATGATAAACCAAGAGCAATGTGGTACAGGAGAATAAATATCAAATTCAGAATCAGAAGAAGTCTAGGTTCAGATCTCATCTGTGGACCTACTACTATCACTCTTGAACCCCTGTAAGGTATTATTTCCCTAACTATATTGTTGCTAGTTCATATTTCTTTAATTTCAGTCCTTAAGTAGTATATCTTCAATATCAACCAAACTAATCATTAGTCCCTCCACAGATACTTAACCAACTACTGTCAATTAGCATTTTTTTTAATAAAGGGACATCTACTAAGAAGACATAGCAAGAACTGAAATACAAGCAACAACAGGACTATGTAATGATCAACTATAATCATTCAGTGATCCAAGGCAATTCCAATAAATTTTGGATGGAAAACACCATCTACATCCAGAGAGAGAACTATGGATACTAAAGATAGATCAACACATACCATTTTCACCTTTTTTCTCATAGTTTTTCCCTTTTGTTCTTATTTTTCTCTCCCAACATGATTCATATGAAAATATGTAAAAAAAATAAATATTGATATATATGTGTGTGTATATATATATATATAAAACCAAAAGAAATTGTTTTCACGTATAACTGGGGAAAATAAAAATAATTTAAAAAAATAAATGAAGTACAAAAATGCCCCCCAAACTAGGACAAACTCTCTCATTTATACTGGGCTAGGCTAAAACCTACTCAAGCCAGTTCCAGAATGGATTGTTAAATTTTCAGGATGAGAATTTATACCTCAGAATTCATTAAGTACTACAAATCAGGGCTGTTGTTCTTCTAATTATGTAGAGTTAAGGAAGTAATGTTAATAAGGCAGATTAAACTTCAAAATATTCAAAATAGATCAAACTGACATTTCCCTCTTACCCCCAGAAATCAAGTTGTTAAACTTTCTTGATTCTATACCTCAGTCTTCCATTTGGAAGAGCAGACTCAAAATCAAACCTATCAAGTTCTCATCTGGATTTGATACTACTAATGGACAAATCACTCCCTTGCTTGCATGATGTGTCTAAGTTGTTCACTGTTTCTGGTTTGTTTTTAATGACTTCTAAGAAAATTAATATGATTTATAGTATTTCCTTAGAAACCAATTCTCATGTTAGTATCCTTGACGATGGGCTGTGTGATAAGAAGTACTTACTCATTGCAAAATTCTGCAACTAACTGCATGACTTTCCTCAACTATAAAATGGCATTAAGAAGTGCCATTTTCTACATTGTTAGGTATGCTAACAATAAACTAGAAAATAAAATTTTCTATGAACTAGAAAATTTCTCCAAAATCCTATACCTGGATATATGTACCTTCATGATAGTCTTAATAATCACCAACAACTCTCTTTTCCTCCTAACCTTCATGGACTAATGTTCTTTTAAAAGACAGCAAAGCTGCCGCCAGGCTCTTATTGTCCTTGGTTTCTTTTCCAGTAAAGCTTTCAGGAGATCTGAAGACCTAAAGTCTCAGGCAAAGGCAGTCAGGGCCCCTTAACTTGATACACTTCTGAATATTACATGAACAATCATATCCTTCAATATGTCCTTCCATGACAATCAGATTGACCAGACTTATTTACATATCAAGACGAGGAGGCTGGACCTAGAGAAGTTAAATATCACTTGATCGTTGTTGTCGTATCCTTATTGAGTTAGAGCAAAGTCAACCTTTTCTTCTTAACTGTTCAAAAACTTGTGACTCACTTTAGCATTCCCTGGTTGTTATTAACTATTCTGCATAAGTTCAATTGCCAGCATAAGAGTGAAAGAAAACTGGACCAGCACGTTCAATAGTTACTGCAATGGAAGTCTCGGTTTTCAGGGACCATGTAATGAAAGCCAAAGGCCAACTAATTAATTGGATTGGTAAGGGCTGTACAAGTGAGGGGGTCTCTCAAGATAGAAGTAGGTACTGACTTATCCCAACCAACAAGCATTCCCCCTATGTACTCCAACTCTGAGATTTAGATTACTATTACAATCAGAGTCATGAGAAAAAATAGACTTGGAGTAGAGATTTGGAACTCCTATCAGTGTTACCTAAAAAGTGTTAGGTTCATCTTATTGCTGCTCCCTAAAGGAGATTGACTTCCCATACTCAGAGATCAAGTAGTGGGCAGACCTCCCTACCAGAAGCTGAGGTAGTTGTAGAAATTTAAACCCAAGGAATCCCTAGAACAGTGAGCTTTGACAGCCTGGTCTGATAAAGCCAATGTTGAGTCACTTGCTGCAGCTCACTTATATATCCTGAGGAAACCCTCTGAAGTTGGGTTTTTATAAATCAACCACACGATCAAATTTTTAGAGGCTTCAAATAAGAAATAGTCTTTCTGCCTTTTTAGGTGGGTGAGATTGGGAGCTGTCTATTTGCAACTGCCTTCATAAAGATTAATTTCCATCACAACTGGCTTCCTAATAGAGATCTATAACATTATGGGGATGGAGCTCTTTTAAAAAAAAAAATGATATTTTATTTCTCTCCCCCAATTACATGTAAAAACAAATTTTAACATTTGTTTTTTTTTTAATTAGTTCCTGATTCTCTCCTTCCCCTCCCTTCCCGTTCATTGACAAGGCTAGCAATTTGATATAGGTTATACATCTGCAGTGATGTAAAACATGTCATGTTGTAAAAGAAAATACAGACCAAAACAACCCCAAGAAAAACAAAGAAAGTTAAAAAAAAAAAGTATTCTTTGAACTTCATTCAGATTTCATCAATTCTTTTTCTGGAGATGAATAGAATTTTTTAAAATCATAAGTCCTTCAGAAAAATGTGCCTGATTTTCTTCACCCATAGCCATACCTCAGAACTGGATCTGGTCAGCACACTTCGGGCCCAGCATTCAGAAACAATGGAGGACCCTTCAATCTTGTCCTGATCAGCTGTTTGATCCCACACAATTAGGAGGCAAAAGTTCCTGATGCTGTTACCCTACCACAGCTGCACCCAGGGCTTGATGTTTGTTGATTCAGCAGTACCTGCCTGGAGGATTTACACTTCAATTAAATCAAACTGCCAACCTGAGAGTTTGGGTCTTTTCTAATGTTCTCCCAAGGTATCTTAGATGGATATTGGCTTTTAATTATTTCTGCCTCTCAAAGTTTATGTTGAGGTACTATTTTATATTGTTTGTGAGGGAGTTTAAGAGAGCCAGGCAATTCCCTGCCTTATTCTTCCATCTTCCCAGAATCCTCTTAGAATGAATTCTTAAGAAGATTATATTGAGAAGGAGCTCTGGGAAATTGCTAAAACCATTACTGTGCTAGGTGGTCAGAGAACAATAATACTCTTTTCCTGGTATGGCTCTTGAAACATGAAATTAATAGCCATGGGAAAGGTAGTAAAACTTTGAAGGCAAATTAATACAGAGAACTAAGGCTCTTTATTTCAATCCAAGACTGACCTCTAAAGCCCCTGCCCCATTTGGATCATTCAGTGGAGGTTACAGGGGGCAGACAATGGAGCAAAGAGGTATTATAGAATTAGCAGCAATGCAGGTCCTTTCCTCAACTGCTCAGCATTGTACTATGAGTAGGGGAAATGGAAATGCTATGTAATTAATAGCATATTATTATGCATTGGGTACTTTGATGGGGATTTAGAGTGAGGAATGGATTGAAGTTGGAATATTTTAATATTTTATTATACCAGTTCTCCTTACAATAACGCTGTGCTGTGTGAGGAAGACAGCTGACAGCTGACAGACTACAGGGAGATAAATTCATTATAGCCACCTCTACAACTGTTTTATGATCTCACCAATGTGGTAGTTCAAGCCTAGGATGAGTGTGATGGAGTTATCAACTTTGACACTGTTTTTTCCTTCACTTTCTGTGGCTAACACTAGTCAGGAGAAGTTGGTTTTCACTTGGAGAAGGGTCCAATGTACCTTTAGTGTCCTTCTTAGACTTTGAACCTCCTTCCTACTGTAACACTATGGGGACAATGATTTGAAAAAGGTCTCCCTTCCTGGAACCATTGGCATACGCTACTTTATTAGTGACATAATGGTGAGTAGGTCAAATGAAGTCTCTGTGATAGAAGCCCTAGATCAAATGGTGACTCCTATGATGGAAAAGTGGTAAGAAATCAACCCTAAGAAAATTGTATCTAATCCACTCAAGTCAGTGAGCTAAAGTGAATGCAAAAAAAGTGAATGTAGAAAACCCAAAGTCAAAAATAAGTCAAAAATAATATATTGATACTAGCTTCCCCATGATTTATGAAGGCAGCCTAGTGACTTAATAGCTTTTTGTTTTTGAAGAATCCACAGTCCCTACTGTGTTGGGTGTGTCCTGGTAAGAGTATCCTGGTGGTCCCCAATGGGGATAAATTACCAAGTCACCCACGTTTGCCTTTTTCAAGTGGGGTCCAGAAAAAGCTATAGCAGTAGAAAATTAAAAGCAATTGCTCAGTAATCTAACTTAGACATTTTTGACCCAGCAAGGTCCATTTTTCTGGACATCTCTGTGGAGACTCAGTGGAGCCTTTGAGGGACCAAGGAGTGGCTAGAATAAGCCAATCTTAAGTAGACAGCAACCACTCACTATACCATTTTTGGAAAAGCAGGTCCTTGCCCCTTACTGGGTCTTCGTTCTATTATAATAAGACAAGGGGCACAGGTCATGCAATCACTTTTTGTTCAAAGATAGTACTTCTAATAAGTTGGGTAGAGTATAGGAGACCCCAAAACTAAATGTAAATGGTATATTGAAAATCATGCTTCACTGGCTCTCCTCCTTCTCTCCCCTCTCTCCCATGATAGTGCTCTCATGGCTATAAGGCCTCCAGTTCAGATCATACATTTCTACTTCTTCTGGCTCAATGAACCCTCATCTATTTAGCTCCTCAAAAATGCCATTTTTCCTATTTAACCAATGACTCCATCCATCCCCTAAGGAAAAGCTTCTTAAACTGTGAGTGGTGACCCCATATGAGGTTGTGTAACTGAATGTGGGGGTTGTGAAATTATGATCTATTATCAGTGAATGTATATCTATTTTATATATCTATATACCCATGATCACATAAAAATTTCTCAGGAGAAAAGTGGTTATGAATGGAAAAAGTTTAAGAAGGTCTGTCCTTTGGGAAGCATACATGATTACACTTCAATAGCCAATAATCCAATAACTGGGGAAACTCTAGGGAATGAGGATCCAGGCAAATTCTTCAAATGAATTTAGTTCCAGTATGCCTTGTTTTCATGTGAGAGGGCTTTGAGTGATGGGGGGCAGGAGGGAGGGAAGATCTTGATCTGTATCAGTTCCTAAGCAGTGGATATGCATCTGGGCAAGTGATCTGAGCTCTCCCTTTTGGATTGAGGACCAATGAAAAAATTTTGCTGAAGCTTCCCACTACATAAAGTTGTTTGTGGAGCATGTCAGCATCCATTAAAGGCATCTGCTAAACAATCTGGTTAGAGCTGTTGCTAGAATTGCAAAGGTTAGATGATGGGTCCAATTTCGATTTGGATAATGAAATAGAAATGAATCCCTGTAGAACACATTGACTTAGAACATCACAAATTAACATTACTTATTTTGTATTATTATTTATTTTGATAAACATGTCACAATTACATTTTGATCTGATTCAAGCCATACCTGGGAATATCTATTTATAAATTTGGAACCTAGCCACCAAGCAATGTTATGTGATAGGAATGATATTTACCAGTATTTAACTGATTCAACTTTTCCTCTTAACTCCATCTTCCATCATGGAATAGGCCCATGCTCTAACTTCTTTCCTTAATCCTTAAAGACTAGTTTTCTCTAAAAAGACAAAGCTGTCCTCAGGACCTGATTGGTTCTAGCTTCCCCAGTACAACTTCTTGGTCACCTAAAGGAATAAAAATTCACAGTTATTAGCAGTTGGGACTCATTTGACTTGGTGAATTTCTGAAGATCATGCACATTATGAATTTTACCATATTCTATCCTGATGACCAGACATATTTTTATGTGGAGATGAGGGGAAACCCATACAGAAAAGCTACAGGTCACTGTATCCTTATTATTTCTTCTTACTGTGTTAAAGTAAACCTACTTTTGTTAGCTGTTCAATGAATTTCAAGGTGCTATTTTATCCCAACTTCAAATCCAAACTAAGAGAATACTAGTGTTTGAGCCACCTCCAATAACCATGGATCTGAAATCCAGCATGAAGAAAGAATAAATATATAGAGGGCAAATCAAAGAAATTCCCTGATCAATTTAATTAAATGACTGGGATATAAATCTCTGCATGGAACTTTTATGTGTCTGCTTATAAAAGATATATCCCTTGTAGAATGGGTTTCACTGAGAAAGGTTGGCCAAAAATATCCCAATATTGTGGGATAAACTGTTTTGGAAAGTTTTATCCCTTTGTGCTGGGATATGAAGGGTAACCAACAGATAAATTTTTGATTACTTTCTTCTTTCACATCTTTCTTCTGGAGAGATTCTGAGAGCATAGTAGTTTTATATATATGAAGGCAGGGGTGGAGGAAGAAAAATACCAAGAACTAAATATCACCATTTTGTAGCAAAGATATTACAATAGACATGTTTTGTATCCCCAGTGTCTTAGCATGGTGCATGGAAAAGAGATGCTTAATAATTTCTCTCTAAAGCCCATATGGCCCAACTGGGGAGTTCCTGGAACCCTAGCTCCTGATTGACTTTTGTTTTTATTTTTCTTCTTTCTGAGCGTGTCAGAGACTTGAGAGTAGACATGCTAAACTACAAGGATGGGAAGTCAGGGCAGTGGCTCTGGAGAGAAAAACAAGGTCAGAAGCATGTGGCTTTAGAAGAAAGTTTCTGTATAATGTGAATTGGAAGACCAATATTCTGTTGGGGTTCAATTTTTGAAGACTGCTATTCTAAAACTTTCAATGTGGAGAGTTTAGGAATTTGGTCTATGCTTAAGGAGAACTTTTCTTGACGCTTTATGAAAGAAAAAGATTGTGCACATAGCTTCATGTGTATGAAGTAGCTGTGGCAATGACAATATCTGGAGATGCATGAGATCTAGGACCTTGACCTCAATGATTTCTGTGAGAGAGGGATGTAGTGTTTAATATGATTGGATCATATGATCATAGATTTAGAGCTGGAAAGGATTTTAACAAATATCAAGTTTAACTCCCTTGTTTACATATGAAAATACTGAAGCTCCAAATCATAAACATATTTGCCCAAGATCACAAAGGTAATGTGACAGAATTTAAACTTGGGTCCTCTAATTAATTGTGAATCCAGCACTCTTTCCACTACATCACCTTTCCTCCAAAGAGGTCATTCCTGTCTAGCATTATAAAGGCACTTCTCTTCCTGAGGAGCCCAAGCCAACAGAAGAGACGCATGAGCTTGAATGTTTGTATGGATTTTGTTAAAGTGAAAGAGGAAGAATGTTGGAGTGGTTCCTATTTGGCACACCCAATGTGTGTTTCCCTTCCAGAAGGAATTCAAACCACAGGATGACACAATGAATAGACTGTGTGGAGGATGTATTGGTTGGGGTGACTTCATGTATCCCTGTGAAAAGAAGGATGTCAAAGCCTTGCACAGCCAGTATCCCCAAGTAGAGTTACCTTTCAGGAGGAGTCCAAAACACAAAATTGTGCTATTTGCCAAGTGTAGTCTAGAACTTGGAAGGAAGGAGGGAGAGTAATATGCCTCAGAAAGAGAATTATGTTGATTGCTTATACTTTATTATAATTTATTTTTGTTTCTTTCATTGTTTATGGGCTCCTTGTAGTCCTTTGCATTTGTGATATTCTCTTTTGGGTGAAATAAATGCTGTTCAATAAAGAACAGCATTTCTATATCTATGTATCTATATCTATATCTATCTCAGTCTTCTCTCTCTTTCTCTCTCTATGTGTGTGTGTGTGTGTGTGTGTGTGTGTGTGTGTGTGTGTCCCTCTATCCCTATATCATTATTTAATTTTGCAACAAAGCAAAGGGGAAAAGAATACCTTAACTTGCTGAGACATTCACTTGTAACCCATGGTCTAAGACCCCAAGGCTCTCAGCTCATAAGGACTAGGTTTGATTTTGTCAAATTTATAAGAATTTACTCTGGGAAAATAACTGATTATTGTTCATATATATATAGGTCTCCATAGGTATAGGAAAAATAGCTAGCCAATTATTAATCTCCTTGTCTAATAGAGAGATATGACAGTTTACATATATTTATATTAATAGTTACTTTCAGTGTCTACATGATTTGGAATCAAGATGTGAAAAAAGCCAAAGATTTGTAAATTACTCAGAATTTTCACATCTACACATCACAAATATTTTCTTCAATAGTAAAGACAGAAGGTGCTGGACATAACAAGAAGCAAATGATTTTACTTTAAAAAATTAAATTGCATATCAGTAAAAAGTAAGAAATAAGTGATTATGGATAATATAGTAGTCATTTCAGCATCATTTTTTTCTATGTAGTCAGATCATTGACTGGTGGAAACAAAGGTCAAAATAAATTCCAAATTAGAATGAATAATAAAGAGGAGAAAATGATATTGAATTGAAACACTGGAATACAATAGAGTTTATTAACAACAATAACAATCTCTATTCTAATGACTAACCGGCTTCACTTTAAAGTTTTCAAAAATACTTTACATATATTATTATCTCATTTGAACCTCAAAATCCTATGAAGCAGTTCTTACATATATTCTTACAGATTCAAAAAACCCTGATGCAGAAAGAAGTTAAATAACTTGCCCATGGTAACATAACTGTAATGTGAAAATGGTTCCCCATTTATTAAGTAGGCAAAAATAATGATACTGCTTTCATAATTGTTTCTTAGAGAAGTATTAACCAGTGCAAAACAGTTACTAGGAAAAGGGGACAAAAGAGCTTAGAAAACCACTTCAGCTAGCCACGCAGAGAGACATGAGACATGCCAAGTGGAGAGAAAGACAGCCAAGAGCAACATTTTTTGAAAGTACAAACTTATTTGTAAAACATGCCAATGTACTATGAATAATATCTCCTCACAATGCAGTGAAAAGTTGTTAAGGAGAAAATGAACCTGCAAGAGAGCTTAGCATGGGGTCCATCTAAGACAAATTATCCCAAGAGTATTTGTAGATGAAACCAGAACAAGTCCACATGATAGTGAATCAATGTTGTTACAGTGATCTCTTTTCATTGGCAATAGTAATGGGACTACCACATTTGGACTCTATCACTTCTGTACCTGATATAAAATGTTAAAGGCATTTAGGGAAAAGTTGGCAAGAGGAGCAAAATCTGACCATCTTTTCCTCTCTCCTCCCCATCCTGTTCCCTTTCCCTCCCTCGCTCCCCTTCATTCCCTCCCCTCCCCTTCTCTCCCCCTCCCTTCCCTACTTTTTTCCTTCCTTCTCCTTTCCCCTTCCTCCCTTTCCCTCCCTTTCTTTCCTTTTCCTCTTCCTTTCCCTTCCTTTCCCTCTCTTCCCCCTCCCTTCTCTTTCTTTCCTTTTCTTTCCCTTTCCTTCCCTTCCCTTCTTCCTTTCTAGGTTTCCTCCATGACACATACTCTTCAGTGACACTCGCCTCCTGACTGTCCCATAAACAGGGAATTTCATCTCTTGGCTCAGAGCATTTTTTCTGTCTCCCATGTCCAGAACACTCTCCCTCCTCAACAACATCTATTGACTTATCTGGATTCCTTTAAATTCCAATTAAAATCCCATCTTTTGCAAGAATACTTTCTTGGCCCCTATTAATTCTAGTGCTTTCTATTTGTTAATTATTTTCTATATATCTTGTATATGTCTTATTTTGTTTGCATATTATGTACCCCATTAGAATGTAACTTTCTTGAGAGCAGGGACTGTTTTTGTCTTTCCTCCCCAGTATCCCTAGTACTTAGCACATAGTAGACAATAATTATTGCTTGCTTGATAGTGATCAATGTTGCTTACACCATTTTAATCATCTCTTTGGGGGTAATAAGAGATGATTACTATTAAATGTCTTTTTCATTCTTGTAGAATCTTTCTTCACAATATCTTGAAAATTGATCCCTATGTTCTTTTAATATTGTGTCATGTTCAACAGAGTTTCATATTTGTGTACACACACATATATAAACACACATAAATTCATACACATATATTTGGAAAGAGAATGGAGAGAGACAAAGAAAAAGACACAGAGAGGCTGAGAAAAGAGGAAAAGAGGAGGAAAAGAAGAGAGGGAGAGAGAAGAAAAGAGAACAGAACAGAACAGAACAGAATACAGGAGAACAGAGGAGAAGAAAGGAGAGAACAACAGGAGAGGAGAAGAGAGGAGAGAACAACAGAACAGGACAAGAGAGGAAAAGAGAGGAGAGGAGAGAATTCAAAGATGGAGGTCATTTAGAGTTTATTATTATTATAATTATATATTTAATTCTATTAATGTAAAATTTGAGGCTCTTAGACATCTCATAAGTACTAGATATTGAGTATTTTTCCCAAGATCTCATGAGTAGTAAATGACTAGGTTGTCATTGATGATGTCCTTGATGAAAACATGAGAAAGGCAGGCTTTCATAAATAGTTTTCTGGGTAAAACAGAAAACTAAAACTTTCTATAAGACAGAAAGGCATAGGGAGTACAGTGTCTATTATTTATTGATTTTTTTAAAAAGTATTTTCCTCAATAGGGGTAGCTGCAAACAATAAACAAAGGGACATCCAAACATACATATACAAAGCCTAATGACAGATATTTGTTGCAAAGAGAACCTTGTTGAATGATTTGCTGAGTATTGATATCAAATGAGGCATAATACAGAAACATCTAAGATGTTCACCAATCTCATGTAAAATGTTATGCACACTTAAACAAAAGAAAGTTCCTCTAGTGATGGCAAAGTTCTCAATTCCTGCCTATCAATTGTACAAATTAAAGCCAACCCAGAATTACTACAAAACCATCTCAGCAAAATCCATAGTGATAAGAAAGAAATAAGTTTAATCTTTTACACTGAGAAAACAAAGCTAGTGGAAAACACAAGGTACCCATACTGTGTTTCTCAGTTGGATGGCCCATTGAGTTAATCTATCAGTATTTACATACCCTGGATAGACACTGGAGATAAAAAATAGATGATCCTAGTACTTTGAGGAGGAAATAATCATTTGGTCAGTCAATAAATATTTATTAAATGCCTTTTATGTACTAAATACTGTGCCAAATGTTGGACAAAGAAATATACATGATCATATCTGCTTTCAAAATGTTCTCAATATGGAAAGATAACATGTAAATAGCTATGTACAGAATAAACTGAAAATAATCAACAGAGAGAAAGCATTAGAATTAAGGGAATCGGGGAATGGTGGATTGAATTCAATTTGGAAAATTGCTTTTAATATTCCCAATCTGCTTAGTACCCCAAAACTCCATCTCTTTAATAGCAACTCCAAATGATATGATATGGATGTAAATCATAGAATTTTGTGAATTTCAAAGGATTAAATTTGCAAGCAAATTTATAAATAATCTGAAGGACAATGGGAAGATGAAGGTAACTGTATGAAGTCTGCAAGAAGCTGTAAGAAGACTGAAATATATGACCAAAGTTGACTTGTAAACAAAAAGTTTCATAAAAATCATAACTGAAGATTTTTGTGACTGAAAAATGCAGAGTAGTGGTTATGTATTACAGATGAGAAACAATGGAGAGACAGATTGAGTGCTACGTGGGTATCACTAGGATATTAAAAGAACTAGAGGAAGTCCTCCAGTATGTTAGTTGATCTTTTATGGGAGATATTTAAAAAGGCCTGGAGAAAATTACAGTGAATGGGAAAAGAAGAGTTTGAAATCTAGATAAATAGAAAAAGTATTTAAGACTTTTTTTTAAAAAACAATGTTCTTTTTTATTTTTTTTGTTTTTATTTTTTTCATAATTATGACTTTTTATTGACAGAACCCATGCCTGGGTAATTTTTTACAACATTATCCCTTGCACTTCAGTTCCAACTTTTTCCCTTCATCCCTCCACCCTCCTCCCCCCCTATACATGTTAAATATGGCACAGTATATCCTAGATACAATATATGTGTGCAGAACCAAACAGTTCTCTTGTTGTACAGGAAGAATTGGATTCAGAAGGTAAAAATAACTGGGAAGAAAAACAAAAATGCAAACAGTTTACACTCATTTCCCAGTGTTCCTTCTCTGGGTGTAGCTGCTTCTGTCCATCACTGATCAATTAAAACTGAGTTAGAGCTTTTCTTTGTTGAAGAAATCCACTCTCATCAGAATACATCCTCATACAGTGTCATTGTTGAAGTATATAATGATCTCCTGGTTCTGCTCATTTCACTTAGCATCAGTTCATGTAAGTCTCTCCAAGCCCCTCTGTATTTATCCTGCTGGTCATTTCTTACAGAACAATAATATTCCATAACATTCATATACCACAATTTACCCAACCATTCTCCAATTGATGGATATTTAAGATTCTTAAAACCATAACTTCATCAAGTATATATCTTATCCAGATTCTTACAGTGAAACTTTAGCTTCTTTCCTTGTCATGTTCTAAGTTAATGTAAGATTTGATCATTCCCCTTTGAGGAGCAGTAGACAAGAGTACTTAGCCTGGAATCAGAAAAACCCTGAGTTCAAATTTGGTCTCAGGCATTTAGAACAGGTCCTGGAATATAGTAGGTACTATATAAATGTTTCTTCCACCACATTCCTCTGTAATTGATATTAATTCTTTATATGAATAGTGATCTAAATGTGAATTAATATGTGTATATAACAAATATATGATGCACATGTATATACATATATAGATAGATTTCAATATATGGCAAACAAATTTAAAAGATAATTTCTGCTCTCAAGGTGCTCTCCATCTAATGGGGGGGGGGGCAGGGAGAGACAAATATAAATATACACACATACATATAAATACTTGTTAACTATTTTAGTGGGGCTTCATCAGTGAAGAGTATAAAGGAAGAATTATTTGATAGTTTTTTCATGCTATTCTTAAATAGAAATTTTACTCTGGATCTGTAATTTCATCAGAATATGGGAGTTTCCAGAGTGGAAGCTCTGTATGCCAATGCAGAAAGGCAACCTGTCTTAAAGAGTTACTTTGAACACTAGTAGAGATTAATGGATCTGCCTGTGGTCACACAGCCAGTATATGTCAGAGGAAAGACATTAACCGAGGTCTTTGATTCTGATCTATACCTCTACCCTCTATACTTCTTATGCAGAGATTATTTTTCCTTCTAAAACTACAATTCTAAAAGGATTGTATCAGTAAATGATTTCTTAATAGTTGTCCCTTGGTGAAATTAGTACTTTTTCCTCAAAGGAAAATGCTGCTTTGTGAACATGTTATATATAGAGGCTTGGAATTAAGTCATAAAACATCAAGTCTCACTTCTGAGTGCATGTTTTCTGCTGATATACTATTTATTTTTACATAAATATTTTAAGGGGTGGTATTTGCTTGGGTATTCAGGCATATGGTATGTGTAAATTAGAAATGTTCTAAATGTTTTAGTGGGACTATGTACAGGAAACTGCTTGAAATGTGTACAGAACTTGACTTTACAGAAATTTTAAACAGCCTTTCTCTTCATGTAAGAAGCACATGCACCAGCATTATTCTAATTATAAAGTTTTTTTTAAAACTGTGCTATGGTACGAGGTAACACATATCACTATAGTTTTTTCAACTTTTTTAGAAAGCTAAATTTATGTGCAAGCTTCTTTATTATGAAACTGAATAAAACTATTTTTATAAAAAGAATCACTTTCTGGATTTTTAAATTATAATAGTAAATTATAAGCATGTACTAAACTAAGTGCATGTACATACAAAACTTCAAAACCAAACACATACATAATAGTCAAGGAAGTTCCATAATATGTACATAAAGAACTCTACATTTGTGCATCTGTGTAGTTTATATGTTCTTTGATATCTAAAATGTCTGCTTAGCTTTTGAGGGGAAGTTGAGGGGGAGGGAATCAAGCTAGTAAGTGTTTAAAGATGAATTTGAATTCACATCTTTTTGACTCCACAGCCATTGCTCTAACCAATGGGTGACCTAGCTGCTCTATTTTTTTTAACCTGGTTTAGCAATTTGAGGTTGTAGATGTGATGCCATCAGGTCACTTGGAAACAATGAAATAAACCCTTGACTTTTCTTATTATTAATTTTCTTTCTAGGTCCAATGATAATTTTGTGATTATGCTCTGGGATATTTTCAGAAATTACCAAAATTGCAGAAATTCACAATTTTTAAATGTTTGAGTTCTCAAAATAGAGGAATCTCTTCTCCCATGAGAGAGTACCCCTTCTTTTAATCTCAAACAATGAATTTATAGATTTAGAACCAAAATGGTCATATAATTTATCAGTAATATGAAGTGTGGAACTATGTTAAAGATGTCTTTTAAAGGGGATAATAGTAAGAAATAAATATTTTTCCAGTCTAAATTCTTTTTCAGATTTACTTGAATGAAAGAAAACTTATCAGTGCTTGATTGAACTTCCAAGAAAGCAATACCCTCCACTAATTCTTTTTTTCTCTTCTTTTCAATTATCCAATGATTTTCTGATGGAATCTTGTGCAAAAGATTAAGAAGCATTGTGAACTCTGAGGAAACTTATTAAAATTTATAACCAGATTTAAAAGTGATAACTAGATTTAGAATAGCAATGCCTTAATCTAGCTCAGGTCATTTCCCATCTCTACTCTAGAGTAACCTGTATGATTATGAATAGTAGTTTTCAAAGTGTGATTGGAAACCTCCTAGGGGCTCTTTAAAACTCTTTCATTGGGTACTTGAAGTTATAACTATTTTCATATGAAGACAAAATATTTTAATATGGTAAATATCAATAGATATGACCTATACAACCCACCAAAAGCTCTTTGGGATTTTCAATAATTTCTTTTTTATCTCTTATTTTATTTTCTTTTTTTTCATTCCATGTAAAAATATGTAATATTCACTGAAAAATTTTTGAGTTTCATATTTTCTTCTTGTTATGAGCCAGAACTTGAAACAAGGTGATAACTCAAGGGAGATGTTAGAATCCTAGTGTTAACTCAATGGAATTGATACGATGCTTATTGTTTCACACCTTAGAGTGAATCCTTACAAAGTGATAAATCAGATGCCTAATTTAGCATGGTACTTAGCAAATCTTCTAGCTCACTAATGTATTTAAATACTCATTGGAGTTCACACTTTGGGGAGATTCACAAGTCAGTATTCAGTATGAAATTCACAAGTCAGAAACCCATAATCCCACTCTGGGGTCCCATAATCCCACTCTCGGAGGAGTCAACCTTTTACACCAAGCATAAAAAGAGTTTCAGGGAGTCAGAGTCAGTTTGGAATATTGCCAGGAGTCAGAGAGGAGCACTCTGGAAGACACAGAAGCCCCAAGCCCACTCTCGGAGGTGGAGTCAGATTCATTCCAACTTTCACCTTAGTGTTGGCTGGAGATATTTGGAAGAAGAGAAGCCAAAGCTGGCAGAGGCAAAAGATTAGCAGCAAGAGCTCTTGGAACCAAGGAAGGAGATAGGCCTCTAAGAAAGCTAACCAGGCCCAAGGAAGGAGAAAATAAACATTTGGATTTTATCAGCTGGCTGTATTTAGCGTGATTATTACTCTGAACTGAAACTAAGGCTGCCTCCAGAAAACCTCCCCAAGAAACCTGCTCCCAGAGAGAACCATTATATTTTAAAGAAGAGAATACCACATCTTCTCGTTTCCCTAATCTTCCCCCTTTGAGAAGGTAAGCAATTTGATATAAAGTATGCGTATAAAGTCATGCAAAATATATTTCCTTATTAGCCACATTGCAAAAGAAAATAAAGATAAAAAATTATATTTCAGTGTGCATGCAGTTGTTTTTTCTGGATATTGATAGTACTTTTACATTACCAGTCTTTTGGAATTTTTTTTTTATCATTGTATTACTCAGAATAGCTAAGTCATTAATAAGTGATCCTTGTACAATATTGTTGTTATGATACATAGCTACATTGTTCTCTTGATTCTACTCATTTGGCTTTGCATCACTTCATGTAAGTCTTTCCAGATTTTTCTGAAATCTGTCTACTCATCATTTCTTATATACCAATAGTATTCCATTAGATTCCATAGATATCCATTACATTCATATTTCTTATAGTTCAATAGTATTCCATTACAACTTGTTTAGCCATTTCCCAATTGATGGATATTTCCCTAATTTTCCTTTTCTCCCACCAGAAAAAGAGCTATAAATATTTTTTACATATAAGATCACTTTGGGATATAAACTTGGTAGTGATATTGTTGGACCAGATATGTACAGTTTTATAGCCTTTTGGTCAGAGTTCCAAATTGGTCTCCAGTACTGTTTGATCACTTCAAATGTTTTTTTTTAATCAATCCCTTCAAATATTTATCTTTTTTCCTTTTCCAACATCTTAACCAATCTGATAGATGTCATGTAGTACCTCAGAGTTGTTTTTATTTGTATATTTCTATAATTAATAATGATTTAGAATGTTTTTTCACATGACTATAGATAGCTTTGACTTTCTTTGGAAGACTGCCTGTCATATCCTTTGACCATTTATCAAGTGGGGAAAGATTAATATTCTCATAAAATTGATTCAGTTCTCAATATATCTGAAAAAAATGTTTTTAATCAGAGAAACTTGCTGTATAAGTCCCTGCCTCAGTTTCCTGCTTTCCTTCTAATCTTGGCTGCATTGATTTTGTTTGTGCAAACCCTTTTTAATCTAATATGCTTAAATTATCTATTTTATGTTACACATTGTTCTCTACATCTTGTTTAAGCATAAATTCTTTCCTTATCTAGAGATTTGACAGGTAAAATATTCCATGCTCTCTTAAAATGCTTATGATATCACTCTTTATGTCTACATCATGTAAGCATTTTGAGCTTATCTGGGTATACAGTGAGAGATGTTGGCCTCTGCCAAATTGCTTTTCCAGTTTTCCCAACAATCTTGTCAAATGTTGAATTTTTACCCCAAAATTGCGAATTTGGAGGTTTTAATTTTTTATGCTGATAATTTTTTTAAATTTTTTCCAAATACATGCAAAGATAGTTTTCAACATTCACCGCTGCAAAACTTTGTGTTCCAAATATTTCTCCCTCCATTCCCTCTTCTGCTTCCCATAGACAGCAAGTAATCCAATATAGGTTAAACATGTGCAATTCATTTAAACATATTTCCATATTCATGATGTTGTATAAGAAAAATCAGATCAAAAGGGGAAAATGTAAGAAAAACAAACAAACGATAAAGGTGAAAAATATTATGCTTCAATCCACATTAAGTCTCCACATTTTTCTCCTGGATGCAAATGGCTTTTTGCAAGACAAGTCTCTTGGAATTGTCTTAGATAACTTCATTATTGAAAAGAGCCAAGTTCATCACAATTGATTATCACATAATCTTGTTGCCACTGTGTACAATATCTTCTTGGTTCTACTCACTTCACTTAGCATCAGCTCATGTAAGTCTCTCCAGTCTTTTCTGAAATCATCCTGCTCATCATTTCTTATAAAAACAATAATATTCCATTACATTCATATATCATAACTTATTCAGCGATTCCCCAACTGATAGGAATCCATTCAGCTTCTGGTTCCTTGCCATTACAAAAAGGGCTGCTACAAACATTTTTGCACATATGGATTCTTTTCCCTTTTTTAAGATCCCTTTGGGATAGAGACCCAATAGGAATACTTTTGGATCAAAGTAGTCCTTTGGGTGTAGCTTCAAACTCCTCTTCAGAATGGATTGGATCGATTCACAACTCCACCAACAATGCATTAGTATCTCAGTTTTCCCACATCCCCTCCAATACTTAGCATCTTTTCCTGTCATCTTAGCCAATCTGAGAACTATAAATTGGTAGCCCAGAATTGTTTTAATTTGTATTTTTCTAATCAATAGTGATTTAGAGCACCTTTTCATATGACTAGAAATGGTTTCAATTTCTCTATCTGAAAATTGCCTATTCTTATCCTCTGACCATCCATCAATTAGGGAATGGCTTGTATTCTTATAAATTTGAGTCAATTATATATTTTAGAAATAAAATGAGGCCTTTATTAGAAACACTGGCTGTAAAAAAATTTTCTCCCAATTTTCTGCTTCATTATTTGTTTCATTATATTTTGGTCTCTTCTGGCTTCACTGGCTTTCTCTTGCTCAATTCTAATTTTCAAAGAATTATTTTCATCTTTAAGACTCTGTATCTCCTTTTCTAGTTGGTTAACTTTTTTTATAATATTCATAATTTCCTGGATGGTTCTAATTTAAAAAAAAATGTTTTTGGTTGATGTCTTTCATTTGATTTTTTAAATTCTTTTTTAAGTTTATAAATTCTCTCTGGGCAGGAAACCATTAAACTTTATTCTTTGGGATAGAAGAAGCTATTTCAGGGTCCCCCTCTGAAGATGAACAATTGTCTCCCTATTCCCATAATAAGTTTTTATGGTTCGATTCCTTCTTCTTGGCCTGTTTGTTTTTTAAAATAAGAATTATTAGTGTAAGCACCTCTAATCCTGGGGTAGGAGGATGGTGCCTCTAGCTTCACTTTAGCTCTCCTCTCTGACTTGGAAGCCCAAACTAAAAGCTCCACCCTCCTGCAAGTGCTGGCAACCAGCAACTTCCCTGCCTACTGTTTTTGTGCTTATTAGATGTGCTGGTTCTTTTTTGCCCAGGACAACTTCTCTGAAGCACAGTTGGACATGGCATTCCTAATCAGCAGAGGTTCCTTCAGTCTTCAAGAACTCAGATCCCCAACTCCTCTAGGCCATATAAGAGGCTGTCTGTGGTTCCTGCTGAGGTTCCAGCCAAACCCAACTAGTTCTAAGATTCCCCACTTGGAGTTTCTGTGGAGCTAGCTTGGAAGTGTTTGCACTTCACACTGGTTAATCCCTGGCCTGGGATCAAGAAAAGAAATATATCTGAAGGTGACTGAAAATAAAGAATTCTTTTGATTTTTAAAGGAAAATTATTTAAGATTTAGTTCAGTTGGCGGGGGGGACTAAGGTTTATTACTAGTTCCTTTAACAACAAAAAAGAAAACCCTCTTTTCTGATTTCAAAGCATGTTCAGGTTATTGCTAGTGAATTCCCAAGATCTTTAAAGTTGTAAGGTAACTAACATTTACCAAGCATCTACTGTGTACTAAATACTTACATGAGGTCCTGTAGAGAGGTATGAATAAATGGGAGACTCATCCTCTTACCATTGAGAGTAATTCAATCTAATGAAGAAGAAAAGATAAAGATATGTGAAAAATAATTAA
This sequence comes from Sarcophilus harrisii, assembly GCF_902635505.1. NCBI lineage: Eukaryota > Metazoa > Chordata > Mammalia > Dasyuromorphia > Dasyuridae > Sarcophilus > Sarcophilus harrisii. The sequence continues at coordinate 243,767,115 of NC_045426.1, forward strand.
GTATATAAAAGTCAGTATGCAACAGTATTATCTGTAGAGACTTATATAGACACAGAAATCTATTAATGATGAGAATGACTTTAATCAAATGCATTTGGTAATACCTAGAATTCTATTAGCAAAATCCAATTTCCCCAACAATTCTTCATACATTTCTTTAGTAACTCCAAGCCCTCTGGTCAATCTGTTTGCCTGCAGTCAACAAATATTTACTAATTGCTCATGTTACACAAAAAGAAATTTTAAGTTGTAAAGCAGATCAGTCCAAAAGACAATAAATTGAGGATAATTGTTGCACTATCTTGCAAATTTAAATTGAAATAATTGTAGTACAGCTTATCCAAATATCCCCAACCCTACTAAGAATTGTATAACTTCCTCTAACAAGTAAATATTCCTGATCCTAAGTAATTATTTCCAAAAGATCTGTCATCTTTATGTATGAGTAGGGTAAAAACACTTTCTTTGTTGGGTAAAAACATTTTTTGATTGACTCAATCAATTAGAATTAGGTATGAACAAAGTTTAAATACTTCCTCCAATCAATCAGACATTTCAATTAGATATGATAGAAGCTGGCTTTTATTAAATGGAGAGCTTGTTTATATCCCCAGGTACTTGTATAAAAGTAGGAAAAACTTAGAGTAGGAAAAGACTTTAAAGGTCTGGTGATATAAAGAAGAACATTAACAGTTGAACCAGAAAGAAATGATGTCACAGAAATGAGAAAAGAGTGTGAATAGGACTGAGTTGTGCCTCCCCCCCAAAAAAAAGAGGAAAAAAAAGGAAAAAAAAAAGAAAAAATGGATGAGAACTATTAACCCCCTAACGATCTTGCAGCAGCCAGTTATACCCATCTTCTCAAAGGCTGAGGAAAATACAAAGAAAAAATCTTTCCCCAACTTCCCCAAGAAATGACGATCTATACACTCTACTACTTCTTTACCCCAAAATTTTTCCACTTAAATTTTTCCACAATTTTTCTAGAGATAAATATAATTATAAATTAAGTATTATAGCCCAATCTCTCCTTAAACATTAGTAATTTTTCTAATTTTGAGCTAAAAGCAATTGTTTTTTAATTAACTTCAATTCATAAAAACTCTTTAAAGCATAAAAGGAAAGAATCATAATGCCTCAAAAGTTAAAGCAAGCAAATTATTGTAACATGTGACATTTAGATTGTGTTCTCAATTATAGAGACAGCTTGCTTACAATAAGGAAAAAAATCAGATTTACTTTCTTAGATGTTTAAGTAACTTTCCAAAGAACAAAAGTAGAGTCTTAGTCTAGATTGTTTTATATGATTATAATTATGTGTAAGTATTGCAATATATGAACATTTTAGTTTTATGTCTACTTGACATCAAGTTGTCATATTTTCCCAAGGCCATTAGATATATAAAATGTTTTTTTAATTTAGTCTCCTTGGATTTTCATTTAAGATTGTTATCTATATCTTTAATTCTATTACCACTATTTTTTCTAATTGTACAATCAATTAATATGAATTATACCAATAACTCACATTTATATAACACTTAAAGTTTTACAAATCCTTTACTTGACAACACTGTGAAATAAGTAACACAGATGTTCAATTCATTCATTCAAGACATGAATTTCCTTTCCTATAATCATACCATTAATGTAAGAGCTACAATCATATCTGACTCCACATTATAAGATGATAGGATTTGATTTCTATGTGAAAAGCATCTAGGAAGTCATATAGTCTATTTTTTTCTTTTTACAGATAAGAAAATTGAGGAGTAACTAACTGTAGTAATTAGCAGAGCTGAGATTAAAGTTCATATCTTCTGACTCCAAATATAGTACTCTTTCCATTGCCACATATTGTCTCTCAAGTTTAGCACATCTCATTCCATTTGTCTTACCACAACCTAGACAAGTGGAAAATAACTTGGATATATTCAATGTTTTTTTTAAACCTTTTAAAAATATATACTTTTTAAAAATTATATTCAATTTTAAAAAATAATTTACTGAACATTATCTGTTCTCACCAAAAAATCCCAGATAAACCATACATTTTATTTTTTGTTTTTAATGTTATTGATGCCCTTCAATGCCATTATTACTTCCCCAAACACCATATTTCTCCCTTTTTCTTGCCTTGTAAAAAAGCAAAATTTACAAATCCACTGATTTTGGCTAATAGTGCTTGCAACATATTATGCCCATAGTCTCTCATCTCTTTACCAAGCAGAAGTAATGTTTTCTTATCTGTTATTCAAGACCAAAATTGGTCATTACATTAATCTAAGTTTGAGCTGGGTTCATCAGCAGAGAGTCTACATATCTCAGTCCCTCTTAAAGTTATTAGAGAACCCTGCATAGTTGACCAGTGGGGATCAGAGTGATCAGTATTACATATTACAAATACCACAATTGTAAAAAAAACTTTTTTTTCTTCCCTTCCAAGTACTTCTCTTCTCCTTCTTTGCTGCATTTGTATAAAGAGTTCACCATATTTATCATTAAGTCCAAGTAAATAGAAAGACATGCAAAAAAAAAAAAAAAGAAATGCAAATTACTTTCTGGAAACACATAACTTTCCTTGAAGGCACAGAACAATGGAGAAGGAAGAAGGGATAAAAAATGGAGGAATCACTCCCTGTGGGTGTCAGTCTCAGGGATTTGCAACAGCAGTACAGTCTAATCTGATACTCCTTAACTGTGATAGAAAACACTGACTGAATCCTGGATCCCATGCATGCTCTGCATCCTCCCCCATCTTACTGCTGTCCATAATCCCTTAGGATGGGGCAAGCTAATTTTTCAGTCAGAATCTGACCTCCATCAGCCACAAGGTCAGGGCAGTGACAGGAGTCCAGTATAAAAATATGGGGTGATTTCTGTCCTCATCAGTAGGAGTTCATCTTCAATACCCTAATCTCTCTGGCAATGCCATGGGACATTCCCTGTGAAATCTCTTTTAAATCTCAAAATAACTGAAAAAGAAAAGGGTCAGATTCAATTTGTCTTTCTATAACCTGAATATATATATATATATATATATATATATATATATATATATATGAAATAATTGAGACATAGGCAAGACTTTTCCTTAAAGTATGTTCCCAAAACACCTGCCTTATCAGAATCTAGAATCCAAATTGTTTTTCAGAAGAACAAATAAATATTTGTATTTCATGTAAAGTGGTCAGGTTTCTATTTCTCAGTTTTTGTTCTAGTATCTGATACTCATTTAAGGGTATTTCAAAGGACTCACAGGATTTATGTAAATCAATGGGCAGTAAATTTGCCCTCTCAGTCACTGCTGAACCTTTACTTAGAATGGCTATCATTTACATCAGATACTGAAATAAAGAATTGGATGTGATGGTGATGGGATGGCCATGGATGGTTTAGTCACCATCAGTCCTTGAAAATAAGACAAACACTGTTGATACTCCCCAAACCAGAGGAATCTAGTGACTGAGAGAGACAATCCTACTCCCCATGATTGAGCCCTAGAATGGAAAGATTGGATAACTAAAAGAATTTTGCTTACAAATAAAGCAATGTCTATTTAAATTAGCAGCATTATTTCTTTGTAACAATTTCATGTTTCAGGTGCAGTTGCCTACTGTCAATTGGAATAAAAACATAGTTGGAATATTTCAGATACTCTTTGCCTATTCTCAATTTATCCTCTATTAGTATTATATAGTATTGCTTTATCCTCTATTTAGTTTTGCTTATAGTAATATGTTTAATTCACTTATACCATTGTGAATTTCCAAAGGAAAGAAAGGAAAGTTTTGAAATTTCCTTTTAGTTTAAACCTGAAAACTAATCTTATGTATTTCCCCCAAAACAATTTAAAAAACACCAAAAACATAATAAAAAAAATATTCAAAAAACAAAGTACCTTTAAATGAAGAAACAAAAAAGCAAATGGAAATCATTAGCTCCATCGTAAAACAAGATCTTTGCAAGGAAGCCAAAATTCCCGAGAAAGGGAAATGTGTTTGTTAAAATGACCTTGTGTCTTTAGATTTTTAAAATTATATTTGATTTCAGAAATACTTGACTTATCTCCTTTCTACTTCTTTCTCCCAATAAAGATAGAAAAGTGAAATTCTTGCTCTAAACATATATGGTCAAGCAACATAAATGTCTGTATGTTTTATATTATTTATATTATGTATTGTAATATTATTATTTACAATAATAATATAATAACCATAATTTTAAAACTCTCAATCTGCTCTCTGAGTCCATTCCCTCTTTATCACAAGGTGGAGAGCATATTTCATCATGAGTCTTCATTTGTAATTGTGGTTGGATTTTGTATTAATCAGTATTCCTAAATTTTCAAAAAATTTTGTCTTAGTAGTATCATTATTATATAAATTGTTCTGGATCTGATTATTTAATTTTTCATCAATTCACAAAGTTTCATATTTCTATGAAACATCCCTTTCATCATTTTTTACAATACAATAGTATTTGTTCCCCAATTGACAAACATTCTAAACAATTGCCATGTAGGAATTTTCATGAAATGGATTTGAATCTTCATTTCATATTCATTCTGTTCTATAATTTGATATGACATTAAAAATTTAAAGATCATCCTAGTGGTAATCCCGTAGATCATTTTAATGTGAATTCCTATGTCTTATTATCACATGGGTTGCCAAAAGAGGATAGCTGCAGGTTCATTACTTGTTTATTTAACTGTGCCCTTTTATTTTACATTTGTGTTTTCTCTTTATCTAACATAAGGTGATCTACTCCAAACAAAATGAGATACAGTTGGAATATGGTATTGTTTTTTTCAGCCATCTTTTATAGAGTAACTTCAAAAATTCAATTAAATAAGCACTTATTAAGTAACTACTATATGTTAGCCATTAAGGATACAAGTACAAAAACAAAAGTCTTTAAAGTTCTTGAAACTAACTTTCAGCATCTATAAAGTGAGGTTTCTTTAGCTGATCTCCAAAATTCTGTGTTTAAATATTGTTTAGAAAAAAAAGTAAAGGTCATGTTCAGTCTTTAATTGTCATTAACATAGTGCACTGAAAGAACACACTGGTTTTCAGGTCAGGAGACCTAAATTTACATGCTAGTTCTACTACTTACTAAATGTGTGATCTTGGAGAAGTCATAATCTTTCTATATCTTAGAGAAATTGGGATTTGCTAGGGTCACACAAATAATCATTGATAGAGCCAGGGTTTCAATCAAGTTTTCCCAAGCTTAAATCTAGAACTCTTCCCAGACTATTAAACCTTCAGAAATCACAGAACTCCTTCCTTGAGACTGAGCTTTCCTGATTGATGAATGAACACTATTTCAGACAGTTCATTACTCTCTATCTAGGTGACCACTGACCAGATTAAAAATGTTTCAGTTCATGCAACCATTTCTTTGACATCTGACTTGCTACCTCATGTAGACTCCATTCTCCAAGCTTTTTAATCTCTCTTTGTTAACTCAAATCAAACAAATATAGACATTTTTCCTATAAAGAACTGCATTTCAATGCAATCCTATATAATTTTACTCACCATATCTTTGACTTCTCAGACCAAAAGCACTTTTCCTGATCACCAGTCCCTGACATAGACAATTCTATTCTCCAGGATTGAGCCCAAGAGTAGAGAAATTGGATGAATTTCTCAGAGGTTTTGCTGGAATCTTTTAAACTACTCAGGACTCAAATCTTTTAATTTCAAATTAGGTTTTTTTTCCCCTAAGTCTTACAGAACATTTCCCAGGTCCTCAGCCAATCTAAAGAAACTTCCTGTTGCACATAATTGAAATGTCTTGATTTTCCAAGCTTTCCAAGTTTCATATCTATGATTGATTTAATCATCTTTTCTATTTGATTGATTGATTCATTTGCCCCCTTCCCTCACAACAGGATGGTAAAATTGAGCCTAAAAAAGGACTTGAGAATCTAGTTAAATTCCTACTCTTTACATGATATCCATAGAAGTATATTCAGGTAAATCCTAATTTGGGGGTATGTTGACTTATTCAGATAATTAGAACAAAATAGAAAGGCTATTTTCCAGGTTTGTGACTGACTTTAGGTCACTAACTTCTTGCATGCCCTTAGTAACAATGTGGACAAGATAGAATTGTACACAGTTCAGTAAAAATTGATCATAACTCACTACTGTAAAACAAACTACCCAAATGCCTATATCCTAAGGATGGAATTATCTTAGTGTGTTATGTTACTTAAAATTTGAATTTTTTTAATACAAAGAATAACATTATCCAAAAAACAAAGGAAAGTAGACAACTTGACAACTTAAAATTCAAGCTATTTATTTCATGATAAGACTAATAGCAGAATATCCATTTGCTCTCTTTTCCTCACAGGTGATTCTTCCATTTCATTTTGTTTAATTTTCTGTTTCATGTTGAAAACATTATGTTTACCTGTAGCAACTCAATTTTCATTGATGTTTTTTAATATAGGTATTTCTTGACCTTTCTTTCACTCTGATTAAGAGTCATAGCATGAGCTCATAGGGTTTAGACAAGTATTGATGGGCAAGAGTATCTTGGGGCTAATAAAGAGTGCTATCCAGTATTTTCAAGTGACACATAAAAACTCCCTCATGAAAGATCCAGGAGACAGAACATAATATAAATGCCATTCTGGTAACAGTGATATTACTGAGTATATATAGCCAGACATTAGTGCTTTCATTAATGGATTTAAATAGGCCTCCAGGAAGGAGAGATAAAGTGGTATCAAGGCAACACAGAAGATACAGAAGAATCTGCATATAGGAAAAAGTCACCCAGAAATAAAGAGGAAACACCTCACAGTGGAACTTAACACTTCCATTTTTGGAGAAAGACAGTGTGATTTAATTCAGCTCTTAATTTATCCATTTTCTGCCTCCAAAATACTACTTAAAATTTGTAGAAAGGGAAGGTATATTGCTTATGTGTAAAGGATGTGTTAAGGAGCTTTCCAACAAAGTGAAAACAAGGTTTGAAGAAGTTCCTTAATTAATTTGAGAGGATTGTAAGGTCTTGGTCATTGGTAACACTACATTGGAGACATCTAGTGATAAGCTTGGAGAATCAATCATGCCCTTTGGGTATATAAAAAAAAGTAAATAAGCCAGCAGCTGGAAAGTATACAGGAATGCTAAATGTAATAAACTTTAATTAGTATATTCTTTTACTGAAACTTGCAACTTGGGGACTCCCCTCCTTTTGTCAATCTGTAAAAATCTCAATCTCTTACAGCTGTCATCAGTTTTAAAGTAATGAGTAAAAACTATAGGTTTGTTCTTGGTTTATAACTTTTTTTTTTAAGAGCTGGAGCCTACTGTAGAAATCACTAATGTAATTTCCTGTTAGAAATTAATATGGTACTTTGAATAGTGTAATAACAAACTTCACTTTAAAAAACTAGCAATTGCTACAAGAATTCAAAAGAATTTTAAATAGTTGTAATGATATTGTATTGTGTTTATACCAAGAGTTTTCCAACTACAACTACTAGCTAGCATTTATGTATTACTTCAAAGGGTGCAAATCTCACTATCCTCCCAAAAACCATTATCTCCATTTTACAGATGTACTCAACTGAAGCAGAAAAAAAGTTAAATTTTATGTCCAGTGTCACAGAACTAGTAGGTATCTGAGGCTGGATTTGAGCTGGGTCTATTCTGATTCAGGGTCCAGAGTTCTTTCTATCCAGTGTCCCTCCTGCCTCCTACTAGAAGGAAGACTTTCAAGATGAACTAGTAAGATCATGTGTATTGATTGTGTTTTATTTTTTATTTTGTTAATAAAGTTTCTTTTGCAAATAGCAAAATAAAAATCAAATTTAGTAAAATTATACCAATTCAATGTAAATAATTTTAGTTGAATAATGACCACTTATCTTAAAAGGGAAAAAAATAAAAAATAAGTTACATATTAAGCTTCTGAAATAAATCACTTCAAATACACAACTCTATGCATTTAAGATTATGAAACCATGGTATCAAATCATACTTTAGAGTAGGGTTGTTCTATCTCCAATATCTGACTTTAATATCTCATGTCAATTAAAATATCCCTCTTACAGAAAACTAGGCTTAAGAATATTAGCTTTCTGCATGCAGTTATTACTCCCTTGGTCCCTTTCTGACTTGTAGGTGGAGAGCAAAAGAAGTCTGTCTCAGATCTCCATACTGCAATAACTTTTGTCAGTATCTATTCTATTTTGGGGAAAAGAGCAAGGCTATTGGGGTTAAATGACTTGCCTAAGGTCACACAGGTAAGGCCAGATTTGAACTCAGGTTCTGGTGCTCTACCCACTATGCCATCTAGCTGTCCTCATTCCATTTAATAAAGCTCATAGTATTTTTTTAATTGTTTATTTTTATTCATTTATTTTATTGTTTTATTTTATACATGTATATTAACTTTTTTAAAATATACATTTCTTTAGGAATGATGTTGCCATAGAAAAATTGGAACACAAGGGAAAAAAACAGAGGAAAGGGAAAAAAAAAGTGAACATAGCATGTGTTGATTTACATTCAATCTCTATAGTTCTCTTTCTTGATGCAGATGGTGTTTTCTATCCAAAGTTTATTGTGATTGTCTTAGATAAAGCTCATATTCATTTAAGATGTTTTTAATTATGACACTTGTAAGAGTATCAAAAAATAAATTTCATATATTTTAGTGAAAGGCACAGGATGCAGGAGGCTTTGTTTTAGATCTTCAAATTGATATTATATATATATATATATATATATATATATATATATATATATACCTCCAGTCTTGCCTATGACATGGTCATAATCACTTAATTTGCTTCTCTTTTCTTTTCTTTATTCTTTTTGGGTTGAAGACGACTTTTCCAACCATGAAGCCAATTGATAATCTATGAGATCTTTGTAAATTTATATATAATATGATGTATGTGAAAGTAATGTCCAGGATCATCAGTTATGTTAGGCTCATATTCATGTAGAATCATATTAATTTCTGGATTATTTGTGAATTCTAGTATATATATAGTTAAGATTCAGAAAAGTTATAGAATAATACCCCCGCAGGGATTAGCAGGGAGATTTTTTCTCCTCTCCCTCCATTGCCATGGCATCTAGCAATAAATTATTCTTCTAGAAGGAAACTCTACCAGTAGTTGGACAGCTAGTTCACAAATTTGAGAAAATCCAAGCCAGAAGCTGGAAGTGGAGGAGAAATCTAGCCTCTAAGAATTTATCAGTCTTTGTGGGAAAGACGGGATTTATTCCACCTCCCCATCCCTACCCCTATTACTCATGTTGCTTTGAAGCAGAGTCACTCATCTAATAGGAGACACTGCTATAATAGGAGAAATTTAGCAGGGAGCAGAGATAAATTCCAGACTGACATATATTCAAATGAGTAAGGAAGAAACAACTTCAAAGAGGAAAGCTTCTGACAGCAGAAAAAAGAGATAGTTTTGGACTCAAGTGAGAGCTTGCCCTGGCAATAGAAAGTCAAGTTGTACAAAGGATGCCAGTTATATAACCTGCCCAGCAGAAATGCTGCCCCAGGGAAGGGGTTTGTGAGGATTTTTGGTAATAAAAAGATTTCCAGGACCTGAAGGACTAGAACCCTCCAGGACCTAGACCACATTAGGATGCTTTTACTAAGAGTCAATTATTTCATTTGGATAATTATTAATAGGAAGTATATTTTTTCAAGGCAGCTAGATGTTGATCTGTTTATATGACAAACCTCTGTTTATTTTAATCCACTAGAGAAGAAAATGTATCTTTCCAAGTATCTTTGGCAAGAAAATCCCCTGGAAAGCATTGGTATGCTATAGTCCACAGAATCCCAAAAAATTAGACATAACTGAACAACACATTTTGAGGCTGGTGAGCAGGTACTCCTAGAACCTAGAGTAGTAGCCACCCTCTGGGAATACAATCCTCAAATTCCCAAAGTATCTTGATGCTACCTTTGCAATAAATTGCAAACCAATGTTCAATTTCCTTGCACTTGTGCAAGTGTGAATTCAATTTGTTTTCCTAAACTTTTTCTTTGTATTCTTAATGCATCTGAGTGCCACTGTTGGATCAAAGGGCATGTGCAGTTTCATAGCCTCCTTAGCAACTTTATTTTTTTAAAAATTTTAATTTTAATAGTATTTAATTTTTCCAAATATATGCAAAGATAGTTTTCAACACTCAACTTGGCAAAACTGTGTTCCAAATTTTTCTCCCTCCCCTCCTTCCCCAAGACAGCAAGCAATCCAATATAGATTAGACATGAGCAATTTTTCTAAGCTCATGGAAAAACAACTTTAAAATTAATGTGTGATTTAGTTTAAAGAGATATTAGGGTTTGTTAGAACAAGTTATATGTACAGACATTTAAATATTCATATATTCTTACAGCTATCAACTCTAGAGAAAAAAAAAAAAGAGAGAGAGAACTCTAAAAGCATTGAAATTAAGCTGTTATTTGGCAACACAGAGATATCTGACCAAATACTTTCCAAATAGAATAGGGCAAAGCGGAGAGTACAAGTACAATTCTCTGTCCTAAACTTCTGGGTATGAGTTAGGTGTTCAATAAATACCATACTGATTTATGTTTTTTTTCATAGTGTTTAAAAGGCTTCTTCCTCAGACTGTTTTTTTTTTTTTTTTTTTAATCTGTTGTCGGCAAGGAAATTGCCTTTCTTCTATTATTTGTGAAGAGCAATAATAGGTTAAGTTTTATATCCAACTATATGTTAAGGGTTATAAAACACTTTCAAATATAATTTGTGACTTAATATTCCTTCCTTCCCAAATAATCTAGATTCACATGGACCAATTTTGAGGGCTGACCCCAAAGGAGATAGTTGTCTCTTTAGCTCATTGCTCCTCTTTGAAGATATGCCAGGAAAATCTCATAATATAATCATGATATAGCTCATGTTTAGGTTCTATCTAAATGTGAATAGAAAAGATTCCCTCATTCATATTCAAGCACTCAAGTTACCAAATACAACTTTTATTTCACTTTACTGAAAATGAAAATGTTTCAAAGATTCATAAAACTATCAACAGATACAAAAAACATAAAGAAAACTCAAATACCACATCAATTAATTCTCCTCCTGTCAGCTACACTTTCCCTGAGTCCTACACAGTTCTTCCAAAATTTAGAGGATCACTCTATGGTTTAGACTCCTCCCAGAAAATAAACATACTTTTGTGAAGTGTCCAATAAGCCTTTCCATTGGAAATGTATTACCAAAGCAACTCACGAGCTTTGCTCTCCAAGTAGAATGGGAACTATCCTCTTTTAGATTTATTCCTGGATTTGCTTAATTGTACTGATTTTTTTTTCCAAATTAATTCTAGGGGTAAGATAACAGATTCATGAGAATTTGAGTTAATTTTTTTTTTTTACAATTCAATTAAATACATACATTTAAAATTCTAATCAAGATAATAAATCTTAGCTATTAATTTGTGTACTTAGGATTTTAACTTGAAAATTTCAGAAAGCCATATTTATCAGGGTTTCTAGAGACTATGAGAAACAGAAGGAGAGCCAGAAAGGGGGGGAAAAAACACTAGAAAGCATCACATTTAAATAGGAAAGCCAGTAACAGAAACACAGTCATTTAAATAGGCCACAGTAATAAGCTTCAGATTTCTAATGGACAAATCACTAAATTAATTATTCACATATTTGACAAGCAACTTCTTCATGTTTAATTTTATTCCAAATCCCACTTTATGTCATTTTTAAAAGTTACACTGACAAATGGTTAGCTTTTCTTCATAGAGGGATAATATTCATAAATTTACAGAATCCATGTAGCTTTTAAATTAATCTGAGACTCTACAATCCAAAATTAATTTTCTATTAATCATATTTTAGTAAACCAATAATTTTTCTTAAGCATAAAGCCATTTCTTTATCCCACATAACTTTTCCCAGACAGCTTTCCCAAATTCTTTTCCTCTCCCCCCTGAAATTATTTTGAAAACTTTTTCACATATTCAATTAATAATAAAGGTCTAGACAGTCATTCTCAGGGAAAGAATTTGTACTTTGGCTACACAAGTACCCTAAAGATTCCTCGCTAAGGGAAAAGGGAAGTCTGAGCATTTCTACAATGTATTAAAGGCAAAAGTCTCTTCACATATTATGTATAATTTAAGAATCTAGAGAATCAAGCTAAAAAAAATTCTTTTTAAAATTAGTTGTCTATAAATTTAAAGGACTTTTCTTTTTTTTAACAGTGTCTAGGTTTTAAATTTTATCTCATTATTGGAAAGAATTGGATTTTCAAAGCATGATCTAACACTGTACAATGTCCAGTTTTGAAGATATAACTTTAATTTTTTAAATCATTCTAAGTAATATGCACAGTTTTAACATTCTCACAAAAAAGGATTTGTTCAAACATATTTGAATATCATACTGTAGAAACAAAATACAATAATGTTTTCTTCAACAATAAAACATATAAATCATATTTAAGAAAGATTATCTTAAAGGAAAACACAAAAATCATTGTTTTAGCAAAATAAGGGAGGGGAGTAAATAAGACAACTTGTTTTTAATTAATCATTTGAACATAGCAAAATTTTTGGAAATTGTAGTTTTAAGAGATTTGTTTAAAGAACTCTTACCACATCTAAAAAACACCCCATGTTTCTAACATGAACAACAAATATTCCCTTTTGTTGCAAATAAAAATAGAGAAACTCAGTTTAAAAAATGTCTTTCACATAGGAGGAATTAGAAAAATTTCTGTACTTTCTAATTTCCTCGTCTGTGAAAGACAAATGTAAGAAATGAACATATTACATAGACTCCAAATATTCACTGGATCTTCCTCCACTCTAAAATTCATCATGAAATCTTGAATATATAAAATCATTATTTATACTCATCATAAACCTGATTCAGGTCAACTATTTTAATCTGCTTAAGTTCATATTTACCTCATGGAACAGATACAAATAGCAACAATATGGTATACTAGATAGAGCAAAGAACTTGAGCTTAGGAAAGTATGAATTTAAGTTCTGCTTCAGACATTTATTAGCTGAATGATCTTGAACAAGATATTAAATTTCTAGCCTCAGTTTCCTCATCTATAAAAAGGAGATAACAAATGTTTTACTGAGCATGCTGTGAGACTAACAAAATAATGTGAAATGAAATTTTAAAGTATTATAGAAATCTTAGTTATTATTAGAAATTGCAATTAACAATAATCCTTGCTTCCTCTTTATTTTTATTTTTCAAAGGAATAATATATTAGAACAAGGGAAGAGCTTCCCAAATTCTTCCCTGAGTTCTTTTTTCTACTCTTTTCCCTGAAATTCAGACTGAAAAAAAGATTAACAACTGTGCTCACAGATCTTTTAAAAACCTAGATATTTGGAAAGCTTAAAATATCTTCTAACTAAAAAACTTTCATTGCTTCTAAAATTAGTCTCTGCTAAGTTAAGAGATGTTTACAAAACTATATCAGTACAAGCAGACAGGAGGGCACAGATATGTATAGATAAGGGAAACCTTTTAATCCTGTTAATCTTGTCCTGATAGAAAGATTTTGATCAGATAAAATTCTAATTAGTTTAATCACATACAGATATAGATAAAATAAAAACACTTCCCAATTTCTCTCACATACACGTTCAGAAGACAAAAAGAAACATTTTCTTAATTTTGCCTATTTAGCAAAAATAAATAAATAAATAAAACAGATTTAAATCTAGATGTGCTTTCCCTTCTCCCCCTCTTAAAGTGCACTATCAGTTTAACTAGAAGCTAAATCTTGAGAGAATAATAAATCACACAGATACTGGAGTTCCCTTACTGGAATTTATTTAAACAGTTCCTTTCACAGACACACATAGGGAAGGCAGGGAAGGCTCATGGGTCTATTACTACAGGTTGGGGGTGGTGTGCTGAAGAGATATCTGGCCCACCTATAGGCAAGAAGATGTAGTTGAATCGGGTAGGGGAATGATGGGGGGGGAAAGGGGGTTGACAGAAGATCAAAAAGCCAGATGCATGATAGAGGGAAGAACAGATAAACGACAAATCTATTCTTCCTGGAAAGCCTGCAAACACTCTATAAGCTAAAAGAAACACACACAATCCCCCTGGGGACAGACAGACACTTAAACAGACTAACCCTCCTACAGCAGGTAATGGATATAATAAAATAAAATTCTCTCTTTTGGGCAAACTCTGGCCAGCACACACACACACACACACACACACACACGCACACACACACGCACACACACACACACAGCAGAGTAAGAGATTCAAACAGACTTGGAACAGAAACATTAACAAGAATAAAGGTTTTTTAATGGACCAAAAAAAAAAAAAAAAAAAAAAAAAAAAAAGACACCACCAGGGGAAGTTCAAACATCAGTGAAGTTGTAGTACAGATAATGACCTTCACAAGCTCTCTAATAGAGACTTTTAAAAATTCTCTCTCACTGGGGTGATAGATGAGAGGACACATGGGGGGAGGGACTGGTGAAAAGCAAAACACTTTTGAGGAGAGATAGGGTGAAAGAAAAGAGAGAATAGAATAAATGGGGGAAATAGTAATAGAAATTAGGAAAAGAACTTTGAAATAAGTTTCTCTGATGAAAGCCTCATTTCTCAAATATATGAAGAATTGAGTGAAATTTATTTTTAAAAAGAGTCGCACTGCTCAACTGATAAATGATCAAAAGATATGATCTATGTCCAAACAGTTTTAATATCATGCATATCCTTTAATCTAACAATATCACTTTAAAATACCCAAAAGATATTTTTAAAAAGAACCTATATGTATAAAAATATTTATAGCAACTCTTTTTTCAGTACAAAGAAGTGAAAATTGAGGGGATATCCATCAACTGGAGAATGGTTGAATAAATTGTGATAAGAGATTATGAAGGAATAGTATTGTTCTATAAGAAATTATGAGTAGGATGCTCAAGCAAAATGGAATGTACTAGGTACATAGTAATAGTAAAGTTGTGGGATGATCAGCTGTGTATGACTCTGCTATTCTCAGTGATACAATGATCCAAGACTACTCTGAAGGACTTGTGATCAAAATGTTATCCATATCCCCAGAAAAACTGATTGTATCTTACTATAGACTGGAACATACTTTTTTAACTTTCTTTTCTTTTTCTTGAGGGTTTTTTTTGGAGTGGGATGGAGAGATCTATGTTTTCTTTTGCAACATGATTTTTATGGAAATATTTTATATAGCTTCTCAATGGTGGGGGTTGGAAAGGAAGGGGGAGAATTTAGAACTCAAAATTTAAAAAACAAATGTTTTTTATGTTAAACATGGTAGAAATATATGTTAAATCTAATGTATGCATATATATTTATACAAGTATACAAACCAGTAAAAAAAAAAAAAAAAAAAAAAAAAGGCAGCAAAATAAAATGCAAGCAAGCAACAACAAAAAGAGTGAAATGCTATGTTGTGAACCACATTCAGTTCCCACAGTTCTCTCTCTGGGTATAGATGGCTCTCTTCATCACTGAACAATTGAAACGGATTTGAATCATCTCATTGTTGAAGAGAGCCACCCCCATCAGAACTGATCATCACACAATCTTGTGATTGTCAAAAAAACATTTTTTTACATGTAGCTAAAGGAAATAAAAAAAAAATTAAAGAAAAAAAAGTCTCTCTCATCTCAAATGTGACACCAGGAGTCTGGGGAAAAAATAAGTTGTGGGCAGCAGTTTTTCCTCATCTCTCCTTATTTATGATACCTCACTTTAGATCAGAATTGTTACAAAAAGAAAACCTGCTTTATTACAGTTTGTAATATATCAGTAAAGCATTTTATTCAATATAACTTTACAAGCCAAGTCAGGGAAGGGAACACAGAAAAGTGTGTCTATAGGGCAAGTGGATTTCTGAATATTAAGCCATTCTACTGTAATGCCAAAGAAACTGAGCAAGACAGAGATTAGAGACCAATTCAATAATTTATTAAATGGAGAGAAATACTGGGACCAATGCATCCATGTTGATCCCAGGGCTAGAGGAGACTGTCATCTCAAAGAGTCTAGCCCCGAGTATCAGGGTAGAGAGCCTTTTATGGAATAACAAGAACAATGACATAATGGAGGGACCTAGGTGGGGATAACTTAATAGAAGGAGGTTACTGATATTCTAATGACATTAAGGAATGTCTATAAAACCTTTATCTCAACCATTAAGAGGGGACGGTCATAACCTAAGGCAGAATTACAAAATAGGACAATTGGAGGAACTGGTCACCCCATTAAAAGGGAACTTTGGCATAACACTACATAGGTGGAGTACTTAAATTGTACAAAAGAACACATAAACGTGCTGGCTTCACTTGGCTTGGAGGAAATCTTCTATGTTTCAAGAAAGACAAAAACTTTCTAGGTTGCTGGTCCATGGTTGGTTTCTGGAGTTCAAGACAGGGTAGACTGGATTTTGGATATTCTTGAACAAGAATTCAAGAAGATAAAACAACTCAACAGGAATTCAAGAAAGGCAAAAGAAAGTAAAACATAAGGGCTAAAACATGTGATTGCCCATTTACAACAAAATGAAGATATCCTAAAGGAATTCACATTAAAAAAGGAAAATATAGCATTCCTCCCTTTGCTATTTCAAGGAGAGCTTGAATTGCTTTCAGATATCTAAACAAAAAAATTAAATAATGTATAACAGGAGGCTTGTCAATGAGCCCAGTTCACATAATCATGTATACAGGGAGGCTAATGCTAAGTGGAAAGGAGTTTGAGCCTGCTTCAATGATGAAATGAAATGCTTTGGAGAAATTTTGGTGCATATGCAGATATTTTCTAACTGGTTCTAACTGACCTGTTAATGATATATTGGGTAGAAGGTCTTTGGTCATTGCTGTGGAACTAGAACTGGGAGTACCTTCACAAAGGCTTTATTCAGATAAGACCTCTATCTCTTAGACTTTCTGCTTGTTAAAAACCAAAAACAGAAGGAAGAAAAAAGAAAGAGAAATTACATTCAAAATAACCACAGACTGTATGAAATATTTAGACCAAATTAGGTAGGAATATATACAACATACAGTACAAGGTATAATATACAGACACTATATGAATACAAGTACAAAACTTTTGACAAATAAAAAGTATTGAAGATATTTTAATTGTTCATTATTGGGTCATACCAGTAGAAAAAAAAAGATAACATTACACATTTTTACACATGTTTATTTGTTTATTCAGTATTATACCAATTAAACTATCAAATGATTATAGCATTAGAAAAAATAATAACAAAATTAGTCTGGAAGAAGAAAATATCAAATCTCAAGAAAGACAAAAGTTGGAAGGAATGTGGGAAAATTGGAACCCTAATGGATTGTTGATAGAGTTGTGAAATGATCCAATCATTCTGGAAAGAAATTTGTAACTATGCCCCAAAGGCATAAACAATGCATAACCTTTGACCCCAAAATACCATTACTAAATCTGTAACCCAAAGAGATTATAATAAAAAAAATGAAAAGAACCTATATATACAAAAATATCTATAACAGTTCCTTTAGGGTGGCAAAGAATTGGAAATTAAGGGAATGTCTATTAGTTGTAGAATGACTGGACAAGTTGCATATATGATTGTGATGGAATTATAAGAAATAATAAGTATGATACTTTCAGAAAAGCCTATCAAAACTTACATGGACTGATGCAAAGAGAAGTTAGAGAAGCCAAGAGAACATTGTAATAGTAATATTGTATAATGGTCAATGGTGAATGGCTTAGTTATTCTCAAAAATACTGTGATTAAAAATAATTTCAAAGTACTTTTGATTCAAAGCACTTTTCTTCCAGAAAAAGAACTGATGAAGCCTGAATGCAGATTGAAGTATACCTTTTTTTTACATTTTCTTTATTATTTTCTTGGTTGTGAGGGCGGGTTTTTTTGGACTATGTCCCCCCCCCAAATATGACTACTATGGAAATATATTTTGCATGACTGCACATGGATAACCTATACCAAATTGCTTCCTTTATCAAGGAGGGGAAATGGGAGGGAAGAAGGAAGAAAATTTTGTGCTTACATTTTTTAAAAACAAAAGTTAAATTGTTTTTACATGTAACAAGAAATATATATATATATATATATATATATATATATATATATATCAAAGTATACTACAATACAGCAATGATCAAAACTACTTGGCCTTGATTGCTTAAAAAATAGAACATTTGATCAGTGGAATAGACTTGGTACACAAGATCCAGATGTAAACAAATTTAAAAGAATAACATTCAATTAACAAAAAGATCTTCACTACTACTAGTGAATATGGATTAACTATTCAAAAACTTCTTGGAATAATTGCACATGTTTAACAGACTGGCTTACTTGCTATCTAGGGGAAGGGAAGAAAAAGGGAAGGAAAAAAATTGTCACACAAGGTTTTGCAAAGGTGAATGTTGAAAATTGTCTCTGCATATGTTTTGAAAATAAATAGCTTTAATAAAAATAATTAAAAACCTCTTGGAAAACTAGAAAGTATTCTATCTGTCAGTCATCAAACTCAAACTTTTGTGCCAGGCACTGTGCTAAACTTAGAAATAAAAAGAAAGACAAAAATGCTCTCCCTAACCTCAAGAAGATTATTTTATAATGGAAGATGCTGAATGTAAATAGCAATGTGCAAACATTCATATATCCATGATAGATGGTAGGTAATCTCAAAGGGGAAAACTCTAGCATCTGGCAGAATCTGGAAAGGCCTTCAGAAGGGAGAATTTGACCTGTCTTAAAGGAAGTCAAGGAAGTTAAAATTCAGAGGCAGAGAATTCCAGGCATGGAGTATAGACAGAATGTGCAATGAAGAACAAAGAATTCAGTAAAACTGGATCAAAGAGTAAGTGACAACTGCATAAGTAAAGGACATGTATAATAGATATTCCAAAAGTGAAAATGACAAGATTTAGCAATAGATATATAGAGTGAATGAGAGTAAAGAGTCAAAGATAACATTGGGGTTATAAGCCTCGGTGAATGAGAGGAGAATGATTTCCTTCACCCAAGGAAATTTGGGAAAAAATGAAGTTTTTGGGATGGGAAAGATAATAAGTTTCTGTTTTGAACATGTTGAATTTGAGATGCCTATAATTAGTATAAGTTGTCTAAAAGGCAGTTGATCATATGAGACTGTAGTTCAAGGGAGAGAATAGAGCTTTATACATAGCTTTAGGTATCAAAGAATATATAGTTTGGATGAAAAAAGAGAAGAGCCTATAATAGAGAGTTCAGTACATTCATAGTTAGTGCTACATGGATGAAGAGCCATTAAAGATCTGGGTGGCAATATTCTAGAACATTTTATAAAATAAATTACTAGAAAATAATAAATATAAATGAAACAAATATCTAGAAAAAGAAGTGATGATTACAAAGATCCAGGATGGTTTTATCAAGAACAGGTTGTTCTAGACAACAACTAGGTCCTGTTAGTTTGAATATTGAATTCACACTATTAGAAGTTAAAATTATGTAAAAAATAATAATTTGATTCAGTGCAATGGGAATATACAGCATTAATTCAAATAATATAGCTTCACAGATTGATTCACTATTCACACTAATGTAACTATTTCCTATTTTACTGGTGCTAATGTTAAGTTATATCAACTTACAGAGGTTTTCTTCAAGCATTTGAAAGAATTTTTCATGTCATGTGTATAGAAAAGATAGTAGGATGTGAGTTTGACTCACATTAAGTCAAGATTGAATTACAAACCAGTTGAATGGACAGATCTAAACAATGATTAATGATTTAATGTCAATTTGGAAACTGGTTATCAATGCTCTCAAGAATTGTTCTTGGCTCTGTACTTGTATAAAAGCCTTGAGGTAAATTTAAAGAAACTAGATAAATTTAACCAAAAGTATCAGCATGGTTGGTAATTTCTCAC
The DNA here is from genome assembly GCF_902635505.1 of Sarcophilus harrisii. Classification (NCBI taxonomy): domain Eukaryota; kingdom Metazoa; phylum Chordata; class Mammalia; order Dasyuromorphia; family Dasyuridae; genus Sarcophilus; species Sarcophilus harrisii. The sequence goes on from NC_045426.1 coordinate 243,787,083, forward strand.
TGGAAGCTCAAGACCTTGCTTCTAGGAGGGACACTGTTGAGCATCCATGTATATATATAGTGCACCTGGTTCTGGTCAGCAACATGACAAGGGAGAGGCTCTTTAATTGGCTATAGAGCCATACAACTAAGCCTGACTTCTGCCATGACTTTTTAACCTTGTCTTTAGGTATATATTGGTTTTCTAATTTCTTGGTCCCCAAGGTCCAGAGAGGGGAAAGGTTTGTCTTGAGAAAGGGAGTTCAATCCTTGAGCTCACATTTGCTCTTCTTTTACATGAAGGGATTAGAAACTCCAACCTTATGAATTTTAAAATGTCATATGGGTGCTCTGCCCACTCAGCATTCCAAGCTAGTATTGATATTTTAAGAAGGAATGTCTTTTGGGGGTGACCTTTGGGGCTCCACGCCAGTTGTAGGTGAGGCAAAGAAATCTGACAACATGTTGCCTTTGAATGTGAATTTGGTGAAACCATGTCTTTGCAGGAATTCTCCCACAGAGTCCAAGTAGAAAAGGGGAGGGTATATCCCTGAGGTACCAAGGAGAAATGTGTATGCATTTGTTCTTGCCATAACTTGGAAATATCCTTTTCTCATTGTTGTTGTTCAGTTATTTTTCAGTCATGTCTGACTCTTTGTGTGACTCCATTTGGGTTTTTCTTGGCAAAGATACTGCAGTGATATGCCATTTCATTCTCCAGCTTATTTTACAGATGAGGAAACATTTTAGAGATGAGGCAAATAGGGCTAAATGATTTACCCAATTTGCACCACTAGTTGTATCTGATACCACTTTTGAACTCAGGTCCAGCACTCTATTCATTGCATCATCTAGCTGCCCAAAAATATCCTTTTGTAAAAGCTCATTGATGCTAACTAGTTAAATAAAACTGGAATGCTAGTCACTGGTTCCTAATAATAGGGGGAACATCAACATTAGGAATTTAACCTAGTGGCAAGGGAAGGATTCTGGGAAGATAGTAGAATGGGTCAGTAAATTTCAAGCTCTCCAGATTTCCCCTACAAACAGAACAAATTTGCATGTCAGGGAAAAATGAAGACTTGGGATAGAACAGAGGTCCTCCTTGGACAACCTGAATAGAGTGGAAGAAAGACCCCAGGCTATGTATTAATTTGTGTGATGTGCAAACACCTCTAGGCTAGCTCCACAGAAATACCTAGTGGGGTACCCTAGAGTGAGCTGGTGAGGCTGGAGCCTCAGTAGGAGCCACAGAAACTTTCTCCCACACTGCATGTGGAATTGGGGAGTCTGAGTCCCAGCAAAACCTTGGCTGATTAGGAATATTAGACTCAGTGGCTACAGAAGTGCAGCCCTGGATGAGAAGAAACAGCACATCCTTGAGTACAGGGGCAATGAGACCACCACTTGCAGGAAGATGGAGCTTTTAGTCTGGAGTTCCAGATCAGAAGAGAGAGCTGAAGTGAAACTAGAGGCATCATCCCCTTCCTCCCCCACCTAGGATTAGAAGTGTTTACATTAATAGTTCCCATTTTTTACAAATGAACAGGCAAAGAAGAACCTAACCATAGAAATTTACTATGGGAATAGGAATAGGTAAGACTAGGGTTCACCTTCAGAGGAAAACAGTGAAGTAAAAAAAGCTTCTTTTACCCTAAAGAATAGTGTTAGTGCTCCCTGCCCAGAGAGAATGTATTTTAAAAATTCAAAAAAGAATTTAAAAACCAAATGAAAGACACTGAGAAAAAACTTTTAGAAAAATCATCCAAGAAAAACAAGATTATGAAAAATTGAACAACTAGAAAAGGAGGGTCTCAAAGATGAAAATAACTCTTTGAAAATTAGAATTGGGAAAAGGGAAGCCACTGAAGCTAGAAGAGACTAAGAAATAAAATAGAGTATAAAGAATGAAAAAATATAACAGAATGTGAAACATAACAAAAATAATAGACCGGAGAACAGATCAAGAAAAGGAAATATAAGAATAATAGGACTATCTAAAAACTGTGACCAAAAAAAGAACCTTGACACAATAATGCAATAAATAATTCAAGAATATTGTCCTGGAGTTAACTAACATGAGGGGAAAATAGAAATAGAAAAAAAATAAATAAACCACCAATCACCACCTCAAAGAGACTCTTTGTAGAAAACACATAGGAATATTATTACCAAATTCTAAAAATCCCAAATCAAAGAGAAAATTTTGCAAGAAACAAGGAAAAAAAAAACAATTCAAATATGCTGGAGCTACAATTAGAATTGTACAGGACTTATCAGCAGCTACAATAAAATACCGCAGGTCCTGGAATCATAAATGCTGGCAATCAAAAGATTTAGGTCTGAAGCCAAAAATATCATATCCTTTAAAATTATCAATAATTTTGGATGAATGAAAATTTGAATGAATGAAAAAAGACATTCAACACATTTGCAGATTTTCAGGATTTTCTTTCACTAAACCCAAATGCAATAGAAAACTTAATATATAAGGACCAATACCAAAAATCTGTTTCAAGGAACTTAACATAGACAAACTATTTATGTTTTTACATGAAAATATATATCATATGTTTAAGATTAAAATCAGCAATTGAGTAGCTCAAAAGAAATATTGGGGCAGAGTTGAGTATAATCTGATTCTAAAAAGCAAAACTGCCTAGGAAAAGGTAAAAACCATAATGATGTTATATAAATGAGGTGCAGAGGAAGAAAAGACACACAGGCAGTAGATGGGGGAGGAGGGTTAGTAGTCCTGAAAACCTACTCACATTGGGAACAGGTTAAATAGGCAACATTACATATATACCATAAAGGAAATAGCACTCTCCAAAATACATAGAGAAGAGGGAAGGGATGGGCAGAGGGGGAAGTAAAGGAATGGGGAAGAAGACAAAGGAAGAATCTACGAGTGGGGGGAGGTTAAGTAATAGTAAGGCAATTAAGAAGCAGAATTAAAGAAGAGTTAGCAAGGATAGGAAAGAAGAGATATACACAAACACTGTAAGGATCAGGAGTAGAATTTATTAGGAAAAAAAAAAGTGAGGCTACTAAATACTGATCTTAGACAAAGTCAGACTTAAAGATTTAATCAAGAGAGAAATCTACATTATATATCAACCATACTAATATTGTTTTAGATGCATGTTTACATATAGGTAAATGCATATGTGTATGTGTGTGTGTGAGAGAGAGAGTATATGTAGATATATATGTAGATATTTATATATATAATGCTCTATATGTGTATATATAGATATATGTACATATGTGTGTGGCTGTAGGAGTATGAATGTATATGTATATGTGGGTATACATGCATATGTATGTATATATATATATATATGTATATGTAAATATATCTGTGTTTAATATACCCTGCTTGGAGGAGGTGGGAAGGGTTAAGAGAGAAAAAAAGAATAAAATAAAAATGTACACAGCAGAGAACACTTACTTACAAGGAAGCAAAGAAAAGATGGACACTCATAAATAAATTCTTTCTTCTTATATATTCTTTCTTGAACTGGAGATTTATTTTTATATATTTTAAATCTTCCCTGATGTTCTGTTTTGTTTTTGTTTTCCTTTTCTGTTTTTATTTTTTCTATTCTGTCTTTTTTAAAATAAAATAAAAAATAAAATGAAAATGGAAAAAAACTTTAAAATAAAATATCAACATAGTGGCAGCTATGTGGCAAGGTGAGTATGAATGAACCTTGGACTTGGAAGCAACAAAAACTGAGTTCAAATTCAAGCACCATAATTACTTAGTTGTATTACCCTGGGCAAGTCATTTAACCTAATTGGGTCTCAGTTTCTGCATCTATAAAATAGGCATAATAATAACACCTATCTCATAGAGTTGTTGTGAGGGTCAAATGAGATGACATATTTATAGTATTATACATGTATAGCATACCTTATGGCATAATAAAAATGTTAACTAATGTTCTTAAATTGCTAACCAGTAGAAAAGATAAAAACCTATTCCCCAGGGTCTCCTACAATTCTGAGGGGACAGATATAGCAGCTTGTCTCTGAGAGAAGGAGCCAAATATAATTGCTATATGTAAAGTCTCTAAAGAGACTGCATACAAATTATAAAATCGGCCTTCATATTTGTAAGGATCCCTGAAAACTCAGCACTATCATTTTTGGATACCCTAGTTTGTGGGATCCTGGAGAAAATAAACCTCCCCCAAACAGGTTACAATTATATAGTTGGTTTGTCTGCATGTGTTCCCTCTGCTCATCAATAACATTTGAGATAATTTTGCAAAGTTTTATATTTGTTGATTTGTTTGTTGGTTAAATACTGATACTTGATGAATCTTATATAAGTATTTATATCAAGTAATATAAGAAATATGGAGTTTGCATCATTAAAATGCTAGGTGAGAAATGTTCATTTTTTTGGTATTTAAACAATTATAGATTACTTGCTTCATTGTGATATCCTTGTATCTTGCAAATCTATGTGGTAAGATTTGCCTGTGTACCTAGAAACCATGTATAATCAACTCTCAGTGCTACATTCATTTTCTTAAGAGCCTCACCCATCTTCTGGACTTAATTAACAATGTTTTGTTATTTATTATTTTTTTTTTGGTAACAGAGCCTCTTTTTTCCTGTACTGTAAGTTTGGAATCCTAATAGCATTTTCCTTGCAAAATCAGGGACCTATTGAAAGATATTTTGTGTGTCCTTTGGAATAAGATTCCAGTAGAAATTTTTTTGGAATTCTAATGGTCCAGGAGACCAAAAGAATTCATTTATGGTACTAGAACTCCTAAAGAAATTTTAGTGTGTCCTACACAGAAAGAAATTCTTAGAAAATTTTGTCCAGACCTTCATTGCATTGCCTTATGTACTAAGAAAATTCAGGACTACTTGGATTCTCAGCAGATGATAATGAGATTGATTTATGAATACTTCTGGAGTTCCCAGTCTGTGTGGAAAATTCCACCTGCTCTAGGAGTATGAGAAGGGTTCTCTTCTGAGAGAATTCATTCATTTTTTTCCTTTCCTTTGGAGTTACTCAGGTATTGAACCTGCTCTGTGAATATGGGTCCAGAGAAGGGGGATGGGAGTAATGGGAAAATGAGAAGGTGACATACTCCAGCTGTCCTAGACTTAAAATTAATCTACAATCACAAGCCAAGTCACTTTGATTTCTCTATTGAGATGAGAGTACCTTCTGGTTGACCATGGGTTCCAATTCCCTTTGGAGAGAGCTCTGTATAGTTTGAGTAGAGACCAGGCCATTTCCTTCTAAAATAGGAAGCCAGTTTTCTTTGTCTTTGGTTTACCTTTGGATTAAGGAAGGCCATTCAAATAAGCAGTAATATTTAGCAAGCTTTGTGAAATATTCCTTTCTTGATAATTCTACATAACTTTTTTGGGGAGGAATAATTGTCATTTTTCACCTGTACACAAGGGACTGTGTAAGATTGTGTTACATCAACTGTTTTGAGATTCTTTCCTGCATGGTATTGGGGAAATCAGGAAAAGGAAAATATTTATGCTTCCTTGAGACACCAGAAGACAGTTCTAGACTGGGGACCCTGCTGCATTAATGTAATAATTTTGCTTGAGAGAAAGAGGACAACGTAATTATGCTATTCAAAAGCTGTTTTTCTATCCTTATGAAAGACTGACTACCCAGCAGAACATTCTTGACATTAATAAATGTAAACTCTAGATGATCACAAATTTTGCTTAGCAAATAGGGGAATAAGATGAAAGAAAGTGAAGAAGCTGAATGTGATATGAGACAGGTCTAATGATAGACATTAAAAACATATATTTCAGAAACTTGTTCTCAACTCTCATTTCACCTCGTCTCTCTGAGAACATGAGAACATTCCTTTAAATTGGGCATGTAAATGAGAGCTTAAGGTATGTTGTACTTATCAAATAAATGAAACAAAGTAATTAGATTGTGATTAGTGAATATGTGTATCTGGCAGGTTGAGGACTGGAGGCTTATCTGAAAAGGATTTAGCAGTCAAATAATGGTGGCATTTCTCCTGGTGAGTTAGATGTGGCCAAATGAAACTAGAAATCTGTACCAACAATCAGAAAATTAAGATTTGAAAGTTCCAATGTTGCTGAGTTCTAATTCACACTCAATCCCAAATTGTGTTTCTCATGCCATGGATGGCCTGAGATTCTGACTTTCTGGAGCTGCTTTATCTGGCAGTTCAAGAACTCATGCAGTTTTAGGAACCTTTTGTGCAGATAAAAAGTCATGCCCCACATAGCTTCCACAGCTGCTCCACTAACTTTTATTCCAGGATTGGTCACAGACACAGTAATTCTGGAGTCAGGGCTTTTGCTGGAATTCAAGAAAGTTGGCATTTCTCTGACTCAATGGTCTGGTTGCTTGAAGGGATCTCTTACCTCCTTTCACCACAGCTAACTCATCACATAGTTCTGGACTGGGAGAAAAGATAGCTAGACTCAGCAAGGAGCCATGCTACCTTTGCCACCTTCATTTTTTTCTTCATCATGTCACTTCCACTGTCCAAATTCTCCCCAAAGTAGGCAGGTGGGACTGCAGAGTAGATGTATTTTATTTTACTTAAAAACCATGTGTGAGACATCATATGGGAAGTGCCATCAGCATAAAACATGTTTTATAGTATAATGAGCTGATTCCATTATCTTTTATTAAAAAAAAAAAAAAACAACAAACCACTTAACCATGTACATGATGTGATTTTAAAAGTATTTATGGTCTGTGGTGAAAATTTAATAATAACACAACTTTGTAAAAGTTCTTTTAAATTCTTGTGGCTATTATGAATTTTTAAATGAAGTTTATGTTTCATAATTTTATGAAATTATGCCCAAGATTTCTTCAGTAGTATTTTACAGATGGATGAGGTTCAGGCTATAGTACCCAATAGCCACAAAAATGAAGCTTAAAGAAAGTGGAAGTAGGATAACCAATTATAGTAGAAAACATACTACATTTGGAGTTAGATGTCCTGGTTTTGACTTCTTCTTCTAGGCATGTTCCATCCCCTTTCTGTGCCTCATTTTGCTCATCTATAACATAGATTAAGACTAACATGAGAACTTTTGGTGCCAAGATGATGGAGTAAAGAAGACACCCTCTGAAGTCCCCTCTGAATTTCCCTCCAAATGATTAGAAAACTGCTTCAGAATCTGTCTAGGTACAAGAAAGCACATTATCAGTATGGCAGGAAAAGTCTGTCTCACTAGAGTAGGAGGAAAGGGAGATTCAAGAGTAGTATTAGCAGCTGCCAGCCTCACAGGAAGGGGCTGCAGCAAGGCTCCAAGACTGGGGCAATCCACTAGCAAGGCCCACCTTTTTCCAAATCAGCAGCCTCCTAGGCAAGTGATGTCTCATGTGCATCACAGGAAGCACTCATCCCAGTGACTCCAGTCCCAACACTAGCCACCAGCAAGACCTTTACCCCATTGCTGACCAGGAATTAAGTCCTGCTCGAGGATTGGCCATCAGCAAGACCCTATTGTTAGGGCCTGACAGTAGAAAGGCCCTGTTTCCATAGTAACTCAGGAGCAGAGCACCATCCTTGAGGCAGATCAGCCACAAGATCCCTCCTCCAGCACCTGCCACCAGGAAGACTATGGAAACCTAGAAGAAAGATCCAACTCCTGAGGCAGGCCAGTAGCTAAACCTAGGGGACATCAACAAGGAGATCACACACACCCCAATACAAGTCTGAAGGGTAGCCTATTCTCTAGAGAAAGCAAACAGCTAAATTCAGGAATTCGGTGAAAATGAGAAGTAAGACCCTGAGCTCAGCAGAAAAAGCATGGGACAAAACTCAATTCTTTCACAAAAATACCAAATCACCAAAAAAAAAAAAAAAAAAGGAAGAAAAATGAGAAAAAAACAAACCAAAAAAAAAAAAAGAAAAAAGAATTCTACTATAGAAAGTTACTATGGTAACAGAGGATCAAGGCATAAATTTAGAGAGGATACTAATGTCAAAATGGCTGAAATTTGGTCTCAGGTGCAAAAAGAATTCCAGAAAGAGCTTTAAAAAAGATTTCAAAAAGCAAATTAGAGAAGTAGAAGAAAAAAATGAAAAAAGTAAGACTGATGCAAAAGGCCCATGAAAAAAATTCAATAGCATGAGAAAAAAATCCCAAAAAATTTACTGAAAAAATAATTCTCTTCTAAAAAAAAAAATTAGTCAAATAAAAAAGAAGTACAAAACCTCCCTGACCAAAAAAAAAAAAATCTTTGAAAATTACAATTTGAGAAATGGAATCTAATGACTCTGTGAGATATCAAGATATGATAAAACAAAATCAAAAAGTAAAAAAAAAAAAAAAAAAAAGAAAATGTAAAATTTCTCATTGGAAAAACAACTGAACTAGAAAATAGATTCAGGAGAGATAATTCAAAATTATTGGACTACAAGAAAGCCATGATTAAAATAATGTCTGGACAACATCTTTCAAGAAATTATCAAAGAAAATTTCCCTGATATATTAGAACCAAAGGGCAAAATAGAAATTGAAAGAGTTCACTGATCAGTGCCTGAAAACAATCCCAAAATAAAAACTCCTAGGAACATCATAGCCAAAATCCAGATATCTCTGATAAAATGCTGCCAGCAGCCAAAAAAAAAAAAATTCAAATATTGTGAAGCTACACTCAGGATTTCACAGTATTTGGCAGCTTCCACATTATAAAACAGGAAGACTTGAGATATGAAAAATAAAAAGTCAAAGTTAGGATTGCAACTAAGAATCAACTACCTAGCAAAAGTTGAACATAACTTTCAGGAGTGAAATTAAGGACTTTCAAGCATTCTTAATTAAAAAACAAGAGCCAAAAAAAAAAAAAAAAAACCCAACAACTAACCTCCAAATACAAGATACAAAAGAAATGAGAAAATCAATAAGGTTAAACTTTATATTTCTACGTGAGTAGATAATATTTTTAAGTCTCAAAGTCTTTATTACTAGAAGAGCAATTAGAAGAAATATATATGTACATATATACGTGTATACACACACACACACACACACACACACACACACACACATATATATATGGATGTAAATATAAAAGAATGTGGATATAGGTAACTATTGGATAATATCACCATACACACCCCCAAAGCAAAAATAAAAACAAAGAAATGAGAAAGAAAATTGCATTGGAAAAAGGAGGAGTAATCAATGATGCAAATTATCCTACATAAAGGAGGCATGAAAGAGCTATTATAATGGAGGAAGAAATGGAGGAATGATGGGTAAAGCATAAAGTTTACTTTCATCAAAATTGGCTTGGAAAGGGAATAACATACACACTTATTTGTATATAGAAATCTATCTTACCCTATAAGGAAATGAAAATGAATGGCAATATTATAAAAAGGAGGGAGGATTGATAAAAGGGATAGATGAGGAAGGCAGTAAAACACTTGTGAGGAGGAAAAAGGCTGGACATAAGGAGCTGATAAACATGGGATTAATAGCATGGGGGAAAATACCATAACTGCAAATGTAAATGGGATGAACTCACCCATTAAATAAAAGCAGATGGCAGAATGGATTTAAAAAAAAAAAAAAAAGACAACCCAGAATCCTAAAACATATTGTTTAAAAAAAAATACATCTAAAACAGATAAAACAGAAAGAAAAAGGTAAGGGGTTGGAGCAGAATTTATTATTCTTCAACTAAAGGAAAGGAAGCTAAGATAGAAATCATGGTTTTAGACAAAGCAAAAGCAAAACTAGAACTAATTAAAAGTGATGAGGAAGGAAACTATATCTGTTGAAATATACCATATAAATGAGGTCATATCAATACTAAACATATATGTACCAAATGGTATAGAATCTAAATTTTTGAAGGAAACATTGAATGAGTTATAAGAGGAAAAATAAAATTATACCAGCACGAGACCTCAGTTTTCCCCCTCAGAACTTTATAAATCTAACCAAAAAATAAACAAGAAAGAAGTAATGAAAGTGAATAGAATTCTGGAATTTATCTCTGGAGAAAATAGGAGGTCTCTGGGAATAGAAAGAAAAATAACTTATTCTCAGCAGTATTTGGCACCTACACAAAAATTGACCATCTATTAGAGGATAAAAACCTCAAAATCAATTGCAGAAATTCTTTAGTGATAGAATTAAAAATAATAATTACTGACATGTATCCAGTCCTTCAAGGTTTAGCAACTGCATTCTTCATAGTCCTCCTGTGAGGTAGATGGTATCACAGTGGTATTGTTCCCATTTTATAAATAAATTAACTAAAATGATTTGCTCTGAGTGACTTAGCTCATATATGCTAAACTCAAGTCTCCTGAATCCAAGTCAGCTCTTTTTGTGGTAGTTTAGAATAGAAAATTTAGAAGACTCCCCTCAATTGAAGAATGGCTAAACAAACTATATGATTGTAATGGAATATTATTGTGCTGTAAGAAGTGACAAGCAGGATGGTTTCAGAAAGTGTGGGTGCTTGGGGTGTGGCTGCTGAGCATGCTACAACCTCTTGGAGCCACAGGTGAGAGTTGAGTACCCTGTAGCCACTAAAGATAGATGAATAGTCCTGAAAAAGGCTCAACAAGTCCTCACACCAGAGGTGCTGGTCCTCTTTGAATCCTCCATGTATACATACATACATATATACATACACAGATGTATATCTACATTACATATATATTTTTATATGTATGTTTTAATTCCTCTACTTCCTGAGTAGAATAGCATTTTCAAATAACATATAAAATTAAAGTAAAAAGGCTGACATTCAGCACCAGCTCTGAAGATTGCTGAGAGTCAGAAACCCATTTTAGTTACAAATCTTCTGAAAATAATTATCACTAAGAAGCTTTTCTTTTCTCATAAATTCATCTGAGCCAATGAAATATAATGGACTTTAAGGAAAATGCTCTTCATTATAGAAATGAATAACTAGTAGCCACAAATCATACCAAAGAAGGACAAGATTTCTAAATATCTTTTAAAGATTTAACCTCAAAATCTCATCTGTCGTCTTCATGATGCAGATATAAGCAACTATCCACAGATACATAGTTACTGGTATATTCTTTCTTGTGCTTTCTTCAAGGATGTGCTGGAGCCAGTAGGTAGAAAGCCATTTGTTACCCTTTCTGTGTGAGCATTCATACTTTGAAAGTAAACAAATATCACAAATCAGGGCTTGATTTATTGTTTTATTAATTATCTAGTGATAGAAAAAATGTTAATAATGGAGATTAAACTTAAAAGTGTGCCATTAGCTTTCCAAGAGCGAGTTGTTAAACATTTACCAATATACACCTGGGCATCACCTTGTGCCAAGGCTTCCTTCCAGTTTTTATACCAAAGAAATTAATTCCCCTTGGTGGGAACTCTTTTGTACTGAATTCTGATCCAGTAGCAGAACTTCTCTTAGAGGTTGTGGAAGCAGCTGATATGGGATGGGGCAAAACAGTACTGAATGGCGTGATTTTATAAATGTTTAATAATAAGCTCTCAAAAACAAAGATGCCCATAACTCACTTCAAAATTTAATCTAAATAAGAAACATTTTTTAAACTTTATTAAGCCTGAACAATTAACCAAACAATAAATTAAGCCTTGATTTGAATTATTTGCCTATTTCTGAGGCATAAATACTAATGCTGAGTATTTAACAATTGGCTCTCATAAAGGAGCTGGAGCTGACTTTAGTACATCTTATCCCTCACTATTCATAAACCATCTGGGAGGGTGGGGTGGATTTCTCCTACTATCTAATGCATTAAATTCTACTTTAAAGATTAATTTCTTTGGTTTCTGTGTTACCCTTTACAACCACAACCACCACAGGGAATGAGAATCATTAAGCTATTAATCCTTTATTGGTGATTCATATTGAGGCATTATTTTAATAGCAGCAAGGCAGAGTGTAGCAGAGAATAAAGTCCTAAACTTTGAGAGTTCAAATTTGACTTTAACTCTTATGAAGTGTATGACTCTGGGAAATTCAGCCTCTCCCTGAGACTGACAATGAGAACCATTCCTTACACCCATCTATTCACAGAGAAGTAAATTGTGATATTGGAGAAGAAAAAGTTATGGAGACAGCATGGAGAAGAAAACCTACCCTAGGCCTATGGCCAAAAATATTATATCCAGCAAAACTAACCATAATATTGAATGAAAAAATGGACCTTTAACAAACTCACAGATAGTCAGGATTTTATCTCAACCAAACTTGAACTTAATAAAAAAAAATTTAACATATAAAAACCAAGATCAGATTAATTTCAAGGGACTTAACAATAATAAACTATGTTTTATATATGGAAATATAAACAATATGTATTTGTGTATACATATGTTTTATATATATCATACATAATTATATATTATATTATTAAATGTATATATATATCTAAGATTGACATCAGTAATTTGAGTAGTTCAGAAGAAAGATTGAGGCAGAACTGAGTATGATCTGAATATACTAAGGTAATAGATTAATGAGAATGGGGGAAACGGAGAGGGAAAGGATAGAGGGAAAAGATAATGTAAACTTGCCAAAAAGATTATTTTACAGAGAACTTATACAAGACAAGTGTTCACAAGATGATCAGAAAAAGTTATACAAGGATACTCTCTTAAGAACGTTAGAATTGATTGGCATGACATGGGAGTCACTGGCACAGGACCATCCAGCATGTAGTGCTCTCATTGGTGAAGTGTCTGTTCTCTATGAACAAAGCAGAATTGAATTAGTCCAAAAGAAACATGAGATGTGCAAAGTTAAAGAAGTCACACCAAAGGTTCATAGAGACTCTTTATGTCTGACCTGTGGCAGAGCATTCCAAGCTTATATTGGTCTGATCAGCCACAGTCAGACACACTATACCTCGACTCTAGCATAGTGATGTCATTTTGTTCCTCTTTGAGAATGAAGGACCCACCCAACAAACCAATGACCAAGCAAGTCAAAGAGTTAGCAAGGAAGTGGGGGGATGAAAGGGGAAAAAAGAATAAAGTAAAAAGTGCACAGCAGAAAACAAAAGAATAATCTATAAGAAAGCAAAGATAGACAATCATGAATATTTCTTCTATTACTATTTATGCTTTTTTGAAATGGAAATATATTGTTATATATTTTGAATCCTCTCTGATGTTCTGCTGGTCACATGATGTTTTATTTTGTTTTGTTTTCTTTTTCCTGTCTTTTTCTTATTTTGTATTTAGTTTTTAAAAAAGAAATATTTTTAAAAAAAGAAACAAATCCCTATTCCCTAATTCTGCCCAAATGGAGGTTTTGCTGCTTTCACAAGTTTGTTTCTGCTGTTGATAGTGAGAACTTTCACATGCTTACACTGAGGTAAGTATATTTAAGTCTTAAGTCATGTGCCTTCCTAGAGAATGTTATTTTATCTTAAATTTTAAGATATAATAACATTCTCTAGAAAGGCACATGACTTTCTCTTGGCTGTACCTAGAAAATTTTAAGAAAATCTATTAACAGTATAAAATATAGTCCTCTTTTCATTGTTCCAAAAGAATGAGTCAGATTCTTTCTTATTACTTCACTTGAAGGATTCAATTGACCTTGAACTTTCCAATATACCTTTTTAAAATCAAAATCAAATCTCATTCCACTCCATTTCTCTAGCCTACATAGCTCTCCACCTTCTCTGAGTTCCTGTCATGTAAAGCAACTTTTAATTTGTCGTTTTATAATATCTAAGTAATTATAATCACTACAAGTATTGTTTTATAATTACCTTATTTTGCTAGCATTACAATAAAGATAGAGAAAGGCAGAGAGGATAGAGACTACTAGAGAAAACTGAATATTTGGAGCAAAGCATATTATGTCTTACCACTGCAGATCCACTGCATCCAGCTCCACATTGCCATATGCTAGAGCATAATGAAATAACTAAAGGCCACAGTGAGAGAGGCATGACTGGTAGTTATATAATTTTCCCCCTATAAGAGTTCTGATGCAAAGTGATATTTGCCTGAACCACCTCTATTTTTTTCACTAGGAAAGTTTTCTTAAATTCAAAGCTTACTGCTCTTTAAAGTTTCTTTATACTTCTGCTTAATTAGTATTGAATGCCTGCTAAAGATAAAGATTTGATTGATCACAGCAGCTTTTAATGTTGTGCTTCCTTATTGTGAATGGGAAGTCAGAAGAAAGGTCAGTGATCAACACTGTATAAAAGAAAAAAACAAAGGGACAGAGAACATGGATTCTCTGGGAAGAACTGTCAGATATTTTTCCCTGCCTGGGTGTTCTGGAGTTATATGAGAGATAATTTTATTGAATCTATATTTGAGAAACTTTCCAAAGGGGTATGGAGAAAAAGGAAGAGGTAAAAGTATAAACGATTCTTTTTTCCCTAAGCAAGATATGAGTTCAACAACAGTTTCTGATGGAGAATGGGATGCTATTGGGTCATAGTTGACTTCCTGCAATGTTCTTTGTTTGGTTTTCTTGGAGGTCTCTGGAGATCTTTGGGGCAGCCAGCCTTCTTTTCTGTAATCACCACAAGAGTAGCCAGGTGTTAAAGTTCAAATCCTTTATTGTCTCTTTCAGAAACTAAGGAGAACAGCCCTGCCACCACAAGGTGTGTGAGATGGGATGAATGAATCTGAGTCCAAGGGCTTGTGCTTCAGCCTCCAGTCTGCTTGTCTTCTCTAGCTCTCAATCAACCTGGCTGAGGCTCCTAGCTTATATGCTCTACATTGAGTATAAACCAATCATTATATCACTAGGAAACCATTATTTGTTTGTAAGATTAAATCAATCATACTGAATTTAGAGAATTAAGCACCATGCTAAACTAGATAACCATAGTCTCATCAAGTCTACTGAATTAGCACCTTGTAAGAATCTTTGTTTCAAGTTCAGAGTTCTAGCCTATAACAGCTTCCCCATTGTTTTCCTCACTTCATGCTCACAAATTCTTCCTTCCTTAGCCCTGGGGCCAAGCCCAAGTCAGCGACTGGGGGTAGATCATACCTAAGAGGAGGAAAAAGGAAAAGTATAATGATGCCCACATTTCACAAGTCTAGGCCAGAAGAGAAAAAATGAGACTCTTTACCTTCCCAAAGCAGTAATTTGACAGATGAACTTTTTTTGCCTCAAACAAATAGGCCCAAATAGGTACTGTAAGCCAGGCCTTTCGGGGAAAAAAGAATGAAACCTCCAGGCAATTGTCTAGAAAATGCTGCAGATGGTTATAGTTTGGATGTGAGAATTGATATCAGTGTGTTGTTGTTGGAAAACCTTTTGCATGTTATAAGGGATATAATGCTGAGAATTACATTTGGAGGAACAGACTCAAGATTTTGGAGCAACAGGAAGCATTAGAATCTAGTTTGTCAGAAACACATTCTCAATAAAAATCTAGAAAATGTACTACAATGATTGGGAAAGCCAAGAAAAAGTTACAGTGAGTCATTCTTCCCAGCCCAGAGTAGCTTAGAGAGATAGAGAGGTCTGTGGACACTGTGGACACTGTGGACACTGGAGTGCTTGACAGGTAGCTTACCATCTCTGAGAGACTAAATAAAGAAGAAAAAGGACATCAGGGCACATAATATTGCAGAGAAATATTAGAGCAGAAAGAAATCCCATCGGATCCTAAAACTAGAATGAATTCATAAACAAATACCAATGTGGCCACTTTATCAACCACTACCCAGTTCTGGGTCACAGATGCAGGGCAGAAAGGAGCAATCAGAGACCAGCTGTGTCTTGAATAAAGAAAAAATTTCAGAAGCAAAAAAATAATTGTATGGCTCTGATCCCAGGAACAGAGTGCAAAGACTCAGAGCAAAGGAGAGCTAGCAATTCAATTGTTTTGAATCAGCAGATCATCCCAAATGGCTAATAGTGGCTGAATCCAAAAGCAATCTGTTGAAACTTGGTTTAGCATGCACTTGTAGGACTCAGAGGAAGAAGGGAGTAAACAGATCTCCACTCTCACCCCAGCTACACCATTTTTTCATATGGATTTCACTTTCAGGTTTCTCATGAGTTTCACATTCATGATTTTGGTTATTCCCAGGTTGGGCACTGATAATTTATTACATGAGGATTTTGGGAGATTTGTGACAGATTGTAGAAAATCACATATGTAAAGAAAACTTTAAAAAAAAGTAGAAAGTCAAAATGTATAAATATTGTACATTATTAGTCTATTTTATTATTTGTGTGCATGAGTATACACACATAAATTTATCATGACATTAAATTTTGTTAAAAGTTTCAGTGTGTTAAACAATTATGGACTACACACTCTCTTTGGGAATTCCGCTCTTTGCCTCTCTCTCATCCAGACTCAATCATGAGATTTTCTTCCATGGTGATCATTGTATATTGTGCTTTTCATAGGAAAAGGAAATTCATGAAGCAGTTGCTGAAGTTAGATCCACAGTTGTAAAGACTCTGCAGAGGATGAAAGACACTAATTCTCTCCCATAGAAACAGCAACTTCTTATAGATACAGAATGTTGCTTTAGTTGTTCTCTGTGTTAAATAAATATGATCAGAATTATTAAAAATAAAGGTTTGGAGTGAGGCCTAGAGTTATTCATAGTTTTCCATATTCATGAGAGAGCCTTGCCCCCTTACTGCCCCCATTAATCCCTCTCCCCAAAATGTGTAGGGACCATTTTGGGAGCACTGAAAGATTTCAGTCTCTTAGTCAGATCTTAAAAGCAGCAGAAAGATGTAAGGGAAAGATCAGGTCAAAATCTTCCCTAGACATGCACAGAGCCCAGCACTAACATTAAGTTAAAGGGAATAGGTTGGAAGAATAAACAGACAAAAGAACCTCACTATGAAAATCTTTTCTAGTAAAATAGAAGCTGAAGACACAAACCAGAAGAGGATAATCACACACACACACACACACACACACACACACACACACACACACACATCCTGTCCTACAAAGCTTTAAAGAAAAAATCAGCATGGATACAACACAACCAAGAATTGCTAGAAAAAGTTAGGACAAGAGTTTTCAAAAAACTTTAAAATTATTTTACACAATGAAAGAGAGCACTGGGAGGTGAGGGGGAAATGAGAAAAATAGCAAAAACTAGGGAAGGATATGAAAAGAGAATTAACAGTTTAGAAAAAGAAGTACAAAACCTTATTAAAGAAAATAATTTGAAAGGCAGCTAGATGGTGCAGTGCATAGAGCACCAACCCTAAAGTAGGAGGACCTGAGTTCAAATATGGCCTCAAACACTTAACACTTATTAGCTGAATGATCCTGGGCAAGTCACTTAACCCCAATTGCCTCAAGGGGGAAAAAAAAGTAATTTCTTTAAAGTTAGAATTGGCCAAAGGAAAGCTATTGCTTCTATGAGACATCAAGAACTAATAAAAACAAAGTGAAGAGCTGAAAAAAAAATAGAAGGAAATTGGAAGTATCTCATAAGAAAAACAACCTAGAAAATAGATCAAGAAGAGATACTTTAAAAATAATATGATGTAAAATTCATGAACAAAAAAGAAAGCCTAGAAATAATATTTTTTTAGAAATTGTAAAACAAAAAAAAACAAAAACAAAAACAAAAAACCCTGCCTGATACTTGGAAATAGAGTATAAAGTAAAAATTTAAGGAACACATATAGCCATATCCTAAAAGAAAACTTGAAATGCACAAGCCATTCTCCAATATATCCAAGATATCAAAGGATATGAACAATTTTCAGATGAAGAAATTAAAACCATTTCTAGTCATATGAAAAAATGGTCTAAATCACTATTGGTCAAAGAAATGCAAATTAAGACAACTCTGAGATGCCACTACACATCTCTCAGATTGGCTAAGATGACAGGAAAAGATAATTATGAATGTTAGAGGGGATGCAGGAAAATTGAGACACTAATGATTGTGGAGTTGTGAACTGATTGAACCTTTCTGGAGAGCAATATGGGACTATGCCTGAAGGGCTATCAAACATACCTTTGATCCAATAGTGTCTCTATTTGGGATATCCCAAAGAAATCATAAAAAAGGGACAAAATTTTTGTAGCAGCCCTTTTTGTAGTGGCAAAGAACTGGTAACTGAGTGAACGCCTACCAGCTGGAGAATGGTTCGATAAGTTATGGCATATGAATGTAAAGCAATGTTATTGTTCTATAAAGAAATGATCAGCAGGATAATTTCAGAAAGGCCTGGAGAAACTTGCATGAACTGATGCTAGGTGAAGTGAGTAAAACCAAGAGTACATTGTACACAGCAAAAACAAGATTATACTATGATCAATTCTGATAAACATAGCTCTTTTCAACAGTGAAGTGATTCAGACCAGTTCCATGTCTTGTGATAGAGAGAGTCATCTGCATCCAAAGACAGGACAGTGGGGACTGAGTGTGGATCACAACATGGTATTTTCACATTTATTGTTGTTGTTTGCATTTTGTGTTCTTTCTCATTTTTTTCCTTTTTGATCTGATTTTCTCTGTGCAACATAATAATTGAAAATATGCATAGAAGAATTGCAGATGTTTAACATATATTGGATTGGATAAATTGCTGTCTGGAATAGTGGGGGAAGGGAGAAAATTTTGTAACACATGGTTTTTCAAGGGGTGAATGTTGAAAACTATGTATATATTTTGAAAATAAAAAACTTTTAAAATAAAAAAAGACCTGAAATGATTAACTTTCATGAATAGTATAGTAAAAATCCAGAGTTTCTGTGTCAAGAGAGAAAAAAATCCATAAGCATTTGGAAAGAAAAAAATTAAAGCACTAAAGAATCTTCATCAAGATCACATAAAATTTAGCAGTCACCACTACAAAGAAGTGGAGGGCTTGGAATATGACATTTTGAAAGGCAAAAGATCTAGGCTTACAACCAAGAATAACCTATCCAACAGAACTGAATGTAATCCTACTGGAAGAAAAATGGACTTCTAATGAAATAAAAGACTTCTAAGCATTCTCACTGAGCTAAGTTAAAAAAAAAAAAAGAAAAGAAATGCTATACAAACACAGGAAGTCAAGAGAATTATGAAAAGGTAAATATGACTGAACTATCCTAAGGAACTAAGATTAAATCATTGATATCCTCATATGGGGAGATGAGTTATATAACCACTGAAGACACTATTTGCTATCAGGAATGATTCTGTTACATTTTGATCATCTCAAAAGAAAAATGGAAAGTGAGGAAATCCTCTTCTCTCAGACTAAACAAAAGCAAAAATAGTCCTAATTAAAAGAGATTAACAAGAGAACTACATTTTGCTAAAAGGTACAACAGACAATAGATTAATATTAGTACTATACATACATGCACCAAATGGAATAGAAGGAATATGGAGGAAAGGAAAGGAAGAATGAGAGAAGTCATTTCATTTTACATGGAGTGTTCAAAGAGGAGGCAGGGAGAAATGGATGACATTTGAACTTCATTCTCATCTGAACTGGTTAAAGGATATAAGAATACCCAAGCACACAGAGTTTGGCATACAAGAAATACATTTTACCCATAAAAGAACTAAGAGGGAAAGGGGTTAAATCCAATAATATGTTGTATATACAAGAAATACACTTGAAACAGCATGACACACAGAAAATTAAAATAAGGGACTGGAACTGAATCTACTATGCTTCCACTGAAATGGAATACAGGCAGAAGTAGGCAGCAATCATGACCTCAGACAAAGAAAAAGCAAAAGTAGACCTAATTAAAAGAGCTAGAAATAGGAGAACTATGTTTTACTGTGATGATGAATTAATATTAATACTAAACATACAGGGGCCAAATCAAATAAGATCTAAATTCTTAAAGAAAAAATTAAATGTGTTAGAGAAAGAGACAGTAAAACTAAAATAGTTATGGACAAAAATTCTCTCTCTCTCAGACCTAGATAAATATAACCAAAAGAAAAAAAATAAAGAATTTAAGGCTCTGAATAGAATTTTTTAAAGTTGGATATTATAGACCTCTAGAGAATACTTACCAGGGACAGAAAGAAGAATACCTATTTTTCGGCTGTGCTTGACACTTTCACAAATATTTACCTGTATTAAGGCATAAAAACTTCACAAATACAGAAAAGTAAGAATATTAAATTCAATTTGCTGATCATAATGCAATAAAAATTACATTCACTAAAAGGCCTTTGAATCAAAGATTAAAAATTAATTGGAAATTAAATCGCCTAAAGAATAGGTGAGGCAAAGAACAATCATAGAAACTAATAATAATTTATTAAACATAATAACAGGTTTTCCCTTTTGTTTTGATTCTTTTCTCACAACATGACTAATATAGAAATACTTTTAACATAATTGTACATGTATAACCTATATGATTGTTTGTTGTCTTAAAGAGGGGGAAGAGAAAGAAGTGAGGGAGAAAAATTTGGAAGGCAGAAACTTACAAATGATTTAAAAATGATTTTTACATGTAATTGAGGGGAAAATATTATTAAGTTAATAACAACAAAGGGAAAACATGCCAAAATTTGGGAGACACAGTCAAAACAGCACTTAAATGAAAATTTCCAAATTTCCAAATTTTGTCAACAGAAAATGAAACAACAGATCAATGAATTAAGAATTGAATTGTTTAATTAAGCAATGAATTCATTTAAAAATTAAGTTTTTTTTAACTAAAAAACAACCTAGAAAACCAACACATTTGAACATTTAGAAAAACACCTAAACAGAAATCCTAAAAATCAAAGGAGACATTAATGAAAAAGAAAGGAAAAAAGCCATTGAACTACTAAATAAAATGAGAAGCCACTTTTACAATTTTAATAAGTTTTTAGATACTTTAATTAAAAAATAGTTACCAGTATAACTGGTATTACAACCAATGGAGAAGAAGTAAAAATAATTATTAATATCCATCTTGATAATCTAGAAAAAGAAATTAAAGAAACCATAAATGAACATAAATGAATTCCCAACAGAAAAAAGTCCCATGAACAGATGGATTTATAAGCACATTCTAACAAACATTTTATGAACAATTAATTCCAATATTAAATGATTTAAAAAAAAAACAAGTAAAAATAAGGTCTTAACAATTTCCTTCTATGACACAAATATGGTCTTGACACTTAAACCTATAGAAAAGTAAAAACCAATTTGTCTAATGATAACACAAAAAATTAAATAAAACATTAACAAGGAGATTATAATAACATATCAAAAAATGAAACAGTATAGCTAGATAGGACTTACATCAAGAATGAAGGGCTGTTTTTTGATATTAGAAAAACTACAGATTCCAAGTGATAGTTATACCACCCATATACCCAGACCAACACAAACACCCTGCCATCATCATCACCATATAATAAGAATAATAATACCAATAATAAGAAAAAGCTGCTATAAATATTTTTGGCCATAAAGGCCATTTTCCTTTTTGCTTTTAAATCTCTTTTGGAATACAGATCTAATAGTGGTATTGCTAGATCAAAGGGTATGCCTAGTTTTATAGGCCTTAGGCATAAGTTCTAAAATGCTTTACTTAATGGTTGAATCAGTTCACAACTCCACCAACAGTGCATTAATCTCTATATTTCCCACATCCTCTCCAACATTTGTCATTTTCCTTTCTATTCTGTTAGTATTGGTATGAGGTAGTACTTCAGAATTGTTTTAATTTGCACATCTCCAATCAATAGTGACTTGGAAAATTTTTTTTCTTTTATTTTTCTTTATTTGTTGAGACAATTGGAGTTAAGTGACTTGCCTAGGGTCACATAGCTAGGAAGTGTTAAGTTATGCCTATATAGGCAAAGAGCATAACTATATATATATATATATATATATATATATATATATACTCTTTCTAAGTACCTTAATAATAAAAAAGTTCTTATGAATGACAAGTATCATCTTCCTATATGGTAATGTATACAGTTTAACATTATTGAGTTCCTCATTATTTCTCTTTCCTGTTTACCTTTTTATGCTTCTCCTGAGTTTTATATTTGAAAGTCAGATTTTCTATTTAGCTCTGGTATTTCATTAGGAATGCTCAAAAGCCTTCTATTTCATTGAATATTCACTTTCCCCCCAAAGGATCCCAGTTTTGTGGGATAAGTGATGCTTGGTTTTAAGCCTGATTCCTTTGCCATCTTCAATATTACATTCCAAGCTCTCCAATCCTTTAATGTAAAAGCTGCTAAATCTTATGTTATCCTATCTGTTGGCTCCACTATACTTAAATTGTTTCTTTCTGGCTGTTTGCAATATTTTTTACTTGACCTGGGAACTCTGGAATTTATATGATTTGTGGATGTTTTCATTTTGGGATCTCTTTCAGGAGGTGATTGATGGATTCTTTCAGTTTCCATATTACTTTCTGGTCCTCAAATATCAGGACAATTTTTAAAAATAATTTCTTGAAAGATTATGTCAAGGCCTTTTTAATTGTGACTTTCATTTATTTTTAAGTTATCTTGCCTAAGTCTAGTTTCCAGATCAGTTGTTTTTCCAATAAGATATTTCATATATTTTCTATTTATTTCATTCTTTAGGTTTTACTTTATTGTTTCTTGATATCTCATAGAATCATCAGCTTCTACTTGCTCAGTTCTAATTTTTTTCCCTGAGACAATTAGGGTTAAGTGACTTGCCCAGGGTCACACAGCTAGGAAATATTAAATGTCTGAGGCCAGATTTGAACTCAGGTCCTTCTGACTTCAGGGACAGCACTCTATCCACTGCACCATCTAGCTGCCCCCCCAATTCTAATTTTTAAAGAATTATTTTCTTCAGTGGGATTTTTTTTGACCTATCCTACTCCCCCTGCCCTTTTTTTATTATAGCTTTTTATTTACAAGACATATGCATGGGTAATTTTTCAACAATGACCCTTGCAAAACCTTCTATTCCAACTTTTCCCCTCCTTCCCCCCACCCCCTTCCCTAGATGGCAGGTAGTCCAATACATGTTAAATATGTTGAAGTATATATTACATACAATATATGTATACATATTTATACAGTTATCTTGCTGCACAAGAAAAATCAGATTTAGAAATGAGGTAAAAATAACCTGAGAAGGAAAACAAAAATGCAAGTGGACAATAGCAGAAGGTGTTATCCTACTTTTTAAGGAGTTCTCTTTGGTGAATTTTTGTGCCTATTTTTCCATTTGGTCAGTTCTGCTTTTCAAAACATTCTTCTCCTCATTGAATTCTTTTTTATCCCTTCTACCATTTAATCTGTTCTGTTTTTTAAAAGGATTTTTTTCCCCAGTATTTTTGTGCCTCATTACCAAGAATGTGACTCTTTTTTCATGGTGGAAAAAATTTGGGCTAGAAAATTATTTCATACTGTCCTTTTGTTGGTTCTGCCATTCCAGAATTTGTTTTAAGGCATTCATTACTTTATAGATTTTTGGAGAGATTTAGGGGAGATCTCAGAGGAATCCCTGTCTTATATCCACCATCCTGGCTCTAACTCCTATTGTTTTCTCAGGTCTTCTATATTTTTCTCATTATTCCATATTTCTTCCTCTCATATTCCTTCCCACTAGATAATAAATCCCACTAGAACAGAGTACTAGGCTTGGAGTCAGAGAAACATGAGTTCAAATTCTAACTTTGACATTTACTGGCTATGTGACTATGTAAATCATACTTTCTCAACTTCAATTTTTATCTACAAAATGAGGGGTTTCAACTCAGTGAACTTCAAGATCCCTTCTTGATCATAATCTGCATCCTTTTTTTTTTTTTTTTTTTTTTTTTTTTTTTTTTTTTTTTTTTTTTTTTTTTTGCTCATAATATGTGATTCTGTGATCCCATCTAGTTGCATTCACCGAAATCTCACTTTCCCTAGATAACACTCCAACCCTGGTCATTCTCTTACTTGGCACAATGGTTTTAGAGGGTATCCAAATGTTCACATTGCTCCCCACTGCCATTTCTGGACTTTCCCTTTTTACCAATGCTCATTAGCCTCTCTCTCACTATCTGTGATGGACATAGAACCATCCTACAAAGCCCACACTGGCTTTACTACTGAGACACCCTCCTCTTTCCCCTTAATTCTTTCTTCCTGGCTACCTGATTGTTCACATGGCTTGGATGAGATGGAAGTCAACAACTTCATTATTTTTATTCAGAAAGAGTACCATCAGATCTGACCATGTGCTCTGCTTTCTACGATCCTTCAGATCTTTTTTCTTCTTCCCTGACTCAGTGCCCTGCCAGTCCCTGACACTGTCATCTACTTATGTAATGAAAAAAACTCTGGTCCATTATCATCTTCCCTGACTTTCCATCTGCTCTGCAAATGAAGTTTTTTAAAAATCATGTATCATCTTCCCCAATGAAAGCATGAACTCCTTTAAAGAAGGGACCATCTTGATTTTTCTATGTTAGCGCGGTGCTCATAACAAGCATTTAATAAATGCTTTTTCATTTCTTCTTTCAAATCTACCCCTCTTAGAAAATTCTCTACTCTTGCTGAAAGCTCTACCATTATATTCCAGTTTCCCAGATTCATAACTTCAGCCCTATTCTCAATTTCTCATTTTTAATTATTTGCTAAACCTTGTTATTTCTACTGCTACAAATGAATCTACTGATTCAATTTACAGCTACCTTTCTCCTAGACTATTGCAGTGGTCTCCTAATTTATCTCCCAGCCTCAATTCCTTCTCCACTCTAATTCATCTTCTATACAGCTTGTCAGTGATTTTCCTTATATACAGCTCTGACCATATCATTTCTTTCATCAATAAACTCCATTAGCTTTCTATGGCCTCTATAATCAAATATAAACTCAATTTAGCTTTTAAAGTCTTTCATAATCTGGTCCTAACCTATCATTGTAGTCTCAATATACGTTACTTCTCTTCCTGCGTTCAATAATCTAATCTAGGTGGTCTTCTCTTTATTTCTCTCACCTGGCACACTAATTCCCATCTACATTTCATTTTAAAGGTTATCCATACCCATGGGGATTATATGTTCAAAAGTGAATCTATTATTTATAGCTTATTGTTTTTAAGTATGCAATAAATTAAAGATAATTGTTTTCAAAGCTGTCCTGCTTTTCTGTGTTTTCCTCTAACTACCTCCTATTCTTTTTATTGCATTTAAAATTTATTAATCCTCTTATTATTACAATCACTAATCTCCTTTTCTCCTTTACCAAAAAATTTCAAAAGCTCACAAATTCTTCCTTGTAACAAATAGCTTAGTCAAACAAAATTAATCCATGGTTATTGACTCATTCCTCACCTCTAGTCTATCACTTAATATGCTTCATCACTGTCCTGGATGAAGTATGTGGAGTGATGGACTTCTAGTCATTCCAAAAATCAGAATTTTTAAATCCTTAAAAGTCCTGCAAAGTTCTTTTTTATACATTGTTCTAGTTCTTGTATAAAATGTTCTGGTTCTATTTACTTTGCTCTGCATCACTTCATACAGGTTTTCATAAGTTTCTCTGAATTTGCCCCCCTTACCATTTCTTACTTCAAATTCTTATTTACTTCTTACTGCACATTCCTATAATTACTTCTTTCATCACATTCATGTAGTGCCAAAAACAAGTGCATTCATTTCTGTCCCTATTCAGTTTTCTCTAGGGGCCTACCATATTTAGGTTTTCTAAGATCCTATTAACCTCCCTAGTTTCTTTCTTGTTTATTTTGTGGTTAGATTTGTCTGATATGTAGAGGGGATTAAGATAGTTTTGCTATTTCTTCCTGTAACTGTCTTAATATATCCTCTAGGAATTTGCCTGCTCTACCACTTGGTACATATATGTTTAATGTTGCTATTACTTCATTGTTTATGGTACCCATTATCAAGATGTACTTTCCTTACTTGTCTCTTATAATTAGATCTATTTTTACTTTTGCTTTCTCTAAGATAAGAATTACTATACCTGCTTTTTTTTTTAACTTCAGCTGAAGAACAATAAATTTTGTTCAGCCTTTTACTTTTACTCTGTATGTATCTCTCTGTGTCAAATGTGTTTCTTGTAAACAACATATTCTAGGATTCTGTTTTTTAATACTCTGCTATGTGCTTCCATTTTATGGGAGCATTCATCCCATTCACATTCGCAGTAATGATTACCAGCTCTATATTTCCCTTCATTTTATTTTCTTCTCTGTATTTACTTTAGTTCTCTCTTTCCACTCTGTTCTTAGAAGTGGTTTTGGGGGACAAGTGGGTGGTGCAGTAGATAGAGCACCAGCCCTGAAGTCAGAAAGACCTGAGTTCAAATCTGGCCTCAGACACTTAACACTTCTTAGTTGTATAACACTAAGCAAGTCACTTAATCCCAATTACCTCAACAAAAATAAACCAAAAAAAAGGAATTTTTTGACCCACTCCACCTATCTCCTATCATCTCTCCCCCTTCTCTTAGTAGTGTTTTTTTAACCCACACCCTACACTGCCTTATTTTCTATCACCCTTCCCCCTTCTCTTAACTTTATCCATCACCTCCCTGGAAAGATGGTGCTCATTCTTGATGAGTAGTTAATTCTTGGTTGTAACCCCAGGTCCTTTGCCTACCAGAAGATGGTATTTCAGGCCTCCAATCCTTTACTGTAGAGGCTGCCAGATCCTAGATAATCCTGACTGTTGCTCCTTGATATTTTTAATTGTTTTTATCTGGCAGCTTGCAGTATTTTACCTTGAGGCTGTAGTTCTGAAGTTTTGCAACAATATTCCTTGGGGGTTTTTCTTGTGGGATTTCTTTCTGAAGGAGATTCTTTCAATAAGTATTTCCCCCTCTATTTCTAGAATATTGGGGTAGTTTTCCTTGGTAATCTCTTGAAGAATGATATCCAAGCTCTTTGGTCATAGCCTTCAGGTAGACCAATAATTTTTTTACAATAGTATTTTATTTTTCCAGATACATGTAATGATAGTTTTCAACATGCATTTTTTGTATGAAATCTTTTTTTATTATTAAAGCTTTTCATTTTCAAAACACATGCTTTTCAACAGTCATCCTTGCAAAATCTTGTGTTCCAAGTTTTTTTTCCTCCCTTCCCTTCACTCTCTGCCCCAGACAGCGAGTAACCCAATATATTAGACTAATAATTTTTAAATTGTCTCTTCTGGATCTATTTTCCAGGTCAGCTGTTTTTCCAATGAGGTATTTCACATTTCTTCCATTTTTTCATTCTTTGTTTGACTAATTCTTCATGTCTCATAGTCATTATCTTCCATTTTCCCCATTCTATTTTTTAATGTGTGATTTTCTTCAATTAACTTTTGTATCTCTTTTTCCATTTGGTTAATTCTACTTTTGAAGGTGTTGTTTTCTTCAGTGGACTTTTTTTTGTTTGTTTTTTGCATTTGGCCAATTGTATTTTTTATGGAATTGCCTTCCTTTTCCAAGCTCGTGACTCTCTCTTGCATACCTCTCATTTCTTTTCTCATTTTTCTCCAACATCTCTTATTTGACTTTTAAAGTCTTTGATGAGCACTTCCAAGAAGCTTCTTTGGGCTTGAGACCAAATCATATCTCACTTTGAGATTTCCTCTGTGGACATTTTGTCCTCGTCTGAATTGATGTTTTGATCTTCCCTGTCACCTTAGTAATTTTCTATGGTCAAAGTTCATTTCTGTTTCTTGTTCATTTTTTTTCCCTTTTCTTTTGGCATTTCCTCTTTTTTTACTTTTATGGTCTATCTCTGCTCCTGGGGTAATAGAACCTTGGATACTGTCCCTGTCCTCCGTGCAATACTGAGCTTTGGCTTTGAGCACAGGGGCGCCTTGTGTCTGCAGGAAGTAGCTTTATTTGCTCTTTTCAGGAAACAGCCTGCTTTCCCAGAGTTTCCCTTCTGAACTGGGATGGGAGCCTACCCCACTGATCTGTTCCTCTTCTGAGCTAGGATCGAGGATCTCAATTGCTGATTTACTGTGATTAAGATTCTCTCATCGACTTTCCTACAATCTGTTTGAACTGAACTGAATCTTTTTTTGCTCTAGTGAGACTGACCTTTCTTGAAGTTTTTCCAATTTATCTTGAACTACAGAGTAGTTTCATTCCATCAGACTCTGTTAAGAGGCTTGGTTTCATTTGGTTTTTCAAGGGAAACTGAGAGAGCTCGAGCAGCATCCTGGCTTCACTCTGCCATCTTGGCTCCACCCCCAAAGTCTCTTGGACATCTTTCTAACCTGATATATGTGTTTGAATTTGCATTTTATATTAATAGTGATTGATAACATTTTTCTATGATTGTATATAACTCAATTTTCTTCTTTGGAAAACTGCCTGTTCATATTTTTTGACCAGTTATTGAATGCAGAATGGCTCTTTCCTATGTATCTTAGCTACAAGATTTCTTATAGTTAAATGTTTCCCTTTTAATCTTAGCTGAATTAATTTTGTTTTTTCAAAAGTTTTTCAATTTGATATAATCAAAATCGTCAGTTTTATTTCCTGTGATCTTCTCAATTCCTTCTTTAGACAAGAATCCTTCTTCTATTGATAGATTTGAATAGACAGCAAGTTGGCATAGGGGAAAGAGCATTGGACCTGGAGTCAGCAAGACTTGAGTTCAAAATCTGCCTCAAAACTTACTACTATGTGTGTGACCCTGGGCAGATGAACTATCTTTGGTCTGCCTCTATTTCCTCATCTATAAAATGGGAATGATAAGAACCTTTACTTCCCAGGATTGTTGTGAGGATCAAATGAGATAATATTATAAAACACTTAGAATAGTGCATGGTACATGTAAATGTTAGCTATTATTATTAATCATATAATTATATATAAATAATATAATATATATTATATAATTGTTATTAAAATTAATTATTATTATTAATATCTCCCTCTCCCCCCTTACTTTGTTTTGCTATAAACTACCTATTAAGTCATATATCTATTTGTAACTTATTGTAGTACATAGTGTGAACTGTTTTTCTAAACCTAATTTCTGCCAATTGCTTTCCAGTTTTCCTCAGAATTATTGCTAATGTTGTTGTTACTGTTGGATATCAAAGCCAAGAGATGGGATCTTTGGGTTTATCTAATACCATATAACTGTCCTTTTTTACTTCTGGATCTTGTATACAAAATCCATTGGACTGAAATTCTTGATTGTTTTTGCTTATAGGCTAGTTTTGCTATTATTTTCCTCCAACTCCATGAAGTAACAATATGGAGTTGTAAATGATTGGTCATCCAATAAGCAAATTTCCTTAGGCAGTATTGTCATTTCTATTATGTTGATATGATAATTACAAGCAATTAATATTTCTCTAATTGTTTGTTTGTCCATTTCTGCAAAAAGTAGTTTATAGCTAATACCTATTGTCTCCCTGATAAGTGAACTTGTTAATATTTTATGCATATTGTAGTTATTTTGAATGAAATTTCTCTATCTTTATCCATTGGGTTTTGTCTGTATATACAGAAAGGTAAATGTCATTTGTTATGTGTGTGCATAATAAAAACAAAGAATTGATACTATTCATCTATCATACCTCTAAACACAATATATTTTCCCTTTTTATTTCTTTTAACCATGTAATTTTTATTGTGGCCTTTGTTTAGATTGTTTTTTCAAATTTGTTTGAATCCTAATTTCTGCTCTCGCCAATCTAGTTCTCGCTTATATTATACTGGGGAATGGGAAGAGTGCCAATATGGGCACAGAGTAGTCAATTCAAAATAGATAAAGCAAATAAAAAGAGCAACAAGTATCAATGGATAAATGGCTCACCTCAGAGTCAAGATAATTTGAGTTCCAGTTTTTAGGGCCTCTAAAAGAAGTTAAGGGCCTTACAAAGAGAGTTAAGTGATGAGTGCAACACTAGCAGTTGAAGAAATGTGTATTTATGTTGAGCTCTAAAAGAAGCTAGAAATTCTACAAGGAAGAAGTAAGTAGATGGCACTTTCTAGTCATGAAGATTAACCTGCTCAAGGTACACAGATGAGAGATGGGATGTCAAATACAAAGGACATAAAGTAGGCCAGTTTGGCTGGAATGTAGGGTGCTGCATAATGGAGACCAGCATATAATATACTTGGAAAAGTAGACTGAAGCCAGATTATGAGACTAAATGCCTTGGAGGAACTTGTGTTCTATTCTAGAAGCAAGGAATTATGGGAGTATATTGAGAAAGTGGTATCAATTTAGCAACTATGTGGGAGATAGATTAGAAACGGGAAAGTCTTGAGGCAAGAACATCAACTGGGAGCTTTGGAAATAAAGTAGGGAACAGGTTTTGAAAAGCTGAAGAAAAAGATGGATGTGTAAGTAGAGAAGAAAGACTTTGTGGGTGAAGGACTTAGAAATTGATTAGATATGAGAAGTGAAGGAGAGGCAGTGGCAAAGGACAAGTATTCCAAATCTCTAAAAGAATATAAAGTAAAAAAGAATTTTATTCTAAAAGAATAAAAGAAAAGACTAAAATTAGTTAATAAGAAATTGGTAGATATAAGTTGAGAGACAGAAGAATAGAACAGGGAATACCAGGTCATTATCCACTTCTGGCTTCACTCAGTGAAAATCTCCCTTGGTAATGGCCAGAAACTGGAAACTGAGTGGATCCCCATCGATTGGAGAATGACTGAATAAATTGTGGTATATGAATGTTATGGAATATTATTGTTCTGTAAGAAATGACCAACAGGATGAAAGGCCTGGAGAGACTTACACAAACTGATGCTGAGTGAAATGAGCAGGGCCAAGAGATCATTATATACTTCAACAACAATACTATATGATGACCAATTCTGATGGACCTGGCCATCCTCAGCAATGAGATGAACCAAATCAGTTCCAATGGAGCAGTAATGAACTGAACTAGCTACACCCAGCGAAAGAATTCTGGGAGATGACTAAAAACCATTACATTGAATTCCCAATCCCTATATTTTTGCCCACCTGCATTTTGGATTTCCTTCACAGGCTTACTGTACAATATTTCAGAGTCTGATTCTTTTTGTACAGCAAAATAACGGTTTGGTCATGTATACTTATTGTGTATCTAATTTGTATTTTAATATATTTAACACCTATTGGTCATCCTACCATCTGGAGGAGAGAGTGGGGGAAGGAGAGGAAAAATTGGAACAAGAGGTTTGGCAATCGTCAATGCTGTAGTTACCCATACATATAACCTGTAAATAAAAGGCTATTAAAAAAAATAAAGGAAAAAAAAAAGAAAGTCTCCCTTGGAAGGTATTTCAGATCTCATCCATCTAAACAAACGCCTGCAACATAGGCCACCCCAGGTTCCTATAGGCCAGAATAATCTATCACACTAGCAATTATAGATCCATGCATACAAGCATGCGTGCGTGCGCGCACACACACACATACTTTCTTTATATCTTTCTCTCAAAACAACTATCTAAAACCAACAAAAGTCATGATATGGTATAGAAAATATTTAAATTTTTTTATTATTGCTTTTATATATAAAAGGGTAAATTGATAAATACAGGAATTGTTACAAGTAAATATTTGCCACTGTGAAGATCCTTACAGACTTTATTTGATTTGATTATTATAGGGTCAAAAGTTCAAAATCACAGCATATCAAGAGTTTTCTTTAGCTTCAGGATCAAATAAATCAATGGGGAAGAAAAGAACAAAAATTTACCACCACTGAACCTGTCAGCATGGCATCATGAACAGATTAATGCAGCTTTTAAGGTATTGCTGTAGGTCAAATATTTGGTCTGTCTATTTTGACAGCACTGTCTCCTTAAAAAGTCAGTCATTATGTATCTATAATATAGTGTGCCATAAGTATGAAAATAAATAGTCTGTAGAGGAAAACTCATAATTTGGGGGCATATTAACATGATAGCACTGATTTAAATGGTTTCAATCTTGAGCGCAAAATATACACATTTAAAAGACAGCCTACACTTTAAAAAATGAAGCTTTGCCAGAGTCTGCTTTACATAGTTTCAAAGTGACATGGGATCAGAACTGTACTTACCCTTCATATCAGAAACAATTTGTGCATAATTCTCCTGTTTCTTGCCAATAATCTCTGCCATTAAATTTTTTGGCTGGAGCAAAGTAATCTCTTTTCCCCATCAGATCCTGACTCTCATGCTTTCTTAAATGTTTTCCTGTCTGTTTAGAGAAGAACAGATGATTATAAATGTTCTAAGTTTTTTTTGCTCATCTGTAATTTATATTTTTAGGATTGTTGCTTAGAGTAGTGTTCTAGCAGGTCAGAGCAGGGGTCTTGTGAGAATGACCCATTATCTGCCCCCAAAAAGATCATATTCCAACCTCCCTGTCATGACTTATCTCCAAAAAATCATATCTACCTTTATTTCTCAGCATGTTCCCACTTTGTCCCCCATACCTCTTCTGTCCAAGCTAATCTTTTTATTCAAGAGCTAAGTGTGGGTCCCTTAGGACAATTACAATCAGACTACTACCTGGTATTCAGGGCAGCAAACACAAAAATGCCAGTAGGAATCCCCTACTTGAGAACACTCTCCACTGGCCCCCCCAGATCACCTGGTGGGTGTGGGCACCCCTTGAAGGGCAATGTTTATACTCCTTGGAAATGACTAATTAGAGCTCCTTTTTCTCCTTTTCATTTTCAGTGGGACAAAAGGAGTCTCACAGGATGAACAGGTGTGAGTAGTCTATGATCTGCCTCTCAGATCTCATCACATCATCCTTTCTCTCAAACTTATCCCTCCTCCAAACTTTTCTATGTCCTCTGAGGACACCATATCCTTTTAGGAACCCAGGTTCACAATTTCACTGTCACCTTTGACTCACTCCTATCAGCTCACACATCCGAACAGCTATGGAATTTCTCACATCTATTCTCTTCACTTTATTCACTGAGCCACTACTCTTGGTCAGACCTTTAACCTCTTTGCTGGATTCTTGCCCTAGAATCCTAATTGGTCTTCTTACCTCAAGTCTTTACCCACTCCAATCTATCTTCAATGCAGTTGACAAAGGGATTGTCCTAAAGTGAAGGTCTGACCATGTAATTACGTTCCAGTGACTCCCTATTCACTTTAGAATCAAATATTATTTCTCCTTTACCTCATCCTTTGAAAAAATTATTTCTAAGTTTCAGAGTGGTCTTAAATATTTTGTAGTAGCACACTATTGAATTTGTAAATATGTAAATTTACACATTGGGAGCACATGTTCTAAAAGATTTTTCCTGATAATAATGTTCAATTAAAAAAAATTGAAAACTGAAGACTTAGAGCACTGAGAGGTAAAATAATTTGCCTATGATTACACAGCTAGTTAGGGTTAGGGTCAGGACTTGGACCTAAGGCTTCTTGATATCAAAGTCATTTTTGTAGTCATTATGCTGTACTGCCTCTTACTTTAAAAAAATAAAGCACTTAATAAATATACAACAATAATACAAAGACAAGTAAATAGTCAACTTCTCACCCAAGCCTCCAATGATCTGTCTTACCATTCCCCCCAAAACTACTGAAGTTGTTTTCTTCCTTTCCTTTTATTTAGTGAAAAGAAAGTAGATTTCAAAAGAAGTAAGACCTAAGTTCAGTTCTCACCTCTGACACAGTGTGATCCTGGTAACTTATTTAACCTTTATAGAGAAAGCGATGCATTGATAGTGGTAATTTCCTGATCTAAAAGTTCTTTATGTCAGTACCTATTCTAATTGTCCCAGTAAATACTAAGTTGACAATGATATCTTTCTT
This sequence comes from Sarcophilus harrisii, assembly GCF_902635505.1. Lineage (NCBI taxonomy): Eukaryota > Metazoa > Chordata > Mammalia > Dasyuromorphia > Dasyuridae > Sarcophilus > Sarcophilus harrisii. Next base: position 243,820,715 of record NC_045426.1, read on the forward strand.
ATTTCTGGCTTTTTGAATGAACTCTTACAGAAATTAAACAAACAAACAAACAACAACAACAACAACAACCCCTACCTCTCCTCATATAACAGTGTCATGTAGTAGAAACAGCATCTGATTCTGCTTCCTGCTACCTCTGTGATCCTGGCCAGGTCACTTCTCTGAAAATCAGTTTTCTTATCAGTATATCAATCACATTGAAGTAATTCATCTCTAAGTTTTCTTCCTGATTTAACTTTATATGATCCTTGCCAGAATTTGAAGTATGAAAAATGAGATTTAAATTGATGCTTATAGTCTTCCAAACAATAATTGATTATAGGAAACCCTATGTCTTGAGCACAATTTTTAAAAAATTATCAAACTACTTCTACATTATCCTCTTGGCTTGTTCTATTAGTCAAAGATACTTTGGTCCCACTTAAGTGCTTATCATTTCCTCCATAAGCAAATTCTAGATAAAAGCAATACATCTTTTTACCCTTGATTTCAATTTGCCTCATTGCCTCATTCCAACAGCACACTTTTTGAAACTGAGCTACAGCCTAGACAAATGATTGTATAATGTTTTACGTAAACACACATTTATGTTATGTTGTTTCATGGGACAGTTTAAAGTCATTTCTTCCTTCAGCTTTGTGTTCTGGACATAAAAGATACTGAGCTCTGTTGTTTATTCAAGCTAAGTCCTCTGTTTGTTCTGTATAAGCATTCTTGGTTCTTTAATATATTACAGGCTTTAGTTTCAAGTTTATTTCCCTTTGGGAATGGGTAAATTAGATAAGTTAGCTGAGAGAGATAAGGTGGAAACTGTAGCTTAATTGCTATTAAAAAGATATTGTGACAAGGGAAAAGTAGAACCTAGAAAAAGTTTCTCATTCTGTGCACCACCTTCTTATCCCTCACTTCACACACACACGTACACCATAAACACAAGTTCTATGAATATACATATCATAGCCTGTTGATAAGGAAGCCCCAAGAGAGAAAGAGGTGGGAAGGATTATTAGTAAGAGTCAGGTAAGCCACATATTCATAAGTGTTTCTCTTTGGGAGGCAATGTTAAGAATAGTTTGATACACTTGGCTGCCTCATGTAACAATCTGGTACAATCACTCATTTGTTCAATTTCATTGTATCAGCTAAATGTTTATTTAATATCTCATATTGGTCATTCCCAAAATGTGAAAAAGAAAACACTCTCCCCAAAATCCTACTTTTCAGCAGTTTGAAATAGTAGAAAGAGCACCAGATCTACATTCAGAGAACATTCTTGGCTTTGCCATTTCCTATTATTGACCATGGATTGATCACTTCCTTTGATTAACCTCAGTGTTGTGTGTTATCTGTAAAATTAAAGTTTTAAATTAGTTGACTTGCAAGGTTCCTTCTAGGTCTAAATCTTATGAAACCAAACTCCTTATGGGAGAGGGAATTTGTTCATGTGTAACTAAAATTGTCTCAAATTTCTACTCTTCACCAGAAAGTGTATGTCCTTTCTGGCAGAACTTTCTACCTAATTTTACTCTCTGACATAAATGGTTTGTTACTCTCACTCTCACTGTCATGAAACATAACTACTTATGCAGCTAGTTCAAAAACAACAAATATGATGTAAGCGTCTTTTTTTTTAAATCACTATGATGCCTCATAATTTTAGTCTTCATTTTAAAATAACTTTGATTCTGTCTCTACCAATTAAAACAGTGGGGTAGGGATGAAGGGGAGGAATTCTGTCATGTAAAAGTAATGAGACAGTTAAGAAAAATACCTCAGATAGAAATGTGGAAGAGTACAAGACAGGAAGGGGGGCACATTGAAAATATTTACTGGAGAAAGAGCAACTTATGAACCATGGGAAACCAGTCTGAACCATCTTTTATTATAATGTAAAGGAAAATAGTTGAGCTAAGACTTCAGCAGTCATTAATAGTAGGGCAGATTTTTTTTTAGAACAAAAAAAGAAAGAAAGTGGCAGGAGGGGGGAGAGGGGAGAATCTGTCAGCATTAAGTACTATAGCTGACAGGCCAGACCTGTCATTGCCAGCAGTTATCTCACTAAAAGTTTGCATCTGGTTCTATAAAGAAACTCAGCAGCAGCAGCAGTGATCCTGCTCTCCAAACCTCTCCCCTGCCCCCCTACCTCATAAGCTTGTTTCCTTGTGGTACATATGTTGGTATGTGTGTTCTCTATAACAGATTACAACTCAAGCAAATTAATTGCATTCTTTATGGCATAACATGTGCTTTTATCTTCAACACATGCCAGAGAAGCCCACCAGTCATTATTTTTCATTCTTAAAGTTGTATTTCTGGCTCAAGTGCACTACTTTTTCACAAAAGTGACCTGTTCAATAAGGCCCATTTCATGTTAAAGCTCAAAGACTTTGGTTGTCATTCACCAATTCTTAAAATTAATTCCAGTCTGTAAGAAGGTTTAAAAAATATATAGTCCAGCAGAAATCAGCAGTGGAACTCAATTTGTCAGGTCTTTATCAAGTTAGTCTAGAGAGCCTTCTAAAGCTCTCCAGAGCTAGCCAGGGGATAAGAGGTAAAAACAAGCCTGCCAATTTGAGTTCAGTCTGTAACAGCAATAGCAGAAGCAACAGCAACAGCTTTGTCCTGGTCTAAATAGAATATATCTTGTTTTGTTCAGACCCTTTCCCTGTTCCTTCCAAATCCATTTTTCTCTTCTCCTCTCCTTTCTTCTTCTCTCCTCTTTCTTCTTTCCTCTTCTCACCTCTCCACTTCTCTCTTCTCTTCTCTCTTCTCCCCTCCCTTTCTCTCTTCTCTTCTCCTTTCTCCTTTCTTTCTCCCTCCCTTCTGCCCCTGTCTCTATTTGTGTTTGTGTTTCTATGTCATTGTCTCTTCATCTCTGTGTTCTGTCTGCATCTTTTGATTTTGTCCCTGTCTCTCTGGGTCTCTATCTCTGCCTGTCTATTTGTCATTAGTTATTCTCCAGTAAAGGAGCAACTAGTTGATATATAGAGAAATTTTTAGATTTGTGATTCAACAGTTGATAGTGAGCTTTTCCTGCAAAGGAAAACCAGCCAGGACTGAGTCATTGCTTCTCTCTCTGTGGTCCAACAATTTCTTGGAGTGTTTACACTAAACTCCAGGCCAGTTAAGAGAATTTACAGCCTTATCATTGGAATTAAATGCACTGATGGGGGAGCAAGGGGGAAGGAGATGAGGAGATGTCTCACTCTCTCTTTTCCTGAAAGAGACATTTGGCTTTATGTAAGCTGATAGTTGTTTTATTCTTTCTCTGTGCTTCTCTCCCCAACCCCCTTTCACTTTGAAGATTATCTGTCCTGCTTGTTAGTATAATAAGGATTTATTTTACTTCAATTTCCAATACTAAGAAGTCAGGAAATGATTTCCATAAAAAATATTCTCCTAAAAACCACAAATTAGATTTAGTCAATATATGCCACAAATCAAGTTTTCTGAAAGACAAAATAATTTAATCAGTTTTTGCTCAGACATCAATAATCAACCAAGAAAAGACAGCTGATCATGGATAGAGAGTTGGCTGGCCAAGAACCAATAAGCCTAAATTTAAAATCCTAAACTCACATCCTGACTGAGTGACCCTAGGCAAGTCCCTTAGCCTCTAATACTCCAGGCAACTCTCTGTATCAATAAATTCCAGGATAAGCAGCCAGCCTGTTTTAGAAGAGGGACTTTCCTAACCTGGTTATTCCTTATTTCAAGGAAATCACTGATCCAATTCTCATCCATAATTATTACTAGATAACTTATATGAGAAATAAATTGAATTGGAAGTAAAATACATTAAATAATGATGATCTCAGTTAAAGTCACTTTATTAAGGGAGAAGGAAAGAGTTTAAATGACTTCACTAGGGTCACATAGCTAATGTATCAAAGACTTGAATTTCAATAGAAGACCAAGGTTTTTCTGTATCCAAGTCCAGCTCTATCCATTGTCTTCTTGTCTTATTAGATACAAGTGTAATGGAGATAATGAGTGTAACCCCTCCCCACCTCAACTACTACTATTCCACTGCTCTGCAAAATGTCATGAAATTTCATGCCATGGTTCAAAATCTTAAAATCACTATTTGGGGTAGTTATTGCAACACATGAGTGATTTTATAGATGATATGAAAAGGTATGATATATTCGTTAGGATTAGAAATATTTGAAATTTTAAAAAAACAGAAACACAAGCATCTTCCACATTTCAATAAGTTGAACCTTGACAATAATAGAATATTCTGGGATGCCTTCTTTATACCATATTAATTTGCACTGTATTGAATAGCTAGTGGGTTTTTTACTTTGTTTTTGTCTATTTATTTTTCTCTCCTTTTCAATGACAAACTCCTTAGGGCAGGGACTATTTCATCTATATGTTTTTATATCCTCCACTGTGTCTGTGAGAGCTGTAACTAAATTGGTAATAAGTAGGTCTTTGTCCTAGTATGGCTAACTTGATAGAGTCGGGAGGTACTAACAGCATTTGCAATCCCTTGGTAGAAATAATAAGTTGTTGCAATTAGCAAGAATAATTCAACTGAGTAAGATGAGTCTATCCTACACTTAGCTCTACATTCCTATCCCTGCATATGAAGGTCTTTATCTCAATTCCCACTTTCTCTGGCACTTAAGGTTTTGAAGTACTCCTTAGAATAAGTGGAGTGTTTTTCAAATTTTTTCAGTATGAGAAACTCCTTTCACATGTGATCTCCCCAATATTTATCATCAGTGATTTGTACCTCAGTATCATTTAACCAATTAACATCAATTCTTTGATATTTATTGAAAGGACATGGGAAAAAAAGTATTAGTATAAAAAGAAATATCAACATTTCCCCCACCCACTTTGGTTCTTGGGGAAAGCAGATTGAAACATAAAATAGTTACTATAAATTTGTTTCTGCTTTTGATCTAATTCTATATGGGTCAAACTGGTTGCAAAAGAATTTCACATTTCAATGGGTTCAGAAAGCTGTAATGTTGACCCCTATTATGGGACCTCTGATGACTTTTAACCTTTAACTCTGGTTCTTTTAACATTTGAGAGTTCACAAAGTAATTACATAGTTTGTTTCACCTCCAATATTCCTTCACCTAAGAAAGGAAAGAATAGACATGAGGTAGAAGTAACATGGAGATCATATATTCATGGTTTCATGTCAATCTAAGTGGTGAGAATAGGCCTCTGGAGTTAGTTGTCTCTCATCACCCTACAGGTTGCAGAAATTCCTCACTCAAATATAACCAAATAGGAAAGAGAAGAAGGCTCACTCACTTTGTCCACTTAGTATCTTTTGAATATATACCTTTTTTTGGACTCAGTGGCCTATCAAAGTCCAATTCTTTCCCGGAAATATCCAGTTGATTACTTGACATAAAAGTGGAGGATAAGGCTCTTCCTTCCATTTTATTAGCGTATTAGTTTATTCTTTTAATTAGTTACTTTCAGAAACAGGCTCATCAAATATATATGCATCAAATAAATACATAGACTGAGTCCTCATTATCTAATCTCTTGATACACTTAAATTGGCTAGCAATTATGATATAGACAGCTTTGAAGGAATAGAATCTTAATCATGATTTCTAATACTTCAACCATTTAATACTACAAAAATTTATCCTGACAACAGACCCAAGACAGAAAAAAAATCCAATTTAAAATTTCTGGGTTTATGATAGAAAGCAAGATTAGTAGTAACTTTGTAAACTATGCCTCAGAGAGATAATTTTAGAAGAGATTTTTAACTTAATGTTTCCAAATGGATGATCCTTTTATTCCATCCTTTAAGATCTCCTAACTAGCCCTTTTAATTTAGTTTTGCTTTAAGATCCCTATTTTGGTAATAGTACAAAGGCTATTTTTTTTTAAAGAAATGGACAGAATTGTTCTGAAATGAGAATGATTGAACAGAGTTCTGAAAGAAAATTTGAAAAATACGAGTATGGCAAAAACTAACACTATGAATCAAGATCTCATCTTGTGAAGTCTGAAAACACATTGTACTAAGTGACTACACACATTTTACTAAGTGACTACTTCTGAACTAACTCTGTGGATGTATGAGTATATGCATGTGTGGGTACACATATGTGTATGTGTGCACATGCAGTCATACTCTGACCCATGAGACATTAATTCAGTATCTACAAAGGGGCCCAAATTACATTGCTACAATTAGCTTAAACAGAAACTGTATCCAGATTCCAAGACTATAGTTTAAATATTGAGACATCTTACTCTAACTGTGGTTGTACAGAATCATACCTTTATAGAAAAAAGAGCTCTGGGAATTCATCCAGTACAACACTCTCATTTTATAGTTGAAGAAATTGAGGCAGAAATAAATATTAAGTGGCTTGTCCAAGGTCACACAGGTGCCAAGTAGCAGAGCCAGGATTTGAATCCCAATTCTTTTACTTCAAACCTAGCACTCTTGCCACTTCTCATTTTGTGCTATTTTTCATGTGTTCTTTATGTTCCATGCTTTAAGGAAGTGTAAAGACCAAAAGAAAATTATTATAGATGTGGTGATGCTATGATTAAAAGTAAAAGTAGTCTGCTCTTTGAAAAACATGGACATTTTCATCTACCAGAATTTATTCATTAAAAGAATCTGTTACTCAAATATCAGGGGAAGAGCCTTTGTTGTGTCTTTGCTATTTCTCTTTGCCTTTCAAATAGTAACAACATTAACCAAAATGTCAGTGAAAAAGAGCTGAGCTAAATGAAAACTGCTCTGAGACCAATGCCCAGAGTTCCCTTTCTAAGCCTCAGTCTCATCATGGAAGCTTCATTATAGAACTCATATAGAATAGAAAAAGAGAATAGTATGTGAAACCGTCTCTCTCTCTCTCTCTCTCTCTCATTACTTATAGCAAAGTAATATTCCATTATAATATTATGCCACAGTTTGTTTAGCCCTTATCCAATTGATGGACATCTCTTCAATTTCCAATTCTTAGCCACCACAAAAAGAGCTGATATATTTTTGTACAAGTAGATCCCTCCCCTAGTCTCCCCCTCTTAAACTCTTTGGGATATAGACCTAGTGGTATTATTGCTGGTCAAAAGATATGCACAGTTTTATAGCCCTTTGGGCATAGTTTCAAAGTGCTGTCCAGAATGGTTGAATTAATTCATAAATCCAACAGTATTACATTAGTGTCCCAGTTTTCTGATACTCCCTCCAACATTTATAATTTTCCCTTCCTATTAGTCAATCTGATGGGTGTGAGGTGGTATCTCAGAGTTGTTTTAATTTGCATTTCTCTAATCAATAGTGATTTAAAATATTTTTTCAAATGCTTAGATGTTTTTTGTCTGAAAATTGTGTGTTCATATCCTTTGACCAATTACCATTTGGGGAATGGCTTGTATTCTTATATATTTGACTCAGTTCCCTATATATTTAAAAATGATACCTTTATAAAGAGATACTTACTACAAAAATTTCCCCCATTTTCTGCTTTCCTTCTAATTTTGATTGTATATTGGTCCACAGCAAGTTTCTATCAGTTTTCCCAGAAGTTTTTGTTAATGAGTTTTTATCTCAAACTTGGATCTTTATGTCTATTATATCCTAGATCAGAACTTATTAAACTTTTCCCACTCACAACCCCTTTTCAACTAAGAAATTTTTATATGATACTGAGTTTATAGGTATATAAAATAGATATACAAATCCAACATTTACTGATAATGTAACATAATTTAGTGACCCCTTTCACATTAATTACATGATCCTACATGGGGTAGCAAAACCATATCTTAAAAATCTTTGTACTTGTTTACTATGTTATTTACTACAATATATTGTGCACCTACTCTATTCCATTAATCCCATCACTCTATTTCTTATCTAGTACCAGATCATTTTGTTAATTACTGCTTTATAATATGCTTTAGAGTCTAGTGCAGCTTGATCTCCTTCCTTACATTTTTTTTCCATTGATTCCCTTAAAATTCTTGATTTTTTGTTATTCAGATGTATTTTGTTATTATTTTTTTCTAATTCTATAAAATAGTTTTTGGTAGTTTGATTGGAATGGAAGTGAATAAATGGATTAAGATAGATTTGTCATTTTTATTATATCAATTCAGTTTATCTATGAGCAATTAATATTTTTCAAATTGTTTAGATCTGATTTTTGTGAAAAAATTTTTGTTATCATATTTATATAATTCATATAGTTCTCAGGTAAACTCCCAAATATTTTATATTGTCTGCAGTTATTTTTAATGGAATATATGTCTTGCTGTTGAGCTTCACTTATTATGTATAGAAAACCTAATGATTTATGTGAGATTATTTTATATCCTGCAACTTTGCTAAAGCTGTTAATTATGTCAACTAGTTTTTTAGTTGATTCTGTAGGATTCTCTAAATATACCATTATATCATTTGCAAAGAGTTATAATTTTGTGTCCTCATGGCCTATTCTACTTCCTTCATTTTCTTTTTCTTCTCTTATTGCAATAGCTAGCATATCCAGTACAATAGAGATGATAAAGGGCATTCTTGCTTCACACTTTATTGTATTGGGAAGGTTTCTAGCCTATTCCCATTACAGATGGTTTTAGGTAAATATTACTTTTCCTTTTTAAGTAAGTTTCCCTTATTCCTAGACTCTCTAGTGATTTTGATATATCAATGAATATTGTTTCTTGTCAAAGGCTCTTTTTTGCATCTATTGAGATAATCATATGATTTTTGTTGGCTTTGTTATTGACCTGGTCAATTATGATATTAGTTTTCCTAATGTTGAACCAGCACTAAATTCCTGGATATAAATTCTACCTGGTCATAATGTATAATTTCTGTCATATATTGCTATAATCTCCTTGCTAGTGTTTTATTTTAATATTTTGCATCAATTTTAATCTAAATTTTCCTTCTTACCTTCTTTTTTTGTTTATCTTTTGGTTGAATTTATCTAATTCTGTAAAGGGAAAGTTGAGACCCTCTACACACTAATACAGTTTTATTGTCTTTCCCAATTATAGCTTATTCAATTTATCCTTCAATAATTTAGATACTGTACCATTTGGTGCATATATTTACTATAAATTTTACTTCATTGACTATAGTATCATTCAACAAGATATATTTTCCTTCTTTATCTCTTTTAATGCTTTTGCTTTTGTTTTGCCTGAGATCATGATCACTACCCCTGCTTTAGCTAAAGCATAAGTTTTTACTCTTAGCTATGCTAAGAATAATGGCATTTAACAAGAACATAATGCATAGTAAAATAATAAAATATTTATCAAGCAGATTTGAGCCCATCACTCTCCAACACTTCAGAAATCATCACAGATGTTGGGTTAATATAAATCCAGGATTTTTAGTACATACACAATTTGAATCTGTTTAGTTTGTAAGGTTGTGTGCTGTGAACAGAAAATAAAATAAAATATGTAACAACATAAGTTCCCCTTCATCAAAGTTAAAATACATAACTCAAGTCAAAGTCATAACTTAGCCCAGGACATGGAACTTGGGATCCAGTATAAAATGAACTCAGGAATCATGGTGTTTCCTCAGTCTCTGCTGCCTGGTCACTGGTGGGGATCTCTGACCACTTCCAGTTTTGGTTAATTCATGGGAGAGCAGGATAAATAGACTCAGCAAGTAGCCTGGGCAGGGAGCCAGGCTATCTCTTTGACAGTGGAATTTTATACTTACACACACACACACACACACACACACAGAGTTGTATCACGCTGTTTTCTCTCTTCTTCCTCTTTTTCACAGCAGGAGAAAAAAGATAACTTGAAAGTAAGGGGTACTATATTTTCCTACCAGTCCCTTAAAAATATATTATTTATATGAATATCAATGAGCATACAAAAATATCATAATAATATATGATATGGTGATAGATAAGCATCACAATGACAAAATAACAATGGATATGCAGGTACATCATATGTGGCATTCACACTAGGATTATATGCAACTAATAGTTCACTTGTAAAGGGACAGGGGAAATGTTTTGGTCAAATGACCCCTGACCAATTGTTTTCTCCTCAGTCCACTTGATGAAATGACAGAAAATAAAGGGAAAGTACTCCTAGATAACAGATATTCAAGATCTGGCGGAGAAATATAATCCCAGCTATTCTTGGAGATTGGAAATCAGATTCTCCAGCTTCACTAGTTCTAGGTCTTGCCTCCTCTGTCCCTCCCACCCCTAGTGAGATAGATCAGTGGTGATTAATCCTACTACTCCTCTCCACAAAGGAGGAAAGGCATGCCCATGTAAATAGGGCTGATCTCAGGTCATTATCTATTCACAGCTCCTTTATATTATATCTCTATATTAGAATATGCTGATAAATGGGTAACAACCAACTCTCTGACAAGGCAATTCATACGTTGTTTTATCTGCGTTTTTTCCATAACTTTATTAAGTCTAATCAATCAAATAACAATAGATAAAGCCCTAATTTGTATCATTTTCTGATTGCAAAGGTATAAATGCTCATACTTAAAATTTAATAATCAGCTCTGAGATCTGGCTTCAGTCATAGCATGCACAAAAATGCATACAGATTCACAAATGTATCTTTGACACATGAGATCTGTGTAGCCCACACATTTCAGAAACCCTGCACTTTTAATCATTGCTCTTTCCAAGGAGAGACAAAACTGGAGGGTTTCTTTCCCTCTTTTGTAAAGTAGCAAGGAATGTCTCTGGGTGCTATCAAATTGGCAGTCCAGTGTCTGCAAACCTTTAATACTGTGATCTCAGGCTGTTGTAAATTCAAGATATGTGTAATATCATAAGTTGGCTTCCTGAAGCTCTCCAATAATTACTTCTTGTTCCTTGCCCATATTACCCTTAAAATAACAAGTAGCATTTATATAGCACTTCAAGTTTTGCAAGTGCCTTGCATATATTATTTTATTTTATTGTTACCACAACCTGGGGAGGTGTTCTATTATTAGCCTCATTTTATAGATCAAGAAATTGAGATAGAAGTTAAATGAATTAGCCAGGGTCATAAAGTTAATAAGTATCAGAGGTTGAATTTGAATTTAGGTCTTCCTTCTTTACTGGCTCAGTGCTCTATCAATTGTGCTACCTACTCCCCCTCTCTCCATATTAATGTATGATGTTTGTGACATTCACTGCAATCTATGTATAATCTTATGATGAATGTCACATATATATCTTGATGTGCATTGTGTTTTTTACTGGCATGTTTCAACTGGATAACATAAACCTTCCCATCAGGTACAATTACACAATCCCTTGAAAATAACTTATAAAGTTGCTTATAAAGTTTAAAATTTCTTTAGCCTATAATATTTGACTGGAAGCCTATCTCACACTGGTCTCTGTAGAAATTGGATCACTGAACAAAAGGCAGGCATTTTCACTTTCTAGCAGGTCCTTTACATAGTCCACATTCCATTGTTTTCTATGAAATATTTTAATTTTTAGAAACTCCTGGTCAGAATTTTGTTTCTAATTATAGAATCAGAGAATGTTAGACTTAGAAATTATCTCAGAGGATATTTAATCTAACCCATGATTTGAGCAAGAATTTCCTATAACATATTTCTAAAGAAATCATCTAACTTTTTCTTGAAAAGGAATGAGGAAGAATTCACTATCTCATAAAAAAATCTATTCTATTTTTAAAATTATAACTATTTTCCCCTTCATGTTAAACTCATTTGCCTCTTTGAAACTTCCACCCAAACTCTGCTCCAACTTCTGCAACTCAATAGCCAAACAAAACAAAGCTAAACCCTTTACCCTGCAACAATCCTTTAAAAACTTCAAGGTAACTATTGTGTCCGCTCTCTAAATTGTCCCTTCTTTCAATCAATGATCACATAGCATAAACTTGAGATCTTTCTCTGGACACTCTCCAGTTGATCAATAACTTACTACAATGTATCACCAAGTATTGAATATAATATTCCAGATTACATTATATTCTATGTCAATGTGCTTTCTTTCTGCGTTCAATTTTTATATCAACAACTTAGAATTGTTTTATTTTTAATTTTTATGCTATTACATCAAATCATGTCAGAATATATCCTTTCTTAACCTCATCCAACTACAAGACTTACAACTACAAGTTCTGAAATAAAAGGGAAAAATGCAAATTAACTTGTTTAAGGAACTAATTATCTATCTTACATTTTTCTCCTTGTTATTCTTTCTAACTACCTTTGTATAATTATCTTTGTTCTAAAAAGTCATTGGTATGACTGCACACAAATGGTTGATTCAGGAGTAACTTCTACATCAATAATGGTCTATTTTATGTTTCTTAAAATATAATCATTTTCATATTTTGTGATATAATACTTATGTCCTTTTTTAAAAAAATCAATATGTATAAGTGTGTGACTACTTTGTTGTCTCTAACCTTTGGCCTTTCTCATTTCCTTATTATTGATCCATATTTTATAACACATATGTTTCTCAATCTCACCAAATCATACCTTTGGCTTAAAATCAATGAGCATCAAAGATGTTGATTTAATTTGGAGGATTTTACTGAACTTTTTATAAAATCAAATTATCTCTTTCTCTTTTGCAACAAATTTTGGTGGATAAGCCATAATTATTTTCATATTGGTCTTTTTAGAAGTATTTATTGGGTGCACATAACATGATGTTTTTTGCTGTCTTTGAATGTGTGACAAAACCAACTTTGCCAGCTCCTTCATTTGTCTCTCCAGAGAGAACTAGTGAGTCATCTTTATACTTGGAGTCAACTTTTCATTGTTGACTTCTGGTTTTGCTTATGTCATTACTTATATGATTCAGTTTCTCTAATAACATAACTACTAATTGATAACTAATTGGATATTAGGATTGAGGAAGAGAAAAAAAATCAAGGATGACTCCAAGGTTGTAAATGTAGATGACTGAAAGTATTGGTTCCATCAATAGAAACAAAAGGCTAAAGGAAATCATTGTACAAGGATCTGATATCTAGAGTACCAATCACTAGTGTTTATAGACAGTCTAAAAACTGTATAATTCAAAAGAGAGATTGATCGATAGAACTTTGAACCAAAAGAATTTCAAAATACAAAATATACAGAAACAAATTAATCCCAGGGATCCCAGTTAATGGGGTAATTCCAAGCAATCCCAGCTCACTAACACTAATTCTTGAGAAAACTGGAAAATAGTTTGGCAGAAACTGGGTCTATCTCAGAGTATATAGCAAGATAAGTTTCATATGGGTACATGATTTAGACATATATCATAAGCAAATCAGAGAGGAAGGAAAAGAAAATTACTCAGATCTACTGATGGGAAAAGAGTTCATGACCAACCAAGACAGAGAGACAATTTTGGAGACATTAAATTAATTTTTTTGCATAAACAAAATCAATATAGCTAAAATTAAAAGAGAAGGAAGAAGCTGAGAGGGAAATGTTTTTTAAGCAAAATTTTCTGTAATACAGACCTTTGTTTTACTTCTAAAAAAAATGAATCAAATTTCTAATAGCCATTTCCCAAATAAAGTCAAATCATATTGTTTGGTTTCTAGTAGGGTCTCTGCTGAATACTAATGCTACTTAATACAATAACATTAATGTTATCTTATAGACAATTGCTAGTATGTGCAATGTAAGCACTCTCCTGTTCTCAAAAAAAAAAAAAAAAAAAATATATATATATATATATATATATATATATAGTGATCCCAGATGAGTTTGAAATATGTAACATGTTACTTAAAAATATAGGGAAACAGTCCTTTGGATTTACATAGACTCATGTACATTGATATACATGGACTCAATTATATTGATAATTAATAAAATCAAAAGAATCATAGTTTAGCTAACTCATGTAAGTCTATAAACATCCTAAGTTGGCTAATTTCTAAAGTATTCAAAAGAAATCACCCAAAGCTTCTAGTTACCATTAAAACACAAAATACTTGTTTCTATTCAGAACAAAAGTAAAGAGGAAAGGAGTTGGTATCATAGTCCTCTTTATTGGATATAATAAAGAAATAGCTATTGTTCCAGATCTCTCTGGCCTTTTGTAGCTGAATTTATTGAGGCCATCTACAATAAATGTCTTCACTTCCTTTTGCTCACTCTTTTCTTTACTGTCCAGTCTTGCTTAAAACATCATTATTTAACCAAAACTGCTCTCTCCAGAGTTACTAACAATATGTTAGCTGCCAAATCTAAAAGCCACTTCTTAATCTTCATCCTTTTTGAGGTATCCACACCTTTTGATCACCCTTATCTCTTTGATACTATTTTCTCACTAGATTTTTGTGATATTACTCTCTTTTTTGGGGATTATCATCCAGACCATTTCTGCTAACCATGGCAGTCCCACAGGACTTTGCCTTGATCTCTTTTCTCTTCTGCATCTACACTTTATACTAAAGATCTTATCACTTCCCAAGAATTAATTAATTATCGCTACACTAATGATTCTCAAATCCACTTATCCTAACTTCACTGTTCATTTCCAGAGGACCACATCTCTCCACAGTCTACTAGATATCAAGAACTGAATATCTTGTAGACATCCTAAATTCAACATGTCCAAAACTGAACCCATTATATTTTTCCTGAAGCCATCCCACCTTTTGAAACTTCTTATTATTGCCAAAGGTACTACCAACCTTTCAGTTCTTTAAGCACACAACCTAGATGTCATCCTTGGCTCTCTACTCTCTCTCATTTCCCATATCCAAATTTGTTACCAAGACCTATTGATTTTATCTTTTTTAAACAAACATCTTTGAATATGCTCTCTTCTCTCCTTTGATATTTTTCTATGATAACAGTTTATTATTTTTCCAAATACATACAAAGATGGTTTTCAACATTCACTTTTTCAAAACCTTGTGTTCCAAATTTTTCACCTTCCCTTATCCTCTCACCCACTCCCCTGGACAGCAAGCAATCCAATATAGTTTAAACATGTGGAATTATTTTAAACGTATTTCCATATTTATCATGCTGCACCCACATACACAAAAAAAAGATCAAAAGTGAAAAAAAAAAGAAAAAACACAAGCAAACAAACAACAACAACAACAAAAAAAAAAGGTGAAAATACTATGCTTTGATCCACATTCAAGTCTCAATAGTTCTCTCTCTGGATGTAGACAGCACTTTCCATCACAACTTCATTGAATCACCCCATTATTGAAAAGAGTCAAGTCCATCACAGTTGATCATCACATAATCTTATTATGTACAATATTCTCTTGGTTCTACTCATTTCACTTCACTTCAGTTCATGTAAGTCTTTCCAGACTTTTTGGAAATCATCCTGCTGATTGTTTCTTAAAGAACAATATTATTCCACAACATTCATATACTTTAACTTATCAGCCATTCCCTAACTGATGGGAATGCACTCAATTTTCAGTTCTTTACACTATAAAAAGGGCTGCTACAAACATTTTTGCACATTTTGGTCCTTTTCCCTTTTTTATGAACTCTTTGGGATATAGACCCAAGTTGTCTTTTTTTGATATTGCCAATATTCTATGTAGAGTTTCATTATCTTACCCCTGGACTATTGCAATAGGTTGTGGAAAGGTTGATTTGTCTGCCACAAATCTTCCCGCACTCTTTCAATTCATCCTCTACTCAGCTACCAAAATTATTTTTTTGAAGTGCAGGCCACCTTTCTTCCCAACCAATAAACTCTAGTGACTCCCTAAAACCTAGGATCAAATATATTGTCATTCCTTTAGAACTGATGTTCTCCCATCCCTTTCTCTAGCCCACCAAGTTTTTAGTCTTCTTACACCTTATAACCTGCAATGTATTCTACTATTCAGTAACAAATTCTTTGCTATTCCTCTTGTAAGATCTCCCAATCACAAGCATTTTCACTGATGATTATCCCCCATTCAAGAATGCTTTCCCTTTTCATCTCTGTCTCCTGTTTTCTTCAGCTTCCTATAGGTCATGGCTAAAAACCTATCTTCTACAGGAAATCTATCCCAATACTTCTTAATTTTAATGCTCTTCCTCTATAAATTATTTCTTATTTATCCTGAATATAGTTTGCACAGTTATTTGCATGTTGTCTTTCCTATTTGATTGTAAACTCCTTGAGGTATTTCTTTCTTTGAATTCTTAGTGCTAAGCACAGGGATCTGGTATGTGTTAGGTACTAAAGAAATATTTCTTGATTATCAAACATCTTTCTAAGTAGTTCTGAGTTTTAAATCCCACCACTTTCCCTTTCCAGATTATTTGGCATTAGCCACTGTGAAAAACTTCTGACACTAATTGAGAAAGAGATGTTCCAATAACTACAGGGGCCTCAAAGAAAATATATCCTCCAAGATGGAATTAGGAAGTTCTTGGCTCTTCTACCTATTGATTATCTGTTTCCCCTACAGTTTCTACTTGTTTCAAGCACTTCATTCAGTTGCCACCCTCATTACAACATGTGTATCCCTATTTTTTTCCCCTACAATTCATGCTTCCCTGCAACCAACCATACTTTTGGCAATCTTTGTAGTTCTTGTAAAGATTGACTCTCATAGAGACTTTATCAAGGAGACTTGGTTAGCTGAAAGCATCTGCTCTTGATCAAGCAGGTATTGGCCATAGTTTCCCAAGTTCCCATAGCTTTGACTTTGAAGGAATTTAACAGAATTGTGTTTGGTCATGTATACTTATTGTGTATCTAATTTATACTTTAATATATTTAACATCTACTGGTCATCCTGCCATCTAAGGGAGGAAGTAGGGGGAAGGAGGAGAAAAATTGGAACAAAAAATTGTAACAATTTGGCAATTGTCCATGCTGTAAAATTACCCATACATATAACTTGTAAATAAAAGGCTATTAAAAAAAAACATTAAATAGTTCATATAAAAAAAAACCAGAACTGTAATAGCCATGAAAATGATGAGGACCCAGAATACAACACTTTCAAGGGATTCATTTTTTATATATCATGAGAATAGACAGCTGTTGCTTACTTGATGCTGTGAGTGGAGACTATGTGATCAGATTGGGACTGGGTGTAAATGAGAAGCAGCTAAACTAAAACCAACACAGCATCAGAGAGTAAGCAGGTCAAAATGAAGCAACAGAGGGCAGGTGGTAAAATGATCTGGATTCCTTCCATAGCTAGTTTGCTGTCCTTTACATCTCTGCAGCAGAGTCACTTTTGGTTACTTGTTCACCTTTCACTTTCTGTTTTCCTTGTTAATCTGGTAGGAGGAGGAATATGGGAGGGAGAAAAGCTTTTCAGTTTCTTCAACAACCAGTCAATTGGGAATTGGGAAAGCTATTTTTTAATGCTTACTTTCATTTCTATGCTGTTTAAAACAGATTTTTAAAAAAGGCCATCTCAATTCCAAGTCTTATGATGGAAAATCTAGACAGAGAACTATGAAGACAATGTGGATCAAAGAACACTATTTTTACCTTTTTGTTGCTGTTGTTTGTTTGCTTGGTTTTTTTTTTTTTCCTTTCTCATGTTTTTTTTTTAAACTTTTGATCTGATTTTTCTTGTGCAGCATGATGAATATGAAAATATGTTTAGAAGAATTGCACATAATTAACCTATATTGGATTACCTACTGTCTTGGGGACGAGGGATGGGAAGAAAGAGGAAGAAAAATTTGGAACACAAAGTTTTGCAAAGGGAATGTGGAAAACTATCTTTGCATATATTTGGAAAATAAAAAAACTATTAAATTTTTTAAAAAGGCCACTTAATTATGAAGCTCTTAAAAAACACACACATCTATCAACAATGCCTGAATAGGATTGAGAAAGAGAACTTAACTCTATAAAGGAAAAGAAACAATTTCATTACCTTAAACTTGAGATAAAAGTATAATCAAGGATCACAGGACTCTAAATGGCATCATAGAGTTAGGCATGTTAGAGATTTTGAGTCAATTACTACTCTCAATTTTGAAGATGAGAAAAATAATACCTTGAGAGATTAAGTAGAGTCTAGGGTTAAATAATAAATATCTGAGGTGAGATTTGAATTTAGATCCTCCAGAATCTAAATACATTGACCTATCAGTCATACTATATATATATATATATATATATATATATATATATATATATATATACTGCCTTTCAAGGACATAAAGAACTTTTGTTACCAATAATTATAATTTTCTAGAAAATACCTCTGTGTGTGTATGTGTGTGTGTGTGTTCAGATCACTTACATAGACCTTTCCTTTTGAACTTACAAGTGATAGAAAGGCTAATACAGAAGTTGAAGACTCTCAGTACAGGAGTTTGATGCTCTGTTTGCCTGAGAGAACCTGGGTTAAAGTTCACAGCTGTGCAACAAGATTTTGATGATCAACTGTGATGGACTTGGCTCTTTTCAACAATGAGGTGTTTCAGGCCAATTCCAATCACTTGTGATGGAGAAAGCAATCTGCATCCAGAGAGAGAACTTTGGGGACTGAATACGGCATACAACATAGTATTTTCATCTTTTTTGTTGTTTGTTTTCTTGTTTTTTTTCTTTCTCATTTTTTTCTTACTTTTGATATGATTTTTGTCGTGCAGCATGATAAATGTGGAAATATTTTCAGAAGAACTGCACATGTTTAACCTATATTGGATTATGTGCTGTCTAGGGGAAGGGTGTAGTGTGGAGAGAGAGAAAAATTGCAACAAAAGGTTTTGCAAGGGTGAATGTTGAAAATTATCTTTACATGTATTTTGAAAAATAAAAAGTTATTATTATTTTTTTGAAAAAAGTTTTATCCCAAGTTAACATTGAAGGTAGTAACATTGGAGATACTATTTCTAGAAGACCTCTTTTTCCTTGGGATTTTTAACTGTGAACTGAATCTTAGTCCAACTTTTTTGGGCAATTTTTTTGAAATCATTCATTGTACTTTTCTATTTTTCAAATGATTATTTTGGAATATTTTCCTGTTTATTGGTCAATTTTTTTCCAGTCCTTTTAAAAAATCCTAGTTTTCTAGTTTTTTGTTTTGTTTGTGACTTTTTTGGTCTCTGATGATGTTTCTTTTTCTTATGGCAAGCCATTAAATTCATAGGAGAATTATAACTGCAAATGCATTTTACTTATGCTGTGTTTCTAATGTGTCTTTAAGTATGTATTAATTAGATTATGTAGGAATACAAGTGGTTTGACTTATTAGGTTCTGTTTGCCTAGTTTTATACCAATTGTTAGTATCTGAGTGCAATTGTGGTAACTGCTTTGGTAACTCATCCCGTGCATATCATTTTGTGTTATTCCTAATTTGTTGCTTTATTTATTACATGTTAATAAGATACTATTTCTTAATTGTTATTATTATATAACATTGCATTTCAAGTGATTAAATTAATTTCATTGGTTTGCTTAATAGTATTAATATCATTATGGATCTTTCTTGAAAAAGTGGAGACATTTGTTTTTGATGTGTTGTGTCTTGGCTATACAAGTTTATCATAGAGATTTCTTATCATAGAAACCCTTTGAGTGTAAAATTAAAATCATCATAAAATCACTTTTAAAAATTTAGAAGATTGTAAAATAATTGACAAAAGTCTTGGCGTAAATAATAACACTGAGATATTTTGTGAATTATTAGGCCCATTTGATGATTTAAAAATTGCAGATACACTGACAAGAGGTGACAACATGTATCCTCTAGTCCCCTCTTTTCCCTCCAGGGCATGGAATTGCTTACAAAACGCTAATGAGCAGGGACGGTTTACCAGATGAAAACCCATCACCTCAGAGAAGTGAAGACTCATCTTTATGTTTTCAAATCTGGCCTCAGACATTTACTAGCTCTATGTTTCTGAGAAAGCAATTTAACCCTGCTTGCTTCTTCCTCATCTGCAAAATAAGCTGAAGAAGGAAATCACAAACCACTTCAGTTATCTTTGCCAAGAAAACCCCCAAAATGGGGTCAGAAAGAGTTGGACAGGACTGAAATGATTGAACAACAACAAAGAAATACTGTGGAGGGCCAGTATCCTGCATCTGGTACAATGAACCACTCAGAGCCTGAGGGTTTAAACAAACTGTTCTTTTGCTAAAAGTTTTTTGATACCTTCAAGTAAAAGGCAATTCTCAAAGCAATTTAAAAAACATTTCAGAGAATAAAAACAAATAAAACTGCTGACAGGAATTTTTTATTAAGCAGTAAGAAAGGAGGTTCTCTGGGGCTCTAGGAATCACTAGCTGAAATCCCAAAAGTCACTTTTATACTCCTCCTATTCAATTTACCCACAGTTAGGTCCGAGATCATTCTACCTATGGGCAATGTTAAACCCCAATTCCCCAGGTCTATATGACAACTTTTTTGCTTGCTACAGTCTGGGCTTGTGTTGTGAGAATGTGGTAGATCAACCAATACCTCTCCTGTTCCTGGCTCACAATACATATTTGTCAGAAAAACTCATCTGTAGGTAAGGCTGAACCAGGATATTTTATATTAGCATGATATTATAGGCCAAAGATAAATATCTTCTGAAGGAAGGAATCATATAACCCTGGAGAACAGTCCTGAGAAGTTGGGATCATCTGGATAATAAAATTATTATACCACTGATCAGTAAAGGACACATATTTCCTTTACAAGAGAAATGTTTAAAACACAAAAGATTCATAAGCATGCATTAATATATATTTACAACAAAAGCTTTCACATATCAACCTCTATTCTATTAGGAGGTAGGGAAGACCTTCCATACCCCCAAGAATGTTAAGAAAAACTGAACCAAGAATCAGCTCTATATCCAGAGCTTCTCTTCCCTTGAATCCCCACCCAGATCACAGCATGATCTATTGGGTTCCAGGATGATTACTTCAGTTGTTATCCCAACCTCTGAAATTACCATCCAGAACTCTACTCTCAAATTCTTGGATATATATATATATATATATATATATATATATATATATATGATTGTCCCTAGGGCTGGAAACATCCAGGTTCCCCATTTTGTTATCTATTCTCAGAGAACCAAATACAAAGAAGAGGGAATCAGGAATTTAATATCCTGTCTCACATGTACATAAGAAAACACATATTCTTACTGCCATGTCCATGCAGCTATAATAATTGATGACAGAAAGGGTAATGGGAGAAAACTTCCTCTACCTACCCCATTATGAAATCTAAGGGAGAGCTGCCAGAAGCCTAAGTGATAAGCACAAAAGAAAGAGGAGGAGATTTTTAGTTTCTTCTTTTAAAAAATAGCTGTTCTTAGCTGCTCAGTCCTTAATCTTCTTTGGAAACCTTCCCCCTTCCCTAACGTCCCCTCTTCTCTATGTCATCCCTCCAATCCCCCCATCAGTCATGAGGACCAAAAAGACTCTGCATGTCTTTTAACATTTCATAGAGTCAATGCATGCATGTCCAAATCTATGAGAAATTCTTCAATTTACCATACTTCCCCCTTCCAATTATTATAAGTAAAATTATATTTAGACTTTGGTTATATCACACTTTTCCCCTCTGATTTTTAGAAGTCCATTTAAAAGGTCCTTCTCTATACAGATATAAGATTTCAATCAAGATAACTTTCCAAAATATTTTAAACTTGAAAAGGGTATTGAAAAGCTATGTGAAGAACAAATAGCACAGACAAGTATAAACATTTGTAGAGAATTCCCATGTGATTCCTTTTTTTTGGCACATCAGTTAAAATACGGGGAATGCTGAACTTAAAACTAAATCCTGAAAAGTCCCAGAGTTTAAATTTGAAAGAACAAAATAAAATCTAAGTAATTGGGCCAAAGCTCACTAAGAACCTTTAAAATGTGTGGTTATAAATATTATTGGTGTTTTAATTTCTGGTAATGTGAAACTTCATTAGGAATATATATGTGCAATATGTGCATGCATAAAATATATATGTGTGTATATAGTGTATATGTACTATACTAAAGTATATATGTGTAAAATAAAATAGTTATTTTAAAAAAGAGTGATACTTGAAAACAATATTAAAACCAAGAGTATGGAGATCAACATTCCTTATTCACCAAAATTCATGTTTCTCAGGGTAATGGAAATATGTTACACTCTAAAATATGTCATTTTATAAATGCATGATTTAAAAAGATGTATTGAGATATGGAAAAACATTTTAATCATCTATTTATTGACAGAGCTAACCAAATTCTCACAATCATAAAATGTTCCTTGGTGTAAGTTAGAGAGATGTGTTTTTATTATTTATTTTGGGCCTGGACTTAATTAGGAAGATATTTTCATGAAGGAAAATGTTTTGTTCTGTTTCATAAAAGAAAATATTTCATTCCATAGGGAGAAGGCTCTGCACATTTGTCTAATGGAAAAGAGAACAAATTATGACTAAAAAATACACTTAAAATTAATATTTATTAAATACCTATAATACACAAAGCTAGGCAGCTAGATAGCAGAATGGATGGAGTTGGACCAAAAATCAGAAAGATTCATCTTTGTGGGTCCAAATCTGGCCTCAGACATTTAATAACTGTATGATTCTGGGCAAATCATCTAACCCTGTTTGCCTCAGTTTCCTCACTTATATAATGAACTAAAGAAGGAAATAGCAAACCACTCGGGTATCTTTGCCAAGAAAATCCCAAATGAGGTCACAAAAAGTTGGACATAACTGAAACAACTAAATAACAAACAAAATGTATAAGTACAATCCTTAAAAAATTTGTAACCTATTAGAAGAGCAGTACATCTACATGAATTAGAACATAAATTAGAGAATTTATTAATTACTAGGTAGTATTTAATTTAAAAAAAAAAAGAGGACAGATATATTAGTTAAGGGATGCTCAACAACTTACAATCTTGGAGAATTGCCTGAGGCACTGAGAATTTAAGTGATTGGCTCAGGGTGGCATAGAAAGTATATATGTCAGAAACAGAGCTTAAATAGAGGTTTTCCTGTCTATAAGGCCAGCTTTCTATGCACTACACCATACTGCCTCTGATCTTTATATGTATAACATAAAATAGTAAAAGTGCTCCTTTAAATAAATAAAACATAGCCTTCTAAAATGTCAGTAACATGTCACCTTCAAATACATAGTGCAGCAATGAATTTGGAAGCAATTGAAAAAATGTTAGAGTTGGCCACTGCTGAGAGTTTCCATTTATTGCCTATAGGTGTCAAAGTGTAATCTGACATTAGTTCCCTAGCATCAATATCCTCAAAATCCACAAGATGGCAATGTTTCTCCATACTAAAAAACATGGTAATTTTTTTTTTTTAAAGAAAAAGAAAAAAAGGGGAAGGAAGGAAGGAAGGAAGGGAAGGAAGGGAAGGAAGGGAAGGGAAGGGAAGGGAAGGGAAGGGAAGGGAAGGGAAGGGAAGGGAAGGGAAGGGAAGGGAAGGGAAGGGAAGGGAAGGGAAGGGAAGGAAGGAAGGAAGGAAGGAAGGAGGGAGGAAGATTTTTTTCAGAGTGAAAAGATTGAAATGGTCACAGAATAAATTCTATTTTAAATTATACTAAAGAATCAAAGGCCCCTGAGTGCTGAAGTGAGAAAACGACACAGAAACTATTTCATCTTTTGACGTTAATCAGGTAGTTACTTATGTAACTGGCCTTATGTAACCTAATCCCTAAATGGACACTGTCTCACTCAAACTGAGACTTGTTAAAGACTTTAGCTTAAAAAAAGGCCAAGGTCTCCCATTGCATCCAGGGCCATCTCTAGTTGTCCTAATTTATATCTTGCTACTGGACCCAGAAGACACAGGAAGGGAAAGTGAGGCAGGCGACTTTGCACAGCCCTCCCTCACTTAAATTCAATTCACTTGCATGTTTTAGTCTTCCTGATATCACAGTCCTTTTCAAAAATGAAGGACAAACAACAACAAAATGATATTAATCATTTAACAGAAAAGTTTTCTTTTACACTAGTCATGTAGCTATAAATCCTGCATTGTATGTTTATGGAATAGAGGTAAATGATCAAAAAAATAAAGCAAAAACAAAAAAACAAAAACAAAAACAAAAAAGAAGTACTGAGACCAGGACAGGTTTAATTAAATGTTTCCAATGTCTGAAGCAAGGAGACACTAATCAACAATAAAATGTTAAACTATGTTCATGTATACACTTCTTAGAAAGAAAAATATTTACACCTAAAAATTAAAGAAAATCAATTTTTAAATAAAGTTAACACTTTATCTGGAAAGTAAAGGAAGGGAGTTATATTATTGCCTATAGGTGTCCTATAGTTAAAAGGAAGAGTATATATTCCATCCACTCCAGATAATCAAGGAGTAGTCATCACTCTTAAATCAATATCTTCACACACTGAAAATATAAAATAATGAACAAGGTCAACTTAAGCACTTTGGACAGGTGCTTTAAGTCTTTTAATTTATTCTATCAGGACAGCATATAATTAATTTCCTACTCTACTATGGTATTAAAAGATATAGAAAGGAAGGAAGATTTTTACTTTTCCCCAAGAAAATAAGGTTCTAATAGAATATAGTTTTAATGTTTGAAAATTGCATATTGGTAAGGTTTGAAAAATATTTTTATGGATGCTTTTTGTTTTCCCATTAGATTAATTTCTAAGTACATCTTCCCCTTCCCAGTTGATCTGTCCCTTTATAAAACAGGCTTTAAAAGAAGTCCAGCAAAACCAAGCAACATCTGGACCACATCTGACAAGATATGTAAAATTCCATACCCATAGTGACATCCCCCCTTCTTACAAAGAAGGGTGTGTGTATAAGAAGGGGTTGCATTTTCTTAATTCTGGAGCCAAACAGGAAATTATAAAGCATTTGGTGTCATTTTTGTTGTCCTTTCCTTTTACAATATTGAAATTATTTTATTTTCCATCAGTTTATATACTTTTCTGTGTTCCTTTAAATTTTCTGTTTTTATTAGTATAACAATCATCAACAAAGAGAAGCATTTCAATATATAAAGAAAAAAGGAGGTAACCTGCAATTATTCTTCAAGTCATTTCTAAGAAAACCAACATATGGTAACAGTTCATTGGTGCTGCAGATAATGCCAACAAAGATGATGGTGAGTTAAAATCTGATCTCAGAATCTTACAATCTCTGATTCTGGATAAATCTCAATATGTGCCTCAGTGTCCTTATTTTTAAATAAGGATAATAATAGCACCTACTTCCCAGGGATGTTATGAAGATCAAATAAGCTATCATTTGTAAATCTTATGGCACAATACCTGGAACACAGTCAGCACTATGGTGCTAAAAATGATAGCTATCTTTGTTGTTATAAAATAGAAAATTTTGGTCCCTCTTTCTCTAACTTATCTCAATTTTTTTGTACCTTGCTGCTATATCTAGTATTTTTTTCTAGAACTATAACAAATAATAATGGCAAAGATAAATCATTCAATAAAGATTTATTAAGAAAGTACCTAGTATATGACAGATGTTGCTCTAAGCACCATAGAAATGATCAACTAAAATGCCTGATCCTTTGAAAAGACAAATAAAATTTATAAGTCCTTTTTTTTTTTTTAAATTTTTTTTTTTATTTAATAGCCTTTTATTTACAGGATATATACATTTTTTTTTTTATTTAATAGCCTTTTATTTACAGGATATATACATGGGTAACTTTACAGCATTAACAATTGCCAAACCTCTTGTTCCAATTTTTCACCTCTTACCCCCCCACCCCCTCCCCTAAATGGCAGGATGACCAGTAGATGTTAAATATATTAAAATATAACTTAGATACACAATAAGTATACATGACCAAAACATTATTTTGCTGTACAAAAAGAATCAGACTCTGAATTATTGTACAATTAGCTTGTGAAGGAAATCAAAAATGCAGGTGTGCATAACTATAGGGATTGGGAATTCAATGTAATGGTTTTTAGTCATCTCCCAGAGTTCTTTTTCTGGGTATAGCTAGTTCAGTTCATTACTGCTCCATTAGAAATGATTTGGTTGATCTCGTTGCTGAGGATGGCCTGATCCATCAGAACTGGTCATCATCTAGTATTGTTGTAGAAGTATATAATGATCTCCTGGTCCTGCTCATTTCACTCAGCATCAGTTCATGTAAGTCTCTCCAGGCCTTTCTGAAATCATCCTGTTGGTCATTTCTTACAGAACAGTAATATTCCATAATTTTCATATACCACAATTTATTCAGCCATTCTCCAACTGATGGACATCCATTCAGTTTCCAGTTTCTAGCCACTACAAAAAGGGCTGCCACAAACATTCGTGCACATACAGGTCCCTTTCCCTTCTTTATAATCTCTTTGGGATATAATCCCAGTAGTAACACTGCTGGATCAAAGGGTATGCACAGTTTGATAACTTTTTGAGCATAGATCCAAACTACTCTCCAAAATGGTTGGATTCGTTCACAACTCCACCAACAATGAATCAATGTCCCAGTTTTCCCACATCCCCTCCAACAATCATCATTATTTTTTCCTGTCATCTTAGCCAATCTGACAGGTGTGTAGTGGTATCTTAGAGTTGTCTTAATTTGCATTTCTCTGATTAATAATGACTTGGAGCATCTTTTCATATGACTAGAAATAGTTTCAATTTCTTCATCTGAGAATTGTCTGTTCATATCCTTTGACCATTTTTCAATTGGAGAATGGCTTGATTTTTTATAAATTAGAGTTAATTCTCTATATATTTTGGAAATGAGGCCTTTATCAGAACCTTTGACTGTAAAAATATTTTCCCAGTTTATTGCTTCCCTTCTAATCTTGTCTGCATTAGTTTTGTTTGTACAAAAACTTTTCAGTTTGGTATAATCGAAATTTTCTATTTTGTGATCAGTAATGATCTCTAGTTCTGCTTTGGTCATAAAGACCTTCCCCTTCCACAGGTCTGAGAGGTAAACTATCCTATGTTCCTCTAATTTATTAATAATTTCATTCTTTATGCCTAGGTCATGAACCCATTTTGACCTTATCTTGGTTTACGGTGTTAAGTATGGATCAATGCCTAGTTTCTGCTATATTAGTTTCCAATTTTCCCAGCAATTTTTATCAAACAGTAAGTTCTTATCCCAAAAGCTGGGATCTTTGGGTTTGTCAAAGACTAGGTTGCTATATTTGTTGACTGTTTTATCCCTTGAACCTAATCTATTCCACTGATCAACTAATCTATTCCTTAGCCAATACCAAATAGTTTTGGTAACTGCTGCTCTATAATATAATTTTAGATCTGGTACAGCTAAGCCACCATCATTTGATTTTTTTTTCATTAATTCCCTTGAAATTCTTGACCTTTTGTTTTTCCATATGAACTTTGTTGTTATTTTTTCTAGGTCATTAAAATAGTTTTTTGGGAGTCTGATTGGTATAGCGCTAAATAAATAGATTAGTTTAGGTAATATTGTCATCTTTATTATATTTGCTCGCCCTATCCAAGAGCATTTAATATTTTTCCAATTGGTAATTTATAAATCCTTAGATAATCTGATTAAAAAAGAAGAGAGCAGAATCAAATAGCAAATGATCAAGATGAAATCACAGCAAAACCACAAGAAATGAAAAGAGCAATTAGAACATATTATGCATAGTTATATGCTAACAAAAATGAGAACTCAAATGAAACAAGGAATATCTTCAAAAATGTTACGATACCCAAACTTTAGAAGATCAGAAAGAGATCCTTCAGAAAAGGAACTACCTATAAAGGAACTACCAAAAGAAAAAAAAAACTCTTTGACTTAATTCATTTAATTAATTCTAATTAATTTAATTTAATTCTATCAAACTTTTAGCAACAGTTAGTATTTATTCTTCACAAACTATACTCAAAAAACTAAAAAGAAATAACTCTATAAGAATTCTTTTTTGAGATAAATATAATTCTGATACATAAACCAGGGAAAGATAAAATTCAGAAAATTGTAAAACAATATTATTGAATATTGAGTCAAAAATTTTAAAGAAAAATCTTATCAGATTACAGTAATTTATTCAAGAAATCTTTCATTATGACTGGGATTTATATCAGAGACATAAAGATTTTTCAATATTAAGAAAATAATCAATATAATTAATCATATTAAGAACATCCTAAAGTCATTTCAATAAATGCAAAAAAAAACCCACTTTTGACAAAGTACAACACTTTTATGTAAAAAATCCCTATAAAATTTAGAAATGAAGGGAATTATTTAATATAAAAAATCTATCTAAAAGCAAAAGCAAACAATACATGCAATAGAAGAATATGCTAGAATCTTTCTCAATAATTTCAGGAGTAAAGCAAGTATTCCCTTGCTTTCTCCATTAGTATTTGACATGTCTAGAAATGTAGCTACAGCAATAAGACAAGAGACAGAAATTAAATAAACAAAGATAGGTAAAGAGGAGATAAAACTATCTCTGCTGATGATATGATGGTTTACTTGGAATAGTGACAATAATAACTCTACCAAAGTTGCAGGCTTCAGAATAACTCTTCAAAAATCAATAGTGTTTCTGTGTAATAATAACAAAACCCAAGAAGCAAAAAACAGAAGGGGAAATAACACTCCAAATAACTACAAAGTGCATAATGCTGTGATTCTATGTTCTGCTTACATATGTTCAACATCTTTGGATTTTCTTCTTGAAGTCTTTGATAATTTCAGTCCTCTCTCCCCCAATTCATTTCCCCCTTCCACTCCTTTTCTGACTCCTTCCCCTTTGATGGTGTCTTTGAGGCCTGGATCTCAAAACATCTCAACTTCTTCCCCTTTTGGGTAATTTATAGCTCATCAGCCTAAGTATCTGCACAAAGTGATTTTTGGGTGGTCAGAATTGGCCATAGCTATATATTCAACTCTTTCTGTCAGACCTAATGGGGTGTTATACAGTATCTCCATACAGAGTTTCCTGTCCCAATAACCTGTCTCATTCCCTCTATTTTTTAGTTATTTGGTCTACAAATGGAAATTTAGAAATAGTCAGCATTGGTATTATGGGATTTTTGGCTCTGGCAAAAATTTGCTCCAGAAAGGCTGCAATTGGACTGGGTGTTCACCACAACCAGGACAAATTTTTGCAAACTAGAACCCGAGTCTCCACAGCACTGGAAAGAGGGAGGGGACATGAATTTTGTTATAAGCCTGTGTCATGTACTTGCGAGTCTGCTAGTGCAGCATGGGAGGGGCTGAGTGACCTTAGGATCAGTAAGCATTAGTTCATAGGGTTTTTTTTTTTTTTAACCTTGCTAAAATTCTGGGTGTTATAAACTATGGAGGCAATGGGACTTGCTTTATCTTTAGTGCATAACTTCTGTTTTGAAGAGTTTTGAGAGGTGAGGGGGATGAGAAAATATCTAGTTCTCCATCTTACTGCCCTTGTAACCTGGAACTCCCATTTAAATCCAATCTTTTGAATATATTCCTAAAGGCTTTCTTTCTTTCTTTTTTTTTTTCTGCTGAGGCAATTGGGGTTAAATGATTTGCCCAGGGTCACACAGCTAGGAAGTGTTAAGTGTCTGAGGTCACATTTGAACTCAGGTCCTCCTGACTGGTTAGTGTTCTATCCACTGCACCAACTAGCTGCCCCTTTCTCTTAATTCTTAATGTTTATCACTTCTTATAGTATAACAAGATTTTTTTTAACTTTAAGAGTGTTTAATTTATTGTGTTTTTTTTGTTAAACTTTTTATTTACAAAACATATGCATGGGTAATTTTTCAACATTGACCTTCTGTTCCAAATTATTCCCCTCTTTCCCCCATAGACGGCAAGTAGTCCAATACGTGTTAAATGTTAAAATATATGTTAAATCCAATATATGTATACATATTTATACTGCTATCCTGCTGCACAAGAAAAATCAGATAAAGAATGAAGGAAAAAAAATTGGGAAAGAAAACAAAATGCAAGCAAACAACAACAGAGTGAAAATGCTGTTGTGGTCCACACTCAGTTCCCACAGTCCTTTCTCTCTGGGTGCAGATGGCTCTCTTCATCACTGAACAATTGGAACTGGTTTGAATTATATCACTGTTGAAGAGAGCCATGTCCATCAGAATGGATTGTTTATAGTCTTGTTATTACCATGTACAATGATCTCCCGGTTCTGCTCGTTTCACTCAGCATTAGTTCATGTAAGTCTCTCCAGGTCTTTCTGAAATCATCCTATTAGTCATTTCTTACAGAACAATAGTATTCCATAGCATTCATAAACCATAATATATTCAACCATTCTCCAATTGATGGGCATCCATTCAGTTTCGTTTCTTGCCACTACAAAGAGGGCTGCCACAAACATTCATGCACATACAGGTCTCTTTCCCTTCTTTAAGATCTCTTTGGGATCAGTAGTAACACTGCTGGGTCAAAGGGTATGCAAAGTTTGTTAACTTTTTGAGCATAGTTCCAAACTGCTCTCCAGAATGGTTGGATCTGTTCACAACTCCACCAACAATGTATCAGTGTCCCAGTTTTTCCACATTCCCTCCAACATTCTACAATAACATTTCACTGTATTCATGTACTTTCAATTTCTTTTACAATAATGCAGCTGATGGCACCAATTTTATATGACCCTTTTTAGTAGATATGAACATTTTGATGTATACAGTTTCTTCTCTTGGAGCATATGCCTACCAGTGTGATCTTTGGGTCAAAAGATGTGGAAATTTTAGTCATAGTTTTATCATAATCCAAAATTGCTTTTCAGAATGGTTGATGAATTCATTATTCAACAAACAGCATATTAGTATGCATGTCTTTCCGCAGCTGCTTTAATATTAACCATTTTCATCTTTTGTCATCTTTGCCAAGTGGCTGGGTATGAGCTATGATTTTAATTTTTATATCTCTTATGTGACACATGGCCCAGGTCCTTCCACACCAAAAGAGGCAACCACTTAGGAATTATAGACTAGGTTCATCTGAAGGTACTGAATTCCAAAGAATTTCCTCTTTGACTCTCCCTTTGGTTGACTGGTTTCACTCCAGAGTAATTTTGTGGGACTTTAACTTGAAAGTTAAAAAACAAAACAAAAAAAAACCCACCTGCAAGACTTTAACTTGAAAGTAAAATGGAAAAAACAAACAAACCAGAGAAGGAGGAAGTCATTTCTCAGAGTAAAATATCTCCTACATGTTTTCTCCTACATGAGTTTACTCTCTTCACTCTCATTCTAAGTCAAACATCCTGAACAAAGCCCCAGTTACTACAAGGTGTTAGTAAATAAGCATCTATCTGTACAAGAAGTGTCTTTCTGATAAATGCCCACAATCTGTAATATTATCAAATTGATTGGATCATCAAACTGATCATATCTATTGCACTAATTAATTACATATATCTGTTATATTTATTAACATTTGACAGCAGGTATTTAAGTGTTTGCTTTTGTACTTCTAGCATCAAGTACAATGATCTAACACTTTTAATAAATGATTGTTAAATTAATTAAATTCCTTCAAAAAAAGGTACAATCCCATCTGTTCTCTACTAAGTTCTTTTCCAGTTCTGTGTCCTACTTCTTCTCTTTCTCCTCTTTGTCACATTCTTCCACTCTCTAACCTCTGGTATGCTATTGATAGGGCAGTATTCTATCTGATCTCTTCAATTACTTTCTCTTCTTTATATCCATGCTGAAACCTTACTTCCATTTTAAAAACAACTCTTCATTCCACTTGTCAAACTGCAGAGTGGGAAGGTGTTCTTCAAGTTCCTTTTGTTGTGAGGAAGGCCAAACTAAATTTTGAGTTTAAATAGAAGCCTTTGGCTGTGGCAAAAATATAAACAATTAATTTTATGTAAATAATTACAAAATTCACTCTGTTCTTCATGCATACTAGAAATGAGATCCTCAGATGTTTATTTATTGTTAATGCTAAATTGCCCATAAAGGTTAAAGATTGAAAGAGAAAGCTCAAAGGATATGAACAATTTATTTAACCTTTTGTTTCTTTTCTTTTTTTTACTGAACTGAATATAAAATAAGAAAAAAAAACAGAAAAGGAACAAAAAACAAAACATTGTCATGTGTGTAGCAGAACATCAGAAAGAATTCAAAATATATAATAAATTTCCATTTCAAAAAAGTATATATAATAATAGAAGAGATTATATTTGTGATTGTTCAGCTTTCCTTTGTTTCCTTACAGGTTCTCTTTAGTTCTCTGCTGTGCATTTTTTACTTCATTCTTTTTTCCCCCTTCATATCTCCCACCTCTCAAGCAGGCTGTAGTTAAGTACAAATACTTTATATACATACACACACACACACACACACATATATACATATATTCATACCCACCTATCCATATACCTATATCTACATACATATACCTACATACATGCCCACATATATTGAGACACACACACATACACACACACACACACACACACACACATATATATATATACATACATACACATTTACCACATGTAAACACACCTGAAATAATGTTACAATGGTTGACATTTTATGTAGATTTTTCTCTTGATTGAATCTTTAAGTCTGACTTTCTAAAATCAATGATTATTAGTACTTTTTTTCCCTAAAATTTCTAGCCCTGATCCTTGTTGTAATGTTTATCTCATATTTTTTTATTCCAGTCTAACTCTTTTACTCCTAAACTAGCCTTGCTGTTATTTAATCTTCCCCTACCTACCTCACCAGGGATACTTCCCTTATTTTCCCTTCCCTACCCTTTCCTTCCCTCTTTCTCCCATTTTGGGGGGTGCTATAACCTTTAGGGTATATATTTAGTGTTGACTATTTAATCCTTTCCTGATATGACTAGGTTTCTTCTCCCCCTTCTAATGCCACAGTGTCTATTCTTCCTCTGCACTTCATTTATATAATACTATTTACCTTTTCTTAGACAGTTTTGCTCTTTAGAATCAGATCATACTCAACTCTGATCCAATTTTTTCTTTGAGCTACCCCAATAACTGATATCACTTTAAATATACATTTCCATGTAACAAATATAATCAATTTGTCCATGTTAAAAATTCTTTGAGATTAATCTTTGATATTTGCTCTTATACATAAAATTTTCTATTAAATTCAAGTTTGGTTAAGACAAAGTCCTTAAAATCTGCAAGTTTGTTAAATATATATATATATATATTTCATTCAATATTATGGATAATTTTACTGGATATGATATTTTTAGCCACGGATCTAGTTTTTGATTGCTGGTATATATGATTCCAGGACCTGTGGTTACGACCTTGTGGCTATTAATAAATCCTGTACAATTCTAATTGTAGATTCAGCATATTTTAATTGTTCTTTTCTTGTTCCTTGAAAAATTTTCTTCTTGATTTGGGGTTTTCAAAATCTGGCAATTATATTCCTATGTTTTCCACAAAAGCTCTCTTTGAGGTGGTGATTGGTGGGTTTTTCCTATTTCTACTTTGACCTCATGTTCTTTCACTCCAGGATAATTTTCTTGGGCTATTTCTTGCATTTTTGTGTCAAGGTTCTTTTTTTGATCACAGCTTTCAGGTAGTCAAATTCTTATATTATCTCTTGATCAAGATCAAGTTTTTCTTATGTTTCACATTCTGTTCTTTTTTTTTTTTTCATTCTTTATATTGTTAGTTCTTGATCTCTTATAGCTTCACTAGCTTCCCCTTGCCCAATTCTAATTTTCAAAGAATTATTTTCATCTTTGAAACTCTGTATCTACTTTTCTAGTTGGTTAACTTTTTTCATAATCATATTGTTTTTCTTGGATATTTTCTTCCTTTTTTTATCCTTAATGTCTCTCATTTGATTTTTACATTCTTTTTTGAGTTCTTTTATAAATTCTCTCTGGCCAGGAAGTCATTTCACATTACTCTTTGTTTTTTTTTCTTAGGTGTCCTCCTCTGAAGATGATCCTAGTCTTCCTTGTTGGTTTCTATGTAAGTTTCTATGATGTGGTTCTTTCTTCTTTACCAATTCATCTTTTTTTAAAAAATAAGATATATTAGTGTAAGCACCTCTAATTATAGGAAAGGGTGTATCTCTGGTTTCACTTCAGCTCTGCCCTCTGACTTGGAACCCCAAACCAAAAGCTCCCCCCTCTTGCAAGTGCTGGAAGTCAGCAGCATCCCTGCCCCATTGGTTGTGCACTCACCAGGTATCCTGGTTCCTTCTCAACTAGGACTTCATTTGTGCAACACTGTTGGGCCTAGTGATCCTAATCAGCAGATTCCCATAGTCTTCCATGACTCAGACCCCAATTCCCCACACTATAAGGGAGGAAAAATTCCCGGTGGTTCAGGTTCAGATTCCTACCAAATCCAGTCATTCCTAGGGCTCCTCACGGACTGTTTCTGTTGAGCTAACCTAGAGGTCTTTGCACTTCATACTTGTTAATCTTTGGCCTGGGGAGTGGCGGGAGAGAGGTCTTCTCAAGTTGTCTCAGGAGGATCATTGTTCTGCCCCAAGTCTTCCTTGTTTTTCACCAGTTTATGTTCACCCTGAAGTGCAAGTTTGTTCTGTTTGTGATGAAAATCTGCAGAGCTTGAAATTTAATGACTAGTCCACCATCTTCCCAGAATCCTCCTCTTTAATCTTTTCTTTCACATAATTCCAAATTGTTTTTCAAAATGGCCAGGGAAAAGTATTACCAGCAATGAATTAGTATGTTTGTTTTACTGTATTCCTGCCAATATTACTCTTTCCATCCTTTGTCAAATTTATGAGCATGAGGTGATGCTTTAGAATTATTTTAGTTTGTATTTTTGATTATTAGCAATTTAGGGAATTTTTAGAAAGTATTTAATTTTCAATTTATGGAACAAAACAACAATTTCTATAACACAGTATCAAAAAAAAAAAATGCTTGCACATAAAACCACAAATCTACCCTGTACATTTTTTTTATTCCAGCCAATATATAACAAAGCTATCAAGTAAATTTTTTTTTTCTTCTCTCTCCTCTCCTCCACCCCAGAGAAGTCTTCTATTAGGCACAAATAAATATGTGAGGGATTATGTGGTTTCTCATAAAATCATTAACTAAGGTAGACTGAACCTACCATTTAGATTTTAATGTATGAAGTAAATTGATGGGTTTGGGAAAGTGAAATTCTTTGTATAAATATCATGATAAAGAACTTAAAATAGTTTTGTGTAAAAGTATTGTATAAAATAAGTATTGTGATCAGCTAAGCTTAAGCAAACATTTGTAATTTATTTAGATTTGAGTAAGCATTGTAACAGACTGGAATGTAACAAACATTGTAACACTTCATAACACTTTAACCGTGGTTGAAATGGGAAACTGAGGATTTCTCAGAATAATAAGACTCAGCACCAAGGATCTGTTTAATCATAAGGCTCTGGGAAGAAGAACAAAGACTTGCTCTTCCAGCAGAAAACATTTAAGAGATAACTGCTTAGAGAAGACCCTGATTATTTAATGGCCTGGAGATATTCAAGAAGTCTACAAACTGGCTAATCTCTTATTTATTGATTGAGAATAACCTGAGGTAGGTAGGTTGAAAACAGAGAAAGAAAATTATAGACCAATCTCCCTAATGAATACTGATGCTAAAATCTTAAATAAGATATTAGCAAAAAAAGACTACAGAAAATCATCCCCAGGATAATACACTATGATCAAGTAGGATTTATACCAGGAATGCAGGGCTGGTTCAATATTAGGAAAACTATCAATATAATTGGCCATATTAATAACCAAATTAACAAAAACCATATGATCATCTCAATAGATGCAGAAAAAGCATTTGACAAAATCCAACATCCATTCCTATTAAAAACACTTGAGAGTATAGGAATAAATGGACTTTTCCTTAAAATAATCAGCAGCATCTATTTAAAACCATCAGTAAGCATCATATGTAATGGAGACAAACTGCAACCATTCCCAATAAGATCAGGAGTGAAACAAGGTTGCGCACTATCACCATTACTATTTAATATTGTATTAGAAACACTAGCTTTGGCAATAAGAGCTGAGAAAGAGATTAAAGGAATAAGAATAGGCAATGAGGAAACCAAATTATCACTCTTTGCCGACGATATGATGGTATACTTAGAGAACCCCAGAGATTCCACTAAAAAGTTATTAGAAATAATCCACAACTTTAGCAAAGTTGCTGGTTATAAAATAAACCCACATAAGTCATCAGCATTCTTATATATCACTAACAAAATCCAACAGTCAGAGTTACAAAGGAAAATTCCATTTAAAGTAACTACTGATAATATAAAATATTTAGGAATCTATCTGCCGTGGGAAAATCAGAAACTTTATGAGCAAAATTACAGACCACTTTTCACACAAATTAAGTCTGATCTAACCAATTGGAAAAATATTAAATGCTCTTGGATAGGGCGAGCAAATATAATAAAGATGACAATATTACCTAAACTAAATCTATTTATTTAGCGCTATACCAATCAGACTCCCAAAAAACTATTTTAATGACCTAGAAAAAATAACAACAAAGTTCATATGGAAAAACAAAAGGTCAAGAATTTCAAGGGAATTAATGAAAAAAAAATCAAATGATGGTGGCTTAGCTGTACCAGATCTAAAATTATATTATAGAGCAGCAGTTACCAAAACTATTTGGTATTGGCTAAGGAATAGATTAGTTGATCAGTGGAATAGATTAGGTTCAAGGGATAAAACAGTCAACAAATATAGCAACCTAGTCTTTGACAAACCCAAAGATCCCAGCTTTTGGGATAAGAACTTACTGTTTGATAAAAATTGCTGGGAAAATTGGAAACTAATATGGCAGAAACTAGGCATTGATCCATACTTAACGCCGTACACCAAGATAAGGTCAAAATGGGTTCATGACCTAGGCATAAAGAATGAAATTATTAATAAATTAGAGGAACATAGGATAGTTTACCTCTCAGACCTGTGGAAGGGGAAGGTCTTTATGACCAAAGCAGAACTAGAGATCATTACTGATCACAAAATAGAAAATTTCGATTATACCAAACTGAAAAGTTTTTGTACAAACAAAACTAATGCAGACAAGATTAGAAGGGAAGCAATAAACTGGGAAAATATTTTTACAGTCAAAGGTTCTGATAAAGGCCTCATTTCCAAAATATATAGAGAATTAACTCTAATTTATAAAAAATCAAGCCATTCTCCAATTGAAAAATGGTCAAAGGATATGAACAGACAATTCTCAGATGAAGAAATTGAAACTATTTCTAGTCATATGAAAAGATGCTCCAAGTCATTATTAATCAGAGAAATGCAAATTAAGACAACTCTAAGATACCACTACACACCTGTCAGATTGGCTAAGATGACAGGAAAAAATAATGATGATTGTTGGAGGGGATGCGGGAAAACTGGGACATTGATGCATTGTTGGTGGAGTTGTGAACGAATCCAACCATTTTGGAGAGTAGTTTGGAACTATGCTCAAAAAGTTATCAAACTGTGCATACCCTTTGATCCAGCAGTGTTACTACTGGGATTATATCCCAAAGAGATTATAAAGAAGGGAAAGGGACCTGTATGTGCACGAATGTTTGTGGCAGCCCTTTTTGTAGTGGCTAGAAACTGGAAACTGAATGGATGTCCATCAGTTGGAGAATGGCTGAATAAATTGTGGTATATGAAAATTATGGAATATTACTGTTCTGTAAGAAATGACCAACAGGATGATTTCAGAAAGGCCTGGAGAGACTTACACGAACTGATGCTGAGTGAAATGAGCAGGACCAGGAGATCATTATATACTTCAACAACAATACTAGATGATGACCAGTTCTGATGGATCAGGCCATCCTCAGCAACGAGATCAACCAAATCATTTCTAATGGAGCAGTAATGAACTGAACTAGCTATGCCCAGAAAAAGAACTCTGGGAGATGACTAAAAACCATTACATTGAATTCCCAATCCCTATATTTATGCACACCTGCATTTTTGATTTCCTTCACAAGCTAATTGTACAATATTTCAGAGTCTGATTCTTTTTGTACAGCAAAATAACGTTTTGGTCATTATACTTATTGTGTATCTAATTTATATTTTAATATATTTAACATCTACTGGTCATCCTGCCATCTGGGGGAGGGGTGGGGGGTAAGAGGTGAAAAACTGGAATAAGAGGTTTGGCAATTGTTAATGCTGTAAAGTTACTCATACATATAACCTGTAAATAAAAGGCTATTAAATAAAAAAAAAAAAAAAAAGGTTCTGATAAAGCCTCATTTCCAAAATATATGAAATTAACTCTAATTTATAAAAATCAAGCCATTCTCAATTGAAAAATGGTCAAAGGATATGAATAGACAATTCTCAGATGAAGAAATTGAAACTATTTCTATTCATATAGAAAAGATGCTCAAATCATTATTAATCAGAGAAATGCAAATTAAGACAACTCTAGATACACACACACCTGTCAGACTGGCTAAGATGACAGGAAAAAAATGATGATTGTTGGAGGGGATGCAGGAAAACTGGGACATTGATGCATTGTTGGTGGAGTTGTGAACGAATCCAACTATTCTGGAGAGTAGGTTGGAACTATGCTCAAAAAGTTATCAAACTGTGCATACCCTTCGATCCAGCAGTGTTACTACTGGGATTATATCCCAAAGAGATCTTAAAGAAAGGAAAGGGACCCGTATGTGCATGAATGTTTGTGGCAGCCCTCTTTGTAGTGGCTAGAAACTGGAAACTGAGTGGATGCCCATCAGTTGGAGAATGGCTGAATAAATTGTGGTATATGAATATTATGGAATATTATTTTTCTGTAAGAAATGACCAACAGGATGATTTCAGAAAGGCCTGGAGAGACTTACACGAACTGATGCTGAGTGAAATGAGCAGGACCAGGAGATCATTATATACTTCAACAACAATACTATATGATGTGTATACTTATTGTGTATCTAATTTATATTTTAATATATTTAACATCTACTGGTCATCCTGCCATCTGGGGGAGGGGTGGGGGGTAAGAGGTGAAAAACTGGAATAAGAGGTTTGGCAATTGTTAATGCTGTAAAGTTACTCATACATATAACCTGTAAATAAAAGGCTATTAAATAAAAACTTAAAAAAAATATCCCCCCCCCAAAAAAAAGAGAAAAACCTGAGGTAAACCAAGTCTCCTTAGTACTTTTAGAAACCTTTAACCCCTCTGACTTAATTATTAACCTTTGAAGCAGAACAGAGCCCCTTTTTGAAACAGGTATTGCTTAATCAAGACCCTAATACCACAAAAGCCCTCCTATATTCCAAGGACAAATAAGGAATAAAAGTCGAGTTTGGCAATGATTTTAGGAGGATTAACAGGAGATAGGTGGGCAAATAGTTTCTATAAACTTTTTATTCTCTCTTGACCATTTAAATCACCTCATAGGCGCTATAAAATCAGCTTCCTTTCTCTGAAGAACTCAGTGAGCGGACTGCTCACTTCTAGCAAGATTCTAATAAAACTTCTAATCTTCACTTTGAGAAATCTCTGAGTAGTCATTTTGAGTCAGGGGTTGCATTACCATTCCACACATGTATATGAATGCGTATGTATGTGTATGTGTGTACATATATATATGTATGCTCGTATGTATGTATACCATTAGACACACACATACACACACACACAAAAAAAAATTATTCTATACATCTATTTGTTGGTTTTATCTTTGGATGCAGATAGTGTCTTTCTTCATATGTCCTTTATTTCTTAAACATTCTTAAAACAATTTTACTATTACTATATATAGCATTCTCTTGGTTCTGCTCATTTTGTTTTTCTTTATTTCTTGCAAGTCTTTCCAGGCTTTCTTAAATCATTGAGTTCATCTTTCTTATAGGACTATAATATTCCATCACAATAATATCACAACTTGTTTAGTCATTTCCCAACTGATGAGGATCCCTGCATTTTTGATTTTTGCCAATACAAAAGAGATTTGGGGAAATTTTTTCTTCTTTTTTTCTGCTGAGGCAATTTGGGTTAAGTGACTCGCCCAGGATCACACAGCTAGGAAGAGTTAAGTGTCTGAGGTCACATTTGAACTCAGGTCCTCCTAACTTCAGGAAAGGTGGATTGCTCTATCACTATGTCATCTAGCTTCCCCCAATTTGGGGGAATTTTAAAAGATAGTCATTGATAGTTTGTGTTCCTTCTTGGGTGAACTGCTTTTTCATTACCTTTGGCCACTTATTTATTTGGGAATAATTGTTGATCTTACAGATTTAGGTTAGTTCCTCACAGATTTGCATGCTAGACATTTATGAGATAATTTTATATACAATATTTTTCCAGTCCATATTTTTCTATTCTTTCTACTTTTAATATTTATTATTTTTATATTTTTCTACTATTGCAGTAGCCTCCTAGAAGGTTCTCTGAATCCAAATTCTCCCTCTTTAATCTGTCTTTCATATTACTGCCACACTAACATTACTAAAGCACAGACCTGACCACATTACTCTACTTCTCAAGAAGCTTCTTAGTGCCTCTAGGATAAAATGGGAACTTATATTTTCCAGACTGTACATTATTCTTCCTCATGCATTCTATAGTCCAACCAAAGTGGCATATTTAATGTTCCCCATTTGTGGTATTTGCGTTACTGCTTTTTCCAGGTCTTTTCACAGACCTTTTTGAGCTATGTCTAAATCAAACAACTTAGTGATTCAGGCTCAGGACTAGAATGCAATGAAACCCTTGTGGATCACAGAAACCAATAAAAATACATTTACCTACAATAAGATTAAGAAAGGGCACAATTTACCAAAAACAAGTTGCTTCCCTTTACCTTCATTTTTGCCTCCTTTGTCAGCAAAATGCTATGTCAGAAAGACATGTAATAGGGCAGTGGGACTTCAACCAAACTCTCAGAAACACTAATTCCCCATTGAATTGGTTCTCTGTGCCTCAAGTGACAAGGAAATCACTCTAAAGGTCAAGCGGTCAAGCCCTATACCTCTGAACCAATCAAATCCAAAGATCAGCCTTCTTGTTTCCTTAAAAAGCAACCATGCCTATGTCAAACAAGTAGTCTTCCTACCTTATCCACATTTAGCTAAGTCTCAAAAATCTTCATTGTGATGTTCTTCCATTTAATGACACCAGTGAGGCAAGAAATGTAGCATAGGCAGTGATAAAAGAGAAACTATAAATGAAAGAATAATTTTAAAAAATCCAATCTAAAAGGGTTCAAACAAATAAAGTTCAGGCAGTGGGACAGTAAGCTACTGGGGACACTTTCAGAGAAAATCTCAAATAAAAATTGATGAAGAGGAATAATACCAATAATAGCAGCACTAATGATGCTTCCTCTACAGTCCTTTTCATCAAGGCCCTTTTCATGGAGGTTCCTGTTATTTTCATCCAATGACTCTGATTTCTACCAAATCACCTAAAGGGTTCTTTTTATTCTAAGTAAATTTACATCCTTTTTCTTCTCATCCTTATTATCATCATCACAGCCAGCATTTATAGAACTATGAAAAAACAATTTCACTTATCCCACATTGTTAGAAAACAAAGCATCTTTCTCCAGCTCTCATCTCTTGGTCCCCAAACTCTTTATAAAAGGGACTTATCCAAATCATCCTGGGAGAAAAGAGAAATGCTTAAAAAGTACTTCTTGAGCAAAACAAAAAACAAAAAGCCCAAGGTTCACTCAGGATTTGAAAAAATGGAATAAATCAGTTGAAATATCTAAAAGTTGTCCATTTTTACCAAGCAAATTTTCCTATAGGATAGAATCAAGGAAATGCTCGAACAGAGAATCTTTCTTTCTATGCTTATGGTGATTTTTCATAGACAGAACTTCTGGAAAGGGAAAGGGTACCTAACCCTAGTAATTAAAGAGTATGGAGATGAAATTGATACTTCAAAACTCCATTCCACTTTTCAAAAAAGGTAGCTGCCTGACAATGATATGGGAAGTAGAAAATCCAGTAAATATGTGATGGCAGTAGGTCCAATTCTGGACCAATTTTCTCAATGAAAATAAACCCTGGTCATGGGCAATGCACAACAAAAAGGGAACCACAAATATGTTGTTAACTATTCATTAAACACCAACTATGTGCCAGGTACTATACTCAGTGTTCTGAATACAAAAACAGTTCTTGTTCTTAGGAAACTCACAGACTAATGGCAGGGACACATTGCCAATCCTTGAACAACCAAGATATATACAGGTTAAGTAGAAATAATTTCAGAGAAAAATCATTTAGATTAAAGAGGACTAGGAAAGGTTTCCAAGCAGAAGATGAAAACTTAAGTTGAGATTTGGAGGAACTCAAGAGACAAAGATGAAGAGGAAGACTGCATTTCAAGCCTGGAGAAGAGCCAGTGAATATGGCCAATATGGGGAAATGGAGTGTTATGTGTAAGGAACAAGTTAGCCAGAGTAACAATCACATAGTATATGGAAGTAAGTAGGATGTAAGAAGACTGGAATGGCAGGAAGGGGACAGATTATAAAGGTCTTTTAAAGCCAAACAGATGATTTTATCTTGTCAGATTTGGTTTTAGGAAGATCAACTTGATAGCTGAGTGGAGCATATACTAGAACAAAGCTTCTTAAAATGTGGATCTCAATCCTATGTAACATAATTGAATATGGGGGTCATGAAAAATTTGGCAAAAATTCCAAATGCAATGACCAAAAATTAACTCAAAATCAAAAGCACAATCTGGTGTTTGTGGCAGGATTTACTTGTATTGATTGCACCACATGACTTCACTATAGACTAGGTTCTGAAAACACAATACACATACTATGTACTGTATATGCAAACTGATTATATCTTAGTTCAGAATTGAGATGGGATCATGTAAAAATTTCTTGGACAAAAGTGGTCATGAGTGGAAAAAATTTTAAGAAACCTTGCACTGGAGAAAACACTTGAAAGTGGGAAATCAACCAGCAAGCTATTGCATGCAATATCCGAGACATAAGGTGATGAAAGCAGGGTAGGGATATGAGAACTATGAAGGTGGAATTGATGGGACTTTGCAACTGCTTAAGTATTGGGTAGGGGATGAGAGTGAAGAGTGAAAAATTGCATTTAGATTGTGACTTTTCTTTTCCCCCAGGATGATTCAGTACTTCTTAGAAAGAGTTTTAATGAGCAGGACTAGGAGATCATTATACACATTATACAACAATACTATATGATGATGATCAATTCTGATGGACATGGCCCTCTTCAACAATGAGATGAACTAAATCAGTTCCAATAGAGCAGTAATGAACTGAACTAGCTACACCCAGCGAAAGAA
Organism: Sarcophilus harrisii; assembly: GCF_902635505.1. Classification (NCBI taxonomy): domain Eukaryota; kingdom Metazoa; phylum Chordata; class Mammalia; order Dasyuromorphia; family Dasyuridae; genus Sarcophilus; species Sarcophilus harrisii. Next base: position 243,863,886 of record NC_045426.1, read on the forward strand.
CTCTGGGAGATAACTATGAACCACTATATAGAATTCCCAATCCCCTCTATCTTTTTCTGCCTGTATTTTTGATTTCCTTCACAGGCTAATGGTACACTATTTCAAAGTCCGGTTCTTTTTGAACATCAAAATTAACTGTTTGGATGTGTATACTAATATTGTATTTAATTTATACTTTAACATATTTAATATGTATTGGTCAACCTGCCATTTGGGGAAGGGGGTGGGAGGAAGGAGGGAAAAATTGGAACAAAAGGTTTGGTGATTGTCAATTCTGAAAATTACCCAAGCATATAACTTGTAAATAAAAAGCTATAATAATAATAATTTTTAAAAGGCCTTTAAGGGGTAGGATATTTGGAGGACTTGTTTTGTAATGATATGGGTTAAGTGAAATTATCTTTTCATAGTCACAAAAATTCTATCATCATCATTATTCTGAATATCTATGATGGGGAGGATTCAATAGTAATAGGAAAGCTAGGAAGTTTTCCCCTTTAGAAGTATTATTTTAGTCCTGTTCAAATTTAGGATCTAGAAAGACATATCACACTGAAAATCTTTGTATGCACTCTTGAGGAACTCTTTAAATGAATATAGGCAGAGGCAAGGACCCATGTTCTTCCAAAGTTAGGTTATCCTAACTTCAAAATTTTGAGAAAACCAGAGACAATGTGCCCTAATCAACATGTCTTGCAGTAGACATCCAAACTGTTAGATATTGGCACCCAGGATATAATTATGTTAGGAAACTGGTCTCCTGATTTATAGGGAATCTCCAGTTTACAATGGGGTTGGGGATGGGAAGGAGAAAACCAATGAAAGCAGCACAGGTGGAGGAGTTTAGAAGATGCTCCAATGAAGTTGGGCTACCCTACTTGAGTGGTAGTCAGTATTGTGGGAATGATTATGAAGAGTTCTTGAGAGTCAGTGTCTATAAAGGAACTTATGTAGATTTGTATGACTTTTTTTGGTAAGGTCAAATGTAAATTTTAGATATTGTAATGAATTATCCCTTGAAATCACTATTTTAAAAATATTGATTGCTGATGCTGGAAGTATCCTTAGTGATAGAAGTGAATAAATTTCCTGTCTTTTTTTTTTGTAAATGATATTCCATTCTCTCCTTCCATTTCTCATTTTTAAACATTCTTCTATAATTTAATTTTCTCATAAATATGAATAATTGTTTTCTCCAGGACTCTTGCAAAATCATGTCTTTGATACTGAAGTTCTGAAATCTTGGGAGTACATTTCTGGGTGAGGTAACCTTGATGCCTGTCAGGCTTCTGTGGATTATGCTAATTTGCACATTGCCTTCATTTTCTTCTTTCTCTTCCTCCTTTGTTCCTTCCACATCCAGACATTATTTCATTGATGCAAAAACCTGCTTTGACAACTTGATCTATTGATATAGAAATCTCCTGAAACTTACTTGTAGTCATAGAAAGATGCTTACCTAGAGCCTTGACAAATTGACTGAGTTGCCTAATCAGAAGCAGAGATTCTTTTTGTTTTAGTTTTTGTACCCCAAGAACCTGTGACTATCTCTTAGCAGGTGCTTAAGAACTTGACTCATCTAAACTCCAAGAAAGTGATAAATTTTTCTTCATAAGACCAATAATATTCAGACTCTCTTCAAGTGTTTACCTTTTAGTTCAAATATAGAGTTGAAGTATTTTCCTATTTCTGCCATATCTTAAATTTTGACTCACTGTTCATTCTTCTGTCATTGTAGTTTTTTTTTGTTTGTTGCCCTTGCATCACTCTGCTTCTTAGTTTATTGACATATTGGGATTTTCCATCATCTTTTGTTCATTGGCACATTTAAAAAAAAACGAATTCTTCCTTTAGCAAGCTTATTTCCAATCTTAGATGCCAGATCTTCTTTTGTATTTCTTAATGTGATTCTCAGCCACTGGAGTTTTGTGTAACATATCAATTCTTAAATGCAGATGTAATGGACCAGTTCCATTGTTCAATCTGTTGTCAAAATTTCCCCTCACTTTCTTTGACTTTGTAATATTAATTGCACTATACCTTTTTAAAAATTTCTTCATCTTTCTATTAGCTTTCTTATGAAAACTTCTATTTCCTTTTTTGTGGTTGTTCTTTTATTTAGCACATATATTGCTGCCTTCAGGTATTTCCAGAGAACTGGCTGGGTTTAGTCTAAGTCATGCTATTGGGCATTTTACTGACTACCAAGATAATTCTTTTTTTATTTCAGACTTAAACTTTAAGGTAGGTTTACACAGCAAGATTATTTACCTGAATAAACTTCTGTCAATGAGCAAGATTTGCATCTACTCCCACTCCCAAAAGAAAGTTGATTTGATTTGCCAATATGGGGCAGGAATTGAAGTTTTTTTTGACAGAGATATTAATTCAGACTAATATCTCAATCCATTTTCACTATGTTGTTTCCTACAATCTCACCTACTCTACAAACTTTTAAATATATATCCATATCTATCTAGGTGATATGGATATATATATATATTGTCTGGAAATACAAAATGAATTCTCTGAATTTAAAATAACAAAACTTAACAGTTCACAGAGGATTTCTGAGAAGCAAAGTAAGAAGTCAATGAAAACTGAAGAATGGTTTTATTGACACTTCAGAAGACATTTCATAGAGCATAGTTGTGTCTGTTTTTCCAAAATGAATTGGCATTCAACAAATGTTAAGTAAAAACATTAAATCATAATGCTTAAAGCATAATTTCATATTTTGACTGTTGACATTTTAATCTAAGAAATTATGTATATATAACATTAGTGTGCATATATACACATATGTACAGACTTGTTATATATATATACATATTTACATACACACACACACATTTGACTCAGTTAATGTTTTAATCACGAAAAGGCTTGCTTCATAATACAATGCTGTCCATGTATTAGGTAGGCTATTTGGGAAAAAGAAAAATATTTGTCTACAAATCGTAGGTGAAACTTTTCCAAAAATGTATTATTAATGAGTACTACTTTGTTCTCTTGTACTATAAATGACAGGTTCAATATTCTTCTAAAATAGAGAACAGTTTCTATACTTTAAGAATAAAATAACTATCTGAATAAAGCTGTAGGGGATTACTGTACATTAATACAACAGAAAGCCAATAAATTATTTTTCCATAAATTAATCTTTCAAAGCCGAATTTCCCCCCTTCTCATCTGAGTGCCAAACTCCTAACTCAATGAGAGACTTCATATCTGCAGAGCAGACATCTGGAAAAACAATTCTAATGAAAACACTACTAATATAACCCCCTGGAGAAGCAAATGAAATGGGATCTAAATATACAGCCGCCTGTCTACAATTACATTTCTAACAATGGTGGATTACCATTTAGTGCCTTTTATGACTAACATAACAGATTCTGAAATAGCTCTTTTGGGTGTGGTAAAATAAAATATTTTAAGTGCTCAAACGATGCCTTATATGTTTCTTTCCGGAGTCAAGTGACAACAAAGATAAAGTTTACATCTCTGGCCACTGAGTCAAGACAAATAGTTCATTGTTTAGTAAAAAAGTAGCAATGGTGACTTCACTGAAGTGACAAATGGGATATTACCGTAGTTCATAATCTGGGCCTTACTTTCCGAAACCCAATTTATATTGGCTGGTTGATCCCCAGATCATGACTGGCTACTGCTTACCTTAGAGTCCCTTGAGTAAGCCTGGGTAATTGGGGTGTATTACAACACTATTGTTCATCAGCTCCCATTTGATGTGTTGCACCCAAAATCAAATGATCAGTTTATATCTCTCTAATATAACCAATGATTATTAATTAGATTTTAAAAAATTAATAAGATATAACAAGGTCTAAAGTTAGCATCCCCTATCAGAAGTATCCTCTTTCCTCTGTACATTCAATCCCTTAAAATCATTGCTACTTCCTGATCCAGGGAGTCCCTTCTCAGAATCTACTTCTTGAATAGCATAGCTGCAGGGTATAATATCTTGGAAGCTGTGTTGGGTCCAGGAAGTTACTCCTTAAGGTTAGGCTCAACTGCTACAATTATTGAACTCTGTATATGACTGTAAATTAATCCAGTTCCTGGATCTCTGATAATTTTTCCATCCTTTCAAAACTCACAAGCTCATAACCTGGTCCATTCTGTTTCCAGAAAAGGAAACAACAGAGGAAGAACAATCATTTCATGGTTACACAATGAGTACATAACCACCCAGATAACAGCAATTATTGTATCATCCGCTAACAAAGTTTACCCATTTAAGCATTTTGTGTGCATATTTAGTTCTAACTCAACACTCAATTGAAAAACTATCACTATCATCAGTCAGTGAACCAACAAGAAATAGGCAGAAGATGCCTATGCCTTCTCTAAAACAGGGAAGGAAAAATCTTCTCTATTAAATACTTCCCAAAGTAGGCTGAGCAAGTCTCCACATTGTTACTGGACTGGCCACTCTTCTCAATATATTATAGTTTCTAAATAATAAATATCCTTAATAATTGATTTGAATTTTCAAGTCATAACAGTAGAGGTAATTCTACTCTTTTTGATCTAGTGCAAGGATCATATTATTACAAGGCAGTTGCATCATTTTCCTATTTTACTTATCTTAATTCAACTATACAGTCTTAGGAGAAAGAAAGCAAGAAAAACAAAAAGAGAGAGAAAAGGAGGGAAAGGAAAGGAGGGGGGAAGGAACAGAAGAAGGGAGAGAGAGAGAGAGAGAGAGAGAGAGAGAGAGAGAGAGAGAGTGTCAAATATCTGCCATTCTGCTCAGTGAGCATATAAGATGAATCTGATCTCTCAGTTAGCTTCAGTTGTCAAATGTCTCATATTGTGAATGTCTTGCTATGCTGAATGTGATTTCAGAATCTCTGCTTCCATTATACCCACAATCTATTCTGCTTAGACAGACAGTACTAATGACAACAGTCTTAGCTGGCTTTCCTAGCATTTCTGGGCCAATGAAAAGAGCCCTGCTGTGTATGTGTACCCTTTGACTTCCTTGCCTCATGGTGGAAACAGAAAGAACAAACAATATGAACATACTCCAAAATAATTACATGTATTATGAAGCCATTTTTCCAATAGTATTTTCCCCCTAATTATCAGTTTTACTGTCAGTTAAATCTATTAATTTTTCTTTTTCTATCTGAGCAGAAGCCCCATTCTTTGCTTCTCACTTGATCAACAGCTACATTTAATTATAGTGAATTATAGCTGTTTCCATAGTTATCATCTCAACTAGTCCCCTTTCCAACTACAATTGTTTATAGACACTTTTATACCTCTGAATAGTTTACCCTCTTTCTGAAAACAATCTAATCCTTACATACCTGTAAAGAGTTTTTCTAAAGAGTAAAGAGTTTTTCTAATTTTCCAACCATGTCACATACCTTCCCTCCACAATCAATAAACTCCACTACCTATTACCTCCACTATCAAATATAAAGGCCTATGCTTGTTACTAAAATCTCACTACCATTTGGTCCTTTCAACCTTTTCAAGTTTAACATTCTACTCCCCCTTCTGTGTACTCTATGAAACAATTACATTGGCCTGTTTGTTGTTCCTTTTACATTAACACTATAATTCAGCTATTACCATGCCTTTGATAACACCCATTTCTGAAATGTTCTTAACTTCTGTCTCAGAATCTTTTTCAAGTCAGCTAATATATTTATCTTCTGCAGTACCTTCTTTCAGCTGGTAAAGACTTCCCCTCTCATCATCCATCTACTCAGTGCTTATCTTGTATCCAATTATATTAACTTCCCATTAAAATATAAATTTCTTGAGGGCAGGAACTAATGTTTTTTGCTTTTCTGTGAATTCTAAACTCTTAGCACAATGCCTTGCACATGTTGTTCAATCACAATCTTTGTGACCCCTTAGACTAGACCACACTGAATATAAGGTTTTCTTGGCAACAATATCAGAAAAGATTTGTCACTTCCTACCCTAATAAAATGAAGGCAAACAGGTAAAGTAATTTGTCCAAGGTCACCATCCAGTTAAGTATCTGAAGAAAGATTTCAACTCAGGTCTTCCACACTCCAGGCCTAGCACTTTACTTAATCCCTTAGCTGCTTTGACACAGGATAAGTGCTTAATAAATACTTAATTTATTAATTAAATTTATTAATTAATTTATATTATATTAATTACATTATTTATATAATTACATTATATATATATAATTACATTAATTATATTATATTAATTTATTAATTAAATTAATTGTGCTTAATAAATACTTATTGACTAAAATCCCCAGCTGACTTTAAGGACCAATTCAAATGCTGCATCATATAAACTTTCACAATCTTCCCAATTTGTTGGTACTCTCCTATCTTTTCCATTTTATTTTGTATATATTTATCTGTGTACAAATAGTTTCTTCACAGTAAAAATGTAAACTCCTTAAAGGCTTGGAAATATTTAATTTTTATTTTTATATCCCCATTGCCTAACACTATGCTTGAAACATACATATTAAGAGCTTAATAAGTACTTATTGATTGAGAGGGCTAATTTTGCAAATGATTTTCTATGTGAGACAACAACTTTAGTCACAGTATTGTGTTAAAGATGATTCCTATTTTCAGATGGTATTGTAGTGATAACTTCACACATCAAAAGGCAGTAGGTTCTCCTAAAAGAGATACATAATTATTCCATTTCACACATTAATAGTCAGTCTCTTCTCCATTTTAGAGAAGAGATTGCAGGCGTGGGGAAAGTCATCTAAGATGAGAAGGTTACTGAGTTAGATAGAGAAATACTAAGACGTGGAACCCAAAACGAAAATTCATGTGTGAATATGGCAAATACTTTTCTTAAAATAGAGGTAGGCTGACCAATTAGAGGAAAGGACTTCAGCAATAGATCTTTCAGGGTTGATTAGTTAGCATCTAAGCTCCTTAAATAAATGACTGTGATGTATTAGATAGTGAGCTTAAGAAAGTCTTGTGGAAATGATTTGCAAACGCTGTACAAATCTCTATATATACACTATTTTATTCGAGTTTTGAAGTGAGCCAGTGAATAAATATTCCCTGAGACACAGCTGACCATTCTCATGTTTAAAATTAGAGCACTTATTTAAAAGTTTTCTAAGAGACAAACACTAACATTCAAGAATTTTCAATTCACTTTTTGTTATCAGACTTCATTTGAACTAGTATTCAAATAATGTTTAGATCCAGGAAAAAAGGGATGTAAAAACTTTAGAAACAGTTATCAATACAATAAGATTTCAGCTTGAGTTAGCTTGTAACTTGAAGCACATTATTTTCTTGAAAACCACATGTCAAGAACCAACACATTTCAATGTTGTTGGAGTACTTATGTAAGAGACTTCATAATGTCTCGAAAAGGATGTTACAATTATACATGATAACAAGACAGATTCAGCCTATAATTTCAAGTATTATAAAACAGTGATTTATAGCAGTGATTAGGCCACTTTTGCAAGGCACTGCTGAACCACCTATTCTACCTACTTTTAAAATAGTTTAGGATAAACAGCTGGAAAAGTGTTACTGTGATAAGACATCAACAGTATGACATTTATTTTTTTTTTTAATCATAAATTTACTTTAGAGAAAGATCTTTCAGAGAAGAATCTTGAAGGCTTAGACTACTAAGAGATGTCATCCTGAAATTATCTGCTTTACATTTGAATCATTTGTGATCACTGCTTTCAGGAGATAAAACATAAAAATCAAGAGATGGTTTCATCAACCATATTTTGGTATTTTATATATGAGATAAACTATTGTTATTCACTTATAATTAGTTCACAAACTAAACATAAATAAGCAATAAATCCTCTTGATGATGGAAAACTATTATAAAAAACAAAGAATTTTTAATTTTCAGTTGAAATTTTTTTAAAAAAGATGAATCTTATTTGCCATGAATAGTATATAAAGAGAATGTTATTGTTTTCTCACAATTAAAGGTATAATCCACAATTCCAGAGAATACCTATTTCCATATGAAATAGCTAATGCTGAAAGGGACAGAAAAAGAATTAAAATACCCTCACTAATATAAGTAAAAGTACATGTAATCTCAGCACTTGAGAGAAACACAAAAGTAACTACACAAAGATGACATAAAACTAAATTTCCTAAGAACATTTCACCCATACTATCTAGAAGCAAAAGGCATATAATTATATAAGCATATTACTTAAAAATTCGTAAGTGCATAAAATTTTTATTTTATTTGTTAAATATCATAGAAAAAAACTCATCACTTTCCATCAGGCAAAGTAAACCACACACTCATTTTAGATCCTTTTTTTCCCCTCAGACCCTATCTAGTGTTTGAAAACTCACATTCAGCACCCAGAGAAACTGAAAGAAAATATTTTCAACAAATTTTTCCTCAAACACACAAAAAAATTGAAATTCCATTCAAGTGGCACAAAATTAGAGAAAATATGCAACCATAATTAATATTTTAGAACCATGATTCATATATTCACCATCCTCTTATTCATTATTTTCACATCTTTTTATTTACTTAACTGTCATGTTGCTTTTAGTTGACTAGCATTTTGTCAAAAAAATAAAAAATTGTAGTAATTTTTAAAGAAGTTAACTACCTCTGCCCAAAAAAAGAAATTTAAGTTGCTCTTTAAAATGCTCTATAATGACTTTAAGGGAATTATTGATAAATAGAATATCCTTCCCCAAAGGGTCAAATTTTTAGATTATCCCATTTTGGAATTCATAAAACTGGCCTTAATAATTAAGTTGTTATAAAAATTTTGAGTACACTGATTAAAAAGTATTGTAAAAAGGAGATAAAAAATGTTGCTCTGGGAAAAAGAGTTCTGAATAAGTACAATGCCTGGCTCTGAAGAAAACAAACACTTGGAGTTTTACAGACTTGGCACTATAGAGAAGTCCAATGAATTATTTTCATTTTTTTTTCAAAAAAGGCCAAAATGGAAGGAAAAAATTAGCATCAACTTTCATTCATTTATTTTCTCAGCTGAAGCCTTTAAAATGTCTGTTTCCCCATTGAGGAACAAAGGATTTGTTTTGCACTAATAAGTCACCATTACTGAAATAAAGGAATATCTCTAATTTTAAGAGAAAATAATTCTATCTTGTTTGTAGGACTAGAAAAAAAATACAAAAACCAAGTTTTTCTAAAAAGTTAAGAGTAAAATACTTTGAAAATTTGAATAGGGGTTCCATGTATCTTGAAACTAATAAGGAACTAAAACCATTTAAGTTGTATTAAAAAAAATAGGCTGATTGGGTATTCATCATTTTGCTGCCTATGAATAGAACATGGCTTCTCTGTATTGAATATACTGCTTCCTGCTTAAAGACATTATCTACAACTGTTACACATCTGCAGAAATAAAAGGCATACTGTCTAAAAAAGAATTAAAATAAAACACTGCATTTACAACCGGTCTCAACTTTAAAATATTTACATACATGTAATAGAGAACATAGCATTTATAAAGTGCAACATATATTTTTTTGGCTCAGTGTATAAAATTATGTCACTGGGAATTACTGCAGTCACCTTTCTCTAGAAAAATTTAGTGAAAAGCTATTTTGAAAGTTAGTCATCAAATAAAAGATTATGAGAAACACTGAAAAGTTGCTTAGTAAGTATATAAAAAGCAATTACAAATAAAACCAGTGTAGAAGAGGTAGAATAAAGTAAATTAAAAAAACAAAACAAATAAATACTATATAATAATCAAAAAAACCCAAAAAACCTCTTTAGGGATGAGAAAAAAGAAAAGTTTTTTTAAGCATCTTCCTGTTTTCAGAGTTTTACAATGAAATTAGACCTCAGATTCAAAGTCTTAGTAAAAATTTCCAAATGTTATTAGTTACTGGTACTGCTTTTGGCCAAAGCTTCTCTGATCTGACGATCAAGTTCACTTATTATCCGATCCTCGTGATTATACACACCCGTTCTCATCAAAGTATCTCTTTCTTCTATTAGACGAGTCAGATAATCATCCAAATCTTCTTCAAAAGCTTTTCCACCCAGGCTCTCCATTTTTCCACTTGCAATCTCTCTGGAATTCTGGAATTGTTCTGAGTCTTGTTTCCTTAACCTGATAAAACAGAAACAAATTCCACTTTGAAAGGAAACCACTTCTCTATTTTTGTATCTATTAACCACATTCCAAATCATTTGATAGTAAAATAAGTCATGTTAAACAAGTTGTCAACAAAGCTGAAAAAAAAAAAAGGAAAGGTTAAGAAATGTCAGTGTCTCTCTTTGGGGGAATTTAATTTTTGGAGGACATTCTTTACCTGTGTTTAGATTTTTCCTGTGCCACCTATTTTCATACCTGTCTTTCCTCCTGAGAGTAAGCCGTTTCATATTTTTTATTCCCAACATCTAGCACAGTATTGTGTACACACAAGGTACTTAATATTATCTTTGGTAATATCAACTGAATTAACAGAGGACCTCACTACTAAATTATTTCTATAATTCAAACTTTGCTACATCCATTAATTCTTACAAGTTGGAAGGGACCTAGAAGATAGTATCAAAATTATATACCCTCTGCTTGAATACTTCTAATGACAGAGATTTCAGTGCTTCAATCCATTTCCTTTTTGGACAGCTCTACATATTAATCATAAATCAGCTCAATGGAAGAACATTTCAAACCTGTATCATATTTTCCACATGATAATCCTTCAGATTTTGACTGACACAAAGATTTTGAGACACAAAGAACCTTGGAGTTTATTTAATTCAACCCCATTATTTTATGGACAAAGAAATGAAAGCCTAATGAAAGAAAAGTGACTTGCCCAAGATCATGCAGATAATAAACAATCTGGATCCTCTGATTTTAGAGGTCCTCTGACTATAAAATCCAGCACTCTTTTTACAAGCAGCTGGGTGGTACAGTGGGTAGAGCACTGGACCTGGAGTCAGGAAGAAATTGAGTTCAAAACTTGCCAGCTGAGTGACTCTGGTCAAGTCACTTAGTCTCTGGTTGCCTCAGTTTCCTCATCTGTAAAATAGGCATAAAAATAGCAACCACCTCCCAGGATTGTTGTGAGGATTAAGAGAGAGACTAATTGTAAAGAGCTTAGCTCAATGCATGGCATACAATAAAAGCTATATAAATATTAACTACTATTACTATTACACTATTCTCCTGTGTCAGTCATTTTAAGATAGTTATCATCACCACCCATTTTTTCTTAGGCAAAAAACTCTGGGTCCCTCAAATAATGCATATTTTCCTGGACCTTCACTATACTGGTAGCTCTCATCTGATGGTGGTCTGTCTATGGCAGAATCCGTTATATTCCTTAGTCCAAAAATGAATTAGGTTTTTTTTTTTTTAAAGAAACAAAAAACTATACTGTATAGTATTTCATTTTGTAATTACTACTGCAATTTTCACATGAAATGCTATCATATCAGGCCTTCCTTCTCCTGGATTTAAGTAACTTTTTATATTGCTATATTTTATATCCTATTAAAATATGTATGTTGCTGGTTTCATCTAACACTCTGCATTGAGATCTTCTAAAAATCATTGTTTGGCTGTCATTTTCAATTGTCTTAGCTAAAAATTTGATAAGTCCTCTATCTTTGCTTCCAAGTTACAATTAAAAATATTTCATAGGACAGGGTTTAAGAAGCTATGTAACCTAGCTTATATTGACCATCACATGAACTTTCACTCAGATTAACATCTGCTTACCTGTTACTGAATACTCCTTGGGTTTGGGTGTCTAGTCTAATTAGCTTTGAATATACCTAACTATGCTATCATCTAAAGCCCAGCTTCTTAAACTGGGTTGTGATCATATATAGATCTCATAACTGAATGTATGTGTGGGGGAATGTCACAAAATTATGACTTATTATCAGGAAACATTTGATTTATGTACCTAATTTATATACCTATATACCTGGGTTAACATAAAAATTTCTGGGGTGAAGAGGGGTCACAAATGGAAAAAAGTTTAAGAAGCCCTGATCTAAAGCATGTTTATTTAGCTTGGTCTATTATAATGTAATCAGATACTTTATTACATTAAAGTAAGATAAATCATATTCAAAGTATTCTCCTAGATACCTAATTAGTAACCACATTAAGAAAGGAAATAAAGTTAGTTTGACACGTATTAGTGAATTCATGATCACTGTTATTTTTTTTTCCTTTGGTAACATCACAAAGTAAGGAATAAATTAAATATCGAGACATATATGGCATTTTAAAAATTATACTTTTTAATATTATATCTATTCATATATAGAATATATATTAATTTATAAATTAAACTGTTTATAATTATTAAAATTCAAAATTATTTTAGCATAAAGCATCACTTATTAGCAGTTTCTCTCATTTCAAGAGCTAATAGTTATACTATACCTGTTAAGTTCATTTCTTATATCTAATAGTTCTTGTCGCTCAGTTTTCATTGTGTCTTTCTCTTCTGCTGCTAGATAACGCAATCTCATGTGTTCTAATTCTTCCTGTTGTTTTTTAAGACGAGCCATTTGAGATTCTTGCTCACGCTAAAAAAATTATTAAAATATTTAATACTGAAAAACAAGTCTTTGAGTTGGAATTACATATATATATGGCAATCCACATAGTACTATATCCCTCAAATTTCAAGATCAAAGCTCCTGTAATATCATTTCTTTAAACAGAAAACCAGGAGCTAAAGTATTCCACTGGCAATTGGAAGGTTTCAAGCACATTGGGTAGACCCACTCTGGCAAATTTTTGGTAGAACATGCATGGGAACTGCATAGAAGAGCAGCCACGGCTGTGCCATTGGCACAAACTCCAGAGCTGATCAAATCACATATATATTTGAGTATTTACTCAAGTGAATTGGAGTAATATCAGGCCCATTATGTAGAGGACTGAAACTCTGGAGAAGTATACTTGAAATAAGGTGTTAACTCAGTGGAATTGATGAGATGATGGTTCTCTCGTTCACATATATACTTAGTACTTAGTATGGTGGTATAATGGTTCTTTAGTTCACACATATTCAGTACACTGTAATGATGTAATTGTTCTAAGGTATATAAGGGCAGAGAAGGACTGGAAATGAGACTTTCCATCATTGACCATCTTTGATCATCCTCCTAGTGGTTCATCTGCCTCCTGCACATCTCCACTAAGATCAAGGCTGGTCCTGAGATCCTCCAGAGAGCTAGCCCAGACATTACACATTTATATGTTCTCATTATAGTCTTCATAAATATAATTCTATGAAATGACTATCAGAATTTGATAAACAATATACAATAAACATAATACAATATAATAAATAATAAAAATCAGCATCATCATATCTACATTACCTAATTTTTAAAAAAAGCAAATTTACTCAATTGGTACTCAAAAATACTTGATGAAAGAATGATTTCTGAGAGTTTAATTTTAACAAATCTCATAATTTTACATTTATCTACAGCTATTATCCTTCAGTACTACAAAGCAGATATAGTTCACTCACAGAATAAGTATCATAAATTTTGGTTTTAAGTATTTTTTATCCCTCTTTTGAAGAATTCCTGTGTTTTCTCTTTTCATGCTATATTGTCTCACTTGGTGCTCTCATCAGTTATTTCAGATTTCATTATTATCTTTATGCATGGAATTCCTTGACCCATATATCTAGACTTAACCTTTCTGCTGAGTTCATCCTGCATCAAAAAAGTATCTTTTTTAGATATCAAATTCAATAGGCATTTCAAACTCAATGTTTAAAAAAGAACTCAGATTTCCCTCCAAATTTACCTATTACTGTCAAGATACCATCAGGTGATGGTGATATGTACCTAAGTGCACAATCTCAGGATCACTTTCAATTCCACCCTCTCACTCATATCACTTATCCAATTTGGTGCTAAATCTTCTCATTTCTACCCTCACATCTCTCTTCTATTTTCTCTTTTTTCTATCACTCTTGTTCAGTCCACCATCACCTCTAACCTGGACTACTGCAATAGCTTTCGGCTTCAAGTCTCTCACCACATGTTACATTAACTCATCTATCAAAGTGATTTTTTTTAAAGCACATAAGTAGAGCAGGTCACTTCCCTTTCCTTTTCTCCCTCCTCCCAGTCCATACACTCCAAAAGCTTCCTGTTAACTTCAGGATCAAATAAAAAAGCCTATTTGGGCCTTTTAAGCCTTCACAGCCTGGCTCCTCCTTATTTTTCTAGTCTTCTCAGAACCTGATCCCCTTCTCCTGCCCCCACCATGTTCTCTGCTACCCAAAGACAATAGCTTCCTTGTTGTTCCTTAGGCAAGTCCATCTCTCAACTCACTACGTTTTCACTGGCTATCCTTCATGCCTATAATTCTTTCCCTTCTCATAACTATCTCTTGCCTTCCTTGGACAATTTTTCTGGTTCTATTTTATCCTTTTTATACCTTATTTGTATATATGTGTTCATACGTTCTCTTTCCAATTAGTCGTCAATGCTGTTCTGTGTATCCCTTAAAGCTTAGCAGAGTGCCTGGAAATTAATGCTTTTTTGTTTGAGTATCAATGATCTCTTTGAGATATAAACCTAAAATCCTTTGTTTGGCTTTTAAAGATGCTTAGAATCTGGCCTCTTCTTACCTTTCAGTTTTTTAAAATAATTTATTCCCCTCCATGTGTACTCTGTGATCCAACATTACCTTCCTTTGTGTTTCTCTCAGTTTCAGACTTTTTTCCCCCTGGCTTTCCTATATGCCTAGAACTCTCACCTCCACTTCCTTGCTTTTTTCCAAGTATCAATTAAAATTCCACTTTCCTTAAGATGATTATTCTGGTGCCCTTTAAGATAATACCTTCCTTATGAAATTACCTCCAATTTATTTGAATAGGTCTTATTTGTAGAAATGTTTACACACTGTCTCCTCCCAGAATATGATCTCAGGATTCCTCTTTAAGGGCTAGGGAAGTTTTTGCTTTTTTGCTTTTCAGTGCTTAGCCTAGAGTCTAGAACAAAGAAAGCTCTTATAAATGCTAATTGGGCTCTATTGATAGATTTCTTTTAAAAAGTTAATTAATTTCCTTTTTACTCTGATAGCTACTGGAAAAGGAATATGAGATTTTTAAAAAGAGTAAACACAGGTCAACACTTTCTGTTACATGGTTAGTATTGTATATTTTATATTTATATTTTCCTATTTCAGCATTTAAAACATTGCAACTGGAAAATATTGGACTATGGGATTAGAGTCCTGCTTCCTGTTAACTGATTTGCCATTTTTGTTGTAAATTTTTTAAAAATTCCTTTACTAGTTTTTATACTAGACAGGAAGACTATAAAATGCACAACTACATGACAATATGATATGAAATTCTAAGCTTAAAATCACTGACCAAGACCCCTACTAAAGGAATAATTAAAATAGTGAAAGGATACCTATGAAAATCAGATTTCTGAATTCAAGTTTTACAGCAGCATAATGGTTCACTTAAGTTGACTATGAAACCACATTTTTAACATCTTTAAGTAAATTAAAAATCAAAATTAAACTTAAAAACCAATGAAAAAAATGAAAAATTTTAACATGTTATTTTGTATTTTTATATTTTTATTTTGGGAATGTTTTTATTATATCTTTTTATTTACAAAACATATACATGGGTAATTTTTTCCAACATTGACCTTTGTAAAACCTTCTGTTCTAAATTTTCCCCTCCTTCCCTCCATTCCCTCCCCTAGATGGCAGGTAGTCCAATACAAACATGTTATTTTGAAAAGACATTTTGGTTTATATTTTAAGAAAGTTGCAATTCTGGATGTGTGCATAAAATGAAAATGACTCAATGTATGTCTTCTATATTAAAATCTCACATTTTCTAAATTACTTTGTATTTTACTTTCCTCACCCTCTGTTAAGTTGATAAATATTTTTATTCCCATTTTATAGAATTAAGACAATGGCTCAGAGGGGCTAAGTGGCTTTTCCACAACACACAATTAACAAGTGTCAGAGCTGCAATTCTGTCTGACATCTGATTTGTAAGTCAGTGTTCTTCCTACACTATCATGTTCCTATTTTAATTTCAATACAACTTTCTTGTAACAAGCTTCATTTTACTGGTATTGAAATGACCTATGTCAAAAGCAAAATCATTGTTCTTTCTTTCCTTTAGAAATTCACAAGTTAATAAGTTTGTTGAAAGTAAAATTATTCTTTAAATGAGTTATGAAAAGTAGACTTAGCAATATTCATAATTCATGTTTTTCACAATGATATAAAATTTATATCATACTAATGCAAGAATATAGTTACATGGGGAAGAGAGGAGATCTCACCAATAGTTGCACTTTGCAACTATAAAAAAAAAATTATAAGTAAAATTGCTCTGCTTTCCTACAAACCCATAATTGAAAACAAAGAAACCAAAGTGAAATTAGATATTTTCTATTGTACTGGCCACTTCCTAAATTCATTTTACTGGTAATATATTAATAAAGATACTCAAGAAATGCTTATGGAATTGAACCACTAGTTTGGTTCTTAGTTATAAATTCTATTAATCCTTGAGAAATATATTTTGTCATTGGTAGAGAATTCTACCTAAAGAAAACTGAATTACTTAATTTATAAATAACTTCCTAAAAATTAAAGAATTTTTACCTTTCTTCAAAACTTTATTGAGAATGATTTAAAGCTCTTACCAATATAACATTTAAAAAGAAAATAAAATTAAGAACTAGTAAAAGAAACCCGCCTTGCTGCCAGGTGCTCTGAATAAAAAGCTCTTCCATCAAGGCAGTACAATCTTTATTTTGCCATTGCTGCCTATAAATCTGAAGGGAAGATGTAAACATACATATATACTAGACTAAACAATAGCTAAAAAGTGGTCACTACTCACTCTCCTACTCACAGATACCAAGAAATCTGTGGGAAAAACTTATAACTGAAGCTAAGGAACTCAAGTCAAGTTTTCTGAAAATAACCCAGAGCTGACAAGTCAGTAGGAGGGCCTGGATGGTTTCAAGACACAGTTTTTAACCAAGACTTGGCCTTCCAACTGTTTTTTTTTTTTTTTTTAAACAAAGATTTATATCCCATCCTTGGCTAAATTACTTACAAATTAATCAAATTAATTACTCTCAGTGGATCAGCAAGAGACTGGACAAGATAGCACCCGTGTCAGCCAATGAAGTCTGTGGGTTTTTTTAAACTTAATAAATCAGCTTATTTTTAAACAGATCTATAGTGAACATACATGGCAAAGAAGTTACATGCAAACATTTCAGGACTGTTTCCTTTCTCAGAAAAATATACTTTGTTTTAATATATGGAATGAAAATATTGAATTTTTTACATTGGAGAAGGAAAACCATTTTTTTTTTTCAAAAGTGACTTACTTTTTTAAAAAAGTGGTTGCCTCTTCTTCATATGTAATTAGGTTAATAAGACTCTAAAGGGCACCCATATTTCTTTTAGATACCTAAAATAATGTTCAGTGAACTAAAGTAACTACATGCCCCATCACTGAACAGGAAGAAGAGAGGAAACATGCCTTGTTTATTTTCTTAATAGATTGAGATAGTTTTTGATTAAAAAAATTAAACATTAAAAATACATTAAAAACTATTTCTACAGAATTTATTACAGTATTGCGGGGAGGGTTTAAAAAGAGAAAATTAAATTGCTTCTGATGTTTCCAACAATGTATGTCATTTTATAATCAGTGTCACTCCACCATAACAAACAGAATATGTGGGTATCATTTACTTAATTTCAAAGTTAGAAACATATTTTGTGTTTCACTTATTTTATACTGTCATAGCTATAGTTTAACTTAACAAGTTAACAAAGAACAAAGAAATCTTATTATTTGGAAACAGTGACTTTTATGGTGGCAAAGCAGAGGAAAAGAAAATTTTTCTAAATACTTAGCTAGCAGATTATGCTTTTTTAATTCACAAATTGACTGTACTAGGTCACCTTTGAGTAATGGAAAGCTCTGTTTAAACATTTCTTTGGCAATGGGCATAAAGCATTAGATCTCATTTCTACAACTTGCCAGCTGGGTTTTGTCATTAACATTTATTAACCATCTACGATAGGGCTTTCAACGTCTAATCCGCATGATACAAATGTTTTGTATGGTCCTCCAGAGGGCTTTGGTGTGACAAATTACTGGCATGGATTACATCCCCGTGGCTATTCACCAGAGGCAATGCAAAATTAACATGGTACTAATCCAATTTAAACAAGAAATTGTACAAACTATCCTCTGAACAAAAACAGATCAAGAATTCCAATTTTATATTCAATCCACAATAAATGTGTTTTTAATCAAGAGTTTTTGGAAAAATTCTGAAGTGATTTTCACACCAATGAAAAGTGACAGCCTGTCCAAGTTCAAATTTAAACTTTCACCTATACAAGATCACAATTTGTTATGCACTATGGCAATTCCCCGAGTTTCTTTGCCCTTTTCCTAAAGTAGTACATCTCAAGTTGTGATCTAACACTAATGTTTCAGTATAAAATGGCAGAGAACAGACTGTTAAATCATTAATTTTTCAGATTTTTAAAAATAGCATAATTATTCTACTTTCTCATGTCTTAAATTCTAAAGCTAGAAGATTATTAAAAACAATTATAGCAACTTATACTCATAGAGTTATGAATGCTACTCAAAAGGTAAAAAATTTTCCATGGATATTACTTGAAAACATGTCATTATTTTAATTGCCACTAAATTACTGCATATAAACTGATACTATTTCACATCTCTTCAAAGTATATTAACAAGAGAGGCAATATAGCAGAATGAATGCCTGATTTAGGGTAGGATAATCTGGGCCTTTATGTGTGAATTCAGGCAAGACACCTACCTTCCTTGGACTTCAGTTTCATTTATAAAATAAAGGGGTTGGTTAGACTAAGGTGACTATAATGTCTATACTAATCAAACTGATCAAAACTCACTCTTTATATTAGCAGCCATCTTTTACTCTTACTATCATTATTGGTACCACAAGAGCACAATTTACTTCTATGAATTACCCTATTAAGAGTTTAGTAATCTTAAACTAATCTGTATAACTTTTTGAATGGGTGGTCTATTCTAGAAGCCTCCATTTCCTTATCACCTACTATTTTTTTCTTAACAACGCAATCTGGCTTTCATGTTATATTTTCTTGACATTAATTACCATGACTTCCTCTTACACAAATGCAACAATGGGGTCTTTTTTCAGTTTTCTCCTCCTTATTATAGTTGCATCGGAAACACCTTCCCTATTCCTCTTCCCTTTTCTAGATTTCCATTCCCTTGGTTTCATTGACATTATAGCTCTCCAAGTTTCCTCTTATCCTTCCAACCATTCTTTTTCTGGCTCACCATTCTAGGCATATTACCTTATAATTAACATCTTTTACTCAACTTCTCATTTTTCAAGCTATTTATTTACAGTTTTCTCATCTACAACTTTATATTTTCCAGTTTCTTAGCCGCAGTTGAATATAGGATATTTCTTGAAATTTGTATATCTCAATGAAAACTGATCTATTAACTCCCAAATCATACATCTCCCAACTTCCTATTATTATTGCAATAAAATTCTCTTGGTTTCTTAGCCTTCCAAATAAACTTTTCTCATTTACCCTAAACATCTATTAATGTTGATTTTTTTAACTGTACCTTTCATAGGTGCTTCTTAATTTCTGTAACTCTGACAAGTAATATCCTAGGATAAAGGCCTTCAGCACTTCTTGCCTGGAACGATTCAACAGCTTTAAAGCTGGTCACCTTGTAGCTACTCATTTCTCACAATTCAAAATTATAAGGCTACAGGATTGTACTAATATTTTTTGAACAATTTATACACATAAGTGTATGATTATACACTTATGAATGCTATAACAAATCTCATATTTCTTCCCTTCTCAAGGGGAGAGGGAAAAAGGATAAAGGAAAAGGAGGAAGAGAATTTGAAACCAAAAATAAACATAAAAAAAAAAAAAAAACATTTAAAATGTTTAAAAAAAGAATGTTACTCCAATGTATTACCCTGAATGCCATAAATCTTAAATGAGTTATAATCATTTATTAAGCACCTACTAATACACACACACACACACACACACACTATATTAAGCCAGACAAAGAACTCGTCATGGCTTTCTATTATATCAAAGATATATTTCTCAGTAAAGCATCTGAAACCATGAGATAATGCTTCTTTAATTTCATTTCTCAATTATTGCAACATAGGCTGATTGGTGATTAACTCTTCTTTCTTGTGCCATTAATCTCTTCAGCACTTACATAGTCAGTTGGTACTATTTTGTTAAATTCTCCCATTTAAATAGTAGGTTCCTGAAGGCAGTTTGGCTTTTTTTTTTTTTAAACAATTTCTCATTGCAGTACTTTGTAAATGATAGTTGACAAAGCCTATAATTGTACTTAATACAATATTATATGTATATATTAAATACCATTTGATGATCATGAAGAAAGATTAAAGAAAAAAAAAAGCAAGATCACTTATATGCCAGAATAAAAATGAAGGTATTGGACAAAACCCAAGTTTAAGGTAAAACTGAATCACGACTAACTTTTATGATGTTAAAATGTTTAGATCACCTAAATGAGTCTCAAAGAATCTTGTTTGTACCTTATTTGACCTTAATATCTAGTGGGTCCACTTTACCTATCTATTACTTTGAAAATTTTCCATCAGTATCTGTGTTTGGATATTTTGTCTCATAATTGTAAATAGCCCACAATTATCCCTCTGACAAGATGTCCCTGCTCATAGACTTTTTGTCTCATATCACTGCTTTTTCAGTAGTAGGAAGAAAAGAAAAGCAAAACAAAACAAAACAAACAAACAAAAAAAAAACAAAGTAAGAAAAACTATGAGGTTTTCACACTTTACATTTTTCCCATCTACAGAACAATCCTGTTCAAGTCATGTATTCTAGCCTAGTGAATTGACATATGTCCTGATGAATTAAACATGTTAAATTCTTAAAACTTCTGATGGCATGTGGGGCAGAGGGATAGGATAACCCTTATTTTTTTCTCACATTAAAAAAAAAAAGGATTCCAATACTTTCATTGAAAAGAAACTCACCACAAAAGGGGAGATGAATAGCAATTGGTTATAGGTAAAAGTGGAAGAAGAAAACATGACCCGAAGAATGCCTATAAAGACATATTCGCAACATCCCATGAGTGAGAGTAGAAAAAGATGGCTACAGTTAAAAACTTAAGCTCAAAGTGGTTATAATTTCAAGTAAAGTAGTATTCTATATTTTAAAAGAAGAAAAAGTTTCTATATTTAATAAACTATCTCAAATTTTAGAAGTCTGACAAGAACTAATATAATATTAAATTTATGAGTCTAAAAAAACTACAAAGAAAAGTCATATATTAAAATAAAAACAAAGTTCAATGAATTACATACCTGCTTTAATCTTGCAAGTTCTTTCAGAGCTCGACTCCATTGTTGCTTGTAATGTAGTTTAGACTTAGTTGCTGATTCCAACTTTCTTTCAAGTTCAACCTAATAGTAATTAAAATCATATCAAATGAAATGCTATGCTACAGTATACAGTCACTGAAAGAAAAGATACACAAAGAGTCTGCCTAAAGAAAAGAGTTTATGTAGTGTAACAAATGACATAATCTAAAACTGTTATATAATTTAGTGTAAATATTATGGCACACGAACATTTTCTTGTTTAAAATATAGCCTTATTTTTATGGTCTAACAGCCTATACACAAAGGGCCTAGATTAGTATAAGCCTCCAGACAGTTACTATAAACGTGTTTAATACATGTATATTATATAAAGATCTTTTGCATGGTAAAAAAAAAAAAATTCCTTTTTTTTCTATTTAAAAAAAAGCAGTTTTGTTAGCATTCCAATTTAGTCGGCACTTTGGATTCTTAGAAATGAATTATTTCTGTGGATAAAAGCCTTTATGTGGAATTTGGTCCTATAATATAAAAGAAAATTAAGAGGACTGGTATAGATTATTTTTATAATTATATTTTGTAAAATCCTAAACTAGAGAAAACAATAAAAATCAGATTACTAAGGAAAAGTATAGAAACAAAGGTACTTGAAGAATGCTCTAAAGTCAACAAAAACTAAAAGGGAAAAATGTCTTTAACAAATATGTATTTTATTTTCAATTGTTTCTTAAATATATAAAGAAAAACACTAAAACTGTTTAATAAAATGATTATTTTTACTTGCAGCAGGCAATCTGTTGTGCATGAACTGGAGCCAACTTGGCTATGCTTTTGGAATGTACTTTCTCAAAGTTTCAAACCACGTACCAAGCAATTAATGAAGCCAACAGACAGTTTTACTATTTAAGTGATAATGTAAAAATGTGCCTGTTAGAGTAAAATAGTGATTTAACAAGCCAGCTTTTTAATGCAAAATAATCCAATCTTTCCCACACCACTCCCAACATATTTACAGAATGAAGAGTCTTCACCATCCAAAAAAATCAATCTTTAGAAAATTCATCAGGAAATAATGTGATGGGAAAAAGCTTAATGTCAAATTCCAGTTAATATTAACGATTTTATCACCTGTACACAAACATATACATACATATATGCACACACACACACACGCTTATCAAAAATAAGTTCACTATTTTGTTATGGGTTTTTATGGATCACAGATTTGTTGTATTTTATATTTCACATTAAAATTTATTCAGACTGGGTTTTTGTTTTTGGTTTCTTCTTTAAAATCTGGAGAATAAGATTAGTCTCTCTTTAGGTTTCCAAGGGGTTTATAATGAAATTTTTAATGTTCATTGATTTCTTTATCTTGCATTTTAACAAGAATGGTAAATTCATATATGAATTCACTGTAACTGTAATAATACAGTTCAATGATTGGTTCTTTTTTTCTAGTCTATTAAACAACTATGCAGTTCTACATATGCTATCAATCAAACAAGCGTTTATTAAACACCTAACATTTGTTAGACACTATACCATGTTTTGGAAAATATAAGTACAAAGACAAGAGAGTTCCTACCCTCAAGGAATTTATGATTTTACCAGGGGAATATATGTCCACAGAAAAGTGGAGAAGAGATAACAAAATAAATAAGTAGTTGAAGTCACTCACATCTGGAACAAACCTCTTGAAAAAGGTGATATATGAGATTACAAGGGGAAGAGGGGAAAAGGCATTCAAAAGCAGGGATGAAAGAGAGAAACTCACATATCAGGAAAAACAAAAAGGTCAGGTTAGCCTGAATATACGGTGCATGAATAAGAATAACGTATAGTTATCAAAAATGTAGGTTGGAGTCGGATTGTAAAGGATTTGGAAATGTCAAACAAGGAGTCTGTATTTTATCTGAGAGGTAATAGAATCATCAGAGCTCATTGAATAGGAGGGCGATTGTCACATCTGTTTTTTAGGACTATCAACTGACAGTTATGTGGAAGACAGATTGGAGTGGGTAAGGAATGAATGCTGGGAAAGCTCAACCAGGAGTGATTCTAATAGTCCAGATAAGAAAAGATGAGGGTCTGAAATAAGATGGTACCTATATGAATTGAAAAAAGGGGACAGATGTAAAAGATCCAGAAAAGACAGAACTGGTGACAACTGAATATAAATGAATATGAGGGAAATGAGGGTTAAGTGAGAAAGAAGAGTCAAAAATAGTTTTTAGACAGGGAATTTTAGAGTGATCAGAAGAATAGTGAGTGGTTCTTTCAACAAAAATAAAACCAACTGCCTTGCTGCTTTGCGCCCTCATGGGTACTGACCTCTCTCTATCCATCCTGCAGCTGAACCCAGCTATGTATTCTGTCCTCCTATGTGTATTATCTTTGAGAACAGGGACTATATTGATTTTCTGCCTATATCTCCAAGGCACTTAATGCTATTATTTTCTTTCTCTGATTCTCTTCTGCCCTCTAGTTTCATATCACCACCTGCTCATTCAAAACATCCAAATGGTTATCCCATTATGATAAATAGCATCCCAAGTTCAACATCCAAAAAGAGATCATTCATTACCTTTCCTGCTCTAAACCTTCTTCTCTTTATAATTTCTTTGCTTATGTTGAGGATACCATGATCCTTTTTTCTAGTTACTCAGGTTCACATCCCTCAAATTCTTCCTTAACTCATTCTTGTTTACTTCTACTCGTTGCCTGGTACTGTTCTCCAAAAATTTATTCCATCAGTCTAATTCTTTTTAACACAAAACAATTCAGGTCCTTATTACCTCTTACCTGTATAATTACAATAGCCTCCTAACTTGTTTCCAGTTTATAATAAATAAAAAAGCTACCTCTTGCATCCGGGATAAGAGAAATTCCCCCTGTCTTATAGCCCTTCAAAATTTGAGCTCCTTTTTGCACATTAATCTGTTATCTTTTTGTATATTATTCTTATTCATATATTCAACAGTCCATTCAAATGAGCCTCCTCATCCCAAATTACTTTGCATATGTTTTAAATCCTTGCAGGAGCAAATACAATCATTATTACTGATTCTACCAACTAATTAGAATTAGAGGTTTAAAATGTAAGGGAGAAAGCCAATAACAGAAAAGTCCCATACCTTAAATGGGTTTCATGTTTTCCATATGAACTTTA
The DNA here is from genome assembly GCF_902635505.1 of Sarcophilus harrisii. Taxonomy (NCBI): domain Eukaryota; kingdom Metazoa; phylum Chordata; class Mammalia; order Dasyuromorphia; family Dasyuridae; genus Sarcophilus; species Sarcophilus harrisii. The sequence goes on from NC_045426.1 coordinate 243,888,523, forward strand.
GCTTTTTATATTATTATTATTATTAATTTTTAAATTGATAACGGATTATATATTTGATAAGGAAAATGAAGTACAGATCACATAAAATCTTAATATCAAATCTAGATATAACTTGACCAATAACTTAGTTATATAACCTATAGCACCATCTAGAGGCAAAAAATCTTGAAAAGAGTGGTAAAGGACATAATAGACTAATCTACCAAAAGAAAATTTTCATTTGTTAGGGGTAACAGAATTTTAGATCTTGATAATAGATCCAAATGGTCCAGAACTCCCTGATTTCTAGATTAATCGACATTTGTTGAGTATTTAATCTATGTATAGACTGCTATAGCAGATCTTAGAGAGACTTAGAAAACATAGTAGACTGATGTTCTCTGCCATAAATTTATAATATAATAAGGTTTATATAAGTGACAATGCCATCAAAGTTACAAGATGAAACTAAATATCCCTAAATAATTCAATGTCTAGCATCAGACCATAATGATACCTGAGACTCAATTTCTGAATATTTTGTGAAAGGCCTGGTAATGTAGCATTTACAAGTAGGAAGGAATTTATATCTGCTTCTATCTTCTAATACTTTGAAGGAATCTATTACTTTAACATTAAGTCTGAAGATGACAAATTTTTCAAAATAAGTAACTTTAAAAATTAAACATGATATTTATTTAGACCCAATCATCTTTGGGTGGGGGAAGGGTCAAAGTTCAATTTGTTGTGAATATATACATACATGTATGTATGTATGTAGGTATATATGTATTTTTTTTTAACCAAAAATAAATTCTTAATCCATGAGTCCCTTTATGGAATTTCTCATAAGACAAAAGCTATAAGCTTATCTAATATAACATCCCTTTCCCTAATAATAACTTATGTCTCTTGCCTAAATTTAAACTCTTGCTTTCATTGATTCCTATTACATCTCTAATTTTCTTAGCTCCTTTCTAGTGACAATTTTTTCCTCTATTCTCAATCCTTTTTGTAGTTCAGTTCTCACTTTCTACCCAACTGACTCTCTTACCTCAGTTCAAAACTTGTCTTAAAATGTTTATTGTGATTTAGGGCAAAAATCACTGAAACTTCCAAGTCTCGATTTCAACCTCTATAAAATGGGATAATACTATCTATTTCAGGGGGTTATTCTAAAGAACAAATGAGATAATATATGTAAACCATTCTGCAAACCTTCAAAAGCTCCATCTATGTCAGTTATTATTATTATTATTATTATCATCATCATTATTAGCTATTGTTATTAAAATCATTAAGTTATGCCCTATTTTATGCTGCTCAGATTCCCTTACATCCTCAAGTTTTTCCAAATTTAATTCCTCATTTTATCTATCATTCTAACTGAAATCCAGCTTCCTTAAATACAACTTTCTCCATAGTCTTCTGCATTAAAGGCCACTCCTTCTCCCATTTCCCAGGAATTACTAGAAAAGAAAGTGTGGGTCTGATCTACTTTCTCCTCTTCTTCTCCTGGAACATCACTTAGTCAACTCACTCATTCCATCTACGTATGCCATTTTCTCTACATCTCTATCAATGTCTTTTAGGACAATCAATCACTTTCATTTACTTCTGTGACAACCAGCTTACAATTTGCTCTTTCACCTGGAATCTTGTCATCACGCTCAGCAACTTTAATTGTCCTGATAATCTAACACTGAGAACTCAAAGTTTCTTAATCTATTCAAATTTAAAGACTTCCATCTCCAATTTACTTTTAGTACACTTGGACATTTTTCTATCACCACTCAAAAATGCTATACTAACGCTGATGGCCAATTCAACCTTCTGTCTCCTCCACTCTTTTAGATGACATGAACCTGCACTTTGACATTACTAACACCTTTGTTCCTTCAACCCCTCCCTAATCTCCCAATCTATATCAATCCCCATTTGGTTCTTTTTTGGTTATCTAGGTTGGTCTAATACTATTTTCAATTTTGATCTTTCAGCACATCTTTCATGACTCCTTAACCTTTTTTTGATATTCTGCTGCGTTTACATTGCTAATCCCCAAATTATGATTCCCACCATTGTCTGTTAGTTCTGTTCTTACTACTGGACTATTCAAATTAACTACAAAAATCATAACTATTCACTAAAATAAAGTCTACTACAAATCTGTATTATTTAATTTCTACTGGGCCCTCACTCTAGCTCTAAAATGCCTTAAATTTCTAGTAAACTAATCATAGTAATCATTTCAAACCTCTTCCTTACTCCACAAGCCTCTAATATTCCTTGATTTCAGCATGCAACTGAGCTCTTACTACACTATGAAAATCAATCCTCCATCATCTAACAATTCTTACTAATGAACTTTTTTTTTTTTAAGTGCAGAGTAATAGTGAGAGTTCAATTCAGGTCAAATTACATTCTACAATACATTATATTTCTCTTTGTACAGGATCACATTATATTGTTATAATTATTATAAATGCCTTAAAGGCAAGGATTGGTTTTTTTTTCCATTTTTTAAATAACAACTGTCATTACAATACTTTGTATATATGTATTACATGTAAGCTGAATTGAACTGAATTTATACAGGACTCAGCAACACAATTTCATGACTCCCTCCAAAAATTTTTAAGGCTTGGACCATGAGTAGAAAGAATGTATGATCTTTTGTGTCACAAATACTACACCTATTTAATTTAATGCCCTTTAAGTAAGACACTTAAAATATCTAAAATTATTAAACCATAACTCAAACAAGCAACTTTAATTTGCAGCAGAATAGAGGTAAATTAGATCATTCAGAGTCAAATATTTAAACCACTCAAAATTTAAAAGTCTTAAAGTGCTGAATTATAACTTCAAAAGTAATTTTGTTACACAGTATTCCACTGAAATAGCATCATGTGGTGCAGTAGAAAGTGTGCTGCATTTGGAGTCAAAGGATGGAAGATAATTAAGTCTCTGACTGGGTTTAGTGTCCCCTCTGTAATGGGACTGAAAAATCTGTAAAGTGAAAGGGGTTTGTACTAGATGACTTGTAATGTCCTTGTCACCTTTCTAATCTATGTTCCTGTCATTAGCTTGTATAAATTATTTATCTGACTAGTGTTCTTCAAATAGCTTAACTATTCCCAGTGATTTAGCAGTAAGTTAATAAGGTACCTTTTCCAATGTGAGAAGATTTATTTCTGATTGCAGACGGATTTCTGGCTTGCTGTTTTGTTGTTCCTTGAAATGCTGGAATTCTTTTTCCAAAGTTTTATACTTAATTTCAGCATCATAAAGCTATAGCAAAAAGATAACAAAAAACTTTAAAGAATAAAATCCCACTTAATTTAATAATACTACCTAAGTAAAATGTTACAAAACTCAGATCAACCACAGCTTATTTTAATTTGGTAAATGAACTTCTTTTAAATGTGGACACAAAAGAATCTTTTTCAAATGTTTCTTAGAGAAACTTTTAAGATTATTTTCAATTAAACTTCATAGTTTTAAAAAGTCACTCTTAATAGGACCTACCATTGATACCTCACCTTCTTTAGGTTTCTTAATTTAATAGAATATACTTATTAGAATTATACTAGACTTCTTCATGGACAAAACAGAAAATCCTATGGTGTTACTTTTATGAATTTTATGACAAGGATAATTGAATAAGACAATCAAAAAATGATATAAATCTTTTAATTATGAAAATAGGCAAGGCAAGGTGAAGAGAATGATAGATTTAGAGACAAAAAGATCTGACTTGTTTCTTGTCTCTAATATTTAACGAGCTGGGTGACCACAGGCAAGGCTCTTTTTGAAGTAAAATTTTTCTTTTGTAAAATGAGAGTAATAAATGTAGCTATGTATCTTATGCAACAATTCTAATAAACAGATGAAACTATATTTATAAGATATTTTGTAAACCTAAAAGTGAATGCTATAAAATGCCACTGATTTTTGTTAATGGCAAAAACAATAAAAGATCTAAAGCACTGTATATATTAATAGTGTTTCTCAAAATACACATGATATAAAGTTTAAAAAAGAAAATTTGCAATTTAAGATTTTTTGGGTAAGTACTAACAGGAAGTAGAAAAGATCCATTCTTAATTGATTTATGGCTATGCCAAATAGGTCCTTAATTAAAGCAATAGTCAAGTCTCTAAGTCTTTACACTCCACTGTGTTTGAAACAGAAAACATCTAACCAATATGGAACCTATATAGTAACTAAAGAAAGATTGAGAAAATTAGATTTTTATTTTATGCCCAAGTCAGAAAAATCTGCAACTGGATAGTGTACTAATAAATCCTTCATGTAATTTCACTGATGAACAAGATGAATTTCCTAGCTATAATGTCTTTGGTATTTTGATATACTTATGATTTTTTCAGTCTAAATACTCCCTCCTAAAATGCAAGTCACAACCCCTCCACATCTCCTAATCTTCTACAGTTCTTTTCCATAAATTCTTCGAAGACATCTGCTGGAAGACTTCTTTTGATTCACTCTATACTTTTTGGGTACCAGAACAGTACTCAGATGGTTATCTTCTCAATCTCACTATGACTGACCAACCTTCTTTTCCAGTTGCACACATATATGATGACAATGCCTTTTATAGCATTTCTTTTCTATTAATAATGTTATAGCCTTATTCCCTTCAGACTGTAAAATAAATTTAAACATTTTTGTGAAAATCCATAATATCTTATATAAGTACTGTTTTAAATTGAATGAAACAAACATGATTTAATCTTTTATTAATGATTAAAGCTCAGGTATATCATTACAATGATCAATTATTATACTGTATTGTAAGACTACTTACTATTTTATAGTGGTCTTCAGTGGCATCTCCAGAGACTACTGAGGTATATCAGAGGGTTTTCATGAAATAACCCCAGAAGGCCTGAGTATTTGAGTATACTTTTATGTGTCTACTTACTTTCAGACTACTATTGCTATTTACTGACTTAGCTTTTAAAAAGTCTCTTTTCCAACAACAAAGCCTCTCTGAACTGTAATGGGCTTTGATATTTTGGCTTCTCCAAAGTCCTTTTTGCTTATTTCTATATTCTTTGTTACATCACAAAAAACTGCCACAAGTGTGATATTTCAAACAAGAGGAAATGTTCCTGAAATGAATTTTCCACTAAAGAGCCAAAACATTTCATTATGGATTTAGAATATGGGAAGATGGGGGCCATAATCTTAGTATATATATTCTTACAAGAAAATAAAATTAAAACATAAAGTGGTAAAATAATCATAACAGCAATAGTTGCACTGTACTTCAGCTTTAATTTATCTAAAGAAGATCACAGTTAGTTGACTTGTTATTTTAAATAAATTTTTAATGGTCAAATAAAGAAAATCTCTCTACTATTTAAGAATACAAAACATAATATTAAAGATTTAATATTTTAGAGAAAAGCCTTTAAAGAATAGAAATATAGGCTAACAACAATCCAAATTCAAAACAAAATTCATGTCTCACTTGCTTTTACTAATACCTTTTTAGAATTATATTTCTTGTTTCAAAAATTACTTTATCTATCTATTAGCTATTAAAGAGTTATCTATTAAATTACGTGCTATGCTGGAATACTTTTCAAACTGAAAGCATTAGATGTTTTTCCTACATATGGAATTGGTCAGACTAAGTTTCATACAAAGAGTTATGAAACAATGAAAAATAAAACCTACCATATGCAAACCATCTTTATTACCCAACTTCAAAAAGCAAATGTAAATTAAAGCTGTAACATTATGAATCATAATGATGAATGAATACTATAAAACAAAATCACTTTTAATTGAATTTTCCCCCCATCCATTCATTACTGTCCCAAAAAAGAAAATATACCCTTTCAACAAATAAAATATAACAATAATAATAATAATGGACATTACAAATATTATTTCATTTGCGCTTCACAATATTTTGAGATAAATATAAGAGGCACTATCATTCTCATTTTGAAGATGAGGAAACTGAAACTCAGGAAGATTAAGTGGTTACTTAATTACTGAGTTACTACCACAAGTTTAATACTATTGAACTAATGGTATTAATGGAAATGCACCCTGCTGATCATATATTGACTTAGAAAATCACATGTTAACACTATCTATGTTCTACTGTATTTTTGTTTATTTTGTTGAACATTCCCAATTACATTTAATAGGCACAATTTGCCAATGTTCTTTTACCTGCTGCTGAAGTCGCTGCTTCTCTCCTTCCAACTGCTTCATCTTTGAAGTCTCCAGCTCTACCTGATGAGCACAATCCTCTTTGATTCTTCGGACAGAATCCTGAAGTTCCTGAAGATTTCTTTCATGGTCTAAGTGCAGCTCTTTCTTTTTTCTTTGCAGCTTAAAATAAATATATCTTTATGAAGAACTGGCAAATATTGAATGAATAAGCAACCTAAATACTAAAAATTATATTATAAAAGAAATGAGAATGGAAGGTTATATTTTTATAAATATTGATAAAAATATAATGATCAAACATGGAATAAAATGCAACTATGATTATAAATGCAAGAGGTAAAATGCAATTATGATTATAAAATATTAAATAAGTACTGGAATCAGAAGAAAAGAAATACATATTAAAATAAATGGTCAAAGAACATGAAAATTATTTTCCAAAGAAATGGCTAACTAGTCATATAAAAATTGCTCAAAATCACTATCAGAGAAATGAAAATTAAAAGAATCTTTGTGGATATCAATTCAGACACCCATCAAATTGGCAAATGGGTCCTAGAAACTGCTCTCTACACCTGACTTCCCTTAATCCTTTTGCATTTTGGTTTCCAACCTCATCACTTTTCTCTTTCTACTTGTCTTCCTTCTCAGTTCTGGAACATCATTCATGTTATTATCTCTAACTGTAAGGATTAAACAATCTCTGCCCTAGGCCTTCTCTTTCTACACTCACTCTCTTAGTGAGACCATCAGCTTCCATTAATTTAATTATCATTTCCACAAATTATTCACAGATCTATATATTCAGCCCTAGTCTCTAGTACCAGCATTCTTCCAGTATACTAGATTTATAGCTTCATTGCTATCCTGGACTCTTCATTCTCACCTCACATGTTCAATCAATTACCACATCATATCATTTCTACTGCTGTAACATGTCATAAGGAACCTTCTCTTATTTACACAATCCACTATTTTAATTCAAGTCCTCATCACCTCTTGCCTAAATTATTAGAAAAATCTCCCAACTGGTCACCCTATCTCAAGCTTCTCCACTGAAATCTATCCTCCATAGAACTTCCAAAATGATTTTCTTTAGGTGCAAACTTGATCAAGCAATCAGCTCTAGTGGCTCCCTGTTGCCTTTAGCATAGAAGAGAAACTTCTCTGGACAGCATCACAATCACAAGTCTCACCCTATCTTTCCAGCCTCCTTACATATTGCTTTCCCCTTCTTTCATCCTCTTTCCCTCACATTATGATTCCACCAAATTGGCTTTTTCTGCTTCTTATATATCATAATGTCCCACTGTCTCTGCAAGCTTTCCACTGGCTGTCTTCAATGTCTAATATGTCCTCTTTTCTTTTGTTTACCATCATTCCCAAGGAAGGAGAGTGATTTACAATAAAAGTTCTTAATGTAGTTTGTGGCAAATTTGGGAAGAGCTTTCAGCAACTGTTTAGATTTGATCCTAGAGTCAATAAGAAGGTATTAGAGCGTCCTAAGAAAGAGTATAACATGTTTGGACACTGAATTTCACAATAATCTCTTTGGAAGCAGTGTAAAAGGATGGAGAAGATGGGGAACAGTTTTGTCATTGTAATAATCCAGGGAAGAGTGAATTAAGTCCATACTAGGGTAATGGCTGCATGAGTAAGAAGGGTGGGTGGAGAGTTGAAGGAGGGAGGTATGATGGGTAGGGAAAATAATCTGCCACAAAGGTTGTAATCCATCCTGCGTACTCATCTCAACTATTCTAGACCATAGCTAAGCTAAGCCAGCTCACCGATTCCTAATAACGGCTGTGCAGCGCCATTGTATCTTCTCAAACAGAGACTAGGTTATAAGTAATCTAAGCCTGAAGGGATAAAGTGCAGAGTTCAAAGGAGGGAAGGTTGGGACTTTGCACAGAAACAGAATAAGTAAAATCAGGCAAATGCTGGAACATAATGGAAGATAGAATTATACGGAATATACTGAACAATAATTTTTTGATTTCCTATCACAGAAGGGTGAGATGTAACTCATCTTCCCCTTTTCAGCCTGAATGATCCGAAACCCCCATTTTGCATCATATAGATTCCTAAAAAAATAGACTAAAATGTTTCTATTCTAGTGGAATGAAAAGGCCATTTAATCCGAAAAAAAAAAAAACTTGAGTAAAGATCCCTTATACAATCTACTTGATAAATGACCATAAATTTAAATATGAAGACCTTCAGTAGAGAACTTACTATCAGGTGAAGCAGTCCTAACTTTGCCTCTATGAAATTTATATTCATACTGTGTATAAATAGACAACTAAGATTATTTGAATTTCTTTTCAGGAGAAAGGGAAGGACCTACTACTGTTATCACGTGATATCCTAAGTTCCAAATCAACATAAGTTCAAAGAACTTCACATTATTTTCATATCACATTCAAAGAATCACATAATATGCAGCTACTCTAGCAACATATTAAATTATAAAATGATATATTCAGTTCTATTTATGAATGAAGAATATGGGATAGATTGGAATCTATAAGCTACCTGAAAACTTTTCTACTACAGATGTTGAGTGGAAGTATTATGGGGTATGCTGTAAAAATAAAAATTTTCAATACCTCAAGCTCTTAACTCCTCCCAGAAAGATATATCATTAGAAAGAATAATTTTTAAAGGAAAAAACAAGATATAGGAAGAAGAGAAAAAGCAAATAGCAAAACTAATCCATACTTTGAAAAAGGCTGAAAATATATGCATAGTGTTCCACATCTTGTCCCTCTCATCTCTGCAAAGGAATTGGGTGAAAGAAGGATGCATTCTCATATCTCTTCTGGAACCATGTATCATTCTCTATAAATCTTCAACGCTCACTTTCAATTGTTTTGTAACTGTTTTTCCATTTACATTGTTGTAGTTATTGTGTGTATTATTTTCTGTGCTTTGTTTACTTCACTCTTTATCAATACATATAAATCTTTTCATTTATCAAATTTGTAATTTTTATAGTACAATGATATTTTATTAATATTCATGTACTACAGTTTGTTTGGCAATTACCCCATTTAGAGCATCTACTTTGTTTGCAATTCCACAAAAAGTGTTGCTAACTGATGCAGGGGTCAGAAAGACCTGAGTTCAAATCATGCCTGACATTTTGTTGTGTGGGTTGAATATATTAACTTACCAGGTTCAGATTTTTCATCTATAAAATGGGGATGATTCTGGCAGCCACCTAAATAAGTTTGTTGGCAAGATCAAAAATGTTATACAAATGCTAGCTATCATTTTTATTATTTTATTTTTATTATTGTTATTTTATTATCATAATAAATATTTCTGTTTAAAAGAATAACAATAACTGGCTTTGAGTATATGCCAACTTGTGGAATCTCTGAGTCAAAGAGAACGGATATTTTAGTCACTTTTTTTGCATAATTCCAAATTGCTTATATTAATTCACAACTCCACTGACAATGCTCTAATGTGTCTATCTTCCCACAATCCTTCAACATTTACTTTTTTCAACTTTTGTAGCCTTTGCCAATTTGCTAAATGATAAAACCTCTGTTGTTTGGAACTACATTTTTCTTATCATTAATGAACTGCAGCATTCATTCATGTGGCTAATAATAGTTTCCAACTTTTCTGAAAACTCTTTCTTCATATCCTTTGAATACTTATTAGGAAACAGTTTTTAATCATATGTATATATAATCTGATGTTCTAATCTAATAAACATTTATTAATTATCTACTATGTGACAGACACTAAGTGTTGAGTACACACACACACACACACACACACACACACACACACACACATATATCCCTTTTCAGGTACTCTTCCTATCTCTCTGATTATTTCTTTTCACTCTCCTTTGCTAGATCCTCCTCCAGCTCACATTCTCTAACCATGTGTTCTCCTGAGTCCTCTTCTCTTTTCCCTCTATGCTACTTTACTTGGTGATTTCATATGCTCCTGTGAATTTAACTATTATCTCTATGCTAAGGATTGTCACATCTACATATATACTGGCCCAACTCCTCTGCTGATCTCCAATCTCATATTTCCAATAGTCTTTCCACATCTTGGATTTTTGCCCATTAGTCATTCTAAATTAACATGTCTGAAACAGAATTCACTATCTTTCCTCCTAAATCCTCCCTGCTCCTACCTTTCCTATTATCATCCTCCTAGTTCCTCAAGCTCACAATCTAGGGGTTATCTTGGACTTCTTACCATTTCTTACCCTGTCCCTCCCACATCTAATCCACTGCTAAAGTCTTTACAGCAGTCCTCAAACACACCTTCTTCTCTCCTCTGACTATACTCTAGTCTAGGACCTCATTACATCATGCCTGGATAACTGTGATAACCTGTTCTTAAGTCTGACTGCAGTTAAATAGTACAGTGGCTAGTGCTGGACCTAGAGTCAGAAGGACTCATCATCCTGAGTTCAAATCTGGCCTCAGATACTTGTGTGACAGTTTGCTTCAGTTTTCTCATGTATAAAATCAACTGGAAAAGGAAATGGCAAACCACTCTAGTATCTTTGCCAAGAAAACCCCAAATAAAGTCATAAAGAATTAGACATGACTGAAATGACTGAATAACAAAATCTCCCTCTACTACCAACTCATTCTCCATTCAGTCACCAAGGTTTCCTAAAACACAGATCTAAGTCACTCTCCTACTCAATTAATTCGGGTGGCTCCCCATTGCCTGTAGGATCAAATACAAAATGCTCTGTTTGGCATTCAAAATCTTTTTTGACCTACCCTGCTTCCAACCTCCAGTTTTCTTAATCCTTATTCCCTGACATATACTCCTCAATCCAGTGACACTGGCCTTTTGACTGCTATATGAACAAGACACTTTATCTCCTAGCTCTGGACATTTTCTTTGTTACCCCATTCTGGAGTGTTCTCCTTCCTCATTTTTGCTTAGTGATCTCCCTGACTTCCTTTAAGTCTCAAACAAAATTCCAACTTCTATAGGAAAATTTCCCCACAAGACTTAATTCTGTAGCCTTCCCTCTGTTGATTATTTCCTATCATGCATATATTTCGCTTTGTTTGTATATTTATTTTATTTGCATGTTGTCTCCTTCAGTAGACTGTCAGATTCTTGAGATAAAGGGTTATCTTTTTTCACTTCTATTTTCTTTCACCTCTTGTTTGTAAAAGGTATATGGTTTGCTTCTCTTTTTAAAAACATTCAACAATAGGTAATTTTATATGGAATATAGTTTTAGTTGTTAGTCTAAAATTAATTTCTATCAGATTACTTTTCAGAAGTTTTCATCAAATAGGAAGTTAGGTTAACTTGTATTCAAGGTTTGTCAGATACTGGGTTATGAAATTCATTTTTTTTTTTTTTTGGATTCTCCTTTGTGTAGTGTGTTTAAATGATATATTGTTCTATTATTTTTAAACTAACACCAAGTGATTTTTGATGATTACTGCTTTATAACTGAAGTGTTATTCTTCCTTCATTCCTATCTCCTTTTCATTATTTCCCTTTATTTTCTAGATCTTCTGTATCTTTAAATGAATTTTGTTATATATTAATGAGTTTTTTAATGTATTAGTTTTACTGGGATAGCATTAAAAGTAAAAACTAACTTTGCTAGTATTATCTTTTTTAATTATATCACTATGGACCACCCATTAGTACTTGATGATGATTCTAGCTATTTAAGTTGTTTTCTAGGTATAAAGAACACTTTGTAAATGACTCTATAGATGTAATTTTGTGTGTTTTGGTAGATGATTCCCACATAATTTATGAATTTCACAGTCATTTAGGATGGAATTTCTCAAATTACTGACTCTTGGGTTTTGTCAAAATTCACAGTAATTTTGCTACTTTTTATGAGCTCATTTTGTAGATTACAACTTTATTAAAGCAATTGTCTCAATTAGTATCTCTGCAGATTGCAATGGATTTTTAAAAGTAAACTTTCATGTCATTAGCCAATAGGTATAAACTTAACTCTTCTTGCCTATCATTAAGCCTTTAGTTTCTCTCTTATGTTGTTATTGCTAGAGCTTATAGAACTATATCCATTAATAGTAGAGAGAGTAGGTACCCTTCCTTTACTTCTGTTATTTAATGGAAAAGCTTTTAGGGATCTTCTATTTCATATGATGTTTGCTTCTGATTTTAGATACTTAAAAAAAAAGTTCTTCCTTTGACTATACTTTGCAGGATTTTTAGTATAAATGAATGTTTATTTTGTCAAAGGCATTTTGCGTAAATTATGTTGGTTTTCCAATATTGAACATTTTCCTTTACATGGCTAAAATAAATCTAACTTTGTCATAATGAATGAAGTCTAAGATAAATTTCTATAATCTATGAGAGGATTTTATATTAATTTTTTTCAACAATCTTTAGTTACATTGATCCATAGTTCTGTTCTTTACCCTTCTCTGAATTAAATATTGAGACTATACTGATCTGATAAAAGGACTCTGGTAAAAATTTTTCTTCAGTTTTTGAAAATAGTTTTAGTGTACTATATAGTGCTGGTATTAATTTTTCTTTAAAAATTTTATAGTATTTTGGGGCAGCTAGATGGCTCAGTGGATAGATTACCAACCAAGGAAGTCAGGAGGACATGAGTTCAAATCTGACCTCAGACACTTAACATTTCCTCGCTGTGTGACCCCGGGCAAGTCACTTAACCCCAATTGCCTCAGCAAAAAAAAAAAAAAAAAAAAAAATTATAGTATTTTGTAAATCCATCAGAATAATGTAGCAATTTTTATTTCCTTTTCTGAGATTGAGTATTTTAAATCTTTGAAAGTAACTCTTCTATTTTTATATGTATATTCTCAAGTTTTATTAGCATATAACTATATATAAGTTCTGATATTTCTTTTTATTTTTCTAGTATTGTGATTTCATCTTGTTCCCTTGCTATTTTGTTAATGTGATTTTTCTGTCTTCTTCTTTTCAATCTTGTTAAATAAAAGCTTATGAATTTTGTTAGTTTTACAGAGAAACAATTGCTATTTTCATCATTATTATAGTCTTTATTATAGTCTTTTTGTTTAACTATTTTTACTCTTCTAATTTTCAATATCTCCTTTTGTGTTTAATTTGGGTTTGCTTTTGTTAGCTTTTAATTTTTAAAAAAATGCATATTCAATCCATTGATTCTCTTTTCTATTTTGTAGTATGTTTTTAAGGATTTAATCATTTGCCAAAGTGTTGCCATTAGTTGCATCTCAGGATTTTTAGGACACTGTTTCTCATTATCATGAACTCTGGTCCTGTCTCTTGTTGAGACTGAAACTTCAGGGTTGGGCTTGCAATGGTTACTAGTCTGAAACTTGCTTCTACTAAAGGACCTAATTTCATGCACGTTTAGCCTTCCACCTATCTGAGCCTACTCTGTTCAGAACCTCCACAGGATTCTGATTTTGTTTTTTATACTCTTGGACTAGAAGAAGGAGTCTATAGTTGATACTCTTTGGTTTTAACACTGTTTCTTCTGGTATGTTTGTCTTTGGGTGTTTCTAAAGAATCCAATTTCCTTGGGATCCAATACATAACCCATCTTCCCATAGTTAAGAGAATATTTCTATTATGAAACCATATTTGTCACTTCCCTTAACTGGAAAATATCACTAATCTCAGGAAACTTTTTTTTGTTCTCTGGAATAAACAGAAATAAAACCTCCAATAAAAGCTTTATGAACATAAATTCAAATACATTCCACTTTATTCTATATAATATTGTATAAACCTTTATATGACATATATAAAAAATTGTAAAAAAAAAAAAAAGTCCTTAATGATGAAGAAATTAACCCTTTTCAACAATGTTCTTGTTAATAACTGTATAAATATGTATATATATATATATATATATATATATATATATATATACATACTTTAACATATTTAACATGTATTGGACTATTTGCCATCTGGGGGAAGGGGTAGAGGGAAGGAGGGGAAAAATTGGAACAGAAGGTTTTGCAGGGGTCAATGCTAAAAAATTACCCATTCATATGTCTTGAAGAAATATCAGAACTTATACATAGTTATATGCTAATAAAACTTGGGAATATACATATAAAAATAGAAGAGTTACTTTCAAAGATTTAAAATACTCAATCTCAGAAAAGGAAATAAAAATTGCTACAGAGGGGGAAAAATCCTTATTCTGATGGATTTACAAAATACTATAATTTTTTTTTTTTCGCTGAGGCAATTGGAGTTAAGTGACTTGCCTGGGGTCACACAGCTAGGAAATATTAAGTGTCTGAGGTCACATTTGAACTCATGTCCTCCTGACTTCCTTGGTTGGTAATCTATCCACTGAGCCACCTAGCTGCCCCAAAATACTATAAAATTTTTAAAGAAATAAATAAATTATATTCTAAATAAAATTAAAAAAAACAAAACACAATGTTCTTGTTATAAAAGTCCACTGTGGCATAAAAGAATGTAAAATCTATTTGACAAAGAATGTTCTCTTACTTGGACTGGAAAATGCTTGACTTTTGGACAAGCCTTATTATAATCCCTAAAAAATCCCTTCTGAAAAAATAAAGTAAAACCAAGGCTGAATGAATATTAGGATCTGGTGATAACTGCAGAGGAGTTTTTTTTTTTTGAATAAGCATTTATTTATTCAACAGATGGATCTAAAGAAATGATTCCTGAAATCTTTTTGGATAAAAACAAGAGCCCAATAAAATAAATAAAATTGTAAACCTATGAGGCAACTTCTCAGAATCAAAACATCTATCAGGTTTCCAGAAGCTAGAGGTTTAAAATATGTCATTTGATTAACATTTATAAGCTAAATTTAATTATGTAGTGTTAAGCAACTTAAGGATAAAGACTATTTTTTTGCCCCTTTCTGTATCCAAAGAATTTAGCATAGTGGCTAGTATATAATAAATACTTATTGACAGATTGATTAATAAGGTATAAATAATAATCACTCAACATTGATCTCAAACAGCTTAGCCTAGAAACAACTTGGGGATAAAAAACAAAACAAAACAAAACTATCAACCATGGCATCTTCTCCCATTTATCACAGAAAGAACAAAAATCTGCCAGAGTAATACCCTTTGATAAAATTCATGCTTAGAGGGTAGGAGTGTAGACTTGCAGCAGAAATGAATAGGGAGACATGAGATTAGATGTGATTTCCGTTTAAACTTTATGTTCTGTTCTCCCTTGAATGAGTAGTCGGCCTCCCTTACTCATGAAGAATTGAGAATAGGATAGGAATCAGAATGTCTTTGCTATCAGCAGTATTATTATCTCTGCTCAAAACACATTCTATTCCTGGAAAGTCATTTAGGAAAAACTTTCATCCTACTATAGTGGTTTTCATTCTGTCACTTCCTCTTTCAGAGGATTCTAATTGCCTGACAAATTAAAAACTACTAATCATTACTTCAGCAATCACCTCTATTATTTCCTGGTTCATTATTTTATCACAAATTAAAGGACATTGGATTTATTTAGCCACTCTCCAAAACTTTGTATCTGCCACTTTTTTCTATCTCAAATATTTATCCTTTCACACTATGCTTTAATCCTTTAAAACATACATAGATTCACCCATTTTGACTACAGTTACTCTAGCAACTGAATTAGCATTTATAAAAAGTATATATGGTAATATTTAAAAATAAAATATAAACACTGAAATCTACATATATCCTTTTGAAATTATCTCATGTTGCTAATATGATCAGAGAGGAAAGTAGAACAGGAAAATTAACTAGATTATCTGCCTAATTTAGGGAAAGTGGGTCATCTTATTACTATTCATCTGAGGAAAAAAATCATTTTAACCCAATTATAAGGACTATTTGAAGATGAAAATAAAGTTTTTTCTAAAACAATATATCATATTTTTAAAAACCCTCTAGTTTAAAAAAAAAAGCATTTAGCATATTTTGAACTGTCCTATACAAAATAATTATTTGGATTTTAGGGAATGTGCCTGCATTTTGAGACTATACATCTATTGGTTTGACAGCAGTAATCTATTTTTTTCTTTCTGATGCTTAAGGTAGAGAGAGAACACACAACTCTTTCAAAATTATTTTGAAAGGAACTAAAGCAAAGCTCTAAACCTAGCTACATTAGATATCATACTCAGTTTATATTTTTCTTATTTTTTCCTCAATTGTTACTTTGTTAACATTTGTTAACAATTTTGTAAATTTTAGAGGTTTTACATGTTAAATATTGTAAAGGGCCACAGACAGTGGAGGAACTCTGGGTGACCTTTCAGCCCAGAGGGAACCTGCCGAAAACATCTGATTTGGCTCTCATCTTTCCTTGGGGGCTTCTCAACCTTACTGAGAAGTCAGGGTGTGACAACCTGTGTTATAATTGAAGTAGAGATACCTGCAGCAAGGATGCATCTACCTAATAATAGCAAGGTGTTTATGTGGCCCTGCATGTTCAGCATCCTATAGTTGGAGCATGCCTAGTATAGTTGGCACATGCG
Source organism: Sarcophilus harrisii (assembly GCF_902635505.1). Lineage (NCBI taxonomy): Eukaryota > Metazoa > Chordata > Mammalia > Dasyuromorphia > Dasyuridae > Sarcophilus > Sarcophilus harrisii. The sequence goes on from NC_045426.1 coordinate 243,905,207, forward strand.
TAGTGTGCTGTAGTTATGTAAGGGTATTAGGGTATTTGAGGGTGAGAGAACTAGAAATAAATGGACTCCATATTTGATCATCCATGTGAGTTCCGCTTCTTCACTCCTCTCCTAAGATCAAGGACTCGGGCTGGTACCAAGATCCTCCAGAGAGCTAGTCCAGACACTACAAAATATACTCATCTTCCAGAAGCCACCTTTACAGTTCACAGTTCCACTATCTTTTCAGATAATTTGTAATGATATTACAGTCTTCTGTCTACTTTTTGCACCAGAAACTATAATAATTAGGAGGCTGCTACTTCTCTTTAATAAGAGAAGAAAATAAATTTTATCTACCACAAGAACAAAATAGGTCTATAAGACTACTTTAAAACTTTGCTCTCTTCAACTTTCTCTAGAAGGGACTAAAAGATGGTGGTTCTTTTGGCCAACTTTTTCATGAATTTTCTTGTGGTAGTAAAAGATAATTTGTAAAAGACCTAGAAATATAAATTACTTCATATTTATAACCTGTAATTTCCTCTTTTTCAACCTCTCTCATTTGTTAATTCTTCCTTATTCCATTAAAAAAAAAAATAAAAACACAGTGTTTCTATTGAAATTGTAAAGGAAAGATTACTTATTTATATTAAAAATAACTTTTTCACTTATTTCTTATCACTAAGCAGAAAATATATTTTGAATGTTAACACAATAATTTTGTTTATACTGTTAGTAATCTGAGTTTCCCTAGAAAACCACATGAAACAAAGTCTCTGAACAGAATTTGATGGCATGAAACCACTCTCTAGCTCAAGAGAGATTAGAAGAATTTTAAGAAAAATTTCACTGGGTTGAAAAGGGTGTTCAACCCAACTCAGACAGTTTCCAGGAAAGCCAGTGAGGGGATCTTAATCACAGCAGATAACAACTGAGACCTTCAGTCCTGGCTCAATAGTGAAGCAGACCAATGGGGCAGCCTCTATTCCCAACTCAGAAAACAAACTGCCAAACTAAGATTGCCAAACTAAGAAACCAGGCTGTTTCCTGGAGGGCAGATAGGGCAACTGCCTACTGTGAGCAAGACACCAAACCTAAGGAACCCCTGTGCTCAAAGCCAAGGATCAGAGCTGGAAAGCTTGGGACAATGTCTCCTTTACCCCAGGAGCAGAAAGTGACCATAAAAGGCACAAAAAAGGAAATACAAAAAGAGAAGAAAAGAAAATGAGCAAGAAACAGAAAAGAAGCCAACCATGGAAAGTTACTATGTTAACAATGAAGACCAAAATAGCAACTCAGATGAGGACAATACGTCCGTGGGGAAATCTCAAAGACTGATATACTGTTAGAAATCCAGATTATAATAAAGCATGCTACATATACAATGATACATGCTCTTTTGAAATTAAGTATATGGATAATATACCTCTGATTCTGCATTGGAAAGCTGTTGTTCACGCTTTTCTAAGTCATTTAAAGTTTTCTGAAGTTTTCCTTCCAAAATAGTGTATTCTGCTACCTGAAAATTATATTTTAAAAATTAATGTTATTTTCCTCAGAAATTTTAAAGATATATATATATATACTTTTATAAGCTTTATATAAATCTTAGAATCACAGAAACTCACATCTGGAAGAGAAACATTGGAAGTTATTCAATTAAATAATTATTTCTAAAGCATATCTGACAAATTGTTGATCATACAATGTCCAATTAGATCTCTGGTGATGGAGACTCCAACACTCCATGAAGCAAGTTCATTAAAATAATGAACTGTTCTAATTGTCAATTTCTTTCTTAAGTTGGAGCTAAAATTTTCACTATTTATAAGATTCACTTGAAGCTCCAAATAAACTTAGTCCCCATTCTTAAATATTTATGAGTTCATATTTTTAAATATTTAAGATTTTCATACACGTTATGGTATCATGGTCAATTGTTATTATGAATCTAATTTAATCTTCTTTTCAGTCTAAATACAATTGTTTTCTTAACCGTTGTGTCCATATAACACATTTTCTAGATATCAAAAATTAATTTATAAATGTTGTTTTAAAATGTGTTAATCAAAATATAGAAAACCATCAATATATGAAAGACTCACCTCAGCTTAATATAAAACATAACTTTTGCCACATTTTTATTTCATCAAATATTTCCCAATTACATTAAAAAATTTTAATTCATTTAAAAATTTTGTGTTACAAATCCTCCTTTTTTTCCCACTCCTTCCTTAATCCTTAAGAAGGCAAACAGTATAGTATCAATTATGTATATGAAGTCATCCAAACACAATTTCCACATTAGACATGTTACAAAAGAAAGCATCCATAAAAACCCAAGAAAAACAAAGAAAGTTTTAAAGTGTATGATAAAACAATTTCTAACAATCAGATGTCATCAAAAAATGGAATGGATTTTTCATCTAAATATTATCATTGGGTCTAATGAAGTACTTGAACAATATGCTAGAGATGCCATAAAGGGGATTCATTCTTCATAAAAAGGAGGCTGGATTTGATGGCTTCTAAGGTTAGTTCTAAATCTAAGATTTTATGAGACACCAATTCTATATAATAAAAGTCATGGATAGATCCCTATTGTACTGAGTTAAAGCTATCAAATAAATATCTGTATTAAACTCAAACCCAAGTTTGAGGTAAAGCTTTTAATAAATACCAGTTTGGCAAAACTATTTAACCAGCTGTGAATTCCCCTAACAGTTGTATCATTCAACCTATATTTCAACATTTTATACATAAGGAAATCAAAGAAGACAGATCAAATTCTTTGTGAAATGAATATGTGATATCTATAGCATTCCCTCAGTTTAACAACCTTACTAATGTAGGAAATCAAAAATGTATAAGTAAAAACAGTTTATTTTATACAAGTGTATACAATTTGAGAAGTATATACAAATTAAGCAAAAAATTTAATTCAAAATGCAAACATACACCCAATACTGTGAAAAGGGAAAAAAAAAATTACCAGAATAAAATTCTATTTTTGAAAAATGGACCTGATTGGTAGAAGACTTTGGTTTTTATCTCCTCATACATTTCAAATAAATGTCATTAAATCCATTTCAAAGTTATCTAGAGATTAACTTATTTATGCAAGAAAGATTATATATAATTTATTACAGACAACTAAACACTTCACAATTCAGAGAAATAATCAGATAATAGAATAATCTAATGTCTTCACTTTTTCAGATAAAAAAGACTCTCAAAAATGATGAGAAAGATCTACAGTTACAAATATGCTTACTACAGACCAGTTCAGAAATAATTTAATTACCTTTTTCTTTACTAATGATTCTCTTTCTTTATCTCTTTTCTTCCACTCCTCTGCAAGAGCCTGCATGTGAGCTAGTTCCCTCTTTTTCAGCTATTAAAAAGAAACAAAAACAATATTGAATAAAATCAAGTAGCTCTATTGAGGCTAAATGTTAAACATTTATCTCCTAAAGATTTTCTTATAACATTCTAACTCAAACTTTTTTAAATATATAACATTAGTACTATAGAGAAACTAATTTTAGAGCAAATAATCCTAAATTCTTAGCAGTCCTCTGAAACAGACCTAGAGGAGAAAGGAAATTAAACCTAACCCAATTTCCTTGGTCCTATTTTCTGAGCCTTGAAGTAGCCCTAGAAATCTTGAGATGGAGTGTGTGGGATTTATGTTCCTTGTAAACAAAAAAACAATTTTTCACTTTGGTTTTTATGTCCCCAGAGTCTAGCTCATTCTGTGTACATAGTAGGAATTAAACAGACATTTGCTGAGCTGATTCACCAACATTTATTATCTTTTTTTTTTTTTTTGGTAAGGCAATAGAGGTTAAGTGACTTGCCTGGGATCACAAAGGTAACAAACATCAAGCATCTGAGGTCATATCTGAACTCTGGGACTCCTAATACCAGAGCTGATGCTCTATCTACTGCACCACCTAGCTGCCCTTCATTGTCATTTGAAAAGTGATAAAACATTCTGTTAAAAGGAAAGAAAATATAAGACCCTAGTGCTATATATATGCTGGTTAAATAAAATAAAACAAAGAACCACAAAGCAATATAATCAATACAAGTGCACAAATATTCAGATCTTGTGGAAACAGTAAGAACTGCCAAAGAAATGAAGTCTAACTATCTTGTGTATAACTATCTTATGTATTTAAGAGGCAGAAGTAAGTAGCATAGGGGGAAAAAACACTTAATATATAAGTGTTAGTTATTAAATAGCACATTCAAATCTGTGACCTCATTGTGTTGGATATAGAATGCCACCCATTCCTGCTCATCCTAGAACTCAAGACCATGTTCTCCTAAAGATTCACCATAAAACAGTCTAGCTTATATGTTGGAAGACTTTCTTGCTTTCTTCTACCAGCCAGTGGGATATTCTTGCTAGCCACTTGTTATTCCCAATTCTTGCCAGATAACCTGTCAATTTTCTTTTCATTTCATTCAATTTCTAGATAATATTCTTTACTCTTATTTTTATCAGAGTTTCTTAAATTACAGCCTGCTCTTGCCCTACATGGAACTCACAAATCTATCTATTTATCTATAAGCATATATATATATAATATACATGTAGGAATATATATATATAACTTAATATATATCCATATGTGTGTTATGTCTATACACAGACATACACACACATCTTGCTGTAAAAGAGGCTTGTAAAATGGTGTTCTGGTCTACTGCTTTATTACTTTTAAAATAATTGACAAACAACAATCACAATGGGATTTTATATTCTCTATATTTTTTAGTTTATTTTGAAATGGCAAAGATGTGGTACATTATTGAATATTGTTGAAGAATTGCTGCTCATTTCCCTACAATTCATAAAGAAATGATTATAAAAGATTCTGTGTGGAAACCAAAGGAGGCACATAAATCAGTAGTTATTAAGTTATTGATAGATCAACAACCTTGATTCCCAACACCCTCCCTGCTGATATTGATAAAATTTGAAATTTTTTTCCCCCACATCTTTTGTGCATTCCTTCTCCAGACACTTTTTATATTAGCACTTATATAGCAAAGTTATCTAATTTCTCCAATTGAATGCACTCACAATTGAGTCACTTCTACCATCTGTAGATGGAAGTAATTCAATTATGAGTTTGCTGAAGAATTAATTAAAAAAAAAAAATACCCAGGAGGAAGATTTTAAAGGTGTAGAACCTTATAATATTTTATTTGGGGGTGGAGGATGGGGCAGGTCACTGATCAACAACTAGTTGTTGCTCAATCAATAACTGATAAGATCAATAGCTGCTTTTGCCATCTTTGCTAATTTTAGTGCTATTTCTACCTCTTTTAATGGCACCTTAAAGACTGATTTTATGGTCCACAATCCTTGATGGAGAAAACATTTATTAAAATGGATTTTGCAAATCTTTTACATTTTTTCCTCTTGGTAGCCCTTCTTTTTCTTTTCAATCCTGAATGCCTCTGGTAGGACCTTATCTAGTTGAATATCTTTCCACATTTTCTTTAGACTGCTTTCTTTATACTGCCTACATTTTGTTCTATAAACTGATACTACTGAACAAGCACCCTTTTCTTAAATTAATTTTTTTTCCATTTTAATATTTTATTTTTTTCTTCCAATGACATGTAAAAATTAACATTCTTTTTTCGTGGGGGGGAGAGGGAGGCAACTGGATTTAAATGACTTATCCAGAGTGTCACACAGCTAGTAAATATTAAGTGTCTGAAGGCAGATTTGAACTCAGGTCCTCCTGTCTTCAACACTGGTACTCAATCCACTGTACCATCTAGCTGTCCTAATATTTTTTTTTTTTTTAAATTTGAAATCCAAATTCTCTTCCTCCCTCAGTATCTTTTTCCTTTACTGAAAAGACAAGCTATTGCATATAGGTTATATGTGTGCACTCAGCAATACATATTTTCATATTAGAAATGTTGTGAAAGAACATTTCTCCCCTCTCCCTCTCTCATCCCCCAAAAACAAGAAAAATAAAGCAAGTTTTAAAAAAAAAAGTATGTTTCAATCTATATTCAGACTGCATCAGTTCTTTCTCTGGAAGCTGATAGTAGCTTTCGTCTTCAAAATTGTCTAAGATAATTGTATTGATGAAAATAGCCAAGTCATTCACAGCTGATTATCATGCAATATTTCTGTTATAATATTTTGCTAGTTCTAATGAACATCATTCTTAAACTTTTACAGAAAAGTTTATTTTGTAACTTGTATTGCATTTAGCAGCTATTTTTCTCCATTTGGCAAGTAAGTCATGTGACTTGTTATGGCAATTAATTTACATTGATTAAACTTCTAGATGAAGGTGGTATAGTTGGTGTCAGTTTGATTATCCAATTTTTTATCCCTGACAATCCATTATCATTGTAAGATTTACAAAATGCTTTATAAACATTTTTTTCATTTGAACTTCAGAACAATCCTGTGAACTACTACAACAACTACTACAGGTAGTATTTATTGCCATTTTACTGATGTGCAATTAAAGCTTGGAGAAATTAACTAATTTTGTCATGATCAGAGAATTCATAAATAACAAATATTGAACTTGAATTCAAATCTTTACCAATTCTAAGTTCAATATTCTCCAATGTCTCAGTAGAAAAGATGCTGGACCTGGAATTAGGAGAGGCCAGAATATGAAATCAAACTCTTGACATGTCTACCTGAAATTATAATAGTAATCAATAGCAAATCATCTAGTATTCACTTTACATAAAAGTACTCCATAAGGACCTTATTTTCTATTTTTATTTCCTTTTATGGAACTTAAGAAGAATGCCAAGACACAATATAGTTAACATGGATTAACTGAAGGAACACTAAGCCTGGAGTAAGGTCTAGCTTTACCATGTACTAGCTATATGACTTTGTGCAAGAAACTTCCCCTTCCTGTAGCCATCTTCTCATTTATAAAATAAGAAGACTAGACTAGGGGATCTCAAGAATTCTTTCCAGTTTAAAATATTTGATGATGCTAAGTTGGAAGATAAAGGTTGAAAAGTTAGCTGGGACAATTATTAGCTATATAGTCAAAAACAAGGCAATTAATTGCACACTTGAGTGGCATAGCTTCCTATGCTATCTTGACCACGCACTGGGCATGTGATCATGTGATCCCAGACAAACCATTTCACCTCTGGAGTTAGATAATTTTCTAAGACTCTAAGTCATAAAATAGCTGCACAGATCTATATCAGTGGAGAAGTCCTACTTAAAAAAAAAAATCATAAGACTGTTCACCCCCCAAAAAAAGAAATAGGCAAGAGTATATATATATATATACCCTTGAATTATATAATGTTTTCTGTGCTAGAACAATTTTTACAAGTGTCTCCTGTCAAGTGGATTGGTCCGGCCTTTCTTACCCTAACCCAAGCATAATAGGCTAGCAAGTCAAATGTATTGGAACTAGAGATTTAATTGGTTCAAAATAGGCTTGAACTGCTGGTATAGCTTTTTGGGGCCTAAATACAACAGCCAAGGCATGAAGAGTTAGGAATACTGACTTCCTTTAATCACATAATGGTAAAAGAAAAAGCAAAAAAACTGCACCACACTTAATCAATGCTAAATTCTTGCTGGATTTCTTTCCATCCTATAGCAAAGTTCATTTCCTTTTGTTAATTGTTAAAATAATCTACTATTCTGATCTAAAACCCAAACTATATATCTGGCTTAAATCCTTGTCTACAACACTAGCACTACTTATATCACTGGACCAGTCTCATTTTGGAGAAAGCACTATGTATCATATAGTTATAAAACCGTAACATATTATTAATATGTTATTACATTATATAACATGTATTATTTCATATACATATATATATATATATATGTTGTAACATTATTAATATAAATGTGGATATAAATGTAAATTACTAACATGACAAGTCTGACTTACACATGAACAAAATTTTTTTGGCGGGGGTGGCATAGATTTTGGGGATGGTCATGGGAGTAAATGCTTTACTATCTATGAAAATGCAAATACCCGAAAGAGCTTTCCATTAAACCATTAGTGAATTATCAGTTGTTTCCACTTTAGTGAGAATGAAATATGTAAAAGCAGAAAAGAAGAGAGCCCAAGGAAAATGGATTTGATGGATAAAGTAATGGAGAGATTGCCACCAAGCGAAAAAAAACTACTGAAAATAGTAAAAGCAAGTTTCTGGTAGAGTGGGAAGGACCTGGGTTCTAATTCTACACATGCCACTTACAACCTATATGACCCTAAGCAAATCCAAACCTATCTGGACTTAGTTGCCTCATGTGAAAAATGAATAGATTAGACTATATGACTTCCTGAATTTCCTTCCAGCTCTAAATCTATCATACCTTCTCTTACTTTACCATTCTCTCTAAAGGTAACTCTGCTTGTTAGTTGAGTAAAGTAATATATCTATCCCAGTAAATAAGGCCACCATTAACAAAAGACTATGGTCTTCCTTAAATAATAATATGTCTATGGTCTATATAGTCTATGGTCACTTCCTTAAATAATAGTAAGTATTCTGGAAAGAAAAAATACAGAGAAGTTTTTATTTAATCATAAGATTAAAATTATCAGACTATTTAAAAACCAAATTAAAGTTGACTAATTAAGTGGTATTTGCATAATAAATAATCATTACAAAATAAACAGTCAGTTCATTCATACATACTCTGTATATGGATATATACTAACTGATTCTTTGCACAAATAAAGTCACTTAAACCCTCAGGGTTAGTCAACTGTAAGACTGAAGAGGCAGAACTGATGTAGGGGAGCTTTCTCACTGGGAGCTCCCTCTACCAGTGAAATCACAGGGCCAGGCAACAAAAACAACAAAAAATCTCTACATAGCCAAGGGTCAGCCTATTGATCTATTGGCCACTATGGCTCTGTATTTCAAGGCAATTAAGGAGGACAAGGAATACTACATATAGTTATCAATTACAGAGTAAGCTATATAAATAGTTTGGCCAATTATAAAATAGAGCAACGGTTTGATTTTCTTCATGGGGGATGAAGTAGAAGGAACATGGACATAAAGTTATAATCCTAGTTGTATGAACCTGGGCAATTCATTGACCCTTTCTGAACATCAGTTCTTTTATCAAACAAATGTGGAGAGCATCTCAATACTCTCTCCTACCAGAACAGAAATGAGACTGGATATTCAAAGTGCTATTCAAAAGGATATCACTAAAACATCATAAAAGTAGGACATGTTTTAACACAACAGAAAACAAATAACCTGATTTTCAAAAAGGTCTTCTTGCATTTCTTTCCACATCTCTAACTCCAGGGCTGCTTTGTATTCTAGGGTTTCTCGAGGCTCTGCCTGTGGTTCTGTACCACAAAGTGCTTGAGGAGAAAGTGACTTCTGTTGAATTGCAGCTAAACCCTAGGGAGAAATATCGAGAAAATATTTTAACCAAAAAGAAATATTGACATTAGGAATCTTTAAAAGGACCAGTATAAAATTTAAAATATCACATATGTGTGTATATATTTTATACATGTATACATTCATATGTATATATATGTATTCATATATATGTAGATATCTATATATGTGTGTATATATATACCTGGGATGATTCAGGTATCAATATTTCACGTATTTTCACAAGTCCGTGATCTTCTAGAGTCAATGTATAAGAAAGATCTGCTATCTTGTTATTTGTCCTATAAATTAAAATTTAAAAAAAATTACAATTCACAATATAAAATTCTTAACACAATTTCCCCTTTTACTTGCAATTTTTCTATTACTTGGAAGCAGAGATTTGAGAGGAAACAAAGAGCCCGTATGCCACTGTCCTAGTACCACTGCTGTTGAAATTATAGTAGTCTTTTAGTGGGCTCAGCGATTATAATGCCAATTTAGTACTCTGGCTTTTCACCTGTGCCTCAGCTTTTCCACTCCTATTTCAGTTTCCTTGAATGACAGACCTCAGGACATTTTGGATTCAAAGACAAATACAGACATTCAATCCTATTACAGATTTCCCAAAAGAAGTTCTATGAACACCTTATTCTAATCCTATATGTCAAATATTACCTAGCACCATATGGAAATCTCTGCAATTGCTGAATTTGAGCTATTTCTGTTTAAGGGACTCCAAAAGTTATAAGAAAAAAAAATGGAAATAGAGAGGAGAAATGAATAGATAACTAGGTCAATTTTTCCCAGATTCTCAAATTTTTATAACATATAAATCTTTGAAACGTCCTATGAGTCCATGAGATATAATTTCTTATTATTATTGTCATAATGAATGATGTGAGACAATAGAAGAATACTTAAAGATAAAAAATAAAAATTGAGCCATTAACAACTATAAGTAGTTATATAACCTTCTTAGATCAATTATTATCTTGTCCCTGTGAATATTTCATCAGCCAATACAGAAAGCCCTCCATGCTTTCTTAATCTGTACAATTCCTGTCCATGTCTTTCTGCAGAAGACCTACCCAATGAATTAGAGATTTTTAACTAGACTAAACTCTGGGAGAGTAAAAATAGTCTTATTTAATCTTTTCACAAAGGCCTCAACTATGGTTCTTTTAATACTTTGAGGTATAGCAGCACAAGATATGAGCTGTCCATTTGTTTTAGTCTGCTCTTGATAGAAAATCACCTTACCTTCTTTTCTGGTTTCCATGTTCCCTCATCATCACTGGTAATATGCTTTGGCTTACTTATCCCCATCACATATCTTTCTATTTGAGTCACTTAGAAATTTGAGATTCTCAATCTCACCATCCTATGACCATAATGGAAAGATATGGCTTTGGTAGGTTCAGAACTGTGAAACAATCATTAATCTGCTCCTATTAGCTTGGAGAAGAAAAGCAGCAGGGCACTGGAAAGAGAATAGCCCTAATAGCCAAGAAGATCCACCCTTGATGTATCTGGGTAGTGTGGTCATTGGGCAAGTCACACTCTCTCAGTGCTCTTAAGTCAAAGATAACTGGACTCCAAGCTGCCCAGTATAACAGGAATCAGATTAAAATGTAACTAGGAAATGTTTAACAAAATTAAAAACAACAACAACACAACAGTATTAGGAAAAGTATAAACATAATAAACCAATATAAAAATAAAAACAACAAAAACCACCTAATTATATTGAAAGATGTAGGACAGAAAAGCTTTTTTCTTTTGTTTTGTTTTGTTTTGCTGAGGCAATGGGGGTTAAGTGACTTGCCCAGAGTCACACAGCTGGGAAGTATTGATTTAAATTTAGGTCCTCCTGTCTTCCTGGTGCTCTATCCACTACGCCACCTAGCTGCCTCTGGGGGGAAAGCTTTTGAGAAAATACAACACCCCTTTATTTTAAAAAACAAAATGTTAAGAAGCATAGGAATAAATGGAAATGGTCAGAAAATAGACCTCTGATTTCATCAATACAGGGAACTCAAGGTAAGGAAATTCACTCTACCAAAGGAAATCACCATCTTCTTTGCAATTTATACTCCGTAGTATTTAAAAAAATGTAACTGGCTTGTTCTTAATTATAATTTTGAAACAGTGAATAAGGTAATTCATACTTCGTGAACTTTAGATAGAAAATAAATTTTCTTTCCTGTTTAAACTAGATTTTTGTTACATTTTCACAATATATGCAATTCCTTCCCCAATCCCCCTGCCAAATTCTGTCAGTAAAAGACTATAGGAACGATGGCTAGGGATATTGTAGAAAGCAGATTTAAATAAGCTCATAGTAGTAAAGTCTCTCAACTAAAAACATGAACAACTTGATTTTTTTTTTTTGTTCCATGACGACATGATATGAGGAAATTGGCAATGATGCCAGAGAACTCCCTTTACTATTATAGATCAAGAACTCATCTTGTTGATCATTTTGTCATTAGCGCAATCAAACAAAATGGATATATCCAGTGTCCCTATTCAGAAATATATGTCCCTTTCTGTTTTTTGTGTCTACTACTTCTCTATTAGAAGATGAGTAATTTGATTTATATATGTAATATGATTTATATAAAGTCCTTTGGAGAAATATCTGGTCATTATATTGAACATAATTTTTAAAGCTTTCAAAACTGTTTTTCTTTTACAGATAATATTAGATAGATAACTGTTTGCCACATTTAAGAATAGTGTATTTATTCCTAAGAGGCAGCATGCTGGGATAAAAAGTATCTTCTATGACTTTTTAACATTTATGTTCTGAAAGTAGTAGGACAAATCATGCTTCGATAAAAATTTAATTAATATTGAATGTGTACTCTATGAGAATAAATGGTCTCCTATCTTATCATTCTACAATGTAAAAATGTACTCTTCAAATTAAACTCTGAAGACAGAAAAGCTGACCTCAGAGCCAAAAACAGAGCCTCTGTTCAATTCCTCATCTTGATATATATTGACTGTAGGATGCTGGGTAACAACTTCTTGGTGCTCTAGACAGTTTTCTAAGAGTATAAATTGAATATACAAACTGGAAGGTTACATTATAATAAAATGTAACTGATCCAAATAGAAGAATGTTTAATAACGATATTACCCTTGTGCTGCTGTGACAGGTATCTTTTCACTGAAAGTCTGACGCCAACATTGTTCACCATGAGCACCTAAAAATCGGGTTTTTTCTAAAGATAAGACATTTGAAAGCTGAATTCTTGCGATTCCTAGAAGTAAATCTTTGGCCATTTTGTCCTTGTGCCACAGTTCAACAAGCAGTGGCAACCTATGGATAAAAGAAAAAAAAATTTTTTACAAGAACATAGTTGAAATCAAAGAAGATAAAGATTTAACTTCACTGAATTAAATGTTTTGTATTTTCTAAGTTCAAATTGAGATGACACAACTCCTTTTAATGTCTTCCTAATCATCATTTTGCATGAAAGCACATGTAGCAAATATGAATAATTATTAATATCTGGATCTACTTATCTTAAAGGAAAAAATTATTTATAATTTGTTTTTTCTAATTTCTGGTTAAAGATTTTAATTTTTAATTTCTCCCATTCTTCTTTTCATATTGTGCAAATTTGAATGGAGTTATCTTGAGTAGAGAATGCTTTCAAATTTTCTGTTAACTAGACATAAGGCATCTCCTTCTACAATCCAGATAAAAATCTTGAGACAGACATGTTAGATATCATGCCAAGGGCATACACAACCTTTAACAATGACAGAACCAGGAATTCATTTTTCTTCAACTTTTCAACTATATATACATTAAATTAGGAGTCAGCAACAGTTTTTTTTTTTTAAACAATTCTTCCTCATTTAAATTTTCTTTTCTGCTAACTGACCAAACCAAATCGAGACAAATTAAATAACAAAAATTTTAAAAATCTTTCATACACAGAAACATACCTCAAGAAGGTATCTTGGAGTTGATGAGGCAAAGTAGCAAAATCAAATGCACAGTAAGACTGGGGAAGAAAAACCTCCATATTTTTTCGAACTTCTACAGGTGGATTAGTCATGATAGGAGCAGCACTTCCAAAGAATGGATAGGAATACCTAGTACCATATAAAAATTATACAAATGGTTAAGAGATATGATTATAAGATGTAAATTCTGACTAAGAATCTAATTGTAAATAATAAAATGGAAGTAAAAATGAACTCCCCAAAAGGATAAAATTAATCAACCTTCTAGATAAAATTACACTAATTTATTCAATGTTGATAAGAAAACATTTTAAAATGTCCTTATAAAATAGTTGAAATTATGTAAATGCATCAATAAACAATGTTTATTGAACAGGAAAACAACCATTAGTCACTTTTGCTTTAGTGTTCAAAAAAATTCCAAAGAAAGTATACTGGTACCTGAGGACCTAAGTCTCAGCACTGCAATTGATTTTGACTGTGGATTAAGTGCCCTAATCTGCTGGGCCTTAGTTTTCTTAACAGGATGAAGTTGAATGATTTCTTAGGTTCCATCTAACACTAAATCAATGATGTCATCATTAATAACTATTGAATACAAAATAAAATCTTTAAATAAGCATAAGTATCTAATATTTCCACAGCAGTAGTAATCCAAGAAGATATGAGTTTAATATTCTTGGAAGAATAAGACATTATTCTTCTCCTTTTCACAGATAAAGAAACATAATAACTTAAACTCAAATCTTTGCTGACTGACACAGAGCTCTATCCACTGAACTACCTGGTTTCAAATCTCAGCTCTTTCATTTAACTTTATGATCCTGGGCAAATCATTTAAGATTACAGGGTTTAGTCTTCTCATTTTTTAAGAACATGAAATTAGACTATGTGACTTCTAAAATCCCTTCTTCTTTTGATACTATGATCCTAAGTATTATCTTGAATATGCAAATTAAAGATTTAAAAAAAATTAGGCTTAAATTTACTTGTTAATGACCAGAAAACTTTGGGATGATGACTTCTATGCTTCTTTGATTATACCATACAAGAAATGTTTCTGTTTCGATATATATACAAAGTAAAAGAAAAAATCGTGTAAGAACTCTTATTTTCTAATTATCCTAGGTCAAGCTGTAATTTCTACATTTGTCTTCTCTTTAGCAGACTAAATGCCCAATTGTCTTTAGTATTCTAAAGATCCTTAAGTAAGTGCCCTAATCCCTAAATTCAGCTGCTCAGGAGCAATCATGAGCCATACTAAAATGACAGGAAAAGATAATGATAAATGTTTGAGAGGATATGGGAAAACAGGGACATTGATGCATTGTTGGTGGAGTCGTGAACTGATGGCAACCATTCTAGAGAGCAACTTAGAACTATGCCCAAAAGATTATCAAACTGTACATACCTTTTGATGCAGCAGTGTCTCTACTGGGCCTCTATTACAAAGAAATCATAAAAAAAAGGAAAAGGATCCACATGTACAAAAATATTTATAGTGGTTCTTTTTGTAGTGGCATAGAACTTGAAAGTTTGTGAATGTCCATAAGTTGGGAAATGAATAAGCTATGGTAGATGAATGTAATGGAATATTATTGTTCTATAAGAAATAATGAGCAGGATGATTTCAGAAAGACCTGGAGAGACTTATATGAACTGATGCTGAATGAAGTGAGTAGAACAAGAGAACATTGTACATAACAACAAGATTATGTGATGATCAACTCTGATTGACGTGGCTCTTTTCAACAATGAGGTGATTCAGGCCAATTCCAATAGACTTGTGATGAAGAGAGCCTTCTACATCCAGAGAGAAGGTTATGGGGACTGAGTGTTTTCACAACATAGTATTTTCACCTTTTTTGTTGTTGTTTGCTTGATTTGTGTTTTCTTTCTCATTTTTGTTTCCTTTTTGATCTGATTTTTCTTGTCCAACATAATAAATGTGGAAATATGTATAGAAGAATTGTACTGTTTAACATATATTGGATTGCTGGCTGTCTAGGGGAAGGGGTGAGGGGAAGAGAAGGCAAAAAAAGTTGAAACACAAGGTTTGCAAGGGTGAATGATGAAAACTATCTTTGCAGATATTTTGAAAATAAAAAGTTATTTTTTAAAAATAGCAATATTTTAAAAAGTAATGGGCCATAATCTCATAGCATCAGTGATGTAGCTGATATAGCTGATGTAGACATCCAGATGATAATAGACACCAAATGATGAGGTCAGGTCATGTGAAGAATTCATAATGGCCATTCTCTTTGGCAAAAGGTAGGTTCATTTAGGGGAATACATTACAGATAAAATCAGAGGTACCACCTCTGGTAGACACCAGGAATGGTAAATATGAAAGAGGTCAGGGACAGTATAGAAAGGGGTTTTAATAATTAATAATGGAAAGGGCAAATTCCCTAGTGGCACTTGCCATTTACCAGGAGAAAGGAAACACCTCATGAGATTGGGCCATATATCCTTAGCTGTCAGGCCAAATCCTGAAAGGGACTTAGCAGCCCCAAAGAGTTAGCTAGCTATAAGGAGAAGTGGGGCCAGGAGCATAGTGGGGTTGTTAGGAGACATAGCATGTAGCATTAAGGGGTGGGGGATAAGGGAAAGACACCATGAGGTGTGCCATGGTTGAATGACCCAAAGAAGGCCAGTAGAGAAGCCATAGGACATAAGTTATTTTAAATTTTTTTTTCCCCCTGAGGCAATTGGGATTAAGTGACTTGCCCAGGGTTACACAGCCAGGAAAGTATTAAGTGTCTGAGGCCAAATTTGAACTCAGGTCCTCCTAACTTCAGGGCTGGTACTATACCCACTGTGCCACCTAGCTGCCTCTTTAAGTTATTTTATAGTGAAAATTTAGCCTCAATTAACTTGGATTTCAATGAACTTAATATAACTTGGATTTCTGATTGGATTGCCCTCCGGAAGGTGGAAATACCACAGAACTAAACTGATCTGGATTATCAGAGCCTTCTTTCAGCCTGCCCCAGGAAATATTTTTTTTAATTAAAGCTTTTTATTTTCAAAACATATGCATGGACAATTTTTCAACATTGACCCTTGAAAAACCCTGTGTCCCAAATTTTTCCCTCTTTCCCCCCCATCTTTCCTCCCCTAGATGGCAAGTAATCCAATATATATTAAACATGTTAAAATATATGTTAAATCCAACATATGTATACATATTTATATAATTATCTTGCTACACAAGAAAAATCAGATCAAAAAGGAAAAAAATGAGAAAGAAAACAAAATGCAAGCAAACCACAACAAAGAATGATATTTGCTATGTTGTGATCCACACTCAATTTCCAAAGTCCTCTCTCTGGTGTAGATGGTCCAGGGAATAATTTTTATCAATTCTTCAGTTTTTCTCTGCCAATCACACCCACCATTCAAAAATTCAACAACATTGCTGCAAAATTCTAAACTGCTAAGCCAGGGAAGACAACCTCCTAGCACCAGTAAATTGAGAACATCAACAATGTAATATCAGCAGAGCCACTGATGGGATAGGAATAGAGAAGTAGATGGGAAAACAGCATTACATAGCTCTAAACAGCCCTCATTAGGTCCAAGAACCAAGGAACAGAGGGAGTGGGTCATGACACCTAGAAAATTCACAGTGTATGTGTTGTAGGGAGGAAAGGCAGTGTGCAGCATTCAACTAAGACTGAAAAAAAAAAAGTTTCCAGTGGGGAAGCTGATTTGGACCACTTGAAAGTGTCCCAGTTAGGGCAAAGACTGCATTACCCATCACAAGAAGATGTTGAAATATTCTGAGACCATCTCACAATTAAAGAGGGAGTCAACATGTGACTTGATAGAGATAAAAAAAAGAGAGAGAGAAATTAAATTATCAAAGATTTCAGGAAAAAGAAAAGTCAAAAATCTTGAAGATAAATCAACACAAAAAGCAATATCAGAAGGAAATATAGCATCCAGATCCCATAAATTAGTTCAGACATCTTTGAATAAATACTGGAGGGGGTGGGGGGAGAGGAGAAGAGATGGAACCCTGTAGAATATGAACACACAAAACCAAAACATAATGTGGTTTAAAGGGAAAAATGAAAATTATGAGAGCAGAATTAATAGCCTGAAGAGGAAGAATAATGGATAGAAAAACTGATATCTTTAATGACAATTAACAAGTAAAGTAAGAGAGAACAATATATTGGAAAGGCAAATATATAGAAGTGAAAGACCGTTTTGAAGAAGAAAAAAAAAAGGAAATATGCTCACTATGTAAGCATACTGATCTTGAAGACAGCATATATAAGGGACAGTCTAAGAATCATGGTTCTCCTGGGAGATTTGATGCTTGAAAAGTTCATACATTAGGAGGTTGGAGGACTGGAACTGTAGGAGCAACTGGCATCTGAAGGAGTGGGAGAACAGGGAAGAGCAAATGTAGGAAAAAAGGTAACCTGGGGAATACAAATCAGTGGTAGACTACATAGTAAGGAATACAGTAATGGTGAGACTCTTACCCTGGGATAGTGTTTTCTCAAACACTATGAAAAAGAGGAATCAGGGAATCCTCAGAGCAAATTCTATGATATAGTGGAAGAAACCACCATAGTGAAGATCCTAGAACTGATACCTCTGAATGAATAAAGAATACAGGGAAAAGGAAAATCAGTTAATTATGGGGTCATGAATTAGAGAATGAGGATATAAAGTAGACAAAAAAAGAGGAGTGTTATTAAAAAGAATGAGAGAAATCATTTTTAGAAAGAGGCACAAAAATGAAATTTTAAAAAATGAGTAAGACTAGCTAAAGGGAAAGAGGGGAAAGAGAAATCTATTTGTCTAATTGAGGTCAACCATAACTATATACAAGCAAGAAAGAGAAAGGAACTAAGAACCAAAACTCTAGAGAGAAAGGGATAACAAAAGAGAGGAAGAGAAAGTGACAGTGGCAACAGAATCAATTTAAAGAAAGATGATAGCAGAGTAACTGAAGGATCTTATTACTATGCTTACAGCAAATGGGGAGAAGGAGGAGCAACACAACTTGAATAAAAACATTATAGAGACAGAGGGAGGAACTTAAATCAGAACTTTAGAGGTGAATGGATTAACTAATCCAATAATATGAAAAGGGGACAAACTAGATAAGAAAACAAAGCCCTGGGATAGCTAGATAGCTCAGTGATAGAGAACAGACCCTGGAGTCAGGAGAATGTGAATTCAAATCTGGTCATAGACACTTGACATTTACTAATAGTGGGATCCTTGACAAGTCACTTAACCCCCATTACCTCACCAAAAAACAAAAACAAAAAACACCCTGCTTCTTGCTTATAAGAAACACATTTAAAAATAGCTGACAAAGCAAAAATGATATAAAGCAAAATTTTTTAAAAAGGAATAGCTGAATAAATTATGGTATATGAATGTTATGAAATATTATTATTCTATAAGAAATGACCAGCAGGATGATTTCAGAAAAACCTGGAGACTTACTTACATGAACTGATGCTAAGTGAAGTGAGTAGAACCAAAAGAAAACTGTACACAGCAACAAGAATTACGTGATGTTCAACTGTGATGAACATGGCTCTTTTCATCAATAAGGTGATTCAGGCCAATTCCAATAGACTTTATAGAGAGCCATCTGTACCCAGAGAAAGGCTGTCAGAACTAAATGTGGATTACAAATTGTATTTTGTTTTGTTGTTGTTGTTGTTGCATGATTGCTTGTTTTTTTTTTCCTCACTTTTTTCCCTTTTTGATCTGATTTTTCTTGTGCACCATGATAAAATTGGAAATATGTTTAGAAGAACTACACATGTTTAACTTATATTGGATTATTTGCAGTCTAGGGAGATGGGAGGGAGAAAAATTTAGAACACAAGGTTGTGCAAGGGTGAATGTTGGAAATGTTCTTTGCATATATTTTGAAAAATAAAAAGCTTTTATTATTCTTAAAAAGAAATCTAGACCATGCAATAAAAAAATTTCACATTTCAAATTATTCTTAAAAACAAATAAAGCAAGCAACCTACCAGAATCTTTTTATGAGACAAATACAGTCTCCAATACTTAACCCATGGGAAAATAAAACAAAGAAAGAAAACTATAGCCAATATCATTGATAAATATTGGCTTTAAAACTTTATTAAAAAGCCTAGGGCAGCTAGGTGGCGCAGTCGATAGAGCACCAGCCCTAATATCAGAAGGACCTAAGTTCAAATCTTGTCTCAGAAACTTAATCTTTCTAGCTGTGTGACCCTGGGCAAGTCACTTAACCCAATTGCCTCCGGGGGAGAGGTGGGAGGGGGGAAGAGGGAGGGAAGGAAAGCCTAGAAAACTGATCAGAGAAATTTATCCAAGAAATCATTCATTATGATTAAATGGGATTTTTAAACAGATATCAAAGGATGCATTCATATGATCATGTGGGATTTTTAACAAGTATGAAACGAGGGTTTAACATTAAGAAAAATAACAAAATTAAGCATAAAAAAGCCCAAACCATATCAAACCACAAAATTATCTCAACAAATGCAGAAAAAGCCTTTGAAAAAATACAATACTGCTTTATGCTAAAAACAAACAAAAAACAAATACCAAGTGTGGGTATTTTGAAACTTTAAAAAAAATCTTAAAAAGCATCTTTCTAAAACCAAAAGCAAGCATTCTTCTCAACTAGGGATACATTAGAAACTTTTCCAATAAATACAGAAACAAAGCAAGGATTACTCTCCTCATTATCATTTGATATATTTCTGGAAATGCTGGCAATAGCAATAAAACAAGAGAAAGGAATTAAAGGGGAAAAAAACAGATTAAAGAGGAGATAAGCCTACACTTGGAAAAGTCCAGGCAATCAGCAAAGATATTGAGATAACTAATGGCTTCAGCAAAATTGTGGGTTATAAAATAAATCTTCAAAAAATCAACCGCATTTCAACAAAACAAAATACAAAAAAAAAAAAAAAAAAAAAAAAGAAATCCCATTCCAAATACTTGTAAAATGCATAAAATATCTGGGGATCAACCTCCTAAAATACACAAAAGATGTGGATATGAGATTCAATTCAAAAGTACTCTTTAAAGAAATAAAAAACAACTCAAATAGTTGGAGGAATATTCATTTCTCATGATTAGCCTGTGCCAATAAAATAAAAATGACAACACTACCAAAATTAATTTACTCTTTTAATGCTATACCAATGAAATTAGCAAGGGAATTCTTTACAGAACATGATAAAAATAACAAAATTCATTTGAAAAAACAAAAGACCTAGAATATCAATAAGAATGATAAAAAGTAGGTTATGAAGGGGGGAATAGCATTTCTATGTCTCAGATGATATTATAAAAAAAGAAATCAGCAATACTATATTTGTTTATAAAGTAGAGAAACAGATAAATGGAATAGAATAAACAAGGGAGATTCATTAACAATGGAACTCAATTAACAGTTTTTGATAAAAAGGAAAACATAACTTAGCTAGGAAAAAATTCTCTATTTCATAAAACATGGTAGAAAAACTGGAAAGCAGTCTTGCAAAAATTAGGCTCGAGCAACTTATGACATTTTCTACAATATAATTAAAAGTATGTGCTTAATATTAATATTAGTTAACATAATATTAAAGAGCATGCTATAAAAAGAATTAGAAGAAAACCATAATATGCCTTCACAGCGATGAGGAGGAAAATACATTTTTAACTAAACAAAAGACAAAAGCAATCACAAATGACAAAATCTCTGAGATTTTGCTTTTGCATAAATAAAATTAATGCACCTAAGATAAAGGAAGTAGTCAAATGAGAAAAGTTTTTCTGTTACAAACTGTTCTGATAAGGATTTGGTATCTAAGATATATAAAAAGTGCTCATGTGTACGTGTAAAATAGCCACTCCCCAAAAGTCAACAGTCAAAGGATACAAACAAATATATCTCAAGAGAACCACAACACATTCAAAATCAAACACAAAAAATGCTCAAATCATTAGTAATAAGAGAAATGCAATTAAAAGAAAGTATTGAGGTTTTATCCTATACCTTGTAAATCAACAAAAATGACCAAAAAATGGTAATAGACTACCTGGGGGTGGGATGGTAAAGAAGCAGCACACTAATAAATTGTTGATGTACAACTAATTTGGAAAACAATTATGCAAATTAAGTGACTAAAAGTAGATATCCTTTCAACTAGAGACTCCATTACAAAGAAGATATCAATAAGAAGAGAGTCTCCTCAAAAACTCCAAAATATTCATAGCAGCACTTTTTATGATAGCTAAGAATTGGAAACAGAGTAGATGCCATTCTATTGTGATGTGACTAAACAAATGGTAGTATATCAATGTAATGGAATGTTATTGTGTTATGTAGTGAATACAGAGAATCATGGAAAGATCTATATGAATTGATGAAGAGTAAAGTACACACAGCCAAGGTAAAAAACATACATATTAATTACAGCAATGTAAATGAAAGCACAGTATACCAAAAAAGCAAATTAACAGAACAAAAATTTAAAAAGTCAAAGACTAGTATAGAGATAAAAAGACACTCCCAAACCTACTCCACAAAGGAGAAGATCCATGTCTTCAGACTTTTCCAATGTATCAATTGTGTTAATCTTTTTTAGTCTCTCTAAAAAATGTTGTTTGTCATAGGAATAGCTTTTTGGAAGAGGCTGAGGAAGGAATATTTAGAATAAGAAAGTGATTTTAAAAAACAGAACATATCAATAAAAAGTTTTACCAAAAAAAAAAAAAAAAAAAGGGGGGGGGGGGGTATTATTTGTATCCTAAAGCTGAGGTTAACCTTTTTTTTTTCCTTATCATTATCTCCTTGGGAAGCATGATGAATCCTTCTCAGAATAATGGTTTTTTTGATGCATAAAATAAAATACATATAATTTTAAAAAACCAACTAATTATATTTTTAAAATATATGAAAATATTTTTTAAAACAAATTCATAAGCTCAAGATTAAGAATCCCTGTTCTAGAGATAAGGTGTTAAAAGAAAAATCACTCCAAATACTCAGTTTAAAAAAGATCTAAAAAAATCTTTGCTAAGATCTTGTAAAATATTCTAGTAACTTAACATAGGATTTTGAGGATTTGAGCCCAATTACTCTGATTCCAAATCCAGAGCTCCTTCTACTGTATCACTCTGCTACTAAACATTCTCTGTCTTAAAATGTCAACAAACATATATTTCACAACCATTTTGATTCAAATATTTCATAAAAGCACAATCTTTTCTTAATGGTCTTTTACCCACTTGTTGATAAATGATACTTTGCTTAATTTTACAGCAATCAAGAAAAAAATATAATTATATAATTACATATAACAGGAATTTCTGCATTCCCATTGTACCGAATGCAGTATCCATCTCCAAAAAACCTCGAAATGCATTTTTTTCAACAAAATATAATAAATAATTTTTAAGTTTTTATTTAAAACTACAGAAGAGACCTAAGTAGGTCTAGTTCAATCTTTTGACTCTGCAAATAAGTAAAAAGACTGGTTATGAGAAAACCAGCTAGAAGGCAATTACAATGGTCTAAGAGAGGGATATTGGAATATCTGAATTTTTAAAGTCAGGGCAGAAAGAATAAAAACACAGAGGCTTGGGGAATTATACTACAGAGGTAGAAAAAAATGGACCCAGAAATAGATTGGATGCGGAGGATACGGCAAAAGAAGAATTAAGCATGATTTTAAAAATCTAGAATAGCACAATAGGACTAAAAATACTGAGGTGAGAAATGGCTTCTAAATTCCCTTCCAGGTCTAAATCTATGATCCAGATAAAGAAGTTAAGAGACCCTTCACAAGCTTGGAACTTGTAATAAGTTTTACATGGAATATAGATAAGGACAATTTGTTTAAAAAAAAAAAAAGAGGATAAAAGTTGATAAATGTTTCCACTTGAAGGTAGGAAAAGAGAATACAATGAAGAAAGCCAAGAAGGAACAATTATACAAGCAGCAGGAAAAAGAAGAGTGTCAGAGAAGCTACTTAACAAGTAACTGTTAGAAAGAGCATAGCTAACGATATAAAATATGGTAATCAGGGGAAGTCTAGGAAGATGAGGAGGATAATAGGTTGTTATTAAGTGACTCTGAAAAGAATAGCTTTAGCAAATAATAGAGCTAGAAAATAGAATATAAGAGGTTGAGAATTAATATGATAAAGAAGAAACAGTAAGTTTATACCTTTCTACAAGTTTGGAAGAGAGAAAAGAAAAGGATAACTCAAAGGGTAGTTAGATGAAAAGGCTTAATTTTTTGATATTAGGAGACCAAGTTATAGCCTTAAAAAGTCTACTTTTGACTGTGTACATTTATAGCACTCAACTCTTTTATATTCACTTCTGACACTTAGAAAAGGCATGCAATAGAAAAACGATCTTAAAATATCAGCCTCTTTCTGGAGCCCACATTAGGATCCATGTCTCTTTTCTCTCTATATCATAACCAAAGACTCAGTCTGGCCCATGGTCTTTCAACTTCAGGGCAATACTAAAAAGAAACCCAAGGGCTCTGACAAAAATAAGAAAAATGAGGAAACTTATATAGGATAAAGGAATGAGAGTATGGAAGGGGATTTGGTGATATAACTGTAATGTGATGAGAGTGTTTTCTAGTGTGGCTGGCAAATTGATTCTTTCAAAGCATTTTGAGCAAAGTAGTTTCTCTGAAAATAGAACTTATAGATGACATATAAATTCTGATATATTTGTGGAAGGGAGTTTATTGCCATTTTTATAAAATACTGAACCACCAAATTTCCAACAGGAAAATAGTTCCTCCAAAAAAAAAAATAAATAAAGAAATTATATAGCATTGTATTATAACATAATTTTCATGGAAAAATTAGATCTCATTTCATAACTTCAATTTAAAGCACCTACTTCCTCTAAACAACATTCCCTACCAATAATCCTATTTGTGTTCAAGGCACTAACCTTCTACCATACAGCCTTTTAAATTTCATTTCATAGTGCTAACTTCCATACATCATGTGTTTTACAACCAAATTTAATGCTTTCTTCCCCAAATATACTATGCCTAAACAGATAAGCTCACAATGTTTTTGTCTAAAATGTCTTCCCTCCTTTCTTTACCTGAAGAATTTCTTTCTATTGTTTAATGTAATAATGCCACTAGCTTCATGTATTCTTTTCCAATACCATTAGTATGTGACAAACTTCATCTTTGTACCTTAGACAACACTTTGTTTTGAAAAAACAAATTATATTGTATTAGGAAAATATATTCCCTAATCATATAATATTATATATTATAATTAAAATCTGTGCCTGTGCTTTTTCTTCAATTGAAGGTATTGAACTCTACTTAATCTTCCCCAGAACCCAGCAGAGCATTCTATAACATAATGGGCATTTAGCAAATGCTTTTGAATGAATAACTTCTACAGGCAGTACACACTCTTATGGAGTGAAGAATACTAGATAATATCCTGATTTTAGTTCCAAGTCAATTCAGTGAACATGCTTACCACTTTCAGGTGACTAGCTCACCAAATAATGTAAGCCATAAATCATAGAATGCTAGAGCTGGAAGGGACCTTAGAGATTTTATATCCCAACTCACTCATCTGAAAGATAAGGCCAAGAATAATTAAGTAAAAGAATAATCTATACTCTGTCCATACTTTTCCACCACCCATACAATCCTCAAAGTTCCATCAGTAGATTGCTGAGGACAAAAACTAGACTGACACTATTCCCTTCAAAATCACTGATGACCTTACTGACAAATTGAATGGCCTTTTCTTCCAGTCTTCATCTTCCTTGATTTCTCCACAGTACATAACACTGTAGAACATATCCCACTTCTTAATACTCTCCTCCCCTTAGTCTCCTTGACACTGCCCTCTCTTCCTACCTCTCAAATTGCTCCTTTTCTGTCTCCTTCACCAGTTCTTCTTCCTCTTCCCTCTCCAATATATCCTTCACACCAATGTCAGAGAAATTCAAGCCTGCACAAAGGAGGCAGGAAAGGGTAGGACAAAATCCAGTTATAGTGAGTATCTGTTTGGCTGGAACAGAAAATAACTGAAGGAGAACATGCAATAAGCTTGGAAAATGCTAAAAGATTTTGGAGGTTCTTAAGCTTGGAAAATGCTAAAAGATTTTGGAGGTTCTTAAATGGCAAGCTAAGCAGTTTGTATTTTACTTGGGCAAGCTGGGCAAGAAGGGCAGCTGTATTTTGTTTCATCTTTGTATGATTACTATACACTGTTGAATTTACTTTTAATTAGTCGACAGTCACACTGTTACTCAGTTAAATTTGAAATTAAAAATAGATCTTCTTAACACCTAAACCTGCATCCTTTCTATCACACCAGACTTCCTCACTCAAAAGCCTTCCTTTGATTCTCCCTGCAAGCTTTACTTCATGGCTAAATTTCTACAAAATTTATTTTAAATTTGTAACCACACCATTTTTAACATCTATTATAACTTCTGTATTCACTACTCTATCACAAAATAATTTCTCAATATAAAGGATATACCTGATCCTTTTATAATATCTGAAACTAAATTGCCTTCTTCCCTTAACTATCCTGCCCCCTTTCCCCATGAAGTCTCAAGTTACTTACAGAGCATTCTCCTTGGTTATGCTCCTACATTCCTGCTGCTATTTCTTAGTTTCATTCATTAATTCATCTAATTTGTACCATTCTCTAAGTGGTGCCTCTTGAATCTCTCTCTTCTTCTGGGAGAGACTATCATGTGAAGCAGTTAGGTGGCCCAATAGAGAGAATACTGGGCCCAAAATCAGGAAAACCAAGTTTAAATTTGGCCTCAAATGTTTACTAGTAATGTGACCCTGGATAAGTCATTTAACATATCCACCTCAGTTTTCTTCATCTGCAAAAAATAGAATACCCCCTACCTTAGAGGATTGTTATGAAGATAAAAAAATCATATTTGTAGAGGGATTAGCACAATGCTTAGTACATAGTTGGTGTCTATAAACATTAATTATTACTATAAGCTACTACTTCATTATTGGTCCTCTGGAATCCTGGCAGGTTATTATACTGATCAGAGTCCTTAAGTCTCTTCCTGACTCCAGATCTCTAGCATTCCATCTACAAATGTTTTGTATTAAAGATATCTGATAAAATCCTAACATCTAACCTCTATGGAATTAACATAATTTTAAAAAGCAAGATCATCAATAGAATCAGTAATAGAATTTCAGAATTGGAAGAAATATCAGTGAATATTTAGTCCAATATAAATACTTTATTTTTCTCCACCAAACCATCCTTTCATATACTGTAGTTGCTAAAATAATCTTCTCATTGTAAAGTTCTGAGGAAGATTCCCCCTCTCAAAAATCTTCTGTCATTCTCCATAGTATAAAAATACCCATTACTCTGCCGATTGCCTTATCATTTACAAAGTTCCAAACAAGAGAGGTGGGTAACATGTATAGCAAGAATAATGTATGGAAAGAACACAGGTTTGGAGTCAACAGACTTAAGGACAGAATTTCTGCTCTGCCACTCAATGTATGACTTTGGGTAAATCATTTTACCTTTCTGAGCTTCAGTTTCTTCATCTATAGAAGAAAAGATTGAGTTGAAATCCTCAGAGCCTGACAGTTTTTTCATTTGACTTTACTTCAGTTCACTAAGATCTTGCTCCAGACACACAGGATGATCACACATGCTCCCCAGCCTGCCTATCCCCTCCCCACTTCTGCATCCATGCAGGCCAACCTCTCTTCGTAGAACACGCTCCCTCCACATCCACACCTGCTGTGATCTTCCTTTTCAGAAACTTCACACCCCAGTTCAAGAGCTGCCTCTTTCATGATGCTGTACCTGGTTTCTAAAATGACTTTTCTCAGGATCTCTACCATGTCCAGGTCACTTTCAGCAATCAATCAAATTTATGTTCATTTCTATATCAGAATAAACACCAACTCTTTGTGTTTCCTCACTTTTGTATCTTCAGTGCCTATCAAAGTGCTTTTGTACTTGACAGGCATCTGACAAATACTTATTTAATTGAATTGAATACTCTTATTTCCTCTCTGACAAAAGATTCTCGTTCAGGCAGCAGGAGTAGTTGCATAGAATGAGGCAAGGTTTTAGAAACCAAATGCTACTGAAATTTGAAGAAGAATCAGCTGGATCCACAATATCTTAATCATAGAACAAAAGAAATATTCAATGTCAGGAGAGCTTCCTGCATATTTACTTAGTTTTGTAATTTTTTTCTGCTCTATGAAGAATATATTGAGAATTCTGCTCTGGAAAAGGGCCTTCTAAGCACAGAATAAGGACTGTGGGAACTGAGTCAGGATCACAACATAAGTATTTTTACTTTTTTTGTTGTTTGCTTGCATTTTGTTTTCTTTCTCAATTTTTTCCTTTTTGATCTGATTCTTCTTGTGCAACATGATAATTGTAGAAATATGTATAGAAGAATTGTACAAGTTTAACACATATTGGACGACTTGCCATCTAGGGGAGGGGATGTGGGGAAAAAGGAGGAAGAAAAAAATTTGGAACACAAGGTTTTTCAAGAGTCAATGTTGAAAATTATCTTTGCATATGTTTGAAAATAAAAAGCTTTAATTAAAAAGAGAGAATTTTGATCAATTAATACCAAAAATGGAAGAGAAAATATTATCTTTTGAGTTCTCCTTTTTCAAACAAAGAAATTTTTAAAAGTAAAAATTTCATGCTTTTTTACTTTCTCAAACCCTCCAAAGAAAATAAGAGGCACATCTCCTTTTAAAAGTGTCTAACGCAAGATTAAACCATACCTTAACATACAATTGACTGGAAAATCAACTTCTAGGTCATGAATACTCCTTAAATCTATTGAAAAGCAAAAATGATGTGATGATGCTGGAACAGCAATCTTTTGTCCTGAAGTAATCTCGGAAGCACCAGATGTCACCAGATGAGCTTGAGAAACTGATGGAGAATTCAAGGCTGACATGAACACAAAAACAAAAGTTTAAATTTCAATAAAAGCCTCACAAAGGTGTTCAATCCATTTCAAAACGATCACTTCCTTTATCCTTAAGTAGGGAACTGGAATGTTCCTATTCTAGTTTCAAAAAGAAACCCCAAAATATTTGAGAGACTTGATCAAAGTTGCCAGTTGCAAGGTTAGTCAAGATTCAGTTGAATAATAATCTAGGTCTCTAAACTCCTACTTCAGTATTTTAATTGACTATCTCACCTGCCAAAAGAAGAGAAAGAAGTTTAACCTTAATCTAGCCTGCCATTACCAAAGAAAATATTTTATAAACTACAATGTACAAAAAGTACAATTTACTGTATACCACATTAACAAGCATTTTCATTCAGTCTGAATCTTTAAAGGTATCTAGCAATGGTAAGAAGTAGATTTTATACACTAAGTTTAACAATTTTTTTTTAAATCTTTAGAATGCATTGTAGATATAAAAAAATACCATGAAAACATATTGCTTGGCTCATCTGGGGACAGGTAGGAAATAGTTCTTTTGAAACAATTTCTTTAGTTCTTATAGTATCTTGAAAGTTGTTAGGCATTATTCTATTTTCTTTTTAAATGTTGGCCCACATCCATCAGTGAAGAAAATTACTGGTGAAAAAAAGCAGCAGTTCTACATCTTAAAAGTTTTAGAGAACTACCTGTAACATTGATAGTTTCTTGTTTGAGGCCACACAACCAGTTAGTGTCAGAGATAGGACTTGAAGTCAGCTCTTCCATTTTCAAGGATGACTTCATTCTGCCTCTCAATTTGAAACTTACTAATTGCTTAAACATTTTTTGATTCAAAGTGAATCCCAACAAATGAAAAAGGTTACAAAATCAGATGCAGGCTTAGGGTTTCAGTCACTTTCTCTCAATTTAATGGTCAGAGTATAGGAATATGTAAGCTATTTAAAAGATAGTATTTTGGCATGAAGAATCCTTTATCATCATAAAACTGTATGAATAGATAGGGATTCCAAAAATGACTTAGTTCATAATTCACAATATATATTTTTTTGGTTTGAAGCAAATTTTATTTAACAAATGAAGTGATTTTTTTTAAAATTCAGTTTTTATGTACAAGTTGCTCATACTATAGCACCTTGCTCATACTGTTGAATTATTTTTTTTTCACCTAGAAGATAGATTAAATCAGCTATTATTTTCATTTCTCCATTATTTTAAAATGAAAAGCAGCTTTTACTTTGGACATATAAAAAGCTTCTGAAATTACAAAAGAAGTTACATTACTTGAAAATGTAATGAAAAGTTAATAAAAAAAAGAAAGGTTACCCTTTTGGTTTCCTTTTATGTCCTTGTCATATTGTAAACTTTCTACTTCACTTTCTGTTGCATCATCTTTAGTAGGTGGTGACTGGCGATTCTGAAGCTGAATAGATGGTTGAGGAGTTGGTGATTTCTCTTCAGCCAACGGCTTCTCCTGTATAGGAGTTAAAACTCTCTTCTTCGAGTGCTCTTGTTCACACTGGGTCTTGAATTCAACTAAAGGCTAAATAATTTATAAAGAAATCATAATTTGAAAATTATTTTTCTTTAAATCCATGCAAATCTAAAGTTACTTTTTAAAATGTTACTTTTATAAATCTGATTCTTCCTAAATTATTTTTCCCATTTTTAGATCTTCCTAAATTATTTTTGTTCATGATTTATTAGAAACTCTAGCATCAGGACACTGTAAACAAAAAGGATTCTAAAATCTAGAGGATCAAAGATTTCTAGTGGGGAAAAAAATAATTTAGGAGAATTGTATACTTTAATTAATAGAATAGCATAGGGGATCTTCTGGGAAGGAGATTACCATTGGTCATGAATTAATGAGTTATTATCCTTGTAATGGTATCAAGTGAGAGAAGGAAAAAATGCTGAGTTATGCTTTCTTTCCTTGAATTCTATTTCTCTTCTCTTTCTATTATTTCCCCCACAATCTTCTCAAGTTCTTATATTATATTTCCTGCCTTACTAATCAGTCTGCAAAAAACCAACAGCTAAAGGAAGATAGCTATCAATACAGCTACTATATATGTGTGTGTGTGTGTGTGTGTGTATATACATATAACATATATATATATATATATATATATATATATATATATATATATATGTATGTGTGTTTGCTGTTATTGAGTCATTTTTCATTCTTGTCCAGTTTTCTGTAACCTCACTTGGAGTTTTCTTGGCAGATATATGGAAGTTTGCCGCTTACTTCTCTAGTTCATTTTACAGGTAAAGAGACTGAAGCAAATAGGGTTAAATGGCTTGTCCAGGATCACACAACTAATAAGCATCTGGAGCAGGATTTAAATTCCAAAAGATAAATTTTCTTGATTTCAAACCCAGTCTTCTACCCACTGAGCCACTTAGCTCCCTTATCAATGTATTTAGGATTCTATAATAGCTTATACAGTGTCTGTTAATAGGTCAGTATTAGTAACTGTAAAACACTAATTGTGCCCTTTTTATAAGACTGTGTGCTAAAGTTGATTCAATTTCTCTTAATAATTCTAGACTCACTCCCATGGACCAAGGTTTTATACAGTATATTCTCTTATGAGAAAGCTTTCTTTTCTGCCAAAATCACTGAAAATGAGGAACCAATAAAGAACAATTTCATTAAGAGAATTTCCAGAGGGAAAAACTCCTATCAAAATAAACTGGTGTCACCTGGAGTTAGGAACCATGCAATCTTTTCAAGAATTCAAGTTATATATTATTATTTTAAAGGAAATAAAACAATCAGAGTCAATATCTTAGAACAGTTTCAGGCTCATGTTTATGTTGCAAAGTAGATTGATTTAAATTTTTATATATAATAAAATATTTTAAGCAAAATAATTGAAGGCATCAATAAATTAATAAGCACTGATTTAAAGTATCTACTATGTACAAGGTCCTATGCTAAGCATTAGGAATACAATCAAAAAGAATAAAATAATCTCTGCAAGGAACTTACATTCTAAATGGGAAAGACATTAAATACATACTTAAGTATAAAATATAAATATGAAGAGAATAAATACAGTATTAAAAGATAGTCTGGGAGGGGGACAGGAGCAACTATGGGGGAAGAGGGAAAAATAAGGAAAGATTTCACATAGAAGGTGGTGCTTAAGGTACACAGAGATGGAAAAGGAGTTTTATGAGGTGGAGGTGAGAAAAAAAGTCCATTATAAGGATGGGGAAAGAGGAAGTGAAATTATGAGAGAGAAAAAGATAAATATACTAGCCTGGGTATTTATGCCTTCTCTTTGTAAAGCCACAGATACTCCTACAGTAGGTGCCAATTCTAATGGAATAGGCGGAAGTTTTTGTTTGGCCCGGTTTGGTGGATCAAGGGTAAAAGCACCTTCAACTGCTACAGGACGTTGGTTGATGTCTGTACTTCCTTTCTTCAACAATCCAGTAAGTGGAATTTCTGTGCTTCCAAGTGATTGGTCTCCACAGCAAAGATGAATCTTTTATGCAAGAAAAATTCTCTAAAATAAATCTTTAAAACACTTCTCCCTTCCTGCCCCCCACAACTCACTTAAAAATATATTACATTTAATAGAAAAATTAAAGTATAACATATAAAAAAGTAAAACACAACTTAAAAATAAAGTATAACATAAAGTAATGTTAGACTCCCTCAAAACAGGGTATATAATGTAATAAACTCCTGAGCCATACAACAAAAATTAACTAAATTTAAAGCGATCTATACATGTGATTTTGAAAAAACTAGCAATCATATAAAGTTATTAATAAATTCATTATTTTATTTTACATTATCTTTTTAGAAAAAGTTTTCCACCCACATTAAAAAAATCAAGTCTCAGGTACTGATTTGCTAAATTGTTTTTTCACTAATATATACTGATCAGCAATTGAACATTATTTTCCTTAAAATACAGCCTTCGAATTGCCACTGTAAGAAAACAAAATAGTAAAATAAAATCAAAATGACTATAATGAATAGGTCTAATTTAGCTATATTATGACACAAGTAACATTTCTTTAAAAATTTAAATGTTCTATCTTAAAGATAACCAACAGTGTGATTTTTAAAAAAAAGACTGAATGAATACACAAAAAAGTCTAAAATTAAAGCACTTTTCTTTAGAACAAAAACAAGAAATGATTATTGATACAATATGTGAAAATAATTGATTAATAGGTACTACTGACATGAAAAATTACAGGATTATAAATGTTCAAAAACTAAAATAAAATATGCAACATTCTCTTTAAACAGAAAAAGAATAAAAAATGTCAGATTATAAAAACAGATAAATAGATTTCTGATTCAAATTTAGACACCACAAGTCAATGCTATACATAAAACAAATATTCCGGGGAAGAAGGGAAGGAGAAGAAAAAGACTTATTATATATTCAATTTTTTAAAAAAAATTTGTTGTTTGTACTATATTTTGGCATGATTAAATTTAATTTACCATTTTATTATAGAAGCTTAACTATGAAATAACGAGAAAGATTTTATAATATGGGAAATCTGTCTCATTCACCTCTTTTTAAAGTTTGACTGATTTTTTTTTTTATGCCATCAGAGTTTCCTCCAGCATCCCTTTCTCCTGCTTACTTCACTCTGTATCAGTTCACATAGATCTTGCTATGCTTTAAAATATTCATCATTTCTTCTATGAATGTTCCTTTACATTCATGGTACAATAACTTATTTAATCATTCCTCAATTGATAACTATCTGCTTTATTTCCAACTCTTTGCTACCAGGAAAAAAAAAAAGTGATGCTATACATTATTTCAGTGAATGTAGGGATTGACTTCTTAACAGTGACCTCTTTGTGGTATTAGTTTACTAGTGGAATCTTGGTCAAAGAGGACAGTCACTTAAGTTTGTAAATTTTCTGTGGATAATTATTCACATGTTATTGAGAATGCCTTTTGGCATTCTGGTATGTGCATATGTATGTATATGTTCACTGTCTGTATATTTTAAGACCCAAAACCTGATGAGATATGTTTGATACAAAGATTCCTCTTCCCCTTAGAAGATTCTCTTCTTTTCCTAAATTCATGATTCATGGTTTACTGGATAAATTACTGTAGTCTACCATAGATTTTATTAAAAATCTATGAATCATTAATACTATTGATATATAGTACAAAAAATAGAACTTTTATCTTTTCCTTCCCTGGGTTAGATATTAGAAAAATATTTTTCTCAAAAAGTGAATTTGGTAAGGTGTGAGATGGCACAGTAGATATAATATATAATGCTGGACTTGTTCAAGAGTTCAAATCTAGTCTTAGATACTAACCAGTTGTATAACTCTAGTCAAGTCTCTTAATTCCTGTCTACCTTATATTGTTTACCTCAACTGTAAAATAGGGATCTCAAAATAATACTTTCCTTACCGGGTTGTGTGAGAATCAAATGATATAAACTTGTAAAAGACTTATCAAAACAATATGTTAGCACTTTATAAATGCTTGTTCCTTTTCCCTTCAATATCTGGCAATAATTTATGTAGTATGGTTACTAATTGTTTCTTAAATCTTATAGAATTATCCTGGTATACTAATTATTTCTTAAATCTGATAGAATTATTCCACTGAATTCATCAGAACCAGAAATCCCCCATGTTCCCCTTCAGGAGTCCCTTCAGAGTTAGTTTTATTTCCTTTAGTGAGATTGGATTTACTCAAGAAATCTATTTAGTCTTTGGTGTGGTTAGGCATTTTAGATTTTTAAAGTAATTAACGTTTTGTCGTCTGTTTCATTAACGTATAACTGTATAACAGGTTCTTATTATTCATTTCTTCTGATTTTATTGTAATTCACAACAAAACCTTTTTAATTTGCTACTTTTTTGATTTGGTTTTCTTTTCCTTTCAATCAGGTTGGCTAAAGAGTTATCAGTTTATTGGTCTTCTCAAAGAAATGCTTTTCAGTTTTACTTGTTTCTATAGACAAATTGTAGAAAAAACACAATAAAATTTGGAGGATGCAACCAAAATAGCTCTTGGGGAAATCATATTCCTACCAAAATATCTTAAATACTTAAAAGAATTAATGGAATCAAAATGCATTTTTTAAAAATTTACAAATCTATAAATATATAAAAATACATTAAAAATTAGAGGAGAAAAAAATCCCAAACCAAAAAAGTCTGTAAAAACAAGTAAAATTGACAACTGTTTCTTGTCTTTTGGTTCCTTTTTAGTTGTGTCTCATTCTTAGAAATACCAATTCTTGCAAGTGATATTTTGTCCTATATCTCTCTATGTACTTGAAAATCTCTTCCAGGGGCCCATGGGGGGTCTCTAATCCTCTGGGTGTCACTTATCCCCAAGAGCTCTGATTCCCTTCCTGAGGAAAGACAAGTAATCTCTCAAATCAAATCCCTGTAAATTATACCCACTGTAAATTCCTAATTTCCCTATACAGAATATATCTCTCTTTTCCTATTTCAGATAAGAATCTTATAAGAATCAGGATACTTTCTCTCACTAGCAAAGGAAGATTTCTTTCCCTTTTTCAACCTCTCCCTTAGACTCTTTGTCTCATCTCGAACAGTATATTCTTCCTTAGATACAATTTCTGCTTCATTCTGAGTCTGAAGGCATATCACATAATTCCCTTTATGTTATTCCTCTCCTCTCATCTTTAATGCACCCTCCCATTATGAAATTTAGTGACATTAAAAAACAACCCCCCCCCAAAAAATAAAAGACAAACCAAAACAAAACACCTTGATTCACTACTAGATTTAATGGATGATGTTTCAGATCTGTTTCTCCATCATTTCTTCTAACTTCTGTGTTGGGGCCCAGAGGGCCTGGGCAAGAAGTTTGTTCTGACATAGGGCTCAGGGGTCCTGGGCCCAGGCAGGAAATCTGTGCTGGCTTGGAGACCGGGAAGTATTACATTGTAGTTCCCCTGACTAATATGAGACCCGGGGCTTGCAAAGGTTGCTGACAATAGCTTAGGTCAAAGAGCAAGTCACAGTGACCCAAAAACATGCTTGCCCCAAGAAGTGCTCTATCATCAGGATGTAAGCTCCGTGACTTTCCTGACTCAGCCACATCAGCAAAAGATTCTTTGTTGGGCTCTCTGACCTTTCCTGAATCACCCATGTCAGCATAAGCTTACTTCCTTGAGGTTGGAGTGGAAAGGGGGATTTAAGGAGGGACCAAGATTGTAGAGGGGAGGAAGGCAAAGAAAAGCATCTCTAATAAGGAGAATCTTGATTTCATCTCTTCTGGTTTGTGACTCTTTGGGGAATATGGCTGGTTCGTGTCCAGATGCGCACTGAAGCTTGAGAGGAGGAGGTAAGGCCCGGCTGCCCACAGGTGTAGCACCTGGCACTTTTGCATTCATCCTCGTCATATATCTTATGTGCACTAGTCAGCTAGGTGGTGTAGTGGATAGTTTTTCACAGTTAGCAGTTAGATTTTAGTTCAAGTCTAGCCTCAAACACCAATACAGAAAATTTCTTATCTCTATCTCAGTTTCAACTAGAAAATCTAACTCTCCAGATTTGCTGTGAGGTTCAAATGAGCTAATATGTGTAAAGAATGTATACAGTGCCAGGCACACAATAGATATGTTAATAGATATGCTACTTATCACTTTTTTTATTATTAAATCTCTTAAGAATTTTTTATTATACTGGGAAATTATGATGATCTCTTTGGTTTGGTTTTCTTGGGGTCTCTGGGAGTAGCCTTCCTTTCAGCCAAGTAATCACCACAAGAACAGCTAGGTGTTAAAGTCCAAATCCTTTACTGTCTCTTTCAAAGTTTTGTCTCCTTTCCTGGGACCCAGCTAGCATTCTTAAAGGTCTTCCAGAGTCTTGGTTTCAATGGAGAAATGAAAGAGAGCCTGCCACCAGGAGCCTGACTGAAGGTGAAATTGAATCTTTCTCGCCTTCACTCCAAGAGCTTAAGCTCCTGCCTCCAGTTCTCTTGTCTTCTCTGCCTCTGAATCAATCTAGCTGGGGCTCCTAGCTTATATGCTCTACACTGAGTATAAACTAATCATTATATCACTAGGAAACCATTATTTGTTGTAAGATTAAATCAATCATACAGACCTTAGAGAACTATTAAGCACCATGCTAAACTAGATAACCATTGTATCATCAATTCCACTTAGTACCTCGTAAGCATCCTTGTTTCAAGTTCAGAGTTCTTGTCCATAACAGGAAATGAATGTGGACTATTTGCATGTTTTTCTTCCCAGGTTATTTTTACCTTTCTGAATCTGATTTTTCTTGGGCAACAAGAGAACTGTATGGATGTGTACACATATATTGTATTTAAGATATACTTTAACATGTTTAACATGTATGAGACTGTCTGCTATCTAAGGGAGGGGGTAAAGGAAGGGAAGGGAAAAGTTGGAACAGAAGTGACTGCAACGGACAATGTTGAAAAATTACCCATACATATGTTCTGTCAATAAATAGCTATTAAAAAAAAAAAAAGTCTCGTTATTTTGTTATTTTTATATTTGTTTACCATTCTTTTGTTTCTCTTGTCTGGAGTGTTTCAAAAGCATATAAATTTCTTCAGGCATGGATTCTATTCTAGAAATATTTAGCATGTCCTTAAGAAATACCCATATTTTTTCATGAATGATAGGCTCAGGTTTGCAACATATTTCATCCTGGTTTGATGCAATGAAATAAATTATTAAATTGCTTTCTACAGTTTTTGGTAGGTAACAAGAATAGTTTTGCTTTATTTTATTTTTGAAGGTCTTGCTTTATTTTATTTTTGAAGGTCTTTTTTCTTAGTTGCTTGCAGAATTTATTTTTGTCAATGAAATCAGATAATTCAACTGCTATGTTATCTTGGAGCTGACAGAATCAATTTATCTTCTAAGTCAAAAGTGACTAGCACTTTTGTTTTCCACGTTCAAAAGATTTGAGCAATCTCATTATTTCTTATATTATGGTATTAAGATTTTTTAACTTGCTATGTTCTTCTGAGAGCCCTATAATATTTAAATTGTTACTATATCTCCTTTCTTCAATTTCCTTTATGGAAATCATGTTTTCTTTTAATGTTATTACTTTTGTTTCTCCTTTTTTTCCAGAGTGTCCATTTGTTCTGTGTATTTGCATTTTTAATCAATTATTTTCTCTTTTGTTTCTATAGTTAAGACTTGCAACCAGGGATTCAAATTTTTCTATTCTGCAAACTATCTCTGGGCATAAATTTTCCTTTTCAAAACTCTTCTCTTTTAAACCATCCAGAAACTGTATGTTGCAATTCTATACTCTTCTTAATCTAAAAGGTCCTCTGCCTCATCAAGTGTTGATTTGCTTTCTTTTATCTTGCAATTATTCATAGATGCATGCAGAAATTTCACTAGTCTGAAGATCAAGGAATTTTCAGGATGTGGAAGCCATTTTTCTATCTATTACTAATTATCTTTTTTATTGGTTTATTTTTATCTGTTAATGCTCAAGGTCTCTAGGTTTTCTTCTTCCTTAGATCTTTTGTAACTTCAGAAACCTCTCATTTTCCCCTACTGTTCACTTTCTAATTCCCTCTCCTTTGATGGAAGACTACTTGGGAGATAGATCTCAATGATGTCTCAGCCTCTTTCCATGCTGGGGAATTCAGATATGATTCGCCAACCTAGGCATTTGTCCTTAGTGATTTCTAAGAGAAAAGAAATGGCCTCAGCTGGATAGTATGCTCTTTTCTTTTAGATTTAATGAAATGTCACATAGCTATGTACATGTGCTGCTCCAGTTCCCTCTATCCCTCTGTTCTCTGGCAGAGTTCTGTGGTGGCGTGGAGTACCTTCATTCTCCTCTGCTAGAGCTGCCTGAGAACATTTCTCTCATTTAGATCTAAGTGACACTGGGAAAAGATTAGAAGCTAGTGTGAGTGAGAAAGGTAAATAGAGTTGGGCTTGTCATAGCAATGTGAGAAGTGGGGACAAGCTTCTAAGTAAATATATTAGGCTCAACAGGGTTTATCCTTCTTTGTTGCTAGTTTATCATGTTTCTACTCTGAGTTCTTAAGAGTCCCTAACCATGAAGATAGATGAAAGTGCTTATGCTCTGGCACATAATTCCAATTTTGAAGAAGTTTTAGAGATTGTGAGAACTGGAAATAATGTCTATTTCTCTTATCTTGTAGGCATATAGTACCAAAAGATTTTTTCTCAATCACTTATCACAAAGAATTGCTGTATTCTTTAAACTATTTAATGTACCTTATCTTTTCAACAACACTGAAAGCCGATGTCTGAGACTATCTGATATTCTTCTGTAATCTTCATTGCATGTGTAAAGTACCATACACAGAAAATAGATGCAATAAATACTTATTTCAGTGAATTAAAATATTGACAGTTCAATGAGAATAAATTTACAAGAAAGTAAGCTATGGGTTCTGTTTTTGGTTCTATTACCATTTACTTTCTTTGTTATAAAAGAACAATAATTTACTTACTATAAATCAATAAATGGTCTGAAAAGATATTATGAGCAAAATAAAATGGTTAACAAAAATAATTATGATTAAATATTGAGAAAACTTAAAAATTTCTAAAACAAGTTTTGTCTGTCTTATTTTTTTTTAAGAAAAATAATCCCTTTAATCATTTCCAAAGCTTAAGTATTCCCCAGTAACAGCTAACAATAGAAGGAAAATAACAAGAACAGGATAATGCTGACACAAATTTATTTGCCCTGCCTTTGAAGACCAAGTCAAAGTAGCAATTTAATCTATATAAAATAGAACCTTTTCATCTATAAATGCTACAAAATCCTGACAGCCTTGCTGTGGGTAAAGGTTGCTGGAATTAAAACAATAGGAAAAAAATAAAAGATTCAATCATCTCTATATGTTAAACATCCCTTATAAGATGAATCCGAAACATTTACCTGTAGTTTAGAGTGTAAAGAAAGATAAATACGAAGTACTTCAATACTGCTACGTATTCGAACAGATGCTCTCTCTGGCTCAAAATCCGGGTTTATCAAGTCATTGAAGGGTTCATTTGTAACATCATTTCCCAATAGTGAATA
The DNA here is from genome assembly GCF_902635505.1 of Sarcophilus harrisii. Lineage (NCBI taxonomy): Eukaryota > Metazoa > Chordata > Mammalia > Dasyuromorphia > Dasyuridae > Sarcophilus > Sarcophilus harrisii. The sequence continues at coordinate 243,944,625 of NC_045426.1, forward strand.
ATAAAAGAAAAACTCAGGTTGTCTCTCTGGAAGTTTCATTGTACATGGAATTAACTATAAATTAATGAAAAAAGAAAGTAAATCAATATTTAAATAATTTAATCTTTTTTTGTACTAAAAATTCATATAATTCCCCCAAATAAAATCTCTAATCACTTTCAAATTTCTAATATAAATATATTTTAAATATTTGTTCTGAAAACCATTCAAGTCTCTCTGATTTCTATATCAAAAGCACAAAAATTTTCTTTTAATTAATTAAAGTCATTCAAATAATTCTTCACTGACATTTATAAACAAAATTCTTTTGATGCTATTCTTGAAATTAGATACAAAGTCAAATATAAACTACTGATCCAAATCCTGGTCATTAAAGGAAACATAAAACTAATTCTCAAAACCTTAGGGAAGAAAATGAAGTACTAAAAGCTGCAAATTAAACCCTCCTCTCTCTCCTAAGATATTTTCTTTAAATTATGGATGATAGTTTAACTTATTTGCCACATCATCCTAAGAATATGATGGGATTCCTACCTTTATAATTTTAAAGTCATTTTAAGTCATATCATTTTATCCAAGATCTTTAAAAGACAATACAGATAAGAATTGTATGGTTCAGTGGAAAGAGTGCCGACCTAGTCAGAAATCTTGAGTTTAAAGCCTAAAGTTAACTCTTACTAGTGATATAAACATGGGCAAATCATTAACTACTCTCTATAAAATGGAATGCTAAATATTGTGTGAAAAAAGCACTTTATTAATTTTAAAACAACATGGAGCTGTGACTTATAAAATTTGGACAAAATTATCAAAAAATAATAAAACCTGGATTTTGGCAGAACATAGTTATATAATGCATTTTTTAAAAATTAAATAAATAGTTCTAAGATGACTAAGTGAACAGTAACAGACAGATGAAATTTTCACACAAGAATTCTATCAAATGCCTAAAAATAGCATGACCAAATAATGATCATAAAATTTAAAGAGAAACAGTGCCTGTACTCAGCCAAATACGTGTGTGTGTGCGCGTACACGCATGTCTGAAAATTTATCACAATAGGAAAAAGGCCTGGCCAGAAAGGAGAAGTCAGTTTGCCAACTAGCATTTACTAAGTACCTACTATGAGCCAGACATCTAAGCACAAACAAATCAAAGAAAGGCAAAAAATAGTACCTGCTCTCAAAAAGTACAGTATAATGGGACAGACAAAACTATGTACAAATAAGATATATTCAGGATAAAATAAGCCTGAGGTTCAAACACCAAGGGCAGGAAGACTAGAGGGTTTCTCTATACTTTCTCTGGAATGAAAGTAGACATTTCTACAGTTAGTTCCCTTCTCAGTCTGTAATTCTACCCCTTCATTAAAAAAAAAGGCAAATAATCTTTGGACAGTAACATATAAGCATAGTAAAGCAAGTGAAATCCATGAACTGCCCATGTCTGGAAAGATATTCTCAATCAACAAATCTTCTTTCCCACTTCTCTGTCAAGGAATGGGTGGCAAGAGGCATAAGTGGACCTCTGGAATCATGGTCAGTCATTGCACTTTTTTGAATCTTCCAAATTTGTTTTTCTTCCCAATGTTGTAGCTATTATATCAGTTGTTCTGCCCACAAGTCTACCCAGGTTTCTCTGGATGCATCCCTTTTCTCATTTCTTACAGTTCTATATTCCATTACATTCACATACTACAAATTTTGCAATTCCCTAATTGATGGATAATCTCTTTGTTATAACAGAAAGAATTGGGATTAAAGGGTGTATAGATATTTCTATATATAGATATAAATATATGATATATTACAGAGCTACTGCTATACAATAAAATATGGATGTCTAAAATATTAATGTCATTATAATAGCAATATATTATATAATGTAGTAATGTATAACATGTTGATATATTGTATTATATTATGATTATATATATTATACAATAGTGTCTTTTAAAAGATGCCTTGTGACAGAAGAAACTTTCAAAACTAATTTTGTATTAGCATAAATAACTATCTGAATTAAGTTTGTACTTTCAAGTAATTTACAAAAAGTTCCCTAATCACATAGAGCAAAAAAATCTTACCTGTTCCAACTGTGTAGCAAATGCTATAGTCACTGACATAACAAAGAAGTCTCTGCAATATTCTGCTGGTCCAATCTGATGGTAGCCTTCTTCTTCATTCAAGACTGCTACAATTTTTTTGGGATCAATTCCAGATAACACAACAGGCCCTTTACATGGAGAAAATAATTGACTTAATTCATTAGAGCACTGCCAAAAGATTTCTCAAACTTTTATTTTTCAAATTTTTATAACATTGTGACCATTTTTACCTATTTTCCCTTCCCTAACACCAAATACCTTTATTTAAAGAAAAAACTATATTTTGTTGCTTTTACCAAACCACTTTACTATGAAGATATTATATCAAGAATTCTCCTGGTTCAGTCACTCTGGTGATATACATACAACAGGCTGACTCCTTTCCCTCCTGATTCAAACGAGAATACTAAAGTTATACCCATCTTTCAAGACCCAACTCAAATGCTAACTCATCAAATTTTGTTTCCTTCAGTCAGAAGCACTTTCCCTTCTTACCTCCTATAACATTGTTTATACTTGTCTTATGAAACATCTTTTTCCACTGTATTTGAGTTATTCTGTCTAAATGTCTCACCTGCCTAATAATATTAAAATTCTTTAAAGGTTAGGATCATTCATCTTTATATGAAAGACAAGATGTAGTCATATTTACATAATCAAAAAAGCCCTTTACACAGTGAGTTCTCAAAAAAATACTTGTTAAAATGAATAAAATTATATTGAGCCCTTCTAGAAAATTGGGTAATTTCTAAAATTGTTATAATAACCTGTGTTATTATGTGTTATATTCTAAACATTCCAAAAACTGTCATCTTTTCAAAGAAACAATACCATAATGGAAATTTACATCCTAAGCCAGAATATTAAAAAAAAAAATCTATTTAAACTATAAGGTACCTCCAGTGTAGTACTAAAAGTACTCTTTCCATTATACAATTAGAACAATGTTTCCAGAGGGAGCAAATACAGGGAATAGAGAAGTAGTCTTAAAGTAACTTCTGACTATGTGACCTTGGGCATAGCATTAAAAAAAATTTTTTTTTAATTAAAGCTTTTTATTTTCTACATATATACATGGAAACTTTTCAACATTTACCCTTTTTTTCCCCTCTCTTCCTCCCACCTCTCCCTTAGATAGCAAGTAATCCAATACATGTTAAACATATATAATTCTATACATATTTCCATAAATATCATGCTGCACAAGAAAAATCAGATCAAAAAGGAAAAAAAAATGAGAAAGAAAACAAAATGTAAGCAAACAACAACAAAAAGAATGAGAATACTTTGTTGTGATCTACACTCAATTCCCACAGTCCTCTCTCTTAGTGCAGATGGCTCTCTTCATCACAAGACCATTGAAATTGGCCCGAATCATCTCATTATTGAAGAGAGCCATGTCCATCAGAATTGATCATCGTATAATGTTGTTGTCGTGTATCTTCTGGTTCTGCTCATTTCACTTAGCAGCAATTCATGTAAGTCTCTCCAGGCCTCCCTGAAATCATCCAGCTGATCATTTCTTACAGAAGAATAATATTCCAGAACATTCATATACTATAACTTATTCAGTCATTCTCCAACTGATGGGTATCCACTCAGTTTCCAGTTTCTTGCAAAAGAGGGCTGCCACAAACATTTTTGCACATGTGGGTCCCTTTTCCTTCTTTATGATCTCTTTGAGATACAAATCTAGGCATATCATTGAATCCCTTTGTGCTCTAGCTAAATCTTTACATTGTAGAGAAAGTGTAACTTGGTAGAATGAAGCCTTCAATCAGACATTATAGGTACAATCCCACACTGGCACCTGTGATACAGGTATCTCTTTCAGAGATGCACAGGTCAGTCATCCTCTCCCATCTTGGGCCCGATTTTTGTCCATTTCCTCTTAACATTTTGCTACAGAGGATTCTCCCAGTGTGCTAGGGGCTTTCTCTATTTCAAGAGGTTAACAATAGAGCTCAAAGTCTAACTAGTAAATTATCTCTCGTTCTTGCCATATGACAATCCTCCCAATTTTCTTTCATTCATATTCCCTTGATAAAGTCTTTTATGCCAATTCTTGATAATTTTGTTTCATGTATTTCAACGACTCATAACTCTCACATGACCTCTGGAAGAAATTAATTTTCATTTCTCCTGAAACTGTAGTTCTGTAATTAAACCATCAAATCATGTTAAATATTCTTTATACTTAAACATGTGTGTAAACCCAATTTTATCAATGTTATATACTATAATACTAATCAATATCAATAAGTTTTATCTATTTTACCACTCAAAATTGTTATGAAAAACAGTCAATTTAGCATATCTCAGAAAATACTTTAAAACATTTCTAGTATAAGCCAAAACTATTATTTCCTTTTAAGCATTACTTTTTTGTGGGAAAAAAAATAGTCCTTCTGTTAAGCTGATTAAGTTAATTAAAAGAGTGATGGTATAAACAGTATGATTCTGGCTTGATTCCACAGAAATTGAGTTGGAAGAACACTTTCAAGGCCATGAAGCCCAATTCCTTCATTTTAAAAGTTAAGAAAATTGAAGCCCAGAAGGTTAAATTTTACAAGCAATAAATATAAGAAGGAGGTTCTGAACCCAGTTCTTCAGATTCTAGAGACAAGGCTCTTTCCACTATACATTAGACTACAACCAACCAACCAATATTTCTTAGCATGTTCCAGGTTTAAAATAAACATAAAATATAGAAACAAAATAAAGAAAGCATAATTATTATATGCACTCTATTTTGTATGTATTTGTATATATTAACTTTACATTAATGTTGCATATTTTATATATAGTTGCCCCACTAGGATAAAAATTCCTTTAATGTCTAGCATAGTATTTAAAACATAACAGCTATTTAATATTTTTGACTGATTGGCTTGATTGATTTATAAGCACCTTCTATATCAGTCTAGAAGGTTACTTTCCTGAAAGGCAATTTTGGACATTATTAAATAAGCTCTGTAACTGCTCAGTATCAAAATTTGTTTGTTTAAAAAATTTGCTTGCTTTTTGTTTTTGTTTTATGAAGCATAAAATCATGGAAACATAAATTAGATCCATATATGGCCTGTCTTATCCAGATAATCTATCCAACTCAACATTCTTCCTTCCACTGTTTCTTGAACATACTCATTCTATTATTTTTCAAACTGTCTTAATATACTGGATGTCTTCCTCTCAAACCTCTTTTATCTTGCAGCCACAGAAACTTGGCTTCCAACTGAAAGCAGTGCATCCCTTGCTACTCTCTACACTACTAGACATATATTCTCTTGTGTTCCCTATGACCAAAGTGGAATAGTGAGATAATAAGTATGCTTCTAACTCCTTCACCTTCCACCATCACTCAGTATACCTTTCATCTTTTGAGATTCATGCCACCCAGATATATCACCAGATTCACATCCTCATGATAGTTATCTTTTGCTGTCCTAGTCATTCTCCCTCCTTTCAAAAGAAGTATAGTACCGCTTACTATATTGTACATTCCACCCCATTTCTGGGCTTTATTCTTATGAGACATAGAGGATGATGTCTCATCAGATATTCTTGTGCTCAATTTATTACTCTCTTTAACTTCTATACCTTTTCTGCACCTGCATATTTCCTGCACCTCAGCTAGAAATGGATGGACATACTTTTAATCTCATTATGATCCATAAATTTTACTTTCACAAGCCTTAATTTTGAAATTCACCTTTCTGACTTTCTGTATTTCTACTTCTCTCACTACCTCATCCCTTTTAAACTGAAAGTGCCCCCCCAAGTAAAATCATTGAATATACATTTGCATATATCCTATATGAATCCTGTATCTACTTAGTATATAAGCTTCGTGAAGGTAGAGACCATCTCACCTTTGCATTTTGCACCCACTAGTACATTCCTGATACATATCAGACACTTAATAAATACTTGCTGGCTAAGCAAGAGAGTTGAGAAGTAAGTCGAAGATGGCTGGCTCCAAAGGCAACAAATGGCATCACAATTATTTCATACAACACTAATCAATATCTTCTAATCAATATCAATCTCCAGCCACCAGATGTTGGGCAATAAATGCAAATTCTCAGAACAGTCCATCAATACCAACCTTTTCCTTCTCGAGGTGGTGCCTCCTTTGCTTTAAAACCATCCACTGGTGCTTTTGTATCTGTTTCCAAAGCAATGCTTATCTGTATCTCAGATTTGAATTTTGTGTATTTATTACTCAGCAATGCATACCATTTTGGTGCCTTGAGAATACCAAATAAACATAATATACCGCAGTTAGTATACAATAGCAACATCAGCACTGTCTGCAAGTAAAAATGATATAACTTTCATATATTTTCCTTGTATGGAATTAATCATGCTTAGAAAGTCATCAATTACATTTCCCATTAATGTAAACATTCTAAAGTCTACCTTGGTTCTTTTTCCATTTTTTAAATTGCTTAGCAGTAGTCTTTTCCCCTATTTTTGTCTAGAGTTCTCTTCTCCCTTAAGACTTCCAGAATGGAGTGCAGAAAAAAGAAGAAGAGAACTTCTCCCTTCCCCCTCTATCCTCTCCACTTCTAGGAGCAAAATAAATTGCTAGAAAAATACATAGCAAGTGACCTCTACCTAATCAAGGCAGTATAAAAGGGAAGTTTTCTGGATTTTCCACTTTAAACTGTCACCTTCTGGATGTTTCCCTCTGAATGCAAATAAGACATAAGCAATTCTTAGAATAGATATCTCTAGCTTTGAGAGTTACCTACTCAAAGAGTAATCTTTGAGTCTGAGGACTCCTGAAATCACATGGGTTCTGCATTCAATAGTATGTCACTGGCCTCCTAGAGAGCAATTTCTGTAATAGTTTACAATATGGAGAATGAAAAGGATTTTCACCAGAGGACTCTACTTAAGTAAAGAACAAATGCCATACCATAAAGGACTAGGTGATTGCCAGCCAGCCATGAAATTCCTTTAAGTCATTTGGACAGAACAGGTGGCAAGATTTATTCAGGAGTTTCATAAATTGTATATATCTTCAGGTAGCTAGAGTCTAAGGAATATAATGTACTATGAATGTTTAATTTTTTTGTATCTGTTTTCCATACATATATATGTGTATATACTTATATACACATATATGTCTTTATATATACATATATGTAAAATATAAAACTTCCATAAACATGCTACTGCACATAATGCTTCATTCAAGACATGCAGTCCTTAAAAGCAAGGTTCTTAAAAGCTAAGCTAGAGAAATATAAACTTTGGCAGATTCTACTCTGCAAGAAAGACTCTGAGACCAAATATTTCCAACCACCACAGTAGCTATTTATAGAAAGCTTATCAGCAACAGGCTAGCCATTAAACAAAGATAAATACAAAATGCCCATTTATCCTGAGACCTTCTTTTACTTCCACAATGATTTAATTTAATCAATGTAAATCATTGTTTAATCAATGAAACAATCACCAAAATAAGGAGCATAAAGAACCCTAAAAAGCCAACAAATATTTACTAAGCACCTATTATATTCAAGATATTGTTCTAGGTGGGCACTGAGGATTCAAAAACAAGATTAAAAACAGCCCTTACCTCAAAGAGCTTATGCTTTATTGGACATTGTCTCAAATAGCAAAAAAGTGACTTCTTTGTCAAGAGAAGACATTATGGCAGCCAAAGACAGTAGCAATTTATATATTTGCAAAATCTTAAAGATTATGACAATGTCACCTTATAAAATAGTGAGAAGCAGGGGGCAGCTAGATGGCTCAATGGATAGAACACTGGACCTGAAGTCGGGAGGACCTGAGTTCAAATCCGACCTCAGACATTTAATACTTCCTAGCTGTGTGAGAAGCAGTGTTCAAAAAACAGGAAGAATTTTTTTAAAAATATATACTAAAAAAATACAATTTTTAAGACATTAAGAGTTTAAAGGTTTAAGATATTAAGGGTTATCTTCATGAGAGAAAACCACCTAACAATTAGAGGAAAAAAATGGAGGGAGAGAGGGGAACTGGGAGGAAGAGAAGAAAACTCATAAGCATAAAAGTAACAACTTTCTGATCTCTATCTACAGAATTACTTAAAATAATTTATACATATATCAAAAGCATTTTCTAAAAAAATCTTAAGAGGTATACAAGAAGGTTTTTGCAAATGATATTTGACAGCAGAATACACTGTTAAAACTGTGCACCATAACAGATGCTGAAGTGTTTACTGATTGCCAATTATTTAAAAAAAAAAAAATTCAGAAGAGCTAAAAGAAGCCTGAATGTTGTCTTCCAATAACATTTCTCTTAGGAGCCACTAGGTGGTACAGGGGAATAGAAGAGCCCCTTGTAGGGAAGGTCTAAATTCAAATCCAGATTAAGACACTTATTCATGTAATCATGGCCAAGTCACTTAACTTCTATGCTTCAGTAAGAATCAAATGCAATAAAAACTGTAGTCTTCTTCACATAAAGCTTATCACGTAGTAATGCTATATAATTGATAGCTTATTACATATTACTAATATCATAAAATATTCTTTGATACAAAAACAGATAACTGTTAGACAATCCAGATTATTGACATCAAATAAGGCATAGAATGGAGCTCACAAAAAATGCTTGCCATTATCAAAGGAAAAGGGATTCTGAATAGGTAGTGAAATCCTTCAGATAGTCCCATATTTGTGGATAACACAGTGCTATTTTTTCTCTGCCTTCAAATACTACATTTCCTCTTAAATGAGATCTATAACTGCACTCAAAAATTCAGCGACTATTTACAAATTTCAGCTCTTCATCAATAAAAATCAAGTCAATGAAGATTTCTGGTTGTCCAGACTAAAATGTAGAGAGATGGACAACTCATAGACCTGTATCTAGGTCAACAATAGTAGATGAATAATAAGTTGGGGCCAGAACTGATTAAAAGGATAACAGGGAGCTGCACTGCATTTGATAAAATGAAAAAGTACCCCTCCCCAAGTTTCCCCATAAAAGAAAACTTCCCTTTTTTTAAAAAAGATTTTGGTTTTGTTGTAATCTAGCTGTGAATCATAAAAGATTCTGCACATAAACCTAAAGAGAACATAACAACAGAGAGGCATATGGAAGGCTTGTAGTACATGAAGTGGTATAAAATCTAACACTTAAGAGTAGTATAATTACAAAAAGAGTCGGGATGGTCACAGAGATAAAAGACAGTCTATAAGCCAAACTGGTACCCATGAACATTAAGCTAGAAGGCTGCTGTCCTATTTATTGTAAAACTTCCTATTAAAGGAGATATGGACAAGAGCCTCAAAGAATGAAAAGCTATGAGTGGGCTAGTACATAGTAAATATTGAGTAAATGTTTTCTGATTCATTTCATATATTTTATAGAAGTAATAAAATATCAACATAGTACTATGTTACAGCAAACCTCAAATCCCTTGCAGCTGGATACTAATTATGCTGAATTTTTTCTACTTTTCTAACTAATAAAAGTAACCAAAATCTGAATATCCCACAAATAACTTCTTGTGGGTTTCACTTGTTATTATAATTTCCCATTTGTATCCATCATTGTCCTTAATATATGAAAAATTAAATTGTTTCAAAAGGCTCTCAAATGTTTATTACATGAAAGACACTGTGTTAAGCATAGATGAAACAAAGACAACATGAAACAATCCTAGTCCTCAAGTTTATTTTCTAATGAGCAGACACTGTATACAAAGAAATAAAAATAATATAATCTAAAGATCCTAGGATCAAAGATTATGTAGTCCAATCCATATATTTTGTATATAAAGAAAATTTTAACAAATAGTAAAATTAAGAAAAAGTTTGAGTAAAAGTTAGGCTAAACCTTGAAAAAAATCTAAATATTGTAAGATGCTTAAAAGTGAAAAAGAAATGAATCCCAAATCTGGAAGGAAAAGTCACAGAAATGAGTCATGGAATGATTAAATGAGAAAATATTTGAGGGACTGGTAACTTTGGCTGAAATGTACAGTGAAGAAAAAGATGTGATGTGAAATAGCCTTAAGAATATAAATTTAGGCTAGATTGAAAAAAGGCTTTAAATGTTAAGGCTGAAGAGCCTATATTTTATCTTAAAGGTAGCAGGGAATTATTCAACCATTTGAATTGTCTGATTGAACCATCAGACTTGTGCTTCACAGGATTATTTTTTTATGTAAGCAAAAGATGGATTAGAAGGAGGATGGGTGAGTCAGCTAGATGTCACAGTGGATAGGAGCAACAGTCTTAAAGTCAGAAGGACCTGAGTTCAAATCTGGCTTCAGACACTTAACATTTACTAACTGTGTGATCCTGGGAAAATCAATTAACCCCAAATATCTCATTTAAAGAAAAAAAAAAGAGGAAGATGGATTAGAAGCAAAACGACCAATTAAAAAACAGAACAGTCCAGATGAGAAATGATGAGGGCCTAAAATAGGGCTTTAGGTATATAAATGAAAAGAAAGGATTGGTATCAAGAAATATTATGGGGCATTAAAGAACACCCTTAGCAACTAACTTGATAGAATAAAATAAAAGGTTGAATAATCCAACACTAAGAACTTGGGTTATTGGTAGAACAGAAAAATATGGAATGTATTTAGAAGAAATGATCAATTCTATATTAAGCATGTTCAGTCTAGGCAACTGGACATTTTATTCCCAGAACTACCATCAAAGAAGCAATCTAAAGAAAAATTAAATTAATTTTTACAATTCTTTTTTACAGGTCAAAGTATAAGAGAAGGGAAACAGAAAATATCTAGTAACTTTTCACTTTTTGAAAAGGGTACTATGACAAAATTGTTAGGAAAAACTAAATGGAAGGCAACAAAGTGCAACATAAAAAGTATTAGACTTGGGGTCAGAAAGTCTTCAGTTAAAATCTTACTCTGATGTTTCCTTGCTGTATGACATTAGCAAGTCACTTCACCTCTCAGTGTCTCAGTTTTCTCATTTGTAATATTGGGATAACAATATTAATACTATAAACCTCTTAGAGCTGTTATGGGAAAAACACTTTCTTACAAATTCTCTATAAGGTTTGGCAATTGTTAATGCTGTAAAGTTACCCATACATATAACCTGTAAATAAAAGTCTATTAAAAAAAATTCTCTATAAATGGAGTATTTTAAAATACCTTACTAATAGCAATATGATGCACCATAAAGAATCCTATGATTGAACTTCAGGATACCTGAGTTTTCATCACAGCTCTACTACTACATAGTTCTGTGATTTTCAAAAGACTTCACCTCAAATTGTTTGTAAAGTCAAAAATGTTGGATTAGCAATGTCTAAGGATCCTTCTAGATTTAAAAGACCAAGAGTCTAAGTTTAGAAAGAAAATATATCCAGGATGAAAAACCTTAGAAATAAAAATTTTCTGGCAGACTAAAAATGACTTCCATAAAAGGAAAGCGAGCTTCAGGGCAGAAAAGAAACATCTGACTATAACTACTGAGAACATAAGTATTTTTTTTGTGTGTGCTTTAACAAAATAAATTTTTTTTTAAAAGTATAAAGGAAAGGCAATGATATTTTTAGCTGACATGACAAGTCTATGGATAAAAAGGGAATAAAACAGTAAAAAAATCTCATCTGGTCGCATACTCTAAAAAAGTCAGAGATTTCCTTATATAATCATCAATATAAAACAGTACTTTATGGGATAGAAAAATTGGAAACAATGTAAACATGCTCATTGATTGGCAAATGCCTAAACAAGTTATAATACATAAATTTAATGGAATATGATTAGGTTTAAGAAGCAACAAATATGAAAAATTCAAAGAAGCATGAAAAGACAAATGTGAACAGACATGGAATGAAATAAACAGTACTAGAAAAATAATAGATAACTGATACACATTGACTACAAGGTCACAAATACCACACAATGATGACAAGGATGTATATGAGAAGAAAAAGAATAAGAAACTCATTGCTGAGTAATTATCATGACTATATTTGGCTCCAAAGAAGAGTTAAGAACCACTCTGTACAGTGTGAAACATTGTTCAATATTATTAATGTGTTGATTTGTTTTGCTAGATTCCTTTTTCTTCTCTCTCTAAATCGTTGATAGAAGGGATTGATCATTGCATAGGACAGAGGAATATATTCAGAAATGAAGGTGATGTATTTAGAACATGGCATCTGTCTTGAGTAAGATCCACTGTCCAACCTATTTTCATATGTATTCCCATTTTTAAAGCGACAATGACATTTTATAGATAAAGCAATCATTATAATTACTTCATAAAGAATTATACCTAACAAAGGAAAGTTCAGAAGTAGACAAGCAGGGAAATATTGATACTCTCATGTTATAATTTATATATATATTTTTTTAATTATGTTTTAAATACAAACCTGTTTTTGGTCTGATGCATACATAAAACGTTCATGTTTGCTGATGTTTTAAGTTTATTTAAAAAAAAAAAATTTAAAGAGCAATACCTGCTTTGTTTCTTGGGCAGTTCTTAAGTCTAGAACAATGTACCCAATGGATTCTTTAGCTGTAGATAAAGAATCCAAAGCAAAACACTGGAGCTTGATAGGTGTACGCTGCAACCTACAAACATAACAGATTTATATAAAAAAATTTAAGTTAAACTGTTAGTAACAGTCATTATGCTTCCACAACATAAAAGGCTATTAATTTAATATCTAAATATTCATTCAACAAATAAGTTACCATTTCTTATTTCCTATAACAAATAAATAAAATTCTCATTCTTTACTGTCTATAAACTTTTTGCGCATAAGGATGATACATTTTGTTTCAATACATTATCTGAAATTCACAATGAATGCCTCAAAATATAAAATCTAAGGGAAAAAGTATAAAAGAATAATTGCAACTTTATAGTTTTGTAGTTTAGAATTCATAAAAGAAAGGACAAGTAGGTATTTTGAATATTGCATAAATTTTTTAATCTAGATTTTGTTGCCACTTAATAAAAGTCTTCATTTAGAACTGTACTCACTTTTATATTATTGTTTTGGTTTACTCTAAATCATTTTCCACAGATCTTTGCATAGTTCTTTCAATTCTTTTTATCATTCCATTCAGAGCTATCTGTAATAGCTATCACAATTTGTTCAACCATTCCTCAATTGTTTGTCAGATAGTTTATTTCCAAATTTTTGCTATTATAAATAGTGTTTCCATGAATATTTTCATATAAATAAGATCTTTATTTTTGCCACCATTATTATTGGCTATTACTAAACTTGACACTGGAATCTCTGAGTCAAGAGGTATACAACATTTTTTACCTTTTCTTACATAAATAAAAATGCATTCCCAAGATGGCTGACAGGTTTACAATCTACCAATAGTAAAATTAGTATATCCCTGACCCTCCCCCCCCAATCTCAGAAAACACTGTCTGAACCACAGCCACCAAGAACCATATGCAATAACTGTGTGGCTAGGTAGTAATCACTGCCTGAAAAATGAACTTTCTCATAATACTGAAAGTGTCAAGTCATTGAGAAAGCCCAATGATCAACCCCTAAGCTCTTGAGAAACTGACCTACATAACTGACTCTTTTAGCTTGCATATGTAAGGGTGGATTAAATAAAAGGGACTAGAGAATACTCTAATTGGCCTAGTAAAACCTATATTCAGATTAAACCAACAACTAAAAGTTTCCTGTAAAAGCTGTCCCATTTCAGGGAGCTATCTGAGACTTTCCATAGCAACTAGAGCAATAAACTTCTTTATTTAATTTTTAAGACTTTTAATAGTGATTTTTGCTATGAATTTATGGATCTTATGTATGACGCCCTTACAATTAGAACTCATAGTCTCCATGGATAACTCAAGGTTTCCATGGATAATCTACCACTTTTTCACTTATAGGATCTGTCCTGTCCTTAAAGGATCTGATTTAGACCTGTACCTAAATCTCAGCAATCCATTCATATGGTATATAGTTTGGAGCAGCGGTTCAGTATTTACTTAAGTGATATTTTCTACTCTTGCCAATCATAATTTTTTTATTTCAGGTAACAGCTGTCTATTCATTCTTCAAACATGTCCAGTTGAACTTAGTTTGCAATGAATTATTACTACAATGTTTTTAGATTGGCTATGTTCCAAAATCACACTACTGGTAATCTTATTCTGCCATCTAATGCCAATTATATCTTCCCAGAACTTTTAAGTAGGAAAGGACCTCCGTAGCCTTCTAGTCCAATTATTTTACTCTTAGTCCTGCTTCTAGGCCAAAAGAAGTACAATTCTCTTCCACACACAGTATTTCAAATACTTCAAAGAAATTTAATTATCACTAAAGCTCTTTTCCAGGTTAAACACACCAACTTGCTTCAAATGAGCCTCACATGGTATCAACTCAAGGTCCTTTACAGTCATAATGACTGCCCTCATCTGGATATTTTTTCCTTCCCAAAATGTGGTAGCCAGAATTGAACATAACACTCCATATGTGAAGAAGGACAAAATAAAATAGAACTATCACCTTCTTATTCCTGAAACCATACAAATGGTCAGATACGACAATTAGAGCAATATGTTTTTTTGTTGTTGTTGGAAATAGCATGAGGGAAATAACAACTATACATCAGTCAACCAAAACAAACTTATTAACCACCATGTGCTAAGTAGAAACAAATAAAAAGCTAAAACTGTTTTTATACTCAAGGAGTTCATGAGCAAGTCAATATGTAAATAAATAGGTATCTCCAAGATACTTAAAGAGTGAATAGCCTCCATAAGGAAAGCACAAGCAGTTGGGGAGGGAGAGGACTGAGAATGGCCACCTAAACAAGGTGGTCCTTGAACTGAGTCTGGAACAATCCAGGGTTTGTAAGAAGTGGAGTGACCATTCTAGTTCAAAGTTGAGAGATGGGGCATTGTTTGTGAGAAAAACATCCAGTTGTTAGGATCATGGATTTTGTTTTTAAAATAGAAAAGAATCAGGTTGCAAAGAATATTAAATGGGCATCAGAGGAACTTATTTTTGATCTTAGAAATAATAAGGAATCATGATCAGGAAAGAGGAGGTAGGAAGTGATGACATGAGCAGACATGCTTTGGGAAAATACTTTCACAACTTGTTTGGAGACTGAGAACTGAGGTAGAGGGATTAATTAGGGACTATTACTGTAATAGTCCAAAAAAAGAAACAGGGAAAGTGTGAATTAGATCAGGGGATGTGAGTGGAAAGAATGGGGTATATATCCAAGAGATTATGTAGAAAAACAAAAGATATGCCAATTGCTTGTACATCTCTACATTTTTACTAGTTTATTAATTTAGAATTTATTGTGGGAAAGGGTACAAGATAATAATCAAAACCTATTTTCTACCAACCTACTTACTTTCTTGTGACAAATTTTATTCAATTTGTCACACTGTAGACACTACACAAATGTTTAAGAACTCTTTCTTATTTTTCATAAACTGTTTTCAAAGGCAGAAAGAAAACCCTGAATGCTCTAAGAGTTAAACTAAAGAAGTATAAAGCAGAGAAGATATTGGGTTCTTTCTGCCTATGTGACTTGAGGAAGATCCTTTATAACCATTCTAGAAATCAGTCTCCTTATTTGTAAAAATGAGGAGTTGCCCAGATGGTTTGTAAGGCTTTTCCCAACTTTAAATCTTATAATCCCAAAACGGTATTATTAATGCATGCCAATAAAAAAATCAACAAAATACTACACATACTAAAGCAATATATCCAAAAAATTATTCATTACTGACCAATTTGTTGAATTTTAATATAATGAATGCAAGGATGATTCAACAATAAAATTCTTAATGTGTCATGTTAGTAACAAAAACAACTAAAAACATGTGATTATATACATGGATATTAAAAAAGCTTTTGCTAAGATTAAGTTTGTCACATTCTAAAAAGCACAAGAATAAAAAAGACGTTTCCCTAATTTAAATGATGAACATGTGTTGTTGATTAAATGATTAAAATCATGAGCAAGCTTTTGTTAGAATAAAAAATCCTGGAAGTTGATAATGAAAGTGAAGCAAAGGTAAGCAGTACAACTATTATCAATTAACATAACATAATATTAATATTAGAAATACTAGTCATAGCAATAATTCAAGGGAAAAAATTGGGAAATCGGTATTAGAAAAAGGAGTCATAATTATCTTGAGTTTCCAGGCAATATAATAATTTGCTGAAATAAACCTAGATAATCAACAAATAAAAATTACAAGATAATTGCTGCAACAAAGTAGCAAGGTACACAACAAATTCACAGAAATCAATATATTACTAACAAAACCCAAGAACTGAAAGAAAAATCCCATCTAAAATAACAACAAAATGAACTGTATACTTGAGATTTAACTTATACAAACAAACAAATGCTTGTTGAAATATAAGTTTTTGTTCATTTAAATATAATTACTTGCAGGGAAGTCCAGGAAGGCACAAGTAAAGAAATATTCTTGTTTGTGGCAACACAACAAAAACAACAATGCCCAAATTAATCTACAAAGCTTATATTATATTAAATTAGGAAGGAGAAAGCTTTATGTAATAATAAAACAAATGATTAAGAATATGTAGGAAAATAATTTAAAAAGTAAAAACAAAGGTGGTTTGGCATCACTAGCTCTAAAAGTACATTATAACCCTTTAATTATCAAAATTATCCAAAACAAGACAAAATAGAAAAGCTGATCATGAAGTATAATAAATAATCAAAAGAAAATGTACATAGCAGTCTAATCTTTGAGAATACAAAAATACAAAGTACTGTGGAAAAGAAGTTTTACTTAGTTTAAAAATATTTTAACTTCTTGTGCTAATAGATGAAAATGAGAGGCAGAATATATACTCTGGAAAACAGCTAATAGTCAAGTTTAGCTCAAGAGAGAGTTTGTGAAAGGAAGAAGTATGAAATATGGCTGGAAAGCAAGTGGTAGCCATAATATGTAGGTCTTTAAATACCAGGTTAATGAATTTGTATTTTATCCTATAAACAGTCAAGAACCACAGACAGGCATATGCAAGTAAATCTTTAACAACCAGACGCCCTGGGGGAAAAATTTATATGTTACACTTTTAAGTAATCTGCATTATTAACATTTTACCCCATTACTTTCTTAAATCTAGAAAACTATCAATAAATCAAGCCCTGTTTTCCGAGGTATAAATTCTCAGAATGAAAACTTAAGTCAGCTTTGTTAGGGACTAGTTAACTCCTACATACCAAGGGCTATGGATGGTTTTTGAATGCTTGAATGACTTGACTCATAAGATCATCTTGCAAATATGTCACAGTTGATCAACTGGAGAAGGTGGAGAATGGAAGCAATCAGCTGGTTCAGTAGTTATGACTACTTTCTCAGTTACCATTCTTTGTTAATAACAGGACCTAATATTCTTCTAATTCTTTGATATCTAATATCCTTCCTACTTTTGAAACTATCTTGAGTCCCTTAGCATACACAAAATTCTGTTATGTCAACATCTATATTTTGTGTTGTTTAGCTATGTATACTTCCTATGTTTGTTATCCTTAGCACAATTTCTTTCCTGATGCAGCATATCAGGTGTTCTGATTTCAGAATTCATATATAGGAAGGAAATTATTAGAATTTCCAAAAAGGAATTATTAGAAATTTTTATATATACACTCCTCCTTTTTTTAGTCTCACTTTTAAGTCTTTGGGAGGATTTTGTTCAGTTGGGTCTCTTGTTAAGCTTTCTCTAAATTTGTGCTTCCTCTACTGCTTTGTGATTTTTCATGAGGTTATACTTTCACCAACCTCTTCCATAAGATTTGTAAATGAATTTATGCTCTAAATCCATTTTGCCCTTTACTGCCATACCTCTCTAACTCTTAAAGACCTCAAATTTACTAATGGAAGTGAGTTCTAGGTTCCCTTAAGACTTGCTTGCTTAAATGATATCTTTTTTCCATGTCTGTTCTTTTATTGTTTTTACTTTCTTCAAATTTTTTCCCTCCTCTTGTTTAGGAGGTTAGGTTGGATTTGCCTCAACTAGTGCCTATATAGCCTTATTTTGAAAGTTCCTTTTTTCATACTGGCATGATTCTGTTTGGTATCACCAGGCATACAGTTTTGGAAAGTCCTCACATCAATAATTAACTGTTTTCCTATCTGTTAAAATATAACAAAATTTCATAATTCATAACATTTGATGCTTCCCCATGACCAGTGTCTCATGACTAATAGGCATATTTTCTCTGTAGTCTGCAAATCTTGATACTCTCATTTCTCACACTCAGGTCATTTTTCAAAAAAAATTTTTGGCCATCCTCCTCTCTTTTCACTTTTGTGCTTAAGTCACTTAGTATCAGAGCATATGTTGATTGAATTTGGCAAGTATTGTCAGTTTTTCACAGGATTTCCCTACCTCCTCACTCTTTGAAAAAGATATTAATATATCAGATGCAATTATTTTCATTATAGTCACCGAGGAGGAGACAACAAAATTAATTTTATTTGAAAATGGTGTACTGATTTACTTAGAAACTTCAGGAAAAAAAATTTAGCTAATAGTTTCTGCAATTAGGGTATAAAGAATCCACGAATAAGATTTTTGTACAGTACTGTTAAAACCTAGAGAGAAGAAAAAGCAGAAAGCATTCCATTTAACATAATAACAAAATGCATTAAATGTCTGGGAGTGATATACACTGAAATAGAACCATAAAAACATTTTCAGAGAAAAACCTAAATCAGTGAATATTCCATAGTTATGATTAGGATACAGTAGCATTTTAACAATGATTTGGCAACTGAAATTAATGCACTGGTTAAAAGCTTTATCTGTCAAATTTCCAAGAAAATACTTTATAAAATAAACCAAAATAAGAACCATATTTATATGGCATTACAAGACTATCTAGGCAAGTGTCTGTTTTTTTTTTTTTTTTTGCTGAGACAATTGGGGTTAAGTGACTTGCCTAGAGTTACTCAGCTAGAAAGTGTTAAGTGTTTGAGACCAGATTTGAACTCAGCTCCTCCTGACTTCAGAGCTGGTACTCTATGCACTGTGCCATCTAGCTGCCCCACAAGTGATTTTTTTTTTTAAAAACAGAACATCTTTTGGGTAGTATATTAAAAATTATATTTAAAAAAGAGATCAATGGAACAGATTCAATAAATAAGAATTAGAAAGAAATCCACGTATTTCGATACATGTTAAATAAACTCAAGCAAGCTACTAAGAAGGGGATTGGTTCTCTGTGACATGCAACTAGACAATTAAAGCAATTTGATTTGATTTAACATGATATCTTATATACATATCACACTGAGTTCAAAGAGAAGATTATAACTTGCACAACTGTGAATTTAGTATAATTTATAATTGATCATGAGCTATAAAACTCATTTTTTTTTTTTTTTTGGCCTGGAGAACAGTTTCTTATAGATTTATCCACATTCTCCTCTCAGTAGCTCTTCGATGCTTATAGAATAACATTTAAACTCATTAGCCATATTATGGCAACCTCCTACTTTTCAGCCAGATTTCACTTCACAAACTCTCTCTTCCAGCCAACTAGACTAGTAGCTGTTTCTGAAATTATATTCTCTGTCTCCCATCTTCATGTATTAGCACAAGCAGTTCCTAATGCCTGTAATGTATCCTCTCCTCTTCTCTTCCTGTTAAGAATTCTTGTCTTCTTTCAAGGCGTAATTTAAAGTGTTTTATCTTCAATAAATGTTCTCTGATATTCCCCTCAATATTAAGGATCTCTCCTTTCTCATTTTCCCTTATTTCTAAATATTTATTTTTGCATATAGTGTTCCTTCCTTCTCCCAAGAGAATCCAAAACTTAACAAGTGCCTTGTACACAGTAAATGCTCAATCATTGATGAAATGAATTTTTGATGGGATTTAACAGTGAATACTGTTAGTCACTTAGAATACTAACTAGGGTTTTTTCCTCACTTCAAAACATTTTCCCTTAAAAACATGGTAGTTGGGCCATTCAGTGCATCTCCATTTAAAACCATATAATATTTATTTATAGTTTTCCTGCTTTCTTTTCAAATTCATATCTTTTTGGCTAAAATCAAACTGTAAATTCCTGCTTTTTTGGATTTTCTTTTTCATTAGGATAAATAAGGATGGTTTTGTTTTTAACAGTCCAATCTCATATCCTGTTCTCATAGATGGAATGCTGCATACCTCCTACTTCCACTACAGAAAGAAAGTTTGTCTTACTTTGTTATAATCCCATCTTATAAAAAAGTCAGCTTATAAAAAAAATATTCATACCTACTTAATATTCTATTCCCTTATACATAATATATCCAGACTAAGATGGATATATTATAATCTGACAAAGTCCCTACCCTACTTATATTAATTCCAATGGCTCTAGTATAAAATATAAACTCCTCTATTTGGATTTAAAGCTCTTCATAACCTGGCCTCAACCCAACTTCACAGGATGAGATTCCATCTTCAGGACTGTCAATTCAGAAAAACTGGCCTTGTCTTTGTTCTTTATAAATGAGGTTTCACCTCCTGTCTCTGTGCTTTTGCATTGGCTTTACCCATATTGTAATGATTCCCTTCCTTACCCCCTCCTCATAGAACTCATCTTTTCAAGTCACAGCTTAAGCACCATTTTCTTGATCGCCACTCCCTTTTGCTAGGATTCTCCTTTCCAAATTAGTCTATATTATATAGCTATATATACACCTGCCATCTGCTCCGTTAGAAATATAAACTCCTCTAATAAGAAATTGTTTTATCTTAGCATAGTGTTCGGTATATAGTAAATACTTAAAGGTTTGCTGATTGATAGAAAATAAATGGTAATCAAACAGTGACAGAGAATTGGAAGATCTGGGTACCCCTTATTCAATCACTATCTGTGTAATATTAAACAAGTCACAACTTTCCTTAGCTTTACTTTTTTGTAAAAAAAAAAAAAAAAGCTTAGATTTTAATATCACTAATTTCTCCTTATTCTTAAAGTTTATGCTTCCACAATCTAATTTTTTCTAAGGTACACCTTCATAACAAAATCAAAATGTTATCTCATATCTCATAGTTTAACTACAAATATGAGTAAGAAAGTTTTTAAAATATTGCTTTTTCAGACCTGAAGAGAAAAATTATTAAAATGTTAAAGCAATTTTAATTGCCACTGAGCATTAATAGTCACCTGTGCTGATGAAGTGCTTTTCTATCTATTTCCCAAGCTAATTCAGTGGCGAATTCTGGTTGGTCAGTGTGGTCCACAGGATCAGTAGCCAATTGTTCTCCATCAAACTTTGCTTCTACTATAAGCATATGTTTAGCACGCTTAGGAAAATGACGCCCTGCAAAAATACAGACCTGCATATGAATTATATATGTATTAAAAACCACATATTAGTCAAATGTTATGTTTGAAAATTTAACTCAGAAAAATATAGATACATGAAAAATGATGACAGCATTAAATTTTCATAAAGATGGACATTTTGTTTACATTTAAATAGCTCTTTCTTCAACTAAAAGGATTAACAGATTTCTGTATATGTTATAAACTGGAAGCTCTCATTTAAATTTGCAAACAATTTGGAAAATCTTTTCAAGTTAAAATTTAAAATAAAAACAGGACTATTTTACATAAAAATTAGGTAACTTTTCTAACAATATGTAATATAGCAAAAAGCTAAGTAAAGGTTTGGATGATTACCACAGTAATTGCCAATAAGAATTACTTTTACTTCAATTTTCCCTCATAATTCAGGTAGAGTAATTTCCTTCCCTAAATTAGAAGAGAAATGACAATAATATATAATCTCTTATTTCATGAGGGACAAAAAGCTGACCGTTACACAAAAAATATCAAAAATCAGTTAAATGCCATCAATCCCTTTCTCAAACCACCTCTTTTTCCATTCTCATTGCTAAGCACTCAAATTATAAGTTTTTATTACCTTAATACTTACTGTATTATTGCACCAGCCTTCTAGTTGTAGCCTAGTTAAATTTTTCTAAAAAATCACTTTCATTTCCCCACTGTAACAAATTTAATTTTTCCAAAAACTTTTTCAGTGTCCTACATAATCTGGTTCCACACATATTTCCTATTATTCAAAAATGTACATCCTCTGCTCTAATCAAGGTAGACCCCCTCACAGTTCCATGAGGATACCATGGTCATTGCAACGTCTGATAATGTAGCCTTGCTGTCTGATCCTCCCCTCACCTATCTACTTAGCCATATACTACCTTATTTACAGTCAAACTCAAATCTAACTTTGTATAATAATCCAGACATCATCAAAATGATCCCTCATCTAAGTACTGCTACCTCCCTTCGGACTCTTTGAAAACAAATTCACAGGAAAAAAAAAAAAAAAAAGGCCTCCATTTCCTCATGTTCCTTTCAAAAAGCCAATATCAATCAACATTTATTAAGCACCTATTATATGACAGGGACTATGCTAAGCATGGAGATACAAACTGAGGCAAAAGACAGTACCTCTCTGCAAAGAGTTATCTAATAGGGAAAGCAAATAAAGGAAGACAACTTTTAAATAGTAAGATGATTCAGGCCAGTTCCAATGGTAGTGTGATGATGCGAGCCATCTGTATCCAGAGAGGACTGTGGGAACTGAGGAACTGTGGATCACAACATAGTAGTTTCACTTTTTTTGTTGTTGTTTGCATGCATTTTCGCCTTGTTTCCTCTTTCATTTGATTTTTCTTGTGCAGCATAAGTATAGAAACATGTATAGAAATATGTATATATGAAATATGTGTGTCTGTGTGTATATAACACATGTTTTAACATATATTGGATTACTTGCCATGTAGGGGAGGAGATGGGGAAAAGAGGGGAAAAAAATTTGGAACACAAGATCTTGCAAGGATGAATGCTGAAAATTATCTATGCATATGTTTTTAAAATAGAAAGCTTTAATAAAAAAATAAAGAGAGACAAAGCAAGACATATGCAAGATAAATAGGAAATAATCAGCAGGGAGAAGGCACTAAAATTAAGAAGGATTGGGGAAGACTTCCTACAGAAAGTGAATTTTAACTGGACTTAAAGGAAGGCACAGAAGTCAGTAATAGAAAGTGAGGGAGTTCAGGAATGGGAGAAAGCCAAAGAAAATGCCCAAAGTCCAGTGTTTTACTTGTGGAACAATCAGGAGGTCATGTCATAGTGGGCCAAGGAGTAAGATGTAAGAAGACTAGAAAGAGAAGAGGGACTATGTTATCAAGGGCTCTGAATGCAAATACAACATTTTTTTATTTGATCCTAGAGTCAAGAGGAGTTTATTGTATAAGGGTGTGTGTGTGTGTATGTGTGTGTGTGTGTGAGAGAGAGAGAGAGAGAGAGAGGGAGGAGAGAGAGAGAGAGAGAGAGAGAGAGAGAGAGAGAGAGAATATCAAGAAAACAACTTTAATGGATGAATGGAAGATGGATTGGAATGGGGAAAAGATTTGAAGCAGGTTGACCCACAGTAAATTACTGCCTAATGCCAGCATAAGGTGATGAGGGTCTATCCTAAAGTGGTGGCAGTATCAGAGATGAGAAGGTTCTCGTGAAGACACAAAGGTGAGGAGTTCAGGATGACTCCTACATGAAGAGCCTAGGATAACTCCTAAGGTTTCTAGTCTAAATGATGACCTCTTTTGCCTCTGCATCCTAAGGATCATGAGACATCTTCATTTGACCATCAGCTGAAATCTTCCATATGTGTCATCTTCCCATTAAAATGTGAGATCCTTGAGATCAGGGATTGTCTTATTTTTCAGTTTGCATCTCTGATACTTAGCACAGTATTTTAAATATCGTTAAGAGCTCAATAAATCCTGTTCTCGTTCATTCATTCAATTAGGCTTTCTGACTTGTCTGATACTCTTCTGATGTATCAACTTTAAACTGCTAAATCCAATTCCTTTTTCTCAATCCTCTTATCTTTAATGAACTCTCTGCTGCTTTCAACACTTTCCAAAAAGCACACTCTTTCCTGCACTGAGCTTTCTTACACAACTCTTCATTCTCCTTCTGACTACTCCTTCACTGAAACATTGTCCTGGTCCCATCCACTAAGTATTATGTCCTCTTAAGACTCTGTCTTGGGCCTTTTTCTCTTTGATTTCTATTTCATGGTTGTATCTCTCTACTGATAAAAATGCAGAAACCCAGCCCCTATTTTTCTCTTGAACTCCAATACATATTCCCAATATCTAGTCTACTGGATATATGCACATCATCATCATCATCAATTCAAAAAAGCCAAAAATAAAAATTATTCCTCATATCCCCAAACAACTTATCAACAAAACTTCCCCATTTCTGTTGACAGCATCACAACATTTCTTGTCAGTCTCATTGGTTTCCATGTTTCAGATATCTGGGACTCTTACTTCTTCAACCTCCTTATCCAATGACTGTTGATATATCTGAATGGCCTTTAGTGTACATAAGACTGACCACAATTTAGGCTCTCATCATCTCTCACCTCCACTACTGTATTAATATTACTGGTTTCCCTATTTACCAGTTCTTCCCTTCCCTAACCATCTTTCACAGTTACCAAACTATTTTTCACAGTCACCAAACTTATATTTTTTAAAGTAATTTGCATCATGTCATACACATCCCAACACATTCAAAATTCTTCAACAGATTCCTATCATCATCACTGTAAAACACAAGATCTTCGAACAGGCATTTAAGGTTTTTGGTCTTGTTGCATATTTTATATGCAACTCTCCATTATGTACTCAGCTCCAAACTAGTTTGTTAGCTGTTTGCTATATATGACATTCTATCTCTGTCAACTAATATTCTTAAGTTTAGAAGTCTTATCTATAGCTCTCTGCCTCCTACAGTGCCTAACAAAGCAATGTGCAATGAAAATATATACTGGCTGGTCCAAGTGATAAAAACAATTTGCAAAAAATTGCAGATATATTTCATAACTTTAAATAATCCAATATACTTTTTTATAGTTAAGATTATCCATGTTATAATCCTCTGTAATTGGATATTGGTTTTCCCCCTTCAAATTTTTGATTTGAAATGCTTGTTTCTGTTTTTTATCCAGAAACATGGATGCTTCAATATTTGCACTTATTTTCAAAATATCCCCCCAAATCAAATACATAAGAATAGTATTTTTAAATCTACCAATTCACTCTTGAAAAGAGGGGCAGTCCCATCATTAACTGTTAAAACTGCCCAGCAAAATCTTCATTTTGAAATACCTAACAGTGCAGGAGAGAACTTAAAAGAAAAAGGACTAAATCATTTCCAATGGAGCAGTAATGAACTGAACCAGCTACGCCCAGCAAAAGAACTCTGGGAGATGACTAAAAACCATTACACTGAATTCCCAATCCCTATATTTATGCACACCTGCATTTTTTATTTCCTTCACAAGCTAATTGTACAATATTTCAGAGTCTGATTCTATTTGTACAGCAAAATAACGGTTTGATCATGAATACTTACTGTGTATCCAATTTATACTTCAATATATTTAACATCTACTGGGGGAGGGGGTGGGGGGGTAAGAGGGGAAAAATTGGAACAAGAGGTTTGGCAATTGGCAATGCTGTAAAGTTACCCATGCATATAACCTGTAAATAAAAGGCTATTAAAATTAAAAAAAAAAAAAAGGGACTTTTGAGGGACCATTGATATCATAAACCAAAGTGCATTAATATGCTGTCCCTATATAATAAAACATGGGATACTACTAATTAAAAGCTCTTTAGTGGCAGCTAGATGGCACAATGGATAGATGGGACATTGAAGTCAGGACCATCTGAGAAAGCGTTGCCTCATCCCCCTGAATTCGAGTGCCTTTTCTGTTGATTATTTTTCGAATGTATCTTCTATCTATCCTGTCTGTGCACAGATGTTTCCCGGCTGTCACTTTGAGAGCAGGGAATGCCGTTTTTCTTTCTTAGTATTCCCAGCTTTTAATATAATTATCAGGCACATTGTAAGTACTCAATAAATGTTTACTGAGTTCAAATCCAGTCAGGGACACTTACTTGCTACATGCAAGACACTAATCTCTTTCTGCCACAGTTTCCCTCATCAGTAAAATGAGTTTAATAGCACCTGCCTCCCAGTTGTTTGTCAGAATCAAATAAGAGCACATTTGTAGAGAGCTTTGCACGCTTTAAAGAGCTATATAAATGTCTAGCTCTCATTATTACCTCCAGATGTCCTGGGGATTACCTCTCACACGGAACCACTAATTAAGGTTTGTGGAGTTTTATTAGACCCCCCGGGGCCAGGGTTCTAATTGCTGGTTTCAAAGTTCCTAAATTTTGAAGAAGACTGCGGAATATATCTACACCCACAGAGTCCCGCGCTACTCCTTTAAAATTTAAAGCGCATTAGAGGCAAAGGGGCTCTCTCCGAGGAGGGGGGGGAGGTGCGGGAAGGACCCCTGCCACTCTCTCCCCACCCCCCTGCCAGCTGTCGTAATAACAAAAGGACCCGGGGGGAGGGGAAGGGGGGGAGGCTCGCTTACCTTCCAGGATGGAGACCACGATCAACAGCTGGTCGGACTTGGAGACCATTTTTGCTGCTTGTTCCAAGAGGGAGAAAAGGCTCTTGAATGAGAATAGGCCCTTATCGGGAGGAGCCCGGATACCCCCGAGACCCCAGCCCGGAGGACAGCCCCACTCCTTCCCCAGCTCCCAGAGTCACCGGCCCCTCAGCCGCCCGCTCTCGCCGGCTGCGCCGCTGCCTCAGCCCGGGCTCCTCAGCCCCCTCCGGGGCGCCTACTCCCGGGCGCTTTCGCCCATCTCCTCCGCGCCTACAAGAATGCTGGAGTCACGGCGGCCTCCGCCGGCCAGGCCCGAGAAGGAAACGAAGCGGTGGCGGCTGGGCCGGGCAGGGGCCTTGGGCCGCTGGAGCACCCGCTTTTCAAACCTCCCGGCAGGAGTCCCGCCGTCTATCCCGCCGTCGCAGCCGCAGGAACCGCCTTGCTTCCGCCTAGCAACCGGGCCGCTAGGCCGAGCGTCCCAAGGGGGAAGCTGGAGGACAAAAGGCAATAGAGATGAGATCAGCGAGGGCTAGAGCGCCACGATCCCGCCTTACGGACCGCTTTTTTCATTTGACGGCAGTCTAGGACAATGAGGGGAGGAGGAACGAGGAAGAAAATGGGTAGTGAATTATTTCGCAGCTCCCCCTAGCCGTGAGCCCGAGGAAACGCGGCTGATTTGACCGCTGCCTATTCGCGCAGGCGTACTGAGGAAATCTAAACCTAAAGGTCTGTTTCAGTTTCTGACCTGGGAGTTTGTTTTCTTCAATACTGACAAGTCCCAATCCGTCTCAGACAAGAGAAAAAAAAAAAAAAAACTCCCTTTAAAAGAAATTAAATTAACTTAAAAGTTCTATGAAATAAAACGGAAATCTCAAGGTCTGCGAACCAACGTTGCACACCATCCTTAGGACTGTTTTATTTTAATAAGGTCTCTAAATGTAAAGGTCGGAAGGACTTTCGGGGCCGGGGGAGTTCAACAGTCCTCGGTTTACAAATAGGAAATCGGAAGCACCGAAAAGCTAAATCTCACTGCTAGGCAGATCTCTTAGATCCAGAGACACTGGCCTTCTGACTGTTCTCAAACTGGGGGCTCTCTGGGCTCGGGTCACTCCCTCCTCACTCCGGTTCCTAACCTCCCGGGTTTCCTTTAAATCCCAATTAAAATCCCATTTTTTCTTTTTTTTCTTTTTATTTATTTAATAGCCTTTTATTTACAGGTTATATGCATGGGTAACTTTACAGCATTAACAATTGCCAAACCTCTTGTTCCAATTTTTCACCTCTTACCCCCCCCCCCCTCTCCCCCAGATGTCAGGATGACCAGTAGATGTTAAATACATTAAAATATAAATTAGATACACAATAAGTATACATGACCAAACCGTTATTTTGCTGTACAAAAAGAATCAGACTCTGAAATATTGTACAATTAGCTTGTGAAGGAAATCAAAAATGCAGGTGGGCAAAAATATAGGGATTGGGAATTCAACGTAATGGTTTTTAGTCATCTCCCAGAGTTCTTTCGCTGGGCGTAGCTGGTTCAGTTCATTACTGCTCCATTGGAAATGAAAATCCCATTTTTTACTGGAAGCCTTCTCCAACCGCTCTTAATTTTAGTGCCTTCCCTCTGTTAATTATTCCCTACGTATCCTATCTGTATATAGCTTTGTTTTGTATCTGTTTGTGTGATTCCTTCATTAAACTGTAACATCACCGAGAGCAAGAGACTGCCTTCCCTTTTTTTTTGTAATATCCCCAATAATTAGCACATTGCTAGTAAGTTCTTAATAAATATCGGTTGATTAAGCTTCCTGACTCATGTTCATTATGCTTTATATAACATATCATGTTGCCTCTACTGAGGGAAAAACTGAAAAGACAGCAATTCCTTCATCCTTCACTACATATGCCTAACAACTTTTAAACTCCTTAGAAAACAAATAAAATAAGTTTTATCAACACAGACTGTCCTTGGAGCCAGCAGGACCGGTGCACTCTCCCTTTCCCTCTAAAGGGTCTCTTAGCTCTGCTCCCTGGCGAGTATCAGGTTCAGCCCTCAATAGTCTCCAAAGGGGGGAGTCAGCCTCTTCCCCCTCATCTTTAATTACAGTTTATTGTTCTTGTTGTTTTAATCTCTTTCCCAGTGCCCCAAAGATAATTACTTAAAAGTTAGGTTAGCCAGCGCTCTGGGATCTCTTCAAAAAGGGAGATTAGGAAAGTACTTAATTTACAATGTAGATCTTTAGGACGGCTATTTCCATCACAAAAGAAGCGTTTAGAGCACCGCAAGACTCAAACATCCTTTGACTAAAATTTAAATTGAAGCAGAAATTTATAACTACTGTACTCTCTTACACTTCTGGGAAATGGACACTTCAGCATGGATTTTGAGTAGACATTTCACCTTCATAGATTTTAGCGGATGTGAAACCCCTTACAAAGTTCATTACTTCTAGTAAGCCAAGCATTGTGCTCATCCTTTGGTCAAGGATAATCTCCTTCAAATAAAACTGTAGTAGTTGTGGAGACATCTCCCATAGAGCAATGGTTACCAACTGGGAGATTGAGGAGACCCTGCTATCTCAAATTCATAATTTTTTCTCTATCCCTGCTTAGTCACCTATGCTCAGGTAAAGAAACAAGGCTGAAGAGCTAAGCAGGGCCTTGAGTGGGATCTCCCAAGCACCTGGTATATGTGGTAAATTTAGTCAAATTTAAGAATGATTTGTATAAGTAGAAAGAAAAAAACTAAAAACAAAAAAAAGATGCAACTGAAAATGACTGAACAACAAAATTAAAAGCACTCTCTCCAAACCATTCTCTGCCCTTTTACATATTGCTTCTACCCCAGCTCTGTATCCTTCAGTTCCTCATGGGCCAAGTTCATTTGAAACCCAGTCAAATAGAATCTTCATTTAAAAATTATGATTTTTTTACTTTCATCTTATTTGCCTATCAGTCTTTGGGAAGAGACCTTTGTAATTATGGGCTTCTATATTATATACCCCGGGGAGAATATTTTTGAACCTCCCCAGAGAAAAGTCCCCTGATTTGCTGACTATGTGCTATAAGTAGTAACTTCACCTAAAGTGGAAAAAACACCCCAATTGAAAGAGATAGATTCTGTCTTGGGGATTCATTCCTGTAATGTTACTGACTTAAAAAAAAAATTTAGTAAGGTGTATTAGCTATTATAAGGATAAATTATGGCCATTCATTAAGTAATACTCTATCTCTAAAGCTCAAATTGAGGGAATATGATCAATAACATAAGATTTAGAAAAATAAAATATTATCAAAAAGGGTCAGTCCCCATGTAATATCCCTGTCTTAAGGCATTCCAGAACTGGAAGCTGTCTCAATTTCTAGACTCAAGAAATCTGATTTCTAGACATTCTGATGATTCTGCATTGCCCTTTCCAAGTTTATAATAATAAAGCAACTCTGATAGTTTCAAAGAAGTGGTTTTCCAATCAACCAGATAGTTGTTTAATAAAAACTTTGCCAACAAGAGGGTAGTCGTTACTCTCAAATACTATTTGGACTTTTTTTTTTTTTAATTATTATCGTACTCTCCATTGCTTATAGCTAAGATTACATGTCCATTTGGATCTTATTTTGATATAATATTTGCATTAAATCCTATTACTGCCAAATTACTTTATAGTTGTCAGCAAGATTTACAAGTTGCAAATAAGTTTGTAATTCCCATGACATACCATTAGGATGATATTATTATAACTTTTGTACTTCTGACCATGTGATTTTTTTTTTTCATTCATCAACCTGCTTTCTACTTTCTTTTCTATTCCATTAGCTGAAGAATCTAAATTTGTATTTGCCTTTCATTATGGAGGATCTCAGTGTATGTCAAAGAATTCCCTAAGGGTTCCATGATTCATTTACTATCTTTTCTAGACACTTGTAGGAGAATTCAAAGTTATTTATTTCTCCAAAAGAGTTCTCCTTGATTCATTATGTAGGCCATTTGTTCATAGCTTCTGAAAATGAAGACCAAAATAAAATCAATACTCTTGCTTTGTTTAAGTTCTTAGCTACACAAGGACATAAGGCATCTTTGGACAAGCTGCAGTATTGCCTGTCAAAGGTAAAATAGATCTCTTTTCTGCAAAAGGAAGATACTACCCTCTCAAAGTGAACCAATTCTAAAAATGAGGTTTCCCCATACTAAGAAATAGTTACACTAATTTCTCAGTTTGATAAGCTATTGCAAAGATTGGGTTCTTGCCTTTGTTAAAATTGCCAGGGCTTTAACTTTGATGCTATACAACAATTCCTCTAATCTCTTAGAATGGGAAGAATAATCTGAACAGAACTTTTTAACCTTGAAAGAAACTATTACACCCTCTCTAGTTATTGATAGCTTCAATTTTAATAACCTTTCCATTTGTCTTACTATGAGAGAGAAGGGGTGGCAAATACAGCCACCATTCAAAAATTAGGGCTAGATGATGAATCTAAGCATACTTTTCAGTTCATTTCTATCTTGAGGTCCTGGGGATGCCAGGATGTCTGTGAATGGTGATGACAGCTGTTATTATAATGGAGAAAGCATAGGTTTTAACCCTGGAACATTTGACCTATCTGCATATTCTTCATTAAGTGGTGGCTATATTGCATATCCATTAGCCACAATATATCTGCAAAAATCAAACTACTTACGTACAAGCTCTGTTGTCCAACCCAAATAACATTCTAGAGTGATATAATCTAATAAATGCACTACTCTGTTTTTAGAAAACAAGGACAAGATAATTGAGGAAGAAAAGCCTAGACTTAATCTATCAGTGTCCATTTATGGTACCATAATTTAATATTAATCAGAGATAGATTTAGATAGATTTGCACAAAATAATGAAGAATGAAGTGAGCCAGAACCATGAAAACATTGTATAAAAGCAAGAGCAATGTTAATTATTATGAATATTCAAATTAACTACAAAGAACCTCTGAAGGAAGATGCTATTTACATTCAGAGAAAGAATTAATGAATAGAAGTATGTATAGAATGATTTTACATATTAAAACATATTTATGTTTTAATGGTAGCTATCTCTAGGGCTGGGGAGAGGAGGGGAGGAGAGAGAAAGGAAAAATAGAAAGTTAAATGATAACTTTTATATATTTAAAAGGAATAGCAAATTGTACCTAATAGATTTGCAATTTCATGTGCAATCATGTTGTGGTTTTTTTTTTTTTCTGTTTTACTCTTGTTATGGAAATGCTTATTTTGTTTTCTAAATTCAGCATAAAATAAATTCAATTTTTAAAAGGAGAGTAAACATATATACAGATAGCAAATATGTTTGGGGTATTTACCTTGATATTGGGCAAATTTAGAAAAGTGAAGGCTTTCTTAACTACATGGAAACTAAGGTATCCCTTAGATTATTGATTATCTCTTTGCTAAAAGCCTCATAGTTGCCCCTGGAAATATCAGTGATGCATTGTAAAGCTCACACTAGGCAAAATGCTCATATTTCTAAAGGAAATAATTTTGCAGCTAAGGCAACAGAAGCAGCTTTGATAGAAAAGTGAATACTCACCCATGAAAATCCTTTGGTAATAGCTAAAAATTCTTTCAAGCATTTTCAAAATTAAGTTAGCATAAGATAACTTTGAAAATGAAAGGCTGTATACTTATTATTAATATATGCTTAGTTGCCATTGCTTTGTCATCTATAGATTCACACTGGTCTAAAATTTACTGCACATATTACACTCAAAGTTTTCAATACTCTTGTCACAAGAAGAACAGTGTAAAAGAAAATTTAGCAAAATGTTTAGTCTATCAGAAAAAATTCTTTATAGTATAACCCAAACACAAGACCTGCAAGATTTCTAAGACCTTTACTTCTTGGTCTTTGATGGCAAATGGACTTAAAAGAATTGAATCCAGCTGAAAATAAAAGAGTCTATCTAGTTCTTGTGATGATGTCATGTTGACATGGGGCTTTTTCATTTTCGAAGTTATATAATCAAGCAATAGTTAAGGTTAGATAAATTATATTATTCTTACATTTGTAATATCAAAATATCTGAAATCTGACAGAGATAGCTATTTTATAGCTAAGTTCCTTCAAGAACTTTGCCAATGTCTACAAATTCCTATTTTCTTTCACACTTTACCAACCATAGTCATTGAGACAAATTGAAAACTAAAGAATTTCTTAACCTGAATACCACACAGTCTACAGGACTAAATAGTTTACCTCTCTTTCTTTAAATTTAATTTTATTGTAAGGTAATTAGGGTTAAGTGACTCACTGAGAGCCTTCCAGGTAATGTGTCAATTCCAGCCATATTTAACCAGCTCCAAAACAAGAGTAGACAACAACTCTTGTTAAAAGATTAATAGGTTTTCACCTGTACAAAGAAATGTAAGTGAGTTTTTAGAAAGATCTATTGTAATGGGTTTATAGTAACACAGGCTGACTCTGCTATTCTCTTTTGACAACATTAATAATTCCATTTGTAATTTGTTATTTTAAAGTGCTTTCTTTTCTAATGTGCCTCAAAATGAAGATGTTGTATATTCTGTTGCTAACTAGATTTCTCCTGTTTGCCAGCATTTCTATCTTTATTTTTATTCATCTATTGATTGCTCAGAATAGGGAATTTGGTCTTGGTCTGTGGTAACAGGGGATGTAGATGAAAGTACTCATGTTATGGCAAATATACACACAGAGACATATATATATATATATATATATGATATGTAATATAATTCTACTGGTCAAGTTGTTGGCAGGGTGCAAGTCACTAAGCGGACTTATTTTTAAAAAGCAGCATTACTATCTTAAACTGTTTCTTATGGTCATTGAATGTCTATCAAATATATGTTCAAAAACTCATATATATATATATGAAATATATAGATATATATATGAAATATATATATCTATATATATCTATATCTATATATATCAGAAGGACCTAAATTACACCACTATCATCAACTCTTCTGAAATTAGGACCTTGAGTAACTGCTCACTAACAGTTGGGACTCTGTTTGATCATACTTTTAATGGATATAAAGATAACAATAATAGTACTGCGCTCAAATAGTGTCATTGATTTCATCAGGTAACTCAGAATGTTACCCCCCAGAAATTATGTTCCTTCTATTTTCAGATCTTGACAGACCCCAGCACCAATTTTATTAGCCTCTAGACTAATGAAATGGACATTTTCATTGAATGTTCAAAAGTCAATATTATTAATAGGTTCAAAACTTCATTTGCTCCCTAGTCAATGCCCTTGTGGAAAGCTTTTATGAACGGACTCAAGTGGGTTTGCAAACAGATCAAGTGAGGTTTGTTAGATACTTGCCTCAGGTGAAAGCACAGAAACTGGTAATATTAATATTTTTAAAATAGAAACAACTAATAAATTGAGTATTGTGGGTTAATTACAGAAACATATTATTCAATTGCAAACTGACTGGAGTCATAATCTCATGCAGGATATAATTTATAATGCCCAATGAGACTGGAATTTGAAGAGAACATGGAGTTGGACTGCCTAAATTACACTAAGTATTGATTTTCTTAACAATGAAAATTTGAAGTCATATGCTTTTTCACTGTTGAAAAGGCTAGACAGCCTTTTTGATCAATAACAATAGTATGCATATATCATAGAAGTGAGGTGGTAATTGTACCCTGCCTATTCCCAATATGCTTTGTTTTTAATATACCAAGAATAGTTTTGAGGAATTGAGTGAGATAGATCATTTTTTGATATCAAGTGTCTTATCTCTCTGAGTATTTTGAGAAATCCTATAAGAAATAAGTAATACTACCATATATGAATCAGTTAATAAATATTTATCAAACATTTTCTTGAGCAAGAAAATGTACTAAGGGCTAGGGATATAAATATGGAAAGAGTTCTTTGTTCTGATTACTACTCAGAGGTGCAGAGAGTACTGATGAGTACCAAGGCTGGTTCATCTTGCAGTATGAAGAGAGCCCCAATGAGGAGGTTCCTGAGGACATGATGGAAAAGTTCAAAGGAATATAGCCAGGTGGAAAATGTTCTACATGTCAAAATTTTGGATTTTTGGATTATTTCCAGGAAGTCAAACTAAAAAGAGTCAGCTAAAATGTTGAAAAGAAAGTGAAGGTCTATGACCTGAAAAATGTATTCCCAAGAAAAACAAAAATTTTGATTCAAATGCTGCTTAAATTCAAATGATGATTAATTATACCATTTCTAGGAAGAACAGAAACAATGAGGAATATAATAGTTGGTATTAGGTATATAGTAGTGAACACAAACCAGAACCTACAAAGTATAATGAAGAAGACATGGAAGAAGACCAAGGATGTTCTAGAGCCAACTCCAATGAGGTGGGAAAAGATAATTCTTCTGAAATTACACTCAAACTTGATTTATTGTTTTATTGATTAAAACTTTAAAAATTGTTAATGCAGATTAAATTTAAAGGTATGTCAAGTAGTAATTTTTTTTTCTCATAGAGTTTTTAAACATTGACCAGCTCAGCTCTGAAGAAGAAACAGTTATTAATAGATTATAAATATTATGTTTAGAATATTTGAAACTTCCTAAAAGAAGAATTTTTTAGGTTTTTTGAGGTTAATAACCGTATTTTTAAGGTTAATAACTATTATTCTTAGCAGCAGCAGAAAATTGTTTATAAGTACTTTTGAAAAGCTTGAAAGTGTCACTTTAAAATTTTGTAATAAATTTTTAAAGATCAATTAAATTTTCTGCAAATAGAATAAATAAAATCAAGCAGCTATATTAGAGCAGATTTAGAGATTTATTACTCTTTTTAAAAGAAAGTATTTCTTTCCTTTATAAATTATAGCAGTCTTAAATTAACTACCTTAAAATTTTGAAGAGATTTATTTAAGCATCACAATTATATAATATTTTTAGTAAATCCATATGAATCTTTTCTATCTGATGATAAAGCCTACAAGTTAGGCAGGTGTTCTGAGCATGGTAACCACTTTCCTCCCTAATTAAAAGCAATGCCAAGATTAAAACTCTCTTTCACTCTAGACATTAGAAGGTATAACCATCTATGGTGAATGGTGAATATCTTAGAAATGTGAATAGATCTATGTAAAGGCATGGCAAAGTCTGAGTTTTGACATAGCTTAGTGACACTGGTGAAGTACTATTAGTGATTAGGTCTCAAGAATTATAGGAGTGGGGAATGTAAATGAAAGAAAGAATACACAGACTTAAAAATACTGGCACAACTTTGGCAATTGACATCTTTTTAGAATTTTCTATTGATTATTAAGCATCCCCTTTGTGTTTTAGAAAACTAATCAAGTGCCTTACTATGCATGAAGGAAAATATATTTTTATTATTTTTAATACATTTAGCTAAATCTCAGGACTTACCAAAGGGGAAAGCCACCAAGAAACTCCAAAGAGGCATAAATTATTATGGAATAAATCCTACATTGCCTCTGTGCCCATTGGTTGGTTGATTTAAGCAAGATTAAAACTATTGATCATGAATTTTGTTGTCTAGAGAACAAATAATTTTAGTAGCAACATTATAGAATAATATCTATGTAATATGTATAAATAGAATCTGAGTCTGACCATATTCACCCAACTTAGACTTTTACTTGATTCATTGTAATATTTTATTAATTCTAATATCTATAGCTATCAAGAGGTATTTTGGATGATTTATTTCTCATTAATAAATTTGTGATCTCTTTATGTGAGCCTCCAGTATAATCTATTAAATATAAATTATTCAATGAAATTGCTAAATATATAATTTATTAACAAATTAGAGCAATAACAAAGAAATAATATATTCTGTCATTATCTAACATATATAGGTGTGTAACATACACATATTAGTGAAAAATTAATTCCAAATCATTCAACTTCTTAAATTATAATTAAGATCTTTTAAACTCTCTTTTCATATTTCTCTTCAGTATTAGTTTTTCCCTTCAATAAAACTAAGAAACAGTCCACAATAAAAGAGGTTTCTCCTTACCTCCTCCCTGTCTCTTTCACAGAATCTTCTGAGATATCTATGGATCACAGACAATCCTTCTCCATGACTCCATAGGAAAAAGCATTTTATATTAACCTATTGCTCAACTGTCATTTTTAAAACTGCCAAATCAAATAGGACACACAAATTAGCTAATAGAAATTTGCTCTTTTTCTAGTCGTTTTTCTCCTAATATTCCATCTTAGTTCTTAAGGATACAGTAATAATACTTGAGCCTTTACCTAGAGCTTGAAAGAGATAGGAACAGTCTCCATAATCTCTATAATCTAGATTTTAGAAATAAGGATTACATTTTTTTTTCTATGGCCAAAAATGTTCATTTAATTATACATTTAAATCCAAAATTCCATGCTATAATACAAACAAACTGCTGCTATGAATAGTTTTGTTTGTCCAGATACTTTTCTTCTTTCTCTGATCTTTGGTACAGAGATTAGATGTAGTAATATAGTATCACAGTGAAAAGATATGCATGGTTAATGACTTTGGGGATATAATTCCAAATTACTTTCCAGAGTGACTGGACATATTTCAATCTCCTCTAATAGTGTATTAATATGATGTTTTCCAGTTGACTCCTCTAAAATTGTCATTTTCCCTTTTTCCTACATCTATGCTAATGTGTGTGAAATGAAATGGCAGAAATGTTTTAATGTGCATTTCTCTAATTTGTGATTTGGAACTTCTTTGTGTCATTGTTGATAGCTTGGATTATTTTCCTTCAAAAACTCATAATTCATATCTTTTGACCATATGTCTATTGAGGAATGGTTCTTATTTTCAATTTATGTGATCAAAAGTTTCTGTGTTTCTCTCAAAAATATTTCTTTATCTAACACTGGTTATAATAGATAAACCTTTTCCACAAGGGACAATATCTTAGGAATCTTGTCAAACATTTCTGTTTCACCAATAATTTTTGAGTTTGTAATTCCCTTATATTTTGCAGAATGCCTCATCATGATATGCCAGCAAATACAAAGCTGGAAAGGCTCTTAACATGGCCCAATTATGAGCTATGTCTGTTTTCTGAGCATTTCAAAAAGGTTCATCACCAATTTGACTACAGTATGATTAATGTTTGGGACAGAGCAACTTTTGAACACTATTTACTAAGTTGTAAAGATGTATTTGTATCAGACAAGGGAATACTCACAGTAAAAACAACAACAACAACAACCAAAAAAATCTCTCAGATGACTAAAATAATTTCCTTAAATATTTATTTATTCATTTATTTATTCTAAATAGACTAGTTTAATAGTAATTATCTATAAAGTCGTACTACTAGCAAACTCCTGTTTCTCTCATCCATGTGGCTGTCCCTCTGCTGTTGAGCCTTTCCCGCTCCTTCTTCTTTTAAAAACTCTTCCCCTAATTATTAAAAATTTCTCAGAAGGTTCTACCTCGTGAATCCCTGGAGTCTCTTTAGAATCATTCTCCTTCTTGTCTGCCACTCATCCCCAACTCCTTCTTACACATACACACACACACACACACACACACACACATACACACACACACACATTCTTGTTCTCTTTTATGTTAGTCTAACAAACACCATATATTACTTCCAAATATTACTAATTTTTCATTCTTAAGAGATTGTACTATTATATTCTATGATTGCCATTCTACACATTCCATTCTAATATTTCAATTGCAATAATGCTAGGGTTTTGCATTTTCTGGAAGACAAGCTACCTTGCTCTCCTGTTTAATTGTAGGTCCAGTTTGCATTTTCAGTGTTCGTTAAAGATATGCCCACATACACACTGAAGAGAAGACTCTAAGGCTATTCATTTAATTTTCAATCCCTCTATAAGAAGTGCCCAAGTGGGACTAGCCATACCAAACTCTCTTATCAGTTCTGGGTTGTTATCTGCCCAAGGACCTGAGCTAAACTATGCTGTTAGGATTACAGAAAGTGACAAAGGAGCATTTCTAATGACCTCTAACACCAGAAAGCTCCAGACTGTCTGTCCCCCCTTTGCCTTTAGATTGCCAGAAAAGTATTTACAGCAGACAAGTCCATTGAGTATTAAATTCTTCACTCATGCTTGCTGGAAATGGACTGCTGCCAGGTGAATTCAGGACAAGTGACTATCATAAGGATTAGTAGCCATTAACTTTAAGAACTGGGGTTATTAGACTACAGCCTCTGCTATAGTTACAGTCTTATCGGTCAGTTGGGCACATGGGAATGGAAAACTGTAGCAATAGATCTGGGAATTCCTGACCCACCAAGCAGTTGTTGTGATCTGCATTCCTAACCAATATAATCTAGAAAAGAACCAAAAGACTTAGATTGTGACTAGGAGTCAGAGAAACTAATGGAAAGCCAGAAGAGGAAAATCTAAATCAGGAAATGAGAAAAAGCAGCTTCTGAAAATGTCACCAGATAGGGAGAAAGATGAGAGACCATCCACATCCCTCTATTCCCCTCATTTAAAATTTTTTTTTTTTTTTTTTTTGCTGAGGCAATTGGGGTTAAGTGGGGTTAAGCCCAGAGTCACACAGCGAGGAAGTGTTAAGTGTCTGAGGCCAGATTTCAACTCAGGTCCACCTGATGCTCTATCCACTGCACCACCTAGCTGCCCTTCCCCTTATTTCTTTATGCTTCCAAAATAATCACTATCTCAGTCCCACATGCAATTCCATTCCCTTGACTTTTTCATGATCTGTGAAGGATTATAATGAATAATTCAAGTGTATCTCTCTGATACTCTGAGAGGTAAAGCCAGGGTAAGATTATATATAAGATGGGGCTACTGGAGATAGTTTAGGCTGAGCATTCTATGAAGGGAGCACTTAAGTAATATCCTTTACTTTTTCAGTGCTGATAAATTATGTAGCCACAGAAGGTTGATTGCCTGTGTTATAGCAACATAGAGGGAGTGTCATATATTCTATAATATTTTTCAATTTTATATTTCAAAGCAATATTAATATTTCATTTCTTAGTTTAAATTCAGAATCCAGAAATTGGATTGGACTGAGACTGAGGGATATTTCTGCTCTTTGGGACCAACAAAAAGGATAATTAAGGTTTAACTCTTTCCATTCTTCCCTGCCTTTGCCCATAGTCAGCAGTGCCATTACAATGTTTTTCCCAATTATTTAAGCAAATTCTCCTCTATCCAGAGGCTTACAGTATGTCTTTCTTCCCTGAAAAGTACCTCATGCAAAAGGAAGGAGATTCTCTGTGGCTCTTAATTCCTTTTGAACAGGCCCAGTTCTGACTCAGCAGAGAATCAATAGTCTGTCTTTTTACTACATGGTTAGTAGAAAAGAACCACTTACAGAATGTCTGCATATGTTTCCAAGTAGGGTCTTTCCATGACATATCCTCTTTCTTAAGGACTGACAATAGGAAGCACATTTTTAGTATCCTTAAGATGGAGCTCTGTTGGCCAGGTCCTGTTACATTATTAATTGCATCTAGAGGGATTGCAAAGGAATAACCAGTAAGACGTTTATGATACAGAAATAGAAAGTATAGACTTTTTTCTCTGACTGTAGGGCTAGGCATTCTTTATATATCCTCCTACCCATCTTCAACCCCCAATTTTTATTGGGGGCTGAGCAAAGGAAAAAGAACCTTACGGTTTTTATTTTATTACTGCTTCATTCGTTTTTATTAATGCTCATAAGATTCTAAATGGCAAGAATAGATGAATAATGAGACACGGGACCATTAATCACTAAACTATCAAGTTCTATGAGTAAAAGGTTCCAGATTGCTGAAATTCTGAAGTTTGAAAGCTGGGAATTTGGGTTTCTCTCAGACATCTAAACCTTCAAACATTGATGGATGGCACCATCTAGTGGCTGAAAGTGGAAACTTTAGAATTATTTTTTATTTTTTTTTTCTGAGGATTTAAAAACTTTCTTCAACCTGTTTCTTATTAATCATAATCTCTTAGTATTTTTAAATGGTGCATTCATTTACTATCTCTAGTTAAATTATGGTTCATATTTTTATGAATTCATTTACTACCCCTAATTATATTATGGTTCATATTTTTGTGAATTCTAAATATTTTATCTTAATTCATTATTTTTTCTTTATACCTTGAATTTAAAGTTCAATTTAACCCCAAATTAGCTAGTTTTAAGAAAAATTATTGGGTACTAAATTTGTATTTTTAAAATTTTGTATTTAAAATATATAAAATTTCTTTCTGAAGGATAATTTATTTTTCTGTTATTCTGTTTTATATTCTTCTCTCTCTGAAGTTATGATGTTGTTTTCAATGCTATTTTATTTTTACATCTGTTTGGATTATATTGCTTTCTTTTCTCCATAGAAGAGTTTACATTGAGCTTGATCTATTACCACACATTGCATCTGTATAATAATGCTTATTTGATGATGCCAAAATGAATAGTTATATAATTAGCTGTTGGTGCATAAATGCTATATCATTATTGATATATTTAGCTGTATATGTACCTTGCTGATTTTTGCTCTTGCTGTTATTGGAGAAAAAGGGAAGTGGGAAAGGAATAAGCATTTATATAATACTTGTTATGCTAGAAACTGAGCTAAGTGCTTTACAAATGTTATCTCATTTAATCCTCACCACCCTGTGAGGTTGCTGTTGTTGCTATTCAGTCATTGATTTGTGACCTTATTTTTGCCAAAAAATCTAGATGAGATGTAATATCTGAAAACTATCTTACAATCCTTTCTCAGCAATTAGAAAAGTGGCATGGAAAATTTGCAATACTGGAACGAGAATGGTCATATATGTGAAATACTTTTCCCAAACCATACAGATGGGTTAGATGGGTTGCACTGATGAGCCTGACCTGTCAACAGGTAGAGGTTTATTCCTTTATAAAGGGGAACCCTTAAATTTTTGGAACACCGATGGTGAGGTCTAGAGTTAATGATAGAGAGAGACTGAACATTCCCTGAATGAAGCATTCTAACATGCCTATTCCAAAGGACTACTGAATTGATTTTTTATTGTTGCCTTAATTCTGCCCAATTCTCTCCGGGTTCATATCGTCTCCCGAGATCGGTCAGGAATTTTTCTCATCTTTCTGGTGATTATCTTCTCTTAAAAGTACTGTAGTACTTATCTGGATTCTTCCCTAAATACCAGCATTGGACATCTCAACTTCATTAATTCATATGATTGACTCCTATACTGAAAATGTTTATTTTAGGAGCACTTATAATCAGGAAAGGAAAAAATAGAAGAGGTAGCATATAACCCAAGCTTAAGATTCATGTCCTGGGCCACTGGGTAGGGAAAGAAACTCCATAGCTAAGGAATCTTAGATATTTCAACCTTCTGAAGAGAAAGGAGGGGAAAAGAGAAAAAAAGGAGAGTGGAGAATGAAAGTAGAGGAGAAGGGAAATTGAGGTAAAAAAGAGAAACT
Organism: Sarcophilus harrisii; assembly: GCF_902635505.1. Taxonomy (NCBI): domain Eukaryota; kingdom Metazoa; phylum Chordata; class Mammalia; order Dasyuromorphia; family Dasyuridae; genus Sarcophilus; species Sarcophilus harrisii. The sequence continues at coordinate 243,986,684 of NC_045426.1, forward strand.
GAATTAGTACCCTATTCCCTTGGTACTATTATGAAAAAAGAGAGGAGATAGGAAGAAAGAACTCCAAACCCAGGTTTTGCTTCTCAAAGCACAAGTCCTGCAAGCACCATGGCCAATTTAAATGGTTCTTTAAAAGACAATTCATCTCCATGGGACACACCCCAATCCAACACTTAATACACTTCTAAAACAAGCAGGTAAATATTATGGTGTGCAAAATTACATAGTAATGATATAGCAAGAAGCTATGTAAAGTTCAAATAAGAAGATTTACTAACACAGGACTCAGGAAAAGCTTTGTGGATTAAGTGGCCTTTGAGTTGGATTTTAAATAATGAGCAAAAATTAAACAAATGAAGAGGGAGAGGAAGAACATTCCAAGCATATGTAATGATGTGAGCAAACGCACAGAAATAAAGTACATAATATGTCTGGGTGGCAAAGTGTAGAGTAGTTTAGCTTGGCAAGAACACTGAATGTGGTGAAGGAGATAAGTCTGGAAAGGTCAAGTGGTATCAAATCCTGGAAAGCCAGACTTAATGCAAAGTATGGACTTGAATTTATGCATATTTCCTCTTCAGCTCCATAAGATATTTCTAGAGCTCCCATTGTTGTAGGATTTCAGGACTTGTATGCCTTTGTTATTCATTTGTTTATTTGGAGTGTAGAAGGGAAGAAGAGAAATATGACCAAGAAAAGAGACTTAGCAAGTTTTTCCTCAACTTGATTTAGAAAGAACATATTTTTTTTTCTTCTCCAGGGAGTCCAAGTGTCAAATATTATTAATCATCACTTGATGATATTATGAGATCTGGTCATGTAATCTCAAGGTTGACACCACTTTTATGCTTTATTTACCTGGTTTGGGGATACAAGTTTCTGTTGGGATATCAAGCTAATGTGGCTAGCACCCAATGTGTACCACATCCTTTATGTACCACACCCAATATATGTCATATGTTTCACCGTTATGTCACAATGCAGAATACTGTGACAAAAAAGAAAAATAAACTATGCAGTCTCTTGCATTCATTTGTGAATAGAAGTATGAAAGGACATCATTGTATTGGTGAATAATGCTCAGAATAAAAACAGTCTACCAAATTTGTCTTATCACTAGGGATATATTTCATAGTAGCTCAAAATATTCATGACTGTTCAAATAATGTTACAAGGTTATTTTCTATAAGATTTCTTTTATACATTATATATCATATGATTATAATAGTTATACTGCAAGCCAAGTAGAATATGTATTAAAAAAAATTTTTCCCTTAAAAAATTAATCATGGCTTTTAAGATTTAGAAAGGACCCTTGAAATTGTCTAGTTCAAAGCTTCTTAAACTATGGGTTGCAACCCTATATAGGGTTGTGTAACTGAATGTGGGGATCATGAAATTATGATTTATTATCAATAAATTTTAAATAAATCAACAAATAAAAATAAATCAATAAATAGGCCTATTTTATATAACTATATATGCCCAGGGTAGCATAGAAATTTCTCAGGTGAAAAGAGATCGTGAGTAGAAAAAGTTTAAGAATCCCTGCTCCAGTCTGACTTCCTTTAACTTTAGAGGTGAGACAATTCAGAAATATCATGACTGCACATGTATCTTAGGTATCAGTACCATGTCTGTGTCATAAAAGGAATTTGGTAGGACTCCTCATTCCCTATTTTTTCAAGTAGTTTATATAGCATTGCAGTTAATTGTTCTTTAAATGTTTGGTAGAATTCACATGTAAATCCATCTGGTCCTGGGGATTTTTTCTTAGGGAGTTGATTAATAGCTTGTTCTATTTCTTTTTCTAAAATTGGACTATTTAACCAATTTACTTCTTCCTCTGTTAATCTGGGCAAACTATATTTTTGAAGGTATTCATCCATTTCATTTAAGTTATCAAATTTATTGGCATAAAGTTGGGCAAAATAACTCCTAATTATTGCTCTAATTTCTTCTTCATTAGTGGCAAGTTCTCCCTTTTCATTTTTAAGACTAACAATTTGATTTTCCTCTTTCTTTTTTCTAATCAAATTTACCAAGAGTTTATCTATTTTGTTGGGTTTTTTTCATAGAACCAACTCTTAATTTTATTGATTAATTCAATAGTTTTTTATATTCAATTTTATTAATCTCTCCTTTTATTTTTGAAATTTAAAGTTTAGTGCTTGACTTGGGGTTTTTAATTTGCTCTTTTTCCAGCTTTTTTAGTTGCAAGCCTAATTCATTGATTTTCCCTTTCTCTATTTTATACAAGTAGGCCTCTAGAGATATAAAATTTCCCCTTATTACCACTTTGACTGTATCCCACAAATTTTGGTATATTGTCTCATTATTGTCATTCTCTTGGATGAAATTATTAATTATGTCTATGATTTATTGTTTCACCCATTCATTCTTTAGGATGAAATTATTTATTTTCCAATTACTTTTTGGACTATTTTCTCCTGGCTTTATATAATTTTTATTGCATCATGATCTGGGAAAATGCATTTACTATTTCTGCCTTTTCTGCAATTGATTTTGATGTTTTTATGCCCTAATACATGGTCAGTTTTTGTATAGGTTCCATGTATTGCTGAGAACAAAAGAATATTCCTTTCTGTCTCCATTCAATTTTCTCCAAAAGTTTATCATACCTAACTTTTCTAACATTTTGTTTATCTTCTTAACTTCTTTCTTATTTATTTTGTAGTTTGATTTATCTAGTTCTGAGAGAGCAAGGTTGAGATCCCCTACTAGTATAGTTTTGCTGTCTATTTCTTTTTGCATCTGTTAACTTCTCTAGGAATTTCCAGCTATGTCACTTGGTGTATATATGTTTAGTATTGATATTACTTCATCATCTATGGTACCCATAAGTAAGATACAGTTTCCTTCCTTATCTCTTTTAATTAAATCTATCTTTGCTTTTACTTGATCTGAGATCAAGATTGCTACCCCTGCTTTTTTTCTTCACCTGAAGCATTATATATTCTGCTCCAGCCCTTTACCTTCACTCTGCATGTATCACTATACTTTAAATGTGTTTCTTGTAAATAATATATTGTAGGATTCTGGCTTTTAATCCAGTTTGCTATCCATTTTCATTTTATGGGGGAATTCATTCCATTCACATTCATAGTTAAAATAATTCTGTATTTCCTGCCATCTTATTTACCCTAGGTTATGCTTTTCTTTTTCCTATCCCCCTTCCCTCCTCTCCAGTATTTTGCTTTTGATGACCACCTCCCTCAAACAGTCCTCCCTCTTTTGAGCCCCCCCTTTTTTTACACCTTTCCCCTAATTCTTCTGTTTTCCCTTCTATTAGTCTTTCCCTTTCTTTCCCCCCTTTCTCTCCTATTTCCCTTTAAAGTGAGACAAGTTTCTTTGTGTACTATATCCTAATCTAATGCTTCTTTCATGGCATCATGTTATGATTTTATAAAAAAATTTGCCAGAGGAATTATAGTTTTCCCCTGTTCTCTATCAAGCTAAATTTCTGAGTCCAATATTTAAGATCATTCATAATCTGGACATAAACTATTTCCCACATTACCTTTTGCTATTTTCATAATGCATACATACCCTATGCTCCTATCCAGGCAGATAACTAATTCTTCACTTTTCTGCCTCTGTATCTTTGTTATTATTTTTGACTTCAAATCTTTGTTATTGCTCTTCTTCCAACCTAAGATATCTGCAAAATATATCTATTGAAAATATGTTTATTAAATATATTTACCCTTACTGAAAAATATTATTCCATTACATTTGCATATTATAGATTTGTTCAGCCATTCCCCAATTGATAGGTACCCTCTTTGTTTCCAGTTAGTAGCCACAATATAAAGAGCTGCTAAATTTTTGTATATGTGGGTCATTTCTTCCTTATTTTGATGTCTTTGAATTACAATGGTATTTTTGGGTCAAGAGAATATTGACATTTTAATGACTTATTGTGCATAGTTCCCAACTAGTTTTCAGAATAGTTGGATCAATTTATTAAACTAGAAATTCACTTACACTCATCACATACATATTGCACATCAGAGTTATTTGATGATCTGAAAAGCAAAGTGATATAGCATAGTTCATTAATTCTAATCAGGTGACCTGGCTTTAAATTCTAGTCTGTGACCTGATTTTAAATTCTAATTCAGATATTTGCCACCATAAAGCAAATAAGTTATTTAATGTTAGCTTTCCTATTTATAAAAATGGGGGTACTAGGCTTTGAACCGAAAGAAACTCTAGAGGTAATTGAGTAAGTTTATTTTGCAAATGAAATAATGAGGTCCTCCACTATGATTTGTCCAAGGACATAAAGATAATAAGGGGCATTGCCAAAATTCAAATTTAGATTTTCAACTATAACACTAATACTTCTACTGTCCCAGGTATCTCATATGATAATATTTCTATTAAATACCTTGCTCAGGGGTTATGTAGAAAAAAAAACTTTTAAATTTCCTAAGTACTTTATATACATGTAAACTAATATTATATTTTGTTCCTTCTTTCAAACTTAAGAGCAGGGATGGTATTTTCTGTAACCTCTAATGAATAGAGTTATATGATTATACATAATAGATGTTCTAGAATTTTTTTTCCTGAATGAATATTGAGTGAGTCACCATCATCCCCAAAAGTATGTATTAAGAACTCACTTGTCAGATACTAATAAAAACTAAAAAAGAAAAAAAATAGTGTCTTTATAATCTAATACAGAGAGTGCATATGTGGAACAATATGTTTTTTCCCTTCTGTAACAGAGATAACATGTTTTAATTGCTTATCAGAAAAGGCAGAAATGGCTTTGTTATTTTGCTTCCACTTAGCTTGGGAAAAGCTATGGAGAAGGCAGGGTTTGGAGAACACATTAGGATTATAAGAAAGAGATTCTGCCATAGTAGGAAATACAAACAGAGTTTAATTCTGAGATATTTGAACAAAATAGATCTGGTTTTATTCACTGAATAGATAAGAAGCAAAGAAATGCAAAGAGAACCCTGCTGGTTCATAACTGGATGAAGGTCTTAAAGTTGTCTTTGAAGATGCCTTCCCAGGAAGTATGATTTGATAAAACAGCTATTAGTTTCTAAGTCATAAGCACTAACATTTCATTGTAGGTTAAATAAGTCTCATACAAAAGGCAAAGTGCTTTACAAGTTAAAATACAACTTGATTCTGGATACTGGAAATATAGCCTTTATTTTTCTCATGAAACATGATAATAAAAGGTACCTATGCATTTTAAATCATTTTTAACTTTAGAAGTTTAGCCATCATCATTTAGAAGGCTTACATATATACCTTAAGAAATATTTTCTTGTTAAAAATCTGATTAGAAGAATAGCCAGGATTCTCTATCCTATGTTTCGTCATTTCTATTCTTCCCTTATCAGGTATGATAATCAGCCAATCATATATTTCATTATTCATTTATTGCTCACTAAGGACCACTAGACCTAATCATCTGAGAAGGTGGAATTCTCAACTTATGAACAATGTGCCTAATTTTTTCCTTTTATGTTTTATAACAAAGATAAAACAGAAACACAAAATTATGTTGAAGTCACTCTAGCTTGTGGATATATCCATATAATTTTTGTTTTTTAAAAATATATAATTAGGGCAAATAGGTGATTCAGCATATAGAACACTGGACCTAAAGTAAAAAAAAAAGACTCTAATTCAAATCTGGCCTCATATACTTACTGTGTGACCCTGGGCAAGTTACTTGACCCTGTTTCCCTCAGTTTTGTCATCTGTAAAATGAGCTGGAGAATAAAATTACAAATTGCTCCAATATCTTAGCCCAAGAAACTCCAACTGGATCATGAAGTTTTGGACATAACTAAAATGACTAAACAACAATAGCATGGACCATTAAATCTGGCATTTTAGCTATGTAGTCTTTGCTTGCCAACACTTGCTTATTTAAAATATTCCATTAACTATCTTTTTAAAGGTAATATTATGCCATATCTAATCTATGGACAATCATTTACTATGACAAAATGTACAGTAACAACATGCTTGAATTCATAATTTCAAAGAAGTTTACGTATTCATACATATACATACACACAAATTTTTTTTTTTATTTTCCAGATGTATTTATGGGGTAACATGAATAAGGAAACGATATTCAATGACAGTAAGAAATAGCATTCTACATTAGAAGTAGTATTGAAAGTATAATTAGAGCACCTTAGTTTGAATTTTGGCTCATCCACTTATTAGATATGTGACTTTAGGCATGTAATTTCTTTTAACTTTAGTTTCTTCATCTGTGACATGAAGATGCTTCATTAGATGTCCTCTAAGTTCTCTTTTACATCTCTGGTCCTATTTAAGGGGTTGAGATTTTGTGTGTTTCTCAGCTCAACTGAAATAGTCACAAGATGTGTTAATATACTGTTAACCCTTTAGGAAATATGAACATCTTTTTTTATTGAGTCAGAAGGGAGAAAATATGTGAACAATAATGATTGGCTTTGCTTATAGGTGATCCTTAAAGGTTAATCAAATCAGTTTGAGCCAGTAATCAGGGACAAACCCAGCTCTTTACCTTTTGGAGGAGATTTTCTCTCCCTCACTGCCTTGTCATCCACCACAGTGTCTAGCTCTCGCAGTTAAATTCTCTCTAAGAAAGAGATACTAATCTGAGAATTGGGGAGTTAATTGGAGAGAGCACAAGGCACAGCTGGTGGAATAGAAACACACATTTCAGACAGATACAAATACAGAGAGACAATCATTCAAGGCTGTAATTAATCAACCAATAAACATTTATTAAACCACCTACTATCTTCTAGGCAATGTGCTAAGTTCTGGAGGTACAAAAAAAGATCAAGAGCCAGAATTGGTCCTCAATGTGGTTCAATTTAATGGAGGAGACAACATGCAAATATACATACAAGCACACACACACACACACACACACACACCCACAGAGTCTAAGCTCTAAATAGGAAACAAATAGAATAAGAAATAATTTACATAAGGAAAGCACTAGAATTAAGAGAAGTTAGAAAAGGTTTTCTGTAGAAAGTGGGATTTTAGGTGGGAATTAAAGGAAGTGATATAAAGTAATAGGTAAGAAGAAGTAGAGCAGTACACACATGGAGAACACCAGAAAAAAAAAAATCTGGGCGGCAAAAGATAAGATGTTTAGATTAGAGTACATGTCAAGGAGCAGGGTATAAAAGGATTAGAAAGGTAAGAAAGGGTTAGGTATGAAGACCTTTAAAGAGCATTTTTAAAAATTTGATCCTGGAGACAATAGGGAATCACTGGACTTTATTGAGTAAAGAGATGATATAATTGAATCTGCACTTTAAAAAAATGAGATTTGAGGCAAGCAGGCCCACTAGATTATTTTTTATTTTATTTTATTAAAGGTTTTTATTTTCAAAATATATGCATGGATAATTTTTCAACATTGACCCTTGCAAAACTTTGTGTTCCAAATTCCTTCCTTCTCCCCATCCACTGCCCAGATGGCAATTAATCTAATATATGTTAAATCTGCAATTCTTCTATTCTTCTATAAATATTTCTGCAATTATTATATTGCACACACACAAAAAAGCAGATCAAACAGGAAAAAATGAGAAAGAAAAAATGCGACCAAAAAACAACAAAAAAGGGAAAATACTATGTTGTGATTTACATTCAATCCTCATAGTCCTCTCTCTGGGCACAGATGGCTCTCTTCCTCACCAGATCATTAAAACTGGCCTCAATTATCTCATTACTGAAAAGAGCCATATCCATCAGAATTGATCATCATATAATCTTGCTATTGCCATGTACAATAATCTCCTGATTCTGCTCATTTCACTTAGCATCAATTCATACAATCTCTCCAGGCCTTTTGGAAAGCATCCTGCTGATTATTTCTTATAGAACAATAATATTCCATAACATTCATATCCCATAATTTAATCAGCCATTCTCCAACTAATGGGCATCCACTCAGTTTCCAGTTTCTTGCCATTACAAAAAGGGTTGCCACAAACATTTTTGCACATGTGAGTCCCTTTCTTTCCTTTAAGATCTCTTTGGGATATAAGTCCAGTAGAAATACTGCTGGGTCAAAGGGTATACACATTTTGATAGTTCTTTGGGTATAGTTCCAAATTGTTCTCCAGAATGGTTGGATCAGTTCACAACTCCACCAACAATGTATCAGTGTCCCAGCTTTCCCACATCCCCTCTAACATTCATCATTATCTTTTCCTGCCATTTTAGCCAATCTGAGAGGTATATAGTGGTATCTCAGAGTTGTCTTAATTTGCATTTCTTTGATCAATAATGATTTAGAACACCTTTTCATGTGACTAGAAATGGTTTCAATTTCTTCATCTGAAAATTGTCTGTTCATATCCATTGACCATTTATTTATCAATTGGAGAATGGTTTGAATTCTTATAAATTTGAGTCAATTCTCTATATATTTTTAAAATGAGGCCTTTTTCAGAACCCTTGAATATAAAATTTTTTCCCAAGTTTATTGCTTCCCTTCTAATCTTGTCTGCATTGGTCTTGTTTGTACAAAAACTTTTTAACTTAATATAATCAAATTTTGATGAACTTTGTTATTATTTTATCTAGATCTGTAAAATAATTTCTTGGGAATTTGATTGGTATGACACTAAATGAGTAGATTAATTTAGGTAGCATTGGCCTACCCATGAGCACTTGATATTTTTCCACTTGATTAGATCTGACTTTATTTGTGGGGAAATTATTTTGTAATTGTGTTCATATAGTTTCTGACTTTTCCTTGACAGGTACACTCCCAAATAGTTTATATTATCTACAGTTATTTTTAATGGAATTTTTCTTTGTCTCTCTTGCTGCTGCACTTTGTTGATGATATATAAGAATGCTGATGCTTTCTGTGGATTTATTTTGTATTCAGAAACTTTACTAAAGTTGTGAATTATATCTAGTAGCTTTTTCATTGATTCTCTAGGATTCTCTAAATATACCATCATATCATCTGCAAAGAGTGATAATTTAATTTTCTCGTTACCTACTCTAATTCCTTTAATCTCTTTAACTCCTAATTATTGCTCTAGTTTCCTCTTCAATGGTGGAAAAGTCTCCCTTTTCATTTTTGAGATTAACAATTGATTTTCTTCTTTCCATTTTCTAATCAAATTAACTAAAGGTTTATTTATTTTGTTTTTTTTTTTCATAAAATCAACTCTTAATTTTATTAATAAATTCAATAGTTTTCTTACTTTCAATTTTATTATTCTCTTTTATTTTCAGAATTTCAAATTTGGTATTTAATTGAGGTTTTTTAATTTGTTTTTTTCCTAGCTTTTTAAATTACAAGTCCAATTCATTGATCTTCTCTTTATTTTATGCAAGTAAGCATCTTTGACTGCATCCCAGAAATTTTGGTATGTTGTGTCATTATTGTCATTCTCTTAGATGAAATTATCAATTGTGTCTATGATTTGTTGTTTCCTTCACTCATTTTTTAGAATTAGATTATTTAGTTTCCAATTAATTTTTTGTCTATTTTCCCCTGGCCTTTTATTGCATGTAATTTTTATTGTATCATGATCTGAAAAACATGCATTTACTATTTCTGCCTTTCTGCAATTGATTTTGAGGTTTTTATGCCATGATACAATGTCAGTTTTTGTATAACTTCCATGTATTGCTGAGAAAAAAATATGTTCCTTTCTGTCTCCATTCAATTTTCTCCAAAAATCTATCATACCTAACTTTTCTAACATTTTGTTTACCTCCTTAACTTCTTTCTTATTATTTTGTGGTTTGATTTATCTAGTTCTGAGAGAGTGAGGTTGCGATCTCCCATTAGTATAGTTTTGCTGTCTAATTTTTCTTGCAGCTCTCTTAACTTCACTTTGGATGTTATACACTTGGTGTATATATGTTTAGTATTGATATTATTTCATTATCTATAGTACCTTTTAGTAGGATGTAGTTTCCTTCTTTAACACTTTTAATTAGATCTATTTTTGCTTTTTCTTGATCTGAGAGCAGGATTGCTACTCCTGCTTTTTCTATTTCAGCTGAAGAAAACAGATTCTGCTCCAGCCTTTTACCTTTTCTCTAAATGTATTACTCTGCTTTAAGTGTGTTACTTGTAAACAACAAGTTATAGGATTCTGGCTTTTAATCCAATCTGCTATCTGCTTTCATTTTATGGGAGATTTCATACCATTCACATTCAGAATTAAAATTACTAATTCTGTACTTTCTTCCATCTTGTTTTCTTCCTGTTATACTTTTCTTTTTTCTTTCCCCCTTTTCTTTTTCCCCAGTATTTTGTTTTTGACCACTCCCTCCCTCAAACAGCCTTCCCCTTTTACAGCCCTTTCCCCTTTCTTTTCTCTTTTCTCATCCTACTTCCCCATAGGATGAGATAAACTTCTCTGTGAAGCTATGGCCACCTTGATCTTTCGTGTGCAATAAGTTTTCTACCACATTGCAGAAACACCCTTGTTGAACAAGGAACAATGATTTGTGATCATGTGAATGGTAAGTCGAAGAGTCACAGCCAATGCCTACATAAACAGGAATGCTTGAACAGAGCCTCTTTGTGAGTGAGTTGCTGAATTGCTGGATTGCCTCTCCTCCCATTGGCAGACACCATGCATACACAAAGCTCATAAGCTGTTTCTCCTATTGGTGATTGGGGATTGTCTACTGTTCACATGCTGATCATGCTTGCAAAAATGTATATCAACGAGGCTGTATGGCATAATAAAATGGAACTCTTTTCACACTCTATGAGTCTCCTGCCTCATTCATCTCGCCTCTGAGATCAAAGGGCTCATATGCTTTGAGCTCTTAAAGACAGCCACAACAAAGCTAAATGTGTCTGATATTCTCTCTTTGAACCAAATCTGATGACAGTAAGATTCACACAATGTTCATCCCCTTCCCTTCTTGCCCTCAATTGTAATAGGTCTTTTTTGCCTCTTTATGAGATTTAATTTACCCCATTTTAATTCCTTTTCTTCTTCTTCCAGGAGAATCACTTTCCTCCTGTAGTTTCTTTTTTTATATTATCACAATAAAACCAAATTATACCTGCACTCTCTTAAGTATTCCCATTAACAGAGACATAGATCTCAAAAGTTAAACATATCATCTTCCCATATAGAGATATAAGCTTTTTAATTTTTAAAATTTTGATTATAATTTGGGAGCAGATTACTGAACTTTTAGAAACTGTACAGTACACATCTCCTTGGTTCTCTATGGAAAAAGAATTGGATCTAGAGGAGTGGTAATTAGTAAGAGAGCAACTATGTCAATTCTACAATGAAAATAGACCTGATTCAATTTCCAAAGATACATTTTATACATACAATTTAATACAACTAGCTTTAGGAAATTATATAAGTTATAGAATAAGGAAAAAGAAAAAAGAGCAGGAGGGGGAGGAGCCAAATAAACTAGGTGAAAAGATAAAGAATTAGACAAGAAAGGAGTTAAGTACAATTCTGATGGGCATTCCCCATCTCGTGACCCTCCCCCCTCAATTAACCCTTCATGGGTGGAGGGAGAAGGAGGAGGAGGAGAGGCAGTAAGACAATCAGCACCTCCTATGAAGCAGCCTATGACAAGATTGCAAAAAGCACTGGTTAAAGCAAAAAATGAAGGACAGGATATATCTGATTTAATAAATGCATACCCTGTGATTGAAGATCTTGATTCTTCAGGTCAAAAAATGAGGCGATACACTCCTTTTGATCTGGAAAAAAATTAAGGATTTGAAAAAGGGTTGCACTCTTTATGGGGCTAAGATGTTACTAGAGAGTTTGGCTTATGAAATTTTAACCTCCAGTGATTGGAAATCCATAGCAAGGACATGTTTAGAACCTGAACAAAACTTTTTGTGGCTTTCAGAGTATCATGAATTATGTAGGATTCAAGCCCAACACAATAAGCAAACTGGAGTTAACGTACAAATCACTTTTGACCAACTAGCAGGTGAAGGTCAGTACACAGAGAATTCAGCACAGACTAATTATCCCATAACAGTGTATGAGCAAATTGCTACTGCTGCAATAAAAGCTTGGGATTCCCTCCCAGGAAAAGATGGAGGTAAAGCCTTCACAAAAATAGAGCAAGGTCCCAATGAAGCCTTTGTGGATTTTGTGGGACATTTGCAAACAGCGTCACAAGAACTATTGGAGAAAATGCAGCTATAGAAACAATGATCAGACAACTGGCTAAGGAAAATGCTAATGAGGTTTGCAGAAGAATTATATGGGGAATACACAAAGATGCTCCTTTACAGGAGATCATAAGATGCTGTGCCACAGTGAGCACAAGTGCTTGTTATATCCAGACTTTGGTAAAATGGGAAGACAGGGTCCCTCTTGGCAAGGGACTTCTAGAAAGAGTCATCAATGCTTTCAATATGGAAAAATAGGACATCTGCCAATGTAAGTATAGAGATAGAGTGAGAAGGCAGGGTGAGAGAAGACCTAAAACCCTATGTCCAAAATACAACAAGGGCTTCCACTGGCCTCAGAATGTAGATTAACCCAGGGAAATGAGAGGCAGGGCCCAGCTCCAAGATATCATACAAAAAACAGGTGGGGTATGATGGCAGCTGAGTTTACACCCAGAGAGTCTTTTAGAAGGTCAGGACTCTGATGTGATCTATCAGCCAAAAAGTAATCAGAGGGAAGAAAGGCATTACATGATAAATCAGCAGAAAAGCAATCAGATAGCAGAAAGGGATTACAATTGGAGAGAATACAATTAACCAACAGAAGGGCAGTGTCCAGGGTGAGCAGCTCTAATATAATGAGCAGCTCCAATATAAACTGCCAGGTGATGAGAAGAGAATTAGAAAGTGGTAAATAGAAGGGACAAGATAGGTTTACTGCTTGGGGGAGAGGATTTGCTTGTATTTATACAGATGGAGAAGGAATCAGATGGGTGGCAATGAGCACCTGGAGAGAGACGAAAAAAAGAGAGAGAGAGAGAGAGAGAGAGAGAGAGAGAGAGAGAGAGAGAGAGAAACCTCAAAACAAAGGGGAAGACCTAAAAAAAACACCTGACACTGAAAGAGCATGGCTGATAGTGAGAGTGTTGCAGGACTTGAAAATCAGCAGGAATCATTGGATTCCTTGAGATAAGAAATTGTTGATGAGACTATTGCAGGACTTCAAAATTTGAAGGAATTATTGGATTCCTGGCACATGAAATAATGGACAATAGATTCCTTTTGGACTATTTCTAGGATTTATGGACATATATAAATCCTCATTTTGATTCATGTTATTTGTTACATCACTACTAGCCTGTGTTATGTTACTATATGATTATGTAATTTGTGTAATTATGTGTAATATCTCCCATATTGATGGATTTATGTATACCTGTTTTAAGAGTGAGCCCCTTCAGAAACCTGCTAATCTAATTTGATTTTCTATTTCCTTTGGTGTTTTCATCTCCCTCCCTGAGGTGTCAGGGAGGTCATGACCACCTATGTTCTAAAAACAAAAGAAAGCAGGAGATGGGCCAGAACTTGAAACAAAGTGCAAGTCAGTGGAATTGATAGAGACAATAGTTATCTAATTTAGCATGGTACTTAACAGTTCTCTAGTTCAGTACATGTACTTAGTACTCACTACAGTTCTACAAGATTCACACCTTTAAGAGAGCACATATAAGCTCTAAGCTAGGAACCTCAACCAGGATTCAATTGGGGAGATTCAGAAACCAGAGCTCAAGCTCTCAGAATCAAGACTACAGAAGGCCTCTAAGAACTAACCAGCCACAGAAAAGGAGACAAGACTTGGAAAGAGACAATAAAGGATTTGGGTTTTAATACCTGGCTGCATTTGGGGTGATTACTGAACTGAAGCTAAGGCTACCTCCAGAGACCCCAAGAAAACCACAACAAGAGAATATTACATTTTAGAGAAGAATATTACAGCAAGGTTTTCAGTTGAGAGAGTAAGGGTGGAGAAAATCATGGAAGGGATGAAAAGGTTGAAGAACTGAGTCGTGTTTGAAGGAACAGTCAATATATATTGAAGTTCCATAATATGAGAGCAGGAGTTGAGGAAGAGAGAAAAATAGTGAGCCATGTACCAAACTCATGAGCAAGGAAAGAAAGTAACCTGGGGTCTGTATAATAGCCACCAGGATTTTGATTGGGTGGTAGATAGGAATAGAATGAAACAAAAAAAGTACATCCATCTGAGGTAGTGGGAGTACCTGGAAATGGCAATGGGGGAACTAACTAACTAACTAACTCCCCTACCTCACCCAGTGAGGCAAGAAGAATAAATAATGAGCAGTGACAGTGAGTCATCAGAAGATAGAAGGAAGTTTCAGGTTTCAGTTTTAGGCAGCATATTGAAGGAATGGGAGAGGAAAAGATTTAAGATAAAGGAAAATTTAATGCCTATGAAAACAGCATTCCAGAAGGCACAGTGGAAGAGCTGAGTTTTGTTTCCTTGAAACTTTGAGGAGGATTAAAGGATATAGAAATGGTTCTAGGAGTGAAAGAATTCACCCCTTCCTGAATATTAGTTGCAAAATAAAAGTTTATTATTAGATAGAAATCAGTTTACCCAGAGACTGACTTCTATAGGGGCAGATCTATGGAAAATAGAGTTTTGCATTGAGAATGCAGTTCTCAGTGGACAGAAAGTCCTGGCAGCTGGGTGAGCCACTGAGGCCCATCTGCAAAGACTTTAGTTGATGGACGCTTATTATATTGGGTATCTTAGTGGGAGTTGGGAAACCTGAGCTGGGTGGCCCAAGCAAGTCAGAATAGAAGCTGGGACAAAGAGAGCAGATCAGAACCAGTGGGGGCTGGGAGATCTAAGTTGGCTCAGATCCAGTGGGGACTGGGACAAACCTGGATCTCCTATTGGAATTCAAAGGGATGCTTTTTGACCAGGATTTGTGAATCAAAGGCTCTGGCATCCAGGAAAGACAACTTGTCTGGGGAGGATATGCCTCAACCAGAAGGGATTGGGAATCTGAAAGGAATCACAGATCAATAGGAAATAAAGTTACTTAAAGGGACCCCAACCCACTTCAACTTGATAGGAGGCTTTATTTCACAACATCTTTTTCCTTCAAAGATTGAAGATTAGTCAGGAACTGGAATCCTAACTTGAAGGAAAGGAAGGAAGAAAGGAAGGAAAGAAGAAAGGAAGAAAGGAAGGAAGGAAGGAAGGAAGGAAGGAAGGAAGGAAGGAAGGAAGGAAAGAAGGAAAGAAGGAAGGAAGGAAGGAAGGAAGGAAGGAAGGAAGGAAGGAAGGAAGGAAGGAAGGAAGGAAGGGAGAGAGAGACAGAGAGGGGGAGAGAGAAACCAATTGCAGTAGAATTTCTAGAGTAGAAGGTCTTAATTTTTTTTTTTGGTCATGGACCAATTTAGCAATCTGGTGTGAAGCCTGTGAGCCTCTTCTCAGAATAAAACTTTTAAATGCAAAAAAATGTGAATAATAGGATTATAAAAGAAACCAGTTATATTTAGTTATCAAAAGATATAAAATATATTTAAAAACCCTTGCTCTAGCCCTATTTATGTCTTTAATCTCTTATTATCTGATGCTTTTTAAAAAATTTTTTTATTATTTTATTTTTTATTAAAACATTTTAAAGACATTTCATTTAAATCCAGTGACTTGATAAATAGAAAAATAAGTCAGCAGCACTTTAAATGTCTACATCTCAGATCTAACTGCCTAGAATTCTCTTGTATTCTCAAATCTCATTATCACTTTGCCTTATTGTATTCACATTTACCACTAGATGTCTCCATTTAAAACTTCCTCTGCAAATAAATGAGTCATCAGTAAATCAGCATTACTATTCTTAATATAGGACATTAAAATTTATAATTCTGATGATTATTTTGAACCTTAGGTCAACATTCTTTCATTTAAAGTTCTAAAAAGACTAAGTTCACTCTTGAAGTGCAATTGTTTATCTAAAAATCTCTGAAAGTTCTCTTCAATTTCCTTATTTTTTTCCTGAGGAAATAGCATATTCACCCCACTTGAATTAAAGGTGGGGGGAGTGTTTCTAGATCTTTTAATATTCCATGCATACCAATGTAATATTTGTGATGTATTTTCTACATGACGAGCAGATCTCCTTTTTCAATAAAACATTTCTTGGATGAAAAATTTTAAGTCACTTTATATACATTGGTTATCAATGATAAATATAAAACAGTCATATATATATATATGACTGTTTTATATTTATATATCTATATATCTATAGATAGATAGATAGATAGATAGATATCTACCATGCATGTCCATTGTGAACTGCCTTTTTAATTCTTTAGAGAATATGATGGTCCATGATTTGCAGGCATTAACTGTGATTGGGAAACTATTGGTTTTAAAAATAACCAATGTCTTAGGGAGGAGCTTGAGATCAATGAAAGCATGTTCAATTTTTAAAATGGAATCTAGTCCTATTCAATCATGGGCCTATTCAATCACAGATAAATCCTCCATGTCTATTAAGAATGTACTACTGATTTAGCAATTATGTAAGCTGTCCATTTCATGTCATTTCACAATTTGAATAATAAACTATCTTCATCTACTTGGTTTTCCTATGAATAATTGGAGCAATCTTTTTTGAATAATGATAAATCAACTAGGAGGCCTTGTATTTTGGACTTTGATGAAATTATCTTGATATTATTGAAAAACAAAAAAAAACTATCTCTAGAGAATACCTTTTACGTTTGGATTCTGCTCTGGACATCCTACATTACAGTTTACCTTTACATTTTATTTCTGTCTTCATATTTTTAATCAACAGCTGACTAAATAATGTTATTTATATATTTGTGCTATCAAATAATCTAGCTTGTTCAATTAAATTCAACAATCTTTATTAGGCAGCTGCTAACTTTTAAAATAAATGACCCAAGAATCACAGAGGTTATGCAATTGCTGTTAATTCTGGGCAAGGAAAAAAAATCCACACAAAAAGTCAAAGTAAGCTAGCTCCCAAAAATAATACCCTAATTGTGAACTCTGAAAAATAAAATAAAATGAAATAAAACCAAAAAGCTGACAGTGGTTCTAAGAAAAAAGGTTTTCTTTATTTTGTGGGAGAAGGGAAATTAAATATGCAAGGTAGGGTGTCTTTTAGGAGGAGACTCACTTTAGCAGTATGCCTATAGGAAAGTCCTTTTACCTTTCTTAGTCTCAATTTTCTCATTTGTAATAGCCTTGATAGCCTCTAAGTCCCTTTTAGCTTTAAAAATCTATGATTTTATGATCTACTGATGGGCAGGAGTTTTGCCCTCACTGCAAGTGACATATTCTGGATATGGAATTGTGCCTGGTGAGTCTGCAATTCCAGCAGCCACTATCAAAGTTCTTAGAGAACATATTTGATTTCCATATGGTTTCCCCTGTAACATTGGCTCCTATAGTGTATCTATTTTAACACCTATAGTGTATCTATTTTTAATCGTTAAGAAGATCTGAGATTAGGATCATCACCATCACATTTCCTGGGTTTTTCCATCTTGTGTACCATCATTTTCAAGCATGTGGTCTTGTTGAGTGCTGAAATAGATTTTTAAAACAGTAGTTTTGTTTTTCTCACTCTGATAATCAAGGTTGGATATTCTTCTTCCTAGAGGCTGTGCCTTTGATAGATCAGCATTACCCAAGAAAGGAAAGCTTTGTAGTTCAGCTGTTTCTTGGATTTAACCTTCAAGAAGTCTCATTTGATAAAGATGAACTAATTTTAGAAATAGTCCTAGTTAACCCCAATTTATTCTATTCTCTTTGTGGAATTTTCTGGGCCTTGAAGTCTTTGTTTTGTCAAGGGTTTCTATAGAACCTGGGGAAGCAGTTCAAGTCCCTTTTAATTAGCAGGCTTTACTTTCTCTGGAGATAATTCCTAGAAATGATTTAGGAAACCAGAGTGGAATTATTGAAAGGCACTTTGCTTTTTAATGATGAATTAAACATTTATTGTCGTTATTGTGAAATTGTCTTTTTAAAATCATAGTGAACAAGAATTCACCAAGAAGAAAAGGGATCCATTAGCTGACTTGAATGAGTTTCCATTCACCATAATTATGTATCAAAATGAAACTTTACAAAAGAATGAGTTACGATTATTTTTTAAAATCAACTTTAAAAAATTTTTAAACAAGACCCAAATAATTTGGACAATTACTACTTCACAATATGGTTTGAAATCTGACACTGCTAAGCCTCCTTCTCACTTAAATGTTTTTCCTTGAGCTTCTTTTTTATTTATTGTTCCTGAAGATTTTTTTTCCAGTTGTACAAAGTAACATGCCGGTAATTTAATTATTATGGCATCAAAGAAGTAAATTAATTTATGTTTATTATGTTGATATGGCCCAAAGACATATAATTACTCTCCATTTATTTGTCAGTATTTATTTCTCTCTTAAGCATGTTTTAAGTTTTATTCATATTACTTATATGTGTGTGTATGCATTGTTAGTGGATTTATTTATAATTTACAATTAATCCAGTCATTTTGGAGAGCAATTTGGAATTATACCCAAAGGACTATAAAACTGGGCATACCCTTTGATCCAGAAAAAACCACTGCTAGGTCTATAATCCACAGACATGGAAAAAGGGAAAAGGACTTGTTTGTACAAAAATATTTATAGCAGCTCTTTTTGTAACAGTGAAGAACTGGAAATTGAGGAAATGCCCATCAATTGGGAAATTATTGAATAAAATGTAGTATATCACTATGATGGAATATTATTGTGCTATTAAATATGAAGCACTATGATTTTAGAAAAATTAGGAAAGACATACATGAGGTGATGAAAAGTTAAGTAAACAGAACTAGAAGAACAATTTGTATATTGTATGATGAAGAATTGTAAATGACTTAGCTATGTCAACAATACAATGATCCAAAATATCCAAAGGACTCAAGATGAAGCATGCTATCACCTCCAGGGAAAGAATTGATATTGTCTGAATACAGACTGAAGTCTACTAATCTTCCCTCCCTCTCTTCTCCCCTTTTTTCTTCCCCTTTCCTTTTCCCTCTTCCTGTGCCTTTTCCTCTCTCTCCATCCTTTTCTCTTTCTCTCTCTGTTCTTCCTTCCTTCCCTTCCTCTCTTTTTGTATAAAATGACTAATATGGAAATGTTTTACATGATTGTACATGTATAAGCATAGATCAGAGAGGAGAGGAGATGACATTAAAATATTATTTTAAAAAATTATTTAAAAAATAATTCCTCTATGTGCCCTAGAAGATAGACTCCCAAGTATTTTATACATCCTGCAGTTTTGAATTTCTTTTTTTTTCCTTTCTTCTGAGTTTTTATAGGTAACACAGATAGACAGTTCTTGTTTACAGAATTCTGCAAATCTCCCCTTACTCTCAGAAACTTGATGTGGTCTCACCCTCTCAGTGGCCCTAACTCCCCCAAATTCAAAGGTTTTAATTTCTGTCCCTCTTCCCAGACACAGACCCAGATGCTTCAATACCAGGAGCAAAAGACCCTTGGCTTGGAACTGTACTATTATTACTGTTGCTGCTGCTGCAGCCATTACCTACAGGAGTGGGATGACTAGAGGTGGGGCTGGGGATGCAGGTGAGGTAGAATAGGGCAGGTAAGGAAGACTGCTGCCTGGCCAAAGGGGAGTCAAATTTGAACTTAGAGAAAACAGGAACTGCTCAAATATAGCAAGCAGAAGATACTGTAGATTTATTTTATAATTCTGCTAAAATTATTTTTAGTTGAATTTTTAAGCTTCCCTAAGTAAACCATCATAGGACCTGCAAAAAGAAATAATCTTTTTTATCTGCGTAGGTTTATTCCTTTAATTGCTTTTTCTTGTTTTATTATTATTATTATACTTAGTACTTCTAATATCTTTTCAGATAACAGTGGTAACAGTGCTTTACCTAACTCCATTTTAGAAAGGCCTCTAGTATTTTTCTCCATTAAACTGTCAGGACTGAAATTGATAAAGACTGGAGAATTATATTCCAAGCATATTGATTTATTAGCAAGACATACAGTTGAATAACAAATTGGATCCAAGGCCTCTTAGTAGGCACAAGGGACTCTAGAAAGTAGTCATCAAAGCTTTCTTATAATCAATAATGAGGAACAAATCAAGTTACATAATTTTGAGCAACAATAGCATTTCTTTTTAATCAGCCTGAGCACAATAAAAACCAAAGAATACAGCTACAACTTGTATGAACATTTTGTGATATTTCCCTGAATGGTTACAGAACTTTATTTTTTTTTTGTTAAAGCTTTATATTTTCAAAACATATGCATGGATAATTTTCAATATTTGCCATTGAAAAATCTTATGTTCCAAATTGTTTCTCTTTCCTTTCCCCCCAACTTCTCCCTTAGACAGCAAATAATCCAATATATTATAAACATGTACAATTCTTTTATACATATTTCCACAATCATCATGCTGCACAAGGAAAATCAGATCAAAAAGGAAAAAAAATGAGAAAGAAAATAAAATGCAAGCAAACAACAACAAAAAGTGAAAATACTATATTATGATCCACACTCAGTACACACAGTCCTCTCTCTGGATGCAGATGGCTCTCTTCATCACAAGACCATTGGAACAGTTACAGAACTTTAACTCATAAAATGTATGCCATTCACAAAATGAAGTTTGTTTTAATTCTTTTGATAGATAATAGTAGCTCTTCTTTTACAAATACTTTTCATCATATTAAGGAAACATGTAGGTTTATTTGTAGGTTATTAGCATTTTAAAAACAAAATTGGTATTGTATGTTGTTCAAAGCTTTCCCTGTATTTATGGATACAACTATGTAGTTTTTATTGTGTTATTAAAATGGTCCATTATGGTCTTTTGTTTATGATTTTCCTAATGTTTAACCCAACGTGGTCCAAGTGTATCATTTCCAAGAGATAATATTTTCTTCAGCATTTTTGCATCAATATTCATTAGGATATCAAGGCCATATTTATATAATGAAAAAATTAATAAAAATATTTTATTATTCTACTTTGGTGAAATATTTATGTAATACTAATTGTTCCTTAAATATTTGGCAGAATTAATTTTTTGCAGGACCAAAAAGTACTGTCTTCTTCCCTCCTTCTAACTTCCCTTGGAAATTCATTTATTGACATTATTTTAAATTCTCTTTATCTGTCTCTTAATCTGAGTATTTACAATTTTCAAGTATTAATATTATTTTTAATTTACATATTTATTATAAATTTATTTTATTTAATATAACATTAGTTTTGTAGCATATAATTGAGCAAAATGCTTTATTATGTTTTTTATTTCTTTCTTTGTTATAAATATTTTTTATTTTACATTTATTTTAAGTTTTTCATGCTATTTATTGATTCAATAGATTATTTTTTTGTTTGTTTATCTCTTTGATTTTTTAAAATTTCCCCTTCTGCTTTAATGAATCTAGGAGTACAGGGATAGATTGATATAAACTGGAGTTTATATCTTTTGTTTTTCATCACTTCTACTTGCTGATGTATTTAGGTACTCTTAAAAAAATTTTAATTTAAATTTTAAATAGAAAAAAACAAAATAGAAGAGAAAAAATAGAAAAAATTATCATGTGCACAGCAAAACATGAGTGGATTCAAAATATGTGACACAATTTCCATTTCAAAAAAAGTATGTATAATAATAGAACACTTATGCAGAGTTGTTCATCTTTTCTTTGTTTCCTTGTAGGTTTTCTTTTATTTTCTACTCTGTACTTTTTATTTTGTTTTTTCCCCCTTTCTTCACCTCCTCTCTCCCTCACCTCTGCCAAATGGGCTACAGTCAAGCCCAGATATTTGTATATTTACATATTTTATATTATATATTTATACACACATACACACACATATATATACATACATGTACACATTATCTCATTTCCTATCCCTGCTAACTATTCTGCTTTACTTCTACCTACTAACTTGTCTTGCCCTCCTCTTATGTATCCTCCCATCTTCTCCCCTTTTTTCTCCCTCTTTATTCCTTTTCCATTCATATGCACACCTTATCCCACCTTCATTATTCTATATGCCTTTCTATACTCAGTCTTATCCTATTTCTTCCCCTTGTTAGATATTTCTTTATAGATTTTGAAGATATATACTCTATAGGTGTATATATATATATATATATATACATACATACATACATATATACATATATGTACGTATTATTCTCTCTTTAACTCACCCCTGACATGAATAGGATTTCAGAATTATCAGCCCTTCTCCCCATCTAATTCCTCTGGGTTGATTGTTCTTGCTCACATAACTCATTTGTATAGCATAATTACTGTTTTTTTACCTTTTCCTACATAGCTTTGCTTTTAGAATCACATCATACTCAACTCTACCCAATCTTTCTTTTGGACTATCCAATTACTAATGACAATCTTAGATACATAGTTTATATTTCCTTATATAAAACATAAACAGCCTGTCCTTAAGACTTTGAAATTAATCTTTAATGTTGGCTCTTATATGTCAAATTTTCTGAGTTCAGGTTTGTTTGCAACAAAATTCTGAATATCTGACAGTTCATTGAATGTCATTTTTTTTTCATTCAGTATTGAAGGGGGAGAGAAACTGTTCTATTTACTGAAACTGTGTTCCCTTTAAGATAATCACTCTGAAACTGTATTCCCTTTTGATCTGTGATCCCTTTTGGAGTTTCTCCCCCAGATAAGTTATCTTTCGGGGATACCAGACCCTATGATTCAATTAGAAATCTTGTTCAAAAAGCACCCCTTTGAAGTGTTGTTAATTACAATAGGAGATTTGGGCCAGATACCAATAAGCATCTAGGCCTGGGAACTTTGGCTTTCTGAAATCTGAAGCTTCATACTGTCTAGAGTTAAGTGAGTAGCTGTTGAAGTGGAGATCACACCCACTCCTACTACACCACACCCACTCCTAGCACACTTCTCCGCTACCTTGCCCTCAATGATGGTGGCTCTCTTAGGAGGTTTCCACCGAGGCAAGCCCACCACATCACCCTTCTATAACGGGGGGCAGCTCAAAGTCTCGAGCTAATTTGAGCTTGCTGGCAGACTCCGGGAGTCTTGGGGAAATTAGTCGCCTGTGGGACGCCGTAGGGACGAAATCCTGGTTTTTCTTTGGCCTTCTAGGAGGCCCTTTGCGACACCTTCTAGAGACGTCTATGAAGGTTAGTTATAGAATGGGAAAGTCTTCGGGTTTTGCAATGAACTGGCTTCCCTCCTCCATCCCTGGAGATTTTAAGCTGTCTCAATGCAGAGACAAACACTGGGCTTGAGAAAACTGCCTTAATCTCAACACCTGAATTCTGAATAGATTAGCTGAATTCCAATCTCTCTCTGGACAAGTCCATCCTTTAAAGTGTTTTTTTTTTTTTTTTTTTTTCTTTCTAATACTGGGACTGATTAACACTTGTGCCCTCAGGCAAAAGCAGCGAGCCAAAACACACCCAGCACACTTGTCTCTTTTAAAGCTGAAAAACTGAACCTAATGAAACCTAGGACCCACCCACCATCTCAACTTTTTCCAGGGTCCAAACCTCAAGGTTTCTGCCACTGATGCTAACAGCTGTTTGTCGGTTTCCCTTTACCTCCAACCTGAGACTCTCAGCTCTTTTCTTCTCAGGGCAACTTCTGCCTCCTCAAAAAACACTCGGAGCAGAAGCGCCTTTTAATACAAATCTCTCCCAGACTTAGGCCTGTAGGTGTCCCAGAAACTGTCCGAGGAGACCCCAGTCTCTGTCCTGAGTTTGAGCAGGAGGAACACTGGAGAAACTGCATCACACCACAGGGGCTGAATTGGTCCCCGGTGTCCTGCTCCCTGGTAGAGAATTGGGTTCTGGCCCTGTTACCCCTTTTATCCCAGGACGATCCCAACACCTCAGGGGCCAGTAAGCCGGATTGGCAGTGCTGAGATACTTTGCACTCCCTCTGACCCCTTCTACCCCTCCCCCATAAGAGTGGGAAAGTGGGGGGAAGGCTCAAGGTCTTTGCTTATTAAGGAACCAACTCTTTTAAAAGAAAGGCAGCACAGTTAAAAGATTTCTAAGAGCTTAAATTGCATTCTTACTTTGACTAGATATTAAGGCCTCTTGCCTACCCTGACTTCTTAGTCCACACCTTTTAATACCAACCCCAGGAGAAATTAGCTTTCCTAGAAATTAAGAATGAAAGGGCTACTACTTAACACTTTTTACTATAGACAAATAATCTTTTGCTCCCAGTATTTTCTCCTTCTTCTCCTTGTTAGATGGGCCATCAGTATTCTTACAGGCAGCCCACAGAAAGGACCTGATGCATTTCCTGCTGCATCTCCACCCTGGATGACACCCCGGTTTTAACCTGCTCCCGAGATCTGGGCTTCAATCTTTGTACTCTCAACTGCCCTTCAGTCTGGAGAACATGGGACAACTGACTGGGAACAACTGACCAGGACAAACACCCCTTAGATGCCCTGCTACCATCCCCAAATCCTACACTTCACACCTCACCTCCTGGCATGAACACCCAAATCTCTACGCCCCTTGCCAGCTCAAAGCAGTTAAGAGGAGATCAGCGCCCCTTTTCCCACATGCCTTTGGAGGTGACTGCTTGAGGGGGGGATGAAGAGGGGACCCCTGAACTTGGAAAATCCTGGAAGGAGAAAATCTTCAATTCTATCTCAATAACTGACTTTGCCCCATGTTTTTTTCCTTAAATGAATTTAAGTTCCAACTGCTTGAGGGGGGAATGATGCGGGAAAGATTCCAATTTTTGATTCCCAACCCCCCCCCCCTTAGTTAATGTAAATTACCCTTTGACTCACAAATCCTGGTTCCTTTGAATTCCAATAGAAGATCCAGACCTGTCCCAGCCCCACCCGGATCTGAGGCAACTTTGGGGCTACACCCCAAAGCCCCTCAAGCTAAGTCTCCGACTTAAAGGGGCCACACTGGGAACCCCTCTTTGCAGAGATTCCAAACATGCCAGCCATGTGAGGACCTTCTGTCCACTGGACCCTCTGTCCAGTGCCCTCCTAATCTCTATCTTCACCTATCTCCTACTTCTAAACTCAATAATAAACCTCTTTTATCAATCTAAAAAAAAAAATGAAATCTGAAGCTTCAAGAACCCCTTTAAAGAGCAATTTCCCTAATAGGACTTTTCAGAAGGTCCAGAGCAGCATGCTAGGACCCTGGCATTCTCTTCTCAGTGTCAGCATACATTTCCCTAACAGGACCTTGCAGAAGGTCCAAAGCAGCTTTCTCTGCTTCTATGACCCTACCTATTGAGAAGGCATTCTTTTCTCAGTGTCAGCCTTCATTTCCCTAATAGGACCTTGCTACTAAAGAAGTCAGTCTCAGCAAAACTGGCTTCCTACCCAACAATAAACTTTCATTTTTGCCAATTAATATTTCAGGTTTCATGAATTCTTTCATGAAGAATCTGCACTAACCATAAGGTGATTTTAACACTCTCTGACTATCACTAACCTCATCAGTATGATACTTATTGCTGGATATAATATTTTTAGGTACAAGTCTAGTTTATTTGATTGCCAATGTATGGTATTCCTTGACCTGTAGAGTTTTTTATTTATTTATCGTAAATAGTGATAAGTTTTGTGTGAGTCTAATTGTAACTCTGATATATTTGAATTGTTTTGTTGTTGTTGTTGTTGTTGTTATGGCTTGTAAAATTTTCTCTTTGATCTAGGAGTTAGTAATGATGTTCCTGTATGTTTTCAGGGGATAATATGTGGATTTTTTTTTCTACTTCTATTTTCCCCTCTAGTTCTATCACTTCAAGACAATTTTCTTTAATTCTTTCTGATATTATTGTACCAAGGGTCTTTTTTTGGCCATAGCTTTCAAATAGTTCAATTATTCTTATGATTTCTCTTCTTGATTTGATGAGATGAGATATTCTCATCTATTTTTTCATTCATTATATTTTTAAAATTATTTCTTGGTCTCTTATAACTTTATTGACTTCTCCTTGCCCAATTCTTTCTTAAGATTCTGGATCTCCTTTTCTACTTAGTTGACTTTCTTTTCACAATTTTGTTTTTCTTGAATTGTTCTTTTAAAAAAAGTTTTTTCTCAATCACTTTGATTTTTAAAGTCTTTTTTGGGTTCTTTTATGATTTCTTTTTTGGTCAGATAATCATTTAACACTACTCATTGGGAGAGGAGAGGCTTTTTTTTTTTTTTTTTTTTTTTTTTTTTTTTGCTTCAGTTTCCTTCTCTGAGATGAACCCTAGTCTTCTCTATTCTCAAAGTAATTTTCTATAGTTGAGTTCTTTCTCCTTTGCCTGATCATTTATTTATTGGTTGATTCATTCATTCATTAGTGAAAGCTTATTTGTATAATTATCTTTAGTCCTGGGGTAGGAGAATGGTACCTGTGGCTTCAGGTCTTCCTTCAGTTTTCCTAGCTGGCCTAGAACCCCAAACCAAGAACTTTACCCTCCTATAAGTGCCCACAGCCAAAAGTTTCCTTGCTCCACTGCTTTTGCACTCACCGTGTGTGTGTGTGTGTGTGTGTGTGTGTGTGTGTATGTATGTGTGTGAGATGGTTCCTTCTTGCCCAAAGCCAAGTCTTAACAGCATAGCTGAGCCTGGTGTTCCTTATCAGCAGAGGTTCCTTCAGTCTTCCTGGACTCAAACTCCTGACTTCTGCACACTGTCCAGGAAATAAAAGTTCCTATACCTGGGACTGAGGCTACATTCCAACTCAACTAGCTCCAGGGCTTCCCACTTGCTGTTTCAATGGAGTTCCACTGGAGGTGTTTACAATTCACACCAGCCACACTTCTACCCTGGGGTTTTTCTTCGGATTTTCTTTCAGCCAGGAGGGACCATTGTTCTGTCCCAACTCTTAATGTTTTTTTACTGGTCTACATTCACCCTGAGCTGCAATTTTATTTTGTTTTCTTGGAGAAATCTGGAGAGCTTAGAATTTTCTACCCTCTTCTCAGAATCCATCCCCCAAGTACTCTTTATTTTATTTTATTATTAAAGCTTTTTTTAATTTTTGGAACATATGCATAAATTTTCAACATTCACCCTGGCAAAACCTTGTGTTTCAATTTTTTTTCACCCTCCTTTTCCCTTACCCCCTCCCCTAGACAGAAAGTAATCCAATATATGTTAACCATGTGCAATTCTTTTTTTAAAATTAAAGCTTTATATAGATAGATAGATAAATAGATAATTTTCAATATTCACCGTTACAAAAGCTTGTGTTCTAAATTTTTCCCTCCCTTCTCCCCTACCCTCTCCCCTAGACAGCAAATAATCCAGTATATGTTAAACATGTGCATTCCTTCTACACGTATTCCCACAAATCTGCTGCACAAGAAAAATCAGATCAAAATGGAAAAAATGAGAAAGAAAACAAAATGCAAACAAAAAGAGTGAAAATACTTTGTTGTGATCCACACTCAGTTCCCGCAATCCTCTCTCTGAGTGTAGATAGCTCTCTTTATCATGAGACCAATGGAACTTGCCTGAATCATCTCATTGTTGAAGAGAGCTAAGTCTATCAGAATTGATCATCATATAGTCTTGTTATTGCCATGTATAATGATCTCCTGGTTCTGCTCATTTCACTTAACATCAGTTCATGTCAGTCTCTCCAGGCCTTTCTGAAATCATCCTGCTGGTCCTTTCTTATAGAAAAACAATATTCCCTAGCATTCATATACCATAAACTTATTCAGCCATTTTCCAATTGATGGGCATCCATTCAGTTTCCAGTTTCTAGCCATTACAAAAAGGGCTACCCCAAACATTTTTACCATGTGGGTCCCTTTTCCCTCCTTTAAGATCTCTTTGGGATATAGGCCCATTAAAGACACTGCTGGATCAAAGGGTAGACACAGTTTGCTAATCCTCTGGGCAAAGTTCCATATCATTTTCCAGAATGGTTGGATCCCAAGTACTCTTAACCATTGACTTTATAGTCAATGTATTGGTTGGTGATTTATTGTTGTTCAATTAAGTCTGGTTCTTTATGATCCCATTTGGAGTTTTCTTGGCAGAGTTACTAGAGTAGTTGCTATTTTCTTCTCCAACTCACTTTACAAATGAGCCAACTGAGGCAAACAAGGTTATGTGACTTGCCGAGGTTCACACAGATAGTAATTATTTGAGGCCAAATTTGGACTCAAGAAGAAGATCAGGATCCTTGACTCTAAGCCACAGCATTCTATCCACTGTGCCACCTAGTTGCCATCTATCTTTTGACTGTTGCTATTGCTGCCTATAGCAACCCTGAGTCCTGCACATACCTGTTATTCCTATTAGGTTTGTGTATGATTCTCTCTTCTTCCAAGTTCTCTGATCTACCCATATTTGGTATCCACTCTCCACTATGTCATTTTGTCTTGTAATCCTAGAAGGCAAAAGATCTCTAGGACAAAACAAAAAGTCAAGATCCCTAGAAGGGAGACAGACAAAGAAATGGGTTTAACTTAGATCATTATTCATATCAAATGTTCAAGGGAGAGCAAGGGAGAACTCCAGAGAATGAACAAACATGGGTGTAATGGATACATTCAAAGCAGGAATTCAAGGCCAAAGTAATTATCAATCAAGAGGTGCAGAGAAAGAAAGACATAGAAAGCTCTTCTAGTCACCAACTAGGCTTAAAACATTCAAACAAACAATAATCAGGAATTTAGACTCATTGGTGTGTATAGATAAATAATAAATTTTATTTTTGAGAATACATTTTTAAATCAGTTCTCTTTATACTCAAGCATACAATTGAAAGAGTGAAATGTATTCTTTTATAAATAACTTTCTATGGATTTTGGTTGGTAATTTAATTATGTTAAACAATAAAGAACTAGATGTAGATGTTGTATAGTTATTGGTCTTCCATAAATATGTATTAGCAATCTATTGGTATTCCTTAGATAATAATATACTAGTCAGTCTAAATCAGATACATTTTTGAAGCTCTCAGCTGAATATTATATACAGTCACATAATTTACAAATGATGACATAATTTTTAAATGTTAATCATAATTTAATAGGTTTTTGGCTGGTCTTTTATTACAAAAATGGAATATAGGAGAAGTCAAGGAAAGCTACAATAATAAAAATAATTTGACAGTGAACATCATATAGTTTAAATATTAAATCTGACAGTTTAAAATTATTTGGGGGAAGGATTGGACTGGCAGTATTTCTGGCAGTTTCCCAGATATAAAAGAATGAATTGACTTTAAAATCTGAATTGTGCTTTCATCTCTAGTAAGCTTATATGAAAAGTTCATAGGATAGTAGGATAATAGATTCAGTGCTGGAAGGAACTTTAGATATCCTTTATTCTGATCTCTTCATTTTATACATGAGGAAGCTTGGTTCCAGATAGGTTAAATGATTTGTCTAAAGTCATACAGATAGTCAATAGAAAAGCCAAGTGTCAAAATTAGATCCTCTCAGTCAAATATAGTGGTCTTTCTAGAGCAGAAGTTCTTAACTAGGGGTCCATGAACTTGTTTCTTAATATTTTGATAACTGTAATTCAATTTATGTGGTATCTTCATAATCCTTTGTTCTTATTTTATGCCTTAAAAATATTCTGAGAAGGGCTTTACAAGACTATTAAAGGGGTCTATTATACAGAAAATATTAAGAACTCCTGTTGTCAACTGATCTAGAGCTTTGCTCTCCCCACTCCATAGCTCAGGTATTAAATTAGTTATATCCTTTTAGTTACAGATAACAAATAATTGAACATTTTTATCATCTGCAAAGGAGAAAAACCCCATTAACACCCTGGTGTCTGAATACAAGAGTAAATACTTGGACTCAGAGTTAACTACTTATTGAAATATGTTTGACCTTCCCAAAAGCACAATTTTAAATCAGCACTCATTTAAATGATGTTGCTATTATTCAAAGCACTGTTATATAATGAGCAGAAAATGAACTGTTATACTAATAGTGAAATACTTCCTGCATTCAAATTTGGCCTCACACTTTTACTAGTTGTGTGACCCTTGGCAAGTCACTCAATCCTGTTTGCCTCAGTTTCCTCATCTGTAAAATGACCTGGAGAATATCTCTTCAGTATCTCTGCCTAGAAAACCCTAAATGAAGAGTTAGATGTGACTAAAAAATGAAAGAACAGCAACAAAATGGAACTATATGCTCCCTTTATGAATAAAAACAGGATGAAAATGATAAGTCACAAATTGTGATGATCTTTAAAATCAGTTTATTAGATCCAGAATGTACTAAGAAAGAACCCAGATCTTGATTGGACAAACAGGAATATGGATCTGGAGAAGGGGAAAAAGTGAGAAATCACACAGAGCTGAGAGATCAAAAGCATCTGCCAAAAAAAGGAACAGATTGAGAGGCTATGAGATAGATTAAGACAGAAGCAGAAAACCTATTGGCCTACAGATTCCAACCAGTAATTATGTTTTCTTCATCCCACTGAACTCTTTCATGGGAGATTGAAATCTTTTCCTCTGTATGTGTCATAAGTATGGGGAGGGAGTTTACCTTGCTTTGTTTTAAATGTTTGTTTTGGCTTTATAAACAGTAGTCACCAGCTGGCAATTATTATTTGGAGACATATTCATTTGGAAAGCAATTGGAAAGAAGCAATTAAGAAAAGAAATATTTCCAGAGAAAAGCTAGATAGATCTAACATTGAGGTATTTTGCCAGGTAATCTCTTTGACTGGGAGTTCAAAGCTTAGAAAAAGATAAAAAGAATTACATGCCTTAATGATAATTCCTAGAGTGGAGAAGGAAAATTTATAATGGCAACTTGTCACTTCCAACCCCAACTCTGGACACAGTTAATAGTAAGGTAAAAAGCATTTTATCACTACCTTTCCTCACTTTTATCACCTTTATCACTACCACATGTAGAATTACCTTCAACAGTTCAAATTTCTATAATGTTATATGGTTTGCAAAGTTCTTTTCTCACAATCCTGTGAAATATGTAAAAGTAATTTTGTTTTTGTTGTTGCTGTTCATTCATGTCTGATTCTTTGTGATCCCATGGACCATACTGTACATGGGGGTTTTCTTGGCAAAGATACTAGAGTGGTTTGCCAGTTCTTTCTCTAGTAGATTAAAGCAACAGAAGTTAAATGATTTGTGCAAAGTGACATAGCTAGTAAATGTCTGAGACCAAAATTGAACTCAGGTCTTCCTGACTCAGGTCCAGTGCCCTATCCATTAAGCAACCTAGCTACTCCCATTTTTAAAAGCTTGTTTACATATTTGTTTGTTTTTATAAGCATTTATTTTTGCCTCTCCAAAATTAAATAATAAATAAATGAAAACTAAAATTATTAAAACAAATATATGCATAGATATATTTGTTTTAATGATTTTAAGCATATATCAGGAAACTAATTTCCATTTGTTTTCTTGAGTTTAGTTTAGGTACAATTTTGCCAGAAACAATTGTATTTAATTTAACATTAATCGAATATCCAAGCAATTTTGCTTAGAGAGAAAGAAGCCCAAACTGGCATGCTTCCCCTGTGCCCTCAAACATTTCTCTCTAAGCTAGATATATAATAATATATTAGATTAATTTTAACTTGTATAAAATAGTTTCTGGCAGTATTAATAGTTTTTCTTTGACAGTTAAGTGGCACCTAACCAGGACCCAGGACCTATTTAATATTTAATACTTCCTAGCTGTGTGGCCATGGGCAAGTCACTTAACCCTAATTGTCTCAGCAAAAAATAATAATAAAAGACTTCCATGGCCAAGTAAATTGAAATGAGGGCCCTTTAGAACACTTATAGGAAGTTTTTTGGAGCAGAGCTGCCCAGGCTTGTTTACTCCTATGTAGATGGTAAAATCTAACCATTTCAGAGAAAGATGAAGTTTGTCACGCAAAGAGCAATCAATAAATAAGCATTTTAAAAGCATCTACGATGTGTCAGGCACCAAAGACAGAGGTATTTGTTCATTTATCTTTTTATGACTGTGTTGAGAATCACCTTTGTTTGTATTGCAATGTATATGCTAAGTCTTCCTTACTATATGTATAGTCTTTGGACATTATATCTGGTTAGCACATTACCTGAGACTAGTGACCCATTCTTTGAGTAGGAGTTTAATTTCTCTCAGTCACGCTGGGAACCACAAACTACATAGGTTCTCCCAACTATCTAAAAGTTATGTGTGGTATTTTCTTCACTATTTGTTGGTGGTTTGCTTAATATCTATGAATCTTTTTTGTGCTTAGAGTTATGAAGTCTTGAGCACTCAATGGGGTTTTGATTGCTAGCGAGGGGGCGAGAGAGGGGGATGCCGGGCTTCAGGGGGATAGAAGAAAAAAAATCGAGGGGATGAGAGGGATGGGAAGAAAGATTTGATGATGGTAATGAAAAAAGTTTCCATTTTTCCCACTGCCTTACAGTGCCTTGGATGGTGGTACATAAAGATAGCCATTGCCCCAACTGCACCTTTGATAGATTTCTTGGTCCCATTTTCCAGTGAAGGGAAATTCAGATTCTTATGACTTTCTGTGACTTTTATTTTCTCCTTTTTAGAATGGGGGAAAAACTATGGGTCAAAAGACGCTAATTTACACAGGTAGATAATTGGCATATTATCTTTTATGTGAGTCTGCATTGATGTTTCTTTAACAAAAAAAAGTGCTTCATCTATAAGAGAACTGAAGTCAGTAATAAAAATTTCTTATCAGTGTTTCCAAAAGCAGAGAAAGAAAAAAAAAGTCATTTTATCATTAGTTTACAAAAGATCTATTTATTTGTAGTTATTTTCCACTTATTTTTCTCTTTAATTTAAAAAAAAGGAATTATTTCAGAAAATGCAAATAAAATATTTTTGAGAGAAAAAGAGTGAAATTTTCATTTTAAGTATTTTTTTTTTGCCTTACCATAAGGAACTTCTCAATGATATGGAAAATTTTAGTTGCCTAATCAATTAGAAATAAAAAGACAACTAGAATTCTAGTTCATGCATTTAATATAAGAAGCCAACTAGAAGCATTTTATGTGGCAAAATGAGAAACTTCCAGGAAATCTTGAAGTTTAATTTCTGATCACTTAGAAGCAAAGTTTTAAACTGTGATAGTTTGGGGGGGGGGGAGAGATAAAAAAACTACAGTAAAATATTTTAAAATATGATTTTAAAGCAGAAAAGTATAAGGTTAAGAAATGAACAGTATTAAAAGTGAAATAATGAATCAATATAAAGAGAAATACAATTTTGTGATTTGCAGGAACCAGAGTTGTTGAGTCAAAAATTCAGGGAGAAAAGAAGGAACAAAATTAAATCTAGTTTACAGAACATTGTAGCCTTGAAATCCATTTGAAAAGATAAGAAGAAATATATAAAGTTACTTTTAGGAGGAGAAAATTTTAACATGCGTTTTTGTATCCAGTGACATAAACTTATCCAGAACTGAAATAAGTGGTTTCAATTTCTGATTCCCAATAGCAAAAAAAGGAACTTGTGACTCTTTGTTTAAATAGTGATTGATTTAAGAACCTTATTTTTGCCAGGTCTCTGAATCTTCTTGGGTAGCTAGGTGGTGCAGTTTATAGAGTGCTGGGTCTGGAGTCGGGAAGGTTCATTTCCTTGAGTTCAGATGTGATCTCAGATACTTGCTGGCTAGGTGTCTATGGGCAAGTCACTTTACCCTGTTTGCCTCTGTTTCCTCATCTGTAAAATGAGCTGGAGAAATATATGGCAAAGCACTTCAGTATCCTTGCCAAGAAAACCCCTAATGGAACCATAAAGAATTGGACACAACTGGAAACAACTGAACAACACAAATATGAATCTACAGCATGGCTAGAAGCCCAGCTCTACAAAAGTAGCACTGGTAAGATTACAAACAAAATTTTGTTTGGAAAAACAAAATTACTATGTTTTTAGACATAAAGGAAAGGAGAGAATACTTAAATAATACGATTATCATATCTTTAAAACTATGAACTCTATATAGAGAAATATGCCTATTTCATCCTTAGGAAATTTGATCCTTAGGAAGCTTGAAATTTCTTATGATTTTCAAGCTTAAATTCACAGGTATTGTGATTTTGAAAAATGATTAGAATCATGCAGGAACTTCTAAAATTTGAGTAATTTGAAATTTGGATTTATTGAATTTTATAAATTAATGGGTAACGATTATTATTTATGAAATGGTTAATCTGTGCTCTGAATGGTAACTGCTTGTGCTACAACTTCGTAGGAATAAGCGATGATTACGCTGGTTTCTGAAAGCAAACAATATAAAATACCAAAAATGGGAGAAAAATGAAATGATTTTTCCATGTTGCAAATCAATGTTAGATTAATATTAGATTAGTAATAAATTTTATTTTTCTAATTATGGCTCAAAGAGCTAAATGTATGGAATTCCTCATTGGTATAGATTGATTACTCAATGCCCCATTCCCGCTTGTGTGAGGATAGGGTAGGATTGATGACAATTGGAGAGAAGAGAGGTCCATTCTTTTGTCTTCAAATAACTTTGAGAGAAAAGATTCCCTATTCAAATTCCTCTTCAGGTCCCTGAAGGAAGAGAGAGAGACTCTGGGAGAGAAGATAACATAGAAAACAGACAATCTAATATCCATATGTCTGCTATTTTTGAGATTCTGGAGCATTTCAACTCAAGTGAGATCTAGGATTCTCTCTTGTTTGAGTTATCTTGCTCCAAAAGGGACAATTCATCTTTTCTGCAATTTCTGTTTGCTATCTGTCTGGATAAATGAATTTGTTTGCAATTTTTCATATGGGTTTATTATGTAATTGGAAGGCATCTACTGATGAGGAAGATTGGATATACACTTGGGACATTCAGTCTCCCATAAGGAATAGCAATCAGAAGTATAACTTGAACTTTAGAGTTATTTCCTCTAAACAGATTTCTCCTCAATTGGAGACAATATATAAAGGAGTAGCGAATAAATATGATTCTAGCCCAATACTCCATTTCTCTGAGGAAAGCAGAACAGCCAGCCTCTGGCCCTATCTTCTTGCTACCCTTCCTGGAAGAAATCAAAGTCTCACTTGGAGAAGGATTGAGGTGGGGTGGGGGAGAGAAGTCTAGAGATGTTTATTTTTGTTTTCTTGAAAACCACATCTACAAAAAACCCCGTGGATATACATAAATATTAAGAGATTACATTCATCCATCTGAATATTGTCATTGATTTATGAATTTGAACTATTACATTGTTGAGACTTTGTCTAAAAAACAAAGTACCATTCTGGAGAATGAGTGTGATAAATATTCAAGTGGATATATTGTAGGGTTTGAAAGAGTTCATTTAGGTTTGGTGAACAGTAAAACAAATATGATCTGACTATTCATTTTTTCTTTATTACTGAATACCTGTGTCATGTGCACTAAACACAAGGGTTCTCCAAGTTTTGTCTTCATCTCTATTACTTAGCTTTTCTTACTTCCTTCAAGGCTCAGCCAAAATCCCACTCTATATGTCTGCAAATTTTCATCCAATTTATTTTTTATTTCAAATACAGCCTCCTCTTTCATCTGTTAAAGAGATATTAAAATGTTGATGGGTATCCTATGAACCTCCAAAATTCACAAGGACCTCCTTTGGTCAAGGTAGACGAAAGACTGGGGCTAAGGCTGAAGCTGAGGTATTCTCCTCTCCCAAGCATCTCCCTTTCAAAGGCAGCTTTATCTCTTCTCTTCCAGAGAAGCAACAGGGTAGTCAAACTTAGCCTTAGACACATATATATGACGCTGGTCAAGTCATTTAATCTGTTTGCCTTGATTTCTCCAACTATAAAAAGAAGATAATTATAGTACCTACCTCATAAGTAGTTATGAGGATTAAATCAGGTAAAAATTGAAAAGTGTGTATGACAAAGCCCCAAACTCTTCCTTTGCAAGATTTCTTCCAGTTTATTCAATGGCTCATTGAACACATCTAAATTTCATGAGTTAGATGTAATTATTTTGATTGGTTGTTCAAGTGAGTTGAGCTCTCCTATTTTATTGTTTATGTAAGGTATCCCACTCCCACGGGTTTCTTTTTGTGTATTTTTTCCCTTTAGATAGAAAGCTCCTTCTGGGCAAGAAGTATCTATCTTTCTTTTTAGTTGTATCTTTTTGCAACTTAGCATTGTGCCTAGAATGTTAATTGACTAATGATGCATTCAGTTGCCCCCCACACACACACATACACACTCCTCTCTGCCTCTGTACATAACAATGCTACTAAGTTTCTCTCATTAAGTTGGAGTTTACAAAGCATTTGAGAAAGATACTGAAAATATTTTGCTATTTTCAGAGAGCATAGACATCATTTTAGTTACTTTATTTTCTTTTTGTTCCTAACTTTTGTATCCAACTGTGTAGGAAGCATTCTGATGAACAAGTTAGTCAACCAATACAGTTTTGAATTGGTTTTTGTTGTTTGCAGTCTTACAGGGTTGTGGGGGATGAGTCAGGAACCAAACAGAAGTTTAATTTTAAAGTGAGGGAAATGACTTGTAAACAAGAAGATATCTAGGTATATGAAAGCCTCACCTCTAGTGCAGGGAAACCTAAGGCAGTATGGGATCTCAATACTTATATTAATTGCTATGCAGTGGGTTGTAACCCTGACAATAAGGAGTAATGGCAACAGAGAGACAAGTTGGATTTATAGTAAGTAGGGCTTCATGACCAGAACGTGAGTACTTGTCCAAGCTTATCTGTTGCTTTTCTGACCTTAAAGAACACTTGGTGTTAGTTAAAGCAATACAATGATTATGTGATTTTGCCAAAGGATGAGATGATCCAAAAGGTGGATACCAAAGATTGGTGTGATCCCAAATTCAATTTGCTTCTTCAGTCTTTAAAAAACAAAAAACAAAAAAAAAAAACTATATAACGAAATTCAGCATGAGCACACTGGGGACTACTTAAGTTTGAGGTATCCCCTTGTAATGGGCTGAGGTTTGAGTTGATGCACTGAGGTCCCAAGCACGTGAGGCTAAATAGTAATTGGACTATACTCTATTAATATACATGCTTGGATAAAGAATGGCCCCCACCCACTCTCTGTGCAAGTCCTGATGTGTTGTATAGGAAATGATGATTTTGGTGGGTGGAGGCAGAGAGACAGGAAGAGAGGCTGGGAGAGATTGGCCTGGGTTCTATGCTCATAGCTGCTGGTGGTGTGGCTGCTGGTCTAGCTAGCTTCTTGACTCAGCTGCACACATTGCTATTGCCCATTCTCTTCCACCTCCGATCTCTTCACTGAGAATAAAGATTGATGATTTTCCCCTAACTTGAATTCCTGACTCCGGCAGATTTTAAAATATGTGGTCTTCACATCCCCTAATATCTATACCCCATTAGATAATTTTTTGGAGGACATAGAGGACAGACTATAATATCAGAGAAACTGAGACAAGACAGAGATTGGTTTTTAATCTTTAATGTGGAAAGTTTTGACGAGTCGGCTTTGTGGGACTCTTGTCCAAAGCATTTCAGCCTAGATAAACCAAGGCAGGGAACTTATATAGTGTTTTAGCTAACTGGGGTTTAACCAGAAAGGGGGAGGGGCTGAGGATGCTGGGAGGAGGACAAGCCATAATTCCAGGAAAGGATCATAAACTAATTTCCCCTCATGTTCTATCATTCTGGGGCAATTTTCTTGGCTGATTTTTTGCTTTGTGTCAAGGTTCTTTTTGTTCACAACTTTCTGATAGTCTGCAATTATTGTTAAATTATCTCTTCTTGATCTGTTCTCCAAATCTGTCATTTTTCTTATGTTTCACATTTTCTTCTATTTTCTCATTCTTTATAATCTGTTTGGTATTTTTTTCCCTTGGGCTCTCATAGCTTCACTGGCTTCCCCTTGCCCAATTCCAATTTTCAAAGAATTCTTTTCATCTTTGAGACTAGGTACTTCCTTTTCCAGTTTAACTTTTTTCATAATCTTGTTTTTCTTGGATGATTTTTTAAAAAGTTTTTCCTCAATGTCTCTCATTTGATTTTTAATTTCTTTTTTGAGCTCTTTTATAAATTCTCTTTGGGTAGGGAGCCATTTCACATTACTCTTTGAGGTAGAAGTTGTTACTGTTTTTTTTTTTTTTTTAAACTAAAGTGTCCCCTTCTGAAGATGAACCCTGGTCTTCCCTGTTCCCATAATATGTTTCAATGGTGGAGTTTTTCTTCTTTGCCCATTCATTTTTTTTTTTTTTTTAATAAGAGGTATTAGTGTAAGTACCTCTAATCATGGGGTGGGAGGATGGTGCCTTCAGCTTTACTTCAGCTCTCCTCTTTGATCAGGAGCCCTGAACCAAGACCTCCACTCTCCTGCAAGTGCCCACAGCCCTCAGTGTCTTTGCCCTACTGCTTCTGCACTCACCAGGTAATAATTCCTTCTTGCCCAAGGCTGTATCTCAGCAGCACCGCTGAGCCTGGCATTGCCACTTTTGGGTTCAGAAATACATTTCACTTTGCAGGGAAAAATACAAGAGAAAAAGGAAAATATGAGGAAAGGGAGGGTTACTATTAAGCAAAGCAAGCTTTTAAATAAAAGGCAGGAAACAAAGAGAAAAGTATAAGAGAATTGGATATAGAGAAATAGATAATTTTCAGGCATAACTGTGAATATGAATAGGATGAACTCATCTATAAAAACATAAGAGGATAAGAGGATGGATTAGAAAGCAGAATCTAACAATATATTGTTTGCAAGTTACACTAGAAAACAGAAAGTCATGCACTGAGTTAAAATAAGGGACTGGAATAAAGTTCTAATGAACTTCATCTGAAATGAAAAAGGCAGATATAGCAATCGTAATCTCAGACAAAGTAACAGCAAAAATAGACAATTAAAAGAGAAAAATAGGGAAACTACATTTCCTGAAAGGAAGCATAAACAATGAATTTTTTTTTAAATTTTGCTGAGGCAATTGGGGTTAAGTGACTTGCCCAGGATCACAATACCCAGAACAATGAATTAATACACACATATGTATATACATATATGTGACATACATATATGTAATATACATACAGATGTGTATATATGTGTGTGTGTATACCAAATGATAGAGCATAGCATCTAAATACAGAAAGGAAAAGTTAAATATGTTGCCAAGACTAATAGATATACTATGATAGTGAAGCGCCTCAGTTTATCCCTATAGGCCTAGATAAATCTATCAAAAAACAAACAAGAAGTGAAGTACCTGAGTAAAATTTTAGGAATATTAGATATGATAAACTTCTGAAGGATTAGAAATTGTATTTTCAGCTGTGCATATCACCTTCAGAAAAATTTAAGTTGTGTTAAGGCATCAAAACCTCACAAACCAATGGAGAAAAATGGAAATATCAAACAAAATAGAGAATAATCCAACAAAATTATCAATTATCAATTTAATGATTAAAAATTAATCAGAGAATAAACAATTTATCTCAAAGAATGAGTGGGTTTAAGATCAAATCTTAGAAACAAGTGCAATTTTCATTCAAGATTATGACAACAATGAAATAACATCCTGAAAATTTTAGGTGCAAAGTAATTCTTCAGCCAAAATATTTCTCTCTACGTTTTTTCTTCAATAAAAGAGAATAAACAAGTTAGGTATAAACCTAAAATAAATCTGAAAAACCAAGAAATTAAAAGTTTGTAATTAAACACAAAAATGGAAATTCTATCAAAGCACAGATGAACAAAATTTAAAGCAAAACAATTCCCTGAATTAATAAATAAAACCAGAACATGATTTTTTGAAGAAAAAAGGCACAATGGAATAGAGAAATCATAAACTAACTTGATTTTTTAAAGAAACAAAGATTTTCAAAAAAAAGACCAAGTTACTAGTATCAAAGATGATAAATTTATAATCAATAAATTAGCAAGAAATAAAAATCAAGAATTGGAAACTGAGAAAGTGCTCATTAATTGAGAATAGATGATTTTTGGTATATGAATATGATGGAATATCAGTGTGTTGTAAGAAATGATGAAGCAGAGAAACCTGGAAAGATTTTTTTTTTAATTAAAGCTTTTCATTTTCAAAACATATGCATGGATAATCTTTCAACATTAACCCTTGCAAAACTTTGTGTTCCAATTCCCCCTCCCCTTCTCCCACCCCTTTCCCTAAATGGCAAGTAATTCAATATTTGTTAAACGTGGTAAAAAATATATGTTAGATCCAATATATGCTTACATATTTACACAGTTATCTTGTTGCACAAGAAAAACCAAATCAAAAAGGAAAAAGTGAGAAAGAAAATAAAATGCAAGCAAACAACAAAAAGAGTGAAAATGCTTTGTGGTGATCCACACTCAGTTCCCACAGTCCTCTCTCTGGGTCTAGCTGGCTCTCTTCATCACAAAATCATTGAAACTGGTCTGAATCAGTTCCAATTGTTGGAACTGTTGTTGAAGAGAGCCACATCGATCAGAATTGATCATCATAATTTGTGACCAAAGAATAACTAAAGATCATAATTGATCACAAAATAGAAAATTTTGATCATATCAAACTGAAAAGCTTTTGTACAAATAAAACGAATGCAGACAAGATTAGAAGGGAAACAATAAACTGGGAAAACATTTTTACAGTCAAAGGTTCTGATAAAGGCCTCATTTTCAAAATATATAGAGAACTGAGTCTAATTTATAAAAAATCAAGCCATTCTCCAGTTGATAAATGGTCAAAGGATATGAACAGACAATTTTCAGATGAAGAAATTGAAACTATTTCTAGCCATATAAAAAGATGCTTCAAGTCATTATTAATCAGAGAAACGCAAATTAAGACACCTCTGAGATACCATTACATACCTCTCAGATTGGTTAGGATTACAGGAAAAGATAATGCTGAATGTTGGAAGGGATGTAGGAAAACTGGGACACTGATACATTGTTGGTGGAGTTGTGAACACATCCAACCATTCTGGAGAGCAATTTGGAATTATGCTCAAAAAGTTATCAAACTGTGCATACCCTTTGATCTTGCAGTGTTACTATTGAGCTTATATCCCAAAGAGATTTAAAAGAAGGGAAAGGGATCTGTATGTGCAAAAATGTTTGTGGCAACCCTCTTTGTAGTGGCCAGAAACTGGAAACTAACTGGATGCTCATCAATTGGAGAATGGCTGAATAAATTGTGGTATATGAATGTTATAGAATATTATTGTTCTGTAAGAAATGACCAGCAGGATGATTTCAGAAAGGTCTGGAGAGACTTACATGAACTGATGCTGAGTGAAATAAGCAGGACCAGGAGATCATTATATATTTCAACAACAATACTACATGATGATCAATTCTGATGGATGTGGTTCTCTTCAACAATGAGATGAACCAAATCAGTTCCATTTGTTCAATAATGAATAAAATCAGCTACACCCAGCAAAAGAATTCTGGGAAATGAGTGTGAACCACTACAAAGCATTTCCATTCCCTCTGTTTTTTTCTGACTGCATTTTTTATTTCCTTCACAGATTAATTGTATATTATTTCAAAGTCCGATTCTTCTTGTGCAGCAAAATAACTGCATGTGTATATATATGTATATATATATATACATATATATACACATATATTGTATTTAACATATACTTTAACATATTTAACATGTATTGGTCATCCTGCCATCTAGGGGAGGGGGTGGGGGGAAGGAGGGGAAAAATTGGAACAAAAGGTTTTGCAATTGTCAATACTGAAAAATTACCCATGCATACATCTTGTAAATAAAAGCTATAATAATAATAAAAAAAAGTATTGATCATCATATAATATTGTTGTTGCCATGTACAGTAATCTTAGCATCAGTTTATGCAAGTCTCTCCAGGCCTCTCTGAATTCATTCTTATAGAACAATAATATTTCATAATACTCATATACCATAACTTATTTAGCCATTCTCCAGCTGATGGGCATCCACTCAGTTTCCAGTTTCTTGCTACTACAAAAAAGGCTGCCACAAACATTTTTGCACATATGGATCCCTTTCCCTTCTTTCAGATCTCTTTGAGATATAAACCCAGTAGAAACAATGCTGGATCAAAAGGTATGCACAGTTTGATAACCCTTTGGGCATAGTTCCAAATTGCTCTCCAGAATGGTTGGATCAGTTCATAATTCCACAATGTATTAGTGTCCCAGTTTTCCCACATCCCTTCCAACATTAGTCATTATCTTTTCCTGTCATCTTAGCCAATCTGAGAGATGTGTAGTGGTATCTCAGAGTTGTCTTAATTAGCATTTCTCTGATCAATAGTGATTTGGAGCACCTTTTCATATCACTAAAAATAGTTTCAATTTCTTCATCTGAAAATTGTCTGTTCATATCCTTTAATCATTTATCAATTGGAGAATGGATTGAATTCTTATAAATCTGAGTCATATATTTTAGAAATGAGGCCTTTATCAGAATCCTTGAATGTAAAAATGTTTTCTAGGAAGAGTTTTAGAAACAAAATAAGGGGGCAGTTAAATGGCACAGTAGATAGAACATTAGCCCTGAAGTCAGGAGGACCTGAATTCAAATCCAGCTTCAGATACTTAACACAACTAGTCATGTGACCCTGGGCAAGTCACTTAACCCCAATTGCCTCACCAAA
Source organism: Sarcophilus harrisii (assembly GCF_902635505.1). Classification (NCBI taxonomy): domain Eukaryota; kingdom Metazoa; phylum Chordata; class Mammalia; order Dasyuromorphia; family Dasyuridae; genus Sarcophilus; species Sarcophilus harrisii. Next base: position 244,029,295 of record NC_045426.1, read on the forward strand.
AATAAAAACAAAGAAAAGAATGTCTTAAAAATTAGAATTGGCCAAATGAAAAAAGCAATTTAAAAAAGCTCACTGAAGAAAATTTTTCCTTAAAAATTAGAATTGGACAAGTGGAAATTAATAATTCCTTGAGCTGTCAGAAAACAATAAAAACAAAATCAAGGGAAGAAAAATATAGAAGAAAATATTGTATGGTTCGAAAAGAATGGACATGGAAAATAGTTTCAGAAGAGAACATTTAACAATTATTGAATTATTGAGTTACCTGAAGGCTATCATTTAAAAAAAATTTTAAGCTTTTAAGCAATTATCAAAAAATAAAAATAAAATAAAATTTAAAAGAATCCACTGATCACCTCATGAAAGAGATGCCAAAATGAAAGCTCCAAGGAATATTGTAGCCAAAGCCCTAGATATTTCAAGCAGCCAGAAAGAAACAAATCAGATATCATGGAGCCACAGTTAAGATAACTCAAGGCTTACTGTCTTCTTAAATAAAGGATCAGGGGACTTCAAATATGGTATTCCAGGGGGCAAAGGAACTAGGATTACAATGAAGAATCAGCTGCCCAGCAAAACTGACTATAATCCATAAAGGAGGAGAGGGATACAGATACTTAATCAAATAAAGAACTTTAAAGCATTCCTAGTAAAAAGACCAGGGCTGTATAGAAAAATAAATAAATAAATAAAAGAACAGAATGAGGTGACAAGAACCAGGAAAACAAACTAAAATCATGTTTTAAAGAGAAACAGCTTTAAAAAACTGGCGATCAACTCTTTAATTTACATGTTGCCCAACCAAAATTCCAGGACTCATAATAAAATGTACCTTCTCATGGAAAGGAATGGACTTAAGAGTATAACTTGAGATTTTTTTCCTTTAGACACAGAGATTTATTTCCTTAAATCTACATGTTTGTAACAAGGATTTTGTTTTTCTTGATTTTTCACTAAGAGGAAGATAAATCAGATTATGAAAGTAAAATAAAACTTAATTTAAAAATATTAGAAATAGCATGTATATTAGAAATGTATTTGGAAGGAGGCAAAAGGGTTAGAGAAAAAAGACTCATTTAACAGATTTTTTTTTGTCAGAGTGTGGATGAGTAGGGGATAGGAACTAAAAAAAAAAAAGATAATAGAGAATTATAGATTTTTCAATCTCTTCTTAGAGTAGAGAGGTACATTTACATTAGGAAACCTATCAATGTTATGAGTAAGAATTGGGGAAGAAGGAAGGAATGCAGAAAGAAGAAAAATAGGAGTATTTGAACAACCCTGCTTCACAATTTCCTACTCCTTCTATGCATGTGCAACAATTACAGATGATATTTTTCCTTAAAATGATGAGGGACAAATTTTTGACAAAACTGAACAAGCCACTATGTATATTTCATTTAAATCAATACTTCTGATCTGCTGTACTGTACACATACAAAAATTTAAATTCTTTTTTTAGCAAGATTCTTCTTATTGATTGCCTTTTAGTTCTGGGTCCATATTTGAGAGAAATGTTTTAATTTTTAATGTGATGTACAGTTAAAGCTAAATGATGAAGGCTTTTCTTTTTCTTTTTCCTTTGAAGAACATCAATTCTTTATGACATTATGGAATTGATTACAAAACCATATGCAACATTCTATCCATCACCAGCAACTCTCAAACTTCTGTTTCCTTACTTTTTTATAGCTTACTAGAATAGCTCAACTTTATTAATTTTACAAATCATTCCTTTGTAAGGTAATAATATAAACTATTCACATTCTTTAACAGACTCTTATTCTTCTTTGAGTTGGTTAGGTTCTTCTAGGACAGAACCTTAATCAGACTACATATGTATGTCCAAAGTATATTGGCCTCTTAGTGAAAAGGGAGAGAGTATGGTTTCCCAGTCTTCCCCTACCCATTTGTAGTTCTAACCATTGCACTAACCAATAGCAACTAATAGCTGGAATTTTAACCTATATCTTCTCATTACAAACATAGTGATCATTGTACTATGTTACTTATCAAGCTGGAAAAATATAAGAATGTAGACCGTAAGAAAGACTATATAGTTGCTGTCTGAATATCAGTTTAGTTAAGTTCATGTGTATACCAAGGGAATAAACTGTCAATCCACAACACAAATCCTATCTACTAAATTGTAAAGGGATCTGTATGGATGTAAGAGGTAGCCATGCTAAATTACAAATACTTGGAATATTGAAGAAAGTTTTCATCAAAGTCTAGACTTTTGTATAAACCACCAAAAGATAACATTTAAAATAATAACAATTTAAAAAGACAATTAAAGTAGCATCTACAAACTCTTAGCTCTCTTGCAAACTTTATTTGTACTGGAAGGCTACATATTTAGAGGATGATTACTATATCTTCCTTCAGAGTTCATGGATACTATAGAAAGATCAGAGATATTATTTTTCTAAAGCTATTGAGCCCCCACCATTGTTCTTCTCCCTGTGAATGTCTGCTGATATCAATTAGTCAGCTAGGCTTAATTAGTATTTGAATAAGATACTTACTACAGTTGTATAATTGACACAAAACACTCTCCAAACTGGGGGAACATTCTTCCACAAATACATAGTATCTATGGGAAAATGGACTCAAGCCTCTGAAACTCAAAAATGGCAGATGGATAATAATATTTCCTGAGAGTTCTTTTCCCCCTCCAAGGGATACTCAAGAAGATCCCCTTAGTTATGTTGTAGCTGGTATGCTGGTATCTTGTTATATTTATAGTAGTCTGGAGCTTTGAATTTGCCTTTCCCCTACTGCATCTAGTTCTTAGCTCCTGAAGCAAAAATTGATGCTATTAGGACATTGATGAAAAAATCCAAATCCTCCAACCTACTGAAATGAAATCCTTTTCTAGTCAAAGAAGAGGCTAAGGTACTTTCTGCCACCTAAGCAATTCTCAATAGTTTGTCCAGAACTTCCCTCTTCTGACTGGTCATTTGCTTAAATACTTCATTTGAACTAGATAAATAATTTTATCCAAATTCCCCTTATCTCCCCAGAGAGAATAATCAAGTCCTTTACCTTGTCTCAAAACACTTCCTGTCACATGTAAGGAAGTTTCCAGGCCCTGTTCACATTTAGTGAACAATTGAGATGTATTTTTACCTGGTAAATGTATCAGAACTTACCACTTTTTCATTTATTAAATTGAGATGGGGTAATTTTATTGATTTACTCAATCAACTCAAAACATCTCAATTTTTTAAATCTATGTGATCTTTTTAATGCATATCTCTATATCTAAGATAGATTAAAATGCCATTTTCCATCCTAAGAAAAAAGTAGCTTAATAAGCCATGTTATATCTTCCCTGCCAAAGTAAAATAGAAGAGTATGTAATTTGTGCACAAAATTTGAAACCATTCCCATAGTCAACTCTACTCATCTGACAAAATTAAGACTAATTTATCAGCATTGACTTGTAGCTGGTATATGATGAATCTGGTCTTATGATTTGACTGTGGTGCATTGTCAACAATGTTAGAGTTGGAGTGAGAATAGCTAGGTTCAACAAATGAATGAAAAACATTCATTAAGTGCTTAGTATTTACAAAGAACTGTGCCATGTATATAAATATATCCTAACAGTCTCTGCTTTCAAATTTATTGATGGCATTAGAAAAATATTGAATGAGGAATATAACATATATACAGGTACAATAGATGGAAAAACCCATAGTCCTTAGAATTCACTAGCAAAGAAAATGCTAATGTATATTTATTATCATTTCCTCTGATATAAACATATGGATTTATGATGCTGAACAATTTGACAGTGCCAAAGATTTTAGTAGTAAGAATGGTTTTTTTGAGGGGAGGAGGAGAGATGGTGTGTTTTCAATAAGCTGTGGCTGTTGTGGGCATGGTGGAGAAGACTACACATGCTGAGACAGTTGTCAGATTGCATTTCTACTCAGAGATTGCATCCTTGGATAATGGAGCTGGGATAAAAGCAGAACCACTGGCCTGAAAGGTGATACTATCCTTATGGCTTTTGGATTTACCTGGCAATGGATGGCAGTGATTTATATTGGTGATAGTGGGAATAGCCAACTTCGTTTCCATAGGGGTTTCCTTCCCTTAATAATGGCTGGGATAGGGAATTTAGATGGAATCAAGATGAGTGATCTGGGGTTAGAAAATCCATAGGATTCCTGGATTTAGGTCCTCGACTATATCCACTAGGATATGAAGGGAGGTGGTAGTTGAAGTGGTGAGAAGTGATTGGACTCACCTGACAATGTTTCTTGCCTTTCCATCAAGATGCCTTACTTCTTTAACTAGACTGGATTGCCTGACTTTAAGATTGAGAGTTGGGGATATTTGACCCCTTTTTAAAAGGGCTGCTTCCCTGAATCATAGTTGCAAAAACTATAGCTAGGATAAGTCAGTAATTCCTGGAATTACCTGATCTTTGGTGCCCAGTGGTAAGAATAGCAGACTCTTCTTACATCCCCTTTTCCCTTCTCTTGCCACATTTTTACAGGTGTTGCTCCCTTCTATAATGACTGCAAATATTAGGCTGGAAACAGCTTTGCCCTTTATTGCTTTGTGAGTCCTATGACAAGTTAGTTTTTTCAGTTGTAAAATGAGGGATTTGGATTTGATCTCTGAATCTATAATTCTAGGATACTACTCTAAAGCCTCAGCCAAAAATTATGTCCTTAAAAAGATTCTAAATTTTGATTTGAGTTTTGAAATGTTCAGTGATTGTGATTTGGAATCTATTCTAAGGAAACAAATTAGCCAAATGCAAATCACCTGGGAAGTATTATGGCAGCTGATTTTTGCATCAATGTCTGCCATAGGCCCTACTTATTATTTTTTTTTTTTTAGATCTGTGCCTTAAATGAAATCTTTTTTTTTTTTTTTTTTGCTTCTACCTATACCAACCTCAAAGGGATTCCAGATGTTAGAAAAACACTTTATTCAAAATGATGTTTGACTCAAAGATAGAGCAAAAGAAAAGGAAAAAGAAAAAGAAAAAAGCCTTTAGATTTCAGACTTAGTGATCATAAAGATGTGTTGAAAATTGGAAAAACTAGAAATATTCACTAAAATATTGATAAAGAGGCAATGAAACAGAAAAAAACATTCTTATTTTGATTAATAAATTATTTTCCTTTTGTTGCTACTGAAAACTGTGACAAAATAATAAAAACAACCTTTTAATTGTTTAAGTGCTCTTTAAAAGGGAAAATATTAATGAGTCACAAATGACTAATATTGGGTCCCATTCTAATTGCTCTTAAGGAACATAACTAAAGAAGGAAGTGACAAACCACTCAAGTATCTGCCAAGAAAACATATGGATGGTATTTAAAATGCTAACAACAAAAACATGACATTGGAAGATGAGTCTCTAGGAAGAGTGGAAGACAACTACAAAAGAAGTCGCTCCAAGAAGAATGAAGTGCTGGGCCAAAGCCAAAAGGAAACTGAGCTGAAGATGTGCCTGGTTGATGAAAGGAAAATCTGATGCTGCAAAAAACAATATTCCATAGGAACCTGGAAGCAAGATGTATAAGAAAAGGTAATTTGGATGTGGTCAAATAGGGAATGGAAAGTTTAAATATCAACATCTTGGGAATCAGTAAACTTAAAATGGATGGAAATGAGTGAATTTAATTCAGGTGATCTACATAAACAACTGAGGGCAAGAATCCCTGAGAAGAAATGGAGTAACTCTCATAGTCAATGAAATGATGAGTAAAGCAGTACTGGGATAGAATTCCCCCAAAAATGACAGAAGGACAAATCCAAAGCAAGCTATTCCACACCACAGTGATACAAGTCTATGCTCCAATCGCTGATGCTGAAAGAGGTAAAAGTTGCTCAGTTTTGTGAAGACATACAATATCTAGAAATTCCTCCCAAAATCACGTTCATCACAGGGGATTGGATACTAAAGCAGGAAATTAAAAGATAATTGGAATAATAGGCAAATTTGATCTTGGAATACAAAATGAAACAGGGCAAAGACTAATACAATTTTGTCAAGATAACTCTTTGCAAGTCATAGCAAACACTATCTTTCAGGAATCCAAAAGGCAACTTTACACATGGATATCACTTGATGGTCAATATAGAAATCAGATTTATTATATACTTTGTAATCAAAGGTAAAGAATTTCTACATAGTTAAAATAAGACCTGGAGCTAACTGTGGCATAGACCATGAACTTCTTATTGCAAAATTTACACTTAAATTGAATAAAGTAGGGGTATATGTTTATATATAACTTTGCTCTAAATAACATCTAGTATGAATATGAAATGGAATTGATGGACAGATTTAAGTCATTAGATATGATAGAAAAATAATGCCTGAAGAAATACAGAGGTTCACGATATTGTGCAGGAAGTAACAATCAAAAAAACATCCCAAAGAAAAAGTAGAGCAAGAAAACAAAAGAAACTGTCTGGTGAATCTTTACAAATAACTAAGGAAAGAAGGAAAGTAAAAAGTAAAGGGAAAAAGAAACATCCAACTGAATGCAGAATTTCAAATCATTAAGAATGATTTAAAAAAAAGGTTTTCTTAAACAAGCAATGCAATGAAGAAAACAATAGAAAGAAATAGCAAGAAAAAACAGAATGGGAAAGACAAGAGATCTCTTTTTTAAAAAAATAGATAAGGAACCAAATTTTTACGCAAAAAAAATGTTTTTTTATAGGCAGAAATTATTCATGATCAAGAGATAATAAGAGAAAATTAAACACTAACAGTATAATATATAACTCCTTTGTGTTATGCTGTAAAAAAATGTGAAGTCATAATAGAACCTGAATTATGTGACTGAAAATATAGCAGCAATGTATTAACTGAATAACTAGCTATTGTTTACTCAGGTAAGAGATGGTTAATATTGGTATTAAAAAACTGTAATTGTGCAGTTTCTGATCTCATAGGATTTTCTTGAACCATAACAACTTCTTTTAATTTCTACCCATTATTTTTCAGGCATCTCCAATTTTTTTGTTTTACTTTCTTTTCATGTTTCAGAAAGCCATGAGCTATTTCTTTTATGAACTATGAGTTCATGAATAAATCATGAACCACCTCACAGATACAGTGAAAGCCAAGGAAACTTGCCTGAATGTTAGGCATTCACAGATGATGATTTCCTAAAAATGGCCAAGCTGCTAAGCATTTTGGAAAAGAAAATGGAAATGAAAATACATGGCTAAGAAATGTAAATGAATTGAATCACTACTGTAGGGGTGAAAAATTAGGGGTATCAATTACATTCTTTACTAAGTATTTGGTTAAGTAAGTGGTTTTTAACAATGTTTTTCTCGTGTTTGTCCATAAAATTAAGTTAAGTTTCTTGGATACTTTGGGATTCTTTTTTTTTCCAGAGAGGTAAATTAGTTGAGATTGATGTTCTAATGTAATTGATTTACTCATATAATTACACTCACTTTTTTTTACTCATTTTTTACCTTGAACTCAATAAGTTCAAAGTTATATAAGCCAAATTTGCTGTGAAAATTTAGTTTCTAGCCAGTGTCTCAGGGAATTTTTATTTCTAAGCTCAGAGGAATAATAAGTCACCTCTACCTCAAGCCAGATTCTTTTTTGGGGGGGGAGTTTATGCAATATCAATAGTTTCAGTAGTCTCACATTATCAGAGAAGGGTTAGCCTATACCTATATACTCTATTCTCCCTAACTTCCTGACCTGACCACTCTCTGACCTGAATTCATCTGTAACTGTGAACTATGCCAGCCTATCCAGTGGGAATCCGAGCAAAAACCAAGGAGTAACCTGAGCACATGGACATGACCACTAATTTTTGTATCATTTATATATTTCTTATATATTTATATATTTCTTAGACATTTAACATGTTTGTAATGATACAGGTATCTTTATTAGATTCCTATATTTTACAAAAATTTATGGAAGTTTATTGTTTTTTGTATCACCATGGAATCCTATTTATCCCTTCTTTGCCTCCCAGAGAGGGCAGGACAAATAGTATTTTTTTAAAGGAAAGAAAAAAGTCAGCACAACTAACAAAATAAGACCATCCAAAAACATGAACAGTGTGTAACATCTATGGACCCACCTCCACAAAGGTATAGATTGGGGATATTTTTTCATAATTCTCATAATTAAAAAATTAATCTTTATAATCTTGCTTATTTTAATTTGGGGATGGGTTATTCTTTCCATTGAAATTGTTGTAGCTATTTTATCAATTGTTTTCTTGCTTACTTCACTTTGCATCAACAACTCATAGATCTTACCATGGTACTCAATGTTTATCATATACATCATTTCTTATAGCAAAATATTATTCCATTACCTGTAATAGAAAAGGGACAGCTAGGTGGTGCAGTGGATAGAATGACAGACCTAGAATCAAGACCTGAATTCAAATTTAGTCTCAGATACTTAATAGCTACATGACCTTGGGCAAATAACTTAACCCTGTTTGCCTCAGTTTTTTTGTTTGTTTTTTGTTTTGTTTGTTTTGTTTCAATCTATAAAATGAGCTGGAGAGGGAAATGGCAAACCACTGCATTATCATTACCAAGAAAAACTTGTGGCATTACAAAGAATTGGACATAACTAAAATGACTACACAACAAGCATTATAGTTTGAGGTTTAAAAGTGCTACTCCCCCTTCATCATTGCAAATGAATATTATTATTATTTCATCAAGTTCTGTAAATTATTTTCTTGGTAATTTGATTGGTATAGCATTGAAAGTATAACCAGATTTTGGTAGTATTATCATTTTTATTATGTTGGATTAACCTATCCATAAGCACTGAATATATCTCCAGCTATTAAAATTGTTCTTCAATTCCCTAAGAAGCACTTTGTAATCGAATCTAAACAAATCTTTTGTGTGCTATGGAAGGTTGATACCCAGATATTTTATAAATTAAATTTATACAAATTAAATACAATTTGTTTGTATAGTATTTATGTAACATGACATTCAATATAATACATATGAAATATTTTTTATTGTATTTCTGCATCACTGTTTTCTATTTTGTATATTCTAACAATGTAATTCTAACAAGACTCAAAATCTAAGGATTCCTAGGAATAAGAAAGCTTTTTTTAAAAAAAGTGCCTGACATACAAACATGAATTATATATGGAACAGGATATTTTCTCCTTCATAGAAAAGAGGATGCTTAGCATACGATTGTTATAATAAGCTTTATCAAATCATAATGCAATCTGATAATTTTGCCTATTAGCCATTTTATAGTTCATCTCTGTAACAAATACTGCCAATCACATAGCTGACTTTGATTTTTCTTCTGCTGCCTTCAATTTTGTTATCATTCAAGTAAATAAATATAGGTGCTTTCCATTATCATCAATCACCACTACACTGGAGGAAAACTACTCTCACTACTCTACTGATGGGAAATACTACTGCTGCAATGACAGAACTCTAGAATGTTCCAGTTTGTAAAAGATTAATTCTAAAGGAATTAAGGCAACTCTGAGATACACTTTATACTTCTCAAACTGGCTAAGATGAGAGGAAAGGATGATGATAAATGTTGGAGGGGATGTGGGAAAAATGGAACATTAATACATTGTTAGTGGGATTGTGAAATGATCTAACCGTTCCGGAGGGCGATTTGAAACTATATCCAAAGGACTATAAAACTGTACCCTTTGATCCAGCAGTCTCACTGTGGGTCTGTATCCCAAAGAAATAATAAAAAAAAGGGAAAAGGACACACATGTCCAAAAATATTTCTAGTAGCTCTTTTTGTAGTGACAAAGAATTGGAAATTAAGTGGATGCCCATCAGTTGGGGAATGACTGAATAAGTTATGTTATATAAAGGTAATGCATATTATTGTTCTAAAAGAAATGATGAAAAGGCTGCTGTTTCAGAAAAGCCTGGAAAGACTTACATGAATTGATGCTGAGTGAAGTGAGCAGAATCAGAACATCGTACACAGTAACAACAAGATTATGTGATAACTGTGATGGACTTGGCTCTTCTCAGCAATGAGGTGATTCAGGACAATTCCAATAGACTTGGGATGGAAAATGCCAATCTCATCCAAAGAGAGAACTGTAGAGACTGAATGTGGGTCAAAACCCAGTATTTAAACCTTTTTTTGTTTGATTTTTCTTTCAAAATTTTTCCCTTTTGATTTGTTTTTTCTTGCACAATATGACAAATGTGGAAAATGTTTAAAAGGATAGCACATATTTAACCTATATCAGATTGCTTGCTATCTTATCTGGTTAAATAGGACTGGCATTGGGAAGAAGGAGGAATACGGAACCGAGGGCTATGCTATTAGGAAAGGAAAGAAAAGGAAGATACTTTGGAAACTGTAGGAAAAGGGCTACTGAGATATTTAGAATTGAACAAACTGTTGGGCAAGTTAGATTTGAAAGATATAGCATGTTCTGAGTGGAAAATTAAAGAATATGCTTTAATTTCTTAGTATCACGTAGTGTCTTAATAAGAATAAACTCTGTGCTAGGACAAAAATAAATTGTAAAAGGAATAAACTAAAAAAATCTTTTACTAAGTATTTACCATGTAATAAGCACTACCCCAGAATGACAGTGTCTGATAGTAAAGGGAGTTTGATCAACACCAGATGCCACCAGAAAAAAATAAAAAGCTTGAGGTAGGTGGTGTGAGAATCATTGCTCTTAAGAAGCTCATATGGTAATTAGGAGAAGTGATACATGTAGGGAGGTTAAGCTGTAGGACATATGGAAAGTCTGGTTCATTTTTAGGATGCAACAACAAAACAGATGACAAAATTCAGAAATCTTTAATGTGCAAAAGTAGATCACATGGTAATGCCTAGAGGGCTGAAAGGTGTAGCAGAATGGCAGAAGGTTAACAAATGTGGAAAGCCAGAAATCTAAAACACATCCTGTTCAGACAATAAAACAAAAATAGCAATTGAGGTAGGAAGCACAAGCAAACGATTGAGACTTGAATGGAAATTTAATAATGACATCTTAAATGAGGAGTGAGACAAAACACAAATGATAAAAAAAAATTAACAAATAATCACAGCAGTGATATCAAAATTTTTGTGATGTAGGCAAAAGAAACTTCAGATGAAAAAAACTAGCTCTGAAATCACACACCAACAAAATAGAAAGAAAGCCTAATGATCTTAGTATGCAACCATTTTTTAAATCCTTGGAAAATCAACAAATAAGCAAATCCAGTGTAGGAAGATTAAAGTTAAAAAATGTAACTCTAAAGCACCTGGGCTTTACAACAGAGAAAAATGAATAATAAAAATGAATTTAGACAAACTGAGTAAAGAACATGGATTTTGTCTTCTCAGCCTATCTTGTATTTTCATTCATATTCATTTGCAAGTAACTCACAAGATCTAGGATATATGTCAGATTTTATAAAACTTAAATTAGATAAATTCCTGTCACAAAAAGCTTTGATCTTCTACCAAGATTAAGATTTCTTGAAAAGAAAAGAACTATTTTTAGTCTGTGAGCATTCTTCTTGGGTATTGTTAATTGGATATGATAACTTTAACCAAAGAGCTGTCAGTTTTATCCAGGAGGGATTTAGCCACTAAGTAAACTAGAGCTACAAAGACAGAGCAGGCGCTGAAATATGCCAATGGAAATCATTGATTAGCAGATAAGAGAGTAATTATGTATCTTACAAAGAGCAAACCTAGTAGAGATGGGGACTGGTGAGTTCAGAAGGAAACAATGACTTCATCTGATGAGCCATGTCATCTTGTAGAATCAGAAGTTTGAGTTGTTCCTGTAACACATATTCCCCATTTATAGGCTCCTAATGTTATATCACTATTGTGTGTTCACTCATGATTATTAATGTCTATATTTATGGGAGAGTATACTCTTCGTTTATAGAAGGTACTGCTCTATTGAAAATATTTTTACTATGCTATTTCATTAGCTGCTATTGCTTTGAAATATTTTTTTCTTTTTGACTGACTAGGCAAAACTAAACACATCCTTGGAGTCTTATAAGCTAACATACCGAGTAGATGTGGACTCAAAGAGTGTCTTGAACCTTGGCTAGCTATTCTGGGTATCCCAAATGACCCCATTAGGAAAGGAGGAGGAAGTATCAAATATATTAGCCAAAAATAAGCATAAAGAAGAAATAAAAGGAAAAAACAGATAAAACAAATAAAAAAAGATCTGTTTGCCTTTTATCCTCAGAGGCGTGCTTGGAGGCCGTGTTTATTCCCACTTCACAACCTCTCTCCAATTCTAAGATAGTTTCTAATTTTAATACATATTCCTTAGGCTATCACCAAGTTTCTCACACAATAGATTTGACTGATTGAAGGAAAGGTACAGGCCCATTTTATACTTAGTTCTGATTGAATGGTTCATATGATCAATCCAATCCAAGAATTTGCATCCAACAAATGTTAAGTGATTTTAGATGGATAAGATCATCAATGAAGCCTTAGACTTATAAAAAAAAGTGAGGACAGTCAAATTAATTAAAATTAAGAAAACAAACTGAAATCACAATAAATAAGAGAATAAATTTTAAAAATCATTAATACCCACCTCACACAACTATATGCTATTAAAACTGAGAATTTAAAAGAAATTTAAATAGAAAGAAACATGATACCCAAATTATTATGAATATAAAATAGAGAACTTAAATAGTCCAGTCTCAGAAAATTAAATGAATTAACCATAAAGGACTACAAAAAAAGACATTTTTTTTTTGTTTGGGACAAATGTAGCCCTAATAATGAATTAGGAAAGAGGAGTACAAAAAAATTTACCATAAACCAATATCACTAAAAATATTTTAAAATAAAATCCTAGCAAAAAAAAAAATAATATAAAATTGAATCCTAGAACCAAGTTACTCTGCCAAAAGAAAAATTAGTTCTCCCTTGCAACAAATACCTACAGTCAATCAAGGCAAGTTTATACATTGACCATATCTGAAAATTATCTCATCCTGTACTCTAATTCTTCACCTTTCTATGAAGAGATGGGAAACAGGATTCATTCATTGTCAGTTTTCTCAAGTCATGATTTGGTCATTGAAGTACTGATAATCAATGAGTTTTGCTTTATAATATTGTTTTTCTAGCCTATATGAGTTACTATTTCCTTTTAATTATTTCTAATAATAAATATTATTTATATATTATATACATACATACATATAATTTGTAAATAAATAAATAATAATAAAGCTATTTCTTTACTTTCCCCCCTCCAAGCTGGGCCAGGGTTAAAATCTCACAGATGATCCTATCTCTGGGTTCTGGACTAAATGAATAATTATGTTTTCCTTTATCCATCTCTCCTTATTTTGTCTGTCTGTCTCTCTGCATCTTTTACTCTCCATGTGTCTATCTTTCAATATGCTACTGGAAGCCAGGGGGAGGAGAAACATTTAGCTTCTTTTTCAGGGAAACCAGGTGATTAACATAGAAGAGAACTGAAGAGGTCTACATAGTAATCTTTTCTATTGGTTTTGCTTATTTTACTCTACATCAGATCATAAAAGTTCTCATGAATTTTAATCATATAATATATAAATTCAAAATCTAATGAATCTTTTAATTTGTAATATTTTAAACATTTATAAAATTCTGTTTTCATATTTTAAATGTACATACATATTTTATATATGACATATTTATAGGTGACATGCAAATCAGTCTCCACAACAAAATTATATAACAATGGAATCCTGTTCACTCAAATAAATGCTCTTTCCATAGGGAATGTTTTTTTTTTTTCAAAAGGCAGTTACATTCTTAGTAATTGTAAAAAGTTGCTTTTATCTTGAAGGAAAAGAGTGTTTATTTTTCCCAAAATGCCTGCTAATTAACATACTGCTGAGAAATATTTGTTAGTGAGAAAAGATTCCAACAATTGTTGGAACAATTATATATTTGCATCAGAAAAAATTGTGTAACAACTTTAAGTTCTATAGTTTTTTAAGTATATGGCCATGAGATAAAGGGAAAATATATGTGTAACATAAATGATTTTCATGATCACTTTCCATCTTGTTACAAAGTATTATAAAGATTCTATTTAAAGACTTTATTCTTTTTCTTTTTAAGTTTTATTGGTGCCTTCTGTCTTTATATCACTGTAATTTGAGGGTTTATTCTTTTTAATTATTTTTCTTTCTTGTAATCAATAACAAATACATTTTCTCTTCCTCCCATTTTTACCCTCCACAAAAAAGAGAGAAAGAATGAAAGAAAGGAAGGAAGGAAGGAAGGAAGGAAGGAAGGAAGGAAGGAAGGAAGGAAGGAAGGAAGGGAGAGAGAGACAGAGAGGGGGAGAGAGAAAGAAAGAAAGAAAGAAAGAAAGAAAGAAAGAAAGAAAGAAAGAAAGAAAGAAAGAAAGAAAGAAAGAAAGGAAGAAAGAAAATCTCTCTAAACAAATATGCATAATCAAACAAAACAAATTCCTGCACTGGCCATATTTAAAAAAAAAAAAAAGTCTTAATCTGTACCCTGATTCCATTACCTCTCTGATGACATGTTTCATTATTTCTATTTGGTCATTGCATTGATCAGAAGTCTTAAATATTTTAAAGATGCTTGTCTTTACACTGTTGTTTTTATTGTAGAAATCATTCTCCTGGTTCTGCTCACTTCGTTCTGCTGTAGTTCATAAAAGTCCCCTGACTATGCTCAAAAAGTTATCAAATTGTGCATACCCTTTAACCCAGCAATGTTACTACTGGGCTTATATATCCCAAAGAGATCTTAATGGAGGGAAAGCGACATACATGTGCACAAATGTTTATAGCAGCCTTTTTTGTAGTGGCAAGAAACTAGAAACTCCATGAATTGGAGAATGACCGAATAAGTTATGGTATATGAATGTTATGGAATGTTATTGTTCTATAAGAAATGATCAGGAGGACGATTTCAGAGAGACCTGGAGAGACTTACATGAACTGATGCTAAGCAAAATGAGCAGAACCAGAAGATCATTATACATGGCAACAACAATATACGATAATCAACTCTGATGGATGTGATTCTCTTCAACAATGAAATGATTGAAACCAGTTCCAATTGTTCAATGATAAAGAGAGAGAGCCATCTACACCCAGAGAGAGGCCTGTGGGAAATGAGTGTGGACTACAACATAGCATTTTTATGCTTTCTTTTGATGTTTGCTTGCATTTTGTTTTCCTTCTCAGGTATTTTTTTTTCCTTTCTAGATCCAATTTTTCTTGTATAGCAAGATAACTATATGGATATGTATACATATATTGGATTTAACATATATTTTAGCATATTTAACATGTATTGGACTATCTGCCACCTAAGGGAAGGGGTAGGGGGAAAGAGAGAAAAATTTAAAACAGAAAGTTTTACAAGAGTCAATGTTGATGTGATGATTCAAACCAGTTCCAATTGTTCAGTAATGAAGAGAATCAGCTATACCCAGAGAGAAAGCTGAGAAATGAGTGTAGACCACAACATGGCATTTCCACTTTTTCTGTTATTTGCTTGCATTTTTGTTTTTGTTCTCGTTTCTTTTATTTTCTTTCTAAATCCAATTTTTTTTGTGTAGCAAGATAACTATATAAATATATATATATAAATATATTGTATTTAACATATACTTTAACATATTTAGAATGTGTTGGACTACCTGCCATCTAGGGGAGGGGATGGGGGAAAGGAGAGGAAAAATTGGAATAGAAGGTTTTGCAAGGGTCATATGTTTTGTAAATAAAAAGCTATAATGATTAAAAAAAAAGAAAGAAAGAAAGAAAAAAAAAACAATGTTGAAAAATTGCCCATGCATATGTTTTATAAATAAAAAACTTTAATTAAAAAAAAAGAAAAAAAGGGTATTGCTTCAAATAAACTGAGTCCTAGAAAAGACCTCAACTAACTAAAAAAATAAAATAAAATAAGTCTCCTGAGGTTTCTCTGAAACCTTATAGAAGAATAATATTCCATTACATTCACATACTGTAATTATATATTTTGTAGCACTTTGCTTCTAGCTCAAATTTCTCTGATGTAAGAGTTGCTCTGAATGATGTCATAACTGTATTTCATATTTGGTACAATTTTGGAATTTTTTTTGTTTGCTATTCAAAAGTGTAATTTCACCATATTTTCTCCATAAAACATTGTTTTTATAAAAGAAATAATTTACTGATCAATTCTGATGGACATAGCTCTCTTCAACAATAAATGATTTAAACCAGTTCCAATTGTTTAGTGATGAAGAGAGTCATGTACACCCAGAGAGAGGACTGTGGGAACTGAGGGTGGACCACAACAGAGCATTTTCACTCTTTTTGTTGATGTTTGCTTGCATTTGTTTTCTTTCTCAAGTTTTTTTTTCCCTTCTTGATCTGATTTTTCTTGTATAGCAAGATAACTGTATAAATATGTATACAAATATTGGATTTAACATATATTTTAACATATTTGACATATATTGAACCACCTATTATCTAGGGGAGGGAGTGGAAAGAAGGAGGGGAAAATTTGGAACAGAAAGTTTTGCAAGGGTCAATGTTGAAAAATTACCCATGCATGTTTTGTAAATAAAAAGCTTTAATGAAATTTTAAATATATATATATAGATATCTAGATATCTAGATATAGATAAGGTTAAAAAAAGAAATCATTTACTAAAGGCAAAACCATATTTTTTCATTAGTGGGTCACAAATAAGTAGCTAATGAATATAGCATTGGAAGCTAGCCAATATCACAAGTTGAAACATTAGTACTTTCATAGATTGTGCAATGTATCTCATATGGTATAATGTATTCTAATGCTTGTATTTTCAAATCTTTAGCAACATTTTCTCTATGTCTTCCAATATAATCTCTCCCTCCTACTTTTATCCTCCATGAAAAAATAAAGAAAAAGCAAAACCCTCTAAATAAGCATGCATAGTCAAATAAAACAAATCCAATAGATTTGTTGATTTAAAAAAATGAATTTTGGTTTGTTGTTATCTTATACTTATTCTTTGACATTATTAAAACATAAAATGGTTTTCATGATAGAGAAGTTCAGAGGTATACAAAATACTACTTCAGTCATTTATTACTGTGATAGAAAAATATTTATTTCCCCAATAATAGTAGGCTTTCGCTATTAAGAAAACTCAATTGAGATTTATAAACATCTATTGTTAAGTTTAATTTGGGGTTTTTGTAAGATACTACTTTGAGCATAATTATTTTTGTTTTGTAATGATTGCTGGAGGTAGGAATAGGAGAACTATAAACTGTCGTTTTCTTTTCACTTGTATTCACATTCACATTAGTGATGTCTTGAGTCTAAAGTTTCATTGAAGTTGTCTTTTTAAATCATTTTCCATTTTTGTGAGGTTGGTTTAGTTAAAGCTGGATAATACAATGTATAAATTCACTTAATTGCACATATGTAAACTGCAGCACATTATAATGCCTTGAAATCAAATAAATTGTCACTCCTGTCACACTGTGGAACTCCCTATCTTCATTCAGGATTTGTCCGTTACTGTATGTGATGTGACCATCTGATATGAGATTGAGTGAGATCACCAGTGTCACTCTGTACAACAACTATTAGTAAGTTTACTTTCTTATTATTTGGTGGAAAAGAATACAAATGTTATAATTTTTTTTCCCCAAAGACAATCTTGAACAATATCTAGGGAGCACAACTTTACTTTGAAGAATACTGACTTAGAAAACCCTAAATTTACTTCAAAAAAGTTAATAGAGAAAATTAATACTCAGTAAAATAGCAGGATAAAACATCAATCAGTATGTATTTCATAAACACCAGATAAGTGTCAGGGATTGTGCCAAGTTATAAAGACATAAAGACAAAAGTGAATTATTTTCTGCCCTCAAGGAATTTACAATTTAACAATGTGTACAGATACAGAGTAGATATAAAATTAATACAAAGTAGCTTCAAGAAGAGAAAATTAGTAAATAAGAGTGAAAGAAAAGGAAAGGAAAGTCTTCAATTTTAAATGAAACTGGTAGGAAAAAAAGTGGGAAAATTTAAAATAAAAGTATAGCCAATTTTTTACTCCATCATTGACAATAATAGACCTATTATAATAGTCCAAATATACAGTGAAGGACTATGCTAGAGGCATTTTTAGTCACACTACTGAAAAGAAAAGAGAATACAAGCTGTCACTCTCTTTATTGATTGTTGTCTCTTGAGAACTGCCACTGAGGCGCTGTACCAATTCCCTACTAAGCAGTAAAACTTAAAAGCCTTGTCACATGCTTTGACAGAATGAGTTAAAATTCAGTCACTTAATTTAGGTCTCCTATTATAATCTGCTGGAACACTTAGACATTATTAGAACACAAAATGCATTTCATGATATGGAAGTTCAGAGGTGTGTAAACTAGTGGGAAATGAAGAGGTGACTGGTCTAATTACTCTCCTTAGATAGAGGTTCTGGAAGGAATTCTCTATCTCCAACCTGCCCCTGGAGCAGAGAATACTGATGAGATGTGAGTTCCAGAGTTGAAGTGATCACATAAGGAAATCTTTAAATTCAAAAACATTGGAAGTAGTGAATGGCAATATCAAGTATGTAGATAAAGTAAGGTAAAAAAGTAGCTCATGGGAAGCATGTAAGTTGAGGAACTATCAGGATATTTGAGGGAATATCAACAGGTATACTAAAGTCCTATAGCATAATGGCAATAGTTTGGAAGGTAAGAAAGATTGTGAACCAAGAACTGAGCTCATTAAGAAAGGAAGGGAAGTGGCTTGGAGATCACTAGATAACAGCTACCAGATTTTTGATTGGACAGTAGATTTGAACTAAATGAACCTTGAAGGAGAAATCTAAGTAATGATAATAGAGGGAGAATCTTCCAAGAGGCAACGAGGAACGACTTGGATTTCAACTCCCCCATTTCAAGTATTAAATGTGGAGAAATTACTGAAACTGTAAGCAGGTCTGGAATAAGTGGCCAGAAAGAATTGTCTCATCAAAAAAGAACCAGGTTCTAGCAAAAGCCATAAAGGGAAAGATTTAAATGGACAGAAAGGCTCTTACCTATGAAGAAAAGTATTTCAGAGAATACAGTGGAAGGAGTGGGTAGCCTTGGAGTGGGAAGGGGGAAGGGAAGAGTTGGTTTGAGGAGAATGGGAAAAGGTACTAGGCAGTGAAAGCTGGAGAACAGGGCTTTTATGATGACTGGGATTCAGAATCACTAGGATGGAGAAGAGTATGGTCTGGTGGGATTTTATTAATCAGTGAGATGTGAATTCAGGAGTTACCAATATTCCTGGGGATATAGTCTCTGGATGGCAACTTCTTAGTCAGCTGGGGTAAGGGAAGGAGAGCATTGAGGAGTGGAGGCAGGAACTCTGGCTGAATGAAATGGTATTTTTCCTCTTGTAAAAAATAGGTGGTGAGTTATTATGCTTGTGGAATATTGCATGTACTTTCAGATGAGGTCATTATTTCTTTATGTTTAAGTTTTTTGCTTTATTTCCAGAGACCTTTCTTGGAGTAGAGGTAATCTGTAAATATTTGCAATGTGAAAATAAGACATAGTAATAAAACTTTAAAAAAAAATACACTACTTGCCATTAGGACCACTAAATCTGTATGATTAACAGCAAAATCTCCTGTATGCATTGTCTCCCTCTATCAGAATGTGAGCAGGAGCTGTCTTGCTTTCTATTTGTATCTCTAGTTACTATACACATAATAAGCACTTTATAACATGCTTTTTCATTCATTCTTTTATCTATATCCTACTAGCCTGCCTCATCTCTCCATTCTTTTGGTCATGAATCTAATTGATATATATATATATATATATATATATATATATATATATATATATATATATATATATTATATGTTACCTTTCCCTCTCCTTTCTCTGTTTGTCTGTCTTATAAAAAGGAGAGAGGAGTGAAAAGAAAACTGAACACTGGTTATTTTCAAGTATCTATGATCTTTTTGTATGAAAAAAGGAAAAGTAACTACATCTTCTGAGATAATTTTAAATGTATCTATATCTATTTATGTAATTATCTATCTATGAAGGGAAATGGAATCTTGTAGCAGCTGCAACTCTGAAAGAGTGTACTTGAATCTAAGACAGCAGGGTGCTTGTGGTTAAGTACCTACTTAGTGAGAGATGGTACTCTAAGCAAATTCTTGATGTAATGTAATGATGTGGTCAATCTAGCTGGCATATATTTAGGATAATGTGGTGATGTGATGTTCTACACCTGCACATGCCCAATGTGGTGTCGTAATATGGTTGTGCTGGGGTAACAGAAACAGAGCTCTCTCTTGGCCACAACGATTTCAGCCACAGAGAAGACTTCAGGCTCAAGACTTGAGTTCAGACTCCATCTTTGACCAGCCACGTGTTTGCTCTCCTACCTCCTTCACTTCACTCCCCAACTTAGCCCAAGGCCTCAGGCTGATCCCCAGGCCCACCAGAGAACTAGCCCCGACATTATAGAGTCTGGAGCACATATAGACCTCAGGTAATACAACTTTCCTACATGGAGAATCTGGAACGCTTTCCTCCAGAAGAATTATGATAACATAAAAGGAATATGTCTTGGAGAGACTGAAGAACATAATTGGTTCCCACTAGCTATCCAAATGGTTGGTAGAAGCCTTTGTCAATTGGACAGTGATGATTATTGACATCTTCAAAAAGATCTGAGCCAGTTTTAGCTACATCTTTACTTAAATGGAATATAGAGGAACTTTAAGACTCTTTTGCTTGTGCAATCCAGTGAGGGTTCATGGGATAAGGAAAAAAGTCTCAAAATCTTTTTTTGTTTTGAAGTCACATGGTCTTGAAAAATATACCTTGGTTCTTAGACATTTATTTC
Organism: Sarcophilus harrisii; assembly: GCF_902635505.1. Classification (NCBI taxonomy): domain Eukaryota; kingdom Metazoa; phylum Chordata; class Mammalia; order Dasyuromorphia; family Dasyuridae; genus Sarcophilus; species Sarcophilus harrisii. Next base: position 244,050,176 of record NC_045426.1, read on the forward strand.
TTCTTTCTATTGTAGATGAAAGAACTGAAGCCTGACATCTTAGTGAGTTCAAAAATATGTAATAACTGAAGACCTGATGAACTAGAGATGGAAGTTACAGTCAACTTCGTAGTAATGCCATTCAGAACAAGAGTGAACTTCATAGACAACATTATGGACCTATTCTCCTGAAAGCTAAAATGAAGACTCATCTGGAAGTGATGGCAACTTTGAGTATGAATTTAGTGTAATCAATATTGTGTTGTAATAAAGTTGCAATTTGTAGTGTAGGGTAGAATGTTCTTTGACTGGAGCAAGACAAAATGTTGGAGAATAGAAAGTCATCTAGCTGAACTCTCCCAATATTTCCCTCCAAACTATCAAAATTTTTTTTTGGAGTGATTTAGCCATTGAAGGGTCAAAGGGAAACATTTTTGTAGCCTGTGACAAGTTAGGAGTTCAGAATAAAAGCTATGTGACACCAATGTAAAGGCCAGTCTAGAGCCCTCACATGTAATGGCAACACAAACAATGGGTCTTAGAGATGGATACAGCAATGGCAGTAGTGTCAAGAGCCCTCAGCCCAGAGATAGTAAGGAGATCGGATGATTAGAAAGTGATAACCAAGGACCTTGAGCTAACACCAGGTACAGAACTAGGTACTACTAGGGGAAACTCTATTGCCCATATGTAATTCTGGGTGGCAGTCTCAGGGTAGAGAGGAGCACTTGTGATTGGTCACAAGAGAACAGGGCCTCTGTTTACATTTCCAAGACAGAGGAATACTGGTATTTGTGACTATAGAGGAATAAGGTCCTGCCTGAGTTAACATTAAAGAGCAGACTAGAAACAGGAGTATCTTGAAAGATATCATCGTGGAAGCACTGAAACCCCCAGAACTACCTCTGAAAATAGCAATGCAAAAAAGCCTGAAGCTTGGATCAGAGCCTCCCAACTCTCAAGTGAGCAGAGCCCAACTTTTATATAAAGTTAAAAGTCAAGAAATAGATTGAGAAAATGAGCAAACAACAAAAAAATTAATTTGACCCCAAAAAGCTACTGTGGTGGCAGGAAAGACCAAGACTCAAATGTAAAAAAAGAAAACATGGGAAAAGATGCAAGCAAGGTCTCAAAAAAATGACAATAGGACCCAAGTCCAACAAGGATTCCTGGAAAATTTAAAGAGATAAAAGTGATAGAGAAAAAAATAGAAAATGAAATGAGAGTGATGCAAGAAAAGTATGAAAAGAGAATTAACAGTTTGGTAAAGGAGGCACAAAAACTACTGAAGAAAATAAAATAACTCTTTAAAAACATAATTGGTCAAAATCACTGAAGAAAATAGTTTCTTTGAAAGTAGAATTGGCCAAATGGAAAAAAAGAGGTACAAAAGAAAAATGAAGAAAATAATTCCTTAAAAATTAGAATCAAGGAAATGGAAGCTAATAACTTCATGAGACTTCAAAAAATAATTAATTAAATTAAATAAATAAAAAATAGAAGAAAATATTAAATATCTTATTGAAAAATTATTTTGGAAAATAGATTGGGGGAGATAATTTTAAAATTGTCTTATAAAATGGGGCATGAAAGGAAAAACTAATACAGAGGAAATAACTAGGGTGGAGGATCCAACATCAGGATTGAAGAAGAAACAGTATAAATCTGAAGAGGTTTAAAAGCCTTCTGTGAACTTCAACAGAGATGAGGAAAATGAGGGATGGGGAAGGGGAGAGAAGTTTTAAAAGGTATATAGGATAAGATGGGAGAAGACAAAGGAGGGAATTTTAAAGGGATAAAATAAGAAATGAGAGAGGAAGAGGAAATGATAAGGTAATAAGAGTAGGATAAAAAGAGAGACTGAGATGAAAAATAGTGAATACAAATAAGAGGCAGGCAAATAGGAATTTTAATTTTGTCAAATCTACAAGCATACAAATCACTCCCCAGTTGATCAGTGATCAAAGGTTATGATAAGGCAGTTTTCCAATGAAGAAGTCAAAAGAATTTATAGTCATAAAAAATACTCTACATTATTATTGACTGGAGATATTCAGATTAAAACAATCTTGATATATCATTTTATGCTTACTAGATTGGCTAAAATGAAAGATGAAAGTAACAAAGGTTGTAGAAGATATGGAAAAACTGGGACACTAATTCATTGTTGGTTGGAATTGTAAAATCATCCAACTATTTTGTAGAGCAATATGGAATTATTCTTAAAGAGTTATTAAATTGTCTACATACTTTGATCCAGCAATAGATCACTACTTGGTTTATTCCCAAAGATGATTAGGAAAAAAGGAAAACAATCTCTATGTTCTAAAATGTTTATAGCAGCTCTCTTTGTGGTGGAAATTGCACTAGAAATTGCAGGAATGACCATCAACTAGGGAATTGCCGAACAAGTTGTAAATAATTCTGATGAAATACTACTGTGCTATAAGAAATGATGAACTCCATTATTTTAGAAAAAAACATGGAAAGACTTGTATGAAATAATGAAGAGTGAAATGACAAAGCCAAGAGAATGTTATACATTATAACAGCAATACGGTTTTAAGAATGACTTTGAGTAAATGAGCTACTTTATTACAAATACCCAGATTAACTATAAAAAAAAGAACATGAAGAAAGATGCTATCTGTACCCAGAGAAAGAACTAATAAATAGATGTATATACAGAATAATTTATATGTATATACCTATTTATGTTTAATGATAGCCATCTCTAGGTCAGGTCAGAGGTAAAAAAACATTTACATGAAAACTTTGTTATATATTTTAAAAGAATAGCAAATTTTACCTAATAGATGTGAAAGTTCATGTACAATCTTCTTTTTTTATATGCTATGTTATGAAAATGCTTGTTTTGTTCCATAAATTAAAAAATAAGTTTAAAAAAAAGAATTATTGAACTGCCTAAAATCCATGACAAGAATAGTTTAGACATCATATTTCAAGAACTCAGAAAGGAAAACTGCCCCAAATACCTTAGAACCAAGAGAATAAAAAAGAAATTGAAAAAGTCCACCTATAACTTCCTCAAAGAGTTCTCAAAATAAAAATTTCCAGGAATATTATAACCAAATTCCATAGTTCCAAATAAAGGGAAATATATTATAGGCACTCAGAAAGAAACTGTTCAAATATTATAGAGTCACAGTTAGGATCAAACAAGATTTAAAGGAGCAGTGGGCTTGGAATATAATATTCTGAAAGCAAAAGAGCTAGGATTATTACCCAGAAAAAGTGAGTATAATCCCTTGGGGTGAAGTGGATTTTTAATGAAACAGAGGACATCTAAACATTTTTGATGAAAAGACTAGAGCTGAATAGAAAATTTGACATTCAAATGCAAGACTTCAAGAGAAGCATAAAAAGGTAAACATGAAAGAGAAATCATAAAGGATTTAATAAGGTTAAACTGTTTACATTTCTATATGGGAAAATTATTTACATAACTCCTAAGAACTTTATCATTATTAGTAGTTATAAGTAGTCTACATAGAAGGCACAGGTATGAATCAATTATGTTGAGATAATCTAAAAAAAAATGAAAGGTTGAGAAAGAGAAATACACTTTTGAGAGGAGAAGAATGAGGAAGAATGGGGGAAATTATCTCACATATAAGAGGTTCTCAAGGAAAGGCTTTTTACAGTGGAGGAGAAAATAGAATGAGACTTGGCTGGCAGTACTTGAACCTTGCTCCCCTTGGAATTTGTTCAAATAGGGAAGTGTGTGTATGTATATATGTATGTATATGTGTGTGTATATATATATATATATATATACTTTTATATATATACTATATACTTTTATATATACTATATATAAAGTATATAGTATATATATAAAGTATATAAAAAGTATATACTATATACTTTTATATACTATATATATATATATATATATATACACATGCATAAACATCCATTCATGTTTGAATGTATGTACACATATATGTATGTATGTATTTGTGTGTGTGTATACACACACATACACACACTCATTCATTTTGGTATAGAACTCTATCTTACTAATAGGAAAATAGAAGGGGAAAGAAGAGGTGTAATCAAAGAAAGGATGGGTTAAGGGGGGCAGTGATCAGAAGCAAAATCGGCTTTAAAAGGAGGAATAGTATAAAAAGAAAGAGAAAAGTATAAACAGAAGAAAATAGGATGGAATGACATAACAAAATTAACAATCATAACTGTGAAAGTGATGCATTCACCCTTCAAACAGAAGTGGATAACAGAATGGATACCAGAATCTACAATATGTCGTTTACAAGAAACATACTTGAAACAGAAGGATACACAGTTAAAATAAAGGGGCTGGAGTGCAATCTATTATACTTCAGCTGAGAAGTGGTAGTAATCAAGATCTCAGACATAGAAAAAGCAAAAATAGACCTAATTAAAATAGATAATCAGGGAAAGTACTTCTTGCTTAAAGGTACCATAGATAATGAAGCAATATCATAACTGAATATATATGTACCAAATGGCATCACGTCCAAATTCATAAAGCAAAACATATTAGTTACAGGAGGAAATAAGTAGTAAAATTATACTGATAAAATTTTAATCTGTCTATGAACATAGTGAACCAGGAAAATAAAGCTCAGTAAGATGTATCAGCTTGCAGAGGTCAGAGAACTGGATATAATGCAAAGAACACAAACATTTTTACCTGTTAAATACTGAAGGTCATCCTCCTGGACTTTCTGAAATAAATTGTATGCCTTAATTAAGAATAAAATTTAAAACAGAACATAAGAAAAACTGTATTAGTAGGGCACCTTAACTTTTCCCTTGCAGAGGCAGATAAATATAGCCATAAAATTTTAAAAAAAAATTAAGGAGGTGAATAGAATTTCAAAAAATTAGATATGAAAGACATCTGAAGAATGAATGAGAATAGAAAAAAATATATACCTTTTTCTCACCTGTATATGACATCTTCACAAAAACTGATGATGTAGTAGGGCATAAAATCTCACAAACACATGCAGAAAAGCAAAAATATTAAATGCACTCCTCCAGACCACAATGCAATAAAAATTATACTTAATAAAAGGTCTTTAAGGAAGATATTAAAATTAATTGGACACTAAATTATTTAATCCTAAAGAATGAGTGTGTCAAAGAACAAATCATAGAAACCATCAATAATTTAATTAAAGATGGCAATAATGAGACAACATATCAAGATTTGTAGGATTCAGCTGAATCAGTACTTAAGGGAAATTTTATGTTTCTAAATACTTCAGTAAAAGAGAAAAAGAACAAATCAATAAATTTGACATATAAATAAAAAACCTAGAAAAATAACAAATCTAAAATCCTCAATAAGCACCAAAATAAAAATCTTGAAAATCAAAGAAGAAATTAATCAAAAAAAAATTTTTTTAAATTGAACTAATAAATAAAGCTAGGAGTTGGTTTTACAAGAAAAAAGCACAATAAAATAGATAAATCATTGATTAACTTGATTTTGGGAGGAGAAAGAAGAAAATCAAATTACTGAATCAAAAATGAAAAAAGTAAATGCACAATTATTAGGAACTATTTTTCCCAATTACATGCTAGTAAAACTCACAAGCTAAATGAAGTGCTTGAATATTTATACAAATAGAAATTGCCCAGAATAATGAAGAGGAAATAACCTTGGATTAGGGGGAAAAAAAAAACTGAGTGAGACATAAGAAAAAGTCCTTAGGACCAGATGGATTTATAAGTATATTCTAACAAACATTTAAATGATGATTAGTTCCAGTACTGTATAAACTAGTTTGAAAAAAAACAGAGAGGCAAGTAGATGGTGCAGTGGATAGAGTACCAGCCCTGAAATCAGGAGGACCTGAGTTCAAATGTGACATCAGACACTTAATATACCCTATCTGTGTGACCCTAGGCAAGTCACTTTAACTCCAATTGCCTCAGAAAAAAAAAAAAGGTAGAGAAGTCTGATCATATTCCTTCGATGATACAAATATATTTTTGATACCTAAATCAGGAGTACAAAAAAAAAAAACAAACTATACATCAATTTTTCTAATGAATATTATGCAAAAATTTTAAATGAAATAAAATGCTAAGGCTCCTAAAGTCCCCCTCATCCCTCTCCCACCTCCAGTCTCAAACCACACACCCTTCTAAAAATCCCTCCCTTCTCCTATTCCCAGTTTTCTCAATTCTTTACATACTCAGATGTACTTGATTCTTCTTCAACCCTGATGAGAGTAAGGTTCCAGCATTACTAACCCTGCACCTCGATTTGCCTTTTCTGTATTAGTTTTTCCTTTCATCTCCCATTTTTATAATATGATTGTTCCTTTTTATCTTTTCCTATCCAGTTTTATTTTTTTTAGAATAACCCCATTATTTACAACTCAGTCCCAAACTTTTTAATTACCTCAGTAATTATGACAGTTTTAAGAATATTGATAACATTCTCATATATATAATAAGTAAATAATTTTACCTCAATCAGTGCCTTACTTTTGGTTCTTTAATAATTTCCTTATATTTCTTCTGGATGTTTCATATTAACTTTCCATTGAGTTTTGGTCTTTTTTGTTATAAATATCTGAAATTCTTTCAGTTCACCAAATATTCTTTTTTTTTTCCCAATCAGAATTATACTCTACTTTGCTGGGGAAATTATTCTTGGACACATTCCCAGCACTTTTGCTTTTGAAATATAAAGTTTCAAGAACTATGGTTTTGTAGAGTAGAAGCTGCTAGGTCCTGTGAAATTCTGGCCATTTCTGTAATATTTAAATTGTTTTGGTTTTTCCTTGTTGCTTGTAATATTTTCTCTTTAATCTGGGAGTTTTGAAACCCAGGTATGACATATGTTTTCCTCTTGGGATCTCTTTCAGGTAGTGAATGGTAGATTTTTTTTTCCTATTTCTACTTTATCCTCTTGTTCTAGAATTTCATGGCAATTTTCCTTAATAATTTCTTGTAATATTGTATCTAGATTCTTTTATTTCATTGTAACTTTTAGATAGTCTGACAATTATTATACTGTCTCTCCTTAATCTGTTTTCCATATCAGCTGTTTTCTAATAGATATTTCAGATTCTCTTCTATTTTTTTCCAGTTTTATTATTTCTTGGTGTCTAATAATGTCATTTTATTTCTCTTGCTCAATTGGATAAAGTGTCAGATGAGAAGGATGGGAGAAAAAATAAGGTAGAATGGATAGGGTAAAAAGAAGCTGAGAAAGAAAATAGTAAATAAAAATAAGATGGAAGAAAATTCACAAATAGTAATTATAATTTTGAATGTGAATGGGATGTTTTTAGGAGCTCTCTTTGTGGTGGCAAAGACCTGAAAATTGTAGGGATTTTCATCAATTGGAAAATGCCTGATCAAGTTGGGGTATATGGTTGTGATAAAGCATTACTGAGCTATAAGAAATGATGAGCTCAATGATCTTAGAAAAGTATGGTAAGACCTGCATGAAATGATGAAGAGTGAACTGAACAGATCCAAGAAAACACTAGTAATATTGTTTTAAGAACAACTTTGAGCAATTAAGTTATTTTGACTATTATAAATACACAATTTAAAAATAAAGGATTTATGAAGATACTATTATATCTGCATTCAGAGAAAGAACTGATTAATAGAGAAATTTTACATGTATATATCTATTTGTATCTAATTTATAGCCATCTCAAAGTTGGGGAGAGAGAGGGAAGAAACAAAGTGAAAAAAAAAACTTACATAACTTTGTTGTATATTTGGAAGGAATAGCAAATTGTTCATTCTAGATTCTAGATTTGCAATTCGTGATTCATGTTGTCTTTTTTTCCTTCTGTGTAATAGAAATGTTTGTTTTGTTCCATGAATTAAAAATATGATAATTTTAAAAAAATTGTTATCAAGGAGATTATAACAGTACAGCACAAAGATCCTGCACTATGACCTGGGGAGTGGGGTTATATCAGGAATACAGAAATAGCTTAATATCAGGGAAACTATAAGCATAATTGACTATGCCAATAAGAAATATGACAAAAATCATATGACTCTCAGATATAGAAAAAAAAACTTTTGATAAAACAACACACATTCTTATTAAAAACACTAGAAAACATTGAAAGAAATAGAGATTCTCTTAAAATGATAAATAGAATGTAACTAAACAAGAACAAACATTATTTTTAAAATATTTTTTCCAATTGTGTGCATAATCAATTTTTTTAACATTTGTTTTTCCCCTCTTGTTAATAATAGCTAAGTCATTTATACGTGGCCATCATCCCATATTGTGAATAACAAATACAATGTTTTCCTCCTGATTACTTTATTCTGCATCAGTTCATGTGAGTCTTTCCAGGTTTTTCTGAGAGTATCCTGCTCCTTATTTCTTATAGCATAATGGGATTCCATCACAATCATATACAATAACTTGTTCAACCACTCTCCAATTGATGGGTATCCCTTCCATTTCCACTTTTTTTTTTGCCATCACAAAAAAGAGCTTTTATAAATTTCTCTGTACCAACAGGCTCTTTTCCTTTAAAAAAAAAATCTCTTTGGGCTATGGACCTAGTAGTGATATTGCTGGGTTCCAAATTTCTCTCCAGAATGATTGTGTAAGTTCCCATTTCCACCAAAAGGGCCAGCATTATTTATAATGAAGATATACTAGAAATTTTCCCAATAAGATCAAGGACAAAACAAAGATCTTTATTACCATTATTATTCATTATTGTACTAGAATTGCTAGCCTTAGCAAAAAACAAAACAAAAAAAACATAAAAAATAAATTGAGGAATAAGAATAAGCAAATAGGAAAGATAATTAGCACTTTTTGCAGATGACATGTGCATATAGGGTTTGTATCTTTTTACATACCATCCAATATTTGTCATTTTATTTTCTGTCATGTTAGCCAATCTGATACACTGCAGTTGTTTCAATTTGTTATTAATAATTTAGACCATTTTTGTCATTATGATTATTGATTACTGTGATTTCTTCTTCTAAAAATTTCCTGTTCATATCTTTTGACCATTTATTAAGGAATGGCTCTTATTTTTGCAAATTTGACTTAATTGTTTCTCCTCACTCCTGTGTTAATTTCTTTTAGAGATAGTTCTAGTTCCTTTTCTGAGACTGGGTTATTTAAGGTTTCTGTTTCCTCTTTTATCAGAATGGGTATTTTGTATTTTTAAAGTATTCTATTTCTTTTTATATCTTCAGTTTTGGTAGAATATAATTGTGCATAGTGGGTTCTAATAATTTTCAAATTTTTCTTCTGGTTTTGTAATTTCATCTTAGTCTTTGTTATTTTGTTGATTTGATTTTCTCTGCCCTTGAAAAAAATCAGATTTATTAAAGGTTTATCTGTTTTATTACTTTCTTCAAAGAACCAACTTTTAGTTTTATTTATAATTTCAATACTTTTCCTATTATAAATTCCCTATCTCTTTTTATAAAATATTTCTTTTCTCTCACAGGAGCATTTATTCATAAAATCCCCTCCCAATTCTGAAACAAGATTTCTTTTTCTTTCCTCCAATTTCAATCCCTCATTTTGTTTTCCTCACCAATTTTCTTGATACTCAATTAAGATACATCAAATATTTATTCCTTACTAACTTCTCTCTTTCCTGCCCATTTCATGTATCCTTCTATTCACTATCACTTTTATTTTCATCTTTGTCTCCTCATGTACTTTAAGAACAAAATTTCCAAATAGACTTTGTTATTTTGTTACTGTTGTCAGTGAATGTTATATTCATTTACCTTTCTTATATATTTGTCTTCTGGATTATTGTAAGACAAATTATCTGTTTAAATGTGGATTTTTTTTCTTATTATTCTTTGAATGCCTATTTTAAAGTTGAATTTCCATTTATTTTCATTAAATCTTAGGTTCAAGTTTGAAGGATTATGTCACTTTGGATTGTATCTTGAGCTCCTTTGATCTTTGGAACATACTATTCCATTCCTCTTGTAGTTTCTTTTTTTTTTTTTAAATAACTTTTTATTGACAGAACCCATGCCAGGGTAATTTTTTACAACATTATCCCTTGAACTCACTGCTGTTCCAATTTTTCCCCTCCCTCCTTCCCTCCACTTCCTCCCCCAGATGGCAAGCAGTCCTATACATGTTAAATAGGTTACAGTAGATCTTGGATACAATATATGTGTGCAGAACCGAACAGTTCTGTTGTTGCTCAGGGAGAATTGGATTTAGAAGGTATAAATAACCTGGGAAGAACAAAAATCTCTTGCAGTTTCTGATAGATTCAGAATAATGTCTTATTACTCATATGTTCTTTCCTTTATCTTCCTTCTGGTTATGTGCAGAATTTGTTATTTGTCATTACAATTATTAAGTTTTATCAATATGTGTCTTGCAGTTTGCAGTATAGGTTGTTGTTATTGTTGTTTTTCTAGAAGCAATCTGTATTCTTGTGATTGGTACTTTGCTTTCTGTGTTCAGAAGTTCTGTGCAGTTTTTTTTGGCATTACTTCTTGAATCATGGTGTTTAGGTTTTTTGACTTGTTGAGTTTTTTTGGAGAGCTCTGTAATCCTTAAACTCTACAATTCTTAAATTTTATGATCTTTAAGTTCTATACTCCTTAATTTATATATTCTGTCTTTGCAATTCGTTTTCCTTGTAATAATAATAGCTAGGATTTATATCATATTTAAAGGTTTGTAAAGACCATGGATGTAGATTTCTAAGTATAACAATGATGGAGGCAGGCCTATCATTATCCTCATTTTCAGATGAGTAAACTGAGTTAGATAAAGGTTAAGTGAATTTGAGAGGATTACATAGCAAGTAAGTACCTGTTGTGTGATTTTGACTCAGGACTTTCTGTCTCCAGCTCAGTATTCTATCCACTGTATCATCTGCCTATTACCGTATAGACAACATGTTTTCTTTTTAAAGTTGCTTTTTGTGTCTTTTTTTTTTAGATTGTCTTTCACTTCCTTATGCTTGCATTCTCAGTAAATGGTTCTTTTTGATTGTGAGACTTGCCATTGGGAATTCAAATTTTAATTTTCTGCTAATTATTGTTTTGCTATTCAGACCATACATTCTGCTTTCACAGTTCATATTTCTATTTCATGAAGATTCTGTTATGATTCCATGTTCTTTTAGAAATTCACACAGTCCCTATCTCATTAGTTGTTGATTCATTTTTCTACTTTGTAATATTTATGCAGAAATGGCTGTACTCTTTTAGATGATCTAAAGTTCATATTCTCTTCAGTTATTAAAATCTTCCCCATTGGTTTATTTTCTTTCTTTCTTAAGAATCTTTCTTAAGATCTTTAATTAAGTTTTCTTTCTCCTGAGATCCTTGAGAATTTTAGTCTCCCTCCCCCCCCCCCCCACCTTTATATTCTACCACGCCTCATTTTCTGAATCCTTGATTTTTGTTCTTTCCTGGATGAGGGGGGACAGCTGGACTTCAAAGCTATCTTAGCCTCTTCCCACACTGGAAGTTCATGATTCACCAGTCTTGGTTTCTGCTTACAGGTGACTTCTGGAGAGACAGTGGCATCTTAGAGCTCTTTGTGTCAGCATATATGTGTAACATAGTCATACACATGTATTCTGTCCTAGTTCCCTCAATTCCTCAATTCTCTGCTCTGTTGTAGTATACTTCTGCTGTGTTATCACAACCTGATCAAGCTTATTTTTGATTTTATGACACTGTGAGGGGATAGAATTGAGCTGTGGTGCAAGAGAGAAAGGTTGGTTCATGTAGCCCTGTTACTGGAACATTGTAAATAATGGGGAAAGGGGCACTATGTGAGTAAATTATGGGTTAAAGATTAGACAGTTCTCTTTGTTAATTCATTGAACTGTTATTTGTAAGGCTTCTTGATAACCTAGATAATAGAAACAGCTGAAATTACTTATCTCTTATACATAACTCCTTTTTTTTGGAAAGCTTTGTGAGTTTAGGAGAATCAGGGGAAAAATTAATCTTCCATCATGTTTCAAGTTACCTCAAGTCCTTTTAAATCTATTTGTGAATGATATTCATATTTTAAAGGAATCACTGTTAACAAAATTTTAATAGATCAACACCTCATTAATTATATTCTCAGACTATATGAGCTTAGACGGGGGAGGAGAAAAAGAAGAGACCAAAATCCCTCTTCCCTTACTCTCTGCTTATACTTAAAATTTTACTCTCCCAAGAAAATGAATAGGGTTGCTTTGAGGCCTATTTTTCTATTATCCATATTCTGGATAGCACTATAATTACTTGGGGAAATAGAAATATTTTTCCTTGAGTAGCTTTCCTAATGTTTTGTTCTACAATGTGACAGCAAATTTTAGGCAAACTGTAAATTCAAGTCAGTCAGCTGAGACTGGAAGCATTTGTGAAGTCTGATCCCTGACCTTATATTTAAAGGCATCAGGTGATATCTAGCTGCAGAGCTATTTGCCCAAAAGGAGACACCCCATCCTATCCAATAATTGAAAAGTGATTTTGATCAGAGTTCAAAGCAGAGTTGAAGGAGCTAAGCACACACTCTCCAGTCAGACACGGAAACATAAACATAATATATATGTTTATATTTACAAATGTTAACTTAAATCAAAGACAAACTTATGTCTTTATCTGATGATTAGTAGAAGTGCCACAGAACTGATCAAATATATTAGCCAAGTTCTGCCCATACAAAATCATAATAGAGAAGGCCTTGTGAGGTCTGTTATTTTGTAAATGAACTATTGACACTTTTTGAAAACTACTATTAGAAAGAATGAAAGTATTGCAACTGAATCTGCATATATGTAGACAAAAATTAGTTGCATATTCAAATGAACTAATAGTAGAGGAATTCATGCAAAATAATTCGAAATAACATATATCAATATAAAAATCTAAGTCAAAGTAATTCAATGGAAAATGACAGATGGTGTCTTTTTTTTTTTCTCTCAGCATTCTGGTGTGCTAATTTATATCAAGGAGAACACAATTTAATGAAAAAGAAAAATGTCTGTAAGTATATTCAAAGAAACCCAGCTATGCAAATTAATATAGACCTGAAGCCAAAGATCTGGGGGAAAAAATTGTTTTTGATTTAAGGAAATCAAGCTTAGGACAAAGATAAATTTACGTTTAATTTAAAACCACAAGCTCACTTTAGCATAGATACTATGTTTCATGTTAAGCCTCATTACTATAATGCTCATTATTCTTGGGATACTAGAAGTAATAAGCAAGTGAATAGCATGCTGGATTTACTTTCAGGAATAATTAGATTTAAATTTACCCTCCGAAACTTACTGTGTCACCTAAGGAAAAGACCAATCTTCTATGTACTTCAGCCAACAAATCTAAAGCTTATCTATTTATCTACATCAGAAGTTCCCTATACCAATGTAATCACAGATCCTTTCACTTGAGCATGGGGGAAGTTAATATTTAAGCAAAATTTATGGTTTCATCTTTCTACTTTTAACTTTTTGTTCAAGGCTTGAATTGTTGCAAGAATGATCACAACCTGCTTCCTTCTTAGACCAAATTAAATGGAAAGTTCATTCATTCATCAGTTTATTTGATGTTTATGAAATGTGTTGGTAGGTGATTGAGGGATATAAAAATGAATGTAATGTGATCCCTCTTCTCATGGAATTCACAATCTAATAACAGAATAAAATAAATGCTTACTCGTTTTTCTTATCCTTAAATATACAAATTCAACTAGTTTGCATTTAGAGTAAAACACTTGTGTCATACAAATGAATATTTAATCCTTTATTTTTAATTTCTGAAATCAATGTTTATTATGATACAGAAATGCTAAAACTCTGCTTTCAAAATATTTGGGGGGGAGGGGTGGGGAACTGAGAAGGAGGAAGAGGAGACCATAAGGTTGTTTAGAAAGTGATAGACAAGTAGTACAATATTTCAATGACCATGTTAAATTTAATATATTAAAAAGCAAGCTTTATATAATAAAGTTTCAATATCATATAAAATGCCTATTTTCTATTCTTCATATAAGTAAATGTTCATGTTTGTTTCTGTAATAATTGTGTTGTCATGGACACAAGGGGCATTTTCCCAAACAACTAGCTGATGATGTTATTGAACTTGTATTGATGGGGTTGTTTTGTAAGAATTTCAGGGAAAGAATAACAAGAGGGAGTTTATGTTTAGTTTTCAAGTTTGTAAATGAAGACTTTGGGACCCATGTGCACATGGCATGCCATCACTTCCCATCAACTGTCCCTATACTGTCAATTAAACTTTTAGAAAATTTTAATTAAATGAATACTTTTTTTTATTTGAAAAATTGCAAACTTATGACAATTACAAATAGGAAGTCTTGAAAACTGGAGGAGAAAAATTAATTTTGGAAAACAAAAAAGAACATATAAATGATAAAATTAAATACTGTTTCTGTGAAAAGACTAACAATATCTATAAATCTTTAGCAAACATGTTTTAATTTAAAAGAAGAGGAAAATCTAACAGTGAAAATTGAACAAGATTAAATCATAATACAGAAGAATTAAAAAGAAATATTAGAAATATATGTTTATAAGCCAACACATTTTAAAGAATTAAAAAATAAAATTATAAAACCTTCAAATTAATAGAATACCAAACAGAAATCTTAAAATGTAAGAGACAAGAAAATTGAACTAACTCCTAAAGGACATATTAAAGAAAACCTGTGATCTATGTGGATCTGTAGAAGGATTCGATGTAACATTTAAATAACATTAGTGTGTATAAATATATTACACAAATTATTCCCCCAAATTGAGTGAGCAGTCTATTAAACTTCTTTATATGAAACAAATATAATTCTAATACAGGGAAGGATAAAAAAATAAGAACTATAGAAGAATATCATTAATGAATATTGATTCTAATATTTTCAAAGTTAAAATCATGGCAAAAAGATCACAAGAATGGATCAAGAAAATTATAGTAGGATGAAGTTAGATTTATAACATAGGGGAAAATGGTTTGTATTAGGAAGACAAATAACATAACTAACTATATTAAAAATACATCCAAAACCACATGATTATAACAATAGATGCAAAAAAGACTTTAACAAAGCAGAACATACTTTATATTATATATATGCATATATAAATGCATATATACGCATATACATATGCTAAATAATAAACAAGGAAACACTACAAAGTGAAAGTATTGGAAGATCTTTTAAAATTTTGATTAAAAGTATATATTTAAAACTAAAAGGCAGTATTAGTTTCAAAAAGGAAATGCTAGATTTTCCATTGAATATAGATATAAAGGAAGAATGCCCCTGCACTTACATTTGAAAGTATCAGATGGGAAAGGGATTTATTTCTCTTCTTTCTTCCTTTCATGATATCTAATTGTACAGCTATTTGCCCAAAAGGAGACACCCCATCCTATCCAACAATAGAAAAGTGATTTTGATAAAGTTCAAGACAGAGTTGAGGGAGCAAAAGCACACACTCTCCAATCAGACAGAGAAACATAAACATATATATATATTTACAAATGATTTGAGGTTGTCTTTATCTGTTGGTTAGTAGAAGTTCCACAAAACTGATCAGATATATTAACCAAATTCTGCCCACACAAAATCATAATGGAGAAAGCTTGTGATATTAGCATTATAGTTATTACTGTTGCTAGCATTTCTAAAATTATGCCACATGGTATTAAGGAAGGGGCTTTTTTGTAAAAGAGCAACACTCTTTAAAGCACTTTGTCAAAAATACAAAGCAAACCTCTGTGAGGAACTAAAAATTTTCATGATTACTCTCTATCTCATTGCAACATTTTTATGAAGACTCTAAAATATCTCAAGTTTTGCAACAGAAGTAGCTCAGTGATGCAATAGACACAGCATTGGGCTTGGATTCAGAAAGACTTGAGTTGAGTCTCAGACATTTCCTTGTGGTGTGAGCCTGGGCAAGTCATTCTCTGAGTGCTTCAGTTACAATGTGACACCTTCCAATTTTAATTTTTTTAAACTAAAAACTTTCTAATTTTAATTTATTTGTCATCAGTTGGGTAAAAGAGTGGTAGTAGGGTGATGATGCCAGATTTGTGAATGATTTATGTATGATTCCCATCCTGTGGATTTATCAGGAAAAAACACAAAGAAAGTGGGGTGAGAAGGAGGGGAAAGAGGGAGAGACAGAGACAGGCAGACAGGCAGACACACACAGAGAGACAGACAGACACAGAGATAGACAGACACAGAGACAGACACTTTCTTCATCTGACAATTTTTAAAGATGCAGCCTTTTCTTAACTATGCAGTCTATCAAAGCATGATAGGAGAATGCAGAGAAGATGGTTTTCTCCATGTTAGATAATCTGAAAATAAGTCTAAAATCAACAAGAAACATGATTTCATAGGATCTAACCTTCCAGGTGGGGGAAGTACAGAAATTTTTGAGGCTAATAGAGAGGATAAGATTCTCAGGTTATGAGAAGGTGCATAATTGCAGGAAGCCAACACTACTGCAAATTAAGGGGTTTGCTATTAGTATGCACCATGCTGTGAGAAAGGGCAAAACGTTTGGGAAAACAACAACAACAACAAATAACCCACCTAAAGAATAAAACAAAAAGTGGAAAAAGGGATAGAAAAAAATACAGAAAAATTGCTTATCTTGTTAAAGATGTCGATACATAACAACTGTATCTGAGAATGGGAAGGATATTAGGTAAGTTCACATCTTAGCTCAGTCCTTCTATTGCATAGTTCAAAATCTGAAACTCCACTCAAGTTCAAGTCCTAATCAAGACATCCTGCTTCTCAGACAGGCTGGGGGAGGGGGAGGCGGTGTTTGAAGGGAGGGACAAAGAAGGGGGGGAGGGGAGTTTTCTTTGTAACCAGCAGGTGTCACTGCTTGGCAAGGTTTAGAGATTTAAGGTGGCAAGTGAAAGCAAAAAAGAAGACTCTTCCAATTCAAAATCACTGAATTCCATGAAGTCTTCCCTTCTTCCTATGGCTTCTACTTTAGGAATTTTGTGGTATTAAACCATGCCTTTTCCTATCTACCTTAAAGAACTGATCAGTTAATGCTCTCTCCATTGGGAATGTTCAGTAAGAAAACAATAGAGAAAAAGAAATATGGCTCATTAATACCTAGACTATTATGGCTGCCTAGCTTATAGGTTTGGATTCATCTTGTTTTAATCAGAGTGGGGGGGAGTGGGGAAGCCCTAAATCCAGTTTAAATTATGTTTGAGAAAGTTTATTAAAGGTAATTTTAAAAATCAAAATGATAAAATTCTTTTATACCTCTAAGTTTACTTTTCCCTATCTTTTCAATAATCTGTTGACAACTGTGGATGAATGGAGGTAACAGAGAAATTTCAGTCAATTATAATTTTATATCCCACCCCCAAATTCATTAATATTTACCTAGTTCTAAGAAAGAAAAACCATGCACAAAATACCTGCTTTTGTAAGTAGAGAGAGACAATATGGCATAGTGTATAGAAGAGTGACTTCAAATTGTGGAAGGTCTGGATTGAAGTGTTTCCTCTCAAACAAGCTAGTTGACTAGTCCTGAACAATTCACTTAACTTTTCAGTTCTCTAAGTACTTTAAGATTACATTGTAGAGAATTCACCAAACTGCATGGATAGTTTCCTTACATAAGAATTCTCTGTACTGATGAAATAATACACCTATTATTTCCACTATCTCCTTCTAGGAACTATGGGTTACAGTGTAGTTAAAATTTCATCCTCCTTTAACTTATTTGAGATTCAATCTATTCCAGCCACACTCTCCATTTTAGGATTTGTAGACAAGTGTCAAAGTAAAGGAAAGTATATTCAAGCTGTTCCTCTACCTCTGTCTCCATTCAAAACACCTGCTGAAGTATTTTTATTCTCCCTCATTAAGGTCTGATGCTCATTCTTGTGATCATAAATTCAAAGATTCCATTCTGACCCATGGAATTTCAACTCCTATCATGTGTTTCTTCATGTCTCAGTGACATTTAGGTTATATTCACATAAGAGAAGTTAATAGGCTCAAATAATTCTTTCTTTTACTTGCAAATTGAAATTTTTATTTTTGCTACTGACATATTCCTAATAAAATTATACGTGTGTATGTGTTTTCAGCTTATGTAGCAACATCTTATAGAATGACAAAATTTTAAAATTTTATTGAGAATTTTAGACTTAAACAACAATTAAATTAATTTATGTATTTTCCTACTAACTTTAGTGTATAGATAATGATGAAAAAGGTGTTGGGAAACAATTCAGTATCAAGAATCAAAAGAAACTGCATTGAAGTGTCACAACTCTATATCACTGATATTTTCTTCAAGAAGAAAGTTGAGTTGCTATATATAACAAAGAGTGAAAAAAAAGACAAAAAATAAATTTATTGTAGCTTAACATATTAACATACAATGTAGACAGTGGATACACATGATGAACTTGATAAATTGCCTGCTAAAATTGCTAAAAGTCAAAATCAATACTAAATTAGAAAAAAGAATCATGGGGGTAGTCAAAATGTCAGAGGAAAATGTCATAACTACCAAACCTCTTCTATAAAATAAGGATAGAAAAGTTCAAACAAAATTTTTTGTGGAAAAGACAACAAAAAGTCATAGTGAGTCACTTTTTTTTTCTAATCCAGAGCAGTTTAGAAAGACAAAAGGGAGGTCTGTGGATACTGGGGTTGAGGATGCCCAGGAAGTAGCACCAGCTATGGGCTCTAAAGTGGCAACAATGCCCAAGGAAAGAAACACCTCTTCAGAAAGAGATCCCCTGGTATTCTAGCCTAGAAGTGATTACAGAATTGGGTGTCATTTAGTAGCTTGTGTCCATTACACAGTACTGGATCATAGTTCCAGGTGAAGAGAAGAGGTTACAATCACAAGGGATTGTATCCTAACTGTGTAAAGAGCAGAACTCAGACCAGGAGGACAATGACCAGATCTTTCCTGTATCACAGTACCTTGGAAGCATTAAAAACTTTCAAGTCCTTCATTCAACCAGTGAAAGCTAAAAATAATAGAGAAAAAGGTCATTTCAGATATCCCTCCCAAAAGTGAACCCAACTCTATCATAAAGTCATAAAGGATTTAACAAGGCTAAACTGTTTGCATTTCCGTAATAGAAAACATATAACCCCTAAGAACATTATCTTCATGAGGTTCACTTAGAAGGAATTTTCTTGGGCAGAGGGTATGAATGTGAATTATGTTAGGATGATTTCAAAAGATGAATTGAAAGGTAAAAAAGGAGAATACTGGGGAAAAAGAGAGAGGAGAGAAAGAATGGAAGGAAATTATCTCAGATAAAAGAAGTACACATGAAAGAATTTTATGACAGAAGAAAAATGGATAAGTTGGGGAAACAAATAATGTTTGAACTTCACACTTATGAACGGATTCAAGGTGAAAAGATCACATACACACACACATACTGTTGGGTATAGAAATTCATCTTATCCAACAGGGACATACAAGAGGAAGAGAGAAAGAAAAAAGGGAGGGATGATAAAAGATAACGTAGATTAAGGGTTATATAAACATAAGGAATATGTATAGACTACAAGGAAATAAAACTATCACTTTTTGTAGATGATATAATGTATATATTTAGAGAATTCTAGGGAGTCAACTAAAAACTAGTTAAACAACAGCTTTAGCAAAGTTGCAGGATATGAAACTCTACAAATCATTAGAATTTTTATATAGTACTAACAAAACCAGCAGGATGACACAGAAAGAGATAGCTCATTTAAAATAATTGTAGAGAGTATAAAATGCTTAGGAGCCTATTTGCCAAGACACACAGAGGAATTGTATAAAGACAATTACAAAATATTTTTCACAGAAATAAAGCAGATCTAAATAATTAGATAAACATTAATTACTTGTTAATGGTAAACTGAGTCAAGACAATAAAAATGACTATTATTTCTAATTTACTTATTCAATTCTATCCCAATAAAATTACCAAAGAATTATTGTTTAGAGCTAGGAAGAAAAAAAATTAACAGAATTTATCTGAAGGAACAAAATGTCAGGAATTTCAAAGGAATCAACCAAAAGAATTGAAGGAAGAGGTCCTAGCAATACTAGATCTCAAACTATACTAAAAAAAAAATCATTATCATCAAAACAATTTGGTACTGGATAAGAAACAACGTGCTTGATTAAGAATCAATTTAGGCATACAATAAACAGAAATAAATGAGCACAGTATTCTCATATTTAATAAATCCAAAGATCCCAGGAATTGGGGCAGAAACTTATTATTTGACAAAAACTAATGGAAAAGTCTTGCAGAAACTAGGCATAAGATAATATCTCACACTGTATGCCAAAACTCAAGATGGGTACATAATTTAAATATAAAGGGTAATATGATAAGCATATTAGGGGAACATGGAAAAATAACCTGTTGTTACCTATGAAAAATGGAAGAGTTTATGAAAAGAGATAGTACAGATCATGGGAGATAGAATGTATAAATTTCATTAGATTAAATTAAAAAGTGTTTACACAATCAAAACCAATGCAGCCAAAATTAAAAGAAAGCAGGAAACTGAAAGGAAATTTGATAGTAAATTTCTCAACTAACAGCCTCATTTTTTCAAATATATAGGGAGCTGAACCAAATTTATAAAAGTAAAATCCAATCTCCAAGCAACAAATGGAAGGGATATAAACAGGTAGTTTTCAGAAGAATTAAAACCTATCAATTAGTCATATATAATACTCTAAAGATGTTTTTAAAAATAAATAAAAAGATGATATAACATTTTAAAAATGCCATTATGTATTACTTTCATAGGATTAAAGATTTAGAATTTGAAAGGATTTTAGAGGCCATCTTGCTCTGCCCTTTCATTTTACAAATGAGTTTAGGCCAAGAGAGAGATTAAATGATTCACATAGAGTCACATAGCTACTATCTGAGGTGAGATTTTAATTGAGGCCTTCTTGACTTCAGGAAAATGCTATATACATGAAATCATGATACCTCCCATTAATTTGCCCAAAAGACATTTGATTAGGTAAAAGAAAGTGCTGTCATAAAACCTCTACTTTCACAAGGTGTCTTCCATATATATAGAGAGAACATAAAAGATTCATTGATAGATGGAATGTATTACTATTAATATCATGTGAAAAAATAAAACAGTTAATTATATTATAGCCACAGATATTTGCCATATATAGCACAAATGAATGAAATTCATAGAACTCACTATATTGAGTAAACTGGGTTTTCGATATAATCAATACACCATGTACAATCTACTACTCTACTACTCTATTCAAATATTCATTTGACTAATAGAAAATTTTACTCAGTCATCCCATCCTCTCCCTTCCCTATTTAAATTGCCTGCACCAGAGGCCATATTGTCTAAGACCAGCCTAAATTGTTGCAACTTTATTCCTCTGGATATTGGAATTTTTCCAGAAAAATCTAGGAAGACTTATAAGTAGATGCAAAGTGAAGTGATCAGATTTAGGGAAAACAAAATAAAAGTAACAATAATATTGTAATGTAATTAACTTTGAAAGTCTTAGCAACTCTGAGCAATACAATGATCTTTGACAATTCCAAGGGACATAGAGAAACTACATGCACATATCCCAGAAGGAGGTTAGTTTTGAATGTGTTAGAGACAAACTATCTAAACTGCCTGGTGACACTACAAAGATTATTATTTCCTCAAAATGCGAAGAATTATGGTTTTTTTAAGACAAGAAAATCTGATGACCTGAAGAATAGGACATTTTATCTCCTCTTTTATACTCCCTCCAACCCAAACAAAGATCCAAAACAAAGAGGTATCTTCCAGCTATTAGAAGGGGAAACAGGAATCAATATTTACATGGAACACATGAATATGGCTCAATCTAAGGCTGGCCTGTAAAAATTTTTATTTTACTGATTTAGTTTGGATTCATGCAATACATGAGAAAAGTATTCAAATTTACAAGACTAAAAGCAAATGATTAAATTGATAAATGATTAAAAGATATAAATAAGACATTTTCAAAAGAATGAATTCAAGTTGTCAACAAGCATATCTTAAAATGTTTCAAATCATTAATAATTAGAGAAATAGAAATTAAAACAATCAACATGCTTTACATCAGAATGGAAAAAATAACAAAGGAGAAAAATGACAAATGTTGAAGGGGCATATTACTTTCCTTTTGGTGGAGGTATGAATTGGTTGAAGCCATTCTGGAAAGCAATTTAGAACTGTGTCTCTAAACCACTATAATGTTGTTACTCTTTGATCTAAACAATGCTACTACGAAGTCTGCACTTTAAAGAGATCAAAGAAAAAGGAAAAGGACATCTTGTTGGTTAATAATATGGGCGTTTAAGAATTTCCTCTGATCCTAAAAACTTCTCAAATATAGGAACAATGTGCAAGCAAATACATAAAGGTATCATCATCATCTAGGACACTAATCCCTTCCTCCCCCTTTTTTTTCTTGAAGTTTTATTGATATCTTTTTTTTTTATATATAAGCCATTTTCAGACATGTCTTCTCCCCATCCTTCAATCAATTAGTCTTCCCCTGTAACAAAGAAGAGCAGTTAAGCAAAATCATCAATACAGCATCTTCTAACATTTTATGCAACATTTATACCCATATTATCCTCATCCAAGGAAAAAAGAAAAAGGCATTTATGGCTTGTTACCCATTTCTTATCTTGTATAGTTTATATTTCTGTAGAATAATCATGTTTTTGATTTAAAAAAAAAAACACTTGAATGAAACCCAACAAATTCTTTTCTGCAATCATTTAGCCATTGTTCTGTTTAGCTGACAATCTCTGGACTCTTTCTTCAGCAATTGTAAGGCAGATACCCTTACCTCTGGGAAGAGAGATCCAAGGCTTATTACCTTTGGCAATAACAAAAATGTTCAAGAGTCTACTGGCAAAACTATTGCCATTGGCATCTTTTACATGGACAAAGATCAAAAGAGACGGGAAGTTTCTTGCTGTTTATGATCACACTGATTCAACCCAAGTTAGCTCCACTGGTCACCAGACATTTATTACCAATATCAAACTTGATAAAATCAGTGATCTTGACAGCTTTTAAAACAATCTGTGAAATTCACTTTGATGAGAGGATCTGGGTAATGAATAAATGAGCATCATAGATCTCCACTTGTAGAATACCTTTCTACCCCTATAGATTTTTCTCACTTTGCACAATTTATATTTAGCCTTTTCATTAGTATATGATGGACAGCAAAACAAGAAGGAAATGTTCATCTATTTTCTCAATGTTAATGGCAACCATAAATCCAGTAGACTATGTAATATCATTGTGGACCTTGCCATCAATCTTGATGAATTGCTGCATGCAGATCTTCTTTATTTCCTATCCAGTCAGGGCATTTCTATTTCTATTTCCAGCAAGATGATGAGTAGGATATACTCTCTCAGCTTGTGGGGACCTATAGATGCTGTTGAGTAAAAATTCTAGTTAACTTATCAAGCATCTAGTTCTTTGGAGATGCCCCACACTTCAGATACTTATTGGAATCATGAGCCATGATTTTGCTGTATCTGAGGTAAAGCAGGAAATTTACTAAGTTGTAGGGTCAGAGGCTCTGAGTATTTATAAGTTGTGTATATTTGGCTACTTTATCCCTCTGGACCTCAGCATCTTTTTCAGCAACAATACTAGCCAGTCCCAGAGAAAAAGAATGAGAAAAGTTGTCTAATACACTAATAATACTGATGTTGTAAAGACCCAATGAATAATCTCCAACTTCTCAAATGATCATTGATGATCACTGAGTACCAACCATACTCTGTCAGGGCTGAATAAGTTGATCTAGAGCTTTGCAATATCAGGCAACTATTCCATGTTCTCCTAAGAGAACATAGAATCAAATTAGGATTTTCCTGCATGATTTTAAAAGAGAAAGAATTATGAGAGCAGAATTTATTAGCAAAAAAAAAAATTAACAATATAGAAAAATTTGAATCCTTAGTAGAAAATTTCACTAAATAATCAAAAGAGAGAATAACTGATTAGGGATGCAAATATATAGAATCTTGTGCCCAAAAGAGCGATGCCATCCCCACCCAAACATTCAGGTTAACACAAGGTCCACTTTCCAAACTCTGTTCTCACATATATCTCTGATGAGTGTTGATATGATTCACAAAAAGATGTATACATCAGCAAAAGTCTTCTATTAGTCCTTACCTCATAGCATAGAGTTTTTGATTATTTGATCCGATGTTCTCCAGGACCCAGACCAACTGGCCACATCTAGTATCACTGCCTAATATAGATCAAGATCTTCTCTGCTCCATTCTTCAAGGTTTCTTACAAGTGAGTCATATAGATGTATAGGGTAAAGCAAATGCTGGTTGCTATCCCAAGCAGTAGTACCAAGCACCCATTCAATATGTCAATCTGTTGTACTCTTTTATTTTACCCTCCATACCCTACTCACAGTCAGGCCACTCATCCTCTAGGAACTTTGATCTTTCTTCCTGTTCACTTCTCATCTTTAAATATTTGTTACTTCTTCTCCCTTGGAGGAAAGGAAAGAAAACTTATCCCTTTATAAGCAGATACCCAGTTCAACATCTAGTTTTGGAATCAGAATATACTGCATATTCCTCTCTAGTCTTGAAGATATTTATCTTATACTATCTGTTAATTCCCTGGTAAGAAAGTAAAATTCAACTATTATTTCATATTTCCTGTTTTTCTTCAAATTTTATTCTGTTCATTAATAACTATGGCTTTCAAAAGTTTGTTCAAGTAAAATAAAATAAAAAAACACAAAACCATTAACAGACCATGCAGATCTTGGTCTGAAAGTTATATAACTCAACAAGTTGTCATGATGATATCAAATGAGAAAAAACCTCGAAACCTCTGTCTTTTCCCAGTCTGTCTCCTAGCCCTTCTCTGGCTGCGTTTGTCCCAGTTTATATGCAGTATATTGAGTATAAGCCAATCATTATATCACTAGGGAACTATTATTTGTTGTAAGATTAATTCAATCATACTGAACTTGAAAACTATTAATCACCATGCTAATCTAGATAACCATTGTCTTATCAATTCCACTGAGTTAACATCTTGTTGTAAAAACCCTTGTTTTAAATACATTTCTCCAGAGTTCTAGCCCATTACAAGAAGGTGTCATTGGACACAGAATTGTTATTTAATTAATGAAAATAAATTCACTGAAGGGACCTTGTTCTCATACAATCCAGCTTTCATATAAAAGAAAACTAGCTATATTTCTATGTTCCTACATCTCTCATTATAATTTGAATAAATCTGTTCTGTAAGAAATGACCAACAGGATGATTTTAGAAAGGCCTGGAGAGACTTACACAAACTGATGCTGAGTGAAATGAGCAAGACCAGGAGATCATTATATACTTCAACAACAATACTATATGATGACCAGTTCTGATGGACTTGGCCATCCTCAGCAATGAGATCAACCAAATCATTTCCAATGGAGCAGTAATGAACTGAACCAGCTACACCCAGAGAAAGAACTCTGGGAGATGACTAAAAACCATTACATTGAATTCCCAATCCCTATATTTATGCCCACCTGCATTTTTTATTTCCTTCACAAGCTAATTGTACAATATTTCAGAGTCTGATTCTTTTTGTACAGCAAAATAAGAGTTTGGTCATGTATACTTATTGTGTATCTAATTTATATTTTAATATATTTAACATCTACTGGTCATCCTGCCATCTGGGGGAGGGGGTGGAGGGTAAGAGGTGAAAAATTGGAACAAGAGGTTTGGCAATTGTTAATGCTGTAAAGTTACCCATGCATATAACCTGTAAATAAAAGGCTATTAAATAAAATAATAATAATAATAATAATTTGAATAAATCAACAGTTGGAAGCACACTTTCCTTTAGCATAGTTTATAAAATCAAATGGTATTCTATTCATGTCTTAAATTTAAAATTCACTATATATTTGCTGCAAATAAAACAACTCTCATTTTCCTAAACACCAAAGCTCAAAAGAACGGAAGGGTACAGAATCTTAAAAAAGTATTTCTAGTAATAATCACTCACATTTGCACAATATTTCAGGCTTATAAAATTTTATAAGCCTGAAAAGCTTTATAAGCATTTTCCTCATAATCTTTTGAGGTTGTTGTTATCCCCATTTTTACTGAGGCTTCAAAAAAGACTGAAGTTCAGAAAAATTTAGAGTCTTGCACAACATTACACAGTTTG
Organism: Sarcophilus harrisii; assembly: GCF_902635505.1. Lineage (NCBI taxonomy): Eukaryota > Metazoa > Chordata > Mammalia > Dasyuromorphia > Dasyuridae > Sarcophilus > Sarcophilus harrisii. Next base: position 244,076,424 of record NC_045426.1, read on the forward strand.
ATGCTTTCTCATCATCCTGGATTCTTGGATTTTATGATATTGTTTGACCTTCTTTTGATTAAACATCATCCATATTCTCCTACTGAGAGTAAATTATCTCATAGCTCTCTCTCTCTCTCTCTTTCTCTCTCTACTTCTCTCTTTTTCTATGTGTGTTTCCTCCTATGTAAACATGAGATGATTATATTTACAAAAAAAAGAAAGAGATAATATATTTTAAGATTCTAAAACACTGTATAACTCTTTCTATTTCTATTTTCCTTACCTGTGCTATTATACTAAGGTTCCTATTTTGTCTCTCTACTTCTAGCCTCTCCCTTTTCTAATCAATCATCCACATAACCCCCAAATTAACATTTGTAAGGCACAGAGTATGCCTGACAAGTTTCCTGTGCAAAAACTTTCTGTGAATTCCTATTGCCTCTAGGATAAAAGTAAAAAATCTTTTGCCTGATTACACAGTTCACCTCTACCTTTCCAGACTGATTTCCTATTGCTTCCCTTTATTGAGGTTGGGAAGGGACCCCAAAAGGTCTGGGTCACAGACTGGTTCCATGAGGTATCGCAAAAGAATTTGCAGGCTTGAACCCTACCCAAGTCAAGGGGCAAAATTTATTGTAATTGTAAAGCCAATAGAAGCAGGCTAAAGTCCAGAACATTTAGCAAAGAATTTGAAGCAAGTAGACACATTTATCTAGTTCTTCATGTTATAGATATGCTCATTTTATGGCCTAGGGGTAGAACTAAGGAATGGTCTCAAGAATTTAGTTATCACTGACCAACATCACTACAGTGATCAACATCACTACAAACAATGTTTTTAAGACTATTTATTCTAAGGCCAGAAGACCTGAAATCATTGATAGACAGACTGTTAGAACAATAGTCTCAGGATCACTAATATATCTTCCCTGAAGTCTAAGGGAGGAAATAGTATTAATTCCTAGGCCAGAGGACTTTTATAATCATTGACTGAACAAGAGCATTCTTAGATCGGGGGTCTCAGGATCAAATTCCAAAGCCAAAAGATTTAGAATCATTGACAGATTGTGAAAACAGAAGCCCCCTAAGGTCAGGACACCTTAAACTTATTGCTGTCTCCCCTAGAAGTTATATTACATCACTTTCCTGAATGCCACATTGCATTCAAAATAGCTCTACTAAATCCCCAAAAACATTCTACTTCCTGTCCCTATACCTTTGCATGGTCTATATACTATGCCTAGAATACATTTTATATCCCTCTCTGATTTCTAGAATCTTGAAGAATTAGAATTAGAATTCCTTTAAGATTCAGCACAGGCTCGCTCCATCTTCTGATCAGATTTTCCTGATCTTCCTAACATTTTTTTTTACATCTATCTCCCTTTGGAGAGAAGTGGGACAAAAATCAAAACAAAACTTGTTTTTTTTTCTCTAGAAATTGGGGTTGAGGTGCAAAGGAAAACATTTATGAGAAAAGATAGCACCTAATCCCTATCTTTAGAGGCTAGACTCCTTCAGATACAAAACTAGTCCATGATCCAGAGCCAGAGAGCCCTGGAGAGGAAGAAAAGGGAGAGGAAGGAGGGGAAGGGAGAGAAAAAAAAGGAGTGGAAGAGAAAGGGTAAATGCACCAACCCTCCTGGGCCTAGCATTAGTCTTGTTTTTATAAAAACAAAACCCATATATATGTGAAAGGATATTTAAATTATTCTTCATGTGTCTATATTCTTATTTTATTTACACAGACATGACAGCTGATCTTCCTAGAGAATGAAACATTTCTAAGTTCAAAGTTTTAGGGCCCTTAATTAGCCATCCACACTAGATGGTTTTTAAAAATATTCTAATAGTAAATTAGAACATTTAAGAAACTTTTACTAATGACAATGATATAATAGAAATTCCAAGTTTTCTTGTCCTAGTGATCCACAAGGAGAAGTGAAGAGCAAAGAAAAGGAAAAGTATTTACTTTTCTAAGCCAATTCCTTCCTACCAAGGCAGTAGTCTTCAGACATCTTAGGAAAGTATCTCAGTTTTTGTTGACTTTTTCTGCCTGACTCTTTATCAATAGAGATGAAGAAAATATATGACAGTGATATGGATTTTGAGTTTACTCTCTTCTCATATCAGGAAACACATCTGACTATTATCAGGCATTACCAAGCCCCTGACTATCCTGTTTGTATAGAGATAGAATCCATACCTCTGAGTATCTTTAAACAATCTTTGAGATATTGATTAGCATATCTTTAGATAGATCTGGGACCTAGTCAGTCAGATGGATTCGACCTGGCTCCTCCTTGATCCCTCCTTCTAAGCTACCAAATTCTTCCCTGATACTTTCCCTCCTCCCCACTATAAATCTGCCTATGGTATATACAGTCTTGGTTGAATCTCTTTTGGATTAGCTCACCACAACATTTTAACTTGTAGTGTCTTTCCTTTCCTCCCTCATCCCTTCTCTCCTTCCCCCCACCCCATGCTTTATGGTGTCTTTCTCCTTGCTATAACTAATCAAGTCCTTCATGATACTAAACTCCTCTATGGATTTAGCCTGCTAGTCAATGGCGTATTCACACTTCATGGCATATTCCTTTGATGGATTCTTCTACCTCCTTCACAGCTGCTGTTGTGAAAGGTATAATTAAGCACATATATCTGAAATGCACCTAGAGTTGAAAGAAGTAGTTGATTGTACCCGCCTGAGAAAGATCTCAGTGCATAATGCAGTCTCCCTGTAAAGCCTATACTATTTAGAAAGTGATCAGAAGAGATGTTCTGGATTCCTAAGTTATCTTTAGTATACTGGCTACTGACACTGATATATTTTTCTGAGTGGTGAATTCCTTGATTCTCTCCAGGAAATTATCTAAAGTGAAAACTGAGCTTCTGATTTTTTTGCCCAGAATGCAGATAAGAGTCTTATAATCTCATCTGAAGAAATCCACAAGCAATTGGGAAATGATTTCTTTGACTGCATCAATGTTATTTACATTATTCATTTTTAATATTCTGTTTAAAATTTGTATACAGGATGGCTTGTACATAAGTCAATGAAGCACACTGTTAATGAAATAACAAAAAAGGAATTTACTTCTGGATGGGGGCTGAGCCAAGATTAGATTGAATAATATACATACAACCCTTATCCCCCAAACTCTAGACCAATGGAAAGAATAAGAATATTCCACCCATTAAAGGGGTGGAATTAAAATCAGAAGTCTGAAAATTAGAGAGTCAAAGATACTCTCAAAGGTACTCTTAAATAGCATAATGAACATTACAAATGGAAATGATCACTTAATTAACAGCATCCTGTCTTTACTACTGAATGAAATCAGGCACTGATCACAAGACTTTCCTTTTCTCAGATAATATGACCTTATAAAAATCATAAATCACTGAGAAACAATATCTTTTCTTTGTTGATAATCACTTTACAAGAGAAAATTACACTTGAAATTTATAAAATGTAAGGAATTGGAAGCAGAGATAAATAGAGGTCCATGAAGGAATAATATGTTAGAGATAGATATGAAATGCATATTTACATAACATATTTACATAACAATTTCCAGATGATGCCAAGGCAATGCTCCCAAGTGCTCTTATTAAGATCATGGTCATGCAATCACGTGATTATTTTAGTCATATCAATATTACTTTATAGGTATGAATATGAAAATAATAAATAATATAAATGTAGTTGGAAATGAATATGAATTCAAATTAACATGCAGACAGAGCTATATTATAAAAGCATGTGCCACAGGCAAAATGTGAACCAGTGATTTTCAGCCTACTTAACTACAACATGGCATATCTAAATTATTACCAAAGATGAAAGCAGCATAATGTAGCAATATTCCACATGAAGTGTAAGTTGTAAGATAACATCCTTATTATTGTTATGACCAGTTATGTTTATAGTTTTCCTACTATTAGGCTTACTCCATCTTCCTAGAATAAATCCAGTCTGGTACATGACATTTGTGATAATATTGCCATAATCTCTTTTATTTAAAAAAAAATATTCAGGAAATTGGTCTGTAGTTTTCTTTTTTCAATTTTGCTTTCCCTGTTTTATGTATCAAAATCGTATTTGTGTCATAAACTAATTTCATAGGGTTCCTTCTTTACCAATTTTTTTTAAAGTATTGGAATTGTTCTTTAAATGTTTGATAGAATTCATTTGATATAGGCTTTTTTTCCTTTATGGCTTTCATTTATGACTTGTTCAATTTCTTTCTTTCTACCCTTTCATTTATTTATTTTTTTTTTTAAGGATAGGATTGTTTAGGTTTTCTAGTTCATCTTCTGTTAATTTGGGAGTTTATATTTTTAGAAATATTCATCCTATTAAGTCGTCAAATTTATTGGGCAAAATAGCTTCTAGTATTTGTTTTAATTTCATCTTCTCTGGTTGTACATTTACAATTTCCATTTTTTGATACTGGTAATTTGTTTTCTTATTTCATTTTTAAATCATTCGTTAATGGTTTTATCTTTTTACCTCACCCCTCATAAAACCACTTCCTACTTTTAGTGTTTAGTTCAATGGATTTTTTTCTTTCTATTAAATTGATCTCTTCTCTTAATTTTCAGGTTTTCTAACTTATTTAATTGGGCGTTTTATAAAATTTCTTATTTTTCTAGGGTTTTTTTTTAATTGTATGCTCAATTCATTGATCTGCTCTTTCTCTCTTTTATTGATGTAAACATTTAGAAATATAAAATTTCCTCTAAGTATGTTTTGTATTCCTCCCACAAATTTTGGCATATTGTCTCATTGTTGTCATTATTTTTTAAATGAAATTAGTAATTGTTTCTATGATTTTTCCTTCATCTAATTATTATTTTGGATTAGATTATTTAGTTTCAACTAATTTTTAATCTATGCTTCCTAGGACCTTTACTGAATATAAATTTTTTTGTATTATGTTCTAAAAGTAATACATTTAATTGTTCTGCTTTACTACACTTGTTTGTGACATTTTTAATTCCTTTAGGGCAATATTCTTGATGAAGTACACAAATAGAAAAGCCAGGCAAAGTGATGAATAAAAATGATCAATACAATTCAGCTACTCTACACAATCACTCCTCAATCATCTCCAAAACAGAGTAGATGAAATCCTGATTAGGAAATCTAAGAACAAAATCACAGATTACGTAGGTTGGTTTAGGGAGACAGATAAAAAGGTCTGCAGCGAAAAGGGGCAGTTAAGTGGTTTTATTAAGATTAGCTCAGAATTTAAGTGGTCTCATTCAGCTGGAGATCTGGACCTGATATTTCTATTGAGTGGATTAGCTCAGGACCACTCCCAGTAGCTCTAACTTAAGTGGTCTCATTCAACTGAAAATGTAGGCCTGAGGGGAGTGACAATATTGAAGGAATCTCATTCAATGGAAGCCCTATCCCCAGACTGCCAATATAATGACCATTTTGAACTCCAAATCTTTGTAGAAGTCCGAAGTAGGAATTATGTTTTGCCAAGGAACCTCTCCTCTTGGCACAGCTGCCTGTCAGGGTGAAGATCCCCTCTTTTCAGGGATAACCTCTGTTTCTCTGACAGGACCTTGACACTAAGAAGTCTTATCTTCCTAGCAAAGCTGGCTTCTCAGTGTCAACAATAAACTTCCCTTTTGCCATTCAGGCTCTTTGGGTTTGTGAATTCTTTCACATTGTATTGTGCCACAGTTCCCTTTTAATGTCCTGACCCAGTTTCCCTAATTGTCCTATTCAGTTACTCTGCCTCAGGTTATAACTATTCCCTCTTAATGTTTGATAGGATAAAGGTCTTACATCTTAGACCTTAGACTATATTTATTCCCTCTTAATGTTTGATGGGATAAAGGTCTTTATCTATTTTGGACATCATTAGAATATCAGGAGCCTCTCCAGTACCTCCCATTATGTCATCCTATGCGCCTCCCCTCATTAGGTCATCCCCATCCAGGTACCTCCCCATTATGTCATTGTTCTTGTTACCCTATAAAAGAATCTTGTATCTGACATTCGCTGATGGATTCTTGGAGATGATAGTCTCATTCAGCCCTGGGACCAAACCATGGATCCATTTGGTCCCAGTAAATCTCTCCCATTTAATAAACTATTAAATTGTTCTCTAATCTCTATCTTGCTCAGTTTCTCCGGCATTACAATTGTACTTTCATAGAACAGAGAGAATTCTCACAACTCTCTGCACTGCCACTAACTGCATCAGGACCAAAGCAAAAATAGAGGTCAATTTGCAATATAGATAATTTTGATTATATAAAATTTAAAAGTTTTTGCACAAACAAAACAATGCAACCAAAATGGAAAGAAAAGCAGAAAAACTGTATCTGAGTAAAATAAAGTTCTGATTTCTCAAACCTATAGGGAATTGAGTCAAATTTATAAAAATACAAGTCACTGCCTACTTGATAAATGGTCAAAGGATATGAATAGGTAGTTTTCAGATATAGAAATCAAAGCTATCTATAATCTAATTTAAAAATGCTCTAAATCACTTTTGATTAGAGAAATACAAACTAAAACAACTCAGATACCACTTCACACTTGTCAGATTGGTTAAGATGACAATAAAGAAAAATGATAAATGTTGGAGAGGATGTGAGAAATCTGGGACATTAATGCACTGTTTGTGGAGCTATGAACTGGTTCAATTGTGTGTGTGTGTGTGTGTGCGCGCACACACACGTGGTTGCATGTAAGATCTATTTGTACAAAACTATAGAAATCCTTTTTCTGGGGTAGCTAGGTGGCGCAGTGGAGAGAACACCAGCCCTGAAATCAGGAGGATCTGAGTTCAAATCTGACTTCAGACATTTAGTACTTCCTGGCTGTGTGACCCTGGGCAAGTCACTTAACCCCAATTGCCTCAGGAAAAAAAAAATCCTTTTTCTGCTGGCTAAAAATTAGAAACCAAAGGAATGTCCATGATTTGGGGAATGGTTAAACAAGCTGTGGTATATGATTGTGTTGGAATATTATTGAATTATAAGCAATGACAAGCAGGAGGATTTCAAAAAAACCTGGAAAGACTTAAATGAACTGATGAATAGTGAAATGACCAGAACCAGGAGAACATTATATGTAATAATTGCAATATTGTATGATGAAAGATTGTAAATATCTTAGCTATTCTCAGTAATACAATGATTCAAGATAACCCCAAAGGATTAATTATGAAGCATACTATCCAACTAAAGAGACAATGATATTATTTGAATATAGACTGAAGCATGCTATTTTTTTTTTAAACTTTCATTTTCTTTTATTAGAATCTTCTGGATAAAATGATTAATATAGAAATATTTTACATGATTATACATGTAATCTATATCTGATTGCTTACCATCTCAGAGATGGGGGAGGGTAAAAAGAGAGAGAGGGATGTGAATGGGACTGGTTGAAGTATTTCTCAGTATTGAGACTAAGTCACATGATCCCTATTCCCAGGTCTTGAAACCTGGGATGCAAGAAGTTAATGAAGTTACAGGAAATGAAGTGACCTGTGAGAAGCAGACAACATTGGTGATCTTTGGTCAAGGATGATTACATCCTTTTACTCTATCCAATGAAAAGGCTTGAGTCTTTTGTTATTTAAACCTGAGAAGGTGGAAGCATCTGGAGCACAAGATTGGAGTTGGGATGGTTCCCAGGCCTCTGTCTGGCTCTTTCCCTGCAGAGATTAAATAAATGCTTTCTCTTTGTACCTAAAGATGTCTCTGATTAGTTAATTTGGGAAAGGAGTCTAGCACCTGTACCACACAGATGGAATTAAGAACTCAAAACTTAAAAAAAAAAAAAAAAGTAATAATTTTTTTTTTTTAAAGTTGAAATTGTTTTAACATGTAATGGAGGAAAATAAAATACGTTAAACAAAAAAGTACTTTACAATTATCCCATTTTATTTATCTAGGGGCTTTGTTATCTTTATTTTACAGATGAGGAAACGAAGACAGAACTTAAATGAATTGTGCAGCATTACACAACTAATAAATAATTGAGTCTGGATTTGAAATCAAATCTTTCTAACTGCAGATACAGCACTCTTGTCTATAGTGTCAACTAGCTATCTCAGTGAAAATACCAGATCCGAATAAAAACTTTAGAATACAAGAATCCAGGGAAACATAAAAATAACATTAAAAGCATAAATATAAACAAGCAATAATAGGGATTGTGAGAAATGCATGGACATGTGGTTTCCACAGTTATGAAAATTAAATTGGAGATATGAAACAAATTGAAACCCACAAGGATATCAAAGAATAATCAAGGGTGAAGGTTTTAAGGTTTTAGACTTGAATAGGAGCCCTCTGAACTTTGCTTTACTTTCTTAAACAGAAAGTAAACTCCTTGGGAGCAGGGGCTAGGCTTTGTAATCAAGGGTGGTGGCCCAAAATTTGAAAAGAATCTTTTGTTATAAGTAACTTTCCCTAATTTTCTACTGTTATCTGCTCCTTTTAGAGTGAAGCTCCTTGGGGGCAGGAACTGATTATGTAATAATGAAGGGTGGGGTTAATTAGGATAAAGGAAGCCTTCAAGTTTCCACATTCTGAAATTTCAGGCTTCCAGAGCCAGAGCTTGGACATTGTGCCTTTTCTCTAGAAAGAAAAAAGACTTTAGGGGCAGCTAGTAGACAGATTACCAGCCCTGACCTAACTTCAAATGTGACTTCAGACACTTAATACTTCCTGGCTGTGTGACCCTGGGCAAGTCACTTAACCCCAATTGCCTCAATAAAAAAATAAAAATAAAGACTTTTTTCTGATCTCAGACTCCAAACTTTTGATTCAGGTGCTCCTAATTCCACACAAAGTGAATGGGATGAACTCATATATAGAAAGCTAATGGGTATGAAAGTAGATTCTAACAATATGTTAATGACAAGTTCACTTGAAATGTAAAAGACTCACTAGCAAATTCTATTATGCTTCCCCAGAAGTAAAGAAGTAAATCATGATCTCAAAGTGACCATAAAATTAGACAATTAAAAGTGATAAACAGGGAAATTACATCTGCAGAATGTTATCAAAGACAGTAAATTAATATCAATACTAAAATATGCCTGTCAAATGGAGTAACATCTAAATATTTAAGGAAAAAATTGGAGTTACAGAAATAGTGAGAGCCTTTAGCATATCCTTTCCAAAAATCTAGATAAATCTAATAAAAATAAATAAGAAAGCCCTTAGGGAAATTTTTATATCTCTGAATATTTTCATCAATAAAAGAACAGATGAATGAATCTTGAGAATGCAACTTAAAAACTCCTAAAAAAATTAACAAATTAAAAACCCCAATTAGACACCAAAGTATGAATCTTGAAAATCAAAAAAAGAGGTGTTTTTTAATGGAAAGAAAAAACACACATTGAATTAATAAATAAAACTACAAGCTATTGGGGGGGAGGGGATCAAATAGGATTGGTTTGTCTAATTAAATATTTTTTTTAAAAGGAAAATTAAATTTTTAGTTCCAAAAATGGATAAAAGGAAATTTCCAATAAATAAAAGAAAAAATATAGGAAATTATTAGAAATATTTTTGCCCAGTTATATGTGGAAGAAACAAAATACCTTACCAAGAACTCCACTTGATGAGGTTTAGATTTGGGGAACCCAAATGAAATTATGGTTTCTAGTGGTCAGGGAGTTAAATGAGGTCTAATGGCAGTGCAAGGGTAGGGAGTTCTGGGGATTCCCTTCTGGCGGCTCAGAGATCCTCTGTAAAGGAATTTACAGACCTGAAAACCTAGATTAATAAAAGAAGTTTATTATGGGGATTGGAAGTAAAGTTAAAGTCTAGTTAAGGAAATAGGTGAGGGTAAAGAGAAGATAGCACTGGAAACAGTATTCCAGTGGGCAGAAAGATCCTGGCTGTAAAGGGCACTGTCATGGGCCATCTGCAAAAGCCTTAGTTGATGGAAGCTCATTATATTGCTTGTTTTGGTGGGGGTTGGGAAGCCCCAGCATATGATCAGAATGGGGACTGGGATGGCCCAAATTGGCTCAGATCCAATGGGGGTAGGACAAGCCCGGATCTCCTACTGGAATTCAAAGGGATGCTTTTGACCAGGATTGGTGAATCAAAGGTGAAGGCTTCCTGAACTCATAATGCATCAGTCAGGAGGGGCTGGGAGTAATCTGAATCACAAATCAATCTGAAAGGGATTACAAATCAGTTTCTTAAAGGGACCACAATCCGCTTCACACTAACTCACTGATAAATTCAGGAAAGATTTAACATTCTTGCAAGAATGGGTACCTAGGTTAGTAGACACACATTTGAAACTGCAAAAGCAATGTTTTAATTTCCTATCCTGAAGCACAATTCCCTCCCCCATTTCTCCATTAATTGGGTATTACAGAAATTACAGAATGTGAATCTTCAGCTTTCATCATGGAGCCAGTGCCTGTCCTAAGGAGTTTACATTTTTGTGGGGGAAGAAAAGTCCAAAGAGACTTTTTCAAATCTAAGACCACCACCCTGATTACATTCTTTGATGTCCTTATGGGTTTCAATTTTCTAATTTAAGTTTTATTTCTACAATTTGATTTTCATAATTCTGGATAACTCACAATCCCCATCTAATTCTCACATGTGACAATAAAACTGATAAACCAAATGAAATGGATGAATATTTTAAAATATATAAAATGCTCTGGTTAATAGAACCAGAAGTAAAACTCCAAATCTCAAAAAAAAAAAAAAAAAAAATCAGACAAATCATGAATGAATTCTCATAGGAAAACAATCCAGGACCAGATTAACTTAAAAGTGAATTCTATTAAACATTTCAAAGACAATTCCAATTGTACATTAGCTGAAAAAAAAAAAAAAAAAAGAAAAAATAAGGAAAAGATGAGCCCCTATCAAATTCTTCAATATACAAATATTTCCATGATACGGAATTCAAGGAATATTAAAACAAAGAAAGAAAACTGTAGATTAATATACTTAATGAATATTGATATAAAAATTGTAAGATATTCTCAATGAGATTGCAGCAAGATATCATAATGTTATACCCTAAAGTCACATTAGATTTATTAGGGTGAGTTCAATATTAAGAAAGCTATCATAATAATTAAAAGAATAACAAAATTGCTCATCAACAGATACAGAAAAAGCTTTGGACAAGACACACATTCTTCTTTAAAAATAACAATAACAACAATAAATATAAAAGGAAAGGAATTTCTTTTTTAAAAAATGGGTAAGGGAAAAATGCTTGACCCAACAAGGGTTACATTTTATCATTAATGATAAAATGTACAATTTTGCTTATGTGAAGTTGAAAATAAAGTGGGTTTCCATCAACTGGGGAAAAAATAAACAAAACAATTGGAGACAGGGAAATGGAGGAGTATAAGGCAGTAGTGCAGTTGGACTCCCACCCACAACTTCTCTAAACAGATCAAATCTTGATGAAAAAAATCCAGAAAAAAGTCACAGTGAGTTCTTTGTCTGACTCAGGTAGACATAAGGAGACAAAAAGATTTGCAGATACTAAAGGTTGAGATAGGATCATGATGTAAGGAGCACTTAAGTAGCAGGAAGAGGTTACACACCAGCCCAAAAAGAGGTCCCAGAATTCTACTGGGGCATCCCCAAACCCACATGAGGGCACTGCAGTAAGGATGAGTACAAATTGGCAGCTTTGTCACCTGCCCCCCAGTTCTGAATTTTAGATCCAGGGCAGAGTATAAAGGGGAACTGAACAATATACAGAAAAAGAGGGAGGTTCAGAAGCTAACAGGTATAGAAGCAATGGTGTGCTCAGGTGCAAAGTTGGAAGTCTCACTCCCAGCATCTAGCTCAACCTGCAGACAAATAATCAATGCAAGAAACCCAGACCAAGGTAAGGTTATAATTCTTCCTGAGCCAGCAGTGCTTTCTAGTTGTTTAGAGGTAGTTGATTAGAAAAAAAAAAAAAGTCTACCCATAGTCTACTCTTGTACAGACCCAAATCCAGGTAATAAAGGACTTCCAGAGCTCAGACTAGGGAAGCCATAATCAGACTTTGCCTGGATAATACCCTTTTGAGAGGACTGAAAGCTTGCAAAACCCTGGCCTGTCCCTGAGATATTAAAATAATGACATTAAAGGTCCCAAGAAAGTAACAGAACTTGAACCGGAACTTCTTCCCAGAAGTGTGGCAGAGTCTAGCACTGGCACCATATCCAACGTCAGGGAGTAGACTGGAGGAAAGGGCAAACAAAAAACCACACAATCATAAGGGACTAAACAGAAATAAATATTCAAATATGGGGAGATGATACATATGTCTTTTCTGAACCTTGTCATCAAAAAGATTCATAAAGGGAGTACAATTATACAAGGTCTAGGAGGAGTCCTGTTATGTTTTGATGATCTTAAGAAAAGAATGGAAAGAGAGGTAAGAAGAAGAATGCACTAAGAGGGAGAGAAGGGAAAAGAAGGCTAAGGGAAAATGACATATTATTAGAGTATATACATATATATCTGTACAGATAAGAGGAGGAGGTGGGAGGGAATGGCTGACACTTCAACCTCACTCTAATCTGAACTGGAAGGAAGAATATATACACAGAACTGGGTACAAAAATCCATTTAGATTATCAGAAAAATAGAAGGGAAGGGGAAAGAGGGAATTAGAGAGAGCATAGTCTAAAGGAATGATAAGTTCTAAGTAAAACAAACTAAAGATATACTAAAAATATTTATGACTTTGTCAAGAGGTAAAGAATGGAGACCTAAGAAAGTATAATATTGTTGAATGGATATGTGTGGGTGTGTTTGATGAAATGGATGGAATGCTATTATGCTTAACTTTTATCAGCATATTGACCAATCAGAATTTCATAGGGCTAATGATGAAATAAATTACTCACCCTCTGATAGAGAAGTAAAGGACTCAATGAAGAATAAGAACCCCCAAAAATGTTTTTGGACATGGCCAAAATAGAAATTTATTTTGATTGATTATATATGTTTGTAATGGGTTTTATTTTTCTTATGTTCTCTCTCAATTGAAGGAAAATGCTAGGATAAAAGAGAATATGAATCTTAACTGATTAAAAGAAAATATTCTTTGAAAAACATGCCACCATGAAATTGACAGGCTGTGCTGATGAACTTCTCTAGGAAACCAAATTCTGACATAATGTTCCAGCAACCGAGAGTATCAAAGATCTATGAATGTTTTATACATACCTTTGTTTTCCTGGCATCTCTCCTGGAGTTGTCAGACAGCAAAAAGCATATTGACTGTTCCTCAGACCCTTCCAAAGCCACACTGGCTCTGAGATAAATGACATAAAATCTGGAAAGCTTTTGTATGAGCAATGGACCAGCTCTCTACTCCCCTTGCCAACTTGTAAATCTCACAGGAATACAATCAGCACTAAATGTTTTGCCACATGAAAGTAACTTAATATTTAAAACCTCTTCAGTTGGAACTTCAGCTAGGGAGTGACTGATTTCAACCTGAGGTAAGCAGTCAATGACTTCAGCATTGATTCATGACAGTTATTGAGAACACTATGGAAGTGTTCCCTCTCTAGAATCATGTCCTTATCTCTAGTCAATGTGGCTTCATCAGCATTAATTAGTTGAGATGCGTCATAGGTCTTTGGCCCATATATAACCTTTAGGGAATCATAAAAGCACTTTGGATTGTTATCAACATAAAACCAAATTTCATCTTCATTCTTCCTGAGCTATTGCTTCTCCCCAAGTTTCAGTTATATTTTACTTTTGATGGAATCAAATTCTACCTTCTTAGAGATAGATGAATTATCCTAGTCCGTGAAATTCTCGTTTTTTTATTTAGCAGCTTCTGAATTTCCCCATAATTTTTGCCAAATCAGTCTTGATGACTGCAAGATCCGGATAAGCAAATGCAGTGCTGTACACTGCATCCCTGAAAGCTGCTCACTCCTTGTCTGCTTCACTGTTGCCAACTGCGTGTTGGCTCAACTTACCCTCCAAATTAGTAGCAAACTGTTCCCTCTCAGAGAAGCGCTCTAATCTGTTGACATTAATTCTTCTGGTAATCTTTTTGCCTTGAGGTCACCACTTTCATTGAATGTTATATTCAGCTTGGAGAAGATAAGTCTGTGATCAGTCCAGCAGTCTGCACCATACCTTGCCTTTGTCATTCTCAAACCCTATCTCTTCTCCTTATAATCACATAGTCAATTAAATGCCAGTGTTTGCTGTAAGGGTATATCCATGAAGTTTTATTGTATTTAGGTAAATGGAATAGTGTTTGTAATGAGAGGGTCCTGAAATGCACAAGTCTTCAGTAGTAAGTAATCATTGCTTTTGCTCTTTCTAACTCCATTCCTCCTGAGGACTCTCTGCCATGTCTGGTAGTCTGAGTCTACTCTAGCATTAAAGTCATCCAGAATTTTAAGTCCTTTGGCACATTGATGATAAGGGTCTCCAGATATTCATGAATTTTTTCTTTGACCTTAATTGTGGTAGGAGGATAGGCACTGATAATAGTGATACAGCGTTTTTTTGTAAGCCTGTCATTTACTCAGTGAACAACGCCCTTAAGCTTCCTAGTCACCATCAGAGTGAAACAGGGCTTGCTTCCATGCTATGGTGGTATGCCAACATCAGAGAAGGTGCTGTGCTTTATGAGCAAAGCAGAATTGAATTCACTCAGAAAAAAACATGGGATGTATAACGTTAGAGAATCCACCCAAATGTTCATATAGACTATTTGTGCCCAACCTGCAGTAGAGAATTCAGAGCTCATACTGGTAGAATTAGCCACAGTCAGACACACTAACTTGACTCTAACATAATGATGTAGTTTTTGTCCTCTTTAAGAATGAAGGATAACAACCAAATAACCATTAAAAAAATCAATGGTATATGAATAAATGGAATGTTATTATGCTATAAGGAATTTTGAAGACAGTAATTTCAGTTAAATATAAGGAGATAGGGAACTCTTGGGGCTTTCTCACTGATGACAAATACAAGAAAATGAAATGTCCACCTGTTTTGGATTAATAGGAATCCAATCAAAACTGAAACAAGCATAAAAAATTTAGGGGAAATCTTAGTTAAAGCCCCCATTCAGATGTATAAGGTTTGCTGGGGCCAAATAAACCACTACTCGAAAGTGGGGGTGGGTAGTGAGTGAATAGAAAACACAAATACTTATATAAACTCCCAAGAGCAGAACAGATATACATGGTAATTTTCTTTAGATCCTTGGCTTGCCTTTGCCTCCAAGCCCTGTCTCTATATCTCTACTATGTATAAAGATTCATTTATATTATTAAAGTGTCATTCTACTTAAATATTTTATTAAGAAACTTGAGCTGGTTTCAAAGTAGTCTTTAAATGTGTCTCCAAGGAGACTTACATGAACTGATGCTGAGTGAAATGAGCAGAACCAGAAGATCATTATATACTTCAACAATGATACTGTATGAGGATGTATTCTGACAGAAGTGGATTTCTTCAACAAAGAGAAGATCTAACTCAGTCTCAATTGATCAATGATGGACTGAAGCAGCTACATCCAAAGAAAGAACACTGGGAAATGAATGTGAACTGTTTGCAATTTTGTCTTTCTTCCCCGGTTATTTTTACCTTCTGAATCCAATTCTTCCTGTACAACAAGAGAATTGTTCGGTTCTGCTCACATATATTGTATCTAGGATATACTGTGACATATTTAACATGTATAGGACTGCTTGCCATCTTGGGGAAGGGGTGGAGGGAGGGGAAAATAGGAACAGAAGTGAGTGCAAGAGATAATGTTGTAAAAAATTACCCAGGCATGGGTTCTGTCAATAAAAAGTTATAATTATTTTTTTAAAAAAATGTGTCTCCAAGGTGTTTGTGACTTCCGGATGGAAGTGCTGTCTTTTCTATCTCTCTGGGACTTTTAGCTAACATGATAATGTTATAATTCTTACACACACACACACACACACACACACAATCTATTTTTGCTAGCAATGATCATCAAAATGGTTAGTGACCATCAGATTTCCCTTTGATATAAAGAAAAATAAGAATGTACTGATAAAACTTAGAGGAGTTGGGCATTTAATGGTTGTTGTTTCCTTTCCTAGATGAGAGGCAGAGGAGAAAAATTTGGATTTCCTAAGCTGTCACCAACAGGTGGAATCTGAGATCATAGATAGCGAGAGCTATTGCTCATATATGAATTGATGCAAAGTGAATTGAGAAGAACTAGGATAACAGTGTTTACAATGACCATAGTAATGTTAAGGAAAACAATTTTAAATGATTTAAGAATTCTGATCAATGCAATGACCATTTATGATTACAGAAAACCAGTGATGAAATATGTTTCCTACCACTTGACCAAGAAGTAATGTAGAGTTGGCAAATGGAATACACATTCTGAGATATGGCCAATATATGAACTTGTTTTGCATGAATATATTTATTTGTTAGAGAAAAAATTGTTTGGGAGTAGATATAGGGAGGAAATTGATGGCTAAGTAATGATTTTACTGTAAAAAATTAGGAAAAGAATGAAAAAATCATCAGTGATATATTTCAAAACATTCAGAAGCATGGGAAATTTCTTACTATCATGCTATGTATTATATACATAATTTTTAAAAAGCACAGAAGAAAGCACAGGCCAAGAGATTAATAAGGACACTTCTCCTTAGATCTTACTCCCTTGGAAGAACTGAAATTTTGCAAAACCCAAAACAATTCCGAAAACAGCGGAAAATCCAAAGCTTGAGATAGTGCCCCCTCCAATCCAGGAGGTGAACCCAACTTTAAAATAAAGTTAAAAGTCAAAAGATACACAGGAAAAACAAGCAGATAACAAGAAGAAGATCCTAACCATATAATGTTACAATGGTGACAGGAAAAATCAAAAACTCAGAAGAAGAAAACAGAGTCAAAATTACTATATCTAAGATGTTAAAAGAAAAAATGTGAATTGATCTCAGGCCATGGAAGAGATTTAAAAAAAAATTTCCCAAATCAAATGAGAGAGGTAAAGAAAAATTGGGAAAAGAAATGAGAGTGATGCAAGAAAGTCATGATAGTCAACAGCTTGGAAAAAGAATTATTTTTAAAATGAAATAAAATAACACCTTAAAAAACAGAATAGACCAAATGGGAAAAGATGTTTAAAAATTCACCAAAGAATTGGCAGAGAAGATTCTGGTAAGATGACAGAATAGATCAGAAAATTGCAAGCTCTCCAGATTTCCTTCACAAACAAGTACCTCAGGGTTAACATAGAGGTGTAAAAATAGAAAATTTTTTAAAAATAAAATAGCACCTCAAGGTGAATGTAGAGCTGTAGAAATAAATGGAGAACAGTGGTTCTTCTGCAACAATAGGAGATATGAGGAAAGATGTTAGGATGGAGGTTTATTCGCTGTGAAATGTAAATATCTCCAGGATAGCTTGTCTGAAACAAGTGAGGTTTGGGACTAGTTGGGTTGGGAGATAGCCTCACCCCACCCAAAGGAATTTTTACTTCCTGAAGAGTGTGAGTAGTTCGGCATCTGAGTGGGGAAATATTGAAAGGAACTTTTGTGAATAAGGGATATGTCCCTGTTCAAGAAGGACTATCATGCACTTAGTGAAGGAATAAGCAAAGGGAAAGAGATGTCGCTGGCTATGGGCCCTTCCTTTACGTTCCAGGCCAGAGGAGAAAGAAAAAAGAAGTGCAAAATCTGAAGTCAAAGCACCATCCACCACACTCCAGGACTAAAGAGCATCATAACAACAAACTACTATAAATTTTTTTTTTTTAAATGAGGAGGCAAAGGAGAAAAACACTATGGGAATAGAGAAGACTAAGGTTCATCTTCAGAGAAGGATAATGAAGCAAAAATAGCTTCTCCTAACACAAAGAGTAACATCAAATGATAATCTGTTCAAAAAGAATTCATAGGATTAAAAAAAGAAAAAGAAAAAATCAAGAAAAAACTGGGATAAAAAAGAACAATTTAAAAAAAGCAAGATTATTAGGAAAAGTCAACTAACTAGAAAAGAGAAATCTAGATTCTTAAGGAAGAAAATGACTCCTTGAAAATTAGAATTGACCAAGGGAAAACCAGCAATATAATAAGAGATGAAAAAATATTAAAATGAAATATAAAGAATGAAAAAATAGAAGAGAATGTGAGATATCTCATAAGAAAAATAACAGATCTGAAGAACAGATCAAGAAGAGAACACATTAAAATAATTAGACTACCTGAAAGCTATAATCAATTTAAAAAAAATAATACTGGAATTAAACAGTGTAATTAAAGAAATTTGTACTGGAATATTAGAACAAGAGTAAAAAGTAGAAATAGAAAAACAACCCAAATCACCACCTGAAAAAGATCCTTTGAGGAAAAACTATAGAAATATCATAGCCAAATTCTGAAATCCTCAAGTTAAGGAAAAAATAGTTTGAGCAACAAGAAAAAAAAAACAGTTAAAAAATGACAAAGCCACATTTAGAATCACACAAGACCCTAACAGCAGCTACACTATAAGATCACAGGTCTTGGAAAATTATATATAAAAGAACAAAAGAACTCAGATCATGGCTCAAAATATCTTAACCACAAAAGTTAAGCATTGTCCTGAATGGAATAGCAAAAAAAAATAAAAATAAAAATAAATAAATTTTCAATGAATTGACAGACTTTCAGCATTTTTTTTGCAAATAGACTTGAACTTAATAGAAAATTTGACATACAAGATCCAAGAGAAATATAAGGTAAACATCAAAGACTAATTATAAGGGACTCAATCAGGACAAACTGTTTACTTTTTATATGTTGAAACGTAAACCATATGTTTAAGATTGTCATTAGTAACTGGGTAGTTTGAAAGAAAGATTAGGGTAGAGCTGAATAAAAAAAGAGTAATTACAGAAATGAGGTATGAGTAGAAGAACTGACACAGAAGAATTAGATGGGAGAGGAGGGCTGGTAGTTCTGGAATTCTTTTTTTCATCAAGAATGGATTAAAGAGGGAACAATACATACATATTTTCTAAATTCAGAAAGAAATGAGGATAAAGGGATGAGGAGGGTAGGAGATAGAAACAAGAGGACAAGGGGAAAGGGTAGGTAGAGGGGGATCCTGAGAGGAGGGTTAGATTAAGTATTACGAGAGCAAAATAGTGGGAAGAAGTAAAGCAGAAAAGTTAATTAGGAGGGATAGGAAGTAAGTTACACACAAACATAAAATAAAATCAGAAGTAGAATTTATTATTTTAAAAAAGCAGATGTAATTATCAAATCTTAAATGAAGTTAAAGCTAAAATAGATTTAGTTAAAAGAGAAAAATACAGAAACGACATTATTATGTCAGCCATATTAATCAATATTGTTTTAGATTATTTAAAATAACTGGACAATATAATGTTGGAATATTGCTATGATGTAGGAAATTATGAACTGTTGGATTTAGAAAAAATATGGAAAGACTTTGACTTATGAAGGAAGATACCAACCACCTTCAGAAAAACAGAGGACAAATAAGCCTAGTATGGTCTTATATAGATGCATATGAATATATATATGTATATCTGTGAATGATTATAGATATCTATATATATGTGTGTACATCTATCTAAGTTGGTATGTATATGTGTATATATGTTTGTGTGTGAGTATGCATATCTATGCTTAATTGCAGTCTTCTTGAGGGAGGGGAAAAAATAAAGCAAAAAGTGCACAGCAGAGAACAAAAGAAAACTTACAAGGAAGCAAAGAAAAGATGGGACAACTCTGAACTATAATGTGTAGTATTATATAGGCTTTCTTGAAATGGAAATGTATTGTTTTATATTTTGAATCCTTTCATCTTCTGCTATGAACATGACAAGTTCTTTCTTTTCCTATTTTGTATTTAAGTTTAAGATTAAATTTTTAAAAAGTGAAATTGGCCTGGGCTGTTAAGTGGTGCAGTAGATAGAATCAGTCTTGGAATCAGTTCAAATTTGAGCTCAGATATTTACTAGCTGGGTGACCCTGGACAGGTCATTTAATCCCAATTGCCTCAAAAAAAAAAAAAAAAAAAAAAAAAGGGGGAATTAGCCAAATGGAAACAGAAGGAAGCTTACTGAAGAAAACAATTTCTTAAAAATTAGAATTAGGCAAGTGGAAATTAAAGGTAGCTTACTCTCCAAGACTCTTCAGAAAAAAGTTGACATAGTCTTCCCAATCATCGCAGCATCCAGGCAGATTTTCTGATCTATTATAATTAAATTTCTCACGATGAAAGTTGTCACTAGCCAAGATTCTAGTGAATTTAGTCCTTCTCACTTAAAGATGGTGTAACAATATCCAAATTTCTGTAGGAGAGCATAACTTATATAGAGAGCTGGCCTGGCAGCCACTTAATTACATTAATTACTCTGGCAATTTATTTCAGATCTCAGTGCTTTAGGCAACTGCAAAGAAAGGAGGAATTTCTTGTATCAGTGATATCAAATTCAAATAGAAATGGAGGGAAGGGGAAAGAAGGATGCTACTAAACTGTATGTAAGGATCCTTAGAAACTCTCTTATTCACATGGTTTATGTTCTATTGCATTTTAGGGATAGGTAGGTAGTTTCGTGGATAGAGCATGACCTGAGTTCAAGTCTGGCCTCAGATACTTACTAACTGTGTGACCCTGGACAAGTTACTTAGCCCTGTTTGCCTCAGTTTCCTCATGTGTAAAATGAGCTGGACATGAAAATGGAAAATTATCTCAGTTTCTTTGTCAAAAAAAAAACAAAACTCCAAACCCAAATTGCATCATGATTGAATTAAACAACTAAAATGACTGAACAATAATTGCATTTTTATTTATTTTGTCAAATATTTCCCAATTATCTTTTAATCTGTTTCAGGCAGCAGAATTCTTGTGGGCCAATTCTGAATGTTTCACACCCTTGACCTAGAGCATTAAGTTAAATAAGTTTTCTTGAGTCATACATTCAGTATGTGTTAGAGTGAGGTGTTGAACCCATATTTTTCTGGCTTTAAAGTCAATTTTTGATATACTATATGATAATATCTCTCAGCAAATTCATGGGAACATTTAACAAGACTATAAATAATGGACAAGTATAAGTAAGTTGTGATTTGAATCCTTCAAAGGGTCCCAACATGGATAAGATTATAACATAAAAACAATTTGGATCAAATTTATATTTTAAGATGACACTAGTGATTCTTTTAGACTGACTGTATCTATATTTTTAGCTTAAAAAATTATATTTTTCAATTAAAACTTTTTCAGAAAACCCTTTTTTAATTAAAAGGCTATTTTAGGTAGAGTAATTAAAAGAATTTATGTTTGCTGATCTTTTGATAGACTGTCTAAATCCTAGAGTGAGGTGTTGACAATGGTGCCTAAATATAATTTACACAGCTTCATTTTCATTTGAGCTAATGATGAGTACTTTAAAAGATAACTAAGCTTGACATATTGCTTATCATCACAACACTGTATTCATTTACCAGAAAATACAATGCCAAAATTTAGAAATACGATTGCTCTAGGAATGTCTCAGCACTTCTAATTGGCTTGTTGAAATTTAATTATTTTTTCACCTTTTATACTTTTGTTCTGTAAACGCTAAGAACATAGTCTAAAAATTCACCTCACTATAATAGCAAAATAATTTTTATTATGACAGTAATGGAATCATGAGAGGAAAATTATAGATATGAAAGCTAAATCATGCCAAAACAGTTTGTTAACATACAGATCTCCTAATAAAAGGAAACATCAAATAGTCTGCTTAAAATTATAGTAATCAGGAAGTATTAAACCCAATCTTTAATTTAAGTTAAACATTATGTATGCTGGGATCTTTTTTGTGTGCGATTGTAATCTTATTCTCTTTGCTCCCCTTTGAAAATTACAGGGCATTTGCTATATTTCAGAGGCTCTATCACTGCCAATGGGAGGATAGCTTTGTAATGTTATGTTTCCAATGACTTTAATTCAGAAAAATGAGTGTTTGGTTCAAATATCAATAATGAGGTACACTCTGAATATGGACTCCATTAACCTTTAAGAAAAAAAAATTTTTCATGAAAAAAAACTAAAAATTTCCACTGTGAAAGATATAGGGGAGGTTTATAGTTTGTAAGTTATTTGCATCTTATTGATCTTATTAAAATTATTTTACTAATTTCTGTAAGATGTACCACAAGGATCAATTAATCATCATTATTTATTACCTGTTATATGTAAAGTATTAGAGAAATATGGAGTCTCTGCCTTCAAGAAACTTAAATTTATTTTGGAGAGAAACTGATGTTATTAAAGCAATGCTTAAGTGCTGCTGAAGCTTGGGTGAGAGCTTAGCTTAATTAAAGTGCTCCGTGTGGTGCAAGATAAAGTCTTGTAGTTCTTAGTTATGAGAGTGTAATGAATAGGGGGTTAGGGGAAGTAGGAGAGAGGAGATGATTGTGGTAGTTTGGGGGGAAAATTTTGAAAATTTGAAAAGAGAAAATTTAGGGAATTTCTGGATCACATGACCAATAAGATATAGTATTAAACATTTCTCCAAACCTCAGAACTTCTTAATACTTGCCAAAATTAGACACAAGAGATAAAACAATTTCAGCATTTTTCACATTTTTCATGGTCCAGTGGTCCAATGAATGAACAGCAAAGAAGGCTAACCTTTAACCTCTAAAATGCTCACTAAATATCGTCTTCATCAACTATCATATTCCAGCAGAGATACATAAACTGATTCACAGGATTGTAAGAGAACTCCTTTCTATTTTGTTCCTTCCCTACATTTTGGAAAACAAAAGAAAAAAAGCTTGTTCTGGTTTAGATTGTAGTTTAGCAGTGCCCTAAGCTGCCAGAGAACTGAGGAATAGAGGGAATTTAGGGAAGATAACAGAATATATATGGATCTAGTAGGCTTAAAGTAAAGGTATCTGCCATCCAACTGGGACCAGCTCTTTCCTCCTAGATACTCTCTTGGGCAGTAACTGAGGCCAGTGAAAAGTGAATTGCCCAGTGTAAGAGGAGGCTGAAACAACTTTGAAGCCAAAGTGTCTAGGTAAGTTGTCATCAAAGAGTTAGAAAGTGATTAGTAGAGGAATATAAGGAAAAAATGCTAAAATTACCAAAGATCTCAAAAGAAAGAAAATTCAATTAAAGTATTTGAACATCAGCAAATAAATCTTATATTCAGATTATGAATATAATAGCAAATATATCATAAATATAAGGAATAATTTATTTCTAGATCATCTAAATATGTCCAAGTACAAAAGAATAAATATTATGACAAGGGAAAACTAGTCAATAGCTTATGTAGCACAGCATGGAAACACAACAAGATGTTTCTGAGTAGTTTAATAAACAATTAAGAATTGTGAAAGCAGAATTTATGATCTAACAAAATAGAAATACCTTAATTGAAGATAGCAAATTTTGCCAAAGAAACGTAAAAGAGAATAACAGACTGGGAATGCAAATATACAGGAGTGAAGAAAAATCTGGAAGAAGAGAAGCAGAAAGCAAAAATGTTAAAAGAAAACATGTCTATATAAGCAAAACATCCTGATCTTTAAGACAGAATACATAGACATAACTTAAAGATTTAAAGATTCCCAAAAGAATATGACAAGACATAAAACGTGAACATCATAACACGCACACACACACACACACACACACACACTATAAGAAAATTGCCTAGAACTTCTAAACACAGACTGCAAAGTATCAATCAAAATTATTCATAGATCAACTGCAGAGGAAAACAAAACCAAAATCAAAACAACTCCCCCACCACCCTTCCCCAAACTCCCACTCCCCACCAAAAAAAAAAAAAAAAAAAAAAAAAAAAAACAACTTATGCTTAAAAATCTAAAACCTAAGATATATAATGGAGCTCAATATGCAATCCAACGTGACATATCCTAAAAATTTAACCATTAAAAAAAATGACTTCCCCCCCAAAAAAAGGGGGGGCATTTGAAGTATTTCTACGGAGAAAATTGCATCTGAATAAATTATTTGCTTTATAAACATCCCAAACAACAGAAATTCAAGAAAGATGTGGGAGAAGTGAACAAAATTATCATCACCAATCTTTATGAACCTCATGAACCCCAGAGACTTATTTCAGCAAATTTTCTGAAGTTGACAGTTTCCAGTGAGTAACCCCTCACTGCTCTTGCATTGATATCCATTACCAGAACCCTCATGAATTTCCTTGACATGTTTGTGTAACACAACCCCCCTCAGTCCCCTCTTCCCTCCCTGCACCTTACCCTTAGAAACAGTTCTGTTTCAAGGCCCTCTGACTCCATCTTGTTCTGTACAGTCATTTTGCTATAAATTACCCCTAGTGAACTGAGCACCAGCTGCAGGAATTAGAGTCCTTCAGTGTTTCATTCTTGCCTCTTATCAGTACCAAAAGACTTTGCTGCCAAAGGTAGAGAATTCCAGAATCCTGAAAGATCTCCTCCCTATCTGGCTTTAACTGGCAGATTTCTTTGATTTAGTGAACCCAACTATATTCAAAGAATAATTTTCTTATCTTTTTTTTGTAGCTAAAAATACACATTTTTCTTCAACAAGTATATTATTCTTTTTGTATAACCAATTGTGTTTTATGAATAGCCATCTTTCTTTTCTTTGCTTCACACAATGTAACTTTGAAGAATGTTTTGCTTATCAATACTGCCTTAAAGTTTTCTTTACTATATAAAGAAACTCTTAGGATAGATTGCTTTCCCACTTGTAATCCACCCTGGCTGACTAGAATAAATTCCTTACTAGTATTATCTGACCTCAACCTCTAGAACCCAGATTGGTGAGTGAAAACTCTCTTGGGTCTCTAAAAAAATCTCTCTCTCTCTCTCTCTCTCTCTCTCTCTCTCTCTCTCTCTCTCTCTCTCTCTCTCTCTCTCTCACCCACACACCCACAAAAGAATGCTGCAAATAATTTGTTCTTCATTTTTGAAGAGGACCATGACATTAGGGAGGTAATGCCATGATACGCAAGTGAATTTGATTTTTGTGAGGGAGGACTGTGCAGGGTCACCTGCCTCTCTTTCTCTTCCAGAACCATCTGGGTCCAGTGGCCAGATATAGATCAGGAAAACTGGAGATAGTCTGGAAGGAAGAAAAGAAGGAAGGAAGGAAGGAAGGAAGAAGGAAGGAAGGAAGGAAGGAAGGAAGGAAGGAAGGAAAGAAGGAAGGAAGGGACAGGGAGGGATGGGGAGGAAAGCAATGAAAGGAAAAAACTAACAGTAAGAGAAATGAAATCAAAATATCCCTAAAGTTTTACCTCACTTTGCAAATTGGCAAAGATGACAAAAAACCTGAATAGTGAATTAGTTCACCATTTAAACAATTTGGGATGTTGGAATAAATGTCTATAGTCTGAAATGTCCATAGTCACTGAGGCCATTGTTAAGAAAGTCCCCATATTTACCAAAATACTTAAAGCTACTTTTTTTTTTTTGTCAAGGAGAAAAATTAGAAACAAAATAGATAGCCATTAATTGGAAAATAACTAAACGATTATGTTATATTAATTTAATGGAATATTATTATGCTATAAGAAATAATGAATGTGATGAATACAGAGAAGCAGGAAATATTTATATTAAATAATGAAGAGCAAAGTAAATAGAGCCAAGAGAACACTATACATAGTGACTAAAAAACATAAACAAAATAAACAACCACATTCATAAAAAATCAAAATTGAATGTTGCAAAATTACAAAGAATAAGCAAAACTCTAATGAAGAGAAAGAAAATAGCCCACCTCTTTACTCTTTAGGAAGACTACAAGAATTATACATTGCACATATTTTCAAACTTTCACAACATATTAATCATTTTTTGTGGATTTTTCCCCCTCTTCTTTGTCTTAAAAAATATTGTTTGTTCTGTGCATACCCTTTGATCCAGCAGTGCTACTATTGGGCTTATACGCCAAAGAGATACTAAAGAAGGGAAAGGGACCTGTATGTGCCAAAATGTTTGTGGCAGCCCTGTTTGTAGTGGCTAGAAACTGGAAAATGAATGGATGCCCATCAACTGGAGAATGGTTGGGTAAACTGTGGTATATGAATGTTATGGAATATTATTTTTCTGTAAGAAATGACCAGCAGGATGAATACAGAGAGGCTTGGAGAGACTTACATGAACTGATGCTAAGTGAAATGAGCAGAACCAGGAGATCATTATATACTTCAACAACAATACTGTATGAGGATGTATTCGGATGGAAGTGGATTTCTTCGACAAAGAGAAGATATAACTCAATTTCAATTAATCAATAATGGACAGAAGCAGCTACACCCAAAGAAAGAACACTGGGAAATGAATGTAAACTGTTTGCATTTTTGTTTTTCTTCCCAGGTTATCTCTACCTTCTGAATCCAATTCTCCCTGTGCAACAAGAAAACTGTTCGGTTCTGCACACATATATTGTATCTAGGATATACTGTGACATATTTAACATGTATAGGACTGCTTGCCAGTAAAAAATTACCCAGACATGGGTTCTGTCAATAAAAAGTTATAATTATGGAAAAAAAAATATCACTTGTTATATGGGGTGGCACACTGGGAGGGAGAAAGAATTACTGAGAAAAGTCATAATGCTTTTAAGTGTACAAAAGATATCAATAAAATTTATTTTATCTTGTTTATTTATTTGATTGGTTTTTGGGGAGGTATTTGAGATTAATTGACTGCTGGCCAGAGTCATAACACTGGTAAATGTCTGGGTCTGGATTTAAACTTAGATTCTCTTGACTGATACTATTTAAAAAAAAGAAAAATATAAGATAAAAATTGTTTGGAGGAATAGACACAAATGTGATTTCTATAACATAGGAAATTGTGAGAAAATTCCCTCTACCAAAACATACTGCCAATAAGATTCTGCAAATTAGTCTAATTAACTGACCTAGAGCAATGAGAAGTTGTAATTAATTATATGTCAGAGATAGAACTTAGCATCCAGGTATTGCAGGGATAGAATGGATAGAATAATGGACATGGAGTCAGGAAGAACTGAATTCAAATCCAGCCTCAGACAATTACTAGTTGGGTGATTTTAGGCAAATCACTTGATCCTTTGTCTCATTTTCCTCATCTATAAAATGAGCTGGAGAAGGAAATGGCAAACCACTGCAGTATCTCTGCCAAGAAAATCCCAGATGGGTTCACAAAGAGTCAGACATGACTGAAATAACTGAACAGCAACAAATACCTGACTTAGAGGCCAGCTTTCCATCTACTACATTTAATTATTAAAGTAAAATATTAACTGCAAGAATCTGAGGTAGGAAAATAAGTACTACTGTAATATGTCAGAGGAGAGAGAGGTCAATTAGTTTTAGAATAGTTAAATATGATCACATGGGGTAGATTGAACTTAAGTTAACTTGAGTTAACCTTTGATGATGATAGGGTTCAGAGGAGACACATGCATCATCTCCCCTCTTAGAATATAAGCAATTTATCCTTGTTTTGTCTCTTATGATTGCTCATTCGGCTTCCTTTTTGTGTTTTTATTACTTCCTGTATTTGAACTTCAAAATTTCTCTGTGAAATGAAAGCTCCCAGGAACATTATAGTCAAAATCCAGAGTTAACAATATAAAGAAAAAATATTGCATGCAGTCAGAAATGAAGAATTCAAGTACTGAAGAGGCACAATCAGAAGGACACGCAAGTTAGCAGCCACCAGTGTAAGGGGGAAAGTTGAAATATGATTTTCCAGAAGGCAAATGATATAAGTTTATAGCCAAGAATAACTAGCTTAGAAAGAAAAGAAAAAAAGCATATTCATACAGGGGAAAATGGATCTTTAATGAAACAGAGTAGGGATTAAAAAAACAACAAAAGAAGAAAAAAAAAAAAACATGAGTTGAGAATGTTTTCTACATTTTAAAATATAAAAATACATAGAAACTTTGAAGTTCAAACATACAAGATAAGAAAAACACATAAAAGTAAACATGCATGAGTAATCATAAGAGACTAAACAAGGATATTGTTTATATTGGTCAGTTGTTTCTGTCATGTGTAACTTTGTGACCCTATTTGGGGTTTTCCTAGCAACTAAAATGGTCTGCCATTTTCTTCTCCAGCACATTTTAAAGATAAGGAAACTGAGGCAAATAGGGATTAAATGACTTGCCCAGAGTCATATAGCTAATAAGTGTTTGAGGTCAATTTGAAGGGGGTCCTCCTGACTCTAGAACTATCACTCTATCCACTGAGCCTAGAGAACATTGGTAACTTTGGAGAGAGAAGTGTCGATTGAAAAATAAATTGCAGACTTAAGATGGGAGCAAAAGGAAACTAAATAGAGGCCCAAATTATAGATAAGTTTCTCAAAGTTGTTAAGCAACAAAAGGGAAGAGAACTAAAGATATATACTCAAAGTTGGATTTCCCTTTTATAAAAGATAGGTGCTTCACTTTAGAGTGTTCTGCTCTCTTCCCCAAACCCTTCTTGTTTGGGGACTTTGGTTTTGTTTTGTTTTGTTTTGTTTTCCTTCCTTTCCTTTCCTTTTTGTTTTCTCCAACCGTCCCTTTTTCCTTGCAACACCTTTTGGAAGCTTTACAGATTTAGATAACACAATGATCTAAGAGTTTTTACACCATATTAGACACATTTTAATCATGATTGTTTTGAAGACTTGTTATTTTGGGGAGAGAACTCTGGGAAAATGGCAGAGAAGGTCTGAAAATTCTAAACTTTCCAGATTTTCTTCACAAACAAGACAAAATACATTTGCCTCAGGGAAAATGTAGAACAGTAAAAATAAACCAGAGTTGGGACAGAACAAAGGTCTTCCTCAGACAACAGGAGAAGATCCAAAGAAAGATCCTAGGTTGGGGTGTTGGACTGAGTGAAGTATAAACACTCCTAAGCTAGCTAGCTCCCCTGAAACAGCAAATGGAAAGCCCTCCATGTAGCTGGGTTGAGAGAAAATCTTGACCTTAGTCTCAAGAATTTTCACCTCTGAGACAATGTGAGGAGTTGAGTATCTGAGTAGGGGAAGACTGAGGAAACTTCTACTGATAAAGGACACCAGGACAGTTGTACTATCAGGATGAGAAGGAACCAGAACAGCCTGTTGAGTACAGAAACAATGAGGCATGAATGCTGCTGGCTGCTTGCAGGAAGGCTGAATTCTTGTTTTCAGTTCCAGGCAGAAGGGAAGGACTGAAGGTTATGACCACTAGAAGGTTCTCAGAGAGCCAGAGCATTTCCAGAAAAATGTGGCTTAACGAGGGAAAGGACTGCAGAGGTTGAGGCAAAGACAAAGCTCGAAGGACCTGAGGTCAGAGGCAGCAGAAAACTAGATGGAATTATAATAACAAGTTGCTACAAATCAAACAAACAAAAACAAGTGAGTATGCAAAAGAGAAAGAATCAACCATAGATTTACTAAGAAAATAGAGTGGGGTTTATCTTCAGAGGAAAATACTGAACAAAAAAAGCCCCTCCTAACTAAAGATAATGTCAAATGATTACTTGTTCGCCCCAAATTCACTCCAAAAGAAGTCTTTAAAAATCAAATGAAAGAGATTGAGGAAAATTAAAAAAAAAAAAAAAAAAAAAAAAAAAAAAAAAAAAAAAAAAAAAAAAAGAACAATTCAAGAAAAACAAGACAATTATTAAAGGAAAGTTAACCAACTGGAAAAGGAGATCCAGAATCTTAAACTTGAAAATTAGAATTGGCTAAGGGAAAATTAGCAAAGTTATGAGACCAAGAAATAATAAAATAAAACACAAAGAATGAAAAAATAGAAGAAAATATGAGACATCTCATGAGAAAAATAATTGATCTGGAAAACAGCTTAAGAAGGAAAAAACCATAAGAATAAGCACACAACCTGAAAGCTAATTTTAAAAAATCTTGTTAGGAGAAATAAAGAAAATTGTCCTGAAGGGTTAGAATAAGAGGGGAAAATATAATAAAAAAAAAATCCATTAATCAACTCTTGAAAGAGACCTTATGATATTTTAGGAATATCATAACCAAATTCTGAAACTTTCAGGTTAAAGAGAAAAATCTGAGCACAAGAAAAAAAGTAAAAAATTCAAAAACAGCCACGCCACAATTAGAATCACACAAAATTTAGCAGCAACTACACTAAAAGATTGCAAGTCTTGGAATACTATATATCAAAGAGAAAAGAACTGGGGTTTGTAGCTGAAAATGTCATACCCAGTAAAGTTAATTCTAAATGGGGGAAAAAAGGATATTCAATGAATTGCCAGGCTTTAAGGATTTTGTTGCCAAAAGATCAGAACTTAACAAAAAATGACACACAAGATTCAAGAATATGGATATAAGGTAAACATCAAAAACTAATTGTAAGGGACTCAGTCAGGATAAACTGTTTATGTTTTATATGTGGAAATATAAACCATAGGTCTAAGATTGTCATTAATAATAAGCTAATTTGAAAGAAAGGGGCAGAGCTGAGTCTAATGTCATTCTAAAAAGCAAAACCATGTAGCAAAAGCTAAAAAGAGTAATTATTTCTTATAAATGAGGTGCAAAAGCAAGAACTGAAACAGAGGAATTAGATGGGGAATCCTACTCTCATTAAGAATGGGTAAGAGGGGCAGCTAGCTAGGTGGCACAGTATATAGAACACCGGCCCTGAAGTCAGGAGGACCTGAGTTCAAATTTGACTTCAGACACCTAACATTTCCTAGCTGTGTGACACTGGGAAACTCATTAAACCTCAATTAACTCAGCAAAAAATGGGTAAAAGGGTACACACACACACACACACACACACACACACACACCCCATTATAAAAGCCTCCTAAAGACCAGGAAAAGATTTTTTTTAAACCTTATTTCACATCAGGTCTGAGTTGAAGAAAGACCAACATCTACATTTAGTAGGCAAAAGAAAAAAAAATCCTCTAAATTTATAAAGAAATAAAGAGGGTGAGGGAATAGGATGGGGGATGACATAGAGGGATGTATAGATTAATGGGAATAGCATAAAAAGGAAATAATATATTTGGAAGGGAATAAAAGTCTTCTAAACTCTGATAAAAATAAGAGGGCAAGGGAATAGGGTGAGGAGACAGAATAAAGGAGGGATTCTTGGAGGGAGGGTAGATTAAATAAGAGCAGGACAAGATATCAGGTAGAAGCAAAGAAGCGAAGTGAGGAGGGATAGGAATAGAGAAGGACATTGAGGAAAACAGGAAAAAGAAAAATAAGCAACAAGTAATTATGGCTTAGAATGTGAACTGGATGAATTCACATATAAAATAGAAACAGATTAAAATTTTGAACTCAACAATATGTTGCTTTAGGAAATGTTATAAAAATGAAAGACCATAAAACAAAAACATAAAATATAGATCAGGACTAGTGATAAAAAAAAAAAGCAGGGCTAGTAATTGTGGTCTCAAAGTTAAAGTTAAAATAGATTTAACCAAAAGAAAAGTAGAGAAATTGTGTTAGCCAAATTAATCAATATTGTTTTAGACTATTTAAAAAAACTAGATAATATAAGGTTGGAATATTACTATGGTGTAGGAAATGATGAGCTGGTGGATTTAGAAAAATGGGAAAAGACTTGAACCTTCACATGTTCAACCTTTACAATATCAAGTACCTTCAGAAAAAGAGAACAAATAAGCATAGTATGATTTTACATAAATGTATATGAATGTATAAGTGTATATATGTATATGATGATAGACATTTACATATATATGGATATGGATATATGCGTGTATATATGTATACATATATAAATATAACCGTGTTTAATTGTAGCCTTCTTGGGGTGAGGGGAGAGGAGGAAAATAAAGTAAAAGCACACAGCAGAAAGCAAAAGAAAACCTACAAGAAAGCAAAGAAAAAATGGATAGCTCTGAACACAGTGTTTATTTAGTATTTTATATAGGCTTTCTTGAAATGGAAATTTATTGCCTTATATTTTGAATCTTTTCATGTTCTGTTGTGTTCATGGCAATTTTTTTTTCCTTTTTTAATTTTGTATTTAATTTGGAAATAAATAAAAAAAAAAACACTTGGTTTTTTTTGGTGGGGAGGGCTCCTCAAATGTGTGCTTCAGTTCCATAGCAAACTCACAGCAAGATATTTTAATTTTTTTGTCCTTCTTTCACTTACTATAAGAACTACTAGCTCAGAGAAGCTCATATTTCAGCTGTTAGATCTAATACATTTCATTAGATGAAGTTCTCACATCTTTGAGCTAAATTTTTGGTTACTTATTCTTTCATTTCTTATTTTTTTCCACATTAGGTTTTTATTGGTTGTTAGGTACCAGCAGCTAACAGAGATCTACCTGCCAGAGAAATACATATAAAAAGAGATAATTACCCAAAGGTGGAAGAAGCTTCTAAGAGCATGATCTCTGGTTGCAAAGAAGAGGGCTGCCTCTGGAATCAAGTAAGATTTAACTCTAGCAATCAAGAATTGAGCTGCAGAAATAACCACATAAAGAGAAAGGACTTCTAGACCTTGTGATTTAAGAGCTGTGAGATGCCTTACTATATGTTTTCTATATATGTGCCATGCTACCATTTTCCCCTAAGGTTAAGACCATTGTTCCTCTAGAAACTATGTATTGATGGGAGATTCCATTTCCCATCTATGTGGAGAATATTTTATAGATATTATTTTTTACTTTACCATCTGTAGAAAGCCAAATCTGACTAAAGACAGTTTTGACTCAAGATTAGAATGAAATGAGTCTAAGAATATTAGATAGGCCAGCCAGGTGGCACAATGAATAGAATACTGGCCCTGAAGTCAGAAATACTGATCTTGAGTTCACATCCAGACATTTACAAGCTGTGTGACCTTGGGCAAGTCCAACACTTTACCCTGTTTCCCTCAGTTCTTCATTTACAAAATGAGTTGGAGAAGGACATGACAAACCATTTCACTATCTTTGCCAAGAAAAAAAAAAAATCGGATCATAAAGAGTCAGACATGATTGAAAGGACTGAAAAACAAAACATTAAACAGTTAATGCAGAAGCCTACTTGCCCATAATAAAGGAAGTATATTCAAATCAGGAAGAGGATATTTAGCAAGGATTTAACCCTGATTCATGTGGGGGGAACTTCACTGCCTTTGTGTTGCCCATAACAGTCCTCTGCTCAGAAGTTAGAAGAAACTGCTGACTTCCTGTGCATCTTGACATTTTTATCCCTGAGACAAGAAGTTCTGTCAGTTGTTTGGGTCTTAGTGCTCCTGTGCTGATTAAGTTAATAATTTTTTAAGTTTTAAGTTAACAATAACCCTTAGTATGTATGAAGCTTGGTATGTCAGCCTGGGAAGAAGAAAAGATAAACCAAAACACAAAAATAGCAAAACAAAACAAAACAAACAAAAAACAGTAAGCAAGGGTAGTATAGTGGGTGGGCATTCATGGATTAGAAAAAGCTTGCTTAAACTAATTTTTATCATGAGAGCTTTACATTCTTTTCCTAATTGAAGGTGATTAAACCAATTTTTGAGTATATAAGACCTTCTTGGTACATAGGTAGATCAATCAGTGGTCAAGCATTGAGTCACTTCTGCCAGCAATAGCCTAGCAAATGACCAATTATATCATTTCTAAGTTCACAATAGATCTCCTGATATAAAGTTGTGAAGACCAGCAGAAACATCAGGGATACTGCAGAGCATGACAGTTCTTGGAGGGTCAATAATCCTTATATAGGACAGGATCATTTGAAGTTGGACATGCAATCTGACCCAGTGCTAAGATTAATACCAAGAACCTACTACCATCTGCTCAGTTTCCAGCTAGAACCTGGGGAAGGAGTGAGGTTGGAGTATGAAAATTGTTGTTCCTTTAGAGGCCTTTGCTGAGTTACCATATTCCTTGGTCCATGCAGGGTGAGAAGTTTCATTTTCTCTCTATACTTCCCAAAAATTCTATTCCCTTGGTCTTTCAAGTCCTTTCTGGGAAGAAGTGACCCAGGACCATTTGGATGTTACACTCCACACATTTTAGATCACAATAAGCAAAAGGTTATTATGGATCTACCTTGACAACTGCCCATGCCCATATCAACTCTGCTGAGACCCATGATGCTGCTTGCTGCCAATGGAGCTCAAGTAATACCATCCTGTATTGGACCAAGTACTTCACAGGTACTGTCCCTAGTCTCTTGTGTCAGACACTGCCAGTTGTGGAACTTCTGAGCACTCTCCCCCATCCCAATCAAAAGTGGTCTGAGCTATATAACAGGCAGTGCTATTCTACAGTCCAGAATGTCACAAGCCTGACCAGTCCACCATTTTTAATGGACAAATAGGATAGCTCAAAGAACCCCAAATTTTTCTGGATATCTAGAATGTGGGTTACTCCTCCTGTCAATGTGCATACTCTTAGATTCAAGAAACACCTCATGCTGTCAATGTAATTCATTTGAAGAACCCAAGAGGTCAATGCATCTCAAAGTCATAATCAATCGATTGATTAATAAAAATTAAGTGCCTACTATCTGTCCAGGGTAGCTAGATAGTGTAGTGGATAAGATGCTTGGCCTGAAGTCAGGAAAACTCATCTTTGTGAGTTCAAATCTGGCTTCAGATACTAGGAAAGTAACTCAATACTGTTCACCTCAGTTACTCATCTGTAAAATAAGCTGGAGAAAGAAATGGTAAACCACTTCACTATCTTTGCCAAGAAAACCTCAAATGGGGTCATGAAGAATTGGACATGACTGAAACAATGAAACAACAAATGTGACAGGTACTTGCTAAGTATCGGGATACCAAATGAAGTAAAAGACAGGCCTTGCCCTCAGGGAGCTTACAATTTAATAGGGGAGAGAAAAATGCAAATAATATGTAGGAATATGAGAATTTGAATGATATTCTTATATACTTATGCTAATATATATACCTCTCCTCTCTCTGTATATCTACCTATCTATATGCTTATATGTATTATAAGAAACTTGGTTACAAAGAAATAAGCATTTTTGGCAACAGTACTTGGTGAATCTATTTTACAAAGACATGGAGGGGTTGTGATTTAGTAAATTAAGCTGGGACTGGGAAGGAATGACATTATCAAAAATCGCTATGGTTTTAAAAAATGACATTAATAAAATTTTGCAAAATTTTTTAAAAGTGTGCCCAGTCTGTTTTCCCTCAAATTATTTACCCTGATTATCTGATTAATCCCAATCCTCTGGAAAGAATGCTCCTACTACTTGAGAAATCAGTTCTTTTGATATAGTGGTAAATTTTCACTGATATAAAATACCTCAAATGTGGAAGAAGAGGTGACAATAAGACACTCAAATGATATTTAGAAATTGTTGATTGAACACCTATATATTAGGAATACTCACATTCACTATATTTTAACACTCATATGAAGTAGAAAAGTAACACATTTAACTGCTTCTCAAGCATTAGTGTCATAGATATATGAGCAAGGATTTCTTTTCTACTGTGCCTTCAACATAGAAATGTTTATAGCAAAAGATATAAAGATATAGAGAAGAAAAGGTTTATTATTAAAGGGACAGAATAACAAAACCTTGGGAGGAATTAGCATGGTAGACTAAGCAAAGTAAATACTCCAAATCTCTATTAAAGTATATAAGCTACAACGTTCATATATAGAAATCCTGTTTTTCCTTATATTGCCAAAACTATAAGTCACTCCATATCCTATCTATTTTTCTTTTTAAACTGATGAACCATATCAGTGAGAGAAACAGCAACACAATGAGCAGTCTGGAAAAACCCTGCTCTTGCTTTAGTTTAAGAGATTTGTTTTCATGACTCTGATCCTTGTATTTCTGGCGGAAATGAGCTCTCTGCTGCAGAGAAAAACTACTGTAAAAAAGAATCTAGTCAATCAGATTCTCTGCAAATCAGGAAATGTGAGTCACTTTTTCTTATCAGCCCTTAAATCTATGTTTTCTTTTCTATGGCATGTGGAATGATGAAAAAATTGTTGAACAATTTGGTCATGAAAAAATACATCTTTCAAAAAATTAAGACCCCTAGGCATTTATCCTTACAAGAACATACTTATAAAAATACTATTTTAACCAATAGAAGAATGTATTGCTTATTTGAAGTAGTTAAAAACTGATTTATAATATACTTTAAAAGATAAAAAATGGAATTAGCTAATATTTGTAAAATAACATTCTCCAAAGGGAAGCCTAATGTAATAGTAGAAATACATTGTGTGTTAGAATAGATAAAATACACACACACACACACACACACACACACACCTCTCACAATATAATCAGGGTGGTGGTGTAATGATAAAATTTATCTTTCTTTGTAAAGGGTGTGACAACACCCCTGAAAGATTTAAGTTAACTCATTAACTGCAACTTGCTCCCACAGTAGCAGATCTGAATTCCCAGAGGTAGACCACTATCAACCACATAGTTAAACTGCAATTGTCAGGATCTGAGAGGTAATCTTATTGAAGGGAAGTACATTTCCCCTACTTACTCCTCTAGCTTTTGAGCTTCCATGTCGTGTGTCTTTTTTCATATCTATACAACCATCTTCAATGGAATGTACCCACACAATACATGATATTTATAAAATCATTCATTGTAATATAATTTTAGATTTAAACATTATTATTTATTTTTAAAAAAGAGATACTAGTCATCTTATAGATAAAAAAAAAACAAAGCATAAAATAAATTACAACGTATACATGTATATTATTCATGGAAGGGTATATAATCCATCTATGTGTTTATATTTATATATCAATATACATGAATCATATACCAACGTACCCATTATTTATATAAAGGAACCCTTTAAAAAGGCACAATTAAGTAGAAAATTCATGGGCTTAGGGCAAGTCACAACTCCAAATTATAGGATTTAATGTTATTCATTTATTCAGAAACTGCTCCTCTGTTTACTACTTGATTCATTTAACCTTTTACTGAGCAAATACTCTTCTATTCCTTACTTCAACAATGCATTTATAAACTCTTTAATTTTACTGTCACTTCTTAATATAAATTCTCTTCAATTCAGAGAATTGCAATGCTCATCAAACTGGCTTTTTTCTGGGCTATGTAGACCAACTGGTCTACACTTTCACTTGTATGCTGTTGTCTAGTTAGAATGGAGTTTGGAGTAATAGACCCCAGAGTTCAGCCAAAGCCAACAGCCCCCTCTGCTTTTCTTTCTCAAGTGGCAGTAAAGAGCCACAGGACTTTATGAATCCCTCTCTTGAACTCTAGATGGCACTGCAGGGTAATACCTCTTAACTAATGAAGGCAGTTCTCTACCGGTCAGGAATCATTTAGTTGAAGACTTCTGTCATCACATTGCTTTTAATTGCCAAAGACTCAACAAAGCTTTTCAGAGCCCCTGCTCTGTCTCTAATTCTCAGATTAGAGAAGAATATATAATCTGTCAGATTCTTATATTCTGTTTCTTTGTACTCCAAAGGATTCAATGAGAGATTTCTGATTCTTCTTTCACTTAAAAAATCACATCCTCAAAGTTCCCCTACAAAACAGATTTGTTGTTGCTCAACCATTTTCCAGTTATGTACAATTCTTCATGATCCTGTTTGGAGTTTTCTTGGCAAAGATACTGGAGTAGTTTGCCATTTCCTTCTCCATCTCATTTTACAGATGAGGAAATGGAGGCAAACAGGGTTAAGGGACATGTGCAAGGTCACACAGCTAGTAAGCATCTGAGGATGGATTTGAATTCAGAAAGATGAGTCTTTCTGATTGATTCCAAGAGTGGAGTTCTATGCACTGAACCACATAGCTGCTCCCAATAAAACTTATAATCTTTTAAAAAATTATATCTCAGTCTCCAAATATTCACATTAGTCCTTATTTCTAAAAATAGTTTCATTCTCATTAATTATAAAATTTATACATAAATTAATTATACATTAATTAAGCATCCATGGAGATCTGAAAGTTTCAACAGGGTTTTCCATTTATTTGGTGACCTTAAAATTGTGCTTTTTTAAATTCATATTTTTCCATTTTAAAATAAAGCGAAGATCTTTCTCTTTATAACACTGAACTGTTTCTAGACAGATAGACATAATTCCATATTGTTCACAAAGCGATTTGAGTCTGTGTATTTATCCCACATTTTATTTTCTGTCTAAAACTGTTCAAATTCCACCTGAAAGTTTTTTTTTTCATACACAAATTATCAATGTTTATTAAAAGAAAAATTTTTCTATTTAGATTAGTTATCAAAATGTTCATTTATAAAAGCAATATCTAAAGTTATTTGACAAAATAATTTTACCAAAAATATTGTTCTGCCTTTTTGATCACAAAATTGCTCCATATTAAAGGAACAGCATATCTTATAATTAAAAAAAAAACTTACTAAATATACATAATAGTTCTTAGAGTTAATCATTAGCGAATTGTATTCTAAAATAAATAAATAAATACTGCAGCCTGTACTTAATCTTCTTTGAAAGAAGTTTGCATTCTTTGGCTTCAAAGAACAATCTTTTGGCTATAGCACTGCTTGGAATCATTCCCGCTAAGGACTCAGAGATAGCAACAAGTTTTGGCAGATGGATAGCATTGTGCTTTCATCATTCTATAGGGTCAGCGGACTGTGGAATGCATGATTCTGTCAGCTACAATAACAGCTCTGTATCCCTGTGATTTATACAACTGGAAAAAGCTATGATTCCTTAACTATTCTATTCAAAATAGCTCATGATCTCAATTGGCAGGACATTGTTTTAGTTCAGTCTGATTATTTGGACTTTATTTTGTTCTCTCCATAAATTGTCATTCTCTGTAGTCTCATGGGCTCTTCAATATTTTGAAATAGAATTTTCTCATCTTCCAGATTCAGAAGCAAGATACTTAATTTTTATTCTTATAATTTTTTTGTCATTTACAAAAAGCTTTTTTTTTATTCTAAAATGTTTTTATTTTTAAGAACTTGACAAATAACAACAAATATGAACATTTCCACATATGAATAAGAACCCCAAAAAAGATGATTATATGGGAATCTATTAAACTATTTTTAAAGTCATACACTAAATGTAACATAGTAGTTCTAAGATTGCTCTGCCTGTCCTCATTGCCTTCTGAACTTCCTCCTGCTCTTTTATTTAAATGTTTATTTTAAAATATTTCTTATATACTCTGTTCTTTCCTTTATTTTTGCCATCATTCTCCCTCAGCCCCAAATAAATATAATCTCTCACTGGTAACAAATAAGCATAATCAAGCAAAACAGCCCACAATTGGCTTTCTGAAAATATTGAGTCTCTTTTTGTATCTTTAGTTTATGACCTCTCAGCTGAGAGGTGGGAAAAATGTTTCATCATCATTCTTTTGGAGTTATGACTGATCATTGCACTGATCACAGTTCTTAAGTCTTTTATAGTTGTTTTCTTTTGAAGAGCATGGAGTCGGTATAGGAGTACAACTCCAATTCTTATTCAAAATCTTGTTCGGTCTCCACAATGACAAAGCATAGAAGAAAATGTTCATTATTTGTTTCTGCCTTTGTCAACCACCTTAGTGCTCAAGTATATTTTCACAACACAAACAGCTAGAAGGATAACAAAAATATAGATCTAGTTTGTACTAATTATTTTTTTAATTCCTAAAAAATTATTCCAGTGTACTAATAGCTGGCCCAGGAATATCCTGTAAGGAAAGAGTCATTGAGATGGTGATAGTTTTCTAACACAAAGCCAGTCATTCAAAGATCATTAATTTCCATTAAACAATTCTTATATACAAAAACTGTGAATGGTGGACAGAGTTAGATATTTGTGAGGGGAAATGGAATATATTGCAGTTCTACTCTTCTACCATCTGTTTATTTTGTAATTACTGGAAAAAATGATTATAAATGTAACAGGGCCTTTGGAGTATACCCATTTCAACAAACATAGATGTACTCCAAAGGGGGCCTCCTTGGATATCCTCAGATCTCTATGAGAGAGATCTCCTATCTGGGGGGGGTTGCCTTCTTTGACTGGATGCATAATGGGGACCTGCTACATCTTTAGAACAGTGAGGGCAGCTAGGTGTTCAGTGGATAGAGCACCAGCCCTGAAGTCAGGAGGACCCAAGTTCAAATCTGACTTCAGACACTTAACACGGCCTAGCTGTGTGACCCTGGGCAAGTTACTTAACCCCAATTGCCTCAGGGGAAAAAAAGAACCAGTGAGAATCAAATGGACATCCTTTTTCTGTAACCCTTTCTGCCACAAGCTCTTTCCTATACTCCTTCCTGAGACATCAAGAGGGTAAAGAGCACAATTCACCCACATCATAGGGACCATGAAATGATTTGGTGAAAAAAATAATAATAATAAGGATTTCCTCCACTATTTTCTCTTTAACTTTATTTTTAAAAATCATTAATAGTATTTTTCCAAACACATGCAAAGATAATTTCCAACATTCACCTTTGTAAAACTTTGTGTTCCAAATTTTTCTCCCTCTCTCTCCCCTCTTCTTCCTCCCCTAGACAGCAATCTTATAGAGTGTAATATATGCAATTCTTCTAAACATGTTTCCATGTTTATCATACTGCAAAAGAAAAATCAGATCAAAAGGGGAAAAAATATAAGAAAAAAAAAAGCAATCAAATAAACAGCAAAAAAGTGAAAATACTATGCCTTGATCCACATTCAGTCTTCTTACTTCTCTCTGGATGTGGATGGCTCTCTCCATTGCAAGTCTATTGAAATTGCTTTGAATCACCTCGTTGAAAAAAGACAAGTTTATCACAATTGATCATCACATAATCTTGTTGTTGTGTACCATGTTCTCTTGGATTAGTTCATATAAGGCTTTCCAGGCTTTTCTGGAATCAGCCTGCTCATCATTTCTTATAGAACAATAATATTCTATTATAGTCATACACCATAATTTATTCAATTGAGTGGGGCATCCACTCAATTTCCAGCCCCTTGCCACTACAAAAAGGGCTGCTACAAACATTTTTGCACATGTGGGTCCTTTTCCCTCCCTCTTTCAGTTTAAATGGGCCAGAAATATTTTTGTCCTGCATTGTCCTCATTTTCAGGTACCAATGGTCACAGGACCCATTGGACCTGGATTTTGAGTGACAGTGATCTTAAGCCAGGAATCCAGGTGGAATAGTTCTTTCAGTCAGTCTACCAAGAAGAGCTAAAGAAGCCAAGGTACCCAGGACTCAAACCTTTAGTTTTGAACTTGGAACCAGGGCTACACTCTTTTCAGGGGTCCTTAAACTACGGCCTGCAGGCCAGATGCGGCAGCTGAGGACGTTTTATCCCCCTCACCCAGGGCTATGAAGTGTCTTTATTTAAAGGCCCACAAAACAAAGTTTTTGTTTTTACTATAGTCCGGCCCTCCAACAGTCTGAGGGACAGTGAACTGGCCCCCTATTTTAAAAGTTTGAGGACCCCTGCTAGAACATGAGTTAAACTATGAACCTAATGCCCCTTTTCTCTCAGAGACTGAGGTGGTACAAGAGGGGATTATGCCTATGGTATGATGAAAAGTAAATTTTTACATTTATGATTTGTGGTTATTTTTTATTTCCTTGTAAAATCTAATCCAACTTTTAGTGGATAGAATTGAGGTGCAAGGGATCCCTGTACATTTGGGATAACATCATCAGTAGAAACTAGAGCCATTTGCTGAGTCAACTCTCTTAAGGATATTAGAGAATCCTAGGGGAAGGGAAAAGCTAATCTCCCTGATCTTCCAGGCAGTGAGAACTATGGTAATCAGTGATAGCTAGGTAATTGTTATCTTCTCCAGTATTTAATAGCAAAAGTCCAAATATTATTTGGTTTCAGTGCATCAAAACTTCTATTTCTCTATGTTTTTACAAACTATGGCTCCTTTTTGTGCTGAGATATGGATTTTGATTTTATTTTTACATTAATCTTTCAATTATTTCAAGATCCTCTAAAGTTCCATCTTCATTTTTGAAGGCAAAGAATGGCATCAATGGAAACTATGTCTAGGCATCCACATAACTGGCTGGAAAATGAAAAAATTCAGTAGAAATAATCATTTTTATTTTTGTTCAATCCTGAGGCAAAGTCAAGGCAGTGGTTAGAACAAAGGGACAGCAGAGACACATGCAATAGAGGAAGGAGGGGGATTAGGCTGTCAGCACTGTCAGATAATATCTACTTCTTGAATTTGTAGTGCATTTATCTCAACATATTCAATGCTGACTTTACATCTTTCAAAACACTGCTATAAACTCTAGTCCCTTTTTCCATCTCAGCTTTGGGATTTGCTGAATTTTTTCCTGAAATAGCACCGCCTTTGTTTTAATCTCTCTGATCACAACTTGAATCATCCGCATTTTCCTCCAGAATCAGGTATTCCAATCGTCTCAGATGACTGATTTTAATTATTAACTTGGTATTCTCTCTATAATCTAGAGAGTCAACAATTTTGTTATGTTTGGTTGTTGTCATTCTTGCTTGAAGAGGACCAAAATTACATCATTATGTCTATGTCAATGTACAGTGTGTCCGACTGTGGCTGATCAGAACAATATGAACTCAGAAGGCTCTACCACAGGTTGGTCACAAATAGCATAATTTTGTACATTTGGCCCAATAGATGGCAAAACACCACTAGACTGAAGCCACAGGGGCTAGTAACCTTTCTGTGGTTTACACTGGATTCCTTGCTCTGGGGCTGCCTCTCTCCTCAATATGCAACCAGGCTCCCAAAACTTCAAAATCTTGAAGAACAGTTCTGTCTTTGGCTCTAATCTAGGGAGTCCTGGAGGGAGAGAGGATTTAAAAAAGGTAACCAGGATATAAACATGAATGAGGTTTGGAACAAAAAGTTACAATTTCACACAGAGGGAACATTAAGCAATAATAAATCACAGAATAATGACACTCAGTTGGGAGGCTGGCACAAAAAGTCTGTTGGGACATTTGCAACAGGGCTGCTCAATATGTATTTTACATTTTACCTTCAATAAGTATAGTTTAATCAATGCCAAGTGAATTTTCCCCCTAATGGCTTCTTCCTTTGTGGCCTACTCTCTCCTGCTCAGCCAACCTGGAACTGCTTCTGAGAATGTTGATGTTGCTACCCCAACTTCTCCAGTGGTGAATATTCTGAAATTTAGGTACTTAGAAAGAGGGAAGATGCCAGCTCCTTGTGAGGTCTCACAAGACCCTGTACCAACAGAAGGAAAATATAAACAGGAGGAAAACATAAACACGTTTGTTTAGGAGGCCATGTGTTTATGCAATGGCCTGTGTAGGGAGAGACATGTCACCTCAATTCCCTACAAGTCCTCTAGACAGGGGTCCTCAAACTACGGCCGGTGGGCCAGATGCAGCAGCTGAGGACATTTATCCCCCTCACCCAGGACTATGAAATTTCTTTATTTAAAGGCCCACAAAACAAAGTTTTTGTTTTTACTATAGTCCGGACCTCCAACAGTCTGAGGGACAGTGAACTGGTCCCCTATTTTAAAAGTTTGAGGCCCCTTGCGAGTCTAGAACTTAGGTCACATGTTATGGTCAGCATAAAGATACTAGACAGCAAGGATTTTCTATTTAGTATATCCCCAGAGTTCTGGCTCAGCAACCAATTAAACCAATCTTCATCATGGATAAGAAAAGCCACTCCATCATGTATCCCCAAGGGGGTGCTGTATATATATATACAAAATTCCAAGCACTTTCAAGACTGATTTGAAATTAAAACTAAATTAACTACTTTGTTTGAGTGTAGGCTTTAGGTAAGACAATCAAATAAAGTACTGGAAAAGTAGTTTAAGTATGTAGAACCCACAATGAGCAAAATAGGAATATTAGGAACCATTATGACAATTGTCATTAACACAGGATGGAGATGTCAGGTCTGAGGCACTAATCTCTCTCTCTTTTTAAAAACACTAATCAATGATTTTTGTAAGATTTATCTTTCCAGTTAACAACCATTTGTATCATGCTATTCCTAAAAAGCTATCTTTCTTTTATCTTGAATTTATGGCTTTATTTTTCTCTGACAAAAGTATCTTTTGTATGACTAAACAACTTGAGTTTTCATCTTTTTCATGCTTAGAAAATAGACCAAATGTTATTTCTGTTGATGTTTAGTCTT
The DNA here is from genome assembly GCF_902635505.1 of Sarcophilus harrisii. NCBI lineage: Eukaryota > Metazoa > Chordata > Mammalia > Dasyuromorphia > Dasyuridae > Sarcophilus > Sarcophilus harrisii. Next base: position 244,120,537 of record NC_045426.1, read on the forward strand.
TTATGCTGCTTTCTTTGTAGATCTCTCAATTCAAAGGGGTGAACAATCCATTCTCTTGCTAATGTTAGAATCCATAATTTATATTTCCACTGGACTATAGGGATTAACTATTCAAAGAATTTTTATCTTAGAGGTACTGAAGTTATTCTTGAGAGATTTTCTTATTTTAACAGCATTGTACTCACATGGACAACTTCATTATTATTTTTCCACAAATAACTTACCTTTCTGTTTTTCTAGTGGTTGTGGTTTTATATGTTTCTTCATTCTTGACTATCCCCAATGCCTTCGAAATAGTCATGTCTCACTCATCCTTAAAAACAAACCAAAACAAAATAAAAAATAATCTCTCTTGATCTGTCCTGGCTATCAATGTTTATTTCTCCTTCCTTTCTTAGCTAAACTTGACAAAGTCATCTTTTTTCTCTCCTCTCACTTGCTTCTAAACTCTTTATAATCTAGGTTCCGATCTTATCATTCAAATGAAATTCTTTCTTAATAGTCTCCTTCTTCCTTATAAAATCTAATGACGTGTCCCCATTCCTCTTGACTTCTTAGAGGTAGTCCTCTGACAATGCTGAGAATTGTATTCTCCTATATACTCACTCCTCTTTAGGTTTTTGTGACATTGCTCTCTCTTGATTTTTTCCTATCTGCCTATTCCTTCTCAGTTTTCTTTTCATGATTTTCATCCACGTCATGCCCACTAATCACTGATGTCTTTTATGGGGCTCTGTCCCAGATCTACTGCTCCTTTCCTTCCCTCCTATCTCCACTGATGATACCTCCTCCCCATCCCAATCAATAAACTCCAGTGACTTCATGTTATCTCCAGGATCTAAAATAAAGCTATATTTGACATTTAAAGTTCTTCATAATTCATCTGTTCCCCACTTTTCCCTTCTTTCTATACTTTATTCTTTCTCCCTGCCTTTCCCCCCTTCACTCTACAATTCAGTTATACCTGTCTGTTTATTGTTGCTCACATATAGCACTTCATCTCCTGAATCCTTGTCTTTTTCACTGTCCATTTTCCATGCATGAAATTCTTCTCCCCCTATTAGCATCCTTAATAATTCAGCTCAAATCCTATTTTCTGCAAAAGGCCTTCCTTGGTCCCTATCTCTACTCTATCCACTACTGTCTCTCTTCTGAGATTAATTTATATGATTTTTGTATATATGTATGTTCATAATTATTTAAATTCTATATCCTCAATTAGAATGTGAAGTCCTTGAAGGCAGGAATATGGTCTTGACTGATTAAGTGGCTGACTGAATGGAAGTAGAAATCTAATTAACTGACAAAAATTGTATACTGAAATAACAATGAATGTCATAGATAAAAATCTGTCACTAAGTATGGTAGCTTTTTTCAAAAGCTGTATATCTATCCCTAAGATTTAATGGTTTAAGGAAATTAAATTCTGAATCAATAATGTGGCTTCATGGTTGCCTATGATTAAGTAACTGAAGTTGGATGGGTTTTCTTAAGATGAGGTAGAATCAAGATGACAGAGTAAAAAAGGTCACAACTGGGACCTTTCTCCAAAACCTTTTACAAAATGACCACAGAAAACACCAAATTGAATTTTGAGCAGAAAAATAAAAAAAAATCAGAGTGGTCTCTTCCATCCATGGCAATTTAGAGAAGTTTGCAGACACTGAAATAGGGGCTAGCTAGAAGTGCAATAGGCAGGTTGCAATGGAAACAGTACTGACTGTGGCCTTGGAGGTAGTATCTACATTAGCAACAAGAGCACCAGGCATGCCAAAGCACAGGAATGAAAAAGCAATTAGCATTAGGTGCAGGATGTAGTGCCATATGGCAGCTCCAGATCCCAATTTGGGATCAAAATTCCAGGATGGAGAGGATCAATCATAAGAGATCAGGGAGCCTACTTGGGTAAGGACCAGAGCACAGTGCGTGAGGGCAGTAACAAGAACTCACCTTAAATTATATCACTTTAAGATCAACAAAAAACTATAGACCCCAGTTTGAATTGTTGAAAATCTGGTCAATTGTCCCCCCCCACATCCCATTAAAGTTAGCAAAGTCCAACATTAGTCTAAAGTCAAGAAATAGGCATGAGAAATGAGCAAATGAAAATATGAAAATATTATGAAAAAAATGAAAATAAAAAGTTTCTGTGGTGGCAGATAAGTTCAAGACACAAAGTCAAAAGAAGACAATGACTTGTAAACATCTACAAGCAAAGCCTTAAAGAAAAAAATACGGGTTGGACACAAGCCCACCAAGAATTCCTAGGGGACCTAAAAGAAAGAACAAAAACAAACAAACAAACAAAAATCTTTAGTTTAAAAATCAAATACAAGTGGTAGAGGAAAAATTGGGGAAAAAATTAGAGCAATGCAATAAAATTATGAAAAGAGAATTAATAGTGTGGTAAAAGAAGCACAGAACTTCTGAACATAAATAATGAAATTCTAGTTGAAAGAATTTAGATTGTCCATTTCTAATGGAGCAGTAATGAACTGAACTAGCTATGCCCAGAAAAATAACTCTGGGAGATGACTAAAAACCATTACATTAAATTCCCAATCCCTATATTTATGCACACATGCATTTTTTATTTCCTTCACAAGCTAATTGTACAATAATTCAGAGTCTGATTCTTTTTGTACAGCAAAATAATGTTTTGGTCATGTATACTTATTGTGTATCTAAGTTATTTTAATATATTTAACGTTTGGCAATTGTTAATGCTGTAAAGTTACCCATGTATATATCCTGTAAATAAAAGGCTATTAAATTAAAAAAAAAAAAAAAAGAATTTAGATTGTCTCCAGAAAAAAAAAATACAAGGTGCAGACTCCAAGACAAACAGTATTTACATTTAATAATTCAATTAAAAAATTACAAGTTCAGCAAGTTATCAGAACAACCTTCAAATACGAAGGAAAGAATATTATAATAACTCAAGACTATTTTATATCTAAAGAAAAGGAAAGAAAGAATGGAATAATATGTTCTAAAAGGCAATGGAGTCACAATACAGCCCAACATGATCTATCCTGAAAATCTGAACTTAATCACATAAGACAAAAGATTCAAATTCAATAATAAAGAAGAAATTGAAACATTTTTAGAAATAAAATCAAAATTGAAGAGATTACTTGCATCTCAAACACCCCAAACAAAAGAAATGCAAAAGTGATGGATTGCAACCAGACAAGGACATACGAGTGACAACAGATAGATCAGTAAGATATTTTTTTCTAAATATACACAATGAGAGAGGAGTGAAGGTAGAATTCTGGTGAAAGTAACAACAAAGAGGCAGATGGGGTAATAGGGATAGAAGCCTGTCTATAGAGGAATCAATCAATCAATGTTTTTGTTTTTATTTTGTTTGTGTGGGGAATGGAGGGGAAGATTACATTACAATATGAGAGGATACATAAACAGGAAGAGGAAAGCTGTGGGATAGAGGGGACTGAATGATAATGATGAGTTGAGATAAATGAAAGGCTAGCAGTGAAAAGGGCAAAAAAAGGGGAGTAAAGGAAGGGGGAGGAGAAGGAGAAAGAGGAAAAAGAAAGGAGGAGGAGGAGGAGGGAAAGATTGAAAAAAGGAAAGGAAAGAGTCCTCATTTTGGAGGTAGGAGAGGGTTCCACTGATAAATGTTTTTTTTGGGTGAAGAGAGACAATCAATGAAGTGAGATGAGATGAGGCCTAGGGGACCTAAGACTCGAACAGTCTACTTATCTTGAGAAAGGAGAAATTAGAACCCATCAGAATAGAACCCACCTGAAGAAATGGGAGAATATGGATTCAGGAAAGGAATTTCAAGGCAACTGAAGGGAAAAAAAAAAAAAAAAGAAAGCGGGATAAAGATCAGTGGTGGACTGTATAATCTGGGATGTTATGGAGAAGTAGCCCTACCATGGGCAGTATCCTCTCTGACTTCTGCAATAATTGGCTTTCTTCTGGGAATAAGGCATAATAGGAAAAAGGAGCATATGGTGTAAACCCTACAAGACAGTGGAAGGAAATGCATAGAAGGGAGAATATAGAACAGATATCTCAGAAACTTTGATTGCTTGAAGAATGCAGAGAAAAGAGAGACACTAGATAATTATGGGGGGTCATGAATCAGAGAATGAGTGTCTAGAGTAAACAAAGAAAAAATGAATAATGAAGATGAGGTGCAAATGATGAGGCTAGTGGTCAAGAATTGGGGTGGGAAATCCCCTTTGGTCGGTGCAAGTCCAATGCAAAAGAATTCACACACCCCAAATCTGTGGCAAGAAAAGGGATTTTTATTGTTCACTAAGAAGTCAATCTATTAGGAAGACAGACTTCTTAGTGGCAAAAGGTCCTGATAGGGAAAATGGCAAAGGTTAATGCTGAAAAGAGATTATCTCCACAGTGGGCAAGAGTCCTGGCAGAATAGCTTTGCCAAGAAGAGAGCTTCCTTGGCAAGCATAAATATTGTTTTGGACTTCTGCAAAGATCTGAGGTTCAGAATTGTCTTTTATTAACTGTCTGAGGCTTGGGCTTCCATTCAAAATTGAATGAGATTCCTTCAATGTTGTCACTACCCAGGGCTTAGATCTCCAATTGAATAAAATCTTTTAACTGGGAGTTTGCAGGCTTCTTCCCAGAGCCTGGGAATTCCCTAACGGGGATCCGGCCCACCCCCAAAAAATCTCAGTTTCAATGGAGGGTTTTTTGACCAAGATTTCCAATTGAATGAAGGCCACTTAACTTAGGAAGGGCTTGTCTAGAAAAGATATGTTTTTCCCAGGGAAAAACTGAGACTCCAAATCTCCCTTCTTTTACAGATTAAAGGGGATACAGTTTCAGGGTTCACCCCAATCAAAGACATTAAGAAAAACCTTTTTTGGGGGGAAGGGCACAAAAATAAAATTTAAAAACTAATTTAAAAAAGACTAGCTGAAGGAGAAGAGTTCAAGGGGTAATTTATTGAAAAAAAAAAAGAGAGAGAGAGGGGAAAAATATAACCAAGTAAAAGGGGGAGAGAAAAAGGAACTAACAAACAAAACTCTAGAGGGAAAGGGGTATCAAATAAGAAGAGGGGTTCAAGGGTGAGAGGAAGAGAGCCAGTGGCAAAATAACCAGAGGAACACAATACATTGTTTAAAGCAGAAAAGGGAACTTAAAATTGAAAAGCTTATTCACAAGCAATATTAATACATCTAGATTAAAAACAAAAATGGTCAAAAGAGGAAAATATCTTTATGTCAAATTTCTCTGATGGGGTTTGGTATCCAACACATAAAACCATTACTAAATATATTAAGTATGTATATGTATATTATATATTTATGTATACATATGTCATATATTTATATGGACCTTTTTTGTTGTTGAGTTGTTGGAGGCCGGCTCCAGTGAAAACCAAGAGTGTGAACCTGAAATGAATACCCAAGGCCAGGTGGAAGACATGCTTTGCAGCCTTCATTTATTAATCTGAGTGACAGGCTCAATATACCTTTTAGGCTAATGCTGTGACATTACTAGCTACCTTCAATTACATCATATTCCTCTAGGGTTAATGCACATTCCATACTTTCACATTTCAGTATCTACCCCAACCATCAATAACAAGATACTTATCAACACAGAATTGTAAATAGCCTAGGTGTGATGTTCATCAACGTCAACAGAATTGTAAATAGTTGTGATGTTTTATCAATACCAAAGTACTTGTCAAAACAGAGTAGCAAATAACAGAAATTATCTAATTCATTACTAATGGGTAAATAATATAGTTGAAATGCCTTGTTTCTGTGGAATGCATTCTCCATCAAAATTATACTAATTTTACCAAATTTGTCTTTACAATTATTAATACCTAGACCGGACTCTACCTGTTCATGGGCTTATTCAATATTGGCCCTCTACATTGAGTCATTTTTTCAGTCATTTTTCACTCTTCAGAATCCCATTTGAGGTTTTCTTGGCCAGGGTAATGGAGTGATTTGGCATTTCTTTTCCAGCGCATTTTACATGAAGGACTGAGGCAAACAAGGTTAAATAACTTGCCCAGGATCACACAGCTAGTGAGTGTCTGAGGCCAGATTGGAACTCACAGGTCCAGCACTCTTAACTACTGTACCTCTTAGCTACTTTTATATGTGTATGACTAATAGCTATTTCTAAATGGATAAATGGACAAAGTATAAGAGCAAATAGTTCTCAAAAGAAGAATTGCACAGCCACATTAAAAAATACTCCAAGAAACTTACATGAACTGATGTTAAGTGAAATGAGCAGAACCAGGAGATCATTATATACCTCAACAACAATACTGTATGAGGATGTATTCTGATAGAAGTGGATTTCTTTGACAAAGAGAAGATCTAATTCAGTTCTGGTTGATCAATGATGGACAGAAGCAGCTACACCCAAAGAAAAAACACTGGGAAATGAATGTAAACTGTTTGCATTTTTTGTTTTTCTTCCCAGATTATTTTTACCTTCTGAATCCAATTCTTCCTGTGCAACAAGAGAACTGTTCAGTTCTGCTCACATATATTGTATCTAGGATATACTGTGACATATTTAACATGTATAGGACTGCTTGCCATCTAAGGGAGGGGATAGAGGAAGGGAAGGAAAAAGTTGGAACAGAAGTGAGTACAAGGGACAAGGTTGTAAAAAATTACACATGCATATGTTCTGTCAATAAAAAGTTATAATTTAAAAAATATATATTCCAACTCACAAATAGCAAGAGAAATTCAAATCAAAACAACCCAAAACTTTCACTTCATACCCTACAAATTGCCAAATTATATAAAAATGACTAAGAAATATTAATAATTAATGTTGGAGAAGTTGTAAAAAAAAGATAGGTACACTGATACTTTGTTGATGGAGCTGTAAAATGATACAAACATTTTGGAAGCTATTTGGAATTATACAAATAAAATAATTACAATTTCTATACCCTTGAATGAGAGGCTCCATTACTGGGTTTATACTTGATTGATAAAAAGTCCTTTTTATGCTAAGCATAAAGTTCTACAAACATTGCTGACAAAAAAAAAAAAAAAAATTCTGTTGGTTAGTGATAAAGTTCCTGAAACAATACTGAATAGATCACCCCTCAAACCTACCTGTAAGCCACAAAACTTGCAAATAAGAAACATAAAACTACTGGTCTCTCTAACTTTTCCTATAAATGTATCCTCTTGCTCCTGGAATTGTTAAAAGAATTGTTAAATTCTTTTGGAACTTAGTCTGCTTCAATTGGCATTACAATTATAATAAACTTTGCCCCTTCACTCACAGATGAGATCAAGCCTGCAAATTTTTTTGAGACACCTCGCAACACTGGTCTGTAATCCCAACCTTTTGGGGTCTCCTTTGTACCTCAACTTTTGGTGGTCCTATATGGGGAAAGTATGATTTCCCCTGGCTTCACTCCCTTCCTTGTCCCATGGGAATTTTAAGGCTGGTCTAGGTCATCTTCAGCTCCATACTCAGCAAATTTTCCTTGATTGGGGACATCCAGACTTGGAAATTCTTGCAATTTTTGGCAAATTTCCTGGGCAAAATTGCCTACTTTTCACCCTTCCTGGATGCCAAAAGAGGCAGGTGCTATAGGATGGTTTTTGGCAAAGAAATGTTATGGTTTTTGGCAAAGAGGGAACAGTCTTTTCCATGTCGTTTTTGTTTATGTCTGTGTCTCCGTGCAGAATGTCTATGTCATGTTTACTCTGTAAACTAAATTTTGTTACCTAGAAAGATTTAAAATGTAGCCAGCAAGAAAAAACTTCTATGCTGTGGTTAGAATGCTGGGAAGGATTTCTTAGCATCCTTGACTCCCACCTTAGAAGGGGAAAAACCGGACTTGTTTTTCCTGTGGACTCCCGTTCTGGCCAAGCTGGGGCTACAGAAATAAAGTTAGCTAATTAAAACTGTAGGACCACTAAAATAACATTTTAACAGATTATCAAAGTTTTCAGAATAATGATTAAGGAGTTTGGCAATTAGTCATTTTAAGACTGCAAAAAAAATCTCTGAGACATTGCTGATAATTCCAGGAATTTACCCCATTCTGAAGAGTGGGGGGAAAAAATGGATAAATAGCAACTTTTTGTTAATCTTTCCTTGATTCCTATCTTGTTTGGAGTCCCCTTCTACTTCACTGGAAAAGCAATGGTATTAACGGACCCTCTCCAAAGCCCTGCATGCTCCACTCCCTGGAGTCCTGAGTGTATCTCAGTTATGGGGATTCCCTCTGTTAACCCCTTTCATCTCAAAATCAAATTAGGAAAAGAGAATGCTGAAAAACTGGAGGGAAACTCAAATTCTGCCTCATCCACAGAGATGAGGAAACAACAACAGCTGTGGTGACCTATACAACCTTGCCCAAGCACCTACCCAATCCAGCTTGGGAGAGGGTAGAGTTGGGGTCAGGCCCCATGGTCAGCATTCCCTGAGCCCTGGTACCTGACACTACCATCAAAGGGAGATCCTAGCACCAGTCACTATCTTTCAGCAAGTTCTATTCAACAACTGTCTGGGAAGAATCTGGGTGCCCCTGACAATACCAAGCATGGCAGTGTGAGATAAGTCAGCCTCTGTATTTGGTAAGCCCACCATTCTGTTTCAGTTGCAGAAATGTATTTGCTATGTGATTTATGGCATTTTTTTTATCTGCCCAGTTTTCTGATTTGTAAAGAAAGATGATAGTTATTATTGTGAAGATCACATGATTGCAAAAGTGCTTAGCATAAAGCAAATGCTATATGAAATCTGTTTTATTGGACATAATTGCTTCACATTTGATAACTTTTTATGAGTTTTTAGATGTGACCAATATACAATACCAATGTTGAGATGAATGATGTGTGTGTGTGTGTATGTGTGTGTGTGTGTGTGTGTGTGTGTGTGTGTGAAGTAATTTGGAAATAAAATCAACTAAATTAAGATTATCATCCCCAGGGCTACCCAGGACTAGGAGGAGAATGCATAAGAGAAAAAGAATCTTTCTTTTTCTTCCCCTTTCCCCTACTTCCTTGATTTTAGCAGGGATACATGGATAGAGGGGTGAGACAGAGAGAAAGAAAATATATTCAGTTCAGTGAAATTTGTTATTTGAGATATGATAGTAAAAGCAGTTTTAAAGGAGCTCTAATCAAAGCCCACTAAAGGATATGTAAATTGTAATCTATTTGCATTGATAGTATTAACAGAAGATTTAAGAGTTTGGGAACTTTAGGAAAACAGAAAAGCAGTTTAAAAACTCTGGCAACAAACATCCTGCTTTTGTGTTATCTGGAGTTAGACTTCTGGAGGTTCTGTCAATAAAAACTGGCACTTAACCTTTCCTGACTCACAAAAGAGAAATGAGTTTGTGTGAATTAGAAAATAACCAAGTGGGAATTTAGTTTGTCTATAACATTTAATTAGAATTTAAGGAATCTCATAAGCTAAAGTTAAGTCAATTTTAAAATAACTTTTAAAAGTGGTATGTATGTTAAAATTGGAAACTTAACTGTAAATTATGTGAGACTCCTATTCATTTTTGCAATAGATTCTGTTCTATCCCAATATTAACAGAATCTATTATTTACAGAAAACAAGAATTATCTTGTTTTCTCCCTAAGACAAAAGGGGAAATTACTGAAGATACAGGAGAGGAAGCCAAAACCCTCTCTGAGAACTTCCATAGCTGTGAGAACTTCTAGACAGAATAAACTGAACAACTAAAAGATGGTGGAAAGTTTATTCAGCATTTCTAATCCCTTTTTAATAATGGTTTGTAAATGTAACTTAGGAAATTAGGTATTTCTACTTTTGCTAGAAAAGTAACAGGAAATTAAAGCTAAGACTATTGGCTATTACTTATGAAAATTCTAAGATTATTAACTAGATTACTTGGAGTTATTGTTATCAGGTTAAACCTAAAATTGGTAATTACTGTGTATGTGGAACAAGGGGGATGAGGTGAAAGCCTTATCAAGTTTGCCTTCAAATATGAGAGTGTGCAACACTCTTTTCCTTCTTCACAGAGTGGGGGGGAGGTATCAAATAACACAGCCCACAAAAACATTAAGAATAGTTGGGGTAGACAACAGCAAAGTCAGCCCCTTCCCTGAGATCTCTGTCAACTCCCCTTAATTTGTAAGTGTGCCAGTTTTCTTGAAACCATCAGGGTAAACAAGGTCATCAGACTTGAGAAATAAGCTTGTTTGGGAAGCATTGTTCCCCCAAAAGGAATATGTTTACTAAGAATCTATAAGCTTGTTTAATGATTGATCCTTTTTACCAGGATAAGTTTAAACATATAAAAGATATTGAACAAAATCTTTTATGTGTGTAAGTCCTGGTAACCTTTTTAAAATAATGCATCTAGCCCTATTCTGTAATTAGTAGAATTTGCTATTAGAGATAAAATCTCTTAGGATTGTAAACTGATATTTTTTTTTGAGTTTTGAATTTGAGTATGATTGCCTGATGGATGATTATCAGAAACCCATCATTCAAGAGAAATGCTACAAGTTATTCAGAGGCATGCCTTCCTAAAGGCATGTAAACAGGTAAACATTTTAACTGGGCAAACGTTAGGAGAACAGAGAGGATTCGCTGAAGATGGTGGAGTAGGTTGGTAACTTTCAAGCTCTCCCAATTTCCCCCACAAATAGAACAAATTTACTTCTCAGGGAGAACATAGAGTCCTGAAAATGTCTATGGGGCAGAACTGTGGTCTGCCTGATACAATTTGAGAATATCTGAAGAAAGACCCAGGGCCAGAATTAACACCCGTGAGGAGCAAGTACATGCTGGCTAGCTCCACAGAAACATAAAGTGGCGACCCTTTGGGCTAGCTAGGTGTGGCTGAAGCCTCAGAAGAAACTATAAAGATTTTCACCTCCTGGACTGTTTGTGAAGTCAGGGTTTGAGCCCAGGAAGACTGAGAGAACCTTACTTATTGGGGATGTCAAGTACAGCTGTGCTGCTGAGATGCTACCCTGGATGAGAAGGAACTAGCATCCAGTGAGTACAGAAGCAGCTGGGCAGGGATGCTGCCAGCTGTGGGCACTTGCAGGAGGGTGGAGTTCTTGGTTTGGGGTTCCTGGTCAGAGTGGAAAGCTGAAGGAAAGCTTAAGGCATCATCTCCCCACTCCATGATTAGAAGTGCTTACACTAATACCTTCAATTTAAAATTAAAATGAACCAGCAAAGAAGAAAAAATCTTCAATGGTGGGATTTTTGAAAAAATCATCATCTTCATAAAAGAACACTTTAGCAACAACAACAAAAAAAACCTTCTACCCCAAATAGTAATGTGAAATGGCTTCCTGCACAGAGAGAATTTATAAAAGAACTCAAAAAAGAATTCAAAAATCGAATGAGAGACATTAAAGAAAAACTAAAGAAAAACAAATTAAAACCATCCAAGAAAAACAAGAAGCTTATGAAAAAAAAAAAATTCTTAATCAACCAGAAAAGGAGGTACAGAATCTCAAAGATGAAAATAATGCTTTGAAAATTAGAATTGGACTAGGGAACGCAATGAGAGACCAAGAAATAACAAAACAAGAAAAATGACAGAACTGGAGAATAGATCAAGAAGAGAAACTCTAAAAAACTGGACTGCCAGAAAGTTCTGACAAAAAAGACACAATAATGCAGGAAATAATCCATTAAAATTGTCCTAGAATAATAGAACATAAGGGAAAAGTAGAAATAGAAAAAAATCTACCAATCACCACCTCAAAGAGATCCTATGTGGAAAACACAGAGGAATATTATTGCTAAATTTTGAAACCCCCAGATCAAAGTAAAAATTTTGCAAGAAACAAGATAAAAACAATTCAAATATGCTGGAGCTACAATTAGAATTGTACAAAACTTATCACCAGCTACAAAAAAGACCGCAGGTCCTGGAATCATTTATAGACAATCAAAAGAACTGGGACTGCAGCCAAAAATATCATATCCAACAAAATTATCTATAATCCCAAATGAAAAAAAAAAAGTGGACTTTCAACAAATTATCAGATTTTCAGGACTTTCTATCAACCAGATCTGAACTTAATAGAAAATTTAACATTTAAGAGCCAATATGAAAGATCAATTTTAAGAAACTTAACATGGACAAACTGTTTAAACATGGACAAATTATTTATTTTTTAAAAAATATATGTATATAAGATTCACATCAACAATGGGATAGCTCAAAAGAAAGATTGGCAGAATTAAGATAACCATCATGTTATACAAATGAGATACAGAGGAAAAACAGACACAGAGGCATTGAGGGGGGAGCGGCTCATAATTCTGAAAATCTACTCACATCAGGAATGGGTTCAATAGATAACACTAGGTATATATACTATGAAAGGCACAGCAACCTTCAAAATCTACAAAGAAATAAGGGGGAGGGCTGGGTAAATGGGGAAGCAAAGGGTGATGGAAGAAGACAAGGGAGGGATTCTAAGATGGGGGGAGGTTAAGTAATAGCAAGGTAAGTGATGGAGCAGAATTTAATTAAAGAGGCAGCAAGGATAGGAAAGATTTATGTGCATGTGGTGTGGGTGTGGGTGAGTGTATGTATCTATATATCCATATATGCATGCATAAATATATTTTTTTCTTAAATGTAGCTTGTTGGGGGGGGGGGGGAATAAAAGAGGGGAAAAAAAGAATAAAGTAAATAAGGTGAGCAGCAGAGAACCAAAGAGCAATCTATAAAGAAGTAAGGAAAAAATACTCATTCATGAATATAATTTCTTCGACTAAAATATATACTTTCTTGATCTGGCAATTTGTTGTTATATATTTTGAATTCTCCTTGATATTCTGCTGGGCACATGACAATGCTCTCTTTTATTTTGCTTTATTTTGTTTTGTATTTCTTTTCTGTTTTCCTTTTTTTCTTATTTTGTTTTTTCAAAGAAAAAGAAAAAAAAAGACTTGGGAGGACAACCTTAGTCTCTGCTCACGATCTGGAGCTTTCTGACTCAGTTTCCCAATTCTGTTTTTTTGTTTGTTTGTTTGTTTCCCACCTGATTATTCCTGAGTCTGGTTATGATGTGGAATTGTTACTGCATGATTAGGTAAGGATACTTTATCCTGTCATGCATGCGCTCTCAGACTGAAGCCTAAAGGACCTGTTTTGATGCTATTATAATCATATCCCTGCTTTTTCTTTTTATAGCAAATTTCTATAATCAGAGCAAGTGGTCAGTAGAAGCCATGAGCACAACACAAGTACATAAGATCTTGTTGTTTTAAATCTGAAAATATGTAGTCATTTTATCCTAAACAATTAGGTAAATGACTATATATACTTGTATGAAATTAGGTGCCTAAATTAATACACTGTCTATGGAACCTGTTATTCTATTGATTATTGAAACAAAATCTGAAACATCTTTGGTATGATTTAGATCTTGTCACTGCATATTTTCCTGGTATAGCTAGATTTTGTAGCAGCTATTCAAGGGCCTGACACACTTCTCCTTCCACAAGGGTCTTGATCAGGCCAAGGCTTTTTAACTTGGTGTGATTGGGGTGACCCTCCTGCTTTAGAGAAAGGCTCTCACAGCCTTTCTAATTAAAGAATTCTCCCAGCTCACCCTTGTCCAACCCTTGGTGGTTTTAATGCCCCAGTTCAGAGCATTTTGGAAGCCAAAAGGCATCAGTGACTTGCCAGGGGAGGCTTACCAGATATCAGGCTCTTCTGCTAGACATCCCCTCTTTGACTCTCCAAGTGTACCCTGCCACCCTACTCCCTGACAGGGCTCAGTCAGATAACATCATTCACAATTGTAAGGAAATTCTTGATTCTTTCTACTCCTGTCAGCCTGACTTGAGGGACATTCCTTTCACAACCTAGAGGGTGACGGGTTTACTGATGGGTCCAGTTTTCTTGAAAACAGGGAAAGGAAGTCAGTTTACTCTGAGGTGACCCTCAATAGCACCTTTGAGACTAAGTCACTTCTCCCTGCGATCTCTGCTCAGAGGGCCAAACTCATTGCCTTCATCAGAGCTTTAGAATTAGGGAAAAGCCCTTTAATCTTTTGTGAAAAATACTGAAGAGATTCTTAAACCTCCCCCTATGCTAAAGCCCATCCATGGGAGAGGTACCTATTCAGGAGAGAACTGGCAGACTGATTTTACACTTATGCCCCTTTCAAACTGTTTTTGTTTTTTATTGACACCTTTACTAACTGGGTAACTTCCCTTGCAAGACTGAAGAAGTTCAGTTTTTGCTAAAGGAGATCATATCTTATTTTGGCCTGCCAAGCTCTTTACAGTGAGGCAATGGTCCAGTCTTCATTTCTTAAATAACCCAAGCTGTGGCTAAAGCACTTAAAATTAAATATCATCTCCACTCTGCCTGCCTACCCAATAGTTAACACTTTCAAAAATTATAATACTTGCACCCTAGAGCATTATGAGCACTAAACTGGCTGGATGTGAGACATTCATGATGGACTCATCTACCCCCCCAAGTTAGTCTGAGTGGGGTTCCTGGTTACTGTCTTTCATATAATCATATAATCCTCATACTAACTCCACTTTTTTTGGGGGGGGGAGGGGAGTTGCTTATTTTTTTAATCTACTTGTGAGATTTCTTTCTTCCAGATACTGTCATGAATTTCTCACCTGCTACCTGATTCTGACACTCAGTCAGATGTTACTGCTGCATTGTCAATGCTGTAAAGTTACCCATACATATAACCTGTAAATAAAAGGCTATTAAAAAAAAAAAAAAAGGTTACTGCTGCCATCTTCAAGTCACTGTCTCCCCTCTTTAGTCAGAACTCTACTAGGCAGGACCAACTTTACAGGTCCAATTTTACAGTAGCCTGAAGCAACTCCAGAAAAATGTGACCTTCGGCCCTTTGTCCCAAATGAATTTGGGTCTCAAACTGCTTGAGAGGAGAATGAAGGAGGTACATGGGATACAGCTTTTAGAAGAAATATAACAGTAATCCTGAAGCCCTCTGACCTTAGAAGTGCTATTGTTCTAACAATCTGTCTGTCAATAATCCTAAAGTTGTTTGGCTTTAGGAATACTATAGTATTGTCCTACAAACTTTGCTAACTGTCAGATAAACAATCTGTTGGTCACCGATAACAAAGCTCCTGAGACAATAGTGAATAGATCACTCCTCAGACCTACTTGTGAGTCATAAAACTAGCAAATAAGTAACATGAAGCTCCTCCTCTCTCTAACTTTTTCCTATATATTTATCTTCTTGCTCCTGGTACTTTGCTTAATCCTTTTGGAACTTAGCCGTTTCAATTGGTATTACAATTATAATAAAATTTGCCCCTTGATTTGGAGATGGAGTCAAGCCTACAAATTCTTTTGAGATACCTCACAACACCAATCTTTAACCCCAATTTTTGGGGGGTCTCCTTTGAATCTCATCACTATAGGAAATGATGAGCTGGTTAATTTAAAAAAAAACATGGAAGGACTTGGATTTATGAAGGAAGATACTATCCATCTCCAGAGAAACAGATAATAGAAAGAAATAAGTAAAGCATGATTATATATATATATATATATATATATATATATATGTCTTTGTTTATAGATATCTGTGTATATGTGTATATATGTGCACTTAATCGTAGCCTTCTTTAGGATGAGGGGGAGAAGTGAGGGGAAAAAATAAAGTTAAAAGTACATAGCAGAGAACAAAAGACAATCAACAAGGAAGCAATGAAAAGTTGGACAGCTCTGAAAACAATGTATAGAATTTTTTATATAGGATTTTTTGAAATGGAAATTTATTGTTTTATAATGAATTCTTCCTCATAGTTTGCTCTTATATATGACAGTGTTGTTGTTGTTGTTTTTTTCTGATTTTGTATTTAAATGTTAAAAAAAAAACCAATAGAAGTAAATGTAATAGAATCACAAAGATCAAAAAAGATTCAAATGAAGAGATGTGAGAAAATACCTTAATTTACCTCTTCATGAAGATGTAACATTCCATAAATGTTACACATTGCCCATATTTTCAAACTTTTTTCAATGTATTTATCAATGATGCTGACTTTTTCCTCTTTAAGAAAATATTATTTGTCATGTAGGATGGCTCTCTTGGAAAGAAGTAGATGGGATACATGGCATATTATTGTGAAGTTAGGAACAGAAAATATAAATAAAACCTTAGTTTAAAAAGAAGACAACTTAAAAGAGAAAGGTACACCATCCCCAATGATCAAAGGATATGAAAGAGAAGTGTTAAGTGTTTGAAGTCACATTTGAACTCAGGTCCTGATTTCAGGGCTGGTGCTATACCCACTGTGCCAACTAGTTGCCCTGTATAAAGTACTTTTTTTTGAGACAATTTTAAAAAGAAAAGAAGTAAGCTACCAACAATCACATAAAAATGCTTTAAGTTACTAATAATAAGCAAAATGCAAATTAAAACAACTCTGGATTTCAATTTCATTCCCATTAGATTAGTAGAGATGACAAAAAATAGAAAATGACAATTGCTAGGACTAGGAAAAGATACTGGTACACTATTGGAACTATGAAGAGATCCACCCATCTGGACAACAATTTGAAAATCTACCCCGAATTTTCTAAACTATACCAGTAATGCCATTATTAGGCTCATAACAAAGAGAGAATAAAGCCAGAGAAAAAGTACCCAAATACACAAAACTATTCATTTCAGTGCTTTAAAGGAAAAAAAAAACAGAAGTAGAAACAAACTGGGAAATGTTTCAATCTCTTTTCTACTATTGAACTTCTATCTTTTTTCTTTTTGCATGATTAAGCCCAGATTTTCAGAATAAATCTTCTTGGGCTACATTCTGAGCTCCATTCCCTTTCACAATACCTTATTCCATTCAAAGGCTAACAGTGAGGTGAAGATGAAGGGGAAAGATCTATAAAAGAATGGGAGGAGGAATAGTAACAGGAAGGAAAAGTACTTAAAAAGAGAAACTGTACATAGTGGATTCATGGTTTCATCTCTGATTCTCTTTTTCTGTTTTTTTTGTATATGGAAACGGTCATATCAGTTGATGACTATTAAATTTATTTTTAAAATTACTTTAAAATGAATGGCTCAAAGAATAAAACAAAGATGTTAAAAAAAAAAAAAAAACATGCAAAATAATGAGAATAGCATAACAATAGGACCTGTACTGGGTCCAGCAAAACTTTACACTTGCTTTTTTTTTCTAGTAAAAGGCCACTGTTCTGAGATCACAAAATGGCTCCATGTTCAGTTCTAGGGAACCGCCTAACCTCTAAGAAAAGGGTCAATCTCCTCTTATTTTCTAGGACTTTTTCCCCCCCTTACTCTGAAGACCAAGAAAAAGTGATTTTTTTGTTTTGTTTTGTTTTCAGTTTTGAAAAAAAAAAAAGTCACTTTGGGTTAATTTCTAGGATCTCCTATTCTATTTCCTCCCTCCTTCACTATCCCTCAAAAAAAGATTAGAAAGGTACTCCAATTATATGTAATGCACATTAGGTATAGTACATATGTTTATTTTCTACACACACACACAAATAACTAAAACAAATCATTCATAAGCCCATATTGACAAAAACATGGAATAGCTGTAATACTTATTACAGATTCACCTTCCTTATCACTACAACAACTAGGCCCAGGAACCATTGTTCTCAGGTGTTTACTTTTCAAGTAAAGGTTTATAAGCACACCTATGGGCTAGCCATCAATTACTTTTTTTGATCAATCCTATGTTTCAGGAGCCACACCCAGAGCTACTCCTTATGAATAGTGTCAGCTGACACCAGCTCCTGACCAGGAATGTTGGCCTTGGATTCCCCTTTACCCTCCCTGACTGAATCACTAGGTAGGTGCTAGAGAAATCTATGTTTATAATTGGAAACTTGCTATCACTCCCACCAAGAGGACTTACTATGCATGACCAGTAATGTTCTGATTAGAGGAAGGCAGGCAAGTATCCCAAAGTTGGATCACACCATTCCTGGAGAAGTGGAGCTCTTCCTCCAAGTCAACTGTGATGTGAATCATAAAATCATTTCAGCCTAACCTGTCTCAAACTGGGCCTAGCAGCTCTAACCTCAGTGTCCTCCTAATATTCATGGTAGCTTCCCCCCCCCCCCCATTATTATAGTGTTCTCATCATCATCATTAAGGTTCAGTTTTGGGGATAAAACAAAACACTTGAAAGTCACCCAAAGATTGACTAAAATAAATTATTTACTTTCTCATTATATAGTAAGGATACAGTTCTCAACGGGATAGTAACATTCTAGGGAAACAAACTCAGTAATATAATCAATATCAGGATTTAAACATTCAGTGAACCAACAAATGCAAAAGTTTATACAATCACCTCACTGAAATCCAAAATGGAAAAATGACAACATAATTGCCATTTAAGATTTTTGTCAATTTCTTTAATATTGCCAAAAAATTACAAATTTATAAATTCTGAAAGTCTCTCCAGTAGTTCCCCAAAATTCAGAGGGCCCAATTTTATAACAGAAAATGCCCAACTTGTAGGTTACATAGTTATTTCTAGATTTCAGATTGATTAAGGAATTAGTGTCAGAAATGCTAAAGTTAATAATGAACTGAAAATGAAAAAAACTAAAAACAACAAAAAAAGATATTTTTGTATTTTTTTTTTACTTATGTTGAGAGAAAAAGATTTTTTTTTTTTTTTTTTTTTTTTTAAGAACAGGGTGAATAGGTACTAATAAGTAAATGGAGAGAGGGCAAAGCTACTCAATTCTCATTTTGTATCTGTTTTCTTTGCAAGCAGCCTTTAAACTAGAAATGTCAGAAGAGTAGAGCATTGATACCCAAGTAAACAAAGGGATTAGAAAGCAACTAAACTGCCTTTGATGAATTCAGGCCATGTGAACCAGATGAACTATATACTTGGGTCCTGAAAGGACCAACAGATATGATTTGTTGAGATACTGTCAGCTATTTGAAAAATAATTGAAATAGAAAAAGGTAATAGAAAATTCTAAAAAAAGAAACAGGACAGAACATGGAAAACTATAGGCCAGTGAACCTCAGTTCCTAGGAATATTGTAGAAAACAAGGATTTTCAAATTTTCCAAAAAATGAAATAAGAGCGACTACTATAGGCCAGAGAACTTGACTTCACTTCCTAGAAATATTCTAGAATGGATGGTTAAAAGACTGTTTGGTAAACTCACATGTTTTTAATCCTGCCCACACAGTCTTTATCCATTGTCATGACTTCAGAGAAGTTGCTAACCCTCCCTACCAACTGCCAGCCAACTGGTACCAACAGGGCAGCTAAGCCAGCCAAACTGGAATGGCAAGATACCTTGAGGGAGGTACAGGAAGTGACATGAGCCTGTAAAGTCAAAGCACCACCACTCTCTGAACCACCACCTACCCTCATACCTTGGTGGAGACAGCCCAGGGCTCTAATCCCAAAAGCCTTGGGGATAATAGCAACCCTCCCCCAACTGGCTTTCTCTCTAGTTCAGCCTTTGAAGTATCTTCCAGAAAATTAACCTTTGTGGGGACATGAGCTGATAACTGAGTCTATAGTTCCTGAAACCTTTGCCTCAAGTAATATCTACCAAAGAAAAGAAATTTCTCATAACCTAACTTCTTGGCACTTTCAGATAGTTCAACACCAAAAATACATGTGGTTTTATTAGTGAAAATAACATTAAAGAGGATGCATGGTTATCTGTTTTGACTTAACTCCCCCACAAAAAATAGAAACCTGTGTGTTGTCTCCCTTAATTAGAATGTGAGGTCCCCAAGAGCTGGAACTGTATTGTTTCCTTGTTTGTCTTACATTAGCAAGTTAGTGTTAGCACCATGCTTTGCACATAGCAAGCATTTAAAAACACCTTCTCATTCATTCACTTAAAACACAGAAGTAATATTATAAAAATTAAACATTTTTTAGACAAAATTACTAAACTAGTGGATGAAGAGAATGTCATGGATATCATTTCTACCCTAGGAAAAGAGAAGGGCTTGGGAAGAAAGATAATGAGGTCAGTTTTTGACATATTGACTTCAGATGTTGACTAGACATCCAGTTTGAAACGAAGATAATCTGAAAGGAGAGAAAGCACTAGCAATGGGGAGGGATGGACAATTTGAACTGACTCTAGAAGGAAGTCAAGAAAGAAAAGAGGAGGAGGTTGAAAGATAAGGCATTCTATACACGGTGAACATATAATACAAAGTGATCACAGAACACCAAAAAAAAAAAAAAAATTTAAAAAAAAAAAAACACTGTGTTCAAGGAACTGCAAGAAAACCAGTATAACTGGATCTTGGAATGCAAGGGAACAAGAAGGTTATAAATATGGGAAAGTTAAAAAAAAAAAAAACACTAAATGCCAAAGGATGTTATATTTGATCTTGGCAGTAATATGGCATTAGTATAATTTATTGTGTGCAGGCAAAAAAAAAAAAAAGATAAGGGTAACATAATCAGATCTCAGTCTTAGAAAAATCACTTTGAAAGCTGAATAGAAAAGCTATTGGGATCCAGGAGAGACTTGAGGGAGTAAAACCCACTAGAAGGTTAATTCAATAATCTAGGCAAGAGGTGATGAGGAAATTGAACTAGGGTGGTAACTGTGTGTAAGAGTGGAAAGGAGAGATAAGGGACATCTTGAAAACAGAAACGAGAAATTTAGAATGGCATTGAGAATTGAATTTAGTGACTGAAACAATGGGGATAGCCTAGAAAATAATATGGGAATTAGCAAGGGGAAGGGGTTTTTTGGTGAGTAAGAATTCTAATTTGGGCATTTTGAAGTTGAGATGCCTCCAGGATCTTTGATTGGAAATCTCTAAGAAGATTATGGTTATATAAGACTAGAGTTCAAAAGAAAGTTTTGGACTTGATCTTTAAATGTGAGAGTCATGTACATAAGGATCATACTTGAGTTCATGGGAGCTAATAATCGCCAAATTAGTGGAGAACAAAAAGGCAAATTCATTAGGGATAAATGTAAAGCTTTTGTATGTGGGTATAAGAAATCAACTTCCTTTTTAAGTAATAGGTGTCCTGAAAAAGATCTGGAGGTTTTCATGAAATCCAGGCTTAATGTGTGTCAGCAATGATATATAGTAGCTAAAAAAAAAAAAAAAAAAAAAGGAAAGAAAGAAAATCTAAGGCATCTTGAGGTGCATATTAAGAGGGATATCAATTCCAGGAATAGGGAAGTGATAGTTCTATCTACTTTCCTCAGACCTCCTGTAAAGCATAATGTTCAATTCTTGATATTACTCTAAGAAAGATACTAATAAAAAAAAAAAAAAGAAAGATATTTAGGATAGTGAAATTGTTCAAATTGAGAAGGGGGACCCCAAAAGTCCCAGACCAGTGTCACGAGGTGTCTCAAAAGAATTTACAAGCTTGAACCCATCTCCTAGTCAAGAAGCATACTTTATTAAAAGCAATGTATTGCCATTACCAAGAGGATTGTAAGGGGAAGATACTGAAGTATACAGCTTTCAATCATAGATATATTAATTCTATGACCCAATGGTAAGGCTAGGAAGTAATCTCCAGATGAATTAAAGATTGTCTTCAGATAAATTGGTTATGCTCAGTTTACTGAGGCAGATTCCTAAGCTAGAATACCAAGGATTCATTAGAGCAGAAGCCCCAAGGTCAGGGGACTCCAAAATCACATTACATCATCTTGTCTATTAGGAGTTGCCCTTTCTTGTTCTATCATAATAAGTCCCTTTTTGTTTTGTCATACCTTGAGATTCTCTAATTGGTTTTGTGGTCTCTAATTGGAGTGGTCGCTACTGTCCCTCACAGTTGGGGGACTGCTTCAGGAATATTTTGTTTTCTCCTTTACCAAATCCTTGGACAGAACTCTGGAGAGTTCTCTGGTGGTCCTTGGACTCGACTCAGGAGCTCCCACTCCAAACGAGTAAGTTCCCAAAGAAAGAAAGACACTTGGGGAAAGCAAAAATGGAATTAGGATAGCAAAGACAGAGAATTAATTCAGCCCCAGAGATAAACCAGATGAGAAAAGTTTGAAATCACTCAGGTAAGGAACAACCCAGGGAGAGGGCAAGCAACTGATGAGACTAAAAAGAGAATAAGGTACTGTGAACCTTGGGAAAGGTCCATTTCCATGCTTTTCCTCTGCCAAGAACTGGTAAACTGCCTGGGTAACTGGGATTGTGATTGGAAGAATTTAGGGTTCCCATTGTCCTTTGATATTGGGAAAATTCTAAATGGTTCAAGTCCGTAAGAATTCTTCCATTTTCCTTTGGTAAAATCAGGTGAATCCTCCAAAAATAGGATGATATTGTGAACCTAAGGAAAGGATCTTAGGTAACGGGCTTTAAAAGCACATCTAACATTCAGGGAAAATAGATAGACCTTTAAAAAGAATTGGGATAGAGTACCCAAATGTATAGGGATTAAATACTGTTGTTTTGTTTGGGCAGCTCGGAGGAACTGTCCATCCCCCAAGGGCTGGGTTTAAATTCTAAGGAGGTTTCAATACCCAGCCCTAGGACTTTGGGTCCAGAACTACCTTCCTTGCTTCCTCCCCAACCTTGGTGGGGCTGAGATCTGAAGCTTGACTGATTTTTAAAAAATAGTTTGTGTTTGTGTGAGCCTGTGTTTTGTCTTCTAGGATACTCTCAGTCAGCTGAATTAAAAGATCTGGCTATGTGGGATTTAATAGTGTTTGTTGTATACATAATTGGATTTATGCAAATACTTTTATTTATTTTTTTAATAGCCTTTTATTTACAGGATATATACATGGGTAACTTTACAGCATTAACAATTGCCAAACCTCTTGTTCCAATTTTTCGCCTCTTACCCCCCACCCCCTCCCCCAGATGGCAGGGTGACCAGTAGATGTTAAGTACATTAAAATATAAATTAGATACACAATAAGTATACATGACCAAAACGTTATTTTTCTGTACAAAAAGAATCAGACTTTGAAATATTGTACAATTAGCTTGTGAAGGAAATAAAAAATGCATGTGGGCATAAATATAGGGATTGGGAATTCAATGTAATGGTTTTTAGTAATCTCCCAGAGTTCTTTCTCTGGGCGTAGCTGGTTCAGTTCATTACTGCTCCATTGGAAATGATTTGGTTGATCTCGTTGCTGAGGATGGCCAGGTCCATCAGAACTGGTCATCATATAGTATTGTTGTTGACGTATATAATGATCTCCTGGTCCTGCTCATTTCACTCAGCATCAGTTCGTGTAAGTCTCTCCAGGCCTTTCTGAAATCATCCTGTTGGTCATTTCTTACAGAACAGTAATATTCCATAATATTCATATACCACAATTTATTCAGCCATTCTCCAACTGATGGACAGCCATTCAGTTTCCAGTTTCTAACCACTACAAAAAGGGCTTATGCAAATACTTTTAGCTAGAGAGAGGAAAAACTAGTTCTGAGATGGTAAAAGTTTTTAATTGTCAAACCATAAAGGAAAAAAAAAAACTGATCTTTCTGTGGACCTAGAACTGGCCAATTTAGGTCTGCAGAAAAAGTTACAGAACTGCTACAACATTTTAGCAGATTCTGGGGGTTTGGACATTCAATTTTAAGGAATCTTTTCCTGGGTAGGCTGGTGTCTGGCTCCACTCTCATGGAGTTTTGCACTGGTGTTCCAACATCTTCGACATGGTCCCCAGCATTTCTGGCATGGAGGGTGGACTAGTCACTGGGCCACAGAGCTGCAGCTGGACACCCGGGTCCAAATTTCTCCAGCACTTTCTTCCAGGTTCCTAAATCCTGCCAATTTTCTAAAACCCCTGTAGAAAGAGCAGTTTTTTGCCACCTTAAATTTTGGGGCTTTCTATGTGTTTAAATTGGAATTCTGATTCTGAAATTGTATTATTATTAAAAAGTAATTATAAAATTATGAACTTGTTTATTCTGGCATAAAATTTTAGAAATATGTGTGCATTAACACTGAAGTATTGTACTGAAATTTAAATCTGTATTTAATTTTAAGTTTAAAAATTTGGTTCTCATGTGGCTCTTTTCAACAATGAGATGATTGATGCTAGTTCTAATGATCTTGTGATGAAGACAGCCATCTGCACTCAGAGAGACTATGGGAACTGAGGACAGATCACAATGTAGCATTTTCATTCTTTTTGTTGTTTGCTTGAATTTTGTTTTCTTTCTCATTTTTTCCCCTTTTTGACTTGATTTCTCTTGTGTAGCCCAATAATTGTATGAATATATATGTGTTGGATTTAACATATATTTTTAACATGTTTAACATACATTGGATTACTTGCCATCCAGGAGAAGAGGAGGGAATTTGGAACAAAGGTTTTGTAAAGGTCAGTGTTAAAAAATATCCATGCATGTGTTTTGAAAATAAAAAGTTTTAATTAAGAAAAAAATTTGGTTCTCTGGTAACTTATCCAAAGAGGTCATGTTTGTAACTCTCAATTAGATGAAATATATTTAATATACTATGTTGCTTGCTATATTGCATATTGGATAATTTGTAAAAATTGTATGAGCTGTGTTGTAACATTTTGTCAGCCCAGCTGAATATATGGTATAAACTTTGTGAAATTTGGTCCAAAGTTATTTAAATATTACCTATATTCTGAATCTCAAAATTTGTCTGCTTTCTCCCTTTATCAAAAAAGTAAAAACAAGAAAATCTGGTGTATAGGGATATGTGTAATTGCAAAACAAATTGTATCTGAAAGGTGTGTTATATGTCTGAAGATAAATAAGAAGTATTGAGAAGATGTCTCTCCAGAGAAAGAGAGCCTGGCTCCAAAATATTCAGATTAGGTTTTAATTAAATGGCAGTGGGGAAACTAAGATATAAGAGATGGATGGAAGCTGTCCCCTGAATTCTGCTGCCTTAAGAGGGGTTAGTAGAATAATAGTGGAACAAATTGCACCCAAGTATAGATTGATAGATACTATTGATTCTGATAAAGGAATATATTTTACTTCCTAGATTTTATATGAAATAATGGGGAGGAATTGCAAATTAGGTGGCAATTGAATACACCTGGGCATTGCCCTCATCAGGGAAAGTGGAATGAATGAATCAGATTCTTTATTAATTTTTTTATTTAAAAAAATTTTTATTAAAGCTTTTTATTTACAAAATATATGCATGGGTAATTTTTCAACATTCACCCTTGTAAAACCTTTTATTCCAAATTTTTCCCTCCTTCCCCTTCCACCCTCTCCCCTAGCTGTCAAGTAATCCAATATATGTTAAATATGGTAAAATATATGTTAAATCCAATATATGTATTTACATATTTATACAGTTATCTTGCTGCACAAGAAAAATCAGATCAAGAAGGAAAAAAAAACTGATAAAGAAAACAAAATGCAAGCAAACAACAGAGAGAGTGAGAATGCTACATTGAGGTCCACACTCAGTTCCCACAGTCCTCTCTCCGGGTGTACATGGCTCTCTTCATCACTGAACAATTGGAACTGGTTTGAATCATCTCATTGTTGAAAAGAGCCACGTCCATCAGAATTGATCATCATAAAGTCTTGTTGCCATGTATAATGATCTCCTGGTTCTCCTCATTTCACTTAGCATCAGTTCATATAAGTTTCTTCAAACCTCTCTGAAATCATCCTGCTCGCTATTTCTTTCAGAACAATAATATTCCATCACAACATTCATATACCATAACTTATTTAGCCATCTCCAACTGATGGGCATCCACTCAGTTTCCAGTTTCTGGCCACTACAAACAGGGCTGCCACAAACATTTTGGCACATACAGGTCCCTTTCCCTTCCTCAGTATCTCCTTGGGGAATAAGCCCAGTAGTAGCACTGCTGGGTCAAAGGGTATGCACAGTTTGATAACTTTTTGAGCATAGTTCCAAATTGCTCTCCAGAATGGTTGAATCTTTTCACAACTCCACCAACAATGTATCAATGTCCGAGTTTTCCCACATCCCCTCCAACATTTGTCATTATCCTTTCTTGTCATCTTAACCAATCTGAGAGGTGTGTAATGGTATCTTAGAGTTGTCTTAATTTGCATTTCTCTGATCAATAGTGATTTGGAGCACCTTTTCATATGACTACAAATAGTTTCAATTTCTCCATCTGAAAATTGTGGATGAATCAGATTCTCAAGAAACATAATTAAATTGATGTTAGAGACTAAATTGTCTTGGACCCAATATTTGCCTATTGCTTTGTTAAAGAATTAGAACTGTCCCCAGAAGTGATCTGGGACTTTCCCTATATGAGATGTTGTTTGGTTTATTTTTATTTGGAAGGAAAAAGGGAAAGACCCTCTTTTGAAGCAAAGGTTAAGTTTTTAAGGAATTACATACTGACAGTGTCCTCATCCCTTTTAACTCTTAGGAAGCAAGGATAGCTGACCCAGACAATACCTTTGGAATTTTCAGTCCCAGGAGAGTGAGTGCTTACTAAGTCCTGGACAGTGGGAAGGACCTTACCAGAAGTTAAGAGATGACAAACTGTTGTCTGGAGGCTGAGAACACCAGGGTTAAAGGATAAAGGATTGTTAAGGATAATTTGTAACCTCTAAAATTAATTTTGCAATTAGCAATGTTTTGGTGGGAGAGGAGATTGTGCTTAGAGGAATTTTTAATATTGGTATTGTATCTGTTACTTATATTTCTAAAAAAAAAAAGTTTATAGGGACTCCTCAATTGGAAGAAGTTGAATTAACATTTTTTTTAGGATGAAGAAATTACTAATGTTAATTCTGATAAGGTTCTTTAATGTAAAATTAGGACATTATATTTTATATTCTATGTGAGTTTTAATTGGCTATGTTGAATCATTTTAAAGTTGTTGTTATTGTTTAGGAGAGATTCTGAGCACAGTGGTCTGTTTTTGTCTCTTTAAACATGATTAATACCTGAACATGTTTTGATATAGATTGGTTATTGGTTATTAAGCATCTTAAAGTAAAATGATTTGTGTAAGGTAGAATTTAAAACCTATCTACTTGAATATAAAGATAAGTGGTGAACTTTCTAGCATGAATCTCTTACTCTTATAGTTAATAGTTATTTAGGATATGTGATCCTTGAAAGTAAAATTCACATGAAGCTTTGATTAATGAGACTTGCTATTTGAGATAAAATCTCTTGGAACTGTAGGTGATATTATTTGGAGCTTTGAATTCAAGTATGATTGTCTGACAGATCATCAAGCCAGTAATCTATCATCTCAAAGAAATATGCCACAAATGCTCAAAGGAATCTGATCCTGAATTGTTACAGGTAGAGGTTAGTATCTGGGTAAGAGTTGGGAGGACAACCTTGATCTCTGCTTAAGGTGGAATCCTTCTGACTCAGTTTCCCAGTATTCCTTTGAATAAGAGCCCATCTGATTTTTTCCAAGTCTGAATATAAGATGCAACTGTTATTGAATACAATTAACTAAACATGCATTATCCTGTCATGTATGTGCTCTCAGGCCGAGGCCTAAAGGACCAGTTTTTGATTATAATTGTATGTCCCTGCTTTTTCTCTTACAACAAATTTCTATCATCACAACAAGTATTTAGTAGAAGATATGAGCACAATTCAAATATGTAAGATCTTGCAGTTTCCCATCTGAAAATATATGGTCATTATATCCTAAATAAGTGAAAATTTGGCCTAATCATCTATTGTTAGGTGCATATATCTGTTTGTTTCTTTTAGCATTTTTTTTTTGCTGACTTTCCTGATAGGCATTTTTATTTGTGAAATATTATCTACTCCAATTACTAGGAACACAAATGTTGGGGTGATAGATGATCCCAGATGGGAAGTGGAGCTACAGAACTCCAGTTTGTATGCTAAATATACTCATTAGATGCCAGGCCATGGTCAGAATAATTATTAATCAGACAACAAAGACACTGGATTTGTTAGCATACCAGACCATTCAGAATAGAGAAGCAGTATACTGGTATAGTTGAGTAGTAGACTACTTGTTGGCTGAAGGTAGAGTTTGTGGAAAATTAGATTTTTGCTGTGTGAAAATTGATGATAATGGACAGATAATGAAGGAAATTGCCAAAGATGTCAGAAAATTTACCCATATCCCATTTCAGACCTGGTCCTCACTGATGTGATCTATGATATTGGATTTGTCACCAAATGATGGCAGGCACCAAAAGTTGGGGTTCAGTTATATAAAGAATTCATAATGGCCATTCTTTTTAGCAAAAGGTAGATTTATTTGGGAGAATAAGTTACAAACAAAATGAAGGGATAATAAATATGAAACAGAGTTGGGAAAGCATATGAAAAACAAGTTCTTCAGTGGAACTGACAATTTCCCATTAGAAAGGGAGTACCCCATGAGGTTGATGTATGTCCTTAGCTGGCAGCCTAAATCCTGAAAGGGACTTAGCACTCTAAAAGAGTTAGCTGGAAGGAGGAGAAGTGGATTTTGGAAGCATAGTGAAGTTAGGGGAGATACCATGTGGTATTGGGGGAGGAAAAAAAGATAGCACATGGTGGAATGCTGTGGAGGGTTGACCCAAAGGAAGGTAGTAGCCATGGCATGGTCCACAAATAGGTTTAGGGAAAATTTAACCTCAGGGGCATGATTAGGATTTCCACAGAGGAAAGATTGAGCAACCTGGAAGGGGAGGTCTAGTTAGACTTGGACCTTTAAAGAATGGGACCAAGGAATCAAAATGAAAACAGGTTGTTTGGTTCCTGATGAGGATGGACTCCAGTAGAAAAAAAGGACAAATTAGATCCAGAAGGATTGGAGACTGAAAACAAGATAATTGAGGAAATGTAACAAGAATGGTGTGAGAGGTCTATAAAGGTTAATAAATAAAGAGAAGGGATTGTACGGGATAAATTGAGTAAAAACGTCTCATGAGAATATAATCTTGAGACTGCAATAATAAGTTGAGCTATAGCTAAAAAGCTGCAGTTATTCAATTGTCTTGGATAAACATTTCCCTTCCTGTTTCCCACCACCTCTTAATTAGAATTTAAGTAGTATAAAGCCAAGATGGTTTTGGGAATTCAGGCAATAGAATTCTCTCATCCAAGAATATCAGCTTGTATAGCAATTCTCCAGAGGAAATTTAAGAGTTTTTATTTACTTATATTCTTTTTTTTTCTGGGATAGATTTCTACATTTAGACTATAAGCCTGAATTATGCCAGACAATGGGAGAAAAGGCCAGGTGGGGACAGGGGCTTCTATGTTCAGAATCTATTTAACCTTGTGTTTTACAGTTTGTGCTTTGCACTCCTCTGTTGACATTTTGTCAGGAGTCCCACTTCATCTTTTCTCCACTAGGAAAGTATATTTTAATCACCCCAGTGTGTAGGCTCTAAAAAGCAATGGTATGTTTTGTTACCCCAACTTGGGGGCTCTAGAAAGCAGGATATTTTTTTCTTATTGGAGAAATTACCCTTTATTGGAGAAAACAAAAAGTGAATGAAAAACAAATATTGTCCAGATCATATTATAAAATTAACTTTAGGTTAATAAAATAACTTAGGTTTGATAGTTGTTTCTTTTCCACACTGGAGGAGGAGTGAAGTTTTAACCTTCATATGACTGTAAATGCCTTTTTGTCTCCTAGGATTTTAATAGCAGACTTCATGAAAGTAGTTCTTTTTTATTATTATTATTATTATTATAGCTTTTTTATTGACAGAACATATGCATGGGTAATTTTTCAACATTGACCCTTGCAATCACTTCTGTTCCAATTTTTCCCTTCCTTCCCTCCACCTCTCCCCTAGGTGGCAGGCAGTCTCATACATGTTAAACATGTTAAAGTATATCTTAAATACAATATATGAATACATATTTATGCAGTTCTCTTGTTGCACAAGAAAAATCGGATTTAGAAAGGTAAAAATAACCTGGGAAGAAAAACAAAAATGCAAGCAGTCCTCACTCATTTCCCAGTGTTCTTTCACTGTGTGTATCTGGTTCTGTTCATCACTGATCAACTGGAACTTTCATTGCCAAATATAGCCACTTCCATCAGAATTGATCCTTATATAGTATTGTTGAACTATATAATGATCTCCTGATTCTGCTCATTTCACTTAGCAGAGGTTCATGTAAGTCTCTCCAGGCCTTTCTGAAATCATCCTGTTGGTCATTTCTCACAGAACAATAATATTCCATTACATTCATATACCACAATTTACCCAGTCATTCTCCAATTGATGGGCATCCATTCATTTTCCAGTTTCTTGCCACTATGAAAATGACTGCCACAAACATTTTTGTACATATGGGTCCCTTTCCCTTCTTTAATATCTTTTTGGGGTATAAGCCCAGTAGTAACACTGCTGGATCAAAGGGTATGCATAGTTTGAAAACTTTTTTGAGCATAGTTCCAAATTGTTCTCCAGAATGGTTGGGTCTGTTCGCAATTTCACCAACAATGCTTCAGTGTCCCAGTTTTCCCTCATCCCCTCCAACATTCATCATTATCTTTTTCTGTCATTTTAACTAATCTGAGAGCTGTATAGTGGTATCTCAGAGTTGTCTTAATTTGCATTTCTTTGATCAATAATGATTTGGAACACCTTTTCATATCAGTAGAAATAGTTTCAATTTTATCATCTGAAAAATGTCTGTTCATATCTTTTGATCATTTATCAATTGTAGAATGGCTTGATTTCTTATAAATTAGAGTCAATTCTCTATGTATTTTGGAAATGAGACCTTTATCAGAATCTTTAACTGTAAAAATGTTTTCCCAGTTTATTGCTTCCCTTCTAATCTTGTCTGCATTGGTTTTGTTTGTACAAAAGAAAGCAGGATATTTTAATTACCCAGGTGGGGGGGGTTCTAGAAAGCAACGGTTGTTTTGTCACCACAATTTAGGGGCTCTAGAAAGCAGGCCACAACACTTTTTTGTTAGGAGTTGCTCTTTCTTGTAAGATCGTAATAAATACCTTTTGGCTTTCTCTTACCTTGATAATCTGATTGCTTTTGTGGTCACTATTGTCCCACACAAATGCAATAAAAAATTATATGACCCACTTCATTTTGAAAAAGCTCTAAGGAGGTGGATCTAGGTTTGAGCTTACAATTTTAACAATAATTCCCCTGCTAGCTACACACCACCCATCTGAAAATCTCTACTCTGAAAACATCTGAATTTGGCTGTGACTCCAGTTCCTCTATAATTCTTCAAGTTATTAAGTATAGGATGTAGCATAAATTTAACAAAGAATACAGAAAGGACTCATATCTGAGACCTTAGAGATTCATGAACAAGAATACTTTTCTACCTTCTTCAGGAGTCTACATGTTCACTCCTAGACTTAATAGCAAAATCCTTAGAGTTGAGGTTCCCTAAATAGTGAAAACTTAGTGGCATTCACTAGGCAGTTTGTCTCTTCATTAAATATGTATAGTACATATGATTCACATTTCATTAGGATTCATGACTTAATTAAAAAACCTCATTAGCCCTTTTTGAATGCTTGTTTTATCTCACTGCTCTTTAGTTCTAGATTATTTTCTGCTCTTTGCCTACAATGCTATCTTAAGCATTTATATCATTTAGATTCTTTCAGAATTGTTTCCTTTCTCTAACTTTCATCAGCCTAGGATTATCTAGTCTCTCATACTTGCAGATTTAGGGAATCATCTTTTTTTTAAATGCCCCATTAATAGTATGTACTAGAAATTGTATTCCTTCTAGATATGCAAATTACTTTATTCATATTTCTTTATTCTGAGAAGTAGAGATGTTATGTTAATCCAGTACATCTGCTTTTCCAACTATTTTGAATCTTTCACATTTTAAAATTTTCAATTGTTTCCTTGTTAATCAACAAACACAAAATTTTCAAGATATAAAGAAAATACAGGAAAGAGGATTATATACAAAATTGAAATTCTGTTACAAATATTTAAAGAAATTTAAAATCTAATAAATTTATGTTAGTAATAAAATGGCTATCTGTTGTCTTCTACACATTTTTCCTTCTGTTAATTTAAAATTTGTTTTATTGATACCCTCTCTCCCCATGTCTAACATTACCCACTGAAGTACTTCTCCCCATCCCCTCAAAAAAAAGTGTCTTCTCCTGTAGCAAACAAATATATGAAGATTGAATGGGTGAACCAAATAAAAATGTTGCCTTTTTTGAGAATACATCTCATATAGTACATCTACTACTTCATCACTCTGAAAAGAGATGGGAGGTATGTTTCATCATCAATTTTCTTTGCTTAGCATTCTCAGATATTTCAAAGATCTCGCTTCATTATTTTGGTCATCATGTACATTGTTCTCCTAGTTCTGTTCATTTCACTGTGTTTCCCTGCATGAAGGTTTTTCCTTATTTTGCTGACTCATTAACATTCATCATTTCTTATCAGGCAACAAAATTCTATTACATTTATATACCATAATTTCTTCAGACATTCCCCTAGTGATAAGCACCCATTTTGTTTCCAGTTCTTTATTGCAACAAAAGTTCTTTTTTAAAGGTTCTTGTATATATTGGTCCTTTTTTTCTGTCCTTGACCTACTTGGGTATATTGCTGTACCAAAGCAATATGCTTTGTACATTTTAGTGACTCTATCAGTTCAATTCCAAATTGTTCTACAAAATGGTTGAGAAAATTCATAACTCACCAACAGAGCAAAAATGTGCCCTTCTCACCAACTTTCCAAAAATTGACCTTCTGCTTTTCCTTTTTCATCTTTGCCAGTCTAATGAGTATGAACTAAAAACTCAGAATTCTTTGTAAGTACTATAGGGCTCTTGCTGCTTGAATTTTCTTCTCACAAGCTTTGTAGAATATTCCTAAAAGTCCTTAAGAGGAATATGAAATTTTGAACACTCATAATTTATCTTTATGCTTATTTTAACCCATATTACATGTTTAACTCATTTCTATGCCTAGTAAATTGCATGGAATATTCCTAGGGATATGCATGCTTTACCATCTGTGAAGCACTTCAGGAGTCTACGGAACACCTCGACAGCTGAATATCAGGGTTTCTCTTTAGCTACCTTGGTATTTAGGGAATTTTGCTGTACCTTGTCTCTTTATGAAAACCTGGTCACCATTACCTCAATAATCCTTTCATTGCCATCATTTTGAGGTAATGTTTTGCCAGTATGATTAATGTTCATTTTAATTCTTTATATTTAATAATGTAGTGTCTTGAGGAATAATCAGGAAACTATTGGTCAGTTAAATTCCTCTCAGCTAAGCTAAAAAGAATTACAGAAGGAACCAGTAACAGAGACAATAAGGTATTAAATTCTTGAATAAAGTATAGGAAATATTATGTGATGCTCTTTATAGTGATATAAAGAGATATGCTATCTCTTTATAGTGTGCAAAGAAGCTCTTCAGAAGAAGCTGGCAGGCATTGAATGATCCATTAACAAGCAAAGCATGCATTCTGGGAAAAAGTAAAGAGAGGACACATCTCTGGAGTATTGTAGGCTCTGTCAGCAGAAAGGAGATTTATGGGGATAAAAAAGTTCTTGAAAGGGAATCAATTCCTTTCCTTGAGTTTTGGGGTGGGAGTGGGAAGAGATTTCCCTTTCCTCTCTTCCATTAGCTATAGTATCTTGTAGTGGAATTATTTATCCAAAAGAAGAATCTACACTCAGCAGGGAGTAAATCCAGTCAGTCAAGATACCAAACCTAGGGAAAACTTTGTGTGTTGAGAAAGCTATCCATGAACATTTGGAGTTGTATCATTAAAGTCTGACTATAAGAAGGGATAGATTCAGAATGAATACCCCATGAGTGACCTCTCTTTGTATTAATAAATAGAGTGGGAAAGTATACCCTTCCAACCCTGATATATGATTGGAATGTTTTGTTGCTATTGATGTTATGACACCATTTCAACAAATACCCTTTGCTTTGAGCTAACTCTAATGACTGACTTATAAACTTACCAATACAGTTCAGAAACTATAATTTTGGGGGATGTGATTGCAGAGCACTTTGAACCTAAAATAGTTATCCCTACATCTAGGGAATTCCTCCTGCAAGTGAAAGTCCAGAGGTTTCCACAGAGAGGATGCTAAAGTGTTTTAGCCTTATTTGCAAAGACAAAAGAATAAATTCTTGAGGTTGGAAGGTGTATATATATATAAGATACCATCAGTCAAGGCTGTTCCTACCCATAAATCTTCTTTCCAACATACCCAACAATTGATCATAGAGTTTTTACTTAAAAACACCCATGAAAGAGAATATACTACTTCCTCAAATCCTCACACTTTTGGACAGATCTGATTATTACAGAATTTTTCCTGAATTATCACCAAGCCTGAATTAATATATAAACTCCAGTGGCTCCCTATCACCTCCATGATCAAATACAAAATACTATTTGATATTCAAAATGCTTTATAAGTTACACCCCATTCCTACTTTTAAAATCTTCTTAAACTAGTCTCCTTGCTGTTCCACAAATAAGGTTCTCTATCTTTCTGCACTAGGCATTTCTCTAACTACCCATACCTGGAATTCTCGCTTTCCTCATCTCTGCCTTCTGACTTTCTTGGTTTCTTTCAAATGCCAACTAAAATCCTATTTAATCCTAGCAGGAAGCCTTTCCTAGCTCCTCTTATTCTAATGCCTTCTTATTGTTAATTATTTCCTATTTATTCTCTATAGAACTTGTTTATATGTATTTGTGTTTCCTCCATTAGATTGGGAGCTCTTTGAGGGCAGGGGCTGCCTTTGCTTCCTTCAGGATCCCTAACACTTAATATGGTATCTTACACATAGTAGGTAGGCAGTAATATAAACATAAATGTTTACTGATTGACTGGAATTCACATATTTGAAATTTATATCTATTGTTTTTAGTAGACCTAAAAGAGAGTGAGTGATGGGTACAATCTGGCAGTACATACTACTGGCATACCTAACAGATCTCTTGTTAATGAGACTCTTGGAATATTTGAAAAAGAAGCACATGTGCTTTAGAGGAAATTGCTAACAGTTTTGACAGAGGATGATGGTAGGCACATGCCCATGCATTTCGATGAATAATGGAAATGAAATATGAAATAATGAAAGAATACTGGCAAAATAAAATAAGCATGCATGTGTTTTTAGCTTCTATGGACATGGTTGTATAATTGTAGTTTAGCTAGATTTAATCTAGATTTCTGCTTCTGTCAGTACATCAGCCCATAATTTATGTGTGTAACCTGGAAAGGAATCATGAATGCTAGATTTGGAATGTTTCTTGATATATGCTTCTAGAATTATGGAGGAGGAGAAAAGAGAAGGGAGGAGAGGGGGAAAAGAGAGAAAGAGAGCAGAGGGGAAGAGAGGGGATGGGGAAGAAGTGAAGGAAAAGAAAAAAAGACAGGAAGAGGAAGAGAAGGAGAAGAGAGGGTATGAGAAAAGAAGGGAGAGGACAGAGAAGGATAAAGGAGAGAAGAGAAGCCTTGGAGTACACTGATACTCAGTGATGAGAAGAATGTGGAGTAATGAAATAAGAAGAAAAGCTAGGAGACAGTGTCATGGAACCCAAGAGAGAAGAGAATATCTTGAAATTGAGAGTGATTGACAATGTGAAAAGTTTTCTAGCTGGGAAAAGTCCACTGGATTTGTCAGTTAAGTTCATGAGGATAGTTCAGGTCTAGGAGTGGAAAAGTGTCATCTTTTTCTCTTTGTGTAAAAAATGTAAGCTTGGGCATAATATTATAAGTGTTAAGGATCATAAAACTCTGGGGGAGAGGGGAGCAAAGGAAAGAAATGCTAATTCCTTCACAGTTAGAGAAAGAAACATAGAACTAGGATTAAATTTCAATACACCTAAAAGCACTCCAGCATAGTTTTCAGGGATTATTAACTGGGAGTGGGAAAAGGAAGATCATAGAATATGCTCTATAGTGACATTTCTTTAACAAGCTTAATAGAGATGAAGTCTTGGTTCTGGCATTGATAGTTATTCCCTTAATATAATGTGAACTAATTTGTCTACTAACACCACATTAAAAATAATTGATTGATTTGGGCTTATCATATACCAGATAGAGTGATGGAAATCACTAATGCTGAGAGAAGCAGAGAAGAAGTGTTTTGGGACCAAGAAGCGTTCTGATACGGAGCCATCTGCCAGTGGCTGCTGGAGATCTCAAACTTGTAGAATGGAAGGTGGCTCCCATATCATAACAAAGAAGGACCTTAAGCTAAAGAGCAGCAAAAGACAGAACTATTGTATGGAGCAGTGCTATCAAATTCAAATAGAAATAGATTCCTGTGAATAGCATTTTGACTTAGAGAAATACACATTAATCTTATTTATGTTACATTCTATTTTCATTTATTTTCTTAAAGATTTTCCAATTATATTTTCATTTGAACCTGGCAGCATTCATAACCTGCAGGCCCAAATTTGAACTCTCTGGCATGGAAGAGTAAAGCCAGACCATGTGCTAAACTGATACTGATGTGGTTGGGATGGCCATTCCTAGTTCAAAGTAAACATGTGACAAATTCACAATGATAATTCTCTTTGGCAAAACATAGATTTATTTAGGAAGGGATTACAGACAAAATGAAGGGATACAACAGACAACAGGAATGGTAAATATGAAAAAAAATTGGGAAAGCACATAGTTAGACTAACCAGAGTTAGCCCGAGTAAGGAGAAATACACCATTAAAGGGAAGGCACTATAAGAAGGGAGAGAGAGTAATATCATAATGGACACAGTCTAAGAACTTAGAAAAGATTTTCATCATAACCAGATCTTTTATAGTAGAAGTATGGCTTCAAGGTTTCCTAGATGTAAAGACTCAAAATCAAGAAGGAGATTCAAAAGCTAGATGGAATGTATCTGGCAGACCAGGTCCTAGTCCTGTCTAAAGATATGCCAATCAAGATAGTCTAAGAAAGCTAACTGCCTTTTTGCATGCAATTATGTTTGATTGAGTTTACATTATGACTGAGTTACCTTATGGTAATAAGACAGCTAGGGAAAGGTAAATTCCGTCAAAGTTATCTCAAAGCTTGTTGTGAATGTCTTTAAAGATGCTAATTAAATTGGAGACAGGATGGATGAATTAACAATAAGACTCTGACTTCACATTATTCTATATGAACAGTTTGGGGGCTTCTAACTGACAGGTAAAAATAGTTCATATCAATATTATAAGTTTTGTTGCTTTGTAGGTATGGGATGAAAGAGATTCCCTAAATCAAAGAAATCAAAAGTAGAATCCATTTTTTTAAGAGGGGAGGGAGTGAAAGATGAAGGAAGAGATCGAGCAAAGGAGGAAGAAGGAAGGGAAGGAAAGAGGGAACCAAGAAGGAAGGAAGAGAGAGAGAGAAGGATGAAAAAAGGGAGGAAAGAAGAAATTCAGGAATGAAAGAACAAAGAAAGGAAAGATCCAGATGAGTGATTCACTCTGAATGGGACCAGGTGAAGGTTTCTCAAAAAAAAGTCTATGACATTGTATGGGATAGGTGCTAGACCCACTTCCCCAAATAAACTAATCAGAGACATCTTCAGGTACAAAGAGAAAACATTTAAGTCCCTGCTGGGAGAGGCCCAAGCACATCTAAGAAGGA
This sequence comes from Sarcophilus harrisii, assembly GCF_902635505.1. NCBI lineage: Eukaryota > Metazoa > Chordata > Mammalia > Dasyuromorphia > Dasyuridae > Sarcophilus > Sarcophilus harrisii. Next base: position 244,158,040 of record NC_045426.1, read on the forward strand.
TCTTAGCTCCCACCATGTGTTCTTCGACCCGATAAGCCAGAGTTTGTCGGGGGTTAAAAAGCAAAAGACCCAAGCCTTCTCGATGGATAGATAAAAGGAGGTAACTATCCTTGACCAATGGCACCAATGTTGTCTGCTTCTTGTGGGTCACATCATTTCCTGTAACTTGCTGTCACTGACTTGAGGTCTTGTAATGCCAAAGAAACTGAGCAAGACAGAGATTAGAGACCAATTCAATAGTTTATTAAATGGAGAGAAATACTGGGACCAGTTGATCCCAGGGCTAGACAAGACTATCATCTCAAAGAGTCTAGCGCCGAATATGGGGCAGCAAGCTTTTTATGGAATAGCAAGAAAAATGACATTACTGATATTCTAATGACATCTGAAATGGATAAACCTTTATCTTGTCAAACATTAAGGAATGTCTATAAAACCTTTAACATTAAGGAATGTCTATAAAACCTGTATCTCAAACATTAAGAGGGGACGGTTATAACCTAAGGCAGAATTATGAAATAGGACAATTGGAGGAACTGGCCACCCCATTAAAAGGGAACTTTGGCATAACAGTCTGACTTTTAGAGAGCTCTAAACCTAGAGATCATTTGACTTCTTGCTGTTGTGTCCTGCTGTTTCTAGACACCCCCCCCCAAGTTGGGGTGACAAAATGGACTGTGCTTTCTAGAGCTCCCATGCTGGGGTATTTAAAATATCCTGCTTTCTAGACTCCCCAAGCTGAGGTGACAAAACACACCATTGCTTTCTACAGCCCCCACACCGGGGTGGTTAAAATATACTATCCTAGTGGAGAAGTGATGAGACGGGACCCCCTGAGAAAGGTGAAAAATGGAGTCCATTTATTCCCAGTTCTTTCACCCCTATATATATCCTCATACCTTTATGTAACCAAAGCAACAGTGCCCATGCACTCAATATATATTGCGAACATGGGACCACTTGCTATTGTCCGCAGTTTGCCACCTGCTATCACTCTGCCTCAATCACAACACAGGTTGTCTCTGCCCCGAGTTCTCAGGAAGGCTCTCTTAGGGGAGATGGGTAGCCAAACTAGATAATGTCAGGAGGTTCCCTCTGGGCTGAAAGGTCTTCTACCTCACCCAGAGTTCCCCCACTGTCTGTGACCCTCTACATCCTGCAACCCGAGGCCCAGGGCCTGATCTTCTGGTTCTGGGAATAGGGATCATGTGACTTGAGAAAATTTTACCCAGTCAGTCCTATTCAAGATGGAGTGGGTCAGACCCTAGGCCTATGTTTCAGGAAATCCCTCAATCCCTGTTCTCAGAGAAAAAGTCAGACCCTAGGTCTAAGCTTCAGGAAGTTGCATGACCTACAGGAAGGAGACAGCATTGCTGACCTTTGGTTGGTTACTTCCTTTTCAATCCATCTAATTAACCCAAATCTTTTGCTATTTAATTCACTCCCTTTTTCTGATCCAGGGCCACACACTAAGCTGGTGTGCTTGGACCTCTCCTTGCAATAATTGAATAAATGATTTCTGTTGTATCTAAAGATGCCTCTGAGTAGTTAATTTGGGTAAGGGGATCTAGCAAGCCATCCCACACAACTCCAAAAAGTAATGATTAAGAGTTTGATAACAGCTTGGAAGAAGGGAACATCCCCAGAAATTGACCTTGATCCTATTTTGTTCAATATTATTACTGATGCTTTGGATAAACACACATTGCATATTTATCAAATTTACAAATCACAAAAAGCTGAAAGGAATAATGTATACAATGGATGTTGGAATCATGATCCAAAGATATCCTGACATATATATTGAGGGCTAAAGCACCCTAACAATGTTTGAAGGTCCCCAGGTCGATGTTGCAGGTATGGCCAAAGAATTTGAAAACTCAGCCTCCAAGTTAAGGGGCAAAAGATTTATTACACTGATAACAGTGGGCTAATGTTCCAAAAGAGATTAGCAAAGAACCTGGAGCAAGAAGATAATTTTATTGGAAAAAAGAGAGATCAAGTGCTTCCTGTCACTGATATGCTAATTTTGTGGCCCAGAAGTAGAACTGAGGAGTGGTCTCAGGAACTGGGTTATCACTGAGCAGCAGATCATGTATCTGACAGTCAGCAATGTTTGTTGACAGACATTGTTAGAACAATAGCATTCTAAGGTCAGAGGACCTCAGGACCACTAATACATCTTCTCTAAAATCTAAGGGAAGAAATATTATTTATTCCTAGGTCAGAGGACTTTTACAATTATTGATGGACAGATTGCCAGAACAATAGCATTCTAAGGTCAGGGGGACCTCCCTACTGCTCTCTCCCCTAGAAATCATATTCCACTGTATGGACCAATGGACTAGAACAATGATCCAAATGGAATAAAATTATATTTAGTTAGGATTAATATAAATTCATATGTTTGAATTTTAAAAATAAACCCACACAGGGATAGGTTGGGAGACATATGATAGATAATAATTTATCTAAAGAAAGATTAGGCATTTTAGTGGATTATAAATTTATATGAATTAACAAGTTCATAATCAATTAATTATTACCAACCAATCAATAAACCATTATTAAGCACCAACTGTATGCCAAGGCACTATGATAAATAGTAGGGGATACAGAAAGAGGCAAAGGATAGTTTCTCCCCTCAAGGAGTTCACAATCTAATGAGAAAACAACCTCAAACAAATATATACAAAGTAAGCTGTATACAAAATAGTGTGGAAAATGGATGGACATTTGGTTTCCACAGTTATAATTAAATTGGAGAAATGAAACAAATTAAAAAACTGAAACCTACAAGGATGTCAAGGAATAATCTAGGATGGAGTTTATCTTCCCCCAAAAGAATGTAAACTCCTGGGGGGCAGGATTTACGTTTGTAAATTAGAATGATGGCTTGAGATTTGAAAAGAATCTTTTGTTCTTTGCCCTTAATCCTCCTCAGTTACCTTCCCCCTTTTGGAATATAAATTCCTTGAGAGCAGGGACTGGCTATGTATTGAGGGGTGGAGACTGATGTTGTGTAACTTACATAACATCCAATTAATGGGGAATCAGTGGAGAGACTTGTGCTTCAGGATAGGAAAGAAAATGCTGCTTTTGGATTTTCAAAGGTGTGTGTACTCACCTACCCACTCATCCTTGCAATAATGTAAAATAAATCTTTGCTGCATTCATCTGTGAATCAGTGGAATTCTTGGTGAGATATTTTGTTTCTTACAATAGGAAATAGCAGAGGGAAGGGCCTAGAAATTAAGAAAAGTTGTAGAAGACATCCAGTAAAAGATGGAATTTTAGTTGAGATTTAAAGGGATCCAGGGAGGTCAATAGTAGGAATTGAAGAGAGAGCATTGCAGAAATAGGGTACAGCCAAAGAAAGTGCCTGGTGCTGAGAGATGGAATGTCTCCTTTGCAGAACAGTCAGGATCAAAGAATATATGATGGGAAATAAGCTGTAAGATGACTAAATGTACTTATATTAACTTGCTACTTACATAGTTTTCAGAATGAAAGAGGTTCCATCTGGTTCTGCTCTTTATAGACTAAACTGGAAGTATCTTGTTCAGTCATAAGAGCCACATTTTACAAAGAAAATCAACAAGTGGTGAAACTTAATTGTGATTGATATAGTGGGGACATTCAAATCGTGCTCTTTGAAGATTAATTAAGGAGTATGAAGTATATGAAAATACATGCATGAAAATCAGAGCTGTGCTGAAGCCAGCAGTATTGGCTCTCAAGAGCCAATTGTTAAATTTTCAGTGTGAGATTTTACACTTTGAAAATTGGCAACACTAAAAGTCAAGATTGGATTTATTGCTTTGTTGATTGTCTAGAATTAAAAAAAAGTTATAGAGAAAATGTTAATAATGTAGATTAAAATTGTGTGTCCTGCTTACATTTTTTGCCCAGAGATCCATTAGTGAAACTTTGGCAGTACACCTCTGATGAGAAGTGTCTTCAACTATTTTAAAGGGTTGTCATACAGAGCAGGAATTAGTGCTCTTTTTCTTGGATCCAGGGCGTAAAATTAGGAACAGCAGTTGCAAGCTTTAATGAGGCACATAATAACTATAAAAAAAAAAAAATTGTTCAATCATGTCCAGCTCTTTGTGACCCTTTAAACAATATCATGCCAATACTATCTGTGGGAGCTTCAGAGATACTAAAGTGATTTACAAACAGAAGTTAAGTGATTTGCTCAGGATCACACAACTAAGGCTGGATTTGAATCTCTTATCTTCCTGACTCCAAATCCAGCATTCTTTCTCCTGAGGTACTTCCCTGCCTCAGTTTTAAGAAGTCAAGCTTCTTAATAATTCATGCTACCTAAATGCACAATGAACTGCCTCAGTACATAATGAACTTTCCATCATTTGAGACATTGATGAACTTTTTTTTTTTTTTTTTTTTTTTTGGTAAGAGTGAAAATGCTATGTTGTGAACCACACTCAGTTTCCACAGTCGTCTCTCTGGGTGTAGATGGCTCTCTTCATTACAAGACCATTGGAACTGGCTTGAATCCCCTCATTGCTGAAGAGAGCCATGTTCAATTGATGAACTCTTATCAGAGATGCTGTAGATGGGGCTTCTGTTCAGATACAGACTGGACTATGAGAATCCTCCCAGCTCTGAGATTCTTTGAATATATGACCTTCACTGCTCATCTTTCCATACAAATTAAAGGCAAACTACTTAGTGCTGTATTATCTTTGTCCACTCAGCAATGAAACAGAGAGATAGCTATTTTATTAGTATACAGGGACTTTAAAAGGTTATTACAGGATAAGTTTTCAAATATCTCCATCTGCTTTATCTTCTGAACTTCCTATCTTCTCTACCCAAATACCCCACCTCTCCATTGAAAAGTTAGAGCCAAAGCTCCAAAGAAATAACAAGTAGAAATTCTTTCAACTTTAAAAATACTGACAAATATCTGGGAGCAGATGAAAGAAGACATAAGGGAATTTACATAAAACATTTAATGTTTCCTATTTTATCAAATACATTATAAAGCAAAATTTTGCATAATAAGCTGCTGTTTGTCAAGGGTTATTAATGTGTACTTAAGCTAAATCAAATTGAGGTCATACAAATTTATGAGGCTTTCAGAGTTGGATGAGCAATAAAAAAGCTTCATATGAATTGAATTGTATAAATAGTGTATTAAACATAGAGAAAGACACAATTCCAGGCTAAAGGACATGGTGTCTTCATAAGGAATAAGTTTTTCTCTGAAGTAAAAAAGTCATAAATATTTTCCAAGTCTTATTTTACCAACAGTAAGCTAATGGATTCTTCTCAGTAATGGAACTGAATAAGAAATTAAGGATCATTTTGGTATATTCTGACTATAAGATGAATTATCAAGATTGTACCATATAATCATTATCTAAAATTAAGAGATTTCTTTCTCAAATGTGATGTTTGTACTGGTTAATAATCCTTTCCATTTACTATTAGAAAAAGCATCTTCTATTTTAGTATTCTATTCAATAGTATTAGATATGCTTTCTGGGTCAGCTAGAAATCTGAGAATGGAAGATATACATTTTTTTCAATGCCATCTATTTGATCAGTAGTATTGTCCTCTCAAATTTCATTTAGAATGATTAGAGGCTATCATTCCATTTGCTAACCTCACATGAGTCACCTTGAGAACTGATTTTTAAAAATCCTTTGCCTCAAATCCCAGTGCTATAAGGACCAATTTTTTTTTTCCTACCAACAAGTTGATCTATCTATTGCCAAATGTATTTCTTTGACATTTATTTAAAAGGAAAATAAGAATACAATATAATAGAAGTCTATTGCATCTATGCTAAGGCAGGATTTGAGAGTAGATAAAACTGCTTTTTTTTTTGTTTTCCTCTAAGTCAAAGCAGTTGTGTGCCAGATGGCATCAACTTATTTGAAACATTAAACTTTGTTTCCCTTCCTGAAACGTAATGCTTTCATCTTTTATACCAATGACTTTAATTTCCTTTCCTTTCCTAACCAAAAGTACTTTCATACAACAGAGAAAACTTATTTTTAACCAACTTCAGAAAAATGTGTTAAACTTAGGGACTCAATCTATTTAATAGCCCCAGAAGGGATGATGACTTCAGTAACAGCAAATTTGATCTTGACGAGGGAAGCCCCGTTCCTCTCTGTCTAAGGATATTTGTAAGACATTCATGAAAAGAGAGTGGGACTTACTTGTATAAAGCTTTTCATGGTGCCAGGGAATTGGGAGAGGAGGAGATACCCATCAATTAGGGAAGGCTAAACAAACTGTGGTGTGTGAATATGATGGAATGCTATTGTGTAATAAGAAATGATGAGCAAAAGGATTTCAGAAAATACTGAAAAGACTTACATGAATTGATGCCACAAGTGAGATGAGCAGAACCAAGAAAAGTTTGTACACAGTAACAGCAACATAGTGTAAAGATCAATTGTGAACGATTTAGCTTTTCTCAGCAATGCAATGATCTGAAACAATTACAAAGGACTCCTGATAGAAAATACTATCCACATTCAGAAAGAGAACTGATGGACCCAATGCAGATCAAAGTTTACTATTTTCATTTTTTTTTCATGGTTTTTTCCTTTTAGTCTTTTTCTTCTCTCACAACTATGACTAATATGGAAATATGTTTAAATGATTACCTATGTATAATCTGTATCAAATTGTTTACCATTTTAGGGAGAACAAGAAAAATTTGGACTTTAAAATTATTTGTTTTTTTTTTCTTTTCTTAATAGTATTTTATTTTTCCAAATACATGTAAAGATCGTTCTCAATATTCATTTTTGTAAGACTTTGTGTTTCCAGTTAAAGGTTCTGATAAAGGCCTCATTTCCAAAATATATAGAGAACTGACTCTAATTTATAAGAAACCAAGCCATTCTCCAATTGATAAATGGTCAAAGGATATGAACAGACAATTTTCAGATGATGAAATTGAAATCATTACCACTCATATGAGTGTTCCAAATCATTATTAATCAGAGAAATGCAAATTAAGACAACTCTGAGATACCACTACACACCTGTCAGATTGGCTAAGATGACAGGAAAAAATAATGATGATTGTTGGAGGGGATGCGGGAAAACTGGGACACTGATACATTGTTGGTGGAGCTGTGAACGAATCCAACCATTCTGGAGAGCAATCTGGAATTATGCCCTAAAAAGTTATCAAACTGTGCATACCCTTTGATCCAGCAGTGTTTCTACTGGGCTTATACCCCAAGGAGATACTAAAGAAGGGAAAGGGACCAGTATGTGCCAAAATGTTTGTGGCAGCCCTGTTTGTAGTGGCTAGAAGCTGGAAACTGAGTGGATGTCCATCAATTGGAGAATGGTTGGGTAAATTGTGGTATATGAATGTTATGGAATATTATTGTTCTGTAAGAAATGACCAGCAAGATGAATACAGAGAAGCTTGGAGAGAATTACATGAACTGATGCTAAGTGAAATGAGCAGAACCAGGAGATCATTATATACTTCAATGACACTGTATGAAGATGTATTCTGATGGAAGTGGATTTCTTTGACAAAGAGACCTAATTCAGTTTCAATTGATCAATGGAGGACAAAAGCAGCTACATCCAAAGAAAGAACACTGGGAAATGAATGTAAACTGTTTGCATTTTTGTTTTTCTTCCCGGGTTATTTCTTCCTTCTGAATCCAATTCTCCCTGTGCAACAAGAAAACTGTTTGGATCTGCACACATACATTGTATCTAGGATATACTAGGACATATTCAACATATATAGGACTGCTTGCCAGCTAGGGAAGGGGGTGGAGGGTGGGAGGGAAAAATCGGAACAGAAGTGAGTGCAAAGGATAATGTTGTAAAAAAATTACCCTGGTATGGATTCTGTCAATAAAAAGTTACTATAATAAATAAATAAATAGATAGATAGATAGATAAAATAAAATAAAAAAGATGAAGGAAAAGATCCATGGAAATTAAAAAAAAAAAAAAAAGACTTTGTGTTTCAAATTTTTCTCCCTCCCTTCCTTACGTCCCTCTCCCCAAGAAAGTAAGCAATCTGATATAGGTTAAATGTGCAATCCTTTAAGCATATTTCTATATTTGTCATGTTGTGCAAGAAAAATCAGACCAAAATGGGAAAAACCATGAGAAAGAAAAAACAAAAAAACAGACAAAAAAGGCTAAAATAATACTATGCTTCAATCCATATTCACTTTCCATCGTTCTCTCTCTGGATGCAGATAGCATTTTTCTTTCCAAGTCAGCTAGAATTACTTTGAATCACCACATTGCTGAGAAGAGCCAAGTCCAATCCAGTTGATCATCACATAATCTTGTTGATGTGTACAATGTTCTCTTAGTTCTACACACTTCACTCAATAGTAGTTCATCTAAGCCTTTCCAGGCTTTTCTGAAATCAGGCAACTTGTTTCTTATAGAACAATTATATTCCATTACATTCATATATCATAACTTACTCAGCCACTCCTCAACAGATGGGCATCCACTCAGTTTCTAGTTCCTTGTCACTACAAAAAGAGCTACTACAAATATTTTTGCACATATGGGTCCTTTTCCTTCCTTTATGATCTCTTTGGAATACAAACTCAGGAGAGACACTGCTAAATCAAAGGGTTTGCACAATTTTGTAGCCCTTTGGGCATAAGGAACCCAAAATTTTGTGAAAATAAATACTAAAAATTGTCATGTATAATATAAAAAATAAAATACTATTGAAAAAAAATTTAAAAACCACATATATTCACTTGCTACTCAGTGACCTTGAATATATCATTTAATGTCTTTGGGTCTCAGTTTTCTCATGTGTAGAATGAAGATGTTATACCAAATGTCTTTTCAGTTTCCTTCCAATTCTAAATCTACAATCCTAAAATGTAATGTCTCTGGCGCACATAGGAAACCAACACTATTATGTCAGAAAAAAATCATCAATTGATAGTAAATTGAAATTAACATTCTGACCAGGCATAACGCAAATCCATATATCCATACTCAATGAATGGTATGATTTCATGGTAAGAGATGGAGCCAAGAGGCTACCCTTAACTCTTGAATTCTCTGGTAAGTATAGACAAAAGAGCATTTACTCATCATTTCCACCTCATTGGAGTTGATACAAGCTGTCAATATCAGCTTGGGACTCCTCAGGGGGGAGCCATGAGTACTACCTGGTAGATAAATGGGACAACATAGTCAATATTGATTTTTTAAAAATATGTGTAGATTGTATATTGCTTTCCTGCTGTGAACCTCTTCTGAACTGAATGGCTATAATTTCAGTATACCTAAATGTGTATGATGTGTAAGCTTATGTTACAAATATGTAGTTTGCCTATGCTGGATTTTATCATGCCTTGAATATAAACCATCAGATGAGATTTGATTCTCTTATGATACATCTGCAACATTTGTTTCTTGATTACTTAAGTAATACTTGTTAACAATGCTGTGTTCAACAGAACTATTCAGGTCAAAATAAGTAGTATGTTTGTTCATGCCCTGATGTAAAGATTTTTGAGTTAAAAACCTGCTGAGAATCTTTGATATTAGGAAGGTCTGAAGATTCTGAAACAATTATAAATGAATCATTAAATAGTTACAGAGAGTGATCAGAGGAGATGTGAAATATTAAATATTATAGGGAGGCAGAGAAAATCTTACTTTCATGCTCTGAGCTAATAGCATTAATATAACATTCTAATATTCTGAGAGAATTGAAAGTCGGGGGAAAAAAATGTTAATAACTCATCATTAAAAACCCTGGCTGAGGAAAAAAAAAAACCTAAAATTCAGACAATTACTAGCTGTGTGACTGTGAACAAGTCATTTAACCTCAATTTCCTCATCTATAAAATGGGAATAATAGTAGAACCTATACTTCAATGTTGTGAAGAACAAAAAGGAGTATAGAAAGGAGAAAAGAAAATAAAGGGAGGAACAGAAAGAAAGAAAAGGTGGAGGATAGGAGGGGAAAGGAAGAAACACAGAGATAGACAGACAGACATATAAAGTGGGATTTATGCTCATTTGCTTGAAACTCTTCTTATTGGTTTAAATGACTACTAGATACCCTGTGTCTGATTGAGGGAGAGTTAGTGAGAGCTTAGCAATTAAGATAAACTTATTCTTTAGGCTTTCAGCTTCAAGAGACAACACAGACATAGTTTTAATTTCCCTTCAGGGAGAGATCTCTGAAAGTTTACTAGGTAGCCACTAAAAAGTTATGCATGCAGATGAACTGCCACTTCTGTCATGTTCTTGTTCCCAGCTTACTATACCTGAACCTTCAATGAATTTCACATTGGTAAAATGTAGGAATTGTGTCTGTATTCTTATTAAGTCTTACTTGAAAATGTAAATTTTGTGTATTCATGTACTTTCTTCTTTTCTTCTCTTAATGAAATTATATTGAGTTACTGTTATCATTCAGTTAGAGATCCTTTAAAAGTCAAGATAGGTATATGGGGTATTCAAGGAAACCTAGCATTTCTAGTGTGAGGGCTTACTGAGCCCTTTTCAGGGTTACTCATCTGCTTTTAATGTATACCTGTGACCTAGTTCTCACCTGTGACTCCAAGAAGCTGTATAAATATATCAATAATCTTTGTCAAATCTATAAGAATGAGTCATTACCCAATTCATAAATGGTCAAAGTATAGAAACAAGCAGCTTTATAGTGAAGAAATCAAAATAATTTATAGTCATATGAAAAAAGTGCTTTAAATCATTATTGATTAGAGAAATGCAAATTACAACAACTTTGAGATACCATTTCATATCTCCAAAATGGCTGAAATGATTGAAGAGGAAAGTAACAAATACTGGAAAGGATGTGGAAAAATTGGAACACTAATTCATTATTGGTAGAATTATAAATTGATCCAACCATTTTGGAGAGCAATCTGGAATTATGCCCAAAGAGTTATTAAACTACCTATATCCTATAGCACTACTTGGTCCATTTCCAAAGAAGATTAGGAAAAAAAGAAAAGAACCTCCATGTTCTAAAATATTTATTATAGCTCTTTTTGGGGGTGGCAAAGAACTGGAAATTGTAGGAATATCCATCCATTGGGGAATGGCTAAGCAAGTTGTGGTATATGATTATATTGAAATAGTATTGTGATATAAGAAATGATAAGCTTGGGGAAGAGGGAAGAGCCGTGGTGGTGGAGAGTAGACAGGACATTGCCTGAGTTCTCCCCAGCTTCCCTCAGACTAAACATTAGATCAAGCCTCTGAATGGATTGTAGAGTGACAGAACCCACAAATATTTGGAGTATAATAATTTCCAGCCTAACATATTTTGGAAGGACTTCAGGGCAGGGGAGAATATGTCCAATTGCAGGTGCAGGGAGGGGAGTCCCACTGCAGAGAAGCCTGGTGCAGGAAATCTAGTGAGACTCAGTCAAAAAACAGCAACATTGGCTACTCTGTCTTGGTTCAGAATCAACAGACCAGATGTGAGACCTCCAACACAACTACTGAGCTGAACCCCAGCTTAACAGACTCACTCACCACAGAGGGGAAGCCTGAAGCATTGGCCCCAGCACAGTCAGTGAGAAGTCCTTGTTGCTCTGCAGAAGAAGCTTGGGACAATCTCCTTTGTGCCCTAGGAGCAGACCTCAACCTTTAAAAATGAAAAAACAAACAAAAACAGCTCTGGCCATAGAGAGTTACTATGGAGATAGGGAAGATCAGAATACATGGCCAGAAGAGGTTAGCAAAGGCAAAATACCTCTAGGTGATGCCTCAAAGGGGGTTATGAACTATTCTTCAGCTCAACAGGCCCTCTTGGAAGAGTTCAAAAAGGATCTTAAAAGAGAAAAGGAAACGAGGGGAAAATAATGAGAGCTGTGCAAGATAGTGATGATAATTTGGAGAAAAAAAGGCAACAAGTTGACCAAAGAAAACAATTCCTTTAAAAATAAATTTGGTGAAATGGGAAAATACACTGAAGAAAACAATTTAAAAAGCAAATTTGGTGAAATTGAAAAAGAAAACAACTTCTTAAAAAGAATTGGCAAAATGGAAAAGAAAAAATCTACCGAACAAACACAACTCCTTTAAAAGCAGAATTGGCTAGGGTTAGCTAGATGGCACAATGGATAAAGCACTGGGCCTGGATACAGGAGGACCTGAGGTCAAATCTAGCCTCAAACACCTAATATTTCCTAGTTATGTGACCTTGGGCAAGACACTTAACCCCAGTTGCCTTGCAAAAAAAAAAAAAAAAACCTTTAAATACAGTTGGCCAAATGCAAAAGGATGTTTAAAAAAAAAAAAATTAGGAGCTCGATGATTTCAGAAAAACACAGAGAGACTTCCATTAAATAATAAAGAATAAAATGAGCAAAACCAAGAGAGCATTGTCATAGTAACAGCAATATTATTTTAAGAATGACTTCAAATGTATAAGTTACTTTGACTATTATAAATACCCAAATTAACTATAAAAGACACAGGAAGAAAAATGTTTTCTGTATCCAGGGAAAAAAACTAATAAATAAAGGAGTATGTATAGAATAATTTATATATATATATATATATATATATATATATATATATATATATATACACATATATTTTTGTCTAATGGTGGCCATCTCTAGGGAGGAAGGAGGGAAGGGGAAAAAAATTTACATGATAACTTTGTGGTTATTTAAAATGATAGCAAGTTGTACATAGTAGATTTCCAGCTTCAAGGGCAATTATCTCTTTTTAAAATTATACTCTATGGGAATACTTGTTTTATTCCATAACTTAAAAATAAAACACAACAAAATGGGGGGAAGAAAAAAAAGAAGCTGTGAGCGGCCACATCTAAGTAAAACCACTTTGGAATACAGGCTAAACCAGCTTGTGGTTAATTGCTGGACTTAATTCTATTGGTGAGTTAGGGCAATGTCTACCCCCAAATATCTAAAGATTTCCCCCAGTGGAATTAGAGGATAAGAACAATTTGTTCCAGCAGCCATGAAAGCAGCTGAAGCAGGCATTGTAGAACACTTAAGAGAAACTAATAGTTTTAATCTAACTTTAAAACTTGACCTCACAAAGAAAGTCCTGATTCAAATTGCCTTTTTAACCAACAGAATCTAGTGTGAAGTAGTCAATTCTCTTAGAACTTCCTTTTGTATAATCTTCAGTCCTTTATATCTTTTATAGTAACTAGACAACAATACCATTTACTTTTTTTGCTTTAATAGGATTAAGTCACTCTGTCTTGTAAAAATTTACATATAACAATATTACATTACATTACATTAAATGAATAAATTTTTAGTCTATTCTAATTATTGACCATTAGGTTATGATTTTTTTGGCCACAACAACACTCTGCTTAAGGAGAGGAAAGAATTACAGTGATAAATTGTAATTATTAAGTTCTTGACAAGCATAGTTAAGTAAGTCATGATGGAGAAGTAGAAAGAATGTTAGTCCTAAAGTCAGAGAACACATATCAAATTCCACTTATAATCTGATTATCTTTTTGGCAAATCAAATAAATTCTATAGACTCCTGCTTTCTTTTATATTAAATAGGGGAGAATTGATTGCTTCCAAAGTCCCTTCCAGACCTAAAGGTCTGATCCTATTATCCCATATAAGTAGATGAAAATCTATGATGAAAATGTACAGATTTTGATGTTGTCATCATAGAAATCATAGGGAAAGATATGAAAATGGATGAATTTTACAAGGGAGAAAATACCTAGGAATACATAGAAAAATATTGGAGAAGTCAAAGTTTAAGAGATGCTATAGCAGAAAAGAATACTGAAAAAAGATCAGTCAGAAAGAAGGAATAGTATAAGATCACAAAAATAGTCATAAGTTCATTTAATAGAAATGGTCATGTAAAAAAATGGTAGAGAAGTCAATGAGGATGAGAACTGAGAATACTGAATTTAGCTATAAGATGATTTATTAGCCCTGTAGCCCTTAAGGAGGCCAAACAATTACTCTGGACAATAAAGATGAATGTCTGCTGGTCATTACTAGAAATCCTCAATATATTCTGACTCAAGGACTAAAAAGATTGTACATTTGTCTAAAAGGATACTCGCTTTTTCATCCTAAAGGAAAGGAGGAAGAGCTGAAATTTCATAAGAGATGAGAAATTGAGTGAGTACTTTGGCAAGGAACATCAAAAGCGTCCTCAGTGCTTCAGGGAGAAGCTTCAAAAAACCTTGATGAGAAAGTGGGGTAGAGTCTATCATTGCCCCAGTGCCCAAGTAATTTTATTTAGCTTTGACATTACAGGTAGGAATAAGAAGATCTAAAATGTAGTACAACAGGAATAACATCTTATTAATTTTGAATACTAAGACTTTGAAAATCAATCTACCTTTTTGTGCCTGATATAATAGTGTTGATGAATAGTGAGTAAGCAAGATTGAGTTCTTCTCCTTGGCCAAATGACCATCTCTTTCCTGTTTTATGTTGCCATCTGAATGTGGGCGACTCTGGACTAAAAGCTGCCACAGAGAATAAATATTAAAGGATTATCCCCAGAAGTATTTATCTTGGACTGTGTCTCTAGTCAATTATAAGTTCTGGAAAGGGGTGGGAGTTCTGCCTCATATAAATCCAGTTCCCAGATAGTGTCTTCTCATAGTCCCTACCATAGCCAAAAGAAGATCAGAAGCCTACAGAATTCTATTTTTGAATGAGGCAGGAACAGAGATGCTTGATTTACCTAATAATTCCTGAACTTCCAAATTTTTTAATTCTTTTTTTTTGAAGGCTACTGTTAACAATATAAGCATTAATTTGTGACAACAAAAACAAGGAACAATGATCGATAATATATTATCAAAAGGATAATAATATAATGAGACATTACCATGAGGGACATAGAAGAATCTGAACATAAAAAGAATTTTAAAAATATTTGGAAAGACTTATATGAGTGATAGAGAATTAAGAAATCAGAATCTTTGAGTAAACAATATAAATAAAGTTAGTATAAAGTTGCAATAAAACTCTGGCCAGATAAAATGGTCAATATAAAAACATACTGTTACTGTGATGAAGTACCCAACTCTCTTTATTGTCATCATTTTATAAACTGTTTGAGTTTTATACTTTACATCAAGCTTATTCAAACATTTATTGTAAAATATCTGATGGATCAAAACAAGATATAAATATATATATAATACGTGTATAAATATATGCATATGTATTTTAACTTTAAAAAACACAAATGTTAGCTGGAAACAGTATTATATTAAATCCATGTCAGGCATCAGTATACCTAAAATTCATTTGCCAAATTAGCTTTAGTCACCAAGCAGCATCCTGAGAAATAGAATCCATATAAATGAGGAAAAAGAAAATCATTGGCTACCTGGGAACAAGCATTTAGTTTAGCAAGAAACACCAAAATGGCACCCAAAAGTGGAACAAAATGCCAAGAGAGAGGCTTAAAGGAATTGAGGGCCAAGAAGTCCAACAATCTGAGTGCTATTTGCCTTATCCACAAAAGCATGTATTTAGACTAAATAATATGTGGAGTTTCTTCCATCTCTAATATTATGTGAATCTATTTTATATACTTTACCTACCTACCTTACAATTTTGATTGGGTACAATCCTGCTCATGGTTCTAGAATTTCTGAAGATTAGAAAAATAGGAAAATTGAATCAAAGAAATAGTAAGTTTGGTTAACATACTAACATAAGGCATAACTATGAATGAGATTGTTAGTAGAAAAAAAATGCAGTATTGATTTTTTTATTAGCATTTTTTATTAGCAAACACATTTGTAGTTGCTTTATTGTTGCTGCCGATTCAACAGCTGTTTTTAAGACATTAAAGATATAAACTCATTTCAATGACCAACTAATTTTATGGTAAAATTCCATATCTATCTAATTTAATAAAAATCTCTTTTGTGACACATTTAGCAAGAGAAGACAGAGTTAGAATGCCTACACTAGTAAAAATTACAGTTGTGAGGCCATTTTAAATAGGTTTTTTTTTTTTTTTAAATTGAAGCCTTTTATTTTCAAAACATATGCAAGGATAATTTTTCAACATTGACCTTTGCAAAACCTTGTGTTCCAATTTTCACCCCTTTCCCCATCCCCTCTCCTAGATGGCAAGTAATCCAATATATGTTAAACATGGTAAAAAATATATGTAAATCCACCATGGGCATACATATTTAGACAATTATCTTGCTACACAAGAAAAATCAGATCAAAAAGGAAGAAAAATGAGAAAGAAAATAAAATTCAAGCAAACAACAACAAAAAAGTGGAAATGTGATGTGATCCATAATCAATTCCCACAGTTATCTCTCTGAGTATAGATGGCTCTCAACATCACAAGAAGATCTTTGGAACTGGCCTAAATCATCTCGTTACTGAAAAGAGTCATGTCTATCACAATTGATCATAGTATAATCTTGGCATTGCCATGTACAACAATCTGCTGGTTCTGCTCACTTCACTCAGCATCAGTTCATGTAAGTCTCTGCAGACTTCTATGAAATCATCCTGCTGATTGTTTCTTATAGAACAACAATATTCCATAACATTCATACACCATCACTTATTCAGCCATTCTCCAGCTGATGGGTATCCACTCAGTTTCCAGTTTCTAACCACTACAAAAAGGGCTGCCACAAACATTAAACAGAGTATTTTTTGCTAAAGAATTGCCCTTGTTTTGTCTCTCTGAAATGAACTTCTTTTACATCCAAGAAAAACATCTGCTACAATTAAGGAGTAATTTACTCCAGTTACCAAGGTTGTCAAAAAAACATTTCTCCTGTTTGATCCTTTCCTTCTAGTTTCTTATTCCAATCAAAGAATGCCTGTTAAGAGTTAAACTGTTAAACAGGTTGCAGAGCTTAAAGCCAATTTACCTTGTATATCTAAAGCAAGGATTCTTAACCAGGGGCTCATGAACTTTAGTGTTATACTGTGTGGAATTTCTTCCAAATTAACATATATATATATATTTTCATGAAACTGGTTTACTTATTTCTATTTTAATTCTTTGTATTTTATGCATTTTTTCTGTGAAAGGGTGCATGAGATATGTCAAATTTCCAAAGGGGTATATAAAAAAAAAAAGCTTAAGAACTACTAATATAAAAGTGATTTTTTCCTAATCCAAAAAAGCTTCACTACTTGTAGCTAAAAGTACTCACAGATGAAGATTACTACCAGAGTGAAAAATTTTATTTTGAAATAGAAGTTCTTGATGCTTACAATATGATGCCTCCTACAATAAAATATTTGACTAGAATCTGGCAACCTAAGCTCCTAGAAAGCCTAAGTTATACTGAATGTGTATTCAACTGATGACACTGGATGGTCTCCAACAAGGGCATTGAAGAATGTTGTGTGGGAATTAATCTCTATTTGCCAATCTTTTGAATTCTGATGATCCTTTGAACATTGAAGCTACAAAGCATTATTTGTGGAACAATATAATGTTAAGCATCATAACAGTTGATGAAAGATTGATTACAGGACCCAATTTTTTTGTTTGGTTTTTGCTTCAAAGCTATATCTATCACTTTATAAAAGAAAACAAACAACTCTTGTTCAGTATTATCCTTTCACAAACCCTTCCAAGCATCTGGTCACACTGGATAGAACACTGCTCCTAGAATCAAGAAGAAATTAGTTCAAATCCAGACTCATCTATGAGATGATCAGCTTACATTATTTAATTTTTGTCTCAGTTTCCTCAAATATAAAATGGAGATAATAATAGCACTATCGTATTGGATTGTTGTGAAGAGAAAATGAGATAACATTTGTTTTAAGGAAAAGAGATCACTTAGCACATTGCCTGGTACATAATTGGTACTACAGAAATGGTTTTCTCCTTTCCCTTTCCCACTCCCTACCAGTTCCACTGACTTGTACGAGTACTGTCACTATGTTGTACTATTGAGAGCCTTCATTACATTTATATGGAGAATTCAACATGAATATAAGACTTTATGTATATCTGATTTTTAAAATTTGCTTTAAAATATTTACTTTTACTGAATGCATACTTTATAAGATACTGATAATATTCTTGAGAACTTTTAAAAATGTATAGTGACTAAAACCTATTCATACTTTTTAATGGCCCATAGCCTGATTCTCTGCCCAACCAAGAGCTAAAATTGTACTTACTCATTTTCCATTTAAAAAGTTCTTGTGGATTTCTTTATGCTATAAAGAGTTTGGCAAACTATGACCCATGAACCAGACATGTCTTGTTTCATATAGTTCAAAATCAAATAATGGCTTTTATATTTTTAAATAATGTATTTAAACATATACAGAAAGAGGCAATGAGCCAGATTTGATGCACACACAGGCTGTAGTTTGCTGGCCCCAGAATTAAGTAATGAGACAGTACCATTTAATAAAATAGCAATTCCTTCAATTCTTCCAGGAATACTGGCCTAATTAGGTAGCTTTGAATGCCAGAATGCATAGAATCATTATGTACACCCTAATGGAATGTTTATTCTACTTGATATAAGCATATATTTAGGATAAATTTGTAATTTACTAAAATAATAATAAAAATGAAAGGTAAGCTTACTAACAAGCAATTAAAATAAGCATCATGCAGTTCACCACCTGTTTCCCCTAACCACTTCTTCCCATACCTCCTTCTAGTTCTGGAAAGATGTCAGTCCACTTGTTCCATTTCTCTGAACTGACTTCTCAGTACAGAAAACAGAATATCAGAGAAATATCAATAGATAATTATGTTTTTTAACATAAGAACCAGACAACTACAGAAGTTTCAGATCATATTCTTGCCATATTACCAATGAACAATCAAATAGGATTATGAAATCAGGAATCAGAGGCTTTGGAAGCTTGGATCATTTCCTTGTCTGTTTCTCAGGGACATTCTCTACTTTTTCTTTTCTCTATGACTCCTTGGCTCTCTGGAGTTTCATAGGAATATTTATTTTCCAGTCCTTTTCTTATTCATTCAAATTCTAGCTATTATCATGTTATTGTCTATACATCACTTCTAAACTTTCTACATTGGGAGTGCTCATCACCAAATGAATTTTGACTGATTTCTTTATCCCTGGGTTAGGAGGCAGGATTGGTGAGAGCTGACGCGAGAGCTGACGCGAGACCTGGTAACTTCTGGCTTCTAGCTTTGAAACAATATATGTATTACCAGATTCTCTTCCAGGAGAGGTCCTTAAAGGTGGAAATTAAATCTGGGAAGGCTCTGGCATATAGAAAACCCAAATCCTTGATCATTTCCCCATTCTCACTTTACCAACTGAGACTTTGGAGAACTTTCCACCGGGAAACGAACTTTCTTGGCTGATCTGAGAAATTTCACTACTAGCAATAGAGCCCATTTACTCTAATTATTGTTTGATATATTTTCATCTATGTGACTTCCTTGATTTCTTTTTCCTGGCAGCATGAACAAAAGGGTTTATATAGCAACTGACATCTGGAAGAAGGGAGTTTTGCCTTAACTATATTGTGCACCTTCCCTCTTACTGAGAGGTATCAGGAAGGCAACTTGAAAATAAAAATTATTTACCCTAGATAAAAATATTTAGGGAGAGACAGAAACTAGCTCATTACTCTATCTCTTTGAGGAACAAAGAATGGCTAGCCTCATGACCCCAATCCTGATAGCAATCAATCCCTTAAAGAATAGTGTCCAGAAGAGAGTCTAGAGATATCCATTCCTCCCTATAAGCCATATCTAGACAGAACTAGCTGACACAAATAAGCTACATAGGCAACATATACATGTGCACAGCACATACACACATGCACATATTCACACATACACACACACATCCTACACTGGTGAAGAAAGATTGGAGTCTCTTTTGTGGAAGAGAATCCCTTGGGCAATGAGTCACACAAATTAATGAGTCACATTAATTTATGACATTTAAATTTAATTTTCTAAAAGGACTTGGCTTCCAGACACTTTTCTCTCTTGGTTTCTTTATTGACATGACAATTTTTCCAGTCTCCTGTACTAGATAATCATTCATTTTTTACTTCCTTAATTTGAATATTTCCAGGAGTCTCCTCTGGGTCCTGTCTTTTCTCAGTCTACATCTTCTCTCATGAAGATCTCATCAACTTTAATAGATTCAATTATAATATATAAAATGATTATTCCCTAATCTAGTCCTTTCCTAACTCCAATCACTTATTGTCAACTGCCAGCTAGATAATTCACTTGGCTATATCACCTGGATATATCACATGTATCTCAAGATCAACAAGTCCAAAAAAATTCATTATTTTCACTCTTTAAATCTGAATCTTTTGGGATCCTACAAAATATTTTCTGGGATATATACTTTTTTAATTTTTAGAAATTAATGTATATGTTTATTTCTTTTAACAAGTTTTTATTGATATTTTCTGTTTCTTGCATTGCTATAGTTATACAAAATATCTCTCCCCCTCCCTTTTCACTCTAGTATTTTTAGTTATTTTTTATTATAGTTTTTTATATACAAAATGTATGCATGGGTAATTTTTCAATATTGAGCCTTGCAAAACCTTCTGTTCCAGCTTTTCCCATCCTTCCCCCCACTCCCTCCCTTAGATGGCAGATAGTCCTGTACATGTTAAATATGTTAAAGTATATGTTAAATACAATATATGTACACATATTTGTACAGTTATCTTGTTGTACAGGAAAGATCGGATTTAGAAAGAAGGTAAAAATAACCTAAGAAGAAAAAAATAAAAATGCAAGCAAACAGAACAGAAAGTCACTCTAGTATTTTTAAAGAGGAAAAAAAACCAGTACAGCTTGTCAATATATTAAGAGTTTGAAAATATGCACTGTGTACCACCTGTGGACCTCCCAATTCTATATAAAGGTAGTTTGGAGTTGTCTTCTTATATCACTTCCTTTGAGTCCTGCTTGAATTTTTATAATTTTTTTACATTTTTTTTTGGGGGGGGGGTGTATAGGTTTTTTTTTTCCATTTACATTGTTGTAATTAACAATGTATATTGATTTCTTGTCTCTGCTTATTTCATTCTGAATCAGTTCATATTGATCATTCCATACTTCTCAGTATTCATCACACAAATAATTGCTGACTATAAACTAATATTCCATTGCATTCATGTACCACAATTTATTTAGTCATTCTACAATTGCTGGACATCTATTTTGTTTCCAAGTCTTAGCTGTCACCAAAAGTACTGCTATAAATAACAAATATGATCTTGATAGTTATATAAGGAAAATTCAAAACAGAAAAGAAAATATGGACTAATATTCATAATAAATATCAATTCAAGATTATAAACAATATTAGCAAAGAGTCTATAAAAGTACATTTTTTTAAAAAATCATACACAGTGAGAGGCTGAATTTAAACCAGAAATGAAAGGTCTGTTTGATATTAGAAAAACTATAAATATAACATCATATTAATAACAAGATCAATAAATCACATGACTATCATTAAAGATTGAATAAAACTTTTGACTAAAAGAAAATCACCCATTTCATTTTTAAGGCTAAAAAACATTAATTGATGTTTTTGTAGTATGTTAAGTAGTATCTTTTTTTTAAAAAAGGGAGAGGGGCAACATCATGTGTAATGGGGATAATCTAGAGGGGATAATCTAGCAAGAAGACAAGAGTTTTAAAAATACCAGGGAATAAGAATAGTCAAAAGAAACACAAAATATCATTTTTCACTAGATTGCTTAGAGAATTCCAAGAAATCACCTGAAAAATTAATAATTTCAACAAAGTTATATGACATTGGCCACAAACTCAAATAGAAATGAGGGCCACTAAATGATACACAAGGATACCTAGGACCACATGTTGATTTAGAAAATCACACATTTATATATTTCTCTTTTTTAAGTTTATATAACTTAAATTATATATAATTCATCAACACTTTAAAATCAGAGAGAAAATAAATATTAAATATAAAAAGTAACATTATTAGGAAGGTGACAATTGTTTTCAATATTTATGTGAAATCTATATGCATACATGTTCATTTATCATATTTGTATATAAATTAGATAAGAACTATAGATTAAAAGAATATATACTTTTGTGTTTTAATATAGAATTGATTCAAAATCATTACAAAAGCATACCACTGCAAAGAGTTCTGAAATTAGTTTAATATTGTTTGCTAGAAACTTGCGATCTTTTGCCGGAAACTTTCTTTATCAATATCAGGTGTAAGCTTTTGTGATAATTCAGTTTTCATGTGGATGATATTCATTTGTTAATCTTCAGGATAGAAAATAACTGCTAGTACATATATATCACAAGACATTTCTAAAATTCTTGCAGCAAATATTCATATTTCAACAAAATATCTTGGTAAATAAGAATAAAAATCTGGGACATTAGTTTCATTATATTTTTCTTTCAGTATACTGAACTTGAATTTCAACAAGCTCCATTTGAATGTTACTTTTTATTCTCTCAACCTCAAAAGAAAATGAGGCACTAAACAATTAAAAAAACACTTTCACACATTTTGAATCCTTCAAATCATCTTTCAAATTCAAATATAATTCCTGAATATTTATAGCATACTTGCAGAAATTACAAGAACCAAATGACTTTTGATAAAAATTTTACATGTAAAAAAAATGAGTGAAATCACAATTTTGAGTTGCTTTTACCCAAAACCAAGTTTTGTCTTAAATGCTTCAGTGCTGTATTATATAAACATTACAACCTGATTTCATCTTTCAAGTTTTAAATTTGACTCATTTAAAATTCCTGTTATACTTACAATCAAAGCCAAATTCTAAAATCAGTTCTAATTATTCAGTTGGTGAATAGGAAAGGTGAGTTTCCTTTCATCTCTAAAAATGTTTTTATTTTGTGATTAAATTGCCAAAATAACTTCAAAACTTTAACACAGGGAAGTCAGTGAATATCTCTAAAATTAAACTCAGCTCAATTTTAATTTCTAAGAGTAATGAAGAAAATTGTCATTGATTCATCTATAACCACACACACACTAGTTTTGATAATGGAAGATTATACTTTTCTAGAAGTTCACATGCTTCCTAGAAAAAAAGTATTTTTATCACATTTATTCTTTTTATTTTCAAAACATATGCACAAATAATTTTTCAACATTGACCCTTGCATAACTCTGTGTTCCAAATTTTCCCCTTCTTCTTCCCACCCCCTCCCCCAGATGGCAAGCAATCCAATATATGTTATACATATTAAAATATATGTTAAATCCAATATGTGTAAACATATTTATACAATTCTCTTGCTGCACAAGAAAAATCAGATCAAAAGGGAAAGAAAATGAATAAGAAAATAAAATACAAGCTGTTATGAGCCAGAACTTGAAACAAGGTGATAATTCAAGGGAGATGTTAGAATCCTAGTGTTAACTCAATGGAAGTGATACAATGCTTATTGGTTCACACCTTAGAGTGAATCCTTACAAAGTGATAAGTCAGTTTCCTAATTTAGCATGGTACTTAGCAAATTCTCTAGCTCACAAAGTACTCATTGGAATTCACACTTTTGGGAGATCAGTATTCAGTATGAGATTCACAAGTCAGAAACCCACAATCCCACTCTCTCAGAGGAGGAGTCAACCTTTGGATTCACACCTTTAAGAGATCATATATAAAGTAGCTCTTAGAGCTTCAAGTTAGTTCAGAAGCCAAGAGCTGGAGTTGAGTTAGAGCCAGAAGTCACTTCAGAAGATTGACAGAGTTACAGAGCACTCTGAGAGGAAGCCCACAAGCCCACTCTCAGAGGTGGAGTCAGATTTATTCCATCTTCCACCTTTGTGCTGGCTGGAGGCTGAAGAAAGCAGAGGCAGAACAAAAGGACAAAGCTGCAAGAGCTCTTGGAGAAATAAACATTTGGATTTTATCAGCTGGCTGTATTTGGAGTGATTATTACTCTGAACAAAACTAAGGCTGCCTCCAGAAAATCTCCCCAAGAAACCTGCTCCCAGAGAGAACCATTATATTTTAAAGAAGAGAACACCACAACAAGCAAACAACAACAGAGTGAGAATGTTATGTAGTGATCCACATTCAGTTCCCACAATCCTTTCTCTGGGTGCAGATGGCTCTTTTTTGTCACAAGATCATTGAAACTGGCCTCCATCATCTGTCTTGGAAAGAGTCACATTCATCAGAATAGATTGTTGTATAATATCATTGTTGCTATGTACAATGATCTGGTTCTGCTCCTTTCATTTAGCAACAGTTCATGCTAGTCTATTCAGGCCTCTCTAAAATCATCTAAAATTATCATATTTCTTATGGAACAATAATATTCCTTAACATTCATATACACCTAACTTATTCAGCCAGTCTCCAACTGATAGGCATCCACTCAGTTTCCAGTTTCTTGCCACTATGAAAAGGGCTGCCACAAACATTTTTGCACATGTGATTCCCATTCCCTCCTTTAAGATCTCTTTGGAATATAGGCCTAGTAAAAACATTGCTGGATTAAAGGGTATGCACAGTTTAATAATTTTTTTTAACATAGTTCCAAATAGCCCTGCAGAATGGTTGGATCTGTTCACAGGTCCACCAACAATGTATCACTGTCCCAGTTTTCCCACATCCCTTTCAACATTTGTCATTATCTTTTCCTGTCATCTTAGCCAATCTGAGAGTAGTATCTCAGAGTTGTCTTAATTTGCATTTCTCTGATCATTAATGATTTAGAACACTTTTCATATGACTAGAAATGGTTTTAATTTCTTCATCTGAGAATTGCCTGTTCATATCTTTTTTGACCATTTATCAATTGGAGAATGGCTTGAATTCCTATAAATTTGAGTCAATTCTCAATATATTTTAGAAATGAGGCCTTTATCAGAATTCTTAAATGTAAAAATTTTTTCCAATTTATTGCTTCCTTTCTAATCTTGTCTACATTAGTTTTGTTTGTACAAAAACTTTTTGGCTTAATATAATCAAAATTATCTATTTGGTGTTCAATTTTAAGTACCAGTTCTTCTTTGGCCACAAATTCCTTCCTTCTCAACAGATTTAAGAGATAAACTATCCTATGTTCTTCTAATTTCCTTATAATATCACTCTTTCTGTCTAAATCATGAAGCCATTTTGACCTTATCTTGATATATGGTGTTAGATGTGGATCAATGCCTACTTTCTGCCATACTAGTTTCCAATTTTCCCAGCAGTTTTTGTCAAATAGTGAGTTCTTATCCCAAAAGCTGGGGTCTCTGGATTTGTCAAACACTAGATTGCTATAGTAATTACTATTTTGTCCTGTGAACCTAACCTATTCCACTGATCAACTACTCTGTTTCTTAGCCAGTACCAACTGGTTTGGATGACTGCTGCTTTATAATATAATTTTAGGTCTGGCACAGTTAGGCCACCTTCATTTCCATTTTTTTCATTAATTTCCTCGAAATTCTTGACTTTTTATTCTTCCAGATGAACTTTGTTCTTATTTTTTTCTAGATCTGTAAAATAATTTCTTGGGAGTTTGATTGGTATGGCACTAAATAAGTAGATTAATTTAGATAATATTGTTATTTTTATTATATTCACTTGGCCTACCCATGAGCACTTGACATTTTTCCAACTTATTAGATCTGACTTTTTTGGTATGGAAAGTGTTTTGTAGTTGTATTCATATATTTCATGATTTTCTCTTGGCAGATAGATTGCTAAATATTTTATACTATCAACAATTATTTTGAATGGATTTTCTCTTTATCTTTTGCTGCTGCACTTTGTTGGTAATATATAAAAATGCTGATGATTTGTGTGGATTTGTTTTGTATCCTGCAACTTTGCTAAAGTTGTGAATTATTTCTAGTAGTTTTTTAGTTGATTCTCTGGGGTTCTCTAAGTATACCATTATATCATCTGCAAAGAGTGATAATTTGGTTTCTTCATTACCTACTCTAATTCCTTTCATCTCTTTCTTCTCTTATTGTCAAAGCTAACATTGCTAATACAATATTGAATAGTAATGGTGATAGTGGACAACCTTGTTTCTCTCCTGATCATATTGGGAATGGTTCTAGTTTATCTCCATTACACATGATGCTTGCTGGTGGCTTTAAATAGATACTACTGATCATTTTAAGGAAAAGTCCGTTTATTCCTATACTCTCTAGTGTTTTTAATAGGAATGGGTACTGGATTTTATCAAATGCTTTTTCTGCATCTATTGAGATAATCATATGATGTTAGTTTGGTTATTGCTATAATTAATTATGGTAATAGTTTTCCTAATATTGAACCAGTCCTGCATTCCTCATATAAATTCTACTTGGTCATAATGTTTTATCCTGAGGATAACTTTCTGTAATCTCTTTATTAATATTTTATTTAAGATTTTTGCATCAATATTCATTAGAGAAATTGGTCTATAATTTTCTTTCTCTGTTTTCACACTACTTAGTTTAGATATCAGCACCATAGCTGTGTCATAAAAGGAATTTGATAGGAGTCCTTCTTTCCCTAGGAAAAGAGGAATTATTTTTTCAAATAGTTTATATAGTATTGGAATTCATTTTTCTTTAAATGTTTGGTAGAATTCACATGTGAATCTATCTGACCCTGGAGATTTTTTCTTAGGAAGTTGATTAATAGCTTGTTCTATTTATTTTTCTAAAATGGGACTGCTTAAAAATAAATTTTTCCTCTTCTGTTAACCTGGGTGACCTACATTTTTGTAGATATTCCTCCATTTCACTTAGATTATCAAATTTGTTGACATATAGTTGGGCAAAATAACTCCCAATTATTGCTCTAATTTCTTCCTCACTGATGGAAAGTTCTCCCTTTTCATTTTTGAGACTAACAATTTGATTTTCTTCTTTCCTTTTTCTAATCACATTGACTAAAAGTTTATCTATTTTGTTGTGGGTTTTTTTTTTTTAATAAAATCAACTCTCAATTTTATTAATTCAATAGTTTTCTTATTTTCAATTTTATTAATCTACCCTTTTATTTTCAGACTTTCAAATTTGGTATTTGAGGGTTTTTAATTTGTTATTTTTCTAGCTTTTTTAGTTGTAAGCCCAATTCATTGAACTTCTCATTCTCTATTTTATGCAAGTAAGCATCTAGAGATATAAAATTTCCTGTAATGACTGTTTTGGCCGCATCCCACAAATTTTGGTGCAGTCTCATTATTGTCATTGCTTAGATGAAGTTATTGTGTCTATGATTTGTTGTTTTACCCATTCATTCTTTAAGATTAGATTATTTAGTTTCCAATTAATTTTTGGTCTATTTTCCCCTGGCCTTTTATTGCATGTAATTTTTATTGCATCATGATCTGAAAAAAAAAAAAATGCATTTGCTATTTCTGCCTTTCTGAATTTGGTTTTGAGGCTTTTAACCCAATACATAGTCAGTTTTTGTATAGGTTCCATGAACCACTGAGAAAAAAAGTGTACTCCTTTCTAGCTCCATTCAATTTTCTCCAGAGAGCTATCATATCTAACTTCTAACATTCTGTTTATCTCCTTAACTTTTTTCTTATTTATTTTGTGGTTCGATTTATCTAGTTCTGAGGGAGCAAGGTTGAAATCCCCATCTAGTAGAGTTTTGCTGTCTATTTCTTCTTGCAGCTCTCAACTTCTCCTCTAGGATTCTGGATGCTATACTACTTGGTACATATACGTTTCATATTGATATTACTTAATTATCTATGGTACTTTTTAGTAGGATGTAGTTTTCTTCCTTATCTCTTTTAATTAGATCTTTGCTTTTACTTGATCTGAGATCAGGATTGCTATCCTTACTTTTTTTTTTTTTTTTTACTTTACCTGAAGCATAATAAATTCTGCTCCAGCCTTTTACCTTCATTCTGTATGTATCATTCTGCTTTAAATATGTCTTGTAAATGCCATATTATAGGATTCTGGCTTTTAATTCACTCTGCTATCCTCTTCCATTTCATGTTGAGAGTTCATCCCATTCAAATTCACAGTTAAAATAACTAATTCTGCATTCTCTGCTATCTTATTTACCCTGTTATGCTTTTTCTCTCTTTTTCCCCCTTCCCTCTTCTCTAGTATTTTGCTTCTGACTACCACCTCCCTCAAATTACCCTCCCTTTTCTTACACCTTTCCCCTACTATTTCTGTTTTTCCTTCTATTAGAGTTCCCCTTTCTTTTCCTCTTTTCCCTCCCACTCAAGTTCTTCCAAGGTATCTTTTTTCTGGAAATATGTTGTATTCCAAATATGTGTGGGTTCTATCACTTCAAAACCAATCTATAGGCTTATTCTACTGTTGATTTGAGAAAAGGTTAGAGGAGGTCACAGAAAGTCCTGTATGCTTTCCAACATCTTCTCACAATTATTCTTACAATTAAATCCTGTTACTGGAACCATTCCATTAATATTCATATTAATTTAATAAATTTCAATCAGATAATTTTTTATTTTAATGTCAGCAACAATTTTATTCTTTCAAGAACAGTTTCGTGATAATGAAATATAAATTTTTTTTAACTTTTTCAGCACAAAGAATTTGAAAAACATTTGCCATATACTCCTTTATAAATTCACCTTTCACTAAAATACATTACAATTTTAATAACTAATTCCAAAATTACATTACTAGCTTTGATGGCAATCTCACCATCTCATTAATTCTTATAATTTTTTTGTTGTTTTGGAGGTACATATTTCTAATTTCTTAATTTCTTGTTTTACCTATGTGTTTTTGCTTATGTGTCTGCATAGGTTACTATCTCTGCTTTCCATGTATTACAAACTTATCTCATTTCCACTAAATGTGTCGAAGTGGCCTTCCCTCCTATCCTCCTTGCTATGAAGTTCCTGATAAAATCAAATTATTGAGCATTATCAAGGAAACCATCTCCTCACTTTTCTCCTCTCATCCTCCTCCCTGCTCCACAATTTCCAACACAAACTATATATTAGAAAATAGAAAAAACTAAGATCAGTTATAGTCATACTAATCAATGCTTACAAACAAGAATTAGTATCATATCGATATTGATTTTATAATTATAAAAAATACAATCCCAGAAAATTTCACGATTTTTAGTTTTAAAATGTAGCATTATCTATAGTTTATTGTATTCTTATTTATTTTGTTAAATATTTCTCAATTACATTTTAATCTGGTTAGGGCTACACCAGGGAACGATTATATTTCTCTTATAAAAGGTCTTCTCATGATGAAGATCTTTCCTAACTTCTTTTCAGGAATAATCCACCATGGGATATTCTCTCCCATCTCAGGGAGTCTTCCCTTTAATGGCTTATTCCTCCTGGTTAATTATGAGTTCCACTAGAGAATTTCTTTCCCCTTGTTAATTCACATAATTAGTAACAACCCTTTGTAACCTGTGATGGATGTCTGACTTGATTTCTTCAAAAAGATTGAAGTGTAACTGAATCTCTATTATACTACTTTTTGTATAAAATTCTTTTACCATCTATTGATCTCCCAAATCTATTTCATATTTACCACTTTGTACATATTTTTATCTCTTCGTAAATACATCATGAACCTATCAAGAAAACTCAGCAGGAAGAGATAGAAAAATAAATTCCATTTAAAAAAGGAATAGAATAGAGGCAGTTAGGTGGTGCAGTGGATAGAGCACCAGTCCTGAAGTCAAGAGAACTTGAGTTCAAATCTGGCCTCAGACACGTAACACTTCCTAGCTGTGTGACCCTTGGCAAGTCATTTAACCCCAATTGCCTCAGGGGGAAAAAAAGGTACAGAATATACAAAATATTAGAGAATCTACCACATATCAACTATATAGATATCACAATGTCTTTAGAAATACAGACCTAAATAATTGAAGAAATTATCAATTGCTCATGAATAACTCAAATAAAAGTAATACAAATGACAAATACTAAGTGCTATACAAATTTTTAAAAATTATTTTTGGAGGTGTTTGTTTTCCCCCCGAATTTATTTTATTTGAAGAGACAAAATAAGCAAAAAGACAGAAAAGCAATACAAAACAAAATGAAACAAAACAAAAGAGAATATTATCATGTGCCCAGTAAAACATCAGGGAGAATTTCAAAATATATAACAAATATCAATTTAAGAAAGTACATAGATTAGCAAAAGAAATTGTATTCATGCATGTCCATCTTTTCTTTAATTACTTGAAACTGTTCTTTTGTTCTCTGCTGCCCATCTTATTTACTTTACTCGTTTTCTTCCCTTTTATCTACCACTACCATACCCAAGTACTTTATAATTGAGAAAGCATATATACAAATGTAGATATATATACATACACACATATATATATATACATCTCCCTTTCATCTTCCATACCTCCAAGCAAACTACAGCTAAGAAAAGATATGTTTATATGTGTATATATATATATATATATATATATATATAGACTGATACATATGCACACACATAACCTATATACATACATGTCTTTCCTATATCTCTGCTAACTCATTAAATTCTGCTCCATAACTTGGCTTACTATTACTTAATCGCTCCACACCCAGGGATCCCTCCTTTGTCTTCTTCCCTCACCTTTTGCTTCCCCATCCACCTTTCTCTCCCTCCTTATTTTTTTGTAGATTTTGGAGGGTGCTACATCCTTTAAGGTATATATCTAGTATTGCTTATTACTAATAATTGAACTTATTCCCAATGTGAATAGGTTTTCAGAACTACGAGCCCTTCTCTTATCTCTAATGCCTCTGTTTCTATTATTCCTCAGCACCTCATTTGTATAACATGATTACTATTTTTATCTTTACTCTGCCAGTCTTTCTTTTGCACTTACCCTATTGTTGATGTAAATCTTAAACATAAAGCGTATATTTCCCATGTAGAAAAAAACAAACAATTTGTCTTTGTTTAAACAGTTTGTCCATATTGAGTTCCTTAAAATTGCTCTTTGATATTAGTTTTTATATGTTAAATTTTCTGTTAAGTTTGGATTTATTTGATAGAAAATCTGCAAGCTCATAAAATATCAATTTTTTCTCATTGAAAATTAAAGATAATTTTGCTGGATATAATATTTTTGGTCACAAACCTTTAGCTTGTATGTAGATATGATTCCAAGATCTACAATCTTTTATTGTAGCTGCTGATGTCTTGTACAATTCTAATTGTAGCTCTAGCATATTTGAATTGTTTTTTTTTTTTCTTGTTTCTTGCAAAATTTTCTCTTTCATCTGGAAGTTTTGAAATTTGGCAATAATATTTCTCTGTGTTTTCCATAAAGGATCTCTTTGAGGTAATGATTGATGGATTTTTTTCTGTTTCTACTTTCCCCTCATGTTTTATCACTCCAGGACAATTTTCTTGGATTATTTCTTGCATTATTGTGTCAAGGTTCTCTTTTTGGTCAGAACTTTTTGGCAGCCCTATTCTTACATTTTCTCTTCTTGATCCATTCTCCAGAACTGCTGTTTTTCTTATGAGTTGTTTCACATTCTGTTCTATTTTCTTATTTTTTTACACTCTGTTTTGTTTTTTCTTAAGCTCTCACAGTTTCACTGGCTCCCCCTTCCCCAATTCTAATTTTCAAAGAGTTATTTTCATCTCTCAGATGCTGTACTTCTTTTTCTAATTGGTTCAGTTTCTTTCATAAGTTTCTTATTTTTCTTGGATGGTTTTAACATTTTTTTTTAGTTTTTTCCTCAATGTTTCTCGTTTGATTTTTGAATTCGTTTTTGAGTTCTATAAATTCTCTCTGGTCAGGGAACCATTTCACATTATTCTTTGGGGCAGAAGCTTTTTTTTTTTTTACTAGTGTCCTCCTCTGAAGATGAATCTTGAGCTTCCCTGTTCCCATATGTTTCAATGATGAGGTGCTTTCTTCTTTGCCAATTCACTTTTTAAAATAAAATTAATAATTTAATAATTTTCTGGGATTGTATTTTTTATAATTATAAAATCAATATCGATAATTTAATAATAAAATTAAATATTTAATAATAAAGGTGCAAGCACCTTTAATCATGGGGTCGGGGAGATGGTTCCTTAAGCTTCCCTTCAACTTTACACTCTGACTAGGAACTCTAAAACAAGAGGTCCATACTCTTGCAAGTGCCCACAGCCAACAGTGTCCCTGACCTACTGCTTCTGGTGCTGGTTCCTTCTTGCCCAGGGAGGCATTTCATCCTCAGCCTCAGCAGTATAACTGAGCCTGGTGTTCCCAATCAGCCAAGGTTCACTTTGTCTTCAGGGATTTAAACCTCCACTCTACAAACAATCAGGAAGATGAAAAAGTCTCTGAGGTTCCTGCTGAAGCGCCAGCTACAACTAGCTATCCCTGAAAGGTCCTTACTTGATGTTTCCATGGAGCTAGTTGGAAGTGTTTGTACTTTAGACAGGTTAATCCCAGCCCAGGGTATTCCTCCAGATTTTGTCCTTGTATCAGGAGGAGCCCTTTTCTGCTCCTACTAAGTCTTCTTGGTGAAAAACCAAGATGTAGGGGTGTGTTCGCCCTAAAGCATAAATTTGTTCTATTTGTGAGGAAAATCAGGAGAGCTTAAAATTTACTAATTTACTGCAACATCTTCCCGAAATCCTCCCCTGCCATACAAATTAAACAACAAAAAGATTATAGAGCCAAGAAAAAAAAAAAAAAACATTGAAATTCATCTATGACAACAAAACCTTAAGAAACTCAAGAAAAATGATGAAGTGGGACAAAAAGAGACTGGTTTAGCAATACCAGATCTCAACTGCAAAATGTTCAGATACTGATTAAAAAATAGAGAGATCAAGCAGTGGAGAATAATAAGTACACAATATATAGAACCCACATCCAAATGCCTTTCCAATCTTCTTATACTTTACACTTATAGCATGTACTCTGCAGTCCTGAGACACTGGCCCCTTAGTCCCACAAAAAATGTCTATTCAATTTAACAATTCTAATCATTTTCATTGGCTGTCCCCCATACCTGGACTCTCTTCTTTCTCATCTCTGCTTCTTGGCTTCTTTGGCTTCCTCAAATCCAAGTCAAAATCCCATCTTCTGAGGAAAACTTTTCCCAATGCCTCTGAATTCTTGGTCCTTTTTTGGATTATTTCTTATTTATCCTTTGTATTGTTATTTGTATTTCTTGTCATAGTGTATCTTCCAAAGAGAATGTAACTTTCTCAAGAGCAGGGACTATTTTTGTCTGTCTTTCGATCCCCAGCATTTAGCATGATACTTAGCACAGAGTAGATGTTTAGTAAAGCTTATTGACTGACAGAAATGAATACAACATAGGCACTTATAAAGCCAGAGATGCTAACTGCTATAGTAACAACACACTATTTGACCTAAAAACTGCTGGGAAAACTGAAA
This sequence comes from Sarcophilus harrisii, assembly GCF_902635505.1. NCBI lineage: Eukaryota > Metazoa > Chordata > Mammalia > Dasyuromorphia > Dasyuridae > Sarcophilus > Sarcophilus harrisii. The sequence continues at coordinate 244,191,367 of NC_045426.1, forward strand.
AACAAACTGGTAGAAATTAGACTTAGGTCATCAATTCACATATATAGGCAGCAAGGGGAGGAGTCTGGGAAAATGGTAGAGTAGGTCAGAAAATTCCAAACTCTCCAGATTTCCTCAGCAAACAAAACAAACTTGTTTCTCAAGATGAATGCAGGCAGATGAAAAACAAATTAGAATTGAAGCAGAATAGTAGTCCTCCTGGGATAACAGGACTAGATCCAAAGAAAGACCCTAGGATAGAACTGTGAGAGATATGAAATATAAATACCTCCAGTGTAGATCCCCTGAAACAATAAGCTGTAAACCCTGAGGCTATCTGGGTTTTGAGGTTCCCTGAATCCAGGCACAGGAATTTTCACCTCCTGGACAATATAGATAGTAGAGGGTCTGAGTCAAGAAAGATTGAGGGAATCTTTGCTGATAAGGAACACCAGGCCTAGCTGTGCTGCTGAGACATGACCCTGGGCAAAAAGGAATCAGTACACCTAGTGTGCTCAGAAACTGTGGAGAAAGGATATTGCTAGCTGCAGGCACTTACAAGAAGGTGGAGTTCTTAGTTTGGAAGTCTAGGCCAGAGGAGAGTACTGAAGGAAGTATATGTATATATCTCCTACATAAAGAGGTTTTTTTAATTACCCAAAAAAATTTCATGGAAAAAAACTCAAAAAAAGACTTTAAAAATAAATTAAAAGAGATTGAGGGAAAACAAACAAAAAAGAATAATCCAGGATTATGGGAAAAAAAGTCAACCAACTGGAAAAGGAAATCCAGAATCTTAAAGAAGAAAATGTCTCTGAAAATTAGAATGGGGAGTGGAGTGGGGAGGAGGGGAGAAGGAGAGGGACAGTGCAGTAGATAGAGCATTGGCCCTGAATTCAGGAGGACCAAGTTCAAATTGACCTCAGATATTTAACATTTACTTGCCATGTGATTCTGGGCTAGTCACTTAACCCCAACTGCCTCTCAAAACAAACAAACAAACAAGAAACAAAAGTAAAATGAAGGGATCATCGTGAAAATTAGAATTGGGCAAGGAAAGGGAAGTGAAGTTATAAGAAACAAAGAAATAATAAAATATAAAGAATGAAAAATAGAAGAGAATGTTAGACATCTCCTAAGAAAAACAACAGATCTGGAGAACAGATTAAAAAGAGATGGCAAGAATAAATTGACGCTGTGTGAGTGGTCTAGATCCCTGGTGGTCTAGAGGTTAGTGGCAATAAGAAAGTTATTAAGAATCCCCTTTAAATCAGCCACAGGTTTTAGGAGTGAAAGAATTCACTCATTCCTGAATATTAGTTGCAAAATGAAAGTTTATTCCTAGATAGAAATCAGTTTACCTAGAGACTGACATCTATAGTGGCAGATCTATGGAAAATGTAGTTTTGCACTGAGAATACAGTTATCAGTGGACAGAAAGTCCTGGCAGCCAAGGGAGCTGCCAAGGTCCATCTGCAAAGACTTTAGTTGATGGAAGCTTATTATATTGGGTGTCTTGGTGGGGGCTGGGACAACTGGAGCAGATCAGAACCAGTGGGGGCTGGGATAAGCCCAGATCTCCTATTGGAATTCAAAGGGATGCTTTTTGACCAGGATTTGTAATTGAATCAAAGGCTCTGGCATCCTGGAAAGACAACTTGTCTGGGGAGGATATGCCTCAGCCAGGAGGGGCTGGGAATCTGAAAGGAATCACAGATCAATAGGAAATACAGTTTCTTAAAGGGACCACAACCTGCTTCAATTTGATTACCTGACAACTATGATTTAAAAAAAAAAAAAAAAAAAAAAAAAACTTCAAAATAATTAAAGAAAATTGTCCTGAAGCAGTAATGAACTGAACCAGCTATGCCCAGAAAAAGAACTCTGGGAGATGACTAAAAACCATTACATTGAATTCCCAATCCCTATATTTATGCACACCTGCATTTTTGATTTCCTTCACAAGCTAATTGTACAATATTTCAGAGTCTGATTCTTTTTGTACAGTAAAATAACGTTTTGGTCATGTATACATATTGTGTATCTAATTTATATTTTAATGTATTTAACATCTACTGGTCATCCTGCCATCTAGGAGAGGGGTGGGGGGGTAAGAGGTGAAAAATTGGAACAAGAGGTTTGGCAATTGTTAATGCTGTAAAGTTACCCATGCATATATCCTGTAAATAAAAGGCTATTAAATAATAATAATTAAAAAAAAAAAAAGAAAAAGAAAATTGTACTGAAATGACATAACAAGAGGGGGCAATAGAAATAGAAAACTTTCATGAACTATCACCTGAAAGAGATCCTACAAGGAAAACATTGCTAAATCTCAAAAACACTCAGATCAAAGAGAAAATTTTACAAACTACAAAAATAAAAATGATGAAAATATCCTGGAGCTACAATTAGAATCACATAAGAACTATAGGTGGCTACAATGAAAGACTGCTACAATATTATATAAATCAACAATAAAAAAAAAACCTATTCTTATGGCTGAAAATATTTTATTCACCAAAATTAAATATAATAGTGAATGAAAAAACAATGGACATTCAATGAACCATCAGATTTTTAGTTTTTTTTGTTACAAACAAACCTAAACTCGATAGAAAATTTGACACAAGAGAACTAACATCAAAGACTAATTTCAAAAGACTCAATAAGGGCAAAGTGTTTCTTTTTTGTATATGCAAATGTAAACCCTTATGTCTAAAGATTGTCATTAGTAATTAGGTGGTCCAAAAGAAAATTTGGGGTAAAGTTGAATATAGTGTGACTCTTAAAAGCAAAACTGTGTAGAAAAAGATAAAAGTGTAATTATGCTATGGGAATGGGTTGAATGAGACCAGGTGAAGTTTTTTCAAAAAGTCTATGAGATGGAGGAGGTCAGACCTTAGCCCCAATTGACATGATCCCTATTCCCAAAGGTCTGCAGGGCTGGAAGGTCAGGCCTTAGGCCCAGGTGGCAGAAAATCACATGATCTCTAGGCTTAGAGGTCTCTAGGAAAGTCAGAACCTAGGTCTAAGCATCAGAAAGTTATAGGAAGTGATAACCCACAGGAAACAGACAGCATTGGTGACCATTGGTTAATAATGGCTACTTCGTTTTTTAGTCCATCTAATGAAAAGACGTGGGTCTTTTGCTATTTTAACCAACTTTACTATTTCCTGCTTGCCAAGTCAAGCACATGTTGGGAACTGAGATGCTTCCTGAGTGTGCTTAGGCCTCTCCCTGCAGGGGCTAAATAAATGCTTTCTCTGTGTACCTAAAGATGTCTCTGATCAGTTAAGCTGGGAAAGAGAGTGAAAGAGAGAGATAGCAAGGCAAGTTAGTGGATAGGAGTAAAGTAGAAGAGTTAGCAGGAATAGGAAACAAAATATATATACACACACAATAACAGTGATTAGGAGTAGAATTTATTTTTTAAAAAATAGGGGTAGTAATGAATGATCTCTGACAAACTCATTTAAAAAAGATTTAGTCAGAAAAGGGAAATCTATGTTATGTCACTAATATTAATATTGTTTTAGATGTATGTGTATGTGCGAATACATATATGTGTGTATGGATGTATGTAGGTATATATATGTGTATATGTATGTGTGTGTATACACATAAATATATCTATGCTTAACTAAAGTCTGCTTGGGGGAGGTGGAGGAGGGAAAAGGAAAGGGGAAAAAAAGAATAAAGTTAAAAGTGCACAGCAGAGAAGAAAACAAAGCAAAGCCTACAAGGAAGCAAAGAAAAGGACAGTTCCTAATAACAACATCTTCTATTATTATATATGCTTTCTCTAAATGGAAATTCATTGCTATATATTTTGAATTCTCTCAGGTTCTGCTGTGCACATGACAGTGGGTTTTTTTGAGGGGTTCTATTTTGTATTTAGTTTTAAATAAATACATTAAATATATATATATATTTAATGTATTTATTTAATCTATGTATTTATCATCTAGTTGATCATATATATATATATATATATGATCAACTAGATGATGCAGCAGGGAGGGTACTGAATCTGAAGTCAGGAAGGCCTAAGTTCAAATCCAGTTTCAAACACTTATTAGTTGTGTGACTCTGGGCAAGTCACTTAACATCTGTTTACCTCAGTTTCCCCACCTGTAAAATATATTAAAAGATCCTATTTCCCCGATTGTTGCTATGTGGGTCAAATGAGATAATAATTTTAAAGCACTTAGAGCAGTGCTGGCATGTGAGTGCTATGTAAATGTTAGCAATTATTATTATTAAGATGAAATCTAATGGATATATAGACTTAAGAGATAAAAGGTAATATCATAAATAAATTATTGAAGCAAGAAAGAAACTATCTTTCATGTCTATTGATAGAGGAAATTTGTGGTATAAGAACAACCAAGGTAGTGGAAAACTAAATGTACAATTTTAACTGCATTTAATTTTTAAAATACTTGTATGCAAAAGGGATAGAACAAGTATTTATTAAATACCTACTATGTGCAAGGTCCTTTGCACATAGTCAAATAACCCTGGAAAATAGATTCTATTATTATCCCTATTTTACAAATGAGGAAACTGAGACAAGCTAAGAGATTTGTCCTAGATCATATGACAAGTAATTATTTGAGACCAGACCTGAATTCAAGTATTCCTGATAACAGACCCTTGTACTCTTATCAAGTGTACTAACTAGCTTTCTTTATACAAATAAATTCAGCACAGTTAAAATTAGAAGTAAAACAATTAACTGGGGGAAATCTTTTCAACAGTAAATATAAAAATCTCATCACCAAGATATATGAGGAACTGATTCAAATTTATTTTAAAAAATAATTCTGCAGAAGTGAAGTGTAAGAGCAATAATAAGGTATTTGCTTAGTGCCAAAAGTCTATTCATAACAGGGTTTCATGATGGGAATGTGATTCCTGCAGGTGATTGTCCAAGCCCAGGAACAACCAGGAGCTGATTTGAACCAATTCTGTGATGTAGCTGCAGCAGATTTCATAAGCTCAAAGAATTGTTGGTATGGCAAGCTCAGGACTCACTTTGCTTGTTGGGCCTTAGCACCAGAAAACAAGGTGTTTTCCAATAATAAGATAAGAGGAGCAAACAGAGGAATGGTTTTGGGTTGCGGGTCCTGACAGGACTTAAAGGAAGCGAGGGAAATCAGTAGATAGACAAAAAAAGAGAGCATTCCAGAAATAGGTGATAGCCAAAAAAAAAAAAAAAAATGCCCAAAGGTAAAATATGGAATGTAACAGCAAAGAAGCCAAAGTTACTGTATCAAAGAGAATATGTGGGGGAGTGATGTGTAAGAAGACTGGAAAAGTCAGAGGGGTTTAGGTTATGAAGGGTTTTGAATGCCAAAAAAAGCATTTTGCATTTGATCCTGGAAGCAATAGGAAGTTTATTAAGTAGGGGAATGACATGGTCAGAGCTGTACTTTCTGCTGAATACAGGATGTTTTTGGTGGGGAGAAAACTAGGGCAGGCAGATCCACCAACACATCATTGCAGTAGTCACAGTGTGAGATAATAAAGTCCTGAACTAAAGTGGTAGCACTGCCAGAGGAGAGAAGGGGACAAATGCCAGAGATCTTGCAAAATAGCATCAACAACTTATTGGAGATAGAAGATAAGAGATAGTGAGAAATTGTGGATAACTCCAATGTTGTGAGCCTAAGGGACTGGGAGGATGGGATTGTCCTCTGCAGTAATAAGGGAAATGGGAGGAGGGAAGATTTAAGGGAAAAGATAATGAGTTCTGTTTTGGACATGTTGAATTCAAAACTTATACTGAACATCCAGTTTGAGATATCTGTAGGGTAGCTGAAGATATCATTGGAAATCCATAGAGAAATAGAATTGAGAATCATCAGCATAGAGATATAAATGAAATACATGGAAGCTGACAAGATGATGAATTTGTATAGAATAAGAAAAAAAAAAAAAACCAAAAACAAAAACAAAACAAAACAAAACAGAGAATCCTGAGGAACATCTAAAGCTAGAGGCCATGAACCAGATGAGAATCTAGTAATGGTGACAGAGAAGGAATAGTCAGGTGGAAAGAGATCTAGAAAAGAGTAGTGTCCTGAAAATCTAGAGAAAAAAAGAGTATCAAGGAAGAGGGGTGATCACAGACTACAGAGAGGTTAAGAAGTTTGAGGATTGAGAAAAGGCCCTTGGATTTGTAAACTGAGAGACTATTGGTTACTTTGTTTTTTTTGTTTTTTGTTTTTTTTAACATCGGCAGTATTGTAAATTTTATTATTGTCCTATCCTTCCAATTAGTTACATTTTTCAGTTGTTTCTTGTTTTTAATTTTTTTTTTTATTTTATAGCTTTTTATTTACAAGATATATGCATGGGTAATTTTTCAGCATTGACAGTTGCAAAACCTTTTCTTCCAATTTTTCCCCTCCTTCCCTCCACCCCCTCCCCCAGATGGCAGGTAGACCCTATTGGTTACTTTAGAAAAAGCAGTTTCTAGTCACAGAATAATAATGGCAGAAACTGGATTGTAATGGGTCAAGAAGACAGTGAAAAGAGAGAAAGTAGAGTTGCCTATTAAAGATTGTCTTTTGAGTTTAGCTACAAAAGGCAGAAGTATTAGAGAATAGTTAACAGTGATAGGACCAAATAATATAATTACCAACCAAATTTACTTTATTAGAAACATCTAACTTACTTGTCTAATGGAGAGAGATGGCTGCCAAAGGCAGTACTTGCTTAAAATATAAATTTGTTTTTAAAATCCTAGAAATAAGGATGCTGAATCAAGTGTATATACAAGATGACATGATTATATGTTGAGGAACAGATACAAGGGATCTGATGGAGGAAAAGTCATGAGAAAAAAAAACATACCTAGAACTCATTAATAATAGGATATTGCCTCCTCAGGGGTTCAACTCAAATTGGTACGTAGATGGAGACTTAGGGCACTTCTCTAGAACTAGATTAATTTTCCCTAAAAGGCAATAAAACTTTCCATGGCACTTGATTAGACTCTCAGTCCCTGAAATGCAGTGGGCAATCTTGGTGCCTTTGATGTCTGACCAAGCTTCAGCAGCTTCTCAATGGCTCATTCCATTGGGGAAAATTTTTGCATGCTTGGGGCAGACATCCCTCTAATTAACCCACCAATGGGGTTGAGGTTGTTCATTACCCTAAACCTGGTTTAGCCCATTTACCACAGGTATGAGTTGAGTGGCAGATAGATACCAAAACTAGATAAGCAGCCCTGAAAAGGGCTCAGAAAACCCTCACATCAGAATTGCTAGTCCTCCCTGAACATCTCGTACACTGCAATAGTGGTAATAGTACTAGTATTTTTGGACAACATGTAAAACTTGTTCATCAGTACATATATCTGGGACTGACAGCACAAATGAACAATGAGAAAATGGTTGCTGGCCAGAGGCAGACCACCCAAATCCAATATACCTACTCCCATAAAACCTTGAAATTCATACCTAGCAAAATAATGATCCAAGAAATATAGTGAGAAACTATAGTATATAAAGGTTATCCAGAACTCTATGGGAAAGAGAAATCTCTTCCCTGGAAGCTAATCCTAGGTCCTCCTAACTGCTCCTCTACAAGAAATCTCTTCCCTGAAAGCTAATCCTAAATCCTCCTAACTGCTCCTCTAACTCCTGTGTCATATCTCAATCTGTTGCCTACAAGGCTCTGTTTCTAGACACAGCAATTGCAGAAGACTCTCTTGAGAAAGTCATAAAATGGTCAGAAAGCTTGGAGAGCATCAGTAGATAGAAACCAGTGTGGTTCCATTTTATTCATAGTGGAAGAACCCAGGTTCAGGGGTTCTGAGGTCTCTTAATACTCCCTTAATAAACATCAGAGTCTTGAAAATGAGAGGAATATTCTGCATCACAGATCACTGTGAGATGAAAATCACATTATAGGAAATCAGTGTGAGATCAAGTAGAGCCAACCACCTCACCCAAAATCTCAGAAGAATATGATTCCTTGCCTTAGCACAAAACTCCATGTCAGAAACTAAAGCTGGAGAGATGAACAAATTAAACAACAAAAACCCAGCTGACTAATGACAAAAATTACTGCAAATTTAGAAATCCCCCATAAAAAAAAGGGAATACAATTCATACTCTGCCCTGTATAACTTGATAGAACACATTTACCAAGCAGAGATCAAAGAAGGAAATGGACTGTCTACAAAAATATGAATATGTATATTAATATATAAAAGAAATGAAGCAAGGGATTAACAAAATAAACATATGCTCTCATAGAATTAGAAGAATAAGTAATATAGAAGAAAAAAAAAAGGAAACTTTAACCAAGAAGAGTTATCCCTGAAAACTAGAAAAGACCACACAGAAATCAATGACTCCATAAAATAGCAAGAAATATTAGAACAAAATTTTTAAAAATTGAAGTAGTAGAAGAAAATGTAAAATATCAGATATAGAGAACACTTTGGAAAACAGGTCAAGAAGAAATAATCTAAGATCACTGGATTCTCTGACATGATTTAAAAAAAAAAAAAAAGAAATCATAATTGAAAATTGTCCAGGTATATTAGACCCAAAATGCAAAGTTAAGAAAGAATCTATGAATCACTTTCTGCAAATCAACAAATATAGTTAACTAGAATTTACTGAGCACTTACTATGTGCAAGGCATAATACCAAATTTGGGGGATGTAAAGGTTGGCTCAGTAGATAGAATGCCAGAATTAGCATCAGTAAGACTTTCAGCCTCAGATATTTCCTAGCTGTGTGACCCTTTTATTACATAAAACTTTTGGAAGTATATAGACAATAAACAAAAAAGATTTACTTAGCCATAGTAGGGGAAATATATTCAACAAGAATGGGTCCAAAATCTATAATACACAAGCCCACATGACATATTTACCTTTCTCTAGTCAAACAAGGAACCACAACTACTATAAATCTCCTGTTCTACCTGGTTTCCACTCCAAGGGATAAGAGACTCCCTTGCCATGTATTCTCTTAGTGTCTTCCCAACATTCACACTCCTTTCTTGCCTCCTTCTTAGATTGTAAACTCATTGAGGACAAGGATTATCTATACTTTTATTAAGTGTATCCCCAGTGTTTATCTTAGTGCCTGTCACATAATAGGTGCTTAATAAATATTTATTTCCTCAAAGAATAGTTATTTATGAATTTAGTTCTCCCAGAAGCCAATGAGAAAGCTGATACCTAACAGCCACAATAAGTTCAGAGATCTTTCATTTAGGGCATCTTCTAGTCCTGACTATTGCACCAAAGGTGACAACCCCCTCTCTCCCAATAAGGAATTCCTCAAAGCAGAGATTCTAAAAACCTCCTAAAGAATAATTCCTCCCATCTTGTTCTGCTTGACTGGAGGTCATTAGGGTAGACATCAGAAGGCTTGTCATTAGGTTTGCCCATTAGAAGAGGCTGCTCAGCCACTTTCTTCTTTGAGTTACAGGGATGGGATATCAGATGATTTGAGTTAAGATAATCTGGCCACACATGGCCAAAGATTAGATCTATTAAGTGAGAATATTTCCTTGTAGCTAATCTTCCTCAGACCATCTTTGTTTCGTCGGAGGTCTCTAATTTATCTTATAGGAATCTCTAGGTGGAGCCTGAGATCTAAAACAGTGGAGACTTCCCTTAGAGAAAGAATCAGAATTATAGTATAGATTGCCAGTCTTTTCTCTGTTTACATAATTCTTCATGCCAAGTCCTCAGTCTCATCCTCTTATCCAGAGTCATAGAAGTCTTGTTTTTGCTGTTGTTTGTCCTTCCTTCTTGAAGAGGACCATTATAGCAGAGAGGTAATGTCGTGACATGCAAGTGAGTTGGATTTAAGTGAGAGAGAGCTATGCAAAATCCACCTGCCTAACTTTCCCCTCCAAAGCCATCTGGGCCCAGTAGCCTATTAAATATAGATCACCTGGAAATGACCCTGAATGAAATTAGAAAGTAGTGGCAAGGCAAAAGTCAAGACTACAACCAGAGATAAAAGTCCTGAAAACTGGAGGATGTGAGTTCAAATCCATTCTCAGACATTTTACATTTACTAGCCATGTGACCTTAGACAAGTCACTTAATTCTGCCTTACCAGAAAAAAAAAAAAAAAAAGATAGGCCAGGATGTTGTGGATGACCTTGGCATCTTTGATGTCAGACCAATCTCTAAGTGTCCCACAGAACCTGCTACAGTCTCCTTTAATGGCACTGGGAACAAAGAGTTGGGGGGGTTGGGAGAGAAAGAAGGTAGATTTTTGTCCATTTAAAAAATTTTAAATTTAATTTAATTTTTAAAAACCTAATCCCATCAGTATGTTTCAAAATGTTCTGTAGCCAAATTATTTTGGGAAACTACCAATACTCATACAGAGAGTATTTAAATAGAATCATTCTACTGAGAAAAATATTTCCATGCTTGTGATAGATATCCCTCTAATTCACTGTTATGGTTGAGAGCTGTCAGTTACCCTCAGCCTGATTTAGCCTGTTTGCCAAGATGGTTTTATTGGAATGTGATTGCTGTCCATACTATAGCTACGATTCTTAGAGTATAGAAGAAAGTTGGGTGGCAGGTGAACACCAAAGGTGGATGAACAGCCCTGAAAAAGGCTCAGTGAGCTCTTACACCAGAGGTACAATTGCAATGTTCTTCTCTAAAATATATCATTCTCTGGGAGCAGGTTTCTTGGGGGGCTTCTGGAGGCAACCTTAGTTTCCATTCAGAGTAATAATGATGTCAAAAATTAGATAACTGACTTAGCACGTTGTAAAAATTCTAACATCTCCCATTTTCTTTTGATTTTAGAACATAGATAGTCATGACCTCCCTGACTTCTCAAGGAAGTGAGAACCCAAAAAAGAAGGTGATCATGCCTTCCCTGACTGCTCAAAAAAGGAGTGAAAACACCATAAAAAGGAGGTGATCACACCCTCCCAGACATCTCAGGAAGAGAGATGAAAACACCAAAGGAAATGGGAAATTAAATTAGATTAGTGGGTTTCTGAAGGGGCTCACTTGAAACAGGTATATATAAATCCACCAGTATGGGAGGTATTACACATAATTACATAAATTACATAAGCACATAGCAATATAACACAGGCTAGAAGTGATGTAACAAATTACATAATTACCACGAGGAATTATACATGTTTGTAAGTCCTACAAATAGTCCAAAAAGAATCCATTGTTCATTAGTTCATGTGCCAGGAATCCAATAATTCCTGCAAGTTTTGAAGTCCTAAAATAATCTCATCAACAATTTTTCATCTCAAGGAATTCAATGATTCCTGTTGGTTTTCAAGTCCTGAAACAGTCTCATTATCAGCCATGCTCTTTCAGTGTCAGATGTTTCTTAGTTCTTCTTTGTTTTGAGGTTTTTTTCCTTTTCTGTCTCTCTCCAGGAGCTCATTGCCATCCATCTGTTTCCTTCTCCATCTGTTTCCTTCTCTGTCTGCAGAAATACAAGCAAACCCTCTCTCCCAGGCAGTTAACCTATCTACTCCCTTCTATTTACCACTTCTGGGATTTTTCCACATCATCTGGCAACTACATTGGAGCTGTTTGCACTGGAAATGGACCTGTTAGTTTAAAAAGCCTGTATTCTCCCCAATTGTAATCTCTTTCTGCTATTTGATTGCTTTTCTGTTGATTGATCATGTAATCCCTTTCTCCCATCTGATTTCTTTTTTGCTGACTGATCACATCTAAAGACTCTTTGGGTATAAATTCAGCTGCCATCATCATGCCCCACCTGTCTTTTATATGATATCTTGGAGGTGGACCCTGCCTCTCATTTCCCTGGGTCAATCTATATTCTGAGACCAAGTGGATGCCTTGGTTGCATTTTGGACATGAGGTAGGATTTCTCTCCACCTGTCCTCTCACTCTTATCTCCATATCTACACTGAGCTCTAAGATGTCCAATTTTTCACACTGAAAGCATCGATGAGTTTCTCTAGAAGTCCCTTGCCAAGAGGGACCCTGTCTTCCCATGTTCATCATAGTCTGGGTATAATAAGCATTTGTGCCCACTGTGGCACAGCGTCTTATGAACTCCTCTAAAGGAACATCTTTGTCTAGTCCCCATATAATTATTTTGCAAATCTCATTGGCATTTTCCTTAGCCAGATGTCTGGTCATTATTTCTGTAGCTGAATTTTCTCCAATGGTTCTTGTGACAGCTGTTTGCAAACATTCCACAAAATCCACAAAAGGTTCATTGGGATCTTGCTCTATTTTTGTGAAGGCTTCCCCTGGATCTTTTTCCTGGAAGGGTACCCCAAGCTTTTATAGCAGCAGTTGAAATATACTCATAAGCTGTTGTGGGATAATTAATCTATGCTGAATTTTCTCCATATTGACCTTCACCTGCTAGTTGGTCAAAAGTGATTTGTACATTAACTCCAGTTTGCCAATTGCATCTGGCTTGAATCTTACATAATTCATGATACTCTAAAAGACACACATTTTGTCCAGGTTCTAAACATGTCTTAGCTATGGATATCTAGTCACTAGGGGTTAGGATTTCATAAGCCAACTATCTAGTAATATCTTAACATAAGACAATGTAGCCCCATAAAGAGTGTGACCTTTTTTCAAATTCTTAATTTTTCCCAAATCAAAAGGAGTGTTATCTTCTCCTTTTTTGACCTGAAGAGTCAATCTTTTCAATCACAGGGTATGCATTTATTTTTAAATCAGATATATCCTGTCCTCTCTTAGCCTTGACCAATGCCTTTTGTAATCTTGTCATAGGCTACTTAATAAGTGGTTCTGTTTGTGTCACTGCCTCTCCCTCTCCTCCTCCTCCCTCCACACATGAAGGGTTAATTGAGGGAAGTAAGTGAAGGGATAGGAAATGCTGTTGTTGTGAAGTGCCACACTCAGAATTATACTTATCTCAATTTTTATCTGATTCTTCACCCTTTTCACCTAGTTTAGTTGGCTCCTCCCCCTCCTACTCTTTCTTCTTTTTCCTTATTCTAACACATATAATTTCTTAAAGCCAGTTGTATTAAATTATATGTATTAAGTGTATTTTTGGAAATTGAGTTTGGATTGGAATTGTAGTATTCACCTAGTTGCTCTCCTACTAATTTCTACTCCTCTAGATGCAATTCTTTTTCCTTAGAAAACCAAATTGATATGTACTTTACATTTTCTAAAAGTTCAGTGATCTGCTCCCAAATTATAATCAAACCTTGGCTTTCATAAGTCTAACAATGCTCTCTAAACATTTTCCTTGAAGAGGAAAAGAAGGCTGTTTTCTAAACATCTGTCCCATTTTGGCTGAAATATTATTTTATCTCTTTAACAAAATTTCTTTGTTGTACTCACCCTAATTTCTGGGTCAAGGAGACTTTTCCACTGGATTAGGATCGTGTCTGTCCCACATTTGGGCACCAAAATGTAATGTTCTCTAAAATGTAACTTTCTCTGGGAACAAGTTTCTTGGGGGGCTTCTGGAAGCAGCCTTCATTTCAGTTCAAAGTAATAACCACCTAAATGCAACCAGCTGTTAAAGTCCAGATCCTTTATTTTCTCTTTCCAATTATTGCCTCCTTCCTTGGGCCCTGTTAGCTTTCTTAGAGGCTTATCTCTCTCCTTGGTTCCAAGAGCTCTTGCCACTAGTCCTTTGCCTCTCCAGCTTCAACCTCTAGCTCCCTCCGAATCTCTCCAGCCAGCACAAAAGTGGAAGTTGGAATGAATCTGACTCCGCCTCCAAGAGTGAGTTTGTGGGCTTCTGTGTCTGGTCCTGAGAGCTTCTTGCTTATATGCTGTGCACTGAGTATACTCCAATCATTATGTCACTAGGAAACCATTATTTGTTGTAGGATTAAATCAATGCTAAATTAGATTTAACTATTGTCTATTCAATTGCACTTAGTACCTTGTTTCAAGTTCTGGTCCATAACATCTCCTTGTAGGATCAGATCAATCATACTGAACCATGCTAAATTAAATAATTATTGTCTCTTATCAATTCCACTGTCTTAGTTCCTTGTAAGAATCATAGCATACAGTCTTCCTTGAACTCTCTCTACACCCTTTCCTATCCCTACCATCATTGAATTAGAGTTGAGACTTTAACCTTGAAGAAGATGGGGTTGGTGCAAGACTAGTTGGAGCCCCAGAGGATACATATCTTAAGTTCTTATGCTAACTTTTTCTAGCACTAAATAGAATACTGAATTGGTTGACTGGCTGTGTTCCTTTAGACAAGGTGAAAGGAGAATCCTAAGAACTGGCAATATCTAGTGCAAAATAGACAGTTCAAACACTGCTAGAACAATTGTGATGTAACATGAAACCCTAAAACTTTTGGTTTTGGAGTCTGCCTCAGGAAACTCCTGTCTGTCCAACCTGTCTGATTCTGAATAGATTACTTCTCAGTTCACTGCTGACTCATGATCTGGTCAGTGATAATCAAATTTCAGAGACTACCCTTAATTCATCTGAAGATTACTCCCTAGCCCTACCTTTGGGCTATAGAATTAACATGTCAATGATAGGTTCCCTAGCCCTTGAGTCATAGAATTAGCATTCTAGATAAAATGACTCTCCTTTATTCTGTTTCTTATAATTCAGTCTTCTTAGTAATGGTGTCATAACTTTCAATAAACTTTGCTCTCGTTCAAGCCTGCAAATTCTTTTAAGATACCTCATGACACTGGTCTGGGATTTCTGGGGTCCCCCTTCTCAACCTCACCAATTGGACATGAAGCCATAGAGCAGCTATTGATGAGACTAAAATGGTGTCCCCAAGAACTCTCCTAAAATAAAGCACCAATCTTATCTTTTATTACCTGTTCCATAAAAAACCTACTTCCAAACAACTTAGTCTTATCTGTAAAGATTACAATTGCAGTCTAAAACAAATGAAGGGAAAAAAATCTAATTTTCTTCTGGTGCCCTAAGTCATCTAATAAAGAGGGGCTTAAATAGAGAATTTTACCATTGTGTACCTGCAAATTCATTACAGAACCAAAATATATACTGGACAAAATTTTTATAGGCTGATACTCCTCCATCTACACTTATAATCCCAGGCTGGAGCCTCAGAGTACAACTGCTGAATTTACTGGCTAAATGTTAATGGAAAGTTCACTGGCTAAATGGGGGAAATTTAAGTCAGAGCCATGAAATGGCCTTCACTGTTAAGCTAAATAGTTTTCATTTTAACAGAGGGATCAAAATATTGTGGAGATACCCTGTTTTCTAGAGCTAAGACTCAGCAAGCATGCTGTGCTCTGATCATGGCATAACAATAATCCTTTGCTCTGGATGACCTCACCTTCTGGTAAAATACATTGCTTAGATCAGTATCAGGTGTTCACTGAGAGATTTAGCTCCCTCTTATTTCGCAGGGTCATCAATCACATGTTCAGAATCCCTGTTTCTTGTAACTACCAGGTACTACATTCCTGTTCCTATAACAGAACTTTTGATGAGGTCCTAAATAGTGTATTGGATAGAGAGAAACTAAAAAATTGATCCCTGAGGCAAGCAGGGATAAGGCCCTGATAGAGATCAATTTAGTTTCATGATCCCACCCTCTGGGGAGGTCATTCAGTCTGAAATCCAACCCCTAAGACTCACCTTCTGTAGAGGTCTAGAGCCAGTCTCACCTTGTCAGGCCCTGTCAGAAATCCCAGTCAAGTCCCTAAGGTTAAAATTTCCCAATAAAATCTATTTATAGGCCGTCCCATGGCTGCTGCCCTCCTTTGGGTCAGTCCACCATGGCACTCTGGCTCCTGGTGTCTTTCTCCTTACCCGGCCCCCCCATACCACATTGTATTTCCCCTAACTCCACTATACTTCTCAACCCCTCTTTTCCTTACAGCTAACTTTTTAGGGTACTGAGTTCTTTCATGATTTAGCCTGCCAGCTAAAGGCATGGCCTAATCTCACAGGGTGTTCCCTTTCTACTGGGAAATTGTGAGTTCCTCTGAGGAACTTTTCTTTCATATGCTCTCCCACTCTATTTCAGATTTGCATTTCCAGTGTCTATTGTATCCCTTCATTTTGTCTACAACCTATTTCCCTAAATAAATCTACCTTTTGTCAAAGAGAATGGCCATTGTGAATTCTTCACATCACTGAACCCCAGCTTTTGGTGCCTCTACCATTTTGTGTCTACATCACCCACATTACTCTGATTATGTACCCCAAGTCTTGGGACAATAACCATTCCAATGGGACCCAAGAATGCCTGTGTTGTCCCAATAAATGACAACTCTAAGAACTGTCTTAAGAATGTCTAAGAATGATTGTATGATCCAATCCCTTTCGTGTATATAAGTGGTCCCAGCTTTAGCAGCATTAAGCTCTCCTTCTTGGGGGAGGAAAAGGAAGTATTTACAAACATCACTTTACTCACTCTGAAATTAATTAAATTTCTTTTGGTGTTCTGACTGTCCTGTCTCTGGTCTGCTTCATGCAGCTTAGATTACCCACAGATTAGAGATTGGTGCTGTACAGTTAACAGAGGGAATCAGTCCTGCATGGATGGTCATGTTCCCCTAATCACAATTGCCCACCTTGTTAAGGCATCATTGTTTAGAAGAAAAACTAATCAAATGAGACTATGGATGGATTGATACAAAAGTGTTACTACTCGTGATGGGAGAAGGGGAAAAGAATTTAAATTACACACACAGTCCTAGATAGTCTTCTATGTCTTTCAGAGATTTTGAGGACTCAGAGCTTGGGGAGCAATCCGGACATTAATACTAGACAAAAATTCAGGTAGGGACAGTATCTCAAAATTACCTTACAATCCTCTCTCTGAAGTTAAAAAAAAAAAAAAAAAGTGTTTCACAATCCAGATCTGAAGGTCATAACAAAGCAGAACAATTGAGGTAAAAGTTTGGATAAGTGACTTTCACATTGCAGTTATTTTATAGAGATATTTTGAAAAAGTATTATCACAGATTCTTAAATGTTTTCTTCTTGGATGACTGATGAGGAGGAGGAAAAAAGATCTATGCATATTTAGTATATTTTGGGACAACTTTGAAGTTTTCCAAAGACAAAGCTGGTGTCAAAGCAGTGGACACATTTGCTCTGGTATGTGTATACTCACTATGTATTAGCATAATATCAACTTTAATTGGAACCAATTCCCCTCTATTTTAAGATGCTCTATTAGTAGAATATTCTAAACAACAAGCTGGGCTTCAGTACCTACACATTTAGTTCATCCATGTGCTTTTGCAGAGTCAAACAGTTGAAAAGAACCAAATGAACACAGAGAAAATCACAAGAACAGTAGCTTTTCACCTTTTAAAGTAGACCCAGAGAAATTTGACTGGTGACTTCTCAGTGCCAGAAGAATATAGGGATCAGTTGGGAAACAGGCATTTCCGTCTGCATGAATGATGTGGGAATTATCCAAGGAACAGCTCAGGAGAGCTGACATTAACTCCTGACCATTACAATAATGATCTAGGAAAATTCCTTTATTTGGATGAACTCAGACACCATCTCAAAAACTTGCTGGTTAATGACATCAATGCAAAACACAACAGCCCTAAGACATCACATAGAATGGTTGTACCAAAGAAGAATGGCAAGATACTGAGTACAATTTACTAAATTAAAAAAAAAAAAAAATAACCAAAGTAAATATATACTACCCCAAGACTTCAAGTTCAGGTCAAGTGCTTACTTTAGGTCATGTTTCAGCATCAGTTCATGTAAATCTTTCCAGACTTTTCTGAAATCTGCCTACTCATTATTTCTTATAGAACAATAGTATTCCATTACATTCATATAACACAGTTTGTTTAGCCATTCCCCAATTGATGGGCATCCCCTGCATTTCCAGTTCTTTACTATAAATAGAGTTGCTATAAACATTTTTGAATATGTGGGTTCTTTCCCCTTTTTAATGACCTCTTTGGGATACTGTAGTGATATTGCGGTATCAAAGGTATACATAGTTTCATAGCTCTTTTGGCATACTTCCAAATTGTGGACAAACTTTTTAAGACTTGTTCACTTACTTCAAATATGTATCAAAATGGGCCTAAGCATACCCAATCAATCCTTTTGCCCTAAATATAGTTGCCAACCTGGAAAGGATAGGACTAGTTCTAGGCCAGTATGGTGATAGCCAACAGAAACTATTGTATTTGCCAGCAGAGGTTTGAGCAATCATGAGATTTGTTATACCATACAAAACTAGAGTTCTTGGCTCTGAGTGTTCTATGAATGAGAAATTAAAAGATGATGTGTAGGAGGTGGGGGAGAAAGACAGTATACTTTAAGTAGGTCCTGAAAACAATCTACTAGCTTTTATTTTTATCATCGTTAAATTAGATGTTGAAATGAATGAAATTCAATGTATTTAAAAGGACATATTACTGTCCAGGGAAGACTAATATGGATACATAGTCCCTGTCTTAAGAAGCACATAATGCCAAAGTGATGACAATATCTAAAGAATAAAAATATAAACTCTAAGGATTAACGAGAAAATTGTAGTTTGCCTGGATGATAAGGACTGTGAGAATTTGGGGAGAAGCTCAATAAGAAGAGACCAAGCACAAACATTTTGAATGAGAGACCCACACATAAACACAGAGACAGAAAGAAACACAGTGAGATTTTTCTGCCATAGAAGTGCAGTAGGGGAGAGGGATATGAATGGAAAAAGAAAGAAGCTTTAGCAAATATTTTGTGAATCAAATCAAGAAACTACAGATTGGTCATTTAAAGGCAGCTGCCCTCTTCAAGCTGCTGAGCCTCTACTTGTCAGGACCCTGATGAGTATGACTAAATCATGGCTTTCTGGGAGACTGAAAAAGTCAATGATGTGTTTTCATATTCCTCTCTTCTCTTATTCCACCTGAAGCCAGTAGAAATTTAGCTCCAAAAACTCTATATTAGAAATTGTTTTTAATTTCTAAATTGTAGTGTTTTAAAAAATGACTTGGTCTTGATATAAACATTATTTCTGATCTTAAGTGTTTGTAATTTATGAATTTTTTTATTCACAAAAGATTATAACAAGAAAAAGAGGCAGTGAATGGCTTGTGATATATACAAGGACAATACTTTGAATATTTTTTTTTTCCTTAACTGGAATTTGAGCCAAATGAGAAAGATTCATGGAGTGATTTATTTGCACAAACTTGCCACTAATAGAGAATATTATAATGAAGATATAGGCCCTATACTATATTTTCCCCTAAAATAAAAGCATGAGCTCACTAGCCATAGCAGACTGGAAAGGTTGATGAATGTTGTCAGTCTGTCTTTCTCATGGTTTCCTTAATTCTTTTTTTTTTTGCTAAGACAATTGGGGTTAAGTTACTTGCCCAAGGTCACACAGACAGTTAAGTGTCTGAGGCCAAATTTGAACTCAGGTCCTTTTGACTTCAAGACTGGTGCTTTATCCACTGCACCATCTAACTGCCCCTGGTTTCCTTAATTCTTAATAAAGTGAAGGTACAAATAAGGAAAAGTTTCAACATCCATATTTCAAAGAGTGATGATCTCTTCCATTTCTACCTTCCACCTTAAATCTCCAAACTTTTTCAAAAAGTACCATCAAGGGCAGCTTGATGCAGTGGTGACGCAGTGGATAAGAGCAAAAGGCCTGAAACTTGATACTTCCTACCTTAGCTGTGTGACCCTGGGAAAGTCACTTAACCCTAATTGCCTCAGTCAAAAAAAAAGTATCATCAACACGCTCCTCATTCGAGTTAAGGTATAAGAATGAAACGGAATATTGTTGTTCTATAAAAAATGATGAACAAGCTGATTTCAGAAAACCCTGGAAAGACTTAACATGAACTAATGCTAAGTAAAGTGAACAGAACTAAGAGAACATTGTACACAATAACAATAAAATTATGTGATGATCAACTGTGATAGATTTGGCTCTTTTCAACAATGAGGTGATTCAGATCAATTCCAATAGACTTGTGATGGAGAGAGCTGTCTGTATCTAGAGAGAGGATTATAGGAACTTAATATGGATTACAACATAGTATTTTCACCTTTTTATTTTGTTGTTTGCTTGCTTGTTTTTTTCTTTCTCATTTTTTCCTCTTTTGATCTTATTTTTCTTGTGCAGCATGATAAATATGGAAATATGTTTAGAAGAACTGCACAAGTTTAACCTATATTGGATTACTTGCAGTCTGGAGAAGGGGAGAGGTGAAGAGGGAAGGAGAAAAAATTGAAACACAAGGTTTTGCAAGAGTAAATGCTGAAAACTACATGCACTTTGAAAAATAAAAAACTCCTTAAAAAAAAAATTAAGGTAAACAGTCTAAACTTGATCAATTTATCAGATAGGGTAGTAATAACCAATAAATTAGGTCTATGGCCTCTCTCAATGACCAAAGACCCCAGGTGGGAGTCACTAGCCTTAATATAATTTGGGGGAATATAGAGCTGGGTAAGTGAGGAAGATAATATGATAGGTTACGGAGTAGACAGCATCATAAGGGATAACAGGATAATGCGATAGGTTATTTTTTAAAAGCAAGTTAGCATAGAGTCTAGTAACCACCCTCTGACAATTAAGGAATATTATTTTATGGGATCCATTCCTTTTTTCTGGACCTGAATTAGCCAACTCCCTGGCAGCTAAAAGGGTTTGTTAGGGAGATAAAACCCTCCTAAATTGTATGACAATGAGAGAGATATCAATATACTTTTTGGGATGATAAGTTTACTTGTAACTTTAACTGGCAGAAATGCTGATTCAATTATAAAATCAATGCAACTCTCTATCTCTTGTTCATTCATAAATTGTTCTCCTATCCATGTCTGAAAAGTAATGTATTCCATCTTTTTCAAATTTTTTTGTACTATCAATCTTTCACTCTTGGTCATGTATTCATTGGTTTATGCCCAATTTCCGCCAGACTGTTTCCCAGTTCTCAACAAGTATTATTATTATTATTTTAGCAAATAATAAATTCTTATCCCCCAAACTCAAATCTTTACATTTGTAAGATGCAATTTTATATCTATTTGTTACTGTAAATTGTGTCTATTTTCTACTGATCTACCTTTCTATTTCTGTCAAAACTTAGTCTTGATCATTATAGCCTTATAATATAGTTTAAAGATCTAGTATTGCCAAACCTCCTCCCTTTATATTTTTTGTTTGTTCCTTTGTTATCCTTAAATTTTTATTCTTGCAATTGTCTTTTTTAATTCAAAAAATACTTTTTGGTAATTTAATTTGGATGTCATTGAATATATAAATTAGTATAATTAATAAATAATCATTTTATTATATCGGACCTGCCTATGTACAATTAATATTTCTCTAATTTTATTTATAAAGATTTTTTATTTTATTTATAAAGAAAGTTTTTTATGTAATTTTATTCATATAATTCCTGTGTTTGCTTTGGCACAGCATAAAATCAATTAAATTCATATAGTAGAAACTGGAAGAATGTTACTACTAGAAGAATACTACTACAAGTAATATTAATTTTGATATTTTTCAGCAGGAATATATTATCAAGTATTGGGGGGAAGGAGAAAAGCACCTTAGGCTACTTTAAAAAGAGTATCCAGAATGAGAAACACAATAGTAAAATTTTATTCTGTTCTGGCCAGATGATATCTGGACCATTATATTTTGTTTGGGGTGCCACATTTTAGAAAGGACATGATTAAGTATGTCCAGTTGGTAGAGTAGGGAAGGCAACCAAAACAATGAAGAGCTTGAAGATAATACCATATGAAGATCATTTAAGACAGCTGGAAATGTTTAGCCTGTAAAAAGAGAAAATTAGGGGATAATATAATCATTGTCTTCAACTTCTCTTTGGATGAGGCTACATAACAACATGTCTTGGATGATATTCTAGAAGTAATAGGGAGCCAGTAGAGTGATGTGTGAGGGTTGATAGTATTAGTCTTTAAGAAAATCATTTGGGCAGCTGACTAGAGCCCAGATTGAGGAGTCTTAATGAAGGAAGAACAACCAGAATTCTATTGCAATGATCTAGGTGAAAAGTGATAAAGGACTAATATCAGAATGGTATCTCAGAGAGTGCAGAGAATAGTATGTGTGAGGCTATCCCAGTAGAAACTAAAGATGACAACACATTGAATATATGAGGTAAATGTAAGAAATGAATTCAAGACGATACCTAGGTTGTGATCCTGGGTGACTGACTGAGATGATAGTTAACAGTAAAGTTCAGTAGAGAGGAGGATCTGGAAATAAGAGAATTAGTTTTTTGAGATATAATGAATTTATGATGTCTACAGGACATCCCCAATTTGACATGGTCAATAGGCAATTAATAATATGAGATGAGGTAAGGTAAAAAGATTAGAACTGGTTAAGTAAAGCAACAAATCATCTACATAAAGATTATAGTTGAATCTATGAGAATTAAGGAGCTCACCAAGCAAGCCAGCATAAAGGGGAAACCAAGAAGGACAAGACAAGAGTTTTAGGATTCGTCATAGTTAACAGACTGACCTTGAGTGTTGGAGTCCAGGTCCTGTAGTGAGATGGAGTGTGACTTTTACCAGGGCCAGGCAGAGAGAATTTATTGATCAGGACCACGAATATATATATATACCTCAAATGCTCATAGACTTGATACAAAGTACACTCTTTGAAGTTCTTATAGTTTTCTCTAACAAACAAGATCTATTGAGATGTAAATGATTAAGTCCTGGGTCTGGGTTAATTAGACAGAGATGCAAATAGTTGAGATATACATCAGGGTAAAGTTTATCATACCATTGTCTCAACTATCTTTCTCCCAAATGCCTTTAGTCTCTATTGTGGGCTCTTTTTCCTGTCCTAAGTTCAAAGGTTTGCCTTTAATCCAAAGAGTAGTGTTTGTATTTTGCTTCAGTGGCTAGATTGTTAATTTATTATATTGACAAGCAGTCTGCTATTTCAATAAGGGAGTTTTGATGAGCTGAATTACTATAAGATTCAAAATCTGGAATGGATTCTTACCTCCTGGCCCACTACACTTGAGAAAGATCCAACAAAGAAGACTGAGAAGGAGCAATGACTCAGGTAAGGAGGAAAATGAGGAGAGAGCTGTGTAACAAAAGCCTAGAAATGACAAATTATTAAGGGGGGAAAGATTATTACCAGTGTCAAATGTTGCAAGATCAAGAAAGATAAGGACTAAAAAAATGCCATTAGATTTTTTGATTAAATAACCACTGGCAACTTTAAAGAGAGGAATTTCAGTTGCATGAAGTTAGAAACCAGATTGAAAGAAGATTTAGAAGAGATTGGGAGGAAAGGCGCCAATTTTAGATGGCTTTCTCAAAGGGTTTAGTCACAAAAAGTAGAGGTTGGATGATAGCTAATAAATATAGTCAGATTAAGTGAGGTTTTTTAAGAATGCAGGGGAGTCATGGACATGTTTATAATCAGTAAGGAAGTTACATTTTAAAACTTGAGTTTTCTTTGACTAAACTTTTGCCCTACTTGAAACTAGCCATTATCTTTTACTATAACCAGACTTTCTTTTCTAGTCTAATAAGACTATTTCACAATCACAGAAAGGTTTTTTTTTTCCTTTTTCTTTTTCTTTTTTCCTTTAGCTGAGGCAACTGGGGCTAAGTGACTTGCCCAGGGTCACAGCTAGGAAGTATTAAATATCTGAGGTAGGATTTGAACTCAGGATCACAAAGTTTTAAAGGAAAGAGGTACAGTATCAGGAACAACAATCTTCCTTGAAATGATCTATTTCCTTTCCGTATGTTTTGTAAACAATCCTGTTTGTTTTTTAAGAAAAAAAATGGAGCTGTTTATATATTTACTCCAGCAAAGAACAAACTCTACTTCTCACTTCCTAGAAATGACTGTGTATTTATCAATTTCAGTATAGACTTAATGATGACACATCAATGGAGATGACAAAGCTGATGAGATTGATGGGATTTTCTCCCTAGCCCAAACCCCACAAAAATTCTCTCTCACTAGCTGACAAGAGTAAAGGTACAGGTCTACATAGTCTATAATTTCATCATCCATCAAGTCTAGACATACCATAAAAATCAGCCAGCATGAAAGTAGATGTAGACCAAGACATTAAGCCATAAACTTTAATTACTCTGTCCCCTGACGTGGCGCCTGCACATTTTCCTTTTTTGCTGTTCTTGGGATGAACTTATGACAAAATCTGGATAATTATAACATCATTACCATATATTAATACCTCCCCTCACCTGCAGGTTTTTCTGTATGCATTATAGGTAACCACATGTACAGTTCCTTATAAGGCTTTAGGACCTCCCAAGTAAGCAAACTCCTCAAAATCTACATATTTTGTGATGTAATCAGATTCCATGAATATCTTTGTCTTTGTTGGGCTGCTAAATCCTGTTAAACTCCTAAAAGGAGCACATCCCACTCTGACTGCGTGATTCTCAATCATTCTTAATCATTCTTAATAAATTCCTTTACTTGATTTGGAGATTGTCTGAGTCCAGAATTCTTTCAAAGATGACACCATAGATTATTTGCTTGAACCCCAACAAGATCATCAAGTGAAATAATACAGATATAAAAAAAGAGGACCCAGGAGAGAACCCTGAGATAAGATGACATGATCTAGATGAAGATCAAGCAAAGGAAATTGAGAAGGAGTAATCAGATAAATAGAAGACCAGGAGAGAATGAAAACCTACAGAAAAGAGTATCAAGGAAAAGGGAATGACCAACATTGTCAAAGGCTGCAAGAGAGGTTAAGGAGAATGATGAAAAGATCATTGGATCTGACAGTTAAGTGATCATTAATTTGGAAAGAATATAGAGTTCTTGGAGTTACTGGATTGAGGTCAGAAATTAGATTACAAAAGGGATTAAGAAGAGAATGAGAGGAGGAAAAGTACATGCACTTTATTATAGACAGCTTTTTAGAGGAGTTTGGCCACAAAAAGCATAATAGATATAGATGTTAGTTAAAGAAGAATGAAAGGATCAAGTGAGAGTTTTTTCAGTATATAGAAAAATTTCCTAGCAGTGGTGAGAGCTCAATTAAAGCTGTGTAATATAAATTTGTGGTGGATCCAATCAGAATAATTACCTCATTTTTTCCACCTACATTTAGCAGCATTTGTGTTGAAACAAAGGGAGAAGATGGTAGGAGTCATCCAACACTTAAACTTGACAGAATATAATCAGCAGTATGATGAGCCCAAGAACTAAGAAAGAATAGTGTAGAATTAAAATGGTTCACCAAGAGGTCAAGATAGGAAAAAGAGGAGAATAGATAGTGCAGTTTATATGGTCTGGAAGAGAACTGAGAAAATGAGGGATTGGAGATCATATTGTGAACAAAGAATAAGGAAAGATACAGCCAATGTCAAATTTGTTTTACTTGATTATACTTATTTGTTACAAGGATATCTTGTATTCCACTGGAAGATGAGAGATATGAGGGGAAAAAAGAAATCAATGTTTAATCATGTTTTCAAAATTAATTTAATTGAAATAAAATAAAATTTGTTTCTTTATTATATTACAATTACAAATAATTATATTTGGCAATCTTTGAGCTATACAGTTAGTATAGTCAGTGTCAGGCTTATTTAAGAGTGTCAAACAAAGAGTTCAGCCTCTTACAAGGCACTAATGAGGGCTTGTGGCCTCAGTATCAGAAGAGAAAAGAAGAAAAGAGGCCATATTTGAAAGATAATGCAAAGATCAAATAGACTTTGTTAAGAGATTAGGTATGGGAAGTGATCAATAGAGAGGAGTCCAGAATGTCTCCTAGATTTTGGTCATCTCTCACTGTCTCAGTTAATGGAGGATCAAAATTTCTTGCAGTATAATTCTCTGATGTCACAACATTAAGTAACTGGAATTTTCCTAATCTAAAATTTCTCCTGGTGTGATTCCTCCTTGTAAATACATGGATTTATAAGCCTCAAAAAATAAGCAGGTTTTAGAGATCAGTAGAAACAGATGGGGCTCATATCAGAGCCATAAGGAAAAAAAAAATTATACTCACCGTTGAGGCTCTCTACTCCTCCCATAAGCAAGAGTGGCTTTGGTCACTGTATTTCCCTTGGAAAATCTCTCACTAGGTATGGTCTTCATTGTGGCTTCTCAGCACATATCTCCTCTTGGGGCATTTCAAAACTACAGCTGGACACAAAGAATCACTCTTCCAAGTTATTTCACCTGCAGGTCTAATTGTCTCCCAGAAAATGAGAATTCAGTAAAGAATTCATTAGTGACTCCATTCATGGAGTTTGATAATAGATAATTCTATAAAGGAAATAGGCATTTCCATTCTAGAGGAAAGAGGAAGTGCCACTGAGGAGGAGGAGCAGGAGCAGGAAGAAGAAGGAAGAAGAAGGAGAAGAAGAGAAGAAGAAGAAGAGAAGGAGAAAAAGAGAAGAAGAAGAGGAGGAGAAGAAGAAGAGAAGAGAAGAAAAGAAGAAGAACGTACCTCAACTCATCCTCTAGTAACGTCACATCATAATATTTTGGTGAAATCATTGTTATGTAGGAACTGAGCTAAGAGGGTTTAGAAGATATATTTTTGTTGTTACATTTTCAAAATAAATCTCTCTCTGTAAAAACTAATCAACTAGCAAGTGGTTAAATGGTGCTATTCACTGTCACTTAAGGAGGAATGGGGAGGAACCACACCTTGTAGAGACTCAAACCAATATCAATTTGCTCAGGGCACCTAGGGTAGAAGTACTTTTTCTGACACTCTAAGAAAGTGAGGCTAGAGCATACTTGCTGTAAAAGGCAAAAATATTATCCCTGCCATGAGGAAGCTCACATTTTAAGAAAGAAGACAACATGTAAATAACTGTACACATATGTACAAATATGGATGTACAAATATGTACAAATTACTCTACACATGCACTGAGTAAATGGAAGTTAATGTATAAAGAAAGGCACTGGGCAGGATGAGGGGAGGGGAGAATCAAAAAAGTCCTTTTGAAGAAAATAGGATTAAAGTTGAGTCAAAACACATTAGGGAAACTTAAGAACTACAAATGGAAGGTGTGGTTTAGAGTAATGAGAAATTAGTCTCTTTTTCTAAGTATTTAAATGATTTCTTTCCAAAATATTTTTTATAACACCACACTATTATGAGTTTTCATGACTACAACAATAATGTTCTTAATCAGAAGAGAAGTTTCTATTGTTTGAGGGAAATTTAACTGTATAATGAAAACACAGAATTTAATAATTATGAAAACATACTTATTTATTTTAGCCATCCAATTCGCATCTCTTGTAAATCACTATCGGCTCCAGACAATAGATAGTGCAGAAAAATGGAGTCAAGAGTTTTCTCTGCCAGGCACAGATCGGAGTAACTGGGTCATATAATGCTTGGAGGGGAATAAAGTATTAAATGTTCTGAATAATAGGAAGGGATTGACTCATGAGGGTATTAAAGGCTAAAACCAGAAGATTTTATATTTGATCATGGAGATAATAGGGATTCACTGGAGTTTGTTGTGTAGAGAGGCAACAAGGCAGGCTTGTATTTTAGGAAAATCATTTTGGCAGCTGACTGGAAGATGGATTTGCATGAAGACTTATAAAGGAATATTCCTGTTCTGTGAGTAAGCCAAAGAGATTCTCTCAGCCATTTTTCTGATTTTGGGAGCTTCAAAACTATGTCTTTACTTCTGTCTCAATTGAGAACTTCCTTCAGCACTTATAACTTCCTTTGCCCTGGAACAGACACCCTGGAATATTCTTTTACAAAGCCTGCTTTTTCTCCCATAAGTGATTCCCTTCCAGAGTATCCATTCTGTGGAAAAGTCCAGGTCAGCCTGCCTTTATTCTCCTCCTGGCCTTGCCTCTGACTTTCTGGCTTCAAGACCATTTCTTCCCTACTACTATCTCATCTTGCAATTTCCCTCTATGCTTAAGAGCTTCTTGCTCTGCAATAGCCTAGTAATAAGATTCATAAATCTCTCAGATTTTTAAAGTCTCAGAACTTTAAAAATCAGAGTTTTTTTTTTTAATTTCTTCATTTTAAGATATGACCAGCCCCTGACATTCATGCTCATAGGTACCTTTCTTTGTTCTAATAGATACATGGTGTGGGATTATAATACAGGAAAAATCCATATTGTTGAGGGGTGAGGATACCCTAACAGTGATGGGGGTCCCCAGGCTAGTGTCGCAGGTTTTGGGAAAGATTTTGCAGTCCCAATCTCCAAGCAAGATCTCTGGCAGAAATGGGTTTATTTTCACTAAGCAGCTCTCAGTGAGCTAGTTCCTGATTAGGAATTAGCAAAGGTTGGGATTCAGAGCCTTGATTATATTTAGCTTTCTATGGTCCGGAACTATGGAGCGATCTCCAGATGAATTTAGGGACTAATTTCCAGGTCAATAATGGGTGGTGGTTATGCCCCATGCCAAGATCTCCAAATGAATTGCAGGTGAGGATCATTGTGGGAGTTTCCCCTGGGAATCAAGTAGGATTGAGGATGTTCCCAAAGGTCAGGAGGGGTTGAGATTCAGGGTTTTTCTAACTCAGGTCCACCCCTCCAAAGATCAGGGGGACACAGTTCTATTACATCAATTTCACAAGACAGTTATGAGCAAAGTGCTTGGGAAACCTTAAAGCATTATATAAATTTGAGATGTAAATAATAATAATATATAATAGCACTCTTCTTAATATCAATTTCATAAAGGTAGGAACTGTGTTTTATCTATACTTTGTGTCTATCCCAATGCTTAGCACAGTGTATGAAGGGGATGTTTAATAAACATTTAATGAATTAAATTGAATTCCATTCAATTCTTTGGAACTTCTATCTCTTACCAACTGACAACATCGAAGGATCCCAATGATCCTCTTTATAGAGAGGTATATGCCATATATCCTGCCACTTTCTACATCCTCCTCCCTCTCCATCATCCTGTTTCTTGTGGCATTACCAAAAAAAAAAAAGTATGTGTATAACACACATATATAAACAAACTAGAGAATACTTCTGTAAAGCAAACTTAAACTTGATATTTCTCTTATGTGACAAAATGTCACAGCTATATTTCACTAGAGCCCTATATCTAATTTGGGGTGCACACCCATTTTGTACTTATGTGTAATGTAGTTATTCGTATCTAGGCGCTGGCTCACTAGTCTGGAATTGTTGCCAAGGAGACTCAGGACACCAGAAGTATCTATGGAAACTGAGATTTCCCTCCAGAGTTCTCAGGATCTGTGATGTTGACCTTGGAATTGAAGATACTTGGAAGAAGAAGGATACAAAAGGATCTATTTTGACCATGAAACATTGATGTTTGGGGCCCAGATGTAAGTACCCAGTCTCTCAATCACTCTGTCCCAACCTATGGATCAGATAAATTTCATAACAGGTGATGGAGATCAGAAGCTAATGAGTATATAGAGTGAGCTCAGATTCCTAGGCAATCTGTGCTCTTCCTGCCCAATAAAGATCCTATGTCCAGTTTAACTAAGAGATAATCTCTTCCCATTTTCTTTCTGCCCAGTGAAATGAGGAGGAAGCAGAAGAAAAGAAACAATCAACTTATCCCTTTCAGGTTTTGTTAAGAGAAACAAAAAACAAAGGGTAACTGATGACATCCCTATCAGATATCATAAGTGAGTCTGTATATATTATAATCTGAATTCATTATCATTACATACAAGTTCTATTAAAAGGGAGAGCCAATTCAGTATGTTATTATATCTTATATTCTTATTATTCTTGACCATTACACCAACAATACCTTAGTTGAAAATTTATTTTCTAAAGCACTTAATTTTAGAAAATATATCAGCTGATATTCATCATTTTTAAGACACCCAGCATGGTATCTGAATATTTTAATAATTAACTCACTATTAAGAGTTATTGGTCGTCTAAATGTACATATAGTCTTCACCTCACAAATTTATGGGCCTGTGGAGCATAGGATTTAGAACTGAAAGAGATCTCAGAAATCATTTACTTTGACACACACACCTAACATCATTTTATAGACCACAAAACTGAGATTTACCAAAGATTATTCAGATAGCAAGTCACACAGATTTGAAACCTTGGTTTCATCTTGATTCCATCTTCGTCCTCAAACCATATATGTAGTTGCTGAATGTTATCATTTCTACTTCCAAAACATTCCTTGCAACTGTCTTCTCAAATGTCTACCATTTTAGTTCAGACTTTAGTCACCTAACATCTGAATTCTTCAAATTGCCTTTAGATTGAGCTCACTTCCTAAAGTTCTTCCCTTTTCTAATCCATTCTCCTGCTTCCACAGTAATTTTCCTAATCTAATGTCACTCCCTTACTTAGTATGTTAGTTCCCTATTGTTTCTAAAACAACAACTAAATGAAATCCAGGATTCTAGTCCATTTTCACAAGAATCTCTTTATTCACAGGATATGGTTACTCAATACCCCACCCCTGCATGAGGGGTAGAATGGAAAATACCTTGGAAGAAGAAAGAAATCATTGCTTTTGCTGGCTTCCAGTTTAAAGAAGGAAGATAAGTGGTTTCAGATTTTTTCCAGAGAGAGGTAAATGAAGGGAGAAAAGGACTCTAAATAAGGGATTTGGCACCTCAATCTTACTATGCAAGGGAGTTCAAGCAATTTCCCCATGCATGAGATTTGGGTCTCTGTCTCTGTCTCTTTCTTATGATGGAGTTAAAAATCTTACATGAGAGAGTCCCTTCATTCTGAGTATTATTTATATAACTTCTCTGATGTCTATTTCCTATCAGTTTATTGGCTATACATTATGTTTGGTATTTGTATAACTAGCATTTGGTTGGATGGAAAGCAAGTATCTGAAGTCAGTCTCTGCTTATTGCACCCCTTCCCCATTAAAAGATAGCAATCAAGAGCACAGCTTGCACCTAAAAATTATTTTCTCTAGACTAACAATATATAAGTGGAGAGTTAGATACAATCTAATCTAGTACCCTCTTTACAGAGTGCAAATCATTTAGCCTCATGGTCTCTAGAGATGTCCATTTATTCTAAGGAGCCATATCTAGATAAATAGTTGAAGGTAAAACACATACTATAACTCTAATCTTCTTGTCACTTCCCTTCATTCTGTGTGAAGAAAATGAAATGGTCAAAAACATTCTATCTCCTACTTCTATTACTTTTTCCCTTATGCCCAGAATACATTCCCTCCTTTATCTCTGCTTCTTAGAATTCCTGTTTTTTTTTCAAAACTTATCTTAAGTAGCATCATCTGCCTGAAGGCTTCCCTGATCTTTTCAGCTCCTTAGCACTTTCTCTCTCAAAAATAATAAAAATTTCAAAATAAATTATATTTATTGTGTATATAATCTGAATAGTGTACCTTCAGAACTATAAAATGGATCTTAACAGATTTGGAAAGAAGACTACTCAAAAAACACACATAATATTTTAAAAAGCATAGGGTTTATAAGTCTAAGCTGACTGTAGAAACTAATAATACTTTCAATCAAAAAAGAAGATTGATGACATCATGCACATAATAAACAGCTCAAAAACACAGAAAAGCATTTCTAGACTAAACAGGCATTACTTCACTAAGCAATAAAAAAGACTGATAACAAATATCCATCACTGGATTTGCCAAGTATAACTAAAAGTGACTTACCACTTGATGGAGCCCATAAAACAACTAAGTTCCAAGAAGAGAATCCAAAGGTCCTCCATGAGTGACATCCACATAAATTCAATGAAATATTTTGACAGAAGAGAATCAAACATATAGCTGAGTCATATCATTGCATTTGTGGAAATAGAGGTTTGTAATGGTAATTCAGGGTTACATCATTGCCTACAGTCAAGTAAAAGCCTAGGAAAAGAGGAAAGGAAGAAGGCGGCTATAACTATTTATTTAGTACCTATTAGATAAAAGATATTGTACTAAGTGCTTTACATATATTATCTTATTTCATCCTCACAACAACCAACTAAGGTAGGTGTTGTTATAATCTCCATTTTATAGTGGAGAAAACTGAGAAACCTGAAGCAAGCATAGGAGCAGGGATTTGAATTCAGCTCCTTCAGATCCTTCTAGACCCAGGACCTTTTCCACCATACTACCTATCTTCCTACAACTATCTAAAGCTACTAAATACTTACGTCAAAAGCTACAAAAGGCTTATCTGTAAGGCATAATGTTTGATGAACACCTCTGGAATGAACAAAAAATCCTTTCTAGATCACATTAACTTAACCATCCATATGTATATGTGTTTTTATTGAACAAATTATTATCACAAAAATCTGTATAATTAAAATGTAATTTTGTTCAGGTTGTATTAGGGACTTTGGGGCACACTTAAAGTTTGAAAACTCTGCTCTACAAAAATGAGTTTATGATAGTGATGTCATAAGGCCATTTCATTGCTTATAGGGATATAGAAAAGTCTTAAGGAGAAGACTTATTAATTCAGATCATATAAGGAGAAGTAAAAACTATAACATTTCACTGATGAACATATTGAAAGCAATTAAAACCTATGCAATACTAGTCTCAACATATAATTTGAATGATAGAATATAACAGATTTTGGATTTCTAAAAATATCTCATATCTTAAAAACTCATACAACATTTAACAAAGTAGAGTGTAGCATCCAAAAAAAGGAAGTTATTGAAATATGAACATTTTCTTATCAAAAAGGACAAAGAGAAATAGTATCTCAAGAACACATGATAAAAAGGTTTAAAACTTAACAGAAAACTTTTAGAGCAAATAAATATATATAATATAGTACCCACTCTGATTTCATTTAATTCCCAAACACTACTAGGTCTGGTGGGTCAGGTAATCAATCAGAGAGTGATCAGCTATTTCGTGGAAAGATTTCAGGACAACTCTGAGAATTGTGGGTTTTCTAATAGTATTGTTCATAAGCCCCCACTATTGTGATTCCCATTTATTATCCAGTTGATATATATTAATAAGGTCATAAAGTAAGAATAATTGGTACAAAACATCAGTCTTCAACCTTGGTAAATGGATAATTAGCTCATAGCTCCTAATTATATAAATGTCCTTTTTCTCCTTCCTGGAATCCTCATGAAGTTCTCCTGAGGTGTCCTTGTAGAAACCTGAAGTTTCACTTCTTAGACTTCACTTAATTCACGCTCTGTGAAGCTGCCTTCCCTGTCTAGTTTTTGCTTTCTCTCTCTCTCAGATGCCAGATGGATGTATTGTTTGTTTCTGGTCCAGTCCCTTCATTGACATGAACACGGGACATGACATGACAATCTGGGATTACTTATCCCTTGTTGACATCTCTTCTTCAGGTACAAGAGGCCTGCCTTCACTAAGAACTTTTGAAGCTTGACTCTTGAAGTAGATGATGAATTATTCTTGGTTGAATCTCCTTCTCTAATATATATTGATTCACAGGCATATTTATTTCTTTCAACTAATCTCAAAACATTTCATCATCTCATTTCATCTAATGTCTCAAAGCACTTTATTTCTTTCTAACTTGAGTATAAGTTAATTTATATCTTTGATTGATTAACTCTGAAATGTGTTTCTCATCTGATGAAAATATCAGGTTGTAGACCATCTTATTAGTCTGAAATACCTCTCATATACAAATGTATACAGAATGTATATATAATGTGTGTGTGTGTGTATACTATGTATATATACAATGAATCCAGAGTAGACTAAAAAGGAAAATCACTAGAAACTAAGAGTTTCATCCAGGGAAACTTTCTTATCCTGTGCAACTTATCTTGAGAGCACTTTGCCTGTCTACCTGTCATTACTCTCACCACTACTAACCCACCATCTTCTCTTTCTCTAGCCGACCACACACATAAATATACTTATCTATGTAACATACACACACACACACACACACACACACACACGGCTATGGATATAGCTATGGGTCTATATCAGATCAAATAGGTATAGAAAGATAAGCATTTTTAACTGAATATATGATGGTCTTTAAATTATGTATCTATATACATATATTTACATATATGAGTATATGCATATGTATGTATGTATGTCAGTATTTGGCACTTTTCTAGATTGTAGTTACCAACTTTTTGTATAAGCACATTGAATCACAAGACTTAAAAAAGTAAATATTTATCATTAAACAGAAGAAAGGTAACAAAGTAATGGATAGTCATTCTTGCAACCAGGAAGATTTTAGCTTATATCTTCTAACCCATATTGGCTTTATGACTCTAGGCAAATCACAACTTCTCATTGCTCAGGGCAACTCTGAGAATATAAATTGTAGTTGCCAATTTGCTTTAATAAAATGAGTTTCCTCATTTAAGAGTTCCTTATATCCTTATCCCATATGCCTATAAATTATGAAATCAAACAGTCTCATTTCAGAATTTGATAATATAACCATCATAAGTAATCAATGAACATCCCCCTATCTTGTATCCTCCCCTTCTCCCTACCAAAGATATCAGTAACAGTTTAGAATTAGTAGGGCCCCAACTGTAGAAACTATGGTCATTCTTGCAGCCATGTTTTTTTATCATTTTATTCAGTTATCAATAATACCCTAGTCTTTCCCAACCCAGTCTTCCTAAGTCAAGCTCATCTTTTTCTCATAGAACTTTTATGATCCTCTTCCACTGCTTTATACTGGTCAAGAAACCCTACCCCACTCCCAAAAAATGTTTTACCTCAAAGGTAAAGAAAGAGTTGTATCATGTTTTCTTTATCTAGAGGGCAAAGACAGTTAGTCTTCCCGCACATTCCGTGTCCAGTTCTGGCAGAGTATCCACAAGAATTCTGCCCAGAATCTATTTCAAACACTGAACTTTGGCAAACTTCATGCCTCAGAAATACAATTCAGCCAATTACCACTCTTTCTTCCTCTACTCCCCAACCTGCACATAGTTTGAAGAAACATTGCAATCCCCACTTCTGGCTTTTTATATTGGGATGTTCATTGATTAGTTATGATGGTTATATTATCAAATTCTGAAATGAGACTATTTGATTTCTTGGAATTACAAATATCAATTTGTAGATTGTAGATCTGCAATTTTATGTGCAATCTTTTTTTTATTATACTATGTTACAGAACTGCTTGCTTTATTCTATAAATTTAAAATGCAGTAATTAAAAAAAAAATAGATTTGTCATAGAACCATAGATGTAGGTCTGGTTTACCTCAGAGATCATTTACTCCAACACCTTAATTTTACAGATGGGGAAACTGAGGCCCAGGAAAGTTAAGTAACTTGTTCATGATCAGAAGTGGGATTTGAATCAAGACAAATGAATACATATTTCATTAACTTTTTCAATTGGAGGTTTACTGTAAATCTAAATGAAAATATATATTTAATTTTAAAGTATATATTGAATCAAGCAGATAGGTGACATAGTAGATAGAATACTGGGGCTAGTCAGGAAGATTCCAGCCTCATATGCTTAGTAGCTTTGTAACCCTTGTCAAGTAGCTTAATTTCTGTTTGTCTCTGTTTCTTCATCTGTAAAATAAGGGTAATAATTGCACCTCCTTCCTGAAGTTGTTGTGAGGATCAAATGAAATCAAAGTTGCAAAGATTTAGCATAATGCTTCACACAGAGTAGGTATAATATAAATGTTAGCTATTACGATTAATAATAATTTAATTAATTTTAATGATAATAATAACTACAGTTTTTGCCAAGAGCTAGGAAGAATTCTTTATCATTAGTTTATGTAGTTGTCATCAGTCAATGCATTGATCAATGTTCTTAAGTCTTTTAAAGTTGTTTTCCTTTATATACTATGATTAATATAAATTGTTCTTGTTGTTTTTTTCATTCTGCATAAGTAGATTCAAATCTACCCACATTTTTCTGAATTCATTTGTCATTTTTTAACTGTATGATAATATTATATAATATATATATTCATGTATTATAATTTGTTCAATAAATCCAACTTGATTGGAAGCTTCTTTGTTTCAAATTCTTTGCTATAACAACAACCACATACACATAAAAAAGCAGTTCCATAAATATTTTGTTATATATGATTTCTTTTCTTATGTCTTTGATCTCTTTGGTATATTATAAATAATGGATCATATTGTCAGTTTAGTGATTTAGGGGAATAAGTAAAAAAAAATTTCCATAGTAGTTAAACTAATTCAATGGCCCAATAATAATGCATTTGTATGCCTGTCCT
The DNA here is from genome assembly GCF_902635505.1 of Sarcophilus harrisii. NCBI lineage: Eukaryota > Metazoa > Chordata > Mammalia > Dasyuromorphia > Dasyuridae > Sarcophilus > Sarcophilus harrisii. Next base: position 244,227,494 of record NC_045426.1, read on the forward strand.
TCCTAATCTTCCTGGTATATCTGCCATTTTCCTCTTTTGCAATTTGATGGTTTTTCATATTTGTTTTAAATATTGTTAACAATTTAGAGTTTATTAAATATAGCTAATACATTGATTTTTCTTCTTTTAAAAACTGTCTTGACACATTCCTTGATGATTTGTCTATTGGAAAATAGCTCTTACTCCTTTATATTTTTCCATATGTGTGTGTATATTTAAATAGGCATATATGTATGTATCAATTGGATATTGGAGAAATATGTAGCAAAAATATTTTTATATTTTACTATATAATTCTAACTACAATGATTTTTGGTGCAAAAACTTTCTAATATCATTTAATCAAAATGATCCTACTTTTTATAATCATATCTATTGCTAGATAGATGGCTAACTATACTCATAGTTGCGAAAGATACTGTTTTCCCTTCTCTACTGATTTGTGCATTGTATGACCTTTTATATGTAAAATATGTATCCATTTGTGATGGCATGAGATGGTGATCTTAGCTTAAGTTCTGTCAGATAATTTTTTAGTTTTTCCAATGTTTGTCATCAAATGACTCTTAATGCAGCAGGTGATATCTTTGGGATTATCAAACACTATACTATTATGTTTTATTGTTTCCCTGTCTTATGTTTCATTAAACAAAGTTTGATTTTTTTTGTAGTAGCAAATTGTTTTGATAAACACTGCCTTATGGTAATTTGAAATATGATATGGCTATCCTTATTCCTTCACTATTTACTTAAATTGATAAAATTTTAGTAAGAGCCTGATTCATGCTAGGAATTCTGCTAAGCACTAAGTAAGCGTACAAATAAAGGCAAAAATTATCCCTGGCTTCTAGGAATCTTGAATGGGAAAGACAATAGGTAAACAACTATGTACAAACAAGATCAGTACAAGATTAAATTGGAATTATTCTCAGAAGAAAGTTTTAAGGGAGATAAAGAAAGACTTATGCAGTTGGATGGCTCCAGTAGATAGAATGCTAGACCTGGAGTCAGAAAAATTCATTTTTCATGTCAAATCTGGCTTCAGATACTTACTAACTGTGTGATGCTAGGCACATCACTTAGTCTTGTTTGCTTCAGTTTTCTCATCTGTTAAAATGAGCTGGAGAAGGAAATGGCAAACCACTTCAGTATCTGTGCCAAGAAAACCTCAAAAGGGGTCACAAAGACTCCAACCTACTTGAAAATAACTGAACAACAACAAAAGAAAAGCTTATTATAGATGATGGATTTTAACAGAAACTTCAAGGAAGCCGGGATAGGGAAGAAAAAGAGATCAGGAAGGAGAGTATTCAATGGGAAATAGCCATTGAAAATTCATGAAGTTGAAAGATTGAATGTCTTATTGGAAAAAGTAGAGGTTACTGGATTGCAGAATAGAGTGTTGAAGAGGTGGGCAGGACTTGAGATATAAAAAGACTGGAAAAGTAAGAAAAGTATAAAGGTTTTTAAAATCAAACAGAGATTTTCATATTTGATCCTGGAAGGTGATAGTGATAAGTTATGGGTGATGAGTTTATTAAAAGGAGAGTGACATAGTCAGACTGAATTATAGGAATATTAAGTTTTAGCTGAGTGAAGGATAAACATGAATGAACAGAGACTTAAGGCTCAGAGATCAACCAATAGATTATAGGTAAGACCCTGATGATGATATATTTTACTGAATAGGGAGGGATAACATGTTTAAGCCTGTATTTTAAGAAGAGCAATTTAACAATGAGGTGGAAAATGAACCAGAGGAGAGAGAAAGGAGACAGTGAGACCTATCAAAATACAATAGCCCATAAATGAAGTAATGAATATCTGAAACAGAATGATGTCAGCATCAGAGGAAAGAAATGGGTGATTTAAAGAGATTTTATGAAGATAAAATAGATAGGATTTGGCAACAAATTGGATATGGAGAGGTGAGAGAGTGAGAATTTGAGAATGATATTTAGGTAATAAATCTGGGTAACTGAGAGGAAGGTGGTTCCCTTGACACTAATATGGAAGTTAAGAAGAGAGAATTTGGGGAAATATATGAGGTCAGTTTTGGACATGTTGAATTTTGAATCTTTGGAATCTGGTTAGATTACCAATTGAAATATCATAGAGGAAGAAGAGATGAGGGCCCAGAATTGAGAGCTTTCCAGGACATTCATTGGCCTCAAATGTAACTTCAGTGAAGATCCAGCATAGAAGATTGAGAAGGAGTGGTCAGAGACAGGAAGAGAATGTATAGAGAAGAATATCAAAGGAAAAGGTGATTTATAGTATCAGAAGCAGTCTAGAGATTGAGAAAGTTGAGAAAAGACCATTAGATTTGTCAATTTAGAGGTCACTAGGAACTTGAATAATGAAGTCAGGACTCAGATTGCAGAGTTAAGAAGATAATGAAAGGAAAGAAAGTGGAGATACCAAGTATAGACAGCCTTGCCAAGGACTTCAAGACAATAGTTACTAATGATGAATGAATCAATTTGGAGTTTTCGAGAATGGAGGCAACATAAGAATGTTTGTAGGTAGAAGGGAATCAGGGAGCAGATGGAGACCAAAGATTAATAAGAAAGCAGGGATGGCAGAGGAGATAGGATCACTTCTACATGTATAAAGGTCATTTCTTCAGATGAAGTGAGGTAAAGGGGAAATAAAGATCTCATGTTATGAAATAAAGAAGAAGAAAGAAGATGGGATTCTCAGCAAGCAGCCTCATTATTTTTTTAAATGAAATATTAAGTAAGGTTTTCAGTAACAGTTGGGGGAAGATATTAATAGGGGAAGTCATGGAAGACTTGGGAAGGAATAAAAAGGTTTGGAAAAGCCCCTATGATGAGTGGTATAATGAATCAATGAGGAAAATATTAAAGGATTGTATTTTTGTAAGGATCTAGTTGAGCAGCAAGGTGATTCAGGCCAGTTCCAATGGTCTTGTGATGGAAAGAGCCATCTTCACCCAGAGAAAGGACTGTGGGGACTGAGTGTGGATCACAACATAGTATTTTCACTTTTTGTTGTTCACTTGCATTTTGTTTTCTTTTTCATTTTTTTTCTTTTTGATCTGATTTTTCTTGTGCTGCAAAATAATTGAGGAAATATGTATAGAAAAATTGCACATGTTTGACATATATTGGCTTACTTGCCATCTAGGCGCAGGAGTGGGAGGGAGGGAAAAAATTTGGAACACAAGGTTTTACAAGGTTGAATGTTGAAAACTATGCATATGCTTTGAAAATAAAAAGCTTTAAATAAAAAAAAAGAATCTAGTGGAGAATGTGTAACATAAATTTGCAGTGTATCCAATCTGCATATTTTCATTATTTTTTCTAGCTTCATTCAGCGCCACATGGATAAAAGCAATGACAACAGAAAGTAATACAAAGGAGTAATCTAAGACTGAGATTTGGAAGGACAATATTGGTGATGGGTTAATGGCACAAGGATCTCAAGAGTAGAGGCTAGTATAGAATCATATTAATTTACCAAAGGGACAATCTGAGGAAGGGAGGAAAGTGTAGCCAGGACATGATGAATGTGAAAATATATTTAGAAGAATTGCACATGTTTAACCTATATTGGATTATTTGCTGTTGAGGAGAAAGGGGAAGGGGGGAGAGGGAGGGAGGAAAATTTGAAACCCAAGGTTTTGCAAAGGTGAATGTTGAAAACTATCTTTGCATGTATTTTGAAAAATAAAAAGATTATTTTATTCTAAAAAGATGATTGTTCATGGCCTGGGATGCAGTGAATGGCCTCAGCATTTTTGATATCTAACCAAGCTCTAAGTATTCAATAATGTCTGTTTTAGACACCTTGATAGCCACTGAAACATATTTTTCTCTACCCATTTTACCAAGACAATTCTTCACAGCCTTAGGGTTGGCATCCCCCTGATTCATCAAAGTTCCCTTCACCTTGGTTTAGCCTATCTGCCAAAAATGGTTTTGCAGGAGTTTGAAAGAACATTACTTTAGCAGTTGCTTGGACAGGGGGAGAGATTTGAAGCAGGGAGAGCTCATTCAGGAAACAATTACAATAGTTCAGCTGAAAGGTAATGAGATCCTGAACTAGAGTAATTGCTATGCAAGTGCACAAAAGTCAATATAGAAACATATTTGCTGGTAACAAGTGCCAGAATTTGAAAATGTATTTGAGCTGTGGGATTTATGAGAGTAAGGTGTTAAACTATGAGGGAAGTTGTGAGTAAGGATGACTATGAGATTAGCTGTATCTTTAACATTAAATGACAAGCTAAGAGCAGTTGGTTTTCTGGAAAGATAATATATCATTTTTAAAAATATATATTGAGTTGACTATGAAATATTTGTTTCAAAATGTCAAATAGGACTTGTTGATGTAGCTCAAGAGAGAAAGAGGGCTCAAAATAAAGATGTGAGAATCATCTACAGAGTTAATAATCTTAAGGGCAGATCAGATCACCAAGTGAGAAAATAGTGAAAAGGGAAAAATACCCAAGATAGGAATTTGGGGAAAACCAAATTAGCAAGAAAACCTGAATGAAGATGTAGCAAAAGAGCCTGAGGAATGAGTGAAATGGGAAACTGAGGACTTCTCAGAATAATAACTGCAGGAAATTCAAGACTCAGCACCAAGGATCTGTTAATCATTAAGGCTCTGGGAAGAAGAGCAAAAGACATGCTCTTCTAGCAGAAATATTTGAGATAAACTCCTGGACCTTTACTTAACTGCTTAGATAAAAGCATGATTAATTATTTAATAGCCCAGAGATATTCAAGAAGTCTCCAAACTAGCTATCTCTATTTGCTGATTGAGGAAGCCTGAGATAAATTAAATCTTCTTGGTTATTCTACTTTAAGGGATTACTTGCCTCTAAATAAATTTCCTTATTGTGAGGGATTATATGGTTTCTTATAAAATTATTAACTAAGGTAGATTGAACCTATAACCTAAATTTAGTTTATAAAGATCTGATGGGTTTGGGAAATGAAATTCTTTGTACAAACCTTATAATAGAATGCTCATACTAGCTCAAGTAAGCATTTGTAAACCTTGTAAGGCTGACCACTATAAACCCATAAACTTAGGCAAACACACCTGCAAGCATTTGTAAACCTTGTGAAACTGACCACCATAAACTTAGGTAAACATATCTGCAATAAGCCAACTATATTGGCTTGGCCAGAATTGACCAAATCTGTGCTATTTCCAGCTAAGCGGGCAGTGAAAATTAACTGAATAAGAGGAAGGTGTGTGTGTGTGTGTGTGTGTGTGTGTGTGTGTGTGTGTGTCTGTCTGTCTGTCTGTCTCATGGATTCTTGTGGTTTATAACTATATAATCGCCCTTAACGTCTGTGAAAATTGGCCTCCTCTCTCTGGAGAACTCCAGTGAGTAGACCATCTGCTTCTTGTGAGATTCTAATAAAGCTTTTGTTCTTCACTTTGAGATATCTCTGAGTATTTTAAGTTAGTATTTGCCATACCACACAGCAATGATCAAAGAGGAAAAAAAAAACCAGGCCATGAGCAACATCCCAAAATTCATGGAAGAAAAAGAGTAGCCAGGAAGAGAAAATAGTCAAAAATGTCAAATGTCTTAGAAAATTAAAGTAATCTATAATTGAAATTGTCTTTTCTTATTCTTGTATCCTTTCTCTTCACTTAAATCAAACACTAAATATTGGTTCTTATTTACTCACTTTTCTCTTTTAATCCCACTTTTGAAATCAACTTCTGAAGTTCACTTGTGACTATTCCCTCCAAAACCCTACCTTTTTTTTCTCCTGAGGCAATTGGGGTTAAGTGACTTGCCCAGGGTCACACAGCTCCTAAGTATTAAGTGTCTGAGGCCAAATTTGAACTCAGGTCTTCCTGACTTCAAGGCTGGTGCTCTATTCACTGTACCACCTAGCTGCCCCTCTACCTTTTCTTAAATCCCTTTTTCTCTTTTTCCTAATGATTTTTGAATTATATATGTATATATATATATATATACACACACACACACACACACACACACACACACATACATACTCTTTCCTCAGTTCAAATAAGAATGAGGTTCAGAATGTGTCTCCTCTCCACATCCTCCATATTTTAGATAATCTTATGTTCTCTAATTAGCAAAAATAATTTCCTTTCCTTTCTTTTTCTTTTATTCCTCATTCCTCTATTTCTGTTTTCCTTTTCTCTAATAAAGAAATAAAAAAAAATAACCCATCATCCAGGCCCTATGTTTTTATTTTATTTACTTCTTGTGTGACTTTTAAAAGTGGGATTCAGAATTTGTTTGTTCACACCCATTAGAATATAATCTTTTGATTATCATTTAGCCTCTTCTACTTGCTCAAATGTATTCATATTTCTAGATTTCTTTTATATTGTATTTGCATTTCAAAAATTATACTCAATTCTGATATTTTCATCAAGGGTGATTAAAAGTCCTCTCTCTTCTACTTATTAAAGGTTCATTTTTTTTCCTTTTTTAATATTATACTGGATAAGCAATCCCTAGCTAGAACCTTGTTTATTTTTACTTTGAAAATATCATATTTCAGTATTTCTTTTTCTTTATAATAGTTTTACCACAGTATTGTATGAGCCTTACTGTGATTCCTAGGTATGTGAATTCTTTCTCACTGGCTACCTGAAATACTCTTTTCTTTGATCTGGAAGTTTGGGATTTGGGCTATAACATTTCAGGGCATTTTCAATTTGAGATTTATTTCAAAAGATGATTGCTAGTTACTTTCAATTTTCACTTTTCTTAGATCAGAGTAACTGATCAGAGTAATTCCTCATGGAATTTCTTTAAATATAACAAATTTTTTTTTAATATAGTTTTCAGGGAATCAAATGAATTTTAAACTATCTTTCTTCAATCTATTCTCAGTGATTTTTAATTATAGATACCTTATTTGTTTTTTTTTCACCTATTGACTTTTTTCTAATATTCCTTGTGTCACATTTGCTTTATTCCATTTTTCAAGGGAGTCTACCATTTTGATGTTTTCTTTCTTTCTAAGTTAATTTTTTTTGCTCAAAAACTCTAATTTCATTTTAAAATTTATTTATTTATTTTATCTATTCTTGGATTCTTGTCATTATTTTATCAAAAGCTCCATTTATTCATGTGTAAATATTATACAATTGTTTTCTTCCGAGTTTACTTTTTGAGCTTTTCATAATGCATTTCATAATGCATTGTGACAGCAGAGAAAGTCACTCTATTCACTTTTTTGACATTGATAATTATTTTTAGAGTGTTTCCACTTCAGTGTAAGTGTGCAGTCACAGCTAATCCTATGTTTTTTCTTCCTTTATCCTACTTCTTTTTTATTGTATCAATTCACCCAAAAATAAATGAAATCTGCACTGTCTCTGATCCTTGAGGCCAACATTAGAGTAGTTAATTAAAGTCTCTGTATTGTCTCCCTGAAATTTAATAGATTTCCCCAAGGCCAATGATTACTGGAAATAGAGTCAACTTGACTATGTATTAACTACCTATGGGAAGTGATACATGTAGAGAAGCCCATTTGGCCCATATTGCAAACTTTTCTTCTTCTCCATTCCTTTATGTATAACATTGCCCTGAATATATTTTTCTTTTACTGACACATCCTAATTTTTAATTATATGGTTTTCTTCATCATTATAATTTAGTATCAGAAATTAGATGTTTTGAACAAAGAAAGCCTTGGACTCTCTCTGTTTGTTTATGCTTTTCAGTAAGTAAAAAATTTAACTTCCATTATTCTATGTTCTAAGTCTGGCTGACTCAAGGACTTTTCTGTTTTGTGCTAGCAAGAGTTCAGGATCTTGTAAAAAGGAAATCTAGCTTATCACCTCTCTTATGTGAGAGTTACTTATGAGTCTATTCTCAGACTATATACATAGGTTTCTTTTAAGTCAGAAAATAGTTGTAAGCTGTTGCATTCATTCTGGCAAGCTTGATTCCATTGTTTATCTATTCTCCCCTTTCCTTGTGGGTCTCTGGGTTTTTCAGTAGAATCATTCATCTGTTATGGGAATAACCACTCTCACAATTCAATAGATGTGATTACAAGTCTCATATATATGTAAAGGAACAAGGATGAAGGAAACCAGTCTGGTTAGGTAAGTTCCAGGACCTATGTGATTTATATAATTCCCTTGAGATATAACTGGTATTATAATAAACATAAAAAGAAAAAGAAATGAAGAGTTACAAATATGGTAAAATAAAAAGAAACAGTACAATAATACTCCCACAACTACTCCATCAAAAATTGAGCAAAAGTCATCAGATGGAGTGGTTACTGAGAAATCTAAGAAATAACCACAATGGGGCACTTCTTTCATTCTATTTCAGCACAAAGATTGAGCTAGAGACATATAAATATTAGAAAGGGAATCCAGTCAAGAAGGTACATGCAGAGCTTTCTAACAAAAGAATTAGTTTGGGATCTACAATTTTATATAAGGTAGGGAGTAGTTATGGAAAAAGGCCAGCAACTAGAACAGGATCACAGGTTCACAACCATAAACCTAGGCTAGGGACTAAAGTGTCAAATCAGTGAATTTGAATGGGACAAGCTTATAATGTTATCATTCTGACCATATTCTAATCACATAGGAAGATCATGAATTAAACTTATAGATTTGGCTAGAATCTGCAGCTGAATAATCAGCAGGAAGGTCATACCACAGACATACCTACAATTCTGTCCCCCTAAACCCACAGGGTTTTTTAACTAGCTGACAAAGTCTGAGCCAGGAACTGTCTTTTAGAGCTCTACTGATTACATATCAATTGTGCTACCTAGACAAAAAGTAAGGATTATTCTATAGATTAGATCACTCTATATATCAGACTGTTTAGGATGTGATAAAAGTTTGAAACTCCTTGACTTGGTCTTTAGATCCTTGAGTAACATAGCACTCAAAGCCAACTGAAAAGCAGAATCTCTCAAACAACATAAACCTGATATTCCTTCCTAGAATTTACAGGACCTAATTTTAACATAAAGTTCTACTTTAATAAGTAAGACTGGAAAAATAAGTAAAAAAAAAAGATAAATAAGACATCAACATTATTATTGTTCCTCAAAAGTTCTATTTTCAGTTTTTAATATATTACTTTATTTCTTTTATCTATTTTTGAGGTTCTTGATAATTTTTTTTGATGACTTTTTTTTTTAAAGCTCTACTTATGTTTGTGGAATTACTATGGAATGACTATCTTCTGAGTTTACCTTTTGGTGTAGTGTAGCAGTATATAATAAAATATTTAATAGTCTATTGAAAACATCGCTGCTGGCAGGACAAGCTGCAGGAGTCTATGGGAAATGTAGTCTAGTGTTATTTCTTTTTTGTTTGTTTGTTTTGTTTTGTTTTTTTTTTTTTTTTTTTTTTTTTTTTTTTTTGTTTTTTTTTTTTTTTTTTTTTTTTTTTTTGTCTAGTGTTATTTCTAAGAAAAGTATGCTACATGGGAATGGCCTACAGAATTCTGATCTCTGCAGGCAGAAATTCTTTAGGAACTAACTGAGGCTTATGGAAAATGTAGTTCAATGTTCTTCTTCCTGTTCTGGGAGGGACTGAGACTTTCAAGAGCTTTAAAAGGAGTGTCCAGTAGAATCAAAAGTTTCATTTTCATTTTCTCATTCATTTGAAAGGATGACTCAAGGCAAGGTAAGCTAGTGACTGAACAGAGAGAATGAAGGAAGGCTGGATCACACATTAGAGACTGATGTCACTAAGGACCCAGATGGACATAGCTAATCTGTTTCTCTAAGGAGTCTCTAAGGACTTCTCCCTCTCTTTCTTTCTCTACCCAGCATCCTTTTAAATTTCCCTTAAGATTTGTGTATAATTACGGGTTAATGTATTACTTGTAAAAGCCAGTTTTCTATAGATAAAAATCTACCTAATTTAACTATTTTTGATTAGTTTTATATTCTTCATTATAAACAGGGTTTGTAAGAGAAATAAAAACTTTGGTATGGTATATAGAGAGTGATAGAGGACAGGTACTCTATCTGGATTGTTGGAACAGTAAATGACACCTGTCCCCAAACTTTACCTAACTTAATGACATGAGAAAAATCTTGCAATTTTAATAATTTCTATAATCTCAATATTAGAAAAAAAAACAAACTACATGACTCAAGACTATCAACCTTATATTCTTTTATTCTCTATGTTTTCATAATACTACTCAATTCTTCTCTTACTTATCTGACTATTCCTTCTCTGCCTTTGTTATATCTACATCTAGATCACTCCTGGATGACCTTGGGTGCACCCCCCCCAAAAAAAAAAAAAAAAGCTGTGCCTTATGCCCTCTTCTCTTTCTATACTATTTCATTTGGTGATCTCATCTGCTTCCATGACTTCAACTATCATCTCTATGCAACTGATTCTGAGATTTTATGTTTCACTTTAATCTCACTACTGACCTCCAATCTCACATTTCAAACTAAAAGTCTCGTAGGCATCTTAAACTCAACATGTACAAAACTGAATTCATTATCTTTCCCCTAGACCTCTCCTCTTCGTTCTTTCTTAAGTACCATGTCTTAAATTCAACTCCCTCTAGCTCTTAGTGATTGGCTAACAATAGGTCCCATCCCAAACCTCAAAATTTTTTCATTGTTTCGGCACTGATGGCTCAGAATGAGTGTCAATAGCAATTTTTTTTTTCTGTTTTTACCAGAAACTTTGAAGTTTTTTTCTTTTCTTTTCTTTTCTTTTTTTGATTAGGAAAAAGAGGCCATTCTTTGCCTCATTTTTTTACCTATCATTAATCACAGAATGGGCATTGCCTCAGTCAAGCTGAGACTTGGAAAAAACCTTAACTTAAAAAGATCAAGATCTCCCACCACATCTGTGGCTATTTCCAATCATCCTGATTACCACCGAATCCAGATGACTCCAGAGGAGAGAGTGAGGCAGGTGACTGCACAGTTTCTCCACTTAAATCCAATTCATTTCCAAGTCATAGAAACACTTTTCTGATGTCATGGTTTTCTTCAAGAATGAAAGACAAACAACAATACCTAATTTCCTGTTACAATGGCTAATAGTTATCTTTCCAACCACTTGGGCTCACAATTTTGGTGACACCCTAAACTCTTCACTCTCTTATCCCTACATATCCCACCTGTTGCCTTGTCCTGTCATTTCTACCTTCATGATATCTCTTGTATATACCCACAAACACACACTACTAAACCATCAGTACAGGCCCTCATCACCTTAACTCTGGACTATTGGAAAAGCTTCCAGATGGGTCTCACCACCCCAGGTCTCTCCCTATTCAAGAAATATTTTCTGCTATAGTTCTGACAGCCTTTTTTACATTTTGGTGAACCAACTCTTTTCAGGTCTCCTACAAGGCTCCCTAGAAAATGGACTGGTTGTTGAGCTGACCCTGTCTCTGGCAATAGATCCAAGGTATGCACTGCTTAATCCTGCCTCTCTGTACAACATAAAGATCTGGTCTATTTCCTGTATCTGTTCACACAGACCAGAGTCAAGATCCCCTTGGTTTCAGATCCCATTTAGAAGAGCACATTGGTTTGTGTTCCCCTGCTTAGAATTGTTTAGGGCTCCCAGGATCTCTGTTTATTGGAGTTAGAGCTGTCTTTTTTCTCCCCTAGCTTTACCCTTCACTGAGCACATTTCACCTTGTGGCTATCATCTTGTGCAGTACTGAACTTCTTGCTGTTTCTCTTTGGATTTCTTGATCATTGTTCGATTTGGTTCCCCTTTAGATTTTTGCTGAAAAATTTTTTAATGGGAAATTGGATTCCTCTAAAGTCTTTTTCATATCACTATCTTTACCCAGATAGCTACCAATATATTCACTTTAAAGGCTTTTAATTGATATTCATGTGGGCTTAAAATCTTCATAATGTTTACACAGAATCTCAGAATTGGAGAGGGACTTTAAAAGCAATCCAGTTTTACAAAAACTTAAGTCACAATGCTGCCTACAATATAACTGACAAAAAGAGACACAACCCCCTTTTTTTTTTTTTTAAAGATTTCCATCATACAGCTCATTTTGAGAGGGCAGGGTACCGAAGGAGATGTGTGGCAGAAATGTGAGGATTCCCTTGTTCTCTGAGGCACGAGTTCCCAGTGAAGGAAATTAGCTAAACTCAAAGGCTGTGATAAAAAGCTTTTATTGTTAAAGAGACACCAAGAGAAAGACTTCCTTGGTGGGCAATATCATTCTCAAGAGAGAAGTGATTTGCAAAGAGGCATTTTCTATTTTATTCATGAATCTAAGAACTGACATTCTGTATGCAAGACCATTTGAGTTTGTATATGAAAGGAGACATTTTTTGAAGACTCATCTTCCTGTCTCCAGAAGATGTAAGACCATTTGAGTTTGTATAACTTTTTGTTGGTGATTTTACATAACTTTACAGTACTGTCTCAGATCAGAGTTTTACTCTCATCAATTTCACTTTTGAAAAGTTATGTTAAGAAGTTTTCCTTGCCTCATGCCTGAATTTTCCCTTTCCAATTTCTATCTATTTTCCTTCATTCTACTCTCTGCAGCCAAATAGATAATCATAATGATAACTAACATTTATTGAGTACTTATTATGTGTCAAGCAGGGTATAAAGCACTGGAGATACAAAGAGAAGCAAAAGATTATCCCTTCTTTCCAAGAGTTTATAATCTGAGGAAGGTGACATGCTAATATATGCAAAACAAACTTTTTACAAGATAAATAGAAAATAATTAACAGAGAGAAGGCATTGAATTAAGAAAAGTTGGGGAAGGCTTCCTGTAGAAGGTGGAAGGAATTTTAGTTAGAACTTAAAGGAAATCCAGTAGGCAGAGTTCAGGAGGGAGAGCATTCCAAGCCCAAAAGATAGCCAGAAAAAATGTCTGAGCCAAAAGATTGTCTAGTTCATGGAACAGCTAGGTGCCTAGGGTCATTGCATCTAAGAGTTTGCAGTAGGGAGTAAAGTATAAAAAGACTGGAAAGGTCTAGAGGCTAGCTTATGAAAACTTTTGAGTGAAAACAACATTTTGGTTTTGATTCTAGAGGTATTAAGGAATTATTGGAGTTTACTGAGTAGGGGGAAACATGATCCAACCCATTTTAGGACAATCATGTTTGTGACTTAAGGATGGATGGTTGTGAGGGAGAGTTCAGGAAGACAAACTCAGTAATGGGTTATTGCAATAGTTAAGGCATGTGGTGATAAGGGCCAGTAAAAGAGAAGTAGAATTGTCATGGGAAAGGAGATATGTTGGATAGATGCTGTAAAGGTGAAACTGATAGGCTTATAATTAAATTGTGAATGATTCATTTGGGTCCAAAGATCTATCCTTCCAGTTTCATTTTAAATCTGACTCTGTCATTATGTGTCTTTAGGTATCTGTCTCTTCCAGGTTTGTGTTAATTTCATAAGCAATTTGGCTTTAGAAGAAGATTTTATTTTGTTACATTTGGAATGCTACTTGAAAACAAAATTGCCAATGTCATTCCAACACTATCCAAAGTTATTTCCAAAATAAATCCCAATGAATTCATCCTGTGGTATGCTTAAATTTCTAAATATTAAATTATAAGGCTTTAAACCACTTAAATATCTTTGTATAGCATCTAACATAATGGTTAGGAGATATGAACACAACAATCAGGAATGAAAATGAAATAATAGGTTAATGATGAGAACAGAAAATAGGAGACCTGAATTTTAGTTACAGCATAGGCACTAACTTTGTGTAGCAAGTCACTAAATCTCTGGATCTTAATTTCCTCAATGGTGAAGTGAGGAAACTGGATTATCATTTCTCAGGTCCATGCCAATTCTAAAATTCTATGGATGTGCAATCATCAGATGAAGCTAAAAAATTACTAAAAAAAAAATAGTCCATAAATATATCATTTTATGAGAATATAAATTGTATGTTATATTAAAGAAGATACTTTTTAGAGATATCATTTGAAAATTGGTGATTGCTCAATTCTGGAGTACATTTGACAATGATAAAAGCACAAGGTTCTGAGAGAGTGGCTTGCAATGTGAAAACTCATAAAGGCATTCTCATAGCCACAAGGAGATCTTTATTTTGTCAAAGGACACATAGGCAGATTGAGGTGATCTAGCTGGGGCTGTGAGTCAAAGGACACTACTTAAAGGTCTAAGGTAGGGAGGGAAAAGGGTCCCAGGGGTCCTCAAATTTTTTAAATAGGGGCCAGTTCACTGTCCCTCAGACTGTTGGAGGACCAGACTATAGTAAAAATAAAAACTTTGTTTTGTGGGCCTTTAAATAAAGAAACTTCATAGCCCTGGGTGAGGGGGATAAACATCCTCAGCTGCTGCATCTGGCCCACGGGCTATAGTTTGAGGACCCCTGGAAAAGGGTTAGAGAAGAGTTAGGAAGAGTCCTAGTCTAGAACAAACTTGCATGTGTCTTATGTTCATGTCAACTGCTATATAATGAGAATATTAGGAAGAGGGATATGACTATGAAAATGCTTTTATCATTAAGGTTACTTGTCAGGCAAAAGTGTGCTCTAGTGTGCCTGCTCAGGGATCGGAAGACTCCCTTATTTGTTAGGATCCTTATGATTTGGTGGGTTGGGCAAGCCCTGATCATGCTGATAGTCCCAGAAATATGACAGCCACCTTATGGGTGAGATAAGGTTGAAAATGGGAATAGTGTGGACTTGATTAGAGCTCCTGTCATTCCTAACAATGAGAATAGGATGGGCTTGGTTAGAGTTCACATCAGGAAGACATAGAACCACATCTAAAAGTAAGACAGTTGTCAGAATGTTCTCTTGTCCCAGTAGTACATTAACTTCAGTGTCAATTTATAATGGACTAAAAGATACTCTGACTCTGTTTCCTTGTTTTTCTATGTCTAAAAAACAATCATCTAAATACTTTTATGTAAATTTAACACAACATGAGAAAATTCCTTTTTTAAAAAACTTTAACTCATACAACTCAATACTTATTAACAGTGTAATAGTATATAAATTAGATGAAAGTTGACAACATGAGGTTTCTCTTTACTGGAAATTAGTCCATAGATGTCAGACCTAAATTAAAAATGCCATAAATCCTTACTCTCCTTTCTTGTGGTTAGATAGATCCACACACATATACTTCCTTTGGTTTAACCCTAGGACCATTATATCACAGGTAAGGAAAGGCTTGGTTCCACTTATACTAAGGTAGTGGTTCTTTCTATATGTAGATGTTATGGTAATCCATCTGGTAAATAGCAAAGATACTCCCCATTCTTTTTCCTGCTTACAAAATTTTATGATTTCACAGATCTTCAGCATTTGTTCCCACTTATTTCAAAGATAATTGATTGAAATAATTGGCATAAATTATTTCTTTAATTTTTATTTATTTTCAATTTAAATACTTAAAAAAAAGAAGCATAACATTTCCATGTACATAACACAATACAAAAAAAGGATTCAAAATAAACTATAATTTCCATTTCACGCTGTTTAGGTTTTTTTAAAAAATAAATTATGCAATAAATACTATACATTGTTTTCAAAGCTACCCACTTTCCTGTGCTATCTTCTAAGGTTTGGTTTTTGTGTGTGTGTGTGTGTGTGTGTGTGTGTGTGTGTGTGTGCTCTCTGGTGCCTTTTTAATTTTTTCCTCCCTCCCTCTTCACATCATTCTATGGAAAACTACAATTAGACACAAATATGTATATATATATGTGAAAGCGCACTATACATACTTCTATTTATCACTTCTTTTTATAGACATATGTTGCATCTTCCTTTATTGGTCCTTCATAGTTGATTTTAGTATCATTATGTCATTTAAATAATTTCAAAATGATTTAGTCATTCAAAGTTATTCTTGAAATAATATTGTTATTATTTTATACAAACTTCTCTTGGTTCTGCTCATTTAACTTTTCATTATTCCATGC
Source organism: Sarcophilus harrisii (assembly GCF_902635505.1). Lineage (NCBI taxonomy): Eukaryota > Metazoa > Chordata > Mammalia > Dasyuromorphia > Dasyuridae > Sarcophilus > Sarcophilus harrisii. The sequence continues at coordinate 244,243,401 of NC_045426.1, forward strand.
AAGTCTTTCCATGTTTTTCCAAAATAATTTCTTATAATGCAAGAGTAGTCCATCACATTCTTATACCACAACTTGTTTAGCCATTTCCCAATTAATGAGTATCCTCTCAATTTTCAGTTCTTTGATACAACAATGAGAGCTGCTATAAATATTTTAGAACATATAATTTCCTTCATATATATTTATTTTGAAAAATAGACCTAATAGTAAAACTTCTGGGTCAAAGAGTATAGGCAGTTTAATAATTCTTTGGTTGTAATTCTAAACCTCTCTCCAAAATGCTGGATCAGTTCAAAGTTCCACCAACAGTAAATTAGTGTACTAATTTTTCCACATTTCCTCCAACATTTATCACTTTCCCCTTCTAGCACTTTAGCCAATCTGATAAGTATAAGGTGATATCTCAAAGTTGTTTTAATTTACATTTCTCTATTCCATAATGATTTAGAGCATTTTTCATATGACTAAATGTAGTTCTGATTTCTTTATTGGAAAACTGTCAATTCATATATTTTAACCATTTATTAGTTGGGGAATGATTTGTATTTTTATAAATTTGACAGCATTTATATATATATATATATATATATATATATATATATATATATATATATTAGACATGAGTACTTTACCTGAAAAACTATCTGTAAGATTTTTTTCCCAATTTCTGTTTTCCTTCTAATCTTTGCTATATTGGTTTTATTTATCCAAAACCTTTTTAATTTAATAGAATCAAAATTATCCATTTTATACCTCACAATGCTTTCCTTCTCTTTTTTATTATAAGTCTGAGATCTGTTATATAATATGTTCCATGTTCTACTAATTTTCTTCTGCTATTTCCCTTTATATCCATTTTGACTTTATTTTGGCTAAGGGTGAAAGATAGTAGTCTATGCCCAATTTCTGTCAGACTGTTTTCTAGCTTTCCCAGAAATTTTTACCAAAAAATGAATTCTTATCTAAAAAGCTTAAATTTTTACATTTATTACAAGGTTATCATAACCATTTGCCACTGTATACTGTATGTATCCTCTGTTCCAAAGATCTGTCTATTTCTTAGCCAATACCAGATAGTTTTAACAGTTACTGCCTTATCATATGATTTAGTGCTAGTAAATCTTCTTCCTTTACATTTATTTTTCACTAATTCCTTTGATATTCTTGACTTGTTCTTCCAAATGAAATTAGCTATTTCTTCTAGCTTACTAAAAGACATTTTTTAGTAATTAGGATGGCATTGAATCAACAGATTAAATTAGGTAGAATTGTCATTTTTATTATATTGGCTCTGCTCACCCATGAACAATGAATATTTCTCCAATTATTTAAATCTGGTTTTATTTCTATAAAAGTGTTTATAATTATGTTCATGTAGTTCTTAGGTTTGTTTTGCTAGGTATACTCTATTACAATCTCTCCTTTTTAAAAATATTTAAGACTAAATACAAAATTAAAAAAAAATAGAAAAACAAAGACAGAAAAGGAAAATAAAAAACAAAACATTGTCATATTCCCAGCAGAACATCAGGGAGGATTCAAATTATATAATGATAAATTTCCTTTTCAAGAAAGCATACATGATTTTGTTCATCAGAGAACATTGCTTGATTTTCTTTTTCTTCTTTCATCTCTTCTACCTCTCCCAAACAGACTATAGTGAAGCATGGGTATATTTTTACATGGGTACATTTTTACACTTACCTACATGCATGCATATAGACATATATAAATACACATTTACACATATGTAGATATGCCATATAATATAACTGACACATAATGTAAATTTGCCTCTAGATTGATACTGTTTGATTTTGTCTGAGATCAATGATTACTAGCTTTACTTTTTTTATTAATAAATTCTATTCCTGATCCTTGTTATAGTGCTTTGCATATCTCATTTCCTATCCTTGCTAATTCTTCTTCTTAACTTGCCTTGCTTTTACTACCTCCTCCCAATCATGGATCCCTTAGTTATCTTCTCTTCCCATCTTCCCTTCCCTCTTTATCTCATTGTCATTTAACTACAAACCTTATCCCATTCCTATTAAACACCCTTCTCTATCTCACCTTATCCTATTCCCTCCCCTCTTATTTTTTTAAATATATTTTGAAGATTGCTATACCCTTCATGGTATATGTATATGTGTATGTTTATGTATGTATGTATGTATGTATTGTTTCGTATTAAACCCATTCCTGATATGAGTTAGTTTTCAGAACTACCAGCCTTGCTGCTCCCTCTAAGCCTCTGTGACAATTCTTTCTCTGCATCTCTTTCACGTAGCATAATTACTATTTTTACCTTTTCCTAGATAGTTTTGTTTTTTAGTCAGCTCATTCAGCTCTGCTCCAATCTTTCTTTTGAAGAAAATAAATCATACACCTGTGCTTTCATGTGTTTTTAATAGGAAGAAGTGTTGTATTTTATCAAAGACTTTTTCTGCATCTCTTGTATAATTGTGTGGTTTCGGTTACTTTTGTCATTAATATAATCAATTTTGTTAATAGTTTTCCTTATGTTAAACAATCTCTGCATTCCTAATATAAATCCCATTTGGTCTCAATGTATAATCTTTGAATTGTTGTAATCTTCTGGCTGGTATTTTATTTAGAATTTTTACATCCATATTCACTATTGAAATTGGTCTATAATTTTCTTTATTTTTGCTCTTCCTGGTTTAGGTGTCAGTATCATATGTGTTCCATAAAAGGAATTTGGTAGGGATCCATTCCCTATTATTCCAAATAATTTATTTAATAATGGGGTTAGTTTATCTTTAAATGTTTTGGAGAATTCACTTGTTAAATCCATCTAGTCTTGATGCTTTTTTCTTTAAAAGCTTATTAATGGCTAGTTCAATTTCTTTTTTCTAAAATAGGTTTATTTAAGTATTCTATTTCCTTTCCTGCTAACATAGGCAGTTTGTGTTTTGTAAATATTCTTCCATATCACTTAATTTGTTGAATTTATTAGCACATAATTAGGCAAATACCTCCTAATCATTGCTTTAATTTCATCTTCATTAGTCATATATTCACTCTTTTCATTTTTCATACCAGTGATATGGCTTGCTTCTCTCTTTCTAAAAATCATATGAACCAACAGTGTGTCTATTTTTGTTTTTCTTTTTATAAAATCAACTCCTAATTCTATTTGTTAATGCAATGATTTTATTACATTCAGTCTTATTAATCTCACCTTTAATTTTCATAATTTCCAATTTTATGTTTAGTTGGGGATTTTAGTTTTTCTAGTTGTTTAACTTGCATGCACAATTCCTTGATCTGTTCTTTCTGTATTTTATTGATATTTATTGATTTTACTGCTTTTGTTATATCTTATAGGTTTTGATATGTTCTTATTGTCATTCTCTTTTAAAGAAATTATTGGTTATTTCTGTGATTTAGTTTTTAACCTACTTATTCTTTAAGATTAGGTTATTTTGTCTCCAATTAGTTTTTAACCTGTGTTTCCATGGTCCCTTATTTTTAAAAAAAAATTTTTATTGCACTATGATCTTAAAAGTATACATTTAATATTTCTGTTTTTCACCACTTAATTATAAAATCGTAATGCCCTAATATCTGGTCAACTTTTGTAAAGGTATCTGTACTTATGAGAAAAAAGATATATTTTTTCTATTCCCATTCACTTCTCTCTAAATATCTATCATGTCAAGTTTATCTAAAATTCTATTTATCTCTTTAACTTCTTGTTTATTTTAATTATTGCTAGGTTCATCTGATTCTGAAAGTAAAGTACAAGGTTAAAGTCCCCCATTGTTATAATGTGACTATATATTTCCTACTATAATTCATTTAACTTTTCCTTTAAAAAGTTAGATTATTGCATTTGATAAATAACAGCTTCAATATTGATATTGCTTCATTTTCTGTTACCTTTTATCATAATATAGCTTTTAATTGAATTTATTTTAGCTTTAACTTTATCTGAGATCATGATTGCTATTACGGCTTTTTTTATCCTCAACTGAAGCATAATAAATTTACACTAGCCTTTTATTTTAAATCTGTGTGTCTTTCATTTTTAAATGTTTTTTTTTTTTTTGTGAAGAGTATATTTTCACATTCCAATTTGTAATCCATTCTGTTAACTGTTTTTGCTTTATGGGAGAGTTATAATTTGAATTAGAATATTCAGTTATAATTATCATTTATTTTTCTGCATTCTATTTTTCCTCACTGTTAAGCTTTTCACCCTCTCTTTTGAACTTATCCCTCCTCACAATCTCATTTATGTTTAACCCCTACTTCCTATATTTTCACTATTTTAAAGAATACTCCATCTTTCTCTGCTCCTCCTTATTTTATCCATCTCTCTAAGAATTCTTTCCAAAGTCTCTTTTTTTTACCATTCCATTTCATGATGCATATCCTTCTGTCTTTCCCTTATTCTATTTCTTTATAATCTATTATTTTTTCTTTAACCCAGTTCTAATGAGAATAAGCTTCTAGCACTACCAGCCCTCCACTCCAACTTACTTCCACGATAACAGCAAGATTATACGATGATCAATTCTGATGCATGTGACTCTTTCTAACAATGAGATGATTAAAACCAGTTCTAATTGTTCAATAATGAAAAGAACCATCTACACCCAGAGAGAGGACTATGGGAATTGAGTGTGGACTACAATATAGCATTTTCATGCTTTCTGTTACTGTTTGTTTGCATTTTGTTTTCTTTCTCAGTTTTTTTTTCCCTTCTTGATCCAATTTTTCTTGTGCAGCAAGATAACTGAATAAATATGTATACATGTATTGAATTTAACATATATTTTAACATATTTAGCATATATTGGATTACCTGCCATCTAGAGGAAGGGGTGAGGTGAAGGAAGGGAAAATTTGGAACACAAGGTTTTTGCAAGGATTAATGTCAAAGAATTATCCATGCACATGTTTTGAAAAATGAAAAGCTTCTATTTTTAAAAAAATTGCTTAGTGATTCCAATAAGGTGAGAATCTGGACATAGGAATGGGGAGCAAGGAGTATTCTGATTGCCCTTTGAGGGCCAGTGTGTCAGACTTTGAGCAAAAGTGAGCAAAAAACTAGTTAGTTGGAGATGATGACTAAGAATGCATTGTTGTCAAGATTGAGTATATCTCAGTGAGAAATAGTAGGTAGTAGTGTGAGAGAAAGAAGGGAAATCTGTTCACTGTGGAATGAGAATTGCAAAAAGCATAGAGGAAGAGATGGGTAGGATTGGAGTAGAATATAAATGGAGTAGGATTAAAAAAAAAAAAAGGTTGGGGATGAAAGAATAAGAAGTGAAGTTTGGGAATAGTTTGCTGTTCTATGGCCAGTGATTAAGTAATACAGAGACAGATGGTGGAAAATTGTTAGACATAGATCTAGTAGTGGTTGGAAGATAAATAATAATGCTCAGTCTTTTTTTGTTAATAAGTCCTGTTTTATTTCTTAAAAATAATCAAGATAATTCTCTTCCTCTTTTTCAATTCTTAACCCAGTTCATATTCATGGACTGAGAAATCTTTCTGAGAAATTTTAAATATACTAAGAAACCAATTCTAAGGATAGATTTGGTCAGCCAGTTGTTTATTATTATAATGCCCTGTCTTGAAGACATGTTTTTGCTAGGCTAAAGGCGAGTATATGTGATTTTGTTATTCTCATGTGGTCCCCCTGCATGGTTTTGGAGAATAAGCAGAAAGAATAGGGAATACTGTAACTGGGTTTCCCTGGCTGGCAGAAGACTTGAGGCAGAATTTGGATCTGGATCATAGCCAGCCTGTTCTTTTTCCCATTCCTATGAATTTGCATTTTTGTTTTACTGTTCTTTTCTCTGCATCATTTGTTTAAAACATTGCTTTATGGTATAATATTGCAGTTTGATTTTGACTCTGTATTGTGATCTGTTGTTGCATATTATTATAATGGATCAATCATTCAAACAAATGAAGTATACTTTGCTTGAAAAATGGAAGAAAATGTTGGACACATAGGTACCAGAAGTGGGATTAGAACTCCTCAATCTTGGTCTACTTGAGTCCGTGGAGAATATTACTAGAAAGTTAGGCTTTTCCTATCCTAAGAAAGGAAGAAATACCATAAGAGGAATGAGATTCAAAGATATAGAGCTGGAATAAAGACAATACTCTTAGATGGAGCAAAGAGGAAAGGATACAAGCAACCCAAATACCCTGGGTATAAGACTGACATCCCACCCCAGCCTTGCCCTCAGTTACAGTCACTAATATTGTGCTACTATTGCCTATACCACAAGTAAAGTTATGGAAAATGAATGCTGAGATGTTAAAGAGTTTGTGGAATAATAACTTTGTTGTTGGAGCCATCCATGTTGCATAGAATAGAACTAATGAATTTGTACTTTGCAGCCCTTTCCTTTACTCCCACTCTTATTCTGGTAGGAGAGAAATCTGCTTCTTGCTTCTTATTTTTTGAAAACTTTTTCTTTCTGTTTCAGTTATTCTAAGACAAAGTAGTTAACTATAACTATTGCATTGCTAATATTCATATATTAATCCACCCTGGGCAAATATTAGCAGGATAAGAGATAATAGGGTAAAATATCCAGCATAAAGTGAAATTTTTTTCCTGCAACAACAGCATCTCAGAGCTATAAAAAAGTTTTTATCAATTCATATTTTATAGCTTCCCAAAAGCAGAGAAATTGAAGATGGAAGCTGACTGGCTTTATCTCGATAGAAACTGTGCTTACAGGAGAAGAGTGGTATTGGGGATCCTATAAAAAACTATATTATTATCTAATCCATTTAATCTTTCAGAATTTCCAGATATAAAGAGAGAAATAATGAAAACTGGGCTATTTACCCTATTCTGAGTAGAAGGCATTTGTCAAGAAAAAAGTTGAATACAGAAGTCAAAAAAAATTTACCTGAGAATAAAGCAGAGAATTCTTAATAAGTTCCCTAAACCACCAAAAAAAAAAAAAAAAAAAAAAAAAAAAGGAAAGAAAGAAAAAGAAACAAAACAAAAACAATTTTCTTCTGGGTAAATCTAAAACTAGATCTCCAAGATCAAACACAAAAATATTGCTTAAGGGAAATACTAAAGTCTGATATTTCAGAGCAGAATGATCTTAATGGACTAAGTCGGGAATCTTCACCAGAAAGGAAATATGTCCTCCTGGGAATTTACCCTGGGAAACTTGGATTACCCATGTGTCACGATCATTATATAATTAGCATTGTATAATGCCAATGATATTTCTGACCTAGAAAGAAAAAAATAAATTAATGGAAAGCCTCAGAGAATTGGCTTTGAGATTTATACAGGACCCAAATGCTGCCAAGTCTAAAATCATATGGCAGATTGGTTTTCAGAAATCAGAAAGGTACTTTCGGTAGCAATAATACACCATGCCAAAATATCTGCTACATTCACTGATTTTTCACTCTTGTACAGGTTAAGAGAAGCCCTCTAAATATGTACTTATGTGATCTCCATATCACACACTTAAAGAGATTGATTCAGTAAGTTCTGAAAAAAAAGAACATGGTCAGATTGAACCAATTGCACAATGACATGATACAGTTGAGACTGTATTCAATGACTTGATATTTCTATCAATATCATTATGGAAAACATTCAAGAAATTTGTAAAAAGGATTCTCACTGTGAAGGCCCAATTGCAAATAGCTGTGCAACATCCTTTAGTGTATGGGTCATGTAAAAAAAACAACAGAGTCATATTGAAAATTCAGCTTCAAAGAAGGCAGAAATCCTTCAGAAACTAATTCTAAAGAAAGAAATGAGAGAAAAAATTTGATCTCCTTGGAAAGTTAATAAGATAAGAAAATAAGAAACACAATAGCTTACCAAGAGGTAGAAGAGTTGATATTCCTTGTTCCCTGTTGAAACTTCAAATTCTCCCCTACCATAATCACTTTCCTCCTTTGAAATTCATTCAATTCACATATTCCCTGGAATTATAGTCCTGGGAGCTCTTTTTTACTTATCTGCAGAATACTCCTCATGGAATTCAGTACCTGGTTTATAATTTTTCTTTCTTTCTTTCTTCAGACCTTCCCTCATACTAAGAGACTTCAACAAACATAGTACACCCTAACAATCTAGTTCTTCAACCTACTCCCTTCCTACACACTATTTCTCCATCCCACCTTAACCGTACACAAAGCCATACAAAGCCTTGATTTCATATCACCCACAAATACACCACCTCTATGTTCAAGAACTCTAAAATCCCCTGATCTAATTATAATCTATTGGCTTTCAACTTCTCTCTCTCTCTTCCCATATTAAATCTTACTCATCATCCACTATGGGAGCTTCCCATCACTTCCAGGATTAAATACAAAATCCTCTATTTGGTGTTTAAATCCTTCATACAACCCCCATTCCCACAAATTTCTAGTATTTTTATATCTTACTCCTCTATACATATTTTTCAATCTAGACACTGGCCTCCCTATAGTAATATAAATAAGATATTCTACTCCTGGCTCTGGATAGTTTCTCTATCTGTCTCCCATGGCTGGAATGCTTTTATTTTCTCATCTCAACCTTCTGGCTTTGCTGGCTTCCTTCAAGTCCCAATTAAAATCTCACCTTCTACAAGAGATCCTTGAAGACAAGGACTGTCTTTTGCCTAATTTTTTTTTGTTTGTTTTATCCTCATTTGTTGATTAATAAATCAGTAAGTTGGTTGGAACAATCTCCTAAAGGGCATTTCACAATTTAGTGAAGCTTATTTGTTTACTTTTAGGCCATTCGTCTCCAATAAAGCTTTCTTCTTCTTTTTCTTTTTTTTTGAATTAAAGCTTTTTATTTACAAACCATATGCATGTGTAATTTTTCAACACTGACCTTTACAAAACCTTTTGTTCCAAATTTTCCACTCTTTCCCCCCACTCCCTCCCCTAGCTGGCTGGTAGTCCAATACATGTTAAATATGTTAAAATATATGTTAAATTATATATATGTGTGTGTGTATATATATGTATACACACACACACACACACACACACACATACACATATTTATATAGGTATCTTGCTGCACAAGAAAAATCAGATCAAGAAGGAAGAAAAAAAAACTGAGAAAGAAAATAAAATACAAGCAAACAACAACAGAGAGATTGAGAATGTCATGTTGTAGTCCATACTCTGTTCCCACAGTTCTCTCTCTGGGTGTAGTTGGCTCTCTTCATAACTGAACAAGTGGAACTGGTTCGAATCAGATCATTGTTGAAGAGAGCCACATCCATCAGAATTGATCATTGTGTAGTCTTCTTGTTGCCATGTATAATGATTTCCTGGTTCTGCTCATTTCACTCAGCATCAGTTCATGTAAGTCTCTCCAGGCCTCTCTGAAATCATCCTGTTGGTTGTTTCTTACCAAACAATAATATTATATAACATTCATATACCATAATTTATTCAGCCATTCTCCAACTGATGGGCATCCACTCAATTTCCAGTTTACTGCCACTATAAAAAAGGGCTGCCACAAACACTTTTGCAAATGTGAGTCTCTTTCCCTCCTTTAAGATCTCTTTGGGATATAATTCTAGTAGAAACACTGCTGGATCAAAGTGTATGCATAGTTTGATAACTTTTTGAGCATTGTTCCAAATGGCTCTCCAGAATGGTTGGATTTGTTCACAGTTCCACCAACAATGTATCAGTGTCCCAATTTTCCCACATCCTCTCCAACATTAGTCATTATCATTTTCTGTCATCTTAGCCAATCTGACAGGTGTGTATGGTATCTCAGAATTGTCTTAATTTGTATTTCTCTGATCAATAGTGATTTGGAGCACCTTTTCATATGACTAGAAATAGTTTCAACTTCATCTGAAAATTGTCTGTTCATTTCCTTTGACCATTTATAAAATTTGCCTACTTTTGTATTCCTAGTGCTTAACATAGGTAAGCACTTAATAAATATATATTGACTAATTGGCTGATATACCAATACAACCATTAGGAGACAATCAGAATGGCAAATTTAGCTTATGTTGCAGCTTCAAATGATATGGCCATATATGGGATAGATGTGCTCCTAAAGAGAATGTTTATGTTTTCTTGCTGCAAAAACTGAGGTTTATAAGAACAGTATGAAGAAAGAGAGACAGGACCAGGGAAGATTTCCCTAAATACTGAAAACAAAGAATACTTTGGATGACTATGTTGCTTATGGATCCATCCCATCTGGAATCATAAAACTCCCCATAGAAATAATAGTAAAAATGGAGGATGTGGAATATACTGCTGTCTTATATAGTGAATCAAAAGTTATCATCTTCCAGCCATTCAATCAGAGATCTCTGACACAAAATAAACTATTTATATTCAACTAAAGGGACAGGACTTAGTGATCTAAGGTATAAAATATCTGGGATAAGGAATTAATTTGAACTTTTTCTAAAGTAGTTAGTTTCAATAAGAAGGTCAACTAGGGTATGAAAATGGTCAACAGGGCAGGATATGGTTGCTTGTGAGACTTTAGAATGTCTTAAAATATTTGACTGGTTCAAGACTGAAAGGTCCTGGTGCTAAGTATGTCACCCTTAAGTGATCAGGAAATTTCATAACTGTGGCCTGAGGCCACCAGGAGGCTAAATGTTGAAGTGACTGGATCCTTAGTCCTTTGGCTTATTCCAATAAAGTTTGGGATGTGTCAGGGGAAGAACTAGACTAACTGCCCTAATATGTATGAAGAGAGGAAAACAACAATATGGAACTATTGAACCAATCACATTGTGGATTAGGAATGTTCAGATTCACCAGCCATTTCTGGAATCAGTATCAGGCAATACTAATAGGAACTATATAGGATCTATTCAGAATTCTAGCAGTAAATAACAATATAGGACCCAATAACTACACATTTTAACCAGCCATCATGCCAGTACAGAAGCTTACAGAAGCACTGAGAGAATTGAATCACAGGAGATCACTATCCTCCTAAATTCAAAAGTAGATTCCAAGAAAGTTCAGTTGAAACAGAAGTTTAGCAAGAGGACAAAAGTCCTCTTGATAAAGAGGTTTTACTGGTTACAGAAGGTTATAGATGTCACTAAAAAGTATGAGATGTATTTACTGTGTGCAAAGAAGCATACTTCTAACTCATGCTGAATATTTGGATAATATAAGCATTGGAACTACATTGACTCAAGAGATAGTAAAAACATAAGACATAGCTTGATGGTGAATTATGTTATCTGGTGTACATAAGTGAGAAATTGTATGTGCTTGAGTAACCTACATTTCTGTTAAACTCACTGACTTTCATTAATTCTGAGAATGATCTTGGAAGATTCCTTTGTCCATATTGGAACATTTCAGAAGAAACCTCAAATCATTTCTGGCAAATAGCATCATCAACAAACCATCATCCATAATAGCAATACCAAAGAAGAGTGAAAAAATTCAATTGTGTTAAACTCAGGGAGCAAATCTGTAAATAAATTCTACCAAACTCTAGACAAAATAAATGAAAATATACACAATTCAAAGAATTCAAGATGCCCTGTACTGGTAGCAGTCAGTGGTTCTTAATGCTGGATTTATGCAGTGGCTACTACCAGATTCCTATGACTGAAGAAGAAAGTAGAAAACTTTATATAATCTGCCCAGCTGAATTTTAACATTTGTTAACATTCCATAAGATATTTCAAAGGTGCTATTATCTGGAAGCATTGGTATATGTTGATGACCTCATTATCTTTGGGAAGAGTCTGGAATAATATGAGGACATGCTCATTAAAGAGTTAGATTAGCTAGATTAAAAAGTTGCATATTTTTAAGTAGAAAATTGTAAGTTTTGTAAAGTATTGTCCAGCATATGAGCCACATAGTAATTATTATGGCAATATGTTTTTAAAATATGCTTTTATTTCTAAACTACTCATTTCTCACTCATATCTGCATTATTGAAGAAAACCAGAATCAGATGAATAAGAATGTAAAAATCATATTAACCCTACAAAGCCAATTGGATATCAGTGGGCAGACAAATGTGAGAAAGTTTAAAAAGACATGGTCACCTGTTTGACACATGAATCTAACGTTGTTTTATATAGATTCCCCAAACAAACCTTCTGTTCTGCAAATTGATGTTACTTAGAGGTCTTATAAGTACCAGGTACCAAGAGAGTGATTGTCCACAGAAAGTAGTTGTGTTTGTCAGCAGAGGGCTTAATGACAGTAAGGCTCACTATTCCTTACATAAGCTAGACTTCTAAGCTTTGAAGTGACTGTCACTGAGAAGTTCAAAGACTATATACATAGAGGAAAGTTTTAATTGTGAATTGACAACAATTCACAAACATATTCTGACAAGTGCCAAGAAATACACTTTTTGCCAAAGATAGAGAGTGGCACTAGTCTTGTTTTAATTCAATATATACTACCTGCAAGGAAAGGTTAACATGGACACTGATACCCTGTCCCAAGAGTCATGTGACACTAAAATTAAAGTAATACCTAAGAAAGGAATGAAGGCTATTTGTGAAACCCAGAGAGCATGTCTATAAGCAAATAGTAGTATAGTTGAGAGTTGAGACTTCAACCAGAAAACAGGCTAATTTCTAGAATACAAGAACTGGTACAAACCAAAAATCAACACAGTATTCCTAAGTGACTCAAGTTTCAGCTCCTAGAAGGTATCTTATGTTGAGACATTGAAAGAAATTGCAGTTATGTAATGGGGTTCTGTAACTGTAACTAATCCCACTTTAGGTATCAGGAAGCAGTACCAATTTCTCTGTGGTCATGAAAGCTGTGTATGATATCTTTGGACATATAGATAAAGAGAGGATCTTAGAAGAAAGTAAGAAAGAGATTTTACTGGTTACAGATGGTTATAAATGTCACTAAAAAGTATGAGATCTATTTACTGTGTGCAAAGAAGCATACTTCCAACTCATTCTGAATATTTAGATAATACAAGCATTAGAACTTCATTGACTTGAGAGAGAGTAAAAAACATAAGACATAGCTTGTTGGTGAATGATTATGTCATCTGATATACACAACCATATTCAACTAAGCAACAAAGTTCCAAAGGGTCAAAAATAGAAAGAAAAATTACATATGCACAAAAAACTAATAACAGAATTTTTTTAATAACAAAGAATTATAAACAGAGTAGATGCTCATAGATTCGGAAATGTGAAGACAAATTAGCATACATAAATCTAAGGTAATACTACTGAGCTACAGGAAACAACAAATAAGAGAAATCTTCAAAGAAACATAAGAAGACATATGAGTTGATATAATGTAACATAAGCAGAACTAAGAAACCAATACATGCAACATTTACAATGTGTAAGAAATTGATCTTTTTGTATGTCAACAGTTTGGTTATCAAAGTGGACAGAAAAATAACTTTTGTATAAGAAAAACTGATAAAATTTATATATGAGGAAACACTTTCTCTACTAAAATGTCAAGAAGAAATACAGACTAGAAGAGCATATAGAAAATTGTCCCTCATTTAAAAATAGAGAGAATCTCTTTTGAGAGTTTGGGTGGGGTATTAATTAATGTCAGCTCATCTGCAGTAACTGATTCTAGAGTTTGAAAAGTTAAAGCTGACAAAATGCTGTTAAATAACTTGAGACTGTAATAAAATTAAATAACAACTCTTTATAACAGAGAGAAAAAGTGAGTTTTATCTCATAAGGAATAAATGAATCATTGAATGCCAGTAGGCTCTAATTTGAAGCATGAGAGGCAGTTAACAATGTAGCAGTAGTGCTTCAGAAGTCAGCAGGAGCAGTCAGCTGACAAAAATGCTTCAGCCACTGTGCTAGCACCCATTAACTAGAAGAGAGGTATTAATTTGAGAATTGGTTAACGACTAAGTGTCTGCTGATTAGAAGAAAGCTGAATTCTGCTGCAGTTTCAGCCATTGCCTTCCAGTTACATCTACATTTCAAGAGGGGAAGTCTTTTAATGGTACCTGGTTGCTTTTTATTATCCTTTCTTGACAGATAAGTAGCAAAAGAAAAGAAAACACAGCATTTAAGCTGACTTGATACTACTTTGCTATAAGAAGAGATTTGTATCTTTATGAACAAGAAAGAATACTGTTACATAAAAGCTGGCTGGGTTTACTTAACATTTCTCAGAAAGCCAATCTGAAATATTTTGTTGTAAACAATTGAAGAAATAGTTTGGAAGTTATTGAACAAAGAAGAATTTTGTCATGTAAAGAGCTGGTTGAGATGGTATACAATAATCAAAGAGAGTTTGATCAAGCTCTAACTTAAAAGAATTGCTTTCCATGCAATGCAAACTTTCTCAGTCCCCTCTTAAAAATAATTGTGACTTAAAAGGACTTGTCACTGTTCCATCAATTCAAAATCAGAAGAGCAGATTTACTCAGAAGGATCAGGTAGCAGAGACACAGCTTTATATTGTATTGTTTTTCCTGGAAGAACCAAAATCATCAAGATTCCTGTAATCTATAGTTGAGTTTCACTAAGTACATAGATTTCCCTAGTCATGTGGAAACAGTTTTATCCAAAATGTATGCTCAATCTTTTTCCAACACTATGTATTGCTGGAAAGAAGAATAATGCTTATGTGATGTTTTGATTATTACTGAATTTGACTTATACTGATTAACATTGTTGTTGTTCAGTAATATCTGACTCTTTATGATCCCATGGGTCAACTGTCCATGGGCTTTTCTTAGCAAAGATACTGGAGTAGTATGCCATTGTCTTCTCATGTTTTAATCATAAGTGCATATAGATAAGTTGAAATACTTAAAGGTTTTCTTAGGGATCAAAAGGGAAGAAAATGTGAACTAAATATTTGATTTTTACTAAGAAGGAAATTAGTTATCTGTAAAATCTCTTATACTAACACAACATTCATCCATCCCATCATCTTCTATAAATCTGCTGTTTCAAAAATAATGCATGCATTCATAGCTAAACTTTCATTTTCTACCATTTTTACTTCTTGTGTACAACAAATTGTCCCAGATGGAGGTAGAGCCAAACTTCTTATTCCTCATTATTTCCAGACACTTCTAACTAAGAACACTGCCATAACTAAGTAATCTCTTTGCTTAAACTCCATTCAGCTATTTAACTTCAGATACTCAACAACCTGGCCCCAAACTACATTTCAGGTTTTACTGAACATTAATTTACTGCCTGTACACTTGCCTTCTCTCAGTTTCTCATATATTACATCCCATCTCCCATTTCTGTGTCTTTGCATTGACTGTTTCCTATGCCTGGAATACATTCTTTTCTTACTAATCCCTCATAGAATCTCCCTTATTCTATAAAATGCAGCTCAAGCATGTCAATTCTGATAACAAATAACCAGAGTCACAGAGATTTTTTTTTTAACCACTGTTAACTCCAAAAATACCAAAGGGCTCACACAGATTATAAGCAAAGAGCTTTATTCTACTGGGGGAAGGAAATTAACTACATGAGTTGGGACCTCCTCTAGGAAGAGATCCAAAGCAGTGGGACTAAATCTTGATTTATATATTTGTGGACAGAAATAGGATCAAACAGTGTAGCAACAGTGGTGAAGCATAAAAGCAACAGTGAGGCAAGGTTGCCTAGTGAAAAGTCCATTCATAGCAAGGTTTCATGTCTAGGCCTGTTGGTTCTTATCCAATCTTGGGAACCATCAGTTCTGTGATTTAATTGCAGCAGAGTTCATCCAGAAGGTGAGCATAAAGGATTGTTGTTATGTTAAGCTCAAGGCATATCTTGCTTGCTGGGTCTTAACTCTGGAATACAGGATTTGCAGGGATGATCTTGATATGGAGATCCTGAAATTTCCTCCTTTTGGACAAAGGAAGGGGGTCTGAAAGAACTCCTTCACTTCAGCCAATAAAGGAAAGGCAAATATAAGCCAAGATGCCACAAGTGGTCAGTTGGGCAAGGAGGAGCTTAAGCACTAAGATAGCAAATTTGACAGTTTGTTAGCCTCTTCTCCTTAGCAATGATGGAATGGCATTTTTATCCCAGGAAGTCAGTTTGAAGGGACATAATGAGGAAGCAGTCCCAAATATCATTATAAAACCCCCAATAAGACAAAAAGCATAAGCATATAGATTAAGGGATCTTGTCTAGATATTATTTGTGATAAATAGAAAAGAGGAGAGTCAAAAATGTAGATGGAGAAAATGCAACATATGTTTGAAAAAGGGGTTGGGGGTGGGGGGTAGGGGGAGGTAAACCTACAACAGTATACTTAGCCCTTGTCTGGAATCTTGGCTCAACTATCTCAATTGGGTGTCAGTTGCTTCTAGTTTCACTGAGATTCCTAATAGGTTCTGCCATTCATTCAACAGCAGGGGCTTTTTTCATATGATCTAGGAATCTACATATATAAATTTGATGGCTGTGGGAATGGTCACAAGCACCTGGTTAGAGTCCTTAGTAATGATGATTAATCAATATGAAATCAGTTTTCAGATTAAACCATAAAGATTGCTTGAGTTGTACAATTGTGAGAAAACTCCTTGCACCAATCTTTGGATCTGAGTTTCTGGTAAGCATAATATAGATTTCTATGATTAAGAGCCTCTAAACAGCACATGGAGATGGTCCAGTTACCTAGCCATGTAGGACTAGGTTTAAATAATGCAAAAAAAGTTTTCTTCCAATTCCTATAATTAACTATTTGCTGTCTTAATTCCCTCTGTCCACTATGAGGAGATGGTCTCTAAACTGGGGCAGTCAAAGATCATCTTAGGTTTAAACAATCTTTTCTCTTTTTATAGTCAAAGAAGAGTTAACAAGAGATGGTTATACCTGTTTGGTTTTTTTTTTTTTTTCATTGTGAGATTACTTCTAAACTGGTTTATCTTCCTTCATTGCCTTAGAACAATGAAGTTATCCATCTTCAGAAGTGAGAGGATGGGGTGAGAATTTTCCTTTTAAAACTTTATAGAATTTAATTCTTATTTTTCCTTAAAACAAATTCTACAGAGTAGTAACCCACTAAATTCACTAAGATATTTCAAAAGGAAGTGAGTTCCCAGAATCTAAAATCTCAGGAGTTCTCCCCTGGAATCTTAAAAATAATATCTATAAACTCCTTAATTTGCTAAGACATTTTTAGCAATTCCACAATCTTTGATTATCAGACTTTATTTCTGTAGTTCTAACATAGCTTAAGACTGAAATTACAGTGTTTTGCAAGGTTTTTTCCTTTCTTTTTCTTGAAACCCAACCGTCCCTTGGAAAGCTTAAAATGGGAGTTAGTTCAACTTACTGGGACAACTGCTTCAAATATGACAGTTCATTAATCTTTTCCAATTTTTAAAACATTTGGCTATATCATTTAGAAGTTTTTCTGGCTAGCTGCATTCTAAATCTTTCAAGGTAACAGAATATACAAACAACATAAATACAACACAGACTTTACATTTTACAAAGACAAGACAAAATTATGACAGAGAAATAGGATAATTCTATCTAAGTTTTTCTTAAGGAAATCTAAATTATGAAATGTTTCTTGTTTGCTCGTTTTGAATAGCCATTTATTAAAAACATCACATTGGAGTTTAAAATTTTTTTGCTAGTTTTATCGAGACATTTCTTAAGGCAATTTATTTTATCCCAATTAAAGCCAAGTTGGCCAGTTGTGACAGGAGGCCTTTTGGGCCAATTTCTGCCAATTGATTTCTTGCCTGTGGGTTTGTGGACCATGATATAGATTTTAAACTATTTTCTGATACAGGTTGTCATTTACAGCTTGCTTATAAGCCTGAGATAAAACATACCCTTTTCTAAAGATCTTAAGAGACTTATTGAAACAAAATCTCAAGAAGGGATTAAAAACCCAAAATCTCTTTCAAGGAAGGGCCAAAGAAAACCTCTTGAAGAGTCGGGGTCCAATTTTGAAAGTCTCTCTTCCAGGAATTGAATGCATATGCCCTGTAGCCAAGTGTGATGACCGGGTATTTTAAAATCAGCCTGAGTCAGGAATTCAGGTTAGGGGAAAATCGTCAATCTTTATTCTTAGCAGAGATGAAGAAAGATCGGAGGTTGAAGGGAATCGGCAATAGCAATGTCGGCAGCTGAGTCAAGAAGCTAACCAGACCTGAAGCCACGAGACCAGCAGCCACTAGAACCAAACCCAAGCCCAATCTCTCCCTCACCCTCTCTTCCTGTCTCCCTGCCTCCACCCACCAAAATCGTCATTTCCTATACAACACATCAGGATTTGCACAAAGAGTGGGCGGGGACCATTCTTTATCCAAGCATGTACATTAATAAGAGTATAGTTCAATTACTATTTAGCCTCACATGCTTGGGACTTCAGTGTATCAACTCAAGCCTCAGCCCATTACAGCCAAGTTCTTTGGCAACTCATTCTTTTTCTTTTTAAATGTATTTATTTATTTAAACCTTCTATGCAAAATAATGGGGGGGGGGGAATTGTCATATGTCTAGCAGAACATCAGGGAGGATTCAAAATATATTACAACAAATTTCCATTTCAAGAAAGCATATATAATAAATAAAGGTCTTGTATTCAGGACTGTCCATTGTTGCTTCTTTGTAGGAGTTTTTGTTGTTGTTGTTGTTCTCTGCTGTGCACTTTGTATTTTATTCTTTTTTCCCCTTTCTTCTCCACCACCTCACCCAAGCAGGGTATAATTAAGCACAGATATATTATGTACATGCATATATGTATTATATTTGTATATATGAATATGTGTGTGTTTCTTTCAAAATAATCTATGTGCCTTATCCCACTCCTGTTGATTTAATATTCACCTTTCTATACTCCAACTTATCTTATCCTTGCCCCCATTTTTACACATACATATATACATTTAAAATAATATTAAAATGTCTGGCATATAATGTAGATTTCTCTCATGACTGAATTTTTTTGTTTGATTTTTTTCTAAAATCAATGATCACTACCCCTACTTTTTTTCTAATAATTTTTATTCCTGATCGTTCTTATTTTGTTTGTATATATCTCTTAATTTCCTGTCCCTGCTAAATCTTCTACTTTACTTCTTCTTGTTACCTTGCCTTGCTATTACTTAATTTCCTCATCACCCCTCCCCCCATAGTTTTCTTCCTTATCTTTGCCCCACCCTTTCCTTCCTCCTTTATTCCCTTCCTATTAATCTACATATCTTATTCCATTCTTCTTGATTTGCACACCCTTTTGTATAATACCTTATCCTATTCTCTTCCCTACTATTTCTTTATAGATTTTGGAGGGTGCTATATTTTTATTAGTATACATATACCATACATGTATGGTTCTCTCTTTAATCCATTTCCAATGTGAGTAGGTTTTCAGAACTAGCAATCCTCCTCCCCATCTAATTCCTTTGTGTTGAGTCTTACTATTTCTCTTCATTCATCTAGTATAATTACTATTTTTATCTTTTCCTAGATAGTTTTGCTTTTTAGAGTAACTTCATATTCAGCTCTATCTTAATCTTTCTTTTGGACTGACCAATTACTAATATCAAACTTAGACATATGGCTTACAATTATACATATAAAACATAAATAATTTGTCCTTTTTGAATTTCTTGAAATTAATCTTTGATGTTGGTTCTTATATGTTAAATTTTCTTTTGATTTTAGTTCTGTTTGAGACACTATCCTAAAAATCTGCGTTTGTTAGATGCTGATTTTTTTTCATTCATTATAATGCTTTGATATTTATGGAAATATGTTAAAAGGAATTGCACATGTTTAACATATATTGGATCACTTGTCAACTTGGGGAGAAGATGGGGGAAAGAAGGGGAAAAAATTAGAACACAGGGTTTTGTAGGGGTGAATGTCGAAAATTATCTATCTCTCTCTCTCTCTCTCTATATATATATATATATATATATATTTGGAAAATAAAAAGCTTTAATTTAAAAAAAAGTGATCTTTAAGTAGCTTGAATTCATGTGTCCTGACTCGATAAAGAATTATCATTCTGGATCTATAGATCCTCTGAGAGGACATATTAAATATTTCAGCAATCATGTAGTATTCAGACCTGACACTGAAAAACAATTCTTTGTACTTGTATTTTCAGTGCCTTGCACAATACTTAGCACAGAGTTCTTACTGCTGTTGTTGCTCTTCCTGTTGTTGTTTATCCTTCATTCTTGAAGAGGCGCATGACATCAGGGAGTTGATACCTTGACATGCAAGCGGATTAGACTTAAGTGAAGAAGGGTTATGCAAAGTCCCCAACCTCACTTTCCTCTCAGGAGCCATGTAAATCCAGTGGCCAGTTAAAAATTAGGAAGACTAGAAATGACCCTGGATGCAATGGGAGACTTTAGCCTCTTTTAGCTTAAGTTTTTTAATAGGTCTCAGTTTGACTGAGGCAACCTTCCATTCAGTAATTAAGACTGGATAAGAAAGCACATGAGACACACATACACACATATTTTTTTCCTTGAATGTGGGATATCTGTACTAATATATAATATAAATAAACATAAATAGATATTACATATCTATATTGTATTGGATCCCATATATATTCTATGTACTATATTGTATATCTATATCATATATAGTATGTTGTGTGTAAATATTGAATATTTATATCATATTTATTGTATATCTAAATTATATCTACATTAACACATAATATAGATATAGATATTTAAATATGTTATATTGTACATCTATATTAATATGTAATATAGATTATTATATTGTATATAGATATTATATATTTATATTATATCTGTACATCTATGTTAATATATAATACAGATATAGACACATCTATATATTTATGTATCCATTATGTTGTATAGCTATATTATGTTTATATTAATATGTAATATAGGTATGCTCATATATCTATATTATATTATGTAGAAATCTATATAATATAGATGTATTGTATAATATTGTTACTATTAATATCTATATTATATAATATAGATAGATATTATATATGTACATATATATATATCTCACCTTCAAGGAACCTAGGAGGAAAAAAAAAACATAAAAAAAAAAAAGAAACCACCTAAATTCCTAAATAAAGCTTAAGAAGACATGTAAAGGAGCAAAGGCTCAATAGATAGAGTAGGCAAAACTCATCCAATTCATAAAACCCATAACTTCATTCATTGCTACAAAATAGCTGTTTAATTAATACAACCCTATGAACTAAATATTACTCACAGAGCAGGCCATAGGATCAAAGATTTAGAGCTCATAGAAACTCATAGAAGCTCATAGTCCAGATCCTTCATTTAGCAGATATAAAAACACAGACACAAACAGGTTAAGTAATTTGCCCAGAATCCCACAACTATTGAAAATCAGGCAGAATTTGAACCATGACTTTTGTGATTTGATTCAGCACTTCATCCACTATAACTATGATATGTTGCCTCAGATAGACTAAAGACATAAATGTGCTTCTATCACAAATATAAAGTCATAATTTGAAGGAATTAATTGATCTTCACAGTGTCCATCTTGTGATGGTAGGCACTCATTGAGGGAAAGAGAAAGGAAGAAACTAGGAGAATAAAAGTGAGAAATGGAGAGATGAGAGCTCTTTAAAAATACAACTGCCTGGAAATATTTAAATTCCTTAATTTCTAATTTAGTGAAGTTCAACTAGAGCACTTTTACCATGAAATTCATTATACAACATAGTAAGTCTTTTGATCTTACTCCCATTGCAATTTTTCAGATGCATATTTAAAAAGAGAGTACCTGAATTTTTTTTTTATCTTGGGGAAAAAGTCTTTTTATCTTTTTTTTCCACTTTTTCCTTTATACATTATTCTCTTCTCTCTGTTGTCCATATCAAAAGAAGAAAGAAAGACAATGTTCAAATTAAGTATAACAGAGATGTGGGAGTACTAATGGACAGCAAAAAGCAGCTAGTATGTAGGCATAGTCCCAATCAGATAATCTGGAAAAGTGACAGTTCTTACACATCCTGTTTCTTTTAAAACTGACGCTAATTTTATTAGTCTATCCTTCTCATTGAACATATTTCATCATATATACATGAAAAGATAGGGGAAATGGATATTTTTTCTAGTATTCACTTACATCAACAGGGAATACAATAGCTGGATAATTATTTTGGGCTTAAAATTTTTCCTTCCTCCACTTCAATCATAATAATCATGAGGTCATTCCAATTCAATTTGGTTGACAAATGCCACTTTTTTTTTTTTATAACTTTTTATTGACAGAACCCATGCCAGGGTAATTGTTTTTACAACATTATCCCTTGCACTCACTTCTGTTCTGATTTTTCCCTCCCCCCCTCTCCCTTCCCCTAGATGGCAAGCAGTCCTATATATGTTGAATATGTTGTAGTATATCCTAGATACAATGTATGTGTGCAGAACCAAACAGTTTTCTTGTTGCACAGGGAGAACTGGATTCAGAAGGTAAAAATAACCCGGGAAGAGAAACAAAAATGCAAACAGTTTATATTCATTTCCCAGTGTTTTTTCTTTGGGTGTAGCTGCTTCTGTCCATTATTGATCAATTGAAACTGAATTAGGTCTCTTTGTCAAAGAAATCCACTTCCATCAGATTACATCTTCATACAGTATCATTGTTGACGTATATAATGATCTCCTCGTTCTGCTCATTTCACTTAACATCAGTTCATGTAAGTCTTTCCAGGCCTCTCTGTATTCATCTTGCTGGTCATTTCTGTAAGAAATAATATTCCATAACATTCATATACCACAATTTACCCAATCATTCTCCAATTGATGGGCATCCATTCATTTTCCAGTTTCTAGCCACTACAAACAGGGCTGCCACAAACATTTTGGCACATACAGGTCCCTCTCCCTTCTTTAGTATCTCCTTGGGGTATAAACCCAGTAGTAGCACTGCTGGGTCAAAGGGTATGCACCGTTTGATAACTTTTTGGGCATAATTCCAGATTGCTCTCCAGAATAGTTGGATTCGTTCACAACTCCACCAACAATGTATCAGTGTCCCAGTTTTCCTGCATCCCCTTCAATAATCATCATTATTTTTTCACTGGCATCTTAGCCAATCTGACAGGTGTGTAGTGGTATCTCAGAGTTGTCTTAATTTGCATTTCTCTGATTAATAATGATTTGGAACACTCTTTCATATGAGTGGTAATAGTTTCAATTTCATCATCTGAAAATTGTGTGTTCATATCCTTTGACCATTTGTCAATTGGAAAATGGCTTGGTTTCTTATAAATTAGAGTCAGTTCTCTATATATTTTGGAAATGAGGCCTTTATCAGAACCTTTAACTGTGAAGATGTTTTCCCAGTTTGTTTGCTTCCCTTCTAATCTTGTTTGCATTAGTTTTGTTTGTACAGAAGCTTTTTAATTTGATGTAATCAAAATTTTCTATTTTGTGATCAATAATGGTCTCTAGTTCGTCTTTGGTCACAAATTTCTTCCTTCTCCACAAGTCTGAGAGATAAACTATCCTATGTTCCTCCAATTTATTTATAATCTCATTCTTTATATCTAAATCATGGACCCATTTTGATCTTATCTTGATATACGGTGTTAAGTGTGGGTTCATGCCTAGTTTCTGCCATACTAATTTCCAGTTATCCCAGCAGTTTTTGTCACATAATGAATTCTTATCCCAAAAGTTAGGATCTTTGGGTTTGTCAAACACTAGATTGCTATAGTTGACTATTCTGTCTTGTGAACCTAACCTGTTCCACTGATCAACTAATCTATTTCTTAGCCAATACCAAATGGTTTTGGTGACTGCTGCTTTATAATATAGTTTTAGGTCAGGAACAGCTAGGCCACCTTCATTTGATTTTTTTTTTTTTTTTCATTAATTCTTTTGAGATTCTCGACCTTTTATTATTCCATATGAATTTTGTTGTTATTTTTTCTAGATCATTAAAATATTTTTTTGGAAGTATGATTGGTATAGCACTAAATAAATAGATTAGTTTAGGGAGTATTGTCATCTTTATTATATTCGCTCGGCCTATCCAGGAGCACTTAATATTTTCCAGTTATTTAAGTCTGACTTTATTTGTGTGGAAAGTTTTGACAAATGCCACTTATTACTTTATCTTTAGGAAGAAGGGAAAGAGACATGATCTCTTCTGAGTTTATTTTAGCAATCCAATTTTTGTCCTTTTTGATTTTAGTCCTATTATTCTCACAAGAGAGGAGGGATTTTAAAAAAAGGAGGGAAGAAAGAAGGGAGGAAATGAAGGAAGGAAGGAAGTGTGTGGTAGGGCAAGTCCTAACTCAAAATGACTACTCAGGGATTTCTCAAAGTGAAGAATCAGAAGCTTTATCAGAATCTCTTGATAAGTGGATGGTCCACTCACTGTAGTCTCAGAGAGTGGAGGTCAGTTTTCACAGAAGTTAAGGGCGATTATATAGTCATAAACCACACCTCCCCCCCACCAAAATCCAGTTAATTTTCGCTACCTTGCTCAGTGCTTGCTCAGGTAGAAGTAGCAGGGTTTACTAAATTCTATTCAGGCGGATATAGTTGACTTACTGTGTTTACCTAAATTTATGGTCGTCAGTTACAAATGCTTGCAATTGTGTTTGCCTAAATTTATGTGGGTGGTCAGTTTTACAAGGTTTACAAATGCTTACTTGAGCTAGTATGAGCATTCTATTATAAGGTTTGTACAAAGAATTTCATTTTCCAAACCCATCAGACCTTCATAAACTAAATTTAGGTTATAGGTTCAATCTACCTTAGTTAATAATTTTATGAGAAATCACATAATCCCTTCCAAAAGGGAGGTATGAAAGGAAGGAAGGAAGGGAAGGAGGAGAAAAGAAAGGGAAGATAAGAAGAAAGGAAAAGAAGGAGGGAGGGGGAAAGGAAGGGAAGATCTGAATAAATTTGTTCAGTACCTATTTTTTTCATACTCACCTGTAACAAACATCCTGTCAATCTAGTGACCAGTTGGGTATATTTCCTCTGTCATTTTCTGACTGCTCTGCTTCTATCCTTGATATAAGTTGACCATTATCATCATTATAGATTTGTTTCTTTACACCTGAACTTATAGCAGAGTCAGATTGGCAGTCAACATTTTGTGACCTATAGAATAATGTCAAACTCAAATAAAAATGAAAACCATTAATCCATGCACAAGGATCCCTGAAGGTCACTTACTGACAGTTTTAAAATGTAATTTTTTCTATGTTTTATTATTTATTTTGTTTAAAATTTCCCATTAACATTTTAATATGAGTTGAACTACATATGGGTCATTGTAGGATGCATATTTTTGACACTTCCGCTCTATAGGTTGGGTTGATAGTTTAGGAGTCTCTAGTTGGGGCAGCTAGATGGTACAGTAGATAGAATGCCCTGCCTGAGGAAGATTCATCTTCCTGATTTCAATTCTGGCCTCAGTTACTTACTAGCTGGGCAACCCTGGGTTATAATTTAACCCGTTTGCCTTAATTTCCTCATCTGTAAAATAAGCTGGAAAAAGAAATGACAAATAATTTCCAATAAAATGCCAAATTGGTCCATGAAGAGTTGAACATAACTGAAACAATTGAATAACTACAAAAAAATTCTCTGTGTGGTATTCTAGACAAGAACAGTTTCCTTTGAATTTAGTTCTCCTGCCTTGTTTGAGCTTAGTTTAGAATACTAGTAATTAATATCTTCTTTACTGAAAATGTCACATTCAGAAAACATATTTGCTTCAGATATCCTTTGTACAGCTGGTGGACTGTATCTTTTTTTTTCATCATTTACTTAGTTAAGTGTTAATTTCTCTCTATTCATTTATCAGAAAGTCCAACTAACTCTCCTAAGAACTATAAGAGATTTTGGTGAAGTGTTTTAGTAGGCCCTATTCCATTTTCTGGGGCTAATACATAAACAGGTACCTAGTCTCTCAACAAACATATTGAAATATGAAAACTATTTTTCATAATTTTTTAATGATAAGCTAATTTAAGAGGTCTTTGAATACCAAAGCTTTTTAAAGAAATTAATTCTGGGGCAGCTAGATGACGCAGTAGATAGTGCACCAGTCCTGAAGTCATGAGGACCTGAGTTCAAATCTGGTACAGACACTTAACACTTCCTAGCTGTGGCCCTGGGGAAGTCACTTAACCCTAATTGCCTCAGCACCAAAAAAAAAAAAAAAAAGAACTTGCTTTCATGTTGAAGGTTTTAACAATGTACTCTCACATTATTTTTTTTCTTTTTTTTTTTTTTTTACTTTTTTTATATCTTTTATTTCTGTCATAGTTCTAAGATGAAGTATAGGTAATTTCTAAGTTTCTTTCAGTTTCTCTGATAACTGAAAGATGTACTGATTGTGAGTATTTGTATCACATGGTATATCTGAAATTCCAAAACACAAATCAATAGGCAGACTAGACTCTTGCCTACAAATGCTGTCTAAAGTCTGTAACATCATTCCTTGTGGAACAGCGTATATGTACAATAAATGGTATATATTGATTGTACCAAGATTTTTGTTCAGATTTCAGAGTTCACAATATATTCAAAAGCTTCAGGCTATGGTTTGACTTGTCAGTAGTCAATGTAATTCTTTATATGGGACAAAGTCAACATTTCCTTGAGTATCTTGCTCTCAAAGTCTCTACCTTATTCAGAGTAGATAATAATAATGACAATCACTAAGAAATGCTTTTCCCGTGGCAATTTAGCAACTATGGAAGTTTTCTAGTTTGTAGTAAGGTATACTTGTTTATATTTGATGAAATGATCACCACTAAGAAATGATATACCTTTTTACTATCTTTCCTTCTTTTCTCCAGAGATAAAAAGTCCATAAAGACAAGTTCCTAAAGTTTTGTTGCTATCTTTGTTGAGTCATTTCAGTAATAACCAAAACTTTATGACCCTTTTTGGAGTTTCCTTGGCAAAGACACTGGAATAGTTTGAATTTTTTTCTCTAACTCATTTTACAAATGAGGAATTGAGGTAAATAGAATTAAAAGACTTTCCCAGGGTCACACAACCAGTAAGAATCTGAGGCCCAGATTTTAACTCAGGAAATGGAGTCTTCCTATACTCTTAACCTGCTGTGCCACTTAGCTGCCAACTCCAAAATTTTACTGGAATTTAGATTCTCCAAATATGTGGGAAAAGTTAGTTTTTCTTTGCATACATCAGGCATAAGTTTCATATTTCTTGGTGACATCTGTAGTCATTTTGGACAAGTGAAATCTATTTCATCCTCAAACATTGAATCCTTTCTTGACTTTTTTACATTTTATGTCCAAAATCTTTTTTAGAACTTTCATGGCCATGGAGTTATTTGTTTTGGGTAGTGCCAATCACTTTCTGATTCTGCATGTGGGATCAGTCACAGTCTAATATAATACTTCATTATAAAACTCCAATTTCTGTTATTGTTTCAACAGTAAGATTCCTTCTGCTCACTGGAACATGAGTTGTTCTGCATCACTTCCTTGCTTAGTTCTTGCTTGTCTTAGTTCATCAGTTGTCTGATCTTGCTGTCTGTCATCCAAAGATAAGTTAGATTTAGTGAAATAAGGTTCATATATGCACCAAGCATGATACTTGGTGAAAGGCCCAAGCTCTCAGATATATTTTTATTTTATCATCATCTAAATCTATTATCTAAATAGCATATACACTTTCCAAACCTTGTTTTAGAATCATTAGTTTTGTTGTTCTGAGACCTTCAAGACAAGACATCTGCATTCATATTATTGACCTATAGTGTATGCTGAAGTCATAAATAGATAGTATTGCTATCTATTTCTGGCATACCTCATCCAATTTGGCACTGGTCAAAATATAAGTCAATGGATTATCAGTAAACACTTAGAATTCTGCTCCAAACAGATAGTCTCAGAATTTTCACAGACAAATCCCTTCAAAGCCAAAAACTTGAGCTCATGGATAGGATAATGAGTCTTATTATCAAACCTCTGCTGATGAATGAAATTAGTCATTGAAGCCCTTTATCTCTTTGGAACAAGATCACTCCTATACCTGTCATCTGTGTAGAGAATAAAAAGATTATTTGAATTTGCATAGTTCAATATTTGTCCCTATGTAAAACAGTTGATTAAATATGAAGGTTTCCACATTTGTCCATCTCTTAGTTAGTTTTAAGTAATTTTTGCATTTCTTACCTTATTTTGAATCATTTAATTATATATGCATAATTCAAATACAGTAGACTTCTAAATAAAGACAAAAAGGAGTATACATATGTCTCATCTGGGCATAATAGCTTTATAAACTTTAACATGAGCTATATAAGAAAAATTCATAAATATAGAAAAACAGAAAAATTAAATATCTTTTGCTAAACCAAAATGTTAATTAAATTGTAATCAATAAAAAATATTTAAAGTAATGATTCAAACTAATTGATATAATCTTAAGAAGGTATAAGTCTCAAAACAATAAGCCATTTTGTTGAAGAAAATAATAACAAGACAATATATTAAAATTTTGGGGATATAAACAACATTATCGGCCTATTTTCCCTTCTAAGTCATTAATGTGAAAAAAAAATTTTATTGACAAAATTTTGGTTATATTTTTACTGAATATTCATGTACTCAAGGAATCTCAAGATCTCATTAAAAGTAATTGTAATAAGCTTAAAACTTTTGGGACACACTCTCTCTCTCTCTCTCTCTCTCTCTCTCTTTCTTTATATATATATATATATATATATATATATATATATATATATATATATGATGATGAATGGGAGAAGGCTGAATCAGGAAACAGGAACCCAAAGTGGGAGGACTGAGGTTAAATTGTCATTAGTCTGACAAGAAGTCTAAAAATATCTGAACCTGAAATATCCCTAGAGATCTTCCTAGTATTTATTTTAACAAAGAAGATTTTAAGATAGCAAAAGTTGACAGGATAGAAATGAACTTTTGGTCTCAAAGGCACCCGTTATTCCTTTTCCAGGCTTCTAACTGCACTTCATGAAAACAGAAGGCAAGTGAGGTACACCAACAGGATTTCAGCCTCAGGAGTAATTGCCATTTGGACAACTTTAATTTTTTATATTGCCTGTCTTTTTTTTTTTTTCTATTTAAAATACCCTTCATTTTTAGTGGGATATGTAAGTACAGTCATAACCAGAAATATTTCTCTTTGCAAAAATAATTTTTCTTTCATTTTTTCCTTCTTTCTAATTTTAGAATAGTAGTCCAGTAGTCTAGATGGGTTTTAGAACAATGCTTTTTCTTTCACCTCCTCCAACACTACCCCTCCCTTCTTTTTACTTTCTTCAAATGATCATTTAAAAAAAAAACTATATCTTTAACCAATTAATTTTTTCAGATCCAAAAATTTCAAAATAATTATTCTACTTTAAATTGAATTTTGTCTTTGTTGCTATTTCATTTTTTCTTTAATTTTGACATTCTAAATCCCATTAAATTGTTTTTTGCTTTAGTCTCTCATAAGTTGATTATTTCTTTTATAAGAAAATGACTACATTCATAAACTGCTTATATCTGCAAAGTACCTGGTTTCTGTGCTGCTGAACAAAGACGAAGAAAATCATGAAACTGTGCTGATTGAGTCCACTGAAAGTTAATATTATATTAAATCTCAATAGGGCCTTCACAGCAAAAAGGCAATCATTTTAGTTCTACCTAATTGACTCATTATCCAGTTTAATTACTTATTAATTAATTATATTAAGTGTAATGTAATTCTCTATTTTTAAACTCTGTTTTTTTTAATATATCATTTGTGTATATATCTCAGCCACTTCTACATATACTCCTCTTCTCATCTTCCCTTGATAAAAGGGAAAAAATGTAAAGCAAACCCAACTGACAGTAGTGACTATATTAGACAATTCATGAAACAGTTTTCACTCATATTACCTAATTTCATTTGTTACCCAATTTTCATTTACTCAGAGATCAGCTTTTTTTTAAGTGACATTTTCATTTATATTATAATAACAATTGTGTTCTTGCCTTATATTACTTTGCATCAGTTCTTATAAATATTAATGTTTATTCAAATTCTCTATTTCTTACTGCCAATAATATTCAATTATATCTATATAAAATAGTTTATCCAGTCATTCCCTATCAATTGGCATCCACTTTGTGTTCAATTCTTCACTACCACAAAAATGAGAATGTATATATTTTACTGTTGCCTTTTTTGAAATAGAGATTAACTTGAAACATAATAAATATAGTTTTTGCCCATTCTGACTTTGTATATGTCATTAAATGTTTTAAATAATTTTCATTTATGCAGCAAATTATTAGGATGTACTTTTCTAATTAGTTCTGTTATTCTTCCATTTTTGTAGATATACTTTGCATAACTCTGATAAGGAGAGAAAACACATATAAGAGAGTGGTTGGCAAAGGCAGATGCTTTGGTCTGAGAAGTGATATTAGTATAAAGTGAAATAATGGGGAGTCTATTGATATGCCTTTTCCAGAACTAAATGTAGTATTGAACTAATTAAAACTAGAGGGAGAAATGGAGATGGCAATATAGGGCAGAATATATCAGAGACTGTTTCCAAAGAAATGAGCTAGATAACTTGATTCCTCCTAATGTTACTCTCTGGTTATATGATTTTATATAGAGCAGCAATAATTGTAGCAAGGTAAAATGGTCAGAGTAAAGATGCGAGTGAATGGTTCCATGGAGGGCAGAACTGAATGGATTATCTCACATCCCCTTTCATAAGCTTTACTTATAGATGTTTTCTCTGTTCTTTTAATGATATACAGGCAAAATGAGTCTTCCAGAATATCATAACTAGGACTCTTTCTTTTCCTGGTTCAGATAAGAAGTGGTTCTTCTGGGACCACTGGGAATATTGTTGAGATTAACAGTTCCAGAAACAGGAGATACTGGCTGAATTCAGGTTCTATTATTTATCACATTCTTTACTCTTTCCAGGAGGAATTTATTCAAACCCCACCATCACTACCCCGGGATGGTATTCTACTCCATGATCCCTTCACCCTGGTCTCCCTAGGCACCAAATAAAAAGGTTTAACTAATGATTTTGGAGGTCCTCTCTTCCATTTTCCCCTATTGACACAAGTTCATGAGCTTATTCTCTTACTTTTTTTCTCTCTCATTTCCCAGCCTTTTTGTTGGATCAGCTCTCCATCCCAAGAAAATGAAATTTTAATTTTCTTTTTATGCTTTTTTCTCTACTAGAAAGGAATACCCTGTTATAACGATTAATTCAATTTAAAGCTGGGGAGAAAATTTAATCACCCCTAAGGTCCATTTTTTTTTCTTTTCAGTTTTAGTCACAATCACTTTAAACCCTCCAGTTAGAAAAAGTTCCTAAACATTTAGACCTCTGCCTAAATTGTATTCTCTAACTTTACATTTATATCTTCTAGTTAATCCCAGGTATCATTGGTACTTGAGGCAAAATTTGGTTTATTGGAAATATCAGTTAATGAAACAGCAGATTATTTTATAATGTCATGGATAGTTAGGCAAAAATCAAATATTGGTTAGTACTGTAGTGATTTGACAAAGTTATACAACAACTTCCCTCTCCAGAAAATGTTAAATTCTCACTGTTGCAGAAATTCGTTCCCTAGAGTTTGTATCCAACCAGCTTTCTCTCTTCCTGAGCTCAGAAGAAACATAACTCCTAGGGTCTTCAGTGACAGTCCTTCCTCTCAAGACAGCCTTGCTGCATACCACATAAAATAACCAGATTAATTTACTAACAAGTTAAACATAGATAACAAATGACAATGGAGGCACGATATTAATATGAAACAAATAAACAATATAAAAAAATAATAAAAGCATGAAGGAATTAATATGTGCATTAGTGAATACAAATTTCATGTATTGGTGCCCATCACATAAGTAAGTATTGTCATTATTATCTGACATGTGTAACTGTTTTCCAAATTTCACCTTGGACATCCTAAGTTATTTTGGTTATTGGCTGGATATCATTTTCTGTAACCTGCTTATCTATCTGTCCTAAAATCAATTCTACTTAATGGAATTGGTTGATTATCATCCAACATGATTATTAAAATTTTAATTCTAAACCTCAGTTTATGGAGGGATTAGTCTGCCTAGAATTATTATTAGTTCTTTAGTATGCAATTTGCTTCATCTGAAATGTCTGTTTCTGAACCACTAATTTATATAAACTTTGTGTGACTAGAAGGTACTCCCTAGTTTGAAGTCAGCTGAGCTGAATGGCTATTAGTATTAACATGCACATAGAAAGTCCAACTAACTCACCGAATTAGCAATAAATGACTACAAGGAAACATCTTTGTAAGAGCCCCCAGAAGACTCTAGAACAATTTTGTAAACAGATAAGTTGCCTATTTTCTCTACTGCCAAATATAGAAAAATTTTCCAATGATCTGCTAACTTGTGCATCCCATGATCACTGAAATTTCTCAGTAGAACTTTACTGCTTTATTGAAGACCTTCACATTGTATTCTGGCATTATTTTACTTTTTTCAGACTTATTATTGACTGAAATAGTAGTTAGGTGGGCAACTAAATGGCCCAATGAATTGATTGTCAAACCCAAAGACAGGAAGATTCATCTTTCTGAGTTCAAATCTGGCTTCAGACACTTATTAGCTATGTGACCCTGGGCAAGTCATTTAAACTTGTTTGTCTTAGTTCCTTATCTGTAAAATGAACTGGAGAAGGAAATGGCAAACAACTTCATTAACTTTGACAAGAACTCAAATGGAATCACAAAAAGCCATACATGACTGAAACAACTAAACAATAAAAGTAATGAAATGGTAAGCTTTCTTTAACTTTTCTGTTTTTTGAGAGGTGTACTGGATTTGAGATTCTGCCATGTCTTCATCTCCAAAGGCTCCAAATCACTAAGAAGTAAATAATAATAAGAAAATAAAATGTTACATCAATGGCTTCATTTCTGGTGAATTGGGTGTAAAAACTGGAAAAGCCACATGTTAACTACACAGATATTTTTATGAAGTTAAATAACTCACAATACTACTTTGCCCTATTTGGCTTATTAGGCAGTAGGTTATGTTCAGAGAAAAAGGATACCCCTAGGGTAACGACTGCCCCTTATTGGGTTGTTTTCCACCTTTGGTATCCAACTGATCCATCTAAATCTCTTACTTTCTCCTATCTTCAGTCCCTTTTAATCTTCAGTACAAGATTTGGTGAGCTGAAGACCCAAAAGATCAGTTTTCTCACGTGTCCATTTTGCTTTGAAGTTTATCTTCTTTGATCTCTACTTTTCTCAGTTTAGTAATCACCTTTTCATTCATTTTATCTCTTCTGATTTTCCTTTAGTGTATGCTGAGACATGTCTAATCTTAATCTTAAAGTGTCAATTAGTTTTTCTTCCCATAGTTCCTTGCTTCAATTGCTTGGAGCACGGCCCCTTGAGTTAACTGCCTTAACTTGTCCCATTGTCATTTCTCTACTTAGCTGATCATATGACTAATTCTTTAGCTATTGCTAAAGAATTATATATCACTATATTATCAAGGCTTCCACTAACAGTTTTGGTGACAACTAAATGAATTCATTATATTGGCCAATGTTTTATTCTGCACCCCCTCCCAATTTTTTTTTGCAAGTGGACAACCTAAGAATGATCATTCACCACTTTATGGCTTGTAGGATGAGAACAGCACTCCTATCCTTGAGTATTTTTATCTTGTAATTCTTACCATGTTGGAGACTATTCTACAAGGGTGATACCTTTGGTAGCTTGGGTGTAATGTCAACAATATAGGCTCCAATTTCATCATGAAAATAGCTCATCTCTGTTTCCCTGGCACTGGATTTGTTGATTATAAGTCATTTCCATTTCAACACCAACTGAATTATGGCATTTCCAACATAGAGTAATAGAGGAATCATTGTTCATAGGATCAATGGTGGGCACTGGATTAAACCTTCACTTTCCATGATAGTATGATGTACTACCAAAATAATTTTTCCCCCCACAATAATATGTCTAATCTGAGGACTAGTCATTTTTTGGAACCAAAATTATAGTAACAGTTGAGCTTTCTCATACCTATTTGTTTTGGTCCATAAGGACCAAAACTTAAAATATCTTTCATGACTAACTTCTAGTCTAAAAGATGGGACTGAGGAAATCAGAATAAGAGACATAGCATGTTGGACTGTTTCCTTTACTTGTTCTAATTAGTATGTGGCTATGTCATGTTATTTAAAGTTTATTTTTATTTTTTTTGACCTCATATTCTGGTGCTAGCATCATACATAAATAAGAATGTGGTTTCTGCAGAAACAAAGTTATCCTGTAAATTTCTGCATTTCCTCATTGTTCCATAGGGGTTTTAAAGGGGAAAAAAATGTTTTTCTATTATTGTTGAGGAATAGATATTACTTCTGAAATCCAAATCACTCCTAAAAACTTAACTGCATGTGGGACCTTGGGGAAGTCACTTAACCCCAATTGCTTCAGGAAAAAACAAACAAGCAAACAAACCTGATGATTGCTGTTTTATATGATAGCTTCCTAACCTCTTTTAGTTCTTTGTTCAAATACTTCTTGCTGTGACCTCTAATATCTCCTCCCTATCATACCTTCTCACTGATAAGTCATCTATATAATGCTATAAAAGGCAAGAGTGTGTTAATTTAATCCAAATCTTGTCTTTATTGACTATGGCATATTACTTTTGAAATATCCCTCTGGCAGTCTACAAAAATGTATACTGGGCTCACTTAGCTTGGCTTCTACAACTGCAAAGAACATATTGCTTAAATTAATAATAATTTAAAGATGTTTGTCATATATTTTAATCTCATCAATCATTCTGAAATATTTGGAAAGGATCTCTTTATAAGGTTCAATCTCAGTATTAACTTTATCATAACTTTATCGTTAACATTAACATATCATATCTACTATAAACCTCCACTCACTGTTTACCTTTTTTCCTGGCCAAATTGGAGAATAATGACTAATTATTTTCCTAATTATGATTTCTGATTCTAGGTCTTTTAAGATGGCAATAATTTTCTTATCTTTTCCTTTGATTTTATTCTACAGAGGATTTACAATTCACTTGGGGGCATTTCAAACTATTGGGTACTATAGAACCTTTCCAACTAATAATCTAATATTAATTTTTGGGTTCTGCCAGAGGGCAAAATATTGCTTAATACATACATCCCAATTATGTAATCATTTGAGCTTGGGATGGCCACTACTCTATACAATTCCCTTGGATAATCTGTAATTTTAAAGTTTTCTATTTACTTTCCAAATTGTGGTCTAGGGAAATCCCCGAAAAAATTTATTCAGGTTTGATTTTGAAAGGATTTTTTTCCCCATTTAAAAAAAATGTATCTGTAGTGTATGGTTCCATGAGTCAATGTCTAATAGAGTCAACATGTAGTACTTTCAAACCTTATAATATTGATTTACTTATTCTAGATAGGGAGGATTTTCCCTGTGTCAGAATTTAGCAAGGAGACTATTAAATCCCTATAGTAATATAAGATCCTAATCTGTCAGAGCTCAAATATTAACTTTGGCCTGGTTAATTGTATTCAACATTGAGAAGGTTGGAAATGTTTACTTTTTCTTTAATTTGGAGGGGAAAGGTATTCTTTTCAATGTTCATTAATTCTGATAATGTTGTGATCAACAACTTCCATAGGTATTTCTCTTTGTCTGAGTTTAATCCATATATCTCCTTTTATAAGAAATGGAACAAGTCTTACATCTTGTCATCTATTGTACCCTTGGCTATAATTTATATTGTCTTGATTTCTCCCCTACCCACCTCTCCTCTATCCTCCCCCAAGTTGTTTTTCCTATTACTTGATCTCCCCCTGAAGACTAGGCCAATTATAGCCACTCTGTTTTGGATATGTTATGGCATTCTCTAGTTTCTACTACTCCAAAGAGGGACAGAAGTATAGTTTTGTCACTGTGTGGCACTGCCTTAACTAATATCTTCTCTATTTGCTCAGTACAATCCATTACTTCTGACCTTTCAATATCTTTATTCAAAGCCAAATAAATGCATTGCATCATGACTATTTTTAATAGCAACTATATTGCTTCAGAAATAGCTTTCCATGGCTTATCTT
The DNA here is from genome assembly GCF_902635505.1 of Sarcophilus harrisii. Lineage (NCBI taxonomy): Eukaryota > Metazoa > Chordata > Mammalia > Dasyuromorphia > Dasyuridae > Sarcophilus > Sarcophilus harrisii. Next base: position 244,279,475 of record NC_045426.1, read on the forward strand.
GCTTCCATTTGTATGAAAAATGGATTGATGTTCTCCCAATTACAAAGGATCCCAAGACCAAGAGTATCTTCTGCTAGTCCTCTGCTTTCCGCTGCTACTACTATAATGGTTTAAACCAACATCATCTCTCCACAAACCAGTCCTAGATTTCTAATCTCATCTTGACCTAGCCTGAGAGATCCACTACCCATTTGGTCAACTCTCAACAGCCAGGATATACGTTTCCTCTGAATTTTGATATATTTAACTTAATTCTGTTGTCCTTGTAGGCTCTGGCTTCTAAAGTAGATGATGTTTCCTCATATTTTCTAAAGATTTTGTGATTAAATAAGGAATTATGGGATGTAAGACTCACTAGGGGTTGTCCTTGTTATCAAATCCTCCTAGCAGTGGGTCACTGAACCCACCTTTCAGTGAGTCACTGTCCTACTTTCTTTAAAATAGGAATTTGCTGTTCTAGCATTATGTTTGAGCTACTTGGCTTAAAACTTCTAATAGAACTTAGGTCATCTGTTCATTATTATTACATTTCTTCAACTTGTTTTATCTTTGGAGAAATATACTTTCCCCTTCAGAATCAAGTCTGTACTTTTCTCCCAGTTTTTTTTTTTTTTTCTTAAACAAAAATTCCTCTATATCTTGTAGGGATGTAATTTTAAATTCTGATGTAATCGTTATGGCTTCAGAAACAGCAGAAGCCCTCTGATTGCCATTTTAGTATCCTTATATTTGCCACCAATAGTTCTTGAAATACATTCCAAATCTATAATCATCTACCACCACTTTGTAGTTTATGAGGTCCCACTTTATCTTGATGGTACCAAAAAAAAATGGGTTTCATGAGGTATTTTTATTTTTAAAAGTTTTTTAATACATGCCAAAATTATTCTGAGCTTAATATAAAGGTTTGTTTCCTTTATGAGCATTCTTTTAACAGAATACTAATAAGAATCTCAAGTATAATATAATATAATATATATATATATATATATATATATACACACATATATAGATGAGACTGAGAGGAAGAGATACAGACAGAGAAAGAGAGGGGGAGGGAGGGAGGGAGGAAGGAAAGGAAGAAGAGAGGAGAGAGGGAGGGAGAGAAGAAGAAAGGAGAGAGAGAGCGAGATGAGGGGGAGAAGAAGGGAAAAAAAGTTGTAGGGAGAGAGAGAAGCTGTTTATATTGTCCAAGAAGAAAAGGTAACTAAGAGGAAATTTAGTTGCAACCTTAGTCAGCAACTTTTAAAAATAAGGAAAATAGAGGGGAGGTTCCTTATTGCTGAAACACAAGGTTTGAACTTCTAGTTCTTGCTATTTATGATGAAAATATGTGACCAGTAAAGTCATATGATTTTGCCCTGACCCTGAAGGTATAACTGCCAGGAGACCTAGTTGTAACTTAGAAGTTCTAGTAATTGATATTAGCTGGTTATACCCAAATTCTTACTGATGACCAGTTGTCCTAATTGTCTACTAATTAGTGACAAAGTTTGTTTCCCAGGTTTTCTCATAAGTGGTTTGTCTTATCTGGAGGTCCAAATGTCTATCTGTTTACTATACATAACCACACATTGCTTACCAATCCTTACCATATCTATACAAAGAAGTTATGAAAAACAAACATGAGAGTTCATCACAAAATTGTAGCTTAATATAAATCAGAGTCAGTTATATCAAGCAACAAACATTCTCATTACATATCTTTCCTTTCTTTTGTTACTTTGCCAGGTAGGATAGATTTGATTCAGGGTCAGTCTTCTCCTACAGTTTTTATGAGTTCCTCCTGCTGAATCAACACATGATGGGATATTTCCCTACTTATTCCCCTGGTACCATGAGTAGATAAATGTCCTTGAATAGGATTGGTAATGATTATTTGTTATGTAAGACATTTATTGATTCATTGTCCACATGCTCAAATGATTTCACCCAATCTATCATTTCTTCCCAGGTTAATATTCCTATTGCTGCAATGACAATATTTATAGATTCTATGGCTTTAGTCCTATGGTTACTTAGGTCATTATATCAAGTAATTTTCTTCACAGGGCAGTCACCCTTTTCACTACTAATCTAGATAAATGGTTATCCACCTATGAAAGGAACTGGGATGAGCTGTTCCCTTTCTTGCTGAAATTTTTCCCAAAAAGTCATTCAGTGCCACTGCAACTGATTGGCCATGATAATAGAATAATTCAAATTTTTTTTTACACTGTAGAAATGTGAGTCCAGGATTTTGTTTCCTTCCTTGAGTACTGCAAGTACTAAAAAGCAAAATCTTTAAGGCTTTTTATTCATCATGATCAGAGGCCCACCAGTCCAGGAACACTTCTGACACAATGTCTAATCCTCTATAGTCTTCTGTAGTGGACTAGAATCTTCACAGAATATTCCTTCTATAGCAATGTTTATTTTTGCCTTTTAGGAGACTTAGCCACCATTTGATTTACTGGTAAGATGACTCTTGTCTACTGGAAGTACTGTTGGGTCTTCTCTTTGAAGCTACATTGTTATTTGATTTGAAAATGCCTTCTATGGAGATCTAGACAGTGATAAAGGAAACATATTTGGCCTATAGAGTATAGACTCAGCATCATTTAAGCATATTTTTACCAGGAAAGTTTTTCTTTTAATTTTGAATTCCAAATTCTCTCCCTGTCCACTTTCCTGAGATGACAAGCAATTTGATATAGATTATACATGTGTAATCATACAAAATATTTTCTAATTGGAAATCAGAAGATCAAAATGCATTAGTCATGTCATAAAAGAAATCACAGACCAAAAGACAAAAACAAAAATAATCCAAAAAAAAGTTTTATAAAAAGTATGTTTCCATCAGCATTTAGACTCTTATCAGTCCTTTCTCTGGAGGTAGATAGCATTTTTAAATCATAAGTCCTTTGGAATTATCTCGAATCATTGAATTGCTGAGAAAAGCTAAGTCATTCACAGTTGATCATTGCCCTATATTGCTGTTTCATTGTATACTATTCTGATTCTGTCCCATAATTCTGTATCAAGTTGTATAAGCTCCTCTAGGTATCTCTGAAAGCATCCTGCTTATTAGAAATGTCCTTCTGTAATATTTTTTATAAGCAACTCCAATCCTATTTTCAAATCTAAATTGCAGTTGCTGTGCTAAGGCATCATTTCCATTGATAACTGATTTCTAAGATGTAAATGCTCACCCTTAAAATTTAACAATTAATTCTTCCTAGCTGGCTCAAGGTAGCTTCAGCACACCATACTGTGAACCACTTTCCAAGTATACCTTATCTGGAATTACTTTGGGTATTCTTGAATGTACAAATGACTTCATTAATTCACAGAATTCATCCTTGGTAGATGACCCAGACTCCATTCCCGTGTTTATTTTTCTCTACTTCCCCCATTCTCTTACTCTTATCTAGAAGTCTATAACATCATCCTCATTAAATACATGCTACCCCATATATCAGTCATCTCTTTAGAATATCAGTCTCTATAAACAGATAATATTTTTCAAATATCTTTCAATGTACTCTCAGTTCTGATTCATTTTTAAAATTGTTTGAAAGTAGTCAAGACATGGAAGTGAAATGGCTCTGGTCAACATCTTCCATCAATTTAGCCTTCACATTTACATGATTCTCCTTACTGAATTTCTCCCTTTGTCCTTTTAATGAATCAGTATCACAAGACTACTAAAAGAGTGAAACTTTATCTCCTGTTTTAACTGCTCTTTCTTTACAAGCAATATAGACTTATTTACCTTTAAACAATTTCTTTGACCATTTCACCAGTCAAATGCCTTACTCATTTGATTTTTAGTTAGAAAGATGCTTAGTAGTAATGATAAAATTTCACCTCCTTACTAGAAGGCCATCCTTTTTCTTTTTTAAAGAATTAATAACATTTTGTTCCTTTAAAAAAAAAAAATCACTTCCTACTACTATACCAATTCCCATTATACCAACTTCCATTGAATCCATTGTAAAAAAAGATTTCAACCCCCCCCCCCCAAAAAAAAAAAGCTGACTAAATCAATTAGTATGGGAAATTTGGGACACATATTTTCCTCACCTTTCTCTTGATTATAAAATAACATATTTCCTCCTTTTTTTTTTGGGCTCAAGACTGGCCATTGCAAGTTATTGTTTTTACATATAGTTTTCTTGTTTCTACTTTCTTTGTTCTCACTTCATAGAAGACCTTCCATATTTCTTTGAATTCCTCATATGTAGGGCAATAATATACCATCACATTCATGCTATATGTTTAGCCTTTCCCCAATAAAAGACACATATTTATTTTCCAGTTTTCTATTACTATAAAGAGTTTGAATGTTATTGAGCCTTGGTATATATGCTTACATGTGTGGGGCAATTGATTCAAAAGAGTTTAGATACTTTTCTTGCATATTTCCAAATTGTTTTACAGAATGGTTGACCCAATTTCAAATTCAAAAATAGTGGATTATTTGTCTATTTCCTTCTCAGACCCACTAACAAGAACCATGGCCTAAGCCTGGCACAATGCCTGATACATAAGAGATGGTTGTTGAATGAATCAGTGAATTGATTATTTGGGTGTGAAGTAAAGCCTAAGAATTATTTCTCTTTCAGTCCTGCCCAGTAAGTTTTAGTGCCTTCTCCTATAAAATTATCTCTCTTCTATTCTGAATATATCTTGTATATATATATATATATATATATATATAGTACCTACTTATGTCCATATTATTTTCCTTAACAGAATGGAAAATCAGGGATTATTTTTTCTTTCTTGTTTGATTGACTTCTTAAATGTTTTATTAGAAAAAAAAATTCCAATTGATGAAAATTGTTTATTTGAACTATATATGCATGTGTTTATGTATAACAATAGATTGAGGGTCCCATAATTTGTAGTTTGTCCCATCTGTGGCCCATCTGTGATACAGGCTTATCATTGTGTATGGCTTGAAGGTAGGCAAAATAGCCATTTCTAAGAGCCTCTTTTCCCTCTACACTTCTCCAAAATAGACTTTTATTCCTGGAAGTGACCCCATGTTTATGAGGGGAAACTTTTATAGCAACTGTTATTACCGTGCCATTGTTGTGGGAAGTTATCAACTGAGTTTCTTTCTTCCTAACTACAGATTTCTGGACTGGGAAAAGTTCTATAGGACTTTGCATTTAGGGATTATAAAAAAGTTCATTGTTCCCCTGACAGTGGCTAGGAAGTCACTGAAGCAGGAATAGATCTTAAAAGAAGTGGTTCTTTTCTTTTCCTAAATGTGTGATATATAGTTCCTTTTTCCTCCCCTGGAACATTCTGTGAAGGATAGGAAAGGACATACCCATTTATCTCAGTAGATATGTGGCGACTAGAGCAAAGGTTCTTCTGGTGAACATGGATCAGAATCTTTATCCTCCAGATGCCTCTTCTGCTTCATGCTTCTTTATTTGAGTAAAAAATTACTGAACAGCAATAGTGAGAGGAATATTTCCCACCTTGAATGAACCCTGTGAGTTCAAGAGGATGAAAATGCTAGGTCCCTCAGTGCCAGCTACAATAAGGGATAGATACGGCTACTTGCTGAGCTTCTTAGAGAAGATGATAACTGAAAAGAAAATAACAAGCTTAGCTTGGGCATCCCTTAAGATGGCCTGGGATTGCAGTCTGATTATTCCTTTGTAGACTTTTAGTTGTTATCCAAAGGGAAGACTATAATTTTGTTATTCTGAATCCTCGAAACATGGACTTTGAAGGAATTGTTCTTTTAGTATAGAGCCAATGTAAAATACTTACACAGTTAAATAAATAAATTATCCATTTATTAAACACTTACTAAGTGTCAGGGATTTACTAATAGTTGTATTCTCCTAAGAATACAATGTAAATAGAAATAATTTAGGAATCAACTTTCTGGGAACATATAATAAGAGGAATAAGTTAAACAAAACAAGCCTTTCCATAATATAATAAATTAGGAAGAAGAAAAAAAAAAAAAAAAAGAGAGAGAGGACTGCATATGTGAATCTTTGTGTTTTAAGCACAGTGATACAGGATCAGTCCCATTAAAGTTTACAGAAAAATTCATTTAAAAACAAAGAAACAAAAACAACATTAAACCTTGAAAACCTCTAGTTGTCCCCCTCCCTCCATAAAAAGAATTAATCCTAAGAAAATAGGCAGACTTTCAGGAAAAGATAGTAACTAGAATATTCTTGCTAATTCCTCTAGAGTGTGATGTAGACTTATTAAATTTGGATAAAAATTGAGAAAACCATTATTAAAATTATGAATCATTGTTATGGAGGGAAATGTATAATGGGTAAGATGATACAAAGACTAGAGTAATGAAAATTGGAAAAGAGTAATATCAATATTCTCCTAGTTCTGTTCACTTTACTCAGCATCACTTCATATTATGTCTTTCCAGTCTTTTCTTATAGAACAATAATATTCCATTACGTTGATATATCCTAACTTATTCAGTCATTCCTCAGTGATGGACATTCACTCAGTTTCTAATTCATTGCAATCAAAGAAAGAATTTCAATATTTTTGTACATGTGGATCTTTTTGGTTGTTTGGCCCATGGGCAAAAGCAGGGAATTCCAGGCTCCCTCATGATCAAAATATTTTTTTTTCCTCATTCAAGGCTATTCCTAAAACACTTATCAGAAGTCCAGTTAAGACTATGGCCATCTTCAGAGAGTAAAATATTAATCCCACATCGTATACATACCCCTGGTGTTTTATGGATTATTTACTTCCAGTGGACCTAGAAATCTGTGTCTCCACTGGGGAAGTGATAAATTTTCATAAATATATTGAAATACTGAGAGATGTTTTAAAATTATAGAAATCCCTAAATAGGAATAAAAACTGCCATAAGGTCTTATGCAATGTTACATATCATTTAAAGTTAATGAATATATACAAGTGATAGGGATTTATTTACTTCAGTGGGAACTCAACTGATTTAATACTTAGAAAAATAATGGAGAGCAGAATCAAAATGAGAGCAGAGTCAAAATGACAGAGTAGCCAGAAACAGTACAGAGGAGCTCTCCTCTACAAAATTCCTCCAAACAGATCTAGAAAATGCTCCAGAATGAATTGTGATGGTGAAATCCAGAAATGAGTCATTTGTCCAGACCAGGCTAACATAAGGAGACGGAGAGGTCTGCAGATACTAGAGAAAAAATCAGGCTAGGAGTGATCTACAGAGCATTTCAGTAACGCAGAGAAACTTTTCATCAGGGTAAGAGGAGGTTCCAGACAAACCAGGGCATATTCAAATCCATATTGGGGCACCATAATGGGCAGCTTCATCCTCCACCACCCAGGTCTGGGTCACAGATCCAAGCAGACTACACAAAGGGCTGAAGTTCACAGGCAGGGAAGCACTGGTTGGTAAGCTGAGAAAGTACACAAGGTTATTGTGTGGCTCAGATCCCAGGAATAGAGATGTGTTTCAGTTCCATCTTCTAGCTCAGTTTGAAACCTACAAAGGAACAATCAAGGAAGGAAGCCCAGACCAAAGAGAATCTATACAGTTATTTATCCCTTCTACATGATGGGGTTCAGGAGCACAGAATCCCCACAATTTGGAAAATTGCAGAAAAAAATTTGGCCCTCCCTTTGTACCAGAGAAATCTGATATTTTTTTCTCATTTATGGGGTACTTACTGTATCTATTGTAAAATTTGAGTTAAGTATTTGATCATAGGCTATATAGAGGTCAATGTTAAATAAAAATTCTGTGTCATCTTCTAGAATGTCATTTGTGGTTTCTGCAAAACTCTCAAAAAAAAATTCTCACTAAATCTCTTATGCCAATCTGTGATATATTGAAACTATGATGGGGAAAGTCACAATGTGGAAGGGATAATTGTAGCTGTCACTCTGAACCAACAGTTTTCTAGCTGAGTGATCCATAATGAAACCATCAGCAGTCTACTGTTGCTTAAACCAAAACCCAAGTTAGTAACTTGCAGAAGTTAGAAGAGGGAAAAGCTGTAAACTTGCAAATACAAGACTATCCCTAAGAACCTAGAATAATATGAAACTCAGTACCTCAAGAAAACAAGTGGATCAGCCCACACCTTCCTCTGGAAATGTGGCAAAGCCCAGCCCTAACATCAAGTCCAAAGTTGGAAATTAAGCTAAAAGAATGGCAAACAAAAATGATTTATCCTACCTTAAAGAGTTGAGATTGATGGGGCAGCTAGATTATGCAATGAATAGAACATCAGCCCTAAAATGAGGAGGGCCCGAGTTCAAATTTGGCCTCAGACACTTAATACTTCCTAGGTGTGTGACCCTGGGCAAGTCACTTAACCCCAATTGCCTCAGCAAAAAATAAAAATAAAAAAAGATGAGAATGATGTGAAGGAGGCTCAACACAAACCCAGATATTTTGAAGTCAATCAAAGCATCAAAATATATACATACATATATATATGGCATATGTATATATAGCTTGGTTACAAACTCTCTGTAATTCCTAAAAAAAAAACAAAGTAATAGTTAAATTTTTTTTTAATTTTTATGAATTAAATAAAAGAGCTTAAGTAAGATTTGGGAAAGAAAAGAATTCTATAGAAGAGAGAATTGAAAATGGAATAAATAACTTGGCATAAGAAGTACAAAACCTTGTCTAAGTAACAAACTCTGAAAATTAGAATAAACCAAAACAAAGCAATGATTCCATAAGACAACAAGAAATAGTAAAACAAAGTCAAAAGACTGGAAAAAAAGAAAAAAAAGCTAAAAGAAAGAAAAGAAAAAAAACAGAAGAAAATATGAAATATCTCCTGACAAAAAAAAAAAAAAAAAAAAAAAAAAAAAAAAAAAAAAAAAAAAAAAAAAAAAAAAAAAAAAAAAAAACCTCACCTGGAAAACATATCAAGGAGTAAAAAATTTAAGAATCATTTCCATAACTAAAAAAAATGAGCCTTTTCAGCAATATAATGATTCAAGACAATTCCAAGATGTAACATGCTATCCACATCCAGAGAAAGATTTATGGAGTCTAAACACAGATCAAAGCAAACTATTTTTACTTTTTTTTTCTCATGGTTTTCCCCTTTTGTTCTGATTCTTCTTTCACAACCTGACTAATATGGAAAAGTTATTAATGTGATTGTATATCAAATTGTTTGCTGTTTTGGGGAGAAGGTAGGGAGGAGGGAGGGAGAAAAAGTTGAAAAAAAATTCTTCAAAATGAATATTGAAAATTATCTTTAAATGTAATACTTTCTGTCAAATAGTGAATTTTTATCCCCAAAATTAGATGGATTAGCAGTTCTAATCAGCCTAATAACCAGCCACAGTTCCAGAAGACTAATGATGAAATATGCTAACCACATCCTGAGAGAGAGGTAAAAGATTCAGAGTACAAAATGAGACAAATGATTTTTTTGGATGTGGTCAATATGGACAAATTTTGCTTTTCTTTAGTTCTTAATTAGGTAAGAGTTTGATATAAGAAGGTAAGGAGATGAATTTTTTCTGATTAAAAAATTAAATATAAATAAGCTTAAGAACTATAATAAAGGAGGGGGAAAGAACTATAATAAATGTTAACCTTGCAAAAATGCTCAATTCACCAAAAGATTCACTTTTATATAGGCTCATAAAGAAGAATTAAAGTATGTATCAAAATCTTGTTAATATCAAATTATATAAAAGAAATGATTGTACTGGAAGACATAATTGCACGTTAAGAGTTTTTTCAGATTTAAAAAAAAGTTGCGAGATTTGTTTTATATCTATAAATTTAATTGTCTTACTTTACATTCAAGATAATTTACAGAGTATTGTACATTGAATACTTTTTTATTCCTTTGGTGGGGGGGGGAGGGGAAGACACTAGATTAGCTTTAGGTGATTTTTCCCAGGGCATTGGGATTGGGGCATAAAAAACCAGAGGATTTTAAAAAAAGAAAGTGAGAAAAAGAATTTAGCCCCTTTCTTTAATCGAGAACCCAGGGCCACATTAAAAAAAAACAAAAAACAAAACAAAACAATAACAACAACAACAAAAACAACAACAACAACCACCAAAAAACTACAGACCCCTTGAGACAAACAGCAGTGACGTGTTACATTTTAGCAAATGCCTTTGTTTTTACCTAATTGTATCTACTGCCCAACTCCCTTAAAGTGGCTCATTGTGCTAGAGATTTTGGAATGTGGACCCATAATGTCTCTTACCTTTGAACATGGTAAGGAGTAATCACTGTGGATGACCCATCCCACAAATGGGGACACTTGCTCAGAAGGATGCTACATATATTCATCACTGAGGTCACAGATTTAGCAAAGTATGAAAATACAAATTTATTCAATAGGCAGAAATATTATATTGTAATAATTTCCAAAATGTTCTAGCGCAAATATGAGTTTCAGCACTCAACAAAATAACCTCCATTAATAGTTTCCAGTCCTTCAACATCTATAGTTTGTTATCTAAACTCTCACTTAGGGTAGAGGGGAATAGGAAGAAAGAAATTGCTATTAAACTAAAGTAAGGAAATTCCTTCCACAATAGACGTAAAAATATATGTTTTAATCATTTTGTCCAGAGACTGGAATTTGGATAAATTTCTCTTTTTTCCTACATTTCATAGATGCTTCACAGAGCATATTAGTAGAAAGCAAGGATTTACAGACTTAATTCTCACTGACTAAACTTTTATCACCTGTATTTTTATACCAGTATATAGAAAAGAAATAGAAAAATTTTGTTTAAAAGAAAAATTTAAGAAACATTTAGGAGAATCTAATAAATTCCTATATAATCAGGGTGTGATCTTAAGATAAGGGTTTTTCAGTGCTGCTTGCTATAAGTTTAACTGAAAGGACCCAAGGTATATAGGAATAGGATCAGGAACAAATTACTTTAATTTTGAACCCATGACAATAATCATTATCTTTAGCTCAGGGTATATGATGGTTCTTAAAAGGAGAAATTTTACAATAGTTCACATTTATATAATCTTTAAATTTTACAAAGTACATTACTCTCATCAATTCTGTAAGATATTTCCATATTTTAAGGATATATGAGGATGGACAGTTCTTGGACATATCCAAATGTCTGTAATACAGAAAGCCATTTCAGTGCTACTAGTTGCTGATGTTCTTCCTCTTCAGGTAATTTTGGATTTATTTATCTGAAAGCATCTTGTAATTCCCAGTAGAATATTCACTCCTGAAAAGCATTTTTTTTTTTTTTTTTTTTTGAGGCCCCAGAATCTACCATAGTACTTTGTGCATAGTAAGTACTTAATAAAAGCTTGTTAAGGTAAATTGAAGATGACTTATGATATGGAATTGATGTAGGCATTTAGTGTCAGGGTTGTGGCAAAAAAAAACCAAAAAATTCACAAGTATAAATTGACAAATACTTAAATACAAAGTGATAATCCATAACTCCTATTACATATTCCCTGGGTATTGATGCTTGAAACACTAAAACATTTAGAGGGACTATTGAATAGGCTTTTCACCTTCAAATTCATTTCTGCCTTCTCTGAAAAACTCCCTCAAGATCTAATCTGACAAATCAGATAGTTCTTAGGCTTCTCCTCCTAGTGTGTGAGAAAGTGAGCCCAAATTAAAATCAAAGACTCAGAGTAAGAAAAAAGCAAAAAGGGATTTACTACAATCTCATGAAAAAGGACATCTGCTAACCAACAGGCTGTCAGTTAAAGGAGTGCCAAACACAAACTGCAAAACACAAGATTAAATAGAAGTACATCCCCCACCACCACCATCCCACCCCGCCCCCTTTGGCCTTTTCTCCCATTGTCTGGGGGAGTCCAGGGTTATACTCTAAACACAGAAATCTATCCCAAAAGAAAAAGAATAAATTGCCTTTAAAAGAACTGCTTAAATGCTAATTAAGAAGTGGTGGGAAACAGGAAGGGAATGTTCATTCAAGATAATCAAATACCGCAATTTTTTTTAGCTATAACTCAACTTGTTATTGCAAAAGTTTTAAGTCATAATTAGAGCATGAGTCAAAGCTACATTCTTACAGGGGTCTTCACTCAGTTTATCATATATAATCCCTCCTTTTATTTATTAACCTTTGAAGACCTTTCACACCAATCTTGATACATTTCCTCCAAGCCCTCTGGGTCTTATTTGTCCTTTTGTTTACTGGGATCCATCCAAATCAGGAACCAAAGAACCTGTTTTCAGTTTGCTATAAGAGGAAGAAGCAGGGACCTTATAATCAGATTTAACAAAGTATGGAAATATAAATTTATTCAATAGGCAGAAAAATTATATTGTAATCTCCAAAATGTTCTAAAGCAAATAGTAGGAGTTTCAGTACTCAAACCTTCATTAATAACCTTCATTAATAGTTTCCAGTCCTTCAACATCTATATTTTAGTCATCTAAACTCTCACTTAGGACAAAGGGGGAATAGGAAGAAGGAAATCTGCTTTTTCACTAATGTAAGTAATTTCAGGCTTCAGCCTGAAAGCTCATACATGATGGATAAAGCATCCTTAACTCAGTTTAACAATTGCACCTTATAGACAGATTTAGGAATAATCAGGTAGGTTCTTATTCAAAGGAACTCAACTGGGAAACTGAATCAGAAAGATCCTATCTTATACAGAGGCCAAAATTGTCCTCCCAATTCTTGACCAGATACGAATCTTCCCTGTAACAATTCAGGATCATACAGGTCCCTTTCCCTTCTTTAGTATCTCTTTGGGGTATAAGCTCAGTAGTATCACTACTGGATCAAAGGGTATGCACAGTTTGATAATTTTGGGGGCATAATTCCAGATTGCTCTCCAGAATGGTTGGATTCGTTCACGACTCCATGTGTCCCAGTTTTCCCGCATCCCCTCCAACATTCATCATTATTTTTTTGTGTCATCTTAGCCAATCTGACAGGTGTGTAGTGGTATCTCAGAGTTGTCTTAATTTGCATTTCTCTGATCAATAGTGATTTGGAACACTTTCATATGAGTGGTAATAGTTTCAATTTCATCATCTGAAAATTGTCTGTTCGTATCCTTTGACCATTTATCAATTGGAGAATGGCTTGATTTCTTATAAATTAGAGTCAATTCTCTATATATTTTGGAAATGAGGCCTTTATCAGAACCTTTAACTGTGAAGATGTTTTCCCACTTTGTTGTTTCTCTTCTAATCTTGTTTGTATTAGCTCTGTTTATACAAAGGCTTTTTAATTTGATGTAATCAAAATTTTCTGTTTTGTGATTAATAATGGTCTCTAGTTCATCTTTGGTCACACATTTCTTCCTCCTCCACAAGTCTGAGAGATAAACTATCCTAATGTGGCTAGAAACTGGAAAATAAATGGATGCCCATCAATTGGAGAATGGTTGGGTAAATTGTGGTATATGAATGTTATGGAATATTATTGTTCTGTAAGAAATGACCAGTAGGATGAATACAGAGAGGCTTGGAGAGACTTACATGAACTGATGCTAAGTGAAATGAGCAGAACCAGGAGATCTTTATATACTTCAACAACGACACTGTATGAAGATGCATTCTGATGGAAGTGGATTTCTTTGACAAAGATCTAACTCAGTTTCAATTGATCAAGGATGGACAGAAGCAGCTACACCCAAAGAAAGAACACTGGGAAATGAATATAAACTGTTTGCATTTTTGTTTTTCTTCCTGGGTTATTCCTGCCTTCTCAATCCAGTTCTCCCTGTGCAACAAGAAAACTGTTCAGTTCTGCACACATATATTGTATCTAGGATATACTGTGATATATTTAACATATATATAGGACTGCTTGCCACCTAGGGGAGGGAATGGAGGGAAAGAGGGGAAAATCGGAACAGAAGTGAGTGCAAGGGATAATGTAAAAAATTACCCTGGCATGGGTTCTGTCAATAAAAAGTTATTATAATAAAAAAAAAAATTCAGGATCACCTTCCTCTTGAGTGGCTTGTGGCATATAACTTTCAGATGGTGAAGATTACTGGCTTGATGATCCATCAAACAATAATTTCTGAATCAAAACTCCAAGTAATATCAGCTACAGTGCCAAGAGATTTTATTTCAAGCAAATTTTATTAATCAAAGCTTCAGGTGAATTTAGCTCTTAAGAATCACATATCCTTACCCTTTGATCCAGCAGTGTTACTACTGGGCTTTTATCCTAAAGAGATATTAAAGAAGGGAAAGGTACCTGTATGTGCCAAAATGTTTGTGACAGCCCTTGTTGTAGTAGCTAGAAACTGGAAATTTAATGAATGCCTATCAATTGGAGAATGGTTGAGTAAATTATGATATGAATATTATGGAATATTATTGTTCTGTAAGAAATGACCAGCAGGATGAATACAGAGAGGCTTGGAGAGACTTATGTGAACTGATGCTAAGTGAAATGAGCAGAACCAGGAGATCACTATACACTTCAAAAACAATACTGTATGAAGATGTATTCTGATGGAGGTGGATATCTTCGACAAAGAGAAGATCCAATTCAATTCCGATTGATCAGTGATGGATAGAATCAGCTATACCCAGAGAAGGAACACTGGGAAATGAATGTGAACTACTTGCATTTTTTATTTTCTTCCCAAGTTATTTTTACCTTCTGAATCCAATTTTTCTTGTGCAACAAGTAAACCGTACGGATCTGCACACATATATTATATCTAAGATATACTTTAACATGTTAACATGTATGAGACTGCCTGCCATCTAGGGGAGAGGGTGGAGGGAGGGAAGGGAAAAGTTGGAACAGAAGTGAGTGCAAAGGACAATGTTGTAAAAATTACCCATGCTTATGTTCTGTCAATAAAACGCTATTAAAAAAAATTACATATCCTAAATTAGTATTGACTATATACCTACTTACATTGTTAACAGTAAGAGATTCATCCTAGAAAGTTCAGAGCTTATCTTCATATCTAAGTAGATGGGTTTTAAATTCAACATTACACAAATCATTTTACTTTAAGATGCTCAATAATCAATCTATATCAAAACATATTCATATATTAACCATGTTCAAAGGGACAAAGACATAGAACACTGTTCTCAGAATCTCTCTAAACAATGGGAACAGCTTTAAAATGACTCACTACAACCAACTAAAAATCACATGGAATATAGAATATCTAATTTCACATTAAAGAACTCTATCAGAATTAACATTAATAATTTCTTCATTCTAAAAATTGTTAATTCAACTTCCTCCAATCAAGGAGTCCCTGTACACTTTTTATGGAAATATAAGTAACAGGTACAATATCAATATTGTTAATATTCCTCAAACATTCCCAACTTCCAACAAAACATTCCTAATTGCAAAGTCAATTTTAGAGATTATAAATTGTCCTTAACAGTCCATTTTTGAGATTCCTCCACAGGTCTTTTAAGCCTGGTATTCTCAGCTTCCAGACTGCAGTCTCAGCCACCTGTAATGTCTGGTTAGGTCCTTTCCACTTTGTTTCTCCCAGGATTTAGTAAGCACTCACTCTCCTAGAACTCCAGACTTCAAAGGTGTTGTCTAGGTCAGCAATCCTTATTTCCTAAGTGTTAAAAAGGAATCAGGATGCTGCCAGGATATACTTCCTTAAAAACATATCCTTTGTTTCAAACAAGTCTCTTTTCCCTTTTTCCTCCCAAGTAAAAGTAAACCAAACAGCATCTCTTATGGGGAAAGTCCCAGATCACTTCTGGGGACAGTTCTAATTCTTTACAAAGCAATAGGCAAACATTTGGTCTAAAGCAATTTAGTCTCTAACATCAATTTAGTAATCTGTTTCTTAAAAATCTGATTCATTCTTTCCAGTTTCCTTGATGAGGGCAGATGATCAGATGTATGAAGTTGCTACTCAATTTGCAGTCCCTCCCCATTATTTCTTATAAAACCATTGAAGTAAAATATGTTCCTTTATCAGCATCAATAATCTCTACTAATCCATCCATACTTAGGTACAATTTGTTCCAATGTTATTCTACTACCCTCCCTTCCCCTCCCCCCCCCTTAAAGCAGCAGAGCCCAGGGGAAAACTTCCATCCAACCCCTATATCTCAGTTGTGGTCATTTCATTAAAATCTAATCTAAATATTTTGGAGCCTCACTCCCTCCCTCCAGAGGCATACCTCCTAAATGCCTTCTTATTTATCTTTAGATATATTACACACCTTTCAGATACAATTTGTACTGCAACAACATATATGACTATGCACCAATTTTTTTTTTTTTTACTTTTACTTCTATGTTAAAGGGAAAAAGCAAGACAAACCTTAAGATTAATATTCTAAATAGCTTTGGATCAAATTTCACAAAATGTATACCACATATCCAGCTAGGTTGACAAAATGTTAAAGCACAGCTCATACAGTTTTTACAAATTATCCAATATATAATTTAGCAAGAAACATAGTAGCTTAAGTTTATTTTAGTTACCAGAGAATCAAAAATTTTAATTTAAAATCAAATCAAATGCAGATTTAAATTTCTAGTAGCAATACTTCAATATTAGTATACATATATTTTTAAAATCTTATTATAAACAAGTAAAGAATTTTAACATGTACTAATTAATAGTAATTATTGCATATAATTTCAGAATTCCAATTTAAATACACACAGCCCCAAAATTTAAGGTGACAGAAAACTGCTCTTTCAAGTCCATCCATAGAGCTTTAAGAAATTGACCAACTTTAGGATCCTGGGGAAGAGGGTTGGAAGAATTTAGACCCAGGTGTCTAGTTGCAAGTCTATGGCCCAGTGACTAGCCTACCCTCCATAACAGAAAAGGGGGAATATGTCAAAGATGCTGACATACTAGCACAAACTCCAGAAGAATTCAGGCCACCAGCCTAAATTTGGACCCAGGACAGATTCCATAAACCTAATAAGCTTGAAGAATCCCAGAGAGGGTTGTTTTTTCCTTCTGTAATTTTTCCTTAAGCCTCAAGTTTTGGCCCTCAAGAGGCTTTTTAGTCATGTATATTAGGCCTACTTAAAGATACATAGATTAACTCAAGTAAGCTAATAGAGAGCCAGTACCAAGCATCTTAATGATTAATCTCAAAACCCCCAGAATCTGCTAATTTTTTTTTAGCAGTTCTATTACTTTATTTCTGTGGCCCTACATTGGCCAATTCTAGGTCCACAGAAAGGTCAGGGTTTTTTTCTTTTTTGGTGTGACAGTTACAAATTTTCCCCATCTCAGAACTACTTGTTCCTCTCTCTAGTTAAAAACTATTTGCATATAAGTCCAATTATGTACAAAACAAGCAGTTTTTAAAATCCCAAATAGCCAGGTCTTTTCCTTTGTAATTAGACTGACTGGGAGAAACACAGAAAACAAACACAGGCTCATACACATGCAAATACAAACTGCTTTTCTAAATCAATCTAGCTCCCATTCTTGGCCTCAACTTGGAGTAAAAATGTGGAGAGGACTTCTGGAGCTGAAACCCTAGGAGTCAGCAGTATATCAAAGACTCTTGAATTTAGACCCAGTCCTAGGGGCATGGACAGGTTCTCCTAGTGAGTGGGCATCTGCCCAAACAAAACAACAGCATTTCCCTTTATATTTTGGTACTTCATCCCAACTCTTCCTAAAGAGCTATCTTCCTAGGACACTAGATAGGAGCCAGCTAGATTGTTCCTTTCCAAGGTTCACAGTTTCTTTTCCTCTGTAATGGAGGACTTACCCAATCTTATCAAAGAAAAATAGGAGAATCCTTACAAACCCAAACAGTTTAGGATTTTCCCACTAACAAAGGGAAATAGGAAGCTTTTATAGACTTTAACCCACTAGATTCTCCCAATCCCAATCCCATTCACCTAGGTGGCTCACTAGTTCTTGTCAGAGAAAAAGTATGGAGGACCCATCCAATCTTCACAGTTTCTTATCCTCTTCTCTCTCCCCTCTCCTTCCCCACTAATTGCCCTTACACAGGTTATGTACAACTTAACTGATTTCAAACTTTTCTCAGCTGGCTTATCTTCTGGGCCAAATTAATCCTCTATCTTTGCTAGCCTGCTTCCATTTTTGCTTTCTCTGAGTGTCTCTCTTTGGGAGTTTACCTTATTTCCCAAGTCGAGTCCATGGGAGAACTCTCTGGAGGGTACCTGCTTAAGGATTCATTATGGGAGAAACCCCTCATGAACAGAAAATATCCCGGAATGAGCCCCCAAACTATATGGAACAATGCACAGAAATTAAAATCAGAGATTCAGAGCAAGAAAAAGCAAAAAGGGATTTACTACAATCTCAGGAGAAAGGGCATCTGCTAACCAACTCACTGTCAGTTAAAGGAGTGCCAAGTACAAACTGCAGAACACAAGATTAAATAGAACAGAAGCCTCCCTCTCCCCTTACCCCCTCACCTTTTCTCACATTGTTTAGGGGAGTCCAGGCTTACACTATAAACATGGAAATCTATCCCAGAAACCAAAGAATAAATTGCCTTTAAAAGAAGTACTTAAAACGCTATTTAATAGGTGATAGGAAACAGGAGGGGAATGTTTATTCACAACAATTGAACACCTGCAGCTTTTTAGCTGTAGCTTAACTTGTTATTGCAAAGTTTCAAATCATAATTAGGGCATAGGTCGAAACTCCATCCTTATAAGAATATCTTCACTCAATTTATCTTATACACTTCAGTTCATACTGTTCAGTTCACTCAATTCATCCCATACAGTTCAGTAATAGTAGCCAGGATCACTTATTACATTGCGAGCTGAGGAACCCAGTAGTTCCCAACCTTCTGAAACTTAGACCTCCAAGACTAGAAATAGCCATTTCAGGAAAAGAAATCCCAAGCAGAAGCAGCCTCCAATGGCTCACAGCAACACTGTGCACTAGTAGTCTCACAAGATTAGTACCAGAAAAGCTGGGGTTCTGGGAAGTTGCATTTCTCTTTCTTCCCCCCCCCCCCAATTATGGAAAGTCCCTAAGAGAGTTTGATGACACCGATTCCAAAGAGAAGAAGGAAAGTAAAAGTGTTAATTGTTTCTCCATAAAGTCTACTGAATGAGTGACACTTCTTAACTTGCTGGCGAATTCCCTTGACTTATTCCCCTCCTCCTGTTAGCCTTAAAATGAACACAGAACTGCTGCATCATTCAAAAGCACTGAATCCTCAAAACTAAGACCCACATGTGAGAAACCAGAAGCTGCCCATCACTTAAAAACTCTTGGGACAGTGTCTTATACCTTGCCAATCACTAACAACTTTAAATATTTTCTGTAGAAGGTTGTTACTTTCATACCTTCAGGAAGTTTTTCCCTGAATAACACTGATGATCTCTAATGTCTTTCTGCTTTGCAGTCTATTAGCAATTGTGGGTTTGGTGTGATTTGTATAATTTTGATACAATTGTTAAATTTTTTTGGTTCAATTCAACAAGCATTTATTAAGTGATTGCTATTTGTAAGGCACTGTTCCCATATTTATGGCAAGTAGGCTAATAAATCTGATAAAGTAAGGGAACTACTAAATATATGCATCTATCAGAAGGTAGATATTTTCTTACCTATACAACAGGCACACCTGCCTGTATAAGGGCAAATTTCTGTTTTCATTCTATATTTTCCCATCTTGCCTAACTGCTGCCAGGTGTGAGAAACTAGGTAATATGTACTCTTTCTACTAATGAGTAATTCATGTCTTGTATTAGGGGGGAAAATGCTACATTATCATCAGTTACATTGATAAGAATTTTTTTACTATTTATATGCTACTGAATTCATTGTCTATAATTCAATAATATTGATGCATTTAGTGATAGTGCAGAGTTGTGAGAATTGGGGTGGGAATCCTTTCCACACAGGTCCAACATGAAAGAATTTATGAACTTGAAAAATCTGAATGGCAAAAGGGAAGTTTAATGGCACTGAAAAGCCAGCTTTGCTAGGAAGACTGATTCCTCAGTGGCAAAGTCTTAGCAGAGGAATAACAAAAGGTTATCATTGGGAAGAGGGCCTCTTCACCACAGGCAGGAGTCCTGGTAGGCAACTTTGCCAAGAAGAGAGCTTCATTGGCAAAGCATAATCCTACTTCAGACTTCTGCAAAGATTTAGAATTCAAAATGGTCATTTTATTGGCAGTCTGGGGGTAGGCCTTCCATTGATTGAGATTCCTTCAATGTTGTCACTGCCCCCAGGCCTAGATTTACAATTGAATAAGACCACTTAAGTTCAAGCTACTGGGAGTGGTCCTGGGCTAATCTTAATGAAACCATTTAAGTGCCCTGAAGGGTGGGTCTCTGTTAGAGGAGAGTTTCAGAGCTCACCCCCATATCTTCCCCCAAAAAGTCAGGGAGCACAGTTTCAGGGTTCACTCTGTCAATATCATCAAGATAGACTTATAAATCATAAAAAAGAAATTGCTACACACACACAAAAAAAAATTAATTTGTAAACTAGAACCAACATGGGGTAAAAGGATATTGTTTTCTATACTAAATGAAAGGCAAAATTTAGTTATAATAAAATAATTTGTTTTAAATGGAGATAGAATTTAGAATAAGTCTTACCTGCTATGCTGTCAGTGTTCTATATAAAGATATATTCTATTTGGTGACATTCAGGTACTTAAGAACATAGCTGACAATATAAGATGTGTTTTTAAAATTCTATCTGCATTTTACTCCCAAAAAACTCAAATTTCAATAAATTTAAGCAGTCTTCCAATTATGTAATTTTAAGATAACTTTTCAAACTTTTCTGCCTACCCACAACTTTAATTTCTTATTCAAACGTCTCTTTAAAAAGAATCTGTGATTATGTTAATACTCTTTTTGACTATTTTCATTATAGTTATTTTATTGGCCTGACAGCAATCTAAATATTGAAGGGGGAAGTTATTTTCTTTCTTTAAAAAAAAAAAAAAACATAGCTTTTTATTTACAAAACATATGCATGGGTAATTTTACAACAATGACCCTTGCAAAACCTTCTTTTCCAACTTTTCCCCTGCTTCCCCCCACCCCTTCCCCTAGAAGGCAGGTAGTCCAATACATGTTAAATATGTTAAATTATATGTTAAATACAATATATGTATACATATTTATATAGTTATCTTGCCGTTCAAGTAAGATCGGATCTAGAAAGAAGGTAAAACAAAACAAAACAAAACAAAAAACCTGAGAAGGAAAACAAAAATGCAAGCAAACAACAACAGAAAGAGTGAAAATGCTATGTTGTGGTCCACACTCAGTTCCCATAATCCTGCTCTGGGTATAGATGGCTCTCTTCATTACTGAATAACTGGAACTGATTTGAATCATCTCATTGTTGAAGAGAGCCACATTGATCAGAACTGATCATCATATAGTCTTGTTGTTGCCATGTATAATGATCTCCTGGTTCTGCTCATTTCACTCAGTATCAGTTCATGCAAGTCTCTCCAGGACTCTCTGTATTCATCCGGATAGTCATTTTTTACAGAACAACAATATTCCATAACATTCATATACCACAATTTATCCAGCCATTCTCCAATTGATGGGCATCCATTCAATTTCCATTTTCTAGCCACTATAAAAAAAGAGCTTCCAGAAACATTTTTGCAAATATAGGTCCCTTTACCTTCTTTAAGATCTCTTTGGGATATAAGGCCAGTAGTAACACTGCTGGATCAAAGTGTATATAGAATGTGATAACTTTTTGAGTATAGTTCCAAATTGTTCTCCAGAATGGTTGCATCTGTTCACAGTTCTACCAACAATGTATAAGTGTCCCAGTTTTCTCACATATTCTCCAACATTCATCATTATATTTTCCTGTCATTTTAGCCAACCTGAGAGGTGTGTAATGGTATCTCAGAGTTGTCTTAATTTGCATTTCTCTGATCAATATTGATTTGGAGCACCTTTTAATATGACTAGAAATAGTTTCAATTTCTTCATCTAAAAATTGTCTGTTCATATCCTTTGACCATTTATCAAATGGAGAATGACTTAATTTCTTATAAAATCGAGTCAATTCTCTATATATTTTGGAAATGTTTATCAGAACCTTTGAATGTAAAAATATTTTCCCAGTTTATTGCTTCCTTTCTAATCTTGTCTGCATTAGTTTTGTTTGTACAAAAACTTTTTAACTTAATATAATCAAAATTTTCTATTTTGTGATCAAAAATTATCTGTAATTCTTCTTTGGTCACAAATTCCATCCTCCTCTACAGGTGTGAGAGGTAAACTATCTTATATTTCTCTATTTTATTTATAATCTTATTCTTTATATCTAGATCACAAACCCATTTTTTTATTAATTAATTAATTTATTTTTATTTAATAACCTTTTATTTACAGGTTATATGTATGGGTAACTTTACAGCATTAACAATTGCCAAACCTCTTGTTCCAATTTTTCACCTCTTATCCCCCATCCCCTCCCCCAGATGGCAGGATGACCAGTAGATGTTAAATATATTAAAATATAAATTAGATACACAATAAGTATACATGACCAAACTGTTATTTTGCTGTACAAAAAGAATCAGACTGTGAAATATTGTACAATTAGCTTGTGAAGGAAATCAAAAATGCAGGTGGGCATGAATATAGGAATTGGGAATTCAATGTAATGGTTTTTAGTCATCACCCAGAGTTTTTTCTCTGGGCGTACCTGGTTCAGTTCATTACTGCTCCATTGGAAATGATTTGGTTGATCTCATTGCTGAGGATGGCCAGGTCCATCAGAACTGGTCATCATATAGTATTGTTGTTGAAGTATATAATGATCTCCTGGTCCTGCTCGTTTCACTCAGCATCAGTTCGTGTAAGTCTCTCCAGGCCTTTCTGAAATCATCCTGTTGGTCATTTCTTACAGAACAGTAATATTCCATAATTCATATACCACAATTTATTCAGCCATTCTCCAACTGATGGGCATCCACTCAGTTTCCAGTTTCTAGCCACTACAAAGAGGGCTGCCACAAACATTCATGCACATACGGGTCCCTTTCCCTTCTTTATGATCACAAACCCATTTTGACCTTATCTTGGTACATGGTGTTAAGTGTGAGTTTATGCCTACTTTCTGCCATACTAGTTTCCAATTTTCCCAGCAGTTTTTGTCCAGGAATGAATTCTTATCCCAAAAGCTGGGGTCTTTGGGCTTGTCAAACACTTGATTGCTATAGTTATTGACCATTTTGTTCTGTGAACCTAACCTATTCCACTAATCAACTAGTATATTTCTTAGCCAATACCAAATGGTTTTGGTGACCACTGCTTTATAATATTGTTTTTTATCTGATATAGCTAGGCCACCTTCCTTTGATTTTTTTTTTCATTAGTTCCCTTGAAATTCTTAACCTTTTGTTCTTCTAGATGAATTTTTATTGTTATTTTTTCTAGGTCAGTAAAATAGTTTCTTAGGAGTTTGATTGGTATAGCACTAAATAAATAGTTTAGGTAGTATAGTCATCTTTATTATATTTGCTCGACTACACAAGAGACTTAATATTTTTCCATTTGTTCAGATCTGACTTTATTTGTGTGGAAAGTGTTTTGTAGTTTTGCTCATTTAGTTCCTGACTTTCCCTTGGCAGATAGATGGGGAAATCATTTTCAAAGAACAATAAACAGCTAAATTGAGATTTAAATTCTAATTAAAAAAAATTTAGTCTTTTAAATAAATTTTCTCTTTGATCTCTAAGATTGTCAATTTTATCTGTGCTGGCCTTTGAATTTTCTAAAGAAAGTAAATGAAGAATTAAAACAGAGTAAGAATGGATAGACGTTAAGTGTGTTGATTTGGAAGAGTACAATAACAGTATCTCTGGAGTCAGTGGATGTGTGTTCATAATCCTACCTTTAATGCTGATTATCCATGTGATTTCAAAAAAATTTACACAACTTCCCTGAGCCCCTGAGGCAATTTCATATAAAAATGAAGGATGGCCTCTAAATTTCTCCCCACTAATAAATAAAGGATGGTGAAAAAATGCTGAGAAACAGTAATTAATTTATTCCAAAGTTTATGAGAATTCTGATATATAAAGTAGAAAGTTCTTTAATATCATTTTTGAAATTTTATTGACTTAAAATGTTTTTTCCTGAGATTTATCAGATTTTTTTATTTAAAAAAAAATTTATTAAAACTTTTTATTGTCAAAACATGCATGGGTAATTTTTCAGTACTGACCCTTGCAAAACCTTGTGTTCCAAATCCCCCTTCCCTCTCCTATCCCCTTCTCTAAATAGCAAATAATCCAATATATGTTAATCATGTTAAAAATATATGTTAAATCCAATATATGCTGAACAAGAAAAACAGAAAGAAAACAAAATGCAAGCAAAAAACAACTAAAAGAATAAAAATGTTATGGTGCAATCCAGACTCATTTCCCACAGTCCTCTCCCTGGGTGTAGATTGCTCTTTTCATCACAAGATCAATTGAAATTGGCCTCAATCATCTCACTGCTAAAAAGAGCCATGTCCATCAGAATTAATTGCCATATAATCTTGTTGCTGTGTACAATGATCTCCTGGTTCTGCTTATCTCACTTAGCATCAGTTCATGTAAATTTCTTCAAGTCTCTCTGAAATCATCCTGTTGATCATCTCTTATATAACAATAATATTCCCTAATATTCATATACCATAACTTATTCAGCCGTTCTCCAGCTGATGGGTATCCACTTAGTTTCCAGTTTCTTGCCACTACAAAAGGGCTGCCACAAATATTTTTCTACATATGTGTCCCTTTCTCTTCTTTATGTTCTCTTTGGGATATAAGCCTGTGATGACCGCATTTAGCACCCAGGGTATTTTAAAATCAGCCAGAGTCAGGATGAGGGAAAAGGAGGTGAAGGGGAATGGCAATATGAATGTGAGAGCAATGGCAACACTAATCTGGGCACCAGTGCCTCTGGCTCTCACAGGCCACCCACCAAATCTTCTAGGCAATCTCCTATACAACACATCAAACCTGCACAGAGAGTGGGCAGGGCCATTCTTTCTCCAAGCATATATTAACAGAGTATTGTCCAATTGCTAATTAGCCATAAGTGCTTGAACTTCAGTGAATCTGCTCAGCTTCAGCCCATTACATAAGCCCAGTAGGAAGACTGCTGGATCAAAGGGTATGGATAGCCCTTTGTGCATAGTTACAAATTGCTCTCTAGAGTGGCTGGAGTTCACAGCTCTACCAACAATGTAATAGTGTCCCTGTTTTCCACATCCCCTCCAATATTTGTCATTATCTTTTCCTGTCATCTTTGACAATCTGAGAAGTATGTAGTGGTATCTCATAGTTGTTTTAATTTGTATTTCTCTGATAGTGATTTAGAGCCCCTTTTCATATGACTAAAAATGGTTTCAATTTTTTCATCTGAAAATTGTCTTTTCATATCCTTTGATCATTTATCAATTGGAGAATGGCTTGGATTCTTATAAATTTGAGTCAATTCTTTATATATTTTAGAAATGAGGCCTTTATTAGAACCTTTCAATGTAAAAATTTTTCCCCCTTAAATTGCTTCCCTTCTGATTTTGTCTACATTGGTTTTGTTTGTACAAAAACCTTTTAATTTAATATAATCTATTTTGTGTTCAATAATGAACTCCAGTTCTTCTTTGGTCACAAATCCTTTCCTTCTCTATGACCTGAGAAATAAACTATTCTTTGTTTTTCTAATTTGGTTACAATATCACTCTAAATCATGAACCCATTTTGACCTTATCTTGGTATAGGGTGTTAAGTGTGGATCAATGCCTAGTTTCTGCCATACTCATTTCCAATTTTCCCAGCAGTTTTTGTCAAATAGTGAGTTCTTAACTCAAAAGATGAAATCTTTGGGTTTGTCAAACATTAGATTACTATAGTCATTGACTATTTTATCCTGTGAATCTAACCTATTTCACTAATCAACTAACCAGTATCAAATAGTTTTGAAGACTGCTGCTTTAAAATTTTAGGTCTGGCACAGCTAGGCCACTTTCATTGGCATTTTTTTTTCATTAATTTCCTTGAGATTCTTGACCTTTTGTTCTTCCAGATGAACTTTGTTATTATTTTTTCTAGATCTGTAAAATAATTTCTGAGAGTTTGATTGATGTGGCACTGAATAAGTAGAGTAATTTAGGTAGCATTGTCATTTTTATTATATTAGCTTGACCTACTCCTGAGCACTTATTATTTTTCCAGCTGATTAGATCTGGCTTTATTTGTGTGGAAAATGTTTTGTAATTGTGTTCATGTAGCTCTTGACTTTGCCTTGGTAGATAGACTCCCAAATATTTTATATTATCTACAGTTATTTTAAATGGAATTTCTCTTTGTATCTCTTGCTGGTGAACTTTATTTGTAATATATAAAAATGCTGATGATTTATGTGGATTTATTTTGTATCCTGCAACTTTTCTAAAATTGTGAATTATTTCTAGCAGTTTTTTAGTTGATTCTCTAGGATGCTGTAGATTTACCATCATATCATCTGTAAAGATTTGATAATTTGGTTTCCTTATTACCTATTCTAATTCCTTTAATCTCTTTTTCTTTTCTTATTGTCAAAGCTAACATTTCTAATATAATATTGAATAATGATAGTGGACAACTTTGTTTTATCCGTAATCTTATTGGGAATGGTTCTAATTTGTCCCTATTACATATGATGCTTGCTAATGGTTTTAAATAGATACTATTGATTATTTTAAGGAAAAGTCATTTTCTTCCTATATTCTCTAGTGTTTTTAATAGAAATGGGTATTGGTTTTTGTCAAATGCTTTTTATATATTGATTGAGATAATCATATGATTTTCACTAGTTTGGTTATTAATATAGTCAATTATGGTAATAGTTTTCCTAATATTGAACCAGCCCTGCTTTCCTGGTATAAATCCTACTCGGTCATGGTGTATTATCTTGGGGATGACTTACTGTAATCTCTTTGCTAATATTTTAATTTATTTATTTATTTTTTTTACCAATATTCATTAGGGAAATTGGTGTATAATTTTCTTTCTCTGTTTTGACCCTATCTGATTTTGGTATTATCACTATATCTGTGTCATAAAAGGAATTTCTTCTTTCCCTATTTTTTCAAATTGTTTTCATAGCATTGGAATTAATTGTTCTTTAAATGTTTAGTAGAATTCACATGTAAATCCATGTGGCCTTGGAGATTTTTTCTTAGGCAGTTGATTAATAGCTTGTTCTAGTTCTTTTTCTAAAATGAGACTATTTAATTTATTTCCTCCTCTGTTAATATAGGCAATCCATATTTTTGTAACTATTCCTGTATTTCACTTAGATTATCAGATTTATTGACATATAGTTGGGTAAAATAAGTCCTAATTATTGATCTAATTTCCTCTTCATTGGTGGAAAGTTCTCCCTTTTCATTTTTTGATACTAGAAATTTGTTTTTCTTCTTTCCTTTTTCTAATCAAATTAACTAAAGGTTTATCTATTTTGTTTTTTTTTTTTTTCATAAAACCAACTTTTAGTTTTATTAATTCAATAGATTTTTTTACTTTAAATTTTATTAATCTCTCCTTTTATTTTCAGAATTTCAAATTTGATATTTAATTGAGGGTTTTTAATTTGCTCCTTTTCTAGCTTTTTTAGTTGCAAGCCGAATTCATTGTTCTTCTCTTTCTCTATTTTATGCAAGTAAGAATATAGAGATATAAAACTTCCCTTCAGAACTGCTTTGATTGCATTCCATAAATTTTGTTATGTTGTTTCACTATTGTTATTCTCTTGGATTAAATTACTGATTGTGTCTATGTTTTGTTGTTTTACCTTCTCATTCTTTAGGATTAGATTTTTTTTTTCAATTAATTTTTGGTCTATTTTCCTTTGGCCTTTTATTCCATGTAATTTTTATTGCATCATGATTGAAAAAAATGCATTTACTATTTCTGCATTTCTGCATTTAATTTTGAGTTTTTATTCCCTAATACTTGGTCAACTTTTGTATAGGTTCCATGTACTGCTGATAAAAAATATATTCTTTTCTGTCTCCATTCAATTTTCTCCAAAGGTTTATCATACCTAACTTTTCTAGAATTCTAATAACCTCCTTAATTTATTTATTATTTATTTTGTGGTTCAATTTATCTAGTTCTGAGAAAGTAAGGTTGAGATCTCCCATTAATATAGTTTTGCTGTCTAATTCTTCTTGCCACTCTCTCTCTCTCTTTTTTTAAATTATTGTGGCTTTTTTTTTATTTACAAGTTATATGCATGGGTAATTTTACATCATTGACAATTGCCAAACCTTTTGTTCCAATTTTTCCCCTCCTTTCCCCCAACCCCTTCCCTAGATGGTAGAATGACCAGTACGTGTTAAATATATTAAAATATATATTAAATACAAAATAAGTTTACATGTCCAAACCGTTATTTTGCTGTACAAAAAGAATCGGATTCTGAAATATTGTACAATGAGCCTGTGAAGGAAATTAAAAATATATATATATGCAGGCAGGCAAAAATATAGGAATTGGGAATTCAATGTAATGGTTCTTAGTCATCTCCCAGAGTTCTTTCGCTGGGTGTATCTGGTTCAGTTCATTTCTGCTCCCTTGGAACTAATTTGGTTCACCTCATTGCTGAAGATAGCCAGGTCCATCATAATTGATCATCATATAGTATTGTTGTTGAAGTATATAATCTCGTGGTCCTACCCATTTCACTCAGCATCAGTTCGTGTAAGTCTCTCCAGGCCTTTCTGAAATCATCCTGTTTGTCATTTCTTCCATAACATTCATATACCACAATTTACCTGACCTTTCTCCAAATGAATATCCATTCATTTTCCAGTTTCTAGTCACTACAGCGAGGGCTGCCACAAACATTTTGGCACATACAGGTCCCTTTTCCTTCTTTAAGATCTCTTTGGGATATAAGCCCAGTAGTAACACTGCTGGATCAAAGGGTATGCACAATTTGATAATTTTTTGAGCATAGTTCCAAATTGCTCTCCAGAATGGCTGGATGTATTCACAATTCCACCAACAACGTATTAATGTCCCTGTTTTCTCACATCTACTCCAACATTCCACATTATCTTTCCCTGTCATTCTAGCCAATCTGACAGGTGTGTAGTGGTATCTGAGGGTTGTCTTAATTTGCATTTCTCTGATTAATAATGACTTGGAGCATCTTTTCATATGGTTAGAAATAGTTTCAGTTTCTTCGTCTGAGAATTGTCTGTTCATATCCTTTGACCATTTATCCATTGGAGAATGCCTTGATTTCTTATAAATTAAAGTCAATTCTCTATATATTTTGGAGATGAGGCCTTTATCAGAACCTTTGACTGTAAAAATGTTTTCCCAGTTTATTGTTTTTCTTCTAATCTTGTCTGAATTAGTTTTGTTTGTACAAAAACTTTTCAGTTTGATATAATCAAAATTTTCTATTTTGCGATCAGTAATGATCTCTATTTCTTCTTGCAATAGGTCTTTTTTTGCCTCTTTCTAAGATGTAATTTACCCTCATTTTAAGTCCATCTTCCTCTTTTTCCAATAGAATCACTTTTCTTGCTTTAGTTCTTTTTTTTATATCATCACAATTAAATCAAATTATACCTGCACCCTTTAACTATATCCATAAGAGAGATACAGATCTCAAGATTCAACATATCATTTTTTCACATAGGGATATAAGCTTTTTCACTTTCAAAAAAAAGTTTTTTTTTTCTTTTCTCTTTACCTTTTTATGTTTCTCTTAGTTTTGCATTTGGATATCAGATTTTCTATTCAGCTCTTGTCTTTTCCTGAGATATAAATGAAATCCTCCTGTTTCATTAAATGTTCATCTTTTTCTCTGAAAGATAATGCTCAGTTTTGCTGGGTAGTTGATTCTTGGCTGCAGTCAAAGTTCCTTTGCCTTTCAGAATATCAGATTCTATGCCCTTTGATTTTTTAAAGTGGAAGCTTCTAGACATCCTGGGTAATCCTGATTGTGGCTCCTCGATATTTGAATTATTTCCTTCTGGGTGCTTTCAATATTTTCTCCTTGATTTGGTAATCCTGAAATTTAGCTACAATGCTCCTTGGAGTTTTCATTTTGGGTTCTCTTTTAGGAAGTGAATGGTGAATTCTTTCAATGGCTATTTTACACTGTGGTTCTAGGATATCAGAGCAGTTTTCCTTGATGATTTCCTGAAAGATGTTGTCTAGGCTTTTTTTTTCCCCATCATATTTTCAGGAAGTCCAATAATTCTTAGATTGTCTCTCCTAGATCTTTTTTCCAAGTCATTTGTTTTTTCAATAAGGTATTTTACATTTTCTTCCATTTATTTATTTTTTAGGTTTTTTTTTTATTCTTGGAGTCGCACTGAGTCATTCACTTCCATGTGTCCAATTCTAATTTTTAGTGAATTATTTTCTTCAGTTAGCTTTTTATCTCCTTTTACATATGGGTAATTGAACTTCTAAATGAAAAGTTTATTGTTCATTTCATTTTTTTTTCCATTCCACAAATTCTATTCTTTTTTATATCTATTTTGTAAGTGGTTATATGCTTTTTCCATTTCATCAAAAGTATTTTGTAAGGAGTTATATCCTTTTTCCAATTCATCAAATGTATTTTGTAAGGAGTTTTCTTCAGATAATTTTTATTTTTCATTTTCCAAACTCTATTAGCAAGTTGTCATATCCTTTTCCCATTTTTCTTCTACCTCTTTTAAGATTGTTTGTGTTTTCTTCCAAGAGAACCTTGTGAAATGGGGACCAATTCATATCACCCTTTTGGACTTCATCTGGAAATGATTTGCTTTTAGGATCCTTAGTGTTTGAGGTCTGTTCTTCTCTTTCTTCATAAAAGCTATCTATGGTCAGCTTTCTTTCTGCCTTTTTTTTTTTTTTTTTTTTTTTTTTGCTCATTTCCTTTTAAAGGTTGAATTCTGCTCTTCAGGCAAAGAGGTTACAGCCTCTTTAGGTTGCCCTGGGTCTGGCGCTGCTAACTGATTTCCGGGACTGGGTAGGTGTGGCCAGGTCCTGTTTTTCTGAGGTTCAGAGGCCCATTATTTGTCTTTTGTACTTGTTTTGGATACCTCAGAGCTAATCTGCTGATCCATTGGCTTGTAACCAGGACAGAGTAGCCTGAGAGCCTCCCAGTAGATTTTGTGGTGTGAGATGCTACAAATCCCTGACTCTCTGCCTTAGGCTCCTTGCATTGCATCTGCACTTAGCAACCTCTCCCCTGCCCAATTGAAACAGACCTTTTCTGAAGTTCTTTCAAATTATCTTCTTCTGGAAATTCATTATACTCCAACTATTTGTGGGTTCTTTCACTCCAAAATCACTTCAGAGGCTTGATCTGTTGTTGATTTTAAGGACACTAGGAGGGATTCAGATAAAGATATGTCTACTCTCAGCCATCTTGGACCCACCCCATTTAATTGACTTTAAAAAAAATAAATAATCTAGCTAATAAGGTTGAGGTTCAGCACTAAAATGAGATTAGGTACTAGTTGATGGGTTTGGTAGTAATTCACATGTGAAGAATTCAAAATAGCTTTTTCTAGCTTTATTCATGAGAAGAGGTTACAGACAAAATGAAAAGATAAAATAGACACCACAAGTAATAAATATGAAATAGTTTTGGGAAAGCATATCATTAGCAAAGTAAGGGATTTTAACAATTAACAATGGAAATGACAAGTTCCCCAGTGGAACTCACAATTAACCAGGAAAAGGAATATGCCATGAAGTGGAATATGCCATTGACTGGCAGGCTAAATCCATAGAAGAAGTTAGCACCCTAAAAGAGTTAGTTATAACAAGGAGAAAGACATCATGAGGCAGAATGCCATGGTGAGCTAATCCAAAAGGAATTTAGTAAAAATGGCATAGCCTATCAACAGATTTATAGGGGAAATTTAACCTCAGGGATTTGACATCTTAACTTTGCTTTCAGATTGGCTATTGTAAGGTGAAGTTTCTTACCAAAAGGTAAAATTATAAGACTAAGCTGATCCCCATCAGTGCCCTTCCCTGCTTGTGTCAGGGAGTATTATAATCTTATCAGTAGTTTAGGCTTCCTCCACCAACTCAATCTAATTACCCAGAACTTCATTATAGCTATAAGTGACAGTGGTAGTTACAGACCTGTAATCTCATCTGTGGGAGTCTGAGGCTGTATCTCTTGACCACAGGAATTCTAAGAAAGGTCATTAGCATAACAGTGAACTGTGCTGATCTGGTGTTGATAGAATGAGTCTGGGAGAACAGAGATGGGACACTGGGGTGCCTAAGGAAAGATGAATCAGTTCAATTTGGAAATGGAAAGGATAAATGACTACCATAATCTGGTTAACTGGTAAGTGAATAGCCCTTTACTTTCAACCTGGTAAGATAGAAAGATCCTCAAAAATGAATGAATGGACAAACAAATCAAATGAATAAATGAATGAGTCATAGCTGTAACATGACAGATTTCACATCTATATTTTACACTTAGATGACATAACACTTGCAATTTACTCAATTTACTTTTGAATGAAAAAATATATACACACACACACACACACACACACACACCCCAGATACAAGATCATTTTCCCAACCTTTAAGCTAGTGGTCCTCAAATTTTTTTGATCCCATCCTTATGAATAAAAGTTCCCCTCCAGATGCTTGTCTACTACTACTATCCATTTTTTTCTTTTCCTGCTTTTAGTTTGCTGAATAGATACTAGAGAACAGAAATAATCTTACTAACTAGTTTACCAACTTCAATTATACCTCTCAGTGGTTTTCTTTTTGACTATCTATTGACTTATGCATAATAGCTATTCCACAGCATTCCATACCTCTAACAACTCTAGGTCTAACGTTTCTATTTATCACTTTTAGCAAATGATATTTCCTTCTGCCTGCTTTATACAAGATTGAAGCTATTTAAAACAAACTACCTCACTCTCTAAAAAATAGAAAAGCAAACCAATGGAAAATACTAGATAGCAGAATCAGAAACAATAAAGAACAATCAGAGAACAAAAACCTGAAAAAACTTGAAAGTAGCTCAGTAGAAATTATAAATAAGAAACAGCATCTTATATATAAAATAATTATGACATTTAATGTAGCTCTTAATTGGTACAACCAAATTAGAACTATGCTAAAATACTGAGTAAACTATCATCTTTTGACCCAGAGATTGCACTGATACATATATATCCCAAGGATGTCAATGATAGAAAGAAAGGCCTGACTTATGCAAAAATTCTTTTAGTAACACTCTTTATAGTAGCAAAAAACTGGAAACAAAATAGATGTCCATCAGTTATTGAGAGAACCAAGTAAATTGTATGAATGGTACTTGTAGTACATGAACATAATATATATGTTAATACATGTTAATATAGATGCTGAATATAAATTATACAGCAAAGCATGAAAAGACTTACATGAATTAATACAAAGTAAAAACCAGCAAAGAAAAGCATATATATGATGACTGTACAATGTAAATAAAAACAATAGTGACAATAACAACAAATATGGTTTAAGTTTGATCCAAAAGAAAAAATGAGAGAATACACCTGTTTCTATGTAAAATTATGAAAGCAAATTATAGTATTATTTTCCAATTATTTTTTGTACTTATAATTTTTTCTCTTATTCTTTGCTCAAGTTCTTTTGGTAAGGGAGGGAGTTTGAATGTCTTTGGAAATGAAGATGGCACAGAAATAGAAGATGACCATAACAATTAAAATAAATATTTAACAAGATGAATTTCTTCATCTTGCAAGTACTACACCTCAAAAATTTTAAGTACCTTTTCTAATTCTCCTGTCTCTTTTATAAATTTTTATTCTATATTTAACATCCTCAAAATGAATATTTCCATGTATGTAGTTTGATTTTAGGAAAAGTGTGTGATAAATTCAACATGCTACCTTCTCTGTGCTACCTTCTGTACTTCCTTTTGCTCTTTTTTTCATTAAATTTTCCTCCAATAACTCTTTTCTTTTTAAAAAAAAATTCTTGCCAGCACAATTGCTATCCTTCCCATTTTCTTCTGTTCCCCTGAACACCACCTGAAATAAAAATAAAATTTCTGTAACAAATGAACATAGTTAATAAACCAAATCTTCACATTGGCCATGTCTGAACATGTGTGTATCATTTTGCATTTTTATTCTGTCATTTCTCTGTGAGACATTGGTACCTCACTTCATTGTTAGTCCTCTGATGTTATGGTTGATCATTGTATTATTATTATTTTTTTGTCTTGTGTCTTTTCATCTTACACAGGCTAGAAATACAGAGGCTAGTTATGTGTCTGATACCATTCTGTCACAAGAAATTTGCTATGTTTCATTTACAACTTAAGCCAGTTATCCCTTCCTTAGGCTACCTCATGGTTCTGATGCACTAACACCCTGTCTCCTCCTGAACCACAGGGCTCATATTAATACTAATGTTACTGTGGACAGTACAGCAGCATAGTCCATTGCAATTTAGAACTCCTAGAGTTCAAGAGATCCACCAGACTTAGCCTCTCAGTTCTCTCAGCTAGGGTTATAAATATTTGCCACTATATCTTGCTAGTCATTGCATTTGTAAGCCCTGTCCTAAAGTCCATTAGTATGAGACTATATCCTTATTTGTGATGGCAGGTGGTCCTGCCCTGAGTGAAGGACAAGGCAGAGTTGATGAGAAGTAAGGTTTTTGGCCAGTGAGGACTTGAAGGAAGTTTTATACTCTTCAAGCACCAGTTCCCTTCAAGAACTCTAAATATTGAGTCACTTCAGGAACTTCTGGCTTTGAGAGGGAAGATAGGTGAGGTTGACTCCACTTCAGGTTGCTAAAGGAAAAAGACTGGAAAGATATGAAAGGATGCAGCAGAATCTATCAATTCACTATTTCCAGTTTGCTATATTAGAGAGTAAGAGGAATTCCCCTCTGGGTGAAATCAAGAACCCTTGGTTGAACTAAATTATCTTTCTCCTTCAATAATGCAGAGCTCCTTCAATTTATATATTCTCCTATGAGCACCTTCTCTTTTTTGCATTTTCTCTTTTGCTATGATTTGGATACACTCTTTGCTGTTCACTATGTATGTTCATTGGTATTTGGTGGGACAGAGGATAAGTCTTGCTTATAGAGCTTGGGTCCTTTTTATCCTCAGAAATGGCAAAACAATTAGAACTTATATTGAATTTATCATCTGTAGACTAATCATATTTAATGGAGCAGATAGATATAAATTGACCCATTAGATGGCTCAGTGAATAGACCTCTGAGCCTGGAGTCAGGATTATATGCATTCAAATTTGGCCTCAGACAATTAGGTGTGTGACTGGGCAAGTGACTTAAGTTCTGTTTGCTTCAATCCCCTGGAGAAGGAAGTGGTAAGTCATTTTAGTATCCTTGTCCATGGTCCACAGGGTTATGAAAAATTAGACACTACTAAATAACACAATAGATAGTATTCTAGCCTGGTTTCCCTACTCGCTGAGGAGAGCAGCATGGCATCTGGTGCCAAACTTCTGCTTCTGGCAAGAATGAACATTTCTCTTGGAAAAAGATATGGGAAGAAGATAGTAAAGCTTGTAATTCTGCCTTTCAAGCTATGTAACAACAGTCTCCTTGCTACAAATGCCTCATTACACATGTAGGATGTGCTCTTGTTACACTTTGACAAAAGTGTTAAAGTCTTTCAAAATCATGTTTATTTACAACATTGTTATTATTGTATAAAGCGTTCTCCTGTTTTTGCTTGTCTCTCTGTATCAGTTCATACAGCTTTGCCCAGTTTTCCCTGAAACGTAATTCTTTTATCATTGCTTTTGGTGTAATATTTCATTATATTTATATTCTATTATATATTCAGTAATTTCCATATTGTTGGGCACTTCTCTTAATTTCTACTTTTTTGCAATAATGAAAAAGAGCTTCAATTTTTAAAAATGCACATAGAAATAATTTCCCCCCTTTCTTAGTTTTTTTGTGGGGATACATGTTTATTTGGTTTTTATAATTTTTACTTTGATGTTTAATTATTGGGGGTTTTTTTAGTTGTAGCTTTTTTGTTTTTTTTTGAGTTGAATGCCTAATTCACTGTTGTATTCTTTGTTTCTTTTGTTGATGTCCTGCTTTGGCTTTATACCTAAAGTTTTGGTATTTTGCTTCATTACTGTCATTTTCTGTGATTAAATTCTCAATTGTAGTGTCTATAACTTGACCTTTGACCTACCACTTTTAGGATAAATGTAATAAATTTTAATCCTTTCTTCAAAGGTCCTTTATTGAACATAATTTTTGTTTTGTTTTTAGTGTTTATTGTTTTATCTTTAGATGTGTGTGGATATTTTTCCTTTTTTGTAATTGTAGATTATTATGCTCTGATATATTGTGAATTTTTAAAGGTATAAGATGTAAATATTATATGTACACATATACATATATATATATGTGGATATATGTATTTATACTATTTCTACTTACCAATCATCAGAAATAGCATCTACCTTTTCTAAAATTTAATACAATTTCCTCAATTTCTTACTTGCTTATCTTTTTATTATATTTGTCTACATCTGAATAGAATTCAATATGGTCTCCAACATCTGTTTCTTCCTGTAATTAACTTATTCTTTATGAATGTAGATATTTTGCTCTTTTATGCATATATGTTAGTGATAATTGATTTTACTCTAGATTCTTATTTTAACTTCATGAATCTTAATGTTTCAAATAAGCTTCTTATTACATTCTGGTTTGAAATACATTATACTATTCTTGATTTTATGGGTGAGTCCATCTCATTCACAATCATAGTTATGATGTTTTCCTCCCTTACATTTTTTTCCTTTTTTTCATTCCACCCCACTTTCTATATAAAGAAGAAAAGGATAAGAAAGGAATGTGTGTTGGTGGAACTGTGAATACTTCCAACCATTCTGGAGAGCAATTTGCAACTATACTCAAAAAGTTATCAAACTGTTCATACTCTTTGATCCAGCAATATTACTACTGGGGCTTATATCCCAAAGAGATCTTAAAGAAGGGAAAGGGACCTGTATGTGCAAGAATATTTGTGGCAGCCCTCTTTGTAGTGGCCAGAAACTGGAAAATGAGTAGATGCCCATCAATTGGGAGTATGGCTGAATAAATTGTAGTACATGAATATTATGGAATATTATTGTTTGGTAAGAAATCTCCAACAGGATGACTTCAGAAAGGCCTGGAGAGACTTACACGAACTGATGCTGAGTGAAATGAGCAGGACCATGAGATCATTATATACTTCAACAACAATACAATACTATATGATGATCAATTCTGATGGACCTGGCCATCTTCAGCAAAGAGATGAACCAAATCAGTTCTAATGGAGCAGTAATGAACTGAACCAGCTATACCCAGCGAAAGAACTCTGGGAGATGACTAAGAACCATTACATTGAATTCTCAATCCCTATATTTTTGCCCGCCTGCATTTTTTGATTTCCTTCACAGGCTAACAGTACAATATTTCAGAGTCCAATTTTTTCTTTACATCAAAATAACAGTTTGGACATGCATATTTATTTTGTATTTAATTTATACTTTAATATATTTAACATCCTGCCATCTAGGAGAGGGGATGGGGGAAGGAGGGGAAAAATTGGAACAAAAGGTTGGCAATTGTCAGTGCTGTAAAATTACCCATGCATATAACTTGTAAATAAAAAGCTATTAAATTTTTTTAAAAAATTAAAAAAAAAAGAAAGGAATGTGTTCAATAGTAATGATCTCTAATTGATGTAATCTTTTTCCATACCACTACTTCAGTTTTTTTTTTTTTTTTGGTCCCTTCACCCAGGCCCTGATCACAGTTTCTTACGTTTTCTTTCTTTCCTTGTAATCCTCATAAATTGGAGGAGTAATTTTGCTTATACCTAATGCTCTCCTTGAATTTATTCTTCCTCTTAATCTCTTCTCCTCCTTCTCCTTGTTACCTTTTGAATTTATGTATTTTCCTCACTGAGTGTGATGATATTAATGTTTGCATCTAGATGCACCATGATTAGAGCACAGAACTGAAAGTCAGGAAGAACTGAGTTCTAATGTGATCTCAAATACTTAATAGCCCTATGCTTCTTGATAAGTCATTTAACTCTGTGGATCTGTTTCCTTATCTATAAAATGGGGATAATAATGGTACCTAGCTCTCAGAGCTGATGCTCACAAACGAGATAATATTTATAAAGTGCTTTGTAAACCTTAAAGTGCTATAGAAATGCTAACTATTGTTATTATTGTAATTGCTATTATTTTTGCACCCACTTTTTTGTGTTATGTATGTATGTGTGTGTTCAATCTTCCTTTGTCTTACTCAAATGAAAGTAAGATTTATAAGACTGACATTTTAGTGGGTAAAGAAGGGTGGAACTTATTGGCGTCAATTCTGATAGTTAGTATCAAAGTCTGTTCTCAAGTCTCCAGATCTCTAATCTTGACTTAACTTTCCTATATTTCCCCCAAAAGAGGAAAATGAAGGAAAGGAGAAAAAAAGTACCTAATTTTATAATTGATCTACTTTTCATAGGAGTAGCACAGAGTTGCAGCTCTGACTCACAGCAATTTTATCCAACCAAATCACATATGCTCTTGTTCACCACTAAGTAGACAAGAAAAAGCTACAGAATGATGACCATAGTAAGAAATGGAAAGCTAAGTCCTTTCATTTCAAGTTATCAGGCACTTCTAAAAGCAAAATTGAGTCTTCATTAACTAGTTTCCTATTACACGTGACAAAGTTCACTCCATTACCTTTATCTATTTCTTTCTTTTTTTTTTTTTTAATAACCTTTTTATTGACAGAACCCATGCCAGGGTAATTTTTTTTACAACATTATCCCTTGCACTCACTTCTATTCCGATTTTTTCCCCTCTCTCCCTCCACCCCCTCCCCTAGATGGCAAGCAGTCCTATATATATGTTAAATATGTTGCAGTATATCCTAGATACAATATATGTGTGCAGAGCCGAACAGTTCTCTTGTTGTACTGGCTATTTCCCATGCCTGAAATTCACTTCCTCTGCCTCACTAAAGTTCCTCTCTTCCTCCAAGATTCAGGTCAAGTACCATTTTTTTCCCCACAAAGTCTTTTTTGATCCTTTCAATTATAGTGCCTTCCCTTCCAAACAATTTTATATATTTTGCAAATATTTATATCTGAAATATAATTTCTGTTCACTTAATTTGTAAGATAATTTGGAGGGCTGATGTGCTTTCTTTCCATGAGTACTGGGACAATTTTCTTTTTATCTTGATTTTCTCAGAACCAGTCTATTGACTGTATGTATGTGTGTGTGTGTGTTTAATAAGTATTAGAAAGAATTTTATTGCAAGTTCATAATAGGAGAGACAGAAAAAGATGTGGCTCTCTCCCCAATCTCTGTAAGTTTAAAATTGTATAAAATTCATACAAGAGTCAATGAGGCAGTTGGCTGGCCAGCATATATTCAGTTAGGTACTTGCCAGGTAAGGTTTCTTGAGATACATACACACACACACACACACACACACACACACACATACATATACATACATACACACATACACACACATATGTGTGTGTATACATACTTACAATTGTTATCTATTAATATGGTAGAAATTCTACTAAATTTATGCTTTTACTATATGTTGATATATAAAAATTTATTGATACTCTTCACAATTTAAATTCATGTTTTTTGCTGTACAATATATATTTGTATTGCTTAAACATGTTAACCCAATAGACCTTTCTTGCTGCCAAACAGTATATTAGTTAATTACATTAGTATTTGTGGATTATTGTACACACAAATGGAGAAATCTCTAGAAAAGATGAGAGCTAAAATTAATTGAAGGGTATTTATTATCTTGCTTTTGCAAGTTCAAAAGCATAGAGATCTCCTAATATCAGGAATGGACCTCAATCTTAGAAAGAGGACATTTTAAGCTATTGGACAGGAAAGTGCAAAGATTGAAAGAGCATACAATTCAGGTCACTAATATTAAGGCAGGTAAGACAACTCAGAAAGTTTTTCTAATCTTGCCTAAGAATTTTGATCATGGAGATAATACTTGAGTAATTAATAATGGGTAAGAATTTCTGACTTTTCCATCCTCTGAGGGTAAGGAACTTCTCAAAGAAGTTTGAATGAATGTTATAATTATATCCAAGAATGCCACTCCATCTGCAGCTAAGGCTTTTATGCTCCTTGTTGCATAAAAACATCAAAGGTCCAAAACTGACAGGAATTATGTCCCTCGAAAGAATAATCCTTGGAGACTTGGGACAGATAGTAAAGAATGCACATTGAAACATCTTTTAGTTAAAGAGAGTGATGCAACTATCAAACAGCCTAAGAAGGACAGCTGCAAAGGCAGTGGAAACACTCTTAGAGACATGAGCAGATGTTATCTGGCAAGAATGTATACAAATTTTAGCTCAGATATTTGAGGGAGATGGATCAGATCTTTATGCTAACTTTGTCTCTAATATTGTGCTGCAAGAAGGGAGACAGCCTGATACAGATAGGCATTGTGAATCCTTAGATTTAGAAAAAAATACAGTGTGGAAATTGTTTCAGGTACATGACACTGGTGTAATTGATAGCATTAGATCTATGCAGCAGAAACCATTACCAACACTGGTTGAGGTGAGACAGATACTCCTGAGCTACAGAGATGAATATAATACATATAGCTCAGCAACAAGCTCTAGGCTTTGGGAATACAAGAGCAAAGCAGGACAACAGCATCACCTGTCATGGGCCATAGTAACAGAACCTGAGACAATCAGGTAAAAAATGGAGCAGTGTTCAATTCTATTCTCTGTGAGAAACAACCTGGGAACGAACACCTGCACACTTTGGCCATTCATGTAAACTGTGTAGAGGCTTACAAGAAAATAGAGGCAAGAGGTTCTAATGAAGCTCCAGGACCCTCAACTGTTCACTCTCTATTATGAATTCTAAGGGATTTGACTTTGGGGATTCCCTAATACCAGAAGAGTGGAAGGCTAGGTTGAGGTTGCAATTCAGAAAGAGAATGGGTATGTACTCATTTCATGAATGGGATGTAGGATGTGTTCTAATCCACAAAATCTTAACTTATAAGTTCTTGACCAGAAAAGATTTTGGGAGGATTCCCCTGCCCATGATAAAAGACATCAAATTATTTCAAAGAAATGGTAGTTAAAGGCATCATCACAGAATCTAGTAGCTATTATGCATCACCCACAGTACTGATGCCTAAGAAAAATGGAATGGTATGGATGTATATTAATTACCAAACTTTGAACAAAAAGACTAAAGTGGACCAGTACATGATGCCAAGAGTTAAAGGTTTTCCTAATTATCTGCTAGGCAGCAAATGGTTTTAGTCTTGGACTTATGTAGTGTATATAACCAGATTGCTATTTCTGAGGAAGACAAGGATAAAACTCATCATTCCAGGAACTCACAAGATGGAAAACTAACTTATATAAAGTAATTGAGAGGTGGAACCAAGATAGCAGAGTAAAGATAGGAATTCACTCATGCTCTTCTCCAAACCTCTCCAAATACTTTTAAATTATGACACTAAACAAGTTATTGAGTGTCAGAAACCACAAAAAAAAAAAAAAAAAAAAAAGTGGAGTAATTTTACAACCACTTAGAAAGTCGGTAGGAAAGATCTATTGCACCAGGTTGGGACTGAAGCATATTCTCAGCACAGGCCAGGCCAGCACAGTTCTGGCCCAGCAAACCAGAAACAGGACTTGGAGCCACTGAATTAGAGGAAGCAAAGATGGCAATACAGACCTCTCAACCCACAGAATCCAAGGACAATTTGGAAGGTTGTCAGGAAAGTTTTGTTGCACAAGCCTGTAAGGGAAGAACTAGGTAACCCGGAGTTGGCTTTGGGAATCTAGTGGTATTAGAAGAGGTAGCAGCAGCAGCAGCAGCTTCTAGAGATCTCAGTCCATAGGTAAGGTGATTGAATAGCTGGTCAGAATGAGATTACAGGGGCCTCTTGGCTAGCTCTAGACAGAACTCTTGTGTTTTAGTCATTGAGATCCAGGTTGCAATGTTGGATCACAGTACAAGTATCCTAGAAGGATCTCTGAAAATAGCTGCACAAAACCTTTAAAGCTTAGGACATTGTGAATCTTCAATCCTGGAAAAAGAACCCTACTTAACCAAAGAGTTAAAAGCCAAGTAACAGACTGGAGAAATGAGCAAAAAACAGAAAAGGATTCTTACCATAGAAAGTTACTATGGGACAAGGAAGATCACAATACACACCCAGAAGATAACAAAATCAAAACTCCTACATTCAAAGCCTCCAAGAAAAATAAGAATTGGACTCAGATCATGGAAGAGCTCAAGAGGGATTTTGAAAATCAAGTTAGAGAGAAAGAGAAAAAAAAAATGGAAAGAGAAATAGGAGTGATTCAAAAGGAAATACAAAAAGCTAACAAGAAGAATGTCTTAAAAAAGCAAAATTGGCAAATGGGAAAGGAGGTCAAAAGCTCATTAAGGAAAAGTATAATTGATCAACTGGAAGGTAATGACTTTATGAGAAGTCAAGAAATGATAAAATAAAACCAAGAGTGAAAAAATAGAAAACACTGTGAAATATCTTATTGAAAAAACACCTGACTTGCAAAATAGAATGAGGAGAGATAATTTTAAAATTATTGGCTTACCTGAAAGTCATGATAAAAAAAAGAGATTCAATATCATCTTTCAAGAAATTATCAAGGAAAACTTGAAAGTAAATTAGAAATAGAAAAAAATCTACTGATCCTCTCCTGAAAAAAATCCCAAGATGAAAACTCCCAGGAATATTATAGCCAAATTCCAAAACTCCCAGGTCAAAGACAAAATATTGCAAGCATCCAAAAAAAAATAATTCAATGAAATGATCCAACCATTTTGGAGAACAATTTGAAACTATGCCCAAAGGAATATAAAACTGTGTATACTCTTTGGTCCAGCAGTGTCTCTACTGGTCTGCATCCCAAAGAGATCATAAAAGAAGGAAACAAACTCACACGTGCCAAAATGTTTGTAGCAGCCCTTTCTGTAGTGGCAAGGAATTGGAAATTGAAGGGATACCATCGATTGGAGAATAGCTGAATGTTATGGTACGTGAAATATTGTTCTGTAAGAAATGATGAGCAGGCTGCTTTCAGAAAAGCTTGAAAACACATGAACTGATACTAAGTGAAGTAAGAAGAATTAATTGAGGGGATGCCCATCAATTAAGGATTGGCTGAATAAATTGTGATGTGTGATTATGATAATTACTATTCTTCTGTAAGAAATGATGAGCAAGATGCTCTCAGAAAAACCTGGAAAATCCTCCATGATCTCATGTAAAGTGAAAAGTACTGTGTACAAACTAATAGTAATGTTGTGGGATGATTAGCTGTGAAAGTTGTTGCTATTCTCAGCAAAACAATGATCCAAAACTATTCTGAAGAACTCATGAGAAAACTGCTATCCATATCCAAAGAACTAATTATGTCTAAATAGAGATTGAAATATACTTTTTTTTTTCCATTTCCATTCTCTCTCTTTTTTTAAATTTAATAACCTTTTATTTACAGGTTATATGCATGGGTAACTTTACAGCATTAACAATTGCCAAACCTCTTGTTCCGATTTTTCACCTCTTACCCCCCATCCCCTCCCCCAGATGGCAGGATGACCAGTAGATGTTAAATATAGTAAAATTTAAATTAGATACATAATAATTATACATGACCAAACCGTTATTTTGCTGTACAAAAAGAATCAGACTCTGAAATATTGTAAAATTAGCTTGTGAAGGAAATCAAAAATGCAGGTGGGCATAAATATAGGGATTGGGAGTTCAATGTAATGGTTTTTAGTCATCCTCCCAGAGTTCTTTTTCTGGGCATAGCTAGTTCAGTTCATTACTGCTCCATTAGAAATGATTTGGTTGATCTCGTTGCTGAGGATGGCCTGATCCATCAGAACTGGTCATCATCTAGTATTGTTGTTGAAGTATATAATGATCTCCTGGTCTTGCTCATTTCACTCAGCATCAGTTCGTGTAAGTCTCTCCAGGCCTTTCTGAAATCATCCTGTTGGTCATTTCTTACAGAACAATAATATTTCATAATATTCATATACCACAGTTTATTCAGCCATTCTCCAACTGATGGGCACCACTCAGTTTCCAGTTTCTAGCCACTACAAAGAGGACTGCCACAAACATTCGTGCACATACGGGTCCCTTTCCCTTCTTTATAATCTCTTTGGGATATAATCCCAGTAGTAACACTGCTGGATCAAAGGGTATGCACAGTTTGATAA
This sequence comes from Sarcophilus harrisii, assembly GCF_902635505.1. Lineage (NCBI taxonomy): Eukaryota > Metazoa > Chordata > Mammalia > Dasyuromorphia > Dasyuridae > Sarcophilus > Sarcophilus harrisii. Next base: position 244,323,736 of record NC_045426.1, read on the forward strand.
CTTTTTTTTTTTTTTATACATGACCAAACTGTTATTTTGCTGTACAAAAAGAATCAGACTGTGAAATATTGTACAATTAGCTTGTGAAGGAAATCAAAAATGCAGGTGTGCATAAATATAGGGATTGGGAATTCAATGTAATGGTTTTTAGTCATCTCCCAGAGTTCTTTCTCTGGGCATAGCTGGTTCAGTTCATTACTGCTCCATTGGAAATGATTTGGTTGATCTCATTGCTGAGGATGGCCAGGTCCATCAGAACTGGTCATCATATAGTATTGTTGTTGAAGTATATAATGATCTCCTGGTCCTGCTCATTTCACTCAGCATCAGTTCGTGTAAGTCTCTCCAGGCCTTTCTGAAATCATCCTGTTGGTCATTTCTTACAGAACAGTAATATTCCATAATTTTCATATACCACAATTTATTCAGCCATTCTCCAACTGATGGACATCCATTCAGTTTCCAGTTTCTAGCCACTACAAAAAGGGCTGCCACAAACATTCGTGCACATACAGGTCCCTTTCCCTTCTTTATAATCTCTTTGGGATATAATCCCAGTAGTAACACTGCTGGATCAAAGGGTATGCACAGTTTGATAACTTTTTGAGCATAGTTCCAAACTACTCTCCAAAATGGTTGGATTCGTTCACAACTCCACCAACAATGCATCAATGTCCCAGTTTTCCCACATCCCCTCCAACAATCATCATTATTTTTTCCTGTCATCTTAGCCAATCTGACAGGTGTGTAGTGGTATCTTAGAGTTGTCTTAATTTGCATTTCTCTGAAATAATGACTTGGAGCATCTTTTCATATGACTAGAAATAGTTTCAATTTCTTCATCTGAGAATTGTCTGTTCATATCCTTTGACCATTTTTCAACTGGAGAATGGCTTGATTTTTTTTATAAATTAGAGTTAATTTTCTATATATTTTGGAAATGAGGCCTTTATCAGAACCTTTGACTGTAAAAATATTTTCCCAGTTTATTGCTTCCCTTCTAATCTTGTCTGCATTAGTTTTGTTTGTACAAAAACTTTTCAGTTTGGTATAATCGAAATTTTCTATTTTGTGATCAGTAATGGTCTCTAGTTCTTCTTTGGTCATAAAGTCCTTCCCCTTCCACAGGTCTGAGAGGTAAACTATCCTGTGTTCCTCTAATTTATTAATAATTTCATTCTTTATGCCTAGGTCATGAACCCATTTTGATCTTATCTTGGTGTACGGTTTTAAGTGTGGATCAATGCCTAGTTTCTGCCATATTGGAAATATACTTTTTTTAAAACTTTATTTTTCTTGAAGGCTTTTTTTGAGTGGGAAGGGGGGCGGGGCGGAGATCTGCTTTCTTTTGCAACATGACTTTTATAGAAATATTAGCATTACTTTACATGAGACTTCTCAGGATAGGGGTGAGAAGGGAGAAAGGGAGAGAATCTTCAAGTTACAGTTTTAAAAATAAATGTGAAAAAATTATTGAGAGACTGAGTGATTTGCCTATTTCATAAAATAGGTCCAGGAACTGAAGGGAACCTTATAGAGGACATTCACTACAATCATCTATTATACACAGGAAACTTAGTTGTACTTTTTAATGAGCAGGTGGAGAGAAATAATGGACACTTACATAGGAAGAGGTTGAGAAAAAGAGATTATACACAAACTGAACAAAAATTTTCTAACCCAGATAAAGGCACTAAAAGTGATGCATACAATAAATGAAATGATTATTAGGACAGGAAAATTAAACCTAAGGCGACTCCTTTCTTAACAAAAACAGTTATAGAGACCGATAGGGTATGGATTCAACCCGCTTGAAATATTGATACCTAACCTGGAATGGTTGCTAGTCCAGGCATAGACACATAAGTCTTCAATGATCTTGATGGTCAGTTCATACCAACTATTAGTTAGGATATGGGAATTAAGATTTCCGTCACAGACAAGAGAACTAGCCTTATTAGACCTGGCGCTAGGCTAAATTATGATGTAACCTGTAAACTTGAAGATATAGTCACATGTCTCTAGATAATACTGAGATAGTTTATGTGAAAGGGATAGTTGTCTGTATTTACTACTGTACATATGAATTACTGCCTGTTTGAGAATATTTGTTTTTATTGTGGTGTTGACTATGTTTTATATTTATACAATAGTAATGTCTGTTGATCTGAGCATTAGTTGTTCCTTATAGTTAAATTACATTATATATAGGCCTATTATCTTTGCAGCTAAATAGCTTTACTTTGTTAGTTAGCCATGATAATTACTTTTGATTATTTGGTGTTTATTCTGGATACATCTGTACTTCTGAAATGTGCATGTGTTACATATTTTGCATGTAGGAATTTTTTTTTCCCTGTAGTATCTTCAGAGGTGATCTCCATATACTGCCATGTCTATTGCAGGTATTGTTAATGAGCATTTGTTTTATTTCACTTTCAATGGTAATAAAGGTTGGTTATATGGGACATCAGAAAAGTTATTCTTTTTTTTTTTCATTTTCAAAATATATACATGGATAATTTTCAACATTTACCCCTATGGGGACAGCTAGGTGGTACAGTGGATAGAGCACCAGCCCTGAAATCAGAAGGACCTGAGTTCAAATTTGGCCTCAGACACTTAACACTTTTTAGCTGTGTGGCCTTGGGCAAGTCACTTAACCCCAGTTGCCTCAGGGAGAAAAAATCATAGACATTTACCCCTATAAAACCCTGTGTTCTAATTTTTTCCCTCTCTTCCTCTCCCCTCCTCCCCCAGTCAACAAGTGATCCAATATATATTAAACATCTGCATTTCCTTTATACATATTTCCACAAATATCATGCTGCATAAGAAAAATCAGATCAAAAAGGAAAAAAAATAAGAAAACAAAATGCAAACAAACAATAAAAAAAATGAAAGTTCTATGTTGTGGTCCACATTCAATTCCCTCTGTCCCCTCTCTGGGTGCAGATGGCTTTCTTCATCACAAGATTATTGGAATTGGTCTGAATTACCTCATTGTTGACGAGAGCCATGTCTATCAGAATTAATCATTGTATAATCTTGATGTTGCCATGTATAATGATGATCTGGTTCTGTTCATTTTACTCAGGATTAGTTCATGTAAGTCTCTCCAGGCCTCTCTGAAATGATCCTGCTGATCATTTCTTAAAGAACAATAATATTACATAGCATTCATATACCATATCTTATTCAGCCATTCTCTGATAGGCATCCACCCAGTCAGAAAAATTATTGTTTTAAAACACTGATGTTTTTATTTATGCTGCACATGCATGAGTTCTGAACTTGCCCTAGATGATTTTTGCAAGGGAACTCAAATTGCTTCAGACCAAGGTAGAAATTTAACCTTTATCCCAAAGCCCATTGATATGGGACTTTCTCCTTATTGATGAAGATGAAAGTTCTGTCCTGACCTTGGTGTAGAGTGAAGTGGGATTGGTGAAAGTTCTAGCCTTCTATAGTCTTTTGAAACTCATCAAGGTTCAAATCTTCTTTGGGATTCCTCAAACTTCCAGTCAATTCAGGAGCTTGTGACTTCTAGCTTCAAGAATGAAGATGAAAGAGATTAATCCCCAACTTTTGTAAAGGAAAAAACTAGAAAGACATGAGAAAAATTAGCAGTCTCCATCAAGTCCCTATGTGCAGCTTGTTCCCCAAGAGATTGACATTTCACCTTGGGATGAAAGATAGTCTTAGCTGAATTATTTCACTATCAATGAGAGACCTCCTTCATTCTGTATCATGATATATATTCTATGTAGACCTCTTCTTATTTCTCTTTTGCTATGATTTGGGTTTATGTATTTCTTTGCTATTCACCATGTATGTTCATTGGGGAGCCAGTATTTAGTTGAAAAAGCATATAGAGCTTAGGGTCTTCCTTTCCCTCAGAAATGAGAAAGCAGTAAGTTAGATTGAACCCGATTGTATCACCAAGACTGATATTTAAGGGACAGAAAGATATAATTCTAGCTTGGTATCTCCTCTCTCTAAAGAGAGCAAAGTGGCCTCTGGACCCAACCTCTTATTCTCCTTGTTTGTGGGAATGAAAGTCTCTTTTGGAAATGGGTGGAAAAAGAAGAGGTAAGAGGAGTCCATTCTACTTCTCTTGGAGCCAGCCCCCTCATCATATATAGTTCTCACTACACAATGAGGCCCAACTTATACAATCACCCACACACACACAGAGTTGTTTCAATTACATCTGACTTTCTTGTGACCCAATTTTGAATTTTTCTTAGCAAAGATTGAAATGGTTTGCAATTTCTTTCTTAGTTCATTTTTATAGATAAGGAACTGAGACAGAGTTAAGTGGTTTGCCCAGGATCACACAGCTGGTGTCTGAGGCCAGATTTGAACACCTGACTCCAGAGCCACTGGCACTCTACCTACTGCCCCTCTACTTTATATTTATGGTGTAAATTTATATATTTATTGTATTTCTTTTCTTCCCTTAGAATTTAAGTTTCTTGTCAGTAATTCCATTCTTTATATTTATACCCACAGTGTCTAGCACATAATCAATTAACATGTATTAACTACTGTGTGCCAGGCATTGCGATAGGCACTAAGAAAACAAATATAAAGAATGAACAGTTCCTTTAAACAAGCTTTGAGTAAAATAGAGGTGAAGGGGGGAGGAGACAAGTATGTCTGTCTGCCTGTCTATCTAAAGCCTAAACATAAAGGCAATACGCATGTGTATGTACATTTCAATTAAAAGCAGTCTTTATTCGGGTTAGACTTGCCGATTATGGTCTCTATTCTGTCTTGGGCCCCCTTTTCTTCTCAATTTACACTATCTTGGTAATCTTATTACCCCCATGCATTGGATTAGTATTTCTATATAGATGATTCCCAAATCTATTTATCCAGTCTTAACTTCTCCTTACTTCTAGTATCAAACAACTAGTAGTTTATTGGATGTCCTGAACTGGATATGCTGGAAATACTTTGAACTCATGTCCATTAAAAAACACAGCAACAACAAAAACTCCCCTCACCTCCCTAACCTTCCCTTCTTCTGAATTTCTCAGTTATTTTTGAGGGCATCACCATTTTCTTAGTCAGGTTTGCAATTTTAGTATCATTCTGTATTCCTCAGTCACATTCATACCATACATACAATATGTTCCCAAATCTTGTCATTTTTATCTTTATATTTCTCATATAATTTCCCTTCTTTCCACTTGCATGGCCACCACCACCCTGTTATAAATCCTCATCACTTCACACCTTTACTTTGAAATAATTTGTTATTTTTCTCTAATTCAATTCCCTCCCACTCTAATTCATCCTCTACTCAGCTTCCAAAATAATTTTCCTTAAGAATAGGTCTGCCTCAGTCATCTCCTTATTCCATAAATTTTAGTGGCTTCCTGTTACTTCCAGGCTCAAATCTAAATAATTTGGCTTTTAAAGCCTTTTATAATCCGGGCCCTTCTAACTTTCCAGGCTTCTTTATACTCTTTACATTCTAAGATATAGAAATCCTGGTTTTCTTGCTGTTCCTTGTACATGATAGTCCTAGCCAGTTTTCAAGTCAGTGCCTTTTCAATGGCTATCCCTCATACCTGCAATGTACTTTTTGTTCACCATGGCCTCCTGTTTTTTTAGGATTCAGTTCAATGTCTTACCTTCCCCTGAGGTGCTTTTCTTCTTTGATACTACTTCCTATTACATATATATTTATTTTGTGTGTGTATGTATATATCTCATGTAGGTATCAATATGTATTGTTATTTGTCCTTTCTGGAAGAGGACCATGACATGCAAATGAATTGGATTTCAGTGAGGGAGAGCTGGGTGAGGTCACCTGCCTCACTTTCCCCTCCAGAGCCATCTGGGTCCAGAGTCCAGATATAGATCAGGTCAACTGGAGATGGCCCTGGGTGCAATGGGATAGCTTGGTATTTTTAAACTAAGGTCTGTACCAGGTCTCAGTTTGACTGAGACCACATCCATTCAGTGATTAAGGCTGCACTCATTCTGTGGCAATTGAAGCAAAGAATTTCCTCATTCACTTAATCCAAAAAAATCTAAATAAATAAATGAATGAATGAATAAATGAATGAGGGGGAAGACCCTCAGGGTTTCTGGTATGTATATAGTAGGCTTGCATATTGCCTTGCATTAGAAGACAAAATTAGGGAGACCATGATTATTTTGTTTTGTTTTGAAAAAGTGCTTGTAATGTAGTAAGCCCTTACATGCTTGCTTTTGTTCATGATGATGATGATGATGATGAGGGAGATGATGATGTAATTTGAGAGAGAGGACATCAGCAAATGGGGACTTCAGGAAAAGTTTCAGGTGCGAGATGGAATCAGAAATGCATCTTAGAAGCAGAAAGAACTCTCTGAAGTAGTTACAGAGATTATGAATTCCAGAAATGGGGGACAGCTAGTACAAAGATTCAGAGAGGGGAGATGTCAGTGAGAAACAAAGGCCCATTTGGCTGGTTCTGAGAGTATGGGGTAGGGTGTAATAATCTACTGAAAGTGGAAAACAGAGAACAAACTTGTGAAAACCTTTTAAAACTAAACAATGGAGTTTATATTTTATCCTAGAGTCAGCAGGAAGCCATTGTAATTCCTTTTGCAGCTAGGTAGATAGAACATTGGGAAGGCAGGAAGACCTGAGTTCACATGTGGGCCTCAGATACTTACTAGGTGTGACCCTGAGCAATCCATTTCATTTTCCTTTGCCTTAGTTTCTTCAATTGTGAAAAGCAGATAATAGCATCTATCTTCACGGTTATCGGGAAGATCAAATGAGAAAATATTTACAAAGCACATAGCACAGAATGTTTGGCACTATCAAAATACTTATTCCTTTCCCTTTCTCTTCCTTTTCTTAAGCTGAGGGGTCTTATGGTCAGATCTGAACTTTAAAAACTTAAAAAAAACCCTGAACTTTAAAGTTTAAAACTTTAAAAAAATTAATTTGGCAAAAGCATTTAGAATAGACTAGAGTCAACAGAGACTTGAGGGAGGGAGGCTATTGCAAAAATCTAGGCAATACATGATGAAGGCCTGAACTAATGTGGTAGATTGTTGTGCCACAGTTCTCTTTTATTGTTCTGGCTCAGTTTCTAATATCTCGCTGGGGCCTCCAAATGTAATGCCAGAGAAACTGAGGCAACTGAGATTAGAGAATTTTTAATATTTTATTTGAAAGGTAGAGATTTACTGGGACCAAATAGATCCATGGTTTGGTCCCAGGGTTGAATGAGACTATTGTCTCCAAGAATCCAGCATCTAGCATCCAATGTGAGTTCTCAATGACATATTTATACACAGTAGTTAAACAAAGGCAGGGAAGTGGAGTCCAAAGAGGGAATCTCCAGGCAGGAACCATCAATTTGGTTCTGACAGGTTGCAGCGGAGGGCGGGGGGAGGGGGTAGGTAAGAAAGTGTCTGGCTAGAGACAGAAATCTGGACTCCCCCTTTTTGAGTTTACACATTGACAATTTATAATCTCTGAATTATACCAGTCTTAATGTACTGGAGGCAGGTATTGCAAGTAAGGGAATTGAGGCAGAACAATTAAGGAAACTGAAGCAGGACAAATTAGGGAAACTGAGGCAGAAAAATTTAGAGAAGCTGAGTCAGGACAATTAGGGAAACTGAGTCAGGACAATAAAGGAGAACTGTGGCACAACAAGATGTGTGAGTGAAGAAAAAGTTAGATATATGAAATGTGAAGGTAGAAATGACAGAAATTAAAAACCAATTAGAAATGTGATGTTAAGGAGAGTGATGTGGACATTACTGAAATGGCATGCGATTAACTTTCAAACTAAGTTATTGAATCTTGATTTTTACAATCTCAGGAGTTTGCTAAATGAAAAGTATGATACTTAGCTTTGAAAAACTCCCTAAAACTTATCTCTTGTCACCTGTATCTTGCTTTAATTATTTGTACCAAACATCACTTTTATCTTTTTAAGATTTCTTAATTGTTTTTTTCTTTATTTTTATGTATTTTTATACTTTGTAGCAAGCAGCTGCAAAACTCCAGATTGTCCCAAATCAAATTAAAATGGAGAAGTGAAAATGTTTAGCATAAATAGAAATACAATACAACAAAGATAATGTTAATTTATGGTTTTCTAGTTCAAGATATGCCTATAAGAATTTGTTTCTATTTGAGTCTGACACATTGGTAAAGCCAATCAATAGAGCAAGGCCTTCCTTTTTTTTTTTTTTCCTTCCCTTGTATTGAAAGTAAAAAAATCTATTGACTAGAGACTGAGACTGTAGTATCTCTTAAGTACCAGTCAATAAGCCTATGTTAAGAGCCAATTGTAATTGAGGCATTGTGTTAAGCTGAGAATCAAATACAGTAAGAGGCTAATAATATAAATTGGGAAATAATAAGCAAATAAATATGTACAGAAAAGTGATAAACAGGATAAATAGGAAATAAGCAATAGAGGAAAGACAGTAAATTAAAAATTAAAAGACTGTAATTAAAAAGTATTGTGGAAAATCCTGAGAAAATGGGATTTTAGTTAGAAATTAGAACAAATCAGGAAAGCCAGAAGTCAGAGAAGATGTAGAACATTTTAGGCATAGTGCAGTTAGAGAAAATGCCTGGCGCTAGGAATAAAGTGCCTTGTTCATAGATCAAGAAGGCAGTATCAATGGACTGAAAGAAGGGAGTAAAGTATAAGAAGACTCAAGCTGGGGAGGAAGGCTAGGTTATAAAAGTCTTTAGACACCATCCAGAAGATTTTGTATTTGACTCCAGAGGTGACACTCAAGATTGTTGAGTAGGGAAGTACCATGGTGAGATATACACTTTAGGATAATATTTTTGGTGACTAAATGGAGGATGGATTTTGGAGTGGGAGAGACTTAAGGCTGGCAAAAGTAGATTATTGCAATAGTCCAGGGATTAGATAATGAGGGCCCATGCCAGAGTAGTGGCAGTCTTAGAGGAGAGTGAGCATATTTTCTCAATATTGCTAAGTGAAATAGGCAACAAATTGACTATGGAAGGTTACAGAAGGAGCTAAGGATGACACCTCAGTTGCAAGTTTAGAGGGTTGTGCCCTTGACAATAACGGGGAAGTTTGGAGAAGAGAAAGCTTAGGAAGAAAGATAATGAATTAACTTCTAGACATGTTCAGCTGAAGATATTTGTCTACTAGATAATCAGTTCTACAAGTCTGACAAGCAATTGGAAATGTGAAATTGAAGATTAACAGAGAAGTAAGGAATAATTTAAGAATCATCACTGTAGGGATGATAATTAAATCCATGGGAGCTGATAAGACCAAGTGAAGTAGTATAGAAGGAGAACAGAAAATGGCCAGAGCTCTGTGGGATTAGAGAGCATGGGCTAGATGAGACTTCATCAGAGACCAAGAAGAAGCAGTCCGATAGATAGGGGAACCAGGAAGGAGTGGTGTCCTGAAAACCTAGGAAGAAATGAGTATCAAGAGATAATGACTTAGCTGTACCAGATCTAAAACTTTATTATAAAGCAGCAATCATGAAATCCATTTGGTACTAACTAAGAAATAAACTAGTTGATTAGTGGAATAGGTTAGGTTTACAAGACAAAATAGTCAATAACCATAGCAATCTAGTGTTTGACAAATCCAGGGACCCCAGATTTTGGGATAAGAATTCACTATTGGACAAAAACTGCTGGGAAAATTGGAAACTAATATGGCAGAAACTAAGCATTGACCCACACTTAACATTGTATACCAAGATAAGGTTCATGATCTAGGCATAAAGAATGAGATTATAAATAAATTAGATCATAGGATAGTTTACTTCTCACACCTGTGGAGGAGGAAGGAACTTGTGACCAAAGAAGAACTAGAGATTGTAGTGTTCTCTTCCTTTGTATAATATGATGGTTCTCTGGGAGTAGGTTTCTTGGGGAGATTCTGAAGCCAGTCTTAGTATCAGTTCAGATCAATAATCGCTTCAAATGCAGCCAGGAGTTAAAATCCAAATCTTTATTGTCTCTTCCAAAATAGCCCAGTTAGCTTTTTTTGGTTCTGAGAGCTCTCATTGCTATTCTTTTGCCTTTACCAGCTTCTGCCTCTAGCTCAACTCCGACTCCTGGCAATCTTCCGAAGTGACTGACTCCACTGATTCAGCTCCTTTTTATGCTCTTTTAGAAGTATAAACTCAAAGGTTGACTCCTCCTCCAAGAATGGGATTATGGAAGGTGTAATTTGTGAATCTCCCGGACTTGTGAACTCTATGTGAGCTCTAATGTGTAAACTCTCTTAAAGGTGTGAGCTCTAATGTGTGAACCAATAAACATTGTTTCTATCAATTCCATTGAGTTAACACTAGGATTCTAATAAGAGATCATTTTTTATCACAAAATACAAAATTTTGATTATATCAAATTGAAAAGCTTTTGTACAAACAAAACTAATGAAGACAAGATTAGAAAGGAAGCAATAAACTGGGAAAACATTTTTACATTCAAAGGTTCTGATAAAGGCCTTATTTCCAAAATATATATAGAATTGACTCATTTATAAGAAATCAAGCCATTCTCTATTTGATAAATGGTCAAAGGATATGAACAATTTTCAGATGAAAAAATTGAAACTATTTCTAGTCATATTAAAAGGTTCTTCAAATCACTATTGATAGAGAAATGCAAATTAAGACAACTTTGAGATATCACTACACACCCCTCAGATTGGCTAAAATGACAGGAAAAGATAATGACGGATGTTGGAGGGTATGTGGGACAACTGGAACACTTATACTTCGTTGGTGGAACTGCTCTGGAGAGCAATTTGGAACTATGCTCAAAAAGTTATCACACTGTGCATACCCTTCGATCCAGCAGTATTATTACTGGGCTTATATCCCAAAGAGATCTTAAAAGAGGGAAAGGGACCCACATGTGCAAAAATGGTTGTGGCAGCCCTTTTTATAGTGGCTAGAAACTGAAAATTGAAAGGATGTCCATCAACTGGAGAATAGCTGAATAAATTATAGTATATGAATCTTATGGAATATTATTGTTCTGTAAGAAATAACCAGGATGATTTCAGAGACCTGGAGAGACTTACATGAACTGAGGGTAAGTGAAATAAGCAGAACCAGGAGACCATTATACATGGCAACAACATATACAATGATCAACTCTGATGGATGTGCTTCTCATCAACAATAAGATGATTCAAACCAGTTTCACTTGTTCAGTGATGAAGAGAGCCATCTACATCAAAGAGAGGACCGTGGGAGCTGAGTGTGGACCACAATTTAGCATTTTCACTCTTTCTGTTATTATTTGCTTGCATTTATGTTTTCCTTCTCAGTTTTTTTTCTTTCTATCTAGATCCGATTTTTCTTATGCAGCAAGATAACTGTATAAATATTTATACATATATTGGATTTAACATATTTAAATGTATTAAATTACCTGCCATCTAGAGGAGATGGAGGGGGGAAAGAGGAGAAAAGTTGGAACAGAAGGTTTTTGCAAGGGTCAATGTTGAAAAATTGCCCATGCATATATTTTGTAAATAAAAAGTCATAATAAAAAAAAAAAAAAAGAAAGAAAGAAAAAAAAGAGATGACTGTCAATGGCTGCAGGGAGGTAAAGAAGAATGAGGACTAAGAAAAGAACACTGCATTTTGCCACTTAGAGATAACTGGTAACTTTGGAGAAAATAGTTTCAGTGGAATGATGAGATCTGAAGCAGATGTGAAGGGTTAGTTAATTGAGTGAGTAAAAAGGAAGAGGAGGCATTTATTGTAGAAGGCCTTCTCAAGGAATTTACCCACATTAGACATTTAGGTTGAAAATTATCAGGATGAAAGGTTCAAATGAGAATTTTTTGAAGATGAGAGCTAAGCATTTTTGTAGACAGTAGAGAAACAGTTAATGAACAAGGAAAAACTGGAGACAAGAAAGAGTAGAGATGTCAGAGGGGGTCAGTCTCTTGTAGAAGAAAGGATGAAATGGGGTTGCTTGTATAGGTAGAATATTTGTCTTGGTAATAAAGTCATTTTCTTATGTGAGACAAGGGTGGAAAATGACATAATGACAAAAGATATCTGCGTGAGGAGATGAGGAAAAAGGGAGGAGCTCTTTGTGAATGGTCTCAAATTTTTTTTCTTAAAAAAAGTCTAAATTCTCAGCTGAGAATGTGGGGGGAAGGGAAGCCATGGGAAGTTTAAGGAGGGATGAAAAGTTTTGAATAGCTGCTATAGAGAATGGATAGTGAATTGATATTAGGAGATGTGAAAGATCATCTAGTGAGGGCTCACAACTGATGTTGTATAATTTGTGTAATTAAGGTTGTGATTGCAAGACTGTGTGTGTGTGTGTCTGTGTGTGTTCATGTGTGTGAAGATAGCAGATGGTAGGAGTGGTTTCAGGTTGGGACTTGGCAGGGCTCAATCAGAGATATGATAAGGGGTCTAGGGACTCCAGAGAAGAGGATTGTGTAAAGTTAAACTGGTACACTAATGGATCAAGATGAGTAAAAGATAGAATGGCTGTACAGGGTTGGTGGCCTGTACACCCTGAGACAGCTGAAAGGTCAAGAGACTGTAGGTCATGATGTGGATTGAGTAGAGTTTGGAAAGGGAAGACAAAGGGAGAAGTAGAAAACGAAAATATTATAATTAGATAAGGAAATTTTGGAATTCTTGAAAATGGAACATTTGTGGTTGATGGTAAGATCAAAAGAATGACTATATTTGCATTTAGCTGAGGTGAAGTGAATAGGTCATAGGAAGTTGGAAGACAGGTATTTAGTGGTTAGGAGGGTGGAGGGGTCAATATGCATGTTGAAGTCCCTCAGTATGAGAGCAGGATTTGGGCAAGAAAAAAATTATAAGCCAGGTCCTGAGCATATTGAAGAATGAAAAGGAGAGTAAACTGGAGGGCTATAGACAACAACTTTTTAAATTGGATGCTAGATATGGATTGCATGAACCTCAAAGTAGCAGAGTATACTGGATGAAGGAAATGGGAGACAATGTTAGTGGAAATTAGGTGAAAGGAGTATTCCAATTCTATCTTGCATGAGAAAAATGAGTGAAAATTAGGCAAGTACTGGAAAGGATGAGGGGTGGGGGGGAGGCGGGCATGTTATTGGTAGAATACTAGGGAGGCCATGTTATTGGTAGGGTACTAGCTTTCCCACAAATCAAAAATGATGGAAGGAATGGGACAGGAAAAGAATGAAGGGATTTTTCCCCCCTATGGAATAGGTATTCTAGGAGGAGGAATAGCACAGGTAGAAAAGTGGGTAGCACTGAGTTGAGACTTTTAGGGAAGAAAGAATTAGGTGGGAAATGAGGAAAGAGGTCTGGATAAAGACCTACAGGGATTCAGAATCAGAGACCACAACATTACAAAGCTGGGATACTGTCAGGATGGCTCAGTCTTAAACAGAAATAGGAACGCTTGGAAGACTGGAAGGTTTAGGGGAAAAGTTTTAGACATAATGAGTTTCAGATGTCTCCAGAACATACAGTTTGAAATGTCCAATAGGCATTGAGGCAGGACTGAAATTCAGAGGACATGGAACTTAATATAAAATGAGTTATACAGATAAGATATCTGCATAGAGTTGATAATTACACCATTGAAAGCTGATGGGGTTACCAAAAAAAGAAACACAAGAGGGAGGAGAGAATAAGAACTATTTATTTGACCGATATGATACTGTTATAGTAATAGCATAATAGTCATAAAAAATGATAACAAACCTAAGATGTGTTTTACTGGTCTAATGCTTTCAGGATTGATCTTAAAGCCAGAGATTGCTTCAGTAAAAAAAGCAAACAAAAACCTCCCTCTGCTTGATGTGAACACACTTCCAAAACTGTAGAGGAGAGGGAGTGTGTGACCCGGTTGGGAAGAAAATGTTTTAGTGAACACCTTAAAATAGAATAGTTGGAGAAGGTCTACCTTAGTGGCAACGATAGCTTAGAAGACCTACCTCAGCAACGAGGTATTTCGTAGATTAAAATCCTCTAAGAACGAAGTTTAAATTGAGTGGAACAGAGCAGATCTGTTCTCTGCCATCCGAGATTCATCTTTTTTGCCTCTTACTGTCCTAGCCAGTTTCATAAATGCAATTACCTTTGTATTCTGATTTGGTGGAGGTTTTTATGCGAACTACAACAATAGAGCTCTGCAATTTTTAAAATTCTGGTTTTAAAGAGATCATTCGCAAATCGTCTTCAGACTAGCCAAGAGATTTTAGGAAAATCTGCCAAGGCAATTCCTTCACCTTTTAAAGAAAATGTAAAACCCCGGAGCATGAATGACATTCCTCCAGCTCTCCGCAGCGATGCCACTCCTCCCCCATCTCTTTCAGTTTCCCTCTAATTCCTTCGGCCACTCCCTCCTCCCACCAGGTAGCAAGGGCATGGAAGAAAAAAAAAAAAAAATCTTGCTGCTTTCTCTTTGCGGCTGCGCAGTTCGATCCCGGCCAGACTGGCGAGGCTGTTGGTTTCCTACGCTCTCCCTGTCGCATTTCGGTGGGCTGAATGCGCCTGCGCTCTAGGAGGCTGGCGACTGGGGAGGGAAGGGGGAGGGGAGCTGTGTGTGGGAAGTAGAAGGTGGGGGAGGGGAAGCTGGGTGTCTGGCTTTGGTTTTTGGGAAAGGGAGGAGGGGCCGTGGGTATGGGTGAGCGTGTTTTGAACAGCTCGATGCGGGCGGCTCACTATTTGGCAGGAAGGTGAGGCCTCTATCCTGGCAGGGACGCCAGAGCGAAGAGTAAGACACGGAAGGAGGGGAGGAGGAGAAGGAGGAAAAGGAGGGAGGAGGAGGAGGAGGAGGAGGAGGAGGAGGAGGAGGAGGGGGGGGGGGGGGGGGGGGATCCAAATGTGGCAGAGAAGCCGCCGTGGAGACGGAGGCGGAGGGGGGGCGAGAAGCGAGCTGGAGCCGCCGCCACCATCGCCGCCGCCGCGGACAGGCAGCAGCAGCAGCAGGAACAGCAGCGGCTAAGAGGCTGAGTTGGGAAGTTTGAGCCCTGGGAGCAGGGGTGGGTAAGGGCAGCGGCGGCGGCGGCGTCCGGGGGCGCAGGCGGGAAGCCCCCCCAAACCGCCCCTGGGCAGCCTCGGGGGGGCAGTTTGTAAAGCTGCAGCCGCTCCTAGCCCGGCTCTTCCCGCACCGAGGACGGAGACCCAACTCGCGGGACTCGCTCCTCCAGCCCGCACCGGCTCAGGTAAGAAAGGAGGCGGCCTCGGGGGAGGGCGGGAGCTAGCCGGGGTGGAGACCGCAGCAGCCCCGGGGGCTGCTCCCTCGTAGCCTGGGGAACAGTTCCGGAGGGAGCGGCGGCGGCGGCGGCGCGTTGTTGTTCAGCCTCCAGTGCCCGGAGGGAGGCGCTGTCCTGTCTCCTCCACCCCCACCCCCTCCGCCTCAGGGACCTCTCTGCCCAGCCGCCGCCTCTGTTCTCCAGTTCGGTGCTCCGAAGCACTCCCCCTCCCCCCTCGTCCGGGTCTAGGTTCTTTGTCCCACACACTCCGCCCCAAATCCTTCTTCACTTTCCTCCCCTTACCTGTATCCCGCCAGCTCCCCCTTGTGGCGATGCTCTAGTTCCCCTAGTCTTAGGCCCCCCGAGCCCTGCGGAGGATTGGTTTGGACTGGGGGAGGGGACTTGTTTTGAAGAGTCTGTGTTTGTCGTCTTCTCTTTATCCCGAAATTCGGGACCGGGGGGAAGGGGTGTGGGGATTTGTTTTGGGGGGGGGGGGCAATTAGATCCGGCAGAGTGGGGCTGCATTGCAGCAGGGGCGGAGTGTTGTGCGTTGTCGGAGCTGTGGCGTCGGTGCTAGTGAGGGGTTGAGACTGGAGAGGGAGCTGGTGTTGACGCTGCTCCCGACTCTGGAGTTCACACACACTGATTGCGAGGCTGGAAGTTGCTGGAGCAAAGGGGAAGGAGAGGGAGAGAGAGAGTGTGCGTGTCTGTGTCTGTGTGTGCTCGCGTGCGGGTGTGTGCGTGTATGTCTGTGTGTGGAGCGTTGCTGGGTTCCTTTGTCTGCTGCTTCTGCTTCTCCGCTGTCCCCTTCTTTCCTTCTCCCTCTTGTGTGCACCCCCTCCTCTTCTCTTCCTCCTCCCCTCAGCCCATCTCCTTTCTCTCCGCCTCCCCCCGCCGGCCCCCAACTCCCCCTTTGCTGTACCAAGACTCGAAAGCGCTATTGCAGCCGTAGCTTTGTAAATTTCGGATCGACACAAACACACACACACACACACACACACACAACATGGCTGACGCGGTTTCCTCGACTCCACTAGCCTCGACGCCTCCCTCTGTCTCAGCTTCTTAGGCTCCATTCCCTCCTGCTTTTGTTTCCTTTTCCTACTTCCTTTCCTCTAGCATCTCCTCCCCTTCTCTCTCCTCTCTCTCTCTCTCTCTCTTTCCCCCCCCTCCTCCTCCCCCCTTTCCAGGAGGAAGGAGATTCGCCCTCTTTATTGCGTGCATGGCGGGATTTCAAGGGTAAGGTCTTTGCTTTGGAGCATTTGCCTTTCGCTTGTTTGCAAACAGAATAAATCTGAAACGAAAGAGGCTTTGGATTATGTGCAAGGCTGCGGAAGTAGTGGGGAATGGGGTTAGCTCTGTGATTGAGGATAGATAGATTACTGTCTGCGTATTTTCGGGGGGGGGGGGGGGGGGGAGAATGATGCACCAAAATTGTTGGCAAAGATAAAATATTCTAGTATTGCAAAATACCGTGGGGCCATCTTTTCTTTTCAGGATGCGATTCATTCATTGCAAGGAATTAGTGTTGCAGAAATAACTATCGATTCCATCATAAGTGTTTGTAGGCTAAGATTACGACGACTCTAACAGCATACCTGTTTTTCCCCTCCCTGATACTATGTCCTCACTGTTTGAGAGACTGTCAGGACCATATTATGTATGGACTGATTTTAAATCTTGCCAAATCTGTTTACAGCATCGATTATTCTTTTTTGGATAGAATTACTCTAATGATAATTATTACATCAAATCTGAGATGTATTGTGTTAATCAGATTTCGAGGCCTCCACCCCAGTGAGATTAAGTGTAACTAGCAAAGGCATGTTTTCTGTTGCTTCCAATAAAATGGACTAACATCTCTTGAACGTTGGGCTTTCATAGCACCCTCTCCTGGTTTAAGGACCTAAGCAGTCCTTTGCTACTACATTAATAATGGTGGTTAAAGTAAAATTCTTTTGTATACACTTATCTGATTTAAAATGACCTTGGGCATATTTTACAAAAGAGTGTGTGTGTGTGTGTGTGCGTGTGTGTGTGTGTGTGTGTACACATGGGAGAAGAGACTGGACCTGAGATATTTTTGACTTTGTAAACTCGGAAGGAAACAAATCATCACCTGCTCTGCAACTTAATCTTAGTTCTTAATCTGGGGTCTTTAAAAAATAATAACTACATGTTGATTTCCTTTGTAATCCTACATATTTATTTATGCATTTAAACATTGGGGAAGGGAGCTGTCCATGACACACAAAGAATGTTAAAAATCCGTTTTATAGAATTGCTTGGAATAGCCATGGGAGGCCAGTCTTGAACCCAAGGTTTTCTAACTTTGAGACTCTGTTTTCACTTATGTCTTATCTACTTATATCTACTTCTTTATTTGTCCATTTAATAGTATAAATAATTAAATAACTTAGAGTGAATTGTAAAGCTGGCAATAAATGCCATCATGAATGTTTTAAGAGATTGGGTAATAAGAGAAAAATATTAGAAGCTGTCGCTCCAGAAGGTTACCTCACTTTATCATTTAATATAAATATAGTCTCAAATTTCATTGTATGGTAGTATGTGAATAATCAAAGAAAATGAAATACTTTGTAACTTTTTTTGTTAGAAGTTTCTTGAAGTATGCTGTTAACATTAGGACAGGTGGGAATGCTGCAATTGGTTTTTACAAATCTTTTTTTATTGAGTAAGTACTGATCTTGGTTTTGGATTTAACATTTATAAGTACCCATATAAAGGTAGTGGAAATTTTACAAAGAGGTCATAAATTATTTAGTTTATGTGGATATTTAATAATGAATGGACAAAAATAGCAATACATAATAGAATTTTCATGGTGATCATTTTATCCTAGTTTAGGTATATGTCAAGGTAGATAGTTTTCTCATTAATACTTATTTAGGTCTTAAAGTTAATTTTTTTATTTTTGTTTGTTTGCTGTTACTTTTACCAATTGCCATTTTGAGCAGAGTTATAGCTGAAGGGAAGTGTCTTGAAAACAAACCTATATGGTTGTGGAAATACAGATGGAATATACTAATAGTACTAGTGTTACTCATAAAAATGAAATGTCTGGTAGAGAAATAGCTGGTAAAAGTAAATAAACTTAGAACTGTTTCTTTAGATCTTATAATTTTGAAATATAGTGAATTTATTTCATACAATGTTTTTAATCCCAATTCAACAAAATATTAATACTTTGTGTCCTTGCTTATTAACTGAATTTTTGTTTGTTCAGAATGTTCCTGTACTTTGAAAATTGTGAAAGGCCTCACTGATGGTATGATTTAAAAATTTATGTAGATTGCTCCTGATTTGGCCCTTTCTTTCTTGAAATAAACTGTTGAAGTTTGGATCAGGTTGATCTGAAGAGCCCCCAACAGTCTTAAGAAATAATACTATATGTTTGTTTTTTTTATGGAGGCAATTTTCCACAAATTTCTTTGTAAGTTGATTGTAAAAAATTTCTCTTTAGAAATTCTCTTTCTAAATTTCTCTTTAGAAAATTTTTAGAAATAGTGGTCAGGTTCCTTAGGCATCTCATGAACTTGAATTTGAGGTTGATTAAACCTTATCATTGAGCAGCAGGGAGAGAAAAGGAGTTGAAAGACTGTTAAAATTGACTTGGATTTAGAACATTTGGATTTAAGTTCCAGCTCTAGCATTTATTAAACATGGTGCTAAGTGCTGGTTATTTAACCTTTCTTAACTTCACCTTCCCATCTAAAAGATAGGGATAATAAACTGAGTACTACATACCAATCTTTATTTTTTTCTCTTTTATAACTTTTTCTACCTCCTATGTTGTGATCTGGTGGTATCTTGATGCTGAAATATCTGTCCAAAAGTTTGGATAAAATAATTTTCCCATAGTCTGTCATCAATGTCTGTTGATGGGACCAAATAAAATGGCATTTAAAGCACTTAAATTAAACCACAACTTATCTTCAACTTTATAAATTATGTATTTTAAATGCATTCAGTTTTTCTACAATTATCCTCAAGTAGGAGAGGAGAAAAAAATGGTTTAGCTTCCCAACCTCCAGCTGAACTTCTTTCTTCTCCTGTCAATCTGGAAGATTCTTTGACCGAACAGGGCCCAGATTGTACAACATCCAGGTCAGAGAAACGGTTTTTTTGTTTGTAAGGATGAGATCCTGTGTATGTTTAGCTTCTATGGTTTCAATCTCTGTGACTAACTCCCAGATCTATATGTGGAGCCCTGGTCTCTCTCCTGAGCTCTAGTCCTTCATTTTAAACTCAATATTCCACATAATAATTAAAACTCTTACATCTAAAATATTACTCAATATCTTGTTTCATACTTGTTCTGCACTTTCCCATTGTTTTCAAGCATATCTCTATCCTTCCAGTTACCCAAGTTTGAAGCCTCAAAACCATCTTCTGCATTCTAAATATACCCAATCAATTGCCTAATTTTGTTTTCAAACTCCACAGCATCCCCATTTCTGTACCTTCATAATTTCTGTTACTTCATAACCTCTTGTTGGAAATATTGGAATAGCCTTCCTATTTAGTCTTTCTAGCTTATTTCTATTCCAATCTATCTTCCATCTAGTAGCCAAAGTGATTTTCTTAAAGTGTAGGTCTGAGCATATTGTCTAACCCCATTCAATAAATAATATCTCCTATTTCTTATGTAGGATAAAAAGCTCCTCTGTTTGGCCCTTCACAGTTTGGTCCCATCTTACCTTTGCATCCAGAACTAAGTTTTGGTATCACCTACATAAATCCTTTCCTGATCTTTCAGCTAATGGTGCCCTCTTTACTAAAATTACCCTCTGTGTGCATGTACATTGTGTCTTCTTAAATATCTTATCACTTCCATTAGAATGTAAGCTCCTTGTGAGCAGAGATAGCACATAATAGGTGTTTAACAAAAGCATGTTGGTCATTTGAATAAATAACCATCCTTGTGGCCATTTTTCAAAGGTACTTTTTAGTTTGTTTCTTTAAATTTTCTTCTCACAAGAAACTCTTAAATTGAAATTGTAATAATTTAAGAGAAGCAGTAAATCAATGGAAAGAACACTGAACTTGGAGTCAGACCAGTCTGATTCTTAAGCTTTGCCTAGCATATAGTAAGACCTTAATAATTATTTATTGAATTTGAATAGCTTCTAATACTGACATTAGCATTTATTAGTTGTATGACCTTGAACAAGTCATTTACCATTAGAGACTTAAGGCTGAGAATATTTAATAGGTTTAAAAGTTAAATAGTATTTTGTAAATTATTTTTGACAATTCTTAGTCTTATATAATTATAAGCTATATTATTACTTTTTTTCCTCCTCCCTTTATAGAAGATCTCTTTCTCTCATAGTTTCTACTTCCAATATATCTTTCTTCTTTTCTTTTTTTGTTTCAGTGATAAGCTTGTGGTCCTTGAAAGTATTCCAAATACAGTCGAGCCAGTTTTCTTCCTCTTTCATTCTGGATGAAGTTTTATGTTTATCCAATTTTATGTCATAGTCTGGATAACTGTACGTCATCAGTGTACTTTTTTTCTGTGTGGATAGTTAAGTCAAACTGAGCTGCTTGAAAGGAGAATCTGCAACATTTCAGGGTTTATACAGTTGATAGTTCAATTGGCAGCTTGTGGACATACCTCACCATCTTTTATTTATTTGGACCCTGTGTAGGTCTTCCTCCATGACTGAAAAATACATTTGTCAAGCACATTTTTTAAAAAAAATAGTATGTATTTTTTAATACTATTTAAATAGTTTCTGTTGTTTATCACATAAGTAATGGTTATTCAATAATATAATGCATTTTAGAATTATTTCTGTCAAGAAATAAGGCATTGATGTTTTAGAACCACTTGAACTTTGTTGTGATATTCAGATTGTTATTAACCCAAAGTAAATTATGTTAGGACCATACCTTTTGTCTCAGGACACTTCCTTTTGATTTTCCCACCCCTTTTACTTATAACATCTTTTACTTGTCAAGGCTTTCTTGAATCTCTGTCCTTCCCAATTCTTTTAGTTTTTCCATATAGTATATCCTTTAAATTTGCATAATTTAATCAAGCTTTTTTTTTTTTTTTTTTTAATCTTCTTTGGGTATATTAGTGAGACTCTTTTATACATACAAGGTGTTCTAGGCCAGGATATTTTTGGAGATTCCGGGGTAAACTTTGCAATAAATAATTGATAAATATCTGGCATTCAAAAAATGAAGGGATTCAAAATATGACAGAACTGTACATAAATTCCTTTGGCAGTCTGGTGAAGCATATGGACTCAGGATTTTTTTAGCTGCATTAAATAAGATATGTAGCATTATGACAGTGGATTGTAGACCAGATAGGCAGGATCTACCAAAAAAAAAATATATATATATATATATATGCAGCATTGTAGTGTTTGGAAAAAACCAAGAGAACAAATTACTGACTAAAGGAATTCTATTCTATAATAACTTTGAAAAACTAGAAAGCAGTTCATTGAAAAATAGATTTAGATAAGAATATTGTATTTTTACAAATATTCTAAGTTATGTCATAAAAAAATTTAGAGAGTAATTTAATTGTCACAGTTAAGCATGTTAATTACATAAAATAAAAATCTTTTTGGATAAATCAACAAATCAGCACATCTAGAAGTACCAAAAAAAGATAAAATTTGGGGAAGAAACTTTGCATTAAACAACTGATAAATACCTGACATTGAGAACCTAGAAGGGATTGATAGACCCTATGAGATTAAGAACTGTTTCCATCCAATTTAATGATTTGCAAAAAAAAAAAAAAAAAAAAGCCACATTTAAAAAAAATTCCAAATCACTAATTGGAGAATGGAAAATCAAAACAATTCTAAACTAGCAAAACTATCAAATTAGCCAAGATAGAAAAACTATCCTTGTAAGGTTTCTGTCCCTGGGTACTCTTCTCATCAGTGGGCCCAATTTCAAATAGAAGCTGATCTTGACAGCCACATAATGACTTAGAAAACCATAAATTAAGATTATGTTGTATTATATTTTTTACATTTGGTTAAATGTTTTTCAATTACTTTTTATTTTGGTTTGTGCCTGAAGTTTTACCCCTCTATATTTCAGTTGGTGATCTCTAATTCTGATGATTCTCAGATCCACTTATTCAGCCTTAACTTCTTTCTTAACTTCAGACTCATCTCCAATTGCCTATATTTGAGATAACTTAAACTAGATATTCTATAGACATCTTATATTCAGCATTTACAGAACTGAAATCATTATCTTTTCCCCTAAGCTATCCCCTTTCCTAAGTTTTTTTATTACTGTTACTACTGTCATCCTCTTCTTCATGTCATCTTCCATTCATCACACTCTTTCACTTCCCTAATCCCCATTCTATCAGTTGCTAATCTGTTAATTTTACCTTTTAACATCTTTCATATGTCCCCTTCTTTTCAATGACACCTCCACCACTGCCCTGGTAAAGGCCCTCATTATCTTATATTTGTACTATTTCAGTAGACTGTTGCGTGGTTCCTTTGCCTCAAATCTCTTACCACTTGGAGCTATCCAAACAGTTATCAAATCATTCTTCCTAAAGTGCAGATCTAATGATGTCATCTTTTATTTAGTATAGTCCAGTGACTGCCTTTCACCCCCCTCAAAATATAAATATATAAAGTCCTATTTGACATTCAAACATGCTCCCCTCTTAGTTTTCCAGTGTTTTATATCTGATTATTCTACACAAACTATAATTCAGTGACATTGGTCTCATTGCTGGTCTTCACTCCATCTCCAGAATTCAGACGTTTTCATAGCCTGTTCCTCATGCCTAGAATGCACTCCATCCACATATCTGCTTCCTGACTTCTTTCAAGTCCCAGCTTAAAGCCTATATTTTATTTATTTTCACTATTATTTCACTATTATTTTTTCCTATTATAGATATATATATAGTTTTCAACATTCACTTTTGTAAGATTCTGAGTTCCAAATTGTTTTCTCTCTTCCTTCCCCCTCTCCCCAAGATAGTAAACAGTCTGATATAGTTTGTACCATTTTGAATATATTTCCATATGAGTTATGTTGTGAAAGAAAAATTAAAACAAAAGGGTAAAACAATAAAGAAAAAAACCTAAATGTGAAAATAGTATGCTTCAATCCAAATTTAGTTTCTGTAATTCTCTCTGGAGATGGATGACATTGTCCCCCCCCCCGAGTTTATTAGAACTGTCCTGGATCAGTATATTGCTAAAGAGCTAAGTCTGTCATAGTTGATGACATCATCTTGTTGCTACTGAATGATCTTGTTCTGTTCAATTCACTCAGCATCAGTTCATGTTAAGTCTTCCCAAGTTTTTCTGAAATTAGACTATTCCTCATTTCTTATACAACAGTAGTCTTCAATTACATTCAAATACCACAGCTTATTCAACTATTTCCCAGTTGATGGGAATCCACTCAATTTTCAGTTCTTTGCTACCACAAAAAGAATTGCTACAAACAATTACGTACATGTGGGTCATTTTTCCTATTGTATGATCTCTTTGGGATACAGATCCAGTAGAGACACTGCTGGATCAAAGGGTCTGCATAGTTTTATAGCTCTTTGGTCATAGTTCCAAATTGCTCTCCAGAATAACTGGATCAGTTCACAATTCCACCAATGCATAGTATTCCTGCATCCCCCCAACAGCTTTAACTTTTCCTATTAAGTCAGTCTGATAGGTGTGACGTGATTTTGATTTGTATTTCCCTAATCAATAATGATGTAGAGCATTTTTTTATATGACTATAGATAGCTTTAATTTTTTCATCTGAAAATTGTCTGTTTATATGATCATTTATCAATTGAGGAATGACTTGTATTTTTATAAATTTTCCTCAGTTCTATGTATTTTAGAAATGAGGCCTTTGTCAGAAACACTGCTTTCCTTCTAATCTTGGATGATTGGTTTTGTTTGAGGAAAAAAAATCCCTTTAAATTTAATGTAATCAAAATTATCCATTTTGCATTTCATAATGTTTCTATTTCTTTTTTGGTCATAAATTCATTTTTTCTCCAAGTTCTGAGAGGTGAACTATTCCTTGGTCTATTTAATTTGCTTATAGCATTGCTTTTTATGTCTAAATCATGACCTTATCTTGACAAAGGATGTGAAATGTTGGTTTTTTCCCAGTTTTTGTCATACTGTTTTCCAGTTTCCCCAGAAGTTTTTGTCAAATTGTGAGTTCTTATCCCAGAAGCTGGAATCTGAGTTTATCAAGTAGTAGATTATTATAGTCATTGATTATTGTGTCTTGTGTACCTAAGCTATTCCACTGATACACACACCAGTCTATTTCTTAGTCTGTACCAAATAGCTAAACATTATCTTTTAGAAGTCTTTTCTCATCTTCTTTAATGCTAATGCCTTTCTTGTATTTGTTATTTCCAGTTCATCTTATTTACTGCTTGTTTGTACATAGTTATTTTCATGTAGTTTTCTCCATTAGACTGAGCTAACTGAAAAACAGGTACTGTCTTATGAATATGAAGAATTCAGAGAATCATGGCATCATTAGATAATATAAGATTTAGATTTAGATCTAGAAGAGAACTTAGAAATCATCTTAGTCCAACCCTATCATTTTATTTTTTAAAAACTGATATCTAGAGAGAAGGGAACTGGTATACACTAGATCTGAGAAACACCATGTTCTCTCACTCCCAGGTCCAGTGATTTTTCTTCTTCGTCAGACTATCCCCCTGTTTGGATGAAGTGAAGCAGAGTAAGGGGGTTGGTTGGGTGAGGGGTTGAGGAGGTGAGCAACCAGAACCAAAAGAACAATGTAGTGACTGCAGCAATAGAGATAAAATCATCATACAGAGAAAGAAGGTGTCTGTCATTAAATATAATGACACATGTGAAATATATCAAAATTAAAAGACATATCCATTTAGAATTTCCTGGTTTTATATGCCAAATAGGTGAAAATATTTATTGTATCACTTTTTGTGGAAATAAAACGAACTGATAGTTGGAGAATATTTGGACAATATCGATTATGAATGTAATGGAGTAATATATTTTTACTGGAATTCAAAGAAACTTTGAAAGGACCCCTATGATGCAGAGTGTAGCAAGGGAATAAGCATTTAAGTGCCTATTATGTACTTGTCACTGTGTTAAGTGCTTTGTAAATATTAGCTCATATTTGATCCTCACAGCAACCTTGGGAAGTAAGTGTTATTATTTAGTGTTATTATTTCCATTTGGTCATAGACCTAGTAAAGAAGTTGAAACTAGATTTGAATTTAGGTCTGCCTCACTCCAGGTGCATTGACTAGGTAGGGTGCCACCTAATTCCGGAAATGAAATAATGGTAAATATAACTATTTTAATGTAAATAAAAACATTATTTAAAGACTTTCTACTCAATTTGGTTTCTCATGTTAATCTTGGCCCCTAAGAGTGGACGTTGAATGAAGCTTGTATTTACTATCAGTTCTAATCTTTTTTGGGGGTCACTTGCTTTCATTCATATTAGGGCTGGTTCTAGAGGGAGTATGTGTGGGAGGTAGGAAAAGGCTAGTAAAACTTAAAATAAAATGTACTTAATTTCTCTTAACACTATATTCTTTTCCAGTAATGTCTTCTGTGAATTCATTTGAATTTTGGAAGGTGTCACAATTAAAGAAAAAATTATCCATGCAATTGGTAAAATCCATCTCTACCCGAAAAATGTTTCCTATTATATGTATCTTATGTTTTGTGTGTCTAGTTGAAAAATCTTGTCTTAAAAAAGAGTTCCACAAACAATTAAATTAAAATAGAATATTAATAATTTAATATATAAATATATGTGTGTATATATACATACATGCTTTTAATGCTTTTAAAATATTTCACATATATGTTCTTATTTGAACAGCACTTTTCTTGAGGTCACTGAGTCTTAGAAAGGTTCAGTGACACCACTGGTCACAGCTGGTAAGCCTCAGTAGATTTGGAATCCAGGCAAAAATTTTCCTATTTGAGGTGGGGGGCTGGGATGTTTTAATGCCTAACATCCCAGCTTATTTCAGAGGCTTTATTTCCCATTAAATGACTAGGTTATGGAGGGTTACTTTTGTGTTGTTGTTTTTTGTTTTTTTTTAATAATGCCTTATTTTCCTAATCTGTCTTGGTTTTGACTATATCTATAAATAAATATAAATGGAGGGTTGATAAGTATTGTTGCAATCATGTATAACTTGTTTCTTTATATTGAAATAGAAAACTAGTGCTTTCTATAATATTTTGGCTCAGAGGATAGAATGTCAGACCTGAAGTCTCATCCTTCTGAGTTCAAATCTCAATTTAGACACAAACTAGCTGTGTGACCCCGGGCAGACACATAAATCAGTTCCTCATTTGTAAAATGAGCTGAACAAGGAAAGAGCAAACCACTTCAATATCTTTGTCAAGAATCCCCATATGGGCTTATGGAGAGTGGGATACGATTGAAACAACAGAATAACAAAGAATAGATTTTATTTTGAAAAATAGCCCTGTGGAATCTTATTTCTGTCACTTGGAAATAACCTTGTCATCCTTTGAAAATGGAAGCAAAAATCTTTTAAAACAAAATTGATTTAAAAAAACTCTTATAAATCAAATTATGTTGTTAATAGTGAGTTGTGGAGTACTACAATAGCAAATTGCTGTTGCTTTTTTTTTTTTTTTTAAATAATTATAACATCATATTGACAGAGCCAATGCCTGGCAATTTTTTACATTATCCCTTGCGCTCACTTCTGTTCCGACTTTTCCCCTCCCTCGCTGTACCCCCTCCCCCATATGGCAAGCAGTTCTATACATGTTAAATATGTTACAGTATATCCTAGATACAACATATGTGTGCAGAACCGAACAGTTCTCTTGTTGCACAGGAAGAATTGGATTCAGAAGGTAAAAATAACCCAGGAAGAAAAACAAAAATGCAAGCAGTTTACATTCATTTCCCAGTGTTCTTTTTTTGGGTGTAGCTGCTTCTGTCCATCCTTGATCAATTGGAACTGAATTAAATCTTCTCTTTGTTGAAGAAATCCACTTCCATCAGAATACATCCTCATACAGTATCGTTGTTGAAGTATATAATGATCTGGTTCTGCTCATTTACTTAGCATCAGTTTATGTAAGTCTCTCCAAGCCTCTCTGTATTCATCCTGCTGGTCATTTCTTACAGAACAATAATATTCCATAACATTCATATACCACAGTTTACCCAACCATTCTCAATTGAAGGGCATCCATTCATTTTCCAGTTTCTAGCCACTACAAACAGGGCTGCCACAAACATTTTGGCACATACAGGTCCCTTTCTCTTTTTTAGTATCTCTTTGGGGTATAAGCCCAGTAGTAGCACTGCTGAATCAAAGGATATGCACAGTATGCACTTTTTGGGCATAATTCCAGAATGGTTGGATTCGTTCACAACTCCACCAACAATGTATCAGTGTCCCAGTTTTCCCACATCCCCTCCAACAATCATCATTTTTTTCTGTCATCTTAGCCAATCTGACAGGAATATAGTGGTATCTCAGAGTTGTCTTAATTTGCATTTCTCTGATCAATAGTGATTTGGAACACTTTCATAAGAGTGGAAATAGTTTCAATTTCATCATCTGAAAATTATCCTTTGACTATCAATTGGAGAATGGCTTGATTCCTTATAAATTAGAGTCAGTTCTCTATGTATTTTGGAAATGAGGTCTTTAACTGTGAAGATGTTTTCCCAGTTTGTTGTTTCTCTTCTAATCTTGTTTGCATTAGTTTTGTTTGTACAAAAACTTTTTAATTTGATATAATCAAAATTTTCTATTTTGTGATCAATAATGATCTCTAGTTCTTCTTTGGTCACAAATTCCTTCCTCCTCCATGGTCTGAGAAATAAACTATCCTATGTTGCTGTTGCTTTTAAAAAACAGGTTTTGAAATTAATTACTAGTAACTTAAGCTTAAAAATTGATTCTGGGGGCAGCCAGGTGGCACAGTGGTTTAGAGCACCAGCCCTGAAGGTGCAAGGACCTGAGTTCAAATGTGGCCTCAGATACTTAACACATCCTAGCTGTCTGACCCTGGGGTAGTCACTTAACCCCCCCAAAATTGATCCTTTTTGTTAGCCAATAATAGACCTCCATTTTCTACCTAGCATTCCCTTCCTTGTAAGAAATAAAAAAAATGAGGAGTTAAAAAAATTGCATCAACTATAATCTTGAAGCTGGTTATCTGAGGGGAAAGATGTTACTTTGTTTGATTTTTAAAAAATAGTAATGTTAAATGGGTTTTCATATTTTCATTGTTTGCAGTTCTTTTGAGTCTTATTTGTTTATATTCATTTACAATATGCATTTTAATTAATTAATTAATTTTTTCCTGAGGCAATTGGGCTTAAGCCTAGATCACACAGCCAGGAAGTATTAAGTGTCTTGAGGTCTGATTTGAACTCGGGTCCTCCTGACTTAAGGGCTGGTGTTCTCTATCCACTGCAACACCTAGCTGCCCGCATCATGCATTTTATGATGGCTTTTGGTCTTATGTATATTTCTATAATTGTGTATGATTCATACTCAGCAATTCATATTTATATAGTATTTTTAAAAAGTACTTTCCTCCCAACAATTTCTGGGTAACAAGTATTTTCACCATTTTATAAATGAAGAAATTGAAATTCAGAAAGAACCAGATGACTTTTGAGGTCTTTTTATGCTCTGTATCCATGTTTTTATATTAAATGATTTGCTAGAGTTATATAGCTTGTTAATCTTGGCATTTTAACTGGAGTTTCTCTTGACTCCCAGGCTAGTGTTCATTCCAATAATCTGCAGCCACAGGAGCCATTGTCAAATTTTGTCAACATAGAGGATGTTCACAGTAGAGGTAGAGGCCTTCCTGGGAACAGCAACTAGAAAATTAATATTTATAATTTTATACTTAATAGAACTTTAGTTTTACTTGACTGGTCATTTACTGCATCCTTAACACTTCCTATATTATTTTTGTTCTTTAGTAATTAATTTTTTGATGATAGTTATATCTTCGTTTTTAGAGCTATCTTTTGAGTAACTTTGCAAGGTAAATAATTTCCTTAGCACTTTTAAGTGTTGTTTACTACTACTCAGTTGTAATTAGAAAAAAATAAAGTGAGAAAAAGTATAGTAATACAGTCTGTTGTCTTCATGTCTCCTATCCCCTTTGCTTAAATTAGAGAAAATGTAGGTGAAAAGGTAAGGACTTGACCTTTTAAGGCATTTAGATCAAAGATCATTTTAAGATAATCATAAAGTAGTAGCTTTCTTACTCAGCCATTCCTTTCTCTCCTGGCTTATACACAGAGAATCTGGCACTCTGGCACACCAGATCCTGTGTCTCTGTGATCAGAAGCTCCATCTGGCTCTGGAGTAAGGCGAGATTAAAGGCAGCGAGACCACCTTGTAGGCGATGAGCTGGTGATGAGGGCCACGGGGCCCTGCATTAGGGTTGTGGCAGTGTCAGAAGAGAGGTTATGAAGGTAAAAGTGGCAGTACTTAACAACTAACTGATCAAATATGAGGACCTGAGAGAGAGTGAGAAATTAAGGATGACACCTAGGTTTCAAAACTGGATGATTAGGAGAGTGGCCCCTTTAACAGTAATAGGGAGGCTAGATAGAGATTTTGGGGAAAGATAATAGATTCATTTTGGTTCATATTGAGGGCTTCCAATTTGAAAGGTCCAAGCTGGAGCTGTGAGAAGTGGAAGTCTGGGGGGAAAAGGTTAGAGCTGAACAAATAAATCTGAGATTCGTTTGCATAGAGAAGATTAGTTATCAGCTGAGAATTGATCAGATCTATGCAACTGATCTCTATGGATGCTGAGGAGAGCACCTAATAAAATAGCATAGGGAGAGAGCTGAAGCTGAACCAGCACAGAATCCTATGGGACAACCCTTGTTTGGAAATGAAATGAATGAAGGTCAAGCAGAAGAGACCTACAAGAAGAAGGAACAGTGAGAAAGCAGTGTTGAACCTAAGAAAAAAGAAAACACAAAGGAGAAGGGAGTGATCTATAGTGTTATAGGCTACAAAAAACTCAAGATGGATGGGTTTTGAGAAAATGCCTTCAGATTTAGCAATGAAGACATTATTTTAAGCTTTGGAGAGAGTAATTTTTATTGACTGATGAAGTCAGAAATCAGGTTATAGAGTAAAAAATAAGTGAGTGAAGGCACCTGTTGTAGAGCACTAGGAGTTTAGTTATAAATGGGAGGGAAAATAGAAGGATGATAGCTATTAGTAATGGATGAATCACATGAGGTTTTTTTTTTTAATTATTATTTTTTGAGAATTGGGGAAATGTTGGCATTTTATGTAGGCAATAGGTAAGTAGGTAGTAGATGGGGAGAGATTGAATATTAGTGAGGGATGATAATGGAAGAAACATTTTTCTAGAAGACTGCATGAAGAGGGAAGAGACTAGAAAGTCTATTTTTATTTATTTATTTATTTTTTGAACCAAGATGAGTTTGTGGATGATAGTACTCTTGAGAAATGAGAATGTTTTTGAAGAGGA
Source organism: Sarcophilus harrisii (assembly GCF_902635505.1). Lineage (NCBI taxonomy): Eukaryota > Metazoa > Chordata > Mammalia > Dasyuromorphia > Dasyuridae > Sarcophilus > Sarcophilus harrisii. The sequence continues at coordinate 244,354,513 of NC_045426.1, forward strand.
ATGCATTTTTGGATAAATATGGTTTTATATCTTTGAGCATTTTTTGTTTGTTTGTTTGTTTTTATTTTTTTAGATCTGTAATATTTCCAAGAAGTACAACCGTGTGCCTTTAGTTGATAATGTGAGACTGGAATTCAGAAAAAAAAATTAGAACTAAATATATCAATTGGGAATTGAGCCTATGAGAGTTAACAAAATCACCAAGGGGGAGAGTTTGAAAAGAAAAGGACTTTAAGATAGGACCTACTGGATGCCAAAAGAAGACTGGAAAAGGAACTGATAGGAGAAGTAAGAAAATAGTGTCATTGAAAGTCTCGGGAAAACAATGTGTTTAAGAAGAGTGATTGATATTGTCTGCAGAGAAGTCAAAAAGAATGACAGAAAAAGTTTTAGCAACTTTAGCTTATTTTTAGCTATGCAGAGATTGTTTCTATAATTTTAGTGGGCTTAGGAAGTCAGATGGCAAGGGATTGGGAAGTGGGTGGCAGGAATATGGACAATGAGTGTAGAAAATTTTGTCTAAACTATAAAAATGAGAAAAGAGAGATTGGATGATAATTTGAAGAAATGGTCCTTCAGATGAAATATCCTCAACCCATCTACAAATTTATTGATAGTTGATTTTATAGCTAGTTAAGTATTTAACATTCTTAAGCAAATCTTGCATATGGATGATAGTATTTTTAAAAATTCGTTGCTAACTTTTTAATATAACTTTAAATTTTTTTAGTATATTCTTTATATCCTTTGTAATAGCAAATAAAAGAGAAAAAGGAGTAAAAGAAATTAGCTTAGCAAAGTTAACACATCAATCATATCTGAGGGTGTATGAATTGTTCCACATTCAAGCTTGGTCATAATTACACAACATTCAATTTTGTTTTATTATTTCCATTTTATTGTAGTCATATGTTGTTTTTCTTGTTCTGCTTACTTTTTAGTTCACATAAGTCTTTCATATTTTCCTAAATTCTTCATATTCATTGTATCATGATAAGCATTAACATTCCAGTCCATTAATGTACCATGATTTGTTAGCCATTCCTCTAATTAATGGTTGTTTCAAATTTTGTTTGCTGTTTGTGTATAGTGGATGTTTCTTTAATCTCCATAGGATCTATTCTGATAGTTAGAATTTTGGTATCAAAGATTCCCCTGATTTCTCTCTCTTAAACCTGTTTCCCTCCTTTCTTACCAGCTTTGAAGGAACTCTTAGCTATTTTAGAGATCATGAATAGTGTGAGGTATGACATTTGGTATATGTGTATAGTTGAGACCTTGAATTTGCTATGTGAATGCGAGTTGTGGTTTATTTAGATTTCCCTTGTAACAGACTTACTAGTTTTTGTTTTTTTTTACTTTTTCATATTTGTAATCCCAGAGTCTTGCCTTAATGTAATACTTTTTAATACATAGTGATGACTTAATAAATGTGGAATTGAACTTTTATCGAAGGTCATTAAAGTTCAATAATGAAAGCCGAAGATAAACTTTATTGAACTTAGTACAAAATGGAGTAAAATTTATAAAATTTCACATAGATATAGGGACTGCTCCTTTGGTTCCACTGGCATAGAAACACTATCAGTTCAGATTGGTACCTTCTTTAGAGACTTTCCTAAAGCAGTGAGAGACTAAGTATATATGTGTGTTTACATACATGTATTTGTACGTGTGTGTGTGTGTGTGTGTGTGTGTGTGTGTGTTTCTTTCCAAATATCTCAAAGGTAAGTTTTATTAAAAAAAAAATTGAACTTACTTTTTATACCCCTTTCCTTCTCTCTTCACCTCCCTACTCCTTTCCCTTTCCCCATCCCCCTGCAGCTGAGAAAAGTGAAGGACATGGAGGGGAAAGTGAAATAAATGTTTTTCTGATACTGTGTTGTAAATTCTTTCAGGGATTGTGTCATGCCATTAATAACAACTAAATATTTTCATTCTTATCAAAATCAATGTCTAGCACAGTACCTTGCTCAAAGTAGGCATTTAATATGTTGAATGAAGGCTTCAATGGACTTCCTTTGAACCCTGGTTAGAGTAACATTTATTTTTATATATAAGAATTGTTTCTGAAAGATTTTGGATTCTTACAGAATTTTTTTCTACATGTAAGTGAAGCTGGTTGCTGAGACCAAGAGTCCTGGGAATAGTAATATCCTTCAGATTACTAGCCCTGCTTTCAGCCCACACCCTGTAGCTGTCCTCCAAAAGAGCAGTTTTTAACATGCCAGTCCAGAACCAACCTAATTTTCTGACATAGAAAATGTCATACTTGCCATCTTCCCCCTTTTACTCCTCATGCTTATAAGAAGAAATACAGGACTCTGCATCCAAAACTCCTGGGAATTGCAGTACTTCTGACTTAAAAGTCTTGCTTATATATAGTCTGATACTTAAAGCCATTCACAGGAGCAAGCTTTGTAGAGCATGCATGATCTGGCCCAACTACTTCTGCAGATGCTACAGCTCCTGATGCTCAGCAGCTAGCTACTAAAAACCTAGAAAAGAAAATTTGAGGACTGAAACCACAGATATACTCTTCAGTTGGGCAATACCTAAAGAAATCGTGTGAATGTAATGGAATACTTTGGTACCATAACAAATGACACAGAATAGTTTCAAAGAAACATAAAAAACTTTTTGAACTGATGCATACTGAAATGAACAGAATCATGAGACAGTTTATACAATACACCATTATAAAGACAACTCTGAAATATTTATTTGATCAGTGCAGTGACCAACAATTCTAAAGAACTTAAAATAATCCCCACCTCCTGACAGAGAAGTAATAGATTCAGGTTGTAGAATGAAACAAACATTGTCAGACATAGCCAAGGTGGAAATTTGTTTTACTTCATCATGCGTATTTTTACCTCTCTCATTCTTCTCAAATGAACTGGCACAAAACCAGAAAAGTATATGGTTTTATTATTGGAAATGACATCAAATATTTCCTCTACCTTGTTTTGATATACCCAGTGGTCACTACTGGGGCTTTCCATCTGACTTAGTTGAATTTGCCTATATGTTGTTTCCCTTGTGAGACCCCTGAAAGCAGGAATGATCTTGCTTATCCCAATTGCGGGGCACAGTGCTTTTACACATATTGAAGCACTTAAAAAATGCTTTTTCATTCATTCAATTTTGTATGTAAGAACACAGAGCAAGTATTTTGTTAAGTGTGAGAGAAAAGGTTAATGATGCACTTGATTATTTCTGTGGAGTAACATGCTTTGATTATTAGGATTGATGAATTTAGTTATTTTAGATTTGTTTTCTTTTTAAAATCAAAGAAACTGCCCTAGTTATTGTAGAAGGATTAATTGAAGGAAGGGAGAGTGTTTAGCTGGAGAAGAGTATATAGTAGTTATCTTCAAGTACAGGCATACTTCACTTTATTGTGCTTTGCTTTATTAGTCTTTGAAGATAATGTGTTTTTAAAGATTGAAGGTTTGTAGCATCCCTATGTCAACCAAGTTTATGGCTCCCATTTTTTCAACATTATTTTATCTGTTATTTTATTGTTATTAATGATCTTTGATGTTGCTATTGTATTATTTTGGGGTGCCACGAACTATGCCCACCTTAAGATGAACTTAAGCAACAAATATTGTATGTTCAGTGCTTCTGTGACCAGCTGTTCCCTGTCTTTTTCCCTTTCCCTGGGCCTCTCTATTCCTTGAGACATAACAGTAATTGAAATCAGGCCAATTTATAACCCTACAGCAGTGGCCTCAATAAATGTTCAAGTGTTTTCAAGAGTCGGTTGATGAGGCAAATGTTATTGTTGTCTTATAAGAACTTGCCACAGCTACCCCAGCCTTGAGCCACCATCACACTGATCAGCAGTCATCAACAAGTGGACAAGACTTTCCAACAGCAAAAATATTTTTTCTCATTGAGTGATGGGTTAGCATTTTTTAAGGTTTTTTTTTTAAATAACATGTACATTATTTTAGATATACTATTTGATACTATATACTACATTACAACATGGTATAAATATAACTTAAGTGTATTGGTTAACAAAAAATTGGTGTGGCTTGCTTCATTGTCATACTTGCTTTATTATGGTGATTTGGAACCAAACCTTCATTGTCTTGAGGTCTGCCTGTATTTGAATATTTGTTTAGTGGAAGGATAGACTATTTCTGCTTGTCTCTAAAAGGTAGAGGGTTTAGTTTTTTTTTTTTTTTTTTTTTAATTATTATAACTTTTTATTGACAGAACCCATGCCAGGGTAATTTTTTACAACATTATCCCTTGCACTCACTCCTGTTCCGATTTTTCCCCTCTCTCTCTCCACCCCCTCTCCTAGGTAGCAAGCAGTCCTATATATGTTAAATGTCACAGTATATCTTAGATACAATATATGTGTGCAGAACCGAACGGTTCTCTTGTTGTACAGGGAGAATTGGTTTCAGAAGGTAGAAATAACCCAGGAAGAAAAACAAAAATGCAAACAGTTTACATTCATTTCCCAGTGTTCTTTCTTTGGGTGTAGCTGCTTTTGTCCTCCATTGATCAATTGAAACTGAGTTAGATCTCTTTGTCTAAGAAATCCACTTCCATCAGAATACATCTTCATACAGTGTCATTGAAGTATATAATGATTTCCTGGTTCTGCTCATTTCACTTAGCATCAGTTCATGTAAGTCTCTCCAAGCCTCTCTGTATTCATCCTGCTGGTCATTTCTTACAGAACAATAATATTCCATAGCATTCATATACCACAGTTTACCCAACCATTCTCCAATTGATGGGCATCCATTCATTTTTCCAGTTTCTAGCCATTACAAACAGGGCTGCCACAAACATTTTGGCACATACAGGTCCCTTTCCCTTTTTTAGTATCTCTTTGGTGTATAAGCCCAGTTGTAGCACTGCTGGATCAAAGGGTATGCACAGTTTGATAACTTTTTGGGCATAATTCCAGATTGCTCTCCAGAAAGGTTGAATTCGTTCTCAACTCCACCAACAATGCATCAGTGTCTCAGTTTTCCCTCATCCCCTCCAACATTCATCATTATTTTTTCCTGATCTGACAGGTGTGTAGTGGTATCTCAGAGTTGTCTTAATTTGCATCTCTCTGATCAATAGTGATTTGGAACACTCTTTCATATGAGTGGTAATAGTTTCAATTTCATCATCTGAAAATTGTCTGTTCATATCCTTTGACCATTTATCAATTGGAGAATGGCTTGGTTTCTTATAAATTAGAGTCAGTTCTCTATATATTTTGGAAATGAGGTCTTTAACTGTGAAGATGTTTTCCCAGTTTGTTGCTTCCCTTCTAATCTTGTTTGCATTAGTTTTGTTTGTATAAAGGCTTTTTAATTTGATGTAATCAAAATTTTCTATTTTGTGATCAGTAATGGTCTCTAGTTCATCTTTGGTCTGAAATTTCTTCCTCCTCCACAAGTCTGAGAGATAAACTATCCTATGTTCCTCAAATTTATTTATAATCTCGCTCTTTATGCCTAAATCATGGACCCACTTTGATCTTATCTTGGTATATGGTGTTAAGTGTGGGTCCATAGGTTTTAGTTCTATAAAAGGAAAGATTTCATAATAATTAATGATATCCAAAAGTGAAATGAGCTGCCTAAGGAAGTGATAGATTCCTTCTTATTAGAAATCTTCAAGACCATTTGTTGTTGTTTGGATTCTCTTACCACATGGTCAAGATGATTTGTGAAGTCTTTCAAGCAAGATTGGTCCCTTAAAGTCTGCAAAATTTGGTTCCTTTTGTGGTATCTTAATATGTCACTATGGATTAGATTCGTAGAATAAAATTTTTAGTTTCTAAAATAAATATATTATTTGATTTGTCAACAAAAACTTATTTATTAAATATTTAACTATAAGTGCCAAAAGTATAAAATAGAAGCAGAAAAAAAGACAGTCCTGGGTATTAAAGAACTTACATTCTTGTGGAGGAAGATGACACATAAAAAGAAGCTGAAACTTGTGAAGGGGAACATGGTGAACATCTAGAACATCAGAAGGGCAGGAAGGAAAACATGATTAACCCTGGGTATCATCCTTAAATTGTATGTTGTTGGAGAAACTAGCCAATCAGAAAAGGAAACTGCAGTGCAGAAGCTACTTCCATCATGAGAAGCCCCAAAAGTGGAATGAATTTGTAAGGATGAAGGTTCTGTGGCATGCTTGATATACATAGCTTGGAGAGGAATGAAGCCATGACTGACCTGGGTATTCTTAATTTTTGCCTGTCTTCACTCAGCTTATTAAAAATATTACAGTCATAAATACTATCCCTAAAATGTGATAAAATTTTCCTGAGTTGAGTCTAATGGCTAATATTGATAGATTCATGTTAAATTGCCTAAAATTAGTGAATGGCTCTCAAATGATCGATAAATTTTCTTCATTTAAATCTGTCTTTATTTCATTAATAAGTGTTGTATTTATCTAAATCTTGAGTACACAGCTGTTCATCCCTATTATTAAAACCTCTATCTTTTAAATTTGTTTTTAGTGAAGATTATTTTACTATATTTTTTTTGTCATATCTTTTGTTTACTGATGTTTTGTTTTAGCAAAACAATTTCTTACAGTTCTTAAACTGGTTGTAGAGAGGTCTAACCTTTCATGTTGCCATATTATTTTTCTTTATTCCTTTAGGTCAGGCAAGTTAAACATGAACCAGAGAAACTTTTTTATGCTATTAAAAGTGATTTATTTCCTGGACTACCAATTTGACCTAATTGTAGCCTTCTTCATGAGGAGCTATAGGACTGTTTTTTAATTTATTTAATAAACCAGGATTATCCATCAGTATTCTTAGATCACCTGTTTAGATGGTTATTAAATTCTTTTGTTACCAACAGCGTGCAAAATATACCTTAATATAGCAATTATGTTGGAAGGAAATTCAAAGGGACTCCAGTATTTAGTCTAGGTGAAGGCTTTCATTTAATTATACATAAGTCTGACTTTTAAAAATTCATTTCTGTACTTAAGATCCCTTCAGCCCGATCCCTTTATTCTAGTTTGGGGTGGGGGCGAGGGGAGGTGGTCATTTTCTTTACCAGTGCTTACCCTCTCCTTTGATTTCATGTCCTCTGTTCCCATCTAGCAGGTTGCTCCTATATATATAAAGCTTTTATATATATTTTTTTCAAATACATGCAAAGATAGTTTTTAACATTCATCCTTGCAAAATCTTGTGTGCTAAATTTTTCTTGCTCCCTCCCCTAGATAGCAGATAATCCAGTATAGGTTAAAATTGTGCAGTCCTTCTAAACATATTTCCTAGTAATCTCTTCATTGATAAATACTGTCACTTTATTCCTTAAGTCCTCTTCATTCCTGACCTATCTGTAGTGTGAGACATTATTGTCTAATCCTTCAGTCTTGAATGGTCTCTTTTCTGGGATTTTGTAATTCTACTTTACATTTCTGTCATTTTTTAAGGTTCATCTACATCCTGTCCCCTTTTTGTGGACATATTCTAGAGCTGTGTTCTAGATCTTTTCTCTCTACACTTTATGATTTCATTAGCGTCCATAGATTCTATTGCCTCTTTAAGAAAAAAAGTTTCTATATCAACTCTGTTGCTCAGTCCACAATTCCTTCTCTCTTCCCAGAATGTTGTCCCTTATTAAAAAGGAATAGAAGCAGGGGGAAAAAAGCTGTTTAGCAATATAGCATAACATTGTATACCTCATCCCCACTTCTGCAAAGAAGAAAAAGGAGCTCATTCTCATTACTTCTTTGATACCAAACTTGGCTCTGTTATTTCTAGGACCTATTCTGACCAGTTCATAGCCTTCTGATTATTCTAGTATATACTGTCATTTTTCATTCAGTCTTCCATATAGCTGAATTCAGGAAGATGAAGATTCTTGATTCCACAGGCCTTGCATTCTATTCATTACACCAGCTAATTGCCTCATATCAGGGAGACCTGAATGCAAATCTGACCTCAGATTCTTACTAGAATTGTATTTAAGTAAAAAATAACGTAAGTGAGGGATAAGTTTAAATGGGAAAGCAGCTTTAATACTTAAATGAAAGACTGGCAGCTTAATGTTTATTTCTATAGACTGTTTGTCATGCATGGTCCATAATGATTTTGAGATGGCTTGTAAAGCATGTATTTAGTGATCTTGGGTTTTTAGATTGTCTGACATTTGTGTTGCAACAATGAAAACTGTTCTTAATGTCTTTATCACATGATTACAGAGTAAGCAAGGTACTATTAAAGGGTAACAGGGAAACAAGGGAGCTATTCTGGTTTAGGGTATAAAACAAAAATGGAGGTATTCATATTCATCTAGGTTGAGAGAAAATTTGATGACAAGTTGAGAAACTACAAGGACTTACTGCTAAATATCACTTTGTAATCTGCATGTGCATGAAAATTGTGTCCATGATCATGACAATTTAGAATTGCTGCAGAAACAAACCTATAATATTTCAAACATACATGCTAATTATGATATTGGAAAAATATATTTGTAAAGTAAAATTTTCAGTTATTTACTGCTTAAAGTATGCTAAAGAATTTTTAGCATTGACTTCTTGGACCATCGAATATCATCTTTCTTCTTTGGGCTTGGACAACCACTAAATGAGAACCACTAAGTTCTTAAGGAGCAAAAAGAAAGGAGAATAGGAATGAAGGAAGGACAAAACATGCAAATACAAAATATATACAGAAAAACTGAGAGAATCAAAAAAGACCTTGCGTAGAAGATGTTATTTGATCTTGAAGTTAAGAATTTTCATATTTATTTAAAGTTGGAAATAAAATTGGAATTCTAAGGATGGCAGTGGTGAACAGAACATTTGGAAAGGCAGACACTGGAGAATGGAGTGTTTGTAATAGGAAACAGTAGGCTAGAGGTAACTTGGCTGAAGCTTAGAGTACAAAGGGGAGATATGAAATCAGTTGTAAGCATAGGTTGGAGGCAGAATGTAAAAAGATTTGAATGCAAAACAGAAAGTTTTATTGATGTAGTAACTTGATCCAGTGCACATTTAAATCTTAGTTTAAGTTTTATGAACAATTTTTCCATGCGTTGCTGAGGCAAAAAAAAAAAAAAAAAAAAAAGTTGAATTATTTGATGGCCTTTCTTTTGGTGGAAGACCTTTCTGTATTACAAAAGTCAGAAGATCTGATTTTTGAGGCCCAGTCTCCTCAGCTATGTGGCTGGGAGCAAGTAATTTAACCTGTACCACTTTTTTCATCCATAATAATCAGAAGATTTGATATACTTATAGGGTTGTTATATCAAGTGAATTAATAATGTATGTGAAAGTGTGTAATGCTTAATAAATCTAAGCGACTATAATGCTGCCAGAAGTCATTCATGATAAATTATCAGTCAAAATATATAAGTAGTTAAAGATAAATGCCCAATATCATTGTTTTCTGATTTGATTAGAAGGGAAGGAATAATGTGTTGAATAACTGCTAGGTAGGGACAGGATTCCACAAGTGTAGGGGAGGAAATACACCGTTATACCTCCTTGATCAGAGGACCAATGACATATCTGGAGTGTCCTGACTTAAAAATGAACTGGATTTAAATGAGGCAGGCTGTAAAAAGTCATTAGCCTTACTCTCCCCTCCAGAGTCATCTAAATCCAATGGCAGTACAAAGGTAGAATGATTGGTAATGGCCCAGATGCAGTGGGAGACTCTTGGCCTTTTTTTAAGCTATCTTTTCCCAGTTTGTTTGAGATATTATTCATTTAGTGCTTAAAAATAAGGCAAGTATTGAGGGAAAAGATTACCTTCACAAAAGAATCAATTTGGGACCAATAGACATGGGATGGAAAATGTTGCCATCATATAGAGGGAGGAGGGAGTACCATGATATCAAAATATATTTAAAATGATTGTACATGTATATAATCTATATCAGATTGCTTGCTATCTTGGGGAAAGAGGGAGAAAAATTAGGAATATGAATTTTTTTCTTTTATTTTAATATACATTTCTATATGAATCATTTTGGGAGAGAAAAATAAGAAAAGAGAAAAACTACAGGAGAGGGGAAAAAAAAACAAGGAAGTGAACACAGCATATGTGTGTATTAGAAACACACTCTTAACACTGAAAATTTAGGAAAATTTATTAAAGAAGAATCTTAAGGAATCATCTTAACATTTCTGGCCAGATGGGGGCTTCCTTCCTTTTGGGGAAGAAAGAGGGCTGAGCACAGAAGGGAGAAGATTTATACTTGTTATCTTGGCACAGCCCCTCCCTTTCAAGAATTGATGGGCCTGTTCCTTTTATGGTTACAATCCTTCTGACAAGCCTACTATATTTACCCCTAAATATGTATAAGGGCCACCACCCCCATCTACCCCATATTCAAAAATGGCCATAGACTTCTCCTTCAAGGTGTGTTTAATATTCAATTAGCAGGCAGTAGGATTCGGTCCAGTCAGGTCATTGACCCCATCTAGTTTGGGCTAGATCAGCTATTAAGTTTGTGGTTTTCTCAAATCGAAAGACACTTTCTGATTGGCTGAATCCACCCGGGCCTTCCTTAGCTCCCCAGTTCCTTATTTGCTCAAGATTTCTGAGAGATTGAAACTTAATTTGTTCTGTGGAATCTTAACCTTCCCACTGTACTACACTACCTGGAAGCTGACAATACTCTTTGGAAACCCAACTTTTCAATATTTCTCTTGTGTAGAACATGAAATCTTACAAAAATGAGTGTTAATTTTTAATTTTTATCTTTAATTTTTTAATTTTATCTTTACATTTAATTGGGGGAAAATAGTGAATCCTAATCATCCTAATCAAAGCCTTGTTTTTCAGAGCTACGTTTCAAGAAATCCTAAAAGAAAACTACATGCAGACAAGTTAATTGTCCCATTATTTTTTTCAAGAACAAAACAAAACTAGAATAAGTAGGAGAAAAATCTAGCTCCCAATCCCCAAGATGTCTTGCGATCAAATTGTATATTCCTTTGGAAAGGATGTGGCTCACCATGTAGACAGAGGAAAAAAGAAGAAAAGTACCAGGCAAGAAGAGGAGGAAGAATTAACATTGCTCAACTGGAACTGACTAGTTGAATGGGGTGGGACACCTACAGCTACTGCTACTCAGATTACACACACACACACCATTAACCTAAGGATTGCATTTTAAATCACATTTATAAACTATTCTTTATCTTACTTTCTGACTTTATCTTTTTCATGCTCTATGCCCTGTCACATGCTATAACCATAGTAGAATGTGTGAGTTACTTGGGACAATAAAAATTTTAATATTGTTACACATTTTGTGACATCAGTCATCCTACATATGTATTTCTATTAATGCTAGTGTAACTCATAAGCCTGATTTTTGACCATATTAAAAGCACATTGAGCTGATTTCTCCATCTTTAATTATTCTTTTCCTTAAGTGCTCTCAATGTATTTCATTTCATCCCCATCCTATATCTTGTATCATTATTCTTTTTTTTTTTTTTTCATTGTTTGGGGCATATTTTATTTTATTTTTAATTTTTGATAGGTAATTTTACAGCATTGACAATCGCCAACCTTTTGTTCCAATTTTTCCCTTCCTCCCCTCACCCCCTCCCCTAGATGGCAGGATGACCAATACATGTGAAATATATTGAAGTGTAAATTAAATACAAAATAAATATATATATCATTATTCTTTTTGTCATTTTTAAAAATAGATATGCTTCTTGAAAATGTATAATAGCTTTTAAAGAGTTCACTTCAATGACTGTTAGGTGTAGGGAAGTTAAGCATTTCTAGAATCATTCAAACTCATGATGAAATAGGATGAGTTTTACTCAGGCACAAAGTAAAATAAAGTATGGCCAACCAAAGGGAGGAAAATGCACAGAACTGGTCAATCCTGTAAATAGTGTAATCTTCAGAAAAGAGCAAAAAATTTCAAATAAAAGTGGTTTCAAAGTGAAAAATTAAACTATATGTCTTGAGACCTTTGTGTCAAAATGTATAAAACAAATGTTTGCAAAAAAGGACATTTGTTGTTTAGTCATTTTAGTTGTGTCTGACCTGCATTTGGAGTTTCTTGATAAAGATAATGAAATGGTTTGACATTTCTTTTTCCAGCTCATTTTACAGATGAGGAACGGAGGTAAACAGGGTTAAGTGACCCAACTAGTAAATGTTTGAGACTGGATTTGAATTCAAGTCTCTTGATACCAGGGGCATCCATTGTACTATCAACTGCACCATATATTGCCCAGCAGGTTTTTTTTTTTAAAGATATAAAAAAATTGTAAAGTTTATTGTATGTCAATGTATTTTACTTGGTTACCCTTGATTCTTATACCATTGTGAGAGACTCAGTCTTAAAAATTTTGAGAAATTAAAAGCTATTAAAGTTTTTTTTAAAAGGCAATTTCAATGAGGAACATCAAATGACTTTAAATACAAGATTACTTGGAAGAATTTACAGAGGACTTTAAAAATCAAATAAAAAGTTGAGGAAAAATTAGGAAAAAAACAGCAATCTAGAAAATCAAGGAAATTATAAAAAGATGGCCAGTGAACTTGAAATGCAGAATCTAAAATTTAAAGAAGAAAATAATCCCTTAAAAATTAGAATTGGACAAAGGGAAGCCAATGATTTTCTAAGACAAATCATAAAACAAAATTTTTAAAAATGAAAAATAGAAGAGAATGTGAAACATAGGAAATCATCTGATCTAGAAAATGCCAGATTAAGAAGAAATAAGAATACTCAGACAAAGACAAAGCTGAAATAGAAAAAAATCTACTGGTCAGCACTTGGAAGAAATCTCAAGAGGACAACTTAAAGGAATGTTACAGACAAATTTCAAAGCTCCCAAGTTTAGGAGAAAATACTGGAAACAAGAAAAAAGCAATTTAAGTATCATGGGACTATAATAAGGATTGTATGAGATCTAGCAGAAGTTACATCAAAGACTATGGGTCTTGGAATATCATATTTCATAGAGCAAAAATGTTGGGTTTGTAGAGAACTCTTAGGAAGCTAGAAACTTCAGTAACTGGGATATTCCCCTCTTCCTAAAATTAATCAAGAGTGCATTTAAGCTTGAAATCATGAGAAAACATAAGGTCCTGGCACATTTACTGGGGCATTGTGAACTTTTAAGTAAGATTGACATCCTAGAAACGCGTTTCAGAAAGTTGAGATCATAGAAAAGAGAAACCAAGGTTGGTTAAAGAACAATGTTTTTCATAGTAACATTATTTTAAGATATATAAGCAACATGATTTCTCTCATTAAATGGCTCTGCTGAATTATTAGCAACTCTATCTTCAACTGCCACTAGCCCATTTGTTGTTATGAGCAAAAGTAATTTACCCAGAAAAAATGAACTATAATCCTGAATAATTTGTGACAAAAATAGCAGAACTTAGGGGAAATTTTTACCTAAAGCATTTTGTAGAAATACAAATATTAAGGATCAGTTATAAAGGATTGAATGAAGTCAAATCATTTACTTATATATGAAAGTATTATCAGTTCTTTTATGCCTGTCATTTTAATTTGGATAGTTTGAAAGAAAGGCTTGGGCTGACTTGAGTTTCTGAAAAGTGTTTCTGACTTGAGTGTTTCTAAAAAATACATATAAAACTGTAGGGAGAGCTAAAAAGGAGCAGTTACACAGTTGAGGTAAAAAAAAAAAAAAATAGGTATAGAAGAAGTTAGTGGAAGGAGGATAATAGTGTTGAAACCTTACTCATCAGGAATGGTTTAAACAGGGACAGCATTTAGAAGGGTATCAAAGTCTTTTGAATTCAGAAAGAAGTAAGGCAAGAGAATTAAGATGGCAGGAGAAAATAAGAGTGATTCTTGGAGAGATATATAGGTTAAGGAATAAATGGGTGAAGTAGTAGGTAGAAGTAAAGCAGAAGAGTGAGGAAGGGTAGGAATAAAGAGAGGATAGTGAGGAAAAATAGGAAGGAAAAAGATACACAAGTTATTACATAAAACTTAGAATGAGATGAATTTACCCATAAAATGTAACTGACAGCAGATTAAAATTTGAAGTCAACAATGTTTTCAGGAAATGTTATAAAAATGATATGTAAAGTAAAAGTCAGGGGTAGTAATCATGATTTCAGACAAGATTAATGCTAAAATAGATTTAATCAGAAAAGAAAAATACGGAAACTATAGCCAGCCACATTATTCAATATTGTCTTAGACTATTTAAAATAACTGGGTGATATAAAATACTTGGGGGGGTATACACCTGTCAAAACAGGCACAGGAATTATACAAATATAAACAGAAAATACTTTTTATACAAATAAGTTAGATCTAAATGATTGAAGTAATATTTATTGTTCATAGGTAGGGTAAGGCAATATAATGTATATATTGTGTATATGTATATATACTTAAACACACATGTATTTATACACACATACACATCTGTGTATATGTTGGCAGGGGTGATAAAGTAGAGAACAAAAGAAAACCTACCAGGAAGCAAGAAGTTAGAGAGCTTTGAAAACAATGTAGGATTTCTTGAAATGGAAATATTCGCTTTATATTAAATCTTCTCATGTTCTGCTTTGTATGTTTCTGTGTTTTTTTTTTTCTTATTTTGTATCTAAGTTTAAAATTTAGAAACTTAAAGATAGCTGGTATTTATATAACATCTTAAGGTTTGCAAAATGCTTAACAAATCATTAGTTCCTTTTATTGTCATAAAGATTTTGACAATAATAGATGTGATTGATTCCCATTTTAAAAGGCAGATGGGTTTAAGTGATTTGCATACAACTATAATTGTGTCTAAAGCAGGATTTGAACTCGGGTGATTATTTCAAGTTCAGCAGTTTTAGCTAGCAGTTTAAAACAGATATTTTATTAAATTTAAAGGATATCTTTATAGAGATTAACTGCTAAAGAGAGGATTGCTTAAAAAAAAAAAAGTATTTTACACAGAATGTCTGATTCAAATAAAATTTATCCTCACCAGAAAAACAGATGATTTCTGCATCTTTCATTTTCTACTGAGAAAATTCCTAACTTCCTGGAAAGAGAAGGAAGGAGCTACAATCTTGGATTTTAAAAAAAATTTACAAAGTATACTGTAGTGTGAAACATCCCCATCTTGTGGGCTTTTAAGATATGACCACTAAAGAACAAATCAGTATGTTTTTTCATAATTTAGATCCCAAGTGTGTTTTCTGGATTTGGTGATTATATTTTTTCTTTGAAAATTACATTAAAAATTTCTAGTGGTTTTTGAGCATGATTTTCTTTTAAAAAGCCTATAATCTTAGGCAGATTTTTTTTTTTAAAAGAGAGATATTTCTCTGATTTTATAATTGAAATTACTTGGAAAACAGGATTCAACATCAATTAATAATGTACTTCTCCTTTCCCTGTGGTTAAATAGGGTGAATATAATAACCATTATTTCCAAGTTTCAAAATTTACTTGTCAACATTATTATGTCTGATAGCTAAGAAATGAACTGCCCTATTACAACTTTTCCTCTCCTAACTTAGAGCAGGTAATTCTCTGGGGTTAGTAAATTTGATTAGGTTATTCGAAAATGGTACAGAGAAAGTTTTGGAATTTGAGAGCAGAGGAGAGAAGGAGAACAGAAGTAATTCAGAATTGACTAATTTGTAGGATTCATATGATGAGAAGTTTTTAATGTTATTAGGGAATTTTCAGGACTAAATCAATTCAGAGGAAGAACTAATGATGAAAGAAATCACATCTGAAGAAACATCTTTTGTCAGTGAAGGTCAAAATATGAGTGCAGAAATTCTCTTTTTCCTTATCACTTGTTAAATAATAAATACTTGACTGTTTTAATTTTCTTGAGGAAGTAGATTTCAATACTTCTCATTCTTCAATCACAGATTCATAGTTTTATTCTTAATTCAAAGTTCCCCAAATGTTAGGTTTTAATTGTTTCTTTGCATAATAATTTTTGGTTCTTTGTGTGGGGAGGTGTTGGGAAAGAATTTGTTTTTTAGGGTTTGATATACTTGATTTTAAATATTTTGAAAAATTACACTGATGATCTGATAAGGGCAGTAGAATAGAACATGTGGTTCTCAATTTCTAACTATTTTCAAAAGCATTATGCATTGCTGGTATTCCCTACTATGTTTTTTTGACTTGAGCCAGTTAGGTAGCCTCTTAGGTAGGCTGGTGGTTCTGTTACTGTGAGGCCAACATAGGCTGTATGAAGTGGATATACCCAATGACTTTAGAGATCTTAAGAGACTACAGGCACATATTGTCACACTTAGCTATTCCCCTGCATTCTTAGATAAATGTCATTAACATAAAGAAATGTTGTATTTTTTCAAAAGCATTTTGTATATATCTATTAAAATATGGTTTTTATACTGTTATAAATATGGTCTGCTACATTTATTATGTGTGTGTATATATATGCAAACCTTACATCTTTGGTAAGAAGTCCAAACTGGTCAAAGTGTCTCAGGGTCATAGTTGTCTCACAGAAAGAGATCAGTAGTATCCCTTTCAGTGTTTATGCAAACAGTTTGTCATCCAACTCTGGTTATTTTCAGTGGCTGTCTTTTATTCCTGGAACTCTTCTGGCCTTCTTCAGGAAGCTGTTATAAGTTTTCTTTAATTTTAGTGTCTTGCTTCTAAGGTTATCTCCATTTTAATCCTGTATATATCTTGTTTGCACATTGTTATTTGAATATATTTGTTGTTAGTACACTGTCTAGGACATAATACGAGCTTAATTGCTTACTGACTTTCTAGGCTCAAGAAAGAGACTGGCCTTGTGAATTCATTGATACAGGCACCTCACAAATGAGCATGCATCCTCTGCTGGTACTTTTCTTGCAAATGATAAGAGGACTAAAGTTAAATTCAGGAGAATATGAGTTTTGAATTCTGCTTTACTAGACCACGTATGATCCAGAGTCACTAAAAGTTCTCTTGGTTTCTGTTTCTTTGGAATAATAGCACCCCCGTCACTGAGTGGATGTGGAGATCAGTGAGATGATATTTGTGAAAGCACTTTACATATGCTACCTATCATTATTTTTGTTGTCATTCAGTTATATCCCACTCTTTGTGACCCCATGGATCTTATCTCTCCACGGAGTCTTCTTGGCAAGGAACCTGGAGTGACAACTTCTCCAGTGGATCCAATAGATTCTTTTGTCAGGTAGGGATGAAGTCACTTGTCCCAGGATCACATAGCTAGGAAGTGTCTGAAGTTGGAGTTGAGCTCAGGTCTTCCTTACTATATCTTATCAATTGTCATCAGCATCCATTAATCATCAGTCCTCAATTTGCTTAGAATTCTGACAGATAGAGTAACTAGCCCCAAGGTCACACAGCTAGCATATATCAGAGGCAAGGCTTGAATATAGATCTTCATGTTTCCAAGGCTAACTCTATACTTCCACTATACCATGCTTTCTCACTTTGTTATCTAATTTGACTTTGAATGTTTTATAAAATGCATTTATAAATTCAGTTCGTTATCTTCATTTTTTCTCCCTGAGATTGAACATTTCATAAATTCTCTCTTGACTTGTTTTGTGAATATTTTCCACTTCATTTATGTCTTTTAGCTTTATTGGCATGTAATTGAGCAAAAATGTCTAAGTTCCTATACTAAGAAATTTATTACATTTGAGTGAATGAAAGAAAATGAAAAAATATTAAGAAGTTACTGTATGCCAGGAAGTATACTAGGCATTGAAGATAGTAATACAAAAAAGGGGAGGTAGGTACTGAGTTGCTGCTCCCAAGGAACTTACATTCTAATAGGGAAGAAAATATAGAGTAGTGGCCAAGAAATAGTATTTTCTGAGATTGGATTTTTAAAAAATTCCGTATCTTAATCTGTTAATCAGCCAGTCATTTAATTGATTGATTTTTGGTTTATTTTTGTTGCAAATTAGTTCATTTATTAATTTTTTGTTGATGAAAGTGTGTAAGGGATCTAAATTTTCTTCTAAGGACTGGCTAATACCCAAAAGTTTGATGTTATATTATTGCCTTTTAATTTTCTTTAAAATTGTCTGTTCTATCTGATAATTTTTTTTTAATGTGCTAATAATTAGTATTAAATTGAGAGAGAAAGATTTGAGATTTAAATAGATACTAGTATAGCTTGGATATACAAAAACAAAGATAGTTCCTGCCTATGAGTAGCTAGATATATGTAATCAGCAAAGGATGACTTCTTTCCTTTAAATATTTTTTTAAAAAGAAACATCAGTTTAGAATTTGACAGGTTCATATTTAACCTAATTGTGATCCTGACAGAAAGTCTAGTGTTTTGTAGGATAATTCATTTATTCTTGAACTCTGTTTTTATATAATTTATGACAATATTCCTCGAAGTTAAAAGCTCAAGGGAAAATTATCTTATTCTGAAGTATACCCGTTATCCAGTTTCCATGTGAAAGGGATTGTTTCTTTAAATACCATTTCTTTTGGCAATTTTCAGTCTGTCTCTTAATAATGAAATTCATATACTTAGATATGAGACAGTTTTTAACAGTCAAGTATTTTTCTTTTTAGCTGAAAAACATGTTTTAAAATGTAATGATATACCTTCCTGCTTTAATAGACAATTACAGATGTCCATTACTCTTGAGTATCAGCAATGTATATAATATGTGCAGAGTATATCTTTAGTTGATTTTAAAAATAAATTACTTTCACTTTAATGATGCCTTCATTTAGCGTAAAATAGTGATATTTTTCTGGTTTCTTGTTTTTTAAGTTTGAGGCTTGATTTCTTCCAAATTTTAAATTGAACAGTTAACTATACTATTGCTCTAAATAAACGTTCCCAATTATTTTTAAAAATGGAATTAAGTTAAATTTGTTTAAATTAGCAAATTAGAAAGTCAAAATTTGTTGCTCTATTTGCTCTTTTATTATTTTTGTTATTGCATGTTGGGTTTACATAAAACAACATTCTTCATATTTTAAATCTAAGAATGCTTACTAATGAAAAGAATCACATATAAACCATTTTCTCAAATAAGTGAATGAATTTTGTATGCGGCAGAAATTCAGATTAGAGTGAATTAATATTGGTATAGATTAACAACACAAGCAGTAGTTTGTATTCCTCCAAATGACTAAATTGGACTCTTTATATCTTGAAGAACTTTGTCCAAATGAATGTGAAATTCATGGTTTTCTTGTGAAATTTTTTAGTTTAAAACTTTAAAATTTACCAACCAACATTCATTATTAGCATTTTAATCAGCTTTTAACTTAAGCTTCATAAGCCATCTTCTTTATATGAAAGGTGAAAAATCTAGCTTTCTTAAAAATTTGTTTTTAACTTCTTTCTGAGAGAAAATCCTATCCCTGATGTCTTTAGGCTTACGATTGAAGAAATTCTGGAAAAGGATGAAAAGATTGAATTCTAGAAATAACTTATGATGATGTTTTTTAATGTATGAATTTTTATTCAACAAAAGTTAAATATTTTTGTAAAAGAAAGCCCCAAACCATGTTGTAAAAACAAAAGGCATAAATTAAACTATGAGTCTCTATCCCCAAATTAAGCTATGTATGTAGTGTGTATGTGGTTAGGTGTAAGAGTTAAGCAAAAGGAGAGAGAGGTGCTTTCTCTCTCCTAGTGCTTCTCATAATTGTACTAAAATGAGCATTTTCATTTATAATATTTTAGTCTTTGTTTTATTTTCTTAGTCTTGGTTACTTTACTCAGTTCATAATTTTGTGTTTCTACAAGTTATATCTTTTAAAATCATTTTAAGGCTCATTTTAAAGTTTGAGTTCCCAATTCTTCTTCAGGCCCTGCTCTACTCAAGGCATATTTTCATATTAACCATGTTGCCAAAAAAATTTACGAAAATAAGTGGGGGAAAAAGCAAGTTTCAGCCCGTTTCTCACCTTGGATGTAGATAGGATTGTTATTGTAAATTTTTTTTAAACCCTGTGGTATAGTCTTGGCTCATTGTATTAATTGGAGTAATTAAGACTTTCACAGTTGATCATTTTTACAGTATTGTCCTGTTTTTGCTCATTTCATTTTGCCTAAGACTAAGTTTATATAAATTTTTCCATGTTTTTCTGAGACTATTCTGCTTATACCAAAGTAATGTTTTATTATAATTATAGACCACAAAGTAAAGAAGAAAATATTTATGATAGAAAAATAATCTCTTCTCACAGTTAAATGACAGAAAAGAAAAATGACAAATGTTAGAGGGGAAGGATGTGGGAAGATAGAAACACTAATGCACTATTGATAAAGTTATGAACTTGAATCATCCTGGAGAAGAATTTGGAACTATACCCAAAAAGCTATCAAAATGTATCTATCCTCTGACCCAGCAATACCACATCAAAGAAAAGGGAAAAGGACCTCTGTGTATGAAAATATTTACAGCAGTTCTTTTTATGGTGACAAAAATAGAAAACAAGGGAATGCTCATTTATTGAGGAATGGTTGAATACATTGTGGTCTATAAATTTGGAGTTTCTGTTTTCAATTTAATAGACTGATAAGTTTTTGAGAAATTTACTGCATAAATTCCCCCCACTTTGTTTTCCTAGTTTTTTCTTCAGTAATTTTTTGGAAAAAATTTAAACTTCATAAATTTTTTAAAATTATCATCTGTAATTTTTTTCTATCTGTTGTTTAATCAAGAAATAATTTTAGACTTGTTCATAGTTGGGAAAGGCATCTCATTCCTTACTTCTAATTTATGTTGTGCTCTTTTATAGCCAAGTGATATATTCATTTAGAGTTTCATATTTGGGAATGAAATAATGGTCTATACCTTTTTTTTTTATTATTTTGGTAACATTACTTTCTAGGTTACCTAACATCCTTATCCCAGTAATGGAGGTTCCTTCGGTTTATTGAAAACTCTCCTATGATTTGTTTCATTACTTACATTGGTATTCTTGAAATTTTTGTTCCTCCAGGTGAATTTTGTTATCTGTTAAACTCTTCAGTCCATTAGCAATTTGATTATAGTGTCCTTTGAAAAAAAGAGTTAGATTGGAGAATGTTGTAATTTTTAATTATGTTGGCATGGCCTACATATAACTGAAATTTTTTGTGATAATTTAGGTTTATTTCTGTAATGCATATAATTCTTTTTGTGTTGGTCTGTAGGCACCAATGTATTTTATTCCTTTTTTAGTTATTTTCCATTGAATTTTTTTTTATATCTATCTCTTCTAACTGGGTTTTGTTGATAGTACAATTAATGTGGTTTATCTTGTAACCTACTTTAGCCAATTTATTGCTTAAATTAATTTTTAGTTAAATCTTTAGGGTTCTCTATTTCCTCAATTTTTATTTATTTATTTATTTATTTATTTTATTTATTTATTTTTGGTTAGCTACCCTTTCTAGTATCCTGTTAAACAACATTGATGAGAATGGGTACTCTTGCACTGTGTGGATCCAGTTCAAGGTCCTCTGACACTTTTTCTCTACTAGATACTAGTTCTTGGTTTTTGTTAAGTCATTTAAGTCTCTTTGTGACCCCATTTGGGGTTTTCTTAGTCAAGATACTGGAGTAGTTTGCCACTTCCTTCTCCAGCTCATTTTACAATTGAGGCAAATAGGGTTTCGTGTTATACAGAATTACATAGCTATTGTCTGAGGCTAGTTTTAAACAGTCTTTTTGACTTCATGGCTGGTTTCTTTATTCATTGGGCTACCTTGTTATCCTTGGTTTTTAGATGAATACTATTTGCCATATTAAGGAAAGGTCACTTTTATTCCTATGTTTTTAACCAAAATGGGCTTTTTTTTTTTTTTTTTTTTTTTTAATTTTTCAGCATCTACTGATGTGATTGTGGTTTTGTTAGTTTGTTTTGATGAGGCATTTGGAATTAAGTGACTTGCCCAGGCTCACACAGCTAGGAAGTATTAAGTGTTTGAGGCCAGATTTGAACTCTGGTCCTCCTGACTTTGGGGCTGGTGCTCTATCCACTGCATCTAACTGCCCCTATTCATTATTATTATTATTATTTTCTTTAGAGGGGTTATTAAGAGTATGTTTGTTTTTTTATATTAAATCAATCTGGTATCCCTGGTATAACTTCCTGGCATTTCATTTTTTTGGCCAATGATCAGTAAGGATTTCAATTTGCAGTCAATTTATGTAATGTTAGAATAATGTTCTTTAAGTGAATGGGTAATAGGGAGTTTCCTTATTCAGGAATTATCTCTATCAATTAAATTATGGGTTCATTCTCTAGCCCCATATATTTATATATGTCTACTTTGGCATAGGGCAGTAAAATTATTTTGTATATATACATTCATTAATTCATTTATTTAGAGAGGTAGTAATCCTCCCTCACTTTCCCTCCTCGCTCCTCTTGGAGTCTAGCAAAGGATCTGTAACATTGATATTCAATAAATACTTTTTTATCCATAGGTGTGAAGGTGAAATGTTTTCTTTTATTATTTTTAAGATAAAATTGTAAATTTTGCATATATTTTGTGATTAATGTCACTCATTGATATATATCTTTAAATAAGTGCTTCAGGGGATCCAACCAAAAAAAGTCATTTATCCCTTTGTATCTTCCAATTACCAGTGGAATACCCAGGCTATATCAATTTTCTGTTCCTCCCTCATTTCATCATATAATCAATTCATCCCCCCCTTGCCTTTTTTGATGAAATTATTTATGCCATTTCTATAAAACTACTTGATTGTAATGCTGATATAGCCATTATGTTCCTCTTTATTGCCCTTTCTTTTATCCTTAACTTCATTTCTTTGACTATTGTAATACATGACTTGTAATGGGCTGAGGCTTGAGTTGATGCACTGAGGTCCCAAGCACGTGAGGCTAAATAGTAATTGGACTATATTAATATACATGCTTGGATAAAGAATGGCCCCCGCCCACTCTCTGTGCAAGTCCTGATGTGTTGTATAGGAAATGACGATTTTGGTGGGTGGAGGCAGAGAGACAGTAAGAGAGGTTGGGAGAGATTGGCCTGGGTTATGCTGGTAGCTGCTGGTCTTGTGGCTGCTGGTCTAGGTAGCTTCTTGACTCAGCTGCACACATTGCTATCGCCGATTCTCTTCCACCTCCGATCTTTCTTCACGAGAATAAAGATTGACGATTTTCCCCTAACCTGAATTCCTGACTCCGGCTGATTTTAAAATACGCGGTCTTCACAATGACTCATTTTGGATCTTCTTATATCAATGAATTCACTGTCATAATTACAGTTTGGTCTAAAACTGTAGGGTGTAGGGTGGTAAGGGACTTCAGGTGAACTGTATTGATTATGGGACTTCAGGTGAACTGTATTGATTATCCTGACAATTGAATCACTGTCTTTTGATTTTGCTGCTATTTTTCTTAAGAAAGAGGGCCCATTTAAGGTGAGGTGTGGTAATGTTGAGAAATTATTCTTCTATACAAAAGGCATTAATAAGATGACAAATATGAGGAAATCAGAAAAATATGGAAAGAATTTTATGAATTGATGGATTTAAAGACAAATCTTTATCCTAATGAATAAACATGATGAGTTGGAAGACAAAGTATATTTGTGATGTTGTTTGTATTGCCAAACTAAGGTTTTGCTTGGTAGTTGTTATATATTCCTCACCCATAACTCATCACAGTGAGAATCTTTAAATATTGAAAATTTAAAGCCCCACTTTTGGACCACCCTATGTTACTATTCCTTTGAAATTTGTTGAGTGAATTTATAATTTTTTTTAATGAAAGCTTTTTATTGACAGAACATATGCATGCATAATTTTTCAACATTGACCCTTACAAATCCTTCTGTTCCAAATTATCCCCTCCTTCCCCTCAACCCCTTCCCTAGATGGCAGGAAGTCTAATACATGTTAAATATGTTAAAATATATGTTAAATCCAATATGTGTACATATTTATACAGTTATCTACTGAGAAAGAAAACAAAATACAAGCAAACAACAATAAAAAAAGTGAGAATGCTATGTTGTGGTCCATACTCAGTTCCCACAGACCTCTCTGGGTGTATATGGCTTTCTTCATCACTGAACAATTGGAATTGGTTTGAATCATCTCATTGTTGAAGAGAACCAAGTGGATTTATAATTTAAATAGTTTTGCTATGCTTAAATAGGACTTTTCTCCCCATAGAATAAGAAGCCCTACACTATTATAGACCAAAAACTATTTTGCAGAGTTTTAGCTATGTTATTAATTACTTGGTGTCCTTAATGTAATGATCATTTTCCTAAGTGACTACTATATGCCATGGATGCAGTTAGAGCACTACCAACTAACTGCATCCGTGGCACATGCTAGTCTCTTAGAAAAATGAGTCAGAAAGTTCCTGCAGTCAGGAAGATTCATCTTCCTGAGTTCAATCTTAGATACTCATTAGCTTTGTGACTCCCTGACAAGTCACTTAACCCTATTTGCCTCAATTTCCTCATCTTTAAAATAAGCTTGAATAGGAAATGGCATACCACTCCAGTATCTTTGCCAAGAAAATCCCAAGTGGGATTCTGAAGAAGCAGACATGACTGAAACTACTAAATAATAACTACAACAGTATTGTGACAGAAATTATTCAACATTGGAGATATGCAAATAGAAAAAATTCATTTTTTTCCTAGCATAATTTTAAATTAATTACCACAACCAACAAGAATGTTTTATAAGGTTTTTGTGATTTGTGGTTGAACTATATAGCTTCTTCCATTTAATTAATAAAAATTAATCATAATTTCATATTCTACTTATCCATAATAAACATTTTATTAATGCATTTGTTTCTGTATCATGGTAATTTCTGGATCTCTTCTCTTACTTCCAACCAGGAAAAGAAACAAAAATATTTTATGTTCATAGTACTTGAATTTTTTTACCAGAGGGAGATCTCTAGGACCTTTTTTTTTTTTTTAACTTAATTTGGTTTCCTTTTAGCAATTGCTTCACTTATGGTCATTTGTATGTTTTAGTTTTTCTTTGTTCTGGATCTATCCATGTATCTTCATTTTTTTTTTGTTTGTTTATTTTTGTTTTTTGTATTGTCATTTCTTACTACAAAATA
Source organism: Sarcophilus harrisii (assembly GCF_902635505.1). NCBI lineage: Eukaryota > Metazoa > Chordata > Mammalia > Dasyuromorphia > Dasyuridae > Sarcophilus > Sarcophilus harrisii. The sequence continues at coordinate 244,379,550 of NC_045426.1, forward strand.
GTAAAATACCTATAACACATTACAATTTGTTGGACTGTTCTCTAATTGATGATTGTTTACTTTGTTTGCATGCTATTTGATACTAAAAAAAAGTATGGCAAGAATATTTTGGTATGTATTGTACCTTTCTTTTGCAAAGCAGTTGGGGTTAAATGATTTACCTAGGGTCACACAGCTAGTAAGTATTAGGTGTCTGAGGCTGGGTTTGAACTCGGGTCCTCCTGACTCCACGGCTGGTGCTCAATCCACTGTGCCATCTAACTGCCCCTATCATTTCTGGTTTTGACCTTAATATGAACAAATTATTTGTGCAAAACCTTTTTAATATAGTTAGAATTATCCATTTTGTATTTCATAATCTTTTAGTTCTTTAGCCATAAATTTCTCCCTTCTTCACAATCTCAGATAATCTATCTTAGAGATAGATTATCTCTTGAAACATGTTATTTTTTTTGAAACTTTGAATTGTTTTACCTAATGGTAATTTATAGCAGCATCAACAATGTGCTTGTCTTTCTACAATTCTTTAATTATTGACTTTATATTTTTGTCATATTTGTCAATTTTTACTCAATGTGAAATCTCTAGAGAGATTTTACTTTTTTAAAAATACAAATTATATTGGAACATGGAAGCATTTTTGCACATATATTGTTGATTGCTTTTCAGAACTTGTTTAAATCCTTTGTTCACTAAACCTATTGGGGAGGGTATGTGTTTTGTTTTTATTTCCCCCAGTTTCTGTATATCTTGGATATCAGGGTTTTGTCACTGAAATTTGATATAAAAGTTTTTCCTGTATGATGAGTTGTTTTTTTGTCTGCAAAGTTTTTTGTTTGTAAATTTTTTTTTCCCTTTTATACCATTGTAAGATTATGTATTTAGAGGTGTAAAGAAGAGATAGGTCTGGAAACTTGGGTGCTTTACTCAGGATTACACAGTAAACATCATAGATGAGTTTTGAATCCATGTGATTGACTCTAAAGGGACTTTTTCCCCCCATTACACCATTTTGTCTTTTGGGGTTGCCCATTTCTCTTTATTTTTTAAAAGAATTCTCTTAACTGTTAATGGACCAACTAATGTGAAAAACAACTAGCAATTATGTGAAAACAATATCTTGTTTTATATTGGACTTAAATTTATTTTTGACCTTCTTAGATTATGTGACAAAATAATATAGAATATCTCAAAAGTCATTAAGCTACTAAAGCTTAAAACTTAAATAAGATTTTTAGAATACTTTCTTTAACTTAACTCACAGTCAGACAAGCAAGCAGTATGGCTGGATTGATTCTCCCTGAATCTTAGGCCATATCTTGGTGTACAATGCCAAGCAGTCTTTATTTTATTAAGTCTATTAATAAAGTCTCACCCACTGATTCTCTGGAATTTTCTAAACCAATAACTATGGTGACTAATTAGGGAATGTTGTTTCTTTTTGAGTGTTTATATTTTTTAGTAGTGATTTCTTGTTTTACTATTCTAGCTAGTATTTCAAATACTATAGCGAGAGAAACTATATTTGGTATACAGCAGTTTGTACCGGGGAAACTCCTTTTTACCCCCATTACAAATAATACTAGTTCTATATTTAAGTTAAAATGATTGCAGCAATTCAAATATAAAGAAAAATATAACTAAAAATCAATGTCTTGTGATAAGTGAGCTTTGCCACTCTCTGCTTTGCCAGAGAGAAAAGATTTTACAAGTATATATTTCTTTAGAGAGTTTGGGGTCTATTGGTCTTGCTAGGTGGCATAAGTTAATAGTGTTAGGCATGGATTCAGAAAGATTTGAATTTGTCTGGCCTCTGACACTTATTATCTGTGTGATGTTATGCAAGTAATTTAACCTCTCAGTTTCCTCATCTGTTAATTGGAGATAATAGCCGCACCTACTTCCCAGGGTTATTGTGAGGATAAAATGGGATATTTGTAAAGGACTTAGCTCAATATCTTGAACATAGTAGGTTCTATATAAATGTTAGCATTATTATTATCAAATGTAATTACTCTTGTTGATTTTCTTTAACTGTTTCTTTCCTATTCTCTTCATGGTGGACATCATATGTTGTAGTGTTCTTTTCTAAAATATGATTGTTCTCTGGGAGCAGGTTTCTTGGGAAGGTTCCAGAGGCAGCCTTAGTTTCAGTTCCAAGTAATAATCACCTCTTTTATTGTCTCTTCCAAAATAGCCTGTTTAGTTTTCTTAGAGGCCTCTCTGCTTGCAGCTCAACTCCAACTCCTGGCTTCTCAATCTCCTGACTGAATCCTGGCTCTCAATCTCTTCAACTGACTTACTTCTGACTCCAGGAGCTCCTTTATATATGATCTCTTAAAGGTGTGAACCCAAAGGTTGACTCCTCCTCTGAGAGAGTTGGATTGTGGGTTTCTGACTTGTGAATCTCCTGAACTTGTGAACTCTAATGTATGAGCTAATGTGTAAACTTAAGGATTGTTTCTATCAATTCTAGTGACTTAACACCTTGTTTCAAGTTCTGGCTCATAACAATCTGTAGAAATATGAAATTAAAAGACATCAAGAAAATATTAAAAAATAATTCTTCACATAACCATTGTGATAAAACCTACCCCTTTGTATTCTTTTTTTTTTTAAGTGATTTTTTAAAAAAAATATTAATTTGAAGCTTATTGTGGTCTGTGGAGCAAGATGCCCATTTAAACCTGATTTAAGCCAAACTACTTCCAATTCTTCGCGGCAATTTCTGTCAAATAGGTTTTTCTTTCTCATATAATTGAATATTTTTGAGTTTATCAAACACTGGACTGCTAATTTGAGACTTGAAAATCTTAGTTTTTTTCATTCTTAACTTATTTTTCTTAAGATCATAGAGCTTTTGGGGGCAGCTAGGTGGCGCAGTGGATAGAGCACCCTCCCTGAAGTCAGGAGGACCTGAGTTCAAATGTGATCTCAGGCACTTACCACATCCTAGCTGTGTAACTCTGGGCAAGTCACTTAACCCTAATTGCCATATACATATATATAATAGAGCTTTGGTGAATGGAGAAGCGAGTATATTATTATTTTATTTTGCTATCTTTTGGGTGATGGGATGGAAGGGGATTTGGTATATTGGTAGTTGCTTTGGAATTTAGTCTTATAGAGTCTGGAGACCTGGAAAGGTTAAATGACTTGCCAGAGTCATATAACTATATGATACATATTATACTGGGATACTGGACTGGGATTTAGCTTTTCTTGACACCTAAGACATTTCCATTCATTGTGTTATTTGGTTTCACTTTCTTTGTTGATTCTCTGGGATTTTCTAAGCAAACAATTATGCTGACTTGTACAAAGGATAATTTTGTCTCATCTTTGCTACTACTAGTCATTTATTTATCTTTAATGTTACTTTCTGATTACTTTGGCTACTATTTCAAGAATTGTGTAAAATGACAAGAGAGGCAAATGGTATAATCTTTGTTTTATACCTAATTGTATTGAGGAAACTCATTCATTTTCCTTTACAAATGAGTGAAATGGGAAACTGAGGACTTATCAGAATAATAACCTTTGAGTAATTCAAGACTCAGCACCAAGGTTCTAGGAAGAAGAGCAAAAGGCTTTTTCTTCCAGCAGAAAACTTCTGAGATATAACCCCTTGACCTTTACTCAACTGCTTAGAGTTGAGTAATAATTACTCAACTGACTAATTATTTAATGACTTGGAGATATTCTGGAAGCCTCCAAACTATCTCTGTTTGTTGATTGAGAAAGCCTGAGGTAAATCAAGTCTCCTTAGTTATTTTAGAAACCCCTCTGACTTAATGAATTACTTACTTCTAAATAAATCTCCTTATTGTGAGGGATTATGTGGTTTCTCATAATATCATTAACGAAGGTAGATTGAACCTATAATCTAATTTTTAATTTATGAAAGTCAGTTGGGTTTGGGAAAAATGAAATTCTTTGTACAAACATTACAATAGAGTGCTCATGAGCTCAAGCAAGCTTTTGCAAACATTGTTAACAAGCTAACTGCAATAAACTTAAGCAAACACATTTGCAATAAGTCAACTAAATTGGCTTGACTAGAATTTTGCAAACCTTTACTACTTCTATCTGAGCAAGTAATGAAAATTAACCAGATTAAAGGGGGGGGGGGAGTTGTGGGTTCTTATGACTATTTAATCACTTCTGATTCTGTCATCAGTGCCCTCCTCTCTCTGAGAACCCAGTGAACCCAGATTCTGATAAAGCTTCTGCTCTTCACTTAGAGATCTCTGAGTACTCATTTTGGGTTAGGGATTGCCAGGAAGTTATCCCACACATAAATATGCTTATTTTTGTTTTAAGTTGTATTAAAGATCATATTGGCTTTTTTATCATATTAAAGCTTTTTTAAAATACTTGCTATTTTTAGAGTTTTTAACATAAATGAGGAAAAAAATTCTATTTAAAGGCTGTTTATAGCTGACTTAATTGTGTTATTTGGTGTTAATGTGATTAATTATATAAATTGTTTTTTCAATTTGAACCATCTTTATCTTGTTTTAGTTCTTACAAAGCCTTAGTGAACTTTCTGTTTTAGTTTTCTTGCTATGATTTATTGAAAATTGCTTTACAAAGTAGCATATATTTTGAATGTATATTGCTTTTGGCTGCTGACAATTCCTTTTCACACAGAAATATTAAGTGTTTCCTGGCTAACTGGTAACTTGTGTTAATCAAATGAAGTATGTTTAATAAATTTTGTTGGTGTTTGAAGCTGAGATCACAGTGTCATTGAAAAAAGAAATGATTATAAATAAAATTTTGTATACTTAAAGAACCCCTAATCTGTGATTTCACCTGTTTTGAGGCCATTTCTCTATCCACTATACCATGCCATAATGACCTTCATAACCAAATCAAAAAAACTGCATGCAATTGTCATCTGCCCCAGCCTTTCTGCTGACTTCCAAATTTTAAGACTTTCACTTGTTTTTCACACACCTCAGCCTTGGATAGCTTATATTCAGTATGTCCTACACGGAATTCATTTTTTTTTTCCCTCCTAAACTGCCTACATTTGCAAACTACCTTATTAATGTTGTGGATAGTACCATCCTCTGTCTCCCAGGCTCCAGACTAGGAGTTATCCTCAACTCCTTTCTCATCCCCATAGCCAGTCTGCTGCTAGGGCCTGTATATTTCACCTTTTCATCATCTCTCAAATGTGCTCCCCTTTCTCTCTCTTTGATACTATTATCCCATCCCCAGTAGCCCTTTGGAGGCCTTTAAAAGCCCCTTATTCTTTTGTTGTTATAATTGGCCAACTCCAAATCATCTTTCATTCCTTCACCAAAGTAATTTTCCTAAAGTGCAAGTCTGACCATGTCAAACCCCCTATGTCCCAGTCCCCACTCAGTAAATTTTTATGGTACCCTAGGAATAATCCAGTTCTTTACTCTTTTCTTCTTAACAGTTACCCCATGTATTCTTTGTTCTAGTGACACTGGTCTCTTTGTTTCTTGAACAAGAAACTCCATCATTAATCTTGGAGTATTTTCTGCATTCCTGCTTCCTAGAAAGTTCTTTGCCTTTTAGTTTCCTTGACTTCCTTTCTTAGTACTGTCTGAAATTTTACCTTTTAAGGGAAGTTTTTCTCAGTCCTTCTTAATTTGATTGCTTTCTCTTTGTTAATTATTTCCTATTTTATCTGGTATGTAGGCTTGTTTGCAGATATTTAATGTCTCTTCCATTAGAATATAAGCTCCTCAAGAGCAGGCACTCTTTTTTCTAAGGTTAGAACAGCACAGTTTTTGGTGTGTAGTAGGTGCTTAATAAATGCTATTGACTGATATTTAAGATAAATTATATAGTATTATCTCTAATTAGAAAAAAAGTTAAATAATAAAGTGATTAATAATATAAAAAATTTCCTCTACTCATGTTTACCTTGCTGTGACTAAAGGAATAAAAGAAAAAGACTGAACTCTAAAACCAGTTTAAGAACAAAAAGAAATTGTCCTATTAAGAAATCAACAAGCAAAAGAGATGACAAAAATTTTATAATAAAACATTTAACAGGACAAAGGCCTCAGTCATATTATTACTATCACTAGCTGCATGTTTGAAATTTATAGGGACTCAACAGTTATTGCAGAAATAAAGATATTTTTAAATTGGAGATTTGTTGATCTTTTTGGGGTCATGTTATGGTGTTGTAATAGGAATTACTATACCTGAGTTAAAGTGTCATCCTTTAGTTAGATGTATAGGACTGCTTGCTATCTGGGGGAAGGGGTGGAGAAAGGGAGGGGAAAAATCGGAACAGAAGTGAGTGCAAGGGATAATGTTGTAAAAAATTAACCCGGCATGGGTTCTGTCAATAAAAAGTTGTTAAAAGAAAAAAAAGAAATAATATTATATATAAAAACTATGGTAAATTCAGAAGTAATGATTTATATGGAATGATGCAGAGGGAAATAAGCAGAACCAAGAAGCCACTTTACACAGTAATCACAATATTATAAAGAAAAAGCAGCACGGAAGACTTCAGAACAATCTCTTTGTGCAGTGGCTAATTGTAAATTCCCAGGAATTTACTCAGGACTATTAGATACAGAACATAAAATAAATGTTGCCAGATATGGCAAAGGTGATGATATGTTTTGCTATTCCTTCTGTTCTTTCAGCTTTATATATTTTTTTTTCCTTTTATATATGTCTACTTAGTATGTGTGTGGGCAGCTAGGTGGTGAAGTGGATAGAGCTTGGAATCAGGCTCATCTTCAATGAGTTAAAATTCAGCCTCAGACACTTAGTAGCTATATGACCTTGAGCAAATCACTTAACCCTGTTTTTCCCAGTTTTAAATCATCTTTCAGTGAAGTGGAGAAGGACATGACAAACCATTTCAGTGTCTTTATCAAGAAAATCCCAAAATAGAGTCATGAAAAGTCAGATATGACTGAACAAGAGGTAAATTAGTAATGTATATATATTTTTCTACATCAGACTTTTATAAATAAATCTTATGGATGCCTAGTAATTTTTATATATCTATTCCTGTCCTAATCCCCTTCCTCTATGTCCAGATTTCTTGAGATTTCATGATAAGATTTCTTAAACGCTAATAAACAAAACCAAAAGACTGACAGTATTTGTAGTGTTCCACATCTATAGCATTTCTCATGTTATGATTAGTCATTATTCCAAAATCATGCTTTACCAAAAGAATATATACACAACAAAATAACAAACATTTATTTTAAAATGTGGGCTTTATGATATTTTGGATTAAGTAATTGTACATATTCTACTGAGATGACTATTTCAGTAAGGAGTTCTGAATTTCAAGTCAGAAACCTGAAACATGAATGCTGATTGTTACCTAAAACAAATCGTTTAACCTTTTGGATTCAGTTTGCTCACTTCTAATTTGAAAGGATTAGATTGGATTAGTCTTCAAGAGTTTTGGTCACATTTGTACTCTTAAAAATTACTAAGGAACTAACGGGGCTTTTCTTTTTTAGTATTTAGTAAAATTTTAAAGTATGTACTTATTAATTAATTTAAAATGAGAAACCTATTTGCCTGTTAGTACAAACAACTTTTTAAAAATGAAATTGAGTTTTCCAAAACAAAAAAAATTTGGTGAAAAAAGTAACATTGCTTTACTTTCCCCCTCTATCCCTCTACCCCTCCAAACTCTGATGTCTAGCTTAACATAAGAGGTTGGATTCTTATATCTGTTTCTGAATTTGATCCATTGCAATATATTGTTTTGATTGAAGTCTAAGAACAAAATCTAGCGTCACACAGATATATAGTTGGTCAAGGAGGAGTATTTTAATAGCTTTTTCACATAATTATTAATATTCTTTTATATTACAAAAATTAAACAAACAGTATCTTCTTATAGGTTAATTTCAATTATTTCATTGTCCTTTTTGCACTGATACAGTAAAATGCATTCATTTATCTTGTACTTTGAACGAATCTTTTATCCAGAAGTGTTTTTAGTAATACATGCACTGATCATTTGAAAAAAGATTGAGATATACAGATTTCCAAATAATAGATATTTTATCATACAATACCAAAAAACCCCACATTCATTAATAGCAGCATTGATCTTTTTAATAAGAGTCTTTAAATATTGGAAACTTAACAATCTAAAAAAATAGATAAAAGTTTTCCAAAATTTTAATTTTCACAAAATTTATTTTTGTTTATTTGGTTTGGTTTATTTTTGCTAATTTTTGTGAAAATGTCTGTCAAATACTCACATCTGCATCACCATGGTTTTATAAATTTTTTCAAGTAAAAAGTGTGTTCCTATAAAAAAGTAAATAGTTCCAGTAAAAAGTAATTAGTTCTAATTTGAAAAATCAAGCAATTGTATAAGTGCTTTTTCTCAAGATAACCATCATGGTATAAATATTTTATATATACTTCTCAATTCTTCAGACATTATATTGAAAAGATGTGTATTCAAGATTCAATAGTTAATAAATAAAAGCAATAATATTTTTTCATCAAAGACATTTTTTAAGTGAAACCAGTATTTAAAAAGTGTTAATTTGCTCTTATTTAGTTATTCATTCATTTATACTAAGTACACAATAGTGAAGAATATTATCACTAATAGTATAATCTGGTGCCTGCCACTTACTTGATTTGAACTAACAGCAAGTTTTACCTATCATTGTATTTGCATCATTAGTATAGATGTCAGCTCACCTGTTCTGGACAAACCGTGAGATGGAAATATTAACTATGTTTAATATTTTTAATACCACTTGAGTGTTTTGTTGCCAAATATGTATTTAGATGAAGATATTTCCATGATTTTATTGGTGCTAATGACAGATTAAAACAAAGAAAAATAAGTGTAGCCATATCTATAGATACATTTATTTGTAAAGCAAAATTCTGTGGACAAGATATTAACTTCATCTTCATGTTTGCAGCTGAATCTTTATTTCATATGTCATATAGCCTCTGGAAAACCCCAGTGTGTAAATAAATACGAAAGGGTGAGAGTGATAAAGGCAAATAATGCTTTAATATTATTATGAAAATAATTTGGAATTTCTGGATTTAGGGCATTCTCAGTAGTGTGGACCATACTTTGAGAATCACTGGGCTAGATGACATCTCAAAATCTTTAAATTCAAAATTGATGATGTGATTCTTCCATCCTTTTAAAAATGTTTTGACCTTTCAGCCTATTTGGATCCTATCTATACATTAGGACTAGCTAATTTTACCATCTTCTGAACTTCTCTAGCACTCAGTTTGTAAAGTGGTATCAAACTGATGGAAGTGTTCTCTAATAATTAGAAAATCAGAAATTATTATCTTTTGATTTTCTTTTTATTTTGTTAAACATGTCTCGGTTACATTTTAATCTGGGTTGAATAAGCAGCCCATAGAACCTTTTGATATAAAATATTATTTCATTTATTCTAATGCTTAGTTTTACTGAGTGTGTTTTTATCTTTGCAACTGGATTGCAAGGTTATTTGGGTCTGGAAAAGTAAATTATATTTTGTATCTTTTCATAATGTCTTATCACTTAGTAAGTGTCCCATTGATACTGTTTTGCTAGAAAACAAATGTTTATTTCTTTAGTTAACATTTTATAGCTCCTTTGCAAAAATTCTCCTGATGACTTTTTAGAATATAGTCTCAGTAATGGAATCTCTAAAAGTATGAATAGCTTAATAACTTTATATACAATTCCAAATTATTTACTAACATAGTTGGACATTCCATTGCTCTGTTTCACAGTGGCTGAAGGAATTTTCTTTCCCACATATCCTTCTACAATAAATTTTCCCAGTTCTTGCTCATCATTGCTTACTGGATGTGTATGATGCCTTTGGGATTTTAAATTTTTCATTTTTCTGATTTTTAGATATCTTGATCAGTTTGTAAAGTTGCTTATACTGTTTTAAATTTCTTCTTAAGATGACTTTATATCCTTGATATATTGGAAAATAAGGGTGGTTTGATTGCTCTCGAGGGGAAGATTAACCAGGTAGTCTTGATTTAGGTGGTTCCAAATTTCTAGCCAAGATTATTAAAAGTAGTTGAGGCTCATAAAGCAACAAAAATTTCTTGGCTATAGAGAGGCCTTATTTGAAGGCCAAGGCTATCTTTCCTAATGTTATGCCACAGTTCTCTTTAATTGTCCTGGCTCAGTTTCCTTGAATTGTTGTATCTCAAGTTTCCTTAACTGTTCTGCCTCAATCCCCTTAGTTGTAAACCAATGCCCACCCCCATTCCCCCAGTCCATTAAGACTGAGGACCATTTGCTCTAAGGTTATAAATTGTCAATATAAGACTCAAGATAAGGGGGAGATCAGACTTCCTGACTCCTAACTCCTTCTGTCCTCAAGAATTTATGACACTACCTCTCTAAAATATTCCAAAAGATAAGACTATCCCAAATATCTCATTGACATCTTTACTTCTGTTTGTTCAGACATCCTGATTGTGGCTTTTAGTAAGAATTTATAGCCTCCTCTCCCATCCTGACAGAACCAAATGGATCTGTGAAGAGGTTTCCCTGCTTCTGTCCCCTTCTTTGTTTTGTTTGTAAAACAAACATCTTGGTAAAAGATATAAGGATTTGGGATTCTCCCATTCATTGCTGGATACTTTGAGACAAGAGTCCTGTCCAGTCAATTATGCTCGTCAATTAATAAAATATTAAAACACTCTCTAATCTCTCTCCTGCCTCAGTTTCTCCAGCATTATATTAGCTCTTAGGAAACGATTTTGATCTTACCAACTAGCCACCTCCTTTCAAATAGTCCTTTTCTAGCCACCTCCTTTCAAATAGTCCTTTTCTTCTCATGAGGGTCTTTGGCTTTACTAAGGAAGTCAGATTGACCCCCTTTGTTAAAAGGTGATACATGTCACTAAATAAACTGTTTTCTTGCCCATAGAAAATATAATTGTTTGCCTTTGTTGCATTTTATTCTCTACAGTTTTAGATGCCGGACTAAATTTTTCCTTGACCAGCTTTCCAGTTTTTGTTCTTATTGAGTAGAGTCCTTAGGGTTCTTGAATAATACTTATTGTGTGTTTTTAGAAAAAGATCAATTTAACATGGCAAAATGGAATAATTAGGAGTTTATATGGTAATATAAGGAGACATAAATTAATTACAAAAATTTTAATTGAAATAAGAGGAGGCAGTAGTTAGAAAGATTCAGTGTTTATGGTTGGGTAATGCTAATGTGGTAAAAATAGTAGCTATATCAATAAGGCAGGTAGGTGGTGTGATATATGGAGTGGTAGGCTTGCAGTCAGGAAGATCCGAGTTCAAATCCAGCCCCAGACACTTTTTATCTATGTGACCCTGGACTAGTCACTTAGCCCTGCTTGCCCCAGTTTGCAAAATGGCATGTAATAGCACCTATCTCCCAGGGTTGTTTTGATGATCAAATGACATAATGAATTTTAAAATACTTAAGTGTCATGCCCAACATATGATAAGGTACTCTCAGAGTGGATGTTAGTTTCTGTTGTTTTTTAGGCATCGGAACTCCTTCCATTGTGAAAGATAGAAACTTTTCCATATAAATGTTAAAGACTTGCTTGAGTCTCAGAAAGGTGGTGATTCTTTTGTGTTTACAAAACTAAGTGTCATGGGAGGTATTTAAATTTCTCTTTATAAGTTCTCCACTTTGTTTACTAAGACTTGCAACTTCTCTGTAAAAGTACTATCCAAATTATTCTGTATGTTTAGGTGCTATAGTAATCGAACTTTAAAAAATATACTTTATAGAATTAAAAAAATGATAAAAATCATTCAAAAAAGTAAAATATGAAAAATATTAAATATTAAGAGGAAAGTAAAAGGGGGGCTTTGAAACTTCCAGATTTTTTCCAACTGTATTTCCAAGTAGTAATTATCAAACACATCAGAAGTTGGATAAAATCTACTAGATAAAACATATTTTAATTTTGTTTTTGATCAACACTAGAGAATGACATCCCAAATTACAAAGAAAAATTTTATTTTCTAGTAGAGTAATAAGGAATAAATGGTAAGAAATTCCTGTAAATCTGAAAGGATTGGATTGACTTACAAAACAGCTCAAAATGTCTTTTAGAAAGATACTGGCTTTTCTTTCCATCTGTTTCTGAAAAAGAGACTTTTAAGGATGCCCTCTAATCTCTTCCCCTGCTCATTGGTGGCAAACGTTCTTGTCTTGATTTTCATTTGAAATCTATGATCTGAGGCTTAAATAATCTTGAGTATAGCCTTTGCCTTTTTGAGAAAAAGTATATCAAAATGCAAAGATGGTTTGGGTGCAAGAGTTATTTCTTTTTGCTAGCCCTGAAATCCCCAATCTGCTTTGCTTCTGTAGCCAGTATTTAGATATCAGCCCAAGAAAATTGGGACATTATAAGACTGTCTTAGAAAATTTGTACAACTGCTGGAAATCTCAATTGATTTGCTAGTGTATATTATCCTCTTGGAAAGAGTATTATACAGACATACCTCAGAAACATTGCAGGTTTGGTTCCATGCCACTGTAAAAAAAACCAGATCATAATGACTTTTTTTTCTTTCCCAGTACATGTAAAAGTTACATTTGTACTATTAATCCTATTAAGTGTATAATAGTATTATATCTAAAAAAATGTACATGTCTTATTTTAAAAATATTTTAAAAGCTTTTTAAAAAATGCTAACCATAAGTTGAGCCTTCAGCATGTTATATAATCTTTATGCTTGTGGAAAATTTTGTCACAATATTGACAGCTGCTGACTGATCAGGATGTTAGTTATTTAAGACTAAAGTTACTGTGACAATTTCAAAATTGAAACAATGAAGTTTTGCCTCATCAATTGACTCTCTTTAATGAAAGATTTCTCTGGAGTAGAATATGCTGTTTGATAGCATTTTTTTACATTAGAAATTTTTTTAATTATGGTAGACAATGAAGCAATATTAATTTGAACCTATCTTCACCAAATACTGTAAAAAAAAATTTAATTTAAAAAAATTAATTTTTTTTAAAAGTTAAATGAATTCCCGTTAGAGAGAGGTAGTAGTACTTTGTGGGAAATTTTAATCTTCCCCTCTCAGAACAAGATAAATCTAACAAAAAAAATTAAATATGAAGTCAAGGAAGAAAACAGAATTTTAGATAAGCTGGACATAATAGAAATCTGGAGTTAAATGGAAATAGAAAGGACTACATCTTTATTAGGACATAAAAATTGTATAGTTAAAAGTATCCTTTTCAGATCACAATGCAATAAACCTATTTAAAGGATACATAAATATAGGCTGAAAGTTAATTGGAGATTAAATAACCTAATCTTAAAACAATCAGTAACTTCTCTAAAGAGAATGACAATCATGAGACTATGGAATACAACAAAAACAGTGATCAGAGGAAAATGTGTGTGTGTGTGTAAACTGAAAATCCTTAGTTAAATACTAAATTGGAAATCCTAAAAGAGAAGAAAACCAAATCACTAGTGTCAAAAATAAAAGGGGTGAATATGTCACTAATGAAGATAAAATTAAAGCAATTATGGGGAACTGTTTTGCTCAATTACATGCCAATAAATTTAGCAATTTACATGAAATAAAAGACTTTACAAAAATATAAATTGCCTAGATTAGCAGAAGAGGAAATAGAATGACTAAATTGATCTATTTTAGAAAAAAAAAATTGAACAGTTCAATGAGCTTCCTGAGAAAAAAAACACCAGAACCAGATGATTTACAAGTAAATTCTAGCATACATTTAAAGATCAACTAATTCCCATATTAAATAAATTATTTAGAATAGTGGGAAAAGAAGGGATCCTACCAGACTCCTTTTATGAAACAAATGTGATTTTGATAGTTAAACAAGGAAGAGCAAAAAGAAAAATAAAATTATAGACCAGTTCCATTAATGAACATGGATGCAAAAGTCCTAAATAAAATACTAGCTCAAAGGTTACAACAATATATTATAAAGATTATACCTTGTGATCAAGTGGGATTTATACCCAGGAATTCAAGGATGGTTTAACATAAGGAAAACAAGAATTTTATCAATAGATGCAGGTAAAGCTTTGGGTAAAGGGTAACACATTTCTTTTAAAAATGTTTGAAAGTGTTGGCATAAATGAATTTTTCCTTAAAATTATAAAACTATCTGAAACCATAAGCAAGCATTATTCATAAAGGTGGATGTTAGAATCCTTCCCAGAAAGATCAGGGTAAAACAAAGGATGCCCACTATTACCTGTATAATTGGAAATCATAGCAGCAATAGAAGCAAAAGTTGTAGAAGGAATTAGAATAGGGAATGAAGTAATAAGACTATTACTTTTTGCAGATAACACGATGATATACTTGGAATATCCCAAAGACTGAACTAAAAAGTTTGGTAGCATTTTAGCCACAGCAGAACTTTTTTCAAAATTGGAGTCAGTCCTCTCAATCCTAGTGCTGCTTTGTCAACTAAATTTACGTAATATGGTTTTCAGTATTGCTATGTATCAGGGAAGAGAGGCCTGATGAAAAGGAGAAAGATAAGGGAATGACTAGTTAGTGGATCAATCCAAATAACTACAACATTTATTAAATTCTTTATTTTATAGGGGTATGGTTTGTGGTTCCCCAAAACAATTAAAATTTTAACATTAAAGATCAGTAGTCACAGATCACATAATAGATTTAAAAGTAATTTTTAAAATTATAATATTTGAGAATTACCAAAACGTGACACACAGTATTAGGACACAAAAATGGTGTCAATAGATTTGCTGGACACAGGATTACCACAGTTTTTTAATTTGCAAAAACACAAGCAAACAAATAAATAACAACAATAAAAACACAGTCTCTACAAAGTGTAATAAAACACAATATGCCTATATGGTGGCTAATTTCACCTAGAAGCCCTATATGTTTCCAGGTTCTAGAGGCTTAGGAGTATTTCTTGAAATATCTGAAAATTATGCTTTAGGCAATATATGTGTGTGTACATACAATATATATATATATAAACTAAAACATTAAAATTAAATATATATATATATTTAATTTTAATGTTTTAGTTTTTGGATCATTTGTCTTGATTTTGCCTTTTTCTTTGGCTCTGGGTAATGAATTGTTACTTCATTGTTTTACAGAGTGTTATAATTTCAAGTATTTCTTCTGAACTTGGAGAAGAAATTCACGCTTGAATGGTGGATTAACAAGAACATTGAAATTCAGGAGAAAAAAATAATTACAAAATATTGGATTTTCACCCTAGTCTGGCAGCTTTGCTGCTCACTTAAACACAGATGAATGAAGACCCCATTTGGAAAAACAGCAGGTCAGCGATCCAGAGCTGATGCAGGTAAGAGTTTCTCAGTTGTATGGAATGCTACATATAACATACTTTATTTTTGGCTAATCAGATTCTCAGACTTTCAATATTATCTTTCAGGTATATAAAGTTTTGATTTAAAAGACTCAGTGGAAGAGTTGGTTTAAAATTACTCATTGAGCTGATACTGTTAATGTTCTTGAATTTCAGAGTAAGTCAGAAATAAAATCTTCCGTAAGTTATTCAACTAGTAATCATTGTTCCTACAATGTTTGTGATAAAGTTCAGGGGGGCATTAAGTAATTAAGTATAGAACTGTCTTATATTTCTTTTACAATCCCCTTAGAATTCTATGTACTACTATTCACTTATCAGGTATATAATTAAATGAAGTAATCAAAGCTAGAGAGCCATTTTTGCTTTTGAATAATGAGAGAATATAGAAAAGGAAAGGAAGATGTACAATGGGTTAGATAATTCACATCTATGACTCCAGAAGTTTATATAAAAAAAAAAAAAAAAAAGGATAATTAGCCCATAATGATTATTGTGAGGGGAATATATGTTTGATTATTGTGGGAAATATAATGTTTTCATTCGATAAATACCTGATGTTAGTGAGAAATAACTATGCCTTCCTTTTAAGGGAAGGATACAGAACAACACACATACACACACACACACAAAACTGTGAACCACCAAAAATTCCTGGTTTCTTCTAAGAACACACAATAGCCATTTGTTTTGCGCTTTCTTCATCGAATCCTTGATTTTGTCACTTTTCAATAGATGCCTCTGTCCACATATAATCTTAGAACAAATATAGCTGTTTCAAAAGCTTGTCATTTCAAAATCTAACATTTATACAAAGACGATTCCCTTAAGGCTAAAGGGCACTTTTTTTTTTTTTTTTTTTTTTTTTTTTTGCTAAGGCAATTGAGAATTGAGGTAGTGATTTGCCCAGGGTCACACAGCCAGGAAGTGTTAAGTGTCTGAGGCCAGATTTGAATGCAGGTCCTCCTGACTTCAGGGGTGGTTCTCTATCCACTATGCTACCTAGCTGCCCTTTGAGGGGCACATTTTTAAGGAAGGGTTCCTCGTTTTCCCCCCAATGTAGCTGACTGATGGTGACCAATTGAAACAAAAAGGTTTCAGCAAGGGCTGAACACAGTTAGTCCTCTTCTGAGTTTTTCATTTTCTTTTTCCATGTGTTGCTCCTTCACTTCGTCAGTGTCTCCAGAATTCTTTAAAGATAAACTGAGTTCTGATTGACTCTAATATATATCTTTGAGGTTTAAATTCTCAACCTGGATTGCCCATTAAAATTAAAAGTTTACCATAATTATTTTCATTCTATTCAAGTATAGTTTTTTAAGTATGTAGAGTATATCCAAGTTCTCTTCTTGTTGAATAATCACAGGCAAATTATTGTCTAATTTCCTAGGTTTGGGAGGTGTTTTCACAATAATAATTGCTAATCACTAGCATTTATATAGTGTTTTAAGGTTTACAAATCTCTTTATAAGTATTTCATTTTATCCTTGTGATGAGACAGTTGTTCAGTCATTTTTCAGTCATATACAATTCTTCATGGCCCCATTTGAGATTTTCTTGGCAAAGACTGGAGTGGTTTGTCATTTCTTTTTCCAGCTCATTTTACAGGTTGAGGAAGTGAGGCAGATTGGGCTAAGTGATTTACTCAGAGACACACAGCTAATAAGTGTCTGAAGCTGAATTTGAACTGAAGAAGATGAGTCTTACTGACATCAGGCCCAATATTCTATCTGCTATGCCATCTAGCTTTCTAGATAAGGAAGTAGATGTTGCGACTATTTTCATTT
This sequence comes from Sarcophilus harrisii, assembly GCF_902635505.1. NCBI lineage: Eukaryota > Metazoa > Chordata > Mammalia > Dasyuromorphia > Dasyuridae > Sarcophilus > Sarcophilus harrisii. The sequence continues at coordinate 244,396,694 of NC_045426.1, forward strand.
TACAGATGAAGTATCTTAGATCAAGTTGTTTTGTTTGAAAACTAAGGTATACTGAGGCAATTAGTGAGACTAGCAATCAACAATAAAAATCCAGAATTGAGGTTTCATATAAATCTTCATATAGTTTTGGGAAGTAAAAGGGAACAAAGATCAGGAAGCATCACAAATGGAAAACAATATGATTGGTGACAGAGTCGAAAGTATCATAGGCAATTAGAAAACTATTATTGGAGCTATCAACAATTCCTCCTTCCATCCTGCTGTCAGGAAAAGTTGATTGATAGAGTCAATGTCTGATGGTTAATTGAACAGAGGTAATAGACTTCTTGTCTCCCATCTGAGTTCTGTAAGAATTTTTGGTAGAAGTCCCAGATCAAAAGGCAAACTCTGAGAAACAGGCTGTGCCCTAAAAAGATAGGCAAAGCTACCCCCATGCAAATGAAGGGGCCCCTGTGTTCAAAACTGCACAAGAAATTTGGGACAGCATTTCCTTTACCCCAGGAACAGAACTCAACCATAAAAGTAAAAACACTAAAAAAAGGAAATATCAAAAGAAAAGGGGGGGGGGGGGAATGATCAAGAAACAGAAAAGAATCTTGACCATAGAAAGCTATTATGGTGATGGGGTAGACCAAAACACCTACTCTCAAATGAGGACAAAATGTCCACAGAAGAAATCCCAAAGAGTGATATGAATTGGTTTCAACCCCAAAGAATTTTCTTAGAAGTGCTCATAAAAGACTTTAAAAGGCAAATAAGAGATGTAGAATTAAAACTGAGAAAGGAAATAAAAGATATTCATGAGAGAGTTGACAACTTTGAAAAGAAAGAGAAAAAATTGCCTGAAGAAAACAATTACTTAAAAAGTAGATTTAGCCAAATGGGAAAAAAAGATGCAAAAGATAATTGAAGAAAATCACACATTAAAACAATTGGGCAAATTGAAGTTAATGACTCCATGAGACAGCAAGAATCAATCCATCCAAATTAAAAAGAATGAAAAAAGGAAGAAAATGTGAAATACCTCATTGGAAAAACAGCTGACCTGAAAAATAGATCAAGAAAAGTTAATTTAAAAATTATTGGCTGAGCTGAAGGCCATCACCAAAAAAAGAACCTGGATAGCATTCTTCAAGAGATTATCGAGGAAAACAGTTCCAATATTCTAGAAACAAAGGGGGAAATAATCAATGAAAGAATCCATTGATCACCTTTGAAAAGAGAGCTCACAAGGAAAACCCATAGCAACAATTGATGCGAAACTCCAGAATTACAATCTCAATAAAAAAAAAAATAGTGCAAGCTGCCAGACCAAAACAATTCAAATGCCAAGTAGCAAGTCAGGATTACCCAGGATCTGGCAGCTTTTGGAAATAAGGGTTGGAGGGCCTAGAATACCACATTCTGGAAAGCAAAGGATGTAGGGTTACAAACAAGAATTAACTACCCAGTAAGACTCTATACCATCTTTCAGGTAATGAGATGGATCTTCAATGAAAAGACTTTAAATTATTTCTGTTGAAAAAACAGAACTAAAGAGAATCTAATCTACAAACATAGAATTCAAGAGGAGCATACATAGAAAGGTAAATGAGGGAAAATAGATTATTTAAAGATTAAACATCATTAGATGGGAAAATGAAAAATAGGGGAAAATTTTTTTTAGTAGAATAAAAGATCTCCCTTAATTGTTCATAGGTCTATATGAGACTATTTAGAGATTTTCTTTTGAATTAAAGGTGATCCATAGGACAATTTAATTTTAAACAAATTTAACTTCTGGACTCATGAACTTATGGACTTAATTTGGAGTCAAAGGAACATGTCTCGAGTAGATGCAGAATGAAATGAAATAAAAAGAGAAAATTAATTTTTTGATCTCGGTGATTTGCAAATGAGGGTCACAGAGCTAATAAATAATGTAGAATTTGAATTGAAGTTTTTCTGACAAGATCTAGCTCTATTCACTGCATCTCGGTAAGCAAATTCCATTTCCAGAGACATCAGCAAAAGGGCTATAGGAACACTGAAAGCAATCTAAGGACTCACCTTTCTTTGCCAGGCTCTTCTACTTCAAGGGGATATCACTATATTGGAATCTTATTGACAATGCCAGTTATGAGCTGGCCTAGCCTCAGGACAGATCCACATTCCTCTAGTAGTTCAGGTTTGGTAAAGGAATAAAATGAGATAAACTGTTATCAAAAAGCGATCTATTAGCCTTAACCCGAGAAAGTAGTCACCATGGACAGACATTGAGAAAAACTCAAATTCAGCCACTTTCAATTCCCATCTTGATCTGCCACCTAAGAACCAGAGGACCTTTCCAGCTTCTTGTGACTTTTTTGTGACTGGGTGATGGATAGGAAGTGATATCAGCAGTCTGAGTTCTGAGTCAAACCAAGTTTCCAGGAATGATTCAATATCTTTAAGGAAAAACTAGTTTAACATGAATAGAGGGAATAATTACAGTATTTCTCCAAATACAAGAGTACCTAAAGAACCCTTTATAAAAACACATATAAACAATAAAAACAACATAAAGAAAATTTTATGAGGGCATCATTTTTCCCTTTATCTTTTTTATTCTTTGTCTTTAGTCAAATTTTCTTCATTTTCTTTTTTATTATAACTTTTTATTGACAACATATGAAAGGGTAATTTTTTACAACATTATCCCTTGCACTCACTTCTGTTTCGACTTTTCTCTTCCCTCCCACCTCCCCCTTCCCTAGACGGCAAGCAGTCTTATACATGTTAAATATGTTACAGTATATCCTAGATACAATATATGTGTACAGAACTAAACCAATATAGTTGTCCCCACATGGATCCATTTTTCTTTTTTCTTTTGGACACTACTGTTCTAGACTGCATACTCTTTCCTTGTACTTAGTAAAAATGGAGACAGCTTCAGAAAATGCTGCCGTTTTACTTTGGGAGGCAAAGGTTTAGCTACTGACTGTAATAATGAGAGTGTTGAATCTAGAGTAGGTTTGAATCTTAATTTTATTTAATACTAACTCTGAATGAACTTGGACAAATATCTTCCTCTCCTCTTTGTGTTAATTTCTTTATAGAATATAAACACTTTTATATTAGTGACACATAGTTCTCAGTGTCATTTCAGGTTCTCCTTTCTCAAAATTATAGACATAAAATGTCAGAGTTTGAAAGGAACTCAATGGCTACCAGTCCAATTTGTATCCTAAAATCTCTCTTCCATTCTTAGCATGTAGATGTCCTTACTTTGCCAGAGGGACTTTGTTGGCCTAGATCTGAGATTTCATTGTTACTGGGAATTACCAGATGATGAAACACTCCATACATTCAGGTTGATATCTGCTGTCCAAATTATAATAGCTTCATGAGTTAAATCAACTTAAATTACCTCTTTGCAGCCTCTTTCGGTTAATCCTATTTCTGCCTTCTAGGTTTAAGCAAGAAAAATGCTTCTAAGTTCTCCTCTGAGATTTAGAGATAATTCTCATTTTTCACTTAATAATTTCTTCTCCATACTAAACACCCTGGTTCTTTCAACCCATATTTGTGTGGTATGAACTCCAATTACCCACTCTCTTGATTATCTTCTTCTAGATACTGTAGAGCTTATCAGTTATTTAGGATTTGTTAGAGAAGGAATAAGAAAGGGACAGGAACTGAAAGGGGACAAATGTTTGTGGAAATCATTTGAAGGAAACTAGAGGTAAAATTTTAGAGAGGAAATTTAGTAATGATAAGGTGAAGGAAGTGAAGCAGCGTTACAGGCAGAGCTAAAAGAGTGGAGCAGAGAAATAGGAAAAGGCAAGAATTGAGAAGCAGGAGGGGGTGGTGACATGATCATACACTGAATTCGGGGGAAGAAGAACTGGAAAGCCATCTCTGGACTGCAGAAAGTGCACTATCTAGGATAGAGCTGAAGCTCCAAGAGGAGGAGGAAATAGTTGCTATATTAGTATGAGTACAAGAAGGAAATTGGGTGTGTGGGTCAGGGAGACAAGTTGTAAAGAGGTACAAAAGGCAAGGTCACTTAGGAGCTGAATTTCAATTTAACTCAATAAGTGCTTATTAAGCATCTACTGTATTCTAGGCAATGTAGGAGAGAGAAAACATAAGGATTAAATTCTTCCCATTTCCTTCAGGAACTTACTTTCTGTTGTAGAAGATATCAAAAAGAAACTTGACATAGCAGTTATCCAAGGGAAGTAATGAGAAGAAAAATAAATACTAAAGAGCTTACTTTAATAATTGCAGACATCATGGACAAATTTACATTAATTTATCCTAATAGTATATGCTAGTATTTGTCAGAAGTTGGGTTGTTGGATTTTTTTTTTTTTTTAGTGAGAAATTTTTGTTTTTTAATACCACAATCCAGATCAAAGCTTGATTATCTATCAACCCAACTAGCTACAGCTGATTAGCTATTAGCATAAAGGTAGAGGATTTGGGGGGGCATATAATTTTGGGCTGACATATAATTTGCATGCATATGCACACATATAAATGGTTTGCACAGCCTTTACATATGTGATTTCATTAAAAAATCCTTTGAAGAAGATAGTGCAGGCAGTATTATTTCCATTTAACATATATAAAACTGAAGTACAGAGAGGTTCCTCATGCTTACATAGCCAGTTAGTGTGTGAAGTGGGTTTGGAACCCAGTCTTAATACTCCCAAGCCCATCACTCTCTCCACTGAGTACAATGTTCATTTAGGACATTTAGAACATTAAGACAGTTGAGAGTATGCAGTATAGTTTGTAGTAATTTTTAAGATCACTTTGTCCAGAAGTATTCAAAAGTCATTAGAATAGAAGAGGAATTGAATTGTGGGTATTACCTAGAAATTAGGTTTGTAAGATGTGAATATCAAAATGTCAAGCAAAGTTTCAAGGGATTCTTGAGTTAGGGAAGTGTTGTTGTGTGCGTAGGTGTAGAGGGGTGTGTGTGTGTGTGTAAGTGTAAGTTCATGAATCTTGATATCAGTTCAAGGGAATTAATTAGTTTTAGTAAAATACCTAAAATGGGTCTTAATTATCTCTTTGATTATTGCTGTAGTATATAGTGCCCTTGTTAATCACAAGCACCAGGAACTTTCAGATAGTTGTGTTTGTTGGCCCTAGAGAGAAATTTTGGAGAGAGAGTATCTAAGAAGACTGTTGTTTTCTACCCCATGCAGGGGAGTGTCCTAACAGCTCTCAGTAAATGCTTTTTATTGTATATATAGAGAAGCATTTTTCTATGTATATCTGGAAAGTAGAATTTCTCTTTTCTCCCCCTCAAACCCCTTCCCCCCAATTTGTATCTTAAGTTGAAATACAGTTAAAACTTAAAATAATTCTGTTGGATTATATACATTTGTGTTTTTTATGATACGGTAATATCAAAGGGAAAGAATTCTTTTAAGGCATTTAGGGAAATCATTCAAAGAGGACAGACATTTAGAGATGCTGGCAAAATCATTTAGTATATCACTAGTAGGAAATGCAAATTAAGACAACTCTGAGATACCACTATACATCTGTAAGATTGGCTAAAATGACAGGAAAAGACAATGACGATTGTTGGAGGGGATGTGGGAAAACTGGGACACTGATGCATTGTGGGTGGAGTTGTGAACGGATCCAAACATTCTGGAGAACGATTTGGAACTATGCTCAAAAAGTTATCAAACTGTGCATACCCTTTTATCTTGAAGTGTTACTACTGGGCTTATATCCCAAAGAGATATTAAAGAAGGACCTGTATGTGCCAAAATGTTTGTGGCAACCCTTTTCGTAGTGGCAAGAAACTGCAAACTAAGTAGATGCCCATTAGTTGGAAAATGGCTAAATAATGAATGTTGTGGAATATTATTGTTCTGTTAAGAAATGACTAGTAGGATGAATACAGAGAGCCTTGGAGAGACTTACATGAACTGATGCTAAGTGAAATGAGCAGAACCAGGAGATCATTATACACTTCATCAGTACTATATGAGGATCAATTCTGATGGAAGTGCCTGTCTTTGGCAATGAGAGAATCCTATTCAGATCCTGTGATTAGTGATGAACAAAACCAGTGAAAGAACACTGGGAAATGAGTGTGGACTGCTTACATTTTTGTTTTTCTTCCCAGGTTATTTTTACCTTTCTAAATCTGATTTTTCTTGTGCATCAGAATTGTTGTATATGTACACATATATTGTACATAAATATGTACACATATGTTGTATTTTAGATATTGTTTAACATGTTTAACATGTATGAGACTGCCTGCCATCCAGGGGAGGGGGAGTGGAGGGAAGGAAGGGAAAAGTTGGAGCAGAAGTGATTGCAAGAGTCAGTGCTGAAAAATTACCTATGCATATGTTCTGTCAATAAAATAATAATGATAATAATAATATAAAAATATATATATCACTAGTAGAGGTGAAGTTGTTTGTTTTCTTTGTAATGTGTCCTGGAATCTTAGAAACAATCTCTGATCTTTTCTGTAATTTGTTTTTATCATCTCTGAAGTGATTCTCATTTGATTGATCTTGAAACAACAAAAATAGTATAATATAAAAGTCACTTTGTTGATAAATATTTTGTATAGGTTTTCCTGTAATCAAGTGATGTGTGTGTTCTCATTTCCTAGATATTGAAATGTATATTATTAACTGAAGTGAGAAAAATGGTTATTACTAACTATTGATTTGAGGACATTTAGAGTTTGCCCTTTTCTTTATTATTTTAAGGAGTTAGTCTTTGAAGGTTAGACCATTAATTGAGAAGTTACTCTTTTCCCCTCCTCATCAGCACCCTTGATGCCTTCTGTCACCATCTCCTCCTTCACCTCTTTCTTCACATTAATAACAAGCCCTTCTTTTTGCCAAAGCAAACTCTATTTATATATATACAAATGATTCAATTTTATCATATCTCCAGATTTCTCCCCTATCATTCCCATTGTTTCATTAATCTTCAATCCCTCTCTGTCTACTGGTGCTTCCCCACTGCCTACAAACAATATCCTATCTCGTCTATCAGAAAATGTTACTTGTTCATCCATCCTCAATAACTATTACCCCATTTCTCTTTTGCCTTTGGTGACTGAAGATCTTGAGAAGGCTGTCTACAGTAGATGTCTATACTTTCTCTTATTTATGTTGACTCTTTTCTTAATTCTGCCTTTCATCATCAATTATCCAAAATTGTTTTCTTCAAGTTTTTGACACTCTTGATTACCTTTTTGATATTATCTGATTTTCGAACATCAAAAATGTCAAAAATCTTTCCTTTCTTAATTATTTCCAATTTATCTTGTATATAGTTTGTATATAGTTGTTTGCAGATTATCTCCAGATTAAAATGTGAGCTACATGAAAGCAGGAACTATTTTTGCTTTTCTTTGTTTCTTCAGTGTTTAGCACAGTGTCTGGCATATTGGTCAATACATAATAAATGTTTATTGACTATCTTACTGATTGGATAAAACTCTCCTTTGTGTCAAAGTATAATTGAGCAAGAACTGCAGTAGAGACATAATGCATATTACGTTTTCTTATAGTAATCCCTACATTTCTGGTGTGATATTAGTGGTTTATTCCATTATGATTTTTTTTTTTTTTTAGCATCTTTCCCTCACCTCTGCATTCAGTTTGCTTTTAATGATCTATTTATTTCATCCATCAATTCATGCAGCTTATTTCATTTTTCTGAATTCTTAGTCTTTATTTTCAGCACAATAATATTATATTTCGTTCATAAAGTATTTTATTTTATTCTATTTATAGTTCACAGCTAACCACAAAAAGTCCCATTCAAATATTTTTGTTAGTACTTGATCTTGGGATATTTGCCTGTAGTAGTTTTACTGGATCAAAGGATAAAGAGTTGAATTCTTGCAAATTTCTAAACTGAAATTCAATTTAGAAAACTAAAATGAAAGTCAGATGACTTTGCTACTTGACAGTAATATTTCATTGTACTTTCCTTCCCACAAGTTCTCTTAATGTTGACTGCTGCCACCTCCAACTCCTATATGATGCCAATTTAAGATTAAACCATAGTTTTTAAAATGCGAATTGTTTTAAATTGTATTTGCAAGAGTCTGACCATGAGCATTGAATGAATATCTTGCCAATTATTTGTTTTCTGTAAAGACTGTTTTGTAATTGTGTTTGGATACCAGAGTACAGCAAATTGCTTTACAAAATAGAGGGAAAAAATTAGTGTAACTCATGTGGATATTGCAAAGGTAAAGAATCTAATGGTAGATATTTTTTTAAAAATAAGAAGAGCATCTCACATATTCTAAACCACCCAGAACAATTTAGTATTCTTTTAAAAATAAAGCAATTGATAAGTAGAGCAGATTGAATTCACAACCAACGGAAGCAAATCTGATTAGTATTTTGGTATTTAATAAACATAAACATCCCAGATACTAATGTGAGAACTGTGACAAAAAGTACTGGGAAAATTGGAAAACAATGTAGAAGAAATTTAGACCAATACACCTTATATACCAACACAAAACACACCTTTAAAATAAGAATATCCATTCCCCAATAGATAAATTGTCAAAGTTACATCTAGGTAGACAGTTTTCTGAGAGAAAAACCGTCCACAACTATTGAGATGCTAAAAATCACAAATAAAAGGAAATCTAAATTAAAAATCAACACAATGCTTACACCAATAAGATTGAGGAAGATGATAAAAGAAGGAAAATAATAAATGTTTTAGGAATAGAGGACAGACAGGCACCCTGTATACTTTTAGTGGACTTGTAAATAAATAGAGCTATTCTGGAAAGAAATTTGCAATTCTTAGTACAGTGTTACTAAATAACTGTGTACCAGTTATATCATGCTGGATTTAGAGCCAAAAGAGATCAAAGAAATAGGAAGATGTCCAATATGCACAAAAATGTTTATAGTAGTTGTATTTTTGGTAGCACAAAACTAGAAAATAAAAGAATACATGTTAGAGCAATGGGAAATAGCTAAGTTTTGCAATATATGAGTGTGAATGAATACAAATATTCTGTAAGAAATGGGTAAATTTTAAAGAAATATGAGAAAGAAGAGAAAACTAAGTACCTTCCAGTAACTGTGCCAAGGGCTTTACATAAATTACTTCATTTGATGTTCACTTCTCACTTTGTGAGAAGTTGGTTTTATTATTAGCTATTTTGCTATTGAGGAAATACAAGCAGATAGAGAAGTTATGTAACTCTCCCAAGATAACACAACTACAAAGTTTCCTAGGCCAGGTTTGAGCTCCAGTCTTGTTCTATGCTTTGCCACCTAGCTAATGCTTAGTGGAACTCAATGTAAAATAAATTTAGCAAAGTTAGAAGGACACTTTATATTATAACATCAACATTATAAAAATGAATAATCTTATAGATTTTTATAAATTGATATAAAAATTGTCTAAGGAGTTGTTAATAGGTACTGCTGCCAGGGATACTGTTAATGCATAGACATGTATAAAAACTAGTTTACTATATGCTCAGAACATAGACTCATGATACACAAAACCCAGGGCATCCCAAGTGATAGTTTATACAAGCTTATAGAGGTCTTAGTTACCTAGAATGGGTGCTACAATGGAATTTTTCAGAAGGGGAAGGTAAAGATTTACACATAAAAGAACAGATAGCAGAAAGGTGTCATCTACAACAGGGAAAATGATGAACTAGTTAGCAAAAGCTAGTTTTTTGGCATACTCATTTTAAGGAAATAGAGCTGATGGAATGGAACACTAGTTATACACTTAAGCTTAAATTTGATTTCTTGGCTAAATTCTAAAATTCTCTTATCATAAAACTGATGAAGGATAAAATGAACAGAACAGGAGAATAGTGTAAACACAAACAACTTTGAAAATTCTATGAACGAAACAGTGAGTATCCATGTTTCTAGAGGACCAGTGATGAAATATATAGTCCGCTGCTTGTAAAAGCAAGATGTGATATGGAGACATCTCTGTCATGGTCTCTCTGTCTCTCTCACACACACGTGCACACACAAAAGCACATACACACTGAGAGAATTTGTTTTGCTATTCTATGCAGGTATAAGTAGAATACCTAGAGCTATATCAAATAAAATTAAGACAGTATTAATATATCCTCTTTATAGTAGAAGAGCTCATATTTCTCCATTGCTTAAAATATGTGGTATCTTGATTTTAATATACCTTTGATTATCAGTATCGTAAATGGATGTTTCCATACCAATTTTTTTCTTTAGGATTTTCAACACAAATGAATGTAATATTTTGTCAAATGCTTTCCCAATAGATATTTACATTGTTACAAAGTGCTTTACTCACAAAAGCAGAACTGGAAAGGTAGAAAAGATCTTAGATTCTATGTAATCTGCAACTAAACAAGAATCTCCTCTTCAGCACTTGCCATTGACCTGACTAGTGGCCAAGCTGGCTTCATTTAAAGATTGCAATGAGGGAGAACCTAGCTTTTTTTTTTTTTTTTTTTTTTTTTTACTAAATTACTTTGCTTGCAGTCTGCATTGCAGCCTGTTGCAGTAATTGGGTGCCAGGCCTGGAGACATGAATACTCATTTTCCTGAGTTCAAATCTAGCCTCACAGTACTTGGTGTGTGACCCTGGGTAAGTCCTTAACTCTATTTACCTTGGTTTTCTCCTCTGTAAAATGACTTGGAAAGGAAATGGTAAACGACTTCAGTATCTCTGTCAAGAAAAACCTTTAAATGGGGTCACAAAGTCAGACATGACTGAACAATAGCAACAGAAAACCAAAAATTTAACATTAATTTTTTTTTTCACATTACTATTTTGTGTAGCTTGAGAGCAGCATCTGTGCCGCAACTATTTAGTAAGATTAAGATAATTCACCATATTATGTTAATCGATATTGATGGGTCTTGCCAAGCAAAATAGGTTCCTAAGATGAATCTGGCAACATATTTGCATATTCTCAGTTTTCTAACCACTAACCTTTTATTGAGAGAAAGTGGGACTGCTGCTCACAGTTATTCATACTGCTCTTGGTGAAGGGTGAACAAGATCTTGTATTTGTGTATTTGTTAAGGATATAACCCAAAATAGTGAATATCGAAGTAACATCTAAATCTATATTAGAGGGTAGGTTTAGAAGGCAAAACACTGGATCAATCTGTAGATAGAGGTGAGATTATAACAATATTTGATATTATGACAGCAATGACATTTTAGGAAAACTAGACTAGATTGGTAAACCCATGCTATGTATATGGTGGGTTTTTAATGTTAGTTGATGACTTGATTACTTTTTTAAAAATAAAAAGTCATTTTGAAATATGAATACAATAATGATAATGGCTATTATGACAAGGCAGAAGGGATGAAGTGAAATATTAAAATTGGGAAATATAGCTAAAATTCAATTTTTGTCCTAGTTATAATATTTATGGATGTGCCATTTTTATTTTCGATAAAGTCATTGAATTTTTTCTTAGTTTATTAGTTTTGCTTGCTGCTCAAATATAAAACTGTGGACATGTGTGTAAAAATAAACTATGATTTATTGCAGAGGCAGCATGATGAAGTGCTAAGAGACAGAAAAGCTGGGATGAATTCCCAGTCTCAACATGTATATAAAAGTTCTGGACAAATCAATCACTTAACTCTATGCTTCATTTCCTTCACCTTTAAAATGGAAGTCAACCATCTTTGTGCAGTCTCACAGAGGAATTACCTAGGTGGCACAGTTTTATTGTGTCTATATATATGACCTGGGGAAAATTTCCAGGGTTGATGTGAAAATCAAATGAGATGTTATTTGTAAAATATTTAGCACAGTGCCTGGCGCATAATAAGCACTTAATAAATGTTTATTCTGTCCTTCTCAGGGAGATGGTACTTAAAAATCCTATACATACATATATACATACATACATATATATATATATATATATATATATATATATATATCCTTTTTTTCCCTGTTTTAAGTAGACTCAAAGCAAAGTATAAAATGAAATTGGAACCAATGATCCCAAGATCCTTTTCACCTCTAAATAGGAGTTGCCTTTCTCATTCCAGCTATGTGTTTTCGGTTCTATGTTCTCTTAGTCATTCTTTATCTAATTATTTGGCAGTGGTATTGTGTCACAGAATCCCTGTAACATAGTAAAGAAGCTATCAGATTCTAGGGATGTAGTAATTCAACCTTCTGATTCTAGAGATGAAGAAAAGGAGTTAGGGAGAAATTGTGATTTAACAAAGATCATTTAGCTCTATGAGTAAAGTAAAAGGCTCAATTTATACCATTATGAAAACTAAGGCTATAATTTTTTATCTAGGACCATCAATTCTTAATTGGAAAAATTCTGATTTGGGGGTATTTCAGGGGTTTTCAAAATGTGTACTCAGTTTTCAATTAGGTGTGCTACTAAGTTCCAGTTGTATAGAATTTATACCTGTAATCACTTGGATATGACATGAAATTGTGCAAAAAGTTGTAGCATGAAGAAATAGTACTATACACTTCTTAGATAAACTTAAATTATCCTCTGGACAATGATATGAAAGTTAAATTGAAGCAGGACCTCTAAACTGTATGTAAGGATTTTTGTGGGCCTCATTGAGTTAGAAAATCACATGTTATCTATATATTTTAAAAAATATTTCCTAATTACATTCTGCTGGTTTTGTGCCATATTATACACTATCTGTGCGTGACTGCTAAGTATCTATTATGACAAGAGAGATGACCATTTTCCAGAAATGAATCTGTTCATTAAATGATAAAGTTTCTTAATAATGGAAATTCCAGAGGTTAATGAAGGCACTTTTACGAAAACTTTCCTGCTCCTCCACATCTCATAATATAGATGTTTAATTCAGAATTTTATTCTTAAAAGTCAGCTTACCTCTCAATAATGAGACTAATTTTTTTCTTAAGAAAGTAATAAAATAATAGTGTGCTATAACTAGAAAAATATTGATTTAGCTAGCTTAATTTTAATTTTGACTTTTAGAGGGGAGTTCTATGAAAACTAAAGCACCATATATTTCATTGTGCAAGACTGACAGGTCAAAGACATGTGTATTCTGTAATAGCACAATCTAGCATACAGTATGGAAGAGGGAATTTGAAATGCTATAAAAATAAATTAGAAAGCCTTGGTCAGATTTATAAGCTCAGACTTAATCAATGGAATTTAAAAGGTTTCCTTATTATACAAAGATGAAATGATTAGTCTCAGGTTATAATGTAATAATAAGGGGGCAGAGACAGAATTCAAATCAGATTATTTATCTGTTTGTATATGTGTCCTTTTTCTTTGAAAAGAATTCCTCACCTTCATGTGTTTACCTCAGTGTACACAAAATAATTTCAAGATCAAATAGAAAAAGGTGTTGTTTTCTTCAATTTACTGCTTTAGCATATGCTGTTTTAGAATAAACAGACTTTTTTTAGGAGCAAAAATCAATCTGAGATTTAGAATTTAGATGTAGAAGGTATCTGAGAGATTTTCTTCAAATTCTACTACATCCTCACTTTACTGAACAGAATTGAATTACAGATAGTTTAAAATAACTTGGGCAAGTGGCCCAGATAATGTTCTAAGTCAGATACTCTGGGTAGCCTCTATTGGGACCTTCATGACTTTTTTTTCCCCCCCTCCTTTGATGTTCTGGATCTTATTTTCATATAGAGTAGAAAATTCTGGAGTGTAGAGGTAATATCTTAATCCATACATGAATATGCAAAGGATTTTTGATTAAGAAAATTCATTATGGTAATTCTTTCCACTTATGATGACTTCTGTTAGGTGATTTGAGGTGGAGATTACATGGAGATTGCAATATTGGGACCCAGATTTTCATGATTTCAAATGCAGCATTTTATATACTTTATACCGCCATAGCAATATATTCATTGATTGGGACAAAATATAATGTTTGCTATAAATCTCATGGTAGTGACTCATTTAGACTTTTTTTTTTTTCCAGATTACCAATTTTGCTAGAAAACTTAATCCTGTTGTAGAAAAAAATCAAAACTAAACTAAAGCCAAATTATTTTTAATTCAGTAGGCATATATGTTGAAGTATGGAATATATTTTTGTTATATTCTGACTTGGACAGCATGTTTTACATTATTTTTTCTTATTAAACTTATAATTGCTTTAATGAGGGAGTGCATTTATTTATTATACATATTGAAGGAGAAATGTGTCTTTTTAATACCTTCCCTTTCATTAAGTCCATTTTCCTGTGCCATGTACTATGCACATGTTCAGTAGTAAATAGAAAAAAGGCAAACACAAGGGAAAGTGCTTTACAGCAAAGAGAAAAACAGGAAAACTATAAAAAGCATCAGACATAGAAAGTTAACAAATAGCACTTTGAGATTATTTACTCTAGGTAAAAAATAAACTTTCACACTTCTGTGAAGCCTTAAAATTATCCCTGGAAATGCATCCTTGAATAAAAATTGTTTTAAATTTTGAAAAAGATTTTTTATAAAGAAAAAAATTTGTTTGGTTTCGTGTTTGTTTTAAAGAAACACTGAGACTTATTTTCTGAAAAAATGTTTACCCATAATAATTAAAATGTGTTTGTAACTTTAAAGTTCTGTAATTCAACTATCTGTAAAAATTGTATTTTCAGAATAGATAATCTTTCAGGTAATCCAAGGTTTTCTTGTAAATTGAAAACCCTGTTTAGTAGCAAACAGTTGTCATCTAATAATAAGCCCTTCTTGCCATTATAAATGACTCATTACCAATCTTTATTGGCTTAGGCTAACAATATTGAGTGTGAAAAGTGTTAAATGATTATAGAAGCAAAATCCAAAACAGAGGTTCAAAGAAAAGAAATATGATTATGGGTCTGAAGTGATTTGGCATAAGCTTCCTAGAAGATTTGACATTGGAAGGGAGGGAAATGACAAAAACCAAGGAATAATAATGGAAACCAACTAAAGGACTAAAAAACAATCACATGGGTCATGTAGCAGAAAAGAAAGTTAAAAAGTTAGGTTGGAGTCAGATCATAAAGGGCTTTAAATGCCAAAGAGTTAATATTTTATCCTAGAGTTAGAGGGTATCATTGAACTTAATACCTAAGGTGGTTGAAATAGTTAGACCTGGACTCTCTACCATCTGTCTTTCAGAATTCATCAACAGTTTATTAAGTAATTAACTTATGCTGTTTATTATATTAGATGCTGGGGATACAAAGGCAAAACATTTGATGATTTATTGGGATATGGGAGGGTAAAATTGAGGAAGAATCAATAATAATTCTAATGGTACCAATCTTAGTGGAAGAAAATAGGTTTGTATAGATGATGAAAAGTTAGATTTTAGACATTTCAGGCAATAACATAAAACCGAAATAGAAATAATAGAAGACCTGGGATAGGTCTTAAGAATCAGCCCTATCAGTTTTCATTATTGGAGCTTGTGATGGTTACTTACAGTTAAGGGGGTAGAGGCAGGTAAGATGGTGTGCCTAAAACATTTTGTCAAGTAGCTCTCCTACTTGCCAGCTCTCCTACTTACTACCTTTGGGGCTTTGGGCAAGTTACCTTATCTATAATGTGAGAGGTTTAGACTAAATGATTTCTAAAGTCTTTTCTATTTTAGCTTCTAAGCTACAATTGTGATACTAATTGAAGTTTGAGAATAACATAAATAGAGGTCATTGAAGCAGTGAATATGTGATCTGTATGGGAAAAAGTTAATATATAAACAGAAAAATAGATATCAAAGTTAATATATACAACTATTTAGAATTGGGAAGAACCAGCAAAGAAGTGTCTTAAGGAAGTTGGGGTAGGAAACAAGTGATTCTGTAGTGTATCCCAAAGTCAAAAGGAGGAGAAAATTTTTAAAAGGGAAAGATGGGCAGATAACCAGTGTTGAATGCTGCAGAAAGGTAAAAGAATTGCTACATTATTTATCAATAAAAAGGTCCTCAGTAATCTGACAGAGTAATTTCTGTAGGGTGGTGCTAATGGAAACTAAATTGTGGTCAGTGAAGAACGGGCCATAAAATCTAATTCAAATAGAATATTAAAAGTTTATTGCTTTGTTATGAGAAACATAGATAACATTGCCTTTTTAAAATTGGCTTTATATTTTCATCTTAAAAACAAACATCTTTTTGAGTTTCTCTCTTGACTTAATATTATGCCTAACTTCCTTAAAGTTTTGTTTCAATCTTGTTGGGAATTGAAATGTTGAGTTTGTCATTTGACAATTTCCATGTTGTCAAAGCAGCACTAGATTGTGACATCAATTCAAGAAAAAGAATAACTGAAGTTGGAAATTGTATCAGAAGGGAACTTTCATAATCAGTATTATTAATTTTATGACAAGAAAAAGTACACTATAGCTTCAGCTTTATTGGATTAAATATATCATATTCCTTTTGCAACTTAAAATATATCTACTCTAGTAACAGTAAAATTTTCCTTGGGACTTTTAGTGGTAGTGTTTGTTTTTTTGGTTTTTTTTGTTTTTTTTTTTTTTTGTTTTTTGGTGAAGTTCCTCTGTCTTAGATTGTTTATTGTTAGAAACAGTATTCCTGCATTACTGTTGTATATTTTTCCTTGGCTTTTTCAAATATTCATCATTTTAAAAATACTCCTCTTATTTTGCTTTTGACAACCTAGTTGATAATACTCTCAGAAGATTTTGATTTTTTTCTTCTTTTAGTAAAAATAAGAATATCATTTCCAATATCTTTTAAAGGAATTAGCTTAATATTTTAATTCATCTTAATAAAATTAATTTTCTGGACTTCATCAAAATCCATTATGGAGATTGTGGTTTTTAAAATGTTGCTCTCAGACTTAAAACTAAAGTGGACCTGTGACCTTAATGATTTCTAATTTTACACCAGAGAAATAGATCACAGGCTGTTCTTGTCTCTCCATCTATGTTACTGTTGTACACATCCATGTCTTCCTATAAGATCTCTATAACAGGTTTATTTGGTATACCTGAAGACCATTTTAATTTTCCATCAGCTGGTAGTTTAGCGGATAGAGTTCTGGGCCTCTAGTCTGAAAGACCTAGTTCAAGTCTGGCATCATACTAAACAATATGTTTAGTATGACGTAAACAAAAATATATGATCTTGGGCAAATTAGTCTAAGGGATATATGAGTGAGGTGAACAAGTGTTTACCTCAGTTACCTCAGGTATGATATAGAGTAAAGAATAACACTTATTTCATAGGGTAATTATGAGAATCAGATGAAATAGATGTAAAAAAGCACTTAGCACAATGCCTGGAACATAGTAGGCACTATATAAATGCTTATTTCCTTTCCCCTGTCTTTCTGACAGTTGGAGGGCACAGTGAGCAGATTAGCTGTCATCCTTTGCCCTTGCTATGTGACCATGTCTTCTTGATCACATTTATTCCTCTGGTGCAGCCTTCACATGTCAACTATATGTCTTTAAACAGTTGTAGTCCCTGTGATTCCATATAACAATATGTTACATATTGTTACATATTTCCATATAACAATATATTTCAGTTGCTTATTTTTTCATTTTGAATCACTTATTTTTACATTCTTCAGAAATACTTGCAATCCATATCCATAACATATTTCAGGGGACTTATTTTTTACCTTTCTTTCTCTAATTTCTGGTTCTGCCATATTTTTTGCTAACAGAACTTAACCTTCTGTGTATTAGAATATACTTTCCCAAAGTTACAAGTTAATGTAGTTTTTAACATTTCCCATTTAGTTATGATTGCTTTTCTTTCTCACTCACACTTTTCTCTTTTTTTGGAAAAGAACAAAAACCTCTTTCTTGTAGATAGAGATGGCTTTTATAAAGATATAAAATAACACATAGTTATCATTATTACTTTTAAAAACCAAGAAAATAAATATATTTCATATTAAATTTAGCTTTTAAAGTATGATATCATTTTTATCAACTTTTAGAGAATGAATTGTAGAATTTTACCTACTCATTATTTAGTCATTGCTCATTTCCTTTCTATGTGTCTTTTACAGGACATGCAGGTGTGTCTGCCAGCATGATGAAGAAAAGGACTTCCCACAAGTAAGCATATTGTAAAACTTGACTTTGGTTTTTATATTACCTTTCTATCTCTTTTGTATTACATATATGGTACCTCCTGCTGCTTATAGCATTTATTTCCAGTCCATCTTGTTCAGGGACATTGAAATATCTATTCACTTACATAAGGATGTCATAAAAGTAAATAGTATGTCCTTAAATGTTGACTATAAAACGGTGATACCCGAATTTATTTTCAGATATTGCCTGTCATTTTCTTAATGACCTTGAGCAAGTTATTAGCCTTTTTCTTTTGATGTTAATCTGCTTCCTGTTTCACAAAGATGTTGTTGGTTAACCAGGTGATTAAATTGTTTGTAAATGGTAACTATTAAGATTATTTTTAAATTAGTAAAAGAATATTTGCATTGACTTTAAATATTGGAATTTCACTCGTGGAAGTAAATTTGACATAGGGGATTTAGTTATTAAAGTGCTATAAGTACCTTGTAATTTGGAAATCTAATACATACTCAGGAAGAGTACAATTAAAACATAGTTATACCAAATATATTACATGTTGCCAATCTTTTTCATAGGTGAAATACAGTTTAACTTCACATATTGCAATGAAAGAATTTTTTAGTAAAGTTTAAGGCTTTATTTTGTATTTTATCTGTATTGAAAATCTTAGCAAAATTCTTGTCTTAATGTTTTTCTTCATAAAAATTTTGTTTTAGTGTGTTAGTGGGATTTTTTGGGGGGGCGGGGCAAGCTTATAGTGCATACTTTAGATCTAGAAAACATTTAATAGTCAAAATATGCATGTTCAACAGAATTTCTTAATATTGTAGTATGTTTCCATTTCTGTTCTCCTAGAATTAATTTTTTATTTTTTATATTTCTTATTTTATATTTTTGATCACAATTTATCATTTTAAAATTTAGTTCATGTTTAATGCCATTTCATCTTTTTATTTATTTTTATTCTCAACTTAATAAATATTAACTAAAATGAGTACTTTCAAATGCATTGTAGAACTGAGAAGTTTGTACATATATTGTAAGCTATTTATATGTTGTTTACTTTCCTTTTAAAGTATATACTCAATTCACAATGTTCCTTTCAGAGTTGCCCTATTCTTCTGCTATTCCTTTTGTTTTCTTCTGTTGATTTTAAAAATTTGTTTCAATGATGCTTTTTTTTTTTGACTAGTTCCTCTCTACCTGTGCATTCCAACAGTGAATCAAAAAGGGGAAAAAAGCAGTTCAACAAGACTAACCAATGTGACAAAGTCTTAGTAGACATAATATATGTCATGTTCCACATAGTCTCAGTCTGCTACAAAGAAGAGTGAGATATTTAGGTTTTTAATCTCTTTTAGGTTATCATATTTACACAGCAAAAATTTGGTTTTTGTTTTGGCGAAAAGATTTCAAACACAATGTATAAAAATAAAATATCTTTAGCATATTGCAGTTAAGATCATAGAAGAAGCCCTAATTCCATATCCAGACTCTAGTACTTAGTATATATGTGACTTTTGGCATGCTACTTAACCCTTCTGGGTTTTCCTTTTCTTATCTGTAAAATAGAATCTCTTCTAGCAATGAAACTAAAACTAAAAATAGGTTATCCTGAAACTCTTAAAACATGTTGACTTTTTTCTCCTTGTGACTCTGATGTTTGTCAGTGAGAACTCATTAATAGATGACCAAGCAACTAATACAAAAGATGAAGTAAGGCTTAAAATTCAGAGAACTATTTACTTAGGATGCTGTAGTACTACATGCCAATCTTTCTTCACTAACCTAAAATAGGTTCTTTGCATTTGAATGGGAAAAATCTTCTCAGTTTTGACCTTTTTTATACTAAATATTCAATAAATGTTGATTAAGTACTTATTCTATCTAAGGTGTAGCCCTAGACTCTGAGAATTTAAAGATAAAAAATGTCTGCCCTAAGAAGTTTATGACTAAGTACAGTTAAAATGATGAAACCAGAGAATATTATAAGTAAGAAAAGGATTAAATGCAAAGGAGAAAAGTCATACAATGAGTGGCTTGAGAGATTAAGTATAGAAATGAATATATGTATCATACGGATGTGTAAGATACCATATTTTCTCTAAATATAGAGCTTTTACTGTTATTTAATGAATAAACACATATTAAAAGCACTTGACATTAATTTCAGAAAAGCCCTTATTTTCTGACTCTGTGTGTGTGTATGTATGTATGTACGTATATGTGTGTGTATGTAAAATCCAGTGATATACAATGGGGAATATAAATAGATGTTAATCTCAGAAAAAACCCTTATTATCTGACGTGTGTGTGTATACATACATACACACATTTATATATATATGTGCGTGTAAAATCTAATGATATACAATATGCTATGTTAGGTTTTATGCAGAATATAAATATATGTTAAGGCAGAGTTCTTGTTCTTAAGTAATTACAATAGGGTGACAAAACCATTTTTACCCATTCCTGGTCTAAAAACCAAACAAATTTTATAGCAGAGAACTTAGATATAAGAGCAGTTATAGCATGCCATTACATTCATGTTATTACTATTTAGCTTTATATTGTAATACTAGAAAGTATTCTTCTAAAATAATTATTTACTATGAATTTGAATCTGTATTTTATTACTGATGAGATATTTCAAAAATAGTAATACTATTCATTTGTAAGGAAGATCCTCAGTATGTAGGAATTATTTTTATACCGAGTCTCACTGCATATTTCCTTGGTGACGTAGCAAAATGCCAATGGTTAGTGTGCACATGGAATCAGAGACCCTTTGGAATAATTTCCAAGGTTACCAGGAAGGAATTTGTCCAAGCCCACTGATTGGCAGCCATTTCAGAGAATGAAAACTTATATTGCTGTTATCCTTAAAACCTGAAATGTATGTTGTTGTTGTTAATCACAAGTATATCAGAAAAAATTCAAAGGGTAGCCATCCACTTTAGTTTTAGCTTCCATAATTAATAGGTTATAACCCATATAAAGGAAGATCCTCTTTGCATCACTTCTGAATTTTATATTCTTGCAATAATGAACCTGAAATGAGGAAATACAGTTTTCTTTTTCCCTAATATTTTAAGAATGCTTTTTTCTTGTGATTAATGGTAGCATGTATAACCGAATCCTTGAAGAATGCAAGGCAGGCGAAGTAGAAGGGGAGGGGGGAGGCAATTCACTTTTGTTAATCCCTTCTTATGCTTGACTTTTTCACTTTCACCATAGAGATGATCATAGACTTGATCTTACCATTTTTCCCCAAGAGTTCTACTTCCATGTTCATGAACTCCAAAGTTGCTTTATCTGATCATAATCATTTATCCCATCTTTCCATGTTCTTCCTAGTGACTTCCAATCCTTCACCTATTCATTCATTGTTTTCCTGACTCTGACCCTATTCACTGGTGACTCTTGTTTCTCCTTTCTACATTAACATTTGGTGATTCACTTCAACTTTATGGTATCCTCTACTTAACAACCTCTCTGATTGCTGAGTGAATTTGTTAAAAGAAGAATTTAAAAGTAGCAATAGGAAGCCTATATTTGTTACATAATTTCAACTAGAATTTGAAATCTGCTAGCTCATTTAGGAACACTTCCTGACATAGAACACTTAATCTTTCATCTGAGGACTTCACTTTGTACTACATAGAAAAAGTTCTCATTCTAATTCCCTTATCCACTCATCTTAAGTTGACATTGCTCAGAAATCTTCCTTATATATCTCTTTCTTTTCCCTCTTCTCACATGAAGCTCTGTGGCCATTCTTCCTGCCAAGGCAAACATTTCTACATCAAGTAAAGTCAGTTCAAGTCAGCATTTATTAATTGCCTATTATAACTGGTGATATAAAGAAAGGCAAAAAATAGTCCCTGCCCTTGGAGCTTACAATCTAAGGGAGACAACATGTAAATAAATAATGTAGAAATAAACTAGAAGATAAATTGGAGGTAATGTCTGGGAAAGAATTCTTGGACAAAGTAGAATTTTAATTGAGGTTTAAAGGAAACAAGAAAGGTAGTATATGGAGGATATGGAAATGAGGAGGGAGTATACTCCAGGCATGGGGACAGCCAGTGATAATGCTTAGAACTAGATGGTAGATTATTTTATGCAAGGAACAACAAGGAGGCCAATGTCACTGCATCACAGAGTACAGTGGGGGATGAGGGGAAGGCTGGGAGCTGGGTCTGAAATGACTAGAAAGGTAGGTAAGGATCAGGCTATAAAGGGCTTTAAAAGCAAATATCAGATTTTATATTTTGATCCTCTCTTCTGGAGAGCCACAAGAGTGTTGAATAGATAAATAATATGGTCAAACTTGTACTTCAGGAAGATTTATTTGACAGCTGAATGGAGAATAGATTGGAGTAGGGAAACATGAGCTATAGAGACCAATTAGCATATCATTGCAAAAGTCCAGGTATGAGGTGTGACAAGGGCTTGTAAACCAAGATGGTGGCAGAATCAGAGGAGGGAAAGACCAGATTTAAACTCAGGTCCCCCTGACTTCAGGCCTGGTGCTCTATCCACTGTGCTACCTAATTGCTCCTATTTCCACCATTATTAATGTATAGTTAGTTCTTAAATTGAGGATGTTTATTTAGTTCTAATACCCAGAAGACACTCTTCAAGAAAGGGATATTTGTCTATGAATCAATATGAACCTTAAGAAAAGCATTTATAGAGTAAAAGCAAATTATTGTATAGATTTTTTTTAAAATGCTGAGTAATCTTTGGTTGTAGTTTTCAAAATTATGTTCAGTTAGGTTTTAGTTATGAAAACACGTAGAAGGTTAAAATATAAATTGTAAACTATTGAGAAATTCCTTTTGCTATTTTTGAATTTCCATGATCTTGCTTTCAAGCGATTCTGAGCTTGAAGTTTCATTCAAGAAAAGCTTTACATAAATGATAGTCACATTCATTTGGAGGTCATGACACCATCAATTGTTCTTTTGAATGTAAATGACAAAAAAAAAAGTAAAATAAGCCATTAAGCTGCCATGTGGGGAAAACATAGCATGAGATCATAGGATTAGAAGGACCATCAAGAGAGGATTCTAGAAGATTATGGAGAAGGTCAGAAAATCCCAACCTCTTTAGACTCCTCCACAGACAAGACAATAAAAAACCACCTCAGGGTAATGGTAGATGGGTAAAAATAAGCAGAAGTTGAGATCGAACAGTGGCTTTTCTGAGATAACAGGAGAAAATCTGAAGAAGGATGCCAGGATGGAGATTTGGCCCCTGAAGTATAAACACCTCTAGGCTAAGCTCCCCTGAAACGACTTCAACCTGTGAGCCCTGGGGCTATCTGGGTTGGAAGTTGCCTCCACTTAAGCCACAGGAATTTTCACCTTGTGGACAATGTGAAGAGTCAAGCATCTGAGCTGGGGAAGATGGAGAGTAACTGTTGACAAGGGAAACTGGGCCCAGCAGTGCTGCTGGGTGAAAAACACCTGCCCTGTGAGTGCAAAAGCAGTGGGACAGGGACGTTGCTGACCATGGCCACTTACAGAAGGGCAAAGTTCTTGGTTTTGTTCCAGGCCAGAGGAGAGAACTGAATAGGAACTGAGGGCAGAGGTACCATTCTCCATACCCCAGGACTAAAGGTGATTACACTAACAAATTATTATTTTTTAAAAAATAATGAGCAAGTAAAGGAGAAAAAAAAAAACTCGCCATAGAAAGTTAATATAATATAAGAATAGAGAAGACTGGGGTTCATCTTCAGAGGAGGATACTGAAGTGAAAAAATCTATTCTACCCCAAAGAGTAATAATGTTCATTGAATATCTGCCCAAAAGAATTATAGAAGAACTCAAAAAAAGACTTGAAAAGTCAAATGAGAGAGATTGAGGGAAAATTAAGAAGGGCATCGCATCTTCTCTGTTCCTTCATTTTATAGATAATGAAACTGAGGGTCAGGAAAGTGAAATGATTAATCAAGGTTAGATAGATAGTAGCATACATGAAATAGGAGATGTGGTCCCAGATCCTCAGACTTCAGAGCGAATACTTTAATACATGCTTTCTCTTACTGAACTTTGCTGTGAAATAAAAACAGGAAAATAACATACAGTGACAATAAATATGAATGGAAAGGACAAAAATGAACCTGAATACTGTTTGCATTGTTGATTTGACTAAAGTGGGTCTTAGGAGAAAAAATGGAAAAAAATCTACTTTCCTCCCTTTGCAGAAGTGGATATAATTTTCGAATTTGAAGCAAAGAAAAACTGAGGATTAAAGTCCCAAGCACAGCGATTTATTTGCAAGGCTGTCAGTTGCCAACTAATCAGGTCATCCTTGGTAATCAACAGACAAGCAAGGGTTCTGCAAAACTTCTTTTAGGGTAGTAAAATGAGAAATAAGAAATTACAGAATCTAGAGAAACTTGTTTTGATTGTATTTCGATTGGATGAGACAGGTCACTTGATTTGTAATTAGATTAGATAAATCTTGAAATAGTATATGCAATTTGTCACTATTGCCAACATTTGTAAGTGTGTTGGATAACTTGGGGACATTTTGAAGGAGGGACACTGACAGTCAAGATACCAGGTCAGTCAGTCCTGTTACTGTCCATCAGTTGGCTTTTCAATCTTAAAAATAAATCTTATTTGAAATTAAAAATGGAAGTTTATCAAATTGATGTCCTATCCACAAGATTCTCCCATAAATAATCAAATCTTCTTTAATCACATCTTAGAGTGGGATATAATTTGTTCAGGTGACAATAGCCATTAACAGTATTGGTTCAGATTTGTAGTGTTCACTAAAAGAAATTTTTATACGGTCATTGTAATTGTTGGAGGCAAAATTCTCCATATGAACATAAAGTTATAAAGCAAGTAAATATACAAATAATACAAATAAGTAAATTAAATCAAAACAAAGTAAATACATGTTAGATTTTGCTACTCTGTTAAGTTAGATAAAGAAAGGGGAAATACATCTGGTTCACTTTCCGTTAAGCTTCAAAGTATAGCTTGCCAATAGGAAATATAAGTTCTAGAAGTGTCTTTAATTCACTAAGTTGATAAAAGGCTTTATCGTGACCATTTAGGCATTGCTATGTGTAAGTGTTATGGGCAGCTATCATGCTGGTTGAATATGTGATAAGTTAGATAAGCACTACAAATAATGCATTATGGGATTTTACTTGAACATAGTACACACTAGTTTACATACAGTGAATAATTGTTTCAGAAATGTAACTTAACCACATACTAATTATTAACAGATACATTGTCATGATTGTCTAAATGATCTCAGATTCAGTTTATTTATTATTAAAAGTTTATCTCATATATTTCCCTTCTTTGTCGGGAAGAGGTCATATTTCCTTAAAGTGTATAGCCCTTCAGTGTTTGACAACAAATTTTCACTGGAGGGCTGATTAAAGATCTTCTAATTTAGCTTAAGGAAGAAGTTCTAAGGAGCTTCACAAAGATCTCTTTAAGAGGATTTTTTAATGCTTTTCTCCCAAAAGTCAGTCATTTATCATTTTATTTTCTTAAGATATACTTCATTAAATATTAATGGTTTTCAAACTTTTTTTTTTTTTTTTTTTTTTACATTCTATAACAAATACATTTGTGATCTAATAGCCTTCAGCTCAAGAGAGGAAGTAAACCCACCCTAATTGCTTTTCTTAGATTTTATAATACAAAATGGAAACAGTTAACTAGAATGTATTTTAAAGTAATTTTACAGGGGAAATCATTCATCCTTTTTCCTTTGGTATTTTTATTAATTATATCTAATGACATTTAAAACTCAATATGGAGTTAGCCACTGTGGAGTAATGTCAATTAAAATCAATTAAAGAAGCAACAATAATTCATTTATATAGTTTTTCATATACCAGGCTTTTTTTTTTCTAGTTGTTAAAGATTACTTTGAAGAATTTTAGCAGCCTGTTTCTGTAATATTTTAGAATGTTTAGTTTTTGATTTCTCAGTTATTTCTTGAACCACTTGCTGACTTATCTTTTAGGGTAGTCTTTCTCTTTGAGTCCAGAATATTATAGGAAAATATAACCCAATGAATATTTAATAGTTTTTTTTTTTTAAGCAGTTTAATTCAAAAGATACTAAACTTATGTTAGTCCAAGCACATCAATTTAGTCCATTTCAAAGTAATTTGATTCAAGCACAGTTACAAATGTGGAACACAACTTTTTGGGAGATCCTCAGATCTCTTATTAAATCATAAGAATTTATGGCAAAAGGCATATGACTTTTTTCAAAGACTGTTTTCACAATCATTTTCATAAATCAAAATAGGGAAGTGGCTTCATTAATAGCACTTAACAATATTTTAGAAAAATTTCATATAATAGTATATATTAACGACATATTCCCTTATTTAAGAGAATTCACATTTCTAATCATGTCTAATATTCTTCAGAATTCCACTGTATAAGAAAAACTAGAAACCTAAAGAATTTCATATTTTTTTTAAAAAACACAACTTCAAACTTCTCAAGTTCTTCTCGATTCAAATTTTATGTACTCAGCTAGTTGAAATTGTCCTTTTTGGAAAATCATTCATTTTATCTTTCATGCATTATTTAATCTAAACTCCACTAGCAATAGTTAACATTTTTACAATGTTCACTATGTTAAGCACTTTGGAATCATTTAATCCCTCCAACTATTTTGGGAAGTAAGTGCTATTATTATCATAACTCTTACACACTTATTTGATTTATTAAATCTTAGGTCTTCTTTATATGTAAAATGGGAATATCTCAGTTGCAAAATCAAGTCATGCTTGATTTACAGTTATTAATGACAGTACTTTAATATTACCCACAAAATTTCTGATGGTATTCCCAATACCCCATAACTTATATCAACCAAGAAGCCAAATCACTTCTTTTGTTTTCCTAATTTATAGTGTAATTTTAAAAAACAATTCGGTGTTTTATGTATATTACAAAATTTCTTAAGCTCACAAATTGAAAAGTGATACTGACACTATAATTGCCGAGATTCAGTGAACAGTAAACGTCACATTGGGTCTGATTTAAACAAATTAAATGTCAGTTTCACCAGTTTTTTGATAGCAAAGCAGATTGTTCTCCCTCAAAATACTGGAATTTGTGTTATAAATTTGTACTTCAGAAAATGTACTATTATATATCCATATGATGAAAATTTTAAACAAAGAAATTTTGTCCTTTATACAAAATTATATTTATAATTGCAATATGTAAGAATAAGATATTCCTAATTTGATTTTTTTTTTAATTTGAGCATTCTGTATTAGGTTAACAGTTATTTGCCTATATAGTTTTGGCAACAGTGTATTCAAGCTATCTATAAGTATCAGTTCCTGGTGAACAATGACAGATTTGCTATGGGTCAAGAGTTTCAGAATATATTTTATTTCTGCCAAGTTTTTTGTTCTAAGGATTTTCCTGTGACTGACTCTCTACCTATATTGATAAAACCTTAGGATGTGTCACAAGAGTTGAATAAACAGCCTTTAACTATTTATCTAAACTTTGATAGTAGTCAAAGTGTTGCCCTGTGATTAACTATTTCATGATTCATTATTTCATCTATTTCAATTGACAGACCCTTTTAATTAGCATCATATGAGATTTAATTTTCATCTGAGGTTCCTTGGATTTTAATAATATATCAGTTACTTCTTGTTAAAGGATTCTTTAAGACATGCTACTTAGTTTTCTGGTTTTTATTGTTTATAGTAGGTTTGGGGGAAAGTAATCCTTATACAGAGATACCTGGTACAAAATTTTATTTCAATAATTTCCAGGTTTTAAAATGCTATTTTAGAGTAAAACAATGTATATAAAAAATTAAATGATTAAATACTGCTTTTTGTTTTTTTAAATGCTGGTTTATCTTTTATTTAAAGAAGCACCTTCAGAGAGGAGTTTTAGTCATATAAAAATGACTCTTTTAGGTGGAGAGTTATATTTGAAGCTTGAACCTGAAGTTTGGGCTAGACAACAACTATTAACATTCTTGAGTTTAGGGAGACACTAGAGGCTACCAGGATTTACCTTAGGCTGTGTATGATTTTCTAACATTTTTGTTTCTCCCCCCCCCCCCCCAACAGCTATATATGTATATACACACATATATATTTAGCTGTTTAGATTTTTACATTAAATGTCTAGAGCAAATATAATATTTAACTGGTTTTATATTCCCAAGGGTAATTAATGGTGTCAGTAAAGCTTGGAGCCAATAAAATCTCAACTCTGGCACTTAATATCTTTGGCTGTGGTAGACTGTGTCACCTTCTGAGCTTCTTATATCAACTATAAAATAGGAATCATAATGGCTTGCATTGCCTACAACATAGGGTTGTTGTGATTACTCAAATCAGATAATATATGCGCAATGTCTTGCAAATCTTCAAGCATTATAAATATCAGCTTGTTATAACTGCTATTAATTGCTTTTGAGAAAATAGAAGTACCCTCATTTCTTCCCATTTCTTTGTTTTGTCATCCTTTTCTATTTTCATATTAAATTGGGTCTATCCCCACCATCCTCACTCCACCTCCACCCACCCACCCCCACATACAAATTCTGTCTTTATTCCACTTCCTTTCTTGATCCTGGTCTTCTGTCCATTTAATAGAAGTTTGAGGAATACAAGTGTTTTGCAATGAAAATGTAGGCAATTTTAAGATTCTTCAGATTTTGTTTGGGTTTCATTACCTTTCTTTTTGTAAGAATATATGCATTTATATATAATTTTGATTGATTTGTAAGGTCTACAAAGTTCTTTACATGTATTATCCCATTTGATCCTTGCAACAACCCTGTAACGGTAAGTGCTGTTATTATCCCTTTTTTTATAGGTAAGAAAACTGAGGCTGAGAGAAGTTAAGTGCCTTGCTTAAGGTCACATAGCCAATAATTGTCTGAGAACTCCTGTGTTTCTAAGTTCTTATGACAGTGCTCTATCCACTACTAAACTGCTCTCCCTTCTCCCCACTCCCACCTCTATTTTGTTTCTTTCTTGTGTGTGTATGTGTGTATGCATGCACATGCGCATGCGCGCACATATATTTAAAATTGAATACAGTGAACTAACTACCCTAAATTGTTAAGAATTCTGCAGATTACTCTCTCAGATATAAGGGTCAGCTAGGGATTGGTAAACAGTGGATAGAGATAGAATGCAGGACTTGGAATCAGGAGGACTTGATTCAACCTCAGACACTTAGTAGCTAGCTGTGTGGTCCCGGACAATTTACTTAACTCTTTTTGCCTCAGTTTCCTCATCTGTAAAATGTGCTGGAGAAGGAAATGGCAAACTACTCTAATGTCTTTGCCAAGAAAACTCCAAGTGGGGTCACAAAGAGTCAAATACAACAGAAACAGCTGAACAGTGAACAGACACTCAGAAATGAATCATTTTTTAAAATCACAATGTTTGAACCCTCCTCAACCCAGGGAAACTGCCAAAGCTAAGCTAGCAACTACAAAAGCTTGAAAAATGAGAGTTAAAGTTAAGGTATGACTTGCTTTGGTGTGATGTAACACATTAAAATTTGTCATGCTATGTGAATAAATCGAACTTATCTGTGTAGACTGTGTATGTCATTACCTAGAGAGGGCATGTTATGAAATCTTTTCTGTGTAAATATAGATATTCCTGAAGTGGTATATTATGTGTATATATGTGTGTATATATGTATACAGAAAACATCGAAGCAACGTGGGACCCAGCAAACCTATTTCTCAGCCCCGGAGAAACATTGTAGGATGTAGAATTCAACATGGATGGAAGGAAGGGAGTGGACCTGTAACTCAGTGGAAAGGGACAGTTCTGGATCAGGTTCCTGTCAATCCTTCTCTCTATCTTATAAAATATGATGGATTTGACTGTGTTTATGGACTAGAACTTCACAAAGATGAACGAGTTTCAGCACTTGAAGTCCTTCCTGACAGAGTTGGTAAGTTATTTTGTTGTGTGCATATAGTATGCTTTGAAAGTAGACATTTGAGTAAATGTTTTGATTAGTATACCTCCCAAATATACCTACACATCTTTACTCCTTGAACGCTAAGAAATTAAGCACTGCTATTCTGATTTTTTTCATTTAAGTCATGAAAGCTTCTTTTAAGGCAAATCTCATGGTTTTAGTTTCTGTTTTCCTCTAGTTGTGAACATAATAGTCAGAGTAATTTAATTAGAATCTTCAGGTCATTTAAAAATGGCTAATTCAACACAAAGAATATTTGCTGCCTAAATTAAATAAATACAGACTTCGAGCATTTATTAAGTACTTAGTAATCTGTGAGACACTGTAAAATGTTTTAGAGATGACAAAGAACAACTGAAAAACAGTATTAACACATACAGAGCTTGTTTTCTTACTAATCCTTTCTAATAAGGATTTGGATCTAGAAAAGAAAAGCTTGATTCCAGATTAAAGTTACATTTAATTTGAAGAATTTCCAAAAGTCTTTAAGTGATTTACAATTTGATTTTGATGAATAATTTGAAACCTAGTTCATTTAATCTTATGGATAATTCTCTCATCTACTCACTTATTGCTAGCCTCTACATTAGAGAATACTCTACATCTAAAGACAATGTCTTTGTTATTTAATCAGATTTTTGAAAATTGTATCTCTTGATAATTTAATAGGTTTTTGTGTAAAAATAATTCATAATTGATAATAAAAATATTTAGAAAATAGAAAACAGTATGTTTGTATAAAACGAAAAGCTTTTTGCAGTAACCTAATGGGAAAAAAATATATTTTATTATTTTTCAGCCTTCCAACATTAATAGAATTTGTGAATGTATAAAATCTGGCCATAAAAGTAATAACTGGTTTGTTAAACAACAAAATGTCAAAATGAGTATTGTTTCCTTAAAATAAGTCACTCGTTCTGTGGTAGCTGTGCTGTATTCTTTTTGAGCTCTCAGTACTAATAAATCTTTATTACTGGTTTTGATTGGAAACAAAATCATTCAGTTCTAAGTCTACTGATTGGCAGTAATATGTTTTATTAAATTATTTCCTGAAAAAGCATTGCCTAAAGTAACTCTTTTGACATTGTGCAGATATTAAATAGGCAGAATTTCTGTGTAAGTCTCATTTGCACCTTCTTTTTGATAAGTAGTCTTCCCTGAACGTAAGACTTAATAGCTTTTTTACTTTAGCCAGTCATACTTACCTCTTTACTTTACAGGGTGGTAAAGTGCTTAAAGGATTTGAATTATTATTACTACTAAAACTCCTATTGCAGAAGCCTTTAAGGAGTTTTTTCAAAACATGTTTGAAATTATATGTTCCTTAACTACTTTGTCAAAAGTGTAATTTGACTCTCTTCCCTGGTTCCTTCAACGTTAGTTAAAAACTTGTGTTGTAAAAAGTTAACCCTATGTTGTCCTCCTAATCTTAATTCAATCTATTTTCTGATGATTTTTCTAACTTCATAACAAATATGACATTCTTCACTCTTATCTAATAGCCACTATTTTTGTTGACAAGAAAGAGTATATCTTTCTGTTCATCCAGGCTGCTAGTAAAAGACTGACTGGGAAGAGTGCTACAACATAAGATCTATGGTGCAGATGATACATACTGTGATTACTCTTTTTGGTTCTAGAAGCTTTATATGAGTTTCATTACTTTAATATCACAAAAAGATAAAGGAAAGAAGTTAGGTTATTCTAGGATTCAGCATTTCAAGCCACGGGGAAACTAGAATTAGATCAATTTTTAGTAAAATCTAAACTTAAAAAAAGTGCTTTGTTTGAAATGTTCTAATAGTATTGAAAGTAGATAATTTACCAGATAATTTTAAATTTAATTTACTAAGTAATTTAAATTTCCCCCTATAACATAACAACAATTAGAAGTATTTGAAATGCTATTTTAAACAAAGTGCTGTTTTTAAAACAGTTGGTTTTGTGGCTGAAAGAATGTTTGAAATTCAGAATTGAATAGATAAAACATTCAACTTCAGGTAAATTCTTAATAAAACAGACTTTCAAAAAATATTCGGTAAAACATACATTGTAAAAATATTGATATTTTTCAGCATCTTCTCGAATCAGTGATGCCCATTTGGCAGATACAATGATTGGAAAAGCAGTGGAACATATGTTTGAGACAGAGGATGGCTCAAAGGACGAATGGAGGGGAATGGTCTTAGCTAGAGCTCCTATAATGAACACGTGGTTTTATATTACCTATGAGAAAGATCCTGTCTTGTACATGTACCAGCTTTTAGATGACTATAAAGAAGGTGACCTCCGTATCATGCCAGATTCTAGTAAGTATGGGGGGAGGAAGGGAAGAAGGGGCTATTTTTCTTGCTATAAGCCAAAAAAAAGAAACAATACCATTTAAAACAATTAATTTGGATAGAGGTTCTGGGTTTTTTGTTTTGAAAAGAAAAAGATTTAAGTACATTCTCCAAAAACATTTAAACAAAACTTAATAAGATCGTTGCTGATTATATATGTCACTTTTGAATTCTGTATTTTAACAATCGTGCTTTAACTTTGATAGTAATGATACCAACAATGTTCTGAATTTTATTGCCTTTTAGTAATTTTTTTACTATGTTATTCTCATTCTGCATATTTTTTTTTTTTTGCTTTAATTCATTACTTTAGTATCTGTTACATTTCTGTACATTTTTGTTTATTTATTCAGGCATTTCCTAAAAGTCAAGCACATATTTTGTTTCCAGCTTTTAGTTATCACAAATAATGTTGCTATGAATATTTTTGGATATACAATAAATTTTTTCTTTCTGTCATTTGTCTCCTTTGAATATAATCCAGGAATGAGATATTTAGATTAAAGGGAGTAGACAATCTACTAACTTTGAAACTTGATTTTTTTATTTAAATTTAGCTGCTACATTTCCTAATTTTTACATGAACATTCTCCTATTTTAGTGATAGATACTTTGATAGTCAAAACTTTTGGATCTCTCTGGTTTGGGGACCACAACAAAATCTGCAGATCATATAAGTGTGTCTCATAAGAGCAAGTTTATTTTAGGAAATCATGTCATTTCACTCCTAAAGCACCATTAAAATAAAGGGTCATTTTTTGAGCCTTAGGTCACAGGGGCCTCAAATATTTTATGATTTTATTCATAATTAATCTTTCTCATAAGTAATCCTTCCTTTTTTCCTAATTAGAAATCAGAATCTCATCTCAAAACTGGGTCAGTGAGACTTTGTTTGAGGGGCAGGCAAAAGAATTGTTTTCTTTTCAGTTACGTTCTGAGCCAGCAATGGAAAATAGATAGATTTAGATTAAAGGCTTTGAATTTTAAAAAAAAAATTTTTTTCACCCAGTATATCCAGTGATATACTGGATATTTATTTATTTATTTATCTCTCCCCTCCTCCTCCCTCCCCCTCCCCCCCCCCCAAGTCTTTGACAGATGTCATAGCTATTAGGAAAAGAACTAACATTCTATATTAGGTTTTACCCTATTTCTGAAATAAAATAAGGACTAATGTTTTAAAGTAACATTCAAATCTTTTTTTGAGGCAGGAAGTGGGGGGGTGGCATAAATCTTTTGGCATCTGAATAAACTTGGAGTATTCCTTCTTTTTAAGATACATTTTCTTCCTTTTGTGTCGATAGCCAGTTAGTCAGAAAATCTCCCTATAATTTTTCTCATATGTTCTTTTCTTTCACTTTATGTTTGTGTAACCCTAAACAGGTCATTTGTGCTAAATCTTTTGAGATACCAGCTCCAGAGCTATGATCCCGCTGGAAAAAAAAAAATGTCCACTTTTTTTTTTTTCCTTGAGGGATTGGAGTTAAGTGAGTTGCCCAGCGTCACACAGCTAGGCAGTGTTAAATGTCTGAGGCTGGTTTTGAACTCAGGTCCTCCTGACTTCAGGGCTGGTGCTTTATCCACTGTGCCACCTAGCTGCCCCAATAAGTCCACTTCTTAACAGACCACAGTTATAGTTCCTGATCTCTTCGAGCTTTTTCCATCATCTTCTAACTTGCAGGCTCTTGCTCAAAACCTAGTGTCTTCTTTCTCCTTCTTCCCCACACTCCTCAATTTCCTCAAAAGTATAGTTAAGCACAGATATATTTCTCTCTGTGTGTCTCTCTTTCTTGTTTCCTATCCCTTGTAACTCATTTGTTTCACTTCTGCCTTGCTATTAATTACTTAACCTCCCGTTGTGCTCCAAGGATCCCTTCTGGATTCTCTATCTCTTTCCCATTAATCTACCTTTTCCCATTCCCATTTAACTCTCACACCTTTCTATACCCTGTCTTATCTTCTTCCTAGATTCTTCTTTATAGATTTTGGAGGGTGCTATACTTTTCTTGTTATATGTATATATGTATTTTATTCCCTTTTTAAACCATTCCCAATGTGAGTAGGATTTCAGAATTACCAGTCCTCTTTCCCCTTTCTCATAACTCTTTGTCTTTTCTTGCTCCTTTCCTTTTTGAAAAGGGTGTGGACTATTATATTTACAGCTATATTTATATCCCATATGTATCTGTCTCTATCCCATATATAGCTAGCTGTCTGTCTGTTAAGGAATTTGATAATGGTAGAGGCCACCTAAACTTAACAGAAAGAATGCTGGAGCACTTTGAGCACCTGAGTTTAAATCATAGCACTTTTGACTTACTAGCTGTATAATTTTGAACAAATACTTATCTGCTTTAGGAGATTATTAACTAAATGTCTACACTTCCAACTTTTAATCTTTTGGTTATATATTCATTTCTAATGTTTTGAATATCTATTTAAAGGCATAATGATTTCCTTTGTAAAAATTAAAAATTCTGAACTTTAGAGTAAAAATGAACTTAATGAAGATTTGGTTTAGTAGTAATCTAGTTTCTAATATAATATAGACTAATAATAATAACAACAGTAATTGACATGATTTTAAAGTGTTTTGTTGAGGACTTATACCATTCTCAACAAAGCTGAAATAGTCACTCTGTTAATTTTAGATGAACAACCCAAGTGTGAGATTACTTCCCCATGAACACACAGCTAGTAAATATCAGAAGCAGAGTTTGAACTTAGGTCTTTTTACTTCAAGCGGAGCTTGATAGCAACTACATTGATGGTATGGGCTGCTCCTGTAATGCTAAATACTTTGCATAAATTACAAATTTAGCAAAACCAGTCATTTCACTAAAACATATCTATATCCAAATCTATTTTTTCCAGTACAATTTATACCTTTTTATCAAAAAATATACTGAGTTGGTGGTGGTAGAATCAGTATTCTGATTTTTCACTACTTACTTTTTTCTAATTCTTTTTCCTACTTTGTTTTTAACTCTTTCAAGATATGTTGCTCAATTTAGGTTCTGGTGGCAGATAGATTTGGCCACCAGTCCTTTCTCTCTCCTAAATGTCCCATGACCTGCACCCTCACCTCATTTAAACTACTGGGCTAGTTATACCCTTGAATCTCACCATCATCTTCAGGTGTTATACTTACATGATGAAAAGTTTTAAAATTCTTTTATTTCAAATAATCTATCATTTCATCTTTTCATAGTCATCATTCCTCTTAAACTTATTCCTTGTTCTCATCATGTCGCCTGTTCCCTTCACCCTCTGTTTCTTACCTGAGCCTTCACATCTGGCACATTTGCTATGGCTTCACTTGCCTCTTTCTCTGCTTGTAGTATTGACTCTATAAGTCATCAGATCAATTTTATACTGTTCCCCATTGAATTGCTTGCTCTTTCTCCTTGTTAAGATTTGTTGGATTCTGAATTTCTTTCCTCACAAGCTTCTCCAGTTCTTAGTATGCTGTAGAATGGTAGTGTAAGAGTCATGAAACCATGGTCAGTAGTGGATCCTTCACTACAGCAAGGCAATTTTTTTTCTTGTAATCCTTTCTGTTTGATTTATTTTGCAACATTCAAGAGGCTATTTCAGATGTGCTCTTTTTATGTCCCACATTTATGTCCCCCTTTCCCCTCCCCATCATCTGAAATGCTTCATTGTGTAGAGAAAATTCACGACTTTAGAAAAGGCAGTTTACCATATAATCTCCTTATTCTCCCATTCTCAAAATCTCACCCTAAAAAACTCCAAACTTCACTCTATTCTCCCTTCTAGACTTCTTTGTTCCCTTTCTGATTCAAAATCCTAGAAAACAAAACAGTATACAATTATTGCTCTATTTCTTCTCAGCTTTATTTTTAACCTTTTAAATATGGCTTCTGACCTCATCAGTCAACTGAACTTGCCGACTCCGAAGTTACTAGTGATCAAAATCTGATTGCTCTTTCAAAATGCTCATTTTTATCACTTAAGGCTGTTGAATCTTTACCTTTTTTTCTATACTTGTTTTAATACTGCTCTCTTTGTCCTTTTCCTTCCTACACGAAACATAGCTTCTCATTCTTTTTTGTCAGATTCTTTTTTTGTATTACAACACACCAAACCTTGCAAATAATTAAGAGTTCAGTGAAAGAAAGAAATGAGGGAGAAGGAAGACAGTGGATGTTGTTCACTTATTTTTCTTACTTGTTAAAAGGCAATTGGATTAAAAGGGATTGGGAAAAGCTTCCAATAGAGAAGGAGGTTTTAATTGGAATCTAAAAGAAGCCAGAAAAATCTATAGGCAGAGATGAAGGAGGGACAGCATTCCAAGCAGAGGAGACAGCCAGAGAAAATGCCCAGAGCCAAGAGATGGAACATTTTCAAATGTTTTGAAAGGAATGAAAGCAATTGTTGACTGAATGATAGAATCTCATACAGCAGTTTTAATTTTACTAGCAATGAAAAGAGTATTTTAAGAATCTAAATTCCTTGATATTAATAGCCACCGATATTGAAACATCTCTACATTTAGTGAATGGGGAGATAGCTTGTAAAGGTTAATTATTCATAGAGGTAAATAACTGACCTTGTTAATAGTAATAAAGATGGGTAATCTATAACCACATTAGGGTAACATGTTATGTATTCATTTTATTCCTTCTTGTCTTACTGTGAACTTTTTGCCAAAGTTGTTTCTTTTTGTACCTGTAATTTTGACTAAGAAACTCTTTCCTTTTCTTCTTGGGTTCAAGACTTTTTCCCTTTCTTTGCCTACTGCTTTCTTAGAGTTAGCTTATCAGCTATTCAACCAAATGCAAACTTCCAAATGAATAATGCAAATGAATAGACAAATGAAAACTAATTTTATAAGTTCTTGTTAAGTGTTAAGATTACACTTAACATTTTATATTTTTTTTTATTTTTTTGACTGTCTCTGCCTTTAGAGAGCTTCTGTTCTAACAGTGGGAGATAATTCATGGCCAGAGATAACCTTAATTTGAAAAGTTCCAGTGATGGACCCTAAAGTAGTAGATTGATATCTCCATTCCAGCATCAGTAATAAAATCTATTTGATTTTGTCTGGGATAGCGGTGGAGAAGATAGGAAAATATGAATGGCAATATGGCATTGGTAAAATGACCAAGGAATGATATGAACCATGTTTAGGATCTTAAGATGTACTGGGCTAATGCAGCAGCCACTAGTCAGAAGTCATTCCTCTGGGAGACAGTTCTAGGCATGAAATGTTAGGTCCTTCTTTTGACTTAGTTGTTGGTCTCAGCAGCATGGTGGTTAATTAATCAGCTAAAGTGGAAAGTTCTTTATTAAAAGTATCTTCTTTTGTTTTCTATTTGAAAAAAGTTACTGTTTTCCTTTTATTATATTTATTATAATCAGTATTTTTGTATTCTATTGCATTTGAAGATTTTCACTTAAAAGTTTTAGATATGTGAACTACCTGATGTCTGCAAAGGCACCTAACTTTTTTTTTCCCTCCATATAAATATAGATGATTCACCTCCAGCTGAACGGGAACCAGGAGAAGTTGTAGACAGCCTGGTAGGCAAACAAGTGGAATATGCCAAAGAAGATGGCTCCAAAAGGACTGGCATGGTCATTCATCAAGTAGAAGCCAAACCCTCCGTCTATTTCATCAAGTTTGATGATGATTTCCATATTTATGTCTACGATTTGGTGAAAACATCCTAGATGTCATCATGAACTTTGCCAAATTTGTGGAACTATTAAATGTAAAATTTGTAGACACAAAGACTTGACTGCTTTCCAGTTTAATGAAAGCTTAAATGTCCCTGCGAACCCACAATCTCTGCCAGCAAAACTGTTTTGTTCGGAATAGTAGATTTATGTGAACATGACACATTTTGTGTAAGGAATTCCTCCCCTTGTAAGAAATCAGTCTTTTTTGTAGAGGGGGAGTTAAAGGAAAGAACAGCTACAAATTCAGGCTGTGGAAAAAGTTAATCTAGTATCATAATCAGTAACCTAAAAATGTAATAATAGATCTTAACCATTTTCTCCCGTCAATCTCATACTCACATGCAAGTATAGTTTGATATTTTTTATATTGCCTTCTGTAATTTTCAATATAATTTTTTTGGCTGTTGGTGGTCCCTGTTCTGAGGTTTGAGTCAAAGCTTAAAGACTTCAAGATTCTCCCAGTTTAATTAGAATGCCTGACCCAAGCAGCATCAAACTATTTACTGTGTTTCTACTTCTTATTTAAAGTTAACTTTTATAAAAGAAATAGCACATGGAAATATTCTGTGTGTGCATTTTAGAAACCCAGTGGTCATATGCAAGTGTTTGTTTATGCACCTTTTTATTCTGGAAACTTGAAGCTATAAAAGAGGATGCTAATCACCCAAATGAACAGTTGGAAATGAAATGCACACATTGCTAATCCATGTTCATAAGTTGTAGCAACCAGTCAATATATGCTTTTTAAAAAAAAAAAAAAAAAAGGCTGCCTTTAATTCTAAGCATTATTTAAGGGTGAAAGTGGCATTTTTATTCCCTGATACTTTTTAGCAAACCTCTGTAATTGGTGCCACAAAAGCCCAGTGCCACACAATACTACTTCATGTTAATTTTTGATGACATATTTGGCCCATTATTTGATGTTGAAATTAGCAGCCTGGATTTGGTAGTGCTAAAAGACTAAGACTATACCTGCTGTTTCCAAAAGTTCCTGGAACAACACAGTTCTTTTTTTATTAGACATTTAGGTTTTAGGGAAAGAGAAGCATGTTTGGCCTTCTTTATAGGTTCTCTGGGATTCCCATTATTTTTATTACTATTATTGTTATTATTTTTATTACTGTTATAATTATGGTCCAAGAAGGCATTTATTAATATTTTTATTTCTGGCTTTCCCTCCCCACCAGGAATGTCCTAACAAATAGCCTACAGCTTAAATCTGTTGTAGCCTTTTGTGGTGTTGTATGTACTCGCTTAAGGTATGCTGTTAATGTGAATTCCATTCAATGGACACTAGAATTCTGCATGCCAGTGGTGTACTACTATCTAATGAAAGCTATAGGCAGTCTTTCAGTGGTTCAATCATCTGCATTAGATTGTGGATGTAAATAATAGCAGTCCATAGCAGCAGAATCCTTTCACAGTTTTAATCTTGCAAGATAGTTTAAAACCAAGGTAGTTAAAATGTGGAGCTTTAAAGAGTAATCAGAATTGTAAAAATGGTCAATGCAATAGCAAAATTGTCATTTCACATTATAATGGCAGAGCTTTGCAAATTTAAAAGCACTGCTTCATAGAAATATGGTATATGAAGCCAATCATCAGTTTGGGGGAAGGAATACCCAGAAATTCAATCTTACAATTTGTGAAAGGCCAGAGGTGATGTTCACCTACCGAAAATTTCAGAGGTCCATATAGCCTTTGTTGTGGGTATTCTTGATATTAAAGACTCAGTGGTTTAAGCCCCTTTCTATCCATTTTTTGCCTGATTCATATTTTAGCCTTAAGGCTTGTGCCTCATTATGCTGTTGAATGGTAACAAGTACTCATCATATAAATACAGTACCTTAATTTTTTGCCCATTGCTACAATTGCATTTTGTCCAGTATTTCATTTTGGGCAACCAAAGGCAGGCTATTTTGTCTTTTCAGTAAATGGCTTCTCAATGCAGTCCTTAAGCACTAAGTACCTAAGTCGTAAATGTTTTTTTTTGTGTTTTTGAAAAAAGTGAGCAGATTTGCAACACAGTGTTTCATCCTGCAGATCTGTTAAGTGTTTTTCTATTGACTCTTAAGAGTCCTGCATGTAAATCTCAAAGCTGAGCCTGGCTCCATGAGCCCAAGTTGATATTTGTGGCACAAGAATGAATGAGTGTATTAAATATACACAGAATATGTGCATACATATGTAATACAGTGAATTTGGGGCTATAGATCTGAAGAATAAAGTGTTCATTTTGAAATATTTGTTGACGTTTGGGTCTACTGAAACATTTTTAGCATTACTTATGGCTTGTATTTGTGGTTTTTCTGCAAGCCACTTTAATATACCATATAATCTGCCGATCTAAGGATGACTAGTTATACTATGTAAATTATAGTTCTGTTTTTAAATAATTGTCCCACTTGTTGCTTTTAGGGTTAGGGGGGAGGGTTCCCCCCCACCTCTGGTAGCTTAAACCACCTTTATTGAGGCTGAAACTAATCCCACTCCCTGCCCATCTACTTTGGGCTTCGTTTTAGGCTCATGTTTCAGATCTGCATGCAGTGCTTGCGTTACCCTGGTAACCAAAATGTTGGTTCCTTGTTCTAGGAGTTCAACATTACTTCTCCAAAATTATCATGGGGCTTGTGACAACACAAGCCATGGATCTGTGTATAAAATTTATTGGCCTTTCTCATTTACCTGCTGTAGTATTGTTGTATTGTGTGTGTGATATCAGGCTGCCATGTAAAACTTTAAAAAAAAATTTAAATGCAGACCATCCTTTTTGCATGCTTAGAAGTAGAATGTTCAGCGTAACAAACAAAAGTTGCATGTTAAAATGTTTAGGTTTTTTGTTTTCTTTTTTTAATTTTGTTTTTAGTTCTGTGTGAATTTGCTTACTGTGCTGTTTTAATGGTTGTTGGTAGAATTAAAAAAGCACTGGTGAGGCGAGCATAGTGCCAACGGAAGGTAATTTCCAGTTATATGTGTCATGCAGCATTTGAAGGGACCATGCATTGTTAAAGTGTGTATACATATATAAAATCACAGTTACATCTAAAAAAAAAAAACTTCAATTTTTTTTTTCTTTTGTGTGCCAAATCCTAAAGTGCACTGGAGAGTAGTAGTTGTTGTTGTTCTTTTTTTACTATGGACATATTTGAAAACTCTTTTTCATTGTCATAAATGGCAGTGCCCCAAAGCCTTCTTGAGCTAATTATCCTTAGAAATGAAGGTTCTCCTAAGACAAAATAATTTAAATCACTTCAGGGAAAACAATTATGATTAAAGCAGTTTGTGGTTCCTTGGAAATGCTGTGCTTTTTGTACTTTACATCAGTAGTGCAATTTGGATCGTTCTTGGTATGTGTATAGTTCAGAGGTCTTCGTGTTCACATTTAAAATTAGGTAAATGACTTCATCTTTAGAGCTTGGTTTCATTCTTAATTTCATTTTATTTTAAACAATGTAGACAGTTCCCTGTTCTCTGCATTTAGAAGTATAAACACTTTAAATCTGTTACTTAATTCTGTAAGTAATTTTTATAATTATGATGTAACTCTATCCTTAAAACATTTAAAATAAACCCTTTATGTGCAACTTATGACTGTAAATTTTGTTCTCATGAGCAAAATGTGACATTAAAACTGTGAAGATAGTTTCTTCAATTATTGTAATTAAAGTACAACTTGGTTTTAATATTGAATAATTTATAATCTTAACATACTTGAGAAATAATGGCTTATTTGATCAAGTAGTCAATTTTTCTTTTATTTTTAAACAAGTGTGAATGTCAATTTTTAAAAATACAAACATGGGAAGTAATTGGCTTTTGATTTAGAGGCATGGTATTTACAATGTACTTTGGGGAAAAAATATTTTCCATTTTATCCCTCCTTCATTCAAAAAAAAAAAAGTCAGAATAGTGAAATTTCTGAGCGAACCTATAAACTAAATCTAAAAATTAACATTCACTTTTTAAAAACAAATAAGATTTTAAGCTCCACAGTACTTTAGTGATATGTTAAATATTGACATCTATACCTGCTTTACTTCACTATAATATTATAAATCTTGAATATTTTTATTCACTTAAATTCTGACCAATGACATTAAAAGGGAAAATCGTTCAGTGCTTCTCAAACATTGAATAAGAGTAAAGACAAAAAGCATCAGTGAAACTAATTGTAACACTTTCCATGTAAGTGTATTTTTAAGTTTTGCATTTCAGTTATTTGTTTAAATTTAACATATTTTACCATGATGCAGTCAACAGCATTGAGAGTTGGCTTTACGTGCCTTCAGTAGTTAAATCCTTTTTGTCCACACATCATCTTTACTGCCCAGCATTGTCATGGGACTCATGGGTGTTTTTGTTTTTGTTTTTGTTTTTTGCATGGAGTATTATGTCATGGGAATTTTTAATGTGGTGATCTCATTTGTGGAAAGAGCAGAGAGTTTATGATAGCTGGGTTCCCAGCCGTACTGCTGCTAGTTTTGGGCCTTTATAATAACTTAGTTTCTCTAGGTCCCAGTTTTCTTAGCTATAAAGTGAGACTTGATCTCTAGGCTTTTATCAATTCTAAAATTCAGTGAAATACTTGGAAAAAGTCTTTTATAAAAAAGCACAGATTTTTGGGTTTGTTTGTTTCTTACATGAAAAAGGCTATTTATTATCCTAATTTACAAATAACTTGCATTAAAAAATTATAAACAGGAATTTCAGAGATTGATGGCTGATACAGATCAAGAACAGGATTTCTTAATCTGGAATTTTAATTAAAAAAAAGTTTTGATAATTATTTCAGGAGAATTGGTTTCCTTTGGAAGCCTATGCATTTATTCATTTTTAAAAAATTTATTCATTTATTCCAAGAAAGGAAATATAAGCTTTTTTCTAGGCTTCCAGAGGAATCCATGAAACAAAAAAGTCAAGATCCTTAAGTTAAGGGATCATAAAGTTGAAAGGCTTGAATCTAATCAGATGAAATTGAACATAAATAAAGGTAGTCTTATACTAGACATTTTAAAAACCAACTTCACAAACACATGACTAAGTTTTTTTAGATAACAATTTGCCTGAACATTTTTTTTTTTTTTTTTTAAGAATTTTAGTGGATTAGATACAGGAACCAAAAACATCTAATGGGATCTTAGGGTATTGTTCATTTTTGAATACTATATTTTATATAATGGATAAGTGTGAAAATTTGGATAGTATTGTGTCTTGAGATGATACCATATGTGGATCTGTTGTAAAACTAAACTACTTGGAATTTCCTGTTAGAACGTAAGTAGCATAAATGTTACTAATTTTTGTCTTGGTATTTTCACCAGTTAGCCCTGTGTGGGGGGTGGGTGTGGGTGTGTGTGTGTGTGTGTGTGTGTGTTGAATATTTATTAGTGAATCTTGGAGTAGAAAAATCTAGAATTGTGGAAGGAGATGAGTGAAAGGCATAATTTCTGTTTTCAAGTTTGAAAGGTGTGGAAAAGGGAATAGGTATTTTCTACTTGGCTTCATGGACTGTACTACTGGAAACAGTTGTTGGAAGTTAGAAAGTGATTTAGACTCCAGGTAAAGAAAAACTTGCTAACATAAAGTTATATAAAAGTTATTTCAGTTTCTGGCTAAGATTTCTGTCTTAGAATCTGGGGAGGATCCCCACTAACAGTGATTGGATGATCAATTATCACATATTTTTTAGAATTTTTGAATAGGTACAGATTGGATTAATTGGCTGTTAAGAGTCATGGAATCTCATAATTCTAGTAATATAGTTGTTTTTTACATAGAGGAGTATTTTATGCTAGTATTCTTATATCTTAAATTCACAGTTAAGTTTCCATTGAAATGTGAGTGTTTGATTTTTCTTTAGGGAAAAAGTAGAGAAATGAAATGAAAATGAGAGACCTTTTCAAAGACTAATCTTACATAATCATGAATCAATTAAGAAGGCAGAGTACTTATAGCTTTATTAGAACCTTTAATAACTATTTGCAAATTAAAAGACTACATTAATGTTTTTATTTGATATATACAAATGAAGATATGAAGCATATTGCATGATCCATGATTATTTTCATGCTTAGTACATTATAATATAACCAATTGGCTGATTACAAATGGGTCTTGTTAATGGTAGATATGGCTATATTTTAGGGTTTTTAGTTTCTC
This sequence comes from Sarcophilus harrisii, assembly GCF_902635505.1. Classification (NCBI taxonomy): domain Eukaryota; kingdom Metazoa; phylum Chordata; class Mammalia; order Dasyuromorphia; family Dasyuridae; genus Sarcophilus; species Sarcophilus harrisii. The sequence goes on from NC_045426.1 coordinate 244,440,932, forward strand.
AATGTTCATTTCTCAGGCTACTTATTTAACCAATCTGGACGCATGACTTCCATATTAGTGAATTGACTACAATTTAGTATTTCATTATTTTGAGTGCTGTCATTTGACAATTTTGACACATTTTGATATACTGATTTTTTTTTTCCCCTCTCCTTTACTAAATGACAGGTTTCAAGTAGATGATGTAAGTACTTTCCAGCAGTAACATTTTATGACTGATAGAAATATTCAAAATGAATTTGTCATCTGTGGTAAGTAAGAGGAAAGTTAAGGAGAAAAACATTTTTAAATTTTTGCATTCAGAAATAATAGTAATACTGCAGTCTATAGTTTAACATTGTTTTCATAAATTGCATTTACAAAGTGAGGCTGTTAAAATGTTGAAAAAGTTATTCCAAAATGAAAAAGGTTTTTACATATGCACATGCACACACATGAAAAGACCACACAAAAATTTTAAAATATTGTCAACATTTTAAAATAAGCAAACTTAGAACAATGTTGATAAGAGTTTCATAATACTGTAGAGTCCCTGAGCAGATTAAAACATTTGAAACAACAAAGGAAGAAGAAACTACTATTTCAAGTTAAGCTCTCAAATGAGTGAAAAAGATAAAGAAGTAATGATTTGTCGGTGTGAAGAAAAACATGAGCAAATAAAAGCATTTAAAGAAATTTTTTGAAATCTAATAAAAATAAGTGATAATTTAGAAATGGAGAAAAGAATAAGAAAAAATTAAAATGTTCTCCACTCCTGATTCAAATCCTCTTACTTGAGCTTTACCATTAATGTGATAGTAACTGTTTCATTCTCACTCTTTCAGTCTGTTGCATATTATCACAAAAGAAATTCATTCTGTTGATAAAATAGGAAGGAAAGAGCTATTGTCATTGTATTGTCATACATGTCTATGTAAGAGTAGCCATTTTAAAAATCCCACTTTTCATTTTGCTGAAGGCAGTGTGGTGGCTAGACTAGACAGTCAATCAGAATCAGAATTGAGTTCAGTTCCTAATGGCCATTTCACTACGGATAACTCCATGTCTGCATGATGGCTACCCTCAGGTTTGGATTGTTTTCTTTTCCCCCCTCCACTATCCATTATCTGGTTTACTTCAAGAATAGGCTCAAATACCACCTGCAGGTATTTGAGGCAATGCAGGCAAATATGCACCTGCATTCTGCAGGAATCCTTTCCTGACCCATCTAGTATAGGTACCTATCCTTTTTTGTTTCTGTTTTATGTGCCTTGTAAATAACTTTGATATGTACATGTTTTATCTCCCTCGTTTATATATAAGTTCCTTGATGTCAGGGACTTTAATGTTTGCATTTGTTATTCTAGAGCTGAGCATACCTAGCTGGTACATAGTAACTATTTGATAAATATTTGTTGATTAATCAAAGGTAGATTTAAGGTGATGTTGAAGATCATCATGGTACTGGTAGTTATAGGTGTCAATAAAAGCTCCTTCTAAGAAGATAATACTTAACTGAGCAAGAAGCTAAGGATTCTTAAACGCAGAAATGAGGAAGGAGTACATTCTAAGCATAGGAAAGTTAGCATTTATTACAAAGATTTTATAACTAACCGTGAGCTACACTCCAGCATGTCATGTCTCTGTATACATCTGAAACATGTTGAGAGACTCTCTACCTTTTATTATTGGTTAAATTGTTATTTATCTATTTTTGTTAACCTAATACTTGGATAAAATTTCCCATTTGCATAGTTTATTTAAAATTTCACCTTATATCTTCATTACTAAATCTTCATTTTATGGCCAAAGCTTTTATCTACATACGGCATTTTCTTGGCATTTTTCTTTAGATCATGTCTAAATTTCTTCTTCATTTTAGTATTTAAAAAAAAATAAACTTCCCAAGAGATTTTAAAATTTAAAATTATAAAATTGAACTATTACAATTTAGAATGAAGTTATTTGCTAGTAGTCTATTATATTTTTTAATGCTTTTTTATTTATGAAATCTAGTGAAATTCTCCTTCATTTTCATTTCATTGACTCTTCACTTACAGTTATTTCATTTGAGATCCTCAAGTCTTCTTTATTCTGTTTGATTAAATAAATTTTGATTTTAATAAATCAATAAAAATTGATTAAATAAATCAGAAGAACTTTATTTAAAATTAATATCATATACATGTTAAAATTGGTTTCAAACAATCCACTATGTTCATTCTTACTATGCTCAATCAATATAAACATTATTCATTATCATTCCTTTTCTGTTATTTTTTAAGAAATTAGATTTTTTTAAAAGTATTAATGGTGCATTTCTGTATTTTAAAATTCTTAGTATCATCTTTATTTTCAAATATATCCTTCCTATTCCCAGAATTGTTGCTAATAAAAAGGAGTTAAAAAAGACGAAAAAGAGAAAAACAAAATAATTAGCCAATATGTCAGGCAAGTCTGAAATTTATGCAGGAGTTAGTTACCTCTGCAAAGAAATACAATGAGATATAGTGTCATATCCCCAGGTTCAATTTGATTACTGTTTTATTTCTTTGTTATTATTCTTTCCATTCACATTTTTATTTATTTTTATTTGTTTGTTTTGCTTTTGCTTACTTTACATCACTTTATATAGGACTTCCTATATTTCTCTATTTGTATTGATGTATTTCTGTATTAATTTGATAACGATTTATCTTTTATTTTCCTAGTAAAGGAGAATATAGTTTGCAGAATTTTATTTTGACAAATACCTTATTTGTTATCCTTTTTGTATGCTCACCTGAGAAGGATTTAGGATCATTTTAGGTTATTTATAAGTTTCACAGTTTCATTTAACAGCTATGATTGTCTTTGACCTTAAAAATAACCAGTAAATTCAGTTTTATTATTGGATATCTCATTTTTAAAAATATTTACTATATCGTATTTATGTATGTGTGTCTGTCTGCTGAATGCAGTATATAGATGCAAATATATATTATTTAAACATAAATGCATACTAGTTCTCCATCCTACTAGACATTTGACAAATCAACCCTCAGAACCTCATTTTCTTCACCTGTTAAATGGAAATATTAATATGTACTAAGAGGTACATGAAAGGCTTGTGAAGGTCAAATGTAATGAAAAATGAGCAACTTTCATAATCTCTAAAACACCATACAAATTTATTTAATTCTTTGCCCTCATATCAAAAGTATGTGTTATTTATACACTACTTGCTGAGTGCTTTAAGTTGTGGTGAAATACCCAGTTTTTGTATATTATCATAACCCAATTCTCAGAGTAGTAACATATCTTAATAAATTGCAAATCGATCACCTGACTCATTTTTCATGTGCCCATGTTAGAAAGCTCTGTACAACATTGGAGGAAACTATAAGTTACAAATTTTAGTTTGGACTCTGGCTCACTCTCTGGTGGACTTAAAACTGCACTAAGACTTTTGGAATACTATGTTTTAGAAATGTACTTTGATAACTTTCTTATATTCAGCCTATTCTGCAAAAGGATTTCATCAGAGACATATTTAGCCTTGCTTTGTTATGAGTTTAGCATCTCTCTGAATAAATCCTTCTCTACATGTGTATTTATACACACATGAACACATAATAACAAAAAAGTTTTGTTTTTTCTTTTACCTTCATAATGCATTAAGCCAAATTAAGCAATTGACATTAAGAAACTGGTTGCTTTTACCACCCAACATTCTGGTTTTATATTTGGTTGGATTCATTTATTTGTTTGTTTTTGCACTCTTTTAAAAAGCAAGATTCAAAAAAATCTTATTAAACTTTAAAAACTTTCACCTGTCTTCTTCATTGTTGATAGTGGGTGTAGGCTTGGGGAGAGACATGTTCTTTTATTATGTAAGAAACTATCTAACCATATATGAAGACATCTAGGTTTACATTGTTTTTAAAACATCCATGAACAAGTAGTGCATTATTGTATTAGAGATTGTCACCCCAAAACAAGGCAGATTAGTCAGGCTACCTACTTGAACACTATCAGATCAAAAGAGTTCTGATTATGAATTATAAATTATTATTCTTCCATGCTATCACATTTTAGGGCTTATCTTAAGTTAGTATGAAGGTTCATTTTTAGTCTAAAATATCATTCTATTGATCAGAAGGTTTTAGTTGTAGGTCTTAATTTTTTTTTTCTCCTCATGATCAGTGCTACAAAGTTAGGATCATAAAAAATTCAAATTTGGGGCAATGCTCATAATTTCCACTCTTTCAAAAAATTTTTGCAGTTGAGATTTTTAAAGTTTGTAGGAACAGTTTTAAGTCAATGCTAATTATAGAATTAGTATTTTCCTAAAAAGAAAAAACATTTTGTTGCATCATTGTATCACAAAATTGACAATCTTAAATCAGACAAGTTTTCTAATAACTCGTGGAGACCCATATTTTGATTCCAAAATCTTCATTGAACTTGTAATGGGCCAGAATTCTGGAGAAATATACTTGAAACAAGGATTTTTACAAGAAGGTTGTTAACTCAGTGGAATTGATAAGACAATGGTTATCTAGTTTAGCATGGTGATTAATAGTTCTCTAGTTCAGTATGATTGATTTAACTTTAACAAATAACAGTTCCCTAGTGATATAATGATTGGCTTATACTCAGTATGATGAATGGATTTAATTGTAATAGAGTATTTAAGAGATCAGAGGCAGACCTAGAGGGGGGATTGAAGGGACTGGTAGAGAGACTCAGAGAAGACAGAGGACTGGAGCTCAAGCTCTCAGAGCCAAGGAGAAACATTCCATCTTCATTAGCCTTATGGTGGCTAGCCTATCCTCCTGCTTCTCCCACTGAGACACGGGGCCTCCAGAAAGTTAGCCCGGGTCCCAAGCAAGGAGACTGTGAAGGAGATAATAAAGAATTTGGACTTTATCACCTGGCTATTCTCGGGATGATACTCAGCTGAAACAAAGGTTGGTCCCAAGATCACCAGAAAACTAACAAGAACATTACAGAACTAAAAGCAATAACTTGGTCATTAATTACTTAACTCCCAGGTGAGCTAAATTAGATACCTTAGGAAGGAAAACAACTCCAATCTTAAAAAATAGTCAAGGTATCCAAATCCAGGTTATAATACACATTTATACAACTTTTGCTACTCTTTATCCTTAAGAGTATGCTAAGTAGCATTTTAAAATACTGGAGTAGGTCTGTCAGTGGGCTACCTTTGTACATAATCAGCTCATAGGATTTATAATTTGGAATTCCAGGAATTGAAGCATAATAGTTTACAGGCAGTTCTCTTGGGAGAAATGTAGTAAAATGTACAAATATAGCTCACTAGAAAAACTGCTTTCCTAGTGATCAATTATCCATGTAGAAAAAAATGCCATAAAATGAAATATTTAGGGAAAAAGAGAAGCAAAATTGCCTCCTTTGGGTCAGGAAAGGTTACCTTATTTGATTAATATGTATATATATCTATATATATATCTATATCTATATATATATTTATTCTCTAGGATGATGTACAGCAGGCATTTAGTGAATATTTGCTGAATCAAAATGTTTGAATTGCCTGGATTGGGGAGAGCATTCTGGTGTGCAATGTCTTGTTATCAGACAGGGTATTTCTGTAGGTGCTTATAGCTGATTTACAAAATCATGAAATGAAAACAAGAACCAAATATTCAACACTAAAGATAACAGACTTAGTAATCAGTCCAATATGTATATTCTGGTAGATTTCACAATTATTCAGGGATTGGTACTTTGAGAGATATTTTTTATGTGACTTACCATCAAGAAAATTTTTTTTTCAGCCACCAAAGCCAAGAATTATCTTTATTTATACATCATATATAGGTATTGTCAAAGAATTTAGTTCTTTGCAATTTTCTTCATTACCTTGAGTAGGAGTAGAGATAAAGGCCATTGATGACCTACCTTTTCTTTTATCTTAAAAGGCAGCTGGGAAAGAAGAATGGTTTATTAGTGGAAAGAATAGTGGGCTTAGATAGGGTATAGTTTGAGTCCTGCATTTGTCTTTGCTTTGACTTAGGACAAGCCCTTTTTGGACTTTATTGTCTTCATCTGTAGAATGAAGGGGTTGGACTAGATAATCTCTAAAATCCCTTCCAGGTCTAATATTTTCTTTGATTCTTCGAGTAAGAGAATTTACAGCATAAATCAGTGGTTGTATTATGGGAGGGCATCTCCCACAATGCTGGCCAATTTGTTTTTCTGCTTTCTCCTCTATGAATTTACTGTTTATTTTCAATCACTTTATTTCTTTTTCTGTTGTCCTACACTAGCAATCTCAAGAATAAGAAATTATATAAAGCAAAAGCCTTTTTGCTAAAATTTAATCATTATTTTACATTTTTTATGTGGGGTATTGATAAGTTTCACCATCACTCCCGTCACCTATCTGCAAGTTTTTGTTAAACCAGCTTTGAGAGATGATTTTTTAACCCAATTCATAGTAGAAATGATATAGCTCCAGTGATTTTTACCTTTGCCAATATTCAACTGTAGGTGGAATTATTTTAAACTTCTTGCCATCAATAGGACTAAGTACAGCTAGTGCCAGCATTCTTCAGATCATTTCAAGAGAATGTGGCTCGAAAAAAATTTTTTTAAATTATTTTTTTAAGAGGAATATGTCAAAAGCTTTTGTCTTTATATCTTCTTTAGTTACTAATGCATTCTTCCCCTCATTAGAGAACCAATTCTTGTAACAAAGTATTAAAAAATGGGGCAAAAATAGTTCAGTAAAATGAATAGTGAAATCTGACCGTCAATGGCCCGCTCCTATAGAATCACTCCTCATCTACAAATAAGAGAAGAGAGAATATTATTTATCTCTTTTGAGGGGCCAAACTTGATCATTATATAATTACATGGTGTTCAGTTCTATTTTTTTGTTATAGACCTGTGTTGTATTCTACCTTTGCTTACTTTACATTATATCTGTTCATATCTTCCCCTCCTCATCTATTATATTTAATATAGCAGAATAATAGCAGAATACAGTTTCATTCATGCACCATAATTTGCTTATTCATTCTCCAAACAATGGACACATCTACTTTTCTAATTCTTAGCTTTTTTTTTCTCCTCTGAAGTAATTGAGACTAAGTGACTTGACCAGAGTCACACAGGTAGGAAGGGTTAAGTGTGTGGGGTTTGAACTCAGTTCCTCCTGTCTATAGGGCTGGTGCTCTATCCATTTCACCACCTAGCTGCCCCTCTACTTTTTTTTTTTTTTAATAGCCTTTTATTTACAGGTTATATGCATGGGTAACTTTGCAGCATTAACAATTGCCAAACCTCTTGTTCCAATTTTTCACCTCTTACCCCCCATCAGCTCCCCCAGATGGCAGGATGACCAGTAGATGTTAAATATATTAAAATATAAATTAGATACACAATAAGTATACATGACCAAACCGTTATTTTGCTGTACAAAAAGAATCAGACTCTGAAATATTGTACAATTAGCTTGTGATGGAAATCAAAAATGCAGGTGGCTGCCCCTCTACTTAACTATTGCAGGAAATAGTGTTATGATTGTTTTGGTATATGTAGGACCTTTCTGTTTCACTTCCTTGGGATAAATGCCTGCCAGTATATTCTGTATGAACCAATTTACAATTATCTTAACATTGTTTTGGAATACTTGTCTTTCTGTGATTCCTTCAGTACTGACAATTTCTATTATTTTTTTTTTTGTCCTTGCCTGTTCACTAAGAGAAAAATGAAAACCCAAAGTTGTTTACATTTTCCCTATTATTTATAACTTGAGACTATTTTCTGTTATAGTAATCACATCAATAATTATAGTAATCTTCAACATGGTTATTAATGACAGAGTTCTTTTGAGAACTGTATGTTCATCATCTGTGACTACTTACTCACTGAGGTCTCATTCTATATTGATTTCTATATTTAAAAAATGGTTAGAAAAGACTTAGCATTTGGTTGAAACAGCATGGTGTGGTAAAATGGGCACTGAAATCAGAAAACCTGTCTTGGAATCTTAATTCTTCTAGTTTGCTTTCTGTCAACTTGGATAAAAAAATGCCATAGGACAAACAACTGAAGAATTACAGGAAAATAAATTTAAAACTTACCATATTAATGGTGTGAATGTCTTCTCATATAACTTAACATTGGCAAGTACATCAGCTGTAATTTTGATACTTCACTGTGAATTCTTCCTTTACTTACTCATTGTGACTTATTTGCATCTTAATTAAGCTATAAAACATTGGTTCTGGAGTTAGAGAACCTGGGTTCAAATCATACCTCTGATGTGACTTTGGACAAGACTCTAACTTTCCTACACCTTTATTTCCTTACTGTAAAATGAAAGGATTGGACTAGATGGCCTTCCAGCTCTAGATATATAGTCTCTTTCTTTAAGATATATTCTCCCTTTTTTAGTGGTACTGTTCGCTTGAATTTCCTTGCAGTTCCTTAAATCTCCCTTGCTTTATCATCAAATCTCCCACTCACATAGGGTGGATATACCCAATACTCGTTTCCTGTTTATTTCTTTTATGATATTATCTTCATTGGGTTACATTATTTCTATGCAAATATCACATTTATTTAGCCCTAATCTCTCTCTTGAATTATTATTTCAAATCACCAACTAACTACCTGTTCAACAATTCTATCAGGGTAGCTCATAGACATCTGAAACTCAGATGATTTAAGACAGACAGACATTCCTACCAAACCTTTTCTCTTCCAATTGTTGGAATGATTATCCTTTCATTCACTCAGGATCCCACTCTTGGATTCATTCTTGACTTTTCTCTTAACTTTTTATATCTAATCATTTGTGCAGTCTTGTCAAATCACTTTCTACAGCATCTCCTGCATCTGTCCCTTTCTCACAGCTTCTACATTGGTTCACTTACATACTACCTCTTGCCTTAACTAATTAATTGTTTAGTCAATCTTACTACATTATTATAAAAAACAAAATCTTCAGCTTAGCATGGAAAATATTGCACAACATTTAACTATTTTATTTCATATAACTTCTCCAGTCATGGACTCTACTGTCTAGTCAATTTGGCTTATTATATTGTTTGTAGGCATTATTACATTTCCCACCTTTGTGGTTAATCCCTTTTGTCTGAAATTCATTCCTCACTTTCACCTCTCAGAATCCTTGTTTCCTTCAAAATACATCTGAGGTACTTTTCTACAAAAGACCTTTTCTAATTCCTCTAGTTGTTAGGTCTCTCTTTTCTTCTCTCTCTCTCTCTCTCTCTCTCTCTCTCTCTCTCTCTCTCTCTCACACACACACACTTTGTACATATTATGCTTAATTACTTGTGAATTACTCATTATGCATTGGATCTTTCCACTAGAATGTAAACTCTTTGAGGACAGGGGCTGTTTCATTAAAACGGCTATCAACCATGATAGCATTCTTCACTTTCACTCCTACAAGTGTCCATCAGCCCGCTAGATAATAGTTTATTTCTTGGTATCTTTGGAAGTTATGCTTCATCTCAGAAAACCACCAGTTTTGCAAAGGCACTCCTCTTGGTACTAAGTAGCTGTGATCAGCCCACAGATTGCTAATTACTCCATAGAACTCATTGTTCTATGGAATTTATGGGAATTCTTATTCAATATCTATTCTTTCCAAGTGTGTTTCATCTGCATATATGGAATTGACTTGATTTCAAAACAATGTATTTGTCACTCAGGGATACCTCTTGTCCCTGGTAGTGATAGAATGATTATTCCATCAGGCTTACCAAGGTTCTTGGTCAGATTTTCATTATTAAAAAGTATTGTTTGGAATCTGCATTTAGAAGCTTAATTTCTGCAGATAATTAATCTACATTATATAATACTCATCTTGAGAGAACATGAGTTTATGAACTCTAATGGAGTAAATAATCACTGAAAGGCTTTTCTTAAAGTAAAATTATTTTATTTTTTTAATAACTAGAACTTGCTAAATTTTCTCCACAGAAAAATCACTCCTATTCTTTGGTGCCTAAACAACACAATAGAAACTAAATTGACTTGGGATATCTAAGGCTTTGAAAGCTGCATTGCAGCCTTTTATGAGCTTACTACACTGAATCTTCAATAAAATGTAATGTACAACCATAAGCCTGTGATTCTAGAGACCATTTATTCAGGATCTCTTCATATGGTAAGTAGTATAGCATTTTATTACTCTTATGTACTTTATTTTCTTTAAACCAACCTAGAGACTTAGTTTGTATTATCATGCTAAAATGGAATCTATTTTTTAATGCATTGCATGAAACTTCTATTTTGTGGTAAATTTAGTAATTCAGAAGTCAATATTATTGAAGTTTCTTAGAGAAATGCAAGGCAAATAGGAAATTAAACAAATATTACATACTATGTAGCAACAGTAGTAAAGTACATTGGGTGAAGGATCTAATTAAAGTTGGAAAGATTTTTATATATTCAGTTTCAAATTACTTATAAAATTTAAAATTATAAAGCAAGTAAATCTTACCGTATTGTTTCCTTTATATATTTTTATAAGGCCTTCTGTAATTACTATTTTTTAAACCTCATAAAGAAATTGATTTTTAATTGAAGGGTGACTCAGTAGTAACATCTTGAGGTTTACATGACATTTATAAAGTGCAGAAGGGATGGACTGATATCTAGCTATACTAACAACATGCTAGTGTAGCTGTTTTCCTATAGCCTCTAAAATAATTGTCATTTTTGACTTTTGTCATCTTTGTCAGTCTGAAGAGTATGAAAAGAAGTTCCAAAGTTGCTTTAATTTGTATTTCCCCACTCATTAGTGATTTAGAGCATTTTAAAAATATTATTGTTAATAGCTGGAATTTCTTTCTTTAAAAAATATCCATTGACTTATTCACATAATTTTCCTATTGGAGAATGGCTTTTAGTCTTACAGTTTTTGATTACTTCCTCATATAGCTTGGATATGAGACTTTTTATCAGAGAAACTTGCTGCAAAGGTTTTTTTTTTTTTTTTTTTTGCCTCAGTTGTAATATTTTGCTTATAATTTTAACTTTATTAGATTTTTTATGCAAAAACTTTAAAATTTTATGTAATTAGAATTGCCTACTTTATCTTGTGTGATCCTCTCTTCAGTTTTTTTAGCCATAAATACTTCCCTTATGCACAAAGCCATGCTTTTCTGAGTGAGTGTGTGTGTGTGTGTGTGTGTGTGTGTGTGTGTGTGTGTGTGTGTGTGTAAGAGAGAGTGCCGAGTGAGCATTTTATTTCTGTCACATGTACATTTGGAGCATCTTTTGGTTAAAATTAAGTCATAAAATATATAATGGATAAAAATAACAGATTCCACAGAATAAAAATGTCAATGTATATTGTATTTCAGCTAGTGAAACTTTGATATTTAGATTAGTGAATTCATATAATAAATTATTCCCATTATTTTCCTAAGGGAAACAGGCCTTTGTCCTATGTTTTGTGACCTGATGATGCCCAAATACAGTTGTGGAAAAACATAGGACTCTAAAAATTTTTGAGGGCAAAGAGAAGCTAAGATCAGTTATTTTAGTGGACAGGAATAGCCCGTTAGAGAAAGATAGGAAGCAGGAAGGCCAAAAGGTTTTCTTTTAGTAAGAGAACCCAATAAGTTTGGATGAAGATAGGTTACTTAATTCAATGAAATAGAAAAAGACTTTGTCATATAAATAGGATAGTGTTTTTAGTCAGCATTACTTATAGAAAGAACCCAGAAGGCTATCTATTGAATGAAGGTCATTGATTCTCAGTGATGATTTCAACTAGAAACCAAAAGAGGTAATATAAAACATAGAACCTAGAAGGAAAAGAATTTTATGAATGTAAATTTCTACAATTTTTGGGTTTCTCTAAAGATTAAAAGAGTTAAAGGGGTCATTTATGTTTAATAGGCTTTTTTCTTTTTCCATGTCCAAATGTTATTTCTGTCAGTTGAGTGCTTAATTAAATTAGGCAAAATGTTACTAATCTTGCTTTGAAATTAATCAGGCAATAAGAGATGATTATACATGAAAATTTAATTTAGTCGTGTGATTATTTCTGGTATTTCCTACTGAAAGGATTTATATACTGCCAAGAAAGTATATGCATTTAAATTATTAAATGATAAAAATCTGGAGGAAAGCTATTTTTGAGTTGGTTATTTCATTAATGAGAGAACTAGATAAAATATTTCAGAACTAATTGGGAATAAAAATACAAAAATGTAAAAACTGGCTTCTTTTCCATAATTCCATTTTACCTGTATGGGATAGTATTAATGTGGATATACATATCTTAAAAGTTTTTGGTCTAAGTCATTTGGATACAACATTGCACAAGCAGATTAATGTACAAATTGAATTTAAGTAGTCCTGTTTAGAAGTACTTGATGAATATATCAGACCCCTGGTACTTCAGGTACTAAGAATATGAGATAATTAACGTTTGTTCTCATTTAGGATAGTGAGGAAAAGTACTCCTAACTATTATGAACCTGAGAAAGAAATATGGTGTTATAAGATGGCCTTTCTGTTATTTTTTCTTGTTACCTATTCATTATTTTTTTCTTTGAAGATATTGTTTCTCAGAAAATGAGTAAGTTTAATTACTTTTGTAATCCTATTTTGACTTTTTAGTTTGAATCATAACATTTTTTATTCATAAAAATAATTGACCATGGGGACTATTTTGACATTTTGGGGACTATTCAGTGTAGCTATCCTGAGCAGATTTTTGCTAACTGTTACATGATGTCAATTGTGGAGTATCTAACTTATTTCCAAAAAAGAAAAAAAAAAGATGATGATAAAAGAGCTTAATAACTGGACATTTATATAGCACCTTAAAGTGTGCAAAATGTTTTACATATTTATTTCATTTGATTCTCATAACAGCTCTAAAAAGGAAAGTGCTATTATTATTCTCTTTTTTCTGAGGAAACTGAGGTGGAAAGAGTTGTTAAGGCCACAAAGGGTCACCCAGTTGAATATCTCAGCCAGTACTTGAATTTAGATTGTCTTTCTGGTTTCAAGTCTATTACAAGGAACTGAAAGTACATAGAACATTTGTTAGCCTCCTTAACTTTCTTTAAAGACTTTTCAAAACTTGCACATTATGCTTCTTTGTTATTAGTTCTTTTAAGATCCTTCCGAGGAATACAATAGAAATGAAACCTTTCTCTAGATATCTGTGCAGCTACACTGGCCCTCTCTATTATGCCTTCTGAAACTCCTATACATTGTTAACAAACTTCCTTTCATTCCAGATCTCTTTATCTTATATACTACTTCCATCTTTTTGTGTTTTGGAAAACTTGACTACATCCCTGACAAGCTGCCTTCTTATGATATTTCCTAATTTATTAGTGTCCTTTTTAAAATTTGATCTCCTTGGGTTTCTTACAACTCTTAAGAAAGAATGAAGTGTTTAGTAAAGACTTAAAATAATCAGTATACTAAGCATAGGTGACACAATTTTAAGCACATAAAATTGTCACACACACACACACACACACACACACACACACACACACACATATATCCTCCCCTGTCCAGGAGAGGATAACTTCTGCTTGTTAGTACTAATACCAGGAAAGGGAGTTTGGCTCTGAGAAATGTGAATGAAACAAAAGTGAAGTTCATTAGCATACCATTTCTGAAATTTTATGATTTGATTGCAATTAGCCAGAAATGGAAGAGGGAAGGGGTACTAAGACCTAGGTTGGGTGGCAGAGCAGAAAATAATTGGAATGAAGCTGAGACTTCATGTTCACAACGAGTACAGAATCCATGACTTAGCTTCTTCCAGTCCAGTTTACTAGAGAGAGCAACAGCAGTTGGAGGAATTGTGATTCTATTAAATCTGGAATATTAGTAAGAGCATCCTAGAAAATTTGCAGGCTAGGAATATGTATGACAACAAGGGATACCCACCCATTGAAAAAAATTCTTAACATTGTAAATCTCCTGCATATTAAACAACGTGACTGTGGGCAGTTGTAACTTTACTTCAACTAAATATAGGTAGAAACCTGAAATTTCCTTCCATCATAGGCAAGATCAGCAGAGTAGTAGATAGATGACTTGCAATGATCTTGAATGTTGCAGTGGAGAAGATAAAGGGCAAAAAACCCTTTGAATCTAGGCATATAATCTTTAAAAGAGAAATTTTCTCTTAAATTTTCACTGGCTGTTTTTCTTCAGTCAAGAGCAACCTGGGATTGTGAAGTCTGCTTTGGTTTGTATTCTGCTTTATGGTGGTCTGGGGGGAGTAGTTTTAAGACATGCAAAGTTAATTGAATTACAGAATACAAGCTTTATTTATGTGTGTATATGCACACACCCCAATACACGCATAAACATTTTTCTTTAACCCTTCAGTGTCACCTCAAACAGTTGAAAATGTTATCAATCACACTGAGAGATATACTAAATAATTATTTCTTTTATTCCAGAAGTATTCTATAGGTAAATGTAAAATGTAGTTTAGTAAACAAATGTATATATTAGAAAACTAGTAAATGTAAATTTTAGGAAAGTTATTTTGTACATTTTTTTTTACCACAAATCTTACATGTTAATGTTTGATTTTACCACAAATCTTACATGTTTGATCTTTTAAAAATGTGAACTATCATACTGCCTATGAATACTATATTTCTTTTGAAAAAGAATACAGGGATTATACATGTTATCAAACAATCATGTTAGAAAAAGATTAGAGAGCCTTAGTGTGTTATAAAATATAAAGAAATAATATTTTTAACAATATCCTTGTATTCACTTGAATGAAAAATCTAATTATTCTCCCGTTTATAGAAAATTGATCATTTCCAAAGAAGGACCTTGATTCCCTGAAACTAAAATTATTAAGAGTTTGTCTTTTTTTATGGAAACCAAACTAAAAGTAGAAATGGCTTTTATGTTGAATCTACCTTTAATCTCATTGGAAAGAGAGAATATTTTTAAAAGATTTTTTTTTTCCCCTCCTTGGGCACATCAGCATTTACAATAGTATTAGTCAGTTTATGTAAATTAAAACCCCATAACTTTAAATTACTAACTTTTTTCTTAGTTTATTGTGGACTTTTGCCTTTTCTCTTGGCATCACTATAAAATAGGAGTAGAAATTGCTTGGAAAAGAGAGAATCCCAGTGGGAGGAAAATGCAGAATTCTGGACCTCTGTATTGTGATAACTTTGGATAAAACATTATAGACAATATCTTCCATGATAGGATTGTTTAAAATTTTGCTGTCTTTTTTCAGTTTAGTATGTGAATTTATCAATTCAAAGTGGAAAAGTGTGGCAGAATCCTAGCTTAATGATTTCTTTTTTAATTACCCCATAAGAAAAGATAAATATTTTAAAGTCTGTGCATATAGTAAATTGTATCTAAACCATTCTGTCACTTCAGTTTGTACTTTTAAAATATTTGAAAAGCTTTCACAATAAAATAAATCTAACCCAAACAGGTTGGCAAAATGTAGGTGACATTAACAAAAATAATGCACCATGAAATATTTAATCTGATTGTTCCTTTAAATTCTATAAGATTTATAGACAGTATTGTAATTAAGGAATATATATAACATATCTATCTATCTATACATATAGAGTCATGTTTAATGTCACTGGGATGAAAAAAAAAAATTTTAATTATAATTTATCCTTTCTGCCCTGAAAAATAATACTGAAAATAGATGGTTAGAAGGAGACAAGCAGGACATCTCTGAAAATTAGCTGATGAATTATATATGTACTTTAAATGAAAAGCAAGTTATATATAATAGAAATGTGAAGATTCATGTATGAATCTTTATATGTCCTACTTTATATATGAAAGTGCTCATTATCTTTGATGTTTTTTAAAGTTAGGATGGGATAGAAGTAAAAACAATACAGAATACAAGAGTTTTTTAATGCCTAAGAAGTTAAGATTATTTTTGTTTAGGTTCATCATGTCTAGCAGATATACTGGCTATAAAATAAGGATAAAAATAAGGAATGAATCTGATTTCCTTGTTATAAGGAACATCCATATGAGTAATCTCTTTCTACCAAAGCATGTCAGAACCTTCTTCAGCAATTTATAGCACAGAGATTGACTTGCCCACCTCTCACACAGACCTCAGAGGCCTGACTCACACATGTCTCTGTTACTCTAAATCTAATTTTCTTTATATTTTGTCATGCTGCTTCTCATTAAAATATATTTTCTATAATTTACCTTTCATTACTTAAATGCTATTTAAAAACGATTCTGAGCAAGGAAAGTGACTGACTGAAAAATGTTCAGATATTGTATACCTTTTACTTGATCATTTCATGGATAGGAATGGAGAGGTTTTGTGGTTTTGTTGTTTGCTGGTTTAAGCACAGTTTTAGCAAGAATAATCAAAATGAAATGGATGCAAAGAATCTGAAGAAAAAAATTAACTGTTCTATTTAAACCTTAACACTGGACACTCTAGTATTTAGAGTGATTTTAGAGTAACCATGAAGATTAGCATATAGACTTGTCCCTCCAAAAAAAAAAAAAAAAAACTAACCTGTTAAACTTGAATGAAATGTTATTTTTGTCTAGGCTTACCCTGTATTCTTGATATATAGGATACTATCATCCTTTCATTTCCTATCAAATGAAATAATTCTTTATGAAAAGAATTATATTTAAATATTTTTATTGTTTTGTTGTCTGAATCAAAATTAACCTTGGTAACTATGAATATATAGAACACAAGAATAATTTATCAACTTTTTCCTTCCTGTTGTCTATATTAACAATGAATATATGAACAAATTAATAGAAATGCATTTATTGTGTTTACTCTGTGCCAAATACTGTGCTAAGTATTGGGGATATAAATAGAAAACTGAGAATGAACCCTGTGCTTCAGTGGCTTTTTTATCAGTAGTTAAGAGCACGTACAGAGTTTACCCTAGGAATAGAGGAATACAGTTTCTCATCTCCATATCATAGAATCCCTGGTTGGCTTTATGATTTAGCTTAAATATCATCTTCTGCATGAGGCTTTTTGAGGGAGAAAGAAAGAGAATTTATCCCAACCAGCTCTAGTGCATTCTCCTTTAATCTACTTTGTATATATTATTTGTTCTTATATTTTACAAAATTTTTAGGACCTCTTGACCAAGCCATGTAAATGATCACCTAGTATCACTAAAAAGGTAGTTTTAAGTGTAAGCACAAATGCAAATTGTACATTTTTTGAAAAAATCATCACAAACTTTTCCAAAGAGAGCTTTGTTGTAAAACTAATATGAGTTTAACTTAGATAGTAGCTACAATGGACCAGGAGCAAGCTGCTATCATTTTGAGATAATTTGCTTTTTCATGCTTTGATCTTTTACCAAACTGTCTTATTTTTTATTTTTATTCTCTCATCACTTCTGAATCAACACACAACTTAAGAAGGAATTGCTTTTGGTCCCAAATTGTCAGTTTCTCACTTCTTTTTAAGAGCATATACTGAAGAATAAAGAACAAAAAATTATTTAGGTGCCTGAATACTAGAGCTAGGTAAACATTATACTTAAATGTTTTGGAGACTAAGAAAATGTTTTAGAACTCTTTGTTTATGTGTGCGTGTGGGGGAGGGGGGGTGTATGTGGGTATGTTATGTGTTTGTCTTCATTAGCATATGTGTAGGTGGGTACATGATTCCAGCAATGATCTCTAGCAGGAATGAAGTGCATAAAAAGAAATGGATACTTTTGCGGTTAGGTTTCAGAAAGAAATCTTATGAAAAGATGTTTGGGAGAAAAATCTGTGAAGGAAGAAGTTCAAAATTTGAAGTTTGAGCACATAATGTACAATTGGGAGAATGAGGGCAACACCAAAAAAGGATAGACTCAAAAGTTATTTAGATTAAGTGAATTCCCTTTTAAACGCAAACAAGAATTAGTATCTTAGTCTCTCACTAATCTAGAAATGTTTCCTAAATGAGGGCAGCCATGCTGTATAATAAAATTTGCAACTTTCAGGAGTCTCTTTAAGTCCACTATCACAATTTAATTGGCTTTTGCTATGTAGAATTTTTTTTCTTCACAATTTTCCCTTTCATTTTTTAGTTTTAGGTCCTTATTCCTTAAGGGAAGGAGTGAAGATAATGATAAGGAAACTAATCTTCTTTCTCAGTGTCTGCCAGTGTGAATACCCTTGATAGTATTCTTTAATTTCTGTCTTGAAAAGATCTTTCAAACTGTTCTGTAGGCCTTCCAGTTATTTTTTTTTTTTTTTTTGGTGACTTTCTTTTTCATGTCATCATTGCCATATGGAGACACATTGTCACTGTCCTTTTCTGTGAAGTTATGCTTCTTCATTCATAGGCTTTTCTGGGATATAAACCAGAATCACTATGGGAAAGAAGTTACTATTTAGGGATTTTAATATATCTTGAGTATCTGAGGGAAAATAGTATTCACTGAAGGTTATAGGAGTCAGATAAAAATTATCTTTGGGCTCAGTGGTCCCATTAGTGAAACAGCCAGCTGTTTATAACTATAGTTAGCTCTCCTTTGTGTTAATTGTCTGTGTAATTCAAGATAAAAATGATACAAAGGCATAAACTTTTTTTTTTTTTTTTTGCTGCAAGGTTTTCATTTCTTTATTATGCTTTGTGCACAATAGAAAAGCATATTGTTACATAAAATTTCAAGTACTTATCTCATAGTTGGGAATGTAATGTTAATGTTTAAGAAATTGATTAATTTATTTGTACAGGTCATAAGAGTTATAAGAAAAGTATTAGTATAAGGGGATTAGATGAGGCAACCAAAAAAGTCTTGACTTGCTTATAGCAATTTGAAACATTGTTTCAAATTCATTTTATACAGATAATTCCCTCCTTTTGCACCTTAATCCTTAAATTAAGGGAAATACAAGTTTCAGACTTTTGACTATTGGATTTGTTATTCTCATCTGCTTCTGTTATATGCTAGCTAAATATTAATGATACTCAACTGAATTATGTACAAAAGAATAACACTGAATGTTTGTCCAAAATCATACGTGTTACTCTATTTCACAGGAATTGTATGGTTACAACTAAAATGAATAAAAACAACAACCATTAAAAAGATACTGTTTCACTTCTGACTTATTGGTGTCCAATATAGTTGGGTACATAGTTGCAATTATTGTCATTTAAGTTCCTGAAAGAGTGAGGCAGCACTCTATGGCCCCAGGATTAAGTGACTCAATAATAGATTGATCCTGCTTCATCTAACCAGTGGAGAGATATAGGTAAAAATATTTGGGGGAGAGGGGGGGTGGGGAAGCGCATTGATCAAGTAGAAAAAATGAATGTGCTTAGTTACAAAGGAAGGCCTTATAACTTTTAGAGAGAATTTGTTTAAAAATAGAGATTTTTAAGGACTTAAGCATAATTAAAACCAAAGAGATAGTTTATCCAGGAATCTTCAGGGAAGATCCTGATTCGGAAACCTATTTTAAAACACTACAAAGAGCAAAATTACCATGGTTTATTGGGTTATATTAAGGTCCTAGATACCTAAAAGGAAAATCAGAATCTTAGTGCCAGGAAAGGAAAAGTGACATGTGGAAGAGCCATGATCCTAGCAGTAGGAAGAGGATAACATGATAGAAAGAAGATCTGTCTTGAGTCAGAGAGTATTCTTTACAATTCCAGGGAATGTCTGCTCTTGTTCTTTACAGTAAAGACTTTTCACTGGGGGGAAGGAAAGACTGCACAAATGGCTAATTTAAATCACAGTTAACACAAAAAAATGCTATATTATCTTGTCATCACTTAAGATACCAAAAATAGAAGTTCCATGTAATTGAATATAATGCCTATGATTTTGATGCATATCACTTCTAGTCTCATCAGTTTAAATATCAATTTTAACTAGCTGTAGAATTCATTTACAATGTAACAAACAATGTAAAGATATTTACGTATTTTAACAATGTGATATCTGTGAAAAGGTCACAGCTAGGATTACTTCTTGTCATAAATTATAACTGCTTATTTCTTCCACTAGAATCATAGTCCCATCTTGTACTTTTCTCAAGATGGCAGCTGAAGTTTCTTAAAAACTCTATTCAGAATACTTTATCCTTCTCCATAGGATAAGGAGTTAAATTTTGGTCTCTCAAAATGCTTCTTCATCTTCCTTATCCTTAAGTTTACCCCATCTTTCAGGAATAAAGTTCTTTTGTCCTTTCTCTTTAGCCATGAACG
Source organism: Sarcophilus harrisii (assembly GCF_902635505.1). NCBI lineage: Eukaryota > Metazoa > Chordata > Mammalia > Dasyuromorphia > Dasyuridae > Sarcophilus > Sarcophilus harrisii. Next base: position 244,461,141 of record NC_045426.1, read on the forward strand.
CTAACTCTCCCTTGAATAGTAAATTAAATTATAACTTCCCAGCATTCTATTCCAAAGTCTCTGAGATGATGCCAAAGTACAAATGCTACAAATGCACAAAGCATATTACCCACCTCTTGACAGAAAGGTTATGGACTTAGTGTGAAGAATGAGACTTTAGCACCTAACCAGTTCAAGAATTTATTTTTGTTTTCAACTATGCATAGTTGTTACAAGAATTTATCCCTCCTCAAGTAAGAATAAAAGAAAATAAACTTTTGTTCATTGAAAAAATTTTCAGAAAATCTCTGAGAGAGGCTGCTTTAAATTACAGATATCTACATAGTTATAAATATATATATATATTTATTTATATTTATATATATATTTTCCTCTGAAGTTCAATTTTCTTTTTTAAAGTTTTTCTTTTTTATTAAAGCTTTTTATTTCCAAAATATATGCAAAAATAGTTTTTAGCATTTATGCTTGCAAAACCTTGTATTCCAAATTTTTCCCCTCGCTTTTCCCCACCCCTTCCCTTAGAGGGCAAGTAATTCGATATGTTAAAATATGTGCAATTTGAAAGTTCAACTTAAACAAAATTTCAATATTAAATGCACCTAAATTGTATGTTTTTTTTTTCATTTTAATAGTTTTTTATCCCAAAGGCTTTTTTTTTTTTTCTTTTGGTGGTGGTTTTTGCATTTTAGAATTTTTAGAGGGTTGCCTAATAATTGAAATTATAAACTAAAAGCTTGTTGCACGTGCAGGGCATCTTGTAGGTGTGCCTCATTTCTTTCCTTCTTGGTACCATGTGAAGTTGATCTGGCCCGAGGGACCCCAGACACCCATTTGTCTTAATTCAGTTGTATACTGACCTCAAATGCATATTCAGGATCTGAAGATTGAATTAATGGAATAAATTTGATAAAAAACTAAAATACAAAGTAGAAATAAATATTCAACAGGGATATACAGCTCTATAGGTCTCCACCTTCAAGGATATACCCATATTAAGAATAATTTATTAAGGAATAGTTTGCTAAATACTTTACTTCTTCCAATCATACTGGTTTGTGATGAATAATAATATCCTTCTCTATACTTCCATTCCTATAACTGATATTTTAAAAATTCTGGTCTTGGTTAACTAGGAATTATTGAAGACAACCATTTGGACCAAAAATCAAAACTGTATAAGAAAAGTCCATTGAAGTTTCCAATGATAGAATAAGATTTATCCTATTCTTACAGGATGATGGGGAAATGGTTGATTAGAAAAATGATAAAAAGATTCCATAAGGAAGGAATCTGTAAATAGCATTATTTTTATACATTAGTAAAATTCCATCATCAATTCTGTCCGCAAAAAAAAGATTCTCATTTTTTTCCAGCAAATTTATCTATTTTTAATATACATTGCCTTACGAATCATGTTGGGAGAGAAAACTCAGAGCAAAAGGGGAAAAAAAATGGGAAAGATAAAAACACAGAAAAAAGAAGTGAAGATAACTTGTATTAATTTACATTCATTCTCCTTAGTTCTTTTTCTGGATGCAGATGGCATTTTCCTGTCCGAAGTCTGTTGGGATTACTTTGGATCACCACACCACTGACAACTACCAAGTCTTTCGTAGCTGATGATTGCACATTCTTCTTGTTGTATGATGTATTCCTGGTTCTGCTTGTTTCGCTCAGCATCAGTTCTGTAAATTTTTCCAGGCCATCCTATAATTAGCTTATTCATCATTTTTAATAGAACAATAATATTCCATTGTCTTCATGTACCACAACTTGTTCAGCCATTCCCCAATTGATGGGCATTTACTCCTTTTCCAATTCTTTGCTACCACGAAAAGAGCTGCTACAAACATTTTTGTATATGTGTATCCTTTACCTTCCTTTTTGATTTCCTTGGGATATAGACCCAGTAATGGTACTGCTGGGTCAAAGGGTATGCACAGTTTTAGAGCCCTTTGGGCATAATTCCAAATTGCTTTCCAGAATGATTGGATCATTTCACAGCTCCACCAACAATACATTAGTGTTCCATCTTTATTGTTGCAGTGAAATTGCAGAATTCAAAATCCTGCTGAGAGGGTTTTCTAGGTCCCTATCCCTTGGGACTCATCAGAAACCCTTGTTGAGCTCCACAGAGTCAACAGAGTCGATCCCAAACGCAGGCAGTTCCTTCCAAATGTTCAACTCCTCAAAGGGTTGGGTCCTTGAGGACCAGAATTGACACTGTCATGGAAAGGGACTATGGAAGTATACTGAGCACAATTTTTTTATGGAAGTGCTGGCATTGCCCAGGTTCAGCAGCATATTCCTACACCCTGACCAGCATATTAGAGTTCCCCATCTTCTGCAAGAGTGCAAATCTTAGCCATGCCCCCAGGAATGCAAATCTCGGGCCCACTACAAGTTAGGAATTTAGAATGATTGGGCAAATCAAAGGAATTTTCCCAGAATAGGCTGTTGAAACAATGGCCTGTACTTAACAAATCCTGTAAAGCCAATAAATCCATCTTCACTATTCACTCAGACTGATTTGTAACTATGATAGAGTTTATTAAGGTCCTCCAGTTTTTGTTCACCAGATTGCCCTTTTTCTTTTACTTGTTGATTCCCCCAAAGCCTCTGAATATAGAGGTTCCATTTCTAATACATGTAGTGAATGAAGGATGCAGCAAAATCCTCAAAAATCTGAACTCTATCTTCCACTCAATAAACAGTTACCTGTGCATAACCACCTGAGCCTATTTTGGTCTGATGTTAAGAATCAAATAAATTTAAGAAGCTGGATTCCGTTTCTGACAATCTCTAAATTCCATAATATATGGGATTCAAAAAAAAAAAAAAAAAAAAAGGTAGAGGCAGAGTAGTTAATGGTGCCTAACGACCTCATTTGATATTTTCTGATCAAAGTACTAATGGGCTTATTTTCTATCTTTCCTCTTATCTACCTGTGTTTTAATAATCAAAGGCCTTCTGTTTCTCCTTAGGGCAGGGCCACCTGAGGGGTTTTTCAGGAGTGAGTAACAAGAGGTCTCTTTACCCCTAAACTCTTCCAGGTCATTTGCATTACACTATTCACTCTTCCTTTTTCCATCTTGACTTGTTGGTGATTTCTACACTTTTTCTCTCGAATCTCTAATCCCCAAATCGATTATATTGCTGATAATGTCTTTCCATGGCTTAGCTTAGAATTATTCCCATTATTTGTAAGCAATGTTCTTAAACAGTGTTTCTGAATGCAACTGTTCTGACTAGGTCCAACAAAAATTTATGTTATAGAAAGTTCCTTTATAAACTTAGAATTGCTTTCTTCACAGCAGCCTTTCCAAATTTGTTCAGCTCTTCTTATGTCTCCCATGGCTCTCTTTTCCTTCACTCTCTCAGTTGAGAACCTTGCCTCATATTTTGTAGGAAAAATTGAAGCCATTCACTGTGAACTTCCTCTCTTCCTGTCGTTTTCATCTCCTATAATTCAAAGGGCGTCTGTCCTCCTCTCATCTCTTCTTCACCCTTCTCCCACGTGATGAGGTACTCTTAGTTCTCACCAAGGCCTGCTCTTCCAGCTCTATCACCAATCCTATTCTGTTGGAATCTTTACAACCTATTAAGCCATTAGAATTGAAAGAGACAATAATTATCTAATTTAGCATGGTTCAATATGATTGATTTGATCTTAGAAGGAGATATTTTGGGCCAGAACTTGAAACAAGGTACTAAGTATAACTGATAGAAACGATGCTTGTGTTCACACCTTTAGAGAGCTCATAGAAGCAAGAAGTATTTAAGTACTCATTGGAGTTCACATGTTTGGGAGATTTCAGGGTTTAGAAAGAGATCCATACCTCCCTTAATCCCTGCCTCCAGAAGGCGGAGTCAGCCTTTTACACTCAGCATAAATACATCTCCAGTGAGCCAGTCCAAAGAGTTACTTGGGAACATTCCCAGAGGTCAGAGAGGAGCATTCTGGGAGGAAGCCCACAAGCCCTCTCTCAAGGCAAGAGAGATTCATTCCACCTTCCACCTTGGTGCTGGCTGAAGGCTGAAGAAAGCAGAGGCAGAAGCAAAGGACAAAACTGCAAGAGCTCTTAGAATCAAGCAGAGAGATAGACCTCAACTAACCGGACTATTTTGGAAGGAGAAAATAAACGTTTGCATTTTTACCAGCTGGCTGCATTTTGGGTGATTATTTAATTTCAACTGAAACTAAGGCTGCCTCCAGAAATCCTCCCCGAGAAACCTTCTCCCTCAGAGAGAACCATCTTATTATTTTAAAGAAAAAGAACACCCACACTATTCCATCCTGTCAGCTCCTTTTTTGTCCTTCTCCCTCACTCCCCTTGGCCTTATCACTTATTTTCAATCTTTTCATACCTATTGGTTCTTTCCTTACTGCCTACAAACCTGGCTACTTGAGTGTTCCTTTCTCATACATTAACATCCTATATCACTTCTGCCCTTTGTAGCTAGATTTATCAAAAGACCATCTACAACAGGTGACTACTTTTTCTTATTTCTCTTTCCACTTAATTCCTTACAACTCAGATTCTGATTTCATTATTCTATTGATGCCTCTCTCTCCAAAGTAATCCATGGTCTTTTCTCTCTCTCTCTCTCTCTCTCTCTCTCTTTTTTTAATTAAAGCTTTTTATTTACAAAGCATATGCTTAGGTAATTTTTCCAACATTGACCCTTACATAACCTTTTGTTGCAAATTTTCCCCTTTTTCCCTTCCTCCCTCCCCTATCTGGCAGGTAGTATAATACGTGTTAAATATGTTGAAATACATGTTAGATCCAGTATCTATACATAATTTATACAGTTATCTGGTTGCACAAGAAAAATCAGATCAAGAAGGAAGAAAAAGAAAAACTGAGAAAGAAAACAAAATGCAAGCAAATAACAGAGTCAGATTGTTATGTTGTGTTCCACCATGGTCTTTTCTCAATCCTTATTCTCCTTGGCTGTAGCATTTGAGTGTTAATTATCCTTTCTTCCTTGATATCTTCTTTTTTTTTTTTTTAAGGCCACTCTTCTGATTCTACTTATCTGATCACTTCCTCTGCCTCCTTCTAGATCCTTATCTAGATTATCTAGATCATGCCCTCTGAACCATAGGGATCCCTCAGACTTCTGTCGGGGGTGTTTTTCTCCTATATATATTGTGGTCTAAATTCCGTTGATTTCCAATCTCACATTTCCAATTGTTTTTCAGAAATTTTAAATTATATGTATTAGTAACCGTTGTAAAAATAAAAAACATTTTGAGATACAAAGCTTTCTAGAGATAATGATTAAATAGTAATGGTCAACAAGTTACCATTAAGTCAGGTCAAATAATCCCTCCATAAAGACAAAGGAGTGGTTTACAGAACTTATTTTTGTAACAGAAAAGAGAAATTAAAAATCATAGCAATCTTGGGAAATTTTTTTAACATAATTGTGAACAAAATTAATAATTTTGAACATAATGACAAAGTAAACCATCTGTTTTACCCTTCCTGGACTTTCTTAAGCAACGTTCATACTGTTGACAACATTTTAAGTGTGAGCATGTTGGGGGTATAATGAGGAGTTTGTAAAGTGGGACAACTATTAAATTTGATATTCTATTGGATTAGAGCCTGTGTCTATTAACCTATTTGTCAAGGTGAAAATGCCATAGGAATCTCAACTCTGCAGCTGTCAGGAAAAGGGAACTTAACACTGGGAAAGTGGAATTTAACTTTTAGTTAACTTATCATTAACTGGAAAGAGAAACTTATGGGTGTTTTTTGTTTTTTTTTAATTTGCCCAGTTATTTGTAAAATTTTTTTTTTTTTGGTTAAACATGTACATTCATTTTTTTTTTACATCTTCTCATATGAATCATGTTGGAAGAGAAAAATCAAAACAAAAGGGAAAACCACAAGGGAAAAAGAAAAGAAGGAGAAAAAAGTGGACATAGCATGTGTGGATTTATATTCTGTCTCTGATTAGTTCTCTCTCTCTGGATACGTATGGCATTTTCCGTCTGAAGTTTATTGAGATTGCCTTGGGTCACTGAACTATTAAGAAGAAACACATCTTTCATAGTTGATCATTGCACATTTTTGCTGTTGCTGTATACAGTGTTTTCCTGATTCTGCTTGTTTCACTCGGAGTCAGATCGTGTAAATCTTTCCAGGCTTTTCTAAAATCAGCTTTTCATCATTTTTTATAAAACAATAATATTCCATTACCTTCATATACCACAACCTGCTCAGCCATTCTCCAATTGATGGCCATGTAGCCATTTTCCATTTTTTTGCCACTACAAAAAGAACTGCTCCAAACAATGTTGCACATGTGGATCCTTTTCCCTATTTTATGATTTCTTTGGGATACACATTCAATAGTGGCACTGCTGGATCAAAGAGTATACACAGCTTTAGAGCTCTTTGGGCATAATTCCTTTTTTTTTTTTTTTTTTTAATTTATTATAGCTTTTTATTTACAAGACATATGCATGGATAATTTTTCAGCATTGACCTTTGCAACTTCTGTTACAACTTTTACCTTCCTTCCCCCCACCCTTTTCCTTTTATCACCATGTTCACTCATTTAGTAGACCCATTATTCTCTTTCAGTATTCAAGAGTTTTCAAGCTATCTGACTGGTGAAACTCATAAAAAGTAGCCCTCAGTTCCTATACCATTGAATAATATGTAAAAATGTTGAATCAGCCTGGAAATAGAAATATCCCAGATAACATTTAATATCAGTATTCCTATTTTTAGCAATGCATGAGTCCATTTTCAATCTTACCAGATTCTACTAGCTATTCAGAATGTCCTAGATTAGGTGCATATTGTCCCCAAATGCAAGTTCAAGATCTGAAGAGATTAAATCAGTGAGACAAATAATCATTATTTGTAAAAAGCCTTTTAGTAAGAAAAATTAATAATATTGTGCTCAAAGAGTTGCCTCAGTTCATCCTTTTATTAAATTGTATTTAGATATAAGTAAATATAAAACCAAGAAAAGATATATTTAAAAAGTAATTAGCAAAATTTTTTTAAAGTAATTAGCAAGCATATACAGATAAAGTTATCAATTTTTAGTGACATAGCTATATTGTTATTGAGTATTTCAAGAACAACCCTGCAATCATTAAAAGCAATGCAGTTTCCCCAAAACACCCCAGTTCCTTCTATTTAATTCTAGGTTCAACTCATTGGTCATTTCTAATATCTATATATTGTGACTGACCAGCTTTGTGAGTTTTCCATCTAATTGCAAATTGAAACCTGAACAAAACTTAGTTATTATCCATTTTCTTCTCTTCCCCCTTCCCACCTGGAGTGTTAGGTCCAATTCTTTTGAGTGAATGTAGATGTCATTTTGGAGACTAGACCTTGATACACATTAAATGTACTGTTCTCTGCTCACTGGAACATCAGGACCTCACCATTACTAAGAAATATATTTTCAATTTAAATTACTTCTATAGTCATCTTCCATAGGCAAGATTCCCTGGGCATGTCTTCTTGATGTATGTCTCATTTTTAAATAGAGGGTCATTGATTAAATTCTTTGCTTTAAATCTTTCAAGGAATGTTTTGTAAATTTGACATATTCAAGGGAAAAACAGTGGGCTGAAAAATAGCCTTTACCTACTGTTTTGTTCCACTTAATCAAAAATATTTTTATATAAAATAGATAATACACTTATTAGGATCTTGTGCTTGCTTCATCTTTCAGTCATTTTTGTTATTCTAAAGATGTCAGCTTTAGAATATTGCTTGTAAAAGCCTTTTTCTCCTTCTCAAAGCTTCATCCAACACTCTCTTTCTTGCTCTATCTCCCCCTCCCCCTTCTCCTTTTTCCCTCTCCCCTTTCTTCTGTGTCTTATCTGTCTCTCCCCCTCTCTTCAAAGATTAAGTAGAAAAAGAAAAGTATTTGTGTTGATACAAATATTTTCTTAAAAACTTTTTCTAATAATCATATTCAACATTTATCAAGACTAAGTTCAAATGTAGCCTCAGACACTTGCCACTGCCTAGTTGTGTGACCCTGGGCAAGTTATTTAACCCTTTTGCCTGAGCAAAAGAAAAAAGCTCAGGTGGAGCCTCAAGCTTTTCACTTCACTTCTTCAGTGCCTGAATACAAAGCAACCATAGCTGCAGAAACTTTCAGATGCTTCATGTTGGGAACTTTGCTCAACTGGTCAATTCAGGGGTCATCAATGCCTGTTTGTTGAATAGCTTTGTTTTTTCCCCAGGGTTAAGTAATTTTTTTTTTTTTTTAATAACTGTTGATAAACTTACAAGTATCTCAATTTATTTCAATATTAAACCTAAATTTCCATGGACTGGCCTGAATCAGACAGCCCCAAACAGCTCAATGCCCTCCAGATTGTAGAAATCATCTGTGGATATTAATCTATTTCAAGATTAGCTGATCTTCACATGTTTATTTTTTTAGGCCCATTTGTATTTCCTGTTGTTGCATATCAAGGACTGTGATGTTAGAATCCAGATATAGTGGTTCTACTGTCATTTGTAAAGAAAAGAGTTCATTAAAGAAATATTTACAGGTCTTTTCTGTTTTCCAAGTTTTATGCTTACATACTCATAAGATGTTCTAGTTTTGGTCTCACCAATTTTTCTGGAAACATTTCTTGTTCTATCATGTTTTCTTATGTTTTATGAGGCAAAACTTCTTATAACTTCCTATGCTCTGCTTCTATAAAATTCTACAAAATAATTTATAATATAAATTTGTAGTTCTTAGCCTGAGGTTCATGAACTTATTTTTTGTTGTTTTTTAAACTTGTCATTTTGCTATATTTTGCTTCCTTTGTTTTATTTTTTACATTTAAAAACATAAGAACGGATTTTCTTCAAAAATATGCTTCAGTAGATTACTCAAGGGATTCATGATGCAAAAAAATTAAGAACTCATTAAATTGCTGCCATTTCTCTTCATTTGGCAAAGAGCTCAAGTGAGGTAGGAATGAAACCTAATCTGGAACCATGACAACAAAAGGCATGATTAAGATGGTATAGTGAAGTGTTCCTAGCCTGAAGGCAGGAAGACTCTAAATCACCTAATATCTATTTCCCAGGTTTTTGGTGTGAATCAGATATTTATAAAAGTCTTAGCATAATGTTTGGCATTTTCTGGTTTGGGTCAGCTGGTTTTTGATACACATCTCAAAACTTTTTAGCAAGGCAATGAAAATTATCTTCAAGACTTTCTCCTATTAGACAACTGGTATTTCAGCACGCATGCCCCAAGCTTTCAATGCAATCAGATGGTCTTCAAAGCATATTTTGTCGTAGAGACGAAGGCATTGATTTAATTTCTTATACACCTATGGCATAAAAGTCCAACATAAGAATAAGTGAGTGCTCCTTAGGCTTGATAGATATACTATTACCATGCAAGTCAAAACATTCTTCTAACTATGATGGACCCAACTATAGCTCAACCAAGAGTCTATTAACGTACCTATCTTCTTGTAGTTCCTCTAATATAATTTTCCTTTGTAATTTTAGCCAATCTGATGGCTGTGAAATACAACCTCAGAGTTGTTTAAATTTTCATTTCTCTAGTTAATAGTGATTTTTTTCCCTATGATTGTTGTTAAATAGGATTTCTTTCTTTAAATGTAGACTCTCCATATCCTTTGATTATGTATTTGAATCAGTTCTTTATGTTTCCTGGACACTAACTCATTATCTGAATAAGCTATTATATAAATTTTTCTCCAAGTTAACTGGGAAAAGTTTTAACTGTATATATGTGTGTAGTGTACATGCAAAAACATTTGTTTTATGTAATAAGAATAATTATTTACTTTTTGGATGCCTTCTATTCCTTGTTTGGTTATAAACTCTCCCCCCTTTTCAGAGTTATTAAATGTACTTCCTTCATTGCTTCTCTAATTTGTTTGATGATTTATAGCTTAAATAATGTATCCATTTAAAGTTACCCTTGGTATATGATGTGAAGTATTATTCTAAATCCAATTTCTGCCAAACTGCTTTCCAGTTTTCCCAGCAGCTTTTACTGAAAAATAAGTCCTTATCCCTAGTATTTGGTATTTTTGTGTTTGTTGAACAGTGTTCCTGTTTGTTTGTTTTTGTAACTAATTGTATAATTAATCCAGTCCATTGGTTGACTCTAATTTATTAATCAGTAGAACCATAACAATGATCAAATTTTTAAATAGCAATCATTTCTGCTTTGATCAGAAACCCTGAGGATCTTCCCTTCCCAGATTTACTTATTTATTTATTTAGAGGTGATTTTTTGTTTTGTTTTGTTTGTTTGTTTGGGGGGCGGGGGTGAGGGGGGGTGGACTAGGTTAAAGAGGAGATTCTTGCTTCAGTTGCTACCTAGACTTAGTCACTGAATGGGGCGCCTCAGTCAGACTGAGACTCGTTGAAGACCTTAGCTCAAAAAGGTCAAGGTCTTCCACTGTATCCAGGACTATCTCCAGTCACTCTTATCTGAGTCTTGCCACTGGACTTAGATGGCTTTGGAGGGGAAAGATGCAAGTGACCTTGACCAGCCTTCCCTCACTTGGATTTTTAAATCCAATTCACTTGACTGTCATCACATCACTCCCGATATCATGGTCTTCTTCTAGAACAAAGGACAAACAATAACAGCAATCAGCAGAAAATAGTTTTTATGATTGTGATTTTGTAATATATCTTGAGATCTGATACAATTAAATTCTCTTTCATCTCATTTTTAATTATTATTTTTTCATTATTTTCCTTGAGATTCTTGACCTTTTGTTCTTCCAGATGAATTTTGTCATTTTTCTTTATCTTCATTTCCTTGGGTACTTTGGGATGGCATTGAAAAAGCAAATTAATTTAGGTACTAATGTCGTTTTTATTATACTAGCACCATCTATGAGTAATTATTATTTTTCTAATTCTTTATACCAGTTTTTATGTTAATAGCATTTTGTAGTTGTATCTGTATAAATACTATATATATCTAGGAAGGCAGATTTCAAAGTATTATATATTTTTTGATATTTTAAATGTGTTTCCTTATTATCTCCTCTTAGGTTTTGTTGATAATATAAAGAAATGTTAATTATTTCTAGGTTATGCTTACTTCAATTCCAACTCTACTCCTTACTTTTACCTCCTCTTCAGCAGCCTTCTCAACCTGGAGAAGCTTCTAACCTTACATAACCTCTTGTTAGTTATCCAAGCCATACTCATGTCACTCGACTCCAGTTATCTCAAGTTATTATTCTCTGGACTTTTCCATCTCCTCAGAATTCCCTTTCCTTTCCTTTTTTAGTCTCCCCCATTCTATTTTCCAAATAGCTTTTAACTTTTTTAACAGTTTATAAAAACTGTTCGGTCCTTGAAGAGACAGATTATTTCTTTTGATTGTATTGGTTTCCCCAGCATTGATCACAATGCCTGGAACATAGTTAATATTTATTAAATTCTCTGTCTGAAGTTATTGTTGAATGATGTATGAGCATCTCAATTCATTTTGATATTGAACCTAAATTTCCAGAGGACTAGCTTAAGTCAAATATATCCCAGAACAACTTCATTCAGCATTGGTCTTCTGCTCTGAGAAATCTTTAGGCTTCATTTCAGTTCAGGCGTACCTTTGTTCCTCAGGGACATTCTGGAATGTTACACACAATTGCTTCCATATATCTGCTTCTAATTCCTCACACTCTCTAATTGTAAGAATTAACCCCTCCTTTTTATACAAATTCTTTTGAGGGTGATCCAGCCTCTCACACATTTGCAATCTTTGTTCCTAGGTCTGATTGAGTGGTTTAATCAGAAAGTGTTTTTACTTTTTAAAAAATATAATGACATATAAGTGGGAGAGATAATCCCAATGGAGCTTCATAATCTGTTTCAGGAATAGAAATCCTGGATGTTTAGCTAAAATGCAAAGTGTGAAGGAGAGAAAAGTGAAATGTATATGAAAAGACAGTCTGAGGTCATATTGTGAAGAGCTTTAGGTATTCATATGTTATTCTAGAATATTAGTTATAATACAAGGTAATGATCATCACGTTTAGAGGAAAAAAAGAAATGGAAAATATTTCTGGGCAAGTTGTTATTCAGTTTTTCAGTTTCATACAACTCTTTGTGATGCCAGACCCCTCTATCCTCTACTATTTCTTGAAGTTTTTCTAAAATAGTGTTCATTATTTTCATAACACTATCTAACAGTCTCATCCTCTGCCCTCTTCTTTTCCTTTTGTTTTCAATCTTTCCCAACATCAGGCTCTTTTCCAATAAGTCCAGTCTTTTCATTATGTGGCCAAAGTATTTAAACTTCTGCTTCAGTATTTGTCCTTCTAGTGAATAATTTGAATTAATTAAAGTATTAACTGATTTGATCTCTTTGCTATACAAGGGACCCTCTCCAGTACTGTCATTTAAAAATAAAGATTCTGTAGTTCAACTTTCCTTATAATCTGCTTTCTCACTACCATACATTTCTATTGGAAAAAGTATATCTTTGACAATATAGACTTATCAGCAAGATGATGCTTTTTTACTTTTTCCATTGCTTTCCTTCCAATAGAATCTTTTAATTTCATGGCTGCAGTTGCCATCTGTAGTGATCCTTGAGTCCAAAGAATATAAGATCTGACACTGTTTCTATTTCTTCTCCTTCTGTTTGCAGGAAGTGATGTGACCAGTTGTTAGGATTTTGGTTGCTTGATTTAGGGGTTTTTTTTGTTTGTTTTGTTTTGTTTTGTTTTTTAATGTTAAACTTAAAGCCAGATTTTACGCATTCCTCGTTCATCTTCTTCAAAAGACTTGTGAGAGATGATTTATTTGGACTCCTACTTTATTCTAAACAGTATTAATCAATTTGATTAAATCATATCAGAGTTCTGTTTATAAGAGCCTGGAGCTATAAGCTACAGATTCTAAGTTCACTTGTTTAAGTAAAGGGAGTTAACTAACGGCCCTCCGCCTTTATTTTGCCTTGCCATTGTAACCAATCCCAGTATGTCAGTATGGAATGTCCCCCAAAATATTTTTGTGCTTCCAGATCAGTCCCTTGTTAAGTAGGAGCAGATGATCATCTTATGACCACTTAAGTCACTGACTGTGATAGCTTATACCATTTCTTCCTGCCCAACCTAAGGAGAAGCCTTCCCATCTTGTGTGAAAATATTCCTTATGTCACCTAATTTGTGATACTATTGATACCTTCTTTTGCCTTTTTTAGCTTATGTGTTACATGTCAATCAATGAAATTTTTTTGTACTTGGTATATAGTTGTTCTGGAATGACTGGGCACATCTAAGCTTATAAGAATAGGGCCCTGGAAGGAAGAAGCATTTCAGATCATGAAGAAGATCTGAAGTCCATTTCATTAGAAGGAACAATGAATCTTTTAATAAAAGACCATTGGCTCAAGATCTCTGCCTCAGTCCCTTTTATTGTAGGTGGGATAGTTTTAATCCCCCTAGGCTTCTTAATTCTTATTCACTTTCTGCCACCTGAGTGGTATCATCTTTATATCTGAGATTACTATTCTCTCAGCAACCTTAATTTCAGCTTTTGATTCACACAGCATTTCACATGATGTACTCTGTATAAAAGTTAAATAAATAAGTTGACCATAAACAGTCTTGTCATACTCCTTTCTCAATCTTAAACCAATTACTTGTTTCATGTTTGATTCTGTTATTTTCTTGATCCACATATAGGTAACAATAAGTTGATCTGGTGCTCCATTTCTATGAGGACTTGCCACATTTTGTCATAATGCACACTGTCAAAGGCTTTAGTGTAATCAATGAAGCAGAAGCAAATTTTTTCTGGAACTCCCTTGCTTTCTCCATAATCCAGTGAATGCTGCAATTTGGTCTCTAGTTCTCTGAACTTATAAAAACCAGCCTGTTCTGGTAATTATTGCTTCACATATTTCTGGAGCCTAGCTTGCAGAACTTAACTATCACCTTGCTGATATGTGAAATGAGTGCAATCGTTTGATAATTTGAATGTTCTTTGTCATTATCCTTTAAGACTGGTTTGTAAACTGATCTTTTCCAATCCAGTGGGCACCATTGAGTTTTCTAGAATTGTTGGCATATTGAGTGCAACATTTTGACAGCATCATTACTTAGGATTTTAAATAGTTCATCTGGAATTCCACTACTTTTACTAGTTTTATTTTTAGCAGTGCTTCCCAAAATCCACTTAGCTTTATTCTTCAGAATGTCTGGCTCTATGGTTATCTATAGGAAATATTAGTATCTTTCTTATTTTGTTCTTTGTGTATTCTTGCCACTTCTTTTAAGTCCCTACCATTTTTTTCTTTTACAATGGCCACTTTTACATGAAACGGCCCCTTGATATTTCTAATTTTCTTAAAGAGATCTCGTGTTATTCTCATTCTATTGCTTTTTCTATACTTTTGCATTATTTTTTAAGAAAACCTTATCTCTCCTTGTTATTCTCTGGAATTCTACATTCACTTTCTCTTTGTTCTTTACTTTCCTGTTTCCCTATTTCCTCAGCTATTTGTGAAGTCTCATTAGACTGCCATTTTGCTTTCTTGCTCATTTTCTTTGGAATTATTTTGTTGTATTCATACAGATATGATTTAAATAATGTCCTTTATGAAAATGAAATATTGGTGATGAATTGATTTTTAAGTTATTAGATCTGTTAAATAGAATGCCTGAAAAACTATGGATAGACTTATACAATACTGTACAGAAGAAGGCAACAAAAAAAATTACAAAGAAAAAAGGCCATTTCATTTCTTTTAAGGAATTCTTGCCTACATTAGTATATGTAGTGATCTCTTGAATTAAAATTCGTCCATTCCTATCCATTTACATTCACTGACACCCAAGATGTTGATGCTTGATCTTTCCATTTCCTGTTTGATCTCATCCAGATTATCTTGATTCATAAATCCTGCATTTCAGGTTACTGTGCAATCTTGATCTTTACAGCATCAGACTTAACTTTTGTCACCAAATCCATCAGCAGGTGAGCTTCCTTTTGGCTTTGATTCAGCAACTTCATTAATACTGGAGCTACTTGTAGTTGTCCTCCATTCTTGCCCAATATTGTATTGGATGCCTTCCAACTTGAGGGGCTCATATTCCAATGTCATCTCTTTCATTTTAGTAATTTCCATAAAATTTTATTGGCAAAGATACTGAAGTGATTTGCCATTTCCTTCTCCAGTGGATAGCCTTTTGTCAGAACTCTTCACTGTGACCTTTCCTTCTTGGCTAAGCCTGCACAATATATCTTACCATTTCTTTGAGCTACACATGCCCTTCTGCTATAAGAAGACAGGAATCTAGTAGAGCAAGAAATACCAGCTAAGGCTCAAAAAATGAGTAAAATATATTTTAAAAATATTTCCCCTTTCCTATAAGGACAGATGAGCACAAAACAAATTTATAAAAATAAGAGTCATTCAATCTCCAATTAATAAGTGGTCAAAGGATATGAAATCATTTTTTTCCTCTGGAGGAAAAAATCCAAACACCAACAGCCAACAGAATAACAATAGGAAATATCAGTGGAAAAAAAATTATTCAAATAACTATTAAGTAAAAAAATACATATCAAAACAACTCTTAAGGTCTCCACATCTTTCCGATTGGCAAAGCTGAAAGAAGAGGAAATGTTGGATATTGGAGGGGCTTTGAGAAAACAGTCAATGACTAAAAAGGCCATTAACTGTGAAGTCATTTTGTTGAAATCTCTGAACTTAGGCAACTGCTTGAATCACCACTTCACTGATAGGCCTGTGCTTGATGCATTTCCATTTTCTTAGGCCTCCATAAACTTGGGCTCTACTAACCTAACCTTTAAGATACATTAATCAGCAAAATTTGAAGCCTTCTAGGAAAACTTGAAACCAGTCTTTTAGAAGCTAGATATAGAATATCTCATACCATATAATAAAATGAACTTCTAATAGGTATAAGACTTATAAAAAGTAACATCAAAAACAGTTTGAAGATCAAGGAAGAAATTAACTTTTAATATCTATAAATAAAGAAGAATTAATGACCAAACATGTGATAGAAAAGTTCAATGGACAATCCATTCTCCACACAGCTGTCAAAGTGATTTTCTGTTGTAGAGATCTGATCATGTTACTCCTGTAATTTGAATGACTCCCTATTGCTTCTCATCGCCCCCTATGGATTTAATTATCAACTCTTTGCTGATAATTCTCAAATCTACCTATCTTGCCCTAAACTCGCTGCTGATGTCCATATTTGCATCTCGAATTGCCTTTCTGACATCTTGAACTGGATGAACTGGAGGTTATTGCCAACCATTCAGATTGGCTCTTTAGGAGGATACCCCTTGTCCCTCAGTATTATCTTGAGCTCCTCACTATCTTTCTCCTCTCTCCCTCCCCCACATATAGTCTGGTGTCGAGGCCTATTAATTCTACTGTTGCAATATCTCTCAAAAGCATTCCCTTCTTTCGTCTGATACTGCCATCACTCAGGTGCAGACCCACTCTTTACATTTAGGATATTGCGATAGGTTGCACTCCTTACTCCAATCCTATTCTCCACTTGATCATTAAATTGATTTTCCCTGAAGTGCAGTAAGTTCCAGGGGCTCCTTATCACCTCCACTCTCAAACACAAAATCTTCTGTCATAATATAATATTCTGCCTTCTACCTTTTTTTCCTCAATCTCATATCCCTCACATACTTTTCTGTCCAGTGATACTGGCCTTTTTTGCTGACTTCCAAACAACATGCTTTCATCTTTTGGCTTCGGTCATTCTCTCCAGCTGTCTTACATGCTTGGAATGTTCTTCCTCCTCATTTTTGCCTCCTGGATTCTCTGGCTTCCTTTAATTCCCAATTAATAGCCCACTGCCTACAGGAAACTTTCCAATGTATCTTAATTCTAGTGCTTTCTCTCTGTTGATAATTTTCTATTTACTCTGTATATGACTTGTTTGTACTTGTTTTCATGTTTTCACTTATTCTTCCTTTAAGAATGTAAACAACTTAAGGCCAAGGTTCTTTCACTTTTGTCTTTGTGCCTAGTGTAGTGCCTGGCACATAGTAGGTGATTCATAAATATTTGGTAAATCACCAGAATTACCTTCAGAGTACAGTACTAAGTTTCAGTGGATTTCCTTAGGATTTAATAAATTCCTCTTTAATAGAGGTCTTCAAGTAGAAGCTGGATAACTACTTGTTGGGGTATATTGTAAAGGGAATTCCTGTCTAGATACTGATTGGACAAAAATACCTCTAAGTTCACCTCTAACATTCAAAGTTCATAATTTTGTAAGTCTCTCCACTACGGAGTATTAGGATGGTTTTGGATTCTCAAAAAAAGGAGAATGATATTCAGTCACTGGACTAGAAACCTGGCTTCTTTGTTCAGAAATGAGATCTTGGAGAAAAATAACAGCATTATTTGGGATTTCATGTACAGAGGCTGTCATTCTCTCAGATAGTAAGAAAGCGATTCATGTGAAATAAAATTTCTTTCTGTTCCCATAAGAGAAACTGGTAGCTCATTGAACAGGAAAATTATGCCTGCAAAGGAAAAAAAAAAAAGATGCCATATTAGATGGTCAGGAATAGAAGTATTAACTTTGAAGTTTACCTTATAGCTGGAGGCAGTTTAGCAGGAAAGGAAGAGCAGTGAACTGTGAATTAGGAGAATTGAATTTGAGACTTCATTCTTTCATAATTGACTATTTGACCTTGGATAAGTAATTTTACATTTGGGAGCCTTAGATTTATCAATTCTCCCTTCTAGCTCCTAGAATTCTCTAATTTTACAATTTTTGTACTTCCTAACTTCAAACTTTTTTGTTTTTATGAAGCCTTTAGCCTCTTTCTGGAAAAAATTCAACTAGCATCTTTGAACTAATATAAAACACAAGCTGTTCATTTATGTTAGGATACTATTTTAAATTTCCACATCCCCAAAATATAACTGCAGCTATAAATTTGAAATGAAAAAATGGAATCTCATATTTATATTCTTTTTCATTGGA
The DNA here is from genome assembly GCF_902635505.1 of Sarcophilus harrisii. Classification (NCBI taxonomy): domain Eukaryota; kingdom Metazoa; phylum Chordata; class Mammalia; order Dasyuromorphia; family Dasyuridae; genus Sarcophilus; species Sarcophilus harrisii. The sequence continues at coordinate 244,479,145 of NC_045426.1, forward strand.
AAAGCATATTAAACTTCACAGCTTATTTTTAATAAACAAGAATCTCATTTCTATTGACTAAAGTATTTAAACAGATGAATGCATTTATTGAGTTCTGTTAAAACAATGACAGTTCATTGGAGAGAGAAGAGGCAGAATGGTGGAAGGTGGTATTTCACTAGCAAAAGCATCTTTGCAAATTTCAGATCCTGATGACATTTATATCTACAACTTAGAAAAACTCATTTTTTCCTGAAGGTCTGAATAGAGGAGAGAACCATAGTAAGCAATTCTGTACTTTTTTTTTTTTAAGATATCAATTTGAATAGTTCTGGAAGAACTCAGACTGTACTGATAAAACTCTCCAGAAAAAAATGTAAAAGGGCTCCAGATAAAGTAATGAGCAAAAGAAGATCAAAGAGAAGAATAAGTGCTGATGTAAATCCAGGATTGCACAAGAAGTTGACCAGAAGTCTCTAAGAGTTAAAAGAAGAAATGCTGGATATTGGTGCAGGGAGGAGAAAGGTGGTGCAGAGGTTGGCACCAACTTCAATAAATGGGTCCTAAAACCCCCAGTTGTTTCCATTTTTAATATGGACCTTCAGGGCTATAAGAGGAATGATTTCATTTCCTGATAGATTATTATGCAAGGAGACAGGAGTTATTGATATACACATGCCTTAGAGGCCTCCAAAAGGACTGGAACCAGTGGGATTGTCAAAATTCTGTCAGGGACACAGTAAGGAATAGAGCCTACTTCTCTAGGGTGAGTTTGAGAGAAAAGGAGAACAATTAGGCTGAAAGCAATAGCCAAGTTGGACAACCAGGTGGCAAAGATAGAAATTGGATAATATAACAACATATTATAATATTCTAGTCATTTCATCAAGAACTTTAGCAATGATATCTAGATCTAGTTCTCAAGAGTGTGCTCCAGAGATTCCTGGTGGCCTTCATTCAGAGGGTCTACAAATTCAACATTAGTTTTAATTTTTAATATAATAAACATCTATAAATATGACCCATATAAACAAAAATTCTTCAGATAGATCCTCCATACTATTTAATAATCTAAAGGGATACCGAGAATGAAAGTCTGATAACCAATGATTTACAGAGAGGATGGGATCAAAACAGGCTTTGTCATTCCATGCAGCAGTATAGCAGAAACGGAATCAAAACTTGGCACAAAGTCTCTTTTAAGGATTAGTAAGTATGAGTAAACAGAAGAAAATTCCATATACAGTGGAGAAATACTATAGGTTAACATCTTAAACCTAGAAGAGAGTAACTCCACAATAAGTATTAAGATATCCTCATGAAAAGAATGTGTTGGCCAAAAGGACTCTAGGAATGGTTGGAAGAAATGAAACGAGATTAAGAATATCAAGGGAATTTTTCATTCCCATGAAAAAACCATGAAGGAAGGTGGCCTAGCAATACCAGATCTCAAACTATATTATAAAGCAGTAATCATAAAAATTATCTGGTACTAGCTAAAAAATAAAGTGGTCAATAGAATAGATTTTGTGCACAAAATACACTAGGCAGTGACCATAGATAGTAAGCTAGTATTTGATAAACCCAAAGATCCCAGCTTTTGGGATAAGAACTCACTATTTGACAAAAACTGCTGAAAAAACTAGAAACTGTCTTGACACAAACTAGATATAGATCAACATTTCACATTGTGTAACAAGATAAACTCAAAATGGGACATAAAAGATGGTACTATAAGCAAATTAGAAGAGCAGGGAATAGTCTACCTATAAGAATTATTGAGAAAAAAAAATTCATGGCCAACCAAGAAATAGAGAACATTACAAAATGCAAAGTAGATCAAATTTAATTATATTAAAGAAGGTTTTTGTACAACAAAAACCAATGCAATCAAGATTAAAAGGAAAAGGAAAGGCCTAGAAACACTCTTTACAGTAAATGTCTCTAATAAAGATCTCTTTTCTGAAATATATAGAAAACTAAGTCAAAATTATAAGACAAGTCATTTCCCAGTTGATAAATGGGCAAAGGATATGAACAGTTTTTAGATGAAGAAATCAAAGTTATCAACAGGCATATAGAAGTGTTTTAAATAAATCACTTTTGATTAGAAAAATTCTAATTAAAACATGAGGTCCACCTCATACCTGTTAGATTGGCTAATATGACCAGAAATGGAAGTAGTAAATTTTGGGGAGAACGTGGGAAATTGGGACCCTAATTGGTGGAGTTGTGAACTGATCCAACCTTTCTGGAGAGCATTTTGAACTATATTTATAGGGCAACCAAATGGTATGTATCCTTTGATCCAGCAGTATCACTACTAGATCTGTATCTCAAAGAGATCACTAAAAAAGGGAAAAAGAACCTACATGTGCAAAAATATTTATAGCATCCCTATTTGTGGTGGCAAAATACTGGAAATTGAGGAGATGCCCATCAATTAGGAAATGGAAGAACAAGCTGTGGAAGGGAACATAATAGAATACTGTTGTACAATAAGAAATACTGAACAGGTGGGTTTGGGAAAAATTTGGAAAAGTATACAAACTGATGCAAAGTGAAATAAGCCACAGCCAGAAAAACATTGTACCAGTATCAGCAACTATCAGCAACTAGTAATGATCAACTATGAATGATTCAACTCTTCTCAGCAAAACAAATAAGACAAGTACAAAGGATTCATGAAGAAAAATGTTATCCATACCCAGATAAAGAATTGATGGCCTCTGAATGCAGACCAATGCATAATTTTTTACTTATTTTATTCTTGTTCATGTTTTTCTCCCTTTTGATCTGTTTCTTCTTTCACACCTGTAACTCATATGGAAATATGTTTTATATGATACAACATGTAAAAACTATATCATACTGTCTATGTTTAGAAAAAGGAATCAGAGGGAAGAGAAAAAAATTTCAAACTCAAAATCTTGTAAAAATGCTAAAAATTTTCTTGATATATAACTGGGAAAAATACTTTTTTTTTTTTTTACCTTTTTTAATAATAGCTTTTTATTTTTCAAACTACATGCAAAGATAGTTTTCAACATTCATCCTTACAAAACTTTGTATTCCAAATTTTTCTCCCTCCTTCTCCCCCTTCCTCCTCCTCTAGGCAGCAAGTAATCCGTTGTAGGTTAAACATAAGCAATTCTTCTAAACATATTTCTACATTTATGCCGCACAAGAAAAAATAGATCAAAAGAGGGAAAAATGAGAAAAAAAAAAAAAAAAACAAGCAAACAACAACAATAAAAAGAGTGAAAATACTATGCTGTGATCCACATTCAGCCTTCATAGTCGTCTCTCTGGAGGCAGATGACTCCATCTCATAGTTCTCTAACTCAGAGTTGGTAAATTATACATACCCTTGATACAAAGATATTACTATTACTAGTCAACGAAAAAGGAAAATAACCTAGATGTACAGAAATATTTAGAGCAGTTCTTACTGTAGTGGCAAAGAATTAGAACCAAAGGATGTGCTCATCATTTAGGGAGTGAATAAACAAATAATGGTACATAATGATATATGAAAATAATGGAATATATTGTACCATTAGCAACAATGAAGAAAAATTGCAGAAACTGCAAAAAAAATGATATGGTATAAGTGAGCAGAAGCATAAGAAAAATTTATACAATAACAGTAGATCGCAAGTGGCACAACTTTCAAAGTCTTAACTCAGATTAATGCCTCCACTGTGAATCCAGATGAGATATAAATGTTTTTCCCCTGAGGCAATGAGGTTAACTGACTTGCCCAGGGTCACACCCCTAAAAATTGTGTCTGAGACTACATTTGAACTCAGGTTCTCTGGTGCTCTATCTGGTCAAGTAGCTGCCCCAAGATATAAAATCTTGGAATAGTCAAGGAAGAGCATGCAAAATAAAATCAAGCAAACAAAACAGCTTTAGAAAACCAACAGATCAGAAACTCTTCAGCTAAACACACACACACAAAAAAAAAAAAAAATAGAAATTCTGAAAGTCAAGGGATCAATAAAATTTGAAACCAAGGTGGGAAAAAAAGGGACTGAATAAATAACTAGGAGCTTTGCTCTGTGTGGGGCACTGATAAAATACAAGTTTGGTTTGGTTTTTTCCTTTCTACTTCCCCTTTAATACTAGTGCCGTCACTCTGTTCATCTTTGATTTATCCTGTCTGTATCTTATATACGGCCGTTTTCCAAAATTTCCCCCCATTTAATTGTCAGTTACTTGAAAGCAGGGGCCCTTTTTTGTTTTGTTTTGTTTTTAATCCCTAGAATTTGTCACAGTAAATGGCACAAAATAAATGTTTAATAAGTGTCTCATAATTAGCTGAAAATGACTAAGCTATAAAAAGCATGAGATAATTTGAATATTTAACAGAGAAGAAAAGTACCAAAATCAAAAATGAAAATATTTTACAATAGATTAATAGAATATAAAGGAAAATATTATAAATTATTTTATCTGATACTGTGCCAACAAAACTGAAAAATATCAATGAAATCAGATGAATTTAAGTAGCCCAGTCTCAGAAGAATAAATTGAATCATGTTTTTCTAGAAATTATTTTACAAAGGACTGATTGTTTAAAAGAATGACATTTTATCCAAGCCTGTCACCTCTAAGTTTTTGGTTCAACTGACTGATACCTTTATTTGTATCTTATTCTATATTTCTAGTCATTAATAATATTGATATGATCTTGGTATCTGTATGCCCAGTACAAAATATCTTAATCATACCAAAATAGAAATGTTTCTATCTGAAATAGATTTTAAGTTCTGTTCACATTTCCTGCTTTCTTGACATGAATGACACTTTTCAGTTGAGGAATTCCATAATGAATATGTAAGAAGCTGTAGTAGTGATATATACTTTTTAGGATTAGTAAGCTCAAGAGTTAAGTGAAGGGGCAGCTGGGTAACACAGTGGATAGAACAACAAGCCCTGGAGTCAGGAGGACCTGAGTTTAAATTCAGCCTCAGACACATTTATGACCACTGAGCACCATCCTTTTGATTACATATAGTGTATTGCTGATGCAATTCCCTCCATGGAAAAGGCTAAGTTAAGGAACCCGCTTCCATTCTGATGTAATGGAAGTCACTTGGAAACTTTGGAGCAACAGGTTCTTTTCTACATATGGTGAAAAAACAAAGTCTTTTTGGTTGACTGGGGGAGCATTCCAAAAAAATATATAGCTAAACAGAACCTCAACTTTTTCTCTTAGTTTGATTTCTTTTCTTGGTTTTGACTTTCTCATGTTTGATAGTTTTCTAAGAAGGAAAAGACAATGCTACAAGTAGCTAAGCCGTGGACCCCTGCTGTGACTACCATATGATGACCTATGACTTGTGAATACAGGCTAAGGTTTTTTGCCTTGGTGTCTTTTTTTTTTTTTCTAAAAAAAGGAGATTAATCTGGATGCTGTGGCCTTGTGAGTTTTGAAATCTCAGGAGAACAAATAACCCAAGGTCTAATAATCTGGAAGTTAAGTTCCTTTTCCAGTCAATCCAGCATGAATACTCAAATTATTAAGTAATGACCTTCAGAGTCCTGCCCAAAGAGGATGTGCCAGCAATTGATAAAGTTTGGAATCTAGTTTTGGAATTGAAATGAAATGATACGCTTGATTACCATTAATATTTAATAAAATTATGTTTACTTAACAACAGTATGGAATAGATAATTAAGCAAAGATGTAACACTGATTCATTTGGGCTCAGCTTTACATATTTGTTATATTTATATGAATGAAGCTTTTGTATGTAGGCAAACTTTGAATCCTTGTATCCCTTAAAATTTTAGGACCTAAGAAAGATTTCTTCTACCATAGCAGATGTCAAAAACCCTAAATTTCAAAGAAGATTGCAATTAAAGGTTATAAAGGAGCCTAATTTTACTACATTCCTCTAGCAATTGTCTGTGAAAGGTGCAATACATCAAATAATTATCAATAAATCTTCTTCCAGTCTAGTGCTGTGAACAGATACAGCTAGAAGTTTAAGGAGCTAGCCCAATTCAAATAGCACAAAATCACCTGGCCACAAGAACTAAAAGAATTTCTAGAAGCAATTAAGAAAGAAATTAAATATGGAATTCTAAATAAAATAAAAACTCTGAAGGAAAGACTTGGAAGGAAATAAGTAATAATAAATAAATATCAGAATAAGTGGTGAAAACTCTTACAGAAATAACAAAGTTTTGAAACTTAAAATGGACTAATCATAAAATAACTGAAATAAAATCTAAAGATTGAAAAAAATACAAGAAAATGCAAACTATGTACTCCCTCTTTTTCTTTCTTTTGCCTTCTTTCCTTTTTTTTTCCCATTCTTTCTTTCCCTCCTCTCCTTTCTTCTTTCCTTCTGTTTCTTTTCTCCAGGTTATTGGGGCCCAAAGTCATACAGCTAGTAAGTATGAAGTGTTTGAGGACAGATTTGAATTCAGATCCTCCTGGCTCCAGAACTAATGCTCTATCCACTGTACCACCTAACTCCCCCAAGGTATGTACTTAAAAAAAAAAAAAAATCTGGAAAATAGGTGAGGTAATGATCATTTAAGAATCACTGCACTTAGGGTAGTTACAGAAAAACCTAAAAAGACTTACATAACTGATGCAAAGTGAAATGAGTAGAACCAGGAGAACACTGTACACAGTAACAACAATATTGTAAGATGATCAACTGTAAATGACTTAGCTATTCAAAGAAATACACCTGAGACAATTCTGAAGGACTTAATTCATAAAAATATCTCTAGAGAAGAAACAAGTGGAGTCTGAATGCAGTTCAAAGCATACCTCTTTTTTTTTTTTATTTGGGAGGAGGCTGTTCTTTTTGCTACATAGATAATATGTAAATATATCTTACATGACTTCACACATATGTGTGAAGTCTATATAAAATTGCTTGTCTTCTCAAGATGGGAAGAGGGAAAAAAAAGAGAGCAAAAGAATTTGGAAATCAAAACTTTTAAAAATAAAAATGTATAATTTTGTGTAATTGATATAAAATATGTTTTTTTTAAAGAATCTTTGTACTCTCCAAAAATCAGGACAAAGCAAAAAAAACCGTGATGCCATATCCCAAGAAATCATTAATGAAAACTGCTTAGATTTATTAGGAAGAGAAAGGGTAGTACAAATGGAAGGAATCCTCTGGTCATCTCATGAAAGAAATCTCCAAATAAAATCTTCTAAGGATGTCATAGCTCAAACCTAGTGCTTTTGGATCAAAGTAAAAATATAGCAAAATCAAAAAACAAATTTGAGTAGCAAGGAAAAAGTCAGGATCACACAAGACTTATTAACTGCTATTATAAACTACAGTTCCTAAACTATGATATTCCCACAGGAAAAAGATAAAAGTTTATATCCAACAATACCCTAAAAATGAAAATTTCCAGGAGTTTTTTTATGCCAAAAAGAAAGAATTCAAGTATCAAGGAACAATAATCAATAGCAATCAACTTGGAGCTTATCCAACTGCATGACAGGGAAGAAATATTAGAACATATCATTTCAAAAGAAAAGAAAAAAGAAGCATAATGTAAGGGGAAAATGCAAAAATATAAGGGGAAAAATTTTTAAAAGAATAGAAGACATTCAAGAATTCCTGATAAAACTAGTTGAGTAAAAACTAAAATATAATAATAGTAGCAAAGAAAAACTTAGGAAGGGAATATAACCATTTTGAAGGAGCTATATAATGAATTGATTATAGTGATGAAAAAACTGCAAATAGTTAATTGAGACATAAAGCTCTGAGAATGATTAGTTTTTAAGCAATGTTAACAATTGCCAATTAAAAAAATGTCCAAACCTCCTCAGTAGCAAGGGACATTTAACTGAATTTGCAGACAGTTTTTAGACACAGATGAACATTAGAATGGAGAGCAAACAATAGATGAGGAACATTGATCCCAAGTTGAGGAATATGATATTAATTCCCATGGAGTTTAAACTTTATGATTGGTTAGGGTATTTGGGGACTTTTCATCGTCATGGAAAGCTACTCCATGTAATTATCCTTGCCAAGAATAGGAAACTGCCCCAGGAATGGCAAACTCTGAGAGGTGAGTATTACTGCATGGAGGTTTTCCAGCCCTAGTTGACCAATAGTCACTATGACTTTTAAGCTATACCTTTGCTCTTAATAGAAATGAAGAACTTAGTCTCTTAGCTAAGCTCTGCAGCAGGTTAGAAGTACAAAAATAGCAAAGTTAGCTGACAAATAAGCTGGCTAGAGCCAAAATTCCATTAGCCTGCACAGAATTTCATCATACTTCTTGGCCTACTATGATTAAGAATTAAACTATATATGTAATTAAAATGTGATTAAAAGTAAATCATTCATAACTGATATTTCACAGGTAGAAATGACAAGTGTACCTTCAAAATTTTAATATCTTCAAGGATGACAGAGGGAAGTAGTAAAGATAAAAGACTAAGAATGGTTTTGTGTTCTTTTTATGGTCTTTTAAAAAGGGAAAAGAGAAGAGAAAAGAATAGATTGGGAAAGAAGTAAAGAAAGATAATTCATTACATCTCACAATTAGAATGTGTGAGAAAGTGAACATCATAGAAACTCATTCTTATCCAAACCAAAGAAAGGAGGATTGAATGTACTTATGTACACACACACCCAGGGTTTATTTCAAAATACATTAAATATAACTGGGAAATAGATTGGTAAAAGAATCTGAAAGATAGGACATTGTGAATTCAAGGTGCTTAGTTTGGGGGAGATAAAAGTCACAAAATAAATACCAACTTCAAAAGGTTTGCCATTGAAGAGGAGTTTTAAAAAGAGAGGAATAAAATACAAGAACCAGAGAATGAAGTCTGGAAGAAGAAAACAAAAGGAAAAGCGATAGAGTAGAAAAAGTTTATTTCAGTTTTGAATTAGTTAGCCATATTTTTTTTTTTAATTACCTCTTTCTTTGTATGTAGAACAGTTGAAAAGAACAGAAAAGATATTAGAAAATGTGATGCAAAGAAATCTACATTGAATGTGAATAGGATGATCTTATCCATAAAAAATAGAGAATCATGAAATCCATCCTTTCTCCTCCACCTCTCTCTTTGTGCATTTGTATATATACAAGAAACGTTTTTGAAATATGAAGATTCACACATAATGAATATAAGGTAGTGAAGCAAAATTTCTTATGACTCAGGTGAACTGAATTGTGAAAAAAAATCATGATGTCAAGGAAGTAGGAAAAATAGACATTAAAGGTGACATTTGCTGAGTTGAATAGATAGAAAACAATAGTGGATTCAATATACTTTATTCAGATTTAGACAAATCTAACAAAAATATGAAAAGGAAAGGAATTGAGGACTTGAATAGAAATTTTTAAAAATTAGAAAATAACTAAATAAAAATAGAAATGAATATACTTTTACTGATCATAGTACATAATATAACATACCTTCATTGAAGACTAACAAAATTAATAAAGAACTGGTGACTTTAAAAAAATAAATCATAGAATAAATAATTTTATCAAAGAAAATAAAAGACAACATGCCAATACTTTTTGGATTCAGCCAACTTATTTAAGGAGATAAAATGCATAATTTAAAACTTTCATCACTAAAACAGAAAAAATAAATCCATGAATTAAAAGAAGAAATAGAGTATTTAAATAATCCAGCATCTGAAAAAGAAAGTAAATAAAACAAAAAGAATTGCCCATAAAAATAAATGGAAAACACTTAGGACCATTTGAATTTATAATTCAAACATTTTGAATAAAATAGTTGCATTGAAATTACAAACATGTTAAAGAGATCAGATTGTATGGCCAGATAGTATTTAAACCAAAAAATTCAAGGCTGGTCAATAGTAGTAAAATTATAGCCATAAAATTGAAAAAAAATCATATGATTATATCAATAGAATGCTGTCTGATATATTCTTATCTTTATAATTTATCATCTGATTTTTGTTATCAACTTAGATAAATGGAGTTGCTATCCTCTGTGTGTGATAATCTTCCTATAACTGGCATTTCATGGTAAATAAGTCAAAATTTTGAATTTGTAGGTTGGAGACACTCATTTACTGTTAAAAGGATAGCAATAAAAAAAGAGAGTCCAGAGTAAGCCTAAAATGTATTATGCATAGACTAGGGTGGGAGTGGGAGTAGCAAAGTGAGTCTGTTACCCCCACTACAAGGATAGCAAAAGTGGTAATCTATCAACTCCAGCCCTTTGCTTCTCTCTGGGCAGAAATCAGGACAGAAAAAGATGGATGGATGGAAACTCTAGCAATAACTAATGAGTTTGAAGTAAACTAAAGCCACCAGAGTAATATTTTCTCCCAGAACAATAACTGTCATTAATTTCTTTGTATAACAAAATGTGTATAGCTATAATGCATCATAATTATATGGTCATGAATAAGAAAAAAGAACTTCCAATATTGGGGAAGAGTTTTCAAGAACAGATAGAAGAGATTTCTTTATTTAAATATTTTGGACAATATTCTTTATCCTGTTCCTACATTATTATTGACCCTTGAAATTTGAGATATTGGAAGGAGGAAGAGTTGGAATTTCTATTCTTTAGTTAACTATGAATACATTATGAACACTGGGAAAACCAGTACAGGCTCTCACAAAGCTACTATAATACTAGTCTGCAGATCTGGTGGTGAACTATTCTCCCTGATTGTTTCACTTTTTTTGGAGATTACAGATGGAAGCTTGGGTGTAAGACCTACCTATTACACACTTAGGCCACACCATTCTAACATTTAAATAAGGTATGCTCACCCAAAGTCACCTTCCAAAGAGTCACTATGACACTGAACTTAAATCAAGACCTAGCTTCAAATCCTACCCCATACATTTACTCTGTTCTTTGAGAAGGCCACTTAACATCTCTGTACTAGCATTCCTTGCCATGTAGCCCAGGCTAGTTTAACCCTAAAAGACAGGCCAGTCTTCTCTAAGACTCAGTTGGCCCAGGGGACTAGAACTTGGGTCATTAAAGTGGCTTTTCAGTTTCAAAAGGCATAAAAAGCCAAGCCTATGTTTAATAAGTTCCCTTAGACTTAATGGATGTCACACTGATGTGTAAACCATCACACATTTCTTGGCAACATACCCTTCTGATAAAATAAGTTTCTATATGGAGATGAGCCAAGTACTGCTTATACCTAAATAAGTACAATAATTTTTTGCTAAGTATTTCTTCAGTGCTAATGTGTAGAAAAAGTTTTTGCTTGGATGTGACTCATTTTATTCCAGTTCTGAACTTGAATCACTTGACTCACTCAAATAAGGCCTAAGTACATTTGCTGTTTAGTTTGCAAGACAAGATCAATATTATTAACATCACCAACACTTCTTCCCCCACCCTTCCTACCTCCATTCCTCTGGTTGAAACTTATAAGGAACAGATTGCTTTCAGCAAGGAAGGAATCCACAATATCTTTACCATCCTTCTCCAGGGCTATCTGAGCTTTCCTACATACTGCCACAGTCCAACAGTTAGCAACCAGAAAAAGGTCCCTTCTCCTAAGGGAATTAATGTCCACCCCTAAGTTGCTAATAGAATGTTGACTAGTCTGGATAAAACCATGGTCACAGATGTACTAAATTGTTCAGTGGCCAATAGGCCATTTAATAGAAATGGTAAATTAATGATTGCACTCATTTAAGTCTGACTAATGTTAGTGTTCTTTATTAACAAGTTGCAACTGTGCTAGAGATCCTGGAACCCTGTCTCAAATAATGAATTGTTTTCCTGGCTCACTAAGAGAAAAGCATGTATAACTAACTAGACTTCAACAGGTTATCGGTCCTTTAATCGAAGATACTCTTTGTATATGTGTGTGTGTGTATACCTATATACCTGGATAAGAATCAGAATTCAGACAAAGAAAGCAATGAAAATACCTCTTCCAAACCCAAAGAACTATCTCTAAAAAAAAAAGGCAAAAAAGCTTGAAGCTTGAGATGGTGCCCCTCCAACCCTCATGGTGAGAACAAAACCCAACATTAACATAACATTTCTGATCAAGAAATAAGGTGGGGAAATGAGCAAAAATTAAATTTAAAAACAAAACAAAAATAAAAACCCTAACTATGAAAATCTACTGTGATAACAGGCAATCAAGACACAAATTCAAAAGCAATGAAGTGAAAACAGCAAAACCACAAAGGGAAAATTATAAATTGGACACAAACCAAACAAGAATTCATAGAAGAACCAAAACAAAAATGTTTTTCAAAATGAAATTAGTATTGGAGGAAAAATACAGAACTGAAAGCAAAAGAAAAAAATTATGAAAAGACAGTTAACAGCTTGAAAAAAAAAACATAAAAAATACTGAAGAAAATAACACCTTTAAAAAAAAATAAACCAAGTGGGAAAAAATACAAAAACTGACTGAAGAAAATAATTTATTAGAAATTAAAATTGAGCAAGTGAAAACCAATGGCCCCATGAAATATCAAGAAATAATGCCACAAAGTCAAAAGAGTTTTAGGAGAAAATGTGAAATGACTCATAGGAAAAACATCTGATCCAGAAAATAGATCTAGGAGAGAGAATTTAAGAATTATTGTATTATCTATGAGGCAATTGAGTGAATGAAGGGGATTAGAATGCCAAGTGATAGTGGAAATTGAATGAACCACACTGACTATATATTTACCTTATTCTGTAGTTAGCTCAGTTTTCTTTCTATTCAATTACAAATTTAGTTCAATTTCTGTTCTATGAGAAAACCATTCAACCATTCAAAGTCAGAAAACATTATTGCCTTGTTTGAACCTAGCCATTCATGGGTGGGAAGCTGGACCCCATCACTATGTATTGCTTAGAGACCCTTAACTAAGACCCTAGGTTTTGCTAACCCAGTTAGATCTGAAAAATGATTTAAAGAGTGTCCTCACAATTATATATCTCAAGCAACCTATATGTTAATCAGTTACTGTTTCCTTTGTTCCATTGATTATTCACAGACCTTTGGGAAAATAGGATATCTCTCTTTATGATTTCAGGTGATTATACCTGTCCATTCCCCCTCCCAACTTGGAAAGTCCCTAATCTTTGGTACCCTGGTTCTTATTTGTTTTTGAATGTAAAAAAAATCCAGTCTCCCTCTGGGTTTGGAGCCTAGTACCAAAGATGACCTAGTCGGCAATTATCACATATTGCTTCATAAATTGATAAGTTTGGAAGCTCAAACATCTGTTTTATTTTTCACCTGCCACATCTAAAAGTCATGATCAAAGAAAGAGCTTAGACATCACATTTAAGAAATTATTTAAAAAGAAACTGTTCTGATATGCTAGAACTAGAGAGTAAAATAAAAATTGAAAGAATTCAACTCTTGAGGTATGCCCCAAATGAAAACTTCCAGTAATATACCCAAATTTCAGAGGTCCCGGATCAAACAGAAAGTATTTCAAGCATCCAGAAAGAAAAAATATATTGGGGAGTCATAGTCAGGATCACACAAGATTTAGAAACTACCGAATTAAAGGAGCCAAAGGCTTGGAGTATAATATTCAAGAAGGCAAAAGAGCTGGGAACACAAGCAAAAATAACCTACCTGGGAAATTGAGCATAATCCTTTAGGGGGAAATGGATGTTTAATGAAATAAAAGACTTTCAAGCACTCCTGATGAAAAGATCAGACCTGAATAAAAAATCTGACTTTCAAATATAAAATTCAAAAAGCACAAAACGTTAAACAGAAAGAATCAAAGGGATTCAATAAGGACAAACGATTTACCTTTCTATATGGAAACATGATGCTGGTGTTTTTTTTAAAATTCTTATTCCTCGGGTAGTTAAAAGGATTTACATAGAGAATGTAGGGGGGAGTCAATTCTCGGGGGAAAATGGATAGGTGAGAAAGAGGGATGTCTTGGAAGAAGGGGGGAGAGAAAGAATAGGGAAAATTATTTTTAAAAAGAGGCATGCAAGGAAGAATTTTACAAAGTGGAAGAATGGGCAAGGTTTGAATTTATATCTAGATTAGGTTCAAAGAGGGAAATATACATACATACATATATAAATCAATTAGTAATAGAAATCTCTTATTACCCAAAAGGAAAGTAGGAGGAGAAAGGGATAAAAGAAAAGAGGAGTCATAAAATGGAAGGCAAATAAGAGAAGACTTGTTTAATTTCTTTTTCTACAAAGAGATTATTTAAGGATTCTATTTCTTCTATTAATTGGGGCATTTTATATTTTTGTAAATGTTTTATTCATTTTACTTGATTGTCAGATTTATTATATTATTGGACAAAATAGCTTCTAAATTGTTTTAATTTCTCTTATTTCTGGTGTATTAACCCTTTTCATTTTTAATATTAGAATTTGGTTTTCTTCTTCCTTTTTAAAAAATGAAATTAACCAATGGTTTATCTGTTTTGCTGTTTTTTCATGAAACCAGCTCCTAGTTTTATTAGTTCAGTGATTTTGTTATTTATTTAAATTTTATTAATCTTTCCATTGGTTTTTCATGATTTTCAATTTGGTGTTTAATTGGGGATTTTTAATTTGATCTTTTTCTATGGTTTGGTTTTTTTTTTTTTTGTGAGAATTTTTGTTTTTTTACTTGCATGACCAATTCATTGAACTGGTCTTTTTTATTTTATTTATGTAAGCATTTAGAAATACAAATTTCCCCCTAAATAGTGTTTTGGCTGCACCTCATAAATCTTTGTAGGTTGTCTTATTGTTATCAATCTCCTAAATGAAATTACTGATTGTTTCTTTGACTTATTCTTTGGCCCACCTATTTTTTTAAGATTAGGTTGTTTAGTTAAAAATTAATTTTTATCTTTTAATTACCCATTATTGAAAGTAATCTTTATTGTATTATTCTCTGAAAAGGATGTATTTAACATTTCTACATTTCTGAATTTAATTGTGTTTTTTGTGCCCTAGTAGTCACTTTTTGTTTTAAGTTCCATAAATCATTTAGTAAAAAGTATACTCTTTTCTATTTCCATTCAATTCAGAGTTTTTTTTAATTTAACTTTTCTAAAATTCTGTTCACCTCCTTAACTTATTTCTTATTTATTTTTTGAATTATCTAGTTCTGAGAAGTGAAAGTTGATATCCCCACTACTATAGTTTTAATATTTCCTCTTTAGCTTACTTAACTTCTTCAGTGAGCTTTTGTACTTACTTTTCCATTTGACCAATTCTACTTTGAATCTTTATACATCATTTTTTTTTCTTCCATTACCAAACCGTTAACTCTTTCATGATTCTTACATCACTCTCATATCTTTCCCCAATTTTCTTCTAATTCTCTCTTTTTTATTTTTAAAATCTTTTTTGAGCTCTTCTAGGATTTTTTTTTCAGTTCAGTACCAAATCACTTTTTTTCCGCATGAGGATTCATTTATGGATGTTTTGACATTGTTTTCTCTTTTAAGTTTGTGTTTTGATTTTTTCTGTCAGTTTAATAACTTTCTATGGTGAGGTTGTCCTCCTCCTCTTTCTCCTCTTGTTTCTCTTTTCTCTCATCTTTATTTTCTTTCTTTTTTTCTCCCAACTGCGCTATTGGAGCCTCTATTTCATAACTTTTAACTTTGTGCTAATGTTGGGCAGTGTTTCTGAGGTGAAAGGAGAACTGTTGCAAGCTTATGAAGTTAGAGGATTAGGGCTTCATTTTTGTACTATTCAGGGGCATGGGGCTTTGCTGGAGCATGGCTTGCTGTTGACTTGCTTGGATATCATTTACACTGGACTGTGCTCCCCTTTTATTCAGAACCAGACCTTTCCTGCTGACTTTCTAAGTTGTAGGCTGGAAAAAAGTTTCATTTTATCCTTCTGTTTGTTCTGTCACTCCAAAATTAATTTTGAAGATGCTCCAAGTCATTATTAATCAGAGAAATGCAAATTAAGACAACTCTAAGATACCACTACACACCTGTCAGATTGGCTAAGATGACAGGAAAAAATAATGATGATTGTTGGAGGGGATGTGGGAAAACTGGGACATTGATTCATTGTTGGTGGAGTTGTGAACGAATCCAACCATTTTGGAGAGTAGTTTGGAACTATGCTCAAAAAGTTATCAAACTGTGCATACCCTTTGATCCAGCAGTGTTACTACTGGGATTATATCCCAAAGAGATTATAAAGAAGGGAAAGGGACCTGTATGTG
The DNA here is from genome assembly GCF_902635505.1 of Sarcophilus harrisii. NCBI lineage: Eukaryota > Metazoa > Chordata > Mammalia > Dasyuromorphia > Dasyuridae > Sarcophilus > Sarcophilus harrisii. Next base: position 244,495,272 of record NC_045426.1, read on the forward strand.
CACGAATTTTTGTGGCAGCCCTTTTTGTAGTGGCTAGAAACTGGAAACTGAATGGATGTCCATCAGTTGGAGAATGGCTGAATAAATTGTGGTATATGAAAATTATGGAATATTACTGTTCTGTAAGAAATGACCAACAGGATGATTTCAGAAAGGCCTGGAGAGACTTACACGAACTGATGCTGAGTGAAATGAGCAGGACCAGGAGATCATTATATACTTCAACAACAATACTAGATGATGACCAGTTCTGATGGATCAGGCCATCCTCAGCAACGAGATCAACCAAATCATTTCTAATGGAGCAGTAATGAACTGAACTAGCTATACCCAGAAAAAGAACTCTGGGAGATGACTAAAAACCATTACATTGAATTCCCAATCCCTATATTTATGCACACCTGCATTTTTGATTTCCTTCACAAGCTAATTGTACAATATTTCAGAGTCTGATTCTTTTTGTACAGCAAAATAACGTTTTGGTCATGTATACTTATTGTGTATCTAATTTATATTTTAATATATTTAACATCTACTGGTCATCCTGCCATCTAGGGGAGGGGGTGGGGGGGTAAGAGGTGAAAAATTGGAACAAGAGGTTTGGCAATTGTTAATGCTGTAAAGTTACCCATGTATATATCCTGTAAATAAAAGGCTATTAAATAAAAAAAAAATACTAATAGTATGTATGTATATGTGTGTGTATACAGACATGTATACATACATATAGATGTACATAACAGATTAAAAAAATTAATTTTGAGACGTTATTTTATAGTTGTTTGGAGATGAATTTCAGAAAATTCAGTCAAGTTCTTGCCTCCCTCATTCATCTTGGCCAAAGGGCCTTTTTGTAATTTATTTTGCTAAATATTTCCCAATTACATTTTAATCTGGTTCAGGCCGACAGTTGTGGACAGTATGTATTTGATCCCTCTTCTTAGGATCTTTCTGCCAGAGACTCTGGTGTGGTGTGGTAGTTGTATTTTAGAATTCCTGCCACATAGCTTTAGATCTTTTTCCTCTAAAATGAAGGAAAACTTTCTCCAAGATTTGTCCAATTTTCCTTCCTGTATCCTAAAATTTATTAAGATTCTCTGCTCTCTACCAAAAGTGAGAAATAGACTATTTTGCTTGCTACTCTATGCTTTGGCTATTTTTGAAGCAAAACAAAACAAAACAAAACAAAACTTACAAAATGTCCAATAACTATCTTTCCAAGCAGTGGCTATAGATTTTGCAAAATATGGAATTCTACAAAACAAAGAACTTGAGTAGATAGTGATTAGCTGGGGGAATTAGGAGAAGCAAGATGATGCTGGGAGGTGTTGAATAGTCATCAAAACTCTGAAAAAATTTGTAAGGAGTTTGTATTCTCAGGATAAGAACAGAGTAGTTTCCTAAGTAGGCTGCTGAAGATGTTGCTGCCCATACCTCCGTGGACAAAAGAAAAGTGAACTAACCAACCTACTAATCCATCATCAAACCACAAAAACTAGCAACCCTTCCAATCAACATTCTCCTGCCAAACACTGTTTCTAAAGATGCTGTAATGAAAAGGCAACTCCAGAGGAACCGCAGACTGGTCCCTGTTCTCGTTTCCTAAAGTCTTATCGTCTATCTTCTTTTTGGATGTCGACTTTAGAATGGATATCCTGCTTGGGGGCATTGACCCCTCCCTTCCTGCTTCTAGTTCCTGAGAATGGCCCTGGAAAACTGGTGTGACTGATTCCCTGAGTTTCATGGATGCTTTTCCTTCCTCTTTCCCTTCTTCCTTCTTTCCCTTCTTTTCTTTCTTTTTTTCCCTCTTCAATGGTATTGAGGCTAAATAGGAACCTCTAGACTTCATTTGGAGACTCAGGCTCCTGCAGCTTTCTCTCTGTGCATGTTTGTTTCTTCACTGTCTCACTTGGACCATAAGCTTCTTAGTTGTACACCTCCGGTCCGCTGCGGAAAGCTTCCTGATCTGAATTGGTCTTTGTAAAGTTTTTCTGCTGCTTATTGCTCGCGAGAACTAATAGGATAAAAGAAAGGTTTGGAAGAGTGATCAGGAGTATGAGGTGGGAGAAGCCTGAAGGGAAATGTGATGGCCATCCACTTTCACAAAGGATTTAGCGGCATAGACTAGAATTTCCGTGGTTTCCCCGAGAATCGTGAAAAGTTTCTGCGGGCCTTGGAAATTTGGGAGAGAGAGGGCCCTCCAACTATAATTTAACAGTCGTAGGAAAAGAGTTATAACTGACAAATCTCATTATTTGGAAGTGTGTATGGGTGGATGAGGAGATAATTATTAGTGTGTAAGCATCAAGTAAGCTTAAGATTCAAGAAAATTATCCCTTCTTTAAAGTGTCAGGAAGCTTAACTCCCTGGAGCAGTATCCCTCTAGTTTCAGGACTGGAGGAAGGCTCACGCCACCGTTAGCCCCGCTTCTTTTCCCATCACTCAGCAACGCGCTTCCAGAAGCTTTTACAAAAGCTGCAGAGAGAAAGGAGAAACCTCCCTAGTGCATTCTCTAGCTCCCGGGGGAAGAAAGCCGCAACCGGGAGGAAGAACGTGTGTAGGTGATGGCGGACGTGTTTAGCGGGAGGATCCTTGTCAACAAGGATGGAGACACGGTGGAGCCCGAGGACGTGCTTCAGAACAAGGTGGTGGGATTGTACTTCTCGGCAGGCTGGTGCTCCCCTTGCAGGGACTTCACTCCGCTCCTCTGCGACTTCTACACGGAACTAGTGGAAGAGACCCATCCGCCAGCGCCCTTCGAAATAGTCTTTATCTCCTCTGACCGCAGCCCAGAGGAGATGGTAGATTATATGCACGACATGCACGGGGAGTGGTTGGCCCTGCCTTTTCACGACCCTTTCAAACAGTGAGTAGAGTAAGGGAAACTAAGCTGGGGATGGAGGGGAACAATACGCGAGAGAGGACATTCTCTTTGTAATCCAGCCATATGATCTCTCTCTCTCTCTTACATAAAAATAGATTAATTTCGTGTCATAATAACCTCCTTGCAGGTAACATACTCCTTTCGAGTACACAGAATTTTCCTCTTTAATCGTTAGTTAAATGAGCCATTATCAAGCAAAGATTCTTTTCTTAGCTTCTCCTTTCCACACTTGTTAAAAGGTGGAGTTTGTTCTTGAGTACTTGTCAGTTCTTTTAAGGTCTATTCATAGTTAAGCACAAGAGCTCTTACCGGTACTATCCGGTATTTTTCTAATCTCTTCGTTTAGTTTTCTAATCTTCGTGAAACAAATACGCACTAGTACAGTAGCTGAAACTTTTACAGCTGGGGTGGCTGAATAGTGAATAGTTATGGAACAAGTAGATATTTATTGTAGTGTAGTCTTGGAAAGTTAGGCTGTCATGTGAAATCTGCTTAGAATAAATTATTTGTTTCTTGATGACTAATGATTCATAGCTTCTTTATAGTTTAGATTTATAGCTTGTTTTTATTTATTATCCCAAAGCTATTAAAATTTTTATCTTAGGAGAGGCAGTGTTATGTTGTGCATAGATTGCAGAATGTAGAATTAAGAAGACTTCAGTTCAAATCCCACCTTAGATCTAAGCTATGTAACTGAAGACTGTACTTTCATCTGCAAAATGAGGGTCATAGATCTAATTAATGTAAGATCCCTTTTACTTCTAAAGCTATAGTCTCTGGGATCCAAGAAAGACTGAAATACATTCATCTTTGGGTTTATATTTGAAAAGAACATCAGAAAACTTAGGAAGAATCCTTGCATTTATGATAGTAAATATAGAGATTGTTGTATCATTTTTATCCCCAATTTGATTCACTTGCTGGAAATTTTATATTCAATTGCTTTTGCTGTGTTATGATCTGTGGTTTTTGCTCTGTTTATGATGCTGTGTAACAAGAGGAAGTTTGACTAGAAAATGATGACTAGAAAATAAGTTTTAGTTATTATTTATTAATGTTATTTTCAAGGAAGGACTTTTATTTTGGATCACAAGCCTTCTTTGCTTTATTGGATGATTATAGAAATTGTGCAGCAGAAAAAAAGTCATTACCTGATGGCTAGCCATTAGTCGTGAGATTTTCTCAAGCTAAGCTAAATTGGTCTTTGGGGAATAGATATTTAGCATATAGCCAAGCCTCTTCTCAAAGCCTTTCCTCCTTTAAGACCTACCAGAATTTATTCTCTGTGGACCAAATGTTTGAGAAATCTAGGTTACTTTGAGGTATCAAAGAAAGACTTTAATTAGTGTTGGAATCTTTACAAACTGTTAGGCCATTAGAATTGATAGAGACAATAATTATTTAATTTAGCATGGTTCAATATGATTGATTTGATTTTTTTTTAATTTATCTGACACAACCAGATGAGTGAAATTAAATTGTTATATTTATCTCTTATATTTACAAGTTCATTATTAATAATAAAATTTTTATTATTTACAAGTTTATTTCTCATATTTATCAGTATCTCCCTCTTTTTTGTTCCCTTTCTTCCCCTATACTTTTAAGCAATTAGTCAAAATGTTCCTTCTTTACCACCTTTCTATAGCAAGAATTTTCAGGCTACTGTGCTAATAAACCAGCATAGGTTACTCACCGACGTGTAAAATGCATTTTATCCACTCTAGAGTGATGAACCCATTAAGTAGGCGATGGATATGCATATTTCAAATGCCACATATTTTTGTGCACTTATATGGTGTTTATAGTCTCTTCTCCTGAGTGATTTGGTAAGACCAGTGATTTGGTAAGATCAGGTAGATCACATGGGAGGTTTACAAAGCAGTTTGGGGTAAGATCATATGTGATATCAACATAGGTATAGGAAAAGGTACATTTTTTAGCAAAAATAAAAGATAAAAAATGATGCCTAAATTATTGCAAAGGCATTTAACATATTTTTTTTTACCAGACCAAAGAAAATGGCATATTTATTAATCAGTTAATTAACCTTTGTTAAATCTCCTACAGTATGCCTTTTTAGACAACATAAAAATAAGTGGGCAAATGTCTAGGAACTAGTTAAAGTTGATGAGTTACCTTTTGTAATTGTAAAGTGATTAGGACAGCTAGGTGTTGGAATGGATAGAATACCAGCTCTGAAGAAAGGAAGACTCATCTTCTTGAGTTCAAAACTTATCTGAGACACATACTAGTTGTATGACCCTGGGCAAATCACTTAACCCTGTTTGCTTCAATTTTCTTATTTGTAAAATGAGCTAGAGAAGAAAATGTTATGCTACTTCAAGATACTGGAGGAGACATTTAGTACATCATGTCACGTAAAAAAAAAAAAAGGAAATGTAATAACAGCAAATACTGCACAAAATAGAATCATTTTAAACTGGCTTTTAATACTTCCAACCCTCTATTATAATAACTTCATTTTACTGTATACCCTTTCCTAAGATTTTTGCTTTTGTTTTCTTCTCACAGCTAGGTGGCACAGAGAAAGAGTGTGAGTGGGGAACCAGGAGGATCTGATTTCAAATCTGGCTTCACACATTTAGTAGTTGGATAACTTTAAGCAAAGCACTGAACATTTTTCTGTCTCAATTTCCCCAATTGTAAAAAGATTATAATAGCATGTAACTTGCAGGTTGCTTGGAAATTAGATAATATAATATCTGCAAAATATGTGGCTCATAGTAGGCACTATATAAATATTATCATCATCATCATTATTATTTCTCTTCTGATTCATGGGTTATAAATTTCATTTTATTCACTCTTGTGTCCCTCATGGAGGTAAAGCTTTCGAAGTATTTATATTCAAGATCTTTCAAATTGCGACAGCCTTTGTATTTCATGTCATTACAGTTTTTTATTTCCTGCTTTTCCTGCTATGCCTCATTTAGAAATAGCCATTCACAAGGGAACAGTGTGGCTTGGTAAAAGTCACCCTGTGTCCTTAGCTATGGGGCCTGGCCCCATTTCCTTCCTTTAGTATGATCCGTCTCCATTGTAAAGGTTATGCAATATCTTTTTTCTATCTTTATTCATCCCATCATTCTAGGTACTAGCTGCACCTAGGAAATCATATATATATATATCCTTGCAAAGATAATTCAGCCTTCCAATGATTAAACTCTCCCCAGACTATTCCCATCACAAGGGTCTAGTGTCCCACCTGCTACCCCAGGAAACTGCTCTTCATCAGTACCCTTCTCTAGGGTGAGATCCACACCCTTAATCTCAGTGTCACAGTCTTTTCCCTCTGATACTTCTGTTCCATACCCCCAGTCTTTTTTGAGAAAGTAGAAAAATTGCTTTCTCAGCATTGTTCACTTCTGATTTAGTAGCATTTTATCATTATTGCTTATCAGCAATTTTCGGTTGCCTTATCTCCTCTGTATATAGATACAATATCCATTGCTACTATTTCCTACTGCTGAGATTGGGGCAAGAAATCAGTTCAACTCTTCTACTTTTGATTTTCTTGAACCTTTCATTTCTCTTTAAATCTCTAATCTTCTAGATTGTGGGAAGATGATATTGAACTATAGGAATTCAGATCCCCACAAACACAGTAGTAAGTCCTTAAAAATGTCCTAAAAAAAGTCCTTAAAAAATCATGAACAATGATGACAACTTTAAGGCTGGTAGAAGGAATTGAGTTCAAAAAAGCAGACCGCAGCAAGAGATAGGGCCACACAAGCATCTAGAGCAGGGCTTGGATAGTCCAAGGCTCAACCTCTGACAGAAATACGGAGATAATGTGAAGATATGGAGAGAAAACTGCCGTTGGTCTCAGATTTGAGACATCTCACTCTGGGAACTGCTGCAGAAGAGAGAACTGGAGCAGTGCCCAAGCAAGTGTCTAACCCAGCATCCAGGCAGTCCTTGATCATTCCAGAGCCCAATCACTTGGTCTGACCTGAAGGAGGAGGCAATGTTATCTCAGTGCCCAGAAGCCTTGTGCCCAAGCCGCAGCAGGAGAAAGTGAATCACACACATGGTCTTGCAGGAAGCCTGCTAACAGCATAATCAAGATCATCTGGTTGGGGAAAGGAAGGCTATGTGACAGACAGCCCCTGTTTCTAGAATTAGACAGAGCCTGCCTACATCATCCAAAGAATAAGAGGGAGCAGAGTCTGACCCAAACACAAAGCTTCAGCACAAAAACTGAAACTGAAAAACTGAAGTAAAAAGAAGAAAATACCAAACATACACACATAAAAGAAGTACATTGAGTCTAGATAAACCCAAAGGGTAAATCCAGTAAGAAAAATATAAGGAAAAATTAAGTCCATAACAAGTTCATAAATCACCTGGAAGAAAAAATTAACCTGGCCACAAGGACTATAGAAGTACTTAGAAGTAACAAAGTAAGAGATACAAAATGTAACATTAGAAGAAATGATAGGGTAGGAAAGAAGGACAAGAAATTTAATGACTTAGAATAGACAACGTTATTTTTTGCAAGAATTAAACTTGAAAAAGAGAATTGGTCAATCAGAAAACAGACTCTATCCATCAACATTATATATGAAAAAAAAATTAAAAGATTAAAATAAAAAACGAGAGGAAAAAGTAAAGTACATATCTTAAAAAAAAAAAACAAATGACCTGCAAAAAAGCAATCATGGTACTATATGACAAAAAAAAAAAGTCAAGATACCATAATATCAGAATCATCATAATAAATCATCAGAATATCATAAATAAAAATGGTCTAACCTTGTGAGGAATGATTGTAGAGGATAAGACTACCTCAAATCATAGGTATTGTCCTTGATTCCTCACCATCTTTTACTGGCCACCCAATATCCAATTTGTTGTCAAGCTTTGCCTTTCATCTCTTGAATAAGGTATCTTCTTGCCTCTGACATTGCCTTCATTTTGGTGCAGGTTCTTATCACCTCAACCCTGGACTACTACAATAGACGCTTAATGGGTCTGCCTGCTTTATATCTCTCCCTACTCCAATCTATTCTCCTTTCAGGTAATTTTCTGAATTACCTGAATTAAAGGTTTGTTTATTTTTCTAACAGGGCAAATAACTTTTTCTTTATCCCACACCCTACCCATGAGAAGTTAAATATATATATATATATATATATATATATTAAAAAAAACAGAACAAATTCCAACATTGGCTATGTCTAGAAAGAGAAAGAGGAAAGAAGGAAAGAGAGAGAAAGACAGACAGACAGACAGGGACAATGGGAAGAAGGGAAGGAGGAAGAAAGGAAGGAAGGGAGAGAGGGAAGAAGAAAGATTTTCAGGCTCATGATGCATTTATGGTTATTTCATTTCTACTGAAAACTGGGTACCATGTTTCATCATAAGTTCTCTAGCACACAGCTTCTTAAACTTTTTCCACTCATTACCTCTTTTTGCCTGAGAAATTTTTATGTGACTCCAGGTATATAGGTATATAAAATAGATATACAAATCAAATATTTAGTGAAAATAAATTATAATTTCCTGACTCCACATTCAGTTACAAGACCCCATATGGGGTCATGTACCACAGTCTATGAATCTAGGCTCTACAATATGATTAGACATTTTATTATTCAGGGTTTTTAACTCCTTCAAAATGGTTCATTCTTACAATATTCATGTGATCGTATGAATTGTTTGGTGGACATGAAAAATGCAGGAATTTGTTTTACTTGATTATACATATTTGTAATGGATTTTAGTTTTTCTGTCTTCTCAGTGAAAGGGAGTGGTGGTGGGATTATGGAAAGGAGATACTTAGGAACTAAAAGTAAAATAAAATTGAATTTAAAAAAACTTATCAAGAGATATTCACTGAAGTGTCTTAAGGTATTTGATATTATACTCTAATGTTTTTTTATCAGTGACTTGGATCAAAACATAAATGGCATGAATATTAGATTTTTAAATGATACAAAGATGAAAGGGATAGCTAACATATTAGGTAAATATGAATTCAAAAAGATTCTTAAAAGATTAAAGATCCCAACAACATTGGGTTGAATTAAATGAATGAAATTTAGTGGAAATAAATGTAAAGTCTTATACTTTGGTAAAAAAATAAAATAAACTTTGCAAGATGGAAGAGGCATGAGTAGACAGTAAAGAGAAACCTAGAAAGGTTAAGCAACTTGCGAAGTGATATATGTATTAAATGGCAGAAATAAGATTCAAATTCAGTTCTCTTGACTTCACCTTCAACATTTGGTATAACATTAACAATAACCATCTCCCACCAAATACTACACTTTATATAATTTATATGATTATCACCTCTAACTTTCTAAAACTGTTAATGTCTTTATATTTCTTTCTTGTTTAAATTTTTATTATATTTGTTTGGTTCTGAAAGGGATACATTGAGACCCCCACTATTATGGTTTTATTCTTTTTCTCCTTGAATTTGATGAATATTTGATATTCATTATAACTATTCTTTTTGGTTGCATGAAGTATTTTTTCTTTGACTTTAGGAAGATGAGTTTTTCTGACCCTTTGCCCAGCACTTTATTCACTATACCAACTAACTGTCCAGACTGATACATAATTCTACCAATAGTACATTAATATGGTTATCTTCTGATACCCTTCCAATAGTGACCATTTTCCTCTTGATGTGGCAGATATGCCAAATGATGTGGCAGCAGGTGATGTGCTTAAGGGGAAACACCTAATATTCTGAGAATTGACAATGGCAATTCTCTTTGGCAAAAGGTAGATTTATTTAGGAGAAGAGATTACAGACAAAAATAAATTGTCGACAGTCACACAGATAGTAATCAGTAGAGCTTGGATTCAAATTCTTCTTTTCTTTTCTTTTTTGCTGAGGCAATTGGGGTTAAGTGACTCGCCCAGGGTCACATAGCAACTAAGTGTTAAGGGTCTGAAGCTGTATTTGAGCTTAGGTCCTCCTAACTTCAAGGCTAGTTTTCCATCAGTGTGTTCACAGAAGAATAGTATCTTTGGGGTGAGGGCTACTGAGCCCTTTACATGGCTCCTTTCCATCTTTAGTGTCCACCTGATCTACCTAACTCTCATCTGTGACTCCATGATACTGTTTTGGCAGATGGGCTAAATCAGTTTGAGGGTAACCAAAGAGTCTCAAACTCTACAGTGAATTAGGAGATTGTCTACCCCAAGCATGTAAAGGCTTCCCTCAGTGGAATGGATGAATGAGAACAATTTGTTCCAATGAAGGCAGGTAAAGCATGTGTTGTGGAGCACTTAAAGCTTGGTTAGACATTGAAAACACGGAGGTCATCCACTGCATCTTGAGTCATTGCCAGTCATTTTGTCTCTGTCCTGACACTGGATGATGAGGCTTTAGAAGAGTGACGCTCACAGCTTCGTGCAACTCTGCCTCAATACCTGAAATAAAAGATATCTCCATCATCATATAGACCAAATGAAGAGATACACTATGAATGATAAAAATGAAATAAAGTGGGAGAGTATATAAAAGACAAGTTCCTTAAGGAACTCACAATTACCCACAGAAAGGGAGCCCATGAGGTTGGGCTTGCAGGCTAAATCGTAAAAGGGATTTAATATTCTAGTATTAGTTATCTGTAAGTAGGAGGAGTGGGGTTGGGAAGCATAGTGGAGTTAGGGGAGATATTGCATGGCTTGAGGGAAGGGGGAAGAAAGAAGGGGGAAGGGGAAAGGCCCCTGGGCAGAGTGTTGTGTTGGACTGAGGCTCAAAGATGGCATGGAGCAGGACCCTAGGCAGATTTTTAGGAAAAATTTAACCTCAAGGACTTGACATAACTTGGGGTTTCTAGCTGGATTACTTCCACAGAGGATGGGACCATGGAACTAAACTGATCTCTGTCAGAGACTTCTTCCAGTCTACCTCAGGTAACAATGCTTCAATTCCTCTCTGCCCACCACACCCACCATTCAGGACTTCATCACTATTTTTGTCATCTTTGACAATCTGATAGGTCTAAGATAGATCCTCAAAGTTATTTTCATTTACATTTTTCTAAGCATTAGTGATCTGGAGCATTTTTTCATATATTTGCTTATAGCTTATACTCCTTCAATTGAAAACTGCCTATTTATATTCTTTGACAGGTTCTCTATTAGGAGATTGATTTTTAATTTTATATTTTTCTATCAAACCATGTCTATTTTGGGTATCAATTCACCAGGGAAATTTGCTACAAATCATTTTCTCAATTAATTATTAATCCTTCTAATTCTAAATTCTAAAACTATTGCAAATTTTTTTTTTTCATTTTATTATTGTCCATTTTATCTTCTATGATAAACTCCCTCCTTTTTCTATCCCATCTCCTATCACACAGATGTCTTCTGGTATTTTCTCTTCCTTTACTCGTTTCACATGATGAAGTAGCCACTTTACCAAGTCTTAACTCCTCAAACATCTTTAAGTGATCCCAATCCATCCAATTTCTTCCAACAGATTGCCACCTCTATCATTCCCATTCTCTTGTTTTCAATTTTTTTCTATTGGTGCCTGCCTACAAACATACTTATTTCTCCTCACCTTCAAAAAAAACATCTTCACTTGATCTTTCCATTCTTGCTATCATCTTGTTTCTCATCTGACCTTTGTAACTGAACTCCTCAGAAAGATTATCTACAATAAATGCCTCTGTTGAGGTTGGGAAGAGGGACCCCAAAAGTTTAAGGTCCCAGATTGATGTCTGAGGTGTCTCAAAAGAATTTGCAGGCTTGAACCCATTTCCTGGTCAAGGGGCAAAGTTTATTTGTAATTGTAATGCCATTACAAATGGACTAAATTCCAAAAGAATCTAGCAAGGAAACAGAAGCAAAGAGACATATTTATCCAGCTTTCTATCATTGACATGCTAATTCTATATCCCAGAGGAGTGGTCTCTGGAATTTGGTTATTATTGACCAACAGATTATCTGTCTGATAGTGAGGAATGAACTAAGGAGTGGTCTATTCACTATTGTCTCAGAAGTTTGATCTATGGGACTATCCTGAGGCCAGAAACTATCTAACTGAGGAGTGGTCTATTCAGAATCAGACAATTGGACATGGGAGTTTCCTAAGGCAGACTCCAAAGCCAAAAGATTTAGGATTACTGAACAATAACATTTAACTTTTCTAAAATCAGGAAACCACTTTCTTCCCTCTTCCTCTCTTTTAAACTTTTGACTTTGGATTTTATCTTCTTTCTCTTTATTATTGGTTTTCTCCAAAGATATTGATGATCTAACTGCCATATCTTTTTGGCCTTTTATCAATCTTTATTCTCTTGGACTTCTCTGAAGCCTTTGACACTGTTAATCACCCTCTCCTCTCTGATATTCTTTTCTTTCTAATTTTTCAGGACACTACTCCCCCCAGGTTTTCATCCTATTTCTCTGACCAGTCTTCCCCACCTCCTTTGCTGGATCTTCCTCCAGATCATACCCTCTAACATAGGAATCTCTCAGAATTGTATCCTGAATCCTCCTATCTTCCCTTTCTAAACTGATTTATTTGGTATCCTATCAGCTCTCAAGGATTTAATTACTGCTTTCAAATTAATAATTATCAAATCTACCTTTCCTTCCCTGGTCTCTTTTCTGATCTCTTTGTCTCATATCTCCAAATGTCTTTCAGACATTTCAAACTGGACATCTTAAACTCAATATTATCCAAAATAGAGCTCATTATTTTTCCTCCTAAACTTTCCTCTCTTCCTACTTTTCCTATTAATGTAGAGGGCAATACCATAGTCCCAGTCTCTCAGGTTTACAACCTAAGAGTCACCCTAGCTAGATTTCTCACTGTCTTCCCCATATCCAAGCCGTTATCAAGGCCTGCTGATTTATTTTACCTTTGCAGCATCTCTAAAATATGTCCCCTTCTTTCCTCTGACAATGATACCACTCTAGTTCAAGCCCTTGTCACTTCCCTCCAGCATTATGTAATAGCCTGCTGGGGGCTTTGCTTGCCTTAAGTTTTTCCCCACTCCAATTCTAAATTACATTCAGCCACTAAAGTGATTTTCCTAACTGCAGGTTTGATTACTTCAGCACCCCTCCACCTCCTATTCAATAAACTCCAATGACTTCCTGTTGCAATTACAAAATTCTCAGTTTGGTATTCAAAGCCCTTCATAATCTAACTCTTTCCTACCTTTCCAATCTTCATACAATTTACTCCCCAACATATATCCTGACCTAGTGACACTGGCCTCTCAGCTGTTCCACAAACAAGATACTTCCTCTCTTAGCTCTGGTAATTTTTTGTTTTCCTCCATGATTTGAACACTCTTCTTTTTCTGCTCTGAATACTGATTCCTCTATTTTCCTTTAAGTCTCAACTAAAATCGCACCTTCTAAAGTTGGGTTTATCAACTGTGTTGTTATTTCAGATTGCTTAGTATTTTTTTAATTTTAGTTATATAAAGTAACCCTTTGATAATTCGATAGCTTGATTTTATAGTATGGAACTAAATCTATAAAAATAATTTAATTATGATTTTTACTATATTTGCATGATGCAATCATTGACAATATTTCTTCAAATATTTGTCTTTATTTCAATAATGTTTTGTATTGTGCTTGTATAAACTCGTAATATATCTTGGAGCTTAACTTCCAAATACATTATACTTTTAGTAGTTATTTTGTAGTTTTCTTCTTCATATCTCATTAGTTTTTGTCCACTATGAATTGAAAGACAGATGCTTTTTATAAGTTTATTGTTACCTTAATAAAATTATTAAATGTTTCAATTAGTAATTTGTTTATGGTTTTATAAATATGTTTCAAATAATGAAATAATAAATAATAAAATAACAAATAATAAATAGTTTTCAAATAATGAAAATTTTATTTCTTCTTTATCTTTACCTACTCTCTCGTTTTAAATCTCTTCTTCTTATAATTAAATCTAGAAATGTATAAGAAGAAGTGATAATGGATATCTTTTGTTTTCTTCTCCTTAATATATGATAGGCCTCTGATCTTTTTCCTTTACAGAGATTCTGATTATCTGCATTTGACAGATTAGAGCAAGCATGGAGCAAAGAGTGGACTGAGCTGTGGCAGAGAAGTGAGATAACTGAGGATAATTAATTCTTGACTCTTTGGGCATCCCAGGCTGAGGGAAGGTCCCAAGAAAAGGTTGATACTTTGTTCACATTAACCTCCTGAAGCCTATCTTTCTAGATGCTATTTCATTACCTAAATATTTCCAGGGAACTGAGTTTTGTTTATAAAACTTGATTTTAAAGAGGTCTAAGGTAAACTAAAGGTAGAGATAAAGTTAAGCACAGAAACCAACTCCTCACTAGGTATTAGGAATTTTTTCAAACTAGGGCCTCAGAGTGACAGTAACTGAACTTAGAATGTTTCATCTAAAAACTAACTCTCTCAAGACAAAGATAAAAATAAAAAATAAAAAATTGAACTTTAGAAGACAATATATTTCCCTCTAGGCTTAAAATAAATATATATATATATTTAAAAAAAAAATAGGATAGTATGCTTTCTTTTCTGTTTTCTTTTTCTTTTCTTTTTTCTTTCTTTTTTTTTTTTTTGCTATCTATACTGGAGTGACCAGAGAGATCACTAACAAATTATTGCAGTAGTCTTGGGATGAAGTAATAAGGGCTTATAATAGAGCAATGACAGTGTAAAAGGAGAGAAAATAACATATACAAGTGATTTTATGAGACCAGAATCAATAAGATTTGGCAACAAACAAGCTATGGGAAGGGGAAGAGGAGTAGTAAAAAAAAATAAAGAGTGCAGGATGATGAGTAGTTTTGAGCCTGGGTAACAGGGAATGGTCATTCCCTCCCCAGTACTGGGGAAGTAAGGAAGAAAGGAGGGTTTTACAAGAAGGATAACTTTAGTTTTAGATATGATAAGTTTAAGATGTTTACTGGACATCTAGTTTAATATGTTTAATAGGCCATTGAAGATGCAAGTCTAGAGATAAAAAAAAAAAGTTAGGGCCAGATAAGTAGATCTAAGAATCATCAGCATGGAGATAATTGAATTTATGGGAAATGATGAGATCACCAAGTGAAAAAGTAGTAAGGGAGAAGAGAAGAGGAGCCCAAGACTTGTGGTCAGTAGTAAAGACCTGGTATATAGACAATCAGTTGAGAGGAAGTGGTCAGACAGGTAGATATTCACACAGACATTATAATGTTTGATTTTTACTAAAACCCTCTGAGAGGGTCTTCATAATCTCCCTTTTATACACAGGGAAATGATCTGAAAAGAACTTAAGTGATTTGCCCAGGTTCAAATATCTAATAAGAGTCTGAGGCAAAATTAGAATTTAGTTGTTTCTGACCCCAAACCTAGAACCTTATCAGTTGTTCTGTATCACCTTTTAATAATTTACTATATTTCCTTTTTTTTCATATTCTAAATGAATCTAAATCGGAGGGGAGGGGGGAGGGAAGGCATGAGCATATTCTGATGGAAATTCACTAGCTCTGTCAACTATGGAGAAGAGGTCTTTTTACAGATTCAAAACTCACTCTCAAATCTTTCCCCTACTACTGTAATGCTGGAAAAACTGAGGCATGATAGAGATTAGAGAGTTTTTAATATTTTATTTGAGAGGGAGAGATTGTACTGGGGGCAAAACAGGATCCATGTTGCCCCCAGGGCTGGATTGGACTCATGTTTCAAAGCATCTAACAGCAAGTGAAGAATTCCAGAATTGTTTTGTTTTTTTAATCTCTCTCATGGTTTTTCCCTTTTGCTCTGATTTTTCTCTCCCAACATGATTCATAAAACAATGTGTATTAAAAATAAACTTACTATGATAAAAAAAAGAAGTAATGAATTTCCTATATATTCTTATAGGACTTCAGTGATAAGGGAAACAAAGGCAGAAAGCAGAGAGCATTGGTGAGTAGGAACTTTCAGGAATGGACCATAAATTCAGTTCTGACAGGTTGAGAGTAAGGATCATAAATTCTGATAAGTTGGAAGGGCTAGGAGTTACTCAGTCTGAGAAAGGAGATGTCCCTCCCTATCTGAGATTAAACATCTGCAGTTTATGGCTCTTTGGAATGCTAGTGATCAGGCCTTTCAGCCCTAATTTATATCAGTTCTAAGGGTCAGGAAGGGTGCTTGCAATTGAGGCAGAACAATTAAAGGAAATTGTAACATAACACTATCATAAAATAGGGCTTGAAATTCCCTCAATTAGAATCAATCCTTTTGAAATTGGGATTGACTATTCTTTGCATTCTCTAGGTAAAGCAAAAATATTGCTTTACCTAGAAGGGACAATATTAACTCATTAATACATGAAAGTGAAATGAATAATTTTTTCACTATTGTTTACTTATTTGGTATTCACAAAACATTTATTAATTGCCTACCCTAGGTAGACATTGTGCTGCAGAGATTAAAAAATAACAACGATCCTATTTAAAAATTTACATTTGTGAAAGAAAGGCCCTAGTGGATTGGGATGTTGAACCTTCAAATTTTCATATGAACAAAGGGTTTTAAAAGATTTGGAGTATGGGAATTTACTGTACTTGGAAAAAATAAGTATACATGAGATATCACAATGGAAAGCAAAAGGAAGGTAGAAAGAAACACCAAATCCTAGAGCCAGAAAGTCTCACCTATTGCTAAGTGGGAATCTTTCCTACAACATAACAACATCCCTGACAAATAGTCCTTTAGCTTCTGCCTGAATATATAGGAAATTCATTACTTCTTTTTTTTAAATCATAGTAAGTTTATTTTTAATTCACATTGCTTTATGAATCATGTTGGAAGAGAAAAATCAGAGCAAAAGGAAAAAACCACGAGAGAGATTAAAAAAACAAAATAAAACAGAAAAAAGAAGTAAATATAGCATGTGCTGATTCAGTCTCCTCAGTTCTTTTTCTGGATGCAGATGGTATTTCCTGTCCAAAGTCTATCGGGATTGCTTTGGATCACTTGTGTGGTTCAGAAATGGTGAGGGATCACCATTTTAATAGAAAAAGCTGGAGAGATCTCTAGAAGCAAAGCAAAGTTTATTATACATTCTCATCATCCCATCCATCCAGCAGACAATAGAAGGGAGGAAGCCCCATCAGGGGCAGGGTCAACACTTTTAATCCCTAACACAAATACCCCCTCCCACCACTGACCCTCATCCTTATTGGCTGAGGATCTTACATTCTAAACTCGGGAACTACCCAAGAAATTAAACTTGACCAGTAAGTACATAGTTGCCCATATTTGACTGAAATAAGGAGACGCTTATGTCATGGGAGGATAGAAGGAAGGGAACTTAAGTATGCCCTTGACTCAATGCTTACAGTCCTTCAGGCCTACTCAAACTCTGAAGTAGATGAAGCCTTACTCGATTTTCACAACTGTCTTGAAATATTTCACCTCATTTCGTTCACACTGAACCACTGAGAAGAACCAAGGCTTTCATATTGATCATCCCACATTCTTGTTTACATCACATGTATTCCTGGTTCTGCTTGTTTTGCTCAGCATCAATTCATGTAAATCTTTCCAGGCTTTTCTATAATCAGCTTATTGATAGTTTTCTATAGAACAATAATCCATTGTCTTCATGTACCACAACTTGTTCAGCCATTCCAATTGATGGGCATCTACTCCTTTTCCAATTCTTTGCTACCACAAAAAGAGCTGAGCTGCTATAAATATTTTTTCACATGTGGGTCCTTCCTTCCTTTATGCTTTCCTTGGGATACAGACCCAGTAATGGTTCTGCTGGGTCAAAGGGTATGCACATTGATAACCCTTTGGGCATAGTACCAGATTGCTCTCCAGAATGGTTGGTTTCCTTCACAACTCCATCAACAATGTATCAGTGCCCCAGTTTTTCCCACATACTCTCCAGCATTCATCAATATCTTTTCCTGTCTTAGCCACTCTGAGAAGTGTGAGAAGGTACCTCAGAGTTGTGAATTCATTACTTCTTAAGAATTCCATTACCCTTCTAAATAGTGTTAATTGTTAGGAATTTTTTCTTTATATTGAGAAGGAATCTACATTTCTGCAATTTCTATTCAATGATTTTCTGTCTGGAGCCAAATAAAACAAACCTAATCTTTCTTAAACTTACCATCACACTTCACCATGTTTTTGTTTTTGTTTTTCCGGTCTCCCAGTTCTTTTAAGTAATCAGGGTATAGCATGTTTTCAAGTTTTTTCTCCATTCTGTTTATATTCCTCTAGAAATGCTCTAGGTTGTCAAAGACCTAGAGGCAAAGTACCTAGAAGGAACACAGTACTGTATATGTAGTCAAGAAACAATAGAATATCAGCTTTCCTTTTCTAGACACTATAATTTAAGATTGTGTTAACTTTTTAAATTGTTCATGTCATCTTCTGTGAAAAGAGTAGATATGGGGTTGTAGGTGTATTTTTTTTTTTTTTTCTGAGGCAGTTAGGGTTAAGTGACTTGCCCAGGGTCACACCACTAGGACTTGTTAAGGATTGAGGTCAAATTTGAACTCAGGTCCCCATGACTTCAAGGCTGGTGCTCTATTCACTGCACCACCTAGCTGCCCCTGTATATGTATTTGTATGTGTATGTACATGTGCAAGTGCATTTGTATGAGCATGATGGGGTGCAACTTCTAGGGAAATATCTCAATAACTTTGGGGTCCCCTAGCCTTAGGAACCCCACAGTAATATAGTTATATATTCCTCCCCTTAGCTTTTAGGGAAATGTTGCAAAAACCCTGAGGCTTCCCTGCCCTTAGGACAAACATTGCTGACTGTCAGATAAACAATCTGTTTGTCAATAACCCTAAGGACTCCTGGCCTTGGAATGGAGACTCTGAGGTTCTCTGGAATACTATAGTATTTGGGAATACTGTAATGCGGAAGAAACTGAGCAAGACAGAGATTAGAGACCAATTCAATAGTTTATTAAATGGAGAGAAATACTGGCACCAATGGATCCATGGTTGGTCCCAGGGCTGGACGAGACTATCATCTCAAAGATTCCAGCCCCAAGCATTGGGACAGCAAGCTTTTTTATAGGATAACAAGAACAATGACATAATGAGGGAGGTACCTAGGTGAGGATAACCTAATGGTGGGGGAGGTTACTGATATTCTAATGACATCTAAAATGGATAAACCTTTATCTTGTCAAACATTAAGGAATGTCTATAAAACCTTTATCTCAACCATTAAGAGGGGATGGTTGTAACTTAAGGCAGAATAACGAAATAGGACAATTGGAGGAACTGGTCACCCCATTAAAAGGAAACTTTGGCATAACAAAAGGTTATAATCTGAGGCAGAATAACTAAATAGGACAATTGGAGAAACTGGGTCACAACATTAAAAGGGAATTTTGGCACAACAATACTACAGTAAAGTCCTACAAACTTTACTGTCAGATAGCTAATCTGTTGGTCAGTGATAACAAAGATCCACCCCTCATGCCTACCTGTAAGCCATAAAATTAGCAAATAAGTAACATGAAGCTCCTGGTCTCTCTTTTTCCTATAAATTTATCTTCTTATTCTTATCCTGCTTCCATTGGCGTTACAATTACAATAAACTTTGTCCCTTGACTTGGAGTTGGGTTTAAGCCTACAGACTCTTTTGAGACACTTTACAACACCAATTTGCAACCATTTTTTGCACCTTAACAAGCACATGCATATGTGGACGTGTATATGGCTATTTATGTATATATTATTTACATATTATATATATATATATATATATATACACACACAAACACACAATATTACTGCACACACAAACACACTTGTATCTTTGTCTCTATCTTTGGTTGAGTAGGGATAAGCAGGAAAAGAAAGTTAGAAATAGTGCCTCAAGCAAATTTGTCCTTCCCACTTTAGCCTCAGATCAGCCTTGAGAGCAACAGATAGAATAAATCAGATTATTGTATAGTTTAAGTCCCTGAAATCAGGCAACACTAAGCAGGCGTGGGGATTTCCATAATCTTGCAGGAAGGGAGAGAAATAATCTCTCTGAAGGTTAATGGGAGAAAAATTCCTAAGAAGGGGAATTATCACTTAATCTAAATGATGAAGTAAGAAAAAAGTCTGATAGTCTAGTAACTTCCTGCTGGAGAATAATACAAAAGATAAAACATGCATACACTGCTAATACATCATTACCAAATAATGGTAATAATTCTTTGAATTCTTTGCGAATTAAATAATTAAAAACATCACATTTTCATATTGAGAGATGGCATTTTGGTGCCCATGAAGTTATGGGGTTGGAGAAATGAAACTTGAGTTGGAGAACGGGACCCACTGGGACATGGGGAATGGTCCAGAGAGGAGGTAATCTCCCAAAAGAATGTGGGCTCCCTGAGGGAAGGGTAGCCTGAGATTTGAAAATAGTCTTTTGTTCTTTGTCCTTAGCCCTCCTCTGTTACTTTTCCCCCTTCTAGAATGGAAGCTCCTTTGAGTCAGGAACTGGCTACATAATGAGAAGTGGAGATTCATGATCTGTTACCTAAGCAACATCCAATTAATGAGGAATCAGGGGAAGGACTTGTGCTTCAGGATAGGAAATAAAATGTGCCTTTGAAGTCCCAAAAGTGTGTCTATTCACCTATGCACCCATTCTTGCAAGAATGTAAATTGATTTTACATTCCTGCATTCAGCAGTATCAGCGGAGTTCTTGGTTAAGATATTTAGTTTCTTACACACTCTTAGGTGCATATTCATATTTCCAGTAGGATTATATTGATGACTTGTTTAAAGAAGTGACTCTGGGTTTTGAAGGTAATATAAGTGAAATGCAAGGTCAGGTCCTATCAATATTAAAAAATTTTGACTACCATATTGGTAATGGACTATGTCTTTTGTTCAAATTTGATCATAATATTTCTGTTTGTTTATTTGTATGAGAAATTAACTGAGTGAAGACACTACATGGGAATATAGCTTTAAACTCTGTCTTAATTGTGACTTAAGACTTTATAATAATAAGAGCAGTAGCTAAAAGTTGCAGGTTTTTATCCCCTCCTGTTTTCCCACCACCTCTTAATTAGCATTCAAGTACTTCTTTTAAAGGTGATGATGGCTTTTAATTTTCTTATCTGAGGATATCTGCTTGTATTGCAGTTCTCTAGGGAAATTTAAATTAAGAGTTTACTATTATTGACTTGTATTCTTTGGTTTCTGGGTTAGATTTCTATTAGAATATAAGCCTGGGCTCACCCAAACAATGGGAGAAAAGGCCCGGAAGGAGTGGGGCTTCTGCTTTCAGGGACCTATTTATTCTTATGTATAGCAGTTTATGCTTTGCACTTTGTAGATAAACATCTTGTCTAGGGGAAGATGCCCTTTTCCCGGCAAGATTGTAAATAAACCCCTTTTTGCTTTTTCTTACTCTGAGAGTCTCTATTTTTGTGAAAGATACTGTCCCACAGTTTTTTTGGGTTTTTTTTTGCTAGAGAAAATTATGAAGACTATTCTTTAAAGAATGGGGGGATTGCAAATTGAGTTTTTTAGTTTATTAGTGTGATGAGATCCTGAATATTATTTCGGACCAAAAGTGAAAAAATTGATTTCTGAGGCAAACAGACTGAAAGTTTTGATAGGGATAAGTTTTGCTCTGTAGAGGTCTGGAGCAGTCTCACCTTGCTATGCACTGTCAGAAATCCCAGTCGTGTCCCTGAGGTTAAATTTTCCCTCTAAAACCTACTTGTGGGCCATCCCATGACTGCTACCTTCCTTTGGGCAGTCCCCCCAGCACTCTGCCTTGTGGTGTCTTTTCCCTTCCCCCAGGCCACGTGGTGTCTCCCCTAACTCCACTATGCTTCCCAAATCCACTTCTCGGTCCTTCCAGCTAACTCTTTTAGGGTGCTATAGGCCCCTTTTAGGATTTAGCCTGCCAGCTAAGAGTATGCCCCAACCTCATGGGGTGCTCCCTTTCTACTGAGTAATTGTGAGTTCCACTGAGGAACTTGTCTTTCATGGGCTCTCATATTCTTTCATATTTATCATTCCCTGTGTCTATATATCCCTTTATTTTGTCTGAAACCTATTCCCCTTGTGAAAAATAGATTTATTTGGTTTCCACAGTATGAAAATTAAATTGGAAAAATAAAACTTAAATTGGAAAACTCAAACCCACTGGGACATCAGAAAAAATCAAGGCGGTTGGGTGAAGATTATCTCGCAGTAAGAATGAAAGCTTCTTAGGGGCAATGACTGTAGTCAGGACTAGTGGCCTGAGATTTGAAAAGAATTTTTGCCCCTCTGCTTTCCATTGTTATCTTCCTCTTCTAGAATGAAAGCTCCGTGGGGGTAGTGACTGGATTGAGTGGGAAACACCCTACTTTGTTAATTATTTGATAGTCTCAGGCTTTCTTACTTCATTTTTTAGAAACTATTTTAGAAATTCAAGCCAATGGGAAAAGGAGCCAGGGGATTGGGGAGAGGAGCTGGGGAATAAAAAAGGGAATGCCCTTTGCCTGTGTGTGTCTCTCTCTAAAATCATGTTTTGTGCCTCAAATACTGCCCACCCTTTCTCATGAGAAAAAAATAAACTTTTTCCTATATTCATACTTGGGCTTCTGATTGTTTTTGTGTTTATTACTGCCCCATACACCCTAAATTAATCTACCTTTTGCTGAAGTGAATGGTGATTGTGAACCCTAACTTTTGGTGTCTGCCATCATTTTGGTGACAAAACCCATAGATCACATCAAGTGGGCATCAATATTTTTTCCAGTTCTTTACTACTACAAAATGTTGGCTGTAAATATTTTGATGTCTATGGAACTTTAATTTTTTTTTTCACTTAGTTTTATTTTTATTCTGAACTTAATAAGACACAAATGAAATGAGTATTTCCATAAATGTGGAAAGGCAAGATTTTACATGAAATTGAATCTCCATTACATAAAGCTTGCTTTTCTTTTAAAATATATAACAAATTCCAGATTTCTTTTAAAATGTAACAAGTTCATGCTGCTTGCATAGGTTATTCATTTGTGCTTCTCTCTTAACTCTTTCTCATCTTTCTGTCCCTCACTTTTGAAAGGAGGAAAGAACCTATTCAACACTTTTATATGCCTTCCCTTTGGAGGGGAGGGGGGAAAACCACCCAAACTGTTGTGTAATACATCTAAATACAATAGGGACAATTATTCCAACCTCTCTCATAGGCAAATTGAGTCCCCTGAGCAAGACTGTATCTTTCTCTTGAGAATACTAAATGGTTGTTTGCTGTTGTTATGGTTGTGATTGTGGTAGTTGTAGGTGTTTTAGGATTAGGATTCTTGACCTGAGAGAGTATGTCATAGATCAATCTCAGGAAATCTGTGGATTTTGTTGTTTTCTTTTAAAATATTTCATAACTTTCTCAACATAATTTGTTTCCTTTGTAAAATACTATGTATTTTATTTTTTATGCATTTAAAAACATTATTTTTGAAGCATTGGCCACACAAAAAAGTTTTGAAACCCTTTTCTGTGAATAAACCTGAAAAATGTTGAGCTGTCTAATGCTACTGACTCAACTCCCATTCTCACATATTATCTTTAATATCAATTACCAGTTATATTTAGTATCTTCCTGGTATTAGCAATTAGTATTGCACTATCACTTAGCCAATTAATATCAATTAGCACTTATGAAGAATATTTACTGAGAAAATATAGCAAGAACAGAAATATATCTCCTTAAAAACTGAGGGTGTACTCTCCTATACCATTTGTGTCTCACATAGGAGCCCCAAATTTGAAGTGATTTATGCAGCATTTTTTCTCCCCTTATTCTGCTCCAAGTCTGCTTCTAGATGTAGCAGAATGAATGCTGCAGAATTGTTGTCTTGCCACAGTAGGACATTGACCCTCAGAATCAACCCATTTTTGCACTGGATATGAAAGGGGAGGGGAACTGCTCCCTTTAAAATTATCTCTCTGAGATTGTGTATCCTTTGATCAGGATCTCCCAGGCTCCAAGGAGTCCAGACAGAGCCCAAACCTTTCAGGATAAGAGAATCAACTCCCATAGAAATTCTAAATTGTCATTCATTTGAGGAATCCTGATCTGATCTGTCCCAGCCCCCCACTTGGCCGGACCCTTGTCATCATGATCTGATCAGGCTGTCTCAGCCCCCCACTAAGATACCCAATATTAAATAGCTTCCTTCCACTAAGGTCTTTGCACATGGACCTAGGTAGCTCACTTAGCTCAGGACCTTCTGTCCACTGAGAAACCATTTTCTCAGTGCAAAACTCCATTTTCCAATAGATTTGCCACTATAGAAGCCAGTCTCTTGGTGAACTGATTTCTATCCAACAATAAACTTTCATTTTGCAACTAATAATTCAGGAATAAGTGAATTCTTTCACTCTAAACCTACAGCCAATTTAAAGGGGATTCTTAACAACTCTCTTATAGCCACTAACCACCAGGAATTGAGACCACTCAAACCTCATCATATTAAGCATCCTCAGGGGTCACTGTTGCCAAACCTGATTTGCCTGCTAATAAACTCTGGTATGAATTCTGGGCTCCTGATGGCTAATGCAATCTTTCAAAGATCAAAATGTAAGAAACAAAATATCTTACCAATAACTCCACAGACTTACTGATGAATGCTGGAAAGATCTGTTTTACTTTTTTAAGAATGGGTACCTCAGTGAATAGACACACCTTTGAAATAGACAGACAGCATTTTATTTTCTATCCAGAAGCACAAGAGACTCTCCATTAATTGGATATTACAAAAGTTACACATCATGAATTTCCACCCTTCATTACAAAAGTCAGTCCCTGTCCTCAAGGAGCTTACATTTTTTGAGGGGAGAAGATAAAACACCCTTGATTATTCTTTAATGTTCTTGTGGGTTTCATTTTTTCAATTTAAGTTTCATTTCTCCAATTTAATTTTCCTAACTGTGGAAACCCAATAAATAATGCCCATCCATTTCTCACAATTAGATCACAACCTAGTCCATGCCATCTTCAATATTCTTTCACCCTAATGCAGTGTGAGAAATGCCATCACCTCCCTGATTTCGGTCCTCTTCTAGAATGAAGAAAAACCGCAACAAACTGTGGACTATAAAACCGTGCATAAGCTTTGATTTATTAGTACCACTAGTAGGCCTATATCCCAAAGAAATTTGGAAGAAAGGAAGGAAGGAAGGAAGGGAAAGGAGCGAGGGAGGAAAGAAGGGAGAGAGTAAGGAAAGAAAAGAAAGGAAAAAAAAAGAAAAGAAAATGTACCACAATGTCTATAGTAGCTCTTTTTTGTGGTAGCCAAGAATTGGCTATCAAGGAGATGCTCATCAATTGGGGAATGATTGAATAAGTTATGATACATGATTGTGACTAAATTAGTGATTATTTAGTTGTTTTTAAGTCATATTCAACTCTTCATGAGCCAATTGGGGTTTTCTTGGCAAAGATACTAGAATGGTTTACCATTCCCTTCTCCAGCTCATTTTATAAATAAGAAAGGTGAAGTAAACAAAGTGGCTTGCCCAGGGTCACACAGCAAGTAAATATCTGAGGTTGGAATTATACTCATAAAGATGATGTTATGCTATGAATTGTTATACCCTGAATAAAATTATTGTGGCCATCCCACCTTCCTTGCCATTAGGATTGAGAGAATTGAGTCAGGAAAAATCTTGACACTCTATTGAGTCATACCTCAATCCTTGCTGGGATAATTCCCCCTCCTTTTGAGTATTGTCCCCTTGCTGTCTCCTGCCCTCAGTCTTTTTATCTTGACCTTCTCCTGTCAGGATTAAGTTATGGTCCTCTCCTGGAATTATGGCTTGTCTACCCACCCAATATCCTCGCCCTCCTTATCTGCCTTTGTTCCCCTATAAGATTATATACTCAGGTTATGTATCCTGTTTAGCTAAAACCCTATAAAAGTTCCCTGCCTCAGTTTCTGGGGGTCAAATGATTTTTGAACATGAGTTCCATTCGGTTGGCTAGCCTAAAACTCTCCACATGAAAAGATTAAAAGACTGTCTTGCCTCAGTTTTTCTGGCATTACAATGAGTCTTCCTGATTCCACATTCAGCACTTCATCTATTGTACTACATAGCTGCTCCTGTGATAGAATATTATTGCGCTATAAAAATAATTAACATGATGCTTTCAGAAAACCTGGAAAGACTGCTTGCTTATTTATATTCTTTGACTATTTATCCATTGGGGAATGACTCAAAGTCTTATGAATTTGATTCAGTTCTCTATATATTTGAGAAATGAGGTCTTTATCAGAAAAACTTGTAAAATTTTTTCAGTTTTTATCCTTCCCTTTTTCTCTCTCTTTCTGTCTTTCTCCATCTTCCCTTCCTTTCACTTTGTTTCTTCTCAAAAGTGTTTTGCTTCTGATTACCATCTCTGTCAATATGTTCTCTCTTCTGTCAGCACCCCCCTTTCTTTTATCCCCTTCCCTTTCTCCTTCCCTGTAGGGTAAGATAGATATGCTCAACTGAGCATATGTTAATTCTCTGAGCCAGTTTCAATGACAGTAAAATTCAAATACTGTTTAGCACCACTACCTTTTCCTTTCCTCTGTAAAATCTCTTCCTTGCATATCTCTTCTATGTGAGAAAATTTTCTCCATTCTTCCTCTCTTTTTCCTTTTCCCCAGTGCATTCCTCTTTCTCATATTTTCATTTTTTGGACCTTATTCCAACATAATTAACTCACTTAATATATAACTGTCTATGTAACTTGCTTTTAACTGCCCTAACAATGATAAGATTCTTAGGAATTACATGAATCATCTTCCCATATAATAACATAAACATACTGTTTTTGAGACCCTCTATGATTACTCTTTCATGTTTACCTTTTCATGTTCTTGGGGGGGGGGGGGGCTTCTGTTTGTTAAATTCCTTGACTTCTAGTCTTTTCATGAAGAATGCTTGAAAATCCTCTATTTTATTAGGTATCTATTCTTTCCCTCTGGAGGATTATGACTTTGAAATAGTGTACAATTAGTCTGTGAAGGAAATCAAAAATGCAGGCGGACAAGGGTAGAGGGATTGGGAATTCTATGTAATGGTTCATAGTCATCTCCCCGAGTTCTTTCGCTGGGTGTAGTTGGTTCAATTCATTACTGTTCTATTAGAGCTGATTTGGTTCATTTCATTGTTGAAGATGGCCACGTCCATCAGAATTGATCATCATATAGTATTGATATTGAAGTATATAATGATCTCCTGGTCCTGCTCATTTCACTCAGCATCAGTTCATGTAAGTCTCTCCAGGCCTTTCTGAAATCATCCTGTTGGTCATTTCTTACAGAACAATAATATTCCATAATATTCATATACCACAATTTATTCAGCCATTCTCCAATTGATGGGCATCTACTCAGTTTCCAGTTTCTGGACACTACAAAGAGGGCTGCCACAAACATTCTTGCACAGACAGGTCCCTTTCCCTTCTTTAAAATCTCTTTGGGATATAAGCCCAGTAGTAACACTGCTGGGTCAAAGGGTATGCATAATTTCCAATTATACTTAAGAAGTTCTTTTCTTCAGTGAATTTTTATTATATCTTTTTCCATTTGGCCAAATTTGCTTTTTTTAAAAGTAGTTTTTCTCTTCAGTGAATTTTTGTGCCTCTTTTACCATTTGGTCTATTCCTTTTAATGTTTTTTTCTTCAAAATTTTTGGTACCTTCTTTACCAAGTTGTGGATTCTTTTTTTTTTTTTTTTACGATTTTCTTGCATTATTCTCATTTCCCTCCATTTTTTCCTCTAGCTCTCGTATTTGAGTTTTAAAATCCTTTCTAAGTTTTTCAGGTTCTTTTTGGGCCTAAGACCAATTTACATTTTTCTTTGCTGTTTTGAATGTAGCTGTTTTGGTTTTGTTGTTTTCTTTTGAGGTTCTTGTTCTTTTTTTGGTTTCTGGAGACAATTGGGATTATGTGACTTACTCAGGATCACACAGCTAGTAAGTGTCTGAAGCCAGATTTGAATTCAGATTCTCCTGATTCCAAGACTAGTATTCTATCCACTGTATTACCTACCTGTTCCCTGAGTTTGTGTTTTAATTTTCCTTGACAATACAGCATTTTTTTTTTAATGTTAAGGTATTATTTTTTGTTTGCTTACTTTTCCAACTTATTTCTTACCTTTTAACTTTATGTAAAGTTGGACTTTTTTTTCTAGCATAGAACTGGCACTGCCCCAAGCTTGCAGTTTTTACTGTTGTTTGTTTTTTTTTTTCTAGAGCTAATTCTGGCAACTTAATAAATTTCCAATTCAAAGTGGTATGATTCGAAGAAAAACCTCTGGTCACTGCTTTACTGGAGTATACTCTGGCCTATAAGCCTCCCCAAGTACCCCTTTATACCTTGAAAATGTGATTAGGATTCCCATTCTCTTACAGCAGATTCTCATGTGCTAATACTCCTCCTTGCCCTGAGACTATGAACCGCAACTTTATAAACAATGCAATTGAGCCCTACATTTGTTGCCCAAATCTCCTCTCTCAGTGCCCACAAATCTTCTGACTAGTTGTCTGTGAGTGGAGTTCTTAATGCTGATTTAGTCACTCCAAAGGCCTGATGCTAACTTTCTGATAATCTACTATCACCCCAGTGAAACAGAATTTTCTACTGTCTAAGTTGTCTTCAACTGGAAAATTTTGGAGGTTTAGGCACCCTGCTTCCATCATCTTGATTATAAAAATAAATCCCTTAAGAAAAGAATTGGAAAAGAAATGAGAGCTTTAAAGGAAAAACTGAGGAGAATTAATAGTTTAGTACGAGAGATATAAAATTTTACCCAATAAGCACAGTCCCTAAAAATTGTATGGATTAAATACAAATCAAAAAGAAATAATAAAATGAAGACAAAAGATAAAAAGAAGAAAATATAGAGTACCTCACATTAAAAAAAAAAAAACAAAAAAACTGATGTGGAAAACAGGCCAGGAGACAAAAATCTAAGAATCATTGGATCATCAGAAAGCAATGTCCAGTAAAATTGCCCAGATACTATATTTTGAGAAATCATTGGTAAGAGTTTTCATAACCTAGTTGTATTAGATATATAGGGCAAAGTATTATCAAGACACTCAAGGGAAATAATGTAAAAAATGGGAAGGAAGGGGGCCTGGTAAGAAAATTTAAACTGTATAACAAAGTAATAATCCACAAATGTTTTTATATCAGTAAAACAGATTAGGCACTCAGCATACTGAAGCAAATGAAAATCATAGCCTTATGTTCTCTGAACCTGAAGGCTTCTTGGTATTGGGGTAAGTACCTATTTTTTGAGAAAAACTTCTGGGAAAACTGAAAAGCAATATGGCAAAAATTAGGTTTGGACTAACAATTTATGATCTATATTAAGATAAACTCCCAAAGGATAACAGCACTATAACAACTTTGAAAGAAGTAAAAAATTTAATCAGGAAAGTGACCAATCATAACTCCAAGGATTAATGATGAAGAATGCTACCTTTCTCTTGACAGGAAGGTGATGAACTCTAGATGTAGAATGAGAAGTGTGTTTTTGGACACAGCCAACAAGAGAACTTATTTTGGCTGGCCATGCATATTTATTATAAAGGTTTTGTTTCCAAGGTTTCCTTAGCTGCATGACCTTGGGCATGACCTTCCTTCTCTAACAAAAAAAAAAAAAAGAGAGAGAGAGATTAGACCACATGTCCTCTGAAGAACCTTACAACTCTCGGTTTATGATCCTATAATTATGCTAAGCTGCTTTTTGACTTTTCTAGGAGTTCTGGTCAAATAGAGAATTCTTTCCCAAGTCATTTGTATTCTTAGGTTTTTGAACATTAGGTTACTGAATATAATTTTATCTGATTTTTCCTTCACTGATCTATTTTTTTATTTTTGAACAATACTCAAAATTTTAATAATTATTATTTTATCATATAACTTGAGGTCTAGAAGTGCTGTTCCTTCTTCATTTCAACTTTCCCCCATTACTTCACTTGAGATTTTAAGCCTCTGATATTTTTGAATGAATTTTGTTGTTGCTTTATGTAATTCTATAAAATGTATCCTTGGTCATATGATTGAAAGAACTCTTAATTAGAGGTTTTTATTAAAACATTGAAATAAATATAGTTATTGTAATAAGTCTTTGACTTGAAATAATAACTATTTTCCTGTATTTTTTCTGTCATTCCCAGTGATTTGAAGAAGAAGTATAATATCACAGCCATACCTAAGTTGGTGGTGGTGAAACAGACAGGAGAGGTCATCACTGACAAAGGACGGAAACAAGTAAGAGAACAAGGACTTTCCTGCTTCCAAAACTGGCTGGAAGGAGCCAATATCTTTCAGAATTTTTCTTACTGAATTTGGAAATAATGTCATAGAAGGCAATAAGAGACTTTAGGGTGTGATCATCATGCCATTTTCATAGTTCTGAAGATTATTCTTATCATAATGAAGGCAAAAGTAAAGGTTAAAAATACTAATTTTCCATTATTTATTAGTATTTGTATTATCATATTTCATGACAGAGGCAGTAGGAATGAGTATTAAGTAAATTTTTCTCAGGAAAAATATCTCCCCTATTCTGATTATATAGGTTTTTAAAAATTATTTTTGTTATTCTTAGGGTAATTCTGTTAATGCTTAATGAATCACTCCTGAATGATAGCTGATTGGATAGACTAGTATGTCAGTCTTGAAAATCTATGCAAAAATTGACTTTTGTAGGTCTGTTCAGTAAAGCAATATATTTCTTGATATTACAGATTTCTGTTTATTAATCTATTTTAATAATACAAAATGACAGTATATTAATAAAGTTTATAGTTTGCTTTAATAAACAAACCTATTTCTGTATTATATGTCTCTAATTATTGCTTTTATAATTTCAAGCAAATGACATCAGAGAGTAATTGAATAAATGAATTCCCCACACTGGTCTATTGCCACTTTCTTCCTAAAGACCATATATTCTTTCTTCTCTTGAAATGTCTTCTTTCCCTTTTTCTTTTTCTGAAATTTTGAATAATTAATCATCCTACTGTTTTAATATCACTGTGTTTTGGAACTAGAAAGCACTTGATATTTTAGTCATCCACAACATCCACACGTTCAATATAAAAGAAAAAAATAAAGTGCCTACTATATAATCCTCCTCCTCCCCTTTTTTCTCTTCCCACTGGAACCTTGGGTGCTGAGAGCCATGAGATAAACCTTATCTTGCCCCAAATAAGGATTCACTTATCACTTCTTAAATACCATTTCCAAACTTTTGTACTCTTCCTTTCCAGATCTCCTTTATGTGTTGTCTTGTTTTGTTAAAAGTTAAGCATAATAAAGACAAAGACTCACTTGCTTGTGTTTGTAACCCCACAGCTTAGCACAGTGACTGACATATAGTAAATACTTAATAAATAAACTCTCAAAAAAATAAAAAAACAAAAATAAACAAAACTCTGTCTCTCATTTGTGTGTGTGTGTGTGTGTGTGTGTGTGTGTGTGTACATAAATTTGCTACATTGAAAAAGGATTGCATTAGATCCTGGAATAAAGAGAGGAAAAAATATTAGTCCTTGTCCTAAAAGGGCTTATATTTTATGGAGGAAATAGAATATATATTTTATATGTATGTATAGATGAATAAAATAAAAGAGAGTTAAGATGCAAAAGGCAAGATCAGACAAAGGGCACTGTAAATATTTAAGCAGGGAAAAAACACTAAAACATCCTACCTATATGAAAGTGGTGCTACTGGAGTTCACTTGCAAAGGAAGATGAGGATTCTAAAAAATGTTATAAGAAAAGGGGTGCATTCTAGGCAAACTAGACATCTGGTATGTATGCAGGAAGATGAGAGAACTATGCTGAGTTCAGAGAATAGCAAGCAGGATGGTTTGATTGGAATGCAGGGTACAGAGTAGAGAATAAAGTGGAGTGAGGTTGCAAAAATAGTTTGGAGTCAGACTGTATAAGGCTAAATAAGGAGTACATGTTTTATACTAGAGACTAAAGGGAATCACAGAAGATTTTAAGGTACAGAATTGGCAGGATCAGACCTATGCACTAGAAAGTTAATTTTGGCAGTTAGGTAGAAGATGGTTTTGAGAAAAGAGAGACTAATTATAATAAAAATTATAAGGTTATTGTTATAATCTAACACAATGATTCTGAGGTCTTGAACTAGAGTGCTAGCAGTGTGTCTGGAGAGAAAGAGATGGCAGTAAGAGATGTGGAAGTAGAACAGACAAAGGGGATGTTTGAATGAATGAATAAGAAAGCATTTATTAAACTCTTACTATATATTGAGCACTGTTAAGATTGAGAAAGAAAAATATGATAACAGATGCTCCTAAAATCAAGGTCTAATAGGAGAAGATCACAATATAGTATAATAATAAGCAGGGAATTGCACTTTGGTTTGGAAAGTAATAGGAGTGGTGAGTGGAGCAACCTGGAAATAAATTGACACTTCCACCAAGAAGAATGGAAGAGTTTGTTTAATTGTGCTTCTAGAACTAGAAAGGGGGTATGGAATGGATAGAGAGGATGCCCTGTTGATAAGGTAAAGCTGTCAAAAAGATGCCTGGGAGGAGGTGGTCACCAATCAGAACAGCTGAGTCCCAAAGTAAAAGTTCCAAAGAAGAAAGGGTTAAAACTTCCAGAGAATGGTTTCTTGTCTTTGCAAGCAAGAGGGAAGAGTTGAATATAAGAGTAAGATGTGAAACCTTGGTGACTGGGAGGATGGTGGTGCTTTTAAACAGAAGTAGGAAAGTTTGGAAGAGGTGCTAATTTAAAGGGAAAGATGACAATCTGTTCAGTCTGGGATGTGTTGCCTTTGAGTTTGGGGCCAGTCCTAAGTGAAGATAGCTAGCAGTGAGTAGAGATGTGAGAATCCCAATGTGAAGAGATTAAGTCTTCAAATAAAGAGATAGGAATCATTTATGTAGAAATGAAAATTGAACCTATTAAAGCAGATGAAATCACTCAAGAAGAGATCAGAAGATAAAAAGAGAATCTAAAAGTTTTGGGGCATCTTTATGGGACAAAAGATAAAAGTTTATTCAGAAAAGAACAGATTAAAAATATAGCAACAGGAAAGAACAGAGTCGTAATAGCCAAACGGAGGAGAGAGTGTTAGGAAGAGTGGATGGTTAACATTGTAAAAAGCTTCAAAAATACCATACAGGATGAGAAAAGAGGAAAGGTCATTAGGAACCATGTATATTGAAGAGAAGTGAGAAGGAGGGCAGGGCAGGTTGTTCTTTAGGCAGACAATAGTAAGAATAATTATGATAATAATTTTTGTTGTTCACTTGTTTTTCAGGAATGTCAGACTCTGTGATCCCCATTTGGAGTTTTCTTGGCAAACAGACTGGAGCACTTTACCATGTCTTTCTTCAGGTCATTTTACAGATTAGGACACTGAGGAAAATAGGGTCAAGTGACTTGCCCAGTGTCACATAGCTAGTAAATGACTGAAGCCAGAGTTGAACTTAGAAAGTTAAGTCTCCTTGACTCTAGGTCCAGCACTCTATCTACTGTGCCACCCAATTGCATGATAATAATAGCAAACATTTATGTAGTGTTTTAATGCTCGCAAAGTTTTTTTTTTTTTTTTTTTTACATGTTATCTTACTTAATTCTCACAAAAATTTTGTTAAGTGGTACTATTATAATCCTGATTTATGATAAGGAGATTTCTGATAAGGCTCAGAAGCACTAAGTAATTTAATAGTCTAGGGTCACACAACAGTAAAGTAAACCAAAGAAGAATTAATTCTTTCCCCAGTGTACCCAGATTTGTTGGTTTTTTTTTTTCAAAGTATAAGTCTACCCAGTTTTAAAATATAACTGGAAAATATTCCACAGTCTTCCCTAGCTAATTGTTATTACTTTCTTTATCAGTATCTTACTGACTTGGATTTGTCTTATTGACCACCATGGCTCTTGGACCCTTGCCAGTCTTATATGACCAGTTATTCTCTAGTTTTCTTTCTATTGCTTCTTGATATTTTGGCCAACTTTTTAATATTACTTTAGAAGTACATCTTGCCTTCAAATGTATTGGCCACCCTTCATTTATTTTTTAAAATGTTTTATTGATGCATTTTGTCTTTATATCAGTCATTTCTCATATACATCTCCCCTACATATTGAATTTTCTTTTAAAACTCTATGCAGTGGCTAAGCTACAACATACACCTAATTGTACTCTCCACTTCTCTTCCTTGATGAAGGAGGTATTATCTTTTATAATGTACATTCCAAGATCTCCACTTGCTATTCAATTACTAAGATTTCAGCTTCCTAATAGTGATCTTTTCATTTATTTGTCTCATTTATTTATTGATATTTCTATCTCCTTAGTCTGATCATCGATAAAAATATGAAATCCTGGACTCAGGACCCAGCATTCTTACCCACATAAAATATATCATAATGTCTTTTTAATTTAATAACAATCCAGCAATAATAATTCTTATTAGTTGTAAATTCACTTTGCATAGGAATCATGCTTTTCCAATGTAAAAAGAACAATATGAGTTGATACTTTAGTTCTCCACATAATTTTAGGTTTTTCTTGTGTCCTCATTAGCTACATTACCTACATCAAAAGAATTAAAACAAATAGCCTAACAAAAATGCAAATAAATGAGAAATCATAGAATGTTACAATTGAACAGAGCCTTAGAAGTTGTCTAATCCAAACAACCTTTTTCATTTTTATGAATGGGGAAACTGAACCCTAGTATGGTGAACTAATTAATCCAGGGCCACACAAGAAGTTAGTGTAAGTGTTCAAAGAGCATCTCCTTACCTCAAGTCCATTTACTACTATCATTTACTTCTTTTTGCCACCACATATATACTGTTATTTACTTGGTTTGTTGTTAGTAGAGAAAGGTACAGAATTACAGGGCTCATCAAATTCACCTTTTCTCCTTTGTAATCAAGATGAAAATCCCTGTTTTTTGAGAGTTTTGATTCAGCATATCAAACCCTTTACTGGTATGTTTTTCCATCATTTTCAAGGAAGGGGAGAAGCATAGACATTGTCCTATTTTAAAAATGATTTCTGAATAAATCAAATCAGTTTAAACTCCTCTTTTATATATATACATAAATATATCTTTCTTCAATTGCACAAACACTAAGCAATTTGTGTTGACATGGGAACTTCTGACATCACATATAGCAAATCTATAACTTGTATAATCTTAGATAATGTCTTGTAGTTCTTACTGGAAGAAAATATTCTTCTTTAAAGGCTAATCACATTTTAATTTAATCATAAATGTTTTCTATAACCTTCACAAAAGAAAATCCTATTCTCATGTCTCATCATGGCATGATAGTATCTCTGATTGCTGAAATCTATGCCCAAAGAGCATAATCTATGGAAGTTAATACTAAATCTAATTTGGACTATGAATATAGATTTAATGGCCAACTTTGTTAATCATTGCCTAAGGACCAGTCTGGCTAAATTAGAAAAGGCCATCAAGTGGTGAGTGATGATTCTGTGTATACCAGCACTTGAATTGTGTGCAAAGGTTGCATCGTTG
Organism: Sarcophilus harrisii; assembly: GCF_902635505.1. Lineage (NCBI taxonomy): Eukaryota > Metazoa > Chordata > Mammalia > Dasyuromorphia > Dasyuridae > Sarcophilus > Sarcophilus harrisii. The sequence goes on from NC_045426.1 coordinate 244,530,684, forward strand.
GAAAGAAGATCAATATCAAAGAAATTATACATTTTGGAAGCACTGATGAATTCTGGATTATACTGCAAAAGGGAATGCGATCCTTCCTCATTAAGTAGGCAGACCAAAAATTATGTTTTTCTTAAACTAAACCCATAACAATCTTCAAAAGAGGGAGAAAATATAAGCTTTCTCATATAGTAGAAATAAACAAGTAGCACATGGTGCTACCATGTGGCAATATCAGTGTACCATTTTGGAAATCTGTATTTATTCCAGTAATTTAGGATAGCAAGGTCAAGGCCTTGGATTTTCTTGGAAGTCAGCTGACTTCATTCTGTTCCATGACCATAGTTTTGATTAAACAGGGAAAGAATAGAAGAATTCATGAAATCCATCATTACTATTGCAATGAGAATATTGACTAGTGAGACCTCAGTCTTTGGTCACATGGTCTTCAGAACTTCAGCTGTGATGACTCAAGATTATGTGATACTCTATGATGATGAAAAAACTTTATAATTGTTTTCAGAACCAGATGAAAGGCAGAACTGGAACTAAGTGTGTGTTCAAGGAATTTCAGAAGATGATCTCTCAGCCATTTCTGACAGCTTTTGAGTGACAAAGATTGCTTTGAGTTTCTTGGGATGGTGATGGGGATGAAGGATGGGGAGATAGGAGAGAAAAGGGTGCTGACTGATTTCTTCTGTCCCTACTCCAACTCCAGCCAGTCAATGACAAGTGACTGGTACAATGTCTGTAATGGAGTGGAAATTCCCATGAACAAATGGAAGAAAAGTGATGATAATATTAGGAAGATAAAAAATAGGGAGTAGAAACTCTGTGTCCTGAGAAGGGCCACCTCAGCTAGGGAGGAGTGTGCCTTTTTCCATCATCAGTGCCATGGCCAAGAGAAAGAACTTGTTGGGAACTCTTGAGGAGAAAAAAGGATTCAAATAGCCAATGATCAGGAGATAACTCTTCCACACACATGTGGCAAATATAAAGGAAGCCTGTGCTCCTAGTTTGGGAAAAAAAGTTCTTTACAATTTCTATTTTTGCTATCTATATCTTTGAAGTAAATATTCCTTTGAAAAATTAATTGATGTCATTGGTTAATTGTTATGGGAGGATATAACAGATGAGGACTTGGGAATGCCATCATTAAAAATGATAATTCCTCAGGGTCACTCATAAAGCTGAAGAAAGAAATGTTGTTCTGTAATGTCCTGGCAAATGTTTAGGAATCAGCTTTCTAGAAAACAATGTATATCTAACACATTTTTAATTTTATCGGCATTATTAACATTTTCTCCATTACTTAAATATATAAATCAAAAACCTAATAAATCCAGCCCTGATTCATAGCATTTGCTGAAATTTAACAATGACTCTTGGGAACTGGTTTAAGACGATTCCAGAACCTTTAGAAACTTAACCTGAAATGCAGTGAAAATTAGGTGAATTGGCCAAAGAGGGTACTATATTACTGCAAAAATTAACTTAAATTACAATAAGTAGTAGTTATATTATTATATAATTATTATTATATGTTTATATTATATATATATATATTAATCTTATTATTATATAACTTAGAGATTAAAGATTAAGCTTTAAGATTGCAAAACACAGCTAGGAAGCTAGTGTCTGAGGTTAGATTTGAACTCACATCCTCCTGACTTCAAGGCTGGTGCTCTATCCACTGCCCCACCTAGCCACCTAAATACTTGTTTCATTTGATTTCCATAACCATACTGAGAGATAAATAATGCAAGTATTTTTGTTCCTGTTTAACAAATGAGTTCACTGAACCTCAGAGAAGTTAAATGGCTTGCCCAAGGTTATGTTGTCAAATCCTGTGTTCTGACTCTAGATCTAATGATTGTTTTCTACTATGCTCAAATTTGAGGGCCAGTTACTGATAATCAGTAGTGCTTTAAATGAAAATTCCAAATGAAAGTCATCTTAAGGCAGGAATAAGTAGCACTTTTCACTCTCAAGAGATAGTATTCATGTAAATGGAAGAAAGTAGATGTATGCTAGAGAAATAAAGAGAGAAATGTCAAGATTTTGCAAATGATTGGAAATGTGGAGTCAGTGCATATGAGGGTGACAATAAGTTTTTGCATCTGGGTGACTGAAGGATAAAAGTTCCATAGAAATTAATAGGGAAGTTCAAAAGAAGGGAGGGTTAGAGCCAGGGAGGATAATAAGTTCTGTTTTGAACATATTGAGTTTGAATTTCCTATGGGACATCCAGTTCAAAATATCGAAAAGACAGTTGATTCAGTACAGGAGCTCAGAAGAAAGATGAAGGTTGGGTAAATAGATCTGGGAATAATTTGTCTAGACATAATAACTGGACCCCTGGGAACTGGCAAAATCATGAAGGGATAGAGTATGAACAAATAAATGACAGTAAAAAGATTTTTTTTCCCTTGGTTCTTACTATGAGCCGGACATTATCTTAAAAGTTCAAGATAATTAAGTGATTTAAACTTCACCTGTGCAAAACTGAACTCATTTATCTTTCTCCCTAAATTCTACCTTCTTCCTAACTTCACTATTACTGTTGAGGCTACTACCATCCTCATAATCATTCAGTCTCAAAAATCTAGGTGTAATCCTCACTCTTTCTCATTCTGAAATCCAATTAGTGGTCAAATCCTTCCTTTTCTATTTTTGTAACATCTCATAAATAACTTCTTCTCTTATGTGACTTTGCCATCATCCAGTGTAAACAGTCATCATTTCACACCTGGACTATTGTTTATTGGTTGTTCTGTGTGCCTCAAATCCAACGGACTTCCTAAAGTACAAATCTGACCATGTCATCTTATCACCCATTCAGTAAACTCCTGTTTTTGCCAGCTGAATCAAACATAAAATTCACCGTATGGCTTTTTAAGTCTTTTATAACTGGTTCTTCCCTACTTTTCCCAGTCTTCCTATACCCTCTCCCATTTCATTCCCACTTCCATGTCACATCCTCTATTGTCCAGTGACACTGACCTTCTTGCTGTTTCTAGAAGAAGTTTCATCTCCTAAGTAGGCATTTCTGCAGTCTGTCCCCAGAGCCTGTGACTCATTCCCTTCTCATTTTCACCTCCTAGATTTCCCGGATTCCTTCAAGTTTTATCTAGTCCTACATGGTGCAAGAAGCCTTTTCTTAAAGACTCCCTTCTGATATTATTTCCAATTGTCAAACTCTGAAAATAAATGCCCAAAGAGTCACAGAGGTTATACCCCAACTGTTAAACTCTAAAAAATAAGATAAAATAAAGCCAAAGAATTCACAGAGGTTATAGGTGAAAACAAACAAATAAACAAACAAAAACCTTTATTTTTATTGGAAGAACTAAACTAGACACATATGTTGGGGTCTGCTTTAGAGGGAGACCCAAGGGAGCAAAGATAAGCCTTGACACAATATAGTTGTGGCTAGAGAAAGAGTCAGGCAACGTGGACTCTTAGCAACAATAAGGAAGTTGACCTAGTCGGGGGGGGGGGGGGGAAAGTCTATTTATAATAGGATTTCATGATTGGAATGTGGTTCTTACAGGTGCTTGTCTGAGCTCAGGGACCCCTGAGGCTTGCTTGAGCTAGTTCTGTGATTTAGCTGTAGCAGATCCAGAGGATGAGTGCAAAGGATTGTTGTTATGCTCAACTTAGCTTACTTTCTGGGCCTTAGCTCTGGAAAACAATATGTCTCCTATTAGTAAAAAAGAGAGAAACATTAAAAGGAGTTTGATCTTCACTTGGAGAGCCTGACACACTTTATCCTATTTATAGCTTATTTATTAAGAATTGTCTTGGTGTTGTCTCCCTCATTAGACTGTGAGCTTCTTGAAAGCAGGAATACTTTTTTTTTTTTAACTTTCTTTGCAGCAGAGCTTTACTCAATGCCTATTAATATATACTTGTTCACTGACTGAAATACAAAAAAGTTCCTGCCATCAGGAGACTTATATTCTAATGGGAAAAATCCTGAAAATAACTGGCATGGGATAGTTTCATTCAAGCAAAAAAAGAGGTGAGAGACCACAAGAGAGTCTTCAGGGAAAACCAGAATTAGTGAACATTACATGTATGAATATAAAACAAAATATTTAGAAAGAATGATCAATTAGAAAAAAAGAAACAATAGAGAGCAGTCATAAAAACCCAGAGAGAAGAATATTCAAAAGGAAATGTTTACCAGATGCTATAGAGAGGACAAGAAGGATGCAAATCATGATAAGACTATTACAATATTGTAATATTTGGCTATTAAGAGTTCATTACTATAATTCCAGCAGTGTTTTTCAGATCTTAATGCATGTATAAAAGAAATTTGCATATTTCAAAATCCATTTAACTGTGAAAGTGAAGCATTTCTACCTAACCTCCAATTAGAAGTGATTAATTTGCAATGGAAATGATATTTTAAAAGACAAATGTCATGATAAAATTTAATGCAATTCTATAAATGTCTTCTAAACAATGAATATGTTCAATTAAAATCCCATTCTCATGGATTGATATTGGTATTTGGCAGTACATATCTGTGTGAAAAGACATTTTAAAAGATGAAATACATAAAACCTCATTACAGAACAGAACTAATAGATAAACATTTGTAATTGTTTTTCTTAATAGGAAATACTAACTTTGAACCCTAATTGAGCTAAATGTTATTTCCCAAAAAGTAATTCTATTGTTCTCAATAGTAGACCTATACATACATACATATACATACATACATACTCATTATTATATTCTGAATGTTGTCAATAATAACCTGGGGAAATTTGTTTTCTCTCCTTACAAAAATACCCACATAATATCCTTATTTCTGTCTGTTCATCCACAAAACCTAAAATATATGCCATCTGTATCTTTTCAGGTAAAGTTTTCTGACCCCTGAGCTATAGAGGTTTATCTGGAGAATACCTTAGACCCTGTGGAATCTAAAAAACAGGATCACAGGGATAATCATGATTGGGAATTAGAACAGGTGGGAGTAGAACCTCAAGTTTATTCAATGATTACCCCAAGGAATATTAATTCCCAGGGATTTCCTTCTACTTTAGGGAAATTGAAGTGGGAGAGTTTTTAACATTAAGAAATTTGGGTGATTAAAGAGAAATTTAAACATCTCAATGAAACTTAAGGACAATAGTTCATGGAAATGATTAAAGTATTTGTCATCTGTAGAATTCCATCAGTTTGGGAGCTTCCAGAAATCCTTGCTCTAAGGCTTGGATCCTTTTACAAATGTTTATCTTCTCAACAATCCTGGTGTTATTATTATCTCCTTTTACAAATGAGGAAACTAGGGACAGCTAAGTGGTGCAGTGGATAGAGCACCAGCCCTGAAGTCAGGAGGACCTGAGTTCAAATATGGATTCAGACACCTTAACCTTTCCTAGCTGTGTGACCCTGGGTAAGTCACTTAACCCCAACTGCCTCAGCAAAAAAAGAAAGAAAAAAAAAAGAGGAAACTGAGGCAGACCTGCCTAAGATCAAATAGCTAGTAAGCATCTGAAACCAATAATTCAAACGTTTCTGAGTCTAGGGTCCAATGTTCTATTTATCCACTACCACCTAGATGTTTTGGCTGATTTGTTCTTGCAAAATCAATTGAATCAAATGGAGATCCCAGATGCAAATTACTCTTTATGGTGGATTGGATTTACAAGTTCCCTACTTATAACCCCTCACTTTAAAATTTTTTATTATATACCTAGTTCAAGTGTATTATCACACCTGTTATTAGGTCATATATTTTTATTGGATCCTCTATCCCTAGAGATAAATCTTCATTACAAACCACACAAGAATTTTGACCAAATCCATTGGTAACATTTAAGCAGGAGACTGGTGCAAACCAAGTGGGTGTTTCAGAAAAAACCCTGTTTTTCACATGTGCAGCTACTCAGGAGATTATAGGAGAAGGTATGATGCCTTCCATCATGTTACATGGGTAGAAGATGATAATACTCTTTATCACAATAAAATTTGGGGTATGGCTTTTAAATAATCAAATAAGTAAGAAGATGATTGGTAGCTCAAGAAAATATTATTAAAATTGCATTTGGATACCCAGCACAAAGTTAATAGGGCTTTTTCTGCACCATCAAAATTGAATATATCCCTAAAAGTCATTGTCCTATCTTGCTATTCACAAAAACACAACAAGATTATCCACAGTTGAGGGAGTACTGAGATTTTTCCAGAGCTTGGGCCGTTTTAACTACAAAATCTTGGTGTGTCATATGCCTGAGTTACTATGATGTGGAAAGGGTGAATGGGTGGGGAAGCAAACATATGAAAGCTTCTTATGCAGCAGTGTTATAGTTATACCAGGAAACCCTCTGTAGTTTATAAAATACCTCCCTATTTCAGCCACTGAGAATAGGAGTATTCTTGTTCAGGTGGCAGTGCATGGAAGATTCCTTGTTTGAGCCTCAATTGTAATGACTAATCAGTGAAAGTATATTGTGGACATGACTGCTATGAGTTCTTGGGAGTCAGTAGCTGCCTGTAAACTTACATTAATTTCTGTCCCAGGGATTATGATGCGGACTGAATGGAAAGCCTTGTGGTTATTTAACCATTTGATGATGATATAAAATAATATTGGATTCTTGGGGGAGGGTGTGAAATATATTTCCTTCCTGCTAAAATAAATGAGTAAGGATGAATTTTTCCTTTATACTAATTCCCCTTCAAATAACACTATTTGATTAGTAAAGAAGGTGAATGTTCCCTGACAATTAAAAGAAGCTAATTGGAAGTTGAATAAAATAATTATTTCTGTTGCTCTAGGTATTTCTGATCTTTTCTGTATAGTGGAGTTGATAGCCCAGGCCTAAGAAGAATGGAATGGTGTTTGTTTTTTAATCTCTCTAATTTTTTTTCTCCACCCCTGTGACTGAGTCCAGTAAAGAACCATTTACTTTTATCTGAAAGAGTTCACTACATTTTCATTGTCCTTCGCTGGAGTTTTTTGAAATTTCCTTCATATTATTATAGTTTAATGATACTAAACCTCAAAAAAGGTCTATGGGGCAGAAGGTAGACAGACACTATCTCTGGCCTACAACTTCTTAATTTGGTTTTGTTGTTGGAACAAAATCAATTATTTGTAGGTCATCTAACAGTTAACAAAAGGAGTTTTACCTTCCCTAACAATGAGATATTCAACAAGGATACTGTGATATTTAGTTTATGGAAATATGCCTGGTCCAAAGGACTGAGAGTGGTTACTTGTAAAGCCTTAGCACTATCAAGAAATCTGAAAGGCCTTATCGCCATATGGGTCACATTTTCTTTCTTTCTTTCTTTCTTTCTTTCTTTCTTTCTTTCTTTCTTTCTTTCTTTCTTTCTTTCTTTCTTTCTTTCTTTCTTTCTTTCTTTCTTCCTTCCTTCCTTTCCTTCCTTCCTTCCTTCCTTCCTTCCTTCCTTCCTTCCTTCCTTCCTTCCTTCCTTCCTTCCTTCCTTCCTTCCTTCCTTCCTTTCTTTCTTTCTTTCTTTCTTTCTTTCTTTCTTTCTTCCTTCCTTCCTTCCTTCCTTCCTTTCTCTCTCTCTCTCTCTCCCTTCCTTCCTTCCTTCCTTCCTTTCTTTCTTTCTATTTGCAAAACATATGCATGGGTAATTTTTCAACACTAACCTTTGTAAAAACTTCTGTTCCAACTTTTCCCCTCCTTTCCCCCACCCCCTCCCCTAGATGGCAGGTAGTCTAATACATGTTAAATATGTTAAAATATATGTTAAATCCAATATATATATATATATACTTATACAGTTATCTTGCTGAACAAGAAAAATCGAATTTAGAAAGAAAAAAAAAAACCTGAGAAGGAAAACAAAAATGCAAGCAAACAATAACAGAAAGAGTATAAATGCTATGTTGTGGTCTACACTCGTTTCTATGGGTCACATTTTATGCCCTTATATTACCAAAAAGAGACCACTAGCAAACTATCAAAGCTCTACTTCCTGAAGAAATTGATGTCCACCATTATATGGATGATATAATAATGAATGACCTGGATGAGATCATGATGACAGAAACATTAAATTAGAAGGAGGCTTATATGAAACAAAAAACCAGAAATTAATCCAAAGAAAATTAATAATCCAGCTGATTCAGCCAAGTTTTTAAGGATACATTAAGTGAGGAAAACCCAATTAACTAACCTTCATAGACTAAGAGGAGAAACTCAAAGAGAGAAAAATCAGAACAAAAGGGAAAAACAGTGAGAAAGAAAGAAAAAAAAACAGAAGAAAAAGAAAAGGTAAAAATAGTATGTTTCAAACTGTATTCAATCTCTATAGTTTTCTCTCTTAATAGAGACAGCATTTTCCATCCAAAGTTTATTGGAATTATCTTAGATCACTCAGTTGCTGAGGAGAGCTAAATCTATCACAGTTGATCATCACACAATAAAGCTTGCTCTTGCTGTGTACAATGTTTTCCTAGTTTTGCTCACTTCACTCAGCATCACTTCATGTAAGTCAAGTCTTCCTCTTTTAACTGGAGACCACAACAGACAAAAATGCTGAAAGATTTATAAAGGGGGTGGTCTGATAGGTTTTCCCCTTGAATCTTTATGATCTTATGGAGCTTATATTCCTGAATGTCTGTTCAAAGGATAAGGCTTAAAGGAGCCTTTGGTAGGCAGCAGGTGAGTAGCAAATTTAAATGACTATAAGAGCTTCTAGAGCCAAAAATTTACTTGAAACATAGACTTTGTTCAAGAAACAATTACTGAAAGTGGCACAGAGTTACATGATTTCCCTTTGTCCACAATTACTCACAATGAGTTAGGTAATGCAAAATGATGTAGCCAACAATGTCTTCCCAACAACATTCTTCCATCTAGTCAGAGCATCCAACTTTGAAGGATCAACACTTCTTGACTCTATATTTTTCTTGAACTGCCTTTTACTGGCAAATTAATTATATTAGTTTTCTTCATGGATTGCAGTATCTTTAAATGATTCCTAGAGCCACTTTAGAGGACTATTAAGTTCTTACCTCTTCTCCCCTTGTACTATTGCCTCTGATCAAGGTATCTGTAAAGTACAGGCTAGCTCCCTGAAGGCCTCGGGGTCAGCCAGAGTCAGGATGAATTAAAGTCCTTGGTCTTTAGGGGGAGAAGTGAAGGAGGCAGGCAAGCAAAACCCTGGATTCTGGAGTCCAGAGTCACCAACTTCTCTCTTCCTCCTCCTGCTGCCAAGTGACTCTGCCCTTTCTCCCTCTGCCCTCCAATCCTTGCCTACCATTATCTTAACACCAAACATTAAGTCAGCACCAATAGTGAGAAGAGCCATTTATCCAAACATATGCTAACAGAGTCATTATCTCACATTGAATAGGTAATTAGCATTATGTGCTCAGTTGTCTGATTCAAGCATACCTTTTTGGAGTTTCAGCCCTTTCAGGTATCCATTTTACCCTCATTATAAGAAAGTTCAGGATTGATCTCATCATCACCATATTCACTGGATTTCCCATATTACCTCAAGCCTCTAATATAGAATGATGAAGTAGACTTTTAATGTATAGCTTCATTAGAGTTTTGAGATATTTAAACTCTTCATATTGTCATTAATCATTTCCAGATTCATGAACACTAATTTTTTTTTTCCTCAGGCAACTGAGGTTAAATTAAGTTATTATTATTCCTTTTAAAACCCAGTACAAGAAACTTTGTCAGAGAAGCTAGAACCAATTAAGTTCATGGCAGGGAAGAATTCAAGGAAGGAATTGTAAGCTCCTTGAGGGCAGGGATCATTGTATTTTTATTTTTATTTTTTGCCATTTTTTGGACCATCCGTGATTGGCCCTCATTGACTGGAATTATGACATTTTTTATTACGGAAATTGGTTGTATTGTTTGAATCGTGCATTGTCTTTGATAAAATAGTCATATCCCAAGAAGGGAAATAGCTCTCCAATCCAGTGATTTTTTGAACCTGCTCTTCAAAAGTCCTTCTCATATAAGGATGCACCAATTTGGGACATAGTCTTTCTCAGGTGACCTTCTCTAGTCTTTCCTTATTCCAATCTTTTTGTGGGTCACCTAGATATCAATGTTTTTGTCTATGCAACCTATGCAACCCCCAGGGAAATGGTCCAGATCACACTTTATAGACAGGTTTCCTTTCTCATAGGATGATTCAGATATCCTCTTCCAAAAAAGTTTTGGTGTACCTAGTGATAGAATTATTGGGAAATACCTTTTTTTTAAGGTAATCGGGGTTAAGTGACTTGCCTGAATCAGACAGCTAGCGAGTATCTGAGGCCAAATTTGAACTCAAGTTTTCCTGACTCCAGAGCTTATACTCTGTACATATTTTACCACTTCACTGCCCCTTACTTTGCTTTTTCCTCTCCTTTTTTGTTTTCTTTTTTTTTTTTCTGGTTATACATATAAATTTATTTTTTAAAATACATACTTCTTTATGAATCATGTTAGGAGAGAAAAATCAGAAAAAAAGGGAAAAAACAGAAAAAAAAAAGTAAACCTCTTATTTTGCTTTTTAATGCCATGAGGAAATTATGTTTTTAAGAGTGTTTTGATCAAGAGTTTATATGGAGTAAAGGGATCCCCTTAGCTTATTTATTGGTGATTTTTAGGTCCTGAATGAAGATGAAATAGAGCCTTCATCTAATTCTCATGGAATAATAAGGTATGCTCTTATTAAAGATCTTTAATAAGGTACAAATTGGGTATTATCCCTTTGGGTGGGTTTTAATGAGGAGGAACAGCAAGAGATTTTGGCTAGAGAGTTCAGGATCACTGAAAAGGGGATGGTATAAGTTGAGTAATATCAGCTTAGACTTCTGAGTAAATTGAATGTAAAAAGCCTAGCTGTTTTAATTCACAGTCCAAAGATGTAATGTGGGCTGGTGAAAACATCAAGTGAAAACATTCATTAGACCTGTCTATAAGTTCGCCTACTGTTGGCTCTTATGATTATTTTATCCCAGGAGATTTTTATGAACTAGCTCTCACATTATTCCTCTACTGTTTGAAAAATGGGATTTACATTATTTCACTTAATTTTTTTTAAAGATTATTTGTTATTATTTTAATAGTGAAATGCCTTTCCAGAGTTTTTGGAACCTTGTCACCAAGGAATGGTATTTATTGGCAGCTGAGATAGGCTCCTGGAGCTATAGCTATAGTTGTGCCCATAACCAGACTTCTGACTTCTTGGCTTAACCTCAACTTATGCTTTACAAGGCAGTGGTTTTAATTATAAGAATATTGATGGGAATAGATTAGGTTCAAGGGATAAAACAGTCAACAAATATAGCAACCTAGTCTTTGACAAACCCAAAGATCCCAGCTTTTGGGATAAGAACTTACTGTTTGATAAAAATTGCTGGGAAAATTGGAAACTAATATGGCAGAAACTAGGCATTGATCCATACTTAACGCCGTACACCAAGATAAGGTCAAAATGGGTTCATGACCTAGGCATAAAGAATGAAATTATTAATAAATTAGAGGAACACAGGATAGTTTACTTCTCAGACCTGTGGAAGGGGAAGGTCTTTATGACCAAAGCAGAACTAGAGATCATTACACAAAATAGAAAATTTCGATTATACCAAACTGAAAAGTTTTTGTACAAGCAAAACTAATGCAGACAAGATTAGAAGGGAAGCAATAAACTGGGAAAATATTTTTACAGTCAAAGGTTCTGATAAAGGCCTCATTTCCAAAATATATAGAGAATTAACTCTAATTTATAAAAAATCAAGCCATTCTCCAATTGAAAAATGGTCAAAGGATATGAACAGACAATTCTCAGATGAAGAAATTGAAACTATTTCTAGTCATATGAAAAGATGCTCCAAGTCATTATTAATCAGAGAAATGCAAATTAAGACAACTCTAAGATACCACTACACACCTGGCTAAGATTGGCTAAGATGACAGGAAAAAATAATGATGATTGTTGGAGGGGATGTGGGAAAACTGGGACATTGATTCATTGTTGGTGGAGTTGGAATATTACTGTTCTGTAAGAAATGACCAACAGGATGATTTCACAAAGGCCTGGAGAGACTTACACAAACTGATGCTGAGTGAAATGAGCAGGACCAGGAGATCATTATATACTTCAACAACAATACTATATGATGACCAGTTCTGATGGACCAGGCCATCCTCAGCAACGAGATCAACCAAATCATTTCCAATGGAGCAGTAATGAACTGAACCAGCTATTCCCAGAAAAAGAACTCTGGGAGATGACTAAAAACCATTACATTGAATTCCCAATCCCTATATTTATGCACACCTGCATTTTTGATTTCCTTCACAAGCTAATTGTACAATATTTCAGAGTCTGATTCTTTTTGTACAGCAAAATAACGTTTTGGTCATGTATACTTATTGTGTATCTAATTTATATTTTAATATATTTAACATCTACTGGTCATCCTGCCATCTAGGGGAGGGGGTGGGGGGGTAAGAGGTGAAAAATTGGAACAAGAGGTTTGGCAATTGTTAATGCTGTAAAGTTACCCATGCATATATCCTGTAAATAAAAGGCTATTAAAAAAAAAAAAGAATATTGATGGGAGCAAAGAATGCTATCAAATATTTTCTTTAGCCTAAATTACTTTCATAATACTTCCTTCAACTTCTAATTGTGGAATTAGTTGTGTTTTATATACTTTTAATCCCTAAATCATGTGTTTTTAAATTTACATTATAAAAGTAATTTGAATCACTTTTTATGATTCATGATTGCTCTTTGCATTTTAGTGACAACAACAATCTTTGCCTCTGCGAGAGTAAACCAAATTTAGGACTAGTACAGAATATATGGTCAGATCAAGAATTTAATAGAAAAGTTTAAAAACTCTTGCTTCAATATTTTGGTATTTAACAATACATTCTCCAATTGATAAATGGTCAAATGATATGAACAGACAATTTTCAGATGAAGAAATTAAAGCCATTTCTAGTCATATAAAATGCTCTAAATCACTATTGATCAGAGAAATGCAAATTAAGATAACTCTGAGGTACCATCTCACACTTCTCAGATTGGCTAAGATGACAGGAAAAGATAATGATAAATGCTGGGGGGGACATAGGAAAACTGGGACATTAATACATTTTTGATGGAGTTGTGAATTGATCCAACCTTTTTGGAAAGCAATTTGGAAGTATGCCCCAAAGGGATATTAAATAGTGCATACTCTGATCCAGCAGTGTCTCTATTGGATCTGTACTCCAAAGAGATCTTAAATAAAGGGAAAAGGATCCACATGTGCAAAAGTGTTTTTGTAGTGGCAAAAACTGCCACTACAATGGCAATTGAGTGAATGCCCATCAGTTGGGTAATGGCTGAATAAGTTATGGCATATGAATGTTATGGAATCTTATTGTTCTATAAGAAACGATCAGCAGGATTATTTCAGAAAGGCCTGGAGAAACTTACATGAACTGATGATAAATGAAGTGAGCAGAACCAAAAGAACAGTATACACAGCAACAACAAGTTTATATGATAATGAACTTGACTCTGTTCAACTATGAAATGATTCAGGCTAGTTCCAATAGATTTGTGATGGAAAGAGCCATCTGTACCCAGAGAGAGGGTTATGCGGACTGAGTGTGGATCACAACATAGTATTTATACCTTTTTTGTTGTTGTTTGCTTACTTTTTTTCCCCTTTTTCATTATTTCCCTTTTTGATCTGATTTTTCTTGTGCATCATTATAAATATGGAAATAAGTATAGAAGAATTGCATATGTTTAACCTATATTGGATTACTTGCTGTCTAGGGGAAGGGATGGGGAGAGAGGAAAAAAAATCTGGAACACAAGGTATTGCAAGAGTGAATATTGAAAACTATTTTTGCATATATTTTGAAAATAAAACCTATTATTAAAAATATTTTGGCATTCACACATGTACAATGTATATGTACATATACAAACATTCATCTAAGTCTTTACTTCTTCCTTTGAGGGCATATGAAACTAACAGCTTTTTCTCTTTACCTTCTACTTGGCAAGATCAGATCATGTGGTATGAGACAGTCTAATCCCTCATCTTTTAAAATCCTGATCTCATTATTAACTGGGGAGCAGGGGGAAGACAGTTAATGTCACATACTTAATCAGAATGGGAATGATGGTGTCTCTACTGAATAAGAAAACTTTAGTAAATTGTCAGAAGGAAAACTCAGAGTGTTCCTTGGGGTTTTACTTATCAGGTGCTAGTGCACAGGTCCATCTGGTGATTTGTCTGCTTATTTCCGAGTATTCTCTCAAGTAGAAGGAGGGAAGTGAATGTTAAATAGAAGGGCAAAGAATGATAGTGCATTAAATCAGGAAACTTGTACCAGCAATGAGAAATAATTGTTTAGATATTTAATTTTGAGAAATATAGTTTACATCAGAAATGATGATGATGATAATGATGATGATGACCTTTATATAGTGCTTTAAAATTTGCAAAACATTACATATTTCATTTCATATTCACAACTTTGAGAAATAGATACTATTATTATAATCAATTTACAAATCAGGAAATAGAGGCTTAAATAATTATTAGAGTCAAATAAACAAGAGTCTAAGGCAGGATTTAACTCCATGGAGAAATTTATACTATGTAGTCAGTATAATATTAAAGAAAACAAAGATTATGAATCTGAAAATGAAAAGACCTGAGTCCTAGTAAACATTTGGCCACTAATTGGAAGTGATATTGAGTAAATAACACCATTTCTCTGTCCTTCAGTCACCTCAGCTTATAAAATCAGGGGGTTAAGCTACATGGAAAATTGCTTGCTGCAATGGGATACAGTGATATTAGAGGCAGCTATTAGGGCAGCACACTACACCTGGAGTTAGGAGGATGTTGTGTGATCCTGGGCAAGTTAATTAACTTTAGTTAAATTTGCCTCAGCTTCCTCAACTATAAAATGGAGATACTCATAGCACCTATCTCAAAGGGCTCTTGTGAAGATCAAATGAGACAATATTTGTAAAATGCATTTAACTGTTCCTGGAATATGGTAGGTGCTATATAAATGCTCATTCCTTTCCCTTCCTTCAGTCAATCAATGAATATTTATTTAATACTTTCTATGTGAGAGGTACTACAATGATTAAGTGATATGAAAAATATAAATCATTGTCCTTATATACAAGTTTGTTAGTTTAATTTGATACATAGGGCCAAATATACTCATATTTTATATGAGTATGTACATAGAAATATACAACTATAAAAACCAAATTACATATGATGCATTATAACTATTTATCATGTTAATTTCTATACCATATCCATGAAAAATCCAGGAGATTCTGTATAAACTGAATTATTGCGTTTTTTCATTCAAAATTAATGGTTCTTCCATTTATCACAATTTATCACAGAGTAACTGTTTTTTGTATTTTACCCATTCAACAGCATTTTTTTTAAAGTTCTTTATTAAGGCATACCATTTTGAAAATTGTCATAATGTAAAATTTATAAAACATTAACTTTTAATAGAAATAACTGACTATATATAATGTTTCAAAGTTTTCAAAAATTTTTATGCCTTATATTAACATTGTCTTATTTTATCCTTAAGTCACTCTTTATAGTAGGTATTATGAATACACACACACACACACACACACACACACACACACACACAGTATGTATTTACAGATGAGGAAACTAAGGTTTAGTCTCATTTTTTTCTTGCCTAGCCTCATAGTAGGTTCTAAATCCTGGTCTTCCTCCAAATCCTTGATAGAGATGACCTGAAATAATGTTTTAAAATTATTTATTAATAAGACAAATGCACAATAATTTTAAAATATTAAGTTTTGTTTGAGATTTTACATTCCTCCTTCCCCACCACTAACATTTTTACCAGATTGCCTAAAAACTTTTAGAAAATTTCCTTTCTTTTTCTTTACCTAGCCCCTCTCTGGTTCTAATAAGCAATAAAATGACCAAAGACCAGGAGGTTGGAAGAAAATTCACAAAATAAGAAATTAACTCTTTTATAAGTGAAGATCTACAAAAATACTAACCTTTTGCTTAATTTGATAAGAAAAGCAACTTTTTTTATCATGGTCATAATGAAAAAAAAGTCAGACAACATAGAATGAGGTTCTTTGTATCTATACTGATTCTCACAACTTTGGGAAGTAGGTGCTATTATTATTCTGAACTCATAGACAAGAAAATTGAGGTTGAATGTTTAACATATTCTGGATTGCTTGCCATCTGGGGAGGAGGTGGGGTGAAGGAGGAGAAAATATTAAACACAAGGCTATGCAAGGGTCAGTGTTGTCAAATTATCCGTACATATGTTTTGAAAATAAAAAGCTTTATTAAAAAAAAAGAAAAAGGAAATCAAGGTTGAGATAAGTTGTGATGGAGAAAGACAGAGAGAAACAGAGAGAGAGAGAGAGAAAGAGAGTGAAACACCGAGAGACATAGACACTGTGGGAGGACTGAGTCTTTCTCATTGGATTCAAAGGATCCTTAATCTGGATTTAACATTTTTGGGACTCAATTTCCTTATTTGTACAAAGTGTAGGTTTGATGGCATTTCTAACTCCAAATCTGTGTTCCTTCAAACCAGGAATTTTTAATCATTTGGTTTGTTTGTTTTTGATAATTGACCTTTTGGGTAGTGTGATAAAGCCTATGTTCCCAGAAGGAATATACTCAAATATATAGAAAAACAAAGGAAATGAGAGCAAGAGAGCATGTCCATGGATACCGGGTTAAAACCCCACTCCTAGAACCAGGAAAATATTGTACACAGCAACAAGATTGTGTGATTATGAACTATGATAGACTTGGGCCTTCTTCCAAGGAAATCCCAATAAACTTTGGATGGAAAATGCATCTGCATCCAGAAAGAGACCTATGAAGACTGAATGTGAATCAACACATACTATTTTCATTTTTAAATTTTCTTTCTTTTGGTTTTTCCCTAAGGTCCAAAAGGGAAAAATTCCATGTTCTGATGATAATCTTTGTATATATGGAGTCTATCAAGGAGAGATTTTTGAGTTGTGCAATTTACCTTTATATGTGTAATGAAATTGTTACTTTGGACAAATATTTGTTGATGGCCTAACATATATGGGTTAAAAACAAATAAAGCATGCAATTATTCTTCCCATGGAGCATATCATTTAGTATGTGAGTTAAAACTTATTTAAAAAAAAAATACCCCAAATCATTCACTTTACCAGATTTTCAGCAAGTTCATTGCATTCATCAGGGCTATTCAGTATCTGGTACAATGCATCACTGAGAATCAGAGAGTTTAAAAAAATAGGTTTTTTTTACTAGAATCTTATTCCAATATCCTTGGGTGGAAGTAATTATTAAAGCAGGTTAAAAGCAAACTTGAGGACAAAAACACATCAAAACTTTACACAAGAAAGTTTTAAAAAACTAATCCACCACCATCAACAAGGAAGTTGCCTGGTGGCTCATGAATTACCCATGAAAGCTCAAAAATTACTTTTATACTCCTGTTTCCCAAAGGGCTCACAGCTGGGTCCTAGATCAATCCACCTGGAAGCCAAGTTAACTCGAATCTACATCATACCTTCCTTGCTTTTAACAGTTCTGAATGTTGTTTTTTTTTTTTTTTTTTTTTTTTTTAAGGGAAGGCTTGTGAGAATAGGAGAGATATTT
The DNA here is from genome assembly GCF_902635505.1 of Sarcophilus harrisii. NCBI lineage: Eukaryota > Metazoa > Chordata > Mammalia > Dasyuromorphia > Dasyuridae > Sarcophilus > Sarcophilus harrisii. The sequence continues at coordinate 244,548,361 of NC_045426.1, forward strand.
AATTCACATCTCCCCAGGTCCTGGCCCACAAGAAGTGCCCTCCTTTCTCTACTTCAATCCTTTTTACTTTTGGTAATTCCTCATTAAATTGAGAGAACATCTGAGCGTTGGTCACTAATTCCCACAGTGTTTCTTGAAAACAGAGCTTTCCATGAAAAACAATGAAGAAAGAAACAGAAAAAGGAGTAATAGGATAATGAATGTCTTTTAGACCAATTGCTTCATTTCCTTCAAGCCCAGCCTGATATCCTTTTAGTCCTCAGCTATATATTTGTTGCCATGACTACAAAAGGCGGTGCCTTATCTCTATTTTTGTTAGAAATTCTTTTGCTCGAGGGTCTCTAGAGGCCTCATTGAAGCTCAAAACAAATGAAAATTATATGTACTCGTTAATAAGATAAATAGTTTCAGCAAGATCTAGTATAATAATAAGCAAATATCTGGGGACCAGAGACTAATTATAGTCTAACATGAGGGACATTCCTCTAATGAACCTGAGAAATACAAGTAATATGAAACCTCTTTCAAATCTGTTAACTATCACTCTTTACCTGAACTCAGTCCGCCTCAAAGTCTACAGATTTCAGATTGGTTTTTATCTGAAATACTAGGGTTTCTTAAAATTCAAGCATTATCCAATTTTATGAAGTTTCTATCACAAATTTAAATCCTGCTCCATATATATATATATATGTATATATCGTTATATATAAAATATATTTGTGAGCTATTTGTTGTGTCACTTTAGAATGAGTCCTAAGAACTTTAGGACAATTCTCTTAAATATATTCCATTGTTCCATATATCTGCCATGATCAGTTTTGAATGATGAGGTTTTCCCCATAGAAGAGAGCTCCAAAATGTGAATTTTTTTTTTTTTTTTGCATCTATAATCTAGGAAATTTCTTCATGCTAGAAAAGGAAAAGTAATATGGCATTGAATTTGTTCGAACTTATTTTTACTTATTACTTATTACTTGTTTTATTGGGCAAATCACTTAACCTCTATAGGTTTCAAATTCCTTATCTTTATGAAACAACAACAATCAAGAGATCTCAGCAATCATTGTGATGAGATTGTAGGGCATGTGCTTTTGGGAAGGGATCTGGTGATGGACCTTTCTGTTAGGTGGTGCAATGCATAGAGAAAAAAATCCTTCATCAGATACTAGCTAACTGAATGAACCTGAGCAAGTCAGTTTCCTCATCTATAAAATGAGGAACTAATAGCACCTACCTCTCAAGGTTGTTGTGGAAAACGAGTGAGATAGCATGTATATATGGAATACCACTTTATAAACCTTAAAGCTGTATGTTGATGAAAGTGTGTGTGTGTGTGTGTGTATATATATATATATATATATATATATATATATATATATATATATTTTAAAGAAAACCTGAGTGACTCCATTTTGTTCTGCATTTGCCATTTTGCTGTGGATAACCTCTGCAAGAACAATAGGACTAGCTGATTCCTTTAAATGCCATCTTTGCTCCTCTAAGTTATATAAAGAAATTTAATGAAAAAAGGGAAAACTTTAATGTTTTCTGTAATGACCCTTTCTTTTATCTAGTCTGATAGGTTTGATTTTTTTTTTTTTTTTGATTCAGTTCAACTAGTTATTCTAACAAGGACAACTCCCTTTTCTATCTTCTCTAGTTAATATGCATTCTCCTTAATAAACACAATTCTTTTTTTCTTTGTATAGCTTCTTTGTGTAGTTTGTATACTTAATAGTTGTACATAATTGGCATTAGTTGAAAGGCTAAGAAAATTCATGTGACAATATACATGCTACTTATTATTATTGGCTATTATTTTCTGACCTTAGATCAGTCCCTCAGACTTGGACTGCATGAGCTCAGAATCTTTGGGTAGAGATTGGGCCAAGGTTGGCACCAAGATGACTGAACCAGATGACCTCTAAGGTCTCTCTCAATTATAAATTTGTAATCATAGAAAATGCTACAGGAATTTGTATTCTTAAATTATAGGAAAACGTCCTTCAGGGCCATGCAGTTTTATTTTTTTTCTTTGTATCCTTAATGACCAATAAGTGATCCATATACAGAAGACATTTCTTGAATTTTTTTTGGTTTGTAATATATTAAATTTAGCAAGTCTGTGGTAAGTAAATATGATCTTACAAAGATATTAAATAATCTGGTAAATTAATGGGGAAAATGCACCTTACCATTTAAATCTCATGCGATAATTCACTTTGAAAAAATTTATTGATGTCCTTTGCCTTGACACCAGTCATTTCCAAATATAATGTGCTCTTCTTGACCCACCTCCACAATGAACTCTCCCTACTGTAATATACTTGTGCCCAGGGTAAGCAGTTTCCTGAGAGATAGTTCTTTGTTTTTGTATATTTAGTCCACAATGAGACATTAGACTTCTGAATGATTAAGAGATCTCAGCCTGCAATGATCATTAGAAAGGATTTTGAGAGAGATTAGTCAAGAGAATGCTCAAACTTTTGAATGATTGATAGATCTTCTTGGAACTCTGACACATGATAAAGGTAGTCCCAAATATGTCCCTTGATTTCCCAGTAACTGTAATCCTAGAGGATGCTAAAAATGACAAGATGACAAGCCATTTTTAAATCAAAAAGGTACCAAAATATGACTCCTATACTTGTAACAAACTCTGAGAGTTATAAAGGAGCTTCAGTCCTACTTATGATCAAGATGGGAGCAAGAGGAGGAGAAGAAGAGGAGGAGGAAGAAAAGGAGAAAGAAGAGGAAAAAGAGGAGGGAATAAGTACAACTGATTGGTACATTGAAAAAATCCAAAAACCATGTATAATGTACAATATCTGTAAAAGATGTTCTCTCATATCTCTCCATAAATATCATGCTTGATCTTCATTTTTTTACATTCACTTTTGATTTTTGTGTGTGTGGTTGTTCTTTCTTACTACATTATTATAGTCATTGTGTATATTGTTTCTTGGTTCTACTAACTTCACTGTGTAACAGTTAATATAGATTTTGCCATACTTCTCTATATTCATCATTTCTTATAATCAGTCATAATTACCACAGTAAAACCAGAGGAATCAGTCTTTTGTATTACATGTCCTCAGTGCCTCTCACTATGCTCAGATATGGGTCATCTATAATATACTTTATTGGATGAACTTCAGCCAGTAAAGCCGGATATAGAGGGTTTGGAATGTTTCTCAGCCATAAATCAAATTCTAATTCATGATCTTGTTATTATATGTGCTTTAAAAAGATTCAAAATGTTCTTTTCTGAAAGGTCAAACCTTGGTTATTTTAATGGAAAAAAATGTAGGTAGGTCATTTGTTATCTATTTTTCATAGACAGAAGCAAAAATTGTGATGACAGAAGATTGGGTATATTACAAAGCTAATAACCTTCCTTTAATAGCTGTTTCAAATAAAATGACCTTTATTTGTACCTAGCAACAGAATACTATTTTAGGACTTAGAAACAGCAGATTAACATTGTGTATGATAGAACTACTTTAATTGTCCGCTTATCTAGTGTAGAAATATTAAAATATGGGTGGTCAGTGTTAGACTAGCTTCTTATATGTCACTAGCAAAGAGTAAAGGCAGATGGTCAGGCCTTAGTGGTGATAGGCTTGAAGAAAGAAAAGATGGTTATTAAAGCATGAATAGAGTTGTTTTGTTAAATGAAATTTAAATCCACATGATAAAAATATTACTAGGAAAAAATGGGTGCTCATTGATTACTCGAATATATTATGGCATATGAATATATTGGAATAATATTGTACTATAAGAAATAATGGGTTAAGAGAAACTTGGAAAGACTTGTTTATTGTGGCTATGAATGTGGCAGATGTCTCTTTCCTTCCCCCCACTTCCTGCATTTTTGTCTCTCTGAGCTGGATCACTTACCCTTTGCCTTTACTTATATACCAGAAAGTCTGGGAGGGTCCTAGATAAAGCTGCCACTCCATTACATCTGACTCTCAGAATTCTGTGGCTATCCCTAGAATGTTTCACTCCTAACTCATTTACAAACCTGAAGCCCATTTTGGTTCAGTTGCAAGCAATAGGTAGTAATTTTTTTCTTCTTTTTTAGTTCTTCTTAGAATAATGTGGCAATCAATGTCCTATGCTCTATTATCAGGCTCAATTAGGGATTTCCCTTGGTCCCAGCTCTGAGGATTTTTCTTAGATCCAACCTTAGTATTTAATCTGCAATATTCATAGGTCTGGACTTCACCATCCCCACTCTCTCCAATTCAAGGTCTGTTGTGCAAGATAGACTCAACTCCAACTCATGAAACCCCTAAAATTCAAATTTGTACAAGCTAAGTCACAATTAGTCGAAATGTAGTTGTTTTGTAGTCACCAGAGAATTCTAGGTATGTTTTTTTCAGTTGTCAACTTTAAAACCTCCTGTCAGTGATATATACATCACATGACAGAAAATAGGACATTTTGGACATTTTACCCTGAGCATCTTAAACTTTGTGGGTTATTTTCTCAGTGTCACTTTTTCTTGTTCCTTAGTAAAAATTGTTACAACACTGTTATGCAATGAGCAGCACACTTCCCCTTCCCCACCCCTCCACCTCTGACAAAAAAAGCAAATTATTCTATAACAATAATGATAACACTGTATAGAAAAATATCTTTGAAAGACTTAGTAACTTCAATGAATGCAATAACAATTGACAGTAAGACTCTGGAAGACCAAAGAAACATGTTTCCCAGCTCTTGGTGATAAAGAGAAACACTGTAGATACAGAATGAGTTCTATATTTTTAGAAACTACAAATGTATGAATTTATTTTTCTTGATTATAGTTATTTGCTTTCTGGAGATCTTTTATTTATCATGAAGGGGAAGTTTTAAGGAAAATAATGATGTAGAGATAGTGATACCAAAAAAAAAAAAAAAATAAGAAGAAAAGAATATCAATGAAATTTTAAAAGTACGCAGAAAGTAAAAGAAAGCCCTGAAGGAAATAAATAGTCTGGGTAGTGCTGGCATTGTAAATAATATATACTTTTTATAATATGTGCTTAATATAATATAATTTTATTTTTAATTTTAAACATGTAACATTTATAATACAGTATGATTCATAATATGTCTAATATATACTTTTTAAACATATATTTAAAACTTAATATATGCTTGAAAAGAATGAGGAATATATATTTGAAATTCATTGTTTCATATAGGATCCTTTATTTCTGTTTTTTTCTAGAATGAATGGACATTAAAATGTTCATTACTTATTAATATTAATATTTGTTGAATTTATAATACAGAAAGTTTTTACAGGAAATCCATGTGGCTGAATTCCCCTTGTCTCCCAGGAACAGGTTCATACAGGGCAAAACTGAAAATGACATACTCTTCATACTCTGGGAACTTTTATTATTATTAGTGATAACTTTTGTAATCCCAATATCAGAGTTCTCTGCTAACATAAAAGCTAACTTTGGCTGATGCCTCTCTTCTCTAACTCTTGCTTCAAGATATTGATGCATGATTTTTGTTTGCAGATGATTGTATACTCAGTGCAATCTCTGAAGCTGAGATGCATTAAAGTGTGGATCAATTGTGCTAATTTTGACCTATTAATACCAAGAAAGCACAGGTTCTCTAACAGTTTTTGTGCAACCATTGGTTACAGAAATGGAAAAAATTTTGAATGTTGTAAATAAGTTCAGTACCCTTGGCAGTATACTTTCCAGGAATATCCACATAGATGACAAGGTTGATACACATATTGCTAGAGCCTGTTTGGGAAACTCTAAATGAAAAGTGTGGAAGAGGAGAGTTATCAGATTGCCCACCAAACTGAAAGTCTAGAGAGTTTTTGTGCTGACCTCATTTTTTATGTCTGTGAAACTTGGCCAAAAAATTGAACCACTTCCATTTGAATTGTCTTGTGAAGATTCTGAAGATGAGCTGGCAAGATAAGGTACTGGCCACTGAAGTCATTTTTCAAGTTAAACTGCCAAGTATTAAGACTCTATTGCAAAAAAGGCAACTCTAATGGGACAGTCATGTTATTCTAATTTCAAACATATGTTTGTCTAAAAGGCAATTTTATGAAGAATTCATTCAAGGAAGGGGCTCATGTGGTGATCAGAAGAAGAGATACAGAAACATTCTCAAGGTCTCTGTGAAAGAATTTGGAATAAATTACTTGACATGGGAGACACTACCAAAGGGCTACATGGTGTACCTGCATCAAAGAAAGCACTGTGCTTTATAAGTAAAACAGAATTGCAGGAAAAAAATACAAAAGCCACAGATTTAGACATCTCCACTCCAAATGTCTGTGTGGATGATTTTTGCTTGACCTGTAGTAGAGCATTTTTAAGCCCCTGTGGGTGTGATCAGCCAGCATCAGACACACTGACCTTGAATCCAATGTTATTTGATATTATTTTGGTCTTCTTTGAGAACAAAAGACAACAACCATCATCTTATCCCAAGGTAACTGAGTCAGCATCTTTCTAGCCACCGGGTGAAGTTGGTGCAACACAATGGAGAGTGTTTTTTTTTTTTTTTAATTTAAATCTTGATTCCACTGCTTATTACCTTTTATGACCTTAGACAAATCAATCTCTCTCTCTCTCATCAGTTTTCCTAACTGAAAATTGAGGGAGTTGGATTAGATAGCTTCTGAAGTTAAGTACAAGAATATAATTTGTGGGGATCTAAATCAAACTGTATTGGAGAAATATTTGACAAAGTAAATAAAAATGAAATTTGTCATTTAGTCATTTTCAGTCATCTTTGACTCTGTGACTTTTTGACAAAGATAGTAGAGTGGTTTGCCATTTCCTTCTTTCACTTATTTTATAGGTGAGGAAACTGAGGCAAACAGGGTGATGTGGCTTGCCCAGGATCACACAGCTAGTGTCTGAAGCCAGATTTGAGCTCAGAAAAAGGAATCTTCTTAATTCTAGGCCTAGTACTCTTATCTACTGTATATTTTTTATTGGTATTTTTCCTCAGCTCCTAGTGATTAAGAATCATTATTTTTCCCTGAGATTATGGCCTTTAGGAAAGGAATCTCTGGCTCAGCAGAGCATGTTTCCAGTTTAAAATGGCTTTCAGATAATAGTGCCTCTGTTTAGAATTTTCTTTTGTACTGTAGCTCCCATGAACCTAGGATGAAAATGTAAGAATTCTTAGGGGCTGAAGGAGTCATCTCTGCTTATATTTTGTATGTAGCTCTCTCCCTCCAATTCCAAGCCAGTTTATATATACTTTACTATAATCCCCATCCCATCCCCATTCCCACACTCTACAATTCAGTGACACTGATCTCCTTTCATAAAACACTCCATCTTCTGACTCCTAGCATTTTCACTGGCTTTCTCCATACCTAGAAGTCTATTTTCATCCTCATATCTTGCCTTCTCTGACTTTATCTTGTTTACACATAATTCTTTGCATGTTATCTCCTTGAATGTCTTTTACTTTTCTTAGTATCCCCAGTGCTCAGCACAGTTTCTTGCTTATAGTAGGCACTTAATAAGTTCTTCTTGGCTGATTGATTAATAAGACCTTCTTTACTCCTTATTAATCCTGATGATATCAGTTAACTTGTATTGTCTAGTTATTTGAATGGGAAGAAAGAGTCCTGCCCAGATTGGTATAATTAATCAATATAACCCCAAATAAAATTACCAGACTTGGTAGGGTATGCCTTTCTTTTTTATCTAAATTTGTATTGATATTTATTTATTGATATTGTTTATTGATATTTTTGTTTTTTAAGAATAGTTATCCCAAAAATCCCTCTTCTTATCACTCCTCCTCCAAGAGAATCATTTGATATGGCAAAAAGTATTTTTTAGAAAAGAAAAAAAAATCAGCACAATTGGTTATATTGCAAAAACATGTGCAAAGTACAGTATCTGTGGACCTCCCACCTCCCTGAAAAGATAGGTTGGAAATGTCTTCTTATACCTCTTCATTTGAGTCTTATTCTGTTACATCTATTTTTTATTTTTTTTGTGTGTATATAGTTGTTCTTTCTGATCTTCTAAAAAATTAAATCCCTTTTGATGCAATACTGTAGACTCTATTGAGGATACGACTTCCTGTTTTTAAAATAGAGTTGATCCATCATTTGATTTATAATAAATCCTTCCCTGGAAGAGTCCAAGATAATATAATTTCACCCTTGGGGGAGACTGAAGCACAGCACTGGGTCCTGAAGGATGTGCTAGGTACAATATCCACTTTGTGCAATGAAGGCTAATTTTCCTCTAATAAGGCAATGAAACTATCTTTGAAACTTACTTTGTCTAAGGGACTAAGGCTGACATCATTGACAATGATTCCCAGTTGTGTATAGCAGAGGTCTCAAACACTTGGCTCATGGACCCAACTCTCCCAAGTGTGGGACCATATTAAAATGTAACAGGGAAAGGTTAGATAAAATACTAAATAAAAAACATAAAAATTAAAATATAATTGGGAAATATTTAACAAAATATAAAAAATACAATAAAACTGAGACAATTATCACACTTTAAGACAGAGTCAATCTGCTGCCCACAGTGATCTCTACTTAAAGATTTGTGGCCCCATTTCTATTTGAGTTTGAGGCCACTCTGATACCAAGTGAAGGCCTAATGCAGACAAAGCTCATCTCAGCTTAATGACTCTATTTCCATGGAAATACATATAACAAACCATCCAACCCAATGTGAGGACTTAAATAGCGTGGGCTCAGCTGAAGGCAACTGCATTTAATTAAACCATTACTGTACCTTATCTGAATATCCTTCCCCTGCTATTGTTAAGAGATTTCATTTTGGCAGGCAGGCAGGCAGGCAGGCAATAAACATTTTTAAGCACCTACTGTGTGCCAGGCACTGTGCTAAGTGCTGAGGATACAATGCCCTCAATGTTATGTATTCTACAAATATTTAATTTTGTCGCAATCCTGAATCAGAATCAATGCACTTATTTGAGTTAGACTTGGAACATAATAAGTGGGATGTGACCTAATTTGACTAGAAATAGTAGATGGAGCTTTAAAATTCAGATTTCCTCGTACTTTGGTTTTATTTATTTATTTTCTTCTTTTTCTTTCCTCTGCTTTTGATGATAATAATCCTTAACAACCTCTTGGAACCCCTATTTGGCATTGGCTTGAATTAATCCCTTGAAACTTACTATGTTAACTTATCTGAAAATCAGTTTCCTCATTTGTAAAATGAGGTTAGTAATAGCTTTAGTCTCACAAAGTTGTTGTTTGGAAGCTTAAATAAGACCATGGATATAAAATGCTTTACAAAATGTAAAGAACTATGTCAATAAGATTCTTTCTTTTTATTAAAATTGTGTATTTATTTTTTCATATCCCTGTGTCTCATACCTAGAAGATCTTGAGAATGTTAGCTTGCAGTAGATTTGGGGTGCAAGGAGGTCAAATAAAAACAGTAGAATTAGAAAGTATCTTTCTCCCTCAAAAAAGCCCCATTTCCTTTAATGATCTTTGTAATAGATTTTTCACAGTGTGTGTCCCCTCTTCTCTGGCACTTAAGATTTACATCTCTCACTCCATCAGCATTCTCATTCTAGTAACTCAGAGGGAGTTCTCCAATTTAGTGTTATGAGAGAGCCAACTCATACTCAGTAAATGCTACAAATCAGACCTTAATTTATTGTTTTGTTAATTGTCTAAAAAGGGATAGTGAAAATGTTAATAATGCAAATTTAAAGGTCTTGGGTATATATCCCTGCTTCAAACTCTCTCAACTTCTTTCTCAGGCTTGGTAATTTCCCCTGTATAGCTCTCAACTTCTTTCTCAGGCTTGGTAATTTCCTCTGTATAGCTTGGTGGACTATTTGAATTACTCAGAGTTATTTCATGAAGTATTAGGTGGAAGGAAAATAATGGCATTATTCCCTCTAGCACTGCTAGAAAGATTTTGTTTCCCTGTTATACTTACATAACATTTTTCAAGCTGTGAAGCTTCATCACTAAATTAGAAAATGGCAAAATTAGACACTTGAATCCAAATCTCAATGATCTTTCCACTATTCCATAGTGGTTAAATAAAAATAAAAAACTATTTGTGCTATCCATAATGGCTAAACCATAATAAAACCCATAAATCCCAAGTAACACTTCTTCTTCAATCAAGACTCTTCTCTTCCTTTTGTAACTCCAGTCCCAAAGCCCATTGATATTGAACTCTTTTCATTAATGGAGATGAATGTCCTCTCTTGCATGAAGAGCAGAGTGGGGTTGTGTAATATTCTTATCTAAAATATAATGTTTTCTGGGAGCAGGTTTCTTGGGAGGCTTCTGGGAGCAGCCTTAGTTTCAGATTCAGTAATCACCCCAAATGCAGCCAGGAGTTAAAAGTCCAAATCCTTTATCATCTCCTTCAAAGTCTTATCTCCTTCACTTGGGACTTGGCTAGTTTTTCTTAGAGGCCTTCTGTAGTCTTGGATCCCAGAGCTTAAGCTCCTACCTGCCCTCTCTGGCTTGTGAATCTCCTCGACTGAATCCTGGCTGAGGCTCCCAGAACTTTTAGTGGGCTTGTATGTCTGGCCCTAAGAGCTTCTTGCTTATAAGCTGTACACTGAGTATACATCAATCATTATATCACTAAGAAATAGTATTTATTGTAGGATTAAATCTATGCTAAACTAGATTTAACCACTGTCTCCTCAGTTTTAGTACCTTGTTTCAAGTCCTGGCCCATAACTTCTCCTTGTAGGATTAGATCAATCATATTGAACCATGTTAAATTAGATAATGTGTCTCTATCAATTCTACTGATTTAGCACCTTGTAAGAATCCTAACATCTCCTGCTTTCTTTTGATTTAGAACATAAATGGTCATGACCTCCCTGACTTCTCAAGGAAGTGAGAACCCAAAAAGAAGGTGATCACACCTTCCCTGACTGCTCAAAAAAGGAGTGAAAACACCATAAAAAGAGGTGATCACGCCCTCCCTGACATCTCAGGAAGGGAGATGAAAACAAGGAAATGGGAAATCAAATCAGATTAGCAGGTTTCTGAAGGGGCTCACTTGGAACAGGTATACATAAATCCATCAACATGGGAGATATTACACATAATCACATAAATTACATAAGCACATAGCAACATAACACAGGCTAGAAGTGATGTAACAAATAACATGAATCAACATGAGGAATTATACATGTCCATAAGTCCTAGAAATAGTCTAAAAGGAATCTGTTGTCCATTAGTTTATGTACCAGGAACCTAATAATTCCTGCAAGTTTTGAAGTCCTGCAATAGTCTCATCTTGTGTTAAGGAATCCAATGATTCCTGCAGATTTTGTTTTTAGGTCTCCTCCTTTGTTTCGGGGTTTTTCTCTTTCTGTTTCTCTCTGATGGACAAGCCAAATATGACTCGTTGGCACCCATCTGATTCCTTCTCCATCTGTAGAAATACAAGGAAACCCTCTTCCCCAAGCAGTTAACCTATCTGGTTCCTTCCATTCAGCACTTTTGGGATTTCTCCTCATCACCTGGCAATTACATTGGAGCTGCTCCCACTGGACACTGGCCTTTTGTCATGTTAAAAAATCTGTATTCTCCCCAATTGTAATCCCTTTCTTCCACGTGATTGCTTTTAGGCTGATTGATGATATCAGAGTCCTGATCTTCTAAAGACTTTCCAGCTGCCATCATGCTCCACCTGTCTTTTGTATGATATCTTGGAACTGGGCCCTGCCTCTCATTTCCCTGGGTCAATCTACATTCTGAGGCCCAATGGAAACCTTGGTTGCATTTTGGACATGGGGTTTTGGGTTTTATTCTCTCACCCTGTCCTCTCACTCTATCTCTTTGCCTACACTGGGCTCTCAGATGTCCTATTTTTCCACACTGAAAACATTGATGACTTTCTCTAGAAGTCCCTTACCAAGAGGGACTCTGTCTTTCCGCGTTCATCATAGTCTGGGCATAATAAGCATTTGTGCCCACTGTGGCACAGCATCTTATGATCTCCTCTTTGGGTAGTCCCCATATAATTTCTTCTGCAAACCTCATTGGCATTTTCCTTAGCCAGTTGTCTTATCATAATTCTTGCAGCTGCATTTTCTCCGATAGTTCTTGTGACAGTTGTCTGCAAATGTCTCACAAAATCCGCAAAAGGTTCATTGGGACCTTGCTCTATTTTTGTGAAGGCTTTACCTTCATCTTTCTCTGAGAGGGAGCCCCAAGCTTTTATTGCAGCAGTAGCAATTTGCTCATACACTGTTATGGGATAATAAATCTGTGATGAATTCTCTGTATACTGACCTTCACCTGCTAGTTGGTCAAAGATGATTTGTACATTAACTCCAGTTTCCTTATTGCATCTGGCTTGAATCCTTTATAATTCATGATACTCTGAAAGCCACAATAAGTTTTGTCCAGGTTCTAAATATGTCCTTGCTATGGATTTCCAATCACAAGGGATTAAGATTTCATAAGAAAATTAAAAAATGTCTATTTTTATCCTCCTTGAGTCATACCATGACACTCTTTTGCTTCATGTACAGGGTCAGCCATCACTATATGTGAGCTATCACAACATTTCTATTTTATCCTAATTTTACTTGTATAAAAATGAAGGGGATGGGGCGTAGATCATGATTTACTCTACTATAAGCTCTGGAACCTGGGAATATCCCTGATGTCATATTTCTTCCATTCCTAACTTTTTTTCTCTCTCTCCCCCAGAGATATTAATGCCTTCCCTGTCCATCATCACCACCGATGTCTGAGAAGATGAGTGTCTTCATCATTGACATGATAAGGACAAGGACAGGCAAGAACATACTTATGTCTTGTAGTTCTTTTCACAAATTTTAAACTATCAATATTATTTCACATAACCCAAACCAAAGAGGACAGGATGTTATCTATTCACTGGAAATTAAAATACAAATATGGCCGCTTACCTGTTTCCAAGGGTCCTAAGAGTAAGCATAGCCCAAAAAACTCAGATTGGGGAAAAATCAAGAATGATTAGAAAAGCTGAATAAAGTATTTGGACAACCAAAATGACAATTACATCAACTTCAAATGGGTTTTTCACAAAATTCAAAAGTACATCCTCCAACTTGAACTGTCTATTCAATGGTCTTAGTTTGTCACAATTAGATATGATCAGAAACACACATTCAATTCCCAAATTCTTCTTTACCTTTTTCTGGAAGTGGGGTGGGGGAATTGGAGCAACAGTACTGATGCAAGACAAAAGTAGCACAAATCTACCTTATAACAAATCATCTTATAACATCTCCAGTTCATCATATTGTTTTAGTAACTTAGAGAGTCAGCTGAAAAATTGGGTGAGTAGCAAACATGATTGTTAAATCAGTGAATTGTAAATTGAATTGAAGGGGAAAAATAAAGTTGAAGTTTTTTTTTTACTTCACTTGACATGCTCCATTAAGATGCTAGATTAAATTCATTCAGCAATTCAGCAAGGCAAGAGGATTTTGAATTAAGGCACTTCTGAGATGCAAATTAAAAAATATGACACTACATTTTACTATGTCATCTTGTAGAAGTCATCTCCACTGGGGAAGGTTTAATTTATAATCCTTAAAATATATTCTTTCCAAGCATTTTTGTGTCAGGTATACCTGATGGATATGCCATTGTCAGGGGTGCCCAAACCTTCCCTCCCTCTTTCCTGAGGTTTCTTCTCTTTCTTTCTCTCTTTGGCTAAGGCCTTCTCCAAGAATAGTAGAAGGAATTGAGTGTCCATCTGAGGAGAGAGTGTATTTACAATCTGAACTCTTTGGTTCTTGACTGCACTGTGTTCACAACCATCCCCCATCATTTGGAATTAATTGGCTGTGTTAGTCTCACTTTTAGTGACTTGGACTATTATACAAAAAATGAGTATTTAAATCCAGTAACCTTATGTGTTATACTTTTAAAATAGTGAGAACTTAAGACATACTAGAAGGTTCTTAGCTGGTACCATGGATAGGTGAAATTGCATTCCCTTTATTTAGTACTAGCTCTTCCTATGCATATATTTCCATTCTTTATGTACTTGACTGAGTTATTATTCTAAAAATATATGATATCTCATTGAATATTTAAAGGAATCATAGTTAGTCGGTGACTTTGCTATATAGACAAATCATATACATGACCTGCAAGGGCTGTTGTATACAGAGATCTTCTCCCTGATGACCATTTGATGATAGGTCTTGCTCAACTCAAGCAACCTTGTGCACCTCTCACCCCTGCTTAACTTACTCTGCATAGAACTTATGTTCAGGGGTTCAGAAGAAGTCACACACACACACACACTATTCATGATGCACACACAGAAGGAAGACTTGAGGAGGGGAAAAGGGGGAAGTGCTGTTTCACTGAAACATCAGGGCATGATAGTCTGACAAGAACTTTAGAAATACTTAAATTTAAATTTTAAAGTTTTAAATGCAGGCCTATCCCGGGGTAGATAAAGGCACAGGCATTGTTCAGGACTGGATGGAGGACAGGATGAAAGTCCTTGAGAATCTTGACTGAATTGGGTTTGGGGGATGAGCAATACTCCTGAGAGCTCCTGCTCTATCTTTCATCATTAATCCCAACATGACCTTCTTTTCTTTCTGGTTTTGCTACATTTAAAAATATATATAATTAACTGTCTTTTTTTAAAAAATCACCTTTGGGAGGGCAGGTAGATGGTGCAGTGGATAGAGCACCAGCCCTGAAGTCAGAGGACCCAAGTTCAAATTTGGTCTCAGACACTTAACACTTCCTAGCTGTGTGACCCTGGACAAGTCACTTAACCCTAAATGCCTCAGGGGGGGAAAAATCACTTTTTAATTTATGATACTCAGCCTGAGAGTATCAAGTTGCTCTTCATATAGAGCATCTTCATTTCTGTTGTCTAAGCTTCACATTTTACCTTCTGCTAGTATCTGACCTTCCTCATTCTGAGATACCTATTACCTTCTAGGAAAATATATCACTGATGGAGACCATGGAATTGTGGAAGACATAATCATTGATACAGAGTTAATTCTACCAGAATTTTGATGTGATGGGGAAACTGAATTTTTTCCAAGTTTAAAGATCTGATTCTTGGTGATTTGTGAACATATTAAGGAGAAAACATAGTTATATACATTTTCAAAGACAATTTATCACCTGAATGTTAAAACATTGTGGGGTTTGCTGAGCTCCTTGGGGCATTCCAAATAATGAAGTAGATCCAGGTTGCCTCTAGCTTGTTCAAGCTACACCGTTCAAACAAGAACACACAGATTGAAGTTAAGGGTATTTAGGACACAGAAGAATTCATAATTGCAGAAAGGCAGGTTCCCTGGTTTCTCTTGGTCCCGAGGAAATGGAGGAAATGCCTGTAGCCAAAACCCAGATGGAGTGGCTTGTAAGAGCTTCTAGGAAGACCTGAAGGACTTTATTCAAAGATATATGATACAGGTTACATGATTGGTCCCTGAGCTAAATCTAACTGCCAAGATGCTATTGTATTATAAGGACACTAGCTATATCAGGTGGACTATTTCTGTAAGCTTCTTTCTATGTTCACATGCTAATTTAATGTAAAAGTTTATAAAATAGCATTGTCATGTGGTTGTCTTCTAAAATTAGCCTTTATCTAATATCCCCATAGAATTCCTAAAAGGAGACTAAATTTCCAGATGAAAGAATTTTAATTTCCTTTGCTGTGTTAGAGAACCAGTAAAGTGTTTTGAGCCAGAAAAGAACACAATCATTATAAATATCATTTATAACCTTTTGAATCCAAGGGCCAATTGTTGTTGTTGGAAGAAAATTACATATTTGTTAATCCTTTTGTGTTTACTTTTCTTAACCTTCTCAGGTCAAATTCAGCTATTTTACCAGCATCAAGAGTAGAATGTATGCTAAAACTGGCTTTCTTGGACTTGGTATTCCCTTTAAACCAAAAAGAACTGGAGACTTTAAGTACCACTTGTCACACAGATGCTGTATCCCTTTGGGGTGATCCTATTCCAAGTAGATCAATGACCTTCATCAACAAAATGCTAACTAAAGAAGGTAATTTCATTAGAGATTTTTTCACCAAATTAGGGAAGAGGTCAAGGAATGGTAAAATAAAGACAGTGGTTATACAAAATTCTGATCAAACTTGGCTATGAAATACTGGAACTTGGCACTAAGATTAATTTCCTGCTCAAACAGAAATAGTGCAGGAAAACATTGCTCTTATGAGCTATTGGACCAAATATGGAAATTGTCTCCTTTTCAAAAAATGGATATTATTTTGTATTTGTGATAGAGGTTTCATAGCATTATGGACACACTTGCTAAGGAGGAAGATATATATTTCTGTCCTTGTCCCCCCCAGATACTAGTACCTTCCCCTCTGAGATTGCCTTCTGTTGCCTCTGTATGTCTCTTGTATGTATTTATTTATAAACTTGTTGTTTCCCTCATTAGAATATCTGGTTCTTGAGAGCAGGGACTGTTATTTGGATCAACATTTATTATAAGATGAAGCCTTTTAAGGAGAAAGAGGGGGGAAAAAAAGAGAAAAGATTAATTTTAAAATGATAAATTAAAAGAGAAAGATTTTAGATACTTGGACTCTATAATTTAGACACCAGAAAAAAGATCTCTGACTAGAAATTTCAGTTCAGATTTTGCCTCCTCCTTTTCAAAAAGTTGGCTGTAGAGCTCTGTTTCCATCCATAAAATGAGAAAGAGAAAAAAAAAATTGTTTCAAGGTGACTTGAAACTTTACCATGCTGCTAAGTGCCTGAGACATCTAACATTCTACTCCTTTACTCCATTTTGATCTATTTTCTTCATTATCCTAACTTATGTTTGTTTGCTTGGTAAATCTTTTTGGGTACAAGTGGAGCATACATCATCCTAAGAGACCTTATAGACATAGAGAAGTAGATATTTACTTTAAAAAGCAGATGGCTGACATCTTCTGGATTCTCTTGGAAGGCAGAGATTAAATTGCTGAGGTCCTGAGTTAAAGTGGGATGTGGTGTGCTAAGGTGATATTGTGTGTGTCCGATCCAGTTCTGGCCACCACACTGTAGAAAGTGCATTGCTATATGTGCAAGAATATATGGATGAAGGAAGCAGCAAAGGGTGGTGAAGGAACTTATTATGCTGAATGAACCGGGGATAGACAGTCTGAAGAAGAGACATGTTAGGGAGCAAGTGATTGATCCCTTTAGATATAGGAAGGATTCAATTGGTTCTATTTGGTGTGTATGTGTATATGTCATGTTGATGAGATTAGGATCCTCTCAATTCCCGGTCATCTGGGAACCAAAATGATGAGGTCAGTGGCAGTCAGAGAGTTGTTAAAATCCCCTTATGGTTGGTGCACAGGCTCTTCATGAAAGAATTCATGAACCCGAATTATTAATTGGAAAAAATGAAAGTTTATTGTTGGATAGGAAACCAGATTTGCTGAGACTGACTTCTTTAGTGGCAAAGTCCTGTTAGGGAAATGGAGCTGACACTGAGAAATAGAATGCCTTCTCAGCCAGCAGGGTCCTAGAAGCAGAGCAAGCTGCTTTGGACCTTCTGCAAAGAATGAGTTCAGAAACTCATTTAAAAGGAGTCTTGAGGCTTCAGATTGAAAGGGAAGCCAAAGCCCTAGATGCTTATCAGTATCTGGCCCAGAAGTCCTATTGGAATTAACACTTCAAAGGGGTGCTTTTTGACTAGGATTTCTAATTGAATCAAAGAGTCTGGCATCCCCAAAAGATAACTTATCTAAGAGGATATGCCTTCCCCAGGAGAGGCTGAGACTCCAAAAGGGATCCCAGATCAAAAGGGAACACAGTTTCAGAGTGATAATCTTAAAGGGAACAGTTTCAGTAAAGGGAACAGTTTCCCTCCACCTTCAATGTGACCTTGAAAATATATACCAAGAGTAAGATTTTCCCTAAATTCAGTTAATCAGATACTGATTGGGTTTCACCACTGTACAAAGCACAGGGCTAGGCACTACAGGAAATATGGAAGAGAATTATGATCACTGATCTCATGGAGTTTACAATCTGATAGGAAAGATGAGATATATACAAGTGACTGCAAAATAGATGTCATGGGAAAATTCAGCCTAAAGAGGCAGCTAGGTAGTGCAGTGGATAGAGCACCAGCCTTGAAGTGAGGAGGAGCTGAGTTCAAATTTGGCCTCAGACACTTAACAAGTCCTAGTTGTGTGACTCTGGGCAAGTCACTTAATCCCAATTGCCTCAGAAAAAAAAAAAAGAAAGAAAGAAAAAGAAAAAAGAGAAAAAAAGGAAAGAAAATCCAGCCAGGAAATATGGGAAGGAATGTAAAAGTGGAGCTGGGTAAGGTATTATTATTCCATGCAACATGAGCATAGAAACTGACTTGGGGAATAGCAACCAGCCCATTTTGACTGGGACATTGTGGGCTCATTGAGCTCTTTGGGGGGATACCAAATGATGAAGCAGATCCAGCACTTGCTCTCTAGCTTGTTCAAGCTACACTGTTCAAACAAGGGCACACATATTGAAGTCAAGGGTACTCAGGACACAGAAGAGTTCATAATTGCAGAAAGGTAGGTTCCCTGGTTTCTCTTGGTCCCCAGGAAATGCCTATAGCCAGAACCCAGATTGCAGCAGTTTGTAAGAGCTTCTAGGAAGACTTGAAGGACTTTACCCAAAGATCTATGATACAGGTTACATGACTGGTCGCTGAGCTGCTAAAATTAACTGCCAAGATGCAGTTGTATTATGAGGACATCAGCTTCATATTTCTGTAAGCTTTTTTCTATGTTTACTTATGTTAATTTAATGCAAGAGTTTATAAAATAGTATTGTCATGTGGTTGTCTTCTTAAATTACCCTTTACCTAATATCCCCATAGAATTCCTAAAAGGAAACTAAATTTCTAGGTGAAAGAATTTTAATTTCCTTTGCTGTGATGGAGAACCAGTGAAGTGTTTTGAGCCAGAAAAGAACACAATCAAACCTAGTTAAGAAAGATTAAACTGATGGCAGCAAATAGGATGGGTGAGAGAGGTATGGAAAGGAGGCAGGGAGACAGTTTTGGAAGCTGCTCTAATAACCTAGAAGGCAGTGAGTGTTTCTGTAAAACATTGGAAGTGTTTTACAGAATAAGCCATAATGAATTGGTTGGATTTCAGGGACAAGGAGATGAAAGAATTGGATATGATTAGGTTTCTAAAATATTTAATTGGAAGGATGGTATTGCTGTTAACAGAAATAGAAATGTCAAGACAAAACAAATTTTGGAGGGAAGATGAGATTAATTTTAGATTTATTAAGTTGGAGAAATCATATGTGTAGAAAGTATAGGTTATAGAAACCATCTGAAGATGTTACTCAGGAGGGGAAACATTTAATATTATATACACATTTTAGAACTGAAGATGGCTAACAACATACCAAATAAGGTGAAAGTTTCAAAAAAAATTTCTAAATATGAAAGAAGGTGAAAGACACCTTACATTTAATGCAGTAAGAAAAATAAAATCAAACAAAATCAATTTGTTAAACAATATGGGAATTAATTAAGTCAAACCAATGAGATAATGAACTGACACTTATAGTACTCTGATAAAATGAGAATTTATCAGTTTACTTACATAGATTAATCCTGGTGCTGTTAAACTACCTAACAAAATGAAAGAATCAGAATTTTTGGCTTCTTTTTCTTCTTCTTTTTTTTTATAGTTTTTTTTTTTTTTTTAAATAGCTTTTTATTTACAAGTTATATGCATGGGTAATTTTACAGCATTGACAATTGCCAAACCTTTTGTTCCAATTTTTCCCCTCCTTCCCCCCACCCCTCCCCTAGATGGCAGGATGACCAGTACATGTTAAATATAATAAAGTATAAATTAAATACAAAATAAGTATACATGTTCAAACCGTTATTTTGCTGTACAAAAAGAATCGGACTCTGAAATATTGTTCAATTAGCCTGTGAAGGAAATTAAAAAAAAAAAATATTCAGGCAGACAAAAATATAGGGATTGGGAATTCAATGTAATGGTTTGTAGTCATCTCCCAGAATTCTTTCTCTAGGTGTAGGTGGTTCAGTTCATTACTGCTCCATTGGAACTGATTTGGTTCATCTCATTGCTGAGGATGGCCTGGTCCATCAGAATTGATCATCATATAGTATTGTTGTTGAAGTATATAATGATCTCCTGGCCCTGCTCTTTTCATTCAGCATGCGTTCATATAAGTCTCTCCAGGCCTTTCTGAAGTCATCCTGTTGGTCATTTCTTACCGAACAATAATATTCCATAATATTCATATACCACAATTTATTCAACCATTCTCCAATTGATGGGCATCCACTCAATTTCCAGTTTCTGGCCACTACAAAGAGGGCTGTTTGGCTTCTTTTTCAAAGCATGTTTGAAAATAGCAAAAGACCTCTGCTACCAGAGAAGGCCAGTGGTCCCTTGGATTTAGGACTACAGAAGGGAAGAACACTATTCATTGCCCTCGGGCTCTTGTTTATTTCTGGTTTATGCCTACCCCTTGCCTTGGAGATGGAGAGAAGGTGTTCTAGTTTTTTCTCTACTTTTTTGTTATTTATTTTTCTTCCACCAGTTCTGTTCCTATTTTCTTAGGACTTCTAGTGTCTACTTCTTTTTAGATAAAGTAGAGAAAAGACTTAAGATTAGGCTCTTAAGTAAACACACAGTTAGTAGTCATTTGGGGGATTAGCAAATCAGAAAGACTAACTTAAAGGTTAAAAACATTTAAAAATGTAGCCAACTCCATGACATTTAATTATATGATGCTTGAATACTTTGTGATATTTAACTTTTTAACTATTTCCTTTGAGAAAAGTGATTCTAGATACCATTTATTTTTGTGTAATTATTTTAATTTTAGCAATATATTTTAAAATTACTTCCCCCTACCTTATAACATCCCCATTTTCTTGTCTTAACCTAATGTTCCTCTAGACTAGGAAACCCTGATGGCAGAAACTGCCATAATAGTAGTCAATCTTATCTGATTAATGTCATTAGTACTTCATCTAGGCTAAGTTTTCTTCCCTGTATGTCAGACTTTTCCCTTTTTTGTATTTCATCCATATGGAGCAGGCAAATAAGATTTTGGTATTATTGGTCTCACCCCTGTATTTAGAGGCCAGATCTGAGTGCATGTATGTATTCTTGTCTTTGGAGATTTCATAGCACCTTGTTTGGCTGCTCCTTTTCAGGAATTATGAGACATTTACAGAAGGGAACTAAGGTCATGAATTGAAAGTGTTCATGGATATCCATATGCTTGATGGGTTATTGTTGTGTTGTTTTTCTTTACAGGGTTATCTTGTTATAACAATAATGCTTGATAAACACAGACAAAAAAATCCGAATACAGAATTTATGACTTTTTGAAAATGCATAAACCGTTGCGCTTTTAATAAGTTTCAGTACATGTGGTACAATCAGAAGTAGAATATATTTTAGATTTTTCTAAATGAAACAGATCATAGTCTCATGCTATAGTATGCAAAGAATCATATTGTACAAATAATGAAGACAAAGGAGTTGATCAGTCTTTGTCTCATTTTTATCTAGTGCCAAACTTGAATTAATGATTTAGTGAATTTTGTTTTGTGAAGATTTTTAGTGAAGATTTGTTTTGGATACTTGACTAACAATATATTACCTTCTGAAAACCATTCTCAAAGCATGATACTCTTAAGTCTATACTTGCATCAATGGTCGAAACTTTTTTGAGTATACCACTCCCCATTCAGTAAAAAAAGTATTTAAGCTTGAAATTCCTGCAATATATAAATGTCAACTTACTAATAAATTATGGTTATTTAGCACTTTACAAATAATTATGTGCATTATAAATTTACACCAAAAATAGAAATGTTAAAGAGATTAAGATGAAACAACATTTGATCTTAGAGGAAACAGAAAGCCACTGGAGTTTTTATTAAGTAGGGCAGTAAAATAGTAAGACCTAAACTTTAGAAAACTCACTTTAGTAGCTTTGCTATAGGAACAGTGGGAAAACTTTTAGTATGGAAACTACAAGACGCTGTTTTCATAGTCCAAGGGAGAGGTGATACAAACCTCAATTAGGGAGATGTCTTTGTGAATAGAAAGAAAAGATAGATGAGAGAGTTGAAGAAATAGAACAAGATTTGGAAATTTATTAGACATAAGAATTAAATAGGACAGGGAGTGGGGAAGAGATGTGAGAATGATACTGGTGCTTCACACTTGGGTGACTAGGAGAATAATAGCACCCTTTAGTAGAAACAAGTAATTTTTAGAAGAGAGTTAGGTTTCGGGGGAAAAGTAATGCAATGTTTCATAGGCACTACAATCACTTTATGATCAACCTATCCATGGATGTGCTTCCTGCAACTCTACTTGTCTCACCCAAAATAATAAGGGGAAGAGGGAAATTAGGCTCTTGTTTAGCATAGGTCCTGTTCCAAAGAAGGAATCCTGGCCTCCTGAGAGTGACTGCCACAACCATAAAAATGATCTGACTTAGTATGCTGGGCCACAGAATTTTTCTAATGGCATCTCTGCAGCTGGTGCTGTGGGTACCTGGCACTGGTTAAATTAGACCTGCCCTGAGGGATGCACATCTCAGAAGAAGGGAGATAAGGGAGAAGGAGAGGGTCAAGTGGATGAAAGTTGGATAATAAGAGCTGTGTTGGAGACAAACCACACAGAATACAATCCATCTTCTAGTCCTCTCAGTACCTGCTTGCTGCCTGCAGCAAAAGCATGAACAGTGTTGTGAAAAAAGAAACCAGGTCAGGTAGGTAGCTCATGGACAACTCCATTTATTAGTTACAAGACTAAAGCTTCTATACTGTTTTATAACAAAGAAGGTATCTACAGAACAAGGTTGCTCCCCAGAGTTATTTTTCATAAAACTTGTTTTTCTCATTTCTTCTTTAATGTCAGAGTTAATGTTTAATGTCAAAGCCATTCTTCAGGTGTCTAATGTACCCAAGAATAAGATTAAGATCATGTTCCCAGTTGCTGGGACAGGGCAAAACCTTGGATCCTAAGCCAAGTTATGACCGCATCACAGCTGCAGCTGGAACAGGTCTGCTTTTACTCAGATCAACAGGATATTAACCCTAAAAATTCCCAACAGCTGATCACACACCCCTCAGCCCTACCGAGGAAGCCATTGGACTTCACTTGTCAGGTCATTTGAAAATTCTTTCATACAAGAGTTTCCTCTCTCTTTATATTAGCTTAGATACAGTTGTTTTATAGGAGTCCCAAGAAGTCCTGAAGCTCCATAATGGCCCCATTGATAGTATATCTGGTTTTTTATCCATGAATATGCTATGACACACATAGTGTATATGATAAAGAAGAATGAGCATGTTTGTTTACTTAATACTTACATAATACATATGTAGAAAATCCACTAAGTACTGACATATTCTTATTGAATTAGTCTTACAAAGAAAAACATTAAAACTGATGGCTTTTCTCAGTATGTGTGGGTTTTTTTTTTTTTTTTTTTTTGCATAAAGTAATGGTATGGTTTTTGGTCTTTCATTTGTGGGAACCAGAGAAAGTAAATGAAGAACCTAGCTCAGTCACTAGTCAGAAAGATTCTCTCATTATAAAGCTTGAATTTGTGAAAGTGAGAAGGCCCCTCCTTTTTTTGAAAATTAGACTGCCAAGTCCATAAGCAAAATGGACACTACATTATTAAATATATATGATATTTCGCCCATTCTTATAACTTTTTTTTTTAGAGTGAGCTAAATAAGCTTCCAACATTGAATAGGTTGAAGATTTGGGTTTAAGTTCACCTCAGATATATTGTGACATAGGGGAGCTGAGCTAGAGATGTCTAACTTCAGACAAGTCCAGTCTCTGGACCCATTTGTCTCCCCTTCAGTCTGTCCTTCATACCACTGTGAGGCTTCTGGGAAGATAGATGTTCTCCTTGGCTAGAAATACTTTTTTAAAGTGCAAATGTGTGCATTTTATTTTTTATTTTAATTTTTATAATAATGTTTTCATTTTTCAAAATACATGCAAAGATAGTTTTCAGCATTGATCTTTGCACAACTTTGTGTTCCAGATTTTTCTCCCTCCCTCCCTAATTCCTCCCCTAGACAAAATCCAATATAGGTTAAACGTGCAATTCTTCTAAACATATTTCCACATTTATCATGTTGCACAAGAAAAATCAGATTATAAGGGGAGAAAATGAGAAAGAAAAAAACAAGCAAGGAAAAAACCAAAAAATGTGAAAATACTATGTTGTGCTCCACATTCAGTCCCTATAAACCTCTCTCTGGATATAGAAAGCTCTCTCCATCTCAAGTCTATTGAAATTGGCCTGAATCACCTTGTTGTTGAAAAGAGTCAACTTCATCACAATTGATCATCAGATAATTTTGTTGCTGCTGTGTCCAATGTTCTCCTGGTTCTACTCACTTCATTCAGCATCAGTTCAATAAGTCTTTCCAGGCTTTTCTGAAATCAGCCTGCTCATCATTTCTTATGTAACAATAACATTCTACTAAATCCATATGCCTTAACTTATTCCACCATTCCCCACCTGATGGGCATCCATTCAGTTTTCAATTCCTTTGGCTACAAATACTTCAGGAAAAACTGGAGGTGCACCCAAGGATTGTCTGTGTGATAGAAGGGATTATCCTCTAAGTACCATTTGAGTGGGAGGTCCCTTCCAATTCTGAGAATTGATCCTAGATTTTATATATATATATATGTGTGTGTGTGTGTGTGTGTGTTCTGTGTCCATAGATCTATTATATAAATGTGTGTACATGTATATGTACACATATGCATGGATACATACATATATGATGGATATATGGATACAGAACACATACTATATATGTATATATTTATATCTTTACATATATAATGGATATATGGATACAGAACACATATCATTTATGTATATATATTTATTTATATCTTTACATACATTTTATGTATATATATTTATGTCTTTACACATACACACACAAATACACACACACACATATTCTAAGCAGAAGCATCTCAAGTCATCTTATATCTTAGTGCCCAAGAAACAGTAAAAATCACTCATAACTGATGAGTGAAAGAGCCAGGATTGACAAGGAATTAGAAGCCATTTTGATTGCCCTTCTCAGAAAGTCATTAGATTTGTACTTTCTACCTTTCTGAAGAGTTTCTACCAAGCAAATGAATCATTTAGTATGCTGTATTCTTATCTTTCCATCCCAATAAAAACTGATAATCTTATCAGTTCATCCTAATAAAGATCAGAGAATTTGGATTGAAAAGTAGATCTTTTTTTTACCAAATTACTTCTGTGCCTCAGTTTCCTAATTCAGCTCAATTCAATAAACATTTGCTAAATATGTACTGTATAGGAAATATACTAGAAACCAAGGTAACAAAGACAAGACCAGAATAATCCCTATTCTTATTAAGGTTATTTTCTACTGGGGGACTGGAGGGGAAACACATGCACAGATAAGTTAATATAAGTAATTTGAGAAGTTATAGCAAAACAGCTGGGGGATCCGTAGAGCCTTTTTCCTAGAAAGTCACAACTAAACATAGCCTTGAAAGAAGCCAAGATGAAAAGGGGGATCGCTGCCCTTTCCCCTGCCCAAATGAGAGCCTAGGCAGAGGCACGTGGAGGTCAAAGTTAGAGTCCTCAGTTTGGAAGACAGCCAAGGAAATGAAGAACTCTACTCCAGTTCTCTCTAAACAGAAAAAGTTGCAGACCAGTAACAACACTGTCCCAAGAAGGGTTCACACACCTCTTCCCTCTGAAACTGCTCCAGCTTTGTAACACAAAGCCAACACAGCTTTTTGAAGACTGGACAGAAGTCAATGTAACAGCTTGACTGTACGGGGCAGTCAATGGGATGAGTTGACACTTTGAGCTCCATGTAGCCTCTTAAAATTGTACTGAATCCTTAAATAACTAGCTACTAACTGGAGCATCATCCTGGGAGAGTGAGCTTACAAATACTATTTTATCAGGGTTGAACAATATTGGGAAGAATCATTTATTTTTTTTTATCACCACTCACTTAGGTAGCAGATTCAGGCATTAACAGGACTGGACCACAATTTAATTTTAAACTACTTTTAAAAATCATGTACAAATAGGGTTTTTATGATTTTCAGCTCTGATTATTATAGTTATCGAATTTTTAATAGGTTTTGTTTGAAATAACACCAATGTCTTTTTGACTCAAAATGTCTTTAACAATTTTTTTTATTTTTTGCTTTCACTTTCAAAAACATCTGTTCCTTTTAATAAGTCAAATAAAGCAACCAGCCAGCCAGGCACCCCATGAGAGACTCTAGTCATGTTTGCTATCAATCTCAAACAACTTAATGTTCAAAAGAATATGAACAATGTGATGAGTAATATGAGTCATTTATATATTTAATCATCAGCATAAGCTTTTTTTTTTAAATTTTAAAAGTAGCATCTAGGAGGTAAACTGGATACAGTACTGGACTCAGAACTAGGAAGACTCACCTTCTGGGCAAGTTACTTAATCCTGTTTGCCCCAGTTTCCTTATTTGTAAAATGAGCAGGAGAAGGTAATAGCTCACCACTTCAGCATGAAACAAAAACCTAAATGGGGAGAGTTGGACATCACTGAAACAACTGAAAAACAACATTTTTAGATTGAGCGTGGCTTCAAGTGTTGCTTATTTCTTCCCTTTCTATAGAGTTAAATAGTCTACTGAGTTGTTCATATTATGCTTTGGGAGTACAACTCAACCAACAAATGAACTATGTAAATTGCTTCATCTAGATCAGGTTGCACATTTGATGATACCATAATTCAAGACTAAAGGGAGTGGGTGATTGAAAAGGGAACAAGGATATTGATTGGACTCCATTTCCATTCTCCCGTGCTTCCATTTTTTTGAATATTACAGGGTATATCTTCTACCTGGATAGCAGATTATTTTATTGTTGTAGTATTGCAATTGGTAATTTCTGGGCTGTTTTTTTTTTTAATACCTATGGCAAAATTAATCTTTACTCTTAGCTTTTTTAAACCTCTATTTACATAATTTGAGATATTGAAATCCATAAGTTTCAATTTGGTCTCATTTCTTTTTTTTTTCCCCAGATGGACCACCTGTGGTTTGGAAAGTCAAGGTCATCTGTTAGGAGGAAGAAATAGAGGCTGAGAGATCAATATGCGTGTTGCCTTGGGAAGATCAGTTAGCTTCAAAGGAAGATGTAGTTAGAAGTATCATAGTTGTCAACACTTTGGAGATGATTGATATGTTGACTAAACTGGTTTCATATTTTTCTTCATCTCTTTGAAGTCTGTTGATTTAAGGTTTCAATTAAATACACCTCCAAAGGCACTATTCCTTCATACAGTATCTCTTTTTTACAAATGCAGCTCAGGTTCTAAATTTTACATAAAACTTTTTCTGACTTCTCCCCATCCCCAGTCCTGACTTCTACAATCCTTTCCATTAATAACCTTATAATTATTTTCTTTATATTAATTCTGTATACCCTGTATATATGCACTTGTTATCTTCCTTGTTAGAATATAGGCTCTTGGAGAGTAGGGATCGTTAATTCTCTCTGTGTATTTATTGCTACCGTGCATCCCACATTTCAAACCTTCATAAATGTTTGTTGGCTGATTAAAGGAAACTAGAAAATGAAATTATTTTATTAGGAGGTAAAATTGCCTATTAGTTTAATTTTAAAATGTATTATTCTGATTATTCTTTAATGTTGACAACTTCTTTAAAAGGTAACTAAATATGTGTCCTTTAGCTGATATTTCTGAACATGCAAACCAGCAATTGAGTCACAAAATTCAAATTATTTGGGTCCAAAGGAAGCTTGTGTAGATTACATGGGGCCAAGGATCCTTATGGGTATCTTCAATAACACAGATTTAAAGCTACAGGATGAATGGAAAATGAATCTGTATAATATATTGGCTTCAAATATGTCAGATAAAAGGTATTGTAATATGGGTCTTTCTCTGTACCTGACATTTTTAATCTGTGTTCTTATAAATTTTCTAAAGCTCAGTCAAAAAACTTTAAGCCTATTTTTTCACCTAAGTATTTTATATGGCATGATTAATTTGAAATAGGAAAAAAAGGGAAAATCTGTTTTGTGATATGACCTAACTATATACTGAAATGTTCTCTTTATTATTTAGTGAAGTTTTTGTCTATGGCTATTTAAAGTGGGATATTTTTTAAGTAATAATTTCCAAATTTGATAAAAAAGGAATGAAACTACAGGAATTCTTTACCCTGAAGTTTGACAAAAGCAAGCAGTCACTGTTTATGTGGGGACTAGTTCCTCACCTTGCCTTAAAGACAAAAGTCAGTCACTTGGAGAAGAATTGGCACAAACTGTAGAAGAATTATGAGGATGTGTTGTCATATGCTGTGTTTTCCTGTTAGACCTGTTTGTCACAACCTGGAGAAAAATCTACTTTAGGCCACATTCATTAAGCATTTCCTCATTTATATGTTTTTTTAAAGCTCTTTCCTAACAACAGGATATTTTTGTTCATTAAAGAAGTAAAAGGTTAGATACATATGCCTGTGTACATAAGATTTTTCATTCTACCTGAGCAAGAAATTTGAAAAGGAATAAATGTTTTTTATTTTTCCAAAAAGAGATCCATAATGAAATATTTTTCATATGAATTACATTAGCTCTGGATTAATTGTGTGTACCCAAATTTTAGTATTTTAAAAATGGCTTTGTCATTTCTGACATAATTTTTTTTCTATAATATACTTTGATATGTGAGAAGCATCAAGATGACTCAATAGACAGAGAACTGGTCTGGGATTAAGAAAACCTGAGTTCAAATTTTTCCTTAGACACTGAGTAGATATGGGACTTCGAAAATGTCACTTAACTTCTTTTTGCCTTAATTTCCTCATCTCTAAAATAAGGATAATCATGTCACATCTCCCAGAGTTTTTGTAAAGATCAAATGAGATAATAATTGTAAATAATTATAAATAATTGAAAACACTTAGCAGTCCCTAAAGTACTATATGAATGTTAGCTGTTATTATTATTTTCATGGTTATCATTATTATTATCTCTCATTATTTGATCCTTCCATGGATTCTCTCTACCAGTCCTAATCACACACAGCCATCCTGTTCAATTGTTGTCCCTATTCTTCCACATATGCTCCATCCAGGATGTGTTCATGCACCAGAAGCCTTCCTTTAGGGCTGTACCAGTGCATTGCTTGAGCTTCTATGACCTCTTGTTCCAGCCATATCTCTTTAGACCCATGATTGTCCTTTGGTGCACCCTTTGGAATTTTGGTGTTTCATGATTCACTGCCATATCTCATTCCTGGGAAAACATTCAATTCAAAAGAATAGTTTTTGCAGTGCTAAATAGCTGATAACCATTGAAAATACCATGTCAGAACTGTATGTCCTGCTCTTGTAGGCAAATCACTGTTGGCATCTACAGCTACCTTTCTCAATAACCCTATTCTCCCTTTGGTTACATCCACTTCCTATACCTTATGTCCTGGCAGCTTTTTCCCTAAACACCTGTAGGTGATGGAGGCTGACAGTCGAGTTCTTTGTATCATTATTTTTCTCATGCACCTACCACATTTAAGTTCAGCCAAATAGTGAGCAGTAGTCTTGTTGGGGCTGCTGCTGCTGCTGCGTTTTTATTAAATGACACTCAGGGAAAGGGCACTTCTGAATTAATGGTTTACCATTCTCTTCCAGTATTGGATGCTGCACATTACTACCACTGGTCTGCAGTATTGCCAGCTGAATCAGGATGCTGCCTATCCTTATTTTAGATTCCATTATAAGAAGATGGAATGCAATTTGGAGGCTTTATGAGCTTACATGGAAATCATGTGATACTTGCTTGTTTCCATGGTCCTGATTTCCACTCAAAATCCTGGGCTTTTTTCATTTAGAAGAACCAACTATTGCATTTTGGACAGAAGCACAGAAAATCTGGAAAGATGGTAAACATTAATATCAATTTTGGTATATGTCTTCTGAAACGGTTGCAAAAAAACAAAGTAATTGTCCTTTGTCTTGAACGATTATTCTTATAATATTTCAAACCACATCTCACTGAAATGATACATTTATTATTTTGTTTCTGACTATAGGCAGACCAAATACTGAAGAAGGACAGTTTTAGAGGGCAAGATTATGTATAGTGGGGTCACTTTCTTCTCTTTTTAGGTGAGAACAACAGTATTAAGAAGTCCCTGACACAATTCTTGGGTAGGTATTTAGAAGCTGAAGTTCTTATACCATTGTTAGTTGTTTTTCTGACCTGCTGAGGAAAGACTGGCCTTTCCTCCTCAACTTTGTGTTTCTTTTCTGAATCAGTTTTTGCCAAGTTTTATCATAACAAAATGCTTTCTTCCAGTGTGTTATAGAAATTGATATGAAGAAAAGAGGGATTGTCCCATGTGAGTCAGCCCAAGTTAGAGCAAAGTTTCTTAAAGTTTCTTGACCCCATATGGGATCTCATATGTGAATATGGGGTTATGAAATTGATTTATTATCAATAAATGTTTAATGATATCTATTTTATATACTTACATACCTGGGGTCAGAAAAATTTCTCATTCAAAAGAGGCCATGAGTAGAAAAAGTTTAAGAAGTCCTGGGTTAAAATAGGCAGCTTAACAACAAATATTAAATTCTGGTTAGTTTTTATAGTACTTTATAATCTGCTCTTTCATCCTTTCTAGTTTTAAATCGTATTCCCCTCTACTTGCTCTCTAGTCATTCAGGTCTTCTGTTCCTCAGAGAAGACCTTTCATTTCTAAGGCCCTCATTCCTGAAAGGCTCTCTTTTCTCCTAGTACCAGCTAAAATCCCACTTACTGCAGGAACCTTGCTCCACCTTCCTCATGCTCAGGCCTTTCTGTGTTATCTCCTTTTCACTATGAGCTTCTGAAGGCTGGATACCGTTTCTGGCTTTCTTTGTATCCTCAGCACGCAGTAGGAGCTTAATAAATCCTTATTGCCTTGACCCTTCATCAAATGAAGGAAGCTTACTCAGGATTAGGGTTGGGATGCAGTGGGAAGCAAAACATCTGCCAGCCCCTCTTGCCCCAAGGCACCTGGAGCTTGATAAATAGTACAAGAGAAGGACTGAACACAGTGACAAGGAATACAACATTTTCTAGAGGGATTCCATGACAACAGGAAAATGGAAGGCTTAAGGGAAGAAGAGTTTGAAGATGGGAGGGTAAGAGCAGGGCAGGACTTAGGGTAGAGCAGGGGAGAAGGATTTTCATCTCCATAAATGGTGATCTTGAATCTCAGAGACAAGGGGTACCAAGAGAAATCCTTTGAACAGGAATGCCAGGTGACCAGGTGACTCATTTCATCAGACATAAGAGCAGAGAATCAGTGGTTTATGAGGTTTTGTGATGAAGGAACTCACTCATCCAAGGCCGTGGGTGGGCAGATACAGCTCCATCATGTTTCTGTAGCTCAATACCACTGTCTTTGGAATGGGAATTGTGATCCCAAGGATCATTTGGTGAGCAGATGGCCTTTGAGTCCTAAACAGCAGGACTTCAGAGAGGATGCAGATCTGAGGCAGTGAAGGTAGGCAGGATGTCCTCCATCCTCTGGATCAGGAATCTTCTTAGGTTCTTACCAGAATCAGAGATCAGATGTAGTCTCTTACTCTCCGAATGGTAGTAGGGAATAACACCTGCCTTACAGGCAACTAGGAGCCACTTTGGGAAAGGGAGGTCTCCAGTCCCCCTGAGAAGCCACACTAGGCATTTCCCCCACACATAACCTCCCCATATTCAAAATGAAAAGGGAGTAGTAGTCCTCCTGATTCCTTGGCTTTGTAGTTAGCACCCACAATGAGAGAATGCTTCTTTAGTAGTCATTGCAGTGAGCCATTTGGGAAGAGAAGAGACCTCCAATCCTGATTCCTGAGTGTGATCTACCCACCTCTGACTATTGCAATAATATCTAAATATATTTGTCTAATCATAAAGGGATTTACATATTAGTAAAAATGGCATCTTTAACACATTTTTCTTTTCCCCTTTTGAATCAGGAACAACACATGTTGTTCAGGCATTAGATTTTTCTCCAGATCACAATATCATGGTCACCTTCTTACCAAGGAGGAACCTGAGGCTTAAAGAGATTATAATATTTGATCATGGACAGCAGGAGAAAAAAAGAGAGAAACATTCTTATTAGTGGCAGCAGGGGCAATGAGATGATCAATATGTTATGCTACAAGATCCTTAAAATATGTAGAATGTCCTCAAAGTCTTAGTGTAGTCCTAAACTGCACTAAATTGAAGGATGAGTAATTGTCCTAAGATTTGGGTACAGTACCATAAACTGCGGATATTACTTAACAACTTAATGATCTCTAACGTCTGGTGATGTTATCTCTTTGAAAGTTTGAGAAATGCATTTGAAAAAATTAATGGAATTACCTAAGATCATTTTTTTCTTCTAAACATATTTCCACATTTATCATGCTGCACAAGAGAAATAAGATCAAAAGGGGGAAAATGAGAAAGACAAAAACAAGCAAGCAAACAACAACTATAAAAAAGGTGAAAATACTTTGTTGTGATCCCCATTCAGTCCCAACAAACCTCCCTCTGAATACAGATGGCTCTCTCCATCACAATTCTATTGGAATTGGCCTGAATTACCTCATTTGTTGAAAAGAGCCAATCCATCACAGTTGATCTTTAAAGTAAACAACCAAACTCCAATGAATCTTTTGGAATGTAACAGTGAAAATATGAGCTTGTGCCTGAGCTCTTCCTGGTTGCCTTCAGAAGAATCAACACTAAATCAAGCCTCTGAACAGATTTGAGTGACAGAACCCACAAATATTTGGAATATACAAATTTCCAGCAGAAGATATCTTGGAAGGACTTCAGGAAAGATCAGCCTCATTTGGGCAGGGGAGATGCAGCCCAGCATGTGTGTGGTACAGGGAAGCCTAGGGCCGAGAGGCCTGGTGCCAGGAATATAGTGGGAGACTCTTAGTCAAAATACAGCAGCACTGGCTATTCTGTCTTGGTTCAGAAGGTCAGTGGATCATCAAACCACTCTGACACAATTACAGAAGGCAGATAGTGAGCGATGAATCCCAGAATAGCAGACAGGACTTGGCCAGACACACACAGTGCAGGGGAAAAGCCTGCAGCATCATTACAGCTAATAATCTTGTTGCTGTGTACAATGTTTTCTTGATTCTATTCACTTCATTTAGCATCAGTTCATGTAAGTCTCTCCAGGCCTTTCTGAAATCATATATGTGTGTGTGTGTGTGTGTGTGTGTGTGTGTGTATACACACACATATATACATATAATATTCCATTATATTAATATACCCTAACTTATTCAGACATTCCCCAACTGATGGGCATCCACTCAGCTCCTAGTTTCTTGCTACTACAAAAAGGGCTGCTACAAACATTTTTGCACATGTGAGTCCCTTTCCCTTTTTTATGATTTCTTTGGGATACAGACCCAATAGAGACACTGCTGGATCAAAGGATATGCAGTTTTATACCCCTTTGGGCATAGTTTCAAATTGCTCTCCACAATGGTTGAATCAGTTCACAACTTCAACAACAAACAGGTGTCCCTGTTTTCCCAAATCCCCTCCAATATTTATCATGACCTCTTCCTGTCATCTTAGCCAAACTGAGAGGTGTGAAATGGTACATCAGAGCTGTCACCATTTGTATTTCTCTAATCAATAATGACTTAGAAATTTTTTTTCATATAGAAATGGCTTTAATTTCTTCATCTGAAAATTGTCTGTTCATATGCTTTGACCATTTATTAATTGAAGAATGGCTTGTATTATTATAAATTTGAGTCAATTCTCTATATATTTTAGAAATGAGGCCGTTATTAGAAACCTTGGATGTGAAAATTTTTTTCCAGCTTTCTGCTTTTCTTCTAATCTTGGCTGCATTGATTTTGTTTTTAATTTAATATAACAAAAATTATCCATTTTGCATTCCTAGTGTTCTCTAATCCTTCTTCAACCATAAATTCCTTCCTTCTTCACAGATCTGAGAAGTAAACTATCCCATGTTCTCCTAATTTGCTTGTAGTATCATTCTTTATATCTAAATCATGAACTCATTTTGACCTTTTCTTGGTAAAGGGTGTTTAATGTTGGTCCATGCCTAGTTTCTACCATACTTTTTTTCCAATTTTTTCAGCAATTTTTGTC
The DNA here is from genome assembly GCF_902635505.1 of Sarcophilus harrisii. Taxonomy (NCBI): domain Eukaryota; kingdom Metazoa; phylum Chordata; class Mammalia; order Dasyuromorphia; family Dasyuridae; genus Sarcophilus; species Sarcophilus harrisii. The sequence continues at coordinate 244,582,633 of NC_045426.1, forward strand.
AAATAGTGAGTTCTTATCCCAGAAACTAAAGTCTTTAAGTATATCAAATATTAGATTACTATAGTCATTGAATATTGTATCTTGTGAACCTCATCTGTTTTATTGATCAACTACTCTCTTTCTTAGCAAATACCAAATGGTTTTGATGACCACTGCTTTATAATATAGTTTTAGGTCAGGTACAGCTAGGCCACCTCCATTTGCATTTTTTTTTCATTTATTCCCTTGAAATTCTTGACCTTTTTAAATTAAAGAGTCAGCAGGGATAGGAAAGACATGTATGTGTATGTGGAAGGTTGTGAGTGTGTATATTATATAAATGTCTACATATGTATACATAAATGTATTTTTTCTTAAATGTAGCTTACTTGGGCATGGTGAGGGGGATGAAAAAGGGAAAAAGAATAAAGTAAATAAGGTGCACAGCAGAGAACCAAAGAACATTTTACAGAGAAGTAAAGAGAAAAAGACATTCATGAATATAGTTTCGTCTACTAATATATACACTTTCTTGATCTAGTAATTGGTTGTTATATATTTTGAATCCTCCCTGATGTTCTGCTGGGCCCATGACAATATTCTCTTTTGTTTTGCTTTATTTTGTTTTGTATTCCTTTTCTGTTTTTCTTTTTTTTCTTGCTGTTTTTTCCTCCAATAAAATAAATTAAAATTTTTTTTGACCTTTTGTTCTTCTACATGAATTTTGTAATTTTTTTTCTAGCTCTATGAAACAATTTCTTGGCAATTTGATTGGTATGACACTGAATAAGTAGATTAATTTAGGTAAAATTATCATTTTTATTATATTAGATCCACCTACTTATGAGCACTTGATATTCTTCCAGTTATTTAGATCTAACTTTATTTGCATGGAAAGTATTTTGCAATTGTGTTCAAATAATTCCTGGCTTTATTTTGGGGTAGACTCCCAAATATTTTATATTATCTACAGTTATTTTAAATGGGATTTCCCTTTCTGTCTTTTGCTGCTGTACTTTGTTACCAACAAACATATAGAACTATATAACATATAGGTAAATGCTGATGATTAATGTGGATTTATTTTATATTCTGAAATTTTGCTAAAATTATTGTTTTTAGTAGTTTTTTAGTTGCTTCTCTAGGATCATTTAAGTATACTATCATATCATCTGCAAAGAGCGATAATTTTGTTTCCTCGTTACCTACTCTAATTCTTTCAATTTCTTTTTCTTCCCTTATTGCTAAAGCTTTTTAATTTCCAATTGTTAATACATTTCTCTTTTTTTCTTTATGAATCATATTGGGAGAAAAAATCAGAGCAAAAAGAGAAAAACCATGGAAGTGATTAAAAAAAAAAAACATAAATGGGCATAGCATATGTTGATTTACATTCAGTCTACTTAGTTTTTTTTCTGGAGGCAGATGGCATTTTCTGTCCAAAGTCTACTGGAATTACTTTGGATCTAATACATTTCTAATACAATATTGAATACTAATGATGATAGTGGGCAACCTTGCTTCACCCCTGATCTAATTGGGGATGCTTCTAGTTTATCCTCATTATGCTTGCTGATATTTTAGACAGATGCTACTTATTATTTTAAAGAAAATGCCATTTATTTTCATGCTTTTTAGGTTTTTAATGATAATGTTATATTTTGTCAAATGCTTTCTCTGGATCTAGTGATAGGATCATGTAATTTTTGTTGGTTTGGTTATTGATATAAACAATTTTGCTAATAGTTTTCCTGATACTGAACCAATCTTGTATTCCTAGTATAAATACTACTTGTCATCGTGTATTAAAGTGATAAGTTGCTGTAATCTCTTTGCTAATATTTTATTTAAGGTTTTTGTATCAATATTCATTAGGGACATTGGTCTATAATTTTCTTTCTCTGTTTTCACCCTACCTGGTTTAGCCATTAGCATCATATCTGTGTCATAAAAGGAATTTGGTAGGACTCCTTCTTTCCCTATTTTTTCAAATAGCTTATATAGTATTAGAATTAATTGCTCTTTAACTGTTTGGTAGAATTCACATGTAAATCCATCTGGCCTTGGAAATTTTTTCTTTGGGAGTTTATTAATAACTTGCTTAATTTCTTTTTCTAAAATAGGACTATTTAAGTAATTTATTTCTTCCTCTGTTAATCTGGGCAATCTAGATTTTTGTAAGTGTTCATACATTTCACTGAGATTATCAGATTTATTGACATACAGTTAAGCAAAATAGCTACCAATTATTATTTTAATTTCCTCTTCATTGGTGGTAAGTTCATTCTTTTCATTTTTGATATTAGTAATTTGATTTTCTTCCTTTTTTTAAAATAAATTAACTGCAGGTTTATCTATGCTGTTGAGCTTTTTCATAAAACCAATTCTTAGTTTTATTTATTAGTTCAATAGTTTTCTTACTTTCAATATTATTAATCTCTCCTTTGGGTTTCAGAATTTCTAATTTGGTATTTAATTGGGTATTTTTGATTTTTTTCTAGATTTTTTTTTTTAGTTGCATGCTCAATTCATTGATTTTCTCTTTCTCTATTTTGTTCATGTAAGCATCTAGAGATGTAAAATTTCTCATTAGAACTACTTTGGCTGCATTCCCTAAATTTTGGTATGTTGTTTCATTATTGTCATTTTCTTAGATGAAATTATTGTTTCTATGGTTTGTTGTTTTACTCACCCATTCTTTAGGATTAGATTATTTAATTTCCAATTAATTTTTGGTCTAGTTTTCCCTAACCTCTTATTACATGTAATTTTTATTGCATCATGATATAAAAAGATGCATTTACTATTTCTGCCTTTCCATATTTGATTATAAGGTTTTTAATGCCCTAATACATGTAAATTTTGGTATAGGTTCATATACTGCTGAGAAAAAAAGTCCCCATTTTTGTCCCCATTCAATTTTCTCTGAAGGTCTATCATGCCTAACTTTCCTAATAGTCTATTCACCTTCTGAACTCCTTTCTTGTTTACTTTGTGTTTCAATTTATTTCGTTCTGATAGAGGGAGGTTGAGATTCCCCACTATTATAATTTTGCTGTCTATTTATTCTTGCAACTCATTTAACTTCTTTATGAATTTGGATGTTACATCACTTAGTGCATATATATTTATTAGTATTAATATTACTTCATTATCTATGGTACTTTTTAGCAAGATGTAGTTTCCTTTCTTATTTCTTTTAATTAGATCTCTTTTTGCTTTTGCTTGATCTGAGTTCAGCATCATATTTTCATTGAATTACATTCCGAAAGGCTCATTGGAGTTTGGCTATTTACTATAAACATTCATTAAATATAGTTTTTTTTTTTTACCTCTAAATAGTAAAACCTATTTTGAAACGTTTATGCTAATAACATTGAAGGAAGCACAACTGTAAAGAATTTTAATCTGTTGAGTGAATTTAGAGCAGATTCTAATTACAGTGATGAAACAGAGCACCTTTGCCCTCTTATGGATGGAGCTAGATTTCAAATCCATTCATTTTCACTGAGCCACAGGAGCAGAATGAATGGTGGAACTTTTGGCTTTCTGTCTACTACTACATAATAACATATCTGAAATAATGCTCTGGTTTTAGGAGAACAGAGCTAGTCCTGAGTCTATTCCAGAGACAAGAAGCACCACTCTCATTCAATCACGTTTATTAACTCTTCTTTTAATAAGAAGCAATTTTTTGTTGACAATGTAGTTCTCAGATATTTAACACTCAATAAATACTGTCAAGGGTTGAGAACAATTTTAGAATGTATTATGTATATTAAACACTTTTTATACCTTAAAATTCTTTTTTCTTCCAGAATTAACTTGCTATCTAGCAAATATGACATGTTCTAAATAAGGTACCTGCTATCTTGGTATTATATTTTATTTCAGCACAGAGTTGTAGTGATTTTTACAATTAAAAGTTGGATTCTAGGGAAGCTCAAATTAGTTTTGTTTTCAAATAAAATTAGATATAAAAATATAGAGGTAGTCTCTCTCTGTGTGTATCTTTATACACACACACACATACACACAGATACTTATAGAGATAAGATATGCAGGTAAATAATGTCTATAAATAGATATATATATCACTATTAATGATGAGAATAATAAGTAGTGGCACTTATTCTCAGAAGCTAAATGTAAAATTAATCACATATATATATATATATATATATATATATATATATATTTCCACAAGAGGAAGGAATCTTATTAAATTAAAATTGTTTCTCTAAAAAAAGTTTTATCCTTTCCAGACACCAACATCAAGCCAAAGGTGGAATGTAGTGTAGTAACAGAATACATCAGCCACATTTGTGTGACTACAAATGCTGAGTTATTTATATTTCTTCATGACTTAATGTCAGCTTCTCTTAAAGAAAAAGAAAAAAAGGTAGGCAGTGAATTCTATTTTGAAAATTCAGTGAATTCTTGTGTGTGTGTGTGTGTGAGTGTGTGTGTATTTGTATTATATATCTCTGCTTAACTGTAAGCTATTTGGGGAAAGTGGGGGAAGGAAAGTAAAAAGTACACAGCAGAGAACAAAAGAAAACCTACAAGGAGGCAAAGAAAAGATGGACAGTTCTGAATACAATGTCTTCTCTTATTATAATATGCTTTCTTGAATCTTCTCCTATGTTCTGCTATGCACAGGATAAAATTTTTTTTTTTGCTTTAAATAAATACACAAAAAATTTAAATAAAAGAGAAAATTCAAGAATACCTGAGAAATCCAAGACTAAAAATTTTAAAGTAAAAAAAAAAAAAAAAAAAGAAAATTCAGTGAAAATATTTTCATGATGTCTGTCATTTTCCAAACAAATATGATAGATCTCCTTGAGAGAGATTTTTTTTTCATCATTTATTGTATCTGAATCCTCAGAAGGTGCTTTAAAACAAAATGTTGATTGATTAATTAATTGATTGATAGAAGCCAAACATTTTATTCCCCCCAGCTATACTCAATCAAGCAGAATTGATTGGCAGTATATTAGTGTGATCACATAATCAACATTAGGCATTTGCCAGATCCCATGGGGGATACCAGGAAAGCAGAAAAGAAAAAAAAAGTTCTTTTATAATTTAAATAGAATTGATAGAGGCCAGATCTGAGTATATACACAAAACAAGAGCTTTGTCAGATTACATCTGGAATATTAAACTGATTATGAGATGGCGGAAGGACTGAGATTGTAATACACTTGAAATTATATTATATGGAGGCCAGCTGAAGAAATTGGGAAGTGTTTATCCTGGAAAAAAGTATAGGGATGGATGATGGATGGCTGCAAGGATTTGATGAATGACCTTGTAAAGAGGCTCAAATTTGTTCTTCTTGGCCCTCAGACATAGAATCAGGAACAGTAAGTTTCATAGAGGTAAAATTCAGGTCAATGTAAAGAAAACTTCTTCACAATTTGACCTGCATCTTTGAAGTAGATAGGGCATCTTTGGTAGTAGTGATTTCCCCCAGTTTTGATTTCCACTTATTGGGAATATGATAAAGAGAGACTTCCAGGCATGTATGATGACGTTTGATGCTCTTTTCCTAATCTCAGTTTCTGTCATCTGTGCATTGAACCAATGAGATTTATCACGCTGGGAGCAAGCATTCAGACAAAACAAACAAACAACAAAAAAAAAAAAGGACAAGTAATTAAGGAAGACGTGGAAGAAAAATATTGAGCTGACAATCAGAGGGGATCAAGGAAAAAAAATGTTTGAAAGGTTCAGAAGTGTAACCTTAGTTAATAGCTATTATAGCCAAAAAGCAAAAACTTGCAACACAACACAGCAAAAATAAGAGCTGAGACCTAAGATCAGTCTAAGAAATTGTGAGCAGAACGCTCTCAGAAAAATCCAAGAACACTTATATGAGTTGATGCAAAGTGAAGTGAGCAGAAATATTGTACACAATAATAACAATAATACAAAATAATCAATGTGAATGACTTTGCTGTTCCCAGCAATAAAAAAATTCAAGATAGTTCTGAAGGACTTATGACAAAACATGCCATCCACCTCAAGAAAAAGAAGCGATGGAATTTTAATGCATATTGAAGCATATTTTTAAACATTTTATTCTTATGGGGTTTTTGTGTGTGTGTGTTTTTTCCACAATATGACTAATATGGAAACATAATTTGTATACCTGCACATGCATAAACTTCTCAATGATGGGGGAGGGAAGGGAAGGTAGGACAAAATTTGGAACTCAAAATTGTATGAAAATCAAGGTTAAAATTGTTTTTATATATAATTGAGAAAAAATAAAATATCTTTTGGGCAGCTAGGTGGTGGCAGTAGATAGAGCACCAGCCCTGAAGTCAGGAGGACCAAATCTGGTCTCAGACACTTAATACTTCCTAGCTGTGTGACCCTATGCAAGTCACTTAATCCCAATTGCCTCACATTGCTAAAACCACTGGGTAATAATAGCATTCATTTTACTGTTTGTACAAAACTAATAAAAATGTAGCCAGAAGTTCATCAGTGGAAATATGTATTTTTTAAATTTCACATTATAGGAGCATGATCTAAAGATTGGCATAAAGTAAAAACTATTTCTAGTTTTCTTATTGTGAATCAAAAAAGTTGTGATTTCTATAGTTATATTTTCAGGGCATGAAAGAAGATCAACACTGTCATCCCTTCTGTAGGACAGATTGGGGGGTTGTCTTGTCAGCCTTTCATAAATACTTTCTTGATAAATCTGACTTAGGGAAGAAATCTGCCAGACAGTAGCTAAGCTTGAGAATATATTTGAAGGACAATCTATAATAGCATAGAGTTGTTCCTTTCATCACAGTACAATCCCTTGTGCTAAAAATGAACTTTAAGAGTTAAACTAAAAATGAAGACCTGGGAATATTTATGTGACTGAACTAGACTTTAGAGGAAATGATTAAATCAAGGAACAGGCTCCTTGCACAGATTGAGTGTTTAGATGGTTTTCAAAAATATATGCATCACCCTTAAATTTCATCATTTAAATTTTGTTTTCCCTTTCTAGTTTAGTTTTATTTTATTTTATGATTTTCTCATCCAGTCCTAGAATATTTTCAGGTTATTATTTGACTTTTTAATAGTGACAGGGGACTCTACCAAATATATTTTTATGTAATTTTTTAATAGATTTTAATATTTCATATCTCTACCAACTCTCAGTAACTGATACTTAAAATGTGTTTTTAGGAGTTTTATTTTTGATAAAATGACAATAAATATGAATATTAAGAACTAAGTGAATTGAATGCCCAAGAAAATGTTAATTATAAATTAATACTTCCATTAAGTATATTCAGTAACTTTCACCAAGGCATTGTTAGGCTGATAAGCCTTGTCTTTGTTAACCTTTATCCAATCATCTTATCAGTATCCTGCAGAATTCCTTTGGAACTGACCAGTTTATAAAATTGTCATATGTAAACATTACTGACAAAATGTCACCATTTTTAAAGTTTGGTTTAAACAATGGTAAAATGAATTCTATCAACATTCTTTACACTGAGTTCTTAATTACATGATTTTTTTATAAATCTATTTTATAAATATATATTTATAAATCTGTTCTTATAGAGTAAGTCTTTAGCCAGATCTTAAAGGAAATGAGACAGAAGATCTCTTTGCTCCCGCTATTTTACCACCTTCACTGTTACCTACTTTACTAGAACAGAAAAGTCTAATCATCATTCATGATGACAATTTGTCTAAAGACAGAGAAACTTGTCTTCTCTTGAAGACTTGAGAAATTATATGTGTAATATCTGGCATCCAGAACTTATGCTTGTGTGTAGCTAAGTATTACATAGGCTTTTGGTCAGCATTTATTTATAGTCCCTCAGTTTATAGAATAAAACAAACATTTCTATAACACAGTAAAAGAAGAAAAGATGATTGTACATGAAACTGCAAATCTACTATGTATGGCATACCATTCCTTTCAAATATACAATAAGATTATTATTTGTATTTCTTTTTGCCTTCCCAAATACATCCCACCTTAGAGATGGTTACTATTAGACAGAAGTAGATGTGTATATATACACATTTATTATTAATTATATTATATATAATATATTAATTATATAGATATCCTTATTATCATTCTATATATTACCTATTATTATTCTCTCTTTAGAATACATTTATTATTATTCACATATATTATTTATAAAATTCATATATTATTATATAATTATATTCTCTCTATATAGAATATAAATCTTGTTTTTATTCTATAGAGAGAGAATAAGTATATAGATGTATAATTATTCAATATATATACTTCTATTTATCAGTTCTTTATCTGGATGCAGATAGGATCTTTCTTCATATGTCCTTCTATTTGGTAGTCATTCTAATACCTTTTCTTCCCACACTTTCCTCCAGAGCTTCTCAAACACTGAGCTAGCTCTGGCAATGCATGTGTCCATCTTATTATCATTGTGGACATCCCTGGAAAGCAAACTGCTAAGGTAAGAGAACTTATTCACAACATTCAAAACTTCACCATTTGCTCTGATGATTCCACATGTGGATGGTTTGGTGCTGGTTGGTGGAGGACCAGTGTTTTCTTGGTGTTAATTGTTAGGCCAAAATCAGCATAAATAGCAGAGAATTGATCCATACTTTTGGAGGCGGTATCCAGTACAAAATCATCTGCAAACAAAACTCTCTCCATTTTAGTTTTGGCTCGTACGTAGCCTTTTCAGGTTGAAGAATTTACCATTAATGCTGATTTTGGACCTCATTGAAGGCACTTGACAATGTGGCTGAAAACAATATGTTAAAAAGCATAGCAGCAAGCACACAGACTTTTTCACTCCATTGGTGACTGGGAAAGCTTGAGGGTATTGTCCATTGTTTAGAAGCTGGGTAGGTGTGCTATCAGGACATTGATGTACTATACTGGTGTACTTCTCTGGGCAATGAAATTTTTATGTAATTTTCCACAAGCCCTCGTGACCAAGAGCATCAAAGGTCTTGGGCAGATCTACAAATGTAGTATACAGAACTCTGTTCTGCTCCTGGCATTTTTCCTGGAGTTGTTGAGCAGTAAACACCATATTGACTGTTCCTCGACCCCTTCTGAAGCCACACTGGCTCTCAAGTAGACAGCCTTTTTCCAGGAGTACTCGGGCTATTAAGGAGGACTCTGGCAAGAATCTTGCCCCATTAACCAAGAGAGAGAGACCTCCTTGTGATTGTCACAGGACAATCTATTCCCTTTACCTTTATAATGATGGACAATGGAGGCATCTTTGGACTCTTGGTGCATAATTTTCTTTTGCCATATAATCTGGAAAATATTAGCTTTTTTAAAAAAAATTATAACTTTTTATTGACAGAGCCCATGCCTGGGTAATTTTTTACATTATCCCTTGCACTCACTTCTGTTCTGATTTTTCCCCTTCCTCCCTCCACCCCCTCCCCCAGATGGAAAGCAGTCCTATATATATGTTGAATATGTCGCAGTATATCCTAGATACAACATATGTGTGCAGAACCAAACAGTTCCCTTGTTGTACAGGAAGAATTGGATTCAGAAGGTAAAAATAACCCGGGAAGAAAAACAAAAATGCAAACAGTTTACATTCATTTCCCAATGTTCGTTCTTTGGGTGTAGCTGCTTCTGTCCATCATTGATCAATTGAAACTGAGTTAGATCTTCTTCTTGTTGAAGATACCCACTTCCATCAGAATACATCCTCATAGAGTATCATTGTTGACGTATATAATGATCTCTTGGTTCTGCTCATTTCACTTAGCATCAGTTCATGTAATTCTCTCTAAGCCTCTCTGTATTCCTCCTGCTGGTCATTTCTTACAGAACAATAATATTCCATAATATTCATATACCACAATTTACCCAACCATTCTCCAATTGATGGGCATCCACTCATTTTCCAGTTTCTAGCAACTACAAACAGGGATGCCACAAACATTTTGGCACATACTGGTCCCTTTCCCTTCTTTATAATCTCTTTGGGATCTAATCCCAATAGTAACACTGCTGGATCAAAGGGTATGCACAGTTTGATAACTTTTTGAGCATAGTTCCAAACTACTCTCCAAAATGGTTGGATTCGTTTACAACTCCACCAACAATGCATCAATGTCCCAGTTTTCCCGCATCCCCTCCAACAATCATCATTATTTTTTCCTGTCATCTTAGCCAATCTGACAGGTGTGTAGTGGTATCTCAGAGTTGTCTTAATTTGCATTTCTCTGATCAATAGTGATTTGGAACACTCTTTCATATGAGTGGTAATAGTTTTAATTTCATCATCTGAAAATTGTCTGTTCATATCCTTTGACCATTTATCAACTGGAGAATGGGGCTTGATTTCTTATAAATTAGAGTCAATTCTCTATGTATTTTGGAAATGAGGCCTTTATCAGAACTTTTAACTGTGAAGATGTTTTCCCAGTTTGTTGCTTCCCTTCTAATCTTGTCTGCATTAGTTTTGTTTGTACAAAGGCTTTTTAATTTGATATAATCAAAATTTTCTATTTTGTGATCAATTATGATCTCTAGTTCTTCTTTGGTCATAAATTTCTTCCTCCTCCACAAGCTGAGAGATAAAGTATCCTATGTTCCTCTAATTTATTTATAATCTCATTCTTTATGCCTAAATCATGGACCCATTTTGATTTTATCTTGGTGTACGGTGTTAAGTGTGGGTCCATGCTATTAGTCAGCTTTTGTAAGAAGAATGCCTTCCCTCCCCGCCACCCGCCACCCTTGTAAGTCTTAGGTAGCATAGAATCAGTACCTCATACTTTACCACATAAAAGTAACGTAATGGCATTCAAAATCTCTTCTTCAGTTGGAACTTCAGGTAAGGAGTGATTAATTTGAAATTGAAGTAAATGGTCAATAGCTTCAGGATTGATTGATGATGGTTTGTTGAGAATACTGTGTTCAGCTATCTTTCTAGGATCATGTCCTTATCACTAATCAATGTGGCTCCATCAACACTGAGTAGTTGAGATGCATCATAGGTCTTTGGCTCATAAATAGCCTTCGGGGAATCATAAAAGCACTTTGGATTATTACTATTACCATAAAATTGAATTTTAGATGCTTTCTTATTGAATCGAAAATCCTCCATCTCTCTAAATTTCACTCATACTTTACTTTTGGTGGAATTGAATGCTACTTTCTTAGAGATGGATGAACTATCCTGCTGGTACAACATCTAGAATTCTCATTTTTCATTTAGCAGCTTCTGAATTTCCCCATCATTTTCATCAAATTAGTCCCTGATGTTTGTGAGTATTTTGACCCCATTGAGCAAATATACTGCTGTACACTGGACAATGTGAGGTTGTAGCACTTTCTCTTTGTTTCCTTTGAAGTATTTTATTTTTCCAAATACATGTAAAAACAATTTTCAAACTTCATATTTGTAAGTTTTTGTATTCCTAACTTTTTCTCCTTCCTTCTCTATTGCTTCCCTCCCCAAGACAGCAAGCAATCTGATATAGGTTATATATATCAATGTTTAAAAATATATTTTTATATTTGTCATGTTGTACAAGAAAAATCAGATCAAAAGGGAAAAAAATCATGAGAAAGAAAAAAGCAAAAAAAAAAAAAAAAAAGTGTAAATAAAATGCTCTGATCCACATTCAGTCCCTATAGTTCTTTTTCTGGATGTGGGTGGCATTTTCATCCAAAGTCTATTGGAATTGTCTGGGATTATCACAACACTTAGGTCTTCTCAGTAATGTGATAATCCCAGACTGCTATTACTGTGTACAATGTTCTCCTGGTTCTGCTCACTTCACTCAGCATCAGTTTCTTTCCAGAAGTTTTGGCTATTGTGTTCAAACAGTTTCTGAGTTTATCTGATTATTATGGTAGCTCCACCATTCTATATACAGTGAAATATTACATGATGGTGTAAATTTTATGGAAAAATATATTAAATATATAAATCTTCTAGTTAGTATTTATAATTGTACTATGGGCAATATGATTCCTGCATTCTTAAAATATTTGCAAATGAACTGTGAATTTTTGTGGCTAATTAGCTATAACTTCATTATTTTTTTATTTAATAATAACTTTTTATTTTTCAAAATACATGCAAAGATAGTTTTCCATATTCACCCTTGCAAAACCTGTGTTCCAAATTTTTCTTCCTTCCTCCCCATCTTACCTCTCCCCTAGTTAGCAAATAATCCAATATAGGTGAAACATGTTTAGCCATAACTTTAAAGAAAATCTGGCTGATAATTTGATTTTTTTGTTTTGGTTGGTAATGGCTTTTATCCCCTTTAGTAATATGTAGACTTATATAAATTTCAATATGTATATAATTAAGAAATTGGGATATGATTGTATAGCAGTAAAATACTACTTTTACATTTGTAATAAAAAAAATAAAACTTGATAAATTATTTCCACTGTGTACTTGTCTCAGTCTTCATGTTTATATTTTAATATATCTTTTGTAGCTTGTTATTTCACAATGAGTAGGTTGCCATCTTGAATTTTAACCACTAGACCCTATAAAGAACATGTCGGAGTAATACTTCTTAACTCTTTATGCTCCAAATAATTAATCTTCTAAACTCAGTCATAAAGTCACTTGTGGCACTAAATGCAACATTGAAGTCTGCTATTATAATGCGACCATATTTTCCCTTCATTGACTATTTACTCAAGGAAAATGGAACCATTTTCTGCCCTTCTTTCTGTGCCTTAACAGTCCTCCCTCATGCCTAAAATAATTTTTTTCATTCCTCATTAAGGGAGAGGAAATGGGATTAAATAAACATATATACCAGTGGATATTTTCAATGTGCTATTGCCTCCATGGTACTGGAAGCCTTCTTTGTGTTCTCTTCAAGTTATACAAGATAGGAGAACATGTAAGCTGTTTGGTCATCAGGTGTCCTTCACTCTTGCCATGCAGCAGACATTATTTTCTCTAATTGTGAATTCCTTGATGATATCCTTTACATTACTTCTGCATAATTCCTCATTAGTTACATGTTCCAGCTACCTGTACCATGTACCTATTTTATATATATAGCTGCATAATATCAGTGGAAAAATATTGTTTTTAAAGAAAAGGATCTTGTTTCAGGGAAAAGTTTGGGTTTCTGAAAACAAATGTGCAGCTTCCCAGAGGCAGTCCCAACCATTCTCTTTTCTTCTCTTTGCAATATCTATCTCTACATTGATTAATGAGCATGATCCATCCAAACACATATATGCTTAATTAATAATGTAGAACCAATAATCAGAACCAGACGAATAAAAAATACTCTATTTTAAATGAAGTGGATCTTGAGTGAAGAATGTGTGAAATCTCTAATAATAAGAAAAATGAAGATTCAAAACAATTTTATGGTTTTACCCTCAAACTTATCAGATTGGCAAAGATGACAAAAAGGGAAAATAGCAGTTATTGGAAGGCATACTAATGGACACTATTGGTGGAACTGCGGATTAGTCTATTTTGTTGGGCAATTTGGAACTACACTAAAGAGACTACTGAAATGAACATATACTTTGGGTCAGTAATACCACTGTTGGGTACAGTATAGAACCCTAAAATACAAAGACAAAGGAAAAGAACACATTTATATATTTTTTAATTACAGAATCACTTTTTTGTTTTACTAAAGGATTGGATTTAAGATGAATACCCAATTAGAGAATGGATGATTGGATTATGGTATGTGAATATAATAGAATATTTCTCTATTATAAGTAATGAGGAAAAAAGATGAACCTACTGATACAAAGTGAAGTGAAAAGAACCAGAAGAATAATTTTGCCTATTGACTACAATAATGTAATGGAAAATTTTGAAAAATCTAACTGTTCTCCATGCAATGACCAAACTTGATTTCAGAAGCTGGATGATGACTCAGGCTTCCCACTTCTTGGCAGAGAAGTAATTAACTAGAAATGAAAAATAAAGCATACATTTTCAGACGAAAGCAATGTTGCATTTGTCTTGCTGGATTATACTTATTTGTTAGAAGAGAAAGTTTCTGGAGGTGGGCAGTGGGGGCTTTGTGGGCAGTTTTCTTTCAGTGGTACATAGAGAAAAGAAAGCATCAATAATAAATACAAGAATAAAAAGGAAGTCTGCAGTGGACATAGATAATCAAGTTGATTTTATTACCATTATGGTACACTTGATAAACAAATTTTTAAGGAGAAAAGAATAATAATGGAGCAGTAATGAACTGAACTAGCTATGCCCAGAAAAATAACTCTGGGAGATGACTAAAAACCATTACATTAAATTCCCAATCCCTATATTTATGCACACATGCATTTTTGATTTCCTTCACAAGCTAATTGTACAATAATTCAGAGTCTGATTCTTTTTGTACAGCAAAATAATGTTTTGGTCATGTATACTTATTGTGTATCTAAGTTCTATTTTAATATATTTAACATCTACTGGTCATCCTGCCATCTAGGGGAGGGGGGGGGGGGGTAAGAGGGGAAAAATTGGAAAAAAAGGTTTGGCAATTGTTAATGCTGTAAAGTTACCCATGTATATATCCTGTAAATAAAAGGCTATTAAATTAAAAAAAAATAAAAAAAAAAAAAAAGAGAAAAGAATAAGGTAGAGGGAGAATGGATAATTCCAAAACAATGCATTTCTAGAAAAAAAAATAGAAAAGGCAGAAAAGCTGTATTTTAAAAATATTTTATTGATACATTTAGGTTTTGTTTTTTTTTTAATTAAGAAAGGGTTTTATTATAACTAAGTTTTTTTAAAAAAATACCATAATCACTTCCCAGTAACCATAGAATCCTTCCTTATATGAAAAATAAAAATGAGTGCAAAATTTGGAAAAAATATATTAAGGTTTGAATAGAAATTTAGGAAATCTTGTTAGTATTTGTGTGAGTAGATAAGTAATACATTTATTATTGTTCAGTCATTTCAGTCATATGCAAATTTCATGACCCCAATTAAGGTTTTCTTGACAAAGATACTAGAGTCGTTTGCCATTTCTCTCTCCAGTTCAATTGAAAGATGAGGAAACTGAGGTAAATAGGGATTGAATGACTTGCCTAGATGGCACAGCTAGAAAGTATTTGAAGTCAAATTTTAACTCAGGAAGATGAGTTATCCTAATTCCTGTCAAACAAATAGAACATATTTTGCATATAAACATATTTATGTCCATGTTGCCCCCCCTTATATAGTGTAAATTCTTTTTTTTCCCCCTGAAGCAATTGAGGTTAAGTGAATTGCCCAAGGTCACACAACTACGAAGTGTTAAGTGTCTGAGACCAGATTTGAACTCAGGTCATCCTGACTTCAAGGGTGGTACTCTATCCATTGCACCACCTAGCTGTCCCTGGAGTGTATGTTCTTTAAGGATAAGACTGTCATTTTTGTCTTGTATCACTAGTATCTAGCATAACATTTTACATGGAGGAGACAGTTAATCAAAGCTTGTTAGTTGACTTAATTAAGACCTTATAAAACAAGATAGAGTATGATAGAGGAAAAAGTTTAAAAGCAATTATTAAATGCCTATTATATACACATTAGAATCTGTGCTATAAAAGTTCAAATAAAAATGGGTTATATTCCCCTTAACAAAAGAAAAGGATTACAAAATCATTAGACATGACTCAACAATGTTGTGTAAATAAAAGACATTCAAGACAGAATGATAATTAAAGATTTAAAATGAGAGACTGGAATAAAATTTATCATGCATGAGCTGATTTAAAAAAATCTAATTTCAGTTATGTCACTGAACAAAACTAAATTCATATTAGAAAATATATCTTGCTTCAAGGTACCATGACAATTAAAGCATGCCAATAGTAAATATACATGTGCACCTAGTGACATTAAAACTAATTTTAAAGGCAAAAAATTATAAAAAGATTTAGACAGCATGTCTCAAGTCTAGAAGGACTACATCACCTTAAAACAAATAGGAACAACCCAAATAATATCAAAGCAATTTAAAAAACAATAAACGAAATAAATCTTTAAAAGGAAACTTTCACAAGAAAACTGGCAGAAAAAGAGAAAAAAAATCCAAAGAGTGAAAAACATCTCCAAGATCAGTGGGCACTGCCAGGTACTAGAGATCCAAATATAAAAGTAGCATAATTGCTGTATCCAACCAGGCAACATTCTCCTAGAGGGATAAAACATATTTACAGATAATTTTTAAAAGACATTGAGGGTAAATGGGATTGATTGGATGAAATTTTCTCAGTCTGAGTCTAGGCCTAAGTCCCTATATCCTATATCCAGATCCCAAATATCCAGATCCCTATATCCAGAGCCCAAAAATCAGACCTTAAGCCACTGAGAGGAAGTTACAGGACATGATGTGACCCACAGAAAGCAGACAACATTGGTGACCATTAGTCAAGGATGATTACTTCCTTTTAGTATATGCAATGAAAAGGCTTGGGTCTTTGCTATTTAACTCCTGAGAAACTCCATGAGGTGGAGCTGGGATGCATTCTAGGTGTGCTTGGGCCTCTCCCTGCAGGGACTACATAAATGCTTTCTCTTGGTACCTGAAGATGTCTCTGATCAGTTAATTTGGGGAAGAGGGAGTCTAGCACCCATCCCATGTAGGGGCTAGAGGGGAAAAGGAGCCATAATATCTGGAGAATCAGAAATGGCCTGGAGCTGAGCTTTGAAGTGGTCAAAGAGAGAAGAGATACAGAGGGAAAATGTTCCAGGTGTGATGGACAGATTGTGCAAAGATATGTAGGTGGGTGATGGAACAGCAAATAAGGTAGTTTGGCTGACTGCATGATGGAGAATGATATTTAATTAACTTGTGAAAAGTAGTCTGAAGTCAAACTGTGAAGGGCTTTTGGTACTGAGTCCCAGACAAGAGTTTTTATTTTGTTTTAAAGGTAACAAAGGTCTACTGGAATTTACTGAGCAGGGATATGATATAGTCTCACTTATACTTTAGGAATATCAATCTGGCACCTGTATGTGGAGGGAGGATGAATTGAACAAAGGACATTTGATATGAAATCACCAATTGGTGGGACAATATAATTGCTGTGAAAAGTGATGAGGGGCACAATTAACATGGTGGCTATATGAGTTGAAAGAAAGGGGTAGATATGAGAAATGTTTCAAGATTAGGGTTGCCAAAACTTGACAAGTGATTTGATAGGGATGTCATTTGAGGGAGCAGGTGTGTGGGGTTTTGGTTAGTTAAAGTGAAAAGTGAAAGATAACTTCAAGGTTGTGAACCAGGGTGACTGGAAGAATGGTGATATCCTTGACACAAATAGGAAAGTTAGGAAGTAAGATGAATTTTGGAGGAAAAATAATGTGTTTTGTTTTAGACATTTTTAATCGAAGATTTTTGAGTCATCTGAGACAGTTGGAGATGCAAGACTGGAGTTTAGGAGAAAAATGAGGGCTGGAGACATACACACACATATGTATATTATGAGGTACAATAATTCATTAAGCTGGGGAGTCATCTGGAATGAATTTATAGGCTCAAACCATCTTCAAGTCAAGGGGCAAAACTTTATTGTAATCTTTTAACAAGCCAGCAAATGAATATCCTAATGAACTCACAATTAACAAGGAGGAAGTTGGAACTTTTTATTGGAAAGAACCTAGAGATTATGTTCATTGTGTACATCAGTACATTGAGTACACCAGAAATTCCACTGACTCAGGGATGAATGCAGTAAAGATTTATTTTACATATTTGCAAGAATAGGTGCTTAGGTGAATAAACACACCTTTGAAACTCTAAAGGCAGCATTTTATTTCCTATCCTGAAGTGTTAGAACAATAGCCCAAATCCTGAAGAAAACTGGGTTTGAGAATTTAAAATGACCTAACAATCCCAAACCCCTTTTGCACATCTAAAAAGACCCTTGTCTCCTTATCTCCTGCATAATTGCAGTGGAACTCTCATAGAAAACTGCAGACTTCCTGCCCTCATCTTTGATGTATTCCCTTAACAAACAGTTGTAAATATGTCAGATAAGAAACCAAACTAACCTGTTTGCTGGTTTCTGTCAAACCCTATGTCCTTTTGTTTGGGACCACGCGATTTGGATATTAATCCCGTATGGCCACTCAACTTAATAAATTTTCCAATTAAAAATTAATATTTCTCAACTTGTCTCTATATCTTGGCACAACAGAAATCCCTCTCCAGATTCCCCACTAATTAAATGTTACAGAAGTTACTTGACATGACTCTCCATCCCTTATTACATAACCAATTCTTGCCTCTAAGGAAGCTTCCAATCTAGAAAGGGGAAGGATAACTGAGGAGGGCTAAGAGAAGAGAACAAAAGTTTTCAAATCTCAAGCCACCACAATTCAATCCCTGCCCCCAAAGAGTTTACATTTTTTTGGGGGGAAAATAAACTCCACCATTGATTATTCATTGATGTCCTTGTGGGTTTCAGTTTTCTAATTTAAGTTTCATTTCTTCAGTTTAATTTTCATAACTGTGGAAAAAAATGTCCATTTCTCACAATTAGTAAACTAACTGGTGGTTCTGCTCATTCTATTTTAGAGTTGATGTCTATAACTTAATCTTCAGATTGTATAAGGTATTAGCATAAGAAAGTTCATAAATATATCACTGTATTTTAAGAGGCAATGAAGTTTTAGACAGGTATCGTCATTCCATTCTGTGTGGAGAATCAGAGTTTAACTGTCCTTGGAGAGATTGTTCACTGTGGTTGTTAAAGAGAGGTCAAAGAACAAGAATTAGGGGATTCATTCCCTGAGAGAATTGAAGTTAATCTTATCTTGTGCAGAAGCATGAAGAGAATTACTCAAGAGAGATAACTGATATCCTGAGGGAACTGAGGGTTAAGATTGGGATGTCCAGATTGAGAAATCAGCAGTTGTAGTTGTGAGAAATGGATGGACATTTGGAAGAATGAAATTTAAATTAGAAAATTGAAACCCACAAAGACATCAAAGAATAGTTCAGAGTGGAGATTTAGATTTGAATGGGAGCCCCTCCCCACTTTGCCTTTCTTCTCCTCTAGTAATCTTTCTCCATAAGAATGGCCATGTGATAAGAAAAAGGGAGTTTCCCTAAAGGACAAGGAAGGATTAAAAGAGTGGAGATCTAACCTGTAGCGGAAGCTCAAAGAAGAACTGCTCTGGCCACATTTTGCTTAAAATTGGATATATTACATACCTTATAAGGGAGAATGGTAATCTGGAAAGGATCTTGATTGGTCAAGATCCAGAAGAAAAAAGTAGGACTAACTAAAGCCTATAAAAAGGCTTGATCTGGCTTCTGTAAGTGTGTTCCCATTTTGCAGAATCGGGGCAAGCCTATTCTTTCAAGAATGTAAAATAAATTTTTCCTGTATTCATCAGTGAGACAGTGGTGTTCTCGGTAAGATATTTTGTTTCTTACATAAAGATAATTAAAGGTGTTTGCACTGTGCTCTGTTTCACTTTTCAAATACTAAAGGTAATGCTGGAGAAACTGAGGCAAGATAGAGATTAGAGAGTATTTAATAATTTATTTGAAAGGGAGAGATTGTGCTGGGACCAAATGGATCCATGGTTTGGTCCCAGGGCTGAATGAGATTATCATCTCCAAGAATCCAGCCAACAATGAGAGTTCTCAATGACCTATATATATATATATATATACATGGTTCAGACTCAGGAGGTAGGGGCAGAGTCACGGTGCTGAGTGTGGGAATGGGACTCTGAGAGGGTGGGATGAGCCTCTGGAGAGAGGGATGACATAGAAGATGGGATGACCTAATGGGGGGAGGAAGCCTGGAGATGGGGAGAGGCATCTTGATAAGACAGTATCTGACATTCCGATAGCTTGGGATGGGGAGAGGCATTCTGATATTCTAAAACATAAAATCTTTTATCTTTATCAAATATTCTGATAAAGAGGGAGAGGTTTTGCAGGACTGAGCTTTGAGCTGATAATTATAAACTGAAGCAGAACAATTAGAGAAACTGAGTCAGGACTGGGTCAGGATAATTAGGGAAACTGAGTCAGGACAATAAAAGAGAACTGTGGCATAATATTCCACACTCTCTTCTGAATTATTTAAATCATTGAATTACCTTACTCTAGAAGGTCTTAGCACCATGATTTTTATCAACCCTATGTAAAACAAATAAACTGTTGGAATCTTTACAAAGTGTTAAGCCATTGGAGTTAATTTAATCTTAGAAGAGTTATTTTGGGGCCAGAACTTGAACTAGGTACTAAGTACAACTGATAGAAACAATGCTTGTGTTCACACCTTAAGAGAGCTCATAAGTATCTAAGAACTCAATGGAGTTCACATGTTTGGGATATTTCAGGGAGCATGCTGGGAGATATTCCACAATCCCACTCTCAGAGAAGTAGCATAAATTCAGTTCCTATGAGCCACTCGAGAGAGTTCTGGGGAACTTTGACTGGTGTTGGAGACAGAGCACTCTGGGAGATACAGAAGCCTACTCGCCTCAGTTGGAGATTGAGAAGCCACGAGTCGGAGTTGAGCTGGAGGCTGAAGAAAGCAGAGGCAGAAGCCAAGGACAAAGCTGCAAGAGCTCAAGCAGAGAGTTAGGCCTCAACTAACCGGGCTATTTTGGAAGGAGAAATAAACGTTTGCATTTTTACCAGCAGGCTGCGATAATGGAGTAATTATTTATTTCAACTGAGACTAAGGCTGCCTCCAGGAAAACCTCCACAATAAACCAAACTAAAACTAGCAACATGCAAGGACCGGTCTCTCACTAATAGCCCCAGAATTATTAGTATAAAAACAGCATTCCTCAATTAGGGAGACACACAGGCCTCTGCAGTTGGGGAGCATCTCAGTCAGAGAATCTGATTTGAGATGGACAGTTCACTGTGAGTTAGGTCTGTGGTCATTTGTGCTTTTAACTCAGCCTCTGCTTATACAAGGAGTAGCAGTGCTCAAGACAGTCGTGCTGCCTATCCTAAGAGGGCACCCCAAGTCTGTAAGGGACTCCAAAGGGGGAAAAAGTGGGGAAAGTGGGGCCTAGAGTAGCTCCACCTGTCTCCTCTCAATAGAACAGGAGCTGCTACTAGAAAACAGATTTCTGAGCAAATTATTCAGTTAGATCAAGGCAGGCAACCCTGAACTATTAGAGGCCAGATATCAAAATGCTGAAATACTAATAAAGGGACTGGAGTAACAGGAGTGGAGAAACAGATCTGAGAGACTGCCAGTCCCAGGACACTGCCAGTGTCTGATTTCTGGTCATTTCTAAAAAATAATCCCCCAAACTGAGTCTGCCAGAGCAATTCCAGCAGAATAAGGGATTTCAAAGTTAAAACATAACTAGCAAATCATAGTCCAGTAAATTTTAAGCAAGGAATAAAAATGAAAAGGACTGTTTAAATAATTTCCAATTAATCTGAACTAATGAAATAGGAGGCAGGGCAGAAGTGCCTAAGAAAAATACATCAGTTTTCCCCAATTTCCTGACTAGTTTCAACTAGTTTCCTTCCTCCCCTCCCCTTTTTTTTTTTCATGGAAAAGAATTATCAAATGACCATTCCACATATAAATCCCAAGAGTAAATCAAAATTCCTATACATAACAGACTAGTACAGTAAGTTTCCTAAAAAATCCCTCAAGCATACAGCAATAGTTAGAGTTTTAACAAATCCATCCCAAATTTTAAACACACAGTAATAAATAGATGACTCAATCAGGGTTCCTAAATTCCCCATATCATTTCATCAGGGGTAAGGGAAGAAGTCATTCAAAACTGCTTCAGGCTGGGCACTGGCAGGAGACACTCAGTCCATGCAGAGGATACATGTGGTGTGGCCTGGCGTGCTGACAATCAAAGCTGATCTAGGTTCCAGAAGCAAGTCAAATTTGACCAAAATCTAGAACAAAAACCACAAATCTAACAAATAAAGGTTGGAACAAACTGATACAAAACATGACAAGGCCAGTATAAATTGGCCAGCAGCTTCCCAAGAGATAAAACAGCATTTAGGCTTTTGTCCTCTCATTATTTAGAAATTTAAAAAACCTGAATATGCACAAACACAAATATTCAGTAACAGATAGATGACCAGGGTAAATACTCATTTGCCAAGTATTCAGGATATAATGATTACATATAACCAGGTTGGAAACAGCAAGGTATAACATATAACCAGATTGGAAATAGCATTAACAGTTTCTATTGATCATTGCTCTGATCATAGAAATCAGTCACAGGAGGAAAAAAATGCAGGGACACAGCCATAACATAAGCAGTTAAAATTTAACTTTCAGCAAAACAAGATAAAATAACTTTAATTCATTTTTACTCCAGTTAATTGTCCCACTAACTGTCAGAGGGTGGAGCTTTAAAACTCCCAAATAGCATTAATTATAAGCCCGAGGAATTTGACTTCCAATAACAAACTCCATTAGCTGAAGTTTCAGATAAATCCTAAACAAATATTTACCATAACCTTATATTTATAACAGTAAGAATTTGTCTCAGCATGTTTACTTCTTTCATATCTAAATAGATGTTTCCATAAGTAAACATTATACATATAATTTTGCTTTTAAAAATACCCAATACATAGACAAATATTCCAAATTGCATATTGTCTATAACAGAAACATTTTCAAAAGGACAAAAAAAATATTATTTTCAGAGGCTCTTTCAATGACCTCAGGATGACCCAATACAATCAATTAAAACTTAGAATATGCTATACAGAATATCCAATACCACATAAAAGAATCCAAGAGGTTCTTAAAACTATTAAGCTTTTAGAAATACCATAACCTCATATTGATAACAATAATACATTTGTTTCAGTAAGTTCATAAGTTATCTTTCATATTTAACAGAAACATTTTCAAAAGAGCAAGGAAAAACTATTATTTTCAGAAGCCCTTTAAATGATGGGCATAACCTCAGGATACAATCAATTAAACTTATATAGAATACTCAATTCTACAGAAAAGAATCTGAAAGATTCTTAAAAATATCAATTAAACAGTGAACCAGCAAGGAGCTGCAGTTTGTCAAAAAAAAAAAAAACAAAAAAAAAAAAACCCCACCATCTTAATGGGGGGAGGGGATTAGATTGTCCCTTTTTCACGTGGTTGCCCTTCCCCTATTCCACCATGCTTCCCGGCCCCAATTTCTCACAGTTAACCTTTTTTAGGGTGCCATTTCCCTCAAGATCCAATCTGGCAGCTAAAAACATGCCCCAACCTCATGGGGTATCTCCTTTCCCATGGCAAATGGCAAATTCACTAGGGATTTTTGCCTTTTTGTTCCCCATTTCTGGAAAGCTATTTTTCTCTCTCTTCTTCCTTCTCTCACCCCATCTCTACCTATCCCATCTCTATCTCTCTTCTCCCAATGCTTACTTGCTCAAACTTTTTCCAACATGCTTTAAACACTCCCAAATGAATACTAGATGCTTCATTTAAACTATTGCTTTTGCAAATCAATCTTTCTTGTCCTTTGTCTTTAAATCACTTTTTTTAAACTTTAAAAACCAAATTTCATAAAACTTAATACATATATCCAACAGAGCATAGTTTACAAATTACCTAATACTTCTAGAAAGCAACATATCATCTAAGAAGTGAGATACAAACATGACCTCCCAAGGTAAGCTACTGGCATTTTGTTTTAATAACCTATATTTTAACTTAAAATCCAATCAAATACAGCTTTAAATTCTCAGTAATATAAAACTGCTTTTCCTATCATATTTCAAATAATGAATTTCCCTCTGACCCCACATGGCCATTATTCCCAATGGACTTTTCCTAAGCCCCAACTTTGGCCAGTGTTGGAGCTTTTAGAAAAGTCAGACCTTTCTTTACCTAATTAGAGGCACGTGACCCCTTTCAGGCAAGTTAACATAACTTCTTAAGATCTTACATTCAAAGACAACTAAATCTAGCCTGTAAACAACAGGAAAATTATTTCCCACAATTTAAAACTGCCCAAAAGAATACTCAGAAGAAATCTGGCATGCAAAGGCAACAGTAAAATTATTTCCCATAATTTCAGAATCAATCTAAAATTCCTAATCAGATGTTTTCTCCAGCCTGAGTTTCAATTAGATAAGGTTTTATTGCCCTTTACTCTAGCAGGCTCTGAAAACCTGCTTCAAGGAAAAACCGTCTGCCTTTTTGTTGCTTTTACTCACAAATTAGTACAATAGGTTAAAAAGTTTAAAATCACAAGCAAATTTTAATCAATTCCCAAATTTCTTAATTTAGCAGAGCTCTGAACCAACAGGACAAAAAAGTCACGCAGAACACACAGACATAGGACTGGCAATCAAAACATATAACACACAGAAGAGGGACTATATGGAAATTTTAGAATAGCCCTGAGGGAAGTTGTCAGCTCCAGAGTCTTCCTTCCTAGAATCCAAACGGAGTTTTTGTTTTTTTTTTTAAAGCCAGATGGTGTCTTAAAAACAACAACAACAACAACCAGATTTATACTCTAGAATGCCCAGATTCATGCCAACTGGCACACAGAACCAGATGTGTCTTAGACACCCAGGTAGGGTTCCCTGTGTCCAGAGGACCCTACTCTCAGAATTTATGCCCGTCAGCATTTCATTATTCTGAGAATCCAGATGCTAGCATAGGCAGACAGAAAAGAACAGATCTTAAGACATCCAGACTTACTCTTGCATGGCCGAAATGGAGTGTCCACCGTTGGGCTTCAGGCACAGTTTTGGCTGGAAACTGCTCTTTCCCGGAGGCTCTGGGAAAAAAAAATCTAGAGGGCCGGCCTCTCCAAGCAAAGAACCCAGATCCCCAGGCGCCCTGAAGCCCAAGGCGGAGATCCAAAGGTCTTCTTATCTCTAATCCTGCTCATTTTCTAACATTTCAGTGGAACCCCCAAAATGTAATGCTGGAGAAACTGAGGCAAGAAAGAGATTAGAGAGTGTTTAATAATTTATTTAAAAGGGAGAGATTTACTGGGACCAAATGGATCCATGGTTTGGTCCCAGGGCTGAATGAGACTATCGTCTCCAAGAATCCAGACAACAATAAAAGTTCTCAATGACCTATATACACATGGCTGAGAGTCAGGGGGTAGACTGAGGCAGGAGCGGAACCAGGGTGCTGAGAGAGGGAACAGGACTCTGACAGGGTGGGGTGAGCCTCCAGAGAGAGGGATGACATAGGAGATGGAATGACCTAATGGGGGGAGGAACCCCAGAGATGGGGAGAGGCATCTTGATAAGACAGTATCTGACGTTCCAGCAGCTTGGGATGGGGAAAGGCATTCTGATATTCTAAAACATAAGATTTTTTATCCTTATCAAATATTCTGATAAAGAGGGAGGGGAGGTTTTGCAGGACTGAGAAGCAGAGAAACTGGGTCAGGATAATTGGAGAAATTGAGAACTGTGGCATAACTATCTGTTCAAAAAAGTGTATATATTAGTAGAATAAATTATATTTATGAATGTCTATTTTTTCTTTATTTCCTTTTAAGTCATTCTTTGGTGCTCTGCTGTGTACCTTATTTACTTTATTCTTTTTTATCCCTTTCACTTCCCCCACCATCCCCAAGCAATCTATAGTTAAGAAGAGATTATATTTATGTATGAATACATACATATATATTTGCATACACACACACCCACATCCCACCCCATACACACACACACACCCACACACACACACACACACACACACACATCTTTTCTATCCTTGATGACTCTAATTAAATTCTGCTACATAATTTGCCATTTTATAACTTAACCTCCCATCCTCCCCCCTCTCCTGTTACCCCTCAAGGATCCCTCACTTGTCTTCTTCCTTCACCCTTAACTTCCCCATCCTTTCTTTCTTTCTTTCTTTCTTTCTTTCTTTCTTTCTTTCTTTCTTTCTTTCTTTCTTTCTTTCTTTCTTTCTTTCTTTCTTTCTTTCTTTCTTTCTTTCCTTCCTTCCTTCCTTCCTTCCTTCCTTCCTTCCTTCCTTCCTTTCTTTTTCTTTTTCAGAACTATGAGCCCTCCTCTCCCCTCTAATCCCTCTGTTTATTCTTCCTCTGCACTTCATTTCTATAACCTAATTACTATTTTTACCTTAAATCTGGTAATCTTTCTTTTGAGCTACTCTATTGTTGAAGTGAATCTTAAATATATAGTATGTATTTTCCCATGTAAAAAAAAAAAAAAAAAAAAAAAAACTATAAACACGTTTTTAAGTTTTAAGTTGCATTACATTTATTCCAACACTTTGATTAGTCTAAAAATCAACAAAACAATAAGCCAAGCTCTTGATTTCTGAGGTGTAATGCTCACACTTAAAATTTAATAAAGGACTCTCTTAAACCAATATGGGCTTACTCTAGGTACCACTGGATTTGACTGGTATTCCCACCCTCTGGTCTACTGCATAAGCACTTTGATTATTCTCTGGCACCCCCATACTGCCTGAGTATGCAGCCCTTACTTTCTTTGGTGATTACATTTCTAGATGATAATTTTGAATTTTTTTTCCTAGTTGGAATTCTTTCTGTAAAGACATGCTCCCTTTTGGAATGTTAGTCATTTTTGCCTTAGTACAGCTTTATTCTAGGGCATCTAGGTGGCACAATAGATAGGACACTAGTCAGGCACTCATCTTCCCGAGTTCAAATCTGGTTTTACACATTTACTTGCTGTGTGACTCTGGACTTAAACCTCTTTGCCTCAGTTTTCTTCATCTATAAAATGAAGTGGAGAAGGAAATGGCAAACCATTTTAGTATCTTTGTCCAGAAAAGGACAACAAATAGCTTTATCCTGGTTTGCAATGCTGAGTAGTCTTTTAAAGAATCTTACTCTGTAAATTGTGGTATATGAATGTTATGGAATATTATTGTTCTGTAAGAAATGACCAGCAGGACAAATACAGAGAGGATTGGCGAGACTTACATGAACTGATGCTGAGTTGAAATGAGCAGAAGCAGGAGATCATTATATACCTCAACAACGATACTGTATGAGAATGTATTCTGATGGAAGTGGAATTCTTCAACAAAGAGAAGATCTAACTTTGTTTCAATTGATCAAAGATGATCAGAAGCAGCTACACCCAAAGAAAGAACACTAGGAAATGAATGTAAACTGCTTGCATTTTTGTTCTTCTTCCCGGGTTATTTTTACCTTCTGAATCCAATTCTCCCTGAGCAACAAGAGAACTGTTTGGTTCTGCACACATGTATTGTATCCAAGATCTACTGTAACCTATTTAACATGTATAGGACTGCTTGCCATCTGGGGGAGAGGGTGGAGGGAGGGAGGGGAAAAATCAGAACAGAAGTAAGTGCAAGAGATAATGCTGTAAAAAATTACCCTGGCATGGGTTCTGTCAATAAAAAGTTATTAAAAAAAAAAAAAAGAATCTTACTCTGAAATTCGAAAGATTAGCATTGTCAAGTGATAGACTAATAAAGGTATATTAAATTGGTCCCTTTTCCCTAGAGGGAAGAAGGACAAATCATATATTGGAAAAAAAAACCAACAACCCAAACTAGAATTTTTTTCTAGTTTCTAGTTTCTGAGCATCAAAAGAATTCTGTCAAACTCATTATTCATTCTTATCTAGCCTGCTTGTGATCTCAAAGGTGCTTGAGATCTGTTTATCATAGATTGATAAAGTTGTAAATGGCTCTCTTTTTCCTTCATCTTTGTACAGAACACAGAAGACCTTAATTTCTCTTTTTGTTGTTGTTTGTCTTGTTTTGTTATACAGTTATATCTGACTCTTCATTTTTTCATTTGGGGTTTTCTTGTCAAGGATACTGGAGTGGTTTGCTGTTTCCTTCTTTAGCTCCTTTTACACATGAATAAACAAAGGCTAATATGGTAAAGTGACTTGTCTAAGATCATACAATTAGGAAGTGTCTGAGACTAGATTTGAATTCAGAAAAATTAATCTTCCTGATTCCCAGCCCTGTTCACTATGTCACCAACTTCTCTAACTTCTCAGTCTACCCAAATGGTTTGTTCCTAGGATCACAGATTTAGAGAAGTAGGAAATCTTAAAGGTCATCTAGTTTATTCCTTTTGTTTGTTCAGGAAGAACCAATTTCTTGGGTTTCCTTTTCAAGAATTAGAAGAGGACCAGGAAGCAAAGATAACAGTGATGGAAATATGCAATTTTTCATAATTCATTTAATTTAGTTTCTGTCAGGAAGTTTTTCACTGGTTAGTATTTGTAAAGAAAAAGCCTTTGCCAGCTCACATTTGACTTCAGTTTAGCATTTAAACTCGTTTTTAAGTTTGTGTAAAACTTGAGTAAAAAAATTCAGTGGAAGGAAAAATCAATTCAAAGAAATCTTGACAAGAAAACCAACTGCAGAATTATTTTGTTGAGGGGTAAGAGATATCCTAATAGCAAGGGGGGTTCAGAGACCAGTGCCATGGGTTTTTTGGGAAAGAATTCACAGTCCTCATCTCCAGGCACAAGGTTTTTGCAAAAAATGGGTTTATTATACAGAGAAGCTACCCAGTGGGCCAGTTCCTGATAGGAATTAGCAAAGGTTTGGGTACATAATCTTGACTTTTATCAGTTTTCTATGGTTTGGGGCTAGGGAGCAATTAGGGGCTAATTTTCAAATCAATAAAAGGTGGTGATTATGCCCCAGGCCAAGATCTCTAAATGAATTTATAGGCGGAGATTATTGTGGGAATTTCCCCAGGGAATCAGGTAGGAGAGTGGAGATGCTCCTAAAGGTCAGGAGGGATTGAGATTTAGGATTTCTCCAACCCAGGTCCATCTACTCCCCAAAGATCAGGGGGACACAGTTCCCATTGTATCAATTTCAAATGGATAAAGTAGAAAGAGATGTGGACTGGATTATGATAAAGTTAGATCAGGAACTGAAAGAAAGATAGGGACTAATGAAGTACTGTCAACCTAGGGGCAAAATGAAGAATTGGTAATAAAAATTTGAAAAAAGCAATTCTTCCATTTTTTAAGGTTATAATTTTGGAAAAGAGAGGATAGAGTTTATATAGAAAGAGTTCTGGTCTTGGAGTCAGAAGACTCCAAGTCTACAACTCCAAGTCTAGAAGACCTAGACTCAGATACTGGTTCTACTGTTTTTGTTACATATGTTAATGGGAACTTCTTTAGGTTTAAGTTTTCTATCAATTAATGAATGGTTTGCATTAGATAAATTGTTAGGGTCCCTTCAGCTCTAAAAATATAGGGTGACTGAGGAAGGCATTTTAGAATGGAAATTGGAAGGAGAACTGCAAACAAAAATGGGAAAAAAATCTGTAAAGATTTTTATATGCAGATTCTTCTCACCACTGATCACAGTGACATAGTGATATCACCACATTTGGATTCTGACCTCGTGATCTCCATTATAGAAGGAAGGAAAAGAAAAGAAAAATAAGAAGACTAGCTGGACTGTACAAGTATACCAAGATCAAGCATAGATTGTAAGAGACACATTTATTTGTATATACTTTTAAATTGTGAGCGTCTTGTCTGCGGTGAGAGTCTACTCTATTCCATCTCTGGAATTCAATCACACACGCATGGGAAAGAATGAAAGAGGAACAGGATAAAAAGTCCTACCAGACACTCATGATTTGTTTGTATCCTAACTTCTAACACTACCTGCCCTTTACTACCTGGGGAATTGTATTAGTCCTTGCCTGCCTCATTTATCACCAGAACAACAAAAGTCCATTTCAGCCAGTTAGTGCATCTTGTATACAGATTCAGTTCTGGTTCAAGAGACATCTTCAAAAGCTTTCACTCTCCTCCCAAATTTAGGGAGTAGTGAGCCATTCTCAGTAAGGAAACAGTCTCACAATATCTGCTCATGCTCTAGGGAAATCAGTCTCATATCATCATGACTCTTTCAGAGTCAGACTCATCAAACATTCATTTTTTTTGGTACCTGGCAAAGCCCCTGAACATGTTTTCGGACTGGACTCTTTTTGGTCAGTTTCTTCATTATAACAAACTTAGAGCTATAGCTAGAATCTACCTTATAGCAGTGATGTTAACCTTAAATAGAAATGGGGCCACTAAACCATAAGAAAGGATTCCTGCAGCTTAGAAACCCACATGTTCACATTGTCCATATCCTATTGACTTTTTAGGGAATCTAGATGGCACAATAGAGTGTTGGATCGAAGTCAGAAGGTTCATCTTCCTGAATTCAAATCTGTCCTCAGATACTTACTAGCTGTATGATCCTGGACAAGTCACTTTACCCCATTTACATGTTTCCTCATCTGTAAAATAAGAGAGCGAAGGAAATAACAAATGCAGTATCTTTGTCAAGAAAACCCCAAGCCATGAAGAGTTGGACATGACTGAAAATGACTCCACAACAAATTTCATTTTTATTTATTTTGTTAAATATTTCTTCAATACATTTTGGTCTAGATCTCCACAAATTAAACTCTTATGTTTGACACTTCTGCTTCAGAAGCTATCTAATTCAAATCTGACAATTTTCAGATTGAGAAATTGATGTCCAGGGAGGTAGATTTACTTGTCTAAGGTCATAAAAGATTGTAAGCAGCAGAGTTAGGATTAAAATTCTAAAAGGAGCACTTTCCATTGTGCTATAACAACTTTATCTATCTGGTGGCTAGAAAGATGTTGTCAAGTCACAAAAACCACAAGTAGCAATCTCCACAAGTCCTGTCAGAAGGCAGGTTAAGTGCACTGCTATAGGTCCTAAGCAGAAAGATGTAGATATAGATTTGCAGTTGATAATATCTTGGGTTATTCTTTAACAAGATCAGGTGCAGAAAAATTAGGATGAGGAATTAATATTTCAGAGGAGGACTGGGTTGACCAATCCTTGAGTTTGAAAATCTCATGTTCCTACAAGAAAGAGCCCATTTAATCAATGTGAATAAAAAGTAATCCTCTCAGTCACTTGAATAGGGAAGAAGATTGGAATCTTTTGGGAATGGGAGTATGAGTAAAATTGGTTATGAATTATGATAGGATGAAATCATTTTCTTGTAAGATTAACCGAGAAAAGCATTAGGAAAAGCTCACAAAAAATGGCATTCACTTGGGAGTGAGATGGCTCAACCATTGAGTGCCATCTATTGGCTTAGTTGGGTATAGCGACTCATTGGGATAACTTCATCTACACAAACATGGTGAGTGAGCCAAAAAAAAAACCTGAGTCTAACACATTATCATGACCTCTTGGCTGAGCCAGATATGGTGCTAAGCAGTCAAAGTTTTGAGCTCCAACTCTTCCTTTTTTTTTTTTTTAATAGAGGCACTGGTCCTGCCTGTGCCAAAATAAAGCATAGTATTTTTATTTAAAAGGATTCAACCGTACTTCAATATAGGAAAACATACACATACACACACAAATAGATCAAGACTACAATGTATAGTGCTTTCAACAATCCCAAGTTTTTTTCTGGTAGCTAAATCTCAAATTTTTAGAAACAATGTTTTTCCAGTGATGCTTTATGCTAAATTCTTCATCTGAATGTCATCATCTCCAGAAATTCATCATTTTGCAAGATGAAATCTACTATGAAACACATTGTTCTTCAACATTACCTGCTCCTAGGGCTTCTGGCGGAGATATGGAAGCATAACTGGGAGCTAGTGCCTGATCTTCCACCATTTAAGTAGAACATACAAGGAATTCACCAAATTGTTTACCATGGCTGCTTTTCTGGACTTTATCATTGCTAGAAAGTCATCATTTAGCAACCTGAAATAAATCTTGAAACTTTTACTTATTTCACATTATTTCCCACCCTGACTATAGAACTTCATCATAGCACATCAGAACATTCATCATGTCCTGCTTCCTCATTAGATTATAAATTCTTTGAAGGGAGACACTGTTTTATACTTCCCTTTTCCCTAGGTTTTTGTGCAATGTCTGGCATATAGTAAGTGCTGTACCCCATGGAAAATCCACTTGCTCTAGTTGACAAAGCCAAGAGAACTAGAAGAAAGCCCTCAACATGCTGGGTGGAACCTGATTCCCAGATTTACAGGAGGAAATGGATGGAGTTGCACAGGCTGAGAAGGCAAAGGTGGGTTTTAATTTGCATTGCAGGATGAGTTACACCTATGTTGAGGAGACCACAGATACATTGAAAATATATGTGCTCCCATTTTTAGTTAAGTTGGATGTGGGTGTGGCTGTTTCTTAAGAGCCAGAGGTAGATTAATTCATTTACTCTCAATTCATATTATGACAATTGAGATTCAGCACAGGTATTTAGGGAAAAAGTAAATTCTTTAATCTTGTAAATGAGGGGATATGAATAAGAAGCAAAGTTTCCAAAGACAGAATGGGAGTTTAGAGCAGAAATTTCCTGTTTTTGCAATCTGAGCTTACTCTAGGTCATATGCCTAGATTTGAAGAAGCAGTAAGACCTAGCCTTGGTGATAGGAAGGTAGAGGTTTAGTTCTACCTTTAACACCTTTTGACTGCCAGGATGCTCTAGGCAGATCTTTTCCTCTCTTAGTGCTCTAGAAAACTCTCTAAGATTATAATTCAGAAAAGATACAAACCTGCATTGATAGAGTTTCTTCATTCGGGAGTTAACTAACGAAGTCATATATTTAGTCCCTAAGCCTTATTACTAATGCTAGTCCTAAAATTAGGATATCTGAAATTCTAGTACATCTTCTGTGTCAGACACCATCCAACAAAAAGGTATATTTTATACCTGATACCTCTCAAATGACTGGGAAATCAGAATCTGCTGATTTCCCACTCTCCAAGAGTGGGTATCTTAGGAGCTCACAAAGATAAAAACTTAAAAGTTTTATGTGGGACATAGACCACCGGCTCAGATAAATGAAGTAAATTAAGGAGATTTCTCAAGGTAAAAGCAGAAAGAAATTTTATTATGATCTTGCAAGAGTGTCTCTCTTCCAACAAGCAGTTAGGAAAGGAGAGATGAGGCCCAATTAACAGACAAGAATTATATAGGAACATTGTATAAATATGTTTATACATATTAGATTTAACATATATTTTAACATGTTTAACGTATATTGGATTGCTTGCCATCTAGGGGAGGGGATGAGGAGGAGGAGAAAATTTGAAACACAAGGCTATGCAAGGGTCAATGTTGTCAAATTATCTGTGTATTATCCTGTGTTTTGAAAATAAAATGCTTAAATTTTAAAAAATTTCTACCAGTAAAAAAAAAAACGATTAATATTCTAATAACCTTGAATCAAATTTCACAAAATTTATGCCACATATCCAGCTGGGATTGTTGTGCCACTGTTCTCTTTTAATGTCCTGACCCAGTTTCCCTAATTGTCCTATTCAGTTACTCTGCCTCAGGTTATAACCATTTCCTTTTAATGTTTGGTAGGATAAAGGTCTTATATCTTAGACTTTTGGCTATACTTATTCCCTATTAATGTTTGATGGAATAAAGGTCTTTATCCATTTTAGACATCATTAGCATATTAGGAGCCTCTCTACTCCCTTCATTATGTCATCCTAGGTGCCTGCCTCCATTATGTCATCCTCATCCTAGGTTCCTCCCCCAATTAGGTCATCCCCATCCAGGTACCTCCCCCATTATGTCATCGGGCTTGTAACCCTATAAAAGAATCTTGTATCTGACATTCAGGGCTGGATTCTTTGAGACGATAGTCTCATTCAGCCCTAGGACCAAACCATGGATCCATTTGGTCCCAGTAAATCTCTCCATTTAATAAACTATTAAATTGTTCTCTAATGTCTATCTTGCTCAGTTTCTCCAGCATTACAGGCTGACAGAATGTTAAAGCACAGCTCATACAAGTTTTACAAATTACCCACTATACAATTTAGCAAGCAACATAGTAGCTTAAATATATTTCATCTAATTAGGAGATATAAACTTGTGATTTCTTTAGGGAAGTAACCAGAGAATCAAAATTTTTTATTTAAAATCAAATCAAATACAGATATAAATTTTTTAGTAACAATAACTTAATATCAATGCACACATTTCTAAATTCTTATACCAGAATAAACAAGTTCACAATTTTAGTTGCATGAGTTAATAGTAATTATCTCCTACAATTTCAGAATCAGAATTCCAATGCTTACACTCAACTCCAAAATTTAAAGTAGCAGAAAATTGCCCTTTCAAATCCGACCCCGGGGCTTTAAGAAATTGATAGACTCTAAAACTCTGGGGGAAGAGAGTCAGAGAAATTTGGACCCAGGTGTCCGGCTACAGGTCTCTGGCCCAGTAGTGTCTCACTCTCTATGCCAGAAATGCTGGGGAGAGGGCCCGTGTCAAAGATGTAGGGGCACGAGCACAAACTCCAGAAGAATTCAGGTCAGCCAGGGACACCTCCCTAACCAAGAAAGGAAAAGCTTCTAACCCAATCACATCTTTAGGATTACTAAATTACCCTATATAAGAGTTTGTGTCAATGTAGCTGTAATTTAGCCTTTCAAAGAAAAAGTCCCACTCCTTGTAAATCTATGGATCTCTGGAGAAAGAAACCTGGCCCTGGGGCACAGCTGACCTTCATTCAATTTTTACAACACTGTCTCCATCTTGTGAGACAGCTTTCACAGCTCACTTAATTCAGTTTTATTTATAACAAATGGACACCGAAAGGATCACTTTCCAGTTCCCAGAATATTAAAACAAGGTCACTATTACCCACAGTCAGTATCCCTCATTTTAGAAGAATACATAGTCTCCACAACTTACAGTACTTCTCTTAGATGGGGTTCCAATAAAGGTGTTATGCCACAGTTCTCTTATTGTTCTGACTCAGTTTCCCTAATTATCCTGACTCGGTCCTGCCTAGATTTCCCTGCTTCTTAGTACTGTAAAACCTCCCTTCCCTCTTTATCAGAATACTTGATAAGGATAAAAGATCTTATGTTTTAGAATATCAGAATGCCTCTCCCCATCCCAAGCTATTAGAATATCAGATACTGTCTTATCAAAATGCCTTTCCCCATGTCCCGGGTGCCTCCCCTGATTATGTTATCCCCTCTCCAGAGGCTCACCCCAACCTGTCAGAAAACCATTCCTGCTTTCAGTACCTTGACTCCCTCCCTGCCTCAGTCTACCCTCTGCGTCTGAGCCACGTGTATATATGTCATTGAGAACTCTGATTATTATTGGCTGGATTCTTGGAGACAATAGTCTCATTCAGCTCTGGGACCAAATATGGATCCATTGGTCCCAGTATATCTCTCCATTTAATAAATTATTAAATACTCTCTAATCTCTGTCTTGCTCAGTTTCTCTGGCATTACAAAGGTGAGATCTAAAATTTCTCTCTTTTCTAGAACTCCTTTGTTTGTGACATGATTCTCTTCCTTGGCAAGTCTCACTTTGTATCAGTAGTTACTATTTGCTATTAGCTTCTTCTCTCTGTTCCCAGTAGCTCTCTTCAGCTCCCAGGATATGGCCACTCATTGAAAGCCCCATGCATTGTCTTTTCACAGCTGGCCTTCTGGAACTTGATTCTCAGTACCAAAGACTTTCATAAATCAGCATCTTAACTTTAGCTCTTTTGCAGGCTTTTTAAGTCTGCAAATGTAGTTAGCAGTACACAGTGATTGTCATCTTGTGAGGGGACTAGCCATTTAGCAGATGTCTTATATGATAGCATATAATCCTTCCAGAAACTCTATATCACTCACAAACCACACCTCTCTACCAGAATATTCATGTTTTTTTGAAACTTTTTGCAACCCACCACTCTTTTCTCTTCAATTCCACAGCCCCTCCTGTCTCTTACCAGAGAGCTTGTGGCATAGGACATAGGAAAAGCAACTTTCCTTCCTGAACCACTCAAGTTTCTGTTTTCAACTCTATCCCAATACCAGGTCAGTCTCTCTTTCCCCATTAAACAAATGAGGTCCCTCTGGTTTGCAAAAGCACCCATCATTGAGTCTTTGGTTTGGATGGAGCATTCCTGTTCATCCCCCTTTGTCTTTTCGTTTCTCATCTTTTTTTGGGACAGTTGGTCCAGGTCATGCAATTACATTGGGGCTGCTTTGAGAAAGAAAGGAACGAAAGGAGAAGTGCAGAACTGGATGCTTTGGATATGGGTACTTGCACTGTGAGAAGAGATTAAAAAGCAACATTTCCATAAAGGATTGGAAAAATTCAAGAACAACAAGAATTCTGACTGAAAGCATGATGATTCTTTTTGTTCCTGAAACAGAAATATAGATGGTTAGCCATTGGTAAAGCTGAATGTGGCCATGTTTTGAAAAGCTCTTCCCCTCAGGAATAACAAGGAGAAACAAGGTTTAGCATTTTAGCAGGTGGGGATGCTGGCAAGCCATCCCTGATTATATAGGGCATTAAAATTAGAGGTAAACATCTGTGGGGACGAGGTGGCAGCCTTTGTGGATACTAGTGATGTACATGGATGAAGCCTGGCTCTTAATTCCTAGTTTTCTGTTATCTCTAGTGTCCAGACTGTTCTCTGCCTAGAATACTCTTCCTCTTCATTTCTGCCTCTGGCTTATCTTGCTCCCTTCAAGTATCAGTTAAGTCTAATGGTCTGAAGAATTCTTTCCCAATGCCCCTTAATTTTAGTGCCTTTTCTGTCTCCAATTGATCCTTTATAGAGCCTTTTGTACACATATAGGGTTTTTTTTTCCCCCTTGAGGCAATTGGGGTTAAATAATTTGCCACAGCCAGTTAGTGTTAAGTGTCTGAGACCAGCTTTGATCTCAGGTCCTCCTGATTTTAGGACTAGTGCTCTATCCACTGGGCTAACTAGCTGCCGCACACTAATTGTTTTTATGTTGTTTCCATTAGACGTGATTCTGCCTCTGTCTTCAGCTCTCAGAGCTGCAGGGAATTCTACTCTCTTAATTGCAAAGCAGACGCTGACCCCTGTTCACTTCCAGGTCCTATCAATCAACGAAATCATCCTTGGATTCCGATTCCTGACTGGGCTGGACTTTGAGGAGGATCTCAATCCAGTTTAAGTAAGAGACTGAAAGTTCCCTGAAGGCAGGGATTACCTTTAGCTTTTCTAGAATCCCTAAGGACTAGCACAAGCAGGTGCTTAATAAATAGAGATTGATTATCTTTCCGAGATAATCCTCGAGATCAGGGTTTTGCCCTTTTTTTTTTTTTTTTTTTTTTTTTTTCTGCCTGGTTTCATTCACGTTTACGAGGTGTCTGATAACTGAGGGACCTGGCAGCAGGACCTGCTACCTCGCACTTCGCGCTCCCAGGAGCGCCGCAGGATGCCCGAGTCCGCGGGGATACAGCCCGAAGAGAACACCGCCACACCCTGCAGTGCGCCCACGTGCCGACCGCGCGGGGCGGGGCAAAATCTAGAGCGCTTGAAGCCTGGTTGGCTTCGATGGCGGCGGGGGGCGGGCCGAAGCGGGCTTGAAGCGGTTGGTGATTGGGCGAGCCGGCGCGAGAACGGCCAGGCCCCTCAGGAGGCGGCCGCCTATTTGAAAGATGCGGCCTCGCGCCCCAGGGCTTACTTCGACCTACCTTCCACTCTGGTCTGGGACAGCGGCGGCTGCGGCGATGGAGGCGGAGGAGGCGGCGGCTCCGAGGCAAGGCGGAGCCGGCCGGCGGGGACGGGAGCGTCTTGTACGCCGAGGGAGATCCGGGCCCTGGGTTCGAATCCCGCTTCTGTCACCCCTTCTGGACCGCCCTGGCCCACTCCTGTGGGGGTCCGGATCCTTCTCTGACAGCGGGGAAACCGATCCCCAGAGCCCGACCCGAGGCCTCCAGCGGGCTTTCCCAACGAAGGAGACAGACTGTGTGCCTTCCAGGGGGAGGCTGGGCTGAGGGCGCAGACGGGAGGGGTAGGAGGTAGAGGGAATTTGCAGCCAGAGAGGTTGCGGACGGGCGGGCTTCCGGGAAAAGGATAATGCAAAAGCCGGATTGCTCCGAGCTCCGGGAGGTTGGAAGGGAGAGCATTTATGAAGCGCCTACTGTGTACTAAAACAGCATGGAGAGGCGAAGGCTCCGGAGAATCACCGGCCGGACTTGGTTCTCTGAGTTTCCACTTAAAGCTCCCTGATAAAAAGGTCACAGGTGGAGCCTGGAGCCCAGATTTCTCGAAGAGAGAAAAGACCCCCTTCCCCCGGGATCTATCTAATTTGCTTGTCAGTTTTAGGTAGAAAAAGCATTAATGAAGTGCCTCGTGTGTCAGGTCACACTTGAACCCAGGTACTCGGGTCCAAGACCCTTCTCACTTTACTCTTCCATTGTAGTTAAAAGTTTTCAGATGCAAAAAGGTCCTAGTATTTCCTAAAGAGCGCTCATGCAGTTCAGTGGATACCACATTTTGTACTGGCTCCATGTGTGATCCTGGACTTGGTATTGGGCAACTTTCTTCCTCCAGAAAGGATTAGTTGATAAGTTTTGGGCAATAATCACCCAGTAATTAAGCAGTAATGAATGTGTTGCAATCAGCAACGATGGAGGGAATCATTGACACTGATTAGCTTTTGGGTCCACTGGAATGGAAATGATAACTGCTTCAGGGGTTTTTATTTATTTGTAAAGCCCATAAACTTTTAGATGTTCTTTAAATGTTGCTATATTCAAATTTTAAGTTTATAGTTTTGCAAAGCATAGTGCTTGGCATCTAGTAGGAGATTAATAAATGTTTATTGGATCGTTCTTGTTTAGTTGGCAAACTTTTTTCTGTTTGTTTGTTTGTTTGTTTTTGGTTTTTTTAATCCTGACTTTTTCATGACTTCTAGGCCCAAGAAAATGTCTGGTAACAATGATTGGTTTCAGAGTCCCCGGGTTCCTAGCTTTGCTCAGATGTTGAAAAAGAACCTGCCAGTTAAACCTTCTTCAACAACAGTGAATCCTCCTCCAGGATATTCATCATCAGAGAATTACAGTGTGTCAAATTTAGCTTCTAAGGTTACACAAGTCACAGGTAGTTATTTACAGTATTATCTGGTTCTTTCAAACTTGCTAATATTTGTTATGTTTCTTTGAAAGATATTCTCTTCCTCCATATCTTGCTATCAACATTACAGTGCAGGTCCTTGTCCCTTCTCCTAGACTTATGGATGTTAAAATGTTAATAAAAGAAATTTACCCTCTCGTATCATAATAAGCTCCGACTAGCTTCTTTGAACAAATACTAGCCCCACTGTTGGATCCTTGTTCGCTCCTGAGTTTTCTATATGCTAGTTCTTGGTATCTTTAGTCTTTTCTCCTTTCTTTTCATGGTATGTAATTCAGTACACTCAGATGTCTAATTGATCTTTTTAAAAGCTCCAATTCCATGATTATTTCTTTGCCTAAAAGCCTTCTGGGTTTCCAGAAACCTGAAATCTTCTGTAGATTTAAAGGCTCTTCCCAATCAGGTTAAATCTTGAGATGGCATTTATGGTCACCAATGTGAATCCCCTTAAGTTGGTCTTTCTGTGCCTTCAGCAACAGCATTACATAGTGGAAAGAACTGGAGCTTCAGAGGACTTCGGTTCACATCTACCCTAGATGCTTCCTATTTGTATGAGTTAAATTTCTGGGCCTCAGTTTCCTCATAGGATCAGATTAAGTGACCTTTAAGTTTTTTTCCAGTTCTAGCTCTATGATTCTATGATATGAGTACTTTTAGTAATTAGAAAAAGAAGCCATTGTCACTGAAAGCCAATATTGCTTCATCAAAAAGAGGTCTGCCAGATAACATGATAGTTCCTACTATCATGGTTGAAGAACAAAAAGTGATAGTTGGAATCTATGTAGATTTCATTTGACAAAGATTCTCATTCTATCCTTATGAACAAGATGGAAAAAAGAGACCAAATGATAGTAAAATTCTTTGGGGGTGTAGGGAATCAGACCTGACCAACCCTAAAGAACTTAGTGGTGGAATGTCACAGGCTTGGCCTGTGCTATGCATATGTGCCTTTTTTTTTTTTTTTTTTTTTAACTGACTAGATTGAAGACCTGCCATATGTAATTGTAATTTATATAGTGTGAAGGTATGAAGCTTGGACAAAAAGCCTTGGATTAGGCAAATCAAATTCAAATAGAATAAAGATGTCTGGAAGTCTCATGATCAATTTAGAAAACCACAGTATCTGTATTTCATGGATGCTTATTTCTTTTGTTAAATATTTTATCATTTCATTTTCA
Source organism: Sarcophilus harrisii (assembly GCF_902635505.1). NCBI lineage: Eukaryota > Metazoa > Chordata > Mammalia > Dasyuromorphia > Dasyuridae > Sarcophilus > Sarcophilus harrisii. Next base: position 244,622,688 of record NC_045426.1, read on the forward strand.
TTTGGTTTCAGCAATAGTTTGACACTTTTGCAACAGATAATTGATTTAGTACCTCAAAAGTTCTCAACAGGATAGAACATTGAACTGAATTTAATAAGATGAAATTACATATACATATATGCATATATATATCACACACACATATATACATATACAAATAAACATATATTTATACTTGGTGGGGAGGGGGGGTAGGATCCTAGTACAAAATGGGGGAGTTGTGGCTAAAGAAAAGTTCATTGTTAGAAAGATTTGGGAATGTTAATAGATTGGAAAGCTCATTGTGTGCCATGACTAGTGATTATTCTTGGTTTGATCTAGGGATGCCTGATTTGATCTAGGGATGTCTTTTTTCCTTTGTACCAGGGTAGTTCCATATACTTGTGTAGCCTAGGGAAGCCTGTACATACAATGCATCCAGGAGTGCCTAGTCTATTTATCACCCTCATGTGACAGGAAGGGAACTAGTAGAAAGTGGCCAAAGTATTGCTATTCTTACTTTCCTCATTGTTCTACTACTTTCCTATATTATATGCCCCTTTAGGGACAGGCAAAGTTCTGGATTTCAGGAATCTATCATTGGAATTTTGGATTGTGGAGAAGCCTTCAAAGATAGGTTTCTGAAAATGAACAAATGACATAAGGGAAAAAAATGTCATTTAAAGTTTTTCAAAAGTGTTAGGGTCTTTTTTATGTCAGACACTATTCCTTCAAAGTATTTGAAGAAGAGGCTAGACCAGGAATGGTTAATGAGATTGTAGAGAAGATTCTTGGGTCATTTCCATGCTGTACTAGATTGTCTTTTGGCCATAGGATTGTAGAAATTGAGCTGGAAGGGACTGATCCCTTAATTTTATGGATGAGGAAACTGAGGCTGACCCCTTTTTCATGGCTCTGTCTAGGCTAGCCTTCTGAGCCAGTGCTGCCCACTGACCTCATGAGATGTTGAATGTCTTGAGATTTTTTGATTCCCTCATACACATATATAAAGGGGTACTGCCTTACCCCTTTATCTGATCTGATCTGATCTAATCTGATGAAATCAGATTAAAGGAGATAGAAATGAAAGTTTGAAGAGGGGCTAGAAATAATATCTGTCTGATATTTTATAGTGCATACCTTGAAGTAGAAGAAGAATTTCCATTTTGTGGGTGAAATCACTGAATTCCCCTTTCCACATCTGTAAACTATGGTAGATGGACTAGAACAAGACTTCTTAAATTTTTTCCATTCACAATTCCTTTTTGCCCAAGAAATTTTTATGTGTTCCTCTCTTGAATCTGAGCCAAGGTTCTGGCAGTGTTTGTGCATATGCAGTGTGAATGTTGTGTGTTCAGAATCAAGGCTGCAATGAAGTTGGGCAATGCATCATGGGCAAGTGATGCCAGAAACACCTCAGATTTGTTATGTGTTTGATTTTTAATTAATTTTTGGTTGTTGTATTGAGAAATCTTTTACTGTAGCGAATTTTATTTTTGTGTGTGTGATCTCCCTCCCCCCACACATTCAGTGTGGGTTGCAACTCACAGTTTATGTTTTGAACTAGACTACCAATTCTCTTCCAGCTATAAAATTCTGTAACTTTAATAAGTGAGGTTATTTTGGAATTTTTCATTACCTTTCTTGGTATTAAATATTTTCATAGATTGTGCTTAAAGTACCTGAATAGTTTACTGGTATAGAATCTAAACTGTCAGAGCACATGTGATTAGATTTTATATATTTAAATCTGTGACTAATGTCATCATTGGTTTTGGGACTGGAAGAAAAGAAGTCTTGAGGGGAGGGCATTGTGTCTTTTATTTTGCCTTGTCTTTTTTAAAACTTACTTGAAGCTGTTGTTTGTTTTTTAGGTAACTTTCCAGAACCACTGCTTTCCAAAGTAGTCCTCCCTAATCCAAATACTGTTCTTCCTCCAAAGAAGATTCCCAAAGAATTCATTATGAAGTACAAACGTGGGGAAATAAATCCAGTGTCAGCCCTGCATCAGTTTGCACAAATGCAGCGTGTACAACTTGACCTTAAGGAAACTGTAACAACAGGCAAGTGTTAATATTAAGGTTGTCTATACTTGTGATACTTGGAAAGAATGAATGAATTTATTTAGGAATTGCTTTTTAAATGCTGAGGTAGACAGGAGGGATACAAGTAGAAAAGCAAGACAAAGAGCTCCTTTTGTAATGGGCAGATGGGGAAACATGAAACATGGGGGAATTTTTATCTTTAAGTCAGAGGAACAGGCCCCAAGTTTCTTGGGGATGACAGAACCTTGGGGAAAGTCTATTCTTAAGGTTCTTTCCATTGATTGAACCACTGGCAGAGTCAAAGACTGGTGACTAGAGTGTTCTTTTTTTGGGTTGTCAGTAGCTCTGGTTACTGGAATAGATTGGGGATGGGGGGTGACTTACACTACTTACCAAGGCAGTTGCTAAATAAGTAATTTCTTGGGTTTCTTTCCTGGGGTGATGGCTTTTTGTATTACTAATATTTGTACTATTGGTATTGAATATAATGGCCTTGGTTAGGCAGAAGGCTCTGACAAATGGCATTAGGCAGTTTTGACGTTCTTTTTAAAAAATTGTTTATTTTAACATTTAAAAATATTATTAGGGACAGCTAGGTGAACACAGTAGATAGAGCATTAACCCTGAAGTTAGGAAGACCTAAGTTCAAATCTGGCCTCAGACACTTAACATGTCCTAGCTGTGTGACCCTGGACAAGTCACTTAACCCCAATTGCCTCAGCTAAAAAAAAAGATATATATATATATATATATATATATATATATATATATATATATATATATATATATATATATGTATATATACACATATATATGTGTGTATATGTGTATATATACATATATATATATAAATTATACATAAAAGCAACATTTAACATTTATTTTATTTTTTCTGCTCTGTACTATAATTTTTTAATTAGCTTTTAAATTTTCAAAACATATGCATGGATAATTTCAACATTAACCCTTGCAAAACTTTTGTTCCAATTTTCCCTCTTTTCCCCACCTCTCTTCCTGGATGGCAAGTAATCAAATATATTTTAAACATGGCAAAAATATATTTAATGTTTATTTTTTAAAAGTTTTGAGTTTCCAGATTTCTTCTATCCTCTTTTCTCTCCCTGCTCATTCAGAAGGCAAGCAATTTGATACAGGTTATACATATACAGTCATAAAAAACATGTTTAATATATTATTCATGTTGTGGAAGAAAACAGAGACCAAAAACCAAACCAAATTAAAACAAAACGTCTCCAACAAAAATAAAGTTAAAAAAAAATGCTTTGATTTGCATTTAGACTCCCATCAACTCTTTCTCTGGAAGTAGATAGCATTTTTCATTGAGTCCTTTGGAACTGTTTCAGATCATTGTATTGCAGCTAAGTTTGACATCCTTTTGCTGCAGTTTTGGTTTTAGCCTTTTTAGTCTCTGGGAGGGAATCTGGTGCTAAACCTTATAATTTATGCATTATTAGAATAAAGTGCTTGTTTTTTTGGGTATAAAATCTTTCCACTTTTACAGGAGACATCTATACATGGATCCTAGATATTTGGACCATTACTCTAGTGCAGGAAATAATCATGGGATACAGGTTTGGATAAGTTTGGAAAGAAGCTTAATTATGATCACTTGTTTTAGCAACATCTGGGAACTTGATTAAAAAAAAAAAGCAGCATTTGAATTATTGGTATCTTCTAAGGAAAACACATGACATAGTAACACTTGTCAGTTCTTTAATTTCATTTTCCTTTTGTCATTCATTGAGCAAATTTTTATTAGGCACCTACTTTGTTCCCAGACATACAAAGACAAAACCCGGAAAAACCCTTCCCACAAGGTGCTGGAGGAAACTCTCTCAATCTCTCTCTCTCTCTCTCTCTCTCTCTCTCTCTCCACATATATACTTATATATTTACACACATATACACATATACATACATGTATATGTACATCTGTATGTGCATACACACACACACCTGGGAGTCAGGGAGAGTAGAAATAATGGGAGGGGTTGGTAGGCTGAATTTAAGCCCAGGACTAATATGCTTGGTGCAGCTATGGTATATGTGATGGGAAATTGACTCCAGATCAGTGGATAAGTTAACATGCCACAGGGATTCTCTCCAGGCTCAAATTCTGTGGGAACATGCCTCTCTGCAGAACACAGAAGGACTGCTCGCTTGCTGGTCTCTGAGGGAGCTTCTTAAGGAAAACTATGAAGATGACATTTACCTGTGTAAGCAAGTGGATTGTGGAAAGCTTCCAGCCATTCAATAAGAGAACCGCCTTAAGTGATATTTTGCACAGGAGTGCTTTATTGCACCAGATCAGAAAGAATTAACTCCTTTGGGGTATTTAGCAGGCCTTGATGTGTTGGCCTTTTGGTTTTGAATGGATGCCAATAAAAAGAGAATCTTTGAATGCAGGGATGGCTTGACAATGGCTACTAGAAGACCAAGAATTGTGAATTTTATTAAGTATATTTCATTAATGGGATCAAGAAACAAGTCTAATTGAGATGTAGTCAAATTATGCAATAAAGAATGAGTTGTTCTTCATCTATCTGGTTCTGGGACAGAAAATTGTCACAAAGAATCTCACATGATGGGGAGGGATCTGAGGGACCAATGAAAGTTTGCATCAGCTACCCCCTTTTTGCAGGGGTTCTCTCCTCCCACTGTCTTAAAATGTGCCTCAGTGGTGAGGAGGGGAGAGGGATCCTGTCTGTCACCTTTGACTTGTATGTCCCAGTTCTATGAGTTAAGTTGTTTTTCTTTTCCTTCTTAGTGTATTCATCCCACTTTTTTTTTCTTTTAATATCATCAAAACATAATAAAACCATTCCCAGAATCCATCTCTGAATCCAAATATCAATGACTTGTTCTTTCTTGAAGTGGCTCATCTCTTGCCTCCATTTTTAACTTCTTTATCTTTTGTCATTTTTCACCTACTTTATGACCTTTGATGATTTAGGATTCTGAAGATTATCTTGTACCAACTTCTCCTTTAGAATGGAAATAATTCATGTTCCATCCTCACTTAAATCCAATTTACTTGCGTTTCATGGCATCACTTCCCTGGTATCATGGGTCCTTTTCAAAAATGAAGGACAAACAACAATATAGGGTTTTATACCTTTACCTGTGGGTGCTCTGCCCAAAGGAATATGTATTTTGGTGGATGAACTCTTGAAAGATTTTATGGGGTTTATGGGGTAGATTTGTTTTTTTTTAAGGACCATAACATACCTTGTCCCTAATTCACTTTAGCTTTCATTGATTGGCCAATAATAGGTCCCAGCTCAAGCCTCACTTGGTCATTGTTTGGGCTGTTATGGCTGAGAGTTAATGTAGATAGAATTTTGTTTTGTTTTGGCCAGAAATTCTAAGGGTCTTGCCCTTCCATATTTTTTAATTTATTAGTTCATTCATTTGTTTATTAAGTAAAAGAGGCCTTTGCCTCATTTCTTATATAGCCTGAATCACTGAATAGGTGTTGCCTCAGTGAAACAGACTTAGGAAAGACCTTAGCTTAAAAAGACCAACTTCTTCCACTGCATCTGGGGCTATTTACATTTGTCGTGATTTATATCTTGCCACTGGACTGATTTCATGTGTTCAGACATTGAAAAACTTTGTGAACAAATTGGGAAGGCCAGATGGTGTTGGTAACTTCAAATGACATGGCATCCAAAGCAACAAAACCTAGGGTTGGAGACATGTATAGGAAGAATTTTTGAAATTTGAATACCAAGACTTTGACCTTTTGATTTACACAGTTAACACACTCTAAACATTTAGCCAAATAAGAGTTAAATTTAGCTGAATTTGGGTCTGTCTTGGGAATTAGGGAGTTTCCCTTCCCTGCAAGTCTTGAAGCAAAGCCTGTATAGTCATTTCCTGGAGATGATGTCAAGGGGATTCTCATTCAGGAACAAATTGGACTAAATGGCTTTTGAGGTTTCTTCTGACTGAGAATCTATGATTTCAAGTAAAGGAAGATAATAGACTAAAAATAATCCCATCTGTGTTACATATTTATTGAAAAAAAAATTTTAACAGTGATATGAATTTAATGCTATCATCTTATTTTAGAAGAATTTTTCTAAGTAGGAAAAATTAATTGTTAGTTATTTTTTATATCAATTACATTTTCTTTCATTTGACTCATTTGACCAGATTCTGGTAATTGTATTCACAGTTTAAAACTTATACTAATGTCCTTGGGTACTTCTTCCAGGGAATGTTATGGGTCCTTATTTTGCCTTCTGTGCTGTGGTGAACGGTATTCAATATAAAACTGGACTGGGACAAAATAAAAAAGAATCTAGATCCAATGCAGCCAAGCTAGCCCTTGATGAGCTTTTGCAGTTGGATGATCCTGAATCAAGGAATGTAGAAAGCTCAGGTGAGTGTGCTGGTCATTGAATAGTATAGTTCTCTCCCTTCCTCTCTTTCTCATACTTTCTCCTTCCCTCTTCCCTCCCTACCCTCTCTTCCCCCCCTGCCCGCCCAGTTGATAAATACATAAATAGGGACTGGGCCTGTTACTTCATTGATGTAGGGAACTGTAATGAGGAATTTCTCAATGAAGCTTATTCCTATTCTGTCATTATTATTGGTTCATGATAATCTTTTTTTATATTCAAACTTGTTTAAATATTCTTTTTTTTTTTTTTTTTTTTTTTTTTCCTTAACAAAAAATTTGAGCTCATCATATTGTTTCCTATATAGCTCTGTGGGTTTCTTCAGAAGACTCTTTGGGATTGTTTAGTCAGGATATCTTCCCTCATTTCCCTCCTTTAAGAACTTATTTTTCTAGCTAAATATCCCTTGAAAATTCTTCCTTTAAGAACTTATTTTTCAATACAGGTATCCCTTGAGTATATATGCATGGATTATATTGTTAGTCAGAATGAAAATCAGAGTAGCAGGTATTACCATAGTTACTTCCTCTCTCTTTCTTATAATTATAGCTCTCCAGGCTTAACTATTTTGGCTTCAAGTCCTTCTAGACAGAACTTCCAAAACAACTATGTTTTCTCTTTCCTGAATTGATTCCGTGTTGACCTGGCCTATTTTGACCTGATTCTCCAAAATGGTGACATCATGAGCTATGAGGAACAACACTCGAGAACTAGAAATTGTAGTGAAACAACAAGAAAGCTTTGGCTGTAAGATGCACCAAAAACTGTGTGGAAAAAAACAAACAAACCTGAATTAGCTGCAAAATAGGCCTAGTTGTTGTTCCCCACCCAAGACTGGCTGTAATAAATGAACATTTACTTGTATTACTATTTATCATGTGTATGTAGATATTTTAATGATTAATAAATTGCAAATTATATAAACTATAAATTAATAAACTGCAAATTATAAAAAAAGAAAATAGTTTTAGTTTTCTGATCTTTTTGAAATACTGATTTTTTTCATAGAACATATTTTTGCCATGATAGTTTATATACTACCATGTTACCAAAAAACATAAAGCAACCACCTTTAACATTTCAAGGGCTTTATGTTTCCTAACTTATTTCTTTCAATAGGTCCTCTTCTCATCCTAGCAGAACCCATCATTTCAGCTGAATCAAATTATGTTTCCAAGGTACATTATGATAGGAAAGTCTTTATATTCTTGTTTGGTACCAGCTCTGCCTCCTAAAGAAATATTACATGTACAAACTTGTTTCAAAGGTATATATTTGTGTTGAGTCAAGAACCTGCTAAGAAAGATATTTCTCTGATTTGGTAGATAAGCTTTCAAGATTTGAGGTGACCAAAAATTTCTTTTCTTTGTGGCCAACACTCATTGAGACTGGTCATTGAATGGCAGCTGTGGTAGTTTCATAGTAGACCAGGATCAAAGCTACCTTTCCAGCCTGATATAAAGGATTCCAAAATTTGATTTTTTGATCCTGGATCTGATGAATTTTTGGGTAGCAGACACTGAGGATTATTTCATTCTATGGAAGTTATATATGAGAAGTTCAATTAATGATGTTCATATGTTAGTTTTATAAGCCAAAACAAAACTATTGCCAAAGGGAAGAGGAACTTAAGCTTTTTTTTCCCCCCAAAACTTAGCAATACACTGAAAAAAAAATCAGACATATGTAATGTTCTGTATCCTTGGAACTCTGCAAAAGAGTTGGGAAGGTGGCTAATAGTCTTTTAACAAGTGCACTTCCATTTCCAGGCCATTTTCATGTTGCTTCCAATTAAGTAATTGTCCTTTATTAAGTAGTTACTATGGACCAAGCCCTATGCTAAATGCTAAATATACTAAGAAAAACAAATACTCTTGCCCTCAAGGAGGTTACATTTTAGTGAGGAGAAGTAATGTGTGTAAAAATAGCAGATGCAAGTACCTAAGAGAGGAGATGTGGAATGGGATGGGAAATCTCTGGATTTGCTGCTGAGTCTTAAGGGAGCCAGGGATTCTGAGGAGAGGATATCAAGGCAGGCACTCTTGGTCTGGGGGTAGAAGGGGATATGTATGGAGACAGGTTCTAATGTGAGGAACAGCAAAAAGGCCAGTGGTGCAGGCATATGAAATGGAGTAAAGTTGAGGAAGACGGGAACAGTAGAAAGGAGCCAGACTATGAAGAACTTTGAATGATAAGTAAAGACTGTATTTGTTCCTGGATATAATAGGGAGCCACTGGCATTTATTGAGTAGGAGGAAGGGGGGGAAACAGTTAATCTTATGTGGAGAAAATCGGTTCTTCTAAAATCCCTTTTATTTCTGTTGCTATCATCTTAATCTAGGCTTTCATCTACATAGGCCTAAATTTGCCAGAAGTATACCTGATAAAGAAATCCCTCAGATTACCATGGCATCAATAAGGTGGTGCAAGAGAGCCCTATTCTTATCTCAGATCTCTAATGAATATGATAGCCAGCTCCAACTATGTACATTCTGTAGTATGTGTACGAAGCTCCCTAACTAAGCCTATTTCTTTCTTTTTTGTTTTTTTTTGTTTTCTATTTAAAATTTTTTAAAATAGTATTTTTTTTTAAAAAAAATATATGTAAAGATAGTTTTCAACATTCATTTTTGTAACACTTTATGTTCCAATTTTTTCCCCTTCTTCCCTTATCTCTTCTTCCCCCATATAGCAAGCAATCTGATATAGATTAAATATGTGCAATTCTTTTAAACATATTTCCATATTTTTCATATTGTGCAAAAAAAATAAGACCAAAAGGGGGAAAAAAATCATGATTAATAGACAAATAAAAAAAACATGCCTTTATCCCTGTCCAGTCTCCTTAGTTCTCTCTCTGGATGTGGATGGCATTTTCTATCCCAAGTAGATTGGAATTGCCTCAAATCACCACATCTTTGAGAAGAGCCAAGTCTATCACAGTTGATCATTACATAATCTTGTTACTGTGTACAATGTTCTCTTGATTCTGCTCACTTCACTCAGCATCAATTCATGTAAGTTTTTGCAGGCTTTTTTGAAATCACTTATAGAACAATAATATTCCATTACATTCATATACCTTAACTTAATCAGCTATTCTCCAACTGATGAGCATCCACTCAGTTTCCATTTCCTTGCCACTATAAAAAGGGCTGCCATAAACATTTTTGTACATATGGGACTTTTCCCCTCTTTTATGACCTTTCTGGAACACAGGCCCAGTAGTGGCACTGCTAGCTCAAAGGATGTGCACAGTTTTATAGCCCTTTGAGCATAGTTTCAAATTGCTCTCCAGAATGGTTGGATCATTTTGCAACTCTTCCAACGATGCATTAGTATCCCAGTTTTCGTACATCCCTTCTTTTTTATCCTTATCTTCTTTTGTCATCTTAGCCAATGTGTGTAGTACCACCTCAGTGTTGTCTTAATTTGTATTTCTCTAATTGATGATTTAGAGCATTTTTTTTTCACATGATGAGAAATTGTCTTAATTTCTTCATCTAAAAATTGTTTATATCCTTTGACCGTCAATTGGGGAATGGCGTGTATCCTTATAAATCTGACTCAGTTCTTTATATATTTTAAAAATTAGAATTATATCAGAAACACTGACTGTAAAATCCTCCTCCCCCCCCCCCCCCCCCCCCCCCCCCCCCCCCCCCCCCGGCTTTTTGCTTCCCTTCTAATCTTAGCTGCATTGGTTTTATTTGTGCAAAAACTTTTAAAATTAATATAACCAAAATTATCCATTCTGCATTTTGTAATGATCTTTAGTTCTAATTTGGACATAAATTCCTACCTTCTTCAAAGATCTGACAAGTAAACTATCCCTTCTTCTCTGAATTTGCTTATAGTACAACCCTTTATGTCTAAATCATGAGCCCATTTCAACTTTATCTTCGTAGAGGGTGTTAAATGTTGACCAATACCTAGTTTCTGCTATACTATTTTCCAGTTTTCTCATAAATTTTTGCCAAATAGTGACTTCTTATTCCAGGAGCTGGAGTCTTGGAGATTATTATAGTCATTGATTATTGTGTCTCTTCCTATTCTGCTGATCCATTTCTGTATTTCTTAGCCAATATCAAATGATTTTGATGATTGCTGATTTATAATATAGTTTTAGTTGTGATATGGCTAGGTTACCTTCCTTTGCATTTATTTTTCATTAATTCCTTTGATATTCCTAACTTTTGTTCTTCCAGATCAATTTCATTACTATTTTTTCTAGCTTTATCAAGTAATTTTTGGTATTTTGAATGGTATGGCACTGAATAAGTAGATTAATTTAGGTAGAATTGTTATTTTTTGTTATATTAGCTTGACCTACCCATGAGCAATTGATATTCTGACAGTTGTTTAGATAATAATTTTATTTGTGTGAAAAGTGTTTTGTAATTGCATATATGATAGTTGCTGGGTTTGTTTTGGGAGGCTCCCAGTATATTGTCTATAGTCATTTTAAATGGGATTTCTTTTTGTATATCTTCAGCTGAGCTTTGTTGGTGACATAAAAATGCTAATGATTTCTGTGGATTAATGTTACATCCTGCAACTTTGCTAAAGTTGTTAATTATTTCTGATCTAGTAGTTTCTTAGCTGATTCTCTAGGATTCTCTTAGGATTCTAAGTATATCATCATAATACCTGCAAAGAGCAGTAGTTTTATTTCCTCATTATCTATTCTAATCCTTCATTTTCTTTTTCTTCTCTTACTGCTGTAGTATATTTCTAGTACAATATTGAATAATAATGGTGATAATGGGCAACCTAGAAATGTTTCTGGCTTATTCCCATTACATAATGTGCTTGCTGATGTTATTAGATAGATGCTATTATCATTTTAAGTAAAACACCATTTATTCCTATGTTCTCTAATGTTTTTATTCTGCATCTATTGAGATAATCATTTGATTTTTTTAGTTTTGCTACTGATGTGGTCAGTTTTGCCAATAGTTTTCCTTGTATTGAACCAGCCCTGCCTTCTTGGTATAAATCCCACTTGTTCATAGTGTATTATCCTGGTGATAAATTGCTTTAATCTTTTTGCTAATATTTTATTTAATATTTTTACATAAATCTTCATTAGGAAAATTAATGTATAATTGTCTTTTTCTGTTTTGGCTTTTCTTGGCTTAGATATTAGCACCATTTTTGTGTCATAAAAGGAATTTAGTAGGGCTCCCTCTTCCCCTATTTTTCCAAATAGTTTATATAATATTGGAATTAATTGTTCTTAAAACTGTTTGGTAGAATTCACTTGTAAATCGATCTGGTGTTGGAGATTTTTTCTTAGGGAGTTCATTGACAACTTATTCATTATCTTTTTCTAAAATGGGACTAAGTATTTTATTTCCTCTTCTGTTGATCTGGCCAATCTATATTTTTGTAAATATTCATCCTTTTACTTAGACTGTCAGATTTGTTGGCATGAAATTGGGAAAAATAGCTCCTAACTATTATTTTAATTACCTCTTCATTAGTGGGAAATTCACCATTTTCATTTTTATATTAGTAATTTGGTTTTTTCCTTTTTCTAATTAAATTAACCAAAAGTTAATTTTTTTTTCATAAAACCAATTCTTAGTTTTATTTCTTAGTTTAATAGTGTTCTTTCAATTTTATTAATATCTCTTTTGATATTTGGAATTTCTAATTTGATATTTAATCGAGTATTTCTAATTTGTTCTTTTTCTAACTTTTTAGTTGCTTGTCTGGTTCATTTCTCTCCTCTTTATTTTATTCATGTAAGCACTTAGAGATGTAAATTTCCCCTTAAGAACTGCTTTGATTACATCCCTTAAGTTTTGGTATGTTATTTCATTATTGTCATTCCCTTGAATGAAATTATCAGTTGTTTCTATATTTTGTTGTTTGACCCATTTCTTCTTTAGGATTAGATTATTTAGTTTACAATTAATTTTTGCTCTATTTTTTCAATGGTCCTTTATTTCATATAATTTTTATTCTATTACCATCTGAAAGGATGCATTTACTATTTCTGCCTTTCTGCATTTGATTGTGAGATTTTTATGTTCTAATAAATTATTAGTTTTTGTGCAGCTATTATGTACTGCTAAGAAAAAGGTATATTCCCCTTCTATCCCCAATCATTTTTTCCTATTTCTATTGTTGTTTATTTTTTCTTGCAATTTCCTTAACTTTTCGTCTACAAATTTGGATGTTCCTCATTTCTTTTAATCAGATATCTTTTTTACTTTTGCTGATTCTGACCTCAGCACTCCTGCCTTTTTTTTTTTTTTAACTTCAGCTAAAGCATAATATCTTCTACTCAAGCCTTTTTTTGTTTTGTTTTTTTAAATTCTTTGTGTATCTCTCTGCTTCAGATGTGTTTCTTGAAAACAGTACATTGTAGGATTTTGGTCCCTCTGCTATCACTTCCATTTTATGGAAGAGTTCGTCCCAATCACATTCACAATTAAGATTACTAACTATATTTACTACCATCTATTTTTTCCAAATTCTACTTTTCTTTCTCCTTTCAGCCTTTCCCTCTTCATCACTATTTTGCTTCTGATCCCCATCTTCTTCAATCTGCCCTCTCTTTTATCAGCCCCTCCTACTTTCCACTTTTACCTGGGACTTCCTTGCTCCTGAGCCTTGAAGGACTCCCCTTTACTTCTGATGACAGCCAGAACTCTTCTGTCTAGCTTTGAAGGCTCTGTACCTAATCAGGTTAGGCCTTGGGATGTCATTGGTTACCAGTGTAAATCCTTGACTTTCTTAGACTGGTCTCTTCCATGAGCCTCCAGCACATCTCTGTGCAGTTGTGTTCAGTTCTATATATTACAGGGGAGGAAGGATATACATTAGCTGGAGAATGTCCAGAAGAGGGGCACCCAGGTGATAAAAAGACTGGAGTCCCTGTATTTGAGAGAAGGACATTATAGCAGTCTTCAAAAGAGTCATGTGATCAAGAGAAGCAAGTGGAGTTGGATTCCAAGGATCAATGGTCATTTCTGAGTTCTGCTAAGCTCTGCTTACTATTATGCCACATTGGGCAAGTCCTTGCCTTCATTTTTTTCCTGTTTGATCAGAGGACTTCGCCCTTTCTCTCTAAATCCATGACTTTTTGCTTAAAGCTCTTTGATTCTGTTGAGAGTGAAATTGATCAAGATTGAGGGATTTTAATCCAAGAAAATTGATTTATTAGCAAGGCATATAGTTGCATAACAAATCAGAACTAAGGTTCTTCAGTAGATACAAGGACCCTGTGAATGATAGATAACATAGCATTCTTATAGTCAGTAGTGAGGAACAATTAAATTAGATGATCTTGAGCAACAAGGGCATTTTTTTTCTTTGAACAATATGTGACAGAATCAAGGGGTACTGACCACAAGTTGTACCAGAACCCTTTGCAGTTATTTCCCTGAAATCATATGAACTGAGCTTTTACAGGAATATAGAATTTTAAGTCACAAAATAGATGTTGCTCACAAAATGGAGTTGGTTTGGTTCCTTTAATGTTCCCTTTGGTCCATGGGGAACCTTTTCCTCCATAGATCATTTCTCCAATGCGGATTACATGAGGTTCATTATATATTCAGTTCAATATTTGAACCAATATTAGATTATTAGGAATTAGCTTTGAGCAGGCTTTAGTACAATAAGTAATACAACATCTAACACAAATCCAGAGGATAATTATGAGGATAATAAGAATCCATTTGAATATGATAGTTAATATGTCTGTTCTTTGTAACCAAGAGTAGAGTAAAAAAAAAAAAAAAACAGGTTAAGAAATCTCACTATGAGTATGCCCTTCTTATTTAGGCAGTTGTATTTCTGATATAACCAGTTGGGTTTTATGGAGACTGTTACAATCTCTCTTCATTAGTTAATGTAGAAACAACACAACTGATTGATCATAACATAGTTATGTAAAGCTATAAAACAATTTAAGACCATACAATTTTGTCAGACCATTTAATAATCTACTTCAGTTTGGAAGGAAGTAATGCACTTACTTATGGCTGTGACTAGCTTCTCAATCTCAGGGGGAAGATTTCTGGCTGCTTACTTGATAGCAACTCCAATGTATGGGAATTATAGATTAGAGAGATTTAAAACCTGGACTATGTGTGTATGTTTTGTTTTGTTTTACAGGGTTTCTTATGTATATACATCCTTATTTTCTTGCCTTTGGTGCTTATGCATCTACCTTATACTTTTAAATTTTTAGTGAAATGTATCCTCCAGTCCTTTAGAATTATTGAAAATGGATAGTGGAGGGAATAAACAATCCTACATGTCCCAAACCAGCCTGGGGGAAGAATGGTGTAACAAGTTCCTTTTCTGTAGACATAAAACAAAGAATTCTAAACCCTCAATCCCCCATGTGAAATTTAAAGGGGGGAGGGGGGAGATTTACAGGGAATGGGTGTGGGATATTTTTATTCCAATCATAGCTAGTAATACTGGAGTAATAAATAAGATTTGTGGAACTGATATATTTAGGTTTGTAATCTACCTTTTCTATTTTGTTGTAAATGCTGGCTCTGGCACAGATAAATGCTTCCTTACCTCCATTATTTGGGAAAGGAAGACATTGTGTGCACTCATGAACAGTCCTCAAGTTCAATGAATTATTTGGGGTTCTGTTTCTGACAATACAGAAAATAAAATTTAAAAGCAGGGTACTTACTATTAATGAGATTGTTCTAATTTTGTGGAGAATTATAGTTTCTCCCTCTTTTTTTTTATAATTAAATGATCATGATAAAAGTGGGGAAAAGTGATTGACCTTGGTTTAGAATCATTTGTAGTGTTCTTGGGATTCTATAAATAACCTAAAGCCAATATAAAAGATACAAAGGGTCCAATTAAATCCTTTGGAATTGTCTTGTCTCCTTACAGAGGATCATTTGGAATAACGGGGAAAGCCTCCCAAGGATCAGGTTCACTTTGATAAATATGGTGGCATATCCAGCATCCATGCGGCCCAATTGCTTTAAGATGATATAAAGCATGTCCTGCTTCACCATGAAGCTTACTAATTGTGTTAAAGTCTTTCCAGTCTTCTTTCAAGTAATGGAATCGAATGGAAAGAGCAACTGGTAATACCATGAGAATTAAATAGTAGTGAGGACATATAAGAGGTTCAAAACATATGATAAGTATAATTATGAGGCACAAACCAAATAATAGAGTAAGAAGTATCTGTTTCCCCATGGTTGGCTATTTTTTCATTTCCAGAATTACTGTTTAGATTTTTTGATCTAGAGTTCTCATCTGCAGAATTAACTGGGGAAGGAGAAACATCAGATCATAGTATTAAGATATAACAAAGCAAAAGCATTTTTAGATACATGGCTCTCACATGAAACAGTAAGGAGCAGATTTTACATGGGCATGATGTATCCAATAGTCTTTATCTGTGATCTTGATTGCAGCTGAGGTGGTCAACAATACTAGGAATGGGATTTCTCAGGCAGCTTGACTTTTGCTGGAAATTCTTGATATGAATGTTATCTCCAGCATGGAAATCATATCATGGAAATGAAGAGATCTGGTCTAAATCTGCAGTTTTTATTTCATGAAGTTCCTTTCATCTATTTTGTAATTCCTATATATATGAACAACATGTATCCTCCCCAGCAATGATATATTGATTTTAGAGAACATTTTACTTTTATGATAGGGTGACCAAATGACATTCAAAAGGAGGGAGCTGTAATTCCCACTTTGTTCTGCTTTGCAGATAAAATAAATTAGAGGGAAGTAATTCAGGTCACTTTAAGTGAGTTTTAGAACATAATTTATCAATAAGGATGTTAATTTCTTTGTTCATATGCTTGATCTGACCTAAACTCTGGGAGTGATAAGAAGTACTAAGTTTAGGAGTTATCCCAAGAAAAAAAATAAATTTCAGAGAGCATGGAATCTGTGCAATGAGACCTCTCCTCTAGATCCATATGTGCTAATGTGCAATCTTCTCCAGAAAAATTTAGCAACAAAGTTAGCTGTAGCTACAGGACCAGGAAATGCTTCAACCCAGCAAGTTAGTTTACAACAAGACAAATTTTATAATGGCCAGTTTTGGGCATGCATATAAACTCAATTTACAAATGTTTAAAAGGCATGTAAGAGAGAAGAGTTCAAATATTTGAGTTAGAATGCCAGAAGTAAACCCTTTGTGTTCATTTACAAAAAGGAAGAAAGGTTTCCTGTAATCTGGGAGTTCCAGCACTGAAGCTGATAGTAGGGCTTTCTTGAGTTCAGTAAGGACAATAAGATGTAGTTAAAAGGGTAAGGGCTCTGGAATTTTGTCTTTAAGAAGGCTTAAAGGTCAATAATCTCATCAAAGGAAGCAATCTACTGTTGACATTATCCACTTCTCCCAAGGTAGCATACAATATTTTTTGGACATAGGAATAGACAATTGTTGAAGTGCTTGTAAGTGCTTTGGAAAAAAAAGATTAAGTGCAAACAGACAAAATACTACCTGGAAAGGCACCACTAAATCTTTGATGGCCTCTGTGATGAAGCTGAAGAAGATGATAGCTGTTCATCTTGGTTGGTCTCAATACTAAGTACTTTAAATACTGGACTATTCCAAAGAAGAATATTTGAAACAATAGAAGTCAAAATACTTGAGAGAATAGGGTTATTTTGTGTGTGTGTGTGTGTGTGTGTATTCTTGAGGCATATGAGTCTGTTCATTGTAAGTTTTTCTAGGTGATGGTAGACAGATACTGAGCTTCTAATTCAGTAGAATTATGGAAGGATAGCTAGGTGGGATAGTGTAAAGAGCACCAGATCTAGACTCAGGAAGAGCTGAGTTGAGATTTGGCCTTGAATACTAACTTTGTGATCCTATGCAAAACACTTTACCCTGTCTTTCCTCATTTTTAAAATGAAGTGAAGAATGAATAGCAAATCAGTAGAAGAAAACCCCAAATAGTTCATGAAGAGTCAGATATGACTGAAACAACTGAACAAAAAGAAAACTGAATACAACTCTATCACTGTAAAACAGGTAGAATCATAAAGAATAGAAGAAATAATGGCTGGTTTTGAAACTCCTGGATATTTGTGTATAGCAGAAGCATTAATGATTTGCAAATCCTATATAGTGATTTATCATCAGGATCTGGTTTAGGTTAGGAAGAATAGAAATCTTACAAGGGAATTTACATGTAATAAATAATACCCTGATCTTTAAAACAGTTATTGGGTGAAATATCTTCAAGAGGGCCCCTTAATAAGGGAAACTGGGGAACAGATGATAATAGTTCTCCTTTGGTTCTAATGATGATGGGAATAACAGATACTAATAATCCTATCATCTGAGGATAAGGCAGCCCACAGAGAGTCAGGAATATAAGATGGGTCATCTTTAAGGTTTTTGATGGGCATTTTAAGTCAAAATAAGAAGCAAGGAGAGGGAATCTTCAGTGAAGTATAATGCAAGGGATCTATTAGGAGATCATAAAATAGTGACTCTTAGTTTGCAGAGATCTCAGCCTAACAAATTCTTAGGAGATTTAAGGCATAAGAAGACCAATAATTACCATATAAGGAGTCAATTTAGGGACATTTGGGGACTTTTATTAGAGACTAAAGTCCCACTAGTCATATAGTTAGTATCTGGTTTTCTTGTTAAAACTAGAAGCTCCAAGATCTAATAAAGAACCATCCAGTATGTCTCTAATTTTAAGAGCAACATGATAAACCAGTGTGGGAAGAGGCAAAGACTAGGATAGCTAGGAAAAGAAGATAGGTTTGGGAAAAACAAAAAAAAATTAAATTTTATTTATTTAATATTTCCTCCCACTTTTGAAACATTATATATATATATATATTATATATATATATATATATATTTAAAACTTTTGGGTTCCCTTATCCCTAGCCCAAGCCACCCATGAAGTTATGCAAAATATTTCAATGAAAATCATATTGTGAAAGAAAACAGATCTCCCACCCTAAAAAAGAAAAAAAGAACCCTTAAGAAAAACAGAGTAAAAAAAGAGAGAGTTTAAAGCATATTTTTCATCTGTATTCAGACACAATCAATTCCCTCTCTGAGTATGGATTATTTATTTTACTTAGTATTTATTATTTTAGTGTAGGATTTTTTATCATAAGTGCTTCAGAGTAATTGTGGATCATTGTACTTTGAGAATAGCAAAAGCATTTATAGCTGATCATCCCAGAACATTACTATTATTGTGAACATGGTATATTTCACTTTGCTTGAATTCATGGAAGACTTTCCAGGTTTTTCTGAGAGTAAACTGCTCATCATTTCCCATAGAACAATAATATTCCTCAAAATCATCTGCCACAATTTATTCAGTCATTTCCCAATTGATAGGCATCCCCTCAATTTCCAATTTTTTTTGCCCTGAGAAGAGTGCTGCTATAAATATTTTTTGTACATATATAAGTCCTTTTTTTTTTTTAATTTCTTTTGGTATTCGTACCTATTAGTTGTATTTTTAGGTCAAAGGATATGCATGAACTTTCAGCCCTTTGTGATAGACCATATTTTTAAAATCATTTATCACCTAGGACATATTCCATTAGAAACAATTAAAAAAAATTCATTATCCCTTCTCTAACCTCACTTCACTCCCTTCCCAAACTCTCATGTTGCAGATCTTCATTCAGTCCTTCCACAGTTTCCCTTATTCTTTTTTAAGTCTTACTTCTTTCTGCATTCTTTGACAAGATGACCCTTTTTGTGACAATAAAAACATGCATTATGTTCCCTGATCAAAATTGAGAATAATCTGCATTTTTGCTTTAGATTTTGCATTTTATTTGTTTCTTCCTTCATATATTTTTAAGCTTGGCCATACCTTTAGTTCTTATTGGAATACTATGTCTCTGATTGGGACTGGTTTTGATTAACAAAGGCAGAATTAATGACCCTAATATCTTGTAGATTGAGTGAGTCTATCTTCATATGGATTTCATTTTCCTTTTGAAAAGTTTCTTTGAATTTGTTCCAATTTTCAGGGCAGACAATATATACCTACATTTCCCTAATGAAGGATTTTCTAGCTTGTAATAATTGGCTGAATTGTTAGGGTTCCAATGTAGGTCCTATAAAGTCCAATTGGGAAGATTCCCCTCCAACCCCCAGCCTGGGAGGAATGGTTTGAGTTGGGGCATGTCTATTTGTGGCCTCTAGAATGGTAGTTCTTTTCTCAAAATTTGCGAAAGCAAGTTTTCCATTAAGTCAATCATGTCTCCCCAGTTAGGCTTATAGATAACCTTTAAACATTACTTGAAATTGGGTTATAACAGCCAAAGGGTTTTCATCAAATTTAAGACAATTTCTTTTCCATACAGAGACTAAAAAGAGGGACTAAAAAGTTGATAAAAGAGTTCCATATTTTCCAGCTGGGTTACATCATGTATAAATCTTTCCTGGAGAAGATGCCCATAGCCAGTTCCTCTTGTTCAAAAGAAATTAAATCTCTTAATTATGCTAGAAGGAGAGTAAGATTAGGAAGAGCAGAAGATGTGGGAGAGAAGTTAAAAAGGGAGAAGATAGAACAGTACGAGGATGGAGTTATTCAATGACCGGTCTCAATTTCTTTCTTACATGATTAGTAAAAGTTGCTGAGTTAAGGCCAGAATAATTTAATAACCGAATTATTTGCAGTTTTAGGCCAAATTTCACATAGCTTAATAGCACACTTTTTGTCATTCCTGATTGAACTGGGAACTTCTTTTGGGCCAAAATTGCTACTACTAGATCCCATTATTTTCTTAAGGGTACTTTTCCAACAGTGTGGAAGCTTACCTTAACTTGGAAGAATTGAGATCAAGATTGATCTGCTACCTCTGGTAGAGCCATCTACCATGGAGAATTCCCTCAGTGAAAAATTGACTGGAGCATTGGAGAGGTTTCTCTAAAAAGTTATTTTGTTTGGCCTCTCAGTGAAATTGATTGAGACTAAGGAATCAGGGAAGGTAGCTTCTGGCTTAGTTGAGAGAGCATTGGGCCTGAAATCAGGAAGACCTGTATTCAAATCCAGCCTTAGACACTTCTTAGCTGTGTACCTCTGGGTAAGTTGGTTAATCTGTTTGCCTGACAAGAGGATCCACTGGAGACAGAAATGGCAAACCATTCTAGTATCTTTGCCAAAAAACAAAACAAAAGAAAAAACAAAAACAACTCATGAACAATTATGGTTCCTGGAGTCACAAAGAGAAATGACTAAATGACAATAGCAATTTGAATAAATCAATTTATTAGCAAAGCATGCAGTTGCATAACAAATCAGATCTAAGATTCTTCACTAGGCACAGGGACACTGAAAGATAATAAAGCTTCCATAAAATCAGTGATAAGGAGCAAATTAAATTATATGATCCAGAGCAACAAGGGTGTTTAATCTTTCTGAATGGCCAAAGTATGACAACATTGAACTAATTACAAGTTGTAACAGAATCTTTTGTAATATTTCCCTAAAATGATATGAACAAACATTACAAGAAAATATAACTTTAAATCACAAAATGGATGCTCTTCACAACATGGGAGTTAGTTGGTTCTTTCAGCTCTCTAAGTGAAGTTCTAAATTTTGTTTTGAAGTTTAGACTACACAGTTTGGCATCATTCCATGTTTCCAGCCTTATTTCACAGATTTTTTTTCTTCTTCTGTTTTTTCTTAAATTGGTTGTCTCCTTTTTTGGAACATGCATTCTACCTCCTTGTTTCCATTGTGTTCTGTCTTCTTACTGTCGCCTTTTCTGTTGGAGTCTTAACCTACATTGAGAGCCTCACTCAAATATCACTTTACAAATTGATGAATAAATAATCTTTAAAAGTGCTTGATCAATTCCAGGAACTGTTCCCTGAATCTTTTCCCCTTTGCCCTGTTTTCCACATCCACTCTTGAATTTCAGTATTGTTTGCACTTCTTAAATGCTTTTTGTGGATTTTTATAGTTGTCATGTTCCCTTTTCTAAACTCTAACTTTCCTTTCTTATTTGAAGCCACTTAATCCTATTTAAATCAATCAGTAAATATTTATTGAGTGCCTACAGTGTATCAGACACTGTATTAACTTGGGAATACAAAAAGAAGCAAACGATAGTACCTACTTTTATAGAACTGACAATTTTTATGAAGGAGAAAAAAAACAAATATGTACAAACAAGCTATATATAAATAGGAAATAATTACAGAGAGAAAGTATTAGAACTAAGGCAGGTTGGAGAAAGGCTTTCTACAAAAGGTAGGATTTTATTTAGAACTTAAAGGCACCCAGAGTAATTTCTAATTTTCCTAGTGCCCATCACAATGCTTGTTCCATGTTTATTGATGGTAACTGATTACAAGCTGATACCTAGTCTCTTGAATGCCTTGTTATTTTAGGCTCTTCACTTACCTGATGGATGTTAAGAATTAACTATTTAGTTAAGAGATCTGGGGCTTTAGAGCTTTCTAGCTTAAGCCTTTCATTTTAGACTTGAAGAAGCTCTGTCAGAAAGAAAAAAGTCAGTAGGTAATAATGTTAATGATTTTTATCAGTTAATTTAGTGACTAATTTTATTGAACTCAGGTATTATATCAGTTTTTACTATGAAACAGTTGGATATATTATCAAATAACATTTTACTCTTTTAATGTCTAATGTTATTACTTCTAAATATGTTTCTTATCTCAATGTAACTTTTAACGTATCTGACACTAATAGAAATGCGGAAAAGGAGCATCTATTTTTTTTCTTTTTGTTTTTGGAAAAAAATTTTTTTTAATACACATTGCCTTATGAATCATATTGAGAGAAAAAAAATTAGAGCAAAAGGAAAAAATCATGGGAGAGATAAAAAACCAGAAAAAAAAAAAATGAACATAGCATGTGTTGATTTACATTCAGTTGCCTTAGTTCTTTTTCTGGATGCAGATGTCATTTTCCATCCAAAGTGTATTGGGATTGCTTTGGATCACTGAACCACTGAGAAGAACCAAGTTTTTCATAGTTGATCATTGTGCATTCTTGCTGTTACTGTGTACAATGTATTCCTGGTTCTGCTTGTTTTGCTCAGCATCAGTTCATGTAAATCTTTCCTAGCCTTTCTAAAGTCAACTTGTTCATCATTTTTTATAGAACAACAATATTCCATTACCTTCATATACCACAACTTGTTCAGCCATTCCCCAAATGATGAGTATCTACTCATTTTCCAGTTCTTTGTTTCCACAAATAGAGTTGCTGCTACAAACATTTTTGCACATGTGGGTCCTATTCCCTCCTTTATGATTTCTTTGGGATAATGACCTAGTAATGGCACTGCTTGCTCAGAGAGTAAGGAGTATCCATTTTTTAAATGAGTGTGTGTGTGTGTGTGTGTGTGTGTAGGTATTTCACTGTATGTTATGTTTGGTTTTGGCCCAAGATAGTTTTGAGTCTTTTGGGAAGGACTTGTATAAATACTAATTATTCTTTAAAAATTAGATAAAATTTCCCTGTGAATCCATCAAGATTTTTTTTTTTTTGGTTGTTGTTGTTGGTATTCTCTTTACAATTAGATAATACTTACTTTTCTGAGATTGGGTCATTTAGAGCTCTATCTGGTCATATACATGTTCTCTCCATCTCTCTCTGTGTGTCTGTTTTTCCCTCTTGGTATTTTCTGTTTCTTTGGCACTTTCAGTTTTGTTAGCATTTAACTGGGCATAATGGGTTGTAGTTATTTTTATTCTGGTTTTGTTGTGATTTCACCCTGCTGTTTTGATATTTTGTTAAATTGTGGGTGGTGGTTGTTGTTTTTGACCTTCTTAATCATATTAGCTAAAGTTTTAAAATCAATTTTATGTCTTCTAAAAAATCCAAAAACTTTTAACTTAATCATTTCTTTTTTTTAGTTTGTTTGTCTTCTAATTTTTAATTGCTTCTCTTTTGTGCTTATTTTAGGTTTGTTTATTTGCTGGCTTTCTAATTGTGAATCCTTCAATCCTCTACCTTTCTATTTTGATAAAGTATGATTTTTATTCTAAGAATTGCTTTAGCTACAATCTAAAGTTTTGGATATGTTATTTAAATCTTTATACTTTTCTTGTTTTTATGATTTGTTCTTTGAACCACTTATTATTTATATGGATGTATTTGTATGTATATATATATATATTTATTTTTATAAATATTATATTTGTATATATCCTGTTTTTCCCATTTTACATTTGTTTGCAATATTTTTGTGCTAACTCTTGGGCAGTTTTTGAAAAGGCTCTAAGAATGTTGAGAAAATAGTGTGTGTATGTATGTATAATTATACATACATATAATTATATTCTTTAGCAATTCATTTAGATGATGCCATATATCGTAAATCTAGTTTCCTCATTGTATTTTCCTTTTCATTTGTAACTTTGTTAGACTTATCCAAAATGGAGAGAGGGACATTGAAATCTCTTCCTACTATTGTAATACTTTGTATGTCTTCTTGTAGCTTGGTTCATGGTTGTATTTTTTTTTTTAATGAATTTAGAGGCTAAAATATTTGGACCATGTAAGTTTAATATTGAGTTGGTTTATTGTTTAAAGTTTCTTTGAACATAATTTAGTTTCTTTATCCCAGTTTTTTTTTTTGTTTGTTTTGAATGTTTGTTTTTGTTTTGTCTAATAGCATGATTACAAATTTTGTTATAGTGGATTGGTTTGACACATAGTAAATTTTTTCTGTGTATGTGCTTGTTTTTGAAATGTGCTTCTTACAAGCAACAGATTGTGAGGTTTTATTTTCTTATCCAATCTGTCGCTATTTTTCTTTGAATTTTTGATCCATTTGCATTGGAAATTATTAGATTTATGAAGTGGTTTCTAATGTCCACAATTTGTCTCTAATAATTTTCTTTTTCTGAATGAAAAAAAATTTCCCTCTTTTGGAAACAAAGCATTGAGTCTCTTCAGTTATTTTAATTTAAGCTATTTTAAAGCAATCCTGTTTCTACCTGCTTTCTTTCTCTCATTCTTAAACTTTCCCATCTGTTTGTTATCCCTTTCCCTATTTTTGAAATTTTGCTAATTCCTTTTTTTCTGTCTAATTGTAGACTTTTATTATTTGGTTCATGATTGTTTTACTCATTTAGCTCTTATTTATTCTATGTATTCCTATTGGAAGTACAATTTTTGAGATTTCTACTTTAGACTTTTTCTTCTAAACAGTTTCTGTTATTATTTTGTATATATTGGCTACGCCTTCTTTTTCGCTCTTAGAAATACTAAGTTCTGGCATGGCTACCAGTTTCTGAATGGTGATTTGCTAGCTTCCCACATGGCAGTTGAGCCATATTTAGTATAATTCTGCTTTAATTACAACCCAGGTTGTCAGTCTCCATGACTTCTCAGGAAAGCCAAGATGCCCTTAGGGGTGATGATGAGCTAAACCAGACATGTCAGCAGAGTTCCACTGGACTAAACATGGGCGACATATCTCGCCCATGGTTCCCCACTACCTGTGACCCCTACAAAATTGCTTTTGCACCTGCTTAGTAGACTAATTGAATATTAAACAACACACCTCATAAGAGGAGTTTTCCACCATTTTTGATTCATGACACATGGTATTCTCATTCTCTTTTCATCTTTATATAAGGAAATGTTTATAGTTTTTATGTGTGTTAAGTTTATGGAGATGGAGAAGAAAATTTCTAAAAAGAAAGGATAGGATCTGAAACATACGATTAATTTCTGTTATAAATGTGGACTATTGTTAAGTCATTTTATTTGTGTCCAATTCTTTATAACCCCATTTGGAATTTTCTTGGCAAATAGATTGGAGTGCTTTGCCATTTTCTTCTCCAATAAATGTATACTGGTTATCCATAAATGTTAAGTACATTCTACATATGAATTATTTAGTTAGAGGAAACTGATGTCTAATAAACTACTAACAAAAAACAACCAATAGTAAGAGGCTCAAGTTTGTTTTGAAGGTTCAACCGACATAAAAAAAAAAAAAAAGCAAGGGGAGCAATCATGATCTCAGGCAAAGTTAAGCTAAAATAGATTTAAATGAAACTACATTATGAAAAAAGATACCATAGACAATGAAGCAATATCAATACTAAATCTATATACATTAAATACTATTGCATCTAAATTTTTAAAGC
Organism: Sarcophilus harrisii; assembly: GCF_902635505.1. Lineage (NCBI taxonomy): Eukaryota > Metazoa > Chordata > Mammalia > Dasyuromorphia > Dasyuridae > Sarcophilus > Sarcophilus harrisii. Next base: position 244,648,247 of record NC_045426.1, read on the forward strand.
TAAATCGAATATTTTTTTCAATTATATGTAAAAGCAATTTCAACCCTCCTTCCCCCCCCCCCCCCCCCCCCCCCCCCCCCCCCCCCCCCCCCCCCCCCCCCACCTCGAGGCAATTGAGGTTAAGTCACTTGCCTGGGGTCATACAGCTAGGAAATGTTAAGTGTCTGAGGCCAGATTGGAATTTAGGCCCTCCTGACTTCAGGGTTCTCTGTTCACTGAGCCTTCCAGCTGCCCCATAACATTTGTTTCTCCCATTTACACTCTCCTGCCCCTGCCTCATTGAGAAGACAAATGATTTGATAAAAGTTACACATGTGCAGTTGTGTAAAGCATATTTTCATGTTAGTCATGCTGTGAAAGAAAATGTAGACAAACTCCTAGAAAAAATAAAAGTTAAGAAAAAGTAGTCTTCAATCTGCATTCAGACTCCATCAGTTCTTTCTTAGGAGATTAATAACATTTTCTATCACAAGTTTTTCAGAACTAGCCTTGGATTACTGTATTGTTGAGAATAGCTAAGTAATTTAGAATTAAAACATCATACTGTATTGCTGCTATTGTCTACAATATTCCCCTAGTTCTGCTATTTTACTTTGCCTCACCTCATGTAAGTCTTTCCAGGTTTTTTTGAGAGCATCCTGCTCATCATTTCTTATAGCACAATAATATTCCACAATCATATACAATAATTTGTTAATTCATTTCCAAGCTGATGGATGTTGCCTCAATTTCCAACTCTTTGCCAACAATAAAAGAGCTGCAATAAATATATATGAGTTCTTTTTTATTTTTTTTAAGTCTCTTTCAGCTATTACAGATATTGCTTCATCAAAGGATATACTTTGTTTTATAGATTTTTGTGCATAATTCCAAATTATTTTATAGAATGATTAAATCAGTATAGAATTTCATCAACAGTACATTAATCTTCTCACATTTTCTCCAAGATTTGTCATTTTCCTTTCTGACATATTAGTCAATCTGATAGGCGTGGGGTGGTAGCTCAGAGTGGTTTTATTTTGCATTTCTCAAATCAGTAATAATTTAGAACATTATTATATGACTATAGATAGTTTTGACTTCTTTGTTTATAAACTGCCTCTTCATATCCTTTGATCATTTATCAATTTTTATTTTGTTTTCTGGTTCTAGAATATCTGCACAGTTTCCTGGATCTATTTTCTAGGTCAGTTATTTTTCCAATGAATATTTCACATTTTTTTCTGTTTTTATCCTTTTGATTTTGTTTTATTTCTTGATGTTTCATAAAGTCATTAGTTTCCACTTGCCCAATTCTGCTTTTTTTAAGGAGTTTTTCTCTTCAGTGAATTTTTATATCTTTCTTTATATTTGGCCAATTCTGCTTCTCAGTTCTCTCTTTATTGCATTTTTGGGTTTCTTTTACCATTTGGTCTATCCTGATTTTTAAAATGCTGGCAGTGTTTTCTTATACCTCCTTTATCATGCTGCTGACTTTTTTTTCTTCTTGATTTTCTTCCATCACTCTAATTTATCTTCCCATTTTTTCCTCTACCTCTCTTATTTGATTTTTAAAATCCTTTTAGAATTCTTTCATGTCCCGAGATCAATTTGTATTTTTCTTTGCAACTTTAGATATAGGACTTTGACTAGGATGTCTTCTAAGTTTGTGTTTTGCTCATCCTTGTCACAATAGTAACATTCTATACTCAACATCTTCTGCCGTTTGCTCATTTTTCTAACACCTTTTTTTTTTTTAATTTTTAGCTCTTAAGTTAAAGTGGGGCTCTGCTTCTGGAATGGAGGAGGCACTATCCCAAGGTTCAGGATTTTTGTGAAATTCTTTTCAGAAATAATTCTAGAGATTTGTAAGTTTTTGATTCTTCCAAGGTGGTATGATCTAGGGAGAGATGTGTTTATTAGTTCCTTGGCCTGTGCTCTGTTCTGTGAGTGAGCATAAATAATTTTTTCTGCCTTGGACCTGTACCCAAAATCTCAACTCCCCTGCAAGCTAGTGGTTCTCCTCATCCTGGAACATGAGAAGATGTGACCCAGCTCTAAGTATAGGCAATGCAACAGAATTCTTGCTCTGGTGCTAATAAAGAGATCCTTGTAATCTCTTTCTGATTAGTTGTCTGACTTCCTTACAATTTGTGGACTGAGAAGCCCAGAAACTGACACTGTTCAGGCACCCCTACGGCTTGTATTTCACTCTCACCCCAGTACCAAAGACTTTTCCTGCCAAAGTTCTAAGTTGTCTTAGGGTAGAAAATTGTTTTACCCTGTTCTTTAGTGAGTTATGCTGCTCCAGAATTTATTTGGGGCATTATTTAAAGTTGTTTGGAGGGGGTTGGGGAAGAGCTCAGGTGAGTCCCTGTCCTTTCTTCACGATCTTCAATCTTCCCCTAGCATCTAAATTTTTAAAAGAAAAGTTAAATGAATTATAGGTGAAAATAGATATTAATACTATAATAGTATTTTTTCTTCATTTTCCTCTTAGAATTAGATAAATTCAAAAAAATAAAAAAGAAGTCAAGGGAGTGAATAGAATTTTAGATAACCTAAATATCATAAATATGTGGGGAGGATTGAATGGGAATAGAAAGGAACATACCTTTTTTTCTAAGTGGTAGACAGTACTTTTTACAAAGATTGTTTGTACATTAGACCATAAAAATTTTATAGTTAAAAGAAGAAAAGGAGAAATATTAAATGTATCCTTTTCAGACAATGCAATAAAAATTATTAAAGGATAATGGAAATAGAATAAAAATTATCTGGACAGTAAAAAAGTCTAATGTTAAAGAATAAGTGGGCTAAGAAACAAATCACAGAAACGGTAATGAAACAACATATTAAAATTTATGGGAAACAGCAAAAGCAGTAATTAGAGCAATATTTATATCTCTAAAATGTTTATATCAATAAAATAGAGAAAGAGCAGACCAAGGAATTGGGTATACAATTTAAAAAATTAGAAAAAAGAACAAACTAAAAACTCCCAACTAAACACTAAATTGGAAATCCTAAAAATTAAAGGTGAAATTAATAAAATTGAGTGTAAGAAAAATATAGAATTAATAAGTACAAATAGGAATTGGTTTTATTAAAATATAATAAAATGGATAAACTATTGGTTAATATGATTGTTAAAGAAGAAGAAAATCAAAACTTGTATTGAAAATGAAAAGGGTTAATATGTCACTAACAAAGATGACATCAAAGCAATTATAAAGCATTATTTTGTTTAATTATGTGTCAATAAATTTAACAATTTAAGTTAAATGGAAGAATACTTAGCAAAAGAGAAAATAGAATGTTCAAATAGACCTATTTTAGAAAAAAGAAATTGGAAATGAGCTTCCTAAGAAAAATGTATCAGGACCAGATGGATTTAAAAGTGAATTCTGTCAAATATTTAAGGACCATCTAATTTCAGTAATATATATTATTATTATATTTAGAACAATAAAGAAAGGACACCAACCAAACTTCTTTTATGAAATAAACTTCTTTTATGAATTAATATGAAATATTAATGCCTAAACCAGGAAGAGTAAAGAAAATTAATGGAAATTTGTTGATGAATATGGATACAAAAATCCCAAATAAAATTCTAGCTGAGAGATTACAACAATATGTTACAAAGATTATAAATTATGATGAAATTGGATATCAGGAATGCAAGAATTATTTAATATAAGGAAAACAATTAGCATAATTGATCATATCAATAATAAAAATAATAAAAATCATAGGATTATAGCAGCAAATGCAGGAAAAGCTTTTGATAAAGCATAACACTAATTTTTATTAAAAACACTTGAAAATATAAGTATAAATGTATTTTTCCTTAAATTGATAAACATATTTACCTAAAATCATCAATATTATTTATAATAGGGATAAGTTAGAAGCCTTCCTAGTATGATTAGGTATGAAACAAAGATTACTGTTATTAATATTAAATTTGAAATCCTAGCATTAGCAATAAGAAAAGAAAAATAAATGGAATCAGCATGGGAAATAAGATAACAAAACTATCCTTTTGTTGCAGAAATGATGATAAACTTGGAAAATCCTAAAGACTCAACTTAAAGTTAGCTGAAAAAATAATTTTGGCAAGTAGTAGTCTATAATAGCAAATCCACATAAATCACCAGTATTCCAATATATTACCAGTAAAATCCTGCAAAAAGAGATATTAAGAAATATCCCCCTTAAAATCTACACAATATAAAATCCCGAGGAGCATATCTGCTAAAATAAACATAGGAACTTTATTTAACAGGGAAAGCAAGTTTTTTTTTTTTTATTTTTCCTATTTACTTTGTTGTGGAAATGCTTGTTTTATTTCTTGAGTTCAGAATTTAAAATTTGCTTAAAAATGTGTAACGTAGGAGTGGAGCTGGATTTAGTAGAGAAGATAATGAGTTTTGTTTTGGACATACTAGTCAAGAGATAAAAAAAAGAGGAGCTAAAGGCAAAGGACCTCAGAGGCAAATTTTTCAACTAAGAAAATGAATGGGAGTAAGGGAGAGAGGGAAACTTTGTAAGAAATAAAATAAGGATTTGATTAGGAAAATATTAAAGTATTACTGTGCTTCTATAAGGATAATTGAAGTTGAATAATAATAACTTGTGGTTTACTCATTCTGTGATGTGTTAGTAGCACCAGGGAAAGTGGATAGTGGGGATAATTAGGGCTGCAGGTGATTAAGAGGTAAGTGGCAATACAACCAAAAGGTGAGATACTTAATGTGAAATTGAATTGGTTATTTGTAAGTCCAAGATTGGGAAAGGAGTACAGTGGAGTAATGATAATGGCTTAGGAAAGTACTGAGGGATAGAGATGTTACAATAAGAGCAAAGTTTAGGCTTAGGAGGTGTGAAGGCTAGAGAGAAATAGAATGATAGAAGGTTATACTCAGATAGAAGTTCAGAGTATCTGATTCAGAAAGTGGAACAATTGTGGGTAGTGGTCAGATATAGCATATAGAAGCAGATGTCAATTCTTTTTTAAGAAATATTAAGAAAGATTTTTAAAATTACCCTATCCTGATTGTACTAATCTTAAAGAAAAAACTTTTTCAGTCTTTCAATTCTGAAACAATATCCTACTCCCCTCTCATTGTTGACCCCAAGAAGTGCTTTTCCCCTGAAGTAATTAGGATAATGAATAGGTAACAACGGGCTTAGATATAACGACAACAACAATACTAACAGTATTTGACAGTACTGAAGAGTAGTAGGCTTTTTCTCAATGCCTTGACCTCATTTAGGTAATGGTCACACTGAAAAATCTCTTGAGTTCACTTCTGGCCAACTGAAAAAAAAAAAAAAAAACTGCTTTTTAGTGAAGAGGTCATAGAGGATTACATGGTTTTAGAGAAATGGTTCTCCAAGATTAAATGAAAGTTGTTCTGTTGAAGTGCTGTGTTAACTTTTACCTTACCTTGAGTAATAATGTTTTATCATGTTGTAAAATGTCCTTGTTCAAGAATAATTTACTTCAGAATGTCTTATATTGAAGAGACATATTCAAGGATATATGGGAACTTTGCCAGTTTTGTCGTTTTCTCCTTGACCAGAATAATGCTTGAATAATAATAATGAAAAAAATCAATAAAATTGTTTCTGGCATACTTGTACTTAGTATATAGTATTACTATTTTTTTTCTTTGAAAAGATGTGACCATTTCTGTGTGTAACAGGGGAGGAATAAAGTAGTTTGTATTATGTCTTACATGTATGCATATAGAAATCAAGATGTATATATTGTAACTATAAAGAGACACCTAGAGACTGAAAAAAATTATTATTGTGAGTTTTTAAAAAGACATTTTAAGTTGTTCAAAATGTAATCATTACAGGAAAATAAGAAGCTCAATGGTAGGTATTTGATGAAGAAGCCTGACTTGCTTCACAATCAGCAAAGAATTCTATAAAAGGTCTTGCTTCAAGGAGATAAAGATTATGTCTAGTGATACTCACCTTTAATACTTGTTATTGGGGAACTTGATGCTGGTAGATTATTTGAATCTGGAGTTCTGAGCTCTGTTAAGTGCTGTACTCTAGTAATGCTAAAAATGATCAGTGTCCACACTAAGTTCCACACTATTATGTTGATATATAGGACCAGTGGGCCAAAAGGGTGCTTAAGAAGGGATAACTATCAAGATAAAAACTTCTGCCTTGATCAGCATTGAGAATGGTCCATGAATGGCAGGTGCATATCCAGTTTAGTCAAGATAAGGAGAGGAAGGGAAGAATCAGAAAAAGCAGCTTGAGAAAAAGAGAAGCAGAAAGAAAAAAAGAAAGAGAAAGAGACATTATAATAATCAATTCATTTTTAACCTAGGAACAATATAGTGGTCTCTTAGGTATATGAAATCCCTTCTTCTGATGTTTTATGGCATATATATTAAGTGCTTAGTCTGCTTAGAGCTCTCCGTTAATAAAGTTTCTAACATTTAGGCAGGGGTTAGGATTCTACCGTATTTTAAATTTATTTTTACTTTTGTCTAACCCTTTTCTTTATGGTTGAGACAAAATTTAGGTTAATAAGAATATTTGGATAAAGAAGCAATAATGTGCTATAATATTCATTAATGAACAGATATTGGGAGCAGAAGTTGGAGAAAAAACAAGTCTTTTTTGGAATTTCCTTCAGAACTTGAAGAGGTTGATTCAATTGATGATGAGAGCCTTCTGCTCTGAAATACCAATAGATACTGGCTACCTTTCTTGAACTTTCCTATCTCTGCTGTAGCTCAGAGCCCCTTTTTTTCTTTTTCTTTTTACCTGTTGCCTCTGTGCCACCAATTGCTGGCTCAGTTGGTAGTCTTACTTTTGTTGCTAATCTATTGAAATACTTTTCTTTCTTTCTGTCTGTGTGTTGCAGGCTGTGACATGATTAATTTCTCCCTTCTGGTTGTAAGGTTGTTACAGTCTCAGTTTTCAAACTCCTGTTATGTATAGAGACCTAATAACTTTGTTTAGTATTGAAGAGGGTCCCAATTCAGACAAAGGGGAAGCCTGAACCCAGAGGGAGCATCTTTACTGTTCAGCTACTGAGTCCTCTAGGCTAAAAAAAACAAACCATAGAGATTAGAACTCCTTTCCAGGCAACCAATTTAATTAGGTTAAAAAGGTCAGTAGGCCACTTCTAACCATTACTGCAACTACTGATTTCTCCACATTCCATCAGTTAGCAACTCAGGTCTTCCAGTAGGCCTATCTACTCAAGTATATTCTCAAGATTTTTTGAATTCATAATTTTTTCTTCCTCAAGATATTTACAGACTTTCTTGTTGACAGATAAATTTCTTAGTTTCTCAGGAATGAGACTTTTGGTCCTTTTTTTTTTTCCTTCTGTTTTTGGTCTTTCTCAATATCATGTTAAATTCCAGATTCATTGTTATACTTAGTCCCCTCACAGATTCTTCATAGGTTGTCACTTGTTAATTCCTGATATTCCATTTCCTGTTAAAGATATAATAATGGTGTTACTATATCTTTGGTGTAACATAGGAATTAAAATAGCAGGTAGGAGTCTTGCACCTTCAGAAGATGTTTATAGGCATATCAGTCACTAGCAATACAGTATTTACAGGTAGGCAAGCAGGCAGCAAACATTTATATTCATTCAATAAAAATTAACTACCTGCCATGTGGATGCAAAAATAAGCATTAAGTCAATCCCTTTCTCAAGGGTTTTATATTATAAAGGAGAAAGGTTATATGCATAAAAGCTATAATGAGAATAAGATGAAAGTATCCATCTGGGGATATAGTGTCAAAGTCCAGAAAGTCAGAAGCATAACCAAAAGGATGGCCAGTCTGGGCCTTTCCCTGAATTGGAGGCCCCAGGAGAAAGTTAGCAGCAGGAGAATGTATTCTGCAAGGGGGATGAATGTTCCATTATGAGAAAGTCACAGGAATGGCTGATGTTCCAGGATTATAAGGCATTTAGGGAGTTTCCAGGGTGAGACTGCAGCTGAGGCATGGTGTTGAAATTCAGAAAATCAGAAGCACTACTGGGAAGAAAATGAAGTATGGCCAGCTGGGCTTTTCCCTTTGGAAAGGAGGACAAGTTGTTCACACAATTGCATTCCTTCATTTTAGAGTCTAGAGTCAGAGATCTAGTTTTAGAGGTTTTAAGGGAATTTTTGATTTCCTCTTATTAATTTGGACTCAGGGCAATTATTTCTGCAGATTTTTGTTAACCAGACATCTATCTAAACATTAACCTCACCTGACCTATTTTAGGGGATGTGAAAAATTTACTTTAGAGCCTTAAACATTCCTTAGATAAGAAGTCAGAGGAAGAATCTTAACAGACCCCGACTCCTTGGAGACATGCAAATTTTTCTTCTCAATCAAGTTATTTATGAACCCTCAATATGTAGTTTATTCTGGAACTTTACTTAGTTTACCTAAAAGTTTATTTTATGAGTTTTGTTTCCTTAGGGAATGTGTGAAATTATGACTTTTTGTCTAAGTTTATTCATCTTTTATGGAATTGAAGGAAATATTGAATTATAGATCTATCTTCTTTTAACTTTTTTAACCTGAGAGAAATGTATAAGATTATAAAATATAAAGTAATTATTTCTGTTACTCTGATGTAGTTTTGCCTGTAAGAAGCCTTGTTAGAATTTTCATGATGATTTAGATTTTCTGTGAGTCCTGAACCTATTTTTGAGCATATTTTTTTACCTCTATAATTTCTGCATTGTGGTAAATACATATTTAGTAACAATTACCACATAAACTCTAGAGAGAAGATATTTCTCCCATAATAGAGATAACTATACCATGATATAAATGCAATGGTGTGTTTACCACTTGATTGAGTAGAACATATCCTTAGCTGAAGAAGATTAATGGGCTGTAGAGTCATGTGACAGTTTTTTAAAATGTATTTATTTGTATGTATACACACATTTATATATAAAATGTTCAGTTGTTATTAGTAATATTGACTTTTCAGGACCCTATTTAGGGTTTTCTTGGTAGAGATACTAGAGCGGCTTGCTATTTCCTTCTCCAGCTTATTTTACAGATGAGAAAACTGAAGCAAACTTCTTTCAGTGGTATCTTTGAATTGTCAAAAGAAAGAAAGAAATGCTTATGGGAAGACATTGACAAAAATCATGCAAGCTGGGATTGTGATCTAAATGGGCTAGTGGCCTAGAGGGATGCTATAAATATCAAAGCAAGGAATTTAACAAAATCTTTCAAGCTATGACAAAAGTTGGATTAAGTCTTATCAAACTCAGAGTAATCATAATTAGATCAATATGGACTTGGGAACAAGTAACCGGTGAAATGTTTCAGAAGTTTATTTTTCCTTGGTCCTTATGACAGTGAAAAAATTTAGCAGTGATGTGAATAAATGATTAGATACCATGTTTGTGAAGTTGGCAAATTGGGAAATATCAAGAAGTTTTGTTGGCACAAAATATTGGATGCATGAATATAGATTTAATAAGAGCTCAACAGCCTCATAAGGTAAGACATCTTATTCTCATTATAGCTTTTATGCATATAACCTTTTTCCTTTAGAATATAAACCCCTTGACAAAGGGATTGACTTATGCTTCTTTTTGTATCCACATATCTTTAATATATAAGATAAAATTTAATATAGTTATAAAAATCTATATTTGGCTCCAAGATCAACTTCATAAGTGAAAAGTGGGAGACAGTAGTTTCTATTAAAAAATATCAATGATTTTTAGTGAACCGCAGCCTCAGCTGTGAAATATGATAAGAATTCTTTTGGGTCTTGTGATCATTTGATATTTTGGGGGTATGAGTGGCTTTTTTTAACCTCATATTTTTATTTTGTTTAATTTTATTTTTAGCAGCTTATTATTATAACCAGGTTTTAATGCTGAGTTCTGATTAATGTTGTCCTAGACCTCAGGTCCTCCCTTACTGTTAATTTCTGAATTGTAACCCTATCAGCCTCAGGGGTTCCTTTCATCCCTTTAAAGTCACAATTAGGGACCTCAACTCCACTGCCTTGAAAATGTTCTTGTTTCCTATGAGTACTATCCTTACTGAGCATGTGCTTATTCCTGGCCCACAGCCACAGCTCAGGATCACTTGTCAGTACTACTAAGCCTGGCTTCCAGAAACACTGTGTGTGTGTGTGTGTGTGTGTGTGTGTGTGTGTGTGTGTGTGTCTTTCCCCATTCAGTCATTTATTGTTCCTTAGGTGGAAGTTTATGAGGTAAATTATGAGGTAAAATTTCTTGAGGCTGTGAATAAGGTGAAAATTGAGGTTAGTCTACTTCCCCAAAGAGTTGCCCTCAGGGCCTACTGGAGTCAGTCTAGAGATATATATATACTTCACTCAGATCAAACTTCAGCCCTCTGAAATCTTGTCTTTTCTGAGGTCATCTCATGTTGTCTTATGTGGATAACTGCTTTGCCCCTTAATTTTTGCTAGTCTACATTCATTTGTTCATAATTTTCTGTCTGCTTGTGGAGGATATCTGGAGAGACTGAAAATTTCTGATCTATTCCACCTTCTTCTCATAACGTCCAACCACAGTAATCACAAATCCCAAAAGAGTTCTTGGAAGAGTTTAAAAAGAAATGTAAAAATCTAATAAGAGAGATTGAGGAAAAATTGGATGTGGGGGTAGAGGGAAAAGTAAAAGCAACCCAAGAAAATTATGGAAAGAAAGTTAACCAATTGGAAAAAGAGATACAAAATCTTTTATTATTATTATTATTATAGCTTTTTATTTACAAGTTATATGCATGGGTAATTTTACAGCATTGACAATTGCCAAATCTTTTGTTCCAATTTTTCCCTTCCTTCCCCCCACCCTCTCCCCCAGATGGCAGGTTGACCAATACATGTTAAATATGTTAGAGTATAAATTAAATACAATATTAGTATATATGTCCAAACAGTTATTTTGCTGTTCAAAAAGAATCAAACTTTGGAATAGTGTACTATTAGCCTGTGAAGGAAATCAAAAATGCAGGCGGACAAGGGTAGAGGGATTGGGAATTCTATGTAGTGGTTCATAGTCATCTCCCAGAGTTAGTTCTTTTACTGGTTATAGCTGTTTCAATTCACTACTGCTCTATTGGAGCTGATTTGGTTCATCTCATTGTTGAAGAGGGCCAGGTCCATTAGAATTGATCATGATATAGTATTGTTGTTGAAGTGTATAATGACCTGGTCCTGCTCATTTCACTCATGATCAGTTCATGTAAGTCTCTCCAAGCCTTTCTGAAATCATCCTGCTGGTCATTTCTTACAGAACAATAATATTCCATAATATTCATATACCACAATTTTTCAGCCATTCTCCAATTGATGGGCATCCCCTCAGTTTCCAGTTTTTGGCCACTACAAAGAGGGCTGCCACAAACATTTGTGCACATACAGGCCCCTTTCCCTTCTTTAAAATCTCTTTGAGATATAAGTCCAGTAGTAACACTGCTGCATCAAAGGGTATGCACAGTTTGATAACTTTTTGAGCATAGTTCCAAATTGCTCTCCAGAATGACTGGATGTATTCACAATTCCACCAACAATGTAACAGTGTCCCTGTTTTCCCACATCCCCTTCAATATTGTGCACTTTCTTTCCTTGTCATTCTGGCCAATCTGACAGATGTGTAGTGGTAAGGAGATACAAAATTTTAAGGAAAAAAATAATTCCTTGAAAAGTAGAACTGCACATGAGGAATAAGTGACATTATATGTCATCAAGAAATAATAAAACTAGAAAAAAATAGAAGAGAAATCTGAAACATCTCAGAAAAAATTAAGGAAAGACAACACAAGAATCGTCAAGACTACTTAAAAATTATGATAGAAAATAATCTAGATGTAATATTACAAGAAAGTATTAAGGAAAATTGCCCTGAAGTTTTAGAACAAGAGAATAAAATAGAAATAGAAAAAATATCTACTGTTCACTCCTTGAAAGACATCCAGTCTCCATTAGAGAAATGTCATAGCCCAGTTTGAAAATTCCCAGGTTAAGGAGAAAATATCACAAGCAACAACAAAACAAAACAAAACACATGATTTAAATGCTGCAGAAGATTTCAGGACCCAACAGTTTCAAATCTCAAAGACCACAGGTTTTGGAACATTGTATTTCAAAGAGCAAAAGATTGAAAGGTTGGAGCTGAATTTTGTATGGTAGGGTGATACTAAAAAACAGAAGTGGGTAGGAAAAGGTAAAAAGGAACAATTATGTTATAAAAATGGGGCACAAAAGGAAGAACTAATACAGAGGAAGCAAGTGAGGATGGAAAGCTGATAATGATGGAATTTTGCTCTCTTCTGGTATCTGGAAGGATGTAGAAATCTTCTGATCAGGTAGAGAGATGAGAAAATTGGGAGACAGAGTAGGGGAACTTTTAGAGAGCTGTGTAGAGTGTGATTGGAAGGGTGGTGGGAGAGGTGGGATGTGGAATGGGAAGGTGGAGAGAGAAGATAAAGTAACAAGGGTAAGGTAAAAAGAGGCTGAGAAAAAACAGTAAAAATAAAATGGAAGGAAATTCACAAATAGTAATTATAACTTTGAATATTAATAGGATATTTATAGCAGATATCTGTGGTGACAAAGACTTGGAAATTTCAGGGATCTCCAAGTGGGGAATGGCTGAACAGGTTATGGTATACGGTTGTGATGAAATACTGCTGTTGTATAAGAAGTTTTGAGCTCAGTGGTCTTAGGAAGATACAGAAAAATTTGAATGAAATGGTGAAGAGTGAAATGAGTGGTACCAAGAGAATACTGTATACAGTAACAGCAATATTGTTTTAAGAATGACTTTGAATAACTAAGTCATTTTGACTATTATAAACACACAAATTAAAAATAAAGAACATATGAAGAAAGACCCTATTGACATCTAGAGAAAGAACTGATAAAATAGAGGTATGTGTAGAATAATTTTTTACATACAGATATCATATTTGTGTCTAATGATAGCCATTTGGGGAGGAGGGGTAAGGAAAAAAAAAGGAAAAGAAATTTATATGATAGCTTTTTTATTTAAAAGGAGTAACAAATTTTACACAATAAAATTTCAGTTTCATGTATCTTTTTAAATTATGTACTATGTTATAGAAATGCTTGTTTTATTCTATAAGTTAAAGATAAAATGAATTTTTAAAAAAATAGGAAAAAAAGAGATAAAGCAGTTTTTTTTTAAAGTAATACTTTAGACTATATCACGAGGCATAATATCCAGAAAGAGGGATGTAGTGATTCTGCTGTTCTGTGCTCTTTTTAGGGCACATATGGAATACTGTGTTTAATTCTGAGTGCTACATTTTAGCAAAAAATACAGAAGCTGGCATGTGTCTATAGCATAATGCAACCAGGATGGAGAACAAACCACAAAAGGATCAGTTGCAGGAACTAAAGGTGTTGAGGCTGGAGAAGAAAAGAATTAAAGGAGATTCAATAGCTGTTCCCTCCAAGTGTTTGAATTGAACTGGATTGGAATTGAAGTCTAACACAGGCTGGTCTAGTGGTTTGGAATCAGGATTGAAACTAAAATATCCAAAGATAATCTCACAGTAAAAGAAAAAGAAAAGAAACAGATATAAAAGTATATTACTCATAGAAAGGGTATTAAGATATAACAGTAATTTAACTCATAATAATTCCTCTGCCTCAGTTTCTCTGGAAGCTGGGGTGCCCATCAGAAGTATGTGTCAAGTTTGAAGGAGGAACCATGGGTTTTTCATGAACTAACCAGTATTTAGACCACCAGGAATCTATATAGTTTGAGCCTTAGTACTCTGACAAAAAAGGCTTGAGGATGGTTTTAATAATGTTCAAGGAAAATTAGTCTGGTCCATAAAGGGATGGTATTGGTTATATTAATATATCAATCCATTGTCAAAAGGACTTTAGAAGGGGGATAAATAATGTTTACTAATCACTTTGATTTGCTTGAGTTTATTATCCAGGATATGCCAAAATGACTTGGGAATCAAAATCAATCAGTCAAGGGGCAAAATGAGTGTTGCTCGAATTTGCCATACCAGTAGTCCTTTGTGGTATCAACTGGGTGATCCTAGAACACCTCACGTTTTCCAGCAGACATAGGCTCAAACAAATACTATTACTAAACAAAAAGTTTACACAAAGATCCTGGTTCTAAGTATGCTACATTCTAGTCTTTCTATTCTCTGTCTCCTCCTGTGTGTGTGTGTATGTGTGTGTATGTGTAAAACCATATAAACCATTTCCTAAACCCTAAGCTTCAGAACTGCAGGCTAGATTCTCCTGTTCTCTACATATTTAAATTGAGTATATTCACCCAATAAATGCTTCTGGCTTTGCACTTGAACTATGCCTTCATTCCCTTATTTCAGGCAGACACTGTACCTCAATTGAGTTGCTAGTTAAGCAGTTGGTGTCAAAAGTGGGATTGGATTATGGATTTGTGATTATTGCCTATGACTAAAGAAACTGATCTTGGGTACTTCTTTTGTTCTGTCTTTGTCAGATGATTGTGTGATGAGTCTCCTTCCCCAACTCCAATCCCAGATTCTCATCTCTTTTGGTTGAGTCTGCTTTTGTTGAGCAAAACTTTGTTGGAGAAACTAGCAAAGGCCTTAGGAAGTGACTCATTTGGAAGAAACTATAGATAAGAGCTCTGTTCGGAGAGCTAAAAGCCATTCTATGACTCCGATGGCTACAATTGTTTGTTTAGTCTTATGGCTGTCCTCATTCTACAGCTCTAAAAGCTCTTTGACTTAAACCATAGGTATTAATAGCTCTAGGAAACCAGTTAATAATTGCCATTCCATCTATTCAGCAGCTCACTGTATACATTAGCAATCTAGTCCTGATATTTCTAAGTCTACATTGTGGGTTCCAAAACTGCAGGTAACTAAGTAATTGGCAGAAATTGACTCAAACCCTTATCACTGCCAACTTGGGGTTCTTTTGATCCAAATAAAATAAAAAAAGCTGGAAGAAAATTAAAAACTCAGGCTGTTTTGTTTTTTGTTTGTTTTTTTTAATAAATGGCTACTT
Organism: Sarcophilus harrisii; assembly: GCF_902635505.1. NCBI lineage: Eukaryota > Metazoa > Chordata > Mammalia > Dasyuromorphia > Dasyuridae > Sarcophilus > Sarcophilus harrisii. The sequence goes on from NC_045426.1 coordinate 244,663,272, forward strand.
AAAGCCACCAAGCAAAAAGCCTTTTGTAAGTTGGGTTCCCTTAAGAAAAATAGAATTATTTTACTTGTCTGTCTTATCATTTTGTCTGTTTGTGTCTATGTAAACTATAGGAAAACTATTATTTTGCATTGTGTCAGAAAGAAGTGAACATAGCATGTGTTGATTTACATTCAGTTTAAGTTCTTTTTCTGGATGCAGAGGCTATTTTATGTCCAAAGTCTATTGGGATTGCTTTGTATTGCTGAACTGCTGAGAAGGATGAAGCTTTTCATAGTTGATCATTGCGTATTCTTGCTGTATTTATGCACAATGTATTGTGTACAGTAGTTCTCAGTATTAGTTCACTTAATCTTTCCAGGACTTTCTATAATCAACCATTCCCCAGCTGATGGGCACTCAATCCTTTTCCATTTTTTTGCTACCACAAAAAGAGCTGTTACAAACATTTTTGTACATGTGGGTCCATTTCCCTCTTTTATGATTTCCTTAGGATATAGACCAATAATGGCATTGCTTGATCAAAAGGTATACACAGGTTTATAGCCCTTTGGGTATAATTTCAGATGCTAGGATCATTTTACAACTCCAACAATGCATTGGTACCCCAGTTTTTCCACATCCCCTTCAACATTTATCATTATCTTTTCCTGTCATCTTAGTCAATCTGAGGGGTATGAGGTGGTACCTCACAGTTATTTTAATGTGCAATTCTGTAATCAATAGTGATTTAGAGCAATTTTTTTTCCTGAGGCAATTGAAGTTAAGTGACTTACCCAGGGTCATACAACTAGGAAGTATTAAGTATCTGAGGCAGAATTTGAACTCAGGTCCTTCTGACTAAAGGGCCAGCACCCTATCCACTGAGCCATCTAGCTGCCCCAAGCATTTTTCATATTTCTATAATGGCTTTAATTTCTTCATCTGAAAATTATCTGTTCATATTCTCTTTGACCATTTGTCAATTGGGAAATGATTTATATTCTTTTATTAAAGCTTTTTATTTTCAAAACATATGCATGGGTAGTTTTTCAACATCGACTCTTGCAAAACCTTTTGTTCCAAATTTCTTCCTTCTTCCCCCCATCCCCTTACCACATGGGAAGTAATCCAATATATGTTAAACATGTGCAGTTCTTCTATATGTATTTCTATAATTATCATGATGTACAAGAAAAATCAGATCAAAAAGGAAAAAAAATGAGAAAAACAAAATGCAAGAAAAAACAAAAAGAGTGAAAATAGTTTGTTGTGATCCACGCTCAGTTCCCATAGTCCTCTCTCTGGATGTAGATGGTTCTCTTCATCCTAAGACCATTGGAACTGGTCTGAATCATCTCTGTCGAAATGAGCCATGTCCATCAGAATTAATCATTGTATAATGTTGTTGTTACCATGTACAATGATTTCATGGTTCTATTCTCTTCATTTATCATCAATTCATTTAAGTCTCTCCAGGCCTTTCCAAAATCATCGTGCTAATCATTTCTTATAGAACAATAAGATTACATAACATTCACATATCATAACTTATTCATCCATTTTCTACTGATGGGCTTCTACTCAGTTTCCATTTTCTTGCCACTACAAGAAAGGCTGCCACAAACATTTTTGCATGTATGTACCTTTCCCTCCTTTATGATCTCTTTAGGATACAAGCCCAGGAAAAACACTGTTGGATCAAAGAGTAGGCATATTTTGATAACTTTTGGATATAGTTCCAGAATGGTTGAATCAGTTCACAACTCCACCAACAATATATTAGTGTTCCAGTTTCCCCACATCCCTTAACACAGTGACTGGCATTTGCTAAACATTACATTGCTATTATTTCTTTAATTAAACATAATTTCTATAAATTTAAGTGGGTTTAAAATGTCAATGATAATAAGACTAATGATTTTCACATAGGATATTTTGGAAATCAGTTAATCGAACTGATGTAATCTGTAGTTGTATTTCATATTTTAAATAGAGGATATTGTTTATGTTGTTATTGTATTTTTTAATTCTCTTACATGACATTTGAAAGACCATCGTACAGAAATGCTGTTATACAAAACAGCTTTTTAGTCTAGATGCTATTTTATGTGAATTGAGCTTTTGAAAAGATGTGATGAAAACAGATATTTGAAAACTTAAGAAAATTGTGATACTTTTGGTTTGCTGTGTTCAAAGAAAAATACTAACAATTCTTGTGAATATTTGGAGACTAAATACTAACAAAAACTTTGAAAGTCATCTACATGGAATTTTTACTTGTAGAAGAACCTATGTCACATGTTAGTAGTGACTGATCATTCTAGTTTTATTTATATAGACCTACCCAAACAGGAACCAGAAAGCCTTAATTTGCTAAAATGTTATGGGAAAAATATTTTTTCATATATTGGATTCCCAACCAGCATACATTCTGACCCAGGAAAAGACTTTGAGCATAGTATACACAAGGACATGTTAGCTTTAACATCTGACTAGAACTTCCTTATATTCTTGCAGAAATCCACAGATAAACATCTCAGTTGTGTAATAATGAACATGCTAAGATCACTGAGACTGAAAAAGAAATCTGTGTATGCAACATGAAATATTTCTGACAAACATAAAATCTACTAAGAATGATATCATTCTTTTAAATTGTTCTTTGTTCTTTTAAATTTGGGTGACAACCACATCTTATTGAGTTGCACTTTTGAGTCACAGTTAATGGAGAGGATGTAAATGTCTTCATTGAGAGGGAACAAATGGCCTATCAACTAGTCATGATTTCAGCAAAGAAGAGATCTAACAGAGAAAAATGCCACTAATTATGTCCAACTATATTGATCTATAGTATAGTGACAGATTTCTTGAGATATTTTGGTATTCAGAGAAACAAAAGCCAGTTAACCAGTGGAAAACGACTCCATACCAAATAGTTGAAAGACTGTACAACCTTCCTGTTTATAAAATAATGCCCCAGGGAATGATGAGGCGCTATAAAGAAAATTATCTGTAAAGCTAGTTACTCAGACTCCTTGATAAATAAGGACAAAAAAGTGGCGGACAATTAATTAACAGATTTTGCTTTTATTTATATCCCCAGCAATTATCCGTCTGGCCAGTTATGAAGCTAACATGATATTGTAGCTAGGTGATAACACTGTTTGCCCATTTAATATGTAGCTATATATAATTTTTTTTGCATCATTTTAATTTCCTTTCTCAATTTTCTTTCTACTACTAATCTTTCTCTCTCTTTTTTTAACTGTTCCAGTAATTTTTATTGGGATTGAATCCAATTACCATTTTTCTTTAAGGCTTTTGTTTAGCTATTTTCATATTGTCACCTTCTGGGTTCATGCCTTGGTCTTCCTTGCCATCATAATAACTTTTTATGGTTAAGTTTTTTATTGTTGTTATTTGCCCACTTTTCATGTTAAAGTTGGGTTCTGTTCACCTGTGGATGGGGAAGCACTATTCCAAACTTAAGGCTTTTTTTGTGCTGCTGTTTTTAGAGTTAGTTCTAAAGGACTGCAAGTTTTTAGTGCTTCCAAGGTGGTATGATCTGAAGAGAGGTGTAATCACTCTCCTGGTCTGTACTCTGGACTTTACTCAGGCAGGACCCTGTTCCTTTATAGCCACTAATGATGGTGATCCTCTCTGTGACCCAGAATTGTAATGGGCCAATCAGCAACAGATGAGTTGCCAATCAGCACCAGTGCCAGATGCTCCCAGTGCCATAAAAGGGTCCCCTGTAATTTATTTTCTGGCCCTTACTGTCTCGGGGCTGAGAGTGCTCAAAGCTACTGCTTCCACTAATGCAGATGTTTCCAAGGCCCTCCACAGTTACTGTTGTTGCCCTGCTCTGTGCTCCAGCCCAGATCTATCCTAATTCTTCTGCTGACCTCTTAAGTTGTCTTAAGCTAGAAATATCTCACTCTGCCCTTTTATGGGCTCTGCTATTTCAAAATTTAAGGAGTTAATTTAAAGTGATTTGGAGGGGAATGTTCTAAGAGTTCAGCTGGGTTTCTGCCTGGATTCTGCCATTTTACCATTTGTCTGTTTACTGTCTATTTTGTTTTCTATATTATCTAAGGATGCTAATAAATTACATGACCAATACTAGTGAAATATTGAATCTTGAAAGCATGGGAGTTTGTAATTCAGAGGAAAAGCAAGTCCATGGGGAAAATGAGCCAATTAGAGATAGAGGGCATTTGCCTTTTGGGGTAATTTCTGACTATATTCAAGAATATAGCCACAAAGCAGATATGGAACTTTGAACCTAAATAGAATGTGTGAGGATCAAATGAGCTTAGCATACAATGTGGTTATTCTCAGGTATGTGATTTACCCTATCAATACTGAATCAAACAAATATACTTAACACAATAAATTTTTAACTACATTTTTATTTTAACAGAGGCCCTTTGTGTCTCTGTTAAATTCAGTCCAGAAAAGAACTAGTGTAGGAATTTCAGAAAGACTTTTTTGTGGTAGATACACTTCTGATGCATTTAAAATTATATCACTTCAGTAGGATCAATCCCAGAGATGCCAAGATTAACCAAAGAGATGGGTATAGAGATGACACTCCTTTGATTTCTATTTTTCCCACTTTTCTCTATTTCTCATCATCTCTCATTTTCTGCTCTAACTCATCCTGTCAATATGGGGCAGGGGGAGAAAAGCAAATCTGAAAGTGGTTGCTCATATGCTGGTGATAGACATTTTCTAACAGCCCTCATTACTGGCAAGGTAAAAGGTAATATATTTCCATTCCCAGCAGAAGATCTTGTTATCAAAATTTGGAAGTTAACCTCATCAAAATAATGTCTTATCTTTTTGAGGAAATGATTATTTCTTTGAAGAGAAAGATGCACATAGTTCAGAACCATAGCCTAAAAGGACCTTGGAGATCATTTAATCCAGCAGCCTCATTTTACATATGAAGAAATTAACTCTTGCTTATTTATTTATTTATTTATTATAACTTTTTATTGACAGAGCCCATGCCTGGGTAAATTTTTTTTTTTTTTTTTACATTATCCCTTGCACTCACTTCTGTTCCAACTTTTCCCCTCCCTTCCTTCACCCCCTCCCCCAGATGGCAAGCAGTCCTGTACAAGTTAAATATGTCACAATGTATCCTAGATACAATATATGTGTGCAGAACCGAACAGTTCTCTTGTTGCACAGAAAGAATTGGATTCAGAAGGTAAAAATAACCTGGGAAGAAAAACGAAAATGCAAGCAGTTTACATTCATTTCCCAGTGTTCTTTCTTTGGATATAGCTGCTTCTGTCCATCCTTGATCAATTGAAACGGTAACTCTTGCTTTAAGTGAATTCATAGAGTATGAGAATACTTAAAAACATCATGGAACAATTTGGCAAAATTCTACTAAGTTTCTATTTTCATATTGTGAATTTTTAATTTTTCTATTTAACAAGCAACAATACAGGATAAATAATCCACAGAGTGACGGCAGTAACATTGAAAGATAATGGGAAATTCTTTATGTAGAAGGTGAGATTTTATTAGTGATTCAAAGGAAGCCAAGAAGTAGAGATGAGGAGGAAGACTATTCCAACCTTGGAATTTTCACCATAGCTGGTCAAATAGAGTGAGAATAGAGTGTCTTGTTTGAGGAACAGGAAAGAAGACTGTGTTACAGGATCATCAAGTAGTAGTGGTGGTGATGGCAGATGTTAGGGGGTAGGGCAGTAGTTTGTCTAAATTTAAAAACTCTGGAAAGATGAAGGGCTTTGAACCTCAAATAGAGAATTTTATTATCCTGGAGGTAATAGGGAGCTACTTGAATTTATTGAGTAAGTATAATGACATGATGAGGTCTGAGTTTTAAGATCAATGAGAGCAGAGTGAGGGTTAAGTGTCAGGAAGAATGGGAAGAAGTACTATTTTTGGAAATCTATATAGTTGCCCTGCTAAAGGGCTGATATAGCACTTACTAGAGGAGGGATTGATTTAATAAATGATAGTAAAGCGTGTACAATGTTTCTATTTTCAGTAGGATTATGTTAACTCAATCAAAAAGACTAGAAGACATGAAAAGCAGAGTAAAACTGACAGAAGAGGGTATATTTGTAGGAGGAAACATGGTGTTCATTAAGTTCCTTTTTTGGTTTGTCTCAAATGAGCCTCCTATGTGTTGACTGGTAAAATGTCTCTAACCAACAATTTGGGACGAGACTGAGCTCAACTAATAAATCCCTTGTGTTTAGTGAAATATGATCTGTAGCACAGCTCACTGATGGAATTGCTTTTGTTTAATATTTCACATTTCCCATACCCCACTTCTTTTAGAAAAAGAACACATTTATAGTATGACAGCCATAGGGTATATAGAATTTCAACCTTTTAAACTAAAATCCATGTTTTGTTCCCTTTTATCCCTTTAAATATTAGGATTTGGGTTTTCTATCCAAGTTTATAAATATGCTTCACAAATAATTTTAATAGAAATATTTTTTAAAAGTACAAGAGAAACTAATCTCATAGAACCAAAAGGAACTAAAAGTGATATTTTTGAAACTCTAAAATATTGTTGGGTTTTTTTTCCAAGTCCACTCCTGCCTCACTGTATTGATAATTTTTCTTTTTTTCCAAGTCCACTCTTGCCTCACTGTATTGATAATTTTTCTGATGACCAGTGTTATGCTTTCTTGTTTTGTTTCTTGATGCCTTTCCCCACCCCCAACGTCTAGCCCCAACCCACTTAGCAAACCTAAAAAGGAAAGTTTGCCATTTTCAAAATACCTGAAGGGCAAACAAACCATTTGTCACTTATTTTCCATATGAACCTCATTTCAGTGATTACCCACCAGAGGGAGGTAGTACCATTAAGTAAAATATCAGAAATACATCTACTGTATTCCAGAATTTCATAAGATACCTCTTCATTAGAGGTATCTGCAATACTTTTTTGCCTCTTCTTTTCCTCATATGTATGAATTAGAAAGCAGTTTATGTAAAAATAAAAATAAAACAAAAAGCCACTTTGGAATTCTAGTAGTTTATACATTCAACAGTATGATATAATGACCAAAATAGCTATTGCAGTGAAAACTATGATCTTAATATTCAGATCAAGCTGATAGTTCCATTTGTAGTTTACCTTGGTAAGACAACATCTGGAACATTATGTTCAGTTTTGGTTGCTTCATTTTAGTGCATTAAATTTTTTAAAAAAATGTTTTTACATCACTTTCATTTCATAATGCTCTTTCTTCCAATCATATGGATTTCCTTGTTATTTTTATTTTTACTGGCATTGCTTATTTTTACATCACTTTCATTTCTCAATAAATTCTTCCCCCCTTTTCTATGCCAGGGAGCCAGTACTTGCAAAACAGCAGCAATAACAAAAAAGTAAGAAAAGAAGAAGAAAACAATTCAGGAAAACCACATGATCTTTGTCCAACATTGTATGCAATATTCCTTCACTTCTGCAAAGAAGGAAAGGAAAAGCATTAAAAAATTTTTTTTTCAGGTCACGTTTGGCCATCATAATTAAAAAATTAAGAGTTTTTCCATTTGCTTTGTCATGGTCATAATTTGTCTTTGCATTAGTTCATGTCTTTCTATATTTCTCTGACTTTTTAATGTTTCTTACAGTGCAGTTCCATTACATTCATGTACTAAATTGTTTAAGCATTCATCTGTCAATGAAGACATTTTCACTTTTAGTTCTTTCCTACAAACTTCTTTTCCTAACCCCAGATGTATACACTTTCATTTCCATCCACCTCAGTCCTATCCCATTTTCTTCCACTATGTATTCTAAAATGCCTGTTCAGGGATGTCGTGAGGCAAAATGAATAATGGATATACAAATGCCAGTTATTATTGCCGTTGTTGTTATCCTACTGACCAGTGATGTTCATATTCTCTGACTTTTATTCATGCTAAGTTCAAGCAGTATTCACAGAGCAGTACAGAGGTATATTTAAATGTTCAACAACCAGGCTTCCTAGGGGAAATAGATGTATACAAATACATTTAAAAGTTTAATCTGCATTATTAATACTTTCTTGAGTGAAGACAATCAACAAAGCAATAAATCAAGCCTGAATTTTTATTTCTGATGTGTAAATGCTCACACTGAAAAGTTAATGGAGAGGGAAGAATATATGTACACAGTTCTGTAGAAGTGTGACTTTTCCAATAGGGAAAGGAGAGAAAGAAAATAAGAGAAAGGAATGGCAGGATGATTAAAGGATGAACAGATTAAGGGAGGCAGGAATTAAGATTAAAATAGACTTTTGAGGAGGAAAAGGATAAAAAGAGAAAAAAGAAAAGAAAATGAGATGGAAGGAATTATACAGCAATCACAGCTGAATATGAATAAGATGAGCTCAGCCATAAAATAGAAGCAGATAGCAGCATGGATTAGAAACCAGATATCAACAATGTTGTTTACAAGGACACATTTGATACAGAATGACACACAGTTTTAAAAAAGGCTGGAGCATAATCTAATAGGCTTCAGTTAAACTAAAAAAAAAAAGGCAAGGGTAGCAATCAGGATCTCAGACAAAGCAAAAGCAAAAAACTAATTAAAAGGGATAAGAGGGAAAAATATATTTTACTAAAGGGTTCCAGAGACAATGAAATAATATCAAAAACTTTTATAGCAATTTTTTAAAATAAAGAGTTGATTTCACAAATATATACTTTATATAGATTGGAATCAAATTGATAAAAAGAACTATTCCCCAACTGATAAAAGGTCAAAGAATATAAACAGGCAGTTTTCAGAAGAAGAAATAAAAAAACCTTATAATCATATGAAAAAATGTTCTAAATCACTATTGATTAGGGAAAGACAGAATTAAAACAATTTTGAGGTACCTCACACTTATCAAAAATGATTGAAAGGAAGGAAAATACACTAATGGGTACTGGTGGAGTTGGTGGAATAATGAACTGGTTCAGCCATTCTGGAGATCATTTTGGAATTAAGTTCAAAAAGCTATCGAAGTTTGTATACCCTTTAACCCAGCAAAACTATTACTAGGTCTATTCCCCAAAGAGATCAATGGAAAAGGAAAATGGCCCATATATACAAAAAATATTTAAAGTAGCTATTTTGTGATAGCAAAGAATTGAAAATCAAAGGTATGCTCATCAATTGGGAAATGGCTGAATAAATTATTGTGATGGACTACTATTATGTTGTAGGAAACAATAAGCAAGGTGGTTTTAGAAAAAACATGACAAGGCCCTTATGAACTGAGGCAAAATTAAGTGAGAACTGGATGATTCATTGTGCACACCTTCATCAGTGTTATGATGATCAATTGTGAAAAACTTCAATCACTGTAATGATTCAAAGCAATTCCAAAGTACTCTATGAAAAATGCTATACATCTTCACAGAGAGAAATGAAGAATTCTCAGTGTAAATTGAAGTATAATTTTCTTCACTTTCTCTTCTTCTCAGACTCCTTTGCTGGTTCTTCATCCCTGTCACACAAACTATGTCTCACATCTCGGTCCTGGGCCATCTTCTCTCTTTTTATTTTCTACAGAGGTCTCATCTGTGGATGACTAAATATAATGGACTAGTCGAACACTAAATAAATCAATTTAGGTAACATAATTTTTGTTTTTATAGTGGCATAGCCTTACCATAAGCAGTGTTTTTTTTTCTTTATTTCTTTAAAGATTATTTTGTAATTATATCTCTAAGTCTTACATTTGTCTTAGTAAATTGACTCCCAGATATTTTATTGTGTATTTTGTAATTATTTTAAATAGAATTCACCTTTCTAGTATTTTCTTCTGGATTTTGTTATGATACAAACACTTTCAATTTTGGTAGATTTATTTAGAATCCTATTAATTTTTTATATTTTTTATTTTATTTTTTAAATTGAAAAAATTTTAAAGAATCTTATTAATTTAATGATAATACCAATTGATTTAATTTTTTTCCAATGATTTTCTGGTGTCATAAATAAAATATATCAGAAAATATAGATAATCAAATCTCTTTGCTTTAATTTGGCTTTAATTTGATCATTCCACCATTTCCTCTTTGCAAATAATGGTAGTTTTTTTAAAATGCACATATATATGTGCTTTTTTTTATATCATATTAAAAATGTAGGTCATTCTAAAAAAAAAAAAGATGTTGGCAAGCTGAAGTATGTTTAACAGAAGGGGATCAGGATGTTAAAGATACTTTAAACCAAAATATGAATGAGATTCTTAGCTTAATGAAAGAAACTTTGGGGAGGATAAGATTGCTTTCTTCAAATATTTGATGAATTCTTGTGAGGAATGTAACTTAGAGTATTCTGTTATGACTAGAGAGCAAAACTAGTATCAATATATCAAAATTAAATCAATTTATAGAAATTATTAGGAAGCCAATTTTAGATCAACATAAGAAATAACTTACTATTAAAGGTGCACAAAATCAAATATGTTGCCAAAGAAAGGAAGGGGAAAGAAATAAATATATATGTAATACTATGTCCAGGCACTAAGCTAAGCATTTACTACAAATATTACTTATTTGATCTTCACAACAATCTGGGAATTAGATGCTATTATTATCCCCATTGGGGCAAACAGATTAAGTGACTTGTTCAGGGTCACATAACTGGTTTATATCTGAGGCTGGATTTAACAATAATAATAGCTAACATTTATATGTTACTTACTATGCTTACTATATACTAGACATTGTGCAAAGAGCTTTGCAGATATTACCAGAATCTTGTTGATTCTCACAAGAGCCCTGGGAGATAGGTGTTGTTATCTTCATTTTGCAGATAAGGAAACTAAGGCAAACAGAGTCAAATATGTTACATAAGGGCACATAGCTAGTGAATGTCTGAAGCTGGACTTGAACTTAGGTATTTTTGAATAGGCATAACACTATCTACTGTGCCACCAGTGTAGAGTGAATTCCTAACTATTGAAAGTTTGGAAATAAAAAAATAAATTTGGTAATGTTGATAGAATTTGCTGTTCTGATGGAGATCAAACTAGTTAATTTTGTAGATCCCACAAAAATCGAAATCTACAGCACTATGTAGTAGTAGAAAATGTGCTAGATTTGATGTCAAAAGATTTGTGTTTGAATCAAAACTCACTCAAAAATTATAAATGACTTACTGTAGTTTTTTGCTATCATTATCTGTGTAATATGAGGGAGATTTCCTTGTTGATCTTTATTGTCCCTTCCAGCTCTGATTATTTTGATCTCATTGTCTGACTTGAAGATTAAATCCAAAGCAGAATAATATATTAAACAAACTGAATTGAATTCTCATTATTGAAAGTTTAAATTTCCTCCTAAATTTAAAAAAGAAATGTAAATTCCATGATTGATGTTTATTTGGGCACTTAAAAACTAAATATTTACAGATGTATATTTTATTTTATTTTAAATTTTTAATAGCTTCTAATTTTCAAAATACATGCAAAGATAGTTTTCAACATTCACCTTTGCAAAATCTTGTGTTGCAAATTTTTCTCCTCCTCTTCCCCTTACCTTCCTTCCTTAGACAGCAAGTAATCTATTATATTATAGTATATGTTAATAGGTTAAATATGCATTTTTTCTAAATATATTTCCACATTTATCATGCTGCACAAGAAAAGTCAGATCAAAAAGGGAAAAAAAATAGAGAGAAAAAAAGCAAGCAAACTATCACAACAAAAAAGGTAAAAATACAATGTTGTGATCTACATTCAGTCCCAAAAGTCCTCTTTCTGGATGTAGATGGTTCTTTCCATTACAAATGTATTGGCAATGACAAATATGTAATACAAATGTAATGACTGAATCAACTCATTGCTGAAAATAGTGAAGTTCATCACATTTGATACTCACATAATCTTTTTGCTATGTAAATTTTTTTTTTAGTTCCACTCATTTCACTTAGCATCAGTTCATGTAAATCTCTCTAGGCCTTTCTGAAATCATCCTGCTGATTGTTTCTTATGGGACAATAATATTCCATTACATTCATATGTTATAATTTATTCAGCCATTTCCTAATTGATGGGCATCCACTCAGTTTCCAATTACTTGCCACAACAGAAAGGACTGCTACAAACATTTTTGCTCATGTAGGTCCTTTTCTTTTTTTTTATGATTTCTTTGGAATACAGACTCAGTAGAGATACTGCTGTATCAATGAGTAAATATAATGTTTGATAGCCCTTTGGTCATAGTTCCAAATTGCTCTCCAGAATGATTGGATCAGTTCACAACTTCACCCTTTATGTCTAAATCATGAACCCATTTTGACTTTATCTTGGTAGAGTGTAAGGTGTTGGTCAATACCTAGTTCCTGCCATACTATTTTCCAATTTTCCTAGAAATTTTTGTCAAATATGACAAAAAGTTCTTATCCCAGACTCTGGAATCTTTGGGTTTATCAAATACTAGATTACTATAGTGACTATTATGTCTTGTGAATCCAATCTATTTCACTGATCAACTACTCTATTTCTTAGCCAGTAAAACATAAAGGGTGATACTATAAGCAAATTAGGAGAATAAAGGATAGTCTGCTTCTTAGACCTTTGGAGAAGGAATTAATTTTTGGTCAAAGAAGAACTAGAGAACATTATGAAATACAAAATGGATATTTAAATAAGAAGTCAAACAACTGACTCAAATGAATTTGTAATTGAATTGTAATGCCAGAGAAACTGAGGCGAGATAAAGATTAGAGAGTATTTAATATTTTATTTGAAAGGGAGAGATTTACTGGGACCAAATGGATCCATGGTTTGGTCCCAGGGCTGAGTGAGACTATCATCTCCAAGAATCCATCAAACAATGAGAGTTCTCAATGACATATATGCACATGGCTCAGACACAGGGGGTAGAATGAGGCAGGGGCAAAGTTAGGATGCTGAGAGTGGGAACGGGACTCTGACAGGGTAGGATGAGCCTTCTGAGATGAGATGACATAATGGGGGGAGACACCTGGACATGGGGAGAGACATTCTGATATTCTAAAACATAAGATCTTTTATTCTTATCAGATATTCTGATTAAGAGGGAGGGGTGATTCTGCAGGATTGAACAGAACAATTATAAACCAAGACAGGAGGATGAATACAGAGAGGCTTGGAGAGACTTACATGAACTGATACTAAGTGAAATGAGCAGAACCAGGAGGTCATTATATACTTCAACAACCATACTGTATGAGAATATATTCTGATGGAAGTGGATTTCTTCCACAAAGAGAAGATCTAATTCAGTTTCAATTGATCAATGATGGACAGAAGCAGCTACACCCAAAGAAATAACATTGGGAAATGAATGTAAACTGTTTGCATTTTTCTTTTTCTTTCCGGGTTATTTTTACCTTCTGAATCCAACTCTTCCTGTACAACAAGAGAACTGTTTGGTTTTGCACACATATATTATATCTAGGATATACTGTGACATTATTTAACATGTATAAGACTGCTTGCCATCTGGGGGAGGGGGTGGAGGGAAGGAGAGAAAAAGTCGGAACAGAAGTAAGTGCAAGGGGTAATGTTGTAAAAAATTACCCAGGCATGGGTTCTGTCAATAAAAAGTTATAATTATTAAAAAAAAAAAACCCGAGGCAGGACAGTTTAGGGAGACTGAGTCAAGATAATTAGGGAAACTGAGCCAGAACAATAAAAGAGAACTGTGGTATAACAGAATCACTTCCCTGTTTTTGATGTCATATACATGCAGCCTTAATGATCTTATCTTAAAGCAAAATGCACATAGAAACTGAAAAGGAGTTCACAATTATCTTTGACAGTGGACACCAGAAACAAAGCTAATTGAAAGTTGTTGAATAATTTCCAATTAACAATCCAGACACTAGCCACTTTTTGATGAATTTTGTTTGTTTCTATATCTACTTTTGAGACTACTGGAAGGAAGCCAAGAAGACATAGTGAGTGTAACTGTATCATTTAGCCCAGTCCTTCTTATGCTCCTACATGCAAGAGGATGAGGGATTAATTCTGGAGAATTATAATGGTGTGTATTAGAAATGTTTAGTCTTTGGATCATTTTATAAAAGATTCCATTTTTTTTTTTAAACCACAAGTCTTTTTTTACTTACATGAGGAAGGTCCTTTTTGGTTTTCTGTATAGTTAGAACTAAGATTCTATTAAAACAATATTAGCTGATTTTATTCCTCTTGGTTTGATTTCTTACAGTCTGACAGGATTTGGGTGACAGAATGATGCAAGGGAATGTTCAACCAAGAATATAGGCCTCAGTTCTTTGCCTCAGCATTTATATCTTTATGTTAAAAGAAGGGTGTTAGAGGCTCTGACATAATTTTCAATAGGTCAATAGATCAGGAAAGTGAGTCACCAGTAGATCTAGCAGCAGAGGTCATATTGGAGTTTGTAGCTAAATAGTTTACTTTAGAACCTCCAAGGAAGAAATGGCAACCTTTGGGACCAACCCAGCTCAGATATTCAGAACTCAATCCACCAGTAGTTGAGCCTAAGACTTGTTTACTAATAATGTGGGATATTGTTAGAGATGAACCATGTATAAACTTCATTAAGAAAGAATTCCTTCTTCCCAGGGACTAAGGTGATAGAAGAGTGATTGTATGCCTTTTTTTGGGGGGGTGAGGGGTGGGGGTAGGAATGAAGAGTAATATCTCCATACAAGCTACACTAATTATTTTTTTCCTTTAAAGTTACTGATAAGATCCTTAATGCTCAGACGATTCAGTAGACTAAAAGACTAAGACTGTTGAGGATAACACTTATTGGTTGCCTAAACATACATGAATTGCTCAAAGTCCTTTGTTGGTGGATCAAGATGGGCGACTTAAATAAGGGAACTTCATTCAACTGAATCTTACTAATTGCCACTTCCGTAGCTAGATGTTCCCCTGCCATCTTTTCTGTGATCTGTTTTAAAATTTTCCCAACTCCAATTTATTGATAGACCTATAGTTTTCAAACTCTATTCTTTATCCTTTTCTCAAAATCAGAAATTTGTCCTTTTCCAGTTTTACAGTATCTTTCCCATTTTTCATGTTTTTAGACATCATGGATAATGGCTCAGCAATCATATCTGTCAGTTTGTTCAGGACTTGAGGGTATATTTCATCTAACTATGATGAATATGAGCTTCCATCATTTTCACTTCAGCGAGTTCATCATGGCAAAATGAACTACATCCTCATATGTCAAGGGCAGCTAGGTGTCTTCTTTTTCTATCCTTATTTATCTTAGGTATCAACTCTATGTTAGTCATTTTTATTCTGTCATTTCTAGTTTAAAGTTTTCTCTTTTGTAGAGGAAACAGAAGCAAAAGAGTAATTGAGTAGGTAAATATCCTCTTTGTTGTCACTTTGGTAACTTAATTGAAGGTTTTATTCTTTCTTTGGTCCCCTTCCTCTCCTCACCCCAAATAATTAACCAAATATAATAAATTAAAACAAAAACAAAAACAAAAACAAAAAAAAATCCCTTAACAATCAATTCTTTGTGTTGTCTTGAGCTTTGGTCATTAGTCTCAAATTATTTCAAGGATTAGCATTTTAACACTATATGTATTGAACTATAACACAATCAAAATAGTCCTGGGGAGGGAAATGTATATTTTTAAAATTCTTTCATCAATAAAATACGGAAAGAACAAATTAATG
Organism: Sarcophilus harrisii; assembly: GCF_902635505.1. NCBI lineage: Eukaryota > Metazoa > Chordata > Mammalia > Dasyuromorphia > Dasyuridae > Sarcophilus > Sarcophilus harrisii. The sequence goes on from NC_045426.1 coordinate 244,678,913, forward strand.
AATTGAACAAGCATGTGCACACATACACACACACATACATACAGAAACATAAAACTCCAGACATTCAGTGGGTTAAAAACAAAAACTCTAAATATCAAAATAGAAATTTTGAAAATTAAAGAAGGGATTAAGAAAATTCAAAATAAATTGATAAATAAAAATAGTTTTTATTTAAATTAACAATAAGATGGATAAGTAATTCATTATTATTATTTTAAATAAAGAGGAAAAGCAACTTGGTAGATCAAGCATTAAAAGGGAAAACCACAAATTTAGAAGAAATAAAGGAAAAAGATTAAAACTTTTTTGCTGAAATGCAAAAAAATTACAAATTAAATGAAATAAATGAATATCTATTCAGATTAATCGAGAATTAGTGGAACATCTGAATAAGACATTATTATTTTAAGAACTCAAATAAGCCACAAATGAACTCCCAAAAGAAAAAATTAGAGTACCAGAAGAATTTATACATGAATTCTATCAAACATTCAAGGAATAATTAATTCCAGTATAACAAACATGTTTGCAAAAAATAGGAAAAGAAGCTTTTAAAATTCTTTCTATAATTAAATACTCAAACCAGGGAAAGAGAATTCAGTGGAAGGTAACTATAGACCAATATCCTTAATGAATATTGAGACCTAGATTGTAAATAAAACATTAGCAAAGATTCCAGTGATACATAGAGAATAGAGAATAGATCAAATAAGATTTATATCACATATCTATGTAAGCTTGGATCAATATTAGGAAGACAATATTGTAAACCATATTAAGTATGAAAATAAACTAAATTACATGGTTATGTTGATATATACAGAAAAGCTTTTGACAAAATACAATATACATTTCTATTTAAAACATTCAAATTGAAAGTAATAAATGGAACTTTCCTCAACATGGTAAATTGTAGCTAGCTGTCTTAAATAGCCAATATTGTGTAGAATGGAGATAAGTTTTCCAATAAGATTAGGGGTAAAATAAGGATATTATTATCATCGTTATTGATTTTACATACTGTTAGAAATATTACCTACAACACAAAATAAATTGAAAGAGAAAACTGTATTATTACTTTTTGTAGATGACATCAATAGTCTACATAGAGAATTCCTAAGCTTTAGTTAAGAATGAATTGAAATAATAACTTCAGTTAAGCAGCAGGATATAAAATAAACCTTCAGAAATCATCAGCTTTTCCATGTATTATCAATAAAACCCAAAGAGAATAAATATACAGAATAAATTCCATTCAAATTAACTGTGAAATACATAAAATATGTGTCTGCTTACCAAGACACACAATATAACAAAACAATTATGCACCCCTTTTACACAATAAAGACAGACCTAAATAAAAGGAAAGATATTAATTTAAGCACAACATAGAAAATTTGTAATACTTCCTAGATTGATTTAATTTGTTAGTGCCATACCAATCAACTTACTAAAGGACTACTTTAGGGAACTAGAAAAACAATAACAAAGGGAAATAAATAAAAAAAGAAAATAGAAAGGAAATCTAATAGTATTGTATTCCAAATTATACTACAAAGTAGTAATCATCAAAACCACTTGATCCTGCCTTAAAAATACAAAAGTTGATTATGAAACAATATATAAAATCAAATGAGCAATGATAATATTCAATAAACCCAAAGAACATGACTAGTGGGGTACATAAAGAAGAAAGATATTTTCTGTCAGACCTTGGATGGTAGCTACCCTTATGATGGGCTTAAATTACATTGTGACATATCTCAAATACTTGCACTTGCAACTACAGTAGGAGCAAACTGTTATGTTGATATGAAGGAAAGGGGATATAACATAGTCCTACAGTGACTACAAGATAGTGTCAAAGCCCCCATGTCCAGATTGGTGATAGACTTCTGTTCTTGTCTAATGTATTAGTTCAGCAATTGTATTATCTCTTATGGAAGCTGACATACCCCCAATAAATGACTATTTAGGAAGTCATCAGAAAATTTCTTCACTGATCCAGACCCTAAAGGGGAGAGCATTTCAAATATCTATTGACTATATTTCCAAGTCCTACACCTTTCAGCTTGGTCTTTTGTCCTGTCATATACCAGTTGTATAGTTTACAGCTTAGTAAACTTGTATTAGTAAAATGGTAGAGTCTCAGTCTGAACTAGAAGCCTCTCTCAGGTATTAGACTTAAGTCAGTTTGAATTTGAATGTATCATTTCCATTTAACAGTGGGGACTTCTTTTGCCCCTTTGAGAACCTGAAGTAAGTTTCATCACTCAACTCATGATAGTCAATTCTGGATGTCAGTTAATGATAAGATCCATTTTAATCCTTAGTAGCAAATAGGACTCATTTGTGGGATTTAAAAACCTAATATGCCAAGTGGCCAATTCAGAAAGTTTCTGAGCCAGAAGTCTAGAAGTCTTTTGATCTGGTTACTTTTAAGTACTTGCCAAATCTTTCATTCATCTTGATCTTTATGAACAAATCTTTATACTTATAAACACGTTTATAAGAGCTCAAGGGAAAAAAAATGCTATTTAGCCTGCTTTCAATCTCTCAGGTTTGTAGTCAGTTCTGGATAACTCTCTAGAGGCAGACTTATGAATGACCTGCTAAAATAGGATCATCAGGACACCCAGTTGTGAAAAGTAGTTCTCTAAAATTTGGAGCCTTTTGTGCTTCTTTTTTAGATTGTGAGGAAGAATGCAATCTGGGTTTTACCCATCTGTTTTATTATACAAAACTTAATTAACTGTGCCAGATAAGATTTTTCTTTGGTTGAAAAACCCTTTCCTTTCTGCACCTTCTACAATTCTCAAAAAGCCCTTTTGGTTTGATGGCTGCATTTGCCTGGACAGAATGTGATCTGCTCTAATTTCACCATTTGACCTGATCACACCTACCTTGATTGTATGATGGGATAAGCTCATAGCTAAACCTGACACAATGTGGGTGGTCTAATCATATCCAGGCTTGTTGGTCTTAAGGCATGGTAGGACATGAAGAAAATCACATATAGTTGCAAACTATCAAATCCACTTCTTTCATGAACTTTACTTCCTTCCTTATACATTCACCATAAGACTTATAATAATAGAACTTTACTTTTTGGGGACCAGATATGAATTCTCTTCATTTTACTGACTAAAAAAGTACAAAAGGCATTCCTCATTTAGTTCCTCTAAATAATTTCATTATATTCAAAAATAAGTCTTATGGAGACAACCTCTGCTTGATTCAGACCAGTTCTGTAGCAGTCATTGTTCTAATGGCTCATCACATTGCTGTTTAACCTTCTGTCTTAATCCTCACAGATCCTTGGGATGAGAACTCCAATCTTTCCATGGAGGAAAAAAAACTGAGGGAAGGACATAATAATAGAATAAGCCTAAGGCTTTCTTATCACTGATGGCAATTCCCAAATCCTTATTTTCATTTTCACTATCAATAATCTTAATGATGACTAGGAAATTCTCAGATAAGAGCTTTCCTTATACTTCTTGTCGACATCCTTAACCCTAGAGCTAATTGCTTTACATTAATCAGGGTTTATTTTGTGGAGAAGATTCTTTATATGGTACCAGATATGCCCTTGTCATGGTATTTCACATTTCTATATCTTGCCATTTCATCCTTCCCAATTGTATTGCCTTTCTACCACTTTAACCTCAATGTGAACCATGATGTCATTTTGATCTATTTTTGCTTTCTACACTGAAATATCCATACTTGTTTCAGAACAACCAGGTTCAGGTCTAAGGCTAGAATAAAGTGAGTAATTCATGGATTATTCAACAATTAAATTCACTTAGACATAGTATGGAAGGATACTCAACAAGAATAGAGCATTTGGTTCACATGCTTCTCCCTCATCTCTATGTAGAAATTTATCTGGACAGTAATAACTCCCATGGCTGTTGGACATCTATTATATCTGAAAGTTATTGACTGACTCCATGTGATTTGGCCTTTTTTAATTGCTTAGGTAATCAGCCATATCAATTGCAAAACAATTTGAACTTTATCCTTTTTGACCTATCAGTCCTTTCGCATTTGGACAGTTTACTTTGTGAAAAGGAAATAAAAAAGAAAAGAAAAGGAAAGAAAAGTACATTGCGGTGGGAAACAGATAATTTGGTGGATCTGAAAGAAGCAGCCCTTCAGCCAAAAATACCAACAGAACCTAAGTCTGAGGCAAAAATATTAGTGGCAGCAAGCAGTAAATTTATTTTTTTCTTTTATTATTATTATTATAGCTTTTTATTTACAAGATATATGCATGGGTAATTTTTCAGCATTGACAATTGCAAAACCTTTTGTTCCAATTTTTCCCCTTCTTCCCCCCACCCCCTCCCCCAGATGGCAGGTTGACCAATACATGTTAAATATGTTAACATTGTTACTTTTGAATCTAATGAACATAACATAACAGTATTTAACATATACTATATATATGTCCATACAGTTATTTTGCTGTACAAAAAGAATCGGACTTTGAAATAGTGTACAATTAACTTGTAAAGGAAATAAAAAATGCAGGCGGACAAAAATAAGAGGGATTGGGAATTCTATGTAGTGGTTCATAGTCGTTTCCCAGAGTTCTTTTGCTGGGTGTAGCTGGTTCAATTCAAGTAAATTTGTTTTTTATAAACTCAAGCAGGATTGTTTGTAGAACTTTGGAAGTTATTCTTTTGATATTTAAATTCAAAAAACTGTTTTGGGACTGTGTGTCTATAGTAATTATTTTGTCATAAATAGCAAAATATGGCTTTTTAGTTTTTTTCTACTTAATTTAGAAATGGATTTGTACTCATATAGAGAGCCTGATTTGAAGCATTAGAATAAAGTAAAAGAGAAAGAAATTCTACTTTTTATCAAATCCTATCATGTAAATGAAGAATCAACAGGTGTTAACAGATAATACCCTATCCTTGCTTCACCATTCAACTTTCCTTTCCTGGAAATCATAATTGATTGAAGTTTTATTGTTGATTAATTACTTAAATTGGTTTAAATTTTAGTATGTCTTACTTTGCATTCATATCTTTACATAAGTAACCATATAGGATAATATTTTGTTTCTCAAAAGTACCAATCTTCAGAGTTTTTATGAGTAATTGAAACACTTCATTGTTTTCATTTGGCTCATTGGTTCTGTAAACAAAATGTAATACAATTTTTCACCCATTCATAATGGTTGAACATCCTGCTCCCTTCTGTTTCTAACTTTTTGCTGTGGGGAAAAAAAAGCTACCATAAATATTTTTTTAACATATGAGTGGTTTTTTTTTTGAGGTCTTTGGAGTATAGACCTAATTGTGGTATTACCAGGTCAAAGGATATGCAGAGTTTAGTAACATGTTGGACATAGTTCCAGATTACTTTCTGGAATGGTTAGTCAAGTTCACAGTTATGCCAACAGTGCATTAATATGTCTATTTTCCTACAGTCCCTCCAATATCTGCCATTTCCCTCTTTTTCATAACTTTTGCCAATCTGATGAGTGTGAAATGGTACCTCAGGGTTGCCATACTTTGCATTTTTCTAAATATTAGTCATTTAGGGCATTTTAAAAAACATGTCTATTGATAGCTTGGGTTCTTTTTACAAAAATTTCTGTTCATATACTTTTATGTATTTGTCATTTGGGAAATGATTCTAATTCTTATAAATTTGAAATTGTTATTAAAAGTCTTAAAAATGGGACTTTTCTGTAATGGGTTGAAGTTTGAGTTGATGCACTGAGGTCCCAAGTACATGAGGCTAAGTAGTAATTGGACTATACTCTATTAATATACATGATTGGATAAAGAATGGTCCCTGCCCACTCTCTGTGCAAGTCCTGATGTGTTGTACAGGAAATGATGATTTTGGTGGGTGGAGGCAGAGAGAGGAACAGGAAGAGAAGCTGGGAGAGATTGGGCCTGGATCCATTCTCCTGGCTGCTGGTCGTGTGGCTGAGGGTCTAGCTAGCTTCTTGACTCAGCTGCACACATTGCTATCGCCGATTCTCTTCCATCTCCGATCCTTCTTCACTGAGAATAAAGACTGACGATTTTCCCCTAACCTGAACTCCGGACTCCTGCTGATTTTAAAATACGCGATCTTCACACTTTTCTTGGAGAAATTTGTCACAAAGATTTTTTTTTCTATTTGTCAATGCAATTTTAGTTATATTCATTTTATTTGTGCAAAACTTAATTTTTTGTAACCAAAATTATTCATTTTTGCCTTCTATGATCCTCTTTATATCTTGATTGGTCACAAACTCTTCTATCCATAAACCTGACATATAATTATTTCTTTGCTCCTCTAATTTTTTTTTTTAGATCCTTTGTAGTGCAATAGTAATTTTACTATTCTCTGAAGATGAACTACGATCTTTCCCTTTTCCCATATTCAGTTTCTAAGGTTTTCTCCTTTGTTTGTTTGTTTGTTTGTTTAATGAAAGCTTATTAATGTATCCACCTCTGTTCCCAGGGTAGGAATGGTACCTCTGCCTTCACTTCAATTTTCCTGCCTGGCCTAGAACCCCAAACCAAGAATTCTACCCTTCTGTAAATGCCCACAGCCATCAGCTTTCCTGCCTCACTGCTTCTGCACTCACCCAGTGTGCTGGTTTCTTTTTGACCTTTCCTGACCTGTGCTCTTATCTTTGAGTGAGTACTAGAATTCTTTTCTGTGGCAGAACTGTGATACTGCTTCACTGTGGTCACATGCTCTGATGTGTTAGCTAATGTTCCTCCTCATTCTGGGACTGCCTCTTAGATATGAGTATGGGCAAAGCAACAGAGTCCTACATCAGTACTAGCAGAGAGAACCCTGTAATCTCCTTCTGACTAACTGTCCAATTCTCTTATCTTCTGTGGGCTGAGAGCTCTGGAAGTAGACAATGCTGCTGCTGACTCAGAGACTCCCAAAGCCTGCTCCTGGTTTTCTGGGACAGGGGCTATGCTACCATGGCCTGCATAATAGATGCTAAGTAAATACTTGACTATTTAATGAAAACTATTCTTTTTCTTTTTGTTTTCCCAACATACTTTGTTGAATTCTTATTCCATATATCTGGCATCTTTAGGTTTACATACATCAGGCTATGGTGCACCTTTATAAGTCTAATATGTTCCATTGATTAACCTATTCCTTAACCAGTGCCAGATTGTTTTAATGATTATTGCTTTGGAGTAGAGTTTGAAATATGGTATCCCTAACCTCCATTTCCTTTTCTTTTTTTTTGCATTATTCCACTTGAGATTCTTGATCTTTAGTTCCTTCAGATAGTTATTTTTTTCTAGATATACAAAGTAATCCTTTGATGGGTTGATTGGTATAGAATTGAATAAGTAAATTAATTATTAGCACTGTCATTTTTATTTATGTTCAGGATGAGCAATACTTATTCCATTATTTAAATCTAATGTATTTTTGTAAAGACTATTTTGTGTTTGTAGTGATATGGTTTGTGTGTGTACGCAAGTAAACCTCAAGTATTTTGTAATTTCCAAAGTTAAACAGGACTTTCTTTTCTGAAATGCTGATGATTTTATTTGGGCTTAATTTAAATTCTTTTATATAGACAGGTAAATGGCATAGTGGATAAAGTACTAGGCCTAGAATCAGGAAGAGATGAGTTGAAATTTGGTCTCAGACATTTACTAGCTGTATGACCCTGGACAAATCGATTACTTTTTATTTATCATAGTTTTCTCAACTGTAAATTGTGAAAAATAATGGCAGTTATTTTCAGGTTTGCTGTGAAGCTCAGCAATTGACATGTTTTTAAAGTGCTTTGCACAGGACCTAACATATAGTAAGATCTCTATAAATGCTCTTACAATTACATTATTATTATTAAACTTTGCCCAAGTTATTCATTAGCTTAATTCGTTTTTATTTTTCTCTCAAGCATTCTCTAAATCAACTACCTGCCATCTAAAAAAGTGAAAATTTTGTTTCCTCTTTTTCTCTCAATTTCTTTTTCTTGTCTAATCCCAATAGCTAGCATTTCTAGTACTATGTTGAATAACAGTGGTGATAATAAATATACTTACTTTATCCCCCTGATTTTTATTCAAAAGGTCTGCTGTTTTTCCACATTACAGTTAATGCTGACTCTTGGTTTTAGATAGATATTTAAAATATTAAGGAAAAATATTCATATGTTTTCTAATATTTTAACAGGAATTGCTGTTATATCTTGTCAAAAACTTTTCTTACATTCTTTGATATGATTATGTGATTTTTGTTCTTGTCATTAATATTAGTAGTCAATTTTGTTTTTAATTTTCCTAATATTGACCCAACTCTGCTTTCAGGTATGAATTCAACTTCATTATAATGTGTAATATTAGTGATAGTGTTCTTGCTAATATTTTATTTTTTAAAAGTATTGATACTCTTCAATGATATTTGTCTGCAGTTTTCTTTCTCTTTTTTTGACTCTCATTTATCAAGATCAGATTTGTGCATAGAAGAAATTTGTTTTGATTTTATCTTTTCCTGTTCTTAAGTAGCTCTTTTGACATTTTGGAATTGTTCCTTAAATGATAAAGTTTATTTTTAAATCTATATGGTATTGGGTTTTGGGAGAATTGGAGAAAGATCATTCATGGCTTATTCAACTTCCTTTTTATGAAGAATAGGTTTTTTAATTTAATTTTTTTGTTTTTTGTTTTTAAATCTGGTCATGCTATACTTTGGTAATTTTTTTTTTTTATCAGTTTCATTTAATTATCCAGTTTTATTGATATATAACCAATTGAAATACAATGATATGGCAAACTGGATGGAATGCTGACCTTAGAGTTAGGAAGAATTGATCCAACCACAGACATTTACAAGCTGTGTGACTATAGGAAATTCATTTAACTTCTGTCTGCCTTAGTTTCCTCAACTGTAAAATTTGGATCATAATAGCAATGCAAACAAAATAAAATCTGAGCTGGAAAAGAAAATGACAAACCTGTCCAATATCTTTTCTGAGAAAGCTCCAAATGGTGTTCAGAAAAGGTCAGACATTATTGAAAAATGACTGAACAATAGCACCTATCTCACCAGATAGTTGTGAGGTAAAATGAGTTATTTATAAAGCACTTAGCACATAATAAATAATTTAAAAATGTTTGTTTCCTCTCTCTCATTGAAATAGTTTCCAATAGTATTTTTTATTCTTGATTGCTGTTTTATTTTTTTCATTTTTGATACTGCTATCTTGACATTTTTTCTTTTGTGAAAATAAAATTAGCTAATGATTTATTATATTGCTTTTTTTTTAAGTTCCTAGTTTTATTTTTTAATTCATTGGGAGTTTTGTTTTCAAGGACTCTTTTGGTAGCATCCCAGAAATTTTGGCATTTTTTTTTATCACTGTTATCATCTTTTTTAAATTAAGTTTTTATTGATATCTTGTTTTTCATATCACCAAAATTTCTTTCTGTCTTCTTCCCTTCACAGTCATATCATTTAATAAATATTTAAAAAACAAAACAGAAAAAGGAAAAAAATCACCAACCCCGATCGCTACAATCACTTACTAAAAATAATTTGACATTAAATTTGAAACATTTTATATATTTTTTGAAAGCACACTTTTACAACAGTGTAATTATGTTTATGATGAATAGTCAATTGTCTCAAGTATAGCCCAAAGATTTTTATCTTTTTAAAAATAGATTTTTATTAATGTAATTTGTTTTTTAAACATCACCATAATTCTCCCAAGAGAAGCCATTGTCTTTTTTCAGTATAACTCCATAACACTCCATATAACAAACAATTTTTATGCCAAAAAATATGGAAAAAAATCAGTATAACTGACAAATATGTAAAAAAAAATCTGAAAATACATATCTTGGACTAGACTCATGGATCTCCCACTTCTGTATAAGTGTGGCATGGGGTTGCACTATAATATATCTTCTTTTACTCTAGACTTATTGTTTGAATTTTTTTTCCATGCTTTCTCAATGATTGTAATTAATCATTTCTTATAGTACAGTAATAATATATTCTATTCATATGAAATAATTTTTGGAAGCTATTTACTAAGCAGTGGATATTCTAATTCTTTCCTTTCTTCCTCTCCTTCTCTCTTTCCCTTCCTTTCCTCCTCCCTTCTCTTCTCCCCTACCTGCCCTCCTTCTCTCTCTCTCTCTCTCTTTCTTTCTTTCTCTCTCTCTTTCTCTCCCTCTCCTTTTCCCTCTCCCTCTCCCTCTCTCCCTCCCAAATACAAATAACTACAAATATTATGGTGAATTTTAAATGATTGTCTTGGCATAAATAAGATTTAATAATAGAATCTCTGTGTTAAAGGGTAAAGACATTTAATCACTTTATTTGACTAACTTTAAATTGCTTTCCAAAATGGTTATAATGATGGACAGTTCCAATGACAATGCATGAATGTTTTAATAACCCCTCAACATCAATTAATTAAACAAATCCTTAATGACCACAGTACCACAAAATTATAATTAAAGATATTTTGATAAACAATTCAAAATTAAGTATACAGTAAATAATTTGATCCTAAAGAATATATGTGTTAACGAACAAATCATAGAAACAAGCTAATTTGATCACAGAAAATGACAATATAACAAAATTTATGGAGTACAGCCAATAGGAAAAAATCTGTCTCTAAACTGAACAAAAAAAAGAGGAAAAAAAGATCAACAAAGTAGACTTAAATTAAACAAAACCAAGCAATAATTCATAGAAATGAACAAATCTAATAGTCTAATGTTTGAAAAATCCAAACATCCCAGTTATAGGGGTAAGAACTCTTTACTTGAAAAAAACTGCTTCAAATAAGATGAAAACTGGAAAGCAATCTGATAGAAATTAAGTATAGGCTTTTAAATGACTAAAGTAAACTTCAAATGTAAAAAGAAATCACATCCAGGTTTTAGCACAGTTCCGATCATAGAAGGTGTTTAATAAGTGTTTGATGATTTTCTGACTAACATCATAAACAAATTATAGAAGCATCATATCATAAGTATATTAACAGCTTTTGATATCTTTAAAATCTTTTAATATGTAATATGTCCTCTTTAAGCTGTAATCATTTGTTGAAGATAATTTGGCACTAAATTCATGAGATTTTGGAATAAATTTTGCAGTATCTCATTGTGAAGACACACTTTTACCATATTACATATTAAGCATAACTTTTAGCAGAAACCCATTTTTCCATGTCTAGTTTCCAAATTTAGAACAAAGATTTTCTTTTTAAATTTTTTTGTTAATTAATTTTTTTCTTTTAATATTCCCATAATTTCCTCTAGTATCTTTTCCCTCTTTCCCAGAGAGTCATCCAATATTTTTAAAGGAAAAAAAAAAGTAGGAGAAGAAATCAGTATATCATGAAGACTGTGAAAAAATATATATAATGTTCCATACTTCTGAACCTCATTTACAAAAATACAAGAATAGGGTTATGGTCTTATTCTCTCTCTCTCTATTTTTTTTTCCTGGAGCAATTGGGGTTAAGTGACTTGCCCAGGGTCACACAGCTAGGAAGTGTTAAGTGTCTGAGATCAGATTTGAACTCAGGTCCTCCTGACTTCAAAGCTAGTGCTCTATCCACTGCGCCACCTAGCATTCCTTTTATTCTCTTTTGTTAAGCAATGTTTGTTCCTTGTAATTTCAAAACACTTGTTTTTGATTTTTTTTTTTTTTTTTTTTTTTTGGTGGTTGTCCTTCTGATTTGCATTGTGGTAGTCATTGTCTGTTCAAAGTACATATTTTTCTTGACTCTGCTTACTTTATTCTGCTTGTTCAATTCATGGAGCTTCTTTTTAATGTTTCTCTATGCTTATATTCATCATACAATGTACTATCCATTACATTTATATATCACAATATTTTCATTTTCAAGAAAAATCCCATCTCCCTTAGTCTTTCCTGTCATAAAAAGTGCTGATATAAATGTTATTGTTGTACAGACATGACTGACTCTTCATGACTTCATAGACCATAGTACAGCAAGCTTTTCTATTCAGTGTATATTTAGATGAGTGTGTGTGTGTGTGTGTAGGTATTCTTATCAACAGCTGCCTTTTCAAATGGCTTTCCGAAGTAGTTGTACTAATTCATAGCTTTAACTATAATGTGCTAATGTGCCCATCTTCTCCTGTACTCCTCTCATCTTCACTGTGCTGTTCTTTTGCCAGATTTGTAAATTGGCAGGATCATTTTGATGTACATTCTCTTATATTAGTGATTTCAAATATTATTTCATATGTTTACTAATAATTGACAATTCCCCTATTATTTATTCATTTCCTTTAATCATCTATAAGACATAAATATTACATTTGTGCAGATACATGTGTATATATAGACTGTGGTATTCACCTGTATCTATTGTTTATGTTTTTTATGTATTGTTTCCATACCAAGCCATTATCAGATACATTGGATACAAAGATACTTCCATTTTTATTACAAGTACATTATTTTCATTTGAGAAGTTTTTCAGTTTGGTATAATTCAAGTTAATTGTTTTATCTTTTGTAATTGTTTTTATCCATTGTTTGGTTAAGAATAAATTTAGCTATAGCTTCAAAGGCATATAAATTATTTAATGTATTTTCTTTTCTTATGTAACACATATAATTGAAACGATAAAAGAATTTTGTGTGCTTTGATAAATTAATCCCTATATATTCTGTTCTATGTTTTAGTTATGTAGAATATGATTTCCCTTTCTTTTTTGCCTTGGATTTTATTGCTCACATAAGATTTTGTACTTCTTTTGCCAAGCTGTTAGTTCTTTTTCCATTTTTTCCGTTATATTCTTCTTTCTTTTCTATTTTTCTTCCAGTATTCTTATTTGATTTTTAAAATCACAATATTTTTTGCTGTGTCTCTCCCAGTTGAACATAGCCCAAGCTATGTTTTTTCTTTGAGGTTTTGTTTGTAGATGTTTTGGATTCATTCTCTTATGATTTCTGCCTTTATTTGTGAGTGAGTGAGAGTGTGTGTGTGTGTGTGTGTACAACCCAATGCCTGGAACATTTTAGGGGCTCAATAAATGCTTATTGAATTAACGTATTTTATTTGAATTGTGTTATTTTTGTTATCTTTCTACTTTAATTTTCATTTTCCCTTTCACTGCTATTTATATCAGCATTCTCACAGCTTTGAGATTGTGTTCTAAAGCTATTTAAATTTTTGAAAGCCTTGTTGAAGACCATTAAGACCTTTCCACTGTGGACTTGGATAATAATAATAACCAACATTTATATAGCAGCTATTAAGTGCCAGATACTTTGCTAAATGCTTTGCAATTATTATCTCATTTGATCCTCACAATCTTGATAGGTAGATACTGTTGTTATTCTCATTTTATAGAAGATAAAATTGAAGTACAGGGTTTAAGGTCATGTAACTATTAAGTGCCTTCCTAACTCCAGTCCTGTATTGCCTGATGCTCTTAGGAATTCTACATTAAGACACCGCCTCATACAGGTTTTTAGTTTTCACTTGTTTGTTTTTCTTAAAAGGCATTAAAATGCTCCCTTAGACTTAATTGATTAATGAAAATAAAAGCTGAGTTTATTGACATAGCTCACTGATGATCTAGGTGCAAAAAAGCTATATATAGATCCACCTGATTCAATATTTTTTTACTCGCCAAAGTTCTCTTCCATGCTATTTCTAAATAAATCCTGTTATGGTGTATTAATGTACTATTTGGTTCTGGTCCTGATACTGAATTATCATACCATCTTGAGTCAGGTCTGGTTCAGAGCAATATCCTACTTCGTATCATACTTACCTGGCATGTAAATTATAATCTATTTTTGGATTGTTAAATGTCTTGAGTACAGAAAGGTTTTATAATTTTATATTTTCATCTTTCTCCAAGTGCAGTGTCATGCACATAATAGTCATATTTAACAAGGTGTTAACACCCTGATATACTTCATTCTGACATGTTTTGGGGGAATTTTATTCTATATTGAATGGGAAATGTATAAATCATTTGATTTTACTTTTTACCTCTTATGATTTAGCTCACATCTGACTTAGTTGTTTTAAAATGAAGCCCTCCAATCCAGCCATTCTGGAGAACAATTTGGAACTATGACCAAAGGGCTATAAAACTGTGTATATATACCCTTTGATCCAGCAATGCCACTCCAGAGTCTGCATCACAAAGAAATCATAAAGAAGGGAAAAGGACATACACATGCAAACGTGTTTGTAGCAGCTCTTTTTGTTGTGGCAAAGAATTGGAAAATAAGTAGATGTCCATCAAGTGGAAAATGGCTAAATAAGTTATGATATATGAAAGTAATGGAATATTATTGTTTTACAAGAAATGTTGGATAAGTGGATTTTAGAAAAGCCTGGAAAGAGTTACACAAACTGATGCTGAGTGAAACAAGCAGAATGAGGAATACATTGTATACAGTAACAGCAAGATTGTGCGATGATCAACTATGACTTATTTGGTTTTTCTTAATGGTTTAGTGATCTGACATAATCCCAATCAATTTTGGGTGGAAAATGTGGTCTTCATCCAGAGAGAGAACTCTGAATGTTCTCTGAATGTAAATCAGTATATGCTTTGTTCACTTTTTCCCCCTTTTTCTTCTGTTTTATTTTTCTTTCATGATTTTCCCTCTTTTTCTGATTTTTCACTCCTAATGGATTCATATTCATAAGGAAATATGTTTTTTGAAAAATGAATATACATGTATAATAACAACAACAAAAAAAAACCTCGAAGCCCACTTAACAGTGATTGCTTTGCAATTGTAAGATAGTATGTTATAATGTAACAATATGCACTTCACAACCTTGTAGGTTATGAAATAGATAATTCAAATATTGAGACTTAGAGACTAAGTAACTTGTCCAAAATCATTGTCAGCAGATGTCAGAGGTGATACTTGAACCCAGACTCTTCTGGCTTCAAGCCTCTAATTGTAGAGATTAGAGAAATTTATGCTGGAAACACTTCTCTTAGTTAAATGGAAGATTATTATTAAAGCCAAAACCTTTCTCTGACCCAAACATATGTTCCAAATGCACAAAGCATTTATTTTACATGCTTACTAAGTACAACTCTACCAAGATTATATCCTTTTTTTGCTTAAGCTTAATGACAAATGTACCTTACATATTTTAAACTTAGATTTTACTGGTAGTTTTAATACAAGGAACATTTACAAGTTACAAAAATAAGATTAATTTCTTTATAAGAAAGGACATTTCTTAGGCAATTAATGATGTGGTTTAAAATAATAACTAACCAAAAAAAAAAATCAAATGAATTCCTAGAATAACAATGAAGAAATTGATTTTACACAAATATATGCAAGTTTTTTTTTTTCTTTCTGAAACTTTAAATCTGGTTTCTATTAACTGGATTGGATATTAGTAAGGGTTACTGGTTTCCTGTAGGTTAATTTGAAAAGCAATCTGGATTTCCTGTGCCTCAGCTGGAGCTTGGTTTTCATGATCTTTTAACCATGAAATCACAGGAGACCATAATAATGCCAAATGGCTCAGATTTCATAAATAGCAAATCCTTGGTGAGGGGTGGGGAATTTTAGCCATAAATCCTCAACAGGCCATAATAATACCTAAAGGCAGGTTTCATAAATAACAATAGAAATAACTAATATTCATATAGTACTCAGTATGTGCCAGTCAAGTGCTTTACAATTATTATCTCATCCATTCTTCCCAACAACCCTGAAAAGTATAAATGGCAGTTCCTTGGGGTAAGAGAGGATGGTATATGGGGACAAAATGTTCTTGTTGTCCTATAGTTAGGTTTTTAAGTCCTCTGAGTCAGTTGTTGTCCTATAGTTAGGTTTTTAAGTCCTCTGAGTCAGTTAAGTTTCAAAGACACTTTTGATAGCTTTTAAGGGAAAGGTAACCTAGTCAGCATGGGGGTAGGTAATATATTTTTTTTTTTTACCACATGTGTTTAATTACAATAATTAAATATACATGGTTTGTATCTCACATAAAATATAAAGTCATTAAAAAGGTTTTTCCTCATATGATAGGTATGATACCAGCTCACTGTAAATTTTTAAATAAGATGCTCATCCTTGGGATGAAACAGTATAATTCAGTGTTTAAGCATAAATAAAAGCACTAGTTGATGCCCTTCCTTAATGTTTATTTTCTTATTATTATGAACTTGACAAGCATTAGTACAGTTGAACATTTCCTTATATTAAGAAAAAAAGAATTGTTGATTGACTCATTTTTTTGATACTAAGTACCTTCTCAAGATTCCTCAGTTGTCTTATCTTCTTTGACTGGAGAACTGGAGCAAAAGAGTAAAAAATTTGTTCCCAAAACTTCCTTTGTTAGAGGCCTCAGATCAGAACTTTTCAGATAATTCTCCATTTTCCATCTGCAGTTGTACTTGACTTCAACTAGTTCTCCTTGGTAATTCCCTAAATCATCTCTCCCTTTTAGCTTCTTTGTGTGTTGATTTTCTCATTAGATTGCAAGCCCCTTGAGGATAAGGACTGTCTTTTTTCTATTTGTATCCCCAATGTTTAGCAAAATGGCACATAATACACAATTAATAGATCTTTATAGCATTGAATTGAATGACTGCCCAAGAAACTGTGAACCTACAACACTGACCTGCTTGTCTATCTGAACCTTCTTCAACTCTCTTATTCTTGAAATTATTCTCTGTTGCTATTATTTTATGTATTCTTTTTTCTAATATCTTTATCATTACCTCTCCACACCCCATCCTCCCCAAAAGCTCTTTATCATAACTAAATTATAGTCATGTAAAACAAATCAACATATTGGCTGTATTTGAAAATTATCTCATTCTATATTACTAGTCCTTCACTTCTCTGTGAAGATTAATCATTTCATTAATCATAGATCTTAAGTCTTTCTCATTTGTCATCTTTTATAATGTATCAGTATTTATAGAAATTGTTCCTTTCTTTCTATTTACTTTCTTCTGTAATAGTTCATATAAATCTTTTCAGATTCTCTGAAATCATCCCCCATGTAATTTCTTACAATGCAATACTAGTCCATTATATTCATACAACATAATTTATTTTGCCATTGCATAAATGATGAGCAAATATAGAAAACCTAATTATAGTTCTTTGCTATAACAAAAATTCTGCTATAAATATCTTGTTAATACATATAATCCTTTTTATTTTTGATATCTTTGAGATTTAAGTCTGGTGATTATATTACTTAATCAAAAGATAAGCACACTTAAATAATTTTTTGGAATACAGTTCAAGATTGTTTTACAAAATGGTCAAGCCATTTTGTAGCTCCACCAGAGTGCATTGGTATTCCTTAATTTTCATAGTCCTCTCTAAACATTGTCATTTTCCTTTTAAAAAATAATTTGGTCATCTCTGTCAATTGGATAGGTGTGAGATCTAACTTTAGTGTCCTAGTGCAGTTTAAATAAAGTTTGTAGGAAAAATGTTACTGACTTCTTACATAAAATGAGATTTATCAGTTACTATTTGGGATGTCTGACAGTTTGACTATATGAGAACAAATCTGTGTGTTTTGTTAGTGAAATTTTCAGGAAGTCGTTAGAATTATGGAGAGAATTGAATGGAGAAATACATCATTTTAAAATTTAATTCTTTTTTTAAAATTAAGAATCCAACATCATCAACAAATATGAACCTTTCCATATACAAAGAAAAGAAAAAAAGATTGTACATATAACCATCAATCTATTCCATACAGGTTGTCTTTTTAAAAAGCATATATTAAATTTAACACTGCCCTGCTTACTTCTCTAGATATCCTTTTACTGTATTCTGTACATTTTAAAACTTTTTTTTGACTCTCTTTTCCTTTCTGGCATTGTTACTACTTTAATGTTTTAAGCCTTATTTGTTTTGTCCAAGCCTACAGCTCCAAGGAGCCAGTTGGACTGCAATGACAATGATTTTTTATTTGCATGCTTAGCCCTTAGTCATATAGATTCATAACAAACTAAATGACTTTATAAACATATGAGGAAGGGAGTGTGGGTCTTGGGACTGATGAGCTCTATTCCTGTCTAGGATGCTGTTTTTGATTTGAATCTAAAGGACAGGTACCTGATGAGCTACAATTGTACATTTTTTTTTGTTGTTTATGTTTAGTCAAAGGGTTTATTGTTGTTAATGTAAGCCTCATTGATTCAGTCTTCCCAGGCCCTAGATTTGCATGTGGATCCCCCTTGCACATGTAATGTTTAGCCACCTGGTTCACAGACCACAGACATATAGATTTTCTAGGCCTCTCCATGAAGCATTTCTGGCTTGGAAGGACCTCCCAGTTGTGCTCTGTTGACATAATTGATAATTCAAGGTTATAGTTATGTTATGATGAGGTATGAGACTATTATAGGTGTAAGATTTCCAAATAACTACATAGAAATATTGGGGGAGAAAGTCCTCTCTCAGTACCCCAGAATGTGCCTAATTTGAACAACGAATATGCAGGAAACATTTTATTCCAATGATCTGGTTTTGATTTAAGACACTGATTCCCACCTTTGAAATTGCCATTTTATTTTCTGAGTGCATTTTATCATTATGGAAATATAAAATTAATTATATAATCTTAACTGCTATATATCCCAAGAAGAAGAATAAAAATCCTGAAAATTTGTTCCTATTTCCCTTATCTTTCAGAATGATTTTTCTTGTTATTTTTAATTCCTTCTTCCCTTGAAAGAATATGTAGGAAGTATATATACATGTGCATTTATAAGGCATGGACTTATGGCATGTAAGTAAACACACACACATATGTAATATACTCATGCATTCAATTCACCAATCAGTCAATAATCATTTATTAAACATTTCTCAGGTACTATGTTAGGTGTATATTTAGTTGCATACAAAGTCAAAAATGAAACAATCCCTGCCTTCAGGGAGTTTATATTCTATCCAGGGAGACGATATAGACTTATATACAAAATATATGACAGACTATATAATGTAGTGAATAGTCATCCTTGGATTCAGGAAGACTTTGATTCAAGTTTACATTTAAAAAATCTTTTAAAATTTATTTATTTTTGGTGAAGCAATTAGGGTTAAGTGACTTGCCCAGGGTCACACAGCTTATAAGTGTTAAGTGTCTGAGCCAAATTTGAACTCTGGTCTTCCTGACTTCAGGGCTGATGCTCTATCACCTAACTACCTCTTTTTACTTTTTTTTTTTTTTTTTGATTCAAGTTCTAAAGTTTTATCTCTTTCATATATTTGCTGTACAAATATGAGTAACTCACCTACTCTCTCAATGTCCCATGAAAGTTTCTAAGAATATAAGTTACAGAGCAGGTATCAATCTACCTTAGGAAAGGAAATACTTCACTGGAAGCTATCTAAACCACTATAATCAATCACTAGCATTGTTGATTGATAAATAGATAATATACATAAAAATATAAGGTTCATTTTGGTGAGGAAAGGCATAGGGAGCTATGGGGATCAGGATAGGTTTCATGTATATGGTATTTAAGTCTTGAAGAAATATAGAAAATCTAGGAAGTGCTTTCTAGACGTGGGGGACAACCAGGGAAATTAGAAAGAGACAGAAAAAGATGTTGTGAGTGAGGAACAATGAGAGGAACAGTTTGATTGAACCATCGAGTATAAAAAGGGAATTAATAAAATTGAAAAGATTAAATAGGGCCAGGTTGCAAAATGACAGACTGAGGAGTTTATATTTGATCCCTAAGTTAATTGGAAGTCATTGAATAGGAAACTGACATGGTTTGACCTATGCTTTGGGAAAATTATCTTGGCAGCTGAGGCATTGGTAAAGATTTCGGATGTCATTAAGAGTGATTTTAGCCATCAATCAAGAAATGAAAACAGATATAAGATATATTTAGAGGTAAAAATATAAAATTCTAATTTTCAACCCATTCCTTACTTAAGCAATGTCATTAAGAAAATATAAATAGGTTAAGAACCAAGCCCCTGCATGGACCTCTATGGTATGTACTATTTGATTCCTGTCTACCAAGAGGTGCTAAGTACAGGATTCTCCTGTAAGTAAATTCCCTAATAAAGCTTGGACTGATTACTCTGACTTTTGTGTGCTTATTTTCTTGGAATTTTCATGTCACAAGGAGATGCAATAGGGAACTTTGGTGTCCTACAATGCATTCTGCTATCATTTTCTGTTCAGATATAAAGTTTCTCTCAGAAATAATTATTCAGTAACAAATTATTGGTCAGATTGCTGACCTTTCCCCAAAATTTACTGTACCCTGACCATCTTATCTAGTTGTTGCCCCATCCAACTAGAAAACTTCGCAAAGAACTTAATCCAAGTGAATTCAGGTTCATTGTGTTCCCTGCTGTCAGATTTGGGTGATATGTGTGTGTGCATGCGTGTGTGTGTGTGTGTGTGTGTGTGTGTGTGTGTGTGTGTTCTTTGTCTAGATTGCTTAAGACTGGGGGTATTTTGGAAGTAAGAGTGATCAAGAATCATGTATCCTAGCCCCTCAAAAGAAATAAGTCCATCTCATAATATTAATTCTTCTCATTAATTGTTAACTAATCAGAATAGAATACCATGCACTGGAACACCCACTCTTCGAAGGTCACAAAAGCACTTCTGGGTTCCATGAAGGGTCTTTGGCATTTGAGAGTGTCACTGATCCCTTTTATTAATTATCTGCTAGTGCGATTAATAAAATGATTAATTACCCAGAAACTGTCTCTTGAACTTTTTCAATATCACAAAGTTAAAGTTATATGTAGATAGTGTGGAAGAGTTATAAATTTTGCATGCACAATGGAAAGGAAAATATGCTTTGGAAAGATGAATAATTTTTCTTTGAAAGAGACATAAAATAGAACACCGTTTACAATCTAATTGTCTAAAGTCATCCATTTAGTCTGACATTTAGTAAATGGCACATTTTCAAGAGAGCACATTAAAAGAATATGATTTGGTACAAAATAATTTTTGAGGTCAGGTACATTTGAGCTTTAGTACACAAAAACAGTCAACATTTAATGCCTTCATATATTGAAAATGTAAGGCTTTAATGTAAGTTTCCTAGGGTATAAAGGCCAGGCAAAATAGATTTCTTTCATTCAGTATGATGAACCATTCTCTGCCTTGATTTCTTTATTGTTTTAGGACATAATACATATATTTTCAGAGAAAGATTGATGATTTTAATTTTATCTAGAAGTATTCTTTCACTGGTCATATTAGAAAGCTTGAGGGCAAGTGCATTATGGAGTTTGAGGATTTTTTTAAAGATTAAAATAGTTGCTCAACCTACAATCAACATTATTATTCAGATTGTTGAAGTGACAGAAGTGATACTACTCTAATGAAATTTTAATAATTATAGTCATGGTGTAATATTTGCACCCTGTATTGTCTGACCAAGGCCAGCACTATTTTTTTAGTTTAATCTATTTCTCATTACATTATATACCAAGATATCTCTCTCCACAATCACATTTTAAAAAGGAATCTAAGAATAAAAAGGAAAGAGAAATGTTTCTATTGTGGATTTGGGGAGGTTCTGGAAAATTTGCAAAAATTTTTTACATTTGTCATTTCATTTGAATTAAGTATTAACAAGTCATCTGACTTTTGGAAAACTAAACAATATAAAATTGTTGAGATTGAGTAGCTTAACCTGTTTATGAAATAGCTTTAGAGAATGAAAGGGGCTCTATCAAGATTGTTCATTACAGCCACCTGTTGCCCACAAGAGTCTTAATGGATTTTCCAGTGAACATGGGGAGAAAAATGATGGATACTAAACTCAATGAATGCTGACCAGAAGAGACTATCTGCTAGTTGAATAACTGTCCAAACTATATATGAATGCGGAAAGTGATGTTTCCAGTGAATAGACCTATGTATACTAGGGGGAATTGAACCCAGAATCCAGAAGTAATTCTTGCCTATATCATTTACTAATTCAATTACTAGATTACTTGTGATGGTATAGATAAAAATAAAGAATTAGTTACAAATGTATCCAGAAATTATATCCCTAAAGTTACTAAATTATAGATATTCCTTGAGCCAAGAACCTCACTACCAGGTCTGTATCATAAAGAGATCAAAGAAAGAAGATTTATATGTACAACAGTATTTATAAGTAGTTATTTTTGTGGTATAAAAAGCTGAATTAAGAATGAAGTATGCTGGTAAACATTTAACAGCTGGCTCTCTGGGAAAATGGCTGTACAACTTTTAGGGTAATTATGTAAATACTTTACTCTTTCATTTTGTTAATTTTAGAAATTTGACAATACAATAATAAAGTTCTGGTTTGTATTTGCTAATTTACAAAGTATAAATACTCCTCCAGAAAATTTAGCATTGGACTCTCTGCTACAAGCTGGCTTGTGATTGCAAATATCTATTGATTGGGAAATGGTTAAAAAATATTATGGCATATAAATGCAATAGAATACTATTATGCTATAATAAAAAATGAGAGGGACAGGTACAGAAAAAGAAACTGGGAACACTTGTTTGAATGAATTCACAGGGAAGTGAGGCTCGCAAGGTATGTAATATCAATCACTTTGAATATTTAAGAGATCTGATCAATGAAATGACTGTAATTCCAGAGGAATGATTATGAAGCATTCTACACACCTCCTGACTGAGAAGTGATAGATATATGTGTGTATGTGATGTATTATGTATGTGTGCGTACACATACATAACATATACATACATAAATATATATATTTAAACATGAACAATGCAAGAATTTGTTTTGCTTCACTATACACATTTGTTCAATGGTTTTTTTTCCTTTTTTAATGGTAGGGTAGCAGTTTTCTGATACAGATTTAATTTCATCAATAGAGAAGAAACACATACACACACATACACACACACACACACACACACACACACACCCACCCACCACTGAACATTTGTATGGTATTGATTATATGGAATGTTTGGACAGGTTTGTACTAGGTTTAGATAACTTAAGGATTTCCATTTGATTCTATCCATAGTATCCATAGTAAGAATGCTGAAAGTGTAAATATAAATACCTGACCTCATAGTATTCTTTTTAATAAGAATAACAACAATTATAATAGCCAACAATTATATAGTACTAGGCACTATGCTAAGCTTTTTGCAATTACCTTCTCATTTAATTCTCACAACTCTGGGAGATAAGTGCTATTGGTATCTCTATAATCCAGATGAAGAAACTGAATCTGAAAGTGGTTAAGTGCTCCAACGTCATAAGCTAATAAGTATCTGAGGTTTGAACTTGGGTCTTCCTGATTCCAGACCAAGAACTCTGTTCACTCTGTCACCTAGGTGCTTCCACACACTGGCTTCAGTAGCCTACCTGAAATGATATAAATGGGTAAGAGACTATGGAGGATAACTTGGATTAGAGTAGGGTTGAAGGATGCTTAATTTTCTGGTTCAGTTTTACAAATACAACCATAGTATGACTACCAATAACTTTCCTATTAACTCAAGTTTCAAAAATCATTCCAAAATTTCCTTCCTGAGGATGGAATCCATCTCCTTCATTGGCTTGGGAAGGAAGCAGGTTCTGTGGCTTCTCCCTTTTTTCTCAGAGCATCTATTTGCACTATTGTAGTATTTGCCCAAGTTACAACTGTCCCAAAATCCTGCTCAAATTTCACCAATTGATCATGGGAAAGACCCATATTTAAAGTATGAAGCTATTTAGGTGGAGCTCTATCCAGGAAAGTGATTTTATTGCTCTTGAGACAGGCATGGCATAGGATGCAGCAAACCTTGGCAGAAAGCTGAATGAAACCAATCTACCATCCTATTTCCTTTAAAAAAAATTCACCTCTTCCCTTGCAGATCCCCATCTGTAAGCTAACTACAAGGGGAATTAATTTTTATAAGGCTAAGTGCAAATAACCTATCATCTCAGCCTTATAGATAAAGGGAGAAAGAGCATATCCCTTCTGGAAGCTCTAACGTCTTGTTTTTACTCTTGAAAAAGTTTCTCAGAGAGCTCTTCCCAACTCACAGAAATCTAAAGCAGAGAACCTTTCAGCTCTGGCTCCATCAGATCATACCCTCAGGAACCCTTGCTTCTAAGATTCTTCAGGTTTCTATTTGAACTCTGCCCACTCCCTCTCATCTCCACTCTTTTCTCCCCATGGCTTATTCCTTCTATTCATGGTTTCTTTGTACTTCTGGAGTGGTAAGAGGATAACTTAAGGTTGACTACCATTCAGTCTGGACCCCAACTCCACTCCCCTTCTCCAGTTTCATAACTCCTCTTTCAGCAGGAACCTCTGGGTCAGAGAATATAGAGGAGGTCCTGTATAGTTCTACCCAAAGTCATTGTATCAGTAATTGTCCCCACAGGATCTATTTTGACCTATGGTACTCTAACATTGTGATCTAAATTTTGGAGAATTTTGCAACAGCCCCTTAAGATTTTTGGAAACATCAGGAGACATCAGGCCTAGGAATCATATTTTGTATAAGAATGGTCTACTTAGAACATATTTCACTTGGAGATGAAGATGCAAGCTCAAAATATTAGAGTTCATGTTGTTGGTTGATTTGTGACTTTTCATTTAGAACAACTAACATAATGAAAGAGAAGCACAAGAAGGAAATTAAAGGAAGCTCTATACAGATAGAGTGGCAATTATATCAACTAAAAAAGAGAAACTAGATGTCAGTATAATCTTTCTGAAATTCTTAGAAATTACTGCTAAACACTGAACTTTTTTGAGAAAAACCAAAATGTGTGTGAACTCGATGAAAATTTCAAACTATGAATGTGCATACTATTAGGAAGTCATAAACTTCTATTCACCATACATTCTTGTAGCTAATTCAGTTGTTTGTCTTATACAGATGTAGCGATCAGAAATATTTCATTTAGAGAAGTTATGTAATACAGCACTTTATTATAATACACCATCATTATTGAGTGGGGCAAGGAACACTAGGACACAGAACACAACTTTTGAATACACTGTCTCAGTGTATAATCAGGAGATGCAAACTTGAACCTTAACATACATTGATTCTTTGAACCAACTGCTGGCACTAAAAATACCTGATAACATGCCAATTCTCTGATTTTTTTTTTTTTTGGTACTGAATCTTAGCACTAATTTTCATAGAAATAACATATCATAAACTTACTGTCCACATACCCTGGAGATGACATTGATACCTCTAAAATAGGACCATGAAATAGCAGCTGTTTTCTCGCACAATCTCTAAGGAACTCCAATCTTACTTGTAAGAATTTTATGTGATTGAAGGAGAGCCTCCTGGCCCTTAAATGATACATATTGAAGGAATTCAGTCCTATCAGCTCTGCAGCCTCCCATTCTGTAAGAACAGTTCAAATACAGACATACATTTTTACTCTTTTTCTATGATTTATTGTATTAATATGTTGCTCACTTCTCACTTTAATAAATGTAATCACAGAAAATCTATAATCACAAGGTAGTCAGAATAAGGAAGGAGTGATGTGATTCTCCCCACATATACTGAACTTGAAGTAGTCACAGATTCAGTCATTCAGTCAATGGATCTAGACTATAAAATCACAAAAATGTAAGCTAGGTATGGCAATTTTCCTCTAATAATATGAATAAATCCTTCAGTAATTTGAGAGATTATAGTGCTCTGGCCATAGGGATAAAGGCAAATGACATGGTGCAGGAAATATCTTGTGAGTGTTTGACAGAATCAGTCATACCCTAAGGGCCTATGTGTAAAAACAGTAAGAATATTAATTTAGTAATTTCCTAGTCCAATTGTCAAGGATTCCAGTTTTAAGAGCTGGAGCCAGAAGTAGAGGAAAAATCAGGTCTTGCAAGGAAAGAGAAAAAATGTCTTCTATCTCCCATTGACCTTATCATTGGAGAGATTAAACCAGTATGAAATGTTCTGCCATGAGCAAAGACACATATTCAAGGACAAAAATGGATACAGAGTGATATTAACTAGAGGGAAGAAGTAACTTGAAGCAGCTTCAAGAAGCATGCCCTTCCACCAGAGGAAAAAAAAATTATAGACTTAAGAAAGCAGCAAGTTTTTGGACCCTACATCACAAAAACTACAGAGAAAAAAAGACTTTTCTCCATTAGTATTATGGATTATCCTTTGACATTGTACTCATTGTACTCTGTACTCAAGTTTTGCTCATTCTTTATATATAAATTGGGAGAATATGTCTCAAGATTTTGGCTAGAATGTTTTGTACAAATTATTCTTACTATTATCTTAGCAAATGTCTTTGCTAAAAATTAAATCTAAGTGGTTGTTAAAGAGAAGCACCCTTACTGGAGGCTCAGGAGCTACACTGTTAGAAATAGAGTTGTATAATCACTCAGTCAATAAACATTTATTGAATGTCATTTATGTTCTAGGGTTTGTACTAAGTACTGAGGATAACTTAAAATCTAGGAGGAGACAATAAACAAACAGATATGTTCAAAGCCACAACAGGGTACAGGAAGTAATTAAAAAGGGAAAGGCACTTGAAATAAGAGGAATTAGGAAAGGCTTCTTAGAAGTAGAAGATAAAAGGGGAAGGCACTTGAAATAAGAGGAATTGGGAAAGGCTTCTTGCAGAAGATAGGATTTTACTTCTGTTCTATACTATATAAATAATTCACTATCCACTTCATTTCCATGTTCACTCTTTCTCTTGATTTTTTGTCTAAATTTTTGTCTAAATAGCTGCCAAGGAAGGAATTTAGAATTGTATAATGTAAAAAGGAGGGAATGAATGAAATGGGCTTTGTAGAACTTTGGCTCTATTCTAATTACAAAAGACCTGCTTCTCTCTCCCCTCCAAAAAAAAAAAAAAAAAGATATTTTGTATTGATTTATCTTAGGTATGTTCTTGCCCAAAAATGTAAATTTTCTAAAGATAAGGATAATTCATTTATGTCTTTGCATTACTAGAGCCTAGCAATATACTTCTTCACCCACAAATACCTAATAAGTATTGCTTATCAATATTTAGTGATAGTTTTGATCTGAGTGGTAATGAGAAGTGTGGTAGAGGATTCTGCTGCCATATGCACATATTAATATCTACAGTCGATTATATTTTTACTTGTTTTGTTAGCTGTTTACCAATTACTTTTTAATTTAGTTCTAATACTCCAGAATATGGAAGTCCAAAATGACTGATGCCTCAGCTCTAGGCACCCAGGGCAGATAGAGCTCTGTAGTTAGTCAGGAAGAACCTAAGTTCAAATACTTACTAGCTCAGATACTTATTAGCTGTGCAATCCTGGACAAGAGATATAAGCTCTATTTGCCTCAGTCTCAGGTAATGAAATAGTACTTGTAAAGGGGAAAATAATTTAAAAAACTCTTAAGATTTTAAGTTGCAGAGTAGGTGTAGACCTGCACACTTGTGGTAGAGGAAGTTTTCTTACCAGGAAGTTCTCTTCATCAATTAAAATATAAGTCTGATTCTTATCTCTATAAGAGGTAATGGAAAATCAAAGAGCATCTTAAGGTTTTGAACTTGGGAAACTGGGAGAATAGTAATGATAGAAACAGTAAAGCCAGAAGGAAAGCTAATAAAACTCATTTCAATTGAACTTGAGGTGCTGTTAGAGGCAGTCTTTGGGCAAATTAATTGAGAATGTAAGTGTGGAATTCAGAGGAGATGTCAAGATTAGAAAACAACATTCTCTATATGATACTTAGCTGCATGATTATAATTCAATATAATCAAAATTTTAGATGTGGAAGGGACTTCAGCTGCCAATAGTGACGGCATTATTTATCCCTTTGATAGTTGATCTAGATAGACTTTTTTTTTTTTTTTCCATTGTAGAAGAGAATAAGTTTTTTTTTGTTTCCTTTGGATAAATATACAAAACTATATGTCCAAGAGAAATAACTTAGGGGAAAGGGATTAAAGTGGATACCAAACGATCTAAAACATTCAAAATTAATTTCTTGCAAAATTCTGGCATACATACATAAAGCAAATGCATTGATATAATCAAAACCTCTCCTTAAATGTTACCATACAACCAAGCAGTGTTATGGTTCCCTTTGTTTTTTGTGTAGGCCAACCACAGTCTTTACCTTTCCTTCTTTCAAAAATCACCCAAACGTCCCAAGATTAAAGTTATTGCCAAAAACAGCAAATAACAGTATATTCAGGAGAAGAATTAGAGTTTGAAATACTTGGAATCCATGAAAGGTCTGAAAAGTTCAGACAAACCATTCGAAAAACAGAATGTAATACTTTCTTGGAACTGGCCATCTTCAGTTCTAAAGTATCATAGTGTTTGATAGTCTGAGCTATGGAAAAGTTTTGACTGGGAGAAGAGAGCAATTTCCTTGTCTAATATTAAAAGTAAGAAAGAATTGAATGGAACCCAAAGTAGCCCAGAGAACAAAGGACATTTGCCTCCACATTCAGGACTTTGTGGTAGCAATTATTTAAAATCCCAAGCTTTGTAGGAAGAAGAAGGATATGTTTTCTCAAGAAATAACTATGGAGGACTTTAAAGCTAAGTCAAAAGAAAGATACACGCAAAAAAATTGTGTGTTAAGTGGGAAAATGGTGAAACAAGGCAAGAAAATACCTTGTTTTTCTAAATAAACCCACAAATAACTTCAAATAATTCCTCAAAATAAATTTTAGAGTAGTAGGAAAAATTAAAAGTTAGGGTAAGGCAGTCATTCCACCTAACTTAGGAGGATGTTAGAAAAGACCTGAACTCCTAGGATGGTAGTGTAGCCATAGTGAAGTGCAAATACTTTTCCAGCAGATAGCAATAAGTAAACAAGTAGTAAATCCTAGGAGCAGCTGTGTAGATGGCAGCCTTGACCTTTGGAACTTTTGTACCAGAACTACAAAGAAATTTAAATATTGTGGAGCTACTGACAGTAAAATACAAGATTTAGCATCTTCTACATTAAAAGACTAAAGTGCACGGGATTCTGAAGAGCAAAGGAATCAGGTTTATAATCGAGAAAGCTGAATATAATCCTGTTGGTGTTTCTTTTTCCAAAACACAGCCAGGTGAAAAAAGAGTTCAGATCTTTTATTGTGTCCTTCAATATAGTCCGGTTAGCTCAGGCCTGTCTCTCTGCTTGGTTCTAAGAGCTCTGCCCGAATGTCTCCAAATCCAAAGGTTTGTCCTTCCGACTTCAGCCAGCACCAAGGTAGAAGATATGATGAATCTCTCTTGCCTCGAAGATAGGGCTTGTAGGCTTCCCTGCAGAGTATTCCTCTCCGATTCCTGGGAATGCTCCAAGTAACTCTCCCAAGTAAACTCTCAAGCTCTAAGAGCTTCCTGTATATATATGATCTCCCAAAGGTTAACTCCGCCTTCTGGAGAGAGAGGGATTCTGGGTTATCTCCCAGAGTGCTCTCTGGCCCTAAGGGAGGTGTGATTTCAGATATCTCATACTAAGCCATACTAAGCCCTGAAATCTCTCAAACGTGTGAACTCCATTGAGTACTTTGATACTTATGAGCTCTCTAAAGGTGTGAACACAAGCATTGTTTCCATCAGTTGTACTTAGTACCTTGTTTCAAGTTCTGGCCCAAAATATCTCCTTCTAAGATCAAATCAATCATATTGAACCATGCCAAATTAGATAATTATTGTCTCTATCAACTCTAATGGCTTAACACTTTGTAAAGATTCCAACACAATCCTGCAAGGGAAATATATTTAATGAATTAAAGGACTTTCATATATTCTTAAAGAAAAAATAAAAACTGAATGGAAATTTTGACTTAAAAGAAACAAGGGAAACATAAGGAGGTAATCATAAAAATGATAAAAGATTTAATATGGTTAAATGCTTTACTTCTAATATAGGGGAAATGATATGTGTAACTCCTGGAAATATTATCATTGCTAGTATAGTTCAAAAATATATGTAGATTGAAGGTTTGGAATTCAGTTGATTGTAATGGCATAATCCTAAAAAGAAAATGGATGGGGAGAAGCAAAGTAGAGCAAAGTATCTCATACAAAAAAGGTGGATGGAAGAGTGCAGATAGTATGGGAATTATTCTTAATGTAACTGAGTTAAAGATGCAATAACATGTATATTTAATAAGTTTAAAAGTCTTAACTTACAAAGAAATAGGACGGCAAGTAGATAGGATAAGGGAGAGAATCTTTAAAGTGTGTAGATTAAGAATAGGATCAAAAGGGCATAGAATAAGTGAGGAACTTTTAGGAAGATGTAAACATTAGGGAGGCAGATGTAAATAAGATTTCTGAAGAGAGATAAGAGAGGGAGAAGGAGGAGAGAGAGAGAAATAGAGACACAGGGACACAGCGGGATAGAGAAAGATAGAAGAAAAGAAAGAAAAGGAGAAGAAAAAGAATGAGGAAAATAGAATGGAGGAAAATACACAACTAGCAATTTGAATGTGAATGGAATGAACTCACCTATAAAATGGAAACAGATATAGCATAATGAATCAAAAACCAGAACCTGACAATGTGTTGATAAGAAACACATTTTTAAAAAAAGAGACAATGTTTAAAGGATTTGAACAGCCAGTTTTCAAAGAAATCAAGCTACCTTTTTCATATAAAAATGCTCTAAATTACCAATGATTAGAGAAATGCAAATTAAAACAAGTCTGAGCTATCACCGTATAGCTATCAGATTGGCTAATATGACAGAGAGGTAAAATTATACATTTTGGAGGGAATATGGGAAAATTAAGACATTAATACACTATGGGAGGAGTGATATTCTGATTCACCTATTTTGTACAACAATTTAAAATTATGCTTAAAGATTTATAAAACCATGCATTGACCAAGTAATAACACTACAAAGTCTACGTCCACAAGAGTTTTTTTATTTAAAGAAAAAGGATCTATATGGACAAAAATCTTTAGTGATGGCAAATAATTGGAGATTGAAGGGATGTTCATCAATTGGGGAATGATTAAATAAGTTTTTCTCTATAATTGTGATGGAGTACTATTGTGATATAAGAAATGACAAGAAGGATAGTTTTAGAAAAACCTGGAAAGATTTTCATAAACTATTATAAAAGGAAATAAGCAGAACCAAAAGAATGTTGTAAATAGTAATATTAATATTATATGATGATCAGTTGTGAACGATTTAGCTATTTTCAACAATATAATCATCCTGAACAATTCTGATGAAAGCGCCTCTCCATTTCTAGAGAAAGAACTGATGGAATATGAATACAGATGAAAACATTCTTATTTTATTTTTCTTTAACCACCTGACTAATATGAAAATATGTTTTGTATGAATGCATCGTATAACAATAAATTTTTTCAGGAGGGGAGAGGAGAAAGGAAAGGATTTGGAACTCTAATTTTTAAAAAAAATGAATGTTAAAAAAATTTAACAAATAATTGGGGGAAATAAAATATTAAAATTTAAAAATAGAAGACTAACAGTAAAATTAAGGGGCTGGAGTAGAATTGATTAAGCTTCAGCTGATGTTAAAAAAAAAAAAAAGGAGGTGTAGCAATCATGGTCTCAGACAAAATTAAAGCTAAATAGATTTAATTAGATTAAATAAATGTTGACTTCCGACCAAGATGGGGCAGGAGGAAATTGGTAAGCCCCGGATTCCTCTCAGAATCCATCCTTACAAGCCTCAATTAATCCTGACTGGAAAAAAAAAAAAAAAAAAAAAAACCAATCAGTTCCAAGAAAAGACATCCTTGGTCCAGGAACGGCTGTTTTGCTCAGGGGGGCGGTTTTAGATGGGACAGGCTGAGGGCAGGCAGCAGGGAGAACCGGCAGGCAGCTCACAGCCGAGCAGACCAGAGGGGTTGGGGAGGATCTCAGCCGTTTGGGGGAACTCTGGATTGGGAACTTTGCCCTGGCAGGTCAGTAGCCAAAACAAAACACCGGGGTGAAGAATACAACCCCAAACAGCTGGGTTCCCTGAGACCGCCACCCCTCCCCACAGCATCTCAAGTTCAGGTCTCAGGCGCGGGGCAACACAGTCCGGTGCCTCCCGGGCTGCCCCCAGTCTGAGAGGGCTCAGAAGCCACCCAGCCCCCCCAAAAAAAACAGATTCCATTTGGGGTTTTTCCTTTTTTTTCCAGTTTGTCTCTGTTCTTCTCTGACAAAATGAGCAAAAAGTTAAAAAAGACTTTAACATTGGCTTTTATACAGGCGAGAAAGACCCTAAACCCTGAGGAACTAAAACAATTATCTTCGGGTTGAACCCAAGGAGGAGATCATCTGTTCCTAGCACAGTGAATCTAAGAAGAAATTAAAAGGTTACAAGAGGCTAGAAGAAAATGGAAAAGGAGGGATGTTCAAGAGGTGTGGGAAAGTCATCCCAATTTAAAGACAAGGGAAAAGAAATCAAACCCTTGAAAAATAGGATTATGAACTGAAACGAAAATGCTCTTAAAGAATAAATTCAAATGGAAAAAACATTCCATAGAACAAATTGGACAATTAGAAAAATAAAAAAAAGAAGTGAAGAAAACACTTCATTGAAAATAAGAATAGAATAAAAAATTGAAGCCGAGGAGACAAGAAGAACGTCCAACAAGACCAAAAAAACCAAAAATGGAGAAAAATGAAATATTCGGGGAAAACAGACCTGGAAAACAGGTCTAGGAGAGACAATCTGAAATCAAACCCCAGAAAAATACGATGAAAAAGAGCCTGGACACATTTTCAGGAAATTATCAAAGAAATGCCCAGGTCAAGAAAAAGATAAAATAGACTTGAAAGGATTCTTACCCATAAAGGATCCAAAATCAAAACACCAAGAAATATAGTGGCCAAATGCCGCCCCTAAACAAAGGAAAAATACCCAACAAAAACCCAATTCAAATATAAAGGAACCACAATAAGGATCACCCAAGATCCTCAGCATCCACATTAAAAGATCAAGGGCCTGGAATATGATATCAAAGGTAAGGAACCCGGTATGCAAACCAAAAAAACACCCAGCCAGAATGAGCATTTCTTTTCAGGGAAGAAGATGGTCATTCAATAAATAAGTAATTTCATATTTTTTGGTGAAAAAACCAGAACTTAACAAGGTTTGATTGCAAAATAGAACCAAGAAAACCTAAAAGGTAAAAAGAAATTTAACTATATTTCTGTTAAAGATGTATAAAAAATAATGTTACCTTGTTCTAGAAATTAGATGGAAAACATTGTATCAGAAAAAAGGGAAAGGGGGAAAATATCCCAAAGGGAAAGGAAAACCATTATATCTGAGAGAAAGAAGGAGGGGATGAATATGGGTATTTATGCCTAAGAATTGACTTTAAGAGAAAAAATTTTGAATATTCAATACAGTGAAACTTCCCATCTCATTGAAAAGGAGAAGGGAAAAGGAAAAGGGAAGGAATGGCAAGGGAATACAGAAACTGAGAGGGAAAGGAAAGGGGAGGAACCTAAATGGGGAGGAGGGATACTAAAAAGGAAGGTGTGAGAAGCAAGTGGTGCCCCAAGTTTAATACTGGGAAGGGTTGGGAAGGGGAAAGAAGGGAGAAAAGAATAAAAGGGGCCAAGAAGGGAAACAAATGGGTAATTTTAACATAAATGGAACGGGTAAACTCCCCCTAAAGAGGAAGGATTAGCAGAATGGATTAAAAAGCCAAATCCTACAAATTTGTTTACAGGAAACACATTAAGAGGGGAACAGAATAAAAGGTAAAAGGATGGGCAAAACTATATCTTCAAAAATCAAAAACATAGCCACCATCTCAGATCAAGAAAAAAAAATTGATCTAATTAAAAGAATAAGGAAACAATATCTTAAAGGGTAGTAAATAATGAAAAATCAATATTAAACATATATGCACCAAGTGTAGCATCTAAATTTTAAAAAGAAAAAAGAGTGTAAAAAGAAAAGCCAAAACTATAAATAGTGGGAGTCTCAACCTTGTAATTTCTAGAATTGATAAATAAATCACAAAAAAATAAGAAAGAAGTCAAAGAGGTAAATAGAATCTAGAAAGAGATAGATAGACCCTGAGAAAATGAAATGGAGACAGAAAGGGTAATTTCTTTCACAGTTCTGGAACCATACAAAAATAGACCAATATTAAGGACATAAAAACCCAAACTAAATGCAGTAAGGCAGAAATAGTAATGCATCCTTTTAGACCATGATGCAAAAAAATTACACCAACAAAAAGCCGGGGAAAGTAGACCAAAAAAATAATTGGAAACTAAATAATCTATACTAAAAAATGATTGGGTGAAACAGCAAATCATAAAATAATTAATAACTTCACCCAAAAAAATGACAAGAATGAGACATCATATCAAAATGTGTGGATGCAGCCAAACGGTAATAAGGGGAAATTTATATCTCTAGAGGCTTACTTGCATAAAGTAGAGAAAGAGAAGGTCAACGAATTGGGCTTACAACAAAATGCTAGAAAAGGAACAAATTTAAACCCCCAGTCAAACACTAAACTTGAAATTTAAAAATAAAAGGTGAGATCAATAAAATTGAAAGTAAAAAACATTGAATTAATTAATAAAACTAAGAGTTTTCTAGAAAAACCAACAAAATAGACAAACCCTTAGTAAATTGATTAAAAAAGGAAAGAGGAAAGTCAAATTGTTAGTCTTAAAAATGAAAAGGGAGAACTCCCACTAATGAAGGGAAATTAGAAAAATAGTTAGGGAATTATTTTGCCCAAACTTTTGGCAATAAATTGACAACTTAAATGAAATGGAAGAATACCTTCAAAAATAACTTGAATTAACAGGGAAGCAGTAAATATCCAAACAGTCCCATCTTAGAAAAAGAAAAGAACAAGCTATTAACAACTCCCCTAAGAAAAATCCCAGGACCAGATGGATTTACATGAATTTACCAAACATTTAAAGAACAATTAACAATGCTATATAAACTATTTGAAAAATAGAGACGAAGGGGTCCTACCAAACCCCCTTTTACAACACAGACATGGTACTGATACCAAACCAGGTAGGCTGAAAAAGAGAAAGAAAATAGACCAATCCTTCTAAATTTAATCGGTAAAAATCTTTAAAATATTAAAAAGTTACGAAAATCATCCCCAGGATAATACACATGATCATGTAGGATTTATACCAGGAATGCAGGGCTAGTTCAATATTAGGAAAACTATTAGCAAATTTACATATTAAGCAAACTAACAAAAACCATATGATCATCTCAATAGATAAAAAGCATTTGATAAAAATCCAAATCCATTCCTAAAAAACATGAGGTATGGAAAATGGACTTTTCTTAAAATAGTCAGGAGCATATATTTAAAACCACGTAACATCATCTGCAAGGGGAAAACTGAATCTTTCCCAGTAAAATCTGGGTGAACAAGGTTGCCCACTGTCAATTATTCAATATTTATTAGAAAACTTGCAATAAGAGGAGAAAGTTAAAGGAATCAGAATAGGCGGAGGAAACCAAACTATCACTCTTTTGGATGATATGATGGATCTTAGAGAACCCTAGAGATTCTACAAAAAAGCTATTAGAAATAATCCATAACTTTAAAAGTTATTATAAATAAATCCCATAAATCCCAGCATTTTTATACATCACCAACAAAAACACAAAAGATCAAAGAGAAATTCCATTCGAATAACTGTCCAAACATAAAATTTGGGAATTTATCTACCAAAGGAAAGTCAGGAATTCTAGAGCTAAATTACAAAAAACTTTCCTACAAAAAAGTCGAAAACAATTGAAAAATATCAAATTCCTGGATGGTCAGAATATAATAAAGATGACAATACCCCTAAACTAATCTATTTATTTAGTGCTATACCAATCAGACTTCCAAGAAAAATTTTAATGATCTAGAAAAAATAACAAAAAATTCATATGGAATAAAAAGGTAAATCTCAAAGAATTAATGAAAAAATTAAAAGGGCCCCGGGTCCTAATCTAAAACTATATTATAAAGCAGAGTCACCAAACCATTTGGATTGGCTAAAAATAAATTGTTGATCAGTGGAACAGGTTGGGTTCACAAGACAGAATGCAACTATAGCAATTTAGTGTTTGACAAACCCAAAAACCTCACTTTTGGATAAGAACTATTTGACAAAAATTGTTGATAACTGGAAATTATATGGGGGTTGGCATGGACCCCAATTTAACACCAATACCAAGATAAGATCAAAATGGGTCCATGTTTAGACAAAAGAACGAGATTATAAACAAATTGGAGGAACACAGGATAATTTATCTCGATTGTGGAAGAGGAAGAAATTTTGACTAAAGACGAACAGAGACCATTATTACAAAACAGAAAATTTTGATTACACAAATTAAAAAGTTTCGACAAACAAAACTAATGTAAACAAGATTAGAAGGAAGCAAAAACTGGGAAAACATCTCCACAGTTAGTTCTGATAAAGGCCTCATTTCCAAAAAATATATAAGAGTGACTCTAATTTATAAAAACCAAGCCATTCTCCAATTGATAAATGGTCAAAAGGAATGAAAGAAATTTTCAGATGAAAATTAAATATTAAACCCATATGAATGTTCCAAATCATTAAATAAAAATGCAAATTAAGACTACACACCTGTGATTGGCTAAATGACAGGAAAAATAAATGATTGTTGAGGATGCAGGAAAACTGGGACACTGATAATTGTTTGGAGCGGAACGATCCCCATTCTGACAATCTGGTTATCCCCAAAAGTTATCAAACCTGTATACCCTTTGATCCGGTGTTTCTACTGGGCTTATACCCAAGGAGATACTAAAGAAGGAAAGGACCAGTATATCAAAAATGTTTGTGGCAGCCCTGTTTGTAGTGACTAGAAGCTGGAAGCTGAGTGGATGCCCATCAATTGGGAGAATGGTTGGGAATTTGGTATATGAATGTTTGGAATATTAATGTTCTGTAAGAAAGCCACAAGATGAATACAAGAATTGGAAATTTTTGAACTATTAATAAATGAGAAACAAGAGATCATTATATCGCCAACAACGATACTGTATGAAGATGTTTCTGATGGAAGTGGATTTTTTGACAAAGAGACCTAATTCAGTTTCAATTGATCAATGATGGACAGAAGCAGTACACCCAAAGAAAAACACTGGGAAATGAATGTAAACTGTTTGCATTTTTTTTTCTTCCCAGGTTATCTACCTTCAAAATTCTCCCTGTGCAACAAGAAAACTGTTTGATCTGCACATACATTGTATCTAGGAATACTACAACATATTCAACATATATGGACCTTGCCATCAGGGGAGAGGGGGAGGTGGAGGAAAAACGAACAGAAGTGAGTGAAAAGTTTAAAAAAAATTACCCTGGCATGGATTCTTAATAAAATTATTAATAAAATAAAAAAATAAAAATAAAAAAAAAATTAAAAAAAAGATTACATAAATGTTAAAAGGTACCAAATGCTGTAACATTCAGATGTTAAATGAAAGAGTCAATGAATTACAAATAGAAATAGATAGCAAAATTATAATGGTGAAGAATTTCAACCTTCCTTTCTTAGAAGTAGAAAAATCTACCAAAAAAAAAAAAAAAAAGAAGTCAATAGGTGAATAGAATCTTAGATAGCTAGATATAATTGATATTTGGAGAGAATCAAATGACAATAGAAAGGAATATATCTTTTTCTCACTGATACGTGGCATCTTTTCAAAAAGCTACAATATGTCAGACC
This sequence comes from Sarcophilus harrisii, assembly GCF_902635505.1. Taxonomy (NCBI): domain Eukaryota; kingdom Metazoa; phylum Chordata; class Mammalia; order Dasyuromorphia; family Dasyuridae; genus Sarcophilus; species Sarcophilus harrisii. The sequence continues at coordinate 244,716,567 of NC_045426.1, forward strand.
ATGAAAACTTTAAAGTTAAATGCAGAATTATTAAATACATTCTTTTCAGATCACACTGCAATAAAATTACATTTAATAAAGGATCTTTGAAACAGGTTATAAGTTAATTGGAGACTAACCTAATTTTTAAAAATGAGTGAGTTAAAGAAGAAAGCATGGAACTAATCAGTAATGATATTAAAAGAATAACAATATTGAGACAACATACCAAAATTTATGGAATGCAGTAAAAGTGGCAATCAGAGAAAAATAAATTTTTCTAAATGCTTGTATCAATAAAACAGAGAAAGAGCAGTTCAAGAAAATAAATACACAGTTTTCAGAAATTTGGAAAAAAAAATTAAAAATCCCCAATTAACCCCCAAATTGTAAATCTTAATTTTCCTTGGGAGAAAATCTTCCAACATAGACAAACCATTGGTTTATATGATTTTTCAAAAACAATGAAAAAAACCCAAATTACTAGTATTACAAATGAAAATGGTGAATATACCCACTAGTGAAGATGAAATTAAAACAATTATTAAGTTATTTTGCCCAGTCATATGACAGTAAATTTAACAAGTTAAGTGATGTAGAAGAATACTGTTCCAGAGACCTCCAGAAAACCAATCAGAAAAATAGGCAAAGAAGTAATCTTAGAAAACTCTACAGGAAATAAATGTGGCATTTATTCGTAAGCCAGGAAAAGTTAAAACAGAGAAAGAAATTATAGACTAATTTCAATAATATTGATACAAAAATCATAAATAAAATACTGTTGAAGAGACTACAATAATATCAAAGATTTTATATTGTGATCAAATGATATTCATAACAGTAATGCAGGGCTGGTTCATATAAAGAAACTATTAATATAATTTCATCAATAAGAAAAGTAACAAAAATTACATGATTATATCAATAAACTTTTGATCAAATGTAACACTCATTTCCATTAAAATTACTTGAAAGTTTAGGAATAAATAGACTTTTATTTAAAATGATAGGAAACATTTACTTAAAACTTTTAGCAAGTATTATCTCTAATAGATATAAGTTAGAAGTCTTCCCATTAAGATAAGGAGTGAAACAAGAATGTTCATTATCATTACTATTTTTCAGTATTGTAGTGGAAATGTTAGCTTTGGCAATAAGAGAAAAAAAATACATGGAAGAAATTAGAGTAAGCCTTGTGGAAACAAAACAATTCTTTTTGCAGATGATATGATGTTGGATTCAAAAAATTCTAGAAATCCAACTAAAAATTTGTTGAAACAATAACTTTAGCAAAAGTATCAGGACATAAAATAAACACACATAAATTATCAGCATTTCTGTATATAACCAACAAAGCCCTAGAGGAGAGATAATAAGATATAGTTCATTTAAAATAACCATAAACAGCACAAAATAAATGTGGATATACTTACTGAGATAAACCTAGAAATTATGTGAACATAATCATAAAGTACTTTATACAAATAAAGTCAGATTTAAAGACAATGATTCTACCTAAATTAATCCATTTATGTAGTCCCAGCTCAATTAAGCTACCAAAAATTTATTTAATTGAGGTAGGAAAAAATAATAAAATTCATTTGGAAGATCATAAAGCCTTGAAGACTTTCAAAGGATTAATAAGAAAAAAAAATAAAAGTGATCTTGCAGTGCCAGATCTGCAAAACTGTATTATAAAGTTGTAATTATCAAAGCTATCTGATATTAGCTAAGAAATAAAATGTTTGACTAGTGGAAGAGAATAGATATGATGCTGTATTTGAGAAATGTAAAGAATTTAACCTTTTACGAAAAAGAATTCACTGTTTGTTAACAATTGTTGAGAAAACCTGGAAAGCCATCTGGCAGAAATTAAGTACAGACCAATATCTTATATTTGACAAGACAAACTCAAAATGGACACGACAGACATAAATGGAGATATCATAAATAAACTAGTAGAACATGGAGCATATTACGTATCAGATTTATGGGAAGAAAAAGGATTTATACATAAACAACATATAGAGCATTACAAGATGTAAAATAAATAATTTTGATTATATTAAATTAAAAAGGGTTTGTGCAAATAAAATTAACGTGGCCAAGATTGGAAGGAAAACAAAAAATTGGACAGGGGGATTTTGTAGACAGCTTCTTAATAAAAGCCTAATATATCAAATATAGAGAAAACTTTGTTAAATGTATAAGAATATATCATGCCCTACTTGATAAATGATCAAAAGATATGAACACATAATTTTTGAAGGAAGAAAACAAAGCTCTTTGTATTTATATGAAAAAATTCTCTAATTGTTATTATTCTAATTATTATTAATTATAGAAATGCAAATTAAAACAACCTTGAGATATTGTCTCATACCTATTAGATTGCCTAAAATGATAGAAGGGGATGATGACTAATGTTGGGGGGAGGAATTGATTCAATAATTTTAGAAATCAATCTGGAATTATTTAATCTGCCTAACTCTACTCTCTCTTCCTTCTATCCCATACACCAATTATAGAATGAGCTTTTCATGTATTATCCAATTTAATTCAATGAAAATTTTCTAAGAGCCTATTGTGTATAAGATATTATAGTAGATGCTGGAGATAGAAAGTTAAAAATGCATTTAATTTTACAAAATACTTTTCATACTTTTTTCATATTCTTATCAATAACCCTTAAGAAGCTGGCCTCAGAAATATCATTATCCCACCTTACAGAAGAGGAAAGGAGCACCAAAAAGTTTAGTGATTTGCCCTTAAGCTAGGATTTGAGGGAACCTATTCTTATTCCAAATTTAGTCCACTTTCATCCAAATGCTGTTTTTTATCTTATCAAGTCCTCACTAATGATCCTTTATTGAATCAAATCTAACAACTAGAAATTGAGGCTCTTCACCAATAGGTCTCCATATATTATGACTTACTATATTGAAAGTTTTCCTTGAATGAGTATTGAAACTCCATGGACAGTCAGTTAGTTGTATTTTAATACAACTCTTGGCTGGCTTCACTGGGACCAGGAATAAGTGCATGAGAAATAAATCGACTAATTGCATTATTAATTGTAGAATCCATTGTTAAGTGTTCCTAACTTTTTATATACAGATTTTGGTACAGACAAGTGAAATTAATGCTCCTTTTCTCTATTACCCTCAACCCCCTTTTTTGGCTTGATTTTCCAATTCTAAGAACTCCCAAACTAGTTAAGCATAGGCACATGAACTAATGTAACTTAGGTAGCAGTGGTAAAGTTGAAGAAATCCTGGACTTGGAATCAGAAGACATGTATCAGAAGAAGGGTCAACTCTACCACTTAAATGCTGAATGACCTTAGGGTCTACTATGTGTTAGACACAGTAGTAAGCTTTATATAAATATTATCACATTTGATAACTTTGAAAATTAGGTATTAATCTCATTTTTCATTAGGGGAACTGAGGCAGAGTTTAATTGATACATAGTAAATATCTGAGACTGAATTTGAACTTTTCATCCTGATTTCAGGCCTAGAATTGTCACTGTACACTAGGGACATCTAACCCTCATATACCTTACCTCTAAAATGAAAGGTATAGACTAATCAATTTTTGAACTCTCTTCCAACTTTGATATCCCATGATTCTGATTGTATGTAGAGCTTCCTGTCAGATTGTTGCATTCCTTGAAAGTCAAGAAATAGAAGGAGGTGATAATATCTCAGCAATAACTAATGAGACAGGGACTTAAATATGGTTAGATGGAGCAAACTGGATAAAATATGGGGGATATTGTCCATGGCATAAGGATAAATTAAGGGTAGGCATATCAATAAGAAAATAATTATCATAAAATATTTATTCTATTTCTACTTTCTCTATGTGAGAAAGTACTAAGCTACTAGTTTTTGTTTCTCAGGAAATTCTGGTTATTCTATAATAAGAAGATATTGAAAGACATGAATTAGGCGTAAGGAGCAGGTGGGGCAGCTAGAAAGAATTTTGTGCTTATTAGTCTGATCAATTGTCCAGCTGCCTATGTGGCATTTATTTGTACTGAATTTTCAGATAGAGGAGATAAGGGGTTATAGGGGAAGAGGGAAAGTCAAAGTTTGATATATATTAGAAAAATAACTTCTATGATAATGAGTTTTAAAAATCACAATTGATTTGTCCAGAAAAATTCACTGTAAAAGACTTTGGTGGCAATAAATCTCAATCTCATATTTCTTTGTGCTTGTTTCTTGACTTAAAATTGATATAAATATTTTTTAAAAAACTTTTTCCTGAGAACCCCAAATTCAGAAAATCTTAGGTTTGCTAAACTCTTTAAGTGTAACTGTCATGTGAATAAAAGGATCACAAATCCTTTTAGCTAGTCACTTTTTTTTTTTGTCTTTTTTGATGAATAGTTTTTATCTACTTTTTCAGGAGGTTGAGTTGACTTTTGGCAGGGATTCATCAGAACTCTTGGAATGATTTTTTGTGACCATTTCTGTTAGAAATTTAAGGGGCTGTTTGAGTCCCATCTGATAGCCCTCCTTGTCTTGAGACCTTTTAAAGTAACATCACCCAGATTAACAGTTGTCACTTTATTTGTGATAAATTTCCTTTCTGTATGTCATGCAAGGTATAATGTAATCAACACAAAAGGACAAGAGCAGTAAACCAACTGAATTCTGTGGCACTAGGTTGATGAAGATGATGAATGAGAAAGAGTTGAAAATCAACAATTTTACTAGAAACCTGAAGCATAATATATACTTTTCTGGGAATAGGAGAGCTGAGGGGCCTGACTTTAAGAACCAGACACTGACATTTTGAGTATTCATTAGATTTCTACACAAAGATGTGAGGAAATAGTGAAGGGTGGAAGTCTATCTCTATTCTATCTCAATATTCCCCAATGTAGGCCAAATCAGATTAAAATGTAATTGATAAATATTTAACATAAAAAATAAAAATACACAAAAACATGGATACTATTACATTTTAAAACTAAGTCAACATGTGATCTGCAAGGTTCCTTATGTATGATTCATTTTGACACCATTAGTATAGTGGATTGAGCTGGCCTTAGAGTCGGAAAGCTCAGAGCTCACGTCAGCACCAGATAGCACAGGTTTTGGCCAAACAAGCCAAAACAAAACATAAAAGTAACCTGATCCTGGTTGCAATGTAGAGGAAAGCTTGAGACTTACATGTACAGGTGATAAGAATTGTTCAGTCTCCTTGCATGGATCCTTGAAAAATGTAGTTTTAAAGAATCAGTGCTAACAACTTCTCACATGGAAAGAGATAGAAACAGCTCTCAGAGACAAAGCAAAAATTTTTTAACTGAGAATTGCACTGGCCAAGGCAGTGAGTGGTAAAGGCAGCTATCTATATGCCCAGAGTAGTGACTTGGATGGGGGAGAGAGAAATTCTTGGAAAGACACATTAATTTAGAGAAGATGGGTAATGAGCAAACCCTGGCTCCATCGGGGATGCTGTCACCTTTGTCTATCAGGTCATTCTTCGTTTCCCAGGAAAGTCAATGTCTCTAATCTGTTAGACAAATAACTTTGGCATCTGAAGAACTGGAGCACTTATTTGTAAGATATCTACATTGAAGATAAAATAAAACCATAATGATTAAACAATATCAATCATATTTGAGAAATCTGTAAAAATATGTCAATTTTCACTTGCCTGACAAAAATATATGAATTAGGAAAATTAGAGTTATTTCCAACTTCCCCTTTATGTAACCTTTTTCAGTCCTTAGGATTGTTCTCATCTCATGTTCTCAGTTTCTTCAATACAAACTTGCTCTGGGGAAATGATATGGTAATCTCAGCCTCAGTAAAAGAATAATGACATATAAGGTTGAACGTGTTATTTCTACTCAAGGTATTTGCCTTTTTTATTTTTATTTTTTTAACAAAGATACAATTTTTTTTTTGATGCTGTTAAATTTGTCTCTAATAACTAATACACAAACTGCTCTCAAAATCCACTAAAATAGTTTATTGGTTGCTTATCTTTTAATTTTGACAATTTCTCAAATTCTTTCTTAAGTTACCTCTGGAGGTATGATTTTCCATTAGTCAGTGCCTCCATTCCATCCTACTCTTTCCTCTGGAATAGATGAGCTAGTCAGAGAAGCATCTATTTCCTATTTCTAGCTAGGTCCCAGTCTTTGAGAATAATGAATCCTCTGAAGTGGTCACATTATTTGAATTCACACTTCATATTTCCTTTGGATTGGAGCCAATTATCATATTTTGCATAATTATAATTTTGAATACATGTAATCACTTCAGGGGATTAATTATTCACATTAATCAGGACCCACATGTACCACACTTCTTTCCCATAAAGGTAGTCTAACAACTTATTTCTTTCCAGGGTGACTTTTTACCAAACTTTGTAAAATTAGTTAAAATTCATAAGAATTTTAAAAATAAATTCAATTAATTGAATTATGTTGTATTTCTATTCATTTTCTCTAGGGAAATGATATTTGGAATGGGAAGGACAGGTAAAAATAAGACTAAACAGTAAATTAAAACCAAAGATAAGAAAAAAGTTAAGAAACACACTTGACCAACTTTAATGAGTTGAAGTAAACAGGCCCAACCAAACCTATATCCTAAATTAGTGGAAGTTCTGTCTAAAAATGGTAATTTTAGCTGCTGTATTGATTCCTTTGGAAAGTTCATGGAAAAAAGGAGAAGTACTGGAGAACTAAAGAAGAATAAATATCATGATTTTTTTTTTAAAGATAGGATGTACAATCTATAGAATAGTGAATTTGATTTTGATTAATGGAGGAATATTTTTAGACTCATTATTAAAGAGGTAATTTGTTAGCTCTTGGAAAAGGGCAATTGATCACTAGTTTTATGAACCTGGGCAAGTTATTTATATTCTTTGTGTCTCAGTTTCTTCATTGGTAAAATTAAGATAAAGATAGCACCAAAATCACTGGATTGTGGTAAGCATCAAATGAGATAGTATCTATAAAGTATAAAGTAAACCATAAAGGCTAAATACATGCTGGCTACTGTTGTTGTAATTGTTAACATTATTATTAAAAATCATCATAGCTTCATCATGGCTGACTAGCAGTTTCCTTTTTGAAAGGGATTTTTTACTGTGATAATCCTAAGAGATTTTGGTTAGATAGTAGAATAGTTATATAGATTTGAAATTAATCGAATGACCAAATATTAAATGCATTCATTAATGAGCCAGTGTCAGTATGCAGTCAAGTCTCTTGTAGAGTCTGTTAGGAATCTATTTTTGGTTTTGAATTGTCCAACATTTTAATTAATCACTTAGATGAAGATATATATAGTGATTGCCAAATATGCATATGATGCATAAGTTGGATGGCATTTTAGATCTAAAAGAGCTTAATGGACTAGAAAGATGGGCCATGTAATAAAAATAAGTTTAATAAGAAATAATGAAATTCTAATACCTGAATTGAAAAAATAACTTCATAAATATGAAATGCTTATATATGACTAAACAGTTCTTTTGAAAATATCTAGGTTGGGAGAATGGGGAAGATTTCAAGATTAATATGGCACTTGGAAAAGCCTCCACAGAGGATTCTACTCTTTTTTTTTTCTTTTTTAAATTAGAATTTTCTTTTTTACAATTACATGTAAATTTTTTAAAATTATTAAAGCTTTTTATTTTCAAAACATATGCACGGATAATTTTTCAACATTGATCCTTGCATAGCTGTGTGTTCCAATTTTTCCCCTCCTTCCCCTAGATCAACCTATCCTTCTTTAAGACAGTAAGTGTTCAGAATGAGGGAAATTACATGGCTCTTGAGAGACCACATCTAAAGATTTGTGGGCACCACATTTTAGTGGTTCAGAATGAGAAAACTACCACTCTAAAATGCATTGCCTTGTTCAGACCACATCTGGAAAGTACAAGGTACTATATTTTAGATGACATATATAAGCCAATGCCCTTTCGAAGTGATTAACCAGAATCATAAGTAGACTAAATACACACACACACACACACACACACACACACACACACACACACTTCTGGCTGATAAGTTGAAGGAAATGGTGTTGTCTAACTCAAAGAAGAAAAGACTTGCCTATATATGGGGGGACATCTTCAAGTATTTTATGGTTTATTCTATGGAAGAATGATTAATTTAACTCCTTTTGGTTCTAAGGGACAGAACTAGGAACAATGTGTTAAACTTTCAGAGAAAATTTTAACTTAATGTTAAGAGAAATTTGTTCGAAAAGTTCTAACATATAATTCCTTGGGCAGTAGTACATTCCTACTACTCAAAGTTCTTTGAAAAAGTTTAAATGGAGGTAACAACTTTGTTATAACTCCTCCAAAATCTCTTCTTCAAAAGAATTTCAGACCGTGATGACCACGTTAGCACCCTGGATATTTTAGAATCAGCCGGAGTCAGGATCAGCAAAAGTCCTTGATCTTTATTCTTTTTGGACATGAACAGAATGGTGATACGAAGTGAGAGGAATTGTGACACGAATCCGCCAGGAGTGACTCTGGCTTTCTTACTCCACCCTCTAAATCCTGCCTCAATCTTTCTATATGCCAAACAGATAAAACCTGCACAGAGTAGTGGGCAGGGCCATTCTTTCTCCAAGAATATACTAATAAATTATTGTCTATTATTATTAACTGGTAATTAGCCTTAAGTGCTTGGACCTCTGTGCATCAACTCAGTTTCAGCCCATTACACCAGACTAAATTTCCAGTGGCAAATTCAAGAAAAATTCATAGTGAATCATTTTTTTTTCAGCCCAGGGTAGCTTAGGAAGATAGACAGTGAAATCTATAGATAGTAGCATGGGGGCCAGGCAAGAGTCAGCTGCATAAATGAATGAAAACTGTATCAGACTGTGGCAATGGCCGTAGTGGTGGAAAGCAGCCTACCAGGAATAGAAGGGAACTGAATACATCGGGAGAAAGAAATTCTGTACTAGTACTGGGAGTATGAACAAGTACCATCTAGCAGTAATGTCACCTATTACTCTGTTCTGGGCTGAACAGAAGTGGTCATGATAGAACAGGGGCACTATCTCGAGGAACAGAGGATAATCCAAGAAGACAATAAAAATACTATATTGAAAGAATTGTAAATGTATAGTTGCCCAGAAAGAAGTGTGAAAATAGCAGTAAGGCATAAAAGATATAAGCTCAGACCAGTAATGTTCTCCAGAGGTAAGCAGAACCCAACTCTACCATAAAGTTAAAAGTCAAAAAGTAGGCTGGAAAAATAAGCAAACACCAAAGTAAACAAATAAATAATCCAACTGTAAAAAAGTTACTATGTTGATGGGGAAACTCAAGATGCAAACTCAGGAGAAAAATTACTTGAAAACATCTACAAGCAAAGCATGAAAGAAAAAAAATGCAGGTTGTACATAAACCCAACAAAAATTACTAGAAGAGCTAAAAAAAATTTTTTTTTAAAGGAGAGGAAAAAGGTATTTTAAAAATCAAATGAGTAGTAGAGAAGAAATTGGGGAAAAGAATGAGAACAATGCAAGAAAAGCATGAAAAGAGAATAGCTGCATTAAAAGCACACAAAAATTATTGAAGAAAATAATTCCTTAAAAATCAGAATTAGCTAAATGATGAATGGAGCAGATTATACACACAATATACAGAAAGAAATGAACACAGTAGGATGGTATGTAATAAACCCAAAGATCCCAATGCTCTATCTATGTCACATTTATGATTTTTTGAAATATACCCCTGAAAAAACAGATTTTAAAAAATTATGGTTTTAAAAAAGTTTAACAATTCTCTGTACCGGAGCATTGTGTTTCAAATAGAACTATTTGACTATTCCTTTAAACCTAAATCACTTTGGCTTTCATTGAATGGCCAATAATAGTCCCCAGCACAAAGTTTACTATGATGATCATTGGGTTCTAATTGTTCAGAGTTGAGTGTTTCTCTTCTGGTCAGAAACTCTGAGAATCTTTCCCTCCCAGACTGGTACTTTTGTGATGGTAAACTGGATCATCTTTTGTCTTACTTAGCCTTAGTCACTGAATGAGTATAGCCTCAGATAAACTGAGACCTGGGAAAGATCTTAATTTAAGGTTACCAATTACATCCAAGAGCATGGCCAGTCATTTTGACTCTTGTCTTACTACTCGACTTCAATAACTTTGGAGGAGAGAGCGAGACTAACAACTTTGTGCTGCTCTTTCTCACTTAAATACAATTCACTTGCAAGTCAAAATATCCTCTCATGATGTCATTGTTCCTCTTTGAGAAAGAAAGATGAAAAGCAACTATGAAAAAATGAAGCAAGAAATAATCAAAGAATTGCAATCAAGAATAACTTTCCTGCAAAATAGCATAATCCATTGGAAAATGGATTTTTAAAAATGTAATAAAGGGCTTTTAATCACTGCTGATAAAAAGATAAGAGCTGAGTAGAAAGTTTGAAAACAAGTATCAAGAGAAACCTAGAAGTGCAAATACATTGAACAAACTGTCTGGGAGCATATGATGATAAAGTGCTTGTGTTCCAATAAAGGAGAAGAGACAAGAGTCCTTTCAAAAACTTAATATTCTTCAAGGGTAACTGACAGAGTTACATAAGATAAAAGGAGAAATCAGATTGGATTTTTTTATGAGAGGAAATAAAAGGAAGGAAAAAGAGATGGAGGAAGAAAGGAGGAAGACAGCAGTAGAATTTGTTCTCATAAACTGTAAATGGTAAGAATGTATAAGCATAGAGGAAGGAATGAAAAAAAAATAGGTACTACATGAGCCTCACTCATCTGAATTGGACACATGAGGTTTGAGCCCACATATACACAATCAATGAATATAGCCAAATTATAAGGAAAATAATTAACTTAGAAAAATATCTAAAGCAATTTAATCTGATAAATGAATGATATCCAAGATATATAGGGAACTGATTCAAATATATATATAAACATGAGCCTCTAATAGATTAATGGTAAAAGGATAACAGATAGGTTTTAAAGGGGGAAGCTCCTAATAACCATATGGAAGATCCTCTGAATCACTAATAGAGAAATTCAAACTAAAATTATTCTGAAGTTCTACTTTAGAGCAGGGTCTGACTCAGGATAGTCTCCTAATAGATTAATATCAATATTGGAAGAAAATAAGACCATGTAAGTCATCCACCGGTTAACAAAAAGAGATTTGCATAGGTATATCATGAGAAGAATATTCAGCAAAGGACAGACATTGAGGATATTTTATATATATTTAGCTAAATAAAACTCCTTGCTTGACTTGCCCATCATAAGTCATCAGCCAAACATCAGAACTAGGAGCTTTCTATAACTGCTTTTTAACTGAGGTAAAAAATAAAGAAGTGAAATAACAAATCTGAGTCCTCTCAGGGGCTAATCATCTCTCAAAAAATGCCATAATACCTGTCCTGTACCCCATTTAAAATTATTTAGTGTTTTATTTTCCCAAATTATGGGTAAAAATAATTTTCAATAAGTATGAAACAATATTTGTTTTAAAAATCAAAATAAATATAAAATTGTTTTAATTGTTTTAAAAATAATTGTTTTAAAAAATCCTGAGCTTTAAATTCTCTCCCTCCCCTCTCAACCTCCTCACTGAGGCCAGTGACTTGACGTAGGCTATATATATAGCCAGGCAAAACACACCTTGCCATCAGTAATACTGTAAAAAACACAGACAGGAAAAAAATTGAATAAATAAACAAAGCAAAATATTATGCTTTGATTTGCATTTAGATTCCATCAATTCCTCTCTGGAGATGGATAGCATCTTTCATCATAAATTCTTCAGAGCTGTCCTGGATCATACAATACCTTGGAAGGAAAAACTAGACTAACCTTAGAATAAGAAAAGGGTTAGATTAAAATATGTTCCTACTGTGCTCCAGAGTTTAGTGATAAAATCCTTAAGGTCTTTTAAGACTTTCCATCACTTAAATAACTTTAGGACTATTATTGTTCAATCCTGACCTTGAGCATTCAAGAAGTCTAATATAGCACTAAAGACAGCACTAAAGTAGGAAGAAAAAAACACAAAACAGCAAAAAACCCAAAATGACAGAATAACAGTTCCCTTAGGGAATAACTACAACTAGAAGAGTCATAGAAAGAATTGAATTCTGTATCTAAATAATCAATGAATATTATGGATATGATAACTACCAAACTCCACACAAGAACTGCATCAGGAATATTGGGGCTACAGCAAAAATGATGATTTTTGTTTTTTAAATAATCATCAGTATTTGTTACAGGCCAGGGAGATTTATCCTCTATCATCACTCACTTAGCATTCTCATGCTCAGCAGCCAAGGCCTCTACCCTCCTTGGGAGTCCCATGAAAATTTGAAGATAAAATACAAAATTTTTGCCCAGTTAGAGACTTTTTTTGGGGGGGAGGGGTGTCTATTTTTGTCATTCTAAAATCTGGGTTTTTTTAAGTACTTAAATTCTAAGAACCTTAATCTCAGTATCAGAGATAATTGAGCACTGATAAGCTATTAAGCAAAATGAGGAAAAGCCTATTTCCTGGACTTAAGACAATATAAATATTTGAATAAGAACTTTTAAAAACATAAATTACAAGTAATGTAGCTTTTAGGTACATTCTGCCAGTGACTCAGAGTAGTGTGGTTTAGATATGAATGAAGGTTTTTTTTCCTTACAGCTTCTTGACAATGAACTGTAATAATATTGTATAAATTGGAGCTGAAAATATTATTGATATGAGCAATGGTATCACAAGGGTTCTTTTGATGACTGCTAAAATCTAATTTCATCTATATTATGGTGTAGGATTGGCATAGATAAAACATTCATATTTTCATTCTACTCATTTGTCCACCTTGTAATGTCATTTGGCCCTGAAGCATTTCCCTTGAATTGTATATAAGTATTTCTGATTTTTCTTATGCATCATCTTGTGGTATTAGAATTCAAAATGTCATTTGATCTCCAGTCCACTTTGTGAACTTGACAGTTAATACTTTCGTGAGTAGGTACAATTTGCAACCCTTTGTTTATTTCTTAATTTAATTGTTGTAATTAAAAATGTCACATAGGAGTCATCATGACAATGACCAAAGTATTTGTTTTGGTGTTTCAAGCCTTCTCCTGGGTCCTTAAACCTACCATAGTGATTTCATGCCTCAGGTTAAAAGACAAATTTGTTAAAACACCTAGCAGAGCTTCTGACACATAATAGATATTCGATAAATGTTGATCTTCTCTCAGGAAACATTGAATTCCTGCCCTCTATCAGCTTGGTTGGTATTTTCTTTGCTTTTCTGATGCTGCTTCCTCAGCCACATGGATGATAAGGCTACTATCATTACTGTCATCATTGATATAACTCATACTACCCTGGTACCTATGACCTGAAAGCCAGAGCTGTTCTATTTTACCATTATACTCTTTCTTCCACATTCTATATCCTTAAATAAACTGGAAAACAGTCTAGAAACTAGATATGATACAATATCTTACATCATTGACCAAGAAAAGGTCAAAATGAATATATGACCTAGACATAAAGTGACATATAAGTAAATTATATGAACATGCAACATATTACCCATCAGATTTAAGGAGAGAAAAATTTATGAATAAGAGACTGAGAACGTTATGAGGTGTAAAATGAATTTTGATTATGGTAAATTAAAAGGTTTTACACAAATAAAACCAATATAGCCAAGATGAGAAGAAAAGCAGAAAATAGGGGAGGTTATAGCCAGTTTCTGAGATAAAAGTATCATCTCTTGAATATATAGAGAACTTTCTCAAATTTAAAGAAAAAAGTTCTAAAATGTTTATAGAAATTTCCTTTGTGGTAGAAAAGAACTGGAAATTGAGGGGATGCTCATCAATTGGGGAATGGTTGAATAAATTGTGTTATATGGTTGTTACATGATATTACTGTGCTATAAGAAATGATGAGTAGATTGATTTTAAGAAAACAAGGAAAGACTTGCATATAATAATGAAAAGCTAAATGAACAGAATCAAGAAAACATTGTACATAGTAACAGCACTATTGTTCAAAGAGTAACCAAAAGACTAAGGTATTCTGAGTTATATGAATATTCATAATAACTAAAAAGGACTTATGAAAGAAGATGCTATTTACTTCCATAAAAGTACTGTTATATAAAACTTCATTGTATAGTTTCATATATGTGTATGTGTGTGTGTGTGTGTATGAAACCATATAATACACACACATATATTATTAAATAATTTTATGTTATACAAAATTATATTATGGGGGGTAGGAGGTTAAAAAGTTAACCTCTAGGGTAGAATTGGGAGAGAAGAAGGAAGGGAAACGATTTGGGGGGGTTGCTTTATTTTATTTTATTTATTTTTAATACACATTGTTTTATGAATTATGTTGGGAGAGGTTGATCCCCTTTTGTCTAGATTGCCCCAGGTGGCATAGTTTGGGTAAGAGATAAGACAGAGCTGAGTCATAACCCCTAATCCCTTATTGGAATGTCTACCTCTTATAATGTTTATTCTTTTCCTTAATTGTTAACCAAAGTAATATAACTGTTTTCTCAATGATTTGTGTGCCTTTACAAACACTGGCAATATATTAGGATGCAAAAATTTTATAATTAAAGTAGAAGTATTAAAAGTATCTTTTTCAGATCATAATGCAACAAAAATTATATTCAATAGGGGACTACAGAAAACTAGATTAACAACTAATTAGGAATTAAACAACCTAACCAAAAAATCTGTGGATTAAAAAACAAATTATATGTGGGAAAAGTGGGACACATGCATTGTTGGTGAAATTCTCAACTAATCCAACCATTCTGGAGAGCAATTTGGAACTATGCCCAAAGAGCTATAAAATTGCACATATCCTTTGATCTAGCAATACCACTTAGTAGTGGATTGATCTGGTAGTCAATGTCAATGTCCCAAAGAGATCATAAAAAAGGGGAAAGGATCTATATGTACAAAAGTAATTAGAGTACTTCTTTTTGTGATGGCAAAGAATAGGAAATTAAGGGAATGCCTAATGATTGGGGAATGGCTGAACAAGTTGAAAGGTAATAAAAATGATCTCTAGGGCTCTTTCCAACTATAATTCTATAGTTAAATAACATAGATAAGAATGAAAAAGGCTAAGAAGTTATGTTTGTATATGGAGTATGCAGTCTTATAATCACATTGATGAAATTGTTGAAATCACAGATCAATTTCATGAAACTAATATTGCACTAGTAAGATCAAACTGCAGGATGACTACAGATTAATTATTAATTTAGTTTTTATTGTTTCTAAAAACTGGTGTGCAGGGAACAATAATATATACAATAGGGATTTAATTGATTATTTTGGCTCAATATTATTGGGTCTTTACTTCTTGGCATGAATATGTTGTTGCTGTTGATTTGTTCAGTTGTGTATGATTCTTTGTCACCCCCTAGACCAGTGGTTCTCAAAGTATAGTCTAGAGAATCTTGGGGATCTCTGAAACCCTTTTAGAAGGTCTACAAATTCAAAAATAGTTTTTATTTCCAATATGGTAAATGTCTATAAATATAATCCAGATAAACAAAAACGCTTTGGAGAGATCTTCAATAATTTTTAATAGGATAAAGATACTGAAAACAAAAGTTTGAAAACCACTGCCCTAGACAATAGTACTCCAGGCACTTCTGTCCTTTAGTATCTCTTGAAGTGTGTCCAAATTCATACTCATTGTTTCCATGATGCTATATCTATCCATCTCAACCTCCTTTTCATTTTGCCTTCAATTTTTTCCCAACATTAGGGGCTTTTCAAGTGTTCTTGTCTTTTCATTATGTGGCCAAAGTATTTCAGCTTCAGTATTTGACCTTCTGGTGAAAAGCCTGAATTAATTTCTTTAAGTATTAACTGATTTAATTTTCTGGCTAAGGGACTCTCAAAAGTCTTCTTCAGTACCACAATTAGAAGCCATCAATTCTGTGATGCTCAGCTTCTTTATAGTCCAACTCTTATAGCTATAAATTGCTACTAGGAAAAGGATAGCTTTGACAATATGGACCTTTGTCAGCAAGGGTATGTCTCTGTTTTTTAGTATGCTGTTTAGGTTTTCCATTGCTTTCCTTCCAAGGAGCAAGAGTCTTGTAATTTCATGGCAATAGTCACCATTTGCAGTGTTTTTGAGCCCAAGAACATAAAATCTGATACTGCTTCTATTTTCTCTCCCTTTATTTTACAAGAAGTGATGAGAATAGTTGTAAAAATTTTAGCTTGGGGGGATTTTTTGTGTGGGATTTTTTGATGTTCAGCTTCAGGCCAGCTTTTACACTTCCTTTTTTACCATTATCAAGAAGCTTCTTAATCCCTCTTTGCTTTCCACCATAAGAGTGGTATCATCTGTTTTTCTGAGTTTGTTGATATTTTTCCTGGGAACCTTAATTCTGCCTTTTTGATTCTTCAAGCCTAGCACTTTACATGATGTACTTTGCATATAAATTAAATAAACAAGGCAATGATATATGGCCTTTTCTAATTTTAAACCAATCAGCTGTTCCATGTTTGTTTCTGTTTGGGACAAAAAGACCTACCCAATTTGACTACTCCGAGATCACTCATAGAAAGCAGAATTATTTATTAGAATCTCGAGAAGCGGACCCCCATCCTGGTCTGTGAGCCAAATTTCACAGTAGGATAGGGCCAGAGCCTTGAAAATGCTTACAGCTTTTATACATTTCAGACAAAGAAATTTATCCCAGAATGTTCACACAATTCTTATATACCCAAGTAGATGTTCTATAAATTGAATATTATACCAATCATTTTGCTTTTAAAATACCCAGTACACAGAAAAATCCCAAACTACATATTGTCCATAACAAAAACATTTTCAAAAGGACAAAGACAAAAACTATTATCCTTGGAGTCCCTTTAAATAATTGGCATCTATACAGTTAATTAAAACTTCCTATTTTCACATAAAAGAATCTGAAAAGTTATTAAAAACATCAATTAAACTTTTTTTTGAAATAACCCTTTCAAACTATATATCACATTTCTGTTCATATTCTTTAAACACAAAAACCATTATGTATCTAAAGAAACAAATGTTCAATCAATTAACATCTTATAAGAGCAACCTGTCCCTTTAAATCAGTTTGCTTTCTTCAACCAAAAGCAGCTGCAGCTTTCCACTGCTGCTCTTCCCCTGCAAAAATACATCCTGTCTCATAGCCATCTCTCTGTGACTACCCTTTCTAACCAGTTCTTTCTTTTTCCCACTGATTTCTTCTTGAAATCGTTTGCTCCCACTAATCAGTCTTTCTTAAATCACCTTCATTCTCCTGTCCCATCTCTCTGTCTCTCTCCTCCCAATGTCTACTTGCTCAAACCTTCTCCGACATACTTTAAACACTCCCAAACCAATAACCCTTCTGACTAGATGCTCCATTTAAACTATCAATTGCATTTGTAAATCAATCGCTCTTGTCCCTTTTTTTTAAACTTTAAATTTCAAGATTCACAATTAATTTAGAATCAAATTTCATAAAACTTATATATATGTATATATATATTTTACAAATTACTCAATATTTTTAAAAAAGTAATATACCATTTAAGTAGGGAGATACAAACACGACTTCCCCTAAAGTAAGCTACTGACATTTTGTTTAATAACTTATATTTTAATTTGAAGTCTGACCAAACAATAAGGCAAAAAAAAAATTTTCCTCTTCAGTTGTAAAGGCCACATTATTCAAACAATTCTTAAGATTTTATACTCAGAATAAATCTAACATGTGCAAGGCAACAGTAACATTATTTCCCACAATTTCAAAATTATAGTAACTCTTTAAAATATAGTAAGTTCCCAGAACTCTTAATCAAATGTTGCAGACAAGCAATTACCCAGTTTAGCCTTCTTAAACTTTCTGTTCTCTAATTCCATGAAAGCAAACTTGTTAATAATGATTTTTCTTTCTTCTCCTGGAAAAAAAAATTTCTTTTCTTTTTAGAAGCATGCCTAGTTTTCCCACAGGTCCAACAGGTCAGAGAGCCCCACGTTTAGCTATATACCTCTCTTACTCTATTTTTATTCCTCCCTTCCAATATCTGCAACTTCTTATCTTCAGTCTTCAATTCTGCTTTCCATTGAGTATCTCTGCCTCGGGTCATTGTCTAAGAGGGAGGGAGGTTGCCAGAGATCATGGAGAAAACTGCTCTGTGGGCACCTATCCCTGTTCAGAGTGCACACAGCCATCTCCCCCAAAGACCCCATCCTGGACGAGCCCCCAACTGTTTGGGACAAAAAGACCTACCCAAATTGACTACTACAGAGATCACTCATAGAAAGCAGAATTATTTATTAGAATCTTGAGAAGCGGACCCCATCCTGGTCTGCGAGCAAAATTTCACAGCAGGATAGGGCCAGAGCCTTGAAAATGCTTACAGCTTTTATGCATTTCAGACAAAGAACCTCCAAAATCCCGCCCTCTATATGTTATGATTGGTCACATAAGTCTGCTGTTCCCCTAATTGGTCAGTGGAATGTTCTTGACAAAGTTAGATATACAGCTTCTTTTGCCACATTGGACAATAGAATGTAGTCCAGGCCTTATCTAAAATGACATGACTCCGGAGAAGCTGAAACTGAGGCCTATAGGCTTGATCTACTTTAGCTAACAGTCTCTGATCAATATGTGATCAAATCAATAAGTTCTTCACTTTTTCTTACACAGTTGTAACATTTCTTCTTCATCTACATATAGGTTCCTCATGAAATAAATAAGATGAGCTGGTACTTTCATCTATTTGAGGACTTGCCACATTTTATTGAAATTCACACAATCAAGTCTTTAGTATAGTCATTGAAGAAGAAATAGATGTTTTTTTCTGAACTCTATTGTTTTCTCCATAATCCAGCAAATGTTAGCAACTTGGTCTCTAGTTTCTCTGTCTCTTCAAAAACTAACCTGCTCTTCTGGTAATTCTCAGTTCATATACTGATAGCCATGATTGTAGAATCTTCATTGTAAGTGTGTGAAATAAGCATGCTTGTTCAGTAATTTGAATATTCCTTGCTATTACCCTTTTTTAAAGATTTGCATCTTTTCCAATCCAGTGGCTACTATTTGTGGTCAACTAGACATATTTTGATCTCTCACTAGGCTGCACTGTGTGGACTTTTCCATCATGCCTCAGAAACCTTTTAATCCTAAAAGATTACCCCAGTCCTATAATTCATACCTCATATGTTCTCTCAGTTCCTTCTTCTCACTGCACAGCTCCTTTCAGACACTCATTTCAAAATGAAGGGGAAGGAAAACTGTTCCCTTTACTGAAGCTGTGTTCCCTTTGAGATTATTACTCTGAAACTGTATTCCCTTTTGATCTGTGATCCCTTTTGGAGTCTCAGGCCCTCCTGGGGCAGGCATATCTCCCCAGATAAATTATCTTTTGGGGATGCCAGAACCTTTGATTTAATTAGAAATCCTGGTCAAAAAGCACCCCTTTGAAGTGTTGTTAATTCCAATAGGAGATCTGGGCTGAATACTGATAAACATCTAGGCTGGGAACCTTGGCTTCCTGAAGCCTCAAGAACTCCTTTTAAAGGGCAGTTTCTAAACTTACTCTTTGCAGAGGCCCAAGCAGTTTGCTAGGACCCTGCCCACTGAGAAGGCATTTTCTTCTCAGTGCCAGACTTCATTTCTCCAGTAGGACTTTGCCACTATAGAAGTCAGTCTCTTAGCAAAACTGGCTTTCTATTCAACAATAAACTTTCATTTTTGCCATTAATATTTTGGGATAAGCGAATTCTTTCACTTTGAACCTGTGGGCCGACCAAAAGGGGATTTTAACAACTCTTTTATTGCCACTAACCTCATTACCACCGGGAATTGAGGGGATACAAACCACATCAAAAAGAATGCTCAGATCAGCCATTTCTTCACTTCTCACTAGTCTACACTCTGTACTACATTATTTTCCCCTGTTCCTTCATATCCTTCTCCATTTCTGTTTTCTTTTAAATGTCAACTTGCCCCTTTAGAATATGTTTCTTGACAGAAAGGGCTTTTTATCACAATTATTTTCTCAGTTCTTAGCACAATGCCTGGTAAAATAACTGCTTAATAAATAGTTATTGACTGACTGACTAACTGTTCCAATTTAATTGATCTTAAAAGAATTAGAGGAAGTTCATCAAGCTACGTTGCCATACTTATTGTTTAGAAGCTGGACTCAAAAGTAGGATCCACTATGTCACTCCCATGTTTAGTTAATTTTAAAGTAACAGTGCCATTATTTGAATACTTTGACTGTTGCTATAATAATAACAGTTAAACAACTTTAAGTTATTGAGCAATGTTCTAACTTTTATTTGTTCTTAATGACCTATTTCTTGGCAGAGATTGAAAAATTTCCATTCTTTTAAAGAAAGCTTTGAGATAATGATTACAAGAGTGAGGTAGCTAGTTAAGTGTAGGCATAAAATTACTCCCATTAATATTTTCACCCTATTCTTGTTTATTTAGTGGCAAAAATAGACTTGGAAGAAAATCCAAATTACCTTCATTGACAGCTTATTTATCATTTTCTGAAAATGCATTTTTCCAACTCTTGGGGAGTATTTTAGCTTGTTTTTGTAGAATACTGTATATATAAAGTGGAAAGGAATCATGGACATCAGCAGCATGGTAACATTGCCAGAATATCCATAGGTACATTGCCCTTTCAAATCTCTGTTATCTTTTTTAGTATATTATGTTTATTACTTCAGAGATTTAAAAAAAGTACATTACAATTTGTCATTACATGTACTTTTTGGAGTAGAACATTCCAGAATACCTTTAATAGTTTAACAAATCTAGAAGTCACAGTGAAATTAATTGTTGATTTGGTATGAAGAATATTTTTACATTCAGAGTTTATTATTGTTTCAGAAAACACAAGAACCTAGAAAACACAAGTTTAAAATATTCCACTATGCATGACTTTTTGTTTGGTTATTTAGTTGAACTTTTAAAAATAATTTTCATTGATATTAAAATTTAGAGGGTTGCCTTGCCAGGATTTTTTACATCGACAAGAAGTAAAAGCAGGATGGAAGGAAGGTAGACAAACAGAAAGAATGGCAAAAAAGAAAGGAAGGAAAGAGGGAAAGAAGGAAATAAAGAAGAGAGAAAGGAAAATGAGAAAAAAAATCATCAAAATGGGTTAATATACAGAAAAAAATTGCATGTAACATTCCACACCTGAGATGCTTCCTTCTGCCAAACTCCACAAAGCAGTGGGTGAGGAGTCTTCTCAAAGTGCTTCTTTAGGACCATTCTTTTCTAATTGTTTTGTGGTTATTGTTACTGTTATTTCTATTGTTGTAGTTATCATGCATTTTGTTTTCTTGACTCTATGTCACTGCATCAATTCATGTAACTTTATGCTTCTCTGCATACATCATATTCATTATTTCTTGCAACATAATATTTCATTACATTCATGGGTAACCACAATTTGTTTAGTCATTCTACAAATGATGGGCATTTTCTTCATTTCCAGTTTTTTATTTCCTCAAAATGTCTTGCTATAAATATTTTATGATTATGTATAAGCTTTCTTTTTCAATAACCTCTTTGGGATATAGTTGGCAATGGAATCTATGAGTGAAAAGGTATGGGTATTTTGACCATCTTATTTATATAATTCCAAATAGTTTTCCAGAAGTTGTGAACTAATTAACCAATAATGCATTATTGTGCCCTTTTTCTCACAACCCATTCCACATTGAATTGTTTCATTTTTGTGTCCTCTTGGCCAATTTGTTGGGGGTGAGGTAAAACCTTCGAGTGTTTTTAAATGTCTTCTCTTATTAGAGATTAGATATTCTCTGATATTTTTAAATAGTTTATAGTTCTTTTGAGAACTGTTTGGTCATATGCTTTAATTAATACCTATTAGGGAATGACTTTTGGTCTTATTTTTCTATCAGCTATCTATATATCTTAGATATCCAATCATTATCTATGTGTTATAATTTTTTTCTCTTTTAACTACTTCCCTCCTTATCTTAGATACATTAATTTTGTTTTTGCAATTTTTTTATTTAGTGCAATCAAACTTATCTGTTTTATCTTTTGTAATTTCATTCAACCCTTGTTTGACTTAGAATTTATATGCCATCTATTCCATGAAAAGTGTGTGTTAACTTTATAAAGATCTCAGTTCCAATGAAGATCTGCTTCTCTTTTAATTTTCTATGGTATGAAATTTTGGTATTCTATGTCATGCTAATATTCTGGTCATATATTCATTTTTAATTTATTGTGTAATATAATTTAAGATGTTCATCTAAGCCTAATTTTTGCTATATTCCAGTTTCCAGTTTTTCAACCAGTGTCTTTGATTTAAAAGATAGTTTTATAAGTACTTACCTGTACTTTACTATATAGAAAATGCTTATTTTGTTCAGATTGTCCTTTCAAATTTTTGAGTTTGGAGTCCAGGTCCTTCAAATTCTCCTTTAAAGTTTTGGCTATGGCATGTTTAAAAATATTTAAATCCCTTCAAATGTAATGCAAATTATATGGATGTCTTCGGACCCCTAAGGCTTTTATTCATTTAGCTCAAGGTAAAGTATTAATTTTTCACATGCTTTTTAATAATTTAGAAAGAAATGTGTAATATTCATAATGTTCTTAGAAGTAAGCAAAATAATAAGTAACCTTTCCAGTTCTCCTAAAATATTTTCACTTCATATTCTTAATTATTCACCCTATAAATTACTAATCTAATGGTTAATGACCATTCTTAACATAAAATCACATTATTCTCATAAATAAATGAAATCTGTTGGTCAGACATCTCAGAAGAATACAAAAGCAGTATAATTTGAATCTTGGAATGTGTTTAATCCAGAATTTCAAGTGGGTTAAAGTTTTGTTTTGTTTTTAGAACACTTGGTTTAGACAATTGAAAACAGTTAGATGTTCAGAAATAGTATGTAATGAAAGGGAAATCAGACTAAATACTTTATCATGTATCCCCTTCTTTATAACTAAAGCAAAACTCTTCCTTCAGAAAAAAAGCAGTAAAAAAGGCTATTACTTTTTTTCTATATAATAAAATAAAATGTTTACAAGAAGCCTAATTGAAATATATGAAATTCAATATTGTTTTTCAAATAATCATTCAAAAAAGAAGTAGGATAGTAGGCAAATTGAGCATTATTCTACTTGCCATTTTAAAATATTTTCAGATATCATTTAGAGATAATACCAAACTAATTCCAAAAAGAGAGCTAACTCAAATTCCCCATCATTTACTGGCCATATTTGCCTCCATAGAGAATAACTCTGTAAGGCTTATGATAATTGATCCTTGCTTGTTTTCGTCCCCATGTTGCAAAACATAGGTAGTATAATCTAGGTTTTGAAGTCTTCAATTCAGGAGTTAAACTTTAGATCAAATCTAAATTTTCCAGTTTTTCTGTTTCACCAGAAATAGCTTTTCAAAACTCTCCAGGAAATACACACTTCCAAAGTTCATATGTTTTTTCCCCCCACTGTATATCGTTCTTTATCAGCACTAAATATGACACAACAAAGATAGATTCGGAAGTAAAAAGAACATCAGAAAACTTTAGATATCACAAAGGAAAAAACTAAAGTCCATAATAATTAAATAATCTGCCCAAAGTCATACAGGTAGCAGTCTTCTTAATTGTGATTTGAACTCGTCTTCTCTGACTTTGGATATTGAATGGGAAACTTGTCTCCAACATGTGTGTTCTATAAAGATAATAAATGACCTGTCTGATCACTCCTCAGAAATGCAGTGGTACACTTAGAGTTATGGAATAGACAACAAATGATACTCAGCACAGATTTCTGAGGAGTGATCAGACAGAACAAAGAAAAACCAAGAGAGCAGTATTAGGAAAATAGGATATCAGCAGATATCCAGGAGATCATCAGTGGCAAATGCTGCAGAGGAATCAAGAAAGTTAAGAACTCAGAAAAGTGTACTACATTTAGCAATTAAGAGTTAATTATTAATTTAGGCAGGTAGGTGGTACATGCTGGGTCTGGAGTCAGGAAGACTATCTTCCTCAGATACTTGTTAGCTGTGTGATCTTGGGCAAGTCACTTAACCCTGTTTGCCTTAGTTTTTCTTTCTGTAAAATGGACTGTAGAACAAAACATCAAACCATTCCAGTACCTTTGCCAAGAAAAGCCAGATGAAGTCACAAAGAGTCAGACATGATTGAAAATCACTGAATAGCAACAAAAGTAACTCAGAAGACAGTTTTAGTTGAGTGATGATATGAATATCCAGAATGTAAGAGCTTGAAAAGTGAATGAGAGGAGGTCAAGATAAAGAGGAATTTGGCTATGAAATGGAGAAAAGATGTATGATGATAGCTGAAGGGGATGTTGAGAGTGGATAAAAGTTTTTTTCAGGCTGGGGAGGCCTGGGAATTTTTTTTTTTTATCCATTACAGAGGGAGCCAGAAGTTATAGAGAGACTAAAGATTTGACAGTGGGGTGGGATGATCATGTAGCTGCCAAAACTTACTGCTTGGCATTAAGTCAGAGAGATAATAAATATATAAGAGATTGTAAAGTGTTTTTGGGTTAATTACCTGGTATCTTTGATATGAAGCAGTGTTATTGATTAAACTAATTAGGAGCCTCATCCCAATTTGAACTACCATGGCCTCACTTTTGTTAGACCTCAGATGCATAACTTGAAATGGGAATATTACTCTCACTATATTATTAAAGTGTTTGAGAAATGAAACCAAATATCTAGTTATAAATATTATAATCATGGTTTTGTTAGTAATAAGACTACTCTAAGCTGCAAGTGAAATGTATAAATTCTTGTGAACCTCATTTTGACTATTTGTTTCCTTCCCAGGACACAAATTTATTATCAGGAGGATGAAGATATGTAAAAGAGAGTTTAAATGCCATCTTGCTAATGGGAAAAATGGGGAAAAAAGCATTCTCAGAAAGCAGGATATTGGGCAACAAATGATGAGTAAGGGAGAAGACCCAGCTGTATAGGGATCAGGCAATGATCTTTCCACTCCAACTCTCAAGGTCTCACTCTCTCTGCTTAACTTCAGGAAGACTGTGAGTCCTTTAAAATTTGTTTGAGAAACCAAGGAAGGATTCGTCTTCATGGTTTTGTTTTGTTTTTACTTAATCTTGTTCATGATAGTATAAGGGGGAAAAAATCCTACCACTCAAGCTAAGTATTTGCCTTATCATTGCAGGATTCATCTAGGAATTCCATTCAAAAGAAATTGAAATGTTTCTGCCAACTTTTCAGGATGAACTTTTCAAGAAATTCAATCTTTAGAAAAGCAGTCAGGCAAGCTCACTCTTCTAATCCATTATGAGATTACAATGAAATTCACTTCAAGTGAAACCAGTCAAACAATCTTAATTTTAAGTGGTTCTGGGGTTATGTCCCCCTGATAGCAAGATGATTAAAGCAACATAGTGGGAGTAGAATGACAGAAATATGTTGAAATAGTCACAGATTCACTGAGATCTTATATTTAATTGATTTCTGGGTCAATTAAATGAATTGTAGAAAAAGCACTATTATAATAGGAGTTTGGAGCAGAATTCTTTTGTGTGTTAACTTTATAAAGATCTCTTTAAAGATAATTTTTTTTAAACCTGATGGAATTTATTTTAATGAGCTTCCTTAGCTTTACTAATCAGTAACCACTTTCAAGATATAGTAGAAACATAACTAGAAGGATTCTAAGATCTGAATTTAGAACTGAAATTAAGAACTGAAAGATATTGATGCCCTCAAATCCAGTCTCTTCTTTTTACATGAAATGAGGAAACTGAGACGCAGAGAAATTAATCAGTATGTCCAAGGCTTCAGAGCTAGTAAGTAAAAAAGCTGGGATTCAAAACCATGTCCTTTGATGCTAAATCCAAAATACTGTAGGATTACTTTGTGTTGCCATCAAAAAGAAGAAAAATTAGAATGTGATATTTTCTTTTCTTTTTTTTCTATTCATTTATTCATTCATTTATTTTATTTATTTGTTTTTATTATAGCTTTTTATATACAAAACATATGCATGGGTAATTTTTCAACATTGACCCTTGCAAAAACTTCTGTTTCAACTTTTCCCCTCCTTCCCTCCACCTCCTTCCCTATCTGGCAGGTAGTCCCATACATGTTAAATATGTTAAAGTATATGTTAAATGCAATATATGTATACATATTTATACAGTTATCTTGTTGCACAAGAAAGATCAGATTTTGAAAGAAGATAAAAATAACCTGAGAAGAAAAGAAAAACAAAAATGCAAACAAACAATAACAGAAAGAGTGGAAATGCTATGTTATGGCCATACTCATTTCCCAGTGTTCTTTCTTTGAGTGTAGTTGGTTCTGTTCATTACAGATCAATTGGAACTGATTTGGATCCTCTCATTGTTGAAGAGAGCCATGTCCATATGAATTGATCATCATGTAGTATTGCTGTTGAAGTGTATAATGATCTCCTGATTCTGCTCATTTCACTTAGCATCAGTTCATGTATGTCTCTCCAAGTCTTTCTGTATTCATCCTGCTGGTCATTTCTTAGAACAATAATATTCCATAACATTCATATATCACAATTTATTCAGCCATTCTCCAATTGGTGGACATCCCTTCAATTTCCAGTTTTCTAGCCACTATGAAAAGGGCTGCCACAAACATTTTTGTACATACAGGTTCCTTTCCCTTCTTTAATATCTCTTTGGGATATAAGCCCAGTAGTATACTGCTGGATCAAAAGGTATGCAGAATATTATATTTTCAAGAGCAAAAAAGTTCACATGACATCTCAAAACAAAATAATATATTTTGCACAAAATAAAACCAAAGTTGTTAGAACTGAGCTTATTGGCATTTCCAAATTACATTTTATTTTTAATTATATATTATACATTGCCTGAGAGATGTTGAGAAGGCAAAGAATAGTAATAAAGAATTTATAAAAACCGAGTTGGATTTCAGTATGGGGTTCCTCATAGCTGTGGATCTATGATCTTCTAATTTTGTTTAAGAGAGTAAAATGTCATCCTTTCTTTAATAAATTAATGTTATGGGTAGTACTACAATACAAAATAAAGGAGAGGATGGAAAGAGGAGAGAATGGGAAAAGACAATATAGGTAAAGATTGATTAGGGCTTGAAAGAAGGATGAATGAAGCACTTTTACTTAATTTTCTCCGTTTACTTCTAATATACCGTGAGAGTAAGAATAGTATATTAGTGAGCAAGCCACAGAGTAAAGAATGACAATTAATAGAAAAGGAAAGGTCAGGCAGCATCATGAATTAAACTAACCAAAATTGAAGGACATGATGTTAGTGTTTTGGTATGAATTCTATTGTGACAGAGATCATTGGAAAGTACAATAAATCAGCTTCTACAATATTGAGTCATATATCTCAATACTAATTTCTATTTTTTGGGGGGTATATCATGGCATCCTTTGATGATGTATTGAACTCTGTGAAACCTTCTAAGAATAATGCTTTTAAATGCTTAGTATTTTAAAATATGCCTTTTACAATTTTATTGAATTATTGGTATCAAGCTACATGTTAAAAATACGTTCAAGGACCCCAAGTTAAGAACCCCTGAACAAGACAGAGAAAGCAGTTGGGACCTTAGGAAAATATGACTTTAAAAAGATTAAATGGAGAGTCACCGATTCAGAAAGAGGATAGAATGATGGGAAAAGTGATAAAGGACAAACAAAAAGTCAAAGAACAAGACCATGCATCCCATCCCTTTATGAGGAGTTCAGAACATTTCTCACAGCATTTTGTTGCCTCTTGTGGAGTATTAATATTCCCAAGAATGAAAGGTAAAAAGAAAGAGTTTTGGAATAAAACAACACTTGTTAGAAAAAATCATTACAAATTAACAACCCTAAAAAAGAATGTATGAATTTTT
The DNA here is from genome assembly GCF_902635505.1 of Sarcophilus harrisii. NCBI lineage: Eukaryota > Metazoa > Chordata > Mammalia > Dasyuromorphia > Dasyuridae > Sarcophilus > Sarcophilus harrisii. Next base: position 244,744,534 of record NC_045426.1, read on the forward strand.
AGTGAAGGGGAGGAGAGGTGAAGGATTAGATATTACTCTCTTGTCTGAGGTTGGAACTCGGGCAAGGCAGACAATAGAGAGGTAATAATAAAAGTAAAGATTTTGGGATTTGGCAGGAAGGGGAGAGAGTTTGGAGGTAAGATGGGAAGACAATAGATAAGCAAAATAATTAAGCAAAATAATTCACAGTGGTTGTGAAAAAAAATTTTTTTTGCTGTCTTAAAATCTATACACACATGCATCTTTGCATTTTCTGAAAGAAAAGGAAAAACTTAATGAATATAAATCTAATTATGAATGCATTAAAATATCCAATAGTAAAGTTAAAGCATAAATAGATTTTTAAAACTGGCATATTGCCACATACAAGAAATACATATAAAACATAGAGGAATAGTGAGGCAATAGATTAGTACCTCTTATGTTTAAGTTGACTTTAAAAAGTGGGTTTTGCACTAAAGATCTTAGCTATGGTAGAAAACCAGGACAGACAAATAGGAAAATTATATTATCATTGAAAAAAATCATTGGCAATGAAAAATAATAATATTATTCCTTAATCAATATGTCAATCAATTAATAAGTTTTTATTAATTGCCTTCTCTGAACTTGGCTAGGAACAAAAGACAAAACATTTTTTAAAAAGTTGTCCCTATCCTCTAATACCTTATTGACATAATGTTTATGTTTTCAAAACAAAAGCTCTGTGAATTCCCAAAAAGACTCTGATATTACAAAATAATAATAGGAGACTTCTCCTCTGCAACAGCTTGATAAATCCAACAGAAAAATTGAATTTTTTTAAACAGAAAGATAAGAGAAAATTGAACAAATTTTGAATTTTAAATAAATTTATATTTTGAATAAAATTGAATAAATAAATGTTTATTTCTGGGGTCTGTCAGATAGGCATTACAGAAAATAAATTTTCTAATCATCCTGTGGTACCAATTCACCAAAAATAATTATGTGTTTAGACATATGAATCATAAACAAAGATAACAAGGCAGAAAAACTAAATTTGATCTATATAGATAATAACAAAATAGATTTCTTGTTGGTCTCCCTGAATTACATTTCTCCATGCTCCAATTCATCCTCCATTCAGTTATCAAATTTATTTTCCTAAAGCACAGATATAATCATGTCACTCCTTCAATAAACTTCAATGTCTTCTTATAATCTTCATGATCTAATACCCAATTCAGTGCTTGGCACTAACTTCTTCTTACCCTACCATTCTAGTCTTCTTAATACCTTACTCACATCTGCATATTCTGTGATCCAGTGATACTGCCCTCTTTGCTGTGGTGCTTTGTGGCAACTATGGCACACTGTATAGAATGAAGCCTGAAGTCAGGAAGATTATGAGTTTAAATCCTGCCTCAAAAAACTAGCTATATGATCCTGGCAAGTCATTTAACTTCTGTCTCTCTCACTTTCCTTAATTGTAAAATAGGCACAATAATAACACTTACCTTCCAGGGTTGTTATGAGGATTAGATGAAATAATATTCTTAATACACTTAGTGTAATACTTGGTACTTAGTAGGGGATTTATAACTACATATTGGTTTCTTTTCTTTTCTCCTTTCTTCCTTTGTTCCTTCTTTACTGACACAAAACATTCCATCTTCAACTCTGTACAACTGACTGTCCCTCACTACACTCAGAATTCTGTTTGTCTTTGTCTCTTTGTCTCTCTATCTCTCCCTATCTCTGTCTTTGTCTCTCTTTCTCTCCTTCCCTTTGCTATTCTCTTTTCTCCAAGTCCCAACTGAAATCTTGACATCATCCCTTTCTCAATGTCCTTTAATACTAATGTCTTTCCTGTGTTGATTATCATATGTGTGTGTATATTTAATATTTGTTTGGTTTTTGTGTCCCCAATAATAATGTCAGTTTATTGAAAACAAGAATATATATATGTCCAGTGTTCAGCCCAATACCTGGTGCACAAGAGCCACTTAATGATATTTTTCATTTATTAAAGAGCATGACAAAACAGGAATCATAGAATGAAAATATGAGCAAAAGATTCAGATTTAAATTGAGAATATGTAATTATATTAAATAATTATTGGATCAATAAATGAATCATAAAAATCAATAATTCTGTTAAGATAATGTATCTTCAGGAAAGAAGATATCAACTTAGGAATCAAAGGACTTTGGAATTCATGAGGTGTCCTCTTCCATGGCTGAAAATGTCCATCACTCACAGGATCTCTGCATTAAATCTCTTTGCTGAAAGAAAGACATATGATGAATAAGAATAATTGCCTGAGATTTAGTCACAGTATCACCTAGGTAAGCACATGATTATGCAAGAATGGGAGAAAAACCTTTTAAACTTTTAGAGATATGGGAAGGAATCCTCTCCCTCCTCTCTCTCAAAAAAAATAAAAAATTGAAAGGGAAATCTGTTTCAGACCATACAAGAATGAAATGGTGGCTTGTCAGAGCTTCCAGGCATCTCTTTCTACCTCAGTAACCAAACACCTCCAATACAACTCCTAATCACGGGGAATTATAAAACCATTGAAGAGCTACTGATTATGTATGTCTTTGAGCAAGGGATTAGGACATGTAACTTATTGGAATGGGCCAGAACACATGATCAACTCCATGGGAAGTGAAGCAATTCATCAGAACAGGAAAGGGCTCCCTCATTAAGTCCATTGTAAACATTTGTTCAACTGAATTGCAGCACACTGACAAAACAATGCTTCATAGTGTCTGTGACACTGTCGGGGTAGGGGGATCTCAAAACCCCACTAATTATTTAATATACAAAGTAAACTATTTAGGGGGTGAATCAAGTACTCTGGGACAAAGTAAAATGATTTACTGTATTGCTGAATAATGAAAGCTGAGTAGACCATAAATCCCTTCTATTATTTATTCATGCAAAAGGATCAGGTCTCCTGTTTGTTTTGTTTATATTTCCTCATAGTGAAAAGTTTCGTTATATAATTCTACAAACTGATTCTTTTCTTAATTTTTAAAGCTTTTTATTTAAAAAAATATGCACAAATTATATGACAACATTGATCCTTGCATAGCCTTGTATTTCAGATTTCTTCCTCCTTTCCCTCTACCTCCTCCCTTGGATGGCAAGAAATCCAATATGGGTTAAACATGTTAAAATATATGATAAATCCAATATGTATAAACATATTTATACAATTCTCTTGCTGCACAAGAAAAATCAGATTAAAAAAAAAAGAAAGTAAATGAGTAAGAGAAAAAAATGCAAGCGATATTAGATTCTGCTCCAGCTCTTTATTTTAACTTTTTGTTTGTCTTTCTGTTTCAAGTGTGTCCCTTGGAAATAACACATTGTTGGATTCTGGTTTCTAATCTAGTCTGCTTTTTGCTTCATGGTCATCCCATTCACATTTATAATTATTATTGCTGTATACTTCCTTCTGTCCCATTTTTTTCCTGTTTCTTTTATATCCTCTCTTTATCTTGTCTTTACTTGAGTCTATTTTACTTTTAACCACTGCTTCCCTTAATCTAGCTTTTTATCATTTCTCCCTTTTCTCTTATCCCTTCCTATTTTCCTACTGGCTAAGTTACATTTCTATAAAATATGTGTGAGTGTGTGTGTGTGTGTGTGTGTGTGTGTGTATGTGTGTATGTGTGTGTATTCTTCCCTCTTTAAGGCAATTCTGATGAGGGTGAGGTTCAAGCATTACTCTTCATTGCCTTCCCCATTCTCCTTCCATTTTAAATGCTCTTGCTTCCTTGCCTCCTTTTCAAAATTTTAAACTTAAATATAAAATAAGAAAAAAAATGACCGTGAAATGTTTCTTTTATGTAAGAAAGTTTCCCCCATTATATCTCTCCCTTTCCACTTCTCCCAGTGCATCCTTCCTTCTTACCTTTTCATTTACTTATTTATTTTTGGAGATCATTCCAAACCAATATAATTGTTTCACTCCATGTTCTTTGTCTATTTCATTTTAACTGTTTTAATAATGATAAAGTTCCTACAAGTTATATGTATTATCATCTCATATGGGAATTCAGGTAGTTTAACTTTATTGAAACCCTTATAATTACTTTCATGTTTATTTTTTATGCTTCCCTTGAGTCTTGTTTGAATGTTAAATTTTTGATTCAGTTCTGGTCTTTTCATCAAGAAAGTCCTTTATTTTATTAAATATCTACTTTCCCTTGAAGGGTTATACTCAGTCTTGCTTTATAGGTGATCCTTGATTATAATCCCAGCTCATTTGCCTTCTGGAATATTGTATTTCAAGTCTTCCATTCTTTTAATGTTGAAGTCACTAAATCTTGTGATCCTAACTGTAGTTCCATAGTATTTGAATTGTTACTTTCTGGCAACTTGATGCCTTTTTTCCTTGACTTCTGAGCACTGGAATTTGACTGAAATATTCCTTAGAGTTTTCATTTGGAGATCTCCTTCAGGAGGTGATTAGTGAGTTTAAATTTCTATTTTACACTCTAAAACTAAGATATTGGAGAAATTTTCCTGAATTATTTTCTTCAGTGAGATTTCGTACCTCTTTGTCCATTTCGCCAATTCCATTTTTTAAGGAGTTCTTTTTTTCAGCGAATTTTTGTGCCTCTTGCACAGTTACAAGGTCAATTATCTTTTCAAAGTGCTATTCAGTATTATTTGTGCCTCTTTTACCAAACTGTTTTCACAATATTCTTAAAGCACTCTCATTTTCCAATTATTTTTCTCTTACATTTATATCTTTTATTTTTCAAGGAATTCTTTTTGGCCTTGGGTCCACTTAGCATTTTTTGAGCATTTTTTGTAGTCTTTTTTGTAGTTGTTTTTATATTGTATTCTTTTGAACTTATTTTCTCTTCCTATGGTCAAATAATTTTTTGTTATTGCAACTTGCTTATTTTCTAGCCCAGTTTTGACTTTGAACTTTATATTAAAGTTGGGCTCTGCTCACCTGCAGGTGATTGGCCATCAGTGCTCCTCTATGCTGTGGAACCTTAACCCAGAACTGTGTATGGGCAATAGACTTGCAATTAGTGCCAATTGTACCCAATATCAGAAAAGGGGCCCCTATAATCTTTTTTTTGACCAATTTTCTATGCCCCTTACTGTGTCTGAGCTCTTGAACGGCCATTGTTGCCACCATTGTATCTTTGAGCTCTGGACAGGCTTCCACCCTGGTGCAGATACCCTAAATTTTCTTAGGTTGGAAAAACGTTTCATTCTAATATTTTGTTTTCTACCACTCTAAAATCTGATCTGAGATGTTATTTTAAAGTTGTTTGAAGGGGAATGTTGAGAGAGTTCAAATAGATTGATTGATATGCCACCTTGCTTCCTCTCCACCCCAATACAAATTTATTTTAAGAAAAATATCTCTGTGACACATTTCTGTTTGTCAAAACTACCTTAAAAAGGCAAAACAATCTTACTTATGAAATCACTGTAGGACTTAGGGCTAAAAGAGAACTTCAAGTATGATTAATCTCTCATTGAGAATTAAAGCAGTATAGTGAGCATTAAGGTAATCTGGAGTTAAGGGTCATCTGTATTCACATTTCATCTTGGGCATCTGCTAATTGTTGCTAAGTTATTTAAACTTAATACCTAAATTTCCTTCACTACAGACAACTTAATTTATGATGTAATACCACTTCTATTTTGCAGGATACTTGTGGAAGTCAAAAATTAAATAGCACTTGTAAAGTACTAAATATCAGCATTTATTATTAATTTATAGATAACAGAATTGAGGCTCAGGAATATAGCAAATCCAGGGTTTCTGGTTCCATAGCCAGTGTTTTTTCCACAGTAACATTTTCTGGCAGCAGCATTTTTTTCAAGCCACACCCATGTGTCTTTTAGAGAAGATGCTTCTTGTTTCTTGATGGCAGAGTTGTGATTATGATATTTTGAGAAACCATCTGAACATTGTACAAACAAATTCTTTGGCTCATGTCATATGCTATCATGACCATAATTTTATACGTGGAAAGCTTAGGAGTAATTGCATTTTGGTCTCTTCTAGAAGTCATTTGTAGAAAGCAGTTTTTTGTTTTTTTTTTAACATAACTTTCAAGCAGGTCTGCTATTTGCTTGCTATGCATTTCCTGTTGGATAGAAAGTCAAATATTGAATCTTAAGGAAAGAACACTCCAATTCCCACTGAATGCAATCATGTGGCTAATAGACATCTTTGCAATATAGATTTTGAAAGATAAAAAATAATCCTGTCTTCTTGAGACAACTTTTAAAATAAATCTGCCAGTTTTCTCAAATGCCTCTTTTGCCAGAAGCAGAGACTGAAACCTCCTTTTTGGAGAAGGAGGCCCAGTATCAACTCTGTCCCATCAGTCATTCTATAAATAGTTCTTCTTCCTTTCAATAACATTTGCACATTGATTCCCTCATTAGATTGTGATTGCCTCAAACTCAGGGACTGTCATTTGTCTTTCACTGTTATCACAAGTTCTTGGAACATAGTAGGCACTTAATGATTGTAGACTGAATTACTCTAACCAGAAGTAAAGAGAAAAGCATAAAGAAGAAAAGTAAAGAAAAAATAAAAAGAGAAAAAAAGAAAAAAGAAAAGGCATCATAACCTGATGCCTTCTTGCCTTTCTGATTTTCTTACGTTTTCTTTCATGTATTCCACAAGGCAACAAAAATAGCCTACTTGCCGTATCCTCAAATGTTAGCCTCCAATTTCCATCTCAATGTCTTTGTATTAGCTATCTGTCAAGCTCTCCTTCCTCCTTCCAGCTCTTAATTTCTCTAGTTTTCTTCAAGTTCCATCTCAGATCCATCCTTCTGATCTTTCTTGGCCTACCTCTGATATTAGTGCTTTTCCTCTGAAATTATATCCATCTACTCTTGCATGGATATATGAATACATATGAATGGATCTAGTTATTTACCTATTATCTGATCTATTTGAAAAGGAATCTTTAAAGAGAGAAACTGTGATTTTAAAAAAAAATTATTTGTGTCCTCAGTGTTTCACACAGTATCTGGCATATTGTAAGACCTTAATAAGTGCTTATTGATTGATTGGATAGCTTTCTTGAGAAGTTTAGCTGTGAAAGGGAAGAGTTCTATATAATGATTTTTTTACATAATATTTTTTCAATTACATATAAAAACATTTTTTAACATTTTTTTAAAATTTTGAGTTCCAAATTTTATCCTTCTCTATCTTTCCTACCCTTTCCTGAGATAGCAACCAATTTAATATTGGATATACATATATAAAATGTAGTTCCAAATTGGTCATGTTATAAAAGAAAACATATACACTCTCCCCCCAAAACACCCAAAAAAGTGAAACATAGTATGTTTTGATCTGCATTCAGACTTCATGAATTCTTTCTCTGGAGTTGGATAACATTATTTATTATGAGTCCTTTGCCATTGTCTTGTATCATTGTATTGCTGAGAATAACTAAGTCATTAATCGTTGATCATTAATAGTGTTGTTATTGTGTATAACATTTTCCTGGTTCTGCTCATTTCAGCTTGCATCAGTTCATGTGAGTCTTTCTAGATTTTCCTGGAAGCACCACATTCATTTTTTCTTATACCACAATAATATCTCATCACAATTATATACAACTTTTTCAGCAATTCCCCAATTGATGGGCATCTTACTTTCCAATTTTTTTTGCCACTATAAAAAGAGCTGCTATAATTATCTTTGTACATCTGGGTCCTTTTTTTTTATGATCTCTTTGGGATACAGATATAGTAGTGGTATTTTTGGATCAAAGATTATGCATGGTTTTATAGCATATTGAGGTGTTCCAAATTGCTCTCCAGAATATTTGTATTAATTCACAACTCCGACAATAGTGCATGAGTATCCCAATTTTCCCATAGTCCCTTTGACATTTGTCATTTTCTTTTCCTTGATATTAGCCACTCTGATAGGTGTGAATTGGTATCTTAGAATTGTTTTAATTTGCATTTCTCTATTTAATAGGAATTTAAAACATTTTTAATATAACTATAGAAAGTTTTGATTTTTTGTCTGAAAATTGCTTGTTCATATCCTTTGACCATTTATCAATTGGGGAATGGTTCTTATTTTTATTATTTTAATTGTTCTATAAAAGTTTTAAAAATAAAGCTTTTATTTGAGACATTTGCTATAAAATTTTTGCCCCAGCTTTCTGCTTTTCTTCTAATAGCGGCATTAGTTTTGCTTGTGCAACCTCTCTTTAATATTCAAAATCATATGTGATGAGAAATGAATGATAGGATCAAGTATCACAAGTTGGGCACAAATAATTCATATGAACATTTGGAGTAGAGATGTCTCAAAATTTATAAATTTCACATTAGTGCATTTCTGTTGGGTGATCTTATGCCAGTGTCTTTCATGTCTTAAAATCAACGTCAGAGTTTTTTAGGAGACTCTGAGAGTCTCATTGTATCACTTTTTCTTTTCTTCATGTGAGTTGCCTTATGTGGGTTCTCCATAAAACACTCTTTTAGGCAAACACATGTTTGGTATTTGAAGAGTGTGGCCAGCCCATCAGTCCATCCACTTGTCTACAGTGGAATTTTGGCAGTTCTTTTCAAGAAAGGATTTCATTGACCAGTATCGTATTTTGCCAGGTGATTTTCAAAATCTTCTTAAGATAATTCAAATAGAAGTGATTTAATTTTCTAACATGGGATGATGATTACTGTCCAGGTTTCACAAGCATATAAGAATGAGTTTAGCAAACTGGCTCATTGCATAGTTAGGCAACATAACACCTCTTCTTTCCCACATTTTGCTTCAAAGTCTCCCAAAAACTGAACTAGTTCTGGCAATGCATTAACCTAATTATCTGTGTACAGATTGATGTTCATCTATAGAGTGGACTAGAGATTGAGATCGCTTTGAGATCACTTTCAATAAGAGATTTTGTGATATTAGTAAGTGAACTTATCCACAGCACTCAAAATTTCTCCATTTGCTGCAGTTAGTGGCTTCTATGCATTGTTGGTATGTTGCTTGACTGATAGTCTCTGTTTTCTTATTGTTAATTGTTAAGCCAAAATTAGCATGCTACAACTTTTTTGCAACCTTTACTATATGCAAAATAATAAGATATACTATATGCAAAATAATGCTAATGGGATAGAAGGTAAGGTTAGAAAGGTTTCCAAATGTTGCAAAAAGAATCTAAGAGGTAAGGATGGAGAAACTTAGGAAACAGCTGGTGCAAAAGAAACAGCTATGGGAAATATTGTGTTTCAGTATTGTATTTCAGGAACAGTAAGAAGGCCAGTGGATTTGTGTTATAGAGTGCATGAAGAGAAGTCAAGTGCAAAAAAAACTGGAAGAAGGGGCCAGGTTATGAAGAGATAACATATAGAACATTATATATTGTTTTCCTTGAGGTAATTGGGAGCTACTGGAGTTTATTGAATTGAGGAAGGGGAAAGGTGACATGATCATATCTATACTTTAGAAAAATCACTTTGATAGCTGAATGGAGGAAAAATTCCAAGGAGAAGAACTTGAGGAAAGAAGACCAATTGGTCTTAGAAGACTATTGCAAAAGTCCAGAAATAAGGTGAAAAGGACTGGATTTTGATTAGTAGTTATGTGAGTCAAGAGAATATAAATGAGAGATGATGTGGAGATAGAAGTGACAAGATTTGGCAATAAAAAAATTGGATATGGGGATATTGAGAGTGAAGATTTGAGGAAGACACATTGAGGGACAATTGGATGGTGTTATTGACAATAATAGGGAAATCTGGATAAGAGCAGGATTTGGGGGAAGAATAATAAGTTTTATCTTTTTGAACTGTCTCTCCATTGGTTGGTGAATTTTAAAGGATGACAAAGCAGAATACCATATCTCCTAGAAGAGGCAGTTTCTAGATGACTGAGATATTTGAAGATGATTTTGAGATGACAAGGTGTGACTACAATCAGAAGACAGAGGGAGAAAATTCTGTAATCTAGTAAAAGAATGAGATCAAGATGCTCTGGACCCCTATTTCTTAGATGGAATATGGCTTCAATCAGGTAGCCCTTTACTCTTGGTTGCCTTCTCTTTTTTTATTCATTTCCCCTATTATCCCCTGTGGTGTTCTCTTCTTTAAAATATAATAGTTCTCTCTGGGAGCAGGTTTCTTGGGGAGGTTTCTGGAGGCAGCCTTAGTTTCAGTCAAAAGCAATAATCACCTCAAACACAGCCAGGTGATAAAAGTTCAAACGTTTATTTTCTCCTTCCAAAATAGCCCGGTTAGTTTTCTTGGAGGCTTATCTTTCTGCTTGGTTCCAAGAGCTCCCTCCAAATGTCTCCAAATCCAAAGGTTTGTCCTTCAGCCTCCAGTCAGCACAAAGGTGGAAAATGGAATGAATCTCTTGTCTTCTTGCCTGGGGCTAGGCAGCTTTCTGGAGAGCCTTTCAGACCAGCCTTGGTCTCAGTGGGGGAAGTGCAGGAGCCCATCCACCACAGTGGTGTGAGATGAAGTGAATCTGGTTGCGACTCCAAGAGAGGGCTTTTCCCGAACTCACTTGACTGACTTACTGAACCTCTATTTATTCTCCTTCTCTGAGAGTGAGATTGTAGCATCCGAGAGTGGGATTATGGGTTTCCTCCAGAGTGCTCTCTGGCCCTAAGAGCTTCTTGCTTATATGAGCTCTCTAAAGGTGTGAACACAAACATTGTTTCTATCAGTTACACTTAGTTCCTTGTTTCTTCTGGCCCATAACTTCTCCTTGTAAGATCAGATCAATCATACAGAACCGTGCTAAATTAGATAATTATTGTCTCTATCAACTCTAATGACTTAACACTCTGTAAGGATTCCAACAATCCCCTATTATCACTTTGTGATCATTGCAAGGTGTAGAAAAGCCCCAGTGCTATTAGCTAGAGCAGGATCTACTGCAATAGCTGTGGTTAGGGACCACATAATGTGGTTAGGGTTTCCAGGACTACGGAGGAATCATATACATAACAGAGGGAGGTTTCCAGGAAAGATTACACTTAACATTTGATATATAAATATAAAGTATAAAGCAGAGGCAAAATGAGAATTGGATTAGCAGCTTAAGGGAGTGGGAAAAGTGCAGGATTGGATTCAGTCTAATTTTTGGTTTGAGTTTTATTGTTGTTTTGTTTTGTTTTGTTTTTGCTTAGCATTCCCTTTTCTGCTTGAGAAAAAAAAAATCTGATTCAAATTTGTACATTGAATACCTTTTTCGCTTCCCCCTACTTTGTTGGAGAAAACTCTGAGTTTCAAAACCCATAACCATTCCTATAATTAAAAACTTTTTTCCTTTAAAAATTTTTTGAAAATAGCTTTTTATTGTCAAAATACATGCAAAGATAGTTTTCGGTATTCACCTTTGCAAAACCTTATGTTCCAATTTTTTCTCCCTCCTTTCCCCCACCCCTCCCCTAGATAGCAAGTAATACATGTTAAACGTGCTATTTTTCTATGCATATTTCCACAATTATGCTGTACAAGAAAAATCAGATCAAAAAAGAAAAACAAAAAGCAAGCAAACAACAGGAAAAAAGGTAAAAATAGTACATTGTGATCCACATTCAGTCCCCATAGTCCTCTTTGTGGATGCAGATGGCTTTCTCCACTATAAGTCTATTGGTAATTAATAACTCTTAAGAAGACCTGAATGACTACATTCAAACACCAATCAATGATTCAATGTCAACTTGAAAGAAGTTTTCAACTAGAGATATGCTCAGGATGTGTGACCCCTTTCATGGTCCTCTAGCGACTTTAGATAAAAATCTAAGTGCCATGCTCATCAAATTTGCAAAAGAGAAAAGGCTAGGGGGTCATAATTAACTCATTGGATAATAGTCAAGATCTAAAATGATCTTTGATGGACTGAGAAGTTAGATTGAATTTAATAATGAGATCATCTTGAGCTATACAAATGTGGAATAGTCTTCCTTGAAAGGTAGAAATATTCTTACTGACGGTCTTCAAGCAATGTTTGAATGACCAGGTTGATGTTTACCTACAGAGTGAATTAAATGGTTATTGAGATCTCTTTCAATAAGAGATTTTGTGATATTAGGTATAGAGGCTATATAATAGGGAAGTTTTTGGTCAGAATAACATGCCTAAAAGATACTTTTCTTCTGACTTTGAATATGTCTCCCCTTAGCCTATATAAATATCCTGGTTTAAGCTGCCCAGATTTACCCCATGATTAAGAACTTCAGTTCTGAATTTACATGGGTTGGTTTAAATCAGGAAGGGAAAAGAGTAGTTACTCACATGTGCTTTGACTCATGTTTCAGCTCAAGAGTTTTCCTTGAGAATGTTTGTTACTTTTTCTTCCTTTCTACCCTTTTCTACCCCTTTTGGGGACCTGTATGCATTGTCCACATAAATTGCAACAATAATCAAAGGAACTGTGCTCCTCATAGTTAACTAGGCTAACTCACCATGCTTTAGTTATTAAAGTTTGAGGCTAGAATGAAATGAGAGACTCCTAGATCTAAGAGTTAACATAAGAATGTGTACTCAGCTAGAGCAGGTACAAAATATTCATCAAGGATATATTATTGAATCACTTGGACCGATCTTCCTTGTCTCTCTACTGTTTATGTTAGTCTCTCTCTCTATATATATATAAAAGCTTGACGTTCTCCTAGTTTTTTTTGTTTTTTTTTTTAATTTTGGCCATCAGTAATCTGTCGAGTACTTGAAGATAGCTCCCTAAACCAACTAAATTTTATGGATTTTAGATTTCTTTTTAAGTAAATACTACAAATCAGAAATTGTTATGTTACAGAATATTATTGTTGTATAAACAACAATCAGCAGGATGATTTCAGAAAGTACTGGAGGGACTTGCACAAATTGATGCTAAATAAAGTAAGTAGAACCAAGAGAACATTGTACACAGCAACCACAAGATTATATAATGATCAATTATGATTGACATGGCTCTTTTCAACAGCAAAGTGATTCAGGCCAGTTTCAATAGTCTTGTGATGGAGAGTGTGGATCACAACAAAGTATTTTCAAATTTTTTTTTGTTGTTTACTTGCATTTTAGTTTCTTTTTTTCCAAGGCTGAATGTTGAAAATTATCTATGCATGTGTTTTGAAAATAAAAAGCCTTAAAAATAAATCAAGAACCATCAAAACAATTTGATATGGGTTAAGAAATATAAAAAGATTAAGGGTACATATTAGGTATACAATATACAGGAGTAAAAGAGTACAGCAGTCTAATTTTGAACAAATTTACTATTTAATAAAAGTTTTGGGAAAACTATAAAGCAGTCAAAAACTAGTTATAGGCCCAAATCCTACACCATATACTTGAATAAAAGGTGATAACATAAACAAAGTAGAAGAGCAAGAAAGGCAATAATGTAATATCTCTATATAGTGGAAGAATTCATTATCCAACAAAGAGAAAGAGAGAAAGGGTCACAGAAGGTAAAATGAACAATTTTGGTTACCCAAAATAAAAAAAAAAAAAACATTTTGCCGAAAAAAACCAATGCAGCTAAAACTAAGGGAAAAAAGGGAACTGAGAGAAATTTATGAGAATAAAAAATGATTCTTTAATAAATGTCCAAGAATATGAAGAGAGCATTTTCATAGGAAATCATTAAAGCAAGAAATATTTATGTAAAACAATTCTCTAAATCATTAATAACTAGAAAAATACAAACTGAAACAATGCTACTATTTTATCTCACACTAATCAGATTGATAAAGTTGAAAGAAGGAAAATGACAGAGAAGCTATGGGAAAACAGACACATTAATTGGTGGGACTGTGAATGGGTCCAGTTTTCCTGGAAAGCAATTTAGAACTATGTCCCCCAAATCTTTTAAACGTTTCATACTCTTTGATTTAGCATTACCTACTAGGTTTATACTTCCCACAAAAATAAAAAAAAGAAGAAAAGGATCTGTTTGTACAAAAATATTTATGGCTGTTCCAGTTTAGTGGCAAGAAATGGAAACTGAGGGCATACCAATCAATTGGTATATAATAATGAATGAAAATAATGAAGGGGATGATTCCAGAAAAATATAGAAAGCCTTATATGAAGTCATGTAGACTGAACAATTTATACAATAACACCAAAATTGTAAAAACAAACAACTTTAATAAAAGACTCAAAATCTCTGATCATCATAATGACCAAACACAAATTTTAAGGTTTCTTGATGAAACATGTTACCCCACTGAGAGAGAAATTATGAACTCAGAAGCCAGAAGAAACATAATTATTTGTTTTGCTTTTGAGTATACATATTGTTTTTCTTGCTTCTTCAATTTGAGGAAAGGATCTTAAAAGGAATGCAAATTAAAACAACTCATAATGATGAATGTTGGAGGGGATGTGGGAAAACTGGGACACTGATACATTGTTGGTGGGGTTGTGAACACATCCAGCCATTCTGGAGAGCGATTTGGAACTGTGCTCAAGAAGTTATCCAACTGTGCATACCCTTTGATCCAGCAGTGTTACTACTGGGCTTATATCCCAAAGAGATTTTAAAGAAGGGAAAGGGACCTGTATGTGCCAAAATGTTTGTGGCAGCCCTCTTTGTAGTGGCTAAAAACTGGAAACTGAATGGATACCCATCAATTGGAGAATGGTTGAATAAATTGTGGTATATGAATGTTATGGAATATTATTGTTCTGTAAGAAATGACCAGCAGGATGAATACAGAGAGGCTTGGAGAGACTTACATGAACTGATGCTGAGTGAAATGAGCAGAACCAGGACATCATTATATATGGCAACAACAAGACTATATGATGATCAACTCTGATCAAAGTGACTCTCTTCAACAATGAGATGATTCAAACCAGTTCCAAACGATCAGTAATGAACAGAACCAGCTACACCCAGAGAAAGAACACTGGGAAATGAGTGTGGACCACAACATAGCATTTCCACTCTTTCTGATACTGTCTGCTTGCATTTTTGTTTTTCTTCTCAGGTTATTTTTAACCTTCTTTCTAAATCTGATTTTTCTTGTGCAGCAAGATAACTGTATAAATACGTATACATATATTGTATTTAGCATGTACTTTAACATATTTAACATGTATGGACTACCTGCCATATAGGAGAGGGTGGAGGGAAGAAGGGGAAATGTTGGAACAAAAGTTTTGAGTATGTTTTGTTTATAAAAAGCTATAATAAAAAAAGGATCTTCATACATATACACCTATAAGAAGAAATAAAATATGTAAAAAGTAAATTCAAGGTAATTTTAGTGGACATTAGTAGCTGGGGATGGGGTATTAGGAAAGGCCTCATGTACAAAGTGAAAGTTTGAGTTGGACTTTGAAGAATCTGGAAGAAGGTGAGAGAAAATTGCAAACATCAATGGGGAGACAGCTCATGTAAAGCGGGGGAAGTGGGAGATGAAAATATCAATGTTGAAAAATAGTAAGGAGGCCATTTGGCCATAATATAGAGTATGTGAAGGGAAGTTTAATAAGTCTTGAAAAGTACTTTGAAAGCAGATAGTAAAAGGCTTTAAGTGACAGAATAATTTATATTTGATGCAAAAGGAAACAGTCACTGGAGCAGGAGAAAGATAGATTTGTGCTTTAAAAACAAAATTTTGGCATCATTATGGCATATTGATTGGAAATAGGAAGAGAACATGGGCAGGAATTAAAATTAGTAAGCTATTGTAATCATCCAATTTAAGAAATAAGTAAAAAGGAGAGAAATATAACAGAAATCTACTTCATATGTAAAAGATGAAGGAAATGTATCTAGAAAGCAGTTAATCTAGAAAGGACCTGTGAATTTTAGTGTACCACATTCCTGGGATAATAGGGCACACAACAAACTTTTTCAGAGTAATCTAAGGTTTGCAAAATGCTTTATGTAGAGTGTATATTATCTAAATTGATCTTTATCATAAGTCTATAAAATAAATGCTATAGATAACCTTCATTACCCAAATGGAGAAATAGGGTGAGAGGTCAAATGAGTTATCCAGCATCACATAACTAATAAGTTATCTAAGCTAATAAGCATCTGAGAAATGATTAGATTAGTTCTTCTGACTCCATTTTTATACTACACCATACTGCTTCAGTTAGCCAAGAAGGCTACTCCTCTCTGGCTCACTCACCACTGTGACTTCACAAATCGAAACACTTCATTTGAAAAATAAAATAAAGTGGAATTAGACTACATTTGGGAATACTGAGGTTAATTTTGGGGGCCATATTTTAGGAAGTATATTGATAAACTAGAGTATGTCCAGGATAAACCCAAGAGGATAGTGAAGAGCCTCAAGGTCATATATAAAAATCAATTGAATAAATATTTTTGCCAGAGGAAAATTCAGGGAAATATTATAGATTTCTAAGTATTTAGAAAACTGTAATGTGGAAGGTTTTGATTTGCTCTCTTTGGCCTTGGAGGGAAGAATTAGGAACAACTAGTTACCATGGAAATTGCAGAGAGGCTCACTTAGGCTTCATCTAAGGGGAAAAAAAATCCTAATATCCAGCACTCTCCAGTAAAATGAGCAGCTGAAGAATGTACTAGAGCTCAATTGAGTTCTCAAAGTAAAAGATGGATAACCTTTTGGGTGAATTTGTTGCAGAGAATATAGGTTGGGTTATATGGCCTCTTAGGTTCCTTGCAATGAAAATTTCTTAATTCTGTGGTGTTTACTAAAAAGTTAGAGCTTCACTCTTGATAAAGATAGTGAATTAATGATGGGGAAAGAAACTACACTTTTTTATATTCTTAGTATGTGCCCAGCATTGTGTTAAACACTGAAGATATAAAACAATATATCTAAGTAGTTGATGAAGAATTTTAGTTGTGATGTCACAGTGATGAGTGGAGCCACAGAAGAATTTGACAATAACTTTTTAGAATTTGTCTCAAACCCCTAGATATCTTTGTATTTTGTGGGAAAATATTTTTTCTTTAAACTCTATAATGTTAATTTGCTTTCTAATTTGTTCTTTCTAATTAATTAAATGTCCTATTTTTCCATTGTTTTTCAAAATATAGACCTACTATACAACTGTTCATATCAAAGAAAGTTAGGTAATCAAAGATTACAGGCTGAATATGTATTAGGAGTTTTAGAATTCCTAGTTTATAAGAAACCTCCATTCAGCAAATTCAAAAGAAAGAAAATGGATGAAGGAATATTTTACAAAAGAGAAATGGTTACCAGATGATGGAGACTTTTTTTTTTTCCTGCCACATTCAATAAACAGTGTCTACTGAAGGATTCCAGCTGTGTCCAGAATGAATGGTGAGAAACAAAGAAACATCTGTTTTGGATGTGGTTGTGACATATAGAAAAACTGGAGTAAGGAGTAGAGGTTAAACCATCTTCTGCATTGTTTCCTAATGTTGTCCAGGGAACTTAGTTTCTATAGTTTGCTTAGTTTGCTATAGGGAACTCTGCCTGGACTTTAGAAATATATTACATCCAATTTTACTGTACATTATAAACTACAATTTTGAAACATGCCTGAAAACACTCACCCAGTCAGTGTACACATTCTCAACATGAATGTATTCGTTTTAAAGTTGGTCTTGTGTGGTTTCATCAAAAAAAATTGGCTCCCTGAAGCCTTGAACTCTCTGAACTTATAAATTTAAACTAGGAAAGATGCAAGGAAGAAAGAAAGCAAAAAAAGGAAAAAAGGAAGGAAGAAGAAAGGAAGGTATCAGAAAGAGAGAAAGAAAGAGAGAGACAGAGACAGAAAGACATACAGACACACACACACACACACACACATACACACACACACACACACATGCACAGGTTTCTAACGTTCTCAGATGTCAGTGTAAAAAGGCTGTTCCTTTGAGAGAAAAAACATTTAGACATAGGAGGAAACACAGATGGAAGTATTGATTCTAGAAGAGTGAAGGGTAAGCTTTATACAAATCTGTTATAATTTACTTTTCTTCTGTAGTAATTATTTCCATGGAGGGAAAGAAAGCTTGAAAAAGAAGTAGAAGCGTCTGATAAGAAACACTTTGATTTTCCATAAGATTGAAAAAAGGAATTTGGTTTTTCATTAATACAAATAACAAAGTCAAGAAATTGACCTGTTGCTTTCTAATTCTACAATTAAATTCATCAGCTTTTATCAAACACTTATAAAAAGAAATATCTCCTCACTTTAAGGTATACCAGCTATGAAGTACATCTCATAAGTTCAAGATTAAGTGTATTTAAATTTTTTTTAAATTCTAGAAAAAAATATAAACTTTTGCCCCTAAATTTATAACTTCAGATATTATTGATATATTTGAAAAGCCACTTTTTTCTCTTTTGTTATTTTTTTTTCAAATGGCTCCCTTGGTATAGGAATAGGGAAGGATAAATTCAGAAATGAATGTAAAGACAAAAATTACCAATATTTTAAAATGACTTTCTTTTTATGGTTTCCTTGCTAAGAAACAATAAGAGGAAAAGCAGGGCAATGATTATTTTCTTTCAGTTTATTTTCCAAAACACACACGCACACACACAGAGATATGTTTGTTTAAGAGGATGAGAATTGAATAATCCCCTAAGTGAGGCTGATTTGTCAGGCTCCTTCTCCCATGGTCTGGAAAAAAAATAGTGGTTTCTGTCAATAGGCTCTTGGTGAATAGTTTTTATCCCTTTTGTACATGACCAATCAAAAAGTCATTGCCCTTGATCTTTCAGTGCCTTTCACAACTGTCATTTCGCTGTTCATGGCTTCTCATCTTTAAACATGGACCTCCCCCATGATTGTCCCTTTTAGTTCCTTCTGTTTAATCACTGCATACCATCAAAGGAAGTCAAGAAGTGATGCTGATGAAGTCCACTATGAGTTGTTATTTAACTTCCAGTGCCTTTAATATTTCATGGCAATTATTTTATTAAGCTTAGGGTCCTCCCATCAAACTTCCCACAGTGGCTTTTTCAAGCATTGTTCTTTCAAGTCTCAGTACTATGCCACAACCTTGTGTCTCATTATATGACATTGTCCGTTATTTTTCTGGGATATTTGAGGCCATAGCAGCTGAGATTCTTGTCTTTCCCATTTTTTCTTCCATACCTCCAAATGTCTTTAGATCTCTTATCTATTCATCTTTTGTTCCAGTGTCTGGATAAGGTTAATTATCTTACCAAGTCTAACCGTGAATTCATGCTATTTACGGCGATTCCTATATTCTGCAGGAATTTGTCACACCAATCATGTACTCAATCACATCCTCAATTATTAAGAAGTCCTCTTGACTATAGGTTCCTCCTTGACTGCCTGAAAACATGGTCTTCCATACACATACTCACACCCACCCACAACTTCCCTTGTCTCTATCCATCTCTGTCTAGTTATTTTATTATTTTACAGTTAATCAATCAGTCAGCAAGTATTTATTAAACTTACTATGTTCCAGGCACTGTGAAATAGTCCCTGCCCTTGAGGAGTTTCAAGGAAACATGTACATGCATAACCTCAATTTTATAGTCCCCTCCCTCTAAGACTTTAGATGCTTTACTGAATCTTTAAGAGGGAAAAGAATTTTGGATAGAGGAAGTTTAACTGACATCTGGAAACTGTTAAAAACTCATGTTTGTGAGGGTGGCATTCCTAAGAAAATGAATGAACTAACTGTCAAAGAGAAAGAGCCTGAGAATCATTTCCTGAGAATAGTTACTTTAATGCTTATATGCTTAGAATGTAGAGAAGATATGCTAAAGAGAATTCTCGAGAAACACTAATGATCATCCTGAGGGAACTGAATATATTGGAACTGTATTTGTAGAGAAAGAGTGAAGTTACAGAAGATGGCTAGAAGTGAATCTGGTTGTGATATTTCTCCCTATAGTACACTGTGGAAATATTTAAATATTTATTTTTATTGTTTGTTATACTGTTAATAAATGTATTGATAGTAACACAGATGTTTATTTGAGCCTATTTAGTTAGATGGTTTGAAAGGCTAAAAAAAGATAGGAAGCTTTTAGGAAGAGGTTTATCTGGTTCATTTTATTAAATAAGGGTGTGATGTGAGAATTAATGAGATAGAATGCACATTTCTATTAATTTTTGACAGAATATCATAGTGTACGCTAAGATTTTTCTATATTCAAGGAAGAAAATAAAATTAGAGAGTAAGAGGTAGGGATTTGGTACCTCCTACTATATTCACACTATATTCAATACACATATGTGTTGCATGTAGGATAATTGTGTTAAAAATTAGTATATATATATATATGCTAATAGGTACAAAATAACTTTATATATTTATATATAAATATGTAAAATAAATTTGGCATGCAAATACTTGTAGGTAGGAAAATAAGAAAATGGTTTGTATAAGAGGTGGTGCTTGAACTGAGTCTTGAAGAACACTGAGGATTCTATGAGGCAGAGGTGAGGAGGTAATATATAACAGGTTTTTTAGACAACCAATTTAAAGGCACTAAGACAAGAACTACAATATTGTTTATGAGAAACAGCAATCAGTCAATATGCATTTAGTAAGCTCATACTATGTGCCAGTCACTTTGCTAAACCTTAGAAATGACAAAGAAATTTTAAAAAATAATCCCTGACCTTAAGGACCTCACTTTTAAATAAAGGATATATCCTGTAAATAACTAGGTACTTTAAAAATATATACAGAGTAAATGGAAGGTAATCTGAGAGAAGGCAGCTGGTGGCAAACAGAAGACTATATTTTATCCTGGAAATAATGGGGAACCAGTGTAGCTCATAGAATAAGGGGTGATATGAGAAGACCTATGCTTTAGAAAATTTATTTTAGCAGCTGAATATAACTCAAACCTTGATTTACATCATCTCCCTCAGCCTCCTCTATCTCTGATTGGAAGGTTGAAGTATAAATTTGAAACTCCTTTCTATGGTTTTCTTTACAAACGCCAGATCCTGCATTTGGCTAACTCTATTTAGTATCTGATACTCAACCTGGTTTCAGGTCCATGGAATGAAATCCCTTTAGGCTAGTACTCTATGGTATCCTTTCCCTATCCCTTCCCACCCTCACATTCCCTTCCTCTTATTGTGTGTTATCTATCCCTTTCAGGGGTCTTCAAACTTTTTAAATAGGGGGCCAGTTCACTGTCCCTCAAACTGTTGGAGGGCCAGACTATAGTAAAAACAAAAACTTTGTTTTGTGGACCTTTAAATAAAGAAACTTCATAATCCTGGGTGAGGGGGGTAAACATTCTCAGCTGCTACATCTGGCCCGCGCCATAGTTTGAGGACCCCTGATTGTAAGGTCTTTAAGGGCATAGTTTGTCTTTTTATTAATTGTATCCTCAGCACTTAGCAAGTGTCTGGCACATAGTAGGTATAAGTAGTTATTGCATTAGTTTAGAATAAGAAAGAACAATTAGAAAGTCAAGATGGGAGATGTGAACTTGAGTTATGGCTGCTGGTATGGAGAGAAGAGGACCTATATGAGAAAAGTTATGAATGAAAAAATTTAGCAATGATTTTAATATATAAGTTGAGTAAGAGTGAGGTGACAAGGATCAGGATGGTGCCATTAATATGGGAGTTTGGAGAAGGGGGGAGGGTTGGAGAAAAGATGTGTAAAAAATGATGCTGATACTCAAATCAAAAACAGCCAAAACAGAGAAAGAAAATTATAGACCAGTTTCCCTAATGAATATTAATGAAAATTTTCAAAATAAAATATTAGCAAGGAGAATACAGCAATTTATCACCAGAAAATACATTATGACCAGGTAGAATTTATACCAGTAATGCAGAGCTGATTTTATATTAGGAAAACTATCAACATAATCAACCATATCAATAACAAAATCATATGATTATCTCAATAGATGTAGACAAAGCTTTTAATAAAATGAAATAAAATAAAATAAAATTCCATTGCTCTTAAAAACATTAGAGAGCATAAGAATAAATTGAGCTTTCCTTACAATGATAAATATCTATGAAAAGCCATCAGCAAGTGTTTTTTTGTAATGGGGATAAACTAGAAACCTTTCCAATAAGATCAGGAGTGAAACAAGGATGCCCATTATCATCCCAATTGTTCAGTGTTACACTGGAAATAATAACTATAGTAATAAGAGAAGAAAAATAAATTTAAAAAACTAGAATAGGTAATGAGAAAATAAAGTTACTCTTTGCAGATGATATGAGAATCAAATAAAAAACTAGATAAAATAATCAATTTTAGCAAAATTGCAAAATATAAAACAAACCCACTTAAATCATCAGCATTTCTATATATGACCAACACAGTCTAGGAGCAAGAGATAGAAACAGAAATTGTATTTAAAATAACTAAAGACAGTCTGACTGTCAAAACAAATCCAGAAATTATATTACACAATTACAAAATACTTTTCAGATAAAAAAGTCAGATCTAAACAACTGGAAAAATAGCAATTGCTAATGGGTAAGCCAAGCTAATATAATAAAAATAACAATTCTGCCTGAAATTTACTTATTTAGTATCATTCCAATCAAACTAACAAAATTTTGTAGAGCTAGGAAAAAACCATTAACCAAGTTCAACTGACAAAAAAAAAGGTAAAACATCAAGGGAATTAATTTTAAAAATGCAAAAGAAAATAATCTAGCTGTATGTCATCATGAATAAGCATACTAAATATGAGCTGCCTAAGAAACATCCAGTTCTAGATATCCCAAAGGCAGTGATGCATTACACTTCACTGATGCATGACTTTGGCTAAGGAGACTTTTTAATTTATTTATATTCTAGAGATACACACACACATGTGTGTATATGTAGAAAAAGCTTTTAATAAAATGAAGTGTCCAAATATATATATATATATATATTTATATGTCGTTTTAATATACCTTATGTATGTATATATATTGTGTATGTGTGTGTGTGTTCTGACATATAGATTTAAGAATCACCTGCAAACAGATGATTATTGAACTTAGAGAAAATAATGAGATCACCAAATGAGATGTCATATACAGAAAAGAGAATTGGGACTCAAATGTCTTTGATAAAGTCATTTCTCAAATATATAGAGAACTGAGTCAAATTTATAAGACTACAAGTCATTTCCCCAATTGATAAATGTTAAAGGATCTGAACAGGAAGTTTTCAAATAAAGAAATCTAAATTATTTATAAGCATATGATTCACTTTTAATGAGAGAAATGCAAATTAAAACATCTCTGAGATATCATCTGTCAGATTGAACAATATGACCAAAAAAAAAAAAAAATGGAAAGCAATAAATGTTGGAAAGAATGTGGGAAAACTGGGACATTAATGCCCTGTTGGTAGAGTTCTGAAGTGATCCAAGTATTCTGGAAGGCAATTTAGAACTATGCCCAAAGGACAACCAATGCGTGCACACCCTTTGACCCAGCAATGCTACTATTAGGTCTGTATCTCAAAGAGATCATAAAAAAGGGAAAAGGACCTACATCTGCAAAAATATTCATAGCAATATTTTTTTTTGTGGTGGCAAAATATTGGAAACCAAAGGAATGTCCATAAATTGGGGAATGGCTGAATAAGCTATGTGATATAAATGTAATGGATACCATTATGCAATAAGAAATGAATAGGTTAATTTTAGAAAAGCCTAGAACAACTTGTATGAATTGATCCAAAATGAAATGAGCAGAATCAGGAAAATATTGTTCACAGTATTAATAACATTGTTTAATGATCAGTTATGATTGATTCATCTCTTTTCAGTAACAAAATGATCAAAAAAAGTACAAAGGACTGACAAAAGGAAAACGCTGCCCTTAACCAGATAAAGAACTAATGGGACTTTGAATACACATAAAAATTTACTTCATTCTTTCTTGTGTTTTTTCTTTTGATCTATTCCTTCACAACTATGATTAATATGGAAAAAAAGGTTTTACATGATATCACTTGTATAAACTATATCAAAATGCCTACCATCTTTAGAAGAGGGAAAATTTTTGAAATTTAAAATCTTGTAAAAACAAATGTTAAAAATTTTCTTGACATGTAACTAAGGAAAAATTAAATTCTATTAAGAAAAAAGAACTGGAGCAAAGATATAAGAGGATATACACATTCAGGTAATAGAACAAATGAGGAACCAACAAAGAAGACCAAGAATGGTCAGACAAACAAGAAGTGAACCAGAAGAGAACAATGTCAGGAAAAATTAGGAGAGAATATCTATGAGGATATAGTGACAAACAATATCAAATGCTGCAGAGGTCAAAATAGGTTAGAATTTATTGGGCAGTTAAGAGAGAATGGCTGTCTTTGGAGAGAAGGATTTTAGGTCAGAATTATGAGGTTACAAGTCTGGTTGCAGAAGGTTTAGAACAAAGAGGAGAAGATGTGGAGCCACACTGAAGCCTATTTTCTTCAGTTTAACTGAATAAGAAAGATAATTAGTGGTGGACTATGATCAAGTTAAGGCTGTAAAGTATCAAGTTTTAAAGGACTTTAAATGTCTATTTAAATGATTCTGGAGGATAGGGAACCACTAGAATTTACTGAATAGGTAAGTAGCATAGTTCTATCTTCATGTTAGGAAAATAACTTTGGCATCTGTGCAGAGAATAGATTGGATGTAGAGAGATTTGAAGGAAGAAGAACAATTAAGAAACCAGTGCAATAGCTCAGATAAAAGGTAATGAAGCCTTGAATTATGAATGTAGTCATATGATTAGAAAGAAGAGAACAGATGCAATAGTTGTTGTACAGGAAGAAAAAAATCACTGAATATATATGTGAGATGAGTCAAAGATGGTGTGAGAATTAGAGGTAATGGTGACCTTAAGTGATATAAAGAAATTCCAAAGCAGGTGTCTTTGGTGTATAGGTAATGAGCACTGTTTTCAATATGTTGAATTTGAGATATCTATAAGATATTCAAAGTGTCCAGTAGGTAGTTTGTAATGTGTGACAAATTTAGGAGAGAGAGTAGAGTAGGATTTACTGAGAGTTATCACATAAAGTTGATAATTAATGGCTGTATTTGCTTCTATGATGTTTTTCTGTCCTGGTTTCCTTCCTACTTGTCTCTTTAACTTCTTTTATCTTTTCATCTCCCTGTAACCCCTTAAGTGTGGGTATTCCCTAAAATTAAAAATTTAAAAAGCCCTCTTTTCTTTATATACTGTCTCCTTTGGTGATATAGCTCCATAGATTCGATTACCCTTGACTTCTTTGTAAGTGACTTTCCTATTTATGTATCAATTTTTTTTCTCTTCCCTTAGTTCTAACCTTGTATATCTAATTGCTTGATGGAAAGCTCTGCTTAGATTTTTTCCATTGATATTTCAAATTCACAATATCCTAAGATGAATTAATCTTTTTTTCCAAAACAGGTTTCTTCTCCATTCTCCAAAATTTCTATTAAGAGCACCACATTTCTGTAAAAAACACCTCATGCAATTAATAACTGTCACCCTAGACTACTACCTCCCCCTCATTCTATCCTTCCAGTTGCGAAAATCTGTTAATTCTATTTCAACAGCATCTCTTATATATGTATTTCTGACTATATTGCCTCTACCATGATTTAATAATTTGACATCCCTTATCATTAATAAGTACTTACTATATGCTAGGTACCATACTAAGCAGTGAAGATAGAGAAATAGCAGAAATGGTTCTTGACCTCAAGCAGCTAACATTCTAATGAAGGAGACATTTAAATAAATAAGGGCATACAAAATACAAGTAGAATAGTTGGAAGGTAGCCTCAGAGGGATTATAACCTCCTAACTTGTTTCTCTGCTTTAATTCTTTGTTCTTTGTGATTAATCTTTCATATCACCAACAACATAATCTGCTAATTTCCTTACCCAGCTCAAAAGAAAAATTAAAATTCGGTGATTCTCTATTGTCAGAAGGATAAAATACAGTCTCTAAATTTAGCCATCATTGAGGGGGAGCAATCACTGTGAAAAAGGGACCTATCTTCCTTTCTACTCCCAACACCAATCATTAACAATGGCAAATAATATAAAGATAAATTGGAAGGCTCTGGAGATGTCAGTTTTCTAGCCCAGTCCTCAGTGGCGTAATACTGAGAAGCAACCTTCATGGACATGTAATCCTATATCTGCATCTGTAAGTGCTGTAGTTATTTACTGAAAACCCCTAAAAGAGAGTATTTACCACCAAAAACTGGGAACTATTGAATTGTTCAACATCAGAAAATTGTATGATTTTATTAGTGAATCACCTAGCACAATAAATCTTCCTTAGAAAGACATGTAGGAGTCTTCCATGTATCTTTCCTGCTTTATTTTACATAACACACAACAGTTGTTCAATACATACGTGCTAATTGATTGTATAATTGATATGTAGTAAAAGTTAAGATTTTATAATGATGATGTCACATAATCATTTACACTGGTATAAGATTTTAAAGATGACAGAATATCTTTATGTTATATTAGATATTAGTTGAACTAGATAAATTCATGAAAAGACAACTAACAATACAAGGTATTATTTAAAATTTTCATATCTGTGAAATATGACCTGTTTGACCTGCTTGAGGTCAAGAGATTCTGCAGAACTCTTAGAGTTTAGAAGAGAGAGGTTGATTTTGATTTTCAGAAAAAGATACTTAGATCAGGTAGGACTTGAATTAGATCTTGAAGGACATTTAGATTAAAAAGGCAAACATTTCTGGATACATAAAACATTAACATTTCTTATTATTGACATCTTGAAAGAGAGTCATAAGATCTTGAGATAATCTTTGGGTAGATGAAGAAAGGAAGAAGACAATACTTGGGGTTAAATATCACTAATAACATATTTTGAATATAGAATGAGAAAGTTTCAGAATTAAATATAAATTTAATTTGATGTAATCCAGGCTCTTGACCCTAGAAAAATAAATTTTACAAGTTAAAGAAGGACTTTGTGCTCTTGGGGAAAACAATCCAGTACATTAAGTGATCAAAGAATAGTCATGCAGCTATCAAGGAAAAGAAGAAAAATTATAATTTTTCAAGGCTTTTGTTAGGAATCTCTTGGCATATGGAGTACATTAAACCTTTTTTTTTTCTTTCCCAGAGAATATCACTAATCAATGCAATGCCTCCTTGGCATTTCCTGTAAATTTTATGGGAATTACTAACTTCACCTGCCTGAGATTGATTTGTGAAAGAATAATCCTGTGTTCTATGTGCTACACAAATGGAAGAGATGTGACTCCTGATTTTGCTGAGAGAACACTGAGTCAAATATATTTAAGAACTGAAAAGGATTGTAGGAATACAAAAGAGAAAGAGACAGATAGACAGAGACAGACAGATAAACAGGCAGATAGAGACAGAAAGACAACTATAGTCTCAGAGCTAGATATATGGAAACGCTAGACCATATTGCGTCCCTTGACTTCCAGCACCAGCAATACTTAAAACTACTGAGATGGGACTACACTTCAATGAAATCATTCGCTTTTTCAGATTTCATAATTCTAATCAGTATAACTTTTTTGATTTCTCTATGGTGTTTTCTTTGATAAAGATGCTTATTAGCTATTCATGAGGCATGATGGTCTTTTGTGTAACTAGTATTCTTTGGTGTCACCTAAATTACTCAATAGATTATTCTTTCCTCACCCTCCAAAGAAGTCTGCTACCAAAAAAAGAAGAGGGAAGTTCAATAAAAATATTGTTCTTCATTCTTCATTCTTCATTTTTACCATGGTTTCAAAACTTTCTGCTCTTCAGTTCTTTCCCAAGTCATCCCCATCTGTATTAATCATTCTTTTCTCTTCCTATCTCATCCCCTTGGTGATTCAGCTCATTTCTTCTCTTGAATCTCTGGTTCCCTTATCATATCACCAATTGCTTTCTGCCAAACCTCAGCCCTGGATGAGTCCCATCATCTGCCACCTTTGCTTCTATACATGTGCTGTTAAAAGAAGGTGGGAAATTCAGCCATCTGATTAGGGCCACCACAAATTTTGATTCTATCACTTCAACTGGGACTTCACTGCTGCTAGGTAATCTTATCAGACCTTCATCATCAATTCACTATCCCATTCTCTATAATGATTCTTCCAAACCTTGATCTCTCCTCAAAGCCCTGATGACTCCTTCTTATCCTACCTTCTCAGCCGAGAACCTTGCCTTATATTTAATGAAAAAGCTATTCAATAAGAGTTTATTCTCCCCTTCTCCCCTTCATATCACTCATATCTGCCATTATCTCCTGCTTCACTCACTACTGTCTCACATGACTCCTTTCCAGAACAAACTCCACTATCAGCATATTCTATCTTGTCTCCTTCAACAAATTGTATTTTCTATCATCCCTACTCTCTTGTCTTCAGTCTCTCCCTGTCTATTGCCTACAATAGACAAAAAACCTTCACTTGATTCTTCTAGCCCTGTTAACTCTCATCCTATATCTCTTTCTTCTCTTTAGATTTTCCAGACACTATTTTCTCTTATTCATCATTCCCCAAACTGAACTCGTTGTCTTCCCTTTTAAGGCCTCCCCATTCCAGACTTCCCCATTCTAAACTTCCCCATTCTATTGAGGACCATCTTCTCAGTTCCCCAGACTTGCAGCCTAAATATAATTTCCACTCCTTATATTCTTTCAGCCTTCATTATCGAACTGCTACCAAGGTCTGTTGATTTCACCTTTGCAACACCCCTCAAATAAACTCCCTTCTTTTCTTTGATGCGATTACGATTCAGAGGGAGACCTTTCATCACTTTGCTCTTGGATTATTACAAGGGCCTGCTGGTGAGGCTGCCAGCCACAAGTTTCTTTTCACTTCAACCCATCCTCAAGTTGCTGAAGTGATTTTATTTCTTTTTTTAATTTTAAGTTTATTTATTTTTAATACACATTGCTTTTGAATCCTCTTGGGAGAAAAAAAATCAGAACAAAAGGAAAAAAACATGGGAGAGATAAAAAAAACAGGAAAAAAGGAAGTGAACATAGCATGTGTTGATTTATATTCAGTCTCCTTGGTTCTCTTTTTGTGGCGTTTTCTCTGTCCAAAATCCATTAGGATTGCTTTGGATCACTGAACCTCTGAGAAGAACCAAGCCTTTCATAGTTGATCATTGTTGATTCTTGCTGTTATTGTGTACATTGCATTCCTTGTTCTGCTTGTTTCGCTCAGCATCAGTTCATGTAAATCTTTCCAGACCTTTCTATAATCAGCTTGTTCATCATTTTTTAATAGAATAACAATATTCCATTGCTTTCATATACCACAGCTTGTCAAGTGATTTTCTTAAAGCATCCGTCAAATCATGTGACCTTCATACTCAATAAATATGAATAATATATGATATATAATAATATAAATAATATGTTAAAAATCAGAGATTCTTTCATTTCAAATCTATCATTTTCCAATTCACATCTTCAAGAATTTTTTCATTGTAACAAGGCATAAGATTATTCAAATTTCTAGATGACTTCCTGATGCTGTGACACCAATAAAACTGTATTATCTTTTTTTCTGATCTGCAGGATATTATTTTAATACTAATGTGATGCCCTAGTGAGAATCTAACTGGGAAGACTTCCCAAAAAGCTAAAACTTGTCCCATGGGTCAAATGCAATCCATTGGAGCACAGGTATTCAATCCATCTGAACATTTCGGTAAAATAAAGCAAAACTTTTAAAAACCTCATCTAATTAGCTAGCACACATGAAATGATGTGTGACTATCATTAGGCATTATACTAAGATTTGGAGTAATTAGTAGTTGAAGACAGATATCATTAATTACATATTTAAATTAATATGGACACATCATATATAGATTTTGGATCACATGCACCACTACTGAAAAGCTTGGATAGCCTTGATCTGACTCTTCCCAGCAAGTAGATTAGACTACAGGGAAATTCAGCTTGATAAGGGACACATGGGTGCCAGCTGCTGTTTTGTGAACTATCCGAGTTATCTGAAACCTCTGTTCTTCCTGGAAAGCAACAATATAGTAAATTTATTTCTGGCACATTTTGCATGATGAATTTTCTGAGGAAAACAGGAAATGTATGATAAGGTAAGAGCCAGAGATGTTTGACCACTTTTCTAAATTCCAGGGGAAAGCAAAACAGAGATGGGTTTTGAGGGTTCACTTTCAGTGTGATCAATGGCATAGGCAATTTTGTTCCTTTTCTTTGAGACAGAGACAGAGAGAGAGACAGAGAGACAGAGAGATCAAGAGAGACACAGAGAAAGATTTTTTTTTCTAGTGAATTGTTTCCATTATAATTTAATTATATTAATTTTGTTCTGAGAGAAAGTTATTGGGTAGAGCACTGGCTCTGAAGTCTAGGACCTGAGTTCAAATTTGGCCTCAGACACTTACTAGCCTTGTGACCCTCAGCAAGTCACTTAACAACAACAAAAGGAAGCTAATCAATTTTATGTAATCAAAACTATCTGTTATCCACTGTAATTATCTCTATCCTTTATTTGGTCTAGAACATTCCCTCTATACATGGTTGTGGAAGATATTTCCTTCCCTGCTCATTTTGTTGAAATACATTTTTATTTATAACTTGTTTACATGGCATACATTTGATCCTTTATTCCTTCCCATCACTTCTCATAGAGAACCATCCCATATAGCAAAAAATATTTTTTATGTTTTTAATTTTTTTTTGTTGTTATACATGTACTTAATTTTTTTTAAACACACATTTCTTTATGTATCATGTTGGGAGAAAAAAATCAGAACAAAAGGAAAGAACCATGAGAGAAAAAGAACAGAAGAAAAAGAGAAAAAAAGTGAACATAAGCACATGTTGATTTATATTCAGTCTCTGTAGAAGGCCAAATGTACTTGAAACAAGTTATCTTACAGCAAGGTGTTAACTCAGTAGGTGTCAACTTATAGAATTATACTAAGCACTAAACATATAAACTAGAGAATCATTATCAGTTCCACTGAGGATTCAGTTCCACTCAATTCCTTCTCAGGAAGGAAGGTGAAAACACCAAACAAGATATACTTAGCAGGTTTCCTCTGGGCCTAAGGGTCTTACTTGGAAAAGGTAGACACAAATCCATCAACATGGGAAGCATTATACAAGCATATAGTAATATAACACAGGTTAGTAGTGATGTAACAAACAACATGAAGAATTATACATGTTCGTAAGTCCTAGAAGGAAGGTATATAAATAACAACCACACATATACCTCCTTCAGCAGCCAAGAGATAGTCCAAAAACAATTTATTATCCATCACTTTACATGTCTCAGGGAATCCAATGATTCCTGCAAATTTTGAAGTTCTGCAACAGTTTTATCAACAATTTTTCATCTCAGGGAATCCAATGATTCCTGCTGGTTTTGAAGTTCTGTAACAGTCTTATCAACAATTTTTGATGATCATGAGCCAATCACCATACACATTGGGTTAACAGTCATGCTTTTTCAGTTGCACATATAGTCAGAGATGGAACCACCTGATGTTTCTTGGGTCTTCTCCTTCATTTCAAGGGTCTTCTCTTTTCATCTCTCTCTGATGGACAAGGTGGATACAGTGTTTTGGTACCCATTGGATTCCTTCTCCATCTGTGGAGATACAAGCAAACCCTCTCCCCCAAGCAGTTAGCCTTTCTGGTCCCTTCCATTCACCACTTTCTAGGTCTCTCGACATTGCCTGGCAATTATCTAAAGATAGTGGAGCTGATCACACTGGACACTGCCCTTCCGGTGGGTTATAAAACCTGTCTGCCAGAGACAGTGCATCTTTGTCAAAAATCAAGAAATTAATAGTATAAAGAGCTACATTTAGAAGTTCTCTAGGGTTACCTGTGATTCCCCCTTTCTTTTGTTTTTGGAGGAGCATCTTAATGTCTCTGTTTCTCCTCTCTACTATTGCCTGTCCTTGAGGATTAAAGAGTATGCCAGTGGTATGTAAAATCTTATACTGTGCACAAAAGTGTGCAAAATGTTTGGAAGTATATGCAGGTCCATTATTTGTTTTTATTGCTTGTGGCACACCCATAATGGCAAATGCTTGTATGAGGAATTCAGTGACCACTTGGGCTGTCTCTTTTGCTGCTGGTATTGCAAAAGTGAATCCTGAAAAGGTGTCTACCACATGTGGATAAAAGACAGACGACCAAAAGACTTATAATGGGTCACATCCATTTGCCAGATTTCATTGGGTCTCAAACCATGAGGGTTCTTCCCTGGAGGGAGTGTCTTGAGTGTGGAAAGGAAGACAAGCCATACAGACTTTTACTATGCTAATTTCCCCTCTTGTTATCCCAAACTGCAGATGCATCTGCTAAGAGAACCCCAAATGGAGTCACAAGGAATCATACACTACTGAAATAACTGAACAATCCTTTATTTTCTTTTTCATACACAGCCCCCAAAGTAACTTTTATTTTTTATTTTTAATAATTATAACTTTTTATTGACAGAACCCATGCCTGGGTAATTTTTTACAACATAATCCCTTGCACTCACTTCTGTTAAAGTAACTTTTAGTAGTTTCAAATAATATTAAAACTTCTGGAACAACTTGTATTTATTTGCTTTTGTCTGTCTTAATGTATTACACCTATATTATTTTCTTAATTCTACTTTGTTTTGCTGTTTATTTGTACATATATTATTATTCCAGCAGACTTTGTTTTGGAGTTATTAGTTGTTTATTATGAGTCCTTTACTTTTGCTTTGCTCTTTTAATCTCAGTTTCAAAGGTTATTGGTATGAAATTCTTTCCTCATTGGTAGAGACATGATTCTTTCTAAGCAATTCTGTCTTCCCTTAATTTTCACCAATAAGAAAAGAGTCCTATGCCAATAGGCTTTGAAATTTGGATTATATTCTTATTCATATTTGTTTGTATTCTGATATGAATGTACTGCTGTGAGCTGTATATAAATTGGGACCTGCATATAATTTAGATTTGCAGTCACTAAAGTATCCTGTCAAATATGCTATACTATCCAAATATTTTATATCTGCACTTAATGTATAGTCACCCTAAAGTGAATACCTGGGATTCAGGATTAATCACCCTTGTTCTACTAATTATTTATGTTTATGTTGATGTCTAAATATATAATTCCAAACATCAAATGTCCCCAGATATTTTTTAAAGGATGTCATGTTACAGAATATCAAAGACAAATTTTTGTTTGTTTGATTTTTTGTGGATAGAAGGTCCTTAGTGTCTGGATGCTTCGATTCTGAGAGATGTAGGAATCAAATAATCTTCAAAACAATGATACTATTTTCCCTTTAACTAGAAGAGAAAAGTTGGGAGAAGAGATTAACAGGGTGATAGTTCAAGAGAGTGATTCAAGTGAGAGGAGGATTGGGAAGCAGACAAATTAGCTTAGATTTGAACTCCAGACAGAATTCCAATATTGTGGCCACAGCTTTTTTTCCAACAACCTAATGGAACAGTCCAAAGCCATGTCTAGAGCAAATTTACTGTTGTGAAGTTTTTGTCCAATGCACTCTAATAGAAAACTGTGATATGCTTGCCTTTCCTATCACTCCTTCATTTCCTCTGTTCTCTGAAGGGGAAGCATGAGAAAAGGAGGGAAGATATTAAATCTATTATCAATCAGTACTGGAAAGAATGTGTCAATCTACTTCCCTTTGTCTCCATTCACCATCCCACAGACCTTCTAAAGCAAAATACCTGTTTCTGGGACTTCTAGTGTTAAAATGGCAGAGTGAGAAAGTAACCCTTTGAAGTCCTTCCAAATTACCCTCAAAACAACTAGAAAATGCCCTCATGATTTATCTAGGAGCTGGAAAAGAGCTAATTAATCTGAGAGAAAAGGTATATCTCACTGTGGAGGAAAGGGAATGAGGTTCAAGCAGCAGCCAAGCCTTATAGCAGGAGATCTGCAGCAAGACTTCAGCCTGGGCAATCCATTATAGAGGCCCCAGTCTCTTATAAACCAGCAGCCCCCTAAGCAAGTAAGCAGTCTGCATAGAGAGCAAGGCCCTACCTCAGTGACCCCATACCCAGGCTTGATCCTATTGCTAATCAGTAGTAAAGCCTTGTCCTAGGACTGTCCAAAAAAAGAGTCAATAGGATGGGGGAAGATATACAAAAATTTACCAAGGAAAATAACTCCCTTAAAAAACAGAATTAGATAAATGACAAAGGAAGTAGAAAAGCTAACTGAAGAAAATAATTCCTGAAAAATTACTCAAAATCTTACAAAAAATAATGTTGAAAACAATCTCTACATGTAATCAAGGAAAATAAAATACTATTAAGTTATAAAAATAGAATTTAGCAAGAGGAAACTAATAACTATGAAATTTCAAGATATAAAGCAAAATAAAAAGTTTTTAGAAAAAGAATTAAATGTGAAATTTCTCATTGGAAAAAACAGCTGATCTAAAAAAAAAGATTCAGGAGAGATAATATAAGAATTATTCGATTATCTAAAAGTCATGATCAAAAAACAAGCCTGGACAATATCTTTCAAGAAATTATTAAAGAAAACTGCCCTGTTATATTAGAACCAGAAGAGAAAATAGAAATTGAAAGAATTCGCCAATATCCACCTTTAAAAGATACCAAAACGAAAATCACTAGGACTATCATAGTTAAATTCCAGAGCTCACAGATAAAGGAGAAAGTATTGCAAGCAGCCGATTTGGTTGACAGCTTCCGCATTAAACAACTGGAGGACTTGGAATATGATATACTGTAGGACAAAGGAGTTAGGATTACAATGAAGAATCAACCAGTAGAATTGAACATACTCTGTGGTAGGGAAGCTTATTTAATAAAATAGAGAAACTTTCAGACATTTCTTCAAGAGACCAGAGCTATATAAAAAAATTGACTTCCAAATATGACTCAAAGAAAATATAAAAAGGTAAAACAAAAAAGAAGAAAAAGAAAACAAGTCAGTATGATTAGCCATTTATATTTCTCTATGGCAAGGTAATATTTGTAACTCTTAACAATTTTATTATTATTGGAGAATTAAGAGTATATTTAGATGAGGGTATGTGAAAGCAGGGTAGCAATCCTGATCTCAGACAAAGAAAAAGCAAAAAATAAATCTATTCAAAAGAGATAAAAGGGGAACTCTAATTTGCTGAAAGATATGATCTACAGTGAAATATTTATACTAAACATATGCATCAAATGATATAATTATCCAATTTTTGAAGAAGTTGTCTTATTTACAAGAAAAAATAGATAATAAAACTATACTAATGAGGGAACTCAACTTACTCCTCTTAGAATTAGATAATTTCTTTCTTCTTCTTTTTTGTTAGATTTATCTAACAAGGTGAATAAAATTCTGGAAAAATTAGGAATGGGGTAGAGCCAAGAGAGCAAAGAGAAGCCAGTAAGTTTCCAGATCTCTCCCCAGCTTCCTTCAGTAACAATTTTAAATCAAACCTCTAAATAGGTTCTGGGATAATAAAATCCACAAAAAGATAGAATGAAGCAATTTTCTAGCTTAAGATAGCTCCAAAAGGTCTAAAGGGGAGTGTAGTCCTGCACAGATGATATCTGGGAAAAAAAAGATGTGGAAATCTCTTAGAGCACAGAGCAGCACCTGAAGCCCCTCAATCCTGACTCAGCAGGCCAGATGACAAATTGAGTTCCCCTGGCACAACAAATGAAATTATGCTGGCTCATCCTACCATAATGGGCAAGGCACAAATACCTGAAACTCTGGCAAGAAAAGCTAATTACCAGGCTTCTGGTTCCCAGCATAAGAAGCTTTGCATCCCAGAAGCAGAATTCAACTTTAAAAGACATGAAAAAAAAAAAAAAAAAAAGCTTAAAAATGAATAAGAAATAGAAAAGAGCCTTAACCATAGAAAGCTACTATGGTAACAGAAAAGTTCAAAACATAATCTCAGAAGAACAGTCAAAATGCTTACTGGTAAAGCCTTAAAAGCGAATATGAATTGGTCTCAAGGCCAATAAGTCCTCCTGGAATTTAGAGGGTCACAGATAGTGGGGAACCCTGGGCAAGGTATATACCCTTTAGTCCAGCAGAACTCTCCTGAGATGTCTGATTTGGCTCCCCATCCCTCTCCAGGGGCATCTCGACCTTCCTGAGTAGTCACAGGGCATTACAACCTATGTTGTAATTAAAGCAGAGTTATACTAAAGTGGCAAGGAAACATCTGCACACAATAGCAAGTTGTTTTTATGGTCTCACATTCACAGTATCCTATAGTTAGCTATAGTTATGTAAGTATATTAGGGTATATGAGGCTGAGAAAATTATGAAAAAACGGACTCTAGTTTGACCATCTCCGTGAATTCATCCTTTCACTCCTCACCCATGATCAAGATTGAGGCTAGTACTAAAATCCTCCAGTGAGCAAGGTCTGGACATTTGGCATTCAACATGGGGAAAGCAGGGCATACAGCAGCTCACCTGATATGAACAGTTCGAGTTTGGGTGGGGAACACCCATGATCCAAGAACAGTATAAGTTAAAAAAACAAACAAACAAACAAAAAAAAAACAAGCAAGTGTGAAGATTTGGTAAGGACTAATCTAGTCACTTTTGTTTTCCAGCCAAAATGGGGCAAGTGATAACAAAAGAGCCTCCCTGTCAAGGGAAGTTATGACGAATGCTTGGTTAGGTTAAATCCCACATATAAGAAAAAAGAAAGCTTTTAGTGTGGGGTATCAAACAAGAAAATATGAGAACAGGCTGGGGGATGGCCACAGCCCCAGAGGGTATGGCATGTGGGGCATGGATGGAGATAACTGTGCTGGGAGGTTTGAGGGGCATGGAGCTTCCCTGTTTCTCAGGGAAGACAGCCTTTCCTTCCATCTACAGGGACATATGTCTTTGGGGTGTCCTCAGCTTCCTGATTTTCCTCCCTCAACTCCACCTTTGTGGGGCATAGAAGGAGAAGTAGGAGAGGTGGTGACACTATCAGAACTACCAACACAGCAGTTTTGCCCTCCTCCTATGTCCAGATTACAAGAGGCATTAGTTAAAGGCAAGGAAGGAGGAACTGGATACATTTGTATTAAGATGGAAATTTGAAGATAAAAAAGGAGTGTTTATTCCTTTTGTAGTAAAAACAAAATCCCCATCAATCTGTGGGGAAGAGACATTTTACAGCAATTGGGATTACAATTTAGCATGGCTTTTTAGGCAGTGCTGCTGTTGAAGGCTTGCAAGCCCTTAAACCTACCCCCTCCAATGGAAAACTAATACACCAGTGTGGGTGGAAGAGTGGCCCTTAACCAGTGAAAAAATTCAGGACTTATTAAATATAGAACAGGAGCAACCTGACTAAGAATACCTACAATCTTCTTGGAATTTACCTGTTTTTGCTGTAAAACAGAAATCTGGAAAATGGAAGGTGTTGACTGATTTGAGAAAAGTGAATGAACAAATGGAAAATATGGGAACTCTTCAGCCTGGGCTTCCATCTCTTACTCAATTGTCTAAGGAATGGCTTCTTTGGATTACAGATATTAAAGTTTGTTTCTACTCTATCCCTCTAGATAGGAAGGGTATGAAAAGATTTGCCTTTTCAGTGTCCAGCATTAATTTAGCTGAGCCTTATAAAAGATATGAATGGACAGTTTTATCACAGGGAATGAAAAATAGCCCTACCATGTGTCAGATGTATGTGGCTGCTGCTCTTACTTCACTAAGAAAAGCATTTACAAAAGTTATGTTATTATGTTACATGTGATGTAAACTGTATCCCCTTTAATCTTTGGGGGGACCCTGATATAAACTGTGTCTCTTTTAATCTGGGGGTGGGGGGTGGGGAAGGGTCAGAAAGTAACCTTTGGGGAAAGGGTGCTCCTGGGTCTCAAACCCTTCTGGTCTCTGGGAGGGCCACACCCATTCTTAAGGGAAACTCCCAGATAAGTAATCTCATTCACTTGGAAATCTGAGTCAAAAATCTGAGCTGAGGAGTTCCTGACTGGGACAAACCCTGCTAATTCCTAATCAGGAGTTTACCCACTAAGAAAGCCATTTTCTTAGTGTAAATAAACTCATTCTTGCCACAAACCTCAAGCCTGTATAAATTGGGGTTGGCGAATTCTTTCGCAAAGCCTGCGCAGCCAGCCAGAGAGGATCCCATTGCTGTTAGGGTATCTCTCAACCCTCAATTCTCATACCCTATCACATGGATGATATATTAGGGTGTGTCACTGAGGAGCAAATATTAGAAGCATTCATACAAAAGACCATAGAAATACTAAGAAACTACCAATTGTATATAGTCCCAGAAAAATTCAAAGGCACCCTCCTTTTCAATATTTAAGATATGAAGTATATCCTAAGGTGCTTACAGTACAAAAACTTTAAGAACAGAGACGTTGAGTAACTTAAATGGCTTTCAGAAATTGATATGAGATATCCAATGGATACATCTAGTGTTAGGCTTAATTACTTATCAATTTCAATCATTGTATTACATCTTAAGGAGTGACAGTACTTTGGACTCATCCCTTCAGCTTACAAAAGAAGTTCTGAGAGAGGTTGAACTAGCTTTATCCAATGTGGTTGAAAGATTCACTTAAAAACCTACGATGACTGAGTATTTTAAAATCAGCCCAAGTTAGGAGGTCAGGATAATGGGAAATCCTTGATCTTTATTCTTTGCAGAGGTGAAGGGAAATGGGGATATGAAGTGAGTGCAATCATACACAATCTGGCCAGCAGTGCCTCTGGCTCTCACACTCCACCCACCAAATCCTCTATGCTGTCTCCTATACAACATATCAAACTTGCACAGAGAGTGGGCAGGGCCATTCTTTCTCCAAGCATATATTAATATTGTCCAATTGCTAATTGGCCTCAAGTGCTCAGGACCACGTGCTTCAGCCCATTACAAAAACCCTCAGAAATAAGTTTTTGATGCAAAAAAGGCACAACAGTCCTTCATCAAGGAGACAGTGTTACAGTGAGTAACCTTACCACCACAATCAGACTAAAGCCTTATTTCTTACCCAATGCTTGTGACTAGAATTTTATTAAAGGCTATTAAATGAGTAATAGAATTATCTGGGATAGAACCTAACAAGAAACACACTTTTTATACTAATGTACAAATTAATGTACGCTGTGAAACCATCCCAAAGGGGCAAATTTATTGGCCATGTCTCCAAATTTAACGTATGGGTTCCCCTTAAGGATAGCTGAGCTATTACATAATTGGCATGGGTTTTTGAAGAAAAGGTTTCTAAGATCTATTTCTTTTAAAGGACTGATCATCTTTACAGATGCATCCGAATATAATATTTGTGCTGTATATTCTCCTGACTTAGCTATAAAAAGAGTAATTAGCACTTCTTTTCAGTCCACTCAGCAGAATGAATTGTATGCAATTATGTTACCTCTTATTACCAAGGAGATGTAAATATAATATCTGATTAGGCTTATTCAGTAGGTGTGGTACAAAGAATTGCCACAGGCCAAATAGAATTTGTAGCCTCTAACATATTTCAGCTTTTTAAGGAAATCCAGGAGCAACTGAAAAACCAGGTAGATAAATATTACCTTTTTTTTTCTGAGGCAATTAAGATTAAGTGACTTGCCCAGGGTCACACAGCTAGGAAGTCTTAAGTGTCTGAGGTCAGATTTGAACTCAGATCCTCCTGACTTCAGGGCTGCTGCTCTATCCATTGCATCACCTAGCTGCCCCAATATTAACTCTTGCATGTCCCTTCTCATACTGGTCTTCCAGGACCTATTTTTTATGAAAACTCACAACCAGATCTATTTTCACCACGTTAGCCAACTCTCCCCTATTTTAGGTCACCTAATAATCTCATTCTAAATGTCATTAGACTGCATGAGTTTTATATCTGCAGTAGGATAACAAGAGAGGAAGCTAAGAGCATAGTAAAAACCTGTACAGCTTGCCTTCCTATGCACGCTCAGACACTCCCTCCCGGGAAGAACCCTTGTGGTTTGAGATCCAGTGAAATCTGGCAAATGGATGTGACCCATTATAAATCTTTTGGTTGCCTGTCTTTTATCTATGTTGTAGTAGACACCTTTTCAGGATTCACTTTTGCAATACCAACAGCAAAAGAAACAGCCTGAGTGGTCACTGAATTCCTTATACAAACATTTGCAATCGTGGGTGTGCCACAAGCCATAAAAACAAATAATGTACCTGCATATACTTCTAAACATTTTGCACACTTTTGTGCACAGTATAAGATTTTACACATCACTGGCATACTCTTTAATCCTCAAGGACAGGCAATAGTAGAGAGGAGAAACAGAGACATTAAGATGCTCCTCCAAAAACAAAAGAAAGGGGGAACCACAGGTAACCCTAGAGAACTTCTAAATGTAGCTTTTTATACAATTAATTTTTGATTTTTGACAAAGATGCACTGTCTCTGGCAGACAGGTTTTATAACCCACCGGAAGGGCAGTGTCCAGTGTGATCAGCTCCACTATCTTTAGATAATCGCCAGATGATGTGGAGAGATCCAGAAAGTGGTGAATGGAAGGGACCAGATACGTTAACTGCTTGAGGTAGAGGGTTTGCTTGTATCTCTACAGATGGAGAAGGAATCCGATGGGTGCCAAAACACTGTATCCACCTTGTCCATCAGAGAGAGATGAAAAGAGAAGATCCTTGAAATGAAGGAGAAGACCCAGGAAACACTGGGTGGTTCCATCTCTGACTACAACTACCACTGAAAGAGCATGGCAGTTAACCCTATGTGTATGGCAACTGACTCATGAACATTAGCATGACCATAAAAATAATTATTATGAGACTGATGCAGGATTTCAAAATCTGCAGGAATCACTAGATTCCCTGACACATGAAGTGATGGACAATAAATTGGCTTTGGACTACCTCTTGGCTGCTGAAGGAAGTGTATGTGTGGTTGCGAATTAATAGTTATTTTCTATACCTTGCTTTTGGGACTCATGGAAACTTTTTATAGCCTTTTGTTTATTTACATTGATTGTTATATTACTACTTGCCTCTGTGATTCCTCCCATGCTGAAACTTGTTTTATGGATTTGACCCCTGATGTATACCTGCTTCATTTAAAACAAAAGAAAGAGGGAGATGTAGAGGCTCACAGATAGTAGGGACCCTGGGTGAGGTATATCCTTTAGTTCAGTGGAAATCTGCTGATATATCTGATTTAGCTCCCCATCTCCCCTAGGGGGTCTTGGCCTTCCTAAGAAGTCAGGGGGTGTGACAACCTGTGTTGTAATTAAAGCAGAATTATACTAAAGTGGCAAGGAGACATCTAACACAATAGCAAGTTGTTTTTGTGGTCCCACATGTACAGTATCCTATAGTTAGCACATGTACAGTGTGCTATAGTTATGTAAGTGTATTAGGGCATATGAGGCTGAGAAAATTTTGAAAAACAGACTCCAGTTTGACCATCTTCATGAATTCGCCCCTTCACTCCTCACCCATGATCAGGATTGGGCTGGTACCAAAATCCTCTAGTGAGTAGACACTGGAAGAGCTCAAAGGGATTTCAAAAATCAAATAAGAGAGGGAAAAGAAAGAAGTGGGAAAAGAAATGAGAGTTATGCAAGAGAATTATGAAAAGAGTCAACAGCTTGGAAAACAAACTCAAAAATTGACTGATGAAAGCAACTCCTTAAAAAAAAAACAAACAAACCAGAACTGCCCAAATGTGGGGAAAATCCACTGAAGAAAATAATTCCTTGAAAAGTAAAATTGACCAAATGGAAAAGGAAATACAAATGCTAACTAAAAATAATTTCTTTAAAAATCATAATTGAACAAGTAAAAGGTAATGATTTTATAAAACATCAAGACTCAGTCAAACTAAATTAAAAGAATGAAAAAATAAAAGAAAAATTAGGTATGATAGATCCTGGGAGAAAATTGAATGGGTAAAAAAAGGAACATACCTTGTTCTCAGCACATAGCCCCTACAAAAAATTGACCATGTATTAGAACATAGCCAGATGCAGAAAACCAGAAATAGTAAATATATCCTTTTCAGATCATAATGCAATAAAATTACATTCAATAATGGATACTGGAAAGAGATTAAAAAATCAATTCAAAATTAGGTAATCTAATCCTAAAAAAAAAAATGGATCAAAGAACAAATAATAGAAATAATCCATAATTTCATTTTAAAAATTGACATTGACAATTAGACAACATATCACATTTTATGGGATATAAGCAAAGCAAAAAAAAAAAAAAAATTAAATATTCTCAATTAAACACCAAATTAGAAATTCTGAAAATCAAAAGATAGATTAGTAAAATTTAAAGTAAGAAAAGCATTGAGTTAATAAATAATAAAGCAGAAGTTTTTCTGAAGGAAAACAAAAAAGCTAAACCAAAATAGATTTAAAAACTTGTCAATTTTATTTTTAAAAAACAAAAGAAGAAAACCAAATTACTAGTATCAAAAATTAAAGGGATGAATTCACATCAATAAAGAAGAAATAAAAAGAATTGTTAGGAGCTATTTTGTCCAATTATATGTCAATAAATTTGACAATCTAAATGAAATGGATTAATATCAGCAAAAAATACAAATTTCCTAGATAAACAGAAGAAGAAATAAAATACTTAAATAATTCAATCTTAGGAAGAAGAAATTTAACAAGACATCAGTGAACTTCCTAAGAAAACATTCATAGAGCCAGATGGATTCACAAGCAAATTCTACCAAACAATTAAAGAATAATTAATCTCAATCCTATACAAATTATTTGAAAAAATAGGCAAAGAAGAAATACTACCAATTTTTTATGACATAAATATGGTGCTGATACCTAAGCCAAGAAGAACCAAAACAGAGAAAGAAAATTACAAATCAATTTCTCTAGTGAAGAAATTTAAAATAAAATACTAGCAAAGAGATAACAGAAATATATTACAAGGATCATAAAATGTGACCACATGCATTTTATTCAATATTAGGAAAGCCATCAGTACAACAAACTATATTAATAACAAAAACCATCAGATATCATGTGATTATTTCAATACGTGAAGAAAAAAAATACAGTACCCTAGGAATGGTTACTAAAAACTAAAAACACTAGAGAGCATAGGAATAGTTGGAGTTTATCTTAAAAGAATAATTAATCTTTATCATAAACCATCAGTAAGTATTATCTGTAATGAGAATAAGTTAGAAGCCTTCCAAGGATGTCCATTATTACATCTATCATTTAATATTGTACTAGAAATGTTAGCAATAGCAATAAGAGAAGACAAATTAAAGGAATTGGAATAATTAATGAAAAAGAAAACTGTCACTCTTTGTACATAACATAATGGTATACTTAGAAAACCCTAGAGAATTAATTTTAAATTTTCTTTAAATAACAACTTTAGCAAAGTTATAGTA
Source organism: Sarcophilus harrisii (assembly GCF_902635505.1). Taxonomy (NCBI): domain Eukaryota; kingdom Metazoa; phylum Chordata; class Mammalia; order Dasyuromorphia; family Dasyuridae; genus Sarcophilus; species Sarcophilus harrisii. The sequence continues at coordinate 244,787,828 of NC_045426.1, forward strand.
CACAAATTAAACCCACACAAATCATCAACATTTCTATATATTATCAACAAAGTCCAGCAGCAAGAGATAGAAATAGAAATTACACATGAAATAAATGTAAACAATATAAAATATAAATATAGAATATTTGGAAATCTACTTGCCAAGATAAACTCAGAAACTGTATGAACACAATTATAAAACACTTTTCATACAAATAAAGTCAGATCTGAATAATTGGAAAAAATATTAATAATGTAGGGTAGGCTAAGCCAATATAATAAAAATGACAATTCTACATAAATTTATTTATTCAGTGCTATGTCAGTCAAGCTATCAAAATATTATTTTATAGAGCTAGAAAAAAAAGAATTTATCTGGAAAAACAAAAAGTCAAGTATAGCAAGGGAATTAATAGGGAAAAATACAAAAAAGGTGGCCTAGTCATATTAGATCTCAAACTGTATTATAAAGTGACAATCATCAAAACAGTATGATACTGGCTAAGAAACAGTATAGTGAATGAGTGGAATACATTAGGTACAAATTACATTATAGTATGGACCATAGTGATGTAGTATACAATAAATCCAATGATTCAAGCTTTTGAAACAAAACCTCATGATTTGACAAAAACTGGTAGGAAAACCATATAATAGGATGGCAGAAACTAGGTAGAGATCAATATCTCACACTATATACCAAGATAAAGTCAAAATGGCTATGTGGTTATGTATAAGTGTTGATACCATAAGCAAATTAAAAGATCATGAAATGGCTTACCTATCAGATTTAAGGGAAGGATTTAGGAACAAAGAAGATGTAGAGAGCATTACAAAATACATAATAGATATTTTGTATTTAAAATGTAAAAATTTTTACACAAACAAAATCAATGCAATCAAAATTATAAGGAAAGCAAAAAAGTGTGGAAATTTATTTTTTTCAACAAGCATCTCTGATAAAGGCTTCATTTCTCAAACTGCATCAAATTTATAAAAATACAAGTCATTCCCCAAATGATAAATTTTTCAATGGATATAAATAAGCAATTTTCAGACAAAGAAATCAAAGTTATCTATAGTCATGTGAAAAAATGCTCTAAATCACTATTGATTAGAGAACTGCAAAGTAAAACAACTCTTGAGGTACTATTTCACACCTATCAGCATGGCTAATATTACCAAAAAAAGGAAAATGTTGGATGTTCAAGGGAATGTGGGAAAACTGGGAAGCTAATCACATTGTTGATAAAGTGATGAACTGATCCAAACATTCTGGAAAGCAATTTGGAACCATGCCCAAAGGGCTATGAAACTGTGTGTGCCTGCCCTTTGATCCAACAATACCATTGCTAGGTCTATATCCCAAAGGCATAAAAAAAAAAATGGAAAAGGAATCATTTGTACAAAATATTTATCGCAGCTCTTTTTGAAGTAGTAGATTTTTGTAAAGCAAAGAATGCCTATTAATTGGAGAATGGCTAAACAAGTTGTGGTATATGATTGTAATGGAATATTATTGTGCTATAAGAAATGACAAGTGGGGTGATTTGAGAAAAAACCAGGAAAGACTTATATGAACTTACATGCATAGTGAATGAACAGAACTAGGAGAGCATTGTATTCAGTAACAGCAATACTGTACTATGAAGAATTGTAAATGACTTAGCTACTCTCAACAATACAATGATCCAAGACAATTCCAAAGGATTGATGATGAAACATACTAGTCATCTCTAGAGAAAGACCAATATAGATTGAATATAGACTGAAAGATAGTATTTTTCACCTTCTTTCTTTTTTCTTTTCTTTCTTTCTTTTATTATTTTTATTCTTCTTTTACAAAATAACTAATATGGAAATGTTTTACATAATTGCAGTATAACCTGGTTGCTTACTATCTCAGGGAGGGAGAAAGAAAGGAATAGAATTTAGAACTCATCACTTTAAATAAAATATTTAAAAATTGAAAAAAAAAACCAAAATATCCCTTTTCTGGAGATCAATCCTTTATTATTAGCATTTTAATAAATGATAGCATCGAATAGTTGACAGAGCACTGGACTTGGCATTAGGAAAACATGTATTCAAATTCTACTTCGGACACTTATTATATGATATGCAATAAGTTATTTAACTTTACTGTGCCTTAGTTTCCTCATCTATTAAATGAGGTTTAAACATGTTGAGTTTAAGACATTTATAAAACATCAAGTTTTGTATAGGCATTTAGAGGCTTGAGAATGAAGAAAGATTAGCGCTTAAAAAATCTGAGAGTAATCTGTATAGAGATAATTGAAAATGAATCTATAGAAGCTAAATGAAATAGTATGAAGGATGAAAAAAATAAGACCCAAGACAGAGTCTTAGGGGTAATTTATGGTTAATGGGTATGATCTAGATGAAGTTCTATCAAACAAGATTGAGAAATCAGGTACAAGGAGAACTAGGAGAGAATAATATCACCAAAAACAAAAACAAAAAAAAACCCCAAAATCAAATACAAAAAACAAGAAAAAGAAAAGAAAAAGCAATATAAAGGAGAGGAGGGTTATTGACAGCATCAAAAACTTCAGAAAGGTCACAAATAATAAGAAAAGACCATTAGATTTGGTCATTAAAAAATCACTGGTATCTCAGAGCAATTTCAGTGGAATGATTAGATCAGAAGCCAAGACCTCAGAGAGTAAAGAAGAAAGTGAGAGGAAAAGTGGAGACATCATGGCTGTCTCAAGGAATTTAGCAAATGAAGGGAAGAGAGATATAATAAGATAGTTATTGGGGATGGACAGATCAAATAAGGATTATTTGAGGTTGAGGGAAATGTAGGCATGTTTATAGATATATCCATTAGAGTGTCTGGGACTGAATTTACTTTCTTGGCAGATGACTTTTGGCTTCTATCTGTTCCAACATGCTGACAGTAAAAGCCTTTTAACAGCCACACCTCTTTCTAGACTTTGCCTTCTCTCTTAACTATCTCTTCCTGACTCATTCCCATTCATCTTCTGTGGTTTAAAATATACCCAGGATGTTGCTGTTTCTTTGTATTTTGAAAGGACAGTTCTTCAAGAACTACAAACTGCAAACCCCAGATACCCTATATTATTTTCCTTTCCTCAGATTAGCTTGAGTGGGAGAATCTGAGGACAAGAGTTTGAGAATGAGCCAAAGAGAAATAAAAAATAGAGATAACTTTAGCTACGTGGATATTCACTTCCTGTTAAATGGTCTTGTAAAAATATTCTAATTCCTTCAACCATATGAAATGTACAGTAGGTTAATGAAAAGACCATTAGAACTTAGGAGACGAGTTCTTGTTCTAATTTTGCTTTCAGGTAATTGTGCCGCCTAAATAAATCACATCTCAGTATGTCTCAGTTTCCTCAATTATAAAATGAGGGGATTAGACTAGATAATCAGTGGTGGTGCTTTGTTTTAGACGAGGAGGTTTCACCCGAGAGGGGGAAATTTGCCGCAAATGGAAAATGTAAAAGCTTTTTTTTTACAAGGGATGATATTACCTTACAGAAGGCAGATCCAAGGTTTGACTGAGGTGGGAGAGCAGAGGTATGTTGAGGTAGAGACTGGAACAAGATGATAGTGGTGATGGTGCTGGGAAGGGTAGGCAGACTCCCACCAAAGTTTGATTGTCTACTTGACATTGATGTAATTCAAGGTCAGATCAGATCTAGGGATAGGAAAAAAGGTAGCTCAGTAAACTGGTCTCCTTTGTGAGGACTTCAGGTATCCCTCTAGAGCCAACAAAAGAGAGGAAGCAGCTAAGTGTCCAAGCAAGTGCTAGAAAGTTTGTTCTTTCTTTCCTTCATGAATCTGACTGAGGAGGGCAAAAAGAGGGGAGAAAGGAAAGTTAAAATATATAGATTATTCTTATCTGAGGACATTCTCACTTGGCTTTTCAGATTTTTACAAGAGTTGAAGGAAGTAAGAGTATGGTTTGAAGGGGCAGGAAGGGTGAGTTGAAATGTCAAATTAAAAATATAAAAATCAAAAAAGAGGGTGGAAACACCTAATAGAAAATGTACATCTCAAGTAATTGTTATCAGCAAAAGAGATTAAAAAACAATGAGCATGCACGTATAAAACCAGAGAAATTTAAAGTGTTTGCTCATACAAAATCAATAGAGAAAAAGTAGAACTAGGATCTAGTTTCTGAATCATTAATGACTCTGCTCTCCACTTCTTTTATTTGAAAATGAATGGATTAGTTTGACAGAGTGGCCTCTTTACCTCTATGAAGTCTGTGACATTGGGGTTCTCATTGATAGTCTAGACTTTTTGTTGCTTTTGTTATTGTTGTTTTTAACAAAAGTGGCCCAATGTGCTAGAAATTTCCCTGTTTTATAAATCATGGTGCTAGTCCTACTCCTTATCCTCATCAATGGATAGAATGCTGGGAGTCAGGAAGGTTTGAAGTCCAACACTTATTACCTCTGTGACCCGGGTCAAGTTTTTAGTCTCCATTTACCTCGATGTTCTCATCATAAAAAGGGATAATAACAGCATCTATCCTATAGGATTTTTATGAAGTCAAACGAAATAATCTTTGTAAAGTGCTTAAGCACAGTTCCTGGAACTTAGCAGCTTATATAGATAAATGGTTATTCCTTTCCCTTCCTTCAATTAAAGTAAGGAGTTTCTCACCATAGTTGTTCCATAAATTTTAGATGGAGGGAAACCAAAATATTTTGTGGCATAGCTAAGGAGCTTGGCTATAAAGTGTTTGGTTTAGTGGGAGAAGACTCAATTTAGAACCAGAGGATTTAGATTTCAACCTTCTCTTGCTACCTATGTGACTAAATAGTTTGCTTTCTTTAGGCTTTATTACTTGTCTAGCAGATAGATATTCCCTTTAACTATCCAAGCACTCTAATTTTTTATTTCTTTTTAATTATTGGTTTCTTAGGGTAGCCAGGTAGTATTAGAGTGCCAGACCTGGAAACAGGAAGAGCTGAGTTTAAATACTGACTCAGCCATGTGGCCCCAGACAAATCATTTAACTCTATTTGACTCAATTTCCTCATCTGTAATATGAACTAGAGAAAGAAATGATAAACAACTCTAGTATCTTTGCCAAGAAAACCTCACGTTCGATCACAAAGCAAAGAACAGGACTGAAATGACTGGAAAAATGGTTTCTTTCCTTTTAATTGTCATGTCTAATTATCCCCCATTAAAAAAAAAAAACCAATATTGACTCTCATTCTAGGCTAGAATATTATTTGTTCCATATTTATCCTTTTTGTGTCCTTCATAAGGGCAAAGATTCCAAAGCTTTGGCTTCTATATTCTAACCTAACTAAGTCTATCTTCCTCCATCCTCCTCTTTTCTACTGTTTCTCAATTGTAGAAATATCAATTCATGGGGAAAATTTATTTTTAAACAGAAGTGACACAATATGCTAGAAATTTCCTAATGTCACAAATCGTGCTGCTCTTTTACTCCCTGCCTTCCCTATAAAAAGATTTCTTACTAAAGGCCAAATTGTAACATGTCTAGATCTATGTCCCTCTTCTCCATGTGTAATACTAGACATCTAAGGGCTCTTATTCTTTCTCCTAGGTTTGGAATGTTGAATATAGGAGCAGCACTTATGTCAAAGTAGATGGCCTCCCAATGCACAAAAGCTGCTGGGGTTAGAAACCCTCCTTTTCAGTTCCCCAGAATAAATATGGTCTCAAACTAACTCTCCCAATAACATGTAGTCCTTCTCCTGCTGAGAGAACATAATAATCACACACACAAAAAGCACACATTGCTTACACATGGACTTCATAGGGATGCATCACCTATTTCCTTTTGTTGACTATCTCTTCTCATCAAATATATACAACTTTCCACTGTAACTCTGTCCTACAAATGGCGTTCATGGGATTTAATCCATGGTACATCAGTTCAATTCTTTCATCTTTATTTTCCCTGATCCATTAAGTTCCCCTTAAATCACTATCATCATTGTATCCTTCAAAAATAAAACCTGATGATTCCTTCTCTTTGGGGCTGCAGTCTGAAACCCTATGCTTTTGCAATGTACTATTTCATTCTTTTCTGTGATTTCTCATGGCAATGGAAGATTCTTATGTCAGTCAGTCAATAAATATTTCTAAGCATCTACTCTGTGTCCCATAAACACTGGGGATACATAAAAAATGGAAAAGACAGCCTCTGAGCTAAAGGAGCTTGTTGCCTAATAAGGGAAAATGGATATTTTCAAATAAGTTTAAGAAATCTCAGAAACATAAGTTCTATATTTAACAGTAATCAGTTTTCAAAAATGTTAGAAAAATTTATATCAAAGAAGAGGACTTTTAAACAGAAGCAATGAATGTTCTTCCCATTCAAAACTCATTTATTTTTCTCCATGATACTCCCCCTCCAAAGAAACTCTTTCTGGTCATTATTCTTTATTCTCACAATAATTTCTTATCTCCATATTTCATATTTCATATCTATGTTTTATTGATTTTAATAATTCTTGTAAATAATTGCTCAGGAAAATAATAATTTGGTTTATTGTGCTTTAACTTAAGTAACTCCAGATGTTGAGAGATGGGAATGTTTCTTGGCTTATTTATGTCTCTGCTGAAGGCTAGTCTTTCTAGTAAGAAAATTCCTTTCCTTAAAATCAAAACATACTGATTATGTTCTATACATATACAACTCTAACTTGAATCTAAATATTTATATCAAATTTCTTTACAAAAAAAATGACCATATTTCTTTTTTTGACAGTCCTATATTCTTTCACTATGCTGTATAAAGTGAGATTTTTTTTTCCAAGTGGGCAAATAGATGCAATTCTCTGGTGTTTTGTTTGTTTATTTGTTTTTTAAACTTTGCATTTTCAATTCATTTCACCAGCATATAAAATGTTCTTCATATGCCAGACGTTGTGTTGAGCACTGGGGATATTTTTTTATTTTTTTTTTTATTATAGTAACTTTTTGTTGACAAAATCCATGCCAGGGTAATTTTTTTTACAACATTATCCCTTGCACTCACTTCTATTCCGATTTTTCCCTCCCACCCTCCACTCCCTCCCCTAGATGGCAAGCAGTCCTATATATATGTTGAATATGTCGTAGTATATCCTAGATACAATGTATGTGTGCAGATCCAAACAGTTTTCTTGTTGCACAGGGAGAATTGGATTCAGAAGGTAAAAATAACCCGGGAAGAAAAACAAAAATGCAAACAGTTTACATTCATTTCCCAAGCACTGGGGATATTGATATTGAAATGGAACTGTGATCTGATTGATGTAAGAGTTCCCGTCAAGGATGCAGATTTAAGCCTATCATTGTTGCCTCGCCTGTCTAACTCTTATCCATGAAATCCCAAAAATTTACTACAGAAGGTCTACTAAGTTGGAAGCCCTTCCTCACTTTTTCCTCACAAACCCTTAGTGAGGGTTCCAGTGCGGCACCCTGTTTACTTGTTGATTCTTGCTCTTGCCATTTGACCAGCTTATTTTTTTATCTTTAAATTTTCCTTATTCTGAATTTGACAAAAGACAAATGATATTATTACCATTTCCACAAACATAGTCAAACAGAAAAAGAGGATTGCTCATGAAACTCTCCTGGGTCTCTATAGGTCTCTATATAACAAACTTTTCTTGTTAAACATATAATAAATTCAACAAGTGACTTTTAAAACTGTCTTCTTTGTGATTCCTTCTTGTCTTCCATTCTGTTCTTTTCAGTACATTTAAAAAATCTTTCTTTGACTCTTTTTTCTTTCTTTTCAATTATTCTAAACTTCCTTTTTCATCAAACCCAACTCTATCAAATTGAAGAAAATACCATTATGGCAAATTTATGTGCTCAAGCAAAACAAATTCTTGCATTGGTCATTTTCTGAAAGTGTATAACTTTTTCTGCATCCAGAATACATAACCTCTGTATTAGAGGGTTCATCATTGGGCATCTGGAATCATGACTATTTATCCATTGATCAGAGCCCCTAAGGCTTTTAAAGATTTTTGTCTTTATAATATTGTTATTGCATAAGTTATCTTTCTTGTACTGCTCAGTTTTCTCTGAAATCATCCCTCTCATAATTTACATTATTATCATTTGTTGAATCATTTTCCAACTGATGTGCATTCACTTAGCTTCTAGTTCTTGGCTATAATAAAAACTGTTACCAACACTTTCATGTATATAAGTTTCTTTTTTCTTTCTTTGATCTCTTTAATGTATAGGTCTAGTAGTAGTGGCATCTCAAGGTCAAAGGGTATACCCAATTTATTGAGTTTGAACATTATGTTATGAAGTTATGAAGTACTTTGCAGAGTAGCTGGATCAATTCATAGCTCTCCCATCATGTGCTAGTATGTAAATTTAACAATAACTCTTAATAACAATTGTTATTTTCTTTTTATTTTCACCTTTGCCAACTTGTTGAGTGTAAGGAGCTATTTTAATTTAGATTTATCTAATAATTGGAATATTGAGCATCTTTTCAAGTAATTAAAGGTAGTTTAGATTTTTTTTTCTTTGAAAATTACCAGTTCATATCCTTTGACCATTTATTGAAGAATAGTTTTTTTTAATAAATTTGTATGAGTATTATTTCAAAATCCAATTCTTTTTGTGCAGCAAAATAAGAATATGAACATGTATACATATATTGTATTTAACATATACTTGAACATATTTAACATGTATTGGTCTACCTACCATCTTGGGGAGAGGGTGGGAGGTAGGAAGGGAAAGATTGGAACAAAAGGTTTTGCAACTATCAATGCTGAAAAATTACCCATGCATATATTTTGTAAATAAAAAAATATAATAAAAAATTTTTATGAGTTCCTTATATAACTTCAGTATGAGATTTTAAACAGAAAAATGTGCTGCAAATAATTTTTCCCATGAATTTTCTCTTCTAATTTTAGCTACTTGGTTTTGTTTTTGCAAAAACTTTTAACTTGTACATAATCGATATTGTTCATTTTATCTTTTATGATCTTCTCTATGCTTTGATTGGACATGTTCAGAAATGTATTTTCTTTTTTGTTCTCAGTTGTTTATAATGTTACCTTTTAAATTTAAACAATATATCCACTTGGAGCTTATTTTTGCATATAATGTGAGATTTTGGTTTATATTTAACATCTGCCAGATTGCTTTCTAGTTTTCCAAGTTTTTGCTGACTCATAAGTCCTTATTCAAGCAGTTGCAATCTTTTATTGTATCAAGAATTATGCTGCTATGTCTGTTTGCTTTTTTATGTTGTATACCTGATCTGCTACACTGATTAACCTCTATTTTCTAAAGAATACCAAATAGTTTTGATTACAGTTAGTTCTGCTATAAATCGTATTTCAAAAATGTGATTTTGTTTCATTGTGATTAATAATAGGGAACATTTTGAGCATAATTCAAATTTCAAGTTTGCTTCTCTGCAATTTATTCTTTTATGAGAAATGGTGAGAATGAAGAAAACTAAATCATTTCACAATAATTCATAAAATACAATCTTCCCACCCACTTCCACAAGTAAACTTTCTCAAGGTAAAGGACCATTATATATCTTTTGATGCAATAAGAGATATAAACTGAAAATTTCAGGGCTGATCCATATCACACCCACTCCCAACCCATAATTTCCAAGAATTGTGGCATCCAGCCGAATTATCAATGCAGTCCAAGCCAGAACTACTGAAATCATAATGTTAGTAATGCCCTCACTATATATGTTTTTAGTTCTTTAGAGGTAGTTATTTTGCTAGAGCAACACCAGTAAGATGTTAGTATTAAAAACATAATCTTTGCAACTGAAAAATTATAGTCAATACAGGAGCTTTGAAATTTCTTGATTTGGCCTCTGATTTTCCAAAACTAAGGGCTAGAAACATATAGTTCACATATACTATTTAATTGCAATTTTCATTATGTTGACTCAGCCTACCTATGATCAATAATATTTTCAAAATTGACTAGATTTGTCTTTATTTGTATGAAAATTATTTTGTAATTGTGTTCATATAATTCTTGAGTTTGTCTTCTCAAATAGACTTCCAAGTATTTTATATTGTCCAAATGGAATTTCTCTCTCTATCTCTTCCTGTTGTGTTTTGTGGATAATATATAAGAATAGTGATGATTTATGGGTATTTATTTTATATCTTGCAACTGTGCTAAAGTTGTTAACTATTTCAACTAATTTTTAAGTAGATTCTCTAACTATACCATCATATTTTCTGCAAATAGTGATATTATTGTTTGCTTTTCTCCTATTTTAATTTCTACAATTTCTTTTTCTTTATTTATGTGATGACCATGTTAGCTCCCTGGATACCTTAGAATCAACTGGAGTCAGGATAAGCAAAAGTCCTCAGTCTTTATTCTTGGTCTTTAGATGTAGGATTGAATTAGATGGAAGCAGAATCTCCACAACCTCCTTCTTCCTCATCTACCACCAAAGTGACCCTGGCTTGTCTTACTTCACCCCCTAGTCCCTCCTACAATTTTCTGCATACATCAATTATTGAGCCAGCACAGGATAGTGGGAAGGGCCATTCCCCAAGCACATGCCCATTGAATATTATCCAATTGGTAATTAGCCTTAAGTGCTCAAACCATCCTCAGTGCATCGACTCAAGAGTTTCAGCCCTCTACATCTCCCGCTTTCTTTTGTTTTAGAACACATGTGGTGTTCTCTGATCATCAGAACATCTCTGATTTCTCAGGGAGGTGAGAGCCCCCAAAAGGAGGTGATCATACCCTCCCTGACTTCTGACTTCTCAGGAAAGGAGGTGAAAACACCTAAAAGGAGGTGATCATGCTCCCCCCGCCCCCCGACTTCTCAGGAAAGGAGGTGAAAACACTAAAAGGAGATGATCACGCCCTCCCTCACATCTCAGGAAAGGAGATGAAAAGCACCAAAGGGAAGTGGAGATTGCTAGCGGGTTTCTGGGCTAAAGGGTCTTATTATGCACAAACCCATCAGCATGGGAGGTATTACACAAGCACATAGCAATAACGCACAGGCTATTAGTGATGACTATCCTCATAGCCAGTGCAGGCTCAATGTGGTACAACAAACATGAATTGTACATGCAAGTAGTGATATAATAAACAATATGAATCAACATGGTGTTGTAAAAGATTTCCAGAAGTCCTAGAAGGAGGGTATGTAAACAACAGTAACACAAATGCCTTCTTTAGCAGCCAAGAGATAGTCCAAAACCAATCTATTGTCCATTGCTTCACATGTCAGGGAATCCAATGATTTCCCCCAAGTTTTTGAAGTCCTGCAAAAGTCTTATTATGTGTTAGGGAATCCAATGATTCCAGAAGATTTTGAAGTCCTGTAACAGTCTTATCATTTCTCAGAGAATCCAATGATTCCTGAGGGTTTTGAAGTCCTACAACAGTCTTATCATGTCTCAGAGAATCCAATGATTCCTGAGGGTTTTCAAGTCCTACAACAATCTTATCATGTCTCAGAGAATCCAGTGATTCCTGAGGGTTTTCAAGTCCTACAACAATCTTTTCATGTCTCAGGGATTCCAATGATTTCTGAGGGTTTTGAAGTCCAACAATTTTTGATGTCCATGAGTCAAACACCATAACTGCGAGGCTCATTCAGTGGTGGGCACAGTCAACAGGGGAACCACCCGATGTTTCTTGAGTCTTCTCCTTCGTTTCAAGGGTCTGCTCCATCTCTCTCTGCTGGACTAGGTGAATATGACTTGTTGGCTCCCATCTGATTCCTTCTCCATCTGTAGAGATACAAGCAAACCCTCTCCCCCAAGCAGTTAACCTATTTGGTCCCTTCCATTTACCACTTTCTGGGTCTCTCCACATCACCTGGTGATTATCTAAAGATAGTGGAGCTGCTCGCACTGGACACTGCCCTTCTGGTGGATTATAAAACCTGTCTGCCAGAGCCAGTGCATCTTTGTCAAAAATCAAGAAGTTAATAGTATGAAGAGCTAAATTTAGAAGTTCTCTAGGGTTACATGTGGCTTCCCCTTTCTTTTGTTTTTGGAGGAGCATCTTAATGTCTCTGTTTCTCCTCTTTACTATTGCCTGTCCTTGAGGATTAAAGGGTATGCGCAGTGGTGTGTGAAATCTTATACTGTGCACAAAAGTGTGCAAAACATTTAGAAGTATAGGCAGGTACATTATCTGTTTTTATTGTTTGTAGCACACCCATAATTGCAAATACTTGTATAAGGAATTCAGTGACCACTCATGCTGTCTCTTTTGCTGCTGGTATTGCAAAAGTGAAGCCTAAAAACATATCTACCACAACATGGATAAAAGACAGACGACCAAAAGATTTATAATGGGTCACATCATTTGCCAAATTTCATTGGGTTTCAAACCACGAAGGTTTTTCCCTGGAGGCAGTGAAATTGTAATTGTAAAGCTCGAGCAGCCTGATGATATTTAGAATGAGATGCCTGGGCTTCTTGAAATAAAGGAGTATTGGCCAGCATAGTTAGAAGGCTATTTGCCTTTGAATTACCATCAAAAATAGGACCTGGAAGTCCACTATGAGGGTGGACATGCAAGATATAAATCTTATTTGGATGCTTTCTCACTTGCTCTTGAAGTTCCTTAAAGAGCTGATATATATTGAGGGCTACAAATTTTAATTGGCCTGTGGCAATTCTTTGTACCATATCTACTGAATAGACCGAATCAGATATTATATTTATATCTCCTGGATAATAAGTAAGAGCTAGAATGATTGCATACAATTCATTCTGCTGAGTGGACTGAAACAAGGAGTTCTGACTACTCTCTTTATAGTTAAGTCACGAGAGTATATAGTGCATTATGTTTGGATGTGTCTGTAAAAATAGTTGGTCCTTTAGAGGAACTTTAGACCCCTTTTCTTCAAGAATTCATTGCCAATTATGTAATAGTTTGGTTATCTTTAATGGAGACCCCTGTGTAAAATTTGGAGCCATGGCTAATAAAATTTGCCACTCTGGGATGGTTTCACAGCATACATTAATTTGTGAATTTGTATAAAAGGTGTATATCTTGTCAGATCTTATCCTAGATAATTGTACTCTCGCTTAATGACCTTTAATAAAATTCTAGCCACAAGCACTGGGTAGGGAGTAAGGCTTTGCTCTGGTTGTACTGGGAGGTTCACCCACTCTATCACACTGTCTCCTTGATGAAGGACTGCTGTGGGTGCCTCTTGTGTAGCAAAAACTGATACTTCCAAAGGTTTTTGATGACTCAACCACGTTGGATAAAGCCAGTTCAACTTCTCTCAAAGCCTCTTGAGCCTCTTTTGTAAGCCGGCATGGTGAGTTTAAAGCACTGTCTCCCCTTAAAATGTCATATAATGGTTGTAATTGATAGGTAGTCAAGTCTAACACTGGACGCATCCATTGGCTATCTCCTATTAATTTCTGAAAGTGATTTAAAGAGTTTAGCTTCTCTGTCCTTAAGGACAGTTTTTGTGCTGTAAGCACCTTAGAGTATACTTCATATCCTAAATATTGAAAAGGAGCATGTCTTTGAATTTTTTCTAGAGCTATGTACAATTTGTAGTTCCTTAGTGTTTCTATCCTCTTTTGTAGACATGCTTCTAACATTTGTTCCTCAGGTGTACATCCCAATATATCATCCATGTAATGTAATAACATAACTTTTGGAAATGCTTTTCTTAGTGGAGTAAGAAGAGCAGCAACATACATTTGACACATAGTAGGGCTGTTTTTCATTCCCTGTGGCAAAACTGTCCATTCATATCTTTTATAAGGCTCAGTTAAGTTAACACTGGGCACTGAAAAGGCAAATCTTTTCGTATCCTCCTTATCTAGAAGGATAGAATAGAAACAATCCTTAATGTCTATAACCTAAAGAGGCCATTTTCTAGGCAATTGAGGAGACGGAAGCCCAGGCTGAAGAGTTCCCATAGTTTCTATCTGTTCATTTACCTTTCTTAAATCAGTCAACATCCTCCATTTTTCAGATTTCTTTCTTACAATAAATACTGGGGAATTCCAAGGACTTAGAGAAGGTTGTAAGTGTCCTTGGTCAAGTTGCTCCTGTACTATATCTAATAAGGCCTGAATTTTATCGCTACCTAAGGGCCACTGTTCTATCCACACAGGCATATCAGTTTTCCATTGGATAGGAACAGGTGAAAATGTTGGCAGGCCTTCAACAGCAGCCTTGCCTAAAAACCGAGGTACTCATTTTTAATCCTAATTGTTGTAAAATGTCTCTTCCCCACAGATTGATGGGGATTTTTTTCAACTATAAAAGGAGTAAAAAATCCTGTTTCATCTTCAAAAGTCCATCTCAAAGGGGTAGCACTAACTTCAGCTGCTATTGATCCTTCTATGCCAGACATGTAGGTGTCTGCCTTAATCTTTGGCCAGTGACTGGCCAGTTGGCACCTCTAATGATTATATGATCTGCACCATGTTCCTGGATTTTGTTGCTTGGAGTCAGAATCTGGGTGACTATCACCAGGTTGCTTATTAGGAGTCTGTATCAGTAAACCTGATGCTACTACTTCTCCTGGGTGATAAGTCACACATTGTCTATCTGTATTAGTGAGTGGGATATTATCTACACATTCCCTGGTTGCCCACATCAGTGTATGGATGGACACTATTTTGTAAGTGCTCTCAGGAGGTGAAATGGTCAAGCCTACTGTGCTTGGAGGCAAGGGATCCATAGGCTGGAGAGGAACAGATTTCACCTCTCCAGGGGGTATCTCAGTTGTCCCAGCTGCATACAATCTCCCATCAGGTTGCTTCCTGGCTGATTGGTCATGTCTGGGTACTGGGCTTGTAGGCACTCTCTGGGTGCACCATCGGCTGCCATCATGCCCCAAGTACTTTTTGCCTTGGACCCTGGATCTGGGCCCCTCATCCTGTTTCCCGAATCAGTCTACATTCTGATGCTCAATGGAAGCCTTTGTTGCATTTTGAACATAGGGTATTAGGTCTTGTTCTTACACCCTGTTGTCTCACTCTGTCTCTATGCCAACATTGAGCTTTCAGATGCCCTACTTTACTACATTGAAAGCAACTGATGAGTCTCTCTGGAAGTCCCTTGACAAAAGGGACCCTATCTTCTCATGTTCGGATCTTGGGGAGTCTGCATCATAATCTGGCTCTAAAAAGTATTTGTACCCACTATGGCACAGCATCTTATGATCTCCTCTAAAGGAGCATCCTTATGTAGTCCTAGTATTCTTCTACAAACCTCATTAGTATTTTCTTTAGCAAGTTGCCTTATCAAAATATCTGTTACTGTATTTTCACCATTAATTTATATGATAGCTGTCTGAAAACGTCCCACAAAATCAGTAAAGGGTTCATTTGGCCCTTGTGTTATTTTTGTGAAGGCTTCACCCTTGTCGTTTTTATTGGGGAAAGAAGGCCATGTTTTGATAGCAGTAGCAGCAATTTGCTCATATGCTGCAAAGGGGCAATTAATCTGTACTGAAATTTCTGCATAAGAACCTACACCTGTTAGTTGGTCACAGGTGATTGGAGGATTAACTCTCCTATGACTATTTTGTTGGGCTTTTATCCTACAGAGCTCACTATATTCAGAAATCCATAACAAGTTTTGTCCAGGTTCTAAGCATGTCCTTGCTATAGATTTCCAGTTCCTAGGGGTTAAGACTTCATAAGCCAAATTCTGTAATAACATCTTAACCTAAGCTGATGTAGCCCCATAAAGAGTAGAAGCCTTTTTCAAATCTTTGAGGGTTTCTATATCAAAAGTAGTGTATCTTCTACTTTCTTAAACTGTTGTATCACAGGGTACATTTCTAGTTTCAAATCACCTAAATTCTGCCTTTCTTCTGTGGCTTTAAGTACTGCCTTTTGCAATCTAGTCATAGGAGGGGGTGATTTCTGGGGGGGGAGGTTCTGGTGGTATCATTGCCCCTCCCACTGCTCCTCCTCACTCCATCCCAGAAAGTGAAGTTGATGGGGGCGTGTCAAGAACCAGTTCCAGTATAGGTGGGGTTGAAGCTGCTTTGTTAGAGGGAGAATCACCACAACCTTCACCAAGCCCTTCATCCTCACTTAACTCCCCATGCCCTCTGGAGATATCACTTTTAATCTCTCCTTTGTCCTCCTCATTTTCGTCATACTTCCTCATCTGGCTGTTCTGAAAACTTTTCTTTTTTCTATAACTTGCAGGATTTTTTAAGGCCAATTGTATTATGTTGTATATATATATATATATATATATATATATATAGTGTTTCTTTGGAAATTGGCCTGGATCCATTATCATTATAATATTCACATAGTTGATCTCCTACAAGTTTCCAATTATTTAGGCTTAGCTCTAATGTATCCAGGAATCCATCCATCTGCTCCCGAGTCATAAATCAGCCCTGTCTCTTTATCAGTCTGAGTATGCTTCCTGCAGATCTCCCTTGGGGTGAGGTTGGGGGGTGGGGGTGGGATTGGGGGAGAATCTTTTCCCAATATCTGCCCCATTGCAGCTACAAAAGGTTACTAGTTTAGCCCTTAACAAAGTAAGTTCCCTGTTTGTCTATTAAAATACTCACCCAATTTCCTGGTCACCAAAGCCTTCTTCAGTGAAAGTAGGGTCCTTGGTCCCATGCTCGGGCGCCAAATGTGATGACTGCATTAGCACCCTGGATACCTTAGAATAACCTGGAGTCAGGATAATCAAAAGTCCTTAGTCTTTATTCTTGGTCTTTGGATGTAGGATTGAATTAGATGGAAGCAGAATCTCTGTGACCTCCTACTACTGCCAAAGTGCCCCTGGCTCATCTTACTCCACCCTTTAGTCCTTCCTACAATTCTCTGCATACACCAATTATCAAGCCAACACAGGATAGTGGGAAGGGCCATTCCCCAAGCACATGCCCATAGAGTATTGTCCAATCTGTAATTAGCCTTAAGTGCTCAAACCAACTTCAGTGCATCGACTCAAGAGTTTCAGCCCTCTACAGATTTATTGTTAGAGCTACCATTTCTAATACAATATTGAATAATAGCAATGATAATGAATAACCTTGCTTCATACCTTATCTTAATGAGAAAGCTTCAAGCATATACTCATAGTCTTGGTTTGAAGTAGAAACTACTTTTATTTTAAGAAAGGTTCTATTTTTTCCTATTTTTAAAAATAGGAATGGGTGATGTATTTTGTCAAATACTTTGCATCTATTGAGACAATCATATGCTTTTTGCAGTTTTGTTATTAATATAGTCACATAATTTTTCTGATGTTGTACCAGCCCTATATTCCTCATACAAATCCACCTTGGTCCATTAGGACCATTAGGTATGATCTTTGTGATACATTTCTATAATCTTGTTGATATTTTATTTAAAAGATTTTCATTAGCATTTATTAGAGAAATTTGTGTATTTTTTCTTTCTCTCTTTTTGTATTCTTCAACTTAGATATCAGACTCATAGCTACTATAAAGGAATTTGTTAGAAGTCCTTATTTACTTTTTTTACAAAGTTTGTATAATATTAGGAGTAATTGTTCCTTAAATATTTGATAGAATTTACTTTTGAATATTTCTTGTCATGGAGATTTTTTCTTAAGAAACTACTTTATACAAGCATTCAGTATCTTTTTCTAAGAGAGAGTTATTAAATATTCTATTTCCTCTTCTGTTAATCAGGGCAATTTATATTTTGTATATATCCATTTCACTTAGATTGTCAGTTTTACTAGCCCATAATTGGTCAAAATATCTCCTCATAATTGCTTTAGTTTCATCTTCATTGATGATGCAATCATTTTTAAAAATACTGGTAACTTTTATTTTTTTAAAATCAAATTAACCAATGGTTTATTTACTTTATTGACTTTTTCATAAAACCAGCTTCTCACTTTGTTAGTTTGATGGGTTTCTTTCTGTTTGTTTTTTTTTTAACTTTCAATTTTATTCATCTCTGCTTTGATTTTCCGTATTATCATGTAAATGGGGATTTTTATTAATTGTTTTATTTTTGTCTGGTTACACATGTATATAAATTTTTTAAATACATATTTCTTTATGAATCATGTTGGGAGAGAAAAATCTGAACAAAAGGGAAAAGCCAGGTTTATTTGGATCATCTTGGATCATTGAACCACTGAGAAGACCCAAGTCTTTCATAGTTGATCACCAATTCTTTGCCACCACAAAAAGAGCTGCTACAAACATTTTTTAAACATGTGAATCATTTTCCCTTCTTTATGATTTTCTTGAGATACAGAACCAATAGTGGCACTGCTGGATGAAAGGGTATGCAGGTATGCGCAGTTTTATAAACTAAAGTCTGTAATGTTTAATTGGAAGGGAAGTTAATTTGTTCTTTATCTAGTTCTTTTAATTACATTCCCAATTCATTGAACTATTCTTTATTTCCTTTATTGATTTATGGATTTAGAAAAATTAATTTTTCCATAATACTTTGGCTGGATCTCATATATTTTGACATGTTGTATCATTGTTCTCATTATCTTTAATGCAATTGTTAATTTTTTTCTATGATTTGTTCTTTGATCTACTCATTCTTTAGGATTAGATTTAGTTTACAATTAATTTTTAAATTCATGCTTCTATGGCCCCTTATTGCATTATAATCTACATTTAAGATTTCTATTTTTAGCATTTATTTCTGAGGCTTTTATTCCCTAATATATGATCAGTTTTTTTTAGGGTGCCATGTGAAGCTGAGACAAATATACATCTTCTATTTCCATTCAATTTTATTCAGAAGCCTACTATATTTAACTTTTCTGAAAATCTATTCTCGTCCTTAATTTTTTTCTTATTTATTTAATAGTTAGATTTATTTAGCTTTGAGAGGGGAAAGATGAAATCCTCCTACTACTATGGTTTTACTGTCTATTTCTTTTTGTAACTCAGTTAACTTTTTCTTTAGGAATTTGGATATCATGTTCTTTGGTGCATATATGTTTAGTATCAATATTGTTTGATTGTCAATGGTATTTTTTAGCAAGATGTTATATCTCACTTGTCTCTTTTATTCTTATTTGTCTCTTTATTTTTGCTTTGCCTTGTCTGAAATCATGATTGTTATCCTTGTCTTTTTTTTTTTTTTTTGCCTCAGCTGAAGCATAATAGATTCTGTTCTAGCTCCTTATGTTAACTGTGTATGTCTCTCTGTTTCAAATGTGTTTCTTGTCAACATCATTTTGTTGGATTCATGTTTTTAATTCATTCTGATATCTCCTTCTGTTTTATTGGTGAGTTCATTCCATTCACAATCACAGTTATGATTACTATGCATTTATATCTCATTTTCTTCATTTTATACTTTTCTCTCTTTTTATTCTGTCCTAAAAAGTCTGTTTTGTTTTTGGTCATATATATGTGTGTATAGATATATATATCTATACACACACACATACATATTCTTCAAATTAAGATGAGAATTAGGCCAAATACTTTCAAGTATCTTCCTTTTGAGGTCTTCTGAACAACACTGATTCACTTCCATGTCCTTGGTCTATGTAGAATTTTTCTAAGTGCCTTAATAATGATAAAGTTCTTAGGAGTTACAGGTATCATCTTCCCATATAGAAATGTTGCCTTTGTGTTTATCATTTTCCAAATCCTTTGATCTTTTAACATGAAAGCTCCTAAATCTTGTGTAATACTGATTCTGGCTCTATTGCATTTAAATGGTTTCCTTCTCACTTTTCGAAGTATTTTCTCTTTGAACTGGAAGCTCTGAAATTTGGCTGTAATATTTCTGGGAGTTTTCATTTTGAGATTTCTTTCAGGTGATATTAGGTGGATTCTTTAAATTTAGCTTCCTCTTGTCCAAGTCAATTTTTTTCTATTTTATTTTTTCCAGTTACATGTTAAAACAAATGTTAAGATTTGGGGTTTTAAGTTTTGAGTTTCAAATTCTAACTGTCCTTCCTTTCACTTCCCCAAGACAATAAGCAATCAGATATTGATTTTGCATATACAATCATGTAAAACATTTTCATATTAGTCATTTCATATAAGAAAACTTGAATAAAAGAAAAAAACATGCTTCAGTTAGTATTCAAGAAATATCAATTCTTTCTCTGGTTTTGAAAAAAAATTCTTCATTGGGCTTGTTTGAGCTCCCCATTTTTATTTAACCAAACCTGTTATTTAAGGAATAATTTTGAGCATTGAAGTTTTTTAATATCTGTTTTATAATTTGGTAAAGTCTGGATGTTTTAAGGTATCATTTTCTTCAATATTTTTGTGCCTTGTACCAAGCTATTGTCTTTTTGTAATTTCCTTCCATAACTTTTATTTCCTTTTGTCATTTTTACTTCTGTAGCTGTTATTTGATTTTAAAAATCATTTTGGCCCTTCCAGAAATTCTTGTTGAACTTGTGTCAGATTCACAATTTTCCTTGAGGCTTTGATTGTGGCTGTTTTGATGTCATTGTCTTTTGAGTTTCTGTCTTGTTTTTTCCTGTCTCCATAGTAGCTTTTTATGATCAGATTCTTTTAAAATTGTTTTTTTTTTCATTTTTCCAGCATATTTCTTGACTTTGAACTTAAAATTGATCTCTTTTCCTGGGATTAAAGAGTAAACAGGATATATTGTTCCAAGCTTCAGGCTTCTTCATGCTACTATTTTCAGAGATAATTGTGGGGAAGTTTGCAATGCTTCCAAGATGGTATGAGCTGGAAAGAGACATAGTCATTGCTCTCTTGGTCTGAGCTCTGGTTTTTCCTTAGGAAGTATCACTGATCCTTTGTAATCAAAAATGATACTATTCCCTAGGTCTCTGATCCCTTGCAGCTACAAGAAATACTGCTTCTCAGAATCATTGCTCCTTTGGGATTGTAAACACTCCCCTCCTCATTGGAACTTCAACCTGGAAGTTGGTATTGCCAAATAGTGCCAGTCCTCCTACTGCTAGCATATGTCTCTCCTATAATCTTTCTTACCAATAATCTGATCATTTAATCATCCCTATCCTGAGAGCTCCCAAAGTTGGTGCAATTGTTGCCACCTCCAAGGTCTAGCACTGGTGTTATTGCCTCATGAGCTTGGCCCAGAAGTTTCACAGATCTCTTTTTAACAATCTCAGAAGTCTTAATTTTCTTACCTGAAAAAACATCTCACTTCAACCTTTTGTTGTACCCTCCAGAATTCAGTTTTGAGGCATTATTTTAAAATTGTTTCCAGTGGGGTTTTTGGGAGAACTAAGCTGTAAAACTTTCTCTACTCAGCCATCTTAGTTATACATCTTCATTATACTCTAGGTCAGTAGTTGATTTTTTCCTTAGTTGCTTTTTTTTCATTAATAATCAGTGAAGTTTTTCCATGTCTTTTGTGCCTTTCCCACCTTCAAATACTTCTTATATTAATCCCACAATTCCCTTATAATTGTATCACCTTTAGCACAATTTTTTTTAAATAAATGCTTAGTCGTTACTTTTCTCATCTTTATTCTTAATAGGGTTCATGTATGTCTTTGAAGACCACCTAGGAATGTCATGTTAAGGTCAAAGTGTTATGATTCTACTGTTCTTGGTTGGAAAAAAAATTGCTAAAATAATTTTTGTAAATCCTTTCCATTTTTTTTTTTCTGTTTTTAGTCCCACTTCCTAGGACAGGAACATGATACAGCAGATAGAATGCCAGACCTGAAGTCAGAAGTATTAATTTTCCCAAATTCAAATCTGTCTTCAGACCCTACTAGCTGTGTGACTGTGGGCAAGTCACTTAATCCTGTTTGCTTCAGTTTCACCTGTAAAATGAGCTGGAGCAGGAAATGGCAAACCATACTACTATCTATACCAAGAAAACCCAAATGGAGTCTTGAAGAATCAGACATAACTGAAACAATTGAACAAACAAGAAGTCCTCCTTTCATTTTCATACATAAATGTCCTTAAAGATAACATTTTGCTTAGCTGGCAAAATTGTCTTTAAACTGATTTGATCCTCCACTGCTTCTCTCCCTTTTATGGGAAAAATAGCTTTGTATTTATCCCACTTTATAAGAAGATTGTACAGACTGCCTCTGGCAGTCATCTCTTTCATTTGGTAAATCAGATATCTGCTCACTAAGGCCCTTTCTGGGCTCTTTTGTTCTTCTTATAGTAATTAATTTACTTTGCTTAAACTTTCTGGTAAAATTATTCTGGTAATTGCCCATATGATTTCTACTGTTCATTTCACAATTTTAATTGTTAATTATTTAATTAAAATAGATTAGGATTTAGTTGTCTCAATGGTGTAGTTATATATTATTGTTGTCATTGTTATTGGGTTATTGGGTTGTGTTTTTTTTAACCAATTCTGAACTAACAGATTGATAATTTGACTGTCCACAGAGAGTTGTCAGCTAATTCCCACATGAATAACAAGTCTTTCCCTCTATGTTAAAATATGATTTTTTTTAAACCCTATCTCTCCTGCTCTCTGTAGACCTTCTCCCTTAGAAGCGTCAATTTCTGAAGGAAACCTAAAAAACAGAAATATTGCACCATGGTAAAAAGTTTCCTTTGTCCCTGATTGTGTGGTTCCTTTGTACTTCTTCCCATCCCTAATATAATTTTCTTAATATTTGTCATGACATTTCCTCTTTGGGTCCATTTTTCCTATATTTTTGAATTTCAGTTGTCACCAGAAGCTCTGACTTTCATTCTTTGTTAATTCATCATGTTGTTATTACTTCATTAAATTTCTTATGTCTTAATTGCAGATACAGCTGTGATTACTTTATTTATTATGCATATTTCTTATTTGAATGTTTAGGAGGATTAGAACAAATGTCTGGTACTCGGTCTTGTTGGTCAGGTAAGCCAGAATTTCTTGGATAGGGTTTCAATAAGATTTTTATTCAGTTTCCTACCTGACTTTTCCTATCCTTTGAAAGTCACTTTACTTGCCTTTTTGAGCATCATCATAAATCAAATGCTTGGAAAACTCAATGAGCTAAATACATTTATAGCTAGAACTCTAATTCAGGAAATTATTTCAGGGATAAAGAAGAATATGAGAAAGTCCTGGATATAAGCATTCTTGGAAAGTATTGAGACAACAAAAGACCAGATCTGGAGGGGCATACATTTCATAAATGGCAGAAATAAGAAAGGTCTCTTATTTTAATTTCACTTCTGCCTACCAGCTAGAGAGAACTCTGCAGAAGGAGAGCTAATTTATCAAATAACAGTGCATGAAGTAGAGGGGGAAAAATTCATAGGAAAAGAAAATAACAAAACCCAAGTAAGTACCCCACCTATTGAAACTTGCAATAAAGAAATGTGTAAAAAACTCTCTTTTGGCATTGAAGAAAAGGTTCTGATAATTTAGGATGAAACTCTGGCAAGATAGCTGAATGGTCATTTCTGAAACCAAATCCTCTTCATTATACCAGAATAATAAGAAATGTATCAAATAAAGTAATGGGACAATAAAGGTAAACAGAGGAAAGGAAAGAAATTCTCACAAAAAATAATTAAAAAACAGTGGAGAGACTGGAGAAATGAGTAAACAAAGAAACCCACAAAAAAGAAGATTGCTATACAATGAAGAAATGGCTGGATGGAAATAGAGCAGTAGGTTTCCTTGGAGCAAGATTCATTGAATTAAAGATATCAAAGAGAAGTATGTGGTTGAATACATAAATTGCTGCCATCCTGAAACCAAAAATTAATAGGAAAAACACCTTTAATAATTATCCCCCACAGAATACCATTCTTAACATACATTCTGGGTACTATAAGATGAATTATAACTGGTTTATAAAGTACACTAATAAAACCACACAGTATGAAAAAAGTATAGGACCTATCTCTTTTCATATATGAAAAGCTTAAAACTTCCTTTTCAAAAATAAGGAAGACGATTGCTATATATGTTCGGACCATCTGATATAGTTTAAAACATAGAATACTTTTGTAACAATCAGATTATCATTTAAATGAACCAAAAGATTTCTTTTACTCTATAATCCAGTATTTGAAGTAGATGAATATACAGTGCTAAGAGTTCAAGAAGTTTTTGATTATTCAAGCAATGATGATAGGTTGGGGGAGTTCTCTATTTTTTTTTTTTAATCAGATCTTCTCAGATTCTAATGGCAACCAATCTTCATGTGGTACCATAATGAAATCCTTCACCCCCTAACTTCCTTCTATTAGTATATTATGTAATATTCCTTTTAGGCTCTCTCTATATCAATATCATCTACACCAATGTTATTCTTAAAATATAAGGTCACAATACTGCAGATGTGCTCTCACTTCTTGGTATTTGTCCAAAAGGACCATCAGGGGAATGATGTCATGATATGCAAGTGAATTGGATTTAAATGAGGGAAGGCTGTACAAGGTCACCTGCCTTACTTTACCCTTCAGAGCCATCTGGGTCCAGTGACAAGGGGATAAAGAGGCAGATCTGAAATCAAGATTTATCTTCCTGAGTTCAAAAATTTAGTTTCAGATACTTTCTAAATCTATATATGTACACACAGATATACATACAAACACATTCATTTAATTGGAGCATTTTTATCAATTTTTTTGTTTCTTTTCTAGTTCTTAATGGTTTTCCTGAGTTTTCCATACTTTGCTTTCTATATTAATTTTCATGCTATTTAATACATTTTTGTTGTTTTGATGTTATGAAGAAGAATTAGACTCAGATACAGTGTCCAATAGTCATCTTATCAGAAATGCTGAAAAATTTTTTCTGTTGTTCCCTTGTCACAAATCAGCAACACCTGATGAGAATTACCATCCATCTATGCAAATGTCTACTAATCCCTCAACACAAAATTTATACATTATTTTCCTGGCTCATGCTGACTTTAACACTTAACAGGAGTATTTTAGTCATGTTTAACCAAGACAGGTGATTTCACACCACTAACAACAACAACTAATTATTACAGAAGGCCTCTTCCTTTGTAACTTGTGTCTTAATATATTAACTCTGAATATACATACACTGATTTTAATCTTGGGAGTTTCCCTTTCTTCATAATGTTGTATTTTAGACCCGACCCCTAATGAATGCTTGGAAATACTTGAATTTTGCCTTTCTTTTTCTAAAGAACCTGCTCCCCTATAGCACTGAAGCTAAGAAGACTTTAAATAAAGAACACAGAATTGGAGACAGGAAGAGCATAGAAATGGCAAATAATTGAGCCTTTTGGGGGTAATTATCTTTCTGTTAAAATTTATCATCATTATTTGTACCTAAAGTCTAACATTTTGTGACTATATTTGATATCTGTATCTGGGTGCTCACTTGCTTCTTTTATGAATCTCTGACTGACTACTTTTAGGACTACTGTCCTGGATGAACAGATAATTTCTTGGTCTGTTCTCTTTTAAAATCCAGCTAGATCCTTAGTCCTCAGTATCTCTTAGAAGCACAATTGTTTTTCTGGCTTTCAGAATGATCATTTGCCCCCAAACTGATACTGCTTGTGGCTGACAATCTCCTTCCCCCAAAGTTTTTGGCCCAGTACTAAACAGACACTTTGGATCTTTTCCTATTCCACATAGGAAGAGGGTGGGAACAGCACAAATGAGTCACCCATGACCCCTTAAAGTCACTCATTGCATTGATAAGCTAAATATCTTGGATAGATCAAATCACTCTGTAATCATAGTGTTTGTCCTAAATTCCCAAAGTTATGCTGTCTAAATTTGCTTTGTGGTCTGAGAACCTAACCACAAAACATGAATAAGATAGTTTTGACAAGAAATAAGGATGTGTGGAAACTGGCCCAAAGGTGAAAATTCTTTGAGCTCCAAGCAGGCCACTTATGTCTCTGACAAGAATGGGAAATTACTGAAAACTGGGCTGAGTTATTAGGATAATAAATAGAGACTCATTGAAATAAAGTTCCACAGACCTTGGTGTAAACATTATATTGATACCTAATTATCATTCACAAAGTTTTTGTTTTTTCATGTATTATTCCTATATTTAGATATTAGTTATTCTATTTTAATTTTTCTAAAATGAATATCCAGTAAAGAGGGGAAAGATTAATTCACAGGTTTCAAATCCTCCTTGAGTCATCTGGGGACTTAGCTGAAATATAAAAGTCTGCTTTGTGTTGACCTAAAAAAACAGAAATTGAAAAACCTAGAAGTTTCAGTAATTATTTTAGCTACTTCCTACTGTGCTGCTTATATAAAGACTTCCTGATGAATCACAAAATCTGTGGCCTAATAAGTACCCCCAGGTCAGATTTCCACATTTCACTTCCTTTGCTAAAAATAGTTGCTGAGATCATGTATTTCCTCTCCTCCATCTCAATATAAGGATTAACCCTTATTTTTTCTAAATAAATATTCTGTCTCATTAATAGTCTACATTAGTCATTCTCCAAGTTACAAACAATGGACCTAAAAATAGTACAGATGAACACCCAGTTTGTACCATGGTGAGAGCAAGAGGAGCTTCTTCCTGAAGCCCCAGAGAGACAAACGCTCTCTTAGTTGCTATGTTGCTTTATAACCCAGAAATTTTTATCTTCTAATCTAGCATTTAAAAAAAAAAACCAGGAAGTATTTATTAAGCATTTACAATCACTGTGCTAAGTACTGGGGATAACCTAGCTATTCTAAAACAAACAGTTCCTGGTCACTGGAAACAGGTATGTCCCAGCCTCCTCTGATGAGGTGATAAGGTTGTCTTTATGACCTAAAACCAGTTGGTGTTTATAGAGAAGGATAGGGTTTTGAGGAGGACACAGGAGAAGGGTTTCTCAAGTTTCTAGATTTCCTTTTTGCTTGTTAGGATGTAATGAAGAAAGTCTTGGAATTGAAGGCATTAGACTAATCCTGGAATCCAAAGATATGTTGATCCATCGGTGTCCTTTCAAGTCTATTCTCACTACCATTTCTAAAATCATTCTTCTTTGTTGCCTTCCACTCTCACCCTTTGCACACTTTCCCTTTATTTAAAAACCTTTTCTTGCCCCGTGGTTTGCAACATTTTCAATTAGCAGGATTGTTTTTATGCACCCAGAGCCATTATGCTTAGCAATACTGATTTAGATAGATGATTTGAGTTTGGAAAATGAAACCAGAAAATGAAAACTTAATATTTAAAACTGATGTTTGTATGTTTCCAAAGTATTTTACAGATTTTCCCATAAGATGTTGCTGTGAAGGGCAGTTTGGCACTGAGTAAAATTATTATGTCTGATCCTGCCTTTCTATGCCTACTTAAGCCAGCTCAGTTCAGGAACTTGTCTTGAAATCTATTCCACAATAGAATATTCTGAGAATATGGAATATATTTTTTTATTCTATATCATTATAGAATATAAATTATATGTTACATAATTTATATATAATCATAAAATATAAATTATGTTATGATACATTGTAAATAATATAATAATTATAATAATATAAATTATATAAAATAGTATAAATATTATTCAGTATAGAATATTCTGAGAAGGTAGGTGCAGAAAATCTAAAGAACCATGTCAACTCTAAGCTTACAGATAATGAGATTAGATTATGACATACTTTACTCCAGGTTGAAAATCCCAGTTTTAGGTTGCTTCTTTTCTCCTCAAGTTAGAAAGCTTAAAAATATGAATTATTAAATAAATTTACAAAGTTCTCTGAACCCCCAAGAGAATCTGTTGATTGTCAAGATGGAAGACTCTTTGAATGTGTTACAAACAATGCTTTCATCCTTATCAATGTTCTTCATAACCAAAATACAAATTCAAGAGGTAATGAAAATTATTTTATTCTCATCTCAGATCATAATTAAAATACAAGCCAGTAATCAAATTTAAAATATTCACCCTCAATCCATTGAATTCTTTTAAGTAGGCAGGGGTTGAAATCTCTTAATAAAGCAGGGGGTGATTTAGGGAAAGGGTCATAATAAAGCTTAGAGTTGGTCTGTAAAATTGTGTGGTTAGTACTACTATCACCTTCATCTCCCCATTCACTCTCTTTAACCTCCTCTGCAACCATGAAAAACATCTCCTTTTTACTTCCAATCCTACAATGTCTTCTCTTCTTTTAAAAAAAAAAAGAGAGAAAAAAAAATACAACTTGTTGGGTCTTTGGTAACTTAGTGTCCTCAGAAATCAGGCCAAGCCTTTCCTGAATAATTACTTGACATAATTATATTTGAGTTCCAAGGCAATCTGTGGGGTCAGTAGGTTTTTATCTGGGTCCAGTAGGATTAGGCTTGGGAGAAGGAAGTGAGAAGTCTGGATTGATTTATTGGAGAGAGAAGACTCCCAGAGAATTGGACACTAGTCAACAGTGAAATTAGGTGGTAGTGGGAAAAAGGATTCTGTGTCGTTACTGTTAGCCTTACTCTGACAGGATGACTCAGATTCCCAGTCAGGGTTTTTGGTTTTTTCTTTTACTTCCCAGGGGATCCTTCATTTAATGGGTGAGTGGGAAGATTATATTGTTTATAGCCCTCACCCTGTTCTGGCCTAGGTCTGACTCAGACCAATCCCTTGCTAGTTTGAGTTCAATATTGGAACACAGTGATATACCCTTAACAGCTAACAAAGGAAATGTTATTTTTCTCTAACAGGAGGAAGATAAATAAAAGTCCAGGAGGAAGTTGTCAATGCTTGCCCTTATTGAATATCTTGCTCCCACTACGGCTAAATTTTCTATCCATAGCCTGTTTTGCTAAGTGATTCCTAACGGGTAATGAATGGACCTCCTCTGGATGCTGGGCTGTTTCTTCAGCCACACATGTCTCCTGCCTCAGTTCCCACTGTTCTTCAGTTCTCTCCCTGAGCTCTGTTGTAGCTCAGGATACTGCCACAGCATTGTCCCAGCCTGAGAAAACGGCTCTCTTTTAACTGTCCAAACTAGAATGAAGGCTAGAGAATAGTGGGGGATTCTGAATGAGTATACCATGAGTTAGAGATGATCTTTCTTTGCTATTTATTCAACTTATTGAGTTCCTTCATAAGGATTCTTGGTATCCTAGGCCATAGATACATCTTAAAGTGCTTTATCTCTTGTATATATAATTATATATATTTCCTATTTTGGAGAGGTTTGATAGGTCAAAAGGATTGGAGAAAATGTCCAGCTTCTTGGTCACATACCCCTGAAGTCTTCTCATGAGGATCTTTGGATGTCCTATGCCTTTGCAAAGGAGAAAAAGAGATACATTATCAAAACTATCCTCTAGGACTAAGTAAACATGTAATTTCAAAGCTTTCATCAATAGTTCCGCCAACAGCATTTTAATGACCTGTTTTTTTCACAGACCCCACCCCCAACACTAACCCTCCATCTTATATTATCTTTACCAATTTTCTGATTGTTAAGTAAAGCCTTAGAGCTGCATTAATTTACATTTCTCTCACTATTAGTAATCTAGAGTGCCTTTTTATGTGATTATTAATAGTATATAATTCTTTTTAAAATGGTTCATGTATTTTCATCACTTAATCGATTGGAGAATTGTTCTTTGACATACATTTGCATGAATTTCCTATGTATATTAGATATCAGCCACTTACCAAAGATGTGAAATGCACAGATTTTTCTCCAGTTAATATTTTATATTCTTTTCCTAAATGCATTAATGTTGCTTTTTTGTTTTGTTTTATGCCATCAAAATTGTCTAGTTTATCTTTTATGATAAATTCCTTATCTAGTCAAGATTTCTATCCTTACTTATACCTGTTAAAAGTACCTAATGCAATTTTCTAATCTTTTTTCATGTAGTGATTTTTTATGTTTGGGTCATGTATTTATTTTGCAGTTATTATGGTATCTGGCATAAAATACTGTACTAACCCTAATCTCTTTCAAACTATTTTACAATTTTTCCAGTAGTTTTTGTTAAATAAGGAGTTTCATCCCATATGGTCTCTGGTCTCATGTTTATTAAAAAGTGGGCTCTTCAGGTCTACTGTTCCTTATTTTCCCTTAAATATTTTGTTCCACTAATTTGTTCCACTTTTAAATTTTTTAATCAGTACCAAACAATTTCAACAATTACTGCTTTTTTGGTGTAGTTTGAGGTTTGAAAATATTCCTACTCATTGTCTTTATTTCTCTAGTGGGGAGATGGGGGAGAGCTGGCTATAACTTTGGCCAGTGTTGAATAAGGCATATATTTTCTGCTTAGTTTCAATCCCCAGAATATATGTTATTTTCTGCTTGCTTCTGATATGTACATGTGGAAACTTGGATGAACGCACTTTGGGCCACAAGTGACTAAGGCACTGGTTCTATGTGTTGGTGGGGAAAAAAAAAAAAAAAAAAAAAAAAAAGTCTTTTAATTAGCTTTGTTACAAGAAAAAATACTAAGGAGATGATAAACCACCTGAGGGCATAAACAAAAGGGACAACCTGGTAATCTCTTATTCTCCTTTGTTTCCTGATACTAAGAGGTAATAACTTCTTTGAACTTCTAAGGGAAGAGTATCTCTCCTATCTCCCCTGACTATTATACATCTATCAGCATTTGGTGCCTCTGTTATTTTGTTTGTTTTCCTGATCTTAGGTGAATAAATATTCCAAGAAGAGAGTGACCAGGTGACAATATGAAATCCAAACCTGAGTTCCTATCAGAGTCATCTGGTGTTTCCCTGGAAAAAAAAGGGTATGTAGAGAGCCCCATTGGAGGTAGTCAGAGTAATAATAGCCATTAATAGATTAAGTACCAGCAACAGAAATGGAAAACCACTTATGAAGATTGACAGGTTCAGGGATCATGATCCCTCTTGACTGAGAGAAATATTGGTTATGAATTATATAAAAGCGGTGAGATCCTTAGAACCCAGTAAATAACTACACATAAGAACTTTATATGGACTCTATGAAGGAAGAAAAGACTTTCCATAACCATGAGTCAAGATATATCCCTGGCTCACATATATTCTATACATTTGAGGATCATTATATCTCTTCTTTGAGTTTCAGACCCCTCTATTCAGAGTCTTGTGTGTGTAATGAGAGAATACATTCCTGGCAGAGAGAATGGAATGTTTTTGTATTTCCTGATTTCTTGCTTTATCTTCTCAATTTCTTTTATATATATATATATATATATATGGAATTTTACTGCTTGGATGATAATGGGAAGCACATAAAAGTTTGGTAGTTACTATCCTTGAGGTTATCCCTAGAACCTTATTGGCAGACAGAGCTACTCTCTGGTACCTAAACTATGAGAATAAGTACATTTTGGAAATATAACTTCAGAGAAGTCACTGTGTTTCCCTCATACTAGATATTTTCATCCTTAAAATGATTTTAAAAAATTATTTTATCTAATTCTATAAAAAATTTATTTGATAGTTTAATTGTTAAACCACTAAAGATAATTAAGACTAATAAGGATGTCATTACATTTTACTATACTAGCATAACCCAATCTTGAACAATGATTTACTGGAATTCTTTGTCAGTATTGCATTGAGGAATTGTTTTTCAATTGTATCTATAGAAATATTAATTGTATCTTTGGTAGTTTGGCTCCTAGTATTTTACATCCTTTTTAATTATTTTGAATGGAATATACCTACTATTTTCTTCTGAATTTCATTATTAATTCAAATTAATTTAAATAATTCATCTAATTAGAATTTAGAAAAGATTTTCACATGCTGTTTTATAGATAATC
Source organism: Sarcophilus harrisii (assembly GCF_902635505.1). Classification (NCBI taxonomy): domain Eukaryota; kingdom Metazoa; phylum Chordata; class Mammalia; order Dasyuromorphia; family Dasyuridae; genus Sarcophilus; species Sarcophilus harrisii. The sequence goes on from NC_045426.1 coordinate 244,819,404, forward strand.
AAAAGAAGAAAATGAAGAGTCAAGCTTTTTAAAAATCATTTAAAAGATCTGAGACTTAAGATTTGAAATGAATGCATTTTTTAAAGGTATGCTTGTTGGCAAAGAGAATAGGACTACTGCCAAATCACTCTCTCCACATAGTGCAAATATAATACATTTACACTATAACATGAGAGGCAACATGTTATAATGTAAAGAACACAGCCCTTGTAGTAAGAAAACCTCAATTAGAATGTGGCTATAATACATATTAGCTGTATATGATTTGTCAGTTAACTTCTTTGAATCTCCATTTTCTCTTCTTTAAAGGGAAATAAAAATAGTGTATTATATAGCTGATAATGTTTTTGAGAAAATGGCATTTTGTGAACCTTACAATGTCATAGATAAACAAATTATTGTTGTTGGAAAGAGTGATTTTGGCATGTTTCCTTTCTATTGAGTCAGAATGTCCCCAAATCTGAGACAACATACAGAGGAAAAGAAAATTTTTATCTGGTGCTTATACTGATAAATTTCTTTGAAAAACAAACAAGCAAAAAAACCTTGTTCTTAAAGAGCCAATTAGAATAAATATACTTCATAGTTTACATTAAACAACAACACAAATATAAATTCTGTTATATTAAATAATTTAAATTTTTTATGAGGTTGGATAGTAGAAAAAGCAATATTGAATTCTGAGTCTGACACTTCAGTAATAGATCATTAAGTAATGTTAAACAAATCATTTTATCTTTCTGGGTTTTGATTTGCCCATCTATAAAGTCAACTCTAAGGTGGTTCTGGTTAGATTTTTGGTGTCAAAAATGGTTTGTCATATTTCTGTTAATTGCTCAATAATAGGAAGTCTCTAGGGAACTGAATGAGGTTGAATTTACTCCTTTTGCTTTCTTTGAGATCAAACTATATTCGAGATGATTTGATCCTTCTTAGTAGCTCTTGCTACTGAAGGAAGAAATAGTTTTTGAAAATTAATACTTTTTGTGAGAAAAGCTACAATGCTCCATAGAATCAAGTCTAAATAAATAATCAATTGTTTGGCAAATTGAAACAAAATCTACAGGTCTAGATATATTTATACCTGATGATAATTAGATAAATAAAAAAACTCCTCATTTTTCCAATATAGATGTAGAACATGTATATTGGCAGCATATCAAATTGGAAAACAAAAAAGACAACAGTGGAAAAGGGATAATTATAATAACCAATAGAATTAAGTCATTATTTAAAACTAGAGGTTTGGCTATGAAATTACTAGTTTACAAAAGTGAAATGTTATAGATAATACATAGAGAAATAAGCATAAGTTAAGTTAGTCCAAGTATGTAAAATTCCCAAACTACTAGAGTTTTTAAAAACTGAATGAGTTATTAATAACTAAGTGCTAAGTGCTAGAAGTATAAATTAAGGTGAAAACACCATCTCTGACCCCAAGAAATACACATTCTAATAGATAGACAATATGTAAATAACTAAGTACATACAACACTACATAGAGAGTACATATAGTGCAGCCAGAGAGGGGAAGGAACTTGTAGTTTGGGAATCTAGAAAGGGCCCTTTTCATAACTGGAACTTGAGATGAACCTTGAAGGAAGTCAGGGAAACAGATTTCAGCTCTCAACGAGCAGAGAAAAGGATAGGGGATGAACCATGAAAACGGGATAGAGTTTCATGTTGGAGGAATTTCAAGTAAACAAGATTAGAAAGATTATAGGGTACATGAAGAGGAGTAAAATGTAAGAAGAATATAAATGTAGAGTTAGATTATGAAGAGTTTTGAGTGCAAAACAAAGGACTTTTTTACTTACTCTTAGAAGTACAGTAATAAAGAACCACTGGATCTCACTGACAGAGGGATGAAGGGAAGAGAGGTATGATATGGTCAGAGCTGCACATTAGAAAAATTGACTTGGCACATGAGTTGAGGAAGGATAAGAATAAAAAGAGAATTAAGTCAATGGTCTCATTTAAAGGACTATTGAAATTGCCCAGATTCAAGTCACTATTGGACTGCACAGAGGTTGTGGTTCTATGAGTACAGAAAAAAAAAAGGGGGGGGCATAAATGAGAATAATGTGAAATTAAAAACAATAAGATTTAGTAAGAAATTGCATATTGTAGTTGAATGACAGTGAGGGGTCAAGAATGATATGGAGGTTGCAAGTTTAGTGGGATGATGGTGGTGACCTGTCATAGTAGGGAAGCTTGAAAAAGCAGTGGGTTGGAATATGAGCATGTTGCCAAGAAGATACAATAATAGATATTTCTCCTATTCTCCATTAACTCTTAATTTCCCTCCTCAAAAGTGTAATGATGTGCCAGAGTTAGAACAATTACAGATGAATCCACAGGAACAGAAAATAATAAGGGTAAAAAAAATAACAATTTTAAAAATTAACAATAGACAATACTAATCCATAGCACCTTCACTCAACACTCCCTCCCACAAGTTTCCATAATCTATCAAGAGTTTTTCTCTTGCTTCTGACATCTTTATTTCGCCAAACCACTGTCCTTTCCCCAAGGACATATTGCAACAAATGGTGGATATCAACCCTTCCCAGCAAAGTTAGTATGGAAAAAATGCACATGGATCATGCTTTTTTTCTGCCTGGAGAAACCCCTAGTTTAGAAAGCCAGAAGACAACAGAAAAACTGCTTGAAATACCTATCCAGAATTCCTCAACTCTGCAAAAATTGTCAGATGCTGATTCAATATATCTGGATAACTAAATCAAAAAAGACTAGGGGGTGAGTATAATTGACCACTCAGGACTGAAGAAAGGGAAACTAGAATTAAGATGTCAGAATATTTTCTCACAGAAGATATTTAAAGTAGGGAACAAGATCAGGAAAAAAATAAATTCCTCAAATTTGGGGAGGCTGAGACAGTCCTAGGAGGGAACTCATCAAAGGAAAAGTCAGAAACTGGGTGTAACCAAGCAATATGAGGGAAAAAAGACATAAAATCACCAAAGAATTCAAGATGAAGGCAACTCAGTCAGAAATCTAGAGAATAAACTCAAATAAAATAGAAAAGAAACAAAATTAAAGGGGAAAATAAGTATGGAAGTATGAAAATATAAAATTATCAACTATCTCTAAAAATACACAAGACAAAAGAAATGTCTTATAACATATAGAATCTTGCATATTCACAAAAATGTGGAAGTACAGCAAGATGTTGTGGAATGATTCAAGAGAGAAATCAGAATTTTGAAAGAATTTAGAAGAGAACAAAGGATGGGATTTATGACCTGCACAGAAAAATTAATTCACAGAATGAAAATACCTGAATCCCCACCAACTAGTCTTTTTAAAGAAGTGAAAGAGAAAACAAATTAAAAACCCAAATATACCAAATTGAAAGACAATCTAGAACAGTTGAAGCAAAAAGAAATGATGTTCAAAAAAAAAAAAAAAAAAAACACTTGTTCTCTATACCAACAAAAGCTATTGATCTCAAAGATCAAAATTCTCCTAGAAAAAAATCTGACTAATAAAAAAACTTGAAGAAAAAGCCCCAAGAAAATAATTAATAACTTCTGAATATGGATAGCAAAGTATTAATCAAAAGAATTAGCAGGTTTTTCCCAGAATAGAACAATCCTATCTTTCATATTCCACAATATATAGCAATTCAGTTTAACAATTTCAATGGCAAACAACAAATTCTACAAATGTCCAGGAAAGAGTCTATCCATTATATAAGAAGGAAAAATTGAATAATATAGATTATTCTGCACCCACTAAAAACTACAAAAGAGGCTAGAATAATATATTCTAAAAAACAAAAGAACTTAAGATACATACCAAAATGATCTTTCTTAAAAATCTGAGTCTATTAATTAATGAAAAAAAAAAGATTGATTTTTAATAAAAGAAAGACATTTAAAGTACTTCTGGACAAATAGCAGAAATGATTTCAAGATTATTTGAGAACATACCCAGCAGTGGAAATATATGAAAAGTAAATAAAAATATGGGCAACTAGCTAGCACACTGGATAGAATATTGGTCCTAGGATCAAGAAGACTCCTCTTTCTGAGTTAAAATTTCATCTCAGACATTTACTAGCTGTGGCAAGTCACTTAACCTTACCTCAATTTTCTCCCCTATAAAATGTGCTGGACAAGGAAATGGCTAATCATTTCTTTGTCAAGTAAGTATATTTGTCAAGAAAGCCCCCAATAGGGGGAGAGCCAAAAAGGCAATGAAAGAAAGCCCCAAATGTGATCATAAAGAGTCAGACACAAATGAAAAATGATTAAACAACAATGAAAACTAAAAACAATGGTCAAGAGAAAATTAGTAATTAAAATTTGTAATTAAATAAACAATTCCATTTCAGCAAACTAGTAACAAAAAAAAAAAAAAAAAAAAAAAAAAAAAAAAAAAAAAAAAAAGGAAAGTCGAACTATACCAGTGCTAGGCTTATGAACAAAAGTGATGAAAAAAATAAAAGTCTTATATGTGCCAAAATATTGTAGCCACCTATTTTGTGGTAAATATTCCTCAATGGAAGAATGGCTTAATAAATTGTGGTAGATAAAATAGAAAACTATGGTACTGTAAGGAATAAAGATGATATTAGAGAAAAATTCAGAGTTGTATGAAATAATATAACTATCATAAAGAACAATTTATATCATGACATCATTATTATTATAATTTAAAGACTTTTCTACACTGATGAAGAATGAAATAAGCAGAAAGAGGAGAAAAAATTATTCAAAACAATAATACTGTGAAAAAAAACTTTAAAGCTAAAAGAACTAAGATCAATACAATAATCATCCATGATTCCAAAAGATTGATGATGAAATACACTGTTCACTTCTTGACATATCTAAGGCATAGAATTAGACATGTGTTTCTTTCTCTTTTTTATTGATGGGGAGAGAAAATAGATTTCTGTTTATTAAAAAAATAGAAGGGGTACTTCAGGTGTGAAATGTTACATACACTTTCATATGAGGTTATAATATTTTATAATACTACAGTTAGTTTATTTAAAAGTTTTTACTTTATTAGAAGAGACTTCTGAAAGAGTGGCGGTAATTTAGAAATGTTTGTAAAGTAAAAATGAAGCACAGAAACAAAACTTTTATGAGAAGAAATATAGGAAGCTTTTTTTCCCACAGACTCTACATAATTTACTATTTCCATCTTTTATCATCTTTTCCAATTTTTTATAACAATTCTATAAAGGCTAATCATAACAAAATGACAAGAGAAAGAACATAAAGGATAAAAACAGGCAAAGATTAGGGGGAAAAAAACTATCTTTTTTTTTTTTTTTTTTTTTTTTTTTTTTTTTTTTTTTTTTTGCTAATAACATGGTTTACTTAGAAAATTTTAGGAAATTAAAAAAATACTAATTGAGGCAATAGCTTCAATAAAGTTTTAAGGTTCAAAATAAGTTCACAAAATAATATTCCCATATAATAATAATAAAATTCAACAGTAGGAAGAGATATCCCATTCAAAATAAACATAAAATATATAAAATTAGAATTAATCTCCCAAAGCATAATTTATGCTTATATAGTTGGAGTAACAAAAATGTTTTAAAGAAATAAAGAAAAATGTAAATAGCTGGGAAAATAGTTATTGCTCTTGGCTGGGCCATGTTAATATAATATAAATGACACATTACAAAATTAATTTACATTTTAATGCTATCTCAATCAAACTAACATGGAAATACTTTAAAAAGGCTAAATTAAATGATAAAATCCATTTGGGGAAACAAAAGAGCCAGATTATCAAGGAAAGCAATGGAAAATAAATTAGGAATAAAAGGAGGATAATACTTCAGATCTCAAAATATATTATAATGCATCAATCACCAAAACCATTTTGTACTGATTTTTAAAATAATTGAAAAGTACTTTAGTTGAACATACTAAACAAGGAAGAAGCAGAATAAGGGACTTCAATAATTCAGTTCTTAATAAACCCTAAGACATAAATTAACTAGAAATGATTTTTTGATTTGATAAAAACTGCTGAGAAAACAAGAGAGCCTAAATTAAGCTATATGACATTTTGCAATAAATTCAAAATGTATATACCACCTAAATAAAAAAAAATCATGCTATCCAAAATTAGGAGAAATAGATCATCTACTTTTTTTCTATTGTAGGAGATGAATTTGTGGCCAAGTAAGATATAGACACAATTACAAACAATGGATAATTTTGATTGCATGAAATTGAAAATATTCTGCACAAACAAAATTAATGCATAGAGAAGGTAGGAAGGACTCAATTAGCAAAAAAAAAAAATTACCTTGCAAGAATCATTTAAAGAAAATACAGGATATATAGACAACTAATTGAAATATGTAAGACAGCTATTTAACAGTCAATTCTTAATAAATATGTGACCAAAATATATAAATAAAGTTGTTTAAATAAATGCAAACATTAATAATTATATTAAATAATGCTTCAAATCACTAATAATAACTGAAATGTAAATCAAAACAATCCTGAGGACTCTTCTTTATACTCAGCAAACTAATAAATATAACAAAAGATAGAAATAATCAATGTTCAAGAGGGGGTAGAAAATAAAACTTTCTGACTAGTTCTGTGAATTCATGTAGCCATCCTGGAAAACAATTTGGAATTGTGCAAAAAAAAGGGCTAAAATATCCATGCCCTTTGACCCACTGATTCTACTTTTAGGGATCTACCCCAAGGAGATCATTGACAAAAAGAAAAATTCTATGTACACAAAAACCTTCATAGTAGTACTTCTTGTGGTACCAAAGAAATGAACACAAAGCAATTGACCATGGATTGGAGAATGGCTGACCAAATTGTTGTACACTAATTTAATGGAATATTACTGTGTTTCAAAAAATTACAAACATGATAAATGACTTAAAGCATGAAAAATCTTATCTGAATTGATGTAAAGTGAAGTACACAAAGCTAGCAAAACAATATGCACAATTCTACATAATAATGTAATCATGGAAGACATAATAATGTGATGGATTGAAAAAAGTTACAAATTTTAAAAAACAAGCTTGACCGTAGAGACAAAATAGCAGCAATATCTTTACACTACTTTTCTGCAGAATTGAAGGCAGAAGACCCATAGATAGGAACATATGTATATCATGTCAATTTTTAAAATGTTGAGTCACTTTAAATAGACTACAATTTGAGTCACTTCAAGTACAGTACAATTTTCCATGATCTCATCTGGAATTTTCTTGGCAATGGTACTGGGGTGCTTTGCTACTTTAATCTCAGCTCATTTTATAGATGAGGAACTGAGGCAAACAGGGTTAGATGATTTGCCTGGGATCATAAAGCTAGTAATGTCTGAAGCCATAGTTGAAGTTAGAAAGACATCTTCCTTACTTTAGGTCCGACACTTTATCCACTGAATCATTCAGCTGTCCCATTTTTAAATGTATTTATTGTTTTTGATTATTGTTCCCCTTATTTCTCTTTCAAAAATTCTTTGACATAAACCTTTGGGAATGGCAAAAGAAGAAATACAGGGATAAAAATGTAAATAAAAACAAAAGGTATTAATAAAATCTATTTTTTAAATATAAGGAGATATTCGAGGCAGAAAACTATCTGAATAATAATTCATTTATGGGGAGTTGGAAAGCTTCCAAATAATTTTCAAATGTAAAGTAGTTGGAAATGTTGCTTCTGCTGAGAGGAGTGGGGACATATACATAAAAACCCACTTGTAAATACCTATATGACAGAGAATATGTAAATGGTTTTTGTCAATATGGTCACTTTCAGGGAACTATGACTAAATAAGGTGAATATTGATGCGAAATGTAATTGGAGTGGGTACTCATACTCATATGGAGGAATTTGGTGCTTGGGAGAGGCTGTAACCTTTGTAGTATCCAACCAGGGAAATCAGGGGAGGGACTTGCATTTCAGAACAGGGTACAAAAAGTTATGCCTTGGTGCTTTAAGGATGTGCCTAATTTTTTTGGATACTTGTTCCAGCAAGATTGTGAATAAAAATCTTTCCTGGCTTTATCAGTGGGTCTGCAGAGTTCTTGGCAAAGATTGGAAGGCTTTTGCTTCTTATATTTGTCTGAAATAATTCCTTTACTGGGAGTTGGAAAGCTTTCAAATAATTTTCAAATTTAATTTTACAGATGTTGGTGTCCTGCTGTGAATTTGGAAAAAAAAAGAAGCTGGACTCGGGGAGCAACATTAAGATTCGGTAACAGCTCAGATTTGCTTGAGGTTTGAGAGATTAGGGAATAATTATTATTCTCAAAACAGTTGATCTGTCAGTGGATCATAATTGTTCCAGCTTTTTAATACCATCAGCATGGAATGCCAAAATTGGAAGATAGGTACATATTGTTTATTTTTTTTCCAAACAGTTAACTTAGGCATGTAGGTGGCTCAGTGCATTGAGTGCCAAGCCTAGGAACTCTTCCTGAGCTCAAATCTGGCCTCAAACACTTTTTAGATGTATGACCCTGGGGCAAGTCACCCCCATTTGCCTCAGTTCCCTCATCTGTAAAATGAGTTATAGAAGAAAATGGCAAATCCTTCATCTTTGCCATGAAAACTCCAAGTGGGATTACAAAGAGTAAGACACAACAGAAATGAATGAACAACAACAAAGAAAAAATATTACATCCTCCAATACTTCAAGAAAAATCTTATGCTAAGTTGGTGATGTGCAACACTCTTTTAGTATAGTTTTTTTAGGAAGCCATATATGTGTACCACATGCTCTATAATATAGTTTCCACTTAACAGTTGCAAGTTGGGACTTCATTGTGTCATTACTAGAGTCAGCTTCTAGAATTAGGGATTGTCTCTTAAATCCTCCTGAGATTCCACTGATGTGTCTCCCCAACCCCACCATTAATGATTATCAATGTCAATAATCAGCCAGAACAGCAGAAACAATTGAGATATTATAGTATAATGGTAGACTAGAAGGTGTAGTAGTAGATATAATAATATAATAGTAGAGATGTAATAATAGAAACCACTGAGAAACACTCCCCCAAAAAGTCTGACACAGTGTCTACCAGTACATACTAAGTTCAGGTGAAAGTGGGTTCAAGCTTCTAGAACACATGTGACAGAGTGGGGATTCACAGTTTCTGGTTGCTGGAAGACCTTTAGCCCCTTTTTAGGGTGCTCAAGAAATGATTTAGCTTCTTTTTTTTTAAATTGTAAATAATATTTTATTTTTTCAATTATATATAAAGATAGTTTTCATTTTTTGTACGATTTTGAGCTCCAAACCTTTTCCCCCTCCTGTCTTTACTCCCCCCATCCCAAGATAGAAAGGAATTTAATATGTTACATATATCTATCATTTTAAAGATATTCCCATGTTAGTTATGTTGTAAAAGAAAAACAGAACAAAAAGAAAAAAACATTAGAAAGAAATAGCAAAAAAAAGAGGTGAAAATAGTATGCTTCAATTCATATTCATAGTTCTCTCTGAATACAGATGGCATTTTCTAAGCCAACTCTATTGTAATTGTCTTGGATCAATGAATTGCTGAGAAAAGCTAATTTTTATCATAGTTGATATCACATAATCTTGCTGTTACTGTGTATAGAGTTCTTATTCAGTTCACTTCACTCAGCATCAGTTCATCAGCTTTTCTGAAATCAGCCAGTTCATCATTTTTTATAGAACAATAATAATTCATTACATTTATATACTAAAACTTATTCAACCATTCCCCAATTATTGGATATCCACTCAACTTCCAATTCCTTGCCACCACAAAAAAAGCTCAGCTCTTTGAACAGGAATGATTCTAGACTCAGTCTTGCTTTGCAGATCCTATGTAGATACTTCCATCAGACTGTTCCAGGGGTTCTCCTTGGGGATTATCTGCCCTAACAAGATTTCGTAGAAAATCCAAAATTCTCCAGACCTTTGATATCCTCAAGTGCATTGGGAAGGAGACTTAGATAGGTCTACATCACTTTCCTTCCTATTCCTCAGCAATTCCATGAATCCTCAAGGCCATAATAAAAGCTATTTTCTATTGGTAGTCTAGGTACAAATATTCAAGGGGCAGCTCTCTCCTCTCTACTGACAAACAATCAAATCTCGTGGATTCTGAATCTCCTGCTTTCTTTTGTTTTAAAACATAAGGTGGTCATGACCTCCCTGACTTCTCAAAGAGGTGAGAACCCCAAAAAGAAGGTGATCACACCTTCCCTGACTGCTCAAAAAAGAAGTAAAAACACCACATTTTGGTACCCTGAACATGGGACTGATTCAGATCCTGATTCCAGTGGAAAAATCTCTGATCCTGATCCAGTGGTAAAGTCTCCTCCCAGAAATTAGGGTGAGTACAACAAAGAAATTTTGTTAAAAGAGCTAAAGTAGAATTTCAGATAAGATGGGACAGATGTTTAGAAAACAGCTTTCTGTTTCTGTTCAAGGAAAATGTTTAGAGAGCATTGTCAAGATTATGGAAAGCCAAGGTTTGATTATAATTAAATGTGGTGTTTTTCTTCTTTAAAATAGTAATGGTTCTCTCTGGGAGCAGTTTCTTGGAGAGGTTTTCTGGAGGCAGCCTTAGTTTCGGTTAAAAGTAATAATTACTCCAAATGCAGCCAGCTGATAAAAGTTCAGATCTTTTATTGCTTCTTCCAAAATAGCCCGGTTAGCTTTCTTAGAGGCCTCTCTCTCTCTCTCTCTTTCTCTCTCCTTGGTTCTAAGAGCTCCGAATGCCTCCAAATCCAAAGGTTTGTCCTTCAGCCTCCAGCCAGCACAAAGGTGAAAGTTGAAATTAATCTGTCTTGCCTCTGAGAGAGGGCTTGTGGGCTTCTAAATCTGCCAGAGTGCTCCTGGCTCTCAATCTCCGAGAGTGCTCCTCTCCGACCCCTGACAATGTTCTGAAGTAACTTACTTGACTGGCTCACTGAAGCTCTATTTATGCTCCTTCTCTGAGAGTGATTGTGGGATATGAGAGTGGGATTATGGGTTTCCTCCCAGAGTGCTCTCTGGCCCTAAGAGCTTTTAGGGAGGTGTGAATTCACAAAGTTACAAAGTTAACTTTGTGAATCTCCTACACTCGTGAACTGCAATGAGTAAAGGTGTGAACACAAGCATTGTTTCTCAGTTCTACTTAGTACCTTGTTTCTTCTGACCCATAACATCTCCTTGTAGGATCAGATCAATCATACTGAACCATGCTAAATTAGATAATTATTGTCTCTATCAATTCTAATTACTTAACAGTTTGTAAAGATTCCAACACTGAATTATCTCCCAAGTCTTTTTTCAGGTTTCAGAGGACATAACATTCACCAGGCAAAATGAATTTATTTTCTGCCACAACTAGGGAAGTATTTAGAACGTATTCACACTTAGTGAACATCAAGATATGTATTCACCTGATTAATTATGTCTAGGCATAGGATGTGATAATTTTTCCACCACAACAATCCAGCTTATGAATTTACCAAATTATTTGCTTTTTTTTTTCTTTCTTGTTCCCTAGGGTATAATACTTTGTCAAGTACTGAAATTAAAATATACTTTGTCTCTGGCAAGAAGGAAATGAGCTTATAAGAAATTTATTCTGTATTGAGGTGGTTTTACTTTCTTTAGAGAAAACTATAGAAGTCTCAATGTCAACAGTAGAAACAGGTTAAAAAAAAAAAAAAGCAACCAGCAACATTTAATTTCTAAGAAGCCTGAGTTTTGCACCTATCCTTTATAAATGTCAGGATCAAGCATCATGATCTGAAGGGAATTCTCTCCTCCCTTTTTCTGCCCTGGAATTGCTGATGCATGCTGTTTACTTCAGAAAACAAGTTTAATTTGAAAAGCCAACATACCACTCATGGTTTTTCAGTGTAATTGTGAAAGTGAACTTCAAACTTAAAACAAAAAGGACCATATATTTATGTTGTTTCACACAGGCCTCAAGAGAAGGAAGCAGGGGTGGGGCAACCACAGTATCCAAATCCTCTAATCTTTATGGTCATAAGAGAATCTGTAAATATTGGAACGAAGAGACTCCAATATTCAAATGACAGCTGTTTCTTTTATTGAGCTGAAAGCTGGCTCTTGCTGAGAGACTCATTCCCCTAAAATGGTATCTCGATGTAAATCATGTCTAATGCTGTGGGCATAACTCTCTGTGTTAGTTTTGCCAAATGGATCCAAATTCTTGAGATGGAGTTTCACTGACCAAATAGAAATCCCTTATTGTTTATCTTCTTGAACCCAGGAGTATTCCCTGACCTTGGGACTGGTGGGGTCAGATCTTTTTGGAAAACTAGCTCCTCCAATTCTAAAGCACTATAGGGAGGGAAAGCAAAGAACAGTGCAGCATAAGAAGAAAAGTTGCAAGGAGGAGGAAAGAGGAAGAGGAGGAGAGGATTGGCAAAAAGTCACCTGGGCCAAATTCCTGGTGCTAGGGTGGTCAAACCATGCCCAGGAAAGAACCATGCAAGGTAATACAAGTGTTAAAGACTAATTGGGACATGACAATTTAGCTAGTTTTCTTCCTCCACTTTCCCCCTCTCTTTTGAGAAGCCAGGAGCCCCTATGCCTTCCTTCCAGGATTAGGGAAGTTTATCTCTGCTTCTTAAAAATCTGTTTACTTTTCTGTTTACTTTGTCTTTAAAGCTGGGGATTTTGGTAAATTCTGTTAACCATTTCATTGATAATCTGGGCATACTTAATGGAGTAAATGATTAGTGAGAAAGGACAGAAAACTGCATCCCAGCAAAAAGAATTTTTTTTTTGAAGTTGCAGTGTCTTTGTTAGTGTAACACTGACTATTGTGAAACACTTCTTCCCCACTCTCCCACTACCTTAAAGCAAGGTATATCATATTTCACTTAATCTTAAAAGGAATTAGAGATATCTAGGGTTTCTGCCATTGGCTCCAGAACTCATCAATAGTATTTCCTGATGTCTAGGTCTCTGCATATATATAGTCCATATAGTCACTAATAGTTGGAATCACTTTCATAAAGAAATATTTTCTCCAAAAAAATATAATCACAAATATCAAATTTATTCTCCCAATATGAGTGATACATAATCCTCTTCTTCCTTTCACCATCTTAGTCTTTGGGGAAGAGGAAAGTGATTTGTTTCAGAATTTAATTCAGTTCTATAGATTACAGTCTAAGTTCTAAGTCCAAATCCAACCTCAGGCCCAAGTTCCAGGTGCCCTGGTTTCTCAGAATTTCCTTTCTGGGCTGTCTGGCTGTACTTCTCAGCTTACAATCCTCTCAGCTTGAACTTCTGGATCTAATAGAATATTGTCTGCACCTGAAGAGAAGATCAAATTATACACAAAGAGACAAACACCTGCAGTCACATTTCTCAGTCTTCAACTTCAAATTGAGAGGAGGTGAAATTTATAATCAGCACAAAATGTGTTTGCCTGCTAATTTTGTTAGCCTCATTTGGGGTACTGTATTTTAGAAAAGACAAACAAAGATACAATGCGGTTAGAATTTGAACGCTTCAGTGAATCTGCAATGTTTTAGGTGAGCATACTTTCACAAGAGGGAAGATTATGTTCCACTTAATGTTCTTTTTATCTTATGTGATATCTGTTCATATTTCCCAAAATTCTTGCAGAGTAAGATTACTCAATATTCTAGAGACTTTCCCTGTAGATATTTTGTTGATAGATACCAACAGAGCATGTGGTCCATTCATTTGTGACATGTTATTTCAGCTACACCAAAGTGGATAAAAGCATGAAAAAAATACAAAGATATATGCCCTAGCTCAAATCAAAATAATTATAATAGTAATAGAAAAAGAAAGGAAGTAGAACTTGCTTCCCAGACACAAGAAGACTTTTTCTCACTTTCTACTCTTCATGACTTGGGTAATCTTATTGACCCCAGTTTTCTTTCTTGTTTCCTCAGAGAATTGGACTAAATTATTTCTAAAGTCAATTTAAGTTCTAAATGTCATGAACCTATGTATTTGATTCCTTTCATTCTCATTGTAAGTCCTGAACTCACAGAGGTCACTTGGCTTGCCTAAGGAAAATACAGCTGGGGATGCTCAGAGATTTAATTTGCATTTAGACTCCAAGTCTAGCCTTCTCTCCTTCAGTGAACTAGTGGAGGGGATGGGGGGAGAACTCAAGATTTTTATGCGACTAAATACAATAAAAATAGGTAATAAAATTCATAAAAGTTGTGCAAAACAGTAATGGAAAGATCAAGGAGAAAAGGGTCATAGAGTCTTGAAAGATTGATATGTGATCACATAAATAACAAAACTAACAGAAATTATATGGTAATCTGAATAGATATGGAAAAAGTTTTTTTTGACTAAGTATAGCACTCCTTCCTATTAAAAACACTAGAGCGCACAGGGATAAAGGAAACTTTCCATAAAATAATAAGCAGCATCTACTTAAAACCATTACCAAACATTATTTACAATGGGAACAAATTGGATGCATTCCTAACAAGATCAGGAGTGAAACAAAGATGCCCATGATCAACACTATTATTCAATATTGTACTAAAATTTTTGGCTTTAGCAATAGGAAAAGAAATTAAAAGAATTAGAATAGGCAATGAGGAGATAAAACCATCACTCTTTGCAGATGACATGATTACATATTTAAAGAATCCTAAAAAACCCTCTAAATATCCACTTGAAACAATTAATAGCTTTAGCAAAGTTGCAGGATATAAAATAAAACACACAAATCATCAGTGGTTCTATACATTATTGCCAAAGCCCAGCACCAAGAGATAGAAAGAGAAATTTCATTTAAAATAACTGCAGATAAAATAAAATACTTGGGTGTCTACGTGCCAAGACAAATCCAGGAACACAATTACAAAACAGTTTTCACATGAATAAAGTCAGATCTGAATAATTGGAAAAAATATCAATTGCTCAGGGATAGGATGAGCTAATATAATAAAAACAATAATTCTACCAAAATTGGTCTACTTGTTCAATGTTAGGCCAATCAAACTGCCAAAAAATTATTTTATAAAGCTAGAAAAAAAAATAACAATTCATCTGGAAGAACAAAAAGGCAAGAATATCAAGGGAATTAATGAAAAAAAAATTCAAAGGATAATGACCTGACAGTACCAGACCTTAAACTGGATTATAAAGCAGCAGTTAACAAAACCCTTTGGTACTGGCTAGAGTGGAATAAGTTAGATACATATGACACAATAATCAACTTCTATAGTAATTTAATATTTGTTAAACCCCAACTTAACTCCAGCCGCTGAGATAATAACTCACTATGTTACAAAAATTGCTAAGAAAACTGAGAAATATTATGTCAGAAACTCAACATAGACCTACATCTCATACTCCATAACAAAGTAAGGTCAAAGTGGGTACATAATTTGATCATAAAGGATAACTCTAAGCAAATTAGGAGAATAAGGGATAGTTTACCTATCAGATTTTTGAAGAGAGTAATTTATGGTCAAAGAAGAACTAGGGAATAATATGAAATGCAAAATGGAAAACTATGATTACATTAAATCAAAAAGGATTTGCACAAAGAAAACCAACATAAATAAGATTAAAAGAGAAGTGCAAGTGGGGAAAATTTTTTACAGCCAATGTTTCTGATAAAGGTCTCATTTCTAAAATATATAAAGAACATCATTAAATTTATAAGAATTCAAGTATTTCCCAATTGATAAATAGTCAAAGCACATGAACAGACAATTTCCAGTGACAACATTAAAGCCATCTATAACCATATGAAAAATGCACTAAATCACTATTGATTAGAGAAATGCAAATTAAAACATCTCTGAGGTACCATCTCACACCTCTCAGGTTGGCTAAGATGATAGGAAAAGATAAGGATAAATGGTGGAGGGGATGTGGGAATAAAATATTTAAACAATAGGGAAATATTTCACAAAAGAAACAAAAATATAATATATTAAAAAATTAATGATGAGATACAGCAGCCACCAAAAAAGGTGATAAAGAAGAAAAAGCTAATGCAACAACAGGTTTTTTTTAAGGAGAGGGATGGTATCTAGACCAAAGTGTTCTCTGTCCCCTGTACAGCTAAACCACATCTGAAATATTAAGTTCAACTCTGAGAAGCAGATTTTAGAAAGGATATTAGCTGAAAATTATTCACAAAATGATAATATGATAGAAGGGATACCTCTGTTTTGTGGTATAAGAGGATCATTTGAAAGAAGTAGGGATGTTTAGCCTGGAGAAGATGTCAGCCTCACATTTAGTATTATGCCTTCCAGTTAATTTTCCTGTTTTATTTCATATTTCTCCCCTTCTGGCACTCTCAATTCAAATTAACCAGCTAGCTATTCCCTGGACATGATATTCCAACCACCAGCTTTATATTTTGACGTAGGATGTCCCCCTGTGTTTGAAATAAACTCCATCTTCATCTCAGATTTATAGAATTCCTAATATCCTTTGAAGTACAGTTTAGTCACTATCTTCAATCTGAGGTCTTTTCTAATGCCTTCTGTTGTTAGTGCTCTCAAACTCACTCTTGAAATTACTTTGCAGTAACAACTAGCATTTATATATCATTTTAAGATTTGCAAAGTATTTTTACAAATACTCTTATTTGATCCTTACAATTATAGGAGGCAGATGCTATTATTATCCTATTTCACAAACGAGGCAAGTAGAAATTAAGTAATTTTCCCTTCAAGTACCAAAAGAGTTGTCATTTTAAAAAACAAACTTGTTCTGCTCCAAAAAGCCAAACCAAATTTATGTTTAAAGCAATGGGCAAATTTCCTAACTAAAGCTATCTGAAAGTTTTCCTTCCCTAAATTGGTCTTCAAAGGATGAAGGATTACTTCTAATTTGTAAGACGAATTCTTGTTCATATGTAGATTGGACTAGGGGTCTCTGTGACCCATCCCAACTCTGAGACTCTGTGAAACATTATTTTTTCTAATAAAGTCATGCTATCTAATTACTTGTTCTATTACTAGAAATGATATTGTGTTCACTCCACAAAATTGGATATAAAAATGAGAGACATAATTCTTTTTAATAAGCAGAATAACCAACATAAAACTGAAAACTTCAGAAAACCTGACCCAGAGTTCCTCTCACCTTGTCACATCCCAAATAACTATCTTGAACAGCATTTATGTTCTCAAAAACTGTCAGTTTTTCCTGGAATAAAGTATTGTTATGTGGAGATTTCTGGCTTGCTTTTTTTTTTTTTTTCCTTTTCTTTTCTTTCTTTTTTTTTTTTAAAGAGCAGTGAACTCTTGAGTTTATAAAACAAACATTGAAGTCTAACTAATTATCTAAATTAACAAGTGGGTGGGCTAAAGTCCCTTTAAAGTTTTGCTACATTTTACTAGCCTGAAAAAGGGAAAAGGAGTTCCTGACTTAAAAAACGTCCAAAGATGTTTTTAATTTAAAGATTAATGAATTCTATAAACTTATGTCTCATGTTCTTCCCTATTAATAGATCTGGGAATTTTTGCTGGAAGCCAAGTGATGACATGTCGAGGGGAATACTTCATCGTGATTTGATTAGCATACATGCCAGTCCTTCATTCCAACAGGCAGCTGCAGCTAATTATGTGCTTCACTTTAGGCTGGTTTGTATTTATGACCCATATTATTTCTCTTGCACTTCATCCACATATATGCATGAAAGTAAAACTGTTTCAGCTTTCTCCCTAATTCTTTATTATTTTCTTTTAGGGAAATAATATCCAGATCAGAACACATTTGTGTAAGTATCCAAAGAGAATTTTTATAGAGTTTTCCTGTAATGCGAATAGATAATTTTATTGTTTTTTTTCCCCCAGGCATCAACCTTCCTGACTTCTCTAAAGATAATAGCATTTGATACTGTTTGTATCTGGTTTTGAAACTTCTTGATAGTGTTGACCACCTACCTCCTCCTGAACTCTCTCTCCTCCTTTGTCTTCCATGTTATGTTTCTCCTGAGTCTGACTCTCCTCTTTGTCTTTGCTAGTTCATTGTTCTCCTTTCCCTTAAACATAGAATTGTTCCCCCTCTACCTGCTGAAAAGCACATAAACTCCAAAACATGCTTTCAAGATTCTTGATCTCATAACTACAGACTAACTTTTTAGCATTATTTTTCATCCTCTCCCCTCCACACATACTCCATTTCAAACTGGACTATTTTCCAGATGTGACATTTAGTCCCCCTCTGAATGGACCATCTCCTAAATTCTCTTTTTCTGAATTCTTTTTTTTTTCAGCTCAACACAGTGCTTCTGCCTTATAGAATCCTTCTCCATTCTATTAGTTGTTACCACTTTTTCTCCTCTTTGTTTTATCTTATACTCTAGTTCTCGTTCTCTCTCTCTCTCTCTCTCTCTCTCTCTCTCTCTCTCTCTCTCTCTCTCTCTCTCTCTCTCTCCCCCACAGGACACAAAACCCTATAAAGGAAGAAACTGCTTTGCCTTTTCCTTTATATTCCTAACTCCTAACACAGTGGTTTTTGTACATAGGAAGTAGATGCTTAATAATTATTTATCTGAATTGGATTTTTAAAAAATACTTAGGGAATGAGGATCTTGATAGCTGTAATCAAGGAAAGCTATGTCCTAATTAGTGCAAATAAAGAATCCCCTCAAGTGGTCTTACTACTTGAATTCATATTAGTCAATGTTATAATAATATAAAATATGGTAATTAGTTCTAGATTAATAGAAATATGAAGGATGAATTAAAATATTTAAGAGCTATCATATGGAAAAAAGACTTTGTTTTGCTTAGTCCTAGAGGAGTGAACTGAAAGCAATATAAAGGAGGTAGAGTTTAATATGGTATAAGGAAAGACTTCCTTACTTTTCTTGCTTTTCCTAGACTTCTTCAAAAGTAGAATGGTTTTCATTGTGACAAAGTGAATTCTCTTTTTTTCAAGCAAAAACTATTTGATGGGAATGTTGAGGAAAGAACTTCTATTCAAAAATATGTATGATTACATAACATCTCCTTACATTACTTTCTATCCTTGATCGTTTGTTTTGATTCTATGATTCTGGAACTTCAAACCCTTGGCTTCATGGTTTTATTTATACCTCAACCCTTTCACCCCACCAGCACACTTCCCTGAGGTGTATTAATCAGTTCCTTTTGCTCTTTGTTTAGTTGAACATGTAATTGGATAGATGGATCTTTGTAAAGAGACACAAATAAATGTTAATAATTTAAAATAAAAAAGAAACAAGTCAGTGATCACGAGAATAGATATGACCTTTTAGGACTTCTTTCTTAACCTGTGATCTTGAATTTAATTCAAGACTACCTAGACTTTTCAAATCCTTTGGAGATTTGCTCTACTGAGGTTACTTTCAATGTTTTCTATTCTCTATTGATAACAGAAGAATTTCTGTTCCTTTCCCCAATTTTAATAGAAATATTCTTAGAGTCTATATCCTTTTTTTTGTAACATTCCTTTCCTTACTAATTTATAAGCACTATCTGTTGATAATTATTAAAATAAATTAAAAACTCTCTCTTATCCTTATTATCTCAATCCCTTAGTTTTTTATTTCTGCACTTCCTATATTCTGTTCCTTTCTGATGAGGTTTTCAATGGTGGGTGTGGTCAGCAGAGGAATTAATAAAAATGAATCCCTGGGATAGGCAGGGTGAAGGCACTGATAGAGATAAGTTTAGCTCCATGGTCCCACCCTCTGGGTAGGTCATACAGTCAGAAATCCAAGTTATGTGAAACCTCTGTAAGAAATCCCAGTTATGCCTCTGGGGTTAAATTTTCTCCATAACATCTATTTATGGGCCATGGCTTCGCTGCCCCCTTCCTTTGGTTCACTCTGCTACAACACTTTGACTCCCTCCAAGTCACCTGGTTATTTCTCATAACTTCACTATGTTTCTTAACCCCACTTCTCCCCCTTATAGCTAACTTTTTTGGGTGCTACATCTCTAAGGATTTAGCCTTCCAGCTAAGGACACACCCCAATCTCATGGGGGTGCTCCCTTTCTCCTTGGTAGAACTTGGTTATACTGAGTAACTTGTCTTTTATATGCTTTCCCATTCTATCTCTTATTTATCATTCCTGGTGCCTATTATATCCTTTCTCTGTAACCTGTTGCCCTAAAGAAACCTTTTGCCAAAGAGAATGCTCATTGTGAATTCTTCACATGACCGGACCCAACTTTGGGTACCTGCCATCATCTGGTGCCTACATCATCCACATCACTTCATCATATTGAACTATTGAGCTCTTATTAAATGAGTTCATTTTTACATTGTCCTCTTTTCTTAAATTCTCTGCTCTGATATTCCATCTCTAATTTTTTCCCTGCCACACCTCATTCCACCATCCATTTTCTTTGTTCCTTCTTGCATGCTGTTGAGAAAAGCTAGAGAAAAATTATGAAACTCTGCTGACTGGATTCACCAGAAATTTATGTTACATAATATCAACTGGGTCCTCACTGAACCAAGGCAATTCTTCCATATCTTTTATTGACTTACTGAGCCATAACAATTTTTCCAAACCTTTTTATCTCTTCTCAAATTTTTCATAATTCTCCCTCCCTATTCTCTCTTAGCCAAGATCTTACCTTGCCTCATATTTCACTGGAAAAAAATGAGGTCACTCATCAAGAGCTTCCTTTTTTCTCCTTCTCCCCACCCTTCAGCTTCTAAATGTCTTCTATCACTGTCCCTTCTTTCACCCCTGTTTCACAGGGAGATGCCCCTTGTTTTTGTAAAAACAAACTCACAAATGATTCCACTCCTTTTCATCTTTGCCAGTAGACTGTCTCCTCTATCATCTTCACTTTTCTATATATCTTGAATCTTTCCTTGTCTCCTTGTCACAAATGTCATCCTTCAAAAGCCCTTACTTGATCTACTCATTACCATGAGTTCAAATTTCTCCTTCATTTTGGGGCTAAATTCCTCCAAAAAAAAAAAAAACCTTCTACAAAGGTACTTGTACTTCCTTTTCTCTCACTTTCTTCTTAACTTTCTATAATTGACTTCTGATCTCACCATTCAACCAAAATTGCCCTCTCCAAAATTATTATTAATTTTTCTTGACATCTCTACAATTTTTCATACTGTTGTCAAACTTTTCTCATTGATTCTCTTTTCTCTCTAGGTTTTCGAGGCAGAATACTCTTTCTTGGTTCTCTTCCTATGCACTTGTCTACTCCTCAGGATCTTTTTTTGGATCTTCAACAAGGTGATGGCTACCTGATACGGGTGTCTCATAGGGCTGTTTTCTGGGTCCTTTTCTCTCTTTATTTTTATTATATTTGGAGAGCTCATCGTTTCCCATGGATACTGCTCACAACTTTTCTAGGCCTAAACTGCTGACTTTTAGAGTCTCATCTTTAGCTGACTATTGAATATCTTCATCTATATGTCCTACAGACACATTAAACTCAGGTGCAGAATTGAACTCATCTCTTCCCTCAAACTCTGCCTTCTTTCTATTCCTTATTACTGTCATGGGTAACAACATCCTTCTCGTATAATATTTACAATGTAGATATCATCATCAATGTTTCACTTTCTCTTATCCCTGACATCCAATCTATTGCTAAGATCTGTTGATTTTACCAACATAACTTTTTTCATATATGACTTGTTTTCTCCTCTGACACTGCTCTGTTTTAGACCATTATCACCACATTCCCGGATTATTGAAATCTCCAGCTGCTTGGTCTCCTGCCTCATATTTCTCCCAACTTGTCCTTTTTCCACTTCTTTGTGAGCTTGATCTTCCTACTGTATTCTTCTGACTCTCTCTCTCTCTCTCTCTCTCTCTCTCTCTCTCTCTCTTTGGCTTTCTATCACTTCAGAATCAAATATAAAATCCTCTATTTGGTTTTCAGTGTCCTTCATAGCCTGTCTTTCCAGGCTTCTTGAACTTGATACTGCCCACCTTCACTTATTCTGTGACTTAGTTTCACCAGCCTCCTTGCTGTTCCTCAAACAAGACACTTTATCTTGCCATTCCCCATGCATTTTCACTGGCTCTCCCCCATGCCTGGAATTCTTTCTCCTCACCTCTGCTTACTGGCCTACTTTTGAATATCAGTTAAAATTTCTACTCAGGGAAATCTTTCCTGATCATCCTTAATTCCAATGTCTTCCCTTTGTTGATTATTTCTAGTATATCTTGTATATATTTTGTTTGTACATAATTCTTGCATATTGTCGCCATTAGACTGAACTTCTGGAGAACAGGGACTATATTTTGCCTTTCTTGTAGCTCCAGTGCTTAGCACATAGTTTATTTACTGACTGACTAAATATTTCACTCATTCTAAACATATTTCTTATCCCAATATTACCCCTTAAACTCAAATCATCTCCTCTCATTGGTTGATATACAACAGGTCCTATTCCAACCTCATTGGTCATTGTTTGGGCTCTAGAATGAATGTAAATGATGATTCTGTTTGGACCAGAAATCCTGAGTGTTTTCTTCTACTCAGATTTATCTCCAGTTATCCTGATCTCCATCTTGCCACTGGATCTAGATGACTCTAGAGGAGAAAGTACGACTCTTTCTGATGTCATGGTCTTCTTTGAGAATAAAGGACAAAAAACAACACTCAATTCTAATTTATTCATCAACATCTGTTTTCTTTGCTCCTGCCCCTTTGCTTCTGAGTTTTATAAATGTAGCTGCAGGAAGTTATATAACTATAACTGGTAATGTCACAACATCTAATCTAAATTAGGACTTCATTATTAACTTTATCAAACTACACAGAAAAGATGCTAAGGTCCCAGTGCCAACAAGAATTTAATAGGCCCTCAATAATTATTTATTGAATTGAGCTGACACCACATCTTCTTTTTTATCAACCAGATGTCCTTGTTAAGCCAATTGAAATCAAAATTACAAGGTGAGGTAGAATTGCTTCTGAAAACAACTTAAGTGATTTTAGTTTTTAGTCTTAATTATCATGAGTAGTATGTGTAAAGACAGAAACAACATAACATTATATACTATAGTCTGAACTTAGTTTTCTTTGAATAACTCCTAGAGATCAAGCAGTCATATCCAAGGAGAATGTCTAGGGAGATTCATTAGGATTTTTTCCCTTTCCACACACAGTACAGGAAATAAAGCTCTTTGGGCAAAAATCCAGGTTAAACAAACATCAGGATACACTGCAAGGCAGAATCATAAATTCATGCTGCTCTCAGTGAGAATTGCTGAGTTGGTATGTACTCAACTTCATTTTGAAAAGTCCAAAAGTCTTCTTGGATGCTATATCAGTCCATGGATATCCTTCATTCTCTTGTTACTACCTTGAAATGATGTAGTTTCCTGGGAGGTACAGTTATAATATTAAAGGCAATAAAGTGCCTAAAATTCAAAAGAGTCAACACTGAGACAAGAACAAAAATAAATAATATTAAGAAGAAATTATTCTTACTTTTGGGCTTTAAAATGACTTGATTCTTAGCATGCTTTCTGCTTTTACAAAGGGTCTTCTAACTTTCTGAAAAGACTGAATCAACAAAAAGGCTGAACTTCTTACTATCATTTAAATATTTTGAGTGCTTTTTGATTTAGTCTTTCACTTTGATATCTATTTAGCATCAGTGACTTCTGATTGCCCTGTCATTTCTCCTTTATATGTTATTTTTTCTCACGACATAACTCAGAACCATAAAAGAACTAATTTTTGATTTGTTGATTGTCTTCTGAAATTTCAGTACCTCCCAAATTATTAATTGCATATTTAATAGCACACTTTTAATGGGATTCATAATATTGACTGTGACTATGTCTACATCAATCAACAAGTATTTATTAAGTAGCTATTGTGAGCAGTACCATGGTAAGCATTAGGCATATGAGTACAAAATAACCTTTCTAACATGAAAATAACTGGGAAAAAAGCCAAATTTCAGTGATTTAGTTGATCATTTGGATTCTCCTGATCCTCCACCTTCTTTCAAACATGCATAGTTGGAATCACATTGATGATTGCAATTTTATTTTATGCTCTGATTTAAAGGATTGCAATTTGTTAATTTAACCAGTTGTTGGAAAATATTGCAAGTATAATATTCTTTTTAAAGTATTACTAATTTTAGACAATGCTACAGGTCATCTAATTATACTGGACTCATTATGTAAATGCACATGCAATGTGAGAATGTGAACATGTACATATGTTGGTGGGTATCCAGAGTTTTATACATATATAGATAGATAGATAGATAGATTTAAAGAAAGAGAAGATGGTTCAGTCTGGGTTGTTAAAATAACTTTAACCACAATAACAACTTTTATCACATAGATAGAGGCTTATCTTTAGATATGATATTCAGTAATTTTTTATTTACATTTTCTCTATTATTTTATAACAAATGAATCCAAAATACATTCTTCTTATCATTTGTTGTTATATTAAGCTAATAAATGGGAAAAATCTATTTAAAAATTTTCAATGCATATTTCCATAGCTATAATTTTGAATAGATAAATTAAAGTAATTCAGTCACTTTGTAGAATTCTTTGCATGAGTCAGGAGCTGTCTATTGGTTAATAACTAAAAATAATTTTCCCAGCCCCCTCCCCCCCCCAAATTAGTATGATCCTATAGGGACAAAAGTTCCTTTTTTTTTTTTTTTGCTGAAGCAATTGGGGTTAAGTGACTTGCCCAGGGTCACACAGCTAGGAAGTGCTAAGTGTCTGAGATCAGATTTGAACTTGGGTCCTCCTGACTTCAGGGTTGGTACTCTATCTACTGTGCCACCTAGCTGCCCCAAAAAGTTACTTAAAAAAAACTTTTAAAATTTTAATTTATGGAATAAAAAAACATTTCCGTAACAGAGTATAATTTAAAAAAAAAAAAAGATTGCACATGAAACTGCAAAGCTATCATGTACAACTTGCTATTTCTTTTAAATATATAATAAAGTTGTTATGTAAATTTCTTTTTTCCTTCCCCTCCCCCTATGGCTACCATTAGACACAAATATATATATATATATGTACATATGTTTATATATGCCTGTTTATGTATATGTAAAATCATTCTACAGATACTTCTATTAACTCTTTCTTTGGACGTAGATAGCATCTTCCTTTCTATGTCCTTTGTAGTTATTTGGGATATTTATAATAGTCAAAATGACATAGTCACTTAAAGTTGTACTTAAGACAATATTGCAGTCATCATGTACAATGTTCTCTTGTTTCTGTTCATTTCATTCTTCATTATTTTATGCAAATTTTTCTGTGTTTTTCTGAAATCAACCAGCTCATCATTTCTTATAGCACAGCAACATTACAACACAATTACCACAACTTGTTCAGCCTTTCCCCAACTGGTGTGCATTTCTGCAATTTTTAATTCTTTACTATCAAAAGAGAGGTACTATAAACATTTTCAACGTATAGGTTCTTTTCTTTTTTCCATAATCATATTTGAAAATAAATCTACTAGTAGTAGTATTACTGGGTCAAAGGATATAAACAGTTAAATAACTCTTTAGGCACAATTCCAGATCTCTCTCCAGAATGGCTGGATAAGTTCACAGTTCCACCAACAATGAATTAGTGTTCCAACTTTCCTACATCCTCTTCAATATTTGTCACTCTCCCCTTCCATCATTTTAGTCAATCTGATAGCTATAAAATGATAACTCAAGATAATGTTCTCTATCTCTTTTTTATTCATAAATTGTTCACCAATCCACAGGTCTGATAAATAATGTGTTCTAATTTCTTGTAATAACTTTCTTTATATCTGGATCATATATTTATTTTGACCTTATCTTGGTAAATGGTGTAAGATATTGTTTTATGCCCAATTTCTGCTAGACTGCTTTCCAGATTTCCCAGCAATTTTTATCAAATAATGAATTTTTATTCCAAAAACTTAAATCTTTACATTTGTCAAAAAAAGTTACTATCCTCATTTGCTGCTATATTTTTGGCTATTCTCTTCTACTGATGTGCCTTTCTATTCATTAGCCAATGCCAAAATAGTAACCAGATAGCTACTGCTTTACAATATAGCTTAAGATTTGATATTGCCAAATCTTCTTCCTTTACATTTTTATTAGTTCCTCAGATATTCTTGATCTTTTGTTCTTCCAAATGAATTTTTTTTAATTCAAAAAAATCATTTTTGCTAATTTAATTAGGATGGCATTGAATATATGTTAGTTTACATAAAATTATCATTTTTATTATATTTGCCATACCTACCCATAAAGAGTGCATATTTTTCCCATCATTTAAATCTGATTTTATCAGTATAAAGTTTTTTTTTTATAATTTTGTTTGTATATTGCTGGGATTGTTTGGGCAGATTCACTTTCAGATGTTTTATATTGTTTGGAGTTATTTTAAATGGGATATTTATTGCTATCTCTTCTTGTTGGATTTTGTGAGATAGAGTAATGCTGATAATTTATATGGGTTTGCTTTATATCTTGCTACTCTGCTCAAATTATTAATTTTTTCAATAACAAGTTGAATTTAGGATTTTTCAAGAATATCATCATATCATCTGCAAAAACAGATAGTTTTATCACCTTATTCTCTGTTCTGATTCTTTTTTTTCTTCTTCTATTGAGAAAGCTTCTAATTTATTTCCATTACAAAAATGATGGCTGATCGATAAATGCTTTTATCAGTTTCAGAGAAAAAATCCATTATACCAATACTTTTGAGTATTTTTATGTGTAATTGGCAATTTTTACATGTAATTAGCAAATATTTCATGAAATAAAAATGTTTCTTAAAAATAAAAAACAAAACTTTTTCTACATCTATTGATAAGATAATGAGGGTTTTAAACTTTTATTATTGATATAATAAATTATATTTAAGTTTTTTTTATATTAAACCATCCTTGACTTCCTGATATAAATCCCACTTGGTCTTATTATATACTCTTTGAAGTATATTGTTGTAATCTTTTATTTAGTATTTTATTTAGTATTTCTGCATTCATATTTGTTAATGAAATTGGTCTGTAACTTTCTTTTGAATTTTCACTCTTCCTGTTTTAGTTATCTGTATTTTATTTATTTCAGAAAAGGAATTTGGTAGGTTCTTGTCTTTTCTAATTAATTTATTTAAAATTGGAATTAGTTGATTTTTAAATGTTTGATAGAAGTCACTTGTAAATACATCTAGTCCTGATGATTTTTTCTTAGAAAGGTTGTTTATGTCCCGTTCTATTCATTTTTTTTAATATGTCTTTTTAGATATTCTATTTCCTCTTCTGCTAATCCAAGCAACTTATATTTTTGTAAATATTCTTCTATTTCACTTAAATTGTTAAATTTATTGGCATAAAATTAAGCAAAATAACTTCTTGTATTTGTTTTAATTTTATCTACATTAATGTTATACTTACTTTTTATTAATACTGATAGTTTGGTTTTTTTCTTTTAAAAAATCAAATTAACCAACTCATTGGGTTTTTTCATAAAGCAACTGCTATTTTTATTTATTAATGCAATAGTTTTTTACACTCAATTTTGTTAATCTCACCTTCAGTTTTTATAATTTCCAACTAAGTGTTTCTTTTTAAACTTGTTTTTTTTTTTAATTTTTTAAATCGCATACCCAATTCTTTAGTCAACTTTTTGTGAGGAGGCCTTCAAAACAATGACCCCTGTGTTCAAATTTCAAATTTTTTACTTAGTTCTAATCTTTTAATTAGGATTACTT
This sequence comes from Sarcophilus harrisii, assembly GCF_902635505.1. NCBI lineage: Eukaryota > Metazoa > Chordata > Mammalia > Dasyuromorphia > Dasyuridae > Sarcophilus > Sarcophilus harrisii. The sequence continues at coordinate 244,847,080 of NC_045426.1, forward strand.
TATAATACAAACATAAGAAACATTTAAAAGACAAATAAGAGTAAGCAATCATATAGTAACTAAGTATATTCCAATTTTTGTGTATTATACAGGAGTTCACAGAAAACATAAATATCATCATTAGTCGTAGAGGGAATCTAATAATTTCAGAGGACCTAAGAGTTGTTTTGCTATGTTTTGGTGATTTTTAAATAAGAAAATAACTAGAGTAGGGGGATAAAAGGAATATACTAAGGAAATCCTTTCCATCCTTTCTTAATTCTAGTGCCTCCCTTCTTAATTATTTCCTATTAATTCTGTATAAAACTTATTTGTATTTATTTCTTTGCTTGTTTTGTTTGTAAGCTCCTTGAAAAAAGGACTAACTAATTTTGCATTCTTTTTTTGCATCCTCAGCACTTAACACAGTGCCTAGAACATGGTGAGTATTAAACAAATGTTTATTGGCAGAGAGATCTTTGTAACAGATTCATAGGAAAGGAATTTGAGGTCTATCAATACCAAATGTATGAATAACCTTGGCAACATATATTTCCTCTATGTGCATCCCACTGCATTGTACTCCAAGATTGTTCTCAATTTTCCATAAGAAACTCTGATTATTCATGGGAAAGCACAAGCAGGGAAAATTATGTAGAATTATGTCTATTCAATCTGAATAATCACCTTTGCTTGTGTCTACTGGCTATTGATAAGATGCACAATGGTTGGGAATTATATAAATGTAGTAGTAGATACCTGCAGAGTGTTCCTAGAACCCTAAGTTCTAATCACCACCTACTGAGGATGCAGCCCACAAAAATGTATACAAATTGGGAATATAGATACCCCTATAACATCAAACAATAATAATCATACACCAAGTATTCAACTCACAAGAGTAAATTCAAGTTGAGGGAGTTGCCCAGAAAGTCTTACACTACTATTAATCCTAATAGTTCACACAATAGATAATCAATTATAGATATGAATATTGGATGATCTATTGGAACTAAATACTAAGTAGATAATAAAGAACCAAATGGATAATAAAGTTGGTTAATGGTTTGATTTCTTTTTTATTTTTCCAAGATATCTGAAACTCAGAGTTTCTTAAGGCCAAAATATTTAATTACTTCTTCCAAGCACCCAGAGTAAGGATGAAACTCAAATAAAGGAAATTTAGACAAACTAGACAAACAGAAAGGAGAAGGGGAAGGAAAAAAGTAAATCCATTCTAATCTGGTTTTTGTTTCCATCTAAGGAATGGAATTAGGATATGAAAGACAAATCACTTAGCAATTCTTTCAGAATTTGGAATTCAAGGGTTTATTTACTGGAAATCATCATTTTATTTGAAATGTTTTGCTTTCCCAGAATGTCACATTAAACTGTAAGTTTAAAAAATACACGATTGTTTTTGTCCATTGCAACAAAGGTTGATAACAGTGCTATTCTTGTGGAGCATAAAAATTTGCAGTTACATTTCACGATGTTAATCAGAATTGATAAAATATTAAAGTAATTTTGTGTTTTAACCTCTTGCTCTTCACTTTGTTAAATCACATTCAGGAACACATTTTAGAAAGTCATATCAATAAGAAAATTAAGCAGCAAACTAAAGTGAATGCAGAGTTTTAATCTAATGAAGTTTTAAGAGGCCTGGGAAAAGATCCTGAGTGTTGTAAACCTAGCAAACAGCTCAGATAATTATCTGATAAACTAAATATTCTCTTCATTTCCTGTCAAACATAAAAAAAAAAAGAGTTTTCTTCCATGAATACTGATTAAATTATTCACTATGACTCCTTTTATTATTATTATTTTATAAGATCTATAACAGAAAGGCAATGTGATATTATAGAGAATCAAAAGATCTAAAGGGCTGAAGGTTCATCTCTGACACATACTGGCTAGATTAACCAAGAAAGTCACATAAACTCTAAGTGTTACTATAACCCATAACTATTCATTAAAAATAAAGCTAGAAATATAGAGATAAATTTACCCTTCTTTAGAGATAAATAGTATATATCTAAAATTGAGATCTAGCATGATATATAATGGAAATGACCTAGAATCTTTTCCAATAAAATCATAATGAAACAAAGATTTTCATTGTCACCACTTCCATGTGACATAGTACCAGAAATGCTGGATATAATAGTCATACAAATAAAGAAATTGAAAGGATAATAATAGGTAAGGAAGAAAAGAAATGATCACTTTTTGTAGATGACATTATGATGTACTTGAACCCTTGGGAATCAACTAACATTTAGCTGAAACAATTAATAGCCATAAAAGTTTTAGAATATAAAATAAATCTATGCAAGTCGTCAATATATCTATATAATACCAATAAAACCCAGGAGGCAGTGATTGGATATAAAATATGTGGGATATATGGGAGTTCTATCTAACGACACACAAATACACATAAGCAATCACATAGTAACTACACAAATACAACTCCATACCATTGTGAATAAAACAAGAACAGATACAGACACATATTAATTGTTCATAGACAAAATGAATCAAAATAATAAAAGTGATAATTCTATCTAAATTAATATACTTATCCAATGCTCATGAAGCAAAGGACCAAAAGATTACTTTATAGAACTAAAAAAAAATGGAATTTATATGGAGGTTAAAAAAAATGTCAAGAATCTCAAAAGAAATAATGGAGGAAAAATGGGAATGAAATACCAGATCTCAAACTATATTACAAAGCTATTAATTCTCAGAATCACTTGATACTGTTTGAAAAATAGAGACATAACCACCTCTTTAAAATGATAAGTTTCAAAAAATCTGCCAGCCTGCAGGGGAGAGAATTGTTCTTTCCAGGGGGAATACCAATGAAACCAAGAGTCCCTTTCTCTATCTTTAATGGAAACTCAGAAAATGATTTGTGTAAATTCAACCTAAAAAAAAGAGACAGCAGGGTTTGACCATTACAAATATTTGTGGTATTAGAAAAATTAATCAATTTTCTAAGGTGAGATGATAATAGCTTCATAGAACATGTAGAGAAAAGTAGTATAATCTTTACTTTTGCCTTCAGACACTTTTATATTATTTCAATTTGGCATAATATTCCAAGGAATATAAACCTTTCTCATTTTTTTATGTTACAAGTCTTTTTTTTGTCCATAAAGTCACTGGAATTAATGATAAAGAAAAAAACACCAAATAGATTATTAGGTTCAAAAGATTTAGAGCTGGAAGAAATCCGAGATCATTTATTCCAGAGAAATAACTAGGAATCATAGTATCTCAAGAAAATTCATTTGATGCTATTGTTTGACAAGGAGATTATCCCCCAGAGATTATAGGCTGTCTTCCTTACAAAGCTGGTAAAAGAAGGTAGTTTTCAAGAAAGATAATACAACTGAAGTTCTAGTCCTAGCAAAGAAGGGACACCCGTTTCTACTTTTTATCTCCCAAATTCTGTGCTGCACACACACAGACACACATACACACACACTCTCACATACACACATTCACACACACACACACACACACACACATGCAGCATTGTCACCTTAATTGCCCTGACCTAGTTACAGGATTGATGTAATCCAAACCCCCCTTTTTTTTTAAATGAGGAAACAGACCCCCAAAGGTTCTGACCTTTTCCCAAGACTGAACAGGTAATAAATAGCAGAGCTAACAGTTGAACCAGAGGTATGCTGGAGCCAGATATAACCAGTTTGTCAGTATTCCCTTGATTGTCTAGAAAATGATACATAAAATGTTAATATTGCAGTTTAAGCCTAAAAAGGTATTATGTGTACACTTTCTTTTTTAGAGATGCAGTTGTCAAACATTAACCAGCACTTTCCTGATTTAAACCTACTCCATTTGACTCCAAATCCAGTGCTTTTTCTAATGTTGCCCCTAAAAGTATTGTTCTTTTAATCTTTTTTCCTTTCATTATCATTAACTTAACAATCATGATGATTTTATTGAATTCATTTTTAAATTTATTTCCAAATTCTCTTCTCTCTAGCCCCTCCTTCACCTATTGAAAAGGCAAGCAATATAATACTCATTATATAAAACATGAATATTTTTAATATAGAAAAGGGGAACTACTTATAAAGCCATGAATTTCTAACATAAACAATATAACAAATAAACATATATAATTATATCTATTTATCTGTCTATATAATTTAACATAATTCCAACACTGCCTTACTTGTTTGGATCTTCTACTGAAATCTCTACTGCCTACTTGTATTTATTTTTAAAAGATTCATGGATGGTCTTTTCCACTTTTTTTCCCCTTATTTTTATATAACTTTTCCCCAGCCACCTCTAAATCCTCACCACAAATGAAAACCAAGTTCATACATTGGGTTCATCAGAAGATAAATAGCTCATCCTACACCTCTAATCCATCACCTTTGTGACAAGATGTGGGAAGTGTGATACATCATCAGTATTCTGGAGTTGTAATATATCATTTGGTCGTCATAGTTCTTAAATCTGTCATAGTTTTTTTTTTTTTTTTTTACAATCCTGTAGTCATTGTATAAATTGTTTTTTAGCTTAGTTTATTTCAATCTGCATCAATTAATATAAGTCCTTCCAGTGTTTTCTGAATCAATTATCTTTTTTTGTGCCATAGTATTCCTTTATATTTGTATATTATGATATTTTCAACTATTCCCCAAATTATGGGTACCAACTCTTTCCAGTTTTTTGCTACAACAAAAAGTGCTTGATAAAATATACTTCTACCTTTGGATGTTTTCTTCATTTTTTTTCCAGGGAAGAAACTAGTATGGTATTGCTAGTCCAACAGGGTTGCACAGTTGAGTTATTTTTAGGGCATGGTTCCAAATTGTTTTCTCTTGTTTTCCTACAGTTTCTTCAACAATTGTTATTGTCCTTTTTTGTCATCTTTTCATCTAGTACTTGATAGTTTGCCTTTTATACTGCAAAAAATTTCTGTTTAAATCCTTTAATCATTATCTTATTAGGGAGATGGCTTTTGTTGTTTCCATTTTTATCAATTACTTAAATATTTTGGATATAAGATCTTTATCAACAATTTTTTGGGGGATTTCATGTTATTTGAACTGTCCAGTTGGTATCCTGTGATCCTATTTATCCTTTAAATGATCAAGAACTTTCCCCTTATTCATAATTGTGAAATTTATCTCTTTCCCTCTTTCTTTGTTGATCAAATTACTCTTTCTGTCTACAGCTTATATCCACTTGAAACTTATTGTGATATGGAATATGAAATGTTAGTGTAAAACTTTTTGCCAAATTACTATCCAGTTCTCCCAGTAATTTTTATTAAATAATTGGTTAACAGCCAATTATAGTACTGTTTTGGAGTGTTCCTGAATCTTTTGTACTTGACCTGTTCCACCATTAAGCTTTTATATTTCAAAATCAGTATCAAAATTCTTAAGGATAACTATTTTGAAATAGTTTTAGATATAATCATTTTAGCCTCCTCTCTCCTCCCCCCCCTTTTTTTTTTTTGAGGGTCAGGGAGAGAGGGTTGAGATCTTGACCTTTTGTGTCTCCAGATTAATTTTGTCATTATTTTCTTTAATTCTATACAAGAATTTTTTGATTATTTGGTTCGTATAGAATTGAATCTGCAAAGCAATTTAAAGAGTATTGACTTTTTATTATATTGACAATGCACTGTCTTGGATAACTGATCTATAATTTTTTAGGCTATTATTGTTTCTAAGAGTGTTTAATATTTGGACTCCTAGACCTTTTTTTTTTTTTTGCATTTTTCTTCAAAGTAAAAGCCTCATGTCCTCTTCAATTTCAAGTTCTCTTGAGTAAAGAGGAAGAATTTTGAAGGAGATAGGAAATAAGTTATCCAGAGTCTGGCATAGAATAAATTCTGGTGAAATAATTTCTAATTCTCATTTTATTTAGAAAATATTTATTTCATATTTATTTATTTATTTTAAAAATTCTAATAAATTAATAAAAAGCATGTGAAAGTACACCTGAAGCATCTCCTCTATTTATTTTAACTGCAAAAAATTAATTTTGCTATGTGGAAGGAGCTAGAAGAAAGAACATAATTAATAGGATAAAATCTATATATGTGTCCTTCTTCAAGTAATTAAAATAAGACACAAACAATTCAATTTAAAGGGTATTTCCCCCATCAGCACAATTTACTGAAGGCAACATTTGGAACTGAAACTATCATGAAAATTTTTCAAATTTTATCAAACTCAACAAGGTACAAAAAACTCCTTCATCTCCTGTGTTCTGCCTCCCTGCTGTTCCCTTCCCCCAACAATCAAATAAATCTATACATTCTTTCTCTCCTCTCCTTACCTAGTAAAAAAATACTTAGCAAAAACATTCCATTCTCCAATTCCCATCTGTTAGATATAAGAAACTGATAAAATACAGATGTTGGCCTTTAAAAATTCCAACTCAGATCCAGGCAGTATGTAGTAACACAGAGCACATGCTTATCTGTAAATGCATGATTTTAAAAGAGCCTATAAGGACATTATCCTCTATTGCATTGGGTACCTGACCATTTCTTCCCTTTTTACATAAACTGTGAAGGTCATGTTCTCTAATTCAAATGAAAATTAAAATGTTTATTTATGCTGGGTTAGGAACTGATATAGTATAACATAAAAAGTTTGAGGGACATAATTTCTGGGTTATTAATCATTTTATTAATCATGCTAACATATAATTAATAAAAGAGGTCAGTAACATTTTCAAGTGCCAAAGATTCAATGCTTATATGTCGGTGGAAGAGTAACTATTCCTGAGGGTGGCAATGACTCTGATTGGTTCAGAAGTAATGAGAGAATTAATATTATAATGAGAGGTGGGTCTATACTAATGAGGGGTTGGGGGATATGACTTTGATTATGTCATTTACTTCCAATCACCCCCAACTTTGGACAATCTAGAGAAAAGGATCTACCTCCCTGCCCAAACCTGCTAGAGGAAACACAATGGACCAGAATTCACTTTAGATTAAATTCTTTGTGAAGTTTTCTATTTAAGTGGGGCAACAATTTCATCTAGTCTAGGTGGGGTAATTTTTTAGGAAAATTTAAAGATCTTTCCAATAATTTGTTATTTAACAATCATTTTTCTCAATAGGAAATAAGATCAATGCACTTGAGTTTTTAACTTTGACTTATTTCCTTAAATTAATCTTAGTTGTCTGCTAAATATGCACCTCTAAATGAGAATCATTGTTATTTTATAAAATATCATTTGTGAGTGATCCCAGTTATGTTCTAAAATGTATATTTCCACTTTTAAACATAATCATATAGTTAGTAAAATAACATGTTGAGGATAAATTGATGTAGCTGAATAACATTTATTAAGTTATTGTTGTATTTAGGGACTCTGACTTTCATCTTATAGAACGCATTAGACTAGGGGGAAAGAAGACTAAAATTGGAACTAGGAGACCCAAGTTCATGTCTTATATCTAATAGTTATTACATGATCTGGGACAAGTCACCTAATATCTCTTTTAGATTTTTTCATTGATTAAAAATTTGATTTTCACAACCTATCTTGTGGGCATTATGAGAAAAATATTTTTGTAAACTTTAAAGTGCTACTTGAATGTGTGTTTTTACACAATACCCTCCATATCAGTAATACTCAATAAAAATTAGTGGAGAAAAAAGATAATGATTGCAACTGAAAAAATAGTTTATCTCATTTCCAAAAATCATGTTATTACATAATATAACTTAGTTCAAAGAAAGTATAGGTCATAACCACAGAAATACAAAGAATTATTTCCCAATATCCTCTGTCCCACAGTCAATTCTTCACGCAACACCATATGAACAATATTAATATGAGGAAAAGCTTCACTGGTCACAATGAAATGGAGAATAACAGATATTTGGGGACTATTTTTCCATTTTTAAAGCATAGAACAGGATGTAATTTTTCAATTAAAAATATACTACAGAGGGAAAAAACAAATATTCCCTTTAATTCTTAGGGGAAATCTTGAGGCAAATATTCCCATTCATATATTTGAAGAAAGCCTTGAATCTCTCTTTGTCAAGAATGAGATTCTCACAAAGTGTTTCAACTTCTGCAAAAGTAGTTAACATAATCTCATCTGGAATACAGCTTCACCAATGAAATAGAGCTGTTGGATAGAATAAATGTGCTTCTCATTTAGAGACTTATTATGGAGACTTCATAGAACACAATTCCACAAATATATTGTACAATGCATAGACATTTCAGTATACATATGAAATGATTTTTTCCCAAATATTACTATAGAACAGTATAGGATACATCTGAAAGTGTATATCTTTTCCAAGATAAAGGAAATAGGCAAGCTTCCAACATTCCCTATACCTCTAAAACAGGTCAAGGTCTCAGGCTTATGTTTCCTTTTCTTCTTGGACTTCCCCTGATTATTTCTAGCAGAGAGCAAGACTGGAAACATATTAGTAGAATTACTTCAATAGAACTTTAATTTTTCTTTTGCCTAGATAAAGTTCTGAAAATTATTATTTTTTAAATTTTGATGATTTTTAAACCCCTGCTGCTTTGTAACACTTCTCCATGGAGGATTCTCTTGACAGAAACACTCCCAACAACAACAACAAAAATAACATTTAAGCTAAATGAACAGACACAGCATGTGTTTGACAACATGTTCAATAATACACACCAATAGTTCACAATCTCTCTGCCAAGAAAAGGAAAGAAACATGTTTCTTTATTAAGTTTCCAGGACAAAGATTAAATAATTGTGCATAATCTGAATTGAAATGTCTTTTAGTACTGTTTTCTTATACATAGATAAATTTATATGTATTTTTCAATCAAACAATCAATCAGTAAACGTGCTTTAAATACTTCCATGTTTCAGGCACTGTGCTAAATACTGAGCATAAAAAGGAAGAAAAAGACAAACTTTAATGTGGTCACCATCTAATGGGGGAAATAACACTCAAACACACATATACACACACACCTGTGTGTGTGTGTGTGTGTGTGTGTGTGTGTGTGTATTAACCAAGAGGGAAGGCACCAGAATTAAAATGGACTAGGAAAGGCATCCTAGTATAAAAACAGGACTTTAATTGAGACTTAAAGAAATCCATGCAAGTCAGTAGGTAGAGTTGAGGGGGGAGTGTCTTTTAGGAGTGGGGGACAGTCAGAAAAAGTGTCCAGAACTAAGAGATGGAACAGCCAAGAGGTGAGTTTCACTAGATAAAAGAATATGTGGTAGGAAGTAAAGTGTAAGAAGACTAGAAAAGGGACCAAGTTATGAAGGATTGTAAATGCTAAATCAAAGTATTTGATCCTGGGGGTGAAGCCAGTGGAGTTTATTGAGCAGGGAGCTGCCATGGTCAGCTTTAGGATATTACTCTAGTTGCTGAATGGAGGGACAGATAGGTAAGGAGAAAAACTTGAGACAGGTAGACCCACCAGCAGATTATTACAGTAGTGTTGAAGTGATAATATGGACCTGCCTCAGAGTTACAATAGCATCAGGGGAGTGAAGGGAAAATATTTGAGAGATGTCGCAAAAGTGAAATTGACAGACCTTAGCAACAGATTGGATGTGGAGAAAGGGGAGTGAGAAACTGTAAAAAAAAAAATCCAAGATGACTCCTAGGTTGCAAATCTGTTGTTGGTGGTGATGGTTGTAATGGTGATAGTTTTTGTTTTTGAAAAGAATTGATGACATTGCAGGGTAGTGTCTGAAATGTGAATTGATTTGAGCGAGGCAGAATTGCACAAAGTAATCAGTCTCACTTTTCCAAAACCATCAAAGTCCAGTGGCAAGAAAAAAGTCAAAACAATCAAAGATAGTTCAGAAAGCAGTTGATAAACTTGGTGTCTTTGATGTCCAGCCAATCTCTAAGCACACCACAATCCCTTCTTCAGCCGCCTTCATGGTTATTGGAACAAACTGTCTTCATCCACCTATTCTACTGGAGAAAGTCTTCATATGCTTAGAGTAGTCGTCACATCCATCTAACAAATTGATGGGTTCAAGGATTATTGATTACCCCCAACTTGGTTTTGTTCATCTATGGAGACAGTTTTACTAGCATTTAGCTGCTATTCATTCTACAACTTGTTGGAACAATAGGTGAGAGTCAAGTGGTAGATGAACACAAAAAATGAATAAGCAGTCTTGCAAAGGGGCTCAACAAGTCCCTACTGCAGAGGTGGTAGTCCTCTGTGAGCATCCCCTACACAGCGTTATCCTCTACAGTAAAAGAGAAAATAGGAAGTGGGGTGGAGATAGGGTTTAGGGGGAAAGATAATGAGTTCTGTTTTGGGTGTATAGAATTTAAAGTGTCTACTAGACATCCAGTCCAAGAAATTTGAAAGATAAATGGGGAAATACAAGATTGGAGGTCAGTTGAGAGATTGGAGCAAGATAGATAAGGGAGATGTTTGAATCAGCAGCATAGAAATGGTAATTAAAACAACAGTGACTGATATGATCACCCAGAGAAATTATATAGAGTAATAAGAAAAGAGGATCTAATACAGTAGCCTGAGGGACACCTACTCTTTAAAATTTAATTGTTTTTGTTACGTTTAAAATTTTGAACTGTCTCCCACCCTCCCTCTCTACAATAGAGAAGGCCACCATTTGACATAGATTTATAAATATATGTAAAGCCCTACTATGCAGTCTAGTTATCAATTCTTTCTCTGGAGGTAGAGAGCATTTTCCTTCATAGGTACTTTATAATTCATTTGAGTATTTACAATAATCAGAATAACTTAGTTAATCACAATTATTCTTCATTGCTGTTATTGTACACACCTGTCAAACTCTGAAAATAAATGACCAAAGAGCTCATAGAGATTATAGGAAAAAACTTTATTCCCTTGGAGGAGTACATGCACCCTAGAATCTCCTTTAGGAGCCGACACACTGAAGCAAGCCTCAACCTTGATACATACAGTAGTGGTTACATAAAGAATCAACAATGAGGTATGGTAACAATATAACAGCAACAGGGAGGCAAGGTTGCCTAGTGAGAAAAAAAAGTCTGTTCGTAGAAGGGTTTCATGATTGGTCCTGCTAGTGCTTGTCTGAGTATAGGGACCATCAGTTCTGTGATCTAGTTGCGTTAGAGTTCATCCAGAGGGTGAGCACAAAGGATTGAGGTTATGACACAGCTCCCTTGCTGGACCTTAATTTTGGAAAACAAAGGGGTCCCCTAATAGTAAAAAAGAGAGGAGTGAAAAGAGAGGAATAATCTTGGCACGGAGGATTCAGACATAATGTTCTTATGGTTCTGCTCATTTCATTTTGTATTATTTCATGCAAGGCTTTCCATATTTTTCTAAAACCAACCAGCTCATCATCAATAGCACAATAGTTTTCCATCACAATTATATACTACAACTTGTTTAGCCATTCTCCAATTGATGGGCATTTCAATTTCCGATTCTTTCAAAAAGAGCATAAAGAAAGCAACTACATACACACACACACACACACACACACACACACACACACAAATATATAGGCTCTTTTTCTTTTTTCCTGATCACTTTAGGAAAAAGAATTAACAGTGATTTGTTAGGTCAAAGTGTATATAAAGTTTTTCAACTTTTGGATCATAATTCCAAATTACTCTCCAAAATGGTTAGATCAGTTTACAACTCTACCCACAGTGTATTCAGGTCCCAGTTTTTCCACAATTTTCCCTTCAACATCTTCATGTTTGATTTACAATCTGATGGATATGAAATGATATCTCAAAGTTGCTATAATTTGCATTTCTCTAAGCAACAATGCTTTAGAGCATTGTTTCATATGACTATATAAATACAAATTTGATTTCTTTTTTGGAAAACTGCCTGTTCATATCCTTTGATTATTTATCAATACATTTTTTACATTCAACAAAGCTCTCTCTATATTTGAAATATAAGGCCTTTACCCAAAAAAAAATTTTTTTTTCTCAATTTTTTGCTTTCCTTCTAATCTTGGCTATGTTAATTTTATTTGTACAACCCCTTCTTAAATTTAAGTAATTCAAATGATCTGTTTAACATCTCACAATATTCTACTTCTTGTTTATTCATAAATTCTTTTCTCCATAAATCTGGTAGGTAACAGATTCCTTGTTCTTCTGATTTACCTAGATTATATCCCTTTAAGTCTAGTTTATGTTCATTTTGAGATTCTCTTGGTAAATGCTGTAAAATATTGGTCTGTACCAAAGTTCTCAGGTAAGAGAGTAAAGTGGAAGGAACTATGGGAATTCCTCCAGGAGGAATCCATTAATAGCAAAACTAACTTTCAAAGGAAAAAGATATATGGAGAAAAATGAAAGATAAATTTTCAATTTATAGTCTAACATGACTTCCTGAATCCTGAGGGGAAAAAAATCATGTTAAGGAAATGTTTCTCTGCCTATGAACATCAAACCCTGAGGAGTAATTAGCATTATTCCCACTTATACTGAGAGAAAAAAAAAAAAGGAAAATGGTATCCCTTCCAAAATGCCTGTTCTTCACCACTAAGTTCTCAAAGTGTAGAGGAACCACATTATTCCCTACAAACTGATATCTATGTTTCAACCCCTTTCTCTACAAAGATCACAAAGTACTTCAGAAGCTTTTAGTTTAAAGATTTAGAGGTTTAGAGCTAGAAGAATCCTCAGAGACCAACTAGTCCAATGCATCCTTGAACAAGAAACTCCTTTATAACATAGCCAATGATTTGCCAACTATTCTTTTCATAAAAACTTTAGGTAGGAGTCTACTCTCTATTTTTGCTTCTTTGCAATTTCTACTCACTAATCCTAATTCTGCCTCTAGAGACAAGCAGAATACATCATGACCTTTTAAATACTTGAAGGAAGCTAGCATAGACTAATTTTCTCAAAGCTAAATACCCCTAATTCCTTCAGTTCATTCTCATACAGAATAAACTCAAGCTCCTTCATCCCCGTCTTCATCCAGCTTACTAATGTCTTTGCTAAAATATGTTATATAGAAATGGACACATTATAATATTCTTAGATTATTACATGTGAATCTATACATCATAACCATCCAAGAAACGATTAGCTTTTTAAATTCCATAGTCCTTCCAGATAGATAGACCTAGAATAATAGCACTATCACCTATTTAATCTGCATAGAAATTTTATCCAACTCCCATTCTCATAAAAGACTGGTATATCTTATCACTTATAGCTCCATTTCATCCTCATGTTTCAGAGTACCACTAAAGCATTAGTAGTGATGCTCCAATACCATTGGTTCAATCTACCAATAAGAATCTACTGAGTTAGGTTTAAGTGGCTTCTATAAACAAGTATTTACAAAGTGATACAGTAAAAACAGCTGATGTAAAACATCATCTCCTATCTTCTTCAACAAAAGTGAAACACTGCTACAAGGACATATAGAGTTCAAGGGAAAGTGAACTAAAGCTTGGAAAGTATGTGTAGCAAAGGATTAATTCATAGCTCCTGGTTAAGAGGTGGTCTTTTCTTTCCTTTATGAAATTCTCAAGAAATTCCCTTAGGTATTATGTAATTTCTTTGCTAGGATCTTTTATAGAAGCACAAAGTTATATCCACTCTGTCCTTGTCTCCCATTGTAGACAGTGCCCTTTAACTGATATGAGGGTGCTGATTTCCATACCAGTGGAAAGATGGGAAGTCCAACTTCCTCAGACCCTTTGAAAAAGGTCCTCCTCTAAGCAAAAAGTTGCTGGAGATGTTCGGGTAGAAATGTAAAGCTAAAGCTGAGACTTACCTTCCGTCTCAGGCAATTCCCTTTCAGAAATTTTACTCGAATGCCATGCTCCTTCTAATTTCTGGAGTTATTCCAGCTCTAAGTTGATAATTAATCAATGGCCCCTGGGGAATGACCAAATTTCTTCAGTCTAGCAAAATCCAACTCTTATTTTCATTGTCGACAAGTAGAAAAAAATGCACTCTCTAAAGCTTATAATTCATTGAATATCTTATCACTTATTTTAATTGGGGAAGGAAGAGTGATTTGATTGAGTAAATATCAATCAATCCTACCCATCCTTATAGCATACATTTAAAAAAACTCGATACTGAAAATGAATTGAAAATGAAAAAAACATGTAATCTCTAATTACATCTCTAATGGTGATATTTGTGCTTTGAGGCCAATTACATATCCCTCAGTCAATTTTTTTTGAAAATTTAATTTTATTAAAAGTAAGGAATTTAAAATAACAAAACAAATCTAAACATAATACTTTCTTAACAGTGTTTTGGTGAAAATAATATATGTATTTCAATAGATCCTTCCCAAGTGATATATCAAAGAAAAAAAAAATCAAATCTGGATAGTAGAGTAACTATAGTTGTGAGAATACAATAGAATTTTTTTATTGCTAAGTTGCTATAAACATGGATGGAATATACATGTATACATACAAACAACATACATGCCAAAAAATTCTTTAAATGTTAACCTATTTTTAAAGAAATATTTTTAAACAGCAAGAAAATTAATTAAATTCAGTTTTGACAAGACATTTGCAGACTCTGACAATGTGTGAAGATGCTTATTATTTTGAATAAGTACTAGGGTAGGTTTTTTCTGTATCAAATACTTAATTTGGGTTGGGTGACAATTTGGGTTTATTTCACAACTTCTGTAACATGGGAGTTTTATATACTTAGTTCTAACTATTTAATAACCACCTACTCTTTTAGCTAGAAAAATAAACACATCAAAGTTGACAGAAGGAAAAGTTTCATACAAAATCCAACTCTTCTAAGAAACATCTATTTTAAAAAAGACTGCAAACAAAATAAAAAAGAAATACTGAGCTTCTCTATCTCACAAAGGAATGAACTAGGAAATGGGACCTAAAATCAAAATAAACTTGGGCCAAGGCTGTTTGGGGGAATAAGGCCTAAAGTCAAAGTCTTGCCAATAAATAAGAATGAGTTTGGGGGATGTCTCAAGAGATGAACCAAAGAAGCAGATAACAATACTGACCAAGCCCTGTTTCCAGATCTAACTCCAGATATTAGTCCCAAGTTAACATTGCAGAAGCAGAATCTAGACTTCGTCCCTCACATTCAGAGATTATGGCAGAGGAGGTAGAAGAGGATTCAATTATCCCATTCAGAACACAACTTTACAATAATATTTGGACTTCAGAAAGGGCAGGCCATAATCACAGAAAAATGGTTTCCCATTCAAGGACTATAACATGAGACATACCAAGAGCCTAACCAACCAAAGGTAGAGCCTGATCCTAGCAAAAAGTCTCAGTGAAAGACTGAGTCAAAACACCTCATTAAACATAAGGAGGTTCTTATTATAATGAAGAACTAACAAGGATTAAAAGAATCCCAAGATTAAATCTCAGAAAAAGGAAATTACTATAGTTACAGATAGAATTTAGGAGAGGGGGAAAAAAAAAGGAGTTGATTATAAGAACTACAAAACTGAATAGAAGAAATGAAGGGTGAAAAACTTGTCAAGTAGTAGATACTTTAAAAAAAATCAATAAATAAACATTTATGTAGTGCCGACCATGTATCAGGCATTGTGTTAAGCACTGAGAATACAAAAAGAGGAGAAAACAAAAAACAAAAAACCAGTCCCTGCCTTCAAAGAACTTATAATCAGCTAAGGGAAAGAGCATGAATACAAATAGCAATCTATCTAAATAGGAAATAATTAACAGAAGGAAGGCATTGGAACTGGGGGGAATTGGGGAAGGTTTCTAGCAAAAGATGTGATTTTAGTTGGGACATAAAGGAAGCCAGGAAGGTCAGTCAGTATAACAAAGGAGAGGGAGCATTCCTAACATAGAGCATAGCCAGAGAAAACTGGAGCCAAGAAATGAGTGTTTTAATCATAAAAAAAGTTAGAAGATCTGTACACTGGATCAAAGAGTACAGTGGGGCATAGGGTATTGGGAAGACTAGAAAGAGGAGTCGAAATTATAGAAATTTGTTCAAAATTCAGCTCAAATCCAATTCTACCAGAGGCTTTCTTTGTGTTGTCAGCTGCTTGTGCCTTTTCATATTACATGAAAGTGTCTTGGTAGTTTTGTTAATCTTCCTATAATTTTTTTTTCTGAATTAGTAAAAAGAATTTATTTTTCTATACAAAACAAAACCCTGTATCTTTTCAGAGATTTTTTTGCTTAATTTACTTTAAGGTAATCTTCAACTTTATGCTGCAAACTCTAAAACATATGGTAAAATCCCATGGACAAAGCCACTGACTCACAATACCTCCACCCAAATTGATTTACTTGTAGGAGGGGTGATGTAAGGTTTCGTCCATAGTGTTTCAGGCCTGTACTTCTCTCATCAATTCTATTTGTCTGATTTTCACCTTTGTTTTCTGGTGTATTCTAGAAAAAAATAATGCTCTCTCTACTATTATTTTGTTGTTGTAGTTGTTTTTCAACATAATAAATGAATAATGAATGAATGAAATTTTCTTTTTACTTTGTTTCTCCCCACCTTCCACACAAGGTAATTTATTCATTATGTTATTTTTACCTTTCTTAGTCACTCTGCTTGTTTACCTTTCTTTCATATCTGTTATCTGGGAAATTTGCAAAGCACATAATCTACTCATATGATTTGTTTTGTTTTGGACATTTTATGAGATATTTTAAATGTTTCTCTTTCCTGAAAAACTATCTCTCTTCATGAATTATTACATACAATTTTGGAGGATATGCTACTTAAGCTTGCACCTGGATCTTCATACTCTTTGGAACATATTATTCCAATCCCATCTATAGTATATGTGGGGGAAGAATAGCTCTGTGTTGTTCAAATTTCTTTCCTTTAGATTTGAAGATTTTTCTTCTGATGATTTGCACAATTATTTGTCATTGAAATTTTACCATATGTTTTAGAGTTTGCAGCATAGAGGTTTTTTTTCCCCTACAGGTACATAGTGGATTCATTTAATTGGTCATTTGTTTTTTATGCTCAAAAGTTATGGGCAAATTTTTCTGTATTTTTCATGTATAAAGGCATTGATGCTTTTTTTTTTTTTTTTATTAAGGGTCTTCTGGGAGACTTATGATGATTAGATTGTTTTTATGTATCCTGTCTTCCAGATCAATATGTTCTACTTGCACAGAAATCAGATTTTCTTCTAATATCATAACCTCTTTCTTCTCTTCTTCTAGATTGTCCTTTATGTCTGTGTATTAATATTCTTAATCAGTTGTTTTCTCTTTTAGAATGATTTACCACAATAGATCCAAGTTTTTCTAATCCTGCCAATTATTTCTGCTTTGCAAGCCAAATATTCTCCTTCATGATTCATTTTTTGAGCCATTTTGGAAGAATCTGCTCTTGTTCCCTGTTCTCTTGGAAATCCACAGGGTTGACTATCTCATTAGGAGTTATTTCATTTGTTTGGCAACAATTATTCAGAGATATTTGTACTCATTTAGATGTTCAATCAGAGTTTCTTCCCTCATGTCTTGAACACATATTCGAGATTTTTAACTGAATTTTCTTTTTTCTGAGATTTTTGGCAATTTCAGTCTCTTCTCTATCACATATCCTCAATCTCTTGTTTCACTACTACTCCCTTTCAATCTCCTTTCCCGTTAATGACAGATCCTCCATGAACTAGACCTCAAAGCTATCTCAAATTCCTCCCATAATGGGTAATTCCATTTTCACAAGCCACAGCCCATGCACCAAATGGCTTCTGAGAAAACAAAATTGGCTACATCTGGGTGCCAGTTTCCTTTCCTTCAGATCTGAAACTTACAAACTAAAGCCCACTCCCAGGTGCCTTTGTTCTAAATTCTCTGGTTTTGAATTGTGGAACAACAAAGATGTGGCTGCCCCAGGCAGAGGGAGTTTACTGATTTCTAATACCTCTACCTCTTTCACACAAATTGGACTGAGGAGACTAGTTATTTGTTTACACATAAGAGTAGGGTGAAGACAGGAGTAGGGTTTATTGACACTGACTATTGGAGCAAGAAGGAAATTCCTAAATGAATTCTAAAGAATAAGCTCTTCAAGCCTATTATGCAGTCCAGCAAAATATACAGATACTTTTAAGGGAAGAATCATTGAGTGTGATATTAGGGATTAGCCTTCTCTTATATTCATAAGGTTGTTGCCCCTTAGAATTCATGGTGACTAACTTCCCTTGTAGGGAAGCTGTAATTTTTTATATTGGTAGTTTTGAGAATTCATAAGTATCTAAAAAAATGTCTAATTCTCCATTTTATTGTTCTTGATCAAAGATCTAAAATCCCTCAGAGTTGTTTTTCTCTACAATGTTGTTGTGACTGTATAAATTGTTTTTTTAATTTTATTCATTTTGCTTTGCATCAATTGATAGATGTCTTCCAAATTACCCCAAATTACTTAAATTCCTTTGTTAATATTATATAGCATTAATTATATAAATATTGATTCACATGAAATTTTACCTAATTTGAAGGTAGTGAAGACATTTTAAAGAAGCTTTCTGAAGACTACTCTTGCTTAAATTGTATTTTACCATTGTGATTTGCTTCCCCTACCCCAAAAAGTCTTGAAACAATTTTTTTTCATTCTTGGTAAACTGCATTTCAAGAAGGTCTCTATGCTGAGAATTAGCTATGGTACCTCATGTTACAATGTATTACTTATAGTGTCCTAGTGAATAGGGACTGGTACTTCCCCTACTAATCATCTACTTTAATGATCACAAGAACATTGAAAACAGGCACAAAGTACAAAGTAAACAAATATTAGCTTATCATTATGTTATCTCACATGTTTTAAGTTTGAGATCTGGAAAGATAGTAATATAGTTTATTATATTTAATGTAATTTTAATTTAATATCATTTCAGCAGTTTTGCCAAGAGAATATTCACAATAGGTTTGACAGGTAGATGCCATCAGGGCAATTAGCTCCAGCCACCTGGTTCAGATTTTGTGGTTAATAGTTTATTGGTTGATTATCCTTCCCTTTGCAACAAGAAAGTTTTTACTTATTTCAATTGTACAAGGCTCAATTCATTCAGCTCAATTCAAATTGGCATTTCATTAAGCACTATCATTTGCCATTCACACGTGTTAAATACTGGAAATACAATTTCAAAGAATGACAAATCTCTTCACAAAGAGTTTACATTGTAGAGGTCATAGTTAAATTCATTTGCACTAATGAGATTATAGAGAAACAGAGACAGAGACACAAACAGAGAGATAGAGACACACAGATAGGATAGAAGAAGAAAAAAACTCAGGACATAATATTGTGTAGCACTGACAGTTAAAAGGCATCATATGAATAAATGAGACAAATGGAAACTGAGAAGGACTGATAAAATCAGTAGGAAAAAACTGAGAGAGTAGATTCAGAAAAATTGATGAAGAGCATTTAGGAGGAAAGGGTAGTGAACAATGTGAAATGCTCTGGTAATGGCAATGACTTCCTGGTCTTTTTTTTCTTTTAAATGCCAACGCAATTGGAGTTCAGGGACTTGCCTAGAGTCACATAGCTGGCTAATGTTAAGTGTCTAAAACTGAATTTGAGCTTAGGTCCTCCTGACTTTAGAACCCGTACATTATCCACTTCTCCATCTAGCTGCCCCCTTCCTCATCTTGAGAAATGTTTATTAGATGTAGCCATATTACTAGTAACTAGAGAAAGTAATTCCAGTTGAATGATGAGGTTAGAAATCAGACTTCAAAGAGTTGATGAATCAGAGAGATGAATGAGAAATGAGAGCAATAAGTATAGATAACTGTTTCAAGAAATTTGGCTAAGAATCAGAGATAAAAATGATAACTTGAGGGCATGGTAAGATTTAGTGAATATGTTAAGGAAAATGAAAACTTGAGTATGCTTGAAGACAGTAGAGAAGAAATCAGTTGAGAAGGCAAGCCTGAAAATTTGGGGAAAAGGGGATAATTGAGGATACAATCTACTGAGGAAAAAACTCTATAACATTGAGTTTCCATTCACCAATATCTTCCCCACTGATCAATTAAATAGAATTCAAAGCAAACTATTATGAAGAAAAGCCCAGATTTTAGACTTAAACATACCATTTCGAATATATCCATCTAACATATAAAATGGTGCTTTGTTGATCAAGGTTTTAGGAGAAGAGAGGTTAAAATAATGTCCTTCCCTTGGTAATTGTGGAAACCCTCTGATAAGAGTTTTTTTCTCTGTGTGCTTATAATGGCTGGAAAGACCAATAATGACCAACAAACTTCCATTCTACATAAGGCTATTATTTGGTTTGCAGTTACATATTATATGTGGAGTCCATCTTAAAAATATCAATACTTTGTCTCCAAGTTGTTTATAAATAAGTTTCATGTATTAATCCTGTTTTGTTAATCCTAAATTGGATTTCTCTCCTGGTCTTTTTTTTCTAGACTCACCAAGCTCAACATTTAAAAAAAAATTCATGAAAATCCACTCATAATTGTTAGGTTAATTTTTTTGCTTCATCTTCTGTTTTTGAATAAATAAATGATTGGCATTTAAAGTGCCTGGCTGCAATCAACTATACCATTACAACCTCCCCTTCCCCCCCCCAAAAAAAAACCCTGTCATAGAAAACCCTACTTTAACCAGAAGCAGTTAAATTAGGAAACTTTAAACTTCCTTTGTTTTCTAAAGACTGATAGTTTATGTTTTCAGCTTCCTGTTTTACTTCATATTACTTAATCATTAGCAAGTATAATATGTGTATTTTTGGCTTAGAGACCCAAAGGATCATTTCCTCATCCTCCAGCTTGTTGGCAGCATGCTGTGAAAAAAGCATTGCAAGTAGATTCACCATCTCCCTGTTCTCCAGACAGCTCATGCTGAAAACTCCTGCTTTTCCCAGGTTTCTTACCATATGCTTCTTGCTAACTTCTCTCACCAACATGTCTTAGCAGTTGATTAATAATTTGTTCATTTTGAGGTTTGAAGTTGGCAGATGTTCAATGCATTTTACTATCTTTTGTGAATTTACAAGAATGTCCTGTACTAAAAAGAAGTCAGGGATTTTTTATTAAAACATACATTAAAAGTAATAAAAATGCATTACCACCAATCTAAAAAGAATACAAGTTTGCTGTCAGGAGAGACTCCATTTGAGCCCTAGTTCAGTTACTTACAATCTGTATGATTATTGACACGTCAAGTAAGATTTCCAGAGCCTCCATTTCTTTTGGGTATAAGATAAGGACAATAATTTGCACTAACGCAAAGAATTAGAGGATAAAATAAGAGAAAATGTCTGTGAAAAGGGCTTTGCAACCATAAAGCATTGAATTATAAGATATGAAATATAAGATGAATTATAAGATGATCCAAATTCCACATAATTAAGCTTGATACAATGCCATGAATATGGATATTTAACTGGACAACTATGATAAGACTACTATCTACCAGGATTCCCCTTTATATCCATAAGATGAATTGGTCTAATTTTGTTCCAAAAGGTGACAAAGCTTTCTTTAGCCCAGGGTAGCAAGTCTAAAAATGTTCCTCCTTTAACACAGCTTGGAGCCGCTGGTGGTATTGATGTGACTTCTGGTCACTTAAGGCCATAAAAAGGCCCACCCATGTGGAAATGGAGCTTTGCAGACTCAGCAGATGTCCCAAGACCATGGGAATCACCACACTGTGTCTTGCTGACCAGATGTGTTTCCATAAGGAGATGAGGAGGGGCATGAATACCCAAGTTAATACCTGGAGTTTTCTTGCTGAATATCCTCTCTATGCCCTAGTTAAATAAACATCTTTTTGTTAACTGTAAAAAGACCTATGGGTGTTTCGCTTCAATCTAATATTGAACCTGACCTGAGAAAGTAACAGTCAACCTGAGTTAGGTCTGCCTTTAAAAACAGCTTGAACTTGAATTCTTGTGAATTCTAGTGGGTAGAAGGACAGCGTCTAAGTTTGGAAGAACATAATTTAAATCTCCTCTGTGACACACGGTGGCTGCATAACCTTGATCAAGTCAATTAACCTCACAGTGGGCCAGATACGACTCTCAACTGTGAATTGGGAAAGGGTTGCTGATTCTTAGTTATAGTTTTCTCACCACAAGATCCCAACACCAATGGAACAACAGATTTGAGGAAAAAAAATCTGTATTATTCTATTTGATCCTAGCCTTATGCTATAATATAACCTAAAAGTCTAAGACCTTTTTTGAAGTGATAAAATCAAATATAGAAGGACCTAAAAGATGAGACGGGGCCTAGAGCAGAGAAATTACTTGCTAAAGATTATGCACTTTGTTAGTGGCAGCCCAAGATGGAGTAAATTCAATCATTCGCCTCTCAAGTTTTTTTTTTTTTCCCTTCTGGAAGACTGTTAGCAAATTTAGGATTAGGCTGATTTTCTACTGTGTCACAAAGTTGAACTCAAATGACCTTTCTGTTTTCATTTGTGATTGTAAGAAGTTGAATGAAACCACATGCATGTACATAGATAATAGATATACATATGTACATCTAAATATACAGGAAACACAATGAATTATATTAATACTAATAAAATGTGAAATCTTGGGCAAGTTGACCCATAAACAAATAAGCAATGTGAATGATCTTTTTGTATGTGATATTGGCCAGTACAACTGTTAGAAACTCAACTTACAACTTGTGCTAGCTAACATCAAAAAAAAAAAAAAAAAAAAAAAAGGATTTTCCCAAGATTACTTATGGTAAGCAATAGATTTAATGACTAAAAGACTAATTTTTTCCTACCACTGCTACCTTCAAATTGGAGAGAATAACAGTGGTAAAATCTGTTTTATTAATCAAGTTTTCCCATATCATATTTTCTTATTTTTATTATGAACCTACTTGAAATAAAACATTTTAATAAATAAAAAACAAAAAGGAGAATCTTTATGATAATGAGAATTTCTGTTATGTACATTTTTTCACTACATATATCTTATTTTGTTTTTGTATAATTCAAACTTAAAATAATAGTTCCAGCTCTGTCCTATTTATCTTTGTACCCTTTTGAACTTCCTTTTGCTTGCTTCTGTTTATTTTTTAATGATTCATTGATACTTTTTTCTTTTTTTCCTTCTTTAGTAACACTGTCACTACCCTCCCTATTGTGGGGATTATAATTGTACAACCTACAAGAAAAAGTGCTGAAGCAGAGTTCTAAGCTAACAGCCCTTTGTCAAAAAGTTCATGATCTCTTCTAAGGAAGTGAATTTTTTCTCTGAAAATCTTTTTTGAATGTGTGGGATAATTAGGGTTAAATGACATGCCCAGGATCACATAGCTAGAAAGTGTTAAGTATCTAAGTCTGGATTTGAACTCAGGTTCTCTCCACTTCAGGGAAAGTATTCTATCCACTGTACCACCTAACTGTCCCACTTTCAAGAATTCTTGTTAGGCTTGTTTTTTTTTTTTTTTTTTTTTTCCTTTGAGGCTTTGGGGTTTTGAAGTTTTCAGTCTTTCTAAAGTAGTATGATTCAAGGAAAGGCACGGTCAGTGATCTCCTAGCCTGTGCTTTGGTCTTTACTTAGAAAAGGATTTTTATTCCCCTGAAGCCACAAATATTTGTGCTCCACTTGGCTCTAGAACCCTGCTATTCTTCAGCCACAAGTACTAGTGTTACTTTCTGCCTTGGTACGAAAGCCAGACCCTCTGTTCCTTTGTGAGTGACCATGAGCATTTTTCTCTGCCCTTGAATTGTAACCAGAACTCCTAAACCCCTGCAGCCATAAGTACTAGTGCTCCTTTTCAATTTGGAACTACAACATAGAACATATAGGAAATACAAGAGTCCTATACCTAGTCCCAGCAAAGGGTACCCCATAATCTCTTTCTGATCACTTGTCTGACTCACTCTGAGCTGAGAGCTTCCAAGCCTGCTGTTACAACTGTCACAGACCCCTTCAAGCCTGCACTGAGTGAGCTCTGTACTAACCAGGATCCAGGAAACCTAAATTTTTTTAGGTTGGAAAAGTGTCTCACTTTGACATCTGCTATTCCTGAATTCAATTTAAAGCTTTATTTTAAAGTTTCTGGAGAGGAATGTTAGAAGAGTTCAACTGAGATGTTGACTATGTTCCATCATCATGGCTCTGCCCCCTTAAACTTTTTATTATTATTGAAAGCATCCTTCTAGTCACCATAACCTTTACTCTACATATATAATCAACTATTAAAACTTGATGTTTCTTTTTCTACAATACTTATGTATCCTTAAGTATTCCATTTACATAGTAACCAGTGCAGTTCAGGTTCCCATTACTTATTGTCTGGATTAATGCAAGATCTTCCTTTTTGGTCTCCCTAATTCACCTTTCTCCCCTTCAATTAACACAGTTGCCAAAAAGATTTTCCTAAAGTTCTGATTATGTCATTGTATCCAACCTCCCAACTCAATTTACTATAATAGTTCCTTACTAACTATATGATCAAATAGAACCTCCTCTTTGGGATTTCAGACTCTTCAATTAGCTTCTTCTTACCTTTTCATCTTATGTATTTACTCCCTCCTACCCATTCTATGGTCCAATTGTACTAACCTCCATGCTGTTCTCCTCTATCTCCTGTTCTCCAAGTCATTGCACTAGCTGTCCAGTATGTCTACAATGTACCACCCTCATCTTTGCCTCTTTGAATCTTTGGAATTCTTAAAAATTCAATTAAAATTTTTTTTGATCTTACAAAAAGCCTTTATCCCTTTATCTCATGAGGTGTTTTTGTCTCCTCCTCAGAAATTATTATGCATTCATATTGTATACATTCTGTAAATATTTTAAATGTATATGTTTCTCTCACTATTTTTCTGTTTGATTGATACAATTGTTCCCTAAAAGGATTTTCTCTAATGGAATTGTATATTTTATACTTTATTTTTGAAGAGTAGGGCCACCGTGAAATAGCAAGGCACCATGGCTATCCAGAATTTGATTTGCAGATAACATCTTCTACTTTGAAAAATACACCAGGTTCATTATTTATAACCAATAATTCTAATTTTTAAGCAAAAATGTCTTTCAACAAACAAAAAAAAGACATTCTTTTAGAAATGTCTTTTAGTCTGTCTTAAAGGCCACGGTATTATATGTCATACATTTTTCTCCTTTTAAAATAACTTAAGTGAACGTGTCTTGAAAGCTGCTTTCAATTTACCCAACTCTCTCAGCCCCACACCTTGAGCTAGGGCTCTCAGATTATGTTACTAATGTGCTCATCTGGAAAGTCTCCATTTCTAGGAGATCCAGATGATTTTGCAGTTCAGGGCCAGTTCATTGCTAATTGGATGCCTCTTATCTAGATGATGATTTTTTTTCCCTATTCATGGTGAATTTTTATTCCCGGTTCTGGAAAGACACAGATACTCTTTGACATCAACAGAGTAATTCTTGAAAATAAATTGGAACATGCTAATAAGCTTTTTCTTTCCCAGAAATATGTCCATTATCTTCCCTTAAAGGCTGAGTTCCCCAATTCAGATTTTTTATTTAAATGAAATGGAGCATTTCACAAATACATCTTTACATCAATTTATGTCATAAGTCAGTTCAACTCAGTAAGTATTAAGTATTTACTATGTTCCTGACACTGCTCTAGATGCTAGGGATAAAAAGCCTTCTCCCCAGCAAAGTAATTCTTGCCCCCATTGAAATCACCAACTTGGGGTGGAAAGAAGTAGAACCACATGTGTATATATGATTAGAAATTGTCATCACACATTTCTCTAGAAGCTGGAAACTAGAAGAAACCCTCTTACCAACTCTACCCTACCTCTTATGCAGTAGGTACCTAATCTTCTCCAATGAGAAGAGAGTCTCTTGTTAATAGACTGGGGGATTCAAGTTACACAAGTAAATAAATGCCAAATATATACAAAGTAAGGGAAGTGTGTGGGCAATTTGGGAAGTTAGGAGGGAAAAAAGACATTTTTTTGAATAGAACACTTGAATGTTGAAATATATATATATATATATATATATATGTATGTATGGTTTTGTTTTGTTTTTTTGGCTGAGGCAATTGGGGTTAAGTGACTTGCCCGGGGTTACACAGGTAGGACATATTAAGTGTCTGAGGTCAAATTTGAACTCAGGTCCTCCTGACTTCAGGCTAGTACTCTATCCACTGTGCCATCTAGCTGCTGCCCCAAAAAATAGATTTTTAAGAGGCAGAGGTGAAGGAGAACATTTTAAGCATGAAGGACCGCCCATACAAAAGACACAGAGACAGAAAATGGAACTCCACAAACAGAGAATAACAAAAAGACCAGTTTAGTTGAGACATGGAGTGTGTGAGAGACAGAAAAGTACAATTGATCTATTGTTGTTGTTGTTGGTCCTTCATTTTCAAAAAGGACCAATGACATCATAGCGACATGTCTTGACTTGTACAAGAACTGAATTTAAGTGAGACAGAGCTGAACCAAACTGTCAGCTCTACTCCTTCTTCTGGGTACTGAAGTCCAGGGGCAAAACAAAAATCACAACTAATGGCAATGGTCCAGAGTGCATCTTCAATGCATCTTGGATGTCTGACCAAGTTCTACATGCTCTAAAATGCCTCCTGTTTCACCCTTCTACATGGCTGTTTCATGTAACAAATCGTTCTCATTCACCCATTCAGCTTGGGGAAGTCTTCACATGCTTGGTTGGGATAGATACCACCAACTTACCAATGAGTTCGTAGCTTGTTGGTAACTCTCAACCTGGTTTAACCAGTTTGCCCAGGTGATGCTACTGGGTGTGGCTGTTGTGCATGCTTCAGTTTCTTAAGCCACAAATGAGAGTGGAGTGCCAAGTAGACACCAAAGAGCAGCTCTGAAAAGGGCCTTCACATCAGTCCTTTTTGAATGCTCACAAACCCCAATCAGCCTGTAAAGACAAGTTGAAGACAAATTGTGGAGGGCATTAAAGATCAAACAGAGGAGTTTGTAGTTTATCCTAGAGGCAATAGAGAAACACTGAAGATTTTTGGAGCAGGGAAGTTCAGTTTGTCAGCCACATGGGTGATGGACTAGATAAGGCTGAGACAGGATCAAAGGAGACTAATTAAGATGCTATTGCAATAGTTCAGGTAAAAGAGATGAGATTAAATTAGTTGTGTTTTGAGTGGAAGATATGAGAGACTAGGACAGATGTGAGAGATGCTGGGGAAATATAAACAAAATCCACATGATTTGGCAACAATATATATGTGGGTGGAAAAAGTAAAAAAGAAAATTGAGAATGACTTCTAGTTTGTGACTCTGGATGCCTAGTAGAATGGTCATGCAGACAGCTTTCTTTGTTCCTATTGAATATGTACAGGGTTGAAAATATTGCATTCTTCACTTCAGTTATGATAAGATAATTTTCTTTGAATTTTTACATAAAAAACTCACTGTCATGTCACCAGTCAGTGCTTTCAATTTATACAATGTCTTTTCTTGCAAGAAACTCAAAGCCTTTTTATCATATTTTATGGGCAGTTTTTCTTCAGTAACAGATTAATAACCGTTCCCAAAAAAGCATTGAGAATTATATGATTAAGGATAATAATATTTCTGTTTCTTTTATACTAAATATTTCCCTTTTATTAATTCCTATACTTTCTTCCACATTTTTTAAATTAATCTTTTCTCTTGTGCCATTTTTTGTGTCCTTCTTTAATATATGAGATATATGAAATACTTTCAAATTGAAAAACACTATAGAAATCTTAACTCTTTTTAGTCCTATTAATGACCTCAATTCCATAATTGCTCTCCCAACTAGGTTTCTGATGCTCTTCAGTTCTGCCACCCTGATTCACCCTGATTGAGAGATATCCAAACTGGAACATAATCTCATGCCTAGAGACATCTATTTCTATCCCAACATAATATCTTGTGACATTTATAGGGATCTTGAGTAAGGAAAAGATCAAAATATTTTGAAATACTGGATGGGTCTGACATTGTAGAACAATAGTCACTTAATCTTCCATTAAAACTACTAGATTCCATCCTTATCAAAAGATGAAATCTTTTCTGAATAAAAAAAAAGAGAGCATTTCCCTCTTGAATAGAAAAGAGGCACTTCTTTTGGGTGGCTTCCAGGTCAACCACTTCTCAGGGGATAGGGAAGTTAATGATTTTAAAACAAAGTATGAAGTACTTAAGTGTAAGGACAAAAGTTTTAATGCTACTCTTAAATCTCGTTTTTCCTGACCTACCCAATCTTCCTATGGAGGCAGTTCTGGAAAGATCTTTAGACAAAAGAATATTGTATTTATTAATATTTCTAATCTGAAAAGGTTTCATTTAGAAGCTAGTGCTTGAGGGGCAGCTAGTTGGTGCAGTGGATAGAGCACCAGCCCGGAACTTAGGAGGGCCTGAGTTCAAGTCTGGTCTCAAACACTTAACACGTCCTAGCTGTGTGACCCTGGGCAAGTCACTTAACCCTGATTGCCTCAGCAAAAGAAGCTAGCGCTTGAGCTGTATTTTGGAAGGGTTCTAAGAGGTGGAAATAAGGAAGAAGTAAACTTCAGGCATGGGACAGAGCGGTAGAGGTAATATAAAAGCAGTCTTTGGTGATGAGGTGCCATAGAATAACAAGGAGGCTAGTTCAGCTGGACCATAGCATGTGTGAAAGGAAGTAATTTATTGTAATTAAGCAGATCAGAATCAGGTAATGAAGAATCTTAAATGCCAAACAAAGGGTTTTATATTTCATCCTAGTAGTAATAGGGAGCTGATGTTCATTGAGTAAGGAAGTAACATGATCAGACCTGAGCTCTAGGGAAATTGGTTTGTAATTTCTTTATGTGTTTTATCTCTTTCTAATTTAGATATTAGCACCATATTTGTATCACAAAAAGAATTTGGTTTTACTCTTTCTTTACTTATTTTTCCAAATAATTTATAGAGTATTAGGAATGGGTGTGTGTGTGTGTGTGTGTGTGTGTGTATTTTAATATTTATGATAGAATTCACTTGTGAATCCATCTGGTCCTAGGGATTTTCTTCTTAGGAAATTCATTGATAGCTTGTTGAATTAGCTTTTCTAAGATAGGGTTATTTAAGTATTCCATTTCCTCTACTGTTAATTTGGACACAGTTTCCCTTCTAAACCAGCAAGCATTATTTGTAATGGGGATAAACTAAAAGCCTTTCCAATAAGAACAAGGGTGAAGCAAGTATGTGTGCTCATTATCACCATTATTATTCAATGTTGTAAGAAAAATGCTAGATATAGTAATAGGAAAAGAAAATGAAATTGAAGAAATTAGAATAGGCAATAAGGAAAAAAAAAACTATCACTCTTTGCAGAAGATATGCTGGTATACTTAGAGAATCACCTAAAAATCTATGTGAAATAATTAACTTCAGCAAAGTTGCAGAATATAAAATAAACCCCTATAAAGCATTAGCATTTCTACTTATAATCAACAAAGTCCAGCAGCAAAAAAACAGGAAATCCACTTAAGATATATAATATAAAATTCTATTTAAAATGGAAAATTTTATACTTGAAATTATAAATATAAAATACTTGGAAGTCTACCTACCAAGAGAAATCCAGGAACTATATTAACATAATAAAAATATTTTAACAACTGGGAAAATATCAGTGTTCCTAGATAGGTTGAACCAATGTAATAAAAAAGATAATTCTACCTAAATTTGTTTACTTAGTCAGTGCCATGTTACTCAAACTGCCAAAAAAAAAAAATTATATAGAGCTAAAAAAAATAATGAAAAAAAATCATCTAGAAGAACTAAAGATCAAGAATATCAAGGGAACTAATGGGAAAAGATGTAAAGGAAGATAGAGTAGCAATATCAAATCGAAAATCATATTATAAAGCAGTAACCATCAAAACTATCTGGTACTGGCTAAGAAATAGAATGGTAGATCAATGGAACAGATTAGGTACACAAAATGGTCATAGTAATTTGGTGTGTGATAAATCAAAGATCCTATCTTCGGAAACAAAAACTAAATATTCACTATTTCACAAAAAGACCAACATTGAACTAAAAATATGATCTTCAGTATCAAGACCCAAGAGAAGACTAAAAAGATACAAAGGGGAAAGAAAACATAAGAGATTAAGTGGAGTTGAACTGTTTACATCTCTACATGGGAAGTACAAATGATACTTATAATTCTTAAAAATTGTACCACTAATAATCTAGCTAGAAGGAAATACTTAGAGAGTATGTCCATAAGGCGAATTTAAGAGAATGACCAAAAAAGTAATTAAGGGATGAGAAAGAGGAGTAGACAGAGTTCAGAAGGAAGGGAGAGGAAAAACGGGGTGAATTGCTTCACTTGAAAAGGCATGGGAAAGCCTATTATAGTGGAAGGAAAGTTAAGAGGTAGCACAATGATCATTGTTTGAACCTTACACTCATGAGCATTGGCTCAAAGAGGGACTAATATATCCAATCAGTTGAATATAGAAATCTGTCTTACCTGACAGGAGAGTAGAAAAGGAGGAAATTAACTAAATGATGGGGGTGGAAGAAACTGGCAAAAAGATAGGGCAGACCTGAAGAGGCAGTAGAAAGAAGCAAAACATCGTTTAGGAGGAGAAGGGGGAAAAGGGAGAAAGAAGACAAGCAAGAACAAAAATAGGATGATGAGAAATACACATAGAGAGTATTAAAAGGGGCAAAAATACTTATAACAGCCATTACCATGGTGGCAAAATATTGGAAATTGAAGAGATGCTCATCAGTTGGGGAATGACTGAACAAGTCATGATTATATCACATGGCACATGTTTATGTAATGTACTATTATTGTAATATAATAATGGAAGAAATATCATTATGCTATAAAAATGACAAGTAGGAAGATATCAGAAAAAACCTGTAAGGACTTATATAAAATGATACAAAGTGAAGTGAGCAGAATCAGGAGAGCATTGTACAGAACAACAGCAATGGTACAAATGGATCAACTATGATTGGTTCACTATTCCCAGAAATACAGACCCAAAACCATCCCCAAGGTTTCGTAAGGAAAAAATGTTATTCACATCCAAAGAAAGAACTGAATGGAAACAGAATGCAGAATGAAGTATACAATTTTCATGTTTTTGTTGGGTTTTGCTTTTGGTCTGTTTCTTCTTTTACAACATGATTAATACAGAAATAAGTTGTGCATTATTGCACATTTATAACGTATCAAATTGCTTAGGGAAGGGGAAAGGGAAGAAGAGAGAAATAAAATGTAAAGCTCAAAAATTTTTAAATGAACATTAAAATTTAATTTTACATGTAATTAGAAAAAATCAAATACTATAAAAACAAAAAAGAAATATATATATATATGTAGATGTAGATATACACAAGTACATACATATATAATGTTTCTATGTGTACTTTGCTTCCTAGATTACAGATCAGTATTTCCCTTCATGAATTCTTGGTCACTGATATACTGCTACTTCTTGTGTTTTATATTGACTTCATGGTTCTCTTATCCTCACCATTCTGTCTTTCCTCATTTAGGGTAACCTGTTTTGTATACAGAACCATGAAAGGAAAAAAAAAATGATCATCGTTTCTGAAAGTTCCTGAAAGTTGTGAAAATGCAGAGAGAAGAAAGCTTTAAGGAGAAGAAGGTGATTGACAGTGTTAAAGACAGCAGAGAACTCAAGAATGATGAGGAAAGAAATAGAAAAAGAATTGTAGAAAGCATGGATAAACATATCAGTTTTGAAACCAAATTTTAGAATATATTTCACGTATTTCAAAATTAGTACTCAGGTATCCTTTTTCCTTATCTTCCTCTTTTTGCAATACTATATCTCCTAGCAGCGTCACACAGGTTATCCATCTGTTGACTTATTGCTTAAAAACCTCTACAAATGTTCTAAAAATAACAAAAACTAGTAGAATTTTAGCTGAAACAACTCCAGAGATATAGTGTGATGAATTAAATGGAGGGCAACTTAATCCTTGCAGTCTCTCAGGCTCACAACCTAGGAATCATCCTCAGCCCCTCACACTTTCTCACACACACTCCCATTCAATACATTGCAAAAGTCAAAATCAATTTCATCTTTGCAACATTTATCAAACACCCCCTTTTTTCTTCTCACACTTCTGCTACTCCAGGTCAGGCCCCCATTATCTGATGTTTAAACTATTGAAACAAGTCAAACTACCTCAAATCTCTCTGGACTCTTTATCTTCCATTCAGCCACCAAAGAAAGCTCTTGCTTCTACAAAACTCCCCCCAAATTACCTTAATTTTTATGCCAACCCATGATATATCAAAACCATGATATGAAAGGGATAACTATATAACTATTAGGTACATATGAATATATATATATATAGTTACTTCAAATCTAATATTATTCAAGTGAGTTGGTGATATTGTTTAATAATTTCTTCTGCAGTTGATAGAAGTCAATTATAAAAGCACAAGAATGGCTGTGATTCCCTGGATATATACATATATAGTATATGTAACATATGTATACATGCATATACATACATAGATTGTGAGTATATATATATATATGTATACATTCTTAAAATGAATATATTTCATGCATATAAACACTATATAAGTATATCTAAGGACATGTTTGGATATACATATATAAATGCACATTTGTAAAAAGAGAAGAATAAAAAAGGAAGATTCCTGAGTACTAGTTCTGAAATCTATATTGATGTGAGAGGCAAACGGCTCAAATTATTATTAGTATTTGGATAAGCTGCCCTGATTACTTTCCCATAATATATTCTGGAAAGATAAAAATTAATCTGCAGCTCAGTTAGTAGAATAGCATTGTAAGATATTAATATTAAGTGTCCTGAATACATGAGTCTATAAAACTGTTGCATGTGTTTTGAACTTCATTAATAATAACAATGATGGTCCCAAAAGAGCAGAATTGTAAAAATTGTGAGCTTCATAAGTGAAAGTTTCAACATTGTTTATCCTCTAAATAAGAAACATAGCTTTATCTTTTAGAATGAAGCTACATGTGAACAAACACAACTTCTTATCCAATAAACATATAGAAATAGCTAGTCATTTTCTCTCGGGAAATGTAGGTATTTTGTTATTTATTGGTCCAGAGACAAGGATAATTAATACTTTGGATTGTTTTTATTAGTAATAATAATAATACCTTGAATTAATAGAACACTTTTCTTCAGAAGATCTGAGTGAACTTTTCAAACCTATTTGTTTGTTTT
This sequence comes from Sarcophilus harrisii, assembly GCF_902635505.1. NCBI lineage: Eukaryota > Metazoa > Chordata > Mammalia > Dasyuromorphia > Dasyuridae > Sarcophilus > Sarcophilus harrisii. Next base: position 244,880,235 of record NC_045426.1, read on the forward strand.
TACAGAAACCCTTTGAAGAAAAACACTGTTATGAAATACATCACATCAAAAATAGGGATTACCCTGAAACCTAGAAACCCCATAAGAAATGTTTAATTTAGTAAGTATCCATGATAAAAGGGAGAAGCTCTTGTCCAGACTTTCTATTATAGTATCATGTCTCCATGGATGTTGTGGAGAACAGATGCAACTATTAATTAGTCTTAAGAGAAATGCTGGGAATGATCCTTAAAATTCTATTTACGAAGTCAACTGGGGAGAGCTAGGATAGACTCAAGAACTGAATTCTGAAAAGACTAAGGAAAGTTATTGTGACAAGAAGAAACAGGGATCATTAATATAAAAGACTGGTGTGAATACACAGGGACCTCAGCAAGGAATTTAAATTTTTAAAAGAAAGCCACCAAAAATAAAAGGACAGATTTCAGAAAATTAATGCAAGAGTATGTCTCTGGTTTCTTCTTACTCCACTCCATGTTCAGATTCCCTGTTGTTACCCTAGTTGTCCCTCATGACTAAAATACTCAGTCCCGATTTTCTTCTATTTCCTAGTTTCTCTCAGCATAAATTCCACCTTTTGTAGATCTTTCCTTGTCACTCTTCTCTCAGCCTTATTCATCCTCTTTGAAACTACTGTCCTTCTATATTACATCCAATCATCCATATATACATATATGTCAATAAATGAAACCCTGTGGGCATATAATGACTTAGACAATCACAAATCACCACTTACTGTTTTATCGTATTTGCTTATTTTATTAAATATTTCTAAATTACATTGTAGGTTGTTGTCCTTCATTCTTGAAGAGGACCAAAATGACATCATGATATTAGAGTCAATTGTGGGACCACTGTGGTTGATCAGACGAGTCTGAGCTCAGAATGCTCTGCAACAGATCAGACACAGTTTATCCCTATGAACATTTGGGATGGTTCTTCTAACTTTGTGCATCTCAAATTTCTTCTGAGCTGATTTAATTTAATTCTGCTTTGCTTATAGAGCACAACATTTTCTCTGATGAGGGCATACCACTTACAGATAATGCAGAATCCAGTAAGCTTGAAAGAACACCTCTTGTTGTAAGAGAACTTGATAGATATTACATCCAAAATACATTTCAATCTTTTGTAGGCTGCACTTAGAGGTATTGTGAAGCATATAGGCAACTGGGCAGTGTGTTTAACAACTTTGATATAAAATATATTTATGGGTATATTGCCAGACTGGGTCATATGTTGGCATATGGATTTGTTTAAAGGCAGCTCGTGGGTACTTTAGGAATCTTGAACATTCTTCTCATAGTCAGACTTCTTTCTAGATAGGATTCTGGGGAGGAAGAGGAAACTAGAGAAAGGACCACAAAGATTGCTGCTTTACTCACCTCAGACAGAGTATATCAGGTTAGAATTGCAGCTATCTTCTCCCTCCAAACATTGCAGCTCTAGGGGAAATGATTTTTTTCTCCCTTCAGTTCAAACTACTTTCCTAATTGTGCTTTGAAGGAAAAGATGTTTCTCAAGCTTATGTTCAGAAAGGAATCTGTCTTTTATGGTAGCTTGGAAGAAATTCCTGAAATGGGTGATAGTCTGACCCTGTCTTCTGCTGTGGGTTCAGGATGATTGCATAATTTGCCTTCTGTTATCATAACTTAGCAATCTTTTTTTGTGTGTATGTGTAGCCCTGAATGAGAAGCTTGTAGCACTTTTAGTTTTTCTTTATCATTGCTCGTTATGTTACATTTTTAGAATTTTCCTAAGAAAATTCTTAGCTCCTTTATGTTCTCATATGTTGCTCTAGTGAATTCTAAAAATGTATTTTTAGCATTCTTTTCTTTTTAAAATTTTAGTCCTAAATTCTTTCCTCTTCCTACCCATTCCCCCAGCTTCTAAGAAGGCAAGCAATGATGAAATCAATGTAAATTGTGCAAAGCTTATTTTTCATATTTCCAAAGAAGAATAAAGAGAGAAAATTGTACTTTACTTTCTATTTAGAGTTCATCAGTTCTCTCTAGAAATGAGTAAGCATTTTTCTATCATGAGTTCTTTGGAATGGTCTTACATCATTGTATTGATCAGGGTAGCCAATTCTTTCACAATGGATCATCATTACAATATTGCTATGACTGTACATAATGATCTCCTGGTTCCATTCGCTTCAGTTTGTATCAGTTCATAAAAGGCTTCCCATGTTGTTGTTTTTTTTCTGAAACCATCTCTCTCATCATTCCCCATAGCACAATAGTGGTTCATCAGTACACTAGTGTATTAGTGTACACTAGTACACTATTTATCCCTTATCTTCTCCCCCTCCTTTCTTTCAAAAGGATTATTTTGGGGAGTCTGGAAGCCTACCTGAGGATGCCTTTTCTCCTCCTGGTTCATTCTAGATCTATAATTGATCATTATTTCTCAATGTATGTTGTTCCCTCATAGAGAGAGAACATAGGGTTCTCTCTAAGGAACCATGGGAATGTGTGTTTCTCTTTTAAATGGTTTTTTATCACCTTGCTCTCATTCAATTGGGTCATTTTTTTTTTTAAATTGATTCCAAGGTCACACACACACACAAATTTTCCTCTATTTGTATGTACTTTGTGTGCATGCATGTGTGCATTTACATATCTAAGTATATATGTATGCACAGTGTTTACATGTATATATGTTTCAGGTATGTGAACTAGGTAAAAAATACAAGTATCCATAATAATAGCTAAATAAATGGGGGAGGAGAATGACCATTACAAAGGGAATTTATATTTTTCTTAAGAAAGTATAAAAAGGAGAAAGATTCTTTCTTGTAACACTCACAGGGACACTTATACAAGAATATAATGTGCTTCTTATGAAAATATTAGGCCTAACCTAACCATTCACAATACAGATTAAAACAGAGATTAAAAGGCTTTTGGGGGCCAATATAGCTAAGTCATGGCCTGCTAACACTGAATTTTTTAATACTTTGAATTTTATGGAAAAATTAACCTGATTTTTACTAAGGGTTCATTTACTCAAGTGTAAGATCTTAGTGCTGGTTCACTAACATAATAAAATTATGCATGTTCACATGGATCAATCTACGTTGGCTTTTAAGGTGGCAAGAGTTGACATCTCCAGAGTCTTCCTTTGTCATCTTCTCAAAAGAAGAATCTGATTCCTGCTAGATGGAGAAGCAGGAGGTTGGGGACAGAGGCTGGGAAATCTGTTTTTTTGGAAAAAGAGATTATTAGGCCAGAATTATATATATCTGCTTCTCAAACAAAAGTACCAAGGGTAATAATTTTTATGTTCAAGCTAGAGTCCTAATTACTGGAGGAGGATTTTAAGAGAGGATTGCCCTAGGCAAGATATGCAAGGTTTAACTCCCTTCTCACCAAATGCCAGTTCTACCATGAACACATGCAGCAAATACTGAATAAAGTCTTTTGTGCAAGTCAATAGAAAAAATAGAAATCAGAGATCTGTATATGAGAATATGCAAGCTACAAGAGAAGAAATGAGTTCCTTCATTGAGACCAAGATAACTTAGCTTGAAGAAGAGACTATCAGATCTTACTCAAGGGCAAATTCTATGAAGATGCTAATGTAGTAAGCTAGAGATAAGGACATGGTTAAAGTTGACAGCCTTTTCTATATGTTTTCTTCTCCTAAAAACGGGAAATAAAGTCTAGAAACTTTTCTCTCTCAAAGCTAGAAACCAGAAGATCAGGATCTCTCAAGCTCTTACCAACTCCTTCCCTCATACAGGTATGGAGCTTTAAATAATCAATATCTACCAAACAGAAACTTATGCAAATGATTTTTGCATAATTGTCTATTTAGTTTCTCATAGCAAGTGTAGAGGGAATTTCTTCTAGAAGCAGGCACACTGGAGCACTAAGAAATGACAACACTTAGAAAACAGAAAAAAATTAAGAGACAAAAGCTAAAAACATCACACTTTGAAACCAGTTAAAGTAGCTCTACATTTGTCAAATTATTGGTCATATAGAGCATTTTTCATATGATTATTGATAGTTTGGATTTCTTACTCAGAAAACTATTTGTTCATATCCTCTAAACATTTATCATTTGGAAAATGGCTTTTATTCTTATATATTTGAATCAGTCCCTTATATATTTTTAAAGCTCATTAAAAAGATTTTTCTCCCAGTTCCCTGCTTATCTTTTAATTTTTATCAAATTTAAATGTGATTGTGCAAAGAAATTTTAACTTTATATCATCAAAAGTGCCCATATTATCTTCTTTGATCTGTTTTTTGATCATGAACTCTTCCCTTCTCTACAAATCTGATATTGATCCTCTATTTTTTAAAATAATATCATTTTTTATGTTTAAGTCATATATCCATTGGAGCTTCTCTTGGTATGTGCTTGCCTACTCCTAATGTATGCAACACTGATGTCCAGTTTTCCCAATGGCTTTTGTTGAATAGTGATTTGTTGCCTGAATACGTGGGATCTGGATTTATCAACAACTAGACTACTATAATTATTTCAAATGGAATATCTCTTCCTATCTCTATCTGCTAGATTTTGTTGGTAATGTATAAAAATGCTATTGATTTATATGTATTTCTTTCCTGCAACTTTATTAAATTGTTAATTGTTCCAATTAATTTTTTAGTTTATCCTCTAGGCTTCTAAATGTAAATTGCCATATCTTATGAAAAAAACAACGCTTTTGTTACATTTACCAATGTTTATTCCCTCCATTTCTTTTTCTTGTTTTATTGCTACTGCTAATATTTCTAGCACTATATTGAATAGTAATGACATTGAACATTCTTGATTTATCCCTGATCTTATGGGAGAAAACCTCTAATTTATTCTCATTACACATAATGCTGGTTCTTGATTTTAGATACTACTTAAAATATTAAATAGATTTCCTTATTCATATATTTTCTAGTGTTTTAATTGAAAGTGGCATTGTATCTTGTTAAAATATTTTTTCCATCTTTTGAAGTAGTTTGATAATTTGTGTTGTTCTTGCTATTAATATGGTCAATTATTTTTGTAATTTTTCTCACATTGCATCAGCCCTGCATTTCCTGTATAAATCTAGCCTAATCATAGTATATAATCTTTGGGATATGTTGCTATAGTTTTGGTAACTTTTTATTGAAAATTTTTGCTTGAATGTTAATTTATAATGGTGATCTATACTGTTTTTTCTTTGTTTTAATTCTCCCTTCTTTGGCAATCAAAACCACACTTGTATAGTAGAAAGAATTTGTTAGGAGCCTTTATTCTTCTATTGTTTTACAAACAGTTTTCATACTAAAGGAACTACCTATTCTTAAAATGTTACATAGAATTATCTAGCAAATAGATTTGAGTCTGAGATTTTTTCCCCTTTAGGACGATGCTTATGGCTTACTTAATTTATTATTTATAAAATTTTGTTATTTAAATCCTGTATATCCATTGATTCTTTAATTATCTCTCCTTTATGTATTTTCCAGGTCAGTTGCTTTTGCTATGAAATACTTTGCATTTTTTATTTTTTTCAGTCATTTGATTTTGTTTTGTTTTATTGATTTATTTTTTTAATTCATAGAATAAAATAAACATTTCCACAACATAGAATTTTTTTTTTAAAAAAAGATTATTGCACATGAAATTATAAACCTATTATATACAACTTACTATTTTAAATATGTAATAATGTTATGTAACTTTCTTTTTTCTCTTTCCTCTCCCTACCCTATGTTAAAATAACTATCATTAAACACCAATGTATGTATGTATGTGTGTGTGTGTGTGTGTGTGTGTATAAAACCATTCCATAGATACTTTTATTTATCAGTTATTTCTCTGGATACAGATAGTATCTTCCTTCATATGTGCTTTGTAGTTAATTTGGGTATCAATGACTTAATTGCTCAAAGTTGATCTTAAATCAATATTGCTGTTACTGTATAAAAATTTCTTTTGGTTCTGCTCATTTCACTTTTCATTATTTCATACAAGTGTTTCTGTGTTGTCCTAGAATCAATCAGTTCATTATTTCTTACAGCACAGTAATATTCCATCACAATTATATATCACAAATTGTTTAGCCATTCCCAAATTGATGCCCATCCCTGCAATTTCTAGATTTTTGCTAATACAAAGAAAGCTTCCATCAACATTTTAGAATATATAGGTTCTTTTCTTTTCCCCTAATCATTTTTGGAAATAGACCCAGTAGTGGTATTGCTGTATGATGATAATAATAACTGTTTGGGCATAATTCTATATTGCCCTCCAAAATGGTTGGATTGGTTGAAAGTTCTACCAACATGGAGTTGTGAACGAATCCAACCATTTTGGAGAGTAGTTTGGAACTATGCTCAAAAAGTTATCAAACTGTGCATACCCTTTGATCCAGCAGTGTTACTACTGGGATTATATCCCAAAGAGATTATAAAGAAGGGAAAGGGACCTGTATGTGCACGAATGTTTGTGGCAGCCCTTTTTGTAGTGGCTAAAAACTGGAAACTGAATGGATGTCCATCAGTTGGAGAATGGCTGAATAAATTGTGGTATATGAATATTATGGAATATTACTGTTCTGTAAGAAATGACCAACAGGATGATTTCAGAAAGGCCTGGAGAGACTTACACGAACTGATGCTGAGTGAAATGAGCAGGACCAGGAGATCATTATATACTTCAACAACAATACTATATGATGACCAGTTCTGATGGATCAGGCCATCCTCAGCAACGAGATCAACCAAATCATTTCTAATGGAGCAGTAATGAACTGAACCAGCTATACCCAGAAAAAGAACTCTGGGAGATGACTAAAAACCATTACATTGAATTCCTAATCCCTATATTTATGCACACCTGCATTTTTTATTTCCTTCACAAGCTAATTGTACAATATTTCAGAGTCTGATTCTTTTTGTACAGCAAAATAACGTTTTGGTCATGTATACTTATTGTGTATCTAATTTATATTTTAATATATTTAACATCTACTGGTCATCCTGCCATCTAGGGGAGGGGGTGGGGGGTAAGAGGTAAAAAATTGGAACAAGAGGTTTGGCAATTGTTAATGCTGTAAAGTTACCCATGCATATATCCTGTAAATAAAAGGCTATTAAATAAAAACCAAAAAAAAAAAAAGTTCTACCAACAATTAATTAATGTCCCAATTTTTTCACATTCCCTCCAGCATTTGTCACTTTCCACTTCTTGTATTTTAGACAACCTTATAGCTGTAAAATAATATTACATGGTATTTTAATTTGCATTTTTTATTCAATAATGGTTTAGAGCATTTGTTCATATGACTATGAATTGTCTTGATTTCGAAAAATTACCTGTTCATATCCTTAAACCACTTATCAATCAGAGAGTACTTGTTTCATTATAGATTTGTTAAAGTTCTTTACATACATGAGATATGTGGACTTTATTTGAGAAACAGTCTATAAATATTTTCCCCTATTTCCAATGTCTTTCTGATCTTGGCTATATTTGTTTTATTTCTTTTTAATTTAATGTAATCAAAATTATCCATTTCATTCCTCACAATGCTCTTTATCTTTATCTTTATCTCTTATTTCATAAATTTTCCACCTATCCATAAATCTAGTAAACATTATATTCCATATTCTTCAACTTTTCTTGTATTATCCCATGTATCCATTTTGACTATAACTTGGTAAATGGTGTAAGATATTGGTCTGTGCCCAATTTCTGCCAAATTGCTTTCCAGTTTTTCTGATGATTTTTTTAACCAAATTTTTATCCCAAAATCTTGTCTTTATACTTGTCAAATAAAAGCTTCATTCCATTACATCTTTTTTCATAAGTTCCTTTGATATTCTTGATTTCTTGTTCTTCTTAAGAAATTTTTTTATTATTTTTTTAATTCAGTAAAATAATTTTTTGCAATTTAATTTGGGATGGCATTAAATATATGAGTTAGTTTAGGTAAAATTCTCATTTTTACAATATTGGCCCTATCTACCCATGAAAAATTGATATAAATCAGATTTTAATTTTATAACAATTCTTTTATAATTTTGTGTATATGGATCTTGGCTATATAAATAAGTCATATACAGGCTTATTAGCAGGTATTTTATACTATCAAACTTTATTTTATTTATTTATTTATTTTACGGAGGCAATTGGGGTTAAGTCACTTGCCCAGGATCACATAGCTAGTAAATGTCAAATGTGTGAAATCTGATTTTAACTCAGATCCTTTTGACTCCAGGGCAGAAGCTCTATCTACTGCATAACCTACCTACTTCTAGAATTATTGTAAGTGGTATATCTATTTATTATCTTGTCTTGCATGATTTTGTTTATGATATATAGGAATGCTGATGATTTATGTGGATTTATTTAAGGTTCCTTTACTTTGCTAAAATTATTTGTTATTTCACCTATTTTTCTAGTTGAATCTTGGGAATTTTCCAAGTATATCATAATATTGCCTGAAAAAAACATAGTTTTGTTATTTCATTATATATTTTTATTCTTTCTATTTCTTGTTCTTTTCTTATCACTATTGCTAGTATTTCCAATATAATTCCAATACAATATTGAATAATGTTAGGGACAACAATCTTATTCATACTCAATTTGCTGGAAAGGTTTCTATCTTATCCCCATTGCAAATAACACTAGGTGGTGGTTTCAAATAAATGCTTTTTATCAATGTGAGAAAAAAATCTATTTATGCCCATGCTTTCAAGTGCTTTTAATAGACATGAGCGTTGTACTTTATCAACTGTACTTTTTCTGCATTTATTGATATAATCATATGATTTTTTAAGTTTTTATTATTGATATAATCAATTATACTAGAAAAAACATATATACGTATACCTATATATGAAATTTTCCTTATGTTAAACCATACCTGCATTCTTGGTATAAGTTCTTCTTGGTAATAATGTATAATTTTTGTGTTATATTTTTAATAGTCTTTTAGCTAATATTTTACATACATTAATGAAATTGGTCTATAATTTTCTTTCTATGTTTTTACTCTTCCCAATTTAGATATCAATAACAAATTGGCTTCATAAGAGGAGTTTAGTAGCATTCCTTTTTTGCCTATTATTCCAAATAATTTATTTAATATTGGAATTAGTTGATTTCTAAATGTTTGATAGAATCCACTTGTCCACTATCTGGTCTTGGTGCATTTTCTTTTAGGAAGCTCACTTAAGGCCTCTTCAATTTCTTTTCTTAAAATAATTGTATTTAGATATTCTATTTCCTCTTCTGCTAATCTAAGCAATTTATATTTTTATAAATATTCTTCCATTTCACTTAAATTGTTAAATGTAGTGGTATATAATTGGGCAAAATAGGTTCTTAACTGTTTTAATTTCATCTTTTTTTGGCAGTATATTTACTCTTTTTTCTTCTCTTTTTAAAAATCAAATTAACCAATCACTTATCTTTTTTATTCAGGGTTTTTCCATAAAATCAACTCCTAGCTATAATTATTAATTTTACAGTTAATTTATCTTCAAATTTTAAGCTCACTTTTAATTTTTAGAATTTCCAACTTAGTGTTTATTTAGGTTTTTAAGTTTGTTGTTTTTTAATTGTATATACAATTCATTGGTCTGCTTTTTTCTCTGTTTAATTTATATTAGGATTTAGAAATATAATTTTTGCTCTGATTATTACTGCTTTTGCTATAGCCCATAGATTTTGTTATGTTGTTTATTATTGTCATTCTCTTCAATGAAATTATTGATTGTTTCTGACTTGCTCTTTAACTCTCTCATTCTTTAAGATTAGATTGTTTAATCTGAAATTAGTTTTTAATCTATGTTTCTGTGGTCCCTTATTAAATATAATTTTATTGCATTGTGATCTGAGAAACATACTTTTAATATTTCTGCTTTATACTTTTAAATATTAAACATTTTATGTACTAAAATATAGTCAGTCTTTACAAGGGTACCACTAACCACTGAGAAAACCATTGAAAAAAGGTTTTATTCCTTTCTATTTCCTTTCAGTTCTCTTCAGCTATCTGTCATATCTAGCTTATCTAAAATTCTATTCACGTCTTTGACTTCTTATTTATTTTTGTTTAGATTCACCTAGTTCTGAAAGGGGAAGATTAAAGTCCTCTATTATAGCACAACTATTTCTCTCCACTTTTAATTCATTTCACTTTTAAAATTTTAGATGCTATAGCATTTGGTGCATATAGATTCAGAAATGATATTGCTTCATTATCTATGGTACTTTTATCAAATGTCATTACCCTATTCATCTCTTTTGATTAAATCTGTTTTTATTATTATTGATATTGTTTTACTATTTCTTCCCTCATGCAGTCATTAGCTTCTTTTTGGCTCATTTGAATTTTGTCCAGCTTTCCCCATCATTATCACCACTATTCCTATGAATAAGATTTTGTATCTCCTACTCCAAAACGTTAACTCCCTTTCCAATTATTTTTAATAGCTCATATTTCTTTTCACATCTTTCTGTCAAGTACTTTCATTTGTTTTTTGAAATAATTTTAGGTCTTTTATTTTGTATTTTCAATTATGGCTTTTTATTTTCAAAATATATGCAAAGATATTTTTCAATATTTATTCTTGCAAAACTTTGTTTCAAATTTTTCTCCTTCCTTCACTTCTCCTTCTCCTTCACTCCTCTTCCCTAGACAGCAAACATTCCAATATAGGTTAAACATGTACAATTCTTCTAAACATATATCCACATTTATCATGCTGCACAAGAAAAATCAGACCAAAAATGAGAAAGAAAAAAGAAGGAAGCAAACAACAACAAAAAAATTGAAAACACCATGTTGTGATCCACATTCAGTCTCCATAGTCCTCTTTCTGGATGCAGATGTCTCTCTCCATCACAAGTCTATTGGAATTGTAGACCTTCAAAAAAAAAGTTTTTGCTTCATCTTTTTTTAGAACTTCTACATGAATTGTTGTACAAGCTATGTTTTTCTTTAAGATTTTGTCTGTAGAGGTTTTGAAATCACTGTTGTCATGGACTTGTCTTGAGTTTCCCCATCACATTAATACCTTGTTATTGTCAATTTTCCTTTATTTGTTTTTGTTCATTCTTCCAGACTCGTTCTTGGCTTTGGACTTTATGTTAGGGTTGAACTTTGCATATTTCTGGGAAGAATACCTAAATTGAACTTTTGTTCTCTTGGGTCCTTCTTCTTTCTTTAGGTATTGAGTATTATGTTGTTCCAGGACCTCAGAAATATCTATCTAGGGATGTAGACTTCTGCATTTGAACTGTATAAATTCCTAATCCAAGTTTGATTCTTCATATTTTTTTACTTGTCCCTAGTTGGAAATGTAAAAGTGCTACTTCATTTGATCATTGTTCATCAGCTAGAAAGCTCTTCCAGATCAGAATAATAGAACTACAAATAATAATTACATTATTTTATATTATTCTATGCATGTTATATAATAATAGTAGTAATATAATAAAATAGAACTCTTGGTCTGAGATTCCTACTCTAGTTATTTCTTTGAAGGCTTCAGATTGCAATGAAAACTGAAAGTAAAACTGTGATTAGAGCCATCTAACTATTAATCTAACTACTAACTAACTTGTGCTGGTGCAAAGTCTTAATACTCTTAAGTTCCTGGTTGCTGGGATGCTCTTTGTGACTCCTGACCAGACCTCATCCCTGACTGATTATCACTCTGTCTCCTTATATCAACCTAGGCTGGAAAAAATATCTGCTTTGATTTTTTTTTCTTGGATTTCCCAATGAGAAGTTGGTCCAAAATCTATTTCTACATCTTTGTGGAGAAATTGTGTTAGAACACTTTACCTTTACTTCTTCCTCCTGTTACTTGGCCATCTTGACTATGCTTCTATCCACCTAGACATTTTGCCATCTGCCTTGTCACCATTTATATAGTGATTTCTTCCTTCCTCTCCCATTTCCCCTTTTTTTCCTGCTCTGGCTTTAAGAACAGCAATCAAATCAATACTAGAACTACTTCTGGAAAGGGAGTGATAATTAACTGCCCTGGGACTATGCTTACTACCTTTATTATTCCCCACACTTCTTGGCAACCCTTTGCTGATTATCCCTCTTCTATATGTTTTGCTTTCCCTATTTGAATATGTTCCTTAATAGCAGGAATGTATCCACTTTTGTCTTTGCATCTTCAGTGCCTCCCACAGAACTTGGCATATAGCATGTAGTTACTAAATGCATTTTTTCCCACCAAAAAAAAATGACTAAGGTATAAGCAGTTTGTTGATGGAAAAAGCTAAGACGTGCCTAACAGAAGTACTATCAAAAATGTTTAATAAAAATTTCAGTGCTATTGTATTATGAATCTGGTGGATGCCCAGAGTGCCTCAGCAAGTATTGTCATCTAAAGGAAACTAGGGGAAAGAGCACATGATAATGCTTTCTGGAAGAATTGTGGTTATATGTAAGGAAAATACTTTGGAAATACAAACTGAAGCATAAATAGACATTTGTCACTAATTCAGAAGAACTAAAAACTTGTTAAAGAAGAAGCTCTGATTTATTACAGAGGCAATCAAAAAGGTCTAACAACCTCAATTACTGCCTCAGCTTCCGTAGAGAAATTTGTCAACTTGTAAAGGGAGTAAATCTTATAGCTCTGAGTTTGAAAGGTCTAGAATGCTCCTCAGCATCCTCTCATTCCAGAGTCACTGTCAAATCCAACCAGTACTGATGCATTGAGAAGCAAGAAGCAACTTTTGGGAAGTGACCTTCAAGAATTATAGTGCATCTGGTGGAGGAGCAGAGAGGATGAAGGAAAGGGGCAAGGGAAGAGAGCAAAAGACTGTGCAAAGTACCTTACAAATGCTATAACTCATTTGATCCATATAACAAGCCTGAGAGGAATGTGCTACTATTTTTGCCATTTTATAATTGAGAACACTGACAGAGGTTAAGTTACTTGGCCAGGTTCAGATAGTAAGTATCTGAGATAAAATTTGAACTCAGGTCTGCCTGACTCCAAGTCCAGTGCTCTACTAACTGTGCCAGTTATCTCCACATAAAGTTTGTGGAATAATGCTAAATAGGAATTGAACTTTGTATTTTGCCTATCTCCTTCCCTGATAAAGATGGATGGGGTTATTTGCTCCCAAGTTTTGGGGGAAACATTGTTACTTTGATCTTGTTACATCCTCAAAGTAAATATTATTTGTAAAAGCTACCTAATGTTAAATAGTAGAATGCAACTGTAACACTAATCATTGGACCCTTAAAAGTGGGGGAGACAGGGATCATATCTGGTAGGGATTCAAGGCAGAGAAAAGAACTATGTATTAATATTTCCAAGGTACCTAGATCCCTGAAAGTCAGATACAGCTAATTTACCCCTACGAAAGTTTTGGGCCAGAGCCTACATGATACATTAAGAAAAACAGGCTTAACTTAACTAGAAAATCCATTCTTTTGGAACAACTCATGAGATACTAGTCATGGTTAAATGAGGTTTTAATATAGTCAGTAAATTATTGTTTTCTGAATATTAAGGAGGTTGTTTTGCCATGGGAGGTTTGTTCCACTCAACAAAATGATTGTTTCCAATTTACCAGAATTTTGTTGTTTATATATTCTTAACCTGTTTCTACAAATACTAATTTATTTGCAAATTGGTTTGTAAGATAGTTCAGAACCTTTGAGAAAACATTTTTCCCACATTTTCTGAACTCATCTAGAATCCAAAAATTAAAAAATAGAAATACAAAATGGAGACATTAGCATTTTTTTCAAAAGGAATTTTACTACTCCAAATGTGAATGTCTAAGTTAAAGTTCCAAAATGGATTTTTGACAATTGGCCAAACTGAGGAGTAATCTTAATTAGTTAATGGTTACTATAACTCTAAGAACTTAATCATATATTATCCTTCCTTTCCCTTAAAAAAATATGTAGTGTATTTTTTTAACCTGTCCTTCTAATTAACACAAATTCTGGGATCGTCTAGGTAGACTAGAGCTCCAGCAGTTTAATTAGGATGTGCTAATACCTCCACCTGCAACATCTGGTCACTGATCTCCCAATTAAATGTCTATAATATTCATGAAAGTAACTCCAGATTTTTAATTAAGAAAAGTCTACTTCCATTTAAAAATTTTTTCTTTCATAATAAAACTACAGACAATGAGAGACTATCTTTTGGAATCCAGATAACCAAGGTTTTGGTTCCCTTTAAACAATTTATATTTGTTTTCCAATATCTTTAAAACAATCGTGAAATCATTCCTCCAGAGAAATGTTCAGCAGTGTGCGGTACAGAGCTCCTGCTCAACAATTCATTAGGTCAGAAGATAAGACAGATTCCGTCCTTCCTGTAATAAAACAACTTTGGTATTGGTTTTTAACAAAACCACATCCTACCCTAGTTCTCCAATGCTCTTTCATTCTACCTTTTCTTGCCAAAGTGAAAATTTTCAACTTTCCCTTTGTACTTGGATTTTTTGCCCTTAGGGCAGTTATATGCTCAAGTACCCACAACTGAAAATACACAGGTAACACTAGGAAAATCTGTTCTACCTCAGCCCTACCTACACACTATTTCTCAGACACCAGTTTGCAGTAAAGGAAATTAAATTCTGGTCCAAAGCAATGACTGATGAATAAGAATCCTAAGTACCACTCTTGCACAAAATGAATTGACCTGGATAGGTTGAAATATGTGTCACAGATCTTAATATTTTATCTTTCCCACCAAATCTCTTCCTCTTCTGAATTTCCCTATTTCATTCAAAGGCAACAGCTTTTTCCATTCACCTACATTCAACATCTTGCTCCTTACTCTTTCTTCACTACACATAATGAAGTAATAGCCAAATCTTACAGTGTCTATTGTCACAATCTGTTCACTACTGTCTACTCACATTGTCATCACAATAATTCTGGAGCTTTTTATTGCTTGAGTCAACTATTAAACAATAGCCTAACTGTTTTACCTCACTCAAGTCTCTCCTCTCTCCATTCCATCTTCCACAGAATAGCCAAAGTAACTTCTCTACTCAGTAAGCACTAATGGCTTTTTATTATCTATAGGATCATCTTGATTTCATCCTTAAATTTTGTGTGTGTGTGTGTGTGTGTGTGTGTGAAAGATGTATAATGTATAAAAGTATAGTATTATATTAACAATATTTATAAATAAGCACATATACATATATTGGTGTGTACATTAAAATTTCTTTTTTTTTAATTAATTCTAAAATAAATTTATGGAGGGAGCAATTCTGGGAATATGGTGGAGTAGATCATAAAATTCCAGGCTCTCCAGATTTCCTCCCTAAACAAGACAAAATAGAGCCTCAGTATGAATTTAGAGTGGTAAAAATTAACAAGACTTGGTGATGGAGAGCAGTGGTCCTGGGACAACTGGAGAAGATCTAAGAAAAGGCCCCAGGATAGTGATTCAGCCTGAGTAAAGGAAACATCCAGGCTATCTAGGCTGAAACAACAAACAACTAGCCCCGGGGGCTGCTAGGATGGGAAGTAGCCTCAGCCACAGGAATTCTCACCTCACAGTGTTGGAGGATCAGACAGTTGAGCAGGGGGAAAATGAGGGACACCCTGCTGTTGAAGGGTGTCAGAACCAACTGTGCTGCTGAGATGTGGCCCCAGCCTGTGGCTCAAGGTGAGAAGGAACCAGCAGATGTCTGGTGAGAGTGGGACAAAAATGCTGTTGGCTGTGAATACTTACAAGAAAGCCGAGTTCTTTGTTTTGGTTTCAGGCCAGAAGGAAGAACTAAAGTTTATAACTTTTGGAAGGTCCTCAAGGAACAAAAGCATTTCCAGCTTAGGGTGCCTGGGAGTTAACTGTGGCTTGGAGGGGAAAGGCAAGGAATGCTGGGCTTGGAACCTGGATAAAGTTAAAAAAAAATAAGAAGAACTTAAAATCAGAGGCAATCCCCCAGACTCTAATACTAGAGGTGATTATAATAACAATCTACACTAAAAATTAGAAAATAAAATAAAAATGATCAAGCAAAGGAGAAAGAACCGAACTGCAGACAGCTGCTATAAGAATAGAAAAGACTGGGGTTCACTTTCAAAGGAGGATACTGAAGGGGGAAAAAAAGCTTCTTTCAACCAAAGAGTAACATCAAATGGTAATCTGCCCCAAAAGAATTATTAGAAGAACTTAAAAGGGACTTTAAAAATCAAATAAGAAAGATTGAGGGAAAATTAGAAGAAAAAAGAGAACAAATCAAGAAAACCAAGAAAATTATGAAAAGAAAATCAACCAACTGGAAAAGGAGATCCAGAATCTTAAGGAAGATAATGCCTTGAAAATTAGAATTGGACAAAGAAAAGTAAGTGATGTTATAAGATACCAAGAAATAATTAAAAAATAAAAAGAATGGAAAAATAGGAAAATGTGAAGTAATGCATGGAAAAAGCAACTGATCTGAAGAACAGATCAAGAGAAAACATAAGAATAATCAGACTACCTGAAAATTGTGATTAAAAAAAATCTTGATACAATAATACAAGAAATGATTAATTAAAGAAAATTTAAAACAAGAGGGGAAAACTAAAATAGAAAAACAACTGAAAGAGATCTCAGGATGAAAACATATAGGAATAGCCTAACCAAATTCCACAATCCCCAGGTTAAGGAGAAAATATTATGAGCAATAATTGTGCAGAGCCACAATTATAGTTATATAAGACCTAGCAGTTGCTACATTAAAAGACCTCAAATCTTGAAACATTATATATTGAAGAGCAAAAGAACTGGGGTTGTGGACAAAAATAACTTACCCAACAAAGTTAAATGTAATCCTGAATGGAAAAAATTAATGAATATTCAATGAAATGACAGACTTTCAGAATTTTGTTGCAAAAAGATTCAAGAGAAATATAAAGCAAACATCAAAGACAAATTACATGGGATTTAATAAGGACAAACTGTTTACTTTTTATATGTGGAAATATAAACCATATGCTTAAGATTCTCATTAGTAACTGAATAGTTTGAAAGAAAGTTTGGGGAAAAAACTGACTATGATGTGATGATTCAAAAAAGTAAATTGTGCAGGAAAAGGTAAAAAGAGCAATTATCTCATGTAAACAAGGCACAAATAATTGGATGGGTATGGAGGGCTAGTAGTGCTGGAACTTTACTCTCATCATTTCTGAGTTAAAAAAGAAACACATATACATGTAGAAGGGTATAAAAGTCTAAATTTATTAAGAAACAAGAGAATGAGGAAACAGGTTATGGGAGGAGGGTTTAGAAAGATTTATAGATTAAGATTTAGAAAGGTGGGAGGGGGAAAAAGGAAGGGACTCTTAGAGGAGTCAGTGGAATGAAGAAAAGGAGGTTAGGAGAGGATAAAAGAGAGATTGTTAAAAGGAGTATGGAAGAGGGAGGTGGTGGTTAGAAGTAAATCAGAGAAAAGATAACATAAAAAGAGAGCCTGAGAAGAACAATAGTGAGGAAAAATATGATGGAGAGAAATATGTAAATAATAATTAACCTTTGAAAATGAATGAGATGAATTCACCTATAAAATGGAAATAGATGGCAGAATGGATTAAAGATCAGAATTCAAAAATATGCTGCTTTTAAGAAATACATTTAAAAATGAGAGATACACAGAGAGGTAGAATAAAAAACTGTAGTAGAATGTTTATGTTTCGGCCATTGCAAAAACAGCAACAATAAAACCAGGAGTAGCAACCGTGATATCAGACAAAGTTAAAGCTAAAAGAGATTTAATTAAAGAGATAAAACAGATAATTCATTATAGGTTGGGAGAGTGCTATACGTCTTTCATAATATATATGTACTGTTGCCTATTTAATCTGAGAAATATTAGTGTAAGCAGCTTTAGTCCTGGGGAAGAAAATAGTGCCCTTAGCTTCCCTTCAGCTTTCTCCCCTGACCTCAAACCCCAAACCAAAAACTCCCACTCTCCTTCAAGGGCCAGTCCCACTGCTAGTGCAGTCATCAGGTATGCTGATTCTTTCTAGCCCAGGATTGTATCTCTGCAACATAACTGGACCTGGCATTTCTAATCAGTCAAGGTTCACTCAGACTTCCTCCTCCCCCCACTCAGAGGCTGGGAAATGAAAGTTTCTATGGTTCCTGCTGAGCTTCAACCAAACCCAGCTAGCCCCAGAGTTTTCCTCTTGATGTTTCTGTGCAGCTGGCCTGGAGGTGTTTGTACTTCACACTGGTCAGTCCCTGACTTGGGAGTCTTTCTTTGGATCTTCTTAGGTTGTATCAGGAGGACCTCTGTTATACTCCAAGTCTTCTTGATTTTTCATCAGTTTATGTTCACTCTTACATGCAAATTTGTTTTATTTCTGAGGAAAATCTGGAGAGCTTGAAATTTACTGACCTACTCTGCCACCTTCCTAGAATCTTCTCTAATACTATTAGTGAGGGATTTTAATTTTTCCCTCTAAGAACTAGACAAATCTAATCACTTAAAAATTAGAAAGAAGATAAGAAAGTGAATATAATTTTAGATAAACTAGGTATGACAAGTATCTAAAGAAAAAGGAATACATCTTTTTCTCAGTAGTATATGGTACCATTACAAAGACTGATTAATATGCTAAGACATAATAATTTTATAGTTAAAAGCAAAAAAGCAGAAATATTAAATGCTTCCTTTACAGGCCACAAGGCAATAAAATTATATTTAATAAGAGACTGTGGCAAAAGTAATTAGAAACAAACAACCTAATTTAAAAAAATGTATGGTTTAAAAAACAAATAGAAACAATCAGTGATTTCACTGAAGGACATGACAATAATGACATAATGTACCGAAAACTATGGCATAGAACAAAAGCAGTAATCAGAGGGAAATTTATCTCTGAGTGCTTTTATTGAAGACACAGACACACAGAGGCAAAAAGAGAGAGAGAAACATACACACACAGAGAGACAGAGACAGGGAGAAAGATAGAGACCAGTCTTTGTTTCAGCAGAGTATTCACCACAAGAATAGCCAGAGATAAAGTCCAAAAATCTTTATTGTCTCCTTCACAGTCTTATCTCCTTGCCTGGAGCTTGGGCTAGCTTTCTGGAGGTCCTCCAGAATGTGTCTTGGTTTCTGTGGGGGAGGCAGGAGGACCACCATGACGATCTCTATCTTGAAGTCTCCCTGAGTCTGGGAGCTTGTGCTCCAACCTCCAGTCCTCTGTCTTCCCCAAGTCTGGTCCAGTCCCCCTCTAGGTCTGACTCTGGCCTCTTAAATACTCTATTACAATTAAATCCATTCATCATACTGAGAGTAAGCCAATCATTATATCACTAGGGAACCATTATTTTTTGTAAGATTAATTCAATCATACTGAACTAGAGAACTATTAATCATCAAGCTAAACTAGATAACCATTTTCTTATCAATTCCACTGAATTGTATAAATCAATCCTATAGAGTTTCAGCCCTCTACAAAAATTCTATCTAAGTATTTGTTTCTTTATGCTAAGTGTTTTCTTTCTTATTAGCCCAGATACTAGGGAGGCTACATCTGTCCCTCAGGATTCTAAGATATCCTAAATAATTTTTGAATTTTTCCTCTTTATTGCAATTAACATAAAGGCCCCTACTTCTTTATAAAGATTCCCACTTCTTTGTTTTTTTCTTGCTGAGCTAAGAGTCACACAGCCAGGAAAGTTAAGTGTCTGAGGTGAGATTTGAACTCAGATCCTTCTAACCTCAGGGCTGGTGCTCTATCCACTGTACCACCTAGCTGCCCCAGGATCTCTTCTTCTTAATTACATTATTAGGGGAAAATGAAGATACAAGCAGAAAATATCCCACAATACTTTGTGGCATATTTTCTCTTCTACCACCTCAATCTCTTGCTTGGAAGTGACTTTCATGGGAAGGCTCAAAATTTAGTCTCTATATATTTTTGATCCCATCAAGTCCATATTCAGATGTTGCATAACTACTGGATGAACCTCCACTCTGGATTCTAGGGAAATGACCCTAGAAGTTTCTTCTTACTTTTAAAGAGCCACCTTTACTGATTTTAAAATCTGTCTAGGACTCACTCCTGAATTCCTGTCTCTCACTGTCCTGATCTTGCAAAACTCATAAGGGCAGAAACTCTGTTACCTTCAATTTGGATGGAAAAGAACAAAAACAAAGACCAAAGATCAAGGTCCATTAATTGAAGCCACATGGCCTCAAAGTGGAGAAAGTTCCAAGAAGCCTTCTGTTGTCTCATCTATTGCTGGGAGTAAAAGACCCCAACTATTAGGAAGGAATTCAAAAGGATTGAGGTGAAAATGCATCCACAGCCAATCAAAGATCCTCTTATTCACTTCATGGTTAGCTGAATGTCCATGAACATACTCCACAGATTTTTCTTGCTTTCTTTTTTTTTCCTTTCATGTCTCTCCTGGCAGCAAGTTTCTCCAGATGGGGATGTTGTAAGCAAGCTAATGTACTCTGTGTGTGCCAGAATCCAATTACATATCACACAATAATGAGATTTGTTCTAAACAGTACCTAAATTCCTTCCTTAAAATATACACAAAAAAGCATTAACTCCTTAAAAAATTTTAAATAATGATCATTTTTTCATCACTGTCACTTTCCAGTGGCCATCCACCCCTCTCTTTGTAACAAATAAAAACAATCAAAGTAAAGTAAAATGTCTAAAAATCTAATATTAACTGTCCAGGTTGCAGGGGTATCCATTAGAGATTTTATGCCACATTATGCAAATGGGCAATAATAGACTTGGGTCTTGGGTCTCTTCCAAAAAAGTTAGTTGTCTAAAGGCAGAAATCCTTTTATGGCATTGCCTAAGAACTGTTGTATGTATTCACAGTAGTGCAACACTTAATAATTAAGTTGGCCAATAAAAAACTTCAAGAAACCATAAAGAAAAAACATCAAATCATGCCAGATACAGAAAATTACCAGAAGGGACCTTATAAATGATTTCATCCAACCCCTTCATTTTGGTGATTGAAGTTAAGAAGGGGAAGTAACTTGACAACAGTCACCCAGATAGTGATAGCTAATAGTTAGTTTAAAATTTGCAAAGCACTTTACAAAGTTATCTTTTTTGATCCTCATAACAACCTTGAAAAGTAAGTGTTATTATTATCCCCGTGTTACAGATGAAGAAACTGAGGCAGAGAGTGATTAAGTGATTTACCTCAGATCACACAGCTAGTAAATGTCTGAGGCAGGATTGAAACTCAGGTCTTGTGGATTCCAGGTCAAACACTCAATCCAACAAAGCTGTCATTTAAATTTAGATCTTCTGAGTCCATATCTACCATTCTTTCTACTATATTATACTGATGGAAATCCTGGATTTTTCACTGTCATCCCACATCTACCCGCTTCTGTCAATTTCATCTTTTCAAAATCTCTTGAACATAGCCCTTTCTCTTCCCTGACATTGTCACCCCCTTAGTGTAAATTCTTATCACTTCATGCAAGGATTTTTGCAATAGCCTGCCGATAAATTGGCCTATCTCACATCTCTCTACTCCTAGCCATCCTTCCTTCAGTCACTAAAGTGATTTTCCTAAAATCAAGTCTGATCATGTCATTTCCCCCTATTCAATAAACTACAGCAAGATTAAATACAAAATGCTATTTTGACATTCAAAGTGCTTTATACCTTAGAACTCTCCTACAATTCCAGTCTTCTTATACCTTACTCTCCAGTGGGTATTTTTTGATCCAATAACTCTGGCCTCCAGATTATTCAATGAACAAGACACTCCATCTCTCTTTTTTGAGCATTTTCTCTATTTCCTGGTCCCAAAATATTTTCTCTCCTCAATGTCACCTATTGACTTTCTTGGCTGCCTTTAAGTCCCAGTTAAAATTCCTTCTTTTATAGGAAGTCTTTCCCAACTCTTTTTAATTCTAGTGCTTTCCCTCTATTGACTTCCTATTTATCCTGAATTGATTTGTTTGCATGATGTCTCCCCCATATTGTGGGTATTTTTTATTTCCTTTTATTCCTCTGAATTTTTTTGTTAATATTAATCTCACCTGACAAAAATCTGTCTCGTGGGATGTAAAAATTTATTTAGAATTTTAAGATTAAGAAGTCAGAGGAAGAGTCTCAATTGTTTCTGAATTTCTAGTGACATGTAAATCCTCTGCCTCAATCAGTCCAATGGTAAATCCTTTAAATATAATTTAATCTGTAAACTGTCTATGGATTCTGCCACACAGTTCTGCTTAAAGCAGAATTTGTTTTAAATGTCTTCAAGTGCATCTTTCTATCTACTATACCACATTGTTTCCAGTTAAATTTGGCTTGCTGCATGGATGGTAGAAAGAGGAATGGGCTTGGGGACCAAGGATCTGAGCAACTTTGCATTTAAAAGTTGTAATGAAATAGACTTTATCTTCCTTGTCACCATAATTTTTTTTTAGTTGTTGTTTGCTCATTTTTCCTGTTTATTTCTTGACTTTGGACTTTATGTTAAACTTGAATTCTGTTCTCAGGGTAGAGGTTTGGCAGGAATAGAATAGGAAACTGTTCTAGACTTTAGGAATTTTTTTTCACACTACTGTTTTCAAAGCAAATTCTGAAGTTTAGACATGTTTGATGCTTCCAAAATGTCATGATCTGGGGAGAGAAATAGTCGCTGTTCTTTTGGGGTCTTGCTCCCTTGTGACTGAAATTGCTCCTCTCTGCCCTGGAACTATGGTCTAGAAATGGCATTAGAGTTGCCAAATAATTCCTTGTCCCATGTCTAGTGTTTGTATAGGACTTCTCTGTAATGTCTTTCTGTTCAGTTGCCAGATCCCCTGGACATCTCTGACTTGAGAGATCCTGGAGCTATTGCTGTTGCTGTTGCTCCTTCTTGTTCCAAGGCACACAGCTGGCTTTGCTATCATATGCTTTCTGGGCTAATATCCTTTATAATGTCACAAATTTCTTTGTATGATCTCCTACACTTCTGTCTACTAAAAAATCTCACCTTTTGTTGGTTCTTCTACTTTAGAATTCTATTTAGAGCATTATTTTAAAGATTTTAGAGGGAAATAGTTGGAGAGCTTAACTGCTCTTCCCTGCCATCCTGGTTCTGTCCCTGGAATGATTATTATTTTGTCATTTGAAAGCCAGTATTGATAAACTCTAGTTCTTCCCACTTTTTTTTATTACTTTTAATATCTTGAACTTTTAGTCTTCCACATGAATTTTCAGAACTCAGTTGTTTTCTAGATATATGTAATACACTTTAGAAAATTTGATACAGCAGTGAATAAGTAATTTAGGTAGCATTATTTACTCAACCTATGCATGAGCAATTCATATTTTCCCAATTATTTAGGTCTGTTTTCATTTTAACGATATAAATATGATTTATATTTAAATTATATTTTATATTTTAGTTTTATATAGTTCAAACTATAGTTATAATTTTATATAGTTTATGTAGTTAAAATTTTAATTACAGTTAAAACTATAATATGTAGCATTTATTGGTTATTATAGTTATTAATTATAGTAACATTTCCACTTAAAACTACATATAATTTTAAGTATATTTTATAGTTAGCCTTTGGATGTATCTTGGAGAACACACTCTCAAATACAGCTTCTATAATTTTTTTAATGCAATTTCTCCTACTGACTCATCCTACTGGATGTCATTAGTTATAGTGTAGAAATTCTAATAATTCATGAAGATATTTTTTATCTTGCAATCTTGTGAATAGGGCATTTTAACTACACCATCTAACTATACCATTATTTGCAACAACAACAATAATAATAATAATGTTATTTCCTCTTTGTACTTATTTACTCTTGTTTTTTTCTTGTTGATTTCTATAGCTATTATTTTCAAGACTGAGTTAAATAGTAGTGGAGATAATAGTTATCTTTCAGATTATCCCTAATTTAATTGAACAGATATCTAACTTTTCTCTGTTACATATAATATTCATTCTTTGCTTTATATAAATTTATATTTTATCATATTAAGAAAAGCCATTTATTCTTATGTTTCATAAAGAGTATTTTTTAAAATATGCTTGGATTTTGTCAAAAACTTTTTCATCATCTTTTGACATAATCATGTGGTTTTTATTATTTGCAATATTGATCTAGTTCATTATATCCATAGTCTGTTATGTTGAACCAATTGCATATATATTTTTTCTTTTCTTTTCTTTTGCTGAGGCAATTGGGGTTAAGTGTTTTTTACCCAGGGTCACACCACTAGGAAGAGTTTAGTGTCTGAGATCAGATTTGAACTCAGGTCCTCCTAACTTCAAGGCTGGTGCTCTATCCATTATACCACCTAGCTGCTCCACCAATTGTATATTTTTGATATAAACCCAACCTAGTCAAAGAATGTCATCTTTCTAAGATGTTATGGCCTATTTGCTAATATTTTGTTTAACATGTCTGTATTATGTCAATTAGGGATATTGGTATGTATTTTTCTTTCTCTGCTTTTTCTCTCCTTAGATTAGTTATCAGGATGAAATGATATAACAGAAAGAGATTCAAAGAGTGTTCAGGCAACTCTCCAAAACTATAAGTTCCAGACCATGTTCTGAGCTGCATTGAAAATTTCCACTAGACTAGAATTTCCTCATTAAGAGTCTCCTATACCAATGTAGTCACATGAGCATTGCTTACCTCACATATTTCTGAGGAAAGCTTAAAGCATTATTTAAAATACACTTATTTTACAGATTAGCCAACTGAAGCTAAGAGTTTAAATCTAAAGATACTCACTATGCATCAGATGTAAGGTTCAAATGTACTTCTAAGGACACAACATTTACCTTTCTATTTCTATGAACTCATGTTTATGTAGTTAAAGCTCATATTTATGTAGTATTCTCTGTTCACAGAGTAGGTTTACATATATTATATGTATTATAATATATTACATATAGTATTTCATCTTAGGAGTATTAATAATTATGATATAGCAGAATCCATGATAAATACATAAGAAAAAACAATTAAGATATTATGAAAATTCACAGGAGAGAGAATTTCTAAATGCAAGATAAAAACTAATAACATAAATCTTCTTTCTACATAAGAAATTCAGAACACTTTAAGAGTAATAGTAAATAATTACAACATATGTGAGGAATTGGATTAGAGACATTGTTATCTATATTTTACAGCTAAAGGAGCTAAACTAATGCATGATTAGAGAGGTAATATGATTTAGTAGAGAGAGTAGCTAGAAATGAAATCAGAGACCCAGCATTCAATTCTCTCTCTAGCATAGGTCATAGCTAAGCCAACTCATTTCTCTGACCCTCCATCTCTTCTGTAAAATATAGATGATAATAGCAACAACACAAGATTATGTTATCTGTGTATGATAATTTGTACAAAGCACTATATCAACATAAGCTTATATTATTCTTCAGTATAGCAGCAATGAACCAAGTTTCTTGACTAGCAAGGCCAGGTAACACCAATTCTGAAAAAAAGCACAATCTTATTTCATTGTCCCTTCTAGATTCTACTACTGCAATTTAATTCCATGCATCAAGCATTTATTAAATACTATGTGCAAAGCACTAAACTGGCTCTATCTGCTATGGTCCTGAAACTTACATTTCACTTCTTCTTTTCCTTTTTTGAAACTAAAGTTTTTAAACACCTAATCTCCATCCAGTCTCACCAGTGTCTATCTTATTTCCTTGTTACTGGATCCTTCTTTGAACCTGATTAAAGTTTTTATCATCACTTGACCAAAATATTTTTCACTGAGTCATCAAAGACATACTCTTACCCAAATTCAATAGCTATCTCTCTGCTCTCTTTCCTCAGGACATAATAAAATAATACTCTAACAAATTAATAGCTCTAGAAACTACTCTTTTTGTTTTTGAGTTTTTTCTAGCCACTGGTACAATATAGTTAATTAAAAGGAATTATCAGGACCATAAATTATATTATTATTATTAGATAAAACATTCACTTATGAGCCAGAAGGTCTCATTCAAAGCTTGTCACTCACTAGTTGTTTGATCTGCAGATAAACATTTAACAAATCTGAAATCTATAAAATAAGGATAATAGTCTGGACCTCCCTTATAGGGTTGTCAGAATTGAATGAGATAATGAATGAGAAAACATTATGTAAAATATTTATGACAATGTAAGATATAATACTGGTATCATCCCTTCTCTCTAAATTCAAGTAAGATAACAACTCTAAAAATTCCAGAGTTGTTTTTTGTTCAGTAAAAATATTTTTTAAAATTGAAAGTAATAGTTATATGTAGCAATATTATCAAGAATATGAAGGTAAAGGATTAAATATAAGAGAATTTTTAAAAGAAAAATTAACTGTGACATAGTAGCTTGGCAGTTCCAATAAGTATCAGGAGATATAAATTCATATTCTATCTCAAACTTTTTCTGTGTTCATGGAAATATGATCATGAGAACCCTTTGGAACCTCAGTTTCTTTTTCTTTAAAATGAAGATAATATTTGCCCCTCCTGCTTCATACAGTTGTTGCAAGCAAATTGCTTTGCAAACTGTATAGTGCTATATAAATGTAAGTTATTTCTAAGAGTATAATGAATAGGGTTATGGTTCTCTTGAAAACATTTCCAGAGCAAGTTGGAGCTTTGACATTTGTATTCTACTCAAATCCTTAGATGATTGCACTACTATTTTTCATAAAAGAAGTCAGTTATCTTAAATATAAACAGAAAGAGCTGGACTTTTAAAAAATTTTATCTTTTATTATAGCTTTTTATATACAAAACATATGCATGGGTAATTTTTTAACATTGACCCTTGCAAAACCTTCTGTTCCAACTTTTTCCCTCCTTCTCCCCACCCCCTCCCCTAGATGGCAGATAGTCCCATGTATGTTAAATATGTTAAAGTATAAGTTAAATACAATACATGTATACATATTTATACAGTTATGTTGTTGCACAGAAAGAGCGGATTTAGAAAGAAAATAAAAATAACCTGAGAAGAAAAATACAAAAATGCAAGCAAACAATAACAGAAAGAGTGGAAATGTTGTTGTGGTCCATACTCATTTCCTAGTGTTCTTTCTCTGGGTAGCTGGTCCTATTCATTACAGATCAATTGGAACTGATTTGGATCCTCTCATTGTTGAAGAGAGCTCCATCCATCAGAATTGATCATCATGTAGTATTATTGTTGAAGTGTATAACGATCTCCTGGTTCTGAAGAATTGGACTTTTAAAAGATTATAAGAGCAATGTATTACTAACCATGATAAAGTTTATACATCTAAGGAACACGCTAAATATGCATGTGTCTTTGTCCAATTTTGAAAGATACCTTTAATGAAAAATTCATTTAGTTTACAAACTGACTTGTATTACTTATCCAAGATCGTATAGATTCCTATCTAATTGACCAGTTCTGATGGACCTGGCCATCCTCAGCAAGGAGATCAACCAAATCATTTCCAATGGAGCAGTAATGAACTGAACCAGCTACACCCAGAGAAAGAACGCTGGGTGATGACTAAAAACCATTACATTGAACTCCCAATCCCTATATTTATGCCCACCTGCATTTTGGATTTCCTTCACAAGCTAATTGTACAATATTTCAGAGTCTGGTTCTTTTTGTACAGCAAAATAACGGTTTGGTCATGTATACTTATTGTGTATCTAATTTATATTTTAATATATTTAACATCTACTGGTCATCCTGCCATCTGGGGGAAGGGGTGGAGGGTAAGAAGTGAAAAATTGGAACAAGAGGTTTGGCAATTGTTAATGCTGTAAAGTTACCCATGCATATAACTTGTAAATAAAAGGCTATTAAATAAATTAATTAATTAAAAGAAAAGAAAAAGAAAATGAGAAAAAAAAAGATTCCTATCTAATTTCTTAAAATTTCCTCAAAATATCAAACTGAACCACATATACATGATTATTATAATTGACTCAAAGATCTTTGGAAATGGAAGGGACTAGAGTAGTTACGTATTTGCTAAAGAATAACAGGGTCTCCTTGATCAAGCAAACAATAAACAGTGCCAATTTTCAGCATATAAAATAAAATACAAAAGGAATACACAAATAACAGCTGCTAGAACTATCACCTAAATCACATCAGTTATTTGTGCTTCAGTTTCTCAATCTGTACATTGAAGATAATGGAATTTGTTAGTCAATGATTTGTTGTTGTAAGGTATTCTAGAAATCCAAGGGTAGAAATCCCATTGCAAATGACAAGTTGAAACTTGTTTAAAACCAATGATGGATATCTAGATTAGAACAAGATTGTTGTTCTCTCCAGTTATGTTTTTTTTTTCACATTATAATCCCAGAAAAATATCTTTTCTTCTGTGTCTGTTTAATACAACAGCAATTATCAAATGAAAACTAATTTCAACTAATTTGAATATTTGAGTTAAGTAACATCAATTTCACTGATATTTTTCCCTTTCATATTATTGCATTGGCATTATTTAGATGAATTTCAATTTCAATTTACTGGTTAATAAAAACAGTTTTGATTACTATCTTAAATAACAATGTTTAAAATCCTTTTTTAATACTTTATTTTCTCTCAATTATATATAAAAACAATTTTTGACATTTATTGTTACTTTTTTAAAATTTTGAGTTTCAAATTCTATTTTCCCTCCCTCCTCTCTCCATTTCCTGAGATGGAAAACTATCTAATATAGGTTATACATGTGCAATAATGTAAAACATTTCCATACAGGTTAATTAAATTTATGAAAAACATAACCAAAATAGGTCAAAGAAAGAAAAGTCCCATATATACATATATTTATGTGGTTTATATATACGTATATATATATATATATATGTATTGTATTTATATATATGAATACCCAAAGCTTTGACACTTGACACAAAGGAGATACTTATTTCCTAAAGAATGGTTAGATAGATCCTGCTATATTAATGTATGGAATGCTACTGAACTATAAGAAATGAGGAATTAAAGAATATAGGAAAACTTGTATGATTGGAGGTAGAGCAAAGAAAGTAGGAGGGGAAAGGAATAATAAAAAATGGTTATGATGAAGAAGAAGAAGAAGAAGAAGAAGAAGAAGAAGAAGAAGAAGAAGAAGAAGAAGAAGAAGAAGAAGAAGAAGAAGAAAGAAGAAGAAAAGAAAACTCTAAAAGGCTTCCAAACTCTTGACAAATCACTAATCTTGATTCTGGAGAATAAATAATGAGACATTCTTCCCTCCTTGAAAGATGTTGGAAAATATGGATAAGGATGGTGTCATACATGCTTTTCTGTCTGCCCTTTTCTTTAAAACTTTCCTTTCAGAACCCTTTCTGCAAGCTGCCAGGACTAAGATGATAATCATTTGATAGGTGAGAATTGGTGACTGTGTTTATGCAGGGTTTGTTCTCTCCACCCATCTTTGCATATCCCCCCCAAAACTAAATTAGTTACAGACTTTTTTGCCCCCCAAAGTCCCACAGTCATAATCATCGATCCTCTTCCATGAAGGAACTATCTCATTCATCCATGAAAGTTTGCAGGAGCAGCTACACTTGTTCAAAGAAAAGATTTAAGAGGAAATTAATTGACTGTGGTATAAAATAGAATAAATAACTACACAGATTACAGGCAAATCCACAACACATAGAATTACTTATCAGATTTGCATACTATATCAGAATGGCAGAAAGGAACAGTCTTTAAATTAAACTATTCTGAAACCTAGCAAAAAATCACTTTCTGGATAGGGCAGATAGGCTTTTCTGATATCCAAGTCTCATGATTTCCATTTCAATGTGCTTTCCTGGCTGATTATTTTCAATTGATCTGTCAGACTGATGCTTTCAAATATTTGCCACACATTAGAAAATAATGATAAAGAGGTTCTGTCTATATGAAGACAAGGCTCCAGTTTAGATTGTAAGGTTCTTGAGGTTAGAACCTTATTTTTTCTAAATTTTCTATCTCTTCCAACAGCTAGAGCAGTATGTTACATACATTAATCAATAAATATAGTATTGTAGATTGCATTGTACATGGCATTGATTGTTGTGTTGTATTATATTGTGAAGTATTGTATTGTTGGAAAAAAATAGTTTGTTCAGGAATGGGCACTGAATTTTTTTTCATTAATTTTTTTAAAATCACAAGTATTTATTTTCTCTCCTTCCAACCCAAACTAAAAAAAGAAAAGAAAACCAATATCCTTATAAGTATGTAGTTCAGCTAACAAAACCCCATTTTTGTCATGTCCAAAAATGTGCATCTTATTCTGTATATCACCACTTTTATAATCATGGCTAATCTCTGCAGTGGTCAGAATTCTTAAATCTTTCAAAAATTATTTTTTTCAAAATGTTGTTGCTATAGTACAAATTATTTTCCTCATTCTGCTAATTTCACCCTGCATGAGTTCATCTAAGTCTTCCCAGTTTTCCCTGATGCCATTCATTGTCATCTTTTCTTAAAGCATTTCTTTATTTATCATCTCTTATTCTTATAAATTTAAACCAGTTGCTTGTATAACTTTAAAATGGGATCTTTATCAAAGAATTCGCTGCAAATTTTTTTTGTGGCCACTAGATTTTGAAGAACAAAACTAGACTAGCTGCTTGTATGGTCATTAAGCTTTTAAACACAGTTTTTAAACTTCTGCAAAGTGAGCTTCCAGACAAAACAGGTTATTGAGGTCTAATGAAAACAAAAACATGGTATTTTGGTTCCATCCCTTCTAAAATAAAATGACTCCTCCCTGACTTTGTGCAAATATGACCTGACTGATAGTTATTAACAATGAACCACAAGTTTGGAGCTACCACTTTGGAAGAGACCTAGCCAACTTTATTATATTCAGGGAAGGTATTAAAATGTTTTCTGCAACACTATAAAGCTCTTGCCAATAGTTTTAGAAAGCATGCCTTTGCAAAAATTTTACTAGCTTTCCTACCACCTCAATAACTGAAATATGGCCTTTTGCCAAGTATTTTTACATATATTATTTTTGGAGCCTCACAACAGCCCTGTGAGGTAAACAGAATGGCATTATTATGCCAGTTTTACTAGTAATAAAACAGAATGAGAAGGGTTATGACTTGCCCGAGAAAACATAAAACATAAACCAGGATGGGAAACTTGGCTTTCTGACTCCTTGTCAAATTACATTTACCTAATACCACTTGGAAGTTAGAATATCACTTAATCATACCTTTTCTAGCAAATATCCTTCCTCTATTAGTCACACCATGTCTTTCCAACCTCTCTCCAAATTAGCCTCATTTTATGTGAAGTCCTTCATATTAAAGATTGAAAAGTTCACTCTTCTTTGAAGATGCTGACTACTGCTATTAATCAGAGACTAGAATTGAAAGAAAAGTGATCACAAACTTAATGGAGAATTAAATTTTAAAATACTCAATGTAGAATCAGAGGACCTTTAGGTCCACCTCTGCTCCTATCACTTATGATCCTTTGGAGTAATTACTTAGACCCCTTAGGATCTCCGAATATTTAGAGCCAGAAGACACCCATTTGTTAGTCTGGTAAAGCCTTCAGAGTCATAAACACATATAGGAACTCATCCCATCAAATTATTTAACCCCACAGGACTTTCAATACTATAGACTATGAGAATGGACATTTGAAATCAATCTCCATTTGCTAATTTGTGCTATTCCTCTATCTCACTTCCATATAAAGAAATCAATTATTCTTGTGAATTCTTTGGTGTTTTCTCTGGTGAATTCTTTGGATGAAATATATCCAAATCCCCCCTGGTGTTTTGTGCAGATAACTATGTTTATTCATTATTATTATTAATGAAGATCTTTTGTATAACTGATACTTGCTGAGAAGGTACAGGTTTCAACTAAAGAATACCTTCCTTCTACCCTCAGGGGAGACTAACCAAGATAATGGAGTAGGAAAAAGCAGTACAATTCATATTCCCACAACTATTCCACAAACATCTAAGAAGAATACAAGACTGAATACAGTGGGAAATCTAAGAAGTAAATTCACAAAGTTATTTTTCCAGGTCAGCAATCAGAGCACAGAGCCAACCAGCAATCGAACTTCTGATCAAGATCTAGGAAGGACCCATGACTAGATGCAAAGCTAACCTAGAGTTACAAGGTGATTACAGATCCAGCAAGGATAAGTATTTTTTATGTACTAAGGGAGAAGGAATAGGAACTAGAAAAAATGACATCACACTCATAGCAAGACTGAGTTGAGAACCCAGTGTGTACTGAGGAGACCTACAGCTAGATGTGTGCCTGACAATGAATAGTGGTAAATCCAGCTTAGATGAACCAGAGTCTGTGTACTGAGCAAAATTCCTCCAAATCTTATAGTGGAACAAAGAACCTGGGAGTGTTTACAGTAAATTTTGATGATATTAAAAGAAGAAAGAGAAAAATAAAAGGGTGAGGAATTTATTATCTCACATAGTGAGGGTATGCAAATAGAAAGGTATACAAACTAGGAGGAAGGGATGAGAAAAACATATGTCCCTTGAAATACATTTTCATCTGAAGTGGTCAAAGAAGGTCAGAAAACACACAATTGCAAAAACAAAAATAGTTTGGTATAGAAGCACATTCTACTCAATATAGAAAAAAAAGAATTGGAATAAAAAGTATGGTTGATTCAGGCTGAGATTATTAATAAACAAAATAAAATCTAGAATTAATGAAATATAAAAAGGAGTATAAAAGGAGAGACAGAAAGAATAAGAAGCTCTAGGTGCAGAAAAGAGAAGTAGATCATGAAAGCAGAAGCAGATTGGATTGGGCATAGAGCTCTGGTGCTAAATATATTATTCCCCAAACTCTTCTTTTTAAAGAGGTTATAGGGAGGTGGAGTCAAGATGGTAGGATTGAGCAGCAACTTAACTGAACTCTCCCAAGGTTTCCCTCTAA
Organism: Sarcophilus harrisii; assembly: GCF_902635505.1. Lineage (NCBI taxonomy): Eukaryota > Metazoa > Chordata > Mammalia > Dasyuromorphia > Dasyuridae > Sarcophilus > Sarcophilus harrisii. The sequence goes on from NC_045426.1 coordinate 244,913,088, forward strand.
AAATCTTTATATAATGCATTAAATAGAATTCTGGAGTGTCAGAGTAGTTTCAGCCCAAGACAATTTAGGTCACTAAGTGAGATCTATGACAGTGGAGTTGATGCTTGCCTAGAGCAGCAGCACCAGTAGTAGGTGAATGTGACAGAATCAGCAGTTGTAGCAGCTCTTCCCAGAGATGATGAATACCAGACAATTATTCAAAAAGAAATTACAAGGAATCCTGAGCTGAAATTGGGCATAGGATTCTGTTGCAGCAACCATACACAGTTCTAAGGTGCTAATCCAGAGCAGAAATAATTTAAGAATTAGTGGACTATCTGAAAGCTAGAATCAAAGAAGAGCCTTATATTTCAAAAAATTATAAAGGAAAATTGCTCTGATATCCATTTCATGAACCTATCTGACTGGTTAACATGATAAAAAAAAAATCAGTGACAAAGGCTGGAAGGGATGTGGAAAAATTGTGATATTGATTACTGATCCAACCAATTTGGAAAGGAATGCCCCCCAAAGGCTATAAAACTATGCATACTCTTTTACCCAGCAGTGACATTACTAGGTCTTTATGCCAAAGAGATCAAACAAAAAGGAAAAGAACCTATGTGTACAAAAATATTTATAGCAGCTCTTTTTGTGGAGGCAAAGAATTGGAAATCGAAGGGATAGCTAATCAAGAAATTACCAAACAAGATATGCTATATGATGGTGCAATAGAATGTGATGAATGGGATAGTTTCTGAAAAATCCGGGAAGATTTATATGAACTGATGCAGAACGAGAAACACATTTGACCCTGTAGAAGCCATATATTAAAACTCTGAATAACTTTGCTCTGAACAATACACTGATCTAAGACATTTCCAAAGAATTTATGATGAAAAAGGCTATTTACCTCCAGAGAGAAAACTGACGAGATCTAAGTGCAGATGAAAGTATAGTTTCTTTCACTTTCATTATTTTTCTTGCTTTTTTTTATAAAATGGCTAATATGGAAATATATTTAGCATGATTTCACATGTATAATTGATCATTTATTGCTTGTCTTCCTAATTGGTGGGAAACTGGAAGGAGAGAGAAAAAACTCAAGAAGTCAAAAAAAATTTAAATGAATGTTAAAAGTGAATATATTTCTTAAAAAGGCAGAGAGGATGGGAGGCAAAAAGAGGGGGGATAAAGGAAAATAGAATGACATATAATATATAATTAACTATAACTATGAATCTGAATGGTGTGACCTCACCTATAAAACAAAAGGAGATAAGATTTATTAGAAGACAAGTATTGTTTAAAAGACTAAAAACTATATAATATATACTAAAAACATATAGATTCACACGAAGTTAAAATGTGGAACTGGTACAAAATCTATTATATTTTATGATCTCTAGCAATTATTAAATTGAGACAGGAAGGAGTATGCATATTTCTTAGCTTTATGTGGCATTTTTAGAAAAAGTTATTATTTATTAGAGAATAAAAACTCAAAACAAATATAAAAAGCAAAAATATTAACCATTCTTAAACACAATGTAATAAAATTCACATTCAATAAATAGCAATTGAAAATGATTAAAATTAATTGGCTAATAATTTCATCAAGCAATTAATGGATAAATGAACACTCCCACAAACCATATATGTTTTCATTTAAAATAATGATAGCAATAATTCAACATACTATGATTTCTGGGATACAACCAAAGCAATCCATAGAGGAAAATACATATTTGAAAATCTTCATAAACAAAAAGGAGAGAGAATTGAATCAGATTGAAACTAAATAAAGCAGAAAACCAATAAATCAAACAATTCTAAGTAAACACCAAAATAGATATAAAAGCAAATTTGAAAGGAAAAAATCCAGTGAAGTAATAAATAAAAGTAGGATTCGGTTTTTAGAATAGACAAGCCATAACTTAATTTGATTTCTTTAAAAGAAAAAAATCAAATTATCAGCATAAAAAATGAAAAAGGAGAATTCATAACAAATATAAAAGAAATAAAGGAAATTTTTGGAAATTATTCTGTGGAGCTATATACACAATTAAGTTCAACAATTTAAATGAAATTATGAAATTTACAAAAAAATCAGTTGTTTGGGTTAACAGAACAAGAAATAAAGAACTCACAAGCCATTGATGAATTAAAAACAACAACAACAACAAAAAACAGATGGATTTACAAGTGAATTCAACCAATTTTTTAAAAAACACATATTAATTTCAATGTTAGATAAAAAGCAAAATAAAAAATTCTCCCAAATTCTTTCTATGATGAAAATATGCTCATAGTACCTAAACCACCAAGAATCAAAACAGTCTCTAATTTGTATTAATACCAAAATGAAAAAAAAAAACTGCAGCAACATATCACAAGGACTATACATTATAGTTGGATTTATGGAATTCAGGGGTGGTTCAATTTTAATTAAACAATAAACATAATATGTCACAGTAATAGTAAAAATTATATGATTATATCACTAACTGAAAAAAGGCTTTTAGAAAAAAGCCTGTTTCTTTTTGTTTGTTTTTAAGGTTAGAAGCTATAGAAATAAACAGGTCTTTTCTTATCATGGTAACTAGTATTTACCTAACATCAAGAACCAGCATTATGTGTAAAAAAGATAAACTATAATGTTTTCCAATAAGATAAAAGATAAAGCAAAGATTTCTATTATCACCACTACTACTACTTTCTACAATGTTAGAAGTGAGCTGTAGGAATAAAACAAGAAAAAAAACTGATAAACATAGGCAAAGAGGAAAGCATTTCTTGCCTGACAATTCGTTACTTAGAGAACTCCATAAAAACTTATAGAAAGATAATGGCACTCTATTGAAAGTTATTTAACTTACTTTTATATAATCTTAATTCATTAGAACAGTTTTATACAGTATACAATGTAAAGAAGGATAGCAATTAACCTGATGCTTCTCAAAAATAAGTAAAAAACAAACAAAAAAAAAACAAAAAAGAAAAAGAAAACTAGGAGTAAATATGTCTAGTCTACTCAAAAAATAAAAAATAAACTATTCCACTGACAATTACTCAGTTGCCTAAAAAGTCATGTTAAGTGCAATTAATCTTCAGAATTAAAAAGAAATATGAATTTGGTCATTTATGTTAGGTACTCTAAGGTGGAATTAGAGGAAGAAAGTCAAATCAAGCAATTTCTCAATGGCATTTGCAATAAATGTATTCTTTAAGAATTATTTAACCAATCAGATTAGCTATTAAGTATTTTGCATATAGTGGCTTCAATAGCTCTCATCTCACAGATGGTAAGGGGGATGAACAACTGGTCAGAAGGAAATTGCAAGGAGTCCTTTGCTGCTATTAGGAACAGGACTCTGTTGCCTTGCCTATATGTAGTTCTGGGTTTCAATCTCAGAGTGAATAGGAGCACTAGCAAGAATAGAGATCATGATCATAGTTTAGAATAGAAAAGAGAGCTTGTGGTTGCTGAAAGATCAGATTTCATGAAAAACCAGATGTTTGGGACAGTGCCACCCTAGAAGCAAGACTCAACTTTAACATAAAGTTAAAAGTCAAGAAATAGGCTACGAAAATGAGTAAACAACAACAACGACAAAAAATAACCTGGCCATAGGAAACCATCATAGTAACAAAGATCAAAATGCAAACACAAAAGACAACAAAATCAAAACAGCCATTTTTTATATATCAAAGTCTCAAAGAAAAATGGAATTTGGTCCCAAACCCTAAAAGAATTCCTAGGAGAGCTCAAAAAGGATTTTAAAGCAATAAAAGGGTTAGGAGATGAAAACTGGAGAAGAAATGAGAGTGAATCAAGAAAATTATGAAAAGAGGGTCAACAACTTTATAAAGAAGAGACAAAAAAATTACTGAAGAAAACCTTTAAAAGCCAAATAGTAAAAGAGGCACAAAAATCTAATGAAGAGAACTCCCTGAAAAGCAGAATTTGCTAAAAGGAAAAAAGGTACAAAAATTGACTGAAGAAAAGAATTTCTTAAAGAGTAGAGTTGGTCAAATAAATGAAAAGGAAGTACAAAAGCTCAATAAAATAATTCCCTAAAAATTAGACTTGAACAAATAGAAGCTAATGACTTCACAAGACACCAAGAAAAAATGAAACAAAATTAAAAAAATTTAAAAATAGAAGAATATGTGAATTTTCTCTTTGAGAAAACTATTGACCTACAAAATAGATCAAGGAGAGATAATTTAAGCATTATTGATCAACCTGAAAGCCATGATAAAAAAAAAAAAAGAACCTAGACATACTATTTCAAGAAATCACGTAAAACTGAGCTGATATCCTAAAACCAAAAGATAAAATAGAAATTGGAAGGTTCTACCAAGCACCACTTGGAAAAGATTTCAAAATGAAAACATTCTGGAATTTTACTGCCAAATTCAAGAACTCCCAGGTTCACAGAGAAAAGATTATAAGCACCCAGAAACAAATCAGATATTATGTGGCCACAATCAGGATAATATAAAATTTAGCAATTTACCTATTAAAGATTCATAGAACTTGTAATATGATATTCTGGAAGGCAAATGAAGTAAGATTAAAACCAAGGATCACCTACCCAGAAAAATGAAGCACAATCTTTCAATGGAAAAGAAAGATATTTAGTATGATAGAGGACTTTCAAGCATTCTTGATGAAAACACTAGATCTGAATAGAAAATGTGATTTACAAATATAAGCTTCAGGAGGGCATAATACAAGGCAAAAAAGGCCAACAAGAGAGAGAAATCATGAAAGATTCAATAAGGTTAAACTATTTACATTTTCTACATGGGGGTATGATACATGTAACTCCTAAGAACCTTATCATTATTAGGGAAGCAAAAAGGACCTTACATGAAAAGAAAAAAAGCTGTAAGAATAATCATGTATTTGGAGGATGAAAGTGATGCGTATAATATTTTCTGTTTTCTAGTTTTCATTTCTCTTGTTTTGTTAATACACTGCATCTAGCCAACTAATACTAAGTTATATAACCTGATTAATATGATGCTTACAATATCAAAAATATTGAATAATTTCTCTTTATTTTCATTTTCCATAACATGTTCTTTGTCTCCAATATTTTAGGATTAAATAACCTACATTGAATATTGAATTCTTTTTTCAAAAACCCATTTTTGTTAGAGTTTCTATTTTTTGTAATTAGTAAATGGTATATTTAATATTTATGCTTTTCAGCATTTATTCATAACTTTCTTATACCACAGTACAGTCATTGTTTTAATAAATATTTTATTTGTTTTAATCAGCTAATATCACCTTCTAACCTTCACACTCATCTTCTTCCACTGAGACCCCACACCAAAAAAAAAAAATTAAAAACATGTATATTTATTCAAAACAAGCTTCCCACATTGGCCATATCTTATATGTTCACATACACACACACACACACACACACACACACACACATACACATACACATAACACGCACACACACCCAGAGTTTTATTCTGCATTGTGAGTGTTTCACATTTCAGCATATAAGTAGTCTGTTTTATTATTAGTCCTCTGAAATTCTGATTGGTCATGACACTGTTAAAATGTTAACACAATAGCATTCTATAACATTCTCCAATTTATAGACATTCTCTCAACTTCCCATTCTTTACCACTTCTAAAAGAGCTATAAACATATTTGTATACATGTAGGTATACTTGTCGTGGTAGGACTTGTCCCTCCCTTATTCTACCATCCATCTAGTTCTCCCCTTCCCTTTACTCTCTTTCTGCCCGCCCATGTCCCATTAAGTAAAATGTATTTCTATATCCAATTGTATGTGCATGTGTTTCTCCACAGCTTTTGTCTTTCCACCAAGAATGCTCAGTAGTCCTCTATTTCATTAAAAATCCATTTCACTTCTTGTTCATGTCTACTACATGATACTCAATTTTGCTGTATAAGTTATTCTTAGTTGTAAACTATGTCCTTTTCTTTGTGCAATATCATATTCCAACTTCTCTTTTCCTTTATAGTGGTAGCTACTCAATCACATGTGATCTTGACTATGATTCCTTGGTATTCTTTCTTTCTGGATGCCTTCGATATTTTTTCTTTGAGCTGGAAGCTATGGACTTTGGCGACAATGTTCTTGGGAGTTTTCATTTGGGGGATTATTTCAGGAGATGATCAATGGATGCTTTCTATATTTACATTGCTCTCTGGTTCTAAACAATCTGGAAAATTTCATTTTAAATTTCTTAAAATATGATGGCTAGGCTCATGACATTTGGACAGTCCAGTGATTTGTAAAGAAAAAGAACTTTTCTTCTCCTTGATCTATTAGTTATTTTTGTATATCTTATCCCTTTTTTTCTATTTTTCAATTGTGTTTCAATATTTCTCATTGACTTAAGAAATCATTGGCTTCTATTTGACCCATTTTTAATTTTTCAAGAAAACTATTCTGTTACTTGAGCAAGTTTTGTACTTCTTATGCCAATTTGTTAATTCCCCTTCCAATTCTTTCATTCATGACTAATTTCTTTTCCATTTTTTCCGCAAGTGCTATGATTCCATTTATAAAATTATTTTAACTCTTTAAAAAATTCTTGATTCATTTTTTTTGAAGGAATTGTAGTTGAGTTTATTCTAAATTATGTATTTCACTGAGGCATTGCTTGTGCATGTTTTAGGGTCATTCTCTTGTGTTTCTGTCTTGAATATTTCTGTTACTACACTAGTGCACTATTGAGGGGTTCATTTTCCCTTGGCCTCTTCTTCCAGTTTACTTCCTGACTTCATAATAGACTAGACTCTGAAACACTTCTGGAAGGAAGGCCAAGACTAGTCTCATTGTTGCTTTTTTTTTTTGGATTTTGGATTTTGAGAATTGTGTTATTCCAGGATCTCAAGGAAAGGCAGATTTCAATGCTCCCCAAATAATGTGATTCAAAAAATGTTTGTATGTTGCTCTGCTAGTCTGAATTCTATTAGTTTCTGACCTAGGTTTCTCTCTGTGCAAAGTAAATTTCTGTTGGACTCCACCTCTCTTAGCCAGCTGGAAAGTTTTATTAATTCAGAATGGTATAATTTTTTTTTAATACTGCTTGTTCTGGGATGTCTACCTCTACTTATTGGTTTAGATGTTAGATGTGGATCCTAGTCTAAAATCTAACCACACACAACTGTTGTTATTTTTTAAACTTTCTTCTTTCTTTGAACATAGTTCAGTAAGTCTCTACCCACAAGAATATTCTCTTTTGCAGTTCCCTTCTCAGTTTTACCTGGAACCATAACTTAGTCTTTACTTGGAACAGGGTAGTGGAGACAATATAGTTTGTCCACATCTTTCTCCCAGTATATACTCAGTATATCTATGAGGTTCCTTGTACATATCTGAGAGCTTTTCTTGCACTAATGCACAGGTTTTTTTTTTGTTTGTTTGTTTTGTTTTGTTTTGTTTTCTGAGAACTGAAGTGCTCCCCATATGGAATGTTTCTGTCTCAAAGACATTCCCAGTATACATAGACCTTCTTGTCTGGGTACATGAACTGAACAAATGACTCACTATGACTACTTCTGAATTTTCCCATCAGGAATTAGTTGGATGTACTTTACAGATCTTGTTAGAGGAATTTGTGGAGGGTAGCTCACCACAAGACTTCCTATCACTCTACCATTTTATCTACTAAATCCTAAATCCACATTGTCAATTTTTGTATGTATCTTGCATAGCTAAGAAATATGTATACTCCTTTCTATTTCCTTTCAATAATTACTAGATAAATGTTATATATAAATTTTCTAAAATTCTATTTTGGCTGAGTATGGTGATGAATGTCTCTAGATGTAATTACTGTGGAGGCTGAGACTGGTAGATCTCTTGAGCTTAGAAATTCTGAATTACAGGGCCTATAATGAGGATATTCACCCTAAGTTCAGCATTAACATGGTGAGCATTTAGGAATAAAAGTCATCATGTTGTCTAAGGAGGAGAAAACTGCCTCTGGCTCTGAAATGGGATAGTTCAAAGCTCCCTCCCAGGACCAAGCTCTCCCTCAGTTTACAGTAGGGGTGACATTAGAAGGACCTAGGCAGACAGATGGATGGATGGATAGATTAGATAGATAGATTTTTAAAAATGAACAAAATTAAGTGGATAAATAAATTAATGAATAAGCAAATTTATTTTTTTGGTCCTTGACTTTTTTCTCTTTGTTTTGTTTATATTTCAGTTTGAAATGAGTACAGTGAGGTTCCCAACCATTATAGATTGGTCATCAATATTTTCTATAACTTGAACCTTTTCTTTAATTACATAGATGTTATGTTTTTCAGAGTCAAATATATTAATACAAAAACTTGCGACTCCAATGTTATACTATTATTTTATACTATATATTAGTATTGTTTAATTGTATATTTTAAGCAAAATATCATTTCTTTGTTTATCTTTCTTTACCAAATCTATTTTTATTCTTGCCTTATCTAAAATCATGATCTCTACCCCTGCTCTTTTGTTAATAATAATTTAGTTCCTCTCATTTTAACTATAAGGGAAGTTTTGTTTCTTTTTTTAATTCTTAGATATTTTTCAAGCTTTAATTATAACAGTAATAGCTGGTCAATAAATCTTTAGGCTTGAGAAATCGTTTAGAACCCCAACATTGTCACTGGCATTTTCTTTAATTTCTTTTTTTTTTCTTTCTTGTTTGTTTTTACAAGCATTTATTATGTTTGCTTCTTACCACCACCCTCAATTATATGGTAAAAATAAAACTAAAACCCTCAATATAACCAGAATGCAGCAAAACAAATTTCCACATTGGCCTGTCCAAAAATGTCTTTCTCAATTCTGTTTTTTTTTTTTAAACCTATCACCTCACCAAAAATGGTTGGATAACCTGTTTTAGTTTAAGTCTTTCAGACTCATAATTTTTCATTACATTTTTTCTCTATAATTTTGTTATTTTTTAAATTGTTCTCCAAATTATAGTCACTTCATTCTACATTGGCCCATCAATTCTCCCAATTTCCTTAGAAACTGTCCATTTCATTTAGCACAACAATTCATATGCCACATTTTTCTTAATCATTCCCAAACTGGTGGACATATCATTAGTTTACAATTTTGAGCACAGAGATATTATGAACAAACAAAAAATAGTAATAGTAAATTTAAAAATAATAATAGTGAAAAATAGAAATAGTAAACATCCTTTACAGAACACAATGCAATAAAAAGAGGGTGCAGTTCAGAGAGCACAAACAAGAGATACAAGATTTAAATGGAGAAAATAGTGAAATTCTAGATGATGAAATAATAAATAGCAAATCAATTGATAATATTGTAAAAAAAAATAAAAATGATTAAAAAACATAACAAAATTTCTGGGATCTAATTAAAAGTATAGAGGAGAAAAATAAGATCCCTACGAGGATACATTAACAAAATAGGGGGAAAAAAGAGAATTAATGAATTCAATATTAATTTAAAAATTTAGAAAACCAAAGACATAATGAAACCCAATCAAGCACTTAAAGGAGACATTAAAAATCAAAAAAATAGAGTAACTAGAAATAACCCCTAAATATGCCAAAAATAAGTAAAACTTAAAATTGGTTCTTTTTAAAAGCAAACTTTATAAACCTTTACCCAACTGGTTAAAAACAAGAAGGCAAAAAATCAAATCAACATAATAGAAAACAAATAAGATACAATCATAACAAAACCTGACGCATTAACATGATCTGATCTTACTAAGCACTGAAAAAATAAAGTGATCAGAATCTTTTAAGCACAGTTATTTATATTCTAATAAGAATAGAAAAGAAATATGGGAATATTTCCAAAAATATAAAATATCCAAACTGATATTTGGATGAAAGACAAATCTTAAGAAAGCCAGGGCAGGGGGAAGAAGTATAATTAGTTGTAATGATACTGCCAGTTAAAAAAACTCTTAATACTGACAGATTCACAGGAGAATTTTATCAAACTTTTAAAGAACAATTAGTATAAATCCTATACAAATTATTCTTAAAATTGAGAAAGAAATCACCATACCAGACTTATTTTATGAGAAAAATATAATCTCAAAACCAGGCCAGGAAAGGAAAAAAGGATAAAAGGATAACTATAAGTTATTATTAAGAAATATCAATTCAAAAATGATAAAATAAAGTTTAAAAAATAGACTACAGTAATTCTCCCAAGAAATCCTTCATTCTTTCAATTTATACAAGAAAGGCAAGGATGGTTTCACCCTAGGAAAACAATCAACATAATTACTTAAGTACTAAAAAACAAAAATAATATTAAAAAAATAAAAATAGCTCAAACTATATAATTATCTCATTAAATATAGAAAAATAATTGATAAAGTACAATACATACTTATGTTCAAAATCCTGCAAAATTCAGAAATGAATTTTTATGATAAAAATACCTATTTAAAACCAACAGCATGTATCATATACAATGTGGGTATAGCAGAAACTTGCTCAGTAAATACAGGGATAAAGCAAGAATGCTCACTCTCTTCTCTATTATTTGAAAAAATAAAAGATTTAAAGACAATGAATGAAGATATTAAATTATATAGACTTTCTGATTGCATAGTAGTTTACTTGGAAAACTAAGAGAATAAGAAAAATATTAAGACAATAGCTTAAGAAAGTTACAAGATGTAAAATAAACTCTCAAAAATAAGCAGCATATCTACATAAAGTAACAAATTCTAAGAGGCAAAAATGAAAAGAGAAATTCCATTCCAAATAAATGTCTGGGGATTAAGCTACCAAAGCATACATAATAGTTGTATAGGCTCAATTACAAAATGTTTCTTAAAAAAAAAAATTAAATAACGACAGAGATTTTAAATGTTCATGGATGGGTTATGTCAATATGTAAAACATAATAGTACTAAAATTAATTTAGTTTTAATGATATACCAATTAAATTACTAAAGGGATACTTTATAGAACTTGATAAAAGAATAACAAAATTAATTTGAAAAAAGAGAAGATCTAGAATATGAAAGGAAACAATAGAAAGAAATAGGGGCTGAAGGAGAATTTGCATGTCTAGACCTCAAACTATATTATAATTCAATAGTCATCCAAAGCATCTGGTATCAGTTTAAACTTAGAGCGGATTTATGAAATGACTAGATAAGATAAAATCAGACACTGCGAAATTAGTTATTCTGTGTTTGATAAACTGGAAAATATAAATTACTTAGAAAAGAGCTACATGAATTTTTTCAAAAAACTGCTGGGAAAACTAGGAAGTAATCCAACAGAAATTAGATTTAGACCAGAATGTTATACCATATTTTACATTAAATTGAAAATGGATATATAACTTAAATATAGACCATACCATAAAAAATTAGAAGAAAAACACATTATACAGCTTCCACAATTGTAGTAAGAATATAGTATATTCTTAACAAAAAGGCAAAGAAACATTTTATTGTTGTTTAGATATGTCCAACTCTTCTTCATCTTATTTAGGGATTTCTCTGCAAAGATACTAGAGTGGTTTGCCATTTCCTTCTACAGCTCATTTCTGCAAATGAGGAACTGAGGCAAACTACATAAAGTGATTTGCCCAGGATTACAAAGCTATTAAGTGTCTGAAACCAGATTTGAACTCATAAACATGAGCCTTCCTGATTCCAAGCCCAGCACTCTAATCACTGTACTATGTAGCTGTCCCAAAGAGGCACTCACAAAAGATAAAAGATAATTTCAATCACATTAAACTAAAAAGTTTCTGAACAAACAAAAATTCATGCACCTAGAATAAGAAGGGAAAGGCAATCAAGTAGAAAAAAATCTTTGTATCAAATTTTTCTGATAAAGTTTTGATATGTAAACACAAACACATACACATAGATATTTGAATATCAATTATCTATGGTGTGTGTATGTATGTGTATGTAAGCACAGAATTAATAGACATATAGGAACAAAAATTATTCTCCAATTGAGAAGAAATAGTTGTAAACGAATGCAAAAAACAAAAATATTAAATAAAGTATTACCAGTCACAATCCAATAAAAATTAAAATGAATTAAAATCTTTTGAAAAAATTTTATGAATCAAACAACAAATATATATATATATATATATATATTAAAATAGGTAGGATTTTCAGGAACTAAGCTGTTGCAGTAAGTGTAAATCATCAAAACTCTCCCATATTTACTTCCAAACAATCTTAAAATAGTATACTCTCCCCCCCCCAAAAAAAAATCCTAGAACAGCAGAACCAGCAAAAAGACAGGGTAAAACAATCTTTTAGCCCAAGATACCAGGAAGATCATTCAGAAAGATCTGTCTCATTCAGGTAAAAGGGGAACACAGCCAAGGAACTGAAGTATCTCAGAAAGCCATCTGAAAGCTCCACCTCAGCAAACCAATAGGATATCCTGAATCTTGGTATGGTAGAGGAGATAAATGTCCACACCGCAAAACCCCTCTTACCTTCCCCCACATGCCTCAGCATAGCCAAATCAACTAACAGACCAGCTCTAAGAACTACTGGGTGGTTCAGAGTTTCAGAGAAGCTCCAGAGAAACAAGCAACCTTTCATAATCAGACCTTCAAGTGTTTCAGCTTAGGCCGGGGCAAACAGAGCAAACCTTATGGGTATCTAAGCAAACTGGCAGTTGCCATCACCAGCCCTGCTACATGATTCAATATAGCTCCAGGCAAACAGGCAGCCTCCAGTCTCCACATGCTTCAGTGTAGCCCTCTTAAAATGCAGAAACACCCCACTAGTCTCAGCACTAGGACCCTAACTCAATACTACATAAGCTACCAGACCCTTATGGACTCCAACAAAGCCATCTCTACCCATCCTATCACCTTAGCCAGAACCAGACATGAGGGTACCCCATCAGCCTCACGACCACAAAGTACAACCTGGGTTTGTAGACCTGGCAGAAGAAACCTGAGACAATGCCTCTTCCACTCTGTGAGCACACCTCATTTAAGAAAGGAAAAAGCCCAAAAAAGATGAGAAAAAAGCAACTACAAAAAAAATCTGATCAAATAAAATTATTATGGTGACAGTGAAAACTAAGATACAAGCTCAAAAGAGCACAATACCAAAGCACCTATGGAAAAACTCAAAAAAGAACCCAAAGAGGTCTCAAGCCCAGAAAAAATTCACGGGAGAGCTCAAGAAGGAATTTAAAAAACATATAAGAGAGGTAGAAGAAAAAGTGGAAAAACAAATGAGAGTGATATAAGAGAATTTGGAGAGGAGTTAAGAAGGATTTTGGAAAAAATGAAAACTACTTAAAACAGAGAATTGGCCAAATGGAAAAAGGACATACAAAAGGTAACTGAAGAAAACAACTCCTTAAAAGTTAGAACTGGGTAAGTGTAAGTTAATAACTATGAGATATCAAATTTAATTAGATCAATCAGATTTAAGATAGTGGAAAAAAGTAGAAGAAAATATAAAATACCTCATGGGAAAAACAACTGACCTGGAAAATAGATCCAGGAGAAACAAGATCAAAGTTACTGGACTACCTGAAAACCATAATCAAAAGGAGGACCTGGACAGCATCTTTCAAGAAATTATCAAGGAAAACTGTTCTGGTATACCGGAGCCAGAAGACAAAATAGGTGTTGAAAGAATCCATTACTCACCTCAGGAATGGTATCCCAAAATACAAATTCCAAGTAACATTATATAGACAAACTATCAGGTCAAGAAAAAAAAATACTGCAAGTAGAAAGAAACAATTTGAACAAAGATATTTTGAGAATTACACAGGTCTTAGCAACTACAATATTAAAGGATCAGGGATCATGGAACATGATATTCTAGAAGGCAAAGGAGTTGCCTTTGAAAATCAAAGAAAAATGAAATGATTTGAAAAATCATGAAAAATTAAAATCACCCACCTAATTAAGCATAACACTTCAAGGGGGAAAAATGGTCTTTCAGTGAAATAGAAGGATTTCAAGCTTTCATAAGGAGATAAGAATTGAATCCCCCCCCCCTCCAAATTTATCACTAATATCAAGATCCAAAGGTTTTTAAAAAAGAAAAGAAAAGAAAAGAAAACAACGGATTCAATGGAGCTGAACCATTTATATCCCTACTTGTGATTCTTAAAAATTGTACTATTAATAGTACAGTTATAGACAGAGAATATGTATAGAAGGTAAATTTGAGAGAATGATAGACAAATAATTAAGTGATAAGAAATATGAAAATACAGGGGCAGAAGGGAGAGGTAGAATGAGGGAGATTATTTCACATGATGAGATTCAAAAAAAACTAATACAGGTAAAGGAAAGATGGAGGCGGGGGTAGAAGATGGGCATCGATTAAACCTTTCTTTCATTAGTACTGTCTCAAAGAGGGAATAATATACTCAGTCAGTTGAATATAGAAATCTCTTAAGTTAAATTAAGTTAAGTTAACTTAACTTAAGTTAAATGAGTTACAGATTAATGACCAAAAAAGAAATAAAGGCCATTATGAAATGCAAAATAGATAATTTTGGTTGCATTTCATTAAAAAGCTTTTGCATAAACAAAACCAATTTACCAAGATTAGAAGGAAAGCAGAATGCTAATAATCTTTCCAGTACTTGTCTCTGATAAAGATTTCATTTCTCAAATATATAGAGAACTAATTCAAATTTATAAGAATACAAGCCATTCCTCAATTAACAAATGATTACAGGATATGAATTGGCACTTTTCAGATGAAAAAATAAAAACTATCTATAGGCATATGAAGAAGTGTTCTAAATCAATTTTGATTAGAGAAATACAAATTAAAATAATTCTGAGGTATCACTCACACCTATCAGATTGGTTATTATGACAAAAAGGAAAATAATAGATGTTGGAGAGGTTACAGGAAAATTGATTCACTATTTTACAGTTGGTGAAATTGTAACTGATCTAATCATTCTGAAGAACAATTTGGAATTATGCCCAAAGGACAATCAAACTGTGCAGACCCTTTGATCCAGCAGTGTCTCTACTGGCTCTATGTCCCAAAGAGATCATAAAAAAGGGGAAAGGACCCACATGTGTAAAAATGTTTGTAGCAGCCCTTTTTGTAATGGCAAGAAACTAGAAACTGAGTGGATGCCCATCAGTTGGGGAATGGCTGAATAAGTTATGGTATATGAATGTTATGGAATATTATTCTGTTAGAAGAAATGATCAGCAGGATGATTTCAGAAAGGGCTGGAGAACTGCATGAATTGATGCCAAGTGAAGTGAATAGAAGCAAAACATTGTACCCAGAAACAATAATATACAATGATTAATTCTGATGGACATGGCTCTTTTCAACCATGAGATGATTTAGATCAATTCCAATAGATTTGTGATGGAGAGAGCCATCTGCATCCAGAAAGAAGACTATGGGAACTGAATGTGGATTACAGAATAGTATTTATATTATGTACAAGGTACCCAAATATTTGTTCAATGTATTGATTAGATCCATTTAGCTTTTCTCTTTAAAAATATTATTTGTCATATGAAAGGTCTATGTGGGAGTAGGGAATGAAAAGAGAGGAATGCCAGAAAAAATTTATGGAGTTTTTTTTTTAAGGTAACAGGCAGCTAGCTGGCACAATGGATAGACTATTAGACCTAGAGTAAGAAAAGCTAGATTTCAAGTCCAAATTCAGACATTTACAACCTATGTGATCCTGAGTAGGTCACTTAACCCTGTTTACCTCAGTTTATTTATCTGTAAAATGAGCTGGAAAAGTAAACAGCAAACTACCTCAGTATCTTTGCCAAGAAAACCCCAAATGGAGTTACAAAGGCTCAGGCACAACTGAACAACAGCAAACAATGATAAATATTTTTTTCTTAAGAAAAAGAGAGAGAAGGCACTTTTCCTTTCTTTTCTGTTGATCACAAGATGTTAAAATAACTCCCTGAGTTCTGGATAGGAAGTTGGGGATCCAGTGAGTGCATAGCTGCTTATACAATCCTATATATGGGATTATATTGCTCCTGATAATATTTTCTTTCTTTTTTTTAGTAAAGAAACTTGCGAAACAAAAGGTCAGAAGAACTATAGAGGTTCAGTGGCTGAGACCATGAAGGACTCAGTCCTCAGGAGTGACCTGCTTCATTCATCCCAGCAGTGAATTTACTCAGCAGGTGAGATACCATGGTTTTTTGTAAGGGAGCATCTTGTCCATTGGCTTTGTTACACCAGGA
This sequence comes from Sarcophilus harrisii, assembly GCF_902635505.1. Lineage (NCBI taxonomy): Eukaryota > Metazoa > Chordata > Mammalia > Dasyuromorphia > Dasyuridae > Sarcophilus > Sarcophilus harrisii. The sequence goes on from NC_045426.1 coordinate 244,929,288, forward strand.
ATTGAACTCAGTAGGAATGTTTCTTAACAGTGACCTTAAACTGGATCCTAATCTCCACAGAAATTGAGATGATAGAAGAGAGAATTTGGAGGATGTTTCTGTACTTTGGTTATTGCTATATCTTTTTCATCAATACCCTATTATAAAAGGTAAGTAGAATTCATTGGTTAATTGATAAGGGAAATTCCAGAATGGGGACTTTAGAAGATACCTAAACTAATTACTCTCTGTGGCCCAGTTAATCACCATGTGGGTGGGAGCTTAATTAAGTACCCTAAATCTATGTAAACTAAAGTAGAAAGGGTCCAGATTATTAAGAACTTTAACTGCCAAAAAGAGGGATTTATAATTTCATTTTGGAGTCAATAGGGAGTTCTTTGACTTATATATTATAAGAAAATTGCTTTGGCAAAATAAAGACTGAATTTCAATGGAGAGAGACTTAGGACTTAAGATAATGTAGTCTTCTAAGTGCCCAGCACATATCTAGCAGCTAATAAATATTTGTTGTATGAATTTTAAAATAATAACTTTAGCCTATTTTGTTATCAGTGAAAGTCTAGATCTTGTGAAAAAGGAGTCTCTGTGATTTTGAATTTCCATGGATAAGTAAAGGTAGGGGTCCACTAACTTAAGGGAAGAAAAGATTGTTTTTATCACAGGATAAAGTATAAAACCTCCTATATAGGAAAAATATTTTTAAAAAACTCCCTCTAACAATCCACTGAATTTGGAATAAAAGTGCTCCAGAGTTCTGCAGAAAAGCAGAGTCAGCATATCTTTGTTATTTTTCCCCTGAGGGTTTTTATACAAGAACAATCTCCATCCAGACAGAACTAGTTAGTGTAAAAATAATAATAATTAATGTGATCTCTGATTTGATCAATCCAAAAATCTGCTCTCCACTTCCTCCTCTCACCTCCAACTCCCTGTACATATGCCTTGACCAGGCACTCCTAGTGACTAGAAAATTTCTTACATCCTTTTGAAACCATAACTGGCAATAACCACTAGAACCAGGTTACAAAGGGAAAGCAGGCAAGTCAGATTGACAAAGCAAGTTCTTGAGGCAAAAAGAAGAGTTTGGAAGTTTTGGAGGAAACTCTAGGGAGAAGTAAACAAATTGCAGACAAATGTACAAAAGGCACTGGGGAGAAAGATATAAAAAAGTTCAGCAAATAGAAATGGATAGACAAATCTAAAAAGAAGAAAAGAAAAAAGACAAGAGTGGGGGATCAGAAGTGAGGGAAGAGCACGAGAGAAGAAAAAGAAAAAGAGACAGAGAGAGAGAGAGAGAAGGAATGAAAGAGGAAGACTGAGAAACAGACACAGAGAGAAACGGGGGGAAGGGAGGGAAGGAAGGAGTAAGATTGAAAAAGAGTGAAAAAGTGTGTGTGTGTGAGAGAGAGAGTTTGGAAAATAGACAGAGACAAAAAGAAAAAGAGAGAGGAAGGGAAAGGAGGGAGGAAAAGAAGGAGGGAGAAAGGGAAGAAAGAAAGGAGAGACAAGAAAAGAAGGAGGAAAAAAGAAAGGGAAGGAAGGAGAAGGAAGGGTAAAAAGGTAGAGAGGGAAGAGGGACGGACAGAAGGAGAGAGAGACAGGAAGGGAGGAATGGATGAAGGAAGAAGGGAGGAAAAAAGAGAGAGAGGGAAGGAGGGAGAAGGCAGGGGGAAAGGAAGGAAGGAAGAGAAAAGGGAGGAAGAGAAAGAGAGAAAGAGAGAGAGAGAGAGAGAGAGAGAGAGAGAGAGAGAGAGAGAGAGAGAGAGAGATTCAGAGACAGAGAGACACACAGAGAGAGACAGAAACAGAGCTAGAGGCAGAGAGCCAAAGACAGAGGCAGAGAGAATGAGAATTGGAAGACGTGAAAGAATAAGCGAATCTGACATAAAAGACTAGGGGAAGAAAGGAGTTTAGATTGAAAGATGAATAGAAAGAGAGGTGAAAGTGGGAGGGAGCTTGGGGAGGTAAATAAAACAGTAAGTAAAATGGAAAGGAAATCAGAAGAGTTCTTACCCCGTGAGAAAAGGAGGAGGAGAGCGTGCTGTGCTGGGAGGTACTTGGAAGAGCTTTTGTGACTCCTCCCCTGGAAAAGCTCGGCTCCCGGCCATCCAGAAGCAAAGTCAGTCCAACTGACTCCTACTAGTTTTGAGACTGGTTCACTCAGAGGATTCGAGTTACAAAAGCAGGATCAGAAGCAAAGGTTTTAACCTCATGCCCGCCTGTGATCCGCTATCGTGATCATTTAAAAAATTCCTGGAACTATTTACGCACCCACTCCCTTTTTGACTCTTCAGATCCAGAGAAAGAGATTGGAAACTCTCATCCTAAAATGCCTGCATTCAAAGTGCTTCCTAAAGCCGAGGTGAGTCTGAGAGAGCCAGAGAACAATAATGTGTGGGATGGTGGGGGTGATTCCTGGTGAAAGTATAAAGTATAATTGTTCACTTGGAGATTCCTACTAACTTTTGTTTAGTCTCTCTACCCCAAATTCAAGAAATGGACCCCCATGTCGCAAGGAAACACGAATTTCCATATGGTCATTTAATTTCTCTAGGTATCTCCACAGCACAGCCTGAGCATATTGCTTAGTCTGTATATACTGAGTTTCTTAGTCATGAATTAACATTCATTTAAAAAAAAACATTAATTAATTGTAAATATTGATGGATAGCTTACCCTGAATGGAAGTGACAGTGTCCTCTGTTAGATCTAGAGCTTGGGCTGAGACATTTGGTTTTGACAGTTTAAAAAGTTATTAGCTCCCTTTGAAGCACTTACTGTAATGCTGTTATTTTCCTAGGAGTCATCCTTTTAATGAAATTTGCCTCAAAATCTCTTCTGATCTTTTCACTCTTAATAAAAAGAACTGCATTCACTTGGCCTAGAGAAGTGATTGGGGCTCACCTTAAGTTAATAAAGCCCCAAGAGAAAATGTGAAGATGATTGTGCATTTAGATTTCTTCCTTATTAATTTGGCTTTCAACGGTTCTTTAGGGGCCATTGAGCTGCTTTTCATGGCTAATTACTTGCCTTTTTTTTTTTTAACCTATAGATAGGAAAGGGTCAAAATTGAATTCTAAGGGTATTTTTTTCCCAATATGAGTTTTATAAAAAGAAAAAAATGAATGGAGTTTTTTCCAGGTTTGGATGATATGCCCATGAGTACTGCTATAGTAGCCTAAATTTTGAAATAGTTAATACAGTTTATCTGAACTCTTTTAAGATTCTTGCAGTAAGATATACAAATAGACTGTTGAAATGATTTTTTTTAATATTGCCATATTACTTTTTCTGATGCTTTTATTCATAGTCAAAGATCAAAATCTTGTGGATATGAACGAAGGATTTAATTTCTAGGAAAAAATTGTATATCCTTTAGGCATGCATTTCCAATTTAGGTTTGCATGGTTTGGTTTGGAACTTACTGACATTCCTGTCCTTGACACAGAAACCAACTCTAGCATTAACTTCTGAATTTGTAACAAAGAAGAACTATAAATTATGATTTCTCCCTTCTCTTCTCCACTTTTAATTAAAGTTAATTTTTTTCTTTAAAAAAACAGAATAATTTAGATGATCTCATTTAAGATCAGAGGAGTAGATAAAATGTTTCTTTGAGATGGTTTTAGTGCATATACACATTATTTTGTCTTCATACTGTTTGCTAAAAACATATGTTTAAAAATGTAATAAACAGAATATTTTATTTCCACTACATAATGAACACATCTTAATGCAGAAGGAAACTCAAGTACAGGGCTATGATCTGGATTTTTTTTTCAACTCAGTACAATGATTCTCAACCTTTTATAATATGTACCATCCTCTAACTTTATTTAGTAACAGTTGACATCCCACCTTAAAGTGAGATACATCTATCATTAGTAGTATTCTTAGTTTAATTTAAATGATTTTTACTTGGGAATCTTTGAAGATCTGGAGAATGTCTTCTGGGATAATTGAACTAACCAGAGTTACCTCAAAATCAGAAATTGGATCCGTTATCTTTGGTGATTTGGGACCATCACCTTTTAATTCTCTAGTGAAAACTGGAATTTTGGAATCTATTGAAAGATTAGGTTGGAATGGTTCAACTATTAGGTAATCAGTCTACTTTTTGCATTAGTGGGAAATGTATGATTTCCATTACCTATCATGACATCTGAACTTTTCTTGCATTTGTTCTCATCAATTCTGAATCCACTGTCATCTATCAGGCAAAGAATATCATTTTGAGAGACAGTTCATCTGGTTTTGGAGTCTCAGAGATGTCCAAATAAAAAATCAGGTAGGGTGAAGTCATAGTATAATATGATAAGATTTCTATGCATTTATAAGCAATACATTTTTCTATGTTATTGACCATGTCCACCCTGTACATAATTTTTTTCCCAGCATGTTACAAGGGGAAAAACTCATAACTTAAAATCAAAAGAATTAGATTTAAATTCTTAGGCTACTACTTTCCATTTGTCTCTATAACTCTGAGCCTCAGTTTATTTTTTGTGAAAATGAAAATAACATATCTACTATTTCTCTTAGATGCTTGCTGTGAGTCTAAAATGTGGTTATGTACTTTTTTTAAATTGAAGGATAGACTGAAATTATGATTTCATTGATTTATATATTTCCTGTTGTAGAAACTCCCTCTACTGATACAGTACAGCAAATAGCCTAAAATTTATAGTCCTAGAAAGTTATTTGGAGCCATTTAGAGGTTATGATTTGTTTATGGTCACATAGTTGGTATGTGTCCAAGAAAGCTTCCCTTGAACCCGTCTTCCTTACTCCAAGGCTAGACTTCTATCTTTTCAATCAACTGGAATGATTGGTGCTTTAAAACTGTACCTCACTATGGAAATATAAGCTATTGTTTCCCCTATTTCTAAAGAAAATGCATAAAGATTAAAGCTCTTATGACACCAAAGTTAATTGGGAAGAAGGAATATAGGGTAAAGCCAATAATTATCAGTAGGGCTAGTATTTATATAGTGCTTTAAGGTTTACAGAGTGTTTTACATACATTAATTTATACCTTTTTTATTTTGGAATTAACAAGTATGAACAAAAGTGAACATTTACGAGTGAATAGCAAGAAGGGATTATATATAAAACTATGAAATTCTATGGCATGGTTTTGAAACACATTAAATGTAGCATAATGATAACAAACTACCGCATATATTTTGCCTTCCTTGTGTTGTGTTGCTCTTCTTTCTTTTGTTTATCATTCTTTCTTTTTTTTCTATCACTACTGTCCCTTACCCCCTGCTACTGTCCTCCTAAAAATAAAAGCACACTCCTATAATAAATAAATCTAGTCAAATGTAGCCTGGAGATGGCATGGGCCTACCCTCATGATCTGAAGGCTACTCATTCACCCAAACTTGAACACATCCTGACAGGTCTGGAATTTTCAGAGCAGGGTACACAAAACATAACTGACAATTCTAAGAATACTAGTAGTGACCCTGATAAAGGGGAAAGCGGTAGATGCAATTCTACTACTTCCCATTTATGTGAAATTACTCATCATGACATCATTAATTCTTAATCATAAAATGTTTACTTTCAAAATAAGGCAAAAGCACAAAAAAATCCTAACTTTTATTCAATAGAAGACAAAATCAAGATTAATCCACATGTGACATTCAATAACAGCAAATGCAAAAATCATAAAACCATAACAATCCACCTATAAACCAATGCACACAGTGTTTGTGGGAAGGCTTGGGGCAAAGCTATAGAAACTTTTCAAGGAGTCATATGCATGGGGAAACTCATGTGTCAGTGGCAACTCATAACTCTTGACTACAATCTTTGATGTCCTTTATTCTTTGCTTGGGAACAAGTTACACCAGAGATTGTCACTACTCTGCCAGCTATTTTTCTTCTAATACTCACTATTTTCCTAGGAAAAGCTACCTCTCTTGAGCAAGTGAGCTCTGGAAACGGTAATAATCTGTTTTCATTCACAGCCACCCTTAACTGGATGTTGAGGAAAAAATGCTTTGCTCTTTCAGTGATATCAGGTATCAAGATCCTTGATCTTGCCATTACCCACAAAGGTGCTACTTCCATGTTCATAAATTCTGAAATTTGCTTTATATGATCACAATTTGTTGTCATTCTACCTTTCCCTTACTCTTTCAACCCTAGAACAGGGTTTAAGGGTTCTTCATTCTCACAGTAACTTCTGTTACTTCAATCTCTCAGTTCTTTCAACCCCACTGTAGGGGTTTTTCAAGTCATAACATATTTAATGGCTACAATCTCCTTCCTTCCTCATCTTGACTACTTAGTGAATCAGTTCAACTCTACATTGTCTTCTTCTCTTGAGTAGCTTTCTTTATTGTCCTGTCACTAGACCTTGCCTTGCTGAGCTTCAGACTTGGATTACTACTACCATCAATTGGTTCACTCCTCCTAACATAAAGCTGAATACACTTGGGGAAAAAATCACAGAACCATGCTAATTTGATCTACTACAAATTTATGTTAAATAATTTTATTTGCCCTTGTTAACAAGGCAATTCTTTTATTTTCTTTTATACTTTCCTAATCAATTCATTATCTTACTGGCCATTTTAGATTTTTAAGACCTCTTCATCTTTCCTCAAGCCCCATGGTTCCTTGTTTTTCCACTCAATCAAGAATTTTGTTTCCTCTTTCACTGAAAAAAAAAAAAAAAACCCTTAAGATAGTTACCAGAAGTTCCTTCTTCACCCTTCTTCCTCATCTTTCATCAAACAGATGTCCTCTACCATTATTTCCTTCTTTGACTTCTCATTGGATAAGATAGTTCTCTTTTCTTGCCAAAGCCAATGCCGCTAATGTACAAGAGATCTCATGCCTTCCTGTCTTCTACAAAACACTTTCGCCTCTAGCATCCTCTCCCTCACATGTATCTCCATTCTTTCCATATTCACTAGCAACTTCTCTATCATTTACAAATATACCTGGTGTCCTCCATCTTCATATATAACCTCTCTTGATTTATCCATTCCTGCTAGGTCATATATCTCCTGTAGCTAAATATTCTGAGAAGGCTATGTATATAAAGTATCTCCATTTTCTCTTCACTCATTCTTTTTTTTTTTTTTAGCCCTCAAAAATCTGGCTTCCAATTTCATCATTTAACAAAACTGCTCCCTCCAAAGTTACCAATAAACTCCTAAATGCCAAATCCAGTGGCTCTTTCTTAATCCTCATTCTTCTTGACCTCTCTGTAGCCTTTTGCATTGTTGATCACCCATTCCTCCATGATACTCCCTTCTTTTTCTTGGTTGTTCTCCTACCTATCAGACTGGTCTTTCTCATTTCCATTTGCTGAATCTTACTCCAAGTAATGCTCATTAACTGTAAGTATTGGATCCCTTTTCTTTTTTTTTTTTTTTTGATGATCTTATCTAGTTACCTATCAGCTACCATGGAGTATATGTGTATATACATATGTATGTAAAAAATAATATTATATATGCTTATATTTGTCAGTTTTTTCTCTGGATGCAGATAGTATATTCCTTCATATGTCTTTTGTATAGTTAATTTGGATATTTTCAAGAGTCCAAATAACTTAGTTATTTAAAGTCATTCTCAAAACAATATTACTGTTACAGTATACAAAGTTCTATAGATTCTTCTTATTTCACTTCATTTAAGTCTATTCATGTTTTTTTTCTGAGATTATTGAGCTTAGTTCCTTATATTTCATATAGCACAGTAGTAAACTATCATGATCACACATTGCATTGTTCAGCCATTCTCGAATTGAGCATCTCCACAATTTCCAATTCTTGGCCACCCCAAAGAGAACTGCTATAAATATTTTAGAACATATAGGTTCTTTTCTTTTTTTCTTGATCATTTTGGGAAACAGAACTACTAATGGTATTGCTGGATCAAAGGATATAGGCAATTTAAAAACTTTTTGGCATAATTCCAGATTGTTCTCCAAAATTGGTTGGATCAATTTATAATTCCATCCATTTTGTACTCATGTATTGTTAAATAACTTGGTGATACCCATGACTGGAACCAGAGCAGAGCAAATAAATCTATTGATATGGGAAGATTTCCAGTTATAATAGATAACACTAGTATCCAAGTTTAGGAAATGAAATCTTATGTGGAGATGGTTAGAAGCAAAGGACACTGAGTGGAGTTTCACAAACCTAAAACATGGTGGAAATTTGATCCTGAGAAATTAGAAAAGAGTAATAAATGTGGTATCTCATGAAAAGATTGCACAAATGTTGGATCATTACAAATATGAAATGTCCATCTCTATTGTAATGAATTCAGTGGAACCTCCACATAGAAGTTCTGAGAGACTTCAAAGACAGAGGTGAGGAGGCTGTCTAGATTCATGGAATCACTTTAATATTGCAAAATAACTAATATTCAGTCTGCTTTTAATTAAAATGAGTTTGTGGCTTACCCTTAAAAACCCAAGCATTTAGATTTTCTGGAGGTTTTTAAATAGGTTCAAGTTTAATAAAAAAGTACTATCATTATCTCACAAAGTTTATTCCCAGAAAGCTGTTTAAATTTTAAGATGTAAATAAAAAATAGTATATAAAACTGTAAAAATAAAAATACATCATTTTTCTATACTCCCCTCAACATTTGCCTATTTCCCTTTTTATCATTTTGGCCAATCTGATAAGTGTAAAATTATATCTCGAGATTGTTTTAATTTGCATTTTGTTGGGGCTGCAATCTTGCTAGCAAGGCTTACTCTTTTCCCTACACTATTGCCAGTACTATTGACTTTACCTCCACAATATCTTTTATATATGCTCCTTTTCTCCATTGACACTGCTACTACCCTAATACAGACCATCATTTTCTCATGTCTACACTACGTACCACAATCTTTTAGTTTACCTGCCTATAGTCTCTCCCCATTACCTTTTATTCTCTACACTGCTATCAAATTAAACTTCCAACCATGTCACCTCCTTATTCAATAAATTCCAGTGGTTTGCTTTTCACCTCCAGAAACAAACATAAAATCCTTTGTTTGGCAATCAAAGCCCTTTAAAACTTGACCCCTCCTACCTTTTTCAGTCTCCTTACAATTTACTTACCCCCACATACTCTGCATTCCATTGGCATTAGCTTTCTTGCTATTCCTTGAGTAAAACATTCCATCTCCCAACTCCAAGCATTTTCAGTGACTGTCCCTCATGCTTTGTGTGAATGTTCCTTCTCCCCAACTCGGCATATTGATTTTCCTGGCTTTCTTTGAAGTTTAACTAAAATTCCATATCTTATAGGAAACCATTCTGGATACCTCTTAATTTTAATGACTTTGCTTTTTAAATTATTTCCTATTTATCCTGCATATAGCTTGCTTTTTATGTATTTGTTTTCATTTGCCTCTTTCATTAGATTGTAAGTTCCAGGGCACATTGTCTTTACTTCCCTTTCTATCCTATAAATGTTTGTTGACTGATTATATATGTTTATTTGTATGTTGTCTCCCTCATGAGACTAAATATATTTTGAGAACAGAGACTTTTATTCTTTCTTTCCATCAACTCTACTAAAATGGGGGAAAATGTATAATGGAGGCTTGGTGCATACTTAGACCACCCCAATTAGAATGACATTTTTGAGATATGCTTGGAAATTGCTACTAAGACTATTGTAGGTATAGACCTTATGAGTTAGCTTACCACATGATTGAGAACAGATGCTTTCCATTGTCTGCAATTGCCTTTAAAGGTACTTGACTGAGGCACAGTCTCTTTTTCTAACATATTTATTAATGAAGGACTCTTTCACACATAGCAAGAAAGAAGGTTTAAGGTCCTTCCTTAAGGCCTGATGAACTTGAGAAATTGGTTTAGGTACAATATAGTTCCTGACCTGGAATCCTGGTTTCTAGTTGCAATATCTGACTTAGAATCCTGAACTCAAGACTCCCATATGTGAAGTATAAAAGGTTCAAGAGTTATATAGTTTCTGGGTAATTAATCATTTAATTAATCATGCTAGCATCTAATTATTAAAAGGGGCCAATGGCACTCTTAAATTCCAAAGACCTTTCATGGTATCCATTTAATGCTTATATGACCTGTAAAGAAAGGGTGCTCCTGAAAGTGGCATTCAATTCTGCTTGGCTAACAAGAAATGAAAGAATCAATATAATAATGAGAGGTAAGCCTGGTGTAGTGAGGGGCTAGGGGAATGTGACTTTGATTATGTTATTTACTTCCAGATCACTCCCAGCTTTGAGCAACTGAGGCAAAAAATTTATTCCCACCTGAGCCTGAATAAAGCACAAGGGGCTGGAATCCTCCTTAGATTAAATTCTTCTTAAGGTTCTCTAGTTAAATGGGGCAATAACTACAAGACTTTATTTCATCATTCAACATACCCTTCAAAGAATTAAGCTTTAACCTAATCTCCAAATGAGGAATGGGGGAAAATATCCTTTATCTCCCTAATATTTGGCTACCTAATAATCATTGACATATTAAACCAACCATGAATTCCTGATATACATCAAACCTGATCAAACTGAATGATATTGTTAAAACTTGCACATTTTGTTAATATTTTATTCATTATTTCTTTAGCAATATACATCAGAAATATTGGCTTACAATTTTATTTCTTTACTTTATCTGTCCCAGGCTTGGTTATGTCATACAGAGTCTTTGGTAGGGTGTTTTCTTTCTCTAATTTTGCAATAATAACCAAAAAACTTTTATATTAGAGTTCATTTTTCTTGAAATGTTTGGTAGAAATAAAATTAGATTATGTAAACCTTCTTATTTTTGTTGTGCCAGTCTGTGTATCTTGATTTTTTGCAAATATTTATTGCATTTCTTTTATCAGTTTTCTTGGCTTATGTATGATTAGCCAAAATTATTTTTTGATAATTTCATTCATCTTTATTGTGAATTCTCATATTTCATTTTTGTATATGGTAATTTGGCTTGTTGTTAATTTTTTCCAAATAAGCTAACATCTAAAAAACTGCTACATCCTTAAATGCCCTTTGTCCTCTTTCTGGCCATTCTGTCATGATTAGCACAATTTGGTCCTTAGAAAACAGATTTAGTCTGTTACTGGCAGAGGTATCTTGGTAAATGTTTTACAGACAGGGGTTTATTTTTACCTATATAGCAATAAGAAATATTTTTACATAAGATAATTGGTCATCACATGTTCCAGAACTAATTATAACTATTTTCAAAATGACCACCATGAATATAATTGCAGTTTATTGCATAAACAATGGTTGCGGAAAGGTAAAGTGATATAGAGATTTCATGAAGAATTAGATGTGTCCCTTCAAATCAAATCAACATTTATTCTGATATTTGACTTCAATTCAAAGGGAGGAAAAGATAAAAATGGAAAGAAATATGTGGGAAAGTATAATTCAAGAAGAAATTATGTGAAAGATTAATGATTTGTAGATTACTTAGAAAACTCTTGTCCATGTATTAAGATATGCACTGTTTAAGAAAATAATTGTAGGTCATATACAAACACTAGGAATAATGAAATAGATTATATTTTAACATGTAAGGACTATCCCTGAATTAGCTTTCTTTGATGAAATTATCCATTGTTTTTATGATTTATTCTTTGACTTATATTGCTGAAATCAAAAGTATCAAACACACAACTGGCCATGTGTGGCCCACAATACTTTTGAGTGAAACATGACCAAGATTAAAATGCAATTAGGAATTATTTTTATAAATAAAATAAAACATGAATAATGCTAATATGTGGTTTCCTAAGCCAATATGCTCCTGTAGAGATTCTTAAATATAATCTAGAAACCCCCATTTCTATTTGAGTTTGAAACCACTGGCTTAATGACATTTTGCCTCCATTTAAATTTGAGTACTATTTATTGATCATATTTTTGTCAGTTAAGGAGACATTTAATATAATATTTTTATATTTGTTTATGAGGTTTTATGCTTTAATACATGGCTATTTTTGTAAATGGGCAGATAGGTGGCACAATAGATAAAAGGTCAGGCCTCTATCAGTCAGGATGACTGAATTCAAAGCTAGCCTCAGATACTTAGTAGCTGTGTGACCTTGGACAAGTCACTTAACCTTGTTTGCCTCAGTTCTTCATCCATCAATTGAGTTGGAAAAGGAAATGACAAACCAGTCTAGTGTCTTTGGCAAGAAAACCGCAGATGGAGTTACAAAAAGTCAGACATAACCGAACAACAACTATTTTTGTAAAAGTACCATTAGCTACTGAGGAATACATATACTTCTTTTTTTATTCCTTTTCAGTGAGTACTGGAAATATAGCATATCTATTTTTTTTTTAAATAAGTCCCTTAACTCCTTTCTGTTTTGTCTTTTTGTTAGATTTTGCTAGGCTTGAAAGGGGTAAATTGAGTTCCTTATATTATTATCTATGTCTTCCTTGTGGCAATATTAGCATATCTTTTAAGTATCTTGACATTGTTGGATTGTTACTTTCTAATCTATTCTGTTATAGTTCTGTTGTTTAATGGGTGAATTCATAAACATTCACTTTCATAGTAATAAACATTAATTGTGCTTTCCCTTTCACCATTTGTCTTATAATTTTTCCTTTCTTTGTTTTCCTTGCCCCTCTTTTAAAAAGAAGGCACAGACCCTGATCAGTAAAGTAATTCTTACATTTTTTTTCCTCTCCTTTTAATTTCTCCTTTGTGATCCATACTCTATAGTTGAAATTTGTTTGTGATTTTTCCTTCCCTCTCCTGGCCTTTTCATACCGCTCCTAAGTTTTCCATGCTTCCAGAGGTATGGTGACTCAGTGGATAAAGCATAAGTACCAGAGTTAAGAACACCTGAGCTTAAATCTAACTTCAGAAACTTATCATCTGTGTGAATCTGAACAAGTCACTTAACTTCTGTCTCAGTTTCCTCAGCTATAAAATGGACATCATACTACACATAACTTTCCAGGATTGGTTTGCTGTGAAGATAAAATGAGATAATATTTATAAAGCACTTAGCACATTGCCTAGACCATAGCAGGTACTCTATTCTATATTCTATTCTATAAATTCTTATTCCCTCCTTATCCCCACCTATTTCCTTGTTGAATTTATTCAGCAAATTTGTGTTTATGAGAGAGAAATAGAGAGAGACAGAGATTTCTTGTGTGATCCAGGAGGATTTCTGAAGAGTCCCTGTGATAGACAAATATTAAGGAAGTAAGAAGAAACTTCTTCCTTGACAGAATTATTTGAATTGTAGTGCTATAAAGACTTATACAGAAAATTATATGAAAAGTACTTGTGGAAGAGGCAAGTACAGTGTATTGTGAAAACATTGCTTCCCATAATTACAGAACAGAAGAAATAAGATTAAAAGCATATATATCGAGTGGGAATATTAGGAAAATTCTTTAAAAGTTTTAATTAATATCTGGAATAAAACAATTGAAAGGACTCAATTATTGAGGGTCTAAAGTTGTTTGGAAATTCTCAGATTAGAGAGGGCTCACTCTGATTAATAAGAGATTTTATTAATACATACTTATAGACAGAGATATTATTAATCTCAGACCTCCTAAAAGGATCATTTTCTGCCTGATTGGGCTGGCATGGGAGCTGGCATTATCTTCTGCTATCACACACAGAAATATAGTGACATTTCTTAAAGTGCTCCCAGGCTGCACATATTGCTCAATCCTGACTATATTATTAATGACCTAAGGGAGGCTGGCTCCATTGTCTACTGCAGTCCTGATAAACTCTGACCAGATTTTGGAGATCATTCTAGTCTCAGGACTCCTGGTGGGACTCCAAACATGTGAGCTACCTGTAAGCTATTTTAGCTTTTTCTCCTGCTATGACTGTAATAAAATTTCTGTCTTCTGAACGTTTAGAGAACCCTAAAGGTAGTTTTGCAGCTAGAAATTTAGCCTACTGTTGACTTCACCCTCCCATTTGTTTGTATTAGTCTGGGGTGATTGAATTAAGGAATTTAGTATTATTTCTCTTTTGCTTTTTTGATCATTGTTTCCTCTGGTGCCTTTTTAAACTTTTCTGAGGTAATAGAGTAGTGAAAGGGAGACAAATACAAGCTGGGTTAATCTTTCATCCAACGTCTTATTGAGAAATTTATCTTTTATTTTGACAGCAAGTCAACAGTTCAAAAACTCTCATTCTGTGCTATTCACTCTGCTACATCCTGTAGATTTTTTTAAATGAGGAGGGAGGAGAAAAATGGCTCTACTTTCAAGGAGCTTACATTTTTCTGGAGGGGTACAACATGCAAACAACTACATACATAAATGTGTGTGTGTGTGTGTGTGTGTGAATGGAAAGTGGTGGTATTGTTTATCCTTTGTTCTCAAAGAGTACCAATGACATCAGGAAAGTGATGTCATGACTTGCAATTAAATTGAAGTGAAGCAGGGATATGCAAAGTCACAAGTCTTACTCTCTTCTCTGGATCTGAGTTCAGATATATATCTGGATGAATGGAGATGGTCCTTTTAAAGTAGTACCTTTCCCAATATTAGTTTGTTTGAGACAAAACCCATTCAGTGAATAAAGACCAGGGAAGGGTTGAGGCAAAAAAAGTAGATGTACACCCAAAAGGAAGGTATTGACTTTGTGATAGGGAGGAGATGCAATTGGCAGCTAGATGGTACAGTGGTTAGAGCACTGAACCTGGAGTAAAAACACCTGACTTCAATTCTACCTCATATACTTACCTTGTGCAAATCACTTAATCTCTGTCTGCTTCAGTTTCCTCATATGTAAAATGGAGAGAATAATAGTTGTGAAAATGAAATGAGAAAATATTTGTACTTTGTAAATCTAAAAACACTACATAAATGCTATACGTTATTATTACAACTATCATTACATTATTATTGCAGAGGGTGAGATTTTAACTGAGATGTGGAGGAAGCCAAGGGCCATAGATGAAAACATAGAGCATTCCAAAATTGGGGAAAAGCAAATAAAAAGGCATTTAAGTTAAGGGACAGAGTGTTCTTGTTTGAGGAACAGCAAGGAAGCCAGTACTGCTAAATAGTAAAGTTTATGGAGGACAGTAGACTAGAAGAAGAGGAAAGGGATAGTTTGGGAAGGACTTGAAAGACCAAACAAAAAGATTTATATTTGATTCTCAGGGTAATAGGGAGCTCCTGGAGTTTAATGAGAACATACGTGTTGGAGGGAGGATGACATGAACTTTAGGAAGATCACACCGAGTGTAAAATGGAATGGAATGAGGAAGAGTCTTCAGACAATGACTCATCAGAAGGCTATTATTGTAATTCAAGTATGAGGTGATCAAGATCTGTACTATAAAGTCAGAGGACAGAAAGTGGAAAGTGAGGTGAAGAGAGAATACAATACATGATACAAAGATAGAATCAATAGGACTTAGCAACAGATTGGATTTGTGCAACAAAAGAGAGTGAAAAGTCAGGGATAACAATGAATTTGAAAGCCTTGATGACTGGAAAGGTGGAGGTACTATAAACAGTAAAAGGGAAGTTTGAAAATAAATGGTTTTTGAGAGAAAGATAAGTTCAGTTTTGGACATATTGAATTTCAGATATTTACAGGACACCCAAATTCGATGTCCAGTAGACATTTGGAGATGTAAGACAGGTCAGAAGAGAGAGTACTCTCTGTATGTGTATACATACACGCACATATATTTATATGTATGTATGTCTGAAAATCATCTGCACAGAGGTGATAATGAACCCATAGGTCACCAAGCAAGACAGTTTAAAGAGAGAAGAGAAGATGACCTAAGGAAGAGCTTTGCAAACCCCATGCTTAGTAATCATGAACTGAATGAATATCAAGCAAAAGAAATTGAAGACTGGTAAGAGGGTAGGAAGAAAACCAGAAGAAAGCAGTATTGCAAAAAATGAAGAAAAGAGAGTATGAAGCAAAAGAGAATTATCCACATTGTCAAAGGCTAAAGAGATGACAAGAAGGATGAGATTTGAGCAAAAGCCATTAGCTCTGGCAATTAAAAGATCACTGGTAACTGGAGTGAGTAGTTTCAATTGAATAATAAAGTTAGAAGATAGATTTTAAAGAGTATAGAAGAGAATGAGAGAAGTAGAGGAATTAATTACAAATGGCTTTCTCAAAAGGGCTTAGCCACAAAATAAAGGAGATAAAGGTTCTAAGTAAAATAAATGAATCAAATGAGTGATTTTTTTTTCCCCTAAGGATCAAAGAAAGATGAGCTTGTGAGTGAATAGCAGAGAAGCCACTAGTACATGAGGAGACCTTAATGCTTTTTTTTAAGAAAGTAGAGAGTGATTTTTCTGGGGAAGATGGGATGGAAAGGGATCACATGTGGATGTATGAGGGTTAGCTTTCTCAAGAAAAGGGGGCAGTTCTTCATGTGAGAACTGAACTGAACTGAGAGGTGAAGGAAGAGATAATGGATGAATACATGTAAATGATATGAGGTCAGGATTTGGGAAAGGCTTTTCTTTTTAAGCAAATGGCCTTAATTTTTTTCAGTGAGCCAAGTTTCTCAGCTAAGAAAGTGGGAGTGAGGGCTGTCAAAGGAGATTTGAGAAAGGAGAGAACAGGTTTAGAAAAGCTGCTGCGATGAATAGGATCATGATTCAGTTGGGGAGATATGTTATCCTTCTTAGATGAAGATCCAGTTGAGATTATGTAACAAATTTCTAGTGAATCCAATCAAACAATTTTGAATTCTTCTTCATCTTTCAACAGCATATGAAGTAGTTACTAGAGGTATTATCATCTCTTTTTTACAAACTAGGAAAATAAGACTCAGAGAAGTTAAATAAATTGCCTATCATTAGAGTTAAACATATTATCTAATAGCATATAGATGAACCAATGCATTGATATTTCATTTTTCAACCGGAAATTTTGTTTTATGCTGATAAAGTCACAGGAAGCAAGTAAAATAACTCCATAAATCATGAATTTCAAACTTTTCTTTGAGGACACCATATTATTACTGAAGAGTTCTGAGATTTCTTAATAATAGTCAAAGTAGAGAAAGTCATCTTAATATTCTTTAGATAGAATAACATCACAAAACACAGAATGTTTTTGTAGAGGAGCTAAAGCTTCTACCAATTCTTCAGGAAAGGATTCATAGAAAGGATCTGCACAGTAGAGCCACCATAGAATTCTCTCTAGTTTCTGTTTGGGAACAAGAAACTTGATAACATGGAATTCATATGTGGTACTGAAGAAAAGAAGAAAAAAAAAATGTTTGTGCTCATTTTCATTGAATTATAATTATCATGTCAAAGATCAAAGTTTAGCTCATTAAAATGCCATTTCAAAGATCAAAGCTTTGAAGGAATTTGACATTTATGCATGTTATTCTAAAAGTTAATAAAAATAATGTGTTCTAAGAAAGAAATCAGAAATGGAGCGAAATGGCCATGTAAAAAAAAAGTTAAATGCCAATACTAATTATTTATTTCTTTTCAAAATTATGTGAATTAAATGAAACAAAAATTGTTTATTCTAGCTTTCTAAGAAATATTTCTTGGTAGCAGTTGTTGATATCCTAATAGTCTGGATGAGCTGTTTAACGTCAGATAATGAATGAGGCCCTCATTTTCTCAGATAGTTGTCATTTTAAGCTATAATACCATATGTCAGCCAAAGAATATTTTCCTATCATCTCATAAACTTTTTCATTTTTTAAGAAACTGGCTAAATTGTAAATAGAAATATTTATCTTTCCTTTACCTCCTTTTGCTGTTTGTTTATTATTTTAAGTTGCCCCATGTAGAGAAAATGAATCCTTAATACATAATGGAAGATGGACATCTGTAATTGATTCTGAATAAGACTGTTCTCCTCTGTTTGGTTTTTCTTTTTTTCTGGATTTTAATTTTAATTTTTGTTTTTGAATATGAAAGATTTTAACCAACATGTACATTTCTATGTTCAAAGGAGAACTGTGAGAGAAGATTGTGTATGAAACTGCAAATATTATATACACCTTAATTTTAAGTATAAAATAAAATCAACATGTTTCTTCCAAAGTTATATTTTTTGTCTCCTTCAGAATTTTTAAAATTTTCTTTCTGTGCATTTTAAAATAAGTATTTTCTTGAAGTTCTTTGTTTCTTTTTTTATTTTTTTTTTGTGATATCACTTTAATTTTTCACCTCTTCCTCTAATCTTTGCCCCTATCTCTTACCTTCCCTCTTCCCCACAAAACCATCCTTGTAACTAATAAATTTGGTCAAAAATTTTTTATCTGCACATTGATCTAAAAAATGCATGTTTCATTCTAAACCTCCTGTTTCTGACATTTCTGTCAAAAGGTGGGAAATATGCTTGATACCATAACACGAATTAGCATCATATTCGTGTGAGCATGTACGTAAGTCTTTCAAACTTTGTTACCTTGCTTAGAACCACATACTTATCAGTTTAACCACAGTGACCTTTCAGTTAAAGGCTTCACACAAGCATCTTCTAGCCAATTAAATAACTAGTATTCATATATTGCTCTGAGGTTTGCAAAGTGCTTTACATTTATCACCTTGATGAATCATCACAGGTCAATGTTATCAATATCCCTATTTTACAGTTGAGCAAACTGAGCCTGAGAGAATTTAAGTGATTTGTCCAAAGTCACAGAACTAACAGTCCGAGACAGGATACAAACTCAAATCTTCTTGACTCCAAATCTAATTCTCTTTCTGCAACTACTTTACCCAATTATTATTATTTACCTAACTCTAATTGGCTTCTGTTCCCTTGTATTTCTTTGTATTTTGTATTTCCAAATACAATGACTTTGTCCATTCTGTCATATCTCCTATAGGGTTGCTATAAGCTCTTACTGTTGAATCAGTGTAACCATTGGAGGCTTCCTACATTTCTTTGTTCTTTTCCCCTTTCCTCGGCAAGAAATAGTCCCAGTGATCTTTAAGTCTGCATTTTCCTTTTTTCATAACCAAACCAGTCATCAGTGTTTTCAATTTTTCTTAGCAACTGCTTACAATTAAGTTGTTTGTGGATTCTGTAATACTTAACAATATTTAACAAATACTTAACCAAATGCTAAGGCCTTGCATCCTTGCAGATCTTTGCCCATATGTCTGACCTTGTTTACTTCTAGAATTGTGCCACATCTCTTACCATAAATCTCCTAGGCCTGAGTCACAAATTCAGCAGACCCTTCTCCTTTGTGCTACGTGGTTGTGATTGAAACAAATGAAAAACCTGAGAAACAGAGTTTCTTAGTAATTAATAATCAATTTATTAATTAGGTTAGCTGATAGTAAATTGTCAGTTATTTCTCTCACCAACCAAAAAATGGAGACACCAAATGCCTTAAACATTTTTTTATAAAGGAATGTCTTTTAGGAAAGACATCAAGTCTGATTGGTGCATAATTAATGAGGGGGTGAACTTTTAAATGAAGAGGTAGGCTAAAAGCTTTCAGTTCCTTCTGCTGAGAACATGAGATTCAGTCACCTCCAGCATTTATTAATTTTTATGAACTATGTGTACAATAAATACAAATATACTATGTGCTTGTCTACATATATGCAAAAATATTCAATTCAATAAACATTTATTCAATGCCTATTATATGCCAGGAACTCTGCTGAAAATACAAAAAGAGATCAAAAGCAGTTCCTGCCTTCAAGGAGCTATGTGTATTTATGTGGATATAAATGTATTATACCACACACATACACACACACACACACACACACACATCCCATGAAGGGAATTTGGGAAGACAGTTGACCTTTGACTGGAAGCTTCAGTTTGAGTTTTTTGTTCCAAAATGCCTAGTGGGCCTTGGATCTTTCCTTTCTTTACCTCACCTCAGTTCTTCCTTCTTTTTTCTAAACCTTGATTTATCTTTCAGGTAGAACTGAAGACTGTCACTTTGCTGGATCAAGCAGTCTCAGTTCCCTTCTCTCTCATTCTCTCACAAATTGCTCTTAAACTCATTGGTAATCCATCTTTTGACTCAGAATTCATGATGGTGCACATTGCTTTCAGGACTGAGAGAGAATGTTTATTCCCCTGAACCACAAACCCCAGAATGACATTCAGTCCTGCACGAACCTCTGGAAACAGCAAGGTTGTCACTATCCTCAGGAAGTTCCTTTTTGTATTGGCTCAAAAAAATTAAATAAAAAATCTAGTGAGGAGGAAAGAGACATATTCACACAACCAATATTTGGGGGATATGATTTGCTCAAGAGTTGGGAAAACCAAAGGACAGAGGAAGAATGGAGGCTAGAGAAACAGATTAGAGATGGGAAGTTGATTGGTATTAGAGCAACCAGACTGAATTTTCTCTAATAGATGACTCATGCTGATTGTAGATAAGGGAAGGACCTTAACTTTAAAAACCAAGGTCACCTACTATGTCTGGAACCATCACCGGTTGTCTTGACCTGTCTTGCTACTGGATTCTGATGATTGTATATAGCCCTGCAAGTCAAGATATCTAGACTTCTGATGTCATTGGTTCTCTTCAAAAATAATGGATAAAAAACAACATACTGAGAGTAAAGTCCATGCTTCTCTTTCCCCTTTTTTTTTTTTGTCAGAGAGGGCAAATGTTAAACCCATTATTAATAATGTGTTTTTAAAGTCTATGTGCACATTCCATTTTAATTTAAATTACTTCCAGATTCAGTGAAGATTTATTATCAGTCATAAATGTGTGTGTGTGATGGCTTGGTATACAGATGAACTGAAAGGGATAGAAATTTAGATCCTAAACTTCTCTCCTGGACATAATCCAGTTAAAACAATAGTCTTGAACCTTAGAAAATAAAAGAATACTTTAGGCATGCACTTCCAGTCCTGGTTCTCTATACATTATTCTGTTCACTTCCACTTTACTTATGTATTCAGAGAACTTCAGAAATGGAAAAAGATCTTAGAGGTTATTGATGATGGAATAAGCCCCGAGAGATTCCCTGCAATATAACAAATATTAAGTCCCTACTATATTCAGAACACTCTATTAGGAGCTGGATGACATACAAAACTTGACTTTAACGAACTTATGATCATTAGAATATGATTATTAATTCCTTCTTATTTATTGCTTAATATTGTTTCAGAATGCCATAGTAGGCACATTAAAGTTCTATTGTTCTCAGAATTTGCAAGAAGAGCTGTTCAGTTAAAAAGTAGTGAAGCTTTTGGAATTCAAAGATACTATAACTCAAAATTCTGATGGATAATGAGCATATTAACACCAGCAAAACTAGGATTTCACAGGGAAAAATTTGGAAATGACTTAGAACAAAGCTTTCACAATATATCTAAGAATAACTTCAGCATAGTTTTAGAAATACAAGCTATCCCACAAACAGCTAAAATCTGTTGGGTTTTTCCTTTGCTTGTAATGCCCTCACTGAATCAAAATATGACTCTTCATTCAAAGGGAGGTAATCAGTAGAGTCAGTATGAAATTGGCAATCAGAAAAATGATTTTACCTCTCCAAAGTGGTGGAAATCTCAGTGGATGAAATCTCCAAATCTACTATTTCAAAAATTCAAGGTTCCAATAAAAGTAGAAAGGTCATCCTTTTGACTATGACTCAAATTCAAGGCCTCTATTTGTACAAGTCAGAGCTCAATTGGAGCAAGTAGTTACCGTAATACACAATCGGTTGTTTAAGAATAGCTTCCTTATGTTTTAATCAAATTTCTACATATGTAAATAAAATTAATTTAAAATTTTAGATGGGTCCACTTAAAAATATTTCCTTTTTGATAGGTATACTGTGATTAGTAGTATTATATTTGTTGTTTCTCACATTAATTCTATGGGGAGAAAATACATTATTATCTTCATTCAATAGAGGAAACAAAAGGGGTATAAAGTACCTTAGTCAGAGTCATAAAAAATATTATTTTAGAACCAGAATTGTATTGAGTCACTGTTTTTGTTCATAGCCTGTCTTACTAATGGGTTTCTTCCTCATCTTTTAAAAATAAATTCAAAAGTTTTTTTTTTTCAGATTAAATACATAATTTTTGCTTTATGGTTATATTTATGGTTCATTCATTATGTCTAATTTTTAAAAGTGCTTAAACTTGAATTTGAGCAATTTTACTTTAGACAGATTGGCATCTATGTGACCTTGCAAAATACCCTTCTTGTTTTTAGGCATGATAGTTGTTGGGTTTTGGGTTTTTTTTGGGGGGGGGTAGATTAGCTAAATAATCTTCCAACTCTAAATAGTGTGATCTTGGATTCTAAGGCAAATTTGCCTTTTCCCCTCTTTAATCTTTTTTTTTTTTTTTTAATGCACAGTGATCTACTTTTGATTTTTGAGGCAATTGGGGGTAAGTGACTTACCTAGGGTCACACAGCTAGGAAGTGTTACATGTCTGAAACTGGCTTTGAACTCAGATCCTACTGACAGGACTGGTGCTCTCTCCACTATATCATCTAGTAGCTCCTTCTCTCTTTAATCTTAAATGGTAATTTATACATTTTATTTTAATTTTACTTTTTTTTCTCCACACAGTTTTAGGACTAATTCTTACCAATATTACTAGCAATTAAGAAAGCAGACAATAAGAAAAAGGAATTGAGTCTGGGTGTCTGTTTCTAATGAACTAATCCAGTAAGATAAAAATAGGAGAAATGTCAGATTAACTCCAATGCACAACCCATACATCCATACATTCATCTGCAATGTTCCATATTTAGGAATGGGATTAAACAAAATGTTGTTGTTATTCATCCTTTGTTCTCGAAGACAACCATGACATTAGGGAGGTGATGCCATGACATGCAAGAGAATTGGATTTAAGTAAAGGTAGAAAGTCACCAATTTCACTTTCTCTTCCAAGTCCAATAGCCAGATATAAATCAGAATGACTCTACATAGACTGGATTAAGTGGGAGACCCTGATCTTTTTAAGTTAAGGTCTTTAATAGGTCTCACTTTGGCAAAGGCAACTTTGGTTCACTCAGTGATTAGGGAAGCACCTTCATAGCACATTACAGCACTTTTCATCTTTGTTCTTCAGCATCTACACCATAGTCCATGGTTAATAAATGTTTGTTGATTTTTTTTTTTGTATAGTAGGTGATTTTTTTCTTCCATTATTCCACCTTATATGACAATGATATGTTATTACTATTCATTCTATGAGTTGGAATACCAGAGGACAATACACATAGATTTAGTTCCCATCCTAACCATTTCTTTGAAATGAGAAAATCGTTGATTTCTTTCTTTGTGAAACAGAGATGATGGTTCTTGCCAGCTACCTTGGGGGTATTCTGAGGATTAATTAGCTAGCATTTGTGAGCTTTGAGATCCCTAGATGAAAGACTTTATTTAACTATGCATGCTATTATGTGATTAAATGGGCTTGGCAATCATACAGTAAATTTCCCGATCCAGAATAACTCTAGACCTCAATACTAAATTATGCTTAATGTCATCCTTCAATTACCTATAAGCTTGATGTGTGCATATAAAACAATTTTATTGATATCTTTTGTTTTTATATCACCTTTGTTCCAAATATGTTACTCTCTGTTACCCACACCCAGAAAGCTACCCCATTATAATCAAGAATTAAAAGGGAAGGCAGGGAACAGCTGTGTCCAAAATCCACACATCAATCAAATCTAACTTTATAAAATGTATTTTGCCTCCATATTCCCCCACCTCTGCAAAGGGAAGAAAGAAACATATTCTCATTTTTTTCTCCAGGTTTCAAGAATAGTTATTATAAATACACATTGTTTCATTTTGATTTTTGTTATTGTTCTTTCCATTAACCTCATTGTAGTCATGATATATATTATTTTATTGGTTCTTCTTCCTTTGCCCTGTATCATTTCATATAATTATTTTAACTCTCCCTATATGTTCTTCTTATATTTTTTGCTGAGGCAATAGCAATTGGGGTTAAGTGACTTGCCCAGGGTCACACAGCTAGGAAGTATTAAGTGTCTGAAGTCACATTTGAACTCAGGTCTTCCTGACTTTAGGGCTGGTGCTCTATCGACTACACCACTGAGCTACCCCATGCTTCTTATTTTTAAGATAAAATAATATTCCATTAACTTCATGAGCCATAATTGGCTTAGTCATTCTCCAGTCAATTAGTATTTACTTTGTTTCCAGTTTTTTGCTACCACAAAAAATAAGGCTATAAATATTTTAATATTAGAGGATCTTTATTTTTGTCGTTGACTACCTACTAGGAATATAGGTAGTGGAATATCTGGATCAAAAATGTTAAAAAAATTATAACTGAGTAATTTCACATTTATTTCCAGAATGGTTAGATTGAATGACAATGCAACAAACAGTGTATTGTGTGCTTGTCTACCTAAAATGTGTGTTAACATTCACTATTTCCCATCTTTTGTTATATTTGTTAATTTTGCAGGTTTGAGATGAAACCTCAGAAGAGTTGTTTTAATTTCTATTTCCCTTGTAATAATTTGTATCCATCTTATATATAACTTATATTTTTCAATTCTTTTTTGATAATCATTTGTTAATTTGTCCATTAATTATTACTTGGCTACTTATTGGCCACTATGGAGAGGTTTTTGGTAGCATATATTTGTGTTAATTCTGGATCTGGATCTGGATATTAGATCCATATCAGAGATAAATGATGAAAAATTTTCAATTTCCCAACTTCACTTCTTAATCTAGATATATTCATTCTATTAGTTCTATTAGTGGAAAAGAATTACATTTTTTTGTAACTGAAATTATCTTTTATCCCCGATAGACTAGATTCCTTGTTTATTTAGCAATTCTTGGCCAAACAAGAATTAATAGTAACCAAAAGCCATTCTCCAGTATTGAAAGAGTTAAAGCATATGAGTAATTCTCCAAAAAAATTGAGAAATATTAACAGCCATATAAAAATGCTCCAAATTTCTGGCAATAAGAAAAATCCAAATTAAAACAACCCTGAGGTTTCACTATATCTATATCATCTATATCATCTATAAATGAACAAAAATGAGAGTTGTGAAAATATATGTTAATGCATTTTTGGTAGAGCTGCAAAAATGATACAACCACTCTTGGAAAGCAATTTGATATAAATCTTGATTCATATCTCTTTATTCAATGGTTTTGCAGATAAACATATGAATAAATCAATAAATACTTATTGTGCATACTGTGTTAGACACTGGGGATACAAATTCAATGGATGAAATAATTCTTTCCCTCAAGAAATTTATATTCTATTGTGGGAGACAAGAAAACAGTATGGATCTGTGTGTGTATGTATAAATATTTTCTTTGTGTTCTATTCTGTATAAACACATATACTCAGAATAAATATTAAAAAGTGTAAGATAGTTTTAAGGAAAGGACACCACTAGTTGGGTAGTTCAGGAAGTTTCATGTAGTAGGTATAGCCTTTATGCTATTTTGAAGATGGGAAATTTTGTGGAAGAAATGCATTTGAGGCATAGGGAAGAGCCATTTCAATGGCACAGACGTAGGAGATAGAATACTGCATGTGAGAAACAAAAAGAAGGGTATTTTAAATGAAGATCTCAAGCTTCAGTATACTTCAGCAAAGGTATCAGAAAGCCTATACTTCTGACAACCCAGAAATTGGGAACTGAGAAGTTGCAGTAAATGAGACATGTCTTTTCAGTTAATCTCAGTCCCCTCTGCTTGAGGATTTGGCCCTACACATGGCAATGAGTATGAATGCAACCAAGACTCCAAGGAACCGATCACCATTGTACATCCTGAGATTCATAGAGCCAAAGCAATAATGGAACTGCTCTCAAAGGACTCTTTTTCATCTAGAGTCACATCCTCCTAGAGCTAAAGGAAGACATTCATTGAAAATCAAGATAGCCTCAGCCCTGGGCACGAGTTCCAGGGTTGAGAGAGTTAAGTCCCTCTAAAAAAATTCTCCAAAAGTCTGGTGGTCAACATAGCAGCAGACAGGTAGATGAAAAGAATATGAAAAATTGTGTAAAAAAAAACTTCAGGTTATATCCAGTTTTCCCAGCTACATTCCTTATACTAAGTCTAACACTAACTTGTGGCCAGAGGAATGCCTAATACTCTACTTGCTATCGGTGTCTCTTTTTTCCTCTCAAATTTTCTCACTTCCTCCACATATACCATATGTCAAAAAGAAGTCAGTTTTAAAAAGAAAGAATACATAACCTTCAAAGTATTTAGAAAGCCATTTTTGTAATATCAAAGAAATGGAAACAAAATTAGATGCCTTTCAATTAGTGATTGGCTAAACCAAAATTTCATGAATATAATGGAATATTAATGTACCTTAAGAAAGTATGAATAAGATGAATATAAAAAGGTATGGAAAGCATTATATAAACTGATACAAAGCAAGTGAAACAAAAAATTATTGTACACAATGATTATAACATTATAAATGGAAAGTACTACAATCTCTCCAAAATGAAATTAAATGCTATGAATAGTAGAGAGAATAGGATTGGTTATGAAGGGCTTTGAAAACTAAACAGAGGATTCCATATGTGATCCTGGTAGTAGTAGAAAACCATAGGTGTTCATTGAGGAGGAAAGTGTCATGGTAAACCTTAAGTTCATGAGAATCTCTGACAGCTGAACTAAGGATGAACTGGAGTGGGAAGACATTTATGGCAGGCATATGCAATGGCAGGCATATGCAATGGCAGGCTATGCAATAGAACAGGCATAAGGAAATTAGGGACTGACTGCACCAGGGTGGTATCAGTATTTGCAAAAGTAAAATCGCCAAGCCTCAGCAGAATTTAAGATCCCATCTAGGTTATATTCCTGGGAACCTGGGAAGATAGTGGTACCCTCAACAGTAATAGTGAGATTTGGAAACAGGAAGTTTTGAATTGAAAGATTATGAGTTTTTAGATATATTGAGTATAAGATGTCTAATAAGCAATTGAAAATATGAGACTGGAGGTCAGCAGAGATATTGAAGCTGGATAAGTAGATTTGAGAATCATCAAAAGATGGTAATAAATAAAACCATGGGAACTGAAGAAAACTCTAAGTCAAAAAGCATAGAAAGAGAAGAAAATAGGACCCAGGACAGAACCCTATGGCATAAGGAAAGTAAGGTATGTCAGATAAATAGGAGGAGAACCAGGGGAGAGAATTGTTCCAAAAACCTAGAGATAAAAAAGCATCAAGATCAACAGTGAAAAAGGTTTCAACTATCTCAAAAATCATGAGGATTCTCAATTTAGTTTTGGATTTAAGTTGAGATATACATCCATTTCAATATGTCTAATAGATAACTTGGTGGCTGGGTTCAGTTGTTTCTAATCTTTAAATCTAGATGATCTCTTGAGTTTACTTGTCTTTTTAAATCAATTCCAAATAGAGTTGATGGTTACTGATATGCTAATAGTATATTTTGACATGTACAAGAGGGAAGGTATTGTTCTCCTTTCATTACTACATTTTTCATTATTTCTCTTGAAAATCTACTCCTTTACCAATTCTACTTGTGCAGTGATGAAGAGAACCATCTACACCCAGAGGGAGAACCATGGGAACAGAGTGTGGAACATAGCATAGCATTCTCACTCTTTCTGTTACTATTTACTTGCATTTTTTTTTCAGTTTTTCTTTTTCTTCCTTCTTGATCTGATTTTTCTTGCACAACCAGATGGCTGTGTGAATATGTATACACATATTGGATCTGGCATGTATTTTGGCATATTTGGCATGTATTAGACTGCCTACCTGGTGGGGAAGGGAAAGGGAGAAGAAGGGGAAATTTTGCAGCAGGGAAATTATGCAGGAGTCAATGGTGGAAAAATTACCCATGCATATGCTTTGTTGAATAGAAAGCGTTAATAAAAAAAGAGAGAGAGAGAGAGAGAAAGAAAATCTAGTCCTTTTTTCCCCCTCCAAATGAATTATTTTGTCTAACTTTATAAATATATCACATGATAGTTTATATATCACTAAATCTGCAAGAATTGTAATTTTTTTATTATGTTGATGTGGTAAAGCAGTGAATATTCTATTTAGTTAATTAATTTAGAATATTCTTGATTTCTTCAAAGTTATTAATCATATCTATTATGAGTTATGATTGAGTAGACTAATTCATATATTTTGTGCATATTGTACTTATTTTGAATATTAATTTTCTTTCTATATTTCCTTGTGAATTTTTTGATTCATTAGTAGAAATACTATTGATTAATTTCACATTTATTTTATTACCTACCACTTTACTAAAGCCCTTTGGCTTCTTGATTTAGTGTTTTTTTTTTTTTTTTTTTTTTGATGAATGACTGGAATTTTTTTCTTTCAGTAATGTAAACATCATTGGAATGATGCTGTTGGAAGAGCAAGGTAATTTTTTTTCTTTGCCTTTACCTATATTTATCTCTTTCATTTCTTTCTCTTGTCTTATGCCTACTGCTAGCATTCCTAGGACCATGTTAAATGACAACAAAGGAAGGAGGCATTTTTGCTTTGCTCTTCTATTAAGAAAGCTTTTATTATTTCCCCATCACAGGAAATATTAGCTTTTCTTTTTATATACATAATGTTATTATATTAAAATTATTCTGTTATTTATGCCTTGTGAGATTTTTAGAATGAATGGAAATTTTAGTTTTTTAAAAGTCTTTTCTCTTTCTATTGATACTATCATATGGCTTTAGATCATTTTTGAGTGAGTAATTTTTTCCTGTTTCTATCTATGGTTAAGCCATCTTTCTATGTCTTCATGACTACAACTGCCAGGCTGTATTCATTGCACCACCTTTTTGAATTGATATTCATTGATGATATTGATCTATAGAATCATTCTTTGCTTTATCCTAGATTTATTTTGATATTAAGATTGTATTTATCTGATCAAGAATACCTAATAAATTATTTCTTGTTTTCTGAGGTCTGCTTGTATAGTATAGATAGTATTATTTTACAGGTTTTTAATTTATTAAACAAAGTAAGCATTTCCATAACATGGTAGAATAATAAAAAGATTATTGCACATGAAACTGCAAATCTATTATATTCAACTTGCTATTCCTTTTAAGTATATAATAAATGTATCAAGTAAATTTCATTTTCTTTTTTTCTTCTCTCCCCTCCACTTCACCCTACAGATGGCTACATTTAAACACACATATGCATACATATTTCGCTTTTAAATTCACCCATTATCAAAGGTAATTCTTTGATAGTAGAGTTCTTTGTTTACCATTGCAATCGGATAATTTAAAATCAGCATTTCACCCTCTATTAATCTGATTATTTTATATTTTTGTACATATTGCCAAATTTAAAAATATTTTTAATTTTGTTGACATATGATTGTATAAAGGAGGTTCTGATATTTTATTTTATTTTATTCTCTGTGATCATTTAACTGTATTTATTTTTGATGACTTAAATTTCTCCTTTTTAAATTAAACTGTTTTAATCAATTTAATCAATAATTTGATTATTAGATACTTTTTAGTCTTTTCAAAGAACCAGTTTTAAATTTTACCAACCAATTCTACAATTTAGGTTTTAATTTGTTTCTCTGATAATTAAAAATGTTTTGTCCATACTTTGAATTTATTTGTTGACTCTAATTTAGATATGTATTCTTTTGTATGTGTTTCCAGTATTAATTACCATATTATTTTATTATTTTATTTCATGCTATAATACATAGTTTTGGGGGGTTTACATTTATAATTATTCAGCATTTTTAAAAAATTGTTTATTTTTATTAAGGTACTATGTCATGCTGAAAAACATGGTATATAATTTAAGTCTTTCAAATTTAAATTCTCCTATACTTTGTTTAGTTCAATTTTTTCCTTTTTATCTTTCTCTTATTTTTGTCCAGTTCTGAGAAAAGACTATCAAAGGTTCCTACAATTATTTTTTATAAATTTTTCCCTTTCAATTAACCTATTTGATAAATTCATGTCAAAGTATATGTTTAGTATTGATATTGATTCACTGCCTATGCTTCCTTGAACTACAGTATAGTTTTCCAGTTTATCTCATCTTATAATGGGAATAATTTTGCGTGTGTGTCTGAGAGCATGATTGTAACATTTGTTCTTTTGGATGATTCTTAGGCATAGTACATTTTGTTCCAGTCTTTCATTTTCATTCTGCATGTGAGAATTTGTTTTTAGATGTATGTCTTATATACAAAAAATTGTTGGACCTTCCTTTCTTAATCATCCTGTTATACTTTTTAATGATTTGCTTAACCCATTAACATCTAAAGTTATTACTATCATTTGTATTATCCATTTATTTCTTTACATATTTATCTGCAAATAATTTTGATTATACAAATTGGATATTCATCTTTCTCCTTCCTTGAATATCATTCTTCCCCCCTTGCTTCCATATGTCTACCCTATTTGAAGTTCTTTGAATTTACCTAAATTGTGGATTTCTCTTTATTTTGTTTCCATATTTCTTCCTTTTTCCTAAATAAGTTAAATGACTAGCTTAAAATATTCTCTAATCTTCCAACCTCTTTCTTGTTTTTAGTCACTTCTTTTACTATACTCTTTTAAAAGATGTGTTCCATTGCTTTCCCCTCTGGCAGGCTAATTATGAATTTATTTCTTATTCTTGTTATACCTTTATTTGTTTCTTTTTTATTCCCTTAGTGTTCCTAAGTGGGATAAAAACTTTTAATAAATTAAATCAAAGCTCCCTCTTTATTTAATTTCTGTGTTTGTAGATTTTGCCTCAATATCCTTTTTTTTTCCCTTGCTGTGCTTCACTTTAAGAATTGTTCATTCATGAGGGGAATAATTTCATATGAGAGCAGTCCTATCTAAGCCCTTATCTTACCTTTTCTTATATAGAATTTTTACCTCCAAAGTTATATATTTGTTCCAGACTGATGTATATGTTTTTAACAACCTTTTAATGGCCAGCAAATTCCCATTTTTCTAAACTTGAGTATATACATATATATTATATTTATGTATGTTAAATTGATGGTTCTTTAGTAGTATGTGTTTTTTAAACACTATTTGTGGTTTTCCCCTTCTTTGTAGGGTCCTGGTTTTATTGCACTGCTGAAATTTGAGTTGCAAGAGTTAACTGGACCTAGAGCTACATTGATTTGCCTTGAAGAAAGTTTACAACTTGAGGAATGTTACACAAGCTCCATGTGTACAGTCTTTAAAAAATACTTGAATCAAAGCAATGGCAACTGATCCCCCTCCACTCAAGAATTCCTTCCCTGAAAATGGGACTGTGTCACTTCATTACAACTATGTTGGAAAATTGGAAGAGAGATTAAAGGACACTGAAGGCAATGAGCTGACAGATGCAATTTTCCTAGTCATCTGCAGCTTCATTGTACTGGAGAACTTGATGGTTTTGATCGCCATTTGGAAAAACCACAAATTTCACAACCGCATGTACTTTTTCATCGGTAACCTTGCTCTTTGTGACTTGTTGGCTGGTATAGCTTATAAAGTGAACATCCTGATGTCTGGGAAGAAAACCTTGAGCCTGTCATTAACTGTCTGGTTTCTGAGAGAAGGCAGTATGTTTATAGCACTCAGTGCTTCCACTTGTAGTTTATTGGCAATAGCCATCGAAAGACACCTGACTATGATTAAAATGAGACCTTATGATGCCAATAAGAAGTATCGGGTATTTCTCCTCATTGGAATGTGCTGGCTTATTTCCTTTTCCCTGGGGGCATTACCCATCCTGGGGTGGAACTGCCTTGACAACCTCCCTGATTGTTCTACAATTTTGCCTCTTTATTCCAAAAAATATATTGCATTTTGCATCAGTATCTTTATAACCATTCTTGTGACAATTGTAATTCTTTATGCACGCATTTACATCTTGGTGAAGTCCAGCAGCCGTAAGGTCACCAATCACAACAACCCTGAACGGTCCATGGCGCTGCTTAGGACAGTGGTGATCGTAGTGAGCATTTTTATTGCCTGTTGGTCTCCCCTATTTATCCTCTTTCTTATCGATGTTGCCTGCAAAGTTAAAGAGTGTGCTATTCTTTATAAGGCGCCATGGTTCGTTGCCTTAGCTGTTCTAAACTCTGCCATGAATCCTATTATCTACACCCTGGCCAGCAAAGAAATGCGGCGAGCTTTCTTTCGCCTTGTTTGTAACTGCTTGGTGAAGAACAAAGTGACTCGGTCTTTGCCCACCCAACCAGTTCTGGATCAAAGCCGGAGTAAATCATGCAGCAGTAACAATGTTAACAACATACCAAAGCCAAGGGAAGACTTCCCACAAATCAATGCCTCTTCAAGCATCATCGAAAAGACTGAATCTCTATACAATGGGATTTTTTGCCAGTGAAGCACCTGCTTTGAGAAAAGAACAAAGAGAAAGGCTTTCCAATTTCTGCAGACTTAAAGGGGGAACCACTATCCAGCTGTTTTACTGAGTTTCTATTTATTGCATGTTTTGTTTCTTTGAAAGTCATGACTCAGGAAAATTTGCTTTATCATACCCAAAAACTATAAACTATGGGTGTAGATATGTTAAAGAGTCAATTATATAGTATTGACAGTCTAGCTAAATATAGTCAATGTCAGTGTTAGTTATCACCTGCAAGGTTCTTCCAACTTTAATAAGCACTGCAGACAACAGTGAAAATTATATTCTATATACCACACTGTGCTGTTTATTTTCATATTGGGGACAACCAATGCAATGGTTTGCCTCTAGCTATTGCTTTGATAACATCATACTACACTTACTTCATAAATATAACTGCTTGTTTTTGTACATTGATATGTTAAACAGCAATTACAATGCAAAAGTTTACATTATGATACATATTATATTGTACACATAGTGTTTGTTATATAACAGGCCATGCAAAAAGACTGCCAGTTTAAATAGTATATATGACAATATAAGAAGAAATAATTTTGAACTTGATTGGCAAGTCCCAGTTTATAAACTGTCCAAGATTAAAATATACCAAAGAAAGTAGCTGTTTGCCTGATTTCTCATGCTTCATATGGAGGGTATTTGGTACAGAGCAGAGAGTTCTGGATCTGAAATCCAAAAGAACCTAAATTGTTCAAGTCCAGCGTCAGATACTTATTAGCTGTGTGACCCTGGAAAAATCACAACTTCAGTCTGATTTAGTTCTCTTTATCTATAAAATTGGGATAATAATAGCAACTATCTCTCAAAGTTGTAGTGAAGATGAAATGTGATGATATTTGTAAAGTGTTTTGCAACCTTATATTGCTATGTAAAGGCTAGCTATCATTATCACCATGATATGGTTTGGTCAAACAAAAGCCTAGTGATGTGTTTATAAGCTGGAATGGAATCTGTCCATATTGTCTTTGCCAGGACCACCACCTCCCACCAGCCTGATCCACATTTTGCAAGGTACATGAAGAACCTAATATGGTTCTGGGATTATTTTAGGGCATAATATCATCTCTAGGGAAGGTCCAGGGATCCAGGTAAGTCCAGAATTCACTATGGCTGCCTAGGAATACATCCATACCCCAAATAAGAGTTTTGAAGTTAGGATAAAGACAGGTAGAAAATTCTGTATACCTCCCATGCCCTTTGCCAGGCCATCTCAGAACAGAATGGAGCTAATGAAATGGAATGGAGCTAAGAAAATAAGGGCAGAGAGTAGCAAGCAAAAGCCACAATTACATATATGAAAACCACTAAAACAATATGATATCTCAGCATCCATTACTATTAAGGTAGACAAAATTCAAAATTTATGTGTGGCTATGATCAAAATACCATAGCTTTCTAAAAGCAAAGTGAAATAACCACAGATAGTTGTTGATTATTTAAATAATTTAATGTCAGGTTTAAAAATGTGACTTGGCAGTTTCTACATGCATTAAAAGTGTGTGTCTTACCAAGAAATGATTGTTATTTTTTTAAACTAATTTATTAGTTTTTGACATTTTCTTTTGTAACATTTTGATTTCCATTGTTTCTCTTCTCCCCCCCCCCAAAAAAAAACACCAATCAGATATAGGTTATACATGTACAACCATATTAAACATATTTCTATATTAGTCATATTGTAAAAGAAGAATCAGAACAAAAGGGGAAAACCACAAGAAAGAAAGAAAAACAGCAACAAAATGTGAAAATAGTAAGTTTCTATCTGAATTTAGATTGCAGAGTTCTTTCTCTAATTGTAGATAGCATTTTCCATCATGGCTCTTAGAAACTGTGTTATGTCATTCCATTGCTATGAAAAGCAAAGTCTATCAAAGTTGATCATCCACACAATGTTGGTTTTACTGTGTACAATCTTTTCCTGGTTCTGCTCCCTTTAATCAACATCAGATCATGTAAGTCTTTCCAGGTTTTTCTGAACTCTGACTGCTCATCATTTCTTATACAACAATAGTATTCCATCACATTCATATTCTACAATTTTTCAGCTATACCCCCATTGATGGGAATCCCCTCTCTTTCCAATTTTTTCCCAAACACAAAGAGAGCTGTTATAAACATTTTTGTACATATGAATCCTTTAGTGACTGTTATTTTTGACAGGTTGAGTTGGTATAAATCTGTTTGCCTTACAAATGAATTTTTTATTAAAATTCTACTACTTCTCAATAATTTTACATGTAAAAAACCCAGAGTATTGAATGTGTATTTAGTAGATCAGAATAGTATAAGGTTAGAGTTAACGTGAATTTTACAGGATGTTTTTTGGGGGGGAGAAAGAAGAAGATTTGCTTGGCATACTATAAATTGTATTTTCATTGTGAAAATGCTCTTTATGTAAGATCAGCAGCTCATGTCTTAGAGATATGCCTGGGAGGATTGAGAATCTAACTGAGTAATCATTACATTGCCAAGTCAGACTCTCTTAGTATATCTTAAA
The DNA here is from genome assembly GCF_902635505.1 of Sarcophilus harrisii. Lineage (NCBI taxonomy): Eukaryota > Metazoa > Chordata > Mammalia > Dasyuromorphia > Dasyuridae > Sarcophilus > Sarcophilus harrisii. The sequence goes on from NC_045426.1 coordinate 244,964,129, forward strand.
CTTGTCTTCCTTGACTCCAAGCCAATGTTTCATATCAATTATGCCATAATTTTCTCCTCAGCAGGAGGAGACTTCGTTTTAAAAGTGAAAACTCGATTATTCTATTAACTCTTCAAAATTAATTTTTATGTAAAAAACATTTTCATATGTTGACAGTGAATAAGCTATTAGCAAGCTATTTCCTAAGTGCATTGATTTTTAAGTTTTTACTTAAAAACAAAGGCCTGTTTGTAAAGGGGGCACCAGTGGCATTTTCACATACATTTTCTATCTAAACCATCAAAATATGATGAGAGTTTTTTCTAATTACAAAATGTTCCCACTAAATAAAAAAAATTACTGAAATTAAATAATGATGTATATTTTCAATATTGACCAGCAGAAAAGAAGCAAGAATAAATATAATGAAAGTGGAAAGGTTCACTGATAATTTTCAGTTGGTTAATGAGATGGCTATATATCTCTATTGAGATTATGATCTACATTCAAACCAGTGATCTCTGTTGTGCTATCTGAAATGAATGGAATTTCATACCTAACTGATCTTCTCCAATAGATTTATAAATATTTTGGGATTCCTTCCCCTGTTCTTTTAGGCAACCTATCATCACCACACCAGTTTTACAGATGAGCAAACTATGTTCACTTAAAGGTAGTTGGTGCAATACTTCTACCTTTCAATGTAATGTACATTTGTTTTAGTCACACAGGACTTTTGAAAACTGTTATTCCTAAATCTCAAGCAGGTTCTATGGAAAGTGAGTGAAAAATCAGAGCCTGATCTTTGACATCTATTTTTTCAGTCGTGCCTAATGGTTATTTTTAAAGTAAATAAACTTGTGAAGATCCTTTACCTCTGTAAAATAGGTTTATATTAACTCACAACTCCATTTCTTAACCCTTAAAAACTGTCATTAGTCTTTAAGCTAAGTAGGAACATAGATTCATTGTTGAGAAAGACCTCGTCAGGTAAAGTGGTTCCTTTTCTTGTTTTTTCAGCGGAAGAGATGGCACTAAGTTTGTTCTGAGAGCCAAACTCCAGAGACCTGAGTTCTAATCAAATCAACCATATGACCGGCCATGTTCTAAGCATTGAGGACACAAATATAGCAAAAAGGGACAGTTCTTACCCTCAAGGAATTTATATTCAAATTAGGAAAAACAATAAACCAAAGGGATATGAAAAGCAGGGGAAATGAGGTTAGGGAAGGAGGAGGCAGAGTGGTAATGTCTCAAGAATGGAAGATAGATGATCTGAGCCCTTCCTCAAAATGGAGATTGCTGGAAAAACTAACCAGTAGGAGAAAAGGGCTACTAGATCAGAGAGAGGGCTTTCCCTCTCCCCCACGAATTTTAACCTTACAATTTCTAGGATTGTAACTAACTTAGAGTAAGTTACTTTAGTTCTCTGGACCTCAGGTTTCTTGGGAGATAAAGTTAATGATTTGATATTCTTTTTAGCTATGTCACAGAATCACAAATTCTGAAAATTAGAAAGGACATATAAAGCCAACCAGTAACTTTAATGGCACTTTTTAAAAACAGTTAACAGGATAATTTATTTTGAGTTGGAAGAGCCCTAGAAGTCATTGAGTTCAATACCCTCATTTTACAAAATAGGAAACTAAGACCCAGACAAATGACTTGCTTAAGGTTACCAGGTATTAAGTGACAAAGCTAAGATTGAATCCAGGACTAAATTTAGCTCTCTTTCCACTGCATTGTGGTACTTACTATAATTATTTCTCCTAACACTTCATTATTCATTTTTGGATATTTGTTTGTTGAGAAACATACAATATAGCAATCAAAATTTAAGTTGTAGCAGTCAGTGAACATCAGAACTTTTCTTTCTCTGTTACATACAGTTTGTATCATTTAATATATGTAATAAATTCAAGATGTTAGTGTCAAAGCTGTACTGCTTGTCCATCTTTCTCTGAACATCCTTCTGTTCTCTTGTACATTTTAAGGGTTTCAATAACACTCTTTTTAAAAAATATTACTATCACTACTCCTCCTCCTCCCTTCCAATCCCCCTCTAATTTTTTTAAATGCTCTTAAACTTAGTCAATCATAATAAATTCACATATTGACCAAATCTATCTGAAAATGTATATCTCATTCTGCACTTTTAGTTCCTCACCTCCCCTTCCAGAGGTCGATAGCACAATTCATTATCAATCGTTAAGAATCATGTCCTAAATGCCCTTTTAAAGTATATCAAAATTTAGCTACTTATTATGGGCAAAAAAAATAAGACAATGAGATATAGTATAATTATGATTACATGGATATAGATGAATTGCACTGAATCATTTAAATGTTGCATGTGCCTCAGCAGATTTATAAGATTGTGCCATGTAGAAGAAACTAGAAATATCAATTTGTCGTTAAGGTTTCCATGCAAATTGCACCAATCAAATGTTTTGTTCTTGTTCTTATTTGCATAGAGTTTTGTAGATCTAAGTAAATGGCAGAAATGAAATAAGGAACTGGAGCGTTCTCTAAGTGGAGTTAGTTGACCAATGCATAGCCCATCTGTTGGAGACAGTCGCATTGCTTCGTAGCACAAGGAGAAAACCAAAAATCACACTTTAAGAAAAAAGGCAGAAAAATCCAACAAATCTTGACTATTCAGCTTTCAGAAGAAATGCAACAGTACCCATTTGAAAAAAATGTTTCACTTGTTACTTGATTGCCAATGATCATACAGTTAAATTTACTTAAATAATTAAACATTTTAGGAGATTTTTAAAAATTTCAATCTTTTTGAGCCAGTGTTGTTATTCACTTTGAATATAGTCTTTTGATGAAATATAACAGGGGTTAACATTTTATGGAAAGCCTAACCCTGAATGATCAGGACCTTACTTTAGGTCTCTATTGATAATTAAAGAATTCAAACACCCAGATGTTTTCATGGTTAAAGGTAAATACCTAAATAAATACTACATAATCAGAAATGCCACTATTTCACTAAAGACATATTTTCCAATAGTCAATTATAATTAGAAGTGAGGAATTATCCAAAAATTTTCAGTTTTCATGATTGCATTATATAAATGACATGTTTTAAATGATATACTATAAATTCCATTTTACAATCAAGACCTAAAAGCTTCAATGTGTAATGAGAGTCGTTGAAAATTATACCAATGACATTCTGAACAAATATTCAGTGAAATTTTTGCACAGTAAATAGGAATTTGTTTTATCAATGAATTTTTTTTTGCTTTTTGCTTTTTTGCTCAGATCATCAAAATAAAATCACCTAGTTTATCATAAAGTAAACACAATTTGGCAACCCACAAGTCACTTTTGTATTTTCCAGTGCTCATGGGTTTTCTAAAAAAGTCAATTCTACTTCAAAATCAAAGAAGAATGAAAAGTTGCAAAAGCTAAAGAATTAAAGAATTCCACAATAATTCTTTTTATTCATAATATGTAAAGGAAAAACAGTAATCTATTTCCACATAGCATTCATATATCAATATAAACAATTTGTAATCTAAAAAGCTTTAGCAAATATCTTCATGTTAGGTTTACTGCAAATATATTTAAATGTATATTTAAAACACTAAATGTTAATATCATTTTTATTTCTAAAACTAAATTCAAGGTAACAAGAACATTCTATTTGCAACAAAAATCTGTCATGGATATTCATTTCCATAAGGTAACAAATTACCCATTCTATTAATAACCTTGTTATTTTCCATCAGTTTATGAAGAACAAAAATATCCCTGGATATTTCTGGGTCCCTTAATTGCCCTACAAAATCAAAAAATTATAAAATTTCTAAATACAAATTTTCAATCTGGAGCATTTGGGGATGAAAAAATAGAAAACTAATATTTCTAAAGTTGAAAAACATATGATTTTTAAATTACAATGCCTTATGAGGATGATTATTATCACTACAGAACAAAGGAATTGGAGTATCTGAAAAAAAGAAGAGTTAGGAATGCTACAAACAAAAGAATAAAGCAAGAAATTTGGTACTGAATAAAAAGATGAATATCAGGAAAAAACTGACTAAATAATTGGAATAGAAAAGCATGTGTTAGAAAAGGAACAGTTGAAGTAGTTGGGGCAGCTAGATGATATGACCGTATATTGGTTTTGGAATCATGAGAACCTGAGTTCAAATCCAGTCTCAGATACTTCCTAACAGTGTGACCCTGGACAAGTCACTTAATCTCAAACATTGAAGTAATTATCCTAAACAGACATAAACATATTCACATAGATTATTATTGATAGTCAAGGTTCTCACTTTTTTCCTGGACTCATAGAGTACAAGCCCAACTTGTTTATAGATTAAAACCTAATTATGAACAACTATAAGAACAAAGATGTGTACATGTTGGGGGGGGGGGAGTACCAAACTCCCCCCTTCCTTATACTTAATACCTTGTGATTATGTTCCAGGTTTTCTTAGATTCCAGCCATTGAAAAGAAATGAAGGTTCCAAATGTTTGCTTAGTGTCATGTGTCATTACATATTAGTACAGAAATACTGCAATTTGCTCCTTTTAATTCCAAATGCAATCTTTAAATGTCAAATTTCCACCACTGTAGTTTTGTACTTCAGTGGGTTTCTTCTGATAAATTCAACCTCATTTAGAAGATATAAATTTTTGTAAGATTGGACCTCTTGAGTTACTCTTCATTGTCTGCCTTAAGCCTTTAAAACTATATTTTCATTATGTACAAAATCATCAGTCCGCACAAATAAGTGCAAATGGAATTGTGTATTACACTTAAAATACTCATATTTATTTTACTTCTGATGCACAAATACAGATTAGTCATCAATTAAAATAGTTTAGCCCTTTTCTTTCTTAATCAAATTTTAATCCAACTGAGAAATATATAATGCAATACCATACACCAGAAATTCATATTCCTTCTTTCATTCTCTCTCTTTTTATCTTTGATTTCCTGTCTTCCCCTTGACCTATAGCTAGCATGGAATGAATAAGGCTTTGTACCAGATATTGTCATCCTTTCAGTCATTCTTCATTCTAGGAGAAGATGGAGGTCCTTCTTCTGTTTGCAAATTGCATCCTTGTATCTTATTTTATGGCCTACTATTTGACTTTCTATGCAATCCAATCATTCCTGAGGTACCACCCACAGGGCCATAGCATCTTGATATCTCTTTCTATCATCCTGCTTTCCCAATCACACCCTAACAGTGGTACAGTGTGGGTTCCTTAGACTATCTTTCAATTTAATTTTATTTTGTATTTATTTTATACAATATATATATTGCACTCTGTAAAGCTTTAAGTATATTTGTCCTGGATGGCAGCAGCAAGTGGGTGGAATAGCAGGAAGTAGTCAAAAAAGATTCCCTCTACTACTAAAATTCTTCCAAATAGATCTAGAAAATGTACTAGACCAAATATGGATCAGGAAATCTATGAAAAAAATCACAGTGAGTTCCCTTTACAGCCCAGGTCTGCATAGAGAGAAAGACAGAGTCATCTGTAGACATTAATACAGGATCTGGCCAGAAGAATGTCATGCAAAATAGTACAATATAAAGAGAGGTTTGCACACAAGATAAGAAAAGATCCTATATTCAGTACTGAAATGCCTACACTTGTATAAGGTGCAGGACTACCTAATCAATTCCTGATCATAGATCCATAGTAGACAGAGAGGAGAGAACCTGATTTTGGGAGTAGCATGGTAAGAAGTAAAGATGAACTGTATACTTGACAAGAAGCAAATTCAGAAGCAAGGAATAGTTGTGTATCTTGTACTCCAGGAGCACAGAGAGCATTTTCCCCCCATTCCGAAATAGCAGAACTTTCCATCTGGCTGATAGTGACTGCATCTAGTAACTTCTAATGAAACTCCAAAGATTGCAAGCCTTAAGTCCTGTTACTTATCCCAAACCCAGTTCAGGAACTTGCAGAGCTTAACACAGTCAGACTTTGATCTTGATTAGACCATTTTGGAAGAACTTATAGTTTGTAGGTCCCCAGACTGAGCTGCCACTAAGATTGTGGAATAACACAATTATCAACCTACCCATCTACACACACACACACAAATTGTAGTAGTATCACCCTAGATATTTCCTCCAGAATTGTGCCTAGCTCTAACATGAAATCCAAAGTTAAGAAGTAGAATGAAAGAATTAATGGGAGGGGCTAAAATCCCACCATAAAAAGTCATTATAGTAACATGTACACAAAACTAAAAAGATTGATTCCAAAACATCTATAAACAAGATCTAAAATAAAAATACAGTTTAGTGACAAATTCAATTAGAATTTCTGGGAAAAGATGAGCAAGAGTTTTTTGGTTTGGGCTTTTTAAAATAATTGAATATGTTTTTAACCAATGAAATGAGAGTGCTACAGAAAAAAAAAAATGGGAGTAAGAGGAAGGGACGCTGAGAGCTACAGAAGAAATAATTCAAAAGGGAGTTGATAGCCTAGCACAAGAAATACAAAACACTACCCTATTAACAAATTTCTTGAAAATCAGAATGGATCAAATAGAAGCTCTTAACTCCATGAGGCAATAATAAATATTAAGGCAAAGCCTGAAATAAATAGAAAATTTAACCTATCTCCTAGCAAAATACATCTGATTTGAAAAACAGATTAAGAGGAAGTGATTAAAGAATCATTAGAGTGTCTGAAAGGCATGACCAAAAACCAGAACTTAGATATCATCATGTTTTCAAAGAAATCTTAAAAGTAAACTGTCCAAAACTCTTGGAACCAGAGGATAAAATAGAAAGATGGGAAGAAACATTAGTCACCTCATAAAAGAAAACCTAAAATGAAAATTCTTAGGAACATCATAGCCAAAGTCCAATGTTTCCAGATCAAATTAAAAATACTAAAAACATCCAAAAAGAAATAAGTTAAGTATCAGAGAGCCAGTTGGGATTGTGCACAATTTAACAGTTATCACTATAGAGAAAAATAAAACTTGGAATATCATAGTGCAGGAGGCAAGGTATTTAATCTTATAGTCAAGATTAATTTACCTAGAAAAAGTGAGTATGATCCTACAGAGGAGGAAATTGATCTTTAACGAAGTAAAGGATATTCAAGTCTTCCTGATGAAAAAAAAAACTGAATAAAAACTGAATTACATACACAAGAATGAAAAAAAAAAGTATGTTAAAATGTCAGCATGAACAATCATCCCCAAATAAAAATAAACTTTGCCTTCTAATATAGGAGCATTATGCACATATCTCCCTGAAACTCTATAATCATGAGGGAGTATAATGGAAGGAATATAATGTAAGGATCTGGGAGTATTTCTGTTCTCTTTTGATAATCTTAAAAGAAGAATAAAAAAGGAGGGAAAGAGTAATACAACTGGGAGTGGGGGAAAAGAGGTGGATTGGGGGAAATTAACTCACATAATCAGTGAACAAGTAAAAATCTATACAGACAAGGAGAAAAGAGGAACTGGCTGTCACTTGCATCTCATTCTCATCTCATGGCAAAAGAAGGGAAGAAAACACATTTCATTTAGTACAGAAATATACTTCATTCAACAGAGAAATAAGATAGAAAGAACAAGGAATAAAAGAAGAGTAGATTAAGAGAAAGATTTGTTTAATGCATAACAAACTCTAAAGATGCTCAAAAATACCATAGATCACTATGAAGTAACAAAGAAATGGAAACTGGTAGGGGTAGGGGAACCCATTAATTGGGAAATGGATGAACCAAATATGGTATATAAATAAGATGGAATATTTTTTGTGCTATAAGAAATTATGATGATGATTTCAGAAAAAGCTGGGAAGACATGTCAATTAATGCAGAGTACAATTAGCAGAAAAAGAAGAGCAGTTTGCAAAAATAAATAATTTTGAAGGATTTAAGAATACTAATAGATTTGATAGTCAACTGACTCTTTTCAACAATGAGGTAATACAAAGTAATTCCAATAGACTTGGATGGAAAGATACTAGTTACACTAGAGAAAGAACTATAGAGACAGAATGTGAATAAAAGCATAGCATTTTTATCTTATTTTTGTTATTATTTGCTTGCTTTATTCTTGTTTTTTTTCTCCCGTATGATCTGATATGTTTTGTACAGCATGAATAATATGGGAATATATTTAGAAGCATTGCACATGTTTAACCTATATTGGATTGCTTGCTGTCTTGGGGAGGAGGAAGGGTGGGGAAAGAAGGTGGGAGAAGGTTTTACACAGGCACATTTATTTGGAAAAATAAAAAGTTATTTTTAGAAAATGAAAGGCAATTATGATTCCAGATCACTAATGATGGATCATGGTATCCATCTCCTGATAGAGAGGTGAAGAATTCAGAATACAAAATGACAACTTTTTTTACATGTCCAATACAGAAATTTAGTTTGTTTGACTATGCATTTGTAATTGCAATAAAAAATTGAATTGTTTTTTCAGTTGTGAGAGGGGGAAGAGAAGGTGATTTCTATTTAAAAAAAAAAACTTTGAAACAAATAAAGTTGTTCTATATGTAACAATTATTTGTTATAATTATCTTCTCCCTTCCATTACCTTTCCTTCCCCATATTTTCCTCCTTCATTTACTTTTCATCTCTTTCATTTTTCCCTTTTTTTTTTAACTTCCTTCCTATTCTTTTTACCCCTTAAACTATCCACACTCTTTCCCATTTCTTTTTTTTTTTTTCCTTTCTCTTCTCTTAATCCTAGGCTCCCTACCACTCTCACCATTTCTCTTTCTTCCTTGACATAAGCCCCCTATCTTCTGCTCGTTATTTTCAAAATAGTACTGTGGAGTTTTGAACTCTTTCAGGTCAAAGGATCTGAGTTTCAGTGCCAATTCTGTCATTTACTAGCTCTATGTCCTTGAGTAAGTCAATAACTTTCCAGCCTCCATTTCCAATGTTTAGGTGCCCAGTAACAGCAGGTCTATTTTGTTTGTACTCTTAAGCTACTAGAATCTAGATTTTTTTTTCCCCTGATAGTTGTTCCTACCATCGAGCAGTATGTAAATATGACACAATGACATTGAAGAAGCTCCAAACAATGTGTGCAGACTAATTATATATACATGTATGTGCATAGATATAAATATTTATTTATGCATGAGTAGCTATATATAAAGCATATAGTTAAGTAGCTATCTATAACTTTTGCTAATATGAGTGTATATACAACTAAAAATTCACAAATTCTGGTAAAAAGCTGCAAATTTCCTGGTAGCTAAAAAAATACCTAGTTTCAAAATGGGACAGTTCTTACTTACTAACTTTAAAATGTGCATAAATATCATTAGAAATAAATTGTGATCGACAGATGGAATTTTATCTGCTTGTAATAATAGCATCAATTTATGAAAGTTTATTCATATTATAATTTAAAATTCATAGCATCGAGTCTGCTATACCTGATATTAAGGCTTGTGAAAGCACAACCATAAAATATAAAAAAATAAGTATCTGTAAGAGACAGTAAGCAGATAAGCTTTGGCAGCCTCCATCTGTCAGAGACATCATTTTAATCTACATATTTCTGCTGTTTTCGTTACTTCATTTTTACCAAATTTTATAGCATTTAAAATTTTTCTTTTCTTGGACTCAAGTTTTTAGAAACAAAACTGTTTGCTTCATATTTTAAACTCCTCTGAAACTGGGTAGTAACTCTGAGTTCAAGTTATTCTATATCTGATCTCTCATCCTAACAGATATAGATCAACAAGCAAATGTTGGCTCAAATATATTGAGTTAGCTGTTAACACTGTTTCTGGATAGCAGAGGAGGGAGGCATGATACTAGTCTATTTATAATGTCTTTCTTGAAATACTGGCTTTCCATAGAAAAATCAGCATAAAGTAAATACTAAAATAGTGGATGGTTAAGACCTTGAGGATTTCTTGGATAATTATATTCAATATACAAGTAAGCTAAATATTCTTCATCAAAAACAAGTAAGAATCAAAATCCAAAAATATGTCAATGGATTAAAACATTGGGCATAATTTTATAAAACAAAATATTGTTTTAAAACAAAGTGTTTAAACAAAGTTTTAAAATGTGAGTTTTGTATTTATTTTCCATTTCTTTCTTTTTCTATTTTGTTTTTTCTTATTTTGTATTTCATTTTAAATAAATATTTTACAAATAAAAAGTAAAACATAGTGTAAGATTTTATTTTTATTCCAATTGTATTTTATCTTTTAATATTTTTAAAAGACTAGGTATCCCTGTGTTATTCATGGCTGGTCCTATTCATAGGAGCTTTGACCAGCTTCATTTCTGACTTAGTCTAGGGCTCTCCTCCTTAGAAAATATGGCAGTCTTACCCACTCCTCATCATAGAACTTTAGCATTCATTAAGGGTAAATAGTGTAGTCACCCAACTGTCCTATCCCACTTTAGCTCAGAACTACCAAGCTCAAATAACAAGGACTATAGACCTGCACTATCACTGTAGTCATCTCATTAAATTTATTAAAATTCCACGTGTACAAGATGAAGATATAGCTAGATAATTCTGCTGGTGAAAAAAGATTTAGGGGTTTACAAGGACTATGAAATTAATATGAGTTAACAGTGTGATATGACAGTTCAAAGCTCTAAGAGGCATTGGGTCCGGAATAAGGAAGGAGAGACTCACACCTTCACCTTAATATTTTGCGTAGGTCAAACCATATCTGAAAAAGTAGTATTGAATAAAATTTTTAAGAGACATTGATGAGTTGAAAAGCATAACAGCAAGGGTGAAAGTGTTCAATATGTCATGTGAAAATTGGTTGAAAAAACTGGGAATACTTATAGAGGAACAGAGAAGATGTAAATGAGATAGCTATTTTCAAATTTTAAAAGGTTCTCATATGAAAAAAGAAATTTGTTCCTATGTAGCTTTATCTCCTTATTTTACTTTATTTTTTTACTTTTATTTTTATATTGGTTTAAAATATCAGAAATAAAGTACAAAGTATCATAGCTATTTCCTTATTCCTCTATTATCATTAAATATCTTTTCCTCTTTTGAGGTTCACTTAGTTCTTATCTACTACCCAATCAAAACTCCAATAGCCCTTGCCTATTAACCTCCAGGATATTTTCTTTCTTTCCTATATGAGTTCAGTCCTTAACTTATATCTTTCATTCCTCTTAATTTCTGCTCCAAATTAGAAGACTTCAAAATACATATTGGTACTCCCTCAAACCTCTTTGCTTTCAAGATCCTCACAACTTATTTATTTTCCATTTCTTACTCCTCCACTCCATCTCAATTATCAACACTCTCATGACTACACTCTCCTTCCATCCCAGTGTTGACCCCTTAATAAACCAGTTCAATTTTACAATATGCAATTCTTTTGAATCCTTTATGCTATTGCTGATCTTGCTCTCCTAAACCTCAATCCTGGATTGTTCCCACTTTCTACTACCTTCATTCCCACTCAAATGTTGCAAAACAAAATTGTGCTGACTGGAGCATCTACAAATTTATATTACTTTCTCTCAACTGGGCCTTCTGCAACAAAGCAATCCTTTTTAAAACTTCCATAATTGATACATTATCCCACTCACCATAATAGTTTTTCCAACATTTTTTATCCCTTTTCAAACATCTCATGACTCCCCTTCTCAATTAAGAACCTTATCTCATATTTCACTAAAAAAAATATGAGGCCATTCAACACCTGGCATACAGTAAGTGTTTAATGTTCATTGACTTATAGCTTTCTGAAGGTCTTCTCAAGCAGTTTTAGCCATCGTGGCAACTGAAACTGTCCTTAGAAGTATTACCAGATCATTAAATTTCTCCTTTGAGCTTTACTATGGCAACAACTGAAGTATGTTTTATTGTTTATGAGTCAAGAAATACTTTTTTTTCATTCTGTCAAATACTGTGAGAAAATGAATTAGTTCATGACAATTCAAAATTACTCATAATGTAGTAAAGATGGTCTATTAATTAGATTCATGCCATCAATTACAAAAGAGCTTTACACAATTCCATTCTAAGTATATTCATCTCCTCTTCAAAATCATTCAAAACATCGAAATAATTTTTGGCATCTGTTTCATTATTAAGTAGAACTTTTGGAGTGTGTGTTAAGTGTAGATTTTCAAAAACTTCTATTTCTTCACCCTTTTTAATTTAAATAACTTCTTACTTTCAGCCCTTTTTTTCTAGATTCAATTGTTCTCATTATTATTTGTTGATATGTCAATCTCCATTGTTTTATAATTTGAAGCTGAAGATGCCATGAACAAAAAAAGTAGTATGAAGCCCTTGCCTGTAACTAGTGAATCCAGTGGCAATTTTGCTATGATATTGTATCGTGCATAATACAAGCATTAATATGCTCAGACCATTTCATGTGTCCCCACACCTTGTCTGATTGATTGAAGGCAGCGTCATCTTTTTCACCAAAGCATTTCTAGCATGTGAGTTATTGATATTTCTTCTAAATTCAATATATATTACTTTCTTGTGACATTAGAACATGAAAGAAAGCTATCCCTTTGTCAAGCTGATCATCATAATGGCTGTGAATAAGCTGATCTACTGTAACTCTGCAGAGAGGATTATATTACAATGGTAATCAGAGATACCACCAGAGTCTAGCTGATTTCTGTCAGGCCTTCATAGTCACTGTGGCAAATTGGGGGCACATAAAGTCAAATTCTGCTTAGCATTCCCTATTTTTTCATCTTCCCTCTTACATGACATAAATAATGGGTTGGAATTTTAGAAAATCATTCTTATTAATTTTATCAACATATAGGTAGAGAAATTTTGCTTACATTTTGTTCTGTAATCTGCCTTTAAAGGTCTCAATGAATTGAAAAAATAAAGGGAAAAATAGTTTGTGATCAATAATTCAATATGCTCTATGCTCTGACCTATAGTCTCCATAGTGAATCACCTTTAGTGTAAAAAATCCCAGAGGACCCTAAGGGAAAATAATATATCCTCAAGGTCACTCCAAAAAGTATCAAACTTTCCTGCCTAACTCCAAAGTGTTACCCAAACTATATTAATGTAATTTTAAATTTTTAACAAGATAAATTAAAACAATACAACACATATAATGTTACTTTGTGAACAGCGATCCATTTCTATTTGATTTTAGACTACTGTTATAGGACTTCAGTGCAGCACAGGGGAAATGCAGAAACACCCCACTAGCCTTAACACATGCCAGACACACCAGTACTAGGAAACTTGCTCAGCACCAAGTAAGCTGGCCCAAGATGGTTTCCAAAAGAATCAGTTACTCTCCAATCCAACCTTCAGGAGACATCAAACACAAGGGGCTCAGTGAAGTACTCTCATGTTTCTTGTGCTACAGACTGCAGGCTTTGGATATTTTCCTAGTACTGATCATCTCAGGAAAGAGATCTCAAAATAAAAACACCAAGAAACATTATAGCCAAATTACAGAACTATCAGGTCAAGGAAAATATACTACAAGTGGCCACAAAAAAATTGAAATATCAGGGAGATACAATGAGCATTACACTGGACTTAACAGATGGAACATTATGGAACATGATATTCTGAAAGGCAAAGGACTGCAACCAAAACCATCTACCTGGCAAAATTAAGCATAATTCTTCAAAGAAAAAAAGTCATCCAATGAAATACAAGGATTTCAAGCTTTCATAAAGAGAAGACCAAAATTGAACAAAAATTTGATCTCCATTATCAGGCAAAGAGAAGCCAAAAAAGAGAAAAGGGAAAGAACGCATAAAGGATTCAATGGATCCTAACTGTTTATATCTCTATATGGGAAGGTAATATTTATAATTCTTTAAAACTATAACAAACTGTCCTGAAATTCTGAAACCAGGAGACAAAATAACACTAATAGAACTAAAAGAAGGATACACACACACACACACACACACACACACACAAGGCATGGGTATAAGAATTTGAAAGAATGATATAAAAATGTTTAAGGAATGAGAAGTAGGAGTATACAGAGTGCAAAATGAAAAAAAAGTAGTAAAACGGGTTAAAATATTTCACATGAAGAGGTACAACAAAACTATTAGAGTGAAAGGAAAGATGGTAGGGTGGGTGATGGGCATCACTTAAACTGTTCTCCAGGACTGCCTAAAAGAGAGAGAATAATATACAGAACCAGTTGACCAGAAGAAATCCTATCTTACCCAACAAGAAAGTAGGAGGGGAGGAAATTAAGTAAAGCAATTTTAGGGGACTGACAATTTTGAGAGGGCAGACTAAGAAAGGCAGTAGAAGCAAACCACTGTCAAAGAAAGAAAGGGAGAAAGGAGAAAGAGGACAAACAGAAAGAAAAATAGCATGGAGGGAAATACACAATTAGTTTGTAGTCATAACTGTGGGTGTGAATGGGATGAACTTTCCCACAAAATGGAAGGGGATAGCACAATGGATCAAAAACCAGAATTTTACAAATGTTGTTTACAAGAAACACACTTGAAGCAGAGAGACTACAAAGAGCAAAGAGAGTTAAAGAAAAGGGGCTAAAACATTATACTTCAATTGAAGTAAAAAAAAAAAAAAGCAAAGGTAGCAAATCTGATCTCAGACAAAGAAAAAGCAAAAATAGACATAAGCAAAAACAGAGATAAAAAGAGATCAAGAAGGAAAACTATATCTTGTTCAAAGGAACCACAGACAATGAAGGAATATCAAAACTAAAGCACCAAGTGATATAGCATCCAAATTCTTAAAGAAGTTAAGTGAGTTATATATAGGTCCATAACAAGACAAGAGATAGAGAACATTGTGAAATATAAAATAGATAATTTTGATTATATTAAATTAAAAAGGAAAACAGAAATCTGGGAAGCAATCTTTACAAGGGTCTGATAAAAGCTTCACTTCCCACATATATAGAGAACCGAATCAAATTTATAAACAAGCCATTCCACAATTGACAAAATCAAAGGATATGAAGAGGCAGTTTTCAGAAAAAGCAATTAAAGTTACCTATAAAGCATATTAAGTCACACCTGTGAGATGAACTAATATGACAAAAAAATGACAAATGTTGGAGAGGATATAAGAAAATTGAGACACTAATGTACTGTTGGTAGAATTGTTAACTGATCCAACCAGAGAGAAATTTGAAACTATGCCCAAAGGGCAATCAAACTGTATATAACCTTTGCTCTAACAATACCACTACAAGATGGTATTGAGCAAAAAAAGCATTAAAAGGGAAAAAGGAGCTACATGAGTACAAATATTTATGGCAGTCCTTAGTGTTGACAAAATATTGGAAATTGAAGGGATGCCCATAAATTAGTGAATGGCTTGTGCAATGAGAAATGATGGACAAGTAGATTTCAGAAAAATTTGAAAAGGCATGTATGAACTGATACAAAATGAAATGAACAGAACCAGGAGAACATTGTACATGGTATCAGCAACACTGAGTGATAAACAACTATGAATGACTCAAACTTTTCTCAGCAACACAATGATCTGAGAGAAGTACAAAGGACTCAGAAAAAAAAAGTTTTTCACATAAAAATAGATAACTGATGGACTCTGAATGCAGATATAAATGTACTTATTTTATGGTTTTTTTCTTTTGATCTGTTTCTTCTTTCATAACTGTGACTAATGTGGAAATGTTTTCATAATAGCACATGCATAACCTATATCAATTGCCTACCATTTTAGGAAGAGGGGAAGAAAGGGAGGGGAAAATTTTTGGAACTGAAAATCTTGTGAAAATGAATGCTAAAAATGATCTTGACCTGCAATTGGAAAAGATACTGTTATATAAAAAAGAACTGACATTTTATAGTTAGCTCACACATTCTCTAGTACACATATCTTTGCCTGCCAAAAAAAAAAAAAATACCATTTTGCTGCTGCTTCTCTGTGTTAAACATAAGGGAGGATGAAAATAGGAAAAATCTACTAATCAAATAATTAAGGTAGTCGTAAAGTTTTACCTTTAGAAATACAGAGAAACTAACATGATATCCCCAGTACTGACAGTTTTGTCATAAAAAGGATGGAAGAGAGAGAGAGAGGGAAGAAAATCTCAGTTTGACACCCATCTTGACACAACCCAGGGTTACTTTGCCCCATATGATCAATGACATTGGGCCCTTTGGACTTTTGGCCTTTATTTTAAACCCAACCATGTGGTACATGATGATTAAGAACACTGGTTAAATAGCAATTTCATTCCAATCAATAAATTATATTTACAACTATAAAAGTGATTTTCATTTACTAAATTGCAATATGTGGTATCTGTTGTTGAAGGAAACAAATGGTTACACAGAGATTTTACCATGTCATTGTCAGAGCAAGATACAAGCATCTTGTGGGAATTAAAACTCTACATTATAAGGAGAAAATGCTTTTTTTCTAATACTTTAAACAAAGACCCAAATAAAAATTTCCAGATAGCAGCATGACCTGACCTATTTAAATTCCTTCTTTATCAGAGAACCTAAGTAAAATTTTTTGTTATTATACTAATTCATTAAACTAAAAGCCATATTCTCCTTATTGAATTTCCCAATGGAATAAAACTGCCCAGTTACATTTTTACCTAAATAATCACAATGAACCTTTTTTTTTTTTTTGGTTAAAAAATACACATCAAAGAATATTAATCTTATTTTTCACAGACTTTATAAATATATGCAGAGATTATATTTGCACAGGATGTCTGAGACGTACACCTCAAAAAATGCACATGAAGGAACTGGAACATAATTATTAAATCATATTTTAAGAAAGTTTTCAATTTTAATAAGCCCCATGCATCATCAATTTCTGACTTGCCTGGTCTGCTCAAAATGAGAGACAAAGCAATCAAGAATGCACTTTGGATTAAATGGTCTCATGTATGTAATGACCAGTGAACAGAATTCACAGGAAACAAAAAATTGTAAGTTACTGAAGGGTCACTGTTTCCTTTGCACAGGCTGTTGAAGGCAGAGTTCACTCCCAGCTGATATTAGGGGCAAATTATTCTCAAGATGATGGTTGATGAGGTGACTTATGCTGTCAAAAACTTGGTCCTTTGTTCGAACCTACAAATGAGATTAAAGGTGGTATATTAACTCAGTAAACAGAGCAAATATAAAATACTCAACTTGAAAGTCAGTCAGTAAAGCTCAGTGTTCATTCTGACCCTAAAAATGTGTTGAGTAATTTATTTTAGAATTATAACATTTAGGGCTGAAAAGTCTTACATGGATTTGGAGCAGTACTATATAATAGGTATTTTCTAATGCAATTCCTCATTTTACAGATGAAGAAAATGAGGTCTGGAGAACATAATGAAATATAACACAGATATCAATTTGTAGAATTAGGCAAAAAACTCAGATCCTCTGACCACAAATATAGCACTCTTTTCACTGTACATGCTAATCTAATCTAACCTCTTCTCTCTGTTCTTATATCTCCATTCAAAAGTGATCATGATCATCTTCATGTCCCAAAAAGCAATTCTGAAAATTTGACATTTTGTTCACAAAGAGAAGCTAGATGAATTTACAAAAGATCTCCTACTTAATATTAAGCCTATAAGTATTTCCTTTCCCTCACCCCTTTTCTCTCTGGGTATATATGTGAAACTTAATGTAGGCTTAAATAAATATCAAGATTAGTTGCTATACTGTTTCTTGATAATGTAACAAACAAGAAAGATTACAATGATAATTATTTACATTTTAGCTGAATAATTAAAAAAAAAAAAAAACAACCAGAACCAGAGTCATTTCTAACTACCACATAAACTACTGACTTCCTTAATCCTAGAATACAGTCAGGATCAGAAATAAAAGAAAGGAATATCATTTATTAAACATGTAGCAGGCAATGTACCAAACACTTTATAAATATTATCTCATCTGATAGTAGCCAAAGTCTTTCAGTCATTCTTTTCATAAATTTTTCTTCATGAGCAAAAAGTTAAATAGTTCTTTCAGAAAAATAATTTCTCTTCATCTTCTTTCTTTCACTGCGTCTCCTCAGACTTGACAATTCAGTTTCAAAACAATGACAGGTAACTGTCATTACTTCAATTCTATTGTTTCTAAAAAATATCATAACAGTATCTACAGTATCTCTAGCTATTGAAATTGATATTGCAGCAACAAGGAAAGAAATAAAGATTCAATCTGTAATTTGACTTTATGAGAAATCTTCCTCTACTAAAATGTCTTGTTTTAGTAAATTGCCCAGAGCATTGAGAGATTAAGTGATTTTTCCAAGGTCACACAGTCAGTATGTAGGAAAAGCTGGACTTGCTACCTTTGGGGTGTGTGTGTGTGTGTGTGTATAACACATTCATACATACATATGTATTATGCATATATAATTATTTATGTGTATACACACAGTCCTCTATTGTAGAATATAAACATTTTGCACAAGTTGATTTTGCCCTTTATTTACCCTCTGAGCTTTTGAGGTTTTTCTCAGTGTGGAATGAAGGGTCATGTTAGTAGAATTCCTGCATATAACTGTGGTAAATCAATGAATAACGGAGTTATTAAGTATATACTGTAGGCAAAAACACAATGCTAACAAAACAGTTTCAGCTCACATTCTAATGAGGGAGAGAACATATATGGAAGGTTTTAGCTGCTTCAAGTCAGAGACAAAGGTCTCATCATCCTTGGATTCAACTAAAGCATATGGTAATCATTTTTCTATAATATTTCCACTAATAAAATCATAAGAAAGAAGAGAAACACTAAGTAGTAGAGTAGATCTGCACTAGGTAGCTATATGGTTTTATTGATGATTAGGAATTTCTAGCCCAGTGATGCTTACAGTAGAGTGTCTAAGCATATTTATATCTTTTCCATTTGCATGTACATATCTTTTAGCAGATTCACATACATACATACACACACCAAAAAAAATCACTCCTGAATGCAACCTATATCAGACTAAAATGTGCTTTCTTTCTTATTTTAAGTGTTCATATATTAATTTAAAAATAAATATATAGTGTTTTCTAAGTCAATATGTGACCCAGAGAAATCTTTAAATTTAGTTTAGCAGCCTGCTTCTATTTGATTTTGATACCATTGTTCTATAACACTTCAGAAAAGTAACCCAGGAACAAAGAAATTTTTTATGTTGCCAAATTTTAGTATGTGGATAAAACTGCTTAAGGTATAGTAGGGTGAAATGCAGAGATGGCAAAAAATAAAATTAAATAAGTGGAAAGAAAAACATTATCATCTTCCTCTCTCAAATACCTACTAAGCAAAGATATTATGACTTCTCCAGGATTGATCACAGAAAAGGTTTATATAATTACGTTATTAAAACTATTAAAGTATTACTGTTACAAGGCACATGTCTCTAAAAGTCCCTTAGTAGCTAGCTTCATAAAAACAGAATTCTCCTCTCTGCTTTTGGCAGTGTTTAATACAGTGGCTTTTTCAAGAAGTATAGCTAACAATAAGCAATGTAATAATAATTATTATCCAAATCAAGTATAAGAAAATGATGCTAAGATTATAGAACTACAACTAGAATAGATCTCAGAGGCCATTTAGTCCAGTATCCTCATTTTATAGATGAATTCAATTAATGAAGAGTCACATTCAAGATTTCACAAGATTGGACAGTTACTGTTATGAAAAGAGATTTTTGAGGGTCATACTACTCAAAGCAAAAGGTTTAGACTAGCAAATGGGAATAATTTATCCAAAAAAGAACTAAATAATCTTCTTGGGGAGGGGGGAGGGAAATGAACTTTCAATGAAAAGGGGGACTTCCAAGCATTCCTAATGAAAAGATCAGAAATGAAGAGAAAATTTGAGTTGAAATGCAAACACTTTTGAGAGAGCAAAAAAGAGAAACCACAAGAGGATAAGTATTTACATTCTAGTAGGTGACAAATAAACAAGTGTCACTTCAGGACTCTAATGTCAATTAAGCCTCATAAAGGAAGCTAAATAAAACAAAAAGTCTGGAAATTATTTTGTTATGTTTTAGTGATACCATAAGATGAATAAAAAGGGAGAAAAGAATACTGTTTAAAAAAGAAGAAAGACAAGAAAAAAGAAGGTTTGGAATTTACCATCTCATAATTAGATATATATGCACAAAAAGAAATCTATACAAAGAAAAAAATGCAGAAATACATACAAGTTTGGCATATAGATATAGTCAGTTAAACAAAGGAACAGAAGCAAACTAGGAAAGGATGAGAGGAGAATAAGAGAAAGGGTAAATTGTTCATAAGCAAAACAAAGTACAATCTTGAAACTCAGATCATGAAGAAATGTTTAAAAGGAAAACAACAGAAAAAAGTAAAAGCCTGTAATTGATGTCTAAATGAGGGGAAGAAGGATAGAGGAAGAGGAGGACATGAAGGACAGATCACTAGTGAATTGCTGTTCAATCATTTTTGGTCATGTCCAAATCTTCATGACCCCCATTGGGATTTTCTGAACAAAAATACTGAAGTGTTTTGCCATTTCCTTCTCCAGCTCAAAGAAGGCTAACAGGGTGACTTGCTCAGGGTCACAGAGCTAGTATGTGTCTGAAGATATATTTGTATTTAGAAAGATAGGTTTTTCCTAACACTAGCCCACAATAATATATCCATTGCACCACCTAGCTGCTCCATGAGTTATTCACTCCTATTTTATCTTTTTCTTTGTAAAGAAAAAGCTATATTTACAAAGCCATTTATAAAGCATTGTAAAGGAACAAGAAGCCTGGAATTTACAAGTAATAATCATTATTGTAAACTAAATGGGATGAATTAGCTAATAAAAAGTAAGAGGATGACAATATATTAGCAGAATTCAACAATATATTGAGAAACATGCTCAAAACATAAAGAGTTATACAGAACTAAAATATGGGGCTGGAGAAAAAAATTAGCTTAATTCAAAATATCAGGGGTAACAATTAAGATCTCAGAGAAGACAAAAGCAAAAATAGACATAATTGAAAAAACAAACAGAGAATACTCTGAGATTATACCATCATATGCTTAAGAGCAGCATGGATAATTGATTAATATCAATACTTAACATATGTAGATGGATAGTATAGCATTTAAAAATTTAAAGAAAAAGTTCAATAGATTATAGAAGAAAGAGAAAGCAAAACTACAATAACTGGTGACCTCAGTGTACCTTTTTTGAAATACACAAATCTAAAAGAAAGATTAAAAAAAAAAAGCAATTTAGTTATCTAAACAGAATTGCAGAAAAATATATTGGGAAAAATATTTAGCAATTACTAAATGGAAATGGAAAGGAATATATGTCTGCATATCTATCTATCTATTTATCTATCTATATTTTTAGCAGTGTATGACATTTACAAAAACTGATCATAAAATCTCATTAATTTATATGTCAAAATGTTAAACACATACCTTACTAACCACAACAAAAAAAATCATATCCAGTAAATATCCATTAAAAGGTATTATAAATTAATTGAAGTCCAAGTAATTTAATCCTTAGAAGTTGGTGCATAACAGAACAAATCATAGAAACTGTAGATAATTTCATCAAAGAATATGACAATGAGACAATACATTCCAAATTTTGTGACATGGCCAAAGTAGTCCTTAGAGGAAAAATAAAGAATAAACCAATTAACTAAGTATGCAGTTTAAAAAAAAAAACATTTTTTTAAACTAAGCATCAAAATAGAATTATGGAAATAAGTTGATAAAAAAATTAATGAATTAGGTTTTTTAAGCCATAGTTGCTTTTTAAGAAATGAAGTAAATTATCATAAGCAAAAATGTTTTTTTAAAGAAAGAGGAAAATCAAATTAGTTGTATTAAAATGAAAGGGGGAAGGGTGCAACAAATAAAGAGGAAAATAAAGGTTATTGTTAGAAACTAAAATGAAATGAATATTTTCAAAAGTATAAAATTCCCAGATTAAAAGGCAGAATTTAAATATTCCAATCACAGAAAATTTGTCACAAATAAGAAAATTCTAGACCTGTGTAATCTTTTGAATGCTGCAGAATGCTCCTTTCCCCCATTTCTAAATTACCCCCATTCTCTAGAGGAACTATATTTTGATATCTATTTTATATGAAATAATTTAGCATTTGTGTTTGGCAAAAAATAAAATTATTCTGAAGCCATGCAGGCTAGGAAATTTTACTGCTCATGATCAGTTTCTGCTTTTCCAGAAATCAAAGCAAAACTTATCATTAATTCAGTGATCACTTCTGCAATGCAGTTAATCTCGAGGATAACCGTGCCTTTACTGTCCCCTGGTGGACAACAGAATAACAACAACTTTCTTTACTTTTAAAAAAAATGATGCTATTAGAGAATCAGCATTTATTGCTGAAAGGAACCTAAGAGATTATCATAAATCAGTGGTTCTCATTTTTTTTGATGACCCATTTACATCCTTAAAATTATCGATGACTCCACAAAGATTTTTTGTTTATATAAGGTTATAACTATCAATTTTTCCTGTATTAGAAATTAAAATGTCTCAGTATTAGAATGAAAATAGACTTGATCTCATTGACCTCCTAAAAAGCTTTCTGGAACCTGCAGGATTCCCAAATTGTGCTCTAAGAGCTACCATCATATATAAAAGATTTAAAGCTACAAGGTTCCTGAAAGGTCATCTAGCCTTATCCACTTGTATTACAAATAAGAGAATTAAGTCCAAAGACTTGAGCATCAGTTTCTAAGTGACTTGTGTTGGGTCATAAGGGCAGTAATTGGTTTGTAAAGGTATTATAGAAAAGAACTCATGTTCTTTAACAGGAAATACAATATTCTTTCTACTACACTATATTGTCTTACAGATCAGAAAATTGAAATCCTATTCAGTCTCCTTTCAATTATCACATTCTATCTTCATTGGGGTATAATCTACCATAATTTGAAACTCCATGGTCATGAGACAAATAGGTGATTTGGTATCTTGGTATAAGAAGGGTTTTGCTTTTGTTTTTGTTTATGCTTTACTTCTCCAAAATAACTTCTCAACAACTTGATTTTGTATTAGGGTGGGCAATAGGAACCCCTAATATACGAAAATCATGCTAACTGGGGTGATAAGACAACATCTTTTCCCACCATGATCTAAGAAGCAATATGTTAAAGAATCTACCTTGCAGAAGCAAAAAGGGATTTTCTCAGGGTAGGGTGCTCCTTACAATTTTACACTCAAATGTCAAAATACTCTCATGATTAGGGCTATTCATCCTGTGGTAGGTTTTCCTCTTTGACCTCACCTTTCTAATTGAAGAAGTCCAGTTCAATGGCTACATTAATTTCCAGGAAAAGCTGTATCCATAATTGCTTCTTTGTTCACCTGCTTTTTAGCTCTAACTCTACTAAGTCATTTGTAATAGAATAAGTGTTTTTATAGGAGTACAGGTAGATTTAACAATTTAATGGAAGAAGTGATATTTGAATTAAATCTTAAAAGATGTGTACATCTATAATCAATTGAACTGAGTGAAGAGTCATAGGAATCAACAATGTGGCAGAAAAAAAGCAATGTTACACAAGGTATATTATCTAGAACTTATAATTTCCCTACCATGCCATCCTTGTCAGACAATATTTAAAGTATTATATTCAGTTCTGAGAATATTATTTTAGAAAGGATGTTGAACAGTTAAAACATGTCCAGAAAAGTGTAAATAATACAATGAAAGTCCTTAAAATGATACTATTTAAGAATCAAGTAAAAAAAAAAAAACAAACTGGAGATGTTTGGCCTGGAAAAGAGAAGACTTAAGGAGATTTGAAAACTATCTTCAAGTATGATATAATGAAGAAGAGGGACAAGACTTTGTTCTATTTGACACCAAAAAGCAGAACTTGCTTGCATCTCCAGCAAAGTGAGCAAAGGAGCATCATCCAGATCACTGAATTCTCCAATCCAATTAATAAGGTAATAGAATATAAAAATGAAATAACAAATAAAAAGATGTTAAAATAGTTGAATTTGTTCCCACCAAAAAAATTATTAACTTATTTTAATAATCTTTTCTTTTTAAATTTTGAGTTCCAAATTCTCTCTCTTACCCCTCCCCTACCTGAGTTCCAAATTCCCTCTATCTCTCTTACCTCTCCCCTACTTACTATAAAGATGAGCAAAATGAAATTATACATGAGAAATCATGAAAAACATATTTTCATACAAAAATGCCCCCAGGGGCAGCAGTTGTTGTAGATAAAGCACCAGCCCTGAAGTCAGGAGGACCTGAGCTTGGACACTTAACCCTTCCTGGCTGTATAACCCTAGGCAAGTCACTTAATCCCAATTGCCTCAGCAAGAAAAAAAATGCCTCCTCCAAAACCTAAAAAATTATAGTTTAATTTGTATTCAGAGCTAATCAATTCTCTCTCTCTGGAGATAGATAGCACTTTTTTGTCATGAGTCCTTTGGGACTGGCTTGAATGACCATATTGATCAGAATAGCCGAGTCTTTCACAGCCGATCATCATTACAATATGTTGTGTTGTTACTATATACAGTGATCTCCCTTCTCACTTCATTTTGAACCAGTTCATATGTCTTTTTCTGAAACTATCCCCCCTCAGCCCTTTCTTATAGCACAATAGTACTCCATCAAAATCACATGTCAAATGTTTTCAACAATTCGTCATTATATAAGCATCCTCTCAATTTCCTATTCTTTGTCACCATAAAAAGAGCTGCTATAAATATTTTTGTACATAAAGCTTTTTTCTTTTGTCCATAATATATTTGGGGTAAAGACCTAGTTCTGGTATTGCTGTGGTATACACAGTTTTGTAGCCCTTTAAGTATAGTTCCAAATTGTTCTCCAGAATGGCTGAAACAGTTACAACTCCACTAAAAGTATATTAGTATATCTGTTTTCCTTCATGCCCTTCAGTATTTGTCATTTGTGATAGGTGTGAGGTGGTATCTCAGAGTTTTTTTTATTTGCACTTATCTATAATCAATAGTGATTTTAGAGCATTTTTTTCATATGACTATAAAGAGCTAAGATTTCTTCTTCTGAAAACTGCCAATTCATATCCTTGGACCATTGATCAATTAAGGAATTGTCCTTATTTTAATAATTTGACTCAATTTCCTATATATTTAAGAAATTAAACCTGTATCAGAGAAACTTGCTATAAAGTTTTTTTTTATGTTACTTCATTGTCTGAGACATCTTTTAGCATAATATAATTTCCCTAATTATCTCTTTTAATTGAGTCTATTTATATCTGAAATCATGATTGCTACTCCTGTCTCTCTTAACTTCTGCTGAAGCAAAATGATACTGCTTCAGGCCTTTATTTTAACTGTCGTTTTGTTTCAAGTGTATCTCTTATAAACAACATATTATTTGATTCTGGTTTCTAATTCATTCTACAATCTGCTTCCATTTTAAGGATAAGTTCATCTCAATCATATTCACAGTTGTTATTTCTAACAGTGTATTTCCCTTATTCTTATTTTTCTTTTGTAAATCCTTCTCTTACTCTTTTTATTCTATCCCACCTCAAAAGTATATTTTTCATCTGACCACTATGTCCTTTAATCCATCCTCCCTTTTATCACCCACCAACCTATACCTTTTATGCCCTTCCCCTCCTTATTTCCCTGCTGAATAAGAAGTTTTTCTATATACAATTGAATATATATTCTTTCCTCTTTAAACTAATTCTGATTAGAGTGAGATTGAAGCATTGGCTGCCATCTCTTTCTCCCCATTTTCTTCTCCACAATAAATGTTTTTCTTTGTAAACCTCTTACATTTGAGAAATTTTTATCTATTCTATCTCTATCATTCCCCTTTTCTCAAGGCATCCCTCTTTCTCACCCCTTTGCTTTTTGGAGAGAGCAGGAAGGAGACATTATTGCAACATAACTGACTCACACTAATGCTTTCTATCTATGTAAACTTCTAATTTCTTGAATAAAGTTACATTTTTCGTCTTCCCATATAAAACTATAACTAGTCTAACTTTATTTAGTCTCTTATGATTACTCTTTCATGTTTAACCTTTTATGCTTTTCTTGAGTCTTGTGTTTGAATTTTCAAATTTTCTCCTTCAGGTTTAGTCTTTTCATCAGTAATGCCTAGAAATCCTCTATTTCATTAAATATTTTTTTTTCCCTGAAGGATTACACTTTGTTTTGCTGAGTAGGTTGTTCTTGGTTTTAATCCTAGCTACTTTGCTTCTGGAATATCATATTCCAAGTCCTCCACTTCTTTAACATGTGAGCTGCTAAACCTTGCATGATTCTGATTAAGACTCTAAAATTTTTGAATTGTTTGCAATATTTTCTCCTTCATGTAGGAACTCTGGAATTTGGTTATAATACTCTTGAGATCTTTTTGGGAGGCCTTTTTCAGATGATCAGTGAATTCTTTCAATTTCTATCTTACTTTCTGGACTTAAGATATCAAAACAGTTTCCCTTAACAATTTCATGAAATATAATGGCTGGGCTCTTTTTTAATGATAATTTTCAGGTAGTTCAATATTTATCAAATTATCTCTCCACAATCTATATTACAGGTCAGTTATTTTTCCAATGAGATATTTTACATTTCCTTCTTCTTTAATTCTTTTTACTTTATTTTTATCATTTTTTGATGCCTTTGAAGTGATTATCTTCCATTTTCCCAATTCTAATTTTTAAGGAATTATTTTCCTCAGTAAGTTTTTATATCTCTTTTTTCATTTGGTCAGATATGCTTTTTTAAGCAGTCTTTTTTTTTGTAGTGGCAAGGAAGTGGACATTGAATGGATGCCCATGAATTGGGGAATGGCTGAATAAGTTATGGAATATGAATATAATGGAATATAATTGTTCTATAAGAAATTATAAAAAGGCTTATTTCAGAAAACCCTGGAAAGAATTAAATGGACTGATGCTAAATGAAGTGAGCAGAATCAAGCAGACAATGTACACAGTAACAACAATATTATTATGTGATGATCAATTGTGATGAGCTTGGCTCTATACAATGTGATAAATCAGGGCAATTCCAATAGACTTGAGATGGAAAGTGCTATCTTCATCAAAAGAGAGAATTGTAAAGACTGAATGCAAATGAAAGCATAGTATTTTCACCTTTTGTTGTTGTTGCTGCTGTTTGTTTTTTTTTTCATGTTTTTTTTTCCCTTTTGATCAGATTTTTCTTGTGCAGCATGAAGAATATGGAAATATGTTTAGAAGAATTGTGTATATTTAAGCTATATTATATTTCTTGCTGTCTTGAAGGGGAAGGGAGGAGACAAGGAGAAAAATCTGAAACACAAGATTTTGAAGGGTGAATGTTGGAAATTATCTTTTCATGTATTTGGAAAAATAAAATACAATTTTAAAATTAAAAAGGATCCTAAAATGCTCTCCTAGTCTTTTTTAGGCAGGGCCTGCTCCCCTGAAGCTGCAAGTATTATTGCTTCTCTCTTCCCTGGAATTGTGACCAGGGACCCTGCTTCTTTGTAACCAAGTACAAACACCATTCTCTCACCTGGAATCACAAGTCAAAACTGCATGTGAGCAATAGAGTTGTCAATCGGCACGACTTGTATCCAATGTAAGTAATCTGTTATCTCCTTCTGAATAGTTGTCACACACACACACACACACACACACACACACACACCTCTCTTATTGTCCCTTGGCTGAGAGTTCCCATAGCTGCTACATTTACTGTCCCAGCCACTCCAAGGACCATCATGTTGCTGGTGCTACCTACCTATGCATGTTCTCTAAGCTAGCTCCCAGCCCATTGTCACAGACACTCCTGCTAACTTTTGAGTTATCTTACACTGGAAAAGATGTCTTACTGTAATGTTTTGTTGTCTTTGTTGATCCAAAATGTTTATTTTAAAAGTTATATTGAAGTTATTTGGAGGGGAATGTTGGTAGAGAGGATTTTGCTTATACTCTGCAATTTGGCTCCAATTGTAACACTATATGTATATTCTACTTGAATTTATCAAGTATGTACACTTTCAGATTTGGAGTGCATCATTTTGTTCCTTGAAAAGAGTATGAAAGTTTAAGAGGCTCATATTCTGAGGGACATTTTTACAGATTATAAAGGATGCAAAACTCAATGAAGGAAAGTTAATGTAAAGAAGCATTTATACTTTGTTGCTTCTTTAAGAGGTGAAAAGAAATTACACTATCAATATGATAGAATTGGAGAGTGTCTAACTATTAATGGTCTGAAGAATCAGTCACAGCCCTGGAGTTTTTTAAAAAGCCATCCTGTTATTCAGACTGTTTTTAAAGTCAGCCAAAATAGGAGAAGCTCTGTCCATTGAGAGGAAATCATCCCTGGAAGTTGAAAAGATACTTCCTGCACTAAGTTCTCAGAAGTTGGATTCTTCTTCTATAACTGATTCTCCCCACTGGCTCTTTCAAGTGTGGTGTGTACCAAGAAATACCAGAATTTTAAGGGAAATGAGGGATGTGATTGTTACTTATAATCTCATCCAGATTTCGAGCCACGTCTTCATACTTCCTAAAAGATCAGTGAAAAGAAGAAAAAAAAAACTTTACACCTTTATAGCAAACAGTTGAGAGTTTGAATGAAAGAAGCAAAATAATAGTTTTCTCCTGTCAAGAAATATACAAGGCAAATCATACTATAGAATTTGGACCAGACAGGACTTTGGAATTCATCTAAAAGTATCATCCAACATCCTCTTTTTATCAAGTAAGAAACTATAGCTCAAAGGTACTGCCTTAAGAGCACATGAGTAGTTAGTAGTAACACTAGGACTAGAATATAGATCCTCTATCAGCAAAAGAACTTCCAGAGAAGATAGAAAACTTAATATGATTTTTTATTTTAAATTAGCTAATATTATAAACCTTTAATTTTTCCATATTCTGACACAAAATTCTAAATGATTTTTAGTCAAAATTTTTCATATTTGTCCACACAATAGCCACTATTTTTATGATATATTCTAATCCATGTTTAAAAATAAAGTAGAACTGTAATTTTCTCAATCTAGTCATCCAAACTTCTGGATTATATAAAGTTTTTAAAAAGTATGACCAAAAATAAAAAAGGAGAGAAGGAATATCTGAAATTACTTTCTTACCCCAGTCCACTAAGGCCTGTTCTTACCAACAATCAGAAGGCTCTAAATCCCTCTCCTTCTTTAATAATACTTTCCTAAAAGTCAGAAAAATATTACTAATTCTCCCAAGCATATTCTTCACTCACCCTGGAAGAAATGGTAAAATAATAATAAATGAATAAAAGTAAATAGAACTACTTATTTCTTATTTTGATTCCATTTTCTGAACTGGGGGGGGGAATCTTTAGTCTGGAAAGAAAGCAAAAATTACCACTAAAGAACTGAAAGACAGAATAGTTATGAGGGGGCAAAGGATAGCATCAGGCTACCCCAGTGAATTTAGGCCACCAAGTCAGATAAATTGAATTTAGGTGCATAAAAAGAACCACCTTCAGTGAATTTTCAAAAATTATGGAGACTAAGATTGTCCACAGAATTAAGGAAAAGTAAATATATCAATTTTCAAAAAAAGGTGTATAAAATATAAGACAGAGATATATATATATATATATATATATATATATATATATATATATATATATACATATATATATATATATATATTTCTCTCCCTGGTAAAATCCTAAAATGTATTATTAAAAGAATGGTTAGTGAATATATGAAAGGGAAAAATGATTATAAAGAGTCAATGGCTTCATCAAAAATTAGTCATGATGGAATAACATTTTTAACAGTTACTGGAATGGAAGGCAGAGCCAGGATGTCAGAATAAAGGAAACATTCAAGCTGAATTCTGCCAACATTCACTTCTAAACAACTTTAAAAATAACATATCAAAGTGAATTATAAAGCAGCATAACAACAAAGTTTGAGGGACAATTTCCTGGCCCAAAACAATCTAGGAGATCCAGATTTGAATAAAGATCTGCAGCAGCAACAGTAATAGCAGAAACAGAAATTCTTGCTATCCAGAGATGGTGAGAACAGTGGACATCTGTTCAGAAAGAGATTCTGGAGAACAATTTGGAACTATGCCTCTAAGATCATAAAACTCTTGATAGCTTTTGAACCAGTAATATTATTAGTAGGTCTGTATCCCAAAGAGAACAAAGAAAAAAGGCTTATATGTGCAAAAAATATTTATGGAAACTCTTTTTGAGGTGACAAAGAATTAGAAGTTGAAGAAATATGCAAGAATTGTGAAATGGCTGAAAAAGTTATATTTTGCGATTTTGATAGAATACCATCATGCTGTAAAAAAATATGAAGAGGATGACTTTAGGAAAATCTGAGAAGACAACTGATATAAACTGATGCAGAATGAAGTAAGCAGAACCAGGATAACATTGTATACACAGTAACAGCAATATTGTAATGATAATTGTGAAAGATTTAGCTACTCTGTTTAATATGATGATTCATAATAATTCCAGAAGAATTATGATGAAAAATATAGTCTGCATTCAGAAAGAGAAAATTGATGAATCCTGAGTTCAGATTTAATCATATTTTTTCACTTCCTTCATTTTTCTCTTTTTTGTAGCAAAAAATAATATGGAAATATGCTTTGATGTCTTTACATGTATAGTGGGTATCATTGTTTTCTCAACAGCAACCAAAAGAGCTATTGCAACCTTAGGCTACTTTTAAAGAGACATAGTATCTAAAATACTGAGAGATCCATTGTAGTTGCCTCTTCCCTGGTCAGATAACAGTGATATAGTGCACAGATAGAAGCACATTTTGATAAAATCTTTAAAAAATCCAGAGGAGGTTAAATCAGGATTAAGAAGGATCAAGATCATGCTATATGAGGATAGATTTGAGACAGATGAAAATGTTTGGTCTAAAGAAGAAAAAAAAAAAAACATGAGAGGCTAGGATTGTTCTTCTTGTTCTAAGATGACAAAATTGCAGATAGACTACAATTAATATAAAACATAACTTCTTTATAATTGGGAAAATTCCACAAAAGTACAATGGGCTACATTGAAAGGCACTAGATTCCTCCTCATTTTAGGTCATTACATGAAACCTGGATGGTTACTTATTTGGTATGTGGTAGGGGGGATTCCAATCTTAGGCATAGATTGGAATAGATGGCTTTTTCCAACCCTGAGATTCTGACTGTAAGAGGCAGAGCAACAGAGTAAATATAGAGTAAAAATGCAAATATATACAAAATAGTTTTGGGGGAAGAGTATTAGCAGTTAGGACACTAGGAAAGCCTTCATTCAGAAGGTAATACCTGGATTGCATCTTAAAGAAAGTGAGAAACTTTATAAGGTGAAGATGATGGAGTGTATTCTGCATGCCAGACAATAGTTGAAAGTCATTGGGATATGGAATGTCATGTGTGAAAATTAGAGAGAAGTCCAGTATGATTGAAGCACAAAGCGTGAAAGGGTTAGTACTCTCCAGTGAGGTTGATAAAATAGTTTGGGGCCAGATTATTAAGAGTTTTAAAGGTTTAACAGAGTTTATATTTTATTTTAGAGACTCTAGGAGGTTATGGGAATTGATTAAGGTATTGAAATATTCAGATCTGTACTAAAGGATTATTTCTTTGGGATCAGTGGAATGGAATGGAATGGAGAGAGACTTGAAGCAGGAAGACCAGGTGAAAGGCTATTCAATAATCCAGGTGGGAGGTGATATGGGCCTAGACAAATGATATAATTATGAACAGAGAGAAGAAATCAAATGTAAAAAAAAGTAGCGGCAGAAACAAAATTTGGCAACTAATTTGATACATGAGGGATGAACAGGATAATTAAGAGATTATAAATCTGAGACACTAAAATAGTGGTAGTGTCTTTGGAAGTAGACAACATAGAGAAAATATATTAAGTTCGGTTTTGAATAAACTGAGTTTGAAAGATCCCTGGAATATACAGTTTGAAATTCTAATAAATGATGATGGAGATTCAGAGTTCAGAGAAGAGTAAAGTTTTTCATTGATATTGAATTGTTTTTTACACTGTTTTGTGCTGCTTTGACTCTTTATCTCTCTCACCAAAACATTTTGATTATTACTTTCAATTGTTGATTAAAGGAACTTGGATTTGTGATACATTTTTAATTTGCTTTCCATTTTTCAATTCTTTATGTTTCTTTTGTTATTGCCTTTAATAGGGCAATATATTTTTCAAGTTTTCTATCTCATGTACCAAGTAGATATTGATTTAAAGTTATTGTTGTTGTTGTTGTATTTTTCAGCACTTTAAAAGATCTGTTAGTTCATTGGTGTGGATACTTCTTCAACCATCAGATTGAAATATATCTTCGCCCGAGCAGATAATCTTTATGATAAAAATAAAACATAGTTTTATTTTATATTTATATAATGATTATCATTAACCATTTGATGATGAGTTTCTTCAAATGCAGCCAAGGCTAGTTCTCATTAGACAATTTCTGTCACTTAACATATTCAAAGACAGTTCAACTTCATAATAGCCCAACGAAGAGTTTGCAATCTATTCACATAATTTCCTTTTTTTTTTCTTTTTTGCAAGGTTAAGTGACACAGCTAGTAAGTGTCAAATATTTGAGGATTCATTTGAATTCAGGTCCTCTTTGATTACATGGCATGTCCTCTATCCAAAGCATGACCTAATTGTCCCCATTAACATAGTTGTCAAGAACCTAGAATCATCTCCACACTCTTATGAGAGATCAAAATCAATATTAATGCCTGTTGCTAAAGACATCCAAGACAGAAGACAAATATAAATGTTTATACTTCAATTATCTGTTTCACAGACTTGTCAGAAGGATCAAGGAATATTTTAAGTGTTCTGTAACACATTGTGATATATCAAGGAAGTCACAGTTGCCAGGCATAATAATTCATGACAATCTATTGTTGGGTAAATCTCCTTAGCAGCCCAATATGAATTGACTTAAATAGCTTTCATTAAATTATACATTTATTCTGATGTACTAAAAAGAAGAAGAAAAAGAAGAATGCACATGGCATTAGTACTACTTTGGCTGTGAATTAGATACTTACAATTCCTTCTGGGTCAACTAAAAGAAGATGCTTGACTTGGGTATTATGCATCCCTGTCAGGACATAGGATCCTGGATTGGTGGTGCTTTTCCTGACAAGAAAGTCCCCATCACTTTTTATTAGCTGCTCTGCCTCTTTCCTGCTCATTTCTCCTTGATACCAAGGTTCTGCCTTTAACTCTTCCATCATTCTCCAATCAGGTACTCTGGATAAAATAGGGCTGGTGTTTTCCACTGACATAGCCTTATTTAACAAAGGTTCCATAGTTTGGTTCTTGAGAGCATCTTCAAAAGGTCCTGGCAGCAACAACAAATACAAATAATAAATCAATCAAAAGAAAACTAAATGCCAAAAAAACTATCTAACTGATCATTTAAATATAAAAAGGTTATAATAAAATGCTACATTTTATTGACTAGAAGTGGATTTAATTATTAATGCAACAAAATATATTAGAACCCAATTATAACATTGGGATGATGGATTCAAAATTAATAAGATATGTATTCAAATTCTGCTGTAATGTTTACTATCTCTGTGACCCTAGATGTGTTTCTTCACTTTTAGACCTTAGTTTTCTCATCTGAAAAATGAGAATTTTGGGCTTGATGAGCACTAAGATTCCTTTCAGTTCTAAATTCTATGATCACAGACAATTTTTCCTATGCTTTAAGAAGTATTTTATAGATAGAAGTATTATGGACATTTTTTGTAGAAAGAAATATTAACCAATTAATAAGCTGTTCAAGGTAAGGTGGCATATGTTATACAAAGACCCAGAGGACTCCTTTTTTCTATTTAATAGGCTAGATTAACTTCATTTTAAATACATTATACAGACTCAGTAGTCATTCTATTATGCATCTATCAACTTGCCTGAAAACAAAATATTTATTTTAAAAGATCTGTTCTTCTACTAAATCCACTCAGGAAAACATGCCTTGTTCCCTGACTTTGAGTTCAGTTTCATATGTGTTATAAATCCCTTCCTCATATTCATTTCAATCTCTTTTCACCAAAATTGTCTTCCAAGTAAATTCTAAAAGCTCCCTGTATACTGGATCACTTCACATTTATCATTATACTACCCCAACTACTTCTTGAATTCTTTTGAAATCCTTTGAAATCCTTTTGAAATTAAGTCTTCTTGTAGCAATTTGGGGAGGAAAAAAATACTGAAGGAAATCAATTGTGATAAAGCTGATCCTGCATTTTAAGCAGGAGTCATACATACCAAAATTGGCACACACAAAAAAGAACAAAATGAAGTTATTCATGTCAGTTCTTAAACTGATAATAATCCATTTTTCTTTTAAAATTTCCTTTTAACAATTTTATGATATAAGAATTCCCATATTGTTGAGTAGTTTCAATCATGGTCTGACTCTTTGTGATCTCATCTTCAATTTTCTGGGCAAAGATATAGAGTGGCTTGTCATTTCCTTCTCCAGTCCATTTTTAAAATGAGGCATTAAGGAAAACAAAGTCAAGTGACTTGCCTCACGGTCACATGGCTAGTAAATGTCTGAAAAAGAATTTGAACTCATCAAGGTGAGTCTTTCTGATTCCAAGCCCAATGCTCTGCCCATTGGGTCACCTAACTGCCCTTTATTTAATCATAAATGGGAACTATTACAAAAACTACAGTGATAATACTTTATGGTAATAAGAAAATTGGTCTGGGAGTCTATTACAATAGTAGACCAATCTTTCAAATGCATTGGGCTTCATATTTTGTTTAACTTTTTCATCTATAGAATTAGGAACTTTAACAAGATATAAAGAACTTGAAAGTCCATTCCTGCTTTAAATCTTATGATCCTTTTGATCTCTAAGGTTCCCTCCAGTTTTAAAATACTACATCTACATTTTTTGAGGTCAAGGTTCAGAATGAGGTAATTCCCATGAGGATTCAAATTTGGTTTTAGAGAAGTTTTTAGAGTAAAAAGGTGCGATTTTGATGTCATTTCTTTAGGAATTTAACTACAAGACTTAAAAGATTTAGAGCCATAAGGTGCCTTCCTTAGTGATCATCTAATCCACCTTTTCTCATTGTACTCATAGCATCTCTAAGTAAAATTAAATAGCTTGTCTAAAGTCAAAAGTAGCAAATCCATAATTTAAACCCAAATTCCCTCATTGAAAATTCAGTGTTCATTCCTATTCCAGGTTGTTTCAATTCAATTCAATTAAGCAAAGACTTAATAAGTATACACCATGTAGTAGGCCCTAATTGTCTTCTGCTGGCTAAGTATTGTTGTTTCATCAGCTCTGATATTTTAAAAAAAATTTTATAGCCAATTCTCAGGTAAATGAATCAATATATTGGGCTTCATAGTAATTAACATGAAGATTTCTTTTTTTAAAAAATTAGTTTCAAGAAATTAAATTTCTCATTCTCTGTTGACTACAAAAAAGGACGATTTCTTATCTCATAGCAGATGATAGTTTGAAGATGACTACAAGTAACAACCCTAGAAAATGACAAAGATCACCATACACCAAAACTCTATTAGCAAAGAATGAAATGAGATATGTAATTTTGACATAACCATTTACATTAAAACATTCCTGAAAAAAAATCAATAAGAACTTACTCATGTCAAATAAGTCTTTTCTTGGGCTATTGTCTTTGGTAGTGTCCACTGAGTCACTGAATACACTTCCAGTGTCTCCTGGAAGGGCTTGCAAAACTTGAATATTTACACCTTGAGTATTCACATAGATTGGTGTCTCCCCTACAGGAGTTACTTGGGATTTTCCTTCTGGCATGTTATAGCTATCCAAAGAACCTGTGAAGAAAAGTAAGAGGATACCCCTTTTTTTCATTATTATAATTATGGAGATGAAGGAATTTAGCTAAGGTTACACAGAAAATTTATTTTTAAATGATGCAGGTTTCTTGAAACCTCACAATGAGAGAAAGTACTATACACATTCTTTTTTTTTGTAATTATGTTTTATTTTGAATTTAAGAAATAAAACAAGAATTTCCATAACATAGTAGGGTAGGAAAAAAATGACCATACATGAAACAAGATCTATTATGTACAATTTGCTATTTCTTTTAAATATATAATAAAGTTATCATGTAACATTCTCTTTTTTTCTTTAGTTTTCTTTCCCCATATCCCACTCTTGGAGATGAATATTATTAGGCACAAATCATTAGTATTAAAAATGAAAAGAGTGACTATACCACAAATGAAAAAGAAATTAAAGCAATTATAATGAGCTCTTTCACCCAATTGTGCTAATAAATTTAACAATTTGAGTGACATAGAAGAATATTTACAAAAATATATAAATTGCCTAGATTAGCAGAAGAAATAGATATTTAAATAGACCTATTTTAGAAAAAAAATTAAAGAAGACATAAACTAGTTTCTTAAGAAAAAGTCACCAGAACCAGATAGATTTGCAAGTGAATTTTATAAAAAATTTAAAGATCAACTAATATGAATATTAAATAATTTGGAATAATATGCAAAGAAGGTATCCTGCCAAACTCCTTTTATAAAACAAATGTACTATTGATACCTAGACCATTAAGAGTAAGACATTTAAACAAAGAAAAGAAAAGGGAGAAAGAAAATTATAGAACAATTTCACTAATGAATATAGAATCAAAAATCCTAAATAAGATATTAGCCAAAAGATTATATATATTACAAAGATTATGCATTCTGATCAAATGATATTTATACATCAAATAAAGGGATGATTTAACATTAGGAAAACTATTAACATAATTGAATATATCACTAATAAAAGTTTAAAATTATGATTATATCAATAGATGTAGAAAAAAGCTTTTGATAAAATACAACTCATTTCTATTAAAAACACTTGAAAGTATAGGTATAAATTATTAAAAGTATTCTATCAACAAACATTATTTATAATGGGGATAAGTAGAAGTGTTTTTAGTAAGATCAGATGTAAAACAAAGATGCCTCCTATCACTAATATTATTCAATAGTGTATGAAATACTAGCAAGAGCAAGAAAAGAAGAAATACAAATAGAAGAAATCAGAGTAGGGAATGAGATAATAAAACTATTACTTTTTGCAGACATTATATTTATATACTTAGAAAACTCCAGAATCCACTAAAAAGTTAGTTGAACCAATTAATAACTTTAGCAAAGAAACAGGATATAAAGTAAATACTCATAAATCATAAGCATTCCTATATATCACAAACAAAATTCTGCAAGAAGAGATAGCAAAAAGATACCCAATTTAAAATAACTTTAAACAATATAACTAGGAGTACACCTACAAAAACAGTAAATACATGAACAAAATTATACAAAAAAACTTTTTACACAAACAATATTTAAATAATTAGAGAAATATTAATTGTTCATGGATGGGTTACATAGATTACGCTTCCCTTTCGGATTCTGAAGGTAGCAACAACAAAAATGTAATCCAATTAAATTTTTAATGTCTCACTGAGAAATTACAAAAATCCCTTGAGTTCTCTGAAAATTTCTGAAGAAGAACATTCTCTCATGCCTAACCAGCGTAAGATGGATATTAATATATTTTTATAGAAGGGTTTCTCTCCATCTTCCCTCCATTCAATTATTTTTTTTGGGTGGGAAGAAAAAATTTCAAATCCATAATAAATATGTATATTTAAAATCATTTTTCAATGAAAAACCCAAACTTTCACATGGTTTATCAAATTTATTTACTATCAACAAACCTATAGGAAAAACAGAAACTGGATACCACATGCAAAGGTAGCAAGATGCTAAATATTACATATAAAACTGACAATCTACCCAATACTAACTGTTAATTACAGTAAGTAACCCATCTGAAAGTTATGTCATAAACACATTCATATGTTCTATAGTAAGATCTAATTTAGTATACTTGTCCGGCCATCTATAGGCATGTTTTAGTATCCAATGGTATATTCTGGGTTAAAGGATTCATTCTGTTCTACCCCATATTTACACAATAGATTCATAATACATAGCTGTTTAATATATTATGTGTTTCAATGGTACAAGCTATGTTTCTAATGGATTTAAATAATTTGCCAAGAAAACTGAACCACTGACATTTAAAAATTTGCTTTGTATTTTTTGCCTTTTATCAAATAAAAAAATGTAGCCACATTCAGAAGGAAAGCAGAAAATTTGGGGAAAAAATTTATAGACATTTTCTTAGATAAAGTTAAAGTTCTCATATTTAAAATATATAAAGAACTTTATAAAATCTCTAAGAAGATGAATCAGTCCACAATTGATAATACTCAAAGGATATGAAAGGCAGTTTTAATATAAAGAAATCAAAACAATTTATAGTCGTGTGAAAAATGCTCCAATACTATTTTATATCCATCAAATTGGTTAAAATGGCTGAAAGGGAAAGCAAAAAATGTGGGAGGGGATGTGGAAAAATTGAGACAGTAAATTATTGCTTATGGAATTGTGAAGGGATTCAATCATTTTGGAAAACAATCTGTAATTATGCTTATAGAGCTATCAAACTGCCTACATTCTTTGACCTAGCAATACAATTACTAGTTCTATTTCCAAAGATGATTAGGGAAAAAAGAAAAAGAAGCTATATGTTCTAAAATATTTATGGTAGCTCTCTTCTCTCTTTTGCAAAGAACTGGAAATTGAGGGGATTCCTATCAAATGGGGAATAACTGAACAGTTACTGTGTTATATGAAATTAAGAGCTCAGTGACCTTAGAAAAACTTGTATGAAATAATAAAAAACAAAATGAGCAGAATCAAGAGAACACTATATATAGTAACATCAATGTTGTTTTAAGTAAATAAACTATTTGATTATTATAAATACTCATATTAATTTGAAGGCATATGAAGATAGACACTATCTGCATACAGAGAAAATCGACAAATAGAAGTATGTATTGAGTAGTTTTACATATATATATGTATGTATGTTTCTCATAGTAACTATCTCTAGGGCGAAGGAGAGAGAAGAAAAAAGAAAAAGTTTATTATATATTATATATTTATATTATTATATTTTATGTAATTATATATTTATGCATATATTATATATTTATACATATAAATGTATGTTTGTTATATATAATATATATTATTATACTTATTATAACTATCAAATATTTTAAAAGTAGCAAGTTGTACATAACATATTTACAGTTTCATTTTTAATAATTTTAATTATTAAAATGATTAGTACAATCATTTTTAATATACTATGTTATGGGCTTTATTCCATAATTTAAAAAAAACTTTTTGCATTAAAAATTATCTTTACAGAAAAAAATTTGCTCTGAAGAATACTGATATATTAATATGCTTCAGATGTGCATATGAGAATGCATATGTCAAAAATATTTACATAATGAAAAAACAATTAGCACATTTATTAGTTAACATTTATTAGATAACATATATTAGATATTAGATAATATTTATGTTATCCTTTCTTGAATATCACATTGGTCCAAATATAGGCTACTCCTGAATAAAATTCATTGGAATTTCATTTTTTTTTAATGTAAGAGGGGAAAAAATAAGCATTACAGTTAAGAAGACCTGCATTCAAATCCTGCCTCTGACACATACTAGCTGACCATGAGCAGACAAATTATTTAATTTCTCAATGTCATATACAACTTTTTATGAATGTTACAAAAGATTTACCTATCTGTATCATTCAAATGAGCTTCACACTAGTTTCCTACCCCTCATAAATCCTGAAATCAAAAATGTAGCTCATCAAAAAAGATAAATTATTATGAAAAATTATCATAGTGAATTATCATATATATGGGATATATGTATACATACAAATATACACACATATTCTTACTGGCTTTGACAATTTTATTTTTTAATATTTCTTTCAATTCAAATAACTTCAATCCCATAGGTCCATTTGGATATTATCTGCTTCAGTCATGCAGAAATCATCTAAGACTTAATAGACAGTGTTAAAGAGAGGTGGTCAAAAAAATTCATAACCCTAGCCAATCTAGAGATGAACATCTCCAAATTTATCTGATCTGAATCCTTGAATGTCATTCAAACTGAAATATCCTTTTCAATTTGTTTGGATCTTTTCAGAGCTTGTATTTTGTGGACCCTGGGTCAACTCCACATCATGAAGAGATATTGTAGTGGGACTGAAGTGGAGCTTCAATTCAAATAACTGCTTTATTCACTTATTATCACTAATATCTTTTCCCTTCTTCCCTATCTTCCTATAATATTTTATC
The DNA here is from genome assembly GCF_902635505.1 of Sarcophilus harrisii. Lineage (NCBI taxonomy): Eukaryota > Metazoa > Chordata > Mammalia > Dasyuromorphia > Dasyuridae > Sarcophilus > Sarcophilus harrisii. The sequence continues at coordinate 245,004,371 of NC_045426.1, forward strand.
ATTGTTTCCACTCACTGATATTAAGATCATGACAATAAGCATGATTTTGTATAATCATGTTTTATACAATCTAGGTATGGGAAATTGGGGATGCTATTCAGATCAAATTGAGTGCAATTCAGGCCTCTATTCATACCAAATTATTATCTGCTCTTAGTGAAAGCTGATTCTGTTTCATTACAAAGTAGCTTATTAAAAATTTTGTAGATTATCTCTGATAAAAGAAGACCTAAAATAGAATTTTAAAAGTAATTAGTCCTGATAAAAGATTTTTAAATAAAAGCACTACAAATTTGTTAATTGGTGATCCTTGTCAGAGATAATAATAGCATTCAGTTTTTTTGGTTCTGATTAGAATTTAGTCTAATAAGTCCAAAACAGATAAGAGAAATTCATTAACAAAGGTACTGCATATGGTTGGATTAAAGAAGATAATAGTTCCAATCAATCTAGCACTCTAAAGTTTACCAAGTGCTTTCATCACAACAATACTGTAAAATAGTACAAATCTAAGTGAGAAAAAGGAAATAATTTATTATTTTAAGGGAATTTGACCTCCCTAAGAATTGTAGGCATGTAAAAAAAACATAATGAGCAGAAAGAATAATCTAATATTCTATAACATTCTCATTCAATGCCCTATGCAACTGCCAGCTAAACCTTTAATCACCCTATATCAAACACATCTTCAGTTAACAGATGTCTAAAATATTATCTATTCAGCAACAGTTATCAATGATTCTGTCCACAGACATGCCCCTTCCTTGCATAGCTTATGAACATGGAACTATACTAAGACCCATAAATTGAAAAATGCCTTTCAGTTCCCCTAGAAGAATTTGTTATAAGTTATTGATGTTACAATGCCAGCAGAAGTGGCACCCTACCACTTACAACCCAAAGTGATAACGATCTCAACCATCAGAATAGTACTGGACATCTCATTTCTTGGACTGTACCACAATAAAGTTGGTACCTCAGAAAATGAAACTCTGACCTGTAACCCTTCATTATTTCCAGTTGTTTTCTGGACACTCCAGACCAAGATTCTATACACTAGTGATTCTCAGACAATAATATGCCAACTTAGGGTCTTCTACTTTCTTGGAGGAGGGATGTTACAGAGCCCATACTTGCTGTCTCACCTACCATATCTGGTCAGTCTGGACTTAGAATTGGCATCAATCTCTTTCTGGTGTCACTGTCTGGTAAGTTTTTCCCTCCCACAAGATATGGTAACTGAAGATATGACCAAGAATCTTTTAACTAGATTCCCTGATTTCTTCATCTCCTTCTGGATTTGAAATCTAAAGTCAGTATTGGTTTATTCTTTTTCTATTTCTTACCTGACTTCATTCATGAGCCAGAATTTTCTGCCAGCCTAAGACTGGTTACAAAATCCAGTTGTTGCTCTTCATTCTTACTCTAAAAACTTGAGTGTTTATTATGCATTTCTGGAGTTGTTGGACATGGATTTAATTGAAAAAAGTTAGTTAAGCTTCAAAGAAAAATGTAATGGGACAGAAAGAAGGGGTTTTGTAATTAAAGTGTATTAATTTCTTTGTATGATCCATTGACTCCTTAACCTTACCTCACTATTTGAGACTTTTGTCATAACTTTGGTTTATCACAATTTTAATTTATTGTCTGCCTTGCCAAAAAGCAAAAAAAAGTGATCTGAGAGTCTATGACAACTGGCAAGAGCTATCATTGCCAAGATAGCAGCAAGCTGGAGCATTGTCAACCTATATCCAGAAAAAAAAAAAAAAAAGACCTATCATAATGGCTCAGATATTCAGGAGGAAACACCTCATTATTTCAGTCAAGGAGAAATGTCATACGTCTACCCTTGTTTCAAGGCAAAGAGGAATGCTCTCACTACCATCCAGATGGTCCCAAGGGGGGAAAAATAACATATCTCATCCACACTAAAACTCCCAGCCAGCAAAACAGTCACTGACAGTCCTTGGACTGCTTTATTGTCTCCCACTCTTGGCTAATGCCTAGGCATCTTCCTCCTCATCTTTCAGGAATCACTTAAACCCCTATATAGGACTCCCTCAGGCTTTGCCCTTCTTCTCTCCCGTACCTAATTAGTTTTGCTGTTGCTGTGCCTACAGTCTCTTGGAATCATTGCTACTTACTCATATCAACTGCCAATACTGGTAAATGTCAATGGACTGCTAATAAAGCCTCCTGCAATGCCTCTTGGAGTCATTCCTTCTTGGCACAATCCAAATAAACTATCTGCATGAGCAGCAAGTCACTTTGAGGCTATTGACACCTACTCTCTTTACTCCATGAACCACTGACCAGAACTATGACTAAGTAAATGTTCCTAAGGACAAAGAAGTATGAGCAACTTTGCAGCTACCATCTATCTTTCCTCAAGAGAAAGGAAGAGTCAGACCATTGAATCACATGCCATGCTCTAGTAGTGGGGTCTCCTCCCCCACCTCTTCCTATGAACTCATGAACAGTTCCAAATCATGTAATCAGGGAGCCATACTGATATTCTGATGGAAATGGGGCTGTAATTAAAGGTTCAAATGAAAGGACATGCCTCAGGAAGAAGGAGCTCATTTTCCCCTTAGCCTATAAGTTCTGACCAAGATTATGATTAGGACCTGAAGCTCCTGTGTCATGGGTAACATGACTTCTTCTCTTCCCCATGTGCTTCAACAACAAGGGATTTTTTTCCCTTCTGTAGTCAAGGCAAAGTCAGTAACCTCTAAACAGGGTAGGTGGCTACATTAGTAGTAATGATACTAGCAAAACAAGCCTCTGTGTCCTTTTATTGATATGAATACCTCCAGTGCTCCAGCAGCATATTACATGATTACTGCATCTCATGTTCTAAATGCAACTCTTGTTCTAGAATGTCTTCAATCTATCTAACTTAGTGAACAACATGAACAAGTATTGGTTGTTTTTCTAATTCCAAGATTGAGGTTATCATAACTCAAAAAAACGTAAGGGAAAAAGCCATTAATACCAAGATGATATTTCCAGTAGTTGTTTACATGCTATCTGCTACTAGACCATGAATTCCTTGAGAATAAGGACTGGTCTTTTTTGTATTTCTTTGTACTGCCAGTTCTTAAAATATAGGCACTTAAGAAAGGCAAGTTAACTAGACCTGACCAATAGCAAATCCTCCATTTTCACAAAATCTCACAAAAGTCATAGTAATGGCCAAAGAATGGACAACCAATAGAGAACTATTCTGTTTTGGTAAAAAGATTTTGTGCCCTTTAATTCAAAGGATAGCCTGACATCAAGAAGAGTTGAGTTCAAATCTGATCTCTGACATTTGCTAGCTGGTATGGCCCTAGGCAAATCACTTAATCTTTGTTTGCCTCAGTTTCTTCATCCATAAAATTTAAATAAAAATACAACCTACTTCCCAGGGTTGCTGTGAAAATCAGATGAGATAGTAATTATAAAGTGCTTAGCACAGTGCCTGGCTCATAGTCAGCACTATGTTAGCTATTATTAAATGTTGGATTCCCAGAAGAAAGCCACTTACCTTGATTAATAGGTGCATGCTGCCAATCATCACTGAATTTGCCTCCTAAGTGCCGTCCCTGGTAGTAAGTTTGCTCTCTTCCTGAAGTCTATGGAGAGAGAAACAGAGAAAGACATAGAGAAAGAAATGGAGAGGGAGGGAAGGAAGGAAGAAGGGAGAGAGGGGGGAGAGAGGAGGAGAGAGAAAAAGGGGAGGAAGGGGGGAGGAAGAGAGAAATAGAATCATCCTCTTCAAGTTTCACTATTGTTAAAAGCTATAATAATAGTAGTGGTGACCTTGATGTGGTGACAGATTACATGCTATATTTATGCCCAATTTTCTCTTCATGGCTCCAGGGCAGCATTAAGATTTCAAGTTCTTTGAAGAATGTGTTTGTGTAGATGTAAGGAATACTTTCTATCTTCATCGAAACTGTACCCCAGTGTTTGTCTTCATTAACTCTCATAAATCTTTATTGTTCTAAAAATCTTTGCCCAAGTGCAGCAATAAAATGGGCTTTTCCCTATGCAGCTGTATTACTTAACATATGTTTTAAAAATACTATTCAATTAGCAAGTATCTACTTCTTCATGGCCAGCACATATAAATTTGTGTTCAGAGTAAGCTAACATACTAATCCTACCACTGATAGTTTTATATACATAAGAATATGCTCTTACTGAAATGTCCCTTGTAATACTTAACATTGTAATTTTCCCTCACAAATTTCTGATTTAAGGGATATAACACATTTTCTTATTATAAAAAGAGATATCAAAATATAAAAAGCTAAGTGCTTTATTAAGGTAGTTTAGGAATAAGATCAAGATGGCTGTGCAATTCCAAAATGTTATCTTTCCTGAGAACTACGTATATTATACCATTCTTATGGCCCTGAAGCATCCTGATACATTTATCAACCTTCTATTATTTCTTTTCTTTTCTGCATCAATATCACAGGGTGGTATGTTGATGACTGTTATAAATTCTAAGATGAGGAGGTCACAGTGAAGAACAAGGAAGAAATATTCAATTTCCTTCCCCACCCCCATTTCATGCATTAGCTTTTTAAAAAGTATATTATAAATTGAAGAGGAAAATGGGATTGGAATTGCAATTTTCAATATGAAATCTATTTAATAACCATGTAGGATAATAAACAAAGAAAAATACAAGAGTCTGATTAGATGTTAAAGTTGTATTCTATTACTGAATACAGAATGTCCAATCTCACATGAAAAATTTTAGAAATTTGATATAAAAAAGCAGCATAAAATGATCCAAGTAATAACGCAATTTGTGTTGAACATGCTAATTTTCATTTTTATTCAAGTCTCAAAATATTTTTATACTTATTTAACATAAAAATATCCAACAAAGAGGCTAGTGAGATAAGCTGCCAAGAGAATAGAATTTAAATTAACTGTATAGTTCAGCAAATTGACCCCTCACCAAAGGAAAAAAGAAATCTTCTGACATACCTTGCTTGTGTCAGCAGTACAAATTCTGGTTTTTGATCTAACATCAAGAAACTCTCCCACATGGGGCACTTTGTTGGGAATGCTGTTATAATATGGATGTTCTGTTCTTTCTCCCTCTTCTTCCATCCATGGCTCATCCAGACTTTGCCTGCTGTAAGAATAGATTTGACACTGGCTTTAGTCAGTAATGTGTACTTGCAAAGCAATCAACTGGCCTAATGAATATTATTCATGCCTCTAATAAGATAGTTTCATCACCCACATAATCTACTCAGTCATCTCATTCTATGTTGTTGACCTTTTTCCTTCTGAAGCAGCTGCCAATTATTCAAATGAGTTGTGCTCAGAAAAATTCAGCTTTCCAGTTTTCTTCTTGCTCTATACAGTGTATACACTTTACACCTTACAAACTCATCCATAATTTGTATTTCTTTCAGGTCACTCCTAAAATGAACAATTCTGGCTCAAGCTAAAACTATATCTGCTTTGCGTCTATCCCTGATACTGCAGAAGATAAGAAAAAAAAAAACTTTTTAAAGAGACAATATGGAAGGAGTAGCTAGATGGTGAAGTGAATAGAGCCTCAAATCAGGAGAGCCTAAATCCACTTAATACTTACTAGCTGTCAAGTCACTTAATCCCATTTGCCTCATAAAAAAAACAAAAAACAACAATAACAACAATAAAAAAAGAACCTGAGGACAAAGAGCCAAAATGTGAGTGTTTTTTTCTTGATCCTAACTCTTCACAATTTATATCAGTGAATCAATCAATCATCAAAAAATAAGCATTTATTAAGTGTCTACTATGAGTAAGGTACCTTGTGAAGCACTGGAGATTTTTTAAAATGTGAAATAGTATTTACTTCAAGGATCTTATATTCCATTGAGAGAGACAGCATATAAATAAATGCAAAATAAATAAAAGGTAATTAAATGCAAGATAGAGGAGGAGGAAAGGTACTAGTAGCTGGGGAATGAAAAAAGCCTTATTGAGTGATGTACTTGAGCTGTGTGAAAAATCTGATCAAATGGCTTAGCACAGACTACATCCCTTTTGTCCTACACGATATGCATTTTATTTTTATTTTTAGTAATAGTTTTTGTTTTTATTTTATCTTCATTTCCCAAAATATCTCCCTCCCAGAGAGTTACTTCTTATAAAGAAAAAAGAAAGTTAAAAAAATTGTCTACCAATAAAGAAAAGATAATCTATTCTACTGTTCTCTAAATCTGGTTCCTGAGAATCTTGGTTTAAACCAGGAATTTCTTGTAGCGCTATCACTGCCTTTAACTCCTATCATCTCTCTGTATGTAATCTTTTCATCTCTTGAGATACACAGTTTCTACGACATCTTTGGAGGCGCCTCAGAAATGTGCAGGTTTCCTCTCTGGGTGAATCCTCCTCTCTGTGTATAGTGTCTCTCCTCTTTGTGTATCTTACATCTCATCTTTTCACACCGTGAAAGCAATTTTTCCCAATCACCTCTTCCATCAAAGTTTGCTGTAATGTTTGAATGTATGAGTAGGGTTATCAAATTCTATCCATATCTACAACCAAGATCTAAATATTTGAATACACTTATAAGCAGTACAATATCAAAAAAAAAAAAAGAGATGGTGATTGATTAAGCAAAATGTATGTAAAATATTAAAGAGAAGACAGATATATAAGAGAGAATAAGTAGATGACATGAAGTTCATGACATCCACATGTTATGTGGATAACAGTTCAAATAGGATCAAAGATAATAGAAATGAGAAATTAGGAAAGCAAAAAAGTAAGACTAGATGGAAAATAAGAGGGATGAGACAACTAAGAAATTAATTTTTTTAAAGGCTCCATTTGTGAAACGAGGAAAATAAAATAAAATGCCACAGTATTAAGGCCACCTCAATGAAATTTTAGCAACTTAATAACATTTTCATTTTGTTTTCTAAATATTCATGATGTTGTCCTACAACAGTTGACTAACACTGAATGGCTCCAAGCACCAAGCACTGTCAAATAATAATGTCCTAAACAGTAAAGGCTTAGTTTGGCCAAATTACTCTAAGAATCTACATTTAAGAATTCATTAATCTAAGGACCCAATATTCCAAATGTGAAACAACTAATAAAAGAACTGAGAACTAGTTCTCCTTCTCCTTTTGCTGCTTCATCAAACTTTCATTTCTTTCCATGCAATTCACATAAAGTGGCTGAAGAATGAACTTACCTTTTATGAGACTGTTGGTCTCTAAAACAGTCATAGAATTTGACATCTGTCAGAAACCTAGGATATCATTTAGTTCAAACTCTTAATTATGCAGACACCTAAGATTCCACAGCCAATTAATGGCAAGACCAAAACCAGAAGCCAGATCTCCTGGTGCTCAATTCTCTGTCATTTTCTTTATGTATACCACCTCTTCAATTTAAGAAATCTAAAATTTGTTCTCATTCGAATATGCAGCTGAATTTTTTTCACAAAAAAAGTGAACTCTATTAAAACGTTAACAAAAAATAACCATTGAAATTAGACACTGTGGTATGGTGGAAAATATTGTCTGGAAACTTAGGAATAAGAATACCACTTATGTATCTCTATATGTAAATGCATGTCTTGATATTACTTTTGATGAATGAAAAACAAAAACAGAACTATTCAAGAAAGAGGAAATTTAAAAAATAAAAATGAATGCTCTATATTATCACTAAAGGCAATATATCTATATACCTATAACAATACCCTGACTTATCTATGAATTATAAGAATAAAACATTAGAATTAGGTATTATCTGCATCCATCCTTGAAAAGGTTAATTTTAGACAAGTAAAAAGAAGTCATATTTTGGAGCAGGCTATAAATTAATGGAACAAAGACATGTAAATTATCTTTAAATTGGCTTTAAAAGGTTTAGAAAGACAAGATATATAAAATATAAAATAAAAAACATATATAACAGGTTCTTAAGGGAAGGTAGAAATGTTGGGAGACAGGCCATCATGGCCTTTGAAGTCAGGCCTTTTGAGTTTCACATTATGCATTGCAATGCTCTTCTATAAAACATTGACAAAAATTGTAAAGATGAAAGGGACATTAGAGACCACTGAGTCCAAACTTTTTACTTGTACAGGGGAGAGGTAAAGAGACTTGCTGAGGATTCCACAACTGTGTCTGAGTTGTGATTGATCTCAGACTTCTCTCATCTCATACCACCAAATGGCAATGACGTCTCTTTCATAGTCAGGGCACTAAACCAGATGACTCTTAGCACCAGCTGACCCAATAGGGCATTTCTTGTTTTATCTTTCCTTTTTATGACATACACAGGAAATTGTGGGCAATTAATTTAAGCCATTAGGTAATCTTTAGGTCAAATGGGACTCATGTAAGATGCAGGAAGATTAAAATATAGGTGACAGCATTGTTTGGATTATAAACTTCCAGAAGGGACAAACTGACAGATCAATAATTTCATAGAATAGGTAGCACCAGGCATTTTACAAAGAGGGATTTTTTTAGATGTTTTTCAATGATGTATAATAATACAAATGTAATGAGAAATGACATGAACCTGGTAAAAAATGACACATGGAAACATTCCATAGTTGCATGGTCCATTGAAGAAAGAACAACAATTAAAATGAATTAGTTTTTCATGTAACCTTGATCACTATTACTATAATTTCTCCTTACACTATTATCATATTATATTTCAGGTGATTCTGTTGATCAGAAATTTAGTAGTCTTAATTAAAAACAAAGCACTAAAATTTGTTTCTCCCCTTGTGTGCATTTTAAAGAACATTGATAACAAGGCAGTCTTATGCTTTTACTTACCAGTCATGAAGAGCAGGTATCTTTGAAGGACATTGTAAATACTGCTTGAATCGAAGCTCAAAAGCTTGACCTATAGTACTGATAACATCTCGAGCCAAGCCATCAGAGCATTCCAGTATGTGACAAGCTAATGAAAGCAAGGAAGATAAAGCAGTCTGTGCAGAAGGCTTTGGTTATACTATCCATGCTTTACCACAAATAAAACTTCCTAAAAAAGTTATTTCAAGTAAGATGGTTTTAAGAACTTTTTACTTTTTTTTAATATTTTCAAACTATTTCATCACATTTACTCTGTCATCTGATAGTCTCATAAAAATCCCTAGAGATAAGATACTATGAAATTCTTGAAAAATAACCACATTAACCTTCACTAAAATAATTTCTTTCCTTTTAGACTGTATAACAACAGCAAAAGCAAATAAGGTTTTGGTTTTTAGACCCTTACTAGGGGAATGAGAGTAATCAACTTGGCCTAATCTAACTGTTAAAATGGTTCCAAATTAAGTGAAAATTGAAATAGCTGATTTGTACATATAAAAAAATAGACTTTAAGTCCCACAAAACTTAGCATTTTTATTTGTTTGTTTATTCATTTATTATCACAGTAGTTGCCTTCACCATATTGAATGGTAGCTTTTATTTCCATTTCCAGTTTTCAGGGTTATTAAAACCAAAATATCAACAATTGCTATCTATGGATCATTTGAGACTTCTTAAATGCTAAACTCTTCTAGCTTTGTATGACTCATCACCAAAAATCCCCTAATGGGCAATTACAATCTACAATCCTGTCAATGCAGAGATAGGCAGAAAATATCCGTAAATGTTCTATGCAGTCACTATTAAAATAACTCATCAGTAAGAAGGAGAGAAGAAAACAAGGATTTATTAAGTGCCTACTGTGTGCCAGGCACTATTCTAAGGATTTTACAAATAGTATTTAATAAGATACTATTGATCCTCAATAGCCCTAAAAGATAGATCCTATAATGATTCCTATTATAGAGTTAAGGAAACTGAGGCAAATAGAGATTGAGTGACTTGCCTGGTCACACAGTTAGTAAGTGACTAAGACTGGATCTGAACTTAGATCTTCCTGATTCCAGGGCCAGTATTTTATCTTACCTGCCTAGGTCAGAATACCAAATGATAATGAGAAAGGATAGTAATCTGATATTGAACTGGGGGCAATTCTATACAAACAATATACAATGTTCTTATAAAAAACACTTTGGCCTAAAAGTAATAAAGAAATCTTATCATTAGACCATTAGCTTTTAAATTTTTATTAAGGGGAAGTTACAGATGGGTAACAGGAATAGATTAGTGATTAATATCAGAAAAACTAATTCATAGCCCTTCATTTATAATCCCACATGCAATAGACTCTCAAAATTTATTCAGATGAGGTTCCATCTGAAAATGGTTAGGAAAAAGCAATAGTCACAAATCACTAGTTAAGAAAGTTATAAAAATGAATTTCTAGAAATAATATCATTTTAAACATTGTAAAGCCCAGGTTTTGAAGTAAATTCAAAAATTCTCAAATTCTATTTGTCATTTTTTCAATTACTGCATTTTAAAAATATTTAAATTCCTATTTCCAAAGAGATTTAGTTATTTCTTAAGGATTTTTCTTTAAATTCTTAGAAACTTTTCTCTTCTTCACATTAAGTACTATATTAGAAGGTGACCATTTTACTATAACCATGAGGTAAAAGGAAGAATGAAAAAGTTGATAGTGAGTTTCAGAGTCATGAAGCCCTTGGTCTCTAGTCTTGTGTCAAGAGTATTAGCTAAATGAACACATAAATCAGTACTACTGCTCTAAGAATATGGTATTTGAGCTTCTGGCTGATTTATTTAGGACTGGATATTAAAATAGAAAGGTAACATTTCAATAATTAGAGTGCAGTTTAGAGTATCTGACCATCTGAGCCCATGCCATAGCTCATTCTTTGACTTGCTAAGTGACTTTGGGTAAGCCTGAACCACCCTACTATACCATTTTATTTTCCAATTTGTTAAGTGAGGACATTCTGTGCTTCATACAAAGGCTATGAATGCAAATGACTATAAAATGCAGTGAGTCTTTCCAAAAACAAAAAAAGAATATTAAGTTAAGACTAGAAGGAGAAAAGATCCTTGCAAAACTATTTCTATAGGAACTCCAAGAGGAAAGGTCCTAGTTTTCAGAAAGTTCTTCATAAGACAGATATACAAAGTATCTTTTGATATTAGGTTTAAAGAAACCTTCTTACAACAGAAGATGGAATGTATTTTTATCTCATTACAACCTGTTTATTTTTCAAATAGTTCTCCATATATTTATGCTGAAGGATGTCTTTCTTTCCTTCCCCCTTGTCACCTTGCAAGAGACTTGTAATGAAGCATGTACAGCCCTAGTAATCGTTCCCTTGGTAACCGACAGAACTATACTGGGCATAGAAACAGAGATATGAAAGGTAATCTTATTAAAATATGAAAACTGAAAAGAGGAAGAAAAATACAAAGAAATCATTAGCTTCTCCTACAGAGGCTGTTTCTTTGTCTTCTTGGAAAGGTACAATTTGAGATAAACTATTACCATAATAAAAGCCATCATCTAGGTACTTGTCATCTAATGATAATTAAATACCTATGGTTTACTATGCATTATACTGTGTATAAGTTAGAGTCTCATAAGGTATCCAGCAGTTCATATTATTAGGTTTTATGCTCCCAGGACATAACTCCCTTTTTAAGGCTAATGTTCCCTTTGAAATCAAAATTAGTACTGCACATAGAAGGAGGAAAAGGAGTTTACCAGGAAAATTAACTCAAAGATAATATTTGAATCACATTATTACCTTCATTCCTTTGTTATTCAGATCGCATTTTCAGCTATGGGCACAATGGATGAGACTAGAGAAAACTCAGGGATATCTGTTGGTATTTTATTATTATAATATTTATTATTTAACATGCATCAAGCAGCAACCTTTGGTAAATGCAAATCTTTTATTAGATGGTATATATATTAATGCCTACTAAGATAGGAGGCTAAATGACTTGATAGAACCAGGAGTAGCAAATAGAAGAGACAAAGAAGTAAATTTAGACTTGATGTCATAAAAACCTTCAAATTAGAATTATCTAAAAGTTTAATGGACTGCCCAGAGAGTTGTGCATTTGCTGTCTTTGGAAGTCTTCAAGCAGAGTATATGAATACTTTTCAGATATGTTGAAGTGGGGATTGTTTGGTTTGGGGGTTGAACAAGATAGATATTGAGATCCTCAACATTTCTAGACTTCAGTGATTCTGAGTAAATAATAGGTACTGATAGCTCATATCTAGGTTAGAGATGTATAATTTCTAACATTGTGGAACCATGGCAAAAAATTTTTTAGATTTATTGTATTTTATTGTCTTGGCTGGAAATCTGAGGAAGAAGACTAAGAAATTAGGTGGGGAAGATGTCACTCCATTCCACTTAACTAGCCTTTATATTTTTATAAAATAACAACAGTCAGTCAATCAATCAGAGATGTGAACAAGGTTTACATATCTTCACTAAATGAATCAATCAATGACAGGTTTTAGATTAAATGCAAAAAGAACTAGAAAGTCATTGTTTGAAGTGAAATGAAGCTACACGGGAAAGGTATTACATTTGGTTGAGGAGATTGGTCATGCCCTGCTGTTTAGCGGCCAAAAAAAAATAAATCAGCAGGAATTCAAGTGTCTGATAGACTGAAAGGAAGTGTTATATATGTCAGTAGCTAAGCACTGGGCAGCCTCAATGAGGTAAGCCTTGGTGGCCCCATGCAGAAGTTAATGAGGTGAGCTAGTATGGAGGCAACAGGAAGAAGAAGAGTTCAAAAGAATCTTGTTGAAGGCACCAGTTTTACCACTTCTTCAAGGAGTAAGGGAAGTTAGAAGCAAAAAAATCTACCTGTATATTCCTTCTCTTAGCAACAATGGACACTATAACATTCTCTGTTTTGTTTTGCCTAAACATTTCAGGAAAACCAAATCTTTCTTCAACCATAAAGAAGTCAAAGTTAGTTAAAGATAAAGATAAATTTAACTTAAGGCATATAGTTCCTATACCTAAATCAGGAAAAGCAAAAACAAAGAAAAAACTATAAATCAATTTTCCTAATGAATATTGATACAAAAAAATTAAATAAAATACTAGCAAAAAGATTATAGCACTACATCACAAAAATCATACACTATGACCAGGTGGTATTTATAGCAAGAATGCAAAGTTAGTTCAGTCTTAGGAAAAATATAGGCAAAATTGATCATATTAATAATAAAAAAAAACATTCATACAATTTTATGAATAGATACAGAAAAAGCTTTTGACAACATACAACATTCATTCCTATGGTTAACACTAGAAAGTATATAAATAAGAGGAGTTTTGCTATCTAAAGTGATCAGAAAGCATTATCTTAAATAGGAATAAGCTCAATAAGAACTAGGGTGAAACAATGATTTCTATTATCACATTTATTGTTCAATGACATACTAGAATTGCTAGCTATAGCAATAAGACAAGAAAAAAATTCAAGGAATTAGAATAGACATTGAGGAAACAAAACTATCACTCTTTGCGAGTGATAGAAATGTATACTTAGAACCTCAATTAAAAAACTACTTGAAACAACACTTGTTTCAAAGTTGTAGAAAATAAAATAAATCATCAGCATTTTTATATATTGCCAACAAAATTCATCAGGAAAAGGTAAAAAGAAAATTTTCATTTAAAATAACTGAAGACAATGTAAAATATTTGGGAGTCTATCTGCTTAAGACAATCCCAGAAATTATATGAACACAATTACAAAATATTTTCATACAAATGAAGATAGACAATTGGAGAAATATTAACTGCTCATCAGTAAAGCAAGCCAAGATAATAAAAATGAAAATTTTTTTCCTAAATTATGTATTCAGTTCAACACCAAGCTATAAAAAAGTTTTATAGATCTAGATAAAATAATAAAATTCAGCTAGAAAAACAAAAGGTCAAGAATATCAAGGGAAACCAATTTTTTTTAAATGTGAAAGAAAGCAGACTAGAAGCATTAAATTTCAAAGTATATTACAAAGTGAAAATCATGAAAACAAACTGGTATTGACTTAGAAATAGAGAGGGGAATCAATGAAATAGATTAAGTTCAAAAAAGCAAAATATCAAATGACCATAGTAATTTAGTGTTTGATGAACCCAAAGACACAGCCTTTTGAGATAAGAACTCACCATTTGATAAAAATTACTAGAAAATTGTAAAGCTCACACTACATATCAAGGTCTGGTCAAAATGATAAGGTCAAAATGAGTCATGATTTATACATAAAGGATGATATCATAAACAAATTAGGGGATCAAGAAAACTTTTACTTTTTAGATCTATGGTTAAGAAAAGAATTTATGACCAAAGAACATATAGAGAGCATCATGGGAAGTGAATTTTGTTTATATTACATTAAAAAGGTTTTATACAGACAAAACCAGTACAGCCAAAATTAAAAGGAAAGCAAGAAACTATGGGAAGGGGATGTTGGAATTTTAAAGCATGTTTCTCTGACAAAAGTCTCATTTCTCAAATATATAATGAAATGAGAGAAATTTACAAAAATGAGTCACTCCCTAATTAATAGCCAAAGGATATAAACAAGCAGTTTTCAGAAGAAGAAACCAAAGTTATCTATAATAATATTTTTAAATGCCCCAAATTATAATTGACCAGAAAAATGAAAACTAAATCTGAAGTATCATGTTATTCCTATCAGATTGAGTAACAAAGAAAATAATAAATGCTGGAGTGGATATGAAAAGCTGGGACACTAATATAGTATTGGTGAGGTTATGAACTAATCCAAATATTCTGGAAAACAATTTGTAACTAAGTTCAAAGAACTACTCTGCATACCCTTTGACCCAGAAATACCATTAGTAGGTCTGTGTCCTAAGAAGCTCAGGAACAAAAAAAAAAAAAAAGAAACCATAGATGCAAAATATTTTAAGCAACTTTGTCTGTGGCAACAAAAATAAATTGGAAATTGAGGGAATGTCTATCAATTGAGAAAGGACAGAACAGTCTATGACATATAGTTGTGATGAAATACTATTGTGTTATAACAAATGACAAGCAGGATGTTTTCAGAAAAGACTGGGAAGACTTATGCAAACTGATGAAAAAAGAAGTGAGCAGAACCAGGAAAGCATTGCACACAGTAATATCAATATTTTAATAATTATCAACTGTGAATGAATGACAACTATCTTGTTAAATATAATTCCTAAGGAGTTATGCTGAAAAATATTGTCCACCTCCTGAGAGAGAACTGGTGAACTCTCAATACAGGTTAAAGTATAATTTTTTCACTTTATTTTTCTTAAGATTTTTTTTTGGAGGGAAAGAGGAGTTGCAATATGGTTAAATATGGAAATATGATTTGCATTATTTCAAAAATATAATAGATATTACATCTCTTGCCTTCTCAATGGATGGAGGAGGAAGAGAATTTGGAACTCAATTTTTTTAGTGAATGTTAAATATAAATATGTAATAAATAGCACATGTATCTATATATATATATGTGTGTGTATTTGTATAGATATATCTGTACATGTCAATACATTGTGTGTGTTTGTGAATCTCAGAAGAAGGAATCACATAGATCTGAGAACCCATTATATTGCTTCTAAGCTTTAAAAAAGAAAAAAAAGCTAACTGTTGTAATTGAGTGAAGATATTAAAGACAAAGGAGGTAGAAAGAAAAGAGTGATGATTACTACCTTGGTCACCAGCACCACATGAAGCAGCACTTACATCCCTTGCTGTTACATAGATAACATGCTGGGGTTTAGCACTTCTTAAAGATCGTCCAACACTTTGTTGGCTTAAAAACATAAAAACCTATAATTTCTAGGTTCCTCTTTTTTCTGAGAATTTCTTCCCCTAAAATTCTCAGAAAAAAGGAGATTTTTTTTCCTATTAATTTCTTCATGTTTCTATTCTGCCTTCATTTTTCTCATTTTAATTTGCTAAAAAGAATTGATTAGGGTTGTTTAATGCCACAAGCTGCCATTTTGGAAGCACAGAAAGAAAACTGGAAAGGATCCAGTGAAATGAGAGTTCATATTTTTAAAAATAAAAATGGATAAATCAATAATTCAGAAATGGATAGCTATGATCTTGTTAACCAAACATCTTTACCTCCTACCTACCATATAGTGCTAAATACTGAGGGGGAAAGAAGAGAGTCATTATTACATTGTAAATCCTTTGAAGCAAACGAAAAAAAAAATTAAGTAAAAACATAATGCGTTGGGAAACAAATTCTATAATTTTTTTTCTATATTCTAAAGTTCACATTATGCTGGATCTTTACTTTGTGATTTTTCAATGGCCTCAATTCAAAAGTACTACAGTTTTGCCCTAACCTCCTCAATTATTCACATGAACTACTGATTGTTTGAAATATGTCTCAAAAGATTGCAATCAGTGCAATTCAAGCAAATTAATGTGTATTTAAATAAATAACTGAAATTATTGAGTCAAAAACATGCTCTTAGAAAACTGATACTAACATCAAGATAGAAGATAAATATGAGAGCAGATATTCATTTATGAATTTTGAATGTCAAAATTTAAAATGGCCTTAGAGAAGTAAATGAGCTAACAAATTTAAGTCCTCAAAGAACATATAGGAAGAAAATATTTTAAAATAAAGAACAAACTAAATTCTTGTAAGAATGATCAAATGCCAAGTATGGTAATATATTCCTGTAATCCCAACTACTATGAAGACTAAAACCGCAGGATGTTTTGAGCTTGGGAATTCTGAGCAATAGTGGGTTGGCTAAGCCACTCAGTATCCAAACAAAGTCTAACATCAATATGATTAGCCTTCAAGATCAGGAAGTCACCAGGTTGCCAAAGAATTGGCGTAGGTTAGAAATAGAAGAAGTTTTCATGTTAATAAATAGTAAGATTGGACTGGTGGTTGATTAACATCTATGAGACAAAGGGAAATCTAGTTTTAAGTAAACTACTAAGTAACTAATGATTAAATAGATGATGATAGATGACAAGTAGGTAGGTAGGCAGGTAGACAGACAAATAGACACACATAGATATAAAGATAAATAAATACATAAAAAGTAACGTCTGGATAAGAACACCAAAGGCTACCAGGCTAAATAAAAGTAATAAAAATAATATTGGAATATTATATATATTATAACTCCAGAAGGGGGGATTGTGCATGGAATGATCTTTGGATGAATAGTAATTAGGCGAATTGGATATGATATTTAGTGTCTAAAACTGCAGAAGGATATGGAAAACTTGAAGAGAATTCAAAGAGTAAAAATGATTTAAAGGTGTCTTGAGAAGGATCTAAAGTAATACTAATAGATAAGAATTATATCAGTAGATGAACTAAATTTCTCTACAAGATTATAAGGTCTTTGAGGGAAGGAATGATTTTGTCTACTCTTTGTATTATCCCCAAGTACAAAGATCAAAACATTCTCCACGTGATAAATAAAAAGGGGGAAAAAAAAAAACATTTGTCAAAGCACTATTCTAAGCACAGGAAGTATAGAGTGAAAAGTAGAGACCCTGCTCTCAAGATCACATCATAATGAAGGATGCAACATATAAAGGAAGTTTCAGCCACCATTCAGATGGAAAATCCCATAATTCTTGGGGTGCAATACCAAAGCAGATGGCGATGCATCTTCTTTAATGTCATTTTCACTGAAAAGAAAATCATATATGTTTCTCTTTTTGAACCATTTGAAAGTGCCAAAGACTGTTACTGAGAACTTTCTTTTCTGAGTCTTCAATAGCTGTGGTTGCTGAGGAGACAGGACTTTAGCACCTGCAGAAACATCACACAGTTTGAATCTACATAGGATTTGCTTTCTGGGATGATAGTTATGAGGTAATTGATAAATATTCATTGTATGGTATTTGTGTTATTTTAAAGGACATCAAGGAAGCTCACCAACCCAAGAACATTTCCCTTCATGTCCTGCTCCAGAGTCCTAGATTCTTTCTCCAAGGAACCAAAACTTGAAACTTAAAATAGGCATCCTCTTTAAAAATACAATCATTTCAAAGAGAGATGATACTTTTATCTTTTCTCAACCACTGACATTTTAACATAATAGAAGATCATTCCACAAATTATATACCAGTTCCCCTAAAAACTTCCAGGGACATACAGGCATTTATTAACCACCTACTATGTCGTAGATATTGTACTTAAATACTTGTGTTTGAGATGATGAGGCAGATGATGAGGATGAGATGATAGTCCATAAGTAGGAAAAGCTAATGATTCAGTGGATCTCTAATGGGGGTCAACCATTCCTCTATTTCTTCTTTTCCCATATGAAAAGCACTGCTAGTTATCTTTGACTCTCTGTGAAAGGGTCTAGGATGGGCTGGCATCCTTTTTTACAAACTGAGAAATGAAAAACTATGAGCACATGGCATCTAGTACAAATGTATTAGTATAAGAGATATTGAAACTGGATATCAAAATTCGAGCTAACTCTTCTTGTGTGTTTCTTTTATGAATATAAATAACCAAACATCAGCCTTGAGGTACATATGTTTAGGCTTGCCAGTCAGTGAATACATTTTAGCAAGGATTTGAAGGACATCAGGGAAGCCTGGGAGCCAAAGGGGAAAAAATGTGTAAAGCTAGAAAAAGAAATGTCTTATATGAAGAACAAGGTCAGTATAACTGAATCAAAGAGTATGGTGCAGGGGAGGCAGGTTAAAGTATAAAAAAACTGGAGTCTTTGTTTGGAGTTTGTAATGTGGTACAAACAATAGCCAGTAGACAAAAAGAGACTGAAAATAAGTGAGAGTAAAGATAATAGAGGGGTAAACCTACCAAAGAAAATGAAATGGTATTATTTGTACATGTAGAGGGATTTGCCTTGACAGGAGATTCCTCATCATGTGAGATAGGGATGAAGGCAGAAATTATAGCAAAAGGCATCTGAAAGATTTGAATTGAGGAGAAAAGAAAGAGCAGAAAACTCTTATCAAATTACCTCAATTTTTTCAGTGAAACATGGGACAAGGTTCTCAACTGAGAAGCCTAGAAGAAGGGAACTATGGGAGGTCTAAGGAGAGATGAAAAGATTTAGAAAATAATTTGTGCAGACTGGACAGTGAGTAGAATAAGAAGGCACAAAAGGATTGCCTTGCAGCAATGAGGTTCCTATTCAAGTTATGTAATAAATTTGTAGTGCATCCAGTCAGCATGGTTTTATAATTGTCTCCATTTTTGTTTAGTAACACATGAGTTAAAAGCAAAGGCAGTGAATAATGGAATAATTCAGGAAAAAGCTTTGGATATATATTTATATATCTACATATCCTCTAGTTTGAGGGCAGGAGTTAGGAAGTTAAGAAAGACTGAAACACTAAACTCATTAAGGAAAATAGAAGAATGAATCAGAGGTCAATACACAATAGCTAAAAAAAATTTTAATTCTATGATAGGCAGACACTAAGAGAATTTCAACAGAAGATGGGTTACTGAGTGACAGAAACAGAGGCAGAGCCTGGAAGTGGCAGTGGGGAGCAAGGAGTATTCTAACTATCCTAAGTTGACTAGAGAGTTGGAGAAAATAAATAAGAATAAATAACCAGTGGTGAAAAGGATGCCAGAAAGGTCATATCATAAGGAGGGAAACAGATCTCAATGAAAGTCTGATGAAAGGAATGGGAAAAGGAAAAGATTTAAAATCAAAACAAATGTGTTATCTACAGATCATGTATTCTAGAAATCACAATAGAGGGTATGGGTAGCTTTGGAGTGTGATATATTGGGGAGGACAGAATTAGGGGGACAAGAATAAGAGTAAGTAATATAAGATGAAGAATGCTTTTGTATAGTAATTGCAAGGGGTTCAGAATCTTTGAGATCAGGGATTCATTAATCATTGTGGAATTAGTTCAGAAAGACTAATTAATAATTATAGGGATTCAGCCTCCAGGTAGTGTTCTCTCAGGAATGTTAGGCAATTCAGGCAATTTCCTAGCTAAGGAAAATAACATAAGACCAATATATAAGTGTAGGAAACAAAAACAAGTGGTGTTTTTCTGTCTTTAGCAGGAAAAAAGGCTCCCAACAAATGTGAAAAGAATATCCCAGAGGACTTGTGCAATTGAAGGAAATCTAAAAAGTTCAAGAGATCAGAAAACCCTAAATCTTTAGTCTATATGGAAGGTGCCCTCTCTACATCCATTACAGTACTTCTTGAAGAGTAAGACTTCAGCCTATGGCAGGATAAGTTTGACAGAAAATAGCAATTTTGAGGGAAATAGTGCAGAGAGGGGATATGGAAGATTTCTGGAAAGTTCTTTCCAAATCCATGATTTCCAAAAATAAATGAAGTTCACCTGCTGACTTTTTTAAAATAGTGTATACACACACACATACACACACACACACACACACACACACACACACACACACACACTAGTTGTTGCCTAAGATACACTGAAGTAAAAAGTTTCAATCCAGCTCTTCCTGACTCCAAGTCTAGCATTTTACCCACAACATTGTACTACTTGAGGATTTTATACATTGGAAAGCAGCTACTTCACTCTGTTCTATTCAAAGTCAGTCCATAACTCATTTAAAATAAAAACAATAAATGCTACTTTTGAGGCAAGCACAAAAATGTCCAGTATACACAGTTGTTTATGATGTTTCTGTTATTACTTTGGCTAATGAAGCTTTGCCATATTTGCCAGTTGCCATAGCAAAGGACAAAAAATAGGCTAAAAGCTACTTTAGTCAGTCCTTATTTAACCTACTTGCCAAATGGAAAGAAAGGGTCATCAAGGGCAACATCAGTTTAGAATATAAATTTGTTTGAAAAATTGGTAAAAGCTTAGAAACAATAATGCTTCATAAAACAATGAAAAACAGTACAGGAACAAACAACTTTAAAGAACATTTTGTGAGAGACCTATGAGCAAAATCATTAATGTAGTATTCAAGGACAAAAGGAGTCAGTCAATTTTCAAATATCTATCCTGGGCCAGGCACTATGGTAAATGCTAGAGATTCATAGAAAGGCTTAAAAGAGAGCCTCTCACCTCATCAGGACCTCAGTCTGAAGGGGAAGACAGTGTGAAAATAATTATATACAATCAAACTAGATGTAGGACAAGTTGGAAATAATCAAGAAAAAAAGAACATTAGAATTAAGGGGGATCCAGAAAGGAATCTTGTAGAAGATGGGGTTTTGGCTGAGATTTGATCAAAATTAAGGAAGCCAAGAGGCAGAGATAAGAAGGAAGAAAATTTTAGACATGGGTGGGGGGAAGCCCATCAACCCAACCACATTTTCCTTAATTTCTTGCTCCAGGGTCCTAGATTCTTTCTCCAAGAATCAAACTTTGAGACTTAAAATAGGCATCCGCTTTAAAAATACAGTTATTTCAAAGAAAAATAATACTTTTATCTCTTTTCAATCACTTACATTTTAACATAATAGAAGATCATTCCACAGATTATACACCAGTTCCCCTAAAAATTTTCAGGAACATACAAGTATTTATTAATCACCTACTATGTAGCAGGCATTGTACTTAAGTACTTGTGTTTGAAATGATGAGGCAGCTTGTCAGCCCATGATCAGGAAAAGTTAATAATTCAGTGGATCTCTAAAAGGGGATAAGCCATTCCTCTGCCTCATAATTTCCTATCTGAAAAGAGTTACAAAGATCTTTGAGCCTCTCTATGAAGGGTTCTGGGATATCCTTTCTCCAAACCTAGAAGTAAAAAACTATGAGCACATGGCAATTAATACAAATGTATTAAAGAAGCAGGAGCAAGTGGAAACAGTCAGTGTAAATGCCTAGTGTTGGGAAAAGCATGAAGGACTATGTCACAGAATCAAACAGTGGTTGACAAGGGAGAGGGGTAAGGTATGAGAAGATTGGAAATGGAAGAGTTATAAAGAGCTTTGAAAGCCAAGAAGACAACTTTTTATTTGATCCTGGAGGCAAAAAGGAGGCACTGAAGTTACTGACTAGGGTAGTGATATTATCAGACTTGTCCTTTAGAAAGATCAATTTGATGGCTGAGGAAATGCAGGAAGAATGAGGAAAGGAAACCTACCAGAAAGTTATTGCAATTATGCAGGCAATGATGATGAAGGTCTGAAGTATCAGAGAAAAGGGGGGGACGTATTTAAGAGATGAGATTTTATGAAGACAGAATCAATAGGTCTTGGAAAGAAATTGGATATAGGAAATAAGAGTAGAAGAATGATGACCTAGTTTTCAAGCCTGATTGATAAGAGTTTGGTAGTATCATCAATAGTATAAGGGGAGTCAAAAAGAGAGGAGGGACAAGTGGTGGGAAGAAGATAATGAGTTCCTTTTTGGCTGTTATGAGCTTAGAGTATCTATAAGATATATAGTTTGATATGTTCATTTGTCAATTAGAGAAGTGAATCTAGAGGTTAAAATAAAAGGGTTGGACAAATTAGTTCTTAGAATTATTGGCAGAGGGATGATCATTAAATCCATGGTAGCTGATGAAAACAGCAAGTGAAATAACAGAGAAAGAACAGAAGAAGTAGAAGGAAAACAACAAATAAACAAAAGGTGCAAACAATACAAAAATTTCAAAACAAATTCTTTGAACTATAATTTCAGACTTTTGGAAGTATTGCTGAAGAAATTAAAAATGGAAAAAGTAACTAGACTTCAAAGAGATGGTCCATAATGGAGGCAGCAGTTTTGAGAGTCTTGAAGAATTGGTTCTCAAGATATCTAAAGGAAAATAGCATATCAAAGGCATGGGAAAAAATTATTACTCAAAAAAACAACCAGTAGAATATCAATAATTATAAACCCATATGTTTACTTTCCCATCTATATGAAATTTTATGAGAATAATTTAAACTTGCATAAAGGCATCCTTGATGTTATTATTAAAAGAAACCAAGAAAAAAATTGTATATATTATATTGGGGGGGAAATCACATTTTTGCCATCACCCAATTTACCAAAAGATAAAAAGAATAAAAGATCCTATTATACTTATTTCTTTTGGACTCTAAAAAGTGTCTTATTTGGTGAAGCAAATATAAGTATTTTTGCTTTGCATTACTGGTCTCCAACAAAATTTCTCCCATGCATATGTTAAAGTCATGTGATTCATTGAAAGATATGATAGATTTAAAAAATCTTTTTTACAAGCCTTCTGATCATTAATATCAAATAAGGCATCAATTATGAAGACATAAGCTTCCTAAAAGTGTCTTAACTAGAATCCGGGTTCAAGAATCCATTGTGAAGTCCTCCATATGTTGTTGTTTGTAGATTTCATTATGTGAAATGCATCTAGCTTATATTGCTCTTTGTGGATTTAATTATGCTAAATGCATCTAGTTGATCACTATGAATTCAAAGGATAACTGATGATCAAGCCCCAGCATACTGAGTGAACATTTTGAGGTAACCTTATGGGAGACATAGGCAAGAATGGGTAGGCTTGCATAAATTGTTATTTATTTGCACATCAGTGAAATAACATATCAACTAGAGTCTAGGTCTATTGAAGCTACTTTAAAACAAATTGGGGATGATATCTGTTATATAACTAACTAGTACCATTTTTTCACAAAACTTGAAATCCTAATAAAAACAACTTTTATTTGTTACGAGTAAGCAAAAATTACCTATAAGTAACTAAAGCATCTTTGTCATAAACATTCACATATTCATGAAGCTGTAATGGTGAAAAGTTTATTTTTAAGAAAGAAAAAATCTACAGCACAGAGATATTTTTTAAAACTTAATTTAGAGGCTAAAGTCTCTCAATCCCCATTTTGCTATGCTAAAGACTATATAATAAGACAATGTTGATGACCAACATAATCTGTCAACAATCCTTGTCTGTAGAAAAAAATAAATTTAAAAATGAATAATTGAATTACTGTTCTGTAAGAAATGACCAACAGGATGATTTCAGAAAGGCCTGGAGAGACTTACACGAACTGATGCTAAGTGAAATGAGCAGGACCAGGAGATCATTATATACTTCAACAACAATACTAGATGATGACTAGTCCTGATGGATCAGTCCATCCTCAGCAACAAGATCAACCAAATCATTTCTAATGGAGCAGTAATGAACTGAACTAACTATACCCAGAAAAAGAACTCTGGGAGATGACTAAAAACCATTACATTGAATTCCCAGTCCCTATATTTATGCACACCTGCATCTTTGATTTCCTTCACAAGCTAATTGTACAATAATTCAGAGTCTGATTCTTTTTGTACAGCAAAATAATGTTTTGGTCATGTATACTTATTGTGTATCTAAGTTATATTTTAATATATTTAACATCTACTGGTCATCCTGCCATTTAGGGGAGGGGGTGGGGGGGGGGTAAGGGGAAAAAAATGGGAAAAGAGGTTTGGCAATTGTTAATGCTGTAAAGTTACCCATGTATATATCCTATAAATTAAAGGCTATTAAATAAAAAAAAAAGGAAAAAAAATTTAAAAAAAAATGAATAATTGAGATTCATAGTATTAAAACAATGTTTAATATAACAGAGAGGAAAAGAGCAAAATATCACAAAAAAACATACCTCTATGATTAACAGGATCCTTAGCTACATATGCAACATAATCTGTTGTATCCTGAAAGAAAAAAATTATAATTTCAATAAAGAAGAAAAGAGGGTAAAAAAGAAGGGAAAGGAAAAGGAGAGAAGATAGAAAAGAAACAGAGGAAGAAAGGAGGGAAGGAAAGAGAAAAGAAGGGAAGGGATGGAAGGGAAGGAGGGAGGAAAGAAGGAAGGGATAGAAGGGAAGAAGGAAGGAAGAGAGAAGGGAGGAAGGAAGGAAGCAAGGAAGGAAGGAAGGGAGGGAGGGAGAGAGAGAAGGGAGGACACAGGGAACACAAAGGTTCAAGACTAGAGAAGGACAAAAATTGATCCCATTTTCAAAAAAAGGAAAGAGAATAGTGTCTGCAAAAAATTGGCTTGACTTCAATTTGGGAGAGATTCTAGAAAGGAACACTAAAAACAATAGTTTTGTATATCTAGAAAGGAAAATGGAAATTATAAAGAAATTATCTAGAACAAATCATGCCAAATGAATCCCACTTCTATTATTGACAAGGTCACTAAAGTAGTAGAACAGAAGAATGCTGAACATAGTTTGTCTAAATTCTAGCAAAGCATTTGAAAAAGTCTCTTGCTCTACTTATAAAGAAGTTAGAGATATGTTAACAAATGCTTTTTCATTTTCAGTACTCATATGCAGCTGATGAGGATGAGAAAAATCATCAACTATGCTTCCCTTTCCCTCTGTCCCCCAGAATGACTTCTTTAGATCAGTAGGAAGCTTGCAGTTGAAAGCTGGAAATTCACTATTTCCCATTGGTTTCCACATGGTTAGGCAGCTTGGCTTTTCTGGATGCTTAGAGACTCAATAGAGTTATTTTGATCATATTTTAAAATTAAGAGAGATTGGAAGGCTAGACTTTAAACACCATCTTTCACTATAGTGTCAACTACAGCCAATAATAGATTTCACAGAAATAGAGAAGGATGGGAAAGCAGAGGGTGGAGAGGGAATGCATTCAGATGAAAACAAGGAAAAAGCAAGTCCATATTTCTGTAACTGGAAGAAGGGTATTCATAACTCCTTTCCTTTTACTACAGAGGTGGATTAGAATATAATTTTGCTTTTCTTCTTTTTTCTCTTTTGAAATGAGTTATCAATTCAGTCTATGAAATCCAGGAAAGTCACAAAAAGAGGGGGAACATTTAAAAATAGGATAAATTCTTAAGATGAAGGGGTGGCCCTGTTTAGAGATTCAAATTACTTCTCTAGTCTGTATCTGTTCTATTAAAATACAGCATATAAATTAAAATAGAAATGTCATTCTATCTCTACAAACACTTTATTTACACAAATAAATCTTTAAAAAAAAAAACTCTTATCTATTTTATATTAAGACAAAGAAAATCCCTTTAAAACTTTTGACTCCTCAGCTCAGGCTTTTGAATAAGGTTCAAGAATACTGAGAAATGAGTTCCCCCCCCAAAAAAAAAAAAAGAAATATAAAAAATAGCCAAGAAGTAGCTTATCAAACCAATAAGGATAATAGCACATTTGGTTTTCTAAAAATAGATACAACTTATAAAGAAAGTTTATGTTCTCCACCATTCTTAAACAAGACAAAAAAATTTCTTACCGGATCACCTCCAGAAGCAAAGGAAATAGATTGCATGTGATGATTTGCTATAATCTGTTAGAAATAGAAATTTAATATTATTTTTAAATTTACTAAGAACCAATATTCAATAGGAAAAAGAAAAACAGGAACCTATTTCATTTCATAGAAAATTTTACCAATCTCAAAAAGTGAGAAAAGTGTTCCACTCAGAATAAAAGATATAAATTGTTGCCATAATGTAATTCTTTACTATTATATAGTACAACAATGAGCTCCAGAGCCTTTCTGAGAGTTGGTCTACACATGAAGTACCTGGGATCTCCCTTAGCTACTAATATTGAAGTGGTTACTACTCAGTTGTAAGAATCATCCCATGGTCTTTATGCCTAACAAACTCACAAGTCCATATAGTATACATTTCAACTTTCCAATACCAACTATCTAATTGATAGATTTAGTTATTAACAATGTATTTACTAGATACCATAGTTTTTTTTAAAGCTATAGAATGTTACTCCCATAAATCTGGGGTGCACAGCCTACAGATACACATGGGAAAGAGTGGACACAAACTGCCATTGATTCAGTGGCAGTAAAACATATTTGTAAGGAGCACATGTGGCAAAAAAACCTCACAATCCAGAAGTACGTGGCTTAGAAGTCCTCCTTCTTTGTTCAGTTCTCTCTATGGCACAGAATTGCCTGTGCCAATAACCCTGTCCTGAGTTCACAGATAGCTGCCTTCTTTAACAGACAAGGGACAGAGGTCCCAGAAGTCATTTTGGGGGTGTCTGCCTCTTTGTACATGCCAATCTAAAGTAAATGTCTACTCCCTAAATTACTTGTCTAACTCTGAAATGGTTTGATGGAGTATCTCTCTCTGAGAAAGTTTCTGCTTGACACTATGGCCAGTGAGGGGGAAATGAGGGAATCTCTTTCTCCTAATCCCCTCAAGGTCCATCTTCTGGATCTTGCACTCCCTCAAATTCATAAACTGACTGCCCTTTTAAGGTGACCCATGACTATGCCTACCTTCTGTTTGCCCATGATTGCTCCTTCTCAAAAGATCAGGTTATAATTAATGTAACACCTTATTAACACTTTATTACATTCTGGACTTTCTGGTGTAAAGGTATATAAAATAAGTATACAAATCAGACATTTACTGATAATACATAGTAATTTCACAACCCCCACATTCAGTTATGAGACCCCATATGGGGTCACAACCCACAGTTTAAGAAACTGGACTTTAGATAACATTAAATATATATCATATAAACTGATATATTTTTTCATCTTTTTTATTTTTTTTTAACTAATTCTCAAAATATTGGTATTGGTATTTTTCATGAAGGCAAATATTTCCCAAAGATTAGTCAGACAGAATTGAGACAAAGAAACTAAAAGATAACCACTACTAACCACTTACACAGGCATATCTACTCTGCAAAATATCAAAATTCACTTAATAAATGTTAAAAAAAATCCCCACTTCTGTTAACTAAGAAGTAATTCCATATTTTGATGTATATTTAATAAATAAAATGACAGATTCAATTAAATCAAAGAGGGTTTTATTATCTACAATAGATCAATGTACAAACACATTTGTTTACATGCCCATCTTGTAATGTCCGCTTACCTATTAGTGCATGACAAATAATTTATGCCAGCAATGAAAGCTAAAACTAACATTGCTGCCTCAGAACATTAATGTGTGTGTGTGTGTGTGTGAGAGAGAGAGAGAGAGAGAGAGAGAGAGAGAGAGAGAGAGAGAAAGAGAGAGAGAGAGAAACAGAGACAAAGAGAGACAGATAAATTGATAGAAAGACAGAAAGACAGAGACAAAAGTAGAGACAGAGAGACAAGAGGGAGTGACAGAAAGAGAATATAAAGTTCATAAAGAACTATGAAGTGCAGAAGATTGCTACAAGGAGGAGACTCATTTCTCTGAATGTCAGTGCCATAGAAGAGGGATGCATATCCCCTCTCCCAGGACAGACTGCAATTTTTAAGGGACCCATCACTGTCATAATCTTTTTCCAAGATTTACCCACTCCTGCCAACAATCATTCAGGTAGTTATCTACATGTCCCCTGGAGATCCACATAATACTGGAATCATTAGGTGTTGCTGGTACATGCCAGTTTCAGAAATCTTAGGATCTTTTTTTCCTCCTTGCTGTCCTATTTAATTGAATTTGCCCTAGATACTAGAATTTTTAGTTATAGCTCTGCAAAAGTCACAGATAAAAAAAAATACCCTCTATTATACTATCAGTGGCAATTCATAAAGGAGAACAGTTTGACTAAAATGCAGGCTTGTATTACTTTATTCTAAAAGTTTTGCATTAATTTGAAAGATTGACTTACACCTAAACACACAGACATAATATATGTGTATATTTACATATATATATATTACCAATGTACTATAATACCTTAACATGATACTTTAAGAAACTATCAATTTAGAGTACTTTCAATAATTAATATCAGGAAGCAATTAAAACTCACATACCTGTTTTGAATCAGGTGTCATTAGGTTTAGGCTAGTGGTAGATATATTCAAGGTTATGGTCATCCCTGCAAATTGAAGATTGCTCTTTCCCAGAATGTTGGATAAGACTTTCCGTGGTGGCTGCAAAATCAAGCAACAGTATTTTAGTTTGATAGTGTTTAATCTAAAAATATATTAAAAATGAAGCCTATTCTTAACATAAGCAAGATTTGACTATACCTGGAGGTTTATAAAAAAATAATAAGAAGAATTATTAAGAAATAATAGGAAAAAATTAAATATCATAGAAAAATATCATATCCAGTTCAACTGAAATATGTAAATGATAAGAGAACAATTTACATGAATAATCATAGAAGATTAGACAATTGAAAAAGCTTTGATATGACAAAACTTTACTACATGTCTATACTTGAAATAAGAACTAAACAAAAAGCATATATATATCTACTTCACAAGACTGCTGTGAGAATCAAATGAAACAATATCCATATATTCAAAATTAAACATAGACATCCAATGTATATAATTCAAAAAGTAAAATTAATATAATTCTAAGACAAAGTAAACTATAACATAATAGTAGGAGGCTTTGATGTCCCTCCCTCAGAGCTAGATAAATACAAAAGAAAGATGAATAAAACAGAAAATAAAGAATTGGACAAAACTATTGACTAATTGAAAGGTGAGCATTTTATGATGGTTTTTTGTATGATAAAATTAAGAAATATACACCCACATACATATATGTTACAAGATATGTTTATAAAAATAGATTATATTCTAGAGCATGGAGAAATGAAAAATAAATGTGAAAAAGCAAAAATACTAAAAAAAAAATTCTTTATAGTACAGGATACAATAAAAAATAGGTAATAAATAAGGTAATTAAACAACATGTAGGGCCAAAAAGAGATAACAATGATAGCCTGAAAATGAATGAGTTAAATCATATGAATTCTATGAACAAATCATGAAACAATAGTTAAAGGAAAAAAGAATTGCAATGGTAAGAAAACATAGGGAAACTTGGCGACAACAATCTTTAAAATAAATAAATATATAACTGAAAATATTTTTTAAAATAAAAAGTGAATTTCATCTCATATCCAATAAATTGGTAAAGCTAACAAAGACGAGAATAGTCAGTGTTGAAGGGACTATGGAAAGGCAGATATTGGTGCATCTGTGAATTTGGGAGGGGGGCAAAGTGAAGTAAGAAGAACTAGGAAAATAATATACATAATGACAAATAATGTAGGTGGAAAGAACAAAAATAATGGAACACTAAGTAATTATAATGATCAAACTTGGCCTCAAAAAGAGATGGAGAAATACACTGCCCTTTCTTTTTCTGAAGAGATTAGAGATGATGGGTATGAAACATTGAACTATTAGAGTTGGTTGGTTTTGTTGGTTAGTTTTGTTGGTCTGTTTTTCTTTCTTTTGTTTTCTCATTTTTTGTTAAGAAGGGATGGCACTCTGAGTATAGCAGGAGGAAAGGCTATATTTGGAAATGAAGTTGATACAAAACAATAATAATAATTTTATTAAAAAAAACTAAAATATGGTCAAAGAAAGAATGACCTTTTGCAGGGGAAAAATAGCAAAGAAAGATAGAAGAGGAAATGATTCATTTAGGGCAACAGTGAGAAAGAAAAATAAAAAGAAACAAAACAAAAAGAATAGTACCTTTTGTTTTCTGAAACCTCCTTTGGCACCAGGTACTGCTTCACAAACACGGCTGATTGCTTCCCTTAAAAGAAAGAGAAAGGTCTCTATATCTTAATCGTATTTCAGGCAGAATTACAAATATAGAGTTTTTTTTGTTTAAATAGGTACTGGCTACCTAGTTACTTTGATAGAAATTATGATTCAAGATAAAGGACCCACTAATTAACTAAAAGTTAATTGAAAAAGGTCATTGAAAAGCAGATCAAACCTCTAATTCTTAGATTTCCTTAAATGAATGAATCTTGAGGATCTGTTATAATATGCATGTGTCATATTATATATCTATTGAGTTTTTAGGTTGGGGAGGTATCATTTTTTGAAACTAAGACACTGTCTCCATTATATTAGAAAATATATATTCCCCTACCTAATCAATTTCTAATCATTCTTTTTCCAAGTGAGTGAGAATATTATTTGAAATTTTTTTTAGTTTTATTGATTTTTTTTATTTTTATCAATATACTTATTGCTAGTACAATGTTTGCTTAGGTAAGTTATCATCTTCTTGCCCCAATAATGCAAAAAATGCAGTCTTGAACAATTAGCTTATTCAAAGGGAATTGCCAAAAGATTGTTAAACACATGCTAAGTAGAACATTTAAAACTTAGAACCAGGACTGCTTTTGGCATCACACCAGAAAACCATGTGACAGAGGTAAACCAGGACACAATGCTGGAGATGTACATCTGGGCTCCCATCCAGAATTTCAGATTGGATTATTGAAATTAGAAATTGGCAGCATCTGAACTACTGGAAAACAAATACATACAAAGCCCTGCCTGAGATGCAGCACAAATGGTAAATTGACTGGCCTAATGCTATATCACTTAGCCCTAACCTAGTTCGGTAGCTTCACTGGACATTATCCCCTTCACAAACACACACACACACACACACACACACACACACACACACATTGATTCAATCAAATCATCTTCGCCTTTACCTTACACTAGATACTCCATGCCATGTCTCTGTGTATTGACCATCCTATATGCCTTAAATACTTACTCTCTCCTTACTCCAATCTGTGTTCCTCTTTCTCTGAGGCACAGTTCAGGCACCATAAACTACAAGAAGCCTTTTCTGATCCTCTTGATTAACAATATCCTACTTCCTAAATTACTTTGCATTTAAATACTTTATTTATATATATATATATATGTATTTATTAAATTTATATTATGTTGTATATATTGATTCAAGTTGTTGCCTTATACATTCAAATGTAAGCTCATTATAAGCTTGGATTGTTTCATTCTTGGTATTTGTGTCCCTAGGGCCTAGAATAGTATCTGGCTTAATAAGAGATATTTAATAAAAAATTGTTTAGCGAATAAATAATTGCTTGGTTGAAGTGACTACGGTCTACAATTCAATACAAGGTGATTTTGAAGAGTTCTAATGGAATCCCAGGTGATATTCCAACTTTAAGGTCCAGTTAATTAGCCAGGAAGTGCTTACTATAACTACATAGATTGGAATTAGGACAGTAAGATTGTGCATTTCCTTACTTTATGACTGTGATGTTGGACTTGGAAAGGAAATAAATAATAACCATTCTCTACCAATAGTCTCTGGATGTGTTTGTTCACTTTGCAGAATTAAAGAGCCAGTTACAGGCTTATATCCCAAAGAGATCTTAAAGGAGGGAAAGGGACCCACATGTGCAAAAATGTTTGTGTCAGCAAGAAACTGGAAACTGAGTGGATGCCCATTAATTGGAGAATGGCTGAATAAATTATGGTATATGAATGTTATGGAACATTATTCTATAAGAAATGACCAATAGGATGATTTCAGAGAGGCCTGGAGAGATTTACATGAACTAATGCTAAGTGAAATGAAAAGAACCAGGAGGTCTTATTCACGGCAACAAGAAGACTATATGATGATCAATTTTGATGGACGTGGCTCTCTTCAACAATGAGTTGATTCAAACCAGTTCTAATTGTTCAGTATTTAATCTACACCCAGAGAGAGGACTATGGGAACTGAGTGTGGACCACAACATAGCATTTTAACTCTTTCTGTTATTGTTTGCTTGCATTTTTGTTTACCTTCTCAGGTTTTTTTTTAAGATCTGATTTTCTTGTGCAGCAAGATAAATGTATAAATATGTATACATATATTGGATTTAATATATAATTTAACATATTTAACATGTATTGGACAACCTGCCACTTATGGGAAGAGGTGGAGGGAAGGAGGGGAAATTTGGAAGGTTTTACAAGGGCCAATGTTGAAAAAATTACCCATGCATATGTTTTATAAATAAAAAGATATAATATAAAAATAAATTTAAAAAATTTTTAAGTAAACATTTTTAAAAAGAGACAGTTACTTGGAAGTATTAATAGTATTTTAATATTTTTAAACAATCTCTTAAAATCCAATTTCATGCAATAAATGTATTTTATAATGACAGCATGTTTGCTTTTTGAGTGACAGCATGATTGGAAAAGAGATAATAATCTTAATGAGAAAATGAGAGAATCTGAGCCTCTTGTCTGACAAGATGAAAAAGTATTTTCTCTAATCCCCAAACCCCTTCTTTGAAATACATGTGTATACCAAAACATAAGCAAGGTAGCAAAATGTAAAGGATATCAAGAATTCAGATGTGTTTTTTAAAAATGCAGAGAAGGCTAATTCTTAATGTCTTCCCACTCATCACACAGGCAGGACTGGTCAAGCTGAGTGATGATTTTGCAGCAAAACTCAACTCTACTTCTCCCTCTTCCCAGTGTCACCAAAAACTAAAAAAGCAGAAATGCTGCAGCTGGGGCAACTGTATGGAAGAACTCTGAGCAATAATAAAAGTCAACCAGAGAACTAAGAAACAGAAGTGAGGCATGACACTTATGTAGCTGGTTCAACTCTACTAAGCTTGAGGGGATAATTCCCACTCACCCATGTGGGATAGTTATGTTCCCTCCCCCCAAAAAAAATCACTTAGCACAAAGACTAAGATTGGCAAAAAAAAAAAAAAAATGAATTGCATAGTGTGAGAGGCCAAGGAGGCTGAGAGGCTTTTAAGGTCAATCACCCAGGAAAACTGTCACCAAAGGTGGAGTCAAAAAAATTGAATAATAGGGGAAAAAAACAAGGAGAAAATGTCAAAATTACCAAAAATCTCAGGGGGGAAAAATTCAATTAAAAATTTTGAGCCAGGGAAAAAACACCAATGGGGGATACTAATAATAACAGAAAAGAAAATGCTCTTCAAATTAGCTAAGAGTCCAGCCACCTATGAATAAATATTATAAGACAAAGAAAAATGATTCAATATCTTAAAAGGCTGAGGAATCTGTGGATCCTCAAAAAAGCACAGAAAGACTTCAAGATGTTTCTAAACGGCTTAAAAAAGAAATGATAATTTTAAAACAGAATTTATGACCTACTCAGCAGAAAAAAAAGAATTGAAGGCCCCCAAAACTAATAAAAGTAAAAGAAAACATGATCTCCATACAAGTAAAACATAATTGATTTTGAAGATAGGATGCAAAGAGACAACTAAAGAACTTAAGTCTCTCATAAGATCAGAAGTCAAAAAGTCAAAAAAAGCTAAACAATTTCATAAAGGAAATAATACAAGAAAATTGTCCTGAATTTCTGAACCCAGAAAACAAAATGCCAAGTCGTACTTTGCCTCCAGAAAAAAAATGCTATAAACTCCAAAAAATATAATGGTTAAATTTATCACATCCAATGACAAACAATAGCTTCTGCAAACAACCAGGAGAAGG
Source organism: Sarcophilus harrisii (assembly GCF_902635505.1). Lineage (NCBI taxonomy): Eukaryota > Metazoa > Chordata > Mammalia > Dasyuromorphia > Dasyuridae > Sarcophilus > Sarcophilus harrisii. The sequence goes on from NC_045426.1 coordinate 245,038,451, forward strand.
ACCTCCCAATATAAAGAAAAAGCAATTCTCTTAATCAAAGATTATACTCCCACAGAAACCCCAGGAGGAGATGGAATTATGTATTCAAAAAAGAAAAGGAGCTCAATAAAGCAATCCAACTTAACTTGTTCTGCAAGTCTTATTTAGCCTAACCACTAATTTTAAAAGATAGAAATTCTTTTTTTTTTAAGGCACTTGAATCATTACGAGAAAAAAAAAGACCTGAACAAATTACCAAACTTCTCAGATAACAAAAATACAAGAGGGGTAATCAAATATAGCAATCAGGGATAACAAAAAAGAGAACATTAAGAGATTTCTTTCTAAAAGTACACAAGGAAATGAGTGAAAACAGAAAGTAAATATAAAAAGACCTGAAACATCATGAATTAAGACTCAGAAAATTCCACCTACAGCTGATCAGTTTTGTAGTAATAAATTTTAAAAGTGAAGGTGCATTAAGGAAGAGAAAAATAATATAATAGCAGGAAATGTGATGCATACTAGAGAGAAAGATAATATAATTGGTATGAAGACTGCTGTTCATGGTGAGGAGGAAAGATAGAATCATAGGCAAATAGCAAGAAGTCCCTGATGAGACCCTCAATTCCTCCTAATGATAGTTCAGTTCTTCCATGTTAAAGTGGCTGACCTCTTTTTTCCAATTACATCACAATTTTGAAAACATGTAGGGATTAATTCTCAAAACACTTAAAAATGAAAAAGAACTTTTAAAATTGGAAGTGAACATAGAATCCCATCCAGTCCAACCCATAAGTGAACAACATACTTTAAAAAATCTCTACTGAAAGAGAAATCATTCTTTCCTGAGACACTGATGTCTGGAAATAAATTCCTAACTATAAGAAATTAATATAGAACATTGGAATGGATTATTTCATGAGTTGTTTCTTAGTGATTGTATACTTCAACACTTCAAAGGTCTGTAATTTTATTGGTGTAAGTACTGCCTGCATGTTATTATATTATTAGGTGGTCATGGAAAACTTCAGGGTCCAAAATTGCTAATCACCTTATCTCAGACCATTAATGCACTCAGACCAGTCCACAGACCCCTAACTTTTCCAATGGGAAGGACTCATCAGAATCTAACCACTAATGTCCACAAGAAGTAGCTTTTGAAAACTCAGGAACAACTTCACTATGAATAGCACAGTGAAAAGTCTTCAGAGGAAGACTTTAAGCAAATTAAAATAATTTACATAAATAATTTATTTTCTTAGATTCCCCAGCATAAATTGAACACAAAAATTGCATCGTTGGTATAAATCATGCTTGACCAAAGATAGATTTTTGTATTAGTTGCATCTGTCAGAATGTATTTAATATTTTTATTAGTATCTTTTTGTGATATTAGTCTAAAATGCTCTTTATTACTCTTGTTCTTACATGGTCTGGGAAACAGAATTATGCTTTTCTAATGTATAGAAACTGGGCAAAGTACTGCTATCTTTCTGTATTTCTGAAAAACAATTTAAATTGTGTTGGGATTATTTGTTTTTGGAATGTCTATTCTTTGAAATAATTCATGAATCCATCTGGTCCTAGTATTTATTTATGTGCAAGAATCATCAATGAAATGTATGGTTTCTTTTTCTGATATTGGCTTATATTATACATTTGATGTGGGTTTATTTTGTGTTTACTATTTTGTCCATTATATATATATATGGATATATATATTCATTAATTTCTTTCATATTCTCAGTTTTATAGTCATAGAACTAATGTAATATTTTCTATCATTTTCCTTTATTTACCTTATTATTCGTTTTCTTCCTCTTGTCATCCCCTTCCTCCTTCTTCTATCCCCAAACCATCCTAAAACTATCTGCTGCAAGACAGCAGACAGAGCTTCCACCTCTAGGAGCAACCTCCCAATTTTACTTTCCCTTACATCCAGGCTACTTTGACTAATCACAGGATTTAGATAAGGTATATAGATGATAGTTAACATTTCCATTTGTTTAACTCTATGGAGGACCAGCAGGACTCTGCCCTGCCTTTACACTTGAAGTTCACCCTCATTCCAAATGTCATCTTAACTAGTTATATATCCTTAGGACCAGTAGGTATTTTTACCTCCAATACTCCAGGACTTTCAGAATTTCCATCTTCCCTGCAGCTAAACTTACCATGGATCTTTTATCATTTCTATACAAATAATTCCTAGATCTATTTAACTAGATCTAAACTTTAGTTCCATATCATTAAAGTTTACTGTTGGATGCAACTCAAACTCAAGATGGCCAAAAAAGAGCTCATTATCCTTTCCCCCACACCCACCATACTTCTAAATTTCCCTAATACTGTCAGATTCGGGCAATTTTCCTTTATTTCCTTTTTTTTAAGTATCTAAAGTTTTGATTGTTAATGATGATTCTTAAGTTATCTCTCTCTGACTTGTTTTTCAGGTCAATATATATCCCACATGAACTTCTGTCTTTTCTGTCTTTTGCTTTTGTCCTAATATTTTTTATTCTCTCAAGAAATTGTTGAATTTTTTTTCCCCACTTCATTCTCGTCAGGATGTGAAATACTTAGGTAAGAATTTCCACCTTCTGTTCTGAGTTATTTATTCTCTACCCAATAGTTACTGAAGAGTTGTAAATTCTTTATATCTTCTTTTCTTTAGATTACTCTTAGAATCTTTGTGGCCAACTCATTCTTTTGTCTGATATTCTACTTATACTTATTCAATCAAAAAACATTTATTAAGGCCCTCCCAGCCCAATCCACAAGTGTCAGGTGCTAAGTGCTAAGTATTTGAAAATGCTTTACAAATAGCATGTTGCAGTCAGTGTGAGTGTTTGTTTATAATTGTGACATCAAAGGAGAGTTTAAAAGTGCTTGAAGCTATTAGATGAAATTCAGTTAGATTGATGAATTCAGTTAGAAGAAATCAGTTAATACAAAAAAAATTCTCATTGTCATATATTTTATTATTGTCATGAACTGACCCTTACTGGTTTGTATTTTTGGTATAAAAATAGCAAGGATTGCCCCCTTCAAGCTGTTATTCCTGAAAGTTACTGTGTGAAGTAGAATCTCTGAGGACCACAATTTAATTTTATGTCAATCTTCCTGACTCCAGGCCTAGCACTCTATTCATTGTGCCACCTAGTTGTCCTTATAAATATTAATTGCTGTAAATTATTGTCATGTAATCATGATGAATATTCAGGTTTTTCATTTCTAACTCTATGCCATCTTTCCTAAAAGTCCCAGAGGTCCACCTCTGTGATATCACAACTATGTCCTAAGGAAGCCTTGAGTAAGGAAGTGGAATATGAGTATATGCTAAGCACTGCCAAAGGACCTAACACCTACACAACAAAACTTAATCACCTACTTATCACAGCTACTGCACCATCACCCTTTCCTTGGCACTGTGACAATGAGACTGATGGCCTGAAGGAAAATGTCTACAAAAACTTCCATAGCTAAATTTGAAGATGTGAAATCAAAAAACCCCATGGAGTGACACTAGTTAGAGGGAACGATATTGTCCTGTAGGGAAATGGCAAATCAATACTGACATTTATTGGGTGAGACACAAAGGCCATGCTGTCTCACTAGCTAATCTGCCTTATGTTTTAATCACAGTCCTCTGAGTCATAACCAAGTTAGGTAACACATTCCACTGTGACTTTGGAGTGTTAGTTTTATATGCTCACACAATCTGTCCACCAATTGCAAAATGTTTTATCTTCTACCTCATCCCTCTCCCTCTCCCTCTCCCCTAACCCATGTCTCTTCCACTCTCCTCCTCTCTCCTCTTTTTCCCCTCTCTCCCTCTCTCTCTTCCCCCTCTCCCTCTCCTTCTTCCCTCTTTTTACCCCTTTTCCCTCTCTCTCACCCTTCCTACCCCCCTTTCCCTACTCTTCTTCCTCCCCTGTCCCTCCTCTCCCTTCCCCCTCCCCTTCTTCCTCTCTCTTTCTCCCTCTTCTCCTCCCTCTCCCTTTCTCCCTCTCCCCCTTTCTTTCTTCCATCTCCTTCGCCCTCTTCCTCTCTCTTCTTCTCCCTCCCTTTCCCTTTCCTTCTTCCTTTCCCTCTCCCTGTCCACTGTGACTTTGGAATATTAGTTTTACATGCTCCCTTTCCCTGTCCTTCTCCCTCCCTCCTTCCCTCCCCCCCTCTTTCCCCTCCCTTGTCTTTCTTTTTTTTTTTTTTAATCTTTTTTGTGTCATTTATTCAACATTCTTGTGAAATTTATGAACCTTTCTCAGGATATATTTAAATGAATAAATTATTTTTTAAAAATTACAAAGAAAACCAAAAGTTATTGAAAATAAAGATGTATGTTTAAATCCAAGTTGATGAACCCTCTAAATTCTTTTCATGGATAACCTGGAAGAAAAAATCTGGATCTCAAATTAGAAACCCCTGTTCTAGAAAATATATTGCCCATTACAAGGCAAAAGAAAAGAGATTCATAGAAATTAGTTTACCTGACGTAGTTCCATTTTAAAACTGTTCTTTTTTTTAGGTTTGAAGCAAGGGAACCTATTCTCAATTAACTGAAAACTTACATTTTTCTGTGACCAAGAAGATGTTATAAAACTGTAGAATTTTGTCTAATCTAAGTAATTCTTAAGACATGTCTTGTTTTAGTTAACTGATTGTGGGCTGTCAATTTTTTTTCTTTTAGTTGCAGAATTTTCCAATTTCAACATTTTACAAAAACCTGTGTTATCACACGAAAATTTTTTTTCCCTTTTCACTGATTTATATGAGATATTTCATTTTCTTAAAGAATGGGAGCCACTTCCTAAAGATATAAGATAGATGTCAGTAGGGCTGGGCCCCTCTAGAACTTCTCTAATCATTGAGATCCCAAGATATGTTATAAAAATGAAAAATAAGGAATAACAGAGATATTCCCAGTTTTGGAAAAGACATGAATAACATTATTTGTCAAATACATATATCAAGGTACAGTTTAGCTCAGATACAATTATGAGTTTCAGGGTTTATTTATATAATATCAAATTAGAAAACAAAAGCAGAAAAATTCAGTGTTTCAAAATAGACAAATATTTACCATGAAAGAGGTAAAAATAACCAGGCAATTAATGAATTTTTTAAAGTGTGCATGCCTATAGTTTGAAATAATAAAGAAAAATGACTCAAATTTGATACAAAAGTGTATGGTCATTGTATATATTTCTGTTCTGGTTAAAACAGATCAGAATCTAAGTGTTCCCAGGGCATCAGCATGAACAAAAATGTTGATGACTTAAACATACACAACAAATACACATAAGACATTAGTGGAGGGCTCAAGTTTATCTATAAAGTTTACATTCATAGTATCTCCATGTCCATATTAGAAAAAGAATTATGAATCATTAAACATGAACTGTTAGTTTTAAAAGGTTTACAATAAGTGACAGAAATTTCACCAAACCCTTTCAGAACTAAAACTAAATGCCTTACTGGGAGAGGAGAGAAATTTTTGCTTTTTCTTATCCTAGCCATTAATCATTTTACAATTTGTTCTAGCCCACTGCATCAGCCCCCTCCTGAGTAACTTAATCTCAAAAGTTTATCCCAGTGGTGGCCTTCTTCAAAGATGTGGGGGAAGGGAAGAAAGGGAATGCTATTACAAAATTATAAGATTCAAGTCCAATTAAAAGTTTTCCTAACACCAGATGTTCTGCAAAAGCATCAGAGATGAGTCAGGAGAGATATACCCTGGTTCATATCCAACATATTCAATATAAAAGTAATATTGTATTTTATTTAATCAATAAACCCCCATACTTCACAGTGATTTTTATCAATTTGTATACGTGTCTCTTTCTAGGACTTAGGGATAGATAATAGCTATGTCAGAAATGTGTCAGAATGTATCAGAAAGAAATGCCTAGCTGGATTAGAGAAAATTTTTCTCTGCTGCTTTAAATTAAAAAAAAAAAAAAAGCTCGTATATGGGTATGTTCATGTTTTATTGTTCATCTTCTGTTTAAAAGGAGATAAAACCATTTTGTAACACTATGTCCATGTTTTTCTTTCCCTATTTTTTATGATCTGTAAGACACTATTGAAGCTAAACTTATGTATTTTATTATAGGCTTCTCATTAATGTTGGGGATTAGGGGAGAAACTTTTTGAATTTTAAAGAATCAAAAAGGAGTCATCCTTCAAAAACATGGAGAAAAACATTATTCATGTGTCATCTATTTATTACCACAAATAAATATTATCTTATCTGTTTAAATGTTTCATTCAAACAGGAAGCTTAAGGCAAATTGACATTCAAGCCTCCATTTTATACAGAGAAACTAAAGCAAGTAGAAATTAGGTGACTTCACTAAGATACACAGGAATCCATTAGTAAAGTTGCAGTTTTCAAGATTTCTTGACTCCTAATCTCAGTCTCACAAACATACAAATATCTAAAAGTACTGATACTTTGTGCATCAACACCAGGTATTCCTTCAAACAAAGGAACCAATGTTTTGATTTCTCAGAGCCTAATACAAACATGTAAACAAAGCTTGGAACAAACATCATACATAAATATTGTACGGTGTAAGATTTTCAGTAAACATCACCTTTGAAAAGAAAAAAGAACATGGAAAGAGGGAGGGGGAGAGGTTAGGATACTCTCCCACTGTTTTGTTTAAATCCATTCTCACATTTAAAAACTAATCAAGAAGCAACTGCATGATATTGTTACAAAGATTGTTTTCTTTGGTAGTTGTAAAAACCTTTACAAAAATAAGATATTGATGAAATGTTATTATTAGTTATTATTGTTATGTCCATATGGTACACACACACACACACACACACACACACGGAGAGAGACAGACAGAGAGAGAGACACAGAGAGAGAAAATAGGTGAACAGGCCCACTATAACTAGGGGAGGTCTATAATAAAGGTAACACAATTTTTAAGATATTAGGGATACAGTCTCAAGATTTCTGAAGGAAGAAGATAGCAAATGCTTGGGGGAAAATCATGGAACTTTTAGTATACCCCCAAAAACCTAGTTGATAAAATATCTACTTTTACTCCTACTTTATTTCTACAAAATTTTTATAAGAATATAAATTTGAAGTTATGAAGGTATAAGAAAGGAGTAGGAGAATTATTGCAAATGATATGCTGTAGCAGATCTCATCTTTACAGTCATATAATTAAATGAATGTATGCAGAATAAAAGATCCCACTGTGCTCATTGTATGTTCATTATAAAATTAAATAAATAAAATATTGGATTACATAGTACAAAATATGATCCTTTTTTAAGGATCCTTTTAAGACTCTCCTCCAAAAAAGATTACCTTCTACATAAATGTTAGAATATTAAACTATTCCTTGAAAGATGTGGAAACAGCTAATTTGTAGGATAACTTTCTGATTATCAACATCCAGCATGATTTATAAAATAGAGACATTGGCTAACCAAAGATAATTATAAAGAATGCCCAGAAAAGAAAGCAAGTTAAGAGTGATTTCCTACAGAGTCAGGATGACATCACATCATTTGCATTAATCATCAGAATACTACAAAGCTTTCAAAATGCAATGCACAATTACTCAAAAGAATTTTTCTGAACTACATACACAGGAAAAAAAAAAAACAAATGAATGAAGAATGCCTATTATACAGATGATGATATGAAGGTTGAGCAGACAATCTATAAAAAAATTGTCTGTTATTACAAGTATATTAGTCATAGACTATAATGGGAAATGAATTGGATCCAGAATTGAGCAGTAGTAGAGTGATCTGCATTGAATCTGGAGAAATTACACAGTACTTATAAAATCCTGAAACTAACCTCTCCTGAAATGAAGATCCATATTTTCAAGATCAATAATCTTCCAATAATGTCATATGGTTGAGTGTCATCGAACTCATTTTCCAAACATAAAAGGTATGGGCCAATTAAAGGGCAAGGAAGAAGTATATGTACAGTCTCAAGGGAAATAGAGGAAACTCTCCCATAACCTTGAGTAGACTTCCTATGGAAGATTTATGACAGGATGTCAACAAAAGAAATATAGGATTAAAAAGTACGGAGAGTTTGTAACAGAAACTAGTTGATGGAAAACTTACACCCTGGGAATCATGCATTTGTTGATTTACCAAAATATTAAATACAAAGACATGTAAATAAGTATCCTATGGACACAAGGAGACTATTTTCTTAGAAATATATATGATACATAGAGTTTTGTTTCAAATTTTACAAAGAAAAGATAATAGATATGTAATATCAGAAATAAAAACTGGAGGTATTCAATTGTTTTGGAAGGTATAAGGCATAATAGGATAAAAATTGAAGTAATAGACTAAAATGCAAAGGGAAAATTTTTATAAAGAAAGAAAAATTGGGGGGGAAACTATCCAAATTGAAAAAAATGGAAATCTAGAATATGTATTCTGTGTTAAAGTCAGTCTTGTAGGATGGTTCCTTTCAAAACTAAAGTTTGAGTGGACTCTCTGTCACAATTCCAAATGCAAGAATAAGAAGAATAAATGACTACTGTTGTAAATACTGAGGAAAACATGCAAATAACTCAGTCAAACCATTCTTCCCTTTGTTCCATTCCAAGCAAAAAATATTCTGGATAGAAAAAATCTAAGACAAAAGAACAGAAATATTCTGTTATTTACATATATTTTTAGACTCATACAATGTTTTTAGCTATATCAAAAAAAGAAATGTTTTGTAGTGCTTAATATACCTATAAAACAAGTTGCTGCTCTGGTGAAGAAAACAGCTTGTTATCCTTTCCAATGCTGAGTATTATGATAAAGCTCATTCAATAAACAATTGTTGTCACAGGTTGTATTAGTTTTTTTCATTTACATAGAAGAAATTTAAAGCTTTTCTAATAAGATTATGATAATAATTGTTTTCACTCCTTTACACTCTCAGTTCATGCTATAACACATATGTAAAAAGTTGCTCACACAACTTAAATTTTAGAACATTCATATATGAGAATGGGGGAGGGAGAGTAAGAGCCTAAAGAAAATTGTGCAGATATTCTCATTGAAATCTTTTAAAGAAACTTAGTAAAGAGTGACATGTTATTTAGGAACAGAGTTGTAGATGTGAAAAGAAATAGTGGAGTTTAGATTAACGGTAGAATTAAGGATGAAGAAGATAAAAGGATTTAAGGGGAAATATATATATATATATATGAAATGAAAGAATTATGAAGTTATTTAAGAGCTAAAGAATTCAAATAGCTTCAATTTTCTCAAAGAGTTAAAGATATGTGAAGGAAATTTATTAATTTTTTTTGTTTTTTATTTTTTAAGAAAATCCTCCACAAGGTAAAAAGGATAATTTTTAATTTGCATAAAATTAAAAAGGTTCTGTAAAAACAAAACCAATGTAACTAAAAAAGAAAAGCAAAAAAATGAGGTAAAATGTCTGCAGCAAGTTTCTCTGATACAGGTCACATTTCTAAAATATATAGGGACCTGAGTCAAATTTATAAGTTATCAATAGCCATATAAAAATTTGTTCTAAATTACTTGAGAAATGCAAATTAAAATAACTCTGAGATACCACTTCACACAATCAAAATGGCAAAGAAGATAAAAAGATAAAAAGGCATAATAATAAATGTTAATGAGGACAAGCCGTGAATTAGTACAACTGTTATGGAAAACAATTTGGAATTATTCCCAAAAAGCCATTAATTACCTTGATCCAGTAATACTGAAACTAGGTTGTATATATACAGTAACTGTAACCCAGAAAGGCTAATTGACTTGCCTATGGTCACACAACAAGCAGCAGACCTGAGATTTAAATCAAAATTCTCTGACTCCAAGTTAGTGTTCTTTCCCCTATACCTCACTAGGAAGTTCAGTCAATCAGTCCATAAATGTTATATGCTTTTCCTGTACCAAGCACTAAGTTAAAGTGCATGAGATACAAAGCAAAGTGAAAAAACAGTTATTGTTCTCAAGGAGTCTACATATAATAGTGGAGAAAACATGCAAACATCTAGGCACAAACTATACACATATACATACATACTCACACAAACATATACATATGTATGTATATATACAGTCTCTGTTACATATATTTAAAATATATACATTTCATGTGATTTGTGCACATATATCATGTATTATATATGACAATATATTTATTTTATATAATTTATACATTAAATAAATATTTATACATCAAATATAACATATTTAATTATTAGAAATAAGGAGCAAAAGGGAAAACTAGCATCAAGAGGGTTTGGGGAAATTTTCCTGCAAAAGGTATTATTTTAGCTGAGACTTAAAAGAAACCAGGGAAGCCAAGAGGCAATGATAAGGAGAGAGATGATTCCAGGCATGGGAATACCCTGGAGTGGGCAACGGATTGTGTTTTTCAAGGAACAGCAAAAAGGCAAGTGTGACAATATGTACAATTATTACAATAAAGTAAATGTAAGTGGACAACTAAGAAACTTGATTATAGAGTAAATAGCAAATGCAGAGGGTGGAGGGAAGTAAGTTGTAAGAAGACTGGAAATGTAAGAAGGGGAACAATTTGTGAAAGATTTCAATATTAAACAAAGGAATTTATATTTGATTCTGGGTTTAATAAGGAGCTACTGGTATTTATGTAGAAGGGATTGACATGGTTGAATATGGGTTTCAGGAAAAATCATCCAATTTGAGATGTTCAAACAGTCATTAAAGAAAAAAAGAATCAAGATCAGCAAAGTGAATAGGGCTAGATAAGTAGATCTGAGAATCGTCAACATAGACACGTTAATTGAATTCATAGAAGCTGATAATATTAAAAATAAAATAGTAAAAAGGGGGAAGAGGGACAATGACAGTCTTATGGGACCCTTATAATAATAGCTTATGTATATATAATACTTGATTATGTCAGGCATTCATATACACTTTACAATTATTATCTCACTTGATCATCACAATAACTCTAGAACGGAGGTGCTATTATCATTACCAATTTACAGATAAGAAAATTGAAGCAAACAAAGGTCTTAACTAAAATCACACAACAAGAAAGTATCTAAAACTGAATTTGAACTCCATTGTTCCTGAATTCAGGCCCAGGACTCTATCGAGCATAACCTAGAAAAAGATCTAGTAAAGAATACTGAGAAGAAACAGTCATTTAAAGAGAAGAGTCAAAAGAGAGTAGTGTCACTAAAACCTACAGGAAAAAATAATATCTAGCAGAAAAGAGTTATTGTATCAAAGATTGCAGAAAAATGTGGATTGGTGTGGAAACCATTAGATTCGGTGATTAGGAGATCATTAGCAACTTTAGAAAGAGCAATTTTGATCAATAAGGTCAGAAGTTAAAAAGAGAGAGGGGAAAGAAAATGGAGGCATCTAATGTAAAAGGCATTTTCAAGAAGTCTAGCCACAAAAGATCAGGAGAGATATGAGATGATGTATAGCAGAAGATAATAGATCAAGTAGGGAGAGTTGAGGATGAGGGAGATATGGACACATTTGAAGGCATTCGGGAAGCAGCCGGTTAATAGAGAGAGACTAAAGATAAGAGAAATGAAGATAGAAAGAAGTCTGCTGGAAAAGATGGGATGAGATGGCATCACTTGTGGGGATAGAGGGTTCACCTTGGCATTATTTGAGGCAGGGGGAAGGAGAAAATGATGGCAAAAAGCATCTAATAATGTGAGATGAGGAGGGGAGAAGTTCAGAAAGAATGGTCTTAATTTTTCTTTCAGAATGAGTTTGAGGGGAAGAAATGAGGCAGGAAGATCAGTCAGGAAATTTGTTCATTCAATGAACTTTTATTAAACCCCTACTGTTTTCAGAACACCATGTTAAGCATTGCAGGAGATAAAAAAGTTTAAATAAAATGAAGTTGCTGCCCTTATGAAAATTACAGTTTTATAAGGAAATAAATTATAATCCATATGATAGCATTACAAGACAAATGTATTGAAAAAGTTCAAAACAACTAAGAGTAATAGCATGAAAATCTAGAATAATTGGGCATAGATAAATGCTATTACCACTGACAGAAATCACAAAATAATAAAATTAAATAAAATATAAGGAAAGATAATAAAATGGTTTTTAGATATGTTGGGTTACCTTATATTGAGAATCTTACATTCGCCCTGTAAGTATATCATAACACATTAAAAAAAAAAAAGATATGGAGGGATCTGAATAATAAATCTCATACCATAAAATTTATATGGGAACCATATCTGTTATTTTTCATAGTTATGACAAGGGGATGAATTCTTAACCCAAAGAGAAAATAGTCAAATATCAAAGATAAAACAGGTAAGTAAAAATATATCCCATTTGAAAAATTTTTGCATTAAACAATATTAATGCAGCTAAAATAAGAGGGGAAGTGAACTAGGAAAAATTCTTTATCAAACATCCTTAATATAGTTCTGATATGTTATATATGCACATTATATATGTGTGTGTGTCTATGCATGTACATATATATACACATATGTATTTACATATGTAACTAATAGATATATGACTAAAAGTCATTCCCCAATTGAAAAGTTGTAAAAAAAAAATTTTTTTTAAACAGTTCTTAAATGTTATGGGGCAGAACTCTGAACTTGAAACAAGGATTCTTACAAGGTGCTAATTCAGTGGAATTGATAAGACAATGGTTATTTAGTTTAGCAAGGTGCTTAATAGTTCTCTATTCAGTATGATTGATTTAATCTTACAACAAATAATGATTTCCTAATGATATAACGGTTGGTTTATACTCAGTGTAGAGCATATAAGCTAGGAGCTTCAACCAGATTTATTCAGAGAGCAGAGAAGATAAAGGACTGGAGGCGGAAGCTCAAGCTCTCAGAACCAAGAGAGATGTATTTCCATCTTCATCAGCACTATTGTGGGCCTGTCCTCCTTAGTTTCTTCACTGAAACCCTAGAAGGCCTCTAAGAAAGCTAGCTGAAGGCCCAGGAAAGGAGACAAGACTTTGAAAGAAATAATAAATTATTTGGATTTTAATCCCTGGCTACTCTTGTGGTGATTACTGAACTGAAACAAAGGCTACCCCAAGACCTCCACAAAACCCAATAAGAACACTACATTTTGGTGTCTTAATGTGGGACCACAGACTTACATCTGTGACCCAGAAATTAGAGTAAGTACAAAAATAGACAAGAAGGAAATTTTGTAAAGGGCTAAACTAGTATTGCAACTGAAATGGGACAAATGTTTAGAAAGGAGCCTTTTTCACTTCAAGGAAAATGTATAGAGAGCATTGTTAGACTTATGAAAAACCAAGGTTTGATTGTAACTTGGATACAGATCATTGATCTTTTAGAAACAGTACAGTACACATCTCCTTGGTTCTCAAAGGAAAAAGAATTAGATCCAGACGAGTGGAAATTAGTAGGAGAGCAACTATGTGACTATTACAATGATAATGGACCTGATTCAATTTCTAAAGAAACACTTTATATATATAACTTAATACAACTGGCTTTAAAGAATTATAAAAGTATTAGAATAAGGAAAAAGAAGAAAGTGCAGGAGGGGGAGGATACTGACAAACTAGATGAAAAGGATGAAGAATTAAACAAGAAAGGAGTTAAGTACAATTCTGATGAAATTAAGGAGTGTGATGCTTCACAGCAGGGGGCATTAGGGCATTCACCAACCCCTGACCTGCCCCCCTCAATTAACCCTTCATGGGTAGAGGCAGAAGGAGGAAGGGACACCATCAGCATTATACATGTAGGAGCTTTGTCCACCCCCTATGACAAGATTACAAAAGGCACTAGTTAAAGCTAAAAAAGAAGGACGGGTATATCTGATTTGATAAACTAAGAAGAATTTGATTCTTCAGGTCAAGCCAGGAGAAGATACACTCCTTTTGATCTGGAAATTATCAAAGATTTTTTAAAGAGTTGTACTTTTTATGGGGCTACATCATCTTATGTTAAGATGATATTAGAGAATTTGGCTTATGAAATTTTAACCCCTAGTGATTGGAAATCTATAGCAAGGACATGTTTTAGAACCTGGACAAAACTTGTTGTAGCTTTCAGAGTACAGTGAACAATGCAGAGTACAAGCCCAATGAAATAAGCAAACTGGAGTTAATATACAAATCACCTTTGACCAACTAGCAGGTAAAGGTCAGTATGCAGACACTTCAGCACAGATTAATTACCCCACAACAGCATATGAGCAAATTGCTTCTGCTGCAATCAAAGCATGGGGCTCCCTCCCAGGAAAAGATGGAGGGGAAGCCTTTACAAAAATAGATCAAGGTCCAAATGAACCCTTTGCTGATTTTGTGGGATGCCTGCAGACAGCTGTCACAAGAACCACTGGAGAAAATGCAGCTACAGGAATTATGATAAGACAACTTGCTAGAGAAAATGCTAATGAAATTTGTAGAAGAATTATTCTGGGACTACACAAGGATGCTCCTTTAGAGGAGATCATAAATGTTGTGCTACAGTGGGCACAAATGCCTTTTATACTCAGGTTATGATGCAGAACATGGGAAGACAGGGTCCCTCTAAGCAAGGGACTTCCAGAGAGACTCAGCAGTGCTTTCAGTGTGGTAAAGTTGGGCATCTGAAAGCTCAATGTAGGCATAGAGATAAAGTGAGAAAAGAGGGTGAGAGAACAAGACCTAAAACCCTGTGCAATAAGAGCTTCCACTAGCCTCAGAATGTAGAGATGAGGTACTTTGGGTGAGGAATATTGCATATAATGTCATATTTTAATATGTTAAATAGTTTTACTTAACTGCTTTTCCTCTCATATTTTGATATGAAATAGATATATGGAAAGGAGAGAAAGGAAGGATACATTGTTAAATGTCAGTGATATAAAAACCAAATTATAAATAAAGTGATAATAAATGAGATAAAGATGATGAGTTCAGTTTATTTGAGCATTTGGATTTTAAATTTGGAACTGTCTTCACTCTTTTAGGGGGTGAGTAAAATCCTTAGGGCAACTATTGTGTTATTCTGCAATGATACAGTAACTATCATCCTACCAAATTCCACTCTAACACAGAAATATAACAATGGGAGTGGTGGAATAGAAGGCCTTAAAATTTTAGCAGTTTTAAAATTGCATTAAGACTTTTAGGGTATAATACAAGGGGTATATTCTTGTATAAGAAGCTGGATAATCCATTTCCAAATTATTTAATTCCACCTGTTCTTTTTTCCTGTGTCGAAAAAAATTATACTTCCCCTCCCTGCATTAAGAGAGTAATTGTGTTGCAGCTGTAACAAATCATCATACATTTTATACTACCTAATAATAAGGTGAGACTATAGTAAATGAGTCTCAGATAGAAGCCTGAAAGACAAAATTCATCATACTCTTCTGGATGTCTCATCCTTCCACTTTCCCACCCCCCAAGTCTGACCAATAGTGCTAGAGGGTATGATACAGATGTTTTAAGAACATGAGGGCTTAAAAAAAATCCTGTAATGGATCTCCTGACCTTAAGTAAAGGGGAATTATTCTCAAAAAGCAGAAATAGTCAACTACTGTGAATGTTATAACTGTCCAATTGATTATTGTTGTATGATATATCTGTGTTGTTGAGTTCCCTAAGTAATACAAACAAGATGAAACCCAGGAAGCACACTTGAGACATCCTCTCCTTCCTGGTAAAACATGATACTCATTCATTCATTCAACATGCATTTATTAAACATTCACACTATGCCAGGAAATGTGCTAGTACTTTGCTTGTTAAATGAATGACAACGTTGAAGAAAGGACATCTGGTGATCCCAGTGCTCTGAAGCTATGTAATATCACTTTATTAAAGAAGTTTCCTCCTTCTTCCTCCACATTAACTCATTCTCTGTCAGCAGACTTCTGGACAGGTATAGGAAACGTCCGTTTCTTCTTCCTTTCCAAAAACATTATAGCCCCATTAATGCCAAAAAAACTCATGAATTCCCAAAGCAAGGGCTGTACTTTTTCCCTAAGATGATTGCTTTGTAGGCTGTTGTTATCAACTTTACTGAAACAGTAAAAAGTACCCCAGGACAGAATTCATATAACTCAACTTTTTTCCTATTACACTTCAGTGATGGAATCCTACCAAATTCTCTCTCTATAAAAAGAACATAGCAGTATTTGAAACTTAGAGAGACACAATAAGGTTTAAAGGAATTCCAAGGATTGGGAGAGAACACACACAATCAAACCAATGTTCCCAAAGGGAATCAAATGTACCATAACACCACATATCACAGAGAAGTGGTACAATGAAATGCATGATCATGGGGAAATGGCTTTGAAACAAATACATTTGGAAATAATCAATATTTATAAAATAAAATTTTAACTTTTTTTCTAACTAACTGTGGTTCTAAAACCATTTAGAAACACAAAAATGTATGTGGAAGAAAAGAAGGTAGAGGTTAAGTATACTCCAGGATGATTTGTTTTCAATTCTATATTTATACCAGACTCAAAAAAAAAAAAAAAAGAATTTTCATATATATCTTTTCCCCAACATGGTTTAGTGAAATCAATATTAATGCCTTTAGCAATGAAAAACAATATTAAAGTCATACGCTCTGATGAATTCACATTCAACAATATAGATCAGATATGTCCTTGGGTGCTTAAAAAATGTAAATATGCAAATTCAAGTCTTTGGTTAAAGTCCAATTATGAAAGAACATCTGGTACCATTCCCTTACTAGATGCATTTCCAACTATGGAACACTGCAAAATTAGCTCCTATATGCAATAAGGTTAAATGCTGACATAAGTGATCACATATCCTTCATTAGTATAAAGTGAATGTTTCTAATTCGCGCCCATTCAAATTGTGAATTCCACAAGCTACTATATTCTCTTGAAAGGGGGAAAACTATCAAAAGAAAAGATAATTCAATAGTCATCTACTTCTCATGCTTCACTTATTCATGAGTGTGAATACTGATAGTAAAGTTGTTATGTTTCAGAGTCCTCTCTAGCTCTTCTATTCTTCTGATTCTATTGTTAGGGACACAATCTAAGAAACAAAGAATTTTTTGAAATACACCTTACTTGCCTTAGTTTATATATGTTTCAGGCACATAGTAGATTCATCCATTGTTTGTTCTACCCCTCTTTTTCACTTCCACGAGAAATTCCCTGATGATAGGGAAAGCTTCTATAAAGAACCGAAATGTGTATCAGTAAATATTGTATTGCTTATGTCTACATTGATGCATAATGTTTACATTCTCAAAATAGCTTATTACATGAGCATGCAATACGGTGTTTTCTGCAGGATGCTCATAGGTAAATTTTTAATGTTGCATGCAGCAAAGAAGTCATTTTGTGAACTAATGTTGTTTGAACATGCAAAATAGACTTCCAAATAACTGTAGCATATAATAAACTGCACATGCATTGTGAATGATCATTTAATTTAATGTTATAAAGTCATGCACAGGAGAATAAGTTGAAATTGTCATGTTATACATAGAAATTCAATTACTCATGATTAAATGGATTTTTATGTTATGAATATTGAAATTTGCTTTCATTGGCTTTTTTTTTTTTTTGTAAATTTGGGAGTGAAATAATGTGTAACCCCTATCCCAGAGCTGTCACAAATATGGGAGAGAAAAAAGACACACAGCTAGAGTGTGCCCAGATCTCACAAAAAAGCCCTGGATCCTTCCAGTTTCTCGAGCCCTTGAAATGTGATTTTGACAGAGAAGCCATGAAGTCAAAAGACAGAGAAAGAGAAAAGGAGTACCATTCATGGATGGTTGATTTCTTGATAGTTAAATCCTTTTGCTTGCAGGGACACACAAGCAGAGGATCGAATAATCATTGATAACCTTGGCTGTTCTGATGATTATAAGCACAAAACAACCAACAAAAAGATCTAGAGTGGAGAAAAAGTGCTGACTAGATGTGAATGAGCTATGATTGGACTAGCACCAGCCACAGGACCAGAATGTAGAACAGTCCAAAATATCATGTATATAGTTAATGAGAGACCTGAAGTCCAATCCATGATACTTTACTTTGCCCTTCCCCCAGTTTTTGATAAAAAGGATACCCTCTTGATCTCTATCATCCAATTATTTTTACTTCCAGTTTCCCCTAGAATGGAACTGTGAGTCATAGCTGCTAAAATGGAACTTATTCATCTTCAACATATTTTTGTGTGTCTTTGCTATTTGAAATTAGCCTTAAAATGTTGTACCTAGTCAATTAAAATGATTCTTTTCTAAGCCTATCAATTGTTGTTGTTCATCCTTCATTCTCCAAGAGGATCATGACATCAAGGAGGTGATATCTTGACATGCAAGTGAATTAGATTTAAGTGAGGGAGGGCTGTTCAAGGTCACCTGTCTCACTTTTCCCTCTGGAGCCATCCTGTCCAGTGGCCAGATATAGATCAGGATGATTAGAGATGTCCCTGAATGCATTGGGAGACCATGAGCTTTTTTAAGCTCAATAAGTCTCAGTTTGAGTAAAGCCACACCTATTCAGTAAGTAAAGCCAAGTAGCAATTAAGGTAAAGAATCTCTCCTTTTCATTTAGTCAAAAAAAATCTAAATAAATAAATAAGCGGATCTAGGAGGGGAAGACCCTCAGGGTTTCAGGCAGAAGCAGAAATGATTGCTATTCAATCTGAGTCAATTAAGATCCAAACAATGACCAAATAGGTCTTGGCCAGGGACCTATTATTGACCAGAAATCTTATGTTTGTGTTTATTGTGATACTTGTGCCACTTTTTATATGACAAACATATTTCAAGTGATTTTGAAAGGAAATAACTTTTCTTATTCTGTTTAGCAGAATATAACTACTCCTCCATAAACATTATCATTGAGATGGGAGGAAACATAGAACACAACAAAAAGTCTCAGATCCTTCAAATTTTTGGTGATTTTGAAAAGGACTTCTGCAGAGTAGCCAAATGGCCAAGAAATGGAGGATAGAGGAGTACTGTTCATCATGGACATTTTGGCTGACTCCATATTGGACAGAACTCCCTTACTTACAAGGATACATGAGCTGGGAGCAGAGTAATAGCTAGAAGATATTTATGCCTCATTATTATGAGAAAAGGACAGAAAAGGAAAGGATATCTGAAAGTAAGACAAGGTATGACGTGTATAGACTGGTAGTTTCTAAAGGAAAAAAGTCCTCTAGGATTCTGAGGCCAATGTTTTAAATAAGCAGTTAGTGAGAACTGGAGTGAGATTTAGATTCTACAATCCACACTAGGATCCCTTCCTTCCCTATTTACCTTGTAGTTTTCCTAGGAGAAAATCCTTTTCCCTTTTCCTGCTCAATCCTGTCATTTTTTGTTTACTCTTTTATTATTAGCAGCAATTAGGGGAGAGAAGAAAAAGAGATTCACTGCATCAACCTCAGCAGCCTGCAGTGGGATATCTTATTCGTTTTCAATGCTTAACTTTGTACATATGTTATTTGAAACTGCTATCAAAGTACATAGACATTTATAATAATTCTTATCTAAGCCTACCAGTGTATACTCAGAGATTGAGAGGAAAATTAGTTTAAAGGAAGAAGAGATTTTCCCAATTGAAGTGTCTGTGATAGTGATAAAATTTTAAAGCAAGTTTCTGTGATTTTAGTATTCTCAAGCATACTGTAGACTACAGATGTCAGAGACCCTTGAGCCTGCAAATTACCTAAATGTAGTCATAAAGAGGTTAAAATGTAATTAAGAAATATTTAGACTTAGAAAACTACAAATTAATATCATCTATGTTGTAATGTATTTTTATTTATTTTGTAAAACATTTTTCAATTATATTTTATTTTAGTTGCTAGGTTAGCTTGCCCTAGAATAATGAATTTGATGCCTCAGATTAAACTGCCCATTTATGCTTGGAAAGAGAATAAATGAGGAAATGAGAAACTGAAGAGAAATATAGGGGATTATTAGAGTTGCATCTAAGTGCCTCCTTTTACTCATAATCAAAGACATACAGTGCTTCCTAATGCTTTGTTAATGGCTTTTCTGTCATTAAACAACCTCTGTACACCCACACTCTGTTTCCTTAGTGCTGATGGGAAAATTTCTACTAAATAGCAGTACTTGTCTCTGCTCCTCCTCCCTTGAATAGAAAATAAAAAACAATCCAAATATCAAGTATCATTTTCATCCTCTAACCCCCCCCAAAAAAAACAAACAAGCTGAAATTTAATTCCCATGGATAATCTAGACACTGTGTAATTTGTGGGTTCAGCCATTTTTTACTTTATCATTATCCATAATAGTTACTATTCATTTAAAAAGTTCAAATAGGCACAGTAATCACAAACTGCTCTGCCTTTTTAAAAACAACATAACACAGTAGTGATACATCAATCAACAAAAGCATATCTATCTTGTAACAAAAGTCCTTGTGAAGAACATGGCCCTGGAAATCCCAGCTGTATAACACATTGAAGAAAAAAATTCTCATTATACTTACCAATTTCTAGCTACCTAATCTCATCAGAAAATAGTTAAATGAAAACCTTTTAATGCTATCATCATCATAGTGGTTAGTATTATGTTTCTACCAATGGTGAATGTGGACAAAAGGAAACATTCTGCTGAAAAGATGATGTTTTAACTTCCTACTGTAGGCATTTGTTAGTGTTTTTTTCTGTTAAAAAAAAAAAAAAAAGACTAGACAAAAATGACCCCAAACCTATGCATTGAGAATTCTCAACTGCTCTTACTTTACAGCTATAATTCCATTTAATGTTTATTCAAAAGGAATTATTGCTGATTTAAATATTTGGTTACACAATTAAAAAGTTTTATATATGAATATGGGTCCAGTCATTTCTAAAATATAACATTATTTAATCACTATTAAAACTAAGGTCATCTTGAAAACAAAAGTTAAAATATGCTTTAATTGATTCTAATGTTTTACTGCATATTAACTTACCAGATCTTCTTTATTCATCCTTGTACATATTACAAATATAGAAGGAATAAGTAAGGATTTTCACTGCTCTGTTTTCTTTGCTCCCCAACTTCCATACCTCCTCATTTCATGAGAGTACATGCATTGATTAGAGAAGATCAAAGCCTATATCTCCTGAAATAGCTGCAACTGAGACATTTGAAATGGATGTTTGTGGATTGTAAAGAGAGCAACATTAAAAGCATTTACACAATAGTGTGTAAAGTATATACTTTATATACATATACATAAAGTATGCAATAGTGTATACTTTTTCATGGAATGAAATATATATATATATACATACATACATATACATATAAAGTACTAGGGAAGAAGAACAATTTCTTGCCTAAGTTTCATGAAACTTATTCCCCAAGAGATGTAGAAAAGAGGAGAGGAGAACAGTATTTGGAACTCATGGGAGAACATATTCAGAAAGCTCCACCACAATAAACTCTTTTTCTGGCTATGAGGTACTGAATGATAGAAAATCCTTCAAAGAAAAAGCAAGCAGATAATCAAGGAGACTTGAAGTAGGAGAGCACCTCCAAGCAGTCCAGAATCAATAGAAGCAAAGGCTTAGAAGACAAACAATCACAATCCAAGATGACATACTCTGGATAGTTACACTTCATTTCAGAAGGGTGTGTGGGGGACAGGGTGTTAGACCCCCCCCCTTTACCCAAATTGACTACTCAGAGTCATCTTCAGATACAAATAGGAAGCCTTTATTCGGTTCTTGCAAAGAGAGACCCAAGGACACCAGCTGAGCAGCTCAGCATGATGCATGATCCAAGCCAGAAATATGAAGCTAATTAAAGAGCAAAAGATTTGGGTTAATTGGATGGACTGAAAAGGAAGTAACCATTGACCAGTGGTCAGCATTGCTGTCTACTTCCTGTAGCTCACATAACTTCCTGAAGCTTAGACCTAGGATCTGACTTTTTCTGCCTTACAGCCCTTTGAAAATAGGGATCAAGTGATTTCCTGAAACTTAAGCCTCAGGCCTGACCCACTCCATCTCACAGATTTTTTTTGAGAAATCTTCACCTGGTTCCACTCACTCCCTCCTCTATTTCATACATTTGAAGATTTCTCACACTAATCTTGACATATTTCTTCCACTAAGACATTCTTGTTATCTAGACCTTCAGGATCATCCCTCAGTATCAATTGTAATCTACCCTCTACCATTTAAAACCAACACCCACACATCAGTGGAAACTTTCAGGAACAATTTTAACTAGGAAATCTTGAGCTATTCTAGTGATTGAGTGCATAACACTGCTTAAAGCAATGATTAGAATAAGAGACCTTACTTTTACCAATTCCCACTATCTGTCTTGGAAATTCTGTCATCATAGACCAACAGATTGGCAGTTGGCAGCCAGTTATCTGCAGAATTACAGCATTGTCAAGGTCCCATGACCTCAGGACCATTATCCCATCATTCCCACCTCAAGCAGTCCAGACCCAGATTCATTTGGGATAAAAGGATGAAGATCTCATCTTCTGGAGCTGTTCCAAGCTAATAAGGGGCATAGAGCTGGCCCTGCCAAGCGTGGGCCAGACTGAGAAGGGGAGACAAGTGACTTGTAGGTGGCATCAGCAGTATCTAGTGCTGGATGTCAGAATCAGGTATCAGGTGA
Organism: Sarcophilus harrisii; assembly: GCF_902635505.1. Classification (NCBI taxonomy): domain Eukaryota; kingdom Metazoa; phylum Chordata; class Mammalia; order Dasyuromorphia; family Dasyuridae; genus Sarcophilus; species Sarcophilus harrisii. The sequence goes on from NC_045426.1 coordinate 245,061,055, forward strand.
TTTCAGATTGACCAAGTAGTTAGAATTTCATGGACTCTAGAAGAAACAATTCTCACAAATAGATTTAAAATGCAAGGACTAAATATAAGCAAAAGAAAAAGAATAAACTAAAGTGGAGTTACTAGAGATAGTAACCAGGAACCCTACCTACAGGAAGACTCGGGGAGGGGGGGAGAGGAAAGATGAGACTATTATGAATATCTTTCATTCAAACAAATTTTCCTAGAATAAATACCAAAGAACATTTTCCCCAAACTCCTGCTTTTGTTTCCTCAAAGGAATAGGGGCAATGGGTGGAACAATGTAACCTTTACTGAGAATGAACTCCTTTAGCAAAAACTTGAGCCTTTTCAGTGTAACAAGGGAAGGTTTCCACCCAATTAGTACAGGTGTTAATAAAAACCAAAAGCAGTTTGAAGCCCCTGTAACGGGACATATGTGAAAAATTCATCTGCCAATCCTCCCCTAAGTATGTACCCTTCCTCAAATAGTTCTTTTTTATTGAAGCTTTTTATTTCAAAACATATGCAAGGATACTTTTCAACACTGACTCTTGTAAAACCTTGTGCTCCAAGTTTTTCTCCCTTTCCCCCAACCGCCTCCCCTAGATGGCTAATAATCAAATATATACTAAGCATGGTAAAAAAAATTATGTAAATCAAATGTAGGGATACATATTTATACAATTATCTTGGTGCACAACAAAAATCAAAAAGGAAGAAAAATGAGAAAGAAAATAAGATTCAAGCAAACAACAACAAAAGAAGTGAAAATACTATGTTGTGATCCACACTCAGTTCCCACAGTCCCCACTCTGGGTATAGATGGCTCTCTTCATTACAAGATCATTGGAACTGGACTCAGTCATCTCATTGCTTAGAAGAGCCATGTCCATCAGAACTGATCAATTTTGCTGCTGCTGTGTACAATGATCTTCTGCTCATTTCACTTAGCATCAATTCTTGTAAGACTTTCAAGGCCTCTCTGAAATCATCTTGCTGATCATTTCTTATGCATATATGTTTAGTATTGATATTACTTCACTATTTATGGTACCCTTTAGCAAGATATAGTTTCCTTCCTTATCTCTTTTTATTAGATCTATTTTTGTTTTTGTTTGATCTGAAATCAGGATTGTTATACCTGCTTTTTTTTTTACTTCACGTGAAACATAATAAATTCAGTTCTAGCCTTTTACCTTTATTCTTAATGTATCACTCTGCTTTAAATGTGTTTCTTGTAATTAACATATTGTAGGATTCTGGCTTTTAATCCAGTCTGCTATCCACTTCCATTTTATGGGAGAGTTCATCCCATTCACATTCACAGTTAAAATGACTAATTCCATATTTCCCGCCATCTTATTTACCCCAAGTTATGCCTTTCTCTTTCTTTTCCCTTTTCCTTCCTCCCCAGCATTTTGCTTCTGACCACCACCTCCCTCAAACAGCCCTGTCCCTTTATAGCCCCTCCCTCTTTCTTATATCTTTCCTCTACAACTTTTGTTTTCCCTTCTATTGGCCTCCCCTTTTCCCCTTTCTCCTCCTACTTCCCTACAAGATGAGATAAATTTCTCTGTGAAACCAAATTTGTGTAATATTCTCTCTTTGAGCCAAATCTGATGAGAATAAGATTCATACAATGTTCATCCCCTTCTCTTCCTTCCCTCTATTATAATGTTTTATTTGCCTACTTATGAGATGTAATTTCCCTCATTTTATCTACATTTTCCTCTTTTTCCAGTACAATCCCCCTTCTACCTCCAGTTTCTTTTTTATATTATCACAGTAAAATCAAATTATACCTGCACTCTCTAACTAGACCCATAACAGAGATACAGTTTTTAAGCACTCTTTCCTTTTTACTTTTTTATTCTTCTCTTGAGTTCTGGATCACTTATTAGCAGTACTATAAATATTTGTGGATTCTGTCCCTCCAGAAACAGAGTTCAGGGGTTTAATCTGCTTTAATCTCTCTCTCTTAATCTTAATCTCTCTCTCTCTCTCTCTGTGTCTCTTTCCCTCCTTCCTTCCCTCTTTATAACATGCTGTCTCTCTTTCTCTCTCTCTTTCTAACAACCATCAAATCAATAATTCTTAACAATTTTAGGTTTCAATATTAAAACAATAATTCCAAATAATTTACTTAGCAATTTTGCAATTTTCATAAGTTATAGCTAAATAAACATAATATTGTCTCTCACAAAAGTGGATAGGAATCCAATGTAATTTAAAGTCATTTCCAATTTTAACTTACACAGCAATTAAAAAGATATTTTAAAAGTCAATATATTACCTTGTAAGATTTTAACTAGATGTTTCATTCAAACTATCAATTGCTTTTGCAAATCAGTCTTTCTTGTCTCTTGTTTTTAAAATCACCTCTTTAAAAAAAAAAAAAACTTTAAGATTCACAATATAGCTAGTATCTAAATAACTTTGGACCAAATTTCATAAAGTTTATACACATGTCCGGCAGAGCTGGATGTTTTTATGTGTTTATCTGAGGTACCTGTCTAGAATATTTCATATGTACTACACAGAAGTTATAAGAGACCAAGACTAAAAAAATGTTGGGATTATTAAGGGACTTCAGAGGACTTCCTTTTGACATGCATAATGTTCATGGAGTTTCTTGCATGGTGTCACAGAGGGCAGTGATCAAAGGCAGTGACTGTGAAATGTATGCTAGGCTCAAGAATTTAAGATTTCAAGGGCATCTTGTCCTTGCAGGACATCATACTCAAAGTGAAGGTCCTAAGAAATGAAGTAGAAACAAAACTTAAGGATTGATGGAGTGCTTAAAGATGATTCTAATTCATTGAAAATGGCTCAGATAAGACTCAGCAACATACACGCTGCAGACCCACTACATCATGAAAACTGTATACTAATTATTTGCATGAAGGCAAAGTCATTTTTGATGCTGTATGTATGATGTTGACCTACTGAAGAAGACCTACTGAAGTTGAATCAGAAGCTATCCTGGTCTCCTTAAAGATGCTTGAGCCTGGTTACAGGAAACAAGAGTGTTATGAAGAGTCACTTACTTGGAAGGACCAAAAGGTACAGAACTGGAAATCAAGGCCATCAGGTTCAGAAATAGCAAAAGACAACAACAGATCAAAGAGGCCTGGCAGTGTTTTTACAACTATATGAAACCTAAATGTCCTCCTGAGAAAGATCACTTATTGGTATTTTGGTATAGTGCTAGAAATGCACTTCTGGGGATCAGTTTAAAAGGATATAGTATTCTGCCCAGATTTAAGGAAAGGGGTCAGGAAAAATGTTAGATCCACAAGCTATTAGTTTCCTGTTGAATGTTCCAGATATATTTCTACATACACAGTGAAGAGAAAATCCTAGGGATAAGTCATAAAAGGTAGAGGCTGTCAACTCAGTAGCTCACGGGCTGTTGGGAATTTTTTTTTTTAAGCTAAGAAGTTGGAGGAAATTAACTAGGTGGAATAAATGAATAAAAAAACAGATTAAGTGCCTAGAAGAAACTCAAAAACTATCAGTATTACAAGAACTTTCTCTTTTGTGTTGTGCATTTGCTTTTTGATACAAGATGAGTCCTATTTTTGTCCTGATTCACTTTTGTAATAAATATGTTTATGTTCAAAATATCTAGTGATTGCTTTGGCTGCTAGCAATAAACTGGCCTTAACCTAAAAGCAAACTAAATTTAGAGATACTCAAAAGGCTAGAGAGGGATCTTTCACATGGGGGTAAGACAAAATCTTTATAAAGATGCTTTTATTGTTCAATTTCTAACTCAGTCCATCTGTGCTCAATCAACAATTACTGCAATTTCAACAATGAAGCAATACTGTATGGCTGAGTACTAATCAATAATCATACAAACTGATGGGAGATGATAATCAACAAATCTGAGGTATCTAGGCACTCAATCGGAATGATTCAGAACCAGACCTGGAATTTATTTCTTCCTATTTATTTCTAGAATAGCAACACTTCATCTTCAAAGCTCAACAAATAGCAGGTGATTCATTCTTAGGAATAAATGTAAAAAGGAATCAGAGAATGAAAACAAACAAACTACCTAAGGTTCGTTGGTTAAATGGTTTGAATTTGCAGATATTATACTTAATTTTTTTTTTCTCCATGGAACTGGATAAATGATCCCTATGATGGATCACTTTACTTAATGCCTGGTTTGATCAAGAAAACAGCTATTCCCACAACACCATACACCAAAGTAAGGTCAAAATGGGTTCATGACCTAGACATAAAGAATGAGATTATAAATAAATTAGAGAAACACAGGATAGTTTACCTCTCAGACCTGTGGAAGAGGAAGGAATTTATGACCAAAGAAAAACTAGAGATCATTACTGATCACAAAATAGAAAATTTTGATTATATCAAATTGAAAAGGTTTTATACAAACAAAACTAATGCAAACAAGATTAGAAGGGAAGCAAACTGGGAAAATATTTTTACAATCAAAGGTTCTGATAAAGGACTCATTTCCAAAATATATAGAGAATTAACTCTAATTTATAAGAAATCAAGCCATTCTCCAGTTGATAAATGGTCAAAGGATATGAACAGCCAATTCTCAGATGAAGAAATTGAAACTAGCCATATGAAAAGATGCTCCAAGTCATTATTAATCAGAGAAATGAAATTAAGACAACACTGAGATACCACTACACACCTGTCAGATTGGCTAGAATGACAGGGAAAGATAAGGAGGAATGCTAGAGGAGATGTGGAAAAACTGGGACACTGATACATCGTTGGTGGAATTGTGAATACATCCAGCCATTCTGGAGAGTAATTTGGAACTATGCTCAAAAAGTTATCAAACTGGGCATACCCTTTGATCCAGCAGTGTTACTACTGGGCTTATATCCCAAAGAGATCATAAAGAAGGGAAAGGGACCTGTATGTGCACGAATGTTTATGGCAGCCCTCTTTGTAGTGGCCAGAAACTAGAAACTGAGTAGATGCCCATCAATTGGAGAATGGCTGAATAAATTGTGGTATATGAATATTATGGAATATTATTGTTCTGTAAGAAATGCCCAACAGGATGATTTCAGAAAAGCCTGGAGAGACTTACACAAACTGATGTTGAGTGAAATGAGCAGGGCCAGGAGATCATTATATACTTCAACAACAATACTATATGGTGATCAATTCTGATGGACCTAGTCATCTTCAGCAATGAGATGAACCAAATCAATTCCAATGGAGCAGTAATGAACTAAACCAGCTACACCCAGCAAAAGAACTCTGGGAGATGACTAAGAACCATTACATTGAATTCCCAAATCCCTATATTTTTGCCTGCCTGCATTTTGGATTTCCTTCACAGGCTAATTGTACAATATTTCAGAGTCCGATTCTTTTTGTACAGCAAAATAACAGTTTGGTCATGGATACTTATTGTGTATCTAATTTATACTTTAATATATTTAACATCTACTGGTCATCCTGCCATCTCGGGAAGGGGGTGGGAGGAAGGAGGGGAAAAATTGGAACAAGAGGTTTGGCAATTGTCAATGCTGTAAAATTACTCATACATATAACTTGTAAATAAAAAGCTATTTTAAAAAAAAAAGGAAAGAAAAGAAAACAGCTATTATAGGGTCACCTGATCAAGAAGAGAAAGAATTAGATATTTTCTCTATCTCACAATCACTCAAAACTTTTCTAAATTAAAACTATGCACAAGAGAAAACTATTTCAGCTGCCTCCACAGTTTAAGATATCAAGAGCCTATTTAAGATAAGAATTTGTTGCATTAACATCAGAGAAGGATAATTTCTAACATGTTCACTAAGCACTCTCATCTTAACTCTCAGGCAAGGGAACTTAAAATGAATGATGAGCTTACAACAAAATTCAACTTTGCCTCCCTAACACTTACACCACAGAGATGGAGCAATAGAAAAGCAGGAAATTTGATCTCTCTGTGATGGAAATGTGGCAGTGCTCTATGCTCCAACAATGTTCAGTCAGTAAACTGAAAAATGAAAGTTTCATTCCAGAACATTTGAGGGAAAGAGGCCTAGCATCCATAGAGACTGAGAGTGATATAAAGTGAATTGCCTGGCATGGAAAGAGGTTAAAACATCTTTTAAGCTCCACTGTCAAAGAGAAAGGAGTTAGAAAGTAGATCAAAAAAGAAATATAAGGGAAAAGACTGAAATTACCAAAATCTCAGGAGGAAGAAAGTTCAGTTAAAGAACCCAAGCACAAGCATATACACTAACCAGGAAGATATTGATAGCAATAAGGAATATGGCCTCCAGGAAATCTAAATGAATCCAAACATCTTTGAATGAATATTGCAAGTCAATGGAAAATAAAGCAAGATCAAATTAGGCAGAGGATCCCATGGAAGAAAGCATAGAAGCACAGTGGAAATCCTGAATGATTCAATAGGAAAATAAGAATTGTGGAAAAAAATGCATGGCCCTCACAGCAGAAATAATCAGAAGAATAGGAAAAAAATTAATACGTGATGGCAAATCCCACCTGAAAGAGAAAGAGAGACAGGCAGAGAGGGAGGGGGAAGAGCAGGGAGAGAGACAGAGAGAGAAAGACAGAAAGAGAAAAACAAAAAGAGACCCAGAGAGAGAGGCAGAAAGACACAGAGAGAGAGAAAGTCTAAGAAAAAATGAATGACAAATGGCCAAAAAAATAAAAAAACTATCATGAAGAAAGCAAAATGTTGTAATAAAAGGGACAAGCAAAAGGAATGGAAAAAGTCCTACCACTTCTCTATTTTCTATAGGAATTAATATTTTTAAGAGTGACGCATAACAGAAAAGTGGAAGAAGGCAAAAAAACTCTATAAGGTAATAATACTCTTTAGACATATAAATCAAAATAGATATCTTAGAAGTTTTTATTCCAAGAGGAATGCAAAAATTTTAAAAGAAATTAATAAGTATAAGGAATATGAATCAAAGAATAAAAGTACTCAATAGACAGAAAGGTAAGATCAATACCAAAGAGAATGAGAGCAATATATTTTTAAAAACAAAAAACCTAAAATTTAAAACTAAACAAGCTGAAATAAAAGAGAAAAAGAGGAATTTTACTTAACTATTTAATGAGAGAAAGGAGGAGGAAAATGAGATAATTAGATAAACAGACAAAAAAGGAATTAATAAATTAAGCAAAATTATAAAACAAGGGAATGAGATGATAATGGGTTGTGGTGACAATGGTAAGGCACCAATGAGAATAGGGTTGCCTTAAAGTAGATTCAGCATAAACAACAATAAGAAGATTATCATTTTGTTAAAAGAAAAATTAGAAACCAATTAAGTAAAATATAAAATTAACTCTCATAATTTTCATTATGAATAAATTAAACAATTCAATAGAATGATAAGCTAGATAAAAATAAAATAAAACCTCACAATTCATTGCTGATTAAAAAAACATATCTGAAAAGAAAAGATATATATACAGAATGAAAATGAAGTGCTAGAAAATATATATACTATGCATCAGATGAATCCAAAAAAGCAATCCAGTGAAAGCAAAAATGCATGCTGCCAGAAAAAGCAAATACAAACATTCATAACATAAATGGAGATAAACAAGCAAATATCAATATGCTGAAAAGAATATCAATAAAATAATAATAATAATAACTTCAATATTAAGCATATATGGTCCAAATGCCTTAATATCTAAATTCATAAAGGAAAAATTACCTGATTTACCAGAAGATATTGATAATAATACAATAGTGGCGGGAGATTTTAATGTCTCTCTTTCAGTTTTGGACAAATCTTAGAGAAGGACAATCAAAGAGAAAATAAAGAATTGTTTTTAATTGCCCAAGAAAAAGGAGATAAAGATTTGTGAAATCTTCTAAATGGGAGTCCTAAAGAATATGCATATATCCCACCACAAGGAGGAACTCTTTCAAAAATTATTCATATACTGGAACAAAGAGATATTGCAAACAAATATATTTTAAAAACATAAATAATGAGCACATTCTTTATAGACTATAATATAGAAAAAAAATAGTAATTAGTTCAGGCAACACAAATAAAAGATACATAAAAATGGAGATTTATTAATGAAATTCTGAAAAATGAGTGTATTAAAGAACAAATTGCAGAAACAATTAATAACATATGGAAGAAAATGATAATGATGAAATAACATACCAAAATTCCTGGGATGCAGCTAAAGCAGTCCTCAGGGGAAAAATCATATCCCTAAAAGCATATTTTAATAAAATAGAAAAGGAGAGGATTAATAATTTCAATATGCATTGTTTAAATTAAAAAGCCAACAAGTAAGCAAGAGAAAGAAATTTCAAAAATAAGGGAGAAATAAATTAGAAATAAAAAATTATAGACAATCAATTTAACTAAAAATTGTTTTTTTTTTAGCAGACTATTAAAGTTAATAAATCTTTATCCAAAATGCTTTAAAAGAATAGAGCAGAAAATTAAATTAACAACATAATGATCATGTTAAAATCATAATAAAACCAGAAATTTAAAAAAAAATTGTTGTTATCTGCTAAGCAATTATATGCCATCAAAACTGAGAATTCAAAGGAAACAACTAACATTAAACACATAAAACCCCCAAATTAACAGGTCAAATAGAAATTTTAAACAACACAATTTCAGAAGAAAAAGGAAAGAAAGAAAAGAAATAGAACTAGTAATAAAACTACCAAAGGAAAAAACTCCTGGTATTATTTCACTAACTTTTAAAGAATAATTATTGCCAATGCTACATAAAATATCCTCAAAATTTGACTATAGAAGAGAAGGAAAACTATAAACCAATATCTTCAATGAATGTCACTTGTATGATACAGTGAAAAAATTTTAAATAAAATCCTCCAAGAAATCGTTTGTTCTGCAAGAATGATTCAACATTAGGAAAACAATCAACATAATCATATTAAAAACAAAAACACTGAAAAATATGATGCTATCTCAATAGATAAAGAAAAGTCCTGGGATAAAGTACAAAATTCATTTTGAAAGAAAAAACCTTATAAAGATAGGCATGAAGGGACCTTGTTTTTATCATGTCAGAGAAACTGAGGCAAAATAAAGATTAGAGAATTATAATATTTTATTTATTGGAGAGTTTAATTAATTGACTGGATTGGACTCTCATCTCCAAGTATCCAGTATCAAATGTGAAATTCCAGAGAATCTCTATAGGGTTTTAGTGATAAAGAAGACCAATGACAGAAGGGAGAGGAGGCAGAGTGAGCACTGCTCATTCTGATAAGTGGAAGGGTTTGGAGTCATGATGTCTAAGATTAAACATTTATAGTTTGTAACTTTAGAGTACCCAGCCTTAAGTTATAGCGGTCTTAATGGTCAGAAAGAGGGTGTTGCAACCAGGGGGACTATGACACAACAATTCTAGGATCTGAAGCAGAACAGTTCAGGGAAACTGAAGTAGAACAATCAAAGGAAATTTCGACATAACATTTTAATATCATGAATAGTATTTATCTAAAATCAATAGAGACATATTTAACCATTTCCCAATAAATACAGATGTAAAGAAATTATTCTCACTTTCCTCACTATAAGACAAAGAGAAATAAATTATAAGTATAGAAATAGGTAATAAGGAAATTAAAACTATACTTATTTGTGGTTGGCATAATGTTTTTCTTTTAAAATTATAAGGAATTAGCAAGAATACTAACTGAGAAAATTAATTAATTAAGCAAAGTTGCAGACTACAAAATCCAAATAACTATAAAATGCAAAAAATATATATATATATATTTGGGGAACAATCTACCAAAGCACACAAAATATGTGATAGATTCAATTTCAAAGTTCTCCCAAAGGAAATGAAAACCTGAATAACTAGGAGCTACCCTGTTTTTACACTTCATGCCCTCACATCAAGTATTTTCTCTACCCCCTTCTTTTCAGCTTCCTTTAGATTCTAAGCTTTTTGAAGATAGGAACTATCTTTGTTTTTATTTGCATTATCATCACTTAGCACAGTGACTGGCACATGATAGATGTTTAATAAATGTTTATCTGACTATTTCTTTGAAGGAGAATAGACAATGCTCATTACTGGCATGCCAACATAATAAAAATGACAGTACTATATAAGGTCAACCAATCAAACTATCAAAGGAATACTTTGGAGAACTTGATAAAATTAATGTGGAGAAATAAAAGTTTGTATAATGGGAAATAATGAAAAGAAATAAAGAGGGAATAGCACTTCAAGACTTTAAACTATAATATAAAGCAGCTACCACCAAAACTATTTGGTATTGCATAATAGATAAGGAGATAAATTACTTGTAGAAACTAGATAAGGGAGAATCAGAAATAATGGAACACTATAATCTAATAGTTGATAAAAATAGAAAAAGAAATTGCTTAGGAAGGCCCTGGCTACTTGATACAAACTACTAGGAAGACTGGAAAGTTATCTGATAGAAATTTATGTTATACTAACCCATTAAATCATATTCTACAATCAATACTAAATTAATACAATACCTTATTATTAAATACAATGCAATAAAAATAAAAATACAGATCACATACCTTTTACAGCTATGTATGGAGATATTTTTAACTCAATCAGGGATAGAGGCAATTACATAAGATGAAAAGATAATGAAAAGATAAAAACTTTGATTGCATAAAACTGAAAAGTTTCTGCACAAGTGAAATTAAAACCTAAGTGGATGAATTGGGGGTGGGGGGAGGAAGTCTTTTTACCAAAATTTTCTAATTTTATATATATATATATATATATATATATATATATATATATATATACACACACACATACACACACACATACACATACGTAACTAACAAAAACATAAACAGTATCCCAAAAGTCTAAGTGTTTAACAGATATAGTGTCAAGGATATGAAAAAATAGTTGTTAAAAGAATTACAAACTATTAGCAATTATATTAAAGAATATTCCAACTTACTCATAAAAGGAGAAATTAAAATGGAAACAACTCTGAGATTTTGCCTGATACCCAGGAAATTATCAAACATAACAAAAGATGGGAAAAGTCAATACTGAAGAAGTTTGAGGAAGAGAGGAAATACTTGCACATTGTTGATGGAGTTGTGAATCAGTACTACCATTTCATAAAGCAATTGTAAACTCTCCATACCCTTTAATACAGGGATTCTACTACTGGGTTTATCTCCTAAGGAGGTAATTTATAAAAGTAAAATAACCCTATACATTGAAATATTAGAGTAACACTTTGTTAGAGGCCCATGGATATGCAATTATTGGTCAGTTTCGCTCATTTTTTTTCCTTTAAAAATAAACTGTTACCTGGATAGTTCTCTGGCAAGGGGAAGGGAGTCATATGGAAGAAAATTTGGGTAATATATAAAAAAGAAATGATTAATAAAATTCATTCTACAAAAGAAACTAGCTTTATCTGTTGTTACTGATTATTAATTTATACTTTTTAACATTCACCATGGTAATTAAATATAAAATATAATATAAATTTCATATCACAAATAAATTATTCCTTAAATAGTCATTTCTTCCTGGAGATTATATTGAAAGGACTATATAAATCTTAATCCTTAATAAGGTATAATTTGCAAATACTAGAAAAAAAGCAAATTTTCACAAGAAAAGTGATTGACTAATAAGAAGAATGAGACATGCATTTTTGGATATAGTCAATATGGGAATTTGTTTTGACTTACAAAAAGATTTATTGAATCATTTCTTTAAAATAAAAATCATATTTTTATTTTTTTTAATTATAAAGCATTTGGTTCCCTCCTGCCTCCCACACATACATTCACTGAAAAGAAAAGAAAAAAGAAAAAGAAACACAAAATTCTCTAAACAAATAATCTTTGTTAAGCAAAACAAATTCCCATATTGACTATATCCAAAAATGCATGTCTCATTCTTCTTATTAGTCAATCACTTTTCTTGTGAAGTAAGCAGTATTTTTCCTCATAAATATTCTGGAGTCATGGTTGATCACCATGTTAAGTGAGTTTTAAGTTCTTCAAATTTGCTTATTTATTATGAAATGGATATTAGAGTATAAATTCTCTTCATTTATCTCTGCATCACTGTTATCTTAGTTTTCCCAGAACCTCTCTGGAATGGTCTCTTAATTTTTTATAGCAAAATAGTATTCCATAACATTATTAACACATATTAGCACAGTGCATGAAAAATAGTAAGTGTTTAATAAATGTTTGTGACAAATTGTTTAAAGATATAAATTTCCCCCAAAAGATTGCTTTTGCAGCATCCCAAAAATTTTATTATGTAATCTCATTGTTGTCATTATCGTTAATGAAATTATTTCTTTTTTTATCATTTACTCTTTGATCTACCAAGTCTTTAGTATAGCTTAATATTTAATCTTGGAGATATTTTTCATTTTTTTCTTGACCCTTTGTTGAATTTAATTTTATTGCATTTTATTAGTAAATGAATTATTTAAACATTGCTTTTCTGTTTGATGCATGGTCACTTGTTGTTGCAGTACTTTATACAAGTAAGACATATTTGTGGTTCTTTCTATTACCATTCAATGTTTATCAGAATCTAACATATCTAAATTCTATTGAGGTATTTAATTTCTTGTTTTTCTTCAGATTAGATTTGTCTAGCTCTGAAAGGACTATATTGAGATTCCCCTGTTATTGTACTTTTATCATCTATTTCTCTCTATAATTTATTTAGCTTTTCCTATAAAAATTTAGATACTTTGCTGTTCGGTACACATATGTTAAGTATCAAAATTAATTCTTCATCTATGGCACATTTCAGCAAAATATAGTTTCTCTATATTTGTTTTTTTTTGCTTTGCCTGAAATCATAGTTGTTACTTTTGCTTTTGGGGGATGGGGGGAGAGAGGAGCTGAGGCATAATAGATTTTGCACCAACACCTTTTTTTTACTCTATGTGAATTTTAATGTTTCAAGTGTGTTTCTTCTAAACATATCATTGGATTATGCTTTCTAATCCATTCTATCTTTTGCTTGATGGGTGTGTTCAACCCATTCAAATACACAATTATGATCACTAGTTTTGCATTTTTCTTCATCCTATGCTCTCAGAATTCTTCCTGACTTTAATTCCTTACCCCCTCTTCTTCACACGTTTTTATCATTTCTTTCTTTCCTAAGAAACTCCTTTTCATGAGTCACTCTTCCAAGATTAGATTAAACCTAGTCCTTTTTCTAATCCATTATATTATGTACTTTTAATTGATAATACACTGTAATTTTGAAATTGTCATATTTTAAATCTTTTACCTAAATTAGAAATGTTTTCATAAGATTAGTAAAGATGGCAGAATAGGAGGAACCAATATAATCTAGCTCTTTCCCAACTAACTACTTGCTTTAGTCCCTGGGTACAAGTTCCATAATTCTGTCTTTCATCTCTTGAAAGGGGAGCCCTTGAACTTAGTCCATAGGAAGAGCAAAAGGATCTCATTATGGCTAAAGACACCCTACTCCCCACCCATATCCCCTACAAATGAGAAGTAGTAACCTGAGGGGTCATATATCCAATCTCAGTTTCCCAGAAGAGAGTATAATTGTTATTATTATTCCTGTCCTGATTATCGCAGGATGGAAAGAGATCTGTGATCATTTCAAGACAAGAAGTGGGAACTTGGGGATGAGTAGGTCTGATCCTAGATCCTTGGAGAAGACAATTTTGACTTTCCCTCTTCCCTGAGAAAGAAGCAGCTCCAATATGGTGAAAATGAATCAGATCTTTATTCCTCCAAGGGCACTAAGATAAGTCTAATTTGATAAAGTTAACTGGAGGAAAGCCCTACTTTTAATAAATTCTTATTCCACTCACAGAGGAATATAGATCTGTAACATCTTCAGGCAAAGAGCAAAGCCTCAATGTGGTCAATTTGATCCTGGTTTCTGGGGGAGAATAAATATGGAATTTGATCCCTCAAGTGATCAAATGATAATCCTATAGAAATGAAAGAGTATCTAAAAGTGGACTGATCACCAAGAAACAGCAAACAAATGAAGGATCTAAAAAGAACCTCTTTCCTCCATTTTCTTTAGCCAGTACCCCCAAAAAGGACATGCCTTTGATTTCCAATTTTTGTCTACCACCAAAAGAGTTCCTATAAATAATTTTGCTCATTTAAGTCCTTTTTACTTTTAAATTTCTTTCAATTATAGGCATGGCAATGGCATAGCTGGGTCAAAGATTATCAAGAGCATGAGCATCAAATGAAACAAAGTTTTGTGCTTTGCAAACCATAAAGCATTATGTAAATGCCAGTTATTAGTAGTAGTAGTAGTAGTAGTAATAGTAGTTTATGGTGTCCATTCTGGTGATGACTTTAGTTCCTGAATCCTATGCTACAGCTTTGCTTAGCTCAAGTAATTTTTATAGAAAAATATAGGAATGTGCTGGGAAATGTTTAACCATGAGACTCTTTACTTTGGGGAGTGGGAAAAAGGAATGTACCTACAGATAATTTTAAGCTCAATCTGTATTATTAATGCTTTTTTTAAGTCTAGACAATCAAGAAACAACAAAATGAGTCCTGATTTATAACAATTACCAACTTCTCAATTGTAAATATTCCATTTATAGTGGTTCTCATAATTTGATTAGAGTAGGCCCTTAAAGTAGTAGAGATCCAAGGGAATAAAACTTTTAAAACTTTCTGGACATAGTCTATATTGTTTTCCAGAATAGCTGAATTAATTCATTTATTGTTTTCCTTTTTGGTCATTTTTTCCAGACTGAAAAACATGAGCAAGAATTGCAAGGATACTTTTTTAGATTTTCTCTAATTAATTCTGGAATATTTTCATATGATCCAATTTGATAGCTTAGATTTCTTTCTCTGTTAATTTCCTGTTTATATCCTTGACCATTTATCTTTTGGGGTAATAGCACTTAATATTGCAAATATAAATAAATTCTTCATAGAATATATAAGACCTTTATCAGATAACTTTGCTGTAGATTTTTTCCCAGCAACTTGTTTCCCTTCTCATTTTTACTACACTAGATTTTTGTACAAAAATCTTTTTTATTTTATACAATAAAAATTGTCTTTCTCCTGTGTGATCTTGCATATCATTTTTTAAATAACTTCTTCCTATCCATAGATCCAAAGAGGCAATTTCTTCCTTGTTCCTTTCATTTATTTATGATATGATCTTTTACATCTTTGTCACATTTCTATTTGGAACCCATAGTGATGCATCACATGAAGTGTTGATGTAAACCTAATTTCTACCAGACTGGTATCCAGTTTTCCCAACAATTCTTTCAAAAGCTGAGTGCTTACTTCAGTAAATATGATGTTGAGTCTGTCAACCTCAATTTTCTTGCTACTGTTTAAGCTTTTGCTAAAAAAATAATTAATTAATTAATTAATAGGATATATGCTTAATTTGTTCCATTTATTGAGCTCTTTTTTTTTTTTTACTTTTGACAAGTAAATTATTTTAATGATTGCAGCTTTTTGGTGATATTTGAGATATACTACTAATGGGTCCCTTTTATTCCCACTTTTTTCATTATTACTCGAGATGTTTAACCTTTTATCCCTTCATATGAATTTCATTATGAAGTTTTCTAGTTTTATAAAATATTCTTTGGGGAATGTGTTTAATTTAGGGAATATTGTGATTTTTTATTATTTTGGCTCAACCTATCCATAAACAATTAATGTTTCACTGATTATTTAGATTTCTCTATGTTTCCACAAGTATTGTTTTAGTTTGGTTTATGTAGTATCTAGATACAAATAGACACATTCCAAAATATTTTACCACCTGTATTTTTATTTCAAGAAAACTTCTCTTTCTGGTTCATCCTACTGAGGTTTTGTTGGTTTTACATATAGAAAATTGCCTTATATTATAAATCTTGGCTTAAATTATTCATTATTTCAATTTTTTTCAGTTTTATAAAGTGGTTTAGTGCTTTTCCAGGCAAAAACAGTTTCTTGGAGAGAAAGTTGAGTTAATACACAGTTGGCAACAGAAATGGAGTGGGCACCTTTAAAAAATTTGTTGTATAGATTTTCATTTATTCATGGATCAGGACACTCACAAACTCAAAATGATAATAACCCTTTTATGATGCCCCCAAGGGCAAAGACCTATGACGCAGCTCAACTATTCACTGTTGCTAGAGCCATATTGATCAGTGACAAAGACATGAAGCTGGAGAGATGGAATGAATATTTCCATAATGTTCTCAACAGACTAGCATCAATCAACCAATGCTGAAGCCACTGACCACATATCTCAGGTTGAACTCTAGTTGAATTTCCAGCTGAAAAAGAGGTTTTGAATGACATTAAGCTTCTCTTGTGTGGCAAAGTGTCTGGGGTACTATTTCTATCTCAACAGAGATGATTAGGGGGTTCATTGTTGATACAAAAGCTGAATGAAATTTTCCAGGTTATATGGCAAGAGGAAATTATCCCCTAGAAGTTCAAAGATGCTCTCTACTATATAAAAGTAAATAGGAAAGGAAATAGATTGTCCTGTAACAACCAAAAAAAGTTGTCTCTTACAGAGACTAAGAGGGTTTCTCTTAGTCATTGCTGGTAAGATTCTTACCGGACTCCTCCTTAAGAATCTGACCCTTCTTCTGGAGGATGGTCATCTTCCTGAGAGCCAATGTGGATTCAGAAAGGACTGAAGAATGGTCAATACAGTGTTTGCTACCTGACAACTGTGGGAGAAATGCCAGGAGCAGAACAGATGTTTGTATACAACATTTATTGATCTGACCAAAGTCTTTGAGATTCTCAATCATGAAGTTTTGTGTAAGATGATGACAAAATTTGGTTGTCCTGAGAAGTTCATCAGTATCATACAGGAGTACCATAAGAGAATGCTTAAATGGATTCTAGATAATGATGGTGTTCTCATACTTTCCCAGTCACCAATGGAGGGCCCATACTTTTTAATTTGAGATGCCTTAACTTAAAGAAAATGTCATCAATGGGTAAATTATTGTAACATGAAAATGCTGTAATCCAAAACTACAGTAGAGGAATAATTAGTGTATGACTTTTTATTCACTGATGATTATGTCCTCAATGCAGTCTCTGAGGCTGAGATCCAACAAAGTATGAATTGATTCTCTGCTACTTGTGCTAATTTTAATTTAAAATTAGCACAAATAAAACACAGATTCTCCACCAATCAGAACCACACCATCCAAATGTGGAATCATTGATTACAACAAATGGAGAAGTTTTGTATACTGTGGATAAGTTCACTTAATTGGACAGTGTACTTTCCATGAATGTACACATAGATAACAAGGTTGAAACACACATTTTCAGAGTTAGCTTGGTGTTTAGCAGACTCAAAAGGAAATAAGAGGCATTATACTGCCTATAAAATTGATAGTCTAAAGACCTGTGTGCTGACCTCATTATTGAATGCCTGTGAAACCTAAACAGTATACAACACCATGCCAGGAAACTGAATCACTTTTATTTGAATTGTCTTAGGAAAAATCTGAAGACCACCTGGCAAGATAAGGTACTGGACACAAAGGTCCTTTACTAAGGTCCTTAGCAGTTCAAAACTGAACTGCTAAGCATTTAAACTTTACTGTAGAGAGTTCAACCATGATGGACTAACCACATTGTTTAAATGCCATTGTTTGCTTAAAAGACTATTTTAAGGAGAACTCGCACAAGGGAAGCGCTCACATGGTGGTCAGAAGAAGAGATGCAAAGGCACTCTTAAGGTCTCTCTGAAGAACTTTGGTATCTCTTGTGTGAAAAGGGATACACTAGCAAGGACCACTCATTATGGTGTTCCTAAATCAAAGAAAGTGCTGTGCTCTACAAGTGAAGCAGAATTGCAGTACCTCAAAAGGCATGTGACATGCACAAATTTAAAGACATCTTCATTCCAAATGTTCATATGGACTATTTGTTCCCAACATGTAGAGTTCCAAGCTTAAATTGGTCTGGTCAGTCACAGTCAGAAATGCTGTACCTGGACTCCAACATAATGATGTCATTTTGGTTCTCTTCAAGATGAAGGACAGCAACTAACCAACCAATTGGGAATACTGGGGCCATACTGAATTCAACATGATACTACGAGAGATGAATCTCTGTACTATGCTATGATAGGGTTTCAAAACAATTGAGATTTAAACTCTGTTTAGCTCAGAGTAGTAGAAGAAGACCGAACCATCTAAGATGCTTCAAAGTTGTTGATCAGGTGTATAAGAATTGTCTTTAAGGCTCTAAGGTCCCTTGTACACCATTCTCTGCATCAGTCCCATTCCAGGGAATCGTTGTAGGATTCTGAGAATCCCTTTATGGATTGCTGGGTGATGTAGGAGACTCTAGTCATGATCCTCTTTATCTTCTAGAAGAGTGGTATATCTGTAAACCCTGATTAAGTATTTGGGGGAATCTGAGATCCATTATAATTTAAGACACTACTATTTTTCCACCTATTCTTTGTATGTAAAAAAATTGTCTGTCAAATTATTTCTTATAAATGATTTCCAAATATAACCAAAATAAGAAACATACCTCATAATCAGTGCAAAGCAAGAGGAAATTTAAGCATACATGTAATTTTTAAAAGCAAAAATCTCATTGAAACAAAAAAGATATTAGCAACTCTTTTTTAAAAACACTGTAATGAAAAATCTGTGTTCAGATCTCTCGTCTAGTACAGCCAACAGTGATTTCTCTGAACTTCAGGTTTTGCCTTAGTAAAGTGGGGCTAATAATGCCTACAGTACTTATACCTATCTCACAAGAAGCAATATGGCGTAGAAGATGGTAAGGACAATCTGAATTCAAGTCCTTCCCTAACAAAGAGTGATCATATGACCCTAGACAAATGATTCAATCCTTCAGCACCCCAAGCAACTCATTAACTCATTAATACTATATATTGACTATCTATATTGGTACAAGGAATTTCCTTGCTGAGAGCTCTCTATACCAATGAAATCATAAATATGGATTTCTCTCCCACCCCAAAAAGGACCTCACAAAGTTGTGAAGAAGTTGAAAGGATTTTGCATTAAACAATTTGCTTTACTTTGCAAAATTTAAAGCATTGTCTTCATGTTTTGCTGGTAAAAAAATTTCAGGTAGAAATTGATTCAAATCCTACCTCTGTCACTCACTAACCGTACCATATGTAAGGAAAAACAGAGCAAAGACAATAAATGTATTATGACAAATTTCCAACACATATATCCACATAATGGGCACTCCTTTCATCAGTACAGATCACAACTTAATCAGTGTTTTTTGCTCCTTTACCATTCTTATCAATGTCCTTTCTTGGATTTTTCCATAGAACATTTACCTAGCCTTCCTCTAGGTCTTTTCTAATTTCTTGTATCAATAAAACACAAATTACAGTAAGTAAATTTTTCAAGAAACCCAATTCTATAAGTAGCAAAAAATTATTCGTTAAAAATATTCTCTCAATTTTATGTTGCAAACTTCCTCAAGAAAGGAGAGTGTTTATTCAGTATTTTGCAATCCTGAAACAACAACAACAAAAATACTTTTCCTTAGGTATATGCCACCCTGACTTATAAATTGAAAAATCTTAAACATTATTACCTGGAGTGTTGCCCTTCTTAAAAATGTGAACAAAGGGAGAGATAGAGGAAAACGAACATTTTGACTTCTTTTTCTCTAACTGAAAGGTACTGTATAAATGAAAATGACAGTACTGTAATAATACTTTCAATGTCTCCTACACTGCTATGGATCAGACCTACTAGGTAATATCAGAAATTTCTAGGTACAGAAATAACTATCTTCCAAAATTTTAAAAATAAAGCAAAGAAGGCAATTTTTAAGAAGTCTTACCTTGTAATTTGAGTTCTTGTACTAAAGTCAAGAGACCTCATTGAGCGTAAAACTTCTAAGCAGCCCAAATACTGAAAAAGAAAATATAAAATGTAAATGGCAAATACTGAAAAATTTTTTAAAAGAAAAATACGTTAATAAAATCATGTCAACTCAAGTGATTATATACATCTCTTAAATATTATTTTGATGACATATATTTTCCTTATTATAGAACTTATGACACTTTTTTTATTATTGTCTTGTTGCGTCAATTTCAGTCATGTTCAACTCTTCCTGGCTCTATTTGGTGATAGAGAACTCTGACACTTAGTAGAGGTGTGACTCTCAGTCAATAAATATGTATTAAGTATTTGCTCTATATCAAACATTGTGCTGAGTTCTGAGCACACAAAGGAAACTAACCAACAATCTTTACTTTCAATGCAGGAATGAAGGAAATAAAATGCAATATATAAATGAAATGCAAATATACCAATAGAATTTTTATAGGATAAATTGAACATAATCAGCAGATTGAAGGTACTACTAGCCTTAAGGGAGATCAAGAAAGTCTTACAATCGAAGTATTTTAGCTGGGACTTGAAAATAAGGAGGTAGAGAAGAGGCAGGAGAGCATTCCAGGCTTAGAAGACAGTCACATCCCCAAATAAGGCATCTTGACCTAGTGAACTTCAGAAGTCCAAATTGTACCCCACGGCCATCTATTTGTTTTCATCTTCATGGGAGAATCAATTCTATTTTCTATACTGACCTACTACACAAACATTACCTTCTTCACAATTTTCTATTGAAAATTGCTCACCCTATCCATATATTTGCTCTCAATCTCTCATCCCCCATCCCAGCTTTTTAAAAATTGATAGAGTAGTATTTGCCCTTTGGCTTTATTTGGACCTATCCTGTTCTTTTGCTTTTATGAGGATTCCTGCCTTCGTGAGTCTTTCCTTTTATTACCATGTTGCCATTTTATTTGCAGATCTCCTGACTGTAAAGTGATGGTCCCAGGAAGGTGTCACAAGTATGCAAGGCATGATAAGGAACAAAGGGAGACAGATTATTGGTAAATTGGAATATCAAAGTCCAATTCTCACTTTTTTTTCTATTCCAGGACCTCTAGGCAACTTACTGAACAGAACAGTTTCAATCACACTGTATCCAGAGAACCCTTTCAGACAGCTGAGTAGGGTTGGGAAGAGAGTATTTTAGTATAGGAGTCTTTACAGTGAGGGAAAATGATACCTGAAATCTGGCATGATGGCACTGTCTTATTTCATATCAGCATAGTGAGAACTAAACTAAATATAAGCAATGAAATATAAGTAATGTAAATATAAGAAATGAAAGTCCTTCTCCAATCTTTTATATTCTCTAGGCCAAAAGTATCAAAATCAAATAAAATTTGGGCCACTAATCAATATCTAAGAATCTTTGTTTAGTTTTAAAATATGATGTTATATATGTTGTGTTTTCTTTTTATCTTTTTTGTCATGTATTTTCCAATTATATTTTAATCTGGTTCTAGCAGCAAAGATTCAGCAGGCTGAATCTTTGAAACCTCTGCTTTAGGCAACCCTATTATGGGAAAAATATGTGTGTACCTTAAACTTGTTGTCTGCAGAGTCTTCCTTCCTATTCTTGGACAATGATTGTACTAACATGCATATGCTAATATATCAATAACATTTGGATTTCTAGATCACAACTTAAAATGGTACATTCCTACAGAGATATAGCACATCTAACAAAGGCTGATAAGCATTCATTTGCTACAGTGAAATTAAGGGAGAAAGGGAAAGGGAGAAGGGGAATGGTACAAATTGCCATAGAAAAGAGGCAAAAAAAAAAAAAAACCCTTTTTACTGTGGAGGGGAAAAGGAGGAAAGAGTAGGAGTAAGTAAACCTTACTTTCATCAGAATTGGCTCAAATAAGAAATAACAAACATACTTCATAAGAGTATAGAAATCCATCTTATTCTGCAGGAAAATAAGAGGGGAATGGGATATGGGAAGTAGGGTAAGGTAATAAAAGAGAGGTGATATTGGGGGAGGTAGTGATTAGTACCAAAATACTTTTTAGGAAGAACAGGGTGAAAGGAGAGAGAGAATAAATGGGAGGGGGGAATACAATTACTAATAATCATTATTTTTTAAAAAGTTGAAGCAAGTTTCTCTGATAGAATATTATTGTTCTCTGGGAAATGATGAGCAGAATGCTTTCAAGAAAAAAATAACCTGGAAAGTTCTCCATGAACAAACTGAAATATACTGTATACAAACTACTAGCAATGTTGTGAGATGACCAGCTGTAAATGACTTTGTTATTCTCAGTAGTACAATCATCCACAAATATTCTGAAGGACTTATGATGAAAAATCCTATCTATACCTAGAGAAGAAACTGATCTAATCTGAGTATAGATTGAAGCATTCTCTATTACTCTCTCTCTCTCTCTTTATTTTTAGCTTTATTTTTCCAGAGGATTTTTGTTTTCATTAGGGTGGGAGATCTATATATTTTCTTTCACAACTTGATTTATGGAAACATTTTGCATAACTTTACATGTAGTTTCTTAATTGTGGGTGGTGATAAGGGAATGAACCTAGAACTCAAAAATCTTAAAAACAAATGTAAAAAATTGTTTTGAATATAACGGGAAAATATTAAATAAATTGAAAAAAATTAATTTATTTGCCTGGTATCATGCCAATCTAAATCATATGGGCTTTAAAATAAAAAAGATGAAGGATACAGAAAACTGCTTATGTATATCCGCTAAATTAGATACTATAAAAAATATCTATAAAGAAGGATAAAGAATAGTAGTTGAGAAATCTGTCTCACAGGATACAGGATCCAAAAATAAGGTAAAAAAGAAAAATCCAAGGGTTCAAATGTCTATACACAGAAGTCCAAATGTAGACAACCAACAAGAAGAACTAGTGGTCTTAAAAGAAAATAAATTAGCCCTTGTGTATCTCTGAGATTAATGGTTTGTTTTATGGGAGAAATATACCTTTTTTGAGTTGATGTGACAAGTTGCTGTGATGTCATAGATCTATGACAAAGGAGATTTAAAAACCTAAATTGTATTGTGTTTAAGCACAAGTTGAGAGGTGGATGGGGATAACCTGAGCCCTTACTGGAGTTTCTGAGAAGTTTTCATGGAGAAAATTATGTCGGAGTAAAAGAGAAATAAATTATTTTACATATTAGAGTCACACATTCTTTTAGACTATGAAAGTTACAGTGGATAAATCCCTAATTCTATGATTTCTTTAATGTCATAAAAACTGAATGAATTTAGTTAAACAGAAGCATAATTGCATACATTCAATAAGGAAACAAATCTAAATAGACAGACTCCATTGGTAAACCAAGTTAAATTATAGATTAAACTACATTTAGAAGGTTCACAATTTTTGAAAGGGAAGATTTACATGTCATCAAGATATCCAAAAGATCAGAAACAATTGGGATATTTCCTCTGGCTTCTTATCTCAGAAATGTTTGAGGCTTTAAGTAAATATTCACATCCCGTTGGATAGATTTCAGTCAGCTCAAGAACCTCCTAATTAGGAGACATAACCCTAACCAGCCCCCCTCATAATAAAAATTAATGACAGAAAATCAAGGATTAAAAATGATTATCAGTTCAAACACATTACTGAACTACGTCTCTTCATTCAAGAGAAAAGAGATGGGAATATTAAGATGATATATTCATATACAGAGAAGGAAAGCATGATAGAGAATATTTGGATTTAGGTCCAAGAAGAATAAACACAAATGATTTTGTCATTAGAATATACCACAGACCACCTGATAGAAAGAAGAAATAAGGAAAGAGCTAGGAGAACAAATCACAAGATTGTTACAAAAGAAGTATGATGTAATAGTAATGGGCAACTTCAATTATTTCATAATTTATTTGATTTGTCCTTGTGATAATTCCATTCTTCAAAATCTGGAGTGATCAATGATAAGAAATTCTACCCAGTATTTGATCCTCACTAACAAAAAAGAACCTGTTTCTGGGGTGGAAGTGATAGGCACCTTTTAGGGAAGAAACCACTCCATTTTAGGAGTTTGTGGTAGAGGAAAAAATTTCCAAGCTTTGTGTGACATTCACGCTAGGTTTTGAGAAAGCAGATTTCAAAAGCTTCATAGGAAAAGTTATAGCAACACATAAACAGAAAATGTTGCAGGGGAAGTCAGGCCAGAATAAATAGGAAGCATCTAAAAATTAATTCTGAAGATAATTTTCAGATGAAGAAATTAAAGCCATTTTTAGTCATATAAAAAAATGCTATAAATCATTACTGATTAGAGAAATGGAAATTAAGACAACTCTCATGTACCACTTCATACATCTCAGAATGGCTAAAATGACAGGCAAAGGTACTGATAAATGTTGGAGGGGATGTGGGAAAACTGGGATACTGATACATTGTTGGTGAAGCTGTGAAATGATCCAACCATTCTGGAAAGCAGTTTGGCACTATGCCCAAAGGGCTACAAAACTGTACGTATCCTTTGATCTAGCAGTCTCTATCTAGTATCCCAAAGACATCATAAACAAAGAGGAAAGGACCCACATGTACAAAAATGATTGTAGTATACCCTTTTCATAGTGGCAAGAAACTAGAACTGAGTGGATGCCCATTAGCTAGGAAATGTCTGAATAAATTATGGTATGTGCATGTAATGGAATATTGCTGTGCAATAAGAAATGATGATGAGGATGATTTCAGAAAAGCCTGGAAAGACTTACATAAACTAATGCTAAGTGAAGTAAACTGAACAAAGAGAATATTGTACACAGTAACAACAAAATTATGTGATCAACTGTGATAGACTTGGATCTTTTTAGCAATGAGGGGATTCAAGGCAATTCCAATAGACTTGGGATAGAAAGTGCCATCTGCATCCAGAAAGTGAACTATAGAGACTGAATGTGGATAAAAGCATAGTGTTTTCATCTTTTTGTTATTGTTTGCTTGTTTTTTCTTTTCCTTCTTATGGTTTTTTTCCCCTTTTCATATGATTTTTCTTGCATAGCATGATGAATATGGAAATATGTTTAGAAGAATTGCACATTTAACCTATATCAGATTGTTGTCTTGGGGAATGGAGAGGAGAAAAAATAGGAACACAGATTTTGCAAAGATGAATGTTGAAAACTATCTTTGTAGGTACTGGGAAAAATAAAATACTATTGGAAAAAATAATTATGAAGATTCAAAGAGAAACAATTCCAGTAAAGAGGAAAACTGAGATTTCGAAGAAGTCAGTGAGGATGCAAAAGAAACTCACCCCACAAATTTGATTTAAAATCATGTCAATGAGCATTTATTAAATGCCAATTATGTACCAAATATACTAAGTACCATAAATACAAATACAAGCCAAAGTTTACTTTGTAATTGGAGAAGACAACTCATTAAAGGAAATTAAAATAAGGGAGGAGAAAATATATCCACATGGAGGTATATGAAAAACAATTATAATGATAAGACAAGATACCAACATTTCTAAAACATAACTTAAAAGGGGTAGATAGATGGTGCAGTGGCTAGAACACTAGCCCTCAAGTCAAGAGTATCTTGGTTCGAATCTGGCCTCAGACATTTTAAAACTTAGTAGTTTTGTGATCCTAGGCAAGTCATTTAGCCCTAATTGATTTACTAAAAATAAATAACTAAACTAAAGTAGTTTAGTTAAATTAAACTAGTGTAACTAAAGCAATCCTCAAAAGAAAAAAGTTATATTCATGAAAATATACCATTAATAAAATAATAGTAGACTGAATTGATAGAAAACAATAGAACAAACATCTTTTAAAAGAAAAATATGGCCTTAATATCTAAACTAGGGAAGCTTTTTAAAAAGAGAATCATAAATCAATATAATTATATATACCAATATAATAGCAATTCAAGATTTTAAGTAGAATTCTAGCAAAATATAAGGCTATTTATCCCTCATAAGCAAGTTGAATTTGAATCAAAATGAAAACATTAGGAAAGCAGTGTAATAACATTTTTTTAATCCAATACCACATGATTACCTCAATATATGCATAAAAGCCTTTGGAAAAAGTATAACACATTTATATTAATGCATAAATAAGAAACTGAGTTTATGTTTTTAAACAATCTGCAAAGTACAGGCATAGATCAGGGATTGGCAAATTACAACCTTTGGGCCAAATTTTTCTGCTGCCTCTTTTTTTTTTTAAACAACCCATAAGATAAAAATTATTTTACATTTTCAAATGGGTTGGGGAAAAAAAAGCAAAACAGGACTATTTTATGACATGAGAAAATTATATGTAATTCAAATTTGTATGTCCACAAATAAAAGTTTTATTGAAACACAATACATTCATTCATTTACATATTGTCTACTACTGCTTTCATATTGCAAAGAGTATGTGGCTCTCCCATAACTACATTAGGGCTTGGTGCACCAATTATAGTAATATAATTATAACTTTCCACAATTTCCAGTGTTATAAGTATCACCACACTATAGTATTTAAAAAAAAAAATTATCCCTGTGTGTTCATCATGTCAAGCAAAAAAAAAAAAACGAAGAAGAAGAAGAAGAAGAAGAGAAAAATAATTTAATTGTGATATTTTAAGCTCATGGCCAAGAATAAAATTTTTTTGAAGAAAAATCATTCTCAGCCATGATTATAAAACACTGAATGGCTTTGGGAATTAACTTTTGAAACAGACTTAATAGTATTTCTTAAGAAATTCAAACTAATATTACAAGGCAAAATAGCACTTGCATGGGAAATGTATACAGAAAATCAGTTAATGACAACTAACTTTAAGTCTCAAGCTTTATGTGACATTCTGCCCCATGCTGTCAAAAGTTTTAAAAATGAGATCTCCATTCCCATACAATTTTGTTTACATTTCCCATGTAAATCACTTATTATATATCCAAACTCAAACTACAGTTCCAAAAGCACTTTCAGACTGCTCTGCAAGAAATTTCCATATTTCAAAAGCCATTTAACAATTAAATTAAGGCACTAACCTTCCTTCAGTTAGAAGTGATTTATCTTCAGGGTAATGACATACTAAAAGACAAATATCAAGGACAGAATCTAATATAATTCTATAATTGCCTTCCAAGCAATAAATATGCTCATTTAAAATAATAGGCTTTGACAAATATGGAAATACATTTAAAAGTATTTGACATGTATATAACCCATATCAAATTGCTTGCTGTCTTAAGAGAGAGAGGAGGTAAGAGAAGGAGAAAAAAATTGGAATGCAAAATCTTATATAAATGAAAATAGGAAACTATCTTTACATGTATTTGGAAAAATAAAATACTATTGAGAAAAAAATTTTTAAATAAAATCATATGCTTATGGAGTTATATTAGCATTTGGTCATGCCTATCCATATGAACAAAAACAATTTTTAAGATAAAATTTTTAAATTACAAATCAGCATTAACAGATGAACATTGGTCATCAATTTTGATAATAAGAAAAACTTTCCCCAAAATTCCATTCTTCTCATTGGTAATGGAATCATATTAACAAAAAAGGCACTTTATTATTGTTACTATTATTATTATTAATATATTTTAATTTCATCAAGAAAAATTATGTAAAGTTGTTTTCTCTAAGTACCTAAATAATATCTTTGATTTTGCCTATTGACCCTCAAAGTTTATTTACTATCTGCTATGAATAGAAGATGAATTTTTTGTTTGTTTGTTTTTAATTAATCTGTCCTTCCCACGTCACCCCAGTAGATTGTTAGCCATGTCCAAAGATGTTATATCTCTCTATTTTAAGTTTACTCACTACTTCTCTGTCAGGGGGTGAATGGCATATTTCATCATCACTTTTTTAAATACATAATATTCTCAGCTACTGCAGTCTCCTCCTCAAACTGGATGTTTGCTTACAGAATACTGATTTTAAGAATAATACTCAGACCGGTCATGTTCATTCCTGACTATCTAGACTCTCTGTAAAGTACAACATATGTTGATGGAGTGCATAAGCCTCCTCACCCTAAAAAGTAACTCAGTGTCTGAACATCTCATACTGGAAGTATATGCCATTCCTGAAGTTCTTTTCTCCTCCTAGAATGCATTCATTCTTTTCTGCACTCCACTCTTGACTTTGTAGACTTTCTTTACCAAGTCCTTGTACTTCTACCCTCCCTTTTCAGTTTCCTTTTCTATATTTCTTCCCCCATTAGATTGTAGGGTCCTTGAGAATAGGGACTTTATGTTTTTAGTTGTACTCCCAAAACTTAGCACAGGAAGTGCAAAATAGGAAGCAAATAGGAATTGCTTTTAAAATGCTTGTCAATTTGACTTCTCATTGTATTCGAGTTCTAAAGTTAGCTGACTGACCTTTATTTCTCAACTCCTCATTCCCCACTTCATCCACAAAAATTTTATAATGAAACCTCTCCAAATTACACCTATTTTCTTCCACTGGGACCTGTATGAGATGTAATTTTCCTTTGTGTATTATATTAGCTCTCTCTCTCTCTGTGTTTCTATATGTCTCTGTCTTTGTCTTTCTGTGTCTGTCTCTCTCTGTGTCTCTCTGTCTCTCTCTATCAGAGATAGCGTTTCTCTCTATCTCTGTCTCTCACTGTCTTTGTCTCTTTATCTCTGTCTGTCTGTGTGTGTGTGTGTGTGTCTTCTCTCGCTCTGTCTGTCTCTATCTCTCTGGATCTGTCTCTCTCTATCTGTCTCTCTGTCTTTGTCTCTCTCTCTCTCTCTCTCTCTCTCTCTCTCTCTGGGTCTCTCTGTCTCTTTGTCTGTCTCTCTGTCTCTATCTCTGTGTTTATCTCTGTGTCTCTCTCTGTCTCTGTCTGTCTGTCTCCCTGTCTTTCTGTCTCTCTCTCTCTCTCTGTCTCTATTCTCTTCTCTCCTAACTGATGCCTTTGACCTTGATTTTCTGGATCTATTCTGATGTCTCATAGAAAAGAGAAGAGTTCACCATCCATCTTCATAGCTGTAACAGATGGTTTCAGAGGAGAAAAGGTAGC
The DNA here is from genome assembly GCF_902635505.1 of Sarcophilus harrisii. Classification (NCBI taxonomy): domain Eukaryota; kingdom Metazoa; phylum Chordata; class Mammalia; order Dasyuromorphia; family Dasyuridae; genus Sarcophilus; species Sarcophilus harrisii. The sequence continues at coordinate 245,089,969 of NC_045426.1, forward strand.
CCTCACTCACTTAAATCCAATTAACTGCAAGTCATATCATTACCTTCCAGATGCCACGGTTCTCTTCAAGAGCAAAGGACAAACAACAACAACAAATGGAAGTATAGAGACAGGGTCAAATTATTTATGAAAAACCACCACATTATCTACCACCCCAGTTTCTTTTTACATGACCCCGAGAAAGTAAGGAGCAGCCCATCCTTCCAACTGAGAAATGACAAACCATGCTAGTGAATTTGCAGAATGTTTGAATACTTTTTCCCCTCACATTCTTGTTTAAGAATTAGCTCAAAACTCATCTCTCTCTCTTAAGCTGGTAGAAAACCACTTTCCCCTTTGGGAGAGGATGAAACTCTACAAATCAGGGCTTACTTTATTGCTTTGGTGATCATCTAGTTAATATTGTAAGTTAAAATTATATTATAGGTACATTTTTCACCTAGAAAGCTGAATAGTAAACATTTACCTGCATGCCTTTGTTTAAATTCCTCTCATTTCCTTAGAAACTCTACGAATGAAGAGGGTTTAAATCTAAAGAAGAACAACCAACTCTGTTTCTACCCGTCCACCACCCTTCAGTGAGTTTTTGGCAAATGAACTCCTTGAAGGGAAACATACAACCTCTTTAATAGTTTTCTTGTGGAAAACCTCTTTATGTAATGTTACATGTGAAAACTAAAATAATTTCATTAATTCAAAAAATCTCTGTGGTTTAAATTTTAAATTTATCATTTTTTAAAATATAGTTTTATTATTTTCAAGTTCAGAAAACTGAATCCAAATATAATTTTTGCCCAGCAGAGGTCACTATGACCTTCTCCCTCTTCTAGTACAGCAACAGTCAAACATTTTAGTCTCAGGACCCCTTTAGAATTTTAAAAATCATTGAGGCACCACAAAGAACCTTTGTTTATGTGGGTTATAACTATAAATTTGGGTTATATGAGAAATTAAAGATGACATTTTTAAAATGTATTAATTCATCCCCAAAATTATAATAAGTCTATTACATGTTAAATATTTTTAGAAAAAATAAAGATGTTTTCTAAAATAAATTTTTAAAAATATGAGCAGAGTAATATTATTGTAATCTTTACAAATGTAAATTGCAAATTGCTTTTGTACTATGAATGTAAATATCATACATTTGTTCCAGGATAAAATGAGATTCGGAATAGTTATTCAGTATTTTGAATATTACTGCATCATTGTGTTTGCTGCCAAATACTCACATTAAAAGATCTTCTTCAATGATTAGTTGATGTGAATACCACACAAATAAAAGCAAAACAAGAAGTCTGGCCATATCTGTAGATTCATTCATTTATTTGTAAGATAAAAGTACAATTCTGCAAATTAAATTAACTTAGTCTTCATCTCTGAAACTAAATCTTTAATCCATAGGTCATGTAACCTATGAAAAAGTCCACTGTACAATCACGAAAGAATGGTAATTAAAAAGATAAATAACATCTTAATATTTTCAAGAAAATAATTTTCTTGCCAAGCCTCTAAAAGGGTATAAGGGACCTTTAAGAGTCCCTGGACTACCCTTGAATACCATTGCTCTAATGAATGGGGGGAAAAACTCCTAAGTCTCTCATATAAAGTGACTTATTTACTTAAAAATAAAAAGAATTTAGCATGTGATAATTTTAGTCTAGGATGAAAGTTCCAGTCCTATATGGCTTCCTTTCTCTACAAATCTGGGGGAAAAAAATAATAAAATTTTTAAAAAGAAAAGAAATCTTATAAGTACAAATTGCAAATCAAACTTATGAAATATTTTGAGAACCTAATCTATCGGTTATCCAGACAATTATTTCCCAGTCAATTGAATTTAATCCAAATATTCACAAATTTTCCTTCCCTCTCCTATAAAAAATTGGTAATCTATATGGTAATATCCAGCTAGAAAACTCAATCAAAGATCCTATTATCCATATTTAAAAGAAAAGGCTATTATATATACAGAATTTAAAATGTTCTTGTCATATGAATAGATGGAATTCATTTGTAATTAGCTCATTTTTATAAATAATAACAATTGAAAATTTCCCTTAAATAAGTTTTAAATGCCCCCTTAAAATTATGAGATTATCACTAATTTTCTTGACAACATGCCCCAGATGGTAAATAGGTAATAGATGGATAGATAGATAAATGTGAGAAAGAAGGAGACAGAGAGACAGTGACAGAGATCAAGACAGAGACAGAGAAAAAAAAATTGATTGCACACAGGTAATCTTTAGTCAAAATTCTGAATTCAGCACTAACAAAGTTCAAATTAGTTTTCTGTATGCTCTATTCTTCTAACTAATTTAAAATTCAATAACCAAGTTATACCATGTTATTTACTATACCAGGCAGTTAGATGGCACAGTGAATAGAGTGCTGGACCTAGAATGAGAAAATCTAATCTTCCTGAGTTCAAATCTGGCTTCAAACACTTTAAAACTGTGTGACCCTGAACAAATCATTTAACTCTGTTTCCTCGTATGTAAAATATGTAAGTTTCCACATATGTAAAAAAAAAAAACTGGAGAAGAAAATAGCAAATCACTCCAATATCTTTCCCAAGAAAATCCCAAATGAGGTCACAAAGATTTGGAAACAACTAAATAACAATTCTACATCCAATCTATAATTCTTTATCAGGATATGTAGATTGAATAAAGATATTGTGAGTGAGGAATAACAAGTGAACCAATATAATAGAAACAGAGTTCATATAGGGGAGTTTAAGACTAGAAGGTAAAAAAGAGGTCAGAATTTTAATAGCAGAATAGAGGAGTTTATATTTAATCCTAAGGTCAATAAGGAGCTTTAATAGATTGGGATAGTGACATGATTTTAAGGAAAATCACTTTTCTTGCTGTGTGGAGATTGGATGGAATAAAAATGAATGATTGATTAAAATTAAAACCTATTAACCATACATCTCTCCTCCCTTTTTCAATCAAATCCCTAAAAATAATCCATCTATATTCATTTTTTCTATTTCGTTTCTCCTAGTCACTTCTCAGAAACTTGCAGTGTGGTTTCCAACTTCAATATGATTAAAAATGTTTTTTTTAAATAAGACAGAGGAAAAAAGAAAGAAAGGAGAACGAAAAAGAAGGAGGAAGAATAGAAGGAAGAGGAAGAAGGAAAGGAGGAGAAGGAGGAGGAGGAAGAAGAAGAAGAAGAGAAAAAGAAGAGGAGGAAAAGGGAGAGGTAGAGGAGGGAGAGGAGGAGGAGGAAAAGGAGGAAAAAGGAGGAGAAGGAGGTGGAAGGAGAGAAGGAGGAGGAGGAAAAAAAGGAGGAAACAGAGAAGGAAGAGGAGGAGGGAGAGGAGAAGAAAAGAAAAGAAGCCTGTAGCTAAAGACAAATGATCTGGGTTCTAGCATTGAACCTCTATGAAATTTTTTTCAGTATCTTTAATCCATGTGAAAGCACATTTTTTTAAAAATTAAATTTTAGTTTCTCTAGAAATATTAATAATATTTTTACCAGCCTCATACATTTTTCCAGCTATTTCTCATCGAAATGTGAGGACAAAGACTTATTGGAATAAGAGTGATAACCAATCTTAATTTTTGTCTAGAAATAATTCCCCAAAAAGAAGAATTAGAAAACATTATAAAAATGCAAAATGATCATTTTGATTATATTAAATTAAAACAAACCAATACAGTCAAGATTAGAAGGGAAGCAGAAAGTTGGGAGAGGAGGCCAATTTTATAGCCAGTGTTTCTGAGAAAGGCCTAATTTCTAAAAATATAGAAAACTGACTCAAATTTATAAGAATACAAACCATTCCACAACTGATAAATGATCAAGGGATATGAACAAATAATTTTCGAATGGAAAAAATTAAAGCTATTTCCAGTCACAAGAAAAATGCTCCAAATCACTACTCATTAGAGAACTGGAAATTAAGACAACTCTAAGATATCACTCACACCTATCAGATTGGCTAAAATAACAGGAAAAAATAATATAAAGATTAGAGGGATGTATTAAAACTGGAACATTAATGTAATGCATTGTTGGTGGAGTTGTGAAATGATTCAACCATTCTGGAGAGCAGTTTGGAACTATGTTCAAAAAGTTATCAAACTGCATATATGCCCTTTGATTCAGCAGTGTTTCTACTGGGATTATATCCCAAAGAGATCTTAAAGAAGGAAAAGGGACCCACATGTGCAAAAATATTTGTGTCAGCCCTTTTTGTAGTGGCAAGAAACTAGAAACTGAGTATATGCCCATCAATTGGAGAATGGCTGAATAAGTTATAGTATATGAATGTAATGGAATATTATTGTGCTATAGAAAATGATGAGCAGACTGATTTCAGAAAAGCCTGGAAAGATTTATATGAACTGACGCTGAGTGAAATGAATAGGATCAAGAGAACAAACAATGTACACAGTAACAAGATTATATGATAATCAACTATGAGGGACTTGGCTCTATTCAACAATGAGGGAATTCAAGGCAGTTCCAGGAGACTTGTGATGGAAAGAGCCATCCCATATCCAGGGAGGGAACTATGTAATTTGAATGTAGATCAAAACATAATATTTTCATCTTTTGTTGTTGTTGTTTGCTTGCTTTTTTTTTTCTTGTATTTTATTTTTCCCTTTTGATGCGATTTTTCTTGCACAGCATGACAAATATGGAAATGTGTTTAGAAGAATCACACATGTTCAACTTATATTGAATTACTTGCAGTTTAGGGGGAGGGAGTGAAGGGAGAATGTTTGGAACAAAAGGTTTTGCAAAGATGAATGTTGAAAACTATCTTTGCATGTATTTGGAAAAACAAAAAACTATTATTGAAAAAAAAATTCCTCCTCACCTGAAATAATAAATGTCATAATTCATTCACTTAGTATGTCTTCTCTTTTGAAATTCTAGATTAAGATACCAATAAAAGAAAGGAATTCTCAAAGGGAAATTGTTTGGAAAGGAAAGTCATGAGTAAGGACAACCCTGAAATGTTAACCCCAAACTATATTTTAATATATTATTATCTTTTCTCATTCAAGATTTTTATTGTTACCTGAAATCTTGAGGCAGAGAGTTATGGTGGTAGGTATGGGATACTATGCCACTTTGGACAGAATTCTCTCCAAACAAGATGTAAATTACTGTTAAATTTAATAAAACTGTTTCTGGCAGATTTGAACCTAAATCACACAGTACATTACAAGAATGATTTTTTTTTTCCTTTGACAGAGTTTGTATTTAATGAGTTTACAATTCTCCTTAGAAGTCTAAAATTTCTTAATTCTAAGTTTTATACTCACAAAGAATTTTTACTGGATTTGTTTGTTAGATTGAAATATTTTTTTAAATTTCCTTACCAAACTTTCATATTTTTCATTAGTAGTAGAAATCTTTTCTAAAGTCTGTAGCTTTTCTGAACCAAGATCAAGTAAAGTTAAGCATGGACTTGTTCTAATAATTAGTACTATATTTGGGTTTGGGTGTGCATTTAGGGTTAGGGTTAGAGTTTTTTGTTTTTTGTTTTTACATGTTTTATAATCAGTTTTTAAAATTTCTTTCTTCCCTGAAGTCCTATGAGAATTTCTAATATTTGTGTGAAAGTGTTCCTAAATCATCAAAGGTTATATCAAAAGTACTTAAGCTCTGGAAGGTTTTACCAGGCTAAAAAGGCTTCTGTCCTGGTCACTGGTTGTATGTATGCTCACCAGGAGCCAACTTAGCTATGTACAAAAATACTCGTCAAGAGAGTGTTGGTCACCAGATGATTTTTTTTTCTTTTTTGCCTATAGCTATTCATGAAAACCATCTGTTGAAAGACCATCACTCCTGAAATAACACAGTTATAATCATGAATTTTTGAAGTATTTAAGCAAAATCATTCAATTCTTATCTTGGGTATTGTACTTGAAAGTAATAAAATTGTGTTTACTTTTTTAAATTTTTATAATTCTGATATTTCACAGTTAAACTTTAACTGTTACAGCCAAAAATCAATGACCAGAACAGTAAAGTAATCAAATATGATCAAATTATAAAGAAAAAAAATGTCAAATGCAGAAATTTACATCTTTTCCCTAAAGATCTCAAGTGTGTTAAAGACAAACATATCTTTCTATTTAAGTTTTCACCAGTTTGGGGTTTTTTTTGTTTTGGGAAAGAGGAATTGAGTTCTCCCTTCTCAGTGCATTCTTTTGCATCAGTACATATCTGTTTGATCTTTGAAACTGAACATTTGAAAAGAATCCTGATGCTTCTATATTCCTTATAAAATACAAAATGAATATCATATAGAGAATCTGAGTTTTATTGGAGAAAGTTGTGTTCTAATGTTTCCTGGGTCCTGCCAGTATGACTTTAGAAAGCACAACCAAATTGCTTCCTAATGCTTTTAAGCAAATGAACCATAAACCTGTATGTTTAGAAATCTGAATTCACTTGAAAAAAAAAAAATCAACCACTTCAAATTATCCAGTGCAAATTTAATTTATGTTAAACAGTTTTCCATTGTTGTTATAATGTTCTGAAAGTTTTTGTTGAATTAATTTAACAATTTTTCAATACTATCTTTTGTCTGATGAATATTGTTAAATTCTAATAAGAAAAAAACTATAGATTGAATTACTATAAGAAAATCTGCTTTTACATAGGGCTTTATGATAAAAGAAATTAGACTATTCTTAAATTTGATCTCAATTAGAACTTTGATTTTTTTAACAGATAGAAAGTATAAGCTCTTATTAGCAACACTAATAGCTATGCAACAGTGTCACCCATTCTTTTGATATATTGAAGTACTCTCATATACATATTATTTTAAGTTTGCCTTTTAAGTCCTTTGAACAATTTCTTGCTATTTCACTTTTGGACTACTAGGATCATTTTAATACTGAAGGGTGGTTTAAATGTAATTAAGCATTATTATATATTAGTGTGACAATAAAGATAGCTAACTGTCCTTAATTAGGAAGACCTTGATTCAAGTCTATCTTTAACATATATTTGTTGTACAGGATGATTTCAGAAAGGCCTGGAGAGACTTACACGAACTGATGCTGAGTGAAATGAGCAGGACCAGGAGATCATTATATACTTCAACAACAATACTATATGATGACCAGTTCTGATGGACCTGGCCATCCTCAGCAACGAGATCAACCAAATCATTTCCAATGGAGCAGTAATGAATTGAACCAGCTACGCCCAGAGAAAGAACTCTGGGTGATGACTAAAAACCATTACATTGAATTCCCAATCCCTATATTTATGCCCACCTGCATTTTTGATTTCCTTCACAAGCTAATTGTACAATATTTCAGAGTCTGATTCTTTTTATACAGCAAAATAACATTTTGGTCATGTATACTTATTGTGTATCTAATTTATATTTTAATGTATTTAACATCTATTGGTCATCCTGCCATCTAGGGGAGGGGGTGGGGGGTAAGAGGTGAAAAATTGGAAGAAGAGGTTTGGCAATTGTTAACGCTGTAAAGTTACCCATGCATATAACCTGTAAATAAAAGGCTATTAAATAAAAAAATAAAAAACAAAAAAACAAAACATATATTTGTTGTATCACAAAAAAAATTAAGTTGCCAGTCTCTTATCAATACAATTTTCCACTGTGTGGTTTCCTATACCAGAGATGTCAAACATATAGCTGGCAGTAGCATGCCATCTGTGCGAATAATACTCCCAAATGCAAACCAAATCAGATTAAAATATAATAGGGAAATATTTAACAAAATCAATAAAAATGCAGAGAACATATAGAGTTTTCTAAATCAATGTGTAGCCTGCAAAGATCTTTAGGTACAATTTAGTGACCCAGTTTCCATGAGTATGGCATTACTTCCTTACACCAATAACATTACAAGCCTAGACCTGATTAACATGAAAAAAAAATCATAAAGAGTATGTGAGGGTCATGAGAATAATATAAGGATAAGTGTTGTTATGGGGATATAAAGGTGTCCTTTGGGGACATAAATATAATATACTCTATGAATAACTGAGTGTTTTCAAATTTACTGCTGCTTTTGATATCTATATAGATATAGATATGATTTTTTTATTCTCCTGCTACTTAAATTTGCCAATAGTCTCTCCATCCTTAGTACATTTGAGAAAAAATAAGTAATTGTGTAGATTTTAAAAATAAATTATTTGTTTTCTTTAATTAATGATTTTTGTTCACTTATTAAGTAATATATCTATTTTATTCTCACTGGTAAAAGGATGCAGTTTTTAATATCTTAAATTATAAATTGCAATCCACCCTTTCAAACTCCAGATGCAAAGGTATGTGTGTGTGAGAGAGTGAGAGAGAGAATGGGGAGGGCTAAGAGGGAAAAAAAAGACGAAAACATCTAAATTTTTCAAAAAAAATACATTTGTCCTTTCATAAAGAATGATCCTTGGCATTGCAGGAAAGAAACACTATGGAAGAAATATAAACTTATTCTCCTATGTTATAGATTTCCAATGTCCAGCATAAGAATGCATTCATAAAATAATAATCCAAAAATTAACTTAGCATTCAGAGACAGTCTGAGTTTCAGATTTTCATAAATTCACATATAAATAAAACCAAATTTATCACATAATTTATTCTCATAACTGTTCTAGTTGCTATGCCAATTATAATTAATTGCTCACAAATTTGGATTCGAGTATCTCAGAATTTGTCATAATTTGACCTGGATTGTGTTAAATTGTTATCTTTAGAATACAAAGAGAAATTTAAAGAAATAAATAGCACAAACAAGTGGAAATTTTGATCTACTTAAGAGAACAATGTTATTAACTATTATTATCTTTTCCCAGAATTTTTTTCAATTTTGAGAATTCTTTTTTTATCTTTAACATTTTTTTCCATGTCACTGTCCTTGTAGTTTCTTTGCCTGAATAGAGATCCATCCCTATTCTACCACCATCTTCCCTAGGGGGGAAAAAATCCAACACTATCTCTTTGAAAATAGTTTTAGAATATTTCAAGGTTCACATTATATAACAACTTGGTTATGGTGCCATCCTTAATCCATCACTCTCATGGAAATTAATCTGTGTGTTTCCCATGTACTTACATTTGAATTTTTATTTTAGCTATGTTCCCTTGGATTATTTCCTCTATTTCACCATAAGCTCCCTGAGGGTAAAGGATCATAGTTTAATGTCTAGTCCAAAGTAGGCCATCATCACAAATTAGAAAGAGACATATTTGAGCCTCACTGATTATACACTGTCAATGTTCACACACACACAAAAAATTTACCTTAAATTTTCCTACCCATGAATAGATGCCTTAATAAAGAATAAACAGTGATCTTTGAACTCTTTCTGGAGTTCTGACTATGACTTAGGGAATATAAAAATTCTCAGTACTAAAGTTATTCCAATGCTATTTCAAAAGAAAACAATTATTAAATTGTAATAAAATGCTATTATAATGTCATGAAACCATAGTTTTCAACTATTGACCATTTCACTATAGCAAGCTGGCCACTCTAATATTATTTTATCTAATGTCATGTTTTCCTTAGAATGAATTAGGATGTTTTTAGAGCATGCTTATTAGAGCTAGAATCATACCTATAGATTAAAATATGCAAATTGATTCACTGATAGTAATAAGATAAATTTTAAATATGTCTGATGTGCTATATTCAATGTGTGTTTTAATGGCAGAATTAAGCAGGTGATTTTCTACCTTATGTTTACTACTTGCAAATACAATTTTAAAAATCCCTCTCATTTATAAGAAAACAAATTTGAAATATAGGTTATTTTAAGAAGAAATTGTGTTGTTACCTATAAGGGTAAAAATATTTTTAAATGCAGAAAACAGGAAATTTTTAATAGTATTTTTATAGCACAGAACAATTAGAACAGTAATTAATCAGAGAAATATACTCAAAAGATTTAAACTTAAAAATGTATGACGAAAAACTTCCTTTAGAAGGAATGGGCCACCAAATTAACAAACTGATACATAAAAATAAGCATAAAAGAGAAATCACTAAGAGCAAAAGAGAAATTAACACAGTTAAAAACAATTTAATTAATGAACAAAACAAAGTTTTTTAACTCAATTAAATCATACACACCATTAGCTAAATTAATAAAAATGTTGAGGAGAGCCAAATGAACAAAATCAAACTGAGAAAGGAACTTAGAATAAATAATAAAAGAATAAAGAAAATTAAGAATAATACACACAATTATATGAAAACAAAACTCGGACCATAAAAGAAATGATTAACGTATTTGTTTACTTGTTCTATTCCTATCCCCACTCAACCTTCATTACTATGTAATCTCCTTAAAAGCTGGAAATGGTTTTTGTTTTGTTTTTGTGTTCCCAGCATCTAGCACAGTGAATACTTAAAAATATATAGAACATTCAAATTGATGAAATAAGAAATAGACAATCTAAATAAACATTAGAAAAATAGATCAAGTAGATCTATTTGCCTTATTAAAAAAAAAAAAAAAAAAAAAAAAAAAGCAGATGCATGCCATGAATGAAATACTTCTTTTGCAGATGATATCTATAGCTTATTTCAAAGACCCAAAAGAATCAACAAAAACAAGTCAAAATCACAAAGCTCCATGTGAATTGGGAAGGATAAGGCCATTCATTACTCATAGGAAGAATCATGGAAGAGGTGACATTTCAATGAGCTTTAAAGCTTCAGTAGGAAAGGAAAGACATTCCAGGCATAAATATGAATAAGTCATAGAGACAGGAAAGTACAGGAGAGATATGGAGGAAATGCTTTTCTCTTGAAACACGTTCTCTCAATGCTCTCATCTTCCATGGATTCATTTTATTATTAACAACAACAGCAACAACAACAATAATAATATAGCATTTGTCTAACACTTAAGGTTTGCAAAGCATTTATTTTTTCATTTGATCTTCACAACAATTGTTGGAGATAAATACTATTTTTATGTCCATTTTACAGATGAAGAAACTGAGACAGAAATAAGTTAACTGATTTGGCCAAGGTTACTAGCTAGTAAGCATCAAAGGTTGGACTTCGATTCAAGTCTTCCTGATTCGAGGTCCAGTGCTTTATCTACTATCACCTGCCTCCCTCTATTTGTCATTTCTATGCAAATGATATTTTAGTCTTCTTCCTAAGCTCCATTAGGAGAACTGGGAAAGACTTCTTGCTGGTGAGACTTAAAAGAAACCATGGAAACCTGAAGGCAGACATAAGGAAGGAGAGGTTTCCAGGTGTGATGGACTGACTTCCTTCAAGTCTCAGCCAAAATCTCATCTTCTACAGAAAAACTCAATCCTTAATTCTAGTTTTTTCTTCTGCTAATCATTTCCATTTATCTTGTATTAAGCTAGTTTGTACATAGTCATATACAAATTTTCTTCCCCATTAGATTGTTTCTCCAAGGCAGAATTCTCTCTTGATTCAATTCTCCTTTCACTATAATACTGAAATTCATCTTTTTCTCTATTCGTTTAACCACCACCCTAAGCCAAGCACTTAGGCCATTTTAGTGGCCTAAAGGAAAGGTTCTAATTTGACTCCCAGCTACTAGTCTCTGCCATCTCTAAACCATCCTCTATGTATTTGCCAAAATAATCTTCCAAAAGTAGAAGTTTATCTTGTCAGTTTCCCAATCCAAAACCTTCAATAACTCCCTAATATCTATAGGATGAAATGCATCTCTTCAGAATGGTATTTAAAATCTTTAATAATCTGATTCTACCTTCCACTTTTCTACACTTAAATAATTCATCTTTTGGAGGAAATAAGAATGGCCTAGCCTGCCCAGACATATGGGATTTGAAGACATTACCTTTATGTCATCTCCTTTCCCTGACTTAGCAAAGGATAACTCTCTTTCCTAGAATGTATTCCTTCATTGCTTCTGTACCATGGACTCTTTAGCTTCTTTCAAGAATCAATTTATGTGCAACACTTTATGAGATTTTTTTCCTAATCCCTGTACCACAACTGTTGGATGACCTAGAAGTACCTTTTTTCATTTTACATTTGTGCTCTCGCTTCCAAATTATCTTGGATTATTTATTTTTTCTTGTGTTTAATTCTCTTCATCCAATCAGCCTTCAGGACTATAGAAGCTCCTTGAAGATAGAAACCATTTATCATTTTGTTTTTATGTCTCTAACACAATTCCTTGAACATAAGAAGGGGAGGTTGGATAACAAATCCTAAGCTAAGGAAACTCCTTCTATCAACATAGTTCAGTATCTTCTCAGCAATTTATACTCTTATAGAATTGCTTAGAACAGTGATGTCAAACTCAGATAGGAATGTAACTCTGACCCACAGGCCATGAATTTGACACTTCAGGTCTAGACCTCTGAGAGGTTAAGTAATTGATTCAGATCCTATAGCCAATATGAATCAGAGGCAGGACTTCAACTCATTTCTTTACCTTCAAGCCCCAGCTTCCTACCATTCTATACTGCTTCTCTTGCATATGGCAGATATTTAACAAATCATCACTGAAATTTGGATTAATTAGGGGTAAAATAAGTCTTCAAAGTTTAGAATGTTTATAAGATCATGGTATTTTAGAGGTAAAAACTTGATATCACCTAGTCCAGACCCTATATTTTATAAAGTAACAGCCCAGAAGTATAAAAAGGCTTTCCCAAGATCATACCAGCAGAACCATGTAAGAAGCTAAAATGTCTCACAGTGTAAGATCAAGATTAATTAAGCCAGCAGAGATAACACTTGCTTATTGGTTATTGTTGTTTTCTTCATGAAGGTTCTATTTGGGTAACTGACTTTAGAAAGTTTTAATTAACATTTACAGAAGACTGATATCCTCAGAAGGGCACCATATAAGCATAAATCATCAGCAGGAAATTTATTATTAGTATGTCCGTGGAGTCTGCCAAATAATTATACTCAATTAAATATGATAAAGTGAAATATGCCAGAATGATTCAGTTCTGAGCAACGGTGAAGTTCAAATCTCACACAATTGTTAAGTATATATAAGTTTAAATTTGTACAATTTAAGAGAAACTTAAAGAGAAACTCTTTTCCCACACTTCTTAATGAGAAAAATGCCTTCTCAGTGAGTTTCTAATCTAGGATTGACACCCATAAAAAGATAACAACACTGGGATGGCATGATAAATTGAACAGGAAACCCTAAGTTTGAGTCAGCTTCACTCAACCAAATAACTGTTTGGTAAAAACAAAAATAGCAACTAACTTAAAGGCTATAATTTTCAAAGTGAGAGTATTTTGTTACTTTTTGGGGTCTATCAAGATATTAATTTCTTTTCTGAGCTCTAAGTTCCATTGAAATGTATGAATGAACAATATCTACCAGGGATAGACAAATGTCTATCTTCACCCCCCAAAAAAAACATGAGTTAAGCTGGGATTGGGGTTTGGTCTTTTGTTATTGTTTTTTCCCTAAAAGGCTGGAAAATGGTCCCCCACACTCAAGGTTTAATCAGTGTCTCCCTTGAGGTAGGTAGCCTCTGGTCATATTAATATTAAAAAAAAAACATTAAAATGTTAAAAAGACCCCATATATGTGGGATAAGGTCTCTTTCTACTCTGCAAAAATCCCAAAGCTTCACAAATCACCATTTTGCCTTGTTGACCAGATGCAGTTCCATATAGAGATAAGTGAGGGGGTGGTGGTAGAAAGAGTAGAGTGCCCATCCAAGCTAATTGCTGAAATGGCCTTGTTGAATATCTTTTCTATGATATTGACAAGTAAATCTTATTTCAAAAATTGGGGGATGACCTATAAGTGTCTTATATCATTTTGTCTTCAAACTTGAATTATTAAAATACTAATCAGGCTGAATCGGATCCATTCTTTAAAAACCTAGAGACAAAGCTTCAAGAAGTTGTATATAAGCAGAGTGTGGAAAACCAATTGTGAAGCTGAGAAGGTTTGATTGAGTATAAGGAACTTGACTATCCTGTGCTATTATTTCTCAAAAATGTCCATTAAAAAGATTATAGAATTACAAAATCACAGAATTTTACCTTGGTGACATATCTTAACTATCATCTAGTCCAATTCATTCAGAGAAATGAATTTCCACTCTAACAAACTTGACAACTAGTGCCTAGCCTCCATCTAAAGACTTTCAGGTGGGTGAGGTAGAGGAATACACCCTCCCCTTAGGTAGTCCACTCCATGTTTAAATGGCGGTGTTAGGAAATTTTTTCTAATGTCAATCTTAAATTTGCCTGTTTTGCAACTTCTACCCATTGATCCTGCTATTGACCTCTGGGGCAAAAGAACAAGTATAATCCCTCTTCCCCATGACAATTCTTCAAATATCTGAAGATAATTATCAGTCTTTCTTGAGCCTTCTCCAGGCAAAATATCTCCAATTCCTCTAGCTCTCCAGCTAACAATGCCCTTTAACTATCACACCCAAAACTGAACACAGTGCTCCAGATGTAGCCTGACCATGAACAAAAACTGCTCATTACTCAGACCTGGGTAAAATTATGAGACCATAGATTTATTACTCATTCACTTTTTAAAAACCTCTGATGCATGAAGTTAGTTTAAAACAGCGACTACATCAGAATACAGATCCTGATTACACATCCAATGCCAGATTCACTACACCACAGTTTGATTCAAAGCCTATCTGAGAAGCCAAAGTCTTCTTTGCCTGAACGATGGCACTCCAATAAATCAAAAGTAGAGGCTGGAAATAAAAGGAGGCATGTAAGAATCAGTAATGATAAGCATAAACTTAGAATTTACATCCATTATAACACATTCTTTACAAGGTAAGATCTACATCTTAGAATAGATATTAGATATAGATCTTAGAAGATCTATAGCACTGCTAACAGAAAGCAAAATTACATAACCATATCATCTTAATTAGATAGATACTGTAATAATAATTTAGAAGAACTTAGGTAGTGTTAGTGTATAAAGTGCTGGATCTGGAGTCAGAAAGTTCAAATCCAGCCTCAAACGCTTCTTAGCTGTGTGACCCTGTTTGACTCAATTTTCTCATCTCTAAAATGAGCTGGAAAAGAAAATGGCAAACCCATTTCAGTATCTTTGCCAAGAAAAACACCATATAGGGTCACAAAGAGTCAGACATGACTGAACAACTACAAAATAAATCAGTATAACTACTATGTATGCTCTTATAAATAGCTTCTGTTTCTACCTCAATCAATCTTTATCTAAATGTTCTCTATCATTTTCCCTCTATCTAGTTACTAAATTTCCTCAAACTATACCTTTACCCATGCATGTACATGTGCTTATACACATAAACACACAGAATTTACCTATCCTGATCCTTCAATAAGGTATGCTTTCCTAAGCTATATTCCACTATCTATAATTCATCATTCTTGGTGCCCATACTTTATATATTTGAATATAAAATTCTGAGACCATAGATTTATTATAGATTCCTCTTAAAAGTTTTTAATGATTTCACATATATAGAACAAATGTAAGATACATGGATGACTTTTATGGAAAAAGCTATAATCATGTTAAAATAATAAATAAAACTGGGTGTATACATATATAATTTGTAAGAAAATTCATAACCAAAGGATAAAAGAGATTATGAAAGCAAAAACAAGCAATTTTATTATATGAACAAGATCAATGTAACAGATCAAAAGATTAAACTTGTCACTTAAAGGGAAAACATCATTATATCAAATCCCTCTGGTAAAAGTCTGATATTCAGCCTACATAAAGATCTATAAAAAACTGATACAAATATGCAAGCTTAAGGATCCATTCTCCAATAAATGAGCACTTTTCAAAAGGTGAAATGTAAATAATCAACAAACATGTGAAATATTTTTTCCAAATCTCTTAATAATGCAGGAATTATAAATTAATGGAATTAATTATGAAGGTTTCTCTGAATTTATCTGATGGGCAAAGATAATAGAGTAATAATGTGGATGGGACTACATAAAGATAGGTGTACTAGCACATGGTTGAGTTCGTCTATAAATGGTTGAGTCCAACAATTAAGAACAATTCAGAAGTATGGTAGAAAAGAGACTACAGTTTTTATGCCCATCATTACAGTATTAATATTCTTAATCAAGTATTACCAAGGAAATTAAAGACAAAGAAAAAAATATAAGCAAAAATATCGATGGAAACATATTTTATAGTAGAAAGAAATTGGAAAAAAAGGTAGAAAAATGATTGAACAAACTGTGGCATATGAATAAAAAGGAATATTAATGTGCCTTAAAAATAAACAAATAAAAAGAATGCAGAGGAACTTGGAAAGAATTGTATGAAGTAATACAGAGTGGAATAAATAGAACCAAGAGAACAAAAAATACAGTTTACACATTAATGTAAAAGAGAGCAACACAAAAAAACATCAAGACTCGGAGCAATGCATTGACCCATCTTGACACCAGAGGATTAACAATAAAGATACCTTCCTCCTCTTGATAAAGAGGTGATAAATTGTAATTTTAAGATGAGGTATACATTACCAGACACAGTTTAAATTTTAGCTCATTTGACTATAGCTTTATTTTGTTAGAAGAAAGATTATTGTTAGGGAGGGATGGATATTAAGAAATGTCAATGGTATATATAAAAAGCATCAATAAAAGCAATGTTTAAAAAAAATAAATGCAATATATAGATGTGTTTGAATTCCATTGTTGATATTTCTAGTCTTAGTTTCCTCACCCATAAAATGAAAATAACCCCTATTGTACCACTTCACCTTGTTATATGGAACAAATAAGAACAATGTGTGTAAAATGGTTTCAAAATCTTAAAGAACTTTTTAAAAAGCAGTTATTTATTTGGGCAGAATTGAAGGTTCATAGAAACAGATATCATGTTCCTTCTTCATCTCAAACTGAGACCCAGTCACAAAGCCTATAAGAAAATTTGTGAGGCTTTTTGAGTAGACATGATATTCTATTTTTAATGACTTTTCCAGCAACCAGTTTCAGTATTTATCAGCCCTAACTATTATGAAATTTAATCCAAATCTCATACTTTCAAAAAGGCCTTTTCTTCTTGCTTTGTCCTTAGACAAATTGGAAAAATAGTTACATTGTCCTGGTTTAAATATGAAGAATTATAATTCACCCCCAAAACCTCAATTATTTTATTCTAAAGAATATATTTGGGTGCAGCAAGATGGCACAGTGGATAGAGCACTGGTTCTAGAGTCAGAAGGATCTGAGTTCAAATCCAGTCTCAGATATAACACTTACTAGCTATGTGACCCTAAATAAGTCACAACCTCAAATGCCTCACATAAAATAATAATAATAATATCTCCTACTTAATCTTTTACTTACTAGTGTCTAATCACTTCATCATTTTGTGGCAAACCCGTGAAAACTCTCTTTGCATTACTGTTGTAGATCCAGCTATAACTCCATTACCCTCTTAGTTCTAGGTCAATGATGGATCTGAAATGAGAAACTGGAAGGTCAGAACACTTAACAGGAGGTTTTACTTTGACCTAACACAGGAAGAATATGCAAGAAAGATACAGTGATAGATAGCTTCCCTGGACAGTTTCCCTATCTCCAATACCCCAAGTTTGAGAAACCCCAGTTATATACCACATGAACCTTTTATGCTTTCAGACCAGGAAAATTTGGCAAGGAAGCTGGAGCCAAAAATGTTGCCTGAGGAGAAGGAAGAATGTCAAGAAAATAATGGTCCTAGCACAAGTATGAAAACAAAAATCAGAAATCAAGAAGGATCTTACCAGGGTAATTATAATGGAATTTTAAATAATGCTATACTTCTTCTCTGTCCTAAACATAATAAAAGCAATAAATTGTTTTTTATTTCATTAATTTTCCTCCATTTCTATATTTGTCAAGAATCATATGATTTCTATGCTGAGAGGGACTTTATTAATTATTTTGTCCCATCTCTTCACTTTATATATAAGGAAATAGATATTGAGGGATAAAATAATTTCCTACACAGCCAATTAATGGTAAAGCTAGGATGAAAGCTCACATCCCTCAATTCCCAAATTCAGTGTTCTTTCTCCTATATGATACCAAAACAAACACTAAAGACTGCAAGAATCTTGAAAAAAATTTTAAGTTTTTAGACTGTGTTAAAATTAAAGTCAAATTAAATGAATAATTATAAATTTAATCCTTAAGACTAAATTTAAGAACTTTTTTTGTTGTTTTTTTTCAAGGTTGCTCCATTCTTTACTGCCTACTCACTGATATGCAACATATTTTCCCATATTTCTTTCTTCTCTGGGACACTCTACTTCATGGTTAATATTGGTGAATCAAACAGTATCTAAGGATCTCTATGCCAGGTTCTGTGTTAAGGCCTGGGCATACAAACACATAAAAATAAAATAGATTTGGCCCTGAAGAAAATTACATTTTATTAAACAACCTATACACATATAAGCACATACTATACAGATAAAAAGTAAATACAAGATAGTTTTGGAAGGAATTACTAACACTTTGATGAATCAGGAAAAGCCTCATGTAAAGGTACAGATGAAGTGAATTTTGAAGATTATTAGACATTCTAAGAGGCAAAGGTGAAAGAACTCATTTCAGGTATGTGGCTGATAGCCACAATATCCTGTGGCTATCTAAAAGGCATGGAGATGGGGGGTGAATATTATGGGTAAGTGGCAGCACATAAGCTAGTTTGACTAGAGTGCAAAAAAAGCAAAGAATGTATTTTAAGTCTAGAAAGGCAAGAGGGAGTCATACGGTGAAGCATGCTAAATGCCAAACAGAGAAGTGTGTATTGATATTGAAGGCAATAAGAAGCCACTGTAGTTTCTCAAGGAGAGAAGTTACCTGTTCAGAACTATGCAATAGGAATACCATTTTGACAAATATATGAAAGATGGCATAACAGTAAAAAGTGAATAATTCATTTTGTCAGGAAGGAAATCAAGAAAGTTTACTATATTAGTTGCCAATAAAACAGACTTTGCTTTTCTTAATTGCCTCACTATTTATTTGACTATTTAAAGGATTAATGACATAATTATATTCTTGATGACAGAGTTTAAAAGTTGAAGGAACAAGAAAAATAAACAGCTTATGTAAGTATTTACATATTTTTATCTATCTTGGAATGACAATTTTGGCAGAACTGGGAATGCTTATAGAGAATATCTAACCCAATCTTTCTATTTCTTTTATAAATGAAAAAATATAAGTTCAAAGAGGGGAAATGACTTGTCTGTAGTTGTAAAGTGAGTTAATGGCAGAGCTAGTACTAGAATCCAAGCACCCTGATTTCTAACAGTGTACTCCTCATACATACAATGTCTGAGTCACAGGAAAAAAAAAATCTGACTGTGTACTTTTCACAACAAATTGAATTATAATCTTTCAATCTATCTTTCTAAGTTAGATTTTTTATAAACCACCCACATCATTGTATATTTTTATACTCCATTTTTATAAGCCCAACTTTTCATGTTTAAAAAGAAAAACAGTCATGACATTGACTCTTATTTTTATTCCAACCAAAAACAGGATTACATAATTCACACCTATTTAATAAATAGTAAGATCAAAAGTAATTTATTTCATAATAGATAATGAATCATGGATGAACTTTAAAGTAATTTCACTGTTGACTACTTTGCAAGATTCCTATTCAAAGTCCTTATACAACGTGTCCCAAAAATTTAATGCAATTTCAAGCTTTAAAATCATACTAAGACTTTTAGGACACCCTGTATTTAGTGGTTATTGAAAAGATTGAGTGTTAAGAATTTGTAAGATATTTTAAAATAGAATGAGAATATAGGTAGCAAGAGCAAGTTTTAGAACCTTAAGATGATAATAGAAATAAGGTTGTCAACTTAGCATTGTCAACCATTTCATTTAGTCTTAAACCAACATTTTGTGATTGAATTATTTTGAGTAAGTTTCTTTTCTATAAATCTTTTTTTTTCCAAAATTAAAATAAATATTTGGATGGCATGATGTATTAAATAATGTGTGCATTCTTAAAAGAACTGATAAACATGTGTGGGTGCTCTGATGACAGATCACAAATGAAAACTAAACAACTATATTATTAATTAATATAATAAACTACCCATCAAATTATGTGGTAAACAATTTAGGAAGTTAAATAGCTAGAAGTGAAATAAAAAACCACTGGATACCATAGCTATCAACCTGTTATACAAATGAGTAGAGTCTGCATTTGAGACTAAAGCACCCCATAATGTCTTGAGGGCAGTGCTGATTGAGAGAAACTTGGCAGATGACAACCTTAAGATAAGGTTGATAAGAGATAAGAGAACCTTATCAAAAATTCAGTGTGAAAGAAACTTATCAGTCTCTAAAAATCAGATTGATAGTTGGTCCTTAGAGGAAGATAATGTTTGCACACTTTGATTAATAGTTTATATGCATACAGAAAGGTAAGTCTAATTATTGTTTCCATCTCATTAGTTAGCATAGAGACAGTTAGATGGTATAGTGGATAGAGCACTGAATCTCAAGGCAAAAAGACATAAATTCAACCACATACATTGAATGGTTGCAAGACCTGGGCATGTCACACAATTTTTTCCTCAGTTTTCCTATCTATAAAATAGGAGTAAGATTAGCACTTAACTTGAAGGGTTGTGGCAAGGCTAAGATGAGATAAGATTTGTAAAGCAATTTACAAACTATAAAAAAATTATTAAATAAAGACTTTACATATCTGTTTTTTTAAATAAATGAGGATTTAAGGGAGATTTTAATTATTAGGACAAAATTGCTGGATTGTCATCCCCTCTTTATGAAAAATAAGGCTATGTTTTCTGGTTCTTTTGTTTTTTATCAAGTGGTAATGTGGTGAAGTGATTAAATCTAGGAAAACCTTGTGTTGTGTAACTCTGGGTAAATCACAACTTCTTAGTGCTCTAGGCAGTTCTTTAAGACTATAAATTCCAGAAAAGGTTTCAACAAGTTATCAATAGTGATCATTTACTCACTGGTCCCTGTACCAATAAAATCATAAGTTGATTCCCTAACTCTTTAGCATACCACAAAATGTACACATATATATGCCTTAGATACTCGGTAGCAAACTAATATCATACCTAAGAAACTTCATCCAATATGAACTATCCAATGAAAATTATAATGACATCTCAGAATTCCCATAATTTATATTGTATAATGTTAATAAGGCTAATTTATTATCATGCTTTAAATTCATTGTACTTTTAAAAAATTACCTAGAAAGAACCTTTACTTTTCAAGAATTTTCATCAGTTGAAGAAATTTCCTTTTTTGTTTTAATGTTGCATTAGAGTTTCAAAGCTAATAATCAGCATAATTGGTAAATTATAAAAATCTTTCAATCATATAGTTTAAAAGGACCTGATTTCAAATAAGTGGATTAAATCATGAATAATTTTTTGGCAGCTTTTTAAATGAGTTTGTAAATAGATGAACTTTTAAAATCTACAATTAGATAGGAATCTAAATGAAACCAAATGGCAGAATTCTTTTGAATGAACAAAAAGTTAAGACTCTTAAAGGAAATAACAAAGGAAAAAAAAATGAGAAGAAGGGGATTTAGCAGTACCAGATCTCAAAGCAATAATCAACAAAACCATTTTAAATTGCTTTAAAAAATAAAGAAGTTGGTAAGAGAAATAGATTGGGTACAAAATAGGCAGAAGTAAATAAACATAGCAGCAAGATGTTCAGTGTTACCCAAAGACTCAAAACTAGGATTAAGAATTTATTCAACAAAACCTACTGGGAAAACTGGAAAGCAGCCTGATATAAACTAGATATAACTCAGTATCTAACATCATGTACAAAAATAAACTCTGAAAATATACATGATGTAGAGTTATAAAATATTTATATCTTTAAAAAAAATATCTATGAACAGGAGAAGAGTTCGTGCATGGCAAAACAAAAGATAGAAAGACTAATCACAAAAGACCAAATGGACAATTTCAGCTACATAAAATTAAAGTTTTACAAATATAAAAATAATTAATTAAAATATGAAGGGGAAAAATCCTTGGAGCCATTTTCTGATAAAGTTCTCACATCCAAGATATAAAAAGAGCAAGAATCATTCCTCAATAAATAGTCAAAGGATATGAAGTCAGTTTTCAAAAGAAGAATGTATCAAAATATATCAAATCACTTATTGGAAGAATATGTGTACACATGAAAGCAATTCTTTCAACAAAGGAGAATAGATAGAGCAAAGATTTTGGATTAGCAGGAAGAAGTACAACTCAGTTCTCCAACAAAGATTTAGAAAACACACCAAATAGAGTCATGATCAAGAAATATAAGAAAGAAATCATAGTCACATTTCCAGAATAGGTTTGCCATAAGACAGATTTATCATCACTATTCAGGTCAAACTCACAGGTACAGGACCGACTAAGAAGAGGATTTTTGCCTAGGGCTGAAGTCCTAAATTGTCTTATGGCAAACCTATTCCACCAGGAGGACTCTGACCTTGTGCAGGAAGCGAGAAAAAAATGCCATAAGACAGATTTATCATCACTATTCAGGTCAAACTCACAGGTACAGGACCGACTAAGAAGAGGATTTTTGCCTGGGGCTGAAGTCCTAAAAAGACTTCAGGTCTTTTAAAGTCACAGGTCCTGGGCTGTGCATTCATTTAGGATGTACTACATGATTCTGACCCCAAATGGTTCCAATATTCAACCCAATCTGAAACCCATCGAAGAATAACCAGGGCAGGAATACAAGATTAAAGAGAATCACGTAGTTTTGTCATTCTGAACTGACAGACTTTTTCAGTATCTGATAATACCTAAGTCCAATAGTAGCCTAATGGAACTTTCAAGCAGTGGTATGCACACAACAATGTTGTGTCAACACAAATTCATGTCAGGAAAATTGTAGAACCTAGACCAAAAGGTTGATGATCAGACTTTGCTTTGGATCTGATCACTTTGGCTCTTTTCAACAATGAGATGATCCAGGCCAGTTCCAATGACCTTATGATGAAGAGAGCCATCTACACCTAGAGAGGAGACTGTGAGAACTGATTGTGAATCACAACATAACTTTTTCATTCTTTTTACTGTTATTTGCTTTCATTTTATTTTCTTTCTCATTTTTTTTCCTTTTTGATTTGATTTTTCTTGTGCAGCAAGATAACTGTATAAATATTTATGCATATATTGGATTTAACATATATTTTTACCATATTTAACATATATTAAATTACTTGCCATCTAGAGGAAAGGATGTGAGGAAGAAAGGGGAAAATTGAAATACAAGGTTTTGCAACGGTTAATGTTAAAAAATTGTCCATGTTTATGTTTTGAAAATTAAAAAGCTTTTATTTAAAAAAAAAGAACTCTATCATCATCAGTGATCACAAAGGTAGTCTTATTAGACAGAGAGTTTGGGAATAGCTTTGTTAAATTTTGATTATCTTAAAAGAAGAATAGAAAGCTGAAGAAGAGCCTTTGAGTCTTGTTGCACAAAATGAGTAAAATGGAAATGTTTTTATGATTTTACATATATAACCTGTATTAGATTGTATATTATCTTAGGGAGGTGAAGGGAAGGAGAGAGAAAGAGAGAATTTGGAACTCAAAACATTTTTTAAAAGTTAGAAATTATTTTTACATGTAATCAGAGTGAGGAGACTTAAAGGAATGTATTCCAACTAATGAAGAAATAAAAGAAGTTATTTGATAATTCAATCCTTGTTATATGCAAATAAAACTGACAATCTAAATAAAATGGATGAATATGTAAAAAAAAAGTTCATACTAAAAGAATTAACAGTAGAGTATACTAAATAATGCAACCTTAGAAAAAAAATTGAATAAACCATAAAAAACTCCTAAATAAATGTATTTACAAGCAAATGTTATCAAACATTTAAAGAATAATTCATCCTGATACGATATAAATTATAAAAAATATGAAAAGACTCTAAAAGTATCTTCTATGATAAAAATAGGAACTTAATACTTAAACCAGAAAGAATCAAAACAAAGAAAGGAACAACAGTCTAATATCCTAATGAATGTTGATGCAAAATTTTTTAATAAGATAATTTCAAGAAATCTAAGTCACACAGATTATACACTATGATCAGGCTAGAGTTATACCAAAAATGTAGTACTCATTAAACATTGGGAAAACTATTAAAAAAAATAATTGAACATTTTAAATCACAAGGACAAAAAAAAATGACTATATTTACAGACACAGAAAAAAATTTTTTTACAAGATACAAGAACATACTCCTGTTAAGAAAAAAAAATCACTAGAAAGCATAGGAATAAATATATCTTTCTTTAATTTGATAAATATTATCTATCTATAACCAAAAGACAGTAATAGCTGTTAATGGAGATAAACTAAAGGCCTTTCCAATAAGATCAGGGGTAAAGCAAAGCAAAGATGTCTATTTACTATTACCATTCAATATAGTGTGAGAAATGAGTTCTGTAGCAATAAGACAAGAAAAAGTATTTGAGGTAATAAGGATAGAAAAATTGGAGATATTAAAAGGTATCCAAAGGACATACTTCAAAGATGCAGAAAAAGAAATCACAAGAACTGATGGTAGATTAATAGCTTTTGGAATCACTTGGAAAGAGAGGATATTTAAATTTGTGGGTGCTGATGAGATAGTATTAGATAGTATTATACTATATATCTATATTAGATAGATAGTATAGATAGCAAGATAGTATTAGAAGAAGAAGAAAAGACACCCCAAGACAGGGCCTATAAGATTACTTATGATTACCTGGATAAAAATACAGCAACATAGACTGAGGAACTATCATACTGAGGAAAACCAGAAAGCAGCAATATCATGAAAATCAAGAATAAAGAGACTAAGAAATTTTCGCCTGTGTTCCTGTGTTCCCTTGCTTGTGTTTTGCTGAGAATACAGAGTAGCAGAGACAGAGTTACATATGTTGTCTGAAGCATTACATATGATGTTGAGCTAGGAACACTTCTTGAAGGATAGATTAGCAATACCAAAAGCTGCAGAGAAGTTGAGAAAATTGAAGATTTGACAAGAGATCCTTAGTGACTTTGGAGAGAACAGTTTCAATTAGGTCAGAAACTAGATTACAAATAATTTGGAAGCAAGTAACAGGAAAATGGAGATATTTAGTGTAGATTGCTTCCTAAAAGGGGTAAAAAAAAAAAAAAAACCTATATTCTAATTAATCATTGACTTATAATTTCTAGATATATTATTTTTAGTACCCTGACTATTAATGTTACTGTTATGCCTCAGCATTGTATAAAGCAAGAGCAAAAGAAAAAAAAAAAAGTTAACTGTTTTACAGAGAAAAAAATTAAAAGTGTAGTTTTATGTACTCAAAAGTAAAAGTCAACTATGGGCAGGTAGATAGCACATTGGATAGAGAACTCACCCAGGCATCAGAAGAATCTGAATTCAAATCTGACCTCAGACAACAGACACTTACCAGCTATGTAATCCTGGGCAAGTCACTTAACCACAATTGTCTCACAAAAAAGAGCAAAGGGAATCTGAGCCAGAAATGCATTAAGTCCTACTGGTTTTTAATCATATGTTACTTTAAATAAAAAATCATAAGATTTAAAACTGGAAGGCACCCTACAAATCATCTAGTCCAGTTTGTGTATTTTATTTATATAAAGAAAATCATATAAGACTAAATGCTTTGTCCAAGGTAGCAAGCATCAGAATCAGCCTGAACCCAGTTCTTCTGAACTCTTTATAAGGTTTTCCACTACTCCACAATGATACATATCTAGAAAACTTTGCCAGCATATAATTTAAATATAGTGTGATTTATTTAAAATTGTAGTTATATTAGTATTCTGGGAATAATCCACTGTATTATTAACTTTTAAACTAAGTTCAAAGTTTATTTTGTTGTTCAATAGCTATATAATCATTCTATATAAAATAAATTTAATCAAAAATAGTTAATTTCAGAATCATCATCTACCTGCTTTATTATGGAATATCATTGGTACCAAAATACAGTGATTCATTTTCAGATGTAATAATAATGCTTTTTAATATAAAACTCAAAATAGTGAGAAAAAGTCTATTTGTAATGCCCAAGAAGCTGGTAATAAATTACAAAAATTTATTTTATACATAAATGATTCAAAAAGTAATTCCTTCAGTATGAATTCCTTCCCCCCAAAATGATTGTGACAAAGACCCAATTTTGTAATAAAGAAGTCAAGCAAATTGAATTTTGAAATAGGCCATCCTAAAGTCTATATTCAACTTAGGAATAAAAACCAAATTCTTTTTTCAATGTTATATATGGTAGAGAGACAAATTGTATTTCATTTGCTTTTGAATAAAAAACAGTTCTTTGCAACAACAAGACTTTAGTAATTTTTTCAACCTAGATTTTAATCAATATTTATTTAGAATTCATTCCAGGAAAACTTGCGAGAATGGCTAAACTGTTAAGAATTAAATTGTACTTTTATAGTTATTCTATTGAAAAATGAAAACTAGGCTTTCCTTTCAGCTAAGCCCCACTCCTTCCAATCTATCTAAACCAGGTTTTTAAATATTTTCTGAAAATAACAGCAAAAATCCATCCCACATTCAAGTTTGGCTATTCTGAATACAAAACATAAGTGCTTAAATGAAATGCACACACAGACTAGGAAAAATACTGCTATTTGAAAAACTCAATCTTTCATATAAAGCATTTTGCTCCACTAAGCAAAGATAATAATTCTCTTTATGAGAAAAAAAAAGCACAAACTGACTTTGCAAATCACAACTGATTACAGTAACAATATGGTTTATTCCATTTCATTCAAAAAGATTCTCATAATTATGTCTATATAGAATTTTGTTTTATTTTAAAACCTGATGTATAACAAATGAGTCCTCTCCATTTACAAAGGTAGGTCTGTTCCTTAATGAGAAATTTTAACAGTCATACTGAATAACTATGTGACAATGAGATATAAAAATAAACCACATTAAATGAAAAGCTTGGGTTTAATGAAACAGCTATATATGAAAATATATGCATAATACAACATATGTGTGTCTATTTGAGAAGGCATCTCTGCATTTCTCCCAGTCGCGCTGAAAAAACATGCTGACTGCTAAAGAGTTAAAGTACATGTTTCCTCTTTCTTAATGTGACAATTAATGCTAATTTTCCTAAATCTGCTTTTTTGTTCATCTAACCTGTGCAAGATATATGGCTAAAAAAGGGGGGTTGGGGGGTAAACACTGATTATTGCAGCCTTACCAATCTATCCTAGAAGCTAGCATGGACATTTTCATTGATAAAAAGGGAGAATGGAAAGAAAGCAAACCAACCTTCACTTCAAACGTCACACCAGGTCCCAGGATCTTTTCATTTGAATGCAGCCACCCTCCAGAAGGCTTATTGACAAAAATGCTATTTGAATTGCAGACTTCACCTCCTAGGTGCATCTCCTCTGACTGAATTTTTTTCCCTGTGTTCATCTTGCTTGTGTTCTGCTGAGAACACAGAGTGGCAGAGACAAGGTTACATGTGTTGTCTGAAGCGCCTGATGCTGAGCTAGGAACACTCAAGCTGCCTGGCAACTTGGAAACAGCAAGGTCCTTGACTGCAGAAGGCAGGTTTTTGATGCCCAAAAGGTTGCTGGAGCTGGAGAATTTCAAGTGAGATACTTTATGTTTGAGAGTACAAAGCGTGGTGGATCCATCCTCCTGGTCTTTATGGAGAACCTGGGTTGAGACCACATAGGAGGATGATATTGCTGAAGTTGTGGCAATTGTTGAGACCTTGCAGGTATTCGTGGACAAATTGTGGATAAGTTCATCAACTGATGTCACTGAATCATTCCTGAAGCGGTTATACTTGGTATGTTGACGCATGCCCTTCTATCTGGTTTCTTGTATATGTTTTGGCAGAGCTGATGCCAACTTAGAAAGCACCTGTTCTCTCATAGCAGACAATACATAATGATTGAGTGAGGGCAGTAAAATTGGGATGTTCCCCCCAAAATGTCTTTAAAGGAAGGACGAAAAGAAGAAAAAAATTGTTCCACACTCCTTGATCAAAAATAAAACAAAAGCCATGAAAGAAAACTCTCTATGGTTCCTTAGACTAGGAAAAGTAATAGTTTTCTGATAGAGATTCCAATCCTGCTTAGCTGCCAAGTCTCTCACAGTAAAAGCATGACTCACACAAATGAGGAGACCCTCTTCAACAAAGGCTCAGTGAACACAGCAAATCACTTACAACTTCCTGTAGCCAAAAAAAAAAAAAAAAAAAAAAAAGCACATCCACCCACTTACAGCATACCAGAACCAATCAATTCTCAAAATTCTCCAATTTCCTTTTTTCTATTTTTCTCAAAAGATATTTCCTTCCAATTTTTTTTGTTTCTCACCTTCCTTGAACCCTCACTCTTTCAATAGCAGAAGTACAGCCAGTATTTCAGTGACACATATCCACCCAGAAATCATATCATATGAGAACAATTTAATTTATTAAATTAACTTCCTAAAATCTGTAATTCTACCTTGAGGGTTAAAACTATTCCACGCAACTCATTTTTACAAGCCTTAGAAGTATAAAATAGTATATTTAAGAATATGGAAATACATTTAAGACGAATACCTTCCTCCAGTCCTGATGATTTAGAATCACAGTTTTAAAATAGAAGGAAAATACTCTCCTATGTAAAAATAAAATAGTAATTTCCTTCTCCCCTCCACACCACACCCCAAAAGAGCAGAGCAGCCATAACAAGTGTTTTGTGGCAATGCAGTTTCTTAAGAAAATGTCTGCATCTGACTTTTGCATAGCACTTATATTTCTTAATTAGCTATAGTAGTCCCTTTTTCTTTATCCAATAAATCAAATTTTATATATATATATATATATATATATATATATGTCAAAAGAAAAATATTTCTTAAATATGGAAATAAGCTTTAGAAATAACATGCCTTTTTTCCACAAAAATCCATCCCAAAGAAAGTACTTTATACGGAGCTCAATACCACTTGAATATTTTTGTTGTTTAAACCATAAAAATTACTAGTAAACCGAATTTTTGAAAATTAGACTCCTTTCAGTTATGTCTTGATATCCTGCAGTCAGTAAGGAAGAAAAATTCACTTGCTTTCATTCTGCATATAATCCACAGGAAAATCCTTTCTCTTGAAAAGTCAGATGTCAGGCTTGAGATAAAAATTTGCATTCCTTCTTCCATCTGAAAAAAACAAATAGGAAATTCCCTCTAATGGAAAAGTCCAGAGCAGGTTCAAGAAATACTCCACTTATTTCTGATGTGGAAATAGATTTACTAATCTTGAGCATGCAGAGCACAGGCAAATAAAAATAAAAATAGTCCTTAAAATGAACAGTTTCCTTTCAAAATAAGTGAGACTCACCACAGCATATTATTAAGTCATTTTGAGGATCTCCTCAATAATTGAGCAAAAAGCTGCAGTAGATAAGCCATTTAAACAGTTTTAAATAATTGTATTTAATTGGTATAATTTATAGCACAGTAAAGGAAGTCAAGTCTGATTCCAGGATAGATGAATTATAGAAATGTTCTATTCAACCTAAAAGCAAGTTTCTATTGAGCTGCAGAATCACCTTTCATCATCATGTCGCAAACCTCCTACAGCATAGGCACAGAATTCATTTTTTCCTTCCCCTTGCTATCATAGCAACAGCAAGTAGACACGATAGATTATTTCTACTGTTATCCAAAGGGAAAACAAAATTCCCTATCACTCCCTAACAGTTCTCTTCATTAGAAGCAGATAAAAACAACAAAATGTGAATGAAATTCTGTTTCTGTGAATGAAAGGGCTAGCTAGCAAGCCAATATTTCTGTGAATGAAGCAGGGTCTTGCAGCCTCTGCCAGGCAATCCCTTGGGAACTAACCACCTCAGCCAATAAGAGGCAGCTTGGATGACTCATTCAACAAAGACTTGATAAATAGTGGAAGATTCCATTTCAATCAAAGGCAGAGTCTGCTCTCCAACAGCAACAAAAACAAAAAAACTAAAAAAACAGTCTAAATTTAAAGGATCCACAGATTAATTTGCAGGAATTTTATGGGGAATGATTTCAAAGGCAAATTTAAAACCACTTATGAAGTGAATATGAAGAAAATCATTTTACCCAAGGTGTGCTCTGCCCTTACACTTTCATTCAGCTGATTCATTTACATCAAGGAGACAAACATAACTATTCATTAGGTTAGGTGTATATTATGAATGTGCATATATAGATCCAAAAAATGTAATTTATATGATTCTCTGTAAATTCTGTTTTATATGAGCAAAATATAGCTGGGATTCAGATTTATTGACTATAAAAAAAATACAATAAGGGCAGTGATATAGTTAATTCTTGACCAAACAGTTGATATTTTTTCAAATTAGTAAAGCCTAAAGTAAGGAAGTTGTGGATTATTTCTATAAACTGCTATTTGTTTAGTATAACTGTTACTTGAGGAAGAAAATATAGTTGAAAGAAATAGGATTTCTATATTCTGAAAATACAATTATAAAAATTCTCCTTTCTTCTAGAGGTCTCTAAAATGACAACCACAACAATGAAGAACATAGCAAAGAGCCATAAAGTAGGTAGAAAAGGTTTTTAAATGATCCAAATTAATGTAACAAAGATAAGCCATTAAAACTCATGCACTATATTCAAAGGAAACTTGCCTTCCCTCTCCAGACTCTTAATTAGAGAAATAATATGCTACAGTGAAAAGACCATGTTCTGGAGTCGGGGTATTAGGCTTAAATTCTGGGCTTAATATTCACTGTCTATGCAACAGTGGAAATGTTAATTAACCTCTCTAAGCCTCAGTTTCTTTATATGTAAAATATGAGGATTGGAATAGATACCCTCAAAAAATTCTTCAAGTCTTGATCAGGATGCCTTCAATTGTTTTTTTTTGGGGGGGAAAGGGGGAGTTATATTTTAGTATTTCTATATAATTGGCTTCCTATGTGATCCTACATATTTGATTAAAAAACAATTTTAAAAATTATGGGAATTTCTTTTGCATGATTATACATACCTATAACAAGTTTTATTTGTTTTGCTTTCTCATTGGGTAAAGAAATGGAAGGAAAAAGGGGAGAATTAAGAAATATAAATAAAAACAAAATTGAATTTTGTAATCCTCTGCATTTCATTTTATACATTTAAAATACTTATTCTGAAAAAAGGGCCATAGGCTTTATCAGAATGCCAAAGATGTCCAAGACACATGCAAAAAAAAAAAAAAAAAAAGTTAAGAATGCCTTCTCTGCATGCAATATCTGTCATATCTTTGGATAAAGGAAGAATTTGTGATCATGCAAAAAATAGAGAGATTATTATAAAATGTAAAATAGATAAATTAAATTTTAAAAGTTTTGTACAAACAAAACCAATGCAGCCAAAATTAAAAGGAAAGAAGGAAACTGGGGGAAATGTTTACATCAAGTTTCTCTAATAAAGGCCTCATTTCTTAAAGATATACAGAAGTAAGTCAAATTTATAAAAATATGAGTCATTCCACAATTGATATTTGGCCAAAGGATATGAACAGGTTGTTTTCAAATGTAGAAATAAGATATATAGGTATAAGAAATAAGATGTAGAAATAGATATAAGAACTCCTGCTCTAGAATAATAATCCTGCTCTCATTGGAGACATGATTTCAACCCATATTGTTATCTAAGTGACTAGTATATCTAAAGAGAAGGTAAAGAAAAGAGAAACTTGCTTTGCCTTGGGCAGCAGCCTACCGCACTGCATCACTGTTCAGCCTGAGAAATAAGGAACAAATGATATACAACAGGTACTAGCATGGGAGTGGAACCATATCAGACTAAAAGGAAATTGGTACCAGGCCAGAGGCAATGCTGTTGCCTCATCTCTAAACCTCTCCAACTCTACCTGATGTCTCTTGAGGCAGAAACAGGCTAATGAAAGGTGAATTCCCCCAAATGAGAAAAAAGATAAGACAGCTTCATGTCCATCCTTTAATGATCTACCATTAAAGGAAAGGAATCAGAAAACAAGGGGGAAAGAACAGAATAATTAAATATTTTAGGAGGGAAAAAATCTCAATTAAAAATTTAGAACATAATCAAATAATCCAATAGGTATAATACTAATAACAAAAAGGAAAATGGTATTTCTAATACCTCATTTCTCAAATATATAAATGAGGCAAATTTATAAAAATAAAAGCCATTCCCCAGTTGCTAAAAAAATCAAAGGATATAAACAGGCAGTTTTTAGAAGAAGAAATCAAAACTATTGAGTCACAAGAAAAAATGACCTAAATCACTACTGATGAGAGTAATGCAAATCAAAACATCTGAGGTAAGATGAGAGAAAAAGAAAGAAAAAAAAAGCAGATGCTAGAGGGGATGTGGAAAAATAGATACAACTCTCCCTTTTCTGTGTAGGCTCTGAGGTACCAAGAATCAGGCTTGTGGTTTTGGTCTTTTTTTTTTCATTTCTAGGCACAAATGGTAGAATCCACTGACATGGGAGCTTGAGCCATAGTAATCTTAGAGGCAAGATTCAGTCAATCAGTCAGTCAATAAACATTTATTAAGTTCCCAATATGTGCCAACCACTGTACTAAGTGACAGATATATGAAAAGAGGCAAAAAGATAGTCTCTGCCCTCAAGGGGCTCACATTACCAAGTCAGCTATTGCTGTCAGCGTAGCAGAGAAATCTTGAGAAGTCAGGGTATCAGGACTCAAGCCAGGGATGAGGTATTAAACTTAGAACTCAGTGGAACTACTTCATATGGAATTTGAGTTAAGCTATAAACCTAATTCCTCTCCCTTCTCCAGAGACTGTAGTCTAACAAATATCCTTTACATATTATGTGGGAGAAGAACTTTTGTATATTTGTCCTTATATTTTAAAGTAAATATCCCTCTGTAAAAAATAATCTGATTAACCTGTCAAATGGAAATGGATTCTATATACCCCTAAAATTGTGGCAACACCATTGATTGGGGTTTGAGCCAATCACAAAGAGACTAGATATCCCCCAAACCAGTTAAGTGTCCCAGAGATGTCTGGGGGCAGTATAAAATGTAACATATCTGGCCTTCAGGTAGTTGGGACAAGGGCTTATAAGTACTTGTTACATAAGAATCATGAAAGCAGAGTTTTGTGCCTATATAGTAGAAATAATAGGCAGAGGAATAAGTTGGATCGGTAGTGGCAAATCTTGAGAAATAAAAGAAAATTGATTGGAAATTCCAGTACACAGAAGTGATAGTCCAGGAGAAGAGACACAAGCAATGACATCCCCAATGTTACTCTCAATAAACTGTATGACTGTCTGTGGCTAATAATACCAATAAGAGTTTAGAAGGCTCCAGCACAGGTCAGGCACAAAGAGTGTATATGACCATTTGGAATATGTCTCTAAATTTGTGCAATTTTTGAGGTACTACAATTCTATTTTGTTCATGGAGTATAGTACCTTCTTTGATATGAAAATGTTGTGTTGGATGATCCATCCCAGAGTCTCCCTTCAATCACAATCAATTCCAAAGTTCTTCAGAGAAACGTTTAGAGTACTCTTGTATTACTTCTTCCGACCTTCACATGAGCACTTGCCTTGTGTGAGATCTCCATAAAATAGCTTTTTAGGCAAATGTACTTTTGGCTTTAAAATAACATAGCCACTCTATTGGAGTTGTGCCATCTGCAATGGAGTTTGAATGCTTAACAATTCAACTCAAGAAATGATCTCAGCGTCTAGCTGATTTATTTATCTTGCCAGTTAATCTTTAGAATCTTCCTAAAACAATTATGAATAACTTCTCCAGGCAACCAAATTTTGTCATTATTTTCCACAAACTTCATGTCTGAGAGCATCAAAGGCCTTGGTCAGCTCAATGGATGTTATGTACTGACCTCTGTTCTGCTCTTGGCATTTCTCATGTTGTCAGGTAGCAAACGTCATATTGACCATTAATTATCACAGGGCAATCTATTTCCTTTTCCTTTGCATCAAAGGTCAATAAGATATCTTTGATCTCGTGGGGGATAACATACTCTTGTCCAAATGACCCAGAAAATTTCCATCAGCTTTTGTATGGACAGTGGACCCCCTTCCCTTGTAGACCTATGTTAGGATGGAATAGCACCAGGCACTTTGCCATATGAGATAAGATAATGGCATTCAAAACCTCTTCTTCAGTTGGAAAGACTGATCTATCTTGAGGTGTTTGGTCAATGACTTTAGCATGATTGGTGATAGTCTGCTAAGAACACTATGGAAATATTCAGCCCATCTCTCCAGAATTATGTCCTTATCACTAATCAATGTGGTTCATCAGCACTGAGTATTTGAGATATACCATAGATATGGGTAGGACCCATAAATAGCCTTCAGGGGAATCACAAAAAGCATTTTGAATTATCAGTGTAAAACTGAATGCCATCTGCCTTCTAGATATTGACCCAAGAATCCTGCATTTCTCTAAGCTTTTTTTGCACTTTACTTTTGATGGAATTAAAAGTCTTTTTAGAGCTATCAGCTCTAGTAACTATGAACTATCAGCTAGTAAACCTTGTAGAATTTTCATTTTTCATTTATTAGCTTCTGAATTTCCCAATCATTTTCATCAAACCAATCTTGCTTAAATATACCACTGTATACTTTGATACATCCATTATTTGATTGGTGATTTCCTATCCAGGACCATGATTTAAAGAATTACCCAGGCTCTCTATAACTTCTTTCTCAGTTCTAGTTCTCACACTTCAGATGATTCCATCTTGCCCTGAACTGCATCTTGTGCAGAACTTAGTAAAGAAAAAGTTCTTTACCTTGCCCATTCCCAATGTGATCTCTGGGATCAATATTCAACTTTGTGCCATAGTTCATAAGTTTCTCCCTTCTTCCTATATACCAGTCTTGTTTCCCTGTCTCGGTTACTGGTTTCTTCAGACATAAAATTATGCTTGTTATCTCAGTTTCTTGGATGCCTAGTAATCTGTTATTGAATGCCATTTGCTAAGGGCTGTATCCCCACAATCCTCTTCTAAACCTCTCTGACACTATCTGTCTTCCCATTCTACTTCTCAGCTACACCACATTTCCTTCATTACTTGATTACAAGCTTACTACTGTAGTTTCTGAGCCGCCCTAATGCCTTCTTCTTAAATTTCTGCCTGTTATTGCTTCTAAAACCTATTCTACTCAACTGCCCTGGTTCTCGGGTCTGGTAACCTCACTCAGACCTATCCTATATTGATAATTCTGATTCAAACATTTTGTCACAGTAAATTTGAGTTCTATTGAAAAAGACAACCTTTTAGGACACATCTTGCTTAAGTTTCTTAAATTTCTATGATGTGTCAATTGTATTGACAAAGCCATAGAGAAGATCTTATAATAATATAAATGTTCTTCCCAAAAGGCCTGATAGCTTAAATGTCCTTTCTAAAATAAAAAAGAATAATAATTTAGAATAAAGTTAAAAGATTAAAAATGTACTCTGAAGGTTCAAGGTAGCAAAGAGGTAATGTATTAAAAATTTTAAGGATATACTTTATTGATAATAAGTCTGCTACTGGTGCTATTAACATTTCTGGTACAGCTATGCCTTGGTCATACAGGAATGATATCACAATTTTTAAAAAAAAAAACCTTTCTGACTATTAAAAATATGAAGCCTACAGATCTGAGACCACTATTTGTGTGCTCTAAACTGATTAATCCATACATATTATCTTCAACATAGGGAACATGCAAATCTTCTGCATACAATTGATTCTGACAAAATGACTCCTAGAGTCTCCTTCTATTCTGAATTTGTCTCCCTGGCAACAAGCTCCCTATTCAACTTATTACCTTAAATTGTAGACCACAGTCCAATGCACTCACCAACACAGCCAGACAGTCTACCCATTTCCCAATGGTAAAGTAAAGTTCACAGAAATATTAAAACAAATACACCCATGAATTGCCAAATATATACACCCTATGTGCTTGCTTGGCTCTCCATAGAAAGCCTGTGAATTCATAGGAAGAAACACCTGTGCTGGGACAGGTGTGGACATTCTATAAATTCTGATTCCCCAACCACCTGGTGAAAAAAAAAACACTCTTTGATTTCCTCTAGAGACATTCAAAAGATACTTGCTAGCACTTTCTGGCAAGTGCCAGGGTCTAGGTACTTTCTCTTCACTTAATTCAGTAGCTTCTTATATCATAGTATCAAGTGAACACCAGACTATAAAAAGAAAAGCCAAAGGGATTTCTCTCCTCTGAAGTCATGTGGGTCAGAGAAACTGGTTTAGTCCTCAGTTTTGATTATATTATTTTCCATTCTAGGTGAAGGGTATAAAGCTTCTAAGACCTTGTTAGTTTTAAAAGGTCTGGAGCACAATTTCACATCCAGGTGTTCCACAGTCCAGAATCCAGAGCCAGTGAAGCAATGATGTCCTGAGGAGAAAGAAATGACCTTCAAGAGTGACCTCTAGGACCCTAGCCCAATTATAATTTAGGCAAAGATTCACAGAGATTATGAGTGGGATTAAATTTGGTGGGATTAATGCTATATAGGACTTGAGCTATGTTGAGTTCAGTTTTCTCAGAAACTGAGATGATACAAGAGAGAATATGCAGTTAGCTCTTGCTATATCTGTGAAGTAAATATCCCTTTGTAAAAAGCTAATTAATGTTAAATAGTTCTATGTAACTGGGGCTCATTCCTGGCCTCTAACACTGAGCTAAGAGCATTAGAGAAGAAACAACTCCAAACTTCATCTCCATCTCCACTACTTTAGAACCCTGAACAAGATCTGCAGCCTACTCTGGGAAAATAAGTATACATATTACACATGATTAGTGAAAAATGCCCTTTCCTGAGCCTTAAGAGAACTAAAGCAGACTACTAAATGAGTGGAGAATCTGCTGTTTGTCATGACTTCTGGTTCAAAATAGTTTGGGAAGTAACTGCAATCACTACCCCCATTCTAGAGGAAAAGTAGCTACCAGCAGAGAAATAACAGTCTGTGGCTGACTAGACAACACAAAGAAATTGTAACAGATGAGTGGAAAACAAATGAGCTATCAGAGGTGGTAAAAAAAAAAAAATGGTGATGATACTATGAATATCGGGTGGTTTTCTTATCACCAAATTGTTCCAGTACAATATGTAAGCATTATTTCTTCCTTCTGACCACAAAGGAAGGTTTATCTCTGATGCTTGCTTCCTCTTGGTACTGACTAAGCCATGGACATTTAGAATTTGTTTCCACATCTAAAATTTACTTTAATGTCTGTAATATTGTAGAACTTTGTTTATGTGGTAATAGAAAGTGAAACCCAGGAAGGGATGGAGAGTCAAACAATGAGTTAAACATTTGCCAACAATTCACCAACTGGGGACTCAAAAATCCGGAGATAAAAAGGTGAATTGTAATGGAGAGTGAGACAGAGATAGAAAGAAACAAAAGGAAACAAGGAAAAACAGAGAACTTTCACCAACGGTTATTTTTTTCTCTGTATATCGAAAAGTTAGAAGTTAACTAACTGGCTAAGGCAATTAGGCACATCCTTTAACTCTTCCTTGATCTGGTTTAACAGGAAACCACTCCACTGAGAGAGGACTCAAGGAAGATGCTAGAGAGAATCTATGCTAAACAAAGTATTGTTCAATCCACATAAAGGTTGTGGGGAGAAGGATTAATAAAAGTGACTGATAGCTCTGACTGCTTACCAATCCACTAGCAAAAACTACATTACATTTGTAATCTTAGTTCCCATTAATATGGGATTCTTTCTTAATTGGTGGGAATCAGCATCCCATATCTGCATGGGGGGTGGGGAGGGGGAGGATAAAGTTGATGAGAGAAGAGAGAGGAGAACTCTAGTCTTGTGACTTGCTCCAAATATCTTGATTCGCTTTGGTTTCTGCAGTCACTCCAGGTACTTCTGGCTTCCAGCTTACAGAGAGATGGAAGATGTCTGTCCTACTTCAGATTGCTGAAGAGGAATAAAACTGTAAAGGTCAACATGTGTCACCATCATGTCCTTATCCTCAATTTTCTATACTAGAAACTAGAACCTAGAACTAGAAGTTCAGGGAACTTCCCCTTGAGTGAAATCTGAGATTTTATTTTTTTAGATAAGCTAAGTTGCCTCACTATCAATGGGAGAGCTCCTTCATCATATATTGTGTATTATATATTCTTTTATATATACTTTCACTGATTCCTATATTTTGATACCAATTTAGATAAATGTGTCTGTTACTTACTTTTTATGTTGTTTGTTTTGAAATGGGTAAATCAAGCCTTAATAAAGAGCTTGCTTTCCCCAATAATGAATAGTGATCAGAAGTTTAGCAAAACCTGAAAATTGTATAAACATGGATAATAAAACTATATATGAAATATAAATTATATGTATTTATATTATATATACATATATAAAATCATTTAGACTAATAACATTTAAGAGAGGATATAGACATAATTCTAGTCTGGTACACCCTTTCTCAGAGGAGACCAAAGTTTCTGATTTCCAACTTCTAATTCCCTTCCTGGAAAAAAAAAAAAAAAAGTCTCCCTTGGATAACCACTATAGCATAGAAATATCTTAAGTAGCCTCCAATTCAAGTAGCCAAATGACCAACCAAATGCTATTGATTTTCTGACCTGATCAAATCAGAGCAAAATTGAATAATAAGGAATGATATATATAACAATATATAATATAATAGCATATGCAAGAGAACCATGGCATCAAAAATTATAGATTTAGACCTTAAATTATTCAAATAACAAAATATTCTTGAAAAAAACTATTGTGAAAATAAACTGTCATATGATATTATACACAAATTCCTTCTGAAAGGATTAAAATAATTGACAGAAGGCAGGAACTATTTTGATTTTGTCTTTGCATCCCTAGTTCTTATCACAGTGCCACATATTAGGCATTTAATACTTGAAACAAGTACTAGTTCTATGCATCAAAAGAAATACTTAGTCACTGTGTTCCTCTTTCAAAACCTACATTTATATGCTACCAAATGTTTTTAATTGATTGCATAAAAACACAAAGGCAAATACACACAGACAAACACACACAGACACACACAGAACAGTTAGTCCTATAAAAACCATGTTACAAATGGGCAGTTAGTCAAAAGTTGCTAACATAGGATTTCATGACTTCATTGTAAGGTTTGATTATGTTATATTATTGAATTATGGCAAAATGATATTGTTCTAAGCAATTTTATGCAGAAGATACCTATATATATTTTAAAGCCTAAAGAGAGTTCTCATCATTTCAGTGGTAAAATAGAGAGTCAGACTTGAGTGATGTAGTACTGCAATATTTTTTTTTTAAGGAAGAGGGGGGAAAAAAGCCAGAGTATTTTTTT
Source organism: Sarcophilus harrisii (assembly GCF_902635505.1). Lineage (NCBI taxonomy): Eukaryota > Metazoa > Chordata > Mammalia > Dasyuromorphia > Dasyuridae > Sarcophilus > Sarcophilus harrisii. The sequence goes on from NC_045426.1 coordinate 245,129,384, forward strand.
TCTTAAACACGACAGCCAATTATTTCTGTAAAAAATTTCTGCAAACTCTCCTCCTCCTTTCTTTATCTCTCTTAGTAAGTCACAGTGTGTTTCCATGGCAATACTGTTGCTAAGGGTGGACCCTGAAAGCACATCAATAAGTTATCTGTAGCTCCTTGAAGTTGCTACTACCAAAGGCCCTGTTCACTGAAATATCGTAATTTAAAGTTGAATTAATTTCATTCTTCTTTTATACAGTCATATCAAATTGACTTGGAATAATTAATAACCAATGATATTCTTTCCTTTCCACCACCCCCCCAAAGAATTCTGGAGCATTTCTTAGAATATCCTATGAGAATTGTAAATAGCATTTGTGTCATTTTTAGATTTTGCTGCTGTTCTGCTATAATTTTTAATGTGAGAATTTTATGAATGGCTATAATTTCAAATGTAAATAAAATGCCATGAGACTGTTTTTTTTCCAACTGTTTATAAGTGAAAATCATAAGCCAAAAAGCTCACAAGTTGTTAGGGGAAAAATATAAAATAGTTAACCATCTTTCTTTTTATTCTTAAAGTATTTAAACAACAAATGTTTAGGAAGCTTAAATGATGAAAATTGAAATACTTGTGAAATTTTCACAATTAATGTCTCTAAAATTATATTTTGATAAACATATGCTCATTAGAAATCCAGGCAAATTCTCACAAAACAACTTTTACTGGAATTTTTTTTCACAGAATTGATTTTAATATTGCAAATAAATTTCTTCAAGAATACATTAAGGTTTCAAGATTCTCTTTTCTACCTATTTATTTGATCTCCAAAAGGGTAAAAATTATGCCTATTTAATTCCCTTTGTGCCTATCTCTGAATGGAGATAGATGTTTGGTAAATGCATTTTGTTCATAGTAATTGATAGTTGTTCTTTGATGAAAAGGACTCACTTGTCAAATAATTAGACATATAAAATGAATATGAATTAAGATAATTTGCACATCACTAACTATATTCTTCAAGGCACTATAGAAGAAGCTAGATGAAGCAGAAAGGTGAGAAGGTAGCATTGTTTTGTCCTTAAGAGTATTGGACTTAGGGCTAAAAGAACTAATTTTGAGTGCCAGTTCTATTGTTTACTAATGATGTAACTATGGACAGCTCACTTAATTTCTCTGGATATCACTATAAAATGAGTTTAGGTCATTAGATGAACTTCAGAGTTTCTCTTAGCTTTTAAATTTAATAAGTTTGTGATTCTAAGTTGAATGTAAAGAATATACTCATCAGTTAAGTGCCCTGAATCCTTGCAAGAGATCTGTAAAATCCAACAGTATTAGGGTAATGATAATAGGAAAGAATGATTTGGATATAAAAGTAAATGACAGGAGAAACCAAAATTCATATGATATTTGAAATTTTGTAAGACAAAAGAAATTATTTAGATTTACACTGACCAATAGTTTATCAAATACCATCCTATTGCCCACATTGTAAGTCAATCCTACTGCTGCAAATTGAAGCAAGAATTTCCAGGGGAGTTATTTTTCAGCATGGCCCCAGGAGATTTACCCTACAACAATCTTCAGTAATTTCAGAACAGATATGAGAAATAGGATCTATAATTAATTTAGCATCGTGGGATTTCCTGCAAATAGACGTATAATACTTTTCTCTTCTTTATTCTACTCTTGCAACCCCAATAGGCCACTTTTGGGATTAATATTTAGGTAGGAAGGAAGAAGAAGAGAGAACTTAACTATGCAAATACTTTCCTGTTCATGGAGTTTGTTTCAATATTATATTTGTAATAACTGTACATCTTGCCTATAATTTCTTTTTACTATGTCTGTGTTTTCATCCAAAAACACTATCTAAAGATAAAGATTCTATTTATAATATATTCACAACCAAAAGAAAACAGGAAGCAAATCATAATAAATAAGGCAGGAGTGTGGTTTTACAGAATCAGTCTCACCTAATGTCAGGTGATGCAAGTTTTCACAGGAATGATCTTCTTTAGTTTGGTGAATCTCTGCTTTCTTCCTCTTCCTCTAATTTCAATTTAAAGTCCTCTTGACCAGCTTCACAAAGCTATAAGCTAATATAATTTTATCTGCCCTTTTTATTTATACTCTAACCCTGGCCAAGAGAGACAGCATGGGAGTGGCTCATGTGTTGACTCTGAAGTCAGAAACATCTGGATTTGAATCTTCTCTGAGATACTTACTAGCTACATGACCTTGAACAATTCATTTAAGCTCTCTGAACCTTCATCTCCTTATCTGCAAAGTGAAGAGGTTAGACTCAATGACCTCTAAGATCCTTTCCAGCTCTAAATTTATTATCCTGCCAAAACTATATTTTAAGCAATAGTCTATTAATCCAAATCCTATTGTGAAACACCATATTCTTAATTACCTAGTTAGTTCCTTATATTCATTCACCTTTCTTTTCTCACTCCCCAACCTTCAATCAACAGTAGTGAATAAAATACCACCTAAGCTTAAATTCTTTGGCCTTTTGCCCAGGATATCATATACTTCAACAATGTTTTTTAGGTTCCTTATGACAGTAGCTAGAGAAGTTTCAACATGGATATAGGATAATGGGAAGTATTAAGGGAATAGATTAATAGCAGAAAACTTCTACTCTGAACTGGGAGATCATGCCTATTGGAATACTTATTCACTATATATATATATACATATATATGTGTGTGTGTGTGCACGCCTCTTAATGAACAAAAGACTGCTTATTCATACAAACTTAATCTAGTTTCCAAAGAATATATCATATCATCAGTCTGACTTTCCAAAATAACTGTTGGAAACTTGCTCCACTTTCTCCTTTCCTGTTGCTCACATACAATCATATCATTTTCCCTTTCAGTCATTATTAAAAAAAAAACAAAAACAAAAAAAAACAGTCCCTGTGGACTAGTACAAGAATCTCTTCTTTTCAACATTCTCATTATAATTTTAGAGAAGCGCTTGAAATAGGTTAAGTAATTTACATGATAAATACAGATAATTCACAAATAAATATTGTGAAGGAAGGCTGGCTAATTTCTGATTCCTTAGTAAATGCATATTCACTACTTTGCATGACTGTATAGACATAAAGTTGACAAGGGTAAACCTAATATAGTTCCTACACAATTCACCTTTTAAGACCCAGTTAAATACATCTATTACATTAAGATTTTCCCAACTCATTCTTGTTTCTATTATTTTGGGGGTTTGTTGTGTTTACAAATGGTAATTATTATTATTGTTGTTGCTGTTCATAATTTATTTTCTAAGAGAATCAATGATATCACAATGATGGGGTGATGGATGATGTCTCTTCTTGCCTGTGAATTGAATTGAAACAGAGTTGCACAAAGTCATCAGCCTCTTTCTCTCTTCCAGTCATCAAAATACAGGGGCAGAACAAAAGTCCAGACAACTGGGGATGATCTGGGATGCACTGATTGACCTTGGCATCTTGATGCCTGATCAAACTTTAGACAATGCACAGCACTTGCTTCAATTGCTTTCGTAGGTGTTAGAATAAATTGTTCTCATCCTTCCATTCCACCATAGCAAGTTTTTACATGTTTGGGGTAGACATCCTCCTAACTCACCAACAGGTTGATCAACACATGCAATTTATCAAAGCTGAGTTGTTATTTAATTATAGATGTTACTTATTTTATTGTGTTATTAAATTAACATACAATTGTGTGAGGTAATTATTTCCTCCTTTCCCTCAAACAGCTATCTAACAGATAAATAATTTAAATGATACACTATGTATAACTGACAAGTGGTATTTTGAAGGAAGTGAGCCTGTCTGGGAGTAAGCATATTTTGTACATTTTAAGTCAACTTTTGGGCATACATAAACAAGAATGGCACAGAATAGAGGGACCTGGATAGATTGAAATCTGCATCTTTGGAGGAAACTACCAAATTTATTAGGTTACAGATTCACTTAAGTATTTGAATAATGAATAATATAAATTTTATTATATTTTGTCATTCATGTACTCTATAGACAGAGAAATGTTTATATATCAGAAAGATTTCTAATAAAAATTTTTATAATTCTCAAGTGCTGGGGCTTAACAAATAAACTTCAGTTATCAGGAAAAATCACCTTTCCAGAATGCTTGATAATGTTAGGGGTGTGTGGGGGGAGGTTGTTAATTAAATTGGGTGTTGAGGACAGGAAAATCATTAGGAAGTGACTAAGATGCTGAAAAAATAGTATCAATTGAATAGCTACAGTGAAAAAATAAAAATAGAATGCTGAGGGGTTTTTTGTTACTGTTACTCCTTTTGATTTTAGGGAGAGAATGCTCTTTTTTCTACTATGGCAAAGGAACAAGGACAGGTGAATTTTTGGAATTAGGAGAGAGAAAGCTATTAAATATAAATGTCAGCTGTAGTCAAGTGGACTGTTCTAAGAAAGGGGGCTTATCTTACATTTTTCTAGTTTATTATCTCTCCTATCCTAGCGTTTTTGGGAAAATATTTTAAACAAAGTCTAAATATGATTCATATTTATCCCATGTACAAAACAAATATCAAAAATACCATCTCTAGAATACTTCCCCAATATCATCTGTATTTGTAGGTTGGGTCCATGAAGCAATTATCTTCTAATAACAGCATGTCATGTAAGTTTAGTTGAGTCTCATATAAAAGTCTTCACACATAAATCTGTTTGGACAGATAGAATTGAATTTGCTTGTGTATTGCCTTCCTGTAATATATTGAGGGATAGATACGGCTCCCACATCTTGAGTTTTAATGAAAGTGGTCACATGCAAAAAGCATTATGGAGAAATAAGAAAATTATCCCCTGGCCTTGTATTTTGCCAAGGCACATGTGCCCTAATTGCAGATTGATTAGCAAAAAATCCATGTATAAGGACTGGTTGAAAAAGAAATCCAAAGGGGACCCACAAGTAAAATATCCAAGTGTAGCAACAATTCCTGCAACTTAATAAACCAGAAGCCCTTTATTGAGTCCATAGCTCTCTTACTGAGTACAAAGGATCACGTTTCTTCAAGCTTCTTCTCTCCATTGACTTCCCAAATCCCTTTATTCATGCTATGTCACTCTTCTACCAACTGGATGTCCAATCTCCTACTGTTTCAGTTTATTTGATCTCAGGTAGATGCTTTCTAAGGACATGATCATGAAAGAATCAGAGAGCGAATGGAAGAGACAGACAACTTTCTACTCTCCCCAAGAATCTTTATAAGAGCCTGCTTCCAAATTGAAACTATTTCTAGTCATATGAAAAGATGTTCCAAGTCATTATTAAAAAGAGAAATGCAAATTAAGACAACTCTAAGATACCACTACACACCTGTCATATTGGCTAAGATGAAAGGAAAAAATAATGATGATTGTTGGAGGGGATGCAGGAAAACTGGGACATTGATGCATTGTTGGTGGAGTTGTGAACGAATCCAACCATTCTGGAGAGTAGTTTGGAACTATGCTCAAAAAGTTATCAAACTGTGCATACCCTTTGATCCAGCAGTGTTACTACTGGGATTATATCCCAAAGAGATTATAAAGAAGGGAAAGGGACCTGTATGTGCACGAATGTTTGTGGCAGCCCTTTTTGTAGTGGCTAGAAACTGGAAACTGAATGGATGTCCATCAGTTGGAGAATGGCTGAATAAATTGTGGTATATGAAAATTATGGAATATTACTGTTCTGTAAGAAATGACCAACAGGATGATTTCAGAAAGGCCTGGAGACTTACAAGAACTGATGCTGAGTGAAATGAGCAGGACCAGGAGATCATTATATACTTCAACAACAATACTATATGATGACCAGTTCTGATGGATCAGGCCATCCTCAGCAACGAGATCAACCAAATCATTTCCAATGGAGCAGTAATGAACTGAACCAGCTACGCCCAGAGAAAGAACTCTGGGTGATGACTAAAAACCATTACATTGAATTCCCAATCCCTATATTTATGCCCACCTGCACTTTTGATTTCCTTCACAAGCTAATTGTACAATATTTCAGAGTCTGATTCTTTTTGTACAGCAAAATAACGTTTTGGTCATGTATACTTATTGTGTATCTAATTTATATTTTAATATATTTAACATCTACTGGTCATCCTGCCATCTGGGGGAGGGGATGGGGGGTAAGAGGTGAAAAATTGGAACAAGAGGTTTGGCAGTTGTTAATGCTATAAAATTACCCATGCATATAACCTGTAAATAAAAGGCTATTAAATAAATTTTAAAAAAGAGCCTGCTTCCAACTCTAGTATTCTCAGCTCTTGTACATGAAGTCCTTAGCCAATAATCATGCTGAAATTTCTCCAAATATTTGAAGCCCCATGAAGGGAGAAGGAGAAACAAGGGAAGAGGTATGGAAGCAGAGAACAATCCATTATACAAATATAGGTAAATATTGTTAGTTTCCTCCACAAATGTGAATTATTCTCCCACCTATAATGAGATCTATTCTTTCTTTGATCCTTTTATTTTTCCAGTATGTTGGGTTTTCTAGCATGTAAAAAACATAAAAATAAATAAGAAGGATATTCCCTGGCATTTAATCATGTCATTCCACTTCCACCTATGCTTTGTAACTCTAAATACTGTTTTCCTCTGTAGTGGAATTTCTAATATCTCTACCCCTTATTTCTATCCCATACTATCACCCTCACATTATTTATGTTCTCTTCTCTTCCTCATGTTTATGCTTTAGTGAATAAGTCCCATGCTATGATATTATCTTCTCTTGAGTCTCTTGCTCCCTCATGCTATTGTTGATCTTGCCCTACCAAGTGTGAGCTTAAATTATTCCCACCATATTTTGCATTCACTCCTTTACATATATATTATACTAAACAAAACTGAAGAAAAATCATGAAACCCTGTGATTGGATCCACTACAGATTTGTTACCTAACTTCAACTGAACACTCTACTGTTACAAAGCAATCCTTTTATACCTCCTTAATTAGGTCGCTATCCTACTCACTACAGTACCTTTTCCAAACTGTGTCATCCCTCCTCAAACCTCCTATGGCTCTTTTGTCTTTTACTGTCTATTAAGAACTTTGCCTCAAAAATTTCACCAAAAAAAATATCATTTTCCAGGAATTCCAATTGAAAAGACATATGAATTGATTTGAAATAAGCAGAATCAGTAAAACAAGATATACAATGCTTGTTTTGTTTAGTCCTGTCTGACTCTTTATGGCCCTAGGGTCACATAACGCCATTCTTCATGACTTGTCCATGGGATTTTCTTGGCAGAAATACTGGAGTGGTTTGTCATTTCTGTCTTCATTTTACAGATGAGGAACTGAGACAAATAAGTGTTAATTAACTTTCCCAGAGTCACATAGCCAGTAAGTGTAAGTGTCTGAGGCAGGATTTAAATTCAGATTTTCCTCACTTCAAGCTCAGTATTCTATCTGCTATATCACCTACAACGACTACATAAATGGAAAGAATAATCAAAGGAAACTGAATTCTATGAAATTATAGTGATCAAGCTTGATCTTGGACAAAGTTGGGGAAATATACTCCACCTTCTTTCCAGAAGTGGAAGACAATAGAGATAGTGAATATACTGTCAGACATTGACAACATTTTGACTACTTTTATTTATTTTCGCTTTCTTTTTTTGATCTTTGTTGAAAGGGTTAGATTCAAGGGAAAGGGAAGGGAAAGGGATTCAAGTTGAAAGGGAAGATTCAATAGCTAGGAGAGGAAAACAGATAAATTCAGAAATTAATGCAATATGAAAACAAAAGGTATCATTAATAAAATAAGATTTTTAAAAATGAGGTAGGTAGCAAAAGTAAGAAAATGGCAACTCAATTACAGTGAGGTCCTAGAAAGAAAATTCCACAGGTAAAAATATTTGGGGGCGTGGCTTTGGTTTTAGGCAAAGTTAATATTATCATATAATATCAAAAAAAGCAACCTTTGAATTCATCATCCTTAACCATTTTGTGAGAAGAAAATGTAAACTAAGTTCAACTTCCCTGATGAAAAAAACACACATTTTTCTAAAATTTTAATAGAGTTTTAAGTTTTGGAACCTCTGGGTTGCACACACACAAAAAAATCAAAGCAGTAATTTATTCATGGCATCATAGGATTTAGCGGGGGAAGGAAACTTAAAGATTATCTAGTCAAACTCCTCTCTCTCTCATTTTACAGATAAGAAAATTGAGCCTGAAAAAGGTTAAGTTACTTGTCCATATTTATTGAGGTAGCAGATCTGAGGCATGTATCCATGATTTCATGATTTCAAATCATTGTTTGCAGATTATTATAATTTAGAACCTAAAAAACCTTGACAAACATAAAAAAATTAATATTGTAAAAATAAGAAATGTTGCCAAAATGAAGAAAATTTGAATTTATAAAATATGAGAATTTGGAATTCAAATTAAAGAAAATAGTTCCTGTGATATTTCTACATTACTTACTGATATTTTAAAAATTATTTCAGATTTTCGTCTAACAGTTTTATCTGAAACATTCCTCCATAAGAATTAGAAATTCCCCTTGAATTCTGAGCAATCAAAAAAGAATACATAAGAAGAAAAATTATCTTGAATAGGAAAGTATCTTAAATATAGGTTAAAAGAAAAATGAAAATGAAGGGGCTAATTGCTCCTGTGTAGTCTCTATAAAAATTGTCTTTTGTAGTTTAACATATTCTCCCAAATTATCAGAGTGAATGAAATGAAACTCTGCTTCAATACAAAAATATATAAATAGGGGGAAGTTAGGGCACAGTTAAGTGGTAAAGTAAACAAAGCACCAACCCTGAAGTCAGGAGGATCTGAGTTCAAGAAACCAGCCTCAGACACTTACTAGTTGTGTGACCCTGAGCAAGTCATTTAACCCTAATTGCTTCCAAGAAAATAAAAAGCTACATAGTCAAACATTGCATGTTATATATAAATTTTAAAATATAACTATATAACTGACTGGAAAACAAACATTTATGTTATTTACTCATGCCTTTCCATCTCCTTTTCCATAAAAACTAGAGGCTGACAAAATATTTTCAAATTCAAAGGAATTTGAATCTTTTTCACCTTATCCTGTTCATAACTCTTTTTTCAATCAATCAGTAAATAATCACTTATTAATCCACTAACATATGTCAGATATTGTGCTAAGCCCTGGGTGTTAAAAAAAGTTTTTTAAAAAAGGCAAGATCATAACCTAATGGGAAAACAATATGCAAAATAACTATGTCCAAAACAACTATATGCACAATAAATTTGAAATTATCAATGAAAGGAAAATAATAGAATTAAGAGAGATGGAGAAAGGTTTTTCGTAGAAATTTTAGCTGGCACTTAAAAATCAGGAAGCCAACAAGACATAAATGAGGAGAGAAAACCATTCTCTTGCATGGACAATAGCAAATGAAGTTGGGAGATGGGGTTAAATCACATGGAGGCTAGTATCACTGTATTTGTTTGTTATGATCTATTTGTAATAATAAATATATACTTTTCAATTCAGCTAAGATAATTTTAATATAAAAGCTACATTTCTCAAGAGAAAATTAACAAGTTTTCACTATTTCTATCCTTGTTAATAAATAACACATTATGGCAGAAAATTAGTTGCCTATATTAGTATATAAATTAACAGTTTTTCCTTTTATGGTTTGATTATGTTCTTTAAATGTGTGTGCATTATAGAGACCCACATCAATATTTGAAAGAAAACTGAAGTATCCAAAATTTACAAATTAAAAATTGTAAAAATATTAGATCAATTTTAATTTCTCAAAAAATATCTACTTAATTTGTAAAACGGTAGTCCTGGTGTATTTTTATTTTCATTTAGGATTGCTGTTGCTTCAAAATTAAGGCTACATTCTAAGAGCCAGTTGAGCTGTAATTATGGAAATGAAAGTCTGAATTTATAGGGTTAATTTTCTGAGTCGTGACTACTTGTAACTGTCAAATTCTCTCCAAGATAAATAATGAAAGCTTCAGGAAGAATAGGCACCCACGAAGCAGTAAAGAATGGTTGAACGTAGGTGTTGAGGGCATTCATTTTTATCCAATAGCTGAATAAGAGCACAATATTCATGCAATCTTGTTCATTCACTGCTACGTGATCTGCACCATGATGGAGGACTGCAGCAGACCTTTGAAAAACGCTGCTTTTAAAGAGGAGCAAGATGCAGAGCTCTAACAGTAATCAGCAGTATGTTTCAAAAACAAAAGCAAAATTCAGTCTTGTAGATGTATACATATCCTGTGGCGAATATTATCCACAGAGACAAGTTGTGCTTCTCATGGAAAACATTTGAAATACTTCCTAAAAGACAGTTACATTCATTTTTTATTCAGTAGATAGACTTGCAATTCTTTCATTTTTCTCAAATACCTGTGATTAAATTTAGTATTATAATCTCTTGAAAAAAAAGTCTCTAATCAAAGTCCAGTGTATAATAATTAGCTTTAGGAAAAATGAATGTGATATGTGCCTAACAGCAAAGTATATTAAAATTCCATACATCCAATTGTAAAACATTTACCAAAACATAAAGGATAATAATCTAATAAGATTTGCTTTGAGATAATGAACTGTAATAAGGGAATCTTAAGGATAATTTTTTTTCTTTTTAAAAAGAAAAGGAAGAAAAAGAGAAGAAAGACTTCCTTTTCTTCAAGTCGATTTCAGTCTTTTTCTATTCCTCTTGGGACACTTTCCATTATCATAATAAGCACACCACAAATCATACTTGTCTTTATAGTTTATCTTTATTAAGTGTCCTTATGTGGCCTTTTCAATGTAGTTACCCATTTAAATGTTGTATTTTAAACAATTTTTTAAATTCACAAAATAATTACAATTTCTTTATGACATAAATAAAATAATAATATTACAATTTCACCATGGCAAAAAACCAGTGTGACTAAAAAATAATAAGGTTTCTGTCTTATAAACTTCAATCTCATGAATTTATAATTATGTTATATACACCTATGCCATCTTACTCATTAATTTATATTAAGGCAAGTGAGTTATTAATCAACAAGTGTTTATTAAGTACTTGCTATATGTCAGACACAGTACAAGACACTGAGCATATAAACAAAAATAAAACTGTTCCTGCCCTCAAAAAACATGCATTCCATCATGTGTATATTGAGAAAGGAATGGGATAATGCAGGTACTCAGCATCTCCCAAGTTCCAGTAGTCTGGTCCCTGATATTAAACCTGAAAGAACTTGTGAGAGCCTTCTGTGAAGCACTTGCCAATGGCTAAAAATATAATTTTTTAGGAAGTTTAGGTACCTTTCAGGTTTTCTCTTGCTTGAAACTTTAAGTGAAATTATGAATGGAAAAATTTTGCTTCATTTATGAGCTCCCTCTTGAGTTGGGAGGTATATCCAGGACTTCTGACTTCCCCCCCCCCCGCCCCTTCTTTCATTTACTTGTCCTTAATAGAATAATTCATTGACTACCCAAGAGTTCTCTCCTTATGAAAATAAAATAATGAAACTTTTTTTTTCCAAGTTTGAATAGAATTTTCTTCTGGTATTTCTAAACAGTTTTTTTAAACAAAATTTTCCAGATGATGATGAATGTTGGAGGGGATGCAGGAAAACTGGGATAATGATACATTGTTAGTGGAGTTGTGAACAGATCCAACCATTCTGGAGAAGAATTTAAAACTATGCTCAAAAAGTTATCAAACTGTGCATACCCTTTGAACTAGCAGTGTTACTCCTGGGCTTATATCCCAAAGAGATATTAAAGAAGGGAAAGGGACCTATATGTGTCAAAATGTTTGTGGCAGCCCTGTTTGTAGTGGCTAGAAACTGGAAAATGAATGGATGCCCATCAACTGGAGAATGGTTGGGTAAATTGTGGTATATGAATGTTATGGTATATTATTGTTCTGTAAGAAATGACCAGCAGGATGAAAACAGAGAGGCTTAGAGAGACTTACATGAACTCATGCTAAGTGAAATGTGCAGAACCAGGAGATCATTATACACTTCAACAATGATATTATATGAGGATGTATTCTGATGGAAGTGGATATCTTTGACAAAGAGAAGCTCCAATTCAGTTCCAATTGATCAATGATGGACAGAATAAGTTACACCCAGAGAAAGAACACTGGGAAATAAAGATAGACTACTTGCATTTTTGTTTTTCTTCCCAGATTATTTTTACCTTCTAAATTCGATTTTTCTCATGCAACAAGAGAACTGTACGGATCTGCACACATATAATGTATTTAAGATATACTTTAACATGTTTAACATGTATGAGACTTCCTGCCATGTAGGGGAAGAGGTGGAGGGAAGGGAAAAGTTGGAACAGAAGTGAATGCAAGGGACAATGTAGACAAATTACCCGTGCATATGTTCTGTCAATAAAAAGTTATAATAACATAAATAAATAAATGAAAAATAAAAGTGGGACTATAGGACAAAAAAAAAAATCCTTATAATACTTTTTTGGATATTTATATTTAACATTTTAAAAACATTTACGTTTATTCACTGAATTTTTCCAGTCGAGTTTTTTCCTAAGAAATGATTTTGTTATTTTAATTTTGTTTTTGTTTCATTTTATTTCCTTTCTAACCTTTTGTTTTCTGTTTTATAATATTTTGCTTCATTTTATATCTTATTTTAGTCTCACCAATGAATGAGGGCAGCTAGGTAGTGTGATGGATAAAGTACTGAGACTGAATTCTGGCCTCAGACACTTATCCACTTTATGAACCTGGACAAGTCACTTTACTTGCTTCGATTCTTCTGTAAAATGAACTGGAATGACTTCAATGTCTTTGCCAAAAAAAAAAAAGAAAAAAAAATCTAGGACATGACTGAAACAACTCTCTCATGACTAATCTGCTACATTCATAATGATTATATTCCTGTTCCTACACAATGTTCCTGTTTCATACTGCTAATTATTGTATTAAATAGGTGTTAATAACATGAACGTGAAATTAGTTTTTATTTATTAGGTGTTGTGTAGTTACATGCAGATTACTGGTATTGTCTACATAGTTACTTCTGAGGTGATCCTATGCATGTCAAATAACATCACTAATTTATGACCTCATTTTATTGTTTTATTTGCTATACATTTCATGTTTGAAGCATTGCCTCATTATATTATTATAATATGCTCTAATAATTTATTTGTTTTTCAGTCATATCCATATGTTCCTGACACCATTTGGGGTTTTCTTGGCAAAGATACTGAAGTGGTATGCAGTTCCTTCTCCAAATCATTTTACAGATGAGGAAACTGAGGCAAACAGACTAGTGTCTGAGATCATATTTGAACTCAGGTCTTCCTTATTCTAGGTCCAGCACTCTATTCACTTCCCATACACTAACATGTTTGGTGCTAATTTACTTCTCTTGATTTTCTAAATACTATAATCATGGAACAAACTCGAAAAAATAAAATAAATTGTCATATTATAGGTGTTGAAATTGAGAAGGGTCTTTTGATATTGTTATTGTTTGTCCTTCATTCTCAAAGAAGACTATGATATCAGGGAGGTGATGCCATATATCATTCAAGTGAATTAGATTTAAAGAAAGGAGTGCTGTGAAAAATCAGCAGCCTCACTTTCTCTTCCAGACTCATCTAGGCAGTGGCAAAATATAGATCAGGATGACTGGAGATGACCCTCAGTCTTCTGCTATTAGGAAAGGACACAAAGAGTAACAATAAGGACATTAGACAAGTATTGAGAAGAAAGATGAAAGAACTGAAGAATCACAAGATGATTTATTGTAAAGATAAGGTTGAAGAGAATATACTTGTGAATAACCCAAATATAGTAGCTGGCCACTAATCTCCAAACTTGCACCCCCACCATCACCCCCAGAAGGAAAAATTAGTCGAAAAAATGAGTCATAATGACCAAAAGCAATTTGCCAGCAAGTTAAATAAAGTTTCTTTATTTAAGCCAGAAAAGAAAAGTTCATCTATGCATAAGAACTTCTACATGTATAGGTCTAAATCCTCTTCTATTTGATCTTTATAGAGGATATCTTCCATAACAGTAGTGACAAACTACCCAACTAAATACACATCTCTCCATCTTCTGCCTCATTTATTCCTGATGATAAATATATTATTAATAAAGTTATTTTTGTGATTGCTCTATTAAAAGTTTACATCTGATATTCATATGCATGAGAGATTCCTATTAGTAGAAAGTTTTAAAGACTTTTGCTTCATTGATTCAATGTTTTCCCTATAATTAACAAAGAAAAATTCTCTGTACCCCTTAATCAATTGCATTACTAAAAATTTGATCTGTTGTGGGGTATCATCTTCATAAATCTTCCTGTCCCTTTTTCATATTTTCATCAAGATTAACTTCAGAATACATATAGCCCATTCATGCAAATACTTTGTTGAAGAAAGGAAAAATAGTCATTTGGATTTGTAGGTAACTAACATCTTTTGAGTCATATTTTTGTTAATGTTTTCTGTTCTTTCCCTCCAGCTCCAAGATATCTAAGCTATGCCTTCAATTTTTCAGTGCCTTTAAAGTTATACTGCTTCCAACATAGTTTTCATGTATATATGTGTGTGTGTGTAGCATATATGTCTGCAGATAGACAGATATATAGATAGAAACAAAGAAAAATACATACACACATCCAATCATGGCAATGACTTTTGAAAATTTCATTTTCTTAAGTTTCATGTCGATTTATCTTGATAGCACAACTGTAATTGAGATATAAGAATCAAATATTCCTATTTATTAATAGTAAAAATAGAACACCATAGAAATTATAGCAAATTTGTTATATTTCCTATCTACCTGTAAGTAGTTTCAAGTTTCATCTACAAATGTTCTCAGTATCATTTGGGTTAGCTGGATTGTATGCTAAGTATTCTTTGGGTTCAATTTCTCCATGCTGTTTTTTGCTAATTTATGAGACAATATTGTTCATAATCTCTCATCATCCCTATAATATTTTGCAAATGAACTTGTAGTTTAAATAAGTTTTGCCCTTGGCTCCTTGCCAAAAATGTAAAGTACTTACTGAATGAAGCAGTTTCTGGGTTTTAATGCTTCTCCTTTATGATACTTATTTTATATGAATTTAGCTTCTCTGAGAAATGGCAATAATAAAAATCAGTGTCTTTACCTGGCTACCACACCAACATTAAACAACCATATTTGAAAAGACCATCCTAAATGTATGAAGATAACACTGAAGCCACCAAAATCTTACTTGCCCAAAGAAAGAAGTTTCAGTTGCTTGTTTCCTTGTTCAAATGGGAAAGCTATTCTAAGCAATCAATTAACTAAAAATCCATTTATTAAATATCTTTTATATGCTAGGCAATGGGGATATAAAGATAAAAATTAGGGTCTTTTCATTCAAGGAATTTGCATTCTATAAGGGAAATCAACATATAAAACACAAAAAATATGTAAACATATAAGTATTTACAAAATAATAAGCAAACACATACATATTGATGAAATTACAAAGTCACAGTACAATTAAATTCATGTTTGCAATTGGTGCTATAATTTACTTCTAGTTTAATTCCTCTCAACTCAACCTTTAGTGAAATCAGAAAGATTAGTTATTAAAAGTCACAATTACCAATTTCATAACTAATATATAGGCAAAAAAGATGAAAAATTTTGGAGGAGGAGGAATGGAATGAAAAATGAAGAGACAGAAAAAAGGAAAAAAGGAAAGAGAGATGAGGAGGAAAAAATCTACATGGTAAAGAATGCAGTTCACTTTAACCAATTTATTAAATACTTGCTTCAAGAAGAATACAGGCTAAATGTTAGGAGAAGCAAGAAGATTAGATAAGATGTGACCCTATCTTCATAGAGTTTAGAAGCTAGCAGAAGAATATGACATGCAAAAATACTAATAGTTTTTCCTAAGTACATGGTAAGTGCCATGTAATTAAAAGTATTTATATACTTATATAGGGCAATAATAATGATTTATATTTACATGAAATTTTGTGGTATACAAAACACTTTACATATATTATTAACTCATTTGATCCTCCTAACAACCCTGTAATGTAACTAAAGTATTATTTTATCATTTTATAGACATGAAAATTCAGAGAGTTGAAATTACTTGCCTAAGGTCACTGTTAATAAGTAGATGAGCCACTACTCCAGAATCTATTTCTGGTTTTCTTTGCATTGCATGATGTTGTTATAAGGGTCTGAAGAGTTAAATGTTATTACCACCTGATAGGTGGTAATTGAAGGGAAGGTATTCCAGGAATGCAAAGACATAGAAGCAGGTATCCACACTCTGTTTAGCAAGCAAAGTTCTTCAGTCTGGTTCAAGCATTAAATACTTGAAGAGAAAATTTGAGTAAGTCTGGTATGGTAGATTGTGAAAGGTCCCAAGTATGAAGCAAAGGAAAATAAATTTTACTCACCAGACAATAAAGAACCTCTGAATACTTTTGAGCATAAGGAAGATAATTCTGAAAAGGTTAATCCAGAAACATAACTAAAGAGGAGGTTGAACAGAGGTTGAAAAGTCTTTTAGAAAAGGTATTTGTTTCTTTCTTTTTGAATATTTATTTATATATTTCATTTTTCAATAGTATTTTCTTTTCCAAATACATGTAAAGATAGTTTTCAACATACATTTTTGCAAGACTTTGCATCTCAAATTTTCTCCCTCTCTCCCAAATCCCCCTACCCAAAACAGCAAGTAATCTGATATAGGTTAAATATGAGCAATTCTTTTAAACATATTTAGGAAGGTATTTCAAAAGTACAAGTTGGCAGTAATGGATGCCTACAGCAGGATAATGGCATTTGGAATAAAGAGAAAGAAATAGACCCCAGAAATCTGATGATGATAAAATCAATAGAACCTGATAACTGAATGAATTTGAATAGAAGGAAGAAAGAAGAGTTAAAAATAATAAAGTTACAAATCATGAGAGACCAGATGAATTATGCTGCTACAGAAAAAAATGTTAAAAAGTAAAACAGACGGGGCAGCTAGGTGATACAGTGAATAGAGCACTAGCCCTGAAGTCAGGAAGACCTGAGTTCAAATATGGCCTCAGACATTTAATACTTCCTAGTTGTGTGACCTGGGCAAGTCACTTAACCCCAATTGCCTCAGAAAAAAAAAGGAAAACAGCTTATAGGAAAAGCCAAATAAATCCACAGGATAAAAAAGGTAAGTGATATCTAAGAGGTCAACTAATCCTAATTCTCCATT
Source organism: Sarcophilus harrisii (assembly GCF_902635505.1). NCBI lineage: Eukaryota > Metazoa > Chordata > Mammalia > Dasyuromorphia > Dasyuridae > Sarcophilus > Sarcophilus harrisii. The sequence goes on from NC_045426.1 coordinate 245,146,633, forward strand.
TTATAGATAAGAACACAGGGGCACAAAAAGGTTAAATAGTTTACCTAGTTTCATACATGTTATAAATATCAATCCTAGGATTCAGATCTTATGATGAGAAATAGAACATTGCTTCTCTTTCCTCGTGCTGCAGTTAATTGTTTTCCTAAAATCATAAAGATAATAAGAAAGATAATTGGCATTCAATTTGCAATCCAGTGCCCTTTCCATTATGCTTTTTCTTTCAATATATATTTAGCTAGATTATGGTTATACACACACACACACACACACACATATATATATGTACACATATATATGTACACATATATATGTAAAATTTCTGAACTTTACCTTGAAACATCAAAAAAGAAGTTGAAAGGACAAGAGAAATAAGTAGGTAATATTTTCCTCAGATATTTATTTAGATTCTCACAGCTCTGTCTGGGGCATATTATATTTGAAATGGCAGGTGAACATCCAAGTAGAGACAGAATGTAGAGAGTTAGAGATATAGACTGAGGCAAGAAATTAAAGAGGCATTTAGCACAACTTAGCACAAAATTTCCTGTTTATTAATGAAAATAGAACACCATAAAAATTCTAGTAAATGAAATTTCATTTTAGATCTACTTATTATCCTTCCAGTTTCATTTACAAATGTTCTGGGGGTATAAGGAGTATTCAAAGAGACCTAGTCTGGTATAAAGCTGCCAAAGCCTTTTCAGAGCTATTTTCCACCTTTTGTGTCCACCTGACTCACCCAACTCTCACCTGTGGCTCTGAGAGGCTGTAGCACACATAGTAGGCACAGCTCAGTAAACCATTTTGGTGGATGGGTTAAATTAATTTGAGGGTAACCCTTTGGTGAATTAGGGGGCATGTGAAGACTTCCTCCAGTGGAGTAGGCAGATAAAAAAATTATTCTAACTACCATGAAGTTAGATGAAGCAAGCCACAGCTTAGAGCTTGGTTAGAAATCAAAATCATCCACTGCATCTTACACCATCACCAGTTGCCTTGACTTTGTCTTACTACTGGATTCTGAAGATTCTGGAAGAGAATAAATTCCTGTAACTCTGCCTCATTTAAATCCAATTTGTGCCCAAATCAAAAGGCAACAACCATACCATTTTAACCTTTTTTTTTTTACCTACCCCAAAATCCTTTGGCTATAGGCAAGTGATGAAGCAACAAGTGTGGGAGCTATACTCAAAAATTGACACTCAGAGCCCAGGTTATAGAGTTATCTTCACAGTAAGATTTGGTATCCTCTCTTGAAGGACCACACTGTTCATCTCCTGGTGTAAGGAAGAGGCTAGAAAAAATGCTCTAAAAATTGTCTGCTTCACCCAGCTTACAATAGCAGGCAGGAATACTGAGGTCAAATCACAGAACAAAAAAAGTAAAAAACTTTTGTGAAGACGATTCCATTCACCATCGGTACATGGATTATATGTACACTTATAGAAAACACAAAATGCAGTAGACCTGAAAAACGAACAGCTCTTGTTGTGAAAGAACTCAGCAAGTATCACATCCAAATTATAACCCTGGGTGAAACAAAGCAGGCAAATCAAATCCAGCTTATTGAAGACAAAGTTGGATGCATGTTTTTCTGAAATGGTCATAGTGAAGGAGAGAGAGTACAGTGAAGCTGATGTAGGTTTTGCAATCAAAATTAATTTAGTCAACAAACTTCTATGCCCATCAAAAGGTGTGAATGACAGACTCATAACAATATGATTGTTTCTTGCATCAGAGTGCCACACACCATTATCAGTGTATATGCTCCCACTATAAAGAACCTTGGTGAAATTAAAGAAAATATTTATGAAGACTCTCATCATCAATATGCCAGAAGAGGTCAAGCCTATAATTCTGGGTGTCTTTAATGCAAAAGTAGACACAGACTACCAAACATGGTAAGGAGTCCTTAGGAGAAAATAAGACAGAAACAGCAACAGTTACTTCCTTTTGAAGACTTGAGCATTTCACAACCTTCTGTTTACCTAAATGCTATAAAGCTTTGTGGATGGCACCTTCACAGCAAACATTAATAGACTATGTCATTTTGAGGAGAAGAGATAGATGGGATGTGAGAGAGACAAAAACGTTTGGTACAAAATGTTGTACTAACCATAGACTTTTCCTCTCCAAGCTAAATATTTGCATTCAACAAAAATGGTGGCCCCAAAGAAAGACTATTACCAGAAGACTTAATATTAACAGATTAGAATGCTTCTCTGAGTGAAAAAAGTTCATTGCTGTTTTTGAGGGAAAGCTGAGCAAAAATATGGTTGGCAACTGTGGAGCAAAAAAGGAGTGAACAGCCTTCAAAAGATTTGGTATACAGCACTGCATTTACTCATCTAGACTAGAACTTTTGCAAATATCAAGATTAGTTTGACAAAACTGATGAAAAATTCAGAAGGTGCTAAATAAAAAATGAGAATTTTAGAGGGTTTATCAGCAAAATAGTTTATTTATTAATTTATTCTATATTACAATAATAATATATTATTATATAATAGTTTATTTATTTAAAATATTTAACTCCATCAAAAGTAAAGTGCAAGCAAAACTTCAAGAATTCTTGGCTCAGTAAGAGGGCAGATGAAATTCAATTTTACACTGATAGTAAAATACAAAGTGTTTTTGTGATGGCTTAAAGGCTATGGTATGTCAATTCACGATGGCATGCTTACTTGGATTCTGGATGATGAATTACATTCTCACATTTTTCCAATGAGACTCTTACTTCCATGCTTTTTAGCGTGATATTTTCAGCAATGTTGTCAGAAACCTTCAACAAGGAAGAAAATTATGTCACGGGCAGCTACCACCTTTATACCACCTTTATAGTAAATTATTTAACTTGAAAAGGCTACAAGCCAGGACTAATGGGGCGGAGAATTAGTAAGCAACTTTGTGTTCACAGATGCACTCAATGTAACCTCTACTGTTGAGAAAGAACAAAGTATGGATCCTGCTCAGCTGTTGATGCTAATTTTGGCCTAACACCAATTAAAGAGAAGTTTCCACCAGTCAGCATCAAACCATCCATATTTGGACTTAATGGTTATAGCAAATGGAGAAATCTTGAAGGCTGTGGGTAAGTTCACTTACCTTGGCAGTATGCTTTCCAGGAATGTACATAGATGATGAAGTTGACGCACCTATTGCCAGAGTTAACTTGGTATTTGGGAGGCTCCAAAGGAAAATATGGGAAAGAAGAGGCAGTACATTGCCAACAAACTGATGGTCTATAGAGCTATTTTGCTGATTTTATTGTTGTATGCCTCTGAAATCTGGACAGCCTACCAGCACCATAGCAGGAAAATTAATCCCTTCCATTTGAATTGTCTTAAGATTCTAAAGATCAGCTGGCAAGATAAGGTAACAGACACTGAGGTGTTTTCTCAAGCTAAAGCTAAACTGCCAAGTATTCAAACTCAGCTTTCAAAGAGAACAACTCTAATGGGCTGGCCATGTTGACTGAATCCCAAATGTCTGTTTGCCTGAAAGATTATTTTACAGAGAATTCTTGCAAGACAGGTGCTCCCATGGTGGTCAGAAGAAGTAATATAAGGACATTCTCTCGGAAGAACTTTGGTATCTCTTGTGTAACAGGGGAGACACTGGCAAAGGACCATCTGCCACAAGGTGTTCTCATCAAAGAAACCATTTTGCTTTATGAACAAAGCAGAATTGCAGTAGCTCAAAAAATGTGAGGTGCTTAAATTTGGAGACATTTCCGCTCCAAATGTTCATATAGACTATTTGTCCCCAACCTGTAGTAGATCGTCTAAGTATGTACAAAAAAAAATACAGAATAAATACAAGGCAGTTTTCTGAGTATCAACTGGGAAAAACACATTAATCTAAAGATTAATCTTATTGAATTCTTTGTGGTTTCTCTTTCCCATTTATCTTTTTATGTTTCTCTTGAGTCTTGCATTTGAAGGCCAAATTGTGTATTCAACTCTGATTTTTTTCATCGTGAAAGTCCTCTATGTCATTTAATATCCATTTCTCCCCTTAAAAATGATACTCAGTTTTGCTGAGTAGATGATTTAAGTATTTTCTCTTTGACCTGGGCACTCTGGAATTTGGCTATAATATTCCTGGGAGTTTTTACTTTGGAATCTCATTTAGAAGGTGGTCAATGGATTCCTTCCATTTCTATTTTACCTTCTGGTTCTAAGATGTTAGGACAGTTTTCCTTGATTATTTCTTGAATTATTTGTTTGAACATGGTTTTCAGGTAATCAGATAACTTTTAAATTATTGCTCAGATCTATTTTTCAAGTCAGAGGCTTTTCCAATGAGATATTTCAAATTTTCTTCTATTTCTTTCTTTTGATTTTAATTGTTTCTTGATATTTCATGGAATCATTAGCTTTTGTTTGACCAATTCTAATTTTTTTGATGACTTACCATTTCCTTTGTTTGTACAAAATAGTGAATAATCATATCCTGGCTGGGGGAAATGGATGGCTTAGGTTTTAAACAAGTCTTTCTGTCTTGAAGTTTCTATTTTGAAGGGTTGGGAGTAGCAGCTTTAGCCCCAGCATTTTTAGTTTGGGACTCAGCAGGCTTACCAGCTTTGGAATCACTGGACTTTGTGGCCTTAGAATCAGACTTGGCAGTCTTGGGATCGAATTTGGGGGCCAAGGGATCAAATTTGGCAGCCTTAGAATAAGACTTGGTGTCTTACTTGTCAAACTTGGTAGCTTTGGGGCCAGGTTTTGGTAGCTTTGCAATCAGAATTGGTAACTTTGGCACCAGACTTGGTGACCCTAATAGAATCAATGTGTTAGGTAGTCTTGGGGTCAGTGGGTTTGGCAACCTTAAATTCAGACTTTGAGATCCTGAGGCTTGGGTGTTTGATAACTCCAAGGCCTAGACACTTGGTGGCCATCTTGTGGCCAACATGGTGGGCAACAGCCTTGGAAATCTTTGGTCTGAGGAACTTGACCCTGAAGGCCTTGGTACTGAGGGCCTTAATGGCTTCTGCTTGGGCCTTGATAGTTCTGGGGTTGTTGGCCTGCACCTTCTTCAATCCTTTCTTCTTGTGTTTCTTGGCAAAGCACGTGTTTTTCAGAAACTTGGGTTCAGCTCCTTTCAGAGGCTCATATCTCTGTTATCTAAGTTTCTTGATGCCTTTCTGTGCCATTTTCATGACTGATTGTGGGTGTTATAGTTCTTATACTTAGCCATCTTTACACCCAACCTGAACCAACAGGTATTCCAACAACTAGCCCAATTCTAATTTTTAAGGAACTATTTTCTTCAGTGAGCTTTGTGCCTCCATTTTGCCAATTCTAGTTTTTAAGTTCTCCTCTTCAGATTTTTGTGCCTCTTTTATTATTTGGGCTATTCTTGCTTTTTAAAGTGGTTTTTTTTTTTTTCTTTTTCTCTTTTTTACCCTGCTGTTGACTTGTTTTTCATGATTATCTTCTATCACTCTCATTTCTTTTCCCAATTTTTCCTTTATCTTTTTTGATTCATAAAATCCTTTTAAGCTCTTCTAGGAATTCTTTTAGGGGAGTGGGGGGGGGGGGGTGAGAAGGCTGAGACCAAATCACATTTTTCTTTGAGGCTTTGAATGTGACTGTTTTGACTTCATTTTCTTCTTCTGAGTTTGTGTCTTGATTTTTTTCCTGTTGCCATAGTAACTTTCTGTAGTCAGATTCCTTTTGTTGTTATTTACTCATGTTTCCAGGCTATTTCTTGATTTTTAACTTTATGTTAAAATTGGGCTCTGCTCCCAGGGTAGAAGGTCCCAAACTTCAAGTTTTTCAAGCTATTGTTTTGAGAGCCAGTTCAGAGATCTATTAAGTTTTTAGTTCTACCAAGGTGGTATGATATAAGGAGAGGTGTGTTGTTCTGACCTGTGCACTGGTTTGGAGCAACCATAATCACTCTTTTCCACACTATTAACTATAATCAAGGTTCTTGTTTTCCTGAGGCTGCAAACTCTAAGATGGTAGTACTCCTCCTCACTCAAGGATTATGACACAGAATTATGTATGTGAAATGCAACAAAGACCTATATCAAATACGGACAGTTTTCTGATTCCCTTACCGTGTGTGGATAAGGACTCTTTCCAATTTAATGTCCCACAATGCCTTCTGTTGGCTTGTAAGGACTCAGCCTGTGCTGGATTATACTCCACTCTCACCCTAGTGAGACAATTCTTTCCTGTCAAATTTTCTAAATTGTCTTGAGCCAGAAAATTGTTTTAAATCAACCTTTTGTTGGTTCTACTGCTCCAGAATTCATTTGAAGGCATTATTTTGGCATTTGGGGATGGAATTAAGAAGAGCTCAGCCTACCTTTATTCTCCATCTTGGATCTTTCCCTTCTTATCCTATTCTTGCCCACTCCTACTCACATGCTACATGTTCACAGAAGTCACAAAACTGTGTTTTCTGGGTCCACTAGTAATTTATATTGACTAATTTCTCATGTGCTCACTACCATACAACACTCTTTTTACTTTTTCTTAATCAACTCCTTCACTAAGACCAAGGACTCAGGCTGATCCCGAGATCCTCCAGACAGCTAGTCTGGGAGTATATTTTGGCACCCTAACTTGGGAGCTTTAAAAAGCATACTACATTTTGGCACCCAATGTGGGGCTCTAGAAAGCACACAACATTTGGTGCCTAAACGTGGGGCTCTAGAAACAGGGACCTAGCAAAGCAGGGCACAAAGCAGCTCGACTGAACTAATCAGCGAGTTCAGTGGAGGAGTCCCCGTGACCCAGGAATAGGGTAGGTATAAAAATAGTCAAGCAAGAAGATTCCATATGGACTAAACTAGTCAATTTAATTTTTCAGCCAAAATGGGGCAGATAGTAAGAAATGAGACTCCCTCTGTGGGAAGTATGAAGGATACTTAGTTAGGTTAACAGAGAAGCAAGGTTTGTTGGTAACTGAGAAGCAAACAACTGAGTTCTCAGATGCTCTGGAATGCACGTCATTGTGGGTTTGTAAGAAGGAGAGTTTGGAACCAGAGATGTGGAAATTAGTGGGAGAACAAGTAACTGAATACAATGGATTAAGGAATCCCACAAGTTTTAAAAAAAGGAAAGATTTTAATTTGGGTAGCCAGACAAGGAAGTATGAGGAGAAAAACAAGCAGTGATTTGGTCCCCATAGCCCTAGAGGGTACAACACATGAGGCGAAGCTAACAAAGTTTTTTTTTAATATTTTATTGATTTATAATGCTTGTTACTGAGAAGACTTGGAGGGCAGGCCAGTTGGACTAGAAAATAGTTAAGTATCTTAAGTACCATGGCCTGTTGGGCAGAAAAGGAATTAAGTACTTTAAGTACCTTGCTGATGAGCTTGCTTTTCACCTTCAAAGTTCATTTTCAATTCTGCCTATACCTGAGCATGCACCCTTAGGGTCTTCCTTATCTCCTGACCCTCCTCCCTCAACTCTTCCTTTATGAGGAGAGAGGGGAAGGGAGGAAGAGTGAGAGGGGCAATGACACTATCAGCACCACCCACGAAGCAGTTTTGCCCACCCCTATGTGCTCATTACAAGAGGCAGGGCTCATTTCCAGGGCCACAGGCAAAAAACACTTGGGGCATGATGGCAACTATTATTATACCCAGAGAGTCTTTGGGCAAGCCTGTGGGGGAAAGGGATTGCAATTAGGGAGAATAGAGCTGTATGCTGCTGGGACTACTTAGATGTCCCCTGGAGAGCTGAAATCTGTCCCTGTCTGGCTGTAGATCCCTTGCCTCCACTCACAGTCAGCTTGACCATTTCACCTCTTGACAATGCTTACAAAACAGTGTCTATCCATACACTGATTTGGGAAACTGGGGAATGTGTAGCCAGTATCCCAGTCACTAGCCAAAGATTACAGCAAACACCCATTAGTGCGACCCCTTTGAGATGGAAATTTGAAGATAAAACAGGAGTTTCTACTCCTTTTGTAGTAAAAAAAAAAAAAAAAAACCTGTCAATCTATGGGGAAGAAACATCTTACAACAGTTAGAATTATAATTAAGTACTTTGGCTTTTTAGGCAGGGCTGCTGTTGTCCTGCCAGCACTCTCACCTGTTCTCATTCAATGGAAAATTGATAATACCAGTGTGGGTGGAAAAGTGGCCATTAACCAGTGAAAAAATTCAGGCCTTATTAGATATAGTACAGGAGCAACTTGATCAAGGACCTCTATAACTTTCTCTAAATCCTTGGAGTTCCCCTGTATGTGCTGTAAAAAAGAAATCTGGAAAATCCATGTTGTAGGATTTGCTTTTGCAATACCAGCAGCAAATGAGACAAGCCCGAGTGGTCACTGAATTCCTTATACAAGCATTTGCAATTTGCACCCATAAGGGTGTGCCACAAGCAATAAAAACAGATAATGGACCTGCATATACTTCTAAACATTTTGTACACTTTTGTGCACAGTATCAGATTTCACACACCACTGGCATACTTTTTAATCCTCAAGGACAGGCAATAGTAGAGAGGAGAAATAGAGATATCAAGATGCTCCTCCAAAAATAAAAGAAAGGGGGAGCCACGGTAACCCTAAAGAACTTCTAAACTTAACTTTATTGGCTATTAATTTTTTGGTTTTGAATGGAGACGTACTGGCTCCAGCAGACAGGTTTTATAACCCACCAGAAAGGCAGTGTCCAGTGCGAGCAGCTCCAATATCCTTAGATAATTGCCAGATGATGTTGAGCGATTCAGAGAGTGATGAATGAAAGAGAACAGACTAACCACTTGGGGCAGAGGGATTGGTTACATAAGGGTATTAGAGTATATAAAGGTGAAAGAACTCGGAATAAATGGGCTCCGTCTTTGACCAGCCTCGTGGGTCTCCTGCTTCTTCACTTCTCCACTAAGACCAAAAATTCGTCCTGAGATCCTCCAAAGAGCTAGTCCAGACAGTATATTTTGGCACCTCAGCGTGGGGGCTCTAGAAAGCACACTACAATCACAAAGCCTATTCTAAACTATTTGTTTTCTCTTTAAGCTTTCTTTCAGAAAAGGACTTTGCTTTTCTAAGAGAGAGAGAGAGAGATTGATTTACATTGAACTGCCTTCTCTTTCCTATTCTAGTTATCAAAATTTTATATTGCTATAAATCATCTGATTCACTCATTGCTGTTAAAGAGATAGTCATTCTCTTCATGTAGGTCAATCGTTTTCCTTATGCCTCATTTTTACCATCTCCTTCAATAGCTTGCTCCCACAATTATCTTCCCTCTCTTCCTCCTTTTCCCTCTCCCCCCCCCCCTCCCTCCCTCCGTCTCTGTCTGTCTCTGTCTCTCTCTGTCTTTATTCTCTCTCTCTCTTCTTCCTCCTTTTCTTTTTTCTAAAAGTTATTTAAATCATTCTTGAGACTTCATTGGTTTAGGTAATTAAAGTTCAAACCACTGACAGTTTTCCAGTCACCAAAATACAAAAATCCTAAAATATCTAGGGATAGATAGGCTTAATACTCTCTGGCAAATACAAAGAAAGGAAAATAACATCCAACTGAACTGATGCTGCAATTCTGCTTAACATTCTTTATACAATATCATTAAGAAAACCTTTTTTATTTTTTTGGATGTTACATGATTGCTTATTAAATATTAGATGTACTAGTGTCTCCTTCAGTGACAGTCTCAAAAATAAATCATCTCACTATCTGTGTCACATTTGGTCCTGAACAATTTGACAATTACCATTCTCTCAAGATAGTGTCCTCACTTCCCTTTCTCAGATAAACTCCTAGAATATCACTTATTCTAGTTGCTATGGCATCCCTTCCTTCTCTTCAACACCTTGCAACCTCATCATTCAACTGAATTTTCTCTCTCCTAACTGACCAAATTTTCTTAAATATGTTTCTTCCGTCTTCATTTTTTTTGTATTTCTCTGCAGCATTTGACAGTGCTGACTATTCTCTCCTTCTGGATCTTCCCTCTTTTTTGGATTTTTGTGTCACTACCTGTCTCAGGAAGTGATAGTTTTCTCAGTCTCTTTTGTTGGATAATTATCTAGGTCCTATTATGTGTCCTTCAAGAGTCTGTTATGTCCCTCTTGGAAAACAGAGCCTTATACTATATTCTCTCTTGGTGTTCTCATCAACTTTCTTTAGTTCAACCACTATCCCTACGCAGAAAATTATAACTTCTTAACCCTAATTTCTATACCAAAAATGTTTTCACTTGGGGTGTATACAGCCCCAAGAATCCCATGGACAGATTTCAGGAGATGTGTGAAGTTGGATAGGAAAAATTATGATTGTTCTTACTAGTCTCCAATTCATGCCAATGATGTTGCCATTACTCAAAACAATTTTGTAGTTCTCCTTTCAAAAAAGTTTTCAGCCTATATGTTTATAGGCTATGCATGGGAATCAGTCTAGTCACTTGAAAGTCAACCTTTTTTTTTTTTTTTTTTTTTTTTTTTTTACTGAAGTACCACCTCTTTGGTCTCCCCCAATTCAAATCACAGGTTATATCTTCCATGGACGATTATTACATTCTATATATCAGTATTCCTAATGATATCTCATGCACCCCTGCCTTAAATACTTACTTTATACAATTATCTCAAAACAGAAGTTTTTGTTGAAATGAAACAGTTCAGAAATTTTTAACTTGATGTTCATGAACCTGTCTTTTTTAATATTTTGTTTAATAAAACTCAAGTTACCCTAGGGGAAACCTGCTTCTTTGTGTTTCCCTACCATGTGTCTGTAAGACAGGTAAGCAGTTCAATTGACTAAAGGCCATAAAACCATGAGAAAACTTCAGACTAAGAATTCAGAAAATTTAAACTATAAAAATAAAATGTTATTTTCTGTAAGCATTTAAAAAAGATATTTAAACAGTTATACATTCATATACCTTGGGTCTTCTCCCTACTCATAATATCCACTAAACCTGAGCACTCAACCTAAGAGGAAATACAGATAAAGCATTTATTAAGTACTTAACATCCCATATGCTGTACCAAGCGTTAATGAAACAAACACAAGCAATGCAGGAGCCTACATTCTAGTGGATAAGGACAACTTGTAAATGGTATCTGGAAAGGGAGAAGAACATGGTTGTCTGGAAATGAAGAAGGCCTAATTCCAGGCAAGATAAGGAGGTGGCTTATCTATCAGAATATGGTATCCTGTGGGACAGAGACCAAGCAAGGAAGTAGTACTGGAAATGAGGATGGTGACCAGAGTATAGGCTGCATAGTTTGAAAATGGTGGCCAACAGGTGATGTGGAAATCCATAAAGACACAAATTACTGTAAAGATAAAAGTTTCTATACCTACTTACCCACCATGGCTATTCCATTGCCTCGTTGACTTGATATATAACATATCAAATGCATGAACATGTTTTATCTATGATGTTATACAGTCAACAACTATAGCAACCTAGTCTTTGACAAACCCAAAGACCCCAGCTTTTGGGATAAGAACTTACTGTTTGACAAAAATTGCTGGGAAAATTGGAAACTAATATGGCAGAAACTAGGCATTGATCCACACTTAACGCCGTACACCAAGATAAGGTCAAAATGGGTTCATGACCTAGGCATAAAGAATGAAATTATTAATAAATTAGAGGAACACAGGATAGTTTACCTCTCAGACCTGTGGAAGGGGAAGGATTTTATGACCAAAGAAGAATTAGAGATCATTACTGATCACAAAATAGAAAATTTCGATTATACCAAACTGAAAAGTTTTTGTACAAACAAAACTAATGCAGACAAGATTAGAAGGGAAGCAATAAACTGGGAAAATATTTTTACAGTCAAAGGTTCTGATAAAGGCCTCATTTCCAAAATATATAGAGAATTAACTCTAATTTATAAAAAATCAAGCCATTCTCCAATTGAAAAATGGTCAAAGGATATGAACAGACAATTCTCAGATGAAGAAATTGAAACTATTTCTAGTCATATGAAAAGATGCTCCAAGTCATTATTAATCAGAGAAATGCAAATTAAGACAACTCTAAGATACCACTACACACCTGTCAGATTGGCTAAGATGACAGGAAAAAATAATGATGATTGTTGGAGGGGATGCGGGAAAACTGGGACATTGATGCATTGTTGGTGGAGTTGTGAATGAATCCAACCATTCTGGAGAGTAGTTTGGAACTATGCTCAAAAAGTTATCAAACTGTGCATACCCTTTGATCCAGCAGTGTTACTACTGGGCTTATATCCCAAAGAGATTATAAAGAAGGGAAAGGGACCTGTATGTGCACGAATGTTTGTGGCAGCCCTCTTTGTAGTGGCTAGAAACTGGAAACTGAGTGGATGCCCATCAGTTGGAGAATGGCTGAATAAATTGTGGTATATGAATATTATGGAATATTATTGTTCTGTAAGAAATGACCAACAGGATGATTTCAGAAAGGCCTGGAGAGACTTACATGAACTGATGCTGAGTGAAATGAGCAGGACCAGGAGATCATTATATACTTCAACAACAATACTATATGATGACCAGTTCTGATGGACCTGGCCATCCTCAGCAAGGAGATCAACCAAATCATTTCCAATGGAGCAGTAATGAACTGAACCAGCTATGCCCAGAGAAAGAACTCTGGGTGATGACTAAAAACCATTACATTGAATTCCCAATCCCTATATTTATGCCCACCTGCATTTTTGATTTCCTTCACAAGCTAATTGTACAATATTTCAGAGTCTGATTCTTTTTGTACAGCAAAATAACGTTTTGGTCATGTATACTTATTGTGTATCTAATTTATATTTTAATATATTTAACATCTACTGGTCATCCTGCCATTTAGGGGGGGGGGGGGGGGGGGTAAGAGGTGAAAAATTGGAACAAAAGGTTTGGCAATTGTTAATGCTGTAAAGTTACCCATGCATATAACCTGTAAATAAAAGGCTATTAAAAAAATAAAAAAAATTTTTTTTTTAATTTAAAAAAAAATGAAATGACCAACAGGATGATTTCAGAAAGGCCTGGAGAGACTTACATGAACTGATGCTGAGTGAAACGAGCAGGACCAGGAGATCATTGTATACTTCAACAACAATGCTATATGATGACCAGTTCTGATGGACCTGGCCATCCTCAGCAAGGAGATCAACCGTTTCCAATGGAGCAGTAATGAACTGAACCAGCTGTGCCCAAAGAAAGAAGTCTGGGAGATGACTAAAAACCATTACATTGAATTCCCAATCCCTATATTCATGCCCACCTGCATTTTTTATTTCCTTCACAAGCTAATTGTACAATATTTCAGAGTCTGATTCTTTTTGTACAGCAAAATAACAGTTTGGTCATGTATACTTATTGTGTATCTAATTTATATATTAATATATTTAACATCTACTGGTCATCCTGCCATCTGGGGGAGGGGGTGGAGGGTAAGAGGTGAAAAATTGGAACAAGAGGTTTGGCAATTATTAATGCTGTAAAGTTACCCATACATATAACCTGTAAATAAAAAGCTATTAAATAAAAAAAATCTATGATGTTATAACTCAATTATGAAACTCTTCATACAATTATTGCAGAATAAAATAGTTTAGTATAATGGTTTCATTGCATGTATTTTAAATATTAGCTATCAACCAAAAAATGGGCACAAGTAATTATAGTTATAGAAAGGAAAAATGAATTTCTCTTTCAGAGCATCAGACTGAGACACAGAAAAGACTAAGATTATATTTCTTTGAAAAAATATTATTCATGTATTTCTTTTATGGAAAATGTTATGTTTATTCCCAAATGAAGGTACTTAGATCTTTTATATAGAAAATGCTAGTGAGCTCATTTATCTAAAAGGAACAGAAATTTCTGTATTCTTATTTTTAGTTACTTAAAATTTTTTTTCTGCTGCTTATTTGCCACCTAAATACACACATAGTTGAGTAGAGAAATACATTTCACTTAATAGAAAAATAGAATGGAAAGAACAGAAGAGAGGCAGAATTTAGAGTGATGGTAGATCATAAAAAGCAAAACAAATTCCAAACATATACAAAAACATTTATAACTCTTTTTAAAGTGACAAAGAATGGGAATCTTAGGAGGTAGCCATAAATTGAGAAATTGATGAACAAGTTATGTATTGTGCTATAAGAAGTGATGAAAGGAATGGTTTCAGAGGTATCAGGAGATTTATAAGAACTTCAGAGTGAAGTTAATAGAACTAGAATAATTTCTATAATGACAACAATATGATAAAGACAAACTTTGAAAGAATTAGGAACTCTGACCGGTATAACTGATTCCAAAGAAGTAATAATCAAACATGCTACTAACTTACTGATAGAGAAACGAAGGATTCGGTAAGCAGAATAAGGCATATATTTTGGAGACAATCAATATGAAATATATTTTTCTTAACTATACATGTTTGTAACAGGAGTTTTGTCTTTCTTTTGCCCTCAATTACAGATGAGGCTAAGGTAAAAGAAAAAGTGAGTTTCTGTTTGAAATATATGTGCATAAATACAATTACAAAAGAAGAAAAATATGTTTGAAAATAAATATTCTATTTTAAATTCTAAAAGATCAAGTTAAGAGTTATTACAAATAGGAATGTAACCATATACTTACTCTCTAGGGATCCTTTATCCTGACTCACATTCATATTGACAAGTGAAGTCCCTAGAGGATATTCCTACTTATCCCCTTCACTTATCCACCTCAGGATTGTAAGGGTACATCCCTGAAGGGTTAGGGTATCTTTCTATACTATAGCCTTGAGGCTCCCTTCCAGTATGTTGAAGTCAATATCAATCACTAATTATCTCTTGAATATCGTCTAACCAGATTATTATCTCCTCAATTATCATTAATATGATGAATTAGTTACTATATCTATCATTTAACCAATTGATAGTAATTAGCTTTACAGTAGTGTTATTTTCTGAAAAGATATAGAAATTCTGCTGTAAAGATGTATAAAAAATACATGTATACCTTGTTCTAGAAATTAGAGGTGGAAAGGATATTGTATCAGAAAAAGGGTAAAGTGGCGGTACTATATCTCACAAAGAGGCAAAGGAAACCTATTATATCTGAGAGAAAGAATGGAGGGGGATGAATATAGTGGGTATTTTACTGCCATAAGAATTGACTTTAAGAGAAAAAATTTTAGACATATTCAATATATGGTGAAACTTCTTCCATCTCATTGAAAAGCGAGAAGGGAAAAGGAAAAGGAAGAATAAGCTAAGCAGAAGGGAATACAGAAACTGTGAGGAAAGGAGAAGATAGGGGGAGGAACTCTAAGGCGGGGAGGAGGGATACTAAAAAGGGAGGGCTGTGAGAAGCAAGTGGTGCTCACAAGTTTAATACTGGGAAGGGGATAAGGGGGAAAGAAGGGAGAAAAGCATAAATAGAGGTTAACAAGATGGCAAGTAATATAGAATTATAATTTTAACCATAAATGTGAACGGGGTAAACTCCCCCATAAAGAGAAAGCGATTAGCAGAATGGATTAAAAGCCAGAATCCTACAATATGTTGTTTATAGGAGACACACCTGAAGCAGGGAGATACATGCAGAATAAAGATAAAAGGATGGAGCAAAATCTACTATGCTTCAGGTGAAGTCAAAAAAGCAGGGGTAGCCATCCTGATCTCAGATCAAGCAAAACAAAATTGATCTTAATTAAAAGAGATAAGGAAGGGCACTATATCTTGCTAAAGGGTAGCATAAATAATGAAGCAATATCAATATTAAACATATATGCACCAAGTGGTGTAGCATCTAAATTCTTAAAAGAGAAATTAAGAGAGCTGCAAGAAGAAATAGATGGCAAAACTATAATAGTGGGAGATCTCAACCTTGCACTCTCAGAATTAGATAAATCAAATCACAAAATAAATAAGAAAGAAGTCAAAGAGGTAAATAGAATACTAGAAAAGTTAGATATGATAGACATCTGGAGAAAACGAAATGAGACAGAAAGAAGTACACTTTTCTTTCAGCAGTTCATGGAACCTATACAAAATAGACCATATATTAGGACATAAAAACCTCAAACTCAAATGCAGTAAGGCAGAAATAGTGAATGCATCCTTTTCAGACCATGATGCAATAAAAATTACACTAACAAAAAAGCCAGGGAAAGTAGACAAAAATAATTGGAAACTAAATAATCTCATACTATTAGAATGATTGGGTGAAACAGCAAATCATAGAATAATTAATAATCTCACCCAAGAAAATTACAATAATGAGACATCATATCAAAATGTGGATGCAGCCAAAGCGTAATAAGGGAAATTTAATCTCTAGAGGCCTACTTGCATAAAATAGAGAAAGAGAAGGACAACAAATTGGGGCTTGCAACTAAAAATGCTAGAAAAGGAACAAATTAACCCCCCCTAGTCAAACACTAAACTTGAAATTCTAAAAATAAAAGGAGAGATCAATAAATTGAAAGTAAAAAATCTATTGAATTAATTAATAGAACTAAGAGTTGGTTCTATGAAAAAACCAACAAAATAGACAAACCCTTAGTAAATCTGATTTAAAAAGGAAAGAGGAAAATCAAATTGTTAGTCTTAAAAATGAAAAGGGAGAACTCGCCACTAATGAAGAGGAAATTGGAGCAATAATTAGGAATTACTTTGCCCAACTTTATGGCAATAAATTCGACAACTTATGGAAGAATACCTTCAAAAATATAGCTTGCCCAGATTAACAGAGGAAGAAGTAAATATCCTAAACAGTCCCATCTTAGAAAAAGAAATAGAACAAGCTATTAACCAACTCCCTAAGAAAAAATCCCCAGCACCAGATGGATGGATTTACATGTGAATTCTACCAAACATTTAAAGAACAATTAACCCCAATGCTATATAAACTATTTGAAAAAATAGGAACTGAAGGAGTCCTACCAAACTCCTTTTACGACACAGACATGGTACTGATACCTAAACCAGGTAGGCTGAAAACAGAGAAAGAAAATTATAGACCAATTTCTCTAATGAATATCGATTCTAAAATCTTAAATAAAATATTAGCAAAAAGATTACAGAAAATCATCCCCAGGATAATACACTATGATCAAGTAGGATTTATACCAGGAATGCAGGGCTGGTTCAACATTAGGAAAACTATTAGCATAATTGACTATATCAATAAGCAAACTAACAAAAACCATATGATCATCTCAATAGATGCAGAAAAAGCATTTGATAAAATCCAACACCCATTCCTAATAAAAACACTTGAGAATATAGGAATAAATGGACTTTTTCTTAAAATAGTCAGGAGCATATATTTAAAACCATCAGTAAGCATCATATTCAATGGGGAAAAACTGGAATCTTTCCCAGTAAGATCTGGAGTGAAGCAAGGTTGCCCACTGTCACCATTATTATTCAATATTGTATTAGAAACACTAGCCTCAGAAATAAGAGTCGAGAAAGAGATTAAAGGAATCAGAATAGGCAGTGAGGAAACCAAACTATCACTCTTTGCAGATGATATGATGGTATACTTAGAGAAACCTAGAGATTCTACGAAAAAGCTATTAGAAATAATCCATAACTTTAGCAAAGTTGCAGGTTATAAAATAAATCCCCATAAATCCTCAGCATTTTTATACATCATCAACAAAATCCAACAGCAAGAGATACAAAGAGAAATTCCATTCAGAATAACTGTCGACAGCATAAAATATTTGGGAATCTATCTACCAAAGGAAAGTCAGGAATTATATGAGCTAAATTACAAAAAACTTTCCACACAAATAAAGTCAGACTTAAACAATTGGAAAAATATCAAGTGCTCCTGGATAGGTCAAGCGAATATAATAAAGATGACAATACTCCCTAAACTAATCTATTTATTTAGCTCTATACCAATCAGACTTCCAAGAAAATATTTTAATGATCTAGAAAAAATAACAACAAAATTCATATGGAATAATAAAAGGTCAAGAATCTCAAAAGAATTAATGAAAAAAAAAATCAAATGAAGGTGGCCTAGCTGTACCTGATCTAAAACTATATTATAAAGCAGCAGTCACCAAAACCATTTGGTATTGGCTAAGAAATAGATTAGTTGATCAGTGGAACAGGTTAGGTTTACAAGACAGAATAGTCAACTATAGCAATTTAGTGTTTGACAAACCCAAAGATCCTAACTTTTGGGATAAGAATTCATTATTTGACAAAAACTGCTGGGATAACTGGAAATTAGTATGGCAGAAATTAAGAATGGACCCACACTTAACACCGTATACATAAGATCAAAATGGGTCCATGATTTACACATAAAGAACGAGATTATAAACAAATTGGAGGAACATAGGATAGTTTATCTCTCAGACTTGTGGAAGAGGAAGAAATTTGTGACTAAAGACGAACTAGAGACCATTATTGATCACAAAATAGACAATTTTGATTACATCAAATTAAAAAGCTTCTGCACAAACAAAACTAATGTAAACAAGATTAGAAGGGAAGCAACAAACTGGGAAAACATCTTCACAGTTAAAGGTTCTGATAAAGGCCTCATTTCCAAAATATATAGAGAACTGACTCTAATTTATAAGAAACCAAGCCATTCTCCAATTGATAAATGGTCAAAGGATATGAACAGACAATTTTCAGATGATGAAATTGAAATCATTACCACTCATATGAAAGAGTGTTCCAAATCATTATTAATCAGAGAAATGCAAATTAAGACAACTCTGAGATACCACTACACACCTGTCAGATTGGCTAAGATGACAGGAAAAAATAATGATTGTTGAGGGATGGGGAAAACTGGGACACTGACATTGTTGGTGGAGCTGTGAACGAATCCAACCATTCTGGAGAGCAATCTGGAATTATGCCCAAAAAGTTATCAAACTGTGCATACCCCTTGATCCAGCAGTGTTTCTACTGGGCTTATACCCCAAGGAGATACTAAAGAAGGGAAAGGGACCAATATGTGCCAAAATGTTTGTGGCAGCCCTGTTTGTAGTGGCTAGAAGCTGGAAACTGAGTGGATGCCCATCAACTGGAGAATGGTTGGGTAAATTGTGGTATATAAAGGTTATGGAATATTATTGTTCTGTAAGAAATGACCAGCAAGATGAATACAGAGAAGCTTGGAGAGAATTACATGAACTGATGCTAAGTGAAATGAGCAGAACCAAGAGATCATTATATACGTCAATAATGATACAGTATGAAGATGTAATCTGATGGAAGTGGATTTCTTTGACAAAGAGACCTAATTCAGTTTCAATTGATCAATGATGGACAGAAGCAGCTACACCCAAAGAAAAAAACACTGGGAAATGAATGTAAACTGTCTGCATTTTTGTTTTTCTTCCAGGGTTATTTCTACCTTCTGAATCCAATTCTCCCTGTGCAACAAGAAAACTGTTTGGATCTGCACACATACATTGTATATAGGATATACTAGGACATATTAAACATATATAGGACTGCTTACCATCTAGGGGAGGGGGTGGAGGGTGGGAGGGAAATATCGGAACAGAAGTGAATACAAGGGATAATGGTGTAAAAAAAATTACCCTGGCATGGATTCTGTCAATAAAAAGTTACTATAAAAAAAAAAGATATAGAAAGAACATAAGTACAAACACAATACTCCACCCCAAAAAACTAGAGATACAGTTTTCCCTGTCATATCTTGATCGCTGGGTAAAATGAGCTCAGACTTATAAAGTATTTGCTCCACCCAATTTGTTTCTGAATTAAAGCATAGCTGATAGATGAAATCACTCAGTTATTTAAAGAAATCTTAGGGGCTCAGGGTTAATTCACAGGTAGGCAGGTGTCTCCCTAAAAAAGAGTATAAAAGTCAGGGTAGCAAAGTAGCTCCAGAATTTATTTTATGTCACGGACTCAAGGCCTTTCTCCAATTTGATAGCCTTCCTCTATAAATTCTCCAATTTATTAACATCCTGATTAAACTGTGGTGCACAGAACTAAACACAATACTGAAGTCTGAGTGCAGAATACCTTGAGACTATCACTTCCTCATCCTTACTCCCTCTTTTTTAAATTTCATTTTTAATTTCTGGAATAAATCAATAATTTTTCATAACATAATACAATAAAAAATGATTGCACATGAAACTGCAAATTTACACAACTTACTATTCCTTTCAAATATGCAATAAATCATATAAATTTCTTTTTCTTCCCTGCTCTCCTACCTCAGAGATGGCTACCATTAGATACAAATAGGTATATATGTATAAAATTAGTCTATAAATACTTCTATTTGTCAGTTCTTTTTCTTGATGCAAATAGCATCTTTCTTCATGTTAATTTGGGTATTTATAATATTGAAAATAATTTATTCACTCATTCATTCTATAGCAAAACTATATTATTATTTCATACAATATTTTCTTGGTTCTGCTCTTTTTCAGTCTTTATTATTTCACACAAGTACTTCCATGTTGTTATCTTTTTTTAAATCATCCAGCTTATCATTTCTTATGGCACAGTAGTATTCCATCACAATCATATACCACAACTTGTTCAGCCATTCTCTGACAGGCATCCTGATCTTTGCCACCACAAAGAAAGACTATAAATATTTTAGAACATAAAGATTCTTCCTCTTTCCCTAATAATGTTTGGAAATAGATTAAGTTGTGGTATTGTTGGATCAAAGGGTATAGTTAGTTTAATTACTCTTTGGTTATAATTCCAGGCTGCTCTCCGAAACAGTTGGATCATTTCACAATTCCACCAACAATTCCCTCTTAATGCAGCCCCACATCAAATCAGGCTTTTTTTGGCTTCTACATCACACTTTTATTTACCCTGTGATTGCCAAATATTTGCTGTAATAATTAATATTTTCATAAGAATGTCAATTATATTTACTTATTGATAATTCTCCTTTATGTATTAGAATATTTAAATCATTTATAATTATTCAATACTAAATTTGTACTTTTAGTTTCAATTTGTCTATTCTCTGTCAGATCTTCTCAAAATTAATAAAGTAGCTCTCTCTTTTACCATACTTGTGATCACTGAATTTCCTAACACATGATCAAATGGTTAACAATTAACAATGTATAATACAGTAACTAACATACTGTTGATTGTTGGCAAGAACTTATCATTAGCCTTAATTAACTAAGTTTTTGAATTTGTTTCATTGTAGAATTAATTCTATTCCAAATTTTTGTACCAGCAAGATCATTTCCTCTATGTAGCTCCATCTGTTCAGGGAAATTTTGTTACAAGGAACCATAGTAACGCCTATTATTTCATAACACATTGAAGAAATGGTTTTCAAATGTCTCTGGCAAAGACAAGGTACATACAAAAGGAGATGCTACAATCCACTGGAAGAGGTACTTCTAACAAAAACTCAATGTACATTTTCTGACAGTGATTGATGGAATGTCATAATAAAGTAGTTAGGAAATCACTGGAATGCCTTTTAAGAGAGAGATTTTCCACACTATACTGAATCTTATTAGTTTTAAAATAATTTTGCCTTTCATTCTTCTGAACTTTAAAAGATATCAATAAACATGAACATTTCCAAGAACAGAAAAAAAGAAAATTGTGGAATGAAACCATGAATCTCTATTATGTGCAGTTTGAGTTGGGGGGGGTGAATTTGGGGTTTGGACTCTTTTGGGTATACAAACAATTCAACATGCTTCTTTCAAAGCTATGCTGCTTATCTGTAACACCTTCTGAATTTATCTTTTGTAATTTAAGTGCTTCAATGGCTCTTTTTTCTTTCCTTATTTCTTTGGGGTTTTTGGGAATCACTATTATGAGTCAAATTTACTTGCCCAAATCCTCTAACTAAATTAAAAAGGAAAAAAAAAAAAACATCCATTATAATAAATCAACAAACTGATCATCAAAACAAACACACACATTATCCAAGGCTGAAGATAGCTTTCTTATTCTACAACCTAATCCACTATCATTCTGTGAGGAAGTGGCAAGCATGTGCACTTCATCATCAGGTCTTTACAATCATGGTTAATCATTGAATTAAGTCTTTTGTAGTTGTTTTTCTTTATAATATCATAGTGAAGATGTAAATTGTTCTCCTCCTTCTGCGTACCTTACTATGGAACAGCTCACACAAGTCTTCCAAAGTCCCCTGAAGTCACTCCTTTCTTCACTTCTTAGTAAAATATAATTTCATTACATCCATTTGCCATTATGTGTTTAATCATTCACCATTATGCTTGGCTATAAGAAAATGTGTTGCGATAAATATTTTTTCCTATGAATCACTGAACTAATTTTTTTAATTCTTTGGGATATATTTCTAATAGTGATATTGCTAAGTTAAAATATATGAAAAGTTTAGGCACTACTGGAGTATAGTTCCAAAATGCTTTTCAGAATGACTTGACCATTTCAAAGCTGTAACAATACAGTATTGTGCCTGTCCTCCTGAGTGAGATGAAATCCTCTCAGAGTTAAAGAGATGTTTATGCTAGGAAAGTATCTCTCATTCCGAAGGACCCAGAATATCCTCTATCTTGCTTTGTAAATCAAATTGGTTTTGACAGCTAAAGTACATCCTGACCAAAACTAAAAAGTTATCAAAACCTCCAGACTAGAAAGAAAGGGGGTCAATGCCTCACCATCTGATGAAACATGTTATGAAAAACATTCCTTTCTTTACTTTTGTGCTAGGGTAGATTTCTACGAATAGATTGTACCTCAGCAAATGGGTAAAAGGGGAAGAAGGGAGAGGGAAGTTTGCAGTTAGAGTCTATATAATCTGCTTTGCTGGAAACATAACATACACACACACACACACACACACACACACACACACAACCATGCACATATCACTCTATTGATACTATATTTGCTCAAGTAATAAACTGAACCAGCTTCGCCAAACGAAAGAACTCTAGGAGATGACAAAAAAAACATTACATTGAATTCCTAATCCTTATATTTTTGCCCACCTGCATTTTTTATTTCCTTCATTGGCTAATTGTACAACATTTCAGAGTCCGATTCTTTTTGTACAGCAAAATAACGGTTTGGTCATGCATACTTATTGTGTATCTATTTATATTTTAATATATTTAACATCTATTGGTCATCCTGCCATCTGGGGGAGAGCGTAGGGGGAAGGAGGGGAAAAATTGGAACAAGAGGTTTGGTAATTGTCAATGCTGTAAAATTACCCATGCATATAACTTGTAAATAAAAGGCTATTAAAATAAATTAAAAATAAATAAAAAATAAAAATAAGATACTATATTTGCTCAGAAAGTGTTCTTTTTTGAGGAAGCTAATAAATTTTCCTTTTTTCTACACTTATCCTGAAACTTTGGAATTATTGGTAAGGGTCTGCATGTCCCACATACCTAGAAAATTATCATTTTTCGGATGATGTGAAGTGGAATGTCTGAGTTATTTTAATTTGCATTTCTCTTATTAATAACCTGGAATATTTTTTCATATACTTGATGAAACTTTGAAAAATGTGTGGTTATATCCTTTGACCATCTATCAACCGGGAAATGTTTTTGATATTATGTATTTATGCCAATTCCCTATAAATATTGGATATCAGAACTTTTTAAAAGAAATTTCCTACAATTATTCCCCCCACCTCCAATTTATTCTCTTCTCTTCTAATTTTCACTGCACTAGTTTTGTTTGTGCAAAAACTTTTCAATTTATATTACCAAAATGAGCTATTTTCTCTCTTATGAAACTCTTCATCCTTTATTTGATCTCTCCCTCTCTTCCCTATCCAGAGTTGAGAAAGTCATCTTATTTCTCTAATTTGTTTATGATGTGAACATCTCTATCTTTATATCTAAGTCATACATCTCTTTGGAGCTTACTTTGGGATATAATAAGTGGGATATTGTAAGATATTATTCCAAACATATTTCTGCTACTGCTTTCCAATTTTTCTAAAAGTTTTTGGTAGAATAGTATGTTCTTATGCCATAAATGGGTCTTAGGTGTTTATCAAAAAATTTTGCTATGTTTGGTTGCTTCCTTATGTTATGTATTTGTTTCATCCATCCATAATTCTTTTTTTCTATTAGTCTATTCTAATATTTTGATGATTACTGCTTTGTTATATAGTTTGACATCTGATAATGCTAGAACCAAATGCTTCTCTTTTTTTGTTTTCATTATTTCTCTTAAGATTTTTGACCTTTTGTTCCATTAGATGACTTTTGCTATCATTTTTTTCTAGTCCTGTGAAGGGAACAATATGTCCTTTAGTTCTGCCATGTAGCTTGAGCTAACTGTTCCTGAGGCCCTACCTAATACAAGTTACTTAGTTATTTTTCCTTAAAAGGTCTCAAAACTTTCTTTGATTGGCTCAAGGGTTTGGCTCAGGTTCCCAATGTAGTTTCTTGTTCGAAGTACCAAAATCCATAAGCTTTATGAATCTTCTGACGATAGACAGAGTACAACTAAAGTTAACAAGGTCTGCTAGGCTAAATTAATATTGTATTGCCACTGAATATTCTTGTTGAATGTACTTCTGCTATGTCAAAAAAATCTTTTCCTAATTGTTAAATGACGATGATCTCTTGTCAAATCCAATGGCTTTTACTCAATACTTACCCTTCTCCTCCTCTCTGAAATTCAGCACCTTCTCCTCCTTCATACTTTCTTCTGGTTCTCCTCCAACCTATCTGACCTGACCCCTCCTCAGTCTTCTTTGCTGAACCCTCATCTAGATCACACCCTCTAATCATAAGTATCCCTCGGGTGTCTGTCCTAGGCCCTCTTCTCTTCTTTCTCTATATTACTTTAGTTGGTGATATCATCAGCTCTCATGGATTTAATTATCACCTCTATTAAGCTAATATTCAAATCAACATTTCTTACTCCAATTCCTTTCCTGACCTTCAGTCTCACACTTCTGACATCTTGAACTGCATGTACAGACATCTTAAAATTCATTATGTCCAAAACAAAACTCATATATTTTTCTCCAAAATCTTCCTGACTTCCAAATTTCTCTATTAATGTAGAGGCAACACTAAAGTCTTAGTCCTTTGGGTTTGCAACCTAGGAGTCATCTAGGACTATCTTCACCCCATCCAAGATATAGCCAAAGTCTATTCATCACCTTTACAATTGCTCTCCTTAACACTGCCATCACTATGATGCAAGCCCTCATCACTTTATTCCTGAGTCTTTGGTGGTTTAATTGGTATGGCATTAAGCTAATTTATGTAATTTATGAGTAAACCATAAGCAATTATAATCTCTCCAATCATCTTAATATGTCATAATTTCTGCAGAGTGTTTTGTAACACTTTTATAAGCCTAAAACTGTATTCATATAATACCTATGTCTGAGCTAGTTATTTTGAATGGAATTTCTCTTCTTTTGATTTTCATAATTAGATTTTCCTTTTTTTAAAAAATAAGAGTAATTAACACTTTATCTTTGTTACTATTTTTCTGTATGCATTCCCACATTACTCCCCCAGGAGAAAAAAACCAAAAACTAGTTTAATTTTTCAGTTCACTAGGCTTCAAGATTTGTTTTTTGTTTGCAAAGTTATTAATCTCTTCTTTGATTTTCAGACTACCTATAATGATGTTTATTAGAGGTTTTTTTCCCTGTTCTGATTTTTTTCAGTTGCATGCACAATTTATTGACCTGTTATGTCAATTACAATGTTTAAAGAAAGAAATTTTTTTCCTTAAGCATTGCTTTGACTGCATCCCAAAATTTTTTTAAATATTGTATTGTCTTTCTGTTTAATGAAATTATGGTTTTTATGACTTGTTTTTTCACCGCTTTTTTAGAATAACTTATATAGGCTCCATCTAAGTTTAAATCTTTTCTTTAAAGATTGTTTAATGATTATAATTTTTATTACATTGTATTCAGTAAAGAATATGTTTAATACTTAATACTTCTATTTTTAACATTTGTTTATAAGATTTTTATATCTCAGCATGTGATAATTTGAGCCCAGAACTAATCCAATCTTTTGGATGCCTAGATCAATGATTATTTATACTGAACAATATCGTTCTGTGTCCACTGCATATCTATATTATATAACCTCAACTGAGCCCTCATTGATGCTGGACAATCCTTCTATATCTCCCTGATTAATTCACGCACCATAGTGTTACTCCCCAACCTTTTTATCTTTCCTCAAACTTCTTATGGGATTTTCTTCCCTCACCCTGTCAGTTAAGAACTTTGCCTATTAATAATAAAAAAAAAAAATTGAGGCCTTTCACTGAGAATTTTCTTTATTCCCCTCCTACTCATTTTCTATCACTCAGATACTTTCTTTCACTATCTCCTTCACTTCTCTCAAATGAAGGAGTTCTTCTCCTTGCCAGGAATACTCCTCTACCTGAACAAGTGATTCCATTCTACCATATCCTCTAATATATCACCTACTCTGTCATTCCCAATTTTTCATTTATCCTCAATCTCTCCCCATCACAGACCATTTTCCTACTATCTACAAACATACCCCATGTCTGCCAATCTTCCAAAAAGCCCCACTTGATTCTTCTATCCCCAGTGAAATTCCTTATCTCTTCTCTATTTTTTGGCTAAACTCCTAGAAGTACTTCCATTTCTTTTCCTCTTTCTCTTAAACTCACTCTAATCTAAATTTCGACTTCATCATTCCAATGAAATTGCTCTCTCCAAAGTTACCAAAGATCTCATGTCATATCCAATGTTCTTTTCTCATTCTGCTTGACCTCTCTGCAGACTGTGACATTATCAATCATATTCTTCTCCTTAATACTAAGTTTTCAGTACACTACTCTCTTGGTTCTCCTCCTATCTGAACCCTTCTCAATCTCCTTTCTTCATCCAAATCACTCCTGCTATCTGTAACTGTCCCATGAGGCTCTGTACTATTTCACTTAGTGATCTCAACCTTTTCCAAGGATTTAATCATCATCTCTATGCTGATGATTCACAAATCTACATAACCAATTTTAACCACTCTGCTGACCTCTAAACTTATTGTTTCTAATTGCTTATTAGACATCTTAGACTTAAAACTGATTGCCCTGTAGACATTTTAAATTCAACATGTCTAAAATGGAATTGATTGCTATTGACAACACCGCCTCCCAGTCCACAGGCTCACAACTTAGATGTCATTCTCCACTCTCCACTATCTCTCACATCTTTAGCTATCTGTTACCAAGACCTGTCAGTTTCATTTCACAACAGCTTTTGAATACAACTCCTTCTCCCCCTGACACTGCCAGTAGCTTAATGCAAACCCTTTTCTCTTCATGCCTGAACTATAGCAACAGCCTACCAACTGGTCAGTCTGCTACAAGTCTTTCCTATTCATCCCATTCCAATTCATCCTCTACTCAGTCAGAAAAAATGATTTTCCTGAAGCATGAATCTGACTCAAAAAACTCTAGTAGTTCCCTACTGACTCCAGAATCAAATATAAAATATTGTTTAGTTTTCAAAGTCCTTTATAACCTACACTTGTGTAGACTTCTTAGCCTTTTATCCTACCGTGCAGCCTTCAATCCAATGACAATGGTTTCCTTGTTTTTCCACAAACAAAACACTCCATTATCTCTCAAATCTAGACATTTTTACTGGCTATTCCCCATGACTGAAATGCTCTCCATCTTCATGTTCATCTCCTAGCTTCCCTGACTTTCTTTAAGACCCAGCTAAAATTTTATCTTCCATAAACAGTCTCTCTCTTAATTCTAGCACTTTCTGTTGATTATTGCCTTGCTTATACATAATTCCTTGCATGTTGTCTCCCTGAGTAGATTGTGACTTCCTAGAGAGCAGGGACGTCATCTTTTTGCTTTTCTTTCTATTCCCAGCACCTAACACAGTGCCTGGCACCTAATCGGCACTTAATAAATGCTTACTAACTATATAAGGTATTATTTTAGATATTTTTCTATTATTCTAGAAATAGTAAATCATTTTTCATTTAGTCATATAGGTATCTTTTCACCTAAAGTTCAGATCACTTTTGATATCAGAAATTAAAATAATCCAAGATCATCTCCTACTCCAAAGCTTTTTAAGGAACCTAGTTGTTTGAATAAAAGTAATATGCTGAAACCACTTTTGGAGATTTTTGTAGAGTCTCTCAATAACATACATGCTGCAGTATAATTAAAGCAACCTGAACGATTGGGAAAGAATATTATGCACATGAGGAGATGGACTCTGATAAAAAGGATTTTGGAGTTGAATTTAGTCATAACTTTGATGTAACTAAAATACTGAGCTAAGAAAAAAATTCAGTACATCTCTAAATTAATAAAATCTGAACCTGTCCCAGTAACTATAGCAATTCTATCAATGTGTTCATAAAAAGGAAGCAAAAGCATTAATGTTTAATACCTGTATAAAATAGTTGGATCAGTTTTTGCCTAAATGATTTTAGAATACATATATATATATATGTATGTACATATACATACATGCACATATGTATATATATATATATATATATATATATATATATTATATAAGATACCTTTAAATACCTTTTAAAAGAGTGAATGAGTGATTTCATACTTAGGCCAGAAAGAAGAGAGAGACAGAGTCAGAAGTCCGAAAGATAAAATACAAAGCACAAAACAGGATAAAAAGGAGAGAGTTATTAGTAAGGTAAAAGTCATCATCTGATTGATATAAAATACAAACCTTCACCTTAAAATAGTTGGGAATTTAATACCATTCAAAAGAGAGTAAAGCCAAGGGATAAGTCTACTCAATAAGCACTTATGAAGCACTTACTACGTGCCAGGAGTAGTGCTAAGCTCTGAAGATAGAAAGGTATATATATAGAGACCTTGTCCTTGAATTTTAACAGAGGAGACAACATTGCAAACAATTACTTACATATAAGACATTTATAGGGTAAGTTGGAGGCCATCTTAAATGAAAGTATGGAGACAGTGGACACTAGGAAAGGCTTTTTGCAGAAGGTTAAGATTTGAGATAAGTCTTGGGAAAAAGCCAGGAAACAGTTGAAGAAGAGCATTTCAGGTATGGGAGATATCCAGGAAAAAGGCATGGTGTTAGAAGATGAAATTTCATGTGTAAGGAAAAGCAAAACTAGTGTTACTGGATTATAGCATATGTAGGAGGTAGTAAAATATAAAACTGAAAAAGTAAGAAGAGGTTAAATAGTCATAAAAGGCCTTAAAAACCAGTCAGAATATTTAATATGTAAATCTGTAAAAAAAAATCAATATACAAAAAAGAAATGTTTTTATTGTCATACTTTTTGTTCTAGGAAGATGAAATTGGCAATTGAGTGTAGGATAGCCTGAAGGGAGTCAGACTTAAGTACACCTAACTGGTTTCAAAGTTGAAAAAAAGCACAAGGTGCTTTTATCCCCTAAACTCTCCTTCTAACAGGTAGGGCTAAGCACATGATAATCACAGGGCTAAAGTGATGACTATGACAAGAAATTAGTCATGTTACTCCCCATGGTTTCACAAAAATTTAAATTAGATATTTTGACTAAAACAAGTGAAATTAGGCTTCATACATCTATGAACAGCCATGTTTGGTTTGGTTTTAATGTTCCAAAACACTAATAATTAAAGAAATATAAATCAAGGTCATAGAAAAGTGATATTGTAAACTGTGGGAAAATAGTTATATTCATGGGCTGTTAGTGGAAATGTGAATTGGATTGGCCATTCTAGAAAGCAATTTGGAATATGCCTCCAAAGTCACTTAACTCTGCATACTTTACAAAGTAATATTTCTAGGTCTATCCTTAAGAGAAAAGAATGAGGAAAAAGACCCAAAGGTTGAAAATATTCTTTTATGCAGAAGCAAAGATACTGCTGACGCAACAAATAGTATATCAATGTGATGGAACATTGTATGGAAAATAAAAGGGATATGTTTAGAGAAACATGGAAAGATTTCATTTGAGTGAGTTAGATTAGCCACCCTCTGCAGAGATATGGTGAATTCAAGATGCAGAATAAGACATATTTTTAAACATAAAAAAGGTAGGATACTTTTTTTTTTTTTTGCTTTACTATGAATATTTGTTACAAATTTTTCTCTTATCTTCTAACTTTGAGGGCTGAGGAAGGGAGCAAAAATGCTTGTTAATTATAAAAATGAATTAAAAAAAGAAATTTAAGGTTCTTGTTTGTACTCTAGTACTCAATATCGTTAATATAAAAACTAGGCAGAGGATTTCATTTGGAGCCATGCTGGAACCAATTTACACCAACTCCTATTAAGTTCTTATTATGAGCATTTTCACTTTGGACATCAGCAAATGCTACAAAATCAGGGCTTGATTTATTTTGTTGATTATCTATACTTAAGTGATGGAGAAAATAATGCAGATTAAACTTAAAAGTTTACATTTTTCCTCCTAGAAAGCTTGTTGTTTAGCATTTACCAGTTGAGAGTAACCTATGGGCCTCAAACCCATCAATGAGTTAAGAGTATATGTAGCCCACACATGTGAAGACCTCCCACTGAAGAATGGATGAATGAGAACAATTTGTTCCATTACAGGCACTGTGTAGCACTACATCCCTGGCCATCACCAGTTGTCTTGACTTTTATCTTGCTACTGGACTTTAATGACTCTAGTAGAAAAAATGAGGCAGATGATTCTATACAAACTTTGCTTCACTTAAATCCAATTCATTTGCAAGTGAAGACATTACCCTATGGTGTCATTAGTACCCTTGGAAAAGAAGATTGCACAACCACCACCAACAACAACCTTGTATTGGGCATACATTCACTGTGTATCCTTCATTTCTGCTATCGATTTAGCTATTAGCTACATAAATATAAGCTTAAGGCTATGGGCAAATTTTTTAAAATTTAATTTCATACTTAGTTTCAGTAGTTTTAATATAAACAACAGCTACTTGATTTGGGATTTTTGTAATTAGAAAAAATTCTGCATTTAATCAGCCAAAAAAAAAGTATTTCTAAAACACTTGCTATGGAAAGAAATCTTTGTGATGCTATACAAATAGAAAAAGAATTTTCTATAAAACCATGAATATCTGATAGTGTATAGTTTTTTAAAAAATACATTATTAATGTAACGAGTTTCAAAGCTGTCTCTTAAAATTCTGTCTCCATCTGAATTTCCTTGTTTTTTGTGATTTTAAAAAGTTTTATTTTCTTTTTCTTTTTTTAGTATCACTATTATCATCTTCCCTCTCCCCTTCAAATTCACTCCATTTTGGCAAATAAGCAACATCAAGCAAACCAAATACACCTTAGTTGTTTTTTTTGGGGGGGGGCGGGGAAGGGAGGGTATGATTTCACTCTGCATCTGGAATCCATCACCTTTCGGTAAGAATATGAGTAGCAGGCTTCATCATTGATTCTCTGGAATGGTGGCTGATCATTGCATTGATCAGAGTTTTAAATTTTCCAAGTTATTTTCTTTACATTGTTGCTGTTTTAGTATCAATTGTTCTTCTGGTTCTGTTCACCTGACTCTGCATCAGTTTACACATGACTTTCCAGGTTTCACTGAATCTATCACTTCAATTTTTATCACAAAATTATATTCCATGACTTTAATATATGATTATGTGTCCTGCAATTCCCCAATTATTGGGCATCCCCTTAGTTCCAAGTTCTTTATTACATCAAAAGTGCTATCATTAATATTTTATACAGATTGGTGTTTTTTTCTTTCTTTGATTTCTTTGAGTTATAGACCTAGTAGTGATAGAACTAGGACAATGGATATTGTCAATAATAGTAAATACCATTTATGTAGCACTTAGCATGTGATAAGCACTTTATAATTAATATTTCATTTGACCCTTGATAGCAACTTTTTAAAAAAGGTGCTATAACCTTTATTTTACAGCTGAAAAAACTGATTAACCCAGCGTATCAGAACTATTGTTTACAGTTGAATTTAAATTCAGTTGTCCCTAACTCTTAGGCTCTTTGGTCCAATGTGCCACTTAGATGACTTCAGTACTCTAGAGAATGTCATAATCCTATCAACCATGTATAGTGGGGTTTTCTTCTGACAACCTCTCTCCCAATTTTCATTTTCCTTTATTGTCATCTTTGATAATACAACAGCTATGTGGTAGGACCTCAGTTGTTTCTTAATTCACTATTACAATTGTAAGCCAAAATAAAAATTATTGATTTCTAAAATTCTACAACTATTTAAAAATGAACCAGCAAACTCTTCATTGGCTCTTTTAGGTAATGACACAAATGAGGAAAAAATATTATAAAA
The DNA here is from genome assembly GCF_902635505.1 of Sarcophilus harrisii. Taxonomy (NCBI): domain Eukaryota; kingdom Metazoa; phylum Chordata; class Mammalia; order Dasyuromorphia; family Dasyuridae; genus Sarcophilus; species Sarcophilus harrisii. The sequence goes on from NC_045426.1 coordinate 245,178,828, forward strand.
ATACTTAACTTTAACAATATTTTAAATAAGATTGTAAAATCAGAGGCTTTTTTAAAATTCTTTTTTCCATGACTCAGAAGGCTGAAATCTATCAGAAAAAAAACTAATTATCCATTTATCAAGAAACTAAAAAAGAGATTCTGCCAGTTAACAACACTTAGAGCATGAAAAACTATACCAGTGAGATATCAAAAGGAAGAGAAAACAAGATTCCTGAATACACTTTTGATAGCTCAGACTTGATCCCCTATCATTTTGGTTTCAGGATAATCTAGTTAGAGATCATCACTTCTCCTTAAATCATACTATTATAGGAATTGTCTTACATTGGACAGCTGGTCCTGATTCCAAAACTACAAAATTCCCAAGTAAGATTCTGAATTGAAATATCCATTTCTCAGAATCGTGATTTGTTGATCTGTGTTCAGGAAACGAAATAGAAAGCCAGCCAATGCAATTCTGGTAATTGACTGAACTTCCAATATTTATCAGATGATAAAGCAGCTAGAATCAGGCCCTGCTTCTTGTCAGTAGCTAAACTTTCTAATGTGTAAGAATCATTTGTTACACGAATGCTGATGCAAATATGGATGGTTGATATGGTTGCTGTTCTTTGTTCTCAAGAAAACCAAAGTGACATCACTATGTTAGGGTTAAGGTACAGTGTGTCCAACTACAGCTGATAAGACCAATATGTGCTCAGAACACCACAAGTCTGGCACAAATAGTTCACATGAGTATTTGGAATGAAGATGTCTTTAAATTTGGATATTTCACATTTCTTTTGAGCTACAAAATTTTGCTTTGCTCATGGAGCATAATGCTTTCCTTGATAAGGATACACCATTCAGAGGTTCTGTGCCAGTGTCTCCCATATCTCACAAGATACCAAAGTTCTTCAGAGAAACTTTGAGAGCATTCTTGAATTACTTCTTCTGACCTCCATGAGAGCTATTACTTTGTGCAAGTTCTCCATAAAATAAGTCTTTTAGGCAAACATGTATTTAGCATTTAGACAATGTGGACAGCCCACCAGTGTAATGGGCTGAGGTTTGAGCTGATGCACTGAGGTCCCAAGTACATGAGGCTAGATAGTAATTGGGCTATACTCTATTAATATACATGATTGGATAAAGAATGGTCCCTGCCCACTCTCCGTGCAAGTCCTGATGTGTTGTATAGGAAATGACGATTTTGGTGGGTGGAGGCAGAGAGAGAGGGAGGAAGACAAGCTGGGAGAGATTGGGCTGGGTTCGAGACTCCGAGTTGCTGGTTGTGTGGCTGCTGGTCGAGCTAGCTTCTTGACTCAGCTGCACACATTGCTATCGCCGATTCTCTTCCACCTCCGATCCTTCTTCACTGAGAATAAAGACTGGCGATTTTCCCCTAACCTGAATTCCTGTCTCGTGCTGATCTTAAAATACACGATCTTAACACAGCAGGGTTAAGGTTTCTACAATAAAGTTTGAATACTGGACAATTCAGCTTGAGAAAACACCTCAGGTGTCCAGTACCACATTTTGCCAAATGATCTTCAAAATTTTCCTAAGACAATCCAAACAGAAATGATTCCATTTCTTGTAATAGCACTGGTACACTGTCACAAGCATTTAAGGGAGAACTTAAGTGAGTTCCTTCTTTTTAAGTCATCTTGGCTCTGCCTCCCCAAAATGCTTTTATGATGCCCCAAGGCTATTTATGAGCTAAAGCTCTATGGTGCACCTCAACTACTCAGTGCTGATGTAGCCACATTGATTAGTGATAATGACATGATCCTGGAGAGAAGGGCTTCATATTTCTATATTATTCTCAATACACAGTCATCAATCATTGCTAAAGTCACTGACTCTATACTTCAAGTTGAAATCAATCCCTCTCTAGCTGAATTTCTAATTGAATTCCATTACACTACTCTTCTGTGGCAAAATATCCAAAATTATTTTTTTCCAGCTGAGATTTACAAAACAACGGGTCTAGTGCTCATACAAAAGCTAACTGAAAATTTTCAAGTTATATGACAAGAGGAGATTATCCCCTGGGAGTTCAAGTTTTCATCATAAGTCTTTTATAGTAGTTGTGAATGATTGTACTACTAAGAATAACAAAATATTTTACAGATGGTCATTCCAGAACATTGCTATTACTTTGTATACTATATTTCATTTTGTTCATGGAGGACTTTACAGGTTCTTATTCCCCAAGAGCTTTCTGCTCATCATTTCCCAAGAAAAATAATATTTCATCAGAGAAACTTGCTTCAGAATTTTTTTTTACAATTAGTATTGTTTATTTGTATTTACCCCATTTTTTCTCTTTCCTTTTACCCTGTCCCTCTTTCAACCCTCTTCAAAAGTGTTTTGCTACTGACCACTCCTTCCATCCATATGACCTCTCTTTTATCACTCACTTACCCTTCCCATATCTCATTCCCCTCCTATTTTCCTAAGGGTAAGATAAATTTCTATACTCTTTTTGAGTATGTAATATTTCCTATTTGAGGCAATTTTGATGAGAGTAAGGTTCACTCATTTACACTCTCCTTCCCCTCTTCTCCTCCACTGTAAAAGCTTTTCTTGCCTCTTTTATGGCAGATAATTTGTTCCATTCCACTCCTCTCCTTCCCTTTCTCCCAGCACATTCCTCTCTTACCCTTTAATTTCATAATTTTTAAAAAAGTTAATATCCTTTCATATTCAACTCATACTCGAGCCCTCTGTGTATATATACACTTTCTAACTGCCACAATGAGAACGTTCTAATGAGTTACAAGTATCATCCCTCCATGTAGGAATGATAAACCTTATTGAATCTCTTATGATATCACTTTCTTGAATACCTCCTTGTGTTATCTTGACTGTGGCTCCACTATATTTGAATTGTTTTTTTCTAGATGAATTTCAAGCATACTTGATGAAAAGATGAGCTTCACAGAAATTTGATTCTAGAAAACCATAAAAATGTAAATGGGAAAGGGATATCATAAGGGATTTGATGAAGTTGGACTGTTTGAAATCCTATATAGGAATATAATACGTCTAAATCATAAGAGATTTCTTGTTATTATGGCAGAGGGAATTAGTTGAATATAAAGGTATAGCTAAAAAGATAAATTAAGGGATAAGAAACCCTTAATGTTTCTGGGATGAGAATGTACTGGGAGAGAGGAGAAAAGAGGGTAGAATGTGGTAAATTATCTCACATAAAAAGAGACAAGAAAAAGTTTTTACTAGGGAAGTGGGAGGAGTGAGTGAACCTTACTTTCATCAGAACTGACTCAAAGAGGAAATAACATACATATTCAAATGGAAATAGAAATCTATCTTACTCTCCAGGAAAATAAGAAAGGAAGGGGATGAGAGAAGGGTGATAGAAGGAAGGAAAGATTGGGGGAAGAGGATAATAGTAAAATACTTCTGAAAAGGAACAGGGTAAAAGAAAAGAAACTGGAATAAAAGGGGGAAGATAGTTATTAGTTATCAAGAGTAATCATGAAAAAAATTGAAACAAGGTTCTCTGATAAAGACCTCATTTCTCAAACATATAGAAAACTGAATCAAATTCACAAAAAAAGCCATTCCCTAATTGATTTATCTTTTGAACAGTTCTCAGATGAAGTAATCATATATATAGTCATATTAAAAAAATACTCTAACACACTATTGTTTGTAGAAATGCATATTAAAACAGGCAATTAAACAACTCCCTAAGAAAAAATCCCCAGGACCAGATGGATTTACATGTGAATTTTACCAAACATTTAAAGAACAATTGGCCCCAATGCTATATAAATTATTTGATAAAATAGGGAATGAAGGAGTCCTACCAAATTCCTTCTATGACACAGACATGGTACTGATACCTAAACCAGGTAGGCTGAAAACAGAGAAAGAAAATTATAGACCAATCTCCCTAATGAATATTGATGCTAAAATCTTAAATAAGATATTAGCAAAAAGACTACAGAAAATCATCTCCAAGATAATACACTATGATCAAGTAGGATTTATACCAGGAATGCAGGGCTGGTTCAATATTAGGAAAACTATCAATATAATTGGCCATGTTTAATAACCAAATTAACAAAAACCATATGATCATCTCAATAGATGCAGAAAAAGCATTTGATAAAATCCAACATCCATTCCTATTAAAAACACTTGAGAGTATAGGAATAAATGGACTTTTCCTTAAAATAATCAGCAGCATCTATTTAAAACCATCAGTAAGCATCATATGTAATGGAGACAAACTGCAACCATTCCCAATAAGATCTGGAGTGAAACAAGGTTGCCCACTATCACCGTTACTATTTAATATTGTATTAGAAACGCTAGCTATAGCAATAAGAGCTGAGAAAGAGATTAAAGGAATAAGAATAGGCAATGAGGAAGCCAAATTATCACTCTTTGCCGATGACATGATGGTATACTTAGAGAACCCCAGAGATTCTGCTAAAAAGTTATTAGAAATAATCCACAACTTTAGCAAAGTTGCTGGTTATAAAATAAACCCACATAAGTCATCAGCATTCTTATATATCACTAACAAAATCCAACAGTCAGAGTTACAAAGAGAAATTCCATTTAAAGTAACTACTGATAATATAAAATATTTAGGAATCTATCTGCCAAGGGAAAATCAGAAACTTTATGAGCAAAATTACAGACCACTTTTCACACAAATTAAGTCTGATCTAACCAATTGGAAAAATATTAAATGCTCTTGGATAGGGCGAGCAAATATAATAAAGATGACAATATTACCTAAACTAATCTATTTATTTAGCGCTATACCAATCAGACTCCCAAAAAACTATTTTAATGACCTAGAAAAAATAACAACAAAGTTCATATGGAAAAACAAAAGGTCAAGAATTTCAAGGGAATTAATGAAAAAAAAATCAAATGATGGTGGCTTAGCTGTACCAGATCTAAAATTATATTATAGAGCAGCAGTTACCAAAACTATTTGGTATTGGCTAAGGAATAGATTAGTTGATCAGTGGAATAGATTAGGTTCAAGGGATAAAACAGTCAACAAATATAGCAACCTAGTCTTTGACAAACCCAAAGATCCCAGCTTTTGGGATAAGAACTTACTGTTTGATAAAAATTGCTGGGAAAATTGGAAACTAATATGGCAGAAACTAGGCATTGATCCATACTTAACGCCGTACACCAAGATAAGGTCAAAATGGGTTCATGACCTAGGCATAAAGAATGAAATTATTAATAAATTAGAGGAACATAGGATAGTTTACCTCTCAGACCTGTGGAAGGGGAAGGTCTTTATGACCAAAGCAGAACTAGAGATCATTACTGATCACAAAATAGAAAATTTCGATTATACCAAACTGAAAAGTTTTTGTACAAACAAAACTAATGCAGACAAGATTAGAAGGGAAGCAATAAACTGGGAAAATATTTTTACAGTCAAAGGTTCTGATAAAGGCCTCATTTCCAAAATATATAGAGAATTAACTCTAATTTATAAAAAATCAAGCCATTCTCCAATTGAAAAATGGTCAAAGGATATGAACAGACAATTCTCAGATGAAGAAATTGAAACTATTTCTAGTCATATGAAAAGATGCTCCAAGTCATTATTAATCAGAGAAATGCAAATTAAGACAACTCTAAGATACCACTACACACCTGTCAGATTGGCTAAGATGACAGGAAAAAATAATGATGATTGTTGGAGGGGATGTGGGAAAACTGGGACATTGATGCATTGTTGGTGGAGTTGTGAACGAATCCAACCATTTTGGAGAGTAGTTTGGAACTATGCTCAAAAAGTTATCAAACTGTGCATACCCTTTGATCCAGCAGTGTTACTACTGGGATTATATCCCAAAGAGATTATAAAGAAGGGAAAGGGACCTGTATGTGCACGAATGTTTGTGGCAGCCCTTTTTGTAGTGGCTAGAAACTGGAAACTGAATGGATGTCCATCAGTTGGAGAATGGCTGAATAAATTGTGGTATATGAATATTATGGAATATTACTGTTCTGTAAGAAATGACCAACAGGATGATTTCAGAAAGGCCTGGAGAGACTTACACGAACTGATGCTGAGTGAAATGAGCAGGACCAGGAGATCATTATATACTTCAACAACAATACTATATGATGACCAGTTCTGATGGACCAGGCCATCCTCAGCAACGAGATCAACCAAATCATTTCTAATGGAGCAGTAATGAACTGAACTAGCTATGCCCAGAAAAAGAACTCTGGGAGATGACTAAAAACCATTACATTGAATTCCCAATCCCTATATTTATGCACACCTGCATTTTTGATTTCCTTCACAAGCTAATTGTACAATATTTCAGAGTCTGATTCTTTTTGTACAGCAAAATAACGTTTTGGTCATGTATACTTATTGTGTATCTAATTTATATTTTAATATATTTAACATCTACTGGTCATCCTGCCATCTAGGGGAGGGGGTGGGGGGGTAAGAGGTGAAAAATTGGAACAAGAGGTTTGGCAATTGTTAATGCTGTAAAGTTACCCATGCATATATCCTGTAAATAAAAGGCTATTAAATAAAAAAAAAAACTTTTTGAGCATAAAAAAAAAAAAAAAAAAAGAAATGCATATTAAAACATTATGGCAATGCTCATCAACTGGAGAATGACTGAATAAATTGTGGTATGTGATTATGATGGAATATTATTGTGCTATAAAAAATGATTGGTAGAATGCTCTCAGAAGAATCTGGAAAGACTTCCACAAGCTAATGCAAAGTAAAATGTACTATGTACAAAGTAACAATAATATCGTTTAAGATGATCAGCTGTGAATGACATAACTATTCTCAGCAATACAATGATCCAAGACAATTTTACTTCAAATGGCAAATGCACTGTCACAATCTTGTAGTTCACTTCTCTGAGGAAGTACATAAACTTGCTAACTAAATTAGATTTTATTGTGAAACTACACAAGTTTCACAGCATTCCCCATCACTGGAGCCACTCTAGAAAAAAATGGCATCCAGCTCTGACTTTGGTAATCTGGCCTTCATTTGCCAGTCTTGTTTCACTGAGGGCTATTAGCAAGATGCAGTACCAGCTGAGTTTTCTCACAAGAGCTCTTTGTCTCTCAAGTCTATTGGATTTTGTGTTGTCCATTGACGCATTTCATATATCAATGATGAGTGGAATCATCTTCACTAAAGTTTCTATACATGTTTTTGTGTTTTGACCACAGAGTGAGATTCCTTGCAAGGCCAAGATTTGTTGAAATAAGTTTTAGGGAACCTTTTCTAGCTCCTTCCTCATATTAGGAGATAAGTAGTGTAGTCCTTTAAAAAGCTGCTCAGAATCCCAGGGGCTGCTAAATCCCACTCTGTTTCAGTCTAATGGAAAGATATTACTAGGACCTGGGATTCCTGTGTTCAGGGCTATGACTGCAGCATCCAGTGTACCTATACTTGTTGCTTCATCACTTGGCTGTTGCCACAGGACTTTAAGGCAGATAAAAATGGTGAAATGGCATAATGTCTTTGGTGCATATATATTGGATTTGACTAAAGTAAAATTGCTCAAAGTCTTCAGCCTCACCCTCTCTTCTAGAATCATCACAGTCCAATGGCAAGGCAAAAATTAATTAGGATGCAGTAACTGACCTTGGCATCATAAATGTCTAGCCAAGCTCTAACCATTCCACAATGCTTCCTTCAGTCAATTTCTTGGCCATGGGGGAAAAAACTCATCCACCCATTCTCCAGTGGGAAATCTTCACACGCTTGGGGTAGACACCCCCTAAATCACCCAATGGATTTGAAGCTCATCACTTACCTTCAACCTGGTTTAACCTGTCTGCTAAAATAGTTTTGCTAAGTTGTGGCCACAAGGCATGCTCTAGTTTCTTGGAGATACAGATGAGAGTTGGGTAAATCAAGTCAAGTCCACACCAAAAGTAGAAAGTAACCCTAAAGAAGCTTTGTCAGACCTCATACCAGAGGTACTTGTCTTCCCTACGCTCCTGCTCTGGTGAATGATGCTACTGCCCTTGAAGGTTTCACAGGACTTATAGACCTCTCAAATTCACAAGGTCATTCACAAGCCAGAGATCCAGGTTCAAACTCACATAATTGCCTCCTAGAAACTAGCTATTATATGGGATTAATCATCATGATACTATGGTAGAAAAGAGACTTTACTATCCTCACTATTCCCTGGAGTCACATATTTTGATACTTGGAGAGCCAAAATTAGTAGAGCCAGTCAGAATTTGTTTCCTCTTTTAAGAAATATTGCAGCACCCCTCTCCCATTGCTACTACAGGGTGCAGGGGGTGGGATACCCAAGGAACTACTCAGGGTTTTTTTATGCCATATTAAAATGCCAAGAGTTTTTCAGCAATAAATCATCATGTCGCCAGTAAAAGCCCCAAAGTTTTAACTAATCATCTAAAACTAAGCAGAGAATAACTCTGCATGCAATATGAAATGACATTCATTTCAAGTATATTCAAGAACTGCAAAACAAGTGCTATATTAAGTCTAAGGAGGCAAGATTAGTACTGAAAGGGAGGATGAGGAAAGAACTCCTGGAGGAGATTGCTTCTCAAATGGCATTTTTTAAAAATGAGTAGGAATTCAATAGGAAAGAGAAAATTATTCTAAGTATAAGAGATATGATGAGGAAAAGCAGAGAATAAGAGAGCATGAGTTGTCTCTGGGGACAGAAAGTAGCCCAGTTGAGCTGAAGGATAGTAACTAGGGGAAAGAAGTAGAAGGAGGAATAGTCTAAGAGAAAGCTGGAAAAATAAGTAATGGATTGTTGAAACCCTTAGATGCTAGGCAGAGAACTTTGGACTTTACTTAGCGAATAGTAAATTTTTGATCAGAGAAAGAACACTGTCAGATCTGTACAAGAGGATAAATCTAGTTGTTGTATGAATTAGGAGGAAATTAGAAGACCTCAGCAATATTCTAAGCAGGAAACTTGTACTAAATGACACTGAAAATAGAGATGAAACTCAAGAGATTTTACAAATGAAAAAATGGGTAGGGTGAAATAATTGATTAGATGGGAAAGGCAAGGAAGAAAAAAGAGGCAAAGTTAGCATCAAAAATTTTAACTATAGTAGCGTCACTGACAGTTTAAGGGAAAAGATAATAAGCTTGGATTTGAAGTACAACTGTTGGGAGATCCAGATGGAAATATCTTAGTTGGAAATATATATATAATGTAAGAATCACCTTAATAAGGGTAGTATTTGAACTCTGGGGAGTAAATGAGATTACCAAGGAACTTGGGAGAATTTTCACCATTAAGAAGTTCAGGAAGAATACCAGGAGACAATGAAGGAAACAAAGGAGTATTTAGAGAGATATAAGAAGAGTAACGAGTTACTGATATCTCTGAAATAAAAAAAAAAAAAAGAGGAGGGAATGATAAACGGTTAATGGTGTCAAAAGTTACTACCATATCAAGGAGAATAATAACTATGTAACACTCCATTACAATAACTAGCTCATTTTCAGAACCAGAAGAACACTGTACACTGTAACAGCAAGATTGTATGATGATAAAAAGTGATAGACTTAGCTCTCCTCAGCAATATAATGATTCAAGACAACTCCAATAGACTTGGGATGGAAAATGCCATCCACATCCACATAGAGCAAACTATGGAGATGGAATATGGATTGAAGCATATATTTTCACTTTTTTGTTGTTTCTCTTTCTTGAGGTTTCTCTTTTGTTCTGATTTTTCTTTCACAACCTAATATGGAAAAGGTTTAAAATAATTCTACATGTATAATCTATAGCAGCTTGTTTGCTGTCTTGAACGGAGCGAAGGGAAGGAGAAAAAAAAAATCTTACACAAAATCTTACAAAAATGTTGAAAATTATCTTTACATATAATTGGAAAAAACAAAATACCCTTAAGTAAAAAAGCATTGGTTATCTTAATCTGGGATGATATAATGACCCCTAAAATCAATCTGGTTCTCTGTTCTGAGGCTTAGGAAGTTTTGTTTTTAAACAGAAAGTTATGAGTTTAATCACCATTGCTTCAAGTCCCCATTTAGCAAAATTCCTAACATTTAGGTAGAGATTGAGTTCTCTATCGAAATTTTCATTTATATATACCTCTATTGTGGTTAAGGCAAAATATATGGTATTAGAAAGTTTGGATCACAAAACAATAAGATTATATTATAATGCCAATAAATAGATGAGCACTGATAGGAATAGCTGGAAAGGGGGCAAATCTTTTCTCAGGACTGCCCTCAGTTTTTGAATACATAGGCACACTAGTGGTATCAGTCAGGATCTTCTGCTCTCAAATATTTGTAGAAGGAGGGTCTCTGCTGAAGCTTCATCTTATCTCCTATTCCTTTCACTGATTGTCTTAGAACTGCTAACTCTTGACTCAGTTCTGTCTAATCCTGCTCCACTTCTAGTGAATCTTTATCTGATTTTTTAAATGTCTCCTTCATTTTACAGTCATATTGCTACTTAAAAGCTTTGCAGTGTCTCTCACACAATGGCTTTGATTGATTCAAGGCCACATTCATACAGGTCCATTAAGTTCTGCAATCAAAAAACATTCTTACCTAATTTCCTAAGGTGATTATTTTTAAATGAGTAAGAATAATAAATGGAGCCCACAGTGACAGCTACTTTTTACAAGAGCTATTGCAGTTAGTGCTTGGGGTAGAAGCTGGAAGGTGGTCATTGAGTTTTGAGAGAACAGTTTCAGTAGAAACTCTCTAACTTATACTATATTTATATTTCGATGAAGTCCCCAAACAATTTGTCCAGGGTTTTTCCTGATTATTCCTACTAAGTATGCTATATACTTTTATTGGCCTCCCAGCAAAATATAAGTTCTTTGAGGGCAAAAAAATTTTTTTTATTTTTATCTTTGCAAACTCAGAAACTATCCCAGCATCTTAAACAAAGTAGTTGTTTAATATTAATAAATACTTGCTGAACTGAAGTCAATAGAGTACAATGAAAGCTATATTTGCAAAGGTTTGGGGGAAATGGTGAAAATTGACTGGTGAAGAAATGAAGACATTTTGAAAAATATGACTTCATACTGTAAAAAATATTTGTTGCATTCAGATTCCATCTTAAGTGAAACAATCTCTTCATGACTGACACTAAGTCATTTTCCACTTTTGTAGTTAATAGAAAGGAATCAGAATTTCAGAGTTGAAAAGTACCCCAATGGCAATTTAATTCAACATGTTTCTGGAGGCCAGGGTCCTTTAATTTTGGTAGCATAACACTAATGAAAAAAGGTAATATTTTAGAGAAGTTTAGTGAATAATTCAGAACAAAGAGACTGTAGCCAGGAAGACTCTAAGAAAAACTTTTTCAATGTTGGGAATAACAACTATGTTTGCAAACGGAGAAAGTTCAGTGGAGTAGAGGTTGAAAAGTACATCCTACAGGACATTAAAAAAAGTAGGGTTCCCTTTTCTGCCATAACTAAAAAAAAGAAGGAGAAAGTAGATGTTGATTCTGAGAAATATTAAGAAATGGAACAGGAAATTCCAAGTCAACTTCAACCTTTTCAATAGGCTATCTGAAATAAAAATAGGAATAAATATAAAATGTAAAAGTATTATTGTTTTCAATATGTCAAAAAATCAAGAAGTTTTTTGCTCATTTATATTTTAAGTTATGAAAATGTGAAATTTTCTTGCTTTGGTGATACGGGTTTAAAAAATAAAATTGTATTCCAAATGTGATATAGTATGGGTAGCACTTGTAATTTGGACTAAATAAAGTTGTTCTTTTGCTTACAATTCCTTCTTTTCAGAGTTGTAGGAATCCATAAAATTGGAAATCAGTAAAAGAGGACTTTTTTTATTATAGGTTATCCTTTTTTGTTTAAGTAATTTATAAGAAAGTACATGTATTTATTCAATAAAAATTCTTATGTTGAAAAAAACTGTGGAAGTAGAAGTATAGGCGAGGACTTGAAAAGAAGACAAAAGATTTTGAAAAATCATACAAATGAAATATGGGATATATAGTAGAAGGATTGCTGGCTATTGACAAAGGTCCAAGTGAAGTTATGCACCATAAATTTGTGATAGGTGAAATCAACTCAATTTCTTATCTTTAGAGTACTTATAAATAGTATAAAAATTTGAATTTTAACTGAAATAATTCTTAAAGATTATTCACATTATATCACATTCACAGTGTTTAGAGTGTGGGTTCTTTTTTAATTTATTTTTTGTTACATTTTAAGTTCAGAATTATCTCCCTCCCTCTCCACCCCACATTAGACAAGAGGATCCATATATAGATATATGTGTGTTTGTATTTATATATGTATGTCTACATATATATTTATATGTGTAAAATCATACTATGCACACTTTTATTTATCAGTTCCTTCTCTGGAGGCAGATAGCACCTCTTTCTTCACTGGTCCTTTGTATTTTAAGTATTTATAATGTCCAGAATAACTTAGTTGTTTACAATTATTCTTGGGACAATATAGTTCTCACTATATACAATGTTCTCTTGGTTCTGATCATTTCACTCTTCATTATTTCATGCAAGTCTTTCCATGTTTTCTAAAATCTACTACTTTATCATTTCTTACAGAATAGTATGCCATCATAATCATAAATCACAATTTGTTCAACTATTCTCCAATTAATGGGCATCCCTTCAATTTCCAATTCCTTGTCATGACAAAAAGAGCTGCCATAAATATTTTAGAAAAATTATTTTTTCCTGATCACCTTGGAAAATGATATTAATAGATCAAAACTAAGTTACTCAGTCTTAAAACTCTTTAAGCATAATTTCAGATTGCTTTCCAAAATGGTTGAATCAGTTTACAATTCCATCAACTGTGAATTAAGTATCCCAATTTTCCCATAACCCTTCCAATATTTATTATTTTCCCCTTCTATGATTTTAATCAATTTGATAGTTATAAAATATTAATTTGCATTTCTATAATTATTTAGAGCATTTCTTCATATAACTCTAAATAGCTTTGATTTCTTCATTGAAAAACTGCCTGTTCATATCCTTTGATCATTTATCAGTTGGGGAATAACTTGTATTATTATAAATTTGACAAAGTTCTTTTTGGATTTGAAGTATTATGAAATATTTATATTAAAAAATTATAAAATTTCCCCCCCCAATTATGTGCTTTCCTTCTAATCTAAATCTAATCTTTATTGGGTTTACTTATACAATTCCTTGTTTTTTAATTTTTTTATAATTCCTTTTTAACTTAATATGATATATATTATCCTTTGTATACTTCACAATGCTATCTCTTGTTTATTCCTATTTTTTTCTGCTACCCATAAGATTGATAGGCAATAAGTTCTATGTTCTTCTAATTTACTTTGATATTTCCCTTTATATCTAGATCATGTATCCATTTGACCTCAAATGGTAAATGGTATAATTAATTTATACCCAATTTCTGCCAAACTGCTTTTTACTTTTCCCAACAATTTTTATCAAATAATGAATTCTTATTCTCAAAATTTAAATGTACATATTTGTCAAACAGAAGCTTACTATAATCATTTGCTCCTGTATATTGTATGTTTAAATTTTCTAGGTCGAGATTACCTACAATAGCAAAGCATGAGTTAGGACAGACTCTTCAAAACTGTACCAGGGTTGGGTCATATTTGGGGGGAAGTGATTACCTGGCATTACACATACATATATATACTTTCTTTTCCCATAACAATTCTTGCTTATTGGTTAGAGTCATGAACTAGTACCATGATCACTGTCCTTTCTGGCTCATCTCCTTATCCTATCATGATCATTAAACTACAGTTGCCACACTTCTTTAATCCTGACATTCTCATGACAATCAAGTAATCCTAGGAAATATTAACTTTGTTCAGATAAGCACATATAGTATTTTGCACTGTGTGTGTTTACAGGTAGATATTATGGAAGGTTCATTTTTTAAATATTGCATTTTATTTCACATGCTTTTTTATTTCAGATGTCATTAATAAAATCACATGTGATAAAAAGAACATACATAAGAACCATCTTAAAAGAGGATAAGGCAACTGCCATTGTATGATGTTGAATGCTTTCCACTGGGAATATCTTTAATTCTTACTCTAATTTTCCTAATTAGCATTAGGAAAGGAGTTAAAACATTATGCTAAGCACAATGTGTACAAAATTAAAAGTGAAACAGTCCTCGTCCTCAAGGAGTTTACATTTTAGTAAAAAAAAAAAAAAAAAAAACAATCACTAGATAAATAGTTGTGTACAAAATAGATACAAGGTAATCTTAGAAACATTCCAGTTATGGAGGACAGCCAGTAGAAGGACAGGGAGACAAAAACATGGAATATCACCTGTAAGGAACAGTATGGCTGGACCATAGTATTGGGGAAGAGAGTAATGTCATTCACTTAATCAAAAAGCATGAATTAAGTGTTTATTATGGTGCCAAGCACCGAGCTAATTTTTGAGGATATAAAGAAAATAAATCCCTGACTTCAAGAAGTTTCCATATTAATTGAGGAAATAACATATAAATAAATGTATCCATGCAAACAAACAACATACAGAATAGATAGAAAATAACCTTAGAAGAAAAGGCAGTAGCAGTTAAGAGAAATTAGAAGAAGCTTCCTGTAAAAAGGCTTCCTTCACATGTGAGCTACATACATCATGACATTAACTGATGTTACTGGACCAAAGAAGGGACAGGAAAGAAAAATAAAGAATGAGAAACTGGAAATTTGGAAGAGGCCAAGTTCTAAGAAGTCTTATATTTGATCCTGGAATTCACTGAGCTGGGGGAGGCAGAAATGGAGTGAATGACATAGTCAGACTTGCCTTTTAGGAAAATTACTTTGGGAGCTAAGTAGGAGATGGGTTAAAATGGGTGGAGCTTGAGATAGTGAAACTAATTTGAAAGCTATTGTAACAGACCAAGTATGAGGTGATGAAAGTCTAGACTAGGATGACAGCTATATGAATTGAGAAAGGGGGATCTATGAGGATACTGGGAAGGTAGAAACAAGATATGTAGATGAGTGAAAAATGAATTATTGAGGCTAAAGTTGCAAACCTATTAGAGTGGGAGGGTTCTCTCTCACTCTACAGTAACAGAGAAGTTCAGAAGCAGAAGGGTCTCATGGGGGAAATTTAATGCATTCTCTTTTGGGGCATGTCAAATTTGAAATGCTTAAGGGAAATCCAGTTCTAAATGTTCTATAGGGAATTAAGAGTATAAGTTTGGAGCTTGAAAGGGAGACTAAAACTGATTACATGGATCTGGAGTCAAGAAGACCTGAATTAAAATCTAACTCAAACACTTATCACTTATGTGACCTTAAATAAATCATTGCTCATTTTCCGTAAATATAAAATGGCGATGACAATATGACCTACTTCCCAGGATTGCTATGAGGATCAAATGAGTTATCTTGACCTGTATCTTGCCTCTGGACCCAGATGGATCTGGAGGGTAAAGTGAGGCAGGTGACAGCCTTCTCTCACTTAAATCCAACTCACTTGCATGTCATAGCATCATCTCCCTGATGTCATGGTCTTCTTTGAGAACGAAGGATAAACAACAAGGTACTAAAATCCTAAGTATTATTACTATTAGCACAGAGATAACTAAATCATGAGAACAGATGAGATCACAAATGGAGATAGTATTAAAAAAATAAAAAAGGATTAATATTAATCAAAGAAAACTAAGGAAAGAAAAGACAGGAAGGAGAAGAGTCAGGACAAATAAAAATTATGAAAATCCAGAGAGGAGAAAGTATCCAGTAAGAGAGAGTGATCAAAAGTGTCAAATGCTTCAAAGAAGTCAAGAATAAGAATTGAGAAAAGACCAACCATTTGAGGGGCCTTTGTGAAGGGGAAATGGGAATCACAATCATTTCACTACATCTTGATGGACCAACAATGTAGAAATCTCTCAGCTATCTGGTGGCCTAATATTAGAAAGTCCCCAACTCTTAAAGGCCATGGTTTTTAAAAGTAGATGCTTTCATCTACTGTTGTAACAACAGTTTGCTGTCCTTGAATAGGAGATACTACCATTTTCCAAAAGGACTGCATTTAAAATCATAAAAGTATTTAGTCTTTTCTATTTACTTTCTGCTCTTGTACAGGGAATATTTTCTTATTCTGACCATAAATCCTGTCATTTGCATTTTAAATACTTCTATTTTCTCCCTTTACTGACACACCCTTCTCCCTTTCTCTATTTCTCACTTTCTAATGAAATGTTTTACTTTTCTTTCTTAAAATGCCACAGAATGCTGCTGATTGGTACTCCCTGCAAGCCTGAAAGATTCTAAAAACCAAATCTGTACCCAAGGAATCTGAATATGTGGTTAGTGAGTACAAATTCCTTGGCATGATAATAAAACAACTTATTTTCAGTTTGGCCTTCTATACTTGACCTACAGTCATTGGGCTCTTTATTAACAAGTATGCCTTTTCCAGGAGATTTCAAGAATTTCCTGATTAGATCTGTGAAAACCCACATTTTTAGACTTTAAAGTTTTAGGGGAAAGGAGGGGAAAAACCATAGAGAATGATTTCTAAGAAATCCCCAAGATTGAACCTGGTCTATATAAACATATGGATTACAACTCCATTATCAAAGTGTCTCAAATTCCACACACTTATCTACAGATTCGTTATTCTCTCACTTTCCTCCTTAAGTAACCCCAAGACATTTCCTTTCAGTTTTTCCTCTATTTACTTTTTTCCTGATCCCTATAGACTTGTTCACTCCTTGAGGGCAGAGGAAGCTATTACAGTTTTATCTATGAATCCTGAGAGCCCAGCACTCAGAATAATTTTTCATTTTTTTAAAAGAGAAAAAAAACTTCCCCTTGACTTTGCTCTCTCTCTTCCTCCATATCGTCCCTATCTCTTTAACTATTAGATTCCTACGAGTAATCTTTCCATTACTATCTCTACTTTATCATCTTGTCACTCCTCAGCCTCTTGTAATCTGAATCTAACTCTAGTGAAACAGCCCTCTCAAAAATCACTACTTAATTACTAATTCTGAGGGTCTTTTTTTCAGTTGTCATTCTCTTTGCCCTTTCTGCAGTAGCATTTTATGTACCCTCTCTATCCATGTAGAACAAATATACTTAGTCATTTAAAAGATTCGAATGATTTCATTAAAGCTTCACAGAAGTCTTAACTCATCTAAAATTTCATTTGATCAATACAGTGTCATTTATAAATAAGAACACCTTAAAGACCTCACTACCATGAATGACTGATTAATACCTTCCTTCAATTGTTTGAACTATCTTGTATATAGTTTGTTTTGTATATATTTGTAAGCACCTTGTCTCCCCCATTGGACTATAAGCTACTGTGTCTTTTGCCTCTTTTCATATCTCCAGCATTTAACAAATTGCCAAAGCCTTTATATACTTAGTAAATCTTCATTGATTGATTGATTGCATCTGTTGTATTGAGTGCATAAATGATCATTCAGAAGATTAAAACCTAGCTTTACTTGAGTGGGATTCACAGAAATAAAAAGGGAAAACCTTTTTATAAGTACAGAGCCATAGACACAGACTCAAAGATCAAATGAGAGATAGTATAATTCACAAAATAGTACTCCGGGAGAGTTAGGTGGACCAAGGAAATAGATAGTGAGTGTCTATAAATAGGACAAGACCTTCCTCAGGTAAGAGAGTAACAGATTCCAAATTAAAAGTATAGTTCCAAGGGGCATACAGAGAGGAAGAAATGAAGACTTGGTTCTAAATGCTTCTATATCTGTGCAAAAGAAACTATATCAGAGGCAAGAGACAAAGAGGTCAATTAGGGCTTGATCTCATTATCAATAGGTCTGTTCCAACTAGGCTTGTATCAAGATACTAGAAAAAACCTTGTTTTATAGAGCTAAGGTCCAGCACACAAGCTATGAGCTCAGCTTGCCATAACAACAATCCTCTGCATTCACCCTCTGGATGGTCTTATCCTCTGGTAAAATCATATAATTATTGTTTTACTTTACTAGCACCAAGTGTTCTCTGAGCTTGTACAAACACTGGACAAGCTTAGACAAGAACCCATGTTCCAGTCATGAATCCCTGCTGTCAATCAACCTTGCTGTCAGTCAATCATTGTTACTGTTACTTCTGTTTAATTCCTGATCCTCCTGCTTCTGGCCTACCCTGTTCAACTCCTTCCATCCATGAGTTAAAGGCCCCCTTTCACAACAATTGATATTTATTTAAAAGCTTATGTCTTCTAAGTGACAAAGTGGATAGGGTACTAGTTGGTCCTGGAGTCAGGGAGACTGGAATTGAAATTTGGTTTAATGAGCTGGACAAGTCATTCCATTTCTGTTTGCCTTAGCTCCCTCAACTGTAAAATGGAGATAATAGTAGCACCCCTCCCAGAATTCTTGGGAGGATCAAATGAAATAATAATTGTAATATGCTTAGCACAATGTGTGGGACATAACAAGCATATGATAACTCTTATCATTAGCATGTGGAAAACTGAAGCAGGGTATAGGAGAGGGCAACTAAGTCCTGACCTCATCACTAATATATGTATTCCAACTAGACTCATAGCATCTTATGATTGAGAAAGTAAAGATTGAGAAGGTAGACTGCAATTAGTTTAATGACCAAACAGTAGCATGATTTTTTACTGATAAGCCAAAATAAATAGTTCCACATATACAAGTGATAATACTAGTAATTGATCAAGTAAAATATGCTTTGTGTGTTTTATTTTGCTTGTTTATTGCTTTGTTAATTACTAAATGTTTATTATTTTGCTATTATACTCATTTGACTGCATAATTTGGTATTCAAATTATAGCAATATTTTCTTTGTTAATTTTTTGTTTATATGCCTATATGTAGCTAAACTTCTTTTTATATAGCCTATTAATACTGTTATTTTACAGCTAACTAGCTTTGCTTTTTCAGTAATGTTTTACTTTGTTATTTATGGTTAATTGCAGAATATTCAGGATATACATGTATTTTAAGGTTTTATATGAACTGTCTGTGAACTTGAGGCCCTTGTCACTGAAGTTATTAGTGGTCTGTATAGTGAATATACTGTTGACAGTATACTGTATAGTGCATGTACTGTCAACCTGTTTTTTGTTTGCAATGGCAATGTTGGTTGCCTGAGACACTAGGAAAATCACTTTTTTTTTTTAAAGCAAAGATATTTGATTTTGGGTTACACAGTTTCAAGTTTCAAGCTTATCCCAGGCTCCAAGAAGCCATTTCAGCCTTATTATTGCTCTTGCATTCTGCAATGAAACCAAATTGTCCTTCCTGCCATTCCTCAAATAATTAAAATACAGAAACATGAATAGGAAATCATGAAATAACAACACATCTTAAGCAGAATGGGCATAAAGATGAATATATATATATATGCTGAAAACTTCCTTCTGTATTAAAATCAGAGACAAGTTTCCTTTGATTTTGTACTGCCGACTCTTCAGTAGTACTATCATAGAAAAAGAATTCTGAAACATTCAGCTGCTAAATTAAATTAAATCTAATTGCTAAGAAACAATTTATATAAATTCTTTACATTTTTTTGAAAATGATGCAATTTAATCACGTTGCTCAAGAGCAAAAAACTTTAAAAGAACCTTAAGAATTAAGATTTTCTTTATTCCATTTTCATCTTTTAAAAATGTCTATTTTCCATCACTTTTATAATTTGCGCATTTTAATTGCATGTGTAATTAAAATTTTATAATTACATCGTGATTTTAAATAATTTATAATTATTCATAACTTTATAACAACTTTATAATTAAAAATCAAGGGTTTAAGTATGTGCATGTTCTATATATAACTTTTGGGAGAAAGGGGATCGTGCTCAAAAACGTTTCACTGACACCCAACTAAAAATAACTAGGAGACTATATTACATCATCACTGTCTTCCAATCGCCCACGGCAGCAAAACGGCCCCACAGCACACCCTGAGGTTGAAACCCAGGAAACCGTTGCGTTAGAGAATCCGTACCGCCCCTACCGGCCTTAACCGCTCTTCTCCCCTCTAACGTTCCACTAAGCATGCGCGCGCGCGCACGCACGCGCTGCCTGAAGCGAAAACTGCGTCTTCCCAGGCGAACTTCTCCAAAATCCAGCCCAGCTTTATTTCCCGCCTCCCTCCCCCCCGCCCCGCCTCCAACTCTCACTTAACCGACGGACTCCTCCTAGTCCAACCCCTGACCCTGGATTAGTGTACGTCATAGTTCCTCCCGCCCCCTGCAACCTGCTTCCCTACAGGTCTGGTAACTTCGCAACAAGTCTCTGATTGGTCAATTGTGAGGAGCCAGGAGAGCGGATGAGGAAATGAGCGTTAGGGGTTGGGCAAAGCTTGGAAACCTCCAGTGGGTTCCACCCCTTCCGGAGAGAGCGCGCGATGAGTGGTTGTTGCTCGTGTCCAATCAACGCCCGGTTATTGGATTCAAATCAAGACCCCTGGGGGGAAGGGAGCTCCTAGCAGTTACTTGTAGTTTCCGTCGCTGCTTCTGTTTCCCCGGTGTCTTCCTCGGTGCCTCTGCTTTTCGCCGGCGTAGCTCTTCGGGACTCTGCGCTGCCGTCAGCATGGCCCACAAGCAAATCTACTACTCGGACAAGTATTTTGATGAGCACTACGAGTACCGGTGAGAAGCCCCTGAAGGAAGGCTTGCGGGCGGGCGGGGGCGCGTGAAGAGCCGGAGTGAGAGGCTTCCCCTGGCCGTTCCCCCCTCCCCCCCTCTCCCTACGCATCCCCTTTGCCTTCCCTCCTTTGTCTGGAAGTCGCCCGTTAAGAAAGGGCGCCGAGAGCGCACAAAGCCGCCCGGCTCTCGCGTGCTAGGCTTGTGCGGCCGCCTGGAAACGGAGTCCAACGGACGCGCAGGACCTGAGAAGGAACCCTTGTTCGCCCGTGCTAACTGGGAGAGATGGGGGTGGGGGGGGGGTGGGGAGGCAGAGGAAAGAGAGGGGGACTCCAGCCAGGCTTGTGGAGCGTGTTCTCTCTCTCCTCTGGCTAGAGGTTTGGCCCTTTAACCCTTCAGTTGGAGAGGAGAAAAGTGGCGTCCCCGCCAGGCCTTTTCATCCCAAGCTAATGAAGTGATTTTTAATTGCTTCTCAATTGCAGCTGCACGGAACATCATTCCCACTTTACGTACCTCTCGTAATCCTAGGACTGTTAAGTCTGGGGCTGGGGCTGCGTGACAACTCGGAGGTCATAGAATCCAGTCATTTTTTCAAACTGGGAAACTGAGACCGGCGAAGACTAGATGAGTGTCCTGTTTTACCCACCAGGATGTAAATTAGGGGCGGGTGGAGGTAGCGGGAAAAGGGCGAACGAATATCTCCCAACTCCTGAAGAAGAGTGTTAGAGCCACTTTGGTATTAATAGATGAAACCCTGGAGGCAGAAACCTCCTTCGGACATTGCTTTGTGACTCTGGGCTAGGCTCTTAAACACTTTGAGCCGCAGTTTCTTCGTTTTTAAAAATGTGGGAGAGTTGGACTCCATTAGTACCAAGTGTCTCGGCTCTAAAGCTATTTTCCTATTGACTTAATTAGCTATGACTGCAAGTTCTGTTTTATAATTAATTTTTCTTTTCTTTCCCTCCCATCTTCACCCATATCAACTTTTTCCCGTTATGTCTTGAGTTTAATAAGGTTTCCTTGATGTTTTGTCTGCATTGGTAGATTTTTTTTTTCTTGGTATCGGAATCAACTAACATTTTTTAAGAGTGCTCGGAAAAACTGTCCCTGAGAGCCGACCTCCTTCGAGGACCTTAGGAATGGAGCTTCCCAAAAGCATCATGTACATGAATGTTGTGTTTAAGATGTAAGCATAATTTGGATACTAGGTGATTTTTGAGGGGATTGCCGGAGCTGAGGGCATTAGGAAAGATCCCATGTAAAAGGTGGCTCTGGAAGGAACTACAGATTCTGAGCAATGGTAATAAGACTCGTCCAGGTAGGAAGGAAAATCATAAAAACCTTTGTCCTACGTTTCATGAGGTACTATTACAAGCAGCTCAGAACTAACCTGAAAGAACTTAGGGTCATACTTCCACTGAATAAAAGCCTAATACTTTTTCACCTCCACACCCAACTCAAATCAATCAATCAACTAGCATTTAAGCCCCTTTAGAGTCATGATTGACACCTTGGCTGGAGAATACCTACTACTTTTTAAGTCAAACTTTGTAAATCTAACTTTTCCTAAAAAATTGTAGGAAAAAGTAGTAAAGAATTGTTGAAAGGTTTAAGTTGAATGCTATGTCCTCATGAATATTGACTTATTAACAGGAACTGCTGAGCCCTGAGCTCTTTATATCAGACAGCAATATGATTAAAAAAAGTAATTCATTCAAGAACTTTTACTTATTTTAAGTCCACACTTGTGATTTGTGTGTAGGGAACAGCCTAACAAGGAAATTTCTACTAATGCATATTAGTGACAAATAGTACTTTTTGATAGAGAGTTAACTGGGGTATTTAAATTCAGTATCATTTAGATCTTAAATTACTGGAAATTATAGACTTGTCCACGTTGTGTACTGTAGGAGTACCATTTTTGTACTGTCAACATTTTGATTTGAATTGTTCACATGCCTTCAATTGCTAAAGCCACAAATGTTTAGGGAAAGACCTCTTGAAATACTTATTACAAATTTTTTTAGTTTAATTAACATCAGGAAATTTGAAACTACCAAAGAGATTCATGACCCAGATGAAAACGGCATCCAATTGTTCATTGGATAATTATTCAAACAGCATTAAAAGTTCATTGATGAACCATTTACAAGTTTCTGAATTTGGCATAGCTACATACATATACACAGACATCTGTAAAGTTTTGCTATATCTATTAGTATGTTACAATAAACCCCTAAATTTTTGAGGAAATAGCTAGTAAAATTTGAAGTCTGTAGCTAATTTTAGCCTTGTACTTATTAGTCAGAACTTTTTGTTAAGTACTGGCTATGTCCTAGGTAAAATGACTTTTCCAAGGAAATGGAAATCTTAATATCTGAGAACTGGTAACATAAGCATTTATAGTTTTTAGTTAATACTAGAAATAGTTCTGTTCCTAGTTAGGCTAGTTAAGTAAATAAGTTAACAAAATTGATTAAGAAACTCAAATGTATTATCACAGGATTGTAGGTTTAAAATTAAGGTCAGGAAAAGCCTTCTGATTTTAAAGCCACAGAGTGAACAGGAGAGGGAAAAGTATGGCTTGTTTTTTCCGCTTAGAATTGAAGTAATGGGGGTTGAAAAATAATCATTAAAGTAAAAGTATTTTCTGCTGCTTCCTACCTTGGTATAGCCTTTCCCATCCCATTAATTCTAAACCTTATTTTCATTCAAACTCTACTCTACCCCTCACTATCATTTCTTATTCCCAACCCCTCCCTTTTTGTAAGCCCTTCTTCCCACCCCTTTCAGTTTATGCTCTGGAAAGCCTGCTCCATAAATAACAAACTTCATTTTAAATCTTTTCCTTTCCTGCTCCATTGATCTTCTAGTTTTGAGATATACCTTCCTGTTGATGACAAAACCTTCCCTGGTCTTCCTTTCCAGCATTCTGTCTTTCCTCTTGTTCTCTGACGCCATTTCAAGGCAATCTTTATACCACCACCATTATTCAGTAACTTTTATGAGATTTCACAAAATTGTTACCTACTTCACCCTACTTGGTTATATAGAGGTGCTGATAGTGCTTTTAATCACACATTCCATGTTTGAGAACTCGGGAAATTCCCTAACTGATCAGTCCTATTGTCATTTCATTTCTTTCTTTCAAACTCCATACCTTGTTTTTACCATGACTCTAGTCTCTACTTAAATTCTTTAATAGGCCTTCTTTTCCTCCGAGTCCTCTGTTCCCTTTTCTTCTAACTAATCTTGTAGCTCTTCAGTCTAATAGTCAAGCATTCTGAAAGAGAATTCTTCAGTGTTAGTCTTCTGGCCATATAAATGATAATGGAACATTAAATACTAGTCCATGGCTAATAAGCTCTATCACTAGTTGAATTAAATGGATAATCATTTAAGTAGATCTGTTAAAGGTACTGTGTATTTTGTTTTGATACAAGTTCGTTTTGCACTGTCTTGTTAATAAGACCAGAAAGTTATTTCTTTCTCTATTCAACTTTCATATGGTGTGAGAGCCTAAATTTAGACATAGTCTTAACTTCAATTTATAGTTTAAAAAAAAAAAAAAACTGAGGCCCAAAAGAAATGAATTGTCCCAAATCACAAGCTATTAATGGCAATATAGAATGTAAAACCAAATCTACTTCACACTGAATCCTCTTATTAATAGATAATCATGTTTTTAAAAAGGCAATACAAGTAAACCACGTTCCTGTGGTTGAGGGGGGGGTGACTTTAATACAACTGCATTCTCCCTGACAACTTTGAATTTACCCTAATTGTCTGATAGTTCACATCACAAAGTTGAGACTACAGTAACTTGAGTACTTGTAGATCAGGAGGAAGAAAGGAAAATGAAGCAATCAAAATAAATAGTGATTGAGTTGCACTGAAGAAAGAAAGGGGACTGCTAACTTAAAATCGCTCTGTCCCTTGAATTCATATAAGCTCTTCCCTTGAATAATAAAGTTACTTGTCAACCCCCAATTCCTTTTCCAAATCCAAAAAAGTCTATAGTTTGTAAAATAACATTCTGCAATGTGTCCCGTGCTTTTCCTCAAATAGCTATCCTCTTTTGTTGAATCAAATTTAGCTTTGGAAGGTCCTTCTGATCATCTAATTTAACTTGCAAATTGAGGGTGGGGTAATCTTTTTTTAGTCCAACTTTTGCTTAAAGACTTGAGAAGCACCCCACTCTGGGGACAGTTCCGCTTTTAAATAGTCCCCAAGGCTAAATTTCTTTTTGTAACTTGTCCCTTTTGTTTCTAGTTATTCCCTGGGATCAAATGAAACAAGTTTTAATCCAGGTGACAGTTTTTCAGATATATCAAACACTTATCCTGTCTCATTTAGTATTTGAATCTTTTCTTGGCTAAACAGCCCAATTTTCTAGTTTCTTTAACTGATCTATCATGCCATGATCATCTTGCACACTTTTGTAAACTTACTAATTTCAACCTTATCAAAATGTAGTGAACAAAAGTAAATATGATAATCCACATGTGCTCTGACAAGTTCAGAGTATAATTAGAAGCTATCAGTAACAGTGCAGGAGTGGACCTGGAGTCAGGAGGACCTGTGTGTTTGAATCCAGCCTCAAGATACTTATCCTGTAGGGTTGTTTGTGAGCATTAAATGAGATCTTATTGAGATAATATGTAACAGGGCTTATCTAATTCTTAGTACATAGTAGGCTCTTTATTAACGCTTTATTCCCTTTATGCTTTTTTATTGATTCATTTTGAGACGTCCTCAAAAGTATTTTCTATTTCCCTGAATTACTATTTGTGAAGTTGGTTGATTGTTGAAATCTACATTTCAAAGACTTGACACATTTGTCCATTTTTAAATGTTAGATTCAATCCTGTGTCCCAACATGTCATATTCCTTATAGTTAAGGATCTTAATTCTGGCTGGCAAAATATTAGCTATCCCTTCTGAATTCAATATAATCTTGTAAGTCTGCTAATGCCTCTAAAGCTTTTATCCAGGGCATTGATTAAAAAAAGTATTAGACGCCATGGGGGCTAAGCACAAACCAAGTTCTTGGGGCATTTTTTGGAAACCTCTTTCCATATTGACATTAGTGACTACTATCATCTAACTCATATGTGTTGGTATTTTCATATAACTATAAAATATAATATACTACTAAGAACTGAAAGGCAACATGGAATAGTAGGAAGATGAATGAATTTGGAATAAGACTTTGATTCAAAACCCAGCTTTGCCTTTTATCATTTGTTTGATCAAGCCCCACTTTCTTTGGGCCTCAGTTTCTGAATATATAAAATGAAAACAACCTTTTTGGGCTCGCTTTTAATTCTTTAAATATAGACTGCTAATAAAGATTATTAGAGTATCTCAAGGATCCTATGAATTATCAATTAAGTGACTGTCTGAATTAATTGAACTATAGTTAATATATGTTAAACAAGAGACCTGAAGTTTTTGTGGGGTTTTTTGTTTTTTAAACAGGCATGTTATGTTACCTAGAGAACTTTCCAAACAAGTACCAAAAACCCATCTGATGTCTGAAGAGGAGTGGAGGAGACTAGGTGTCCAGCAGAGTCTTGGATGGGTTCATTATATGATTCATGAGCCAGGTATGTTTGTCCCTAAAATATAAACTTTAATTTGTTTTGCACTATGCTGGAGCTAGAGTGGGTGTTATGTGAGAGTTGTACAACTTTAGTGAGATAAGGCAAGTATTATATTGGGAATTTTTTTTTTTTTTTTTAACCAGAAGACAAATGTTTTGTATATTGGATGCAATTTCTTTTATTTTGAAATATCTGGACGACGGGTATTTCGTGAAAGTTTAGAATAAACAATGATTAACAAAAATCTCCATAAGTATTCTAAGTTGTCAATGTTGACAAAATATTAGACTTAAAATGTATCAACTTACTTGTTGTGAGCCCTAAATCATAATATCATAATATAATATATCGAACAAAATGACTTAGAGTGGAGAGACCCAGATTTGCTGTGTAATCTTTTAAACAACCTTAGACACTTCAATCTCTTAAATTTTCCTACTTCCATATAAAATATAGCTAACTGGAACAGCTTTGGATAAACTGCCTTCTGTGAAAGATTTGAAAGTATTGGCCTTTTTCCTTCTGAGTTACGAGTGGAAGTTGGTAGTTTGCTATAATAGAAAAAAAAAACCCACTGCATTTGGAGTTTTAAAAATGAATCTGCTTTTATTCTGTATCTGTTATAGTTTCTCTCAAATGAAAAGATTAAGTGGATTAGACTTATACCTCTAAATGGCTATAACCAATGAACATTCCCTACTTAAGGTGAACAACCAAACTAAATCCATTTTCTAACAGTTTGAAGATACATATAATCGGCCTATTGAGTTAGAGGGTTTTTTAAAAGTTTGCTTTTCTTTCTTTACACTCCTTTTTCTATTTCACCAATTTTCCCATAACAATAATAATAATGAAAATTGACCACCTCTTATACTGACAATCTTGTTATATTTTTCCCCCACAGAACCACATATTCTGCTCTTTAGAAGACCTCTTCCAAAAGAACAACAAAAATGAAGTTTATTTGGGGTTTTTGCTTAAATTTTTTTCAAACTATGTATATGTGTATATATGGTAGTATTCAGTGAATACTTGAAAAAATGTACAAATCATTCATCCATACCTGTGCATGAGCTGTATTCTTCACAGCAACAAAGCTCAGTTAAATGCCACTGCAAGTAGGCTGCTTTACAAATGTTTAAGATACAATTTTTCTCTAGTCAATTTTCTCTTTAATATAAGTGCCTATTTGACTTCTCCTTGAATTACATTTGTTTAATAAAGTTCTTATGTTACATGTATGTCTTGAGTATTTGGTAATTGGGGTAGGTGTTTATGTTCAAATTTTCCATTGTTAATTTATGAATATGATGTACAGTTGTTTTAGAAATTACAATCCAAGGAAATAAACTCTTTAAAAACAATGTAGAAAAGACTTAAATGAATGTTTAAAACTGCATAGTACTATAGGACTATCATTACTTTGAATAATTAGTATCTACTTAAACTGGAAGGTCCTTACCACATAGGCTACGTTTGTTTTGTTTTGTTTTGAAAGGCAATGAAACAGTCCTCAAGACTTTATTGGTCTATAGTGGGGAGTAAGAGTCAAATGAAAGCTTCCTGGTTGCTTAAACACAAACTCTTAGCACAGTAATAAAGGTTCCTCAGGCTTTAACTTGTGTGAGACTTGTGACTGAGCCATGGTGTTATGATGGGTGATAGGATGGGTTGGGACATAGGGGGGAAGCTACCCCCAGTTGAATCCACATCTTAAATGATTATTTACATGCTGTTAAGTAAATTTTGTTAAATATTAAATGGTCTACAAAGAGTTTCTTTTCATCTCATTCCCAAACTTGAACTGATTATTTTGAGGCTTGGTCTAGACTATGTAGAATATTAGATTAGATCATAATGATCTCATGGATAAAGGGAAGGATGCTGCAGCTAAAAGGTTATTAATCTTAATGGAATAAGGAGAGATGACTTAGTGCAGTTACTCTTTTCCTAATAGGCTATCACGACATTTGTGTTACAAAGGGCCTTTAAAAAAGATGGAAAGAGGGTAGAGCATGTATGATCCCAAAGTCCCACTAGACAATTTAGTGAGCTATAGTAAAGAGCCTTAAGGGACAAAGATAAGAAGTGGAGACTAGGCTTTATTTTTGTCTCCCAAGAAGTTACTAGGAAGTCATGGGTGATTAGAGGGTAGGGTAAACTGGCTTTTATCACTAAGGAAATTTGAAAGGATTTAGGATAACTAGCCTAACAAATGACTAGAAAAATGAAGTGTACAAGTTAGTTTAGATGTCCACTGTGTACTATTAGCTTGGCTATCTGATAACTGGAAAACCAATAAAAATACATGATCATTTTGTCTTAAGGGAAGTAGGCATGTTTAATCATTTTTCAGCCATATCTAACTTTATGATCCTTTCTGGGGGTTTTCTTGGCAAAGATGAAGTACTTTGCAATTCTTTTCCCTAGTTCATTTTTAAAAGTGAGGCAAACCACACAAGCATTTTGGCTAGGAAATGTGAGGCTAGACATTTGAATGAGTCTTCCTGATTCCATACCTATTCACTTTACCACTTTGCTTCCCCTGAATTAGGTATACCTAACAATTAGCTTGCCATTCTCTGACAGAATTGGCAAGAATAGGAAGAGAAATCTCTTAATAGAGATACATTTGGTGAACTGACTCCCCATCCTATTACTGGGGGACTTCAGATGCAATTAGATTTCCTCTTTTGGGGAACTACACCAGTGATGTGAAATGGCTTTCCCATTTTCCTACCCGAAAGATAAGGGGTGAACCAACAGTTTTAACTGGAAGGTCAATATAGCTAAAGTGACATTAAGCAGATGGCAGAGCAAAACAAAGAGCTCTGGAAACGAGGTTGATGAGAAAAATGGCCAGCCTAGAACTTGAAACATCCAGTATGGTGTAAGGGCTTTTCAAATCCCACTACACAGTCCTGGTTATTTTTTTGAAAATCATCCAGATTATAAGGTTATACCAGGGGATCCCAACTCCAAAAAAAAAAAAAAATTGAATTTTCATAAGCATTTCAGGGAATTGGGAACTACATTTAGCTAAGCCAACTTCTTTACTAGTTGTAGATGAGGCCAAAATGGAAATTGAGCTTTCTTAGTTAAAAAAAAGTGACCTGGGTGAAAACTCCCTAGTGATTAAAATGGATACCCATAGTACACAAGGGGAAGCTACAGCAGTGACAAGTTTTATCTCCCACAATTTTTGTTGCTTTTGATCACTGTAGCCTGTTGCTGCAGCCATTTGAGTATTGACTTCCCATTTCCATTCCCTTTTATTCTTACATTTCTGTTACAAGTTTAGAGAGAGAGGGATGCAGAGACATACTCTGCCTATGTATATTTAGATGAGCACAACATGGCATGGAGTTAGACAAGAGGAAATACTTCCTTTAAAACAAAGTGGTACCTCTAGACTTGGTGCACCACACAGATCACTGGAATTAAGTCACACTGGTCACTATAACATCCTGGCTGAAAGATTGTCAGTCTCAATGCCCTTTTTATCTAATCCTACAGCTAATATTGGTTAAGAATAGTTTGCCTTCACTAGGAGAGTCCAGCATAGCTTTGCCATCCCTTCCCAAGACATCTCCATCATACTAAATTCTCCATTATACTGCCATATACTGATGTTGCCCAGGACTGGTAATTAATGGTACTAAAGCCAATTGTGTAATGGAAAGTTTCCTAAAAGACCTTTAGTACTTTACCATAAAGAGGTAGGGTATGACAGGGACATCTACTAAAATGATCTCTACCACAGTCTAGTTTTTCCCTAAAAATCAGAGAAACCATTCTTGAGACTATTGGTTCAAATTTCCAACACAATTTCCTAACCATCTAAGGCATAATTCTGAGTGCATAAGTATTTGGGCTTCATCATGTGTCCCTCTGTCATTTGAATCAACACATCCTGATCATTGCACCACTATGGCAAATGTGAGACAGAATTGCACCAGCTATAAAATACTTCAAATCTTTAGGGGTATTGCTCTTAAAACATAAAGCATTCATAATTATCATCTGGGCAAGTATTCTAGCACATAAAACTCATTAAATATAATGATCAGGATGGATGTTTCAAAAACTAGATAGCTTCTTAAAGAAGAATCTAAATATATTTGTTTATCCAAAGACATCACAAATTAAAAGTTTGGTTCAGTCTAACAGTTGAATATTTAGCTGCTGACAGCTTCAACCCAGAGTCCCAAAATACTTAACAGTGCATTCTAAATTCAGTAATATTGAAGAGTCTGGAAAGATAGTGAAACAGGAAATACTAGCCTCTCAAAAATGACTCTAAAAAACAAGATAAAATACAGTGTCAAAATAAACTGAATGGCAGAAGTAATTAAATGTCAGGGCAAAGCAGTTATCCTCCTAAGATAATTTAAGGGGGTACCTCAGGAAAGACCTGAAGGTCCTAGGTTGAGGTTTGGTCAGATTGAAGTACAATACCTCCTGGCAGATTCTGCTGAATTCAATACAAAGCTCAAGAGACAGCTGGGTAGGGTTGTAGCCTCAACTTCAGGAACTTTCATTTTGCTTAACATATTGGAGTCAGTTGAGCAGGGGAGGATTGAAGGGACCTTCACTGTCTTTAGATGTTGAACGAGATATGGTGAGATCTTTCAAGACAGTTGTGAAAATCGAGTAAGGCTTCATCTATTTCAAAGTTTGAGTAGGCCTGAAGGACTCTAAGCATTAAGTCAAGGGCATACTTAAGCCCCCTCCCTACTATCCTCCTAAGGGCATACTTGAGTCCCCTTCTTGTTACCCTCCCTATTTCAGTCAAATATGGACAACTATGTACTTATTGGTCAAGTTCAATTTCTTGGGTAGTTCCTGAGTTTAGAATGTAAGATCCTCAGCCAATAAGGATGAGGGTCAGTGGTGGGAGGAGGGGGTATTTGCGTTAGGGATAAAAAGTGTTGACCCTGCCCCCTACGGTGCCTCCTCCCTTCCATTATCTGCTGGATGGGTGGGAAGCTCAATTCTCTCAAGAATGTATAATAAACTTTGTTTTGCTTCTAGAGATCTCTCCAGCTTTTTTTATTAAATGGTGTCTGAACCACACAGATGCCAACCCTAGATGTACTGACCAGATGTAATCCCAGTCTATGGGCAGGAGGACCAAGTTCACACCTATTAAGCATAGGAGCAGAGAGCCAGATCCTGCTAGCTAGCTGTGGGCACTTGCAGAAGAGAGGAGTCCCTAGTTTTCATTCCAGGGCAGAGAAGAGAGCTAAACTTTGCAGCCAAGGGAGAAACCACAAGGAGCAAGAGTGTTTGTAGAGACAACATGGCTGGAGCTCAGAAAGTAACTGTAAGAAAAATCAGAAGCTTGAGGCATTATTCCCCATCCCTGAGGACTAGAAGCTGACTATAATAATGAGTGATTAATATGAATATGTAAAGGAGAAAGCACCCAACTATAGATAACTTCTATATAGAGAGAAGAGCTAGATTTATACTCAGAAGAAAAAAGCTACTCCTACTTCAAAGAAAAATGTCAAATGGGTACATCCATTTTAATTTTAACTTTGGCCAAGATCTTTAAATTAAAAGTGATAACAGAAATTACATTATGGTAAAAGGTATCATAGACAATGAAGAAATATCAGTACTAAACCCATCCATATGCACCAATACTATAAAATCTATCTTTTTAAAAGAAAACTTAAATAAATTACAGAGGGATAGATATTGATACAATAATGAGGAACTTTAATCTTATCTCAGAAACCAAAAATTAAATGAGAAAAAAGTCAAGCTGAATAGAATTTTAAATAAGCTAGTCAGAATAATAATCTGGGAAGAACTGACTGAATGAAAATAAAAAAGAGCACCTTTTCTTTGATGGTACATGGTTCCTTTACAAAAACTAACCATATATTAGGGCATTAAAAACTTTATAGTTAAATGCAGAAAGCAAAAATATGAAATTCAATCTTTTCCGATCACATTGCAATAAAAATTATATTTAATAAGGGGTCACAGCCCAAAACCTAAACATCACCTAATTGTAAAGAATGAGTAGGCTAACGAAAGCATAAAAATAATTGATTTCATTAGAAGAAATGACATAATGAGACTACATCAAAACCTATGACTTGAAGCAAGAACTATAATTACATCAGGTACATAGAGAAAGAAGGGACCAATAAATTGAGTATGAAATTTTTTAAAAACTAGAAAAAGAAAAAATTTAAATTTCCCAACTAAACACCAAATTGGAAATCCTAAAAATTAAAAGTGAAATTAATAAAATTGAATGTAAGAAAACTTTTGAATTAATAAATAAAGCTAGATGTTTGTTTGTTTTTTTTTTTGGGGGGGGGAAGCATTGGTTAATATGGTTTTAAAAAGAGAGAAGAAAACCAAATTGCTAACATTAAAAGTGAAAAGATTGAACATATTACTAAAAAAGATAAAATCAAATCATTTATAAGGAGCTATTTTTGCCTAATAATATGCCAGTAACAATTTAGGAGAATTGTAAGAATATTTCAAAAATATAAAGACTTATTTTATTGAAGAGTAAAATAGAATATCTAATTAAATCTATTTTTTAAAAAAGATGGACATACCATAAATAAGCCTCCTAAAAAAAAAAAAGCATTAGGACCAGATGTATTTATAAGTAAATTCTACCAAACACTTAAAAATCATCTAATTCTAGTATCAAATTATTTGGAATAATAGGGAAAGGAATCCTTTTACGAATTCCTTTTATGAAACAAATATGACACTGACACCTAAACTAGGAAGAGTAAAAACAGAAAAAAAAATTACAAACTAAATTCACAATGAATATGCATGCAAAAATCCTAAATAAAATACTAGTTAGGAGACTACAACAATAAATTGTAAAGATCATAAATTGTGACCAAGTGAGATTTATAGTAGTAATACAGGGATGATTTAACATAAGGAAAATTATTAACAGAATCAATTATGTCAGTAACAAAAGTAACAAAAACCAATTATATCAATAGATGCAGAAAAAAGTTTTGATATAATACAAGTCATTCTTATTTTAAAAAAAGAAAACTAGACAGCATAGGTATAAATGGATTTTTTTCTCAAAATGATAAAAAACAAAAACCTAAAACCATGAGTAAGAATTACTTGTAGTGGGAATGAGCTATAAGTCCTCCCAAAAAGATCTGAAGTGAAACAAAAGATGTTCATTTTTACCAATGTTATTCAATATTAAATTGGAATAGAAGAAGAAAAATAAATTGAAGGAATCAGAATCAGACATAGCTAGGGAAAGAATTTATGAATAAACAAAAGATAAAGAGAATTGTAAAATGTAAAATGAATAATTTGGATTATATTAAATTAAAAAGGGTTTGTACAAATAAAACAAATCCAAGATTAGAAGTTAAAAAAGAAAATTGGGACAATTTTATAAACAATTTTTCAGTTTTCAGGTTTTATATCTCATATTTAAAAACTGTCAAATGTATAAAAATACAAGTTATTCTCCAATGGATAAATGATCAAAGGATATGGACAGGTGATTTTTTAATCAAGAAAACAAAGCTACTTATAGTCATATAAAAAATGATCTAAATTTTTATTAGAGAAATGCAAATTAAATCAATTTTGAGACATCATCTCATACCTATCATTTTAACTAAAATAATGGAAAGAGAAAATGACAAATGTTGGAGAGGATGTAGAAAAATTGGGACACATTAACTGTTGGTTGAATTGTGGACTGATCTAACCATTTTGGAGTGCAATCTGGAATTATGCCCCAAAAGTTATGAAACTGTGTATATCCTTTGACCCACTAATACCTGGGTAGTTTTTGTTTCTCAAGTAGGTCCGTTTCCTAAGATGTTTATAGAAAAAAGAAAAGAACTTATATGCTCTAAAATATTTATAGCAACTCTCTTTGTGGTGGTAAAGTAAAGGAAACTGAGGGGATATCCATCAACTAGGAAATGACTAAACAAGTTGTGAAATTCGAATGATAAGGCAATTTTTAGATAAAAGTTTATGCACATCACAGATGTAGAGCTGTGAGAGATTAGAAATCACTTAGTGCATATATCATTTTTACAGTTAAGAAAACTAAGGTTTTGAGAGGGAGAAAGTTGTAAGTGACCTCAATTGTCAAGAAAAAAATTTGAATTCAGGTCCTGTGATTCTGAGATTGGTACTCTAGTCATAGCACCAAAAGAAGAAACTTGAGTAGGCTAAGAAATTTGACAAGTAACTTTATTCCCTTAAGCTTCAGCTTTCACATATGTAAAATGAGATTGAATTTCACATATGTAAAATGAGAAAGGATCCTAGGAATCCTTGCTAGTTAGTATTCAAACTTGATTTAAATAAGCTAAATAAGGGAATAAGTTAGAGGTTTCTTTTTTAAATGAATATATCTACTTGCCTAACAAGCTAACATTATTATCAGAAAGACCTGACTTACCATCTTGCCTCCAATAGGGCTTTGTGCACCAGGGACAAATCATTTAATCTATCATTGCCCTAGATCAACTGTATCAATGTATTGGTATGAAGTATTCCCACACCAATGAAATCATGGGTTTAATCAAGAAGCATTTATTAAATGCTTAGTATGTACTAGGTTCCAGAGATAACAACAACAAATGAAAACCTTTCCTATAAAAGAGCTTACACTGGGAGAGAAAACATGCACATAGGAGAAAATACAAAATATTTATGTAATAAGTTCAAGGGAACTGTGGTGAAAGGGAACTAAGGAGAGATTAGGATAGATTTCAGTAAGAAAATGGTCAAGCTGAACTTTAATGGAAACCAGGGATTCTAAGAGGTAAAGGCAGTGGTTTCTTAAAAGGACAGCCTATGGAATGACAAGGGGAAGAGAAAGACAAAGAGAAAATCTTTTAATGGAGAATAGCAAGAAAGGAAAGTATGGGACAGTAGAGTTCATGTAGGGAACTTAAATTCAATGAGGCTGGAAATGGAAAATGGAGCAAGCAAATTAGTGCCACTCATTGCAGCAATTGAAGTGAGAGCTCCTTAAGAATTATCATTTTCTCCTACCCATATGAATTCCTTAATTTGCAGGCAAATGCCTTTTCAGATATTACGTTGTAAGCCAAATATTTGCATCAAGAAGAAAAGGAAACTGATGCACAAGACATATATCCAATTGAGATTTATCAAAGAATGTCTTTTTAACTGTTAGGATACAAGAACAAGCTATCAGCTTCCAAATCTTTGTCTAGATTGTGATGGTTGTATGGCAGCTCTCAAACGGAAGTTTTGTGGCAATTCCAAAGAAGTCTTATCAGTTTTCCCTTATAGAGAAAAAGCTTTATTTCTGACATGCTAGAAAAGCTTCCCTCTTTTTAGGAATTTTAGGATAGTGATTGGTGGGAAGCAAGATATTATCTCCTACCTTCATTCCCTACTTTAGAATCGTTGATCTAAGTAAATGATTGAAAAATTAGACAGAAGAATGAAAAGATAGAGTTGAAGCCACCTCACCCTATTTTGTCTTTGGTATCTTCACTGTAATGCCGAAGAAACTGAGCAAGACAGAGATTAGAGACCAATTCAATAATTTATTAAATGGAGAGAAATACTGGGACCAATGCATCCTTGTTGAGCCCAGGGCTAGACAAGACTATCATCTCAAAGAGTCTAGCCCCGACTCTCAGGGCAGGGAGCCTTTTATGGAATA
Source organism: Sarcophilus harrisii (assembly GCF_902635505.1). Taxonomy (NCBI): domain Eukaryota; kingdom Metazoa; phylum Chordata; class Mammalia; order Dasyuromorphia; family Dasyuridae; genus Sarcophilus; species Sarcophilus harrisii. Next base: position 245,214,781 of record NC_045426.1, read on the forward strand.
ACAAGAACAATGACATAATGGAGGGACCTCGGTGGGGATAGAGGGAGGTTACTGATATTCTAATGACATTAAAGAATGTCTATAAAACCTTTATCTCAACCATTAAGAGGGGAGAGTCATAACCAAAGGCAGAATTACGAAATAGGACAATTGGAGGAACTGGTCACCCCATTAAAAGGGAACTTTGGCATAACATTCCCCCCCTTTTTCTCTTGGAACTATTTAAATCTTTGAATTACCTTCCTCTAGAAGGCCTTAGCATATAATTTGAACAACCCTATGTGAAGTAAATAAAAATCAAAATAAGGCTAGACCAATGCAAGGACTTATGGCAAGGTCAAGTCTCTCCCTGATAACACCAGAATTAATCAGCAATACACAAAGTTCCTTATTTCAATTATTTCTGACAATCACTTGTCAGATCCTCTGCAGTTGGGGAGCATATGGACAGCTGTGGTCATTTGTGCACGACTTGGCCTCTGCTTACAGAGAGCAGCAGACTCAAGGCAGTTGTGTTGCCCATTCAGAGGGGCAGCCGGCTCCAGGAAAGAAGGGTGAGGCTTGGAGTAGCCCCACCTGTCCCGCCCAGAGGAACAAACAGGGATGCTACTAGAATGCAGATTATGCACAGTTAGACCAAGGCAGGCAAACCCCAAACTTTTAGAGGCCTCGATATCAACAAGGTCCTTTTAAGTATGCTGAACTTCTAATTAAGGATCTGGGGTAACAGGAGTGGAGAAACAGCTCAGAGAGACTGCAAGTTCCAAGACAGGTATCCAATTTCTTGTTGTTTCTAAAAAATAATCCCCCAACACTGAGTCTCCAGGGCAATTCCAACAGAATAAGAGATTTCCAAGTTAAAGCACAACCAGCAAATTGTAGTCTAGTAAACTTAAGCAAGGAGTAAAGGACTTCCAATTAAATCTGAACTAGCAAGATACCAGTTTTCCCAATTTCCTATTTCTTCTCCTCCCTTTTTTTTCTTTTGGAAAGGAATTATCAAATGACCACCCCACATATAAAACATACATGTATGCAGATACATAACAGATCAAATATAACAGCAATAGTTACACAAGTTTAACAATTTCCATCCCAAGTCTTAAACAGCACAGTAATACAGTGAAAATTCTAACAAGTAGACCACTTTCCCACTCCCCCCATCAGTTCAAATTACATCAGGAAAAGTGGGCGATGGCTGTCAATTGCTTCTTCATGCTGAACAGGGACGATGCTCAGTCCGTGAGCGGGACTGGGTCTGTAGTGTGGCGTGCTGACAAACAAAGGTTTGATTTAGGTCCCAGAAGCAAGTCAACATATCTGCAATTTGACCAAATCTAGAAATAAAAACAAATCTAACAAAGAAAAGTTATAACAGTCTAAGATAGAAAGACCGGTCCACAAGGACTGCTACAAGATGTGGCCTCTCATTAGTTAAAAACCTTAAAAAAAAACTTGAATATCCAGACACAATATCTAGTAACCAATAGATGACTAGACCAAATACTTATTTCCTCAAGTATTTAGGATATAATGATTACTGATGACCAGATTGGAAGGGTGGGGAGCAAAGTCAAACTAAATGGCTCCTATAGCTGAAGTAGCTGGGGGGGGGGGGGGCTGCGAGTTTAAATCTTTACAAAAGATCCCTACCCCACCCAACATTTAAAATAGCAGAAATCAGTGGGTGGGTGGGGGAATCCCATAAAACCTACATGTCCAGCAGAGCTGGATTTAAAGCATATAATCCATTTCTATCTCGTTTCAAATAATAAAACAACATAGTTTCTTTCTCTCCTTCTGGCCCCATGTGGCCATTATTCCCAATGGACTTCTCCTAAGCCCAGCTTGGTCAGGGATGAAGCTTTCAGAAAAGTCCTTGTTACATATTTTAGGTAAAATTAGAGGCACAAGACCTCTTTCAGGCAAGTTAACAGAACTTCTTTAACAAGCTATTGTTCCTTTAAGATCTTATACTTAAGGATAACCAATTCATTTCCCAAATTTAGAATCATCTTTAAATTCCTAATCAAATGTTTTCACCAGCTGGAGTTCAGTATTGAAATAACCAATTCCCAAATTTGATCATTATTCTTAAATTTAACAGAGCTCTTAAGTTACCAAAACAGACAAACAAATTACAAACAATTTCACAAAAATCACATAGAACACAGAGCACAACTAGACTGTCTAATAACATATAAGACATACAGAACACTGATCACACTTAGACTGCACAATTACAACATTCAGTAGGACACTAACATTAAAGCCAAACCAAATGGCGTTTTTAAAACCCCCAGTCTTTGTAGATAGCCCCCTGAGCATGCAAAAGCCGGAGGGGCCGGCATTACTCTAACACAGGATGACCCAAGCAGGGAAACTGAGCCCCCTCAGCATGCAAAAGCTGGAGGGGCCGGCATTACTCTAACACAGGATGACCCAAGCAGGGAAACTGAGTCCCATTTTCAAATATATATTAGAACAATGACATAATGGAGGAGACCTAGGTGGGGATAACCTGTTAGAGGGAGGTTACTGATATTCTAATGACATTAAGGAATGTCTATAAAACCTTTATCTCAACCATTAAGAGGGGACAGTCATAACCTAAGGCAGAATTACGAAATAGGACAATTGGAGGAACTGGTCACCCCATTAAAAGGGAACTTTGGCATAACATCATGAGGTGAGAACACATCAAAATCAAACATGAATTGGCTTTAGATTAGAAATACTAGAAGGCCTTTGATCTTATATAAGATTTGATGATATAGATGGGAAATTTGGCCATACTTTAGGGATCATCTAACAAATTATCCAATGAATGGAAAAGGAAGGGAATTTCAAAAAATGGGTCAGTGTAGAATTCTGATTGAGCTCTTTGAAAAAGAACCCCCTGAAGGACAGGGTAAGTCTCCTCCAGGTTTACTTCTCCTTCCTTCAGAAAACGTGGCAGTTTCCATCTTCTCATCAGTATCTGTAATATTCTTCTCTAATATATAATATTCGCTGGGAGCAGGTTTTTTGGGGGGGCTTCTGGAAGCAGTCTTTGTTTCAGTGCAGTGTAATCACCCCAATGCAGCCAGGAGTTAAAAGTCTAAATCCTTCAAAGTCTTATCTCCTTCACTTGGTGCTCGGCTAGTTTTTCTTAGAGGCCTTCTGTAGTCTTGGTTCAGAGAACTTAAGCTGCCTTCTCTGGCTTGTAAATCTCCTCCACTTCCAAAGGTTTGTGCTAGAGCCTCCAGCCACAATAAAGGTGGACAATGGAATGAATCTGTCTCCTCCCTTGAGAGCTTCTAGTGGGCTTCTGTTCTTTGGCCCTGAGAGCTCCTCCTTATATATGCTCTCTTAAAGGTGTGAATCTTGTGGAATTATAATAAGTACTAAGTACAGGTAAATTAGAGAATCATTATCTCATCAATTCCACTGACTTAGTACCTTGTAAGAATCCTAACAAGTATCCTAAACAATGTCCCCAGATCATCTAGAAGTAGGTCTAAGTCATGGTAACATTGAATTCACATGAGTAACATTGAACTCACAGCTCTACAAGAAGAACAAAGACACTATATATCATACTTCAGGGGCACTTTTGTAATAGTTTATCCATGAGAAAAAATCTCTCATATCTAGGAGCTGTGAGTTAAACTTTTTGCCATATGTGCTCAGTAAGATTTGAACCCACTTTCTCCTGGTATGTACTTGTGGGAGCATGTATCACAGATTCTTGGGGGAGATATTTTCTACCAGCTGTTGTTATTGTACCATATTAGTAAATGCTCCTTTTTAAAAGCTACATAAGAATGATTGGAGCCAATACAATGTACTAGCAGGAAGAAGTACAGTCTAGTTCACCAAGATTTTTTTTTTTAAATGTCTAGAAAGTATATCAGTTGAACTTCTGATCCAAAAATTTAAAAATAAAAAAAATCAATGGTAAATTATTTTTTCCAGCACAGGATGGCATATGGACAATGATATCTATGGACACTAGGGATAGAGATCTAGCCAGAAGCATGCTATAATAGAAGTTTCTAACACAGAAAATGTAAAATGACAGAGATAGTATATAAGGGCAAGAAGTCACAAAGGAATTCAACTAACTGCAGAATGAACAAACTGGTGGCTCTGCCATATATATCTAAGGATGATTACAGAAAGGACCAAAGCCTAATAGGTAGTGAATTCATAACAAGTAAAGAAGAAACCAAAGAAATTATTATAAACTCTTTTTGTCCAATTATATATCAATAAAACTCCCAATCTAAATGAAATGGATTGATATTTACAAAAATGTAAAATGCCCAGATTAACAGTAAAGGAAATAGAAGACCCAAATAACTCAATTTCTGAAATAGAAATTGAATGACCCATGAATGAACTCCCAAATCTAGGACCATATTGGATATATTAATATTTGCATTCTATTAAACATTTAAAGAACCATTAATTTCAATATTAAACTTTGAAAAAATATGAAAAGAAAATATCCTATCAAATATCTTCTGTGATACAAATATTGTCTTTGACATATGTAACTTGAGGAGAATCAAAAATGAAAAAGAAAACTATAGACTGGTATCCCCATTGAATAACAATGCAAAAATTTTAACTAAAATATTTCCAAGGAGAACATAGCCACATAACACAAAGATTATATTTCATGACTAAGTCAGATTTATAACTGAAATTCAAAGCTAATTCAACATCAGGAAAAGCATAACTGACCATATTAATAACAAAAACAATAAAAATCCAATGATTTCAACAGAAGTTGAAAAAGGTTTTGACAAGATATAACGTCCTTCCTGTTAAAAACACTAGAAAGCATAGGAGTAATTGAATCTTTCCTTATTACAAGCAATAACTATCTAAAACTAAGAGCTAGCACGATTCCTGCTTACTACTTATTGATTTTCTGTTATTTTCTTTTTAAATCAAATTAAGAATTTATTAATTTAATCTTTTCAGAGTCAGTTTTTTGCTTTATTTGTCATTTCTTTGGGGTTTTTATTTCCAATTTATCTATTTCCCCTCTAATTTTTAAATATCTCTTTTTTGTGTTTAATTTAGGTATACTTGCTTGTTGGTTCTCTAATTTTAAAAAATGCAAATTCAGTTCATTAATCCTTTACCCCCCCCCCCATTTTGCTAATGTATGTTTATAAAATTATATGATTCTCCCCCCAACTGTATTAGTTCTATTCCAGAAAATTGGGTATGTTGCTTCATTATAATTTTTCACATAATTAGTGTTTTGTTGATTGGTTTTTGTTTATAGTTGCTATGGCACTGGGAGAATAAGTGATTTACCTGGAGTCACATAGCCAGTGTTGTCAGAGGTGGGTTTTGAACTCAGGTCTTTCTGGATCAATTCTTTATTAAATATTCCATGCTTCTTGTTATGATTACCAGTAAGTAAAAATTTGATTGAGATTAAGACTGTTGTATGATTCCCCCATCAAGCACAGAGTACACAATTAACATTTACTTTTTAAAAACCTGTGTCCTGATATTCTCTCATACAATCGATAATTCTAACTGATGAACAGCTCACCATTCTGATTTCCAGCACAATGCTGTCTGACACAGTTAATGTGTTGCATCAAGTTTCGTTGAACTGTTTCCCCTGCCTTTTTATTGTTACAAGGAATATGTTGCTGGGTAAGGGTGGGATATAGTATCCAAAAAAGTTTCATTGTAATTTAAGCTTTAAAATCGTATTTGTTTACAATTAAATTACCATACTTATTAACTGCCTAAGTAATAGTTTAAAGCTTTTATAGTAAATGTTTTACTATTTGAGTAAATAATGATTAATGTTTAAAAACTTAAGCTTCAATTGCTCAAAACTGCATTACTTGGAAATAAAAATAAAATTATCAACACTTAAAAAAAAAAAAAAAAGTTTTCTTTCCTTCCCTGAAGTGAAACACTATTGGTGGATTCTGGAGTGAGAGGTAAGCGAATCCCAGGAGTTCATAGTTCTCTTGCAATCGGGGACAACTAGTCTCTAAGCAGGAAACTGAGGACGCCCCACGTGGGGCGTCCCACGTGCTGCCAAACTCCGGCGAAGAGCGCAAGCGCACAGAGAAGGAGGCGTCGGGGAGGGAAGCCTGTCTTGGAGGCGTGAGTCGCGCTTCTGTGACGCACTTTCCTCGCGTCGGTCGAAATAGGGAAAGAGGAAGAGGAGGAGGAGGAGGAGGAGGAAGAAGAGGAAGAAGGAGAAGGAGAAAGGCGGCGGGGGAGGAAGGAAGGTGTGTTTCCTCCTCTGCGGGTTTCCCTGAGGAGCCACCTTCCTCTACCCCTCCTCCGCCATGGCCTCGGAGGGGAAAAGGGAGCCCAATAACGAGGTAAGGGCGGCAGGGAGGGCATTTGGCTGCCCGTTAGCCCGGATCTCCCTAGGTTTGGGTCTGGTTGTGTCTGCTCCGAACCCCCTTATTGTTCGCCCCAGCTAGCGGGCAGAGCCGACTGTGCATCCCTGCACCGACCCTTCGCCACTTCTTCCCGCCCCCCCAGCCTTCTCGAGTCTGCCCCCCCCCTCCCCGGGGGAGTGGGGGGGTGGGTGCGGGGCTGACGTGGATCTTCTCTCCCTTATGTCCCTGGATATCTTCGTTGTCCCTGGCCTTTGCCCTGGGCCTTGAGGTACTTACTCCTCGGCTCTCTGTGTGTTTGCCTACGTAGCCAGATTCGTTTATTTGCGTTTGTTCTTCGCTCTTTTAAAAACAAAACCTCTGTGGGAACCCCGGCCCAAAATCTCCTGCGGGCCTACTAATGGTGCCACCTGCCCATGAACAATGTTATTGACAGATAAAATAAAAGCGTAAATCGATGACGCATCCAAACATCGACCCATGTTATTCTCTGATCGTAAATGTTAGTTGCGTTGTAATCTGAGGCCGGGAGTCTCAGTTTCGAGATTTCTCGCTCCGAGTTGTCCTGGCTTTTGAGAAAAACAAAACCGAACGTCTTTGCCAGCGTTGACGAGTGCTCTGCCTGGTGGACTGAGAGCTGGCTTTGGAATCCGGAGTCCCGAATTTCAAATGCTGCCTCTGGCTCTTACTAGCCCTGTAACCCAGGCGCACGTCAATTGACATTTTAGTTTCGGTTCTGAAAAAAATCCAGAACATAAATGGCTGGGAAGGTGACAATTTATAGTGTGTAGATGGAGTTTATTCTTTAGGGGAATGAAATCAGGCATTCTACAAAAATGAACCAAATTCTGCAAGGATTTGGGAACGTTTAGGAGAAAAAGTCATTAATTTATTAAAATTCCCCAAAGTTTTCTTTTTTAAAGCCCTTTAAAAATGTACTTGAGATTAACTCTAATCACTAGATAGAACCCTGGGTTTTGTGGGTGTTTGGGTTTGTTTGGCCTTAACTGAAAGCTTGGTAAATTGATTATAACATTTTCCTATGATGATATTTATGAAATTCAGCAACAGCAGTTGTAAATACACACACACACACACACACATTCTCTTGAAACAAGAGAACAAATAAAATTCTAGAAGTTATACTATTTGTGGATAATTATATAGAAATATTTTGCTAGAATGTGAATTTTAATGGTTTAGATATATTCATATTTAAGGGGAAAATGGTAATTTAGAGCTCACAAAGTATGCCACTTATATTCATCAGGTCTTCAGAAATTTAGCATTTTGCTTTATTTTCAAAATGTTATAATTTTTTTGCATATGTTGGAGTATTTTATTAATGTCACATGTAATTTTTAACTTTCAGAGTGAACTATCATTGTTTCTTAGACATTCTTTACAACCAAGAATGGGAGATAAATATATCTTTTCCCAGGTTTGAAAATGAAACATAGAAAAACTCTTGGCAGACCAAATCACAGAAAATTGAAAACTTACAACAGGTCTTTAAATTGCATTTTCCTGATTCCTATTTCTCCCATTTTCTTGAAGCACAGTCATAATGTTGAACTTTCAAAAAACTTTTTTTTTTCCCATGAACTTTTAACTGATACTAATATTTCAAAACTATGCTTAATACAAAGTATAGAAGGGGAAAAAAGATTGGTCAATAAAATGTATTTTAATTGTTTCAAAAATAGGAAGAAACAATTCTTTAATACAGTGAGCTTCAATGGTACCCTTGTGGTGTTTGATCTCTTTGAAGGTTTTTTGTATATGTATTTTTTCAGTTGATTTCAGAATGCATGTAGACAAAAACCCCTTTTTTTCCTCAGGGCGGCATCAAGTTATCAGCAGATGTCAAACCGTTTGTCCCAAAATATGCTGTGCTTAATGTGGCATGGTCAGAATCCTCAGGCGCATGTGTCTTCCCTAACTTCGCAACTACATGCTATCCATTTGTTCAGGAACTACCTGTGACTGAGTATGTATCTTTCTAAATGTCATGCCTTATAGAGGGAATTTTATATCTTGACTCTTGACTTTCATTAAGTTTTCAAATTTGATACAAATAACTTAATGGTAGACTTTGAGAGTTAGATTGGAAACAGGTCTGGGATATAATACAGTGATATATGTAGTGAAACATTACATTATTATACATTGAGGGACTAAGGCTTCAGCTGTGTATTTTGTTTTAGTGGAACAATAAGCTGTGATTTTACTATAGTGGGGAAAAAAGGCAAGCAGAAGAAACCTTTGAGGCTAGCTAATTCTAAAGATGTTTTGGTTGCAGTGTGACTCAGTTCTGCAGTCTTGAAAAGTGATGACATATCATATAATCTAATTGTATGAGAGCTTAATACTATCTCTCTGTGTTCTTGGGTTTTTTTAGTGAAAGAGATATTCTATTTTGAAGTCTTAATTCAGTAGCTTATTGGTTTTAGTTGTCCTTTTTGTCTTTATTCTTTTTCTTTCTTCTTGAGAATTTTGTTATGTTATAGGAATCAGAAAAGTATCTTATTTTCACTTAAATTTCCTCATCTTAAATGGATTGATAATCTTGGATCCAGTATAGTTAAATGGTTTATTCTAAGATCATCTAATTTGTTCCAGAGCCGAAATGATCCTTATTCTTAATTCAGTATTACCCTGCCAGTTAAACAACTTCATGATTTGGGCAAATTAATTAACCTCTTAGATATGGTTTTTCTCTAAGAGAAATAGGTTAATGAACTCCCAAGATTTGGGGATTTTTATCAGTACAGTAATATCCCTAGTTTAGAAGTAACATTTTATTCTTGAAGATCAGAATGCATTAAAAGTATTTTCATTGATGAATAGAGTGGATCACAAAAGCCTGTTCAACCTTTAAGTGTAGCTAATATAATTGTAGTACTAATTATAGTATGAACTTTTTCTGTTGTGAGTGAGAAGGAAGGTGCAACTTTTCTGGGAGACCTTGGAGAGAATTCTCCAAGTGGAGGCAGTAATGAGTTGTTTGTTTGCGAAAGTTTGAAATTTTTTGCATTGTTAAACTATAATCCATATTTTGATTTCAAGACATTTTGTTGTTATGGTTATACAAATTTAGAATGGATGAGAAAGAAGCTACAATCCTTTAAAATCACTTTTTAAAAACTTAATAAAATAGGCACATATAACTAGATGGATTGACTGTGGCACTTACATTCAATAAAATAATTTGCCAATACATTTCTTAATGCTAGATATACAAGGTTATGGTCTGGGTCAGCTTTAATATATGACTCATTCTTGTGTCCATTGGGGATATATGACTCCATTGTGGATCTGTGTGATCTGTGAATCATTTTCCTCTATTTACTTTGGTGATTGTTATACTGAAAAAGAAAAAAAAAAATGTAAAAATACAGCAGTTTTTTTCAGAATTTATATTTTATTTGAGATTTTCATTAAGGTCCTATTTGAATACGTCATTGTGGCGAAAAGATATTCCTTAAGTTTCTCCTTTATGCCAGCGGTGCACATATTCTGGTTCTATCGAACTGTGAAGTCTGTGAGTAAAAACCTGTGTTCTGAGTCCAGCTAGATTAAGTGTGGAGAGGTTCATTATTGTGTTGGTTACAAGATGAGAAATTTTCTAGCTACAGCATTTCTTGAAGACCACCTGTGAGGTGTAAAGGGATTATGATTTGTGCCAGTGATACCAACACCAATATAAGAACATTGTATTTGACTTTAAATAATAGTATGAGTTAATATATTTAATAATGAAATAATATTAAAAGCTGTGTGTTTGCCCAATTACATTTAAAGAAATTGAAGCCATTTCTGCATGGTATGTTTATTGATGTGACATCACCTCTTAGGGGAGTTTGATGTAGGATTGGTCTCAAGTTAGTATGGGGACCATTATTACAGAAGTCTGAGGAAGTATATTTTGAAGTTTCCATGTGAGCTTTTGTGAAGAAGAAACATTTACTTAAACAAGGCATGACAATTCACCAGAGCATCTGAATCTGAAAAATCAAATGAATGAATCCATACAGTAAACTTGAGCACTCTTTTTATGCTATTCATTTTACTTATTAGTTTGAGATCTCTTTCTATGTTGGTCTCTATCTGTTTCTCTTTCTCTGTGTCTCTCAGATTAACAAAAGATTTTTGGAAAGATAATTTGACTAACAAAGAGCAATATAGGTTTCCTTTTCCAGGGGAAAACTCTCTATCTCTATCTATTTGTAAACCTTAAAGTTATCTTCTCCATTCCTCATATCTAACATTTCTTTAAAGTTTGTTTGTTGCATTCATCCTTTCTTCTTTCTACTTAACCTACTCCAGGCCCTTATGCAACAGTTGATTTTATTTCTTTTATTAAATTGAGTATAATTGCAATTTATAACACAAACGTAGCTTTTTTTCATCCAAAAGTTAATATAAGAGTGATTTTCACTTAAGAATTGTTGAAGTTGGGGTTGCAGCAAAATATTTTAATAGTAATAGTATTGAACAGTTTAGAGTATAGATTTTGATTCAGGGTGCTATATTTAGACAAATCATTTGAAAGGATGAGGTCTGATAGGAAAGAGAAGAGTTGAGAATTGAATCTTAGGGAATATGTTGAAGATAAAGTTGGAAGAAGTAGGAAGGCTTTTCAAATAAAATTTTCAAAATTTGGTGTTGGGAGAGCCTGAGATTTGAAAGAGTTGTGAATGGAAGCCGGATTGTCAGGATGGCAATGGGAAGAAAAAGTAAGAAAATGGGACTAGTTCAGTTAAATGACAAATTTTTGAAAGTTGGGGAGAACTGTACATTTTTAAAAACAGAAGCTAAGTAGTTTCTAGAGGAAAAGAATAGTGTCCGGGACCATTATAGGGCTTTTCTTTTTCTTTCCAAAATCTGTTGGGTGTTTAAAGGGATGGAATCTAACAGACAATTGGAGTTTTTAATTTTAGAAAAGAGAGCTCTCATTGGAGAAATAGGCATTTACACTTAGAATGCTACTTAGAGAGTTAACTCCCTTATTTCAAAAAACAAATTGAAACCCAGAGAGGATAAGTTGAAATAAATGTTATGAGTCCAAGCTACAGCACACTATTTGATTGTATCTAGATTCTCTTTGTATTTCTGTTCTTTTCTCATATATTCAGCTTTTTCTTTCCCTCAGAATATTCTACTCTCACCTGAACGCTTTTTAAAAATTTGATACTGGAATATATAAAGATGCAGGATTTCAATAAAAGACTTAAGTTTGGGAGGTATGGAATGTCTATGATGCCTTTCTTTTTCTCCTAGACACACAATAGTATTGACTCATTAGTTTCTATGTTAAGGATCTTGACTAGGTTACTAGTTTTAATAGGGGAGAGGATGAATTGCAAAATAAATGAATCTTACTCTAAAAGAGTGTTTAAAAGTATGTTAAGTAGTGTTTTAAAGAAGATCTCAAATAAACATGACAATATAGGGCAACATATGATGAAGTGCCAAAATGAATGGTTCAGGCTGTAAGTAATTTTTGTTAATTCATTTTTAAGAAGACTCTATTTCATCTCTCTTTTTTTCCCTCTTGCAAACTATTTGTAATATCTAGCCATATATTATAATGAGGATCATAATACCAAAAATAATTTGTGGAGCTTTTGACTTTTATGATGGGATTTTACTTGGGATTCTGATTGATTTCTGGCCAGTGGTAATATTATTTTACTGATTTATTATAAGGAATCCTCTGCTATATTTAACTCACAGAGATTTTTTTTTTTTTCATTTTACCAGTTCTATTTTTTAGGAAGTTTTTCTCAATTTCCATTTTACCAATTTTGTTTTTCAAAGAGTTGTTTTCTTTTTCCATTTCATCAAATCTATTTTTTAAGGAGTGACTGTCTTTAGGCAGTTTCTCTGTTGGAAAACAACTCATATCCCTTTGACGTTTCATTTGGAGATGGTTTGCTTTTAGTGTCCTCAGAGTTTGTGGTCTGTTCTTCCTTGTAGTTATTTGTGGTCAGAATTCATTTTGCTTTTTTGCTCATTTTTAAAGGTTAAGTTGCTCTTAGGGCAAAGGGGAGATTGTCCCAAGCTTCCTCTATAAGTGACAGGGTTTCATGCTGCTTTGGGGCTGGTGCTGCCGGCTTCCTTCCATGCTGGGTGGGCCTGGCTAAGTCCCACCTATTTTGCTAGGGTTCAGGGGCTCTCTATTTGCCTTCTATAGTTGCTGAGAAGGTCTCACAACTAGTCTGCTGATCCACTGGCTTCTGAATCAGGACAGAGTAGCCAATACTGCTGTATTTGGCTAAGAGTCTCTCCATAGATTCCCAGAGGCTTCTCTTGAACTGTGACTGCTGCTTCTCCTCCTGCCCAATTGAGACAGATCTTTCCTGAAGTTCTTACAAAATATCTTCTACTGGAAATTTGTTACATTCCAAATATTTGTGATTTCTTGATCTGATTCAGAGCCTTGATCTGATATTGATTTTGAGGGAAACTCAAAGGAAGAGCTCAAAGACCTGTTCTCCGCCATCTTGGCTTCCAGGATTTATTTATTCATTCATTCATTCATTCATTCATTTATTGTGATGATTGTCACTTACCGTAAAGAAAAATTATAATTATCAGATGTAAATGATGGTTTTTTTTTTTTTACCCAGCTGCTTGTCAGATTTAGTTTAATCGTTTTTCTACTGTAACTTTGGACTCATTTTGGCCAATTTTCTCTATTAGTAAAAGGTAGGTATTGATATATAAATTGAAGTTGTCATCTTGAGACAATGGTATCCAGGAATACTTTTCTGTAACTTTTCTTCTGTAATTTTTGATGGCTCTCAGTGAAGTATCTATAAGATTTTTTAATGTGTAAAGAGCAGATAGAGGGTAAGGATTAGTTAACCATCTCAAAATAAATGATTGGTGTTGGCTTGCACTAAGTGTTAGAGGTCTATTGGGCAAAAATAAGTCCTTTACATGCTGCTTGATGTCGTTTTGATTCTATATCGATTATACTGCAGTTCTCGGACCATAAATATAGTATAATATAGAATTGGAGTAGGAGATGGTTACGTAATTTAGGAGAACTCTCAACTCTATCATATTTACTGCTATTAAAAAAAAAACCAACATTGGGTGGTGGGCTTATTTCTTCTTGGTGGCTTTGGGATAGGTAGTAATGATGAGCTTCAAGACTTCCATATTCAATATGAGATACCAAGATATTTTCCTGGCTAAAGCAGTATTTATTATAATAGTATGATTTTGAAACAATTATGATTCTGATGGAATTAATGAGAATCTAGTAATCCTGTACTGATAAAATCTTTTTTAATGGAATATTAAATATGTCTCTATGTGGTGGTGGGTTTATTTCATAATTTGTTAGAATCTATGAAGTCATTGCATTATTTAAGAATCCTTGCTTCTCCGTCCCCCAAGATGTCATTTTACAAATCTGTGATTTAAAAGCACATAATATCTAAAGATAATTATGAGTGAAGTAATTTTTTTAAGTGTATTTAAAAGAAAAACCTTTCCACCATAGGAAAATGTTACATATGTAAAATTGGCTACATAAATACAGTAGACAGGGGGAAAAAAGATTCTTGGCAAAATAAGAAATACTAAAATGTTTATGAAGCACTGAACTGTTGACTAAGAGTTCTTAACTACTAGAATTTAAAATTTTCTAGACATTACAGATAAATTTAGAACTCTTAAGTAAAAAGGTCATAATTATTTCCTATTATATTACTCTCTGCTTGCTTTGCTATGTAAAATCATCAATTAAAGTATGCAATTTTTATTTAGACAGAAGGCTTATACTGAAGATGTTTCTCTTGGATCTTCTTCACCTTTCTCATCTCAATATTCATCTCCTGATACTGCTGTACATCACCAGTGCACCTCTTCTCACTCGTCTGTGTCTCCACAAAGTGTTTGTTCAGTACCTGGCTCACAGTATGATTATAATCATCCCAAATATTATAGTAATGTGCGAATAGTTAAATCCAGAAATGAACAAATTTGTTCTCTTCCTCAAGAAACTAAAAGTCTGTTTAAGGTTAGTAGAGGCTGCCTTTTTACTGTGTATTTTTAAAATTGTAGTTATAATATTTATAAATAATAAGCTGGTAAGTACTTATAACACATGCATTGTTTATCCCTTTTATTAAGTATTTAAAATTTGACATTAGGTTGATCTTTAATTCGCTTAAAACAATGTATTGTTTTAAAAAATTTTATAGGAACAGTTTTCTAATTTCATGTCACTTTATTTTTTCATGCAGAAAGGAACAACATGTGATGAGCAAAAATTAAATAATAAAGGGATTGAAGGAAATTCATCCTCTGCTTTAAAACCAGTTCAAGGTTCACATCAGATATCTACCCACACTGAAGGTAGTTCAAAATCAGGTAAAAAAGTAATTAGCTCTGGGACAATCAACATTAATCCAGAATACAGCAACAGAATAACAGGATAGAAGCTGTTTTCAGGCCTTCAGCAGGCTGTTTAACAGACTAATGACCTTTTTGGGGGATATGAAGTTGGGCATTTCTTTTTTAGTTGAACAATTTTATGCTTCTTTACCTTTCTGATGTCATTTTGCCTGACAGGAATTATGCTGGGGTGGAATGACAAAAATTACCAGTGTTCATTATATTAGTCAGTAATATGATGAAGTATTCTTGTTCATCCTGTTGATCTCTATTAGAAGAACTCTTGCTATAACTGTTTTAATCAGTGATTTGACTTTTAGGGAGCACTATGAACTGAATTGTAGTGCAAATTTGACCATTGGAACAGAATATCAAATTTCCTAATTTTCCAGCTAGATTCTGGGACTTTTTTAAAGTATGGAAAAGAATATGGGTAGTGATTGGAAGTAATGTTTTAGTTGTTTTTATTTGAATTTCAAGTCTATTGTAAGGTAAATGGAAGATACTTATGCTCACAAACTAGTATTTTGTCTGACTTTTGATTTCATCAATAAAGGAAGTTTCAGGTGAAACTTTGCCAAAAAGCAAATCTGCACTTTTCTCATCTTACTGTCTTAAACAATTAGTTGGGGCACTGAGAGTGACTGGTTTGCTATTATATAATCCTTGTGTGCTGAGGTGAGATAGGTCTTTCTAATTCTCAGGCCATCTCTCTAGCTTATATTTATATATGCCAGGAGTTCCTAACCTTTTTTACTCTCTACCCCTTCCTTTCAGTAAACTTGACCTCCTGTTCAATATGAAATATATTCTAGAATTTACTATGTAAAAAATTAAATATGAAAAGTAAAGATTTCATAAAGAAACTTATAACATTTTGTACATGATTAAACTTTTTATATACCTGGCATACAATAGATACCTAATAAATGCTTGTTACCTTCTCCAACAATACTTAAAATAAATATAAAATTTATAAAATGAAAAACATGTATCATGAAGTTAATAAATATCTTTCAGGACATTTAAATTAGTGAGACCATCCATTCCTTTTCTTTTCAACCAACAATTTTATTCTCTATAGTTTTTGAAAGAGAAATACTTTGCATATCATGACCTACTTGCACTTTGTTTATTGATTTGGGTTTAACAGAAAATCCCAGTTCAGAGTGTTAAGTTGTGAATGAAATTAAAATCTTGTGAGCATAGTAAAAAAGGGATATGTTTTTCCAATGGATAAAAAAATATTTAACTTGATTGATAGGAAATTAATTTGAATTTCCTGGTTATTACAGGGATCCATTAATCTTATTTCTTACTGCGTCATAACTGATTTTTCTAGCTCACTATAAAAAAGGTTTGATATTTAAACTTCAGTTATTTGATTTCAATCAGTGGGAATTATTCCTCCAACTTTCTCCTTCAGTTAAAGTTAAAACTTTCATCTCCCACTATATCCCTATATTTTCATTACTCTCTGAAGAGATAATGAGTTCAATTTTGAGTGTTGTTTAATTTGATAAACCTATCATCTCTGCCTTTAGAAATAGCTGTTATTGAAAAAGTAGAACCAACATGCAAGAGTAAAAACATGAACTCATTTCAGCTCTCCCAAATTCCCCTCAAACATCTTAATAATAACACCTCAAAACATTCTGGAGCAGCAGAATTAAAAACAAAGTCGGGGTAAAAAAATATTCCAACCTAAAACGTCTTGGGAGGTCAGCAGGAAAGGGTGAGAGTAGAGTGCCCTGTTGAGTAATATAGGCTGTGCTCTACCAAGCCAACAGTTGGTCTTAGAGGTATCTGCATTAGCAACTGGGACTTTCAGAGTCTTAGCCTACATATGGTAAGAGGGGTAGGACAGTTGATTGGTTGAAAGGAGATTATGGATCCTTTGCTGGCAGTGGGTGCAGGATTCTGTTGCATTGCTCATACATAGTTCCAGGTTGTTGTCCCAGGACAAGAAAAAACACTAGGTCACCATCCCTTGTCACTGCTGAGAAGTGGGGATCTGGTCACAGTTCCAGGGTAGAAAAGTGTGCTTATGGTCATTCTAGACCTATGTACAGACCAGGAGAGCAGTGATCATACCTCTCTTTAGATCATATTATTTTGGAAGAATCGAAAAAAGTTCCCAGAACTACCTCTGAAATAAAGCACAAAAAACCTAGAATTTGGGACAATGCCTCCTCCACTCCTGTAGCAGATTTTAGTCAAGAAATAGGTTGGGAAAATGAGCTCACAAGAAAAAAAAAGAACCTGACCATAGAAAATTATTATGGTGACAGATGAAGATCAATACATAAACTCGGAAATCAATGAAATTAAAACAGCTGCATGCAAAGGAAAAATGTGAATTTGTCATAGGCCAAAAATAATTCCTGAAAAAAATATTCCTAGAAGAGCTCAAAAAAGAATTTTCAAACTCAAATAAGAAAGGTAGAGGAGAAAGGAGGGGAGTTTTAAGAGAGGTTTAAGAAAATTAAAAAAGAGATTCACTAGTAAAGGAAGTACAAAGAAACACTGAAGAAAATAGCAGTGTAAAAAAATAGAATTGGCCAAATAGTAAAAGAGGCACAAAAATTCGCCAAAGAGAACTCCTCAAAAAGAATTGATTAAATGGAAAAAGATTGAAAATTCACTGAAGAGTAGAACTTCTTTAAAAAGTAGAATTTGCCATATGAAAAAGGAGGTACAAAAGCATAGAAATACTTGAAGGCACTAAACACTTCATTAAGGTAATTAACTTCATTAAGGTAAGATAATTAATTATGAAATTTAGGTGTTTGATTATAATGGGAACAATGTAAGGAAGAGGGGGGAGACCAACAGACAGAAACTGGAGGTCATTCCTTCAGCAGGCAAGCCTTACAGAGAAATCAGTGCATGGGGAATGAGCTATAAGGGTGAAGATTCAGTTTCTTTGTTAATATTTCATTCCCAATGTTCATTTTTTCAGCATATCATGTCATAGGACTAAGATATTTCATGCAGTTTTCTGGTTTCTGAAATCATCTCTTAATGTAGGCATCTAGTTTCTGAAAACCTCTTGAGCATCCTAGAAATGGCCTTTTTTCTTTTTTTCAGAGTAGCTTCTAGCACAGCTGCTTCTTTTAGTTTATGTTACTTAGAGAGATTTAGATGTTTTTATTTTTAAAAAAAATCTTTTACAAAACAGATCTCATTACAATTTAGTGCAGTCACTTAAATTTTGCTTTGCCAATAACTGGCATATGATGAAAACTACTTCAAACCTTATGGTGCTAATTCTATTAACCCATTGTTAACCTGAAACTTTAGAGAATTTTTTTTACATTCCCCTTGCTATTTCTTTAAATCCTGTATTTGATATGGACACTGCCAACAACAGGCTAAAGGAAGAATCTTTTTTAAAAAATCTATGAAGATCTGAATTCTTTTTAAGCCTTTTTGGTTAAAGATTTAAAATTTACCAAAGTAGACAGATGAAGGAAGGTGGCCTAGCTATACCAGGTCTCAAAACTGTTACAAAGTGATAATCATCAAAACAATCTGGTACTAGTTAAGAAATAAGAGTGCTGAAGCAATGAAATTAGATTTAAAAACCCAAATTTTGGGAACAAGAACTTACTATTTGATGAAAATTGCTGAGAACACTGGAAAAATTTTGCAGGAATCAAACATAGACCAATATCTCATACTATATAAAGCCAAATTGGGTACATGATTTAAACATAAAGAACAAAACTATAAACAAAAATTAAGAGAGCTTATAACATTCTATTTGTCAGTTCTATGGATAAAGGAAGAATTTATGACCAAGCAAGAGCCTACAGAACATTGAATAATTTTTATTACACTAAATTACAAGGTTTTACATTTAAAAAAAATCAGTGCAGCCAAGATTAGAAGGAAAGCAGAAAACTTGGGCAGGAGGGGATTTTATAGCAAGTTTCTCAGATGAAGGCCTCATCTCATTTCTCAACTTTATAGAGAACTAAATTAAATATATAAGAATAAGAATCCTTCCTCAGTTGATAAATGATCAAAGCATTTGAATAGGCAGTTTTCAGAAGAAATCAAAAGTATCTTTAGTTATATGAGGAAATGATCTAAATTGGTTAGAGAAATGCAAATTAAAATAATTCTTAAGGTGGTCAGATTGACTAATGTGATAGAAAAGTAAAATGATAAGTTGGATGGAATGTGGAAAAAATTGGAATTTTAATTACTGTTGGTGGGAATTGTAAACTGATTCAGCCATTTTGGAGAACAATTTAGGATTATTGCCAAAGAGCTATCAAATTGGACATGCCCTTTGACCTAGCAATACCACCATTAGATTTATATCTCAGATTTTTTTTAAAAAAGGACTTGGATATACAAAAATATTTATATCACCTCTTTTTGATGTTGTAAAGAATTAGAAATTGAAGAGATGCTCATCAATATGGAAATGACTGGACAAGTTGTAGTTTATTATTGTGATGGAATATTATAGTGCTGTAAAAAATGATGATAATGAGCAATATCTTTCAGAAAAACCAGGAAAGATTTACATGAACTGATGCAAAGTGAAAGGAGTAGAACCAGGAGAACATTGAAGACAGTAGCAACAATACTGTAAGAAAATCAACTGAATGACTTGGCTGTTCTGATCTTTACAATGATCGAAAAGCATTCTGAAAGACCTAAAATAATAAATTCTACGTACCTCCTGGGAAAGAATCTTAGTCTAGATCGAAGCATACTTTTTAAAAAAAAAATTTAATACTTCTTGTGAAATTTCTTTTGGTCTGTTTTCTATCAGAACATGGCTAATATGGAAATATATATGACTACATGTCAGATTACTTGATTTCTCAAGGAGGAGGGAGGGAGAGAATTTGGAACTCCAATTTTTTTTTTTAAGCTATGTTTAAAATTGTTTTTACGTGTAATTGAAAAATACAAAAATTTTCACCAAAAAAAGCTATCATTTAGAAGGAACCTTAAGGTTTTATTTGCAATCAAATATATTATTTGATATTTATAAAGTCATGTATGGTAGGTGCTATTAATATCCCTATTTTACAGATAAGGAAACTGAGGCTTAGAGAGGTTAAATGATTTGCTTGGAGTCACACAAGTAACTAGTCTTAGGGCTGTATTCAAACTGATCTTTTTGACTTTAGTTGCAATGCTACCCACTGTGTAACTAAGTACCTGAGAAAAAAATGAAAAAAGCATTTGGCCAAGGACAGATTCCTTGAGTATCACACTAAGCTTTTTTAGGCAATTATGGTTTAGTCAATCATTGATTAATTTCAAATTTATTGTATCATCATTTAGTTGACATCTCTTCATCTTTTCTCCAATACTGTGTATGCTGAACTCTAAAGATAAATTATATCTCCAGTATTCCAATGATCAGATTAATCAGCCTTTTGAACAGTAAAATAAGGTGGTTGATATGTTAGAATAAAGATTGTATTTTTTATTGAGAGAAGGGCTGGTTTTAAATCTCCTTCCCTTGCTGTGAGTTATTTCCCTTCCTCTGGGCTTCCGTTTTCTCATCTGTGAAATGAGCTGGTTGTATTAGATATTTTCTAAAGTTTTTTTTCAGCTGTCATCACTTTCTTGATAAAGGATTATAAGGCAGCTAGGTAGTTTGTTCTCTCCTTTGTTCTCTCCTTTCAATAATAAAGATCACTCTCCTGAGCAAAAGAAACTATAAATAATAGCTGATCAGTTTTTTCTTCTCTATTCTTTCTGCTCTGGACATTAATGTTCTAACCCTTTTTTGGATCCTTCATATAATAAAAAACAAATCCTTTCTGTTGTCTTTACTATTCATTCTCAGCTTTGGCACTTTTTAGACAACTTGCCCACTTTCTCTTAATCAAGATTTTTCTCTTCTGTCTTTAGAATTTTGTTCTTGAGAGTTTTCCTTCTGACTGGACTTTCTCTTGAACTTTAGGTGGGAAGGACTCTCCAGTCTCTCAGTCTTGAAGATATATATCAGACCATAGCTATGTTTTTTTTTTTTCTTGTCACAAATTCTAAAATGATTCCATCAAATCAAAAGAAAGGTGGTCTTATCATTTCCTTTACCTTTTAAAGAATGAAATTATCATTAAGGTAAGACTTGAATTTAGTAATAGTCCATTTCCTGAAAGCTCCAGTAAGAAGTCTGGATATTTGAAATTTCATCACTGCTATATAATGCCCTTGTTGTAGGCTCGTGATGTTTCCTCAGCTCTTAATATTTTTTCTGTCTGGATCTTTGCAAAGTATACACCAGTAAATATTTGATAATAAAAAATTATGCTAGTATGTATACAGTACTCTAAAGCTTTTTGCAAAGTGCTTACCAGTATTATTTCATTTTATCTTTGCAACAATCCTGAAAGGTGGGTATGTTATTATCATTTCATAGAAGAGGAAACTGAAGCAGTCATGCCATGAGTCACACAACTGGTAAATGTCTGAGGGTGAATTTAAACCCAAGTCCTCCCGACTCCAGACCTATCACTGTTCACTGTGCCACCCTCCTGTAGCGAAAATAGTGCTCTTATTTACCCTTTATGTTAAGTTATCAATATTGGCATTATACTTTTTTTTTCCTTCTGTTTTTTTTTTTTTTGTTGTCAGAGTTCTAATTTTTTTTTTAACCATCTTATGGAGCCATTGATTTCTACTTGGTTTATTCTACTTTTTAGGATTTCCATTTATCACTTTCTCTTTTAAGCTGTTTATTCTCTTTATTCTTTTCTTTCAGAACTTATTTTTCTAAATCTTTTGTTTCATATCTTCTAGATAGTAGGTAATCATGAAGTTATTTGTAAAAAAAAAATTTTTTTTTCTTTGATTCTCTACTTGTAGTTGTTAGAGAATGACTTGCTGCTTTTTGGATATCTCTAGATCAGTAATCATTTTTGATACTTGTTGGTGACTTATTTGGTTTACTTATTTCTCTAGCCTTAGTTCCTGAACTGGGACTTTGTGCCGGGGCCAGGCACCAGCTTCTGCTGTATTTTTCAGCAGGGTAGTCAGCGTGTGGATCTCCATCTTCTAAGGTTAGACACTCATTTCCCAACCCCTCCCTGAATCTTTGAAGTTTGGAGTGCTGGATCATCAGGACATCTCCGGACAAAGTGCTCAGGACCTCATAAACCTTCACCTGAGCTGTCCTAGGCTTTGTTGATAACCCTTATGGGCTTTTCTAGTTGACTTTCTGTTTAGTTCTGGAGTGGAAGAAGTCATTTGCTTGTAGTTTCTTTTTGGACTTCTTGGTCATTATTTAGTGTAATGAGAATTTAGGGTTTTTGCTGGAATAGGTATATAGAAGCTAAACAGTTGACCCCTCAGTTCAGACAGTCCTTTTGGCTGGTTGGTTTTTGTTTTGTTTGTGTGTATGTGTATGTGTGTATGTGTGTGCTGTGTTTTTTAACCAAAATACTTCATTCTTTTGTTTTTTGGTTTTCCTCAGATTAATACCTAATATATACAATGTTATTTGTTTCCTCTTCCCATTTTAATTTTATGTCTTTTTTTAATAAGTTGTATTCTATCAGGGTCACATTCCAGACATGAGTTCTCTCCTACTAAATTTCATAAGTGGGTGGTGAAATGTGTCCTTGTTTTAAAAGCCTGCTTTACATGTAATCCATATATTGTGTGTATAGAGTTGATGTAGCATAGTGAATAAAACCTCTGAACCAGAAGGTTCTGGATTAAGGTTACCTCTGACATGCTGGTTTTATGACCCCTTGCAAATCAGCTATTTGAGTGCTCTTTGCAAATGGTGTCAAATTCAAATTGAAACATCTCTAGGCTGCATATTGACTTAGAAAACCACATCATTAACATCTGTCATATTTATATTTATTTTGTTAAACATTTTCCAATTACATCTTAATATTGGCAACCTTAGTTTGACACCTCTGCTGTAGACAACTTTTCTCTAAGATCCTCAATTGAGGCAAAGAAATTGCTGACCTCCACTGGAAAATGGAAATTTCTCACAAAGTTCTCTATCCTAGATATCCTTCAAGGTCCTTTCCAGCTCTCTGGTTACATACATTATCTGATGTTTAGTTTTACTGCTAGTTCCGTTCTTGGATTTTTCCTCCTATGAATTACTTAGCTTCTTTATTGCTATTCTTCCTAGGTTGTAGTTACTCTCTATATATAGCTCAATAGATCTACTTAAGTAATTTTTTCCTTCTTCTCTCCAATTTCTTTTAGTTACTGACCTATTAGATTAGATTTGTAAGACTACCATCCATTATTTTTTGCCATCTTTCCTTATGGGTACTCATTTCTTGGCCAAAATCCCATCATTCCATGGGGCCATGGTCTAGAAATACAAACTCATTTTCCTAACAATTAGCACTTCTAGATCTTTATTGTATTGTTACATATAAAGATTATAGTTTTTCTGTAACAAATGTTATATCAGAATTGTTTGAAGAATTATCAAGTCTTTGCTACTTTAGCATTTCAAAAACTTTTTTGAACTGATTTTATACTTAATTTTAATCCTCTTATTACAGAGATTTATCATAAACGTGCAGACAGGAAACCTAAAACCAATCGAAAAAATGTGTCTCCGTCCAAACCTGAATTTGAACTTAAACTGTTGGATTTTCCTAAACTACAAGGTTCTGAGAACAGTGACATGACAGAATTACAAAAGCAACCCAAATGGGGACCTTTGAGCTCCACTGCTAGTGATATATCCCTCTTAAGAGAAGTGGTGAAACCTACATTATCAAAGGTTAGTAAAGTTTTGTTGCTCATGCTTTTTTAAAGTTTAGTGTCAAAATATCTTATATCATTAATGTGAACATAATTTTGTTCTAGTTAATCATTTCCTAAAACTTATTCCTGTAATTTAAAAAGCCAAGAAAATAGAAAAAAATTTGAGCATCTGTGTCATTTTGGGTTTCTCCCTCCGCTCATTTTTATTTAAAATATAAAAATTCATTGGTACTGTTTTATGTTGTTAAGTATGGCATTGAAAAAGAGTTTTGTTAAAGAATTTTCATATTGATAAAGGTTAGGAACCATTGTTATAGAATTTATATACTATAGTCATAATTGAGATTATGTAATTATTTCTATGTTATAAATCTATTCTATCGTAATTTGTCTTTAACTTTTGGGACAGAAAAAAATTAATTATGCTTCATTATTCAGTCATTGCAATCCAAGAATAAAGTTGATCTTTAAACAGAACATTAGCAATAGCTTAACCTCTTTATGTTATAGAAACTAAATATTCAAGCTTAGTCATTATTGTGACATATTCAGTTTACATTTTTTGTAATTTGTTTGCTTCATTGTAATCGTGTACTGTTTGTGTCATTGTAGTCATTATATTGTTTAATTCAAGTTTCACTTCATGTTAAATCTTCCCCATGAGAGTGGTTTAATTGATTCCCTGCTGTATCATATAATAATAAAGATTCCCTTGTTTTAGGAAGAATTAGTTGTGAAAGCTGAAACAGCTACATCTGAACCTGAAAATGATGCAAATTCCCCCTCCTCTACAAGAGGTAAGCGTTCCATATAGATTATTTTAAAAGATGAGTGATTTATGTAAAGTCCAGATTTAACTGGTTATCAACTAATTTTGGCTATTTTCCAAACCACTTAAAGATTACTAAGGAATTTTTGAACAATTATTAAAATATAACAAAAAATATTAAAGCATGAAAATGAGTTCTTGGGCTTAAAGTGAGCAAAAGAAATGTTGCAGATATTTGATTTGGTAATAGGACAGAGTGGGGAAAGAGGGAAACTTTACAAATGAAATATTTTGCAAGTATGGGGGAGATTGAATGAAATTAAATGCTATTTTTATCAATCCTGGCTAGATTGGCTGCATCCCCCAAATTTTGGTATGATGTCTCATCATTGTCATTATCTTGAGTGAAATTATTAATTTTGTCTATAATTTGCTGTTTCACCCAATCATTCTTTAAGATGAGATTATTTAGTTTCCAATTACTTTTTGATTTATTTACACCTAACTTTTTGTTGAATGTAGTTTTTATTGCATTGTGATTTGAAAAGAAAGCATTTACTATTTCTGCCTTCCTGCATTTAATTTTGAGGTCTTTATGTCCTAATATATGGTCAATTTTTGTATAGGTTCCATGAACTTCTGAGAAGAAAGTATACTCCTTTCTGTCACCATTCAATTTTCTCCAGAGATCTATCATACCTAATTTTTTAAATATTCTATTTACCTCTTTAATTTCTTTCTTATTTGTTTTGTGATTTGATTTATCTAAATCTGAGAATGCAAGATTGAGATCTCCCGCTATTATAGTTTTACTGTCTATTGCTTCTCATAACTCTCTTAACTTCTCCTTTAGGAAGTTAGATGCTATACCACTTGGTGCATATATGTTTAATACTAATATGGCAGTTTGTTCAGCCATTCCCCAGTTGATAAACATCTGTACTACCAATTTTTTACCCCTAGAAAAAAGCTGTTATAAATGTTTTTGTACATATAGGTCTATCACCTTTTTTTTTTTTTTTAATCTCTTTTGCAATATGGACCTAGTAGTGGTATTGCTAGTTCAAAGATTATACAGGGTTTTATCTTCCTTTGGGCATTGTTCCAAATTGCTCTACAAAGTGGTTGAATCAGTTCACAACTCCACCAACAGTGCATTAGTGTCTCATTTATCCCACATTCCCTCTACCACCTGTTATTTTCCTTTTCTGTCCTATTAGCCAATCTAGTAGATATGAAGTAATACCTCAAAATTGATTTAATTTGCATCTCTCCAGTAAGTATTGATTTAGAGTATTTTTTCACGTCTATGGGTAGCTTTACTTCATCTGAAAACTATTCATATTTTCAGATCATTTATCAATTGGGAGCAGTTCTTATTGTTACAAATTTGACTCATTTCTCTACATATTTCAGAAATGAGACCTTTATCAGAGAAACTTGCTGCAAAATTTTTTTGCACTCTGGAATATTATATTCCAAGCCCTATGATTCAATAATATAAAAACTGACAAATCTTGTGTAATCCTGACTGTGGCTCCATGATAATTTAATTATTTCTCTCTTGCTGCTTACAAGATTTTCTCCTTGACCTGGGAGCTCTGAAGTTTGGTTATAATATTCCTGGGTGATTTCATTTTGGGATTTATTTTGGGAGGCAAACAGTGAATTCTTTCAGTTTTATCATCTGGTTCTAGAATATCAGGGCAGTTTTCCATGATAATTTCTTGAAAAAGAATGTCTAGGCCTTTTCATGCTTTCAGGTAGTTCCATTATTTTTTAAATTATCTTTCCTGGATCTGTTTTTTTCAGGTCACTTGTTTTTCCAGTGAGATAGTTCACATTGTCTCCTATTTTTTTCTTCTTTTGGTTTTGTTTGTTCCTTCTTGATTTCTCATAAAGTTATTATCTTCCATTGGTTCAGTTCTAATTTTTAAGGAATTATTTTCTTTAGTAAGCTTTTGTACCTCCTTTTCCATTTGACCAATTCTAATTTTCAAGGAATTTTTCAGTAAATTTTTCTGCTGTTTTTCCATTTGACTAATCAAGTTAGAGCATTTTAAAAAAACATTGTTTGAAATTTTTCAGTAATTACAATTGTTTTTGAGCAGAACTCTCTTGGACACCAATGGGTTATGTTGTTCGGCCAACAACCACTGAAGCACCAGCCCTTAAAAATGTTACTACACTAATAAACACAAAGAAAAATGGTTCATCAGTAACCCCTAAAAAAGTTACTGCATCATTCTCCTCACCTGAAGTTCTGACTACCAATGCTTACAACAAAGAAAAACAAATAGCTCGGAATCATAAAAAGGTATGCAAAATATTTTGATTCTCTCTTTATTGGTTCTGTCCATAAGCATCCCTTAATGAATCTTTTTGAATAACTGCTTTTACACACACAAATGATGTTGCTTAACATGTAAATACTTTATTTAGATCTAAATATAATCTGTAAAGTAACTATACTAACATTTAAAAACTAATAGAACATAATGAGTTTTTAAGGAAAGTGCCTTAAACCCTGCATTATTATATTTTTTCTTTTATTGCAGAAAAGGTTTGCTGTGTTGTACCTTGGAAAATCAAAAGAATTTCAGTTAGACATAGCTTTGTGAAATGGCAACTTTATATGAATGAGAGTAATACCACCAATAACAAAGAATAATGATTTGTTACCACCTACTGAATTAAAAAAAAAAAAAAACATAATCTGTCATTATTTTCCACGTTTTGGCTCAGAGCCTTGTTAAGTCAGATTATTCTAGAGGCTTCACTCATGTTGGTATTCTTTAATCAATTTCTTTTAAGTTCTAACTTTGCAACGCTGTTTTTCCTAGAACTCAAAGTATTTGAAACCTAGAGGTTTTCTGATGGATTGTGGAAATAATATTGCTGAATGTCTAATTAGCATTTTTTATGGTTAGATCAAATGACAGTCCCAGAAGACATCTCTATAAATTTGTCTCTCCAAAAAACCCCAAAATTCTTCTGTGTAACAAGTACCAAAGGAATAGGATCAATTTCCACCGAGGTTTCCTATCCTACCTCTATAGGTGATGAAGCCTAGTTTTTTCCCTAAAAGCTGTCCCTAGGATTTGGTTGGCTTAGGAGACTAAGGTTCAAGCAGAGCTGTTATTGATGGAGTCCTCAGCCTGTCTTGATGTGGCTTCCTGTTCACCTAAAGGCACAGAAATCAAGGACCTATCAGACTTATAATTATCCTAAGGCATCTTAATATACAGAAAAGTTTCTAATTTTTGTGGATTTTAAAACATTTGTATCCTTCTGCTTTATAGAAGTTATTATTTCAGTTAAATAAATAAGGTTCTCTGAGTGAGATTTGCACAATGATTTCCTCTTGCCATTATGTATGTGTTTAATTTGTTGTTTTTCATTTTATTCAATATTTTCTATAGCTTTATCAAATTATGGCATTGTGATAATAGCAGTCAGTTTTACCCATAATCATCTTATTGGAAAATCCACTAGCATTTCTCCATTAAATATAATGATAGCTGTGAGGATTTATCAAATTTAGGAAAGGCTTAATTTTTTTGCATAGTTATGTTTTTTCCTATTTTTCTGTACCTCATGATAAAAGCATATTTATATTTATATGTTTGTGTTTACAAATATATAACATTTATATGTTTATAGTTATAGTTTTACTAATATTGAAAGAACTCTGCAGTCTTGCTATTAAATCCAACCCAGTCATATTACATACTCTTTTTTTTTTCTTCACGTATTTTCAAAAAAAATTTTTTTATAACTTTATTGACAGAACATATGCATGGGTAATTTTTGCAACATTGTCCCCTTGCACTCACTTCTGTTCCAACTTTTCCCTTCCCTCACTTCATCCCCTTCCCTAAATGGCAGGCAGTCTCATACATGTTAAACATGTTAAAGTATATCTTAGATACAATATATGTGTGCAGATCCATAAAGTTCTCTTATAGCACAAAAAAATTTGGTTTCAGAAGGTAAAAATAACCTGGGAAGAAAAACAAAAATGCAAGTAGTCCACATTCATTTCTCATTGTTCCTTCTCTGGGTGTAGCTGATTCTGTCCATCATTGATCAATTGGAACTGAATTGGGTAGTACATACTCTTTTTAACATGTACCTATGACCTTTTTTGCTAACATTTAATTCATCATTTTCCATTGGTAACTTATTAGAAATATTGGTATATAGTTTTCTTTTTTTCTTGCTTTATTACGCCTTTATTTAAATGTTAGAACCATATTTGTCTCATAAAAGGAACTTGGTAGAATTCCTTCTTTTCCTGTTTTTACAAACTATTTATGTAATATTGGAATAAATTATTCTTTGAATATTTTATTTAATTCACTTGTAAAGTCATTTGCTATTGGATTTTTCCTTTTTAGAAGTTCATTAATTACTTATTCAGTTTCTTTATCGTAAATTGGATTATTTAAAATCTCTTATTCTGTTAATATAAGTATTTTGTATTTTTGTTATTATTAATGCATTTCATTTAAGTTACTAGTTTTATTGGCATATATTTGGATAAAAATAGTGTTTAATAATTTTTTAAAATTTCCTCTTCGTTGTATTTTGTGGTTTTTTTTTTTCATTTTTGATATTGGCAATTTAGTTTACTCTCTTTAAATCAGATTAGTAATGGTTTAATCAAATTAGCGAAGGTTTATCTCTTGTTAATGTTAATAAGAAGCTACTAGTTTTGGGGGGATTTTCCAATTTTTTTCTCTGCTTTTCAGAATTTTTATTTAGTGTTTAATTTTTTTTTCTTTGGCTTAGTTTAATTGCATATCAGGTTAATTACTGTGTTCTTTCTTTTCATCTTGTTGATGAAAGTTTTGAGATATAAACTTTCCCTTAAGGACTGCTTTTACTCAGTAATCCTCAGAGTTTTATGTTATCTTTTGATTTTCTTTGATGAATCTCTCTATTCTTTGTGTTATTTATTCTTTGACACATCAATTCCTCAAAATTAAGTTATTTAAACTTAATTTGTTCTAATCTTTTCTTTAACATTTATTGTTTATAATTTTTATTGTATAGTCTTGAGATTTTTATGCATTTTTATAAGTTTTTAAGGCCTACCACATGATCAGATTGTGGAAAGATCTTTGCATAGCTGAGAAAAATGTATATTAATTTCATTTCCTAGGAGTTATTTTCTACTCATTCTCTCTCATCTCTATCACCCCTGTCATTCCTGCATCCCTGCCCTCACCCTCATTCAAGCTGTTCCCAACATCAGTCATTTTACCTCTACATCTCTGAATATATGCTCCCTTTTCTCTTCTGATACTACCACCACTTTGGCTCAGGCCCTTATAATTATATTCATTCCTAGACTATTGCAACAACCTGCTGACAGATCTGCCTGCTTCAAGTCTCTCTTGAAATTTCTCCTTTCATTGAAAAACTCCTTCATTTAGCCAACAAAATGATTTTTTTTAAGTGCATTTTAGCTATGTCATTGACTTCCTATTATCTCTAAGTAAAAAAAAAAATGTTCTAGCATTTAAAATTCAATTATAATCCAACCCTTTCCTACCTTTCCAGTCTTTTTATACTTTTCTCCCCACCATATACATTTTGATCCAGTGACACAGGTCTCCTACCTCTTTCTTGGCTCCTGGTATTTTCTCTCCCTGTTTCCCATGAATGGAATGCTCTTCCCTCCTGAACTCCACCTAATGACATCACTGGTTCCCTCTAAGTCTCAGCTAAAATTCTATCCTGTACAGAATGTCTTTTCCAACCCCTCTTGATTCAAGTGCCTTCCCTTCAATAATTATTTTCTTTTTAACCCGTATGTAGTATGCTCTTTTTATACTTGTTTACACATTATCTGTCCCAGTAAATAGCTTCTTAAGGACAAGAATTCTTTTTACTGTATTTGTATCCCTAGTGCTTCACACAGTACTTGGCACATATAAGGCATTTAACAAATGCTTATTGATTGATCAAGTAATTAATTTTAATTGTTTTATTTTAACTAATTATTCTAAGATTCTACTTGGATTTTTCGTTCTTGTTTATCTTTTTGTTAGATTTTTCTCTGCTTCTGAAAGGAATCATTGTAATCTCCAACTATTTTTGTATTCCCCATGCATTTTCTCCAGCATTAACTTTTTACATATTTTTTCATCTTTGACAATTTGCCAGTTCTGAAGTGAAATCTTTTGGTTGTTTTAAATGTTTTTTTCCCACTTATTTTTAGTTATTTGTGGCAATGTTTGATACTTGATATTTTGATATCATATTTGATATGATCTTTGATAATTTTCCTCTTGCTTTTGTAAATTACTCATATTATTTGATAGATTTTCTAGATAGATATATTCTCTCCATATTTAATTTTTTTAATCAAAAACTAAGAATAAATTTTATTTAATGGATTTTCAATATTCTGATCTTTATTGATTTTTTTTTTTCATATTTTTTAGTCTTAAATACAATTTGTCACCTTAATTTTCAACATATTTTCCTCTTTGATATCTGGACTACCAGTGCCTAAGTGCTTTTGAAATTTTGTTTTCTCCCTAATGGGATTTTCTTGGCAAAGATACTGAAGAGGCTTGCCATTTCCTTTTCTAGCTCATTCATAAGGAAATCAAGGCAAACAGGATTAAAAGATTTGGCAGAGTCACAAAGCAGCTAGAAGTGTCTAAGTGCAGAATTGAACTCGGGAATAAGAGTTCCTGACTCCAATGCCAGTGCTTTATTCACTGCATTACCTAGTTGCTCCCCTTAATAATTGTAAAGAAGATAAAATTCAGGAATAGTTAATATTTGTAGGTTTTAAGAAGCACTTTGGTTGAGTAGAGAAAAACACATCTTTAAAAACTGTCCTTAAAATGACTTCTTGTCATTTGAAATAATTCTCTTGTGAAAAGGAAATAAATTACTATTGATTTATTTTTTCTTTGATTATAGGATTAAACTCCCTTTTTCTGGAAAAGCTATCCCTAAACTAAAACATACTAATATAGAGTAGTTTCTTAAATCCAGGTTTCTATAGATTTATTGAATATAGATAGATTGATAAGCCCGTATCATTTAGTAGCAAATATTTTAGAGGAAAAAAATAATTGTAGTACTATAAAACTTTGGCTTTTTTAAAGACTCTTCCCATTTCCAGTTTCTAGCAGAAAGAGGGGTTGCCCAGAGTCTTGAGTTTCCCTTTCTGGCTGCTGGGAAAAAGTTAGCTAGAGGTTAAGGTCCTCTTAGTGGATAAGTTCTCTTTTTTTCTTGAGCTTTTTCTAAGTTAAATAATGGAATCTTTGAAGAAAGATGGAGGGTGACTGCTAACTCCTGATTACAAGTTCCTCTTTTCTAGTATGCTTTCTGGTTACAAAAAGCACCATCTGAAAGCCAAGGACTTTTCAGATAGGATTTAAGAAACTCTTTAGTAAGATAGTCTGTATTAAGAAAGCCTACGAGAAACTCTTTAGTAAGGTAGTCTGTATTGCCCAATTGAATTATGTTCAAAACGAGTTTGTCATTTTTTAAATTTCTTTTTTGTTTTGTTTTGTTTTGAAAATCAGTTCTGTAAATCATTCTTTGTCTGTACACCTGAGGAGTCAGATGACTTGGTTTGATATACAGGTGCTAGCTTTGAAAATTTTAATCATAGCTGGCTCAGTAGCTTTGTCCTCAATTTCCTTCATATTTCAGGTAATTAATTTTTAACACTTGTGTCAGTTAATACTCAATGATATCCTGAATATAAACATCAGGCAAGCTGATAAACAGGGAGATAATATTGATTTTTTATTAAAACACGTCTGATCAACTGGTAACCATGTCAAAAAAACGATTAGCATAGTCTGGCTTGACCTGTTTTAAATCAAAAAGAAATCATTGCTTTCTTTTAAAAATGTTTATTAATTATCTCTTTTATAGTTTAGATTAGAATTTTGCTCAGATCTACATCAAACAATACAGACCAGATCTCCTTTTCTTTGTTTCTCACAACATTCACTTTCCCTTTTTCTTAATTTTGCACTGACTGTTCCATATATATTGAAGGTAATTTTTTTTTTTTTACTTCTACTTCATCAGTTTCTGCCCTTCTTTTCAGATACAGCCCAAGCACTTTGTTCTACATAGAACTTTCTGACGCCTGATTCCTCAACTTCTAGTGCCCTTCATCTTAAACTTTTTTTTGTATTTAACCACTTTTTAATTATTTACTTTATAGTATATGTATGTGTGTGTATATAGAATGTAAGTTCCTTTTGAATGGCAATTATTTTATTCTTTCTTTATACTTATATTTCTATATCCTTGTGTATATACTTCTGTATACATATACTCGTGTGTACATATACTTATATATTTTATTCTTTTTCTGAACTTGTATATAGGTATGTGGTATATATAAATAATGTACTTATATACACAAGTATATTTCTATATACTTATATATACTTTGTACTTATATTGTATTCTTACGTAAGTAGTGTTTGTCATATATTATGGGCTTAATAAGTGCTTGTTAATTGATTTTTCTTTTAACCCCTACCTCCAATATAATTCTTCCTAGTAAAGATGATATATATGTGTGTGTGTGTATATATATATATATATATATACACACACACACACACACACACTTATGACAGATTTTTTAGGTATACTTTTGAAATGTTTTATTGTCAGTTTAAAATCTGAGAAAATGTTTAACTGTCAAATGTGGATTTGCCCAAAGTCCAAGGAAGAAAGGACCTATTTTTATGAGGCCTATAGGTTCATTGTGTAATTGGTTAATTAATATTCATTTAGCGCACAATCTGGTATATAGTATTTTACCCATGTTCTGTATACAATTAAGAGACCTTTCAAATCCAGAATATTAACAGTCCATATACATATATCAGTTTTCAAAATTATTTTGCTCTTGGCATAAATTACACTTTTCTACTTGTGGAATCAAAACAAATGAAGGGTAGACTATCTATCTAGAAAGGATTGTTCAGTGACTTTTGTCAACAGGCAGTCACAACTTCATGAAACTTAAATGAAAAACAGGGCTTATTACAAGAGAAATGACTGGGCATGTGGAGCCCTAAGTAAATGCAATGAATTCACAATTCAAACAGAAGCTTGCATATTTATGAAATTTCAATAGAGAAAAAGCAAAAATCTCTATCTAAAAGGGAGTGATAGAAGAGGAGAAATCATGAATAATTAAAGATGGCAAAAGCATCTTTCTCTTCTTTTATGAAATGTTAGATTTATAAAGATACGATAATCTGCTTATCTACAAGGGTCCTGACTATACAGTTTATCAATCTGGAACAGAGCTGGTGTTTTTCTTGACTCCCAAGGACACAGAGAGTCCAACTAGGAGTGCAAACAACAAATTATGCCAGCTCAAGGAGGGGCTAAAGCCTTGGCGCATTCAAAGCCTCCTACATATTCTGGGTCCATTGTTTTTGGAACATGGCAAACTAAAAAAGGCAAGTTCAGGGGACCCTGAACTTAAAATCTTAACATTTTGTCATCTAGCAATTATAATCCCACATTTTACTGTGTTAAAGTGTTCTGTATTGAGAGAAATTTAATCTATTGTTATCCTCCACTGAGTTTTCTAAAAAGCAGTATTTTTTCCCCACCTATTTTGTTTTTCATAGACGAAAACCAACAATGTATGTGAAATTGACCAGGAAGAAATGAAAAAAAACAAGAAAAAGAAAAAGAAGCCTAAAGCAAATTATGAAACTCTTATGGTCCAGGAACCACCAAGGATTGAAGTATATTTGTTTTTATTATTATTTTTATTATTATTAAGTTTCTGTGGTGTGTTAAATATTTGTGTTCATAGAAACCTAGATTTATATTTATTTTCTCATTGAAATTGTTGTTTTCTTTAATTTTCTAGTCTCAAAGTAAATAGAATTATTATTTTTATTCTTAGAAAATACAGTAGTGTTTTTTTGCTATGAAGATACTTATTCAGACTTTCCAGTTTACTTAAAATAGAAAGCCAACTATAGAACTCATTATAGAGAAGAATTTGGCATCAAGTTCTATTGTCATAGATCATCTATAACTGAATTCAGGAAAAGACTTTGTACAATGAACCTTTTGATAATTGGAGCAATTGTTTAATATAGTTTAGGCTGCTATTTTTAAGGTTGGTAGAAGTTGTTCAATGCCTTTGTCTCCTGAGGCTTAAGAGACACCCAGCCTATGGAAAATGGTTGTGGGAGTATTTAGTTTAATTCTTACTGTTCTTACAGGAATGCCCTTTCTGATCTAGCTTGCCTGTTGTTGCCATAGTGAATATGGAAGTGAAGTGTTTTGGCCCTTTTATCTGAACTAATATGTTTTTAAGTTTAGGAATTGTATCCTGTTTACCTTTTGTTACTAGTAGAATTTTTTAAAATTGCATTTTATAGTCTTTCCATTCCTTGTATTCTCACCCCAAACCTAAATCCATAGACCTGAGTGACTTAGCCTAGATCAGTGATTCTCATGTAGTAGAACAGGTTTGTGAATATGGTCCAGTGGATTCATTTTTAAATTCTTTAATGGTACCTTAAGCTATAAACAATTACCTAATTGTGTTACAAAAATATTTTATACTACAGTTTTTGTAAAGTGTGTTTTAGATGAAGTCTTGCTAATAATAGTAAGCATATGAGGTTTTACTTATTTTTTTTAATTCTTAGAGAATGTTCCACATAAATATTTGTAATTATTTTAAATTTTTATATTTCATAATTATAAGCAAAATACAATTTTATAATTATAACTTTATAATATAAATTTTAATTTGGAACTTTGGAGGACAGAAATTATGTTTATTTTAAACACTTTAGAAATAAATCCAAAATTATATATATATATATATATATATATATATATATATATATATATATATATACATACACATTTTTTGTTATTGAAGAGGGTTTGTGGGACAAAAAACATGGGAATCTACTATGTCAATTCTTAATGGCTCAGACTGTGAGGATTTGTGTTTTCTATTCTAGTTTACATTTTCCCCATTTGGCTTCTTTTTTTTTTATGCTATCCTAAATAGGCTACCTTGTCTTTTTTGATGCATCCCTCCCTTTGTTTTTCATAGCTGCTTCCTGGGAGTTAGGCTCATAGCTTGTCAAGCCTGCATTAGTCTTGCAAACATTAGAGAATCTCTTATTTGGATAATATTTTAAGTAAAGATGCTAATTCTGTTCATACTAGGCATGTAATGGGATTTTAGAAATTTTTACAGTAATTTGGACAATTATGATTTACAACTCCCTTTCCAAGGAATATAGTGTGCAAACTGAAAAGGACTTTATTAATAATGATTTAAAATATTTAAAAAAATTTTCTAGTCACTGCTCAGTTAAGCAAATATGTAAAGTGCTTGTTGCATTATAAGTATGTTAGGTGCTAGAGATAGAAAAATTAAAAATGGATGAGGGAGTTTGCTTTGCATGACAGATACAACTGGCTATATACATAAGTGATACAAGAATGATTAGATTTGGGCAAAAGAGATCCAGCAGAAGTGCTTTAGGAACCAGTAAGAAGAGAGTAATGCTTTTGGCTTTGGGAATCATAATGCAATGTCTTAATACTTTTGGTTAGGTTCAGCATTCTAAGATTTGTAGTAGGGGAAGCAGAAAGGAAGTAAAAGCCAGATTTACTATAGAGAAATATAATAAGAGACAGCCAGAGAAACCCACTGGGGACCCTGGGTGGATTTGAGCACACTGAAATTCGTAAAATCTGATGGGCTTTTTAAAGCTTCTTATCCCAGTTAAAAAGGAACAGATCTTAGGGGAAGAAGGGAGAGAAAAACCTGAACCTTGTCACTGCTGTAGGTGCGATAGGGCTGAGTAAAAGGAACACCTTAATAGTTGATAGAATTCAGACTCTGCTGGCAGGTATTGTGAGTTTATTTTGATAGAATAATTCAAGAAATGTGAGTTTCTTCCTTCAATGGGGCAGGGAGACTGCTTACTGGTCAGGGAGGCTGACCCTACAAATTATCTTATTGTATGATATGAAATAAAACTTCTGATCTGTCATCACAAGCATGTAACTTCAAGGGTTTACTTTCGTAAGGAGTCAGATAAATACTAAAGACTTGAAAATTTGATCATTCACACATTTCCAGACTTAAGACTCTGCTTCCATCCAACTCTAAAGTTAACCCCTTCGCTCTTCAAGTTATAGGGCCTGGTTCAAAAGTCCCTGAAAATAGAGGGAAGGAAAAAGATTTATTTTTCCCCATGGTTGGTTTAGGAAAGAAGTTCACTG
The DNA here is from genome assembly GCF_902635505.1 of Sarcophilus harrisii. NCBI lineage: Eukaryota > Metazoa > Chordata > Mammalia > Dasyuromorphia > Dasyuridae > Sarcophilus > Sarcophilus harrisii. Next base: position 245,251,360 of record NC_045426.1, read on the forward strand.
AAACTAATGCAGAGCTTTCCTATGGAAACTTCCCAGACATACCTAACAAATAACACCATCATCTTAATCACCTGTTAGAGCAAGACACACAGGTGTTAAGAGTCCACACTGAAATAACATTAGCCATCTTATCATTTTTCTCTGGAACATCTACCTTCCTCTGTGGCCTTCTCACCCTGGAACATCCTTCTAGCATCCTGACCCCCTTCTCCCATTGGTGATTTCCTTTCTTTGCCCTCATTTTGGGAGATATCTAGCTAGTCAAATTTCCTTTCCTGACTTTCTAGACATTAACACTACATGCCCTTTTGTGGGGTACCTTTTCTTCTCTCTTCTCATATTCCTTTCCCCCATCTCCCTTTTGTATATTGTTTTTCCCCCATTAAAATGTAATTTTCTTGAAGGCTGTCTTATTTTTTGCTTATATTTGTATCCCTAGCATTTAGGACAGTACCTTATACATAGGATTTAATAAATGTTTCTTGCCATGAAAAAAGGAAAATCACTTTTCCTGTCTTTGATTTCTGTGGTGATATTATTGGTGGGTTGTGTCCTTTTATTATGGAAAGCTAAGTACCTGCTGACCTTCCCTATGTTATTGATCCAGAAGCAGCAAAAACTTGCAGACTGCAGAGTATACTTGCATGTCTATTCTCACAACCATACAGTCTCACTCTTGCCCTCCTACCTCTAGCAGAAAGTAATTGAAGGATGGTGGTATAGTGGGAGTTAGTTTTAATATCTAATATAGAAAGGGAGGATAGTGGTAATAATAGAAATGTAAGAGAAAGGGCAGAGGCTATATAGGGGGACACTATAGTTTTGGAGACTCTATAGCTCCAGGATATATGGGCATCCTATTCTGACAGGTGATGGTGTTGTGTCATTTGTTGGATGTCTCTGGGAAGTTTCCACAGGAAAGCTTTGCATTAGTTTCAGTGAACTTCTTTCCTAAGCCCCGTGGGGGGAAAAATAAACTCTTTTACTTTCCCTCTACTTTCTGGGACTTTTGAGCTAGACTCTATAAACCTATAGTGGGGGGAGGGCTTAACTTTAGGATTGGATGGAAGGAAAGTCTTAGGAGCCTGGAAATGTGTGGATGATCAAATTCTCAAGTCTTTAGTAAGTCCATTAAGGAAACTCTAAAGATCTTTTGTCTTAACATTGCTTTTGTTTCATTTGTTTGATCAGACCACATGCTGGTACCTTTAGCTCTTTCAGCTATTTTTGCCTTTGGGGAAATTCTGCTTCCTGAACTTCTATTCTGACAATAGAAGAAGAGAAATGAGCAGCTCCTGGGTAGAGGCCCTCTAATCCAGGTGCAGCCTGCCCCCTCCAGGCATCCCTTTTGCCATGCTTAGCCTTTGCAGTTTTGGAGGGGGTTGTCCCCTGGGGCATAAAGGGAATCTGCAGAATTCAGTGGCTTCTGTCAAGATTTTTTCTATTTTTAAGAGAGTAAGACAGGCAACCAGAAGTTGGCATTTAAGTAGTAGTACAGCAAGCTAGGGAAAGCTTTTTGCATCAGAGGCCTATAGATAGGAAATGCCCATCATGTATTGTCTGGCAGCTCCTGTAGGCATCGTTACAGGCATAGGTGATGGTGACAACTAGTAATGGCCCTTTAAAGGACCATTGATGCTTGAAAAGTTAATAGATTTCATAGAGCTAATGATTTTATATGCAACCACTGCCTTGTCCCCACAACCTAGATAAAAACAAAATGGTTAGATCATAGACCAGAATATTTTCCATAGGGTCACATTGGAGAATATTACCTACTTAATCATGTCATTTATTAATCACTGGAATTGGCAGTGACCTTCTGTCAGAATAAATATAAAATCTTCATCTATCTATCTTTCTAGTCTTTTTTATACCTTGCCTCCCCTACTAATGTATTCTTTGATCCAGTGACACTGATCTGGCTATTGTACAAACAAGATTCTCCATCTCTCAGCTCTAAGCATTTTCTTTGCCTGTCTTGTATATCTAGAAAGCTCTCCTTTCTTCTACCTACTGACTTCCCTGGCTTTCTTGTACTTTCTCCCATCTCAACTAAAATTCCATTTTCTCCAGGATACCTTTACTAACCCTTCTTAATTCTAGTACTATCCCTCTGTTATTTACTGTTTATCTTATATATAGCTTGTTTGTATATACTTGTTTTCCTTGTTAAGATTATAGTTGCTGGGACAGCTAGATGATACAATGGATAGCACTGACCCTAAAGCCTGGAAGACCTAAGTTCAAATCCAGCTTCAGACACTTAATATGTAATAGCTGTGTGATCTTGGGCAAGTCATTTAACCTCAAATTGCATTGCACCCCCCCACCCAAAAAAAAAAAGTTTCTTTTGATTATAGCTCCTTAAGAGCAGGGACTGGTCCTCTTCTCCCCCCTCCTCCATTAAAAAAAAAAATTATTTTTAACTTTTTTTGTGATTCAAACTTTCTCCTTTTCTTTTGCCCCTACATTCTAGAAGGCAAGAAATGTAGTATTACACATGTGAAATTATGCAAAACATATTTCCTTTTATCCATGTTGTTTAAAAAAAAAAAAAAACACAAAGAAAATGAGAATGAAAAAAATTATGCTTCAGTCTACTTTCTTGAGCCTCTAGTGCCTTCCCTCCCCACCCCACGTTACCATACATTTTTTAAGGGGGAAACCTTAAGGAGTCCCTGTTTTCTACCAACAACTGCCCATGTTTATTGGCTGAACTTAGGAATTTAACTGGTTTATTGCAGCCATCAAAACCCCCAGGATTAATAGGGAGTGAGAAATTAAAGTAACTACAACTTTTGAAGTATTATTTAACTCCTGCCATATTTTAGCAAGTCATATTTATGGAAGGCTGTCTAAAGCATTTAAAGAGCCAAAAAGCACTTAAAAGTCCTTGAAGGTTCCACAGAGAAAGAAAAGAAACATTCTGACCATTAGGAAGGGAACTAAGAGAATGCAGTGTCACAAAAATACAGAGAGGGGAGATTATCTAGGATAGATATCTTACAGGGTCAGATGCTTCAGAAGGCAGAAAAACCAAAAAATGAGAAAAATGCCATTGTAATTGACAATTAAGTGATCAATGAGGCAATAGCAAGCCAGTGAAAGTTTTCATCAGTGGTTTGACATATTTGTCTTTGGTTTTCATTCCTTAGTTTATTTTTGCAGTTGTATGGAAGATAGATAAAAGAAATAAAAAGACTAAGGGAAGCTAGACTAGTGAAAAGGTTTTTTAAAAGCACACATGAGATGATAAAAGTTTGAATTAGTGTGTCGACAGTATGATTAAAGAAAGATGGAGCACTAGGTGCCATATTCATTGATGAGTGATCTCAGTGTTCATTTTGATTTAAATTGTAACAGTATTGTATTGGAAAGATTTTTTTTAAAATTAAGTTTTTATTGATATTTTTTGTTTTCTTTATATTACCATAGTATCCTCTTTCCCCTTCAGCTGTCCCATCTAACAAATAGTATTTTTAAGACAAAATCAAAAAGAGGAAGAAATCAGATTAAGCAACACGTCAAAAAAAATCTGATAATATGTGATATGTATGCTTCTTTCCATTTATATTATTGTAGTCTTTATGTATTTTGTTTCCTTGATTCTTTTTACTTTCCTCTATGTCTTTAAGGTAGAACTTTCCGTTTTTCCATTATATTCCTATACTACAATTTATCTAACCATTCCCAAGTTATTATCTATTTTGCCTCCAATTTTTTGAAGTTGCAAAAAATGCTGCTACGCATATTGTGATAGATATGGGAACTTTCTTATCAGTGACCCCGTTAGAATATTAACTTATTAGCAGAATTAACTATCAGTGATTATGGAAACAAGCTGAAATAATCTGGTATGAGCTTCAAAGAAAGCAATTATTTATTTTGATATCTGAGGGAGAGTTTAGAAATTGAAAGGATGAAAACTCATCTTCTTACTCTTGGGTGTCACAGAAAGTGAAATAGCTGACTTTGGATTAGAAGCAAGGGAAATAGTATTTTCAGAAGAAAGCCAGTTTTAGACAATGTAAGATTGATGGAGTGTGAAAATTAGAGATGGAGAGGGAAGGAAAATTTGATTTTTTATATATATATATATACACACACACACACACACACACACACACATATACATACATACTTCTAGAAGGTACTTTGAAAGAAGATAAAAGAACATTAAGAATTTGGGAGAAGGACAAGGGTTAAGTCAAATGCTATTTGGTACAAGGAAAAGCTTAGTGGAGAAAACTTTATAATAAGGTTCTAAATCATAGAGATTAAGTGAGTAAGAGAAAGGAATATGCTCTCAGATATTTCAAGTGCAAATTAAGTGATAGGAAATCTATTGTAGATTCAGTAAGCCACAAAAGGTCTCTTTAGAATATTGATTTAATGATCTGCCATTGATGATATCCCCATGTTAGATAGTAGATCACTTGAGTTGAGCAAAGACTTGAGGAAATTTTCTTTTTTTCATAGGCATCTATATTATTTTATCAAGTTCATCTCTAGTTTTAGCATGCTTAAATTTAGATTTGGACCACGGTTTATATGATACAAATAAATATAGTTTTAAGAATTATTTTTGAATGTGCTCCTTTCTAAGCATAAAAACTCTTAGCCATCATACTAGTACTCTTACTGATAAGAATTTTCTTGTACTTTAGTGAAATTGCTTGTAATTTTGCCTTCTAAAATTAACATTAAAAGCATATTTATTGCTTTGTGTGGTTTATTTCTTTATTGTACAGCATTGTAGATTTGGAAGAAATCCCCTTTTTAGTCTTAGGAAAAAAAACACTGAGAACTATTGTTAGTTGATTGAAAAAGAGAAACATGATAAAGAAATTTTTTTCTGAATATGTACATTATATTTTTATAAGTTTTTCATAAATAGATAAAATAGTTTGTGATTTATTTAGGATATTGAAGAGTTTCCTAATCTGACAGTTGCTTCTGAAAGAAAAAACAAAGTGGAGCCACCAAAATGTTTTTCTAAACAACAACCAGAGGTAAGATTTTAAAAGAGATAAAACATAATTCCTGCTGCTATACTTTTTGTGGTTTAACTAAATTCTTTAGTAGCAAAGCTTAGAGATTTTACTCTTGAACCTTCTCTCCTAAAACAGATTTTTTCTCCCTCATTTGTTTCATAATGATAGGAAGAATGAGTTGGAAGATCAAATCCTCTTGTTAAATAAATCTTGTTTTTTTAATTAAAAGCATTTTGTGCATTTTTAAATTTTTCTTATCAATTAACTGAGCACAACTGAAAAGAGAAAGTTTTCTAGGAAATTTTAATGTAAAAAGTCTGCTGTGGATTGTAAATGAAAGAACCATCAACATGAAACCAAACTGAATAATTGAAAAGTCAGTGGTGATCTTAGAGAACTGATGAAATATACCTCTCTCTTTGTTGCAGAGGTGAAATTTGTTCATTTTATTACATTCAGTCCCTGTCTTAGGTGTTTTTGCCTAATTTTTTTCTGTCAAAAGAGAGGGATCAGGTGAAAGATGTAGGTAAAGTGGGTTCTCTACCTTTGCTTCCCTTCCTCTCCCTGTTCATGAATATAATGACTAAAGACATCAATAAATTATATATAATACATCACATTTCAAGAACTGTTGGAGTTTTAAGGTAAGTTTTAATAGCTTACAGAGCCATTAAAGCAAATAGCAAATAGATTTTTGCAACCTAAAGAGATAATTGGTTTTGCCTAGGATTCTGAAGAACTTGTTAGCCGCACACTGACTTCTGACAAAAGAAATGGACTGCAGTCATCAAAATTTCACTCTAAACAGCAACCAGAGGTAAATTTAACAACAACAAAATCTCTTCAATGGTTTAATTAGTTTTCTGCAATGAAGTTTAAACTTCCAGTGAATTTTTTAAAATTTGAGTTTACATTTTAATTGAGTACATTCATTTATCTTTACATATGTCTACAGTATTTCGTTATTAATCTGCATTTTGGGGTAGAATTTTTATGTCATATACAATGTAGAATTCCAGAGAACTTTGCATTTTGATAGAATTTGTTGAAAATAAAATTTTTGGCTGTCATTTTGCAGCCAGGCCATTCAGTCAGCCCACACTTATTGTCTACTAGGTAGTGGAATATACTAGGTATATAGTATAGTAGGAGTATAGAGAGATTAAAAAATAAAGCAATCTCTTCTCTTTAAGGATCTTACATATGTACATATCTATGTACAGAATAAATAGAAAATATAAATAAATATAAAGTAGTTGAAGGGGAGTCCCTAATAGTTGGGAAGGGGAGAAATCATGAATGATTTCATGTAAAAGATAGAGTTAAACTGCACCTTAAAAGAAGTGTGAGATTCTTCTGGGAATAAAGAGGAGGAGATACATTTCCAGCATGGAGAATGATCTTTGCAAAAGCTTGAGGATAGGAGGTGAAGTGCCATATGAGAAAAGACCTGTTTATCTTATCTTTTTATCTTGAGAATCATCTTGGCATCTGTGTTGAGGATGAATTGGAATAGGGAAAGACTTGAAGTCAGGTATTGATGAAGAGGCTGTTTTAATCATTTAGGTGACAGATAATGAGGGCCTGAATACAGGCTATCTGAGCCTGAGAGAAGGGATTGGATTAAAGAAATGTTAAAGATGTAGAAAGGGCAAAATTTGGCTAATGATTGCCTATGTAAGATAAAAGGAGAATAAAGAGTCAAGGATGATGACCTGATTTAGAGCCTAAAAGACTTTAAGAATAAGAAAATGAGTTCTTTTTTAGATATGTCAATTTTGAAATTGAAATGGCCAGTTTGAAATATTTGGTGGTCAGTTGGTGAATTGGAACTAGAGCTGAGGAGATAGAGAACTGAATTTCCTAACTGCCCACAAATGCTGTGTTATTTTCTGTCATTTTAACCTCTCTGTTCTTCAGTTTTTTCATCTGCAGAAATAGTGGGTTGGATTTTCTATATTTTAACATTCAATCATTCTGTGATTATAAATAACAAGTTTTGGTTAGTAGGTTGCATAAGTGGCCCTAAATAACTACTTTAAATGTTTTAATAACATCAAGATTGTGGTTTAAACTTTCTGTATAGACATGTCTGAATATATTTTACTTGATAAGTATGTATCCATAGATATACATGTATATGTGTGTATGCATAAAGAAAACATCCCATTTTCACATCATTTTAGACTGCTACAAAAAAGTTTGGGAAGAAGAGTCAAATTCCAGTGAAGTTGGATTTGGGAGGAATGCTTGCTGCATTGGAAAAAAAGCAGCATTCACAGAATTCAAAACAGTCTTCCAAACCTGTTGTAGTTTCTGGTAAGATAAGTCAGTTACCTTCCTTTCCTTTCATTATCTGTTTGCTTCAGAAAGAAAAGATTGAAAATATTTAATGTTAATTTTTGTGGATAGTTTTGCTTATGTGAAAGTTATTTGAATAATAGATTTTCAAGAAATCATAAAGTGATTTTATTATGTGGAAAGGAATTAAAAGCCACGAAAACCTCATGATAAATTGGATTTCATGTAGATTATCTCACTGCATCTTCCTATTGATTCTGTCTATAAGTTATGTATTCCCTTTTAGAGATCAGTATATTGAAGCTTAAAGTAATTAACTTACCCAATCAAGTTCATAAATGGTGAAGCTAAAAATATAGCAATTATACAAGTTTCTCTTTTGAGATAAGAGAGAGAACTTTTAGGAAAAGCATATTAAATTATATTTTGGACATGTTGAATTTGAGATGCCTATACAATTGCAGATGTCAAAAAAGCAGTTGAAGGTAGACTGGAGGGTCACATTAGGGTTGGATAAATAGATCCAAAAAGGTATACATGGAAACGTTAGATCAACCTATAGAAGTTGATGGCATTACCAAGTGAAGTAGTTTAGCAGGAAAAAAGAGATCCCAAGATGCCATAAGGAATAATCATGATAGTATGTTTGACCTGAGTGAAGATCCAACAAAGAAGACTGAGAAAAAGTTATTAGATAGAGGAGGAGGACTACTTGGATAGAGTCATGTCATAAAAATTGAAAAAGGAGAGAGCATCCAGGAGAAGAAGATGATTATCATCAGAAATGAATATCATTTTTCAGTCATAGATTGAGAAAAGGCTCTTATATTTGACAATGAATAGTAATTTTAAAGAGAAGAAAGATGTTTCACTTGAATAATAAGGTCAGAAGCCAAATTGCAAAGGGCTATGAAGAGTAGATGGTGATTGTATATAGCTTTCTTGCGGTTTAGTTGAGAAGAAAGTTGTAGAGGAGAAAGATAATTAGATCAGGTGAGTTTTTTGAGTATGGGGAAGACATGGTTCTTCTTTGTAGGCTACAAGGAAACAACTAATACCTAGGGAGAGATTGAATAAAAGTGAGAAAGTGGGAATGATCTTTTGGAAAAGAAGGATAAGATGGGATCAAGGATATCTGTACAGTGGTTTATCTTGTCAAGGAGAATTCATGTTAGAATTCAAGGCGAGCTAATTAGGGAAGGCATCTGAGAAATGTGAAATAAGCAAGGCAGAAGAGTGAATTCTTCCTTGAGTGGCCTAATATTTTTAGGTGAATTATGAGGCAAGGTCTTCAGCTGAGGAGGGGAATAATGTGTGAAATGGGAGGTTTCAGAATATTTGGAATAGCTGTTGTGATAAATGCAGTAGTGAATTAAGAAGGTACAGAGAGATTGCCTTATTACACTGAAGGCTCTAAGGAAATTATGTAGCATTTGTGGTGGTCCCAGAGAAGATAGTTTTGTGGTTTTCTCCAATTCTGTTCAGCTATAGTTGAATAGGAACAAGGCTGCAGATGGTGGGAGACCCTGTACAAGATCTTCCATATCAGAAATGGGCTTTACATCCTCCAACATTTAAATAGCATAGTGGATTGAATCTTGGGCCTGGAATCAGGATCCAACCTTAGAACCGTCTATCTATGTGATCCTGGGCAAGTCACTTAACCTCTCTTTGTTTAAGTTTCCTCATTTGTAAAATGCAATTAATAATAGTACCTACCTTACAGGGTTACTATGAAGATCAAATGTCATAACAATTGTAACACACTTAGCATAGTATCTGACATATAAAGTGCTAGATAAGTTTTAGCTATTAGCTAGTAATTTTGTATCTTTTATGAAAAGTTAAGAACTTGTGATTCAGGTCTGCATGAGAAGGGCAAGGAAATGAATGAAAACGATTTGTATAGATCATTAGTGAGCACATGAATAAACTGAGCATACTCATGTTATGCATCCTTCTCTGAAAAGAGGGAGCAGGGACTAAAGAAAAAAAAAGTGTAAGAGAAAAGGGTGGAGAGAAAATAATTAACAATCATAAATGTGGAAGGGATGAGCTTTGCTTATAAAGGAAGAGAATATAGAATAGATTACACAAAGAATCAGACTTGGAACAAAAAGATTCTCCTAAAGTTAAAATGAGTGGCTAGAACAAAATCAGTTTGGCTAAACTAAAAGACAAGAGCTAGCAATCATGTTTCATTTAAAGCCACAATATTTCTAAGATAAAAAAAGATAATCAAGGAAATTATACTTAAAAATGTTAATATACATGCACCTAAAAATATAGTATCTAAATACTTAAAGAAAAACTTAATTGAATTGGAGAGTAATAACACTATAAGTAGAGAACCAGAGGATTTGAATGCAGATATAACCATTGAGTCAAAAGATTAACAAAAAAAGAAGTTAAGGACATTAGTAGAATTTTAGAAAATTTAAAGATGATAGATATATTTTGTCGTTGGAACAGTGAGGTAGCTAAGAAAACCCCAAATGGGGTCATGAAAAGATGATCATGACTGAAATGATTTAACAAAATAAAGAATTTAAAAGTAATTGGAGACTAAATAATTATTCTAAAGAACAGCTGGGTCAAAGAACAAATTATAGAAATACTAGGAAACACTTCCTAGCTGTGTGACCTTAAGCAAGTCACTTAACCCCAATTATCTCAGCAAAAAAAAGGAAAAAAATAGGAAATTTCATCAAAGAAAATTACAATAATTAGATAAAGTATAAAACTTATGGAATGTAACTAAAGCAGTTTTGACTGGAATTTTGTTTTGAATAAGTCAAAAATCTTACTCGTTTAAAAAAAAGTGAACAGGGAATTATTGGAGACTTTTCCCCAATTAAATGATAACAAAACTGATAACTGAGGAAAATAATATTTAAATATATGAAATGCTTAAATTGATAAAAGATGAAATAGACTATTAAGTAATCTAATATCTGAAAAAGAAACTGAATAATCCAAAAAAGGAGATCCCAAAGGAAAAACACCACAGACCTAAGATGGATTTATAAATTAATTCTTTCAACCAAAGTACAAATAATTAGAATGTTAGATAAACTATTTGCAATAAGACTAGAAGACACTTTTCCAACTATTTTGCAAATATGGTCTCAATACCTAAAGTATTGAGAGGAATTCAGAGAAAGAAAATTACAGATTAATTTCTTTATGAACATTGATGCAAAAATTTTAAATAAAATATTTTTAAGGAAATTATAACAAATATTTAAAAAATTATAAGGTCAGAGTTATACCAGGAATGCAGGATTGATTCAAGATGAGGAATATTGTAATAAACAAGTAGTCCAAAAGAATGAAGACAAAAAGCATTCACCTCTACTTAAAATGTGATCTAGTTAAAATGAACAAAGTGACTTATAACTTCATAATGTGACAGATAAAGACTTTTTTTCCCCCATTTCTGGATTATAATGGTATATATTGAGAGCTTTGCTTTTCAAGCATTTGTTCATATTTTTTAATTTGCTCTCTGGAGTTGAGTAGTAGGATGAATAAATTAATTTTCAAAAGAATTTTTCTTTTCTTTGGGAGAAGGAGTTTTTTAATTTTTGGTGAGGCAATTGGGGTTAAGTGAGTTGTCCAGGGTCACACAGCTAGTTAAGTAAATGTTAAGTGTCTGGCTGATTTTGAATTTAGTGTTCATCCTTAGTTTTCATTCTGATTTCAGGGCTCATACTCTATCCTCTGAACCATCTCTTTCAAAAATATATATATATATATATTTTTTTTTTTTTCGGAGGCAGTTGGTGTTAAGTGACTTGCTCAGGGTCTCACAGTTAGGAAGTGTTAAGAGTCTGAGACCAGATTTAAATTCAGGTCCTCCTGACTTCAGGGCTGGTGCTCTATTCACTGCACCACTTAGCGGCCCCAAATAAGTTTTTTTTTTTTTTAAAGGAAATTTTATGGGCTCTGTAGTTTAGTAAAATGGATCAATCATCAACATATACTTAAAATTTAATGTCACAAGGGTGATTTCTTAATGAAGGGGGGGGAAACATATATATAAATTACAGTGTTTTGAACTATTTGAGTAAATACCAGAATTTTTTAAAAGTCTCATGGTCTCTGGCAATTACTATTGAAATAATTTTTACTATTCTTTCATGTAAATTTTCTTTCAGTTGGTGCAGTACCAGTACTTTCCAAAGAATTAGCAACATCAGTGAAAAATCACCGGTTAAATCAAGTGATGTCTCCTCATAATCCATTGGATTCTAGTTCTCCTTTAATAAAGAAAGGCAAGCAAAGGGAAGTACCAAAGGCGAAAAAGCCAACATCCCTGAAAAAGGTATAGTATGGATTTTACTTTATGCAAAACATTAAAAATTGGTGAAAGGTCTTCCAACAAATTGATATTTAAATTTTATTCTTTTTTTACCATTTTTATTTGGCAAGGATTTAGTTTTGACATCAGCTTTTAATAACTCAATATATTAATTGGATTTTAAAAGAATACATTACATGAATTCAAAATATCTTCCCAATATACATATTATATGTTTAGGGGAAATTATTTCACCTATTTAAGGGGAAAATTCTTAAGACCATTTTGAACTAAAATGTACATGCCAGTGATTATACCTTAAATATACTTTTTTTCCTTTGAGGGTAACATAGAAAATAGAAGTAAAAAACATTAGCAGCTGTTAGTCTTAATTTGTAGATTTGTAATATCATTTATAGTTATTTATTTTGTTTTACATCCCCTATCTCTTATACTCGCTAACATTACTTTGTAATTGAGAGCTGGCTCATTTTCACCTGTTCAGTAACAGTAATAACTACAATTCATATAAATCTTTCAGGCTTACATAGTGCTTTACAAGTATTATTTTACCTTATCCTCATCACATCCATGGGAAAATATTATCATCCTCATTTTACAAATAAGAAAATTGAATCAGTAGTTAGTGACTTGCTTAAATAAAATGAAGCTGAAGGACTCCAAGAAAGCATCAGTAGGCATGAACAGTAGGTTCTGGTGTGCATTATAAAATGTGTTATGATTTATGTGATTGAACAGCAAAAGCGTGTTTTGTTTCTTTGTGTATTGGCAGCATTATTTTTTCCCCAATGGAAACTGGTCTTTTTAAGAATCTATTTCATGCTTGGTTATGTCACAGATATTGTTGAATTTTATTTTAAAGATTATTTTGAAAGAGCGAGAAGAGAGAAAACAGAAACATCTTTTAGAACAGCTTTCAGTTCCAGCATCTGCTCAGAGGATTGAGCAAGATTCAGTGCATAACAGTAATCAATCACCTGATCAAGTTACCCAGTCAGGTACTGTTTTCTCTTTATTGGGATTACTTCTTAAATCTTGAAAATAAATAGCAGAAACAGTAATGATAAATAGAATATTAGCCTGTGCTTGGTATTATTATAGACAAGTAATAAAAATAGCTAACATTTATGTAGCTTTTGTTTGTATGCCAGCCACTGTGCTAAATGCTTTATAATTAACTCATTTTATCCTTACAACAACCCTCAGAAAGAGTTGAAATTTATATGTCACTCCAAAATATGCCTCATAAAGAATTAGAAAGAAGTATAATTTGAACTTCATTCAATTCAAGATAGTATCATTTTTTTAAGACCCAAATATTTTGCATCCTATATTACTTATGAAAACTGATTATTTTAGTGTATTTTGCTTAGTAATTTGTGATGACCACATATTTTAAAATCAGCTGGAGTCAGGAATTCAGGTTAAGGGAAAATCTTCAATCTTTATTCTCAGTAGAGGTGAAGAAGGATCGGAGGTGAAGAGGGATTAGCAGTGTGAGCAGCTGCAACATTCCTGTTTCTTTAGCCCACCAGCAGTCTCTCCCTGCCTCTCTTCCTGCCCCTCTGCCTCCACCCACCAAAATCGTCATTTCCTATACTACACATCAGGACTTGCACAGAGAATGGGCGGGGACCATTCTTTTTCCAAGCATATATATTAATAGAGTATGGTCCAATTACTATTTAGCCTCACCTGCTTGGGACCTCAGTGCATCAACTTGAGCTTCAGCCCATTACAGTAATTGATAATTTTCAAATGTGAATGTTTTTGTTCCTGTATATGTTTGAGTATTCCATAAGAGAACTTTATTAATGGTTGGCTTAATAGTCTTCTCTTTTTAGATAGCTATTGTCTTGGTTTAGGTCCTCATCACCTCTTTACCTATACAATTAAAATAATGTCCTAATTGATCTTTCATCATTAGATCTCATACAATCTCTTCTTATTCCAGTTCATCTTCTTCACAGTTACCAAAGTGAACTTTCTCATAAATAGCTTTGATTGTCACTTTTCTACTCAGGAAACCTCCAGTTATTCTCTTTTGCTTCTCAGATCAAATAGAAATGTGTATTTAAGTTTTATTGATAATGGTGGCCTTTGGCAAGGGGGGGGGGGATCGGGGATGGGGGCGGTGGAAATGTATATTTCTTACTCTCACTCTCTATCTCTTTCTCTCTCTAACAATTGGATATAAGCTTCTTGACATCAAGAATTGTTTCCTTTTTTGTTTTGGGGGGGGTTGTCTTTGTATCCCTAGAATATCATCCTAGTGCTTGGCATATTGTAGGAACTTAATAAATGTTTGTTGCTTATTTGTTTGTGGCCATGTTATGAGAATTTTTTTCTTGTCTCAAGCATCTAATAGAGATAGAAACTAGACTTGTTATTTCATTTGTGCTTTTCCTATTTGGCTATTATTTTATAACAAATTATAATTTGAATGTTATAAAATGATGATAATGGGGGAGGATAATATAGTGTTTTAAGGGTTTCAGATGTATATTTCAAATGCACAACCCTATTTTATACCTGAAGATACTAAGGCTTACAGAATGATATTTAGTGTCACACAGCAAGTGTGTATCTGGAACATTATTTAAACTCATATTTTTCTGATTTTAGATGAGAAAATTTTGTCTGCCAGTGCAGTTATAGTCTGCTCTATAATGTATAATCTTGAATTGCTGCTTAGGGCAGCCATATGTAAATTTTATGCCCTATGATCTCATGTGTATGGATATTGCATCCAGTGATCCAGATTGGCACCTTGTCTGTAATTTAGAATCTTAGAGAGTTACTTAGGAGCATGGAGAGGTTATTTTATCTGCCTATAATCACATTAGCTAATATCTGTCATAGGCAGGACTAGAACTTAGAACTTTCTGGGTTATGTTTAGCTCTATCCATTACTCAAAGACACTTAACACTTACAAAGCAGTCTATATATCTTTTCATTTGATCCTTAAGAAATCTTATGAGGAAGATATTTCAGCTTTTATAATTCTAATTTTACAAATAAGAAGTCAAAACTCAGAAAGATTATGTGACTTCTTTCAATTCCAGTAACTACCTTGTAGGAGGTAGGATCCAATTGGTAGTCTTACAATTATTAGTCCTATGAAAGACAATTATTTTTTCTACTTTTTTCAGAACATTGTTCAATTATTTGAGTTACATTATGTTTATATTTTAGAAGTATATGCATTATAAGATAACAAAAGTAAGCCAACTTCTGTATCTGAAGGTACTGGGTAGTTGACATTTGGACTTGTTCAGGGCTTTATGATTTGCAAAGTGCCACAACAATCCTGTAAGGTAAGTTGTACTTTGTTATCCCTATTTTATATAAATAAGGAAACAGAAACTCAGAAAGTTAAAACATAGTGCATTTCACACAGTTGAAGGAGGCTGGGAATGGGAGAGGGGAAGGAATGTTGACCTTCCTGTCTGTATATATTAAATTACACAAAACTTTTTTGTTTTAGATTTTGAGCAAATAGAAGAAACAGAAGAATCAGTCCCTGAGTCTTCTACTGTTGAAGTGGAAAGCACATCAGAAAAACCCCTAGATAGCCATGCACTCCAGCATGATGCAGAAGTTTACCCCATTGTTTCACAGCCAGTTTCTCCTTTTCCAAAGATCCATAGTAGGAGATTCAGAGAGTGAGTATATAGGAAGCTTCTGTACTATCATTAATTTATAATTAGATCTCTATAAGAAACTTTAACATAGAGTCCATGTGAAAAAGAAATTAACCAGTATATCTTTTCAGCTTTTATGTGCCATTGTAAATGATTGCCTTTGTGTAATATTCTGACATTGTAAACAACCATAGTTTTACAAATATGCTACTTCACCATAATTCCAGTTAGCTTTTTGTTACAAGAACTTAGCTGATTTACCAAATTGACTAACATTATTATAATATGTGCTAGGGAGAAGGCCTACCTATCTTGTCTCCATTTATTTCAACTAAAACTTATATCCTATAACAAGATAGGGATCTCAGTGGTGTGAGGATTCTTTAGTGAAGAAGCTTACCATTTCAGTTCAGCAACATTTTTCTACAACTTAAAAAGTCCTAGAGAGTTGGCTGGAACAATGAGAGATTTAATGACTTCCTCAGGATCACCTAGTTAGTATGTCAGAAGCAGGTCTTGAACACAGATCTTACATCTTTGAGGTCTCCTCTCTGTATAAACTTAATGATAGTTTATAGTAAAGAATTCCTTTAGTTAGACTTGAGGGTAAGGAGGGAGATGATATAGAATTATATGTGAGTCCTAATGAAAGTGGCTTTGCATCTTTTTAACATATCTAGATAGATAAAAAAGTCTCTTGTTATGTAATTTTTCCTTCTCAATCTTCCCTTTCTCCCTATAAACTTAATTTGATATGAAGCAAGCCAATAATTAGAGTATCTAGAGGTTTCAAAGTCTAGCAGTTGAAATGGACAGAATTGGGGCTAAGATTCACGGCTGAGTCTGAACATCTAATGCAGGAAATGATCTAAGAGAGTGATGATGAAAGAGAGGAAATAATAGTTGGAATCAAATTTCTAATGAATACTTTTTGAAGTAAAATTTCCTGAAGAGCCTTTTGTGTATTGTCAACTGAATATATATAATCCAGACAAAGTATAATTTTAAGAAATCATTTGGTGCTTCTTCTAGTTATTGCAGTCAAATGCTTAGTAAAGAAGTTGATGATTGTGTGATGGATCTTCTAAAAGAATTGGTTCGTTTTCAAGATCGTATGTATCAGAAAGATCCAGTAAAGGCAAAGACCAAACGCCGGCTCGTGATGGGACTCAGAGAAGTGCTCAAACATTTGAAACTCAAAAAACTAAAATGTGTTATTATTTCTCCAAACTGTGAGAAAAGCAAATCAAAAGGTATGTGCCACTGCCCATTTTAATGAGCTTAATGAGCTTAATGAGCTTAAGGAACATGAATTCCTTGTCAGAATTTTTGACTGTGTAATCTTATATCAAACGAGCATGGATTTGACCAGTTTAAAGAAGTTAACTAAAAAACATGCTTTATATATTCTCAGCAATTCATTTTTTGGTTCCACTATGAACTGATCACAGAAGGAATCTTCATTTATGTAAAGAAAATTTACCCAATTAGGCCTAGGTTACCTAGAGCCCTCAACAATTGGTGAAAGACTATAGGTTTAGCCAGTGATCCCTATGTGTAGTTTTGACCCAATAAAAAGTTTCCACCTTTTAAAAAAAAATTCTTATAAAAAATTTATTTTAATAGAATAATTCCCCCATTCTGTATTAAAACAATTTTTAAGATTTTGTTTTAAAGTTTTGAGTTCCGAATTCTATTTATCCCTATTTTCCAATCTTTCTCCCCTCCATGAGATCGTAATCTGTCATATAAAAATTATACTATGCAGTTATGTAAAACTTTTTTTTTTTGAGGCAATTGGGGTTAAGTGACTTGCCCAGGGTCACACATCTAGGAACTGTTAAGTATCTGAGACCAAATTTGAGTTCAGGTCCTCCTGACTTCAGGGCTAGTGCTCTATCCACTTTGCCACCTAGCTGCCCCAGTTATGTAAAACATTTACCTATTTACCATTTTGTATAAGAAGATTTGAATTAAAGGAAAAGAGTGAAAGATAGTTTGGGGGGGGAGGAAGAGGAAGCATGTTTCAGTCTGAATTCAAACAATATTAGTTTTGTTTTGTTTTGTTTTTCCGGAGGCAGATAGCATACATTATAAGTTCATTGGGGATTGTCTTGAATCATTGTATTGCTGAGAATAAAGTCATTCACAATTTTTCATTGTATAATATTGATATTACTGTATACAATGTTCTCCTGATTCTGTTCACTTCATTTTGTATCAGTTTATGTAAATCTTTTTTGGTTTTTCGGAAATCATCTTGCTTAATTATCATTTCTTATAATATTTCATAATAATCATATAATATAGGTTGTTTAGCCATTTCTCAGTTGATGGACATCCCCTTGATTTCCAATTCTTAGCCAACATAAAAAGAGCTGCTATAAATATTTTTATAAAAACAGATTCTTTTCCCTTTAAAAAAAAAATGTCTTTGTAATACAGGCCTAGCAATGATATTGCTGGATCAAAGTAATAAACACAATTTTTAGACCTTTGAGCATAGTTCCAAATTGCTTTCCATAATGGTTTTTCACAATTCCACCAAAAATGTATTAGGGGCCCCAGTTTTCTCACGTCCCCTCCAACATCCAACATTTTCTTTCTTTCTTTTTTTTTTTAATCATGTTAGCCAATCTGATGTGGCTCTTTTAAATGTAATTTCCCTTCCTCCTCCCTTTCTCTTCCTGTAGGTTTTTGTTGGGAATATATAGAAATGATGTTGATAGTGGATTCATTTTTTATTCTTCAACCTTGCTGAAATTAATGTTTTAGATATCTGCAAAAATCAGTAATTTTAATTTCTCTTTATGCTTATTCTTTTGGTTTCTTTTTCTAGTCTATATTATATGTAGCACTTGTAACACAATATGAAGTGGTGGTGGTGATGATGGACATGCTGACTTTTTTTGTATTTTAATAGAAAGACCTCTAATTTCTCTCATTACATATAATGCTAGTTCTTAGTTATAGATAGATACTACTTACCATATTAATGAAACATTCATTTAGTCCAATATTATCTGTGTTCACACACACCCACAAAAACTAGTGTTGTATCTTGTTAAAAAAAAAAAAATTCTGTATCTTTTGATATATTGTCCTTGTTAATATTTTTCAAAGTATATGCAAAGATAATTTTCAACATTCACCCTTCCAAAACTTAAGAGTTTCTTATTGAACATTTAGTGCAGTAGTGTCAAACTCAAATAGAAACATTCTGGCCGGTCAGATTTTTGACTTAGCATACCACAAATTAACATCTATATTGTATTGTGAGGTAACTAGTGACTCAATACATGGAGTGCTAAGCCTGAAGTCAGGAAGACCTGAGTTCAAATCCAACCTCAGACACACTTAGTAGCTATGTCACCCTGGGCAAGTCATATATACCTCTCTTATAACCTCTCTTTGCCTAAGTCTTGAATCTCTGTTTTGTTGTGAGAAAAGGTGGTCTCCTAAAGAAAATGGCAAACCATTACAATATCTTTGCTAAGAAATGGTTCATATCTATGAAAGGTTGTACACAACTGAATGACTGAACAGCAGTACAAATGTATTTTTATCTATTTTTGTTTAAAATTTCTCTATTACATTTTAATCTGGTTCAGATTGGTACTTGGGAGTTTTGTGGGCCACTTATGTGATTTTTTAAATTTCTTACTAATATTGCTGATATTTTACTTGAATTTTTGCATCAGTATTAATTAGTTTTTCTTTCTGTTTTGACTTTCTCCAGCTTAGATAATAAAACTATATTTATTTTATAGAAAGAATTTTTGGGGACCCGCTTAAAATTTTTTTCTAAGGAGTTAATGTAATATTAGAGTCATCCTTTGAATGTTTGACAGGATGTTTGACTTGGAAGACTTATTAAGTTTGTTTTTAGAATGTATTAAAGTGAATAGTTTAAAAAGCATACTTCTCCTTTCTTCTAATGAAAATGAATGTCATTAAGCCATAAAGCTTTTAAAGGATACTGGTTCAATTGATGTAATGTGTTTGCTGTGAAAGGTGGCTTTCAGTTTTTTAAGATGACATAAATTTGTAGATTCTAGCTATTTTCATTTCATTTTCACTTAATATAAAAACTAATTGATTCTGAAGAGTAATTTGGAATAGTGCCCAAAGGGCTATAAAACTGCATGTGGTCCAGCAATTCCACTACTGGATATCATGAAAAAAGGTCATGAAAAAGAGAAAAGGGCCCACATGTACAAAAATAATAATAGTAGCTCTTTTTTTGTGGTGGCAAAGAATTGGAAATTGAGAGAATGGCCATCAGTTGGGAAATGGTTGTACAAGTTTGTGGTATATGACTTTCTATAAGAAATGATGGGCAAGTAAGATTTCAGAAAAACCTGTTACTAACAGCAACATTATATGATGATCAACTATGTTAGATTTAACTCTTGTCAGCAAAACAGTGATCAAAGGTGATTCTAAAAGACTTGTGAACAATAGAAAATGCCATCCACATGCAGAGAAAGAACTATGAAGTTTGAATGTAGAGAGTGAAAATAGTGTATTAATTTCTTTTAATTTGTTTTTTTCTTGTTTTCCTCTTTTGGTCTAATTTTCCTTGTACAATAAGACTAATATGGAAATTTAATGCTTATTTAAATTTAATGTTTTAATATAGACATTTAAAGTTTAATGTAATAGTACATGTATAGCCTATATCAGATTACTTACTTGTCTTGGAGAGGGAAGAGGAGAGAGAAAAATTTAGAACTGAAAACTTACAAAAATGAATGTTAGTATAAGCAAAATTATGTGATGGTCAATGATGATAGACTTAGCTCTTCCCAGAATGCAGTAATCCAAGACCTTCTGATAACCTGGGATGGAAAATGCCATCTGCATTTAGAGAGATAACTATGGAGACTGAATGTGAATCAAGACATTGTTTTCACATTTTTTGGTTTGTTTGCTTTTTCTCTTGTTCCCCCCCTCCCCCTTTTGGTGTGATTTTTCTTGCACAACATAACAAAAAGGGAACTATGTTTAAAAGGATTGTACATGTATAACTTATATGAGGTTTCTTGCTGTTTTGAAGAGGGGAGAGGTGAGAGGAGGGAGGAAAAATTTGGAACCCAAAATCTCACAAAATGTGTAATTGGAAAAATAAAATAGTATTGGGGGGGAGGAGGAGAAGGAATTTTGAAAGCTATACATGTAAATCAAAAAAAATACTAAAGCGCAAAACAAAATAAAGTTAATTAATTGACTGAAGAGTGTCTTTTGTTACCAAACCTAACATGTCATTTTAATAGCTCTTTATCACTTTTATGTTTTTTGCTTTAGGTGGGTTAGATGAGACATTGCATACCATTATTGATTATGCCTGTGAACAAAATGTCCCATTTGTGTTTGCTCTCAATCGAAAAGCTCTGGGACGGAGTGTCAATAAAGTAGTACCAGTCAGCGTGGTGGGAATTTTTAGCTATGATGGTGCACAGGTGAGCTTAATTTGTGGTCTTTGTGTTTTTTTCCCTTTTTTGTCTTAACATTGACCAGTCATCTCTCCACACAGCTTTTCTTAACCCTTTTAGTGACAGGGACCTTTTTGATGAAGTCTGTGGATCCCTTCTCAGAATAGTGTTTTTAAATAATTGAAAATGTTCTACTTTGGTTAAAGGTTAGTAAAAACAACAAGTTCATGGACTTCCTGAAATTAATTCATTGACCCCAATTTCAGAACCCTTACCTTTAAAGATACTCATCTCTATGAAATTAAATACATTAACACATTTGATTTATAAAGGTCTACCAGTTTCTTTTTTCCAGATTTCTTCTCATTTGTTTTTAATATTTCCAAAAGTTAGAGAAGGGAGCATGTGTTATTTATAAATGATAACAGAAACTTGGGTTAGTAATGGAGGGGAGTGAGATTGTTCAAAGCCTGAACTTAGCAAGTAGGCTGGCGGGCAAACCATGACTGGCATTGTCCCTTTTCTTCTAGTCTCTTTAAGTTAGTTATTACATTATGTACTGTCATGTGAAATACTTATATGTGTATTGCTTTGCAAACCTGACTGTTCTATAAATCTGTTCGTTGTTACTCCTCTTCCTCGTACTATATCAAACAAAATATCTTTAGTATCCTTTTATCTTTGAGAAAAGGTAAGCTTTATTATTGTTTTGGTAGAAAAATGCTTTTAAAATGATTTCATTTTCAACTTTGTTTGAAGTTTGGAATGTGTACAATGGAATTTTTCTTTAGTTTATTAAAAGGATCTTATTGTAAGTAGATTTCTAATTGAATTTTCCAAGGATGTATCCTTGCCTCATTATTGTTAAACATTTTAACAGTGACTTGGATAAATGGTTGACTAATCAACTTTGTAAATGACTTAACATAAGCAGATTTGGGATAGCCAGTTCAACAAGTCAGCCAGCAGTTATTAAGCAGTAATGCAATAGTACAAATGTAAAGTGAAAAGGGACTGGATTAGGGTGATGGCAATGTTAGGAAAGGGGGTGCTAATGAGAGATGTTACAAAAGTAAAGTTGACAAATCTTGACAAATGGTTGAATGTGGGGCTGGTAAGTAATCAAGGATGACATATTTAGGATTACAAACCTGGCAAGTTGGTGATAACCCTTGGCGGTATTAGGGAAATTTGTAAGAAATGTTTTTCCAGTGGACAGAAGGTGGTGTGAGGAAGAAAGGACTTAAAGATTATAATGGGTTCACTTTTGAACATAAGTTTAAGATGTTTATGGGACTATACAGAGAGGATAGTTAAGTCCATGAAAGTTCATTAGATTACTCAGTGACAGTGAAGTAGTGATATTGAGGGAGAAGAGAAGTGGACCCAGCCAAAGATGTGGTGGAATACCCATGGGTGAGTGTGATATGGGTAAAGGTTCCGTAAAAGAGATTGAGAAGCATTGTTCAAGTATTAACTAATCTTGTAATAGATAAATCAGGAGAGCAAGTGAGAGTGAGCTGTGGAACAAAAAAACTATTGAGAAAAGAGGATCAAGGAGGAAAGGATGATTAACTGTATCAAAGGCTACAAAGAAATCAAGGATGATAGTTGAGAAATTACCATTATGTTTGACAGTTAAAAAGTCACTGGTAACTTTAGAGCAAACAGTTTCAATGAAACCATGAAATTGGAAGCCAGATTAGAGTTAAGAACAGAGTAAGAGAAAAGGAATGGAGACACCAATTGCATATGGTCTTCTTAAGGAGTTAGGAAGGAGAGAAGAAATGTAGGCAAAGCTCATGGCGATGGATGAGCTTTTTGAGGAAAGAGATAAGTTTGTGTTTTTAAGCCACGGAGAAGTAGCAAATAGGGAAAAAATGAATATTGTTGAGAAAATAATTTGTTGTTTAGTACATATTAGTCATATGCTGGGGTCTTGCCTTGGGAAGAAGAACCAGCATTTCCAGGGATGAAGGATGGTATATATGATTAGTGAAGGAATCTGAATGATGTGAAATAAGAGGAAAAATGATGGAGCTACTAGTGAAATGGCCTCAATTTTTTCAGTAACATGTGAATCAGTTTTCTCAGCGGAGAGAGTAGGGGCAGCAGATCCTTGAGAGCTTTGAGGAAAGATGTGAAAGTTTGGAAAAACTACTGTGGCGAGTTGAGATAAAAGGTGTATGAAAAGATTGCCTTGCCACATGTCATGGACCCAGTTGAGATTATGTGGAAAATTATGAGGGCCCCATTGAGATCACGTAGGAGCAATCCAAGTCTAGTCTAGAATTTGATAGGACAAGATTGATAGGATAAGGAGGCAAAAGATTGGAGAAAGAGTATTGTGTGGAGTTGAATTGATTCACCGAGAGTTAAGATGGGAAAGGGAGAAAAGTGTTGTTAGTATTGGGGTAATGGCTTGAGAACTTAGGGTGGAGGAATAGGGAGTCATAGTGAAGGTGAAGGATAGGTTTGCCAAGCTGGTGGAAAGTTAGAATGATAAAAGATGATCAGATAAAGAAATTCCAGAGTTCATGAAAATGGAAGATGTATGCCTTAATGCTGATTACAGATCAAAAATGCTAATAGATCAAAGGTATGCTATCTTTTTACCATTGTTCTGGACTAGAGGAGCCGTCATGGGAAATGAGTAAGTCAAGGAGCTGATAAGTTTTTGAGGAAGTATCTATATGTATGGTTACTTTTCACTACTCAGGCTACCACTATCTTGCATCAAATCCTCATTTTCTCTCCTCTATCTGGATGAATGAAATTGTATTATATTTATATATCTTGCTGGATGTCTATTCCAATAAAATATAAACTCCTTGCAACCAGAGATTGTTCTATCTTTTTTAAAGATAATGTACTTTATATAATGACTGGCATGAAGTAGACATAATAAGTGAATTAAAGTGAGCCAGAGTCATAATGATGCTGTAATTAAGAAGATTAATTTAAGGAAGTAGGAATGATTATTCTGAAAAAGAGAAAATGTTGTTGGCAAATGATGGTCTTGAAGCATTTCAAGGACTGTTAACAAAAAGATGGATTAGGCTTGTTCTGCTCAGTTCCATAAGGCAGAATGGAGAACATTTCATATTGCAAAGAGGCAGTCTTAGATTTTGATATGAAGAAAAATTTGTATAAATTACAGCATCCAAAATTAGGATTACATAACTCATTAGCTCTTCTTTACTAGATGTTTTCAAGCAAAAGTTAGAGGTGACCACTTAATAGTTTTATTGTAAAGTAGATACTTATTCAGGTATAGATTGGAAGTGATCAACGAGTTTAGTTAGTTTGAACTCTAATTTTGTACTTCCAATTAAGTTTTTACTGCATCTGTTAGTAATGACTAAAGTTTGCTTTGGTTTTGAGAAATATTGCCTCTTCATCTGAGATAGGAATGAAAGAGTGAGGGAAGGTGTATAAGTAGCATGAGATAAGAGGAACTAACAAGAGAGCTTGTGTCACCAGCATCCACAGATTTTTTCAGTGCAGTATGAGGTCAAAGAATTAGTCACATGCACTCTTATCAATGTTAATTGGAGCCTCAGGAAGTCAGTCAACTGACATTTATTAAAGTACAAGATAAGGTGCTGGGATTACAAAAGCAGGCAAAAGCTCTCTGGGAATCCATATTTTAATAAAGTAAACATATAGATAATCAAGTACACATCTATCTACTATTTTTAAAGTAGATAGAAGGTAATCTCAAGATAGGAAGACACTAGCAAATAAGGAGACAAAGGTTTGAAGAATGGAATCTTAGCAGAATCTTAGAAATTGACTAGGAAACTAAGAGGCAGAAGTGAGAAGGAATGCATTCAGATATGCTAGAGAGAGAGTGCAGATACAGTAGGTGAATTGTAACTGGATTGTAGGGTATCTTGAGTAAAGTAAAAAAGATGGAAAGGTAGGAAAAGGCCAAGTTGTGAAGAACTTTAAATGCTACATAAAGAATTTTAAATACCTTTGTCTGATGTCAGATACAGATAGTCTGGGGAGCTAAATAAGTAAATGGCATGGTTAGAACTACATTTTAGGAAAATCCCTTTGTCAGCTGAATGGAAAACACCCTGTAATAACAAAAGACTTAAATCAGGGAGAACAATTACAAAACTATTTCACTAGTCCCAGTGAGAAGTAAAGAGGGCCTGTGTGTGTAAAGAGAAGGGAACATCCAATGTGAGAGACACTCAGGTCACATTAAATAAGATTTAGCATTTGATTAGGTATTATTAAGAAAATTTTTGAGAATAACCCCAAAATTTCAAAACTGGGTGACAATGAAAATGATGGAACAGAAGGATAGTTTGGAGGGAATAATAATGAATTGTTTTAGACATGATGAATTCTAGATGCTTACAGGGCATCCAGTTCCAGATGTTCAAAAGATAATTGGTAAATCAGGTCTAGAGCTTAGAACAGGAAACTAGGGGTGGATATATAAATTGGGCATCATAGAATGACAGTTGAAAGCTTTGAGGATTGATGAGGTACCAGATAAAGTAGTATGGATAAGAGATAAAAAGGCACAGGACAGAGCATTGGAAGACATCTATAGCTAATGGACCTGACATTTATGTATATCCATCAAAAGAGACTGAAAAGAAATGGCCAGGCCTATAGCAGAAAGACCATGGGAGAAAAAGTAATGAAAACCTTAAAACCTTAAAAGGAGGCTAAAGTAATCAATGTTAGAAGCCTAAGAGAGGTCAAGAAAGATTAGGATTCAGAAAAGTTCATTAGACTTGGTAATCTGAGGTCATTGGTCATTTGAGAGAACAGTTTTCATTGAATGATGAAGTTAGAAGCCAGATGACAAAGTTCAGAAAAAGGTGAAGTAGAGACAATAAATATAAATGACTCTTTCAAAGAGTTTCACCAAAAATGTAGGGAGAGATACAGGATGATAGAGATTGGATCACATAAGTGTTTTCTAAAAATTGGAGAGACACAAACATGTTGGTAAGTAGCAGGAGAGAAACCATAAGATGGGGAGGGTGTGAAGGTGATGGGATCATAGTAAAAGAGAGCTTGTTGTAGGGAAGGAAGGATGGGATCGAGAGCTGACATGGAAGAACTTAGTGAAAAAAAGTGCCTCCTCTTCATCTAAGACAGGAATGAAGGAGGAGAGAGTGGGGAAGAAGCATGAGTGACATTATATTTAAGGAGGAAGAAAGAAGAGAGCTTGTAGCTAGTGACTTCAGTTTTTTCAGTGAAGTATGAGATAAATTCTTTCCCTGAGGGATATTATGGAAGGATTGAGGAGAGAAGATTTAAAACAGCCACTGTGGAGAATGAGATATCAAATTAATTATTAGATTGCTTTGCTACAGTGATTGTGATGGGATGTCCCAGTTGCAATGAGGTAACAAATCAACAGGATTTCTTGATTTCTTCCCTCTAGTAAGCTGCATATGGATAGGAATGAAGGAGCTGGATGATGGAAATAGTACAGAAAGAATTTTTTGGAAAATGTAGCCATTTCAGGAGTGATAGCCTAGGAAAAAGAAGTGGCATAAGACATTAGGTCTCAATAAATAGGTAGCATTTGAACCACCTCAGTTTTACTTTGTCATAAAACTCCTGGATCTATAAATAAAACTGTTGACTCCTTTGATCATTATTATTGCCACTCTACCCATTTTCAAAAACTAATTAAGATAATTATTTTTTTCCTTTTATTGGTGTGTTTACTTTTGTTTTATACTGACATCTTCCTAAAATTTTAAAAAATAGACTAGCTTATTGTTTAATGTTCAGGAATCACCAATATGTTTTTTTCTTCTGCTCCAGGATCAGTTTCACAAAATGATAGAGCTTACAATGGAAGCTAGACAGGCATATAAGGTTATGTTATCAACTTTAAAAGAAGGAACTGAAGCACTAGAGTCGGAGAATCCCATATCCTCCTTGCTTACTCCTCAGGTCGAAAGTTGCTCTTCAGAAACTAGTAAAACAACTGATACAACAAAAGATGAAGAACCCAATTACAGTAAGTAGCACTCAGTGATTTTATATGGTCATGTTCTTATTGCTTGATAATTATCAGTACAGTCTAGTAAAAACTGATCAACATAGTGGCCACATCTGGAAAAGTATGCTTCAATGTGTAGCACTATCTGTCTGCATAAGGGTAGTCTGCACCATCAGTCCTCCAAGTTACATGAGGTCACTGCAGTGACCAAATTCTAAATTGTGATGCTTTTTTCCTCTACATTATTGATACCTTCCTTTACTTTACTGATGAAACTGAAACCCTAAACATTCTTACTTTCCTAAGAACAAGTAGCTATTTACAGAATTTCTGAGTTAGAAAAAAACCTGATAGACTAGTCCAACATGTACCTGAACAAAATTCCCTCTACAGCATATCTTGATCATCCAGCTTTTACTTGAAGACTTCAGTCTGGAGTTACTACTCTCTCCATCCTAAAAGGTTCCATTCTTTTTTTCCATAGCTCCATTGTTAGGGAATTTTTTTCTTTATGTCATCTAATTCTGTTTTTCTATAATTTTCTGTAACCATTGCTGTGAATTCTTCCTTTGGTGGCCAAATGGAACACTCTAAGGCCCTTTCTACATGATAGCCCTTTATATGCTTGGTTTAGCTGTCATGTTTACTCTAAGTTGCTTCTTCAGGCTAAGGGTCCTTAGTTCCTTCAAATAATCCACAGATAACATGATATATAGATTCCTCATCTTTTTTTGCACAGTCTAGCTTGTCATTGTCATTCCTGTAATGAAGCTTTATAAAATTGAATACTGCATTACAGATATATGACCTTGACTGAGATAAGTTTTCAGCACATTATGACTATCTTATTATTTTAAAAAATTACTTTAACATTTTTGACTGCTTACATCAAGTTTTCTTGTTTTATACTGAACTTGGAATCTTGTATGGCCCCTATATCTTAATCATGTAGCAATTTTTTAGAACTTGACATTTATCTTGACTATAAAGATCCATCTTATTAAATCTGGTCAGTCCATGGTTCTAGACTGCACTGTCTTCTGAAATATTAATATCCCTTCCAAATTTTCAAAAGTCACTCACATTGACTTATAAATAACATGTGACAGTTCTTCCAGATATCCCAAGTGTAGTTTTACCAGGAATTATGTCTTGATTTCATAAAGGGAGGTAGGAGTGAAGCTGAAATTAGATCTTTTGCTTTGTGGTTTATCTCCTTTTTTTCATTTTGTTGAATTTATGAATGTAATCTCATCAGACTATAAAGTAATGAGGCCGAGTTCATTAAGTTCTTGATAAGATACAATAACAAGTTACAGTGTAGCGAGCAGCTATACCTGCAAATCTCTAATCAATCTGTGTACTCTGACTCAGATTTTTCATCTTTTCAGTTAAGATTATATACTTAAAACCTCACATTTTGATGAGTAATCTGACTAGATAGATTCAGTTTTTCTTTTTCTGTAAATGTTCTTGTAGCTTAAACTGGATCTTTTATAATTTTTCTGTATGTTCTTACATGAGCTAAAACATGACCAAATTTGAGTGATTAAAAAAGACATTCCTTTGTTAAAGATAAAACAAACCATTTAAGAAAAATAAGTATCCTAAAATAGACACCCTTATTTCCTAGAGCCTCAAGAAGTTCAATAAGTTCCTTACAGCTAAGATATTTATGGTTTGAATGTGGCATTTTCATAACATTTTGACACCATATGTTAAATTGTAATGTTTTCTTTTCCTTTTAGTTAAAATCTGGAAGAAAAATCTTGAAGAATATAATCCATATGCACTGGAACTAGAGCAGAATTCAACCTCTGAAATGCTGAACTTGAATTTATGAGAAAAGAATACTTGTTTTGGGGTGGGGAGGTAGGGAAAAAAATGATCATTTTGTGTTCTGTCCCCTTTTTCTCTCCTATTCTTTATGGACATTTTAAAATATTTTGTATGAATATTTAATTTCAAAATTAACTCATGGTTTAATATAGTATTTGTTGATAAATGATATAATAAGCACCAGGCTATTAATATTTTACAATGAATAGTAAGTTAAGAGTTACTAATACTTTTATCAAAAGCCTTTTCATAATATAATGTTTTATTGATTTGGTAAGTGTGGGTGATACTACAGATCTATGAAATACTAGAAAATAATTCTCAGATGCTAAAACAATTCAATTTTTACTTTTTAAATATAAATTTATAGATGAGTAAACCAAGTTATTCAGTTCTTAAAGAACTGGCTATTTAGTGGACAGACATTATGCTAATCATGAGAATTTTTAGCAGGAAAAAATAAGACCAATCCCAAATTCTTTGCTTTGAAGCTTCATTTCATCCTTGTCCTTAACTTGGAACCAATGCAGTTATATAGGCTTTTTTCCCCTCCATCATTATTGTTGGTTTTTTATGGGAGCATAATATACCGAATGTATTGAAGATCCAAGGATTAAGAAAAATTAAAATATTTTATGGGGGTCCTGGAATTTTAGCCAATTTAATTGTAAAAACTATTGAGTATGGTTAGAAAAGTTGCTATGAAGAACTTTAACCCACTTTCTTAAGTAATTTTTAAACTTTTAGTCTGTTATTTTTTTTTTTTATCAACATAGTGTAGGTTATAAAAAAAAGCACTTAAAATTTTTGAATTGGCTTGATAATTTAATCTAAAAAAAATTTTTAAGAGCCAAAAGAAAAGATGAAAATTGATTTCCTTTATTCTTTAAATTAGAAGAGGAACATGCTGCTTTTTTAAAAGATTGTCATTCTGTTCTGGAAATTATTAGCCAAAATTTAGGAAGTTGGGAGGTGGTGCTGTGAGAAAAGAGTTCTTTAATATAATCTCAAAGAAGATGAAGTTTACTCACTAATTTTTTGAAGTAAGGGATTAATTTTAGGTAACTCCTAAAACATCTTCCTAAGTAGGGCTGATTGAGTTTGACTTGAATTAACTTTGCCATATATGTTTTACCAAATTAAGTCTAGTGTAAAATTTTAATATGTACTCTGCATATCAAACTAGCAGAGCATTTTTAGCTTTGAAAATATGGTTAGTTGAAACAGATAATTTCTAGGAAAATAGTTCATATGATGAGATATTTTTAAAGGAAAAATTAAACTAAAATAGGTTTTTCTTTGGACTCTGTCCATGCTGACAGCAGTAGTAGGTATGTATAGGGCTGTATTTTATGCTCTAACCTTTAAAATAAACTGCCACTCTAGAATACGCGACAATACTTAAGGAAAAGACAAGTCAATCTGTTCACAGACTCCATAGATTGGCATTGGAGCTTCTCTCTTTTTTCTCTTGTTTTGGTGATCACATTTTTTAGAGAAGTTTCTTTGAATTTCCCTTCCTCCTATCAGTGTGGCAGAAGAATAAGTCTTACTGGCCTAGTGTAAATAAATATAGAAGATAATTCTGAAATTCTAGATGCTAAACATAATTTGTTTTAATATAAGGAAGATTTAATATATAATAATCATCTCCCGAATAATCGTAGTATGTTTGGTAATACCTTCAGCTACATTATTCCTTGAAACCCAGTACTCTGTAATTTAAAAACTAAAATGATAATTTAAAACATCTTTACTGTTCTCTAGAAACAAGCTGCTATTAACTACTTTTTAAAAAATTTCTAAGCCAATAGTATTAACTACTATTATAGTACTTTTTTAAAAACCTCAAACTTAGTAGTACTAGATGTTAATGTTTGTAAGATACAAAACACTTTCCTACTCAATTCTGCAAGACCTCATTCAGATAGGGTGGTTGTTCCTTTTGGTTTCATGACAGTATCACTGAAAAATAATTAAAATGGACCAAGATTTTACCAGGAATCAACATAAAATAATTTGCCATGTACATGGTGTTAATTTCATTAAGATATATAATGGGTACAGCTTTCTATAAAAAATAAATGCATGTAACAAGAGGTGATCTAATTTTTTTCACTCGTAACAATACAGCGTACCAAACGATAATCTTTACAAATGAAACCAGAGCAGATACATATAATTTAGTAAGCTAAATGTTATTTTTCCTAGTGTATAAGTACACATAGACAATTCTATCTTGATGAATTTTATCATTTAAAAAAAAAGGTTGATTCTTTACAGAAAATCATTAATTTGCTTGTCATATATTCTACATTCTGCTCCATACCCATAGTAAAAACTACAGGAACTCCTGTAAATCTTTTGACAGAAGACTCAAAAAGGTTATAACATGAGCCTATTACACAGTTCCTCCTGGAGTAAACATATCCTTAAATCTTGATTCAGTCAAGGCTGGTAGTGTGAGGATCTGAGCACAGTGACATACACTGTGACACATAACAGGTAGCTAACCTAGAGTTAAATCATGGTTTACTTTTGATAAAATACTTAATCCTGTTAGTAAGGTGACTGATACAGTACTCTGTTCATTATTGGACAAATTAAATGTCGTAGTGAACTAGCTAACAGAAAAACAGAAAAAAAAAAAAAAACCAGTTATGCCACTTGTATAAAAATGCTTTTGAAACTCATTGTTCTGAATTTACACAAAACTAAAGTTAAAATAGTATGGGAATATTAAGAACTAAGATCAAGTACTAGAGAATTTGAATTACATAGTGAAAAATACCTTTCATTTAACTCAAACACAAATTCTTTACTAGACTTGTTTAAAATGTTTTAATACCAAACAAAAAACGGGCCATTTGGGATTAAATTAGAATCCTAATATGATAGTTAAATTTTAACAATAAAAATCTTGTCACTTTTATCTTTTTAAGGTATGTGAACAGGCTTATATCCATAAATGGTTCACTAAAAACTGAAATAATAAGAAAACACGAACTGTTAAGATTGCTATGTAAAAGACTTCCATGATTAAAAATAATACCAAGTGAAGCACAGACTTTTATGAAGGCATAAATCATCATCTATTACAAAATGGTATAGAAATAGATCATAGTAACTTGCTTATTCCTAATAATGGAATCAAGAATAATTTGAATGAATAAATCAGAATCCTTTTCCTCAGTTCATTCACTAACCTCAACCAGAGATTTGTTTCACCAGAAACACTAATTATAAAATTTTACTTTCCCAAATCTAAGAGAATTGGATGAATAAAAATTATAGCGGTATGAATGGAAATTATAAAAGCAGCAGCAACCCTAGATAATGAACTACAAGCCTGGTCATCAAAAATAGGCTTTCTTTTATGATATCATCCTTATTCTTTATCTTTTTTCCCTGGCAATACTAATAATAGATATAGAGTGATTTTAAGGTGTGTTGTACATGTATTATCCCAATTGACCTCCTTGAGGCAGATGACATTGTTATCTCCATTTTATAGATTAGGAAGCTGAGACTGAGAGAGATTAAATGACTTACTGTATGTAAATACAGTAAATGTGGGATTTCAGCTCTATAATCACCATACCCCCTAGCTGCTTCTGAGCTGGAAAGAAAAAGGAATACTTTCCCAAACAAATTAAGGATTAGTTTTGTGGAGGAAAAGAATTTTTAAAAACACTTATTAAAATATATTTAGATATTTTACATTTATTGATCAGCCTTAACTACAGATAGCCTCAAATCAACTTGACTAAGAACTTGCAACAAAAGATCATATTGATTCTCTTTGGCCTGTGTACAAGTAGTCACATTGTCCCATCTTCATTTTCCAAAATAAATCATGATGAGATTAGTAAACACAACATGAATTTCCATGCCTCAAGAGAAAATAGTGTTCAAACTGTGAATATCTCATTAGTAGCTGGGTTTGGTTTGGTTTGATTTTTGAAGAAATTTCAAAATAGTCACAAAAATCTTGCTCTAATTCCATTCTCATCAGCTGCTTTTGAAGAACTGACTTCCAGCTTTAAGCTATGTGAATCTTCCTTGAAGTATGGTTGGAATAGAAGCAACTTTAACTTCCATGGTTTTTCATCAGTTTTTCTCCAGCCTCTTGTTTAAATAGGTTTCCTCATTACAGCTTTCCTGAAAGAAAATCAGGCTTAATTTTCCCTTTGAATCTGTACTCAAGCCGATCTCTTGTAAGACATTGGTATTTTAATAAGATTTAGGGTTTACTGTTTAGTATCTGGTTCTTTCTCAGAACATAAAAATAGAAATTACTACAAAGAAAAAGATTTTTATTAGTTTTTGCTAATAGGAATCACATTAATGACACCTACTCTTTATGAAAGTCATATGCCAGAAATATGGACCACTGGAAAAGGTAGGCTACTTCCTTTCTCATTATTATTACTTTTGAAGATGAACTCTCTCCAGACCTGAAAGTACTGTTTCATGTTTGCCAATTGAAATTAATTTTTTTGCCAGCTTTGATGTGGCTTTAAGTGGAGTACCAGACAAGGTATTTGTGCGTGGATAGGGTTTGAAAATTGCATTCCATTTGTTTTTCCAGCTACCAGCTTTGAATCATGGGATTTGAAGTCTTAGCTCCAAAGGGGACATTTTGAGGTTAATTAGACTAACCCTCTTAATTTAACATGTGAGGAAATGTCACTTTGTGGAACATCACAAAATGAACACATGTCCTTAAAGAAGAATTGTCGACATGTATAAAGAATGTTGACTTGCCTGTCCCAGTCCCCAAGGTACTGTGCTTTTAGCTACCTAATTAGAATTTCCACAATCTCTTAAGAAATATAAGTGTGTAGTAGTTCTAAACAACTAGGGCATTTCTCATCCTGGTTAAGTGGGATTCTACAAAGGACTTTGCATATCAGAACAAAGAAACTGTTGTCTTGATGTCATTAAATGATAGCTGAGAATATCGGAAAAAAGGCAGAGAACTACTGTGTTAGGTTCTTGCTGTCCTATAGACTTCAAAGTGATACTGTACAAATGACCCAAAGATCCTCATACCCATGCTTTTTTCCAGTTCTGCATCATTTGGTCGTGCTCATTAACCATAGTCTTCCAATTACTGAGCTCTCTAGTCCAGCTTTCTTGCTGAGTGACCTCTGAAAAATACAAACAGTTCCACAAGATGAAAAGAAATCTATGATCCAAGGTATGGCTGTGTAATATATTGGTTAAGCTGCCAGCCTCAACTTAGGAAAGGATGTTTTCATAAACATCAAAGGGTAGAGATAGGTGGTTAGGTGTTGAAATAAATTCTGAGGTATCTAAGGTTGATGTTCTGAAAGTCCTCTGCTGTTACCAGTACAAAGTCTTCTGCTGCTATCAGTACAAAGTCTTCTGCTGTTACCAGTACACTTTCTTCCTTCCTGTCAGTGTGTCTTCACATCTTTTTTTTTACAACTTTTACTTTTGTGCAAAGTGGTGGTTAATTTATTGTTTCTAAGCATGAAAAAAATATTTCAAGAAATATTGGATGATTGTTGGGATGGCCTTGCTGGTGCTGAGATTTCTTTTTACTTGAACTGTCTTTATTTATTTATTTATTTATTTAAAATACTCCCCTAAAAATCTATCTTAAAATCTTAACTACATCATTTCTTTGTATTAATGCTCATGGGGATTCAGCACATAACATTTTAAGAACATTAAACACTTTAGTTATAGAAAACAGAATAAGTAAACTAATAGACAAATGAAGGCCCTGAGACAAATGTTTATGGTTTATGTTTGTAGCCATCAAAATGTCTCTCCATCCTGGCATGTGGTAGTATAGATGCTTTCTAAAATCCAGTAGTAGTGAACCAAATTGGGGATTCAGGACTGTTAATGTGTATGTAATGTCCTTTTTTAAATATTAACTAGTATGTTTCCTTAACAAATAATTTTCCATAGAAATCTTCATAGGGAGAGAACTCCAAGTAAAAAAGCAAAAAAATTGAACACCACAATTAACATCAAAGTTTTATTTATTTCCTTTTCTTTCATTATATTCCTCCTCTCTCTACCTTCCCTCATAAAAAATCATAATGTGGGTAATAAAAAAGGATCCTAACATCTCTGGGGCAGCCCTTTCATTTTATAAATGTGAGATGATATCTAGAGACATTAAATAACTTGTCCAAGGTGAAGAACTTCTAAATCAATTGTGCCACACTTCCTCCCCAGAAAGGTCCAGAAGAGTGGTTGCTATTCTGTAAAAGCAGTCTTGATTTGGAGGTAGCAATTGAGTAGGAAGCCCAAGGCAAGCAAAAAGGCTCTGGCTATGTGTAGCAATAGTCTTTGTGTGTGTGTGTGTGTGGGGGGGGGGGGGGGGGGAAGGACTGTGTATGGGAAGAATGCGATAGACCATGATCCAACCTGAAAAGTATAGGCTGGAAATGGAATAGAGATCATCTTGTCCATTCCTTCATTTTAATAAAATTAAAAAAAAATAATTCTAGAGAGGAAATTTACCAAAGTCATGAAATGAATTATTACAAAAGCTAGGAATTGAACCCACATGTCTCAATTCTCATTCCAGTTCTACTCTAATATGTCACTTTTGCCTAGGGAGACTCTGTATTAAGTAATTATATTTATAAGCTATGATAAAGCCTGGTGAAAAAAGAGCTTATTGCTACACACTAAAATGAAGCTTTTGGTTTATCCATGAGTATGTAAATTATTTAGGTTACCATGGTTATCCCAGAGTTAGTGAAAATTTCTTCTCAATGATTCTAGTCAACTTCCAAAAGCCTCTGCTCTTTTTCCCTAAAATGAGGCACCTTCTTTTAAGAAACAAATGAAGTGGCCTTTTTTCCATTGTTTTTGATTGTTTACCTTAGCCATCTGGCTGAAGTAACAAATAGGATGTGTAAAGAATTCATTTTTAACAAAATGAATTGGCTATCTTTTAACAGAAAGATTAGGACTTTATAGAAAACCAATGTTAGTATACCCTGATTGTTTTCAGCTTTACATATGAGAAGACAACCCACTTACCTTGTCTGTCCACGGTGATCCATGCTTTGGAGGCCTTATTTCCTGTCTTAGAGAAAAAAGAACAACAATACTCCGAACTTTCTCTTAGTGTGTCTTTGACCCAACTAAATAAGTATACTTTGCCATCAGGCAGTATGTGAGTCTGAACAGAGACACACACATCTATTTTTTGTCCATTCTTCTCCCAAATAACATGCACATCACTGGGACCTAGGAAGAATACACAGATCCCTTTATTAATAAAGAAATCAAAAATGTTGGCTAACAAGGAAATTTAATAAGTATGATCTTGTGACTAAATTCTGAAAGGAAAGAGATGTCTTGAATACACTATTTTCCAACTAGTGGGTACCAACTTCTACTTTTTAAATTTAAATTTAAAAATAAAGGTTTTTGTTATCCAACAGCTTTATTTTCAACATCACAATTTCATTCCCCCCCATTTTTTTGACAAGGTTTATTATATTAGTATAGAAGAGGAATATTATTTATATAATTGTTTTTAGTCAATTATTTGTCAGTCTGTTCAGTTTGTCAGGTGTTCTCATGGAAGAGTTTGAGAGATGTGGGCAATTTCATCAACATGGAATTGGTTGAATGACTGAATCAAAAAAAAAGAATAGATGTCAACTTGGAAAGGAGTTCTGCATTGAAGTATCCTGCTGTTTAATATTTTTATCAGTGATTTAGATTAAGTTTAAAGGGCAACTTCATCAAATTTGTAGGTGATAATTTTGTAGTTACCAAATTAGGTGTTGAGTCAGAATTCAAAAAGATCTTAACAAGATTCACTGGTTTGACTTGAGTAAAACTGAAGTTAATAGACATAAATCTAAGTAATTACTCTATATAGTTTATTGTGGAAGCTAAAAATCTTTGCTTCCTGAATACATATAACTGACTGGTATGTAATTGGGAGTTAGTACCATGTCAGTCTTTTCCTCTTTTCACTCTTGCTTTCTTAAGCCACTGTTTTACCTGCGGCCTGAGGGATCATTATTAAGAAATAAAATACAGTATTTATTTTAGAATACTTAAAGAAGAAACTTTAAAAATTAATAATAGTGTAAGGAAATATGAGCAGGTGTCACAAAGGGGTAACTAAACACAAGGAGAAAAATATCAAGGGAAAGGCATTTGTCTATAATAGGCCTTTGAATCAGTTTATCAAAATTAGGTTAGCTTAACCCCAGGAAAGGATTTGGAAGGGAAGTGAAGGTCGCAGGCTGGAAAATGTCATTAACAGACTGAGTATTCATCAGTCAATGACAGTGAAATGGAGCTGAGCACAGCTGGAGGATGGCTTACTGGGGTCATTCTTACTGTCTTGACACAAGAAGCTGTCATTTTCCTTAGGCATGGGAAGTTCTGTGCTGATTGCCAAAGTTCCTTAGTTGTGTAATGGCCTCAGACGAGTTCTGAATAAGCCCCTCTATATTTTGGATAAAGACAGCAAGCATAAGGAACACATTCTGTGCTTTTATCTTATCATTGATGAATCACAAAAATTCATGTGATGAGGTGCCAGTGGAAATTATTAGTATCAATGAATCTACCATTTTAGTGCTTCATGTCTCATACAGCAAAAAGAGAAGCAATCTATTCAAGACGTAGCCAAAACTTGTTTTTTCCTCTTTGCATGCTTTTTGACTTGATGTAAAAAATTTGCTGGGCATTATTTTAATTTTAATTTTCACATTTCTCCTTTTTTAAAAAACTGAGATCAGGACTTGGACATAATGTTTCTCAGAGGACTCATACCAGAAACAATAACCTTCAGTGTGAATTTTATAGGGAGCATGAGGAACAACTGGTTTGCTATCATTGCAACAGCAGGTATTCAAGAATTTTCATGGTTAGACTATTTGCTTTCAGAGAAACATTAATTTCAGACCAGAATAAAACTATCACAGGTGAGTTTTGTTGTTTTCCAGTAGAATTGTAAAATTGTGGAAATTCTGTTCTTATAAAGAGCTGAGCCAAGATAAATGGGTAGGTAATTACCACACACACACACATAATTCTATTCTTACTGAGGATAAATGTAGGAAAATTTAAAGATAGGTAAGAATTAGAAAACATTATGACATAAAAAGTGAAGTTTCAAAGAATTATGGAATCTTAGAAGGGCTCTCTCTAGGTTCTAGACTAATCCATGCTTGAATAGAAGTCTTCTCTGTATCCTTCATATATGGCTGTCTAGATTAAAGCTTCCTAGTAATTAGAAACTCACTACCATCCCAAAGTAGTTCATTCTGCTTGAGTTATTTGAATTAAGAGGAATTTACCCCCCCCCCCTCCGCCCCCCAAGTTATCTGCTCCTGCACCTTTGATCTACTGCTCCTAATTCTCTCCTTTGGGGCCAATAAAAACAAATCTAGAACCCTTTTCGATTATTTGATGATCATATTTCTTCCCTGTGTCTGTCCCCAGTACCTCCAATATATGTGTATAGCATGGTTATATAACCTTGGATAACCTCCAAATGCTTAGGTGAAATCAAATAAGTTAAGTATATTATGCAGAATTTTCTTGGTTACACTATTAAAAAGGGTTATCTTGGCAAAACCTATTTTTGATGGCACCATCACTTCTCTTTCTAGGTGCTCACAAACATTCCTTTAATAATTTGTTCTAAATTTTGGCAGAAATTGGAAGTCAAATCCATTGGCCTAAAGTGTGAGGAACCGTCTATCCCTCTTCATTGGGCATTGGATTGCCTGACAACATAGATCCAGGCTATGAAATGAGCACACCCTTCTAGGACTAAATAACATTTTCCCCATAAACAATGTAATTACCTTAAAAAAAAGATTTAGATGAAGAATTATTCATTTTGAAACCAATTTAGTTATTTTAGAGCAGTAGCTTTTGTGACCATTGAAAGTAGATTCTAATAAAAGTTTTCAATCAAGTCTATAAAATTTTTTTAGTGTTTTGATAATTTCATAACTAAATCTGGATTAATAAAAGTAATATCCTGAGGTGGCCACATATATTTAATTTTTGCACTATTTATAATCATGTGAAGTGTCAGCCCAGTAAAAATAAGCCAAAGTAAATACCAAGAATATTTGGATACTTTTACTTTGAGATTTTCTTATACTAATTGAGATTTATCTTTATTAAAATATAATTGCCTTCTTTTATTTTATGTATTTAAAAATATTCTGAAAATTTAAAATGCAAAAAAAAATTATGTTCTTGACATAAAAAAGGTTAAGTATTCTTGGTATAATAAGTTACGACACATGTTTTTAAGGAACCTCAAGAGTTAATAGGGCCAGTAACTATCTAATCCAACCTGTACCTGACTAAGAATCCCCTCTATTATATCCTCATCAAGTTTTCATCCATTCTTTTAATGATCTTCGGTGAAGTAGACGTCATGAGGCAAGCCATTCACTTTTTGGACAGCTAATTAAGAAAAATTTCCACTAAAATGTTTTCTGTACAACTTATATTACTGTTGCTAGTCTTGCTTCTTGATTCCAAGCATAGTAAGTCTAATTCTTCTCCCATGTAATAGACTTTGAAATATTTGAATACTGTTACTCTCTTCTACATCCCACTCCTAGACATTAAACAAATCATAATTTTTCTCTTTTTAAATTTCATATGGGGTTTTTGCCCCATATGAAA
This sequence comes from Sarcophilus harrisii, assembly GCF_902635505.1. Lineage (NCBI taxonomy): Eukaryota > Metazoa > Chordata > Mammalia > Dasyuromorphia > Dasyuridae > Sarcophilus > Sarcophilus harrisii. The sequence continues at coordinate 245,290,567 of NC_045426.1, forward strand.
TATGGTTTTTGTTTGGGGTGCATTTTTAACAAAACAGCAACAAATTGCTGTGTTTTTCTATATCTTATGAACTTTTTATCATCTGTGTATTTTTTTTTAAATCATGCTTTAATGCTTTGTAAAAAATCACTGTCAGGCAGCTAGTCGGTATAGTAACTACTATCAACTACTATTATAAGCAAGTAGTAACCAACTACTGCCAACTTCAACTACCCTGAAGTCAGGAGGACCCGAGTTCAAATCTGGCCTCAGATACTTTAACACTTCCTGGCTGTGTGATTCTGGGCAAATGACTTAACTCCAATTGCCTCAGCCAAAAAAAAACCTCATTGTCACTATTTACCGACTCCCCTTCCACAGAATCCTTCTCTTGTAACAAAATCAGTTGAACAAAGTAAATCCACATAGTATCCATGTCTGACAATTTATGTCTTGTAAATTTGAGGACCAGTGGTCCTCAAAATATGATCCAGGGACCCTTGGCAGGTTCTGAAATCCTTGGGGAGGGCAGTCTTTGAGGCCAAAACTATTTTCATGATAATACTAAGACATTTAATAATAATAATAAGGCATTTTGAACGTATAACAAAATAGTTTAATTTCTACTATAGTAAAACACATAATATGCAGAAAGAAATTTTCTTTGGAGAAGGATTCTCAAAATTTTTTAAAAATATAAAATTGATACTGAGACCCAAAAAGTTTGAAAACCTCTGTTCTAGGCTATCATCTCTCTGCCAAGTGGTAGGAAGTATGCTCTGTCATGAATCTTCTGAAATCATGATTAGTTAATACACTGATCAGAGTATGAAATTTTTTCTAGTTCTTTCCCCATTTTGGATCTGCTGGTTGTACTCTGGTTTGTTAATGAACACAATACAGTAATCACACAGACTAAGATTTAAATTGAATAATCAAATCACATAAAATATTTATTTAAAATATGTATCAAGTCCCAGACATTGTGGAGACAATGCTTACTCTCCAGGAATTTTCCATTCAAATAGAGGAAAATACTTAAAAGGAAGCTGAAAAGGGGACAGGGTGGGAAAAAGAGTTAAAATATAAAAGTCAAAGGAATTGGTCAGATTAAAACTGAATATGGTTGACCTCTGTACTTCTTAAATGCAGATCCTAGGCAGGAATTTAGAGCCATGATAGTGGAGGCCTGTCCAACTTGAGAAAGGTTTGCCAGAGTGGTGGTGGAAAAGTTCTAAGAATCTCAGGAGTGGTTAGGACTGTCACATATCTGAAAATTATGCTTATTAGCTGTTTTGGTTACCGTGTAACTATTTAGTTTATGGTCCACTAAAATCTTTAAGACTTATCATAGGAAGTGTTGTCTAATTAGCCTTATCTCCTTATATCCTATAATTGTGTATTTGATTTATTAGTATTTTACATTAATTTCTATTAAATTTTATATAGTAGATAAATTTGCCTCCTCATTTCATTCTGAAAGATTCTTTGGATGCAGATTCTATCATCAAACTGGCTAGCTCAAGACTTTTATGGATTTGAGAAGCATTCCAAGTCCTCCTCTAGCAGCTTTACTAGCAACTGTTGTGACCAAGGGAAGTCATTTCATCTCTAAAACTTGGGTCTTTATTTCAGATGATAGGATTTTTAGTTTACCTTCCAAGTAGACTACTTAATCATTCATTGAAGAAAGCTGATATTTGTTCTCAGGTACTCAGTGACAAAACAAAAGGTATTCTGTTGAAGTGAGCTACTATTATCCCTTCAATTTCCATTTTAAAATAAACTTAAAAGTCAGTATGCTACAAAATCCTGGGGGTGGGAAAGTGTTTGTGTGTTTATTCTACTAAATATGTTTTCCATGCTCCTTATACTCCATATACCAAAACCAATTTGAAAATTGTAAAAGTTCTCATAGATGAGACTGACAATTATCCAAGAAATCCTTAAATTTTAATGGGAAGAGAAAAGGGGAAATGAATACATTTTCTTCCTAGTTTCTTCTTGACCTCGATTTTCCTGTCAGGGCTATCACAAGGTTGGCTGTTATTGAGTGTGTTCATGAAACTCCTACCATTCCATTATCTTCCCCACATACATACCATTTGCCCCCTCCAAATCCTTGACTTCATTATGGAAGTAGGAATTTTATTATTAAAGATAGAATTTCAATGGAATAATTAAAGCCATATGGATGAAAGTGTTTTCGAGTCTGCTATTGGCATAGAATCTTATCAAAATTGAGGAGAAACTTAGTATCTCTTGTTGACCTGCTAGCTTCAGCTTTTGTAGAACAGATTCTGCTTTTATTGGTATGTAGTTCTATCCTTGTTGAACATTTGAGTGTTATGCACAGTAAGCATATTCAGAGGTTTCTATCCCAGCAAGAATTATATAAACTCAGCTTAAACAAGTTACCTCTTGAACCTGGAATAAAAACTTGTGTCATGTTTTACCATTTTGCCTCCTTTACAGATGAATCCCCTAGTTTCTGATGTGATGATTTGGTATTGATTATGATCAAGTTATAACTTATTCTTGTTTTCCTAACCATGAAAAAGTATTTACATGTAAAATGTTTGCTGTTCCATTTGTGAAAACCTTTAGATGGTTTTAACTTAGCAATATGATTATGATTGTGAGACTTCAATACTTCTTGCTTTTTTTGTAGTCCTAGCTCTTAGCACAGTGCCTGGCACATAATAGACACTTATTAGTGCTTATTGACTGATTTTTGGAATCAGGAACTCCTGGCATAATAGCTTGTTCCACTAATGCAAATTGGCATTTTTTTTCCCGGTAATTTGAATTTTATATAATTTCCTATGACTGAAAAGGCTGTGATTTGTTCATAGTTACACAGCTCATATATGTCAGAGGTGAGATTTGAACACAGAGCTTACTAAATCCAGAACCAGTAGCCTTCTTATATATTGTCTTGTAAAACAAAAAGGAAAAAAAAACAGTCATATGAGCACTGTTCAGATAACTCCTTTATAGTAGTTCCTTGAGGAGGCTGAAAACATTGCCACTATTGATCCCATCTTTGGAATTCATTTTCCATAATCGTTTTAGAAGTCAGTTTATAAATGATGTATTACGTACTACTTGATTATACACCTTTTCTAATACCACCCCCCTTCTCCCTTCTCTAATGTATGTTAAACTGATCATCTATCTTTTTCACAAGACTTTTCCTCAAAAGACTCCTAGTGCTAAAAGCATCTGATAGGTTGAGCTCTCTTGAAAAATGACACAAAGCTCCCCGCTTCTGGATACCTGAGATAAATGCCACCTGATGCAGGCTAGAGAAGTACATAACTAATCTTTTGAAATTAAAGTGTTGCAATTAATGCTATTTTCCATCCATTAAGATAGGAGCATACCCTGGCAAGCCAGTTGCCCAATTCAGTAGATGGTGCTTATAGTTTCACATGATCATTTCATGAAAAAGAATCATGTGAATAAAGTACTTTGTCATATAGAGATACTCCCTTCTACCTGGCACTGAGGAATCTTAGGTAGGGCATCTTCTAACTTGTCAGTACTTATCCCTAGGTTGTTAAATAGAAATGAACTTGTTTTTCTGACCTCTCTCTTACATGTCAAGCCTAAAAGAGGATCAGAAATTGGGAACAAATTAAGGCCCTAGCCAACCTTCTAAAAGAAGAGATCTTTTGATTGGCAAAGGCTTTTGGAAAGAAACCTTGAGAAAAGGCTACTTGGACTTTTGACTAATCAGTTTCCATATAGGGACTATCATGGAAAATAAGTCTCATTGCTCTTTCCATATGTATCCACCCATTTGTGCTTCCCTGTGACTCCAAAGTACTTTGATGAGTCTGTAATTTTATTAATATGGATGTCCTTCCACAAGTCTGTATTGCAATCCATGTGTCTTTTTTCATGTGTGATTCTTGACCTTGTCTTTAAAACATTCAATGGAGAAAAATGAATGCCATAATGGCAGTTGACTTATTACCAACCATATTCTCCCAAAAGAATGATGTATGCACAGTAAAGTGTTGATCACTGAAAAAATCTATGCATGTCCTCAGACTTCCAGGCCTGGAAAGCAAAATATTGATAAAGGGTTTCAATGGCATTTTCTTAGTTATCTTATGTGAATAGTCCAGTCACCTCAGGGACAACAAAGAAATGTATATTTCTTTCACCAGATTCACCATAGAAATGTAAATTCACCTGAGAAGGAGGAGCACACATACTTAGAATGTCTCATATTTATAATAAACCTTATTTTTCACAAATGACTTTGGGAACCAGGGATGGGAACAGACAGGAAAAGATGAGAGGATAAAAAAATGTTTTGAAACGACATTGAATAGTTTTCATGGGGTTAGGAGGCGAGGGAAAGAAATAGATATTATCTCAGTTTTTCTCTGGGTTTAAATGAAGCTGAAATGAAACAAGGTTCAGTTATAAGTTGGATAAAGTTAAATCTAGGCAAAAGGTAGACAAACCTTTAGCCAATAGGACCTGCTGTAGAATCATCATCAAAGACAGAATTGCTTACTTCTTCAATCATCACACAAAGTACAAAACAAATCCATAGATAGAGCTTTAAAAGCAGTAAAATGAAAAGTGATTCTGCAGCATCTGAGGTGGGATGTTTCATTGTCATTGTGAAGTCTTTAGAAGTATTGTGATTCATTCCTGATTGTTCAATTAAGAAGAAAAAGTATTAAAGAGTCAGCAAAAAAAGTTTTTCTCTAGTAAACATCAGTCTCTACAATAACTAGAAGCCATACAGTGCTAAAGGAAAACAAAACTGAGGGTTACTCCCAAGTCTCATATTAGTTAAAATACAGGTTTGATTTATTTAAGATCAATAGATCTAGAGAAGGCTATCTACAATGACTTATTTTGTAAGCAAGGAAACAATACTTGGTAGGTTAAATAGTCTGTTGCAGTTAGTATAACTAGTAAGAAGCAGAGGTGAGATTTAAACCCAGGTCCTCTAACTGTAGAATCGGTGCTCTTCCCACTATATTACACTTACTTTTTGAAATTTAAACAATCCTAAGACAAAAGTGTTTCCCTTATGTGTAACTAAATCTCAAATTCCATAGAATGATAACCACGTATCAGTAAAGAAAATATGATCTGACTACAGCCTTGCCAAAAAAAAAAATTTCAACTAATGTAAGTTGTATACAGTTTAGTCATCCCACTTTAGATGGTTCCAAGCAGGAAAGAGCAAATAGTCTAAAGACAACAATGACCAGACAACTCTTGCAATGGTAAGTCCTTTCAAGCAGAATCTTGCATTATGGTCTTGAATATAGTGGTCCTCCATAAAAGTTTATTGGATGAAATAGCGAATAAGTGAAAGAACAAATTTTAAGTTCCACAAAATCTAAACTTTCCTAATAGTGAAAGAACCACATTTTGTTTCTTACAAGACCCACAGTCTGAATTTTATATCCTTTACCAGAGAACAAGAAAAGATGGCAGAGATGTCACAAGTAGAAGTAGAAGGGTATTCACAATTAACAAATTAGGAAAGACCCAGTTTGATACAAAGTCAACAAAGGACTCCCATCTCACTGGTAGCATACTGTAGATCTGCCATATCCTTCTAGAAAGAAAGCACATATTCTCAATATCTACAGTGGCACTTGTGGATAGACAACTAAAATTATCCTATTGCTTCTAGTTAAAATGGCATTGTGAAAGATTCCACATTAATTCCAGCAAAATCTAAAAAGGGATCAGATAGGACAATTAAGATCAAAGTGAAGCAGTTAGAAACTCCATCTAGTTCTGAACTGTTCAAGAAAATACTTAAGAGCCTTCCAGAGTTGTGAGTAATGATATAACATGTAAGCCTGTACCCAACCCAATTTTGCAGGTGCTTTGGTGAAGGACCAGGGAGATAGAAGCCAGAAGCAGCTTTGGTAATAGGCTTGAATCCAATGGGACGTTAGTCCCAGACCATCAGAACATCATGGTCACTTCGTAGGAAAACAGGAGGAAACAAGTCCAGCCAACTCATTGGGGTTGTACCTGCCAAGCTAAGAATCAGACCTAACTGAAAATGAATAACCAAAAATGTAATCCCAGGCAATTACATTATTAAAAATGAATTTGTATTGATATTTTAAAAACCTTTTTCCCCACGTATCTGACATCTGCCAGAGGGACCTTTGGGAGAAGCTCCTGAGACATGATCTTGATAAGGAGGCAATTCATTGCCAGTCTTTTGGATACTGTTAAAATGTATCATGACATCCAGCACCAGGACAGTAAGAGCATTGCAGCCCCTTTGAACCCTAAAAGAAGGGCCATCATGAGCTCTTAGGAGTTGTTCCCTATACAAGCTCTTTTGAGAATCTCTAGGTCAGTTGTTGGAGATTGGAGTTGTCTAAACCATTTCATATATTTAGTACAAAATGTCAAGATCTCTAGGGCCACAGAGGCAGGACAAAATGATATTTCCTTTCTACTGATGGAGCTGAAGACCCCCCAGTACCTTGCTACATTGAACCCTCTTAATCATGGCCCAGGAAGAGGATGGATGGCTCCCAGTGACTTAAGGAAAGTGAGCATTGTCACTCCAGGTAGCCCTGGCCTGGGTGAGTGGTATGGGATTATCAGCCTTACCAATGCTTTTCTTCTCTTTTTCTCTGGCTGAGGCTACTTAGAAGTTGTTTCCTTTCATCTGGAAAGAGGTCCAGTACACTTTCATTATTCTTCTCCAGAGCTACTGAACTCTCCCTCATCACTGCCACAGCTTGTCCAGCAGAAATCTGAGGGAGGCTCCACTTCCTGAAGACACCATTGATCACCACTACGTTTACGACATGATGTTGACTGGGCTGCGTGAGGCCATGGTGGGGAGGCACCCTAGGTTGGATGATGGCCTATAAGGGGGATTAACCATAAGGAAATCCAGAGTCTAGTCCACCCAATTAAGATTTGGAAGATACAGTGAAGGAAGAGAAGAACCTAGATGATTCTGAACACAGTTCAGAATAAATTACTGATGCTTATCCACTTTTTAAAAAAGAGACCCAGATACTATGAGTTTTGGCAAAACAAAACAATGTTTTGTTGCCTGTATCAGATACCTTGCCAGTTCTCATTTAATGGAAAGCTTCAGAGTCTGCCTCCTTTTTGAGTGGCAACCAGAATAATGTACAAGACCTACATCTATAAAGACCAAGCTCAGTGGAGCTTTTGCTAGCATCAAGGGACACCCAGGCTAATTGGTTACTGGTCTTTTAGAACCATAAGCTCCTGAACCAGCCATTCACAATGCCATTTCTGAAAAGCAGCAGTAATTGCCTATATTGGATCCTGGCTGGCTAAATAAATGTTGGTCATAAGGTCTGGAGCTTTCGTCCAGAGTTGCTGGTTTGTTAGGAATTAATTTGGTGATATAAGATGGCCTCTGAAACAAGATGGGTCAGATAGGAGAAGCTATTATTAAATGGAAATGCTTGCTTGGTATTTTCAAATGTTAGGCTCCTTCACAAATAGATTCTAACTCCTTTAGAAAGATGGAGGCATCTGGTCCTAGCCTTAAAATCCTATTTCCTTCACTAGCTCAGATGGCTCCATATATGAATTCCTGGTTCCTGTGGAATGTTTTTCTGCTTCACTGTCCACTACAGGAATGGCATGTGTCTCAGGACTTGAGGCAGTTAATCTGATAATGAAAGATACATTGAGAGGGATCCTGGCAAATATTCTCAGTAAATTGAGCTGTGGACCATATGACTATTGTGTAAAAAAGTTTTGAGAGATGGAGTCAGATTAAATTTTAACACTGATTCCTTGTCATGGGTCTCAGTGGTCTAAGGCCTGAAGAAAATAGGAACTAGACAAATCAGAACCAATGCAAATTTTATTTTTTATGATATATGAATATGTAATATTTTAAACAATACTTTTATGACTATACTATTTTTCTGTGCTTCCTAATTTTCTTCTTTTCTGTTCATTTTAAAAACTCTTACAAAAATGGCCCTCTTTGTGTGTGTGTGTATGTGTGATTATGACTCACTCTCCTCCACTATTCAATTACACTGAGGGAAAGGGAGGGAAATAAGCACAGTCAAGCAAAATAAACCTTCACAGGAGCTAGTGATAGTTGTTGAATCTTTCAAAGTTTTTATTCTTTAAAATGTTATTGTATACATAGTTCTGGTTCTGTTTACTCTGAGCCAGTTCATCCTATCCAGGATTCTCTGAAACTCCTTTTTTCAACATTAGATATATGGAAATATATATAGTCTAATCAATAAACATTTCTTAAGAATCTCTACTGTGCCTGGCGCTATTGAACGCTTTTTTGTTGTTGCTGCTGTTATTCAGCTGTTCTTTGACTTTCTACTTGTTTCTTTCCCCCAGGTTCCCTTTTAATACCATTTTCAGGATCAGAAAGCTTGTTTTTCTTGTCATTATCTTTTTTCCATAGTATCTTTAATCCCCCCAGCTCCTTATGCCTACATAGAAATGATAAGATAGAGGGAAGGAGAAATCGAAGATTCTGATCTTAGATTACTAGGAGTAATAGGTAATTATAAAGATGAAAGGGATTGGAAGGGGGAGAAGATAAATTCAGTTTTGGACACGATGAAATGAAGATGTCTGTAGGATATTCAGCCTGAATTGTCTAACAAAGGCAATATTGGAGACTGGAGGAGACTAGAGAGAAGCTGGTGCTAGAGAAGTAAATCTTTTACCCATCTGCATAGACATTGTAACTAAAACCATAGGAGCTGATGAAATCACTCAGTGAAATAGGAAAAAAAGAGGACCTAAGACAGAATATCTTGAGGGACCACTACACATCCTTCACTCTTGTCACACGTCCAGCCTGTCTTCTCTTGTCATACAATTCTTTCATATCACTTTATTCCTATTTTTGAGGGTTCCTCAATCACTACATAATGCAGCCTGCTCACATTCAACCATAGATCTATTATGTAATACTCATTTAAAAAAATTCTTTGGGGACTACTATATTGTATATTTCCTGCTATAAAGCAATGTCAATATAATGTTGGTATTTAATGGGGAAAAAAATAGATCTTTTGTTTCATAGAAAGTAGGGAGTCATTGAAGGAGCTTTGCAGGTTCCTGGAAAAAAAAAAAAGCTGATCCACTCTTCTCCTTTTGTTCAATTCTGGACTCACTGGTGTCCACACATATTATAAATACCACTCTTTGGTTGACAGGTTAGACTGTTTAAAGCATATCAAAAATCTGGGAGACAGCCTATTTTCAGATCATGGCTCCATGATCACTTCTATTTTATTTCATAGGTATGAGAACTGGCTGGTCCCCTTAGATCCCCTTTCTCCAGGGTATAATTCCCATCTCCACTTTGGTTTATGCTACAAACAAGAGTTTTTGATCCTGTATCCCCATAGAGTTCCTTCAATCCTTTATAGAGTTCTTCACTGACTCTTAGATAGGAAACACCATTGTTAAGAGTTCGGAACTCATGCCCTGAATTCATGGGATAGAGTCCTTTTTAATAAAGACTCAATAAAATTTTCCCCAGAGTTTCTTTATAAGGAGCTAGTCTCCTAGGATGAGATGGTAACATGGTCACATGGACCATGAAATATTAACCCCATTGGTAGGCATTATATCCCATATCAATATTCTTGAGTACTTGGGACTTCTTAAACTTTGGAAAGATAACTTAGTAATTCTGACAAGAAAATTTCCAACTCCATCCCCAGTACTGCAAGTTCAGACATAATGTAATTAATGACATGGTAATACCACAAGGCATTTACTGTTCAGAGGGATTTACTATCAGAAAGGGCATCCAAAGATAATATAAACTTTTCTATTGGGCCTAAGTCATAAAACAAATGGAAACAAAATTTTCTTAGCTCTGTTTTGAAACTAGCTCAAGGCCAGAAAATAATGTGGAACAGTCAATTTGTAACATTTGTAACAATTCCACATTACTGAATAGATATAAGAACCAGACCATGGCCTCACATTTAGGAAAGTTCCCCTTTCAAAGAGGAGAAAAAATAAGGGAATAAATCAAGATAATCTTAATCTTGTCATTATTTTCCTGTCCGCAACTCTAATCTCACCAGTAATACTCACTAGGAAGTGATTTGACATATTGGTGGTGCTGGGTAGTACACTATATAGGGGACATTGGGCATTTTCCCCTCTCATGATGGACTGCTGATATGTCAGCAGAAATTTCCCTGGATCAAAATGATCACAAAAGTAAGTTTATAGATCCAAGACTGTATTTCACACTGTAAATTACCATTGCTCTCTCCTTAAGGTAGTAAGTATAGTTGTTATTGTGATAACCTTAATAAAACAAATGATCGCTATTTTATAATTGTAACACAATACATGATAATATTGTATTATCAGGAACATCTTTAGAATGTATCTCACCCCACTCCTCTTCCCTTAAAATGTCAGCAGCTCCTTGAGGGAAGGAATTGTTTTATTCATTGTATTTATGTCTCCAGAATTTAGCACAGTGCCTAGCACATAGAAGGCACTCAATAAATGCATGTTAATTGGTTATATTTGCTGGGTCCAAAGATACTGGCATTACTTTGAATTTGTATCATATACAACAGTAATTCATAATACATTTTAGAGCAAAAATCAATTACATTATTTTAAAATTATATGAATAAAATAATAAACTGAGATTTTATAAAGAAACAAATCTCAAAGAAAAGGCACAGTTTAAGATTAGCAACATGGCCCAATATTTCTAAGGTTATAAAGACTGAATTTTTTTTTTTTACCCTTTCAATATTTATACAGAGAAGGTTATCAATCAGCCCAAGTACTTTGCCCTTCTGACATAATCTTAATCCCTAGTCTTTAAAATGGAATTTATGAATCCAAGGTTGAAGGAAACTGACATTTTAAAAGCAGTGTTATAAAGAGCTTTGCTATCTAATGGGGTCTTTTCCCTGAAAATTTCTAGGCAAACTCCTACACCTCATGGCTTCAAGTAAAGATTTTGGTTTTTAATATACAATTATCAATATCTTACAGGAATTTTAAAAACACACACAAGTATACAAAATGTATAAAGGTAGTCAGCTAGTTCTTTATTTACCAGCTTTCTCAACATTAAGTAGTAACAGATGAAACAGTAAGAGAATTTAAAATTTGCAAATTAGCCTACAATTTATATTGTAGCACATGGAAAATACAGGACAGCAACAAGGTGATACAGGAGAAAAAGTGCTGATCCTGGAATGAGGAAGACTCATCTTCCTAAGTTTAAATTCGGTCTCAGACACTACTGTGTGATCTTGGCAAGTCATTTAACTCTGTCTGCCTCAGTTCTTCAACTGGAAAATGAGCTGAAGAAAAACATCATAAACCACGCTAATATCTCTGCCAAGAAAACCCCAAAAGAAGTCAAAGAGTCAAACACTACTTAAACAACAAAATAAGGAAAATTATTTTTTTAAAGCCAAGTATCCTCTAATTGTCAAGTTATTAACCAGAGATTCCCTAATCCCCTTCCCTTATCTCAGGCATGTGCTTATTTCAGCATCACAATGAACTAATACAAAAGTAACTATTTGCAAGGCAATACTTGGAACCTTTGAAAGAATGTTTTGATCATATGAATGATGTATTATATAATAAAAATAATGATGAATAATGCTTTAGACTTCAAAAGTATCAAGTTCATTTCTACTTTCTTAAATCCTTTGACCTGGAGAAGGTAATATGCAATTACCTTTACTGTACAAATTTCTAGAACAGAAAGTAATGTATAAGCATTCTTTGTACAAATAAATCAAGCATCCCATATAAAACCAAATGATTAAAAAAAAGAATTTAATTTAAAATCACCGTCAGTGACTGAAATGTTATATTGCTTTATTTTCCTAATATGCCTTGTCAGAACAAGCATATTTTTTGGTTGACCAAAGTTTTATATGCATAAATTCTTGTTAAGAAGGGCATGTACGTTATATGTCAGTGCACAGAACAGTCTTTCTTGAAAATGGCTAAATAAACATTGAAGATATTTCCATCCAGTGTTCAATGTGGATTGCTACATAAGCAAAAAGTCAAAATGTAGTTCATCACGTGACAAAAGTAGATTCCAGAAATGTCTACTAAATTAATGGGAACCTTATAGTTTTACTGTGTTATTCTCATATTTAGATAGATAGAAATTTAAATATATTTCAGTTATATGCAGATAAGCATTTCTCCTATTATAGAGCAATTTGTAAACTTCCAAATAAGGCAATAAACATAACCTGCTGCATGAAAATTAAGATTTGTTTTGAATACTTCTGAAAAGCCAGGTTTGTTACAGCTAAATAAAACGGACAATGGAGACAAGTCAGAGCAAGGCCGAGGTAAGGGAACTTTACCCTCTATAATTTGGAGAGCATTTAAAATGAAGTCACTTTTCACAAGCCTGAGCTAGCCCTGAATGGCCAATACTTTTCAGAAATAATAGGAAGCAATAAACTCCAGAGACTTCCCATTAGAAAATGTTTAGCTTTAAAGCCTTTTAAAACTTGTTCTATCCTACCTTTATAGACTTCTTTGATCCCATGTTCCTTGCACAAAACATTCCATTTTCTAACAGCATTTTTACTGGCTGATTTCCCTTATCTGCAGTTCTCTGTTTCTTCACTCTGCTTCCTGATTTCCTTCAGGTCCTAATTAGAATCCCACTTTTTTTCTTTCAATCAAATAAAATATCCTCTTATATCATCCTCCTTAAACTTTTGTTATTTCATTTTCTACAGTTTTTCCTAAAAATGACTTCTTTCCCTTGTTTTGTTAATTATTTCTCTCCGATTCCTTTTTAAGACTTTTCTTTTGACTCATGGCTCATACACTTAATTATTCCTTCTTTATTCTGTGAGTTCCTCATGTAGTTATTTTGATACTGCCCTGCTGTAGTGTGTGGTTGATGTGAGTTAAGTCACTGGGGATTAGCCTTCTCTGCTGCTAGTTCACTGAGCTATTAATCTCATCAGAGTTCTTACTGTATTAGACCATAGTGGCAGCCAAAATTACTTTATTTCTTATATGTATTTTTTTATTTTTAAGAAATTTGAAAGGTGCTGAAGGTTGTAGAATCTTCAGTTTTATCTTATATGTTTTTGGAATTACTCTAGTTAGTTGGGTTCCTTACAATGATTTCTTTGTTTTCGATATCTTTTTTTTTTTTTTTACATCAAGTAATTTCTGAATGTTTTCTTTCCCTTTCCCTCTACCTAGTGAGCTTTCCTTTTGCAATGAAAAAAAAGTTTAGTCCCATCAGCCAATATATCAATTTTATCTGAAAACATATGTAATGGACCTTGCCCATAGTCTTCCATCTTTCCAGTGAAAGGGGGGAAATACATTTCCTCATCTCTTTCTCCAAGTCCATTATAATTGATCAATTGGTCACTATAACTACCCAGCATTTAGTTTTATTTATTGTTCCTTTTTGATGACATTGTTGTAATGAATATGTACATTTTTCTTGGTTCTTGGTTCACTATCCAAGTTTGAAATTTTTCTTTGTAACCCCAGAAACCAACATGTCAAGTATACTGAAATTATAAAATAAATATACATGGTAATGTGAACTAATAATTTAAAAAAACTACTCAACAATGAATACAATAAAATATGTCCATTCTATAGCTTTTACTGCAGTCCTATAATCATGCACAGGTAACAACTGTCAATAGGATAGACGTTGTACAAAGGCAGTAAAAAAAGTTTGCAGGAGTTCTTGTTTCTCTGTATTAGAAGGCAACAGATTTTTTCTTCTATCTGACTTTTCTCTCTTCTCTGGAAGCATTTTGAACTTTTAAGTTCACTTGGGTGGACTTTGACCTTAACGAATGCAGACACCTGTCCGTGTCTTTCTCAGTTTTTTGGTAAAGGACCCATGCAGGCCTTGTACAGAGTAAATGTTTGTTTAAATTTAAGAAAAAAAAATTTTTGTTAAATTTGAACACCAGAAAAAGGTAATTTTGAAGAGCAGGTACATCTGACTATCCCAAACAAGGCATTAGTTTTTTTTCCTCCCAACCTGAAGCAAAGGTTTTTATTTCAATAATAGAAGAAAACTGTGCATTATGAGTGTGTATCTAATAGTTTCCCATTCAAGAATCTGTTATTTTCACAAAATTAGTATTAAAAATATACATACAACACAACTATAAACATATATGTATGTATACATATATACATCACTATCAAACATACAAAACTGTGCTTTGTTCATTCAGATGACAGGATATCCCAAAGGCTAGGATAAAAGGTGTGTCAGCGTCTTTTTCTTTTCTTTCATACACATGCCGTATTTTGGTGGGGTTTTTATTTGTTTTATCATGGGAACAGAGATGGTTATGCTGAAATAGGTTAGACAAGATTTTTGAGAAAGTTGGCCTGAATTTTTGTGTCTGCTCCAATGGTTCAATCCAACGTTCATGATTGTGTCGATATATTGCATTTCACAAAACGGGTTTCAGTTCCACAACTCAGGCCCAGGTTTGGTCATGCACTTCTTTCCGCACACTTCAGTCATCTGATACACCAGCTGCTGGAATTACTACTCCTGATTTCCCATCTCAACAAAATGCTACAGCTCTAGGCTGACTGAGCCCAAGCTCACTATAGAAAACCCCCCAAATCTAAATTAAGTCAGCACCACACATAGCTCTCACTGCTATACCCACTGATCTTCGTGAGAACTGGTTTCTGATTACAGTCGAGGAATCGTCTCTGGCACGTCACTAACAGTGAGTAGTAATCCTTTCCCTTTTATATGGACACAGTAGGCCATTCTCATTGCATGCCTGGGTGATTGAAGTATAATTCCCTTTCCAAAGTTATTAATGATCTCTTAGTTGTGAAATCCAATGGCCTTTTCTCATTCTCATCTCTTTAACCTTTCTTATCACTCTTTCTTTCTTGATATACTTTTCTCTCATCAGCTCCCGTGGATTTAAATCACTCATCTTTATGCTGATGATGCTTAAATCTACCTATCTTGCCTCAATTTTTCTACTGCCTCTAATTTCACATATCCAGCACCCTTTCAAACATCTCAAACTGTATTTCCAGTGGGCATCTTAAACTCAGTTAAGTCCAAAAACAGGACTCATCTTTCCCACTAAACTTCTCCCCATCTTCTTAATTTCCCTATTACTGTAGAAGGCAAAACCACCATTCCCAGTCCCTCAGGCTCACAAGCCCTCATCATCTCATGACATCATTGTAATAATTTGCTGCCTCAATTCTCTCCCAACTCCAACCTGTCCTCCATTCAACCACTATAGTGATTTCCCTAAAATGCAGGACTGTTATCCCCTTAGTAAGTAAACTCCAATGACTTCCTTTTGCTTCCAGAATCAAATACAAAATGCTCTATTTGGCATTCAAAACTCTTCATAATCTTTATTACCTTCTAATCTTTCACTTTATTTCCAGACATGTACTCTTCAACTGGTCATTGGCCTTCTTGTCTGCTCCACGACATACTCTATCCCTTGACTCTGAATATTTTCTCTGGCTGTCTCCTTATGGCTTTGATGCTCTCCTTCTAGCCTCCTGACTTCTTATAAGTTCCAGCTAAAATTCCACCTTCCAAAGGAAACTTTCTCTAACCCTTCATTTCCAGTATCTTTCCTGTGTTGATTTTTTAAAAAAATTTTTATGTAGTTCTAGCTTTGTTTATATTTATAATTGCTATAATTCCCTTTAGACTGTAAGCTTCATAAGGGCAAAGAGACTGTCTTTTTCCTCTTTTTGTATTTCTGGTGCTTTTCATAGTGTCTTCAAAATAGTATGTGTTTAATAACTGTATTTAAACTGAATTCAACTTTATGAACTATAAAAAGTTCACCTCCCCCTCCATTTTCCCTTATTAGGAAATTCTGACATTTCAACCAAACTGCTCTAA
The DNA here is from genome assembly GCF_902635505.1 of Sarcophilus harrisii. Classification (NCBI taxonomy): domain Eukaryota; kingdom Metazoa; phylum Chordata; class Mammalia; order Dasyuromorphia; family Dasyuridae; genus Sarcophilus; species Sarcophilus harrisii. Next base: position 245,306,471 of record NC_045426.1, read on the forward strand.
AATTACTAAAGATCTCTTAATTTCCAAATCTAAAAGCCTTTTTTTTTTTTTAAATTGTAGGCTCTGAAGCTGTTAAACAGACTCTCCTTGAGGCTCTTTGTAGATTTTTGTAAACATTGCTTTCCTCTGGTTCTCCTCTTACTAGTCTGACCAGTTCTGTCTTCTCTGTTGGCTATTTCATACAAGGCACACCCTGTAAGGACATGTCTCCTCCAAAGCTTTGTTCTGGGCTCTCTCCTTTTCTTTTTCCATTCTATGATGTCTGATAATTTCATCAGCTTCCATAGATTCAATTATCATCTCTATGCTAATGATTGGACCTCTAATAAGTCCCAAACTCTCTCTTCACCCCAAGACTCACTCCTCCAACTATTGGACCTCTAAAATTCAACATGTCCAAAATGGAATTTTTCTTTTTCCAAATTCTTCCCTTTTATTTATCAAAGGTACCACTATTCTTCAGTCATCAAAGTTTGGAACCTAGATATCATCCTTAAATTTCATTTTCTCACCCTCCCATGTGTAATCTGTTGCCAAGTCTGGTTGCTTTATAACAACTCTTCATATTTGTTCCCTTCTTTTGTAAACTGTCAACCACCCTGGTATAGACACTCATCACCTTGTGCCTAGACTGCTGAAATAGTTTTATAGTTGGTATCCCTGCCTCCAGTGTCTCTACTAATTTCCATCTTCCACTTAGCTATCAAAGTGATCTTCCTAAAGCATATCATCATTTGATGCAATAACCCCAGGGGCTCTCTGTTACCTCTAGGACTAAATGTAAGCCTCTATTTGGCTTTTAAAACCCTTTATAACCAAGCCCCATTCATATCTTTCCAGTTTTTTTATACCTTACTGTCCTGCATGTACTCTATGGTCCAGGAACCCTGGCCTTCTTACTGTTCTTGCACAAGACACTTCCTCTCCTGATTCTGGATATCTTCAATTGAATGTTTGTTTACCAAGCAGAATGTTCTCCTTCCTCTTCTCCATCTCTTGGTTTCCTTGGCCTTCAATTCTAAAGTAAAATCCTACTTTCTGCAAGAATCTTCTACTAGTCCTCTTTAATGCTAATGCTTCTCTCTGAGATTAACTTTAATTTATCCTCTAAATATTTTGTATATAGTTGTTTACATGTTGACTTTCCCATTATAAAGTAAATTCCTTGAGGGGAGGGGCTGTTTTGGTTTCTTAAAAAAATCTTCATTGTTTACCCTATGGTAATAATGCTTATTGACTTCCTATATTTTGGAGTGCACAATGGAATGGAGGCATAGACTAAGAAAAAATCAAATCATCAAGGCCAGCTAAAGGAGCAGTTGGCAGAGAATATGTCAAAGGCAAAGGTGAGAAAGAGCAAGAGGTAGGCACAGTATCCTACCTCCCTCCAGTCCCTACACATACTCTCTGCCTGTGCCCTGATTATAATTCTATTTAAAGTACTGACTAGAGTATTTCTACCTTCCCAATTGTCAGACCCCCACCCAGTATCTTGCTCCTGCTCCAGGCTTATTCAGAGGAAGATAGAGGAGGAAGGACTTACCCTGACCATAGGAACTAGAATTCCTAGTATTCTATGCTACCATCATTTCTATAAGGAAACTTTCTATAAGATCTGAATTAACTCACACTCCTATCTCAGATCATTATTTTCTTTTTTTTATTCAAGTTTTTTATTTTCAAAACATATGCAAAGATAATTTTTCACCACTGACCTATGAAAAACCTTGTGTTCCAATTCTCCTTCCCCTTCTCCCCATTCCTTCCTGTAGTTGGCAAGTAGTCCAATATATGTTAAACATGGTAAAATACATGTAAAACATGGTAAAATACATGTAAATCCAATATAGGCATACATATTTATGCAATTATCTTGCTGCATAAGAAAAATCAGATCAAAAAGAAAATAAAATTCAAGCAAACAACAAAAAATGGAAATGCTATGATGTGGACCACACTCAGTTCCCACAGTCCTCTCTCTGGTGTAGATGGCTCTCTTGATCACTGAACAATTGGAACTGGTCTAAATCATCTCATTGCTGAGAAGAGCCACGTACATCAGAATTGATCATCAGATCACTATTTTCTTCCTGTTACATCTATACATAGTATGGATATGTCTATGTTTAACTACAGATATTGAATACAATGGGTTAGAATGAGGGATTTAATAAGATATTGGGATTCAATGAAAAAATATAGTAGGATTACTTAGGCTAAGGATGTGACCCTGGCAAAATGACTTAACTTCTCAATGTTATAGGAGGCAGTCTAAAGCTATAATTTGCAGAGAAAATGTCAAACCTGAGAGTTTCCTTATATGGAAGTGTCCCTATTCATATACAGATCTTACTTAGTTATCCCTGTGGAGGGAAGGAAAGGGAATGTTTATTAATCATCTACTATGTGCCAGGTACTGTGCTAAGTACTTTATAAACATATCATTTGATCCTTACTACAACCCTGTGACAGGTGTTATTACGATTCACATTTTATCTTTGAGGAAAAAAGGCAGCGGATAAGTGCTAGTACACTAGCAAGCATCTGGGGGCACATCTGAACTCGGATCTTCCTGACGTCAGGCCTGGAGCTCTCTCCACTGTGCCACCTGCCTGCCTCTCTAGGCTTACTTCCAAACTACTCCCTGGATTGGCAGGTTCAGTAACCAGGGAACAATGACAACTTCTTTCCTCGGGGTTTTAAGGGAAACTCTGCAGGGTTTCTAATATTATCTGCCATGAGTCCCCTTATCCATGATGTCTTCTACCTCCATGCATTATCAATTAGGCTTAATTAGCCTATCTTCATTTACTATTGTGGTATAGTCAGTCAACAAATATTAAATGCTTTGTGTTCTGGAGGCACTGCGTTTCATGCAGGGGATAAAAACAAAGACTGAAATACAGTCCTTACTCTCAAAGAGCTCACATAATGAGGCCCCCAATAAGAAAACCACCACATTACCTACAGTGTAAACATCAAGAATCAGCAGTATGAGATGAGGGTGGGACAAAAGCTCCTGAGTGTTGAGTCTTGAAGGAAGCCAAAGAAACCAGCAGGTGGAAATGAAGATGGAGAATGTTCCAAGTATGGAGGTCAGTTAGTGAAAAGTACAGTCAAGCCATGGAGTGTCCCCATAACAGTCTGACCAAGAGATCATTAAGATGCTGATATAAGCCAAGGTTTCCAATACTGAGAATAAAGGGCCCACTAGAAATGAACTTTGGTTCATCAAACCACAAAGGGTTTCTTTTAGAAGGAGTGGAAAGGAACAGTGTTTGATGTACAAAATGTCTATAATGTTTGATACGTAAGTTATCATAGATGAGCAGACTATTCTCAATACTGATATCATTGCATTTTGAAAGAGCATAGAAATAGCCATAGAAGTGAAAGAGCATAGATGTTACTGGGACTGTCTCAGCCAGAAGAAAATTTAGAAAAGATAATTCTTAAAATAAGAACAGTTAATACAAAAACTACCTTCTCCCCCCAAACGACCTTGGGTACTCATGAGAATCAAATGCTGATAACAATGGTACTAAGACTCATATGTAGGATACAAATGTGGCAAAGGGATAGTTTACAATTGCAGATTACACTCAGTCCTTTTTGCCCTATCTGAAATCCTCATGAAGTTCCCCTTAGCTATAGCTCTCTTTTGGACTTTGAGGATCAAAACCTTTGTAAACCTCCTATGTGAGCTTCCTTTCAGATGCATTGTCTCCTCCTGGTACAATCTCTCCAATGACATGGTCAGTCAAGGGAGAAAATTGTAATAATCCCTCTGGTCTCATTCTCCCTTCACCCTCCCCTTGATGTGGTACAAGAGTCTGCCTCCTTAAGATGCTCTGAGTTTACCACCCCAAGATTAACTAGCTACATTATACAAACAGATCCAGTGGTGTGTCAGAGTCTTTCAGCCAAGCACCAAATAGAGTTTTCATATGTATAATTCAAGTACTTCATTCCTCCTCCCAAACTGATTAAGGATGCATTCATGGCTATTGCAGAAAAACCTTCTGTGTTTATGTTAATTGAGGCAGAGATAAAGTGACTTTATTATATATTTTCAATAGGCAGAAGTAGCTAGGTAATGGCGTGAATAGGGTGCCCTGTCTGAAATCTACTAGTAAAACATTAGTTCAAATTCAATCTCAAGCCACTTAATAGCCATGTGTCTCTGGATAAATCACCTAACCTCTGCTTGCATTGGTTTCCTCATCTATAAAGTGAGGATTATATTAGAGGCTAAATATCAAAATTATTGTGAAGATAAAATGGGATATCTGCAAAGTATTTTGCAAAAGTTAAAACAATGATATTAATGTTAGGTTCATTCTACTGGCTCTTGAAATGCCAGAAATCAGAGAAGAAAATGGCTAACTACTAAAAAAGAAAATAAAAATAAAACAAACCAAACAAAAAGAAGAAAAGTGACCATATAATTAAAAAAAACAAAACTATGGAGCATTCAAGTTCCAGCAGCAACATAGATGAAAAAATAAATCATCTAAGATATCCTGAGATGTCCTTAAATGGATAAATGAAATATTTAAAGCAATTAATTAAGAAATGATTCTGATAAGAAAATCAAGTTCAAAATTTGGGAGGGTTACCAAAAGAAGTAATGATTTAGGAAAGAATGTAACTATCTTAAGGAGTTCAGGTACTGCCAATAAGATGAAGTAAATTTGCTCTGTTTGGTCTCTGAGGAAAATATAAGGAGCAATGGGTAGAAGCTGCTAAGAAACAAATTTAATTTTGATGTTACAGAAAACTTGCAAGCAAGTGAGCTGTCCAAAAGTATAATGAACTGCTTTGAAAATGGAGACCTTTAAGCAAAGGCCACTAAATGACATATCTAAAATGATTCCAGAACTAAGGGTGGCCTGAAGTTCAGCCCAAGTCTTGAGATTCTGAATCCACCCAATTTTCTTGTAAGGCTGCATGTATGAATGGAAAACAGTGGAATTTCCACTTTCTTTTATGCTTTAGGAGTTAATAGATTACCTATGGATTATCTTATCTATAAAAATCTTAATTTTAAAAAAAATCACCTTTATTTCTGATTATTCTTTCCTTGTTCTGCTACCTACTGGAACAATCTTTTGTTACAAAGAATAAAATAAAACTGATAGATCAACCAAGTTTGACATTATATGCAATACTCATGCCCATATTTCCCTACCTCTGCAAATGAAGGAAAGCATGTATTTTTAAGTCTTCTTCTGATTTAGATTGGTCAGTTTAAGTGTTTAGGTGTTTTTTGTTCTTTCAAATCCTTTTTTTTTTTTTGGTAAACAATGTGTGTATTATTTTCCTGATTTTACTTACTCAATTTTTAATCAGTTCACTCATAAAGTTCACTATAAAGTGCTATCAACTGGGGAATTACTGAACAAATTGTGATATATGAATGTAATAGAATACTAGTTCTATAATAAATAAAATAGGAGGCTGATTTCAGAAAAAACCTGGAAAGACTTACATGAATTGATGCTGAGTAAAGTGAGCAGAACCAGGAGAACATTGTACACAGTAACAGCAACATTACACAGATGATCAACTTTGATAGACTTTACTCTTTTCAGTAATACAATGATCTAAGACAATTCCAAAAGACTCATGATGGAAAACACTATCCACATACAGCGAAAGAACTATGGAATTTGAATATAAATAGAAGGATACTATTTTCACTTTTTTGTTGTTCTTTCTTTTTTGTGGTTTTCCCTTTTATTCTGATTAATCTTTCACAAAATGACTAATTTGGAATATAGCTAATATGACTGTACATGTATGATCTATATCAGATTGATTGCTATTTTAGGGAGAGGGGAGGGAAAAAAATGTTAATCAAAATATTATAAAACCAAAATAATGTTTTGTTTTGTTTTTTAAAGTAGCTAGGACAAAATTGAAAAGGAAAAAAAAATTTTTGACTTGTTTATCCTATTGTGATCTGACTCTGACTGGTTCTCCTAATCTTGGCTTTAAACTCAGACTCTGAGTCTAAAGCTGGGCTCTAGGTATCCTTAATTCTATTTTGTTGGCAACATGCCAACAGTTCAATTCTGATCTAAAATTTTTGGAACCAGAGAAAAATATCTTTAAATACTGTTGTCTTTAGTAGTGTTCCCCCCTTTTTTTTTTAAACTATATCCCTCCATTATTATTGAATATCTCAAAACAGATCCTTAACTTTTCTGAAATCATCTTCTGAGTTTTGTTTTCAGTTGCCCTCTACTCCTTCCTTAACCCCATCCCTGTTCCCAATATGACTCCAATTAAAACTAAGGTTGTCCCTTTATCTAGGTTAGAAACAGCTGCCTGGAATAGAAGACCTTGCATCCAGAGTGAAAAGAAGCATTTGAGCTTAAGTCTTCTCAACCCTTGCAAGTTTAGGGCTTTTGCCATTTATTCTATAATGTCTCCATATGTGCATTGCTCTATGAGTTTAGGACTAAAAAGAATACCAAAGTGGGCCTCTGTATATAGGCATAATTTTGTTCTGTATTTATTCTAGTACTATTTAATTTAGATTTTTATAGAAACGTGTCTTAGGTTATAGAGGAAAAACTATATTTTCCACAAAGGGATGTTTAAGAAATAGGAAAGACATTGCTGGAAAATAATCTAAAAACCTAGGCAAGGTCAATGTAAATCTTATGGGCCAACAAAAACTTAGTGGAATGATTTTCAAAACCTGTTTGCAAAGATATAATTAATCAGTAGAATTGGTTCAGAAACATTATTGAGGAAGTCAAAGGCACAATAGCTAAAGATGAGTTCATCTGGTACTTCTAAAGTCTAAACCATTACAGTCATTTGATAAAATCTGAAGAAATAAGATGAATGAGTATTGACAGTACCTCTGTACCAGCATTCAATTTAAGTATGCACAGTGGACAGAGTATTGGATTTAAAATTGAGGAGCCTAGATTCAAATTCTACCTTAGGAACTTATTAGCTTGTGAACCTAGATAAATTATTTAACCACTTTGTCTGTTTCCTCATCTGCAAAATATTGGGGCTTTAGAATCAATGGTCTCTATGGTCCCTTTCAGCTTTAAATCTATGATCTTATGGAGCTCTGGCTAGTTTTTTGTGATTAGGCTTGTTGATTACTATGTAAAAGTTCTATGTTGCATATAACAGCATTTATATATATATACACACAATGCACACATATATACAAAGACAATGTCATACACACACATGTAAATACATACAAACAGCTGTTTAGTAGTTATAAAAGTAATAGAAGTTAAACTGTTAGGATACTCTGTAATATATGTCCTTTATAGTGGCTCACAAAATATATATCATATTCAAAATACATCTATGTTGTAGGATTCAGAACTGGAAAGGATCTTAGATATATCAGGCTCCAGTCCAACCTTCTTATATACAAATAAGAAAATTTAAATACAAAAAGCCTAAGATTCAAACCTACATTTCATTCCAAAGCTAGCCGGAACTTTTTTCCACTCACTACATGACACTGTGGTCATTCTATGAACTCATCCCATGTGCTTTACACATTGGCATTGTTCATGGGAAGAAGCAATAAATCTCAGCTTTCTTGTATGAGCTTTGCAAAAGAATATGATAGATCATAAGAAGACCTTTTTTTTTTCTTCAAAGAGCTTTCCATGCTTCTTTATCTTTTGCCAAGATAATAACAGTCCCATTTCTTAGTGTCCAAATGCTATACAAAGACTTTCCCAAAATTCCTGGGGTCCCATCTGCTTCATTCCTTTTAAATTGGTCTAATATAAGGATGTAAATACAAAGTAATTTCAGGTGGATAAACACTAACAACTTGGGGAAAATAGAAAATTCTATGAATAAAAAGTTGCATTGAGTTGTGTTTTGAAGAAAACTAGGGTGGATTTAAGAGAAGTTGAGAAAGGAGTGCATTCCCTTCTCATGGCACATGGCAAGACATGAGTTTTAAGAATATTCACTAAACATAATAAGTACCTACTATGCTAAGTACTTGAGTAGCAGTTTGATGATTATGTGGAAGATGGTGAACATTCTATCTACCTCTTGATATCACAAAGATGAGGAAATTCCATTAAGCAATTTCCTTAACTTATTGCTCAGCATTTCTAGATTTCAAGGAAGAAATCTATATACCCTCAACCTTCAGCTATTTGGGTTTAGGCTGACCCTAAACCCAAGTTGGTGAAAATCTCTAAGGCTATTGTATATTTGTTAAGGAGTGTCCTAAATGATTCCAATTCAATCTATTTTGTCTAGAAGTTCTATAAAACAATTCAAAACCTTCTAGTGAGAAGCACGCACTGCTTTCTCTTTAGGGGTCCCTCTGGAATAATCGGTGGATGGATAATTAATGTAGCCTTCCTGGATTTTGACCTAATAATGATAGCTAATATATACGTAGCACTTTAAGGTTTACCAAGCACTTTACAAATCTAATCTCATTTAATCCACACAACAATTCCAGTAGGTGAGTACTATTTAATCTCCATTTTAACAGATAAGGAACATGTAGGATGCAGAGGCTGAATGACTGGAATACTTTTCCTTCATTAGGTTTTAAGATGAATTCTTTTTTAAATTAAATTTCAAAGCTAGATAAATGCCATCTCTGTATCAGCTGACAGGATAGAAAGCAATAGAAAAAAGTAGTTTAAAGCTAACTGATATAATCACATGAGATTTAAAAAAATGTTAAAAGCTGAGTGGTTTTTATCTGAGGAATCTAGAAATGAAAGGCAATAGAAATCAATCATACCTGAGAAAGAATCCAAGTAAATGGAGACCAATAAAGTAGTCTGCTCGATATCAGTTTTTCAAGCTCCGAACCATGATGCAGTACCAGCACATATAGACACAGACAGACAGACAAGGGCACTGTTGGCATAGGGAGGCTCTCCTCCTACTCACCAGTTGCCTGACAGATGAGGTGAAAGGTCCCATGGACGTTAACATGCTGTGACTGGTCACTTAGGAAAGGCGGCAACAACGTGACCCCTGGGCTTTCTGTGCCAGAGCCCACATCAAACTGGGTGCTGGTGGATGAAGGTGAGCCAGTCCCCACACAGGACAAAAAGGAGGTACCAGTAGGAGGGAAAGGTATAGGAGATGAGGCTGTGACAGAAGAGGACAGAAAAGAAAAAGGGCACTGAGGAAAAAGTTGTAAGAAATGTATCACATGCCAAAGAAACATGAAGAAAATAATATCAGGAAATGAATATGGGGATGATTAAGAAAACAATATTAGGTTCTTAGTCCTTGCATCTAGTCACATATCGCTATGCTGCCTTGCACGCTGAAATGGTGAGAGGAAAAGCCCTTTAAAACCATCCCCCAAGTCTGCTGCCTCTGGCCCATGGGGGGAAAATGTATAATGAAGGTTCAGCTACAAGAAGTTTCACCCAAACAAAGGATAGAACAGTTTATTATTTATTCTGTCACTTCTTATACATACACAATTCAAAATAAAAAAATAAAAAATGAATCTTATAAAATATACACTGTTCACACTCAAGAGGATCCAAATTATTTTAAATTGGAAAATGAGTTCAAATGTGCAAACGTGCACACACACAGCAAGATTTATTGCTCCTTGCTATGAAAAATGCCTATTTCTGAAAGATATTTACAAAAAAGAGAACGTGTAAAGCAAACAATGATTAAAATACTACTGAACAATAAAACCTGTACAAAGAGCTGGGGTGAAACAGTTTTGGAATGAATTGATAGTTCTGTTCACAGGCATTTTTATTCAACAATTCAGCCACTCAGTTCACTGGTCAATTCCCAATTTGTTTCCAGGTAGGGAAAGGACTGAAAAGTCATTTGAAAAATCTAGGTGAGATTTAAGTAAAAAGAAACTTTTCCACTCAAAAACCCCTTGTTTTCTTTACTTTTTTCTTTTTTTGTTTCATCGTTTCAGTCATTTGATGGCTCCGATCTCTATAAAGAATTCTTAGCATCAGTCCTTCTGCATCACTTCCACAGTGCTGGTAGTCCCTAATCTGTCAGCAAAACTTGGGAACAGAGGATAGTCTGGAGCATTCTTTTCACTCTTGCTTAAAGTCCACAAATGTGTCAAGTCTTCTGAATTTTTCAATTTTTGATGAAAAAAATTTTTAAATGAAGAAAACTTTTCTTAAAATCATGTTCCCCTTATAAAAAGAAAAAAATTATTTTTGCTCAAAAGGCTTTCTGTGCCTACATGTCTAAAAGCAAAATAAAAATAAAATAAAGCATTTTTAGTAAGCAAGTTTCCCTGAGACTCTTATGCAAACCAAACCAGATTTTACCCCAGATTTGATCTACAATAAAATCTAGGAGATTCAGCAGCATCTAAAAATTAAATTACTAGCTGTGTGACTATTGTCAAGTTATTTAATCTCTCTGAGCCTCCATTTCCTCAACTGTAAAAGAAATAATATTGTTATGAGGATCAAAGGAGAGACTATGTAACTAAATTAAAACACTATTTAACTAATTTAAGATGACCTGATATATTAACAAATGAAACTAAAATATAAGGAACACAATCAATGAAAGCAAAGTTGAGTCCCAAATTGGACAATAACCTATAATTTACCAATCTGATAAACTAAAATTTCATTTCCAATCTGGAATTAAATTATTTCTTTTTAAAAAGCTGCTACAATGAGGGGAAGCTGAAGGTAAATTTCTTCTCATGTAGACTGAAGTGAAGTCAATCTTTTTGTTTCTTTACCTTTTCTAGGAAAATACTGAAATAAATCAGTAATAACACAATCTATAGCTCTTTAAGATATGTGATTTGACAATGACCATTTTCCTAAAAAGGAAAAGAGAAAGAAAGGGAGGGAGATGGAAAGGGAAAAGAGAGAAGAGAAGAGTGGAAAGGAAAAAGAGAGAAGAGAGAGAAGGGAAGGGAAGGGAAGGGAAGGGAAGGGAAGGGAAGGGAAGGGAAGAAGAGAAGATCAGAGAAGGAGGGGGGGAGAATCCAGTTAAATAGAAACATAAAAAATGATTTTCTGAAAAATATGCATTCTGCCTTAGGAACTAGGTTTTAGATGAAATTGAATCACTGTGTTTAGTGGAAAGCCCTCTGGCACAGGAACTGTCACAACCCAAAGACTTCTGTGCCGTGAAAAACCACAGCTACCTTCATTACTGAAAGAAGACTGTCTCCTTCAGTCACCATCAGCATCTGAGTCAGCATATTTCAGTTCACACTTAACATCAAACGGTTTGTCTTTGATAGGAAGATCATCTATTTTCTGAGAGTCCTCTCTGTCTGTTTGCATTTTGCTTGTTATGGTATCTTGTTCGGTCTCGTAGCCTGTATCCAAGGCCAGTTTAGGTTGCTCTCCATTTTGGTGTGAAAAACTGCCTTGTTCCACCAAAGTTTCCTTCACACTCTGCTCACAATCAGAAAAATCAGACTTCGTTTTTTTCCTACCCAGTAACAAAATTGAACGAAATTTTAAACACTGTCCTGGAAGGTAGCCCTTATAACAGTTGTAGGAAAAGAGAAAAAGAAACAGAACAAAAAAAAATAAAAAGAGAAACATTAAAAAGTGATTATCATTTGACTTTAGATACAGGCTCTTCTTTGAATGAACTTCAGGGACAGACTGTATGATGATTTTTGGTTCAGAAACTGTGCTTGTTAAGACAGGGTTGGAAGGTTGTGTTACTATACTTGAAGTCGTTACCCACATAATTGACATGGCTGAAGTCTGAGCAGTAGGCCCTTTCGTTGTCATGCCTGAAATTTTTGGGGCAATCCCTTTACCTTCTGTTTGTGCTGCTGTCAAAGCAGGGCTCACAGTAGTAGTGTGAGAGATCTTTTTCACCTCCAAAACATGCTTAGCAATCACTTGAGAGAATTTCTTATTCTTCACCTTTTCTTCAGATAAACACTGATAAACCCCACTGTCCCCTTCTGATAAGTTGAATATGAGCAAGGCCTTTCCCACAAGGCGGTACTTAGGGCTCTCCACTTTTAGTACACCATTCTGGAACTTCCAAATTACTTGAGCCAAATTGGACTTTTGAGAACACTTTAGTTCTGCTGTGCCTCCAAAATGCAGCAGGTAATTTTCTTTTACTTTTTCACCTTTATCTGGAATATCAAAATAAATGTGCAGAATATCAGTTTCTTCCCCTAAGTTTTTAATATTCTATTATACACAAAATTACACTTTAAAAGTTACATGGTTACATGTAGTCTTCTGGAATAACTAAGGAATTAATATAATTTGTAGCTTTTTACTGGTGGATTTGTTCCCTGTGTGACTGGACAATGTAGAGAATTTTCTCACTATTTTAAGCCACCAACGGTGTTGTTTCAGTAGCCAATCATGATAGTCCTCTACTAACCCAATTAAAGAGAATTTCCACCTGCTAAAGGGATCAAAGGACATAAACAAACTTGTCCACACATTTTAAAAATCTAATCACACTTGCTGATTACCTGGAATGGCAATGTCAAGCCCCATGCCTGACATAAGCATATGATGAAGAAAAATTGAACCCTTACTAACAATTTACCAATACAGACATGTAGAAACTCAAGGCAATGCATAGAAATAGGAACAAATAGGAAATTTGTTTCCAGATGTAGAGTTCAGGTATCAGGAAATCAATTAATTAATTAATAAATAGTTCTAATATTTTTGTTGATAAACATTTTGAGTCAATGGAATAGATGTTAGGTCATTCTTTTTATGAAAGTTGTTTTTGTTTCTTTCCTAAAATAACAGATTTAGAGATTATTTAGTTGAAATCTCTCATGTTGTGATAAGACTTTTTTTTTCTGACCTCATAAAGCATAATAATGAGGTTAGATACATATCAAAAGTAGGTATCATATTTTAGGGCAGAAACCTTTTTTTTTCTTTTTTTTTTTTTTTTAACAAATTAATAAAAGTAAAGTATTCCATGATTTCATTCTTTTTTTTTCTTCTGAGACAATTGGGATTAAGCGACTTGCTCAGGGTCACACAGCTAGGAAGTATTAAGTGTCTGAGGTCACATTTGAACTCAGGTCCTCCTGATTTTAGGGCTGGTCTCTATCTACTACGCCACCTAACTGGCCCCTTCTTTTTTTTTTTGCCAGCTTTATTACACACACATACTGCCTGGAGAAACTAATGATAAAAAAAAGAAGAAAGAAGAAAGAAGGAAGAAGGAAGAGGAGGAGAAAAGAAATATATAAACAAAAATTCCAAGTCATCATGAAACTGAAAATATCATTTTGCAAAAAAGAAAGTTAATATAGAAAAACTTACCAGTGCACGAAGATGCATCACCATTCATTTTTTGAATCAAACTGCTGAAAAAATAACCAGATTAGAAGTTAAATACATAGCATCTTTGGTGGAAAAGTAGAAAAATAAATATATAATTCATCCTTCTAGACAGTTAACACATTTACCTGTTGCTGCCATGTTCTTTGAAGATATCAACACATGAGGCTTTTCGTGGATTCCAAGCACAATAGGGATCTCTGGCTAGCACACAATCTACACATGTGCTGTGTTTTTCACAGAAAGCAACAGGAGACTGAACCACACCAGAATTGGAACCAGCATAGATAAATCTTTTGCCCTGTAAACATGAAAGGAAGAGGATCCTAATCACTTGGGAATATACATATTACCAGATCATAAAAAATCATTACCAATATTCATTTGTCAAGATGATGCTAAAATGGCAGACTTAATATATGTTTGACAAATCTGAAGTACTCATTGAGGTAGTGCAGTGTAACTAAAAGGGCACTGACTGGATCTGAAGTACAAAAGCCTAAATTTGAGCCCTAGTTCTGTCAGTTAATAGTTGAGTGACCTCTTAAGATCTCAGTTTCATGTCTGTCAAAGGGACATAAAAATATACCACAGATCTACCTTGCACAGTAAGTCACTGATGATCAGATCAAATAAGATATATTCTGCAATCATGAAATACCAGATCTACTTCTCCAGGTCTAATCTCTTCTGTGAGTTCTGGTCTCAAATTTCCAATTACCTACTAAATAACTAGAACCAAATGTTTCCAATGTCATACCTCAATATTTCCCCTTAAACCCTCCCCCTCTTCTTAACTTTCTAAAACTACTGAGGTTTATTCTCAGATACTCAGACTTGCAATCTAGGTGTTGAAGTAGTCACTCTTAACCTTGCTCACCTCCTTCCCCCCCCCCCCCCCCCCCCCACCCCCATGTAATATCTGTTGCAAAAGTACTGGCAATATCTTTTGTATATGACTCCTTTTCTGCTCTGAACACTGTTATCATCTAGTGCAAGCCTTCAGCACCTCATGCTTGCATTACTGAAGTTGTCTGAGATTTAGTCTCCCTGTCTCAAGTCTCTTTCCACTACAATCCACCTTTGTTCAACCTGTCAAATTGATCTTCCTGAATCACAGATTTGATCATATTACTTCCCTACTCAATAAATTCCAATGGTTCCCTCTAACTTTCAGTATCAAATGTAAAATCTATTGGGCTTTTAAAACCCTTTGAACCTGGCCCATCCTCCATTCCTAGATCTCTTAACACTTACTCCTCTCCACATATTCTAGGATTCAGTGACACTGATCTCCTTATTGTTCCTTACAATAGCTATTCCATCTCTAATTCTAGATATTTTAACTGACTGTCCAGCATGCCGGGAATTCTCTCCCTCCTTTCTCCATCTGACTTCTTTTAGGTCCCAACTAAAACCCCCAGTCTTTACAAGAAGACTTTCCTAATCCTTCTTAAAGTTGTCTTTTCTCAAAGATTTCTCTAAATTATCATGAATATATCTTGTTTGTACATAGCTGTTTCATGTAATTTGACTGTGAAGTCCTTAGAGAGCAGGGTCTGATATTTGCCTTTTTATTCCCAGTACTTAGTAAGTGGTTAATAAATGCTTGTTGACTTGTCATGATGAACTGGATTAGAAACCCCTATACAATACTATCACCAACTGCTTAAAGACTACCTTTGCTTAAAGGACTTTAGTAAAAGGGAATCCATTACTTCTCAAGATTGTATATTGCACTTTAGGATAATTTCATTAGGAATTTTTTCATTATATTTTCCTCTCTACAACTTTCACCCATTATTCCTAGATGTGTCCTCGAGTATTATTCTCTTACCTAACCATGCTTCCATCCCTCCATCCTCTCTCCCTCTCTATACAATACACATATACATATATACATGTATACATATATACACTCACATCACACACATGCATAATATGTGTTTTTAATAATGTTATTCATGCCTTTTGTTTTTTAGCTACTGATATTTTCTCACACATTACTTGCTCACTGAACCCTCTCTGGTTAACAAAAAGTCCTTACACAAAAAAGAAGTCCTTAAGCAAAACCAAAACAGTGACGAGAGTATATGACATTCTGTAATTGTGATTCCCCTTTCTACCAAAAGGTAATATACAAATCTTTTTTTAAAAATCTAAATTGCTCAACTTCTTATGCAGCAAATCAGTCTCTTAGAATGATTTTTCCTTTTCCTCTTTGATGAAATTTTTTTATGTGTCTCCACATTGTTGAGAGCTTCTCATGTTGTTGACATGCTCTGTTTACAGGCCAAAGCATCTTCTCTGTTCTCTAAAGCCTTTGAAATCTGTCTTACCCAAATCTAAGACACATTTCAGATGATTGCTTGCCATTTCATACTAATTCTCTATCACATATTCCAAAATGGAGTGCTTAGTATGGTCTAGATCACAGAATTCCCAAAGAGAATTTATGTAATGTCACAGATAAGCTTTCTGAACTCTGTGGTTTCCTCCTTTTGGCAGTCATTTAATGAGAATTACGCATCATTGCATCCAGAGCTTAAGAGGGTGATGGAAAAAAAAATCTGTTCTGAAACTCCTCTTGATTCCTCACTTAGAAAATATCTATGGACACGAACTGTTTATTGTACATCAGTGCAATGTAGTTTATTCTTTTTTAACCTATTTTTAATTTTTAAATAATTTTTAAAATTTTTCAGTTAATTCCTGTCTTCCTCTCTCTTCTCCACCAACTGAGAAGACAAGAAAAAAGGCACCCTATTACAAATATATGTAGTATTATAAGTCAAATTCACACATTAGCTATACTGGAGGGGGAAAGAGAGAAAGAAAGAGGGAGAGAAAGGGAAAGGGAGAATGAGAGGGGGAAGGAAAGAGGGAGAAGGAGAAAGAAGAGGGGAAAGGAAAAAAGAAATAATACAATTTACATCCTGAATCCATCCACTCTTTACCTAGAGATAAATAAATAAATAAATGAATGAATATAAATCTTTTGGAACTGTGGTTAGTTCATTGTATTGATCACAGTTATTATTCATATTAATAATATTGCTGTTAAGCATATAAATTTTCCTCTTGGGTCAATTCGCTTTGTCTCAGCTCATACAAGTATTTCCATCCTATCTTAAAACACAATAGTGTTCCATCTATCTACTCACATACCATAACTTGTTCAGCCATTCTCCAATGGATGAGCATTCCCTCAGTTTACAATTCTTTGCCATCACAAAAAGAGCTGCTATAAATATTTTTGTATATATGGGCTCTTTTTTTCCTCTTTGATTTCTGTGAAGTATAGACCTAGTAGTAGTGTTATTGGATCAAAGGGATTATATAGTTCAAAAACTTTTGGGGGGTTGTTCCAAATTTCTTTCAAGAATAATTACACTAGCTTGCAAATCTACCAACAGTGCATTGGTGGGCCTGTTTCCCCACATTACCTACAGCACCTGTCATTGTTGTTTCAGCCAATGTGATGAGTGTGAGATTTGTTTTAATATGCATTTCTGTAATCATGATTTAAAATACTTTTTAAAAGCATTTGTCATAAGGCTGTTGATATCTAACATTTTCCTCCACTGAAACGCTACCATTTAATCAATTGGGAAAAGGCTCTTTTTCTTGTAAACCTGACATAATTTCCTATCTATCTCAGAAATGAGGCCTTTATGAGAGAAATTTCATGTAAAGATTTTTTTTCTCTCAGTTTCCAACTTTTCTTCTCATTTTAGCTGCACTGCTTTTGTTTGTGTAAATTTTTTTTTAATTTTATGTAATTAAAACTTTATATTTTTATCTCTTGTGAACTTTTCTATTTTTTGTTTAGTCATAAACACTTCCCCTATCCGTAGATCTAACAGTTAATTTCTTCCATGTTCCACTAATTTCTTTATGATGTCACTCTGCGTGTTTAAATCATGATGCTTTTTGAGCTTATCTTGCTATACTGTCTGAGATATTCGTTTATGCCTAGTTTTTCTGCCAGACTACTTGTTCAGGTTTTCTAACAGTTTTTGTTGAATAATGAGTTCTTGCCTAACTAGTTGAGATCTTGGGTTTATCAAACAAACTGTGGCTTGTTTGCTTCTGTATATTGTGTATTTAGACTAATCCATTAATCAATCTTGCTATTTATTATCCAACGGGAAAAATGGATTTTCCACAAGGACAGGAAGAGTACTTTGGAGAAATGAAGCAAAAACATTAAAGAAAAAATTAAGTGACAAACATACTGACAAGTAGAATAAACCAAAGAGACATCAATGGCTCCATGAGACAGGAAGAAAGAATTTAGGAATCCTTGAGTAACTGAAAATCATTAAAAAAAAAAAAAAAAAAAAAACTTAGACACTATCATTTCAAGAAATCTTAAAAGAAAACTGCTCAAATCTATTAGAAGCAGAGGGAAAAGTACCTTTAGAAAGAATCTACTGATCACCTCCTGAAAAAAAAAAAAACCCTAAAATAAAAAGCCCCCGACTGTCATAACCAAAATCTAGAGCTTCCATGTCTGACAGAAAGAAAGAATTGAAATAACAATGAACCACAGTTAGGATGACACAAGACTTGGCAGCTACTATTATAAAGATTAGGAGAGCCTGAAATATATTTCAAACAGCAAAAGACAGACTTACAACCAAGAATAACATGCCTAGTAAACAGAGGTAGAAGAAATGTATCTCTGCAGAACTTCAATGTCTTCAAAAGCAGTTAAATAAGGGGAGAAAAAGAAAGTTGCGTGTGTGTGTGTGTGTGTGTGTGTGTGTGTGTGTGTGTGGTGAGTCTACGTATTCCTTCTGTTCTGAGGGTTTTAACAGGACAATTAAAAAAGAATATACAGCATAGAAAGGAGAAGGGGTGCAACTTGCTATTTCTCATAACTAGAGTGTATTAAAAATGAAAATAAACATGGAGTATAAAGATGAAGGAATAGGTATCAGATGAACCTCATTCTTATTTTGAATTGGATAAAGGAGAATAAACACATTTGTATACATATGTGAACACACACACACACACACACACACACACACACGGCTTAATAGAGAAATAAAACAAATTTAATAGGGAAATAGGTGGGGCTAGGAAAAAGGTGGGAGGATAAGAGAGAACATAATACTAGGCAGGGAATAATCAAAAGTCAAACTTCCTAGTCCTGAATGGGAATTAAAATATAAAGAAAAGAAAAAGAAGGAAAAGAAAAAACTGGAAACTAAAGAACAAAATGTGTTATATGACTATAATGGAATTATTATTATGAGAGACAATTACAGAAAATCTTGGGAAAAATGAAACGGTTTAGAATGAAGTAAACTAGAATCAGGAGAACAATTTATATAGGAACATTATAATGAAAAATGACTGAAAGAACTCTGTTTAAAATAATGATAAACCATATCTCCAAGGTGACCTACACATATAAATGAAGTATGTTGGGTATCTTCTGATAGAGATGTGAGACTCAAGTTGCAGAGACATACATATTTGGATATTACCACTGTGTAGGTATATTCTGTGTGACTAAGTCTATTTATTTATTTAGATATCTTTTTTTAGGGGATGGAGTTAAGCAACAGAGATGCTAAAAAAAAAGCCATTCAAAGATTTTTAAAATGTGCTAACTGAGGCTCAGAAGAAGCACATATAAGCAGAACATTATAAAAAAATAATATGTTGAATGTATTAACTTTCTCTTTAAGAAAAATCAAGTTGTATGAAATGGAGACTTTTCATTTACAATCCTGGTTTTTTTGTATTCTGATGTATATATATGGAAATGTGCTTATGTGCTTATGTTCAGAATTTTAAAAAGAGTAAATTTAAATTACAAAAATACTTAAAATAAATGCTAACAATGAAATGGGTATATTTAAAACTATATAAATTCTTTTGAATTTTTTCATCAAAGACTTAAGACCACATGTTGAATTCTTTTCTTCCTCATGTTTCTTCTTATCTTTTAAAAATGTAACTCATTTATATTTTAGTTGATTTGAGTTATGCTGTACACAATTGAAATGTACTTATCATCCTGAGAAAATTAATAGTGCTCTTTCAAATTTACTACTTACCTGGGAATTATTCAATTGATCAAAAAACATTAAATTGTCTTAAGCATAATGATATTAATAACAACTTTGTGAGCCAAGTGCTATTATTATTATTCCTGTTTTATAGACAATGAAACAGAGTCAGAAGGAAGTTTGCCCAATGTCAAACAAATGGTAGGAGACTGAAGCATTTAACTCGGGTGTTCCCGATGTCACATATCCCTTAAAAATTGACCTTAAACTAGTAACAAGACACTGAAGCTGGTGGTATAGCTTCATCTGAGGATCTACAATGGTCAGTAATATCTTAGAGAAAAGGAGTGTAATAGGCCAGGCTTCTTTAAAGCTGGTTTAATAACTCAGATTTGAGAATTAAAGAAAATGAAATGTTCAGAAAACATCTGTCAATTAACAGAATTTGGTTAAGTCTTCCTTTGCAGAGAATGGGTATTTAGAACAGCCAAAGTGTGTTCAGCAAGGATATAGCGCTCATTTAGTTCTCTGTAACATCTCTCAAAAACATCTCCTTTTTTATTACTTAGTTTACTTTTAGCCTAGAATAATGTAGGCTTCTTTTCCCCTAATTGGTCTCCCCCAAGTCAAGTCCTTCCTTACTCCAGTTCATCCTGCACAATAAGGCAAAAGTGATTTTCCCTTAACACAAGTCTGATCATATTACCCTTCTAATTAAACTTTATTGGCTTCCTATTGCTTCTAGGACAAATATAAATTTGTCTGTTTAGTTTTTAAAACCATTTACAAAGTAGTCTCAACCTATCTTTTCAGTATCACTGGACATTGTTCTTTTCACATTCTTGGATCTAGCTGGACTGGACTTCTCCTCTCTGTTCCTCACACATGGCATCTTTTTTAAAAATTTTGTATCCTAAATTGGATCAATGCCTGACACATGATAAAAATGTCAATAAGATGTATTAACCATCTGTTAAGTACTGGGGGGGAGGGGAAGGGACGGAGAAGAAGGGGGGGAAGGAGGGAGGGAGGAAGTCCCTCTTTTCAAGGAGTTTACATATTATGAGGCAAGACAAAACATAAAAGCAAGTTGAAAAATGGGGGAAGAGAAAAAAAAGTACTTGATTCTGGGGCCTGGTTGGAGAAGACAATCATAGAAATCCTGAGATAGTAGAACCAGGTGAAAATTGAAAAGAAGTCTGAGCGGGGTGTCTCTCATTACATGAATAAATGATTACTGACTGAATTGCTTGTGCCTTAGTTTGTTCCCTTATCTTTCAGAATACTGAAAGCTGACAGCTTGGAGATCTGTTAATCTATTAGGATGTGCTTTAGTCTCCCCTAAAGTTTGTGAGTTTGGTTCTGCAGTTATCAGAATTCTGCTAGTATTCCAAGGTTTGGGGATGCCACAATAGTACCCCACCACACACTCTCCCTCATTTCTCCTTGACATAATTACAATCCAAAGCTTGTTGGAGGGCTCTTTAGCAGCTAATGAACTATGATGATATGAGGATACTGTTTGGTTTCCATCCCATCAAGATTGGTGATTCTGATTTAATTCTATGGACGCATATTATACTTTAGTGCCTGCTTGTTTGTTTCTTAAGTGTTTACCACTAGTCAAGACGGACCCTGAGAAAGCCGATAAGAAAATCTGACTATTCCTGCTATTCTATTATTGTAATAGTAACCCATAGCAGAGCTTTAGAGACTAAATCAACAGTAACAGTATGCAAGGGAAAGGCATTTTTCTCCCATAAAATGGTAATCGACTTTTTGCCTTGATTTTTACAACTTTTATAATATAGGTAGAATAAAAGGATTTACAAGGGTTTTATAGATATTTTGAATCTAGTGAGGGAACTAGTTTCTACACAAATAACTAGAAATAAAATCTAGTTTTATTGGTTCTACTAGAGACAATATGACCAAATCTATGGTACAACACTGATTAAAAAGCAGCAATCCAAGATTATATACTGCATTCTAAACTTTGTTTCTTAATACTAAAAAGTTACACTTTTCAAGGAAAATTTTTATAGAAATCAGTTTTCACAAGAATTCACCCATTTTTTTCATATACAGTACTCAAAATTCTAAGAACTGTTAAGAATCTTAAACATTTTGAAGTTAGAAGCAACTATAAGGCTCATCTAGACTAGAAATATCAAACTTGTGGTACAAAAGAATACAAAAGTCTTAAGTATAACTGGGAACCAGATTAAAATATAATGGGGGAATGTTTAACAAAATAAATCAAAATATAACCGAAATAATGTTAATATGAAGTTTTCTATGTCAACAACATAGTTTGGCAACACTGAACTAGACCAACACTTCATTTTAAAATTCTTTAAGTTCTTCTCTAGGCTGTATTTTTGACCCATCTACACAAGAAATTTCCTCACCAGGAAAACTCATTCTATCTTGGACTACTTCCTTTAAGGCTTTTCACCTTCTGATTGGATATTTTCACCCAGGATCTTCATTTAAGATGAAAGCCCTGGCCAAAGATTCCTTCATTCTCTCTCTAGAATGAAATGCTGAATATTCTCCATAGGACTTTATCAAAACCCAAATTGTATATTTTACCCCTGTGTCCCTCCCTCTTTTCAACTCTTTTTTATGGTTTAAACCATTAGAATATAAGCTCCTTGAAGGCAGAGGGTATCTTTCTTTTTGTTTATATTTCATTACTCAGCACTTAGCATGGTATCTGGGACATAGTAATCATTTAATGAATGCTTGATAGACTCATTATACATGAAGAAAATGAGTCCTCTGATTGTAACACTAGGAGACAAGAATTCGAGTCTTAACAATTCAAAATAATTGTTTTTCTATCACAACCATATAAAAGATATGAACTAAAACAAGGTTCTGATCGAGTTTTATAATGCAACTTTGTCTTTACCTTCTTAGAAGAGAGCAGAAGAGTCTGAACTGGTTCAAAGTCTTGGAAAAGTTGAGTTTCCTCAATGATATGCATACCATTTTCAGAGCTGACTGCTTTGTGCAAAGCTCCTGTGTCTGAAATAGCCAAAGCCAACATCTCAATGATATAATTCCAACAGAAGATATGAATTAAGGATCATCTGAAGACTCAAAGAAATGATTATAACATGGTACTGTTACCTACACTAGCAGCAAAACCCTCCCAAAAAACAAAGAAACAAAAAAAAACAACAAATACTAGATACTTTATAAAAAGGAGAGAGTCCAATTTCTTCACCTCAACTAAAGGTGTTTAAAAAAGCCACAAATATACATCCACTATGTACAAGGCACTAGTTACTAAGGACAAAGAGTAAAAAACATAATGATCTCTGGCCTCAAAGAGCATACATGTTACCAAATTATTTCTGAGCTCTGGGCCAGATGAGATTCTTAAAATGTTAGTGTCTTGACCTAGAAAAGAAATATGTGTTCCAAGTTAAGACTAATTTACAGAATGAACAAAATCTGGATGAAAATAATCCAATTGCTACTTTGGCAACAACAAAATTTCAAGCTTTTTTGTTATGGAATGAAGGTAGTAATCTGCTTAAGAGTTAGGTTTTTCTTTCAATATTAAATCTGTTCTTCAATTGGTAAAGGGAATACACTATGTTTGTTTTCCACAGAAGTTATCATAGGATCTCAAAAATAGAAACCACTAGAGATGTTCTAAATTTATCATATTTTAGTAGATTGTTAAAAAGCACTGGTATTTATGAAGACATTTTTATTTATTTAAGAAAAACTAGTATGGTAATAACTAGAAACGTCCTTTTTTTAGCCATTTCTTGGGAATATTTTCTAATTTTAGGAAATTGTATGATCTGTGTTTTCATTAAATACTGTTTAATCAATAATTAATTTTTATCAAAATTTTCTAGGAGTAACACTTTTCTTCAAGAATTTTACTGGTCTATGGATGAACTAACTGTATTTGAAAAGGATCTTGAAAACTCACCTGTGCTAATGAACATGACATCATATACTGTCTTGTCAAGTGCCTGGATCCTATCAACCACAATTTGTGTGTAATTCACATCTCTTTTTATAAGTCTGGGTCTATTTGTTATTGGAAACACAGAGTCATCCATTAAAGGATGATCTTTCACGAACTGAAGTGTTTTGTCTGGCAAGTTCAAGGAGCTACTGTAGTTGGCTGCTCTTGCTTCATTGTTGATGCACTATAAAGAAAAATCCAGGAGAATTATCACAATTTATTGTTGTTGAGTCATTTTAGTCGTGGTTCCAGAATGCTTGGATTAGTTCACAATTACACCAACAATGTATTAGTGACCCAGTTTTCCCACATACAATATAGAATACTATGTTTCTAGAAAAAAAATCTAACTAAGCCCAAATACATTTTGATAAATTAATCCACATATTAAGTATTTTTAAAATTTAGATGAACTCTTGGAGATTTTATATTAGAATAAAAAATAAACTAATATAGAAAAAGATGTCAATAACAAGAAGTTTTCTCTTCTTATTTCTGTAGCCCACTGACTTAAGCAAAGTAAAAACATATGACTATAAATAGGTAATGAATATTTTGGGAAAGGTAACCATCTATCTAATATACTTTAATGACTCAGTTCTCTGAGTGAAGCTTAGAGCTTTCTCCAGTGATAAATATTGTAACATAGCTAGTCAAACACTCCAATGTCTTTTGGGTGAGCTTCAGAAGAAAATTACATAAATATATAAATTTGCAGTGATATACCATCACCAGCAGATTACTTGAGTTATCAAAAAAAAAATTTTTTTTTTTGCATCAGGAAGAAATTTTGGGTGAGTCATTAAAAATACAATGCAAATTTATAAAAGTTATTCTCCTTCCTAGTCAATTCTGGTACTAGTTAGTCTTTCCAAGACATATTTACTGATGGCCCACTCTACAGGCTATCCATTCAGTTGCATGCCCTGGACATTAAGAATCCTTAATCCATTTGTTTTTTTCCTAAATGGACTGCTAGATCAAAACTTTTTGAGCATTAATGTCTCAATGAGGATGCTTTATAGTGCTGAGGTGATTTAAAAGAAGAAAAAGCTTAATTGATGTCTCTTGATAGTTTAACTACATATATTTATTTTACACATATATATTTATACATAGATAGCTTATTTTGAAATGATTCCCAACTTGGTAATCAGTTTTTTTTTCCTATTGAGATATAATGATATAAGCATTTCATTTTTAAGATGTCTGACTTTTTTCAGTGCTTACTGACTAATACACAACACATTCATGCTATACAGGCATAAAGATCCCATATAGTCTACAACCTTTTCACATCTTACATAATTCATATTTTCCAACTTAATTTTCTACCTTAATTTTCTGCCAACTTAATTTATTTGTATATTTGTTATTTGTCTTGTTACATAAGCCCTAAATATTTTTGTGTGGCAATTTCCCACCATGCAAATCAAAAGGCAAAATATTGAAAAGATGTTAATAGTTAAGTCATCACAGATTTATCAGTCCTCCTTGTCACACAATAGATTTCACTTCTGTTCAGAAACCAATCCATAAAATGATTGGGATATAAAAAATGTCCAAGTTAATCAAATATGCAATCAGCAGATTTTTTCATCTTGGTATCATATTTGTATAGAGTGATTTACTTTGCTTTTTATAAAAGAAGAGAAAACTTAATCTATGTTTATTATCCTTTTTCCCTACTCACCGCGCCTGGTCGAGGTTTGGGAATCTCTCCACTGTAACGAACCCACTTTGTATGGGACTGTTCCACAGTGGCACTCTGCATGTATTTTCCTTTGGAGAAAACTTCTTCCACAAGGGACATGTTGTATGCACACACTGCTGACAGGCCCACATTATTCCTAGGTAACAAAGAAGAAATTGTTTCTTCTTGATAGTAATAACTTATTTTAGACGGGTAAAACTGAAAAATCTATCTCATAGCACTTACAATTGTGGACTGAAAACTGCATAAAATACTGGTTCTTTTAAATCTGGAGATTTGAGAATAAAAACATCATTGATCACATTGAAGATAAAGTTTTTCTCTGGTAAGGAACAGATTAATCTGGCTTTTAGGAAGGAGGTCCATTTCTTCTGTAAAGTCCGTAAGCCTCCTTGGTCCCCCTAAAATCCCAAGGGAAACAAAAAGTATAAATACATTTTCTAACTCAATTAAACAGCTGTAAAGCATCTCCAAAGGTTTAGGTATTATATTTCAAGAGATTCTATGGAGCCAATCTATAATATTAACATTCAGTTCAGTCAAGAAAATTAGTACAGATGAGTAGTAATGGTCTTAATTAGGTTAAGCAAAAAAAAAAATCCAGTTCTAAGATATTAAGAATGCAAATAAAATCTGAAAACCATTTACATATTACCCCTGTATTGCCAATTTGGACCATGTATATTAACAGTAAATGAGACTTATGACTTTTAGGTTGGTGCATTTATTTGTTCACAAAAAAAAAAGAAAAGAAAAGAAAAAGAAAGAAAGAGAGAGAGAGAGAGAGAAAAAGAAAGAAAGAAAGAAAGAAAGAAAGAAAGAAAGAAAGAAAGAAAGAAAGAAAGAAAGAAAGAAAGAAAGAAAGAAAGAAAAGAAAAGAAAAGAAAAGAAAAGAAGAAAAATAAAAAAAAAGTTTAAGGAATAAAATACAATTAAGAGTTACTGGGGTTTCCTCAAAGCTAAAGTAGAGTAAATTGTTAAGTTTCTTGGTTATGATCAACAAAACTATTTCTAATATCAATCTTTTTTTTTCTTTTTGGTCACTTGCTACTAACTCTAAGTAGAAAAGATACATTCCAGCAGTTGGTGGATATGTATACATATATAAAGTGACTAATCAGGTGTACTACCCTTCCTGAGAGCTATCCCTGAGATAAAGGCCAAAACAAAATTCCCTAAAATGCTCAGATTTAAGGTTATTCCATTTGGGTGACAGTAAGTTAAGTTCTTTCACCTATGTTACCTTTTAATTCTTCATCCATAAAATGAAGGGATTGGGCTAGATGACCTCTACAATCTATTCAAACCCTCTATCTTGCCCTGGTCCTGTGTTTTAGAGCTTAAAGATGATCAGTTCCATACCCTCACTTTATAGTTTAAGAAATTGAGGCTCACACAAGTTAAATCATGAGCTCATGGTTATATAAGTAAGTGACAGAGCTGAGATTGAACCCAGGCCTTGAGCTCTGCAGCCACTTGATAAACTACAAATTAAAAGTGTAGGTATCTTCTCTACTGTACTGTAAACTTTTGAGGTGCTCTCTCAACATCAAAAGTTCTTGGGCACTAAAAATTTCTTACATAGATCTTACAGAAAAGAGGGGACTTAAAGTCCCAAAGCTAGTAAAAACAGAAGTCTGCTAAGTCTGAATATAATCATATTTTCTAAGATAGGATAATAGAGGGGAAGTCCAGAAGACTCAGTGGAAATAGCAGTGAGAAAAGGATGAGGAACGGGGAGATGTAGAGCTGAGTTTAATATGGGGGCCAGAGAGGGAAGCAGAATCACAAATAGTGGCAATGTCCCCCCTTATTCTGTAGATCCCAAGCATTTTGGTCTCCAGGCTTGTGGGAGGGGGGGAAAGGCTAACAGTCAGCTCCTTCTTATTCTGGTGCCAGAGCACTAAGCAATCCCCTTTTCCTAGAGGAAGGAATTGTCTCCTCTTTAGAATGTTGCTGTCTGAAATGGACTCAGGTCTCTTCATGCTATTTCTGTCTCTGCTGATTAACTACTACCTACATGTTTAATTCCTTATTCTCTGACATTATAATTCATAACTCAAAAACCATAAATATCTTCTAACATAAACTTTGATAACACTAAATAGTAAATATTTCACAGAACACTTTATTTTGCACTTTTCTAATGTACTTCTTGCAATACTGTATATTATAGCTAAATAGACTTTATAATTCAGAAATTCAGGTGTTCTAAACTCTGAATCTCAATCAGTGCTTAGCAGGGTACTATACATGAAAAAGTTGCTTGACAAATGTTTGATGAATGAATAAACATTCTGATGTATTCTCAAAACTTTTCTCAGTCTTTCCTGGAGAAATCCTATCTATACTTAAAGATAAGAAAGTTGAGTTTCTTAGATGCTTTTTCAAAGTTTAAATTAACACTGACTCCTTATCCTTTTGAGTATTTTTAAATTCTTAAAAGACTGTTATTGTTACCCTTTTGGATATTATCTGCATTGCTCTTAAAAAAGACCAGTATCTTTTTGAGGCATCCTTTTCCACTTTTGCTCAGGTCTAAGAAAGCTGCAGGGCAGCTAGGTAGTACAGTGGATAGAATGCTGGGCCTGAATCAGTCAGGAAGACTCATCATGTTGAGATCAAATCTGGTCTCAGGCACTTACTGTGTGACCCTGAGCAAATCATTTCTCCCTATTTTCCTCAGTTTTCTCATATGTAAAATAAGCTGGAGAAAGAAATGTCAAATCACTACAGTATCTTTGCCAAGAAAACCCCAAATGAGGTGATGAAGAATCACACAAGACTGAATTGGCTCAACAAGAAGAAGAATTAAGTTCTTTTTCTGATATCATGCTTAAAAGTGCCTTTTTCCAACTTACAGTTATACTCTCTCTCTCCTGTCCTCTGGGACCAAACAAAGCAAGTCTAATTCCTTCAAAACACAACCCTTCAAATATTCCTACTCTTCTTCCTGGCCAGAGAACACTAAAGAAATACTGCTTAGTACTGAAAAGTATGACCAAGGCTACTTGGTTTTCTACAGGAAGCTAGATTCCCATTAGCATCTGTCTGGAATTGGCAAATCACTTAACCTCAGGTCCTCTCTTTTCTTAACTTTAAGAAGTGTTAAAACTGTATCATTTCTATAGTCTCTTTGACTTCTGGAAGTCTGTGATGTTAAAAATATTCACTGAGAATATATTTCATTCGTCTTTTCTTCTTCATGCTAAACCTAACCAATTCCTTCAAATGAACTTTATACATAACATTGATTCAACACTCTTTACTACGACCCCCTAAATGCAACCCAAAGTCACATTAACTTTATCTGTATTACACAGCTGACTCATATTTAGTTTGTACTCAATGAAACTCCCCAGTCTCTTAAAACAGCTGTCTAAAACACAGTCTCCCATATTATATTTATGAAATTGGCTTTTTGTATCCAAGGATAAGACTTTACATTTAGCACCATTTAACTTTATCCTATTAGATTTGGCACAATGCTGAAATCTTTTGGATGCCAACTCTTGTCATCCAGTGTGTTTGTTATTTTTCTTCAATATGGTATCTGCAAATTTGATGACTATGGCATACATATGCACCTATAGACATACTCACACACACACCCTACACACACCCCTCAATGAGATAAAATAGTTAAATTACAAGTAACTATACTAAAACAGAAAGTCTGATTCTTTGGTCACTTTTTTTGATTACAGTAGTTTGATTTTTTATTTACTATTTTTTTCTCATCTAGAGAAAACAGGCATACTGACTTAAGGGAAAACCATTTTCTAAAGTCTGTAAGCTAAGGAAACTTTAAGAAAAAACAAAATGTATCAAAAGTTATTAATCATGAGAAATGATCATGCTAGACAAACATTTAATAATTCTCACAAAAAAATCACTAAATTTTACCACGATTGAACATTGCAAATTAATTGAAAAATCTTAAGGGTTAAGATCATAGCTTTCCAGGTATATCTTCTCACAGAATTAAAGAGAAATTATTGATATATCTCACCTTACACACTCTAGCTATCCTGGGAATCAATAATTTTCCGAAAAATTCATATTCCACAGACACTTCCGTGAAAAAGAAATAGATTTTGTCATCATCTCCATCTGTATTATCTGGATTTTTTCTGATCACATCAGCAAAGACAAAACTAGGTTCTGTAGATTCAAAGAAAAAATCAATGTCACACATACAATATATAATTTAATTCTATTCAATAGTTTACAGGGTTTTTTTTTGTTTTTTTTTTTTTTTTTTGATTCTCTGATTTGTACGATAGATGTGTATAAATAGAGCTGGGAGGAGACTGGGAGGAGGAATGGAAGGGAGGAGCGGGGAATGGTCCAAGATTGTCTGACTGTTTTGAGAATGCAAATCTTGAGCTCAGAGAGTAGCTAGAGTGTTACAAGGAAGGGGTATCTTAAGGATGGAAAGAGTTATTGAGAAGTAAAAGTGATATTGAAAAAGAAGAAAAAGATCAGTAAAAATTGTTTAGCCATATCAAATTAGAAAGGGAAGCCAAAATCAAGAACCCAATGAAAGTTGGTCTCTTCTAGAAATATTACGAGGAAATAATAAAGTAAAAATCACAAGTTTCCTAAAATTTTCTTACCATTAAGCCAAGGAATTGCATATTCTGTTCTCAAGGGACTCTGAGGGGAATTTCGAGAAATGATGGGTTCACTTCCCAGGAAATTGTAGGATGTTCCAGAGTATAGCTCCCCATCTTCAGTGTGTTAGAAAGAAAGAAAACAAACATTTCAAACTCAATAAATGGTTCACAATAAACAAAATGTCTTGTAATTATGTTCAAATAGTTGCTGGCTTTGTCTTGGCCAGTAGAATCTCAAATATTTTAAATAATCTATAGTTATTTTAAATGGGATTTCTCTTTCTATCTCTTGCTGATGGGCTTTGATGATAACATCTGGAAATGCTAATGATTTATGTGGGTGTATTTTATAACTTGTAACTTTGTTAAAGTTATTGTTTCTAATAGCTTTTGCAGTTGATTCTCTAAGTATGCCATCATGTCATCTGCAAAGAGTATAATTTATTTCAAACTCTAATTCCTTCATGTAGAGGGCCACAGATAGTGGGGGAACTCTGGGCTAAAGGGTTTTATAACTTAACCAGAATTCCCCCACTATCTGCAGCCCTCTACACCTTCAATTTATTTTTCTTCTCTTATTGCTAAAACCAATGAATTTCTAATACAATATTGAATAGTAGTGGTGATAATGGGCATCCTTGTTTCATCCCTGATCTTACTGAGAATGCTTCCAGTTTTCCCCCATTACATATAATGCTTGCTGATGATTTTAGATAAATACTATTTATCATTTTAAGGAAAACTTCATTTACTCCTTTGCTCTCTAGTGCTTTTAACAGGAATGAATGATGCATATTGTCAAATGCTTTTTCTGCATCAATTGAGATAATCATGTAATTTTTGTTAGTTTGGTTATTGATATGGTCATTTATGCTGATGGGTTTTCCTGATACAGAACCAGCTCTGCATTCCTGTTATAAATCTTACTTGGTCATAGTGTATTATCCAGCAGATAAATTATGGTAATCTCTTAGCTACTATTTTATTTAAGGTTTTTACATCAATATTCATTAGGGAAATTGTTCTCTAATTTTCTTTCTTTCTTTCTTTTGATCCTTCCTGGTTTAGGTATCAGCACCATCTCTATGTCATAAAAGGAATTTGGTAGGACTGCTTCTTATTCTATTTTTCCAAATAGTTTATATAGTACTGGAATTAGTTGTTCTTTAAATGTTTGGTAGAATTCACTTATAAATCCATCTGGCCCTGATGATTTTTTCTTGGGGAGTTCATTAATAATTTGTTTGATTTCTTTTTCTAAAATGGGACTATTTGATCAATTAATTTATTTCCTCATCTGTTAATCTAGGTAATCTATATTTTTGTAAATATTCATCCATTTCACTTAGATTATCAGACTGACATACAATTGGGCAAAATGGCTCCTACTTATTACTTTAATTTACTCTTCATTGGTGGTAAATTCACCTTTTTCATTTTTGATAGTAATAACTTGATTCTCCTCTTTCCTTTTTCTAATCAAATTGACAAATCTATTTTGTGGGGTTTTGCTCCTATAAAACTAACTCTCAGTTGTGTTTATTAGTTCAATAGTTTTCTTACTTTCCATTTTGTTATGCTGCTGTCTGGTATAGCAGTCTGATGCTATACCACTCGATGCATATTTGTTTAGTATTGATATTTCTTCATAATCTATGATATTAATTACCTTTCTTATCTCTTTAATCTGTGATTCTTCTGCTCCACCTTTTACCTTTACTCTGTATGTATCTTTCTGCTTCAAATGTGTTTCTTATAACAACATATATTACAGGATTCTGGCTTTTAATTCAGTCTGCTATCTGCTTCTGTTTTATGGGAGAGTTCATCCCATTCCCATTCACAGTTAAGATTCTGTATTTCCTACTATCCTATTTTTTCAAGTTATATTTTTCTCTTATTCTACTCTTTACCTTCTCTCACCAGTGTACTGATTATGACCACCCCCTCTCTCAATATGTCCTTCCTTTTTTTCAGTCCCCCTTTCTTATCCTTTTCATTTTTTACTTCGGCCTTCCCTTCTATTAGCTTTCCCCTTTCCTTTCCTCTTTCCTCTCCTACTATCCTATAAGGTGAGACAAATTTCTTTACCAAATTATGTACATAAATTTTTATTACCTCCTTGAATCAAATATGATGAGATTAAGGTTCAATGTTCAATACCCTCCCTTCTTTCTCTCAACTATAATAGTCTTTTGTGTCTCTTTGTGGCATAACTTACTCCAGTTTATCTCCCCTTTTTTCTTTTCTAAGTACAATCCCTTTTCCACTCTTAATTTCTTTTTTATGTCATCACAATTAAGTCAACTTATAACTACACCCTCTAAATATACCCCTTCTAAGTGTCTTGACAAAGATACAGTTCTCAAGACTTAAACATGCCTTCTTTCAATTCAGCAATGTAAATATTTGAACCTTTAAAAAAAAAAAACACG
Source organism: Sarcophilus harrisii (assembly GCF_902635505.1). NCBI lineage: Eukaryota > Metazoa > Chordata > Mammalia > Dasyuromorphia > Dasyuridae > Sarcophilus > Sarcophilus harrisii. Next base: position 245,338,560 of record NC_045426.1, read on the forward strand.
TTTTTTCCTTCCATTTATCTTTTTATGTTTCTCTTGAGTTTTGTAGATGGAGATCAAATTTTCTGTTCAGCTCTAGCCTTTTCATCAGAAATGACTAAAAATGCTCTATTTCACTGTCCATCTTTTGCCCTGAAAGATACTGTTTAATTTTGCTAGGTAGTTGATTCTTGGTTGTAGTCCAAACTCCTTTGCCTTCCAGAATGTCATACTCCAGGCCTTCCAATCCTTTAATGTGAAAGTTGCTAGGGTCCTGGGTAATCCTGATTGTGGTTCCTCAATATTTAAATTGTTTTCTTTCTGGTTATTTCTGCATTTTTTCCTACCTTTGATAATTCTGGAATTTAGCTACAATATTCCTTGGAGTTTTCATTTTGGGATCTCTTTCAGGAGGAGATGGGTAAATTCTTTCAATGACTATTTACCCTTTGGTTCTAGGCAGTTTTTCTTGAAGATTTCTTAAAAGCTGTTGTCGAGGCTCTATTTTTCCATTGCACCTTTCAGGTAGTCCAACAATTCTTAGATTCTCTCTTCTGAATCTATTTTCCAGGTTAGTTGTTTTTCTAGTGAGGTATTTTACATTTTCTTATATTTTTCATTTTTTTTAAATTTGCTTGACTGATTCTTGATTTCTCATTGAATCATTCACTTCCATTTGTACAATTCTAATTTTAGTGAATTATTTTCTTCAGTTAGCTTTTTCATTTCTTTTTGCATTTGACCAATTGTACTTTTAAAGGAGATATTTTGTTCAGTGGATTTTTTTTTCTTCCATTTTGTCAATTCCATTTTTTAGGGAGTTGCTTTCTTCTGTATATTTTTTCTATCTCATCAAATTAATTTTTCAAGGGGTTGTTTTCTTCAATCAATTTCTATGCTTTCCTTCCCCCCTCAAACTTTCATAACTTTCCTGCAATGCTCTCATTTCTTTTTCCAATTTTTCTTCTCTTTTAAGGTCCTTTGAACTCTTCCAAGAGAGTCTTTTGAATTGAAGACCAGTACATATGCACCCTTGAGGCTTACTTGGAGGTATTTTGCATTTGCTATCCTTTTCTGGGTTTGTGTTCTGATTTTCCCTATGGGGTTTCTATAATAGCTCCCTATGTCAGAGCTCTTTTTGTTTTTTTACTCATTTTTAAAGGTTGAGGTCTGCTTTAAGGGTACAAGGGAGATTGTCCCAAGCTTCCTCTGCAGAGTGACAGGAACTTCTTAGTGACTGCACTGGGGCCAGTGCTGCAGGCTTCCCCCACTGTGCTGAGTGACCTGACAAGTCCTGCCTGTTTTACTGGGGTTCAGAGAATCACAATTTGCCTTCAGTTGCATTGAAGGTCTTACAGCTGGTCTGCTGATCTGACCTTCTGCACAGGACAGAATAATCAACACTTCTGTATTCTGATTAAGCCTCCCACTAGATTCCCTGTGCCAGGTCGGCTTCCTTGTGCTGAATCTCCTCATGCTGAGACTGTGCAGGACCAAATTCCCTACTGCCCAATTGAGACAGACCTTTCCTGAAGTCCTTTTCAAGATATCTTAAGCTGGAAAATTATTACACTCTATATGTTAGTGGGTTCTGTCACTCCTAAATCCATTCAAAGGACTAATCTAATGTTATTTCTGAGGGAAACCAAGAGCTCAGATCATGTCCTGTCCACTCTCTGCTATCTTGACTCTGCTCCCCACTTAAATAACTTTTATTAAGAACCACATCTAAACTACATAGATATTCTTAAAGAGTATCTAGTATTAGGGGTAAAACAAATAGCTATTAAAATAAAAAAAGTATCTGTGAAAGTAATGTTAGAAAGCACTTACCAACCATAACAGATGTGTAGCTTTGTGCTGGATCAAATGGACACCTCCCTTTACCATCTTCATTTTTACCAACAAGTTCAAATGTTTTTAAAAGCTACAGTGACAAGAGAGTTTAACAGAAAGATAAACATTTGATCCTCACAACAATCCTGAGAGATAAGTAATATTATTATCTTTATTTTATAGTTGAGGAAATTGAGGCAAGCAAAAGTAAAGTGACTTGCCCAAGGTCATGCTTCTACTAACAGTTTGAGGCCACAACATCTAAGATCTAATTGATTAATAATTGTTAACATTTAATTCACAAGTTTTAAATTTGTATGATAAGAATGATTTTTTTTTAAGTATTACTTTTTGGAATCAATTTTATGTGAAGCAAAACAGCTCAATTATTAGATAACTAGAAAATATTTTTAATACTTGAGAGAAAAAAGTATAAACAGGAATGCTCCCCCCATTAGAGAAAGGATGAAGAGCACAGACCAGATCTATATACCAGATAATAATACCATTAACACCTCAATAAATTGTAATGCTTGGGGAATTCTAATTAATTTATCTAGATCAATCAATTAGAATTTATTAAGCCCTTACTTTATTGCAGGCACTATATAATACAAAGAAAAGGTAAAAATAGTCTCTGCTCTCAAGGAGCTTATGTTCTAAAGGAAAAACAACATATCCTTAAATTGGTATGGAGAGGATAATACAGAATACTTGGAAGATAGTCTTAGGATGGAAGTATTAGCATCTGGGGAATTAGTAAAGGTCTCAATAGGAGGCGGTGCTTGAGTTGAGCCTTAAAAGTAAGCATCATAATTAGAAGACTATGGCAATATTCCAGGGAGAGATGATGAAGATTGAATTAGGATAAAACTGTGAAGGGTAGAGAGTAACATGTGAATGATGGTTAAAAAAAATTCTAAGATTTCACAAATCATTAGATAGGTGAGTGAGTGAGAGGAGTTGAAGAAGACATGGAAGTTGAGAAATTGAGAGACTGGAAGGACATCAGTACCCTAGAAAACTTTTCCCACTCACAATGCTGTTTTGCCTGAAAATTTTTACATAAACCCAGGTATATAAATCAAACATTTACTAATAATAAACCATAATTTCAAGACCCTCACATTCAATTATAAGATCCCATATGGTTGCAAATCAGAGCTTAAGAAGTTGGGTCCTAGACTAAAAGAAAGAAGTTTGAAAAGGGCCAGGTTTACAACAGAAGATAATGAATGTTATTCTAGACACATTGAGCTCTGCAGGAATCACTTGAAATATTCAACATGCAATTGGTAATGTGCTATTGAAAATTAGGGGAAAGATTAGACCTGGACAGATAGATCTGGAAATTTTCAGCATAGAGATCATAATTGAACCCACAGAAATGAGATCAACAACTTAGAGAATACATAGAGAAAACAGAAGAGATCCTAAAACAGAGACTTCAGGGATACTTATGGTTAGTAGGAATGGCATGGAAGACAATAAAGCAAAGAAATCAGATAGAAGTGTCACAAAATTCCAAAGTCTCCAGAAGGAGGTGATCAATAGTATAAAATGTTATAGAGATCAAGGAGGATAAAAATTCATTAAATCTGTCAATCAAAAAATCACACGGAACTTTGGAGAAAATAATTTCACTTGAATGATCAAGGTCAAAAGTCAGACTGCAGAGCATTTAGAAGAGAGTGAGAAGAAAAGAACTATTTAAATACCATTTTTCAAGGTATTCAGTTTCAGTAGTTTAGCTGAGAAGGGGAGAACTATATGACAGCTGATAGTTATGCTAGGTTCTAGGAAAGATTTTTATTTTAATAGGGAGGCTTTTTAATAAAAGCCTCCCTATTAAAGTGTTTATGGTGCACTTTATAGTTTGTAAAGTTATTTATATCCATTATCTTATTTGATCCTCACAAAAACCCTGGAAAGTAATTACTATAAGCATTATTATCTTCATTTTATGGATGACAAAACTGAGGGTCAGAAAGAATATTAACTCACTCATGTTTATACAGTTAATAAATGCCAGAGATAGGATTTAAACCCAAATTTCTTTCACCTCCAAGTCCATGTTCCAAATCCATCTTTGATTAAAATCTTTCCAAAATGACTGTTCATTTTTCTGCTCTGGCAAGTTGAATATACTGAATAGAGTAAAATATTTCTTTAATGACTAAAGTTCTTGAAATAAACATCTATTCAAATTATAAAATACTAAAGATATGGTTCATAAGAAAACTATATTGAATCTATAATAGTGCTAGCAATCTGTTTCAAATAAATCCCTGCTGTCTGGTCCTCTCATCGGATTCATCCTTATAAAATAAGGATAAATATTAAGGGAAAAATTAATTAATTGAAATTCTTGTTATACTATTTTTTAAAAACAATTAAAAGGCATCCTCAGGCACATGGGACAGTTCAGTTCAATTAAATAAACATAATTTTCATGAATACAAAGACGTATGTGTACAAAACATTCTTTTTTCCTTGTTGTTGTTCATCATTCTTAAAGAGAATTATCTTAATATTATTTCATGTTAAATGTTGTAAAAATGTAAAAAAATCTCCCTCACAGTGGTTGGAAATCAAACTTTCTTAATTAATTCACTTAGATATCAGTAATGTGAAATAAAATAATAAAGAAGCAGTGTGCATATTTGGGGAACTTTCTGAGAAAAAGAATAAGTAACATAAGTTTAAAAATTCCATATGCAATCTTCTTTTTTGTTCTTTGGATACTTAAATATGCTTTCTGATGATTAAGTACAAATTTTTTTTAATCCATTTTAGAAAGAGGACTAACAAATCTGTAAAAATTAAGATATTTTTGAGAATTTATGGATTGTTAAAACAAAGAAGGAGATTCTAACGAGGACTTCAGGAACACACAGGAAGCTAACCAAAAGAAAGAACATGAATCAAATAAATACCCTATGCCTCAAACATTTATACAGAAAACCTTTAGAAGCCTAAAGGAAAAGAAAAAAATTTCAGGAGCAGAAGACATTTTACATCTAAAATGGATATTAAGGCATTTTAGCAGAGGCAAGGTCAAGGCCAGTATAAAGAATGGTAACATTTCAACATCAGACATAGCAGAAACACAAGTCAAATAGCATATGAGAAAACTTGAAGGCATTTTAAGTTTTTCTAGCTTTGGCTGTAAGATAAATCAGTCACAAAGAAGAGACTGGACTGAAGAGGATTTTAGTCTTTGAAATACTGTGAAGCAAAAACTGGCATAATAGCTAAACCTACTTAGCATAATTTTTAAAAGTTTAAATTTTAGTGAAAAGGATATAACATGGAAAAGGTAGATCATAGAGTACTAAGAACCAACATTTTTTCAGCACTATCATCCTAAATCACACTCAGAACCAAGCGTGCTCTTGTTATTTAGATCTGGTAGATAACAGATAAGCAACTTGTCTATAAATTATCATCTAGAGTTCTGAGAGGTTAATTGACATATCAACGGTCATCAGAGCTAGCATATCTATCAGATCCCAAATGTGGCAACAGTATCTACTAGAACTTTCCCATGTTTAACAGTCCCTGGCACATAGTGGGTATGTAATAAATGTTTACTAACACAATCATGATTCCTAAGGAATAAGTGACATATAAACTGGAATCTTTGAGATTAATTCATTAGTTCTGTCAAACAGTTTCTTGGCATTTTAGATTCTAATTGTGTTTCTTAATGTAAAGTTTGAATAAACCTTACCAGATGATCACAAGTTGGCTGAAATGCATTAGTACCACACACATATAGGGCACTATCATTAAGAAGTTGTAAGACTCGGATATAGTTGAGGCACTCTGTCTGTAATGAATAGAAAAAGGCAGATAAAAACCTACTCGGATAATTAAACACAGACTCTCAAGTATACTTTATTTATTTATTCATGAGCTTTAGAAGATACATTACCTACATTTAATTTTATTGGAAAGCTGAGCAAGACCCTGAAGCTGACCTAACTCATTTAATCATGCTTGTCAGATTGCTATTCAAGTGCAAAACTGACTTCAGTTTGGATATAAACTTATATTTGAAAAAAGAGTGATGACAATGAAGCTAAAAAGGTTGCCTATAATTTTGGTTCAGAAAACAGTTACAAAATAACTCGGGACTCTTACAGAAACACCCAATCTGCTGCCTGAACTGACAAGTTTGTGCCAAATGGCACACTATCAAGAGTGCAGGGATGTCCCTCGGATTTTCTTCTCTTGAACTTTACCCCTCCATCCTTGGAAGATATTTAACAGAGAATGAAGTTTTTTTCACCACAGTTCAAATAGCTGGGTGAAGTACTTATCCTATGCCAAAGGGATGAAACATAAACAGAGGGAAAGTGGCATATGTGTGATGTGCATCAAACAACTATCACAACTACAGAAAATGTGAGAGCTGGCAGAGAGCTCAACAGCTGGCCCATCCAACCCATAGAACAAAGGATTCCCCCAACTGCAGTATACCCTGCAAAAGATTGTCTGGGGCAAACCTTGTTACTCACAGTGATCTGTCTCTAATACTGAGAACACTAAGGGTTCAACCCTGTTCAGAGGAAAGATGTCCAATACCAATTAAAACAACTAAGAAAGAGAATAAAGATCTCCTAAATAAAATAAAAAATACCTTTAAGAATCTATAAGTACTAACAGACCAGAATTTATTTAGCTACATATGGCCAAGTCTATGACAAACTCAGCTGAGAAAAATATGTGTATTTTAAACTGGCTTGAAGTAATTCATAGCTATAAAAATATCTTACAATGAAAAACCTCTTTGACCACATGTCTCTTACTAAGTCATGAGGTATAAACAGAAAAATTTTGATATTTAGCAATTCCTCTTTTGATGTGGAAACACTAGAACTTGTTAAGACTGAGAAGAAAGCATGATGGGAAAAAATGGGAAATGGAAAGGAGGCAAACAAGGGTGAAGGAATCTCTGGGGAGCTGTAGACACAAAAGGTTTGTAAAATGGGGAACTCAATGAGGAACAATCTGGCTTAGTTGTACTAGGCACAAAAATATCAATTAAGGTCTGAGCCAGAATTAAACTCTAGACTTCTAAGATGGGCTCCAACCACAGCGGTCCAATTCTAAGTTAATGTCTAATACAAAACATACTTTTGTCTTCTCTTTAAATTCAGAACTAAAAATTATCTTGTTTCTGAGGTCTGTACTTTTAGGGAACAGGTTAGTTTCACAATCCAAGAATCTAGACTATAAGTAAAGAACACCATTTTAGACACTGTCCAGGAAAAAAGACAGAGTGATGGCTTTAAATACAGGGAAAAGAGGAAATGGGTCATGACATTAGTAAACTGAAAACATAGGTTCCTGCTAGAATACCTAGAAATCATTTTATAACTTAGGCTGGGGTTGCCTTGGGAAGCCCAAAACAAGTAAGCATGAGCAAAAAACAAGGCAATTACCACAGATCCAAAATAGCTCTGCAAAGTGTTTCAGGCCACTGTTGTAAGCTACTCGCTATTTCAGAAGTAACCAATAAGTGATAATAGCTTGAAAGAGAATTGCAAAGTCCTTAAAAATTATCATTCGTTGAAACAAATAAATTATTGGTTTACATTTCAGAATACTAGCCTCTGGGGGTTAAAATATTCAGATTCTATTTTGTGACAAAGCTGAATGGAAAGAAGTTACCTGTTTAGATTTGCCCTTTTCAGAACATTTGGCTTTTTTATCTTCAGTAACTTTCCAGTATACCTAGGGGGAGGAGGAAAAACACCAATTTCATTAGATTTTAACTTTTTTAAAAGGCGAGTGGCAGTATAATGAACAACTCCAGAATCACATAATATAAACAAATACACAGATAACTGATTTTAAACTCCAGGATAGTGTTTTTTGTAAAAACTGAATTTCAAAATGTTAAGTTCATACTCATCATTGTAAGTAATCTTGGCATTGGATAAAACTACTAAACATGATGTCTACATTCAAACCACTTTCTTTTGGTAATAGTGGAAGGAGCAATTAAATTTAATCCAAAATTTTCTCTTGTTTTATTAAACACAATTACAACTAAATTAGAAAGATTAAATTTCTTTAAAGTATTGAAAATAAAAAAATGAAGCAAAAATAAAATTCCTTTCAAATTTCTAAGATTTTTTTATGCCAAACTTCTCCCTACTCTCTTAATAAAGCAAAAATTATATAAATGAAACAATAATAAAAAGCAACTGCAATCAGATTAAATGCAAAGACTATCTTTGATCTTGTGGAGCTGATTATAAAACATAACTTCCTCAGAATGTTAAGATAGATGGGGTACTAAATATATATTGTCACATGGGGTTGGTTTTGCTGAAATCTTTATTTTTATTTAACCCAAAAATGGATTAAATAAGTTTTATCATAAAGTAAATATAACAAAAGAAAAAATAAATGATATTTTTAAAATCATCAAAATATCAATAGTATAGAAATATAAACAAAGGTTTTTATTTTGAATATGTTAGGCAAAATGTAATGAATACCAGTTTTGCCTGGAAAATAGTTTAATTTTTTCTCATAATATGAATATTTTTTACTTTGATGTTATTCGGTCTTGTCTGATTTTTCGTGACTTCGTTAGGGTTTTCTTGGTAAAGATACTTCAGTAGATTGCCATTTTCGTCTCCAGTTTATTTTACAGATGAAAAAACTGAGGCAAATAATATTAACTTTGACCAGTGACACACTGCTAATGAATGTCTGAGGCCACATTTCAAGTGAGGAAGTTGAATTTGGTGCTATAACCATTGTGCTACCTTGCTGCTTCCAGAATATAAATAGGGCTTTGAACTCCTTACTTCTGAGAGGCAAAAATTTTTTTCATTTATTACAAGGGAGCCCAATTTTACACAAAAGCCAAAGTGAGGATGAAGATGACAATGATAATATAGAGATTGTCATACTGAGAATTGAATCCAAAAATAAATCAACTAACACTGTGATACAAAAGGGAAAGGCTTCTGCTTCCAGTTAGGTTATTAAGTAGTTTCCACTGAATATCTGGTGAACTTTGACCGAATGGAGTAAAACTTTAAAAAACAAAACATGATTCTAAGTAATCATTATATGTAATACAGAAATCAACTTGTAGGCAAAAGTTTAAGTTTGCTGCCTTCAAAATTATCTTACTAGGATACCTAGAGCAGAAGAATACCAATATACCTTATTTATAATGGCTGGTTTTTTATATTTCATAACTAATGATAATTTTTTTCCTTCCAGTATTATGAAAAGAGTAAAGAAAGAAGTTGGATTGGATGATTTTCAAGGTCTCTTCCAATTCTAAAATCCTAGGATTCAATATTTTCAGAGGTGTGCTTTGTATTTCATAGGAAGTTGCAAAGATCTTCTGCAAATCATTAATTATTAGGTATTTTTTCCCCACCAAAAATATTATGTTCACTAAGCAAAAATAGATGGTTTCTACAACATGCCTTGATGGCCTAGTTTGGTGGCCCTTTCTTTGTAATCCTTGTAATCAAGGAGGCTGAGGCTGATGGATCTGAGCTTTAAAAATTCTGAGATGCAGTGAGTTAATCTAATTGGGGATCGGCACTAAGTCCAGCACCAATATAGGAAATTCCCAGGGGAAGGGAGCCACTAGTCTAAAGAGAGATTAATGAGCCCAGGTCAGAAATAAAGCTGTTCAAAAATTCCCTATCAACAGTAGGATTAGGGTCATGAGTAACTACTGAATTTCTAGCCTAGCTGAGAGAGGGATATCCAGTCTTAAGAATTAAAAAAAAAAAAAAAAAAAAAGCCTCATGATTCTTGTGGCAAGTAGGTTAAATTCTTTAAGGTTTTAAAAATCATTAGAATATTTACAAAATTATTTTCATAACAGATATACTAAAGCCAACTTTAAGTACAATTGGATTATATTAAAATCTGGATATCATGAAGACAGAAATAATTCTCATCCAAGATAAGTATCTTCTTTTTGATATTAAAACTCATGACTAGGTGGTAACATAAAACAGATATTAATTTTTAAATGAAGGGATTTATCATTATTGAATTGTTAATTTTCAAGTGTTTTTGCTATTTTCTTTTAACATTCCTTCTTCCTTAATTTAAAGAGGAATTCAAGGATGTCATTCACCTAATCCCTAAACCATACTATCATCATAATACTTATTCTAACTAGAAGTGGGACAAAATACATGATTAAGGATTGTAAAAGAGGTAGACTGGTCAAGTACTATTAGAATGGTACAGTACATTGATATACCTAGGATAATAAAAGAGTAAGAGAAAGGTCACCTACTACTATATTGAATAGATTCTCTTTGAAAAATATGACAAATTATGGATGAGAAAAGAATTATTAATGAACTCTTCCTCTTCTAATTACCTTATATTTGCTTATCTGTAAACATATCCTAAACTCCCAATAAAAAGCAAACTCCTCCAGGGGAAGGGACATTTAGGTCTTTGTTTTTCTAGCACAACACCTTTTATTTACTAGGCATTTAATATTTGTTTACTGAAATTGTTAATGCTGTAAAGTTACCATGCATATAACTTGTAAATAAAAGGCTATTAAATTAAATATATATATATATATTTGTTTGCTGAGCTGATTTTAATTGTTTAAAATATATGCACTGGGTTGATTGAATTTGGAAAGAAAACTAAAATGGAGATAAATATGTATCCATACCTCATGCTGTTTTTCAGCAATGTTAAGTGAATTCACAGCAAAAATCACTTCTCTGGCTCCTATGTATAAAGTGTCTTTTATTTTGCTTAGCAACAAAGTTGAATAGTTTGAGATTCCTGGCTCATGAAAATGTATAAGACGTACTTCTATAAAGGAAGAAAAAAGTGAAAATAACACAATTAAGTCAATAATGGAAATATTTTCAATACAGGCAGTACAGGCAGTAATCTATTTTGGACATTTTACTGATGCTATCTCAAAGCAACATCTTAGTCCAAGACCCTTTATGAAATAGTAATAAAAGAACAACACTGGATATATCCTAGGATTAGATTGCTAGTGTAGAACACTAAAAAGGTAATTTCTAAGTACCAAGCAATTCTTTCTTTTATATGGAAAGGAGAATCTTGATTGTTTAAAAAAATGCCCACTTTTAAAGGTAATATATTTATTTGATCCAATTCTACTTTCTTGGGTAATGGGTTATAATAAAAAAATTCATAATCCAACTTCATAGGGTTATAATAGTTTAGAAAGTACAAGAATAGAACTGGAAGGCATTTTAGAGGCTACCTTGTTCAATTTCCACATTTTACTAATGAGGAAAATAAGGCCCAAAGAGATTAAATGATTTGCCCAAGGTCATAAGGTTATAAGCGGCAAAGCCTGGATTTAAAAACCCCAGTGTCTTTCCACTATACCAAGCTATCTCCAGTGGATCTCTATAACAACTTACACTTAAATTGTTAACTGAAAATGCCAGTTGTTAAAATGCCAGTTGTTAGGGTAGTTTAAAAGCAAAACATCACACCATAATCAGTAAAGCTTCGTAACATCTCTACATTTAAATTTTGTCTAGCTATGTTTTTTTGTTTGTTTGTATGTTTTAACTATGAAATGAAACCAAAAGCTTCACTTTTGAGTATCTGCATATCCATAGAATAAAAGAACTACAAATCTAATGTAAAAAAAAAAAAAAAAACAAAGAGGATTCTTCTTTTTTACAAATTAAAAAACCAAGAGACAGGGAGGTCAGATACTTCTCAAAGGTAGTAAGAATCAGAAACAGTTTGATTGCGTGTCATCTAAGACTACAGGGCCAGTGTTCTTTTTACTATACCATGGTAATCAATAAAGCATTTTACTTCAGTATTTTAAAAACCCATAAAATATATGGCATTTATTTTCCATCTATATTTACTGCCCAAAACAGTAGTAACAGTTATGTAAAACATAATAAGTAGTATAATTTTCAAAGAAGAACCAGTACTCTTTTCTGTTCTGTCTAGCCAATATCTGGTCAATATCTCTTGGATTTCCACACATAATACAAGTTGAATAAGTATTGTTTACTTCTTTCAAATTTTGTCAATTGGGAGAGATGTGCAATGATTTACTTACTGAAAGTAGTATCCCTTCTTTCAAAATATCTTTTAGTACTGTGATCACTGTGAAGACAGTGATCTGTCTTTTAAAAAGTTTTTTTTTTAAGTTTTTAATGATGCATAGTGATTCACATCACTGTATTGCTTTCTAGTCAGCATCACTCTATCTTCTCCACAAGCATGTGAAATACATTATTAAAACTTTTGTTAAATACACTGTATTCATGAAATAGTAGACAGTAAATGCTTAATGTCCTTGTGAGGCATAAGTGAGTGCTTGTGAGGCAATGAGTAATTAAAGAAAAAAATTTTCATAAAGCTAAACTGCTACTGTGTAAATTTCAGTGAGGTGGACACCATTTTCAATGTTCAAGTCCATAGCATTTATATGAAATACTTAGAACTGTCATTTTCTTAATGTAGCAGCAAAAAATAGAACAATGAACATAATTAATTACTTTTATGTTTCTTTTTGTTGTTTAAAAATCAAACCAATGGCATAGTTCTGTTTACAAACCAAGACATAGATAATTTTTTACAGTTTAAAAAATAACAATAAATAAGATATTGTGGAGAAAGAGCTCTAAGAGCACATCTTTATTTTTAAATGTGAAAACTAATTTTAATAATTTGGCTTCTGACACATAATACACTATAAAAATAGATCTGCTTACACGTGAAACTACAATTATCAGTTATAGGTTTTTAAACAGTATTCTTCTAATTATAATTTCATATGATTAATATGAAATATAGCAGGAAACTGACTTTATAATTTTAATTGAATGCCTAATGGCTAATAGCTCAAATGACCTTAATAGCTTTTTAAGTTGAAGCTTAAAGTTTAAGTAAATAGGAATTCAAGTGAAAATCCATCATTATATGGCCAAAAAATAAATCAAGTAAAAATCCCAGAAAACTCTGTCCAAGTTTTACTCTTACCTTTTTGCTCCCAAGTGATTCTAGGTATTGGACCAAAAGCAACTGTTGTTCCAAATGACAAAAACAAAATTATGAAGAATCCATTTAAAGCCATATTAAGCATCTTCATAGGGTGGTAGTTGTTGAGCAGAAGCAGGAGCAAATGTCTTCAACTTATTATATATCAGAAGGAGAATATTGTTGCAACAACATAAGAATTAATAACATGCAAATAAACTCATAAATTAAGGTATCCAAAAGGTTATTTCTCTGAAGGAGTACTTCTTTTCCAGCATGACAGATGAAGAGAAACTCCACCCCTGAGTCTTTTCTTAAATATTATGCTGTCTTTGAAGAACATTCTTCTCCATGGTCTTGAGAGAAAATGTTAACTGCAGAGAAGTGAAAATGAAAGTGATTAAAAGATTAAAATGTAATAATTTCTGCTTTTCAGTTTTTCTGTTCCTTTGTTGAAAATTTGAGAAATATTTTCTTATTGTTTCTTTCTTGTCAAGTCTGTTGTAAAAAAAAACTTAGCAGGTACAAGAAGAGAAATACTTACAGTATGGCATCTTTAGATGCATATTAGTGCTCATCATTGCAAAAAGATTGGAAATTCCTGAACTACAAAGGTACAAGAAAAGGAATCTCTGTCCAATATAGAGAGATTCTCTACTGTAAGACTGAGAGAAGAAAAATGCAAGATGTTAATGCCTTCTAGATCTCACTAATCTAATACCTCAGAGGTCAGTGGAGACCTAAAGGAAGAGGTTTATGGGTGATCAATTAAAAGATTTCCCCAATTCTCTATGTGGTAGTGAAGTTAAAAGTTGTGGAAATTAATTCAGTTATCTGTTTTTCTTTGCAACATTCCCTTTTCTATTAACACCAGTGATGTCTGGAAGACAACACCAGTACTAGTATAATTTCTATAACAAGACAACTTCAGTGAAAAAAAAAAAAGGGCAAATATCAAATATTGTTATAAAGTATAAATTGGTAAGTTATGAGTCACCAACCATTTTGCATTTAACCAGGCTTTTATATACACTTTTTATCTATAGGAGAAGCACGTAGACAGATAGCTCTGCCTATCTACTCTTCTGCCAAATTCCTAAAAGCTGAGTCAGAAAAGATAAAAACTGCAATTAGAGAGATGTTGGAGGATGAAGGGTGCGTGATTCCCATTTCCCTTGTCTATTTCCTTTGTAATAAAGTTAACATGGGGTTCTGTGGGTTTCCTCTCCTCTTATTTAGTTCACAAATATTCCTTGAGAGTAAAATAACACCCAAGGATATTCTATACTTCCCACAAGAAGCTTCAAAATGAGCAAAAAAAAAAAAAAAAAAAAAAAAGACCCAGTCATGCTATGAAATTAATATCAATTTATCTCATATATCATACTGTTTAGCAGTTAGAAGGATATATATTTTAATCATACAGTCTAATCAGTACTCAGAAGTATTTTCCAATCAATATAATATCTTCAACAGGAGATCATTCAGATTGCTGCAAGACCTCCAATGAGGGGAAATCAATCAATCACCTTTTGAAGCAGTCCATTTCACTTTTAGGTAGCACTAATTGATGAGAATTTTTTCCTAAGATCAAGATTAAGTTTGCTTCTTGAGGATTTCTATCCATTGTTCCTAGTTATGCCTTCTTAGGCTAAAAGAAACAATTTTAATGCTTACTTCATATTATAGCCCTTCAGGTTCTTAAATGTAATTATTATTATTTCCTCTTAATCTTCCCTTCTTTATGTTAAACATATCTAGTTCTTTTCATTTGATTCTCACATGACATAAACGCAAGTTTCTTTATATTCTGGTTGCCCTCATCTGGACACATTTCATCTTATCAATGCCTTCTTTAAATGTAGTGCCCAGAATCGAACACAATACTTCAGATGAGATTTGAGAGGGCTAAATACAGAGATAATGAGTTCCCAAAATAGTGGAAGCCAAAGATATTGTTTACTCTTTTTAATCATGTTTGTTTCTTCATGACCCCATTTGGGGTTTTCTTGGCAAAGATACTGCAGTAATTTGCCATTTCCTTTTCAGCTCATTTTGCAGATGAGGAAACTGAGGCAAACAGGGATAAGTGATTTACCCAGGGTCACACAGGCAGTAAGTATCTAAGGTTGGATTTGAACTTAGGTATTCCGGACTCCAGACTTGATTCTCTCTTTATCCATTACTCTGCCACGCTGTCCTGAAGCCAAAGATATCAGCAGCTCTTTTGGATGCCACAAAAATTGTTGACTCATGAGTTTTTGTTTTGGTTTGATTTTTAAAGAAAAATATAGCACCATAGTTGCCTTCTTTGCCATCATAACTCCTCCTCTCCACTAGGGATAGCTGCTTTGTCTTGTGGCTAAGACCTTGGTAATATAGTTGTACACCCTATCCTACATTTTCGTGTAACAGAGACTTCCTAAAACATCAGCACGCTCTCATGACAGTCTTTATTGAATACAAAACAACATTATTCTTTAGAGATTTTAGGCATTCATGGTAGGAAGAAAGGAAATCTAATTCCACCATCTGACGAATGGTTGGGTACCCAACAATGTAGAACCAAATAAACCTGTGAAGGTCTTTTTAACTGGATAACTGGAGGTAGTCAGATCAGTCTTCCAGATAGTCTCTAGCTCATTCCCCCTTTGTTGAGTAATCTTCAGAATTTCAGGACATTCTTAATGCTTCACCACTGGGGTCTGTTAGGCTTGTATGCTACCAACTCTGATGAAATGGACATATTTCTTGGATACTGTTACTGTTGCAGTTTTCTTCTACTTCTTTAGACTGTCTATGATAATCTAAGTATTCAGGTTCAGGTCCCATTTCCCTTAGAGCCCGGAGAAAAAGGACATTTGTTGCAGACAGTATCCTTGCTACTAGTTCAGAACTTTTTGCTTTTCTGTCTGAGTCAACAGCCTGTGGCTCTGATACTTCTATATTTCTTTTTCTACGAGGATATAAAAGTTTTGGGCATCACTCATAACCCCAGTTTTGGGGGGGGGTTTTTTGGCTGGCTTCCATGTAGTTGATTACATCCAGTCTTATACAAAGAAATGTTCTGTAGGTGCTAGATTTCTGGATCAGGTACCTAGAAGCCTGGTGATGTCTGTATGGAACATTTCAATGATCAGCTTCCTGGAGAGGCTGTGCAAGTAAGCAGGAAGGCTTGCGATCTCAGCAACCTCATTCAAGATCAACAATTTCCTTCTCTGGTCCTCGTATGTCTCTTTCAAAAGAGAGGTCAGTCTTTTGACTTTTTGATAATTAAATTAATGACTCACTGAATTTTGCAGTCTCTTGGAATTTTTTTTTTTGTTTGTTTTCCCAGTTGAGAATAAGTATATTTAATTTCATTTTACTAGATTTAGACAAATGCTCTTGACCACGATGTTAAACTCAAATAGAAACAGATCCCTCAAGTCATCTATTGATTTAGGAAATACAAATGAAAATCATCTATGTTGTATTGTATTTTCATTTATTTTGTTAAACATTTTCGAATTACATTTTAATCTAGTTCTGGCTATATTGGCTCACATTTGATCTCTTTTTTATTCACTTTCAAGAAATCTGTATATCCAAACTGCCATCACTATGTTAGCTATTCCTGCCAGTTTTATAAAAAACTCTAATTTCATGAATGTGCTATCATCAAAATTAGTTGGGGGGGGTACCCCCATTGAATGGGGGATACCCCATTGAAGACCTCCTGCCTAACCAGTTCTGAATACAAAATATTGTCAAGGAAATACCACTTCATTTACTCCACAGCATAATATAAAATGCTTTATCAAAACCTTGTTAAATCCAAATAAACTATAAACACATACACAGAGTATTTTACTCATCAAACAACTTGATAACTCAGCCAAAAAAAGGAAAAAAAAGATTAATTTGGCATGATTTGTTCTAATTGAATTCATATTGGCTTTTTGTACATGAGGGAGTTACAACAATGGAGCAAGCTGATGAAGTCTATGTATATATGAGAAGCCAATTATACTGTAATTACTAAAAATGTCTAATATTTTAAAATTTTAAGATATCATATTAAATATGCTAAACTATTCTTGAGTTTCCCCAATACTTTGTCGAGATATTTTAAACTCTCCAACATGCTTTACTCAACCAGGCTTTAAAAAAAAAAAAAAAAACTGTTAATCTTTGATAAAGATTGAGTACTTAGGAGAGATTAGATAACTGCTCTGCTATATAATTAGAGCTGGGTTAATCTACAAATAGCACCTCATTTCTGTTAAGAGGTTATTAAGAGATTTCATTTGGATGATCTCAACTTCCTTGATTTTTATTTTTCATTTTATCTTATATAGCAGGAGTTCTTAACCTGGGGTACATGAACTTTAAAAAAAAAAAAAATATATATATATATATATACACATACACACACACATACATATATGTACATATATATAGATCTATATGCACACATATGTATATAAATTGTATTCTGAATATGAATTATTTGGAGAAGTTTCATAGGCTTTAACAGGCTCCTAAAGAGGTCCATAAAGCAAAATCTTAAAGGAATCCTTCCTTTAAGTGTGTTTAATAACCTTGTATTTACTATTTTATTCATAAAGTTCCCATCTATCACTTAGTAGTTACTCAAGTATTTTATAAATTCCATAGTTATACGAAATGGAATTTTACTTTCTATGCCTTCCCAATAAATTCACTTGGTAAAATATAGAAATGCTGTGGGTTTATTTCATATCCTACAACTTTGATAGTAATTGTTTCAACAATTTATTTTTTTTTGGTCAATTCTGTGGAGTTTTCTAATCACACATCACAGCACCTGCCAAAAAATAAAAGTGATAATTTGTTTCTTCTTTTTCTGTGCTTATTAGTTTAATTCCATTTTTAAAAAATATATTATATCAGTAGTTCTTGGTTTTATATATACATTATATTATTTACCATGTTAAGGAAGGATTACTTTTTTTTTTTGTTTCCCCCCCAATAGAAATGGGTTTTACATTTTATTGAAAAGTGTTTTTGGGTCTACTGATATAACCATATAATTTTTGTTTTTCTTGTTAACAATGCAATCACTTATATTTGTAATGTTCCTAAAATTAAACCAACTCTGAATTCTTTGTGCAAATTCACAATGTAAAATGTTTAGGATGAACTGCTGTAGTCTCTCTTTGCTTATTTTGACTCTCCTTGTTTAGATATCAAGACCCAATTAGTAAATGTAAATAACAAATGTGCTTGTTTTCCTCAGAAACTCAGGAGGATCTTCCCCTCCCAGACTGGATTTTTTTTTTTTTACTAGGCCTTCCTTTGCCTTAATTCTACCTAGCCTTAATCATTGAATGGGTTGTTGCCTCAGTCAAACTAAGACCTGTTAAAGATCTTGGCTTAAAAAGGTCAAAGTCTCTCACTGTATTCAAGGTCATTTTAACTCATCCTGATCTATATCTTGCCTCTGGACCCAGAGGGCACTGAAGGAGAACATAAGGCTGGTAATTTTGCACTGCCCACTCTTATATAAATCCAATTCATTTGCATGTAATAGCATCACTTCCCTAAAGTCATGGTTCTCTTTGAGAATGAAAAACAATCAATCAAGATCATATATGTAATGCTGAAAGAACTAGGTGGAATCCTTTCTCTCTTTGCAAGTAGTTTCGATAATATTGGAATTTTTTTTTTTTTAAATTGGAAAGAAGTCACTTGCAAATCCATCTACCTAATCCTTTTCTTTGAGGGCTATTTTATATTTTTTCAATTTTTTTTTCCCCGAAAATTAGGCTGTTACAATGTTTTCTTTCTTTTTCTACTGCTCTAAAGTATTTTCTATTTTTGGACACATTTATCCGTTTAATTTAATTTTTTTAATTAAAAAATTTTATTAAAGCTTTTTGTTTACAAAACATATGCATGGGTAATCTTTCTTCATTGACCCTTGCAAAACCTTCTGTTCCAAATTCTTCCCTCCTTCCCCCTACACTCCCCAGATGGTAGGTAGTTTAAATATGTTAAAATAGTTGTTAAATCCAATATATCTATCTATACACATTTATACTTGCTGCACAAGAAAAATCAGATCAAAAAGGAAGAAAAAACTGCAAAAGAAAACAAAACGCAAGAGAGAGTGAGAATGCTATGTTGTGGTCTACACTAGTTCTTACTGTCCTCTCTCTGGATGTAAATAGCTCTCTTCATTACTGAGCAAGTGGAACTGGTTTGTATCATCTCATTGTTAAAAACAGTCTAAGTTGTCAGTTTTATTGACATATAGCTGAAATAATTTCTAATAATATTCTTTTTCTTTTGCTTGTTTTTTCCTTTTCACTTTTTTTTGTTCCTGCTAATTAGGCTTTTTTCATTTTTAAAAACAAAATTAGCCAATGGCTTATTTATTAAATTGGTTTTAAAAAAGTAAGTTCCTATAATTCAATAGATTTTTTTTAATCCAATTTTATTATTCCTTCTTTTAATTTTATGATTTCTATTTTGGTGTTTAAATGGGGTTTCTCTATTAACTGGCTTACTATATTTTTAGTTATATGCCAAATTCACAGATTTATTCTTTTTACTTTGGTTGATCTCCAGAATCTTTTTAAACTTTTCTTCAATGGCCATTTTATAATTTTTATTTTATTAAGTTCAATAAAGGACATGCTCAATATTTATGTTTTTCTGTATGAAGCTTTAAATGTCCTAATAAATGGCAAATTATTGTAAAAAAATTTTTTCTGATCTACATTTTAAGTTTCTCTTTACTCTTTTTTCCCTGATTCTTTGCTCATATTTTCACATTTCCACTTGGCTCTGATCTTTTCATTCAGAATGCTTATTTTATTTTTTTTTTCAGAATGCTTATAATACTTCAATTTCGTTAAAAGTCCATTTCTTATAATCCACAACTTTAGCAAAGTTGCTGGTTATAAAATAAACCCACATAAGTCATCAGCATTCTTATATATCACTAACAAAATCCAACAGTCAGAGTTACAAAGAGAAATCCCATTTAAAGTAACTACTGATAATATAAAATATTTAGGAATCTATCTGCCAAGGGAAATTCAGAAACTTTATGAGCAAAATTACAGACCACTTTTCACACAAATTAAGTCTGATCTAACCAATTGGAAAATTATTAAATGCTCTTGGATAGGGCGAGCAAATATAATAAAGATGACAATATTACCTAAACTAATCTATTTATTTAGCTATACCAATCAGACTCCCAAAAACTATTTTAATGACCTAGAAAAAATAACAACAAAGTTCATATGGAAAAACAAAAGGTCAAGAATTTCAAGGAATTAATGAAAAAAATCAAATGATGGTGGCTTAGCTGTACCAGATCTAAAATTATATTATAGAGCAGCAGTTACCAAAACTATTTGGTATTGGCTAAGGAATAGATTAGTTGATCAGTGGAATAGATTAGGTTCAAGGGATAAAACAGTCAACAAATATAGCAACCTAGTCTTTGACAAACCCAAAGATCCCAGCTTTGGGGATAAGAACTTACTGTTTGATAAAAATTGCTGGGAAAATTGGAAACTAATATGGCAGAAACTAGGCATTGATCCATACTTAACACTGTACACCAAGATAAGGTCAAAATGGGTTCATGACCTAGGCATAAAGAATGAAATTATTAATAAATTAGAGGAACATAGGATAGTTTACCTCTCAGACCTGTGGAAGGGGAAGGTCTTTATGACCAAAGCAGAACTAGAGATCATTACTGATCACAAAATAGAAAATTTCGATTATACCAAACTGAAAAGTTTTTGTACAAACAAAACTAATGCAGACAAGATTAGAAGGTAAGCAATAAACTGGGAAAAGATTTTTACAGTCAAAGGTTCTGATAAAGGCCTCATTTCCAAAATATATAGAGAATTAACTCTAATTTATAAAAAATCAAGCCATTCTCCAATTGAAAAATGGTCAAAGGATATGAACAGACAATTCTCAGATGAAGAAATTGAAACTATTTCTAGTCATATGAAAAGATGCTCCAAGTCATTATTAATCAGAGAAATGCAAATTAAGACAACTCTAAGATACCACTACACACCTGTCAGATTGGCTAAAATGACAGGAAAAAATAATGATGATTGTTGGAGGGGATGTGGGAAAACTGGGACATTGATTCATTGTTGGTGGAGTTGTGAACGAATCCAACCATTTTGGAGAGTAGTTTGGATCTATGCTCAAAAAGTTATCAAACTGTGCATACCCTTTGATCCAGCAGTGTTACTACTGGGATTATATCCCAAAGAGATTATAAAGAAGGAAAGGGACCTGTATGTGCACGAATGTTTGTGGCAGCCCTTTTTGTAGTGGCTAGAAACTGGAAACTGAATGGATGTCCATCAGTTGGAGAATGGCTGAATAAATTGTGGTATATGAAAATTATGGAATATTACTGTTCTGTAAGAAATGACCAACAGGATGATTTCAGAAAGGCCTGGAGAGACTTTTTTTTTTTTTAATTTTATTATTTTTTTTTTTTATTTAATATCCTTTAATTTACAGGATATATACATGGGTAACTTTACAGCATTAACAATTGCCAAACCTCTTGTTCCAATTTTTCACCTCTTACCCCCACCCCTCCCTAAATGGCAGGATGACCAGTAGATGTTAAATATATTAAAATATAACTTAGATACACAATAAGTATACATGACCAAAACATTATTTTGCTGTACAAAAGAATCAGACTCTGAATTATTGTACAATTAGCTTGTGAAGGAAATCAAAGATGCAGGTGTGCATAAATATAGGGACTGGGAATTCAATGTAATGGTTTTAGTCATCTCCCAGAGTTCTTTTCTGGGTATAGCTAGTTCAGTTCATTACTGCTCCATTAGAAATGATTTGTTGATCTCATTTGTGAGGATGGCCTGATCCATCAGGACTGGTCATCATCTAGTATTGTTGTTGAAGTATATAATGATCTCCTGGTCCTGCTCATTTCACTTAGCATCAGTTCGTGTAAGTCTCTCCAGGCCTTTCTGAAATCATCCTGTTGGTCATTTCTTACAGAACAGTAATATTCCATAATTTTCATATACCACAATTTATTCAGCCATTCTCCAACTGATGGACATCCATTCAGTTTCCAGTTTCTAGCCACTACAAAAAGGGCTGCCACAAACATTCGTGCACATACAGGTCCCTTTCCCTTCTTTATAATCTCTTTGGGATATAATCCCAGTAGTAACACTGCTGGATCAAAGGGTATGCACAGTTTGATAACTTTTGAGCATAGGTTCCAACCTATCCCCCAAAATGGGGGGATTCGTTCACAACTCCACCAACAATGAATCAATGTCCCAGTTTTCCCACATCCCTCCAACAATCATCATTATTTTTCCTGTCATCTTAGCCAATCTGACAGGTGTGTAGTGGTATCTTAGAGTTGTCTTAATTTGCATTTCTCTGATTAATAATGACTTGGAGCATCTTTTCATATGACTAGAAATAGTTTCAATTTCTTCATCTGAGAATTGTCTGTTCATATCCTTTGACCATTTTTCAATTGGAGAATGGCTTGATTTTTTATAAATTAGAGTTAATTCTCTATATATTTTGGAAATGAAGGCCTGGAGAGACTTACACGAACTGATGCTGAGTGAAATGAGCAGGACCAGGAGATCATTATATACTTCTACAACAATACTAGATGATGACCAGTTCTGATGGATCAGGCCATCCTCAGCAACGAGATCAACCAAATCATTTCTAATGGAGCAGTAATGAACTGAACTAGCTATACTCAGAAAAAGAACTCTGGGAGATGACTAAAAACCATTACATTGAATTCCCAATCCCTACAGTTATGCACACCTGCATTTTTGATTTCCTTCACAAGCTAATTGTACAATAATTCAGAGTCTGATTCTTTTTGTACAGCAAATAATGTTTTTGGTCATGTATACTTATTGTGTATCTAAGTTATATTTTAATATATTTTAACATCTACTGGTCATCCTGACATTTAGGGGAGGGGGTGGGGGGGTAAGAGGTGAAAAATTGGAACAAGAGGTTTGGCAATTGTTAATGCTGTAAAGTTACCTATGTATATATCCTGTAAATAAAAGGCTATTAAATTAAAAAAAAAAAAAAAAAAAAAAAAAGTCCATTTCTTTCCTCCAGATTTCCAGGTCATGTGAAAAAAGAAGGCAAGCTAGAAATTTCCTCCAGTTTTCACAACTTCTTAAACCTCTCCAAAACAAGAAGTGATCTTCCTGTAGGGTATTCTCTACAATCTAAAAAAACCTGAAGAACTCAACAGCAGAGAAAGCTATATCCTCTATTCTACCAATTTCCACAGCCTGGCATGGTAGCACAACCTGAAACACAAATGTGTGTGCTTCAGCAATTTTCTTTCTGCTGTAATAGTCTTTGCTAACTACCCTCCCTATCCTGAGCTGGGACCCTCATGATACCAATTCTCAGGCAAAAAGCAACTGAATTTAATTGAGACTATCCACATATCCTGTGCAGCAGAGGTGGAGATACGAGTAAAGAATAAAGCTTGCTCTGGCGTGGATTGCAATTATGGCAGCATATTATGCTGTAGTAGTTCTCAAGCAGAGAAGTAAGGAATAAAGGGAACTGGAGTAAGGCACCAGCAAGAGGATCCAAAAATTCTAAGGGATAGGGGGATAACATCCAGTAGATATCAGTTCTATTCCCCACCATGAGGCACTTGAAGCAGAAACTAAGGCTGGTGAAAAGGGAAATACCTGAGCATAGGAGATTTAGACAGCTTTAAGGTCTACCTTTTGGAGGAACAACCATTGAAAGAGTCAGAAAATAAACAAGAGGTGAATAAAATGGGGGAAAAAAGATAAAATTTTGAGAATAAGCAAAAGAAGTAAATATATTCTCTATAGTAAACTGATAGAATAGGTCAGACAATTCCAACTTCTCCAGATTTCCCCCACAAAACTATACCTCAGGGAAAATGTAGAGCAGTCAAAATGAGCAAGAATTAGACCAGATTAGTGGTCTAGCTGGGACAGATACCAGGATGGAGATGGAGATGGAAATGGAGATGGAGATGGAGGGGGGGTGGGGTTGTTGGGTGTGAGTGTAAACAGCTCCAGGTTTGTTTTGATGAAAAAGAAGCTGCAGGCTCTAGAGCTAGCTGGGTTGGGTGGTAACCTCATCCCTAACCATAGAAATTTCCACCTCCCAAAGATTGTGGGGAGTAGAGACAGTATCTCTGTGGGAGAATATTGAGAGAAACTCTGCTGATAAGGAACACCAGCCCCAGTTGTGCTCCTGAGATGTGTCTCTGAGCAAGGAAAAATCAATACATACCTGGTGAGTGCAGAAGCAGTGGGGTAGAAGCGCTGCTACAGGCACTTCCAAAAGGCTATAGAGTTCTTGGTTTCTGTTCCAGGCCAGAGAGGAAAACTAAGGAGGACTTGAAATCAGAGACACTATCCCCCATAGAGGGACTAGAGGTGCTGCAAAGAGAGGAAAAAAACAGACAAAGGAGAAAGAATTTAACCACGTGGGAATAGAGAAGACTGGGCTTCATCTTCGGAGGAAAATACTGAAGTAAAAAAAGCCTCTCCTATACCCCAAACTAATGTTTAATGATCACCTGCCCCAAAAGAATTCATAAGAAAACTCAAAAAAAAAAAAAAAAAAACTTTTAAAATCAAATGAGAGATACTGAGGAAAAACAAAGAAAAGAAAAAAAAAAGAACAATCCAAGAAGAACAAGATTATGAAAAGAAAGCCAATCAATTAGAAAAGGACATCCAGAATCATTAGGAGGAAAATGACTCCTTGAAAACTAGAACAGGACAAGGGGAAGCCAGTGAACTAATGAGACCAAGAAATAAAAACAAAATATAAAGAATGAAAAACTAAAGAGAAAAGTGAGACATCTCTAAAGAAAAACAATACATTTGGAGAACAAATCAAGAAGAGGAAATATAAGTATAACTGAAGTACATAAAAGCCATGATCAAAAAAGGAATCTTGATAAAACAAGAAATCTTGAAGTCTTAGCACAAGAGGGAAAAATAGAAAGAGAAAAAATCCACCAATTCTCACCTAAGAGATCCTAAGAAAAATGTACAGAAACATCATAGTCAGATTTTTAAAACCTCAGAGCAACAAGAAAAAATCAATTTAAATAGGGAGAGCCACAATTTAGTCATACGAGAACTAGCAGAGGCTACAAGACCATAGGTTTTGGAACACCATATAATGAAGACCAAGATAACTAGGGCTGCAGCCAAAAATATTATATCCAGTCAAGTTAAGCATAATCCTGAAAAAAAAAAAGGATACTCAATGAACTGCCAGACTTTCAGGATTTTGTTGCAAAAAAGACTTGAAATTAATAGAAAATTTGACATGTAAGATGCATGACAAATATGAGATAAATATCAAAAACTTTCAAGGAACAAACTGTAAGTGTTTTATACATGGAAACATAAACCATATCTCTAAAGATTGTCATTAGTAATTAATTGGGTAGTCCAAAAGAATGTGGTAAAGCTGAGCATGATGTGATTATAAAAAGCAAAACCATGTAGGAAAAAGGTAAAAAGAATAATTATGTTATATGAATGAGGTACAAGAGCAAGAAGTGATACAGAAGAATTAGAGGATGAAGAAGGGCTGGATAGGGCTAGAACCCACTCTCGCTGGGAATGGGTTAAAGAGGGAACAATTTATAAATATCTAGATCTGGGTATAAAAGTATAAGAAAGGAAGGGAATAGGATGGGGAGGTATAGAATGGGTACAGACTAACAGGAATGGTGTAGATTAATCGGAATGTGATAAAGAGGGAGGTTAAGGGTGGGGGGGAGGATTCTTGGGGAGATTGCAGGTTAATTAATAGCAAGGCAAGTAGGTAGAAGAGTCAGCAGGGATAGGAAAAAATATTCACTCAAAAGAGAAAAAATAGGGAACTACATTATATATGTCATATTAAACAATACTATTTTAGATTAAGATAACTAGGTAATATAAGGTTGAAATATTGCTGTAGTGTAGGAAATGATGACTTGGTGGATTTGGAAAAATAGGGAAAGACTTGGTCTTAATGAAGTATGAAGGTATCTACCTTCAGAGGAACAGAGGACAAATAAGCATAGTATGGCCTTATATAAGTGTGTGTGTGTGTGTGTGTGTGTGTGTGTGTGTGTGTGTGCGCGCGCATGCGCGCTAACAAAGGCAATAAAATAAGAGAAAAAATAAAGTATAAGAAAAGAGGAAATAAAACTATCCCTATTTACAGATGACAAGATATTTCATTTAGAAAATTCTATGGAATCAACAAAGACAATAATTAAGACAAAGGTTTCAGCAAAGTTACAAGTAATAAAATAAATCCTCAAAAATCAACAGCATTTTAATATAACAAAATCCTTAGGGCAAAAATAAGAGGAAATTCTGTCCAAAATAACAAGAAAATGCAAAAAAATTTGGGGATAGATCTATGAAAGCACATAAAATATTTGCTGCACCAGAATGGCAATTCTGGCAGAGGAGAGAAAAGGGTACATTCAAAAAATGTTGAAAAGTTAAAATTGACAAGTCTTGGAAACAGATTACATATAGGGTATAGGAGAGAGAGAGAAAGAGAACTGGAGGATTACACCTATACTAAAGGTTTCAATGTGAAGAGAATATTGTTACCCTTTTAAATTCTAAAGGGAAGAAGTTTTAGATAAAAAATGAGTTCAATTTTGGGCACTTGAATTTAAGATGTTTACTGGACATTCAGTTTCAAATGTCTAAAAGGCAGGTGAAGATGTGAAAGTGGAGGTTGGCAGGGAGATTAGAGCTAGATAAGTAAATTTAAAAATCATTAGCACAGAGAACATTAATTAAATCCATAGGAGTAGATCAGATCACCAAATGAAGTGAGTGGTATAGGAGGTATAAGAGAGAAGAGAGCATAGGACAAAGTCACTCATGGTAAATGGACGTGACCTGGGAGAAAATTCAAGTGAAGGACAGAACAGATGGGCAGAGAGAGTGATATATCAGAAATCTAGAAAGAATATTAACAAGACGGTAATGGGAAGTGTCAAAAGTTGCAGAGAGGTCAAGAATGAAAATTGAGAAAAAAAGTATTAGGATTTGGCAATTAAGAGATCATTGATAACTTTGGAAAAAATAATTTTGGTGGAATGATGAATTTGGAAGGTGGGTTGGGAATTAAGGGAGATTAAGGAAATTAAAAGGAGAGTTAGAGGAAAGGAAATGAGCCAGTAGAGATGGGAGAGATAGAAGACAGGTGAAACTGTGAGGTTGAGAGAAGATACTTCCCATTAAAGGAGTTGGAATGGGGTAAAGTTTGCTTTGGCAAGGAGTGGGGCCATCTCTTTATGTAAGACAGTGGTGAAGTTGGAAAAAATGGCAAAAAGCATCAAAATAAAATGAGAGAAAATTTAGAGGAGAATCAGTTGGCAAATGGTCTCAGTAAAATGTTTCTGTAAAATATACAAGGTTTTCAAATGATAGGATGTAGGGAGGAAGGATAAGAAGAGATTAAAAGAAAGATGCACTATTTTAATCTAGTTCTAAAAAGTAATTCTTTGACAATTTTATTGGAATGATATTGTATCTTTAAAATTAAATAAATTGCCATTTTCATTCATTAGCAAAGTCCAGTGAATACCTCTCCAATTGTATGAGTTTATTTCTACAGAGTGTTTTATGCTTGTATATTGCTGTAGTTTCTATATTTCGGAAGGTGGGCTTCTAAATATTTTATATATTCTATAGTCATTTTGAATAGACTTTATTTTTCTATAAACTCCTGCTGAGTTTTCTTAATAATATGCAGAAAGGTTGATGATTAATGTGGGTTTATTTTATATCTTCTAACTTTAGTTATTATTGTTTGCATTAATTTAGTTGGCTCTCTAGGTTCTTTAAATAAAACATTACTCTTCTATGCTGGTTACTTCAATTTATCTTTCTTTTCTTATTACTAAAGGTAGTATATTTCTAGGTATGAAGAGTGGTAACAATGGACATGCTTGTTTTTATCAAATGGGATCAAATATTTACTAAATTGCTTAGCACAGTGCCTAGAACACATTAAATGCTATATAAATGCTTATTCTCTTCTCTTCCCTTCCTTCCCCCTAAAACTTCTAATTTTTTTTAGAAAGATCACTAAATTTAAATGTATTTCTTTAACATTAACTCCTATAGTTGCCATATAGTTAGAAAACACAGAATTATGGATTTCCATGGATTCTATATATGGTAATTACAAGTAGTATGGAATATATTGTTAATAATACCTTACAACTTTAACAAGTCAAGAAATGGCATAAAATATCATCAGTGACCTCAAAGACTGGATAAGTAGGTAGCCCTGTCATTCTGCAAGAATAAGAAGCAGCAGATATGCAGCCTAAATGCTGTTCTAGGATTCTTAAGATAGCAAAAGAACCAGAAAAAAACCTTTAGCATATTGGATAAATTCTCAATGAAGAATTTCTGAAAAAACAAAATAAAAATAACAAGGGTGAGAGGATATAGAAGGGGCATAATATGCTCTGATGGAGAAAGTATCCACAGAGATGAGATCAGAGATATAGCTAAGCACTTGAATTCTTTACTGTGTTATTAAATTCTGCTTCTGGAAACATATTACCTAAAACTGAAACACATTGAGTGAGTAAGTAATGATTTTCAGACACTGGAGGCTTCCCAAAAGCATTCTCACCTTTATACTCCTCTCTATAACATACTCTTATTTTTTTTTCTGTGACTGTGCTTGATTTATAAATTATAAAGATGGAAAAACAGATAAATTGAGGAGATGGACTTGAATATATAATTTCAAAATTCAATCTGGTTTAATTTTAGTGGATATTTTTTAAGGCACATTTTAGTTCTGGGTAATAATACATTGTGTTATAAATATTGTTACACATATACTTCCATTTTTATGATAGTTTGAAATGTTATATGAAAATAGACACATAAATCATTATATATACTCACTCATGTCTTATACTTTTCAAAGATGCTTTATCTTAGTTTCTGGTTAACTGCCAATTAGAAACGGTTTTTGACACCAGCTTCTCTGCTTCTAAGCCTACCCCTATCAAGTTAATCTAAAAATAAGCATTTAAATGAACAAGGGCTTCTACTATTTAAAGAAACCATGCAATGAAGCATTCTGTAAAGCAAGCAAATCAGAGAGTGATCTGAATTTTCTTAAAATGCAATAATCTAAGCAAGAAGTGATAAGGATCTGAATTAGGGTAGTGACTATATGAGAAGAGAGAAGGCAGAAGATGACTGTGGTATGAAGAGAAAATTGACAAAGTTTGGCAAATAACTGAATATGAGAAATAATGAAAAAGTAAACAGTCTAGGAGCAATTAAATAATTAACAAGAATTTACTAAGTGCTTCCTATGTGCCAGACACTGTGCTAAACTCGAGGTACCAAAAAAAAAAAAAAAAAAAAAGCAAAATAAATTCTGGGTTACTGGATTTTTTTAAAAAAATATTCCACAAATAGATTAGGTTCAAGGGATAAAACAGTCAACAAATATAACAACCTAGTCTTTGACAAACCCAAAGATCCCAGCTTTTGGGATAAGAACTTACTGTTTGATAAAAATTGCTGGGAAAATTGGAAACTAATATGGCAGAAACTAGGCATTGATCCATACTTAACGCAGTACACCAAGATAAGGTCAAAATGGGTTCATGACCTAGGTATAAAGAATGAAATTATTAATAAATTAGAGGAACATAGGATAGTTTACCTCTCAGACCTGTGGAAGGGGAAGGTCTTTATGACCAAAGCAGAACTAGAGATCATTACTGATCACAAAATAGAAAATTTCGATTATACCAAACTGAAAAGTTTTTGTACAAACAAAACTAATGCAGACAAGATTAGAAGGTAAGCAATAAACTGGGAAAAGATTTTTACAGTCAAAGGTTCTGATAAAGGCCTCATTTCCAAAATATATAGAGAATTAACTCTAATTTATAAAAAATCAAGCCATTCTCCAATTGAAAATGGTCAAAGGATATGAACAGACAATTCTCAGATGAAGAAATTGAAACTATTTCTAGTCATATGAAAAGATGCTCCAAGTCATTATTAATCAGAAAAATGCAAATTAAGACAACTCTAAGATACCACTACACACCTGTCAGATTGGCTAAGATGACAGGAAAAAATAATGATGATTGTTGGAGGGGATGTGGGAAAACTGGGACATTGATTCATTGTTGGTGGAGTTGTGAACGAATCCAACCATTTTGGAGAGTAGTTTGGAACTATGCTCAAAAGTTATCAAACTGTGCATACCCTTTGATCCAGCAGTGTTACTACTGGGATTATATCCCAAAGAGATTATAAAGAAGGGAAAGGGACCTGTATGTGCACGAATGTTTGTGGCAGCCCTTTTTGTAGTGGCTAGAAACTGGAAACTGAATGGATGTCCATCAGTTGGAGAATGGCTGAATAAATTGTGGTATATGAAAATTATGGAATATTACTGTTCTGTAAGAAATGACCAACAGGATGATTTCAGAAAGGCCTGGAGAGACTTACACAAACTGATGCTGAGTGAAATGAGCAGGACCAGGAGATCATTATATACTTCAACAACAATACTAGATGATGACCAGTTCTGATGGATCAGGCCATCCTCAGCAACGAGATCAACCAAATCATTTCTAATGGAGCAGTAATGAACTGAACTAGCTATACCCAGAAAAAGAACTCTGGGAGATGACTAAAACCATTACATTGAATTCTAATCCCTATATTTATGCACACATGCATTTTTGATTTCCTTCACAAGCTAATTGTACAATAATTCAGAGTCTGATTCTTTTGTACAGCAAAATAATGTTTTGGTCATGTATACTTATTGTGTATCTAAGTTATATTTTAATATATTTAACATCTACTGGTCATCCTGCCATTTAGGGGAGGGGGTGGGGGGGGGGTAAGAGGTGAAAAATTGGAACAAGAGGTTTGGCAATTGTTAATGCTGTAAAGTTACCCATGTATATATCCCTGTAAATAAAAGGCTATTAAAAAAAAAAAAAAATTAAAAAAAATCAATGAAAAAAAAAAAATAAAAAATATTCCACAGCAATTGATAGCACTTTCCAGAGTAGACACAATAAATATGAAGAGGTTGTGCCCATTAGGTATACTCAAAGAGCCTCTCGTTCTTCCATTAGAATATGTACTCTCTGAAAACAGAGATGAGGTTTTCTTTGTAGCCTCAGTGATCAGCACTCTGCCTGGTACACTTCAAGTTTTTTGTAAATGTTTGTTGACTGAATGACTTATGTATCCTTTACAACTGTAGACCTTGAAGACAAGATATAAGCCTTTGCCAGATTCTATCAGTTTATACATCTAAACTTAACCTTTAAAAGACAGATAACATGGCAGAGAAAGAAAAGGCTAATATAGAAACAGACAGAGCACTGGTTTTATTTATTATGTGTCATTAAATCCTGATTCTGTAAACTTATATTACCTAAAATTGAGTTGCTCACTAATGAACATATAATAAATTATAGAAGAACTCAACAAAGAATTTAAAAATCAAATGAGAGACATTGAGAAAAACCTTAAATTAGATTTGGACAAGGGGAAGCTGCCAGTGAAACCATAAGAGACTTAAGAATAACAAAAAAGAATATAAAGAATGAAAAAATTGAACAGAATATGAAATATCTTATAACAAATCTGAGAACAGATCAAGAAGAAAAAATAAAAGAATTGGAAGACTGTAGAGGGCCAGAACTCTAGAAAAGTATACTTGAATCAAGGACAGCAGGGTGTTTATATTAAGTACCTACTCAGTGTGATTGATGGGATAATAGTTCTTTAGTTAAACATATACTTAATGTGATGTAATGATGTAATCACTCTAGTTGGCATATATATACTTAGTATGATATGGTAATGTTGCTGTAGTGATGCAATTGTACTGAGATATTTAAAGGCTGAGAGGACTAGGAAGGGTTAGGGTTAGGGTTAGACAAAGAAGACTCCGGACTCCATCTTTGACCAGCCTTGTGATGGCTCTCCTGCCTTCATCACTTCTCCACTTAAAGACCAAGGTCCATCCAGAGATCCTCCAGAAATCTAACATGAACATTACAGACTACCTGAAAGATCTGACTGAAAAAAGAACCTTGACACAATAGTGCAAGAAATAATCCAAGAAAATTGTGCTGGAGTGATAGAATATGAGAAAAAAGTAGAAATAAAAAAAAAAAAATGTACCAATCTCTTCTTCAAAGAGATCCTTTGTGGAAAACACACAGGAATATTATTGCCAAATTTTGGAATCTCCAGATCAAATAAAAAATTTTGCAAGAAACAAGAAAAGAAAAACATTTCAAAAACGCTGGAGCTACAACTAGAATTGTACAGGACTTATCAGCAGCCACAATAAAAGACTGCAAGTCCTGGAATTATATTTACCAGCAATTAAAAGAACCAGGCCTGTGGCCAAAAGTATCCAGCAAAATTATCCATAACATTGAATGAAAAAGAGGATATTCAATGAACTTGCAGATTTTCAGGACTTTCTTTCAAACCTGAATTCAATAGAAAATTTAACATTAAGAGCCATTATCAAAGATCAATTTCAAGGAATTTAACATGGACACACTGTTTATGCTTTTTACATGGAAATGTATACCATATGTTTAAAACTGACATCAGCAATTGGGTAGCTCAAAAGAAAGATTGGGGGAAAGTTCAGTAGACTCTAAAAAACACAAAACCACCTAGAAAAAGGTAAAAATAGTAATTATGCTACATAAATGAGGTGCAGAGGAAGAACAGATATAGAGACATTAGAGGGGGGAGGAGGGCTCATAATTCCGAAAACCTATTCATATCAGGAATGGATTAAATAGGCAACACTACATATATACCATTATCCTCCAAAATCTATTAAAAAGTAAGGGGGAAGTGTAGTGTTCTGATTAGTTTTCTGGAAGTTTCTGGGGCAGCCTTCTTTTCAGTACAGTAATCATTACAAGAATAGGTATTAAAGTCCAAATTCTTTATTGTTTCCTTGCTTGGGGCCTGGGCTAGCTTGGTCTCAGTGGAGGAAATGCAGGAGGACAGGCTATTCACCACGGTAGTGTGAAATGGAGTGAATCTCTTAGTCGAAGGGCTTGTGCTCTAGCCTCCAGCCACCACAAAGGTGGGAAATGGAATGAATGTATCTCTGAGTCCAACCCTGGCTGAGTTTGTCCCAATTTATACGCTCTATTATAATTAGATCATTTACAGTATACTGAGTATAAACCAATCATTATATTACTAGGGAACCATTATTTGTTGTAAGATTAAATCAGTCATACTGAATCTATTATTCACCATGCTAAACTAGATAACCATTGTCTTATCAATTCCACTGACTTAGCACCTTATAAGAATCCTTGTTTCAAGTACAGAGGTCTGGCCCATAAGAGGGGGAGAAGGAGAGAGAAGAAGAGGAAGCAAAGGGTGAGGGAAGAAGTTAAGGGAGGGATCCATGAGGATCCATAGGTGGGGCAAGGTTAAGTAATAGCAAGGCAAGGTAAGGAACAAATTTATAGGAGTGAGAGCTGGGATAGGAAAGAGATAAGTGAAATTTAAAGATTCAATATTATAAGAGAAATCTACATTATATATTCGTCATACTGATGTTGTTTTGGATGCATGTAGGTGGATGTATGTGCATACATACATGCGTGTGTGCGGGTGTCTCGATGTGTATATTATATATGTATGTGGGTATATGCATATCTATATATATGTCATGTAATATATATCTGTGTTTAACTATATAGCCTGCTTGGGGGAGGTGGGAGGGATGAAAGGGGAAAAAAAGAACCAAGTTTAAAAAAGTGTGCAGCAGAGAACCTAAACAGGAAGCAAAAAAAGGATGGACATTCATGAATATAATTTCTTCTATTATTAATTAGCCTTTCTTGAACTAATAATTTATTACTATATATTTTAAATCCTTGTTCTGCTGGATACTTGAAAATTTTCTGTTTTGTTTTGTTTTGTTTTTCTTTTCTGTTTTTCTGTTCCTACAATAAAACTTGCTTATTTCCCCCCCACCCCCAAAAATGGATAACTTACCAGCAGCAGTCAAAAACAGCTATAATCACATAGCAGCAAAACCCATAATTTCACAATAGACCGAATGAACAATGAATTCCACTGAAGAACTTACATATTCCACTACAAAAAAGCACAAAAAGACAGCCAGAAGTCCATTGCAATAGGAAAAGGGAGCCCTTCCAGCAAAATGAGAATGAGGGATTCTAAACACAGGATAAATACTGCCTACTATGCTTTCTCTCCAGAAGCAACAAGAACAGAGGGCTCATAGAGAAAAACTGTGGAGGAAAGTCTTCCTTCCACACACAATTTGGAAGCCCCTCAGAGTGGCAGCAAGGAGTATGACTAGCACAGAGCTGCAGCACTCAAAAGGGAACAATCCAGGTCCAGAAGCTCTGAGATCCCTAAAAAATGCTCTGTATGGGATAGAACCAACTCAAACTCAAATCACTCTGGTTCTCATAAAGTGATCAAGAATAATCCCCAGTCAAGTTCTACTTAATCATATTTTGGGACCAGATAGGCCCAAATAAATGTAAACAGAAGTTGTTTCTGTTTTGGCCAGAAACCTTGAGGGTCTTCCCCTCCCAGATTGATTTTTTTTTTTTTTTGTCTAGGTAAAAAAGGGCAA
Organism: Sarcophilus harrisii; assembly: GCF_902635505.1. Taxonomy (NCBI): domain Eukaryota; kingdom Metazoa; phylum Chordata; class Mammalia; order Dasyuromorphia; family Dasyuridae; genus Sarcophilus; species Sarcophilus harrisii. The sequence continues at coordinate 245,373,156 of NC_045426.1, forward strand.
TCAAAACCTCATTTCTTATCTAGCACTAATGGAGACCTATTAAAGACCTTAAAAGATAAAAGGCCAAGATCTCCCACTACATCCTGGGTTATCTATATCTATATCTTGCCACTGGACCCATATGGCTTCAGAGAGAAAGTGAGGCAAGTAACTTTAACCCAGTCCTCTCTCACTTAAATCCAATTAATTTGCATGTCAAGGCATTACCTCCCAGATCCTCTTCAAGGATCTGATCCTTGAATCCCCATATGGTCCTCTTCAAGAACAAAGGACAAGCAATAACAAGAATAAGCATCCAGAAAGTAGTTCAAACATCAAAGAACTACAGTCACCTTTACCCCTATAGAGATAAGAAACTAGGAGTTTCTTATCAAAATGAGAAGAGACCTTGAAACGTAATGTTCCAAAAGGCAAAACCTGAAGACTTACAACTAAAAACAATTTCCTTTGCAAAAAGCTGAATTATGTTCCTTCAGAAAAATTAAAGAACTTTAAGGAAAAGAGGATTTTTCAAGAATTTTTGCTTTAGAGGTTAGTAGAAACTTTGAATTCAAATTCAAATCCAGAGAAACAAGGAAAGCTAAATTTATTTGAGCATTTTCAAGGATATGTAGTGATATGTTTGGAGTTTAGCACCAAATGTTGAGATTGATGTCCAGGCACCAAATGTTGAGCTTCAGTCATGTGACAAATTCACAATGGCCATTCTCTTTGGCAAAAAGTAGGATTATTTAGGAGATGAGTTACAGACAAAATGAAGTGATACAATATTCACCAGGAGTGGTAAATATGAAATAGATTTGAGAGAGCTAAAGAGTTACCAAGGAACAGAGTTTGTAAGGATGATTCATTAAAGGAATATGTCATGAGGTGGGAGTAGTACTCCACTGACTGGCAGGCTAACTCCATAGAGAAATTTAGTACCCTAAAAGAGTTAGCTATAAGGAGAAAGATACCATGAGGTATGGGGGTGAGAGAGAAAGGGTGAGGAGAAAGACTCTCACCATGGTGGACTAACCCAAAAGGGATTCAGCAAAGGTAGAATGGGTCATGTACAGATTTAAAGGGGAAATTTAAACTCAGAGGGTTAACATAACTTGGATTTCTGACTGGACATAGCAAAGTGGAGCCACAACCTCCATAGAGGTTAGGACTACACGGTACTGATCCCTTCCCTACTTGTCTCAGGGAGTAATCTTATTAATACTTCAGTCTTTCTCTGCCAATTCCACTTACTTACCCAGGACCTATCATATAGGATGAGATGGTTCTAACATTCTAATAAGTGGTGAAAAAAAGGTGTCCTTTCAGACCCCTATGGTCTTCAAAACATATCGAGGAAGTGAGATATGAAAAACAGAAATGCCAGAGATGGATTGATATTTTACTGAGAGTTTTAAAAAAGTGAAAGAGAAATGAGGGTAAAAGGAAAGTATACTAGTGCATTAAGGAAAAGAAAGAGGGTAGAATTTCTTAGAAGTGGGATATGTAAGAATAATATACAAAAAGGAAGTAGGAGAAGTAGATATTAGATGAAATGAAGAAAATGGGGTTGAACATATGGTTTGGTATAGAAATATATCAAACTAAACTGATTTTTACGAACTGATACAAGATAAAATGAGTAAAACTGAAGGAACAATTTACATTAACACTGTAAAGACAAACAACTTTCAAAGACAACTCTGATAAGGCACAGTATCAGATTCTCCTTGATGAAACAAGCTATCTACTTTTACAAAGAGATGGACTTTGATCAATTCAGAGTGTAGATGTATGTATATGTGTGTTTATAAATACATACACACATGAACACATGCACATATACATACAGGTATGCACAGCAGAATTAGGTGAAAGCATATATGTAATCTACATGTACATTAGAAAAAAAGCATGACAAAGTAATAGTTTCACACAATCTTATTTTTATATATTGCTATGTATTTGATAATATTTCTATTTTGTCATAGAGAAATGTCATATAATATATAGTGGAGACAATTTAAATTCAGAAAAGGTGTTTTGTGTTTTTTTAAACCACAAAAGAGGAATGGGATATAGGTTCCACTTGAAGAGGACTGTGTTGGTTAAGGTAAGATATAAAATAAGCTCACAAAAATCCTCAGCAGGAAGATATAAAAAGAAAATTGCCATTAAAATAGCTAGAGATGATATGAAATACTTGGGAGTCTACCATTCAACACACACACACAATGGAATTATGTGAATATATTAAAAAATACTTTTTCATGTAAACACTGATTTAAACAATTAGGAAAATATTGATGTCTTGTGAGTGGGCCAACCCAACATAATAAAATAATATTATCCTAAGCTAACCACTGATTCAATACTATATTAATTAAACTACCACATAATTACTTTATAAAACTAGAACAATAAAAATTCATCTGGAAGAAGAAAAGATCAAGAATATGAAAAAAATCAATGGGAAAAAAATCCAAAACAAAGGTGATAGAGAAGTACCAGATCTCAAACTATATTACAAAATGGTAATCATCAAAATTATCTAGTGCTGGTTAAGAAATAGAATTAAGCATATTATACAGAAGTAAAAGACCACAAGTATTTGATAAATCCAAGCTACCTGGGCCCAGAAATCATTCTTTAACAAAAACTCCTTAGAAAGCCATCTGGCAGAAACTAAGCACAAATTGATATCTTACCCTGTATACCTAGATATGGGTAAAATAGGTACGTGATTTAGAAATAAAGGGTGATATATCTCAAGCAAATTAGGGGAGCATGGAAAAAATTACCATCAGATTAAATTTGGATAAGAGAAAAGTTCATAACCAAATGAGATTGAGAGGACCATGGGAAATAGAATGGATAATTTTGATTATATTAATTTGATTAGTTTAAATTTTAAAAGTTTTGCATAATGCAACCAAAATGAGAAGAAAACCAGGAAACCGGGGAAAATTTTTTTTCAGCAGTTCTCTTTCTCATAAAGACCTCATTTCTCAAATATTTAGAGAATTGAGTCAAATTTGTAAAATTAAGAATCATTCCCTGGTTGATAAATGGTTAAAAGATTTGAACAGTTTCAGAAAAAAAAAAAATCAAAGCTATCATTATTCACATATGAAAAAATGCCCTAAATCACTAATAGTTTGAGAAAAGGAAATTAATTCTGAGACAACACACTTCATAACCATTAGATTTGCTAAGCAGACAGAAAAAGAAAATGACATGCTGGGGAAATATAGAAAAATAGGTATGCTAATGCACGTTAATGGAAATGTGAATTGGTACAACCATTCTGGAAAACAATTTGAAACAATGCCTAAAGTATAAAAAAAAATAAGGAACCTCTAAGTCAATTACCCCTTTCCCCTCCAACAAACCTGCTGGGCTATAGATAGCCCCAGTCTCCATAATGAGATGAATCATTCATGGATTATGGTCTCCCTGATGTATATTACAAACTAAACACCTGTAAGACGCAATAGCTTTGAGATTATATAAAGCATAATCTATCCCCATCATGTAGATTACAAATAGCATTAAATCTTTTCCAATCCTCATTTAAGGAGTGGACAGGAGAGTCTTAGCTCAAATAGAATACATAAAAACAATAATAAGTAATGTACTTAGGATAAAATCAGGGGACAAAGCAGGATTATATTGCATCATGGTCAATACTTAGTCCTGGGTATGAAGGACAATGCTTCCCATGAGAACAATGAACCCAAGAATTCTTTTCCCCAATCTTGATTGCTGCTAAGACTGGTCAGTAGTATTTGGAATGGGTCTTTCCAAGTTAACTGGGTCTCATTGGTTCAAAAGAAAAGAAAGAAGTAAAAAGACCCCCTTATTGGGCTCATTGTAAGGGAAAATAAGAAAGAGCACAGAAACAGAGACAGTGTAATACTACTGAAATTCTCCTTTCCGTGTGTGTGTGTGTGTGTATGTGTGTGTGTGGAATGGTGCTCTAGGAAAAAAACATGCAGCAGAACCTGCAAAGTGAAATGAGCAGAACTAGAAGAAGAATGTACCCAGTAATAGCAACATTGTATAATGATCAACTATGAACTAGTTAGTTATTCTCAGCAATACAATGATCCAAGATAATTCCAAAGGACTCATGAGGAAAAATACTATTCACCTCTAGAGAAAGAATTGATGGAGTCTGAATGCAGTTCAAAGAATACTGTTTTTTACTTTATTTTTTCTGTTTCTTATTCTTTTTGGTCTGTTTCTTCTTTCACAACATGATTAATATGGAAATATGTTTTACATGATTGCACATATATAACCTATATCAAATCATTTCTCATCTTAGGGAAAGGAAAAGTATTGGGAGGGTGGGAAAAAATTTGGAACTCAAAAAAAAATTTTAATGAACTTTTAAAATTCTCTTCATATGTAATGATGAAAAAAACACAATTAAAAAGGAAGAAAATAGTACAAAAGAAAATACACAACTAGTGTTAACTATGAATATAAGTGGAATGAACTCACCAAAAAAAAAAAAAAAAAAAAAGATTGTAGAATGGAATAGAAAGCAGAACTTAGTAATAATTTGTTTACAAAAATATACTTGAAGCAGATATGTACAGAGAGTTGAAATAAAGGGCAAAATGGTTTATGTTTTAGTTACAGTAAAAAAGGCAGTCATAAAAACCAAAATTTCAGTCAAAACAAGAGTAAACTTAAAAGAGAAATAAACAGAAAAACTATATTTTAAGTTTACAAAGCAATTAATTAATATAAATTATTACCAATAATAATTAACATCAATACTAAATATATACCACCAAATAGCATAGAAAAGTTAAATGAGTTACAAGTAGACAATAAAACATAATAATGAGGAATTTCAATTTATTCCTTCCTGATCTAAATAAATCTAGTTTAATTAATTAGCTAACAAATAGATAAGATAAATGGAAAAATATGAAGTTAAGTACTGAAGAGAATTTTAGAAAAATTAGGAAGAAAGAAACATTTAGATAGACTTCTGGAAATTATTGAATGAGAATAGAAAGGAGCATGCATATTTTGCAGCTGTCATAATTTATAAATAATGGCCATGAATTAATGTATAAAAACCTAAAACAACTGCAGAAAAATGAAGATTTTTCATGGACCACAATATTAAAACCCATATTCAATAATGGACTATTGAAGAAATTATTAAAATTTAATTGCAGGTTGAATAACAATGCTACAGAATAGGTGAGTCCCAGAATAAATCATAGAATAAATCAATAATTTCATTAAAGATAGCCACAAAAAAACATAGTAAAAAATTAGGGGATACATCTAAAGCAGTCCTAGGGGAAATTTTATATCTCTAAACACTTTCTTTAATAAAGGAAAGAGTCAATCAAGAAATGTGGCATGTGATTAAAAAAAGTAGAAAATAAACAAATTAAAAAAACCAATTAAAGACCAAAGCAGAAGAGAATCAATGAGAAAATAATAAATTAGCAGAATGAAGAGAATCATAAAACTAAAAGGAAAAACTGCTGAATTAAAAGTTGAAGGCTATTTTTCAAAAATCAAAATAGAGGAACCATTAGCTAGTGAACACAAAGAAGCAAAACCAATTACCAGTATCAAAAATTTTAAAAAGGTGAATTCACAACCAATGAGGGAATTTTATACAATCATCCATCAATAAAATTGATCATCTACATGAAATGGGATTGGTATTTATAAAAATATAAAATGTCTTTTTGTAGTTGGAAACTGGAAATTTAATGGATGCCCACCAATTGGAGAATGGCTGAATAAGTTGTGGTATGTGAAGGTTACAGAATATTATTGTTCTGTAAATGACTAGCAGGGTGATTTCAGAAAGGCCTGGAGAGACTTATATGAATTGATGCCAGCCAAGTGGAATGAGCAGGACCAAGAGATCATTATATACTTCAACAACAATACTATATGATGATCAATTCTGATGGACCTGGCCCTCTTCAACAAAGAGATGAACCAAATCAGTTTCATTTGTTCAATAATGAAGAGAATCAGATACAGCCAGTGAAAGAACTTTGGGAAATGAGTGTGAACCACAACATAGCATTTCCACTCCCTCTCTTTTTATCCGCTTGCATTTTTTATTTCCTTCTCAGGTTAATTTTACCTTATTTCTAAGTTCGATTTTTCTTGTACAGCAAAGTAACTGTATGGATATGTATACATATATTGTGTTTAACATATACTTTAACATATTTAACAGTATTGATCTACCTGCCATCTAGGGGAGGAGAGGAGGGGAAGAGGGGGAAATATTGGAACAGAAGGTTTTGCAAGGGTCAATGTTGAAAAATTGCCCATGCATATATCTTGTATATAAAAAGCTATAATAATAATAAAAAATAAAAACAAACAAACAAAAAATAATGGCAAGGGTGGAGAAGAGGAACATATTGGTAGAGAGGAGAAGGGAAAGGAAAAATAGAGGAAGAGATTTCATATAAATTTTGTATGCAAAGATGATTTTCTACCACAAAGCATCAGTGAGAAGAAAGCTAAGCAATGCAGAATCAAAGCTTTTGAATTGTAGTGCTAGAGTCCCTAAGAAAGCAAGAACAATCAGCTAATTTTTAAAGAAATTAATACTGAAGCAGAAGTTTAAATATTTTGGCCACATAATAAGATAGGACTCATTAGAAAAGACTCTAATATTGGGAAAGATTGTAGGCTAATGGAAAAGGATGAAATGGATAGATGATCATGAAGACAATGAACATGAACTTGGACAGACTTCAGGAGACTGGAAGGACCCAATGTGCTGTGGCCCGTGCAGTCAGGAATAGGCAGATTAAGCTGAATAACTTAACAAGAAAAGCAATGAAGACAAGAAAAGTAAAATAAAGAAAAAAGCATAGGCAAAAAAGAAAGAATACCACTTTTTGTGGATGTTGTAATGATTTTTTAAGAGCTAATTAAAAGATTAGATCCAACTAAAAAACTAATCAAAATATTTAACAATTTCAGTCAGGATATAAGATAAATCCACACTAATCACCCACATTTCTGTATATTAACAACAAAATCCAGTGGGAAAAGAATGAGAAATTCTATTTAAAATAACTATGAACAGTGTAAGATACTTGGAAGTTTACCTGCCAAGACACACAGAGGAACTAACCTCATGAACATACAATACAAAAAACTAACCTCTTCACACAAATAAAAACAAATCTAAATATTTGGAGAAATATTAATTGCTCACAGATAAATTAAACCAATATGATAAAAGGTATAATATTAAGATAAAAAAGAATAGGGATAAAAAAGAATAGGGAAAAAAAGAATAACAATCAGCTGGAAGAATAAAAGGTCAGAAATATCAAAGGAATAATGGGGGGGGGGGGGAGAATGGGAAGGGAACCTAGAAATAGTACTACATTTCAAATTATACTACAAAATTGTAATCATCAAAAAAATTGGTACTGGATAATAAAAGAGATTGATCAGTAAATGAGATTAGGTATACAACATAGAGAAACAAATGACTACAGTAATATATTCAGTATTATATTGTTTAATAAATCCAAAGATCTCTACTATTAGGATAAGAACTCACTATTTGACCAAAATTGTTGGGAAAATTAGAAAGAAGTCTGATGAAAATTAGTAATAAACCAACATCTCATAATGTATTCCAAGACAAACTCCAAATGGGTATATGCTTCATACATAATGGATGATAATAAGCAAATTAGAAAATTATGAAAATTAGAGATTTGGCAACTGATTTGTTAGGTGAGTTGAGGAATAATTTAAAGTTTAGGATAGTATTATGGCTGCAAACTTGAAAAACTAAAAGGATAGTAAGAATCATTGCTAGAAATAAGAAAAATCAGAAGAGAGATGGATTTGGTAGGAAAGATTGTTTTAAACATAGTAAATTTGAAATGTCTAACAAATATTCAGTTCAAAGTGTCCAAAGGCAGTTGAACATGGCTAAATGAAGCTCAAGAAATGAACTGTAAATACATGTGTAGATCTGAGAGTCATCTTCACATAAATAATAATCAAATGCAAGATAGCTGTGTGGGATGTAGAAGACCCTTACCCAAAATCGCTACTCAGAGATCATTCAGTAGAAAACAGAAAGGTTGTTTATTAAAACCTCCAGAGGATGAGCCATCCCATCACGATATAAGGGAAAGAGAAAACTCGTGGTAGGAGGGCTAAAGAAGCAGTAAAGATACACAACTTTTACATAAGACATTACATCACAAGTAAGAGAGCATTGAGAAGGGGAGGGGAAGGCATCTAATTGGTTGTTGCTATCCAGAGAGATTGGAATGGAAGGTTTCTGTTTCCCCCAAATCACCTGATTTCTAAGAAACAGAAAATCAGGCCTTTCACAGACTTAATCAAGTAGGTAGTGGTCAAGCTAATAGACTAAATATCGATAAATGTCAAATACTGATAAATGTCATCATCTCAGATTAAGTAAATATGTTTATAGCTGGCCAAGGCTCAAGTAAATATGGGCCTGCACATATTATACAGGTCATAGGGGAAACACAAAAATAATGAAAATAAAGTACAGAAAAAGAATTCACATATTTCTGTAAGTTCTTCACCTTATCTTTCTATTCCACACATAACTTATAGAGGTCACCAAATAAGAAGGTACAAAGATTGAGAAATGGAACTATAACAGTGTCTTGGGGTAACACCATTATTAAGGGGCATAATGTGTATACCGAGTCAGGCAAGTAAGAGAACCAGAAAAAAAAAGCACTATATGTCATAAAAACTCTGAAAAAGAGAGCACTCATGAAGAAAGGGTGGTTAACAGTACTGAATGGTGCAGAAGTCAAGAAGACTAAACTGAGATGAATCAGAGAAAATAAAAATAGAAATAATGAATGAAGGCAACATTTTCTATGACAGGCTGATTTTTTTTTTTGCCTTCCATGTACATGATAGGATTTTTGTTTTATTACTATTACTAGAAAATGAAATCTGCAAACTGAAAAGCTAGAATCAAAGATTACACATAAGCACAACTGTATCAGTTCTTTTCCTCCATGCTTTTACTAGTCACCTGATATTCAACAGTAATGACTGAATCAATCATTAAGTATATATTAAACACCTACTACACCAGCAGGCATAAGTCCAGGCACTGGGTATAAAGAGTCAAGACAAAACAAAACAAAAAATTAGTTCTGTCCCTGAAAGAATTTACATTCTGGAAAATGCAATGCCTGTTCTCATATACATAACTCTTCAAACATTAACAAATAGAACTCATCTTTGTCCTGTGGTGAATAGCTTAACTTTTCATGTTCTCCCCATTTTCTTTTGGTAGGTCCTTTATCTCTAGAAAACAAAGACTTGCCAAATCATAGATTCTATTTCTTCTAGATCTTGTTGCTAAGAAATTTTTCATCCTCTAGACTTCAATATATTTATCATCTGTAAAATCTAAACATTTTTATCAACATATTTATCATCTGTAAGATGTGAACATTGTAACCATTTTATATCAACTTTTCTTTATATTCTTTATATATATTGCAGGGCCATTATATGGCCCTGCAAGAATGCAAAAAAACTTCAAAACCAGTAGGGTTTCTATTTTAAATTTACCTCTGAGTTAAAAATAAAGCCTAAATGACAAAAAGCTTACCGTGGTAAGAGACTGAAAATCCTTTGTAATCTAAGTATTTTATTAACCAAAAAGGGGGGCTTAATAAAATAATTTAAGTCCGTCTTCAGCAGAAGTTTGTCCTATGTGGGGATGGAGACATATTTTTTGGTTAAATTCAATTATCAACCCCCCACACACACACACCAAAGAGATTTATTAGTTCACACTAAGTGCAACACAAATTATTAATTGCTTAGATCAATCTGTTTCTCAATATTTTCAACAGAACCCAAGGCTCAATTAAATTTCCATAAAGCCCCTTTTTTCTATACTATGTGATAAGATCCTAATGTTAAACTACATGAGGTATGAGAAACAAAGAATTTTTACTAGAACTGAATAATTTAGATTCACAAGAATATGCAATCGTGACTTTAAAATCATAAGCTGGAGGGAAAAAAACCCAGTGTGTGGTGAGTCAGAAGTCCTGATAAGAAGAGTGATTTATAATTAGAAGCAGCCTAATTACAAAACTCTTTGTAAGACAACACCTAGGGTTCAGGTTGGGTACACTTTGCTCTCTATTTGCTGAAGCAATAGCACATTCAATAGGAGAAGTATATGTTTATAGCAATAAGGAAAGTGATCAGTCTAGAGTCAGAATATAAAATCATAGAACGTTAGGGTAAGAAAAAAAGACTTAATGGTTTGTCTAGTGGAACTCTTTCATTTTGCAAATGAAAACTGATCCTCACAACAACCTGTCTTCATGTGTTTATTTTTATCCCCATTTCACAGATATGGAAACTGAAAACAGACAAGTTGAAACACTTACCCAAGATCACACAACTAAAAGAATTGGGACTTTTATTCAGGTATTCTGATTGCCTTTCCCTACATTCAGGCAAGTCTTTCCAATACAGTTTTACTATCTTTTCTCCAATTCCTTAATTTTATATAGGGTAAATGAGACTTTTTGTTTTAAGTAAATGCTAAAATTATCACATTAAAGAAAGATCCATTCACTGTTGCACTCTGCAGTTTTGGGCTATGTTGGGGGCATTTCCCCACTCTACCACATATTTATAGCTTCGGATATCATACTTTGCAGTGGCCTTACTCAAATTATGCTGACTTCAGTCTAGTTTCTTAGGATATCCTCAAATTGGTAGTGATGACCTTAGTATATATATTTCCTTATGAAATCAGCTATTCCAAGGTTCATAGTTTCAGGTTATGAGCTCTAAAGCAGCCCCTTTACATCTATGCCTCAAAGAATTCCCCTCTTCTTTCAAAATATAGCTTACCCCACAAAAAACAAAAAAAATAGGCAAATTATATTCTTCTACACAAAAGCTTTACAATTTTAACATTAGAGCTTAACTCCTTGACATTTAACTATTTTGTATTCTCTTTATTTTGTATATGCTTATATATGTCTTTATTGTCTTTCTCCTTATAACTCCTTATGAAGAAATATTATTTCATTCAAAGGTATTTCAATCCCTCCCACAATGCCTAGAACATAACAGGCACTTAATTCTTATTGATGTATTAATACATTCATATACCATAATTTTTCAACTATCCCCAATGTATAGATAACTCTTTAGTTACCAGTTCTTTGTGGGAAAAGGTATCAGAGAAATATTAAAATACATGGAAAAAAGCAAAATCAAGTATAGGAGACACAAAAACGTAAGGCAGTATAACAACTAATGTGTTAAATTTAATATACACTTAAACAGCAAACTGTATTTAATATATATATATATATATATATATATATATATATATATATATATTCATGGTGTCATGTAAAATTCTAGTTTTCTCTTCTTTTTTGAAAATATGCATTCACTACACATCTATAATAATGAGTGAATTTTTTTTAAAATAAAGAGAAAGTTTACAATCGATGAAAGAATAGTTACAAGTAAAATAAACTGCAGATTTATAGTACTGATCATAAAGTAGGGGTTAAAAAAGAAAAAAAAAAGGATAACTAGCACTAATTTTGATCTTGGTGAAAAGGAAAAAGATAATGGAGTATGATCAAAGATTGCTACTAATGATCATACTTTTTTCTATCACTTTTTTCTAGGTAAAAGGTGAAAATAAATGGGACAAAAGAAGAAAACATTACAACAGGATGATTCGATTAAAATATTTTTTTAAAATTACCGAGAAGTTTTAACAGAGTAAATTCACTGGTGAAACTCAAGAAGATAGCAAAATGGATTAGAAAGCAGATTCAATAATATGGTTTTTAAAAAAAGTTAACTGAAAAAATAAAAATTCACATAGATTTTATTTTATTTTATTTTTTTATGGAACAAATAAATCAGCCACAAACTGAAGTGGTTTATTATAAGTATCCATTGCAGTAATTGTGTTGTGTTGTACTGCTGTATTATGTTACTCAGCAAAGACATATAATAATAGAGCATAGTAGCAAAGCATCTTAGACATTGAAGGAATCACAGAGTTAATTTAGGCAAAATTGTACCTTTTTTTTCTCTCTTTTTTTTTTTTTTTTAAATTTAATATCCTTTTATTTACAGGTTATATGCATGGGTAACTTTACAGCATTAACAACTGCCAAACCTCTTGTTCCAATTTTTCACCTCTTACCCCCCACCCCCTCCCCCAGATGGCAGGATGACCAGTAGATCACATAGATTTTAAATAAAAAGTTAGAATAAAATTTATAACATCTCAGCAAGTTAAAAAAAAAATCTGTGGTAGCAATCATGATCTCAGACAAGGCCAGAGCAAATGGTTAAATGAGATAAGAGAGAAAATTACATTATACTTAAAGGCATCATAAATAATTAAGTAATGTCAATAATTAATGTATATTTACCAGATGGCATAGCATTTAAGTACTTAAAAGGGAAAGTTAATGGACAACTAAATTATAATAATCTAGGACCACAATGTGCCCTTCTCAGACCTAGACACATCTTTTAAAAAAAAAAAAATAGATTAATTAGAAAGAAGTTAAGGATTTAAGTGGGATACTTTAAAAGCAACATATAATAGATTTCTGGGGATACTGAGTTTGAATAAAAAGGAGTATACATATTACTCAGTTATATAAGGCACCTTTGCAAAAACTGCACATTTCAAGGGCAAAAAACCCTCAATTAAATGCAAAAAATTATTAAATACATTCTTTACTATCTAAAATGTTATTAAAAATTATAATCAATAAATAGTATTTGGACCAAAGTCAAACTTAGAGAGACTAAATAATTTATGCCTAATGAATATAAGAGCCATATAATAATTTGTAGATACTTCCCTAATTGAAAATGATAATAGTGAGACAACATACTAAAACTTTTGGGATCCAGTATTCCTTTAGGAAAATTTAGGTCTCTAAATACTTTCAACAACACATCAACAGAAATAACAGATCAGCTGTTGGAAAAGCAATTAAAGTAGAAATTAAATAATTTTTTAAGCATACAAATAAACACAAAATTTGCCAAATCAAAACACTAAGTTATTTTTAACAATTTCATAAATAATGAAAAATAATTTAAAATAAAGGAGAAATTTTAAAAGTTAGAAACTATCTGAAGTATATGCCAACAAAACCAGTAACTTAAATGAAATGGATAGGTTAATTTTAGTTATAGCAATAAGGAATAAAGCAATAGAAAAAAGTAATTATGGAAATAAGTACAAGTCATAGAAAAAAATGAAAAAGTGCAAGAGAACTTTCAGAGCAATGAAATAGGGGTAATGACTTTCAAGTACCCTCAGTTAGACCAAAGTTTCTTAAATGGTGGGCTGTAATCCCAGATGGGTTATGTAACTAAATGTGAGGAGTCATGAAATCATGATTTATTACCAATTTGATTTGTATACCTATTTTATTTACCTATATACCCAGGATCAAATAAAAATTTCTCAGATGAAAAGGTTTAACAAGTGGAAAAAATTTAAGAATCCCCACTTTAGGACAAAGTATCTTCAAAATGTTTTACTTATCTCTTCCCTCTATCTTAATGACAGCTCCTTTTTCAAATTATTTTTTATTATCAGCTTACATGTTCTAGAATGGTGATTTCTAGAAGGCAATAAATCAACAAACACTTAATAAACACCACTTGTGATAGGCCTTCAAGTACAAAAATAAAATCCTTATAAAAGCATTATCATGTAGGGAGGAAAAGAAGGATGCACATATATAAGTATAGACAAAATACAGAAATAACACATATAAGGTAACCTTGAAGGCAAAGACACCAGGAGCTGGGGATACAAAAAAAAGGCTTCATGTACAAGGTAACACCAGAGTTAAGTCTGAAAGGAAACTTGGAATTGATATGAAAAGACAGAAGTGGAAACGAAGTACATGCACTTACAGACAATGACATAAGATAATAAAGAGGCACTGAGTAAGGAATGCAAGGTAAAACAGCAAGAATGATTATTTGGCTAGCCCACAAAATATATAATGTTAAAATATGGCTAGAAAGGTCCGACTAAGATGTTAAAGAGCTTTAAAAGGCAAATGAAGGAATTTATAAGGATAACAGGAAAACACTGGAATTGATTGAAACTACCATAGTTTAGTTGATATTTTTTTCTTACTAGATAAGAAGTCATTTTCTGGCTCATTTCTTATCTTTCCTTAATCACTCATGGGGCATTGCCTCAGTCAAACAGAGATCTGTTAAAGATCTTAAAAGAAAAAGTTGATGCATGTCATGACATCATCTCCCTGATGTCATGGTCCTCTTCAAGAACAAAGGACAAACAACAACCTCTGTGAGTAGGAATAGGAGCTGCCCTACTGGAGACCCAACTGGAATTGACCACTTGGGCAACACAGCTCCTTTTCTTTTCTGTTTTGTTCTTTTCTTTCTTCTTTCCCTTCCCCCTTACCAGCAGATACTGTGCCCAAAGAAATATGTAAATGTTGATCAGGCTGCTCTGTCCAAGGGAAAGTAAATTTTGATTACTGAATATCTGGGAGTTTACTGACTTAGGACCACGTCTTAAATCAGCTTTCACTGATTAATAATACGTCCCAGGCTCCATAGGTCACTTTTAGAGCCCTGATTGGTTCAGAGTGAATATAGTTTCCCTGATTGGTTCAGAGTGAATATAGTTAGAAACTGTTTCTATTTTGGCTAGAAACCCTAAGAGTTTTCCCCTCCCAGATTGGGGTGTGTGTGTAGTAGGTAAAAATCCATTCTCTGCCTCATTTTTACTCAGCGTTAAGCAGTGATTGGGCATAGCCTTAGGCAAACTGAAACTTGTTAAAGACTTTAATGGCAAACACCAAGGTCTTCCCCAGCATCCAGAGCCATCTCCACTCTCTTCCTGATCTCTACGCAGCCTCTGTATCCAGATGGCTCTGGAGGGAAAAGTGAGGCAGGTGACCTTGCACAGCCCTGTTATTGTGTTAATATGCACATCATGGCATCGCCTCCCTGAAGTCATAATCCTCTTTGAGAAGGAAGGACAAACAACCACAACAGCAGCCAGTCAGGACTGTTGTTTCCCCAAAAAGACTGGCATTTAAAGAAGTATGGCTTGTAGTGGGGTACAATTGGGGGGAGGGACATCAGTCAGGGTAATATTGCAATATATAAACCTGCAACATGGTAGTAACAATATCAGACAAGAGAAAATGGTGTGTATATATGAGATGTTATAAAGAGAGAAGTGACAGGACTTGGTAAGGAAGCAGATATGTGTGAGGTGAGTGAGAGAAGCCAAGATGACATCTAGATTGTAAGCTTGTGGGACTGACAGTCAGAGGATAGTTAGGAAGAGAGAAAGGCTTGATGTCTACGGACGGCAGTGTGAAAAATAATGAGATTTATAATAATAATAATAATAATGGACACACTGAGGATATCCAAATCAAGATGTCTAAAAGATAGCTGGAGATGTGAAGGTGGTCAGGTGATAGGTTATAGTTGAATAAATATATCTGAAAATCATATGCATAGAGAAGATCATTGAATCCATGGAAGGCAATAAGCTTACCAAACAAAATATCATAGAAAGAGTCCAGGGCAGGGTATCTGGTAGTACCCAAAATGAGTGGGCAAAACCTAAATGAAAATCCAACAAAGGAGACTGAGAAGAAATGGCTATACAGGTAGATGAAGGATCAGGAGAAACAGTGTCACAAAATCCTAATGAGAAAAGAATACCAAGGAGAAGTGATCTCAGTGTCAAAGGATAAAGAAAGATACAAGTTTTCTCACAATTACATCTCAAGCAACCCACATGTCTTATCTGAGAAATTATCTGACCAACCAATTAGTTATTACTATTTCCATGTTCCTTTGACTGTTCACAGACAGTTGGGGGGAGTGGGACACCTTTTTCTGATTTCAGGGATATTTCCTTTTAATTAACTGTTGCTATTTAATTGCTTTTGATGTACAAAAGTTTGTCTTCCCCTGTGTCTGGGATTCAGCTCTAAAGTGAGGAAGAGGCCTGGTCCTGAATTGCTGGATAATTGGCATATATTGCTTAATGAATTTACATGGTTGGAAGCTTGAACCTTTGTTTCCTCAGTTATTTCAACTTTCAATTGCCACATGCCATTTTATGTGAGACAGAGTTGAAGGATAAAATAGAAGGGAAGCTTTCTAAGTGAAAGAAGAGGAAAAAAGGAAAAGAAGAATCTCTTCACAAATGACCTCATTTTTTTCAGTGAAATATAAGTAAAGGTTTTTACCTGAGAGAGTGCAAGGAGGGAGTGCCATGAGAAATCTGAAGAGGATTAGAAAAGCTGATGTAGTAAGGAGGATAATGAATCAATTTAGGAAGGTGCTGCTATGTCACAGTAAGGGCCCTGTTGAGATTATATAACACAAATTTGTAGTGGATACAGTCAGTATGATTTCATGATTTTCTCCAGTTTCATGAAGCTGCAAATGAGTAGGAGAGAAGACAATGGATGACATATTATTTCTACTATATCCTACATATCAGGGTGTCCCCATTTCATCTTATATTACCTATCTCTCTTACTGAAGTTTTTTATAGACTAATTCAGGTGTCACCTTCTTGAATCTTTCTCTTAGATCATCCCTCACTTTACCTCTATATGAAAATCATTTTTCTTCAATTTCTCATAACATTCTCTTGGACCTTTCCTTTGCTCTAATTATTCTCCCTTTATTTATGTACATGCTGTATTCTTCCCACCTTCACCATCATCAGGTGAGAGACCGGGGACAACCTCAGATTATTTTTAAACTTCACTGACTAGTGCAATGCCATATACATGTTAGGCTCTTAAAAATGTTTTCTGAATTGATTTGAAGTACACTTGAATTTTCAGGGAAACAGAATGTATGGGGTAGAACCGTCCTTGCTCTCATTCATGATTTCATCAGTAGACCTAAATTTGCTAACAGTAATATATTCTTAGCCCTTGGGAAGACAATGGCTACAAAAGATAAATGGTCCTTGTGGGATTTTCTATCACAGCCATCTACATTCTTTTGGGGCTAGCTTTGTGTGAATAATGTATTTGTTTCAAATGATTTACGATAAGATTTAGTAAACAGAATGTAAAGAATAAAAAACATCTTAAGGGCAATTGTCTCTCAGGCAGAATTATAAAATGACATTAAAGCAGATAAATTAAAATGTTATTAAAAAGATTACATTTACATTTACTTATGAGCTTTAATAAAATCATACATTTCTGTTCTAATGTTGTAAAAAATAATCTAAATTTAAAGGAATAAAGAATTCTGGGGGTCAAAACTACGTAACAATCTTTTTCTCTCTGTCTTCATTCTCAGCCCTTCCCTTCCCCCATTATTTAAATAAGGGAAATTCTTGTTGCAATGTAGGTAGATCCAAATGTTTTAATGACTAGGCCAATTCACCAGGGTAGAATGGTGCTAGGGAATGTCTTCTACTTTTTTCTCCACTGAAAAAAGAATAAGGAACTATTATATATATGAGAAGAATGAGTGTATTAAAATTGTAGGAGGAAAGGGAAAAAGAAAATTGAAAGCATCCTCTATGTGAAAATGAGGTTTTCATGGGCACTATTATCATGCTAACTACTGCTAGACCTATTGATCTTTTTAAACAAAATTCAATCAATATTAGGAGTGAAAGCACCTGAAGCCAGGCTAAATAAAAAGGGCAAATGCTTTTAACTTAATGACAATGATAATATTTGGCTATAACAAGGCTCTCCAAGCATTAATGTGTCTAGAAAAATGGATATAAGACATGGTAACAGCCTATCCAAATTTATCATGCTTTCATGGTATAATATAGAAAGTCCTAAATATGGGATAAAACGATCTGATTATGATCATGGGCTATCTATAAAATGATAGTAAGACCAGATAATTTATAAGGTCCCTTTCAGGCTCTAAATCTGTGATGCTATGAGCCTAACTGGTTCATAATACTATTCACCTCTTCTGTATAATAAAAAATGTAAATGTGTTCTGCTCTCTTTTTCTCCACTCCCTTTTGATTATTCTAAATTTTCTTCAGCCATTATCTGAAAAATTCTGTTTTGTAAAGAAAGGAAGCAGCAAACTACACCATAAGAAATTATAATATGCTGTTTCAACACTTTCGAGAAAAATGGCCTTGAATGTAAAAATATTAAACTTTTAAAGGAAAACATAATGCAAAATACATTTCATGCATATAGTTAAGCATGTTATACTTGGGGAATGCAAAGCATGCTTTTTATACTCCATATATCAGAGGGCATGGAAAACTAAAATTTTAAAATAATAAGCAATGCATACAGGTCAAATCCATTATACAATGCGGCTCCCCTGTCAATTTTGAAAAATTTCGGGTTTTATATTTTTCACTAAACTTTTGCCCTAAATTTGCCATAAATTTTTATAAATCAGAAAAATTCAAATTTTACCAATTAGTTAAGATTATATTTTTCAAAAATTCCCACAAAGGAAGTTGAGAGAGATAGAGATAAAGGCAGAAGGAAGAAATTGCTTACCCCAGGTATTTCATTGAAGGAGATAGTATTTGAAAAAAAAAAAAAAAAATCACAGCAGAAAGTAGAACAAGCACTTAATTCACCATAAAGTTTCTTCAGGAGTAAAATAAGGATAATAGATATTCTCTGTTGTGAGAATTAAATGAGGTAATATAGTTGAAAACTGTGAAAGCTATGTAAATTAAATTATTATATCATTATTTTCCATCATTTTTACAATGAAAGATGGTCTTTTTAGTCATTAAGTCAAGTCAACAATTCTTTATTAAGTGGGCACTGTGTTAAGCAAAGCTAACACAAATAGAAGAAAAGAAAAGAAGACCCTGTCCTAAAGCAGTTTCTATTCTAATGGAGGAAGAAACACATAAAAGGAAGATGAAAAGCTGGATAAAGAGGGGTGAGATTAAAGAATACCTGGCAGCAGAGCAGGGTAAAGTCTAGAGTACAGCCTGAAGTGGAATGAGGACATGGTTGACTTGGGCATCCTTCTTAAATGGAGGTTCTGGGAGGAGTCATCTAATCAGAAAGAGAGAGAGTTAAAAGGGTAGAGGGTGATTCCAATGTGAATTCAGGAGTTGGGGTGACCTTCTAGGAGGAAGTTACTGGAGTATCACCTCATTCTTTCCTTCACTTTTTTCTTATTGTTCAAAGCTTCTCACTTTAAAATAGTAATTTATAAAAATGCAGACAACCCCACCCCCATAAGTAAATTAGATTTACTGAGGAAGAATATTTGAAAATTTTAAAATATGACTGAACAATGTTTTGCCCACCTAATGCCCCATCTGGGCTACTCCCCCAATTTGGGACTCATGTTTACAGATTGGGTTCCTAGAGGGCAATTACTAATCCCATATTCCACAGTCTGGGTCTGCTTTAGAGTCACAAAATATTACAGGGAGGGGATTAATGGTTTCAAAAACACTATCAACCATCTAAACTTGGTACAACATTATTCTATACAATTTGTTTTTTCTTTCTTTCTTTTTTTTTTTTTTTTGCTGAGGCAATCAGAGTTAAGTGACTTATCCAGGGTCACACAGCCAGTAAGTATTAAGTATCTGAGGCAGATTTGAACTTGGGTCCTCCTAACTTCAGGGCTGGTATTCTATCCACTACACCAACTAGCTGCCCCTACAATTTCTTTCTTTCTTTCTTTTTTTTTAATTTACTCTAAATAGCATGTCAACTCCTGGGCAATTAATTAATCTGAAGCTAAAGCTATAGTCTACTTTGGATAAATGTTTAATTAGCTGGTCAATTTAAGCAAACTGCTAAAATATAGCCATTTCTTATTTTAAAACCTTACACTTGTTTCTATCAAAGACTGTTTTTCCCTCTCACAAAAGAGTAATAAGACACCATCATATATTTTAATTTAGACATAAATTGGCCTGTAAAGTCAACTACATTTTATCTCAATTTTCATAACCAACATATGGAAGCCAAGGAATAGATGATTTCAAATAATGAAAAGTGAAAAAAACCTCTATCTTTAGCCTTGGAAATTATATTTCTTTTAGTTTTCTTCCTTTGCTTAATATAAGATGACATTATAAATAATTTAACAAGGCTCCTCTGGTGACCCCAAATTTCTCCCTAAAACATAAACTCATATTCTTAATATCAATATTTTACCAGTGTTGTTTGACAATGAGACATGGAACACTATTCTCTAAACCAGGGGTCCTCAAACTTTTTAAATAGGGGGCCAGTTCACTGTCCCTCAGACTGTTGGAGGGCCGGACTATAGTAAAAACAAAACCTTTGTTTTGTGGGCCTTTAAATAAAGAAATTTCATAGCCCTGGATGAGGGGGATAAATGTCCTCAGCTGCCAAATCTGGCCTGTGGGCCGTAGTTTGAGGACCCCTGCTCTAAACATTTAAAAGCAGGACTGAAAGAGAATATGAGCTAGTTTCATGATGAAAGGAAGCACAGACAGATGCTAGCTTATGTATACTCTCAAAACAAAATGAGGAAGGCCTATATAGTACCCTAATTTCATTCTACCATGATCATTAACAACAGTTGAACACAGTCAAATAGTAAGTCCCTAGGAATAATTTGGATTTTTTGAATTTATATCTAGAAATAGTTCTTTTTATACTATGATTCTTTATGTTTGGGAAAACAGGCAATAGTTATGTTAATGTAGTGTGATTTAAGAAGTGTTTATGAAGCCATTTACTACATATCTGAAATTCGTACAATTAGAGTTTAAAGAAATTCAAAGTGTTCCTGTCTACATGATATTTAAAAGTATAAATAACCCTGGTTGTCCTGATATTAAGCAATTTGCATTAAACTACAAACATTAACACTTCAAGTATTATTCAACAGGCAGAGAGGGGTACATTAATAAAGGGGACAGACTTAGAATCAGAACTGCTTTGGATTAGTCCTATCTCTGTGACCTAAATCACTTTACCTCTCAGTGTTACTTTTATAATGATAAATTACAGACAATTCCTAATCTCCTTTGGGATGAGAAACTGCCACACCTATACAAATTAAATAAAAAAATCCAGATTTCAATCCTTCTCTCGCCCCACCTTCCCCCCAAAAGGTAGTGACACTGAGGTAATGAGACAAGATGAGCTAAGTTTTGTTTGTGTCATTAAGAAGTCAAACAAAGCCCTCTTGTTTCTGGTCTTAACAAAAAGGAAATGAGTAGTAGAGGACAGTGTAAAACATAGATAAAAATAAACTGTCTGCTTAACCTCACTGACAAATGCAAAATTCATAGTAAAATTGGAGATACTGACTTAGTTTCATTTCCCCTAGTGACAATAATATGTGTGGGGAAAAAAACAAGTTGTCACAATTTTTTATCTTCTCTTGGAAAACATACATTTGGATTTTCCTTACAATGTAGACTATGGACAAAGTGGACACAGTGTTCAAGATAGGTTAATGGTGGACTTCTAAATCATTAGGAAAATGCTGCACAAACACATCTATAGCTCAATTATACCCACTTTATTTTAAGAGTTCTTCACTGACTTTTCAAGTTTCTTCATATACAAAATCACTCTTTCCCCAGATACATTCTTCCAAATTGTGTCACTGAAACTGAAATTCATTCAGTTTTAACTATCTATGCTGAAAATGTAACCCAAAGGCAACTGAGAAAAAACTCTTTTATGATTTCTACAAAATCAACTCCTTTATACAACTAATAAGAACTTTAAAGAATTTCAAGTTGATTAGAAGTTTCTGTCTCTAACATAACATATATATTAACTGAAGATTTTCAAAAGCAATTAAAATGCAAGCCTAGACAAACCAGAAGTGGTCTATTGTTCTGTTCTTCTGACAGAGAAGTGAGATTTTAGATTCAAACTCTGGATATAGACCAGGGGTGTGCTGGCAGTTTGCTAGTTCTGATCCTGGAGTTACAGATAGGCTTTTAGGGTTGTATGTAGGGAGGGCTAGGGGTCATTCTAAAAATCTTTATCATTTTGAACCTGCCTAGTTGTTCAGTAAGAAGACAAAGGCTGGGGCTAACAACTGTCTATTAAAGCTTCACTCAGGAGCAAGTCTGCAGTTGTATTGTTTATTCTAAGACCAAGTTCTGAACTTGGGAAAGTTCAGCTAGGAGGACAATAACCACACTATGCCCTTAATCTGCCCAGCACATACCCATGATGTCTAAAGACATCAAGCACCACAGAAATCAGGATTGAAAGCCTGAGTGGTTTTGTTTCATTTTAATTGTCTTAAAAAAAGAAGAAAGGGGAGAGAAAGACTGAGGAAACTATTATTTCACATAATCAGCATAGACAAGTAGAATACAACATGAACAAGCAGGAAGATTACAAAGGAGCGCTTAAGTCTTGAATCACTAGAACTTCAGTTAAAGGAGTATAAAACACACAAAAGAATCTAATATAGAAATACATTTAATTCAATAAGGAAATGGGAAAGAATTATAGAAAATATATAAGAAAATAGGAATTTCAACAGAGAAATAGGAAAGAATCAAGAAGGTATGAATAAGAAAAATAATAAATTCAAGGAGGAAGTAATTATAAGCAAAGCAGACATCTAAAGAAAAGAATATAAGAAGTATTTGAAAGAAAATAATGAAGGATTAATTTAATATCTATACAACCCTGTATATAAAGAAAAGAGGAAGAACTGATTCCATCAAGCACAGATCACTGGAATTAAGCATACTTTTCTTTCCTTCTTGTCAGTAAAGAAGGGACAGAAGCAATGAGAGGAAAAAATAAAAGAAAATAGACTGGAGAGTATACAATTAATAATTATAATTGTGAATGTGATAAAACCTGTAAAAGAGAGATATCAAAAGCAGAATCTTATAATGTATTGTTAATAAGAAGCATACATGAAAAGTAAAGATGCATGGTTAAAATAAGGAGTTGAAACAATCTATTATACTTCAGCTGAAATAAGCAATAGAGGATAGCAATCATAAACTTGGACAAAGCAATAGCAAAAATAGATTTGATTAGAAGATAAAAAGAGAAACTATGTTATACTAAAAGATACCATAAATAATGAACACCAACATTTAACATATAAAAAGGGATCAACTGGTACATCATCTAAATACTTAACAGGAAAGCTAAAGGTTACATGAAGAAGTGAACAGTAAAAGTATAATAGTGAGGAATTACAATATATCACTTTCAGATCTAGACAAATTTCATAAAAGCAAGAAGAATGGAAGAATTTAAGGAACAGGATTTTTGAATGATATGAAAGAACTCTGAAAAGTGCTAAATGAAAATGGAGAAGAATATACATATTTTTCAGCTATGCATACCATTTTTTAGAAAAATTAACCAAGAGGACAAACTACAGTCTACAAGTCAAAACCAATTACCACTTGCTACTGCTACTGTTTAGGACATAAACTAAGAATAATTTTTTACATTTTTAAAATAGTTTCCACTAGGAAAAAAATCAAAAGAAGAATCATATTTTGTGACACATGAAAATGAAATGAAATTCAAGTACCAGTGTCCAAACTGTTTTATTGGAACATAATCATGCTCATCCATTTATACATATTGTCAACATATGCTTTAATATAAAAAAGGCATAGCTGAATAGTTGTGACAAAGACTATACTTTGACTACTTCTCATTATTGCTAAGCACACTACAAATTACAATAGCACAGTTGTAGCTAAATGACAGAATTGTTGCTCTATTGTGACACTTTTTAAAAATTAGCACTGAATATTTGTCAAAATAAAAAAAAGTAGACCAAATGTTACATTTTTAAGACACAAGAGACTTAGAGGTCAAAGCATCTGAACATTGAGCTGTGCTAAAAGAATGCAGTATATATTAACATTACTTGATTAAGTATTAATCAGAAAAATCAAAAATTTTAAAATAGAATTTCTTGACAAAATTTAAAAAATGAAAATAAGGCTAAAACCAAAGTAAATTTCCAAGTGGCTTATTTGTTAGCCAAGCAAAGACAGACATTTACCTATGGTGAGTTAAGTAAATCGTGTTTTATTGTAGCAACCAAATAACAATGTCCAAAGAAAATAAACTTGTTTTAAGACCAAATAGCCATTTAACTCAACTAAAAGTATATGCTTGCTGACTGATATAAGTATTTGGCAGTACCAATCCGAGAGCATATTTTCAAATATACATAAAATTTCCTAACTCACCATTAATAGATGAACATTTGAAATTAATTTTGAAGTTAAAGGAACATTACACTTTGAGCCCTAATTAAAGGAAATGTTATCCTCCAAAAATAATTCCACTCTTCTCAGAACTATATTACCAAAAAATTATACTTAATTATTATATTTAGAATTTAATCCAAAAAATTCGTGGAAATTATTTTTCTCTCACATTATAAAAGTACCCGTATAATATCTTTGATTCTCACTCTTGGCCTATAAAACTTAAAATATTTATTATCTAGTCCCTTACAGAAAAAGTTTGCCAACTCCTGTATTAGGGTACAGAAACTTTACAAATAAATATAGACAAGTAGGAATAATAAAAGACATCTACTAACCACCATACAATAAAAGATGTACTTAATGGGGTAGCTATGTGGTACAGTGGATAGTGTACCAGCCCTGAAGTCAGGAGGACCTGAGTTCAAATCTGATCTCAGACAATTAATGTTTCCTAATTGTGTGATCTTGGGCAAGTCACTTAATCCCAACTGCCTCAGAAAAAAAATTTTTTTTAAAAGTCTAATGACACAAACAATATCAACATGTGTAGTATTTTAAGGTATTACCATTAAGTACTGAATGCTGCCTCTAAGAGAACATTAAGAAGCTAATAACAAGCCTGGCAAAGCCATTTAGCCAGCAGTCACTGACCTGTGCTTCATAACCCTACTAATGAAAAAATGAATGTCTCTCAGATATATGATAAATGCTTATTGCCAAAGACTGTCCAGGGACCAACCTCTCTGGACTCAAAAAGCACCCAGTATCTTTGCCACAGAGGAGATATTCTCATTGTTTTGCTGTAATATGATCTTGTTATATTGATAGTCTTCCAATAAGTGTGTGTGTGTATGTGTGTGTATGAGAGAGAGAGAGAAAGAGAGAGAGAGAGAGAGAGAGAGACAGACATGCACATCTCTTTCTAAGTACTTAGTAAACACTTCAGTGCCTCAAAGACGGGCTCACAGTTCTAATGATCTTGTGATGGAGAGAGCCATCTGCACCCAGAGAAAGGACTGTAGGGACTGAATATGGAATACAACATAGTATTTTCACCGTTTTTGTCGTTTGCTTGCATTTTTTTTCTTTCTCACTTTTTTCTTTTGATCTGATTTTTCTTGTGCAGCATGATAATTATGTAAATATGTACAGAAGAACTGTACATGTTAACATATGTTTAACATTGTATTGCTTGATGCAAGGGTGGGAAGAGGGGAAGGAAGGAAAATTTAGAAAACAGGGTTTTGCAAGGGTGAATTTTGAAATTTGCATGTTTTGAAAATAAAAAGCTTTTATCAAAAAAAAAATCTCCAGTATAAGTGCAAATCATGTCAAATTATATTTTCAAAATGCCACTCTTTAACCAATAAAATATACATTCAACAAAAAAACCCTAAGGTAGGCCCATTTGTAACTTTTCACATAAAAAGAGTTGATAATATATTTCCTTAATTATATAGTAAATACAAGGATGTCTAGAATAGCACTTATGCATATAGCAATTGATGCCCTTTGGTTACCCTCAATCTAGTTTAGTCTGTCTGTTGAAAAAGTTTACTAGGGTGTAGTCATTGTGCAAGCTACAGCTTCTTGGAGCTATAGGTAAGAGTTAGGTGAATCGGGTAAACAGCAAAGGTGGAAAAAGGGTTCTGTAAAGGGCTCAGCAGCTCTCATCCCAGAGGTACCAGTTTTTTCTGAATACGCCCTACATTTTTGTGTGAAGAATTCACACAGGGCAAGCACTCTCAAGGTGGTCAGAAAAAGCACTGCAAGGACACTCCCAAGGTCTCTCTTAAGAACTTTGGAATTGATTGTGTAAATGGGAGACACTGACACAGGATCATCCAGCATGACATGCCCCCATCAAAGAAGATGCTGTCCTCTATGAGCAAAGCAGAACTGAATTAGCTCAGAAGAAATGTGAAATGGAAAAGTTAGGGAGACCACCCCAAATATTTCTATAGACTATTTATGTCCAATGTGTGGCAGAGCATTCTGAGCTCATATTGGTCTGACCAGCCATAGCTGGACACACAGTAACTTGACTCTTAACACAATGATGCCAAAACAAAGGACAACTACCACCATGCAAGTATTAACTATGTGATCCAGAGAAAGTCCCTTAATCCTTTTTGTCCTAGTTTTCTCAGCTATAAAATGAGTTGGAGGAAGAAATAACAAACTATTCTAATATCTTTGCTAAGAGAAGAACAAATGGGGTCACAAAAAGTCAGACACAACTGAAAATGACTGAAAAACAACAAAGGAGCACCTTAATATTTGCTGAGTCTTTAGTCAAATAATGACTGAGAGATTGAAAAAGTTATAAGTTGATTTCTTGAAAAACAAAACACTTTAATTCTGTAGGTGTGTTTTTTACTCACCTAATGATCAAATGTTTCAAATAATTTGATATCACATTCCAGATATAAGTACATAATTCTTCTTATTGTTTAGAATCGGTAGAATCTGAAATAAACAATAGAAAATGAGATTTCACTTTGAACTAATGATACTTTTTAAAAAAAGATTAATTATCTTACCTACTCTATAACAGATAATATATGTGAAAAATAATTCATTTGAACCCCTACCCTATTCCAATAAATGTTAATCAGTTTTATATTTTACCTAAATCATATATGGCTAGATAGGTTTAAACTTTGAAATGTTCATTACTTGTTTACCAAGTTATGAAGCTCATTTGTACAATCATGAGGTTGTACAAAGACATTTCCATCCTATTTTGCTCAAATTTTATATTGAAATCTAATATTCTTTAGAAAGACACCAGTTTATTTTTGTATCTCCAGACCATTCCCTCTTGTCCATTAAGATCCAGTAACCATCTTATGACCACTTATAGTCAGTAGAGCTGCCCCATGCTTTCCCCCAGCCTATGACATCCCCTGCTCATATGTCATTTTTGGCCCTCAAAAATCAAAGACCATCAACCAATGAGATTCTGTATTTTGCCATGCTTCTTTTGCATATTTGGCTCTCAAATCCTATAAAAACAAGGCACTAGAGGAAAGACTCATATTAGATCATATGGAAGAGCTGAGTTCCATTTTATTAAAGGGAACCATAGACACTTTAATAAAAAGGCATTGGCTCAGAGCTCTGAGTTTCTCTTTTGCAGGTTGGACAATTTTAATCCCCCAAAAAAGCAAATAAATACTTATATTTAATTAGATCTGACAATCGGACAAGACTTAAGAATTCTGATCAAAACAGTGATGAATCTAATTTCCAGAGGATCAACGATAAAGCATGTTACATAATCAGATAAAGAGGTGATAAACTAAAAGGGCAGAAAAAAATATATATTTTCAGGAATAGTTAATTCAGGAGTTTTTAAAAATTTTGCTTACATCTTTCTTATAAGGATTTTGTTTTGTCCATTTTTTTCTATAATAGGAGGAAGAGGTGAGAAAAATATATTTTTGTCAATTAAAATTAAAATTTTAAAATGATAGATTATAAAAGAAAATAGGGCTTCTATTTTCAGAATTCATCTAAAAGCATTTTAAAAGACTAATTTCTGGAAAGCAATCTGAGAGAAATTAGACTTCTAAAAAGTCTCAAAAAATTCAAAATCTCAAACAGTACTTGACCTTCTGGCTAAGGTCAAGTGTTTCTGAAGCTATAATCAAATTCAATTAGTCAAATGATCAAGTTTGAGGTTGATCATATGTGAAAATACCTCTCTGTTTCTCCTCTTTCAGTCAGATCATAACTCAGAACTTATAATATTAACTGAAAAATGTTTTCCCTTCTCTGTTTGGCCTTGTAACATTTATTGATAAACTGTCACCCAAAATCTAAAACACTATAGCATGGTAATCTCCAGACAGATTTATGTTCTCTATAAAAGTCAAACAAATTAGAAAAGCAGGGATATTTGCTACTACAGATAGGAGAGGTAGAGAAGATCACAAAAGAAAAAATAGATAATTTTGATTACACAAAATTTATAAGCCTTTATGTAAAAACATGATCAGCCAAATCAGAATTAAAAGGAATACAGTTAATTGGAGAGGAAATACTTTTCAACAAATTTCTCAATCTCTAGTAGCTAAGTGCTAAAAGGTTAATTATTATCCCTTCTGGTATAATAGAGGGCTTTTACTGGGATACAGGAAAGTGTTTTTTGGTGGGAACTGAGGGTAAGAATAGTAATAGGGGAAAAAAAGCTTACCAGTGAAAACACATAAATATATAAAGAAGACAACAGAAGCAAGTTCAGAAAAGGAAACAGAAAGGAAAGACAGCACTTGGTAGTACCCAGTTAAAACTGAGGTATACTAAAAAAAAAAAAAAAAAAAAAAAAGCCTAAGCTTTATGTGGTAGATTCATATACAATCTTCTTTTTCTACCCTTTGCCTTTTAAGTGTTCATTTTTTTCAGTGATTGTCAAATTCATAATAAAAATATATATTTTAAAAAGATAATAATACTTTATTCTGTTTCACTCAACTCTTCTCAACCTCTATTTTATATCATTTGGTCATGGAAAGCATCAGGACAGGTTCTGATGAATATAAGGAAACCATAAGATCAAAGACCTTGAACTAAAAAAGGAACCTCAGAAACCATCTAACACAATTCCTTCATTTTATTGTGAGGAAATGGAAGGCCAATGAGATTGAATGACTTAACTAAGATCACATGCATAATAATCATCAAAGGTAAGATTTGAATCTAAGTCCTCTGAATATAAAGGTTCTTTTTCACTCTTCCACAACATCTCTATATTTAATATAAGTATATAATATACATTATTACCATTCAATTTTACTTTCAATAAATGACTTATAATGTCAACAAGGAAAATTTCACCCAAAACATTTTAACTAGGTCCTTCATTTAGAAGTATAAATTAACAAAATTATAATGATGTTAATAATATTAGGATTATAGGTTCTCATGGCTGTCACTGAAACTAGTTTCATGCAATAGTGTACTAATGTTTCTTGCTTCAATTAAAAAAAAAAACTAAGTATAACACTTTAAAATTACATATCTGTTAAGGGATGGTTATTTACGAACCAGGGATAAATTTCCTTTAGTGCTTTTCAAATATTCTGTTTGTAATTATGTATTCACCAGTTGCTTTAACTGTCCATACTTTGACTACTTCTAAGATGTAGAAGAACAGCAGGAGTTGGAGGATAGCTGTTCTAAAGTACCTTAGTTATCCAAATTGTTAATGTGCCCCATTTTGTGAGCTGAGGCAAAGTGGTGGTTGAGAGGAGAGGATACAAGATACTGAGAGGCATGAGACAATAACCAAAACTGTTGGATATTTCTTAGTACAGCTTCCACATAAGTATGTGCATTGTTTTCGATGAAAACAAAGTTCAAATCAAAGTCAACAAAAGGGAGACTAACACTGAGAATTTGTTCTGATAGTGAATGCTGTGCAGTGATTATTTAACGTATTTGCAAACAAGGTCAAATCTGAGCAGGGAGAGGAGGCACAATCTGTCACTATCAAAATCTGTCAGCATATGTTCACAACAAATGAACTGCTTGCTGTACTTGAATGTGAGGGATATAAATTCAAAATTGAACCCTCTTTGTGTAGAAATTTAAAGTACCATAATATCTACTATATTGCTTATCATTATTCATTTTGCTAAATATCATATGATAACTTGGTTAAAAAATGAAAAATAACTTAAGAACAAAATATATATATATATATATATATATATATATATATATATATATATAATCCTTTGGAATTAAATTGTCTCTCATTTTTCTTACAGAGAAATAATAGCCCTTTATGATAGACTAATACATAACCAATTTGAAAAAGACCACTGAAATAGCTAAAACTGGAACAAAGACAATCTAAACCATAGAACACAAAATGAACATGTAGATTAAGATGGGAGGACAATTTTTCCAAAGAAAATCAAATGCCTTTAACAAATAAAACAAACTTTTTCAAAAGCCATCTCAGTGATATCAAAAGGATTCCTCACATCATATATAGCTTCTTATAGAATTGCTAAGTGTAAAAGACCTCATTTTGGGGAGAAATGTTGGTTACTACTTGTAACTATTGATATGGTCAAGTTGATGCTTAATGAATCATATACAAAGCAGCTTTGAATGGTTCCATATGTAGATTAATGTGATGATAAGGAAAATTTCCTGTGTCTGATGATTTTATAGTTAACAGAGACATTAAATAAATCTTTATCTTTCACATTGCAAGTATTTAAAACAACTATTGATATAGTTATAATGCTAACAAACTCAATACAATAAGGTATAATGGACAGCACACTGGGATTAGGGTCAGGAAGACATGGGTTCAAAGAGTCAGGAAAATCTGGGTTCAACTGCCATCTCAGAAATTTACAAAACGTGTGACTCTGGGTAGGTTACTTAACTCCTCTATAATTTAGTTTCCTAATCTGTAATGAAAGGGTTGAACTACATGTCTTCTGTGGTACTTTCAAGATACTGTATTGTAACATACTCAGTTTCTTTGTGGCCCTTTTCATAAAGAACCATTAACAATGAAAAAGGAAGAAAATGTAGGGTTTTTTGGGTTTTTTTTAAACAAAGGAAGCTATTTAGATTGTCAAAAGTTATGAGCCAGTTTAACATTGACACTTATGGATGAATATCTTGATACTTAGTACTGTGCTGTAATTTTACATATACTGATAAATATACATATGTAAGAAAAAATAACTTTCAAATGACATTCGGATAGTTTTGGAAATAAATGTGGAGTGATGCCTTGTGGAAACAGTTCATTGTTACAAAAAAGCAGAGAAATATATTTATTAAAAAATGAGAGTAGGAAGAAAACCATTTCAAGGAAACTTCAAAGAGCTGCAGAGGAGCATGATGATATAATGTAAGCTAACTTGCCTATACATATTTTATGGTTAAAGAAAGCAAGCAAAAAAGAGAAATATAAACATTAGAGCCTGTGCTTAGATTTTAAGACTATCAATATTGTAGAGAAAAAACAGAGACGTTGTAACTTTTTGAGTAAAAAGTAAGCCTCTTGAGAGTCAGAACACTATCACTTGAGTCACTAAAAAACAATCACAGCAAGAGCAAGAGGGATCACATAAGAAAGTACCAGAGGAGAAATCTGAGTTGCAGAGACAGCAAGCTTGGAACTTATTTCTGGAACTTATTTCATCTGGGAGATTCTTTATTGACCAGAGAGAAAAGACTTCAATAGCCAAAGAATTCTCCTAAAAGCTTTTACTCTTCAATGTCATCTAGACTCAGAGAAAGGCAAACTTTTTCATAAATCTTTGTTGCTCTCTGCTGTCATTTCCTGCTTGAAAAAGAAAAAAGAAAAAAGAAGGGATTTTGCAAATGGTACCAAGGTAAGGTGGCTCAAATAGTAAATCTTAACTGTGTCAGTTCCTGGCACTAACACTAATAGGACAGCACAGTATCTAGATGAATAACTAACTACCTGGGATGATTGTATACCTCAGAGATCACTAGTTTTTATGAGGTTCACAAATCTTTAGCTTAAATAAAATTGCAATTCACACTTGGTGCTAGCACTCAATTCCCTCTTAGGAGTGATATTATTTGAAAGAACTAATAAAGGCTAGTGCAAATAGAGAAGAGGATTTCCCTAGGTGAAGAGTGCTGAGATCAACAGTTAAACACTTATCAGAGAAGTAGTTTCATGTAATCAGGTAGGTGTTCAAGATTGAACCAATATCATTGAAGAATGAAATCTAGAGTAGTGAGTTATCCTCAGTTTTGGTTATCTTCCATAATGTCTCCATGTCAGGTTCCTTAAAAGAGCATACCTAGTCTTCCCCATACATTGGTGGAAGAATATGATCTTAGTTTATTACATTGTTATGTGTTTACTTACATATTTATTTTATT
Organism: Sarcophilus harrisii; assembly: GCF_902635505.1. Taxonomy (NCBI): domain Eukaryota; kingdom Metazoa; phylum Chordata; class Mammalia; order Dasyuromorphia; family Dasyuridae; genus Sarcophilus; species Sarcophilus harrisii. The sequence goes on from NC_045426.1 coordinate 245,405,323, forward strand.
GGTATTTATAATCTTTTTTCATTTATTTTATTATTTTATAAATGACAGTGTATAAGATCCAAGTGTCATTATTGCAACTGGTTCTATAAATGGAAAAAGTTGGATGGAGGCTCAAGAGCTAGAGTAGTGAGTACTGGTTGTAAATTTCCCTAACAGGATTACCATTAGGAAGCTGTTTAAGTTTGAATGTAACTATATGGTGATGGTATATCTCTGGGAACTTATATTCCACACTTCTCTATCATTTAACTCTCTTTTCTAATTAGCTATCACACTGGTAAATTTGTCACACACCTAAGTGAAAGTTCCTAAGTATGATATTATGTAGGGTATTCATATTCTATCCCATAAATAGGATATGCCTTCAGAATGCATGATACCTGTATGTTAAGGTACACTTGAACATACAGGCATCATACATTCTGAGGGCATTGGAGAATAATGACCCATTTTTTAATTATACTATATTCCTATGATCTAGGGCAATGACATATCAAAAGAAAACTTCAATATAAATGACAGACTTTTAAAATGATGTCAGATGAGAGAACTATATTTGACCTTGCATTAAAAGAGCTCAGTCAACTTCAGGACAAATTGCAGGTCTAAAAATACTAGTTAAAGGATATGGTTCCTTATATGGTTTGGACACTTTGAAAGCATAATAATCTTGTAATGAGGAATATGACTGAGACACATAGATTTTCAAAATGTTTACAACAGTAATCAATATTATTGAAAATGGTCCATAAAAAGAAAGGCTCTCTACAAAATTATGTGAGGATACTGGAACAGAGCACAGGGCACTGTCATATTTATGGAACACTTGCTGGCTTTCTCCTGTTATACTGGGCTAATAGCCAGGTCCTGCTGTGAAGCCTTCCAAGCCCAGTTGTTTACACAGAATCAGGATACGGAAGTACCCCCTAGGGCAGCAAAACCATGGATAATTAACTATGTAAAAGAAAAAAGGTTGTAAAATAGAGGAGACTATAAAGACCATATCACACCATATTTTTGAGAATTGCTTAAACAATCTCAACTGGATGCAGTTGCTCCAGCACTTAGGAGACAAAAGGGTTCTTGGGGAATGTGGAAGTTGTTGTCTTGTCATGATCCTCGAAATTATGAGGATGAAAGTGGTAGGACACTGTGAACTCAACCAATAAAGGGGAAAAGGCTTATTTCTTCTCTCTCATTCTTTAGGGTCTATGGCACTGAGAAATAAGCTTGGAGTTCTATTTGTTTGTCCTCAATTTCAAATGCATGAGGTACAATTCCCCGTTGGACAGGAGATGAAGCCATTTTACTCTCAGAGCTGGGATTCTAGGCAGAATATTGCAACCAATATTTCCATTTTTTGGTATTTGTATCCTTAGCATCTAGCACTATGTCTAACAAATAGTATAAGCTCATGAAAAGTTTGTCAACTGACAGATTTCATTCAAATTCAGAGTGCTGGGAGATCTGGAAGAGACCCCACAGCTATGCTGAGTGGGTATGTTGGCAATTTAGAAGAGACTGAAATCCAAAAGGAACATGGGGAAATGGTCCCGGATTACTATAGTTCTGAAAAGGCTTAGAGAACCTACTTTGCGCAATTCCAGAAAGCCAAGTACTTTGGAAGAGAACATCTTAGAATCATTCAAGAGATTTAGTAACTAGGTAGTTAAAAGTTGTGAGGATTGTTAAGCAGCCCTAGGCAGCTTCAGAGGCACTAAATCTCCCCAAGAGTCATCAGATGACCCAGTCATCAAAGATAAAGAGGGGGAGTAGAAAGAAAAGAAGATAGAGGACCAAACCCCTATATGACTCAATCTGAAAAGGAAGAGGAAGCTTTACTAAGCCTATGGGAGGACAACCTGGGAATTTCCAACCCTATTTCCAGGGGAAGAGAATCTATTTCATCCCCTCCCAAATTTGGTCTTCAATAGTTGTAACACCTTTAACCCTTCAGAGAAGTTAAACTTAATCTGATAAAGCAGCACAAGCAAATTCCCAAGCTGATCCCCATCATTCCCATACCCTGTCCCTCTATTACAAAGCAGCAGACTCTTATGTTTTAGAACTCCTGCAGTTAAAAATCTTCTATCCCACTTATTAATTTTTCAGTGAGCAACAATGGGTAGTATAGAATAAACAGCAATGTATGAGTAGTAATTACATTATCTCCTACACACCTCCTACCAAATATACCCAATCCCTTACAAAGTTCACTACTGTTGTGGAAATTGGGAGGGTACCATTATTCTTCCAGTCTCTTAAGATTTTAATCAGCCCCCTTAGCCCTGATGACACACTCAACTTAAAACTGACTCTTCATAGTTAATGATAATCTATTAATTGTCACATCAAATGGTCTTTTCTCAATTTGCATCCTTCTCTATAACATTTGACATAAGCACTCTCTTTTACTGGATCTTTACCTTCTCTTAGGGTTCTCTCAATACTGCTATATCTTGGTCTTCCTCCAGCTGTCTGACCACTCCTTCTTAGTCTCTTTGCTGGATCATTATCCCATTTCATGATGTATCACAGCTACCCTATTATAGGTATATTTCAAGGCTGTGTCATAAAGCTGTTTTGGTCTTTCTCTGAACGATCTCACTTGGTGATTTCCTGAGCTCCCATGGTTTTAGCATTATTATTATTTATAATAACAACAAACTCTAACATTTATATAGCACCTACTATGTGCAAGACAATGTGATAAGAACTTTACAAATATTATTTCATTTGATCTTACAATAAGTCTAAGAGATAAATGTTATTATTATTCCCATTTTATGAGATGAGGAAACTGAGACAATAAACAAAATGTTCAGTCACACAGTCACACAGACTGTATTTGAACTTTTGTTTTTCTAAATTCAGGCCCTATACTCTATCCATCTTGATACCTCAATCATATTTACTTAGATGACTCCTCAATGTGTGGATGTCTATCTCTAATTTCTCTTGAACTCCAATGCCATATCAAAGCCTACTGATCATTTCAAACCGGATATACAGAAAATGAATACATTTTAAACATAGCTTGTCTAAAACAGAATTCATTACCTTTCCCTTAACATCCTTTCTCTGAACTTCCCTATTCTGATGAGTGTACCAACATCCTTCTGATCACCCAAGATCTCAACCATGGACTTATCCTTGACTCTTCACTTTTCTTGACCCTACATATCCAATCAGCATTTCTAATTCTACAACATTTCTCAATTCTACCCTCTTGTCTCCACTTGAAGAGCCATAACTCTAGCTCAGAGCTTTATTGCCCTTTTATCTGAACTATTGGAATAGCTTCCTAGTATTCTCCCAGCTTCAAGTTTCTCTCCTATCCAATCTCTCCTTCAAAAAGTTATCAATGTAATTTTTCTAAAATACAGGTCTGACCATGTCACTTTATAATAAGCTTCAGTAGCTCTATATTAGCTCTCCAATCAAATTTTATTTCATCTTTATCTCATCATTTCCAATTTCTATTTCTGTGTTTTATAACAAATGTAATCATGAGTATAATAGCATACAATAGTATAATAGGGCAGCTAAGTGGCATAGTAGTTAGTGTTGGAGTTGGAGCTAGGAAGACACTTTTTTCTGAGTTCAAATCTAGTCTCAGATACTTAACAGCTATATGATCCTGGTCAAATCATTTAATATTGTATGCCTCAGTTTCTTTATCTGAAAAATGAGCTGGAGAAGAAAATGGCAAGCCACTCCAAAATATCTTTGCAAAAAAACAAACCAAAACAAAAAATCCCAAATGGGATCTCAAAAATTCAGACACAAGTGAAAAACAACTGAACAATAACAAAGATATATAATGGGAGGAGGGAACAAACAGGAGGGTATTATTGCAACCCTCTTATTGTCCCTGCCAAATCTATCCAACTAGATCACACCTCATGGAGTACTGAGTATATATGTAATTTGCTTCCAGGGAAATGTGGCTCAATGTTGAAAGGATTTGCCTCTTTGGGGTGAAACAGCAAATCCTGGATAGTCCTCTGGTCCTCACCCCATACCACCTTATGACAGGAGCTTGGAATACTACATGAGTTAAAAAGAGAAAACTTCCTAACTTTTTTCCTTCAAAGAATTTGGGTCAAGTAACTTTCCCATAAAGAGCTAACAGCAAAATAACAGAAATGAACTTTACAAAAACAATAACAAAAACAAACAAATCCCAAGACCACAAAATAGAGAAGTCTTCGGGCATACAAAACTCAAACTCGTGTAAATCATGCTTTTCACAATTCCCCAAGCAATCCCCAGACTAATAAGGCAAACAACATTTAGGAGATAAATAAATAGTAGGATGGGCTTGGTGGGGTGAGGAGGGAAGGAAGTATTCTATTGGGGAGAGATCAATTCTATTTGCATAGAGTACTATCAGAACTTATGACCAAACTTTGTGAGGAACCATAAGGATCATGGAAAATCATATCAAACTGTCCACAAATCCACTTATCATTAGATTCAATCACTACTGTAATTTTTACTGTACATATTTCATCAATATTGTAACTATATCTTTTGATAGTCATAACAGAAGCATAATTACCACTATAGTAATGTGAGTGGTCATTTGGCCCACATTTAGAATATAAAGTAATTTAAAGGGTTTTTTAACTAAAAGAAAAAACGACCATTATTTCTTAGTGATTGAAAAAACACAATTTCACTTCCTCTGGAAATTTTCCTATTTGGGGGAGAAATTCAATATTCTAAATAAATCCCTAAAATTCAACATTCAACTCTAATTTAGAAAAATAAAATGAGTGAATAAGGGGAAAGAGAATTATTTTGGTTCCTTGATACCTGAACTCTTTTTGGCTGCTTGCAGGATTTTTTTTTGTTTGTTTTTTTTTAATCTCAAAATTTTAATTCTAAAATTTCTGGCTGTTTTCATTTTGGGATTTCTTCTAGGACATGACTGATAGATTCTTTCTTTTTTCACTTTACTTTCTTGTCCCCATCATGCCCTTGAGCTATAGTCTTATTTCTTCTCTTTTTAGGCCAAATTCCTTGAAAAAAAAATTATCTACACTTGAAAGCTCCACTTCCTTTCCAGACGAACTACTTTCTTCAAAGTTATCATTGATTTCTTTTACTGTCAGATTGATGATCTCTTCTCAGTTGTCATTCTTCTCTACTTATCTGCTGAATTTAACACTGTTGATGACCCTTCCTACTAGAGTATTGCTCCTGTCTGTTTTTTTTTTTTTTCACACATCACTTCTGCATTACTAGCTACCAGACTCTCTACTTCTTAGCATTTTCTTTTGGTTGCTCATCTCTTCCATATTTCTAATTATGCAGGTTCCTCTAAGATATTTATCCTAGGTCCTCTTTATATATATAGTCTATGAGTAACTTCATCAGCTTCATGAATTTAACTATCATCTCTATACAGAGAAAGATAGTCTGCCTACTGGACATTTCAAAATGGGATGTCCCTGATACATCTCAAACTCAATATGTCCAAAACTGAATTCATCATCTTCCTCATTCCCTATTCTCTTTCAGAATCCTGTTTTTGTCAAAGGTAACACCATCAATCCAGTCTCATAGGTTCCTAGTCTCAATATTATTCCTAAATCTTTACTCTCTCTTACCTCACACATCTTTAAATCAGATATATATATATATATATATGTTATTATATCTTATAATTTCTACCTTTACAACATCATAGCCAAGCTCTTCTCACCTGTCACAGTAAATACTTTAATTTGAATCCTTCTCCTCTTTCATTTAGATTATAGAAACAGCCTCCTCATTGGCTGTCTTGCTTCAAAATTTACTGTCTATTCTAGTCCACCACATTGCTGCAAACTGATTTTCTATAAGCATACATCTGACCATATCATTCCACTGCTCAATTATTATTGCAATGGCTTCCTATTCCCCACCAAAATAAAATATAAACTTTTCCATGTAGTTTTTAAAGTCCTCAACAACTTGATCCTAACCTTTTCCCAATCATCCCTGGGTATTCCTTTCCCTCTTACACTCCGAAATCTAGCTGAATCGGTCTTCTCTTTGTTTCTGTCTGTCCTGCCTAGAAAGCATTCCCTCTTCCCTTCACTTCAGAGTTTTTCTCTTCCTTTTGAGACACCAAACATCATCTTCTGAATGAAGCCATTCCTAACCTCTCAAATGCTAGTATACTGCCACTCAAATTATCTTGTAGTTATTTTCTTTGTATATCTTTCAATGTATTTATTAATATTATGCTTATATTAAATATACAGTGATAGCTCAGTACTTGTTAATTGATTCCAGAAGGCAAACAAGTGGCTAAAATGCTGAGTGACCGAATGAATTTTTCTCCTAAACAATACCTCTCTAGAGAATTAGCTGCCTAACCATCTCTATTCACCCAATTCCCCAAAGGGGCAAGTAAGGCTTCCAGTTGTAGAAAAACGAGCCAGCCTGGTCCCTACCTTCTTGACCAAAGTAACTTTCTAAGATGAACCTTAACCTTAAGTCTTCCCCCATCCTTACTATTCAAACTTCCTGGAGAAGGAGGAGGAGGGAAACTGGATGTGGAGGTAGAAAACTATGGTCCTGCACCTTCCAGAGCCCTGGGGTTGGGGCTACCAGGAGTCATGGGTTCTCCTTTGCCACTGATGCCTGGACTTGGGCTTCCACCACTACTGCTCCTGCTGCTTCTCTTCCTGCTGAGCATGGTGGCCCTTCTGTGCCTCTTCCAGTACTACTACTACGGCTTCAGCCACAGAACCCTGCAGAAACTGCCCCATGACCTCAATCCCCACTCTACAGAACAACCTCAGCAATGTGGGCTCCAACCTGACACTCGGATCTACCACCTCCTTTGCTGCAAGGAGCTGCCCATGGTGGAGGGGAATAGTAATGATAGTAGCAAAGACTGGGCAATAAAAACCCTGGCTAATTTCACATCCTACTGCTCCACCAACATAACCAAGTATGCTGAGTGCCACACAAAGTTAAGGGCTGAAACATTTTTTTCCCATCGAAATGCACTGAATACTTTGAAGAATATTTCAAAGCAGAGTGCCAAGGTACCAGTGTAACTGATATATACTTCCCATAAGCTCAGTGGGAATGTTAATTGTTTGATTTTTTGTACCTGTATAACCCCTCACACCTATTCTGGCACATTGTAGATGATTTACAAATAATTGTTGATTGATATCATTAGCTAAATTTTAAAAGAAAATCTGGGTTGTTCTTTCATTTGTCACAAAGTCAGAAATATCTTCTGTACTAAAAGTTATCCTTTATGAATTTTCTAAAACTTTTATATAAAAATATGGCTGCAATCTGAAAATTTAGTCAAAAGCATCCTAAACTACCTAAATTAACACAGCATTCTGATGAGGGTCTCCACAATTAGGTCCTCTTCCCCAGAAAAATAATTTTACAAAGAAAAAAATTTCTAAGGTCAAAGTGTTTAAGTTATATATTTAAGAAAATCCTTTTTCATTGCATTAACTGTTACAATTTGGAAACCATCTCTTTTAGAGCAAAAATTAAATCACAATGCTTTTAAACACTTTATTGTTAAAACTTTTAAGTTATTTATAGGGAAAAAAATCAGCAGTTTCACATCTGAAATTAATCTTCCCCAGAAAAGAACAAAAATTAAATCAGTTAACTTTTCTTCTCAAGTCAATTTTCTGATCAGTTTCTTCATTTAAGTGAGTTGACAAAGAGCATTTAATTTTTCTGAGCTGCTGGAAAGGATTTCAAAAAACATCCAACTTCTTTCTTTTTTATAAATAAAAAAACTGAAGTCTAAAGAACATTAAGTAATTTAGTAACTATGTAACTAAACTGGATGTCCCAGAGACATCTCAAACTCGTTACATACAAAACATGTTATCTTTTCCCCCAAAAAAAACCCTTTCTTGTTCCAAAATTCACTATTTTGCAAGACACAATCCTTTCAGTCTCACAGGCTCATTGGGATTCTTTTAACTCCTCAACCCTTTACCCTCACAGATATAATTTCCATCCAAATCCTGCCACTTTTTTACCTCCACCTCTCTCAAATCTGTTCCTTTCTCTCTATTCATAAAGAATATTACTTCCCCTCTCATAGTGAGATACAGCCCAACAGGTCTTCTCTCTTATTCCTCATCAAGGATGATCCATCAGTCTTTGTACTATTTTATCTTATGGAGGGCCCCATACCTAGAACTATTCTCCTTACCTCTGCCTTATAATATCCCTTTTCCTTCAAGATGCAATTCATGCATCTTCTTCTACATGAAGCCTTTTCAGATTTTCTCAATCTGCTAGTATTATACCTTTAAATGTTGCTGTGGCTATTCTTTATATACTTACACATATACTTATCTCCTCCACAAGATCTAAGTTGCTTTTGAGTAGGGATGAATTCTTTGCATTTATATCCCCAGAGCCTAGTACAGTTCCAGGAACATAGAAGGTGGTTAATAAATAATGCTTGACTGATTTGAGCAAGAAGCTTTATCTCTGTGCTCCCAGTTCTCTCTCTATAAAAAGAGAATAAGAATTTTAGCTTATTACCCAATTCGAATGAGATCATATGATGGTTTTTACACAGTAAATATAAGTATTTTGTATTATTTTTGCTCAAAGTCACATAACTATTTAAAACACTAAGAGAATTAGAATCTGTTCTCCTGATTAGGCTAAGCAATTATACAATATTGGCTTTACTGGTTCCTAGAAAATTAAAAACAGTCTTTGTTGAGTAGCCATTTAAACTTTTTTTAGAAGTATAGATCAGACTTTTAAAATCAATCAACTTTCAGGGGAAGGAAAAATTTTTTAAAAAGCAACTACAGTAAAATTTCATTTACTTCACGTCTTTTGGAGTGCCTCCTTTTGTTTAAAGTTTTGTATAACTAGCACTTTTAAAATTTAACTATTTTTGGATAGATCTTTCAAAAAAATACTAGGCAAAAAATACTGCAGAACCATTTTGCTAGACTCCTGGAAATATCAATTATATTTAATACTTACTAAAATATATTTATGATATACTGCAATAACCACCGAGGAAAAGTTTTAAGTATAAAAAGGCGTCCCCAAAATATTAACTAAATTAAAGCTCTAATAGATTAAAATGTTACTAAAACTTTGGGGTCACCCTGTATCACAACAGCTGCTTTTTCACGCCTATGTCAATATTCTACACATGTGCAACCTTTTCAACCATCAAGGAATTAATCATTTAGTAATAGTGTCCATGAATACAGGATAAAGAAAGCACACTGCTTTTGGAGTCAAAGGATGAGTTCAAATTCTATCTCTTTTCTACCTGTTTGACCAACAGCCTCTGACACATGGGTTCCTACTTCACTAGGCTGTTGGGAGGAAAACAGACAATAATGATCACTTATTTACAATACTGTTCTAGGAGCAAAGTTTAGAGAAGACAATGGCCACATAGAGCATAAAGGGATATGGCAAGTACAAAATTTATAATTAAAATTAGTACCTAAGAGAACTGAACAAAGTACTGGGGGGAGGGGGAGGGGAGGGGAGTCACTCTCAATTAAGAGTTCAAAGGCCTGGAAGAGGTCTGTATTTAAAGTAAAAAAAAAAAAAAAAAATACACTGTTCCCAAATGACCTTAAATAACCCTAATTAACTGGTTGAAAACTAGATTCATTCAAGGTACTTCAAATTAACCTTTCAAAGTTTAAAACAACCAGGTCGATAATTAATTACGCATGTCAATAACAACTGTTTGAAGGTTTCAAATACACCAACTGTAACTTCATAGAGAGAAGCAGCAGGCAGTGATTTACGGTGGAAACGGCCTGCGAGAGGTTGGGAGTAGAGGCCGAGGGCCCGGAGTCCCGTCAGGCAGAACTTCCCTTCGCCTGGCCCGCGGGAGAAATTTAAAGTTCCGGGTCCCCAGCCCCGGCTCGCTTTCCCACCTCGCGGGCCACCGGAGCAGCCCAGCGCAGCCAGCGGAAAGCGAGGGATGTGGAAGCGGAGTTCGCGCTCTCTGCGCAGGCGTACTGCGGAGAGGGACGCGGGGGGGCTTGGGTCGCCGCCCCTCCCTGGCCAGGTCACAGTCGCGGCTGCGCAGTGAAGCGGAGTCTCCTTTTCCCGACGTGGGCTGGGATGAGTGCGGTCGGTGTCTCTCCGCCACTACATCACTATCCTACGTCGCAGGCCTCTGGCTTCGGCTTTCCTCTTTTAGAGACACCCTGCCTCAGGGCGGGGCAGGCCACGGCGGAGGGGGATGGGGGTGGGGATACGATGGGGGTGGGGATACGATGGGGGTGGGGATACGATGGGGGTGGGGATACGATGGGGGTGGGGGTACGATGGGGGTGGGGGTACGATGGGGGTGGGGGTACGATGGGGGTGGGGATACGATGGGGGTTAGCGTTCCCTGTTAGGCGAACCAAAAGAGAAGGACCAGGGAAGAGTCCTCCCAACTCTTGCTTCTCTCCGGGTGAGCGGGACCGAGAGCTAGGCGGCAGTGGTCCCAGATGTTCTGGAAGTTCTGCATCTGGGGGCTCCGGCCGGCGGGAGTGGAGGGTGGGCGGGCTCTTTCCGTAGCCATCCCTGTCAATCATCTCCCCTCTCTAAAAAAGGTGGGCAATTCTGCTCCGGCAGCCTGACCTAGTGAGCGCTCCTCACCCTTCCGGGAACAGGTTGGGGGGATCCAATCCTAGCAGACCGTTCCTTTTGGGGGGAGAAGGATAACGGGACAATTTGTGGGGAAATTTTAAAAAGGGGCTAATTTTCCCCAAATTTAGGATTTATTAGCCTAAAAATTATTTTTAAAATGTAAATAGCCCTTGAATATACCTAGACAAGGATCTACCCAAATCGAAGCTAAAAGAGTCAAGAGACTTTTTGTTTTGTGGGTTTTTTTGTGGGAAGTTGTCTGAGGCTAGGAATATTAGAATTTGAGTGGGGGGAAGAGATGGTTAAAGGGAAGAGATGGTAAAAGAAGAAATGGAAAAAGGTAAAGGAGGGACCAAAACCCAAAGTATTTACCATAATACTAGTACCTTTGAAAAATGGAATCATAACATCTACTGGTCATCCTGCCATCTGGGGGAGGGGGTCGGGGTAAGAGGGGAAAAATTGGAACAAGAGGTTTGGCAGTTGTCAATGCTGTAAAGTTACCCATGCACATAACCTGTAAATAAAAGGCTTTTAAATTAAAAAAAAAAAATGGAATCACTTAAAAATGGAAACCACATCAAGTTACCAAAAAAATATTTTATGGGCCTTGAAAAAATAATAAAATCCAACTAGAAGAATAAAAGTATGTCAAGGGAGTTTTCATTTTTTCTTTTTCCTTTCTTTTTTTTTAAAGACCTACCTGTATTAGGTCTCAAACTATTACAAAGTGATAATTTTCAAAACAATCTAGTACTGGCTAAACAGCTATGGTAAATAATATCAGCAATATTTGACAATGAAGAGAAAGTCACTTTTTTAACAAAAACTGGGGAAAATGAAAAGCAATTCAGCAGAAACTACATACACCAACATTTCAAACTATATACTAAGATAAGGTCAAAATGAGTACATGATTTAAATATAAAGGTTGATACAATAAGCAAATTACAGGAACATGGAATAGTTTACCTGTCAGATCTATGGATAAGGGAAGAATTTATAACCAAAGATAAGATAAGGAGAATTACTGATGTAAAAGAGATAGTTTTTATTACATTAAATTAAAAAGATTTCTCAAAAAAACAAAACGAATGTACCCAAGATTAGAAGGAAAGCAGAAAATTAGGGGCTAATATGACAGAAAAGGAAAATGACAAAGGTTGGAAGGGATGCAGGAAAATTGGGACATTAATACCCTGCTGGAGAAGCTGTAAACTAATCCAGTCATTCTGGAGACCAATTTGGAATTATGCCCAAAGAGTATAAAACTCTTTGACTCAGCAATGACTCTACTAGGTCTGTATCCTAAAGAAATATTTTTAAAAAGGAAAAGGACCTATATGTACAAAAATATTTAGAACTCTTTTTGTGGTCCCAAAAAATGGAAATTGAGAGGTGCCCATCAATTGGGAAAGGCTGAGCGCCAGTTGAGATATATGACTGTGATGAAATACTAATGTGTTAGAAGAAATAATGAACAGGATGCTTTCAGAAAAACCTAGAAAGATTTACATGAACTGATACAAAGAGGAGTGAGTAAAATCAGAACTGTTATACACAGGAAGAGCAGTATTGTATGATGGTCAGTTGGGAATGTATCAGGTATTCTCAGCAATATGATATAAGACAATTCCAAAGGACTATGATGAAAAATGCTACCCACCTCCAAAGAAAGAACTGATGGAGTTTGAATGCAGATCAAAGTTTTTTTGTGTTTTTTTTCTCAATTGGTGTTTTCTTTCAAAACATGACAAATATAAAAATGTTCTGCACATACATATATACCTATATCAAATTGCTTGCCCTCAATGAGGGGAGGTAGAGAGAAAAAGGAAGAAAAAGTGGGAATAAATTCTTAATTTTAAAAAATGAATGTTAAAAATTGTTTTTATATGTAATTGGAAAAATATTAAAAATAAAATTAAGATATCAAAACCAAGAATGAGCTAATGAACTAATTTCCCTAAAACTATTCCCTACATCCCAATGAATTCCAAAGATTTTCAAAGCAGAGAACCACTTTTTGTTAAGTGAACACTAAGGCAAAATGAACAAAGAAAACTGGTCAAAAAAGATTTATTAAGTATTTACTATTAGGAATACAGACAGGCAAAATGTATTTAAGCCCTGAAAAATCTCATACAATAGGTAAATAGGTAGTGACAAAATATACCAGGTGTCCCAAAAATCTTAGTTGTAGTTAAAACCTATGAAATGCTTAAAAGTGCACAAAGACTTTTGGGACATCTCATACACCAAGATAAAAGAAAATCTTGGAGAAGTCACCAGCATCTGATGAAGAAAAAGCCTCTTCTAGGTCAAAACAGAGCTGTCTTAAAGCAGAGGAAATTAAGAGGCAGAGGTGAAAAGGCAGTGCATTCTAGACAACAGAAAAGAACAAAGAGAAATCCACAGAAAGATGAAATGTCCTGTGTGGGGAACAGCTAAAGCCAATATACTTGGGGCAGGAATGAAGACAGTAAAGTTTATGAAGACTGGAAAGATAGGATAGGGCCAGGCTTTGCAGGTCAGTAGGAATAAGTAAGGAGCAAATGTATACAAGAAGCTAAAATTAATTAGTAAAAGGGCTTTCTTTAAGTGACTTCATGAAGGTATAGCAAAAACAACCTTTCCAACTTTTGGGGGGGGGGGGGCGTTGTCCAAACTTCTGAACTATAAATAGCACTTTCTTTTAATTCGTTTGACTTAATTAGGAAAAGTCAATATCCATAAGCATTTCTTTCCACAATACAGGAACTTTAAAAACTACTGGGATTTGAGAAATATATATTTTTTATGTGGTTGATGTTTGATTTGGAAAAGATTATACTCTTCCAAAGAATTACTACTTGGCCAACATCTTTCCAGAACAAATTATATTCATAAAAGTCCTTCACTCCCTTTCATCTAACTAATGATGATAGGTATTCAGAGTACAAAGGATAGAATGATTTTTTAGTGTTTTATATATGTATGTATATATATATATATATATATATATATATATATATATATATATAAAATATAACCAGTGATTTTAAACTTTTTTTTAAAGATATAAACTTTGAAGTTCTTTCTTCACACTCTAGATTATGTGATTCTGATTCTGTGTTTTTTGTTGCAACTTGGCTTTCCTGAAGTTAACAACTACCAAGAAGCTTTTAATTCAGCACTACAAGCTTTCTCTAATTTCTCTGACTAACATATTCAAAACCATCCAAGTTTTGCAGTTATATTTATAATGTCTCACGCTCTCTTAAATCAAAAGTTTTTTGAGAACAAGTAGGAGGGAGATCATTTTTTCTGCAAGATAACATGAAATGGATTGTGTCTAAATACTGAAGTGGAGTCTAGCTAAGTTTTGAGTGACAATTATAAGAAAGTTTGCCACCAATTCAATTTTTTGGAGCCACTGTTAACCCATCAATACTTGCTGTTAGGCTTGGGATATAATTTGGTGGAAGAAGTACCCACAGTAATAAAATCACAGATCTTTCAAGAACTAGAGTAAACAGGAATAATAATTCTTTTCCCAAGTTGAAGGGTTATTAGAGAATCAAATAAAAGAATGCATATAACTTATTTTATAACCATTATAAACTATTAATATTGCTAATAAAACTCTAGGATGACTTGTGGTTTGACCAACATGAAGGCATGGGAAAAAGCTTCCCATTATATAGAAGACATAACTAGGATCCTCAAGTAAAACTGTGCTTACGTATATCACTATAGCACTTATATGTAAATTATATCTATACCATGTTTCGTTGATTACTTTAGAAGAAAACAAGGAAATGAATAAACAAATAAGCCAAGAGTAGTTAAACAACATCTAAGCTATATTTGGAGTAATGATTCCTAAAAGCTCTTACACTTTAACTGAGAATTCCAGGTTGTTTTCTAAGTAAACAAGTTCAATTAAAATTTAATAACAAAGAAATTAATGGTTTTTAAATCCATAGAGATTTTTTTCTTAAGGGAAATCATATAAAAAAACAAAAGACTAAGATACATCAGAATTTGGTTGGTATTTCATAACCAAAACAGTTTCTTGAATGGTTTAATCATTATAAATCAAAAAAAAAAAAAAAAAAAAAAAAAAAAACTAAACTAAAAGATTGTGCTAAAGACAAACATTTATTAGATCCATGAGAGAAAATGAATTTATTCTGCTCGATTTTTGAGGTTTGTATGTATTTTCATATATTTTTTAAATGAGTTCTTTTCTCTTTTGAGGGAGGTTAGCATTTGCTGCGTATTGTTTTCTTTTTGGATTTTTTTTTTATAGCACTTTTATACTTTTCCCTCCATTTTCAAATTCTCTCCCTCTTCTTCCTCTTTCCTCACTGATTAAGACAAGAAAAAGAAAATATATTACAAATACATATAGTGGTGCAAACTGAATTTCCACATTAGCCATGTTCAAAGACAGCCTTTAATCTGCATTCTGAGCCTGCCAGTTCTCTATAGGTAAATACAGAATATGCTTCATTAAGTCCTTTGGAATTGTGGTGGATATTACAGTAATCAGAGTTGTTAACTTTTTCAAAATTGATTATCTTTTACAATATTTCTTTTACTCTGTACATTATTCTCCCAGTTTTGCTCACTTCACTTGCATTAGTTCATGTCTTCCCAGACATTTCCTTCCTTATTCCTTATGGTCTAATAGTATTCTAATACATTCATATGCCATATTTTTTCAGCCATTCCCCAATTGATGGGAATTCTCTCCATTTTCCAAGAACTTCTTGTTTCAAAATTATTCTTTATCTCAAATAAGGAATATAATATTTCTCTCATTAAGTACTCTCCCCATTCTTCACAACATACACTTATAAACAAAATTCAAAGCCTAAACATTTCCTGACTCTTTTTCAAAGATTGGAGCTATTTGTCCCAAACTGTATTAATAGAAGGTGACAAAACCTAAGTGTAAAATTTAGCTCCCAAATATCCTATCAGCAATACTTTCTTAAGCTTTTCCACCTTCTCCCCATTCTCACCCCACCATCAACTAAATCTTTGAAAATAAAAGTCCTCAAGAAATATCATAGTTGTATTTTTCTTTTAAAGCAGTACAAAGAAAAGCCAGTCTCTTAATATAGTTATTCTTTATGCTTGAACAGTAATTTAAGTAGTGTTTAATTCAAAGTCCCTGACTATCCCAGGCTTCTTAGTTCAACTGGATTAGAAAACTGATAATCCCATAATTGTCACCTTTTAAAAGAATGTATATATATATATATATATACACACACACACACACACATACATACACATATAACATACATATACACAAATATATCTTAAAACTAGGAGAGCTGATATTGAAAGAACATATTCTAAAACAATTCAGTTAATCATGAGTTTTCAGAAAAACTAATTTATTTATTAGCTACTTTACAGCTATAACTTTTCCTATATTTTCTAAGTAAATCCTTGACATGAAAATAATAGCTTCTTTTTGGGAAGGGAGGCAAAACAATTAAAAACATTTGTTTTCTAAACACAATAAGTCTTCACTGCTTGTATGACTACAAATACCAGAAACCCAATACAAAGACATTATGCATATCTGGTTATATATGGCATATGTTGACATAAAGCTTTATTTAAGTGCCATATGGTTTCCAATTGGATTTTGTTTTGTATGAAACAAACACATAAAACAGATGTACTAATGTACATCTGTACATTACTATGTACTAAAGATGTACTAATGTACAGATGTACATAAAACATGGTGTACTAGAGAGGGTGCTAAGCTTAAAATCAGGAAGTCCAATATTTAAATCCCATTACCTAACACTATAACCCTGTCACTGATAATTCTCTGTCCAGAGTTAGAAGTGGTATCTTAAAAAGGATATCTAATGGCCTTTTCATAATTCTCATTCTTCTTGATCTTCCTGAAGCCTCTTCTATACTATTTTTCTTGGTGACCTTGCTAACTTCTATGGATTTAATTATTATCTATATGCAGATCTATTTATCCAGCCTCCTTTTCTCCTCACCTCCAGTCTTTAATCTCCAACAAGGAGGGAAAGAGAAACAAAAACTTATTAACTACTTATTATGTGTCAAGTACTTTACAAATATTAACTCATTTGATTCTCATAATAATTCTGAGAGTTAAGTGCTATTATCCCCAATTTACAGCTGAGATGGTTAAGTGACTTGCCCACATTCACAAAGCTAAGTGTCTATGGCCAGATTTGAGGCCCAATGTTCTATCCATTGAACCACTTGATTGCATCAAGCTATTAGACTTTTTGAACAGAATGTCCTATAAGGCATCTTAAAACAAACATGTCCACAACAGAATTCCTCTCACTCTCTTCTCAACTCTCTAAATTCTAGCTTCTGAACTCATCATTCAACCAAAACTCACTCTTAAAAGTTTACTATATCTCCTAAGCATTCTAATGACCTTTTTTTTTTTTTTTTTAAAAATCCTTATCCTTTTAGACTTCTCTGTATCCTTTGACATTGTCAATTACCTTTTTTGCCTGACTCTTCTCTCTAGGTTTTTACACCACCTCTCTCCTGGTTCTATTTTTTTTTGACTGCTCCTCAGTCTCCTAGATTTTCACAGTAGGTTTTTGCTTAGTCCCCCTTAGTCCCCCTGCCTCAAAAGTCTCTCCTCAGTTTCAATCCATCATCTATTCAGCTATCAGAATGATTTTCTTAAAGAGAAAGTCTGTGTCACATCCCTTTTCCCGTTCAATAAATTCCAATGGCTTCCTTTTGCTCCCAGGATCAAATATAAAATCTTATTTAGCTTTTATAGACTTTCATAATCTATTATTCCCTTTCTCCCTTTCAAGCCTCCTTATACCTTAATCCACTTCCATGTACTCTATAATTAGTGACCTAGGCTTCCTTGCTGTTCCTTCTAAACAACACTCCATCTCTTGACTCCAAGCACTTACACTAGCTGGAATTTTCTCCTTCCTCTCCTCCTTTGCCTCTGATTTCTTTCAAATCTTAGTTAAAATTCCACATTATACAAGAAACTTTTCCTGGTCCCTCTTAATGCTAGTTCCTCTTAATTCTCTAAATCCTCTGACATTAACTGATTTATCTCAAATGTCTTTTGATTATACATAGTTTGTTGTTTTGTATAAGCAAGGGCTTTTTTGTTCTTCTCAGTGCCAGGAACATAGTAGAACCTTAATAAATCTTTGTTGTTTGGTAGACACTTTACCCAGCTAAGCCTCAGTCAACACCCTGAGACTTATCCATAACTCTCAGCTTACTGTGAACCTTTTATCTCCTTTATGCCAAATCTTTTTATTACTTACACAAACTTAGATGTTTACCTCAAAAACTCTTTGTAAATATAGTGTCTTATTTGATCTTTACAACAATTCTGTGAGCTAGCTGCTCTTATCTCTATATTACAGGTGAAGAAAAGCATTAAGTGATCTGCTCAAGACCACAAAATATGATATGGATAAAGGATTTAAACTTAGTTATTTTGAATTCTAAATCCAATAATCTACCTACTAAGGTAAATGTTTCTGTCATTTTATCTATTTCAGCAAAAAAGAAAATAAGATCAGAAAGATTAAATTGCCAGGTCAGTCACACAACTAAAAAATGATAGAAAACAGTCTTGAACTTAGATTTTCTTTCTTCTTCTTCTTTTTAAATAATAACTTTTTATTGACAGAACCCATGGCAGGGTAATTTTTTTTACATCATTATCCCTTGCACTCACTTCTGTTCCGATTTTTCCCCTTTCTCCCTTCACTCCCTTCCCTAGACGGCAAGCAGTCCTATATATGTTGAATGTGTCGCAGTATATCCTAGATACAATATATGTGTGCAGAACCAAACAGTTCTCTTGTTGCACAGAGAGAATTGGATTCAGAAGGTAAAAATAAACCCAGGAAGAAAAACAAAAATGCAAACAGTTTACATTCACTTCCCAGTGTTGAACTTAGATTTTCAAACTCAATTATGTATCTCTTTTTCTATTATTACACTGACTCTAGATCTCATATTAAAAGATTGAAATTTTTCTTGGGTTGTTCTATATTATTGTTTTTTCCCTGCAATCAGAGAAAAGGCTAAAATGTATAATGTTTATTAAAACAAGCCACAAAAGAATAATTTCTATAAAATTCTAAGTTGAATCAGAATCAATTTGTAGGGTTATCATTCCTTTATTCTTAATATTCAACAATTCACCAAACATTGATTGACCATCTTTTATGTAAAAGGCATTTTGCTAGATTTTGAGGATAGAAAATCAAAGACAAAATAATCTTAAAATGAGAAAACCTCAGATAAATGGAAATTGGAATAATTTCCCATCACCTACAACCCATCTGAACACAGTCAGGGATAACAAGTTTTAGTGTTGTTGCATATTAATAGCCATATTCATTTACTACTGGTCTATGAACTTAGGAAAATCCTATCAAAATGTGAAAGAATTTGCATTTTATATACAGAACTGAAAAGCCCAGATTGTCCCACCTTTCCAAGCTTTCAGGAATTTGAACGATCACACAATTTTAAGTTAACCATGCAATGAATATGAGAATGTAAGGACTTATGGAGGTATCTATGATTTAAGAATTCCTTACAGAGGCAATATAGCATAATAGAAAAAAAGAAATGCACTTAAGGGTTCCATTCTCAGTCCTGCCACTCACCTGGGGTCACTTCCCCCTATCTTGAGCCTCAAAAACGTATCAGTGATTTAATGAAATAATGATATTCCATTACATTCATCTATCAGAATTTTAGTCATTCCCACATCAATGGACATCCTTTTCTAGCTTCTTGCTACAAAAAATTGTTACAGATATTTTTCTGTGTAAGGAATCTTACTCTTTTTGATCTCCTTATAATATATGCCTGATAGTGTTATCTCTGCATGAAAATGAAAAATTCAGCTTTCTTAGAGTAATTCAAAACTGCTATCCAAAATAGTCTTATAATTTCTAATGCAATATAATGATATGCATATTAAAAGAAATTATATAGTTACATCCATATTTTTAATTAATAGAAAATAAAGACGGCAACTAATAGATAAAGCACCAGCCCTAGAGTCTGGAGGACCTGAACTCAGATACATCTTCAAATATGTGCTAGCTATGTGACCCTGGGCAAGTTGCTTACCTCCAAAAAAAAAAAGTAACCAAGGATCAAATGAGAATGTGACAATCAACAAGTATTTATTAACTGCCTATTATGTGCCAAGAACTGTGCTAAGTATTATATGAATGAATGAAATAATACTTATTTACATTTACATTCTAAGGGGCGAAATAGCAAGTACACATCTAAGCACAAAAAAGAATATGAAGTTGTTAAATTATATAAATAGTTTGAGAGGAATGATACTAGCACAGAAAGGAGTTCATGTAGGAGGGGAGAAGACATCTGAGTTCTGTTTTGGAGGAACAGAAGGATTATGTGAAGTACAGGTGAGTAAAAAGTATATTCAAGAGATGAGGGATGGCCAGTGAAAACAACAGAGACAAATAGGAGATGGAGTGGCTTGGGTGAGGAACAGAGAAAAGACTACTTTGGCTGGATCACAAAATGTGAAATGAGGAATAATGTTCAATGATGATAGAATAATAGGTTGGAGCCAAGTTGGGAAAGGTTTTAAAAGCTAAATAGACTTTTTATTTATCTTTGAGACAACAGGAATATACCAGCATTCACTAAGTAGGTGAGTGATACGGTCAGATCTGTGCTTAAGGAAAATCACTTAGGCACAAGTGTGTGAGATGGACTTAAGTGGTAAAGGATACAACAGGGAGATAGATAATTAGGAAGCTGTTGCAATCATCAGGATGAGAAATGAACCTGAATTAAGGTAGCTGTATGAGGAGAAAGGGTCACATTTGAGAGATATTGTGGAAATAGAAATAGCAAATTTTGATTATTAATTGGATGTATGGGATGGGCAAGAGGGGGGAATAAAGGATAATGCAGAGATTACAAACCTAATAGACTAGAAGTATATAAAAGTACTTTATAAATATTTAATAGATTCAGAATCTCATCAATGTGGACACTATGCACTTTTGTAGATGGTAACTCATTTTGTGGGAATTTTGTTCACATTCTTCTATCAGCCTAATGCACTGGAGGCCTTCTTTATATAGGTCTTTTAGTATTTTGTGGATAACAGTACAATTCTCAGGCTGTTCATCCCATTATCTTTCTCTCACTACATGAAAAAACCCATTTACTTTTCCAAGTATACCTTAAGCTACTTCTACTATTCAAATCAACATTCATAATATACTATAGCACATTAAGAGAAGCTAGATGCTGCAATGGATTGAGGACCAGATCTGAAGTTAGGAAGACTTCAATTTAAATCCAGCCACACAGAAACTTATTAGCTGTGTGACCTTGGGCAAGCCACTTAACCCTATTTGCCTGAGTTTCTTTATAAAAGGAGCTGGAAAAAGAAATGGTAAGCCATGCTAGTATCTTTGCCAATCCTCCCTCCCCCAAAGAAAAGCAAGAACAACCAATAAGGGGTCATGAAAAGTCACTTTTGACTGAAACTAATGAAAAATAACAAGATATCACACTAAATCCAATATATTTTCCCACTGCTTTTTGAATGACCTAGAATCTTGATTCTCCTATTAAGCATCAGTGAGAGGATGCTGATTTAAATTATGGGCTCTGAGGGCAATGATCATCTTTAGGATCATTGAAAATGCACTGCTATAAGTTTCAGGATATAAAATAAGCCTACAGAAATTATTGGCATTTCTGTGTAGTACTAACAAAATTCATCAGGAAAAGAAATTTCATTTAAAAAAACCCATAAACACTCAGCAGAGAGACAGACAGACAGAGATAGACAGAGACAGAGAGAGGACAAAATGAAAGCCTTCCTGCCAAGCTACACATGAGAACTGTCATGTATCACAACTGCTTCCTTTTACTCTATTGTCATGAGTTCTCCCCTTTTAAAATCATTTAAAATTTATTTCTAGAATGTATCTATTTCATTCTGCCATCAATTCATAAAGGTTTTTCTAGTCCTATCTGAAATTATCCATTCCAGCATATGGCATAATCAAATTCTATTACATTCATATTTTAGTCATTTGTAAGGATATTCTTTCACCCTATCATGAAAAAAGGGGTATAGTTATATAAATGTTTTTGTACAGAGTTTCTTTTCATCTTTCTTTGATAGCTTCGGTCTAGTTATGGTACAATTAGGTCAGAAGTTTTGCAGTTTGATAAATTTCTGGAAATAATTCCAAAATTGTTTTTAGAATGACTAGATCAATTCACAGCTCCAACAACTATTCACCAGTATAGTTTCAAATTTGTCATTTTTTCCTTTATCTTTACAAGTCTGGAGTTCTACCTCTAGAATTGCTTTTCTCTAATTATTGTTGCATTTCTCTAATTATTAGTGATTTTGAAAATTTTTATATGATTGCTGATAACTTGGATTTCTTTCTTTGAAAATTGCCTCTTCATATCATTTGACAATTTATCATTTGGAGAACAGCTCTTATTCTTATAAATTTGAATTGTTTTAAGTTCTCTTTTTTAATTTTTTATATGAATAATTTGACTTCCCTTTATCTTTTCAAATCAACTTGGCTATTTTATTATTTTTTAAAAGTAGTTCCTGATTTTATTTGTCAATTCAATGGTCTTTTGCTTTCAATTTTATTAATCTCTTAATTAATTTTTAAATTTCTATTTTGTCATTTTGTTGGGGATTTCTGATTTGTTGCTGATCAGGTTTGTTTGTTTATTTGTTTTTAATTGCATGTCCGTTTTTTTTTTCTCTTGTTGATGAAAGTATTTAGAAACAGAAAATTTTCCCTTAAAGCTGATTCAACTGAATCTCCTAACTTTTGGTAAGTTGTCTCATTGCCATTTTATTTGATGAAATTTCCTAAAGTTTCTCTAATTTATTCTTTGACTCACCAGTTCTTTAGGATTGTTGTTAAGTCTTCAATTACTTTTAAATTCTTTCTATAAAAGCCCTTTATTAAATAAATTTTATTGAATCATGATCACTAAATGATGTGTTTACTATTTAGCTTAGTGCCTATCATATGGTAGGTACTTTATAAATGTTTATTGATTGCTTACAGGGACTGCACTAAGTACTGTTTTTTTAAAAAGATGATCTCATTTGATCCTCACAAAAAACACTGTAAGATAGGTCCTGCTATTATTATCGTGACTTTACTACTAAGAAAACTGGGACAGAAGCAAAATGATTTGCTTAGGGTTCTATCCTATCTTTTCTTCTTCCTTTCTATTATTTCACTTGGTGACCTTATCAACTCTCATGGTTTTAATTATCTCTGTACTGATGATTCTCAAATCTAACTCTCTGCTGACCTCTGATTTCCCATCTTCAACTGTCTTTCAGATAGCTTGAAAAGGATGTCCAATGGACACCTTAAACTCAATACATCCAAAACACTACTCATTATCTTTCTCCCTAAGCTCTCCCCTACCCCTTCTGCATTCTTTATTATTGTAGAGGGCAACACTATCCTTCTAGTTCTTCAGGTGTGCAACCTGGAATCATCCTAGATTCCTCTCTTTCTCTCACCTCTTATATCCAATCTGTTGCCAAAGTCTGCCTATTTCATCTTTGCAAATTCAAAGTTTTCTCTTTATCGTCCTTCATAACCTTGCATACTCCTAATGTTCCAGTTTTTTATTTCTTACTTCCCAACATGTATTTTTTTCATTCAAAAACACTGATCTCCTGTCCATTCCACAAACAAGACACTCCAGCTTTCAGCTTTGGACATACTTCCTAGCTGTCTTATATACCTGGAATGCTTTCCCTTCTCAGCTCTGACTACTGGCCTCTCTGGCTTCCTTTAAATCTGAACAAAATAATTGATTTCGACTCACTAAATCATGGTTCTACCCCATGAATACCTTATGCTTCCTATTAACCTAAACCTAAAAAATTGCCTTAGCTCTTGACGCTTGCTTGGCACTAATTGCAGGTGGATGTCATCTTGGTTGAGCAGTAGGGATGTGAGGTTGGCCAAAAGTGCTTCCCAGCCCTGCCTGTTTCTGCTCCTCCCTAGCGAAGGCTGTGATGTACAGGAGTGTCAAGTTGTAGCCCATGATGTTAAGGTTGTATGCTCTGACAGGCAGATTATGGAACAGTTCCTGCAGGATGATGTGACTACAACATATAGTCTGCTGGCTCCCAAAACAGTAGTACTGGAAAGGTCACAGAGCTGCTGGTGTGCTCAGCAGGAGAAGCAGTAGCAGCAGCAGCAATGGCTATAGCAGTGACCTGAGCAGCAGTGGCAGAAGCTTAGGTGGAGGACCCAGGACTCCTGACAGCCCCAAGCCCCTACAGTGGATGCCAGAGCCCCAGACTGGAGCACAGCTTCTGCCTCCACATCCAGCTTCTCTCCTGCCTGAGGTGGGAGGAGAGTATAAAGGTAAAGGCTCCTCTCAGATAGTGAGTTGAACCAAGGAGGAAAGAGCACAGCTGGGCTGTACCCACTTGTCCCTTTGGGGAATTGAGTGGCAATTTGCTTAGACTGCAGATTAGAGATGTACTCCTTATGGAAAAAATTTAGATACATGTCATTTTCTCCATTCATCATGCCTTCTAGAACCAATTAACAATCAGTACCAATATACCAAGATAGTACTGTAATTTTTCTCCCCAGAAATCTGGTTAAGTTATTTGCTTTAGGTAAGTCACACAGCTACTAAGGATCTGAAGGGATCTGAAGTTAGATTTAGACCCAAGTCCTCCTGACTCCAAAATCAGTGCTCTATCCACTGCACCCAAGGTTCCTCATATTAGATTTCTTAAGGGTTTTTTTCTCTTTTTCAGCTTAGTTTAATTTTGTTTTTATTGTTGTACCATTGATTCAATAAGTCCACATAAAACATCAGAGAAAAGAGTACTCTGGCCACAAGAACAACAGGACCACATGGAAATGAAATTAAATACAGAATGGAAAAGCTAGAGAACAAAGGATGATAAGGAATGCCTTAGAACATGTGGTGAACTGCATTTTTGATTTCCTTCACAAGCTAATTGTACAATATTTCAGAGTCTGATTCTTTTTGTACAGCAAAATAACGTTTTGGTCATGTATACTTATTGTGTATCTAATTTATATTTTAATATATTTAACATGTACTGGTCATCCTGCCATCTGGGGGAGGGGGTGGGGGGGTAAGAGGTGAAAAGTTGGAACAAGAGGTTTGGCAATTGTTAATGCTGTAAAGTTACCCATGCATATAACCTGTAAATAAAAGGCTATTAAATTTAAAAAAAAAAAAAAAAAGAACATGTGGTGGAAAATATCATTCAAGATCTGAATATCATAAAAATTAGAATGAGCTGGACAGAAAACAATGACCTCCCTCCCTCCCCCTTCCCCCCCACTACAAGCTTCCCTGTGTTGCTGAGCTCAGAGACTACTTTTACATGTGGCTCCTATATAAATGTCAAGGACTGCTTAGGCTGGATTTTTTTCCAGGTTCTTTTCCCCACAGGTTGGCATGGGCCATTGGTACCATCCTGGATCATAACTAGAATGCCCCCAGGATTACTTTCTGCCAGGCTAGAGTTGGGTTTATGCTGGGACTGGGCTTTAGTCTCTGTTTCTAGAAGTGCTGAAATGTACCCTTCCCCACCCCCACCCCGAATATCCCGAGGCTGCTCTCATGCTCAGACCTGGAACAACAGGTTTGGAAGTGTCTCAGGCTGCTGACTTGGGCAGGGAGTGCCACATGTTGGACCTACCCCGAACTCCCCAAAGTAGCTCTCCTACAGCCCTGGCCTCTCATAGGAGATTAGGGCATGGCAAGGGTTGAACCTGCAGAGTTCAATCAGAGAGTACTGAAACTGCCCCAAAGTTCTGGGAACTTTGTTCCCAGCTCTCGCTCCTTCACTTTGTTACTGGCTTGCCTCTGCAGCAGTTGTCTACTCAAGAATCTATATAAGATTCCAGGAGTGACTCTGTGGATCCCAAGGTTGGTCAGATGAGTCTAGAAGTGATTTTCCCCCTCTATTACTCATTAAAATAATAAATCTCTAAGGCCCAGGGGAATGTTTTTAGGGAATCTGGTATCCTTTATATCCATAGCATAATCCCCTGGATTAACATCATTAAAACTATAGCACAGAAGCCTCTATGATTGAGATTGTCTATTTTGTCCTTTATAATGTTCTCTAACGTGTGCTTACTTATAAATTCTTTCTCTGAATTATGAGAGAATTTTCTATCAGTCAACAAACATTTAAATGCCTTCTATGTGACAGATCCTTTAGAAAGTACTTTGAATTTAATGTGTCTGCAGGTGAATGCATGAATTTTTATCCCAAGAGTCCCCTTTTAGCCATTGCCCCTTTATGTATGTTGTTTACCTGTTACTACAATGTGAGCTTCTTTAGGATAAGGACTGACTGTTTTTGTAAGTCACAGAGACTCAAAAATAGTAAGTTTAAATGATAAATATAACAAATATTAATAGTAATAATATGGAAGTATTAGGATAATATTAATATAACAATATTGTAATATTAGTATAATATTAACATAGTAATACTAATAATAAAGAATAATAAATGTTTTATCATTCATTTATTTATGACTGATCTATGAATCTAGTCAATCTAGTCAATCCCTTTAATTCTATGAAGTTTAAAGACTTTTCCATACGTTATAAAGAGTTAACAAAACTGTTCTTCATAATTTCAATACTTAGAATTTGGAAAAATAAAATACTATTTAAAAAAAAAAAAACCTGCCATCTAAGTCCATCAATCTTGATTGACAATTCCTTTTTCTTTACTTTCTGGAATTGCATCAAAGGCTGGAAGGAAATTGATTGAGGTTCATTAATGAACTTCACTTCCTCATTGTACCTACTTTCTTTCAAGGATAAACGCAAATGTTATTACCTCTATGTGAGAACTTTCCTGATCCTTTCAGATCTTACTCCTATTTCTTATGTAAATATGCCTTCTCTCCTGGCTAGATTGTAAACTCTTTGAAGACAGGGATTGTGACTGATGCCTCTCAGTATCCTTAGCACTTACTACAACACCTGGAAAATAGTAGGCACTTAAATGCTTGTGGCTAGAATGATTAAAATTATTTCTTTCACAGATGGGTAAAGAATTTGTGGGCAGGTACCGTAAAAAAAGGGATTATGAAAGACAAAACAAATAATTTCAGTTATATAAAACTAAAAAGCTTTTGCACAAATAAAATCATGAAAGCTCACATTAGAAGAAAATATATGGATTTAGCCAAATCTTTGCATTCGTTTATCCAAATCTAAAATATTAAAAGCCATTCCTTAATTGACAGATTTCAAAAGAAGAAATGTATACTATCCCCAATTATCTCAAAATTGTTCTTAAATGCTAATAAAGAAAATTTAAACAACTTTAATGTTTCAAGTCACACTCAAATTCACTATTAGAGGAACTGGAGGAATACAGGCATTCTTATTGACTGAAGGTGGAGCTAAAATTGGTCTAATCATTCTGAAAAACAATTTGGAATCATGTAAGAAAAGTTCATTAAAATTTTCATACTGTGACCTAGAAATCGCAGTGATAGATTAATTGCATAAGTAGATAAACAAAAGCAAGAAAATACTACATGTGCAAAAATATTAATAGTTTTATTATTTGTAGAAGGAAAATATATGCTCAGTGATAGAAAAATAGCCAAATTACAGATATGAATGTAACAGAAAGCCACTGTGTTCCATATGAATCCAGGTTCAGCACTCTATTCATTGTGCCAACTAGCTCTCTCATAAATTCTATAGATGACTTCGTAGATAAAAATACTTCATCTATCACTAAAGCATTTTCCTTATAATCATCCTGTGTATGAGACTCATGAGAAGAGAATATTACAACATCATTTTGAGTATTTACATGGCAGAAACCAACAATACTTGTTTAAAGGTTTGATTGATTGTTTTGTTGATGATCTGGACTTAAGTGATATCTGGACTTAAATTGATGATCTGGACTTAAGATTAAGGACTAATCATACAGATTAAATTTAAAAGTTTTGTCATGTGTCCTTTTTTTTTGAGAACTGATTACAATACATTTATCACACACCCCAATATGTATAAATTGTTTAATATAAATTATGATTGCATAAATTTTGTTTTGTAAGGAAGGTAGTATATGTCATTTAAAGGTGAATAAACTGAGTTTCAGAAAAGGTAAAGTGATTTGCATACTACTAGAAAGTCAGAGCTGAAGCACTCTAATTATATAGTAGGAACAGCCCTGGATTTGGAATCAAAATGGTTGGCGTTAAGTCCCTACTCATTATTAGCCTACTGTGATTAGCCTAATCATAACTTGCCTCTAATTCCTTTCAAAAACCATACAGTTCCTACTACCAGCCACATCAAGTTGTTGAGAGGGTCAAATTAATATAAGTATAAGAAATTCTGTAAATTTAAAATATTCTATCTCGGGGTGGCTTCGTGGCCCAGTGGATAGAACACCAGCCTTGAAGTCAGGAGAACCTGAGTTCTAATGTGTAACACTTCGTAGCTGTATGACCCTGGGCAAGTCACTTAGCCCCAATTAGCTCAGCAAAAAAAAAAAAAAAAAAAAAAAAGGAAAAAAATTCTATCTCCACTACAAATAAGCCAAAAAATAACCATGTTAAGTAGTATATTAAATGTTTCAATCATCTAACAAGTTTACCTATGCTAGTCATAGCAATCAAAATGAATATTATAAAATCCCTGTTAGTCTTCATGCATTCACTCACAGAAGAGCCTTTTTTAGCTTTGCCTTATATTTATTCTTTGTTTAACCCAATTTTCATAAAAAGGGATATAAATTCTAAGCCCATACATAGATTAGAACCACAGTATCAGAAATTTCTTGAGCCACACCGATAATACTGAAAAGCAAGAAATTTCTCATTTCCATAAGAGAAACTGAAATTGAAAATCTGAAATATAACACAAATAACTATTAAAGTCAGAGAAGCACTAAATAAATAAATCAGTATGGCCCTGGCCTATACGCCTTTAACATGTTCAGGGAAATCAAAACTTGTTGAGAGATTCCCATAGGGATACAGGTTTTATACAGGAAAAGAAATGGAGTTAGCTAGAAAAATTTGCTAAGAACAATAAAAGGCAAGGCTTTGAAAGAGGTGACAGCTGGGAGTGAGAAATGTATTGTACTAGACTAAGCCTTTGATGATAATTTAGGACAGCAGGTAAAACCAGAAACTTCACTAAATGGAAGAACAAGTTGCCAGTTAATTTGATTTAGGAAAATTAACCAGAACCTGTACTATACTCAGTATTGTGTTTAGTTGAACAACACAATTTATGAAGGCCATTGTTAAACTGGCACACATCCCAGAAGAGGGAAATAAAAAAGGTGAAAGCCTTTAAGATCATGCTAAGATCAACTGGAGGAATTAGGGTATTTTAACCTGAAGAAGAGATGATTTAGGGAGAAATATGATACATTTCTTTAAGACATTTATAAAAGAGTAATAAATTAGACTTGTTTGCTTGGTCCCAGATATTAAAATAAGGTATACTAGGTGGGATTTGCAGAAAGAAAGATTTAGGTTTGATGTCTGGAAAAATTCCTAGCTAGTTGGATTATCCAAAGATAGAATAGACTGCCTTGGGAAGCAGTGGATTCCTTTTCATTAGAGGTCTTCAAGAAAAATGATCACATGATCACTTGGTTCTTTTTTTAAAATTATAGCTTTTTATTGACAGAACCCATGCCTGGGTAATTTTTTACAACATTGCCCTCACACTCACTTCTGTTCCAATTTTTCCCTTCCCTCCCTTCACCCCCTCCCCTAGACGGTAGGCAGTCTTATACATGTTAAACATGTTAAAGTATATCCTCGATACAATATATGTATCACTTGGTTCTAATGTAGAAGGAATTATTTTTAAGGTATGACCCTGGACTATGTAGTCTTTGAGGTATCTTCAAAAACCAAAATAATGTAAACATTGAAAATGATCCCCCCCCAAATTCTAGTATATAGATCTTCCCTGTCAAAGAGAAAGACACAGACAATCAGCACCTTTACTTAACTGAACTAACCTCTTTCAGCTAGCAAATTTGGTCTTTCTCAATGTCTAACTCAGATAGAATTAAGGAGGCTAATTCTAGACACAAGCTCTGGAAGAAAGATATCAACAAGGGAAGGCTAGTTTCCCTTAAACCTTATTTACAAAGATTAGAGTTACAGATTGGCTAGAATGACAGGAAAAGATAATGATAATGTTGGAGGGGATGTGGGAAAACTGGGACACTAATACATTGTTGGTGGAACTGTGAATACATCCAACCATTCTGGAGAACAATTTGGAACCATGCCCAAGGAACTATAAAACTTGCATTTCCTTGATCCAGCAGTGTCTCTACTGGACCTGTATCCCAAAGAGATCTTAAAGGAGGGAAAGGGACCCACATGTGCAAAAATGTTTGTGGAAGCCCTTTTTGGTAGTGACTAGAAACTGGAAACTTAGTGGATGCCCATCAGTTGGAGAATGGCTGAATAAATTATGGTATATGAATGTTATGGAATATTATTATTCTATAAGAAGTGATTGGTAAGATGATTTCAGAAAGGCCTGGAGAGACTTACATGAACTGATACTAAGTGAAGTGAATAAAACCAAGTAAACTTTGTATACAGCAACAGCAAGATTATATGTTGGTTACTCTGTCCTGATCCAGAAGGCCAGATCAGCAGACTACCTATGAGACCTCCAGTGCAACCATTGATGGCAAATTTTGAGCTTCTGAACCCCAGTATAGCAGATGAGACTTGCCCAGGCCATTCAGCACAGGGGGAAAGCCTGCAGTATTGGCCCCAGCACAGTCAGTGAGAAGCCCTTGTCACTCTGCAGAAGAAGCTTGGGACAATCTCCCCTGTGTTTTAGGAGCACACCTCAAGCTTTAAAAATGAGTAAAAAAGAAAAAAGAGCTCTGACCATAGAGAGCTATTATGAAGGCAGGGAAAATCAGAACATAAACCCAGTAGAGGGTAGCAAAACCAGAACACCTTTGGGGAAGCCTCAAAGGAGGATATGAACCAGTCTCCAGCTGAAAAGGCTCTCTTGGGAAATGCAAATTAAGACAACTCTGAAATACCATTATACATCTCTCAGACTGGCTAAGATAATAGGAAAAGATAGTGATATATGTTGGAGTGGATGTGGGAAAACTGGGACACTAATACATTGTTGGTGGAGTTGTGAAGTACATTAACCATTCTGGACAGCAGTTTGGAACTGCGCCCAAAGGGCTATCAAACTGTGCATGCATTGTCTACTAGGCCTGTATTTCAAAGAGATCATAAAAGAGGGAAGGGGACCTACATGTACAAAATACTTATAGCAATCCTTTTTGTAGGGGCAAGGAACTGGAAACTGAGTGGATGCTCATCAGTTGGAGAATGGCTGAATAAGTTATGGTATATGAATGTTATGAAAAATTATTGTTCTGTAAGAAATAATCAACAGGATGATTTCGGAGAGACCTGAAGAGACTGAACCAAGAGAACACTGTACATGGCAATAAGATTATGGGATGATCAATTCTGATAGATGTGGCTCTTTTTAAGAATGAGTTGATTAAAGCCAATTTTAATAGACTTGTGATGGAGAGAGCCAACTGTATCCAGAAAGAGGACTGTAGGAACTGAATATGGATCACAACATAGTATTCTCACCTTTTTTTGTTCTTGTTTGCTTTTTTTTCTTCCTCATTTTTTCCTTTTTTGATCTGATTTTTCTTGTGCAGCATGATCATTGTAGAAATACGTTTAGAAGAATTGCACATGTTTAACATATATTGGATTCCTTGCTGTCTAGGGAAAGGGGTGAGAAGAAGGGAAGGAGAAATTTCCAACATAAGATTTTATAAGGGTGAATGTTGAAAACTATCTTTGCCTATATTTTGAAAATAAAAAGCTATTTTTTATTTTAAAAATGGCTCCTAAGTTCAAAAAGTATTTTAAAAGAGAATTGGAAGAAAAATGGGGAAAAGAAATGAGAGCTTTGAAGAAGCATTTGGAAAAGGAAATACTGAAATTGACTGAAGAAAACAACTCCCTAAAAAATAAATTTGGTGAAATTGAATATATTTATACAGAAGAAAACAACTTCTTAAAAATGGATTTGGAGAAATGGAAGAAAAAATTAATTCCTTAAAAATAGAATTGGTGAAATGGAGGAAAAAAGGAACAACTTCTAAAAAATAGAATTGGTGAAATGGAAAAAGAAAGCCCAAAACTAAATGACTCCTTTAAAAGTACAATTGACCAAATGCAAAAAGAAGTAAAAAAAAAAAACTAAGAAAATAATTCACTAAAAATTAGAATTGGACAAATGGAAGTGAATGATTTAATGAGATAAAAAAAATCAGTCAAAAAAAATGAAAAGAATAGAATAAAATGTAAAATACCTCATTGGAAAATGAAACTGATGTAGAAAATAGATCCAGGAGAGACAATCCAAAAATTATTAGTCTACCTGAAAGCCACACTGAAAAAAGACCCTACACAATCTTTCAAGAAATCATCAAAGAAAACTTCCCTAGTATCCTGGAACAAGAGGGTAAAATAGTCATTGAAATAATCTACTGTTCTATTGTGGATTGAAAAAGACCCCCAAATGAAAACTCCAAGGAATACTGTAGCTAAATACCAGAATTATTAGATCAAGGAAAAAGTACTGCAAGTAGCCAGAAAGAAACAATTCAAATATCAAGAGCTGTCACAATCAGCATTACTCAGGATCTAGCAGCTTCCACTTTAAAGAACTGAAGGTTCTGGAATATGATGTTCTGTAAGGCAAAGGAGTTTGATCTACAATCAAGAATCAATTACCCAGCCAAACTAAGCATTATCTTTTGAGGGAAAGATGGGTATTCAATGAAATAAAATTTTCAATCATTTTTAATGAAAATAAAAAGAGTTGAACAGAAAATTTGATCTTTAAATATGACTCAAAAGAATCATAAATGGAAGAAAAAATTGTTTTTTAAAGTTAAAATGTTTACATCCCTACATGGGAAGATGATACTTGTTAACTCTTGAGAACTTTATCTTTGTCAGAGCAGTTAGAAGGTATATACTTAGAGGGTGTGTAGTTATAAATTGACTTTAATATGATCATATAAAAAAGAAATTGGGGTGGGAAAGGGACTGTACTAAGAGAAGAAATGAGAAGTAAAAGGGGGTAAATTATTCTACATGAAGAGGTACAAAAGACTTATTACAGTTGAGGGAAAGAAGGGAGGGAGGGAGCATTGTTTCAACCTTAAAATTCTGATCTGATAAGATTTGGCTTAAAGAGGGAATATCACATAGAAATTTGTCTTACCATATAGGATGATTAGTTCAATAGTTTTCTTACTTTTCATTTTATAAATCTCCTTTGATTTTCAGGATTTCTAATTTGGTATTTGATTTGGGGGGGTCTTAATTTGTTTTTTCTAGCTTTTTTAGCTGTATGACCAATTTATTGATTTTCTCTTTCTCTATTTTATTCATGTAAGCATCTAGACATAGAAAATTTTCCTCATATAAGATGCTATAAGGGGAAAGAGGAAAAGAAAGGGTAAAGCTAATAAAAGGGAGAACAGAAGTAAAAAGAGAAAGTGATAAAAAAAAAAGCATGGGAGTGCTGAAAAAAGGGAGGACAGATTGAGGAAAGGGGGGGGATCAGAAACAAAACAATGGTGAGGACAAAAAGGGTGAAAGGAAAGAGAAAAGTATAACTTGGGGAAAATAGGATGGCAGGAAAAAGAAAAAAAAAAGAAAGTGAATAGCAAAGAATTCTAGAATATGTTGTTTACAAGAAACAAAAAGCCAGAATCCTAGAATGTTATTTACAAGAAACATATTTGAAGCAGAGATATATATACAGAATAAAAGTAAAAGGCTGGAGCAAAATCTATTATGCTTTAGCTGAAAAAAAAAAGCAAAGGTAGCAATCCTGATCTCAGATCAAGTAAAAAACAAAAATAGATCTAATTAAAAGAGATAAGGAAATTATATCTTGCTCAAGGGTATATAATGAAGTAATGTTAATATTAAACAAATATTCAAGGGACACCTAGATGGCAAAGTGGATAGAGCCTTGGCCCTGAAGTCAGGAGAACCTGAGTTCAAATCTGAGCTTATTAGCTATGTGACTCTGGGCATGTCACTTAAACCCAACTGACTCACCAAAAAACAATTAATAATTTTTTTTTTTTTTAAAGAAACCATATATGTACCAAGTAGTATAGCATTTAAATTCCTGGAGGAAGAGTTACAAGAAGAAAAAAAACAGCAAAATTATACTAGAGGGAGATTTCAACTCCCTCTATCAGAACTAGATAAATCTAACCACAAAATATGCAGGAAAGAAATTAGGAAGTGAATAGAATTTTGGAAAAATTATGATTGGAGAAAATTGAATAAAGATAAAAAAGGAATATATCTTTTTCTAAGTGGTACATGGCACCTACACAGGTATCAGGCATTAAAAACCTCACAATCAAATGCAGAAATAGTAAATGTATTCTTTTCAGATCATGATGCAATAAAAATTATGTTGATAAATGGCCATGGAAAAATAGATAAAAAATAATTGGAAACCAAATAATTTAAACCTTAAAAATGCATGAGTATAACAATAAATCATAGAAACAATTGACCATTTCATTCAAGAGAGTGACAGTAATGACACAACACACCAAAACTTAATAGGATGCAGCCAAATCAATTCTTGGGGAAAAGGAGACTGACTGTAGATAAAAGCATGTTATTTTCCAAGAAAATTTCATAACAATTTTTTTCCAAATTATTATATTTTTGCTGGGGTTTCTGTGATGATCTCAAGGCAGAAGAGAAAAGGAAAGTCTGAGATCCTACACTTGGCAAGGAGAATTCAGATAAAATAGTAGCTGGGATAAAGATTGGGATTTGTTCATAAAAGTGAAATGATAGCTACTTGAGTCTAAAAAGACAAGAGTACATAAAGACATTGTATTAAAAAAAGTAAATTAAAACTTGTTTTGAGAACTACTTGAAATACTGGAATATTGCACACTGGAATTTATGACTATCATTTCCATGGAGCAAAAGCTATATATGAAAAAAAAAGTCAAATGAATGGTATTGAATAATTAAAATTAATTTAGTAACTTGCACATTTATTATCTGATTATCAGAACACTACAAGGCAAATGCTACAGGTACTGTTAGCCTCAGTTTAAGAGCAATTAAATGATTTGACCAGGAGCATCACAATAGCAAATGTGTGAGGCATTGAATTCCAGTTCTTTAACCATTTATATCATAGCTGTCTATAAAATGACTTGTTTGAGAAAAGCCTATTCAATCTTTTCTAATAGAAAATACTGCTTAGATATGAAATTAAATATGATACTCAAAAAAATCTTAAACACATGTGATAAAGAAAAACAATAAAAATATTTCTCCTCTTTTAAAAGAATTTTCAAGTTACCCTGTCCTTTCAAAGGGGGAGGAGGGGAGAGGAGGAGGAGAAATCAACCATATTCTTCCATGCATAAATTGTTCTCTGGTGATAAGTTCAGCACTTCATGAGACATATGAACTCTTTGAGGCCATTAGGGAATTATTTATTAAAATGGCACATGCTAAAAGGTACCCCAGTGGCTTAGGAATTAATTCTCCTCAGGACCTGACTAATTTATTACCTAGAGAGTCCCACATAAACTAGGTGAATCAGGGTTAATGAATATTTTAAATACCTTGAGGTATTATTCTAATTCCAAACAAAGAGTGCATATGAACCTTTTTAGATGCAGGGTATTCTTACATTAAAAGATTCTGTGGAAAAAAATATTTAGCCTCTAGCATAGGTACAGATGGTAACATTTATGGTTTAATTGAAAGGTGACTCATTTTTAATTAAAGGACAAAGATGTCACATAATATCCTACTTCTGAGACTTTTTAGACATTTACCCAAACCTTTGTATTAGATACATCTAAGCAATCATTTGAATGAGTCACAACAAATCTGGTTTTCCAGCTTTTGTAGCAAGAATGTTACTCTTAAATAGTTATATGATAGAAAAAGAATGGTTCAGTTTCTATGCTTTCCTACCTCTATTGTGCGATCCAACATAGTTAGAAACCAGAATTTTTCTGGCAAATGTTTAACAACCATTCGATTTCTAACCCAGATGTAAATGCTCACACGAAAATTCAACAATCGCCTCTAACTAATCCTAACAGCAGGATCTAGTAGACAGATCTCTGAAGCAGATCTGTGAGTGAGCTAAGCTGAGTGGAATCCCAGCTTACATAGGTGTTATTCTTTAAAGCAAGTTCAAATCTCTGATTTCTCACTGGTTGTTGTTTAGTCATTTTTCAGTCAGATCCAATTCTTTGTGACCCCATTTGGTTTTTTTTTTGGGGGGGAGGGGGCAGCAAAACTGAGATAGTTTGTATTTCCTTCTCTAGCCCATTTTGCAAACCAAGAAACTGAGGCTAAACTGCAGCAAAAAAGGTTAAATTACTTGTCCAGGCTCACACTTGTCCAGCATCATAAGGAAACAGGAGTTCAGAGAAATTAAATCTTTCCTAGACCTTTGGTTCCAAAGCTAGCAAGTATTCTCTCCACTGCACTAAACTACAGGTTTATTAAGTACTTATATTATGTTCCGGAATTCGGAAAGGATGAAAATAACTGACATAGTTCCTGGATTCAAAAGTTTATTATCTAAATAAAAAAAAGTACATATCTCAATCTTGCTAGTGGAAACAATATAGAGTTAAAGGATTTAAGATAAGTGTTAATATTCTGCTCAGGGAATCATAAACAAATTTAATTATTCAGATGATAACAAAGTTTCCCTTCTATTGCAGCTTCATTATGTGCTTGCACATAGGGAATGCTCAAAAAATATTTATTGAAAGAAAGAATAAATGAATGGCTTTCTACCTATCTTTTTAAAAGTGGTTGTTCTGATATCTAAGACAACTAAGTATCTCTTTCAGTGACCTATTTTTAAGTCAGCATATCAAAACTGTACTTGCACTGTTTCCTCCTAATAAATTAAAGAAAAACATATTGTGTTTAATTTTATTTGTGGTTAAATCTTAATTTATCCTTCCTAGTACAAAGACTTTTTTCCCTCTGGCACATTTTTACCCAGTACACTTACTAATAACAACACTTTTATGTCTGCCATTCCCTGTGTTTTCACTTTACTTTTGCCCTCATCATCTCTTATTGTAAATTATTTGTAAAATTAAATGTTATTTTTTAATTATAAAAATATATTTTCCTTTCTGTCCCCCATTTAAAAAAAAAACAACAATAACAAAAGAAACAAATATGCATGGCTGAGCAAAACAAATTCATACATCAGTCATGCACAAAATTGTACGTCTCATATTGTACCTTGAGTCTATTGCCTTACTATCAGGAAGTGAAGAGCGTGCCTGATCATCATCAGTTATCTGAAATCATTTTTGGTTATTGAAGTCAACAAAATTCATGTCTTTCGAAGTTGTTTGTCCAGTGTGATTAAATAAATCATTTTCCTTGTCCTATTCCCTACACCTTCCATCAGTACATATAAGATTTCCCAGATCTCACAAAACTTCCTTTTCATCATTTCTTTTAACACAATACTGTTTCATTATATCATATCATATAATTTGTTCAGCCATTTTTCTCCCAATTAATGTTTTTCCTGTCTCATCTTTTTCTACTCCAGTCCATGGTAAATATTATTTCTGCAATAATTTCCCTTGTGTGGATCTGATCAGCGCTTCATTAAGCAACTTCAGTGGCTTCCTTTCACCTCAGAGATAAAATCAAAAGCCCTTTATTTAGTTTTTAAAGACTTCAAAACCTATTCTCAGCCTAAATCAAATTGGTCATTACTCCCTCTCTCAAACTCTTCAATACAGCCAACCTGTTCATTCCTCTGCTCCTCATCCATAACTCCATTCCTCTGATCCTCATCCATAACTCTCCATCTCCTGTCTTTGTGCCTTTGCAATGGCTGTCTCCCATGCATGTGATGTACCTTCTTTTTACCTCCACCTCAGAGTCCCTCTCTATGTTTAAACTTAAATTCAAGTACCAATTTTTTTCATGAAGCTTTTCTTGGTCCCTCCAAATACTAGTTTGTATTTAATTACTTTAAATGTATTGATATTTATTAACTTTTTAAAACCTGTAAGTATTTACATATATACTTGTTATTTCCCTTAATAGAAGTTAAGTTTACTGTAAGTAAAGATTACTTCATTCTTTGAACATCTATCCCTAATGACTAACACACACAGTGACTGATTGATTTGGAGGGCTGTAAAAGGCATTATGAGCAGTGGGTAGGTTTCAATCTTCTTCTGTTTCCAAGGGCCAAAATTAGAGTCAGCTTGACAAACCAAACCACTCTTGTCAGACAACTTTTCACTGCTTCTATGCTAATGGAGCCATTCCAGTTTCCTGTAATTTTTTTTTGTTCACCTCAAACCATACCATTAAATGAGAAAGAACAGAAAAGGAAAGAATATAGGTTAGAACAGCTAAATAAACCATCCTTTATTAAAATGAATTTATGTCCTATTTATTAGTTGTAACCAATATAGATCTTTCCTGCTTTTATCCATAACTTGCCCTCTCAAAGCCAAAAAGAGATAAACAAGCCTTTAGAGACTATTACCAGTTCTGCAGCAAATACAAAACAAAAATAACTAACTTTGCTCTTTCCTCTACCTCCTCATGATAATAACATATCTTTAATTACAAATGCAGTACAAAAGTTAGCTATTTGCAGGTATTTCAATATACCTAGGCTGATAGTTGACAAGTTCTTCATCTTCACTCAACTTTGAGTCCTTCCACCTTTCAGGACTCTCCCAGCCTATCATCGCTACTCTAGTTTCATTTTCTTCCATTACCTTTCTAGATCTTACAGTTAAATAGTTCAATATTACATTATCATATATTCCTGAATCTTTGTCCCAAACTCAGAATATTTCTATCTTTTCAACATCTATTTCCTCTGCTTTCACTCACTTGAAAGTGGAAATTAGACAACTCTGCTCATTGGATCCATTATAAAATTATTGTCTAATATCACTTAAGCCATTACTTTAATAAGTCCTTCAACAGCTAGTCTGCCCTAATTGATTTTCTATTGAACTTTCACAGTAGCTGCTCTAAAAGTTCTATTTCTTTCCTCAAGGTTCTCAATACCTCTACTTTCCCCAACCCTCTCAACAGAAGACCTGGCCTCATATTATGCTGAGAAAGTAAATAATGGGAGTTATGGAGAATCTTTGTGGGAATGGACTTATGAAGTCCATCCTAGGAAGCATGATGGAGCTCCTCTGACAATTTATGGGAACTCAGTGCTGAAGGTGTTGGAATTTAAGATGGTAAAGAAATCCCTTAATTGGCCACTGAGCAGGAAAAATCTCTGATTCCACAGATTCTTAAAAGGATGTGACCTATATAGTGTGCTGCTAAATGTTCAGCAATTAGCTCTCTTAAAAGGCGTTAAACACTTTAAGTTTAATCTGCATTATTATTATTTTCTTCATTCTTTTTTATAAGTCTAGACAACCAATAAAACAATAAACCAAGCCGTGATTTGCAGTGTTTGCTCATTTCTGAAGTATAAATGGTCACACTGAAAATTTAACAATTGGCTCTCCAGTTTAAGTATGTTTCTACATACCCTGTGACCCTCTTTTGTTTTCTTTTTTTTTTTTTTTTATAGCCTGAAAATTGTACCAGGACTGTTCAATCTATCTTTGGAGGATAAGGAGAAAATAATGTGCTATTTCACCCAATCCAGAAAAAAATGGAAAACTTTGAATATAAGGAAAATAAAAAGTATATGTGTGAATCTGAGCCTCAGACTTGTGCTCCTAGCTGCCTTTTGCTTTCTTTCTTTCCTTAAGATGAGAGACCAAAAAGCAGTCACCAAGATGATGCATCTAGCCTTGGAAGTAATCTAGTGAGTTCCAAGACTAGGGATCTTGGATCTATTGGTCAGAAATGACTGAATGCAGAGGTGGTTTCTGCAAATAAGAGAATTACCACCAACAGGTGAAGAGTGCAACCCATAGCCAGGCTAGCCAGAACACGTAGACCTGGAGAGAATTGTCTGGACAGTGCAGATCCAAGGTTGAGTGTAAAATGTCTATTCTGTAGTTTCACAAAATATTTTGTTTTATGATAGTTTTTAACATTAACCACCCAGCAAAGTATAACAATAGTTATAAATTATCATTATTGTTTAAGTTTTTTAAAAAATCAATGTAGGCTTATCTTTTCTACTCCTCTCTTTCATAGAAACCCTGGACATGAATCAAAACCTAAACTTAAAGTAATTCCCCTTTCCTAGTTCCCAAAACTAGTAGTAGTATAGTAGTAGTAGAATAAAAAAATCAAAGAATGTAAGAAAAGCAAACCAATCCCAACCATTAAAGACTAGGTTTCCCTATCTAAGCACATGGGGGGATCCAGGGCAAGAAGGTTTAGTATAGAAAAAGAAGGTTAAGTGTCCCCACTCTATGGGCCTATCAACTGTAGTAATTGTTTCACAGAGATTATCATTACCCACTTTATCTTCTCTAGTACTCCACATCTCAAAAACTCTTTTGACATTATTCTCCTTATCTTTCCCTTTACTCCAGATCTGTGTATTAGGGAAAATTACCCTATATATGGCCTTATACTCATCTCTTCCTATCCTTTTCAGTAGACTATCCCCCTCAGCCATCCCCTCTACCTCTATAATATTCTATCTTTCCTAACCTATTGATTCCTTTTCTGTTGCCTTCAAACATACCCATGTATTTCTCCAAAAAAGCCTTCACTACACCCTACCATTTCAAACTATCTTCTTATACTCCTTTCATAGTCAAACTCCTAGAAAAAAAAAAGTTATCTATACTATTTGCCTTCATTTCTTCTCTTTTCTCTCACTTCTCAACCATGAATGTGTCCAACCTAATGTGTCAGCTGAAACTACTCTTTCCAAAGTTACCAATTACCTCATAATTTCTAAATCTGACAGCCTCCTAATCTTCATCTTTCTTATCTATTCCATAGCATATTACTGTAGACTACTGTCTCCTTCTGTATATTTCCTCTTCTTTGAATTTTAATGACAGTATTCTCTTTTGAGTTCTTTTGTCTCTGCCACCAAGGACCTATTTATATTCTACAGGGTATTCCAAAAATCTGAGTGGAATTTTAAATTTATTAAACCTATTAAGGCTTAAAACTGCATTAGGAGTTTTGAAACATGTACATAAGAGAACAGAAGGCACAACAGGAATGTGTGTGTGTGTGTGTGTGTGTGTGTGTGTGTGTATAAAATCAAGTCTATTAGTTTGAAGAATTCCCTCAAAGTGGCCTCATTATTCAGATTTTTCACTGCAGAAATACACATACACAGTAATTTGAAGAGAGAAGCACTACCAACTATAAAGATCAGAAAAGGTCTCATAGAAAAGGTAGAATATGAACTGAGCTTTGAAGCAAATTAGGGATTCTAAAAGGCATCACTCAAGAAAAAGTACATTCCAGGAACTGCAGCCTGTGAAAAAGGCAAAAAAGAAAAGATGGGTGCTGTAAGACAAACATCAAGAAGGTCAATTAACTGGGTGAAAAGTATGTAAAAGGGAACTGATGCATTGTAAGTTTTGAAAGGAGTGATGGAATTAGGTTGTAAGGGATTTTAAATATCCAATGAATGTAGATAATGGAACCCAGGGAAATTGATGAACTCAACATAGAAGTTACTGTTCTAAACAGAGAATAGAAAAGAGTCTGATATTAAGCCTTAGAGCACAACCACATTCAAATGGCAAAATATGGATAATGATTCAACAAAGGCAAATTTAAAAATAGACAAATAGAAAGAGACTAAGACAGCAGTACCATAAAAACCCAGAGAATCCAGGAAAATAGAATCAAAAATGTTAAACCCTGTTAAAGTTATAAACTTTATAAAAAAGTTATAAACAAAGGTTATATCTTATGAACTCCACTATGGCTTCTTTCCAACTTGTTCGAGAGCCTCTTCCCCGAAGTAGTTTATATTTTTTGAGTCATCAAACACTGGATTGAGTTTGATTATTCCTGAT
This sequence comes from Sarcophilus harrisii, assembly GCF_902635505.1. Lineage (NCBI taxonomy): Eukaryota > Metazoa > Chordata > Mammalia > Dasyuromorphia > Dasyuridae > Sarcophilus > Sarcophilus harrisii. The sequence continues at coordinate 245,447,135 of NC_045426.1, forward strand.
TATTACTTAACTAATCTGTTCTACTGATTATACTTTTTCTTTTAAACTTTGAAGTTTTTGATAGTGTCAGTCATCTCTATTCTCTCTCAGATGTTCCTGGGATTTCTCCCTTTGGGTTTTTATTTTTATTTTTTTTCAGAAGATGAACTTCTGATTCAAAAGTTTGGGTAGTTTCATGGTTTCTTGTAATGATATTCAGGCTTCTTATTGGTCATGGTTCATATTCAGGCTACTTTGGATCCTGTGCTACCTGGGCCTTTGTTGGGGACTGGTCTGGCTCTGGCCCTGTAGCCTTCTACTCATACTGATCTGGTTCTTTCTCTTGTGGTTTAAGGCTGCTTTGTGCTATGCCTCCCATCTACTTTGTCTCCCTTATGATGCTACCCACATTTCTTTTAGTCTTCATTTTTAGATTTGATGGAGGAGCTTATGGATTTCTCTCTATTTTAATCACTGTTCCTTTTGATAGATTTTTAGAACTTTACTCGAGTGTTTGAGACTGTAGGGTCTCAAAAATAGAAAAGGTCTAATAGGTCTAGTTAGGGTCTAATGGAAATATGTTTAAAAGGATTGTACGTATTTAACCTATATCAGATTGCTTGCTGGTTTGGGGAGGAGACAGACAAAGAGAAAGGGAAAAAAATTTAGAATACAAAAGTTTTATAAAAATGAATGCTGAAAATTACCTTTACAGACTATTAAGATAAATAAAAATAAAATACTATTAAGAGTGTAAGGACTTGGCTCATCTTGATCTCTTATGTTGCCATATTAAATAGAAGTTCCTGTTTGTGTTTTTGGGCCTGACCATAGGTTCAATGATCATAGGATCATTGATCCTGCATTTCCAGTTTTGGAAGTTACCTTCTAGGACAGGTCTCAAGATTCTGAGTCTTTAGTCAGTGAGAAAAGTATGCCTTCAGTATACTACGAGGGCAAATTAATTGTCATCAGGAAGTTAAGTCTAAGCCATGCCCTGATTTACCAGAAGACATGAATCTGAATAAGGTTTGTATTGAACCAGAGTGCAATGCAAAATTTCTACTCAGCACTCTCACAAACTGCTTCAGGTATAGATATTTTAAGCATAAGCCTCCTGGACAAGTAGAACAATAGTTGCGTTATTACTGTTGCTTCTTTAGGGTTTCTTTTACTTATTTTTTTGTGTAGGGATTACATGATAATAAGGGCTAAATTTGTGATTTCATTGGCATAGGAAATTCTAAACGAGAAAACTCTATTAGTGTAGGTTTCTTCCTTTTCTGCAACTTATAGACTCATCTTGAGCACTGCAAGATTAAATGACTTTTCCAAGGTCATAAAATCCGTATATCAGAATCCAGAAAGCCCAGTTTTTCTGACTCCTCTAGTTCTTTAATTAGAGGAAATAAATTGCCTTATAGTTAATCTTTTCTTTTCACCAAACACCTTTTTACTCTTCAGCTTTGGGATACATGAGTCAAACTTAAGCTTTTAGGAATTTCCCCTAAAACTCCAGGATAAGAATTTAGAGAGACAAAGAAAATTCATGAAAAAAGTCTTTTCTTTTCTGTTAGTTGGTAAGGTTCCTTCAGGACTGAACTCAGTCCTTAGTCTAGAGCTGAGAGAGGCTCCTTAGTGAACAGGAACAGGACACAATACTCCAGCCAGCTACGCCCAACAACAGTTATTATTGTTATATACTTGCTTATACCATAAATCAAGATAAGGTTAAAATGGGTACATGATTTACAAGTAAAGAGTGATACTCTAAGCAAATTAGGAGAGCAAGGAATAGTTAATCTGTCAGATCTATAGAGAAAGAAAGAGTCTATTACCAAACAAGAGATTAAAGAACATTACAAAATGTAAAATGGATAATTTTGATTATATTAAATTAAAAAGATTTTGTCCAACATAAACCAATGCAACCAAGATTAGAAGGAATACAGAAAAGTGGGAAGAAAATTTTATAGCAAATATCTGATTAAGACCTCATTTGTTAAGTTCAATATCAATTTTGTAGACTCTCTAGGGAAATGTTTCAGAACTCTATGGTTGGATTTGTTTTTATTTTTAATACATTTTTTTACCCAATTACATGTAAAAATATTTTAATATTAATTTTAAAGTTGAGTTCCAAATTTTGTTCCTCCCTCCATTATCTAACCTTCCCTAAGACAATAAACAATTTGATATTGGTTATATGTGTGCAATCAAGTAAAATATATTTCCATATTAATCATGTGAAAGAAACCAAAAAAAGGAAAAAAACTTTCAATTTCTTTGTCTGAAAATTGCTTTTTCACATATTTTTGACTATCAACTGAGGAATGACTTAGATTCTTATAAATTTGATTCAGCTCTCTAGATATTTGATCTTGTTCACCTATTTTTTTTTTTTGAGGTATTCAGGGTTAAATGACTTACCCAGGGCCACACAGCTAAGTTCTCTATATATTTTAGAAATGAGACCTTTTCATAGATATTTGCTATAAAAAATTGCTTCTTTCTGATTTCCTCCTAATCCTGGCTGCATGGGTTCATGTTGTACAAAATCTTTTTAATTTAATATAATCAAAATTATCCATTTTACATTTTGTAAAGCTCTCTATCTCTTGTTTGGTAACAGACAAGTCTTGTCTCTTGCTCTCCTAATTTGCTTATGACATCATTCTTTATTTGTAATTTGTACCCATTTTAACCTTATCTTGATTTATGGTGTAAGATGTTGGTCTAGAACTAGTTTTTGACAAACTATTTTCCAATTTTTGTCAAATAGTGAATTCTTTTTCCAGAAGCTAAGGTCACTGAGTTTATCAAACACTAGATTGTTGGCCATTTACTATTATATCTTGTGTACCCAATTTATTCCACTGGTGGATCTGTTTCTTAATCAGCACCAGATAATTTTGATGGTTATCACTTTATAATACAGTTTGAGAAAGTTAATCCACCTTCCTTTGCATTCCCCCCTGCACTAATTCTTAGGATATTCTTGACATTTTTCTTTTCCAGATGAATTCTGTTATTTTTTCTAGCTTTATAAAATAGTTTTTGATAGTCTGATTGATATGACACTGAATAAATCAATTGATTTAGGTGGAATTATTATTTTTATTATATTGGTTCAGCCTATCTATAAGCAACTGATATTTTCCCAATTGTTTAGATCTGTTTTTATGTAAAAAGTATTTTGTAATTGTGTCCATATAGTTCCTAGGTTTGTCTTGCTAGATAGACTTCCAAGTATTTTATATTGTCTATAGTAATTTTAAATGGAATTTCTTTTTTTATCTTTTCTTGTTGCTTGGCTTTGTTAGGTTTATACTGTGTGTGTATAAACATATACACACATACATATGTACATATTAGATATGTATACACACATAAATATATACACACACATACATATATATATATATGATAATTTATGTGGGTTTACTTTATATCCTGTAACTTTACTATATTTGTCAATTATTTAAATCAGCTTTTTAGTTAATTTTCTAAGATTCTCTTACACCATCATTTCATCTGCAAAGAGTGATAATTTTGTTTTCTTGTTGCCTATTCTGATTCTTTCAGTTTCTTTTTCTTCTTTTATTACTATAGCTAACATTCCTAGTACAAAATTGAGTAATAGTCGTGATAATAGGCATCCTTGCTTTATCCCTGATCTTATTAGGAATGCTTTTGGCTTATTCCCATTACTCACAATGCTTTGGAATGGTTTTAGAGATACTATTTATCATTTTAAGGAAAGTTCCATATGTTCTCTAGTGGAGTATTAACATTTTGTAAAAAAAATTTTTCTGAATTACTAAGATAATCATATGATTTCTGTTGGTTTTGCTACTGATATGACCAATTATGCTGATAGTTTTCCTAATATTGACCCAGCCCTTTATTCCTAGAATAAATCTACCTGGTCATCGTGTATGATCATTGTGACATATTGCTTTAATCTCCATGTTAGCATTTTATTTAAATTTTTTTTTTGCATCATATTCATTAGAGAAATTGGTCTGTAGCTTTCTTTCTCTGCTTTAGTTCTTTCTGGTTTAGATGTGAGCACCATATTTGTGTCATAAAGGAATTTGGTAGTATACCTTCTTTGACTACTTTTCCAAATAGTTTATATAACACTCTTTAAATTTTTGGCAGCATTCACTTGTGAACCCGTGTGACCCTGGGATTTTTTCTTAGGGAACTCATTAATGGCTTGTACAATTTCTTTTTCTAAAATGGGGCTGTTTAAATATTCTGTTTCTTCTTCTGTTAATCTGGGTAATTTATATTTTTGTAAATATTCATCCATTTTGCTTAGATTGTCAGATTTATTGGCATATAATTGGACAAAATAGTTCTTAATAATTCCTTTAATTTCCTCTTCATTGATCATGAATTCTCCCTTTTCATTTTTGATACTGATAATTTGGTTTTATTCCTTTAAAAAAAAATCAAATCAATCAATGATTTATTTCATTTGTTTACACCCACAAAATCAGCTTCTATTTTTATTAGTTTGACAGTTTTCTTGCTCTCAATTTTAGCCATTTCATCTTTAGCTTTTAAGATTTTTAATTTGGTGTTTAATTGAAGATTTTTATTTTGTTCTTTATTTTTTTAAATTGCACACTCAATTTATTGACCTGCTCCTTCTCTATTTTATTGGTATAAGAATTTAAAAATATAAAATTTTCCATAATTATTATATAGGCTATATTCCATAAATTGTTTCTTCTCTCATTGTTTCTTTTTAATGAAATTATTGTTTCTAAGATTTGTTTTTTGACACACTCTTTCTTTAGGGTTAGATTATTTCTTTCTATCTTTCAATTTATCTTTCCATTGCCCTTAAATGAATATAATTATTTGGCATTATGATCTGAAAATAATGCATTTAATATTTCTGCCTTTCGATATTTATGCTCTTATATATGACCAATTTTTGTGTAGGTGCCATGTACTGCTGAGGAAAATGTATATTCCCATTCAGTTTTCTCCAGATGTCTATCATACCTAACTTTTTTCTAAAATTCTATTCATATCCTTAAGTTTCTTTCTTGTTAATTTTGTGGTTAGATTTTTAAATTTTGAGAGTAGAAAGTTGAAGTACTCCAATAATATAGTTTTACTATTTTTCCTGTTACTAATTTTACTTTTCCTTTAAGAATTTGGACGCCACATCATTTGCTTACCTATATGGTATTATATTACCTGTATGGCATATATATTTTACCATATATATTATATATAAATATTTATATTAAATATTAATTAAATTATTAATACTACTACTTCATTGTCTGAGACCTTTTAGCAAAATGTAGTTTATTTCCATACCTTTTTTAATTAGACCTATTTTTGCTTTGTCTGAGATCATGATTGCTCCCTGTTTTTTTTTTAAGTCTGCTCCATCCTCTTATTTATTTTCTGTGTCTCTGCTTCAAGTGTGTTTCTTATAAACAATTATTGTAGGAGTCTGTTTTTTTTAAATTCACTTTGCTTTGATTCCCTTTTTATTTAGTCATGATTACTATGTTTTTCCCTCCAGCCTATTTTTCTTCCTGTTTATCCTTCTCTTTCTCTTCCTTCACCTTTACCCTCCTCACCAGTATTTTACTTAAGATCACCATCTCCCTCTATCTTCCCTCCCAAACATGCTTTTTTAAAACCTCCTTCCTATTTCTCTACAGAATAACATAGATTTTAGAATAAGATAGATTTCTATAACCAAATGATTGAATATGTTATTCCTTCTTTGAGCTAATAAGAATAAGGTACAAGCAATGCCCATTTCATCTTCCCATCTTCTCCATTTCAATAGGTCTTTTGTTCCTCTTCCTGTGAGATAATTTACCCTATTCTATCTCTATAAGTAAGATAACTACTCCATTTTATCTCTCCCTTACTTCTTATCCCAGTATAATCTTTTTTCTCACCTCTTAATTTTTTTGGAAGGGGCAGGGGATTATTATCCCATCAAAGTCATATTGTATTGGCACTCTCTATCTATGTATACTCCTAATTGCACTAATAGTGATACAGTTCTTAAGAGTTACAATTATAAACTAGCTATGCCCAGAAAAAGAACTCTGGGAGATGACTAAAAACCATTACATTGAATTCCCAATCCCTATATTTATGCACACCTGCATTTTTGATTTCCTTCACAAGCTAATTGTACAATATTTCAGAGTCTGATTCTTTTTGTACAGCAAAATAACGTTTTGGTCATGTATACTTATTGTGTATCTAAGTTATATTTTAATATATTTAACATCTACTGGTCATCCTGCCATCTAGGGGAGGGGGTGGGGGGGTAAGAGGTGAAAAATTGGAACAAGAGGTTTGGCAATTATTAATGCTGTAAAGTTACCCATGTATATATCCTGTAAATAAAAGGCTATTAAAAAAAAAAAAAAAAAAAAAAGAGTTACAATTATAATCTTCTCTTGCAGGGATCCACAAACAGTTAAACTTTATTGAATCTCTTATGTTTTCTCTTTCTTTTTTATGCTTTCCTTTAGTCTTGTATTTGAAAAATATGATGTTCCTGGGAGTTTTCATTTTGGGGATCTTTTTCAGGAGGTGATCAGTGGATTCTTTCAATGTATATTTTACTCTCTGATTCTAGATATCAGGACAGTTTTCTTTGATAACTTCTTGAACCTTTTTTAGTCATGGCATTCTGGTAGTCCAATAATTCTGAAATTATCTCTCCTGGATCTATTTTCCAGGTAAGTTGTTTTTCTAATGAGATATTTTATTTTATTTTATTCTTCCTATCTTTATATTTGTTTGATTGATTCTTGATCTCATGGAGTCAGTACTTCTGTTTGTCCAATTCTAATTTTTAAGGAGTTATTTTCTTCAGTTAGATTTTTTTACCCCATTTTCCATTTGACCAATTCTTCTTTTTAAAGAGTTGTTTTCTTCTCTAAATTTATGTACATCATTCTGCATTTTTTTGTGCTTCCTTCATCAAGCTATTGTCTTTTTTCTGAATCTTTTGCATTATTTTCATTTATCTTCAAAAATTTTCTTCTACCTCTCTAATCAGATTTTTAAGATACTTCTGGAGCTGTTATAAAAGTGACTTTTAATATTGTGACTAATTCTCATTTTCCTTTGAGGATTGGAATGTAGGCATATTAACATTGTTGTCCTCTTCTGAAGGAAGTTCTTTTTTTGCTCATTTTCCTCAACTTACTTCATCACTTTTTAAGTTGAGCTCTGCTCCTGGTATGGAGAAAGGCATTCCAAGCAACCTATTGCTAGCAACTGCAGGCCATGGCTGCTAGTCTGATGTTGCCGTGTGTGTGTGTGTGTGTGTGTGTGTGTGTGTGTGTGTGTGAAGGGAGTTCTAACCAAGCCTCTGGTTCTACACTGGCACAGGAGGGAGGAGGGGGCATGGTGCTGTTCGAGGACTGCAGGGATAGGATGGGGGGGTTTGGTCTATTGCCTGGTGCAATGGTGGAACCACAGAGGATCTGGTTGCTTGGCTACTACTACACTGAAACTAACAGGTATGCTTGAATTTGTGCCGTTTTATATTTGCTGAGATAAGAAGTTTGTGTGCTGATGTTTTAAGAACACACCCATAAAATGGGTATATTTACTTATTTATTTTTATACACAGATATATTCTACCACACTAATAATTATACATATTATAAAATACAAAAACAGAAATTAAAAGAGAATGATATGAAGATGAGGTAATAATCTTAGCCTCAAGAAGGAATCACTAACCTTTATTTATTAAGTTGCTAAATGAGCGGCATAATTAGATCCACAATTCAGGAAAATCTTGACAAATGTGTGGAGAACAGATTGATGAGGGGAGACTTGAAGAGGAAAATCAATTAGGCAAGAATTGTCAATTGTTTAGATAATAGTAAGAAAGTGTGAGGAATCCACTGAAGTTTAAACCTGATTGACAATAATAGAGATGTCTGGAAACAGAATACTTTTGGGTGGAAAGATAATAGAATGAGATTTGAGATCCAAATTATAACAACCATTCCTGTTCACCTTGTGATAGATAATATAAAAAAATCTATAATAGAGATTGCAAGTTTTCCATACTTGTACATCCTATAACGCACAAAATGAAAAGCAGGATGTGAGGGAAGGCTTTTTGCTATAAGTCACTGCCATAAATCTCAGAGCCCACATTCTAGTTACTATCAAGGTATTGGTGGGGACATGGGTGGGTTATATCGGAGGTAGTGAGAATTTTCCTGATAGCCCCTATTCACTGTTATTAATTGCACAGAAAGAAGTTAAATTTTAATTGAGGGACTATCACTCAATTTATAAAGTATTACGTTAGAAAGGAGGGAAAAGAATAAAAGAATATTGAGAGATAATGGTAGATATGATTGTATTGTAGATAAGCCCCGTGATTAGTTATCAAAGAAAGAAATGCAACTCATTGCATCCCACTGATGAAACCCATACTCATTGGCACAAAGCCACAAATTCCTTGGAATTAGGCTAAAGCACCCCACCACCATCACCTGGGCTGCAGGACTGCATAGAAAGGTGAAATTCAATAGAGTCAAATTTAAATATTATACTTGTGTTCAAGAAAATCAATCTGACAAGATAGAAATGTATAGTTAGATAGCAATTTGTGTGAAAAAAATTTAAGGTTGGAGTGGAGTGGATAGGAGGGAATGGAAGGTTAATGGAATAAATAAATATATATATATTCCATTATATATAACATATATAAATTATAAATTCATGTATATTATATATTTATATATAATTAACATATATGTTAACATATAAATTAATAGTATATGACCAGCCAACCAAAACAAAACTGTGAAGTGAATTTGGGTTGCATTAAGAGAAACATAGTTTCTAATAATAAGAAAATGACATTTCCTCTGTTCTAAGCTCTAGTCAAATCACATTTTGAGTACTTACTGAGAATTACTATTTCAAAATAAAACAAATATGGGGAACAAATGCTTATAGATCAAATTAATGCTTATAGATCAAAAATAGTTTCTTTTTATCACTTGAAATTTAGCTAATGTGTGTCCTTGGAAACTTGTAGCTCTATTTTTGGCAATGCATTATATTCCCTTGTGTTGTGACTTATCACTATGATCATAAACACCTTGTGTGTTTATGTGTAGCCTCTATTCTAAGATTAGAAGATCCCTTGTAGTCAGGGAATGACATTTTCTACCTTCTGCATCTGCGATAGTTCAAAACCGACAAGTTTTGAAACAATTTCTATTGGCCAGTTGTCTCACGATGTTTTGGGGGTAAGAATAAAGAGAAAATTAAGTTTCCTCCAGAAATAACTACAACATAACATGAAAAGGCCTCAATAAAATGTTGGGTTTTTAAAATTTTACTCTTGGATTTCCTATATTATATGACTTGACCTATGAGGTTCCTTCCATCAAGGTTAAAACATACAAATTTAAATGTAAAAAGTAACAACTTTTTTATATCTGCAGCAACAGTATTTAAACTTAGTATTCAACCTACATTCCCCCTTCCCTTTGTTGCCAAATTTATTCAGAAAATGAAAACCACTTCCTTTTTTTTCCCATGCTCTTTTAAACCTTTAGCAATCTTGCTTCAAACCTTATCATAAAACATCTCACAGTGACTTCTGCAAAATTATAAATGATTCCTTAATTGCCAAAGCATTTTCTCAATTCTAATAATTTTTCACTTCTGTGGAGCACTTAAAATATTGTTGAGCACCCACCTTCAATGATTGTGAGTAGCAAATGAGATAATCTGCCAAGTACTTGGGATCTGGCACAGAGGAGATACTTTAATAAATATTTACTTCCTTCATTCCTTCTGGACTCTCTCCTCAGTAGATTCATGACACTGTTCTCTCCTCCTGGTTCCCCCCACTTATCTAATCAACAACTCCTCAGTCTCCTTAGCAAGTTCTTTATCTTACTAACTATCTTACTAACTTCTACCTCAATATTATCTCACTTGATAGTCTTGTCAACTCCCATGAGTGCATCTCTCAGAAGATGATTTCTAGATTTATATATCCATCCTAACCTCTCTTCTGAGCTCCAATCCAGATCTGCAAAAGTAATAATAATTAATTTACCACAGGATTATTGTGAGGAGCTAATGAATTAACATGTGGAAAGTGCTTTGCAAATATTAGATAAGGATAAAAGCTAGCTACTATGATTAGGAAAGAGTTATGAAGATCTACATATCAAACAAAGAGTTTCTATTTGATTCTGGAGGTAATAATGTAATCCATTGAATAGATAAGTGATGTGATCAAACTATGCTTTAGAAAAAAAAGTCACCTTGGCAGCTGAGTGGAGGATAGATTGGAGTGAAAAGAGATTTGAAATAGAGAGGCTGGTTAGAAGAATATTGATCCATAGAGAGACATAATGTGGGCCTGCGATAGAGTTGTGGCTCTGTGAGTGGAGAAAAGGCAGTGTCTAGGATAGATAGAACAACCTGATCAGTCAACTGGTAGAGAGGATAAAGTACTAGAGTCAAGAAGACTTGAGTTCAAATCTATCCTTAAGACACTCTGGGTGACCCTAGTCAAGTTATTTAACCTTTGTTTGCCTCAGTTTTTCCATCTGCAAAATGGGTGTAATAACAGCCCCTACCTCCTAGAATTGTTCTAAAGATCAAATGAAATGACTATAAAGTGATTAGCATATAAAAAATGCCATATAAATGTGAACTATTGTTATTATCAATCATAACCCCAATAAATACAATAACCACAACTTCTAGATTGTCAAATTTCATGATATATGTTTTAAAGGCATTTTCCAAAAGGAATATGGAGCAAGACTTTAGTTGAAAAAATAAGGTTATCATCTACAATACAGCCACATTAATTAAACACCTACTATGTGCAAGGCTCTCCTGATACAAAGACAAAACTAAACTCCATCACAAAATGACAGAATTTTTGAGTTGGACAAGATTTTAGTAGTAATCTAGTACAACCCTTGAATCACTGAATGGGTGTTGCTTCAGACATACTGAGACCTGTTAAAGGTGAAGGTCTCCCACCGCAACCAGGGCCATCTCTAGTCGTTTGATCTTTATCTTGCCACTGAGTAGACTCTGGAGAAGAAAGTGAGACTGGTGACTGCACAGCCTTCCCTCACAGAAATCTAATTAATTTGCATCGGTCCCAGATATCATAATAATGTCCTCGAAGGAAGGACAAACAACAATCCTCATTTCTCACCAAGTTATATCCAGACTTTCTCATCCCACCAATCCTCCCTTCATTTTTTCATTCCTTTCCTAAGTCTTCCTCCATTATAGTGTAAACTTCTAGAGGGCATGGACCATCTTTCTGCTTGCATTTGTATTCCCAGATTAATCCAGGTGCATGGCACTTAGTAAAATCTTTTTAAAAAATCTTTAAAAAAAAAGAAATCCCCACTATAACATTCCCTGCTTTCAAAGATCTTACATTCTCCTGAAAAGACAAACATATTTCACAGAAATGCAGATATTTAGTGCATATGTGTTGTGTATACAACATAAAAAGAGAAAGGAGAGAATTTGGGGAAGGACATTAAGGTCAAAGGAACAGCTCTTTAACAGCTGTGAGTCAGTCTCTGTGTTTCACCCCACCCAAAATGAGAGAATAATGCCAATGTGGCATATACCCAGTTGCCTCCTACTACAGAGTCAACAAGATTCATACAGACACGGTGCTTTTAAATGACAGAGAAATAATTTCTTCATTATTGGCACCCAACCAGGTACATTTAAATGAATAAAGAATCAAACTTTAAAAGAGTTGAACTATACAATGTAAACAAGCAAATTCTCTAAACTCGAAGATCATTTGTAATTGGCTTGCTTTTAAACTAAAATAAAGGCTGTTTCCATATAAATATGAGTTGCTTTTTACCCTGCATTCTTTCAAAGTTCAATAAAATCAAGAGATTTTATGTTATTATGTTTTTAAGAGATTATGTTATTAAACATAACTTCTCTTAGTCTAAAACAAAACAAAATAAGCCAAAAAGAGAGGCATGGAAATAACTGAAAGTTAAATAAAGTCCACAGGCAAACTTTTCTCCACCACCAAAGCAAAGGGAAGCGGTAAAACCAGTTTTACAAGCCTGAGACAAGTTTTTACATCAGGCAAGCATTGGACTGATATATTTCATTCTTACTTAGCTAAACACGTTTTCTTGCCTCATAAAAATAATGATGGGTGTAGTATTAAGAGAAGTGTTCCAAATATACCATGATGGGTATCAGTGCAAAGTGTTAACTGAGTAAGCTATTTTAAGCCATAGTTTTTTCTTAATACTTAAGAGTTGGTATAAATTGGAAAGATCTTATGTATAATAATGAAAAAATAAGAATAAAATTCCAAACGTTTAATCATCTTACTCATCCTTTTCTGATATTTGTCTAGGTTTTCTTTATTTTTTATTTTCTGCTTGTTTCTTGGATTACAATGATTTCATTTTTTAAAAAAATTAAAAATGTCTCTACAAAATTCAGTTTTATATTGTTTTGGAACTCTTCTTTTGATTATAATCAGCTTTCACCTAAGACTTCATATATATGTCATAAATAACTGCCTTTTAAAGAGACTGAAAAATTAACTTTTCTGTGTCTGAGATGAAACACCATGGTAGCTAACCACGTTTAAAATTCAACAACAGTAAATATGGTTGTTCATCTCACAAATCTCAGAAGAGTAACAAAATTTTATACCATAGAACACTTAACAGGATCCTCTCTGCTCTCAGAAAGATAATGTTCACTGACACAAAGATATGTTAGTGGCAGGAAAATCCAAGGATCATTGGTATCATTTCAAGAAGTGAAACAAGAGAGGGTTTATTCTAATTTCTATTCCCCACAGAATGACATTCTTCTTTCTAAGAATAGTTTTTAACCAAATACATTTTTGGTCTTAAATAAATTCAATGTAAATGAGAAAACAACTTATTTCAAAATTATTTTTAAAAATATCGAAACATATCAAAGAGTGATACCTACCATGAAGGGAAAAGAAAAAAGATTCTGAGTTGGGTCTTACTATCCTTTCAGCCTTCCTCAAATCCCCATTTCTAGCATACAAGGAAAACAGTAACTGAAGGTATAAATATAATTCAGTCATTTCTCAATTATACATACAAATTGGAGTAATGGAAGAGAAGAGAAGAGATATTTCAGAACAATAAGATCATAAATTTAGACCTGCATGAGAAGTCATTAGTCCAATATTCCACATTTACCTCCACCTTTTACATTTGATAAAGTGTTGTCATGACAAATAGACAGACAGATAAAGTAACATGTCCATGATCATACAGCCAGTGTCAGGGGTATTACTTGACCCTACATCCTCTGATTCTTAATCCAGAGTCTATTCATTATATACCATGCTACCAAGTTTACATAGTACTTTAAAAGTCATCAAAGTTTTCTTTAAAAAAAAAAAAAAGCTCCCTCCTTTAAAAAATTCCAATATTCATCCTACTATTGCCATATTAAGAGTAGTTACCAGTAGACTGGTTTAGTAATTAGAAATTTATATTTGGTGTTACTACTGGGATTATATCCCAAAGAGATTATAAAGAAGGGAAAGGGACCTGTATGTGCACGAATGTTTGTGGCAGCCCTTTTTGTAGTGGCTAAAAACTGGAAACTGAATGGATGTCCATCAGTTGGAGAATGGTTGAATAAATTGTGGTATATGAAAATTATGGAATATTACTGTTCTGTAAGAAATGACCAACAGGACAATTTCAGAAAGGCCTGGAGAGACTTACATGAACTGATGCTGAGTGAAATGAGCAGGACCAGGAGATCATTATATACTTCAACAACAATACTATATGATGACCAGTTCTGATGGACCAGGCCATCCTCAGCAACGAGATCAACCAAATCATTTCTAATGGAGCAGTAATGAACTGAACTAGCTATGCCCAGAAAAAGAACTCTGGGAGATGACTAAAAACCATTACATTGAATTCCCAATCCCTATATTTATGCACACCTGCATTTTTGATTTCCTTCACAAGCTAATTGTACAATATTTCAGAGTCTGATTCTTTTTGTACAGCAAAATAACGTTTTGGTCATGTATACTTATTGTGTATCTAATTTATATTTTAATATATTTAACATCTACTGGTCATCCTGCCATCTAGGGGAGGGGGTGGGGGGGAGAGGTGAAAAATTGGAACAAGAGGTTTGGCAATTGTTAATGCTGTAAAATTACCTATGTATATATCATGTAAATAAAAGGCTATTAAATAAAAAAAAAAAGAAAAGAAAAGAAAATTATATTTGGAAGTCAAAAGACCTGGGTTCAAGTCCTGCCTCTGAAATACATTGCCTGTTAAGACCCCAGCCAAGTCATTTATCTTCTCTGCTGCTGCTGGACACTTCCTAAATACAGGCTGGGGAATAATAACTGATCTATACAGTTAGAAATTGTTTTCTTACAAGGGAGTTCCTCTTGCCAATGAAACAGCAGAAATGGGGGAGGCACTTAGATGGTACAGTAGATAGAACACTATCCTGGAGTCAGGAGGACTGGCTTCAGATTTGATGGTTATTAATGATCCTGAGCAAGTCACTTACTTAACTCTGACTGTTTCAAAAGGAAGAAAAGAAGCAGCAGCACCACTACTTTCCTCCAAATATCGTTTTATGCTTGTGAATCATGAAATGCATACCACAATTCCTGAGCCACAGAGGATATGATACTAAATAGGGTATAGTATCATATCGATGGTGAATTGTACACAAAAAGCAGAGTAAAAAATACTATCTAAGAAATGTATGAATTAAAAACAAAGTGGGCCAGTAATGAAGCAAGATGGAGGAATGGACAATTGCCAGAATGCACTGGTAAAAAATGAAAAGAGACAATGGAAAACTCCCAACAAGTTGGATGTAGCCTTTATAAAGGACATGGTCAAGAGTTGCATAGGATTCAAAATCATGAATGAGTTCTAATGCATACAGTTGAAGAGAGTGACAACATCAATGAAAATAGAAATCCACTGAAATATTAACATTACTATAAATAGGACAGCAAAGAAAAATGAGTTTTTAAAATTACTAAATATAATTAAATAGTGATTATTAGAGTTTTTTTCTCTAGAAACCAACTGGTTTCTCCAGAAACCAACTGAATAACACATATAAATAACAGAAATAAGTCAATAGGTGGAGAAAAAGCCAACTCTCTCTCTCTCTGTGTATATATATATGTGAATGTGTGGGTATGTGTGTATACATATATATGTAAATAAGTTACATTATGCATATATGTGTGTATATTGGAATATGAACACATACATATACTCAGTGAAGGTAAAATGACCTGAAAGGGATTCTATGAGCTCATTCCTCAAAACAGGTTCATAGAGCTACGCACACAATAGTATTTCAAGGTTTTTCACATCTCTGTGTGTCTCTCTCTCTCTCTTTCTCTCTCATTTCTGTGTGTCTCAGTAAGAACAAAGTCAGGAATGACTGGCACTATTTCAGTTGTCTCAAATCAGTAATTCTGTTTTTAAAAAAAGCTAATTTAAGTACAACCTCACTGTTTCAAGGATATAAATAAAAAGCATTCTTCGGGAACTGAAACCATGATTTTTCCAACCTGTGAACACCTTACCACTAATAGGCTTGAGGTCAGCTTAATGTTAAATTGAGGTTTTAGCCAGGAACCTTGATTTAATGGGTCCATAGTTAAAATTGACAATATTTAAAATAAGAGAGGACAGGTCACTTTTTAAATGAATGAAAATTTTGCAGATTCACATATAATCCCAAAAGGAGCAAGAGAAGTAGGGAAACAACACACCAGTTCAAATATCCTTTACATGTTTTCGTTGGCAAGACACCAGTAGGTTTAGCTCAGTCTGCCAGCCTGCTGCAACAGGTGCATCTCTTAGTTAAAAACAAGGTCTACTCTTTTACTTTTTGGAATAACAGCCTAAAAAAACAAACAAACCTGAATTTGTCAGCACTGGAGGAAAAATTAAGCAACATTTTTCTAGGTGTAGCCTACTTCATCTATCTGTATTTATTGCTTGTGTCTTGTCCAAGATTATAGAAGCCTTTATGGCAGTATACCAAAATAGCTGTATCCAATTTTTCTGACCTGCTGAAAAGGAAGCTAAGGTAAGAAAAGATGGAAGTAGCTCTTTAGGTTCAGAGAAGTATTGGCAAATGCAAGTAGTGGGTCAGATAGCTCAAATAAGAATCCATCATAAGGGAAAATGACCATCCCATATAAAATAGCAATGACTTTCAAAAACAGGAGGAAACTTCTGTCATTTACTCTTTTCCTACCACAAAAAGTCTAGTATTCCATTTTCCAGAGTCCCTTTTATGTCTGAGCCAAAAGAAATCCAAGACAAAGGTTATTAGAGAAACTAAACCTGGATAAATACTACCTCCTTGTAATAATCTTATGCTATCCAATTCAACAATTCACATAAATATTAAGTGATAACGATACTGTACAAGTATAAGCTCCCTCCAGAAGCTTATATTTGGAGGAGCGAGGAAATGGATGGGGTTATTTTACTTCCATCCGGGTAGCAGGTACACACATAAAAATAGGTGGCACGGGAGTCCATATATAGAGGCCTGAACGAATGGGGAAAACATGGGTATGAGAACAGAAGTGAAGGAGAACAATCTTTTTTTTTCTTTTTTTCTTTTTTTTTTTTTTTTACAGATCTGAGCTATTTTTTGCTCAATAACAGCCACATCAGTACAATCTTCTGGGTGGGCTGTGATAGTAGGCCATCTCCTTCGAAAAGGATAAAAACCACAACCTTCTTAAGAAACCAAAACGCTCTCCACTCACTCTGTACAATTAACCCCATCATCCACTTCCCCCATTTGTAACTTTTCCCCCAGCCAACATCTCTAGATTAAGCCCTTTCTTGGTCCCCTCCTCACCTGCAATTTTATAACTAGAATCAATACCAATCCTTTACTCCGCTTTTTCCCCTCAGCAAACCTCATTTCCTAAAAATACCTTTTGACCTGTCCCTTCCCTCCCAACTCCCCCCGCCCCCGGCAAAAATAAATAGCTCGATAGCCCCAAACGCTTAACGCTACGCAGCCAGATCTCCGCCTCTCCACCCACCCCAGGCCTCCCCACAGACCTGAGCACCAGCACAGATGAGTCACGGAGACCCAAATGTACTAAACAATTCTTGCAGGGGCTATGGTAAAACCGGCCAAGCCACCGTGCTAACACGCGAACCCAGACGTTTCCAGCCACGGCAGTTTCCTGTGGCAGCTATGAAAGCATTTGCAAGAGGGGAGAAGCATGCAATATGCATGGCTGGGGAAGCTTCTTACCTGCTGCTTGAGAAGAAGAAACTTCCTCTTCGCCTGCGCTTTCCTCCTCTCCACAATTTTGCTATTGCACTGCCCACTCTCTTCTTCCTTCGATCCCCTTTAACATCTGATTTCTTCCAGTCTTAAGCTAGACGAGGGCTACTGCAGCAGGTTTAATTCCTCGGTGTGCGGCTGGAGCTAGAAATAGGGGCGGTTACAGCAGCTAGAGGAGGAGAAAGAAGCAGGAGGAGGAGTTGGTGTCTGTATGTAGCAAGTTTGGGTTGCCCCCAGTATGGCCGCTGCAGGAAAGTGGAGTAGAGAAAGCTCAGTGCAGCAGCAGCTCCAGCCAGAACCAGATTGCCTAGCGGTGAACAGCTCCAGGGGAAAAGGGAGGAGTAGAATGATGCTTTGCTTAGAGCTACTGGAGGGAGGGAGCTGGAGCATTGCGCGAGCGCGCGAGCTCGCCCGCGCGCCCGTACACAAACGTTGAAAATGTGGGGGTATCCTAGACACACTTTAATATCTTTTTTTAAAGTATTATTTATGTTTGAAAACTATGTATATTTAAATTAAAATCTAGCAGGTTTTTGAAAATACATTTTCTCATCTTTTAGGTTCTTTAATTTGATGGTTAACAATAATGATCTTTATAATTAAGTATTCTATAAAAGTTCAGCTTTTTAAAAAAATCTCCAAAGTGCACACACGACGGTGAAAGAAAATAGTCCCTAAATTAAACAATATTGGTTTTCTTTTGAACCAGTTTGTATGAAGTAAGCTCTGCATTTTCAGATGGGTAATAGTGAAAGAAAGCCAGCATCCTACACCTTACCTTCAAAACATCAATACTGGAGCTATGTTTTTGAACATCATTCCCCAATTCCTATATGCCATCTCTGATTCCCCGCCACCCACCCAATGAGTGTTCCTTGGGTCAATCTATACTTTGAATTGATTTAAGTTACCTCTTCTCAAAACCTAAAATGGGTTTTACAGTTTCTTTAACATCTACCTCTCTTATCCTACAGTCACCTGAAGGTAAATACCTATTAAATAATTACCAAGGAGGGCCAGAAAATTCCCATTTGTTCTCCATGGGAGAGATACAAAGTTTACCTAATTGTCTCTTCAATGAATTTACAGTCTTCCATGGGTATGGTGTACAAAACAGTAAATATAGTACAAAATAATACATTAAAAGTGTAGTGTATAGTTGGGTCATTTTTAATGCATGTTATCCTTTTAGAGGATCACAACTGTTATAACCACAACCAGGGAGGGGCAAGGAAAGTCAAAGATAACCATATTAAAAAAAAAAAAAAGTTAAGGCTACATATCCAGTTACTGTCATGGACCATATTAAACCATCTTGAAAGTCTAAAAATGAGTTGAAAGGGGAGAAAATTCCGCCTAAAAAATAATGCTTATTAGTTTGGTTTAAAGGTATAATATAGCAGGACTTATACACAAACTGCAACCAACCAGTTGAAAATAACATAGTCAAAAAACAAGGACATAGGAAAGGTACAAAATTTCTCTCCAATTTCAGAAAGTAATTTGGAAAAAAAAAATAATTATCTACTCTCCATGAAACTTCAACCTACCTCAAAAAATGTTTAAGATACAAAAGTGTCATAATAAAAATTAACATTTACTAAGTCATTCTTCCTTCCTTAGAGTTTAGTACCTCGTGCATTTTTTCTCTTTTGCAACTCCTCTCCTCCTATTAGAAGTCTTCAATATACCTCTCCATACTCCCTCAAACACCCTAATAATTGAATTCCTCAGCCCATTCACTTCCATGACACAGTCCTCCACTCCATCTCAGCCACATGTAAAGATGGCCATATCCTTGATTTTGCCATCACCCACAAATGCACCACCTCTAGGTTCAAGAATTCTGAAATCTTACTTGGCCCATAATCTGTTGGCTTTCCATCTCTCTTTCTGCCTTCCCTTTACAAAACCCTTCTTTTTGTCCACATTGTGATTTCTACTCTCTTAACTCCTCAGTGCTCTTCTAGGTCCCCTCCTGACCTTCTTTGCTAGATCCTTAATGAACATAATGTGTATTGGCAACAATGTGAAAGTACACACCCCCCCCCATTAGGTCCAGAATAAAGTCATCAACAGGTTATATTGGATCAGTTTTCATCCATGCTAATGTCCAATGTTCATTGGAGCCCACAATGCTATCTACTCTGCTCTTACCAAGCAGATCCCACTGTACTACATGGATTTCATTGAGACTCTTCTGTTAACAGTACAATAACTTGTGTTAACAGTCCTCCCCAGGGACTTAAAAACCTTTCTGGATTTGAAGATAAGGACAAATGTGCCAAATTCACCCCAGTTAATTTGTTGAGGACCGGATGGAACGGTATCATTTTAGAAAGTTTAAAAGGACCGATAGCTTCTGCTCTCTTGTGAATTGTAATTTTTTATTCTAGGACTCTTCCAGTGAAAGATGCTTAAGGGACACGTCTATGAAATGGACCTCAGTGTAGGTTCCAGAATAGGGGGTCAGCAGCAGTATTCACTTGGAACACAGGAGGGCATCCTCATTCAGAAACATGTTGGGAGATATTGCTAGGTTTCAAAATTGGGAGGCCATTCTTCCTCCAAGATAAGGTGGTGAGTTTTTAGGTCCCAGTAGAACCCTCCTAATGGGGTGTAAATGGCTGTATCTGTAGCAATACAAAGAGTATTTGGTACAGGAACAGAGTGCGTTGTGGGAGGACACTTAGCCTAGAAGTGTGGAAGGGTATTTTAGCAGAAATGGAATCAACATTGTGGAATTTCTAATGCTGAATGAAACCTCTATATGTTTTAAGTTATAGAAAGTGAGTTCATGAGATTTTTATTTTGAGGTTTGTTTCCACATTTTATTTTGCAGTATTTCAGTTCTTATACTATGTTTGGCACATTATTCCTTCCCTTCTCCCCACTTTTTTTTTTTTTCCTGAGGAGACTACAATGGCTCGGCCATATTGCCAACCATTTAACAATTCTTCCTGATGACTTTTTGTTAAAGCAGTTCATTAAAGGGGCTCTCAGACTTCTTTTGAAATGTGTATAATTAAGATGTCCATTTCTTGTTTTGTTAGAGTAGTTATTTCATATTAAATCATTGATGGAATTAAAGAGAGATGTCATGATACAATTCCAAAAGACTCATGATGGAAAATGCCAGAGAAAGAACTAGGGAGTTAAGAAAGAAAGGAAAGAAGGAAGGAAGAGAGAGAGAAAAAGAAAGAGAGACAGAGAGAAAGGGGGGAGGGAGAAAAGGGGGGAAGGAAAGAGGGAGGGGCAGGAGGGGAGAAAGGAAGGAAGGAAGGAAAGAAAGAAAAGATGTCATGATGAAACCAACAAAAAAAGCTCCCAATTTAGAGAAGTATTCACCAAAGTAGAGGGTACCTCAGAATGATTTAATAGAAATGAAGCTGAAGAGATAGGTGATGAACCAATAAAAGTGTGGGAAGATGAATCACATTCAATATTTCTTCCTTCTCCCTCCCCATACTTAATATGAATTGATTTTCAATATAAATACTACTTCCTTGAACACTTCCCTGTTACAACTCCTCTCACAGCTGGGTACACAGTGGACATACAATACTTCTATTCTTTCCAGCTGTTCTAACCTATCTTAATCCAGATACATGAAATAGTTATACACTCACTCTCTTCCAAACTTCCCTGTTAATATAGAGGGCACTACCATCCTTCTAACTGTTCAGGCTCTCAACTTACCCTTTAACTTTAACTTCTCAAGTGAATTTCTCTCTTGAAAATTACTAATGTCCTCTAATTAATATATCTGATGGTCTTCTTTGAGATCCATTTTTATTGATCTTTTAGTATTATTTGGTACTATTGGCACTCTCTTCTATTAAATACTTACTTTCTCCTCTCTGGGTTGTAACACTGAGCTCTCTTGGTTTACCTCCTGCCAATTTGACCACTCAATCTCTTTTGCTTAATTGTACCAAGCCTTTTGACTTTGTTTTTTTCCCCAAATTTCTGTTCTGTGCTCTCTTTTCTCTCTACATTCTTATTTGGTGGTTTAATCGGTTTCTCATAGATTTAATTATAGTCATCTGGAGCTAAGCCTAGGGGAGTAAAAACCATGGTTAGCCCTAGAATTAGACTGCCCCATGGAAGATTTGCAAATGTCAGTCATCTCTTGAAGAATATCATATTTATTATCCAGATAGTAAATAATACATATCAATACTACAGAAAACTTTACTATATTTCCAGAAGTGCAGAGAACCTAGCCCCAACACAAAGTTTCAATTCAAGAAGAAAGATGGGGAAAATGGTAAACACAAGGAAATACTGAGGATAAGAATAGTGATGATAATAATAGCTATATAGTATATCATTTATATAGTATGTAAGATCTGCAGAATGCTCTACAAATATTAATGATGAAAACATTAGGAAGTAAGGGTAATTTCAAGACATAAATCAAGAAGAGAATAACTTCATATTTTACAAGCAGAGATGCAAAAAAATTTCATATTTGCCACAAGTTCTACTAGAATTCTTAGAATAAATAAGTAAAAAAAATTTTTTCTTAATTATCATGTGGGGAGAGCATTCTGGGAAGATGGCAGAATAGGTCAGAAAATTCCAAGCTCTTCAGATCTTCTCCACAAACAAGACTAAATAGAGCTCTGAGTGAATAGAGGTGTGTGTGTGTATGTGTGTAAAAATAAGCAAGAGTTGGATCAGAATAAGGGTCTTCTTGGGATAAAGATACCAGGATGGAGATTTAGTTAGTATTAAGTGGAAACACCTCCAAGCTAGCTCCTCAAAATAGTAAGCATCAAGCTCTGTGACTAGTTGGTTTGTGAGGTTGCCTTGGGGCAGGGAGCCCAAAAGGAATTTTCTTTTCCCTGATAGTGGAGGAAGCTGAGTGTCTGAACAGGGAAGATTGAGGGAACCTCTGATGCTAAGGCCCAACTGTCCCACTGAGATATGGCCTCAGATGAGAAAGCACCAACACATTCCCATTGAATGAAGAAGCAGTAGGCTAGGAATGCTGCTGGCTTTGGGCACTTACTGGGGGCTGAATTTCTTAATTTCTATTCTAAGCCAGAGGGAAGAACTGAAGGAGGACCTGAGGTTAGAAGCACTCTCATACTTGAAGACTGGAGTTGATTGCAATAATAAGCTTCTGTAAATAAATTTTTATAATGAACAAGCAAAGAGCAAAAATTCCAAATATGGAAAGTTACTGTTGGAATAAAGAAAGTCTTCAAAGGAAGATACTGAAGAAAAAAAAAGCCTCTCCTATCCCAAAGAGTAATATAAACTGGTCACTTGCCTAAAAAGAGCATAGAAAAACTCAAAAATGATTAAAAATGAAATGAGAGAAATTGAGGAATTTGTTTTTTAAATAAGAATAACCCAAGAAAAATAAAAAGTTTATGGAAAGAAAAATCCCAGCTATAGAAAGTGCGTCGGGATAGAGAAGACCTTCAAAATAACTGAGCTACCTGAAAGCTACAATCAAAAAAAAAAATCTTGATACAATAATACAAGAAATAAATGAAGAAAATTGTCCTGAAATTTTAGACAAGAGGGAAAAGTAGAAAGGGCAAAAGAACTGGGGTTGTGGCCAAAATATCTATCATAATCAACAAAGTTAAGCATAATCCTTTATAAAAAAGAAATGGATATTCAATGAATTGCCAGACTTTCAGGATTTTGTTGAAGACTTGAACTTAATAGAAATTTTGACATACAAGATCCAAAAGAATTATAAGATAAACCACAAAAGCTAATTATAAGGAACTTAATAAAGGCAAATAGGAATGGAAATAGAAATCATATGTCTAAGATTGTCATAAGTAATTGGGTAGCTCAAAAGAAAGATTGGGTACAGCTGAGTATGATGTGATTCTAAAAAAGTAAAACAGGGTAGAAAAGGTAAAAAAGTAATTATTTTATATAAATGAGGTTCTAGAGAAAGAACTAACCTAGAAGAACAAAAGAAAACCTACAAATAAGGAAAGAAAAGATGAAAATCTCTGAACACAATGTATAGTGTTTATTGGATAGGCTTTCTTGAAATGGAAATTTAATGCTTTACGTTTTGAATCCTCTCTTAAATTCTGCTGTGGCAATATTTTTTCTTTTTTATATCTAAATTTAAAATAAATAATTTAAAGTGGAAAAGATAGTGTAGCTAGATGGTATAATGGATAGAATACCAGCCCTATAGTCAGAAAAACCTGAGTTCAAATTTGACCTCAAATACTTGACACTAACTCTGTGACCCTGGGCAAATCAATTGATCTTAATTGGTCTGTCAAAAAAAAATATCATATGAATAAAATAAAATATTAAATTTCTATAAGAAAGCATGGGAAAGGAAATGAGAGATGAAATAATTGGAAGGAGAATTGGTATAGGAGAAATAAAACCTTGATCAGGTAACAGACTCCTTGAAAATTAGCTCAGATCATTCTGAGATCAGAATTATGAATATTATATATTATATTAGATAATAATATATATAATAAATCTACCATATAACAAATGCTTATAAGTGAAAAAATGGAGTAAACTCCTACAGGGAAAAATGGACCTTCAATGAAAAAGAAGATTTCCATGTATTCTTGATCAATTTATTTGTTTAATGAATTTTTTTATTTTTTTTCTTCATTCATTTATTTGTACATTCAATTGAGAAACTTCCATGAAACTGAATGGATGTCCATCAGTTGGAGAATGGCTGAATAAATTGTGGTATATGAAAATTATGGAATATTACTGTTCTGTAAGAAATGACCAACAGGATGATTTCAGAAAGGCCTGGAGAGACTTACACGAACTGATGCTGAGTGAAATGAGCAGGACCAGGAGATCATTATATACTTCAACAACAATACTATATGATGACCAGTTCTGATGGACCAGGCCATCCTCAGCAACGAGATCAACCAAATCATTTCTAATGGAGCAGTAATGAACTGAACTAGCTATACCCAGAAAAAGAACTCTGGGAGATGACTAAAAACCATTACATTGAATTCCCAATCCCTATATTTATGCACACCTGCATTTTTGATTTCCTTCACAAGCTAATTGTACAATATTTCAGAGTCTGATTCTTTTTGTACAGCAAAATAACGTTTTGGTCATGTATACTTATTGTGTATCTAATTTATATTTTAATATATTTAACATCTACTGGTCATCCTGCCATCTAGGGGAGGGGGTGGGGGGGTAAGAGGTGAAAAATTGGAACAAGAGGTTTGGCAATTTTTAATGCTGTAAAGTTACCCATGTATATATCCTGTAAATAAAAGGCTATTAAATTAAAAAAAAAAAAAAAAAAAAAAAGAGAAACTTCCATGACTCCCTTTTTGCCTCTAGAATAAAATACATGCTTCCCAGCATATTGTTTTCAACTCTTTACTCTGTGGTTCAGCTTCTCTTTCTGGGCATATATAAGCTTCTCTCATTCAAATACTCTCCATTCTAATAATACTGGCATTGCCTGTTCTTCCTTAAAGTTGATACTTCATCTCTCAATTCCATATATTTGGACAGATTGTTCTCCATACCTAAAATTCACTCTGTCCTCAAACTCCTCTTTGAGGACATCTAACTTCCTTCAAGGCTCAGTGTATGTGTTCTTCTCTTATGGGATACATTTCTAATCCTCTTAGTCCTTGGTGCTTGCTAGTTCTTTCTCTGGAATTATAATACATACTATCTCTCTGACTCTGTTTCTCTATATATGTTCATCTTTATCTTCCTATGATACTCCTCTGGTCCCCATTTTCTCTCTATATGTATCTATCTATTTCACATGTTGTATTTTTCAAGTAGACTGTCAGCTCTTTCTGCTGTTGTTGATCCTATTTGGTGTTTTCTTGGCAAAGATTTTAATGGTTTGTCATTTCTTTCTCCAGCTCATTCTACAGATTAACAACCAAGATTAACAGCTTGTATGATGCCTTGTTATAATAATTAACAAGAAGTAAGTGACTTGCCCAGAATCACACAGCTAGTAAGTGTTTGAGGCTGGATTTGAACTCAAGTTTTCCTGACTCTAGGTTCAATTGTTCTATACACTGTACCATCTAGTTGTATTCTTCAATGCATTTGTGATATAAATATGGTCAACTGTGAAAGACTTGCTACTCTGATCAATACAATGATCCAAAATAATTCCAAAGGACTCAGGAGGAAAAAAATGCTATCTGCCTCCAGAGAGAGAACTGGTGGATTCTGAGTGCAAATTAATGTATAAATTTCTCATTTTATTTTTTCTTGTTTTTTTTTTTTTAATGACTAATATGGAAATCTGTTTTGCATGATTTTTCACATGTATAATTGAATATTTCTTTTTATTTTTTCTTTATACACACACACACACACACATATTATTAAAGCTTTTTATTTAAAACATAGCATGGGTAATTTTTCAACATTGACTCTTGCAAAACCTTGTGTTTCAAAATTTCCCCTTCTCCCCCCTCCCCCAGATGGCAGCTAATCCAATACATGTTAAATATATATGTTAAATCTTATACACACACACGCACACATTTATACAGTTAACTTGCTGCACAATAAAAATCAAATTAAGAAGGAAAAAAAAACTAAGAAAGAAAAAAAATTGCAAGCAAATAACAGAAAGAGTGAAAATGCTATCCCTCTCAGTTCCCACAGTTCTCTCTATAGATCTCTCTATAAATGGCTCTTTTTATCACAAGATTATTGGAACTAATCTGAATCATCTCATTGTTGGAAAGTGCCATGTCCATCAGAATTGATCATCTTATAATCTTGTTGCTGTGTACAATGATCCCCTCGTTCTGCTCATTTCACTCAGCATCAGTTCATGTAAGTCTCTCCAGGCTTCTCTAATATCATCCTGCTGGTCATTTCTTATGGAACAGTAATATTCCATAACATTCATATACCACAATTTATTCAGACATTCTCCAATTGATGGACATACTCAGTGTCCAGTTTCTTGCCACTACAAAAAAAGGGCTGCCACAAATATTCTTGCACATACAGGTCCCTTTCCCTCCTTTAAGATTGCTTTGTGATATAAGCCCAGTAGAAACACTGCTGGATCAAAAAGTATGCACAGTTTGATAACTTTTTGAGCATAGTTCCAAATTGCTCTCCAGAATGGCTAGATCCATTCACAATCCAGTTTTCTCACGTCCCCTCCAATAATTGCCATTATGTTTTTCTGTCATCTTAACCAATCTGAGAGGTATGTAGTGATATCTCAGAGTTGTCTTAATTTGCATTTCTGTGATCAATAGTATTGATCAAATTCTTGGTGAAAAGAATGGAGCTGAAGAGAAATTTTAAAATGCAAATATGGGAATTAAGAGAAAGCTAGAAAATAAATATATAATTCAACTTCAAAAAACAAACAAACAAACAGAAACAGGACCAGAAGGATTTTCAAGTGAATTCTATCACACATGCAAAGAATACTTAATTCTTACAATTTTCAGAATAGGAAAAGAAGAGAATTTTTTCCAAAATACTTATTTTATACAAATAATATCTAGATAATTACATCAAAGAGAAACTAAACAGAGAAAGAAAATTATGGATATATATATATATATATATATATATATATATATATATAATGATCATCAATTCAAAATATTTTATGTTTATTTCTCGAATGTAAAAGTTTGATTCCCTTATTTATACTGTTCCCCCTTCTAAATTTGCCTTTCTCTCTTCCCTTCCGTTTCCCTTCTAATTTAATATAATTCTTTACCACAGTCTTTGAGGGTATATGAATGTATATGCATGCATACACAATTGTGTTCAATCTGCTTTTATCTTGTTTGAATGAAAGTAATATTTGTATGATGCCTACTTCCCCAAATGGGATTGCTCCAAGTTTGAATACTTTCCTTCTCATGAACTTTCCTATGTGACACGGTGATTTCTTTCTTTTTCCTCCTTTCTTCCCCAATATAGTCTCCTCTCCTTCCTA
Source organism: Sarcophilus harrisii (assembly GCF_902635505.1). Classification (NCBI taxonomy): domain Eukaryota; kingdom Metazoa; phylum Chordata; class Mammalia; order Dasyuromorphia; family Dasyuridae; genus Sarcophilus; species Sarcophilus harrisii. The sequence goes on from NC_045426.1 coordinate 245,474,472, forward strand.
TCTCTGTCTCCTACTAAGGCCATCAAGACAGAAGGAAAATATCACCAGGCCCTCTCACTATCTCATTTGCCTTTCTCTTTGATTCTTCAAGATGTTAAGGTTCTGAGGAGACATTTGGTTTTGGTTTAACAATAAAAAATGTCAAACAGAGAAATAGATTGGCTAGATATATAACAAAGATATAAATGAAAACAATAGTATTATGTTTGATAGTTCAATTCAATAAACATTTATTAAGCACCTATTATATACCGGGCATTGTGCTAAATACCGGAATACAATGAATAAAAAGACAGTTCCTGCCCTCAAGGAATTTACAATCTAAAGGAGAGGATCACATTCCAAACAAAGGAGGCAGGAGAGTGTGAGATTTCTTGTTCCATGGAGCTGAAAACAGGTAGAGCAGCACATGCAAAGTGAAGTGAGCCCAGTCCAATCTTTTTGCTTTCTATAAACAAAGGTAGTGGGAAGAGATTGGTACTCAGCCTTCCAATAAGAGAAGCTGGGAACCAAAGAAAGGATAATATTCAGGTCTCGATGATGTTGATATTACTTTAGGTAGTTTAGGCAGGAAATCAGCTCTCCCAAGTTAAGATATCAGTAAGTATAGTCCATTTTCATAATTGTTTTTTGTCCTTCATTCTCTAAGAGGACAATGACATCAGAAAGATGAAGGCATGAAATATAAGTAAATTGGATTTCAGTGAGAAAGTACTGTACAAGGTCACCTGTCTCACTTTCTCCTCCAAAGCCATTTTGATGTAAATTTTGTTCCCTTTAATGTGTGTGTGGGGGGAAGGATGATTCAGAGTCTCAAACTTTCCCAGCCTCTGGGAGGAGTCACACCCATTCATGATAAGTAATCTCATTTATTTGGAGATGTTGGCCAAGGGCATGATCACCACCCTTTATTGAATTGGAGGTTAGTCCCTCAAAATGCTCCCAGATCTAGGCCTGGGAAAACCCCCATAAGGCCTCAGATGGCTGATAAAAGACAACTCTGAACCCCCGAATCTTTGCTAATCCTAACAGGATTTTGCCCACTGATGAAGACATCCTTTAAGAAAGACATCAAGCCAGTAACCCCAAGATTATCTTGAGAGGGTTCAGAGATGAACAACAACATTAGTAGTCTCCTCATTGACAGAGGTTCATTAGTTGATCCTCCATGCCTGAATGAAAGATGGAATTGGAAAGAGTTTGGGAGAGGAGAGATCACTGTTCTTATATAGGCTTCTGATTTCAAGGAAAAATACACAGATGTTCCAACTTCTCTTCAGGGAAAGATCCCTAGAAAAAGACTCCCTGGGGAAAAACTGATCCATAGAGGAGCCAGAACCTCATCTCCAACTTATCTCACTAGAGATTTCAGAGTTTGGAACCTCTCTGTGCTCTCTCTTGAATATGGAGTCTGAAATCAGGAGAATAAGGATCTTTCCTCTCCCAGGGCATAAAATAATCAGTCTCCACCTGAGAGGAGAGTCTTATGCAAATTGCTGGGATTGCAGGTTATATAATGAAACCTTCAAAGCTCTCTCTTATTTTTTTAAACAAGTCTGGATGAAAACAGTAATAATCTTTTTTTTTCCTTATTGTCTACAGTGAGGTGTACATATTAGGATACCTTAAACAAACATAAATTATATTATTGGCATTCTTTTAATAAAGTTTTTATATTTTTATTTAGTAGAGGAATAATGTTTCATAATTATCTTCAACTCATATGTACTCTTGCTATTGCCACTGATTTCACTCATACCATAAGCTCCAGGTTTATCTTCAAAATCTAGGCATTCTCTTTTACCTTGGACCTATCCCAGAAATTTGCCATTGAGATAGAAAGAATTAGGTCATTTTCATTATTGCTTTCAAATACTAGAATTGCTGTTTGAGGAAGGGGCAAGAACACAGATTATGAAATGCAGTTCCTCTTATTTTAGCATTTAGTGGGAACACATACACACACATATACATATTTGCATTAGCATAATAACTCTTTCCTGTACTCAAAGTAATTCTTCAAAAATTCTACTCCACATATTCTCTCTTTCTGTCTTTTATTCTCTCTTTATCTTTCTCTCTCTCCCTCTTTATTTTCTCTCTCCCTCTCTTTTCTCTCTCCTGCTCTACCCAACATAGAGTAATAGAGGTTTGATAAGTGATTAATATCCTGGAATTTGTTCCTTGAAAGCATGAGATCAATCTTTGAAACAGTAAGGAAATTAAGTCATGGCTAGGAGTTTTAACAGATGACTGAGAGGAAAGAGCAAGGAGCTCTCAGCCCCTCCTGCAATTTAACAAATCAAATTATTATTGGTGATACAAGGGGAAATAACCAACAGAAGAAATCAAAAGGATAAACTGAGTGAAAAAAAAAACTGAAAAGAAGGAAGTTCTAAAGCAGAGAGAGAAGAATTTATTTGGGCCATCAAATCTTTGCAGGTACTTTGGAACAAAAGATTCTGGCCAAGCTGCAGTTCTACTAACCTATATAAGGACTGAGGTAAGTATAAAGGTAAATACCTGTTCTTTCTTCAACTTTGCCTCCTAATGCCTGTCTAACAGACAGTATAATAATATATTCTTTTTGCTTCTTTTATCTAAAATTTTCCTATGTTCTTAGCTTGAAATACACAAAAATTTAAATTAGAGCAGAGAGTCATTTCCAGCTGAATGTTGAAAATTTTCCTGACTAGAGGCTCTGAGTTATTATGATTGTACTTTTTCATTAGATATATACTCCATAAAACAGCAGAGGAGGATTCACATGGCCTTAGTGCCATTATGTTGCCCCTAGGAAAAAAAAAAAAAAAAAAAGAGCCACTTTATTATAACTGGTATAGCTGATTAAATCTCCAGAGAGAAAGGATTAGAGTGTATAAGAAAGTGGCTGAACAAAAAGATCAGTCACTAAAGTAACCTGAGGGCAGAGATAGGCATGGCTTGGGAAAGAATAAGCAATATTCATATTCAGAATAAAGGAGAGAGCATTGACTCTACATTCTACAACAATATATAATGGTGTTAGGATAGCTCCATACTTTTACTTACATGCAATCCAGTGAGACATCATGATGACTTTGCACAACTCTTCCTCATATAAATTCAATTCACTTGAAAGTCAAGACATAACTCCTTGATATCATCAGTCCTCTTTCAGAATGAAGGTTGAACAATAATATGTGACAGCCTCACTTGCTCATTGTTTGGGTTCTGATTGCAAAGTATAAGTTATCACAATTTATATTACTTTGGGCAGAGTACCCACAGGTAAGGGTATGACTCACCGTGTGGACAAAGGGAGAAGAGGAGAAGGAAGTAAAGTAAAATGCATTTTAAACTCATTTATCCTCTATTACTGTCATTTGGAGATAGGAATGTGAGATAGAGGTAGTTTCGAACAATGCTATTGACAAAGAAGTGCTCTATTTTGGGGAGGGGAGGGGAAATGAGTTTTTAAAATTCAACTAGATTTTTTTTTTTTTTTAGGGAGCAGCTAGATGGCACAGTGGAGAGAGTTACAGACTTTGAGTCAATGAGATTTGGGTTCAAATCTGGCCTCAGGAAGCCTCGGGACATTAACTAGTAGAATGACCCTGGTCAAGTCATTTGATGTAGTGTTCTTAGTTCGCTTTTCTTGAGGTCTCTGGGGCAGCCTTCTTTTCAGTTCAATAATCAACACAAGAATAGCCAGGTGTTAAAATCCAAATGCTTTATTATCTCCTTCCCCTGATGCTCAGCTAGCTTTCTAGTGGCCTTTAGAGGGAACTTGGTTTCAATGGAGAAAATGCAGGAGGACAGGCCAACCACCAGGAGCCTGACCAAAGATGGAATTGAATCTCTCCAAGTCCCCCCTGGTTTATATGCTCTATTCTAAGTATAAACCAATCATTTTATTACTAGGAAACCATTATTTGTTGTAAGATTAAATCAATCATACTGAACTAGAGAACTATTAATCTCCATGCTAAACTAGATAATCATTGTTTCATCAATTCCACTGACTTAACACCTTGTAAGAATCCTGTTTTAAGTACAGAGTTCTGGTCCATAACAATTTGACCTTTATTTGCTGCAGTTCCTTCATCTGGGTATAAATAATAGTATATATTTTCCATGATTGTTATAAGGATAAAATGAGGTAATAATTGTAAAGGACTTAGCACAGAATCTGGTACATAGTAATTGCTATGTAATTGTTACGTATTATTATCATTATTACAATTTTTTTAAAAAGATTAATTTGGTTTGGTAACATAACAGTTTTTAGATTTAATTTAAGAGATTTGATTATTTTAAAAATTTGGGCCATTTGCTCTCATGATTCACGTATTCACTCTCTTAGCTTTTTCTTTAGACATTTTATTTATTTTATTCTAAATTTAAGAAATAAAACAAACATTTCTATAGCATAGTAAAACAGAAAAAAAAAAGATGATTGTACATGAAACTACAAATCTATTATGTACAACTTGCTATTCCTTTTAAATATATGACATAAGTTATCATGTAATTATCTTTTACCCCCATTTTGATCACATACCTTACCCTAAAGATGGCTACCATTAAGCACAAATAAGTCTCTCTTTCTCTCTCTCTCTCTCTTATACATACACACACACACACACACACACACACACACAAAACCATTCTATACAAACCTTTATTTATCAGGTCTTTCTTTGGATGCAGATAGCATTTTCCTTCATCTATCTTTCTTAGTTAATTTGGGTATGGTAATAGTCAAAATGACTTACTTAGTCTCTCAAAGTTGTCCTTAAAACAATATTGTTGTTACTACATATAATGTTCTCTTGGTTCTACTCATTTTGTCCTTTATTATTTCATGCAAGTCTACATCCATTTTTAAAAGATCATTGAGTTCATGGTTTCTTATAGCATAGTAGTATTACATCACAATCATATACCACATCTTCAACCATTCCTCAGTTGATGAGTTTCACACAGCAAACTGCTATAAATGTTTTAGAATATAAAGATTCTTTTTCTCTAATCATCTTGAGAAACAGACTTACAAGTGGTATTGGTGAATCAAAGGGTATAGGCAATTTAATATCTCTTCAGCCATAATTCCAGATTGCTCTCCAAAATGGTTAAATCAGTTCAAAGTATATTAGTGTACTAATTTCCCCTCATTTTTTTGATTTCTTTTGAATTTCTTCTTTGGAAAACTGTCTGTTCATATTCATGGAATATTTATCAATTGGGTAATAATTTGTATTCTTACAGATGTCATAGAGTTCTTTATACATTTGAGATATGAGACCTTTAGCTGAGAATATTTCTATAAACTTCTCCACGCCCACTTTCTACTATTCTTCTGATCTTGGCTACAGTGGTTTTACTTGTGTAATACTGTTTTAATTTAATGTAATAACAATGTCCATTTTACACCACTCACTGCTCTCTATCACTTATTTATTTGTAAATTGCTTGCCTATCCATAGGTAAAAAGTTCCATGTTCTTCAAATTTTCTTGTACAATTTCTCTTTATATCTAGGTCATGTACACAAATTGATTTAATCTAGGTAAACAGTGTAAGATATCGGTCTATGCCCAATTTCTGCCAGATTCCTTTCCAGTTTTTCCTACATATTTTACCCAATGAATTCTTATCATCCAAACTTAAGCATTTGTACTTGTCATATATTTACTATATTTACTTGTTTCTATAAATTCTATGTCTAGCCTTCTAATATAGTTTAAGATCTGGTACCTAAACCTCATTACTTTACATTTTCATTAGTTTCTTTGATATTCTTGATTTTGTGTTCTTCCAAATGAATTTTGTTATTTTTTTCTAATTCATTATCATATATTGTTTTGGTCATTTAATTGAGATGGCATTGAATATATAAAAGAGTTTAGCTAAAATTGTCATTTTTATTATGTTGACCCTGTCCACTCATGAATAATTAATGTTTCTCCAATTATTTAAATCTAATTTTATTTTTATACAACCTTTTTTAAAAAAAATTAATTTTGTTCATATATTTTCTGGGTTTGTTTTGGTAGGCATACTCCCAGATATTTTATGCTACCTGGGGTTATTCTAAATGGGGTATTGTTTACCATCTGTTCTTGCAGGGTTTTGTTGATGATATATAAGAATATTTATGATTTATGTAGATTTACGATGTATTCTGTTTCCTTATTAAAATGATTAAAATTATTTAAGCAATAATGATAAATATATATGTAAATGATCGAATTATTTAAATTATTTCAACCAGTTTTTTTTTTTAATTTTTGGGATTTTCCAAGTGAATAAGATGAGGTGAGATCTTTCAAGATAGTTGTGAAAATCGAGTAAGGCTTAATCTACTTCAGAGTTTGAGTAGGCCTGAAGGACTTTAAGCATTGAGTCAAGGGCATACTTAAGTCCCTTTCCTGCTATCCTCCCATGACATCATTTTCTCCCTATTTCAGTCAAATATGGGCAACTATGTACTTATTGGTCAAGTTCAATTTCTTGGGTAGTTCCCGAGTTTAGAATGTAAAATTCTCAGCCAATAAGGACGAGGGTCAATGGTGGGAGGGGGTATTTGCATTAAGGATTAAAAGTGTTGACCCTGCCTCCAATGGGGCTTCCTCCCTTTGATTGTCTGCTGAATGGGTGGGATACCCTTCTCATGAGAATGTATAATAAACTTTGCTTTGCTTTCTAGAGAGCTCTCCAGCTTTTTTATTAAAATGGTGGTCCCTCACCATTTCTGAACCACACACAAGTATACCATATTATCTGCAAAAAAGAGAGTTTTACCTCATTCCCTATTCTGATTCCTTCAATTTCTTTTTCTTTTCTTATTGCTATTACTAACTCAATATCAAATAATAATGGTGACACTGGACATCCTTGTATCACATCTGCTCTTACTAGGGCAGCTTCTTCTGGCTTATCCCCATAACAAATAATGTTTGCTGATGACTTTAGGTAAATGCTTTTTATTAATTTAAAAAAAAAATTTCTTGATAACTAAACTTTTGAGTTTTTAAAAACAGAAATGAGGGTTGAACTTTATCAAAAGTTTTTTCCGCATTTATTAAGAAAATCATATGACTTAAAAACTTAATTGATATAATCAATCATAATAGATTATATTAATAATTTTCTTTATGTTAAACCATCCTTGCATTCCTGCTACAAATTCTGCTTGATCATAATGTACAATCTTTGTAACATATTATAATCTTTTAACTAGTATTTTATTTAGGATTTTTACATCCATATTCATTAGTTAAATTAGCTATAATTTCCCTTCTGTATTTGTACTCTTCCTGGTTTAATATCAGTATCATGTTGGTTTCATAAAAGGAGCTTGGGGCCAATTTTTTTTTTTTTGGTCTATTATTCTCCAGATATTTTACTTAATATGGGAATTAGCTGATCTTTACATATTTGAGAAAATTCATTTGCAATCCATCTCGTTCTGGTGCTTTTTTCTTAGGAAGCTTATTTATGTCCTGTTCAATTCCTTTTCCTAAAATAGGCCTGTTTAGATTTATTTCCTTTTCTGCTAATCTAGGCATTTTATATTTTTGTAAACATTTTTCTACTTCACTTAAATTGTTAAATTTATTAATATATAAACAAGCAAAATAACTCTTAATAATTGCTTCAATTTTATCTTTGTTAGTGGTATAATCATGCTTTTCATTTTTAATGCCAGTGGTTTGGTTTTCTCTCTTTTTAAAATCAAATTGACCAATAATTTTTCTACTTTAAAAAAAAAACCTCCTAGTTTTATTTAATTTAATTTTTTACATTCAATTTTATTAATCTCATCTTTAATTTTTAAGATTTCAATTTTCCCTATATTTATGCACACCTGCATTTTTGATTTCCTTCACAAGCTAATTGTACAATAATTCAGAGTCTGATTCTTTTTTGTACAGCAAAATAATGTTTTGGTCATGTATACTTATTGTGTATCTAAGTTATATTTTAATATATTTAACATCTACTGGTCATCCTGCCATTTAGGGGAGGGGGGGGGGGTAAGAGGTGAAAAATTGGAACAAGAGTTTTGGCAATTGTTAATGCTGTAAAGTTACCCATGTATATATCCTGTAAATAAAAGGCTATTAAATAAAAAAATAAATAAATAAAAAAATAAACTGAAGTGAAAAAGGAAGGACAATATGATGATATCAACTTCTAAGTAAATAAAACAGTACTTAGCCAACAAAAAAAAAAATAATAAGATTTCAATTTTATGTTTAATTGAGGTCTTTTAGTTAATTCTTTTTTCTAGTTTTAAAAACTGCATTCCCAATTCATTGGTCTGCTTGTGCTCTATTTTGTTGATGTAAACATTTATATCTATAATTTTTCCTGTGATTACTGCTTTTGCTGTGTCCTCTATGCTTTAACATGTTGTTTTATTATTTCCATTCTCTTTAATGAAATTATTCATTGCTTCTATGATTTGATCTTTAATCTTAATCATTCTTTAAGAATAGATTGTTTAATCTCCAATTTGTTTTTAATCTATGTTTTTGTGTTTCCTTATTAAATATATTTTTATTGTGATTTGAAAAGTATACTTTTAATATTTTGCTTTTCTGCTCTTAACTAAAAAACTTTTTTTATATATGGTCAATCTTTGTGAAGGAACAATGAACCACTGAGAAAAAGGCATATTTCTTTCTATTCCTATTCAGTTCTCTCCAGATAATTATCATAGTTAGTTTATCTAAAATTCTATTCACTTCCTTGACTCCGTTCTTATTTATTTTTTAGATAGATTTATCTAGTTCTGAGAGGGGAAGATTAAAGTTCTCCACTATTATCTACCACTAACTATCTCTATGTGTAATTCATTTAGTTTCATTTAAAATGTAGAAGCTATAGTATTTGGTGCATATAAATTCAGAATTGATATTGCTTTATTATCTGTGTCACCTTTTATCAAAATATAGTTACCTTATTTATCTATTTTAATTAGATCTATTTTCACCTTGACTTTGCCTGAGGTCATGATCATTATCTCTGTCTTTTTTGCATAATAAATTCTACTCCTAACTCTCTATCTAACTTGTGTGTATCTCTCATTCTTAAATGTGTTTCTTGTAAACAACATGTTGTTAGATTCTGATTTTTAATCTATTCTGCTATTCATCCATTTTATGGTTGAGTTTATTCCATTCACATTTGAAGTTATTATTACCATTTAAAACTTCCCTCTATCTTATTTTTATTCACTATTGTCCTTTTCAGTCTCTCTTTTTACCTTTTCCCTATTGCCATATCCTCTCCCCTTACCTTCCCATTCCTTATTCTACTCATCCCTCTAAAAGTCCTTCCTTGGGGAAAGAATGCAAAAATATTTATAGCAGTCCTTTTTGTAGTGGCAAAGAACTGGAAACTGAGTGAATGCCTATCAGTTAGGAATGGCTGAATAAGTTATGGTATATGAATGTAATGGAATATCATTGCTCTATAAGAAATGATGAATAGTTTGATTTTAGACATGTACTGGAAAGAAATACATGCACTGATGCTGAAGGAAAGGAGCAGAACCAGGAGAATATTGTGCACAGTATTCTTGTTATGTGATGATCAATTGTGATGGACTTGGCTCTTCTCAACAATGTGGTGATTCAAAGCAATTCCAATAAACTTGGAATGGAAAATACCATCCACATCCAGAAAGAGAACTGTGAAGACTGAATGTGAATCAAAGTATAATGTTTTCACCTTTGTTTTTTTTCTTTGTAGTGGTTTTCTCTTTTGATCTGATTTTTCTAGCACAAAATGGCAAATATGGAAGTATATTTAAAAGGACTGTATTTTTTTTTTTTTTCAAAACAAATGCATGGATAATTTTTCAACATTAATCCTTGCAAAACTTTGTATTCCAATTCCCCTACCCCCTTTCCCCACCCCCTCCCCTAGATGACAAATAGTCCAATATATGGAAATATGGGTAGAAATATATGTTAAATTCAATATATGTGTGCATATTTATACGATTATCTTGCTACACAAGAAAAATCAAATAAAACAGGAAAAAATGATAAAGAAAATAAAATGTAAGCAAACAACAACAAAAAGAGTAAAAATGCTATGTTGTGAACCACACTCAGTTCCCACAATCCTCTCTCTGGGTGTAGATGACTCTCTTCATCACAAGATCATTGGAACTGGTCTAAATAGTCTCATTATAGAAGAGAGCTACATCCATCAGAATTGATCATTATATAATCTTGTTGCATGTACAATGATCTCCTGGTCCTTCTCATTTCACTTAGCATCACTTCATGTAAGTAAGGACTTCATTTTTTTTTTCTGATGCAATTGGGGTTAAGTGACTTGCCCAGTGACACACACTGTGCCACCTCGATGCCCAGCATATTTTTAACTTATATCAGATTGCTTGCTGTCTTGAAGAAGGGAGAGGAAAGGAAGGGAGAGAGAAAAATTTGGAATGCAAAGTCTTACAAAAATGAGTGTTAAAACTATATATATATGGAAAAATAAAATACTGAGAAAAAAAATTTTTAAATAAAAATCCCTCCCCTTATCTTCTCCCCCCCAATTTCCTAAATCTTAATTTAGACTTCTTTCTAAAAGTTCCTTCCTTATCCTTTTCCTTAGTCCTCTTATTTCTCTATAAATTTAGAAGACTTTCATATTTTTAAAGATGTGACTGTTGTTCCCTTTTTACTCTAGATTTGATGAGAGTAAGATTCCAACACTACCAGTATTTCACTTTCATCTGCTTCCATTTGTATAAGTTTTTCCATTCACACCCCCATTTTTGTGAGATAATTCCTCTTTTTTGCATTTTTTAACTCAGTTTTTGTTATTTGATAAATAATCATGATAAATTATCATGCACAACTCAGCCCCAAATTTTCTTTCAAATTAGTAATGATAACAGTCTTAAAAATACTGATTAGCATTTTTATAGATAAGAAATAAACCTTTTGACCTTAATAAATTCCTTATAATTCATCTTTGATGTTTTCCTTATATTTCTTCTGGATCTTTTATATTAAATTTTCTATTAAGTTCTGGTCTTTTAGTCACAAATACTTGAACATCAAATGTTCTTTTTTTTTTCTCCATTCAGAATTCTATTAAAATTTGCTGGGTAAAGTATTCTTGGTTGCAACTCTAACTTTTTGCTCTTCAAAATATATTTCAAGACCTAGAATCTTTTAGTGTAAAAGATCTTGGGTCTTGTAAAGTCCCGATTGTAGCTTTGCAGTATTGAAATTGTTTTTTTCTTTTTGCTTGTAATTATTTCTCTATAACCTGGGAGTTTTGAAAATTGGCTATGATATTCCTGTACATTTTCCATTTGGGATCTCTTTTAGGTAATGAATGATATTTTTTTCCTGTTTTACTCTTATTCTAAAACTATAGAACAATTTTTCTTAATAGTTTCTTATAATATTGTTTTAAGATTCTTTTTTTAAAATCATAACTTTCAGGTAGTCCAGCAATTTTTATATTGTCTCTCCTTGGTCTGTTTTCTATATTAGTTGTTTTTCTAATTATATGTTTCAGATTTTTTTCTATTTTTCTAATTATATTATTTCTTGGTATCTTATATGATAATAGCCATCTATGATCAGGTTCTTTTGTTAACTCATTTTAATTTTTATTTTGCTTTATTTTATTTTTAGTAGCTTATTATTATAATTAAATTTTAATCCTGAGGTATGGGTAATGATGCCCCAGGCCTCAGGTGCTCCTTATGGATATTTTCTGAATTCTATCTGGGGCCCCTAAGCTATCATCAGGGCCCTTAGGATCAGCATCCTAAAAATGCCTCTGCTCCCTATGATATTCTTTTTTGTGGAAGAAATTTGTAGTGCCTGAAATTTTCTGACTCCACCATATCTCCAGAATTTCCCCTGATGTTAACTTCTTTATGAGCTTTTACAAATAGAGTACTGATATACTTTTCCTATTCTGTGTTCAAGGGAGGGAGAACCATACTAACAATGCATAACTCAAGGCATTTGTATACTGAATTTGCCTTGTGTCTGTGATTTATTTATAATTATCAGGCTATAAAAAAAACCCAAAAACACAACTCCTCAAAAACATATCCAAAACTTACACATATTACATGTAATATGTACATATACAAACACATAATACATGTAATATTACACATTACAGTATCTTTGAACTGTAATCTCCCTTAAAACAAGAAAGAACATCCCTTCTTTAAAAGCAATTGTGGGAGTCTTACTTACACATGTGCTCTCTGCTGTCCAGAAGCCAAATCAATGTCAGTTAAGTGCTTATGTCTATTATCTCTTTCTAGCCATCTAAAAGTAATAATGCATTAGTAAATAGTACTAGCTCAGCATTACTTTTGCAACAGACTCAAAAATAGATAGCAAGGACTTTCTCTGTTTAAAACTTAGCACCAAAACAACTAGGCTTTGCTGCTGACACTAATGCATATGAAAATTAAGTATTGGGGTCAGATGGGTAGAGAACAAAGACCTTGTTTCCCTAGCTCGCTTTTTGTTCTGATTTGAACACTAAACCAGAAGAGATCTTGGAAATATCTAGCCATGAATTAGATTGTTGTTTGGTCTCTGATCATAATCAATCAGACACAGGAGTAGAAAAAAACAAACAAAAGCAGCAGCAGCAACAACAACCTGGAGTTTTTGCTACTTGTAATGACCAAAAAAACTGATAAGTCTACCAATGGCAGAAATTTTAACCATTATATGCTAGGCTCCCAGAGCTGAAATAGCCAACTGATAGCCCTGGAGAAATTAGCTCATAAACTAGCAGCTGAGAATAAGGGTTATTGGAGACTACTATCTGTTATCAAGGGACTCCATGGAACTCAACAGGATTGGGGAGTAAACCCAGGATGAGCTGCCACTGCCCACTGCTTCCCCAATTGCAAACTGGTCCAGGAGTAGTGTTAGAACCAGTGCTCTTTAGAGTGTAAGAAGAATCCTTTATTCAGCGATTCTCTTGAGAATTAGGTATACTCATAGATGAAATGCACTGAGTATTTTGAGGGAGCAAACTTTATATTGGTAGCTTGGTTCTTTATCCCACCCTTCAAGGTTTAGATTGGTCAGTCCTACAATCAGGATTGGTTACAATTGGTCAGATTTACTATCTGAATAGCAATTAGGCTGGATTACAATCAAGTTATATAATTGGTCAGATTCACCAATCAAATAATAATTAGGTTGGATTTACAATGCCCTCAAAAAACCTTATGATTTATCACTGACTGTAGCTGGTTTGGGTCAGTTTAACCCTAAACCTCCTTTGTCCAGAATTTAATAGTCTAACCAGTTCCTCAACTCAGAGGTGATGGAAGACGTCCCAACAAGATATTTCATCCTCCACTTACTCTGTTTTAATATTATCTATGGAAACCCAACTTTTCATACTTCTCACACTACCCCACCAACACCCAATGTAAACCCAGTAGAATAACCTCTCTCTTTGGTGGACAAAAGTAGTGGTTACTACTAAAGACTCCCTAAGTTATTAGTATCATCTCCCTTAAATTATCTTATGTATCTTTTCTATTTTGTTTTTGTGTACATTTGTATCTCTAGAAAGTATAAAATCTCCTTGACAGAAGAGACTTCCATTTCTGTTTTTGAATCCCCAGCACCTAGGACATAATAGAAATAAGATGTAAATGCCTATTAATTAATATTTATGAATAGCTTTTTTCCCCACACACAAGTTATGCCTTACTGGCAAAGTCAACTCTGGCTCTGAGTAAGTAAAGTGATTAGTCATCCATACTAGAACTTTTTAAACATTTTCTACTCACAGCCCCTTTTTGTCCCAGAAATTTTTATGTGACCCTGTCTCAAATTTGAGCCCAGGTGTTTCTAGCCATGTTCATACATATATAATGCAAAATGTGCCTGCTGTGTATTCAAAACCTAAGCTGTATAATGAAACATAGGCAAACACTGACAGAAACATCTTTGTTTTTAATAAATTTTTGGTCATTGAGTTAAGAAATCTTTTACTTTTGTCAGATTTTTTATTACCCCCACATTCAGTTAATAGGTCACCACCCACAGTTTAAGAAACTTAAGTCCATACAATGTCAATTGTTACTTCCAAACTATCTTGTGATGTCTGGGAGGGGTATCCTAAATTCCATCAGTAAAATGAATTTCTTTAGGATGTGAATACTTTTTAATCTTTAAATTTATTATTTGAAGTGTCAATACTCTTTAGAAGGAAAATATCTTAAGACTTATCAGCTAGTATCTTTTGGGGATTTGATCAATCATACTTTCAAGGAAAATAGGTAGTTGAAATGAAATGGGGTGGAGAACAGAAAACAAAAAGGATTACTGAGGCAACACAATAAGAGAAATAGTTCTGAAGGAGTTGGATTCTGCCAAAGACAAAAGTTACATCCCTTTCTTGTGGCTATAATGTCATTTTTCTACAAAAAGAAAAATATGCTCAGTTTAATGAAATATAGTAGCTGAATTCAATTCAATAAATTTTATTATATGCCTATTATGTGCAAGGTGCTAGAAATATAGACCCCAAAATAAAGTACTTCCTTGACTTCAAGTGAACTTAAATTTTATTGGGAGGGGAAGGAAATTGTGTAGAGGGAAGGGATTTTGATGAAGTGTGTAACAGAAAATATAATAGCAGACCTGAGAACTCCATGCTGTGCATCCTTGATAATCAGGGCTATGATGATGACGATAAAGTTGCTGTTTTAAGGTTCATTCCAGTTTTCAACAAGGCCAGCTGCCTCCAGATATGACAGATGGAAAATCAAATGAACGTGAGGATAGTGGACCTAACGTTAAAACTGCAGTAAAATGTATGCCTTAATTGGATAGCAAAGTGCAGAGAAGCCCATAAGGAAGGAAAATAATTTTTGTAAGAGTTTCAATGGTAGTTGCCACAGTGGTAAACACAACTAATTTTGTAAAGGTATGCCCTGAACAATTATCTAGTTTAGGAAAAGCAAAACTCTTGACCTGAGATGGAGAAAAATGGAGGAATAGAATAGAATGGAGGAGTGTACCAGGGTATGTGGCTTTTACAAATATTATTTCATATGATTTAAATATTTATAAGAATCAACATATCTCAATATTATCTCAGAGAATCAAGATAATCCATTTTATAGTCAGAGGCACACATGGAATCTAATTGTTTTTTAAAGGCAAGTTCTCTGATTGACATTAGGGAATATTTGAACAGAAGTAGTTGCCTCATTATTAGTTAAGGGACTCATCTAGATAGTCCTGTGTTCATTACAATGTAGGATCTCAATTCTAATGTCCTGTTGATGATATCTGGTCTTCAATCTCCACCATTTGCCTGAGGACTTCATCTGCTTATTCAACTCAGCAAAAGACATCTGATGTTTCTGATGGAGACTAACATGATTCTCATGGGTATGTGATGGGAGAAACTGGCAAAATAATTTCATTGGTCCAGGCATGAAAAAGAGGTCTTTGATCGTCCAGTCCTGTTTTCTCAAGGTCTCAGATCATCATGGCAAAGACCCAAGAATCAGGACAGTTGAAGTTCATGTTGTTCCCTTCCTCAAGCGTCTTGATACACAGATTGACTCAATGGATAAACTTATCCCCAAGTATATTTCCCATGAATGGACTAATAGTACAGGGTGTCCCCCAAGAAAAGGCTGTTAGAGGCCAGGTCAGCTATTCCCTTTGCTCCAAAAGATTTTCCTTTCCACTGGAAGCCTATGACTTTCTGTTGCTGTCTCCAAGCCAGCCTCCTTGGGTCAGAAGACCCCAAACCTTGGAATGTCTTCCACTTTCTTCTGGGTATAATGTGTTTCTTGAGGGGAAAATTGCAAGGGGCAGGGCCAGGTGTCTTCCATTTCCCCAAAGCAACCACTTCCATTTCTGCCAGCACAAGGCAACCTCCACCTCCTGCTACCAGCCCAATTTTCCAATCAGCATTTGGAGAACCTCTGGTGCAAAGAAATGTTGTGCCAAAGTTCCCTTTTAATGTGGTGACCCAGTTTCTCCAATTGTCCTATATGGGGAGCCGGCACTAATCTACAGGCCATAAGGTGATAAGGCCACATTCCAAAAGAGACTGCCCTAACCTTGAATAGGAATCTCCTAATCACTTCATGGAGTTTCCTACATGACCAAGGATTGCCCTAATCTTGAATAGGCATCTCCTAATCACATCTTGGAACTTCCTACCACCAAAGGCACCTGAGCAGCTCATCCTTGGGCAGGAAATCCTTTGTCTAGGACCCCCACCCTGTACTAAGTTTGGGCAACCCTGCTGCTATATATATCTGTACTATTGCACCCATAAAAAGGAGGCTTGATCAGATTGTTTTGTCTTGCCTCCATTCTTCTGCGTGTGCCCTCTCTCTTGCCCTTATCTCTTTTCTTCCAGGGTCCACACACTCTGCCTCTCAGCCTAGTTATTCTGCCTCAGGTTATAACCTTTCTCTCTTAATGTTTGATGAGATAAAGATTTTATATCTTTAGGTTATAGACATTCCTTCTTAATGTTTGACAAGATAAAGGTTTATCCATTTTAGATGTCATTAGAATATCAGTAACCTCCCTCCATTGTGTCATCCTAGAGGCCTCCCCCCCATTAGGTTATCCCCATCCAGGTACCTCCCCCATTGTGTCATTATTCTTGTTATCCTGTAAAAAGCTTGCCCTCTGATACTTAATGGCTGGACTCTGAGATGATCGTCTCATCCAGCCCTGGGACCAAGATCCATCTGATCCCAGTATATCTCTCCATTTGGTCTCTAACCTCTGCCTTGCTCAGTTTCTCTGGCATTACAGAACAACCCTTCCTTTGACTTCAGGCCTTTCATAACTTCTTGTTTCTCGACTTGGAGGAAAGTTGACAAAAAATGGAACTTTTTAAAAAAAATCATTCTCTAGGTGCTTTACTTCACAAAGAGAATCTAATAACAGTTGAAGAAATTAATATATTCCTTTTAAAAAAACTCACAGCAATTTGTTATTAAACTGAAACCTACTATAAGGTATTTTGTTTTTCTTTTCTATTTCTTCTATCCCAACTTGTTTCTACTCTTACTTGGGTCATAAAGTCAACAATATTTTCCCCCCAAAAGCATCAATGCGGCTAATAATCTGATCTGGTCTAAAATTTGTTCTTTATGAATCGTTTTGGGATTTTCCTCCATAGTACTGGTTCTTTCTAATTTGTCTCTCTCGATTGACCTCTCATTTATTTTCTTTTTTCTTTTTTTGGATTAGTAAATTTTGCTAACCTTTTTTTATTAAAGTTTTTTATTTTCAAAACTTATGTATAGATAATTTTCAGCATTCATTCATGTAAAACATTTTCTAATCTATTTTCTCCCTCTCTTCCCCTCCACCTCATTCCCTAGACAGCAAGTAAAAAAATACATGTGCAATTCTTCTATATATATTTCCACAATTATCATGCTGCTCGAGAAAAATCAGATCAAAAATCTCATTTCTTTTTAATCTTTTCCAGTCTACTGTCTCATTTCCTATTGCCGACAAATATACCCATGTCCCTCCCATTCTGAAAAAATCTGATCCTTCCACTGATTCACTATTATCCTGTATATCATCTTTTGTAGCTTAGTTTGAAAAAGCTTTTTCCACCTAGGTGCCTCCACATTTTCTTTATCCCTTTTTCCTTTTTTCATCCCTTACAATTCAGCTTCCAGTTTTACATTCCACAGAAACTGTTACCTCCAAAATTGTTAATGATCTCTTACTTGTCAAATCCAATAGCCTTTTCTCAATCCTCATTCTCCTTTACCTTTCTGAAGCCTTTGACCCAATTGACCACTCTCTCCTTGCTACTCTTTTCTTTCTAGGTTTTCAGAAAACCTCTTTCTCCTGGTTCTCCTCTTATCTATCTAACCAATCTTTCTCTGTCTCTTGTTTCCTTTTCTCTTCCAGATCATATTCTCTAATTACAGGTGTCCTTCAGAGATCTACCCTGGGCCCTAGTCGCTTCTCCCTCTATACTACTTCACTTGGTGATCTCATCAGCTCCCATGGATTTAAGTATCATAGATATGCTGACCCTTTTCAAATCTACTTATCTTCTGCCAATATGCTTATTTCCAATTTCACTTCTCCAGTTACTTTTCAGACATATTGATGTCCGGTAGAAATCTTAAATTCAATACATCCAGAATGGAGCTCATTATCTTTCTCCTTGAACTCTACTCCCTCACAATCCTGAACACACACACACACACACACACACACACACACACACACACCTCACCTTGCTTGTTATTGTAAAGGAAAATGGCATCCTCCCAGTCCCTCAGGCTTACAAACTGCTGATTTCACTTTTCCAGCATTTCTCAAATATTATCCCTTCTCTACTCTGATATTGCCAACATTCTAGTGTAGGCTCTTATTGCCTCACACCTGGTTTACTGCAACATCCTGCGGGTCTACTTGCTTCAAATGTTTCCCCATTCTAATCCATCCTTCAGTCACTAAAGTGATCTCCCCCCCCCAAAGTCCAATATATAGATCCAATAGAACCTATAGGTCCTGTATCCAAGCATGTCGCTACTCTACCCCCTCCCTCTCCCCCTCCCCCCAATTCAATAAATTAAAATGGATTCCTCTTGCTTCCAGGAGGAAATACAAAATGTTTGTCATTCAAAGCTCTTCATAATCCAATCCCTTCAATCTTTCTAATCTTCTTATATCTTACTCTTCAATATTTACTCCTCCATCTAATGACTTTAGTCTTCTGAGTGTTCAACAAACAAAACACTCCATTTTTCACCTCAGGGCATTTCTCTGGTTGTCCTCTACGAATGGAACTCTATCTCTTCTCCACCGCCATTACTGACCTTCCTGGTTTCCTATAAATCCCAACTAAAATCCCACCGTCCATAGACAAATTTAATTTCAGTGCCTTTCCTTTGTTAATTATTGTCTATTTATTCTGTATATAGCTTACTTTGTGTGTGTGTGTGTGTGTGTGTATACATATTTGCATGTTGTTTCCCCCATAAGGCTATAAGCTCTTTGAAGTCAGGCACTGTCTTTTGCCCCTTTTTGTGTATCCAGCTCTTAGTGAAGTGATATGACAATACCAGAAGTGGTAATATAGAGTAGAAATACGAAATAAATTTGGGAGAGCATAGTTGTTAGCTATATGGAACAACCATGGCATAGATTTTCATCACAGATAACAGAGATTTGCTATTTATTTATGTGAATAGCACATGAGCTCAAACATTTACTATTAGGCAAGATAGAGTCATATTGGATGAGCAACTTACTTTGGAGGATCATAACTTTTAAGGTCTCAGGGGAGGAGGAGCAGAATCTAGTGACAAGTTATGTAATGAGATGTTATGACTGCCTTTAAGAATGCTAACTAGACAGTCTGGGAAAACTGAATTTCTGTCAAGATTGTCTCAAAGGTTGGAGACAGAATGAGTGGATTAGCAGTGGATTTGGGTACCATTCTCTGCAAACAGTTCAGTCTGGGAGAACTGACCTGATTACATGATTAATAATGAGAACAGGATGGGCACATTTTGGTAATTCCTGAGAATAAGTTGGTCCAAAGTTGTCATCATTAGCATAGTGTCTAGAATATAGTAAGTGATTAATAAACATTTATTAATTATTTACTATTATCAATTTTATTAAACATTTCAAGGAACCAGATTTTTCCATTGGTCATTTCCATGTTTTTGTTTCCAAGTTATCTATTTCTTCTTTAATTTTTAATATCTCCTCTTTTGTGCTTCATTTTAAAAAATTTTTGAAGTGCATATTCAGTTTATTAATCATTGTAAAAGTTTGATTAAAATATATCACATATTTTCCCCTCTATTTTCCTCCCTCCTCCTCTTTCATAAACTCTGTCACTCTGTAATTTAGTCCCATAAAACATTGATTCATTTGTAAATTAAATGTTGTGCAGTTTAGTCCATAATGTTTCAGGCCAATTTCTCTACCATCATTTCTATTTTACTTTTGTTTTCACCCTGTCTCCCAATATGCATTTAGAAAGAAAACTCATAATGATATCTTCATTGTAATTTTATTGTTTTTGTAGCCTTTGGTAGCCATATTTAATTTCCCTTTTTGTATCTTATATTTGTTGTCTCAGATGTTTGAAAAGCAAATAAATTCTTCAGTCCTGGTTTCTCTTTTCATTGAATTTTTATTTTTTTCTACTTATGATTAGGGTCAGTTTTGCAATGTAAGTTACCTTGGGTTTCCTCTTAAACTTTTTTGCTCTTTTGATCACATTATTTGCTTTCCCTTTTGGGGTTTCTTTTAGGCACAGAGCAGTGTAAAAAATGTTTATTTCTCTCTTATTTTATTTTTTAGAGAGTTAATAAACTAATAACTAATTATTGTATTAGTGATGAGATGTGAGAATTGAGGGTAAGAGATCCCTTCTGGTCGATGTGGAAGATCCTTGTGAAAGAATTTGCAAACCTGAAGTCTGTGTGGCAAAAGGGGATTTATTTACACTAAGAAGATAACTTGCTAGAAAGATATATTTCTTAGTGGGCAGAGTCCTGTTTAGGAATTAGCAAAGGCTTATTTACACTGAGAAGAAAATATCTTCATCAGTGGACAAAATCCATTTCGTGGCCCAGTACGGGATTCCCAAGAGTCTGGCTGAGGTAAAGCCTTTTCTTGTTGTCTATTCTATAGCTAGGACATCCAAAAATTCCCAGGGAAAATTTGGGTTGTTGGAGTTCCACACTCAAGCAGAATTCTCTCAGGCATATCTGAAATGGGAATTCCTTCCTTCTCTGACAAAAAGTTTCCTTAATCAGGGCGCATTTTTCATCTCTCCATCTCTAGGGATGCCTAAGAGAAGGATGAGGTGCTATAGAATCAGGGGAATTCAAGGCTTATGGCAAAAAGGGGACAATCCCCCTCAATTCCTAAAGATTATCCCTTAGAAAATCTCTTTAAAAAGCAGAGACAAATTTGGTTTAAAAGATCTCAAAACTAAAAAGCTTAAATTAAAACAGCATTGTAGACTGCTGATTAAATTTGCTAGAGGGAAATCAAACTCCCTCCTTTCTGCTCCTCTAGGGACACAGGATCCCTCCTTTGCACCCCTATGCAGTCCTTGTCAGGAGGCTTCAGAATCCCTTCCAGAGCAGGACCTTATGTTTGACAATATTTCTTTAACTCTGTCCTCCTCACCTCCTGAACCAGATTTTGGTCCCCCACTCCTCAGTCCCTCTGATACAGGGAGAGAGATCCTTTTTCTCCTCCCCAGAATATTGTTTTTAACCTCTGCCCCCGGGAGAAGTCTCTCAGGAAGAGTCACTCAGAGCAGAGGTGTCTCTTTCAATGTCAAGTCTCTCCCAGACTAAGGGAAAACCTGACCATTACTCTGAGGACCTGACCCAGTTTTTCGAAAGGGGTCCAAGACCAATGTCCTCCTTGATCTTTCCTGGGGAGATGTTCCTATTAAACAATCTGCTCCAAATATCTGGGGCTATCTAGAAGCAGCTGTTGGAGTCTTTAATGATAGGGATCAAACTGCAGCAGAGGAAAGAGACTGCAGAATTAAAGCTAGATTTGGAGAAAAATCCCTTCTCCTGGCCGCTGATATTTCTGGGAACCATAGAGGTTTGTGCTTTAGGTGTCATGGAAACTGTCTGAGGAAACTCCCCAGTCCTTGCCCTGAAGGGCACTGGAGGACAGACTGCCTATGGGTACAAGCTGCACCCTAAGGCCCTGCCCTCCAGCAGGAGATTTGGGATTGGTCAAGCTCCCCTTTGCTTCACCACACAGCCCAACACCCAACAGCCCAACACCTGGCCAGTAAGACAATTGCAGTTCTCTTTGCTGGGGGGGAGGGGAGAGGAGGGGAACTTCTCCTTCCTTCTTGCTCTGGCACTCTGGTCTCACTTGCCCCTCCCCCCATAGAATGGAGATTGCAGGGGACCTTAAGAATTGTTTGGAGACTTTTCCTCTGCCTTGCCAGTTTGGTGACCTATTATTGAAACACTTGTTTCTTATTATTCCCTCCTATCCTGTTCCCTTATTAGGGCAAGATTTAATGGTGAAATTGGGGACCCAATTTTCTCTTCTCAGACCTCCACATGGTCTTTTTTGTGTTGCTCCCAAAGCCCTCCCAGATTTCCTCTGCAATCTGGGAGAAAATAGATTCTTCTGTCTGGGATCAAGGGATTCCCAGGAAGGCCATTCACGCCGCCCCAGCCTTAGTTAAGCTGCAGGACCCATAAACGTCAATATCCTACTCGGATCCCAGGAAACATAGAATGGCTCTCCACCCTAGACCTTAAAAATGCTTTCTTTTGTTTATCTTGGCATAAAGACTCACAATTTCTCTTTGCTTTTGAATGGGCAAAGCCAGGGGAACATCCCCACCAACTAACTTGGATGGTTCTGCCCCAAGGCTAGGGTACACATATTTGGACAGGCACTGGCTAAAGAGTTAAGAGATTTGGAGCCACTTACCTGCAGTCTTACCTAGATCTGCAGTCCTGACAGGCAGGGTCACACCCTCAAAGGAACTGGACTCAGTTTCCCTGCAATGGCTCTTGTGCCCTAGAGAAGAAGCCTCAAAATTTACCGCAGGGCACCAGAGCATTTTAGAAGTCAACAGGCATCAGTGGCTTGCTGGTGAGAGGCTTACTAGATATCAGGCTCTCCTGTTAGATACCCCCAACCTGACTCTCCGGGTGTGTCACACTCTCAATCCTGCCACTTTGCTCCTGACACCATTCAGTCAGGAAACATCACTCATAATTGTGAGAAAGCTTTAGATTTTGTCTACTCCAGTCGACCTGACTTAAAGGACGTTCCCCTTGAGAACCCAGATGGTAAATGGTTTACAGATGGGTGAAGCTTTCTTGAAAATGGGAAAAGAAAGGTAGATTATTCGGTGGTGACTCTCAATAGCATCCTGGAGACTAAGCCACTGCCCCCTGGGACTTCTACCCAGAAAGTTAAACTCATTGTCCTAACCAGAGCTTTGGAGCTGGGGAAGGGAATGAGAATGAACATCTATACAGACTCCAAATATGCTTTTCATATTTTGCATGCTCACGGGGCTATATGGAAAGAAAGGGACTTTGAGTAGCAAAAAACTCTCCTATTAAATATGCAGGAGAATTCTACAACTACACAAGCTGTTCACGGACCCAGAGAGGTTTCAATCATGTTTTGTAAAGAACACCAAAAAAGAGATTCACTTCAAGCCAAGGGAAATTGGGTTGTATGTGTACCTGCTGGGGTTGCTGCCCGTTCACCCCTGGCTTTGATCCTCCAGCTCCCTGATTCTTCCACCCCTCCTTATAGCCCACCAGAACAATTACTCTTAAGCCAACTTTTAGCTGTTAAATTTCCCCTTCTCTTGAAGCCTGTTCAGAGAAGGGGCACATACCTAGGGGACATTGGTTTCAAGTCTTTTTTGACACCTTTACTAATTGGGTAAAAACCTTCCCTTGTAAGGCTCTGGAGGAGATCATACTCACTGAAGGGCACATGTTCTACCCATTGCAGCTACTCCTTTGAGGAAACAAAAGCAAGAATTTGGGAAAAACCTTCTTTGGTCCTTGTCTTTTTAATATATTTGTGAGAATTGCTTCTTCCAGATTCTGAGTCATGAAATTCCAACCACTTGGTCAACCTGAAATCACCCGAGATTCTGACATTTAGCACCAGATGCTGCTGCAGCCACCTACAACTCACTCATCTCCCCAAGTTTTATAGGGGAAATGCAGCTTTGGTGGTTTCTCAGGATCAGGGAAGAATTTGGTATCTCAGAAGCAGTGTCAAGAAGAACCTAATGTAATACCTGGCAGACCAGGTCCCAAACCTGTCTAAAGATATGCTAATCAATATCTCAAAGATTGTTTAAAAATGCCCAGAGATTTGTGGGATAGACGTGGAAGAGTTCCATCCTCACAATCATTCTATACTAACAGGATAATCTGGAACTTGGTTATGGCTGATAATAGCTGTTTGGGCTTCTTCCTCACAGGGGAAAAAAGGAAGTCCACATCAAAAAATGTTTTTATAAAATGGTGAATATTTATAGATGTAGATCATATAAAAATTCTATGAAGAATTTTTAATAATTTTTAAAACATTAAAGGGTCCTGAAACCAAAAAGATTGAGAACCTCTGGTCTAGGTAATACTATAAAGCTTCAGATGAAAATTCTCATCTGGGAGTTTCCTATTTCAGTGAAATTATAGATACATTCCCTATCTCTATCTAATTTGTACAAAATTCCCTAATACCATTTCTCCCCCTCCCCTTTAGTCACTAAGAAATTATCCATTTTCCTTTGTAGAATATTTTATCACCTACCTAAAAGATAAGGAGAAGTTTCTTTTATTTCTACTGATCAAATCACTGATATTCTTTGATTTGTTTCACCATGTTCTAATAAGCTTCTAAAAGAAATTTTAGAAAAATGTCTCAAGTGACCTAGATAAAAGGCAGTGTTTAACTCTGCAGGCATTTATTTATTATTACCTAGTACCTTATGTGAAAGAAAAAATCAGTCATAAATGGGTCAAGAATTTGTTAATTATAGGAAAGAAGTTTGAACTAGAATTAGAATAAGCTTTTATATTATGGTGGCCCCAAGCAAATGCATGTTCTCTTTTGATAACTTCCTGCAGAGATGGGTCAGGTACTTTGAGAAATATAATAGTGTCATAAATTAGGAGCTAGAAGAGAACGCATCTAGCCCAACTTCCTAATTTCATAAATGGAGACACTAAAGATGAAGAAGGTTAAGGTATTTGTCCAAGACATATAGACTTTTTCCTCTGACTTCAGAGTCAGCATTCTTCACGTAATAGATTAGGTTGACTGAAGGTTACACTATTTCTGGTCATATATTTCAAGGATCAAATGAACTCCAGTGAGTTGTCCAAATTCTCCTAGATGGAATTTTGATGTATTGAGCATGTCAGAATAAAGATGGCTGCCCATCTATAGCATAGTAGGTAAGTCTTAGGGGTTGCCTAAAGTTTGGGAAAAGGTTAAATTATTTGTTATTCTCCCACAGCTAGTGATAGAGGTAGAAGATGAATCAAGGTTTTCCCAATTCTTAAATCCTTCATGTTGCTATACTGTCTCCTATTGTATTGGTTGTGGGGATGGAGTCAAGGAGGGAGTTAGAAATAGTATACCAAAAATGAATAAATATTCAATCCATTTTCATAAAAAAAATCACAAAGAAAATACCTGTTTGTTGCAAAGGAGACAATAAAGACTTTGGACTTTATTCCTGACTATTCTTTTGATGATTATTCTGCTGAAACTAAGGCCCATTCGAAGGATGTCCAGAGAGCTAGCCAGAACATTATGTTTTGGTGCCAGAACATGGATGTAAGGATTTACATTCAGCAGTCTGACCAACACAATCATGAGTTCAGTGGACAAGTTCCCCTGACCCGGAAATAGGGCAAGTACAAAAATAGACAAGCAGGAAACTTTGGAAAGGGCTAAACTAGTGTTTCAGCTGAAATGGGTTCTTAGAAAAGAATCTTCCCCACCCCAAAGAAAGTGTGTGGAATGTATAATTAAACTAATAAAGCACCAAGGTTTGATTGTAACTTGGAAGCAGATCATTAAACTCTTCGAAACATAAAAATACACGTCTCCTTGGTTCTCTAAGGAAGAAAAATTAGAGCCAGTTAAGTGGAAACTAGTGGGAGAACAACTAATTGAATATTACAAACTTCAATTTCTGAAGAAACATTCTATATATACAACATAATACAATTGGCTTTAGGGAATTACATAAGTATTAGAATAAGAAAAAAGAAGAAAGAGCAGGAGGGGGAGGGTACTAATAAAACAGCTAAAAAGCATGAAGAATTAGACAATAAAGGAGTTAAGTACAATGCTGATGAAATTAAGTATACTGGTACTTCACAGAAGGAGCAATGGCCCTATCTCATCATCCTCCCCCCTCAATTTCCCCTCTGTGGGTGGAAGGAGGAGGAGGAGGGGGAAGGGCAGTGACACAATCAGCACCACCCATGCAGGGGCTTTGTCCACTCCCCATGACGTGATTATAAAAGGCACTAGTTAAAGCTAAAAAAGAAGGATAGGATATATTTGATTTAAGAATAAAAGTATACCCTGTGATTAAAGAATTTGATTCTTCAGGTCAAGCCAGGAGAAGAAACACTTCTTTTGATCTGGAAATTATCAAAGATCTAAAAAAGTGTTGCATTCTTCATGGGGCTACATTGTCTTATGTTAAGATGTTACTAGAGAATTTGGCTTTTGAAATTTTAACCCCTAGTGATTGGAAATCTATAGCAAGGACATGTTTAGAACCTTGACAAAACTTGTTGTGGCTTTTGGAGTATAGTGAACTCTGTAGAATACAAGACCAATGAAATAGGCGAACTGGAATTAATATATCAATCACCTTTGATCAGTCACCAGCAAGTATAGGTCCTTACACAGAAACTTTGGCACAGATTAATTACCCTTTGATAATATATGAGCAAATTGCTGCTGCTGCTATCAAAGCATGGGGCACCTTCCCAGTAAGACAAGATAGAGGGGAAGCCTTCATGAAAATAGAGCAAGGTCCAAATGAACCCTTTGCTGATTTCATGGGACATCTGCAGACAGCTATCATATGAACTATTGGTGAAAATGCAGCAACAGGAATAATGATAAAACAACTTGCTAGAGAAAATGCTAATGAGGTTTGTGGAAGAATCATACTAGGGCTAGACAAAGATGCTCTTTTAGAGGAGATCATAAAACTCTGTGCCACAGTAGGCACGAATACCTTTTAAACCTAGGCTATGATGCAGAACATGGGAAAATGGAGTCCCTTTTGGCAAAGGACTCCCAGAGAGACTTGGCAATGCTTTCAGTGTGGTAAAGTAGGGCAACTGAAAACTCAATATTGGCATAGAGATAGAGTGAAAGACGGGAGAGAGAACAAGACCCAAAACTCCATGTCCAAATGCAACAGAGGCTTCCATTGGGCATCAGAATGTAGATTGACTCAGAGAAATGGGAGGCAGGCCCAGCTTCAGGGCACCAGGCCAAAAACAGGTGGGGCATGATGGCAGCTGAGGTTGAACCCAGAGAGTCTTTAGAAGTTCAGTACTCCAACATGATCTATTAGCTGAGAAGCAACCTGATGGGGAAAAGAGATTACATGATCAGTCAGCCAAAAAAGCAATCTGATGGGAGAAAGGGATTACAATTGAGGACTATATAGGTTTTATAACTCGACAGAAGGGCAGTGTCCAGTGCAAGCAGCTCCAATATAATTGCAGGTGATGAGGAGAGATCCAGAAAGTGCTGACTGGAAAAGATCAGATAGGTTAACTGCTTGGGGAAGAGGGTTTGCTTGCATTTCTACAGATGGAGAAGGAATCAGATGGGCGCCAACAAGCCATATTTGCCTTGTCCATTGGAGAGAGATGGAGAAGACCCTTGAAATGAAGGAGAAGATCCAAGAAACATCAGATGATTCCATCTCTGATTACATGTACCACTGAAAAAGCATGGCTGTTTGTAACATGCTTTCATAGTATTTACTATTATCAGTCTCTCCCAATTCCTAGGCCCTCAGGGTACCTCTGGCCATTGACCTTTGCAGTGTCAACTAATTCTACCAACTCACCTCCTCTGAGACTTTCAGAGGCTTCTGGCCACAATTTCTTGAATCGTAGTTTAATAACTGATAACTTGGTGAAGAACAGCCATGTGCAAACTTAAAGCCTTTATTATATCTACTCACATAATGCCCTGACTTGTTAACTCCCTAGTGAACACCTGGTCTAAAGACCCAAGTGTTCACTATCAAGCTTCTTATCTCTCTTGGCTATCCATCCACTCGGCTCAGCTACCCAGGATTAAGAGAGATGTACTGTCCTCAGTGGGCTAAAAAGGGTCTGTGAGGTCACACACATACAGGCAACAAGCGAGAGAGCCATCTCTTGTTAAGAAACTATCTCAACAGAACCAGGAGTTCATTATATACTTCAACAACGATACTGTATGAGGATGTATTCTGATGGAAGTGGATATCTTCAACAAAGAGAAGATCTAACTCAGTTCCAATTGATCAATGATGGACAGAAGCAGCTACATCCAGAGAAGGAACACTGGGAAATGAGTGTAAACTGTTTGCATTTTTTACCCCGGTTATTTTTACCTTCTGAATCCAATTCTTCCTGTGCAACAAGAGAACTGTTCTGTTCTGCACACATATATTGTATCTAAGATATACTGTAACATATTTAACATGTATAAGACTGCTTGCCATCTGGGGGAGGGGGTAAAGGGAGGGAAGGGAAAAGTTGGAACAGAAGTGAGTGCAAGGGATAATGTTGTAAAAAATTACCTAGGCATATGTTCTGTCAATAAAAAGTTTAAAAAAAAAAAAAAAGAAGCTATCTCAATATGGTCAGGATCCTGACCAAGGGGCAGTCCTTGGCCACAGAGATTACTTCCAGGCTACTCAAATCCTCTGTTGCACTGTGGCTACCCATTTAAAGGACGCTTACAGCTGTTAACCCAATGTGTATAGCAATTGACTCATGAACATCAAAAATTGTTGATAAGACTGTTGCAAAACTTCAAAACCCACAGGAATCATTGGATTCTCTGAGATATGATAGGATTGTTGCAGGACTCTAACACATAAGACTATTGCAGGACTTCAAAACCCACAGGAATCATTGGATTCCCTGAGATGAAAAATTGTTGATAAAACTGTTGCAGAACTTCAAAACTCTTAGGAATCATTGGATTCTCTGAGACATAAGATATTTGCAGGACTTTAAAACCAGTAGGAATCATTGGATTCCCTGACACATGAAATAATGGACAATAGATTGGTTTTGAACTATCTCTTGCTGCTGAAGGAGATGTACATGTGATTGTTAAATCTATACCCTCCTTCTAGGACTTATGGACATGTATAATTCCTCATGTTGATTCATATTGTTTGTTATATCACTGCTTGCATGGATAATTCATGTTTGTTACACCACATTAATCCTGCACCGGCTGTGGGGAGAGTCACCACTAATAGCCTGTGTGTTATTGCTATGTGCTTGTGTAATACCTCCCATGCTGATGGATTTATGTATGCCTGTTTCAAGTGAGACCCTTCAGCAACCCACTAACAAAATCTGGTTTGACTCCCCATTTTCCTTTTGTGTTTTCATCTCCCTGAGACGTCATGGAGGGTGTGATCACCTCCTTTTTGGTGTTTTCACCCTCTTTTCTGAGAAGTCAGGGAGAGCGTGATCACTTCCTTTTTGGGATTCTTACCTACCTGAGAAGTCAGGAAGGGCATGACCACCTATGTTCTAAAACAATAGCTTACAAAATAGCTTACATTTCCATAATGTATTATGGATTGAATTATTGATTGAATGTTTTTATTTTTCAAGTTTGTTTGCTTTAAGGCAAGGTCATTTTTGACACTATCACAGATTCTACTGCTTAGCAATGCAAAAAAACTTTTAAGAGGTCTGTTAGAACTGCAAGTTCTCAAAAACGATTGTTTTTATCAAGATCTCTATCTGTCCTCAGCAAATTATTTAATATTTATTTAAGTGCATAATAGTCTCCTTGTTAAATGACTATGATAACAAATATGATCTATAGCTTTCTTGAAGTACCTAAAGCAGAATTTTAACCAGATATCCCTGTACTAGTTTTGACTGTGTTTTGCAGGCACATTTGCTAGGTAATGCACAATGCTTTGTAAGATTTTTTAAATTTTTATATAGATCTGAAGCCCTTTATTGGTGAAACTTGCTACTGAGATGAAATCTCTTAGGACTGTAACTAATATTGTTTTAAATTTCAAATTTGGATATGATTGCCTGATGGATTATTAAATCAGTAACCCATCATTCTAGAGAAATGCCATAAGTTACTCAGAGGGATGCCTTCTGAACTATTACAGGATCTGGGTAAGAGCTGGAAGGACAGCCTTAGCCTCTGCTTAAGGTGGGTTCTTTCTGTCCAGTTTCCCAGTTGTATTTCTTTGCTTTCCACCTGATTATTCCCGAGTCTGGCTATGAGGTGGAAACTGCATGATTGGTTGTCATTGAGAGAGGAACCAGATGATCTTGTCAAGCCATGAAGAGGCCAAGGTTTTTGAGACCTTGAAAGCTAAACTTTCCTCTCTCCTGGCTTAGCCCTACCTTTTACATTGTACTTTGATGGAAGGTTGGGCCAGATCCTTAGGGTCTTGACTAAGTCTCTGGAATCTATCCTAGACCCTTTGCTTACTTTTCAAAGAAACTTGGTATCTTTGGGGTAACCTTCTTACCTTAGAGCTAGTTGCCACAGTCCTTCTAATTGGGATAACTCTTAAGTGCATCCTGGGTCATTATTGGAGATTTTGGTTCCCCACCAGGTTTACAGCATTTTTGACTATATTGAAACTTTAGAATTGCGGAAAGAATTGAGAATGAACATCCATACTGATTTCAAATACATTTTTCATGTTTTGTGTGATCATGGGGGATCTATGGAAAGAACGAGATTTTTGACAGCCAAACATTCTCCCATTAAGTATGCAGGGGAACAATTATTGCAAGCTGTCCATGGACCTAGAGAGGTTTCTGTTATATTTTGTAAAGGAAGGGGAATTCACTTCAGGTTAATGGAAATGATAAGGTCAGTGAACCAACTAATGAGGTGTGAGAATTGGGGTGGTAGATCCCCTCTGGTTGGAGCCACAGGTTCTATGTGAAAGAATTTGCAAACACAAAATCTGCGTGGCAAAAAGGGTTTTTTTCCACTAAGAAGCCAACTTGCTTGGAAGGCAGCCTTTTTAGTGGACAGGGAATATAGCAAAAGAAGATATCTTTACCAGTGGGCATGGTCCTTTTAAGAGGTCTGCAAAGACAGTTTGACCAACTCTTGACTATATTGGGTAAATCTTGGCCTGGGGGCTGGGAGCAGTTTGGTCTACTCAATATCAGGCCTCTATCAGGCTGAGATCTCCAATTGAATAAAATCACTTAATTGGAAGTTTGAGCTACTGGAAGTAGTTCTGGACTAATCTTCAACTCCATAGAGGGTTCGACCATGTCCCTGGTCAAAAATGTGACCACCCAACGGGGCTCCCTGAAGGGTGGGCCTCTTTCAGAGGAGAGTTTGAGACTCTGGAACTTCCCCTGAGAAGGAGGACAGTTTCATGATTTACCCCTATCATTTCTCCCCAAAAGATTTCAGTTTACATCAGAAACAGGCTTGCAGATTCAGCTGCCCGTGTTGCTGCCTATTTGCTCCTGACTATGTCACTTTTAATTCCCCACCTCCTGACCCCTGCATTCCCCAATATACCTCCCAGGTAAGTAAATTCTGAAAGGACAAAAGTGCCTACACTTGTGTCCCCCTGCAGGGGCTTCAAACTGCTTTCACTTTTGTTAATAACAGTATAAATTGAGTAAAAGCTTTCCCTTGTAAGACAGAAAAGGCTCTAGAGTTTTTGCTAAAGGAGATTATACTCAGTTAAGGCCACAATGTTCCACCTATTGCTCCATCTCCTTTGAGGAAACAAAAGCAGGAATTTGGGGGAAACATTCTTTAGTATTTATCTTAGGCAACGCTGTTTGGGCGAGAGGCATTCATAATAGTCTCATCTCCCCAAAGCCTTCCTCTGGGTGGGGTTCCTGGTTTACTATCTTGAGTAACCCCATACTAACTCCACTTTTGTTTATTCTTTCTCTTTTGCTCATGTTTAGTCCTTGCATTTTTAATCTACTTGTGAGAGTTGTTTCTTCCAGAGTCCAAGCCATGAAATTCCAACCACTTGGTCAACCTGCAATCACCTGATTCTGACACAGCACCAGACGCTGCTGCCGCCATTTACAACTCACTCATCTCTCCTTTTCAGTCCAGACCCCATTGGGCAGAGCTGGCTCTATGCCCCTTGATAGCCTCAAGCAGCTCCAGAAGACAAGACTTTGTCCCTTTCTCTCAAATGAATCTAGTTCCAGACTGCTTGAGGTGGGAATGATGGGACAATGGCCCTGAGGTTCCTGGGCCCCCACAGTGCTGTAATTCTATGGCTGCCCGATGTCAATCTGTTCTATGATGACAGAGTTTCCAGGAGAGATAGTGGGAGTCAGTGGAAGCAGGATCTCTGATTCCTGCTCATTGTTTCAAGCAGCAATATCCTGTCACCCGCTTGCTTATGCACTTATTCATTAGAACAGTTCAAGATTTCTTATCTAAAATGGTTCCTGAAAGCTTCCACTGAGGTGCAGGTGTTGGTTCTAAATGGTAGAGGGCAGGTTACAGTTGATACTGAAAGAGAGGGACAATCCTGAAGGCCTAGATAACAAGAATGTCCTAGTGGAAAAAATGTATCAGGACTAGTGTGAGAAATGTTCAAATGTATGAAATAAAGATGAGTCAGTGAATGGGAACAGGTGAAGCTTTCTCAAAAAGCCTATGAGATGGATTAGGTCAGTTCCTAGGCCTAAATTTCAGGAAGTCACGTAAGAGGGCTGTAGGGCAGAAAAGGTCAGACCCTAGGCCTAAGCTTCAGGAAGTTATGTGAGCCTCAGGAAGTAGACAGCATTGCCAACCACTGGTCAATGGTTACTTCCTTTTCAGTCCATCCAATGAACCCAACTCTTTTGCTATTTAACCAATTCACTATTTCGAGCTTGGGACCAGACACCATGCTGGGAGATGGGAACTGAGGGCCTCTGGGTCTACTCAACCGGTGTCCTTAGGCCTCTCCTTGCAAGGACTGAATAAATGCTTCCTCTTTGTATCTGAAGACGCCTCTGAATAGTCAGTTTGGGAAAAGAAGGTCTAGCACCCTTCCCACACACATAGTACTCAGTATGTGCTTTTTAAGAAAGCCATATTTTAGAAGCTTATTCACAGGGAAGAAGCAAATGTGTGGCAAGTTCTGTGTACTGTTTCTCTGGCAATCTTTGGATAAATTGAAAAGATAATGAAAAAGGAAGGATGTAGGAATTAGGTCGAGTAGGTTGTCTCCAGCAGAAATATTAGATTGCTATATAAAATTGCCTTCAAGAAGTTATTCTTTGGCACTATGCCTCCTTTCCCCACAAATCATCACAATTTATACAGAGTTTCAGAGTATAAATATAAGAGCCTATATTGAGTAAATATTATTAAGTAATGCCAAAAGTAATTAATTTGACAATTTATGGAACCTTGACTAGAGGTCTAGTTTCTTAGCTCTCTAGTCCTAATTCTTAGGAACACATAATTACTTAATATTAACCCTTAACTGTTTTTCTTATGAAATAATTTTTGAAATGTTAACTAAGTCTTACAACACTATATAATAGCTAAAAATAGTTATTTTGAACAACTCTACAGATGGGGAAACAAAACAGTTATTACTCTCTCATGGACATAGAGTGAATCACTTTCCAAATTTGAGAAATGTCTTGTATACAGACACTTAATAAAACCAGACATACCAATATTTTTATAGTATTTGTAACCTACTTCATATATAGATCCTACTTTAACCTGATCCCAGATTTGTGAAGCTTTGTGAGTGTGAATTAGCACCTACTCAAATCTACAGCTCATTTGTATGTGTTTTTTTGGCAGATAATAAGGATTAAGTTCCTTGCCTGGGTCACATAGCTAGTAAATACCTGAGGTCAGATTTAAACTCCTTGTGACTCTAGGGCCAGTGTTCTATTCACTATACCAGCTAGCTGGCTGTATGAAATTTTTAAAATTTTGTTTTTTTACCAGTCAAATTGATGTATCTGGGGTACAAGTCCTAGTACAAATGGTATATTTGAGGTTCAATACACCAAATGTTGAGATGAAGAGAGCAATTGGCAACAAATGTTGGAATTTGGTACCAAATGTTGGGGTTCAATCATGTGAGGAATTCACATTGGTCATTCTCTTTGGCAAAAGGTAGGTTTATTTAGGCGATGTTACAGATAATATAAAGAGGTATAATAGACATCAGAAATGGTAAATATGAAATAGAGTTGGGTGACCATATGGTTAGACATCAAAAAACAATGGAAAAGACAAATTCCCATGTGGAACTCACAATTAACCTGGAGAAAGAGTATACTCCATGGAATGGAAATATGCTCTTAACTGATAGGTTAAATCCAAGATGGAGTTTAGTACCCTAAAAGAGTTAGCTATAAGAAGGAGAAAGACATGAAATATGGTGGGGGAATGAGGAAGAAAAACACTACCAGGCAGAACCCTGCCATGGAGAGCTTAACCTAAAGCAGGGGTCCTCAAACTACGGCCCGCGGGCCAGATGCAGCAGCTGAGGACGTTTATCCCCCTCATCCAGGGCTATGAAGTTTATTTAAAGGCCCACAAAACAAAGTTTTTGTTTTTACTATAGGCCGGCCCTCCAACAGTCTGAGGGACAGTGAACTGGCCCCCTATTTAAAAAGTTTGAGGACCCCTGAAGGGTTCAGCAAAAATGGTGTGGGCTACAGACAGATTTATAGGAGAAATTTAGCCTTGGGATTAGATATAACTTGGATTAATGACTGGACACAGCAAGGTAGGGCTACCTACAACCTCCACAGAGGGTGAGACTAAAGTTGAACATCATGATCCCCTTTAGTGTCCTTCTCTTTGCTGCAGGAAGTAATTTTATCAGTACTTTAGGCTCTTTCTGTCAACCCCACCTATTGACACAGAATGTCATCAGAGCTGAAGCAAATTGGTTAAAAGCAAAATGTATTTTAATTAATAGTACAACAAGATAAGTGATGAGAAAATTTCTCTTAATAAAAGCACATTTTTCTATAAGTTGCGACACCACTAGTACTGGAAAGGACACACTAGTAATACACATGATCAGGAAACACATATGATGAGGGACAGAGATGGTGAGCCTACAGTGCACACATCTGGAACAATATATACTTCTGATGCTGAAGAGCCACTGATATTTTTTGGTGTAGTTATTAAGCAAGCTGCTTTCCTTACTAAGCTGTGGCCCTCTGGTTCATTCTCTCTGCCATGCCAGTTTATTGCCAGACACCTGAGTTGTTATTGAATTTCTCTTGTAAAGGTGATCATGTGCTGTCTTTTTGTCCACATGGATCTGCCTAGATGTACCTCTCAGGTAGGCATAAATCTTTAAAGTTCTCTTCACCCACCCTTCTCCAAGTAAAACTTTGATTCCTGCCAGGAGAGAAGCAGGAGGTCCAGATCAAAGGCTAGCCAATATCTTCTCCAGAGAGAATGGATACTAGACTAGAATTATGTCTAACCACTCCCTTAAATATTGTTGGTC
The DNA here is from genome assembly GCF_902635505.1 of Sarcophilus harrisii. NCBI lineage: Eukaryota > Metazoa > Chordata > Mammalia > Dasyuromorphia > Dasyuridae > Sarcophilus > Sarcophilus harrisii. The sequence continues at coordinate 245,509,757 of NC_045426.1, forward strand.
GAAAGCCCAGCTGCTTAAACTGTGGGTTGTGACCCCAAATTGGGTCTCATAACTGAATGTGCGGGTCACAAAATTATGATTTCTTATCAGCAAATGTTTGATTTGAATACCTAATTTATATGACTATGTAAATGTAAAAATTTTTTGGGCAAAAAGGGGTCACAAGTGGAAAAAGCTTAAGAAGTTTTGGCCTAAAAATTTTTTTTAGGTTGTCAGGATCCCCATGCTAAGACCACCTCTCTCTTTTTACTCCTCTCTTTTCACTATTGAGAGACAGTCTGTCTTCCAGAGCTAAGACGAGGAAGCAAGGTGTGCCCTGAGCTTGGCCTAACAATAGTCCTTTGCACTCATCCTCTGAATGAATTTAACTACAGCAGAACTCTGAATTGTTTCACACCAGCCTCAGGTAGTCTCTGAGCTCAGACACCTGCAGTATCCATATTCTGGTCATAAAAGCCCTGTTATGAATCAAACTCATCTCATCGTTGCTGTTACCCCTATTTGTCAGGACTACAGATCATTGTGTAGCCATTGGTAGAGGTGGTGTTGAGATTTGCCTGAACTAAAGTGGCTCTCCTACTGGATACTTGGCACATAGTCTTAATTTTCCTCTTCCAATGGAATAAAGAAAGCTTTTTGCTTGTGACTATTGTTAGCTTTTTGTTTTTATTTATTTATTTTTTAAAGAGTTAAACTGTGGTTGTGATAATCTGCATGAGCTCTTTGGTATTTTTAGAGTTAATAGCAGTTGCATAATTTCTGTGACTCTTTGGTCATTTGTATTCAGAGCATACACGATTCATGCTGAACTCCTTAGGGCTATTCCTTAATGGAAAAGGCATATCCTAAGCTCTATATCCATTCCATCCCATTAAAGGCCACTTCCACAAAGAAACTGAATAGTAATAATAAACAGAAATCAGAGAAGATTTACAGTTGAGAATGTACACCATACAATATGCAGAGTAAATTAAATCTTCTGTGGCAGACAGAAAAATCTCCCCTCACCAAGAGAGAGTCCCAGATTTCATCAAGGGGAAATTCCTGAGTCTCTCATGTTGTAAGGAGGGGATAGGGACATGGTTGAGGTGCTGGTTCCTTTACATGTTGGCTTCTTCCTACAGCCTTTCTCTTTCTTTAAAGACCTGAAGAGAAAATGGAATTATAAATGTCTTCTCTCTTGAAGGAGGAAGCAAAAAGATCAGAATCTTCCTTTTCTTAAGTTTTCCACAACTCCATCCCTTCTGCAAATGCAGAATCCCCTTCATTAAGGAGAGTCCCATGCAAATGAATTTAGAAGTGCAGATTATATTCCCCTAATTTTACTGGTCTTTACTACTATATAGTTTCAAGTAAAGGATCTGCTAATCCTTTAGTTTAATAATTTTTTAGCTCTCTCTCTCTCTCTCTCTCTGTGCAAATCCCCTATCTAGTTGCTAACTTGGCACATATTCTAATTTCCTTCTTCCAATGGAATAAAGAAAGCTAAGTTGCTAACTAAAGAAGACAGTCATTTTTAGTCTTTTTTTCTTGAGTTCCTACCTGACTTGATGACTTAGATCTCAATGCTACCAGAGCTTTTGCTCATAAAGTGATCTGTGCTAGTCACAGAAAACCACATCTGGGGATCTCAGGCTTTAAGGCCTTTGTACTTCCTGTTGCCCTATTTGAGGCTCGTCCCGTGACCCTTACACTAGGGGAGGCAGTAGATAGAAGCAAAAAACTGTCAAGAAGGGAAAGGGTTAAAGGAGAGAGAGAATAAACTGGGGGGGGGGGAAATAGGATGGAGAAAAATATACAATTAGTAATCATAACTATGAGTGTGAATGGGATGGATTTTCTTATAAGATAGAAAAAAATAGCAGAGAGGATCAAAAATGGACTATATATGTCTTCTCTCTTGAAGGAGGAAGCCCAAAGATCAGAATCTCCCTTCTCTCAAGCTCTTCACAACTCCATCCCTTCTGCAAATGCAAAACATTGGATAATCAGTCTCATTCAATAAGGAGAGGCAAATGAATTTAGAGGTGCAGATTAGGTTGATTTCTTGTCAATTATATTTTAAATATATCAATATCTGATTTTTACAAAGTTATTTGTGTATTGTGGTCTCTTTAGAGTAGCGCCTTTCATTTATTTTTTTAGTTATTTGTATCTCAGGGATTTAGGACAGTGCCTGAAACATAGTAAGCATTTGTTGACTGACTTATGGGCTCCCATTATTAAACTGAAATGTGATTTATGCAAATAATCTATAATTAGAGTGATCTGTTTCTGATCGTCTCTCAATTCTCCCTTCTACTTACTTAGAATTGTAGTTCTTCTATTCCCCTTTGTGACTCATCGATTTCTATTACTACTCTTCCTCTTAAACTTCCTCTCCAACCTATCACTGTTTATTTTCCTCTTGAATTTAATACATTTCTAAACCAAATTCCCCACCCCCTTTCTCCTTCTCTTCTCTCCCTCCCTCCCTTCCTTCTTCCCTTCCTCCTCTATCTTTCTCTCTTTCCCTCCCTCCAACCTTCTCTATCTGTCTGTCTGTCTCTTTCTCTCTCTGTGTGTCAGTGATCCAAATATAAGTGGATGCCTGTTCTACCCATTTATTCTTTTATGTCTGTATATTCTTGTCCTTGCCAACTTGTCATGAGAAATATTCAATCCTCCTTTTCCTTTCTTTATTCCCATTTCCTACTCCTTTTGTTTCCTCTTTTATGACCATCAAAACAAAACAGATCCATACTTAGATATTAAGTATCTTAGCTGCCCCTCTTGTAATTTTCAAGGAGTTATTTTTGGGGGCAAGTTTACCATTTTCTGTTCTAATTCTTTCTTAATTCTCATTTTACTTAAGCATATGGGCAGCTAGGAAGTGAAATGGATAGAGTACCAGACTTAGAGTTAGAAAGGCTCATCATTGTGAGTTCAAATCTGACCTCAGACACTTACAACCTGTGTAACTCTGAGCAAGTCAATTAACCCTATTTGCTTCAGTTTCCTCATCTGTAAAAATGAGTAAACAAGGAAATGGAAAACCACTCCAGTATCTTTGCCCAAAAAATTTCATTTGGGGTTGGACACAACTGAAAATGATTGAAGAACAAGAAAGAATGGGATTCTATTGATTATCCCACTCACCTAAAAAGAATTACATTTTATAAAAAAAATAAATTTTTATTGATTTTTTTGAAAACATCATTTATTTCCCCTTATGTATCAGGCTCTTGCCTATTCTCAGAGAATGATGCTTAAAGTAGAAAACCAAAACAAATCAAAATATTGAAAAAATCGAATATATCTATATCTATCTATATTGATATTGATATAGATAGTGATCCACAACTAGATTTCCACCATCTCCCTCATTCCTAATTCTGCAAAGGAGTGGGAAGAGATGGTTTCTTATATTTCTTCTCTGATGACAATTTTTTTCTTTATCATTTGTCTATGCTAGATAAGAATACTTTTTGATTGAGTCAATAAATCAATCAGAATCAAGTATTGTAATGCCAAAGGTCACTTTTAATGGGGTGACCAGTTCCTCCATTTGTCCTATTTCGTATTCTGCCTTAAGGTTATGACCCTCCCCTCTTAATGGTTGAGATAAAGGTGTTATAGACATTCCTTAATGTCATTAGAATATCAGTAACCTCCATCTATGAGGCTATCCTCACCTAGGTCTCTGCATTATGTTGTTCTTGTTATACCATAAAAGGCTCGCTGCCCCGATAATCGGGGCTAGACTCTTTGAGATGATAGTCTTGTTTAGCCCTGGGATTCATTGGTCCCAGTATTTCTCTCCATTTAGTAAATTATTGAATTGGTCTCTAATCTCTGTCTTGCTCAGTTTCTTTGGCATTACATTTGGAGGCCCCCCAGCGAGATAATTAGAAAATGAGCAGGATTAGAGATGAGACTTTGGGGTCTCTGCCTTGGGCAGGGTGGCTACGAATCTGAACTCTTAGCCTGGAGAGGTTGGGCTCTCCTGGATTTCTTTCCAGAGCCTCCGAGAAAGAGAGCAGTTTCCAGCCACAATAGCTTGATGGTAGACAACCCCATTTCGGCCACAGGAGAGTAAGTTTGTTTGGGTACCTTTTGGGGTGCCATCTGGTTACTTTTGGGTGCCCTTTTCTTGGGGTACCAGTTGGTTTGGTTGATTAGTGAATAACCGGACGCGGGGTCACTTGGGGTGCCCTTTTTGGGGTGCCATTTGCTTGGTTGATGAGTGGCCTACTGGACACAGGAGGTCGCTACTGGAGTGTGATGGAATTTTGGACAAGGTAAAAGACTTTTTCTTTCCTTATCTTGTGGTGGACACTGCAGGCATCAAGACTGCAGTCGTTGTTTGGAGCTCTTGGGAGCTCTGGCACAATTCTTTAGGAATTGCTGCTGCTCTATCTCTAAAAAAAGGCTGCAAAGGTTGGGAAAACTAAGTTTTTACTTGTCTGCAATCTAGACACTGCGCCGCCTCAAAACTCTTTTCCTGGAGCAGATGCTTTGCTTGATGAAACTCTTTCTGTCCAACTCTTTTCCAGAGACAAAGGCCTGTCCTTTGCATTTCTAAGAGAGGTCCTCCCACTTCTTCCATCGAGTGGGAAGTATATATATTTGAAAATGGGACTCAGTTTCCCTGTTTGGGTCATCCTGTGTTAGTTAGAGTAAAACATTTGATTAGGAATTTAAAGATGATTCTAAATTTGGGAAATGAATTGATTTTCCTTAAGTATAAGATCTTAAAGGAACAATAGCTTGTTAAAGAAGTTCTGTTAACTTGCCTGAAAGAGGTCATGTGCCTCTAATTTTACCTAAAGTATGTAACAAGGACTTTTCTGAAAGCTTCATCCCTGGCCAAGCTGGGCTTAGGAGAAGTCCATTGGGAATAATGGCCATGTGGGGCCAGAAGGAGAGAAAGAAACTATATTGTTTTATTATTTGAAATGAGATAGAAATGGATTATATGCTTTAAATTCAGCTCTGCTGGACATGTAGGTTTTATGGGATTCCCCCACCCACCCACTGATTTCTGCTACTTTAAATGTTGGGTGGGGTAGGGATCTTTTGTAAAGATTTAAACTCATCCTCTGGACATGTAGGTTTTATCCCCCCCCCCCCCCCCCACTGTTGCTACTTCAGCTATAGGAGCACCTAGTTAGCCTGGAGTGATTTCGCTCCCCACCCTTGTGGAATTGGGGGAAGGGTAGTCACATGGAATTCTATTCTCCCCCCTTCCTCTAAACTGTTCCCAGACATTTTAAAAGCAGCAAACTGATAAGGTTATGGTAAATATCTGTTTAGGATTTGTTACTAGAGGTAAAATATCTTGGTTTGTAATATGTCACTGCATTTTTTCCCTCCTGTAACTGATTTCTATAATGGTCAATAAGAAATTGTTAATTCAATTATGTCATACCTTGCTGTTTCCAATCTGGTTATGTGGAATCACTATATCCTAAATACTTGAGCAAATAAGTATTTAGTCTGGTCATCTATTGGTTACCAGATATTGTGTCTGGATATTCAATTTTTTTTTAAGGATTTTAACTAATGAAGCCACATCTTGTAGCAGTCCTTGTGGACTTTCTATCTCAGACTGTTCTAACTTCTTTTTTAGATTTGTTTTTATTTCTAGATTTGGTCAAATTGCAGATATATTGACTTGCTTCTGGGACCTAAGTCAAACCTTTGTTTGTCAGCTTGCCACACTACAGACCCATCCCCCTCACGGACTGAGCATCATCCCTAGCATCGTCCCTGTCCCGCTTGAAGAAGCAAATGACAGCCATCGCCCACTTTTCCTGATGTAATTTGGACTGATGGGGGCGGGGAGTGGGAAAGTGGTTGACTTGTTAAAATTTTCACTGTATTTCTGTGTGTTTAAGATTTGGAATGGAAATTGTTAAACTTGTGTAACTATTGCTATTATGTTTGAGGTATTTTTAGTCTGTTATGTATATGCATACGTGTATGATTTGTATGTGGGATGGTCATTTGATAATTCCTTTCCAAAAAAAAAGGGGAGGAGAAGAAATAGGAAATTGGGAAAACTGCTATCTTGCTAGTTCAGATTTAATTGGAAGTCCTTTACTCCTTGCTTAAATTTACTAGACTACGATTTGCTGGTTGTGCTTTAACTTGGAAATCCCTTATTCTGTTGGAATTGCCCTGGCAGACTCAGTTTTTGGGATTATTTTTTAGAAACAACCAGAAATTGGATACCTGTCTTGGAACTGGCAGTCTCTCTGAGCTGTTTCTCCACTCCTGTTACCCCAGATCCTTAATTAGTAGTTCAGTGTACTTAAAAGGACCTTGTTGATATCGAGGCCTCTAAAAAGTTTGGGGTTGCCTGCCTTGGTCCAACTGCATAATCTGCTCAGAAATCTGCATTCTAGTGGCAGCCCTATTTGTTCCTCTGGGCGGGACAGATGGGGCTAGTCCAAGCCTCTCCCTTCTCTCCTAGAGTTTGCTGCCACTCTGAATGGGCAACACAATTGCCTTGAGCCTGCTGCTCTCCATAAGCAGAGGCCAAGTCATGCACAAATGACCACAGCTGTCCATATGCTCCCCAACTGCAGAGGATCTGACAATTGATTGTCAGAAATAATTGAAATAAAGAACTTTGTGTATTGCTGATTAATTCTGGGGTTATCAGGGAGAGACTTGACCTTGCCATAAGTCCTTGCATTGGTCTAGTTTTATTTTGATTTTTATTTACTTCACATAGGGTTGTTCAAATTATAGTGCTAAGGCCTTCTAGAGGAAGGTAATTCAAAGATTTGAATAGTTCCAAGAGAAAAAGGGGGGAATGTAATGCCAAAGGTCACTTTTAATGGGCTGACCAGTTCCTCCATTTGTCCTATTTCATATTCTGCCTTAAGGTTATGACCGTCCCCTCTTAATGGTTGAGATAAAGGTGTTATAGACATTCCTTAATGTCATTAGAATATCAGTAACCTCCATCTATGAGGCTACCCCACCTAAGTCTCAGCATTATGTCATTGTTCTTGTTATTCCATAAAAGGCTCCCTGCCCCGATACTCGGGGCTAGACTCTTTGAGATGATACTCTTGTCTAGCCCTGGCATCCATTGGTCCCAGTATTTCTCTCCATTTAATAAACTATTGAATTGGTCTCTAATCTCTGTCTTGCTCAGTTTCTTTTGGCATTACACTATGAATAGGGCCTATGTACCTCCTTTATTGTAGAAAGAATGTAAACTCTTTATATAAAAGAAAGGAGATATATCTAAGAGCTGAAGAATGATTCAGAGTCTGGAAGAGGCAGACTGGTCTGATCAAAATGCCAGAAGTTCCAGGGCAACCAGGAGAAAGAGTAGTTAGGACTAAGTTATGGCAGAGAAGGGAGAAGATAAATCAGATGGGCATCTCTGAGCATAAGAACCAGGCTATCATGAATGCACTCAACTGCTTAAGGACTGAGAGAAGTAGTGAGGAACCATCTGGTTTTTTTCTCCAACCTCTGCTCTTATGAATAAATATTAATAATAATTTGCTGTTTTGTTATCCAAATGTTGCTAGCAATTTGAATATTGTCTCAACTATAAAGAATCAGGGTTAACTAGAAACATATATAAATGTAAATTTAGAAATTTATTTATTATTAGAAATTCAGAAAGTCCAACTGCTGACTAAAATGTTCAGAAATTCCGTTTTTGGGAACTCAGCATGATTGTGATTGAACTAATGTTATGGGCCAGAACTCAGAACTTGAAACAAAGATTCTTACAAGGTACTAAGTGGAATTGATGAGACAATGGTTATCTAGTTTAGCATGGTGCTTAATAGTCCTCTAAGTTCAGTATGATTGATTTAATCTTACAACAAATAATGGTTTCCTAGTGATATAATGATTGGTTTATACTCAGTGTAGAGCATATAAGCTAGGAGCCTCAGCCAGGTTCATTCACAGAGAGCTGGGGAAGACAAGCAGACTGGAGGCTGGAGCACAAGCCCTTGGACTCAGATTCATTTATGCCATCTCACACCACCTTGGTGGCAGGCTTTTTTTCTTCTTATTTTCTCCACTGAAACCAAGACTCTGGAAGGCCTTTAAGAAAGCTAATCAGGCCCCAGGAAAGGAGACAAGATTTTGAAAGAGATAATAAAGGATTTGGACTTTGACCCCTGGCTACTCTCCTGGTGATTATTGAACTGAAACAAAGGCTGCTCAAAGACCCCCAGGGAAACCAAACCAGAGAACATTACAATCTAAACTATACTTCCTAAAACAACAGAAGGGAGAACAATATGGACTTTAAAGTCTATTATATGCTTTTTTCCCTCCTTTCCTTCTTCCTTAACCTCTTTCTTCCCTTCCTTCCTTCCTTCTTACCTTCTGTGAGTGAGTGAAAGCAGGAGGAAAGAAAAAGAAATACTTGATAATTGAAAAAAACTATTTAAAAATAATTATAGTATAGCTTTAGGTCTGGAAGTGCTATTGCCCCTTCACTCCTACCTTTTCCCCATTATTGCCCCATTATTGTTTTTCTAGGTCTCCCTCCCCACCCCAATTGAATTTTGCTATGATTTTAATCAGATCTGTATTCCTTTGATATCTTTTCTGAGTTTGTATCTTTATTTTCTCTGTCACCATAATCATTTTTTATGGTCAGATTCTTATTTTGTTGTTTTTTACTCATCTATTTTTTTCCTTTTCTCTTTACTTTAAATTTGATTTCTGCTCCTGGATGAAAGGGGCATTGTCTCAGATTACTTATATCAGGGCTATAAGCCCTCGCTGATTACTTGGTGCTGCATTGATATGGTCCCAGGGATCCTCTTGTCTGGTTCTGGTTGAAGGGAAGTGATAGGTGGGTAGCTGGAACTGCTGGAGGTTGTGAGGATCTGGCAGCTTACCCGGTGCTGAGCTGAGGGCCTAGTTCTAGTGTTTGACATGTGCTGAGGCCAGTGGGATGTTTATGTATTTCTCCTGAACTATACTGAATTACAGTCTGGATTCTAGTGTCTGCCTTTTAATCTGGGGTCATGCTGAAGCAAGTGAAGGTTTGATTGCTGAGGTTTGCCTGTTTGCCCAGGACTACACTGAAGTATGTGGCAGTTCTGCACATTCCTCTGGTATGCTGAAGCATATTGGGGCTCTTGGTGCCTGTTCTACTGCACTGGGACTCATGATCTCCCACTGGTTTGCTGAGCTGAGGCTTGCTGTTTGCTTGCTGGGGCACTCCCTGTATTAGACTTTCTTCCCCTTTTACGCAAGTGAACCAGACCCTTCTTACCATTCTTCCAGGTTTCTGAAGCAAAAAGATTGCTTCATCCTGGTGTTTTGCTGGTTCTGTTTGTTCCAGGACTTGTTTTGGGGAACTATTTTATGGTTGTTTATACATGGATATAGGAAAGTTACAGTGATTTACTCTTTACTCACCATTTTAGTTCCCAGAAGTCCCTTTCCATTTGTTTCTAATTTTTTTTTTCCAAATTAGGATTTCTTTTGTTTTTCTTCCTCCATGGAGACAATAAACTGTCTCCTCATTTATTTTTGTTTAGATTGCTTTTCACCCTCCCTTTACTCTTTGTTCCCTTAACCTTTAAGCTTTCCCTCCCATGTATTGCCTATTTCCTAGTTTTGAAGTTTTACTTAACTAAATAATTCCTTTAATCTAATTGTTTAATTCTTCTCCTTCTCTCTTTAGTTAAGATGTTAAATAAAATCCCTCTTTGTAATGTCAAAGTTCCCTTTTAATGGGGTGACCCAGTTCCTCCAATTGTCCTATTTCAGCATTCTGCCTCAGGTTATAACCGGCCCCTCTTAATGTTTGAGATAAAGGTTTTATAGACATTCCTTAATGTTTGACAAGATAAAGGTTTATCCTTTTTAGATGTCATTAGAATATTAGTAGTGTCATTGTTCTTGTTATTCCATAAAAAGCTTGCTGCCAGGGTATTCGGGGCTAGACTCTTTGAGATGATAGTCTCCTCTAGCCCTGGGATCAACACAGATCCATTGGTCCCAGTATTTCTCTCCATTTAATAAATTATTGAATTGGTCTCTGTCTTGCTCAGTTTCTTCGGCATTACATCTTCTTATCCTTTAACTTCTTTTATTTATAATAGTTCTTTTGTTTTCTACAACTTTTTCTAAAGATAATTTCTTTCCCTTACTCTCACTAATTTTCTTCCAGTTCATCTATTCCTAACTTTTATTCTTAATTCGTGGTCTTTATAGTTATTTACTCCTACTACTTTATTCTTTGAATTGTTTTTTGGAATGAATAAAGGAATAAATTAAGATATCTTTTTTGAGTTCTCTCTTCTATACTTTTCAATATTATTACCTTGTCTCTTTTTTCTGTTTCATCTTACTTGCCTACATTTTCTGTAGGCAACAAATATAATAGAATTATTGTTTCATGGATGATTTTCCCATTTCCTTAATTATGTGGTTCATTACTCTCCTATATCCTCTCCCTTATCATGTTTCTTACATTTACTATGAAATCTCTTTGAAACCACACCCTTGTACTATTTTATTGTTTGTTGCTCTCAGATGATATGATTCCATTTTTGAGGCAGGATAGTGTTCCTGGAGGTCAAATAAATACTCTCAAAAGAAATGGTTTCTCTAATCAAATTTCTGTCTTGTAAGGTCCTCATCTTTTATGACAGAATTTTTCTCCCCTTTCCCCCTCAAGGAAAATATTTTTAGATCAACCGTGTCCCCCTCTGAATTAAGATTCCATCCTTTCTTTTTTTCTTTTTCAGTACCTCTTTTTTATTAGCTTCCTTATTTTTCTGTAGATCCTCTTCTTCCAGAGATAATTCAGGAAATTTTTTCCTTCATTGTGAATTTTTGACTTAATTAGGATAAATCACATATTCCTCTCTACCTCTTTCTTCTTCCTTTTTATTGCTTTCCTATTGTTTAATGTCAATAAAAAACATTATACCATAAGGAGGGTGGTGTAACAATAAGTCCATGGTGTTTCAAGTCTATTGAAATTCTATTTTTTTGCTTGTTTCCTTATGTACTTTTAGAAGAAATCTCTTAGTGGTTCCTCTATTGTGGTGGTGATTGTTTTACTCTCTTGAGATCTCTCTTTTTTCCCATAATTTTTTTCCCCTCTGAGGTAATTTATTTAGTTAGTATTTATTATATAGTTTTTCTTGAAATGGAAATTTATTATTTCATGTTAATCTTCTTGTCTTCTACTATGTATTTAGATATATTCTTTTTCTTTTCTTATTTTTTATTTAGGTTTTAAAATGAATAAAAAATTTACACACACAACATTAACCACTATGTGTCTTGCAATTTGAGACATAAATGTTTGTGGGGGTTTTTTACCCCCTGGTGATAACGTGTGAATCTTTTCAACTGATACCGTTTTTTGTGTTCAGAGTTTCTGTCTAGTTTTCTTAATTATTTCTTGCATTATGGTCTGTAGTTTTTGTGATTTGTCACATTCTCCTGACAGATTTATAATCCTTAGAAGATCTATAATTGCTATGCAACTGACAGACCATCATGATTCAGAATTTTCTCTCCAGTCAAGTTTTTCTTTTTTTTTTGCTCTTCAAGTCATAAATTATGCTTTCATGATCTTATTTTTCTCTTCAATTATTTGGGAATGTCCTGTTGTGATTCCATGCTTCTCTTGGAAATCTTCAGGGTCTTTGATGTTGATTATTTTTTCTTTGTCTTCAACAACATTTATTCAAAGGTGTTTGAATTTATTTAGTCGCTCTGGTTCTTATTTTCCTTCATGTTATTTAAATTTTCCCAGTTAATTTATCTGCTTGTATTCAAGTTTTTCAATTGATTTTAATCCTTTTGTGAACTTTAAGGTTTTCAGTCCTCCCTTTATTCTCTTTAAATTTTCCTACTGTTTACTTTCTTATTCCTTCCTTTTTCATGGTAATCTATTATATAGCCTATAGGATAAGTCTAACTTTCTCTGCAGTTAACTCCTTTGGTTATTATCTCATTGGGAATTCATGTGTTTTACTCTGTGAAAACAGCTGCAATTACTTATTTTGCATAATTTTTATTTTTAGAGAGTATTGAGAATTAGAGAAAATGTCTAATACTCTATCCTAATTATCATGTGACTTCATGATTACTTTCATTTTTGTCTGTTATATTTTTATCATGTCCATTAAAATTTTTGTTAATTTTATTTCCTTTTTTATTTTAAAATTTATTTATTTTTTTAAAAACAAATACAAAATAAGAAAAAAATTAAATAGAAAAAGGCAGAAAAAAGGAAAGAAAAACACATTGTCATACGCTCAGCAAAACTTCTAAATATGCAACAATAAATCCCTATTACAAGAGAGCATATATAATAATAAGAGACACTAAATTCAGGATTGTCCACCTTTTCTTTGCTTCCTTGTATATTTCTTCTGTTCTTTGCTGTACACTTTTTACTTTATTCTTTTTTTCTCCTTTCATTCCCTCCAACTCCCTCAAGTAGGCTACAGTTAAGCACTGATATATTTATGATTTGTTTCTTGTAAAATTTTCTGTTTGATCTGGGAGTTTTGAAATTAAGCAATGATGTTCATATGTTTTTCTTATAGGATCTCTTTGAGGTAGTGATCAGTAGTGTTTTTTTTCTGTTTTTACTTTCTTCTCTTGTTCTATCACTGTAGGATAATTTTCTTTATTTATTTCTTATTATGTCAAAGTTCTTTTTTTGATCACATTTGGTAGTCCACTTATTCTTGTTTTTTTTCTTGATCTGTTCTCCAGATCTGTTGTTTTTCTTATAAGATATTTTACATTCTCTTCTTCATTTTTCATTCTCCACATTTTCTTTTATTATTTCTTGGTCTCTTATACTTTTATTACTTTGTGGTCTCTTATACTTTCACTGGCTTCCCTTTGCCCAATTCTAATTTTCAAAGAATCATTTTCTTCTTTAAGACTCTATCTCCTTTTCTAGTTGGTCAACTATTTTTTTTCATATCTTCTTGCTTTTCTTTAATGATTCTTATTTATTTGTTTGCTTAATTATTTATTTTCTCACTTTCTCTCATTTGATTTTTAAAATCTTTTTTTGAATTCTTCTATAAATTCTTTCTGGGCCAGATTGCCATTTAATATTACGTTTTGGGTAGGAGAAGCAATGAGAGATGCCCCAAACAGAAGATATACTCTCAGACATATCTCTTTCACAAGACATTTTGAAGTAACATTTATAGGAAAAACTCCAATATTTTAATTAGATAGTTCATATTTTTCTTTTTTCCTTTTCCTTCTCTCTCTCTGAAAGGAATAGAATTATGATCTAACTAAAAGCAGTACCCTCTTTCCCCATTTCCTGAAGGAATTTGAGCATTGATCATAGGAAAAATGTCTTTGTTCTTACTTCACCAGCTTGGAGAGAGCCCTTCAGTAGAGTGATCAAATACTGGTAAGTGGTTTAGGAGAATGACTCTCTAGGGCATTCCTGAAAGATTATGTGATTACTATTCTATTACAGGGAGTAGAATGTTAACCCTAAACTATGCGACAATGATCATAATAAGTAATTTTCCTTGTTCAAGACTTCTTCAGGTAAGTTTAGAAAGAGCTTGAGAACAAAGAAATATTTATTTCTTAATATTTTCAGCTAAACAAAAAAGTTTTTAAAATGTGTTTTACATTGGTTTCCAATTTATTCCTCTACTTTTATGCTTTGTACACATTTGAATTTTGTCTAACTTTAAAAATTGCATATTTTATTCATTAAACTTATTTTAAAATTTTGCTAATATATATTTTAAAGGACATTATCAGTGATGTCCTGATAATTTTTTACTAATCTGTTCTTCAAAAAAAATGTACTGTATACTTGTCAGTTTAATCTGCATTAACATTTTCTCTTTCTTTCTAAAGTGATAATCAACAAAACAGTAAATCAAGCCTTAATCTATAGTGTTTGAAGAGGTATAAATCCTCACAGTAATAATTTGTTTTTGCAGGTAGCTGACTCCAGCTTATTTTTATTTCCAGATATTTATTTATCCCTAGTATTGTTTTAGCTGCAAACCAGAATTGTTGATATGTTGTCATTCATACAATTATTGTTTCTAGTATTTTTATTATAACATCTAGGATTTCATTTTTATATCCATTTAGGTGTGCATTTTTTGCTTATGTTCTCTAAATCAATTTCTAAAAGTGAGATTGTATATATTAGCCCTTACTTTTTTTGTGATCTGACATTTAATTACATTAAATGATATTTAATTAATTTATTTAATTACATTTACATGATATTTACATTACATTTGTTTCTACTGGTATAAGAGGAGGAGACAGATTTTACATTAGGGGTGGTAAAAATAACATTCTAAGATTCATTCAATGTCCATTATGCAGGGGTCTTCAGGGTCGCAGCATCAGACACTGCTTAGTGCCATTAGTACTGCTTCAGGGCACAAATGGATCTCTATTGCCACCTAATGGTTCAATGTAAGAAAAATGTAGCCTCTTGTGTTTTAGTTGGCAATCCTTAGTGTCTTTGTTTTTAGAGTGTTCTTTCTGTGGGGAAGGTTTTTGATAATATTTTCTCTTGGATATTTCTGCACGACCCCAAAACTTCAAGCAAATACACCTGCTTTGGGTAATGGACAGGATAAAGTCTATTTTGAGTGTTAAAGTGAAGTGGAAAGAACAATGGACCCGGATTTCTAGTCCTGGCAATAGGACTAACTGCAAAATGACTCTGAGCAAATCAATTAATTTTTTGTAAACTCTAGTTTCCTTTTCTTCAAAATATGTATAATTAACATTTATGATTCTGAGTTAGGAAAACCGAAGACCAAATCCTATTTCCAAAACATGCTGTCTGGATGGCACTGGGCAAGTGACTTAATTAATTTTTGTTCCGAGGCTATCAGTTACCGAGCATTAGTTGATCTGCACCACTGGGGAGAATTCCCTTACATCGCTGAAATCACAAGTGCAGGAGGACACTATTGTTGCTAGGCAACAAACATTTATTAAGTGCATACAATGTGACAGGTGCTATGCTAAGTGCTAGAGATACAAATACAAGCAACATAAAAAAGATGATAGTCCCCTAGGGAGTTTACTTTCTAATGAGGGAAGACGATACAAAGAGGGGAGCTGATAGAGAAGAAAGGTCACCTTTTGGAAGCATAGTATTTTTTCAGAGAGTCAGAAGCACAACTCTGAAAGATCATAAGCAGATGTAGTCTGGGAGATTCAGCATTGCTCTTCCTAAAAGAGTGAAGTGAAATAGAAAGAATCTTGGGCAGCTAGCTTTGTTTTCCACAGTATCACCTGCAAGAAAAAAGTAGAAAGTGATCTTATCTTGAAACATTTTCCCCTTTTCCCCCCTGTGGTTTAAGAGTGCAAAGACCATTTGGGTCCTTGACATTTGATTTTTTAAGCCAAATTTTATACTTTTAATTTTTTCTCTGAATTTTAATTTAAAAAATGTTTTATGTTAGTTTATTTTTTTTCTTTGACAAATATTTAATTTGACAAATCCACTTAGTTACTTTTGAGGAAACTTACTGTCTAAAAGTGAGATTAATTTACTGTTTTTTCCCTTTTTTTCCCCTACTCTCTCAGTGAAGTAATACTGGAGATTGACTTCTCACATCTCTAAAACGGTGGAAAGACATATGGAATATTTTTTGAGTTTCTAGACTCATGAAAAATGCTGATATGAATTGGAAACTTTGCCCAGCTGCCTGAATAAAAAAAGAAATTTGATTTTTGAATTGCATGTCTTAATATGCTTTCAACCAACTTGGAGATGAGAAAGTTGGGAAATAGCATGAGAAATAAAGTATTATATTGGGCAGAGACAACATAAGGCCTAATTTTAAATCCTGCTACTGAACACCCATTAGCTATGTAATCTGGACAAGTTACTTAAACTCTCTGCAACTCAGTTTTCTCTTGTGTAAAATGGGGAAAATAACAGCACATAAAGTGAAGTATAAGTAGGTATTTGAGACTCCAGGGTGAACTTCTGTCAGGCTATAGGTAGGTAGGAATAATAATGTAAGGGGAAGTCACTATCCTATAGACTGGCCCTGCATTTGAGCTGTGAGGCCATCACAATAGTCCTGAAATAGTTTTCTCTATCTAATGATAGAGCCATTAATAAGGAGGTTTTTCCTGTAGTCAAAGGGCAACCACAACCCCTGCTTGGATCTATGGAGAACTGGAGGCAGAGCTATGGAGAGGGTGGAGCTGAAATTATGAAAAGCTTGAAAAGAGAACCAAGTGAGAGATGATCAATGACATTTGTGGGCACCTATTGTAAGAGGAGCACAGAAAAATTATGAGAGAGATGATTTGCTATGAACCCTATCTAGTGCTTGAACAGAAGCTTTTCCTCATCAGAGGTCTTAATTGAGGATGGATTAACACTTGTTGGTATGTTGTAGGGGTCGTTCTAGTTCAGTTAATTTGATTTTTCTATTCAGGTTCTATGATTCTGTAATTGTGACTGACTAAGAGCTGCTTGATTTTTGTTACCTCTGAAAGAAGTTCTTTCTTTGACTTGTAATTAAATTTTATCTTTGAGTTTCATTATATGAATACTTACAAGAAAAATTAGTGATAATACTCTGATTGGCATTGTATAATGAAATGCCTTCTTTTTCTGTATAGGGGTAATGAGTCAGAGAAATGGGAATTCCCTAGATGTACGTGGATTCTCCTTTCAAAGAAAAAGTCCTTGGCATAGATTAGATTAATACAATGCCAAATCTTTTATAAGCTTTTAAAATTTTGTTATTGCTAGAGCAGGCATAAATACTAGGACTTGATGAGATTAATAGATTTCCGCCGGCAGGGGTCCTCAAACTACTGCCCGTGGGCCAGATGCAACAGCTGAGGACGTTTACCCCTCTCACCCAAAGTTATGAAGTTTCTTTATTTAAAGGCCCACAAAACAAAGTTTTTGTTTTTACTATAGTCCGGCCCTCCAACAGTCTGAGGGACAGTGAATTGGCCCCCTATTTAAAAAGTTTGAGGACCCCTGGATTAGAGAGTCAGTGATCCTATTGAAAAACGTAACATCAGCTAGATGGCCCAATGGATAGAATACTAGCCTTGAAGTCAGGAGGATCTGAGTTCAAATCTGTTCTCAGGCACTTAACACTTCCTAGCTGTGTGACCCTGGGCAAGTCATTTAACCCCAATTGCTTCAGCAAAAAAAAAAAAAGAAGAAATGTAGTTAATACATTGGACAATAGAATTAGGATTGGAAAATATTAGGACCGATGACACAGGATGGTGGAATTTAATAGAAATGATGAATAAGTTTAACATATATATATATATATATATTTTTAAAATCAGCTATATAAATATAAGCATAGCTAGACAGCTTTGTTTTTTATCTTTTAAAAAGAATGGGTATTTTTGTAAAAAAAAATTTCACATTCATTTTAAAATAATTTTTGAGTTTCAAATTTTCCCCTCCCTAAGGTGATCACTTAGATATAGATTATGTGTGCACAGTCATACAAAGCATATTTTTATATTAACCATTTCACAAAAGAGAATATAAAACAAACAAAAAAAAGAAAGATGTACAAAAAGTTTAACAAAATATGCTTCAGTATGCATTCAGACTTCATTAGTTTTTTCTCTGGAGATAGATAGCATTTTTTCATCATAAGTCCTTTGGAATTGTCTTGTATTCCTGAGAATAGCTAAGTCATCCACAGTTATTCATCATATAATATTGATATTCTTATGTACAATTATTTCTAGCTTTTAAGCAAAAAGGGCCTAGGAGGTTGGCATCAAAATATTAGGAGACACCCCATTTTCCATAGCTAAGGCCCAGCAAGCAAGTTGTGCCCTGAACTTGATATTACCTAAAGCTTTTCCTTCATCCTTTGGATGATCTTAGCCACAGAGAAATCCCAGAATCATTTCAGACCAGCATCAGGTGATCTCTGAGCTTGGACAAGCACCTGTAATCCACGTGTTCTGGCCAGTAAGCCCTGCTGTAAATCAAACTTGTTTCATTTTTGTTGTTACCCCTTATTGTTAAAACAATAGTTCACTGAATGACCATAGATTTAAGTACTGAGATCTCCGCACACTGGCTTGACCCCACACTCTTTCCCCTTTCTAGGCGTGGGGCTCCAGCACAAGTGTCTTTACTTCTAAGCTGTTTTCTGACCTCTTAAATTAATTAAGCTTCTGTTGAATCTCTGAGTTTGCTGTCTCTAGCCTATTGTGTTCAGCTCTGACCATTCACAGGTTAGAAGCCAGTTCCACTTTGGTTGACATTGGTGAATTAGAATAACAGAGAAGTATTATTTTGAGTCATGGAACACTACAGAATCCAAAGAATGAAAAATGACTTTAACGTAGAGGGCAATCAATAGTTATATGATGTGTATGTAAGAGCAAGCTGCACCATCTAATAAATCAAGAAGAATTGGAATTTAATGAATTAAGTCCAACCACTGTGCAATGGGACTGCTTCTAGGCCCCTAGCTGTCTTTTAAGCTTGATTTTGGTATGCAAAGCCTATACTTGTTTTCTTGATCCCCAGAAGTCACAAATAGATTTAATATAGAATGGAAGTTAATGAAGGGCAGAATTAGGTTTTATGGAAGGAAAGAAAAGCTTAATAATTGGAGGAAATCAAAAATAGAAAAGGCTGCTTCAGGAAGTAGTAGATTTCCCTTAACAAATCTTAAAGTGAAGGCCAGATGACCACCTTACTGTCTAAGATGCTATATAAGAGGTTCTTAGTCAGGCATCAGTTTTTACAGATATCTTCTGCTATCTCTTCCAACTCTGGGATTCTATTAGGATTCTCTGAAAGTTAGCAGAAGGACATTCAAGGATAGGGGTCAGGGGAGTTTACAAGGTCTGGAATGGGAATCAGTCCCTGATTAAGAGAGAACTGAGTATTGTTATCTGAGAGAAAACAAAACAAAACAAAAAAACAAAAACAAAACAATACTAATTCAGAAAAGCTCAACCAAGTTTTAACACAGTATGAGAAAAATGTGGATGCTTAAAAGTGCTGGGCCCAAAGAAGGGCAATGTGGATGTTTCCACTAAGTTTGCTCAATATCAGAGTTTTGTTTGTTTCTCTTTGTGCAGGACCTGGCAAACCTCTCGAATCTATTCAAAAGCATTTAGCACATGACAATTATTTGGTGATGATATACCCAAATTCATCAGGTAGAGCAGAGCATTGGTGACTGAGTACAAAGCTTTGATGTTGATCTCCAGTAGTTGCTATGTAATAGGAGTCACAACATTCTGCCTGTGATGATGGCTCTACTCAATGGTACAGATGTCAGAGAGGGGGTCAAGCCATTTAGCAAAGGATTGTGTTTTCCATGATTGTAAATGAGGCTGAACTATATCCAGCCAAAGGTTGTGGGGTGCTATACTGCACCAAGATTTCCTCACTTTTTTTTTTTTTCTGGCCTGCTTGTTATGAGGAGAAAGTTAAGGATATTGATGATTCATTGATTCTGGGGAACTGAATCTGGGGAGGGAGCAAACAGTACAGACTAGCCCTCAACTGTTGTGAGAGGTATGTTCTGGTTGTTGATTTTTCCCAGCAAGGCAGTCAACTTTATTGACTCTAAAACAATTAATGGTAGAAAATCAAGAGGGGTCCAAAGGCCCACATTCCATTTCTGATTCACACATTGGGAGGCAGCATGGGGCAGCAGATGGAGAACTCAAGACTGAATCAGGAATGTTGGCTAGTTGCATGGCAGGTAAGGCACATGATCTTTAGGGATTTCAGTTTCTTTATCCATAGAAGGCAAGGATTGAATTAGAAGACCTCTACATTCTCGAGTCTAAATTTGTAATCCTTATGAGTTTATAAACTTGCCCTTGGATGCTTGCTCTCTAGGGAAATATGTTATCCTCATGTGAAAGTGATGTTTCTGGGTCACTTTTAGTAAGATGTGCACTGTATTTTTTTTTTTTTTTTTTAATTCTCCAGAGTTATGACAGATTTTCTGTGAACCAGCAACATTGTTATAAAAATACAGTTTTGTGAGTTGTTAGAGTCAGAGATGCATACGGTGCCCAAAGACCTGAGTTTTACTTGGTATGAAGCTAACAGGTCTGTTCTTTGACTATGATGGTTGCCTAGCAACAATCTCAGTGGTGGCAGGAATTCTAAAACTCCAGGGAATGGATTAGTCAGTGCCTGCCTAATGGAGAAGGGCCCTCAGTGCAGCCAGGCTTGAGATGGGGTTATGTTATAGCAGGAAACCTGGGGATGTGTCCCCATGGTCTGAGAGGGTCATATCTGGCACGACTGACAAGAGGTAAGTTCTCAGTTTGTTGAATCTCCTATATATGGTACAACTTATAAGACAGACAGTAGGCTGCTCAGTGATGCAGACAGAATATTTGCTTTGGTTTCTGAGAAATGGGAACAGGTTTATTCTCCTTCCCAAGTGTGTGGCAAGTATCTCCCCCTCTGCTCATGACAAAAAGTGACGGTATTCACATCCATAGTTCCCTGCTATTATCCTACAATTTTCCTTTGGTGGTTGACCCTCGAGCTTAGTATGAGCTGAGGTTGGTATGAAAGCCAAGAAATTTAATGGGCTTCATTAGCAGCTTTCCCTGGAAGTGAGAGGATAATGCGATCCTGCCTGGGTGAGAGATCACATCTAGAATATTAAGCTAGATTTTACTCACCACTTAACAGGAGAGAACTAATCATTTGGACAGTGTCCAGGAGGTGCTGAGCAGGGTGTGAAGCAGCTGTGCTCATGAGCCTTACTGGGTCCTAAGTATGTATAGTGTGTAAATAAAGACTTGGGGGTGGGGACAGGGAAGTGATCTTCGAGTCTAAGGAGGGATGTTATGTGGAAGAGAGAACAGATTTGTTCTGCTTGACTTTAGCTGTGTGGTACAGTCAACAGAACACTGGGCCTGGAGTCAGAAAGATCTGCGTTGAACTTCAACCTCATACACATGTGAGCTGTATGGACAAGTCACTTAACTCTGTCTGTCTCTGTCTGCCTCATTCTCCTTAACTATGAAACAGAAATACTAACAGGCCCTATCTTTCAAGGTTGTTGTGAGGATCAAATGAAACAATATTTGTAAAAAGTTTGTCATAATACTTGGAAGAGAGTAAGAGCTATATCAATGCTTATTTACTTAAACTCTCCTGCCTCCAATAATAATAGGTAGCAATGAAGAAAATTTGTCATTAATTTAAAAAATTTTTTTCTTCATAATTAGAGTTATTCTATAATGGAATGAACTATCATAAGAGATGGTTCATTTCTCCTCACTGGTGGTCCATGTTAATGTAGAACAGACCATTTTTCAGATTGGTCTCAAGCCAAAGGCTTGAGATTCTGTGAGGGAGAAAAGGAAAATTTCAAAACTTTCTCTGAATTATTAAAATGACTTCATAACCATATTGAGATGAAGAAGCTAGACAAAGACATGGTTAGTTCCTTTTCTATGCTCAATAACTAAAATTCCAAACCAAATTAAGAAAAGGATAGAGGTACAATTAGATTTACAAATAATCAATAGCTAAAAAAAAAAAAAAAAAAAGAATAATTTAGAAGTTCTGGCTTGAGTGAACAAGATAGAAGAAAAATGTATACATTGTCAGCCTCTCTAGTTTGGAACTATGCTCAAAAAGTTATCAAACTGTGCATACCCTTTGATCCAGCAGTGTTACTACTGGGATTATATCCCAAAGAGATTATAAAGAAGGGAAAGGGACCTGTATGTGCACGAATGTTTGTGGCAGCCCTTTTTGTAGTGGCTAGAAACTGGAAACTGAATGCATGTCCATCAGTTGGAGAATGGCTGAATAAATTGTGGTATATGAAAATTATGGAATATTACTGTTCTGTAAGAAATGACCAACAGGATGATTTCAGAAAGGCCTGGAGAGACTTACACGAACTGATGCTGAGTGAAATGAGCAGGACCAGGAGATCATTATATACTTCAACAACAATACCATATGATGACCAGTTCTGATGGACCAGGCCAACCTCAGCAACAAGATCAACCAAATCATTTCTAATGGAGCAGTAATGAACTGAACTAGCTATGCCCAGAAAAAAAACTCTGGGAGATGACTAAAAACCATTACATTGAATTCCCAATCCCTATATTTATGCACACATGCATTTTTGATTTCCTTCACAAGCTAATTGTACAATAATTCAGAGTCTGATTCTTTTTGTACAGCAAAATAATGTTTTGGTCATGTATACTTATTGTGTATCTAAGTTATATTTTAATATATTTAACATCTACTGGTCATCCTGCCATCTAGGGGAGGGGGGGGGGTAAGAGGTGAAAAATTGGAACAAGAGGTTTGGCAATTGTTAATCCTGTAAAGTTACCCATGTATATATCCTGTAAATAAAAGGCTATTAAATAAAAAATTAAAAAAAAAACAAAAACAAAAACAAAAACATTGTCAGCCTCTCTTCTTAATTCTGCTCACCAATTTCCTTAAAAAATAAACAAAAAAACCCCCAAGCATTTCTTTCTCTCATCTCTCCTTCATTCTCTGCAGTGAGTAAAAGAAAAAAAAACTAATAACAAAGATGCAAAATCAAGCAATCTTCATTTCTCATTCATAAAGTAAGGAGATATTCAGAAGGAAAGGTTTTATGATTTGTGGGAAGATGTGGACAAGAATCAAGCAGAATAAGTTGTGGTTATCTAGTGATTTGTTCCCTTGGGGAAAAAATGATCATAGTGATGATATTATGGAGTTATTTAAGCACTGAAGTTAAGGGAGGAGATTGGACTTGAACTAGATTATTGCTAAAATCCATTTCAGGCCAAAAATTCTTTTATCTTTAAATTGGACCATGTTCAAGGACTGGAGAAGTCAATTGAAAAATAATACTTTGGTCTAATTATAGCTTTGTAATAAAACTCATTGTCCATATGGTCTTAATTTGCATATGCTCTTATTTGGGGAAGTTGTGTTTGAGGAAGGAGAAAGAGTGAAAAAAAAAAAAAAACTTCTTCATCCCTTATGTTTATTTGTATTTAATAATGAATGGCTCCATTTGCACTGATTCTAAGTCTTTACTCAAAAGTGAACAAGATAGAAGAAAAATGAAAAGTTAGCCTGTTTTCTTAAGGCTTTAATTCTGCTTACTAACTTCCTTAAAAACAAAAGTAAAAAACCCCAAACACTTTTTTTTTCTTTCCCTCTCACCTCTTCTTCATCCCCTGCAATGAGTAAAAGAAAAAGAAACAATTCTTGTAACAAATAGGCAAAATCAAGTAAACAAATTCATCCTCTCGTTATTTTCAAAAATGTATGTCTCATATATTTTGGGACAATACCTATCTGGCAGAATGTGGGTAGAAGGCTTTTTTGAATAGGTTCTTCTGCCGCTGAAGTCATGGTTGGCCACTGAATTATTCAATTCCTAAGTTTTTCAGTTGTTTGTCTTTATGATATTGTTTGTATTATACAAATTGTTCGCCTAGTTCTGCTTCCTTCACTCTGAATCAGTTCATAGTACACTTCCTAAGCTTTTATGAAACTTCCCTTTCTCCATTCTTTTTTGTTGTTTTTGTTTGTTTTTGGTGAGGCAGTTGGAGTTAACTGACTTGTCCAATGTCAGTTACATAGCAAGTAAGTGTTAAGTGTGTGAGAGCTCTATTTGAACTCAGGTCCTCTTGACTCCAGGACAAATGCTCTATCCAACTGCGCCATCTAGCTTCCCCTCTTTCTTCTTAAGAAACAGTAATATTACATTATATTTGTATTCCATCATTTAATCAGCCATTACTCTTTAATGGGTAATTACCTCCCTTAGTTTTTAGTTCTGACACCACAAAAAAGCAATAATAAATATTTTCAAACTATAGATCCTTTCTTTGACCTCTTTGGAGGTATAAGTTTAATTATTTAACTGGCTCAAAGATTAAGATAAGGTTTCATTTTGGTAATTTTAACTTTGTTTCCAGAGAGCTTTCTAGAATGTCTGGGCCAATTCACAGCTCCACGAACAATACATCAATGTACTTGTTTTCTCATAGCTTTCCCATCATTTGTAATTTTCCTTTTTTGTTAACTTTGCCAATTTGATAGTTAGTTAGATAAGTTAGAAACTAAAAATTGTTTGAATTTGTACCTAATTGTTAGTGATTTGGAGCATATTATTAAAATGACTACTGATAATTTTAGCTTTTTTATCTGAAAACTGCCTTTTCATAATCTTTGGCTATTCAATAAGTGGGAATGTCTCTTTTTTTTATGAATTTGTATTAGTTCCCTGCTTTCTAGTTTTCTTAGCAGTTTTTGTTTAATTAAATCCTTCTCTCAGTAATTGAGATTTGTAGGTTTATCAAACTTTGGTCTGTGTTTGTTTGCTTCTGTGTATTATATACTTGAATCTGTTCTACTGATCAATCTATTTCTTACCCATCACCTAATGATTTTGATGATTATTGCTTTGTAGTAAGTTTTGACATCTGATTTTGCCTTTCCTTCATATCTTTTTTCATGATTTCCTTTGAGATTTTTGGGCTTTTGTTATCCCATATAAATTTCATTACTTTTTAAAAACTCTATTAAGTAAATTTTAGTTTAGTTTGATTGGTATGGCATTGAATAAGTAAATTAATATGGGTGGAATGATCATTTTAATTGTATTAGTATAGTTCTATCCAAGAACAAGTAATATTTCTCCAGTTGCTTAGGTCTATTTATCAGGAAAGAATATTTTGTAATTCTATTCATGTAACTCCTATTTGTGTATTTGAAGGTAGATTACTGTGGGGCACCTATATTTTAAGATTAAGATATTTCATTTCCAACCCATGTTCAATACTTTCTTCAATGCCCCTATAGAAAAGGGGTTTAAGAGGCAGTCAGGTGGTGCAGAGTTTAAAATGCTGGACATGGAGTCAGGAAGTCCTGAATCTAAATTCTGACTCAGACATTGTCTAACTCTGTGACTGTAAACAAATAATTTAATTTCTTTCAACTTTAATTACCTCATCTGTAAAATAGGGATAATAGCCCCTACCTATGTTGTGAAAATAAATGTAAATATATACATACAAATGTTTTTAAGTACATTGCAAACTTAAAGCATTATATAAATGTTAGATGTTATCATCATTGTTGTTTTTAGTTTTATTACGTTGTGGCCAGTAAAAGATGTTTTAAATATATCTATTCTTCTGCATTTATTTGTGAGGTTTTTATGCATGGTCAATTTTTGTAAAGGTTCCATGCAGTTCTGAAATTATGTGTTCTCCTTTCTATTCCTATTCTTCTTTCATTTTTTTTTTCTTTTTTGGCTGAGGCAGTTGGGGTTAAATGACTTGTCCAAGGTCACACAGCTAGGAAGTGTTAAGTGTTTGAGGACAGATATACAAGCAATCTAATATGGGTTAAATGTATGCAATTCTTATAATCTTGGACTGAAAGGCTCATTATAGTATTATTGTGTATTAATTCATTTAATATTTTCTTTAAATATTTAAATGTTATCCTTTATTGAAGACTATGTTAAGTACTTATATTAATTCATTATAGTTTCATTGAGCATAATGTAGTTTCCCTATTTAAATCTAATTTTACTTTTTCCTCATCCAAAGTATGACTATTACTCTTTTTTTTAATGTAGCTGTAGAATAACTCTAGCCTTTTTTCTTTTTTTTTATACTAGATTTTACTCCAGCCTTTTATTTTAATTTTGTGTTCATCTTAAGTTTCACTTGTATTTCTTTGTAAACAATATGTCATTTGGTCCTTTTTTTCTTCTTCTATCCATTCTATCTTCTCTCTTTTTTTGGATGAGCTTATTCCATTCATATTTATAGCTATTATTGTTAATTGTGTGTTTCTAAACTCCTTTTAAAGAACACTTTTTTCACCCTTTTTAATTCTTGTCCATCTTTGATAAAGTGGAATGATAAAATAGCAATCTGTGCTTCATGCAGTCAACTTTTACTCCTCTTTCTTTCTTCTCTTCCCTTCACTCAAAAACCAAAATAGACTCTCATTATTTATTTCATTTTTTTGTAAACCTCTTGCATAATCAACCCATGAAGTTAGAGTTTTATTTAGTTTAGGAGTAATCCCTCCCTAATTTAACCCTCTCTCTAATTATCTTCTTTCTTTCTCTCTATTTCTCCCAGTTTCCTTATTGTGTTTGTATAAAATGTATTTCCATATAAAACTCTTTGTGTGTGGCTGGCCATGTCTACTATCCTTTGATCATTGAGATCAAAGTGTGACTCAAGTGACATTTGCATGCCTCACTCCTTTCTGCTTGTTTTATACTCTTAGACTTGTTATTCCAGATTATATGAGATAGTAAAAAAGCAAGAAAGTGGTCCTGACAGGCTTCAAAATACAGCTGGGATAGGAGGTAGAATAGGGTTATAAGGCATGATGGAAAGTGAGGAAAGAGAAGGAACATATCAGTAATTCTTAGTTCATAACTCCAAATGCACTAGAAGATATACAATAAATATGTCACTTTAGCTTGAAAAAAACTTGGTTTGCTTATGGATTGGGATATTGGAAACAGTGCTGCTTGTGAGGTATTACAAATTAGTGCAACTTTCTATGTTCTTTCACCATTTCTCTTCAATGTAATTCCACTTAAATAAATACAAAATTTTCTATGTTCAATTTGTTCCCCAATAAATCAATTGTGCTTGAGCAAATTTAATATTTCAAAACAAACGTTTAGCATAACTTACTGAAATCATATGTTTTTAGGTTTTCACATTTCTCTTTATACTTGTATTAGCATATCAATGTTTTTCTCATCTCTGGTCTTTTCTTCAGCAATACTTGGAAGTCTTTTATTTCATTTAAAATCTCTTTAATTCTTTTATCTTAATACTCAACTTTATTGGGTAAATTAGTTTTGGTTGTAATCCTATGTCCTTTGTCTTTTGGAATTTCATATTTCAAGTCCTCTTCTTTATAGTAGTTTGTATCAAATTTTGTGTACTTTTCACTGTTACTCTTTGGTACTTTTTTTCCTGAATGTTTGTAGTTTTTGTTTTGTTTCTTAAATTTGACCTAGAAGCTTTGGATTTTGGCTTTGCTATTCCTTGGAATTTTAAGTTTGGGGTTTCAGGAAGTGAAGAATATATTCTAGTTTCTCTTTACTTTTTCATTCTAATAGATCTGGGGACTTTTCATTTATAATTTCTTAAAATATGGTAACTAGGCTCTTTTTATTGGTCTTGACTTTTTAGTCAATCCAATGATTTTTTGACTTTTTTCTTGACCTGTTTTCCAGGTCATTGAAAAAATATGGGATATGTTATATTTTCTGCCTTTTGTCAGTCTCTTGATTCTGTTTTAATATTTCTTGTTGTTTTGTGGAGCTATTAACTTTTGTATGGTTCATTCTAATTTTAAAGAAAGTTTTTGAGTCAAATTTTTGTGCTTTTTTTAATAAATCATAAATTATCCTTCCAGATCTTTACTCTAGTGCTCTCATCTTATATTCAATTCTTTTGTCAATAATAATAATAGCATTTATATGGCATTTTAAATTTTGCAAAGCACTTTATAAAGATTATCTCATTTTATCCTTAGCTGTCCTATTCTTATTTCTTGATGAGGAATTTGAGACAAACAGAGGTTAAATGATTTGCCCAGGCTTATATAGTTAGTAACTAATTATCTTAGGATATAAATTACTTAACTGCCTCTGCAAGAAATCTCATTTAATTTATAATATGATTTTTAAACTCTTGCTTTACATCTTTCAGGAATTCTAGTTGATCTTGTGTCTAGTTGTGTTTTACTTAGAGGCTTTACTTGTAGATATTATAGAATTGGCCTATTTTTCTGACTCTGGCTCCTTAATTTCAAAGATATTGTTTCTGTTATTCCAGCCTAGTTTAACTAAATTAACTAAAATTTAATTTTGTGTTAGTCCCAACTCTGTGAATTTCTGAAGAGAATGTTGGCCCTGATCTGTATTTTCTAGAGTCTTGTTGCTCCCTTCTTTGAGTTTTGAGTGATTTATTTATGAAGGATCCCAGGGACTGCTCAGTCTGTGAACCTTTAAGCTTTTAGTGTTCCCTAAGAAGTTTTGTCTAAACTTTGATAGTTGCTTTACTAATATAACCTTTAAAACTCTTAAATTTTGTTTGCTTCTGGATGACACTGCTGTAGACTTGAACTTGTTTGGAACATCAGTAAATTACTTCTGGTTCTGCCCTCTGTCAGCTAGCTAAAAGGCTTTCCAGGTTTAAAGTGACAAAAATCTTGGACTGAACTCCTTTCTCTCCTTATTTAGTTGCAAGCACCAGTTCAAGTTTGTGGACTGAATCTACAACGTTAATTCAGGGTCAGAGCCTCATCTCAGTCCTGGTCCATGCTATATTCCCTGGACGCCTCCTTTTAGGAATAAAATAAATTAGAAAATAGTTTCAACAAAACTTTTATTTTTTATTGATTTTCTTAAAGTTTTATATTTTTAAACCATTTGCATAGATAATTTTCAATATTCACTCTTGCAAAACCCTGTGTTCCAAATTTTTTCCCTCTCTTCCCCCCATCCTTCTTCCCCTAGACAGCAAATAATCCAATATATGTTAAACATGTGTAATTCTTCTATACATATTTCTACAATTATTATGTTGTACAAGAAAAATCAGATCAAAAAGGAAAAAAATGAAAAAGAAAACAAAATGCAAGCAAACACATAACAAAAAAGAGTTGAAAATACTATGTTGTAATGCACCCTCAGTTCCCACAGTCCTCACTCTGGGTGCAGATAGCTCTCTCCATCACAAGACCATTGGAACTGACCTGAATCATCTCATTGAAAAGAGCCACATGCATCAGCATTAATCATTGAATAATCTTGTTGTTGCCATGTACAATGATCTCCTGGTCCTGCTGATTTCATTTCACATCAGTTCATATAAGTCTCTCCAGGCCTCTCTGAAACCATCCTGCTTATTGATTTTTATAGAACAATAATTCCATGACATTCATATACCATAACTTATTCAGCCACTCTTCAACTGAACCAACTGCTCAGTTTCCAGTTTCTTGCCACTACAAAAAGGGCCAGCAAAACCTTTGTTAAGAATTCTAATTGTGTGTGTAGCCAGGCTTCCAACCAAGTCTGGTGGATTTTGTGTACCTGTAATGTTAGATGGTGCCAGACATTCATTTCTTCAGAAGAGGCAGGTGGATGGAGGACACTCCATGGGGGCAGAGAGACTTAGAAATAACAGTCATGTGTGGAAAACTGGTCCTATCATATTTCTGAAATTGCTTGCTTCCCTAGAGGCTGCTAGAATAGCTTTCCTTTGTGATGTTGGATCTTCCTTCATGATTTGATATATTCTAATCAGCTGACTTTTCTGAACCTGTTTCTTGTTTGCTTAAATAAATGAGTTTATTTATTCTTTATTATTTGTGATCTTTTCTTTTTTAAATTTAATTTAAATTTTTGTGATGGTCTTTTTTGAAATGTATTTGGTTGGAAAGAACAGCTACTATATTTCTTAAGAGTGACTTTCCTCCTGAAACTAATCTTTATCCCTTTATCAATGTCTTAAGGAGTAGACAGATAATTTCAACCTGATATTCCTCTTGGAGGTAGGTGAGGAAGGAGCAAGTGCCTAGTGATGGCCTTTCTTCTGACTTCTCTCAAGGCAGAAATCACAATTTCCTTTAGAGAAGAATTGCCTCAGATTCACCCCACCCATGAACTGTATCACCATATTTAGATAACCTATTTGGATATACTTATATTACACATATACTTAGACTTTAAATATCACATTTTACTATTTATATTATTACTATATGCACAAGAAATTCCAAGTCTGATATTCTTTCCAGGATCACTATATTTTTTCTCAGTCTTGCAAATTTTTTTGTACAAATGGCACAAAAACAACCTTCAGCAGTTTATTTTATTAACTCTGATTTGTTTTTTTTTTTTCAAGGCTAGTAGGCCTTCAAAGGTTTATATTTTCTTTATGTTACAGTATAGTTTTCACTTACATATGCTGAATTATCATGGCTTTCAGCCAAACTTGAATTTCTTTCAGATTATTATTTTTCTTCCCAGGAATTATTAAAATAAGTCCATGAAGATGATTTCCTTAAGTATATTTATGTTGCATAGATGAGCACTCCTTAAAAGTATACTTGAATATTTATTACATTGCCACATAAATCTGACTTTATTATAAGGATCTCTTTACTAATGGATTGTTTTTCATTTCCTGAAAAGGGAAGCTGATAATGCCAAGGCATCTCAGGTTCTATTGCTGATGATTGATTTGAGGAAAATTACTCCCTATATCAAGCTGGGTCTGTGAATGTGAATGGGAAAAATTATAAATTTATTTCAATAAGGGATTGAATTTCCTCTGTAATTTTATGTATCTTATATCATGTTTTTAAAAATATTATTCTGAAAATTCTGAAATTACCATAGTGCCAAAGGAGTTCATGACACACATAAAAAAAAAGATTAACCCCTATTAAGACAATTTCTCCATGCTTTAAATAAGTATTTAATAGTTACTGGTTTTGTAATCAATGACTAGGATCGTCCAAAGGATTCTAGGCTCACAGGAACTAGTGTCTCTGACTCTGACACTCTGGAGATCAGTTTCCCTCTTCATCTTATTTCCTTCATCTAGAGTTTCTGTATAAAAATCTACTAATATATTGTGATATAATAACTCATTTCTGGGTTTCTACAAGTCTTGCATAACAGAATCCTTTAGCTACTCAAGGTGTTAATGTGTACTGAGTATGAGGAAGGCTTTATTTTTTATCAGAACTGTAAACTCTAAGACAGCTTTTTTTTTTGTTTTTTGTTTATTTTTAATATTTTATTTTTCCAAATACATGCAAAGATAGTTTTCAACATTCACCTTTGCAAAAATTTATGTTCCAAATTTTTCTCTCTCTTCTCCCTTCTCCCCCTTCCCCAAGACAACAACAATTTAATATAGGTTAAATATGTGCAATTCTTATAAACATATTTCCATATTCATTATGCTGAGCAACAAAAAAATCAGATCATAGAGAAAAACAAGCACAAGAAAGGAAAAAAAAAAGCAAACAACAGAAAGGTGAAAATACTATGCTTTAATCCACAATGAGTCTTCATAGTTCTATCTCTGAATGTGGATGGCGCTTTCCAACACAAGACTATTGGAATTGTCTTGAATCACCTCATGGTTGAAAAGAGCCAAGTCCATCACAGTTGATCATCATATAATCTTGTGACTCTGTACATTGTTTTCTTGGTTCTGCTCACTTCACTTAGTATCAATTCATATAAGTCTTTCCAGGCTTTTTTGAAATTAGCCTCTTCATCATTTCTCACAGAACAATAATATTCCATTACATGCACATTCCATAACTTATTTAGCCATTGCCCAATTTTTGGGCATCCACTCAATTTCCATTTCCTTGCTACTTCAAAAAGTGCTATTACAAATATTTTTGCATATGTTGGTCTTTTTCCAACCATTCTGGAGAGCAATTTGGAATTATGCCCCAAAAGTTATCACACTGTGCATATCCTTTGATCCAGCAGTGTTACTACTACTGGGCTTATATCCCAAAGAGATAGTAAAGAAGGGAAAGGGACCTGTATGTGAAAAAATGTTTGTGGCAGCCCTCTTTGTAGTGGTTAGAAACTAGAAACTGAATGGATGCCCATCAATTGGAGAATGGTTGGGTAAATTGTGGTATATGAATGTTATTAAATATTATTGTTCTGTAAGAAATGAGCATCAGGATGATTTCAGAAAGGCCTGGAGAGACTTACACGAACTGATGCTGAGTGAAATGAGCAGGACCAGGAGATCATTATACACTTTAGCAACAAGACTATATGATGATCAATTCTGATGGAGGTGGCCCTCTTCAACAATGAAGTTCCATTTGTTCAGAAAGTGACCCATCTACATACACCCAGAGAGAGGACCATGGGAATAGAGTGTGGACTACAACATAGCATTTTCACTCTTTCTGTTATTGTTTACTTGCATTTTGATTTCTTTCCCAATTTTTTTTTCTTTTTGATGTGATTTTTCTTGTGCAGCAAGATAACTGTATAAATATGTATACATATATTGGTTTTAACATATATTTTAACATATTTAACATATATTGGACTACCTGCCATCTAGGGGAGGGAGTGGGAGAAGGAGGGGAAAATTTGGACCAGAAGGTTTTTCAAGGGTCACTGTCAAAAAATTACCCATGCATATATTTTGTAAATAAAAAGCTTTAATTAAAAAAGTCATGTTATGAAAGAAAACATAGATCTATATATCCCCATTACCTTAAATAAAACCTTAAGGAAAATCTAGATTCAGACACAATCAATTCTTTCTCTGGGTATGGATAGTATTTTTCACCATAAATACTTCAGAGTAGTTATCTTTGTATTGCTGAGAATAGTAAAGTCATTCACATCTGATCATCTGAAGATATTGCTATTATTTTGAACCTAATGCATTTTATTTTGCTTGTGCTCATGGAGGACTTTCCAAATTTTTCTGGGAGCATCCTAATCATTTCTTTTATAGAATAATAGTATTCCTTCATAATCATATACCACACAGATATTCCCCATTGATGGGTATCCCTTTGATTTCCAATTCTTTGCATTGAGAAAAGAGCTGCTATAAATATTTTTGTACATATTGGTTCTTTTCCTTTTTTAAAAAAAATCTCTTTTGGGATATATTCTTAGCAGTGGTATTGTTAGGTGAAAGAATATGCATGATTTTATAGCCCTTTGGGCATATTTCATATCTTTTGATCATTTATCAATTGGATAATCCCTCTTATTTTTTATAAATGTTATTCAGTTCCCTATATATTTGGGAAAAGAAGCCTTCATCAGAAAAACTTGCTTCAAAATTCTCTTTACAATTACTATTGCTAACCATATTCCCTCCCCCCTTTTATTCTATTCTCTCTCTCTTTTCACACTGTCCCTACTCAAAAATGTTTTGCTGACCATCCTTCCCCCAATATGCCTTCCCTTCTAACACCCTCCTCCTTGTCATGCCCCTTCCCCTCCTACTTTCCTGCAGAATAGGATAAATCTCTATACCGATATTGAGTATGTATGTACACAAATTCTTGCAATGAATGTGTATAGTCAAACAAACAAGTTTCTTCATTGGCCATGTCCAAAAATATGTCATTTTATATAATGAATCCTTCCTTCTCTATTAGAAAATAGAACATTTCCTCATGAGTCTTTTGTGATTGGAGCTGGTTATTACACTGATCAGAATTCTTAACTTTTTCTTTACACAATTGTTGTTATGTAAATTCTCCTAATTCTGCTCTCTTTACTGGGCATCAGTTCATACAAACTTTTTCAGGTTTCATCGAAACTTGCCCCTTCACTATTTCTTTCATCAGTATTCTATCATATTCATATAACACAATTCATTGTGCCATTCCACAATTTATAAGCATTCTCTTCTAGTCTTTCTCTGTATAAAATATGAACTGTCAGAAATATTTGTATACTATGGATGCTGTCCCTTTTTATTTCTTTGGTGACATAATGTTAATAACTGGGCAAACAGGTATTTATTCACAATGTAATGATTTTTAGGCATAGTTCTGAATTATTATCCAGAATGGTTAGATCAATTTATAATTCTACCCAGCTCTATTATAAAAATAGTAATTATTTAATTTTTATTTAAAGTATATGCCATTATGTAATTATTTTCATATAGCTCCTCCAACATTTGTCATTCTCTTTTGGGGGGGGGGAGGTGGAATCAGCTTTGCTAATCTGATGGGTGTGAGATGAAAACTCAAAGTTGCTTTAATTTGCATTTCTATAATTTTTAGTAATTTGTGTATTTTTTTTAAAACGTGGCTGCTGAGGGGCAGCTAGATGGTGCAGTGCATAAGAGTGCCAGCCCTCAGATCAGTTCAAATTTGGCTTCAGACACTTAATACTTCCTAGCAGTATGACCCTGGGCAAGTCAAAAAAAAAAATGGCTACTGAAACTTTTATTTTTTTTTCCTTTAAAATTTACCTCTTCCAATACTTTGACCATTTATTTGTTGAAGAATTGACTTACACTTGTAAGCTTGAATCTATTTCTTGATTATTTTGGAAAGAAGACCTTTATTAAAGAAATTTGTTGCGAAGGTTTTTTTTTTCTCTCTTCTATCACTTGCTTTCCCTTCTAATTTTAGCTCCACTGGTTTTGTTTATGCAAAAACTTATGAATTTCATATGATTAAAGTTGTCTATTTAATCTTGTGTGATGTTCTCTATCACTTGTTTATTCATGAATTTTTCCCTTACCTATTGATATAAAACACAAATTCTTCCTTGCTCCTTTATTTATCATGTAGCATTTTATATCTCAAGTCCTATATCCATTTGATGGTTATCTTGTATGTGACTAATTAATCAATCAATAAATATTTATTAAATGCCTGCTATGTGCCAGGCATTGTGCTAAGTGCTGGAGTAAATGGACAAAAGGCAATCCCTGCTCTTAAAGAGCTTACAATCTAATGGAGGAGATGATATGCAAACAAATTTATACAAAGCAAAGTATATACAGGATAAATAGGAAATAATGAACAGAAGGCAGGCACTGGCTTTAAGAAGTGATGAGAAAAGTTTCCTGTAAAATGTGAGATTTTAGTAGGAACTTAAAAGAGTACGGAGAGATCAATAGTCAAAGCTGGGAAGAAAGTTCCAAGCATGAGGAATAGCCAGAAAAGTGCACGTAAGTGAAAAAATGTGTGTGTGTCACAGTCAGGAGGCCAGTGTCATTGGTGTAAAAAGACTGGAAAGGTAGGAGGAGGCTATGTTATGAAAGACTTTGCATGCCAGAGAGTATCTTGTACCTGCACCTGGAAGCACTTTATTGAGTAGTGAGGTGACATGATTGTACCTGTATTTTAGAAAATTGCTTTAATGGCTGAATGGAGGATGAACTGGAACGGGGAGAGATTTGAGACAGACAGACTCATTGTTATTGCAGTAATCAAAGCATGAGGAAATGAGGGCTTACTTTACAATAGTGGCAGTGTCATAGGAGAGTTGGAGGTATGTTTGAAAGATGTTGTAAAGGTGCAATCTACAGGTTTTTGGCAATAGCATAGATATGGGGTGGAGTGGAGGGGAACCATGAGGGAGGACTCCTTGATTGTGATTCCAAGAGACTGGTAGGGAGATGTTCTCCTCTACAATAATAGGGAAGGTAGTAGGGAGGTGGGGTTAAGGAGGAAAGATAATAAGTTTTCTTTTCTACATGTTTCGTTTTTTTTTTTTTTTTCCTTTTCCTGAGGCAATTGGGGTTAAGTGACTTGCCCAGGGTAATACAGCTAAGAAGTGTTAAGTGTCTGGGGCCAAATTTAAACTCAGGTCCTCCTGACTTCAGAGCTGGTACTGTATCTACTGTGTCACCTAGCTGCCCCACATGTTTCATTTAAGATGTCTATTGGACATCTAGTTTGAGATGACTGAAAGGCAGTTGGATACATAAGTATGAAGATCAGCAAAGAGTTTGGGGCAGGATAGATAGATGTGATAATTATTGGCATGGAGATGGCAATTACATTCATGGGAAATAATCAGACCACTAAGTAAAGTGTAGGGACAGAAGAAAAGGCCAGGACAGAACTCTGAGGGACAACTATAATTATAGAATGTGATCTGGAAGAGAATCCAGCAAAGAAAACACAAAAGAAATAGATAGGTAGAAGGAGAACCAGGAGAAAATGGTGTCCAGAAAACCTAGATAGAAGAGATTTTCATGAAATCAACAGTCACAATCTGCAGACAGGTCAAGGAGAATGAGAGTGATAAAAGGCCTTTAGATTTGGCAATCAGAGATGAATGGGAACTTTGGAGAGAGCAGTTTCAGTGCAATAAGATTGGAAACCAAATTACAAGGAGTTAAGAAAGTGAGAGGAATGAAAGTGGAGGCACTTATTATAAATGGCTTTTTCAAGGAGTTAAGCAATTAAAAGCAAAAATGATATAGGATGACATCAGGGATCTACTAAGAGTTTTTTTTTTCAAGATAAGAAAAATGTGGACATGTTTGTAGCTAGTAGAAAATAAGCTATTTGAGGAAATTTTGGAAATAAGAAAGGGAATGACAGAGGGGGCAATTTCTTGGAGAAGATGAGATGGATTGGGATTATCTAAACAGGTAGATTGAGGTTAGTCTTGGTAAGGAATAAAACCCTTTCATTTGAGACAGGGTAAAAGAAGGGAAAGTGACGAAGACATCTGAGTTATAGGGGTTGAGGAAGAGGGAAGAAGAGGGATCTCATGGTGAATGGTCTCAATTTTTTTTCTGTAAAACTTAAGACAAAGTTCTCAGCTGTGAAAATGTGGGAAGGAGCGGCCATGGGAGGCTTGAGGAGGGATGAAAAAATTTGGAAGAGTCATGAAAAGGTGTGGAAGACTTGCTATGGAGAGTGGGATATTGAGTTGAGAAACAAGGTATAGTAAAATTGCCTTACTGATTCAGTAAGGGTCCAGTTGAGACTATATGGTAAATTTGTAGTAGACCATTCAGAATGGTCACATGATTTTCTCCATCCTCATTCAGCACATGAGAGTGATTCCAAGATAAGAAGGAGCACAAACTAAAATATAGTAAGGAGACTAGTGATTCTAGACAACAATTCAGAGTTGATTTGGTTCATCAAGAAGTCAAGATGTGAAGAAGAGACAATGGCTAGTTCAAGGAAGATGGCCTGTGAGAAAAATGAAAGGTTAAGAATTAGAGATCACAGTGTGGATGAAGGCTATCATTTTGAAAAGGAAGACAGAAGGGAGAGGAGGTCTATACATAATTTCTGGCAGACTGCTTTCTAGTTTTCCTAGCACTTGTAACGATTTTGTCAGTCTTCCCATTAACTGTGGTCTGTGGGTTTATAAAATACTAGGCAATTCTCTTTTGTTTGTCTTTTATGTGATGTATTTAATTTCTTCCACTGATCAACAATTCTTTTTTTTAAACCAGTAGCAAATATTTTTGATGATTTGTAGTAAATTTGAGATTTAGTATTGTTAGATCTCCCTTTTCTTCTAATTTTTCCCATGACTTTTCTTGAGATTCTTGGACTTTGGGAGAAAGCCATTATTTAACTCTCCTAGAAAATTTATGAGATGAAAAAACTGTACAGTTACACATAAATATTTAAATAGCCCATTAGGCTCCTAAATAGAAAGTAAATATACTTTGTGGACTTCCAAAGAAGTAATGTGTCTGAGTATCTAAAGGTAATAGTAGAGAGAGACTGCAAGGTTCTGATCTTCTGCTACCTCATGATGTGATTCATCCCCATGTTCTTCATGTCCTGGATCCACTTCTCTAGTTTCAGAAGCTATCTTTCTTCTCTGAAAAAGGAGGAAATCTTCTTCCAAGAACCGGATGGCCAGACTCTAAAACCTGAGAACTCTCAAATTTGGAATTATTCATAAAGTAACCTCAAACATTGTTACTATGCAGGAAGTCTCTCTTTCTAGCTAAAAAGAGAATGTATATAGAGAGAAAATGGAAATCATGACATGAGCCTTGTAGATCACCACATTAGTAGCTGAGATTTATATCAAGCTATCTAATTATCTTTCCATATATGTAAACATATATACATACATCTATACAATATGTGTATATGCATAATATACATACATACACATATATGTATGTATATATATGGAGAATCAGAATAAAGGAGAATAAAAATAGGCAGTTAAGGGTGGGAAGAGATCCAAGAGAAGGCTATCATGAAACCAGACTGGAAAAATTAGACAATATTAAAGGCTGAAAGGAAGCCATACTTAGAGTTAGAAATTGACAGCGTTTGGATATGGACTACTGTTGTTTCTCTAAAGAACATTTTCCAGGTCACTTTTAACTATTTAAAATACAATTCCTATTCCATTATTTTTTTTCATTGTAGTGAAAACTTTTGATTTGGAGTCAGAGAATTTGTTTTCAAATCTTGACTCTGTAACAAATTAGCTTTGTTTCTTTGGACAATTCACTTAATTTCCTGTGGTTTCAGTTTCTTGTTATATAAAATTAGGAAGTTGAACTAGATCAAAGCTTCTTAAATTGGGGTCAAGTAACTGAATGTGGGGGTTGTGAAATTGTGATTTATTATCAGTAAATGTTTGATTTGCATAATATTTTATATACATTTATAATCAGGAGGAGTAACAATTGAAAAAAAATTAAGAAGCTTTAGTATAGATGACCTGTGAAGTTCATCCTCATTCTATCAGTCATCCCATAATTTTACTTTGATATCTTGAAATTGATATTTAGAAGGTTTTTACATTCATAAAGTTCATCTTCAAGTGTTACAAAATGTGGAAATATTTGGTATACATGTGTTTTGAAACTTCATTTCAGAATGCTAAAAATTTAACTTTATTTCAGCCTTGTGCCTGATAGAAGTTCAGTGATGGATTCGCCAGAAAAAAACAGAATAGCGGTAAGAAATGGTACTTAAAGGGGCCTTTAAACATTATTTTGATTAGTATATATATATATATATATATATATATATATATGTATATATATAACATCTCAATTTGATCAGCACTGAAACTGTTTAAATATACATGAATTTGAAATTAGTTATAATTATCATTTTAGATTTCCAATAGTTTATTTTTCCAATTCATGAAAAGATAATTTTCAACATTCATTTCTGTAAGATTTTAAGTTTCAAATTTTTTCTCCTTCTCTATTGTCTCCTCCTTCCCAAAGACTGCAAGCAGTCTCATGTAGATCATATATATACATTCATTTTAAACTTTTCCATATTAATCTTGTTGTGAAAGAAAAATTGGAATAAAAGAAAAAATCAGAAAGAAGAAACAAACCAAAAACAAAGTAAAAATAATATGCTTTGATCTACATTTATTCTCCTATAGATCTCTATCTAGAGGCTGATGGCATTTTCCATCCCAAGTCTATTGGAATTGTCTTGAATCACTGTATTGCTAAGAAGAGCCAAAGCCAATCATTACAAAATCTTGTTGTTACTGTGTACCATGTTCTCCTGGATCTGCTCACTTCACTCAACATCAGTTCATGTAAACCTTATCAGGCTTTTCTGAAATCAGTCTACTCATAATTTCTTAAAGAAAAATAACATTTTATTATATTCATATACCATAATTTATTAGCCATTCCCCAGTTGATGGGCATGCACTCAATTTCCAATTCCTTTCTACCACAGAAAGAGCTGCTAAAAACATTTTTTGCACAAGTGGGTCCTTTTTCCTCTTTATAATCTCTTTGGTTTACAGCCCCAGTAGTGATACTGCTGGGTCACAGCAGTATATATATAGTCCTTTGGACGTAGTTCAAAATTGCTCTCCAGAATGGGCTGTCTGAGTTCACAATTCCACCAACAATGTAGTAATGTCTCAGTTTTTCCACATCCCCTCCAAAATTTATGTTAAATTAATTAATTATTAACAAAGATTTTCTACATCATCAAGTAGAATGAAGATTCCATTAAGGAATGAGAAAGAAAGAAACCATTATGATAATAGAACTTGCTGATTATTAAACCCTTAGTGTGGACTCAAATTCACAGAATCTCCATATAAATCCCAGTTTTTTATGAGCTCTCAATTCCTTCATAATTATATCCCCATACTAAATGTCTGTCAGTGGTCACTATATTCTTATGGCATTCACATCTTTCAAGCTTTCAATCCAGAGTCATTATTTCCTATGGAGAACACTTTAGAACATGCATTAACAATTCAAAAACATTTATTTACATTGCTCTGATTACAAATACATAGAAGAATATGCCTCTAAATTCTTAGTAATGGTTGGAAGAAGGGCTTTTTGCGTGAACTATCAATTTCAGAGTTTCAAAATGTAATTTTAATTGGAAATTTGTTTTGAATCTCTTGGCTATCATGTAGCCTTAACATTAGTGAACTCTGTAAAAATCTTGTAAAATCACAAAAACCATGTTCCCTTTAATCTGCAAAAACCCAGATTCCAAATAGTTTTACATCACCTCAACAGGGAGATAAGCAATACCATTCAAAGGTAAATTAAACTCCTATTAATCTTTTGAGAAGTCACAGTCTCAGGAAAGATTTCATATTCAATTGAGAAATCCTGGTCTGATGAGCTAAGGCTGCCCCAGCCTCGGCCAAGAGGTACTCATAAAATAGGTTTCTTTTTACTTATTTCTTTGCAGAAAATCCAATGTAGGACCCTGCCCACTGAGAAGACATTCTCTTCTCAGTGCCAGCTCCCATTTCAGTAATAGGATTTTGCCACTAAAGAAATCAGTCTCTTAGCAAAACTGGCTTCCTATCCAACAATAAACTTCCATTTTTGCCATCTGAAACTCTTTGGGTTCATGAACAAAGAACCTGCTCCTCTGACCAAAAGGGGATTTCCACAACCCTCTGACTGCCACTAACCTTATCAGCCTCATATTTTTGTCATTCAGAACTGCTATAGGGAGTATTCACATAAATTTTCTTAGGCTGTGCTTTTTTTTTTGGGGGGGGGGATGGGGAGGTCTTTTTCTTTCCTCTTTGTGACAATCATAGATAGATGCTTGTATGATTAATTAATATCTTCAGACCACTGGTTAAGATGCGATTTCAAAGGGTCTACACAATTTGTACCTTTAGACACAAATTGTACTTTTAGAGCACCCTTCTATTTATTGTCTATCTTAACCCAGGGAAAAGTGCTAATTTTAACATTTAGAATTTCTGCCCAAGGCTCCCAATTTGCTTCCTGAAGTTTACTGTTTTATCCCTATTAGTTTACATTTGAAATTATCATTAACCTTGAGGTTTGAAGTAACTGCTGCTTTAGTGATTATCTTTTTTTCTGTTTCTGAAATAAACAATTTGGACAGAAATTAGGACTTGAAGCCTTGGGGCCATACTGACTTAAAATTACTACTTCCTCACATATTTATTTTTTCTTTTGTTTTCTAATTCATGTAAAGGTCACTAACAAGAAGAATAAATTGGGATTTTGAGTATCCATTTCAAAGTAAAATAAACAAAATGGCTCTTGATCTCACTTGTCCCTTTTTGACTTCTGTCTGCTTTTGAAAACAATCTCACTCAAATTTATACAAATGCAAGCCTCTCCAATTGGTAAATAGTCAAAGGATATGAACAGACAATTTTCAGATAAAGAAATTGAAACCATTTCTAGTCCTATGAAAAAATGCTCTAAATTGCTACTATCAGAGAAATGCAAATTAAGGTAACTCTGACGTACCACTACATACCTTTCAGATTAGCTAAAATGACTGGAAAAGATGATGATAA
This sequence comes from Sarcophilus harrisii, assembly GCF_902635505.1. Taxonomy (NCBI): domain Eukaryota; kingdom Metazoa; phylum Chordata; class Mammalia; order Dasyuromorphia; family Dasyuridae; genus Sarcophilus; species Sarcophilus harrisii. The sequence continues at coordinate 245,551,063 of NC_045426.1, forward strand.
ATGTTGAAGGAGATGTGGGAAAATTGGCACACTAATCCATTATTGGGGGAATTGTAAACTGATCCAAACATTCTGGAGAGCAATTTGAAACTATGCTATCAAACTGTGCATACCCTTTGATCCAACAGTGTTTCTACTGGGCTTGTATCCCAAAGAGATCTTAAAGGAGGGAAAAGGACCCACATGTGCAAAAGTGCTTGTAGCAGCCCTTTTTGTAGTGACTAGAAACTGGAGACTGAATTGATACCTATCAGTTGAGTAGTGGCTGAATCAGTTATGGTATATGAATGTTATGGAATATTATTGTTCTATAAGGATGATCAGCTGGATGATTTCAGAAAGGTCTGGAGAGACTATAAGAACAGATGCTAAGTGAAGTGAGTAGAACCAAGAAATCATTATACACGGCAACAACAAGATTATGTGATGATCAATTATGATGGCCTCAGCTCTTTTCAAAAATGAGGTGAGTCAGGCCAATTCCAATAGACTTGTGATATAGAGAGCTACCTGCACCCAGAAAGAGGACTATGGAGACTGAATGTGGATCACCACATAGTATTTTCATTCTTTTTGTTGTTTTTTGCTTGTATTTTGTTTTCTTTTTCATTTTTTCCTTTTTGATGTGATTTTTCTTGGGCTGCATGATGATTGTGGAAATACGTATTGAAGAATTGCACATGTTTAACAAATATTCCATTACTTGCTGTCTAGAGGAGGGTGTGGGGGGAAGCGAGGGAGGAAAAATTTTAGAACATAAGATTTTCCAAAGGTGAATGTATTCTGAAAAAAAAAAAAAAATCCCAGCAAAAACCTCTTTCACACACAGAAAGAAAGCAGAAAGGAAAATTGGAAAGAAAATGCAAGAAAAAATTTTTTTGTTCTTTCAAACAAATGAATGAAGGAAAGAAAATTTCATTTCATTGGTAGAGCTTCAAGAAGTTTCAAGATTTAAACCTACCTCCCTACCAACTCCACATGTTATCTATTTTTATCTGTCTAAAAGCAAGCAACATTCTGTGTTAAAGGGGAGATACTAGTGGATCTGGAGTTAAGAACCCTGGGTTTTCATCTTGTATTTGTTATGCCACAGTCTCTTTTGAACTGTTCTACGAGTTTCCCTCATCTCAGTCTCTTTTAGTTGTAAACCCCGCTTCTGGTCCATTAAGACTAGGAACCATTTACTCTAAGATTATAAATTGTTAGCAAGATAAACAAGAGAGCAGACCTCTTGACTCTTCCCTGTCCTCAAGAATTTATATCTTATTCCTGTCAGACAGGATTGTTTCAGAGTTCTTAGGATTTATAGCCTCCCCTATCCTGACAGAAACTTTCCCGCCCTTTCCATTTTCTTTGTCTCTAGAGGGTATTTAAGAGTTTGAGATTCTCCCATTCATTGCTGGAGGCTGGCTGCTGCATGCAGCATGCTGGATTCCTTGAGATGACAGTCTCCTCCAGCCCTGGGACCAACATGGATTCCTTGGTCCCAGTACATCTTTATCTCTGTCTGACTGGATAATTTGAGATGAGAGTCCTGTCCAGTCAATTATACTCTCCAATTAATAAAATAATAAAAGCGCTCTAATCTCTCTCCTGCCTCAGTTTCTCTGGCATTACAGTATTCACCATTAACTAAGCTATGTGATTTTGACTAAGTCTCATAATTTTCTTGGGCTGCAGATTCGTTTTTAAAATGGAAAGAACACTTTTTATGATGACTTATGTCATCTTTAGCTCTAAAGTCTTAATGCATTAAAAACATTTTTGTACTTTCTCAGGTGTTTATGTTGACATTATTTGTTAAGAGAGCAATTGAGGACCAGAAAGAGTATTCATCTAAATATTGGAATGTGAAGATTGAACCCCCCCAAATATATTAGAATTTCAGGCTGGTGTTGTAAGGCGTCTCAAAAGAATTTGTGGGCTTAAACCAAGAGACAAAATTTTATTACTAGACCATCAACAGTCAGGCTGTCTCAAAAGGGAGTTAGAATTTAACAGGGGAACAATATAACAGAGAGTGAAGATCCCAGAAGGCAGGTTAAATTCCTAATGAGTTAGCCTTTGTGATGCTTAGTAAATGGACTGATTTCTAAAAGGAGTTAGCAAAGGACTTAAACCAGTGAATGGCTGGCTAACTTCCTAAAAAGGGTTAGCTATAGTGACTCTTAGTAAGAAGGCTAATCCTAATGGGCATTTGTGAAGAAGTGGGGTACCAGTAAGTTATTTTATAGAAAAAAGATACCACTGGGGATTGACATCTATAGCTTGGCTTTCTAATTGGATGCAGTAACTGAGGGAATCATAATAATTTTGTCAATGTAAGAAATTCAACAAGGGCCAATAGTAACAAGGCCCAATTAAGGACAACAAAAGGGCCTACTTAAGGACAAGATCATCTTGTTAATGCTTTTCCCTACTTGCTTTAGTAAGTAGCAATGAGAATTCAATTGGGAATCAGTGCAACAAAGGCCCACTTAATTTCCACTTTTCAACAAAAGTCTCCTCCTTTCAATTGTTCTTCTCTATGACCCACCTAGCTACTTTATTCAAGCCATCATAAATTTGCTTTGGAAATTTTAAAGTTATTTTTTCTTTTTTAAATGTTATTTTTATTTTTTTTATCTAACTAGCTTTGGAAAATAAATCTGTCACTCTTACTATATCTCTCTCTCCCCAATCACATTTGGTATAAAAAAACACAGAAAAATAAAGCCCTCAAGCCCTAGTTATGCATTCTGGTAGAACAAATTCCCATATTATTAATTTCCAAAAATATATCTTTTTGAATTTTAAATTCATCACTTCTCTCAAGAAGTGTGTAGTATGTTTGTTTCATTCTTTTGAAAGTATTTATTGTTGCATTGATAAGAATTATAAAATATTTTAAAGATTTTTTCTCTGTTATTGTATAAATTGTTTGCCTATTTCTACTCACTTTCTATCAGTTCTTAGAGATCTTCCCAAATTCCTCTTAAAATTTCCATTTCATCATTTTTATGGTATTGTTGAGAGGTGAGAGATGCCCTAATAGGAACAGGGTTCCCGGGCCAGTGTCGCAGGTTTTTGCAAAAGAATTCCTAATCCCGATCTCCAAGCGAGGTTTTTTTTGGGGAAAAAAAAGGGTTTATTTTCACTGAGAAACAACTTCCCTCAGTGAGCTATTCGAGACAGGAATTACCAAAGGTTTGGGTATAGAATCTTGTCTTTTATTAGCCTTCTATGGTTTGGGGCTAGGGAGCAATTAGGGGCTAATTTTCAAATCAATAAAGGGTAGTGATTTGTAGAGGGTCACAGATAATGGGGAAACTCTGAGTGAGGGATAAGATCCCTCAGCTCAGAGGAACCTGTTGACAATGTCTGGTTTGGCTCTCCATTTCCCCTAAGAGCTCCCCACTTTGCTGAGAAGTCAAGGGGCAGTGACAATCTGTGTTGTGATTGAAGCAGAGTGATACCAGGTGGAAGAGTGATACCAGGTAGCAAATTACAGACAATAGCAAGTTGTTTTTGTGGTTCCCACATGCGCAGTATATACTGGAAGCATGTTCAGTGTTTTTGTTACATAAGAGTACGAGGGTATAAAAAGGGCAAAGTCCTTGAAATAAACGGACTCCATTTTTCCACCATCCTCGGGAGTCCCACCTCATCACTTCTCCACTAGGAAGGTATATTTTAATCACCCCAGCCTGGGAGCTCTAGAAAGCATAGTATGTTTTGTCACCCCAACTTGGGGGCTCTAGAAATGAGGGAAACAACAGTGATTGTTTTCCAGACCAAAGTGATTGCCAGATTAATTGGAGGTGGGAGATTCCAGTGGGAACCAGGCAGGAGAGTGGGTGTCATCTTTAGGAATTTCCCCAGGCCGGGTAGCCCACCCTCCACATAGATCAGGGAGACACAGAGTCCTTATTGCATCAAAATAATATTCCATTATATTCTCTTATTATTAGGGCTTTGAACATTTTTCATATGATTTTTGATAGCTTTGATTTCTTCCACTGAAAATTGCCTTTTTATAGCTTTAACTTATTGGGGAATGTTTCTTAGTCTTATAAATATCAATTTCTGACTTATATATCTTGGAAATGAGATCTTTATTAGAGAAATTTGTTCAAAAGATTTTGTCCCAGTCACTTTCTTCTCTTCTAATTTTAGTTCCATTGGTTTGGTTTTTGCAAAAATTTTTAAATTTTTACATATTCAACATTGTCTATTAATCTTGTGTGACCTTCTCTATTATTTGTTTATTCAAGAATTTTTCTCCTAGAAAAAGTTTTTGTATGAAATTTCTCTTTTAAGAGTTTTATATCAAAGATGCAGAAACAATAAATAAATAATACAACCCTCCCCCCAATAACAAAACAGCTTTTCTCCTACCTATATATCTGCATGGCAATTTCTTTATTTTTCTCTAATTTATTTGTGATGTAACCCTTTATATATGAGTTCTGAATCAATTTGGAGCTTATTTTTATGTGTGGTCTGTGAGGTATTGGCCTATACCTAATTTCTGGCAGACTGCTTTCTAGTTTTCCTAGCAGTTTTAGTTGAATAGTGAATCCTTTCCCAGTAACTGGGAAACTGTGAGTTTAATAAATACTAGGTTACTGGGTTTTTTGGTTCTGTATGTTGTATACTTAATCTACTCTACTGATCAATCTCTCTTTTTGTTAACCAAAACCAATTTTTTTTGGAAGATTACTGTTATTTAGTAAAGTTTGACATCTGGCACTACTGACTCCCTCTTTTCCCTCCATCATCATCCTTGAGATTTTTAACTTTTTTGTTCTTCTAATGAATGTTGTTATTTTTTTCTGGCTTTAGGGCACAATGTAAATTAATACATGTAGATTGTTATTTTATTGTATTAATGCAACTGAGGTGGAATTATTCCTACACGATCTGCTGACAAACAGATCTAAGAGTTGAGGGATGAGATACCCTAACAGCATTTGGGGATCCCCAGGCCAATGTTGCAGGTTTTATGAAAGAATTCACAGTCCCAGTCACCAAGTTAAGATTGACAAAAGAGGGTTTATTGTGACACTGAGAGTTCTCAGTGGGCTACGATCTTGATTAGGAAAGTAGTAGGGAATTGAGAGGCAAAGTTCAATTTTATTTAGTCTTTTGTAGCCTGGGATGAAGGAGTGATCTCCAGATGAATTAAGGATGGAAGATGGTGGTCTAGATAGTAATCTCCAGGTGAATTAAGGGTGGGGGGTGAGGAGCCAGAGCCAGAAGAGTCAGGGTTTTCTGACCCAGGCCCCCTACAAAGTTCAGGGAACCAAAGAGTCCTTTCATATCATAAGGATGGTTTATCCAGTCATGTATGGGCTTTCAGGCTGAAGTCTGAAGAACCTGTTTTGATGCTATTATAATCATGTCCCTTCTTTTTCCTCTTATAGCAAATTTCTACAATCAGAGCAAATGGTCAGTAGAAGTCATGAGAGAGCCACTACAAGTATCCCGGGGAACACAATGCTTTTCCATATTAGATCTTAAAGATGCTTTCCTTTGCATACCATTGCATTTTCACAATTTCTTTTTGCCCTTGCAGGAGCAAATTCAGGGGAAAGTAACCCCCACCAGTTAACATGAACGTTACGAACATAACATGGAGGTAGCTCAGGGCTTCCATGACAGCCCCCACATGTTTGGACAGGCACTGACTATCCAGTATGTAGATGATATCTTGATCTGTAGCCCTACCTGAGAAGCAGCTCTGACTTCAGCCATAAAACCCCCTAACTTCCAGCTCCCCTCCCTCATCCAGGGCTATGAAGTTTCTTTGTCTAAAGATCCACACTCTAATCAGTCTGCTAAGACCTTGAAAGCTAAATTAATCTCTTGCCTCAGACTTAACTTTTTCTAAAGCTTTTTACCCTGTACATTGATGGAAGGTGGGGCCAGTTCCTAGGGGTCTCGCCTCAACTAGGGTCTCTATCTCAGACCCCTTGCTTACTTCTCAAAGAAACTTGGTGTTTGGGGGGGTGACCCTCCTGACTTAGAGCTAGCTGCCACAGCCCTTCTAATTGAAGTAGCCTCTAAGCTCATCCTATGCCAACCATAGAGCATTTTTGCCCTCACAGAGCTTTGGAACTGGGGAAAGGAATGAAAGTGAATATCTATACAGACTCCAAATATATTCTTAATATTTTGCACACTCATTCGGCTATATGAAAAGATAGGGAACTTTTGATAGCAAAAAATTCTCCCACTGTATCCTATACCCTCCGGCCAGTTTCTAATCCCAGAGGCAAGCCAATGGGAACTTCTTTTTGGCTTGCTCAGCTCTTTGCCTTCACTTCTCAAATAACTCAAAAGGTGGCTGAGCCCCTTAAGGTTACTTATCATCTCCACCCTGCCTGGCAGTCTCAGTCTTCTGGGAAGGTGAAAAAAATGAATCAAATCCTCAAGCAAATCCTTACTAAACTGAGCCTGGAGACTTGAGAGAATTGAGTGTAAACTTGAAGGGTTCCCCCGATGGACTCATGTTGCTAGAATGAAAAGTGCTACTCCTGTTACTTCTCCCTCAGACATTCCTGAATATTCCTGTGAACCCACAGATGACCTGAAACTATTCTTCTACAGGACTCCTGGAAACACTGGAAACACACTGGATAGAGAAGGGTGAAACTGCCTGTATCCTTCTCTCCCTCATTCCAGCCTTCTTTCTTGTTATTTTCCACTTTTTCCAAATGCAAAGGAAAGCGTCTTTAAGATCTAAGCTAGAAAACCATCGTATCTTCTGGGATACTTGTATTGGGATTAAATGGATACAGACCATTTGCTCTGATTATAGAAATTTGCTATAGGAGAAAAAGTAGGGACTTGATTATAATAGCATCAAGACAGGTCCTTCAGGCTTCAGCCTGAAGGCATATACATGACTGGATAAAGTCTCCTTAGATGTGTTTGACAGCTGATCATGCAGTAATAATTCCACCTCAGTTGTACCAATAAGATAAAGTAACAATCTACATATATTAATTTATTTCATGCCCTAGAGCCAGAAAAAATAACAGTATTACCTTTAACAACACTCCAAGGATGAGAGCTTTGCTCTTAGTATTTTTTCTCCAGCTCTCTCTGTTACTCTGTGGCTCCTTAGTCTTTAGTCAGGCTACAGAACTCCGTGGGCAGTGGGGGCAAGGCAGCCACATATGAGATCTGATGCTTTATTTGCAAAGGTCCCATTCCCAAATGTCACCATCCCCACCCTAGATGCCACCCATTTGTACTAGCTACTCCCCCAGGGAAATAACTTTAACCTATCCCCTGTTTTCTTGCCAGAAAGGATCTCTTGCCCACATAATAACTGTAGGATATCCATTCCAAAATTATTCTGGCAAACTCACTCATAGTGCTTCTATACCATCTTTCTTGAAGCTTCTTTATAACCTCCGGAGAACTAACATTTCTATTGGTAGATTTGTTTAATCAGACTCCAAGCTATGAACTTCCAACTATTTGCTCACTCTAAATACCCCCAGCTAACTGATTCTGACACCTAACATCCCTCTAAACTCTGCTGCTGCCATCTTTGAGTCATCTGCCTCCCCCTACTCAGTCTGTACCCCATTAGGCAGGGACAGCTCCATGCCCCTTATCAGCCTGAAGCAGCTCCAGAAGATGAGATGGCCATCCCTTTTTCCTAAATGAATTTGGGTGCAATGCTTGCGAGGGGGAATGATGTAATATAGCTTTTAGGAATGACAGCAATAATTTTAAGGTCCCCTCATCTTAAGGAACTTCTGTTCTAACAATAAGTCAGTAATTCTAAGTTTTTTGGCTTTGGAATCTGACTGACCCTGAGACCACTCCTCTCCCCCCCCCCCCCCCCCCCCCCCCCCCCCCCCCCCCCCCCCCCCCCCCCTAAGAATAATGTATCTGATTCTAAAGTATTCTGGCCTCAGGATAGTCCCACAGATCAAATTTCTGAAACAATAGTGAATAAATCACTCCTCAATCCATTGCTGACTGTCAGATGGATAATTCCAGAGACCACTCTTTGGTTTTACCTCTGGGCCATAAAATTAGCATATCTATAATTTGAAGAACTAGATAAATCTTGCTTCTGTTTCTTTGCTAAATTCTCTTGGAAATTAGACTACTTCAAATGTCGTTACAATTACAATAAACTTTGCCTCCTTGACTTGGAAATGAGTTCAAGCCTGAAAATTCTTTTGAGAAACTTTGTGACACCAGTCTGTGACCCCCAACCTTTTGGGGTCCCTTCCTAAACTCAACACAATTTTACTCATGAACAATGAATTATTTGTCTGTTTTTTATTTCTATGAAAAGTTTTATAGATATATTTATATAATCTCTAGATGAATCTTAATATGTATACTCCCAAATATTCTATAGATTCTATAGTTATTTTTGATGGAATTTTTTTTTCTAACTCCTCCTGCTAGGTTTTGTTTTTCTTTTTGCTTATATGTAGAAATCCTAATAATATATGTCGATAAAGTGCTACACTGAGAGGATGGAAGAGCTGAGTTCATGTCCCACTTCAGAAACTTACTTAGTTGTATGATTATGGACATGCCACTTAATTTCTCAGCTTCAGTTTCCTTACCTATAAAATGAGGTGCTATAATAGCACCAACCTCACAGGCTTAATATGATACTTAAATTAAACGACATATGTAAAACACTTTGCAAAATTTACAATACTAAGCAAAGGTTAATTATTATCTTGCCACTTCATCAAAACTTATTTAATTAATTTTATATTAACTTTGTAGTATTTTTTAAGTGCACCATCATAGTACTTGCAAAAGTGATCATTTTTTCTTATTGTCTATGCTTTCCTCCTCAAATTCTTTTTCTTGTCTTTCTGTAAGTGATAGTATTTTTAGCACTATGATATATAGCAGTGATGTTAAAGAGCATCTTTGCTTGATCTAATCTTAATCTACTCTAATCTTAATGAAAAGGCTTCTAACTTCTTCTGTTCATAAATGCTTGCTTTTAGATTTAGATTCAAACTATTTACTATATTGAGGAGAGGTCCATATATTCTTATGAATTCTAGAGTTTTAATAGAAATGAATGTAGAAAATTTCAAGAACACTTTTAGCAACTATTGATATAATCATATGATTTAGCTAGTTATATTAAAATTATTTACTGTATTTTTAATCTTCTGTGTTGAGTTACTCCTATATGCCTCATATAAACCCACCTCAGTCATAGCCTAATATTTCTAATTTGTTATAATCTATATTTAAAAAATTTGTATCAATTTTCATTAGGGGTAGTAATCAGTGGTTTTCTTTTTCTGCTTTGTTTTTGTCTGGCTTAGACACAAAAACACATTATATGTCATCATAGGAAGAGATCAGAAAGGTACATTCTTTTATTATTATAGGAAACTTGTGTGTAGGATTGGAATTAACTTTTTATTTAATATTTAAATGAATTTACTTGAAATTTATTTGGTCCTGAAGATTTGTCATATTTAAGTTTAAGGTCATTTTGATAAACTGGAACAGATAAAAATGTATAGGAAGACCAAGTAGGAAATTATTAAACTAGTCAAAGCATGAGATGATGAGGGCCTATATTAGGGTGGTGATAGTGTTAAAGGAGAGAAGAGAATATATCTTATCAATAAAATGGATATGAATGAAGGATAATGAGGAATCAGGGATGACATGACAGTCCCCTCAACAGTAATAGAGAAGTCAGGAAGAAGGGAAAATGAAAACAAGTTCAATTTTGAACAGGCTGAGTTTAAGATACCTATGGGACATCCAGTAGGAAATGTCCACTACTTAGTTGAAAATGTGAGAATGGAGGTCAGGAGAGAGACTAAGATTAGAAAAATGGGTCTGAGAATTCTCTGCAAGAGATGACAATTCAATTTAAGGGAGCTAATGAGATCAACAAGTAAAAGAGTAAAGAGGAGAAGAAAAGCATGTTCAGGACAGTTTTGGGAGTTCCTTACAGTGGGTTCCAGTTTTTTGCCACAAACATTTTTGCACATGTGGGTCCCTTTTCCTCCTTTAAGATCTCTTTGGGATATAAGCCCAGTAGAAACACTGCTGGATCAAAGGATATGCACAGTTTACAAATCATTTGTTTTTGATAATGGATGGCTTATATTTCTTCTATTTTTAATTCTTTTGATTTTGTTCTAATATTTCTTGCTGACTTGGACTTAATGGAATTCTGTTTGTTCTATTCTAGGTTTCATGGAGTCCATTTCTTGGAGAGAGTTTATCACTTTTTCTTCTATACTATTCATTCTCCTTCTAGTACTTTCCTATAGAGCTTTGATTTTATTTATCTTCTGCTAAATTTCTTCTAAGTATTCAGGTAGTCCTGTTGGAAAATCCTGTCCTTTGGGATAGGAGTTATGGTTATTTTTTGCTTTTAGTGTAAATTTGGGGCATCTCTAGATCTATAATAATTATATGTTACCGGTCTGGGTCTTTTTTGGCTTACTTATCTTTGTAGCTTTAGTTCCTATTCCTTATCTTTTCCAGGGTTGAGCTCTATCTATATTGTACTTTGGATGCAATATGAACCCTGTTTCGTTTCATCCTGGGATCACCTAGATTGTATTGACCTCTACCTCTTGGTATTGTTACTTTTTATCTTTGTGAGATTCATTTCTCTGGGTCTTCAGGGCCATCTTATTATGTCTCAGGACAGGGTTCTAGGGACTTTAGAGCCATCTGCCTTGATATGAGATGTACTGTATTGGCCACTGCTGCTTTCAAGTTTCCTCTTCCACTTTTTGATCAATCTTGGGCTTTTTAAAGTGTGTCTGTCTTTTATTCTTCCTAGCTCTGGGAAGGTTACATGTTTCATGTTTCCAAACTGTCTCTGGTTGAGCTGGAGACTTTAGACTTATTAGCCTGATTTGACATTAGTTGTACTTGTGACTCCTCTTCCTGTTTCCCAAGGGGTGACATTATGTGTGGTTCTGCAGTGTCAGCAGTTACTGTAATTTCTTATCATATTTCTCGGTTATTCTTCAGTTTATTGTGAATTCAAGTTTTTACCAGAGTATGTTTGTAGGAAGTAAATGATCTTTTTCTAACTGGATCAGGAAGCCATCTTGACTGGTCATCTTAGCTACTATTTTCTAAAGAGTGTCAATTTACCAGTCATTGGTTAAATTGCATTTCACTGGGGTTATACCCATCACTTTCTAAATATTTATTGGGATGTTCTATGAAATCCACAAGGTGGGGCTATTTTTCCACGAGAGCAGATTAGAGTTTTAAAAAAAAAAACTGGGAGTGTATCAAGTCAACAGATTTTTTTTTTCTGTTGAAAGTGAGAAAAGAAACGCACACCTAACACGTTGCATCTCTTATACACTTATTTTGCATTAAATTATTTGAATATTTTTAATGCCTGCAAAAGACTATCTAGGCATGAGTTCAAGACTGGAATAAATTTATGGGAAAAGCCAGGAGTTAGTATAAGACTTTGTAGGTGCAAGTGTAGCTGATCTTCCATTCTAAGATTAGAAGCTTCTGTTGGAGCAAGGTGGCCAAAAATGATTTCATGTATCATGGCCCCTCTACCATCAAAAAGCAACACCTTTATGTGATTATTATGTGATAGTCATTATGCCAGGTCCTAGCTTATAAGAGTGAGACAGTCACTAACTGCAAGTCACTAAAAGTAAACTCTATTATGGCAGAGATCCATTTTTTATCTAAACTTTTAATCTATATGACTTGCCTATTACAATGCCATTTAAAAATACATATTAGATCTTAACAAATGATTATTAAATTAAATGAATGAGTTTACAGCTGCTAATAACATTTTTTATATTTAATCATTTCTATCCTATGATTCAAACAATATTTACCTGTTTAATTTAGAAGCATTTTTTTTTTTTAAGAAAAGGGTTTAGTTAAGAGTTTGGCTTAGCAACAGTTTGGTGAGTTCTTTGGTGAGAGACACATAAAACCATCGATGTGGTAGAAGGAATCTTTGTGTCTGTCTCGTCCAAAGTCTTCATTTTACAGATGGAGAAACTGAGGTTAAGATAGAGGAGGTAGGCAGAGTTAGATTTGAAATCCAGGTGTTCTCATTCCATATGCAAAATTTCATATATTAAAAATACAAAAATGCCTTTCATATTTGTCTTTGATTAAATTCTTGTGTAGGAATGTCCAATAACACATATAGGCCACATTAAGGATCACATGTTCATTTCTAGATGCCATATTTTAGGAAGGACGTCAGTAAACTGAAGACAATTCAGAGGAAGGTAAACAGAATGGTTAAGGTCTCAATGTCATGCATTTGGGGAATTAATCAAAAGAAGTAGGGTTTAGATTAAAGAAGGTATACTTGGAAGGACATGACTGTATTTAAAGGGAATTAGACTTCTATTTGGTCACTGATATCAGAACTAATCTTGATTTCTCTTTGTCAGTTGGTTCCTTCTCTGTTGATTCTAAACATGCCAAGATCTTACTAATTCACTTGACTGTGGTTTTAATACCTTTATGATCCTAAAAATATTTTGTTCTAAAGACTTTCTTGTAAAAATTTTAATCTATCTTCTTATGCATGTATTCGTTATTTACTCCTTTTCATTTTGGAAAAAAAGGACTATGGAAAGATTTACTGAAAGCCAAAGGTTATGGGGAATCAGAAAAGGTCAGGAATGGGGTTTAAAAATATGCATTGTTGCATTCTGCATTGTTTTTGATGTAGGCTTTTATTTAAACAAAATACATTTCTTCAGTAAAAATGCCCTTTCCTCAATCTTCAGGGCTTTAGTCTTCACATTGTATTTTCCATGGCAATCTTTATAGCAATACTTTGTGGTTATTTTTTCTTAGTCTACTCACTGTTGTTCCAACTAAAAGAAGTCCATGCCACACTGTAGAGGAATCGACAATGACCCCTCAACTGCCAGTTCTCTGTGAAAATCTTTGTTTTCAGAGAATATATTAGTCTGTTTTGTAATAATGACATGAAAATTCTGGATGATATTTTTGCTTTCAACTGCATATTATTTGCTTTTAGTGTGGCTGTATTTCACACTGAGTTTGAATGATATATTGGAACATTTATACTAGTTATTGAAGTGTTATTTTTTTGTTGTTGTTGTTTGTTTTGCTAAGGCAATTGAGGTTAAGTGACTTGCCCAGGGTCACACCACACAGGAAGTGTTAAGTGTCTGAGACTAACTTTGAACTCAGGTCCTCCTGAATTCAGGGCTGATGCTCTATCCACTGCACCACCTAGATGCCCTGAAGTATGTTCTTTAAAAGGCTTTTTTTGCATGATACTTTCAATTAATATCCATTCTTAAAAGTCACAGAATTTTTATTTTATTTTTTATTTAATAGCCTTTTATTTACAGGTTATATGTATGGGTAATTTTACAGCATTAACAATTGCCAAACCTCTTGTTCCAATTTTTCACCTCTTACCCCCCCCCTCCCCTAGATGGCAGGATGACCAGTAGATGTTAAATACATTAAAATATAAATTAGATACACAATAAGTATACATGACCAAAACGTTATTTTGCTGTACAAAAAGAATCAGACTCTGAAATATTGTACAATTAGCTTGTGAAGGAAATCAAAAATGCAGGTGGGCATAAATATAGGGATTGGGAATTCAATGTAATGGTTTTTAGTCATCTCCCAGTGTTCTTTCTCTGGGCGTAGCTGGTTCAGTTCATTACTGCTCCATTGGAAATGATTTGGTTGATCTCGTTGCTGAGGATGGCCAGGTCCATCAGAACTGGTCATCATATTGTTGTTGAAGTATATATTGATCTCCTGGTCCTGCTCATTTCACTCAGCATCAGTTCGTGTAAGTCTCTCCAGACTTTCTGAAATCATCCTGTTGGTCATTTCTTACAGAACAGTAATATTCCATAGTATTCATATACCACAATTATTCAGCCATTCTCCAACTGATGGACATCCATTCAGTTTCCAGTTTCTACCCACTACAAAAAGGGCTGCCACAAACATTCGTGCACATACAGGTCCCTTTCCCTTCTTTATAATCTCTTTGGGATATAGTCCCAGTAGTAACACTGCTGGATCAAAGGGTATGCACAGTTTGATAACTTTTTGAGCATAGTTCCAAACTACTCTCCAAAATGGTTGGATTCGTTCACAACTTCACCAACAATGCATCAATGTCCCAGTTTTCCGGCATCCCCTCCAACAATCATCATTATTTTTTCCTGTCATCTTAGCCAATCTGACAGGTGTGTAGTGGTATCTTAGAGTTGTCTTAATTTGCATTTCTCTGATTAATAATGAAAAGTCACAGAATTTAAAGTAACAACAAAAGAGAATAATGACTGTGCATGGAACAAAATCTGTCACTGGATTAGCAGATAACTAACTAAAGTTAAGCAAACAAACTTGATTTAATTTTATCTGTGCAAGGTCTAAGTTATCTTAGTGGCAGTAGAAGTATATATGTATTATTACTGTTATCACAAAATGAGACCTTTACAAATTCTTTCTTTGGTGAGTCAAAGTAAATGTTAATTGTCTGAGGTCACAGTTGAATTCAGGTCTTCCAGATTCTAGGGCTGGTGCTCTATCCACAATGCCATTTAGCTGTCCTGCAAATTATTTCTTGTCTCAAGTGTAGTAGGAGTTTGATAGATGATTGATTGATTCAGTTTATTCTGGGCATGGAGGCAGTATGTTGTGGAACAGAAAATAGGTCAGTCTGATGAGCATGTAGAGCATGTGAAAGAAAATAATGTGCAACAAACCTGAAGAGGTAGACTGTTAGATTGTGAAAGCCTTTTAAAAACCAAAGAAAGGTAGTTAATTTTTTATTCTAGAATCAATAGAGACTCACAAAAACTTCCTGAGTAGGAAAGTGATATGATCAAATGTGTTTTGGAACTATCACTTTGTTGGCTTATGTGGAAAATGGATCGGAGTAGGGAAAGGTAATGTAGGGATACAAATTTGAAGACTTTTAAATAGTCCAGGTGAAAGGTGATGAGGGCTTGAACTAGCCCTTTGTGGCTCAACTCTTTGAAATGACAGTCTGTAAGATCTTATTTTCTCACTTCTCATTCTCTTCTTAATCCCTTGCAATTCAGCTTTTAACCCTGAAATTCCCCTGAAACTGGCTCTTGTCCCATTTCATTTGAGTTGCGGTAGTTCTGCTTCACTCATAGAGCACAGCTCCTTCTCTGAAGCAGGCATGTCATGCTGGGTCGTCCTTTGCCAGTGCCAGTAATGCCCATGTTACACAATTAATTCCAGGATTCTTCAGAGAGACCTTGAGAATGTTCTTGTATCATTTCTTCTGATATCTATATGAGCCCATGTACTTGTTTTGTGTGAGTTTTCTGTAGAACAGTGTTTTAGGCAAACACATTTGAATCCTGTGGCCAGCCTATCAGTATTAGGCTTTCTGCAGTAAAGTTTGATTTCTGGCAGTTAGCTTGAGAAGGCACCAATACCTTATCTTGCCAAGTAGAGCTTCAGAATCTTCCTGCAAGGGAAGCAGTTCAGTTTCCTATCATGGTAGTGGTACACTAATTAGGTTTTACAGCCAGCCACCCAACAAAGACATCAATGCAATGGCTCTGCACACCTTCAGTTTGGTGGGCAGTCTAATGCCTCTTCTCTCCCTCACTTTCCTTTGGAGCCCACCAAACACTGAGATAGCTTTGGCAGTGCATGCATCAGCTTCATCATTTATGTGTATATTCCTGGAAAATATGCTCCCAAAGTAAGTGAACGTATCCACACCATTCAAAATTCTTCACTTGCTATAACCGATGGTTTCACGTGTGGATAATGGGAGGCCGGCCTGTGGAGAAGTTCTATATTCTTGGTGTTAATGGTTAGGCAAAACAAGCACAAGCAGCAGAGGATCGATCCATACTTTGTTGCATCTCGGTGTCAGAGGCTGCAATGAGTGGACAGTCACTTGCAAACAAAAAGTCACATACTGACTCTCCCCTCACTTTGACCTTGACTTATAATCTTTTCAAGTTAAGTAAGATGTCATCAGTATGGTAACAGACCTTGAGGCTGCTTTTGTCCTCACTGAAGGTACCTAACAACATCACTGGAAATATGCTAAAAAGAATGAGAGCAAGCCTGCAGCCTTGTTTTATTTACTCCATTGATTACTGAGAAAGCATGAGAGCATTGTCTATTATCCAGAACCTGGACAAGCATGCTATCATAAAAACACAACACAACACTAATGAGCTTTTCCGGGCAACCAAATTTTAACAAAATTTTCCACAAGTCTTCATCACTGACAGTCTTAAAGGCCCTGGTCAGATTGAAAAACGTTGTTTATAGACTTCTGTTCTGCTTTTGAGGTTTCTTCTGGAGTCATCTCCTTTATAGTTGGAAATTCATCTAGAGAGGGATTAATTTCAACCTCAAGCATACATTCATTGGCTTCAGTATTGATTGATGACAGTTTGTTGAGAACAGTATGGAAGTATTCAAGTCATCTCTCTAGGACCATGTCTTTATCACTGATCAGGTGTGGCTCCAACAGCATTGTGTAGTTGAAATGCACCATAACTCTTCGGCTCATAAATAGCCTTTAGGGTATCACAAAGCATTTTAGATGATTATTATAAGCATAAAATTGAATTTCATCTGCCTTTTTACTGAGCCAAGCATATTGTATCTCTCTAAGCTTTACTTGTATTTTTACTTCTGTTGGAGTTAAACACTACCTTCTTAGAAACAGATGATATGTGTATATGTATTCTTAATAATAGCTTTTTATTTTCAAAATATAGCAAAGATAGTTTCAACATTCACCCTTCTAAAACCTTGTGTTCCAAATTTTCTTCCTTTCCTTCCTCCCACCCTGTCCCCTAGACAGCAAGTAATCCAATATATGTTAAACATGACATAGTCTATTAAATGTCATTCTTTGCTTTGAGGGGGCACCCATAAAATTTTATTGCATTTATGTAAACAGAAGACAGTATTGGTGAGGAAGTCATATGATGTGTAAATCATCAATAGTAAGTGAATCTTACCATTGTTGTTTCTGACTCTATTCTTTCCAGGGATTCCCTGCTATGTCTGGTAGTCTGTGTATCTTCTTGCTTTAAAATGACTTAAAAGTATAAGCTTGTCTTCTTTTGGCACATTGCTGATGAAAGTCTCCAGGTTTTCATAAGTTTTTTCTTTCACTTTGCCAGGGTTTGTCATGGTGGGAGCATATGCACTGATGATGGTGGTATGTCCTTTCCTACAAGTAACAATTGCACTGTCATGAGCCTGTCATTCACTTCTTTGGGTAGGCATACAAGCTTATTGACTGGATCAGTTTAAATTGCAAAACCTACACCAGCTTTAGGGTTTATCCCACCAACTGTGACCACTCCAGATATATTCAGTGCTGACTTCAGTAAGCTAGCTTTCATTTGTCATCCTTGTTTAGCTCAGGGTAGTTATTTGGTTGTGATACCTCCTGAATTCTCTCATAATGTGAGCTCTTTGTCAGGTTTACTGGATTTTGTGTTGCCCATAAGCTTGTGCCCACCCCTATACTGATGATGAGCAAAATCATCTTTTTGTGTGATTTTGATCCTAGGCTAAGATCCCCATCTTCCAGAGTAAGCAGGCCAGGATGGAATGAGGCAGACAGTTTTGGGGTACTCTTTCTTAGCCCTCTGTTCATACTAGGAGGTGAATGGTGTAGTTTTTCAGAAAGGCCATTCAGACTCAGAAGACTGCTTTAGTATGGTGAGAAGACAACCTTATGGCCATTTTTTTTGCAGGATGGTGATCACAGCACTCAGTGTACTGATATCTGCTGCTTTGTCACATGCCTGTCACTATAGGACTTTGAGATGGATAAAAATAGTAAAATGGTAGGAGATGTTTTTTTATCTGCTTATAAATTTGATTGAAGTGAGGCAGATTTGCATGAAGTCAGCAGCCTCACTCTCTCTTCCAGAGTCATCAGAGTCCAATGGCAAGACAAAGTCAGGATAACTGGTGATGGCTCAGGATGCAATATATGATTTTTGGCATCTTTGACATCTAACCAAGCTCCAGGAGCTCCACAGATTCTGCTTCAACCATCTTCATGGGTTCTTGCAACAAATTATTCTCATCTGCACATTTTCCCAGGGGGAGTCTTCACATGCTTGGGATAGGGCACCCTCCCCAACTCACTGAAGGGTTTGAGACGCTTCAGTTCCCTTCAATTTGGTTTAGTTCATCTGCCAAAATGTTTTTTACCAGAATGTGGCTGCTGGGCACCCATGCTGTAGCCATGGGTGGTAGTTGGGTGTATCAGGAGGGGACCAAAGGCGGAAAGCAGTCCTGAAAAAGGCTCAGTGGTCTTCACACCAGAGATACTAGTCTTCCCCTGAACACATCCTACAACCCCTGGGCCACACTCTACTGTGCCACCTAGCTAACTGTTGAATGACCTACAATGATCTCATTTGTTCCAATTTTGAACCTAAACTTTTAGGGTGTGGGACTGGATTAGAACTAGATGAGGTCAGTCACATAATTTTGTGCAAGTGGGACATAATGAGCTTATTGCATTGGGAGATGGACAGTGCTGAGGAAAATGAGTTAAGATAGGCCTTGGTGCTTCCAGTGGTGTTTTTAGTGAATGGTAGCCACTTATTGTGAAACACCCTCAGTTCCTGGGAGGTGAGGGGCAGCTAAGAGGTACCAGAGTGCACAGAGCACTAGGCCGTTGAAGCAGCAAGACTTATTTTCCCAAGTTCAAATCTGTCCCCTGACACTTACTAGCTTAGCTGTGTGACAGCTGGGCAGTCATTTAACCCTGTTTGCCTCCATTTCCTCACCTATAAAATGAGCTGGAGAAGAAATGGCAAACCGCTCCAGTACCTTTGCCAAGAAAACCCCAAATGGTATCACAAAGAGCCCCCACTGAGCAACAGATGTTCAGTGGCAAAGGGCCAGTCATGCTGTATCCTATTGCTTAGTTCAGTGTAAAACTTGTTAGTTCAAAAGCTCACATTACTTCACATTACTATTGATACAATAGCCAGACATCATTGTGCAATTCCTCTCCAAGGAAATATTGGGGGATCAATGGGTGGCACTGTTGGAAGGGAATTTGCTTTATGACGTCAAGGGGAAGGTAAAAATATCAACCAGTTTCTGGTAGAAATCCCTTAGAGGACTCTCATTAGGTAATGATGTTGTATCTCTTCTCCCTGGTCTTCCCCCCCACCCCACCCCACCCCACCTCACCTATAGGTGAGGGCTCTCAGGAGGGGAAGGTCTTGGGTTAGAGAAGACTATACTGATGATGATACAGATCACTTCCCTCTGACCTGTAATAAGGATCAGTAGCTATGCAAGAAATTGCTTCTCTTGATAATTATCAGCCTTGATAATTCTGGAGCTGCTGCCACTTTTGATTACCTTTTACATTTAAACTCACTAGGAACAGCAAAGATCTAGCATCACTTACTTTGTGGACCTGCTCATTTAGATGCAGGAATTAGTCCTTCCTGGGATTCTTTCAAAATCAATCACTCCTTCAGGGAACTCTTACAACTTTTTGTTTTATTTTATTTCTGCTATGTTTCTGCTTTAGGTTTTGTTTTTTTTTTCTTCTTTTTCCTTTAGTGATACTTGTATTAGTCTTTTTGAATAATAGAGATCAGAGTTTACACATTACAACCCTAAGATAATTTAAATGGTTAGAAGGTTCTATTTAAGATTTTTACCATCAAAGGGTGGAATGTAGTAAGAACAATAGCCTACCTCCTCTAGGTATGCAAGTTTGGCCAAGTCCTCATTTCTAAAATATATAGAGAATTGACTCAAATTTATAATAGTTCAAGCCATTCTCCAATTAATAAATGGTCAAAGGATATGAACAGACAATTTTCAGATGAAGAAATTGAAACTATTTGTAATCATATGAAAGAGTGTTCCAAATCAGTATTGATCAGAGAAATGCAAATTAAGGCAACTCTGAGATAGCACTACGTAGCTCTCAGATTGGCTAGAATGACAGGGAAAGACAGTGTGGAATGTTGGAGGGGATGTGGGAAAACTGGTACACTGATGCATTGTTGGTGGAATTGTGAACACATCCAGGCATTCTGGAGAGCAATTTGGAACTATGCTCAAAAAAAAGTTATCACACTGTGCTTACCCTTTGATCCAGCAGTGTTATTACTGGGCTTATATCCCAAAGAGATCTTAAAGGAGGAAAAGGGGCCCACATGTGCAAAAATGTTTGTGGCAGCCCTTTTTGTAGTGACTAGAAACTAGAAAATGAATGGATGCCCATCAATTGGAGAATGGATGAAAAAGTTATGGTATATGAATGTTATAGAATATTATTGTTCTGTGAGAAACGACCAGCAGGATGATTGCAGAGAGGCCTGGAGAGACTTACATGAATTGATGCTGAGTGAAATGAGCAGGACCAGAAGATCATTATATGCAATGTTCTTCTTTTGTAAAATATAATCGTTCTCTGGGAGCAGGTTTCTTGGGGAGGTTTTCTGGAGGCAGCCTTAGTTTCAGTTCAAAGTAATAATCACTCCAAATACAGCCAGGAGTTAAAATCCAGTTCTTTATTGTGTCTTTCAAAGTCTTGAGCTTCAGCCCCTAGCTCCTTCCGAATGTCTCCAGCCAGCACAAAGGTGGAATATGAAATGAATCTGTCTCTGCCTCCTAGAGTGGGCTTCTGTCTCTGGCCCTGAGAACTTCTTGCTTATATGCTATACATTGAGTACACACGAATCATTATATCACTGGGAAACCATTATTTGTTGTAGGATTAAATCAATTCTAAACTAGATTTAAACATTGTCTCCTCAATTCCACTTAGTACCTTGTTTCAAGTTCTGGCCTATAACATCTCCTTGTAGGATCAGATCAATCATACGGAACCATGCTAAATTAGATAATTATTGTCTCTATCAATTCTAATGACTTAACACTTTGTAAGGATTCCAACAATTATATACTTCAACAACAATACTATATGATGATCAGTTCTGATGAACATGGCTCTCCTCAACAATGAGATGATTCAATTGTTCAGTGATGAAGAGGGCCATCTACACCCAGAGAGAGGATTGTGGGAACTGAGTATGGACCACAACATAGCATTCTCACTCTGTTGTTGTTTGCTTGCATTTTATTTTCTTTCGCAGTTTTTTTTCTCTTCCTTCTTGATCTGATTTTTCTTTTGTATCAAGATAACTGTATAAATATGCATACATGTATTGGATTTAACATATATTTTAACATATTTAATGTTTTGGACTACCTGCCATCTAGGGGAGGGAGTGGAAGGAAGGAGGGGAAAATTTGGAACAGAAGATTTTGCAAGGGTCAATGCTGAAAAATTACCCATGCATATGTTTTGAATATAAAAAGCTTTGATAATAAAAAAAAAGTTTGGCCAAGTTTTTCCATAAAAGATATTGATGATACTTCCTGGAGATTTAGTTGGCTCACTCACCTAAAACTTAGATTGTTGATCTAATTTCCTTTGTATATACCCTGAATACAAAGCCACAAGGAGTTCCAGAAGCTCTGATGCCTGTCAGGTGGATCATGATGGATATCAAGCAAGAAGAGCTTTGTTTACCTGAATCAAATCAAGATTTTTAATGCCTATTCTCATTGAATATCCTTCCCCTATTGTGGCTAAATAAATCTTTTTTGTTTGTCCACATCAAAAATCAATAAAACATTCCATCTACAAGATATACTGTACCACAATGGCAAGAGTTCTGGATTTGAATTTGATTTGAATTCAGGTTGGAATCTTTGCTTTGCTACTTAATACTTGTGAATATCATAATATTTGTGAATCTCTCATAAGTCACTTTACTTCTCTAGGCTTCAGTTTTCTCATCTGTAGATTAAGGAAACCGGGCTAAATGACCTCTAAAACTTCTTTCATTTCTAATAATATAATATAGTTGGAAGGAACCACAAAATGACTAAGTGGGCCTTAGCCTGGGACCTATTGCTGGTCAATCAATGAGAGTCAGAGTGATTTGGGTTTAAGGCATGGTCTTCTCCAATAAACCCCCAGATATATTGCTATATTTCAGTGATCAAAATTTACATTCCTTTGGGCAGAGCACATACAGGTAAAGTTCCTTTTAAGGACTAAATAGTAGACTCTTGAGTCTTTCTATTTTATCAGAGGCAATTAAGATTTAGTGAGACTTTCTCAGATTCCTTGCTTTTTCCATGACTACTAGAATGAACATCTTCTAATAATCCAGACAGTGGAAATTGTTGTGGAACATTTACCTTAAACAAGAGAATTTGTATTTTCTAACTTTCTTTGTACAGAGGTGTCATAAATCTAATACTAGAAGGAGTTGCTCCAGATGAGATATTCAGTTTAATTATGGATTTCTTTAAAGTTATAAAGAATTTTAATAATAGTATTATTAATCTTCTGAAGTACTTTTTATATTAATTTCCCCAATTTCTTTTTTCTTCTTTCTTTTCTTCTTTTTCTCTCTCCCTTTAGAAAAAAAAATGGTTAATAATTTTTAAAAGTACTTTACTCATTTTGAATGCCAATTGTGAGACAGTTAACATTTACTGATTGTGTACTTGCATCATAATTCAATTAAAAATTAAAAGTTTTATGGATGGGGTTAAGTCTGACACAAATAAAGTTTTTAAAGACCTGAGTCATCTTGGGCAGTAAAATCTTTCCTGACTTACATATGCTGAAATTTAAAATTATTATCTTAATAATAGCCTGTTTTTCAAAAATATTTAGATTCAAGTTGAAAGTGAAATTCTACTTAGTCAATATGGGTCTAGAACCTAGCTTTTTAAACTGTGGTTCTAGCTCTTTATTTTGGATCTCATAACTGAATGTGTGAGTTGATGAATTATGATTTATTGTGAGTAAATGTTTGATTTATAAACCTATTTTATATGCTTATATACCCTTTGTCATGCAAAAATTTCTTGGGTGAAGAAGAGTTATGGATGGGAGAAGTTTAAGAAGGTCTAGTCTAGAATACACCCTAGTTAAAACAAATTGTGACATTTCAGAATCAATAATTACATCAAATCTATGATTATTCAAAGCTCCACATTTTCCAAAATGGATAAACTATGTCAATACCATAATTTTTGCCTTGAGAAAACAAATAGGAGATGTTTTTAAAAAAGAAAATATTTTCACAATTACAGGAACATGAAGATTTTATTACTGAACATTCTTGGGCACACAGCCCCATTCTCTCCAATCCAAATTAATATCTATCCAGTTATCTGAAGTTAATGTCTGGGGTTATTGTTTTTTCAAAACTATGAGTATCTGGTAATAGCCCATTTAATTCTTAAAACAAACATAAAGGAGTCAGTGAAAAGAAAACTGGAAAGCAATCCAAAGAGAGACTCAAAATGTAGGTTTCATTTTACAGGGTTCATGGTAGCAAGATGAATGTGAAATACTATTTTTATAGATAGTCTCATATATCTATGTACATGTGGGGTTGTCTAATATATATGAAGATGTGGCTCCTAGATAGCATGGATAAACACTATTGGGACTTGGTCTACCTTTGTGGTAAGAAGGCTTTTATTGGTATCACCACAGCCACATGACTTGGCAATAGTGTGGGGAAGAGAAAAGGAGTAGGGTAATAGGATCTAGCATCATTTAATTGGGGCAATCTCTTCTATCTCCAAGAAGAATATTTGCTAGACTATTATCTATGTATAACATCTGAAATAACTCTAGTGCAGGATGTGATTCCAAAGGATGTAATATTCTTCTCTAAAATATAATGTGCTCTGGTTCAGTTTTCTTGGGGGCTTCTGGGGCCAGTCTTCGTTTCAGTTCAGTAATCCCCCCAAATGCAGCCAGGAGTTAAAGTCCAAATCCTTTACTGTCTCCTTTAAAGTCTTGTCTCCTTTACTTGGGGCTTGGCTAGTTTTCTGGAGGCCTATCTCTCTTCTTGGTTCCAAGAGCTCCTGCAGCTAGTCCTTTGCCTCTGCCAGTTTCAGCCTCCAGCCAGCACAAAGGTGGAATATAGAATGAATCTGTCTCCTCATCCGAGAGCTTCTACTGGTCTTGTGTGTCTGGCCCTGAGAGTTCCTTGCTTATATATTATATACCGAGTATACACCAATCCTTATATCACTAGGAAACCATTATTTGTTGTAGGATTAAATCAATGCTAAACTAGATTTAAGCAGTGTCTCCTCAATTCCACTTACTTAGCACATTGTTTCAAGTTCTGGCCCATAGCATCTCCTTGTAGGATCAGATCAATCATACTGAGCCAGGCTAAATTAAATAACTATTGTCTCTATCAATTCCACTGACTTAGTACCTTATAAGAATCCTAACAAAAGGGTTCAGAACAAAAGTCACTATCTGTGATCACTTTTTTAGTGGAGGATATCCCTTAGCTTACATTTGACACTTTAGCTCCTTCTAGCTAAATGCTGGTTACACAAATGGCCGTTTAAGGAGCTGGCAAATTTATCAAAGAAAGCTGCAAATGAATCAGGCAAGTTATACACCAAAAGGAACACAGTATCAGTATGAGAGAAAGGATCTTTACTCAAATGAGGAGGGAGAACAATGTTACCTTGAAAGGGTATACTCTTAGCAATCTGTAGGGCTGTGGTATTGGAAATCAAAATGTTTGATGAGCTTCCTCTATATACCTGCAGGTTGGGGGCTCCAGTCTGCATTTTGAATTCTGTGCCTTGCCTCTCTCAACTTAACTCAAAAGTGTGGTTAATAAGTTGAAGACAGTCCCTGCTACATTCTCACAGCTCATTTTTCTTTAAACCAATGAGAAGTTACATCCCTTTACGTGTAAGCAGTACAAGTTACAAGCAGTATAAGTTATTGTACTGTATCTCAAGAAAACCAACCCAGATTATATGTGGATTAAAAAAATATGTTCAGAAATTAAGTTACTGCTCTAAAACTGCTCAGAAAGTTAGTGTCAGAGCTCTTATTTGAAGCTAAACCCTTCAGCTCTAAAATCCAGAAGTTTTCCTATAGTACCAATTTGCTTTTATCCAATGAGCAAAAAGAAATCATGTAAAGTTTAAAAATGGAAATATTACACAAACAAAAAAAATGCCAAATATTAAGTAATCAGCTGTGTGCAGGGTATATTGGAGAGGAAACATGGATAGTAGTTAGAGACTATAGTGGTAGTCTCCTACTCTTAGATATGTTTCTGGAGGCAGACGAAATGGAAAAGAGATAGGGAAGCCCTTATGAAGTCAGAAGCAATGGAACTTGGGGCCAACTGGTTGTGGTGCTTACAAATTTAGTGGGAAATGAAAAATGACTGAAAGTTTGAATCTGGGTAAATAAGGAATGTGCCAGTGATAAAAATAGGGAACTGCAGAGAGGAATTTGGTTTGAGTGAAAATTGCTTATTATCAGGTTCTTGTCTTCTAGAATTAATATTACATAGGAAAAAAGTTTTTTTCTATAGAACATAATAGCCTAGGCTTTAGCCCCAATTTTTCCTGAACTTAAATGACAGTTTGTAAAGATCTCCTTGTTAAACTTTTTCATGATTTTCTTATGTTTAAATGTGATTTTCTAGCTTCTTTTTGGTATTTTTTTCTCCTACTTTCACTTGGTTTCTGGTAACCTTTCAATTTTTGTGCTAGAAAAGTTGCTTGGGTTCATATTCAATTATGTTTTAAAGGAAATTTTAAATATCTTGCCCAATCTCCCTCAGTTAGTCAGCAAAAGACCTTGGACAAAACACAAAGGTTCTGACTCACATTCCAGAGCAGTTTCTATTACACCTCTGAAAATGTGGGCATTATGCTTAGTATCTCTTGTTTAATCTCTACAAATAGAGGTAACTATAGTTGGGCTAAGAAAAATACCTGTGCATGTTTTGCTCTGAAAGATACTTATTTGGCAAATAGCATTTCTATCCATTAATCTTTCAAACTAGAGTATACTTAAAGGCTCATTAATTTTACATATATTTCTTAGCTCCCAATTGGTATGTTTCTGCAGAGAATGCACTTAATTCTAAAACTGTAAATTTATTTTGTCTAACCAATAGTACTTATGTTTTCTTCTGTAGAAGATGATGTTATTAATAAGTGAATGAAATATGACCTTTTGGTTACAATAAAAATATACAAAAAAAAAAAACTTAAGAGGAAGGACTTATTGGCAGCAACCTATCCTAAACAATAAAAGCACATAAGCCAAGAATCCCAAGCCCAGATTTTGTTTACTCAAATAATATAAACCTCTGACAGGAAGGACTGGTAACAAATTATTCATTAACTGTCTTTTTAAAAGTTCTTTCAAGTTAAGCAACTTAAAAAAAATGAGAACTGGATCCTCTCTATGAACTATTTTTCCCAGTCCAGAAAATCTTATTTTTCTTGCCATATAATACCTTTTAAAGTACAGTCTTTCTGATTGCTCAGTTCCCCAATGTGAATGATCAATGGAATGACATATTCTGGTTATTTCCTCTGTTAACATTCTCTTTGTGAAAACTAGATACTCAGCAGGAATTTCCTATTCAGTGAAACTTAACATCTTCTTTCCAAATTTTTTCTACCTAGAAACTCAAATGAGTGGGGCTTCCTTTACTTAAAATTTAAGAAAGAACTTCATGCTCACAAGAAAGACACTCCAAAACCAACAACTTTAAGAAAGTCTTATTTTGCAACTAAATATCCTTCTAATATGCTAAATCAATGTCAGGGCTTTTAGGTGGTACAACTGATAGAGTGCCAGATGAAGTCAGGAAGACAGCTTCCTGAGTTCAAATGTGGCCTCAGATACTTAATATCTGTGTGACCCTGGGCAAGTCACTTAATTCTGTATATTTCAATTCCTTATCTGTAAAATGAGCCAGAAAAGGAAATGGCAAATCCTTCTAGTATATTTGTCAAGAAAACGCGAAATGGGGTCATAAAGAATCAGACATCACTGAACAACAAACAACAAAATCAGAACTTGAATAGAATTCAACATACATGAAGGGATTTGCATTTTACCTTCTGGATGGAAGATCCAAAAGGAAATAACATAAAGATTAGCATACTAGTCTAGGAACAGATTAAGAGCTAAAAAGGACCTTATAGGTTTCTGTTAATTGGATGTTATAACATTACTAGCTTGTTTTATGCCTAAGGACCATATGATCCTCTCTTTTTTTCAACTTTACAGAATTTGTTTTAGATGAAAAATTTCCAATGTACTTATATTCACTTTAAGTCCCTAACTGAGGAAACTTTTTGACATTGAAATTATTGGACACTGAAAATTATTGATATTTAGCTAGAGATTGAGTTTTCTGCCTGATTTTACATTTCATCTATTTCTAGTTAACTGTTCATGGTTGAGGTAAAATTCAGTTTACTAGAAATGTTTGGGTAATGAAACAAAAAATTATGTGTAGATAGATAAATGGATAGATAGAAAGAAACAGAGAAAGACAGAAAGAAAGAAGAAAGGAAAGAAAAGAAGGAAGGAAGGGAAAAAAGAAGGAAAGAAAGAAGGAAAGAGAAAGAGAGAGACAGACAGATAGAGAAACAGAGAGAGAGAGAGAGAGAGAGATAGGCATTTGGGGAAATAGTTGAACTTTTTATCCTGAGTCTTTTGCTCTGAGATGGCTATAGAGTTGATGACTTTTCTCTTTGTCATAGCTGTCTTACTTTTGTTCCTCAGCTGTGTGCTGGGATGCTTTATTTTCTCTCTGTCTGGCTCCAAAACAGCTCCTTCCTTCTTTAGGAAGTCTTAGATTATGACCAAGTTTCTCTCATAATTCTTTGATTCATTTAAGGAGGTATGCAAATAAAATAATAAATTTATTGATTAGGTCAAAATGTGTTCTTATCGCAACAAAAGTAATTGCTTTTAAGTAATTGGAATCCCTCCCTTATATTAAAATCATAGATCAAGAATTTAAAGGGACCGCAGACATTATATAGTCCAACTCTCTTATTTTCCAAAAGGAGAAAAAAAGATTCAGAGAGGTTGTGGCTAAATGACTTGTCAGGGGTAACATAAGAGGTACTTGTGGAAGAATGTTTATTTTTCTCCTTTAACTTGTTCACTTTTTTTTTTTTAAGTCCATTCCTGTATTTTGTGTGTGTGTGTGTGTGTGTGTGTGTGTGTGTGTGAGAGAGAGAGAGAGAGAGAGAGAGAGTAAGCAGCCTCCATTCCTTCAAATGGGGTTTTACATATGTCTATTCTATGCTTTATGTACCCAGTGGAAGATAGTCTGTTGATAAAGTCTAAAAATTAGGACTAAGATCAAGTAGTTTTGTCCCTGCTGTGCAACAATCAAATTCACAATTAAAGTTAATACATTGGAAATGTCATTCCTTTCCTGAAATGTAATTAAAAAACAACAACAGCACTATTATACATATATATATATATATATATATATATATATATATATAAGCAAATGTTCCAGCCTGAGCAAACCATTTTAGTATCTTTGCCAAAAAAACCTCAAATGGAGTCAAGAAAGTCATAGAGAACTGAAAAATAGCTAAGCAAAGAACACCTAACTCAGCAACTTAAGTCTGACAATGTATACCTTATTCTACACTTACAGTTCCCCACTTCTAAGAATATACTTTGTTTAAAATTTTTTATTTTAGATTTAAATACTAAAAAAAGAGAATGCAATATGAAACTATGACTTTTCATTTCAAGCAGCATTTTTTTAAGAAAGCAAATAATTTCTGTACATTATTTTCAAAACTTATTTATGCTTTTTTCTGAACTTCCTTCTCTTCTCTTCTGTACATTAATTTTAAAAAATGACCCTCTTTGTTATTATCACTTTTACTAGGCATTCCTAATCCTTCCCCTTCCCCCAAAATAAATAAATAAATAAATCAACCTTGAAGGAAAGACTTAAAAAAAATATACCTTGTAGCAAATATGCATAGTTGAACAACATAAATTCACATATTTGTCAAAAAATCTAAGGCTCTTTGTGCACCTTGGATCTATCACCATTCTGTCAAAAGGTGGATAATATGTTTCATAATAGGTCCTCCTGTTGTTGCTTGTCCTTCATTTTCAAAGACGACCAATGGCATCATGGGTGATGTCTTGACTTGCACAACAATTGAACTTAAGAGAGACAAAGATGCAAAAAAATCTACAGCCTCACTCTCTTTTTTAGTCATCCAAGTCCACTGGCAGGACACAGTCAGAATGACTGGTAATGTCCCTGGATGTGGAATATGACCTTGGTGTCTTCAGTATCTGACCAAGCTTTAAGTGCTTCAGTCATCTTCATGGCTGTTGAAACAAATTCTCATCCTTTTTTGGTAGCTTTATATGTCAGATTAAGGGTTTTGTATTTAATTCTAAAAGCAATAGGGAGACATGAGGTCATTGCTTTGTTAAAATAGTACAGTACACTTAATTAACCTTCTAGTAACGTATTTCACTTTGAAATACCAAAGTCACCCTTCAGAACCATGCAATCATTTTTGGAATTCAAATATAGGATTTTATCTTTATTATATTTCATCTTATTAGATTTGACTAATAAATCTAGGATATTAAGTTGGGTTATTTTGGGCTTTTCCTAGTGATTAAGAAAACAAAACAATTCTGCTTACTTATCTTAATGACGCAAGACTAATCCCAATGTATGAATCATAAGCTTTTGTGTAATTTATTATTAAGTAAAGAATTTTTCTGTAGTTAGTTCACTTTTTTTCCCTACAGGAACAGGTTCATAAAAATCTGTTCTCAAGATAACCTCTTTGAAACCATCCAGACTATTTTAAAAGTAGAAGTGGATAGTATAAATTATATATTTTTTCATTATTTCATATTAAATTTTCATTTGTTTAAAATATTTGCCTTGACTAGAATGGTTGGTAATATTGTTTTGATTTCAAGGTAATCAGCTAAGGAAATAGTCATCAATGTCTTATCCCTCTTTCTAAGACACTAAGAGGTGCTAGCTAATGAATTTTTACAGGAATATATACTTGTACTTTCCTAATTTTCCTAATTCAATAATAGTGCTATATGTGGGTATAATTTTACTTTTAAATGAGAAAAATGCCTTTTTTGTTCTGCTGTACAATGCAAAAGTGAGTAATATTATCCTTCCTTCCTTTCACCCTAGAGAAAGGAAAAAAAAAAAGAAAAAAAACACCCTAAAATTCCTGTTTGCTTGATTTGTCTCTTTAATAAGATTCTTCTTTGTTTTCTGTAAAGTTAATCTGATCACAAGGCAGGAATAATATAAATTGATGACTCCTCTTGTTTAGAGACCTATTCAACTAGCAGTTACTAAAGTAGATACTCTTTTTTGCTAAGAATTTTACCAATGAATTTCTTGGCCATACTAGTTAGCTTTATTAATTGAATAATTTTAGTCAGGAAAAAAGTTGTATTATAATGAGGAATATATACATATCTATATTTCTTTATATAGTTTTTATGCATCTTTGACTCCTTTTTCATTATTAACCTTGAATTCCTAAAATTGGTTTACTTGCTACCTGTCCTTTGAGTTCACTTATTAGTACCAATTTTAACATCTCTCATCTCATTTTCTATTGGGACACTAATGCATTGTTGGTAGAATTGTGAACTAATACAATAATTTTGTAAAGTAATTTGGAGCTCTGCTCAAAAGGCTATAAAACTGCATATCCTTTGACTAAGCAACAGCAGTACTAGATCTTTATCCCAAAGAGATTTTTTAAAAAATAATGTATCATTATAAAAATATTTATAGCAACTCTTTATGTGGTGGCAAAAAATTGGAAATTGAAGAAATAAATGCCCATCAATTGGGAAATGTTTAAGCAAGTTGTAGTATATGATTATGGTGGAATACAATTAATTATACTTTAGGAAATGACAAGCAGGATGGTTTCAGAAAAATCTGGAAAGATCTGAACTGATGCAAAGTGAAGTGAGACCATTGTACATAGTAACAACAGTACTGTATAACAATCAAATCTGAATGACTTAATTACTCTGAACAATACAATGATCTAAGACAATTCCAAAGGACTCATGATACAAACGTCTATCTACTGCCAAAGAAAGAACTAATGAAGACTGAATGAAGATTGAAGCATATTTTTTTTTTGAAGCATACTTTTAAAAACTTTATTTTTCTTGGGGCTTTTTTTTGGGGGTCTATGTTTTCTTTTTACAACATAACGAATAGTGGAAATATGTTTTGCAAGGCTGCATATGTGTATCAAATTACTTGCCTTTTCAATGAGGGGCAAAGGAAGAAGGGAGAGAATTTGGAACTTAAAATTTTAAAAAATGAAGATTTAAAAAAATTATATATAATTAGAAAAATTATTTTGTTTAAGTTTAAAAAGAAAGTTTTTTTTTAACAGTGTTCCCGTCCATGTATAAATTATTCCTCTGACTGTATTCACATGTCCAAATAAAAAGGAATCACATGATATTCTATAATTTCAGTGTGCCTTTTAAAGTCAGATAATTAACAATTGTATGTTAATTTCTCTGAATTAATAAAATTTATCCAAACAGGTATGATCATGTCTTGATTGATTTTTTTAAAGGTGTTTTAGGTGTACCAATTTTTTGGCGGGGAGGGAGATGCCCACAATATGGTATTGTACCTACTCATCATATATAATAATTGAAATTAGACTAAAAGAAGGAATGTGGGTTCCCATATACAAAGATTAATAGGATGTTTCCTCATGAAGCTCTTAGGAGAGTGCATTTCCCCTTGAGAGATATTTCTGAGATGTCCTGCCAATAATACAGATCTCTTTTTCCCTGGCTTGGTCTTTTGTTGCCTCAAGTGCTAATCTCATATTATTTATATCTGTGTTATTAATCTCTATCTGCTTAGAGGCACTCCTGTTTATGGAACTTGTACTTGCTTAGGGATAGGATTTCAATGTGTTTCCATTGTGTTTGAGCTGTCTCAATGAAACCACTGTCTCTTTTTCCACCTTTATGCCTTAGCTTTGCTGAAGTAGTCACTTTATAAATATCTCAATCTTACCTCAAATTTCAAAGCTAGTTTTAAATACACACATACACATGGATTAAGCAGCAACCACATGATTTTCTTTTATATAAAAGGGGAAATAAATGATTGCATTTTTTAAAAAAAGGAAAAATAGTCATCTGTCAAGAGATTTTATTTGTTAAGAAGATGGACAAAGAATATTAGGTACCTACTATTTGCCAAGCTTGATGATTTACAAATATTACTTAATTTGATTCTTAAAACAAATCCTAAGAGATAAGCATTTTTATTATCCTCATTTTCAGTTGAGGAAACTGAGGTACACTTGCTCATTATCACATGACTAATAAGTTTTTGAGGCCAAATTTGAGCTCAGATATTTCTGAGTCCTTTCCTCTATCCTCTGAGTCACCTAACTAGAGAAAAGACTCACTTCTCTGATTTCTATTCCAATTATATATGGTATGAGTTAAATATTTTTTATAATTTTAAAAAGAGAATTGGTTAAATCATAGTGAAACAATCTCAAGAATGTTTTGACATTCTGTGATATCTATGTTTTTATTCTAATTCTGTGATATCTATGTAATATTCTAAAACATTTTGACTTGTGTCCTTTTTGTGATTTTATAATGTAAAATGGGGTTCTGATTAGTTCAACTATATATGCATAGTTTTAGAGTAACCTGAGGAGTTTCAAGGCATCTTCTCTAATGTCACAGGCCTTCATTCTACCAATATTCCTCTACCTTGTTAGGCAGTTAGGTGGTAGAGTGGATAGAACACTGGGGCAGCAGACAGGAAGACCTGATTCCAAATTCAACCTAAGACATGTAGTAGTTCAGTAACCTTGGAAAAACTGTCTGCCTCAGTTTTCTTAATTGTAAAATGGAAATAATAATAGTACCTACCTCTTCAGGTTGCTTTGAGCACAGCATAATGCCTGGCAGATAACAGGCTCTTAATAAATGTTTATTCCTTTTCCCTTCTATACTAAATGCCAATGACTGATATTCCAATTCCTTTTAACCACTTACTATTAATTAGCTCTTATAAAAGGATATTTGAAAATATAATAAGAGCAAAATATAAATTTAATGGGAGTCTGGCACATATGGAGAAAACCTCAGTTTGCCCAGCTAATAAGAATTTTCCAATGTGGAGAATCTGAGGAGTTGGCTTCTGGAAGGGTCATGATAACATGAAATGGAAAAGTTTTGGAGATATTTGGTCATGGATAGACTGTGACTGGCTCACAGTATTGCTTTGTATTGTTTAGTCATTTTCTAGTCATGTCTGATTTTTTCTGGTCCCTTTTGTGTTTTTGTTTTTGTTTTGTTTTTTTGTTTGTTTTGTTACTGAAGTGGTTTGCAACTTCCTTCTCTAACTCATTTTAGAGATGAGGAAACTGAGGCAGACAGCAATTAAATGTCTTGCCCAGGGATATCCCACTAGTAAATATCAGAGAAAAGATTTGAATTCAGGAAGACATCTGACTCCAGGTGGCACTCTATCCATTCCATTACTTAATGATGTTAAATAAAATGGGGCTTAGAAAGGAAAGAAATGGACAGAGAATCAATTATTTAGAAAGAAAAGGGTAAGCCTTGCCCAAGAAATTAACTTTCTGAAAATTACTAGATGTTCTATCAGTAAAAAAGTTTATAGAAGTATAGATTTTTTTTTAGTGAGAATTTGTTTTTATTGCTTTTTCACTGTGGGAAACAGGAAGGTAGGAATGACATTTTATACTGAAAATAAAATTGAAAAATAAACAATGAACCTGGCCCGAAGTTAAGGTTCTTAACACAGTATCCATGAACTCCCAAGGAGTCTAGGGGTAGATTTTAGGGATCAATAATAGTTACATTTTCTTCAGTTAAATGTAGGATTATTCTAAGAAAGTTTACATTGGCTTCATCAAACTATCAAAAGATCCATGATAAAAAAAAAGGGTTAAAGACTCTACTTTAATTGTATATTGTTTCTTGGCATATTAGATATTATGTATGATTAGCAAGACTTTTAAAAATTGAATTTTTATTGTGATGGTAGTAACACCACATACTTAAGAGGAACTAAGGAACTTTGGGATTTCATCTGCTTGAATTGTTTCCATAGCAGTACTAGCAGGCAATACAGATGTGACATATATAATGCTTTTCTTGACAAATCCATTTAATTACCATTTGAATTCTTACTCTGATAAGAGCAAAATATTTTAAAAGTATAATTATTAGGAATATCTTAACTAGGGAACATGATGTAGTGAATGGAGTATTTGGCTTAGTGCCAGAAAGACCTGGATATGTATCTTCCTTCTGATTTTTATTAACTGTGTAATCCCAGGCAACTTTCTGAGTCTCAGAATACTGAGACTTAAGTATTAAGTTATAGATGGATTGTGATGGGATCATTGATTTTTTATATATAATATGATAATTATTAGAAAGATATTATAATACCATAATGCCTGACATAGTGCTTAAATTCTTCTTGAATGAACTAAAGAAAGGAAGTAGAAAATCTTCAGTTTCTGCAGGGAAGAGGGGAAAAGGCTATTGGGAAATTTACAGTTGTCTAATTAGACTAGAGCATTGCATAAATCTATCTATCTATCTATATATAATTTTTTTCATCCTGAAACACTTATTTTATAAATTTCAAATGGCTTTTCATTTTCAAATTGTCAGTCTAATTTTTTTTTTTTAATGCCTGGTTAGATTGGAATGTTCAGGATGCATTTATATATTGTTTCATTTTTTAAAAATTAAAAATTAAAATGTGGCCTTGCTGTGATCATGACTAGTGCTCAGTGAAGACATTTTTATTTTTGTTTTATTTTATTTTTTGCTAAAGGTCATATTTTAAATTTTAACCAAGTTCAAGATCTTTGGACAACACAATAAAATGCTATGATACTTTGAACAGAGAGAGGGAATTATTGTGATTAGAATATTTGCCAGAAGCAAAGAAGCAGGATCTTCCTTTCTCCTGCTGGGCCAACTATGCTAAAGCCCCAAATATCTGTCTGTGAAAAATAAGAACAATAGGTAGAGGTAGGCTGGAGCTAATTTCTTCAAATGTTAAGTTTTCATTGTAATCATTTGCACCTCAGAAATCAGCTAACACTATAAATTAGGGCTTGATTTATTGCTTTTTTTTTTTTTTAACTATCTAGGTTTAAGTGATGAAGAAAATGACTATGTGTTCAACCCTCCTTTTCTTTTTTTTCTTATAAGTGTTTACTGATAATTTTAGATTCTTTTATCATCATAGTATCCCAAGTATCTCATCTCCATTTTCTTACAAAGAGTCATCCCATTTGACAAATAGGATTTTTTTAGAGAGGAAAATAAAGATCAAATCAATTGATTAATAGGTTGAAAAAAGTCTAAAAATATGTGCAGTGTATCTCTGTGAATCTCCTATCTTCATGAAAAGTAGGTTAGGGATACTGATGTCATCTTATATCTCTTCATTTGAGATCTATTTGATTTTAAAACTTTTGTTAAATTTATTTTTGATTTTTCAGTATGTTGTTTTTTCCTCTGCATTATTATAATTACTATGTATGTTTTCTTAGCTCTGCTTACTTCACTCTATCAATTCTTACAGTTTTTTCCATGTTTTTCTGTATTCATCACACACATCATTTCTTTCTTTTTTTTTTTATTTAATAGCCTTTTATTTACAGGTTATATGCATGGATAACTTTACAGCGTTAACAATTGCCAAACCTCTTGTTCCAATTTTTCACCTCTTACCCCCCACCCCCTCCCCTAGATGGCAGGATGACCAGTAGATGTTAAATACATTAAAATATAAATTAGATACACAATAAGTATACATGACCAAAACATTATTTTGCTGTATAAAAAGAATCAGACTCTGAAATATTGTACAATTAGCTTGACACACATCATTTCTTACAGCACAGTAACATTTATTGAAGCATTCTTCAGTTGATGGGCATTTACTTTCTTTCCAGTTCTTAGCTATTATGTGTTGCTCTTAATAATTTGGAGTATATGGGGAACTTTTTTTTCTTTTTATGAATGTCTTCCTTAGAGTATATGGCCAGTAATAGTACAAAGGTATGGACATTTAAATTACTTTATTTGCAGAATTTCAATTTTTCCATAATAATATATTAGTGTGACTATCTTTCCACAGCTCCTCTAACATATCCCGTCTCAATTTTTGGTCATTTTTGCCAATTTTAAGAGTGTGAGATAAAACCTTAGGTCAAACTTCTTTCCCTAGTTCAGATAAGAGTGATATTCATCTGATGTCCACTCTTTCTTATTCCTTCTTCCTTGCTTTGAAAAATCTTCTCACATACTTCAATGATTAAAAATAGCAAATTTTACTCCTTTATTCCTCCTTTATAAATTAGCATATTTCTCCTTTTATGCTCCCTTCTTTTCATTGCTTACAGTCTTCAAAAGAGAAACAATCCATCTCTTTCCCCAGAGTTCTGTTTTTCCAATTTAACTTATTTAATATCCTTTGAAGTTATTAAGATATGATATCTTATAAGATATAAGAAGGGATATTTGTTTCTTCTCCCCATTAGAATGTTAACAGTACATTACTATAGATCTCCTTTCAACTGCTGAAATAAATTTATCTTTTGAGGTTTCTCTTGATTCTTGTGTTTATATTTCAAAATTCTTACTAGCCCTGGTCTTCTCATCAGAAATGTTTGAAAGTCTATTCCATTAAAGAACTAATTTTTTTTTTTTTTTTGCTCTGTAGAATTATACTTAACTCTGTAGGGTAAGCTTCTTCATTGTAAGCTTTTTTTTCCTTGCATTTTTCTTGCATTCCAAGATCTTCTTTATTTTAAGCAGAAACTGAAAGATCTTTGATGATTCTGACTGTAGTTTCTTGGTACTTGAATTGTTTCTTGATGGGTTCTTACATTATTTTTCTTTGATGTGAAAACTCTGGGTTTGCCTATGACATTCCTTGGACTTTTGTCTTTTGGAAATTGTTTTAGATTAGTGGATTTTATATCTTCATTCTGCCCTCTAGTTCTAATAGATTTAGAAATATTAATTTTTAATTTTTTGAAATGTAGTGGTCCATGTTTTTATTTTCCTTCTTAAATATTGTTTTCAGGGAATCCAATTATTCTTAAGTGATCTCTCTAATCTGTTTTCTAAGTCAGTTGTTTTTGATATCAGATATCTTACATTTTCTTCTAATTTTTCAATATTTTGATTTTGTTCTAATATTTCTTTTTATCAGGGCAGTTAGGTGGCACAGTGGATAGAGCACCAGCCCCAAAGTTAGGAGGACCTGAGTTCAAATATGACCTCAGACACAGTACTTCCTAGCTGTGTGACCCTGGGCAACTCACTTAACCCCAATTGCCTCAGGAAAAAAAAAAGTATTCCTATCTCATGGAGACATTGATTTCTATTTGATCTATTTTAGTTTTCAGGGGAATCTTCCACTTTTTAAAAAATTTCAACTATTTTATTTTTTTCAATTTCATGTAAAGATAATTTTCAAAATTCATTTTTGTAAGATTTTGAGTTCCAGTTTTTTTCTTCTTCCTTCCCTCCTCACTTTCCCCTCCCCAAGATAGCAAGCAATCTCATATAGGTTATATATATATATATATATACTTTTTTCTATATATTTGAAACATATTTCCATGGAATCTCCCACTCTTGCCACTTTGCATTTGTAATGCATTTCACATGACCAAAGTAAAATTAAGAACTGTGTATATTTGTGAATGCACATGAATGCTGCATTCCTTTCCACAAGGATTTGGAATACAGATGGAATGGATGCTTGAAGGACTAAACAGAAATCTTCAGTGTATTGTAATTTAAGGATTATTAGGGCTGAATTTATATGCAGGGGACAGTCTTCCTTTCTCCTTACCTTAAAAGAGAAGGAAGAGCTGAAATCTAATTAGAGAAATGTTATTGTATGTCCTTTGTTCTCAAAAAAGGATCATGACATCAGGGAGATGATGCCATGACATGTAAATGAATTGGATTTAATGAGGGAGGGCTGTGCCCAAAGTCACCAGTCTTACCTGCAAAGCCGTCTGGGTCCAGTGGCCAGATAGAGGTCAGGATGACTGGAGATGGCCCTGTATTCAGTGGGAGACCTGGCCCCTTTTAAGCTAAGATCTTTTCCCCAGGTCTCAGTTTAACTGAGGCAATGCCCATTTAATGATTAAAGCAAGTTAAGGAAGAAATGAGGCAAAGAATAGCTTTAGGAAGTATGAGAGTGTGTGATTGAATGAGAAAATAAGGCCTGGAGTAATAATAAGCATAACAGTAAGTCATTTAAAATTGCTGCCATAACCTTCTCTTGATGAACTGTGTAGAAGCCACATGGAACATGATGTGATGTTCTTGTTTATGAAAAAAATTTGTGTTGCTCTTACCTTCTCAATCTTGATCTTGCTATGGCTCTTGTGCTAAATCTATATGTCTAATTTTTATTTCTTGGAGACTGCTCATTTTGTGTAAATAACATGGATTTTAAAAAGAGGAAAAGAGAGAAATAGGCTTTTATCTAATTAAATGTTGGGACTATAGCTGGGAACTTGAGCTGATCAAAAGGAATTTCATCAACATTCATTTTTATAGCTCCCCAAAAGCAGAGAAGAATAAATATTTCTGGACTGTCTGAGACATAGAATGAGCCAGCAGTTTTCCAATGGAAGAAGTTTTGCTAATGTAAGAGGAAGTCATCCTCATCTGAGTCAGGGGCCTCAGAACATTCCTTCTTATTTTCTCTTCCAAAGTTTAAAGAATCCTAACCCTATACTCCTAGGAGCAGAGAGAGAACATTGACTAAAAGAAAATTTATGCTCTTGGAAATTTATGAAAGAGGGGCTGAGAAACAGTGGTACCATTCACAGGAGTGGCCGTCGGGAGAGAAGGGAAAACTCTTACCAACACTGATATATGTGTGAATGTGTGTCTGTATATATAAGTGTATATGTGTGTGAGTATATGTGTATATTTATGAGTATGCATGTATTTGTGTTTATATATATATATATATATATATATATATATGAATATATAAGTGTGTACATGTACTTGTGTGTTTGTGTCTGTGTTTTGTGAGGGAAGGACAAACCTGTAAGTTAGTATAGGGACTCCTGATGAGGAATTTTCTCCACCAATACAGATTAACACCTTTTCTACTACTTAGAGTTTTAGAAAGGTTCCTGGACAAAGAGATTACTTGCCCAGGATCACATAGAGCCAGTATGTGTTGTTGGTAGGATTTGAATCCAGGACCTTCTGATTGATTACCTCTCCACAATGTCATGCTGTGTTATAGACACTAACATAAATTTTGTGTGTACACACACATTTATATTTTAGCATGTAATCATGTAAATACATCTGGAAAATTCACATATATTTGTATATATGACTTTAGGCTCAGAGAACAGTAGGAAAGAGGCTCTACTTTGTGATAAATTAGAAATAGGAGCTGCAGAACCTACCATAGGCAGGGATATTAGAGGAAGACTTATTATTAAATATTAGTTAGTATAGAAATTTCCCCCCTTCAGTTTGCAGGCTTCTCTGCAATTACTGAATAGTTGTCACAAAACTGAAATCACAGACACAAGAGACAGCAATGCCAGCACAACTTTGAGCTGGTCATGCTCTGATGATTTTATTTTGTATACCTTTCAGGATATCCAATGATCCCCAAAAAGCCTGTGGTCAGAATCAAATGACTTTAAAATTGTTTTGAATGGAAAATTCTACCCATCTGCTGATTTCAGAGATTTCAGAGATGTCCTAGGGGATACCGATCTGTTTTTAAAGCATGTAAATTCTTTCTTTCATGTGCTTTTACTTTACCATAAAAGGTAAAGTTAATACTTTTAACCAAATTCCAACATGAGTAGCATCATAGACTTTTAGCCAGAAGGGACCTTTAAAGATCATTTAGTCTCCCCCTCTTCCTCTTTCTGGATGAGAAATTGAGGCCCAGAAAAATTAGATAACTTCCTTAAAGTTACATAAGTAGTTAAGTATTCAAATAAGGTTGGGAACCTATGTCCTGGAATTCTAGAAAGAGGCCATTTTCCACAGTACCACTGCATCCTAGCAAGCAGATTCCAACTCTCAGAATCTCCTCATTATTTGTATTTAATAGGAAACTCTTATGTTCTCCTCAGGATCTAAACTGTTAAGTCAGATAGATCCATATTTTTTCCCTAAAGTTTTTACTCTTTTCTTAAGTCTATTGGTAAAAAGGAAAAAAAAAAAAAAAGACTTGTATGCATTTTCTGGCCCTCACCTAATTTGATTAGATTTTAGCCTAATAAAAAGTTCATTAAGGGAATTGTTTATACTATTTGGGGTCTACCAACTGGGATCCACAAATTCCCACTTTTATTTCACCTGTCAGATTCTTTTAATTTGAGGGAAATAATGTAGCTCTTGGGATATCAATTTATCATTTTTAAAAAATGCTTACTACATATAGTAAGTTAGACTAGTCTAACCCTCTGTCCTGTACTATATATATTATCTTTCTTTTATGAACTTCCTCAAAAACAACCTTCATTGGTAATATGCTATAGCAAATTTATACCCACTAGGTTCTTTGGTTTATTTGTAACTGATTCTTTTGTTATAAAAATTAATATATTATCATACTTTTAAAGACAGAAGCCCTGGAATCAGGACAGATGGTCCATGCTTTGACACAGCTGGAAGAATTGGAACTGTGCCTAAAAGCAGCAGAAGAAAAGACTAAGACATTAACAGAGCGGGTAAATATCTGTTATTTGAATTGGAAATACACATTTTTATTAATCAGTCAGGAAGCATTTCTAAAATGCTTACTCTGAGTGAGATATGATGCTAAGTACTAGTGCTAAAAGACAAAGGTTAAAGTTCTTCCCTCCAAGGAGCTAACATTCTAATGAAGGTGACATTTATTCATCTTAGAATATGTAAAATGAATACAAGTTTTGGGAGGAAGTATGGAGTAGGTTGGGGAAGGAGGGACCAGCAAAGAAGATGAAGAAGATAATAGCCTTTAAACTGAATCTTGAAGGAAGCCTGGGGTTCCAAGAGGTGGTGGGAGGGGGGGGGAGCTAAGGTATGTGAGAACATCTGGTGAAGAGACCCAGGAACCAGAATCGGAGCATTTAAGGTCAGTGTGGCTGGAATGCAGAGTGGGAGGAAGGGAGCAAAATGTAGTAATACTAGAAAGATAGAAAAAGGTCAGGGGATGAAGAGCTTTAAATGTCAAATGAAAGAATTTAAATTTGATCTTGGAGGCAAGAGAATGTTACTGGATTTGTAGAATAGTAGAGTAACATGGATAAACCTGGGCTTCACCAAGTTTACTTTGGCATTTGAAAGGATGATGGATTGGATTTCAGGGAAAATCTTGATTTGGGGAAGCCAGAAAGGAGCCTATTGCAATAATCTAGGTGATGAGTCAGTCAGGTAATCAACAAGAAATGATTAAACATTTATATGTTTTACTATGGCACTGTGCTAAGTGCTGAGATTACAAAGAAAAGCAAAAACAGCCTCTACCCTCAAGGAGCTCATATTTAAATGGGGAGGAAACATGCAAATATAAAATACATATAGAGAAGATAGTAATCTATATGGAATAAAGAAGAGTAAATATTGTATAGCAAGTATAATATCATTGAGTTTATGACAGGAGTATAAAATATACGAAGACTAGTTCAGGTGGGGAAGGCCAGATTATGAAGTGCTTTAAGTTACAAAGAGAACATTCCATCTTAGAGATGATAGGGAGCTACATGGTGGTATGATGAGACTGATGTTTTGAGGAAATCACTTTGGTCACTGTATGGAGGATATTTTAGAGCAAGGAGGAACTTGAGATAGGAAGTGAGAAAAGAAGCTGTTGCAATAGTTCAGGTGAGAGCTGATAAGGATAATGGCTGTGTGAGTA
Source organism: Sarcophilus harrisii (assembly GCF_902635505.1). Lineage (NCBI taxonomy): Eukaryota > Metazoa > Chordata > Mammalia > Dasyuromorphia > Dasyuridae > Sarcophilus > Sarcophilus harrisii. The sequence goes on from NC_045426.1 coordinate 245,592,975, forward strand.
AAAAGAAGTTAGAAATAACAGGATTTGGCAATTAGATGGATATGTAGATTGGGGGACAGTGAGAAGTTAAGTGTGACATTGAGTTTGTCAGCCTGGATGGTTGTTCCTTCTATTTTTTTATTCAGAAATTTGGAAGAGGAAGATTTGGGGAGAAAGGTGAGTGATGTTTTAGATACGTTGAGTTTGAAGTGTCATTAGAATGTATATTTTGAAATGTCAGCACTTAAAAACTGTGTGACTCTAGATAAATTACTTAACTCCGTTTTCCTCACTTTCCTCATCCATAAAAATGAGCTGGAGAAGGAAATGCAAACCACTCCAGTAACTTTGCCAAGAAAACTCTAAATGGGATCATGAAGAGTCAGACATGAGTGAACTACAACAACTACAACAACAGAAGTAATTTGCCTAATGGAAGTTCCTCACCCGAATCATCACAATTCTAAACTGAAATAAAACTAATAGTTGACTTTCACATAGTGCTCTACCAACATTAGTTCCTTTGATCTTTACCATGAACCAGTGAGGTTTATTGGTAGAGTTTCTTTACTGGGACTTTTCTATGTCAATGAAATTATGATTCACAGTGACAAAAATGTATGTGTGTATTTATGTATTTGGATATTACTTGTGTATTTATCTATGTATATACACATGCACACACACACGTGTTTACTGCACAGCTTTTCTGTGAGATAAAATTGAGTCCTGGATTTTGGGGGGATTTTTATTTTTTTTAGTGTTCTCACTAAAGGAGGACATAACTGGTATTAGATTTCATTAACATTTTAATTCTCTAATTGAATGGCTATCAACAATTTCTAATTTAAATCAATAAAGGGTGACTTGCATTTGGTTATATTCATAGAGGGGGTATAAAAAGGCTTGGAAGAGAGGATGAACTTGTTGGATGCTTAGTTATTCAGATTCTGCACTTAGACATCTTCCTTGAACCTGACCTTCGCTTGTGTGAAGAAGGAAAAAGTTACCCCAAATAGGAAGACATATGAGAAAGGAGCAATGGGGAGAAGAAGCAGGAGAGAGACTATCAAGAGAGGTTGCTGAGACTTAGACTGAAAGGGGTTGAGTCAGTCAGGATGATCTGAGCACAGTCTATGAACTGGGTTAAATCAGAGAAAGAGAGAAAAAAGAGCAGAGAGGATGAAATCCTTCCCTTTCCACCCTGTCTCTCTACCTGCCATCTTCTTGTGTTTATTGCTATTTTATTCACTTTAACGTTTTATTTCCTCCTGTCCCAGTCAGGATATTTGAAAAGCAGTTGAGGTGGGAGTAAGAGAAGAATCTGGAAGCTTTGAGTCTTTTCCTAAATGTTCTTTATTTTTATGTCATTATAACATGAAAAAATCTTTTGGCCAACAAAACCTTAGATTGCTTGTTGTATGTTAGTTAACATAAGTAATATTCAGTATAATGAATATACACATAAATAAATAACATGAGGGAAAAAAAACTTATTCTGAAAGAAGATATTTTGTACAGCAGAGTTATACTGTGGTAGGTGTGGCCTGAGAGAAACAAAATGGAGGGACAGGGGCTGTCCAGTTTTCTGTTTCTTTTGTCAAAAGCAAAAGCAAAAGCAAAACAAAACAAAACATAAGTTCAGAAAGTCCTCTGACTGATGGTAAGCCTTTAATTTCAGAAGTTTTGGTGATTTGTCATTTTTGTAGCTTCCCAACGTTCTTCAAAAAAAAAAATAATCTCTGAAAGGAGGGGTGGGTGGGTAAGGTGGACTGGTACTGAGGATGCTGAGCATTCAGTGGCTTAGCAAAGAGGGCTTTATCTGGATATCTGCAGTAGGGAAACCTCTGCTACCCGATAAGCTATCAGTGCGAAACTTGTTCATATCATTTTCCTAGTCAAGTGGTGAGAAAAAGACAGTTCATACATAACAATATGGATCTCTTTCACCATTGATATAATGTACATCCCTATAAATGGTCTCCAAGCTCTATTCTGACTGATTCAATGGGACTATTGTTATTTTTTTTAATCCCAAGAATATATGACATATATAATATAAAACATCTAGGTATGCTTTTTTTTTCTCAAAAGTTTGTGAGGTTAAATTGGCATTTAATTAAAATAATTTGTTATGCAAAGATTTATTATCTATTACATATGAAGCACAAATGGAGGGGATATCCTATTGGATTATAAACTCATTTATAGCAGGGACTCATTTAAGCTTTGTCATTGTCTCTGACTTTGAAAAAATAATTTGACAGCAATTCTAATAGACTCAGGATGGAAAATGTCATCTGCATTCAGAGAGAAAACTATGGAGACTGCATGTGGATTGAAGCATAGTATTTTTACCTTTTGTTCTTTTGTTTGTTTGATTTGTTCTTTCTCATAGTTTTTCCCTTTTGATCTTATTTTTCTTTTCTTTTATTGAACTAAATACAAAATAAGAAAAAAAAAACAGAATAGAAAAAGACAGAAAAAGAAAATAAAAAACAAAGCAAAACATTGTCATGTTCCATAAAGACCATCAGGGAGATTCAAAATATATAACAATAAATTTCCATTTTAAGAAATCACATAGATAAAATAGAAGAAATTATATTCAAGAATGTTCATCTTTCCTTTGCTTCCTTGTAGGTTATTTATTTGTTTTCTGCTGTGCACTTTTTACTTTATTCCCCGCCTCCCCCTTTCATCCCTTCCACATCTTGCAAGCAGGCAACAGTTAAGCACAGATTTATTTATGTATACATTCATACTGTGTGGGAGGGGGTGCTAGACCGCCTTACCCAAACTGACTACTCAGAGACATCTTCAGATACAAACAGGAAGCGATTATTCGGTCCTTGCAAGGAGAGGTCCAAATACACACCAGCTGAGCACACAAAGAGCCTCCCAGCTCCCATCTCCCAGCATGGTGTCTGGCCTGGCAAGCCTGAAATAATGAATTGAATAACTAGCAAGACTTGGGTTCTTTGGATGGATTGAAAAGGAAATAACCATTGTCCAATGGTCAGCAGTACTGTCTACTTCCTGTGGCTCACATAACTTTCTGAAGATTAGGCCTAGGGACTGACTTTTCTGCCCTACAGCCCTCTGAGAACAGGGATAAGGTGACTTCCTGAAATTTAGGTCTAGGGTCTGACCCACTCCATCTCATAGATTTTTTTGAGAAATATTTACCTGGTCCCATTCAATACATATATACATACATACATGTATGTATATATATATATATATATATATATATATATATATGAAATACATCAATTTTTATCAATTTTCTTCAAATTGGTCTCTCAAAAATATGTTGAACTAAAATGATCTTTAAGAGCTTTTCTACCTTTAAGTTCTAGGATTCTTTGTAGAATTTAATTTTTAAAAATCTATATTTATTTATCCTGGCCTTAAAATCTTTACTGTTAAAAGAGAAAACATATATGAAAGAATTTTATAAATTATTAAGTGTATAATTATAAATTATAAAGGACATATGACATACTCATTATCATAATCTCAATGAATCTAAGGATGAGCAATACATTTTTTTAATAGCTTTAAGGAAAATAGTACAACTGCATTAAATTAGGTCTTTTTTTTTTCTTAAATTGTAATCACTGAAGTTGTATTGCATAAATTTTCAGGGTCTTTTCTAGTTACAGACAAGTCCATTGCAGTTCTTTTATTCATGCAAGACTGTGACACATACCATTAGTACATGATGGGCATGTGTGCTTCACAGTTCTATAGATGACATATTTAGTCTCTCCTCCTGAGAGGTATGACCCAGAGTTTGGGCAAGATCAGGTAGGCCAGTAGTCAGAAAAGAGTATATTTTTTAGCCCAAGAAAAAGGATGTTTAAACTATTACAAAAGTCTTTTCCATATTCACTTGCATAAGACCAAAGTAGACACCTTCTTAATCAACAATTAACTAGGTAATTGACATTTGTTAAACTCCTAATATTGCATAATTAGATTGGATAAGAAAAGTGAATGAATTCCTAGGAACCATTCAAAGTCTTACCTATTTTCTTTAGAAATTGTCAAGTGAGAGGAGGTACAGGAGACATTCTGTATATTCAGTATCTTACTGAAAAAGAAAAAAGTGCATCAACTAATACTGCACAAAATTGAGGCAATTAATTCTCCTCCCAAATCCACTTAACAGTTCTAAAATTTTCAAAACTATGTGAATGAAAATTAACATTGGTATCACTTTCAAAAAGTAAACATACTGCCTCTTGAGCTTATTTCTCTAGAATCATTTTACTGGCATTTTAAATACTCTTTTTAATTAAGTTTATTATTTCAATAGAATTGGCAATCTTCACTGCTACCATTGAAGGAAGTTTATTAAAATATAGACACTGTACTCAAAGTAATTAATCCTGGATTTTTACTTTCACTAATTCTTTAAACATTAGAGAATGAAAATTAAAGAAGCATTCTCTTCTCCTTTCCTATTCAAATGGCCACTTTTAAATCATGAAGGTGCTTGGACTTTGCCTTTGTGGTAGGGAGTAAGTTAAGGGGAAGGTAGGAGTTGGTATTAAAAAAAATGAATAGACCTTTCTTCACTTTTTTTCTTAATAGGAGTTGGAATACCAGTTTCAGGAAGCCAAATTTTTGTCCACTGGGTGCCACTGTCTTCCTTACCAGCTTAAGCCATCAAGTATTTTCAAAATGTCAGATTTTCTTTAGCATCAAAAGGATTAATTATGTGCTACTTTTTTTTCCCTGAGGATTTTCTTGACTGTTATGCAAGGCTAACTTAATGAGAAGGGATTCTTCTTGGGGAATTTCATAATGGTTTTCTAATGACCAAGAGAACCACATTTAAAAAAAAAAAAAAACTGAGGTTTTTTTTTTTTTTTTTTGAAAAAAGTTCAAATGAATTTTCAATTTTAAGATAGAACTGAAATCCAAAGAAGCACTTGTATGCTAGATTGTCAATATGTCAAGTGCAGCTATCAGTGTTATTAAAATTCTATGGTAATAGTTCAGCAATAACCTGGGTCTTATTTTGCTTCACCCTACCCTCATTCTCTTACTCAGCAGGGACTTCAATAAAATAGTTATATTATTTATAGATTTGGAAAACTTTAAAATTGTATAATTTTATAGATTATATTTGTATAATTTGTATAATTGTATAAATGGTCATCAGTGTAATTTTAGTAGCAGCAGTAACAGCAGTAGTGGTGGTAGTAGGAGTAGTAATAGTTGTTTTTGTTGTATTGTTGTTGTTTATTTGTTTGAAAGCCAGGTTTGATTAAGCTTCAAGTTTGGAATAGGAATGAAATGACTTTTGTAGACCATCTAACATTTAATAAAAGAAAGTTTATTTAGCCACAGAATGGAAAGATACTAAGCAGGGATGAGTGCAATTTATCTTTGTGTTGGCCATGGTGGCATGTCAGTCACAAGTATGTGTAAAGCTTAAGGGAAGATCTAGTGGTTTCCTGATTCCCACTCTTGTTTTTGTGCTTAAGCCATGAAGAAGCTATGTTAAAGGAAGACCTGAGCTTTATTTCCCTAAACCAATGTTGAATCAAGGATAGTATATTTGTTATTCCTGGCTCATCCACTCCTTGGTGGGAAGGTCTTAAATATCTCCTAGCAAACATTCTACCACTTACACTGACCATGGGGCTTTTATTAGACAGCCCTGACCTCAGGATTGGGAAATCTCACATAGGGAGCACAAGAAAAGAAAAAGAACAGAAAATACAATAGGCACTGTATCAATCTCCTGAAGAAGTGACAGAATGTGGAGAACAAAGATCAGAAATCTAAGCTTAATTTCCCTCCTTTATAATGACTAAATGCTTGATCTTAATAATTTGACCCATAGGAAGGGTCCAAAGCTTCACAATTTACAGTGGCTATCCTAACTTTAAGGTACTAGAACAGTACAAAAAGCATCAGAATCATTTCATAAATGCCATTTTTGGCTATTTTAATCTGGGCCTAAGCTAGGGCAGTTAAGTAATTTAGGATTAACTCTAAAATTCAATAAAGTACTTATGAATTATAAAATGTGATTAAACCTAAGATTAAAAGAGATTAAAAGAACAGGAACAAGCATGTGGTATGTAGAATAGGAGCTACTGAGGAAAAGGAGAGGGGGAAATGAAAGTGAAGAGGCTCCTGTAAGACAGGACTGATTCATCATTGGACTGATAACCCAGGGACTAAGTGATGCTCAACTCTACAAGGATTTGAGCAAGTTTCCCCACCCTGTGCCAAAGCCAAAGAATACCCTCCTATGCCAGGGCCTAGGGAGATTAGAACTGTGCTACCCTGGGCCTGACTGATCCATCACATTGATGATATCAAGAATGTCAAGCCATATGACTTGGGCTACTCTGGCCACAAAGAAAGTGCTTAAACTTCTCTCAAGTTCAGTAATCATTTCTTTTTTCAAGGCAGAAAATTCTTTCTGGAACTAGTTAGCTCTTACTAGGGGGCCCAGAAACTCTTGATGTCTTTAGACTACGAGCCTGTTACCAAGACCAAGAGATATCCTGACCAGGATCATTCACTCATGTTCTGGAGATGCCAGAAAGCAAAAAAGGTGGCAACGCATGTGCTCTAGATGGCTATCTGTGAATATTTGTCATTTTTGTCAGTGGTCCAGTCCTGGGGCTAACTCTCAAGGCCTCAATGTTTCCTCTCATAGGAAGTACCACGGAGAAAAAAAAATTATGGTTCATTGGAATAAAACAGAAGATATCTCTCATTTTAAATGAATATAGCCTCCTACTTTACCCTTTCCTCCTCACATGCCCATTTTGTCCTTACTAAATTAACTGGAGGAAGGGGTTCTTTTGGTGCATTTTCCAAATCCTTTCTAGTGTCTCACTCAGTTCCTCATATCAAACTCTTCAAAAGGTCCACATGCCACAATTGCCAGTGTCCTCTCAAATACCATATAAAAGGTTCCAAGCAGTTCATTCACCATACCTCTTAGACAATACTCCAATGATAATTTCTTGACAGGGTCTTGTCCTTTGGTAGACTTAGAGATCTTTCTTTCCCTCCTCAATGTAAAATTATACCAATTCAACAAATGAGAGTTTACAGCATTTATCTTCAGGTTCTATTTCTTTAAGTATAGAACATATTCTTATCTCATTCTATCCAGCTCAACAGGAACAGGAAATATCCCAAAGTATATGAGCAGCACTTTCACTTTCAGCAGACCCAGAATGGCTACAGGATGCAGGGCTCTGAGTAAACCTTCATTGAATTGTCCTTTCCCCACTTCAAAGAGATAATTCTGATCACCAAATGTTGTGGATCAGTCCTGACTCAGATCTGCCTAGTGTTCCAGGTTGGGGATTCAAATAAACTAGTAATCCTGTAGCCCATCTAACAATTAGTTAAGATAAATGAAATTTATTTGGGCAAAACATGAAAAAAATAGTGGTCAAAGATAGTTTCAGTATTTATTCAGATGAGCACATCTTCCCTTTTTCTGTGCTGGCCATACATTGCAAGCATGTGTCAAACTTGAGAGAAGAGCCAGTAATGTCTTTGAGTTCATGAGGTTTCCTGTAATGGTATCTATACTGATGTCATAAGGAAACTATGTCAACTATTGGTTTTATTGTAGTGTCACTACAGTTAGGAGGAAAAAATTAACTAGATTTAGAAAGTCAGAGCTTCTCAATCTCTAAATTATGTTTTGGATATAGCACTTAGCACAATATTAATCATATATCGTAGGCAGTTTTAAAATATTTGGGAAAAGGCAATGTGCTATAAAAGCATGTTGATTATAAAGGGAGGAAACAAAAGTTTGAATTTTCATTCTTTCTTTGCATCCCTAACACTCTGCACAATGTCTGACACATAGTAGATACTAATAAATGTTTTATTGACTGACTAGCAATCACCAACCATGGGAAATAGATGACAATGTGTTTTCTTCCTATTAAACTCACTATTAAATCTTTCTGAGTCTCCAGATCCTCATCTATAAAATAAGGGGTTGGTGAGCTACTTTCTAAGAACTTAGAAGAATTTAAACCCTATGATCCAGTTGTACTACTTACTTGAAGGTAGGATGCAACTGGAGGTTGGAAGAATGTTGCTAAGAAAAGACTTTGTAAATCTAAAAGTGCTAAAGTAATCTAAAGTGATTATTTAAAGTGTTATTATGGTTCATTTCATAAATTAGGATTAACTACATTTACAGACCCAACAGAAGTTATATATAACTAGGTATCAGCAAGAGACAGAAAGAATATTTTCTTTTTCCCCTCTCTTGAAAACTAAAAATACAATAGCTTCAAATATAAAATCAAACTCCCTAGTCTAAATATTACTTCCTTTCCCTTCTGAACAAATGGAGATCAGTTGGCAAGCTACTATAATAGCTCTGGCAAGAAGTGATGGGGTAGTAGGTAAGTTGTGATCTAGGTAGGGGAAAGGGAACAGATGTGAGATATATTGAGGATTCCACAATTAAGATTTAGCAACTTATTGATATGCACTTTGTAGTAGTGGGAGTGAAAAATCAAGAATGTCTCTAAAGTTATAAATTTGGGTTTTTGGAAGGATTATGCTCTTGGTGGAGAATATGGAAGGTAGGAAGAAGGAGTGAGTTTAGTGGGAAAGATAATAAGGTTTTCTTTTGGACTTTAAAAAAGTTTAAGATACCTTTGGGGTATTTAGATGGAAATGTCCTGAAGGAAACTAAAGATTCAAGTATGTATGGAAGAGCTCAGGAAAGAGATGAGGAATGGATAAGTAGTATAGAGGACATTTTAAAAAGTTAAACATTAAATCTATGGGAAGTGAGATCATCAAGAGAGTGTGGACAAAGAAGAGGAAAGAATTCAGGATAGAAGAGAATGAGGAGAGAAAAGGAAAGCCATAATTTTTCTGTAAAAAAGATGACAGAGGACTAATTAAATGAATAGAAACTCCCCAATTATTAGAAAATTGTTGAAAATGCAAAATAGTAACAGGTGACATGTACATAGTTTTTTAAAATTTGCAGAACACCTTAAATTTATTGTCTCCTTAGGACTGGTATCCTCATTTTATAGATGAAGGAGCAGAAGCTTTAAGAATTTCAGAAACTTGTTCATAATCATAGAGTGGGTTACCTAATTCTGAGTGTAACCCTCTGTTTGTTTCTATCTATCCTGACTCAAGTACTGCCTCTTGGATCATCAGGGGAAACTAAGACTAGACAGCGAGGTGACACTGGGCCTGGAGTCAGTAAAATCTGTCCTAAGATGCTTCCTAACTGTATGATCTTGGGCAAGTCATTTAATCCCTATTCCAGTTTCTCATCTGTAAGATGGGGACACATTGGAGAAAGAAATAGCAAACCACTTCAATATCTTTGCCAAGAAAATCCTATGTACAAGTCCATAGGATCAAGAAGAGTCAGACCACGAATGATTGAACAATACAAGATAAGACTATTTATTAAAAAAAAATTCCATTAGCATCATGAGAGAAAATAGCTTATGTAGCTTATGATTTAAGTGTAGAAATAATTGTTTTTTCTTTCTTTGCTCTTGTTAGAGTCCCTGTGACAGGTCCTCTATGTCATCTGTATGTCATGTCACCATGATAGTGATTATAAATAGGGGGTTAGTAACCTGGGGCCCAAGGCACTAGTTCCTCTATACTTAGTATATTCAAAGGTGACTTTTCCAGAGGATATTAGCAGTAAAGGAATCTAAGAACATTCTTGAAATTCATCAGCCCCTAGCTCCTATTGAAGGTCTATTCACCCTCTTTAAGCTTGACTCAGAGAGATCAACTTTCAGCTTTGGACAGGTGGGTGAGGATGTGGAAACAATTAGGAGGTTATTGCAATAATCTAGGGAGAGTGTAAACAAAGCACACAAATAGAACTGGGCAGATAAAAAATAGGTAATGGAAAATCCTACAGTTTGGCTGGAATACAGAATACATAAAAGGGAATAGTAGGAAATAAGGTTAGGAAGGTAATTTGGAGTCAAGTGATAGGAACCTTGAATGAAAACATTAAGAGTTGTAAATTATTCAATAGGCAGTAAGGAATGACTGAAATTATTGAATAATAATAATAGCTGACATTTTTATAGTGTGTTTAAGGTCTTCAGGATACTTTACATATGTTATCTCTTGTGATCTTCACACCAATTCTGGATAGTAGGAACTAGTATTATCCTTCTTTTATAGATGAGGAAACTGTGGCTGAGAGACATTAAGTGACTAAGGATGACACAACTAGTAAGTGTCTGAGTCAGAATTTGAACTCAGATCTTCCTGGCTCCAAAACTTGTACTATGCTATCTAGTAGAAGATAAATGTGATCTGGAGTTTAGTCAGGCATTGATATGAAATACAGATTAGTGAAGAAATAACCTGAAAGCAGAAAGTTAAAAAATGTTTTCAATTGTTTAAATGAAAAAATGTGGTTATAGTGAATGTGCTAAAGAGAGAATGAGTGCATTTAGCCTTTGGTATAGACATACATTAGAGAAAAAGAAAGGATTTAGAAGATATTTGATGGTATCATCAAAGCAGTATTTTAAGATTTTCAGCAACTAGTCCATTGCATGAGTCTCTATCCAGCCCCATGGGAACATAAACCCAGACACTGAAGAAAAAATCACCCAGGTAACCATATTCCCTAGAGTTATATGACTTTCCTACAAACAAGTCTTATCCAGTTCTCTCACTACATTTCCTGACAACATAGGTTTCTTTGCAATACAAGTACAATTTAAAACATGAATTGAGAAACAACATAAGGGTTGGGTTTGGAAGTTATCTGTATAGATGTGAAAATTGAAGCTATGAAAGTAGATGAGATCAACAAAAGAGAGGAATAAGGAGGTCAAGAACAGAACCTTCAGAGATCTCTACCTTTATGGGGGTTGGGGAGTGGATAAGGAGCATGGAGAATAAGAATGATTTGAGGGATAGGAGGAAACCCATGAGTGTGTGGTATCAGAGAAGACAAGGAAAAAGAGTATAGAAAGGAAGAAGTGGCCAGCAGTGCTAAATGCTGCAGTAGTACCAAGAGGTACTACAGATGTTTTACAAATAGCTATTGGGTTTAGTAATGAGTTATTATGACCTTGAAAAACTTCTTCAGTAAAATCATGGAGATGGAAGCCAGATTGCAGGGCACTGAAGTGTGAATGGATTCTGAATGGAGATTATGAGTGTGGACTATGAATTGTTTCTATACTGCATTAGCACTGAAGGGAAAAGATATGGAGTGGAACATAAGTTAAAGAATAGCAGTTTCCTTTCTTTCTTTCCCTCTTTCCTTTTCTCCTTCCTTCTTTCCTTATTCCTTCCTTCCTTCCTTCCTTCCTTCCTTCCTTCTTTCCTTCCTTCCTTTCTTCCTTCCTTCCTTCTTCCTCTCTTTCTTTCTTTCTTTTTTCATTTTAAGATAACTGATCATGTTTGTGTCTGAAGGAAAAGGGCACAAAGAGGGAAAGATTGAAAAGGAAAGAAAAAGATAATTTTGTATGCTCCTCTTCAATAATTCTCCTCTCTGTCCATCAGTCAATAAGACTTTCTCCCATTTTGACCTGAAATAGCATTTTTCTTGCACCTACCTTGTCATACATTTTATTTAAACACATTACACACATATTTAAAGAACAAAGGTTTCTTTTTAGTTACAAATTCTCTCATCTCCCTACCTCTTCTTCCACCCAATGAGAAGACAAGAAAAACAAAATCTATTATAAACATAGTCATGCAAAACAAATTTCTGCATCAGTCCTGCTCCAAAGAAAAGGAAGGAAAGAAAGAAAAGAGGAAGAAAGAAAGCAAGCAAGCAAGAAAGAAAGATGAAGGAAGGAAGGAAAGAAGGAAAGAAAGAAAAAAGAAAGGAAGAAAAGACAGAAAGAAGTAAAGAGTGAATGAAGAAAAGAAGGAAGGAAGAAAAAAGGAGAGAAAGAAAAAAGAGAAAGAAAGAAAAAAGAAAAGAAACAAAGGAAAAAAAAGAAATGCTTTAATCTGTACTCTTAAGTCCTGAGGTACATACTATGTTTCATTATAAATTTTTTGGAATTGAGATAGGTCTTTGTATTGATTAATTACTATGTCCTTCAGAGTTAACTATCTTTACAATATTATTATTACTGTGTAGATTGTTTTCCTGGTTCTGTTCACTTCACTTTTTACCAGTTCAAATGGGTTTTTCCAGGTTTTTCTGAAACCATCACCTTCATAATTTCTCACAGCATCATAGTATTCCTTTACTTCCTATACCACAACTTGTTTAGCCACTCATTAATTAATGGGTTTCTTCTCAATTTCCACTTCTTTATCACCACAAAAGTGCTGCCATAAATGTTTTATATATATATGGGTCTTTTTCCTTTATTTGACCTTCTAGATCTCCTTGGACCCTAGCAGTGGAACACTGGTCCACCTGTCTACCTATCACCCTTATATCCTTACCTCATGCATAATTCATCTTCTCTATCAAATAATTAATTCCTTAATGATATAATTTATTTCTGATCTTTGGAGTTTTTAATTGGTTGCATGTTGTAACTTGCAAATTATGTTCCTTACCAATGCTTTCTATGTTATTTTAATTTTTAATTCATTGAAGACTCTTGTATTCCTTATCTTGCCACTAAATAGCAACCATAGTATAATGCTGGCATTACAAAATGGGTCTTTGCTTATGGACTCTTGGGGTTATTAAAGAAGCTATACAATTTTCTAAAGGCAATTCAAATTGTTCTCTTCTTCCTAATCAACTCTGGAACTAACTTGTTGTCTATCTCTATTGTCTGTTCCAAATATACATTGTTGTTCAGTCAGTCATGTCTGACTCTGTATGACCCCATTGATTTTTTTTTAAGTAAAGATATTGGAATGATTTGCTACTTCCTTCTCCAGCTCATTTTACACACATGGAAACTGAGACAAACAGGGTTAAGTGATTTGCCAGGTTCACATAGCTAATAATTGTGTAAGGATACATTTTAACTCAAGTCTTCCTCATTCCAGGTCTGGTACTCTATCTACTGGGACACTTAATTGCTCTCTATTAAATAATATTAATTAAATATTAATTACTCCATGTCAGAAGATATGTCTGAACATATATTGTCATCTGGGCAATAGACGCTATGTGCTCAGTCTTACCTATATGGATGATAAAGCCAAACTCCTTTGAGTAAGTGCAGATCTCTTCTAGACAGCTCCAAGAAGTATGGCAGGGCTTAATGCAGTCAGTACAATATTATATGTACACAGAAGGTTATGGAGGACCATTATTATGCACAGGAAATCCTTCTTTATATTGGACTCTTTCCTGGATCACTTCTCCATCACAGTGGGGAAGCAACCTATTATTTATTATTTATTAAGTACTTAGTAGTTATCAGATTTTGTGCTAGACCTGATATTCAAGAATGATCCAACTCCTGTTAATAATCAGCAAGCACTATTAAGTGCTTACTATATACCAGACACTCTTGTATATGCTAGAGGTAAAAAGAAATGAACAAAAAAGTCCTTTCTTTAAAAAAAAACTTGTGTTAATGGAGAAAAATAATATACATACACATAAGTATATACATATAGGTTTAAAATATAACACATAGGTATAAGGTATAAACAGACTGCTAGGAAGAAAAACACCTGTGCATACACACAGCTTCCCCATAGATGCTGAGATGATAGAACTATATACCAGGCTTCTATATAAAGAAAGATGATTTCTTGACTGAGTCCCTGAATAGGTTAAGTAACTAGACTCCTAGACAAAGTGACCTTGTCTTAGTAAGGCACAAATAGGGAGAGTAGGATAAGTGGAGTGAGAAAGAGAGTTTCATAACTTAAAAGATAAGTCTGGTGAGTTTTTTAAGGATGACGCTTTTGACAAAGAGTACTTTTTCTTTATTTTATGTTTCCCTTGATGTTTATGATCAGAGAATCATTTAATTGGTGTTCTGGGATGTGCCTGCCTCAGAAATTTAAGTCTGATAGTGGAAAAAATGAAGTATTTGCAGGTTATTCAATAGTTAACAAAAGCTGTACTTAATTTTAGCAGGAGAAAAATATTCAGCCCAGGATAGGCTTGAGAACACCTAGATCCCAGAGATCAGAAGAAAGGGAAAAGGACCCACATGGGCAAAAATGTTTGTGGAAGCCCTTTTGTAGTGAAAACTGAAATTGGAAACTGAATGGATGCTCATCAGCTGGAGAATGGCTGAACAAGTTATGGTATATGAATGTTATGGAGTATTATTGTTCTGTAGGAAATGATGATCAGGATGATTTCAGAGAGGCCTGGAGAGATTTACATGAACTATTGCTAAGTGAAATGAGCAGAACCAGGAGATCATTGTACACAGCAATGGCAAAATTATGTGATGATCAACAAGGAGGTAATTCAGGTCAATTCCAATAGACTTGTGATGGAGAGAGCCATCTGCATCCAGAAAGAGGACTATGGGGACTGAAGATGGATCACAACATAGTATTTTCACCTTTTTGTGGCTGTTTGCTTTTTTCCGCCTTTATAATTTTTTCCCTTTTGATCTGATTTTTCTTATGCAGCATAATAATTGTGGAAATATGTTTAGAAGAATTGTATATGATTAACCTATATTGGATCATTTGCTGTTTAGGGGAGGGGGAGGAGGGAAGGGTGGGAGAAAAATTTGGAACACAAGGTTTTGCAAGGATGAATGTTGAAAACTATCTTCGCATGTATTTTGAAAATACATGAAAGGTTATCATCAAAAGAAAAAAAAAATCACACGATCTTTGCCCTGGTAAGACAATAGGTACTTATTTGATTGGGAGGCTAGGTACTTAAACTCTCCAGAGATTCAGCCAGGAAATTATCTCCTATCTAAAAGACCTGATAAGTGGCTCCATTCTTTCTAGGTCACAACAGGATCTATGAGGAGCTGTGTGTATACACAGGCTTTTTCTTTCTTGGTACCCAGTTCTACTCTTCACTCTGCTGAGACTCTCTAGTCTATGTGAAGTTCTCTCTGGAGTTCTATGAATAGGTCAAGCACAAGCTCTGAAGGTATTCTGAACCAACCAATCTACCCTAGATGATTCACAACTGCTTGAACCAATCCTTCCACAAATCACAGAGTTGATGAAGTTTGAGGTTGAGGTTCAGAACCAAATGTTGAAGTTGGGATCCAAATGTGATGGAGTTCGGCCATGTGAAGAATTCACAATGACTTTCTCATTGCCAAAAGGTACTTTTATTTATGAGAAGAGGTTACAGATAAAATGAAGAGCTAAAATAAGACACCAACAGTGGTAAATATGAATTAGATTTGGGAGAGCATATAGATAGCAAAGAAAGGGGTTTTAACAATGGAAACAACAATGGAAAAAACAAGTTTCCCTATGGAACCAGGAGAAAGGGAATATATCATGAGGTAGGAGTATTCTATTAACGGCAGACTAAATATGTAGAGGAATTTGTCATCCTTAAAAGGGTGATATAGCTATAACAAGGAGAAAGATACCATGAAACATGGGGGAGGGGATGGGAGGGAAAACACCTGCAGGCAGAATGCCTTGGCAAGCTAACTCAAAAGGGATCAGAAAAGATGGCATATGCCATGGGCAAATTTATAGGGGAAATTTAATCTTGAGGGACTGATATCATAATTTGACTTTCTGATTGGATACAAAGTAAACTGGGATTTCTCAAGATTTCCATAAGTGTGGAACTGTAGGGCTGAACTGACCCCCCATCAGTGCCTTTCCCTGCTTACCTCAGGGATTATTATAATTTTTATCAATACTTCAAGCCTTCTCTGCCAACCCCATCTAGTTACCTAAGATTTAGATCTGAAAAAGACCATAGAGGCCACTTAGTCTAGACCCTTCATTTTACTAATTATGTATGATGCAATCCTGCCTCTCTACCCCACAGTCAAGGGGAACAATCAGGAGCAAGGACCACATCCATCAAGTAAAGAACCAGAGTGGGGTTTTCTGCTACAAATAAAAGAGAGAGAAAAAGGAATACTTTGGCATCTAGTTGAGTATAGTAAACTGATATAAATATTTAAATTTTTTTTATTTTAGAAATATATGAAAAAGAAGAAAAGCAAAAACAATATAACTTGTTGAGCACAACTAGAAATTTTCTGCTTCAAGAGTTTCTTCTATATACTACTACCAAAATTTGGGTGAACTCTAATATATTGAAAGAATATCTTCAACACATACTAAATGCTTTAAAGTCTTTTTTTTCTTTGCATATTACTTGCCTTGAAAAATTATACAATAATTCTATGTTATTTTCAAAACTTTCTTGCCCATTTGAGAATTCTTCTATTGTTCTTTTCAATTCATAAAGAAACAAGTAAACAAACAAAAATCATTTCAAGTAGTTTCTTTTTTTGGCATCACTATTGCTAACTTCTCTTTCCTTTCTCTTCAATTAAAAATTGAAAGGAAAAAAATCCTTCATAACAAAAAAACATAGTCAAGCAAAAGAAATTCACACAGTAGCCATGTCCAAAAAATGTTTGTTTCTTTTTGCATCTTGAGCCCATCACCTCTCTGTCAGGAGAAGAATATATGCTCCATCATATGAGCTCTAATGTCATTGCATTAATCAGCATTCTTAAGACAAAGTTGTTTTCTTTTCAATGTCGTCATTGTTATAAATTGTCCTCCTGGCTCTACTCATTTCACTCTACAGCACAAAAACTTGCTATTAAAGTCACATATCATAATTTGTTTAGCTGGTCCAATCCCCAATGGATGGGCAAGTTTACACATTCTTGTTCTTTTGAGTTTTCTTTATTTGCTTCTTTTAATTTTGCTTTTAGGATCTGGAAGTTTGTCTTGCTAGGGGCTATTGACTCTCCCTTATTAATTTCTGTCTTAAAACCCATTCTTCTGCCCTTCCCTCTCGTTGCTTTTTCCTGTTGAATTTAATATGTATCTTGATTTAGATATGTTTGTATTATCTTCTCCTCAGGTTCAGCAGTAGTCCAGAAATGTATCTTGCCACCAGACCCATATGGCTCTGCAGGAGAGAGTGAGGCTGATGTCTTTACACAGCCCTCCCTCACTTAAATCTACTTCACTTGTAATTCAAAACATCACCTTCCTGATGTCATTGGCCTTTTTTTGAGAACAAAGGACAAATAATACTCCAATGATGATGAGAAATGGTTAATTTACACTCCCTTCTTCTACACTAATGGATTTCTTTTGCTGTCCTTTTTATTTCTTTTCTTAAAAATCTTCCAAACAGAACTGATCTACCCTCTATCCTCTTTTTTTTTTTTTTTAATATTACCTCCATCAAAAAGACTTTAAAGACATCAACATTCTGAAGAAACACTTATTTCTTCACCACTTTGAATTTTGATTAAGATCTTGTCTACTGAAAGTTCTCATTTGTATTTTGACATTAGATCAAACATATCTCAGTGAAAGATCCAGTTACAGAAAGTTTCTGAATCTAGTAGCAGGCCCTTGGTTTTGAAACATGAGTGATTCTTTTCTTTAGTTGTTTTTGAGAGCTGGGCTCTCAAAGAGTATAATAATGAAAAAATGCCATGGGTTAATTCTGACTACTTGGTAGCTTTGGTTTACTCTGCAAGAAGTCTTTTCCAAAGAGAGAGAAATCCTGTTTCAATGCTTTTCTTTGTAGAGATTTCTTCCTATCGGATTATGAAACTGTTCAAAGAAAACAATGGAGTTTGAATTAAATAGCAGCTGTTTGGGGTAGGAGGAAATAGCCAACAGCAGCAGAAAAGGGAAGTTTCTTACAGTTTACTTTCTCTTGGGAATTTTAACAACTTGGCTAATATTTACCCTTAGTTCTCAAGGCACATCCGTGTGCATGGTTGTGAAGTTTAGACAAGAAACAAAACTAGGGCCATGAACCAAACCGCAGGTATAGGTTAAAGATTCATAAAAGACAAATGCTTATTTACTCTCACTTTTGTGAATGACCTTCATTACTTTTGAAAGAATAAATTTAGAATCATCCTGCCTGTAACTCCTGCTGTGGGTTAGGTTGAAGTTAGTGGATTGCACGAGTTTGGGAGTTTTAAGCTGTAAACAGTAGAGCTAAAAGCCATCAGCAATTTGCATAAAGTCTAGAGCAAATACACTGAACCCTGGGAGCTCCAACCTAAAAGGGGTGAATAATTTTACTTGTAAAAAACAAACA
This sequence comes from Sarcophilus harrisii, assembly GCF_902635505.1. NCBI lineage: Eukaryota > Metazoa > Chordata > Mammalia > Dasyuromorphia > Dasyuridae > Sarcophilus > Sarcophilus harrisii. The sequence goes on from NC_045426.1 coordinate 245,611,135, forward strand.
AACAAACAACAGAACAAGTTACAGCTTCTATATTTTGGGACTAGGCCTGTGAGTAACTTGCTGCTTTGCAGCCTACGGTAAGAGAGGCCCAGATTAAAAAAAAAAAAAGACTTTTAACTTTACCCTGGAACTAAACACAAGAAGGCTTTGTCCTTTGGTAACTTTCATCATCAGTCAGAAAGTGTTTTGTTTTGCTTCTGACCTAAAACTCGGAAATTTCTACCTCAGACCTCTTTTACACTGGCATTGTTTCCATATTATCTGTGAATAGCTAGACACTGAATATGATGATCATGTTCTGGAAGAAATATCACAACACAGAGATAAAAATAAAAACAAAAACTTATGCCTTATTATTATACTCAAGCATAGATTCAGGACTCAGAAAATCTGAACTCTCAGAAGTCTAACAAGCCCTTTGATAGGCAAAACTATGTCAGAATGACAGAGAAATAATTCTTTTACATCTTGCAATCTTGTACAGTGCTCTTTAGGCCATTCAGGTTAAAGTAAAACAAATCTATAATCTACATGATATTTTCAATGCCATAAAAGTTAGATAAACAGTTAAACAGTCTTAATCTCATGCTTCCTCTAAGGAAACATACTTCATCAAACAAACTCTGTAGGTAAACCAAGTCAGGTTATAGATTAAACTATATCAAGAAAGATCACAAATAGGTTAATTGAGAAAAAAGATATACATGTTGTCAAGAAGTCAGGGACAATTGGGATTCTTCCTCTGGTTTGTTATTGAAGGAATGTTTAAGGCTTTAAAGTAAAATTTCATATCCCATGGGATAGATCTTGATCAACTCAATATTTTTTTCAACTAAGAGAAACTATTCTTAACATGATTATTCCATGTATCAGGTTTTGATCAGGTGAGGTTAACATTAATAGGAAACAGGTTTTTAATTGGTCAAAAAAAATCACAGCAGAAATAAAAGGAAATCTCATTAGGCCGCTTAGCTATTATAATCATCCATTTGTTTTCCCTGACTCCTACGTCTCTCCAATCCATCCATCCTACTAACAAAATAATCTTCCCAAAAATTCTACAAATCTGACTACACCATCACTCGGCTTTAAAAATGACAATAACAACAATAATAGAAACAACATAACTCCAGCGACTTCTTAATGGCACTAGAATAAAATTAAGACATTTAGGACATGTCATTTAAGACCCTCCATAATTTGATTTCAGCCTATCTTTCCAGTTTTATTTCACAGCTCAGATGTCATTTGCTCTATGAACCTTTGTCCAATTCTCTTAATTGTTAATACTTTTGCCTTTTTAAAAATTTTCTTAAAACAATTTTCCTTATTTCTTCCTGCCCCCTTTACATCCTTCTATTATACTGTGTCATATTTTTATCCCTTCCTCTAGAATGTAAGCTTCTTGAGAACAGGAGCTGTTCAGTGCTTGGCACATAAAAGATATTTATTAGACCTTTATTGAATACATTGATTGATATAATGAATCTTTCTTCTTCAATGTCAAGACTTTTTTCTTCCCATCCCTTTACAATGGGCCATCTTTAACAGCCAGAAATATATTTTATAGAGGCATAGTAAAATAATCTTTGTCCTCATCTTTCCAAGAATTCTAGTGAATTTTATTATTATTTTTAAATTAAAATGTCACAAAGAATAGTCTAGTCAGGACTTTTTGTATGATGATTATCAGAAACATATAAACATTGACCCATAATGCATTGCTTCAGTTAGAACAATGCCCTTTTGATGTTGTTTATTTGAAGCCATTAATGTGTTCTGGGTAGGAGTATTTATTCCTAAAGATGCTCAGAAATTTTGCCTGTATGCCAAGTTTGAATTATAATCTTGTTCAAATGAGCTTAGTCTTTTCTGTGTATTTTAAAATTTATATCAGTACTACTTGTGGTAAAATTGAGCATGGAATCAGTGTATCCGCTAAAAGATTTGCTTGTACTATGAACTATAGTTATCAACATTTTTTCCAAGCAATGATGGGCCAGGATTGAACTAGGGCTGATTCACAGCAGATGAGTTCTTTCTAAGTACAGTGTTAATCTTTACTCTGGGGCATACCTTTTTTGGGTATGAATAGTAACCATATAAAATAATGCTACAAAAAGAAGCTGGTGAAGAGATGCTTGTTGTTTTAAATAGAGTTAGGAAACATGACAATTCAGCTTTTGTTATATAGGTGGGATATGTGGCACTGATGGCCTGTTATATAACTAAAGATTTCCTTTCCCCTGTAAATGCCAAGAGCAAACTGGTTTGCCTTAAATAGCTGAATAGGTTCTCTCCTCTAAGAAAAGTTGAAGGACATATCTGATCAGACTTAGAGATTTGCTCAGGTGCCTGTTTGAATAGACGTAACCTAGTTTCTCTATCACGTGTTGATTTTGATAGTTAGATTAATTTTCTCCAAGATTCCTTCCCTTCCCTTCCTTTTCTTTCTTCCCCCCTCTCTCTTTCTTCCTCCCTCCCCTCCCTCCCTTTTTCCCTCCCTCCTTTCTTTCCTTCCTCCCTCTCTCCCTCCCTTCTTTTCTTTCCTCCTTCTTCCTTTCCTTTCTCCCTTCTTCCCTTCCTCCCTTCTTTCTTTTCTTTCTTTCTTTCCTGTTGGTGTTCCTCCTTCTAAGATCAAATCAATCATATTGAACCATGCTAAATTAGATAATTATTGTCTCTATCAACTCTAATGGCTTAACACTTTGTAAAGATTCCAACACTTTCCTTCCTTCCTCCCTCCCTTCCTCCCTCCCTTCTTTTCTTCCCTTCCTTTCTCCCTTCTTCCCTTCATCCCTTCTTTCTTTTCTTTCCTTCCTCCTTTTTTCCTTCCTTCCTTTTTTCTTTCTTTCTTTCTTTCTTTCTTTCTTTCTTTCTTTCTTTCTTTCTTTCTTTCTTTCTTTGTCTTTCTTTCTTTCTTTCTTTGTCTTTCTTTCTGTCTTTCACTCTTTCTTTCTGTCTCTCTTTCATACTCTAAGAATAATATTCAGTTACATTAATAGAGGACAATTTCTTTAGCTATTCCCCAATCAATAAGCATCTACTTTATCCGAGTTCTTTGTTAACACAGAAAGTGCTGCTGTAAATATTTTGTCATAGTTAGAACCTTAAAAAAGGTTTGTTTTTTTTTCTTTCAAGGGTCTCCCTTGGGGTATATGCTGAGAAGTAGAATCTCTGGGTTAAAAAGTTTGGAAATTTTAGTCATTTTATTTGTACAATTCCAAATTGTTTCCAGAATAGTTCTACTAATTCACAACTTTCTCAACAATGAATATATATGTGTGTGTGTGTGTGTGTGTGTGTGTGTACTTGCTTTTCTAAATCTCTTCCAACATCAGTTATTTTGGGGGCATGAAGTAAAACCTCAAGGTTTGGTTTATTTCCCTCTTTTAATTTTGTTACTGTCTTCTGACTTTGTGTGGGAGAATGGTTTGACTATGTATATCCTGGATGCTTAAAGCTTTTTCAAAGATATTCTATACATTTCCCTCCCTAGTCTACCATTTCTTGTCTTATCCTTTTTGTTCCTTATCATTTTGTTTGTGCATAAGTTTTTTTTTTCCAATTTCAGTTAATTAGAACAATTTATTTTATAATTATAACTACCTCTATCCCTTACATGGTTAAGATGCATCTTCTACCAACAGCTGTAAAAGGTTTTTGACCTGCTTTTTGGTATAACATCAGATTTATTCATTAACTTTGCCCATTGTAAATTTTTATTGAAAGAGTTAGATAATTTGAATAGATTAAATATACTTTGGGCTTTATTTACCATTAATTCAGAAGTATTTTCAAATATCTAAATATGACTAGGTCATTAGGGCAAGGATGAGGTATTTTCTTGATGCTATAAGGGTTATAGCATATCTAGCAAAATGTTTAATATTCAGTGATGTTCAGATATGGAGATTTAATTAGCACGAGTAAACAGTCTTGTCTCAGTACACTGACATCTGAAGAGATATGCTTCCTCCCCAAGGGATTGTATCCCAGGTGGAAAAAAAAAAATAAGACCAGTTGTGCATCTCTTGGCCAAAGTGATTAATCCTAGCCTACCAATTAATGTGTTCCAAAAGTTTATTTATAAGATATTTGAACATCAGAATATATTTCCCCTATAGAAACACTGTTATAAATGGTTACTAGGTTTTTGCCTAAACCTGTTGAATTTATAATATATGGAAAACATAATGCATTCTACTATGTATATGGAACCTAACCACTATATGTAAATAGCTCTATGCAATTAATTTTTATTTAATAGACATTTATTTTGCTTACTATATACCAAGTACTGCTAAATATAGAAGATATAGAGACAAAAAACCACATTTCTTGTTTTTCAAAGCTTACATTTTACTAGAGGATATGTAGGAAGAGAAAGTGGTGTCTTAAAGTGTTATATTTAAGAATAACTGGATTCTCATTCTATCTCATGTACTCAATGCATCATTCTGGATGTGTCATTGTGGGTTTTTAAAAATTATTAAAGCTTTTTATTTTCAAAATATATGCATAGTTTTCAGCATTCACCCTTGCAAAACCTTGTGTTCAAAATTTTTCCCTCCTTTTCCCATATCCCCTCCCCTAGACAGTAAGTAATCCAATATATGTTAAACATGTGCAATTCCACTAAACATATTTCCACAATTATCATGGTGCATAAGAAAAATAAGATCAAATAGGAAAAAAATGAGAAAGAAAACAAAATGAAAACAAACAACAAAAAAAGTAAAAATACTATGTTGTGATCCACACTTAATTCCCACAGTCCTCTTAGACGACTCTCTCCATCACAAGACACTGGTACTAGCCTGCATCGTCTCATTGTTAAAAAGAGATACATCTATAGAGTTGATGATTGTATAATCTTGCTGTTGCCATGTATAGTGTTGTCCTGGTTCTACTCGCTTCATTTAGCTGGATATGCCATTGTTAACATCTTTAAATCTCAGTCCCTCCATCTCTAAAATGAGCATAGCACGTTGACTCATGGGATTGTGAGAATCAAGTGGAATAAAGTACTTTCTAAAACAATATGCTTTGTAACTGTTAGTTATTGTTACAGTAGAAAATGAATACAGAATTTCAATTTGAGACTCTTAAGAGCACACTTCCCCTACCCTTGCGGTGGAAGAAGGACTCACCGTCCTTGCAAGGAGATAGTGTACAATGAGACCAACCCATGACCTGGGTAATAAAAATAGTCAGAGGTAGAACAATACCTCCAGGAATTTGGCTTGAGGAGCTGTAGGGATATGACATCCTGCCAATATATATATATCCCTTGACTGGCTGCTAGAGATAGGAAAGGGAGGAGTAATTGCTTAGCATGGGTGGACTTTCCAGTTATTCCATTTCTTTTCTTTCACATGCCAGGTCTGCCTCCTTTTATCACTATCAGGGCTTAAAAGGCTCTATCCTGCAGTCTCATCTACATTTCAGAGGAAAGCATCTTCACCTTGTCCTGGACACTCCATTACAGAAGCTGGGGGTGGGATGAAAATCCAGAATAGGGTCACTGAGTTGGTGGCAAGGGTAGTTTAAGTTTCTTATGGGGAACTTTGCCAAATGAGACCAGCACTGGAGGAAGAAAAGAGGGCTTAAGAGACAGGAGGACACAAGAAGACTTAGGAGTTTCCCTTGTTAACACCAGTTCTGACATTTCAAACTGTGTCCTGAATGGGACCACAGGATTAGGCAATGACATGATGTACCATGCTTCTTTCTTTCCTTCTTTCTTTCTTTCTTTCTTTCTTTCTTTCTTTCTTTCTTTCTTTCTTTCTTTCTTTCTTTCGCTGAGGCAATTGGGATTAAGTGACTTGCCCACGGTCACACAGCTAGGAAGTGTTAAGTGTCTGAGGCTGGATTTGAACTCAGGTTCGTTCTCCTGACTTCAGGGCTGGTGCTCTATCCACTGTGCCACCTAGCTGCCCTACCATGCTCTTTTCAACAATGAGATGATTCAGACCAGTTCTAATGATCTTGTGATGAAGAGAGCCATCTACACCCAGAGAAAGGACTGTGGGGACTGAGTGTGGATCACAACATAGCATTTTCACTCTTTTTGTTGTTTTGTTTGCATTTTGTTTTCTTTCTCTTTTTTTTCCTTTTTGATCTGATTTTTCTTGTGCAGGAAAATAATTGTATAAATATGTATACATATATTGGATTTAACAGATATTTTTAACATGTTAAATATATATTGGATTGCTTACCATCTAGGAGAGGGGATGGGGAGAAGGAGGAAATTTGGAATACAAGGTTTTACAAGGGTCAATGTTGAAAGATCGTTCATGCATGTGTTTTGGAAATAAAAAGCTTAAATGCCCCCCCCAAACAAACAAACAAACAAACAAAAATGATGTGCCATGTCAGGAAGACAGTTTCTAACAGCAGTAGGCAAGGGACAAAGAGAGGAGGGAATTTCCATGTGGTGGCAAAATGTTGTAAAGGGAAATGTCTTTTGTTATGGACCATTAAAATGGGATAATTGATCTTCAAAGGACACTTGTATATAAGAAATTTACAGAGTCAAAAATGGCCAAAAGATTTGATTTCCAAGAACCCAACACAACATTTTAGAGTATAAAATAATCAATTAATGAGCATTTATTAAATTTTTGCTATGTGCCAGGTAATGTACTTGGTAATGGAGATAAAAACCAAAACGACATAGTCCTTGCATTCAACCAACTTATATTCTTACAGAAGGAAAAAACATGTACATGATAACTATACAAAATGTTATGCTAAATGGTGAGGTCACTGGCATCTGGGGGAGTGGAGAAGGGGAGCCAGAGGGAATGAGGAAAGACTACATGTAGAAGGCAGTATTTGAACAAACTTTTGAAGAAAATGGGAAATTTTTAATGGCTGAGGGGAGAGAGTACAGGCTCAAGGCTTTGTATTTTTCTTTTTCTAATTCTTTCTTTTCATTCACTTTTGTAGGATCTCCATTCTTGTTTTGCTTTTTTTTTTTTAAATTAGAGCTTTTTATTTTCAAAATGTGTATGGATAATCATTGCCTGGTGACAGAAGTGTGGATGATATGGGTACTGGTATGCTTAGTAGCAAGTAAATGGTACTGTAGATAGAGTATTATGTCTGGAGTCAAGAAGACTCATCTATCTGTGTGACCCTGGGCACTTAACTATGCCTCAGTTTCCTCATCTGTAAAAAAGAATTGAAGAAAGTATTGAGCCAAAATATAGAGATGAGTTGATAAATATTAATTTTTAATTGGAGAATTTATTAAGTTGACTTGACCACATGGGATTAGCATCCAAAGCACATGGAAATGAACAAAAGGACATAGGACTTTTTATAGGATTGACAGAAACCAGCAAACAGGTTAGCCGGCTTCCTTATCTGACATATTTGCAACTGTTTGTGAAGGGGATACATCAAAGACAAAAGCAGGTAGACAGCAGTTTTGTATGAGATTTCCATTGGTATTTTTATTACAGGAGGGTTCTGACAGAGGAGACAAGGATTTTTTTAGGTGTGTCTAGGTCATTTTAAGTTTAGGGCTTTTTCAAACTCAGTTTCCCAAATTCAGTTTTTCTGGGGGAATTGGGGCTATGGTTTTAACAAAAGAAATGGTAAAACACTCTAGTATCTTTGCCAAGAAAACCCCAAATAGGTCATGAAGAGATACACACAACTGAACAACAACAATCTAATATGTTATCAGTTTTTGGAATCAGAACTGTGTATAATATATTTTACTTACATTTCATCTCCACTGAACACAAGCTAATCCTTATCAAGTGGATGCTTTCTTTTAGTGGTTCTTATCCACTCAGGAAAACTTCTGATTGAGAGGATGATAGTCTAAAATATCTATAACCATAGCATGTAATTCCAGTCAATTATTCAAAACACCTTTTTCTTCTATTTGACCATTCCTTTACTTCAGTGATGACATCAACTCCCAAATCATTGTGGTTCAAACTTATTAATTAACATAAAAAATTCTGGGACAGGTTTAGCTCAGGATTAAAACACAGTTAAATACTTGTGGATCATAATATTAAAAACAATTAAATTGACTTGTAATTGAATTAGAAAGGACACAATTCATTATAAACAAAACATTGCTCCTTTTCATCTCCACATCTGTTGGGATACTTGATGTGTCAGAAAGACTAACTGGAGGAGAAATTCTCCAAACCTCAGGATCTTCCTTCCCTCCCTACTATCCCACATTCATAAGTTGAATATTTTATATTCCTAGAACTCCACATTAACAGAATACTGAGGATTCCACCTAAATAAGATGGATTCTGCTTCTGTCAGGCCATTTCTTTAATTCAAAGTCATCTGTTCCTACTGACTTGTATCTTCTATATATTCCTTTCATGAACCATTTGGCTAATACGCAGTTTTAATTCTTCATATTGTTGTGTTCCATTATTTCCAGAATATTGGGATTAAGTACTTAACTTACTCTACTTCTTCAGTAGTACACCAAATTGCAAGATATTACTTTATAGACTAGAAAAATAATAATAAAATTCATCTGGAAGAAGAAAAGATCAAGAATTTTAAGGAGATTAATAAAAAAATTGTAAAAGAATGTGCCCTACCTGGACCAGACCTAATATTATGTTGTAAAGGGGAGATCATCAAAACTATTTGGTACTGACTAAGAAAAAGAGTAGTGGATCATTGGAAGAGGTTAGATTCAGAAGATACAATAGTTATAGTGACTGTGGTATTCTAGTGTTTGATAAAACCAAAGATTCCAATTTCTGGGATAAGAATTCATTATTTGACAAAAGTTGCTTGGAAAACTGGATAATAGTATGGCAGAAATTACCCCATGCCAAGATAAAGATCAAAATGATTTAGACATAAAGAGTGATACATAAGCAAAGTAGGAGAATAAGGGATGGTCTATCTTTCAGATCTGTGGAGAAGGAAGGAGTTTTTGGCCAAAGAAGAACTAGAAAACATCATGAAATGCAAAATGGATAACTTTGACTACATTAAATTAAAAAGGCTTTGCACAAACAAAACCAATACAGCCAAAATTAGAAGGGAGACAGAAAGCTGGGAAATAATTTTTTATAATCAGTGTTTCTGATAAAGGCCTCATTTGTCAAATATATAGAAAATTGACTCACATTTATAATACAAACCATTCTCCAATTGATAAATGATCAAAAGATATGAACAGACAATTTTCAAATGAAGAAATTAAAACCATTTTTGTCACATAAAAATGCTCTAAATCATTATTAGAGAAATATTCATTTAGATATCTTTGAGGTACCACTTCATACCTCTCAGATTGGCTCTTGTGTTTCTTGCTGTTTGTTTGCTTGTTTTTTCTTTCTTTCTTGAGAACTTTTTCTTTTTGATTTGATTTTTCTTTCACAAATAACAAATATGGAAATATGTTTAAAAGAATTGCACATATTTAACCTACATTAGATTACTTGATGGTCTTGGGGAGAGGGGAGGTAAGGCAAGTAGAAAATTTTAGAACACAAAGTCAAAAATGAATTTTGAGAATTATCTTTTCATGTATTTGGAAAAATAAAATACTTTTGAAAAAATATTGTATTAATAAGATGTAAGAGTACAGCTTGGGATCATTGATTGAAAACTATATTTTCCCTAAATACAATTCAGTCCACCTTATTCAACTATAGGTCAAGATCATTTATCTGTCTATCCGCAGTGTCTACTTAGGCAATATGTACAAATGGGGCAGTCTTAGAAATCTATTCCTATAGCATCTCATAATCCAAGAAATATTGCCTTCTGATGCTGTTTGAAAAAAATATTCTTGATATGACTCATTGAATTTTTTTTTCATTTTTAGAATTTAAAAAATTAATAATAGCTTTTTATTTTCAGAATATATACAAAGATAGTTCTCAGCATTGACCCTTGCAAAATTTTCTGTTCCAAATTTTTCTCCTTTTCTTTCCCCTCACCCCCTTCCCTTAGACAGCAAGTAATCTAATGTAGGTTAAACATGGGCAATTCTTTTTAAACATATTTCTACATTTATCATGCTGCACACAAAAAAAATCAGATCAAAAGGGAAAAATGAGAAAGAAAAAAAAACACAAGCAAACAACACAAAAGGTGAAATACTATGTTGTGATCCACATTCAGTCCCTATGGTTCTTTTTCTGGATACAGATGGCTTTCTCCATTACAAGTCTATTAGAATTGACTTGAATCACTTCATTGTTAAAAAGAACTATAACTATCAGAGTTGATTATCACATAATCTTGATATTATTGTGAACAATATTCTCTCGATTCTATTCACTTCACTTAGCATCAGTTCATGTAAGTCTCTCCAGGCTTTCTGAAATTATCCTCTTGATCATTTCTTATAGAACAATAATTATTCCATAACATTCATATACCATAACTTATTCAGCCATTCTCCAATTATTGGGTATGGTATACACTCAGTTTACAGTTCCTTGCCACTACCCAAAAAAAAGTTCCTACTGATACAAACATTTTTGCACATGTGGGTCCTTTTTCCTTTTTTATGATATTCTAAAGGAATACAGATCCAGTAGAGACACTGCTGGATCAAAAGGTATACACAGTGTGATAGTCCTTTGGGGATGGTTCCAAATTGCTCTCCAGAATGGTTGAATCAGTTCACAGCACCACCAACAATGTATTAGTGTCCTGGTTTTCCCACATCTCCTCAACATCTATCTTTTTCTATCATCTTTGCCAGTCTGTGAGGTGTGGAATGGTACTTCAAAGTTGTTTTAATATGTTTCTCTTTCAATAGTGATTTAAAGCATTTTTTTCATGACTAGAAATGGCATTAATTTCTTTGTCTGAAAATTGTCTATTCATATCTTTTGACCATTTATCAAGTAGAAAATGGCTTGTATTTTTATAATTTTTTATAAATTTGAGTCAATTTTCTATATATTTAAAAAACGAGGCTTTATCAGAACTTTTGGATATAAAATCACTCCCCTCTCCAGTTTTCTGCTTTTCTTCTAATCTTGGCTGCATTAGTTTTGTTTGTACAAAAACTTTTAAATTTAAGAATATCAAAATTATCCATTTTGCATTTTATAATGTTCTACAGTTCTTCTCAGACCATAAATTCCTTCCTTCTTCACAGATTTGAGAGGCACAATATCCTTTGTTCTCCTAATTTTCTTATACTATAAGTTTTTTTTAATAGCTTTTTATTTACAAGTTATATGCATGGGTAATTTTACAGCATTGACAACTGCCAAACCTTTTGTTCCAATTTTTCCCCTCTTTCCCCTCACCTCCTCCCCTAGATGGCAGGTTGACCAATACATGTTAAATATGTTAAAGTATAGTATAACTTTTTATGTCTAAATCATGAACCCATTTTAACCTTAGTGTGGTATAGGGTGTTAGGTGTTGAAAACTCATTAATTTTTAAAATCCTGCACCTTTTTTTCCCAAATGTATTTTTCATCTTTCTCACCTATATTTAACTTTGCACTAAAGTCACTGACAATCATGTGTGTGTGTATGTGTGTGTGTGTGTGTGTGTGTGTGTGTATGTTGACTTCATTGGAAGATCTTAGGAACCTCAGAAACCATCTAAACTCTCCATTTTATAATCAAGAAAACTGAAGCCTTGAAAAATTGAAGTGATAAATATTAGAGGCAAAATCTTGTTCAGTTCTTCACAGAATTTCCCTACCATTTCATCTACTCCCATAGATTTTGGCACATAAGCTACAATTATGTTCTTGTGCTCTTTTATTGTGATTGGCTCTTTCCCTTCATTCTTGAGTGAAGTTACAATATGTCTGATGATGGCTGAGCTCAGAATGCTCTACCACGAGTTGGGCATAAATAGTCCATGTGAACATTTCAGGTGAACATCTTGTGTTGCTTTTGAGCTACTTCAATTCTGCTTTGCACATAGGATTTAGCACTTTTTTTTTTGATGGTGTTTACTGCTCAATAACTCCAGGAAAAATAACAGATGTAGAAAAGAGGTCTGTATACAACATTTGTTATCTGACTAAGACCTTTTATATTGTTAGTCATGATGGCTTATGGAAAACTATGTCAAAATTTGGTTGCCTGGAATTAATAGAGTTTTATACACCAGTTTCATGATGGCATGCTTGTCCAGGTTCTGGATAATGTATGATGCTCTCACATTTTCCCAATAATGAATGGAGTGAAACAAGGTCATGTGCTTGCTTTCATGCTAAAAGCATAAAATGCAAGATGTTTTCAGCAATGTTGTCAAGTACTTTCAATGAGGATGAACATGGCATCAAGGTCAGCTATCACACTGATGGTAAATTATTCAACTTGAAAAGGCTAGAAGCCAAGACTAAAGTGGAAGGAGTGTTGATGCATGATTATTTGTTTGCAGATGATTATGCACTCAGTGCAGCCCTTGTAACTGAGAGGCAAAAAAATATGGATCGATTCTCTGCTGCTGCTAATATTAGCTTAACAATTAGCTTTTTTTTTTATCATAAACTTAATATGAATGCATTGCAAGGTAAGAAAACTGAGTAGTCTGTTGCCATTGGTCTCATGATTAAACCAGCCTTACCAATTTCATCAGATGCTTCTTCAAGTAACACTTATGAATCATCCTTCCACTTAGCTATAACATTTTTCTGCATTCTGGTTTAATTTATAGCAATAAGGTCAATATTGATATGATTCATTTTCCTTAGTAGTGTAGAGAACCCACAGTTAAATTAATGTTCATAGACTATCTAAAAATTGATGATTTAAATTTGTTTTATGGTTTGCCTTGCTATAGAATTCACCACTTAGTGGCCAGCCTATTTTCAAAGAGCCTTTCTTTGCTAGATTGATCTATGGAAAAGAGATACAATTTGTTGCTAGGACACTACTTGAAACTGTTCCCACTTTAAAGGTTCCAGTTATCTATACAAATTCAGACATACTATGAATACTTTCTTTATGTCACATAGATTATAAAATATAATTAAAGATAGGAAGAAGGGCACATATGCAAAAGATATTAAAATAGAGATTCAATAATATCATCTTGAAAAATTAATTTCTGTGTTACAGAATAATACTTACCTATTCATACTGTTTGAACCCAACAATACCACCATGTAATTTAGGTTCACATTTCATAGTGTATATGGTCCTCTTTTCTATTTTTCTTTGTATTTTTGTGTGTGTTAAATTTTTCTATAAAAAAGAAAAATTTTTAAAGTTGGGAGTCCAATAAACTTTAGATGGAAAATGTTATCTGTAGTGTTCTTGTTTTGTTTTCTGGAGGTCTTGGAACCAGCATTCTTTTCAGTAGAATAATCACCACGGGAATAGCCAGGTGTTAAAGTCCAAAAGTCTTTATTGTCTCCTTCGCCTGGTGCTCAGCTAGTTTTCTCGTGGCCTTCAGAGAGGACTTGGTTTCAGTGGAGAAAATGCAGGAGGACAGACCACCACAGTGGTGTGAGATGAAGTGAGTCTGAGTCCAAGGGTTTGTGCTTCAGCCTCCAGCCTCTACAAAGGTGGACAATGGGATGAATCTGTCTTTGCCTCCCTTGGCTGAGTTTGTCTCAGCTTATATGCTCTACACTGAGTATAAACCAATCATTATATCACTAGGAAACCATTAATTGTTGTAAGATTAAATCAATCATACTGAACTTAGAGAACTATTAATCACCAGGCTAAACTAGATAATTATTGTCTCATCAATTCCACTGAATTAGCACTTTGTAAGAATTCTTGTTTCAACTTTAGAGTTCTGGCCCGTAACAGTCATCTGCCTCCATAGACAGACCAGTGGAGACTGAATGTGAATCAATTCACACTCTTTTCACCTTTTTTTTTTTCTTATAGTTTTTCCTCTTTGTTCTAAATTATCTCTCCCAATCTGCTTCATATGCAAATATTCTAAAAATGAATGTACGTGTATAACCTTAAATAAATAAATAAAGTATAAGAAAAAGGTAGGGGTCAAAGGATAAATTAGAGAAATAATTAATAATTATATGAATGATAATTGATAATGATGGTACAATATACCAAATAACTTTGACACAAAGCACTCCTCAGAAGAAAAAATATAGCCACAAGAACACACATTAATGAAAAAGAGAAGTAGAGGATTAATGAACTGAATATGAAATTTAAAATAGATAAGTAATAAAATAATAAATATAAAATAAATAAAAATTAGAGGAAAAACAGACAAGTTGGAAAAAGTAGGCTATTTAAGTGACCAAAAAACACTAAGCTGTCATTAAAAAAAAACTCACAAAATTGATAAGCCTTTAGCCTCAAAACTTTTGAGTTTTAAAAAGGGGAGGAAATAAAGTTAACAAAATAAGAAAAGAGCAAAAATATTTTATAACATAAAAGATACAAAAAGAATTATCCAAGATTAGTATAGAATTATATGCCATTTTACTATGTTTAATATATATTGGATTACTTACTATCTAGGGAAGGGGGTGTGGGAAGGGGGGACCTTACAAACAGCTAAGCTAGTGCTAAACATCTGACTGAAAGGAGATTGAACTATTCTTTAAGAGACTATTAGAACCAATAAAGTGCTTCAATTTTCCCTTGCCCCTGCATGCAAACAGCAGATAATTATTAGTAATTTCAAAGTTAGATCTTGAGAGACAGAGACAAAGAGAACTTCTACCTCTGAGTGAGGGTCAAGAAACATGCCCATTGAAAGAAGAAAAGCATGATTTAGAAAGAATGTCTCTCCCTTTTCCTATTGGGAGGAGGAGGTAAAACAAATGTTTAATCAAATCTTCCTTCATAAGGTCACAGGCTGGTTAATAATGGAAATAATATAAAATGAATAATGTAAATGGAAAAAATGGAAAGTAAAATATCATTCACAAAATATCTGGATGACATTCTGCTAAGAAATATTCAAGACCAATATAGATAAAATTTTAAAGGTTTCTTAAAGAAGTAAAAAGTAGCAAATACCTCGAGAAATATCCAGTCCTCAATGCTGGCTGAGCTAGAATAATAAAAAAAAATTACCCAAGTTAATTTATAGATCGATTACTGTCCCAATCAAACTACCAAGGAGATGCAGATATAGACAAAATTATAAGAAAATTCACTGGACAAACAAAATACCTAGATTTTCATTGAAAACAATGAAAAAAGTAGGAATGAAGAGAAAATTTCTTTATTAAAAAGCAAATTATATTACAAGGCAGTAACAATCAATATTACTTGGCATTAGTTAAAAATGTAAAAATAGACTAGTGAAATAGATTAGACAGAAGTAATTTTATTCAAAGATAATGGTGGTTGTTTAAACTTGATAATTTCTTGAAATATGATATCTAGGCCCTTTTTTGGATTCTAGTTTTCAAGTAGACCAATAATTCTTAAATGGTTTCTCCTAGTTATATTTTCCAGGTCAGTTGTTTTTCCAATGAAATATTTAACATTGTTTTCTAATTTTTTCATTATTTTTGTTTTGTTTTATTGTTTCTTGATTTCTCATAGTCATCAGCTTCCATTTGCTCTATTCTAATTTTCAAGGAATAATTTTCTCAGTGAGCTTTTGTACAACTTTTCCCATTTTGCCCATTTTGCTTTTTAAGTCATTTTCCTCATCATTAGCTTTTTAATTTTCCTTTTGCACCACTCTCAATTCTCTTCTCAGTTTTTCCTCTATCTCTCTCACTTGATTTGTCAAAATCTCTTTTGACTTCTTGAAAACCCTGAAACCAATTCTTTATAGCCTGAGACCAATTTTTATTTTTCTTGGAGGCTTTGGATGTAGGAATTTTGACTTTGTTACCTTTTGAGTATATGTTTTGATCTTCCTTGTTACTATAGTAACTTTCTATGGTCAGAATAATTTTCTGTTGTCTGCTCATTTCCCCAGCCTATTTGCATAGCTTTTAACTTTTTGTTAAAGTAAGGTTCCATTTCCAGGGTAGAGGGGGCACTACCCTAAGCTTCATGATTCTGTGCAGCTGTTTTCAGAGATACTAGTAGGGACCTGACCATAATCACTCTTTTCTGCTCTGGAATTGTGAGGAATGTCCCCATTCCACTGTAGCTATAAGTTGTAATCTGCTAAAGCAAGAGTTCTTCCCCAGTGCTAGTAAAGAGACTTTCTGGGAGCTGACACTTCACTGCTGCTTCCAGCCTTCTCCTCTCGTGCCCGGTCCTGATTTGTTGTTTCTCATACTTTTCCTGCTGATCTTCCAGATTTTCTTTAATATATTTGAACTGAGAGGTCTAGAAACCACCAGTACTGTTACTGTTTCAGAGGCTTCAAGACTAGCTCCGGCTCTGCTGGGGCCAGGACCAAGGACTGGGTCAAGCCTGTACTGGCATGGCCTGATCTGGGTCTACACACTGGATTCTTACCCTGGTATCACAGACTTTTTCTGCTGTCTAAGTTGTCTTCAGTTGGAAAAGTTGTTCTACTCCACCTTTTTTTTGTTCTGACACTTTAAAATGGGTTTAGAGTCATTATTTAAAGCAATTTGGAGAGCTCAGTGAATTCTTCTCTTTACTCCACCATCTTGGCCTTTGCTTTCAAATATATGTGTATATATATATATATATATATATATATATATATATGAACTAAATAAGAACTTTGTAGCAATAATATGTCAAAATAAGCTCAAAATGGATACATAAGTTAGAAGTTAAAAGTCAGACTATAAAAAAAAGAAATTCAAATCAGATATAGAGACCAGACACCTAAAAGAAAAATAGGAGCAAAACAATGTTAATCGGATAAGAAAAGAAGTCAGATGAGAAAAATACCTTTCTCTCATATTATTCTGTTTTCAAAAGGAAAATTTCAAACTATTGACAACCATATAAAAGACTGCTCCAAATCAATAGTAAAAAGAGAAATGGACATCAAAATAACTCTGAGGTTTTGTCTTACAGCTAGTAAACTGACAAAGATAACTCAAGCTGGGACTAATCGATGTTGATGATATTGTGGAAACCCTGACTCAAAAATGCACTACCTGATTAAACTATAAATCAACAGAGATCCTACAGAGATATTATGTAAATGAAATTATTAAATGTTCATGTTCTTTAACACAGAGATCCTACTGCTAGATATACATTCTGATGAGGTCAGCTCTTTTAAAAATATTTTCTCTTCCACAATTATATGTAAAAACAATGTTTAACATTAGTGTTTTAAAACCAACCATTCTGAAGAGCAGTTTGGAACTATGCCCAAAGGACTATAGAACTCTGCATACTCTTTGTTTTTTGTTTTTTTTATTTAATAGCCTTTTATTTACAGTATATATGCATGGGTAACTTTACAGCATTAACAATTGCCAAACCTCTTGTTCCAATTTTTCACCTCTTACCCCCCCCACCCAGATGGCAGGATGACCAGTAGATGTTAAATATATTAAAATATAAATTAGATACACAATAAATATACATGACCAAAATGTTATTTTGCTGTACAAAAAGAATCAGACTCTGAAATATTGTACAATTAGCTTGTGAAGGAAATCAAAAATGCAGGTGTGCATAAATATAGGGATTGGGAATTCAATGTAATGGTTTTTAATCATCTCCCAGAGTTCTTTTTCTGGGCATAGCTGGTTCAGTTCATTACTGCTCCATTGGAAATGATTTGGTTGATCTCGTTTCTGCATACTCTTTGATCCAGCAGTCTCACTACTGGGTCTGTATCCCAAAGAGATAATAAAAAGGGGAAAAGGACACACACGTTCGTAACAAAAATGTTTGTAGCAGCTCTTTTTGTAGTAGCAAGGAATTGGAAATTGAGTGGATGCTTATCAGTTGGGAATGTCTATGTTATATGAATGTAATGGAATTTTATTGTTCTATAAGAAATCTTATAACCTGATTTCAGAAAAGCCTAGAAAAACCTACATGAACTGATGCTGATGGAAGTAAGCAGAACCAAGAGAACACTGTACACAATAACAAGATTATATGAAAATCAACTGTGATGGTTTTGGCTCTTCTCAACAATGCTGTGATTCAAGGCAATTTCATTAGATTTGGGATGGAAAATGCCATATGCATTTAGAGAGAGAGAACTATGGAGACTGAATGTGGATCAAAGTAGAGTACTTTCACCTTTTTTGGTTTATCTTTTTCTTGTCCCTCCGCCCCCCCCCCCTTGGTCTGATTTTTCTTGTACAACATAACAAATATGGAAACATGTTTAAAAGGGCTGCACATATTTAACCTATATCAGATTGCTTGCTCTCTGTGGAGGAGAAAGGTTAGGGAGGGAGAAAAATTTAGACCACAAAGATTTACAAAAATGAATGCTGAAAACTATCTTTACATGTATTTGGAAAAATAAAATACTACTGAAAGAAAAAACCAACAAACAGACCAAAAAACCCCCCACCCAAACATGAAAAATAAAGTTTAAAAAGGTATGCTTAGATATCCATTCAGATTCTATCAGTTCTTTCTCTGGAAGTGGATTATATTTTTCATCATAAGTTCTTAATTATCTTAGACTGTTGTATTACTGAGTAACTAAGTCACTCACACTTGATCATCATACAGTATTGTTGTTACTGTGTGCAATGTTTTCTTGTTCTAGTCATTTTACTTTGCATTAGTTCATGTAAGTCTTTCCCAGTTTTTCTGAGAGCATTTTGCTCATCATTTCTTATGGCCCATAAAAATCATATACCACAACAGCCATTTCTCAATTGATGAGCATGCCTTCAATGTCCAATTTTTTGTCAATACAAAAATATTTTTATACAGAGAGTCTTTTCCTTTTTGTTTTTGATCTCTTTGGCATATAGATCTAAGAGTATAGTTGTTGTATCAAAGGGTATGGAGAATTTTACAGACCTTTGGTTTCCAGAATGGCTGAATCAGTTCACAATTTCACCAAATTAGTGTCTCAATTTTCCCATATCTTCTCTAACATTTGTCATTTTTCTTTTCTATCATATTAGCTAATCTGTTAAGTATGAAGTGATACTTCAGAGTTGTTTTAATTTGTATTTGTCTAATCAAAACTGATTGTTTTATGTTTTTTGGCCATTTATTATTTGGGGAATGATTTATAATCTTATAAATTTGACTCTATATATGAAAAATGAAACCTGTATTTGCTTGAGTTTTCGTTTGGGAATCGCTGTCAGGAAGAGATCAGTAAATTCTCTCAATTTCTATTTTGCTCTCTAGTTCTAGAATATAAGGGTAGTTTTTCTACATAGGTTCATGAAAGATGATATGCAGGTTTTTTTTTTTTTTCTGATCATGACCTTCAGGTGGTTTCTCCTTGACTTATTTTTCAGGTCAGTTGTTTGTTCAATGATATATTTCCCGTTTCTTCTATTTTTTTTTATTATTTTAATTTTGTTTTATTGTTCCTTGATGTCTCATGGAATCACAAACTTTTACCTGTCCAATTCTAATTTTTAGGGAATTATTTTCTTCAATAATATTTTGTACCTCTTTTTCCATTTGGTTAATTTTAAGGAGTTTTTTTTTCTTCAGTGACTTTTTGGACTTTTTTTTCCCCATTTGGCCAATTCTGCTTTTTAAGGTAATATTTTCTTCAGTATTTTTTGTGCGCCCCCTCCCCCCCTTTTTTAAACCAAGACTTTGACTCTTTTTTTTCATGGTTTTCTTGCATTACTCTCATTCCTTTTTCAACATTTTCCTCTATCTCTTGTTTGATTTTTAAAATCCTTTTTGAGTTCTTCCAGGAATTTCCCCAGGGGTTTTCTCCCCTGGGATCAATTCACATTTTCCTTTAAGGCTTTGAATGTAGAAGTTTTGACTTCATTGTCTTTTTTCTTAGTTTGTATTTTCATCTTCCCTGTCACCATAGTAACATTCTAAGTTTAGGTTCTTTTTTTTGGTCATTTGCTCATTTTTTCCAGCTTATTTCTTGAATATTAACTTTATGTTAAAATTAGGCTTTGCTCCCAATGTGGAGAGGGCCTGTTCTAAGTTTCAGGTTTTTTTGTGCTGCTGTTCACAATTAGTTCAGGGTTTGTATATATTTTCAGTTCTTTCAAGGTGATCTGATGTTAGGAAAGGTGTGGTCACTAGTCTCCTGGCCTGTACTCTGGTCTGTGAGTGTCTACAAGTACTCTTTTCTGACCTGGAACTATGACAAGCATCCTCTTCACCCTTCTGATAGCATTCTAGTGCTCTTCCTTGCCCTGGAATTGTGACCTAGAACCACCTCTACAATACAACAGAGTACCACCCCTAGTGGCAGCAAAGGGTTCCCTATAATTTCCTTCTGATCAGTTGTCTGATCTCTTTATTGTCTATGGGATGAGAGCTCTGAAAGCTACTGTTGCTGCTGATTTAGTTGCTCCTAAGGTCTGCTGCTGGTTTGTGCTAGGTATAGCCCACCACTGGCTGCTTGGTGCAAAAGCCTGGGACTGTGCTACTGGTTTGCACCAGGGCACATGGGGCCACACTGCTGGCTTCCACAGGGATACAAAGCCTTGCTGTTGGATTGTCAAAGAGCTGCCTGCACCGGACTGTGCTCCACTCACCTCCCTGAGACAGACCCAGCTTGCTGACTTTCTAAGCTGTCTTGGACTGGGAAATTGTTTCACCCCATTTATTGGTTCTGTCACTCCAGAATTCATTTTAGTTTTTTTTTTTTTGTTTTTGTTTGTTTGTTTGTTTGTTTGTTTGTTTTTTAACATGGTTTGGAAGAGAAATTGGGATAACTCACATGAGTCTCTGTTTTTTCTCTACCATCTTGGGTCCATTCCAAGATCAACTTTTTTTTTTTTTTAATAAAAGGCTCACACATACCAAAATATTTATTGAAGCAATTTTTGTTGTAGAAAAAACCTGAATACAAAGTAAATACTCATTGATTAGGGATTGGAGAATCAATTCTTGTATGTGGATGTAATAGCATATTATTGTCCTAAGAGAAATAATGTATATGAAGACATAGAGAAACGTGAGAAGACCTCTGTTAGATGATGCAAAGTGAAGCATGGCTAAGTACCAATTAGTACAAGCAACGAATCCCCAATGTGATCATATGTATCCATACTGACACTTTAAAATTATAATTATATAAAATACTATAATTGGTTCCAGCTTAAATGAAATATAGAGTACAAATTCAAATAATGTAACTACTTTAAGGGTATTCATTACTTGCATTAGTTAGTGGCTAGTTGTAGCACAATATCATAACTACACTAATGTAAATTGAAAGAATACCAGCACACAATCAAAGTTGCAAGCTATGCAATCATAACTAAGCTTGGTACCAAAGAAAAAGTATAAGAAGTGATTTCATACGTTTTTTGTAGTAGTAGAACACTGTATATGATAATCATTGAATTATAATGTCAGACTTTTTTGATGTTGATTAGTTTTGCTGAACTTTTCTTGCCCTCTTTTTAAATTCTTTCTTATAAGTATAAGCTGGAATTATTTAGACCTACACAGTTAATCTTTCAGCAATGACTTCTTTGGAATAGGAGACAGAAAACACTGGGAAATGTGACATAAAAATGTTAATAAAAATTTAAGTTAAAAAATTCTTTCTAGCATAGTTAAATATGGCTAGCAAAGAGAGGGGTCGGCCTCTTTTTTCCCCCTTCAAATTCTTTGGCTCTTTACACTATATCCTAGAGCCTCAGGAAGAACAACTTAAAGTTTAGCTTTGGTTTATGACAAGAATCTCTCCACAAAGGGCTAGAGGGAATAGATTTTCCATGTACAATGTAAATCAGTCATAGAACAATTATTTATTTCCTCCATACACAAAAAAATGCTAAAAAAATTCAAAAGATTTCCAAGCAGCCATTACCCCTTCCCTTCCTCTCATTCCTTTGCCAAAAAACTTAAACAAAAGCCATAGTATAAATCTTATTATGGGCTTTTGGGAGGTTGACACATATATGAAAATATGAAACTTTTTTTTTTATCACAGAATCACTGTTTTGACTTCACCATCCTTTGTACTATTCTAACAATTATCTCTAAATCAGTGTCTTTTGGTTATTTAGAGATGAGCTTTCTAAATTTTGTTTCCACTTGTAACTCCATTTTGCCTAAGAAATTTGTATACAACCCTGAGCATATAGGTATATAAATAAAACATTTACTGTTAATAAATTGTAATTTTGTGACCCCCACATTCAGTTATGTGACCTCATATGGGATCACAACCCACAGTTTAAGAAACTTTGATCTAGACCAGAGATGGGGCGCATCTTACTGCCAAGAAATCATCTTCAAGAAATGCTATAGTTAACTTCTAGCAGTTCTCCCAAGGTACTTCTAACACCAGTTGAGTGTTCCCAACTCTCAAACTTACAAGATTGCCACCGAGATTGGAAAACTCCAAATTAGGGTTGTTACTTATCCCCTTATATACCAGAGTGAAATAAGACAGAAACTCAAAACCCAAGTCCTGGCTCACTTAGGCAGGTCCATGTCTTTGGGTCTTTTGAGTCCATGTGCCAGTGGTAGGCTTACAAGTGGTCATCTTCTCCAAGAAATACTAGTTGCTGAGGCTACTCTGTCACATTCACACATGGTTTTAATTTTTTCTATCAAGGTTTCTATATTTTGAAAGCTTTTCAGGCCATATAGTTTGGAGAAATAATCTTAATATTTTAGATCAATATTATATCTGGATGGTGGGTATTAGTATTATCTAAGCAATGATTTGGTTATAGTACAATTTCTTTGTTGAATTCTCAAAAATATTTTTGGATTGTAAAATGTAGTTTATGGGGATTTATTATGTTAGTTTACAAAGCATAGTAAGTTTCTGCTATTTCATTCCATTTAATTATGTATTTCTAGGTATTTATTACATGCTAAATTTTTGCAATGACAGGTGGTGTAGAGGATAGATCATTGGGCTGTGAATCAGGAAAAGTCATCTTTCTGAGTTCAAATACAGTCTTGAATAGTTACTAGCTATGTGATCCTGGGTAAGTCATTTAACCCTGTTTGTTTCCTCACTTATAAAAATAAACTAGAGAGGACAAAGTGCTGCAGTATGTTGGCCATACTATGTTCTTATTAGTCTTTTGCTGTAGGATACCTTTCAGATTCTCAATATACTCAACCTCAAATGTATCCTTAATACTCCTTTACTTGATGCTTCTTGTCTGGAGAAAACCAAGGAATTTGTAATTATGACCTTTTGTCATTGAGGCAATTTGATCTCCTGATTCAAGCTCATAGATCTATTCTTCCATGTAGCAGTGAATAATTTTATATTTATCAAATCAAAATCACATTTCAGTATCACTAGAGAATGTTTCCCCAAAATAAAGTAGTTATTTAAATTTACTTTTCAGTTGGGCTAATTTGAGGTCAATTATGTAGCTCGAATGATTAATAGAACGTTTATTTTTGTATGAAAGTTAAAATTTAAAGTCATACTTTAGGAACCATGATAGTGAACAAAGTACAAGAAGAATCATAACCAATTTAAGCAGGCTTACTGAGACAGACAGCAGGTATGCAACAGAACTGACCTTAGAGTCTAGAAGACTAGGCTTTTGTTTTTGCCTTTTAGAACTTATAGACGCCAGACCTGTCAGCATTCCAGGGATCTCCAACACAATAAATTGTAGAGAAAGTGCTATTTTCTTATCTGAAAACTGTTTTCTACCAGTGAAGCCATAGTCTCTATCCCTGAAAAATGCCATATTAGCCCAACTTTTTTGTGGGTTTACAGATATATAAAATAATTAATGGGTTGCATGTTTTATATATAACATGTAGTAGTTGAATTATATATTAAGGGATCATGATTGTTCTCATCTTGTGCCAATAAATAGCTAATAAATCCCTATTGAGAATGATGGGATCTCCAAGGTAGTCCCAATTCCAAAGCAATCCCAATAAACTTTGGATAGAAAATCCCATGTGCACCCAAAAAAAGAATATTGGAAATTAAATGTAAATCAACACATGGTATGTTCCACTTCTTTTTTTCTGTTTTTTTTCTCTCCCATGGTTTTTTCCTTTTTGTTCTGATTTTTCTTTCTGAACATGATTCATAAAGCAATTGTGTATTAAAAATAGTTTTAAACAGAATGATGGGATAATCTTGTCAGGAATGTATTAAAGAGACAATAATACATATATAAAATTCTTTTAAAATTAAAAAGAAATAAGGGGAAGGAATAGAAGGGGGGTCCAGAAGAGTATGTAGATTAACAGGAATAGGATAAGATGTGTTGATTAATGGAAATGAGATAAAGAAGGTAAGGGGAGAGTACAAGGGAGAGATCCTTGAAGGCAGGGTAAGTAAACTAATTGCAAGGCAAGGTAGCAGGTAGAATAAAATAGAGGAATCAATAGGGATAGAAAAGAAGAGATATTACAATTAAGATAATAATAATCAGGAATAGAATTCTTTAGAAAAATAAGCAGGGGTTAGTAATCATTAATCTCAGACAAAGTCAAAGCTAAAATAGATTTAATCAAAAGAGAAAATAGGAAAACCACATTATCTGTCAGCCATATTAATTTTAGGCTAAAATAACTAGATAGTATTAATGTTGTATTATTGCTGTGGTATAAGAAATGATGAATTAGTGGATTTAGAAAAAATATGGACAGATCTGGACTTATGAAGGATGATGTTAGAAGGAATAGGACAAACAAGTGTAGTATGGATTTACACAGATGTCTAAGTATATATTTATGTATGCATAAATATACGTATTATAATTATAGATACCTAGGTATGTATATGTGTAAATATGTATACGTATGTTTGTATATATAAATATATCCACACTAAATTGTAGCCTTTTGGGGGAAAGTAGTAGAAAGAAAGAATAGAGTAAGAAGTGAACAGCAGAGAATAAAAGAAAACCTACAAGGAAACAAAGAAAAGATGGACCACTCTGAACACAATGTGTAGTGTTTATGATATAGGCTTTTTAAAAAATTATAGCTATATAGGCTTTCTTGAAATGGAAATTTATTGTCTCATATTTTGAATCTTCTTGTGCTCTGTTGTGCATGTGGCAATTTTTTTTCTTTTTCTTTTTTTTTCTCTTTTGTATTTAAATTTTAAATTAATTAATTAATTTTAAAAAGACTGATAGGATCAGGAGTATTATCAGATAATGCCATCTTATTCTTCCCTTAATATGGCAAAAACTCCATCATGCATTATTGTTTTCAGTTCCTGAAATTCTTTTGTACTTATTGTCAAATATTTGGGGTGAATGCATTCCTTTATTATACTCTTTTTATATTATTATGTTTATATTATTATTATATAAATGTTATAGTATCATACTTTTTTCAATATTTTTTGGTATAGTTGGTCTTTAGCTGTATTTTGCTACCATTCTCATAAAATTTTTTGCACATGTGATATTTTGTGTATGTTAAGCACACCTATATCTTACTGAAAATTATCTAAGATAATGGCATTATTTTTGCCTTCTATTCAATTTTTCAGCAGTACTTCTGAAATTTGTATTAAATGTAGATTGCCAGTGCCTTTGGATTTTTCAACCATTTCCCTTTTGGAAGTTAAGTAACTCTTCAGTTTTTACTCCTTATATTCTTGGTTTAAAATGAAGTTAATTTCATACAACTGTCTTACATTGACATGAAATATGCTTCTGCATAAATTGGAGCTTCTCTTTTTTCCAACATAAAGAGCATGTTCAGAATCAAGATTGAGCAACTGTTTTATCTTTTTTCATTTATCATCATCCTATCCAGTCTTGTGATGTATAATAATTGAGGAAACAATCTGAATTGTATGATTTATTAGTAAAACAGGCATAATAAATAGGTCAATGGACTCTTTAGTCAGTCCAAAGACCTTGAATGCACAATGAGATATATTTTTAAAAATTAAAAAT
Source organism: Sarcophilus harrisii (assembly GCF_902635505.1). Taxonomy (NCBI): domain Eukaryota; kingdom Metazoa; phylum Chordata; class Mammalia; order Dasyuromorphia; family Dasyuridae; genus Sarcophilus; species Sarcophilus harrisii. Next base: position 245,636,976 of record NC_045426.1, read on the forward strand.
AATTACTCAAATAAGATCAATTCATTAAAAGAAAACATTTAACCTAATTCAAAGTCAGGTAATTTGATGTCTAGTTGGAAGAAATATTAGGGGCTTTCCAAGTTGTTAGAAGAGCAAATAGGTGCACTTCTCTGAAATCAGAAAAAGGTATCCCAAACCTTCCTAGTGTCTGTAAACAATCAAAGGAACATGAAAACAATAACTGACTAACTAGTATGCAGTAAGTTTTCAGACAAAACATATGGGTTGTTTCATATATAAAATCATTAGAAATTTCTTACATCAATCTTCAGATCTTACAGAGTTTCTGGTCAGCATAACCTAGGTTTTTAGTTAAGGTTCTCTAACAGATAGAGGTGATTCATTCTCCTAGCCATGCAGGGATAGTTTTGAACAATGCAGTAAAGTTTTCTCACATAATTGAATAAAGTTCTCTCACAAGACAGAAATTGGATTAGACCCATAATTAAATAGAAAGGGACTTGAGCTAGCTCCATAATTGAGTCACACGATGGAGTTAGTGTGGTTCACTCAATTCCCACAGCACAAAGATCTTAACTCTTTGATCTCTCTCTTCTCTTCCACATAAGTAACCACCACTATCACAACTCCCACCCTCACCCTCTCAATCTACCTTTTTATGCTGTCCTTAACTTCTTTTACCAGACTTAGTTCATTCTGATTTTTAGCATTTCTGACACTATTTTTACAGGACTGTACCATATTCATATTTCCATTCTCTTATATTGCCTTATTTTCTTTTATCTGTACTCTTCTTTTAAAAATATAATTTTTTATGTTTTCTTTTTTTTCTGTTTTTATCTCACCCATGTTTTTTCCCTTTTGTTCTGATTTTTCTTTCTGAACATGAGTCATAAAGCAATTGTATATTAAAAATAATTTTAAACAGAGAATGCTTAAACTCCTATCAGGAGTTTTCTGAGCATCCATCATGTTTTTTTCCTTTTGCCTTTTTAGAATAAAATTCTAAAGCATTTCCAATTCTGCAGCATCTCCAATCCCTCCAAGGTTGATTAAAATATGGTAGTTAATGGAATTCTGCCTAGCTAATCCTTTGAAAATGCTTTACCAAAATCTGTGGTACATATCAGATTATGTCCATATTTCTTCTCCTTCTTTCTTATAATCACTAGGGTGGAGAGCATACTTTTCCCCAAGTTTCTCATCCTTTTCCACCTTAGCATTCCTCTATTAGAGGAATGTGTTGTCCTTGAGAGCAAGAACTGCTTTTTTGCTTTTCTTTTTTTACCCTCAGCCCTCAGCACAGTGCCTAGCATATAATAAATGCTTAATAATAAATACTTGCTGATTTGACTTAACTTGATTTGCAATCTCCTTTTCAGAGAGAGAATCACATTTAGAATAGTTTTTTTTATTGGTTGATTCTTCAATTTTTGGAAATTATCACCAAGCCAAGTCAAGAAGCTATTAATTACTTCACTGTGGTAGAGAGAGAGCTCTAGCAGAACTATAGGTGACCAAATTCCTCTAGTAGCTACCAGTCTTATATGTGCTAGGACCATCTTGAACTAAAAATTCTTTAAGGTCCACTTAAGCAGTAAACTCTTTCTCATTTATATCACAGATATATTTTTTTCCTCTTACAACAAATATGTATATTTGAAGTATTATAATTTTGCTTTTGCAATAATCTGAAACCATTAAGATCATGTGTACCATAATTTTGGTATTTATGCAGTGCAGTAATTACATTAAACTGACTGCTTCTGACTAAGTGCAAAATATTCTCATACTTTCTCAACCTATCATCAAATTATTTCCAAACAACTACAAGGATCTGAGTACAAACACATTCCCAATAGATGGCCAGAAACATATACATATGTTCATTTTTATTCTATACCCCAAATCAATGTAGTTCTTCTATTCCTATATGTTACCTGGTAATTTTACCTCATCACCCATGTACTCACATCATCAAGACGTTATGGATGTTTGCACTCTTATAGCAAAAATGGCAAGATGTTTGAAAGCCATGATCTTTGGATATTATAAAAAAAATTGAAACCATTATGAGCTGTTATTAATATTCTGCAGAACCAAACCTCATATTGTTTCTGTGATTTTAAGAGCATTTTCTGATTTAAATCTATTCTTTTCTTATGTTGGATTTTCTTATGTTCTTTTCTGTTGGATTTTCAAATGAACTTGTTGGGAACACTACTTAGTAGTTTAACAGTGTTTCTGTGGAAGCTAACTGGTTTGTCATTAGTACAAGAGAAGAAAAACATGTTTGAAGAGATTATTTCCTTAGAAAGATTAGTTAGTTTATGTAGATATTGTGCAAGAATGAAGCAATATATGCAATTAAACTTTAAACATATTTGTCATTTAATATAGCACTTGTCATTTATCAGTAGAAAAGTAAACATTTTATATTATAACTTCATTTTCATTAATTGTAATGAGGTAGCTAAAAATGAAAAAAAAAAAACCTTTCCATTTCTTGGCAAGAGAGCTTATAAATTCTTTTAATATTTTCTACCATATATTTGTGTATTTTCACTTCATTTTTGCTTTAAATCAAAATACAAAGATAAACCTAATGTGTAATCAAATTGAAGGACCTGATTTTTTTCATTTGGCTATGCTACTTTGAGACTTCTCTACCATGCCTCAGGAAGCTCATTTACTGGGAGAACCTCGGTTTTCTATAGATCTCACCAATTTTGGGACTCCAATTTGTACCTACTATGCAAAGGCTTATTTGATTGAAGGATGAGGCCCTGAAATACAAACCTCCATTTTAAAGACTACTTAGCTCAGATATCTCCCCATTTCTCACTTGGCTGCACTATTGGGACTTTTCTGATGTCTCCACCATGCCACAAAGTTGATTACCTTTCCTCACCTTACTTTATAGTTTTCCCTTATTATTACCTTTACCCATGAGATTATAAACTCCTACAAAGAATAAACTAATTTTTAAAATGTTCCTCTCCCTGTTGCTTACCGCAGTGCCTGCCACATTTTTGTTATTAAATTCGTTTTTTTTTGTTTGTTTGTTTTTTGTTTTTTGTGATTTTTTTTTTTTTTTGGCAAAGATATTTGGTTTGTCATTTCATTCTCTGGCTAATTCAGGATTAAGTGACTTGCCCTGGGTCACACAGATGGCAAATGTCTGTGGCTGAATGTGAACTGAGCTATTCTGGACTCCAGTGTGATGTTTTATTTATTTCTCAAATTATTTTTTTTTAAATTTTGACATGAATAAGTGCTCTTCTAACCTCAAACAATTAGGGATGACTGAGTTTTCCAAATTACTAGAAATTACTTCTACAGAAACTAGAAGTTTCTATAAATAGTTCAAATTAGAAACTGAATATTACTAAGTTTTAAAAATAGTGTTTGTATAGGAAAAAAGATAGAATGAAACAGTCTTTATGATTTTTACCTGTAAAATTAAAATGGAGCCAATTTGTTTTGAGAACTTAATGTATCTCCATATATAGTGAAGAGTTTCTGCTCAAACTAAGGGAGCTCAGGCAACTTTACAAACTCTTGCATCAGTTTGTTCCTGTGCAGGAGGTGATTAATTTGTAGAACTCATAAAGACCAGGTCAGGAAACACTGGAAATAAGGAAGTCTTTGTGTTTAAGCCCCTCCTTCATCTGTAGCATGATCACTCCCTGACTTGGCAGCAGCCACTTTAATTTATTTTTGAATAATGACACAAAGGATCTTATCTTAAGGATTGGAAAAGTTGGCAGGGGGAGAAAAAAGAATAAACTGGAGGACAAAGGAATAATCACATTTAAATAAAGGTGAAAGAGGGCACTTCTAGAAAATAGATATTTCTAATTTAGTGAAATTTTATAACTCATTGATCTTGAGGTTTACAAGTTTATCGTACAGATAAATTAAAAAAAAAAAAAAAAAAAAAACAAACAACAACAAAAACTTGGCCCCAGAAAGTTTAAATGATCTGGTTAAACTCTCTTCTTAAATAAGGTCTTACACCAACCCCCCCAATTTTCCCACTGTTTCACTCTTTATCACAATGCTGCTCTCACCTAAAAGGCCTCTCCAGAGCCAATATGAGACAACTCCAGTATACCTGTAGCATAAGCCATACTAAAATATGACATTATATTAAACTTGTATCTATCCATCTGATATACTATAGTTAACAATTTTTTTTTCTGAGACGTAAGCAATAAGTATTTTCATTCATTTCTTCTTACTGAAATTATTTCTGTTTCCTTTGCATTACAAACCCCTCTCCATAAAGATTTCTTCTCTCAGGGATAGTTTATGGAAGGAGTCAAAGAAGAGTTAGACTGGTGCTTTGTGGGATCCCTGGGCTCTTGGACTTCTAGGCTGCCTCCACCAATATCTAAGGGCAGGTAGTGATCAAAGCAGTGGCAATGGTTTGACCTATGTGACATGTGCTATGTTCTTCTCTTTCTTCCTCAGGTGTCTTGCTACTTTAGCTAATTTGACTTACCTTTAGATACTGAAAGTAAGAATATAGGCTAGGTGGTAGATGGAGAAAAATGACCTAGTCTTCTTAGTTTATCTTTGCTTCTGTCTCAAATTTATTTATGTAAATATTTAAATTTAAATTAGTTATTTGTAATAGATAATTTTATTCTCATTTTAATTACTCATAGTATTTATTATCATGTTATAATAATTATAAATATTGGTAATCATAAATGCTCTTATTAGAGTTATTTAATTAAGCTTATATAGTTTTTGAGCATATTATTCATATCACTGTTCTGAAGTTCTTTAATGTTTTTATCAAATTATATGATATTTGGCTTGTAAGCTCCATAGGGGTAAGAACTGTTTCTTATCTAAACTATCTAGTTCCCTGAGAATTGTATTCAGGACATATTAGACATTTCATAACTGAAGAATTAATAGTCCCATTCTTCTTCTTCTTCTTTTTTGCTGAGGCACTTGGCAGTAAGTGACATGTCCAGGGTAACACATCTAGGAAATGTTAAGTATCTGAACTCAAATTTGAACTCAGGTCCTCATGACTTCTTCAGGGCTGGTGCTCTATCCACTTGCCACCTAGCTGCCCCTGTCCCATTCTTCTTTGAACAGATAAAGAAACTGAGGCTGGGGAAACTGAGTGAATTGCCCAACCTCAAACAGGTAGTAAGGAATTATTCAGAGGAGAGCACATTATAAATTGTAAACCAATATATAAATACAAGCCATCATTACTATGAGCCTAACACAAAATAAACAAAAAAGTACATGTTTTGAATTCAGATAATGAAATTTACCATTAACTAAATACATGGTGATCTCATGGCACCTTATAGGAGTAAATAAAGGATCACTATTGGATTGGGCAGCAGAAGTCCTCACTTTAAATCTTGGCTCTGTCTTTTGCTGTCTGTATGGCTTTGGAGCAACCATTTTCTTTTTCTGGGCCTTTCACTTTCCTCATCTATGAAATTATGGGATTGGACTACATGGTTTCTAAGATCCTTTCAGGTATAATCCTATCTGCTCTAATCACTTAAAAAAATAAAATCAAACAAAAATCCTCACCTTTCCTCGCTATCTTCTTATTTCCCAAGTTAGATTTGGACTTCTTTCATTGAGTTCTACAAAAGAGAAAGAATTAAACTTCTCTTTTAAAAATTTGATTGACACAATTTAAAAAATATTTTAAATATTTTTATTTTTAATATTTTAAAATAATTAAAAATTTTAATGGAAGTTTATTTGTGTATCTCTGATAGAAACCATTAATTTTGTGAATAAATTTAAGCTCACTAACTTCTTAGAAGAGATTTTTGTTACTGAATGGACAAAGGTTTTGTTTACATGAAATTCAAAACACCTACTTCATAACACAGAATTGATCTTCAAAAAAAAGAAGTGAATCACAAAATTTGGCTGTAATATATACTGTTGTTAACTTGAATTTCTTTCTATGTACTTTGCTGCTTTAAAAAAAATTCTACCACCATATTTTAATTTAGTCAATATTCCTTAAATTTTCCTGAACTGAACATTAGACTTTGAAATACATTTTAAGTTCCTAGAGATGAAAGAAATGTAGATTTTGACTCCAATCCATAATAATAACCTTTTTGTAAATAGTTTATGTCAAACAGGTTCTTAATTCTAGCAAGCAATAGTATGATGGCATCATCAAAAGGTCCTTCAGTCTCAAAGATGTGAATTCCTTCCTCCTCTTGATCCTTCACAACCATGTGCCCTGGCTGCAGATTCCCTAATGTTTGATCCTCAAGCTTGATCCCTATACATTTCCATTTTCTCCTCTGTGTGGTGAGGTGTTTGTGTGTGTGTTTGTGTGTGTGTGTGTGTGTGTGTGTGTGTGTGTGTGTGTGTTTGCAGGAAGGTATACCCTAGATTTTTGATGGGGAAGTGGTATAGGCTATTATGCTACAACTTTTCTTAATATTCTATTCCCTTAAGTGATTTAATTTTTTTCTAGTTGACTAGAGTAAAAAAGAAACTTTTATTTAATAGGGACCTAGATTTGAAATGTTGTATAGTATTGGGAATAGAGAAATGCATTTATATTGTGAAGACAGTGCCATGTTTTCAGCATTTCCAGTTAAGGAGAAAACAATAAAGTCTAATGTTTTTAAGTTGTCATCAGATATTAATTAGAATGGGAAATAAGCCTTGTCCTTCAGAAAAAGACTATGATTCCCCTATGTCTTTTTCCCATGATGTATTTGGTTATATTTGGGGCAGACTGAACCATCTTTCCTCTGGGGAAGTTACTTATATTTCCCTTTGAATTAATTTTCAAATATTTATATGGTAAATTTAAGAAGGTATTACTGTATTTCCACAATTGGCTCCCAGGATACCATCATTTCACATCTAGCGAAGTAAGTGTATCTTAAAAATGATCTTAGTAGATACAAGTGTAGCCCTCCCTCTTGACTATCCCATTTCCACTTTCAGTGGTTGGGCAGGTATCTGATATTTCTTTGTCTACTTACTTCTTCAAAGTTGTAGAGAACTCTGAAAGGCTGTCAGTCATAAGCTCCTACTTATATACTTGCCATTGTTAGACAAAGCACTCAATTAATTTTTAATAAATATATTTAGTAAGGTAAAAAATATAGAGAACCACTGAGTTAAAGCATTTCCTCCAAAATGGTGTACTTTCTTCTTATACATATAAAGTCCTTAAGGAGAAAGAGTTCAAACTTAAGATCCAAAGGTATTGATTGAGACACAGGAGTAGTGAACATGTAGAAAGTATAAACATATTTCCTGGTAATAGAAGCATTTTTTTGTACTTATGGCATACAATTTTTTTCTGGTTCAAAGAGTCACACTCCTTGAAACTATTTCTTTACTCAGGTGCATATATTCGCATATTTGGTTATATCTGTTTATCACTGGTTTTTCCTTCTTCATTCCTAGGTGGATGCATTGTCTCCAATTGGTCCTTTCTAATCTCTCTAATAAGTTGTCTTTGGTGGGGATGGCAATCCCTCAGGATTCATTTCCTCCTCCTCAACTCATTCTTTGCTGCTTTCTTATATAGGAGCTGCCTCCTAAAGGTGTTCATGACCCTGTTCTCTACCACTTGACTGTCTCACTCACTGCTGAACTGAACTTGTGTTGAAATTTCTCTCCATTTTAAAGCTTCCAAAGACATGGTTGGTGTGTTTGTTTAGGCAATCATGCTGTTCTCTTCTTGAATTAGTTAAGGAATTCACATCTGACAAAGGGGTCATATATAATCATATTTGCACATTAAAAACAACAATAACAATAAGAATAACCCTAATCTAGTCTGGTGACTATTGAGATGGGAATGTTGAATCACTTCTCTATGGGGGGAAAATAACAAAAAATGTATCTGAGAGAAACCCTTTCAAAGGAGATAGCTAAGGTCATATGACAAGGAGGAAGAAACAGAAGAGCAGGACAAATAAATCACAGAACTAACATGAACATTATCTTAAAGCTTTTTTTATTTAACTTGTTTCCTCTCACATTTTTACAGATCAGGAAAGTAAGATCTTTTAACATCATGTCCAGTGTTCTTTCCACTATTAACCTTTTAGATATTTTAAATCTAAGATTTTAGATTTCAGAAAGAAAAATATATCCAGTCTCCTTTAAATAGTCATGACATAAAACAACATGAGAAAATACTGAAGATTTCATGGTGAGGAATGGTGTAAAGAAAAAAGACCACCATCAGCAGATGGTTTAGAAATTATATAGAATAAACAACCACAGATTGGGGCACCAGCCCTGAAGTCAGGAGGATTTGAGTTCAAATCTGGCCTCAGACACTTAACATTTCCTAACTGTGTGACTATGGGCAAGTCACTTAACCCTAATTGCCTCAGCAAAAACAAAAACAAAAACAACCACAGAATGATGAAGGGGAACATTTCAGGTGGGGAAGGCCAATTTTACCAAAGGTCCCCCATAAGAGATGGCCAGAATATAAGATGAGAAAATGAAGAGAAATTCTCTTGTCATTTTCTAGGGGGAAAAAAAAACAACTAGAAGAATAAGCCTTGTGAATGAAAGGAAAAAATATGGAGCCCAAATATGCCACCTGAATTTCATAATAATAATAAGTCAAAATATTGCTGAATTGCTGGGATCACAGACATTTTGGATGACCTCCCATTTGGAAGACCTCAGGAAAATAGAGAATCCTGGGGTTAAAATTATTCACAAGTATTCAGAGACCTCAGTTTGTTTTGAGGCTTAAGTGACCTTGAGGAAGGAATGCTTGCTCAAGTTTGGGAATGTAAAGAGAGCTAAGAGTCAACAAAAAGAGAAAGAAGATAGACATATGACAGTTATTGGAGATGAGACCAGGAAGAACTGACTTTTAAAGCAGCTGGTGAGAGTGAATTCCAGTCAGCAACCACATTCTTTACATTTTTTCACCAGAATGTAAATCTTTAAATCTTTCTTTGGAAATTGAGAGGGTATTTGAATACTTGCTTACATATTTTACTTTAATGGATACTGCTAATAAATTACATGGTGATTAATTGTTATTTGCCTAATATTGAAAGAGAGGGAATGATTCCATGGGATATTTTCCTAGTGTTTTTCTGGCTTGTGAATTTGAGCCAAATAGTAAGGACGTTTCTCTGCAAACTGGGTAAATTCTGAGAGTATTCCAGAATACACCCACTAGACTATCTTTGAACTTAGAGCAAAGTAATAAGGAGATGGCCAGTAGGAGAGAAGGTGGTTAGTGTGGTTGTCACTAAGTGTACTTGAAAGGCCAAGAATTTTATTATTAAAATCAAAGTAATTTCATCCCTGAGTTAGCTTGGTTATGCATTAGTTCACTCTTGTATGTGATTGGATCTATGGCTGAAAAATCCTGTAAACGCCCCGATCTCTTATCTGCCCTGTCCATGTCAGATGGTTTCTATAATCATTATTCAAAAGACTCAAGGCTCCCACCATATATACAGAGCTCTTGGCACAAATTTATAATTTTAAGAAGTATTTATAGTCAGACCATGCAGACTAAGTTCTAAGGCAGCATGATGAGACAAAAAGGTTCTGAATTTGGAATCAGAGAATCTGGGTTGAATTCCATTTTTTAAATCATTTATTATCTGTATAGAAATGAGAAAATAGCAACATTTCTGGGATTTATTTCTTTCATTTACTACCCTATAAAATAAGAAGGCTTTATTAGATGACCTTTAAGGTCTCTTCCATTTCTTACCCTATTACCAAATGGTTTTGAAGCTCAGAGAAAAGGAAAGTTGAGGATTGAAAGTCAGAGTGTAGTATGATACAAGAAGATACACTAAAATGAAATAAATTTATTAGACAGCCTTGCACCAGGAAGAACATGTTTATTAAAATAAATAAAATCAGCATTCTTTTACTATTATTTGTTCATCAGTTATTTCTTATCTTCAAGGAAAAAAGTCAGTAGTTCTTCTCCAGATTATTTTCTATTTTAGATGGAATCAACAGCTTTTAAAGGGAGCTCTTCTTCCCCTGACTTGTATTTTATAACTTAATCTATTTAGCTTGTGGTGTCTGAAGAAATTAAGTCAAAATTACTTGAACAAGTGTCCTGGCTAGAAGAACAACTAGAGGCAGCTGACAATAAAGTAGCAAGGGGGCAACCATGTGAAGACATCATGCATGCCAAAAATCAGGTATGTAACAAAATAACTCATGTTCTCTGATCCATATCAATGCTCAAATAGCCTCATCATTAATAAAACTTCTATCATAGTAGCTAGAAGAAAAAGGAAATTTCTGCAAATTTTTTCTTTTCACATTAGAATTTAAGGGCATGATTGAAAAACTAATGAATGTTTAATTTCGTTTCAAGACATCATATTATCTATTGAAAAATCACATAAAAATCCAATAGTTACTTAAAAAAAATTATTGTCCTTCAGCCATTATTAAATTTATTGAATTCTGTAACTATTAAGAATGGGATACCATTTTTCCTTAGTATGCAAGGTTGAAAAATTCTTTTCATATAATAAAATTCCAAAAATTAGAGTTATTAAAATTAGAATTGAGTGCATGTAAAAAATGAATTCACCTTTGATGCTTTTGCAAATTTATGTGAATGAATTGTGTTTTTTGTTGAATGTAAGAGCTTGTTTCTGGATTTCATTATCTAAAGGAAGTGAAAAACAGAAGCGGCTGTATCATATTAGACCCTATTTCTTCTAAATTGATTTTTTTTCAAATGATCACACTAGAGTTATAGATGATGATGATGATGATGATGATGGTTTAAGAGTGCTATCAATAGGAATGGTATAGGAAATAGGTTCTTATAATGATAGTTTCTTTAAAATGATGATTCACATGATAGATATCTATCATTCATAAGTTCATAGGATCAGTACTTTTTTCTTAGCCAACATGTGATATTATATATGATCTTATGTACCTAACAACAATTGATGTGCACCAACAAACTTGCCAAAAGTGGATGTGCCAACAGACATTTAACGAATGTTTCTCTGAAAAAAAAAAGTACATATTACACACATTTAATATTCACTGTTAATGTTTTCTCCATACCTTTTCCTAAGCCTAGACAGTCAACAAAACAATAAATCAAGTCGATTTTTATGGTATTTTCTGATTTCTAGGGAATAAATAGTTACACTGAAATTTTAGCAACTAATTTTCACTAGATTGGTTCTAGTACTTCCTTGGTATAAAGATTTATATTTTGAATTTTAAAACAAAGCCTGATTCAATGAGAAATGTATGTTTCATTAAATTATGACACATAATTATCTTCTTTTAATTTAGTTTCAGAATATTCCTTACTCTCTTTTCCCAATTCCATTCAGCAGTGTGCTAGCGTATCAGTAGCCAATTTAAATTCAGTAATAAAATGATGCATGTTTGAAATTAAGGTTACTTTTTCATTCTAATTGATATCACATAGGTATTAATGATGATTTTAATTCTTATTTTAGAAAATAATTATGGATTGATTTTTTTTGTGTTGGGGATCAATAATCATGCTCTTTTTCCTATGAAATGATCTCTAATATATATATATATATATTTATTATATATATATATTTGTGTGTGTGTATAATATATATATATGTATAATGAAGTGAGAAAGTTAATGTGATTAAAAATTTCTTCCCCTTTTCAGTACATAGAAAAATTGCAAGCTGAAGTTAAAGCTTCACAAGAACAACTTGCCACTCATGTAAGTTTTCCCTTTTTTTCCCTCTTTTTCCTGCAATTCTTATCTTGTTTCTATATTTGTAATATTTGAATCATGTGAATAAAGACATTTGCTTTCACTGATCATATATATTTTTAATTGCTTAAAACATTAACAGAAATATTTTTATGGGATGTCTAGATGGGGATTATAGAACAAACCAGTTTTATCCTTCAGCATATTGAATTATAATATCTTGAAATAAAAATGTAATAATATATAACTTTAGATAATTATTTTAATAGAAATAGAATTCTAACTTTCAATCATCATAAAGTCCAAGTGATATATTAACAGAAAAGCAGGGTTCAGTGAACTTTCAATAAGTAGCTAGAAACTAAGGAAAAGATGATGAAAAACTTATAGGCTAGGATTAGGAGGGAGCTAAATTGTGGAGTATTTTAGGATCATAGAACTGGACTGTCTCTCAAAAGGTCAACTCCATTTTGCTGACTCTAGGCAAATAAATATTTAAACTTTCTAGAATATAGTTCCAATAGAATATACTCTAATCTCTGGTTAATAGAGTGATGATGTAACCTCATCATGGTAGATTTTAATTAATTTTAATTAAACCAACTTCCTTTCTTCTGATCCCCTTTGAATATGACAAATTTGATTAGCATCATTCCTCTTTTGGGAAAAAAGTTTAAATACTGGCAATATTAAATATTGACATAGAATAATTTCATAAACATTTAAGCAATCCCTTCAATACCTTTGATCTTTCTTCAACAACCTATTTACCATATCTTTATGTCTTTTTTGATATCAAGAAAATAATTTCCTAAGATACTACATTCATATGTGAAGTGGGGATAATAAAATACACACTACCTGTATTATGTAACTGTTGTAAGGATCAAATTAAATCAAATTTGTAAAATGATTTGTAAATCTAAAGTATATAAATGTTAGATACTGGTATTATTTAAATTATTTTATTTCTCTCCACTGATGAAGAATCTGCACTACTCCCTTGTGATATGATTTAGCAGAGCAATTTAGGCAGCAAATGCTGTATTTGAAGTTCAGCACCAAATGATGAGATTGTTGTAGGCACCAAATGTTGGGGTTTGGTCATATGAAGAATTCACAATGGTTATTCTCTTTAGCAAAAGGTAGGTTTACTTAAGAGAAGAGTCACAGCAAAATAAAGAGATACAATAAACACCAGGAGTGGTAAATATGAGATAGTGTTAGGGGAGCATATAGTTAGCGAGGAAAGAGGTTTTAACAATTAATGATAGAAAACACAAATTCTCTAATGGAAATCACATTTAACTAGGAAAAAGGAAATATACCTCTATTCACTGGCAGGTTAAATCTTAAAAGGGATTTAGCATCCTAAAAAAGTTAGTTAGCTATAAGAAAGAGAAAAATATCATGAAGGGGGATGAGAGGAGAGACACCAGGTAGCACCAGGGAGGGGGAGCAGAAAGATATCACAAGGTAGAGAGCTGTGTCAGACTATAACTCCAAAAGGGATTCAGCAAAGATGGCACAAACCATGGACAGATTTACAGGAGAAATATAACCTCAGGAATTTGACATAACATGAATTTCTGATTGGTCATAGCAAGGCGGGGCTACCCAAGACCTCCACAGAGGGTGGGACTATAAGACTGAATTGATCCCCATCAGTGCCCTTCCCTGCTTGTTTCAGAAAGTAATTTTTATCACTACTTAGGATTATCTTGGCTAATCTTTCCTAGTTAGTCAGGACACATCACTTGTGTCCTATTATATACATGAAGACTTGCCTTTTTGGAAAGACAGCATGATGTAGTGAAAAGAGTATTGGATTTGAACTTTAAAAGAACTGGGTTTGAATCCCAACCTTACTATATGATCTTAGACAAATCACTTAACCATTCCAGGCTTCATTTTTCTCCTTCAAATGAAAGAATCTGAAAAATTTATTTGTAGGGTCTCTATTTTATTAATTATTTGGTTTTTTTTTTTTTTTTTTTGCTTATGGACACATGATAGTGAATATATAGGTAGAGCAATAGGGAATAATGTTTTTACATTTAATTCCCCATGCTCTGTTACCTAATTTTCCAACAATAAACAATAACAGTAGGGGGACACAATTTAGTCATATTGCATCTCCCAGGGTTCAGCTTTTTCCAGCACCCGGGCTATGTGTCACATCTAAAAAGAAAAACAAGATAAAAATCTAAAATACTATTTACTGTAACATAAAAGGTATATCAAATGTATTTGGCTCAGCTTCATTTTCAGATATAGTAGAGGACTGATATCTTCCCCATATTTTATACTTATGTTGTTTCCTCTACCTGAAATAATTTGCCCCATTCCTAAATTTCAGCACTTTGGATCTTATATTTTCTTTTCGATTCAACTTTTTGTTCCATTTCTTCCTATCATGATCAATTCTACCCTGCCATGATTTTTCCATTCATTGTAGATTCATACAGATTGTATCATATCAATTTGAGTTTGTTGTTTTGTTAGAATTGAAAGGAACCTGAGGTTAATTTATTTTAATCTGATGTTAACCACAAAACTTGTAGATTAGAAGTGACATTTCCAAGGTCACATGCTATGCCCATGATTCATTCATAGGTCTGTGTGAATATATATGTATAAGGGCACTAAAATAGCAGTTGGGGTCTATATTGTTTCATGTGCTTCCTTCATTAAAAAAGGCGGTATACCATTGGTTAATTATATAAAGGAGTGTAATACATAAAGTATCTCTCCTCTAGTCATCAACCAAGTTGTCTCATCAGTCTCCCTGATACAGATTTAGGGGACCTCCTAAAAAGTAACATATTCCTGTTGGTCACCCAAGAACATTTAACCTACAAATACTATAATTATTCCTTTCCTTTGCAGCCAAGCTGTGCTTTTTTTTTTTTTTTTGACAAAACTAGTGAGTCAACTTTAATGTTAAACTAGGGGATGATGCAATGATTGGCTAAAAAGAATTTTTAAAAGAATAGAAAATGTATGGCTCCAATATTATCTCACATCTGGAGTGTATTTTCTCAATAAATGAATGACCCTACCTTCACATCAAAGAGGCAATCAACATACAGTGGCTATATGGTTTGTTAACCACAGAGAAAATTATTTAATGCTCCAATTTGTAGCTATTCTGTTTTCAACTATTTAATACTGTCTTCAATATACTTTTCCCACTTGATCTTTAAGTTATTAGAGGTATCTGGAAAGAAAGGTCCTAAAACACTTATTTATATTCACAGATCCTGAGAAGGGTTGTGTGTACCTGGAAACAGGGATTCAGATTAGTTTGAGTCAAACAAAATCAGAGGGGTGATCTTTAGAGAAATCACGTTCCCTCCATCTCATTTGAGGGTGACAGGAAGATAAAGAGTATTATCATTTTTGTGTGGAGAATCGGGTTGGGTAAAAGAAGTGGGAAATGAGTAAACTGAAGAAATGGGAGGTAAGGATGTTTTGAAAGAATATCAATATATATGTTGAAGTTCCAGTGTGAAAGCAAGAGATGAGGAAGAGAGGAAAGAGTGAATCAGATACTGATCTCATTGAGGATGAAAGGAGAGTGTCCTGGAAGTTGTCAGGTAATAGCAAACAGTATCTTGGGTAATAAAGATGGATTGAATTTCAAGTAAGAAAAGCTATTTGCTGGAGGTAGAAAGTGAGCCTGGAAGTGGCAAAATGGTTAACAAAGACTAATCCGATTCTCATACCTCAACAAGTTAATTGGGGAAATTAAAATTCCTCTAATTAAATTCCATGAAATATTTGTGTTAGCCAAAAGAAGACCAACTATTTTCCTTAAAAATTGGACAGTTACTAATCATTACTCTGGAATTAGAATATCTGTAAGATGTTCTGGAAAATCAACATCATGGCTTTATCTTGGTCATCATTTGAATATATCCTTTGACATTTACCTAACAGCTGGAAGCATGTGTACTGTGGGGCTAAATTTTGTTCTTTGACATTTCAATACATCATAATTACTTAGAACTTTTAAAAAATAAAATGCATTCTTTCTCCTCCCCAAACATGAATTTTAATAGAAACAGTTTGTGTTCAGAAGCAAGGACAATCTTTATTTGTTCATTTTTTCTATTCATTCTGAGCAGTTTGTTTTGTTTTTGCTTTTTTTTTTTTTTTTTTTTTTAAACCAGAGGATGTTTGTAGAATTAAAGATCTGACAAAGGAATGGGGGAAGTCCTAAAGAGGACTAGAAAGGGCATTTCTGCACATCATCACCTGAGTAAGAATAAATTTTTTTTAGTAAGCAATTTCCAGTGCCATAGGGAATGGAAAACTACAGATGAAAAGTTTTGCAACCAGAGAAGCTATTTACCATCCTAAGAGGCAATTCTGATCATATTCCCCTTGTCTTCTCCCTCTTATCCGGTCCTAAACTTTTTTCTTCTTAACTTTTAGTAACCTAAGCTAATATAATTTCCTTTCTATGCTTCCTGAGAGAAAGGTATCATAAATTGATTCCAATATTTGTTTCTCCTTGTAAACAAGTATCACTGTTGGGAGCTCTTTGTTTTTGTGACACATTTTCTCATCTTAAAGTACTAAATGAAGTGAACTGGAAATGTTCAAAGTCTGACACATTTCTAGACACACTTTTTTTTTGTTTTTTTTTTGTCTGTATATATAATTTATTATAATATGTATAAATTATAAATCATATTATATATAATTATATATTATAAATGATTATTTGATATATATTTACAATATAGAAAACAGAGGAATTTACATCAATGAAGTAACCATCTGTGATCTTAGAGTAGTGTTTTCTAGATTTTTTTGATTTCTATCTGTTAAAAAAACCCACAAGCATTCCCAATACATGAATATTTAATTATAGATATTGTATATGTCTAGAGTCTGAGCTAGGGGACGTTATAGATGTGTGTTGCTGTTACAGTGGCAATAGGGCAGAGGTTGGACAGGGCTGAGTCCAGGGTCAAAGATTGAAGACTGGAAGGGAATAATTTCTGGCTTGACTCTCTGACTTCCTTACTATACTATGCTAAAGAAGGAGGAAGAAAAAGGAAGAGGGATGTGTGGGTGGGAGTTGCAGTTAAATATGGAATGACTACCTGCTAGTCTTCCTTTCTGGTATCATTCTGGTATACAAGCCAGTAAAGCTTGTCTTAAGGGCAGTTGTATCCCACAAAAATAATAGAAAGGTATACTGCTTTCCTCAGTTCTAGAGACACACATTTTAAAAGTTTTTTATGTGCTTGGGTCTAAGGGTGAAGGGAAAAGTGATATGAGACTAACTTTAAGTTATGTTTTTTTATTTCCTCATCTAATTCTCACTGCTACTGAAGGGCTCTCACTAGGAAAAAGCCCTTTTCTTTCTTCTGTCATAAAGCTTGAATTTCTCTCCAGTGGATGATCTCTCAGATAGAATTACATGAATTTCTTGAGGAGGTATTATTTTTAATCTTGTCTCCTCAGAAATCTCTGAAGATGCTGATATCCTTTTTTTTTTTTTTTTTTTCAAGATGAAAGGGAAGTGGTTTCTAATTTTAAACATGTATTGCATGAAACTCTTTAGGTGCAGATAATTACCATTTTTGAATTTCATATGAAAAAGAGTTCCATTTCTGGTTTATTCTCTCCTCTTAGTTTTATTCAGTATTTGGATTTTTAAATTTTGGTTGGAGGGAGCATGGATGTACTAAGGGTAGAAGTAGGGAAACAATTCTGATGTTATAAATAAAGCAATTAATTGTCATATGATAAACTATTTATTTTAAAGACAGATATGCATATGCTTAAAAGGAACCAACAAGTCTTCATTGAGTAGTCCAGATTTGAGTAATTTTTGTTAAAAAAGAAATCAGTGATTACCAATACAAAATGTATAAATATTTTGCTTTAATCTCTCCCTGCCCCGTCTTTTTTAGGGTTTATGGTAAATTTAAGACAGAAAAGAGAACAGGAATGACCTGAATTATCTGTACAGACCAAGAAAGACTGAAGCTCTGAGAAAAGAAAAGGATTAGGGAAGTGAGAGGAATATTTATCTATCAACTGTTTGTGTGCTTTCTCCAACTCTTTGTTGATCCTAACCAGTCACCTTCTACATGTTTCAAGGGATAATTAAGTTGGGAGCCATCTTTCATGAATTATTATTGTCTGTCCTCAGGGAAAAAGTGTCTAGAAAGAAGGCTGAAGCCAGGCAAAAGGGGGTAGCTTGATATCTGCAGGCCTGGGGGAAGAATGCTAGAGCACACCAGAATAGGAGGGGGAGAAGGGAACAAAGAGAACAGTCTTTGGAAGCTGGTCAGAAGGAATTGGAGGAAATAAGAATAAAGAGTGGGTACTGTTCTGTTTTGTGGAAGTGGCTAATGAGAACAAGACTAGATGTTTATATTAAGCATTGAAAACAAGTTATATCCAGTTTGAACTCTTGAGAATGTTTCCCCCTCAACACTCCAACATGGATGAAACACACCCATTTCTAGAAAAATTATTTGTGAGATAATTAAAATAATTAAAGTACTCTATAGCAGTAACCCTTAGAAGGCTACCTTCATATCAATTCTTTGCCATAAGCAAAGTTCTCTAGACCTAGGTTTGGATTGTTTTGAACTAGTTTTCATTTGCATTCAATATGTTGTTGTTATATACATTTATACATGTTGTTGTTCAGTTGTTTTCAATTATGTCTGAGTCTTTGTGACTCCATTTGAGGTTTTCTTGGCAAAGATACTGGAGTGGTTTGCCATTTCCTTCTCCAGTCTATTTTATAGATGAGGAAACTGAAGCAAACAGGGTTAAGTAGCTTGCCCAGGGTCACATAGCCAGTTAAGTGTTGAAGGTCAGATTTGAGCTAGGAAAATGAGTCTTCCTGACTCTTGGCCTGGCACTCTATCCACTGAGTCCTTTAGCTGCCCCAAGGTCTGACTTAGGTATACATAAATTATAAGTCACGGAAGAGCTTTCTGGGGAAGGGAAGAGGATCCTTCTCTTAAGGAAAGGGGTAAGGACCAATGGGAATGTTCCTCAGAGGTAGGATAAGGCCAGATGCCTTATCTTAAATGTGTGCAGAGCTACACTGCATTTAAAAATTAAAATAGTGAAAATAAATTCATAGTTAAATCATAAGTGCTTTGAGAGCAGAAACTAGTATAAATTTTTATCTTTGTATCCCAGGCCCAATAGCGCGATGTTTGGTATAAAGTAAGCACTTAATTTTTGTGGAATTAACTATGTTTTTAAAACTTGGGGATTTATTCTAATTTTTTTAAGTCTTCCATTTTTAGCTCATTCTCTCTGTGCCTACAAAAAGTATCAACCAGAAAAGAAAACAAAGATAGATCCTTTCTTACTCGTTCACTTTACAGGTCATCAAATTAAATTTTTCAGAGAAATAAAACTATAATTTAAATATCACACATTTTAAGCTGTTGATTTGCAAGATATAAAAAGGGTAAAGTTAAATGGTAGCAAAGTACATAGACTACTAAGACTAGATTGGACCTCAGAAATCATGTAATCCCATTGTAAAGAATACTCATGGGCATAGGTTGAGAAAAATGACTTGCCTAAAGAACTAAAATTCAAGTCCTCTGATTGCAAAATTAGTGTTTATTTCACTCTAGGAGTTCTTAGCCTGAAGACTGTGAATACATATCTTCTAGTACTTTAATTCTTTCTTTAAAATCAGTTTCCTCTTTAAGCCTATGTTTTGTTCTATGAATTTAAAACCATCATTCTGAGGAGATCTAGTTCCAAAGTGACCAAGATGTGAAAAGGGGCCATTCATTATACAAAAAAGATAAATAGCCCTTATATTGTGTTGTGTGCAAGTGGATATTTCAATATATTGACTATTGTTCTTACAGAAGAATATATTCTTACTTCTTCCCAAGTTAAGTTGAAAAGATGACTCTCTTGAAAAAGACCATGGGAATAGAGGATGAGAGAGATTTTATCCCATCTGAGAGAATCATGAAGTTTAGTGTAAATGGCTAGAAATGGGGCTAGGAGGGAGGGAGAGACAACTTAGCTTAGGACTGGCAGAGGAAGGAATAGTTTACTCTCTGGCACTACTACTAGAATTGTCAACTGAAGAGAGGTTCAGAAACAAATTAGAACATTGCTCTGTGGGTGTCCCTTAATGTTAAGGCTTGGGATATTTGTTCTACTCACAATCCAGGGATATATGGCAAGAACTTGGAGAGTGTGTAATGATAATTATGAATTGCTGTTTCCTCTGGCTTCCTAAAGTCTAGTTTCCTTTTGGAAATTAGTTTGATGAAGTAATATCTTCTTTATAATACTCTTATAATGTTATATTTGTATCTAGTGGGACTTTGGAAATGTTACAGATCAAATTTGTTGCCTTTAAAACTTGAATCCAAAGGATTATATAAATATTTTTCTTTTTTTTTTTTCTTGGGTGTAACTGAATTTTGAAGAGAGAATGGTAGGATTGGAGAGCAAGCAGTTCAGAGAGTCAAGAAGGTCTGGATTTAAAGCCCAGCCATTGAAATACATCTACTTTGTGACTATGACAAGTCACTTAACTTCTCAATCCCATGCAATGCAGGATACCCATCAATATATATTTGTTAAGTTCTTTCTATGTGCCAGGTGTGTCCTAAGTGATGGGAAGACAAAGAAAATAAGTAATAGGTGAATTACTGATCTGTATCAGTGGAGGAAATTTTCATAAGGAGCTCTTTATATTAATGAAATCACATATGGACCCTGGCCATATTTATTTAATTATTTAATGTCTACTACATAAAAATCACTATGCTATGCTATATGTTAGGAATGCAAATATAGAAATGAAATGGCGCTTGCTCCCAAGGAGTTTATAGTCTTATGAGGTAGATTAAAATTCTCACACTCTTACACTCTAAATTTAATTTATCTTATTCTGAATTTTTTTTTAAAGCTATGCGTCTTTGAGTACTCTCAAGGGATGAGTATTTTATTTTTGAGTCAAGAATATATGGAAATAAAAATGACTTATTTTTTTCTTACCTATTAGAAAATCATTATATGTCAATTAATTAATTCATACATTTGTAGCAAGGTCCCAGTCTTTACTACTTTGGGTTCATTTAAGAAGTCTTGGGTATTCTTAATTATGTAAATATAGCTCAAAATCCCATTGCAGTGCACAATCACATTTTTGTGGTCCAGGAAGAAATATAAATCAAATAGTCAAAGTATTTCATTGAGATAGAATAGTAATAAAATAACAAGGAAAATTCAAGCAATGGAATTATTTTCAGCCTCTTATTTACAAAAGGACATTCACAATCTTCCTGAAAACTTATACGTGGGTAAGAAAAGTGTTTTCCTATTCAGAGGCTGAAGAAACAAATTCCAAATCTTTTCAGTTTGGTCTTGGTATTTGGCATGGAGATCTGCTGTAACTTAAGTGCAATAATTCAAATTACTAACTCCAGAGTAATAAGGAATTTGCCAGAACTCCTGGGTTGAAGAATGTAGCTTCAGACTCATTTTCATGATGATGATTCTTTTCTTTGCTTCAGCTTTATAGTCCAAGTGGTTCCTCCCTACTTTCATCGACTCCTTAATACCTCACCTCCCTTTTTAAAGCTTGAGCCTCTCAGAAGAAGAAGGGTGATTATTAATAACAACAAAATAAGTAGGTATGGAATATCATCATAGCACAGTTTAGAATAAAATAGGGAAAATATATTTATTGTACTTTATTATTTTTTTTGTTACTCTCTAGCATATTTTGACTTGTTTGTAAAACAAAGGTTAACAAATGGAAAGTGTTAATTTATATTACTGAAGTTATAATTTTGTAAAAAATAGAGTATAATTGGGTGTTATGTGTTTTTCCTTCTTTTTTCACTTATCTCCCAATATTGTGAGCCGATGTGCTGAGCTTATGCATTCTTTAAGAAACCTCCATCTTACTCTTAGGAACAGGTATTGAAATTGGAGGCATTCATGGCATTTAAAAGGAAATAATGATTCTCATAGACTTCAGAAGTGGGAGGGACAATAGAACCCTCTTTTTACAGATAAGGAAAATAAAACCTGAAGAAAACATAATGAGCCCTGGGCTAGTCTTGCCTTTATCAGTTAATGTCTTTGTAACCTTGGGAAATTATCTTAATTTCTAAACATTAGTTTTCTCATCTGTAAAATAGCCTGTCCTAGGATTGTTATGACAAACAAATGAGATCATAAATATGGCCTTTTATAAGCTCAAAGCAATGGAGAGGCAATAATTATACAAATCAAAAATTAGTTATATGTGTGTGTATGTGTGTGTGTATAACAAAGATAACAGATTTATATCTGTATGCAATATTCAAATGTTCATATATTGACACTTTTTAATACTTACATGGATCTTGTGATATGACCTGTTATTCCAAAAATGGGATATCACAATCTATATCTATAGATGTCAGGAACTGGGTATAAACAGTCTTTAATAATTCAATGGATCTGTAATATCACCTAACAATCTAGCAATGTAGCTTGTAACACATTCACCCCTTTTTGTTCTTTAAATCCCCACCATAGGGAAACCACTTAATATACCAGTATGCTCTCCATATTTCTCTTAATATTATGTGTGAAATAATGTAGCACAGCCTAGCAATCTATTATCCTTTACTTTTATTAATTGATCAGTCAACCTTTTTCTGGTCCTACATCTCTTATTATTCTGTTTTATTGTACACAAAAGGATATTGACCACTATGCATTTGTTTTTTGCCCTTTAGGTCACTTGCAAATTTGATTCTTGAGAGATTTTATTATTCTATTATTTATAGTAAAATAGTCTCATTGGAAGAATATTGGTAAGTCATTGGAAGGACCAGTCTAAATAATTTCCTCTTTAATCAGAAATGTAATTAAAACAGATGAGAATTGAAAACAAGACTACCAGAATAGAGGAATAGTAATATAGAGTAAATACTGAATCTAAATATTTGGTATAGATGGTATTAGTCATTAAGGAATTTCTTAGAATCCTTGTTGGTTTGGCAATGATCTACAATTTCACATCAAAAGATCTTCTTGAATTCCTATTTTTTTTTTTATTTCTATGCAATTTGGAGAAACAGTAGTATTCTAGTCAGATCTGTAGCTAGTAATTCTGGTGGCTAGATTATACACCACAAAATGTATATGAAAAATGGCATGAAAGCCATTCTTAAATAACTTTTTAAAGATTAATTTTGTTTACTAGTACATGGAGTGGGATGAGAGAGTAAGAAAGAAAGTCAGGAAGAAACTCACCTGGGTTAGAGCCATTGAAAAAAAAGAAAGCATTGTCATGTGGTTTCCTACTTTAAATGATTATTCTTGGTGCTAAGCCTGTTTTTTTTTAAAATTTTTTTTTATTATTTTTGTTTTACCTCTTGAAAAAGTACAAGTTCTTTTTTTATTTTATTTTATTTTTTTTATTTTCAGCACCCTAAGTCAAAGAAGCAATTTCCCTGTCCTAGTTATGGAACTAGTTTCAAAACCATGGTAAATCACAACTATAACATAACTAAGATTTACTGCAATTTCCTGTTTAAATCATCAGCTCATTGAATAGGAATTATGCCATATTCTGTTTTACGAAGGGTCTGACACACTTCAAATACTTGGCAAATGTTTAAAATATAACATTTGTAATGATATCTTTCCAGGCAGATATGAGTCCTTTGGACCCATGCTGAAAACATCTTATGGTCACTAAAGCTAATAGTGCTTAAAAGGAAAAAGCCATGGGGGAAATCTGGGATAAGCAGTGGGAAGAAAACTGAAAAAGATTTCCTTGTCAAGAAAGAGGTACATGATTTGATCATATGATTTTCTTTTTTTTAAAAGAACACCAAGTGGTTACCACCCAGTTATGTCAATATACCAAAACTTAAGCTCCTTGTTCTATGCCCATATATCTTTTAGGTCTGATTGCCATATAAATACAGGTGCTTCTCAGGTATGGTAAATGAGCAAATATGTATATGTATGTACACATTGAAAGATGCTCACACATGGATATAATCTGTATACATAAATATATATACATACATATGATGTGTGTGTGTGTGTGTGTGTGTATATACACACAAAGATAACAAGGGGAAGTTATCTTTTATCAGATATAATGGAGACATGATGAATTTCAGTTTTTCTTGGGTGTAGGAAGTCATTTCAATTTTTTTTCTTGTTTTTGGTTTCTATCTGTTTGTTGGTAGATTAAAGCTATTACAAAGCCAGAATTCACATAAAATTAATAAAGTCCACATATCATCAAGCAGTACAAGTTACTATGAGTACTTGCTGTTTGATCTTAGACAAATCACAACTTTTGTAACTCTTAGGTGCTACATTTTTAAAAGAAAACCTTTGCATTAATAAACTAAGATTCTTCCTATCAATGAAGCCCTATGTTTTTAAAATGCAAAGTAGATGTGTGGTTATTATTTTCAAATATTCTATAATCAATATGTTTTCTCTATTTCATAAAAATAACCAATGATATAAAATTAGTACTAATATTTCACGAACAGGCTGACAAATGCCATATAATTTCCATCTTTGTAATTTTGCCATTCAATCCAAATTCATAGTTTGTTTTAGTCTTCAAGCTCTTGTTGCCAAATAGTGAAATATCGCTGGAAGAAAAGTAAGATTGAGTGAGGAAGCTGAGATGTTGAGACAGCTTGTTTAATGTCATACAAACATTTAGTGGCTGGGCTAGGAATGAACTGAAGGATTGGGGATTTGAGCTCTGGTAATCAAATGAATAAATCTAAATCCTATGAAGCTCATACATTTGCAGGAAAAAAAAAATGACAGAATTTCAGTAATATGGAAAATTTTGTCTTTCTTTTTTGCAAAGATAATTTTTTAATGTGATCCCATAAAAATTCCCCTTCAATTATACTTTTCTTGATTTGTTGTTGGTATAAAAAGGTGTTCTTTTTTTATAGATTAAACATCAGAAGACTTAGGTTCAAGTTGTAGTTTGTAAAATGAAGTGGTAAGACTAGGGATATGAGGTCCTTTCAAGACCTAATAATCTCTGTGCTTCCTTTCTCATTTGTTGACTTAGTTTCAGATGGATTTTGTACACATGACTGAAGGAGGATATTATCTCTAGTACCTATTATTTATAATTATAACATTTAATTTGTAAAGTCTCATGTATTACAGATGATCTTAGAAAAATTACTTTAAATATTATTGTATCTTTTTTTATATATCATCTTAATTTCTAAATATATCCCTTCTGTTCTACTACCAGCTATTCTACCAGACAGCTAACGCTTGGAAGAAACTAAACAATAAAAAGGAAACTAAAACAATTCACCAAAGCTAACCAATACATCAACTGTGTGTTGAAACACACAGTTCATTGAAGTATTAAGTATCTCTGTGTGTATATGTAAATTTGAATAAAAAGCTGCCTCTATTCTTCAATAAGACCGAATAATTTAAGATTTGTATAGTAGTCATTTTTATTTTGCTTTGAGATTATAAAAGATATTTGGTATTTCATTTAGTCCACACTCCAATACTTTGTGACAGGAAGGGCAAACCATTTTATAAATGAAGAAATTAAACCTCAGTTTTTAAGTCTGATGTTCCATACTCCAGATCTCTTACTCTACAGAGAAGGGAGGCAAATGCATTTTTTCATCTTTCCTTTAGGTTCAGGTTTGGTTATTACAATGGTATACCATTAACTATCTTTTTATATTTCTTTTTTCATTTATGTGGTTATAGGCACTGTATATATATATATACATATATATATATATATATATATATATATATATATTTATTTCTGGTTCTTTTTATTTGATTTTGCCTCAATTTGTAGCAGTGGTCGGGTAAGTGGCATTTTACTACTGACTCATTGTCCAGATGAGATTCTTGGTATAAATGTTCCTTCCCCATTCTAAGTAGTATTAATTGATCTAGTTACATTATATTCCTCCTTTTGCTAGCTTTGTACCCCCAGGAGAGAGAGAGTGCTTTTGGCAAAGAACCTCACTGTTAGCTTGATCTCTTGTCTTTTCTTTGGAGATGTTTCTCTATTATTTCATATCATCTGTATTCCCAGTAAGTACACCCTAACTAGCAAATTCTAGTGTTTATAGAGACAAAGCAAACATTGAAAAAAAGTAATCAGACTTTCCCTATGCCCAATAGAAAAGGTTTCAGCTCTTTTAAAGGAATTTGAGGGGAGAAAGGAGTTAGAGATTATTGTGCAGATTTTAGTCACACAGCCTCTTTCTCTATACAACCCTTACCTGATTGGCCCAAAAAGCCTTGTTCCTAGAATTCTGGGCTGTGTGTGTGTGTGTGTGTGTGTGTGTGTGTATCTGCCTACTTTCCCACTTTCTGAGCTCCTCTGACTTCTTATAATTTCCTTTCTTCAATATAAATTCTTCTATTTTTTTAAAATTATGAGTTGACTCACTCTACTAATATTTAAAGGTCACTTGTGTGCATGGCCTGTCATTCTTTATCTGAATGGCTTAATCCATTTAAAAGATTAATTCACACCATATAAAGGTATTACCCAACCAAATTTTTAGTTAGCTTAACATCTCCTTATCCCTTTTCTATTCCCTTATAAGTTTTATGAAAGATGAGCTTCCATATAAGCTCATATTTTACCATGCTTCTTCAGTCATTTGTTCTTAAGGTACAATTACATTTCATTAGATGCATGTGGAACAATTTAAATAACAATCTTAAAAGCAATAAATCATTTTTTATGGAGATGGAGCCTTAGTTTTTATTGATTTGGCTATCAATTAGAAACCCCTGAGGATTTTTAATCCTAAAGTCTAAAAAGGAGTGAAAATAGTACCTATTTTTGAAACAATGGCGTCAGTATATAACAAGGAGATATTCATTGGTATATGTAACATAATTCATGTCTCCCTCTCCTTCACTTCCACCAAAAAGCCCACCCAATAATCAGTTGGTATAGTCATAAATTGTTATTATTATTAATACATAGAAATCCTAAAGCAATCTTTGTTATCTCCTCAGGCATATCTCTGTCCTTCCACACCCCTTCTTACCTCCTTCCCTTTCAAAAAAAAAAAAAACAAAAAAACACACTGAAAAAGCCTTCCTTTGGTATTTGGTTAGGAGATTTGTTCAACCATCCTTTTTTGACAATCACTTGAAATCCTTTTATAGATTCTTAGTTGCCCTAATTTGAAACATGGTGTGAGTATATAGAAACCAATGTTTCAAGATAATTGCTACTTCTATTTTTGAAATTCAGACCTTGTGATTTCACTGGTGTGAGAAACTGTGATAAAGAACACATCAGCATTATAGTGTTAGAGAATTATTGGTGTTTCAAGGACTTAAGTGATATATTATGGTTATGCAGTTAGCAGTATCTGAAACCAGAAGCATATAACAATGATTTTAACGATTAAATGTTGTTCTTGTTGGACTGTTAGACCTGAGGTAGTACAATGTTGGGAAAAGATGGGGAAGTTATCCTTCCAAGTATAATGGTCAAAATATATAAGCTGCACCTTTTGTGGTTTATGGGCTGTGCCTCAGTAGTACCAAGGATTGGCACACTATGATTGATTCTGGAAGAGTGCAAATTTCACAGACTGAGTGAATTATCATCATAGAAAGTTACCAGAAAGATATTACAAGGGCAGGTGGCCTCTGGAATTTCTTAATTTCTCCTCATAATTTCTAAGCGAATGCCTGACTACAATCTAAACAATTCAACCCTATCACTGCATCATTCAGTTGCAATTCTAGACAGAAGGAAAGCCTATCTTGTCATTGCCCAAGTTTATCTTTTTGCTTATCTGTCTGTCATTATTCTTTGAGTTGTTATTAAGTGATTGTTATCTGTGTAGCTAGGTATAATGCATACATGACAGTGTTGCTAAAGATAGGCTAGATGTTCTTTTTTGTATAATAGAAAAAGAAAAAAAAACTGTCTTTAGATTTGTGTTTGCAGCTGATGTTTTTAGAACTAAGGGATCTTAAACCTTAACCTAAGTCACCTAAACTTAGTTATGTGCTGGATGACTTTACGAATAAAGAATTACCTTGCCTCATAGTGCCAAATTGGTCTCTCTTGCCACTGTGATTTCCCAAAAGTTTTCAGGCCTACTATTTCATTTGAAACCATATTTAGGCATGTCCTTAAAACATTTCTTCCTCTTCATCTACAATCGTATTAGTTCACTATATTAAAAATATATGACAATTTGATTTTCATCTATTTTTCTTTCAACTTCTCAAAACTTAATTAAACTTCTCAAAAAGGTCATATACAATAGGTACTTCACACTTTCTCCTCTCATTTTCTTCCTCATGCCTTAAAATCTGGCTCCCAACCTCATCAAACTATTCTCTCCAAAATTACTAAAAATCTCTTAATCTCCAAAGCCATTGGCCCTTTCTCAATCTTCATTCTCCTTGACTTATTGCATTCTTTGACACTGTTGATTACTTTCTCCTCCTTGATACACATTTCTCTCTCGACTTTTGGGGCAGCATTCTCTCATGGTTCTCCTTCTATTTTTCTGATTGCTCCTTCTCTGTCTTTTCCTCATACTGACTGAAGGATTCTGTCCTGGATATTCTTCTCTTCTCCCCCTGTTTGTTGTTCAGTCATTTTCCAGTAATGTCCAACTGTTTGTCACATCATTTGAGGTCTTGGGAAAGATACTGGTGTGGTTTGCCATTTCCTTCTCCAGTTCATTTTACATATAAGGAAACTGAAGCAATCAGGGTTAAGTGACTTCCTCAGAGTCACACAGCTAGTAAGTGGCTGAGGCCAGATTTGAATTAAAAAAAAAAAAAGTCTCCCTGACTCCAAATCTGACACTGTATCCACTGCACCTCCCTAGCTTCCCTTCTTCCTTTATACTACTTCACTTGATCTTATCAGCTCCCATGAATTAAGTTACCTTCTCTGTCCCTTGATTCTCAAATCATGACCCATACTCTGCTAACCTTCAATCCCATGTGTTCAATTGCCTTTAAGATACCTCAAAATGGATATCCTTGTGATATCTTGTACTCAATATTTCTAAAGTAGAATTCATTATTTTTCTTCCTAACCACAATTTCTTTCTGATTGTCCCTATTATTGTTGAGGGTATCAATCTCTCAAACTTGCAAACTAATAGTCATCCTGGATATCTTACTATCAAGAGATATTCCATATCCAGTCTGTGGCCAAAGTCTATTGATTTCACTTTTGTAGCATGTCTTGTTGCTGCCCTTTTCTGTCCTCTGACACTAGTTAGTACTGGTTCTTATCACCTCATGCCTGAATAATTGCTTTAGTCTGTTGGTGCATTTTCATGTCTAAGTCTCTCCTCATTCCAATCCATCCTTTATTTAGTCACTAAAGTGATTTTCTTAAAGTGCTCTCATCATTTTTCGCCTCCCTTCTCCCTCCATTTAGTAAATTCTTGTTTTGACTTCTGTTGTTACTGCCTGACAAGCACTCTTTGATCAGCCTCCTGACAGTTCTATAAATAAGACATGGCATTTCTCAGCTTTAGGCATTTTCTCTGGCTATCCTCCATGCCTGTAATGCTCTACCACCTCTGCTCTAATGAATGAGCTTCTTGACTTCCTTCACATGTCCACTAAAATTCCATCTTTTTTGTTTTATTATTATAGCTTTTTGTTTACAAAACATATGCATGGGTAATTTTTCTACATTGATCTTTTCAAAACATTCTGTTCCAAAATTTCCCCTCCTTCTCCCCATCCTCTCCCCTAGATGATAGGTAGTCCAATATATGTTAAATATGTTAAAATATGTTAAATCCAATATATTATATATATTTATATAGTTATCTTGCTGCACAAGAAAAATCGGATCTAGAAAGAAAAAAAAAAACCTGAGAAGGAAAATAAAAATGCAAGCAAACAACAATAGAAAGAAAGAAAATGCTATGTTGTGGTCCACCCTCAGTTCCCATAGTTCTCTCTCTGGGTGTAGAAGACTCTCTTTATCACTGAACAATTGGAACTGGTTTGAATCATCTCATTGTTGAAGAGAGCCCATCCATCAGAACTGATCATTGTATAATCTTACCATTGCAGTGTACAACAATCTCCTGGTTCTGCTCATTTCCCTTAGCATCAGTTCATGTAAGTCTCTCCAGGCTTCTCTGAAATCATCCTGCTTGTCACTTCTTACAGAACAATAATATTCCATAGCATTCATATACCATAATTTATTCAGCCATTCTCCAATTGATGGGCATTCATTCATTTCCAGTTTCTAGCCACTACAAAAAGGGCTGCCACAAACATTTTTGCACATGTGGGTCCCATTTCCTCCTTTCAAAGGGTATGCACAGTTGGATAAATTTTTGAGCATAGTTCCAAATTGTTCTCCAGAATGGTTGGATCCATTCACAGTTCCATCAACAATATATGTGTCCCAGTTTTCCCACAACTCCTCCAATATCCATCATTATCTTTTCCTGTCATCTTAGCCAATTTGAGAGGTGTATAGTGGTATCTCAGAGTTATCTTAATTTGCATTTTTCTGAGCAATAGTGATTTGACGTACCTGTTCATATGATTATCTAACGACCACACTAGCACCCAGGACACCCCAGAATCAGCCGGAGTCAGGATCAGCAAAAGTCCATCTTTATTCTTGGTCTTTAGGGATAGAAGTGACAGAAATAGTTTCTTTCTGGTTTCTCCACCCCCTAGTCCCTCCTACAATCCTCTATACACCAATCATTGAGCCAGTATGGATAGTGGAAAGAACCATTTTCCAAGCATATGCCCATAGAGTATCATCCAATCAGTAGTTAGCCTCAAGTGCTCAGCAGTCCTGACCTCAAATGCATTGAATTCAATAGTTTCAGCCCTCTACATGATTAGAAATAGTTTCAGTTTATTTGTCTGAAAATTGTCTGTTCATATTATTTGACCATTTGTCAATTGGAAAATGGCTTAATTTCTTATAAATTAGAGTCAATTATCTATCTATTTTAGAAATGAGGCTTTTATCAGAACCTTTGAATGTAAAAATGTTTTCCCAGATTATTGCTTCCCTTCTAATCTTGTCTACATTAGTTTTGTTTGTACAAAAGCTTTTTAACTTAATGTAATCAAAATTATCTATTTTGTGATCTGTAGTTTTTCTTCAGTCATAAATTCCTTCTTCACAGGTCTGAGAGGTAAACTATCCTATGTTCTTCTAAATTATTTATATTATCATTCTTTATGTCTAGATCATGAACCCATTTTGACCTTATCTTGATATATGATGTTAGGTGTGGGTCAATGCCTAGTTTCTCCCATACTAGTTTCCAATTTTCCCAGCAGTTTTTGTCAAATAGTGAATTCTTATTCCAAAAGCCAGGGTCTTTGGGTTTGTCAAACACTAGATTGCTATAGTTATTGACTGTTTTGTCCTGTGAACCTAGCCTATTCCATTGATCAACTTTTCTATTTCTTAGCCGGTACCAAATGGTTTTGATGACCACTGCTTTATAATATAGTTTTAGATCTGGTACAGCTAGGCCACCTTCATTTAATTTTTTTTTCATTAGTTTCCTTGAAATTCTTGACTTTTTGTTCTTCCAGATGAATTTTGTTGTTATTTTTTCTAGGTTAGAAAACAGTTTCTTGGGAGTGTGATTGGTAGTAGCACTAAATAAATAGATTAATTTAGGTAGTATTGTCATCTTTATTATATTCACTCAACCTATCCAAGAACACTTGATATTTTTCCAATTGTTTAGATCTGACTTTATTTGCATGGAAAGTGTTTTGTAGTTTTGCTCATATAGTTCCTGATCTTCCCTGGGCAGATGGATTCCCAAATATTTTATACTATTGACAATTATTTTAAATGGAATTTCTCTTTGTATCTCTTTCTGTTGGATTTTGTTAGTGATGTATAAAAATGCTGCTGATTTATGTGAATTCATTTTGTATCCTGCAACTTTGCTAAAATTGTGGATTATTTCTAATAGCTTTTTAGTTGGTTCTCTGGGGTTCTCTAAGTATACCATCATATCATCTGCAAAGAATGATTATTTGATTCCCTCATTACCTACTCTAATTCCTTTAATCTCTTTTTATTCTCTTATTGCCAAAGCTAACATTTCTAATACAGTATTGAATAGTAATGGTGATAGTGGGCAACCTTATTTCACCCCTGATCTTACTGGGAATG
This sequence comes from Sarcophilus harrisii, assembly GCF_902635505.1. NCBI lineage: Eukaryota > Metazoa > Chordata > Mammalia > Dasyuromorphia > Dasyuridae > Sarcophilus > Sarcophilus harrisii. Next base: position 245,668,889 of record NC_045426.1, read on the forward strand.
GTTCCAGTTTATCCCCATTACAATATGATGCTTACTGATCATTTTAAATAAATGCTACTGACTATTTTAAGGAAAAGTCCATTTATTCCTGTACTCTCTAATGTTTTTAATAGGAATGGGGGTTGGAAATGCTTTTTCTACATCTATTGAGATAATCATGGTTTTTGTTAATTTGGTTATTGATATAGTCAATTATGCTAACAGTTTTTCTGATATTGAACTAGCCCTGCATTCCTGGTATAAATCCTACTTGGTGATGGCGTATTATTTGGGGAAAGATTTTCTGTAATCTCTTTGTTAATATTTTATTTAAGATTTTTGTATCAATATTCATTAGGGAGATTGGTCTATAATTTTCTTTCTCTGTTTTTGTCCTACCTGGTTTAGATATTAGTACCATGTCTGTGTCATAGAAGGAATAAAATTCCATCTTCTTCAGAAAATCTTTCCCAATTCCTCTTAACCTAATGCCTTACCACTGTAATTTCCTATTTATCTTATATATTGCATAGTTTGCATATATTCCATTTGTATGTTTTCTCCATGAGGTGAGCCTTTTGTCTCTTTTTTGTATCCAAACACTTCTCAAAGTATCTGGCATATAGTAGGTACTTAACATGTTTTTTTGATTTATTGATTTCCATAAGAGTCTAGTTTTGAAAACCTGTGTTGCAGCAACTTTGCTCAAGCAGGTAGACTACCCTTGTTATAATTTCGTTGCTTGCTTATAAAATATCAAGTATGATTTGCTGATTAAATCAATATGTATTATATTTGAGATAGACATACTTATGACCAGGAATATTTTGATGAAATGAGCAGTTATGAGGATGAAAACAGTTATGAGAAAGTATTACTGGGAAAATACTGGTGCTGCAGAGGGCAGTCTGACTTGAAGTTCAATTATGTCTAGAAAGAGTGGAATAAAGGATGAAGACAAGAGGAGTCCCATATTGCTAGCACTCTGGGATAGTGTATGGGGATTGGGGGATGTCTTATGAGCATCTGCAGGATGCAGCTTCTTTGTTTGATAGGTGTTTTAATGAACACTCTATCATTATCCCTCCCACAACTTCCCAGAAATCACCTTGTACTAATTATGGCTTTGAGATGGATTCATTAGCTTCTACAATGGCTGCTACAGCATTAGTGAGAACAGTCTTGATGACAGTATTGCTCATTTGACCATCAATTTTAGTACTCTCTTTCCTTTTTATTCCAAATAGGCAGAAGGGAGTATCTTCTATGATGTTACCCAGTCAAGTATTTATTAAAATTGGTGAAAGGCTTTATGTTCCATATATTGTCTGTTATGCCTGCACACACACAAAAAAAGCATTCTTGATTTATTGTTCAGATCAGTCACAGATCAAATTTTCTAGTGTTCAAGGAAGACACTCTGTGTTTCCAAAATGTTCGCATATGGCTAACCTCATATTACCCCATTTTTTCCCCAGGCTTATGATTTCATCAGTAGAAGAAACTTTTGTTTTGGAAACTATCCCAATGGTTGCAGATTGGCAACTGCTCTGTAATATATAGTTTTGGAAAATAGCTTAGAGCACTGAGAAATTAAGTAATTAATCCTATACATTGGTGTACCAAAGACAGAACTTGAACTCAAGGCTTTGTGACTTGAAGAAAAGCCCTTAATATGCTGCTCAAAATAGGAACAAACCAAGCATTTATTTTTATGCATAAGGTACTATGCTAAGTAAGTACTGGTTACACAAATAGACAAGTAAGACAATCTGTTCTCAAGGAGATAGCAGAGAGAGATGGAAAAGGAAGTTTCAGTTGTAAATTCAGCTTTCTAGTGGCAATAGGCTTGTCACTGGCTGGTAGTGATGAGGAAGGTGGGCTCCACAATGATCTCTTTTTTCACTAATGGTTGAGGAGACTAGAAGCATATCTGGTGGTTTTGGAGAGGGAAAAGGTGGTCAAGGTGTTGGTAGTTTTATTGAGGTTGGGAAAAGGGGATCCCAAAAGTTTGAGGTCCCAGACTGGTGTCACAAGGTGTCTCAAAAGAATTTGCAGGCTTGAACCCATCTCCTAGTCAAGAGGCAAAATTTTGTTGAAAGTAATGGTACACTATTACAAAGCAGATTGAATTGTAAGGGAATTCAGTAAAGAAACAGAAGCAAGGTGATACATTTATATACATTAATATATCACAAGGTGATATATTATATCAGCTCCTACAGATATGCTAATTCTATGGCTCAAGGGTAGGGTTAGGGAATAACCTTCAGTTGAAGTGGTCTCCAAAATTTGATTATCACTGACCAGATCATCAATCAGCAATGAATTATAAAGTAGTCTATTCAGAATCAGACAGACTGGGTATAGCAGTTTCCTGAGGCAAACTTCAAAACCAAAAAATTTAGGATTTCCTGTCTCCTGCCAGAATTGAAGAGACCACAAAATTATATTACAATAGTTTGGCTTGCTTGGCATGTGTCATCTCCTATTTCTCCCTTATGATTCCTTTATACTTTAGCTAGGCAAGCCTGTCTATCCTTTAAGTGGCAAAAAAAAAAAAAAAAAAATCAAACAAAAGCCTGAATAGCAGCTATGTCTTTATTTCTACTCATCAATGAGTTTATATATATATATATATATATATATATATATATATATATATATATATCTTTGAGAAACAATTTATATAAAACTTCTGGAAGCCCAGTCATTTCTGTTTTGCTACCATCATAGGTTCCTCAAAGAGTTATTGACATTTCTTTCTCCAGGGCCATGGAAAAGGTGGAAAGACAGGCCAACAGTGTATCAAAACGGTTTTGTTTTTGTGACTGTGGTTTTCTTTGAAACACCAAAAATAATAGGAACTTCTTTTCTATCCACTCACTTGTAAAGAAAGGAGAGCAAGAATAATAAAAGCTTTAGTTTTGATTGAGAAAGGTACCAGAATTGTTCGGTGTCTCTGTAATCCATCTGAAAGGTTCCTGCTTAAGTGTGCCAGCTGGAGGAAATCATTATTTATAAAAACAACAAAGCAACATTAAGAAAAGAAGCATAACATTGGGATTGCTGTGAAAAAGTTCCATTTTGCAAAACCCCAAACTTCAGAAGTCCTCTGGTTTAGGGGTTTAAAGTCCAGACATTTTCAGACTGTCCCAAATCCTTCATTTATCTGGGAAACAAATCTTTCTGCTGTCTTTAGCCAGATTTTCATGATGACACTCTGCAGACCCATAGAAAATAATACAGCTGTCCAGAATTTAGTGTTGAATTTCAGGTTTGCCTAATAGGATGAAATCAGAACTCATGCTAAAACTTAAGTGTCTTCTCTTTGAGGCAATAGTAGAGGTATCTTGAGTTTTCCTAGGATTAGTTGATTCCATCTTTCCTTTCTATCCTTGCAATCTTGTCCAATCTGGAATTTTCCCTTTTAATCAATCCTTGATTTTTGAATGATAAATTTTATTGATAAATGTTATATCTCTATGCTATATACTATGTTAGACACTAAAGGAAATAAAATGTTTTAATTGAGATGATGATCTCTCCCACATGAAATTTTTGTTCTTGGTGAGGGAAATACTAGATCACAGCTTCTGAACAGCTGGTAGGGTGCTGCACCTATAATTTCTGCCTGTCTGTGCTGGACTCAGGTAAATTATCTAACAGGATTCATTCCTAGGGAGGTTGGCCTTCAATTGAGAGAAGAAATGGGCTCTTTTCTCCTCATATTACTGATTCATTAAGTCCCCTACTCTGAAAATCTGAGAGGAAAATACTTAATGTGTAGCAGTTGGCTTATTTCTAGGTCTTTCTAAGGTTAGGGAGTAAAAATATATGCATGTACAATGTAAATTAGGTATGGGGCAGGTATTTAATCCCCATTTACAAAAGAAATGCTAATGGAAACAAAGATCCACTGCATAATATATAAAATGAGGAAGATTGGGTAACCTGACATTACTATTGTTAAAATCTCTTAGGGAATGAACAGTTAAAGCACATTAGGATATAATATAGTTTATGATACTGCTAAATAATCTTGGCCACATTTTATATTTCTTCTGCACTATTTAAACAACTCACAGTCATTCCCCTGCTGGTAATCATCTTTTCCAAATTAGAAATTCCCCTGACTAGCCACTTATAGCCACTAATTGGACCTAAAACCTCTGGATCTGTCATACACGAGTTCACCCCGCAAACTGGACACAACTACCTTAAGAATAATGCTTGATTGCCTACTGAGGAAAGGACACACAAAACAACAAAATCAGCAAAGGCTCTAGGTATAAACTCACTTTAGTTGAGTTATCTGTGTAATCCTGGAGAAACTGAGGCAAGATAGAGATTAGAGAGTTTTTAATATTTTATTTGAAAGGGAGGGATTGTGCTGGGACACATAGTTCCATGGTTTGGTCCCAAGGCTGAATGAAGACTATCAGCTCCAAGAATCCAGAAGCCAATGTGAATTCTCAATGACCTATATCCATGTGACTCAGATACATGGGTAGACCAAGGCAGGGGTGGAGTCAGAGTCTGAGAGAAGGAACGGGACTATTAATCTGGTTCTAACAGGGTGGGGGGAGACATGGGGGACATCAGATAAATTGGAATTACAGAATGGGGAAAAGTGCCCAACATTCTGATGATGCCTAAGATAGAAGGTCTTTCTCCTTATCTGGATCATCATGATCCAGAGGGTGGTGTTGCAGAATTGACCAGAACAATTTAGGGAAACTGAGGCAGGACAATTTAGGGAAACTGTGTCAGGAAAATAAAAAAGAACTGTGGCACAAATCTGTTCTATTGCCATGTGGGTATAGCCATCATAATGTCAAGTGGAGAAGGTCCAGCTCTTCTACATCCCTTACTAGTTTAGGAGTTATACAATATTACCTGGAGAGCTGAAGGAAGAAAGACCCAACTGTCCTGCCTTTTAAGTGATTTAGCATCATCCCCACTTCATCCCATCCTATCCTGATACTATCATGGAGCACAGAAAACAAAGGGACCCTCAAAGTTTTATTTGTTATAGTTAAGTGACAAGTCCTTTCAATGCTGAGCCACTAACAAAATGGCTGGAATCACCAGAAGTTTCCAAGGAATCTCGAGGTTCATGCTTCCTAGGATTCCCTCTTTAAGCAAACTCAACTTCTGGTGCATAATGTCTATTTAAGCCACTCAAGAAGTTTACCCATTTGTAGCAGGAAATACTAGATCATAGCATAGCTTCATCATTATCAACAGAAACTATTGTGAGGAAATGATAGTTATAATACCAGCTTTTTAAAAATGTGGAGCTACTTACCATTATCATATTACCATTATTTTACAGTAGTTTTCTCCACTGATCTTAAACTGCTTTTTCTATGACTAACCTAGGTTAAAACTGAGGCACAGGATTATCCCCTACCAGTACCATGACTCAACATGGGAAGCATCATGGTAATAATAGGGGGGGAAAAAAAAGCACTGATCTTGGAATCAAGACTTCTTTAAGTCATTACTTAGATACTTACTAGTTGTGTAAACTTGGGCAAGTCAATTAACTTTCTATAATATGAGAAAAATAATACAAGCTGCTTACCTCACAGGTACTTGTTTTATTTATTTATTTATTTATTTATTTTTTTAATAGCCTTTTATTTACAGGATATATACGTGGGTAACTTTACAGCATTAACAATTGCCAAACCTCTTGTTCCAATTTTTCACCTCTTACCCCCCCACCCCCTCCCCTAGATGGTAGGATGACCAGTAGATGTTAAATATATTAAAATATAAATTAGATACGCAATAAGTATACATGACCAAAACGTTATTTTGCTGTACAAAAAGAATCAGACTCTGAAATATTGTACAATTAGCTTGTGAAGGAAATCAAAAATGCAGGTGGGCATAAATATAGGAATTGGGAGTTCAATGTAATGGTTTTTAGTCATGTCCCAGAGTTCTTTTTCTGGGCATAGCTAGTTCAGTTCATTACTGCTCCATTAGAAATGATTTGGTTGATCTCGTTGCTGAGGATGGCCAGGTCCATCAGAACTGGTCATCATATAGTATTGTTGTTGAAGTATATAATGATCTCCTGGTCCTGCTCATTTCACTCAGCATCAGTTCGTGTAAGTCTCTCCAGGCCTTTCTGAAATCATCCTGTTGGTCATTTCTTACAGAACAGTAATATTCCATAATATTCATATACCACAATTTATTCAGCCATTCTCCAACTGATGGACATCCATTCAGTTTCAGTTTTAGCCACTACAAAAGGGCTGCCACAAACATTTGTGCACATACAGGTCCCTTTCCTTCTTTATAATCTCTTTGGGATATAATCCCAGTAGTAACACTGCTGGATCAAAGGGTATGCATAGTTTGATAACTTTTTGAGCATAGTTCCAAACTACTCTCCAAAATGGTTGGATTCGTTCACAACTCCACCAACAATGCATCAATGTCCCAGTTTTCCCGCATCCCCTCCAACAATCATCATTATTTTTCCTGTCATCTTAGCCAATCTGACAGGTGTGTAGTGGTATCTTAGAGTTGTCTTAATTTGCATTTCTCTGATTAATAATGACTTGGAGCATCTTTTCATATGACTAGAAATAGTTTCAATTTCTTCATCTGAGAATTGTCTGTTCATATCCTTTGACCATTTTTCAATTGGAGAATGGCTTGATTTTTTATAAATTAGAGTTAATTCTCTATATATTTTGGAAATGAGGCCTTTATCAGAACCTTTGACTGTAAAAATATTTTCCCAGTTTATTGCTTCCCTTCTAATCTTGTCTGCATTAGTTTTGTTTGTGCAAAAACTTTTCAGTTTGGTATAATCGAAATTTTGTATTTTGTGATCAGTAATGATCTCTAGTTCTGCTTTGGTCATAAAGACCTTCCCCTTCCACAGGTCTGAGAGGTAAACTATCCTCCTCACAGGTACTTGTGAGGAAATTGCATTTAGTATCTTAAAATTCCCTGGAAATATAAGCTATTGTGAAGCAATATACTGTGCAACTAGATAATTCTTTGTCTTTTCCAGATCAGTAGGCTATCTAAGGATTTCACAGTTTCTCTATATACTCTTATTACAATTTAATCTTCATTTATATTAAGATAGATCTGAACTTCAACACAAAAAAACACTAATGAATAAAAGTTACTCTTTTTTAATGAAAAAAGGATATTATTTGAACTTCATGAATACAGGTTATCACTTAAAATGGATTTTATACATGGCCAGGACTTCTGATTAATTCTGCATAAAAAATATTGTGTGAAGTTTCACAGAGCTGACATTTTATTTGACCAGATGGGAAAAGACAAAGAAGACTAATAAGTCAGTAGTTTAGTTCCTTTTTAAAAAAAATATTGATTGGGAGCAGCTAAGAGGTACAGTGGATAGAGCACCAGCCCTGAAGTCAGGAGGACCCGAGTTCAAATCTGACCTCACTTAACACTTCCTAACTGGGTGACCCTGGGCAAGTTACTTAACCCCAATTGCCTTAGCAACACACAAACACACACACACACACACACAGACACACACACACACACACACACACATTGACTGGAGAAAGGGTTGTTGTTTAAAAGGGAATATAATAACAGCGTATGTGCATGTTAGGAGCCAATGTGATATTTTTCCTTTTTTGTTTCTTTTGATTTCCATATTTGATTATTGTAATAATTTCCATAGTGGGTGTGCACTTCAGTCATATTAAAGACCTACATATTTTTTATTATAGTTTTTTATTGAAAGTACATATGCATATGTAATTTTTCAACATTGTCCCTTGCACTCACTTCTGTTCCAACTTTTCCCTTCTTTCCCTCCACCCCCTCCCCCATATGGCAGGCAGTCTCATACATGTTAAACATGCTAAAGTATATATTAAATACAATATATGTGTACATATTTATACAGTGCTCTTGTTGCTCAAGAAAAATCAGCTTCAGAAGGTAAAAATAACCTGGGAAGAAGAACAAGAATGCAAGCAGTCCACATTCATTTCCCAGTGTTCCTTCTCTGGGTGTAGCTGGTTCTGTTAATCACTGATCAGTTGGAACTAAATTAGATCTTCTCTTTGTTGAAGAAATCCACTTCCATCAGAATATATCCTCATATAGTATTGTTGTTGAAGTGTATAATGATCTCCTGGTCCTGCTCATTTCACTCAGCATCAGTTCGTGTAAGTCTCTCCAGGCCTTTCTGAAATCATCCTGTTGGTCATTTCTTACAGAACAATAATATTCCATAACATTCATATACCACAATTTACCCAAACGTTCTCCAATTGACGGGCATCCATTCATTTTCCAGCTTCTAGCCACTACAAACAGGGCTGCCACAAACATTTTGGCACATAGGTCCCTTTCCCTTCTTTAGTATCTCTTTGGGGTATAAGCCCAGTAGAAACACTGCTGGATCAAAGGGAATGCACAGTTTGATAACTTTTGGGGCATAATTCCAGATTGCTCTCCAGAATGTCTGGATGTGTTCACAACTCCACCAACAATGTATCAGTGTCCCAGTTTTCCCGCATCCCCTCCAACAATCATCATTATCTTTTCCTGTCATCTTAGCCAATCTGACAGGTGTGTAGTGGTATCTCAGAGTTAAGACCTACATATCTTAACAGCTAATGCTCAATGTAACAACGAATGAATCTTTTGCTCCAATTTAAATAAGTTATTTTGTAATTTATAAAACTGTTAACTTCAAATAGGGATAGAAAATAGTGATAGTTTATAATCTGCAAGTGAGATGAACACTTATAGTCAATTACCAAAGAGAAGACTAAAAATTGAACATGTACTAAAAATATGCCACTAAGAATTCCTTTAAAACACAAAAATGGAAATTTTCAAAATTAAAAGAAACACAGATAAAACAGACAATGAACTGAGATTGTAGAGTTGATTTGTGAAAATGCTAATGAAAATGATGAATTATTAGTGAATTTAAACCAAAAAGAGGAAAAAACCCAAATTATAAAGTTCAAAAATGAAAATAAGCAATTCTCAACAAATGGAGAGGAAATTAAAATAATAAAGAAACTCTTATGGTCAATTGTGGATTAAAAAACAGATGATGTGGATAAAAGTTTACAAAATATATAATAATCATATTCACACAAAAAGCGATATTATGAAACCATAACCTCAGAAAGAGAAATAAAGTAAGCCACTAATGAACTCCCAAAAGAAAAATAATCCTGGTCCAGACAGATTTAGAGATGAATTTTATCAAAAAATAATTCTTATGCAACATAAAGTGTTCACAAAAATTGAAAAAAAGAAGATACCCTGACAAATTTCTTCTATGCAACAAATATGGTTCTCATATAGCAAAACAACGAAGAAACAAATAGTGATAGGGTTGATGGGTGGAAATTGGACCTGTATATCAGTCTCACTAATAAATATTGATTTATGAATATTAAAATGCTAATAAATTAAACATAGGAATCTATGTAAATATGCATATGTATATATCTATATCTATAATATAATTACTATGACCAGATATAATATGTATTAGAAGTTAAATATAATTCAGCATTAGGAAAGTGATTATCAATATTCATATATTTATAATTAAGGAAGACCTAAATAATTTTAAAGTTACTCAATGTTTCATATCTGGCCATACTAAAACAATAATGATAACAATACCAAAATTATAGATTATATAATTACATTAAATTGACAAAAATATTTATTTTATAGAATTAAACATAGGAAACTTGGTAGTACAAAACGTCAAGAATAGAAAAGAATATTTAAAAAAAAAGTTTAATATTATAGCATTGTTCATAGCAAGAGTATATATGAAAACAAAAGGTGGAAACAAAATAAGTGGCCTGAATGACTTATCATATTTGAATGGTTTTTCCTCCTTTTAAAATTTTACTGTTTTTCTGAATTTAACAAGTAACTACAAACATGATTATTTTCTTATACAAAGATAAAATTTTAGATAAACCATGAATCCTTATTAAGTGCAGCTTTATTTTTTAAAAGGATATAATAAATTGAATGTAATTTCCAAAGCTGTCATTCTTGTGTCCCTCCATTTAAACCTCCTATTCTTTTCTATGCATTTGAAAATTCTTCATGGATATTCTTTTCCTTTCTTTTATCTTTTTAGAGGTGGCAACAATATCAAAAATCTTTCTCTCCCCATATCTATCCATCTCTGTCTTTCTATTTATTTTTCCATTTACTTATTTATTTAAGAGACTAGGCCATCCCATTCAGGTGGAAGTGTAGGGCTACTCAGGACCCTTTCTTACTACTGATTGATGTGAGAGCTTCAACCTGCTTTGACTGTTTTTCCCTCCTTCAGCTCCTGGGAGCTCACCATTTTAAGGCCATTTAATTTGGCCTTAATTTGGGCAATTATCCAAATCATTTTTTTCTTTTGTAGGATTAAATTTAGTCTTAAAGACAAGTTATTTTTGTTTGTCCTTTGCCTTTAATATCACATTTCAAGATTTTAAAAATACTTTATAGTAGTTTCTTCCAAGTCACATATGATTTTATTCATTATTCCTTGATATGTGAACCCTTTTTAGCTACTTGCAATATTTTTCCTTTGACCTGGAAGTGCTGAATTTTGACCTGAAATTCTGAAATATTTTAATTTCAAGGTTTCTCTCAGGAACTGTTTTGTGCACTTTATTTGCAATTTGCCCTCCAGTTATAATAAATCTGGATAGTTTTACTTTGTGATTTTTTGAAATATAGCATTCAGGCTTTTATTTCATCATGATTTCAGGTAGACTAATGATCATTAAATTGCCTCTTTTGGACCTTTTTGTTTCCAGGTTGGTTGTACATACCTCAAATTTTTTTTTTCTATTTTTCAATGATTTTTTAAAAATTGCTGTTTTTATAATTATTATTTCCATTTAGTTTATTTTAATTTTCATTGAGTCTACTATTTGAGTGAGATTTTCTAGGTTCTGTTTATTCTTTTAGTTTTTTTCAGTAAAATTCTTATTTCATTCATGATTCTGTTTTAAGTAAAATTTTACTTTTTGCAGATTATGACATTTTCTTAAAATGTAATGAGATTTTCCTCAAGACTTGGTTTACTCAGGATACTAGAAGCTCAGACTCCTGTTGTTGCTTCCTTATTGCCTAACTATAAAGCAGTCATTAGGAAAGCGTTAATGCTTTTCTGGTGGACCATAATGTTCAATTCAGCCAAGAGAGCTTTGCTAATCTGACTCAAATCAAGGTATGCTCAGTGAATATACTCCTTCTGGTGTGGCTAAGTAATTCTATTTTTGTGAACCTAGGTGTTGAATCACCTATTAATATCTTCTTTTGTTCCCATATTGAACCTAAACTGAACTGGTCTGAGATAGTCTTGGTTTAGGATACGGTTGCTCTTATAGTCCTTATGATTCAGCCAATTTTCCCCCTCTGAATCTCTTTTCGTAGTTATTTGCCACTTGAGTGTTTCTTGACATTTTTTTCAGTCTTCAATTCCATGTGTTTAATCATCCTGCTTCATTTCCTGATTTGGGAATTTGTGCTAAAGCCAATATCTATCTATTATAAAGCTTGAACTTTTAAACAGGAATGTTTAGTGATTTGCTTAGTTCCTGCCCCTGGCTTCCACCTTTCCCTGGTATCTTTATGCTCAGAGCATTCACAACCTTCAGTGTCCTCGTTAGGGAGACAATTTGCTGCTGGTTTTCATGATATCCTCATTTAGGTCTCTGCTGTGGACTTCTGAGCCCCAGGAAGTATCTATTTGGGGCACTACTGCAGGCTTCTTTCCCTTTAGGGTATTCCCAAATAGGGTGATCCTGCAAGCTTCCAACCCATTCAGCTGAGTTCTTGCTGGCTTTCATGGTAGGGCCCTTCTTCAAGTGCTCAGGGTTCTGGCTATCTTTTTGTGTCCTTCTGGACTGGGTAAAGGAGCTTACTTTGGCTTTATTGATCATTATTCTATCTGGTGCCATTTTTATATCATTGCTCATGTTATATATATCCTCTATTAATAGACAATGATTTTAACTGTAAGTTGCATGATTTATGGATATTATTAAAGGATTAAGCTTCATAAGGAAAGATGAAAAAAAGAAATTCTGAGTAATATAGAAAGATTTTGCAAATAATTGGATGTGACAAAACACAGAAAAGAATATACACAAGCACAACAATGCAAATAAAGTTGGCACAGAATGATAACAAAACTCAAAATAATGTTTATATCTTATCATTGAAAGTCCAAGGACACAGCTTCCCTTTCTGTTAGCATTTGGTAAACTAATCAGTTTACCGAAGTGGAAGTGGAAAGTGGAAAATATCAGTTTCATGTATGTGATTTTGCTACTTTAACTATTTTAAAAGAATGTATTTTGACCAGCTCCAATGATCTTGTGATAAAGAGAGCCCTCTACACCTAGAGAGAAAACTGTGGGAACTGAGTGTGGATCAAACCATTGTACTTTCACTCTTTTTGCTGTTGTTTGCTTGCATTTTATTTTCTTTCTTATATTTTTCCCTGTTTGACTTGATTTTTCTTGTACAGCAAGATAATTATATAAATATGTATGCATATAATGGATTTAACATATAGGTCAACCATGTTTAATATATATTGGATTACTTGCCATCTGAGGAGGGGGTAGAGGAAAGGGAGTAGAAATTGGAACACAAGGTTTTTCAAGGGTTAATGTTGAAAAATTATCCATGCATATGTTTTGAAAATAAAATGCTTTAATTAAAATTTTTTTAGATTAAAAAAATGTACTTTGAAGAAGGAAGAAAGGGTTGTATGGATACTATATCAAATAACATTTATCAATAATAACATAAAAATTAAGTTTATAAATCTGGAGGCAGTGTATGTAATATTGTTTTATTCTTAGATCACCAAGTATGCTGTTTTTGAAATTGAAATTGTCACCATAACCCCAAGCAGAAAGATACATATTAATTTTTTTCAAGGAGAGGACATGTTTTGTGGAGTGAATTTCCTCTATCAAAAATAAGATGGAGAAAAAGGGAAGGATAATTTGTTAGGGCATATTAACTATTTGTCACAGAGTTGATAGGGCAGCTAAGGGGCTCAGTGGATAGAGAACTAGGCCTAGTCAGAAAGATCTGGGTCAAATCTAGCCTATGACACTGATTAGCTATGTCATCCTGGAAAAGTGACTTAATACTGATTGTTGGAGTTTCTGTAAAATAAACTTAAGAAGTAAATGGCAAACCATCCTTTGTCAAGAATGAAACTTAAAGAATATTGGAGGGGATGCAGGAAAACTGGGACACTAATACATTGTTGGTGTAATTGTGAACAGATCCAACTATTCTGAAGAGTAATATGGAACTAAGCTCAAAAAGTTATCAAACTGTGATCCAGGAGTGTTACTACTGGGCTTATATCCCAAAGAGATCTTAAAGAAGGGAAAGGGACCTCGATATGAAAGAATGTTTGTGGCAGCCCTCTTTGTAGTGGCCAGAAACTGGAAACTGAGTAGATGCCCATCAATTGGAGAATGGCTGAATAAATTGTGGTATATGAATGTTATGGAATATTATTGTTCTGTAAGAAATGACCAACAGGATGAATACAGAGAGGATTGGAGAGACTTACATGAACTGATGCTCAGTGAAATGAGCAGGACAAGGGGATCATTATATACTTTAACAGCAATACTATATGAGGATCAATTCTGATTGAAGTGGTTCTCTTCAACAATGAGATAATTCAGGCCAGTTCCAATGGTCTTGTGATGAAGAGAGCCAGCTATACCCAGAGAGAGGACTGTGGGAACTGAATATGGATCAAAACATAACATTTTCATTCTTTTTGATGTTCATTTGCATTTTGTTTTCTTTCTCATTTTCTTTCCCTTTTGATCTAGTTTTCCTTGTGCAGTAAGATAATTGTATAAATATGTTTACATATATTGGGTTTAACATATATTTTAACATGTATAATATGTATGGATTGCTTACCATCTAGGGGAGGGGTGGGGAAAAGGAGGGGAAAATTTGGAACACAAGGCTATGCACAGGTCAATGTTGAAAAATTATCCATGCTTAAGTTTTGAAAATAAAAAGTGTTATGGGTCAAAACTTGAAACAAGGTACTAAGTGGAAGTGATTTAATTTAGCATGGTGCTTAACAGTTCTCTAGTTCAGTACATGTACTTAGTACTTACTATAGTTCTACAAGATTCACACCTTAAAGAGAGCATATATAAGTTAGGAGTGTCAACCAGGATTCAGTCTGGGAGATTAAGAAGCCAGAGAAGGCAGCAGGAGTTTAAACTCTCAGAACAAAGGAGAGAGATAGGCCTCTAAGAAAGCTAACCAGGGCACAGGAAAGGAGACAAGACTTGGAAAGAGACAATAATGGATTTGGACTTTACTACCTGGTTACATTTGGGGTGATTACTGAACTGAAACAAAGGCTGCCTCCAGAGACCCCCAAGAAACATGGTCCCAGAGAACATTACATTTTAGAGAAGAAAATTACATTTTGGCGTCCAAACGTGGGACAAATACGATTCTGATTTCAGTGGAAAAGCCTCTGATCCTGATTTCAGTAGAAAAATCTCTGATCCTGATTTCAGTGAAAAAAGTCTCCTTGACTCAGAAATTAGGGTGAGGAAACTTTGCTAAAGGGCTAAAGTAGTACTTCAGCTAAAATGGGACAGATGTTTAGAAAACAGCCTTCTTTTCAATTCAAGGAAAACGTGTAGAGAGCATTGTCAGACTTATGAAAAGCCAAGGTTTGATTGGGAGTAGATCACTGAACTTTTAGAAACTATACAGCACACATCTCCTTGGTTCTCTAAGGAAAAAGAATTGGATCTAGAGGAGTGGAAATTAGTAGGAGAGGAACTATGTCAATTCTACAATGAAAATGGACCTGACTCAATTTCCAAAGATACACTTTTGTGGGGACCAAGTTAATTCTCTGGATACTTTAGAATCAGCTGGAGTCAGGATAAGCAAAAATCCTTGGTCTTTATTCTTGGTCAAAATGAGAGGAATGGACATGGGAATCTCCTCTTCCTCACTCTGCCAGGAGTCACAATCATTTGTCTTACTCTACCCTCTAATCCCTCCTCCAAATCTCTCTATACACCAATGCCAGCACAGAATAGTGGGGTGGGCCATTTTCCAAGCATATGCTAATAGAGTATTATCCAATAAGTAATTAGCCTTAAGTGCTCGGCTGTCCAAGTGCATCTGCTCAGTTTCAGTCCATTACACACTTTATACATATAACTTAATACAACTGGCTTTAGGAAATTATATAAATTATAGAATAAGGAAAAAGAAGAAAGAGCAGGAAGGAGAGGAGCCAAATAAGCTAGGTGAAAAGGATGAAGAATTAGACAAGAAAGGAGTTAAGTACAATTCTGATGGGCATTCCCCATCTCATGACCCTCCCTCCTCAATTAACCCTTCATGGGTGGAGGGAGAAGGAGGAGGGCAAGAGGCAGTAACACAATCAGCACCTCCCATGAAGCAGCCTATGACAAGATTACAAAAAGCACTGGTTAAGGCAAAAAATGAAGGACAGGATTTATCTAATATAATAAATGCATACCCTGTGATTGAAGAGCTTGACTCTTCAGGTCAAAAAAGAAGAAGATACACTCCTTTTGATTTGGAAAAAATCAAGGATTTGAAAAAAGGTTGCAGTCTTTATGGGGCTACATTGTCTTATGTTAAGATGTTACTAGATAATTTGGCTTATGAAGTCTTAATCTCTAGTGATTGGAAATCCATAGCATGGACATGTTTAGAACATGAATTATGTATGATTCAAGCCCAATACAATAAGCAAACTGGAGTTAATGTACAAATTACCTTTGACCAACTAGCAGGTTAAGGTCAGTATGCAGAGAATTCAGCACAGATTAATTACCCCATAGGAGCATATGAGCAAATTGCTACTGCAGCTATAAAAGCTTGGGGTTCCTTCCCAGGGAAACATCAAAGGGGAAGCCTTCACAAAAATAGAGCAAGGTCCCAGTGAACGCTTTGCGGATTTTGTGGGACATTTGCAAACAGCTGTCACAAGAACCATTGGAAAAAATGCAGCTACAGAAATAATGATAAGACTACTGGCTAAGGAAAATGCCAATGAGATTTGCAGAAAAATTATATGGGGATTACACAAAGATGCTCCTTTAGAGGAGATCATAAGATGCTGTGCCACAGTGGGCACAAATGCTTATTATACCCAGACTATGATGAACATGGAAAGACAGGGTCCCCCCTGGCAAGGAACTTCTAGAGAAACTTGTCGATGTTTTCAGTGTGGAAAAATTGGACATCTGAGAGCCCAATGCAGGCAAAGAGATAAAGTGAGAAGACAGGGTGAGAGAAGACCTAAAACCCTATGTCCAAAATGCCACAAGGGCTTCCACTGGGCCTCAGAATGTAGATTGACCCAAGTAAATGAGAGGCAGGGCCCAGCTCCAAGATATCATACAAAAGACAGGTGGCATAATGGCAGCTGAGTTTACATCCAGAGAGTCTTTAGAAGGTCAGGATTCTGATGTGATCAACCAGCACAAAAGCAATCAGATGGCAGAAAAGGATTACAACTGGGAAGAATACAGGTTTTTTTTAACACAACAGAAGGGACTCTGTCCAGTGTGAGCAGCTCCAATGTAATTGCCAGGTGATGAGAAGAGATTTAGAAAGTGGTAAATAGAAGGTACTAGATAGGTTAACTGCTTGGGAGAAAGGGTTCGTTTGTGTCTCTACAGATGGAGAAGGAATCAAATCTGTGCCAATGAGCACCTAGAGAGAGACAGAAAAAGAGAAAAACCTCGAAACAAAGGAGAAAATCTAAAAACATCTGACATTGAAAGAGCATGGCTGATAATGAGACTGTTGCAGGACTTAAAAACCAGCAGGAATCATTGGATTCTTTGAGATGAAAAATTGTTGATGAGACTATTGTAGGACTTTAAAACTTGCAGGAATTATTGGATTCCTGGTACATGAACTAAAGGACAATAGATTCCTTTTGGACTATTTCTAGGACATATGAACATGTATAATTCCTCATGTTGATTCATGTTATTTGTCACATCACTATTAGCCTGTGTTACTATTTGCTTATGTAATTTATGTAATTATGTGTAATACCTCCCATATTGATGGATTTATGTATACCTGTTTCAAATGAGACTTTTCAGAATCTCGCTAATCTGATTTGATTTCCCATTTCCTTTGGTGTTTTCATCTCCCTTTCTGAGACGTCAGAGAGGGAGGGATCACCTCCTTTTATGACATTTTCACCCCATTTTTGAGCAATGAGGAAAGGTGTGATCATTTCCTTTTTTGGGGTTCTCACCTTCTTGAGAAGTCAGGGATGTTATGACCACCTATGTTCTAAAAACAAAAGAAAGTAGGAAATGTTATGGACCAGAATTTGAAACAAGGTACTAAGTGGAATTGATCTAATTTAGCATGGTGCTTAACAGTTCTCTAGTTCAGTACATGTATTTAGTACTTACTATAGTTCCACAAGATTCACACCTTTAAGAGGGCATATATAAGCTAGGAACCTCAACCAGGATTAAGTCTGGGAGATTCAGAAGCCAGAGAAGGTAGCAGGAGCTTAAACTCTTGGAAACAAGGAGAGAGATAGGCCTCTAAGAAAGCTAACCAGGCCACAGGAAAGGAGACAAGACTTGGAAAGAGACAATAAAGGATTTGGATTTTAAAACCTGGCTGCATTGGGGGTGATTACTGAACTGAAATGAAGGCTGCTCCCAGAAGCCCCCCCAAGGAACCTGCTCCCAGAGAACATTACATTTTAGAGAAGAATATTACACGAAAAGCTTTAATAAAAAAATAAATTAAGAAAAAAAAAAGAATGAAGAATTAAACATGAGTGAAATGACTGAGCAACAGGGTTGATCCCTCATTCATTGATATCATATTTCATTATTATTGCTATTTTTTCTTACCTCTAGCTCATAGCATACTAGAGCAGAACCACCTTTCAAGTTACATAATTAGTTTACAAGCAAGACATTTTAAAACAAATTTGGGTATATTTACATAGAGGAATATTTGCTTGTCCTAAACAATAAATATGATGAATTCAAAGAAACACAGAAAGATAATATGAAATGAAGCAGACTGATGAGAGCAAAACCAGGGAAGCTATATACATAAGGATTTCATTAAAGGAAACTGCAAAATAAACTGAATACTGTAATAATAATGACTAAATATGGCCCCGGAGGAAAGATGAGATAATGCAATTGTTTTTAGCAGAGATGCGAGAATATGCATGTAATATCACATACACTGTCAGATGTAATTGAAGTATAGCTAGATTTTGTTGAAGTGATTTTTCAAGGGTTTTTCAAAGAAATTCTTTATTATGGAAAATATTTCCTGGATAGAGGAATAGGGAGGATATATTAAAAATTATTGTAATATAAAAACAAAAGCTATCAGTGAAGACAATTTTCTAAAAGCTATCTTTTAGTATGAAAAAGGCACACAAGAAAATTCATATCCTCAATTGCTTTTTACATGAACAGAAGCAAGTTGAAGATCAAAATCTGTAATTCCTGATGTTTTCAATCAAATCTTGAGTAAAGATTTAGATACTAGAAATTTTGCACTTTTGGTCTTCTTCCCTTCCATTTCTTGTCAAGGTTTAGGGGAATGTTGCTTCCTGATAAATCCTGGTGCTCACAAATTTGTTTCTGTAGAAACAGATTGCATGAGTTTAGTTGAATTTTGATAAAGAATTGGAAGACAGTGAACAGGTAATTACTCTCCTTTCCTATAGTTCTAAAATAATTACTAGAAAGTATCTTTAATAAAATGTTAAAGACAGGAAGAATTGGATAGAAGATTGAGGGGAATAAAATACCAGTAAACTCAACTGTATTAAAATAAATTTTTAATGTATAAATTTTTTTAAAGGAAGGTTCCAAAAAATGTGATGAATAGGTCAGAAAAACAAAACAAAACAAAACAAAATAACAAGCACCTTCACCATGAAAGAAGAGGAGGAATCAGCAAATGTATTTCTATATAGGTTCTCTCCTAGACAGTTATCTGCAGTACCTAATTGAATATAGAACAGGAGTATTATTTCCATAATACAAAGTCATTAGTTTACTTCCAAAGATATTTAGAATGCCTTTTCTGTCTTTCCAGAAATAGTACAATAAATACATATTGAATATGCATAAATTCATGCTTGTTCATATGGTAATCTAACCTCAGTTTACATGTAGGGTGAAAATTCCTAAACCTATCTCCAACTTCCTTTTGTTGTTGTGAAGGGAAGAAAACATGGAGCAATGAAAGGCATATTTTCCCTCATGATTTTATGGCTAACTGGCTATGGACTATTTCACTTATTTGACAGAAAATTTATGGCTTTCCTGTATTTTTGACCTAGTCTCTGAGCTATTAAAGATTAGTTCTAAATTTTTAAAAGAAGTTCTGAAAAATTAATCTTTTCGTGAATTTTAGGAATTATTCTCAAACCATTCAAACCATGTATTTCCTTGGCTGAGTAGTGGAACTTTCTAACTAGTCCCAAACAATATTCTTGATCTTATTAATTTTCTTACTTGTCCAATGGACAAAGTCTTAGAAATGCTCCCATCTTCCCTTTGTACAGAGAAATTAAACTCATGGTTCATGAAATCTTTTTAGAAACAAAACATAAAAGAATAAAAAGCTTTGCCCCAGACATTTCTGCTATTCTGTGGACTTGAGAAAAGGATCTTGATTATCTGGACCGAATGCATTCTTAGAGCATCTTAGTTCTTTTTGTCGTCTTTGTGGTGGTGAAGCATTAGTTTGAATGTTTTTGAATCCTGTGAAATTTTTCATACCCTTTTGATTTATATTTGAGAGACTCACTTTGGCTTTAAATACAATGCTTTACTTATCACTACATAGTTGTAGGTGTGAAAACACTGGGGAAATGACTGGAGTAGTTAGTACAAGGCACTGAATACAAGCAATATTTTTCATATAGTTTTATTTTGTGACATAATTATGCACGCTTCTACTAAATTTAAACTGATTCCAAAAAAAATCTAACCTCAACCAAACAAAACAAGATTGAACTAGTGTTCCTACCTTCACTTTATTTTTTTATCAGCTGATTCCTGATTTCATTCTATATGCACATTTCATTGGTCCCTTTTGTTCTGTTTTTAATTCTATGATTTTCAAAAATGGATAATTCTCCAAAGAAACACGTTTAAGATGTTATTCTTGAAGCATACATTTGAATGATTATTACAGATATTGTAATGGATATTGTATTTGACTTAAATGTTTCAAGAATCATTAAATTCAACAACAAAAGAGAATCAGTTAGTGCAAAGGAAAACAAAAAACAAAGTCAAGGATGGAAAACTAAGAAATGGACTAACTAATCTTCAGGAAATAAGCAAAATTTGTCAAGGGACCCGAAAGCTGGAAAAAAATGTTATTAATTCTTCTGCAGTGTAGCACAGGCTTCTTAAAGTTGGAAGAACAATGAGACTTGTTAAAAAAGAAAAAGAAAACAAATAGCTTTTAACAATTGCTATGAAAAAATGTTTCTTCTGGATAAAACAATACAATATTCTGGAGCATTGAAGACTGGGAAAGGTCAATTTTTACTGATGAAACGCACTTTTTTATTCATGGTTATATCAAAACCTTCAATAAGAAAAAACATTGGCTGAGTCTATAAGATCCGGGAAACTTAATCAGACAGTAAAATAACAATACTGAAAATGTTTTTTTGACTTTTTTTTAAATTCCAGTGGATAGGGATGTATTGGCCTTGATAGAAGAAATAAATTAATATAGAGAGAAGCAGAATTGTTCCAGGAATAGAAAATTCTCCAAAGGAGATTGAATTCTGCTGTGTGACTTGATACCAGGTGACATATTATAAAAAATTTTTTAAAAAATTTATCAAAGCAATAATAACCGACATACTTCAGACTTGAATTTAAGTACTACTCAAAACCTACATTTGGAAAAATCAACTACTGGACAAAGATACATTTAATATACAATGTGATAGAAATATGATTACATGATAAAATAAAGGATATATATTAAATATTGTAAAATCATATCAAATCATGTAAAACAAGAAAAAAAGAAGACGTGGCATATTAAAGGGTTTCTAAAGATATAAAAAGATTTAAAGTTTTTGGTATACTAATAAATTTTATTATTTTACTTTATTCTAATTCTTGATTATATATTATGTATCATCACAAAGTTCTGAGTTATGTTTGAAGGTTGAGTTACACCATCTCACTGTAAACTAAAAATAACAAGAGGAATGTCATAGTTCCTGAGTTTTAGTAGTTTGGATTCAAATTCAGTTCTCGGTGTGTAAATTAATTTCTTCAGAATAACAATTCATAATCCTCTATTGTGGTCGCTCATCTCCATGTCCCTTCAGTTTCTCTGTCTAAAAAGTGACTGAACCCTGGGCTTTTTTTCTTCTCAACAAATTCCCCAAATGATGTGTTTACTTGTCATTTAGGCTAAATATTATATTGTTATTATTGAATCTTTTCAGTTATGTCCAAATCTTCATGATGTCATTCGGTGTTTTTCTTGGTAGAGATATTGGAGTAGTTTGACATTTCATTCTCCAGTTCATTTTACAGATGAGAAATCGAGCCAAATAGTGGGAAATTGAAAGTAAAAGACAATAGTATTAAAATGCAAAGCAACATCAATTACAGTAGCTTGTAGTAAAACCTGTCCATTCCACAACTCCATTCTCTTTCATCCTTTTATTCTTTTCTCCCATTAGAGATAGGATTTTCCAGAGGCTTCTTCTTCTTTTTTTTTTTTTGGTAAATAAGTGTACTAAAAATTTTCAATCTTAGCAACCAAAACAGGAGGAGGGAACTATAGCTTACCACAATTCACCATCAATATCTTCTTTGATGGCTGGTGGAGGTTTATTTTTCACTCATGGTGACTCTCTCATAATTTAACTCCTGGCTCTCTATCTGGGGAGTAAGGGTGTTTGACACCCTGGTAAACTGACCTTGGGGAGGCCACAAGATACACCACTACATACCACTAGGTACTTTTCTTTGTCCCTTCCTGATATAACAACTTCTGAGGCATTTCCTACAGCCTTATGCTGCATGCTGCTCACATGAATAAAAACATGACTCCTGATTGGCAGAGAGAATGCTGAACTCAAAACTGCATGTGTATAAGGGCTTTATAGTAAAAAGTAACACACACATGTGAAGAAAGGACTTCCCGAAAATTTGGGGATAGGAAAGAGAGAGAAAGTGAGACTGAAAGAAATTCTGAATGGCACAAAACTTTCAAAATGAAGAATTAGAACTATTGAAGTCTTAGACTTCTATGGGATGCTGACTTCATCTTCCTTGACTTGTAGGGCTTGAACCTCTAGAGACTGCCAAGAATAGACTTCCTTTGCTGTAAGAGTAGCTCAAAATAATCTAATTTTCATAACAGAGTGTTAAGAAACGAGATGGGGAACATGACAGAAAGATCATAGCATTTTAATATTTTTAAAGGACTTTAGACAGAGTGCCCAATTCTATTATTTTATAACCAAAAAACCAAGACAGTAAAAGGTAAAATGATTTGCCAGAAGTTACTCAAGTTGGACATTTAAGCAGGGACTTAAATTCTGGTGATTGAAGTCCATATCCTTATCTTTCAGCTACATCACAATGCCCTTTGTAGAAAATTAAATTGAAGTAAAGACCCAGATGAATTTTTATACCTTAATTTTGTAATGGTTGAAATCAGCTTGAGCTCCTGATTTTTCTTGTGGTACTCAGTAGTGAAATCTAAGTGAGTCATAAGCAGATTTCTACTTTTCCTATATTTTATGGTTCCTAACTAGCCTTAGCAGGAAGTTAAGGATAGCCTCTAGGGCTAGAAAGTTGGACACAGTTCCTGAGGTGCTGCTGTTACCAGAGTGCACAGGGTGTAACAGCGTTTTTATGTAAACCAGACACTAAATCCTTTTTGTATCTTCTTGACATTGTGGAGGACAGGAAGTCAAGAAAAAACAATAACTTTCTTTGTGATACCACAATGTTGATGCTTTCTTTAATTCTTATAACTTACCAGTTTCTCAGAAATAGACAAAAGATCAGAAATAATGGAATTGTGCATTAGAACTTCATGAGACCATACATAGCTAGTAGATTTCTAAAGATTCAAAAGCTTGGAATTCTACTTGTAACAAAAAATAAAACAAAACCAAACCAATCCAAGTAAGTTTAATTAGTAAACATATATAAACAGCTCAATAAACTATATCTGAAAATTTATGTGAGGTACTGTAAAAAACAATGTAAGTCTGTCCTCAGAGTTAGAAAGTTCTGTGTTCAAGTCCTTCTGATACATATTGGTTTTTGGGACGCTGGTCAAGTCATTAAACCTTTCAGTGCCCATTGACAACTTTATCAGTGTAGATCTGCATTGGCATAGGGATTTTGCCTATGTTCTTCAAGGGTATATACATTTAAGTATCAAGAATTCCCTACTTCAGTGAAATTATGGGTGCAGATATTTTCCAAATGCAACATATGCAATTATATAATAAATAAACCAAATTTTATATAACTGATTTTCAACCTAGAATATTTACTAGATTTATAAGAATGATAAAATTTTTAATTCAATTTAATAAACTTTTGTTAAGTTTATTAATAAAGAATTCACACTCTATTGGGGGGAGAAAATACACAAAAAGAAGCAAAAAACAGGGGGATTATACCAGAGGACATCTTGCAAAGAGGCATGATGTTTATGGAGATAATATTAAGCTAGTCATTGATGGAAAATGGAGAATTTCCTGGGAAAAATTTGAGCCCTCTATAAAAAAAGGTTTTGGAGAGGTGCTTATTTTCTCTGCCTTCTAGTTCTCCAGTCACAGGGGAGAGACAACTGAGGGAGCTGAGAAGGTGTTGAGTATCAGAAATTGAGGCCATTTGCATTATGATGAGATTTCAGCTAATTAGCTTCTTTTATATATATCTTTTTATTGACAAAACATATGCATGGATAATTTTTCGACATTGACACTTGCAAAAACTTCTGTTTAACTTTTCCCCTCCTTTCCTCCACTCCCTCCCCTAGATAGCAGGTAGTCCCATACATGTTCAAATATGTTAAAATATATGTTAAATTCAATATATGCATACATATTTATACAGTTGTCTTGCTATACAAGAAAAATGGGATTTACAAAGAAGGTAAAAATAACCTGGGAAGAAAAACAAAAATGTAAGCAAACAATAACAGAAAAAATATAAATGCTATGTTGTGGTCCACACTCATTTCCTAGTGTTCTTTTGCTGGATGTAGCTGGTTCTGTTCATTGCTGATCAATTGGAACTGATTTGAATCATTTCATTGTTGAAGAGAGCCACGTCCATCAGAATTGATCATCATACAGTATTGTTGTTGAAGTATATAATGATCTCCTGGTCCTGCTCATTTCACTTAGCATCAGTTTATGTAAGTCTCTCCAGGCCTCTCTGTATTCATCCTGTTGGTCATTTCTTACACAATAATAATATTCCATAACATTCATATACAACAGTTTACCCAGCCATTCTCCAGTTGATGGGCATCCATTCAGTTTCCAGTTTCTAGCCACTACAAACAGGGCTGCTACAAACAGTTTGGCATATACAGGTCCCTTTCCCTTCTTTAATATTTCTTTGGGGTATAAGCCCAGTGGTAATACTGCTGGATCAAAGGGTATGCACAATTTAACAACTTTTTGAGCATAATTCCTAATTGCTCTCCAGAATGGTTGGGTCCAATCATAACTCCACCAACCATGTATCAGTGTCCCAGTTTCTCCAAATCCCCTCCAACATTCGTCACTATCTTTTCCTGTCATCTTAGCCTGATTAGCTTATCTTGAGGGAGGTATGTTTGTGGGGTCCAAAACACTGTCCATAATTTTCCCCTAATGGAAAATAGAGAGTGTAAAGGGGGAAAAAAAAGTTGGCATATATTTCAAATGTTCTCAATGTCTTAATATTTTTCTTTATAAAAAAATTTTCTCCACCCAGAGAGAGGACTGTGGAGATTGAATGTGGATCACAACGTAGTATTTTCATTCTTTTTTTTTGTTGTTATTGTTTGCTTGTATTTTTTTATTTTTTTCCCTTTTGATCTGATTTTTCTTGTGCATCATGATAATTGTGGAAATATATATAGAAGAATTGCACATATTTAACATATATTGGAATGTTTGCCGTCTATGGGAGGGGAGGGAGAAAGGAAGGAAAAATTTGGAACACAAAGTTTTGCAAGGGTGAATGTTGAAAATTATCCATGCATATGTTTTGAAAATGAAAAGCTTTTTAATTAAAAAAAAAACAGTTTTCCCCATACTTTTAAACCATCCTGAAATGCTATCTCTAGACTTTACTCAAGCAAATCATGGAATAGCCTATTAGGGCCAGCTTCAGGTACAGTTGCAAAGTTTCTGTGGTAATTATCTTGTGATAGATTTGGAGATGGAAGGTATTGATTCACATCCCAATTCTGCCACTACTAGCTATGTCATCTTAGGCAAATCACTTAACCTTCTGCAGTCTGTTTCCTCATCTGCAAAGTAGAATGGTTAATAAAAATTCACTACCTGACTCTTTTTATGGACAGTTTTAAAGAAAATATTTTATAAATTCTGAGACACATATAAATGTGAGATATTAAAATTACTTACTACCTCCCTGGTCCTCTTGTTGATATCCTGTTTCTTCAAGTACATAATTCCTTCATACAATACAGGGACCATCATACTGAAACATCCTCTCTCAAACCTGTTCTCCCCAACATCAAGAGTATACATAGAAACTTTTTCATCCATTAAAACTTAACTCTTCTGTGTAGTATTCTCTTTCCTTCACTTTTTTTTTTTTTTACAAAATCTATAATGAATAAATGATTAATCTGTGCCATTAACAATAATCAAATGGGTATTCTTCTCACTGAATCTGACTTTAATATTATAGAAAGACAAATACCTAAAGCCAGAAGAATCATTGAATTTTGGATTTAGAAGGAACTTCAGAAGACACATAAGCCAACTTATTTCTGAAAGAATTATTATTCCTACATAACCATCAAACAGTTATCTACCTTCTGCTTGAAGATGTCCAATGAAAGGGAACCCAAGAGCATCCCATTCCACTTTTAGACAACTCTAAAACTTAAATTTGCCTTTTTGTAATTTCTACCCATTGTTTCTGGTTCTACCAAAGTCAAATGGAAAAAAATCTAAGCCCGTTCATTCAAATATCTGAAAACAGGCTAAATATTCTGAGTTCCTTAAATCTTGATCATATTACATGGCCTCACTATCCTGCTTGCCCTTTTGTGGACAGTTTCTTTTAAAAATTAAATTAATTTATTATAATTTTTATTTTTCCCAGTTACAGGTAAAAAGAACATTTTTTATTTTAGTTATATATGTACATTAATTTTATTTATTTAGGTTATATATGTAAATTCATTTTTTTTACATTTTTCCCTATGAATCATGTTGAGAGAGGAAAATCAGAACAAAAGGGAATGACCATGAGAAAAAAAAAAGGAAGAAAAAGAAAAAAGGAAACATATCATGTGTTAATTTACATTCAGTCCCCATAATTCTTTCTCTAGGTGCAGATGGTATTTTCTATCCAAAGTTTATTGGATCACTGAACCACTAAGGAGAATCAAATCTGTCGATCTTTGCACAATCTTGCTATTGCTATGTACAATGTTTTCCTGGTTTTGCTTGTTTTGCTCAGAATCCGTTCATGTAAATCTTTCAAGGCCTTTCTAAAACCAGCCTGTTAATCAATTTTTTTAATAGAACAATAATTCCATTATTTTCATATACTATAACTTTTTCAGCCATTCCCCAAGTGATGAGCATCTACTCAGTTTTGCACATGAGGGTCTTTTCTCCTCTTTTATGATTTCTTTGGGATACAGACCCAATAATAGCACTGCTAGATCAAAAAAAATTATGTACAATTTTATAGCGCTTTGGGCATAGTTCCAAATTGCTCTTCAGAATGGTTGGATCAATTCACAACTCCACCAACAATGCATTAGTGTCCCAGTTTTGCCAAATCCCTTTCAACATTTATCACTATCTTTTCCTGACATCTTGGTCAAACTAAGAGATGTGAAGTGGCACCTCAGAGTTGTTTTAATTTCCATTTCTCTAATCAATAGCGATTTAAAGCATTTTATATGATTATAGGTAGCTTTAATTTCTTATCTAAAAATTGTCTGTTCATATCTTTTGACCATTTATCAATTGAAGAAAAGCTTGTACTCATAAATTCTTTATGTATTTTAGAAATGAGGCCTTCATCAGAAACACTGGCTATAAATTTTTTTCCCCCAGCTTTGTGCTGCCCTTCTAATCTTGGCCATATTGGTTTTGTTCATGCAAAATCATTTTAATTTAATGTAATCAAAACTGTCCACCTTTGCATTTCATAATAGTCTCTAGTTCTTCTTTGGTCATAAATTCCTCCCTTCTCCAAAGATCTGATAGGTAAGCTATCCTTTGCTCTCTTAATTTGCTTATAATATCACCCTTTATCCCTAAATCATGTACCCATTTGTACCTTATTTTGGTATGGGGTATGAAATTGTGGGCACTTTCTAGCATATACTGCTTCCCTTAAATTATGGCTCCAGAGTTAAACACAATACTCAAAATACTATCTGAACACGGTTACATATAGAGGTACTATCATTGATTTATTATTGGGAGTCACATGCTGACTTTTTTGGGTGTCACATCACGGATCACATTAATTTTTTTGGATGCTGAATGAATTGATAATGATGGGATTTCAGACACTGTAGTGTGGGTTGTACTAGATTGTGTACCTATGCTTCTCAAAAATGAAAGTTTAGGTACACAACCAGAAACCAAAAGGGAGAGAGAGCTCTATAATTCAGGCTTTGAAGCATCTCATATGACTATTGGGAAGACTAGAACAGATGACATCTCTAAGCATCAGATAGCTCCATATGGGTTAGTTCCCTTTTTCCATATTTTAGTCTCCTTTTTTTTCTATCAATGAGTTTATCAGTAAGCTATTCCCAATTAGATTCCTCACTAGTTACATTGATTGAAGATGAGATATAACCAATTAAGTATTAACTCTGTGGACTGACAACATTGACTTCCAACAAAACACCCTAATCTTCTCTGTGCTGTACAGCTGGCTGCAATAAACTTCTGCTATCATTTTGATCAGTGAACAGTGGTTTTGATTATATCTTTGACTTTATTTAATATTTCACAGAATACATTATACAGTCAAACAAGAAGGTTAGCTTTAGACTGACTATAAATTTCATGAAGGTAAAATGTGTCACTGCCTTGTCACACTGAACATAATTAGACACACCTCAAATATTTGTTTATAGGTAAGATAAAGCGTATGGTACTCTGCAAACCTTAAAGTGCTATGTAAGTATTATTTTGTTGAATGGATAGGTGAATCAAGGCCTTAAAACCTCCCCTCGTCTTTTTCATCTCATATTTTGGCTGCTTCTCTTTTCTTCTTAGCTGATAGTCTCATGGGTAGCTTTTGCACAGTGGATATAGTGCCAGACCTGGAGTCAGGAAGACGCATCTTCTTGAGTTCAAATCTGGCCTCAGAGACTTATTAGTTGGGTGACTCTAGGCAAGTTATTTAGTCCTGTTTTGCCTCAATTTCCTCATCTGTAAAATAAGCTGGAGGAAGAAATGACAATATCTTTGCCAAGAAAATCACGGATATTTGGATATGACAAATAACTGAACAACAGGTTGATACTAGTCATTTAGTTATAATTAGATATTGATTATGACATTTCTTGTAGTGTTGAGTTCTACTATAATTTAGAGACATGTTAAATTTGAGAATAATTGAGACAATATCCTGCTAAGTGAGCCCTCATGTAAATCCAGAATGCTCCTTTTCAGACACAAGGCATGCTGTTGACTTTATTTTTCAATAAGGTGTATAGGGCTGTTTTTGATCTATGAAAATAGTATAAGTTAAATCAGTAGAGAAAGTATAGCATATTCAGGAGTTGCATTATTGGAGGGGGAAAATCAGAGGACAAGGATAATAAGAAAGTTATTTTTAGACTTATTTTCAAAATGCAAAGTTAACCATAAATGTATAATATTTAGACCTTTATAATAATTATTAGAATTACTGAGTTAAATTGGTCATCTTTAAGAGAAGCTTAGAGGGGTTAAATGTGTTTATTTGCTTAATAACACAACAACTTATATTATTTTTTAGTTCTTTAGGTCATACACAGCCATTGTAATCTGATAAAATAAGCAGTAAAGTCAATTTTTGAATGTAATTCTTTTGACTCTAAATCCAGGACTTTTTGTGTTTCATTACTTGGTTATTCATATACCTAGGAAGCATCAGAGGAAAAATTTAAACCCAAATTTTTCAGATTCTCCAATCTAGCATTCTAGTCATTATCCCTTCTGCTATGTTTTTATGTCAAAGGTACAAACTCCCAAGTCTAAAAGATCTTTTTTATCACTCCTATTTCTGCTATCTAAAAATATCCATACTATTTCATGAAAGGATAAAACAAAAAAACAAAAACCATAGAGAATTATATATTCTCACCTGTATATTGTTCTAGACAAGTCATGGGAAAAGTGATTAAAACTGAAGTATTTAAAACAGTAGTATCACAAAAACCTTGATAAAAGAAGGTATCAAGGAGAAGAGAATGATTGGGAGTGTCAGAAGTTATAGTGAGGTCAAGAAGGATAAAGATTAAGAAAAGTCCTTTAGATTTAGCACATAAAAGATCACTGATAACTTGAGAGAACACTTTCAGTTGAATCATAAGGTTAGAAGCCATACTGCAGAGAACTTCAAAGAAAAGTTATGTTGAGATAGTGATGTGGCCTTTAACAGAGGCCTAATTAAGTGGCCATGTTTTCACAGTTTAGAACTCTTGGATGCAGAAGTAGAGCTCAAGAAAGAGCAAATCCAGGTGTAGCATTAGTGATTTGAATTCTATAGTGAGAGAAAGATTCTAGGGAAAATCCATACCAAGTAAACTCTGAAGCCTCTGGTAAGAATCTAAGAGTATCCCTTAAGTCCAGCAAAAATAGGAAAAACTCAGACAGAGGCTACAACTGAGAGAGGCTCTAGAGTCCTGTAGCAAGAGGGCCCCTCCCTCAAAACCCAGCATCAATAGAATCCCATTGTCTTTTCAAGAAAGGACCTAGTGTGGGTTATGCAATACCTGCTTAGGATGAATCAGGTCCTGCTTATGTTCTTCAGTTGCAGAGAATGAGCTTTATACAAGCTCCCCGAACTAGATTCTGAGGTGAATGAGTTGAACAAACCAAGGGAAACTCCTGGAAACATGAAGAAACATCTAAAGAGAATGGCAATATGAAATGAAGACCAAATAAAGACTGAGAAAAAAATGTCTTGGGTATAAGGAATGCAGGAAGAAATGAAATGAGATGTAGAATGGAAAAACGGGAGAAAAGAATGTCAAAGAAAACTGATATCAAAAAGAAAATATCTCATCTTAACAATTGTAGGTTCTAAAAATTATGGCGGATGAAATACAAAACAATAACTTAATAAAAAAGAAATATTAAAACAAAAAAATTGGAAAAAATGAAGAAAATCTTTAAAAATATTGTATTTAGGGATATGTTAGTGACAGTTTCTCAACCAATTCTCCAGGCGAGTAAGTATACACATGACACACTTTTTTAAATTTTTAAATTTTATTTTTCCCAGTACATATGACATTTTTTTTAACCTTTGTTTTTTTTTTTAAACCTTTGAGTTCCAAATTCTTTTTATCCTTTTCTCCCTTAGCCCTCCCTAGAAGATTAACAATTTGATACAGGTTACACATGTGTAGTCATGCAAACATATTTCTATATTAGTCATGTTGTAAAAGAAAAACAACAACAAAAAAGAAAAAAAGGTTTTTTAAAGGTATGTTATGATTTTCATTCAAACTGTGTTAGTTCAATACTATATAAGCTTTTTGAAAAAATAGGTAAAAACCGATATCCTACTAAATTCACTGTATGGCACAAAAAATTGTTTTGTTAGCTAATCCAGGGAAGCAAAACCAGAAAGAAACCTACAAATCACTTTCCCTAATGATGATAATAGTAATAATAATAATAAATTTTTATTTTTAAATTTATTTCCCCCCTAAAATTACATGTAAAAACAACTTTTAACATTTGATTTTTTAAAATATTGGCTTCTTGTTGAGAAGTCAAGCAATTTGATATAGTTTATATATGTTTTTGGTCATGTTGTAAAAGAAAACAAACCCTTTTCCCCTCCAAGAAAAAAACAAAACAAAACAAGAAAAGTAAAGATTTAAAAAAAGTATGTTGCATTCCAACTCCCTTTTCCTCTGGAAGTGAACAGCATTTTTCACCATTTTAAGTCCTTTGGAATTCTCCTGGAATACCTAAATCATTTATAATTGACCATCACACAATATTGCTGTTACTCTATATAGTAATCTTGTGGTTCTGCTTATTTCACTTTGTATCAGTTCATGAAAGTCTTTCCAAGTTTTTTCTGAGAGTATCCTGCTTGTCATTTCTATAGCATAACTAGATGAAATAATATTTCATTAAAATGACATATCATAGCTTGTCCACCCATTCCCCAAGTGATGTTCAAACCCCCCCTTCTCAATTATTTGCCCCCATACAAAACGCTGCTATATTTTTTGTATCTATATTCTTTTCCTTTTGGTTTTTTATCTCTTAGTAAACTTAATACTTGGGCATAGTAGTGGTGTTTGTCAAAGGATATGCACATTTTATAGATAGGAGTGTAGTTCCAAATTGCTCTCCTAAATTGGTCACAGTCTCAACTCTACCAACAATGCCTCAATTTTCCACCATCTTGCCCACATTTATTATTTTACTTTTCTGTTATATTACCAATCTGATGTGTAAGATGATGTAAAATATCATTTTATTACTTAACCCTGGGCAGTCACTTCATCTGTGAAAGCCCTAGTATTACCCGATATTTAACATTGCCAGTCTCTCCTAATTCCCAGGGTGCTCTCTGGCCACTGACCTTTGCAGTATTAACTAATTCTACCTGGTGCCTCCTCTGAGGCCTTCAGAAATATCTGGCTACGATTTCTTGAATCATAGTTTAATAACCAATAGCACTCTCAAGAACATCCATATGCAAACTTCTTTATTGTACTTGCTCACATATTGCCCTCACTTGTTAACTCCCTATGAACACATGATCTGGAGACCCACGTGTTCACTATCAAGCTGTCTCTTTTGGCTATCCGTCCACTCGGTTCAGCTACCCCAGGATAAAGAGATTGACCTCCTGCTGGCAGTGGGCTTAAAAAGGGTCTGTGAAGTCTCACACACACAGCCAGTCAGAGAGGGAGCCGTCTCCTGTTACGAAGCTATCTTGATATGACAAGAGTCCTACCCATGGGGCAGTCCCTAGCCACAAAAATTACCTCTGGGCCACTCAAACCTCCTGTTGCATTGTGTTGGCCCATTTAAAGAACCCTTACAGGATGATACCTCACTGTTGCTTTAATTTGCATTTCTTTACTCAATAGTGATTTAGAGCCCTTCCCCTTCTTCCCCCACATCACTATAGGTAGCCCTGAAAATTACCTGTTCATATCCTTTGTTGTTGTTATTCTTTCAGTCATGTCTGATTCTTTGTGACTCTATTTGGAGTTTTATTGGCAAAGACATTGAGTGATTTAGCATTTGCCCCTCCAGCTCATTTTACAGATGAGGAACTGAGGCAAACAGGGTAAAGTGACTTGCCTAGGGTCACACAGCCAGTAAGTAGTTGAGGTCAGGAGAATCTTCATGACTTTGGACCTGGTGCTATATCCCTTGGACCACTTAGCTGTTTTCATATCCTCTGGCCATTTATCAATTCAGGAATGACTTGTAATTATAAATTTGACTCAGTTCTATTTTTGAGAAATAGAGTATCAGACAAACTTGGCATATATATTTTTTTAATAGCAGTGATTACTGTGTATTTCCTTCTATCTTGTTTTTCTTCCTGTTTATCCTACTCTCCCTCCCTCCCTTTCCCTTCTTCCTCTTTCTCTGTCTCTCCATTCTGTCTCTATTTTTCTCTCTGTGTGTCCTCTGTATCTCTTTTCTCTCTCTTTCCTTTTACCCTTTCTATCCTCAAAAATGTTTTGCTTCTGACTACTGTTCCTCTCCCCTCTCCCTTCTTGTACCACTCCTGCATCCCTGTAGCCTAAGATAGACTATACTCAACCGAGTATGTATTTTATTCCCTCTTTGAACCAATTCCAATGAGTTCCCCATGACTTCCCCAATCTCTTTTACTGTAAAACTTCTTTTATGTAAAATATTTTATTTTATTCTACCTTTCCCTTCTTCCCTTTCTCAGCACATTTCTTTTCTAACTCCTTAATTTTATTTTTTAAAATATCATATCATATTCCAGTCACACCTATGCCTGCTATCTATGTATGTACTCTTTTTAAGTGTACTAATAATGATAAAATTCTTGGGAGTTATAAATATCATCTTCTCATGTAGAAATGTAAACAGTTTAACCTTTTTAGAATCCTTATGATTTCTCTTTACTGTTTACCAATGCTTCTCTTAAGCCTTATAGGAAATCAAATTTCCTATTCAGCTCTAGTCTTTTCAGGAATGACTGAAAGTCTTTTAATATCCTCCCTCTTTTTTTTTTTTTTTTCCCCCGCTGAAGGATTGCATTTAGTTTTGCTGGGTAGGTAATTCTTGGGTATAATATCATATTCCAAACCCTTCAATCTTCTAATGTAGAAGTTGATAAATTGTGTTTCATTCTTACTGTGATTCATTGATATTTAAAGTATTTTCCTTCTGGCTACTTTTCCTTGATCTGGGAGTGATGGAATTTTGTTGTAATCTTCCTGACAGTTTTCATATTTGAATTTTTTTTAGGAGATATTGGAGGATTCTTTCAATTTCTATTTTACTTTGTGTTTTTGGAATATCAAGGCAGTTTTTCATGATAATTTCTTGACAGATCATGATCTGGCTTTCAGGTCATCCAATAATTTTAAAATTATCTTTCCTTGATCTATTTTCCAGATAAGTTGTTTTGTCCAAAGATAGATTTTACATATTCTTGTGCTTTTTCATTCTTTTGATTGCTTTTTTTTTTTTGTTTGTTTCTCATAAAATCATTAGATTCTACTTGTTCAATTCTAATTTTAAGGGATTATTTTCTTCATTGAACTTTTGTATATCCTTTTACATTTATTTAGCCAGTTCTACTTTTTAAGGAATTTTTTTTTTCAATGAATTTTTGTTCATTTTTTCCCCATGTGGCCAATATCTGATTTTTTAAGAATTTCTTTTTTTCAGTGGATTTTTGTGGTTCTTTTTACCACTTGGTCTCTTTTTTTAAGGGAGTATTTTCTTAAGAATTTTAAAGAATTTTTTGTCCCTCTTTTACAAAACTTTTTCATGATTTTCTTGCATCATTCTCATTTCTTTTCCCAATTTCTTGTCTACCTCTTTTATTTGATTTTTAAAATTCTTTTTGAGCTCTTCCAGAAACTGTGACCAAGGTCACCTTTGACATTATAGAGAAGAGTATGATATTCCAAAAGGCAAGAAATTTGGGAAGTATATTTATAATCCTTTAGGGGAGGAAATGAATCTTTAATAGTTTTCTGTCCCTGATGGAAAGACCAGAACTGCATAGACACATTGAAGTAATAATGTAGGTATAAAGAGTAATGTAAAAAAGTATGCATATTTGTTTAATTGAAGTAGAACATATGTGTGTGTGGGTAAATTATTTATACATTGATTGAGGAATAAAAATCAAATATCTTCTCAGGCTTACAGAAGATTCCAAGTGATAGGACAGAATAGATAAAAAAATAATCAAAACAAAACAAACTTATGTATTAGGAAAAGAAATGTAAAGGAGGGGATTAAGAGGAAAGAAATAAAAAATAAAAACCTGAAATCAGAAATGGGATAAAGAAAAGAGTTGTGTTAGAGAGAAAATAGATTCTCTTCTCAGGTCATAAGGGTCAGGCAAATTCCCTTTCTTTTACCATCTTTTTATTTTTTTAATAATATATTTTTGTTTGTTTTGTTAAATATTTCCTAATTGTATTTGAAAAATATTTAATGTTGATTTTTAAAAAATTTTGAGTTCCAAATTCTTTTCCTCCCTTTTCTTCTTCCCTGACCCTTTGAGTAGGCAAGCAATAGGATATTGATTTTAAATGTGAAGTCATGCAAAACATATTTCCATATTAGTCATGTTGCGAAAGAAAGCATACTCCCAACCCCTTGCTCCCAAGAAATAAAGAAAATGAAAAAAAAAAGTTTTAATCTGCACTCAAAGTTAATCAGTTCTTTCTCTGGGGATAGATAATATTTTTCATCATGTATTCTTTGGAATTATCTTGGTTTATTGCCTCAATCAGAGTAGCTACTTTCATAATCAATCATTGTTACAATATTGCTGTTATTGTCCATACTGCTGAGTCAAAGTGTATGTACTACACCTCTGGATGTAGTTCCAAATTATTCTCAAGAATGCTAAACTAGTTCACAACTCCACCACCAATGCATGAGTGTCACTTTTCCCTTACATTCTCTTCAGAATATGTCATTTTTGCTTTTTTGTCATGTTAGCCAAACTGATGGGGGTGAGGTGGTATTTGAGTTGTTTTAATTTTTATTTCTTTACTCAATAGTGATTTAAAGTATTTTTGTGTGACTACTGATAGCTTGATTTCTTCTAATAAGTGCATGGTCATATTCTTTGTTTATTAAATAATTAGGGTATGGGTCATATTTTACACATTTGCCTTAATGTCCTATATATTTGAGAATTGAGGCCTATATTGGATAAATTTGCTATAAATTTTTTGCCAGTTTTCTTTCCTTATAAATTTAAATTTGTTCATTTTGTTTGTGAAAAGTTTTTAATTTCAAATGATCAAAATTATTCATTTTACTTTTCATTACTTGTCTCTTAGTTGGTCATAAACTCTTCCCTTATCTATGTATTTTATAGCTAATCTTTTCCTTATCTTCCTAACTTACTTATATCACCATTTTTGTCTATATCATCTCTCCAATTTTGGTTTTAATTTGGTATATGATTTAAGATGCTGATTTATGCCTGACTTCTGCCAAACTGCTTTCAAGTTTTCCCAGGAATTTTTATCAAATGGTAGGTTCTTGCCCCAAAGCTTGGATCTTTAGTTATATCAAATAATAGATTAGTATAGTTACTTGGTACTTATTGTGTATTAAGTATCTAATCTATTCCAGTGATTCATCATTCTATTTCTTATATCAGTACTAGATTGTTATGATTATCACTTTGTATTGTAGTTTGAATTTAGTCCTGCTGGGTTTCTTTTCTTGACATTCAATTTATTTATTTGCAAAGAGAGAGATGAGACCAAAGAAATGAAAAAAAGTATGAAAGATTAGAATAGAGACATAGTTGGAAAAATTAGCAATCACAAACAATGAGAAGAATTCACCTCTAAATCAGATGAGTAAAACAAAGTGCATTAGAAAACAGAATTCAACATTTCTTTGTTACAAGAAACACACCTGAAAAACAAAGATAAGAAGTATTGGAGGAAAAACTATTATAGTTTAGTGGAACTTGAAAAAGCAGGTATAGCAATCATGATTTCAGATAAAATGACAATAAATATAGAAATTATAAAAAAAAAAAAAAGAGAGAGATAGAAACCTCATATTTATTCATGTGAGAGCAAGACAGGGTAGACCTGGAAAGAAAGTTAATTTTATTGCAATACTGGAAAAGGAAAAGATAGTCCTTAGAGACCATCATTGTACTTTAGTATTTCATCATAATGCATACATAGGGGATTAAATCTGTTATTTGTTTATTTGCTTGCTTATAAAGGACTTATTAAATATTTGACTTGTGGGTGCTAATGATAGATTAGTGCTCTTAAGACTCTAAATAGAGAATGTTGACCAAGTGGGAGAAAATTGAAAGGAATCAATCAGAGAGCTAGCTAATTATTGAACCTTTCAGAGATTGAGTATGGGGAGAAATGTGTATGATGAGGCATAGAAATGGTCCAGAAGAATGGAATGAGTCCTGGTGCCAAGGGAGGCAGAAGGTAGCAACAACCTCTGGAGAAGCAAGTGAGAGTAAAAGAGAGAACACTTTTAAAAAAGTCACATATTTTTAATTAATTTTTAGTCCTCAATAAACATATAATTGTAAAATGTGATATTTGTTGAAAAGAGGAGTGTAAGAATGATAGCTTCTTTTTTTTTTTTTTCCTCTTTGCTTCCCAAATAGAAGTAGAAAAGGTTATTTGGGCATACACTAGTCTCCAGAAAGAAGCTGAGGGCCTTTTTATTGATCCCAGAAATTTCTAATTTGCGATCTCTTCTGTTAATGAAGTCAATTGTTAGATTGTAAAGACAGTAGAACTGATCACTCAAAATCATAGATTTTTATATCATTTCCTGAAAGATTTTGTCATTTACAAATAAATAAATGGAACTTCATCAAATAAAACCTCAGCAATTCTTATTTTTACAAATTATCCATGGTTCTTATGTTGGAATTATAGCATATGATCTATGTGGAGCTCTGGAGGTAGCTGGGGGCACAGTGGAGATTAGGAAGACCCTGAATTCCCAATCTCAGATACTTGCTAGTTGTATGATCATGGGCAAGTCATTTAATCTCTCTTTGCCTCAGTTTCCTCAGCTGTAAAATGGAGATAATAATACCACCTGTCTATAAAATTGTGAGGATCAGGTGAGGTAATATTTGTAAAAAGCACTTAGCATGGGGCCTAATATAAGGTAGGCATTATGTAAATTATTATTTCCTTCCTATATTAGACCTGCTGCAAGATGTCCTCATCTGCTAATTCATTTTTTTTCCAATATATCTTGTTCATTGTATGGGCACAAGAATTACCTGTATGATTGTTGAGGACCAGAAGCTTATCATTAGGGTACTCATAGAAAAGGAAAGGACCTTTAAAATCAATTAATCTTAATTAGTCCTCATTTTAGAGATGAAAAATTAGAAATTCAGAGAGCTGAAGTGACTTATTTACAATAACCCAGGAGAAAATCTGAAAGGGTTTTCCTCTTTATAAGTGTAGGGAGTGCCCACACAGATTCCACACTGAAAGCAAATAAGAGGAACACGAGACTTTAAACAGAGCACAACAGAGCCAGTTGGAACCAGCTCAGGAGATGCATTGTTAAATTTTCAGTGTGAATGTTTACATCTCAGAAATCAGCAAATGCTACAAATCAGGACTTGACTTAGTGTTTTGTTGGTTGTCTAGACTTAATAAAGTTACAAGAAAAGTTAATAATGCAATTTAGACATAAAAGTGTTGTGCATACTTATTTTTTTCTTTGAGATCCAAGTAGCATACAACTACATTCAAACTATATAAGTCATCATAGACTTTCCAATTGTCCCTTTAATTTCTTGTCTAACTGTTGGGTAGAGTAAGTACTATAAGCTACCAAGGATAGGAATAACCATTCACCTATACTCTTCACTTTCCACATCTCTAATCTCACACCTCTCTTTGGACAGGATAGTTTTGCCTAGTCATTCCTTTGGCTCCAACCCTCAAAGAAAGGTTTTACTTTTCAATTTTTTTTTTGGGGGGGGGGAAGAAACAAAGGAAAGGGGAGTAACTAAAGTGATTACCTCAGACAGAGGTAATTTCCAGCCTCCCTTACAAATTTTCCACAGTACCAAAAATAGTTAAAGTCATTTTGACTAGGACTAATCTATGTATACTTTCTTTTTTAATGATTTAGTAGAATCTCTCTTCTATACAGTTCTCAACTCCTTTTATTTCAGGAAAGGTCCTGGTATCTTTAAGTGAAATAAATCCCTTCTGGATAATTTACCACTGATTTCTGTCCATTACTATTACCCAAGGACATACTCATAAGTCAGCAATTCAATGGTTAACTACTTTATTTCAGAGGAACCATAAATCAGGAAGCAAAAAAAAACTCTTTAAGAAACTGAAATCTGGAAACAAGAACCTTACTTTCCTAAGACGGAATGAAAGTCAAATAAAGACCAGAAAAGTGTGAATTCCTTAAGTTTGCTCTGAACTATGTAATAGGCTTGAGCCACTCAATATTTTTTCTAGAAGACTTCTGAATGGTTTGCCTATAATATTTGTCTTTGCTGCTCAGCATTTGTCCCCATGCCATATCGTTTGTGGTTGTGACCTTGGTGGTAGGTAGCAGCAGCTTAAGGTGCAGGTAATCCTAGTACTGATTTGTCTGATGAGGCTTTAAACATAGTTGAGGAAAGAAAAAACTAACAAGTAAAGAAAAAGGGGGCAGCTACATCGAAATGAAAGCAGAATTCCAGAGAATAGCAAGAAGAGATAAGGAAGTTTTCTTAAATGACAAAGCAAAGAAATAAAACAGAATAGAATGGGAAATACCAAATCTCTTCAAGAAAATTATAGATTCCACGTGAATGTTTCATGCAAAAATAGGCAGGATAAGAGACAAACATGTTAGGGGTTTAATAGAGGTAGAAGAGATTAAGAAAAGGTGGCAAGAATATACAAAAGAACTACCAAAAGAGATTTTAACATTATTGTTAACTACTAGAGTGTAATTACTGATCTAGAGTCAGATATTGTTTAGGATTAAGTTAAGTAGGCCTTAGGAAGCATTACTGACAATTAGGTTGGTGGAAATGATGAAATTCCAGGGGAATTATTTAAAATCCTAAAAGATGACACTGTTAAAATGCTGTACTAAGTATAACAGCAAATTTGGAAAACTCAACAATGGTCACTGGATTGGAGAAGATCTCTTTACATCCAAATCCTAAAGAAGGGCAATGATAAGGAATGTTTAAATTACTGAACAGTTACATTAATTCCTCATGCCAGTGAGGTTATGCTTAAGATTCCTCAAGTTGCACTTCTTCATCATTGTTTTTTCTGAGAATTACCAGAGAACAGACTGGTTTTCCAAGAGGCAAAGAACTAGAGACCAAATTGCCAACATTTGCTGGATTATGGAGAAAGTAAGAGGTTCCAGAAAAATCCTTTTACTTCTACTTTGTTGATGGCACTAAAACTTTGACTCTGGATCATAACAAAATATGGCAGGCCCTCAGAGATGGGAGTACCAGATCATTTTATTTGTTTTCTGAGAAACCTTTATGCAGGCCAAGAAACAACTGTTAGAACTGAACATGAAACAACTGTTTGGTCTAAGATCAGAAAAGGAATAAGACAAGGTTGCATATTGCCACCCTATTTAACGTACACCCAGAGTTTATCATGTGAATGCCAGACTAGACAAATCAAAAGCCAAAATAAGGTTGCCAGGAGAAATGCCAACTATCCCAGATATACAGATTATACTACTCTGATGGCAGAAATTGAAGAGGAATTAAGAGACTTCTTGATAAGGGTATCAAAGGAGAATCTGAAAGCTGACTTCAAGCTTAATATAAGAAAAATTAATTATCTTGGCAACTAGTCCCATCACTTCCTGGCAAACATGGAAAGTATGTCAAATTTTATTCTTAAGCTCAAAAGATAACTGCAGATGGTGGCTACAGTTAAAAAATTAAATGAAACTTGCTCTTTGGAAGGAAAGCTATGGCAAATCTGGATAGCCTACTAAAAAGCAGAGATATCCCCTTATCAAAGCTATGGTTTTTCCACTAGTAATGAATGGAGTAAGAGTTGAACTATAAGGAAAGCTGAATTCTGTAAAATTGATGCTTTCAAATTGTGGTAATGGAGAAGATTTATAGAGTCCTTTAAACAATAAGACCAAATCAGTCAATACTTAAAGAAATTAATTCAGACTATTCACTGGAAGCTTAAATACTTTGGTCACAAATGAAAAGAACCTCACTGAAAAAAACCCTAATGTGGCAAAAAATTGAAGACAAAAGGAATAGGAGACAACAGAGGCTGAGATGAATAGATGTCAGGGAAGCAGCAAACATGAACTTGTGGATTTCAGTGGAGGATAGAAGGACCTGTTCTGCTATGGATCATGGAGTTACAAAGAGTCAGACATGATAAATGACTGAGCAACAACATCATCTTACTGTATTACTCTTTCTAATGTATTTTTCACTCCAACTCCACTCTTTGGAGTTTCTCCTTATGCAGGACTTTTCCCCTTAAGATGGAATAAAGGATGCTTTTCTAGGGGCTCAAGTAAAACAATATTAGATAATTCTTATTTATAAGTGAAAATAGTTGTGTTAGTTTAGGTCTTACTCCTATAGGTGTCCTGGTAGTTTAGAGCTAAAGTTAGAATAAAATTAAACACTCAATAGCAAAAAAAATAATAATGAAAATAGCTAATATTTATATGGCATCTTAAGATTTACAAAACACTTCACAAATATGATTTCATTTTGTAATGCTGGAGAAACTGGGGTAAGGTAGAGATCAGAGAGTTTTTAATATTTGAGAGGGAGAGATTATGCTGGAGCATGTTGCCCCCAGGGCTAATGTCTCAAAGCATCCAGCATCGAGTGTGAGTTCTCAATGGCATATATATGGCTCTAAATTCAGGTAGATAGACAAACACAAGGGAGTGGAGTCCAAACTCTGGTGAGTGGGAATCTCCAGGCAGGGACCATCAATCTGGTTCTGACAGGTTGGGGGTAGAACCAAAAATTATAAGAAATTGGAAGGACTTAGGAGGTGTTCAACTAGAGTCAGGGAGTCTGAAACTTAGAGATATAGACAATGCAAATTGGGTATCTGAGATAAGATATCTGGAATCTTATCTTCTGGAATGTCAGATCTCCATAGCCCTAATTATCTCAGTTCTAATGAGCAGAAAAGGGGGGTTGCAATCAGGAAGATTGAGGCAGAACAATTCAAGGAACTGAGGCAGGACAATTCAGGGAAACTGAGGCACAATTTGATCTTCACAATCCTAGAAGAAGGAGCTGCTGTTATTCCCATTTTACAGCTAAGGAAGCTAAACCAGACTAGTAGTTAACCAAGGGTCACACAGCTAGTAAGCATACTGGATTTGAACTCTGGTCTTTGAAACTCCACATCCACTGGTTTCTCTGTTGTAATTGCTCAGTTATATCTGACTCTTCATGGCCCCATTTGGGTTTGTTTGTTTGTTTATTTTGCAAAGATACTGGAGTAACTTGCCATTTTCTTCAGCTCATTTTATAAATAAGAAAACTGAGACTCACAGGATTAAGTGATTTCCTCAGAGTCACACAGCTATTAAATGTCTGAATCTAGATTTGAACTCAGAAAGAGGAGTGTCCTTGATGCCAGGGTTGGCATTCTATCCACTACATCACATAGCTCCAGTCTATCTATTGTACTATTTAGCCATATCATTTGATGAGATTAGATTCAGGGAACCAAATGATGAGATTAGGGTTCCTGGTGG
Organism: Sarcophilus harrisii; assembly: GCF_902635505.1. Classification (NCBI taxonomy): domain Eukaryota; kingdom Metazoa; phylum Chordata; class Mammalia; order Dasyuromorphia; family Dasyuridae; genus Sarcophilus; species Sarcophilus harrisii. The sequence goes on from NC_045426.1 coordinate 245,711,409, forward strand.
TCAGGGAGTTAAATGATGAGGTTAGTGGCAGGTTCGGGTTCAGAAAAACAAACGAAGAGGTTTGGCTCCCCTAAATCCCCTTTAAAATTGGTGCAAGGTAGGGAGTCATAGGAACCCCCTTCTGGAGGCACAGAGGTCCTTCATAAAGGAATTTACAAACCCGAAAAGCTAGACTGATAAAAAGAAATTTATTATAGGCATTGGGAAGTCAGACTTTGCTAAGCATGAATAGAAAGGCTGAATTCCTTAGTGGCAAGGTCCTGACAGAGAAGTAAAGTTTCTAGTAGAGAAATCTTGGCAGAGAAGTATAAAGTCTTATTAGGGAAACAGGTGAGGATGATAAAGAGAGGGTCACACTGAAAGAGAATGTTATTCCAGTGGGCAGGGATGGTATATTAGGTCCTTTGCAAGGAGTGAGTTCCAAGTTGGCTCTTTTTATCTACAAGCTAGGGGCAGTTCTTGAGGGGCTGGGTACAGCTTGAGGTGAAATGAATAGAAAATCTTCAATTGAATAGGGTTGGAATTTTCTAACCCAGGACTTAAGCAGCCCCACCTAGATAACAGAATGAAGCTGTTTGTCCTTTGGCAGAGTCTTTACAGAGGCAGGATTCAAGGAGGAAGTCTCCTTGAAGGAGCTTTTCAAGTGCTCTACCTCATGGCTCATTCCCAAAGTCAGAAAAGAGTTTTGGGGCTCCCCTCGTCATATTCAGAACAGGGAACAACAGAAATTTATCCAGAATAAAGCAATGAGTCAGCCAAACATAACTAATTCTCCCACTTTGTTCATGCTGAGGATCTGAAACTTCAGGGAGAGGTTGCCCCTTGTGCTGTGACTATTTTATACTCAGATGATAGGGATAACAATGATCCACACTTTAAAGTCTTTTGAGCCACATTTATTCAAAGAACAATTTCAATATAGGAAAATCTAGGAAAAAAACTAGCCAAACTTTTCTTGAGGAGTTAGGGTTTGGGGTCTTGCTTTCCACCATAAGTTCTATAACAATCTGTTATAGTACTAGGATTTTGCTTCTGCCAATAAATTTCTGACTTTCATATGTCCTTTTTGTTAACTTTTTCCTGGAAACTTAAGCAATTGCTAGTTCAATTATTTTAACAATAGTTGTTGCTTTGCTAATGACTTTTCATTACCTTGTGGGTGGGACATTTTTTAGTAGCAGCCTTTGCTTTAGGAATTTCATTGCCAGATTCCTTCCTGTAGGCAGCAGCCCTCTGAAAGACTTTGTTGTACAATCTCCATATCCTTGTACTTAACAAAATCCTTCCTTGTTTCCTTTCCCACATACTTCCTTTGAATTGGCCCTCCACCATTTAGAATAAAATTTGAAAATGTAAACAATTTAACAAAAAGTGGTAACTAATTCCTAAAAAGGGAACTGGAAATTCCCTACAGGATTTTTGGATCTTATTTAGAATTTTTAGATCTTATTTATATGAAGAGGAAGGACCAAATGCAGAGTTCAAAGAAGTGTGCACTAGAAGGGAGGAGTCTTGTCTCTTAGTGTTAGCTTTGCCAGTTGTTAACTATGTGACCTTGAACAAGTCCATTCACCTTTGTAAACTCTAGTTTCTTCTTCTGTAAAGTGAGAGGTTTGGACAAAATGATCTCATGTTCCCTTGAATTCTAACAATCTATGAATACTTAATGCTCCACCTACTTTTGCTTGTGGATAGGCAAAAGGAAGAACAATAAACAGTAACCGTGAGGGTGGTAGGAAAGGGAGGGTTAGCTTAGGGTTATTTTATGACATAAATATCCTGTTCACAATGTTAGAAAAATATCCTGAGGCTCTGATGGGCTAGCAAAGTGCTGAATGATCCATTGTGAGAATCTACCTGCCCCAAGCTGCTGCCTTATTTTCTACCTACATACTTTGTCACCCCCTACTTTGTTTTAGTAAAATACTTCCACCTCCTGTATCATTGTTTTTGCCAAACTAGGATTATCTCCCAGTTTCTCAGAAACCATGTAAAAGTTTTGAACCTAAAAAAGAGATATGCTAGTGAAGTCATTACTAGTGATGTCATTGGCTCTCCTTTCTCCCCTTTCCTTTGAGCTTCCACTAGAGCCCTGGTTCTTAAATGCCTGCCTGGATTCCTGACTACTCAACAGAGGATTAAGTACATAAACAGTGAATAAAGCAAGAATGGATACCAATAGTCAGGATGGGGGGTGGGGAGGAGGCTAGAAAGTCAATAGAAGAATGAGACTAGAAAAGTCAATATCATAAAATCTCTGTCTAGCTGGGCAAAGGAGGCCTCTTACCTTTGGCAGGGTTGAGCCAGATTATAGACCTCAGTGCTTTTTTTGCATTCAGCTTTAACTGGGGCCCTCAATCCAGAAACATTGCTTCTATGTAGTAGTGTTGAGGGGACCCCGAAGAGTGATGGGGGTCCCAGGCCAGTGGTGTTGCAGGTTTTGTGAAAGAATTCACAGTCCCAGTCTCCAAGTGGTTTTTTTGCAAAAATGGGCTTATTTTCACTGAGCAGTCTCAGTGGGCTAGTTACTGATTAGGAAGTTAGCAAAGATTGGGATAAAGTTTTGATTTTATTTAGCTTTCTATGGTTTGGGGCTAGGGAGCAGTAGAGGGGCTAATTTCCAAATCAATAAGGTGGTGATTGTTTCCCAGGCCAAGATCTCCAAATGAATTGAAGGTAAAGATTATTGTGGGAGTTTCCTGTGGGAACCAGTTAGAAGGGTGGAGAAGGGTTGAGATTCAGGTGGGGATCATTTTAGGAATTTCTCCAGGCCAGGTGGGCCACTTTCCACAAAGATCAGGGGGACACAGAGTTCTATTACAACACTAGCCTGGTTGAAGATATTGATGTCCACTCTTGGAAATAGTAAAGCCTTCCCCCCACTCATACTAAATTCCCTTCACATTCATGGTCCTGCCCAATTACCCTCCAAAATATAACAAAACAAAACAAAACAACACCTGCTTCAGTCCCCATTGTCTTACTTTCACAAACACCTGCCCAGTTGTTCACCCTACAATTCTATTAGAGAGTGATGACTACTTATTATATTATAATAAGAATCGTTTTAGGTATGAGACACGGAAGTCCTTTCCAGTCCTAAATTAGATGTTTCTTTGATCTGAATATGATTTCCAACATAAACAGCTTTTGTGGTTTCCTTGCTTTTTAAGCAGAGTTTTGTCCTTAAAGCTCCAGTGTGTGATCCCATAAGAAATCGATTTTCTTTGGAAGACTTTTCCCACCGATGGACTTACCCCCCTATATTCATTCCTTTGACTGTAGCAGACAGAATGTAGTCAAGTATCATGTTTCTATGAATGCAAATTCTGGAGATACACAAAGGAGTATAAGACCCAAGTCACCACTAGGAGACCTCTAGTAGTTGGGAAAGGGGACAACAAAAATAGAACATTGAAATGGGCTGAGGACTTTGGTCTCCATCTACTGTATGTAGATGCCCATTTTTTCCTTTTTATCTATTAAAATTTTGCTGCTATCACTGTTGCCTCTTCCATTTCCCTACTAGTAGGACTGACTAAAGTAGCTCCAGGAGCTATTTTATGGCAAAGTGTCAGAGTGCTGAGTTCATTGAGAAGAATTTGTCACATCAAATAATTGTCCAGCCTAGTGTGATGGCGTACACCTGCTGCAACAAGGGAGCCTGAGACTTGTCAATCTCTTACCTTGGTACTTCAGAGGAGCAGTAAAGTAAGCTAAGATGGTTAACATCATCAAATTTGGCATTAATATGGTATTGGACCTTTTGTATGTGCAACCTGGTGAAAAAGGGAGACTCAATCTTGAAAGGGGGGGGGCATGATTATCATTATTCAAATGAAGTAAAATCAACAAGTATTGATTAAGTGCTCATTATCTATCAAGCATTGTGCTTAACATAGGAAACATAAATATAAACAAAGGAAAAAACAGCCCCTACCTGCAAGGAATTTACAATCTAATAAATGCAGACAAATACATAAAAAAGAAGCTGAAAAGCTGAAGACTAGAGGAGTTGAAAAAGTCAGAAAGAAGAGCAGAGCCCAGAAGAAAGGAAGGATCAAACATGGTCAGCCATGATTTCTGGAACTGACATATCATAGAAAGGTGTTGCAAAGGCAGTGTGATCATTAGGAAAATACCTAACATTAGCTTTGATTAAACTGAATTTGAGGGAGACCTGGTAGTGACTTTTAGGGACAGGGAGAGGATCCATACTGACTTTGATAGAAATATATTACTTTGTATAAATGTGGTTATATTTTAGTTATATATTTAGAACAGACTAAGGATAAAAACAATGTTAAATCATATTTTGATTTAATATAGAAATGTATTTATCCTAAATCTTTCTAACTCTTTAGGATAGTTTGGGATTTTACAATGTTAATTTATCCTTCTCACATCCATTGTTAAGAGAACACTTTGTCCTTCCCTTCTTACTTTGAGTGATCTAAAGAACTAGACCCAGTTTACCATTAGTAACTCTCTAGCATTAGGAAAAAGGAAGGAAGTGTCATAAATGAGTGACATGTTTTTGATCTCAGCAGGATGTGGATGCTTCTCTTTGTGCATTCATAGTGTTGGTTAACTAGACAAACAAGCCTGCAATAGTAGCAGTGTATTTACTTCTTTGTTGTTTCATACAAGATGGTGCCAGCAATAGTTCTAGCAGCTGAAAGAGCCAGTAGGTGCCAACAAAAGACAGAATAATTAAGGGAATGAGAAAACTAGAGTTTGAGACCATATCATGCATAGCACCACTTACCATGCCAGCAAGTTAATGAATGAAAATGAAAAAAACATTTCCCACTGTGCTAAGTTCTAGGGACACAAATAGAAAATGCTGGACAGACTAGTGAGTCTCAAGGAATGATACTCTAAAGGTTTGGGGGCTGGAGGTGGGGAGACAACACATTGAAGAAAGTTCAACTTCAGGGCAGATGGAAAGTTCCAAAAGTCCTAAGGATTTTGCAATGGTACAAATGACAAAATACAGAAATCCTTAGATTTCTTGAGTAGTTAAGATGGCAGTGCCTGGGGATCGAGGGGCATAGAAGCAAGGCAGATGTTAAGGCAAAGAGCCTTATCCTCCTTCATATCATCAGAAAAAATGGAGTTATTAACCTGCATCTCACTCAAATGCTCTGAGCAGTCAAGTAGCCCAAGGCAAAAGAGAAGGTAAAGGGGTAGGGTATCTCTGGTGATGGTAGTGGTCTTATTGTCCAACCATCCAAAGGGGAAGATTAAGTTCTGGGACAGATCAGGTTGGGGGGGAGGGGGAGAGAGAGAAACAAAAGTAGATTTCATACTGTCCCCAGCCCCTGGGATAGCAGCTCTTCCCCTGTCAAATTGTCCTGATTGGGTTCTGGGCATGAATCTGCAAGAGCAGCAAGAAGATGGGAGAAGATAATGGAGCTGAGAGCTCCTGCTAGGAGATGCTTTTCCCGTATTGGGTCATCTTAAATAAGTTCACCTTTCTTCATTAAAGGAAAAAAAAAGTACAGATATCTGTTGTTTTTATTTTTTATATCATCTCCATTTCCTGATATATCTCTTCCCTTTTGCTTTCCAGAGATACATCCTGTGTGTGTGTGTGTTTTTTAAAGGAAAAAAGAGGAGGGGAATTGAGCAAATCTTTACAATACACTTTAAAAAGATCTAATATATGCAATGTTCCACAACCAAAGAATAAGAGAGTATGCCTTGTCATATCTTTTCTTTTAGGCTATACTTGGACATTACAATTTTGTAGCATTCAGTTTTATTTCAGTTATTATTGTTCTTTGTTTGATAAAAATTGTTTTTAATTATGCATTAGAAAATAATTTGCAAACACAGCTGTTTCCCTGTATAAATAAGGTCATAGAGATTATAAAAGAACCAATAAATCCAGTGCCTATACCTTATTCCTTTTAATATACATTAAATTTAATATTGTAGTAGCAACATTGCCTTACTTGTCTCTATCCCTTTCTTTATTTTCTTTCTCCTTTGTTTTTTTTTAAAAAATTCTATTCATGTGGTTTTTTAAAAATTTCCATTCTTCTCTTTTTTTCTAACACTATTGCAATGCTCCCTTTCCCAACCCTCCCCTCTTCCAAATAAAAGGTGGTTTCTGTGACAAGAATATAATCAAACAAAACAGATTTGTTTTTTAATTATCATATATAGAAATGTATGTCTTGTTTTGCATATATATGTGTGTATATATATATATATATGTTGTGCACATATATATATATATATATATATATATATGTAGAAGATCAGTTTTCCTGAGTCATTTCATCGATTAGTTTAAACATTTTTCAATGTTTTTCCCTTGTAATGTTTTTGATTATTGTATAATAGTTCTGGTTCTTCTCATTTCACTGTGCATCAATTCATTCAATTCTTCCTTGATTTCTCTGAAATTTTCTTATCAGTCAATCAATACTTACATGCCTACAATGTGTCCATAAGAGTTAAACCTTGAAGATAACTGGTAATTTAAGACTCTTCTTCAGAATTCAGTTTACCTACAAAGCAGTCTGGACAGATTGGATAATTTTTTTGAGGGGGGAAGGGAATGTAGAGGATATTAAGAGGTTCTATTTACATAAATTCAGTCAACTAATTTATCTTTGTTGTCATCACCATCCAATAGCCTCAGGAATGTCTTCCTGAAAGGAGGGTCTTACTAGCTTTAAGAAAATCATATCTGTATATATGTTTAGTTTTTAATGGATTCTTGGAAGTTCCAACGTCCTTATTCCAGCTGTATAATAATTGTACATGGACAGGGCCAGCCACTGAGATTTCAAAGGGAAATAATGCAATCTAATGTAGATTCCTGAAATTTCAGGATTGTTTTACAACTGTCCTGAGGAAACTGTTTTAATTAAATATTGTTTGTTTCTTAATATGAGATCTGAAAAAAAAAATAACTACAATTTTACCATTTATAGTGATTGTTTGCTTTTATGGACTCACTTGAAAAGACAATGCTAACATTTCCAGGACCCCAGAAACATTCCTGGAATTGAGAATGTGAACAATTATGCCAACTGTTCCTTCAGTTTCTACTCTCACCCTTAAATTATGGATTGAGAACTGAACTTCTTTCTCTGTAGCTTCCAGTGAGAGGCTGGTGAAGAGCCTAGAGTTCAGATCCCAGGAACATTTCCTAAACCACTGAATAAAGAACTGCCGTTGGTGTGTGGGAAATAGAGCTCCCATTCCGGTCTAGAAGAATCTGGATTTCTTGGTTTTTAGTGTTGCTTTATATTTTTCCCCAGCGTAGTAAAGCAGAATCGGGTCCTTACAAAAACAGCTCTCACGGTGCCTCCAGGAACACAGGAGGGCAGCGGAGGCACATGCCTTTAGCAGCTCTCTGCCTTGCCATGGCTCACTGGCATAGGGCCCTGGTAGTGGCAGCCCAAGCGTGCTCAGGCTGACAGCAATACCTTTCTCAGCCTAGGGAAGAAGAACTCAGGTCCTATTCCTGCCAGTTGTCATCTCCTGGCACCAGGTCCAGAATGGGCAGAATGGGCAAAGGATACAAGTCCCTGCGTCATTCAGTGGTCAGAGGCAGCAAGTGGGCAGGCAGCATAGACATGGGCCTTGGTCTCCTGGCAGGGGATCAGCTGGCTCAGACACAGACCCCAGGAGCAGCAGATAGTGGAGTACTCCCAACATCGATGGCAGCTGAAGAGGTATTGGAACTTCTGGGAGGGGGCTGGCTTATGGTGACAAGGGGGAGAGGAAAGTGTCTAATCAGGCCAAAGAATACAGAGGGCAGTCACTGGGCTCCTAACAGGGGGGAGTCGGTGTGGGGCAGTCTTCTGAGCTGTGATGAAGAACACTGACTATGCAGGAAGTGCCACCATTTTTTGTAGACCCAGGGTACCTGGAGCTACTGCTGCTTACTGTCATCTTTTTACATCAAGAGACCCACTGTGAAAGGAAAAGATTAGGTCTTACTTACCACATGAATCTTATCATTTAGACCAGGGATCCTCAAATTTTTAAAATAGGGGGCCAGTTCGCTGTCCCTCAGACTGTTGGAAGCAGGACTATAGTAAAAACAAAAACTATGAACAAATTCCTATGCATGCTGCATATATCTTATTTTGAAGTGAAGAAACAAAACGGGAACAAATACAATATTTAAAATGAAGTAAAGTTAAATCAACAAACTTATCAGCATTTCAATGGGAACTATGGGCCTGCTTTTGGCTAATGAGATGGTTAATGTCTGATTCCATATTTGTCACTGCTAGTCGTAACAAGTGATGCAAGTGTGCATCCGTTAGTCTTGATCTGGTTGGAGATTTCAAATGTTTCATTCCAGAAAAAGTCTGTTCACAGACATAAGTGCTGCCAAAGATGGTTGCCATTTTGAGTGCATGGTTCCTGAGATGAGGATATGTCTCAGAGGGGAGAGATACATAGAAATTATGAAGGTTGCTTGACTTAAATGCATCTTTCAGAGAATCACAATTCTGCAGTTCAGCCTGTTCCATTTGGTAAATTGTGTATGCACATTTTCAATGTCAATAGAAAATGGGTTATGGAAAAGCTGTATGTCCTGTTCATGGAGATGAAGCTCTTTAAATCTAAATTGGAACTCCTTTTGCAATTTTTCCAGTGAATCCACACATGTTTTGTTTGGGAATGCAATCAGCATTTTTCTGCTAACAGATTTTGAGTTTTGGGGAAATGGCAGAAGTTTTCCTCCTTCACTTGTTTGATGAGGAGGCCGAATTTTACTTCAAATGCTTTGACATGTGATTGCATATCACAGATGAGCTTCCCCTTTCCTTGAAGTTGCATATTGAAATTGTTGAGTAGCTCTGTTACATCTGTCAGAAAGGCAAGGTGCCATTTCCATTCTGCATCATTGAGCTCTGGTACTTCTTTGTTTTTTGAAAGCAGAAAAGTTGTAATCTGTGGAAGTAAGTCATAGAAACGTTTCAAAACTCTCCCTCTACTCAGCCAATGGACTTCTGTGTGATATAGAACATCTTCATGCTCAACATTTAGCTCAGACAGAAATTCCTGAAATTGTCTGTGATTTAGGGCATTAGCTCTAATGAAGTTAACACAAGATACCACAATTTTCATAACAGAGTCCCACTTCAGTGATTTACTACACAGCACTTGTTGGTGGATGAGGCAGTGTATGGCTATTGGATGAGAATGGTTATGTTTGTCCATCTCTTGTTTAATGTGAGCAATTACTCCTTTCTTAGACCCCACCATTCTAGGAGCACCATCAGTTGTCACACTGGCTAGTTTAGCCCAGTCCAGCTCCAAACCATCCATAGGTTGGCAAACCTTTTCATAGATATCCTCTCCTGTAGTTGTTCCTTTGATGCGTCTTTCAGAGAGTCACAATTTTGCATTTCAGCCAGTTCCATTTGGTAAATTGTATCCACATTTTTAATGTCATCTGAAAGACATTGCAACAAGCTCTTCTATGACTTCAAAATAATCATTTGTCCCATGAATAAAAATTAGAAGTTGTGCAGGATCACGAACATCATTACTTTCGTTGAGTGCCAAGGAAAAATATGAAATTGTTTTTATGGAGTTTTGCAGATGCTGATGCAGATTGTCTCCCATGTCTTCAATCCTCCGTATTATTGTACTAAATAAGTTGGCCTACTCTGGACACATCTCTTTGGCAACAGAAAGAAGGCATTCTTTAACAAATTCTCCCTCCATGAATGGTCTGCCAGTATGTGCTATTAGCTTGGCAACTTGAAAACTTGCTCGCAGTGATGAAATATTTAGCTGCTTTTGCTTCACAAAAGTATTTTGCTGAGTTGTCAATGTATTTTTCAGTTTTAATATTTTACCTTTTTTCACTTCTCCAACCAAACAATCATATTTCTCTTTATGTTGAGTTTCATAGTGTCCATGCAAATTATATTCTTTGAACACAGACACTATATTCTGACATATCAGACATACAGCTCTTTCCTTGTACTGCATGAAAAAGTAATCATAAGTCCACTGTTCTTTGAATATCCTATACTCCGAGTCAATTTTTCTTTTTCTTGACATCATAATTTCCTAGGGATTCCAAATTGCTATTAGTAAAATACATATATATATATATACATATATATATATATATATATATATATATATATATATATATATATATATACAATGCTACAAAAACAATATACCAGCAATGACTTTGCCCACACAGAGACATACAGACTGCAAAGCCCAACTTCCTCCAAGCTGCCTCTGCGCTGTGATGCTTCCGTTTCCTGCTCTCTCTCCCCCCCGGCTCTTTGTGCTCCTGCTTCCAACCTCCACTGCTGCAGTGAATTCCCCCTGCAGCGGCCGTGACATGCACAGCATGCACTGTACATCCCCCGCGCCTGTCTGTTGTGGTGGCTGCTGTTACTGTACAAGGCTACGGGCCGTCAGTTCTCCGTCTTCTGCATCTCTCTCCCTTCCCCACACCACACACCTTGGACTGGGAACTCACCTCACCTTGGTATTGCCTCACACTCTGTCTCTGCCGCCTCAGCCCAGTGCCGAAAGTGTGCATTGCTAAGGCAAGTTTAGGCTGAACATCACTTCCAGTCTGATTTTTCCATAACCCGGTGGACCGCATAAATATCCTCAGTGGGCCACATCTGACCCGCGGGCCGTAGTTTGAGGACTCCTGATTTAGACTCAAGAAATAATTTTCTGGAAATCTCCAGATTGGACCATTTCTTGAGAGAACTTGGTTTTTTTGTTTGTTTGTTTGTTTTGCTTTTGTTATGCTTCTCTTTTCATTTTATTTTCTTCCTTCTTCAGTGCTTTCTCTGTCAGAGAGATGGCAGCTCCGTCAGGTTGATTAGTAACAGTGCTCATATGATTTCAGTGATGATGGATCTCTAAGAACCTTAAGGACCTAAACACCTAGGAGTGAGGGGGTTGTGGCAATATCCCAACTCCTCCCTCCATACAAGATATGTGAGTTTTTCCTTAAAAGGTGATGAAATGAGGGCAGCTAGGTGGTGCGGTGGAAAGTACCAGCCCTGAAGTCAGGAGGGCCTGAGTTCAAATTTGATCTCAGACACCTAACATTTTTTAGTTGTGTGACCCTGGGCAAGTCACTTAACCCAAATTGCCTCAGGGGAAAAAAGGTGATGAAATCTTGGTTAATTCAGAGGAATGAAGATTCAGACTGTTTATATCACTTTTTCATTTTCTGAGTGCAAAAGCAGCAGCTATAAGGAGCTTCAGGGTACTCTACTATTTCACCCATGGATTATGATCAGTATGTATGGGAGGGAAGGGCACTTTACTCAGCTTATTTTTTTAATTGATTGACAAATTTGTTAATTTGTACTTTATCTCTTTTGCAAACTGAGAGCATTTAGAGACACAATTTACCTGAAAGTCTATTTCTTACATCTTTCTTCCTGCCATTTGTTCTTCAATAACATTGGTCTCCTGGCCATTTCATGAATGAAAAATTCTATCTCATGGCTCTAGGAATTTTCTCTGATTGCTTTCCCCTCTGCCATTACATGAGTACACATATACATACATATACATATATGTATGCATGTATATATGTAAGACAGAGCCTAGACTGTAGTAGGTACTATATAAATGTTTAGTGTGTTTTCCCCAAAATTTTCTATTTATCTTCAATATAGCTATATGTATTTGTTTGTATGTTTTCACCTCTATTAGAATATAAGCCACTTAAGGTCAGAGATTGTCCTTGGCCTCTTTTTGTGTCTCCAGTGGTTAGCACAGTATTTGTCACATAGTAGATACTTAATAAATGTTTATTTATTAATTGTTTTGGATACATCCCAAATGTTTTGGTATGATGTCTTATTATTGTAATTTTTTCTAGCAAAAGTATTGTTTCTATTATTTTTTTCTTCTTTCTATTGAATCTTTAGGATTAAATTATTTAGTCCTTTTCAAAGTTTGAATCCTTTTCTAGAAGCCTTTTATTGATTACAATTTTATTACATTTCAGTAATTAAAGTATGCCTTTAATATTTCTGCTTTTTAGCATGTGTTTATAAAGGTTTTTTTTTTTTTTTTTTAATCTCCTGTACTTAGGTTCTGTAAAGGGTGTCATTCATACCTTAGCCATATGCAAGTCTTATTCAGGAATTATCAGAAACTATTATAACCACCTTTATAAAAATTTCAGGCAGGGCCTTGATTTTTTTCTTATATATATTTTGGTTTGATTTGTGTTAAGTCTGAAAGGTACTTATTAAGTTTCCCCAACTATAATAGCTTTGCTTTCTATTTTTTTTGTTTAATTTGATTAACTTTTTTACAAGTACTTAGATGCTATACTAATCATTACATTACATTCATTATATTGCCAATCAATATATATATTAGTAGTTGATATTATTTCATCATTTATGGTTGGAAATATCCATTATCTGTGGATATTTTTCTAATTTACTATTGTCTTGACTAAGATCATTATTGCTCTCCTGCTTTTTAAAAAATTGCCTGAGTCAATCGAATCTATTTTCATTTTAACCCTATGCAAATCTTTGTATTTCAAGTATATTTCTTATTAATATAATGTTGAATTTTATCTTCTAAATTATTATGTTTTTCCCTTTTATGGATAAGTTCATTTCAATCACATTTACTGTTAAAATTTTTAATTATGCAATTTCCACCATCATATCCTCTTAATTTTTTCTTTCTCTCCAAATCAACTTTTTAAAAAAGAGTGGGGACTGGAAAAAGGGAAGGAATCTGACCAAAATTAAAAATCTATAATTAAAGTGGTCTATTCATATTCCTCTTCTCTCTTTACCAAATCTAGATCCCAGAATCTATTTCTTACGCCTTATTTTCTTTTTAATCACACTTTATATTCAGCTCCCCTAAAATGGGGTTTGTTTTGCTCATAATTTTTTACCACCCCTTCTTCTTTCTGTGTGTGTGTGTATGTGTGTGTGTGTGTGTGTGTGTGTGTGTGTGTGTGTGTGTTTTCATGTGTCTGTGTGTATATATCTATAAATTCATTTTTTTTCCTCTTTGGGACATAGAAAAGTGAAGTCATAAAATAATCACCTCTTCTGATTCCTTTTTCCATGTTATGTACTCTTCTCATAAACGCCATTTAAATGAAATAGGAAAATCATCATCATTTCTAACTCATTTTTTCTTTAGTGTATTCCTTTTGTCTCCTTTTTCTTTTCTTTACTAAAACCAATCAAACAAAATATAAATACATCTTGACTCTGTGTGTATCTTAACATTTAAGTCTGCCTATGATCCTTGAGGTACTGAAATTCCCAAGGGACATTTTTCTCTTCTCCCTCATTAGATTCATTGTAAACAATGTAAGCCCTTTTCAATTGCTCAGAAACCTTTCTAAATTTCTTTTGATGCTTGTGTTTGTATTTCAATGTTTAACGCTGGTTACTCTGAGATTCTCTACTCCATTAAAAATTCACTTTAGATTCAGTTTTTCAGGGCAGTTAATTCTTAGTCATAAACCCCATTTTTTGCATTTATAGCATCACATTTAAAGTTTTTCATTCCTTTGTAGTAGTTGCTGCCAAATTTTGTGTAATCCTGACTGTAACAGTTCCTTGATATTTGAACTCTTTGTTGCTACTTGCAGTGCTTTGGAGTTTGGCAGTGACTTTTCTGGGTATCTTAGATTTGTTGGGTGGGAGTGTTTTCAGGTGATGATTAGTAGATTTGTTCTATTTTAATTTCTCTAACAAAATATTCTAGAATAAATACTCCTTTGGCAAAGCTCAATCACTTGACTTTCACTTAACTTTTCACTTGGCTGTTATTGAAATTGAAACTGTCCTAGAAAGTTCAGTCTCACTTGAACCATAAAAAGTAGAATGAGTCTTAGAATTATGAGTGATTTTCTTTCAGTAGAAAGGCAACATGGCATATTAGAAGAGATGTCCAGACAGACTCAGGAAGAGCTTTCTTTTTAAAGTCCTGACTCTAACATATATTATGTGAATCTGGATAATATTCAGTGGTCATCTGCCTACTGTATATCAGATACTATTATAAGTGGTGTAGATATAAATACAAAAAAAAATAGTCCCTGTCTTCAAGGAGCAGCAAGGTGAGGGGAGATAACCCTCAAAAAAAGGTTGAAAAGAGAAAGAGGATATGGTAGAAAAGTCGAAGATATCCAAAATGAGTGCAATCAGGTGGAATACAATTTGGAATAGATGATGAAAAACGTTACCCAATTCATGAAAATTAAATTAATGAAAAAATAATTCTATAATTATATGAGACAACATGAAATATTAAAACACAGTTAAATGATTGAAAAAATATCAGAAACGCAAAGTGTCTATTATCAAAAACAAATAACCTGGAAAACATTTCAGAGAAACCATTTAAAATTTATTAGATTTCCTGAAAACCATAACCAAATAAACAATTGGGACACTAGATTTAAAATTTTTTTCACATTTTACAGAGAGATTAAATTATTTGTCCAGGGTCTTTTGATTCCAAATCCCATTGTCATTTTTATTACAATACACTGCCTCCTTGATCATTCATCTACATTTCTTTCCTAAAGTTCCTAATTCCTTTTTGAACAATGTCTCAAGAAAATTAACTCATTTTCAAAGGTAGCATAGTGACCATAACTGATGAAAGCCAGGCTCAAGTTACTATTTAACTGAGATTTATTTTGATATGTTTGTGTTGTCACAGGTTCCCCAAAAATATAATATTGACTTTTCCACAAAATCACAGAAGCTCGGAGACATCTAGTACAACCTATATCTGGGGAGTCATTCGTTCTCCAACTTCTCTTAGATGTATCCTCAAACAATGATTTGTCCAGTTCATCATAGACAATGCTCACATAATGGAATAATGCCAATGAATACCACCAATAGGAAGAAAGGAGTCATTGTCTTTGAAATGAAGCTGAATACAATTGGTCAGTGTGACTAACTTGCTTCTAAGAGCCAAAAAAACATTCAGTGTGGTAGAGACTTATAAGTTTACTCAGCACTGTTGTGTTGATTGGCTTGACATGAAGGACATCAGAGTTATTGTCACTCCTTTTTGTTCTGGTACCATGAGAAGGCAAGATACATCGGATCAATGCAGATACATCAATACCCCATGTATTAGAAATGCTTTAGTGCAGAAGGTGCTAATAACTAAAGCAGTTAAATCATTAGTGTGCATGTAATGGACTGAATTTATGAATGTTTTTATTATGTGCTGGCATTATGTTATAATCAAACTGGACATGGATCTTATTTATAATTATGGTCTTCATAATAATTCTTATCAATGTTAGCATATACTCAAAAGACAATTCTGAGAAATAGTTTCATCTCTAAACCTAGATTAGATAAAATAAGAGCTAAATGAAGAACTAAATGGTATCTAAAGAGGAAAATCATGAAAGAACTTGAGATCATTGAAAATCTTCACTTAACACAAACTCCAGAAATGAAATTGTGATTAAAAACAATTTCATGTTGCAAATGATTTTTTTTTCGCATTTTTTAAAACAGTTTTTTATTTACGAGTTATATGCATGGGTAATTTTACAGCATTGACAATTGCCAAACCTTTTGTTCCAATTTTTCCCCTCCTTCCCTCTACCCCCTTCCCTAGATGGCAGGATGACCAATATGTGTTAAATATATTAAAGTATAAATTAAATACAAAATAAGTATACATGTCCAAACCATTATTTTACTGTACAAAAAGAATCAGACTCTGAAATATTGTACAATTAGCCTGTGAAGGAAATAAAAAAAATGCAGACAGGCAAAAATATAGGGATTGGGAATTCAATGTAATGGTTCTTAGTCATCTCCCAGAGTTCTTTCGCTGGGTGTAGCTGGTTCAGTTCATTACTGCTTCATTGGAACTGATTTGGTTCATCTCATTGCTGAAGAGGGCCACGTCCATCAGAACTGATCATCACATAGTATTGTTGTTGAAGTATATAATGATCTCCTGGTCCTGCTCATTTCACTCAGCATCAGTTCGTGTAAGTCTCACCAAGCCTTTCTGAAATCAACCTATTGGTCATTTCTTACCAAACAATAATATTCCATAATATTCATTTCCACAATTTATTCAGCCATTCTCCAATTGATGGGCATCTACTCAGTTTCCAGTTTCTGGGCACTACAAAAAGGGCTGCCACAAACATTCTTGCACATACAGGTCCCTTTCCCTTCTTTATGATCTCTTTGGGATGTAAGTCCAGTAGTAACACTGCCAGATCAAAGGGTCTGCACTGTTTGATAACTTTTTGAGCATAGTTCCAAATTGCTCTCCAGAATGGTTGGATATATTCACAATTCCAACAAGGTATTAATGTCCCTGTTTTCCCACATCCCCTTCAACATTCTGGATTATCTTTCCCTGTCATTCTAGCCAGTCTAACAGGTGTGTAGTGGTATCTCAGGGTTGTCTTAATTGTTGCAAATGATTTTGAAGAAGAGATTAACATATTTAAACTGACATTTTGAAAAATTTCTCTTTAAGTTTGATGGCAGTAATATAACTAACCAACCAACTATGCTACTTGATGAAGCTATTGAATATCTTTTGAAAGGCATTGGTAGATTACATCAATATGTAGTTGGAACATGCAGTAAAAAACTTGTACCTTCTATATCATCCAAATAAAAGTGACAAAAAGAATCACAAAAAAGGAATATAGAAAACAAAATATATATTGGAAAATTTAGATTCCCTTAATCAGCAATTAGAAACAAAAGAGTCAAAGTATCACAAAGAACAAAATAAACAATTTGACATCAACCAGAAACTTTATTATAGAAACTTAAGAAGCAAAGCAAAGAAGAGAATCTCTAAAGAAAGAAGATGTGAAAGTTTTCTGTTCATTTACATGGTTGCAAGATATAAAACATATTGAAAAGGCAAATTAAATCAAATATAAAATAGAAAGCTTGGGGCACAATTAATATAATGAACAATGGAAGCATTACATCAAGGGAAATTCTAGCTTCTTTCCCAAATTGGAACATGTCAGGGCTGAAAAGGATACATAATTATTGGCTCAAGTACTTACTTTGCCAGCTTCCTCTCAGAGGCAAGCCTGAACCCAACTTTTTTTGTTTTTCTTTTTGTTTTTTAACAGAAAGCATCTAAATCTACTAGGAAAAGATTGGAACATCAATGATCCATCTAAATACAGGTTAATTATGTGTTCATATACTTCATACAACGCATTCAGAGCTTGTATTATTAAAAAAAAAAAACACTCTAGACACTTAGAAGAAAAAGAACCGAAGAGTAAAAACATGTGCCAAACAATCCCTAGAACATAAAGAACAATTTATTTGTTTGATATTTATCATATTCATGTATATATGTGTAAATGTATAATGTGAACATAATGAACATCCTTGAAATATTTAGCATTCGCATCAATAATTGATTTTATTTTAAGTATTTCATCAGCACAATAACATTAAGGAAAATTATGTAAAATGTACCATCTTTCATGTAGAAAGTATAGACCTTTGTCATTTTGCTTAGTTTTAAACACATTATCATTTCAGATTTTTGATTTTGTGTCCTGGTGACTTTGGATAGTGTGTGGCATATAGTAGGTGCTTAATGAATGTTTGTTGATTTATTGATTATTTTTAAATAGAAATTAGTATATTTAACAATATCTTAATAATCATATCAAATTATATGGCTCTATTAATCTCTTAGAATTTTTCTCCTATCATAGAAAAATGTTATTTGGATTTGATAAATATAGAATTCTTAATGTATAAGAAAAGTAAAGATGGAATGTTCCAAATTTGAATTTGGAGTTCAAATTGAACCAAAGAATGAAAACAATATTTTCTTTTTAATTGGTGATCTTCATATTAAGCAATGAAACTGTTAAGGAAAAAGTTGCTGCTATGCATATTAGTATTGGTATGCTGAAATCACAACTTAATGGGGATACATTAGAGATAGCCATGTTTAAAATAATTAATCGCAAAAAACC
Organism: Sarcophilus harrisii; assembly: GCF_902635505.1. Classification (NCBI taxonomy): domain Eukaryota; kingdom Metazoa; phylum Chordata; class Mammalia; order Dasyuromorphia; family Dasyuridae; genus Sarcophilus; species Sarcophilus harrisii. Next base: position 245,729,410 of record NC_045426.1, read on the forward strand.
CCATACAATATTAATGAAACACAAGATTATCCCCACAGAATGATGAATACTTCCTCATAAAAAAGGAGGAAAAGAATTCATAAGAATTCTCAGAGTACATGATAATATACAGGTTAAAAGCTCGTAAAAATACTTTTGCAACAAACTAACATCACTTCAATAATAGAGTTCGATAATAGTTATATTCCACTGGATTTGTCAAAACTAACTGAAAGTGGTTTACTTCTAGGTGGAGTACAAGAATGGAATCCATAAGTACTTCACTTAGATAACATAAGAGTTTATTATATGCCAGGTACTATGCTAAGCACTTTACAATTATTACCTCATTCAATCCTCACAACAACTGGGAAATAGATTTAATTATTATCCCCATTTTGCAGATAAAGAAACTAAGACAAACACAAGTTCAATGACTTGCCCAGGTTCACACAGCTAGAAAGTATCTGAGATTGGATTTGAATTCATGTCTTCTTGATGGTAAGGTCAATGCTCATCCATTGTATCACCTAACTGCCAATTGTACCACTTGGCTACCTTGATAGTTCAGTGGATAAACAAATAAAATTATTTTAAGAAAAAAAGAATCAAACAAATGATTGAATGATGTGGTTTTCTTTATTGAACTGGAAGGAGTTATGATTGAAATTCAGGATAAAGTCATAGCTACTAGAAATTATAGATGGCCTATCCTTAAGGAGCCTAGATTTGTTTATCAATGAAGACTTTGCAAGGGCATGGTAGAAACTTTTTAAGAAGCAAAGATTTAGCATCAACCAAATGCTTAGAACAAAATAACCTGATCAATACACATTCCCTATCTTTCACATACTGTTAAGTGAAAATTCCTTGTTTGACCTCAGATATCCTTCAAAAGACTACAGATAAACCATCGTGAAATTGGACTATTTTCTCAGAACTAATGAAGAATTAATCTCATGGGATAACACTTATCCACAAAAACTTTTAAATAATGTTTTCAATAGATGTTGCCATATTAAATATGTCATAATCCTTAACTTTGTGGAGAGAAAAACTTCCAAAATCTAGATATCTAACAGAAGAATTCAGAATCATATAGAACAAGAAGAGATACCTGCCTGATCCAAGACTTGTTCCAAAACTGCTTTCAATAATCATTTTATATTCTAATATTTCATAAAATTATTTTATTTTAGAGAAATTTTACCTATCGGTGAAACTGTTCACTGAATATTGCTGTATAAAATTAATATCAGAATAGCAACTTATACTAGGACTGCTTTTATCTGAATTTAATTGAAAAAAGATAAGAATGAGATGAAAAGCAAAATGATACAAGGATAGAAACTGGACCTCGAGAACCTTGGGTACAATACAAGCTATCATTTTTGCAACTTAATCTTAGTTGCCTATTAAAATAAAAAGTTAAAATGACTTGCCTGAGATAATACACTACAGCTTGTATGTGTCAGAAGAGGATTTGAATCCACCTCTTGCTGGATTTGACTCTAGTTCTCACCAATAACAATGATAACAACTAATGAAAATAGCAACTCCTTAGTTCCATCAATTTTCTTTCCCTTTACACTTAGGGACTAGAATAAGAGAAATGTATCTCATGAAACAAGAATTTAATAACATAGCCATGAGTTTATTTCTTTGGGTCAATGTAGTTTGTGCTTTAAAAAAATAAAAAGGCTTACTAACAATTCAAGGAAGACAAATTACACCCAGAAGACTGAAACTGTTTAGTCAGAAAATGTCAAAACAGTTGGTCCCTAAGGATATCATACTGATGTATATTGTGAAGGACAATTTCTTAAAAGTGAGCTCAAGGCAGATTTCATCTGGGTAGAATTAGGGATAATGGGGGAATTTTTTTCTGAGGTGTATTTCCTAAGACTCAAGGCTGACTTCATTGAAGAGATTATCCAAAAAAGATTTGAAGAAAAGCTTATTATAATGGGAGATATCCTTTAGTGTATTCTTTAGAATGGGATAGGAAGTGGACAGAATTTTGCAAGATAAAAAAAAAAAAAAACCCAACTTTAACAGAACACTGTTATTCATGTTTTAAGAAGCAAAGATAAATCTTGGCTCATTCTTGAATAATCTCATAGTACAAAATGTCAATAAAAATATCCATTTATTCCTTAAGTCTAATTTGTTTTTAATTTTGTGATGGCATAGATCTAAGTTCCCTGGTTCTGTGTATCTTTATCTAGGAACAGATAATTCAGTCTATTTTGAACTAAAACTATTTATGCTAGTTGTTTGGACTATCCATTCTCTTTCAATTATCATCCAAGAAATTTGTCTTTTTCTCATCCTGAAGGAAAACCTTTTCCCTTTTAGTTTTGTTGCCTCTATCAAATGGGAAAATATGTGTTCTCCTTGATTTTATTAGTCTTTAGCAGTAGAAATATGCTGCTAAATGTTTTAACAACTGGTTCCCTTAAAAATATTAGCATGAAACAGTTTTAAGTTTAATCTGAATGATTAACATTTTCTCCATCACTTTCTTAAGTCTAGACAATCAACAAAGCAATAAATCAAGTCCTATTTGGTAGTCTTTGCAAATTTCTGAGGTGTAAATGTTCACACTGAAAATTAAACAGATGATTCTTGTCAGCCAGTTTGAGCTGGCTCAAGCACACCCCTATTTTAACCTGAAAATCTACCCCAGGGGAGAGAAAAATTAGCAAGAGGGAAGGAATGGGAAAAACAAGTCAGAAACAAAACATATAGAAAATTAAAACAAAGAAGTGGAATAAAATTGTGTTTCAGGTGATTTTAAAAAAGTGTGCCTGATTTCTGACAAGGTAGTAATAAAAATAGATACCGTCTAGAGAGTCACACAACTCTTGCCTAAAGGCAACATGCTTAATGCAACATCACACCATTAAACATAAATGTACTAATTGACAGTGTTCAAGAACTGAAACAAAATGTTCAAAGATCTTGATATTGAGATAATGACCGTAGATGACATTACTATTCCTCTTTTAAAGTTTAACAGTAATAATAATAGCAAGAAAATTGTAGATTTGAATATAAAAAGAAAATAGATTTGTTGTATTTATAGTAATTTCTGAATGAAAATATAGCTATTTTCACTATCATATGACAATTTTATAAATAGTGGTCATTCAGAATTATCAAATGCTTATTTTATAGACAATAATTTAATAAAAATAATAAAGTAGTTGTGAATAAAAAGCAAAATAACTATGAATAAAAGATAAAGATCTAAATGGAGACTAATGACATCCTAAATAATGAGTAGGTCATAGAATAAATTATAGAATTAAAAATATTATTTTAAACATAATCATAAGTGTGAAACAACATACTGAGGCATAGGGTGTGTTCAGGGAAGCCTAGTACCTCTGGGGTGAGGGCTACAAAGCCTTTACAAGGCAGCTTTCCACTTTTATTATCTACCTGATCTACCCAACTCTCATCCAAAAAGCTGTAGCATGAATAGCAGCCACATTCTAGTAAATCATTTTGTTAGATAGGCTAAATCAGGTTAAGGGTAACCAAGGGGTCTCAGAGTTTGGTTGGCCACTGAAGACACCAAGATCATCTGCCACATCTTGAATCATCACCAGTCAAATTGACTCTGTCCTGCCACTGGACAGTGATGAGACTGGAAGAGAGAATGAGGTTGACAATTTCATGCCACACTGCCTCACTTAAATAAAATTTACACACAAATCAAAAGACATCATTATAACATTTAACCATTTCTATTTATCCCACAGTCCTGGGGAGACAGGCAAGTGACTAAGCAGTAGGTGTGGATACACTGGGAGCTATAGACATAACCTTGCACACAGGTGGTCCAAGCCACAGCATCATCTTCTCAGTAGCAGTAGCAGTAGGATTCAGTAGTTCCCTGGGAGTCTGAGCAGCCATTTAAGGATCACACTGTTCATCTCCAAGTGTGAGGAAGGTACTAGAAAAGGTGCTCTAAAAATTGTCTGCTTACCCAACCCTGACCTGATTACCACAGCAGGCAGGGATCCCACCTTGCAGTCAGAATGCTAAAAGGTGTACAAAAACTTGTGCAAAGCTAATTCCATTCACTCTCAGTACATGAAATGTGTACACACTTATAGACAACACAATCTAGTAGATCTGAAAGACAAACAGCTCTTATTTTATCAACAAGTATCACATACAAATAGTAGCCCTCCAAATGAGGGTCAGAATGTGTTTTTCTGGAGTGGCTGCAGTGAAAAGGAGCATTGTGAAACTGGTGTAGGTTTTGAAATCAAAACTAATCTAGTAAACAAGCTAGTATATCTTCCAAAAGGAGTAAACAACAGGCTCTTGACAATGCAATTGCCACTTGCATGCAACCACCATGCCACCATTATCAGTGGATATGCTTCCACATGTTGAATCTCGATGAGGTCAAAGGATAATTTTGTGAAAACTCGGAGACTCTTGTCATCACTGTGCCAAGGGAGGACATACTTATAATTCTAGGTGACTTGGATGCCAGAGTAGGCTCAGGTTACCAGAGATGGCAGGGACTTGTTGGGAGGAGTAAAGTTGTACATCTCATGACCTTCTCATCACCAATAATGTATTATGTTTACCTAAAATGTCATGGATGCACCCTTGTACCAAACATTAGCATTTAATAGACTATGTGATCAAGAAGAAAAGACAGAAGGTGAGAGTGACAAAGGCAATGTGTGAGACAGAGTGCTGGACTGATCATAGACTTAGCCTCTTCAAGCTGAATATTTACATATAACAGAAGTGATGATCTTAAGCAAAAAGATTAGCAGAAGAATTAATGTCAACAGATTAGATCACTTCTAAGAGGGAACAATTTGTTGCTAACTTAAAGGGTAAGTTGAGTCAACATCTAGTTGGCAACTGTGTTGCAGAAAAGGAGTGGGCATCTTCCAGAAAGTTGGTATACAGCACTGCATTTGCTCATCTGGGTCAGAACACTCCCAAACATCAAGAATAGTTTGATGAATATGATGGGGAAATTCAAAAGCTGCTAAATGAAAAACAAGAACTCCACAGGCTGTACCAGCAGGATAGTTCATCTATCTCTAAGAACATAGAATTCAATTCCATCAAAAAAAAGTAAAGTACAAGTGAAACTTAGAGAGGTGCAGAATTCTTGGCTCAGTAAGAAGGCAGCTGAAGTTCATTTTATGTTGATAGGAACAAGCCAAAGTGCATTTATAATTCATCGGAATATATTTGTGGGCCAAAGACTTATGGTGCATTTCAACTACTGGGTGCTGATGGAGCTGTATTGATTAGTGATAAGGATAAGATCCTAGAGAGATGGGCTAAACATTTCCATAATGATCTCAACAGACCACATCAATCAATTCTAGAAACCACTGACAATTTTCCTCAGGTTGAAATCAGTCACTCCCTAGCTGAAGAACTAAACAAGAATGTTTGACTGCCATTAGATTACTTTTGTGTGGTAAAGCACCTGGTGCAGATTGTATTCCAGCTGATGGTTACAAGGTGAGGAGGGGTGTGGGGGATGGGGGGGAAGGTTGGGGGTATCCACTGCTTATACAAATGCTTCCTGAAATTTTCCAGATTACATGTCAAGAACAGGTTATGCTCCAGGAGTTCAAAGAAGCTTTCATTGTCCATTTGTAAACAGAGTAAAAATAAAGGGAATAGATTGTCCTGTGACAATTATGGCGGGGGAGAGGGGGGTGGGGAGGGAAGAGGAGGGTCTCTCTCTCAGGATTGCTGGCAGGATTCTTGGCAGAGTCCTCCTTAATAGATTGATCTTACATCTGGAAGAAGGCCATCTACCTGAGAGCCAGTGTGGTTTCAGAAAGGATTGAGGAACAGTTGGTATGGTATTTGCTGTCCTACAACTCCAGGAGAAATGCCAGGAACAGAATAGAGGTTTATATACAATATTTGTATTTGAGCAAAGGCAAAGTCTTTGATACTGTCAATCATGAGGGCTTGTGGAAAATTATGTCAAAATTTGATTTCTCAGTGAAGTTCATCAATACAGTAAATCAGTTTCATGACAGTATGCTTGCCTGGGTTCTGGACAATGAACAATGCTCTCAAACTTTCTCATTCACCAATGAAGTGAAACAAGGCTGTGTTTCACACAAGGCCTATGTTTTTTTTAGCATGATGTTTTCAGGCATGATGTCAAATGCCTTTAGTGAGGACAAAAATGGTATCAAAGTCATCTACCTCACTGATGATAAATTCTTCAACTTGAAAAGGCTACAAGGGAAAATTAAAGGGAAGGGATTGTTGCATGATTTTTTGTTTGCAGATGATTGTGCACTCAACACAGCCTCCAAAGCTAAGATGCAAAATATTATGGATCAATTCTCTGCTGTTTGTGCTAATTTTGGCCTAACAATTAACAGGTACTTGAATATACAAGTATTCATCAGCCGGCATTATATCATCCTTAAATGAAACCATTGGAAATAGCAATGAAGAGTTTTTGAATGCTGGGTAAGCTCACTTACCTAAGCAGAACATTTTCCAAAGATGTCCACATTGATGATTGATTGATGATTGATACATGAATTGCCAGAACTAGATCACTGTTTCGAAGGCTCTGAAGGAAAGTGTGGGAGAGAAGAGGTATTAGACTGAATGCCAAACTGAAGGTCTACAGTACCATAGTGCTGACCTCATTGTTGTATGTCTGTGAAACCTGGACATTATACCAGAGCCATGCCAGTAAACTGAATTGCTTCCATTTGGACTATCTCAGGAAAGTTCACCTGGAAAGATACTGAACACTTTATCAAACTAAACTGCCAAGCATTCCAACTCTGATGCAGAGAGCACAACTCTGTTGGACTGCTCACATTGTTCGTATGACCAATGTTTGCTTGCCAAAGAGTTTATTTGATAGAGAACTCATACAAGGCACGCTCTCACAAGGTGGTCGGTCAGAAAAAGCGATACACGGACACTCTCAAGATCTCTCCTACAAGCTTTAGAATTGATTGTATAGCATGGGAGACTGGCACAGTAACACCGAGTATGGTGTGCCCTTCATCAGAGAAGGTGCTATGCTTTATGAGTAAAATAGAATTGAATTAACTCAGGAAAAAAAATGAGATGTGTAAAGTTAGAAAATCCATCCCAAATGTTCACAGGTACTATTTGTGCCTGATCTATGGCAGAGCATTCCAAGCTTGTATTTGTCTGATCAACCACAGATACACTAACTTGACTTTAACATAGTGATATCATTTTGATTTTCTTCATGAAAAAAGGACAATAACCAACCAATCAACTAACCAACCAACCAATAGTAAGAGAACATAATAAAACCTATGGGATATCCTTTTAGAAAATTTACACTTCTGAAAATACTAACAAAATATAAGGAGGATTAATTAAATAATTGACCATGCAATTTTAAAATCTTTTAAAAAGAACATACTTATAATTCTAAAATAAGCACAAAAGTCAATATTTAAAAAATAATAGCAAAAATAAATAAAATTGAAAACAAAGTTGATAAAACAGGATTAACAAGATTTTCTAAAAAAAAAAAAAATCAATTCTATTAGTTAGTTTGACATTTTTCAAGAGAAAGGAAAATGAAATTGGCCAAAATAACAAAACTTAATGAAATGAATTCACAATTTCTAGATGAGAAAAAGGAAACTTAAAGAAATGTAAACTTATCTAAAATATTAAATACCTAAATTAACAAAGCATAAAAATTTTTAAACAATCTTAGAAAAAAATGAATAAGTTAACAAATAAACTATTACAGAGAAGAAAGGACTGGTTTAGATCAAAGCCTCCTAAATTATGGGTCACAACTCCATATGGGATCATATAACAATGTGTGTGGGGGGTCACAAAATTATGATTTATTACCAGTAAATATTTGATTTGTATACCTATTTTATAAACCTACATACCTGGGATCACATACAAATTTCTTCAAGTAGTTATGAATAGATAAAGCTTAAGAAGCCTTGGTCTAGATGAATTTACAAATGAATTGGATTGAATATCTCAAGGGAACTAATTAGTATGATGTACACATCATTGTTAACAGTTTTTTTTTAAGACATTTAACTAGTCTCATTTTCTAAGACAATAATGATCCTGAAATCTAAACCAGCAAAGTGTGAAGCAGAGAAAGAGAACTATAGACAAAGATGATTAATGGTATTTTATTAGTATGGTACTTTATTAGCATAAGGAACTCCTCATATAGAAATTTTTTCTCCTGGTTGAGAGCAATAATTACAGGGTCATTTCAGTCATGTCTGACTATCTGATCCCATTTAGGGTTTTCTTGTCAAAAATATAGTAATGGTTTGTCATTTTCTTCTCAAATTCATTTTATAGTTGAGCAAGCTGAGGCAAATGGAGTTAAGTGACTTGCCCATTGTCACACAGCTAGTTAAATGACTAAGTTTGTATTTGAACTCAGGTCTTCCTGATTCCCTGTCTGACACTCTCTAGCTACTGTTCCACATAGTTGCCCCAATCATAGTTATTAGCATGTACCAAAGACAAGATTTTGAACTAGGTCTTCCCGAATCTAAGGTTAACTTTTATTTGCCACGATCTCTACTAATGAATATGATGCAAAATTGTTAAAGTTTAGCAAAAATAGTATATCAATTAGAAGATGGATTGGATCTGTGATTTCTCTGATAGAGAGAATTTCTAGATGAAGAAATCCTCCCTACTAGTGCATATCACCACTTTCTTTGTGTTGCCTAGAACACTGAGACATTGAGTGCATAGGGTTCCATAGCTAAACATGTGTTAGAAGCAGGATATTTCTTCCCTTCCCAATCTTTCTTTGTATCCCTAGTGTTTAGCATAGGGCCTGGCACATACTAAATGCATATTAGATATTAGTTGACTATCTGATTGACATTTCATCTTCTGAATCTGTGCTTTTTCTCTGTCATGCTTGAAATTCTTTTCCTTTCATCTCTTATCTCCTGGCTTCCCTGGCTTCTATCAAGACTTAGTTCAAATCCCATCTTTTTAAAGAGGTCTTTCCTTGTCCCCCTCACTACTAAGACCTTACCTAAAATATAATTTCAAATTTAACCTGAATATATATCACATGTAATTACAGTCAATCCTCAACTTTTGAGGGGTAACATTTCTAGAAAATGGTTTGAAAATCAAAAATGTGAATGTTCATACATTAAACCTATGGAAAATAGATGGTTAGGTTCCTGTGACCATCAAAAATTGTAATCTTCCACTAGAAATTGCTGAAAATATAGTTGGCTGCATACTCTTTGTAAGAAAATATTAATTCTGAAAGTATGTACTTTTCTTAACATAGTAATTATGAAATAACTTATAAAATTCAAGAAACAAAATAAAATTGGTTGCATGCAAAAACATTTTTAAACTAGCAATTTCCTAGATTTCTGTGCTCTTTTGTGTTAACATTTTATTTAAAAAAAGTATTCCAGATAATATTCATTGCCTCGGCCCGCGAGGCAGAGTGTGTGGATCCTGAAAGAAGAGAGACAAGAGCAAGAGACAGGGGACGCACAGAAGGAGGCAAGACAAAATAATCTGATCAAGCCTGGTTTTAATGAGTGCAATAGTACAGGTATATATAGCAATAGGAAAGGAAGCAGGGTTGCACAAACTCAATACAGGGTGGGGGTCCTAGACAAAGGATTGGTTTCCCACCCAAGGATGAGCTGATCAGTTGTCTTTGGTCACTAGGAAGCTCCAGGATGTGATTAAGAGATGCCTAGATATCTGCCTATTCAAGATTAAGGCAGTCTTTGGAATATGGCTTTATCACTTGTATGGCCTTATGGCCTTATGGCCTTATCACCTGTAAATTAGTGCCGGCTCCCCACAATTCATCAATCTATGGTACAATAAATATAATTCTTAAAACTAAAACAGTTTTTAACCTAAATCTTACCTTCTACTATACCAGATAGTGGTATGAGGGTGTTGTACTGTATAAGAGTATTATATTATTTAATGAATCATAAATTTGTTAACACCACATTCAGTTGCTGCAAACATTCCAGCATGAAGTTTATTGATTGCCTTTATTTTCTCACTAAGCTGCATCACTGACTTTTTACACTTGGACTTAGAGTCTGAAAGATTTGCACTTTACTTTGAGTGCATAATTGTAACACAAAGTTTTAGTTTAAAGGCAAACAATTATAATTATGTAACAAATGCATGCAAGATCTTTAAAATGGCAGCATGAACAAGGCCTCTGGTAGGATATTAGTAACTCCATAAGCTTGCATGTATTTTATCTACTTTTTAATCTATTGCACAAAACTATAAATGTACACTGTTGGCAAAGCAAAAGTGAAAATGAGATTGCTAATAAAATTGTAGAAAGTTAAATACTTGAATGCTGAGGATTGACGGTACTTGTTTGCATGTTGTCACTCTCATTATAATGTGAGCTCCTAGAGAATAGAATAGAAGGATTTGCCTCGCTTCATTCCTTGCTCTCAGTGCAGTCATATATTATAGAGCAATCGTATATTATAGACATTAATAAGTGCTTATTGACTTGATTTGGACCTAGGTCTTCCTGGATCCAAGACCAGTTTTCTATCTACCACGCCATGCTTAATTTATCCCCCCCTCAAAAAAAATACTCATTGTCCCCAAGCTAGATTTATTCCAGGAATGCAAGAATATTTCAACATTAGGAAACAATTATAATAATTAATCATATATAGAGAAGATTCTGGAAAGATGGTGAAGTAGGTTCCTCCACAAAAAAGAATGGAACATTGCCTTAAAAGGTGATTATAGAGCGGCAGAAATAAACAAAAATTGAGGTAAAACAGTTGTCCTCTGAAGAAGACCTTAGGAAAGATTTGACCTTAAGGAACAGAGGTTTGGCTTGCATAAAATGCAAATACCTCCAGGCTGACTCTGCAGAATCAACAAATAATAGACTCTGGGAGCTGTTGGTTTGAAAGGCAGCTGGTCTCCAGAATTTCTGTCTCTCAGACAGTGAGCTGGTTGAATGACTAAATAGGAGAAAATTGAAGGACCTTCCACAGTTGAGGGTCTTCAAGCACAGCTGTACTGAACTGATGAGGTCTCTGGTAGGTATGATAGCAGAGGGGCAAAGATCCTGTGACTGTGGGCATTTGTCAGAGAGAAGAGTCCATTCCTTTGGCTCCCAGGTAGATAGGACAGTTAAAATTTGAGGCCATTGGAGAGAAAGACTGCAAGAAAAAAGAATGTTTGTGGGACAGAATGCCTGGGGGGCCCTGGCTATGGCTTACTGATAGAAAGGAATACTCAAAGTTAAGTCTCAGAACAGAGTTTAGAAAATAACGGTAAGAAGGCTTTGGGCATCATTCCCCCTGCCTTGGAATTAGAATTTGATTATACTAATAAGCTGCTAAACAAACAAACAAACAAACAAAAAAAAAAAACAGAATTAAAATGATTAAGCAAAGGAAAAAGAACCCAGTTCTAAATACTGTATAGGAGCATTATATTAATTAATGAATCATAAATTTGTTAACACTGAACTCACTGTGACAGTTGCTGCAAACATTCCATCATGAAGTTTATTGATTACTTTATTTTCACACTAAACTGAATCACTGACTTTGTATACTTGGACTTAGAGTCTGAAAGACTTGCACTTATGGAGATAGATCCAGGTTCATATGCAGAGGAAGATAGTGGAGCTTAAAAAGCCACTCTCTTTTTCAATGAGACATGTCAAATAGTCACAAGCCCAAAAGTTCTTAGAAGAATTTAAAAGTACTTTAAAAATCAATCAAAAGGGATTGAGGAAAAATTGGGGGGTGGGGGAGAGGAAGAGCAATCCAAGAAAACCAAGAAAATAATGAAAAGACGTAGATTAATTGGAAAAAAGAGAATCAAAAATTTAAGGAAAACAATTCCTTGAAAACTAGAAAACAAAATCAAAAGAATGAAAAAATAGAAGAAAATGTGAAACATCTCATTAGAAAAACAACTTATCTGAAGGATAGATTGATTGAGGAGAGACAGTATAAGATTACTTGTACTTCCTGAAAGTTATGATTAAAAAAAGAACCTTGATACAATATTGCAAGAATCATTAAGGAAAACTACCATGAAGTTCTAAAACAAGAAAGTAAAATAGAAAATAGGAAAAAAAAATCCAATTGTTACATCACTTGAAAGAGATCCCAGGAGGAAAACTTAGAGGAAGTTCCAAAGGTCCCAGAAATAACCTTTGGTTTGCATTATTTTCTCCCAAAACTTAGAGGAAGTTCCAAAGGATATTTACCAAATTGAACAACTTTCAGGAATTTGTGACAAAAAGATCAAAATTTAATGGAAAATTTGACATATAAGATCCAGGGGAAATATAAGGTAAATATTAGAGACCAATTATAAGAGACTCAATAAGGATAAACTGTATACTTATATGCAGAAATGTTATTAGCACTCTCGTGACTGTCATTATTATTTGGGTAGGAAAGGCTTGGGCTGAGCTGCATAGAGAAAGGGCTGATCTCATACAAATGAGGCATGAAAGGAAGAATTAATGCCCAAGAAGCATGTAGGGATGGAGGGCTGCTAGTGCTGGAACTTTATTCTCATTGGAAATGGGTTAAAGAGGGAACAACATATATATCTAGAAGTCTTCTAAATTTAGAAAGGAATAATGTTTTCTGATAATAAATTATAATTTTGTGACCCCTCCATTCAGTTGCATGACCCTCAAATGACAGTTTAAGAAGCTTTAATCTAGGGTATAGTAGAAGAGACTGGTGAAGAGATAATTAAGAATAGATACAGAGAAGCTTCAGGTCCAGCTGATTAGGAATAATGACAAGAAGAAGGCTTTTTTTTTTTTTTTTTGTCTTTGTTGTTTTGTTTGGACAACAAATGTGATTAAAAATAGAGGAAACAAAAATCAGATGATATCCCCTGTTGGATGATAAGAAGGCCAGGGACTTAAGTTAATTAAGAAATTTGGATATTAGTTTGATGATGGGGAACTCTGCAAGTTTGCTCCCTATGTTCTGCAGAAACCAAATTCCAAAAACTGTCTTTGATTTCAACTTTCAGTTTTCAACTTCAAATGGTGCATAGTCTACTTTACCATAATATAAATGGTTATATGTTAGATTAGATCATTTATGAGACAGTTTAATATAATGGAAAGGGTTCTGAACTTCAAATCAGGAGATGTGGATTCTGTGGTGTACTGGTATGTATTTAACAAACAGCTCTCCAGCAGAGGAAATGTATGAACAATACACTTTTAAATTTAATTTGCATTTTAACACTGTCTCCTTCACTTTAGGATTAAGCAACCTACAAAATAACAAATCAAATCCTGAATTGTAGTTTGCTAGTTTCCACAGTGTGAATGTTTATACTAAAAATTTAACAATGGTTTTGTGAACCAGTTAAAGCTTGTTGTACTGCTGGGTTAAATCATCTATGACATGGGGGATAGTAGAAAAGGCTTTGGCCTTTGAGTCAGAAGACCAAGAATGGTATTTTTTCTAGAAACAAGTAACTTGATTTTATTGAGCCTTAGTTTCCTTGTTTACAAAATGAAGAAAATAACACTTTCAGTATAAAGTCTCATAAGCCTTTCTTTGTAAGAAAAGCATTTTATGAGGTTTAAAACTCCTTTAGAAATGTTGCTTGAGGCCTCTCTTTAATTCTAAGCTTCTACAATTCTCTGATACACAATCCCTTCTAATCTATGTACTGAAGGAGGCTGGGTCAATTGAGATCTTGTACTTTAATTTAGACACTAGACAAACTGCTTTCTGAAACCAATATATACAACTACATGGAGGACTATATTTCTTTTTCTCTTGGATCGCCTCACTCAAACTAAAATTTGTTAAAAATCTGAGTTTAAAAAAGCAAGGTATCCCACTACTTTCAATTATCCTGATCTATATCTGGCCACTGGAGGAGAAAGTGAGGCTGGTGACTTTGCACAGCCCTCCTCTTAAACACAATTCACTTGTATATAGTTATATGAAAAAAAAAATGCTCTAAATCATTACTGATTAGAAAAATACAAATTAGAATAGTATTAAGATATTATTTTACCCTCTTTAGACTGGCTAAAATGATAGATGCCCATTAACTAGATAATGACTAAAAAAGTTGTAGAATATGAGTGTAAAAAATAAACTTATTTAGAAAAGATGGGAAGACTTGGATCTATGAACAAAGATGCTATCCACTTCCATAGAAAAAATAAAAAATAGAAATATGTATAATATAATCTTACATGTATGTTATCTATGTGTATTTATATACACATAAATATGCATATTACATATATGTATATTTATGCTTAATTGCAACTTTCTGTAGGGCAGGGTAGAAGTGGAGGGAGAAAAAAGTACACAGCAGAGAATAAGACTTAGAAGAAAGCACAGAAAACTGGGAAACTTTAAAAACAATGTAGTATTTCTTACACAATTTTTAAAAGTAAACATTCAGAAATGGAATTTTATATTTTTATATTGAATCTTTTTTTATGCTTTGATGTGTATAGGAAGATGTTTTTTCCCTCATTTTATATTTAAGTTCAGAATGAACATAAAAATTTAAAAAACAAAGTTTCAGGTCATAGGTTTTCTCTGTTGTTCAAATACATTAAAAATTGGGTACAACTCAACAATAATAAAATCAATAGAGGTAATTAATTTGATGATGTTCAATTCCAGCTTTTTAAAAATAGAAATGGTTGGGGCAGCTAGATGGTGCAGTGGACAGAGCACCAGCCCTGAAATCAGGAGGACCTGAGTTCAAATATGACCTCCAACACTTAATACTTCTTAGCTATGTGACCCTGGGCAAGTCACTTAACCCCAATTGCCTCAGTAATAATTAATAATAAAATAGAAATGGTTAAGATTTTCATGGTGATTTATTTATGGTAAAGTTTTTGTTTTACCATTTATCTCTTCTGTTCATCTAGCAATAAATTGTGATGAGAGAGTAACCTTGAGAACTCAGAAAGGCATAAGGGAAAAATATGGATATAATATATTTCTATTTTGGGACTTCATTTATTATTTACAAAAAACAACTCCCCTTTTGACCTTTGTCTGTCTTCTTATCAAAGGAATAAAGTCATAAGGGAATTCAAGGTAACCAAGATAACAATCACAGATTCTTTCCCTTTGAGGGGGAAAAATAAGGAGGTTTTCAAAAAATACCATTTTGAAAACATATTAAGCTAATAATAGGTGAAAATGAAAATGCCCTCAGATGTCTCCTTTTCAACAAGCCCTTTATTAATCTTGAGTTCAACAGTTGTATATACAAAGCTAGGAACAAAGGGCAGCATGGTCTAGGTGTAGGCTGTGAGCAAGTCATTCACCTCCATGGTCCTCTATTTTCTTTAAATAAGAACATTGTCCAAGTAAGTGGAGTTTATGAGGTAGATTAAGGTCATTAAGGGGAAAAGATAAGTCCTTTGTACTTCTGAATAATAATTTATATAACTGTGATCCAGAAAACAATTCCTTTCCTGATTAATGATGATTGTTCACACAATTATTTCTTTTTATTATTAGTAAGTGGTTTAATTAGAGATTATCACACACACACACACAGAGAAAATATATAGATTTTCACAAATTGCTACTGAATTAGGAATATATTTATTAAACAAATTCATGTATAGGGGAAGGTACTGGTTAGATGACAGCTAATTCAGAAATCTTATCTTAAGGAAATGCTTTTTTCTAGGTTTTATATATGTTTAATCTAGGCACATTTTGGTTAACCTCCCATGCTCCTATGGTACTCTTGAGTATGACTACTGAATCCACAGTGCCCCTATGTCCTCAGTCATACTACACTTCTCTGGCATCCTATATCTCTTCCTCCCTTAAGACATAATTCTTTCATACTACTTTAGGGTGGTCTATGACCTAATCATCCTCTAATTCCTCTCTATTTTCTCTTTCAAGGACAACATCCTTGAATGTAGCATTTCCCAAGCCATTGTTTGTATTTCATAGGACCCTAGTATTCTGTATGATGTGAGAAAATTTCATTGCTGTTGAGTTATATAGAAATAGGCTATTTGGGGATGACTTGCCCTATTTTTCTAAGTCAGCTTCTAAAGTCCATGATCAGAGGGTAGTAGAATGGAAGACTGTGCAAGGCTCCCTCCTTTTCCCATCCTTACCTTTAATTTTTCCCCAAGTTTGCAAGGGCCCATTTCAGTGAGGAAAGATGAAATCTGGGAAAAGAAAGACCGCCCATCTTTATCATTACTCAATCACATCCTTTGATTTCCCAAATCCCTCACTATTGTTTATATACATGATTCTACTAAGTCTCTCAAGATGAATGGAAAAGTTGTAAAAGAATGATTTGGGAGACTTTATCTCTAATGTCGGACTTATTTTATGAACACGTCACAACTTTGGTCCTAGTTAGTAAACCCACACTTTGAATGGCAAATAGTCTTGTCTCTGGAATTACACATTTATTCATTCTATCAATATATTTCAAACCCAAAGTTGCATGGTCTAATTAGTTTGGGAACCACTAGTAAATAGTCTATACTTATTACTTTCTGCTATACTTATTACCCATCACTTTTTCATTTCTAAACTAAAAAGCATTAAAACTGTTCTAAAGTAAGCAATCACTTCTGTTCTCTGTGTATTTTACACTATCAAAGAGGATTATTTTCCTTGAAGCTATTTCTAAAGTCAGCTTCCATGATAACATATTGTAGGGAATATCAATTACACTGAATTTTTTTCTAACCTGGATTTTGTGCTAGATCTTTTTCATCATAGAAATGAACACCTTTGGTGCTCATACATCTTCTAGTTTATGCCTTACCCAATATGTATATCAGAAGATCATAGAACAAGATGATTTCTTCTAAGGGATATTGAATAATTACATTGGATGAATGGCAATCTTATTGAAAAAGAGTTTGTAAGGCAGTGTTTCATTTTGCTGAATAAAATGCTTTTTTCATAATTGATAAGCATGAAACACAATGGGATCTTATAGTATCTATATTTATAGATAAACATTTAATTGTGAAATAGTAAAAATGTGATCCTTTATTGAAAAGTATTGTAAAAGCCTGTCCATTATTATTAATTCCCTTGACAAGGACAGCCACAATTCCTATATAAATGACTCTCATAAAGATTTTATATAGGTGGATATGGAAGGCACATAGCTTTAATCTTTGATATTAAGGAGGCTGAGACTGGAGGAACTTTTGAATTTAGGAGTTCTTAGCTGCAGTGGACTAAGTCATTTAGTGTTTTCATTAATTCATATATTATTATGGTAAACCTTCAGAGTGTGGGGCCACCAGGTTGTTTAAAAAGGGCATATTGGCCCAGGTTGGAAATGAAACAAGTCAAAACCCTCCTGCTGATTGGTATTAAATTTAGACTAATAATTTGTTTGCTGTATTTCTAGGCTGTTGTGATAGGGAAACTGAAAAAGAATTTAATAGATAGAAGAATAGTAGGTCAGTAGTTATTGATGTCTTTTCTGTATCCTTTTCTCCAATATTAATAAGAGCTTATTTTTTTCTATGTCTTTGATATATCTTTTCTTTTTTCATATCTTAATATCTCAGCACCTTTCATAATTTCATAATCCATGTATGGATTTCCTCTACATATTTATTTCAACATGATTACTTTTTCCATTATTTTTCCCTATAGTATTGAGGAGGGGAGCCCCGAAACTCTCACTCTCTCTCTCTCGCTTGGGTAACTCCCTCAGAGAAGCTTTCCCCTGAGAGACCTGCCCCAGAGAATCTAACCGAAGGAGAATCCGAACTAGTATCTGGCTTTAATGTAGAATACGCTGCTGTTCCTTTCGCTATATTTTTCCTAGCAGAATATGCAAATATCATTGCTATAAACGCTATCACAAGTGGTTTCATTCTGTTATCTGGGTGGGACTAGTTGAGTTCAGGACCACTCCTCCTCAGCCCGAGCTGGAGATCAAGATTTCTATCCAACTCTATTGAGTTGGAGATTATTCTCTATTCTGATTCCAGCTCAAACTGCTCCCAGCCCCCACCAAGAGCCCCATAAAACAAGCTTCCTTCAGCTCAATCCCTTCTAGAGGTCCAAAAGCAGAGGATCTAATCATCTCAAGGAACCTCTTTCTCCCCTTGGCATAGCTGCAATCCTCTGCCTGCTGAAAAAGACATTCTCTTTCAGCGTTACTCCCTCTTTATCTCTCTCACTTATTTCCTTAACAGGACCCTATCTACCTCTCTGTTGGGATTTCTCTGCTAGATCTTTACTTCTCTGTCAGGACCTGCCACTAAGGAAGTCAGCCTTCCTAGCAAAAGCTGACTTTTCAGTTCTAATAATAAACTTCTTTTGCCAATTTAACTTTTCGGGTTCTTAAATTCATTTACGAAGGACCTGTGCCATCAGAAGGAGGTTCCCACAACTCCCTGACCTGTGCCAAACCTCATCAGTACCATTTATATCCCACCTCTAAGCATATGCAGGACTGTGATTTTGGGGGTTTGAGTGCAGTTGTGCCACTGTCCTTGTTGGAGAAAATTGTTTGTTAACAATGATTTTTCCCCCCATTTTTCTTCTATAGATCTTTCTTTGACTTTATTCTTAAATGTTTTCAGGGTGATTTTGTATAATTACATCTCTTAAATCTTTATTTAAACACTGACTTTGTCTTCTACTGCTTCTCTCTGTTTTCTGAGATGATGTGATTCATAATTGTCCATCATTTTTCTTTGTGAGATTTTACAAATCAGTTTCTATTCTAATCTGGTATTATCTTTGACAGCCATCTCTTGGCAACTGAGTTAGACTTTAGCTGATTAATTCCCACCCTATTCCCACTTCCCCCTCCCCAGTTGCTTGATTTCTTTGTGGTAACAATTTATACTGGTCAAACTTCTGGATATGTCATCATAATTTTCAAGGGATTTAGAGTCTCTTGAATTTAAAGTGACTAATATTTATATAAAATTATAAGAAAATAGAAGTTTCCATGTGCAATATTTTTACAGAGCCAACATATGCATGTATATATATATATATATATACAATACATACTTATATAGATATAAATATTTAGATATATAAATATATATGTGTATCTATGTATATGTTCATACGCAATACAACATGCATGGATACTGCACACACATGGTATAATATACCTATACACAAATTTATAATGCATTAAAACATGTACTACATATTTATACATATATGCACTGCATATTAGTATGTACTATAGATATGTATATCTATAGCTGCAATGCACATGTGTGTTTTGTGTACATGTGTGTCTGTATATATAAAGATGTCACTATATATGATATATTGGTATCTATATATAAATATATATCTATCTATACATTACATGTGTTGGCATTATAAAACTAAGAATATCTCTCACCACATATATGAAAATATGTGTATATATAATACATATATTAATGGGTGTGTGCATTACGATTGACAAGGGATACTCCCATTTGTAGAGCTTAGAAGGTAGAGCCCATGGATGGTACAGATTTCCTCTTTCTCCAGGCTCACTTTTGGTGAAGAACTTCTCTCTTCTAGATTTAGGAGTATGTTTACATTTATGTTATTAACCTCTCTTTGCTTAGAGGTTCTTTTATTTGTAGGAACTTGTGCTCTCTTGAGGGTTCTGTTTCAGTGTACCCATTGTGCTTGTGACTTTAAATGGAATCCGCCTACTTTTTGTTCCCCTCACTAGCTTTACTGAAGTTGTATACATATCTGAACATTTTCCCAAATCTTTACCCAAAACCACACTAATCACACAAACAAGGTTGAGTCCAGTCAGATTTTCCTTTGTTTAAAGGGAGAGGTTAAACCACAGCAAAGAAAAGACAAAGAGCAATGGGGATTGGGAGGACAATTCATTTGGTTTGGAAACAGTGGTTCATCCTCCTGGCTAAAGAAGAATCAGCATCAACTCCTGTGCTCATCCCTCTCCCAAAGGGCAATTAATAGTTACAAGCTATTGGCCAGTCAAGCCAGTTAGGTGGCCATTGAATAGAATATTGGGCTTGAAATCAAGAAGATTTGAATTCAAATCTGGCCTCAAAGACTTATGAGTAGTTTGACCTTAGGCAAATTTATTTAACCTTTGCCTACCTCACTTTCTTGATTTATAAAATGATAAAATGAGCAATTCTCTCAGGATTGCTGTAAGAATCAAATGAGATATTTGGAAAGCATTTAGCAAAATCCCTGGCTCATGGTAGTGCTTAATAAATGCTTTTCTCCATTTGCATCCCACTAGTACTTCTTTAATAGGGAACTGAGGAAAAAAATCAGTTTCTATACTCTCATCAGCTCTGGGGATCAGGAGCAAAGTATTTAGCTCCTGATTCCCATTATTTCCTTGCTCCTCATGTCTCAGAGGAAAGGGGAGAAGCATTCAGAGGTTGGTCCTTCCTTCCTATTTGTATGGTGGATACTAGCTTCTCTTTCTCTCAGAGAAGTTTTCTAGAAGCACAGACCTAGAAATCCAAGTTCAAACATGTCACCAAATGGTGAAGTCTGGGACTGTATCAGTTTGGATCTCATCTCCATAACCTAGCTTGTAATGCAGGTTCTACACTAACATAACTATTAGAGTTTTGTTTGTTTTTGTTTATACCAAATCCTGTGACCAAACAAAACAATCTACTACCCTCCTTCCACCCCAAGGAAACAAACAAAAAACCCTACTTTGGAGCCAATTTACTAGTGATGGGGAATATTTCTGTACTTTGAGTCAGACAACCTCTATATTCGAAGACATTCCAGTTTAGAAGAACTATATTACTATAGTTTTGAGAACTCACATAGTGGTAAAAATTCCCATTTGGCAGATGGAGAAATGGAATATCAAAAAATTAACTGCTTTGCCTCAGGATACATTGTTATTGAAAACAGGAACTGGCATTTCCTTACTTATATTCTGTTTCCCTTTAAGCTTGTAAAGGTCACTTGAATCACTTTGGGCAATGCAAAGCATATGAAAACAGTCAAGAGCTTTTTCATTAGTTGTTATGACCTGCCTTGAGCTGAGGAGTTTGTGGTGGGAAAAGAAAGAGCATCAGATAGGCTGAGCCATTTGTTCCCAGGTCAGAGAGAGCGTCAGGGAAAGAACTTTCAATAACTTGATTCAGTTCAGTACTTTAGATCACTGTCTCTTCAAAATTACCCTAAAGGAAAGAAGCATATGTCATCCCAATTTCTTGAGAATGTTTTCATCTTTCTAAAGTATTTTTCAGGCAATGGTTGGCAACATATATCCCTTTACCAAACATGGCTCAATGTTTAGTATTGGGAAGAGCAGGCACTTCTCTGATACAAAATATATAAGGATGTGCCATTTTAAGACTAGCAAGTTTGCAGGTCACAGGAAAGGACAGAAGCAATATCATGCTTCCTGTTGCTGATTTGCCAAGCCTGGAAAAGAGCAGACCGTGAATTTGCCCCCAAGTAACAACCACCTTTCACATTGTATCGATTCCTCTGTGTTTAAGACCAACAGAATAAAATTAGACTTTAAAAAAGAACTAGGAAAGGCTGAACCTAATTGTTATTCGGTGATTCTTGGATAAATGATCATAGTTTGTGGAGATTAAGATTTGGCTATGTACTGGATTCTAACAAGTTAAATGAGATCTCGTATTGAGAGGATCAAGACGGATGGTCCAAAAGAGAGAGAGAAAGAGAGAGATTCTATCATTTTGCATGCCCAACTCTCACAGCTCAACTAAGGCTTCTTTACCATTATGCTTTAAGATTGTTCCCACTTTCTCCAGCAAAGAATGGATGATGGGAGAGTTTATCCTAGATTTATGAGAAAAATGTTTGTAATCATTATTCTTTCAATGCCTTTTGAATAAATGCCTTTGTAAGAGTTAATTGAGTATATTGGCTAAATATTAGTGGGAAGTAGTACTCTGGCAGGGAGCTACAGGATTGGGAATGTAACCAATCTCAAAGATTATTTTCTAGACATTTTCTAGACAAAGATTATTTCTAGAAAATAATCTAAACAACTCCCATGAGTGTGAGTACAAGTTGGCATAGGGTAGTGAGCCCAGCCTAGGACATTAAAAATGTAGAGCTCTTTGCAAATCTTAAAATACTATATAAATGTGAATTATTATTATTATTATTGCATTCTTAAATTTCTAATGACTTTGTAAGAGAGATAAGTTTTCCACCAAACTTTTCTCTAGCTCTAATCGCAAATCTTTAACAAGATTTGGCTATGTCTACATAGTTTCTTTTGTACTAAAGCAGGAATTGTGATATTCCTAATACCGGGTTGTCAGTCAAAGTGACTAAAATAATAGGTTTTCCTCTTAATAAGATTGAGAATAGACATATAGAACAAAGATGTAATTCCTGATTCAAAAATTTGAGGGAAGAAAGGGTTTTCATGGAACTTCAAGTGAACTTGCACAACCTGAGCTATTTTATGGAATATAGCCTAACCATCAATACCTGTTTTACTGCATTTGGTCTTATAAGTTTGATTGATATTGGGAATGAAGGAAAGTTTGTTTGTTTGTTTAGTGGGGTGGGGACATAAATAAAATAGGAAAGGAATATATGCATTAGGGATGAAAGTTTCTTTTTTTAAATTTTAAAGCTTTTTATTTTAAAAACATATGCATGCATTCTCCAATTGATAAATCGTCAAAGGATATGAATAGACAATTTCAGATGATGAAATTGAAACTATTTCTACTCATGTGAAAGGGTATTGCAAATCATTATTGACCAGAGAAATGTAAATTAAGACAACTCTGAGATGCCACTACACACCTTTCAGATTGGCTTAAGATGACAGGAAAAGACATTGACGATTGTTGGAGGGATGCTGGAAAACTGGGACACTTATTCATTGTTGGTGGAGTTGTGAATGAACCAACCATTCTGGAGAGCAATCTGGAATTATGCCCCAAAAGTTATCAAACTGTGCATACCCTTTGATCCAGCAGTGCTACTACTGGGCTTATACCCCAAAGAGATCTTAAAGAAGGGAAAGGGACCCACATGTGCAAAAATGTTTTGCACCCCTTTCTGCAGTGGCTAGAAACTGGAATTTGAATGGATTTCCATCAATTGGAGAATGGCTAAGTAAATTATGGTATATGGATGTTATGGAATATTATTGTTCTGTAAGAAATGACCAGCAGGATGAATCCAGAAAGGCTTGGAGAGACTTACATGAAATGATGCTGAGTGAAATGAGCAGAACCAGAGATCATCATATACTTCAACAACAATACTATATGAGGATCAATTCTGATGGAAGTGACTATCTTTGGCAATGAGAGGATCCAATTCAGTTCCAATTGATCAGTGATGAACAGAACCAGCTACACCCAGTGAACGAACATTGGGAAATGAGTGTGGACTGCTTGCATTTTTGTTTTTCTTCCCAGGTTATTTTTTCCTTTCTAAATCCATTTTTTCTTGTGTAACAAGAGAATTGTATAAATATGTATATGTGTACATATTATATTTGAGATATATTTTAACACGTTTAACATGTATGAGACTGCCTGCCATCTAGGGGATGGGGTGGAGGGAAGGAAGGGAAAAGTTGGAACAGAAGTGAGTGCAAGGGATAATGTTGAAAAATTAGCCATGCATGTGATCTGTCAATAAAAAGCTATAATAAAAAAAACATATGCATGGCTAATTTTTCAACATTGACTCTTGCACAACCTTGTGTTTCAGATTTTCCCCACCTTTCCCTCACCCCTTTCCCTAGATGGCAAACAATCCAATATATGCTATACATGTTAAAATATATGTTAAATTCAATATGTGTGAACATATTTATATAATTTTCTTGCTGTACAAGAAAAATCTGATTAAAAAGGAAAGTAAATGAATAAGAAAATAAAATTCAAGTAAACAACAACAAAAAGAGTGAGAATATTATGTTGTGATCCACATTCAGTTCCCACTGTCCTCTCTCTGGATGTAGATGGCTCTCTTTATCATAAGATCATTGGAACTAGTATCAATCATCTCATTTTTGGAAAGAGTCACGTTCATCAGAATTGATTGTCATATAATATTAATGTTGCCATGTACAATGATCTCCTGGTTCTGCTCATTTCACTTAGCATCAGTTCATGTAAGTCTCTCCAGGCTTCTCTAAAATCATTCTCCTGACCATTTCTTATAGAACAATAATATTCCCTAACATTCATTCATATATCATAACTTATTCAGCCATTCTCCAACTGATGGGCATCCACTCAGTTTTCAGTTTCTTGCCACTACAAAAAGAGCTGCCACAAACATTTTTTGCACATGTGCGTCCCTTTTCTTCTTTTAAGATTTCTTTGGGATATAGCCCTAATAGAAACACTGCTGGATCAAAGGGTATACACAGTTTGATAACTTTTTGAGCTTAGTTCCAATTTGCTCTCCAGAATGGTTGGAAAGGATGAAAGTTTCTTGCTTATATTGGGGTAACTTAGATTAGAGTTTGCTTACTTACCTTGGATATTGTTGCAAGGAATATGTCCAAAGTAAAAAAAAATAATAATAAATTATTTTATAACTAAGTTGAATGTTATTGATTGGTTTAGTGTACATTTTAGACTTTGGAAAAGTACTGTGCCCTCAAACCAAAAATAAAACACTTAGAAGTGAATCTCAGTCTGCCATCAAACAGAAGACAACTAGACCAAAACTCAGATGCAAATGATTTCAGTACTATTTCATGCAGGCCAGTCTGGATGCTGGACAAATCCCTAATCTTGATTCTTATAGGTTTTTCTTCACTTCATTGTGTCTACGAATGTTTAACTATATCACATTTTGAACATATAGCAAATTTGACTATGTCACTTCCCTACCCAGTAAAAGACCATGGCTCCTTTTTTGCTTCTATGATAAATTATAAACTCCCCTAGTTATCTTTTAGAACCTTTAACAGCTTAGCCCCCAGACTATCTTTCCAAAATTATTGTAAAGACTCTTATTACATTTTTCAATCCAACCCAAACTAGCCTTCTCTTTGTTTCTCACACATGGATAATCCATATCCTGGCTCTTTAGCTTTCTCTCCACTACCTTATAGAATCCCTGTCATCTTTAAAGATAAAATGTATGAACTGCCTTATAAGTGAAGTTTTTCCAGTTTCCCCTCAACACTAATGTCTGTCACTGCTTCTCCAACTGCCTTGAATATTTGTTCTTTTAATGTTTAAATAAAACAAGAGGCAGCATGACATAGTGGAGAGAGAGCTGGACATAAAACCAGTAAGGTGCATCTTCAAGAACTGCCTCTGACCCATTCTGGATTTATGACCCTAAGCAACTCTTAGTGCCTCTAAGAATATAAGTTAGAAGTGTTGGCCTGCAATGGTAAAGGGTATTTCCTCACTAATGAAATCACACATCCAATCCTTAGCCCCATACTTATGTTTGATGTTTTTGTCATTTGTGCTTAGTTTTTAAAAGGACCAATGACATCACAGGGTGATGTCTTTAGTTGTGTGTGAATTGGATTTAAGTGAGGCAAAGTCATCAGTTTCATTTTCTCTTCCACAGTCAAAGAAGTCCAGACAAAGTGAGGATGATTGGTAATCACTGGGATGCAGTGGATGCCTTTGACATCTTTGATGTCTGATCAAGTTCTAAAGTCTTCACAGTGCTTGGTTCAGTTGCCTGCTGGGCTGTTGGAACAAATTGTTCTAATCCTCTCATTTTAGAGATGGAAATCTTCTTGGGGTAGATACCCCTCTGACTCACTGACAGATTTAAGATCCAACACTTAACCTCAACCTGGATTAGCCTGTCTTTTGAGATAGTTTTTCCCAAAGTGTGGCCACGAGCCATGCTATATACAGTCTTGGAACCACTGAAGAATGAAGTACCAGTCCTAAAAAAGGTTCCACAAGTCTTCGCACCAGAGTTACTAGTTTTCTTTGAAGATCTTTTTCATATACTCTATATTTAAATCTATATCTTTATTTTTTCTCATTAAAATATAAACTCCTTCTTATTAGGGATTGTTTCATTTTTTCTGTTCGTATCTCTAGCAGCTAACACTGTATGTGACATATGCTTAATAAATGGTTGTCATTTGTGTAAGGACTGGTAAATGAAGCAATTCCAAGACTGGTTGAAATGTTCAATACATGCTCAAGAAGGACAAACTTAGCACCCTGTGGGTTATCTGGGCCAGAACTAAAGCAGCAGAACATCTGAAATTTGTCTATATGAGTGATCCCAACTTTTTAGAGGACGAACTATTAATGTTTGTTGATAAGGGGGTGGCGGATGTTAAGTACAAATCACTGTTGGCTGTTGATCAAACTTTTTTCTCTACTGGAAACTCCCATAAGCTAACAAGGGGAGGGGCATGCCAGATTAGTGACTGGCTTGATGATTTGCCAGGTAAGATTTTGAAATCCATCTATAGATTTCCTTCTATTAGCTGAGAATCTGTTCCCTATGTGCATCCTACTTGAAATTAGACTAATAACGCAGACATCTTATTGGATATGGGCAAACCTTAATTTTCAATAAAATCAAGTAGCAAGCTGACTTTGACAAGCTGATCTATGGCAACTAAAGCAAATATTTATTCTGACCTGTTAAAACATGCACTCTGTAACTTACTAATGTCTTCACAGAAGTTCACTTCATAACCACACCCTGTTTCTTCTGACTTTATAAGTTGTTCGCAAAAATTCAGTGCTTTAAAAAAATAAGTAGAGCATATTTTTGTATTCCTACTTTGCATGATCTCATTCAATATTTATATAAATCTTATGTAAAACTATTAACAGGAAAATATAAGCAGTCTTTTAATTATGAATACCATTTCTTCATTTAATGAAGTCTTTTAATAGTTAATTTTTTTCACAAAGAATTTTAAAAAAATATTCTGTATAAACTTCTAAGCATCACTTTCCCTCTCCCATGAAAATCAGTCCTATCAGATTCAACCTAACAAATATTTAGCAGCAGTGTGGAGATGCTACACATGCCATAGCAGAGTGATATAAAAATTTGGCTAGTTTGTAGCCAAGAAAGTTAGAGAGAATGTTGAGTGTGACAATCAAATTGAAATTTAATATTATACTTAATTTTGTATGCTATACTTTCCTAGTACCAGAGATAGATTTGGTCTACCTAAACAAAACATATCAGACAAATGTCCTTGATGATATGCTACAAAGATAAGTTTTTACATGTGGTACTACTGTTGCAGGTATGCCATACAGAGAAGATCCCAAAATAAGGGGTCATGAAATATATTCGTTTGTCATTCTTTACTGTTAATAATTAAAATAATATAGAGGCTCATATTTTCTTCATTTTGTCTTTTAAAATGCTTTTAAAAACTTTTAAAAGTTCATCATAGAGCTAGGTATACCACAGGATATGATAAAGACCTGATATTACATTTATGGATTGCTCCATGGAGACTAGGAAAATCTGGAGCTGTTTAGACAAAATCATGTTAGAGGGGCTACTCTTAACATAGAAGCAATGCTTTAGTATTAACATCAGACTGGGAATAAAGAAGGGACACAGGTAAGAGAATAAGATTAGGAGGAGTGTATGGAACTAATAAGGTTCATGAAAAATGCAAGTGAGAAGTGGTATGGAAAATTCAGGTGAGATTATAGGCACTTCATTACTTTTTTTGTGGAATTGTAGCCTGGTGAAAAAAGTATTTTAGGACAGAATGCTATCAAGAGTAGCAAAATTGTTTTTATCTTTTTTTTTTTTTACATCCAAATACATTTATTTTATTATAGCTTTTTACTGAAAGAACATATGCATAGGTAATTTTTCAACACTGACTCTTGTAATCACTTCTATTCCAACTTTTTCCTTCCTTCCTTCCATGCCCTCCCCTAGATGGCATGCAGTCTCATACATGTTAAGTATATCTTAAATATAATATATGTGTACACATTTATACAGTTCTCTTGTTGCACAAGAAAAATCGGGTTTAGAATGGTAAAAATAACCTGAGAAGAAGAACAAAAATGCAAGCAGTACACACTCATTTCCCAGTGTTCTTTCTCGTATAGCTGGTTCTGTTCATCACTGATCAATTGGAATTGAATTGGATCCTCTCATTGCCGAAGATACCCACTTTCATCAGAATTGATCTTCATATAGTATTGTTGTTGAAATATATAATGATCTCCTATTTTTGTTCATTTCACTCAGCATCAGTTCACGTAAATCTCTCCAAGCCTCTCTTTATTCATCTTGGGGGTCATTTCTTACAGAACAATAATATTCCATAACATTCATATACCACAATTTATCCAATCATTCTCCAATTGATGGGCATCCATTCAATTTACTGTTTCTAGCTGCTATGAAAAAGGCTGTCAAAATTGTTTTTATCTTTTACCGTGGTGATTCCATTGTCAGGACTTTTTCACTAAAAGTACATAAAAAGGATGTTTCTGTGCCAAAATAACTGTTTTATTTGTAACATCAAAAAATTGATCATAGCCTATGTGTGAGAATTCTGAGAATGACTAAACAAATTATTATAATGGAATAGAAACTATTATTTTATTGATAAATCAAATATTTATTAGGTAATGTATGTTAGGCACTGTGCTAACTACTAGAAATATAAAGAAAATTAAAAAGTAAGAAGAAATAGTTCTTGATCTGAAGAAGGTGACATTCTAATGGTGGAAACAAAATGCAAATACGTAAGTACACACTAAACCTGTACAGTATAAATAGGAATTAATCCCAGAGAGAATGTATTGGAGGTAGAAGGAGGAATGTAATGGGGAGGCCTCTTGCAGAAAAAATAGGATTTGAGGTAAGTCTTGAAGGAAGGCATGAGCTCTACATGAGGATGGAGAACATTCCAGGAATTGGGCCAAGAAAAAGGCAATATCATATGTGAGGAACAGTCAAGAAGGCCAGTACATTGCTAGGGTACAGGAAGTACAGGGAGGGGAGTCCAATCTAAAAAAGACTGGAAATATATCACATACAAGGAACTATTTATAAACACAGGTAATGGATCTAACCATGCACACTGGTCCCTTCCTGTGTACCACATGTTCTGGACCTTTGCTGATATATACATAAGACCAGCAGCTCCTGGTTGATCCTCCCATGTCCTTATAACTAAGGGAGGAATGATTGGCAACTGTGTCAGAAAGAGGCATTCACTTGGTGGACAAGGAAAGAATTTGTCTCTTTATAGGTAGAATCTTTGTTGTGACATAGTTCATTGTAGCTCTCCATTGGGTTTTCAGTGAGAAGAGGTGGAATTTCTTCTCTTCTCCCTACATCGATGGGATCTGCATGAACACAGCAACAAGAACATTTGTTTTCTAAGGCAAATTCAGTGCCTGACTTTTTTTCTGTTTGTATTTCTTGGTCTAGTTCTCTGAATAGAATCTTTTGAAATGGATATTTCTATCCTTGCCTTTAATCTTGTATTTCTGGACAGGTGAGAAGCTGACTTCTGCAACAACTTCTCAGGGCAAGAGGACAGCTCTATCAGAAAAATTCTGTAGCTGAAAGGACTAAAAACCATGCCTAACTGGACAGGTCTAAGAAATGAATGTGAAATATCTGATAAGCCATTCTACAAAGATGAGACTGAATACTAGTAATGATAGGTTACTATTTCATGTTTTAAGTATTTATGAGTAACAGACTGTGTATCTGTTATTTGAGGACCAGTCTAACTATATTTAGAGATTCATCCTCTTAAAGGCTGACCACAGAGTGGTAATTTTTTTTTTAAACCATGGCATTCACTAAGACTAAGGGCAAAAAGTCATTGTGATCTGCACCACAAAATCACAGAGCTTTGAAGCAATAAAATTCAAACTAAAAAAAAAAAAGACAAGATTTTATTTTTGAGTTCGGATCCAGCATTGATGTCTTAAACTTTCTATAGCACATTGAAGTGAATTAAGTTCAACCTTTCATGTATTGGGTGGATTGAAATTTGATGGGAAATTACAAGTGGTTGATTTAAGAATGTTTGATTATGTATCAAGCCTTAGAATGGATGACTTCATAGTTTGTATCATAACTAATTTTGTATAGCTATAATCTTTTTTGGAAGAATTGAAGAAAGTATTTAGTGCATTCTTCCTAAACAATGTCAACCTCAGAAGTACTTTTTTATATCAATTAAATTTCAGCTAAGCGGTAAAGTAGGTAAGAGTGCTAGACCTGGAATCAGGAAGGCCTTAATTCAAGTCCATCCTCAGATATTTACTACCTGTATGGCACTAGGAAAATCACTTAACCTCTGTCTCCTTATATACAAAATGGGGATGATAACAATTGCCTCCCAGAGTTGTTATGAGGATACAAGATAATATTTATATAAAGTGCTTTTTAAATGTTTAAGTGCTACAAAAATACTAGCTATTATTATTAAATCTTCTTTTTATTGATATCTTTCGTTTTTTACATCACCTTAATTACCCAGTATATCCTTTCCCTGTTAATAAGCTATTCCTAATAACAAAATATAAAAAAGAGGGGAAAAAATAAGTTTAGCAAAATTAACCAACAAATCATCATCATTATCATGATCATCATGTCATGTCACAATCATTGTCATAATCATCATCATCGTTATCATAATCATAACTAGCATTTGTATAATTCTTTAAGATTTATACAGAATTTTACATATATTATTTCATTTTATCCTCACAACAATTTTGGGAGGTAGGTGCTATTATTATCTTCATTTTACAGATGCAAAAACTGAGATAGACTAAAGTTATGTGAATTGCCCAAAGTAATACAACTACTAAGTGTCTGAGGCCAGATCTGAACACAGATTATGCTGAATTCAGGTCTAGCACTTTATGGCATTATCTAGTTGTTTCATCTTCAACTGTATCTGACAGTTTATGCATTATTCCACACTTATCATGTCCTTATTTCTGCAAAGAAGGGAGGGGAGGTACACATTGTTTACTCCTTTCTAGGGTCAAGTTTGATCATATGGTTTCAGAAAAATGAGACAGACACAAACAGAGAAAGAAACAATTACAAAGAGATGCAGACAGAAACAGAGAGACATGCAGAGACCAAAAAAAGATGTATTTAATAATAACTTTTTTCTGCTGAGACAATTGGGGTTAAGTAATTTGCCCAGGGTCACACAGATAGGAAGTGTTGTGTCTGAGGCCAGATCTGAACTCAGGTCCTCCTGACTTCAGGGCTGATGCTCTATCCACCACACCATCTAGCTGCCCTTTATATCAATATTTTTAAAGATTAAATACCTAGTTCCTGAAGAAAAT
Organism: Sarcophilus harrisii; assembly: GCF_902635505.1. NCBI lineage: Eukaryota > Metazoa > Chordata > Mammalia > Dasyuromorphia > Dasyuridae > Sarcophilus > Sarcophilus harrisii. The sequence goes on from NC_045426.1 coordinate 245,760,710, forward strand.
TTTTATATGAATCAAGTTGTATATGATTTTATACTTGAGAATTTTTACTGCAAATTTCTCTGCTAAAAAATACTGGTGTGGTTTTGGTGAACATTATGTTTCATGGAAAAGTAGTAATAATATATGTCAGATTTAAGAAGGATCATGTCATAAAATACTTCCTTCTTGCTACTTTTAAAAAACTTTTCATTTTATTTTTTCCAACAACATGTAAAGATAGTTCTCAATATTTGCTTTTATCAGAATTTGATTTTCATATTTTTTCTCCCTTCATTCCTCCCATCTCCCTCCCCAAGACAGGAAGCAATCTGATATAGGTTATACATGCATATGTAATCCTATGAAATATATTTCCACATTAGTCATATTGTGAAAAAAGGAGCAGAACAAAAGGGGAAAACTATGAGAAAGAAAATCAAATTATTGCTACTTTTGATAGTTCCTTTTTTACTCAGCATCAAAGATTATTATAATTTTTATCATCATAATTTTTGTTTCTGAGCATTTTTACTTTATCCATGTAGATTTTTCCATCCTTTGAGGACCAATATCTATGCATGCCTTAAGCTCACACAGTGGGCAATGACGGAGTGAAATTTAGTAAGGAAATGAAAATTTGACCAAAAGATGAATAATAAGTCTCCTGCAGTATTAATGAAATCAGCTAGAACAGAGTTGAATTAAGCAAACAAGAGTCCTTGCCCTAGTGAAGCTTTGGAGTTAAATTTCACAGACCTTTACTTTGTGATTCACCAGTTGATTTAATTCTAGTCACCTGCTTTGTATTTCCTCTCAGTTGGAAGTCCCCTAAAACTTTAGAGGAATTGCTGAACATAAAACATTGTGAGGCTGTATCTCAGTATAATGTCATTCTAGGGAATAAAATTATTTCTTAATCATGTTATATTGCTTGGAAACCCTTTCACAAGATGTGGGAATTATTTTTCATCATTGGCATATTTTGTCATCTCAAGTTTCTGTTTTCTTCTCCCTTCCACCCACATCGCTTTTTTTTTCTTTTTGTGATTGTTTGCCAGTGATACCAACACCTGTAAGAGGTGGGGCTGAGAAATTGCAAAATTGCTTCATATATAGCTTTGGTGTTTAGTCTTCTCTTTCCGCCCCCAGGGAAAAAACTAAAAAGTAGCTTTATAGCAGGCTCATGAAGGTGTGCCAAATGTATTTCTATCCCTTCTTTGAACTAAGAACTTGGGGATGGCTTTAGGATCAGTTTGACAGGATTATGTTCTAAATATGGTTAGCTAAATTTCCTTTGTTTTTCATGACCTATATTTAAATATTTTCATTTTCCCTTCTTTTGCTTATCTGATAGCTTAAAACTTATTTATTACAATATTTTTGATCTTTAATGTGACAAATCAACTTTAGATCCATAAATATACATTAGTTATTTCTGGAGCAGATGGGGATGTAGTAAAGAGAAAAATTGCTAACCTTAGAATCAGAGGACCTGAGTTGCAGTTCTGATTTGCCTTTTATCCATTCATTTGTCTTAGATAAATCATTTCACCTTTCTGGGTTTTAGTTTCTTAATTTGAAAAACAAAGAGGTTAGATTAAATGATTTTTAAGGTCTCTTCCAACCTAAAAGAGGTATACAAAGAACAGTATATAATAATAGTATACACAGGAAAAGGGAAATTGGGGACAGGAGATAATTCTTGAACCTTACTCTCATCTAAACTGGTTCAAAGAGAGAAGAACATACATACACACTCAATTGTATGTAAAATTCTATTTAATCAACAGAGAATTAGGTAAGAAAGAAACTAAGAAAATGAGGAAGTGGTTATGTGACAAATGGTAGGTTAAAGGAAACACTGATCAGAAGCATTTCTATACAGCTGTATTTGGCATCTTCACAAAAATTGACCATGGGTGAGGGCATAAAAATCTCACAAACAAGTACCAAAAAGCAGAAATATTAAATGCACTCTTTTCAGAAAACAATATGATAAAAATGATATTCAGTAAAGAGTCTTGAAAGCATAAATTAAAAATTAATTATAAACTAAATAATCTAGTCCTAAAGAATGAATGGCCAAGGAATAAGTCATAGAAACAACCAAAAATTTCATTAAAAATAATGACAAGATGACAAATAAAAAATGTATAGGATGCAGCCAAAGCAGTGCTTAGAGGAAAATTTATATCCCCAAATGTTTATATCAATAAAAGAGAGAAAGAACAGATCAATTAATTGGGCATGGGATTTTTAAAAAGAACAAATTTTAAATTCTCAGTTAAGACAAAATAAAAATCCTAAAAGTGAAAGGAAAAATTAATAAAATTGAAATAATATGTTAAAATAGGACTTGGCTTTATGTGAAAGAATATAATAAATAAGCCATTGAATAATATAATTGGAAAGAAAAGAAAGACAAAACCAACTTACTAGTTGGTCAAAATGAGAATGGTGAATGCTGCACCAATGAAGATAAGATTAAAGCAATTATTGAGGAGCTATTTTACTCAATTATATGACAATTTAAGCAAAATGGATATTTACAAAATATAAATAAAAAAGGCAATAGAATACTTAAATAATTCTATCTTAGAAAGAGAAACTGAACAATTCATAAATTAGCTCCTTATTAAAAAAAAAAAAAAGCAGCCCTCAGACTGAGATGCATTTACAAGTGGATTCTACCAACTATTTAAAGAACAATTACTTTAATACTATATACATATTTTGAACAATAGCTATCTACCAAATTCCTTCTATGACACAAATATTGTTTTGCTACTTAAACCAGGGGAGTAAAAAAAGAGAAAAAAACATAGACTAAATTCCCTAATGAATATTCATGCAAAATTTTTATTTTTAAAAAGTTTTCTCAAGTTATTATTTTTATTTTTTCCTAATTAAAAATTTCGACATTTTTTTAAGATATTGAGTTCTAAATTCTCTTCCCTTCTTGCTTCACTGGCTTCTTATTGAGAAGTCAAGCAATTTGATATGTTATACATGGGATATCATGCAAAACATATTTCTGTGTTAGTAATGTAAAAGAAAAGAGACTCCTTTCCCAGGCAAAAACAAGAAAAAAAATTAAGCCATAGACTTCTGTGACTGGAGCCAAGATGGTGGAGAGGACACACATTTCTTTCTGACCTTCTCCTATAACCCACAGACTAATTAGCAAATCTAGCCTCTAATTACCTCTGGACTGACAGAATCCACAAATATTGGGAGTGCAACAAATTATCAGCAGAAAATAATTTTGAAGATCACCAGAAAAGGTCTGTTTCAATTGGAAATGGAAAGATGACAGCTAAGTGCAAGCAACTGAGCACAGAGGCCAGCACAGACAGTGCAGAGTCCCAGCGTGGTTCATACTCCGAGTGGTGGAGAATCTATGGGGAGAAAACAGAACAGAAAAGGTCTGTTTCAATTGGAAGTGGGAGGGAAGCAGCCAAACAAACAGCTGAGCATAGATACCAACATAGACAATGCAGAGTCCCAAAGCGATGGTGACTCTGCAGGATATTGCAGGCTCCACAAAGCAAAGAATCTATAGAAGGAATCTACAGCAGTGTTGGCTACTCTGCCCTGGTTGCAAGCCAGTAGATCACCAAAGAAGTTATAAAACATCCAACACAAACCCAAAAAGTCAGTAGTTGTGGTGTTCTCTTCTTTAAAATATAATGGTTCTCTCTGGGAGTAGGTTTCTTGGGGAGGTTTTCTGGAGGCAGCCTTAGCTTCAGTTAAAAGTAATAATCACTCCAAATACAGCCAGGTGTTAAAAGTTCAGATCTTTTATTGCTTCCTCCAAAATAGCCTGGTTATTTTTCTTGGTGGCCTATCTCTCTGCTTGGTTCCAAGAGCTCCCTCCAAATGTCTCCAAATCCAAAGGTTTGTCCTTCAGCCTCCAGCCAGCACAAAGGTGGAAAATGTAATAAATCTCTTGTCTCCTTGCCTGGGGCTGGGAAGCTTTCTGGAGAGCCTTTCAGACCAGCCTTGGTCTCAGTGGGGGAAGTGCAGGAGACCTGCCACCACAGTGGAAGTTGGAATGAATCTGTCTTGCCTCTGAGAGTGGGCTTCTTCTGAACTGACTGACGCTTCCCTCTCAATCTTTTCAACAGGACTAACTAACCTGAAACTCTTAAGAGCTTCTTTATATATGATCTCCCAAGGTTGGAAAGAAAGCAACTTCCAGAAAAACAAAAATTGTGAAACTGAAAAAGAAAATAACTCCTAAAAAAACAGAATTTATGAAACTGAAAAAGAAAATAACTCCTAAAAAACCAGAATTTGTGAAATGGCAAAAGAAAATAACTCCTTGAAAAACAAAATTTGTGAAATGAAAAAAAAATTCCACAGAACAAAACAACTCATTTAAAAATTCAGTTTGGACAAATACAAAAAGAATTTAAAAAGTAAATGAAGAAAATAATTCACAAAAATTCAGAACTGAACAAATGGAAATGAATGACTCAATGAGACAACAAGAATCAGTCAAGCAAAACCAAAAAAATGAAAAACAGAAAAAAGTGTAAAATACCTAAGTGGGGAAACAACCAACCTGGAAAATAAATCTGGAGAGACAATCTAAGGATTATTGGACTCCCTGAAATACATGATGAAAAAAAGGGCCATGGCACTATTTTTCAGGAAATCATCAATGACAACTGCCTGGATATCATAGAATCAGAAGGTAAAATGACCATTGAAAGAATTCACCTAACTCCTCCTGAAAGAGATCCCAAAATTAAAACCCCAAGGAATATCATGGCTAAATTTCAGAACTATTGGACCAAGGAAAAACTATTACAAGCAGCCAGAAAGAAACAATTCAAATACTGAGGAGCCACACTAAGGATTACTCAGGCCTTAGCAGCTTCCACTTTAAAGGATCAATGGACCTGGAATCTGATATTCCAAAAGGCAAAGGAACTTGGAATACAGCCAAGAATAAATTACCCTGCTAAATTGAGCATTTTCTTTCAGGGAAGAAGATGGCCATTCAATGAAACTGATGAATTCCATTTATTTTTGATGAAAAGGCCAGAGCTAAACAAAAAATTTGACCTCCAAATATCAAACTCAAGAGAAGCATAAAAAGGTAAAAAGAAAAAAAAACTCTTGAGAACTGTATTTCTGTTATGGGTATATGAGAGTACATGTTTAATCTGATTTTGCTGTTATAATATAATATAAAAAATAAACAAGAAGTGGAAAGGGGATTGTAACAGACAAAAGGGGAAAGTAGAGGTAAAATGAGGAAAATTACATCTCAGGAAGAGGCAAAGAAAATCTATTATAATTGAGGGAAAGAAGAAGGGTTTATGAATATTCTGTGAATCTTACTCTCATCAGATTTGGCTCAAAGAAAGAATATTAGATATATTTGATTTCACTGAGAAACTTTTCTCACCCTATTGAAAAGTGGGAGGGAAAAGGGGAAAAGAGAAGGGGTAGGCTAAATAGAAGGGAAAACAGAAATAGTAGGGGAAAGGTATAATAAAAGGGGAGGATCTATAAAGGGGGAGGATTGCTTGAGACAAGTAGTCCTCATAAGTAAAATACAGGGAGGAGGGAAAGAGGAAAAGGAAAGAGAAAATACTAGAATTTACTTCAAAAATAAAAAGGGAGAATTATCCACCAATGAAGAGAAATTAGAGCAATAATTATGAGTTATTTTACCCAATTTTATGCCAATAAATTTGACAACTTAAGTGAAATGGAGGAATGACTACAAAAATATAGATTGCCCATGTTAAAAGAAAAGGAAATAAATTGCTTAAATAGTCCCATTTTAGAAAAAGAAATAGAACAATTAGAACAATTAATCAACTCCCTAAGGAAAAATCTCCGGGCCCAGATAAATTTACACGTGAATTTTACTAAACATTTAAAGAACAATTAACTCCAATGCTACATAAAGTATTTGAAAAAATAGGGAATGAAGGACTCCTACCAAATTCCTTTTATGACATAGACATGGTACTGATACCTAAACCAAGTAGGACAAAAACAGAGAAAGAAAATTATAGACCAATGTCCCTAATTAACATTGATGCAAAAATCTTAAATATTGGCAAAAAGATTACAAAAAATAATCCCAGGATAATATACCATGACCAAGTAGGATTTATACCAGGAATGCAGGGCTGGTTCAATATTAGGAAAACTATTAGCATAATTGACTATATCAATAACCAAATTTACAAAAACCATGTGATTATCTCAATAGATGCAGAAAAAGCATTTGATAAAATCCAACACCTATTCCTATTAAAAACACTAGAGAATATTGGAATAAATGGACTTTCCCTTACAACAGTCAGTAACATTTATTTAAAACCATCAGCAAGCATCATATGTAATGGGGATAAACTGGAACCATTCCCAATAAGATCAGGGGTGAAACAAGGTTGCCCACTATCACAATTACTATTCAATATTGTATTAGAAATGCTAGCTTTGGCAATAAGAAAAGAAAAAGAGATTAAAGGAATTAGAGCAGGTAATGAGGAAACCAAATTATCACTCTTTGCAGATGATATGATGGTATACTTAAAGAACCCTAGAGAATCAACGAAAAAACTATTAGAAGTAACCCACCACTTTAGCAAAGTTGTAGGATATAAAATAAATCCACATAAATCATCAACAGTCTTATGCATCATTAACAAAATCCAACAGCAAGGTTTTTTCTGAAATCAGCCTGCTTATATCATTTCTTATAGCACAATAGTTTTCCATTTCAAATGTATCTGCTAATATTGAGCCGTTCCCTAATTCATGAGCATCTCTTCAGCTTCCAATTCTTTGCCATCACAAAAGAGATATTATAAATATTCTCATACACAGGGATACTTTTCTTAAAAAAAAAAAGATCTCTTTTAAAATACAGATCAAGTTGTGGTATTGCTGATTTAAAGGTACTTATAGAGCCCTTTGAGCATAGTTGTAGATTGTTTTCCAGAATGGTTGAATCAATTAACCACTCAACCAACAGTGTATTAGTGTCTCAATTTTCTAACAGGCCTTCCAACTTTTGTCATTTTTCTTTTCTGTCATGTTAGCCAACCTGATATGTGTGGGATGGTACCTCAGAATTGTTTTAATTTGTTTTTCTTCAATTCCTAGACATTTAGAGTTTTTTTTTTAAAAATGATTATAGATACTTTTGAATTCTTCATCAAAAATAGCTTGTTCATATACTTTAACCATTTGTCAATGGGGGAATGACTTGTATTCTTAAAATTTGACTCAGTTCTCTGTATATTTGAAAAACAAAGCCTTTGTCAGGGAAACGATGCCAAAATTTTTTCCCCAATTATGATTACTGTGTATTCTTCTCCATCTGGCTTTCCTCCTATTTATCCCCCAAAGTGTTTTATTTCTGACTACCACCTCTCCCAATCTAACTTCTATTCCTTTCCTCTACACCTTTTTTCTGTAGGGTGAGATAGATTTCTATACTCAAATGAGTGTGTAATTTATTTTCCCTTTGAGTCAATTTTGATGAGAATAAGTTTTGAGTACCTTCAATTCCTCTATCCCACTCTTTATTGTAAAATGTCTTTTTTGTATCTCTTATATGTGAGACAATTTAACCCCATTTATATTTCCATTTCCCCTTCTTCCAGTGCATTCCTACTTCTCATCCATTAATTTCTTTTTTTAAAGATATTGTTTCATACTCCTCCTAATTGCCTTAATAATGTGAAAATTCTTAGGAGTTATAAGTATCATCTTCCGTGTGGAAATGTAAACAGTTTAAGCTTATTGAATCCCTTGTGATTTTTTTTTACCCTTTAATGCTTCTCTTGAATCTTCTACTTAAAAGTTAACATTTCTATTTAGTTCTAATCTTTTCATGAGAAATACTTTGTAGTTCTCCCTTTCAGTAGGCATTCATTTTTTTCTTTCTGAAGGATTATATTCAGTTTTGCTAGGTAGGTGATTCTTGGTTGTAATCCTAGATCCTTTGCCCTTCAGAATAACATATATCAAGCTCTCTCATCCTTGAAAAGAAAAACTGGTAAATCCTGTGTCTCAACAATATTTGAATTATTTCTAACTGCTTGCAATATTTTCTCCTTGATCTAGGCTTTGGAATTTGGCTACAATCTTTCTGGGAGTTTTCATTTTGGGATCTCTTACTGAAAGTGATCACTAGATTCTTTAATTTCTATTTTACATCATGTTTCTAGAATATTAGGGCAGTTTTCCTTTAATAATAAAATTCTATTTTTTCTGATCATGGCTTTTGGGTAGTTCAATAATTTTTAAATTATCTCTGCATATTCTATTTTTTAGGTTATTGATTTTTCCAATGATATATCTCATACATTCTTGCATTTTTTCTTTAATTTATTTATTTTTTGGTTTCTCATAAAATCATTAGCTTTCACTTGCCCAATTCCAATTTTCCCCCCAGAGGCAATTGGGGTTAAATGAATTGCCCTGGGTCACACAGCTAGGATTTGATTTGAACTCAGGTCCTCCTGACTTCAAGATTGGTGCTTTATCTACTGTGCCACCTACCTGTCCCCCCAATTCCAATTTTTAAAGAATAATTTTCTTCAATGAACTTTTGTCCATTGTTTCCCATTTGGCCAATTCTACTTTTTTAAGGTATTCTTTACTATAGTGAATTGTTGTACTTTTTTTTTTTTTTTTTTTTTTTTTTAGCATGTGGCCAATTCAGATCTCTAAGGAACTTTCCCCATAACTGGACTTTGGCTGTGTGGCTGTATTTATCATTTGGCCTATTCTGCTTTTTAAGGTGTTGTTTTCTTCATTATTTTTTGTCTCTCCTTATAAAGATGTTAATTCTTTTCTCATCATTTGCTTGCATCATTTTTTCTCTTTTCCAAATTTTTTGATGCATCTCTCTTATTAATTTTTAAAATCCTTTTTAAGCTCTTCCAGGAATGCTTTTGGGGTATTAGTTCAACTCATATTTTTTCTTAAGATTTTGAATGAGGCAATTTTGAATTTATCTTTATTCTGAGTTTTATTTTGATCTTTTCTGTCACCAGAGTAACTTTCTATAGTCAGATTCTTTTTTTGTTACTCATTCATTTTTCCAGCATATTTCTTGACTTTAATTTAATGTTAAAGTTGGGTTCTACTCCAAGAGTTGTAAGGGAACTGTTTGGTGGTCAGTAAGTTTTCAATTCTTCCAAGGGGATATGATCTAAGGTAAGGTATATTTACTATTCTCCTGACCTGTGCCCTTTTCTGTGAGAGACCACAAACACTATTTTCCACTATGGAACAGTGACCAGAGTGTTTCCCACCCTCTATGGTCACAAGCTCTAGTGTGCTAATGCTCTTTCTTATCCTGGGTCTGCAACCCCGTGATTGTAACCTGGTTCTCTGTATGGTCAATGAAACAAGAGTCCTGCATTCAGTGCTAGAAAAGGGATCCCTAGTAATCTCCTTCTAAATCAGTTATCTGATCCCCTTATTGATTGTGAAATGAAAGTTCCAGAAGCTATCTCCACCAACTCATGTTGCTGCTGATTTGCCAGGGTTTTGCCTGCCCTAGCCTGCACTCCGTGCTCACCATGACGCAACAGACATTTCCTGCTAACCTTATATATAAGTTGCCTTGAATTGGAAAATTATTTCACTTCATACTTTTGTTGGTTCATGGGTAGGTCAAGCCAGGATAATAAAAATGACTATTCTACCTGAATCAATTTACTTATCAATCAAACCACCAAAGAATTATTTTATAGAACCAGAAAAAATGAACAAAATTCTCCTGGAATAACAAAAGGTCAAAAATATCAAGGGAATCAATGAATAAAAAGTGAATGAAGGTGGCCTTAATTGTAAAAGATTTCAAACTATATTACATAGTGGTAATTAGCAAAACAATCTGTTATTGGCTAAGTAATAGAATGCTATTGACTTTTAACTTTATGTTAAAGTTGAGTTCTACTCCAAGAATTGTAAGGGAATTGTTTGGTGGTCAAATTTTCAGTTCTATAAAAAGAGTATGATCTAAGGTGAAGTGTATTTACTATTCTCCTGACCTGTGCTCTTTTCTGTGAGTGACCACAAAACTATTTTCCACTCTGAAAGAGTGAATAGATTAAGCATGTAATACAAAGTTTTAAATAACCATAGTAATCTAGCATTTGATAACCAAAGATCTAAGATCCAGGGGCAAGTACTCACTATTTGACAATAATTGCTTGGAAAAATGGAAAGCAGTTTGATAGAAATTAATCATAGATCATTATTTTATACTGTAGATCAATATTTCACGTTATATATCAAAATAAGGTCAAAATGCATATGTGATTTAGATAGAAAAGGAATTAGACATAAAAGGTGATAAGCAAATTAGGGGAGCATTGAAAAAATTACCTGTCAGGTTCATGGATAAGGGAATTTTTTATAAACAAAGAGAGAAGATAAAGAGGAACATGGAAGGTAAAATGGATAATTTTGATTACATGAAATTAAAAAGCTCTTTCACAAACAGAATCAATGCAGCTAAAATTAGAAAGAAAACAGGAATTTTTTATTGCAAGTTTTACTGAAAAAAAGTTTAGTTTCTAAATATAGAGGTAATTGAACCAAATTTACCAAGATTAGAGCTATTCCCCAATTGATAAGTCATCAAAGAATGTAAACAGGCAATTTTCAGAAGAAGAAATCAAAGTTATCAAAAGTCTTATGAGAAAATACTCTATATCACTAATAATGAGATAAATGGTCATCACAGCTTTGAGGTACTGCTTCACATATATGAGACTGGCTCAACAGAGAATGAAAATGACAGATGCTGGAGGGGATGTGGAAAAATAGATTTGGGATAGGAATGAAGAATGATTCACTTGAGTTCCTCCCAAAATAGAGACTCCTTCATGCCTGTAAGGAGTGGGAGAAGGGAGACTGGCAAAGTTCTCTAAGCAAAAAAGGCTATGGGGTGGACAAAAGTTACAGGATGGCAAAGTGGGGGATGGACTAAGATGTTTTTTTTCTAGGATAGTCTCATAATCCTCCTAAGTATCTGGCTCCTTGTGAAAATGGGCAGTAAGGATTTTGTGCCAGTTGCATAGTTCTCTGAATGAGATCCAGCAGGTCACAAATTTCATTTACTGTGATTATAGGACTTCAATAACCTCCTTGCCCCATGTAGGAGTGGAGAACATCTAGCCTGCAGGTGGTAAAAGGTCTGAGAAATTATTTGCTAAGACAATTGCTAGGTACAATTTCTCACTGCTTGAATTCTATAAATTGATAACTTTGTATAGCTGGTAAATGATATTATAAATATCCTTTGGCAGAAAAAAGTTGTCCCCACCCCTGACCTAAAGGAAGATCTGTGGAAGCTCACATCCTCTCAGTCACCCTATTGAAGTAACATCTACAGTAATGGACCAAACCCCTTTTTACCCACTGGTACAGAGTTTGAATATCAGCTAGTGGTCAATTCCACAGGTGTTGTCTCTTTTCCCTTGCTCTCCTCCAATTCCCCCACTCCCAGTTCCCCTCCAGCATGAATAAGATCCAGTCACAGGTGTAGGTTCATTGTTGGCTCCTTCTCCACAAAGTCTAATCTTGCTTGAGTCAGATAAAAACCTTATAAGTCAAATAAAAGAGTGTCTATTTTATCCTGAATACATTTTTGGGCCTCACTTGATTTACAATTGTAAAATATGGCTAATAATGCTTATGTTCCTTAATGTTGTGAAGAAAACATTTGTAAGCCTTAAATTATTATATAGATGTTATCTTTTTTATTAGGCAGTCACTAACCTCACCTATATAAAAGACTGATTAACTGTGGGTTGGATCTAAGCTATTTACATTTCTGTCTTCATTTAAGATTCTTCTACCTGCACAAAGAAGAAGAATTTAGACAAACATATAGAAAAATTGTCTGGAATATAGTATTGATTTCATGAGTCAATGGCTCTTTTTTTGAATGTGAAAGAGCCAGAGCCAGATATCTTAGAGATTGGCTTTAATTGCTGAATTTATATTCTTATAAAAAATTCCAATTTCACTGTTTGAAAATTATAGAAATACTTTGAAATCTCCCAAATTTCCCTGAAATCATAAACCCATGTGAAACACTTCAAAATTTATATATTTTTTCTTTATTATTCCTAATTCCTAGAATCTTGGCATAGTCCATGCTATTTAGTAGTATAATAGAGATAAATATTTCCTTTTAAAAACAACATAGAAATGTGTGATTTCCTCTCTTGTTCCACCCAATAGTAAAAGTTTGTTGAATAGCAGGCACTGAGAATTTACCTTCAGGGCATAAAGTCTTGATGCTTCCATAATCATAGAGCGGAGTACATAGTTACAAAGTAAGTAATAATCGGCTTAGTTAGACTCTTAATATATAACATTATGGTTTCTGGGCATATGAATGTAAAAATGAAGGAAAATATTACCCTGATTGAAATAATTTTATGTCTATGACTAATAAAAAGCATGTTGGCAAATTTAATTTAATTTAATTCCTAAATGCCCAAAGGAGGAATACTTATGAATGTCATGTAGCAGTTCTGCCTGGAGAAAAGAAAAAATGGAAAGGTTTTAACTTGTTTCTTCACTCAGCAATACAATAACAAATAAAAAGTGACATAAGTACATAAGTAATTTAGACAACCCAAACTGGTTTGGATCCATGGTTTGGGCTGCCATTCAAATTAATTCTGGTCCATCTTCCAACTTAACCTCAATCAACTTGTTCAAACTCTTTAAATCTAACCATATTTTATGACTGTTAATAATTAGAGGGAGATATTTGGGGAAATAATTTGAGGATTTCAAGAATGTGACAGGGACTTAATTGCAAATGCATGTATTCATAAAATGAAAACTTTGAGTGAGAAAGTAAATGCACCAATTATCTCTTTAAACAACAGCTATATTTCTAAAAGTTTCAGGTACATCAAATTTTGGTTAATTAAATCATATTATAAATGTACTAGAGGAGCTTTTTATTGAAACAAATATCCAATAAAATAAATAATCCCTCCCAAATTTAACTGTTCTAAGTTCATATTTTTATATGTGAACCTATGCTGCACTATTGACCAGATGTGTTCATATGTGGAGCTATGCTATCAAGTACCTTTCAATTGTTTCAGCATCACATTCAATGCTTATATCATTTGGGAGCATCCACAAGTGAGATTTTCATGGCTTCTTTGTATATATGATATTTAAAGCCAAATAAATTCCTTGTCCTTTTTCCCTCACTCCTTGCCTTCCTTTCTTCTTTCTTTCCCTCCTTCCCTCCCTCCTTTCCTCCTCTTTCTTTCCTTCTTTCTTTCTTTCTTTCTTTCTTTCTTTCTTTCTTTCTTTCTTTCTTTCTTTCTTTCTTTCTTTCTTTCTTTCTTTCTTTTTCTTTTTCTTTCTGTCTGTCTGTCTCTGTCTTTCTTCCTTTTCTCCTTTCTTTCCTTCTCTTTCATTCATTCTTTCTTTCTTTTTTCTTTCTTTCTCTCTATTCCTTCCTTCCTATTTTTTCTTGCTTTCTTGCTTTTTGAGAGAACATAAAGAGTCTAGAAGACTATGAAAATTCAAATTCAACTGGATTTATTTCCAGATCAGGAAAAATTCCAAATATTTTAAGGAAGTGAGAAAAACTTATAGCTGACTCCACTGTAGTTTATCAATGGTAGTGAAGTGCAGTTTGGCAGATAATGTTTCTAATATAGCTGCTTTTCCACTTTGCCTCAAAAAGTCTAAATTTTTCCATTCTGGGAACCCATAGAGAAGTTAAATGCTATTGTAACATAGCCAGTGAATCTTAAAGTGATTTGGATTTCAATTTGTTATCTCCCTTGCATATACAAGCACACATGCATATTCTATTATATAAATGTCAAACAGGATCTGATCTGTACAAGCCCCAAACATTTTCCAGCTATGTCATGTTTCCAAGGTTATGTGTATAGACATTGTTAGTTATTTTCCTCTCTTTGCCTTTCTGTTTCTTCTCTCCCTCACCCTCATTCCCACCTGTTTTTTTTATGATGAAAACTTTTTTTCTTTTTCTTTCTTTCTCTTTCTTTCTTTCTTCCTCTCTCTCTCTTTTTAAAGAAACTTAAGCACAAAAGGAAAATGAAAAAGCTACAGACTGATTTGGCAACAGCTAAGCAGGAGGCTGCCATCACAGTTATGGAACTCAATGAGAAGATAAAGGCTTTATATGAAGGAACGCCAACCCCTAGAGGTCAGTATATACATGGGACTACAGGTCTGAGTGACTATTAGACTTATGCAGCACATCAAAGAACAAGGATGTTTAGTGATAATGTTCTGTTCTGGTCTAACCTTTCTGCAGCATTTCAACTCTTTTAGGATTTAGGATAATTTTTTCCTTATCCAGGGGTAGAACACTGAGATAAAAAGGTCTTGCTAAATGCTTGTTAGAAAAAGGCTTTAAAGATGAAAACTAGGATATAGTCAATTAGATTCCATGTTTCCTAAGGACTTGAATCATTTTGCTTTATCTTCTCCAACATTTAGCACAGAACTTTAAACATAATGGGAATTATATTGAATCGAATTGAATTGAATATGATGTGTTATCTACAACTAAACAATAATACAGGAAGGGGAAAGGGAGTAGGGGAAAGTGAATAGGGGAGAAGAGACTACCCCTAGGAGCATGGTTCAGAAACTGAATGAATCATTTATCTGCAAATGGCAGGCTTCCAAGATGAGAAAGGCAGGTGAGTACCCGAGATAGTGTTTTGGAATTAAATGAACTTGGTAAAAAAAAATTAGAAAAATTGTTTGGAAAAGTTGTGTGAGTGTTCAGGGGAATTTTTAACAGCTTTCAATACCTGTTTTTAAAAAAGGAAATAACAACCCAACAACTTGTTTCTATCCTAAAAGGACATGGAATAAGAAAATCAGTGTTCTTCAACTACGGCTAGTTCCTTTAATTTAGTCTAGACTGTAAAATCCATACAATTTCTATTTTCTCTTTAGTGGATCTTTTGTAATACTTATTCACAAATGCAGTTCTTCCTTCCCTTGTTATGAACCACAATTGTTAAAATCTGTTTCATGCCATTGTTCTTACTTTAGATCTCTGTATAATTTAAAAGCAACTCCTGAGGAGAGGTGGGACCATGTGGAAATAAATAGAAGATGAGGAGGAAGCAGTGGGTGTGATGACTCTAGAAAACAGTGGTCATGAAATTGTTTGGAAAAACTTTTTACTGACATAACCGAATTTAATGTGAAACAGTCACAAAAGGATAATCTAATACCAGAATAGTGAGTGTTCTTAGACTTGAGTATACATCACTATTTCTTCAGGATATTGGAGTTATCAGTAAATGCTCTTTTGAGCCATTTCAGGATTGAGAGAAAATGAAGAGAAAAACTAGTTGAGGATCAGAAAGTACCAATGTCTTGAAAAGGAAAATAAAATCATTGAAAATCCTTGCCTTTACATACAATAAAATATATAGATTTATAACAGAAACCAATTATATTGGAATAAAAATGATCAAGATAATTTTTTAAAGTTCATGTACTCTCTGACCATACCCCTGAACCAGGTAATGTGATTTAAGAAGCTTGAGAAATTGAAAAGATAGAGAATATGAGATAACATCACAATGAATGCTGAAATTCTTTAGTATATTATTCTAAGGAGTCTGTCTATAGACTTCACCAGAATGCCAAAAGGTCCATGATATATTAAAAAAAAAAGTTAAGAAAGAGCTAGGTTCAAGCTCTTCTCTTCTTTTCAGCCATATAATATCAGGATGGATGGTCACAGGTTGGATTTCACCATTATCACAAATTAATTTCCCTAATTAAAAACTCTCATACCTCACATCTTTCTATTTGACCATAATTAGGAATATCTCCCATACCTATTTTTCACTACACATCCCTTGCCAAACTTCAGCTATCATCTGCTTTTACTCTGTCTCAAGTTAGCCAGATGATATAGGAGGATCATCCCATAACATTTTGACTGGGTAAATTGTAAATTCGTGTTACTCAACTTCAACTAGGCTTTCATTGAAACAAGAAAATCTTTTTATCCCTTTCAAAATGATTGCCTCAGTGACCACAAAAAACCCCAAGCTTTCTCTTTCCTGCTCAAACTTCTTGCACCTCTCCCTCTTCCCTCTCTCTTACCTGAGAATTTTATTTCTTAAAAGGGAATATTGGGTCCTTTAATCTGAGCTCCCCTCCTCCTATTCCTTCCATCTCAAAACTCCAGGACCTAATCCCCACTATATTCTCCTTTGTTTCCGTATTTGACAATGAAATAGCTTTTCTCTTTGATTGGAACAGCCTCTCTGCAAGTGCCCTTGGTTCTTTCCTGTGATTGTAATTTTAATAATTTCCTATCTACTGGTTCCTTTGCTAAAGTTTTCAAATATGCTCAAGTATCCCATCCTAAAAAAACACTTTGTTTTCTCAGATAAATTCCTAAAAAAATTTATTTACATTCACTGCATTTTCTTCTTTTTCTCTCACTTCTCAACCTTTGTGCTTCTGGCTTCTAGTTCTCATCACTCAACTGAAAATGCTCTCTCCAAAGTTATTAATGATCTCTTAATTGCCAAATCTAATGGTCTTTTCTTAATCCAAATCCTTCTAAACCTATCTGCTGCATTTGACACTGCTAACTAATCTTTGCTACTATATTGTCTCTCCTCTCTGAGTAATTACACCATTCGCTACTGGTTCACCTCCTCCTTCTCCATCTCCCTTACTAGCCTATCATACATAAAATGCTTCTCAGGGCTCTATCTTGGGTCCCCTATATTTCTTTCTTTACATTTTCTTTTGGTAATCTCTTTAATTTTCTTGATGTTCTGGCATTGACCTAACCTAGATGATTTAGATTTGATACTTAAACAAAAAGGGACATTTGTACCAGAATAAGATATTGAACAAGTACAGGCTTTGAGGACGTCTTGGATAGATTCAGCTGAATGAAACTCCCATACCTTTGTGATCCACTAGCCAAGTCTGAGAGCACCTCTATGAAGGCTTTGTACTCAGGTGGAAAGGATTTGTAAACAATCTGAGCCTTTAGTTTCAAGTCTCATGGAAATTTTAACACAGAAACTTTAACATCCATTTTTTTGACCTAGGCTACTTAGGTAGCCTGGTGGTACTCTATTCCTGGGGATCTCACAATATTTTTATTGGAGTTAGTAAGTGCAATTCATCTTTTGCCCTATTGACCCTCTCACACTGTCTATCACACTGTTCCCCAGCAGTAAGGATTACAGCCTTGTCCTACCACTCCTGATCTGACTCTTCCTTTTAGAATTCTAAGTACAATTCAAACACCACTTTCTCTGTGAAGTCCTTCTTGAGGATTTTTACAAGACTATGTCCTCTCAAACTACCCTATTGTAGCATAGCAGCATAGCAGGGATCAAAAGGTGGTTCATAAGGAGGCAAAATAAACATCTCTACTCTCTTCTCTTATTTTATTAAAAAAGGATCTGGGAAAAGCATAAGAAACATTTAATGATAATTAATGTGATCAAATATATTTTTCAACACAATGAGCCATTTCAATTGCCATGTGCTTAAGTTGTTTAATATAAATAAACAAATGACTTCTGTCAGAGAGAAAATTTATTTGAAAAGAAAACAGCAAACAATTTACAAAATCAGTTTTATTTGTTGATTTTATTTTGTGCAAATAAAGCACATGGTGCATTCTTTCTTAGTCTTTCCAGCTGGCTGCTATTGCTGAAATGTAGAAACTGCCCATTAGAACATACAAGCTTCACTTAATCCTTGGGTTTAGAATAGCTAGCTGAGTTGGAACTTGAGCTTCAATTCACAAGACAGTTCCATCTTCCTTCTGGGTAAAACTGACTAATGTTTACTAGGGTTTACTGGAGTAATTTTCCAATGAAGCTTTCCAAGTGTAGGCCCTTTCAGCTATTTATGGGTATTCAGTGTCACTGGCAACTTTTTATAAGATTGCCATTCCCATTTTTAATCCAACCTGTATAGCATCTGATAGCCTGGAATAGTATCAAGTCCATTTTGCAGATAAATTTTGTGTGCTTCTTTGCTAAGCCTACACGATGTGTCCTATAAGGAACTTGGTCCATATCAGTTAATTCCTATTGTCCTAACATAAATGTGGTATTGACAGCTGAGTCTGATCTATTGCTAAGCAATACAGGGGTCTCACTCCCTTAAATGAGAGATGCTTAGTGATCCTGTTGTTTTTCATTAAAAAAATTTTTTTTTAATATTACCACTACCTCGAATATAACTAGTTATAAGGGAAGGGTGGAGAAGAAGTAGGGAAGGAGAAAAAGGGAAGGGAACATGCATTTCTAAAATGCCTACTATGTGCCATGCACTGTATTAAGTAAGTTTTTCCCCTACAAAATTATCTTATTTAGTATTTCATTAATGTTTGTTGAATGAATAAAGAAGAAACCACACACACTCCTCCCCTCACTCTCCTCCCCCAACACACACACATCCTGCTCCTAAATATCAGAACTCAAATTTTGGACTTCCAGGTAAAGCTTTGAATAGTGTCAAGTAAGGAATTTTCTTAAGTCCAAGATCCCAATATTCTAAGTCATTTCCCAAAGTCTCCTGAATTATCTCTCCCAAGTCACTTTCTCCACAGCGGCTTGTCTTCTCCTAAACCCTTATTGACCTTCCTACATCCCCTCTTCCTCTCCCCCCAACTGATTTACTAGTCTGAATAGAAATTTTGTGATCTCTATGGTAAAGCCCTAAATAGCCCCTAAACAAAGTTGCAATGCAAAGCTAAATTTCTACCCTCTCCTTCAACTTTTATCTTTAAATATCTCCCTTAAAGCTTCAATGTCTTTAGACTATCCCATTTCCCTGGTGACTCCTGTGTTCTCTCTAGACTGACTGTCCTTACTCAGATGAACCCGTCTCTGGATTTTTCTTTTAATACACACACACACACACACACACACACACACACACACACACACAATTTAATTGTATATGCAAATGTAATTTTTATATAATTTTTATTGATTTTTTTATTTTAAAAGGACATTCATTTCTGGACATAGACACTCACAATAATCCCATATAATAAAGAATGAAAAAGAGGGGAAAAAAGAGTTCAACAAAACAAACCACCATATTAAAAAAAAAAGTCTGCCTTTATATTAAATGTTACATATTGATAATTCCTCATCTCTTCAAAGAAATGGTAGGTGGGGTGGGAGGAACCTTTATGTATCTTTTCTTTGAGGTGAAGCTTGGCCTTTTTAATTTCATGATATTAAGTTTTTATTGGTTTATTATTCTTATTCTTTATAATATAATCATATATGATTATATATACACACATAAGAAGATATATGATCTGATACAAAACAAAGTAAAACAAATATATATGTTTTTGTATTCATTATATTTCATGGGCATTTAATCTTTCCTAATACTTTACTAAAAAAGTACTGACATGAATGTTTTGTAATCTTTCTATTTGTCCTTAACTTCTTTTGGGATATAAACCTAGCACTGAAATCTCATTTTAGTCATTTTCTTAATATAATTCCAAATGACTTTTAAAATGGTTAAGTCATACATATACAAAAAATATTTATAGTACCTCTTTTTGTTGGCAAAGAATTGGAAATAAAGGTGATGCTGCTCAAATGGAGAATAATCTGAACAAATTATGGTATATGGGTGTAACAATATGATTGTGTTATTAAAAATGCTGAGAAAGATATTTTCAGAAAAACCTAGAAAGATATATATGACCTGATACAAAGTGACGTGAGAGAATCAGAAAACATTGTATACAATAACATCACTATTGTATGATGATAATTATGAGTAACTTAGCTCTTCTCAGCAAAACAATGATCTAAGACAATTTCAAAGGACTCATTCATGATGGAAAATGTTTTCATCCAGATTAAAAAACCATTGGAATCTAAATGCAGATTGAAACATGTTATTTTCACTTTCTTTACCTTTTTTAGTTTTTTTTCTTTTGTTCTGTTTCTTCTTTCACATAACTACCATGGAAATATGTTTTATATGATTGCACATATATAACTATTTAAAATTCTTTACTTTTTAAGGAGGAAAAGGAAGAAAGGAGGACAAACTTGAAATTCAAAAATATTTTAAGTGAATGTTTTAAAAACTGTCTTTATGTATAATTGGGAAAAAATAAAAAAATTAAATGAAATAATCAATGAAGTCAAAGCTCTGTATCACCCACAATTCATTTGTGTGTTTGTCTTTCCACAACTTTTCTGACAGTGGCTAATCCCATCTTTTTTTCATTTTTGTCATTTATTGAGTGTGAACTTAAACCTAAGGGCTGTTTTAATTTTCATTTCTCTTATATTAGTGATTTGGAACATCCTTTTATAAGATTGATAGTTTTTGATTCTTTTGAAAAGAAAAATAATTTTTGTTCTATAGTCATGTTAATTATCCATATATCGTATATTTAAAATTTTTTTGTCAGAGATGTTTCATACAAATATTTTTCTTGCCTGATTTCTTTATTATTCTAGTTGAATTAATTCTGTTTATGCAAAACTTTTTAATTTCATTTAGTCAAAACTGTTATTTAGTCATGTCCAAGTCTTCATTATTCCATGAGCCATAGCATCCCAGGCTCTCTATTACTATCTTTTGAAGCCTGTCCAAGTTCATGTTCATTGTTTCTATGACACTATCTATTCCTCTCAGCTTCTGACATCCTTTTTTCCTTTTGCATTCAATCTTTCCCAATATTAAAATCTTTTCCTATGAATTCCATCTTTTCATTATGTTGCCAGAGTATTTAAGTTTAAGTTTTAGTAATTTCATCTTCCAGTGAATAGCCTGAATTTCTTTAAATATTGATTGATTTGTTCTCCTTACTGCCTAAGGGATCCTTAAAAGTCTTCTTCGAAGAGCATTACAATTCAAAAGCATTGATTCTGTGACACAGATGATCTGTTTTATATTTTGTAATCACTTTTATTTTTTGTTAAATGTATTTAATTTACTATTTCCATTTTTTGGTTGCATAATCATATATATTCAAGTTACATATTCATTTTGAGTTTACTGTTGTATAAGATTTAGGGTGTGGGTCCAAACTTAATCATAATCAGACAAATTTTAAGTTTTCTAGTAATTCTTATTAAATAGGAAACTCCTATGTAATTTATGTTTTCAGGTTGATTGAACACAGGGATAATTGAATTAAATTACTTTTGTCTCTTTTCTAGTCTGTTCCTATTGATTTACTCTTTTACTTTTTAACCAGCAGAAAATATTTTATTTTTTTAATTTTGTTTTAAATTTATGGAATAAAATAAGCACTTTCATGACTATTAATGTAATTTTTAAAAAGATATTTGCTGTTTACAAGAAACACATTTAAAGCAGGGGGATGCATATAGAGTAAAAGTAAAAGGCTGGAGCAAAATCTATTATGCTTCAGGTGAAGTCAAAAAAGCAGGGGTAGCCATCCTTATCTCAGATCAAGCAAAAGTAAAATTGATCTAATTAAAAGAGATAAGGAAGGAAACTACATCCTGCTAAAGGGTAGCATAAACAACGAAGCAATATCAATATTAAACATATATGCACCAAGTGGTATGGCACTCAACTTCCTAAAGGAGAAGTTAAGAGAGTTGCAAGAAGAAATAGACAACAAAACTGTAATAGTAGGAGATCTCAACCTTGCACTCTCAGAATTAGACAAATCAAACCACAAAACAAATAAGAAAGAAATTAAAGAAGTAAATATAATATTAGAAAAATTAGGTATGTTGGATCTTTGGAGAAAATTGAATGGAGATAGAAGAGAATATACTTTCTTCTCAGCAGTTCATGGAACCTATTCAAAAAATTGACATATATTAGGACATAAAGACCTCAAAATTAAATGCAAGAAAGCAGAAATAGTAAATGCTTTCTTTCAGATCATGATGCAATAAAACTACATTCAACAAAAGTTAGGGAAATAGACCAAAAGTAATTGGAAACTAAACAATCTCATCTTAAAGAATGATTGGGTGAAGCAGCAAATTATAGATACAATTAATAATTTCACTCAAGATAATGACAATGATGAGACATCATACCAAAATTTAGTGGGATGCAGCCAAAGCGTAATAAGAGGGAATTTTATATCCTTAGAGGCTTACTTGAATAAAACAGAGAAAGAAAAGATTAATGAATTGGGCTTGCAATGAAAAAAACTAAAAAGACCAAATTAAAACCCCAAATCAAATACTAAATTGGAAATTTAAAATTAAAAGGAGAAATTAAAATATTGAAAGTAAAAAAACTATTGAGCTAATTAATAAAACTAAGAGTTGGTTCTATGAAAAGCCAATAAAATAGATAAGCCTTTGTAAATCTGATTAGAAAAGGAGGGAGGAAATGAAATTAGTAGTCTTAAAAATGAAAAGGAGAACTTTCCACCAATGAAGAGGAAATTAGAGAAATAATAAGAGTTATTTTGCTCAACTTTATGCCAATAAATTTGATAACCTAAGGAAATGGATGACTACCTCCAAAAATACAGACTTCCAGACTAACAGAGGAAGAAGTAAATTGCTTGAATAGTCCCATTTCAGAAAGAAATAGAACAGGCAATTAAACAACTCCCTAAGAAAAATCCCCAGGACCAGATGGATTTAATGTGAATTTTTACTAAACATTTAAAGAACAATTGGCCCCTAATGCTATATAAATTATTTGATAAAATAGGGAACGAAGGAGTCCTACCAAATTCCTTCTATGACAAGACATGGTACTGATACCTAAACCAGGTAGGCTGAAAACAGAGAAAGAAAATTATAGACCAATCTCCCTAATGAATATTGATGCTAAAATCTAAATAAGATATTAGCAAAAGACTACAGAAAAATCATCTCAAGATAATACACTCATGATCAAGTAGATTTATACCAGGAATGCAGGGTGGTTCAATATTAGAAAACTATCAATATAATTGGCCATGTCAATAACCAAATTAACAAAAACATATGATCATCTCAATAGATGCAGAAAAAGCATTTGATAAATCCAACATCATTCCTATTAAAAACACTTGAGAGTATAGGAATAAATGGACTTTCCTTAAAATAATCAGCAGCATCTATTTTAAAACCATCAGTACATCATATGTAATGGAGACAAACTGCAATCATTCCTAATAAGATCTGGAGTGAAACAAGGTTGCCCACTATCACACATTTATTTAACATTGTATTGAAACACTAGCTATAGCAATAAGATGAGAAAGAGATTAAAGAATAAGAATAGCAATGAGGAAGCAAATATCACCTTTGCCGATGACATGAGTATATTAGAGAACCCCAGAGATTCTGCTAAAAGTTATTAGAAATAATCCACAACTTTAGCAAAGTTGCTGTTATAAAATAAACTCCACAAGTCATCAGCATTCTTATATATCACTAAAAAAATCCAACAGTCAGAGTTACAAGAGAAATTCCATTTAAAGTAACTACTGATAATATAAAATATTTAGGAATCTATCTGCCAGGAAAATCAGAACTTTATGAGCAAAATTACAGACCACTTTTACACAAATTAAGTCTGATCTAACTCAATTGAAAAATATTAAATGCTCTTGGATAGGCGAGCAAATATAATAAAGATGACAATATTACCTAAACTAATCTATTTATTTAAGGCCTATACCAATCAGAACTCCAAAAAACATTTTAATGACCTAGAAAAATAACAACAAAGTTCATATGGAAAAAAAAGGTCAAAATTTCAAGGAATAATGAAAAATCAAATGATGGTGGTTAGCTGTACCGATCTAAAACTATACTATGAGCAGCAGTTACCAAAACTATTTGGATTGAGCTAAGGAATAGATTAGTTGATCAGTGGAATAGATTAGGTTCAAGGGATAAAACAGTCAACAAATATAGCAACCTAGTCTTTGACAACCAAAGATCCCAACTTTGGATAGAACTTACTGTTTGATAAAAATTGCTAGGAAAATTGGAAACTAATATGGAAACTTAGGCATTGATCCATACTTAAGCCAACACCAAGATAAGGTCAAAAATGGGTTCATGACCTAGGTATAAAGAATAAATTATTAATAAATTAGAGAACATAGGATAGTTTACCTCTCAGACCTGTGAAGGGAAGGTTTTTATGACCAAAGTAGAACTAGAGATCATTACTGATCACAAAATAGAAAATTTCTGATTATACACAAACTGAAAAGTTTTTGTACAAACAAAACTAATGCAGACAAGATTAGAAGGAAGCAATAAACTGGGAAAATATTTTTACAGTCAAAGGTTCTGATAAAGGCCTCATTTTCAAAATATATAGAGAATTAACTCTAATTTATAAAAATCAAGCCATTCTCAATTGAAAAATGGTCAAAGGATATGAACAGACAATTCTCAGATGAAGAAATTGAAACTATTTCTAGTCATATGAAAAAGATGCTCCAAGTCATTATTAATCAGAAATGCAAATTAAGACAACTCTAAGAATACTACACACCTGTCAGATTGGCTAAGATGACAGGAAAAATAATGATGATTAGTTGAGGGGATGTGGGAAAACTGGGACATTGATTCATTGTTGGTGGAGTTGTGAACGAATCCAACCATTTTGGAGAGTAGTTTGGAACTATGCTCAAAAAGTTATCAAAATGTGCATACCCTTTGATCCAGCAGTGTTACTACTGGGATTATATCCCAAAGAGATTATAAAGAAGGGAAAGGGACCTGTATGTGCACGAATGTTTGTGGCAGCCCTTTTTGTAGTGCTAGAAACTTGAAACTGAATGGATGTCCATCGTTGGAGAATGGCTGAATAAATTGTGGTATAGAAATTATGGAATATTACTGTTCTGTAGAAATGACCAACAGGATGATTTCAGAAAGGCCTGGAGAGACTTATGAACTGATGCTAAGTGAAATAGCAGGAGAGGGAGATCATTATATACTTCAACAACAATACTAGATGATGACCAGTCCTGATGGATCAGGCCATCCTCAACACAAGATCAACAAATCATTTCTAATGGAGCAGTAAATGAACTGAACTAGCTATACCAGAAAAGAACTCTGGGAGATGACTAAAAACCATTACATTGAATTCCCAGTCCCTATATTTATACACACCTGCATCTTTGATTTCCTTCACAAGCTAATTGTGCAATAATTCAGAGTCTGATTCTTTTTGTACAGCAAAATAATGTTGTGGTCATGTGTACTTATTGTGTATCTAAGTTATATTTTAATATATTTAACATCTACTGGTCATCCTGCCATTTAGGGAGGGGTGGGGTAAGAGGTGAAAAATTGGAACAAGAGGTTTGGCAATTGTTAATGCTGTAAAGTTACCCATGTATATATATCCTGTAAATTAAAGGCTATTAAAAAAAAAAAAAAAGATATTTGCACATGAAACTGCAAATTTATTATATATAACTTGCTATTCCTTTTAAATACATAATAAAGTTATGTTATATTTCTTTTTTCTTTTCCCCTCCCCATCTTACAGATGACTACCATTAGACACAAATATATATATATATATATACATATATATATATATGTATTGTGTAAAATCATTCTATACATACTTCTACTTATCAGTTCTTTGGATGCAGATAGCATCTTCCTTCAAATATCCTTTGTAGTTAATCTGGGTATTTATGATAGTCAAATTATTTGCTCAATTATTCTTAAAACATAACATTATTTTATTCTTTAAAATATTTTTGAATTTTAATGCTTCATAACATGGTTTGGGGTTTGTGAGTGCTATTCCTCTTTTGTTCTTACAATTTTTCATTTTCCTTAATATTATATTTTTGTTCCCAAGTGAATTCTAATAAAAAAAACTATTTCTATAAAGTTTCCCTTTGATAGTTTGATTGGTATAGTGCAAATTCTACAAATTCATTTCAGTAGTATTTTCATTTTTTTATTTTCACATGACTTAGCTATAAGTACTGAATATCTCTCTAATCATTTGTAAATCTTATACTTTTAAGAGCATGTTTTGAAATTGCATCTATATAAGTATCAATATGCTTTTATAGTCTGCCTCCCAGATATTTTATTCATTTTGTATGTATTTTGAATACAGCTTCCTTATCTATTATTCTCTCCTAGATTCTGATTTATAAATATGTGTGTTTTTATATGGATACTGATTTGTTTTTTGAGTTTTTTAATGGACTTATTTTGTAATTTCCTACTTTTTAAAAAAATTATTAATTTTTTTAAGTTGACTGCTAATTCCCTAGGATTTTCTAAGTAGGGTTAGTTTTGGGTTTTTTTTTGCCTATCTTTATGCCTTTAGTTTCTTTCTCTTAGTTCCATTGCTAGTATTTCTAGAACTTTGTCAAATAAGGCAGAGAAAGGGGATGTCCTTATTTTGTTGCTCAATCTTGTCTGATCCTTCATGATCCCTGTGACAATCCCTTGGAATTTTTTTTTTTTTGGTAAAGATATTGTAGTAGCACACCATTTCTTTCTCTAATATATTAAAGCAAACAGAAGTGAAATGACTTGCCCCAAATCATACAGCTAATACATGCCCAGTTTTGAATTCATGTCTTCTTGACTTTAAGGCCAAAGCCTTTTCCATAAAACTGTTCCATTTTATTTCTCTATTGATTAAGAAAGCTTCTAATGTTTCCATTATATATAATATTAACTTTTGATTTTAGATAGATACTTCTATTGAATTTTTTAAAAGTTCTATTTTGCCAATGTCCTATAGGATTTTTAGTATAAAGTAGTATCTCTACAACTTTCTTGACCCTACCCATACTTCAGAATTTAATTATACTATCCCCCATTACTTTATGAATGGTTAGGAAAAGTGATAAAAGAGCCAAAGCTCTTATATGTAAAACCTCAATCTATTTTTTTGAGGAAAGATTATTTTCCTACATTTATATAAAGATGAAGACATAAATGGCATGCCTATCATATTTCTAGGTTACACAAAACTAGAAGGGATAGGTAACATTAATTATAAAACAAGTTTGACAGATCGATGGGAATAGTGTTGGCTAAAAAGATGATCAAGGTCTGTCCTTTACGCCTCAAAATTTTGCAAGAAATGCTTTCTAAATTATTACTTTTTGTGGATAGTTAGTGGCCACATAAAGAAATGAAAAAGCAAACCACATATAAAACTTAAGAATCTGAAGTACATTACAGTCTTTGCTCTCAAAATGAAGGAAATGGAAACATAGCTCTCTGGCTTCAAATGGACAAAAATGTATGAATACTTGATTACTTAGGTTGAGATGAACTATTAAAATAAACATTTTCATACTTTATTAAATAAAGAAATCTTCTACAATTCACTTTTTTTCCTCTAATAACAGACATAAACTCTATTGGCAAGATAACTCTTCCTTTGAGTTCTAGAACCATCCAGTCAGTTTTTAAAGTAGAAGTGGATAATAAAACATATTTTTTCTCATGTAGTTTGGGATGGCCAGACCTATGGAGGATCTTTTTTTTTTTGGCTTATTATTGATCTTAAACTTGTAAACTTTAATAACTTATTAGAGTTCATTTTGAAATGAGGATATATAATGAAACAATGACTTTATTTCTAGGAAAGATCTTCACGTCTGCTATGAAATTCTTCTCAGTTTTCTTTTTCTATAATCTACCACATTAGAAGTTTATAGCATCAGAAGCAAAACTTATCAGTCCCTGATCTTGGATCCTAGATCTAACTAAACCAGTCTAGAACGATATGAAAGAACTTTAGTTGATGTTAATAAATGAATTTTTTGTTATATGGCAGGTAGAAACTGGATTATTCCCAGGAATTAATTGGTTAGGCATCAGAGGGGGCATAAAAACTGTATAAAGAAACACACACATGAATGTAGCCCTCATTATAATAAAAAAATTCTGACTAAAATTATTCTATCAATAAAGTGTTTCTGTGGCCAAGAAAATTATTAGCAAGAAGTTTTATCTACTTTTAGTAACTACTAGTTGAACAAGAAGAGTCACTTGTTTTTATTTTTCCTGCTTTATATTCAGACTAATTTTATAGAAAACAAAGAAGAATCTTGTTAAAGAGATAAATCAAGCAGGCATAGGGATTTTTAGTTTTTTTTTCTTTTTTCCTCTCTCTAGTGGTGAAAGGAAGGAAGGATATTACTCATCCTTGCATTGTATAACAGGAAAAGGGGCATTTTTCTTATCTAAAAGTAAAATTATATACACACATATCTAGCACCATAATTGAATTATGAAAATTAGGAAAGTACAAGTATATATTCCTGGCAAGGTTAATTAGCCAGTCCTTCTTAATGAATGTCTTAGAAAGAGGGATAAACCAGTGATAATTATCTCCTTAGCTGATTATCTTGGAAATCAAAACTATTCCAACTAAGGCAACTATTTTAAACAAATAAAAATTTGATTTGAAATAATGATAAAAATAAATCTTATTATCCACTTCTACTTTTAAAACTAGTTAGATGGTTTTGGAACTCAAAGGAAGAAGTTATTTTGTAAACAGTTTGTGAGCCTGTTATTGGAGAAAAAAGTGAATTGTAGGAGATTTCTTTACATAAAATAAAGTACACAAAGTTTAATTTTACTCATTCATATATTGGAATTAGTCCTGTATCATTAAGATGAATTAGCAGAGAAGTTGGTGGGGGGTTTTTTAATCAGTAGGAAAATACCAAGATAATTCATAATAAAATAAAATGTAATGGAACTAAAAACGTATATTTGCATGCCAAAAATGTATGAATCCAAAGGATGACTTTGGTTTTTCAAAGTGAGATATGTTATTAGAAAACTAATTAAATTAATGCTTTGATAGGGTGATGATCTTCTGGCTCCCCTGTTGCTTCTAGAATTAATTACAAAACCCTTAATCTTACATTTAAGTCTTCCATGGGCAGATGAGAAGAATTTGTTCCAATGGCCATGAAGACTGCTGAAGCAAATGTGGTAGAGTGCTTAAAGCAATGAAAACACCAAGATCATCCATTGCATCCAGAGCTATCACCAGCCATTTTGAGATGTTTACCTTGTCATTGGACTTTAATGACTCTGGAAGAGAAAGCAAGGCTAATGACTGTGCAACTTTGCCTCACTTCAATCCAAGTCATGTTCAAATTAAGACATCATCCACAGTACCATCGGTCCACTTCCAAAATTAAAGACAAACAACAACAGAAGAGATAATAATAGGTAAAGGTTAAGTAGAACTATTCAGAGCCTGAAACTGTCTTCCTAAAAGTGGCTGTGTTTTATATTGGTTGTTCTGGATATTGTTGTATTAATGTCATGTCTGAATTAGAAGATAGTTTTCCACGTGGACATCAAAGAATCTGTCAACTTTTATTGTGTATCTACCATACATCCACTAAGCACTATACTAGGTGTTGAGTTCACAAAAAGAAAAATGAAACAGTTTCTGTCCTAGAGAAGCTTACATTTCACCAGAGAAGACAATATGTACATAATTATATTTTCTTTAGTAGAGAAGCAATAGTTAAAAGCATCAGGGAAGACAATGTAAAAGATTTCCCTTGAACAAGAAAGAGTTCTAAAGGAAAGAAGAGATTCTAAGAGATGAGGTCGAACTGCACATACTAGCAGAAAGATCAAATATGGAATGTTGGATATGAGGAATAATAACAAGGAGTCCTGTCTGACCAGATTATAGAGTACAAGAATGGGAATAGTTAGGTTAAACTGGGAATAGTAAGGTTAAAATGTAGATTTTACTATTATTATTTCATTCTAAACTTTTTAATGGGGTTCAATTAGAAATGGTCTGAGCCAAGAGCTCCTATCCTGCTTTTATTATTTTATATTTAATATCCTGTGGTCTGTTGTGCAGGTATATAAAATAATATCTTTTTGTAACTTAATGAGTATGAAGATATTAGCATCTTTACTATTATTCGATCAACAACAGAATTGACACATAGTTTGTTCTGTTCACATGTGAGCTGTGGTGTTCTCTTCTTTTGTATAATATGAAGGTTCTCTCTGGGAGCAGGTTTCTTGGGGAGGTTTTCTGGAGGCAGTCTTAGTTTCAGTTAAAAGTAATAGTCACTTCAAATGCAGCCAGGTGTTAAAAATTCAGATCTTTTATTGCTTCCTCCAAAATAGCCCAGTTAGTTTTCTTAGAGACCTATCTCTCTGCATGGTTCCAAGAGCTCTTGTTGAGAATCTTTTGCTTCTGCCAGCTTCAGCTTCTCTTCCAAATATCTCTAGCCAGTACCAAGGTGAAAGTTGAAATGAATCTGTCTCGCCTCTGAGAGAAGGCTTGTGGGCTTCTGTATCTCCCAGAGTGCTCCTCTCCCACTCTTGGCAATGTTTGGAACTGAACTGACCCTGACTGACTCACTGAAGCTCTTTTTATGCTCGGTATAAAAGGCTGACTCCTCCTCCAAGAGCGGGATTGTGGGATCCGAGAGTGGGATTATGGGTTTCCTCCCAGGCCAGAGTGCTCTCTGGTCCTAAGAGCTTTTTGCTTATATGAGCTCTTTAAAGGTGTGAACACAAGCATTGTTTCTATCAGTTCCACTTAGTACCTCATTTCTTCTGGCCCATAACATCTCCTTGTAAGATCAGATCAATCATATTGAACCATGCTAAATTAGATAATTATTGTCTCTATCAACTCTAGTGAGTTAACACTTTATAAGGATTCCAACTGTGAGTTTAATTTCTTTCTTTTTCTTTTTTTTGTTGAGGCAATTGGGATTTAGTGATTTGCCCAGGGTCACACAGCTAGGAAGTGTTAAGTGTCTGCAGGCAAATTTGAACACAGGTCCTCTTGACTTCAGGGCTGGTGCTCTATCCACTGTGCCACCTAGCTGCCCCATGAGTTTAATTTCTTGGAGGTTTCTATATTTCAAAAGCTTTTCATTCTATATAGTTTAGAGTTTAAAAATTCTTCAGTAAGGCTATATTAAAACCATTATTCTTGAATGTTTGTCACTCAAGATTCAAGGAGGCAAAACTAAGAGAACATAATAGTTGAATTTTTTGTTTTCTCTTCCAAACAATTTTAAAATATTGTGTCAAATCTAATTTTAAAGTGACACAATCAACCAATAAAAGTTGGAGTGAGTCATTTTTTTTATTAGGTCAGAAGGAGAGGTTTATGGTACTGGAATAAAGGTTGGCAAAAAACATAGGTTGGCAACACCAGTTATGAGCCATGGAGGTATTATAACAGCAGTAGCAGTATCAGGCGCTCCCACTGTCCAGACACAGTAAAGAAACTGGACACTTGGTCAAAAAGAAATTAAAGGGGTCCCTATACTAGCACTGGGCACCAGATCAGGGGCCATTACCTATTATTCCATATCACAGTTTTGGGCCAGAAAGGAGACCTAGCACTTGCAGTTACAAGGAGGCAGGGACGTTACTTACATTAGAGCTGAATTGCAGTTTCAGGGAAGAGAGCAGTTGTGGTTATAAGAAATCAATGATCGTACCTGGATGAAGACCAAAGCTCACCTCTTCCTAAGTTACAACATCTTGCAAACACCCAAAACTTTAAAGACCTTTAGAACTAGCTATGAAAACAAGACAAAAAAGCCAAAGAGTTGATCTGAGGCAAAAAGTAAGAGAACAAAACCAGAACATTGCACATAGTAATAACACTGTTGTAACTATAATCAACTATGAAAGACTTACTTACTCTCATCAATGCAATGATTCATAACATTTTCATAGTTACATGTTGAAAACTGCTGTTTACCTCCAGAGAGAGAACAGAAAAACTCTGAGTGCAGGGTGGAGCATATTTTTAAAAACTTTTTTCTCCTCACTATAGTTTTCTTGTTTTTGTTTTTTGTAACATGAAAATATGTTTTGATGATTTAATGTGTATTATTTGCATCAGATTGCTTGTCTTCTCAATAAGTAGAGGAGGACTTAGAGGAAGGGAGAGAATGTTGGAACTCAGAATTTGAAAGTAAATATTAAAAATGTTTGTAGTTTACTATTATGTCTAGGCAGTTGTGCACAACAGTTCTTTCTATAATGATGCCTAGTTCCAGTGCATTTCATTTCTTGAATTCTCAAAGGATGTTTTGAGTAGAGATTTGTTATTTTAGTTTATAAATGATAGAAAGTTTCTTTGTATTTAGACTATTAATGTCTCTTAATATTTAATAGATCTTAGGTTTTTGTAATCTGTAGTGATAGGTTATACAATTGTCACCATTCCATTATATTTGGCTTTGATCGTTATCTCTAGGCCTTTTAAGGATAGCCTTTCTCTAATTTCTAGTTCCAGTGACCTATCATGAATCATTATCATATACTGTTTCTATAAATAAATCCTCTTGACTCAGTCAATATATTTTTAGTTGAGTTTATGTAAATATCACCCAGGATGGCATTCTAATTCTGTAATTAAATCTTTGTGGTTTTATATGCTATGCCTGGAGATAAATCAGTTTTTGTTATAAGCATTGTCAGATTTCTTTTCAATTTCTTTCTTGAAGTGAAGTTTGCTTATTACAAAGTTAGTTCCTGCTTTTTAATTTTTAATCTGTTTTTTGTGTGCTGTGAAAATATTTGTCAATTTTCTTTTACCTTTTAGAAAAGTGTTATTTTTAAGTATTGCCTTGGGGTGATAAATCCTGTTTCATTAACATTGTACAAGTTTTTGTTCAGATACCTTCTATAGCTATCATCATAACATGTCAAAAGTATGTGGTGTAAGTATGAATTGTTCTAATATGTTCTTCCCATTAAGCTTTGATGAATGAATGAATGAATAAAAGAAAGAATGGAAATTTTTTTTAAATTAAGTGATCACTTTGTAAAAAGTACTGTGAGCTAAGATAAAAATAGAAAAGCACAATAATCCTTGTTCTCCGGGAGCTTACATTCTACCAGGTGGGGACAGCACATATAAAAGAGCCCATTGTCAAGACAAATGAAAAGACCCTGTAGTTTTTGCATTGGCAAGGTGTATAGTAATGTATCTTCTTTAGTGTCTTTCCTTTGATAAAACAAAGCATATTTTTGATATTGAACAAAGTAACAAAGATTTTAATGGATAGCATTTTCTTTTCTGGGTCTTCAATAATTAGGGCTCCTAAAAAGATGAAGACCAACATACCTACAGAAAGGGCCTCTAAAAGAGGGTTGTTCCTTTGAACAATGACAAGGGCAATAATACATGGAGATGGGTTTTGCTATTCCAGGGGCTCTTGGGCATAGCTGTCTGTCAATAGTGGTTGCTTGGCAGTGGGTGTTGGTGTTGGTGCTGGCAGGGACTGGGGCCCTAATTCTGTACGTTGCTCTCTTGGATCACGTTTGCTTGTGCGTGTGTGTGTGTGTGTGTGTGTGTTTTAGAGTTTTGTTTGGAATGCTTTGAGGTTAAGTGACGTGCTCAGGGTCATGCAACCAGTTTCATAGGCAAGACAAACTCAAGTCTTGATTTCAAGATTGACTTAGAGCTATGCTGTAGCTATGCTGTGATGTCTTCCAGCCACTGCTTAAATTCTCATTGCTAGCTGTCTAATAAAAACAACTTAACAATCTCTCACACTCAATTTCCCTATCTATAAAATGGGAATAGTAACATATTGCTTACTTCATAAAGTGCAGATATCAGACTTTTGTTGGTGTTGACATCTGAAGCCAGTTTTGAACTCAGGAAGATAAGTCTTCCTGACCACAGGCCCAGCACTCTATCCACTGAGCTACCTAGCTGGGGGTAGTAATACATTTTGCCTACTTCATGTGGATATCAGAGATGATAATGTACATAAAGTATTGTACAAATAAGACTTGTTATGACTGGTAGGTCTCAAAACCTGGTAGATCTCTCAGTGGGTCTCTCTGTATGTAGTTTCCTGGGATTCAGAGTAGGGTGGATAGTACAATCCTTAGTCTTTAACTGAGGGGTTAGGGGTTAGAGAATGCAAGAGAAAAGGTAAGTAGCTATATATACCCACGATGCAGCCACTTGTGATTTGTGGACCTGCTTTACTTTGAGAAAATAGCTTTAGATCATTTGTTCATGCACTGGTACTGGATGATTTCTTTATCAGTCTTTCCCTAGGATCGAAAGCAGTTTGGGATATGAACATAAGAGATTACTAATGTAATGAAACCAAGTGCTCAATATGGAACAAGTTATTAATAGCTCACTGGTAATTAATAGGGTCAGGTGTCAGAAGTAAAAGAACCGAGAAAAGCCCTGAGAGTACAATCCACCATCTATATTTCTCTTTTTGTTCTTACCACTGGAATTATAATGTTGGGCTCACAGGTTTTCTAGGAGGACTTCAGGTTGAATTAAACATACTCTCTCTGGTCTTTACTTCTGTTAAAACTTGGACCGTTTTAAAGCACAGTGGATGCTGGCTCAGTATCCTGGACTCATTCCCAGGGAGAGCTCATTGTTCTCTTGGACACTTCAGCTCCCGGGGTTATCTCCTGAATGCAAACACTAGGTGAATCTATTGCATTAATTCTGAACAAGTTTTACCTCCCTCCCTGACTCTATCATTCCCAAAATGATAACATATGCAAGGCTAACCGAAAAACAATTTTAATCACCAGGGAAGACCAATTAAAACATAAACAATGAGCAAATATAGCATTCAGTGGGAAAGGGAGCTGATCTGTACAGTGAGAGTACAGAAACCAGTAATTTTTCTGACTGCAGGAGCCTGAAGGGCTTCCTACTTGGTGCTGAAGAGTGGGAGTTCCTTGGCATCTTCTCCAAAAATCTGAAATGGGAGTGAACAGTAGGAATAATATCTATGAGGAGTTGTATGTATATTCTCTGATACTGAATACATTCATTGGTTCTCATAGTCCCTCTGGATTCAGACACTGCAAAGACATATTGAAAAGATCCACCGTTATCTCCCAAGATGAAAACCCTTCCATCATTCAAACTCTGCACCCTCTCCCACTCTCTTTTTCTTCTCAGCAGTCTCTAAAGCAATCACAGGCACACTTATCTAATTACATCCACACCTATACCCCCTTCCCTCCATATACACAACACTAAGGGGTTTCCAGAGAATTTTTTCCTTCCCTTTCTCAAAAAAAATCATTCACTGTAATCCTGGGACTTTGCTATTTAACACAGGGATGATACTAACATTTTAGAAATTCTTTTTTGGCCTGAGCTGAGGAAAATTTTCCTTTTTTAGGTGCCCTTCCCCTGTGGAAGGTCAATCCTGTGGAATAGAAGAGTTATTATAAATGGTCAAGTATCTTACTAACAATCGCAAATATCATAGGAATACCTATTTAAAGGAACAGACTTCCACTTGTAGGTCAAAATTACAGTAGACAAAGAGTTGAACCTCTTCTTCTCTCATAGATCCCTCCCACTGATCAGAGGGGAAGCAGTAAATAGTCAGATGGTCAAAGTAATGAAATGGGACTCAGGAGACCTAGAGTCTAGCTCTGACTGGCTATCTCTGAGTCTTGGTTTTGTCTTTTAGATAATGAAAAGGTTGTTTTAGAGCATGGGCATATTAATTTTTCTGAGCGGTACTCCATGAAAACAGGGAAAGGCAGGTGTTATGGATTGAATTCTATTAGTCTCACCAAACCATATCTGGGGCATCTCCTATCACATCTCTCCCAGACTTTCTGCATATTATGCCACACCATGAAATCTCAGCTCCCTATATCTGACTCAGAAAGATGGAGAACCAGTGATGTTTGTAACCTTTCTTATTTTCCATATTTCTATGTGGCTTCTCAGTGGAGGAAAGTTCCTACCAATAAAATACAAAAAAAAAAAAAATCCCAGAAACTTGTAGGAATATGAGCAATGCCTGTCTACTAGAATTCCCACTTTCCAAAGTCTCGATGACAATAGCCCTGGGGGAAAAAAAAGAGGTTATTTCAAAAAGTTAAGTGCAGGAAGGAATGTGGATTAGAGGAAGAACATTTTTACTTGGAAGTTAATGAGTCACTTGGTGCAAGACTAAGAAATATAGCCTTCAAATAGTCAGCTTAGAATAAAAAGATTTAGGAAGGAGAGAAATGGAATGATGGAGGAATGTGTTGTGTTGTGTATATGAGAGTGATTTAACAAAGTAAGTTAAAGAATTCCAATGTAAGAGCAGAGGAGCCTATGTCCAGGGTAGGCTTTAGTCTAGAAAAGCTTGTATGTGTATTAGATTGGGTACAGTGAAAATACTCCATGTCACATTCCTACTCTCCCTGCATTATTATCCCCTTGATTCCTCCAGGAAAAGAATAGATACCAGGCTATTAATTTGATGTGATTTTATACTTTGAACTGGGTATTTTCTGAACTCACCTTAGTCTATTCTGAGGAAGATGCTCACTGGGTTAAGGTGGGGGTGTTGGGGAGGAAGGATAAGGTCTGCATTGTTGTGCACGGCAATTGCATAATTTAGGGATTTCAATGCTTTGAAAAAAATCCACTTTTGTGGATGGTCCTATCTTTACTTCTCCCCAAATGAAAAATTTCAATAGTACTGAAAAAAATTTCCTCATTTAATTAGGTCTCCTAGCAGTTTGTGTGATTTTTGTCTCAAACCATGGGCCAGTCTGTTTGTTTTCGATCTTTTCAGTAGAACTAGGTAATTTAAAAATTGATGCACATGGTTTCCTCATAGCAGTTCACCATTTAACTAACACTTTAGGAAATTGGAACTTAGACTTTCTGTTCAATTTTATTTTATTCCCTGAAACTATCTAAAGAAAGCCAAATGGTCACCTAAGATGATAATGAAATGAGTGAAGTCCAAGACAAGAGAGATTTTAACTGTCAAAAAGTGACATGATATCTGTGTATAAATTAATCCCAATTGAATTTCTCAAGTAGTAATGTCACATGGGAAAAAGAAAAAAAATCCATCCAGATCAATTCACAGTAAGATAGTTTTGACATTTTTAGACTATCAGGTGGTTAGTGCTGCCAGAAGGAATCTTTCATATTATTAATATATATATATATATATATATATATATATATATATATATTAATCTTCTCTTATTACAAGAGTTGGGGCCTTGGAAGGTTTTTTACCTTTCATGGAAAAACATTGAATGTTCATGCAAAACCACATAGTTTTAGGGAATAGAGGATATGTGTAAACACTTTTTTTTTCTTTGATGGCTATGGGCTCTTTCATTTTTTTATTTATTCTTCCAGAGTTTTGCTTTCAAATCCATTATGATGGCTATCCTACTAATACCTTTCTTCTCCTCCCCCCCCCCCCCCAAATAAGTAATTTTATTTCTTGTGGCAGTTAGATGGCAGATAGAGTGCTGGGTTTTGAGTTAGGAAGACACTAGCTTTTTGAGCCTGGGCAAGTCACAATCCTGTTTACTTCAGTTTTCTTATCTATAAAATGAGCTGGAGAAGGACATGGCAAATCATTGCAGTGTACTTGTTAAGAAAACCCCAAATGTGGTTAAAAAGAGTAAAACTTGACTGAAAAAATGACTTGGCAACAACATTTTAGATTGCTGGCATGTGAGTTAAAGTGCTTCAGATTGTTGGAAAATTTTTCCTAGGTCCTAAATATTTCTTTGACATAGACTAAGAGCTCAGGGAACTGTTTTTAGTGTATTAATTACCTGAAAAAGTTAGTGAGCATAACTAACTAATAGCAACAAGTTAGGTATACAGTTCCACTTGTTCAGTGATGAAAAGAGCCATCTACACCCAGAGAGAGAACCCTAGAAACAGAGTATGGAACACAACATAGAATTCTTACTCTCTCTCGTTATTTGTTTGCATTTTGTTTTCTTTCTCAGTTTTTCTTTTTCTTCCTTCTTGATCTGATTTTTCTTGTGCAGCAAGATAACTGTATAAATGTATTGGATTTAATATGTATTTCAACATATTTAACATGTATTGGAGTACCTGCCAGCTAGGGGAGGGGGTGAGAGGAAGGAGGGGAAAATTTGGAACAAAATGTTTTTCAAGGATTAATGTTGGAAAAATTACCCATTACCCTGTAAAGAAAGAAAGAAAGAGAAAAAAAAAAAGAAAAAAAAAAACCCAGTTAGGTATACAGGCAGTAGTGCATTGGTAAATGTTTATCGATAAGCTACCCCTCCAACAAAAAACAAACAAACAAAAAAAGGATGAATGACACACTTTTAAGGTGAATTATTTACATTTTTTTCATTACTTTCTCAAGTTTAGATAACCAAACAAACAATGGAAAATCCAGAAGCTGTGTCTGCTGATTTCTGATGAGTACATGCTCACATTGGAAATTGAATAATTGGTTCTTGATAGCTATTTGGAGCTGGCTCAAAAGCACCCCTGGACAAAGAAAAATAGAGAAGAATCAAATTTAGTAAGAAATAAGGGGCACTTTATTGTCTTGATAAAATTTTTTACCCAGATAAATCATGAAATTTGTCATAGAAGAGCAAAAGTAACTATTTCATCCTTTTTACAAAGTATCTCTGTAATAGAAAGATAATTTATAGATAAGAGTAATTGATGCACAAATGTAATAAGAGACACTGATGACTTG
The DNA here is from genome assembly GCF_902635505.1 of Sarcophilus harrisii. Lineage (NCBI taxonomy): Eukaryota > Metazoa > Chordata > Mammalia > Dasyuromorphia > Dasyuridae > Sarcophilus > Sarcophilus harrisii. The sequence goes on from NC_045426.1 coordinate 245,799,201, forward strand.
ATGCACCAAAGTATTAGATCCAGTTGAGGAGGAGACTACATGGTCATTATGCAAAACTATTTGAATCCATAGAAGATCTAGAATGTACAAGGACTGCAAGTGAATATTTGCCCAGCTTTTAACATCTTTCAAATCCTGGTCCTCACATGTAATTTTATTCCTACTTTACAATCATTTAACATTTAAGTGACTATTATGTATAGAACACTATGCTAAGCACACAGTAAGAAAGATACATTATAAAATTTACATTCTAATAGGGACATATGGACAAAATGACTTAGATTTTAAGAATCTCTGATTTCTTTGATGTCTGTGGGTACACCTTCACCTCATACACATTTCAACCTTTCAGAGACAGTTTTTATATGCTCCTGTAACAACAAAAGCAACAATAAAAAATCACCAACTGGTGGTCATTGGAGTATTTACTGCTCCAAATATAGCTAGGTCTATAATTCAAAGCATTTAAATGTTATGGGAACTGCTTCTCCACTATCATCCTGTATTTCTCCTCCTTGTTGTGGGTAAACTTTGAGAAGGTTGTCTATAAAGGTACCTTCACTTCCTTTTCTCTCATTTTTTTTTAACTTTACAGTCTGGCTTCTAATCTCATTATTCAACCATAGCTGCTGTCTCCTAACGATCTGATTGCCAAATCTAATGAACTTTTTTCATACCTCATCCTTCTTGACAGTTCTACAACTTTTTATACTGTCTTTATACTCTTATTTTTCTCTAGGTTTTCATGACATTGCACTCTCATGGTTCTCCTCTCTAGATCTCCATCCATTTTCTTTGCCAAATCTTCAGCCAAGTCATTTCTTAAGTACATAATCATTTCAATTGTTAACAACTTTTTCCTTTTGAGGATAAATAACTCACATAAGAAAATGATGAATCTTGTCCAAAGAACACACTATTGAAAATTGTTAGATTAAACAAAAATCAATGACTCCATGAAATTTGTTGTTGTTATCTGGTTGTTCAGTCATGTTTGACTCTTCATGATACCATGGAGCATAGCATGCCAGGACGTTCTATCCTCTGCTATCTCTTAAAGTCTGTCTATGTTCATGTTCATTGTTTTCATGACATTATCTATCCATCTTATCTTCTGCCATCCCCTTTTTCTTTTAATTTTCATTTTTCTCAACATTAGTATTTTCCAATGAGTTCCATTTTGTGGCGAAGGTATTTTAAGTTTCAGTTTCAGTATTTGACTTAGTGGATACTCTAAATTATTTTCTTTTAAATACTGATTAATTTTGTCCCTTTGGGACCCCCAAAAGTATTCTTATAGTTCAACTCTCATAGTTATACATTACTCCTTAAAAAACTATAGTTTTGAGATATATATGGACTTTGTTGGCAGGAGAGGAAGAAGTATTAGAACTGATAAAATCAAAAGACTGAAAAAAATAGAAGAAAATGTTAAGTATTTACTATAAAAATAACTGACCTGGAAAAAAAGGTCAAGAGGAAATCATTTAAAAATCATTGGACTCCCTGAAATCTATAATTTTAATAGTTTGGATATTATATTTAAAGACACTATATATGAAAACTATCTAGATTTATTCGTTCCAGAGAAGTTAGAAAGAATACACTGATGGCCTTTTAAAATGAATTCCAAAATGTTAAATCCCACATATGTCATAAGCAAAATCTAGAGCTACCATGTCAAAGGAAAAAGATTTCCAGAGCAAAGGATTTCAAGTACCAAAGAATCACATTGGGATTACAGAAGACCTTGAAACTTATATGATACAAAGCAGAAGAGATCCGGAAATGCAATATTTAAAAAAGCAAAGATTTGAACTTACCAATAAGAATAGCTTATTCTGCAAAGCTTTAGGGGGAAAATATGAATCTTTACATAAAGGACTTTTTAAGAACTTCTACTGAAAAGGACAGATCTAAATAGCATCTTTGAAAAGCAAACAAGGGTCAAGAGAAACTTAGAAAAGTAAATATTTTCAAACAAACTTTATTGATATCTTTTGTTTTTATATCACCAGAATTTCTCCCACTATTTTCCTGTGCTTTTTCCAAGGAGCCACCCTATATAAAAATAATATTTTTAGAGGGAGGAAAAAGAGAAAAGAGAAGAAAAATCAGCAAATCAAATCAACACATCATAAAAGGTTGGAAATATGTGCATTTTTCACACCTGTGTACCTCTACAAAAGACTGAGATGGTAATGTCTTCTCATATATCTTTTTTGTGACCATGTTTGCTCTTTATAATTTTGCAACATTCATTTAAAAATTTGTTTTGTGGTTGTTCATTCCATTTACATTATTGTAGTGATTTTTTTTTTTTTTTTTTTTGCATCTGCTTCATTCTGTATCAGGTTAGATATTTCTACTCTTCTCAGTATTCATAATACTTATTTCTTACTGAACAATATTATTTTATTACATTTGTGTGCCACAATTTGTTTAGCTATTTCCCAATCAATGAGCTTCTATTTTGTTTCCAGATCTTTATTAGAACAAAAAAATGCTATTATATACATATGCATATATATGATTTGCATAATTCCTACTTGCTTTCCAAAACAATTTGCTTATGTCTAAACTGGTTGAGAAAGTTGCCTTCACTTCCTCTCCCTTAATATGGCTTCTGGCTTCATCATTCAACCAAAACTTTTCACTCCAAAGTTATTAATAATCTCTTAATTGCAAAATCTAATGATCTTTTTCTCTTTCTTCAGGCTTCTTCACCTATCTGCAACTTTTGATACTATCAATCACCCTCTTTTCATTGACTTTTTTTTTCTGTAGGTTTTTGTGATACTGCTTTCCTCTGGTTCTCCTTCTACCTCTAACCATTATTTGTCAGTTCCCTTTTCTAGATCTTGATTCGTACCATTCCTGTTAACCATGAATGTCCCACAGTGCTCTGGCTTGGTCTTCTTAGCTTCTTCCAATTGATGATCTCATCAGCTTCCACAGATTCAATTATCATCTCTGCTAAAGACTCTCAAACTTACTTATCCAGCCTCAGTCTCACTGCTGATTTCCAATCTTACTTATTAGAATCTCAAATTATTTATCTAGTAGAAATATTAAACTGAACACATCAAAAGCTGAACTCATATTTACCCTCCAAATCTTCCATTTTTTCCAAATTTCTCAATTATTGTGGAGGCCACCACCATCTGCTCAGTTCCCTTGCAACCCATGTTGCATAATTCTTGTAAAAGTTCAATGTGATATTGAGAAATATGTATATTCTTTCAAAGTATCATTTAGAAGACTCTATAATTCTTATAGATCTAAGTGAACTAGCTTATAGTTAATTCTTATAATCCTATCTCAGTGAACAACATTTATTTGTTCAAATCTTTATGTTCTCTTTTGTTTGTCTTTCTGTTAGATTTTTTTCAGAATTGAGAAAAGGACATTAAGGTTTCCTATATTTATGCTATCATTATGTCTTTTTATAATTCAGTTGTTTTCCTTTGTGACTTTAGATGCTAAGGCATCTGAAGCATGTGCTTTTACTATTATTATTAGTTTATTGTTTATTTATTGGCATAATTTGGTTATTTATCAATATGTTTTGAATATTTGTTTGTTTTATGTTAGCATTATTGCAATTATTACCTTTTTGGATTCATTTAATGCGAAAATGTTTTAATATCACATTTTAATTTTTTAAATGTCTATTCTTTGGGCATATTTCTTATAAGCAAAAGAGTATAGGTTTTGAAAAAAACTAATTTATCACCTTTTTTGTTTTTATTGGATTATTTAATTCATTCACATTTAAATTTATATTTTTATTTTCTTTCATCTCTAATTTTTTCTGCATTATGATTTTTCCCCTCTTTCTCTACAAAGATAGGATTTTATCTCTTCAGGTATTTTTACTTAATGTAATTTAGAGGTGCCTCTATTCCCTCAGGCTCTCATGTCCTCATTTTTAGTCCTAAAAATCATGTTGTTTGTCAGCTTTTTCTCTAATTTTGATGTTTCATTTAATATGTATTCTTTTTTCTTTTCTTCTCTTTTGTTATTCTTTCCCTCTCTTTCTTCTCAGTTAAGTAATTTGTAAAATTCACCTTATTCTCCTCTTTATTAACTGTTTTTTTGTTAATTAGGATTTTTTTTTAAGTTCAGCATCTTTTTTTTTTTAACCTTTTTAAAAGGTAAAAAAAATGCTGAACATTTTAAAAAATCCTAACTTTTGAATAGACAGGATGGATAGAATAGTCAAGTAATCCTTTTTACTTGACTATTCTATCCATCCTGTCTATTCTAAAGTTTTATTCTTTGATTTCTGGTTTTTGTCCTTGTTTATCTCATTTTTAGTTTTTTTATTCCTCACAGAATTAAAGTTTCTATAGTGCTTGTTTTGAGTTCTCTATTCTAAACAATTTTATTCTATTGTGATTCAGTCTTAGATGTAGCAATATCAGTAAAGATAGAGGAAAAATAGAATTATTGCTCAATGGTTGAAATGTTTCTGGGTTCTTTATCATAAAGGTTCTTAACTGACTCTGCCCTTCCCACATAATTTCTTCCCACTTGTTATTAATTCTCCTCTCTGGATCCATGTCCACCTACATATTTAGATATCTATTGCTTCCATGATCTCTGATTCCCTTTCCCCTAAGATAAGACGCTGTTCATGGAGGAACAACCCTTTCAGGATAATGGTCTAAGCACAAAATTTTTGTAAATTATACTTATCTTAGGAATCCTTTTATAGAATCCTTATACCCCATTATAGAATATCTCTCTTCTTTTGATAGGAGTGTTCTTCAGTGGAATTCTCTCCCAAATTAGAATTGAAATATTTTGCTTTCTTTCTCTCTTGTTTTAATCCTTCTTTTTGATATTTCATTCTTTCTTCCATAGTCTTTTTTTTTTCCTGAGAGACTATTAAGATTAATTTTCCCTTTATTTTGTAACATTGACTTTATTAGAAAATATCAACATTCCCCCATTTTTCCTTCTTTCTTATTTTTTAGGAGCTCTCACATTCTGAAATTTAATAATGCAAAAACCAAAAACAACAATGATTCACCTGTAGATGGAAGTATTGTGAGATTTAGTCTTTGGCATTTCAGACCTAATGTTTCATTATCAGTTTTATTTGTGCCCTGCTTTCATCTTATCTCTTTGTTTACTTTTAGAAAGAAATATGTTAATGGTCCTTGTTATTTTTAATCCCATAAATTTCTTTTTCTCTCAAAGGTTTCCCTCCCTTTTTTCTGGGTTGATTTACTTCATTGCTTGTTATTTCCTTGGTACCTGTATTCATTTATCTTTCTTTTGCTTTGGTTTCTCAAGGATTCTTATATAATAATATACTTGTATCATTTTTGTGGGAATGGTTCAGGTAACTCTTTTATTGATTGTTTCTCTTTTTTCATTGATAATTAGATTCAGGGTTGCAAGATATATCATGTTGGGTTGAAACTTGAATTTCTTTGTTCTTCAGAATACATTTTCCCATTCCACTCCATGGTTTCTGTATGAGTACAGGATAGTCAAATATTATTATATTTACTTTCCTTTTACTTTGAACATATTTCTTGGGATTAATTGGATCATTTGTTTTTTATCATTTGAATTAAATCTAACAAGATGTCTTGGAGTTCAAAGGATAAGGTTGTGTTTTTTTTCCCTCTTTCTGAATCTGACTTGTGGCTTTTTTAACTGGCACTTTGTTTTCTGTGTTCAAAAGTTCTAGACAATTTTTTTACATTATAGTATTCAGGTTTTTTGACTTGTCATGTTCTTAAATTGTCTCTCTGTGTGCTATTTGATATTAACATGTTTTAGTTATATAGATATCATATTTTATTTTTTAAACATTATTATTTTCTTCCAGACTATTATTTATTTAGTATATTTATGTTGCCAATAGCTATTTGCTCTTTTGCTTCTGTTGAGAGACTCACAACTGGGGAATCAAAATTTTTAAAATTTCATTTTATCACTTATACCTGCTGTATAGTCTATAAATTCTGTTCTTGCAATTTTTTTGTCTCTTTTGGAATCATTCATAAACATCCTTCTGTGATTTCATTCTCTTCTGGAAATCCACAGGATCCTCTGCCTCATTTGGTATTAATTCAATTTCTTTTGTCTTGAAATATTTATTTATAGATACTTGGACTAGTGTATATGTTCTCATATTCTTCTGTTTTATTATTTTTCTGTTGACTTATCTGTTTGTGCTCAAAGTTTTTTAACTCAGTTTTTTTTTCTTTATGAGATCTTCAGTTATTTAAGCATTTTTCATTCCCCTATCATTCGTCTTCTGATTCCTTCTTCTTTAATAGTAGGAATCCCTGAAGGTTTGATTTCACAAATGCTCCAGCCTTCTCTCACACTGAGTAATTCATTTTGCCTGTCTTAGTGTCATTTTGTCATTTTGTGTTCTGCTGTGTATATTGCATTTCTTCCTTCCTCCCTTCCTTTCTCCTTTCTTTCCTTCCCTCCCTCCTTCCCTTTCCTTCCCTTCCTTCCTCCCTTTTTCTCTCCCTCCTTCCCTCCCTCCTTCCCTCCCTTCTTTCCTTTCTCCCTCCCTTCCTTCTTTCCTCCATTCCTTCCTTACTCCCTACTTTCCTTCCTCCCTTCCTTCCTTTCTCCCTTTCTCCTTTCCTTCTTCCCTCTCTCCCTTCCTTCCTTTCTTCCTTCCTCCCTCCCTTTCTTTCCTCCCTTCCTTCCTCCCTTTTCTTCCTCCCCTTCCTTTGTCCCTTCCTCCCTCCCTTCCTTCCTTTCTTCCTTCTCTCCCTCCCTTCTTTCCTTCCTCCCTCCCTCCCTCCTTTCCCTCCTTCCTTCCTTCCTTCCTTCCTTCCTTCCTTCCTTCCTTTCTTCCTTCCTTCCTTCCTTCTTTCCTTCATTTCTTCTTTCTTTCCTTCCTATGACCCAGACAGGAATGGGTATGACCTATTAAAAAGATGGTAAGCATTATGGGTTTTGCAACTGATTTTGGTAAACTGGTAGAGCCTCCATAAATATTAGATTGAATGTGTGATAATGTGAGTGAGTACCTTATAGGCAGGATGGGTGAGATATCACTTTAATGATAAGAAATATATAACCTAATTAGCTGATAGTGGAAAAATTAAAAAATTGTCTAATTCCCACATAATTGAATATATAAGATGAACCTGTCTCTGACAAGAAAGGAAAACATCTATATTTACTTGAATACTCTTACAGAGTACTATACTGCTAAATTACTCAGTTATATCATAGCTTAATAACAGTTTAGGTTTTGTTGATAAGTCAAGGCAGATTTCTTAGCACTTTTATTCTTCCAGTAACACATTATATTCAATGACTTATGTGGTCTTTAAGGGTGGTTTAAACTCTTGGATAGAACTATTAGAAGGGCAGACCAAAAAAAGGTTAAGTCTTTCCCAGAGAGCTAATGTGGAAACACTAGACCTACACAATAAGATGGAAAGTAATTTATCATTGGCTATAATTTTCAATATTAGTTAGATGGTTTGTGAGGGCAGAATATAATACTTGGATCAGTATATTTGGGTCACCTTGCACCAACATTTTATGCAAACAATAAAAAATAATGTGAGATTGTTCCTTAAACTAAATTTCTTAATGACTCATTGAAAGGTAATTTGGTAATCAAAATAGCAAATTATTTAATATTTGGAAGTGCCTTCATGTGAAAAGTAAATCATTAAGGCTTAACAGACTTTCAATTATTCTCTTATGGGAATGGAACACTCATTGAAAATGACCAAAAGGCCATTTAAGTTCAACCAAAGAAAAATATACAAAATAATTACTGATAACTGTCTCCAAAATTTTTTTTCATTTTGTTTTTTTTCATGTTTGTGGTTGTTCAGTCATTTTAGTCATATTTAAGTTTTCATGATCACATTTTTGGTTTTTCTTGGCAAAGATACTGGGTTAGTTGCCAATTCTAGCACATTTCACAAATAAGAAACTAAGGCAAAGAGGGTTAGGAGACTTGCTCAGGGTCACACAGCTAATATGTTTAACCTTGTATTTGAACTCATAAAGATTAGTTTTCTGACTACAAACCCAGTATTCTATTCATTGCATCACCTAACTGCCCCCTCACCTTTTTTAAATGAGGAGAGTATTTTTAATTCATTTTGCTGAATGGCAGTTCATGCACCATGCGAAATTAGATTGTTAATTTTGTAGCAAGAGCTTTCGCATGGCAAAACTCTGTCCACTTATGTGACCTGGGATTGTTATATAGTTGGAAGGAAGGCAGAATAGCATTCTCTAATCTTTTTTACCCCATTCCTCCCAACCTTCTCTATAAGAAATTATCATTCTTTCTAGGAGAGGAAGCAAGAAGTTGGAGCCAGAGAGCATTTTACTCTCCTCCAAGAGAAGGGATACTGGGCTATAATTATATTTATTTCATCCTTTAAATATTGTTAGTCTAGGGTATATGATAAGATTCAGGCTACTATCTAATCATGTTATATTGTTTGGGGGAAGGAGGACTCCAAGCTTTATATCCAAGGCTTGACTCCTTTCCAACAAAATACAGTTTCATAATAAACACACATATAGCAATTAACTAAGAAACCTATATATCCAAGTCAAAAGAAAGCAGAAATCAAAGATAGTATACATGGAGAACATATATCAAACAATATAAAGTGGAAGTGCTTCCAATTGGGAGTGAAATAACTCAGCTTATCCATTAGTGGTCCAGATTTTATCCAAGGGAAAACTCCCTGAAGTTTCTGATGTAACAATGGATGTGGGGAAATAATGGAGACAACCAGCTCCTCTCATGTCTTTTCCTTCAGCAATCTGGAGTGTAATTTTTCAAATCCGTCTTCCCATTCAAAGCTGGAAGGCAGATGTGCTCAAAGCAAAAGTAGAACTTGAACCAACTAAAAGGTCCAAAGAAAAACCCAAGAAAGCTAGAGCTCTCCCATTCTCCCCAACTCCTTCCTAACACCTTATGTGAGGACTTAAGTAAGCACAGTCATCTCCATCAATGAGGAAAAGGTCTCATTCCAAGAAGTTTTAGGATTAGGCTTACATTTTAAAGGGTGCATGACAACACTTTCTATTTCATCTCATCTGAATGATCCTTTTTTTTTTTTTAAACAACTTTGATCAACTCATGATCTTACTCACCAAAATAGCTTTTCCAAACCTTTTAATCCCTCTTCATGGCTTCCTCTTCTCTCATCTTAATTGAAAACCTTGCCTTGTATTTCACTGAAAAAAAATTGAGAACATTTAATGAGAACTTCTTTTCCCTTCCTCTTTATCTCACATCACTCAAATGACTTCTACCATTATTTTCCCTTTATCTTTGTTTCACATGAAGAGGTGGCCCTTCTCATGGTCAAGGCAAACCCTCTACATGTAAAATGATTGCATTTCATCCAGTATTGTCCCACATATCAAACCCTATATCATCCCTATTCTGACTAGTCTTAAGCTTCTTGCTTCTCTACTGCCCACAAATAGACCCAGGTCTCCCTGATCCTCAAAGGACTTTCACTTATTCTATTCCTCTTTTGCTTTTTATGACTAAATTCCTTGATAAGGACATCTATAAAAGTGCTTCCACTTTTGTCCTTTCCCTCTCTTCTTAACTTTCTGGTGTCTTGCTTTCAGGGTCATCATCATTATTATATTGTCTTCTCCAGAGTTACCAATCATTTCTTAAATTGTTAAATCTACTGGCCTTTTCTTGATACTCATACTTCTTAACCTCTCTACTTTTATTATTTCCAATCATCTTTTCATAACACTGAACTCTCCTAATTTTCTTCCAATGTACCTAATTGCTACTTTTCAATCTCCTTTGCTAGATCTTCATCTAAGTAATAAACACAAACTGTAGGGGTCCCAAACCCTGTTAATTTCTTCCTTTATACTATTTCATTTGGTAAAATAATCTCATCAGCTCCTATGCACTTAATTATTATTTGTTTACAGATAATTCTCAGATCTATTTGTTCATTCCTATCCCCTCTGCTGAACTCCGTTCTTGGTTCTTGTTTTTTCAACTGCCAATTATTGAACATCTCAAATAGGATATCTTATGAAAATCCTAAACTCATTATCTTTCCCTATACACCTTTTTCTCTTACCTCCCCTATTATTGTCAAGGGCATCTTTATCCTCCCAGTCACTTAGACGTACAATCTAGGTGTCAACCTTAACTATTCCCTTTCACCCACCTGTCAGTTGCCAAATTCTCACAACTTTACATCTGTAATTTTTTTTTTTTGTAACATATCTTCTCTCCTTTGAACCTGCCCACCTTGAAATAATCACCTCTTGCCTGGCCTATTACAATAGCCATCTGTTATGTTCCCAGACTTAAGTCTCTACCTACTTCAGTCCATCATTCATTTAGTTTAGCTTTCAGTATTCTTCATATATATATATGAATTGCATACGTTTAACATATATTGGATTACTTGCTAGCTTGGGAAGGGGGAGGGAGGAAGGAAGAGAGAAAAATTTGAAACACAAAGTTTTGCAAGGTTGAATGTTGAAAACTATCTTTGCATATATTTTGAAAATAAAAAGCTATTATTAGTAGTATTCTTCCTAAATCACAAGTCTGTCCAAGTCTGCCCCTCCCCTATTCAATAAATTCCCATGGCTCTTGATTACCTCTGATATCAAATATAAAATATTTTGACTGACTTTTAAGGCTCTTCATAACTTCACTCACAACATTACAGTTTTTTTACACCTGACTCCTCTACACATGTTTTAATCTAGCCACACTGATTTCCTTATTGTACCTTCATCTCCTGATTCCATCCATGTTCACTGACTATTTCTCATGTCTGAAATTCTTTCTCTCTTTGTCTCCACCTCTTAGCTCTTTTAAATCCTTCAAGCCCTAACCAAAATACCCACTTTCTATAAGAAGTTTTTCCCAGTTCTCTTAATGGTATTGTTTTCCTTCTACTGATTATGTTCAATTTATCTCGTTTATACATAGTCATTTGCATGTGACTATTAGACTGTGAGCTTACTGAGAATAGGAATTGTCTTTTGCTTTCTTTGTATCTTTAGAGCTTATGTATATAACAGGTGTTTAATAAGTATATATTGCCTTGTTAATGATAACTCAGTTGACAAATATTATGGAATACTAAAAGAGACACTTCCACATGTACTGTGCCATTGTCAACACTATTTGAATAATAAGATAATAATAACATGTAATATCAGACCACTTGATGAAAACTATTAGAATGATTGACACCAATGAGATTCATGCCAGCCAAAATGATAGAAATGTTTTGTCTAGACATAGTGATTTTAGACCAAAAAATTATAATAGCCACAATCATAGTCATTAAAGTTCCATTTGAAAACTGATATACTTCCTTTGAGACTGCCATAGATAGAAATTCTGAATATGAACCATTGGTCCAGCATCATGCTTGAGAATATTTCAGTGTATATTGTGATTGTATAGATTGTGATTAGAGAGGGGAAGCCAATAATAATGAGCCCATAATATGAAGGTTGTTAACTAATACACAAACTGATGATTTATGATACTAATAAGATGGAACAGATATATTTATGTAGTAAATTAGCAATGTCAAGCAGTTAATTAATTGAGAGTATTAAATGATGTGAAATATAAGGAGTTAGAGTATGGTTTATATTTTATTTGTGAAGTTACAGATATTTTGTATTACCATATATTATAAATTAATTTATATGTAATTATAATTCATTATAATACTTTTATATATATAATATTATATGCAATGTACATTTATTATGTCGATTTTATATATTATGATAATTTTATATATTTAATATTTATTATAATTTTATACAAATCATAACTATTTTAATCATGTGTAATTATATTATAAAATAATCTTACACTATATTTATATTATTCTAATTTACAGAGATATATTATAATTAGTTACATATTTTGATTACATTTATAAATTCTCATAACTCATTATGTCAATAATTAACAGGTATTCTGCTATACAAATTTAAAATACTCTGACATTTTATGACTTTTTATAGCCACATTAAGAAACTTAGGCTCTAGGCCTACCTTCTTCACTCTCTTATTGTCATATTGGGCAAATGAGAATCTTTCTGAACCTCAGTTTTCTTACCCCCCCCCACCAAAGAATATTGAAAATAAATTATTAATATATTTTACCTTTTGAAAAATTAACAATTTCAGTGATCTCTTTTATCTCTAAAATTCTATGAAATATTTATAAAAACTATGGTCTTTCTTCTAATGGTCGCTTTAACTCAATTGATTGAAGGATCTTATTTACAATTATTTTTCATCAAACTCAGAATAAGCTCTAGAATTCTGGTTTCTGAGCTCATCATTCAGTTGAAATCTCGCTCCAAACTTAATAGTGATTTCTCTCTCTCTCTTTAAAGAAGTGATACTGATGACACACTGTTGCCAAAATTGATGTTCTTTTTCCATCCTTCATTTTTGCATTTATCTGCTATTTTTGACACTGACGACCACCTGGGCATCTGGGCATTTGTGACACTAGCACTCTGTCTTAGTTCTACAAATCTAACTGCTTCTTCTCAGTTTTCTTTGCTAGAGAATATAATGCCACTTTTTCCTTATCATACCTTATCATACCACCTAACCTTGGATGTTCTCCTAGTCTTTGACTTAAACCCCCTATATTTCTTTCTACATTTTCTTTCTTGGTGACTTCATCATCTTCCAGAACTTAAGTTATTATCTACATAATGATTCCCAAATATATACATTGAGCCCCAGTTTCTCCTGACTTTCCATCATACATTACCAATTTTTTATTGGGCATTTCACACTTGGTGTTCCAGAAACATGTTAAATTCAATATGTTCAAAACAGAACTCATTGTCTTTCCTCCCAACCAACTCTTTATTCAAACTTTCCAATTTCTGGTGAAGATATATCATTTCCCCAGTCTCTCAGGTTCATAATTTCAATGTTATCAACTTCTCACTCTCCCTCATTTGTGGGAACAAGTCCAATCAGTTATCAAACCTTGCCATTTCTACATCTCTCACATCAAAGCTATTTTGTCTACTTGCATAATTGCCACCTTAATTCAGACTCTCATTTTTCTTCAAACATAGATAATTACAATAATCTGAATTGGTCTTACTTCTAGTTTCTTCTAATTAATCCTCTATATTATTGCCAAAATGATTTTCTATAAAGTACCACTTATTGTCAATTCCAGTGATTTTCTATTGCCTCTAGAATCAACTAGAATGAATTGCAAAGATTGAGTATATGAAATGCACTGATTTTCTAAAGAGTTATTGTATAAGAAATATCATTTATGGCCTTTTAAAAGATCTTGGAGGACTGAGAGCCTAATAATTATCTATATCTGGTATAAAAGAAAGTAGGCTTGAAATTTCCCAAGAAAGTTGGTATTGATAAGACTGTGTATAGTATACTCTAGCATATCATTTCCACTCTCTATGAATGAAATACAATCACTAACTGGAATCATTTCCACTCTGCTCATGTGAATCTGTTTAAGGTATTAGCAGAATACTTCAAACAATAATCTGGGACATGATAGCTTCACACTTTGACCATCTATGCAACCTTTGCAGAAACCTATAAGAGAAACCTCTCTGACTAATAACAGTGAATATCACAAATGAAAAGATTCTTAGACTTCCAAAGGAGATTCTCTGATACTTTACTTTAGTGATGTTGATGGTTGAGGTTGAAGTTCAACAAAAGACCAGGGGTGTTCTCATGAATGTCTCTTAGAAGCCACCTTTCTACCAGGTGTATTCCTGAACATTCTGATAATGATCTAGAAAAATCCATTCATTTGGGATGGATGACCTGAGGAACAATCTTACCTATTGCATCATCATGAAGTCCAGAAGTCCATATGTATTATCTACCGTGATAATGGAAATATATAAATGTGTATACAGATTACTGAACTACTGAGTAACAGAACCAAAGTACCCTAGAGCACTACCATGTCAAGAACTCAAGATGCTCTGGATCTTTTGGTCTTTTAAATAGTAGTGATTATGAGAATGCCAAACCAGAAGAAAAGGAAGACTGTTTTCATCTATTCATTTGGATTTTTACCACTCTGAGCATATGTCCCAAAGCATATTGGTACCTTTACAAGAAGTGATAAAGAGGTTGAAGTTAGTAGTATTTGCATACCTTGATTACTTCATTACCTATGAAAGATCCTGGAAAAACATCTGAACAAATGGTGGATTCACTAGACGAAAATGTTCTGAAGCTTTTATGACCAAATGTTAATTTTTCAGACTATTAAATTTGGGGGTTATATAATAGCTAAACAAGGTATGAATACTGACAAGAAGAGTGCTTTTAACTTGTCCACAGACACAGAAAATCTGGGAGATCTAAAGACTTTCCTAAGATTTAGTGATTATCATTGTAAATTTTAAAAGATTTTCCTGGTCCTGAATGGCTATACATGATACTAACACGAGTGAGACGTGTTTATAGTGTGCAAAGAAAAGTACTGCCAACTGCTATTGCATATTTAGAGAATATAATTCCTAGAAAATCTTTGGTACTTGTCTGCATTTACTTTCTGAGTTTTGAAGGAAAGACATACTTTATTTCAGACTATTTTACAAGATATGTATAGGTATATCTAACTGGGAAGTAGAAAATTTCTACAGTTGTGCCAATATATGCACCCTAAAGCCCTCTTGAAATCTATGATTTCATGGGTTTCTTCTCCAGTGGCAATAGAGCAGAATCCCTCTATACCTTATAAATTATTTCATGAGTTACTGTGGCCAAAAAAAAATATTGGTGGTCAGCCTTCTAGCACTGAAGAAATCAATCTAAGAAAAATATAGCAGTTCAGAATCAGTGATTGTACCAGAGCTGTACAAATATGCTTTGCTTTTAAAGATCAACTCAAGCTACCAGTGAAGCCTCTCTTTATTTCTCTCTCTTTGTCTCTCTCTTTTTCTTTCTCCAGTTCAAAAGCTAAAAATAATTTCTTCCAGATTCTTATTTTATATCTGCCATGTGACATTCTACCTTGTATTTCTGTACATGTCTTAGCTCTTTTATTGGGATCTAAGTTTTCTCATGGAAGAATCATAACCTAACAATTTTTATATCCCCCACAGTACATAGTAAAGTGGGGCCAGTGGTAGTACATAGTAAGTGCTCAAAAATACTTGTTCATTTCTCTTTCTTTCCTTAATTATACCTTTCTTTAGAGCCAGAACTTCATCTTATATATTTCATTTCTTTATTTTTCGCAAAGCTCTTACTGAGTACCATGTCGAGTATTTAATTGATAGTAGTTTGTTAATGTGGGTTAGATATGTTTTTCCCTGTACTTCCCCACAGTCTTTCCCACCATTTCACTGCCGTGGTAAACATGACCAATGTTTCTTTTTCCAGGCAGTAGACAGAAGAAATGTGGTGTATCCCAGTAGTTAGCAGTCCTTTGCTAGCTGTCCAAATCACAATGTTTCACATGACCCTTCAGATAGGTTAACTGGAGTGTTCTGCCAAATTATAGCCCATGGGAAATATGCATTTTCACTTGTAAAAAGTGGCAGCCTGTGAGAGGGAAGCTTACATCCTTTCTTTGAGCCTAATATAGCTATAGTAGTAAGCCAGGCCAAATATGAATTTCCTTTAGTTCCTTTAAATTGGAATATGAATGCATTGTGCAATATTTGTTAGACTAAATAAACATACTTCAAATGATTTCTGCTAGCTCCATTGAGATGTTTACTTTTGAAATATGACTGAATTCTTTGAAGTAGCACAAAGTACATATACCAATATGAATGAGAAAATACCTTTCATAGAGCTCCAGAAACTTTATAGCTGAGTAGTCCAATTATCTGACTCAACTTATTGATCTCTTTCATTTTATTTCATTACTCTTCTAGAGTGTAACTAAATGAGAAAAAGCAAAAAATCCCTAATTCAGAATTATTTTGAGGAGGGAGATAAACCTTCTACTGCCATTAGTGTGAGGGAAATCAGTTGTCTCTATTTTTATATTTTGCAAGTTCTGCTTCCGAATAATTAATCATGATACCTATAGTCTGATACCTCTGTAACCCATAGGTGGCCAAAAATGTAGTATACTTTAGAGATGTTCCTCACAACACTTTAGATGAAAGACTAAAATGAATAAAGATAATTATGCATATTGTTAGGAAATAGAAGCAAAGATAAGTCCAGTCCCAGAACCACATAATTAATTTATTTCTTGAGCAGAGCAAATAGACTTTAAAGTTGTGTACTTTAAGAGACTTTTCCAGAGAACTAAACATTCTCCACATCATACTTATAAGTGTTTGCATTGAGAAACTAATTCTGAGTAAATAAATAGAACCAAGCAGAGGATTTTCTTCATCATAACAAACTTCTAAGTCATTTAGTGCTAGAGCTAAAACACAATACAAGACAATCCAAAGGAAACTTTGGTTATATGGACTCTATAGGAATGGCTGGGGTTGGGGGAGTGGTTGATTATCATCTTCCTCTTGGTTTTAGGGGAAAGCATGTCAGGTTACTAGAGAATTAATCAACTATCCCACCTAATTCTCAAGGGTCCTATGCAATAACCAGATTTATGATTCTACCCTGAATCTGTAACAAGATTGTTTGTTGGGCTTTGTTTGGCCTGAGTATTTTCCTCCTGTACTAAAAACTACTGTTCAAAGTTGGAAGCAACAAAGAATGTTTTTTCATTCTACTATTTCTTAGCTAATATTATGGTGCTTGAAAATTATGCTAAGAGATTTAGATGTTTTTATTGATGAATCCCAAGGAGTCAGAAACTTCTGGTTATATACCCTTGAAATGCACTACCTTATATCTAAAATCTGATTTCTGAGTACATCAGTCATGAGTAAATGGAATCCCCATTATTTTATCTGAAACTGACTCTTTTGAATGATTCAACAATGTTGTTCAGGCTTAGACTATTAAGCTACATAAAAACTGAGACTGTGTCTTATCTAAGCTTTGTATTTCTTCCAGAGCCTACCCCAGTCTTCTTTTCACAGCAGGACCTTAACAAATATTTGTTGATTTGCTGAATTGAAGTATCTTCCTCTTCCTGTTTGGAGTTTTTAAGGAGTAGAATCTTCCTCTATGCTTTCATTTTTCTGCTCAGTTCTGATTTTGCTTGGCTTGTTTCCACCAGGAACTGGTGTTCTTCCTTCCCATGCTGCTTCAGGTTCTCCTGGAGGCTGCTGTGTAAATCTCAAAAGTAAGATAAATAGTAAGAACCTAATAGAATCTTAGGTAGATATTCTAATTATATTATTCATTTTGACTGCATTGAATGGGTTTGTCAATAAAGGATTACCTTCCCAGTATTCTAATCTCTTGTTCTTTGGGCAGAATTTGTGCTATCTCTGTGTATTCAGTTAGTGTAATTAACATTACTTTTATCTCAGAATATCTATTTGTATTTTGAGTGTTTGGTTTTGGACTCTTGACTTTTAATGTTTCTGCATCACAAATGCTGTTAACTTGGTGGGTGGGGTGAGAGGGAATAGGGGTCGATCCATTCACCTTCAGCATATCCCTAACTAGTGTTATTTGTCCTTAACGTCATTAATTCATCATCATTCTTCACTATAGGTCAGAAAACCCCACTAACTTGTAGTATAGACACTCCCATGAACCCAGTACAGCCTGATTCTGGTACCCACTTTGATTCCTTGTTTTTTTACTACTCAACTTCAGGTGCAATTTATTACTTTTTATCTCTGAAGTCACATGTTAAACTTCCTGAAAACACGGAATAGGACAAACAGAAAAAACACATTGTGTAAGCTGAAAATTTTCAGATAATTTAAGATAACCTTTATAGTAAGGTCACTAAAAGTCTTTTAGTGTTTTTATAGATATATGCAAACAATCTATTCATAAGGGATATGCCCTCGAAAAGTGCCTATAGATAGCAGCTTTGTTGTTTTTCATCCTTCATTTTTGAAGAGGAGCCATCATATATGATGGCTGATGACTTGTGTGTGAATTGTATTTAAGTAAGTCAGAGATGCACCTAGTTCGCAAGAGAGTACTTGTTTAAATTTGATTGAAAAATTATTTATTGAACACTTACTGTTTGTCAGAGTCTATAGTGAATGAATACTAAAAATTAAAAAAACAAGAACAGAAAACAAATAGTACTTAGCCTCATGGAGCTTAAATTCTACTGTGGAAAACAACTAAAATAATTAGATTTAGAAGTAAAAAAGATCTTAGAGGCCATTTAGTTCAACATCATTTTACAAGTAAGGCATAATATAGATGTATGTGTATATGTATAGATGTATGTATACATACATACATGACCTATTTAAGTATGTTTACATGTATGGGAAGGAGGGGGGAGGGCAACAAATTTGGGGAATAAAATAAACATTTACAGGTAGAGGGAGATTCCTTTTAAGAAGTGGCTCATTAGGATTTCTTGAGATGGAACTGAGAAAGGAGAGCATTCCAAGCATGGGGGACAGCTAGTAAAAAGGTGAAGACCACAGATGGAATGTCATATATGAGAAATAGCAAGTAGGCTTGTTGACTGGAATATAGAACATGTGAAAGGAAGTAATGTGCAATCAATTTTAAAAGGTTTGATCAGATTATGAAAGGTTTTAAATGCCATGCAAAAGAATGATGACGTATTTTTTCCTAGAAGCAATAGAGAGCCATTTAAAGCTCTTGAGCAAGGGACAGTCACGATAAGACCTGTGTCTGTAATACTTACGTGGCAATTGTGTGAAAGATGGATTACAGAGACTGGAGGAAGGGAGAGAAATTAGAAATTTCTTGCAGTAGTTAAGGTGAGAGTTGATGAAACCTGAACAAATGTGGTGGCTAACACATATTTTATTTTTTACCAGACCTATTCATATAAGATCTTGAAGAGAAATCTCCCCCTAACAATTACTTATGGTTTAAGGATTGCTTAAGGCACTGAGACTTAAGTGATTTGCCCAGGATCATATAATTAGTGTGTATTGGAAACTTATTTTTCTAGGTGTTCCTGATTTTTGTTTAGCTCTCTGCACCACAGTTAGAATTCACAAGCATTTGGGCAGCTAGGTAACACAGCCGATAGAGCGCTAGCCCTGAAGTCAGAAGGACCTGAGTTCAAATCTGACCTCAGACATTTAGCACTTTCTAGCTGTGTGACCCTGGGCAAGTCATTTAACCCTAATTGCCTCAGCAAAAAAAAAAAAAAAAAAAAAAAAAAAAAAAAATTCACAAGCATTTCAATTTCTGAGTTTAGTTTGATTTCTTAAGATCAAAGTCACTTTACCACTCACTGCTCTACTCTTTCAGATCCCTGAAGCTGGGATGGAAAGGATTTGTCTTTGTTCCTGCAGATTTCTAGTCAGTGACCCTTCCCTGTAGTTCAGTCTCTTTTCATTGATCAGTTTACCCTGTGGAGATGGATTATACTTTCCTTAGCTGGTAAACATTAAAAAAAATCCAAACTCATTCAAGAATCTCACTTTCAGCTCAGTCTTCAACTAGAAGATCAATTCCTAAGGGAAAAAAAAAATTAAGCCCATTTTCCCAGCACCCAAGATGTAGCCGAATCTCTTTTTCTTTTCCACTCGGTCTCTTTTTGCAGCATCTACCAAGGTCTCATTCAACCTTCTCATTCACAAAGCAATAGAACAATTCTCTGGGTGCCATTAATTCTTGATCTCTATATTCTCTGAAGTTCTGTCAACAAATTATTATCCACTGATTCTCCTCTTCTGGTTCTTACTTTCTGTTAATGTTAAGTGTCTTTCTGGTGACTTGGAGTGTTAGGTCTGTATAACTTGGATGTCTCAAAAAATCCAAGCAGCATAATCAATGTACTTAGAATTAGAAGGGAAACAGTTTTCTTTTTCTTGGGGAAAAAGGAATCTTTGTAGAAGATTGGAAAAGTAACCAGGGGCCAGAGAGAGAAGGACTTTAAAAGCCAAACAATATTTTATGTTTAATATATAGGAATATAATGATGTTTATATATGCGTAGATATCTATCTATCTATCTGTATAATATGTGTGTGTAAGAGAAAGACACACATGGAGAGAGAGACACAAGAGAGAGACAGAGAGAGAGAGACTGACAGAGACAAACTGTATGAGAGACAGAGGAAAATGGGGAGAGAGACAGACACAAAGATGGAGATAGAAACAAAGAGAAAGACAAAGAGATATAAAGACAAAGAGATGGTCAGACTTAATTGACAAATGAATAGAGGATAGATTGGAGTTGGGAGATACTTAAGACAGGGTGACCAACCAGAAGAATACTGCAATAGGCTGGATAGGAGGTGATAAGGGTCCACACCAGCATGAGGGCTGTGTCTGGAGAAAGAAAGGAGTATAAATGAAAGCTTTTATGAAAGTATAATAGACAGTGCTTCACAATTCATTGCATAGAGGGATAAGAGTAAGAAATCAGGAATGATATCTAATTTTTTTAATTTTTAAATTTTTAAACCTTTTTATTTTCAAAACATATGCATGGATAATTTTTCAACACTGACCCTTGCATAGTCCTTGTGTTTCAGATTTTTCCCTCCTTTCCCTCCCCCCTCCCCTAGATGGCAAACAATCCAATATATATTATACATGTTAAAATATATGTTAAATCCAGTATGTGTTGTAATGTTCTTCTCTAAAGTATAATGTTCTCTGGGAGCAGGTTTCTTGGGGAGCTTCTGGAGGCAACTTTCGTTTCAGTTCAGTATAATCACCCCAAATTGAGCCAGAAGTTAAAGTCCAAATCCTTTATTGTCTCCTTTAAAGACTTTAAAGTCTTGTCTCCTTCACTTGGGGTTCGGCTAGTTTTCTGGAGGCCTTCTGTAGTCTTGGTTCCGAGAGCTTAAGCTGCCTTCTCTGGCTTGTGAATCTCCTTGACTGAATCCTGGCTGAGGCTCAGAGATCCTAGTAGGTTTCTTCTTCCTGACTTCTGAATGTCCCAGACTGAATCCTGGTTGAGGCTCCTAGCTTATATATGCTCTCTTAAAGGTGTGACTCTTGTAGAACTCTAATAAGTACTAAGCATATTAGTGAACTAGAGAACTGTTAAGTACCACGCTAAATTAGATAACTGACTTAGCACCTTGTAAGAATCCTAACAATGTGTAAACATATTATGATACCTAATTTGTGAGCCTAGTTGATGAAATCTTTGAAAATAATAGGAAAGCTAGGATAAGTGGAGGGTTTGCTGGGGAAATGAGCTCAGTTTTGGACATGTTGGATTTAAGATGGCTATGGGACATACAGTTTGATACATTAAATAAAGAGAGTTTCAAAACTGGAGGTTGGGAGAGAAGCTAAGGCTTAATAAGATCTGAGTCATCTGCAGAGAGCTGATAATTGAAATTTTGAAAGCTGATGAGATCACCTAGTGAAATATATAAAGAAGAGGGGCCAGGACAGATATGCCTATCTTTCTTTGTTTTTTAGTCTATTACTTTTTTGGTATAGATAGTAAATCGATACCTTGTTTCAAAAGTTAATTTGTAATGTGGGACTCAGAACACATTAAAGTAGAAACATTTACCATGAACCAACTTTATCAACTAGATAACTTAAAAATTTACATTCTCATTTTATTTTCTATCTTTTATATTAAAGTTTTTTTTGAAATGACCTTTTACCTTTATAGACAAGGTGAAAAAGAAACTCCATCTTTGTGGAAGTAGATGCATTTCTGTAAGAAGGGAAAGAAAACACCAGGGGGTGTGTGTGAGGGGGGATACATAATAAGGACAAGAGAAAGATTTCTTGTTTCTTCTTCTTCAAAAAAAAGTTAATGTGTTTTGTTTTTATGTCACCTTCACTTCTAAATGGAAACAAAATAGAGATACCCATAAATTGGAGAATGGCTCAACAAATTATTCTATATGAATGTAATGGAAAATTATTGGTCTCTAAAAATAACAAAAGAACAGATTCAGTGAAACCTGTAAGAACTAGTACGCAATGAAATCGTAAGAACTCATATGAATTAATACAGAAAGAGAAGAACAGAACAATTTGTAAATACAACATTACAAAGGAAAACAATTATGAAAAAAATCAATAATCAAAATCAATATAATGACCAGTCCTCCTTCCAGAAAACTGATGATGAAACGTGCTTCCCACCTCTTGGCCGAGAGGAGATATCTTAGAGGTGCAGACTGAGACATTCATTTTCAGACACAGTGTGTTAGTTTTGTTTTGCTTCACTATATTCATTGCATTGTGTGAGGGTTTGACTCTCAGGCCTCTTAGTTTATGTTAAATATCAGAACCCAATGAGACACTCACAATTAACACAACCAACAATTACAGAGATTTACCTGGTCTGTGTAGATTCTCAGTAAAGATAGACTTTACCTAATACCGAAAGTTGATTCAGCTGAGAAACTGAGAATTGCCAAGCATGAGAGGGAGTCGGGAGCTTCTTGTGATTGTTTTATATTCATGCAACTAAGAAATATCATGGACAATATGAACCTTACATCCCTTGAGTCAATCAAGTCTTGAGGATGACACTCAATATGTTTAAGGAAAAATTAGTCTAACAAGCCCAGAAGTTCATATATTGCTCCTATTCCACAGAGAAGGTAGAGTTATGAAGGAGGAAAGGATGATTAAGGGAGTAGTAAAAGTGATTGATGGCCACAAGATAAGAAAAAAAGATAATTAAACATTTAAAAATATATAAAAAGTGAAAGGAAGGCTCAGAAGGAGATACAAATAAACAGGTCAGACATATTAGAAACACATAGTTAAATTTAATATATATATGTAATACCTTGGGGTGTTTTGAATATTTAAAAAAGGTTTTATGTAACATCACAGGGGCATATGACTGTATGAATGAATGAAAAATTTATTAAGCATGAATAATATGTAAAGTACTATGCTAAGAAAAAAAATAATAAAGCAAGAACATCCCTACTTTCAAGGAATTCATTCTAATGGAAAAGACAGCACATGTAGAAGTTTCAGTTAATCAGACACAAAGGCCTTGTGGTCCTTGGGGTGCAACTACAAAGAAGATGATAATACATTTTGCTAATGTTGTTTCCGTGTATAAAATCTTATGCTTTATTTTTTAATCTTTAGAGTTTTTTATTTTCAAAACATGCGCAGATAATTTTTCAACATTGATCCTTGCATAGCCTTGTGTTTCATATTTTTCTTATCCTTCCCCCCACACACCATCTCCTAGACGGCAAGCAATCAAGTATATGTTAAACACGGTAAAATAGATGTTAAATCCAATATGTATAAACATATTTATATAATTCTCTGACTGTACAAGAAAAATTAGATCAAAAAGGAAAGTAAATGAATGAGTAACAAAACAAAATGCAAGTGAACAACAAAAAGAGTGAAAATGTTATGTTGTGATTCACATTTAGTCCCTACAGTCCTCTTTTTGGGTGTAGATGGCTCTCTTTATCACAAGATCATTACAACTGGCATCAATCATCTCATTGTTGGAAAGAGTCACATTCATCAGAATTAATCGTTGTATAATATTGATGTTGTGGTGTATAATGATCTCCTGATTCTGCTCATTTCACTTGGCATCCGTTCGTGTATCTCCAGGCCTCTCTAAAATCATCCTGCTGGTCATTTCTTACAGAACAATAATATTCCATAACATTAATATACCATAACTTATTCAGCCATTCTCCAACTGATGGGCATCCACTCAGTTTCCAGTTTCTTGCCACTACAAAGAGGGCTGCCACAAACAAAATCTTATACTTTAGACGAGAAAGTTCTCATCACCAAAGTACTTGGTGCTGTTTGTTTGCCTTCTCCCCCTTCAGTAGCTATGGCTGCTGAAGAATCAAAGGCAATAGTATCTGCAGAGACAGTTGCCCACTTTTTCCAAGTGTTACTCTCCTTGACTATGGCTTTAGGGACTTAGCTGAAGTGGTTGATGACTGTGGTAAGGAAGGAAATGTGACTATCGCTTTTCAGGGGGCTTGTGGGTTTACCTGCCCATTGGTAGCAGTTATCAAGCTAGAAAAGTGCTTGATCCCTTCTTCAAAGAAATCTCTGTCTTTCCCCTTTTGCTCCCCCTCCTCTTTTCTCTCTCCTCTATTTTCCCATTTTATCCCTCTTCCATATGCCTTCTTCCCTCTTTGCATAATTATATATTTGTGTTTTTTGATGGTAGACAAAATCATAATGTGCAAAAGAAAAAAAAAATTCAAGTCCATGCAGTCTCACCCAATTCATCCTACTGCATTCTTCATTATCACCTATTATCACTATATATTTATATAATGACCAATTTTAAAAGTCAAAATTTTGTTCTTAAAGTAACATATCTTCCACTTGCCACATCATTCTTGCAGAACCATCCCTTGTGCTAATTCATCACTTAAAGCAAGACTTGTTTAGTTTTTAGCACCATAAGACCTATGGTGAACCTATGGATCCTTTCTCTGATTAATATTAGTAGTGATAGCAGTGCTCCTGTGGCTGCTGCTAAAATTACAATGATAACAATGATGATGACTACTACCAAACTACTACTGCTACTACTATTACCAATTTAAATGCATAAAATGCATAGCATTACAAAGGAAACCAATTATATGGAAATACAATTATGAAAAAGTCTTAATTATTTGCAGGTCCTAAGTAATTACCTCTGACTTACAATGGAGTTCTTAAAACCTACCTATGTTTTCTTCCACCCTCAATAAATAAATAGATGTGGTTACTTAACAGTGCTTAATAATTTTTGTGTTTGTATATATATCTGTCTATATATATGTATGGGAAAATATTTATGTGTGTGTATATACACAGACACACACACACACACACACACACACACAGAGAGATGATTGTTTTGCCTTGCAAACTGCCTGGTGACCAAGAGCCCAAGTTTATTTGATTATTTAATTTGGGAAGTAGGAAACTAAGGATAGTTGGTCTGCAAAATTCAATCCTTCATCCTCCTCTCATTCTATTCCAACCTGGGCATGAGAAGAGGCTAGGGTAAAGGGAGATACCACTGTCATTACATTTTCTTTTCAGATCAACCCATGTCAATTTAATTCAATACAATACACTTCACTACTGCTTATGGCTCCATTTTCTTAGTTCTGTGTTTCTTTAACAGTTAGGACTCTGTATGACACTCCTACTTTAGCTTTAGGAGGGATTTAACCTTTAGCACTGGGATTTCTTCATGAGAACTTAAGCACAATAATGACAAGTAGGATGAAAAGAAAATATTAATGCAAAAAGCAAAGAGATTTTCTAGAACTAAGAGATGGATCAAAGATTTTTTTTTTTCTTAAGGAAAGTTTTAAGTTAAAAACCCTTCCTAATTGTCCTCAAGCTAAAGTTATCATCCACTTTCTCCCCAAATGAAATTCCTCCCCTACATCAGTAGGATTTAAGTACTGTATTAGTTTAGATTGGAACATGGGGGCTGGTGTAGGGAGGAGTCCTGTTCAAGTAAGGAATTGAACTAGATGGTCTTGGCAGTATTGTCCAGACAAGAGTTTCTATGATTCTTTGGCATGAAATTATGCCTAATGTAACAAAAATAACAACAGTAATAGCTATGCACTTTAAAATTATTATTTCATTTGGTTCTCACAACAACCCTGGAGGTAAATTGCTATTATTATCTCCACTTTACACTTGAAGAAACTGAGGCAAACAAAGATTATGTGACTTGTCTGGGAAGACACAGCTAGTATCTGAGGTTGGATTGGAACTCAGATACACTTGGCTCCAGTGCTGCCCTCTTTACCCACTGCTGTCAAAAAAAGGTCAATGTGTTGTTTGCTTTTGTTATACTGGATTTTTTTTTTTTACCTACAGGGTTTGAAGGGTAGGGAAAGGAGTATATATATGTTCACAAATGAATTTGATATAAAAGCAAAAGGTAATGATAAAATTTTCTGTTTTAAAAACCAAAAAGTTGTCTACTATGTCTTAAGTCATTTTGGGTCGAGATAACAACATTGGGCTCAGTAAAGCAACTAAGCGGGTGCAGTGGTGGTCTTGATGTCAGGAAAACCTGAGTTTGAATCCCATCTCAGTTACTTGCTAACTGGGTGACTCTAGGTTAGTTATTTAACTCCTCTCCGTCTTTTCCTTTATTTGTGAAGTGGGTACAGAATGGTTGTGAGGGGCAAATGAAATGACATATTTAAAGCTCTAGGCAAATTTGAAAGCACAATATAAACATTAGCTATTATTAAATTGGAATCTGTTGTCAATTTCCTGGGATAAGGTCAGATGAATTTCTGGAAGACTAAGAAGCTCTGAATTATAGTTCATTCAAGTTTAAATACACACACACACATGCACACACACCCCCATACTACAAGGCAAAACGGAAGTATTACACTTGGCAAATCTGAGCTTATTGGATTTCTTGACTCCTTAGTGGAGCCAGCGGAAGCCAGCAGGGCTTGGATTGAGATGATGCATTCCTGTTCTCAGCATGATGGAGAGTTTGTTTTGGAAGATGTTTACTTGGGATTAGAGGTGGGAGGTGGAAGGAAGAAAGGAAAAAAAGACTAGTACAAAGTGAGATAAAAATAACTACTTCTTGGAAAGCATAGCTCAGTGATCAAGAAGAAGGGAGAATTGATTAAAGAAATGTCACAAACAAAAATAAATCATATGTCTTTCAGATACAGAAAAACCAGTTGATTCAGATTTTTATAGTTAGTGAAATCCCAAATATATCACTGTTTTACACTCATCTTGCTTCTTAGATTAAGACTTCCTCTATACATATCCACTTTCCCATATCCATATTCCTATATTTATGTTCTTTTTTTTTTCTTCTAGAATCATAGAATCTTAACCAGGAATTAAAGGTTAAATTCCTCCTAAGGCTAAAGTAGGTGTGCCATTGCTTAGATCCTAATTACTAAGCAGTCACTAATTAGGTATCAGAAGAGTCTTGACGGTAGTGCTATGTGAATAAAATATGACTGTGAGGAACACTTTAGGAAGGATGTATTGATAGCAAGGAGACAAAATCTAGTTATTGCTGCATTGAAAGTTTTAGATTTTACTTTGTGTACTTAATGTCATATAGTAAATGCCTAATGTTTGTTGAATTGAATTAGTTGGAATTGCTGTGGAAAGAAAAGTTAACTAGAGTGCTATCCACTTGTATTTTGCCCTCCAAAAGTTACTATGGCAATCATTTAATCTAACCTCTACTATTTTATAATTAAAATAAACTGTAGAAGAGAAATGCAACAATTTGTTTAATACCAATCAGTCAGTGATTATACCACTTAGCACTAGAAACTCCAGGTCTCCTAACTTCTCATCGATGACTCTTTTAAACATTCTATTTTCAAAACTTAAATTTTTAATTTAAATTCTCAGCACAGTGACTGGCATATGATTAATAAATGTTTGATTGATTATTGTCACAGATTTGATAGCTAATATCTACCTAGGAGCAACATAAAAAGTACTTTTATCTGGTTCTTCCATTCAAGCTGAGAAGTCAACTAAACAAGTTTTCTGCATTTTATTCTGACCAGTAATTAAATAAATTGATAAAATGGAATTGCTGCTAGGAAACATCACATCATAGAATGTGCAGGTTAACTTGTAGAAAGGAGGAAGACTCTCTCTTTGGGCAACAGATATGGTGCAAAATTTTTCAATATAGTACATAATAAAAATTAGCACATTTAGGAAGTAGTTTTAAAGGTATTTTTGATATATTTCCATTCTTCTTCTATAGATGGTCAAGATTTATTAAACACTTTTGTTTAGATTAGTACTCTAAAGATTTTTTCCTTCCTCCCTTCCTTCCTGTCTCTTTTTTTTAAAAATGAGATACTGATCTCAAAATACACATTTTATATGTTTTTGATCTGAAAAGAGTAGAAATAAACCTTACTGTTTCAAACATGTCCAATATGTATGAATTTTTTTAAAAGTGAGTATATATAGATTTTTACTCTCTTTAGGGACAACATTTTGAAAACACCCTCTGCAAATTTATATCCATTCCAATAAATATAATGAACCTACTATATTCAAGGCTTTCCATGCTTTTCCAATAATAAAACCAATTTGTTGAAAGTGATCAAGTTGGTCAAATCCAATTTATTAATGTAATCCAAAATTATTGCCTGTAATTAACTGATTGATGGTTAAAAAATGAAAATTAAGCACAAAAAAACCAAACAAACCTGATTTATAAATCTAATTCATGTGTGGAAATGACATCAGTCATGGAATAAAGAAAAAGTTTTGATTATTATTATATCCCAAGTGATACAAATAACTAAATGACAACAATGAAAAGTCTCATACAATTTTGTTGTAATTGTACTAGAATTTTCACATGGACATGCATTGTATTCACATTTTAGATATGGACATGCATTGTATTATGAAAATACTTAGGTTTTGGTTATTGTAGTAGCCACCAGGACCCTTACATCATAAACCTCCATTGAAATAAACATTTATTTTAAATATATTGGAGTTTGTGTTTTGGATCCTGGAGAAAAACAACATTCCTCATTTCAGTAGATCTGTGACCTCCTTAGTAGGAGTATAAACCAATAAATGATTTTTTTATCTTTTGCAAAGTCTGTCCATTTCCTTCCATTAAATTTTCAATAGACTATCTGCCTAATGTATTTGAAGCTTACCTCTAGATATTTTTAATATTTTATGGCTACAAGAGCAACACTGGCTATTTATTCATCTATTATCCTTAACCTTGCCATTTGACTGACCCACTTCTTTTTCTGGCCAATCCTGATGATGTCTTCTGAGAGAACTTATCTGAATTAAATAAACTATTTTCCTCTCATTTTAAAATGTCATAGTATATCACTGCGAAACAATCTTTGTCAAAAATAAATGCATGGATGTACATTCATATATATGTATGTCAGATTATGAGATTATTAGATTTGTATATGGTTATTTTCTAAGATTACCATAAATTTCTAGACATTTGGTTTTCATAATTAACTTTATTCTTCCACAGTCGAGTCAATGCTCACAAAATTTGATGAGAATTTTACTTGTAGAAACCCATCATAATTTTTTTGAAAAAAATTTCCAATTATATGTAATTGTAATTGAAAATTACAATTTTTAACTTTTTTTTTAAATTTCGAGTTCCAAATTTTCTTTCTTTCCCTTTTTTTTTGAGAAGGCAAATTATTTGTTATCACAATTCCTGAGACATCTTTATTAATTCTTTCTCTTGTAGACCTTATTGTTGTCAATTCTCCCAGTCAGGCTCAAAATTTCAAAAATGTCTTTGACTCCTCCCACTCAGTGATCTCCACATTTAATTGATATGCAAGCCCTCCTAGTTCTTCCTTAGGAGTTTCTTTCCTTCTATCTGTCTCTTTCTTTTCCCACTACAATTATCCTAGTCCATATTCTTTTTATCTCTATAGACTAATGTAGCAATTTTTTTATCCTATCCTGTAGTCAAAACACAAAAAAAAGCTGATTCCCCTCACCATAGATAATGAAGTGTGTGCACACTTATGGGCAACATAAGATCCAGTAGGACTGAAAGACCAACAACTTGTTGTGAGGGAACACAGTAGGTATTACATCCAAATAGCAACCCTTAGTAAAACAAGGCTGGCAAATAAAAGTCTGCTTATCCAAGTCAGAGCTGGATACACATTTTTTCTGGAGTGGCCACGATGATGAGGAATGCCATGAAGTTGCCTTACGTTTTACCATCAAAACTAATCTTGTCAACAAGTTTGTATATCTACCAAAAGAGTGATCAACAAACGGACTCATGACAATGTGATTGCCACTTGCAAAAAATTGCCACCATCATCAGTGTTTATGCTTCCATCATGAAAAACACTGATAGTCAAAGAAAAATTTTATGCAGATTCTCCTCATCAATGTGCTGAAAGAGGACAAACTTATAAACTCCAGGTGACTTAATGCAAGAGTAAGCCCAGACTACAAAACATAGAAGGGAGTCTTTGGGAGGAATGGAGAGCATCATCAATGATCACCTACTACTGAAGACTTGTACATCTCATGACCTTGAACACCAACAGTGTAAACCTAAACGCATTAACACTTTGTGGATACATCCTTATAGCAAACATTAGCATTTAATAGATTATGACATTGTAAGAAGATAAACAGAATAGAAGAATGTTAAAAGTGATGTGTGCTACAAAGTGATCAGAGACTTATTCTGCCCAAGGTAAATATTCATATTCAACAAAAACAGCAGTTCCAATGCAAGATAACTATCAGAAGACTTAGCGTCAACAGTTGAGAGCATTTTTCTGTGAGCATGAATAATTTGTTGCTAACTTAGAGGGAAAGCTAAGCCAACACATGGTTGGCAGCAGTGAAGTAAAAAGTAGTGGGAAGCTTTCAGAGATCTGGTGTATAAACTGCATTTATTCATCTGGACCAGCATATTTGCAGACCTCAAGATTAGTTTTATAAAAATAATGGGGAAATTCAAAAACTTCTAGAGAAAAATTAGAACTCCATGTGGTTTACCAGAAGGATAGTTCATCCATCTCTAAGAAGGTATCATTTAACTCCATCAAAAGTAAAGTGCAAGTGAAGCTTAGAAGAAAGCAAGATTATTGGCTCAGGCAAGTTTTGCAATGATAGTAACAATCCAAAGTGCTTTTCTGATACCTTGAAAGATACTTATGGGCTTAAGACATATGGTACCTCTTAATTACCCAAGGCTAATGAAGCCACATTGATTAGTGACAAGGACATGATCCTAGAGAGATGGGCTGAATACTTTCACAGAATTCTCAACAGACTGTCATCAGCCAATGCTAAAGTCAATAACCATCAAAGTCAATGTCAAATATCCCTAGCCAAACTTCAAACTGAAGAAGAGGTTTTTCTATTCTCTCACAAATGGTAAAACCCTGGTGTTGATTCTTATTCCAGCTGAGTTTTACAAGGACTACTGCTCATACAGAAGCTGACAAATCTGCATTATGTGGCAAGAAGTGGTTATCCCCCAGGAGTTCAAGGATGCTTCCATTGTTTATCTCTTTAAAGGAAAAGGAAATAGGTTATCCTATGACAATCACAGAGAAATCTCTCTTAGTCATTGCCAGAAAGATTCTTGCCAAAATTTGCTTTAATAGACTGATCCTCCATCTGGAAGTTATTCACTTACCTGAGAGTCATTGTGACTTTAGAAAGAGCCAAGGAATAGTTGCTGTGGTGTTGCTGCCTGACAGCTCTGGGAGAAATGCTAAGAACAGAATAGAAGGCTGAACACATTATTTGTTGATTTGACCAAGGTCTTTGAAACTGTCAGTAATGGGTGCTTATAGAAAATCATGGCAAATTTTGGTTACCTGGAGATGGTCATCAGAATTGTATGCCAGTTCCACAATGGCATACTTGCACAGATTCTGGATAACCAATGATGCTCTTGCACGTTCCTAGTCACCAATGAAAAATCAGGGCTGTGTGATTGTCCCCTTGCTTTTTTAACATGATGTTTTCAGCAATATTGTCAGATGCCTTCCACAAGAATGAAAATGGAATCAAAGCCAGCTACCACACAGAGTAAATTATTTAACTTGAAAAGGCAACAAGTCAAGGCTAAAGTGGAGGAAGAACTGGGCCATGATTTTTTATTCACAATCATTTGATTGTGTACTCAGTGTAGCCTCTGAGGCTGAAATGTAATGGATTATAAATTGATTCTCTGTCACTTGTGCTAATTTTGGCCTGACAACATCAAGAAAACACAGGTTATTTACCAGCCAGCACATATGCAGAACCATCAGTTAAAGTAAAAAGAGAGATTTTGAATATTGTGGTTAAGTTCATTTACCTTGGAAGTACATTTTCCAGGGATGTCCACAAAAATAATGAAGTTGACATATATTGCCAGAGCTAGCTGTTTAAGAAATTCCAAAGGAATATGTGGGAGAGAAGACATATTGGGCTGTCTACCAAATGAAAGGTTTACAGCTATTGTACTGACCTCATTGTTGTACGCCTGTGAAACCTGGACAGTATACTAGAAGCATGCCAGAAAACTGAATCACTTCCATTTGAATTGTTTTAGGAAGACTCTGAGATCACCTGGCAAGATAAGGTACCAGACACTGAGGTTCTTTCTCAAGTTAAACTGCCAAGAATTCAGACTCTACTGCAGGGAGTACAACTCAGATGGACTGGCCACATTGTTCAAATGCCAAACATACATTTGCCTAAGGGACTATTTTATGGAGAGCTCACACAAGGCAAGCACCCACATGAAGTGATACAAGAACATTCTTACAGTCACTTTGAAAGACTTTAGAATCGATTATGAAACATGAAAAATATTAGCAGAGGATTGCCCAAAATGGCTTGCCCACATCAAACTGTGGTTTTGGAGCTTCATGCATTGTGCTCCATGAGCAAAGCGGAATTGCAATAGCTCAAAAGAAATGTGAGATGCACCAATTTAAAGACATCTCTACTTCAACTATTCATATGGACTATTTATGTCCCATCTGTGACAGGGCCTCTGGAACTTATGTTGTCCTGATCAGCCACAGTACCTTGACCCCAACATAGTGATATCATTTCTGTCTTTTTAGAGCAGGAAGGACAACCCCACCAAAAACCAATCAACTTATACTTTCAGCAAAAAAGTGGGCTGAGGTTGATCCTTGGTGCCCAAGGTGTTCCCTAACGTGCTGATGCTTCTGTTCAGCTATAATCTCATAGTTAGTATACCCTTTGGCTTCTATTTAGATCCAAATAAGTCATCTCTTGTCATCTTCTCATTTTTTTCATCAAGACTCAGAAATCCTTTTCCTCTTGATCTCATTCAAGCTTCAGATCTCCTTGCGTGTCTCCATATGACCTCTAGGTTCACATAGCTTCCTATAGAGATCATATGGGTGTTTGGGCTTTTCTGTAGTCTATGTGCATTCAGTCATCAGCAAATCTCAGAGGATATGCAATACTTTGAAATTTTAAAATATGCTTTCTACAAATAGAAGGTATCAGCATTATCATTCCTAAGTTGTTTGCATTAGAATCTAAATTTTTGATGTAGATGTTTCTCATACTGAAACTATAGGGAATTTTATCTTTAATTTCATTATAATTTTACTTGCAATTTTTAGAACCTCAGGAGAAGGTTTGGAATTAGCTTGAAAATGCTACTCAATTTCTTAGCCTGTAAAACAGTTCCCTGGGCAACAAGAACCATAGGTAGATGAGAGATAACTATTTCTTGTTGTTGACTAAAGGATTCAGCTTCATTTTTTGTAGTCTCTGAAACCTTGTCCAGTACAGCCTTGGTACAAGATAGAATAATGGGGATGACTTATCCTGTTTTCATATGATTTAATTTTTTTATACTAGCTGGAGAAAATATTTTTAAGCCTTTAAAGCTATTTAGTTGAGAGATTATCTCTTATATTTATTTATTTATAAAATAAATATATGTTTTATTATTTATAATATATATTATATAAAATATGTAACATAATTATATAAATATATTTATAATTTTTATATATAATATATATTTAGTCTTGTAGTATCTATTAAAATCAGTGTTGTGGGAAAGAGTTCAGTCTATGATAATGATCTAGTTCCATGACATTTAAATTGCTGAATTCTCAAGGACATTTTGAAGTATGCACTTGAAATATAAGTATTTCTCATTTGTCAATCCGCAAGTGATAGCAAGTTTCAGATGGATTATTCTAGCCACCAGGTCATGTCTTGCAAGGTGTTGGATGGGTGAAAAGCTATTGCTACCTACAATCATCTGTCATAGTTTCTACACATTTCTGGCACAGTCTGCATTTATCATAATCTGAGAATTTTAAGAATAACATTTGTAATTTATGGTGGTAATCATCTACTCCTAAATTATCAGAAACTTCTCTATTTCCACAAAGAAATCTTCATGACTTAGCCATTTGTTCTGTCAAGATACTATTATCAAGATACCATTTTTTTCTGAAAAAGATATATATATATATATATATGTATATATATAAATGTTCCTTCTTAAAATTAGTCCATTGTGAGCCCTCTAAGTAGCTAACATGACATTAATGTGATCTAACTTAATATAATTATGCGATTATGGGAATTGTGAGGAAAAACTTATAGCATTGTTTGAAACTAGCCCTTACATGGCTGGAAAACTGGACCATCTCTATGTGCCGTTTAAAAACCTTTAATTACAAGACCTTTAATCTTTAATGCACGAGTTTTCTCACAACTGTACATCACAAGCTAAGAGCTTGACCTACCAGTTCTTTCTGATTATTCCCATAGCTGCCAAATTTGTGGGTGTGGACTCCTAGATTATCTGAAGAAAGCCCCTGCTTCTGAGTGGATGACAGCATCCTCTAGGGTCCTCCATGTTGTCTAGTACTGACTCAGCTGACATCCAGAAGAGATAGTTGTCCCAGAATTCAGGACAAGGCTGAGTATTCTGTCCTAGTTTTTTTTCCTCTTTCCTTTTATTATCTGCCTAACCATCAAGGTCTTGCTTCAAACATGTGTTGGGCCTTTTCTCCCTCTCTATTCTTGCTCTCCTTACAAGCAAACAATGGCTAAATAAGGTCTCTCCAACTCAGCATCTTGTCCTGGCCCAATGGGCCTCTCCTGGTTCCTTGGCTTGTGTTTCTCTTTTGTAGGCCAGAAGGGTAGGAGTTCTTTCAGACTTCCTCCCTTTGGCCAAAAGGGGGAAATGTCAAGATACTATTAGGAGAGACCCTGTTTTCCTGAGCAAGCAAACTGTGCTCTGAACTTGGCATAACAACAATCCTTGGGGCTCACTCTCTGTAGGAAGGGAAGCTCTCCGAGCTGTCACAAGCACCAACATGTTCAGACAAGAAGCTCTGCTATGAACAGACTTTTTGTCACTAGACAACCTTGTCTCAGTGTTGATATACTACACTGTTTGGCTTTTTATCTAGCCACAATTACATAAACCAAGATGGAATATGTTTTAATCTGCTGTTTCCCTCACTTTAAAATTAAACTTCTATTTGAATCCTGAATCTGCTGTCTCTAGCCTGCTCTGTTCAGCTCTGGCCACCCACAGGCTAGAGGCTGGTTAGAGCTGATTGGCAGTTGAAATGTTATTTAATTATATTATATTATTTGATTTCATGTAGATGTCACTTTAGAGAACATTTTGAGTCCACTGTTGCATCCTGGCCATTTCACAGGCTCAATATGGAAAAAGATCACTTTAAATTATATTAGACAAATTACTGCCAGTCATCACTGTTACTCAGGGAAGTGATGTCTACTTATTTCAAAAAAAGTATTTCTCTAGATTCTTGACCCGTTTATCATGTATTCTGGGAATGTCTCTTAATCCTCTTCCTCTTTTCAGACAAGCCTATCTATAGCTTTCTATGGATGCCTTAGAATTTCGTTAATAAGCACAAAAATAACCTTACTAATGAATAGGGCTGAGCTTGTCACTCCTTTACTTCAGAAGCTTCAGTGACTTCTGATTGCTTCTAGGATAAAATACATGTTCTTTAAGTTGACATTAAAAATCATTCACAATCTAGCCAGAGCTTATCTTCCAGGTTTATTTCAAATTATTCACCTTCATACTCTTTATAGTCCAGCCAAACTAGTCTATTTGCTGTTCCTAGAATTCAATATTTCCATCTCCTGCTTACATCCCCCATGACTGAAATACACTCATTCAACTTTTATTAATTCTCAGTTCAGATGCCATCTATGACTTTTTTTGACCCCCTAAATTGTTAGATACTCCCAAAATAATACTATATTTATCCTCAGTGGAATGTAAGCTCCTTAAGGAACAATTTTTAATATTTATCTTTATGTCCCCAGAATCTAACCCAATATGTTGTACATTTGGGAGTGAGGATGGGAGATGGATTATAAACTTGAGATTTCACTGATAAAGGGAACTCTATGTAAGAAACTTTTATCAATGTATATTTGCAATAATTCTACAATTTATAATCTTTGAAATTGCCTTGGGTTACATATTATGTTAGAGTCCTACTTGAACCAAGATCTTATTATCCATAGAGTCCTTCTATCCACCCTGACCTCTGACTTGGACAAAATAGAGCTTTAATAAATATTTGTTCAGTCAAGTGAAATTAACATTGGAGTTGAATTATTTTGAAAGAGAAAAAAAATTAGAGTCTGTTCTTTAGAATTAAATCCATTTTAAAGTTACTAAAGAAGACTTGTGTTAGTATATACAAAGAAAATTTTAAAATTTATTTCAGTGAATTTTCAGAATATTTTATAATTTGTTAGGTAAAAAAGTGACTCTTGAAAGCCAAGGACTCCAGTACAAAAAAGGGATTCCATAAAGTTGTTAGGCTACTATGAATTTGATTTAAGAAGGATAAAATAGTCCTCAATAAATCTGAAAGAAAATTAGGATAGGATAAAAAAAATACTAGGCCATTCCTGAAGGTAGCCTTTTTCAAAAATCACTTCACAGACTAAAAGAAGGAAAGCTAGTTCCTTACATGGATGAGTAGTAGAAGCATAGGCCTAGATAAAGGGAAGTGGTAAAAACTCAAAATAGGAAGAGTCTGGCATACAACCTTCCTAGATTTTGAGAAAACAAATTTCACAGGGTTCAGGGAAAGGATAGGAACAAGTATTCCTTGTACCAAAATTCTTTAGAAGTCAACTAAAGGGGAGATCTTAAGAATTCAGTTCTGAAGAATCAAAGAGAAATAGTTTTGTGAGGAGGGGAAAAAGGGAGTTGTCTAAAGAGACTAATATGAATGCACATGGAATTTACCAATTAGATTTTTAAAGACATATATGAAAGAAGGAAGCAAGAACAGATAATAGAGGATTACTCCAAAAACAGCATAATTCCTTAAGAATTTGACTAATGACATTCCCTAGTGGATAAATGATCAAAGGATAGGAACATACAATTTTTTAAAAAAATTTTTTCTTAAGAAGTGGTTGGGTTGTTTGGAGTTTTTTTTTGGTACTGAATAGTATTTTTTTTCCCCCAATAACATGTAAATGTTTCATACTTTTCAACATTCATTTATGTAATATTTTAAGTACCAAATGTTTCTCCCAACCTCCTTCCTCCTCAAGACAGCAAGCAATCTGATATATATGATACATGAATAGCTATATTAAACATATTTTGACATTAATCATATTGTGAAAGAAGAATTTTTAAAAAGGGAAATACCACAAGAAAGAAAAAAGACAAACAAAAAACCAAATAGTAGGCTTTGATTTGCATTAAGACTCCATCAGTTCTTTCTCTGGTCATGGATAGTATTTTCTATCATATGTCTTTTGGAATTATCTTGGAGAAGATCAAAGTCTATCAAAGTTGATCATTGCACAATGTAGCTGTTATATGTTATAAGTAAAACCAGTTCTGCTCACCTTACTCCGCATCAGTTCATATAAGTTTTTCCAATTTTTTCTAAAATCTGCCTACTCATCATTTCTTATAGAACAGTAAAATTTCATTACATTCATATACCACAGCTTGTTCAACCATTCCCCAATTGATGGGCATCCTTTCCATTTCCAATTCTTTACCACCACAGAAGAGCTGCTATAAACATTTTTGTACAACATGTGGGTCCTTTTCCCTTTCTTCTGATTTCTTTTGGATAAAGACCTAGTAAAGGTATGCACAGTTTTATAGCCCTTTGTGCATAGTTCCAAATTGCTCTCCGGAATGGTTGTATCATGAGCATCCAGTTCTTAACAGAAAAATTATAAACTATTTACAATCATATGAAAGATTGTTACAAATCACTAAGCAAAAGGGATAGCAATTTGACTTGTGTCTTAATGAGTATAAGTAATTCCTAAGTCAGGAAATGCCCTCTACCAGTCAGTGAAAGTTGGCAGTTCTCTGCAACTTTCATAGTTGCTTGAAGTCCTGTGAAGTTAAATGGCATGCCCTTGTCACAAAGCCTGTGTGTGTCAGAGGAAGTAACCAGGTCTTGAAAACAGGTCTTCTTGACATTGAGGTCATTCTGTCTGATATGCATCAAAGAAATGCAAATCAAGAC
The DNA here is from genome assembly GCF_902635505.1 of Sarcophilus harrisii. Lineage (NCBI taxonomy): Eukaryota > Metazoa > Chordata > Mammalia > Dasyuromorphia > Dasyuridae > Sarcophilus > Sarcophilus harrisii. Next base: position 245,837,271 of record NC_045426.1, read on the forward strand.
AATTATGAAGCATCACTTTGTAGTCAGTAAATCTGCAAGAATGACAAAAGATAGATATTTAATAAAAGGTAGACTATATATAAAAACATATATAATAAAAGTGAGGAGGATCCAGAATCATGGAAATGTTTGGTGGAGTTGTTAAGCTATTCAATCAGCTGGAAAACAGTGTCTATAGCTTTTGACCTAAAGATCCCATTCTAAGATATGCTCTACTCAGCTCAAAAATAGAAAGGTTCTATATGCACTAAAATATTAATATTAGCATTTTGTAATAGCAAAGAAATAGAAACAAATCAGATGATCATCTATTGGGGAATGGCCAAAAATAGTAGGATTTGTGAATGTGGTCAGTTACTCAAAAATCATTTAAGTATTTTCTATGTGCTAAGCATTGGGTTTATTTAAAAAAGCAAAATATAAAATATGTACAGTATAAATGGAAGATAGGGAGTAACACTGAAGTGGATTTGAAAAACATCTTTAGGAAGTGGGATTTGGGCTAAGTCTAAGAGCTGGAGGTGAAGAGAAAGAGCTTTCCAAACATGGAGCATAGCCAATGAAAATAAATAGATGGAGACAGCAGATGTAAGGTGGTTATGTAAGGGAGAGCAGGTGAGCTGCATTGTAGAGTGAGTGGAGAAAAATTAAATGTAAAAAGAATGGAAAGATACTAGGTTGAGAAGGGCTTTAATTGAGCCAAACAGATGATTTTGTATTTGAGCCTGTTGGCAATGGAGATGTAGAGTTTACTGAGCTGAGAGTGGAGGTTAGGGATGATAAGGTCAGAACTGTACTTCAGGAAGATTGTGTTGGTGGTTGAGTGAAGGATACATTAAAGACCTCAGACAGAGACTAAATTAATGGTTATTAGAGTTGTCTAGAGAGAAGGTAATGAGGGACACTACTAGGGTTATACTACTAGGATTACAGCTATGTGATAGAAGAGAAGTGGTAAATGCAAATGATGTTTTGAAGTTAGAAATGACATGGATTGACAATACCTTGGCCATGTGGGATGAAGAAATTTGAGGAGTCAGGAATCTGAGGCTGTGGATCAATGATTAGGAGGATGGTGATATCCTTGAGAGTAATAGAGACAGTGGGAACAGGGGAGTATTTCAGCAAAAAGATAATGAGTTCCATTCTGGACATATTGAGCTTTGCATGCTTATGGGGTATTCATTATGAGATGTGCAAGAGGCAATTGATGATGTGAGACATGAGCCCAGTAGAGAGATTAGTCCTAACTATATATATAGCTATGGGAATTTAGGGACTATAGATCTCTGACCCTGGAAAAGATTTGAGAAAATGCGCTTTTCTCTTTTCTTTGAGGATGTAGAAAAACCATGAGTGTGGAATGTTGTAAATATTGTCAGACATAGCCAACATGATGGTAAGTTTTGATGTTTTGCTTTTTTCTTTTTAAGAGAAAAATAGCAAAAAAAATTTTTTGTTAAAAATGTAGTTCCTTCCACTTTCAGGTTCAAGGTATTCTGTGGGACAATAGACACACACACACACACACACACACACACACACGCACAAACCCGTTCACAAGCCCCACAAATGTAATGTTTTTTTCCAGTCAGCCAAATGAATCAGCTAGTTAAAAGAAAAAGCATTAACAACTCAGTGAAATAAAAATTCACAAAATTCTCCCCCACTATATTTAGCGCACCCCTTCCCCCAAATGCAGATAACATAAGTGTCAACAGAGTACACAAGGGAAGTGCAGTGGAGGGCCAGTGCTTTGCATCATCAGAAGATGGTGTCATTGTACTGTTCTCACTAAGCCATCCCCCTGCTGAATGCAGGTGATGTTCACTAGCTCCAGTTCAATGGTGAATTCTTGTTTTTATAATGCATATCTGCAGGTAGAAAAGCCTGATTACTTTGTTGCAGTCTTTAGGCCAATGAAAATCTTCAGACTCCCTATAGAAAAGTTCTAAGGTTTCTGGTGTTCTCGAAATTGAAATTTTCTTTAGAAATTTCTATAGAAGTGAAAATTGAAGTTTGAAGTATAGCACAAATGAAGGAAGAAAATATTATTTGTTGTGGAAAGAGTCTTTGATGAGCAACAAACTCAGAACCTGGAGGGCTTTAAGGCCTGTCATGTTATTTTTTAAGTATCCTCCCTTTTGTCATCATTGTGTGGAATTTAAGAAACATTCACAGGTTTTGGTAGCAATCTGGGTCATGCTTCCCGTTGTTACTGAGCACACTTGGGGGGGCCCAGAATAAGGAATAAGAGATAAGGAAGCTGCCATATCAGGTCTATTCTTCTATTGCCAGTCTCAATTGTATCAGCTGCTCCTGATTCTCCTCCCCAGGGATGTTTATTAGCAGCAGTACTGGACTTAGAACACAGCAAAGTTGTCTTCTAAGAGTGAAATAGAGATTTTAGAAGAGAAGAAGAGGTTTGGAATTGCTACTATGGAGAATTTAAACAGAAAACTGTTAGAAAGAAATAAAAATTTTGCCAACCAGCAGTAGGAGCAGATGGGATAGATTTGTAGTGGACTCAGAATAGTTTTGTGACTTTGCTCAGGGATAATTAATAGCCCAGAAGCAAAAATAAGATTCAAAATATAGGGGGAAAAAGTAGAAGATATTATCCAAGATTAGGGATTAAAAAGGACTTACTCTAAAGTTGTACCCAGAGCCCTATTGGAATGATTGTGTTTAGTTTATATTGTTTAGATTCCTTTAAGATTTACAAGGTACTTTTTTTTCCAACAAATATGAAGTAGGTCTTTTATTCTCCAATTTTTATAGGTGAAGAACTAAGTTAACCTTGTAGTTTAGGGACACACAAGTATGAGAAGGTGCTGACAGGGCCTGCTCTACCAATGAGGTACCAGACTTCTGACCTTTGTCCACATTAAAATCAATTGTAAAGGCATCTGTTCAATTTCTGGATGAGTATAGGAATCCCAGGAAGGCTTCTTATTCCATAACATTGCCAGAGCTAAATACCTATGCCTGGAGGCACTGTATTCCATGAGTTTCACTCACTCTGCCTGGGATTCACCCTCTAATACCTGAACATTTGCCACTGAATTGTCCTTTTTCTGTTGGACTGTTCTTATGAGGCTCTTTGTGCTTTTGTCTGCACTATGCCTAGATTGTCCCTATTTCCAGGGAACCATTCCATTGAAGTCCCTCTCTAGTTAAAGTTGTCCCTCCACTTTATATAACTAATAGGGATATGTATGCCATTCATCCAGAAAGCTGCTTTCCTTATTCCTTCCCCTGGTGCTAGATACATATCTTTTGCTCCTTGCCTCACTATAGGCAACTTTCTGTCTCGTTATAATCCAGTCAATAAATCACCTTGACTTCTTATGCTTAGAATGCTCAAAACAAAATAATTAATTAGTAAAAATGTGGTGACATCAACAATAGTAGGCAGTGTCATAAAAACTTCAGGAAATAATAATGCTTAAAGTAAAATCTAATCTCTTACTTTACTGCCTCATGGAAGTCAGTGGCTTCTTATAAACTTCTGAGCAAGTCAAATCACTTTGACTGCCATTTCTCATTAGATCTTGATGGAAATAGCCCAGGATTTGAACTCAAAAAAATTTCCAAATAACAATGTTTCCCCAACTACCCTACCCCCTTCTTCTGCCCCAGCCCCTTCAGCCATCATTTAGGGGAGAACTCATCATGAAGAAGGGGCCCACCTTCCTAATTACCACTAGCAACAATTGCTGACCAGCGGCAGATGAGCTATCTCAGGGAACCTGACTACCACTGAATTTATTTTGATGGGCTAGACTCTAGAATTAGACAATTCTACAACTTTGAACACTAACTTCACAATCAACAAGAAAAGAAGCTCAAAAACTCCTTTCTCTCTAGATTTTACTGGCTTAAACAGTTCAAGTCCTCCATGGTCCTACCAATGTGCAGGAAGAGATGAGAATTCCCATTCCAAAGGAAACATGAACAATTGAAACCTTTTTTATATGATGGCCCTTTCATTCTCAGTTCTTATGTTCCAGTGTCTAGTGTCAAAAGTACCCTGAAAGGTAGTTCTTCTAATTAAAGCCCATAATGAGGCCTATGATACTCATTAGCTTTGTCTGTCTGAGAAGCATTCCACTAAAGTAGCCATTTGGGAAATGCTGCCTAAAAGCTGCCTCCAAATAGTGCGTATTTGACCTACAGCTTGTAAGTGGTCAAACTGGAACTAGCAAACAGTAGAGTTGGAATTTTTTACTTCACATCCAGTGCTCTTTCCATTTTTGCCATTTAAGAAAGTTATTATCTGTGAAATAGAAAAGGTTTGAGAAACTGAAAGCAACAAAGATAGTAAAAAAAAAAAAAATGAGTTCATTCATTTCCAATTCTGGCCTCTGAAGCCATGGAAGGGGTAGAGACTTGGATTGTCATTAGGGAAGCAAATTTCTAAGTGCAAAATTTTGGAGCTAGAACAGTTTTAAGAGATGACAAACTACCAGGTGAACCAAACTGAAATGGAATAGAAATAAAATGCATTGAAACTGAGGAATTCTGAGACCATGATGTTAACAGTGCTTTCAACAGATGTTAGTCACTATGGAAGACCACAAGTTAGAGGAGAATTTGATCCAGATATCACTGAATTGTTAAGAACACAAAATCAAAGATCACAGAACTGAAAGGGATCTGATAGGATATCTAGTCCAACCACCTAATTTTACAGATACTGAAACTACTTCTCCAAAGTCAAAATGATAAATATTACAATGATGAGCATATGAATCTAGATATGAAGCCAGGTCTTGATTTGACTCTCAAATATGGTGTCCTTTCTGTTGTACCATTATTGGATTAGCTAGGTATAGGAAAAGATGGTTTAAGTTGTTATTTAGAAATGGTTGTTGAAGAATGTTCTCTTTTTAAAAGCTTAGTGCTAATGTTTTTTATTGGTTTGTATATGTATAGGTATAATGTTGACACCGACACCTCCAAACCTCAAATCCTAAAGTATAATTATATTGATTGGCCCCCATTGCATAATGCTTCAAGATAAGTGGTATTATCAGGAGAAGCTACATTTCAATTGAGGGCGAGATGTGGAAAGATCATTTTCAGAAAAGGTAGAGGATATATAGAAGTGGACTCACAATGTAGTCTAGAACAGGACTTCTTTTTTTAAAATTATAGCTTTTTCTTTACAAGATATATGCATGGATAATTTTTCAGCATTGACAATTGCAAAATCTTTTGTTCCAACTTTTCCCCTCCTTCCCCCCACCCCTTCCCCTAGATGGCAGGTTGACCAATACATGTTAAATATGTTAAAGTATAAATTAAATACAATATATGTATACAAGTCCAAACAGTTATTTTGTTGTACAAAAAGATCAGACTTTGAAATATTTAGAACAGGGTTTCTTAAACTTTTTCCACTCATTATCCCTTTCCACCTGAGAAATTTTTATACAACCCCAAGCATATAGGTATTTAAAATAGGTATACCAATCAAACATTTGCTGATGATAAATCCCAACTTCATGACCCCCACATTCAGTTATATGACCCCAGGCAATTTAAGAAGTTTTGAGCTAAGATCTAGTAGAAGAAGCTAGTAAAGAGAAAATTAAGAATGGATACAGAGACAGTTCAGGTAAAGCTGATGGGGATTAAGAATGTGTGAGGATGTCACAGGAAGAAGAGGGTTTTTTGTTGTTGTATTGTTTTGTTTTGTTTTTGCCTTGGACAGAAAATCATAGCATCTTTTCTAGAAACAAGTCATTTAATTTTATTAACCCTTAATTTCCCTGTCTGCAAAATGAAGAAAATAATAGAAAGAGATAAAAGAAAATAAAAGTTTCATAAGCTTTTCTTTGTGAAAAAAATTTTTTAATAAGCTTTAAAAGTGATTTAGAAATGTGCTTGAGGCCTCTCTTTAATTCTAAGCTTCTACAATTCTATGATGCACAATCCCCACTAACTTCTGCACTGAAGGAGGCTGGGTGAACACAGATCTTGTAGTCTAATTTAGACACTAGGCAAAGTGCTTTCTGCAACCATTACACAAAACTACACAGAGGACTATATCTCCTCTTCTCTTGTAATTGCCTCAGTCAAATTGAGACCTGGTAAATACCTGAGTTTAAAAAGGCTAAGGTCTCTCATTGCACCCAGGGCCATCTCCAGTCATCCTGATCTGGTCAGTGGACCCAGATGGCTCTGGAGGGGAAAGCAAGGCAAGTGATCTTGACCAGTCTTCTCTTACTTAAAACCAATTTACTTGCATGTCACGTAGTCCCTCCTTGACGTCTTGGTCCTTTTCGAGAACAAAGGATAAACAACACAATCTCTACAACGTTCTGAACAAAACTATCCAGTAAATGTCACCAAGAGAAAAGGTCCTCTTTTTTTTCTTTTGAATTGACCAAATCTCTACAGTATTTTGTCAGTCCTAACTTGGCTAAATTACTTCCAGAACATCCGGAAAGAGTGATGAGTATTTTGGGATTTGTTTTGTTTAGTTTTTAGTTTCCTGTTACTATTTCATCTTGCATAGAGATAGAGAGATCCATTTCATTCATAGGTCACCTATTTTCTGTTTCCTAAAACACTCATCTTGGCCATGTCCCTTGTGGGTGTGGAACTAGAGAATAAATCTTAAGCATAGGGAAGATTAAGTAAAATGTTAAGTTATAGCTTCATGCTGTTTCTCTCTCCCTCCCTCTTCCTTCTCCCCTTTCTCTCTCTCATTCTCCCTCCCTCCCTCCTTCCTTTCCTCCATCTCTCCCTCCCTCCCTTTCCCCCCTCTTCTTTCCTCCCCTCTCTCTCTCTCTTTCTCTCTCTCTCTTCTTCTCTCCCCCTCCCACACTCTCTTGGCCTGCTCCTCATTTCTCTTCAGATGTCTAAATGTTATTATATTAGTCTCTCTGTGTTCAGTTAGATTATTTCCCTAAACATCATCATACCTTTAGCCTTGCAATTTTAGTTTGAACTAGGGATCATATTTTCTCACAACACTACTATGGTTAAAAATAGACATTTTATTTGGAAAAATAAATGTTCTGTCCTGTTCCTCTTCAATGTTCTTTCTCAACCCAAGATCCCTGCATTGATGCTGCTGGCCCTATTTTGAGACTGCCTCTCATTGATATGTTATAAAGAGCTCAGGCTACAGTTATTTGTTCAAAATTTCCAGCAAGGATAATAATACATTTTTTCAAAAGCAGGATGTTTACAAATTGTTCTTATAATGCTTGTCATAACAATACCACTATTTAAAATTATTTTTATTTTAAATTTAACAAATAAACAAAAAGAGAACACTTTAATTTGTAAAATAGATCATAAAGAGGATTATACCTGAAAATGCAAATCCAAATTATATTCAGCTTGCTTTTCTTTTTTCTTGTCTATAATAATTTAAACTTGTTGCTTTCAAAGTTATCCTGATTAAATATTTCTTTCTGAACTATCTTTTATTCTCTTATATGCATACTTATTAAAAAATGTGTCAATGACTTTTTTTCTTTCTTTTTTGATACCCCTATTTGTAGTTTCCTTCTTCCTCCCTGAATACTTTATTCCTAAATAGAAAAAAGAAAAACATAATCTATATCATAAATAAGTATAATCAATATCCAAAAATGTAACTTTGTTCTATACCTTTAGTCTATCCCCTCTCTATTAAGAGTTGAATAAATATATTCCTCCTTAGTTTTCTAGCTTTATCACGGTTGTTTGTATTGGTTGGAATTCCTAAGTGTTTTAGAGCTGTTTTTCTTTACAATGGTGCTGTTATTATACAAAAGTTATTATGAATCTTTATATCTCACGTCCCTGGTATTATGGTCATGTTTAAGAATGAAGTACAAACAACAACAACCTCACTCTGCAACTCATTGGTCATTTCTTTCAGTACAATAATATTCCCTTATTTTCATACACCATGATGTATTTAGTATCACATTACCTAGCTTCCCTCAAATGAGAGGCAATCCTTTTCTTTGGGTTTTTTTTTTTTTTTTTTGATTCAACAAAAGAGCTGCTATTTAAATTTTTGTACATATAGCTCCTTTCTTCTTTCTCTAATTAAGATTATTCACCCTAATAGTTGAGTTGGACTAAATATTTATGTAGAGTTATTTATGTAGAGTTATATTTATGTAGATATTGGACTAAAATTTATGTAGAGTTTTGTGACTTGTATGGCATAGTTCCAAAATGCTCACTAGAAAGGCTGGACCAATTTGTGACCCTATGATTAGCATACCAGTGTCTACAATCTTTCCAAAAGTTGTAATTTTTCACTTCCGATTTTTTTAAATCATTATTTTTGCTAATTTTGAAAGTAGGTAGTAATGTGGATAGAATACTGGGCCTAGAATCAGAAAAAATGGATTCCAAATCTGACCTCAGTTACTAGTTGGATAGCTTGGAGCAAGTCACTTAACCCCTGCCTATACAAAACTATAAAAGGAATATCTTTGCCAAGAAAACCCCATGGACATTTGCTCCATCAAGTCATGAAGAGTTGGCTATGACTGAACAACAACAATCACAGCAATCTGGTAAGTAAGTATGAAGTGAAAACTCAAAAGTTGTTTAAATGTACGTTTCTTGAATTATTTGTGATTTAGAACATTTGTTCTTATAGCTGTTAATCATTTTGATTTCTTTCTTTGAGAACTGCTTCTTTATATCCTCTGACTATTCATCTATTGAGTAATAACTACTCTTATTTATTTGAATCACTTTATTTAATTTGGATATCAGTACTTTATCAGGGAGGCTTTTTACAAGGTTTCCCCCCAGTTAACTATTTCTCTCCTAATTTTCACTATCTTAATTTTATTTGGGCAAACTCTTTTTAATTTTACGTACTAAAATTTTTTCTTCTATTATCTTCACTATCCCTTATTTCATCACAAGTTTTCTCCCATTCACATGTAATGTCTTGCTCCTCTAATTTTTGGTAATTTGGCATTTTATATTTAGGTTATATATTTATTTGGGCATTATTTTGGTATATAGCATAAGATCTTGGTCTAAACCCAATTTCTTTCAAATTGATATCCAGTTATCTCAGCATTTGCAAAAGTGGCTATTTTGTTTCTTCTTTCACTATACTTACTCATTTTTTTTCTTGTCTGATTGCTAGTTACTACTTCTAATACTATGTTAAATAATAAAGGTAGTACTAAAGATCATTTCTTGGTCCTCATCTCATTGGAAAGGTTTTAAGTTTATCACTATTATATATAAAATCCTAAGTCTTGATATTAGGTAGATACTAGTTGCTATATTAGGGCAGGTAGATGGCATGGTCTGGATACAGGGCCCAGCCTGGAATTAGGAAGACTTATTTTCCTAAATTCAGATGTAGTCTCAGATACTTGCTAGTTCTGTGATCGTGGGTGGGCCACTTAATTCTGTTTTTCTCAGTTGCTTCATCTATAAAATAAGCTGAAAAAAGAAATGGCAAACTATTCCAGTAATTTTTACAAAGAAAGAAAATCCTAAATGGGGTCATGAGAAGTTGAATACAACTAAAAGTGACTGAGCAACAAATCTGCCGTATTAAAGTCTATTTATTCTTTACTATTTAACTGAAATGGGTGTTGTATTTTGTTTCAAAAAGTTTTTCTATATTTATTGATGTAATTATGTGATTCTGATTGCTTTCTTATTTAGTTATATTATATTCATGCTTTTTCCTACCCCGAATTCCTAGTATAAATCCTATTTGATTATATTGTACCATTTTATGCATTATGTAGATTCTTTGATAATATTTCATTTTCAAATTTTTGTATTATTCATTAGGTACATGGACTTCATTAGGCACACAAGGCATTCTTGTCCTTTTTTTTTTTTTGACTTGTTGCTCCCTTATTTAGATAGCAAAACCATATTTGCATTATAGAAGTATTATACTATCCTTTTTTTTCAAATTTTTGCAGATAGTTTATGTAATGTTGGAGTTGATTGTTCCTTGAAAGTTTTGATTGATTGAATTAATTGAACAATTTATCTGGTCTTAGGGTCTTTTCTTTGGGAGTTTATCTATGAATTGTTTAGTATCTTTTCAATCTTTTGGGTCACTTAAATTCTCTTTTTAGTCTTTTCATCCAGTTGCTTATTTTTTTTTTAAAGATATGCACACCCTTCATTCAAATTGTCAGATTGGGGGAGGCATACACTTAAGTAAAAGTATTTTTAGTAATTTCCTTTATTTCTTCTTTGTCTTGATTTTCTTCCACTTTATTTTTGATTCAAACTTTCTTTTTCCTTTAAAAAAAATAGATTGATTAATGGGTTACCTATTCTACTTTTTAATAATATCCCATTTTTATTTTTCAATTCAGTAACTTTTTTGTTTGTTTAACCACATAATTTCCTGATTTCCTTTTAATACTTACTTTGATTAAAGAAATTTACAAGCTTTTCCTGGAAATCTTTTTTTTTTGTAAAAATTGTTTGTTAGGAGGGAGCTAAGTTTTCTTTTATATAACACTTTTAAACCCTTGTACCATATTTCTACCATTATTTGTGGTTACTTTATTTGAAGCTTTGTTTATATAAATTATGTGGAGATACTTTTACTCTTTGTTTGGGTCTTGAGGGTCTTGAGTATAGTTCCATAATATTTCTTTATCAATGCTGTTGACTTGTATTTAGTCCTTTTTCTAGCCTAATTCTCCAAACTGGGCCATTGTGTCTGAGTCAGCCTGTGTTCATTTCTGGAAGGAATAGTGAGAACTATTTTTTTGTTGCTCTGTGTCATCTGGGTTCTAAGTAATGAGCCATAGTCAAGATATGATCAGGAATGTCACAAGTTCATCCAGAAAGCAGAGTAAGCAGATAGCAAAAGGATGGCCTGTACTTGGGTAATCTGATGCAGGGAATGCCATCCACTTTGACTCCTAGCTCAACAGATTTCTTTCTGGGGCAGAAAGACAAACTACAGACTTCTTCGACTTGACTCTGGTACAATATGGCTTTACTAAACTGTGCTCCTTAGCTGTACTTTTCTGGCTAGATGCATTATGAAGGAACCTCAGACATCTATTTCTTTATGTAGACTTGGATTAGCAAAATTCACTTCTTGTAGTTTCTCCCTGGATTCTTCATCATATAAAATTGAAAAAATTTGTCAGTATTACTATAATGATTCATTTTCATTAAAAGTAACAGAGGAAAACTACATTTGGACTTTATTATATAAATGTTTATGTTATTTTAAAAAATGACTCTGAGATATCAAGTTAAGGAGAGCAGCTGGACAAGGTCAAGTATACAATGAAAATACCAGTTCAAGATGACACAGTCTTGAAAATATTATTATTTTACTAGGTGTCTGAGAATGAGTAAGATAACAAATGAATGGGGGGAAATTACAGATAATGTAACACCCTCCCCAAAGTGGCTGAGAGAACATCAGTAACAACAAACCTATATGCCTTTTTTTCATCTTTATAAAAGTGATCTATATGTATATTAAAAATGTATATTCTCATTGAATCTGCAATGAGAAAGAGAGCAGCTGCCATTAATTTTATATTAGATTGTATTTTTAGAATCACATAATTGACACACAAAAGCACAAAGAATAACAAAAAAATCACTTTTTTGTGTTTATTATTTATTAATTATAAAATCTTATTTGATTTAATAGAGCACAAAGAAGATTTAAATGCTCACCTTCAAACAAGGAGTCACTCATGCACCTATTAAAATATACAAAATTCTTTGATATATATACAACTATAGACAGCAAAGGGTAGAATGAATAGAGAACTGAGTCTAGAGTCAGGAAGAACTGTGTTCAAATCCAGTCTCAGACACTTTCTAACTGCATGATCTTGGGTAATGTCACTTTCCTCAATTACAAATGAGCATAATAGCATATATTTCAAAAGGTTAAGAGGATCAGCTGAGATAATATTTGTAAAAGAACTTAACACTGTAGCTGATACACAATAGGCGAAATATAAATGGTAACTTTGTTCAACAACCACCTATTAACATACATTAAGATACAAACTAATGTGTTGTCTGCTTGTCAAAGGTATTTTCCAGGATCCTAGACAATATCATGCATATGATCCAAATGTAAGAAGTTATGTATAGCTTCTCTAGATACAACTTTTTTCTAATCCTATTTTGCATTAAACTTCAGAAAGTTCTTTAAGACCCCCTTAATAATATTTGATATTATTATGAAAAATTAGATAGGAAAAAGTAAATGGATGAAAAATAATTAATGTCCAGAATATGACACAGTAGAATAGTCAGTCCATTGAGTTATTAGAGCAACATGTAAATTTGGGACAGACCTGTGGATGAATAATAAATTGATCTCAAATTTAAACAGAAGAAAGAGAATAGGTTGCATTTGGGAAATTGGAGCATTTTTAATGACACTAGGATGCTACCTCATTCAGATGCATGTTTTTTTTTTTTAATTTTCAGTAGTATTTTATTTTTGCAAATACATAGTTTTCAACATCCATTTTTGTAAGACTTTGTGTTTCAATTTTTTTCTCCCTCACTTATCCTAATCTCATATAGGTTAAATATATACAATTCTTTTAAATATATTTCCATATTTATCATGCTGTGCAAGAAAAAAGGGGGAAAAAACAAGAAAAAAAGACAAACAAAAAGGCAAAAATATTATACTTCAATCTACATTCAGTTTCCATAGTTCTCTCTCTGAATGTGTATGGTATTTTCCATCCCAAATCTAATGAAATTGCCTTTATTCACCACATTGGTGATAAGACCCAAATCCATCACAGTTTATCATTACGTAATTTTCTTGTTACTGTGTACAGTATTTTCTTGGTTCTGCTCACTTTACTCAGCATCAGTTCATGTAAGTCTTCACAGGATTTTCTGAAATCAGTCTGCTAATCATTTCTTATGGAACAATAATATTCCATTACATTCACATACCATAACTTATTCAACCATTTCCCAATTGATAGGCATCCACTCAATTTCCAGTTCCTTCCTACTTCAAAAAAAGATTGCTACAAACATTTTTGCACATGTGGGTCCCTTTCCCTCCTTTAAAGATCTCTTTAGGACACAGATCCAGTAGTGACTCTGCTGGATCAAAGAGTAAGCATAGTTTTATACACTTTGAGCATAGTTCCAAATCATTCTCCAGAATGGTTGGATCATTTTAATGAGGTTTGAGTGGTCTCAATTAGTGGTGATCTAGAGGTTAGTGGCAATAAGAGAGTTGTTAAGAACTCCTTTAAATCAGCTGCAGATTTTAGGAGTGAAAATTCCTCATTTCCTGAATTATTAATTGCAAAATGAAAGTTTATTGTTGGATAGAAACCAGTTTACCAAGAGACTGACTTCTATAGTGGCAGATCTTTTGGAAAATGGAGTTTTACACTGAGAGAATGCTTTCTCATTGGACAGAAGGTCCTGGCAGCTAAGTGAGCTACCTAGGTCCATCTGCAAAGACTTTGGTGGAGGGAAGTTATTATATTGGGTATATTTAGTTGGGGCTAAGACAGCCCGAGCTGGTCAAACCAGGTTGGAGGGCTGGGACAGCCTGGATCTCCTATTGGAATTAACAACACTTAAAAGGGATGCTTTTTGACCAGGTTTTCTAATTGAATCAAAGGCTCTGGCATCCTGGAAAGATAACTTATCTCAGGGAATATGCCTTCCTCAGGAGGAGCTGAGAATCTGAAAGGGATCACAGATCAAAAGGAAATAGTTTCTTAAAGGGACCACAACCTGCTTCAATTTCACAATTCCACCAACAGAGCATTAGAGACATATAATATTTTTTTTAACAAAAATGTTGTTTTTAGAAATGTTATATGTTTGCAAATCTTGAAACATAGTTCATTCCCTCAACTACCCACCTCCTTAACAATTACCTTGATGTCCAAATTGGAGACTTTGTATGGGAACAACGTCTGCCCTGGTCAACAATCACCTGACTAGTGAATGACTGCCTCCCTTGAACTGGGATTTCATGAAAGTATTTCTTCCATAACATTTTCCTGTCTAATATCAGGTCCCTCGTCTGGAACCCAAAATGATCAAATCAACTGTTTCACTGTTCCTACATGGTGTAAGTCAGTCTCTGCCCCTATAAATTCTGTTACCTCTCTTTTTCTGGGGCAGTTCTCTTAAGTAACTGCCCTGTGATGCTAATAATGCACATGTGTAAGGAAATATAACTCTTAATTATTTAAAAAACCACAGAGCACAGAATATTATATATACTTATGAAAATGAGGTTGAGAGAAGCAAATAAGGACTTTTGAATAGTGGATATGAGATTATCCTAGAAATACATCCAGAAAAGGAGGCTTGTCTTCAAAATGTTCCTTGATTCCCAGTGCCTGAATCTTAGAGTATGCTAAGCAGTTATATTGCTCTCATTCTTCTTGGGGTTAAATTGAGATCTTATCTTGCTCTCAGCTAATGAGTCCATTTGCTTTTCTATATTCTTTGTTCTATTCCCATTAACTTAATTTTCCTAAGATCTGATAATTATTTAGTTTGATAAAGAGATCTCTTAACCATTCATGATAATTTTTAGACCACTGATTGAAGGAAGCTAAGTTGGGGTTGGTTAGTAAGCTAAGTATAACTATCACATTGAGAATAATCAGGAAAAGTATTTTTATTCTTAATCTTTTACACCCTTAACCCAGAATGAGGATATTTTTATGTGTAGTAGAGACATATATATTGAATCTGATAGTCTCCTTAGAGGTGGGAGTATGTAAGAAAGTCTTATATCTTGCCTATGTTGTGCAGCCCTCCATTTTCTCCTTACAAAAACAGAAATCACAATCACCTTTGCAGCCAGTATCTCTGTTAAAAGCCTTATTTTTCAACTAGATTGAAAAGTGAGTCAAATTTATAAGAATATAAGTCATTACCCAAGTGACAAATGATCAAAGGATATGAACAACAAGTTTTCAAACAAAGAAATCAAAGCTATCTATCCACATACATACATACATATGAAAAAATACTCTCAATCACTATTGATTAGAGAAATGTTCATTGAATTAACTCTGAGGTAACATCTCACACCTATCAGATTGCTTAATATGACAAAACAGAAAAATGATAAATGTTGGAGGGGATATGGGAAAACTGTCGGTAGAGTTGTGAACTGATCCAATGGATCAGATCTCCAACTGATGGAAATCAATTTGGAATTATGCCCAAAGGGCTATAAAAGTGTGCATCCCCTTTGATTCAGGAATAGCACTACTAGATGTGTATCCTGAAGAAAAACTTTTTATTTTATTTTTAAATATTTTTTTAAAGAACAAAGGTTTTATTTATTTATTTATTTTTTTAATTTAATAGCCTTTTATTTACAGGATATATGAATGGGTAACTTTACAGCATTAACAATTGCCAAACCTCTTGTTCCAATTTTTTACCTGTTACCCCCCCACCCCCTCCCCTAGATGGCAGGATGATCAGTAGATATTAAATATATTAAAATATAAATTAGATACACAATAAGTATACATGACCAAAACGTTATTTTGCTGTACAAAAAGAATCAGACTCTGAAATATTGTACAGTTAGCTTGTGAAAGAAATCAAAAATGCAGGTATGCATAAATATAGGGATTGGGAATTCAATGTAATGGTTTTTAGTCATCTCCCAGAGTTCTTTTTCTGGGCATAGCTGGTTCAGTTCATTACTGCTCCATTGGAAATGATTTGGTTGATCTCGTTGCTGAGGATGGCCTGGTCCATCAGAACTGGTCATCATATAGTATTGTTGTTGAAGTATATAATGATCTCCTGGTCCTGCTCATTTCACTCAGCATCAGTTCGTGTAAGTCTCTCCAGGCCTTTCTGAAATCATCCTGTTGGTCATTTCTTACAGAACAATAATATTCCATAATATTCATATACCACAATTTATTCAGCCATTCTCCAACTGATGGACATCCATTCAGTTTCCAGTTTTTAGCCACTACAAAAAGGGCTGCCACAAACATTCGTGCACATACAGGTCCCTTTCCCTTCTTTATAATCTCTTTGGGATATAATCCCAGTAGTAACACTGCTAGATCAAAGGGTATGCACAGTTTGATAACTTTTTGAGCATAGTTCCAAATTACTCTCCAAAATGGTTGGATTCGTTCACAACTCCACCAACAATGCATCAATGTCCCAGTTTTCCCACATCCCCTCCAACAATCATCATTATTTTTTCCTGTCATCTTAGCCAATCTGACAGGTGTGTAGTGGTATCTTAGAGTTGTCTTAATTTGCATTTCTCTGATTAATAATGACTTGGAGCATCTTTTCATATGACTAGAAATAGTTTCAATTTCTTCATCTGAGAATTGTCTGTTCATATCCTTTGACCATTTTTCAATTGGAGAATGGCTTGATTTTTTATAAATTAGAGTTAATTCTCTATATATTTTGGAAATGAGGCCTTTATCAGAATCTTTGACTGTAACAATATTTTCCCAGTTTATTGCTTCCCTTCTAATCTTGTCTGCATTAGTTTTGTTTGTACAAAAACTTGAAGAAAAACTTTTTAAAGGGAAAAGGATCTATTTGTCTGAAAATATTTATGCCAGCTATTTTTGGGGTAACTAAGAATTGGAAATGGAGGGATTGCCTATCAAATGGGGAACATGTTGTGGCATATGATTATGATGGAATATTATTGTGCCATAAGAAATGACAAACAGGATGATTTCCAAAAAACCTGAAAGACTAATTTGAGTTTATGCAAAGTGAAGTGAGAAGAATCAGGAGAATGTTTTATACATTACAATGAAGAGCTGTAATTTTTCTTACTTCCTCAGTAATACACTGATTCAAGACAATCTGAAAGGACTCGTGATGAAGCATGCTTTTTTTTCTTCCTTCCTCTTTCCCTCCCTCCCTTCCTTCCTCTCTTCTTTTTTCCCTCCCTTCCTTCCTTCCTTCATTGTGATAGAGCATTGGGCTTTTCTGTTTTCTCTTATTCTGCCATCTTAACACTGTTGATATAATGTAGTTCCTAAGGAGGATATAGCAATAATTTTAAGGCTAATTAACTTGGGAATGCCACAAACTATGCTGGCTGTCAGATAACAATCTGTTTGACAGTAATAACAAAGTTTCTGAGATAATGAGGTGCATACCAAACCACTCTTTAACTCCACTTATAAGACCACTGTTCAATTGTACCTCTAAGCCATAAATTAGCCTATCCATGAGATGAAGCACCTAATCTCTCAATTTTTTTCCTGTAAATTCATCTTCTTGCTCCTGGTCCTTTGCTAAATTCTTTTGGAACTTAGCCCCACTTTAACTGGTGTCACAATCACAATAAACTTTGCTCCTTGACTTGAAAATGAGTTCAAGCCACAGATTCTTTTGAGACACCTCTTGACACTGGTCTGTGACTCCAATCTTTTGGGGTCTCCTTCTGAACCTCAACATTATCATCTGCATATTTATCCTGTGTATATCTTGTTTGTACATAGTTGTTTTCTACCCCACTATTAGACCTAGAGCTCCTCAAGAACAGGAACTGTTTTTTGCTTTTCTTTGTATTCCTAGGGCTCAGTATAGTACCTGGCACTTAGTAGGCACTTAATGAATGCTTACTGATTGTGGGACTAATTAGTAAAAGCCTAAATTCTCCTCTAGTTAATTTTTAAAAGTCTAGGGAATTGGGTTGTTTATGGAATTCAATATACTCTATTTTTATTACATTGTCCCTAGAGAAATTTACTAATTTAAAACAACAGATTACAAATCCTACCTCTCTTCCTCTCCTACACTTCCCCTCTCCCCCAAACACATTTTGGATTATTAGCAGGTTTGTACTCTAGTAATAAGTCTATCTTATACTTAGCAGTTTTACAGGTATCATATCACCATGTGGCATTATCTCCCTAGGGATAAAGCCTTAATTACCCTAGAAAACATTTTTTTTTTAATAACTAAAGATTTCATTATCTAGGATATACTTTTATTGATTGACACTTGGATAAGCACTAGAAGCACAATGGGTTGGTAGGAAGAATACTGAATTTGGACTTAAATCCAACTCACAGCTCTTCTTACTCATGTATAAAAAAGATGTTATACAGGCTCTATGAGCCTCAATTTCTTCATCAATAGAATGGGGACCTCTTTTCCATAATAATTCTTATTTGCTATACAAACATTGGTGATTTTTAAAAACTATACTAGGTATTTTTTTTAGCATGTAATAGTCATTTAAATGCAACTTAGACAATTCTGCTATTGAGACTTTTTTGGGGAGATGGGAGAAGTAATGCTAATACTTAGATTCTTGGACTAAATAAAAGCTGGGGGCAGCTTTCCCAGCCCTTCCAGATCCATGCAAAACTGTGAACTAAGGACAAAAGGACGTCATTTTTGGAGCATTTTTAACTCATAACTTCTTGTAATAGGCCTTAATCCTGGTTCCTATTTTCAGAAGGGTCTTGATCCCAACCTACCTGAGACTGAGATGAGAATGAGATGAGAATCCCATCAATTATTGATAAGGAATAAGTTATTACCCCTTTCAGGGACATGGTTGTATTAAAAGTTTGTAAGAGGCTTAAAAGTTTTTAAAAAATGGACCTTTGCATTTTCTGGTTGGCAGTGCTTGGAGAAACTTTCCTGAGAATTATTTTAATTGCTTTCTAAAGTTACTCTCTACTCTGTTACTGAGAGTGAAAATTCCTGAAAAGATCCTGTTGGACTTTATTAGAAATCCTAGGGTTTAAATTCCTGACTTTGCTACTCAATATCTGTTTGACTTTGCACAAACCTGTGTTTTCTGTAAAACGTAGATAATAATTCTAACTATGCCTATTTTAGAGGTATGTTGAGAAGAATGAATTAGATAATATGTAAAGTGCTTTACAGATGTAAACTACTGAGAGTTCGATGGGTTGATACAGGACAGTTATTTTTCTTACAAGGGTTTGATACAGGAGAGTTATTTTTTCTTTTCACTAATGCTTTAATCTGAAAAGGAGCCAAGATAAATGTTTTTAATTGAGCTGAATAAAAATGAATTGAATGTTAAATTGAATAGTTTTTTCCCTATCTGATCTCGCCTTTTATGAAATTCATATATTACTTTTTCCTTCAGGAATTTTGGGGTAGACTGTTCATAAGTTTAACATGCTAATTCTATCTCTAGTCTTAATGATTGCTATGATGAGTTTACAGGTCCTAGGAATTTGCAAAGATTAATTCTCATAAAATGAGAAATTTGAAATTCTCACTTTTGAGAAAGTGAGAATTAATCTTTACTTATTATTTTAGCAATGATCTAAAGCATGGCACTGATTACTCTTCATCAACATAGCTTGACATGAGCAATGAATGATTGGTTCTTACTTTGTGTTAATGAGCATCTCTGTTTCCTCTGTTTCTTTTTTAAGAATTGAAAAATGCAGCTCTCTATTTCCCTGCCATTGGGTTCCAGAAAATCCAGTTAAAACAATCCCAACTTTCCTTCTCTTGTTTGTTTTAGAAGGAAACTCTCTGGAAGAGTCCTGCCAAGGCCTTCCACCTGTGGAAGAAGGAGATAGAAGAATTAGTCTGATTATGGAGTTGTCTACACAAGTGTCACTACAGACAGAGAAGATCAATCTGTTAGAAGAAGTTTTAGAGGAAAAGGAAAAGAAGATACAACAGCTGGAAGCAGAGAGAGCATTTGCAATGGTCAAAATTGAAAATATTTCAGAAGCACCAAGTGCTTGTAATGATAACAATACTTTTGTGGACATTGATGACAATTTGTAAAGATTGCTTAGTAAGCAGACAATAAAAGTTTATTAAGTCATCAAGCTAGACAGCAAACTGAAGTAACCTCACTATGTATCAGTCTCAAGGTCAAGAGAATCTGTTGGAAAAATAGAGGAAAGGGCTAAGAAGCAAATGCAAAAGTCAGCCTTTGAATCCCCCCATTATATAGCCAGCATCAATCTGCAGGATCTAGGAAAGCAGGCTTTCAATCAGAATTCTAATAGTGTTTGTAAATCATTCCCAGGTTTCAGTGACAGTGGGGTATATGGGGGGAGAGAGACACAGAAGAAGTTAAGTAGTGAAGGAACTGATTAAAACTGTCCTTGGAGGAAGAAAATAACTCAAACTCCTTTTATATGCAGCTGTATTGTAAAAGGAGAATTGGAGCAGTGAAAAGGTTTGAACTGGTGAACTCTCCTGGGAAGGTGCCAGAGAAGGAGAAGCATTACTAGTTTAGTAAATAAGCCTGTTCTCTGTCCTTTTATTTTTCGGGGTTTTTTTCTTTAGGTATGCATTTTGGTTACATTTAGAAAGGGTTTGTTGAAATGAAACCAAAGAAATTAGAAGAACAAGAAGAGGTAGGTTTTGTAGAATATTCTCCTCCCCTGACAAAAACCCTCAATAAACTCATCTTTCTATTAAGAGAAAAGTTATGTTTTAAGTGAAATATGTAATACTGCTAAGATTTATTTCATCATGGTAGGTAGATATCAATGGTAGGTGTCTGGGCAACAGCATCCCCTTGACAGCCTAGCTTCAGCTGTGTCTCAACACAGCTATGTTCATGGTATAATGAGGAAAACCCACAAAATGTTACCTATTGAATGATGGCCAATGTGAAACATCTAATATCTATTCACAATGTGTGGCCTAATTGATGAATCTTGTCTAGCTCCTAAACAGAATTTCAAAGCCTTTAACAAAATATTTTTTTTAATTTATTGAGTCTTCATGGGATAGGAATTAATTAAAAGGAAAACCAAAAACTCAATAGGCACAAATTGTGTGCATACAACAAGCAAACCATGTAGAAGATTTCAAATCCTAGATGAATCTCCTTTGACTATTTCTTGGCAGAAGTTAAACTTTTATCATGAAGGTAGCATCACCAGGAAAATAAATTAACATGTGTGCAGTTATGCCTCTGATTCATAATGAATAAAGCCATTTTCCTCTGAGATGAGAAATGAGGTTTCCCTAGAACCAACCATGAAATAAAAGTAAAGAATCTTGACCCTTAATGATAGTTTTCATTTATATAGCATTTTAAAGCTTACAAAGCTCCTTTATATCCATTATCCACTTTGATCCTTACAACATATCTGCAGGTTCTTATAATCTCTGCCTTACTGATGGGAAAACTTATATTTAGGGAAGTATATAGAAGAACTAAGGCTCAAGTCCAAGTCTTCCAATTCTGGGTTCAATGATTTTTTTCTACTATCTTTTAATGATTCACTATGATATTATATGAAAGTTATTTCAGAAGCTAGTATGGCCATCCATGCCTACAGGGTCCTCTGAAATTAGAAATGTAGAAAGAGGATACAGAGGTAAACAGAATAATTTCTGCAAGAGGTAACAAAGTTCTCTAAAACTCTAAACTTTATAAGAACCTAAAGAAAAAAATTATTAATATTAAGAAGTGGAAAAAAGAACAAGATAGATCACTGGATGACAACTCCCACAATCTGCCTTGATCCTCCCAGTTAATGGGTATTTTCTGCTACTGGCTACCCATTCTTTTGTTCTTAAGATCAATTAGGAGGTTATCCAACTCTTTTAAGCATCTAGTTAAGATAATCTAGTGAATTGGCTACTTCCCATATTATAAGCCAAAATTGCTTTTTAATTAGGAGAAAAATTAGCTCTCAAAAGTATTTATCTAGTCTTACATTTTTTGTAGATGATACAAGACAATTTATATACAAGACATTCAATCTTTTAACAAAAATTTGATAATTAGGGTCATTATTTTAGTTCATCGTTAGTAAGCATCAGTGACTGCAGAGCACTGTGGATGTTACAAAGTTTACGTAAGTCACTTTACTTGTACACTTGGAGTTTACAATCATCTCATACAGGGATAAGATACCAATAAAGATAGCTATAATGTGCAATACTGTATAAAAGAACATTAGAAAATACTCTGTGTGAAGTCCTTTATGAGAAGGTTATCCAGAACTTCAGGGATCAATTCAATGAATTATAATAATATACCATTTTAAAAAAATTTAATAGCCTTTTACTTACAGGTTATATGTATGTGTAACTTTACAGCATTAACAATTGCCAAACCTCTTGTTCCAATTTTTCACCTCTTACCTCCCACCCCCTCCCCCAGATGGCAGGATGACCAGTAGATGTTAAATATATTAAAATATAAATTAGATACACAATAAGTATATTATGACCAAACCGTTATTTTGCTGTACAAAAAGAATCAGACTCTGAAATATTGTACAATTAGCTTGTGAAGGAAATCAAAAATGCAGGTGGGCATAAATATAGGGATTGGGAATTCAATGTAATGGTTTTTAGTCATCTCCCAGAGTTCTTTTTCTGGGCATAGCTGGTTCAGTTTATTACTGCTCCATTGGAAATGATTTGGTTGATCTCATTGCTGAGGATGGCCAGGTCCATCAGAACTGGTCATCATATAGTATTGTTGTTGAAGTATATAATGATCTCCTGGTCCTGCTCATTTCACTCAGCATCAGTTCGTGTAAGTCTCTCCAGGCCTTTCTGAAATCATCCTGTTGGTCATTTCTTACAGAACAATAATATTCCATAATATTCATATACCACAATTTATTCAGCCATTCTCCAACTGATGGGCATCCACTCAGTTTCCAGTTTCTAGCCACTACAAAGAGGGCTGCCACAAACATTCGTGCACATACAGGTCCCTTTCCCTTCTTTATGATCTCTTTGGGATATAAGCCCAGTAGTAACACTGCTGGATCAAAGGGTATGCACAGTTTGATAACTTTTTGAGCATAGTTCCAAACTACTCTCCAGAATGGTTGGATTCATTCACAACTCCACCAACAATGCATCAATGTCCCAGTTTTCCCGCATCCCCTCCAACAATCATCATTATTTTTTCCTGTCATCTTAGCCAATCTGACAGGTGTGTAGTGGTATCTTAGAGTTGTCTTAATTTGCATTTCTCTGATTAATAATGACTTGGAGCATCTTTTCATATGACTAGAAATAGTTTCAATTTCTTCATCTGAGAATTGTCTGTTCATATCCTTTGACCATTTTTCAATTGGAGAATGGCTTGATTTTTTATAAATTAGAGTTAATTCTCTGTATATTTTGGAAATGAGGCCTTTATCAGAACCTTTGACTGTAAAAATATTTTCCCAGTTTATTGCTTCCCTTCTAATTGTGTCTGCATTAGTTTTGTTTGTACAAAAACTTTTCAGTTTGGTATAATCGAAATTTTCTATTTTGTGATCAGTAATGATCTCTAGTTCTTCTTTGGTCATAAATTCCTTCCCCTTCCACAGGTCTGAGAGGTAAACTATCCTGTGTTCCGCTAATTTATTAATAATTTCATTCTTTATGCCTAGGTCATGAACCCATTTTGACCTTATCTTGGTGTACGGTGTTAAGTGTGGATCAATGCCTAGTTTCTGCCATATTAGTTTCCAATTTTCCCAGCAATTTTTATCAAACAGTAAGTTCTTATCCCAAAAGCTGGGATCTTTGGGTTTGTCAAAGACTAGGTTGCTATAGTTGTTGACTGTTTTGTCCCTATAATATACCATTTTAAATACAGCTAAGTGGTGCTGGATAGAGTATTAGAGCTAGAGAGCTGAATTCAAATCCAGCCTCAGACACTAGCTATGGGAATCTGCTCAAATCCTGTAGCTTTCCCTCTGTAAAAACAGCTAGAGAAGGAAATGGCAAACCACTCCAATATTTTTGCCAAGAAAACCCCAAATGGATTCATATAGAGTCAGGCACAACTGAAACAAATGAACAATAAATACTCCAAAAAATGGAGAAAAAAAACAACTTTTAACTCATGTACTCATTTCACATACCTCAAACATAGCCAAGATCTTAGAGATTCTCAAACATAGTTCCATTTACTATTGTGGTATGTCTCTCTGAGGGGAAAATAAATGGTAAGATTTAATTTCAACCATTTTCACTTGGTCTAACTCTGATATCTCATCCTCGCATGGAAGTGACTGGGTTCTTGAATCTATGCCAAGGGAATATATGCTTTGGCAGATTCTAACTTGCTAGTCATGGCCGAGACAAAAGAATACAGCTGCTTTCTGAGGATGATCCTAGCTAAGGACAGAGAAGATAATCAGGTCCTAAATTCTTTGACCATAGTAATCCATAAAAGAATAAAAGCATTTTAAAGAACCCTTAGTCTTTCTGCTTCAACAATGACTATGGCTGGGGAATGTTGGGGAAAGGAGCACATCTTTTGAAATGTCTTCAAACATTGACTATAGTAATCAAATGTGAGGGTTTTGAAATATTCAACAATAATTCAATTCCATTTAACAAAATGTAAATCCACTTGGAATTTTAGAACTCCACCCCAGACTGAGATGCCCTTATTGGTGATTAAGTGAGCAAGTGCAAATCAACCCCAGACCACGCTTCTCATTCCATACAGTCTTCTATTCTGAGCATCTCACTGTCTGCCTTGTTTTATAACTAGAACAGCACTGGTTGTCTGGAGTTCCAGAAACCATGTCCCACCTCCCTAGGTGGATTAATACACTCAGCTTTGGAACTGTACCCTGGGGCTGAGATGTTCTGATTGGTGAATGCAATAATAAAATAATAATAATAATAATAATAATAGCTATGAGCCAGGCACTGTGCTAAGCATTTCATAATTATTATCTTATTTGATTCTTAGAACAGTCTTGGGAGCTAGATGCTATTATTATCCCATTTTATAGATGAGGAAAATAAGACAAATAGTTTAAGGGACTTTCCCAGGATCACATATCTGAGACTTGATTTGAGTAAAGTTTTTTCTGCCTTATCACCTACCTGCCTGAATACAAATACACTTAACTTTCTATATCCAGACTGCTTTGCATCATGCTATATGCCAGGCATCTTGCCACTTCTCTTTCCGTGTATATATATGACCTTTCCACTACCAAACCACTTTTCTATTTCTTGTTCTTGAAACAATAAATAAATCAATACTATTACTGCTCCTTAAAAGGCTTGATTAATTGCTATATGGCTCTATTATCTCTGAAACTTCTTAGATCAAAGCTTGCTTTCCTGGCTATCACTCCTCAGTACGTGTTGTTTCTATTAGAATGTAAGTTCCTTGAGTACAGGAATTGTGCCACTTTTATTTATATCCCCCAAAACATACTTAATGCAGTACCTGGCACATAGTAGGGCTTAATCAATGCTTTTTTATTCATTCAACCATATATTAGGGGCTGCCCTCCACTGGAAACACAAAAGAAAAAATGAAAACTTATCCTTATTTTTAAAGAGCTTACATTTTACTGGAGGATGCAATAAATAAGTAAAAAGATGATTTTTTAGCAGGTAGAGTGTGCTAACGACAAGAATCAGGAAAGGCTTTGAGTAGAAGATATCTATGAACTATACTTATGTCAATATCTTTAAAATGAACAAAGGCAGAAGACAAAAGAAAATCATAGTTAAATGGAAAATGTATAACAGGGTCTTTTTTGAGAGGCAAATTTGTTGGGGGAAAGGCATTTCAATGTGAACCCAAGGGCAATAAAATTATCTTCACATAGAGCAGAGTCCTCTTATCTTGCAATGACCATGCTCCATGTAAGCAAAAATATCAACATAGAAGACAAGTTTACCTTTTATGTCAATTTCTGTTGCACATGAAGAGAAACTATGAATAACTTGAAAAAGTCTTTCAAATCAGAGCAGTATGTAGTTTGATACAAAATATAAATATAAGTATGGGAAAATGGTTTAAAAATTATAAAACGTGGTTTTCATCTGACAAAACAAATTCATTTATACAATAACATAATGGAGAAAGGGGGGAAGATTACAAATATATCTATTTAAAGAGTGAAATGTAGTGGAAATGAAAACAAGTCTACTTGGCATAAGATGCAAATAAGCCACATATCCAAGGACATTCATGGATAAAATCAGCAAGAGGACATTATTGGATGTCAAATTGAACAAATTTGTCAATATTACTATAATGATTCATTTCCATCAAAAATAATGGAGGAAAACTACATTTGGACTTTATTATGTAAATGTTTGTGTTATTTAAAAAATGGGATATCAAGTTAAGGAGAGCAGCTAGACAAGGTCAAGTACACAATGAAAATATTAGTTCAGGATGACACAGTCTTGAAAATATTGAAGGATTATTTTACTAGGTGTCTGAGAGTGGGTAAGATAACAAAAGAATGGGGGAAAATTACAGATGTTAACACTCTCCCTAAAGTGACTGAGAGAACATCAGTAACAACAAACCTATATGCCTTTTTTTTCATCTTTATGAAAATGATCTATGTGTAGATTAAAAATGTACATTCTCATGGAATCTACAATGAAAGAGAGAGCAGCTTCCATTAATTTTATATTAGATTGTATTTTTTATAATCACATAATTGACACACAAAAGCATAAGGAATAACAAAAATCACTTTTTGTGTTTATTATTTATTAGTTACAAAATCTCATTTGATTTAATAGAGCACAAGGAAGATTTAAATGCTCTCTTTCAACAAGGAGTCACTCATGCATCTATTAAACTATACAAGATTCTTTGATATATACAACTATAGACAGCAGAGTGTAAAATGAATAGAGAACTGAGTCTAAAGCCAGGAAGAACTGAGTAAAAATCCAGTCTCAAGACATTTTCTAACTATATGACCTTGGGTAATGTCACTTAATCTCTGTTTGACTCAGTTTCCTCATTTACAAATGAGTATAATAGCATATATTTCAAAAGGTTAAGAGGAGCTGAGATATTATTTGTAAAAGAACTTAACACTGTAGCTGATACATAATAGGCAAAATATGTATGGTAATTTTGTTCAACAACCATCTATTAACATACATTAAGAAACAGACTAAACAGTTGTTTGCTAGGATATTTTCCAATATCCTAGAGAAT
Organism: Sarcophilus harrisii; assembly: GCF_902635505.1. NCBI lineage: Eukaryota > Metazoa > Chordata > Mammalia > Dasyuromorphia > Dasyuridae > Sarcophilus > Sarcophilus harrisii. Next base: position 245,864,176 of record NC_045426.1, read on the forward strand.
ATCTTGCATATGATCCAAATACAAAAGAGAGTCCAGATACATATTTTTTTCTAATCATATTGTGCATTAAACTTCAGAACTTTAAGAACTTAAGAACTTTAAGATCCTCCTAATAATAGTTGACATTATTCTGACTAACCAGATAGGAAAAATTAAATAGATGAAAAATAATTAATGTCCAGAATATGACACTGCATTGACTAGCAACATGTAAATTTGGAACAGACTTTTGAACAAATAATAAATTGATCTCAAATTTAAACAGAAGGAAGAGAATAGATTGCATTTGGAAATGACCAATTTTAAAGACACTAGAATGCTACCTCACTCAGATACATTTTTAAAAAAAATTTTCAGTAGTATTTTATTTTTCCAAATACATATAGTTTTCAACATTCATTTTTATAAGACTTTGTGTTTCAATTTTTTCTCCCTCACTTATCCTAAACTCATGTAGGTTAAATATATATAATTCTTTTAAATATATTTCCATATTTATCATGTTGGGCAAGAAAAAATCAAAACAGGGGAAAAACAATAGACAAGAAAAGTCAAACAAAAAATGAAAATATATATCTATCCACATCTCCATAGTTCCATAGTTCTCTCTCTGAATGTGTATGGTATTTTCCATCCCAAATCTAAGAGAAGTGCCTTTATTCACCACATTGTTGATAAGATCCATGTCCATCAAAGTTAATCATCACATAATTTTCTTGCTATTTGTACAGTATTTTTTTGGTTCTGCTCACTTCACTCAGCATCAGTTCATGTAAATCTTCACAGGATTTTCTGAAATCAGTCTGCTAATCATTTCTTATGGAACAATAATATTCTATTATGTTCACATACCATAACTTATTCAACCATTTCCCAATTGATAGGCATCCACTCAATTTCCAGTTCCTTGCTACTTCAAAAAAGATTGCTACAAACATTTTTGCACATGTGGGTCCCTTTCCCTCCTTTAAAGATCTTTTTAGGATACAGATCCAGTAATGACTCTGCTTGATCAAAGGTAAGCACAGTTTTATACACTTTGAGCATAGTTCCAAGTCATTCTCCAGAATGGTTGGATCATTTCACAATTCCACCAACAATGCATTAGGTAGACACTTAATATTTTTTTTCAACAAAAATGTTGTTTTTAGAAATGCTATATGTTTGCAAATCTTGAAACATAGTTCAATCCCTCAACTACCCACCTCCTTAACAATTACCTTGATGCCCAAATTGGAGACTTTGTATGGAAATAACTTCTGCCCTGGTCACCAATCACCTGACTAGTGAATGACTGCCTCCCTTGAACTGGGATTTCATGAAAGTATTTCTTCCATAACATTTTCCTATCTAATACCAGGTCCCTCATCTAGAATCCAAAATGATCAAATCAACTGTTTCACTGTTCCTACATGGTGTATGTCAGTCTCTGCCCCTATAACTTGTGTTACATCTCTTTTTCTGGGGCAGTTCTCTTAAGTAATTACCCTGTGATGCTAATAATGCACATGTGTAAGAAAATATAACTCTTAATTATTTAAACAACAACAGAGCACAGAATATTATATACTTATGAAAATGAGGTTGAGAGAATCAAATAAGGACTTTTGAATAGTGGATATGAGATTATCCTAGAAATACTTCTAGGAAAGGAGACTTGCCCTCAAAATGTCCCTTGATTCCCAGTGCCTAAAATCTTAGAGTATGCTAAGCAGTTATATTGCTCTCATTCTTCTTGAGGTTAAATTGAGATCTTATCTTGCTCTCAGCTGATGAGTCCATTTGCTTTTCTATATTCTTTGTTCTATTTCTATTAACTTTTCCTAAGATCTGATAATTATTTAGTTTGATAAAGAGATCTCTTAACCATTCATGATAATTTTTAGACCACTAGTTTTTGGTTGAAGGAAGCTAAGTTGAGGTTAGTAAGCTAAGTAGAGCTATCACATTGAGAATAATCAGGAAAAGTATTTTTATTCTTAATCTTTTACACCCTTTACCCCAGAATGAGGATATTTTTATGTGTAGTAGAGACATATATATTGAATCTGATAGTCTCCTTAGAGGTGGGAGTATGTATAAAAGTCTTATATCTTGCCTATGCTGTGGCAAGACCAATAGCAGGGTGCAGCCCTCCATTTTCTCCTCACAAAAACAGAAATCACAATCACCTTTGCAGCCAGTATCTCTGTTAAAGCCTTATTTTTCAACTAGATCAAAAAGTGAGTCAAATTTATAAGAATATAAGTCATTACCCAAGTGACAAATGATCAAAGAATATGAACAACAAGTTTTCAGACAAAGAAATCAAAGCTATCTATCCACATACATACATATGAAAAAATATTCTCAATCACTATTGATTAGAGAAATGTTCATTGTAATAACTCTGAGGTAATATATCATACCTATCAGATTGTCTAATGTGACAAAAAAGGAAAATGATAAATGTTGGAGGGGATGTGGGAAAACTGTTGGTAGAGTTGTGAACTGATCCAATGGATCAGATCTCCAACTGATGGAGATCAATTCCAACGGATCAGATCTTCAACTGATGGAGATCAATTTGGAATTATGCCCAAAGGGCATCCCCTTTGATTCAGGAATAGCACTGCTAGATCTGTATCCTGAAGAAAAACTTTTTAAGGGAAAAAGGATCTATTTGTTTGAAAATATTTATACCAGCTATTTTTGTGGTAATTAAGAATTGGATATGGAGGGAATGCCTATCAATTGGGGAACATGTTGTGGCATATGATTATGATGGGATATTATTGTGCCATAAGAAATGACAAGCAGGATCGTTTTCAAAAGACCTGAAATATTTATATGAGCTCATGCAAAGTAAAGTGAGAGGAACCAGGAGAATGTTGTACACAGTACAATATAGAGCTGTAGTTGTCTTACTTTCTCACTAATACAATGATCCTAGACAATCCCAAAGGACTGGTGATAAAGCATGCTATCTTTCTTTCTTTCTCTTTTTCTTTTTTTCCTTCTTTCTTTCATCCTTTCTGTTTCTTTCTCTCTTTCTTTCTCTTTCTTTCATTTCCTTCCTTCCTTCCTTCTCTCTCTGTTTTTTTCTTTCTTTTTCTTCTCTCTTTCTCTGTCACTCTCTTTTCCTCTTGTACAAAATGACTAATATGAAAATGTTTTACATGATTGTATTTATATAACATATCTGATTGCTTACTGTCTCAGGGAAGGGGGAGGTAGGGAGAAAGAGAATGAGGGATACAGTTTGGAACTCAAAACTTTAAAGAATGTTAAAAATTGTTCTAACATGTAATTGGGGGGAAATAAAATATCATTTTAAAAATGTGTTCCTTGATGGCAGGAACTATCTTGGTTTTTGCAGCCTTTAAATCCTTAGAACTCAAGACAGTTCTGGGTACACAGCAAGTACTTAATAAATGAATTTTTTTTCGTTCATTCACTCATTCATTGTAAGAGTTGTAGTTGTGGTTGACTAAAAAGGGCATGGAGAGATTTATGGTGAATAAAAGTATATAGCAGCATGTTTCTATTCACAAGGATTTTAGTAAAGATTATAATATAGGAAATTTATAATGATAAAAGCACTTGTCATATACTCAGAACAAGCAATAACAGATATAAGCCTCAAGTGCTGCACAGCTACTGAAAATTCTTTGGCTAAAAGGCTACTGGCTATTTGGGTGGATACTCTGTGGAAGATCTATAAAAGAATGTGGACAAGACCCTCACCTATTGAAAAGTTATGAATAAGTTATTTATCTACACCAATTGAGGAGAATAGCTATATTAATCACATCACAGACTCACTGACAAATGGGTCATTAATCAGTTCTCTTTTTTTCAACCTGTTTCAGATGTTTTCATTTTGAATGTAGTCTTCTTCATAACTAGTTTCAGGATTTAGGAAAAATAAATTATGGGACAAACAGACGCAAAAGTAAAAAGTGTCTAAGAGCTATTCTGTAGAAATAATTTGCCTTTTTGTAAGAGGCTGAATTTTTGCCAAATTGGAATTACCTCCCACCTCTGCTTCCACAATATTCATTTTCTTCTATATTACAGTCAAGTGAGGAATTCTTGTTTAAACATGATAAATAGAGTAGTGCTGATGAATGTTGCAGGGCTAAGTAAAGATAATCTTCCTACTGCTAAATATAGAGGTAGCAGAGAGAAAAACTGATGCTGAGTCATAAATAAGAGGAAAAGAAAAATAAGAAAATAAAATAAGGGACAAAGGCTGGCTATTCAACTTTCTGAACTATATTTTATTTATTTATTTATTTTTTTAATAACTTTTTATTGACATTATTATTACCCATGCCAAGGTAATTTTTAACAACATTATCCCTTGCACTCATTTCTGTTCTGATTTTTCCCCTCTCCCAGATGGCAAGCAGTCCTATACATGTTAAATAGGTTACAGTAGATCTTAGATACAATATATGTGTGCAGAACCGAACAGTTCTCTTGTTGCTCAGGGAGAATTGGATTTAGAAGGTATAAATAACCCGGGAAGGAGAACAAAAATGCAAGCAGTTTACATTCATTTCCTAGTGTTCTTTCTTTGGGTATAGCTGCTTCTGTCTATCCTTGATCAATTGAAACTGAGCTAGATCTTCTCTTTGTACATTTTATTATTGTAAAAATCATTGCTAGAAACAATAATTGAAATTAACCAACATTTTGCATATTCACATAAAGATTATATATTGTGAAAATTAAATTTTGCCTCATGTAATTATATTTTCATTAACATTTTAAAGCATCACATATATAACCTACACTCAAATTTTTAAAATGTTAAAATTTGTCTTTACATGTAATTGGAAAAATAAAATTTGTAAGGGTTCAAGAAATTATTTTTCCCATATTTGCTAGTATGGAAAAGCTTATATTTTGAATGGAAAACATGGCTTTAAAGAAGGGTACATATAGGAGGGAACAAAGTTCAAAACAAAACATACTACCGACAATGTGAGTTCCTATATCTTATCTAATAAGGTGTAATAAAGATAAGGTAACCTATCCTGCCTCCCTACTAACACCAATTTTCCTCCACCCTAACCTGCTCAAATGAAAAGGGTAGTTATTTCCCAAGGCCACCAAATAGAAGTCAAAAACTAAAGATTAATTTATGTCCTATACACAGCAGGACATCTAATTCACTGACATGTGTACAAATTTGGCATTATCATATCTGCATTTTTTCTTGGAAGCAGTTTAAGATTATCTTATAAGATTAGCATTATCTTTCAGGGATAGAAATAATGTTTTAAAAAATGAACTTTTCCAGTATTCATTTTCCTAATAGACTGTCAAAAATCTATTTGTATCATAGACTTGAAACTAAAAAGAATTTTAAAGATCATCTAATCCAAATTCCACATTTTACAAATGAGGGAGTTGAGGTTTGCAATAGTTGAGTGACTTGCTAAGGGTCACAAAGGTAATAAATGGTAAAACTGCAATTTGAACACAGTTCCTCTGACTCCAGAACTCTTTACACTGCCTGGGAGATGCTAATTATTTCATCTACCATGTTAGCTTATAGCTTTGTGTTATGTGAAAGTTTAATGAGCCTTAATCCAAGTCATTAATAGAAATTCTAAAACAAAACAAAACAAAATAAAACAAACACAAGGCCAAGCACAGAGTCCTTTCACTATATAATTTCAAAGATGACATTGAACCATCAGGACAAGCGATTCAACCATCTATGAATGCATTTAACCATACTATGTTCTTTTTTTGATGTTTTATTTTATGTATTTAATCTTTTCACCCAGTTACATTCAAAACAAAAACATTTCTTTAATTTGTTTTCAAGTTTTTGAGTTCTAGATTCTCTCCCATTGTTAAGAAATCACTTGTGAAGTTATGGGGGGGGGGGGGGGGGAGAAATGCCCATAAAAGTGAAGTAGTGAAAAAAAACACCATAGAATTCCCATCCTAATGAAAATAAAAACCTTCAAGAAAAATTAATTTTAAAAGAGAGAGAGAATACTTCAATCTATATTTAGACACAATTAGTTCCTTCTCTGGATATGGATAAGATTTTTCGTAAGTCCTTCAGAATAGTCATGGACGATTGTATTACTGAGAATAGCAAAGTCATTCATAGCTGATTATCTCAGAACATTGCTATTACTTTGTACACAATACATTTTTCACTTTGCTTGAGTTAATGGAGAACTTTCCAGGTTTTCTTTTTCCTGGGAGCATTCTGCACATCATTTTCCATAGAACAATGATATTCCATCATAAACACATTACATCGTTTATTTATTAGGCCATTCACCAATTGATGAGTATCCCCTAAATTTCCAATTACTTTTGCCCTAAGAAGAGTTACTATGAATAGTTTTTTTTACATATCGATCATTTTCCTTTTTAAAAAAAATCTCTTTTGGTATTTACTCCAAGAAGTTGTGTTGTTAGGTTGAAGGATGTGCTCGAAATTATATCCCTTTGGGCATAGATCTTATCTTTTGATTATTTATCAATTGGGGCATAACCATACTACTTTCAATATGTTTTTCTCATGTTTTCTCAAAAGATAAGTTTTGTTTTTTCTCCAAGATAAATTGAGAGACATTGTCAAATTTCATAGTGAAATCTAGTTTAAACATTTACTGGACTAGCAACTCGGTCCTAAGAAGAAAACAGTTTATTCTGTTTTCTTCTTTTCTTGACAATTTTTTGGCAAGAATTTTGCCTCACTGGGGTCTTAAGTTTTCAGACATTGCTCTCTTCCTTAAAAAAAATTAGAAGGATATTTGTCCTTCTTTAATCCTGTGGTATAACTCATTTCTATGATTTTGTAAATCTCACTAAGAGTAGCTTGGCATTCACACCTGACAATTCATTTAATTCTCTAGAATTTAGTTTATTCAGCCCAACTGATTTGAACTCATTAAGAATATTTAGATGTTGCCTTAGATTCCAATTCCCTAGCATTCATTTTTGACATCTACTCTCCCTAAATCTCCCTCTCCCAAGTCCAAAGACTCTTCTTGGCAGAGGAAACAGTAAGAGCAGGACAGCCCTGCCTTACTCATTATACTATCCAACATGACCAGCAGTCCCTTCTTTGATCCTTCTCTTTTCTTCAGTATTACTACCAATAATAAAAACCCAACAAGATATTTTTTTCCTGTCCTTAGTTTTCCTGAAAAGTCAAAGTACATTCAAAAGCACTTCTGACACTATCATGTAAGAATAGTGTACTTAGCATCTCTATACTGTCCTCCTTTCCATCATTTTTTACTTGATCTTTTAAAAGGTCAATAAGTTTTCCATTGAATTTAATGAATTACTTGTGAACACAGTTCTTTTAGTTCAACAAATATTTGTTAAACACAGACCAAATTAAATATATGTGTATATATCTGTCATATATAAATATATACATATGTATATTTATATATAAGTATAGGAGAAAAAATATATATAGTTTATATATAGTACACATAATATATAATGTATATATCTATATATTTATTTATATAGATTTGATATATTGACACACATATATATGCCAATGTGTATGTATAACTACATAAATATGTACACATATCTTAACATGGCATATGCATATGTGCATATGTGAGTGTATGTGTGAGGTTATACATATACATATACACATGCACACACCATGCTGCAGATTCAAAAATGTATGGATTAGCTTTTGCTTTGAACAGGGTAGATTTAAACAGAAGGACAAAATATATGCATAACATGGTACAGAGGAAAGAAACTATAATTCTAGTTCCATCTTTATCATATACTAATTTTGTCACCTAAGTATATGACATCCTCTTTGGATTTCATTTGCCATATCTGTATGTTTTGCCACTGAAGTTCGATGACTTTGGAGGGGAAGACTGAATCTGATAGCTTTGTATAGCTTTGCCACACTTAAATCCAATTATGCACAAATCAAGACATCACTCTCATAGTATCATTAGTCCTCTTCGAGAATAAAGGAGCAATGTGCTCTAAGAGGGATAACTGTCAATGTCCTCTCTGGCTAGAAGATTCTATGATGATGCTAATACAAAGTCACCTTAAGAACAGGGTTATCTTTCAGATGAGCAAATTAAAACCATTTCTAGTCACATGAAAAAAATGCTCTAAATCACTATTGATCAGAGAACTGCAAATTAGGACAACTCTGAGGTATCTCCTCATCTCCTCTCAGAGTGGCTAAGATGACAGGAAAAGATAAACATAAATATTGGAGGGGATGTGGGGAAACTAAGAGTTAACTGATTTGGGGACTATGCCCAATTTGGGACTATGTCCAAAGGGCTATCAAACTGGCATAGCCTTTGATTCAGCAGTGTCTCTACAGTTTGTATCCCAAAGAGAACTTAAAGGAGGGAAAGGGACCTGAATGTGCCAAAATGTTTGTGACATCCCTCTTTGTAGTGGCAAGAAATTGTAAACTGAGTGGATGCCCATCAGTTAGGGAATGGCTGAATATGTTATGGAATATTATTGTTCTGTAAGAAACAACCAGCAGGATGATTTCAAAAAGGCCTAGAGAGAATTACATGAACTGATGCTAAGTGAAGTGAGTAGAACCAGGAGTTCATAGTACACAGCAACAACAAGATTATATGATGATCAATTATGATGAACTTGGCTCTTTTCAACAATGAGGTGATTCAGACCAGTTCCAATGGTCTTGTAATGAAGAGAGCCATCTGCACCCAGAGAGAGGCTGGGGGACTGAGTATGGATCACAACATAGTATTTTCACTTTTTTGTTGTTGTTTGCTTGCATTTTTTTTCTTTCTCATTTTTTTCCTTTTTGATCTGATTTTATTGTGCAGCAATGATAATTGTGGAAATATGCATAGAACAATTACACATATTTAACATATATTTGATTACTTGCTGTCTAGGGGATGTGGTGGGGACAAGAGAGGAAGAAAAAAATTGGGAACACAAGGTTTTGCAAGGGTGAATGTTGAAAAATATTTATGCATATGTTTTGAAAATAAAAAACTTTAAAAAAGAAAAAAGAATAGGTGTATCTAATGTGCTTCTGTTATATTCCACATAGACTAGCATCTTAGGCAATGGACTGAAAACAGAAGAACAAAGCTGAAATTAGCATTGCATTGGCAACTATGGTGAAGTTGATGTTGATATTTCTATAAAAGAAGGCTGGATTCAAGTCCTGGTACAGGTTTTGCTTGATAGCCCATTTCAACTGTGAAATTCTGAGATTGCATGAATATCCTTTGGGTATTTGGTTACCTTGGCATATGATTCTGCTTGAATGTGGAAGGTGGTACAGGGGAAAGACCATTGGGCTAGGTATTTGGAGACCTGATTTTGGTCTTCCGCTATTCTCATAATCAGGTGAATAAATCATTTTTCCTATCTGTGTTCAGTTTCTTCCTGTTTAAAATGAAATATGGTTTCTGTTCACAGCTCTAATAATCCTAAATAGGTAGTATCTTGATGGAAGACGGCTATAATAGATATAAAATCTATTAATGATTTGCTTTTGTAGGCTCTAAAACTCACTCTCCTAAATTACAGTATTACTGGAAAAATAAATGATGACTGGCTATATCTGCCTTCAGAGTTTTAGGAATAACTCTGAAGGCTTGGGGGAGTTACTTTTAAATATATATTTTATTTACCTTGTTAAATATTTCCTAATTACAGGTGCAATAAAAATGTTTACTTCATATTGCTGACAGAAAAATTTCTTTAGCATGAACATAGTCATGTTATTGGTTTGCTCAAGAATCTTTAATGACTCATTATTGCTTCCTCTTCCTGGAATTCAAGATCTGTCACTATATTATCTTTATAATTTTATCTCATATAAGAAAAATCATAACCAAATCAATACTGCCATTGACTCTGAAAAGGGTATGTCATTCTACTCTAATATTTAGTTTCATTTAGCATACATATAACTTACTGAATCAAAATATCCCTCATTGGTCATCAACCTCTTATAGATGTTGTTTCCCCCCAAAGAATACAAGCTTCTTGAGGAAAGGGACTATCTCCACTTTCATATTTGTATCCCCAAAACTTGGAATCTAGAAAATTTTTTCTTCTGTGCATTTATAGTAGTGGCCTTCCGAGCAAGATGTATTTACTCCAAGGAGTGAACAAGACAATCCACTGAGGTGGATTTAGGATATACAAGTATTTTTACTAGAAGTAAAAATTTGAAAATGCTAGTACTTCTAAATAGATTAATTTCTAGCTAAATATATTTAAAAAACGAATAAAGTTTTACAAATGTTTAATTCAGAGAATGACATTGGCACTTTCATTGCTCTGTATGTCACATCTAGTACTTGAGGTATTTTGAAGAAAGAGTGAGAGTTTCACAGTATGAAGTGATTGACCATGACACTTAGAGTTGTTATTCATGTTTAGTGTATTGCACTGTGTTAAGATTTACTTTTATCCAGTTAAGGGTTTTTAACTAATTTTCAATTAATTTCAAGGACACCTGAATGACATCAGGGAAGAAGAAATTCACTAGGCAAATATTAACAATAATCTTTACATAACAGTGAATAGGATTGAAATAAGGAGCATCATAATTTAGTAAGAACAACTAACAATATACTTTTTATATTTGGATGACTATTAAAGTCAAATATTGAAATAAATTTTATATCATAAAGTGTTAAAATAAGATTTCTGTTAAACCAAAAAATACTGAAAAATATTCAACAAATTCCTAATGATATTTTTATGCTAAAGTTAAGAGATATGGGTAAGATGAACACATGCACAGATATTTGAAGGACCATATCCAAAAAATATTTACTAGCTGACTAGCATAAATCTTGAATGAAGTTTCTATGCCTCATGGCTCTGTCCTTAACCCTATCTTGTAAAACATTCTTTAAAATCAGTAACTGGGATAGATAAATGCATAGAAGGCAAGCCTATCAAATTTACTGGTAATACAATATTGGAATAGTTATTAAATTTGTTTCATGAAGAATCAATAAAATAGCATGACAGAAAGTGCATAGAAAGCAACATCTTACATGGTATAACAAGATAAGGTCAAAATAAGTACATAATTTATACATAAAGAATAATATGGAAAATTGCCTATCAGATCTATGAATAAGGGAAGAATCTATGATATGTAGAGCACAATGGATTAAAATAAATTTAATAACATGAAATTAAAAAGGCTTTGCACAAACAAAACCAATGCAGCCAAGATTAGAAGAAAAGCAGAAAACTAGGGAAAGAATATTTATAACAAATTTCTGTTATAAAGGCTACATTTCTCAAATGTATAGAGAAATGAGTCAAGTTTATAAGAATACAAATCTCACCCAATTGATAGTCAAGTGATATGAACAGGAAATTTTCAAAAGAAGAAATCAAAGCTATCTTTATAAAAAAATGATCTAAATCACTATGGATTAGAGAAATACAAATTAAAATAAGTATAAAGCACTGCCTCACATCTATCAAATTAGCTAATATGAGAAATCCTTGAGGGGTTTGAAATGACCCTGGGATCTTACCTTAGCAGCAATGGTAACTTTATATATGCCAATGAGCATATATTCTAGTTGGGTTATTCTGAGACTGAATTTCAGGGACCAGAATGCCTTTTCTGCTTTGCATTTCTTTCCCCGAACCCAGGTGACCAAAAAATTCATCATGAAAAAGACATTTTCAGCTTTGAAGGTACCTTTGTGAGTTGGAGACCTTAGAATCTTCTGGGACTCTCAATAAAGATGAATGGCAACAACAATTTTCTGTAATTATAAATATCTTGGAGATGACCACAAACAGGAAGATAAATCCAAGCTATGGCCTGGCTTGCCAAAAAACATGAACATTGATTTTTTTCAGATAGTGCAGAGCTGAAGGAAAGCTGAAATAACTAGAAGTTCCACAAAATATTTAATGTTTGAGTGTAAGCTTCCAAGGAGAAGATAGTAGGAGTTATATATTACTATTTCATGTCTTAAGTCATTATCAATATGTGCTTATGATTCATTTATAGCATTATTGAAAGCATTATTCTTTGGTGTATATGTGGAAGAAGCAAATAATTGTTACATACTTAATTCATATTGTATGCAATATCTTTGTTTTTTGTACACTGAATATTTTTATACTCTTTTTTTAGGATCTTAAGGAATGAGCCAAATAAGTTTGCTTTAAAGAATTTTACCTTGCCGCTCTGTTGTAGGGACCTAAAGAGAAAGAGACAAGGAAAAATAGTATGGCACTAGAAGACATGTTTTTCCAGCACTCAGCTTGGTTCCTCCCAAATGAGATCAAAGTAGAGATGACTCTTATAGAAGAGGGTATCCTTTAGCAACCTGAGCCAGCAATGGTTTTATCTTCATATTTTTCATTTTTATTCATTTCCTTCCCCCATCCCATATACATTAATTTGCTAAGTCTTATCATTCTATTTTCACACCATGTCTTCCACTTACTCATTCACAGACTTTCACCTCTCACAAAGACTATTGTAATAGCAGTACTGCAGATCAATAATTAATCTTCCCTACTTGTGTCTCCCCTTTCTAACCTATCCTCCATGTGCAGCTAGCAAATTTTTATTTTTAAAATACAGGTCTAACTGAGTTACTCTCCTGCTCTTGAACTTTAGTGACTCTATTGTTTCTAAGAAAAAATACAGATTCCTCTATTTGTCATTTAAAAGGTCTTCACAATCTAACTTCAGGATTGATTGCATATTACTTTCCCTTATACACTTCAAGTTCCATTCATAATAGTTTATCTATGGTTTCTTTAAAATGACATTCCATTTCTCATTACTGCACCTTTTGAGAGGCTGTCTCCTATATCTTGAGTGCAATCACTCTTCACTTATGCCTCTTGAAATCTCTAATTCTGTCCAAGACTCAGTTCAATGCCATCTCATAAGAGGTCTTTCTTGATTCCCCAAATTAATTGGTCTTCTCCATTAATAAAATACTACTCCATTTATCTTGTATAGGTTCTGTATTGTCTTATTTGTAGAAAGATAATATGATATAATGGATAGAAACAGGACCTTGGAGCCAGGTTGACCTATGTTCAAGTGCTGCCTCTGACATATGCCTCTTTCCATATTACAGGCAATTCTACAAATTGCAGAGAAGGTGCCAATCTTCAGTAGTAGAGGAAATTCCCTATAAGTTAAGTGACTTGCCCAGGGTCACACAGTTAATACATGTCTGAGGTCAGGTTTGAACTCAAGAAAATGAGTTTTTCTTATTCCAGATTTCTCCACAGTCTCAATTTTAGAGCAGTATTCTATGTCAATTTAGAAGAACATTTATATCTATATCTGACCTTGAAGAAAGTAGAGGCTGATTAGAGAAGGCAAAGCAGTTATTTTTATTATTCTTGGGCTCAGATAAGGATCTTTCTGTTTGGTATTTCTGATGTGTTAAATAAAGCCTGCCCCATATTTAATATATTTTTTTTATTTAGAAACTTATGTCTTGAGGTGGGGAAGAGGGAAGATACTGGTAAAATTCTTGTTCCCTTCTTATAAATCATTTTAAAAATTAAAATGCGTTTTTCCAATTAGCAAAATTGTGCCTTTTCCTTCCCTACTCCCATTCAGTAAAAAAGAAAACAAAGCCATCATTACAAATATATTTAGTGAAGCATGGAATATGGACATTTGTTTTGCTTCACTAAATATATCTGTATTGATGACCTTAATAGTGTTATAGCAAATCTTAAGCTTAGTAAATAGTTCACAAGATGAAACATTTGTACTCATTAGTTCTAGATTAATTGTACATTTACCTATAATGGTAAATACTAATAAATAAATAAATAAAATATCTGTACTGGAGTAAAGTATTTATGATAGTTTTTACCCCTTAAGAAAAACATATGGCAGCAGTGAATTACCAATTTATAGGTCCTAGGACAAGAATCAACATTTGACAACATTCAAATTGAATATAAATAACTTTTTAAAACTCTCACATAAAGAGGAATGTACCTGAAAGAAAGAAATGGTATCTATTAAAATGTGGAGAATAGGGAAAAGCCAATAAAAAGATTCATTTTATGATTTGGATGCTTCTAGTGTTGTATCTCTCTGAGTGAATTATTGCCCTCCAAGTTTTGAAAGCATGCAATCATTATTGATAATTACCTAACAAATCAAGAAATGTACATTTAAACTCCTTTAGCACTTATTCTAAGTAAAGATGAAAATGTGAAATTTCTTGTTCTTCCCAGCTGAGATCAATGACCTTTTACATTTCACCCTTTCTTTTGTCCACCTGCCTATCTGGATTTTATGTTTTCCCTCTAGCTTCTTTCTGAGAAAAAAATTTAATAAGTTACATAGACTACAAGAATACTGTAAGGTTGAATTTCAGATTTGCAGAGCACTTTCTCCTTAGTAGTCTTAGGAAGGTAAGAAATATAAATCTGCTGGTTAAATAAATAAAATCGTTCACTCCATTTAAAGCAAATATCAGGATACCAAGTCCTGATATCTTAACTAGGGGAGAACACTTCTCTAATTATAGCTTTAATTATGCAACAAAATAAAAAATAAAAGGCTCCACTTCCTTGACTTCCTCTTTTTGTAATTTCTTGTTATTTCATTTTTTTCTTCCTTCCTTCTCATTTAACTTCCTCTTCTCCCCCATATTCCCACATGTTTTCTCACTAAATTGAATGCGCTTTTTTTTTTTTTACATCAAACACATTGTGTATATGTATTTGTGTGTGTGTGTGTTTGTGTGTGTGTGTGTGTGTGTGTGTGTGTGAGAGTGATGTGAAAGTGGGTGGAGGTGTGGGGATATTAGAACATCCTTTGTCTGGTTCACATAAGAGAAAGTTTATGAGATGTCCACTACTACATTCATTCTTTAAGATTTGTACACTCATCATCTATTTTGCCTTAATTATAAAAAATAATACAATCATACCCAATTTTTCTCATTTCATCCTTAGTTTTCCTCATTCCCCTTTTCTATTTTAAAAACAAGATAGAACAAAACCAAAACTGCATTCAAGGTCTGTTTTTATGTGGTACTTATCTCCCTCTCTGAAATTTTGAAGATATTAAAAACTAAAAGGACTTTCTCCCTCATCAGAATGTAAGCTCTTCAATATCATTTATTCCACTGTAATTGTTCACATATATTTATCTTTCTAAATTTCTTTTGACTCCTATATTTTCTTTTCTAAGTTTTCTACTCTTCTCTAAACTTTATCTGTAAAGTCTCTATTACAGTAGAGGCCCACTGTAGGGGCCTCTTTCTCGACTGTAGGATTATACTCTCTCTTGTACAGAATTCATTTGTAGATCTTTATCTTTTGCTTTTTGGGAATATTGTATTCCCAAATTATCTTTTCTTTTGAATGGATATGGCATAACCTTGTGCTTGTCTGTTATTCTTTGGTACTTGAATTTGTAGGGTTTTTTTTTTTTTTTTTTTGATTGGAAGCTCTGGATTTGAACTATGACATTCCAATGCATTTTCAATTTAAAGTTTCTTTTAGGAGTTTCTTTCAGTGTGTTCAAATACACACATACACATAAACGCATATTTAGTAAATTCTTTCTATTTTCAATTTGACTTCTTGTTCTACTATATCTGGGCAATTTCTATGCATGGTGGTGTGATTTCTTGAAGTGTGATATCTAGATTTTTTTTTAGTCATTATTTGTGGGCAATTTTAACTTATTTCTCCTTTACCTGTTTTCCAGGTCAGTTATTAATAGTCCATACCTTATATTTTCATCTAGTTGCTTAATCTTTTGACTCTGTTTTAATATATCTTATTGTCTCATGGAATCATTGTGTTCAGATTACTTTGTGCTATTTTTCTGGGAGCTTACTTACTACCCTTATAACCCCCAGTGAGAAAGTGAAGATTGAAGTAGTTCCAGTCCTTTTGAAATCTGTTCCACTCCCAGCGCTAGTTATCATGTGCTAAAGTTGACCTTGTCTCTTGCTGTGACTGATAGGATTGAGGGGTGTACAAGTAGTTGTCTCCCTGAAGAATGACTTTTGATGGCTAGTTCTACCTCTACTTCTGTTTTTACAGTTCAGGATGGTGTCTGTCTTCAAACCCTATTTGCCAGAGTTTAGACTGCTTAATTCCTTGTCACATAATCCTACCCAGAGGCTGAATCAATTTATTAATATGCACTTGACCTGGGTTGGGGGAAGGTGGGGAAAAATTGGAACAAAAGGTTTGGCAGTTGTCAATGCTGTAAAATTACCCATACATATAGCTTGTAAATAAAAAGCTATTAAAAAAAAATTTAAATGCTTGAAGTAAAAAAAAAAAAAATCACTTGACCCTCCTATGGGTCAAACACTGTAATCCTATTCTATATAGTATATGGAAACATTCATTCTACTGACTTTTAAGAGTCAAAATTTTTTAAAGAGATTAAAATTAAAATAATTTAATCATGAAAGAGATATTTTGTTCAATAATTAATGAGACAAGTATAAGTAGCTCTTTCTATCTCTGTTAATTCATTTATTTTGGTTGTAACACATAGCAACTTTTTAAAAAAGCTACTCTATTTTAGTATATTTGGATCACTTTTTGGATTAATATTATCAAATTCAATGGGGATTTTGAAAATTCCAGGTTAAGAACACCTAGCCTTTTTTCAACATCATTTGACATATCTATATTTTGTTTTTGTTGTCTCCTTTGAATTTATTTTATTGATATTTACTGACTTCAGTTCTTCAATCTCTCCCTTTATAGATTTTAGTAATTCTTTGTTTACATCTCTTATTTAATCTAAACTTGGTTTCTGAATGAAATTATTTCTTATTATTACTCTGTATTGGTTGGCAACACACTGTTGCATTACTTGGAACTGAGGGTACAATTCTTGGCAAAAATAGTAAGAAGTCCTTCCCTAAAACTAGTTATAACTGTGTCCAACTTGGTTATGATATAGAATTGGTACATAATGAAAGTATTCATGTCTTCATAAAGTATTTATGTCTTCAATCCATTTCAAGTATGCATGACTTGCTCATTTAGTAGTCAGTGTCATCGGCACTAAAGTATTTCCAGCAAGTTAGATAAGACTATTTCTGGGTTTGTTTTTCTGGTTTATTTTACTTTCTGGTGTTACCAGAATCTAAAGCAATGATATCAATTCCTGTTTTCTCTGTATCAAGCTACTTATCCAAATGGTTTCAAATAATATCAATTAGCAACCCTATGCTGATCTACTTCTTTAACTCAAGAGCAATTGCATTACACTCTAGACTAGAGTACTAACTCAACTCGGGGGTATTGCCAGAGCTGTTTGCTGGCATTTTATGGTTTTTCCAGGCATTTACAACTATCATAGTGGTCTTACAGTGTAATGTTCTGGTTAGCTTTCTGGAGGTCTTGGGACCAGCCTTTGTTTTAGTAGAGTAATCAACACTAAAATAGTCAGAGATAAAGTCCAAAGTCTTTATTATCTCCTTCACAGTCTGTCTGTTTCACCTGGGGCTGGACTAGCTTTCTGGAGGCCCTCTGGAATGTGTCTTGGTTTCAGTGGAGGAAGGCAGGAGAAGCACCAGGAGCTGGTCAAGTCTTCTCTCTCAAAGTGCAGGAGGCAGGAGAGCTACCAGAGGCTGATCAAAGATGGAATCTCTTCTCTCTCAAAGCAGGAGACAGGAGAGCCATTAGAAGACTGGTCAAGTCTTCTCTCTCAAAGTGCAGGAGGCAGGAGAGCCACCAGGACAATCTCTATCTTGAAGTCTGTCTGAGTTAGAGAGCTTGAGCTTTAGCCTCCAGTCCTCTGTCTTCTCTTTTTCTCTGACTGAGTGTCCCCAGTTTATATACTCTAATACAATTACATCATTACAGTATACTGAGTATAAACCAATCATTATGTCACTAGGGAACCATTATTTATTGTAAGATTAAATCAATCATACTGAACTAGAGAAGTCACATGCTAAATTAGATAACCATTGTCTTATCAATTCCACTGAGTTAACACCATGTTGTAGGATTAAATCAATCATACTGAGCCTTAAATATATTTCTAAAGAGTTCTGCCCTTTACATTACAGCATACCAATGCCTTACTGTACATGGCTACTCCTGGCTGAATGAAAATCCCTGGTCTTATGTTGAAGGTTCATGGCACAAACAATGACTTGAATTTTGAAGGCATTGCATCATCATCATTACCACCATCAACAATATCATCATTATCATAATAGAATAAGTATTCCCTTTAGGCCAACAACCTGGCTATCATTCTTCTTGCCCCATTCCTTTCAAAATAATTAGATGCAATTGTTAATCAATTTTGAGATTCAGCAGAAATGATAATGAAAATAATTCACATCTGTATTTAAAATTTATATAGATTATGTTACTCTTGAAATTCCCTTCAATAACATGCTGGTGATTAGAGAATGGAATATGTTCTGGCTAAATTTCAGCTAGGAATATTTTAAATGCTTCCTCCCCACTATTAGTAAGAAATACTAATTCTCTTCATCTGAAATTTCATGGAAAATGTATTTGTTTTTTATACAAAGCAACAGGCAGGTAAAACAAATGTGAGGTATCAAGATGGAGCAAAGTTGTATTTTATCAAACCCAACCCAGAGTCTTTTGCTGAGATTCAGTTCAAGGAAGAAAGTAGGATGGAATGAAGGAGTGACATACTAAGAAGACTAAAAGCAGACTAAGAGCATCAGAGATAATCTATTGATCTATTGATTTTCTGCTTTAGGATAATGAAACTACAGAAGCAACAAAGTAGTTGAGTAGAGTCTTTGGAGTAGTGGCAGTATAGAACATGTTTTCGGGGGGGGAGGGAGTCACCCTAAAAATGTCTAGAAATTTTCAAGTCATTTGCTTCTTCAGGTCTATTTTCCTCTTATTGGACATTATGCTTAGCTTCTATTTTGTGTTATAAAACACATTTAACCCATTGTTAAAAATCCTAGGCAATTTGAGATAATTTGCAGACTCATTTCCTTTAAACACTACTTTGACAGTGTCACTTTAATCTTCACCTCTTTCTTATGTTTCCACATTTGTGTTCACATGACCTTTCTAACTTTATGACAGAATGCTTTATTTGTGTAGTACCTCCTGCTGTGTCCTTTTTAAGAATTCAAGAACTATTCTTGTAAAGCTTGAACCATCTACTTATTGAGTCACTTAACACCCTGATTCATGGAGTATTAGAGATAAGTAGTATTACGTATCTTCTATGCAATATAAGGCAACATACACTTGATCAAAGTTTTCAAAGACAAAAAAGCCCTTTGTAGGTAGAGGAAATTAATTTGTTACCTAATGTTAACCAGAAATAATGTGTAAGTCAATTGCAGTCAATCTGTTAATGGCAATATTTATATAAAGAGATAGTACAAGATTAAAATAAATGCTATCTTAAGCTACTGGTTCATAAAATGATTCATCTGTCCAGGGTTCAAAGTGTTGCAGCTTTATTATAGACAGATATAATAAACAAAACTGAACAATACTAAATATCTACTCTAAGTCCTCTTAAATCTCTTAGGCTTACAAAATGTAAAAATGGTTGAACACAACTAGAGGGAATCTAGTCATATTTGATTTCTTAAGGAAGACCAGTTTCCCTGATTATATTCAGTATTTTGGTCATTTGGTTTAGTAAAGTAAATAAAACAAATTTTTGCCATCTGGTAAATAGTTGGAGTGAATACAAAGCCATTTGCTAACTAAGACAGGAATAGATCTGAGACATGGCCAATTGCTATCAATGGCTGAGATTATGATAAAAAAATCAGCTTTCTAATTTTTTAAGTAATTCCTTTCTGCAAAAGAAGCAAAACATGAAAGCATGTAAAATGAAGAGTTCTGAGAACTCCCACTGGTGATACTATTTATGTGTTACAACTACGGGCATTACTATCATTATCATCCCTCAGTGTTTTGTCTTACTACTCTAAGGGATGTTTATTATTCATATATATGCTCTCCTATGAGAATCCATGCATCTCTTTCCGCATCACCATACCTCAGCTCACACTGAAAAGGAATAGTGTCTCCCTTTCTTCAAAAAAAAATAACAAAACTTGTTTTCTCTTTTTCCCTGTCTCAGTTTTCATTAAGGAGAATTAAAATGCTCCTGTCTTCCTTAGAACAAAAAATAAAAATAAAAATGTTTTCCCTCTTCCAAATTCTGTCTATTACCATCATAAGTCTGGTTTGTGGTTGCCAAATTTTCATTTATACCAAGGAGGAATAATGTATAAGAAGGAGAATAGGCAATTGAAGAAGAGAAGAAATAGAGAAAAGTTCAAGCTGCCAATAAGGACAAAATAAAGTTCTCACCCTGAGTTTCTTTCCTTTGTTAAAGGGAAAAGAACTGCAATAAATAATCTAGTTTAAATGGATATATTAAACCCCCTTTAACATCCAAGTGAAGCAAAAGCTCCCATATTGCTGTGCCACAAACTCACATATTATTCCCACTTTCTGGTAAGAGGGTCACTACTCAGCTTCTAATCACCATCACCTGCTATAATACCTATAATTCACCTAGAAGAAGGGACAGGGGAACAAGGCACAAAGGAATAAACTTAGTGTGCCACCAGCCTAGATTGACCATATCCTCCACACAGTTTGGCAAAGTGGGCTTTCTTCCTTCCATTCTTTCTGAGATTTCTCAATTTCAACTTCAAACATTACTAGTTCTATCTCTTTTACTCAGAACTGAATCTGTTTGGTAAATACAGAATATTTAAGTTTCTCAGAAAATTCTTCCTAACCAGAAAGTCAAGAAGTGAAGAGTTTCATTCTTCTCCAAGGCTAGAAAACTTGTAATCTCTTGAACAACTCTGTTAAGGTATATTTGAAATCTGGTAATTTTACATCACAAATATCAAAAGAAATATCAGCATTTTTAAATAAAAGGGATAGTTGTCTCACTATCTTAAATGATCATTCCATGGTCAAATCCCAGAGCAAATGTAGACCAAAACATGCAATAGATATAATACAGTACAAAGTAGCATACTTTGTAGACATTCTTGAAGATTGTGTATAACCTCTTTTGTAATTTCAGTTGTAATCTGCCTGGTCACAGGTCAAATCGATCTAGCTCTTTTTGTGACTTGTTGATATTTCTATTGCTATACTTGAACTTGGTGATGGTATGAGCTAATCTTCCTTATCTTTGCTATAGTCCTGAGTCCTTAGAGTTTGATATGTTTGAATAGCCAGATGAGTCTTTAAGCCCTATTCTTCCAGGATTAGCTCCTGTTAAACAATTTTGGTACATTTAAGGCTTAACTGTACCCAGTTTTAGTTAGAACTAATTGCTAAATCTCTCCCATAAATTTGTTGATGTGGCACAATTATAATTCCACTTTCTTCATACAAGTTTTTCTGTGTTCTACAATCTACAGAACAATCAGAATAGGATTTCCCTGTGGTGTTCTTCTTCTTTAAAATATAAGGGTTCTCTCTGGGAGCAGGTTTCTTGGGGAGGTTTTCTGGAGGCAGCCTTAGTTTCAGTTAAAAATAATAATCACTCCAAAAGCAGCCAGGTGCTAAAAGTTCTGATTTTTTTATTGTCTCTAAAACAGCCCGGTTAGTTTTCTTAGAGGCCTCTCTCTCTCCTTGGTTCTAAGAGCTCTTGCAGATTGTCCCTTGCTTCTGCCTCTGCTTTCTTCAGCCTCCAGCCAGCACCAAGGTGAAAGCTGGAATGAATCTGTCTTGCCTCCAAGAGAGGGCTTGAGGGTTTCTGTATCTCCCAAAGTGCTCCTGGCTCTCAATCTCCCAGAGTGCTCCTCTCCAACTCTTGGCAATGTTCCAAACTAACTAACCTGAAGCTCTAAGAGCTTCTATATATATGATCTCCCAAAGGTTGACTTGACCTCTGAGAGAGTTTGATTATGGGATCTGAGAGTGGGATTGTGGGTTTCTGACTTGTGAATCTCATACTGAATACTGACTTGTGAATCTCCCAAAAGTATGAACTCCAATGAGTACTTAAATACATTAGTGAGCTAGAGAATTTGCTAAATACCATGCTAAATTAGGCAACTGACCTATCAGTTTGTAAGGATTAGCTCTAAGGTATGAACCAATAAGCATATTTCCCTACTAGGTTTCACATTTTTTATAAAATTATTCAATATCTTTGATTTCTGTCTTCATTCTTCTTTAAGCTCCAAACTCTACAAAAAACTTTAAGTAAATATATATATACACATATACATATATACATGCATATATCCTTCTGACAAACAGTACCAAAAATATATGTGCTTTTTTCCAAGTCTTAATTAGACATACTATTTCCCTCTAAATTCTGTAACATTTTATGTCTCTATATACTTAATCTATTCTACTTTGTATTATAGTTATTATGTACATTTCTTATCTCTCACACTAAATTGTAGGCTAAGCAAAGAGACATTTTAAACTCAACATTTGCAAAATTCAGCATGTTACTTTATTCATCAAAATCTCCTCTCTCAATCTTTCTTGTTCTAAGGAGGACATCACCAACTCTTTAGTCACACAAACTCACAACATAAGTGTCATCTCCAATTTCTTATTCTTACTTATCATACACTTACAACCTGTTACCAAATCCTGATGCCTCTATCTTTATCTCTTTCCTCTATATCTGTTTCTCTTCATTGAGACATGTAGTTCCTTCATCACTTCATACCTGAAACTATTATAATAATCTAGTTTGTCTTTCCCTACTTTGTATCTCTCTCCATTCCCATTCTTCAGTCAGGTGTCCAAATGATCTTCCTAAACCAGCTTTAATCATGTCATTTCTACTCAATAAATTCCAGCATCTTCTAATTGCCTCCAAAATCAATATAAATTACATACGTACTTTGAGGGAACTTTCAAGAGAGTAACCAATAGATTCCATTTTCAACTTTCCCTCTAGCTCTAAGAATTTGAGGCAGTTTTATTTTATCATATAATATATAATTACGGTTCTTTAGTCTTATCAAAAAGTAGATTAATACAATCATTTACTTTTTTCTTTTATACCTAATCTATACCACTGATCAACCACTTTATTTCTTATTCAGTACTAAATTATTTTGTTGATTACTGTTTTGTAAAATAGTTCGTAATATACTGCTAGGCCACATTCCTTCACATTTTTCTCCCATTAATTTTCTTGTTATTCTTGAAATTTTTTTCTTCCAGATGAATTCCATTTTTATCTTTTTCTAGCCCTATAAGTGTTTTAAAGAATAAGTAAATTAATTTATGTATAATTGTCATTATTTTTGTTTAATATTTGTTATAATTGTCATATATCATTTATATTGGTTTAATCATTAATATTGCTCCAATTGTTTAGATGTCTTTATTTATGTGCAGTGTTTTATATTTGCATTCATATTGTTTTGGGGAGTGTCTCAGCTGATAGACTCTCAAGTATTTTATACTATCTAAATATTTTAAATGGAATTTCTTATTTCTGTCTCTCCCTGCTGGGTTTCACCAGTAATATATATAAATGCTAATGATTTAAGAATGGTGGCTCTTTTATATGCTACAAATTTGATAAAGTTGTTAATTATTTCAACTAGTTTTTAATTGATTTTCTTCATCATATCTGCAAAGAATGCTTTTCTCCCCTCACTCTTAATCCTTCAATATTACTATAGCTAGCATTCTTATTACATAATAATAATGGTGATAATGGACATCCTTGCTTTACCCTGATTGTATTGGGAAGGTTTCTAGTTTATCCCCACTACAGATAATTTGCTCTTGGTCTTAAATTTGCTCTTATTATTTTAAGAAAAGCTTCATTTCCCCCTATACTTTCAAGTGTTCTTGTTAGGAATGGGCATTGTGTTTTTTTAAAGCTTTTGCTACGTTTATTGATGTAATGATATAATTTTTGTTGTTTTTGTCATTGATGTGGTCAACCATGCTTTTACTTTTTCTAATGTTAAATCAGCCCTGAATTTGTGGTACAAATCCCACCACATTACAGTGTATGATCTTTTGTGGTATAGTCCTGTATTCTTGCTAACATTTTATTTTAAGATTTTTCCATCAATATTCATTGGGAAAATTGGCCAATAGTTTTCTTTCTCTGTTTTTGCTCTAGCTAATTTATTTAATTGCTTTGTCTAAATCCCACAAATTTTGATATGTTTTCTCAGTTACAGAGGGTAGTTAGATGGTGCCATGGATAAATTGCTGGGTCTGGAGTCATTCTTTGTGACTCCATGGATCCTCCACTGTTTTTCAAAGTCTGTCCAAGTTCATGTTTGTATTTCCTGACACAATCTATTCATCTCATCCTTTACTTCTCCTTTTCCTTTTGCTTTCAATCTTTGCCAAAAAGTCCTGTCCTCTTATTATGTGGCCAGATTATCTAAGTTTTAGTTTCAGTATTTGACCTTCCAGTGAATAGCCTGAATTATTTTTTTAAAATATTGACTCATTTGATTTTCCTGCTGTGTAAGTAACTATCAAAAGTCTTCTCCGGTGCTACAATTCAAAAGTTTTGATTCTGTGGCATTCAGCTTTCCTAATTAGCCCAACTCTCACAGCCACATGTTATTATTGGGAAAAAAACACAAAGAAAGCTTTGACTATAGGAACCTTTGTTGGCAAGGTAATGTTTCTGATTCTTAGTATGTTGTCCAGATTTGCCATAAATTTCATTCCAAGGAGCAAGTATTTTTAATTTCATGACTGGAGTCACCATCTGTAATGATTTTTAAGGCCAAGAACATAAAATCTAACACGGCTTCCAATTTTTTCTCCCTCTATTTGCCATGAAGTAATGGGATCAATTCCCAAGATCTTAGGTTTTTTTGGTTGTTGTTGTTAAGATTCAAGCCAGCTTTTATACTCTCCTTTTACCTTCATCAAGAGACTCTTAATTCTTCAGAATTCGGCTATCAGTATTGTCTGAATATCTTAAATTGTTGACATTTCTCCTAACAATCTTCATTTCAGCTTTACATTCATTCAGCCTGGCATTTTGAATGATGAACTCTGCATAAGTTAAATAAATAAGGTAACAATAAATAGTCCTGTCATACTCCTTTTTCAATCTTAAACTAATCAGTTGTTCCTTGTTGCTTCTTGACCTGCATTCAGGTTCCTCAGGGAATAAATAAGATGATTTCTTATTTCCAAAGCTCTTTAACAACTTACTATATTGTATTATGATCCACATAATCAAAGACTTTAGTGTAGTCAATGGAGCAGAAGTAGAAGTTTTCTAGAATTCCCTTGCTTTCTCTATAATCCAGTGAATATTGGCAATTTGTGATCTAGTTCATCTGTCTCTTCAAAAACCAGCCTGCTCTTCTGGTAATTCTTGGTTCACATATTACTGAAATCTAGCTTGCAGAATGTTAAGTGTGACCTTGCTGGCATGTGAAATGAGTTTAGTAATTTGAACATTCCTTGGCATTGTCCTTCTTAAGTTTTCCAAATTTCCTGACATATTAAGTTCAGCACTTTAATAGCATCCTGTTTTAGAATTTTAAATAACTTAGTTTTAATTCCACAACTTCCATTAGCCTTATTGTTAGTAGTGCTTCCTAAAGTCTGCTTGACCCATATGTATAAAATTGTGGTAGCAAAAAAGTGGAAATGGAGGGGATGTCCATTAATTGGGGAATAGCTGAGTAAGTTGTGGATTATATGATTGTGATGGAATACTATTATTCTATAAGAAATAATAAGGAAGATAGTTCCATAAAACCTGAAAAGACTTACAAAAACTGATGCAAAGCAAAGTAAGCAAAACTAGGAAAACATTGTACAGAGGAATAGCAATATTATAAATATGATAAATTGTGAAAGAATTAGATACTGTGATTATGATGATCCAAGACAATCCCAAAGGAGCCATGATGGAAAATGCTATCCTCCCCAAGAAAGAGAACTGATAATTTCTAAGTACAGGTTGAAACATATTTTAAAGAACTTTATTTTTATTCTTTTTTTAAATGGCTAATATAGAAAAATGTTTTGCAGGACTTCACATATATAATTGATATCATATTGTTTTCTTGCTCAAAGGAGCTCAAAGTTAGAGGAGAATTTAGAACTGGAATTTTAAAATGAAGGTAAAAAATAAATATTTAAATTTTTTCCAATAAATTTTTTATTTAACATTTTTCTTTAGTTATATTTAAAATAGTTTTTTATTTGTTTTTAAGATTTTTGAGTTCTAGCTTCTCCCTCTTATCCCTACAATTAAAAAACTATATGTAAAGTTATATAAAACATTTCCATAAAAGTCAAGATGTGAAAGAAAACATAACTCTCCTATCCTAATGAAAATAAAAATCTTTAAGAAAAATTAAGTTAAAAATAAAGACAGATAGAGACAGACAGAGAATGCTTCAATTTATCTGTATTTAGACTTGATCAGTTCCTTGTAATGTATATGGATAGGATTTTTCATCATAAATCCTTCAGAGTAGTTGTAGATGATAGTATTGCTGGGAATAACAAAGTCATTTACAGCTGGTCATCCCAGAACATTGCTCTTACTTTGTATACAGTATATTCCTCTTTGTTCATGGAGGACTTTCCAGTTTATTTTTTTCTGAGAACCTCCTGCTCATCATTTCCCAGAGAACAACAATGATCCATCAGAGAAACTTGCTTTGAAAATTTTTTACAATTACTATTGCTAGTTGTACCCCCCCACCATTTATTTTTCCTTTCCCTCCACTCTCTCTCCTCAAAAGTGTTTTGCTACTGTTCACTCCTTCCCCTAATGTGCCCTCTCTTTTATCACCCACCCCTTCTTCTCATATTCTATGTCCCTCCTATTTTTCTGTAGGACAGGATAGATTTCTTATACCCCTACTGAATATGTACGTTATTTCCTATTTGAGCCAATTCTGATGAGAGTAAGATTCATTTATTCAGCCTCTCCTTCCTCTCTTCCCCTCCTTTGGAAAAGCTTTTTCTTGCCTCTTTTTTTTGGTAGCAGATAATTTATACCATTCCATTTCTCCCTTTCCCTTTCTCCTAGTACATTCCTCTTAAATCATTAATTTCATCATCATCATCAAAAAAAAAACAAAAAAACTATCATCCCTTCATATTTAACTCACACCCATGTTCTCTGTCTCTACATTATTCCTAACTGCCACAATAATGAGAATGTTCTCATTACAAGTTACATCCTCCCATGTAGGAGTGAAAACTGATAAACCTTATTAAGTTCTTTATGATATCTCTTTCCTGATTACCTCTGTATGTTTCTCCAAAGTCCTGTATTTGAAAATCAAAATGTCCATTCAGTTTTAGGTCTTGGGTTTTTTTGTTTGTTTGTTTGTTTTGTTTTGTTTTTTGCTGGGTAGGTGATTCTCAGCTGCAGTCCTCATTCCATTGCTCCAGAATATCATATTCTAAGCCATCTGGTCCTTTAATATAGAAGCTGCTAGATCTTGTTATCCTGACTATGGCTTCACTATGCTTGAATTGTTTCTTTCTGGATGCTTGTAATATTTTCTCCTTGACCTGGGAGTTTTGGAATTTGGCTATAACATTCCTGGGAGTTTTTAATTTCCGGATCTCTTTCAGAAGGTGATCAGTGGATTATTTATGTCTTACCCTCCGGTTCTAGAATATCAGGACAGTTTTCCTTGATAACTTCTTGAAAGATAATGCCTTTGCTCTTTTTTTGATTAGGATTTGTAGCATCCGACTAGCTCTCTGGAGAATCTCAGTACCAGCCCGCGTCTTTGGTCTTAGAAGAGGAGTGAAGAGGCAGTACTCACATGGATGGTCAAACATGAAGTCCATTTATTCCAAATTCTCTCAGCCTTATATACCCCAATACCCTTATATATAACTCATAACACTGTGCATGTGCTAACTATATAGTGGCATCTGGGACCACACAAACAACTTGCTACTGTGTGTAGTTTGCCCCCTGATATCACTCTGCTTCCATCTCCACACAGTTTGTCACCACTTCCTGACTTCTCAGAAAGACTGAGAGCCCTTAGAGGAGATGGGGAGCCGAACCAGATGTTGTCAGCAGGTTCCTTCTGGGCTGAAGGGTCTTATACCTCACACAGAATTCCCTCACTATCTGTGGCCCTCTACAATGATTTTCATTATTGTATTACATTATTGTAGAGCAATAATTTAAAATCTTTCTCTCCTGGATCTATTTTTCAGGTCAGTTGTTTTTTCCAATGAGATATTTCACATTTTTTCTATTTTTTTTTATTTTGGGGGTTTTGCTTTATTGTATCTTAATTTCTCATAAAATCATTAACTTCCATTTGCTCAATTCTATTTTTTAAGGAATTATTTTCCTCAGTGAGTTTTTGTTCCTCCTTACCCAAATGGCCAACTTTTCTTTATGAGGTATTCTTTTCCTCATTAGCTTTTTGTATTTCCTTTTGCATTTCTCTCAATTCTTTCCCTTATTTTCCATTTATCTCTCTTACTTGATATTCAAAGTCCCTTTTGAGCTCTTCCATGGCCTAAGTCCAATTCTTATTTTTCTTGGAGGCTTTGGATGTAGAAGGTTCAACTTTGTTACCATCTTCTGAGTCTGTTTTGATCGTCTTTCTCACTATAATAATGTTCAATGATCAGAAACTTTTTTTGCTCATTTTCCTAGCCCATTACTCAGCTTTTAACTCTCTGTTAAAGAGGAGCTCTGTTTCCAGGGTGAAGGGTGCATTGTCCCAAGCTTCAGAGTTTTGTGCAGCTGTTTTCAGAGATCCTTATAGGAATCTGAAGCACACTTTTCTGCCGTGGAGCTATGAGGTATGTCCCCATCACCCTGTAGCTATAAGATCTATAGTGCTGGTCAGGGTTGAGGCTCTGCTGACTGCTCACTGGGGCTGCACTGGGACTGCTCACCAGACTCCCATCCTGTTGCCAAAGACCCTCTTCACTGACCTTCCGACTCCTCCCTGTTGTCTCTGGGCTAAAAGGTCCAGAAGCCTCCAGCATTGCTGCTGATTCAGGGATCTGGACTCACTAAAGCTGGAGTTTGGGCAAGAGGTGAGGTTGGGTCAGGCCTATTCTTGGATTGCCTGATAGGTTCCCCACCCTGGTTCCACAGATCTTTTCTACTGATTTTTTAGGTTCTCTAATATCTGAGAGATCTACTGCCACTGATTTAGAGGTCAGTTCCAGGCTAGGGCTGGGTCCAGGCTACGAGCAGACTCCTACCTTTTCTGCTGAGCTTCTAAATTGCCTTTGTCTGGGAAATATTTTACTCTGTCTTTTTTGGGCATCCTGATGCTCTAAAATTTGTTTAGAGACATTATTTAAAAGAATTTGAAGCAATTTGGGGGAGAGGTTGGACAAGGTCCTGCCTTTATTCCACCATCTTGGCTCAGCCCACCTTAATTTTTTTTTTAATAAGAGAATCTAGACTTCATATTCCTTTTTCCTTTTGTAATCCTTTCAAATCTATTTTTAAATAAGTATTTTTAAAAATAGCTATCTCTTTCATTACCCTCCATATTGAGCAAAACAGTCATTAAAATAAATTTCTCAAGACATCTACATCATTAAGCAAAATAAAATCCCACATTAGCCATCTTCAAAAGTGGTTGTCTTTTTTTAAATTTTAAATTTACCACTTCTCTGTCAGAGAGAAGTAGAATGTTCCACCTATTCTCTTTTGAGTTCATGATTTATCATTTCATTATTAAAGCTCTAAGATAATTTTTAAAGATTAAAATTGTTTTTCTCTATGATAGTCTTATAAAATAATAGTTATAGTTAACATTTATATAATATTTATTATGTGCCAGGCACTTTACTTTACTATTGTTATTGTCTTGTTTGATTCTTACAACATCCCTGAAAAGTAGGTTCTTTTTAATCACTAATTTACAGGAGAGGATACTGAGGCAAATAGAGGCTAACTGACTTCCCCAGGATTACATAGTTAGGAAGTGGCTGAGGCCAGATTTTAATTCAGATCTTCCTGACTCCAGGCCTCTACTGTATCAACCATAAAAAATGTTATATTTAAAGTATTCATAAAAGAAACTACCTCTTACAACCAGAGAGCTAAATAAAAATATAAATAATCCACCAGTCATCTCCTAGAAAACAAAACACAAAATTAACCTCCTCTCCTCCTCCCTCCCAGGACCTTTATAGACAAAAGTTAGTTCTTTCAAATCAAAGATAAAATACTATAAGCATTCAGTAAGAAAGAAGTTAAGTACTGATAAGAAAAAGAATCATACAAGATACAGAAACCACCAATGTAAAGGAGCAGAGACTTTGGAATTTGGGTTTCCAAAAATTAAAAGATGTATAAGTTTACAAACAAAAATAACTTTATTTTTGGTAGGAGGAGGAAGAGTATAAATATCATAAGGGAGAAATCAACTTTTTTTTTTATTGAAATAGAGGACTTCCAAACATTTCTGATTAAAAGATTACTGCTGCAGAGAAACTATGAAATATAAACACAGGAGTATTTAGTGACACCCCCTCCCATCACTAAAACAAAAGTCTTCTCCCCACATTTTTTGCAGGCTATCTACAGATTCTTTCAATTATCACTTTGCCTTCCATGATTCTAAAGTTTGGGAAAGCCTTCTTTTATTAATTCTTTTATTATGATGTTCAGGCTTTTTGGTTTGCTATGCTCTTCCTTAAATTGTCTCTTTATCTTGTCTTCAAGATCAATATGCTTTTATCAAATAGATGCATCTCTTCTTCAAGATTATTTTTCTCTTTGGTATTTGTATTTGCAATCAATTATCCTCTTTTTTGTTTCTTTAGTAAGACTTATTACCAATTCACATTTTCCCATTTTGCCAATTATTTTTGCTTTCCCTCCATAAATTCTACTCTCACAATTCACATTATTTTAAAAATCAGTCAGGAACAGAATTGTGTTTCTATAGTTTTCTCAAAATCCATGGGATAATCTAGGTATTGAGTAAGGTATTAACTAAGTTCCCTCTAATTTGTCTATTCATGGATGCCTGACCTCATTTATTAGCTCTAAAGCCATATTTTCTTTTCTGTCAATATTTTCATTATTAACTTATAGGTAATTTAAATCTTTTTTTTTTTAACCTTATTTTCCCCTATTTCTTATTCTCTGACTTCCTCCCATTTGATAGTCCCTGGGCACTGGGTACTGGATCACAAAGTGCCTCAGCTTCTTCCTATACTTCCCATGCTAGGCAATCTACGATTTACCAATCTGGGTCTCTATCCCAAGTGACTTCTAGAGAGAATAGAACTGGCCCTAGATACTGAATGAGTTCCTTCAAGTCCCACATATATGGTGTCCTATTCATTCCTTGGTTTCTCAATCCTGGAATGGCAAAGTACTGTCACACTAGTGCTGTTACATTATGAGTAAAATATCTATTGTTTAGAGTTTGGATCTCCAAGACTCTGGGAGAACAAAGGGTCAGGGTAGGAGGCTGAGTTCAATTTCAAACCTACATTTATGTCCTTTCCCTTTTTTTCTGTTCCTCTGTTTTCATGTAGAAATCTTTTCCAGCATAGAACACTGATAGAGTTCAGGCTAATAAGGGCTCAGCAAATTTCTACAGTTTGGAGTTTAGAATTTTTGTTGGTAGAGGGATAGGGGTGGGGGGTAATTACTAATGAATTAGGCATTAGTATACAGAATTTTAAAGCATTCTGAAGTATTCCTAGTATCATAGACCAAAGGCATCAAATACATAACCCCTGCCAGCTGCTTTGCAGACTCCAACACTCCTAAGTGCAGCCCAAACCAGATTAAAATGTAATTTAAAAACATTTGACAAAACAAATAAAAATATAAAAGAACATAAATAATATTAATATGTTGTTTTCAAAGTCAATATGTGTCTCACAAGAATCCCTATATATGGTTTAGTGAGTTCCATTTGTATTTGAGTGTGATACAACTTCTCTTCACTATGGAGATGGCCAAAGTTACTTTATTTTTGATGCATAATTTCTGTTGTGGACATTTGAGGAGTCATGAGATTCAGAGAAAAAGGTCTAAAAGAGATAACTCAATCTTACTGATCACACGACCTGGGAGTCTCTAAATACAAGCTTCAAAAGAAACATTAAAAGAAAAATATAATTGGGCTATCATAAGGGAATAAACAAAAATTAAATGTTTATAATCTAAAAGAGAAAAATTAAACAAGTATCACCTTAGAATCATAATATCATCAGGACTCATAGAGGGAGTTAAGTTAATTGTATCTTAAAAGGAGGAAGAAAATGAAAGGAAAAAATACACTAAGGCTAAAAGGAGGAAAGAAAGATCAGGGGAAATGATCTAAATAATTGGGATGTGCAAGTAGAATATCATTCAAACAAAGAAAAAGGGGTAAGGGAAGTGGGCAGCACTTGAATCCCACTTTCATCTGAACTAGTCAAACAAGAGAAGATAAACATACACAAAGAGTTGGGGGCAGAAATACATTTCACTCAACAGCTAAAAAAGAAGGAGAAAAGGAAGAGGGAACAAAAATGAAGAATAAGCAAAAGGGAAGAATAAGTAAAACTAATTCTAACTATGGAGGGTATATCAAAAGGAGGGAGTTTAAAAGAAAAAAAAATATAAGGCAATAACCTATGGTTGGTCTCTGGAGAGAGAAAGAAAAGACAAACCAGGAAGACGAAGCAGAGTCCATCAAACTGTGAGACTAGGAAATAAAAAGAGGATAAAGCATAAAAGATTAAAAGAGGTGAAAGGGGAAGGAATGGGGAAACACAATTATTTTGACTATCAATGTTAATGGGATAAATTCATTCATAAAAGGAAAAAATGACAATAGAGTAGATCAGAAAGCAGAATCCAACAATATATTGTTTATAAAATAAATAAATAAAAAGACACACTGAGTTAAAAAAAAATAAAGGTCTGGAACCTGAAGTAAAAAAGGAGTATCAGCAATGTTCTCAAAAAAAGACAACAGCAAAAACAGAAAAAATTGAAATACACAGGAAATCAATATTATGATGAAAGGTACCATAAATGATAAAATTAATATTATTACTATACATATATGAACAAATGGCATAGCATCTTAATTTAAAGGAAAAGTACATTGAGTTACAGGGAGAAATTGAGAGTAAAACTATAATCAAAGCTGGCTAGACAAATCTAACTAAAAACAATCAGACCAGAAGCATCCAAAGAAAAGTTAAATACAATAGAGCTCTGATTAGTATTGAATAGAAATAAAATATACATATTTAACAACTGTATGGTACTTTTATAAAAATTGACCATATATTAGAACAGAAATTTCATTAAAAATGTAGAAAGGCAGATATATTAAAACATTTCATCAAACATAATGACAAAAATTATATTTAATAGGGAGACTCTGAAGAAACAATGAAAATTTGTGAGACAAAATAATTTAATTGTAAAAAATTGGTCAAAGGACAAATCCTATAAACAAAAGATGATTTTAATAAAGATTATGACAATAACAGTACTGGTTAAGAAGTAGAAAGACTGATCTATGGAATAAATCAGGGATATAATATACAGAGAAAAAAATAACCAAGCACAATAGCTTAGTGTTTGATAAATGCGGAGAGTCCACATAATGGACCAAGAACAAAACAAACAAAAACTGTTTTAGTTTTCAGGGAAACTGAAAAGTAGTCTCACAGATTAAAATAAGTATAGACCAATATTTATCTCACAATATACCAAAATATACTCTCAATGGATACATAACTTGGACATAAAGGGTGACATAATAAACAAATTAGAAGAGCAAGGAAGAAATGATATTTCAGTTCTAAGACTAGGGGAATAATTCATGACTGTAAGTATAGAAAAGATCAGTAAAAATAAAATGGAAAATTCTGAGTATAAAATGTTTTAAGTTTTTACAAAAACCAAAAACCAATGCAAGTAACTTGGAAAAATCTTGACAGCATGTCTCTCTGACTATATACTACTTTCTAAGATATTATAGGGAAACTATTGAAATCTATGAGAGTAAGGACCATCCTTCATTTTATAAGTGACCAACGAATATGAACAGGAAGCTTTTTAAGGAAGAAACCTAAGCTAGCAACATATGAAAAAGCTGTTTTGTGTTTAAAAACTGTTTTGAATTATTTAGATTTTAAGCAAATTTGAGGTTCCACCATTAAATCTGTCATATTGATAAATTGGTAGATAGGGGTAAAAAAGAAAATGACAAATGCTGGAGGGGCTGTGGTAAAACATATATATTAATGTACTGTTGGTGGAGCTGTGAACTCATCCAGTTCTTTTGGAAAGCGATTTGAAACTATACTCAAAAGTTAGTAAACTCTACTAGACCTATTAAACAAAAGAGAACAAAGAAAGAGGAAAAGAATATATGTACAGAATGTACATATGTACAGAAATATTTATAGTAATCCTTTTTTATGGTGACACATAGGGAGATTTTCAATTAACTAATGGAGTATTCTAAAATTGTAAGAAGATATCAGAACACGATTCAATTTAATTTGTTATAGTGTGTGTATAGGGTGTGAGGGAAGAGGGAGAGGTGAGAGGGGGAGAGAGAGAGAGTGGTTGTAGAAAGGGAGGGAGAAAGAAAGGAGGGAGGGAGGGAGAAAGAAGAAAAAGAGAAAAAGCTTTGTTAGTATTTTATAAAGGGGGGTGTCACAAAAGCCAATATTGTGTATCTAGAAGTATCTGTATACCGAGAAAATGAAAAATAAGAAGATACTAGAGAAAGTTGAAGTAGAAGGTCCAGAAAAAGTACTATAAGGAAAAGGAAATAAAGTTAGGGAAAAAAATGATGATAGGTAGAAGAATAGAAATTTGAGATACACATACATCAGATTTTGCTTCTCAAGATGCTGCTTAATGGAGAAAAACAAAAAGCCGATAATAATAGATCAAATTTCAAGTGTGTTCCTTTTGAAAATTTCTATTCCCAAATTCAATTCATTAGAAGCCATAAAGGAATAATTGTCTCATTTAAAAGTCTTATATATTTTCAATGTCCAAGAAAACACATGAAAATAATGGGGAAGCTTAGCCCTTCGGGGTGGGGTAGGGGCAGGGCAGTCAAGGCAATGCAATGCAAAAATATGAGGGTGGATGTTTCACAATCTAGGGAGATGTGCTTTCAGGTTTGGCTAAGTATCCTGTTTGCACAGTAACATTTTCTTCTGTAAGGAGTTCCAACCCAAAGCACAGAAGCCAAGGAAGTTCATAAGGGCCTCTTGCAGAGCTTATACTTAATGCCTCTTATTATGCTTCTGTTCTGCAGGCTGGCAAGTGCCAGCACCACACTAAAAAAATGTCCATTTTCCTTCTCTTTTCAAAATTACAACCTATTTTGCAAATGACAAAATAGAACAGGGCTTGTGTATTGGAAAGATGTATTCTTAGAAAAACACTGACTTTCATTGCCAGAACTTTTTGTTCAGGTTTCAGGTCTTCCCCTCCTTCTCTGTTCCCTACCTTCTTGAATATTCCCCTTCCTCCTTTCATCCCCATCACTTTTTTTATAAAAAAAAAAACTTCCATTAAATTAGAATAAGGAAGGCATTTTTTAAACAGCTAATTTCTTTAAAATTCTTTTTCAATGCTTCATTTTTGAGCTTGAATCTTTTCCCCACCTTTAAAAAATCCAAATGTTGAAAAATTCGCCTTACCTACCTCAAAACAACCAGGACTACAGTATACTCAATAAAGAATGTTTGAGAACATATTTATTTAGGACCTGACTCAAAATCTACAATTCCTCAGTGTTTTGGCTCTATGTCATATATAAAAGAAGCATTAACTACTTTAGAGTACTTTAAACCCATGTTCTAGAATTTGCAAGGGAACATTTTGCTCAAGAGGAAACAGTCCCATACTAGATTACAAGAACAAGGATAAGTTTATCATTTCACTCCTTAGCATCCATATCACTGAGTCAATGACCGTTTTCTTCTTGGTCCTTAAGTCTTAAATAGATAGTTTTCATATACATCTGACATTAAAGAGAAAGACCCTCATGGCAAAGGCTTTTTAAAGAGTGAATTAAAATGAAATAAGACCAAAATAATCATACTGTTACCTCTCCAATCATATAGGATATACTTTGATATTTAAAGAAACTCCTGAATTAACAAGACTAAAATGAAGCCTAAATAAGTGGAAAATCCTAGCCCAGAATAATGATTCCCCATGTAATGCCAGAGAAACTGAAGCAAGATAGAGATTAGAGAATATTTAATATTTTATTTTGAAAGGGAGAGATTTACTGGGACTAAATGGATCCATGGTTTGGTTCTAGGACTGAATGAGACTATTGTCTCCAAGAATCTAGCAAACAATGTGAGTTCTCAATGACATATATACATGTGGCTCACATACAGGGGGTACACCAGGGCAGGGGTGGAGTCAGAGTACTAAGATCTTGATAAGATGGTATCTGATATTCTGATAGATTGGGATGAGGAGAGGCATTCTGATATTCTAAAACATAAGATCTTTTATCTTTATCAAATATTCTGGTGAGTAAGAGGAAGGGGTGGTTGCAGGATTGACCAGAACAATTAGGTCACAATTCAGGGAAACTGAGGCAGAACAATTTAGGGAAACTGAGTCAGGACAATAAAAGAGAACTGTAGCATAACACCCAACTCTTGTCCCCAGAATTTCCTCTTCCCAAAAGACAGAAAGGGGAGAGAGAAGGTGAGTCAGAGCCCAGGGTCTACTTAAAACTGCACATTTAACTAAGGAATGTGGAGTAATAAAATCTGTTGCTCCTTATTTGCCTCCTGTAAAAGCCCCATCCTGACTTTTTTGTAAAAACTATATCCTGACTTTTACCTGTTTTCTACCTTAAAAAACAATACCTTCCTAAAAGACATTCAGTCTCCTTACCTGAATGAAAAGACATGCTCCCTTCTCCCTTATCTGTACTTGATCTCCACATATAGGCTATTAGTCTGCTAACTAAAGACCCCAAATTCCCCCTAAAGACCCCAAAATATAAGCTCTCCAAATTTTCTTATACTCTACTAGACTATCTTAGTGTTTTGCCACCGTTCTCTTTTATTGTCCTGACTCAATTTCCCTAATTATCCTGACCAGTTCTGTTTCAGAACAATTTTATAATTGTTTATAATTGTCTGCTCAATCCTGCAAAACCTTGCCTGATTATGTCGTCCCATCTCCAGAGGCTCACCCTACCCTGTCAGAGATCCATTTCCGCTCTCAGCACCCTAACTCCGCCCTTGCCTCAGTCTACCCCCTGACTCTAAGCCATGTGTATATAGGTCATTGAGAACTCACATTGTTTGCTGGATTCTTGGAGACGATAGTCTCATTCAGCCCCGGGACCAAACCATGGATTCATTTAAAGGTCCCAGTAAATCTCTCCCTTTTAAATAAATTATTAAATATTTTCTAATCTCTATCTTGCCTCAATTTCTCCAGCATTACATTTTGGAGGTCCCATCAAGATGTTAGAAAATGAGGGCAGGATTAGAGAATAGAGACATTCAGGTCCCTGTCTTGGGTCTAAGAATGGTTGGGGAATCTGGGTTCTTTACTTGGAGAGGCTGGCCCTCTGGATTTTTTTTTTTCCAGAGCCTCTGGGAAAGAGCAGTTTTCAGCCACAATGCCTGATGGTGGACACCTCCATTTAGCTATGGAAGAATCTGGTCTGAAACCCCTGCAGGGTAAGTTTTCTGTCTAGTCTGATTGCTAGCAAATCTGGTCCCCAGAAAAAGTTGGGCTGACGAGCCATACAACTCTGGGAAATGCCAGTAAGATGGCATTATCTGGTTTTGAAGTACTTTGGGTACCTCAGTACCTTTTGGTACTATTTGGTTCTGAGTACCTTTTGGTACTATCTGGTTCTGAGTACCCTTTGGGTACTTGAGTACCTTTTGGTACTACCTGGTTTTAATTTGGGCATTCTCTGTGAAGGCAGAGAAATGTACCAAACTGGGAGGGAAGACTCTGGAGCTGACAACTTCCCTCAGGGCTATTCTTTCCAGATAGTGCCTGCTCTGTGTGTTAAATGTTTTGACTGCATAGTCTATGTCTGTGTGTTCTGTGTGACTTGTTTGTCTGTCCTGTTGGTTCAGAGCTTTGCTAAATTAAGAAATTTGGAATTGGTTATTTCAATGTTGCAACTGTACTTAGCATAAAATTTGATTGTGATTTTAAACTTTTTAACCTGTTGTACTAATTTGTGAGTAAAAGGAACAAAAAGGCAGACAGTTTTTCCTTGAAGCAGGTTTTCAGAGCCTGCTAGAGTAAAGGGTAATAAAACCTTATCTGACTGAAACTCAGGCTGGAGAAAACATCTGATTAGGAATTTTAGATTGATTCTGAAATTGTGGGAAATAATTTTACTACTGCCTTTGCATGCCAGATTTGTTCTGAGTATTCTTTTGGGCAGTTTTAAATTGTGGGAAATAATTTTACTGTTGCCCATGCAGGCTAGATTTAGTTGTCTTTGAATGTAAGATCTTAAGAACTTGTTGGAGTGAAGTTCTGTTAATTTACCTGAAAGGGGTCACATGCCTCTAATTAGGCAAAGAAAGGTCTGACTTTTCTAAAGGCTACAAGTCTGGCCAAAATTGGAGCTTAGGAAAAGTCCATTGGAAATAATGGCATGTGGAATCCTCCCTCCCTACCCCCCACTGTTTTCTGCTACCTTAAAGGTTGGATGGGGTAGGGATATTTTGTCTTCAAAGGTCAAGATTAAACTCACCCCCCCACTGCTCTCTGCTACTTTAGCTATGGAGTACCTAGTCAATCCTGGGGGGCAGTTTAGCTCACCTTCCCTCCCCCCTGTCTCTTTGGAGGTAGAGTGGGGGGAAAGGCAGCCATGTGGAAGTGTGTTCCAGCCTCTTTCTGCAAAGGCTTGACTTTAGCAAAAGATTTCAAGAGATAGGCCCCCTTTTAACTTAATTGACTGATCTATAATTTGGTAGGGCTATTTCTAAAAGTTTAAAAGATATTTTTAAGAATCTTTCAGATTCTTTTTTGTAGAATTGGGTATTCTGTATAAGTTTAATTGATTGTATCCTGAGGTTATGTCCATCATTTAAAGGGCTTCTGAAAAGAATAGTTTTTTTCTTTTCCTTTTGAAAATGTTTCTGTTAAATATGAAAGATAACTTGTGAACTTACTGAAACAAATTTATTACTGTTATCAATATGAGGTTATGGTATTTCTAAAAGTTTAACAGTTTTAAGAAGCTCTTGGATTCTTTTATGTGGTATTAGAATATTCTATATAGGATATTCTAAGTTTTAATTGATTGTATTGGGTCATCCTGAGGGCATTTAAAGGGCTTCTGAAAATAATATCATTTTGTCCTTTTGAAAATGTTTCTGTTATGGACAATATGTAATTTGGAATATTTGTCTCTGTATTGGGTATTTTTAAAAAGCAAACTAATTTGTATATATAATGTTCACTTATAGAAACATTTACTTAGATATGAAATAAGTGAAATTACTGAGACAAATTCTTACTGTTATAAATATAAGGTTATAGTAAATATCTATTTTGGATTTATCTGAAACTTCAATTAATAGAATTTGTTATTGGAAGTAAAATTTCTTGGGCTTATAGTTAATGCTATTTGGGAGTTTTTAAAGCTCCACCCTCTGACAGTTAGTGGGACAATTAACTGGAGTAAAAATGAATTAAAGTTATTTTATCCTGTTTTACTGAAAATTAAGTTTTAAATGCTTATGTTATAGTTATGTCCCTACATTTTTTTCTCCTGTAACTAATTTCTATAATCAGAGCAAAGGTCAATAGAAACTGTTAATGCAATTCAATTATGTCATACCTTGCTATTTCTGGTTATATGTTATCATTATACTAAATCCTTGGGCAAATAAGTATTTAGTATGATCATTTATCTGTTATTGGATATTGTATCTGTAGATATTCAGGTTTTTAAAGGTTTCTAAATAATGAGAGGACAGTTAGTACAGTGAGACCTAACCACTATCTATTTATGGGGCCTGTTCTGTGAAGAAAATCTATTAATCTGCTGACCAATTTATACTGGCCTCTTCACATTTTTTATCAGTCTGTTCTCACTTTATTTGTTAGATTTGTGTTTTTTTGTTCTAGATTTTGGTTAAATTACAGGTATTGACTTGCTTCTGGGACCTAGATCAGTTTTGATTGTCAGCACACCAGGCCAGACTACATGTATCCTCTGCATGGACTGAGAGTCTCCTATCAGTGTCCAGCCTGAAACA
The DNA here is from genome assembly GCF_902635505.1 of Sarcophilus harrisii. Lineage (NCBI taxonomy): Eukaryota > Metazoa > Chordata > Mammalia > Dasyuromorphia > Dasyuridae > Sarcophilus > Sarcophilus harrisii. The sequence goes on from NC_045426.1 coordinate 245,904,373, forward strand.
GTTTTGAATGAAACTTTGTCCCTTACCCCTGGTGGAATGATATAGGGAATTTAGGAACCCTGATTGAGTCATCTATTGCTGTGTATTTAAAATTTGGGATGAATTTGTTAAACTATTTAACTATTGCTGTATGTTTGAGGAATTATTAGGAAACTTACTGTATTAGTCTGTTATGTATAGGAATTTTGATTCACTCTTGGGATTTATATGTGGAATGGTCATTTGATAATTCTTTTCTGTGAGAAAAAAAAAAAAGAGAGGAAGAAACTGGTTGAAACTGGTTAGGAAATTGGGGAAACTGATGTATTTTTCTTAGGCACTTCTGCCCCCTATCTCACTAGTTCAGATTGAGTTGGAAATTATTTAAACAGTCCTTTTCATTTTTATTCCTTCCTTAAAATTTACTGAAAATTTGCCGGTTATGCTTTAACTTTGAAATCCCTTATTTTGCTAGAATTTCCCTGTCAGACTCAGTTTTTGGAAGAAACTGGTCTTTGCCATAAGTCTTTGCATTTTTCTAGTTTTAGTTTGATTTATTTGCTTTACATAGGGTTAGTCAAAATTATGGTGCTAAGACCTTCTAGAGGAAGGTAATTCAATGATTTGAATATTCAGAAGAGAGAAAGTGTGGAATGTTATGCCACAGTTCTCTTTTATGGTCCTGACTCAGTTTCTCTAACTATTTTGTCCCAGTCCTGCCTCGGTTTCCCTAATTGTTCTGTTTCAGTTTATAATATCTGCTCAATCCTGCAAAACCACTCCTCCCTCTTAATCATCAGAATATTTGATAAGGATAAAAGATCTTATGATTTAGAATATCAGAATGCCTCTCCCTATCCCAATATGATATCAGAATATCAGATACTGTCTTATCAAGATGCCTCTCCCCATCTCCAGGGTTCCTCCCCCCATTATATCATCCCATCTCCAGTGGCTCACCCCACCCTGTCAGAGTCCCATTTCCATTCTCAGCACCCTGACTCAGCCCCTGTCTCAATCTACCCCCTGAGTCTGAGGCATGTGTATATAGGTCATTGAGAACTCTCATTGTTTGCTGGAATGTTGGAGATGATAGTCTCATTCAGTCCTGGGACCAAACCATGGATCCATTTGGTCCCAGTAAATCTCTCCCTTTTAAATAAATTATTAAATACTCTCTAATCTCTATCTTGCCTCAGTTTCTTTGGCATTACATTAGAAACTACTCTTTTCAGGTATAGAATAATAAAGTATTTTATGACTATAAGAGAATCTCTTTGAATTCTTTTAAACTATCAAACTTCAACAAATACTTAAGAAAGACTTAAATTAATACCAGTTTAGTGTGTCACTATAAATTTTGCTAGAAGAGTTCTAGGTCCTCCTTTATTTTAGTTCAGTTAGGAGGCAGCAGTAAATGATATACATTCATATCTTTTTTTTTCTTTTAAAAATAAGTTTTAAATGATGACTATATATGCCTTGAGATGGGAGGGGGGCATTGATATTTTTCAGATGGAGTAGGGGAAAAAGGACTAGCTGATTATATAGTGAAATGATGGGGATGAACAATGGAAAAACCATGTGTTCCACTAGGTGGGTGGATATGAATGAAAGGGCACAGGAAAGGGAAGCAAAAATAAGAAAGCATGAATGTGAAGCATGGGTGTGACTTTGGATACACAAAGTTTTCTAAAACTAAGCTGGGATGAGTGACCAAAAAGTCCAGTCAGGGACCACTCTTTCATTCTTCCACCCTTGCTGCTTACTCCTTCTATTTTCTCTCTCTCTCTCTCTCTCTCTCTCTCTCTCTCTCTCTCTTCAAGGCAATCTAACATACAGATATTCTCTTGAATAATCTGAGAAATGATTCCCAAGTTGCAAAAAATAACTATCTAATTACCTCTGATTCTCCGCACCTTTCTCCATGGGCTGGCTTCCCCTCTATTAAAAAAATTAGATAAAAGTATTGTAAATGATGGTTTAATTTATCAGTAGTATCAAGTAGCATAGAAAATGCTAATATGTATTTATTAAAACCAAGTACAGCAGTCCACAGTAGTGATTGCAATCAGGGTGATTTTTTCTTTCCTCCTTCCCTTTCTCCCAACCGGTCTTGAGGGGGTCACAGAAGGGGAAAAAGAAAGGATTGAGATTTAAATCCTGGGTGGAAATTTCTGTACCCTGGGGAGCAGGTGAAGAAAGGAGCTGTGGAATGACTAGACCTCTTTTGTTCTCACAAAACTGCTTTTGGCTCTATCCCCAAGGACTGTACTCTGCTTTTATACCCTTATCCATTCATGCCTTGCAAAGGGATCTTATTTACTTTGTTTAGATTTTCCAGATTTGGGTTACAAAATGAATCCCGTATCCTTGCCAGACTTTGCTTGAAGTCCTCCTTCTTCCCTACCTTTGCTACTTAGAACCCAAAATACTGGCAGAAGTTCCTTCAAAGTCACCAGCATCGCTAAAAACCTGAACTGTTTTGTATGCTTATATTCATTCTAGTACTCCAGATCTTGGTATGATCCTACAGAGTTTCCATGACAACCTCTCTATGAAAGGGGAGGAGTGATCTAATCCAGGTCACAGGTGGATTTCAATTTGCATTGTTATAGAAAATACCCACATTGATGAAATCACTGATTCATTGAAATATCAGAACAAATAGCAAGCAGGAGGGAATTCCTAAGTAGGTCTCTAAAATTTGATGAAGAATAAGGGACTTTGAGGTAGCATAACTAAAATATAAGCCACTTAAGCACAGTATTAATATTAGGATGAGTTGAAAGCTAATTCTTAATAATAATACAAATAATACAAAGTGTCAATAATGCTTTAAGATTTATAATATCCATTTCTCCCTAAAACAGCAAGAGAGAGGTTTTATAAACTATACTGCTTTCATTTTCAAGATTAAGACCCTGAGGCTCAAAAAATGTAAAGTGATTTATCCAAGCTAGTAAAAGACCAAGTTAGGACTTGAACAAGAGATTTATTATTCCATTGTTTTGCAAATTCAAGTCCCATTGCCAAAGCAAAATGTGAATATTGAAATAATTGTATACCCAATCATCCCCCCTTAGCTTCTTCCAAAAAAAGAGAAAACTTAAACAAAATTACCCTTTGATCAGCTAATTCCATTTAAAAATATGTATGTTTATAAGTAAGGATGTGCTAGTAAGTAAGCATTTAGCAACCAGCTTTCCAAGAAAAAAAAAGAAAGCAAAATGCACTTTTAAGTTTGATCTGTGTTATTAACATTTTCTCCATTACTTTCCTAGGTCCAGATAATTATTAAAACAAAACAAAACCAAAAATCAAGCTCTGATTTATAGCACTTGCCAATTTCCAGAATGTAAATACACTGAAAATTCAACAATTGGCTCTTACAGACTTGCTCCAGCTCGCCATTGTCTAGGTGTTCAGATCGACTGTTGTCACAGTTCTCTTTTATTACCCTGACTCAGTTTCTCTAATTATCCTGACTCAGTTTCCCTAAATTATCCTGCCTTGGTTTCCCTAATTGTTCTGCCTCAGTTTATAATTGTTCTGTTCAGCCATCCCTCCCTCCTAATCATGATGATCCAGATAAAGAGAAAGACCTTCCAGTTTAGGCATCAAAAGAATGTTGGGTGCCTCTCCCCATTCTGTAATCCCAATTATCATATATTCCCCCCTGCCTTCCCTCACCCTGTTAGAACTGGATTGTTAGTCCTGTGTTCCTGCTATCAGCATTCTGACTCCTCCCCTGCCTCGGTCTACCCTCTGCATCTGAGCCACGTGTATATATGCCATTGAGAATTCACATGGCTGGATTCTTGGAGAGGATAGTCTCATTCAGCTCTGGGACCAAATCATGGATCCATTTAGTCGCAATAAATCTCTCCCTTTCAAATAAAATATTAAATACTGTCTAATCTCTATCTTGCCTTAGTTTCTCCGGCATTACAGACAATTCTGAGAAGTTTACAAAGAGAATGATGTGATCTATGATATGGGTTTGTCACCAAATGATGGCAGAAACCCCAAAATTTGGGGTTCAGTCATGTGAAGAAGTCACAATGACTATTCTCTTTGGCAAAAGGTAGATTTATTTAGGAGAATAGATTACAGACAAAATGAAGGTGTATAACAGACACCGGGAATGGTAAATGTAAAATAGAGTGGAAGAGCATAGGAAAGACAGTTCCTCAATGGAACTCACAATACTCAGGAGCATCCCATGAGATTGGAGCATGTCTTTAGCTGGCAGGCTAAATCCTGAAAGGGATTTAGCACTCTGTAACTAGCTATAAAGAGGAGAAGTGGGATTGGGCAGCCTAGTGGATTTAGGGGAGATAACCCATGGTCTAGGGGAAGGGTAAAGACACCACAAGGAGGAGTGCCATGGGGGGCTGGCCCAAAGGAAGGCAGCAGCAAAGCCATGGGCCCTAAATTGTTTTATAGGGAAATTTTAGCCTCAGGGTCTTGACCTAATTTAGATTTCTGACTGGATTACTTTTAGAAGGTGGGATCAAGGAAATAAACTGAACTCCATCATCAGAACCTCTTCCTGCTTGCCTAAGGAATTAATTTATCAATTTCTTTGGTAATCACACCGAAAACCTCTTCAAGATCACAGAGCAGATATTTGACTCATTTAACAGTTTACTACCAATTACAGGACATGACTTTCACTTCAAGGTGTGAATTCAGCAATAAAACAGAAGACCTAAGTTCCAAGGAACCACTTTTCTCAACTCATGGGAAAATGGAAAGAAATGAACAAGCAATTATTTTGCTATTCAGTAACATCTGACTTTCTGTCTAAACTCATGTTCATTGGTTCCATGACACTATCTATCCATCTTATTCGCTGTCATTCCCTTTTCTGTTTGCCTTCAATCTTTCCCAACTTTAGGGTTTGGGGTTTTTGTTTTTGTTTTTTTCTGAGTCCCATATTTAAGCCTCAGCAATTTTAATCTTCATAGTCATTTCAGGTAAAAAGCCTAATCTCATCTGCATCTCCAGATCAGGAAATAATAAAAAAAAAAACTTTAGTAGCTTCCTTAGTGATTCAAAAGCAAAGCCTGGAACCAAATATAGTCTTGTGTGGTCAGGGAGCATATTTGAGTGTTCCTATTGTTTCACTTCAATAGCTATAGGAGCTGGGTGAAGTTTTGGTTCAAGGTGGGTTTTTTTTGTTTGGGGTTTTTTTTTTGAGACATTTAGACTTTGGATTTTTCTTATTGTTCAATAAAAAAATGTCTCTGAATGAAATTTAAGTATATTATTGTGGTTAGTTCTAATTTTTTTGTTCATGATTCAGTCTTTTTTATTTCTAGTGCAAATTTTTATTTCAAATTTTATTTCAACAAGCTCAACATGTCTAAAACAAAACATATTGTAGAGGTTCACAAGGAGACCCCAAAAGGTTGGGGTCACAGATCAGTGTCATGAGGTGTCTTAAAAAATTTGCAGCCTTGAACCCATATCCAAGTCAAGGAGCAAAGTTTATTGTAATTGTAATGCCAATTGTAGGGGGCTAAATTCCAAAAGAATTTAGCCAAGAACCAGGAGCAAGAAGGTAAATTTATAGGAAAAAGAAAGATCAGGTGCTTCAGGTCACTGATATGCCAATTTTATGGCTTAGTGGTAGAATTGAGGAGTGGCGTTGAAGAGTGATTTGGTATGCACCTCATTATTATCATCATCATATTATTATAAGGATGTTTTTATTATCATCCTTCTAGTCACCCAGGATCACAATCTTGAAATCACCCTCAACCCTCCCTTTACACTATCTATACCTTAGTGGCCAAGTATGTTTGATTCTGTCTCATCACCTCTTGCAATAGCCTCGCAAAAGATTCCCTATCTTAAGTCTTTTCTTTCTCTAAACAAACCATGATCTATATCACTGACAAAGGGACATTCTTGAAGCCCAGCTTTTTCTGTCACTCCTCTACTCAATAAATTCTAATGGTTCTCTTTGCTTCTGGAATCAAAATATATATTCTTTGGTTTTTCATTTGAAGGCCTTCACAAACTGGTTCTCTTCAGCTTTCCAGACTTAGTATTTAACTTAGTATTTAATGAAGGGAGATATGTGTGTGTATATATATAATTTATATAATATATATAATAATCCCCTTATTATTTAATAATCATAGCCAAAATACTGGATTTCTTGCTATCCTTCACATAGGACACTTCAGTTCTTATCTTTGCTCTTGCACAAACTGCCTCCTATTCCTGGAATGCATTCTTTCTTCATATGAATTTCTTATTTCCTTCAAAGTGCAGTTCAAATCATCTTCTACATAAGTTTTTCATGGTTTTTTCCCTATCCCAGACAAAAAATTTTTACCATTTTTGTTTTGTATATGTAACAAATATGAAGATTCACTTTACCCGAAGCTCCTCTCCTTGGAGAATATCTTCTCAATTGGCTCAAACTCTCTCCACTTAGGTTCTACTCCATTGTTAGATGCCATTAACTAACGAGCAATTCTGTTCTGTTTCACCAGATAATGGTGAAAAAAAGCCCAGACAGGAGAGCCAATTCACTGAGAGAACAGCTCAAGAGAGTCAGACAGATGTTGGTCAAGACCAATAGAAGCTGCTGCCAATTCCAGTTCTGCCAGTGGAATTACTTAAAAAGACTGTCATTCATCATGGGGTTAATAAACCAAGAATAGTTACAAAACATCCATTTATGCTCCAGTCTATTCAAGATACTTCTAACCATCACATCACAACAGAATCATTAGCTCTTATTCTCTTGAAAACAGGTTCAACCAAGCTTGTCCATATCAGTGAAAGAAGCAGCATTTGGGAGAATCTGTACCTGTGCCAGTTTCCCATTACACATGCGTGTAGTTTCACTTGATAGAATGCATGTTTCTTGGAAGCAAGAGATGTTTCATTTTTGTCTGTATTCCTAGTACCTAATATCATGTCTGGTAAATCAATAGTATTATGAATGTAACACAAGGCACTTAATACCAAGGTTAAGGCACCTTAACCACCAAATCCAATGACCTTTTCTCATTCCTCATCTTTCTTATTCTCTCTTCATCCTTAAACACTGTTGATCACTCTGTTTTCAATAATCTCTTCTTTGCTGGTTTCTCTCCTACTTGTAGAATCACTTTTTCTCTGTCTCGTTTGCAAGATCCACGCATTCCCACTAACCATGGTTAGCTAGGGCTCTATGCCAGATCCACTTTTCATCTTCTGATTTCATTGACTCCCATGGATGAAATTATTATCTCTGTACAGATGATTTTCAGGTCATTTACCTAGCCCTTACCTCTCTTTTCTAACCTCCAGATTCACATTTCTTACTATTTATTAGACATCTCTAACTGGATGCTACATAAATAACTTGAACTCAACATGCTTAAAAATGAACTGGTTATCTTTTCCCCCAAGCCCCTTCCCTCTTCCAAAATTTTTATTACTGTCAAGAACATTACTATTCTTCCAATCACCCAGATTCATTTTTTAGGTGTTAGTCTCAACTCTTCTTTCTCTTACTCTGTCATATCCAATCTGTATACTTACTGCATAGGATTGTTTTAAGGAACAGATGAAAAAATACATGTAAAGCCTTTACAATTCCATCTAGAAGTCAATTTTGAGATAACTTGCAACCCTGTGATTTGACATTTATATGAATTCAACACTGCTGTATCTTTGTAGTTTCAAAAGAATTGCTTAGATCAAAGCTAAAAGCAATCCCTGTCTTAGAGTGATAAAGATCTTTACATGGCAAATAGCATTTTATTCTTTTGCCTCCTGCAAAAGAAAGCACTCAGCTATCCCTGTTCGGTGACAGACCTATTTGAGTTCAACAGGGAAGACCCCTGGTAAAGTACAAAATGTTTATTGTAGCTTGCAGAAACACAGAGGCATTCTGCACATAACTGTGGATAAAATGCCTTTATTCATCCATGAACCCTCTCTCACAGCTCCTTGAAAATAACTTAACAATAAGAAGACACAAGAAGAAACCATGATAGATAATTTTTCAAGCATAGGAACATATAATATGGGACTAAGGAAGTGATCTAGTCAGGGACACTCTCATCGAGTCTTTTACCATATGACTGCAATGTCAATTGGATATATATGAATAAGAATTGAAGTCAGGATTAAGATTTCGTATACAACAAATGCAACTTCAGGCTGTATAACTTTGTAGGGAAATAGAAGAGCATTCATCAGGTGGCTCTGTCTCTTTTATTCCAAAGATGAAAGATGAATCAATCATGGACTGAGAAAATACTTTTTTTTTTCACTAGGGCAAGGGAATACTCATAGATCCAATGCAAACCATGTCCACAGCTATACAGTAAGAAAAGAGTAGAACTTAGCAGCAGTTGAATATTTCTGATCCTATTCTAGGATCCCAAATTTAGTTTGCAGACGTGAATTAGTGCTTGCAGCTAAGTAATCAAATAATGGAGCCTAAGAGTGAGTCTTGAATTCTATTATTCTGAAACTATAGAGGCTTCCACTTCACTGACAAGAATTGGGGCCAATAAGTGCCTACTGGAGATTTAACTAGGGGCAGGTCCATAGCTGTATTGCCTGCCTAAACCAAAATTTGATTCAGAATGTTGCTAAGTTCAGATTTACCCTCAATCAGACTATGGAAGTTTCCCTGAAAATTTATAGGTCCCCAGTCTAAGCAGCTTTTGAGATCTATGAAGAATACAATATCCAAAAACTGGAGAAAGCAGGCACAGGACCCTAGAGAATACAGTGACCCCCCAAAATGCAAAGGTTAATGGAAAGCCCCAATTTTTAAATTAAGCAATGATTAACATTTTAAGATACTCACAATAAAAAGCATACCTAAAGCACAAATTCAGAAGAGAAAAACTCCACAATATTTAGAAGCAAAGTCTTAAATTAAAATTCAGTGTGACTGGAAGTTGAACTATAATTCCTTGAATAAATGGAGCAAGAGATTTTTTTTAATTATAGAGAAAATGAAATCACTACAGGAATGAATTGAAAAAAATGATAGTACAAGCAAAAAGACTAGGAAGGAGAATTTACAACTTAGTACAAGAGACATAAAACTTTACTCAAATAACATATTCTCTAAATATTAAAATGGATCAAACATAATTGAATGACTTCACTAGACAAAAAAAAAATAAAGGAAAAAGAGTGGAAAAACACATAAGAAAATATGAGGTATCACATCAGAAATAACTTTCAAAGCAACTCAAGTATAAAAAAACTAAGAATCATTGGACTACCTGAAGATTATACATCTTCTCTGCCATCCCCTTTACCCTCCCTCCCCCCCCAAAAAGAGTCTGGAAACAATATTTCAATAAATATGAATAAAATGTCTCAGAACATTTGGAACCAGGAAACAAAATAAAAACAAAAAGATTTTACCAGTTACCTTTTTAAAAAAATCCCTAAATGAAAACTCCCCAAAACATTACAATCAGAATCCAGAACTTGCAGATCAACTTTAAAAGGCAAACAAACAAACAAAAAACAGTAACTGCAAATGTTCTCAAAGAAAGACTTCAAATTCTAAGGAGCCATAGTCAGGCTCATGTAAGATTTGGCAGCTACTAACATTAAAGGAGAAAATACTTGAAATACAATATTCCAAATGGCAAAAGATACAAGCTAATATCCAAGAATAACTTGTTCTCAGCATCACCGGATAGCCTTTCAGGGAACAATCCAACCTGCCAGGGATAAAGCTTTTAACTCATAACAAACCTGAAAGGTTTAAATTGCAAGCAAACTGATTTGCCCAATCTTGCAACTAGTAGGTTTCAGAAATGGAATCTGAATTCAGATCTCTTTCTTTAAAAAAAAACAAAAAAAACCCTTTTATTTTCAAAACATATGCATAGAGTTTTCAACATTCACCTTTGTAAAATCTTATATTCCAAATTTTTTTCTCTTCCCTTCCATCCACCTACTCCCCAGACAAGAAAGTAATCCAATATATGTTAAAACATTTGCAATTTTTCTATACATATTTCCAAAATCATCATGCCGCACAAGAAAAATCAAGTCAAAAAGTCAAGTAAAAAATGAAAAAGAAAACAAGATACAAGGAAACAACAACCAAAAAAGTGAAAATACTATGTTGTGATACATACTCAGTCCCCACAGCCCTCTTTGGGTGCCTATAGCTTTCTCCATCACAAGACCATTGGAACTAGCCTGAATCATCTCATTGTTGAAAAGTCATGTCCATTCTGAATTGATCATAACATAATTGGGTTATTGTTGTGTACAATATTCTCTCCTTCATTTAGCACCAGTTCATGTAAATCTCTCCAAGCCTCTCTGATATTATCCCACAGATTGTTTTTTATAGAACAATAATATTCTATGACATTCATATACCACAGCTTAGTCAGTCATTCTCTAACTGATGGACATCCACTCAGTTTCCAGTTTCTTGCCACTTCAAAAAGGGCTGCCACAAACGTTTGTGCACATGGGTCCTTTTCCCTTTTTAATTATCTCTTTGGGATATAAGCCCAGTAGACACTGATGGATCAAAGAGTATGCACAGTTTTGTCCTTTAGGCATAATTCCAAATTGCTCTCTAGAAGGATTGGATTGGTTCACAACTCCACTAACAATGTATTAGTGTCCCAGTTTTCCCATATTCCCTCTAACATTCATCATTAGCCAATCTGAGAGATGTGTGATGGTATCTCAGAGTTGTCTTAATTTGCATTTCTCTGAGCAATAGTGATTTAGAGCATTTTTTCATATGACAAAAAATGGTTTTAATTCTTAATATGAAAATTGTCTGTTCATATTCTTTGACCAATTTATCAGTTGGAGAATGACTTGTATTCTTGTAAATTTGAATGAATTCTCTATACATTTTAGAAATGAGGCCTTTATCAGAACTCTTATAATAAAATAAAATAAATTCCCTGTTTATTGCTTCCTTTCTAATATTGTCTGCATTGGTTTTGTTTGTGGGGTCTTTGAGTTTGTCAAACACTAGATTACTATAATCATTGACTATCTCTTTTGATTTGGAATCTAGAATTCTTTTTCACCATACTATAATACTTCTCCCAGAGTTAGAAATTCGAGAAACTAGTTCTACTTTGGCTGTTCTTGATTATGTAACATTGATCTGGAAATGACAAAATGACAAAAATTGACAAAATTGACCAAAAACTGACAAAAATTCCCCCAAAAGAGTAGACCTCTTTGAAGTAGATGGTGTACTTCCTCGTAAGGCTTGGACTAACTGCTTTGTGAGGGGAAATAGATTGCTAAAGACCCAGTGGTTGTTATTTAGTTGTTTTAGTCATGTCCAACTTTTCATGATCCCTTTTTGGCGTTTTCTTAGCAGAGATACTAGAGTAGTTTGCTATTTCTTTCTCCAAATCATTTTACAGATGAGAAAATTGTAGCAAATAGGATTAAGTGACTTACCAGGATCATTCAGCTAATTAGTATCTGAGGTCATGTTTGAACTCAACTCTTCCTAATTCCAGATCCTACTCTCTGTCCACTCTACCACCCAACTGCCCATAGGACTCAGGGTATTGTATTTCTTCTGAGACGAGGAAAAAAAAAAACTAACAACACATAACTATATTAGGTTAGAACTAGAGGATGGCATTTTCTGCTGTACAGGAGTTTAAAGGATTTACTTTCAGTTCTAATGGAAAGGTTGAGAAATATAATTTCTAAAACATCATTAGAGATTTAGAAGCCTAACAAGTGGCCTAACAAGCAGCCACTTGAAACTTTGCCAGAAGCTCTGTTACATTAGAAACACACCTATCAGAAAAAGATAATGATAAATGTTGGAGGGAAAATTGGGACACTAATGCATTGTTGGCAGAATTGTGAACTGATCCAACTATTCTGGAGAGTAATATGGAACTGGGTCTTTAGCAATCTATTTCCCCTCACAAAGCAGTTAGTCCAAGCCTTAAGAGGAAGTACACCGCCTGCTTCAAAGAGGTCTACTCTTTTTAGGGAAGCACAGTGGTCATTGACACTAACACACTGCATGTTTTCAGAAATACACGTAGAAACAATAATTTATACTATAGGCTTTACATATTTATTTCATTTTTTTAAATTCTGAATTTATCAACCACCAAAAAATACACCTCCCAAAAAAATTTCCTTATAAGAAATAAAATATAAAAAGATTATAGGCAAACCACTAATCTGTTACATGTCAGTTACTTTTCATCATGAACTTAATCTTTTTCTTTCTAAGCTGACATGATTATGTGCTTTTTCTCTAACAGTCCTTCCTTCTGTTTTCTTTTGTTCATTAAAAAAAAAATTTCTTCAGTGACTCTTTCTTGTTTTGTTTTGTTTTTTATCTCTTATCAGTAGCTGCCTCCTCTCTACCAAATACTGTCTTCAATGAAAAAAAAAAAAGCCCACACCTGAAAACAAATAAGTATAGTATTTTCACACATAAACATACACACATACATTTGTCACGTCTAAAAATATATGCCTTACTCTGTACTTAGGATCTATCTACCCCTCTATCAAGAGTTGGGTAGCACACTTCATCATTAGTCTTCTGGAGTCATGGCTGGTCCTAGTTCTTAAGTGCAGAGCTTACTTATCCTCCTTCTGCTCCCCACAAACACTTAGAGGTAGATCACAACATAAAGAGAAAAATATGCTTTCTACTAATGTCCATCTGAAAGTGAGCATAGTTATCACATCTAAGTGATGAAAAATATTAGAGAAGAAACTTAGATTCTGATGAAAATACAATCCAAATGGCCTTTTTAATTCAAATGTCCCTTGGGATGATGCCTTTGTTTGACCAAGACAATTAGAATGACAGACTTTCAACTAGCAGATATGTAATTGGAATGTAGTAAACTTGTGGTAACAGTTTGGATTCACATGTAAAGTTAATTTTAAGCAATATATAATTGCTATAATATATATTGTTATAATTGATATATATATATATATATATATATATATATATATATAGTTGCTATAATAAGGAATTTTTTTCAGATGTGTCAAGGAGAGGTTAGGGGATCTAGCTAAGAAGTGGTAGCCTGGGACTAAAAGATTGGGATCAAAGAGATTGGTAGATTTTTAATTCATCTAAAGTTCTGGTTGGGAGTGAGGGATGGGGGAGTGGAAGAAGATGCACTTAGATAAGGCTTAGTTTGTGTGAGCTAGAAGCACAGAAAATACGGGGAGGAAGTGAATGTCAAAATAAAAAGGTCACAGAAGGGAATACCAGATAAGGAAAATACTCTTTGAAGTGTTTATTGGTAGTGAGGAGGAAGAGCCAAGGGATGTTGCCATTGCTATCTCTGAATTTCTGTGCTCTGGGCCAAAGCCTATATTGCCTTGCCCTATTTACAGTTCTGACTTTATGATATGAAGATATTGTGGCTGGACAAGTTCCTCTTTGGGCCAATTTTACTTTTTCTACTGGTAATGTGTTAGATATCCGAATATCTTCAACACTTAATAGATCTACACAAATTCTGCCTTTGTCCCAAAGAATTTTAATAGTTTATCTAACGGGTGTATCTCTCTTTCCATGTGTCACAGATACAGGAAGAGAACCACGTCTCCCTTCCTTACCTCTTTGACCACCTATAGGCATTTGTACAATTCATCTTTAACCATATGGAGGAAACATTAAGTTGACAGAACTTACAAAATGATATTGACTTAAGCTGATTCCTAGAATGCCGTGCTTCTTCACCACAAAATGCCACTCAAAGTAAATCAGCAAGTTCTTTAAAAAACTTTGTATCAACTTCATTTGAGAACAGCTGAAGAATAAAGTTCCCTTCCTAACTAAAATTAAGCTAAAGAAGCATGATTCAACAAAATAATTTTTCCAACTAGGTAATTAACAGATATTTAACGATTATTTTCTAGTACCACAGCATTGTGCTAAATGATCTGAGCTGTTAGAAGAAATTAGAACTTCAATTTCTATTTTTTTTATCTAAAATAAAATTAAAATCTTTACTAATACTTATTTATTAACACCAATTTATTTATGGATCCAAAATTCAAATTTGTATGGCTGACTGTCTGTCGTGTATTAATTAGCCTCTGATAATTCTAGAAATACAGGTAAGTTTAGAATGTAAATAAATCTTTTATACTGCTACTTGGATGCCTGGACAACAGCAGCCCCAGATAGTGAAGGTAAATTGGTTCTGTCCCCCAGAAGACAAAATAGACTGTCCTTACCCATCTCTAACCAGTTCAAGGGGCCCAAAAGAGCACCTTCTTTTTTCTCATTCTCACTTTCACTACCTCAGCACAATGTCCAGGGAATACAGAAGCAGCTGAGTCACAGGAATAGCTGGGGCTGGGGATGGCACTGCATTGGGGTAGGTCTGCCTTCCTGGTAGCCCATATAGAAGAGATACAGTCTTTCAATGGGTGTAAACAAAAGGTTGATTGCAGCAGTGAAGTGTATTTGGAGGGAGAAATAAATACTAGTGAAAGTGGATTTGGTTTTCTCAAGTCTCCCTTACCTTGGTTACTTAAGAAATCACTTTTCCCTCCTGCACTCTGCTCACTCATGAGTTTTATCTACTTAAAAAAAAAAAAAAAGAAAGAAAAGAAAAAAATGGGCCTTATGGTTTTATCTGCAAAATACAATTACTTTCTGTTCCAGGTGAACTGAAAAAAATATAGCATTCAGGAAGTAGAAACCACACAGAGCAATTTATCACAAGCCTGCCCTTTATAAATAGGGTGGAAACTGATTATTCCTTAACATTAATGGTCATTTATTTCCTAATATATGCATTTAGGCAAGGGTTTCTCTGTAACAGAGAAGGGGAAACACATGAACTCAATTAAGAAAACATTTACCCGGCACCTACTATGAATTAGGTTCAGACATACTTCATTTTAAATTGTGTTTTTTGCAAATTTGAAGCTTTATGGAAACCTGGTTTGAGCAAATCTATTAGTACCATTTTTCCAATAGCATATACTGTGTCTCTGTCACATTTTAGTAATTTTCACAATATTTCATACTTTTCATTATTATTATATTTGTCATGGTGATCTATGATCAGTGATCTTTGATCTTATTATTATAATGGTTTGGGGGTATTATGAACTATGCCTATATAAAATAGCAAACTTAACAAATGTGTGAGTTCTGATTACTCCACTGACCAAACATCCCCTTGTCCCTCTCACTCTCCTCAGGCCTCCCTATTATCTGGGACACAAAAATGTTGAAATTAAGCCAATTAATAACCCTACAATGGCTTCTAAGTGTTCAAGTGAAAGGAAGTCAATTGATAGAGCAAACTTCATTGTTGTCTTATTTTAAGAAACAGCTACAGCCATCCAATCTTCAGAAATCACCACCCTGATCAATCAGCACCCATCAATATTAAAGCAAGATCCTCCACCAGTGAAAAATTACATCTCTCTGAAGGCTCAGATGATGGTTAGCATCTTTTATCAAAAAAAAAAAAAAGAAGGCATAGGATTTTTTAGATATAATGCTATTGCACACTTAATACATGACAGTATAGTATAAACATAACTTTTCTATGCACTGGGAAGCCAAAAAATTTGTGTGACTTGCTTTTTTTTTTTTCAACATTTCCTTTATTGCAGTGATCTAGAACTAAACCCTAAATCTCTCCAAGGTATGCCTGTATCCAAAAACTTGATATATTCTATTGAGGGAAAGCAAGGAGTATAAGTAAATAAGTAAATAGTAAATAAGTTTAAAATAAACAAATAAATGCACTTTTTAAAAAAAAAGTAATTTGAGGTAAGTAAGGCTGGGGGCAAAGTACTAACCATCTAAAAAGGTAAAGAAGATGACATTTTTGTGAATTAAGGACTTTTTTATTTACAAGTTGCTTTTTTTCAGGGTTAGAAAAGAAAACTTTGTTCATAATAAGATAAAAACAGTACTACATATACTAGTCTAGTTGCTCTATCACCTTTAAAATGGCATTTTGTGGGTTCTGACAATTTTAATCCATAAATTCTTTCCATTTCAGCTTCAAGTCATTAACCAATTATTTTTTTTATTGTAGCTTTTTATTAACAAAACATATGCATGGGTAATTTCTCAACATTGACTCCTGCAAAAACTTCTGTTCCAACTTTTCCCTTCCTTCCTTCCACTCCCTCCCCTAGATGGCCCAGTTAGCCCTACATGTTAAATATGTTAAAGTATATGTTAAATACAATATATGTATACATAGTTATACAGTTATCTTGCTACACAAGAAAAATCGGATTTAGAAAGAAGGTAAAAATAACCTGAGAAGAAAAACAAAAATGCAAGCAAACAACAACAAAAAGAGTGTAAATGCTATGTGTGGTCCACACTCGTTTCCCAGTGTTCTTTCACTGGGTGTAGCTGGTTTTGTTCATTACTGATCAGTTGGAACTGATTTGGATCCTCTTATTGTTGAAGAGAGCCATTTCCATCAGAACTGATCCTCATATATTATTGTTGTTGACATTAACCAATTATTAAAATAAACTTGGGCAGATAGATACTGCAGTGGATAGAGTACAGACCTTGGAGTTAGGGGGACCTGAGTTCAAATCAGACTCAGACACACTTATTACCTGTGTGAATTCAGGCAAGTCACAATCCAAGGTACCTCATCAAAAATAAATAAAATAAAATAAAATAAAATGAATTTAAAACCAGATATCTGAATCACTGCATTGTTAAGTCAAGATTTTTAAAATATTAAAACATTTAACCACAATGGTCTCATAAAGAAATTGTTGTAAATAGTATTTTATAGAGTAAAAATTTTTGTGAGTTTGATAAAAATAAAAATTATGTTTAAAATATTATTTAATCTTTATCATATCCTTTTAATTTCTATTTTGGATATGCTTTATAATATGCATAGTGTATTAATATAGTGATACTTGTATATAATTTATAAATAAATTTTATATATGGAGGTCCATGTTCAAAAAAGATATTTTTCTATTGATGAGATATTATTTTAAAATTTTAAAAATTAAAAAAACTTAATATGTATAGTCTTACCCTGAGAAAATTTATGGAACCTTGAGAATCTTCCCATCCCATATTAATTACTACTACTACTACTACTGCTGCTGCTACTACTACTACTGTTATTACTACCACCATCACCACTACTACTACTACCACTGCAATTATTACTACCACCATCACTCTACTATATAACAACACTATACTACCACCACTCCTACGACCACCACTATCACTACTACCACTATTACAATTATACTACTACTACTAAAACTATTTCTACTACTACTACCATCCCTACTACCATTACTACTACAAAATGACAAAATCATGCTTTCGGACTCCAAGTCTAGTATTCCTTTTCTATGTTATACCAGTGTGGATACCAGGGATACCAATATCCCTGGATAGCCAGTAAATGACAAAATAGTCATGAAGGCTCAGGGAGAGGAACAGAAGAGTATGGAAGAGGCTCCTAAAAGAAGGGAAGTAGTAGACTTTTAGAAACAGATTTTGGTTTTGCCTCCTAATTGCATCTGCTTGCCATCTAGGTGGGCAGACAAAAACACAGATAAAACAATCAGAGAAGAAAAAAAGAAGGAATTATGTAACAGAAACCTCAAGTATGTGGTCTAGACCAGAAGTGCTGTGCCTACTGAACCATTGCCCTAGGAGAGAAGATAGATTCTCCCTCACTGCATACATTCACTTTCCTGGATCTCTATAATCAGAACACACATATGTGGGGTGCCTGGGCTAGGTTAGGGGAAACAGTCAATGTCCAGGAAGGAGTAGGGATGGGTAGGGGAAAGATAATCAGCCATCTTGGAATTATAGGTTATGTTAATGAGGTCATAACTTTGGTATTAACAGCAGAACCAACTGACCTAACAGGCCACCAGCACAGGAAAGATCCTTTCTGGCTTCTGAATGCCTATACTTGCATCTTGCTATTGTAATTCTGACTTACACTGTTTTGGTTGTTATTGATTCAAAGAGCATCTAGACAAGAGCTGAGTCATACTGGAACACAGCCAGAAACCTCATGCCTGTAGCAAGAAAAAAAGATCATCCTTTATGGAATGCAAACAAAAGGACTCCTCATCTTATTAATTTTCCCAGGACTTACTGTTAAATACCCCAGCACTTTGACGCTCCCTGAAACACAAATAGATAAGGGGAACAGGACACCTATCCATTAACAGGTTCTCAGAATCATTCTATAACTTAAATAAAATATTGCAAAGCTTTTTGTTGCCCTGTTATATTTAACAAAGATCACTTCTCCCCCCCCCCCCCCCCCCCCCCCCCCCCCCAGTACACAAGGTCAGACATGGATTTACAATGAATGCTGCTAGACTGCTAAACTAATGCTTGTCTTAAACTCTAGCATGTATTTTCCTAATCATTATATCCTCAGATTTAGTGGTAATAAGCAATTTATTTAAATTCAGGTTCTTATTGTCTAATAAGAAACATAAAATAAAAATTTTTTAAAAACTATCATCTTGGTAATATTACTATTTGTCATATGATGAATATCAATGGTATCTCAGTAAGTTTTATAGGATATAATAGAAAGAGGAGGCAAGACAATTCCCACTCCATAAATGACCTATGATAAGGATTTAGACAAAGTCATGTTGTATTTTGTATTATAGTTATAACAATAGTTTGTGCAAATGTGGAGAATCCATCTCAAATGTTCACATGAATTACTTGTGCCCAATCTGTGATAGAGCATATTGAGCTTGTATTGATTCAATCAGCCATAATTGTACACATTGTAAAGTGACTCTGACATAATGATATCATTTTGGTCCTTTTCAAGAACAAAGGACAACAAATGACCGATTAATCAACCAACATGTGGCTCAAAGAAGCTGTAGCTTGTATAGAGTCCACACTCCAGTAAAACCATCTAGCAGATATGTTAAATCAGATTTAAGGTAACCAACAGGCTTCAAACGGATGGATAAGTTAAGCAGATATTTACCCTGAGAATGTGAAAACTTTCCCCAGCAGAGTGAATAGAAAATAAAAATTTGTTCCAATGGCCACAGAACTAAAGGAGGCACTGTGCAATGTTTAGAATTTGAGATGCATCCCCACTTATCACCAGTCATCCTGACTTTTGTCACTGAACTTTGATGACTGGAAAAGACATTGAGGCTGATCTGCCTTATTTAAATCCAATTTAGGTGCAAAGTCAAGATATCACCCTATGATATTATTAGTTCTCTTCAAAATGAAAAACAAACAATATAACATAATTGTCACTAACCCCTTGCCTCCACCCCTTTGAAGTAGTATTGATATTCTTACATTAATCTATACCTGTATCATTCACTCAGAGCTTGTAATGCTAGTCCTCATCCTACTTAAGAAAATCCCCAACACTTGTTTTTTTCCACAGCATGTCATTCAAGGTCTCTTATAAAACATATTGTATTTAGCAGTAATTAAAATGACATTTTCCCATATCAAAACTCAGTTCCCTTTAAAATTCTCAACCATTGGCCTTCTCTGTCATACTCATTCTCCTTCACTGTGCTTATCCCAAAGCATATATAGATAGGCACAGATGTTACCTTGTTATTTATGTGTATATATCATATTCTAACCTAAATTAGTATTAGTAACTAACTAGTTACTAATCTAAAAATTCCTTCAGAGCAGGAATTAAGTCATTCAATCTTTGCCCTTTCACAAAGCCCTCCAAGGATGCCTTCTTTCAGCCTGCAGATGCTGGACTTCAAGGATGACATCAGTGGAACACACACTCTGGTAGACTCTCCCAGTCTGGAAGGGTTTAGAATAGTGATTTTTGCAGTCTGGTGGAGCGTACAGAGCCTCTTTTCATAATGATGTGTGTAAATGCATAAAATAAAATATATTGTATTATACTGAAATATAGTTATCAAAATTTTTTTCTTCTTCTTTTTTTAATAATAGCTCTTCATTTTCATAACATTTGCAAAGATAGTCCTCAACACTCATCCTGGCAAAACCTTTTACTCCATATTTTTCTCCCTTCCTTCCCCTCACCTCCTCCCCCAGATGGCAATATATGTTAAACATGTGCAATTCTCCTATATATATATATATACATATACATGTGTGTTTGTGTGTGTGTGTATATGTGTGTGTGTGTGTTCACAATTATCATGCTACACAAGAAAAATCAGATCAAATTGGGAAAAAATGAGAAAGAAAAAAACAAGCAAGCAAACAACAACAAAAAGATGAAAATACTATGTTGTGATCTACTCTCAGTTCCCACAGCCCCTCTCTAGGTGCAGATGACTCTCTCATCACAAATCCATTGGTATTAGCCTGAATCACCTCGTTGTTGAAAAGAGCTACGTCCATTCAGTTGATCATCATATAATGTTGTTGCTGTTCTCTTGGTTCTACTCACTTGGCATCAGTTCAAGTAAATCTCTCCAAGCCTTTCTATCAAAATATTTTAAAAAAGAAGTTCATGAGTTGTAGGTTAACCATCTTTTTGGCTTTAACCAAATGAACAAAAACCATATATCATATTTCAATATGATCTCAATATCATATCTCAATAGATGTAGAAAAATCATTTGACAAAATCCAGCATCCATTCCTATTAAAAACACTTGAGAGTATAAGAATAAATGGACTTTTCCTTAAAATAATCAGTAGCATCTATTTAAAACCATCAGTAAGCATCATATGTAATAGTGATAAACTGGAACCATTCCCAATTACCAGGAGTGAAACAAGGTTGCCCACTAATCCCATTACTATTCAATAGTGTATTAGAGATGTTAGCTTTGGCAATAAGAATTTAGAAAGAGATTAAAGGAATTAGAGTAGGTAATGAGGAAACCAAATCATCACTCTTTGCAGGTGATATGATGGTATACTTAGAGAATCTTAGAGATTCTACTAAAAAGCTTTTAGAAATAATCCACAACTTTAGCAAAATTGCAGTCTACAAAATAAACCCACATAAATCATCAGCATTCTTATAGATCACTAACAAAATCCAACAGTTAGAGTTACAAAGAAAAATTCCATTTAAAGTAACTACTGATAGTATAAAATATTTGGAAATCTATCTGCCAAGGGAAAATCAGGAACTATATGAGCAAAACTACAAAACTCTTTCCACACAAATAAAGTCAGATCTAACGAATTGGAAAAATATTAAGTGCTCTTGGATAGGGTGAGCAAATATAATAAAGATGACAATATTACCTAAACTAATCTATTTATTTAGTGCTATACTAATCAGACTCCCAAAAAACTATTTTAATGATCTAGAAAAAATAACAACAAAATTCATCTGGAAGAACAAAAGGTCAAGATTTTTAAGGGAACTAATGAAAAAAAAGCAAATGAAAGTGGCCTAGCTGTACCAGATCTAAAATTATATTATAAAGCAGTGGTTACCAAAACCATCTGGTATTGGCTAAGAAATAGACTAGTTGATTGTGGAATAGGTTACGTTTGAAGAACAAAATAGTCAATAACTTTAATAATCTAGTGTTTGACAAACCCAAAGACCCCAGCTTTTGGGATAAGAATTCACTGTTTGACAAAAACTGCTGGGAAAATTGGAAATTAGTATGGCAGAAACTAGGCATTGACCCACACTTAATACCATACACCAAGATAAGGTCAAAATGGGTTCATGATCTAGGAATAAAGAATGAGATTATAAATAAATTAGAAGAACATAGGATAGTTTACCTCTCAGACCTGTGGAGGAGGAAGGAATTTGTGACCAAAGAAGAACTAGAGATCATTACTGATCACAAATAGAAAATTTTGATTATATCAAATTGAAAAGTTTTTGTACAAACAAAACTAATGCAGACAAGATTAGAAGGAAAGCAATAAACTGTGAAAACATTTTTACAGGAAAAGGTTCTGATACCTTTATCAGAACCTCATTTCCAAAATATATAGGGAACTGACTCTAATTTACAAGAAATCAAGCCATTCTCCAATTGATAAATGATCAAAGGATATGAATAGTCAATTCTCAGAAGAAGAAATTAAAACTATTTCTAGCCATATGAAAAGATGCTCCAAGTCATTATTAATCAGAGAAATGCAAATTAATACAACTCTGAGATACCCTTACACACCTGTCAGATTGGCTAGAATGACAGGGAAAGATAATACAGAATGTTGGAGGGGATATGAGAAACACTGTTACATTGTTGGTGGAATTGTGGATACATCCAGCCATTCTGGAGAGGATTTGGAACTATGCTCAAAAAGTTATCAAACTGTGCATACCCTTTGATCCAGCAGTGTTACTACTGGGCTTATATCCCAAAGAGATCTTAAAGAAGGGAAAGGGACCTGTATGTGCAAGGATGTTTGTGGCAGCCCTCTTTGTAGTGGTCAGAAACTGGAAACTGAGTGGATGCCCATCAATTGGAGAATGGCTGAATAAATTCATATATCATGGAACATTATTGTTCTATAAGAAATGACCAGCAGGATGATTGCAGCAAGGCCTGGAGAGACTTATATGAACTGATGCTGAGTGAAATGAGCAGGACCAGGAGATCATTATATACTTCAACAACAATACTATATGATGATCAATTCTGATGGACGTGGCCCTCTTTAACAATGAGATGAACCAAATCAGTTCCAATAGAACAGTAATGAACTGAACCAGCTACACCCAGAAAAAGAACTCTGGGAGATGACTATGAACTACTACATAGAATTCCCAATCCCTCTATTTTTGTCCACCTGCATTTTTGATTTCCTTCACAGGTTAATTGTACATTATTTCAAAGTCTGGTTCTTCTTGTGCAGCAAAATAACTATATGGACATGTATACATATATTGTATTTAACATATACTTTAACATATTTAACATGTATTGATCTACCTGCCATCTGGGGGAAGGGGTGGAGGGAAGGAGGGGAAAAAGTAGAACAAAAGGTTTTGCAGTTGTCAGTGCTGAAAAATTACCCGTGCAAATATCTTTAAATAAAAATCCATAATAAAAAAATTTAATTTTAAAAAATGTTTAAAAAGAGACAATAATAAAAAAATAAAATAAAATCACATAAATGACTGAGTCTGGATTTGGACTGAGGTTTTCCTGATTCCAGGTCCAGTGTTTTCTCCACTTTGCCATATAGAAACCAGAATTCCCTAAATCTTGTATACTTGTCTCTAGAAAGACAAAGACAGAGCAGAGTGATAGAGTGACAGGCAGAAAGAGAAGGCGATAGAGTCAGAGACATCACAGATTTTGAGAATTGGAAGAGATTTCAGCAGCAAACTAATTCAATTCCTACATGAAAGGAATTTTCACTATACCAGACAAATGGTCATCCAGCCTGTGTCTGAAGATCCCCCACCTTTTGAGGCAAGTCATTTTCTGTTTTTGCAGTTCTATTAGGAAGTTTTTCCTCTGATATCTAGCTTCTATTTGCCTATTTTCTGTTTATAGCTTTCACCCTTAGCTCCTGACTTTGCTCTCTGGGACCATAAAGAGTAAATCTAATCCCTTTTCCATGTGACTGTCCTTTAAATGTGGTAAAGATAGCTGTCACTCCCTTTTCCCCCACCCCATCCTCTCTTCACTATAAATCTAGCCAGTACTTTCAAGACCCTACAACACTTTGGTTATATAACTATATAATAGTTTTCAGTTTATCAACATCTTCTTTAAATCACAGTGCCCAAAAGTAAACATGATCTTCCAGAGAAGGTGTGATGATGGTAAAGTACAGTGGGATTATCTCCTCCCTATTCCTGGAAGTTATGCCTGCCCCTCTTAATGTAGTCAAAGATCTCATTGACTTTTTTGGCTGCTACATGACACGGCTGACTCATATCAGGCTTATTAATAATGCAAGGAAGAGATTACTCTTTTGCTTCAAGCAGTTAATTACTTCTTGTGGAGAAAAAAAGTCTGGATTTCAGAGGAATATGGCCAAAGCTCTGCTAAATCTCAAAATAGTAACCACTGCTTCATTTGGAGGATCTATCCAATTTGATTGATGTGCCGTCATTTTGCTCAGAACAGAATGTTGTAAGAATGCATCAGCTCATCATTGCAAACTGTCTGCAGGTTAAACTGGGCCCTCATTTTCCACAAAGTGCAAATTCATTCTGATGAAAAGAGGATAGAAACTACAACATGGAATTCTTATTGATTGAATCATAGATCAGTATGAACTGAGTAGACTGATCAGTGTCAATTATGAAATATCTTTTAATTGTCAGTCATATTAAAAAAGACTTTCAAAAAATGATCGTTTCACTAATATTTATAGAACCTAACATTTGTATACTGACAATCTGGGATTTTCTAAGGTCTGAAAGAAAAGGAAGTTGCTGGTTTATAGAATTATATTCTACTTTTCTCATTCCCTGTAAAAAGTTCAACATTTAGAAAAGGGAGAAATTTCATTAAGTTTGGTGGGATAGTCAAAAGTGAAACATTTCAGAATACATAAACATAACTATAAAGAGCTATTTATTTGAGAACCTGGCCAAAAAAAAAAAAAAAGACTCCTATCTTCTTTCTCCAATGCTAGGATCATTTGGCTCTAGAAGGAAATGGATGTGCAGATATCAGACTCATTTAAACACATAAATGTTTGTTATTCTATCACTTAACCTCTTTATAAAAGAAAAGACAAAAAATGTGAACTATTCTAAGAAAACAGAATGTTTTTATTTATTGTCAGACATAAAGGTCTGGCATTTTGAATGACAGGAAAGTAAACCTAATAGCAATACTTTTAATTCCATAGTAACTACAGATTACCATTTTTTTTCATACTTAACTATAAAGAGATTGTATGATACATTGGTTAGATCACTAGTTTAACAGATATTAAACCTAGTTTCTATTTCGAATCTTATTAACATATTACTCACTATCTTTGCATGTATTTGGAAAATAAAATACTACTTAAAAAATAAAAACAAAACAAAACAGCAGCTCACCCAGTACTTGCAGGTGGCAGCTTTCCCTCTTCTTGAAGCCCTTACAATCAGTCACCCTCTGTTGGACTCTGTAAGGAAAGTGAAATTAAGTAGTTGGCTGCAGATCACACAGAGTTCAGATTCAAATCTACATTTTCAATGAGGGAACAGTTTTGAAAGTGATGTGATTTGCTGGGATCACACAAGAAACCTCATTTCTGATTTTTGCTCACAGAGAGAAGTGACCAGAGTAGAATGAGTGTGAGGTCTCTCCTTAGGGTGTGACATTTTGCCCAAAGCTGGGGAAGTTGGTTCTGAGACAGCCTAGAGAGGTACAGTGATTCCTAAGTGGAAGGAGAAAAAGATTTTCAGTGGCTGAGAGAGCCAAGCTCAAGGTACTGCTTACCTACATAGATGTTGAAGGACTTGAGAAAGACAAATGAAAGAAGCAAACACAAATTTCTGAATGGCAGACAAGATATTAGCATAAAGTTGTAGTACATGGGAAAACCATAATTGATCCTGTGCCTGAACCCTAAAATCAGCTTAAAATGGCCACTCATTTCCTGTGAAATCATTCAGTCTCTCCTAGCTGGAGCTGAGAGTTTATTAAGACATTCTAATCTGTGTAACTTCCCCATTTTTGATGACTACTTACTTTGAAGGATATTTGTGTAAACAGCACTTCATGGGAGAGAACTTAACTAAAGCTTAAAATTACTCTCTTCCTTGAGAAAAGTGACTGTTATTCTGAACTTATTGTACCCTAGACTACAAATATTTGTGGTATGGTCAATAGATATATTTCTATTTCAGTTTCCAGCTTGGAGATAGACAAATGAAGTATTCCTTCATCCCCCTACAAATCCCTGAAGGAGGGATTTGAGCAACCCTTGCTCTTCCTGTAATTATGAAGGCTTCTTGAAGTCACATTGAAAATGTCTTTCTAAAATATATGAAGGGGTAGCTAGGTGACGTAGTGGATAAAGCACCAGCCCTGAAATCAAGAGGACCTGAATTCAAATTTGTCTCACTTAACACTTCCTAGCTATATGACCCTGGGCAAGTCACTTGACCCCAATTTCCTGAACAAAAAACAAATAAATAAAATATATGAAAAGTCTGAGTGAAAATTGATAAGCAAAATTAAACAAGTCCTCAATTACTTTAAAAGAACAGTGGATACTTTTTTGTGACTGACCACCATTTCCACTGGTAGACAGCTAGATGGCACAATGAATAGAGGCTGGGTCTGGAGTCAGGAGTCTGAGTTCAAATTCAGACTGGGCAAGTCACTTAACCCTGTTGGTCTCAGTTTTCTCATCTATAAAATGATCTGGAGAAGGAAATGGCAAACCACTCCAGTATCTTTGCCAAGAAAATGCCAATTGCTCTCTCCAAGAGTCAGACATGATTGAACAACAACAAAATGATTTGTCTCCCTGCTCTTCATACAGAATACTTAAACCTTGAAACTCTCACCTGAATTCTTAACTCTGTTATTTGCAAGAAGTCAGAGGTTTTATTTTTTAAAGACATATATTTCTTTTGAAGTTTCTAGGGAGAATAAGCTGACTGGGTTTTTATCAAAGTCCCAGCACTCTGCTAATAAGCAGAATTATAAGAAATAAACTCCTGTTTAAGAGATAGTAGTGCACAGAAATATAAGACCAGCAATAAAGTGCCATGTATCCCCCTACCATCTGCTTGTTTCCTCTCTGTCACTATGGAGCTAAATAAACCATTTAAAAATGATTCTTGGCATCCAAAGTACATATAGAAATGGTTCCTATAGCCAGAAGCTACAATGTAGACAATGTCCTCGTGATTTTTATAGAGTCCTTAATAGATAAGTAACTGGAGATGCAGATCTAAGTTCAACTTTTATAAGTGCCCCAATTACCTATTTAAACAAAAATCATGTCTATAAACATGAGGTTTGCTTGTGAAAATTATGATTAACTGAGCAGGACCAGGAGATCATTATATACTTCAACAACAATACTATATGATGACCAGTTCTGATGGATCAGGCCATCCTCAGCAACGAGATCAACCAAATCATTTCTAATGGAGCAGTAATGAACTGAACTAGCTATGCCCAGAAAAAGAACTCTGGGAGATGACTAAAAACCATTACATTGAATTCCCAATCCCTATATTTATGCCCACCTGCATTTTTGATTTCCTTCACAAGCTAATTGTACAATATTTCAGAGTCTGATTCTTTTTGTACAGCAAAATAACGTTTTGGTCATGTATACTTATTGTGTATCTAATTTATATTTTAATATATTTAACATCTACTGGTCATCCTGCCATCTAGGGAGGGTGGGGGTAAGAGGTGAAAAATTGGAACAAGAGGTTTGGCAATTGTTAATGCTGTAAAGTTACCCATGTATATATCCTGTAAATAAAAGGCTATTAAATTTAAAAAAAAAAAAAGAAAATTATGATTAACTGTACTGCAACCCAAGAACAGTTCAGTAAAATTCCTCCTGAACCCAAATGTTTAACAAGCTTTTTCATTCTGGCCTAGGAGAAACAAACCAAGTATTGGAAAAGACCTTTGCTTTTTCTTTTTGTCTTGTGTGCGTTGGTTTGGTAATACTGCTGGGGATTATTGATTTTTGTCCTTTTGTTTTCCTGCAGCTTGAATAGTCTGAGGATTAATTGAAACTAAGATCACCACAATTGCCACTGGTTTGGAAAGTTTTAACATTAAGTGCTATACCAATAGCTATTATATAATCAGAAACAACACCTATGGAAAAAAACTATTAAGTCATCCAGTCTATCAATTCCCCTGTTGATTAAGAAGCAATTAAAGCTTCAGGGCTGGGTAAATCAACCATACTTGACATTCACAAAATAAATTTTCCTTTTGCCAGATTTACTGCTGTCAGTGATAATTTTGACAAAACAGCCAACCCTTCAACAGTCTCTAAAATTCCCATTGATGCTGTTTTGAATTTCCTTAGCTGGCTGAACCAAAGGGAAAATGTTTTATTGTTTGCTTTTGCATCTTTTTCCCCTGGGGAGATTAAGTGGCAAGAGCAACACCTGGCTAAACCCAGAGATGGGGAACACTCCCAAAGGAAAGAGCCTGACCACATCAGCACAAAGTCTTCCCAGTCACAGTGGAACAAAGAAGGCAGGTCTTGACTTGTCAAATGACTTATAATTTATTTGCATTAGGTAGGTGAAGGATGTAGTTTTCTTGAAAGATGCAATGCATTTGAAAAATGCTACATCAAGAATGCATTTGTATGTCCTTGCCTTCCAAATGTACAGATAATAGAATTCAGGCTTGAAGAAGGTACAAAGTGATTGAAAAAAATTTTGCCCTAAATTCTGCCCAGAAAAATTAACCATTGAAGAACTGATTTTCAAAGACAGGCATTTCTTTTCTGCCCCTTGTGAATGCATGAGGTAGTTATACAGTTAAAATTAAAAGCTATCAGTTAAGCTGAAATTTATTTCTGATTTTATATCCTCAGATCAGTCAGACTTCGTGGGATTTTGACATGATTTTTTTAATCAACAAGATATTTTATTTCATTGACTAAAGAAACTTCCTACAAGGAAACTTCATTTACTAGCACAGATTGGTATCTGTTCTATAATTCAAGATCCTAGAAAATATCAGCATGTCAAAGTAGCTAGAGCTCTGAATTTAGAATCAGGAAGTTTCTGAAAATCTCCAAGCACTATCTCGGGATATATATTGACTGTGGGATCTTGGACAAATCAAACTTCTCAGTGCCTAAGGCAACTCTCTAAACCTGATTCACAAGTTATAATAGAAAAAAGGAAGAAGACAAACAGCTTTCTTTTACCCTTTTCCATTGCTATGGACTTACCGACACTTTATTTTGTGAAACTGAAAAAAGATCTTCTTATAGTTTTGTCCTTCCTAAAAGTTGTGATTCATATGCTAAATTTCCTCTCCCCAAAAGACAAAAGGGGGTTAGATGATGGGTCAGAATGCAGGGTTTATTCAAAACTGCATATTTAGCTAAGGAATGTGGAGCAATAAAATCTGTTGCTTCTTATTTGTCTTTTGTAAAAGCTCCATCCTGACTTGTAGTTTGTCTTTTTATAAAAGCTCTATCCTGACTTTTTACCTGTCTTCTTTCCTAAATAACAACATCTTACTAAAAGACATTCTGTCTCCTTATCTGAATGAAAAGACATCCTGCCGCCCATCTTATCTGTATTTTGCTTTCTGCTTGTAGGCTGTTAGCCTGATAACTGAAGACCTCAAATTCCACCATATAAACGAACTCTCTCAGGTCTAACAAGGTTCTTCCACCTTTGATATCCCATGTTGTAAGATCCCTTCCAGTCTAGAAATTCAATGTCCTAAGGTCCCCCCAGCTATGGTATTCTTACTATATCTTAAGCTTCATCTCAGATATAACATGCTCTAAAAACTCTCCCAACTCTTGATTGTTTTCTCATTTCCCTCCTTGCTCTGACATTCCCTGTTCTAAGAGCCCTCCCAGATCTGAATTTCTTTATTCTAAGAAAAAAAATTTAAATTTCCTTATGTTCTATGAGATTCTCTTAGACTAGTCCATGAGCTATGGGTAATAAAGTCTTTTGTGATTATAAGAGAATCTCTTTGAATTCTTTCAAATTAACTCTAAACTATGACTCTTTGTTGTGCCACAGTTCCCTTTCATTATTTTCCAGAACTGTTCTGCCTCAATTCCTTGAGTTGTTCTGCCTCAATCCCCCTGGTTGCAACACCACTTCTCCCTCAATCATTAGAATTTAGGACTGTCTATTCTAAGATTATAAACTGTAAAAGATGAGGAGAAAGACCTTCTATCTTAGACATCATGGCTCCAGACCTTCCCAATTTATCAGAATGTCTGGTGCTTCTCCTGCATTCTGTCATTGTTCTTCTTAATCCCAATTTATCAAATTTATGGTCCTACTCCCCACCCTGTCAGAACTGGATTGATGGTCCATTCCTGCTCTCAGTGCTCGGACTCTGCCTCTGCTCTACTCCAGTCACTTAGAGCCGTGTGTGTGTGTGTGTGTGTGTGTGTGTGTGTGTGTGTGTGTGTGTGTGTGTGTGTGTGCATTTCATGGAAAACTCACATTTCCTGCTGGATGCTTTGAGATATCAGCCCTGGGGAAACACAATCTTTCCCTCTCAAATAAAATATTAAAAACTCTCCAATATCTATCTTGTCTATTTCTCCAGTATGACATCTTGAAATCTCCATTTGTAAACGTCCAAAGAGTTGGAACACCATTCTTACTCAACCTCAAGTGGGATCACAAGAAGTCCCTTGCTTTTCACTGCCCAAGCCTGGGTTCTTCCTTAGACTGCTAAAAGTTGGAACTGATAAAGTGCTGAACTTAAAGCCAGGAAGAACTGAGTTTAAATGCTGCCTCAGATACTTGCTAATTGGGCCAACCTGGACAAATCATAAAAGCTCACATATTCAGTTTCCTCATCTGTAAAGAGAGACCAATAATAATACTTACTTCACAAGGTGGTTGTGAGGTTCCAGAGATAAATACAAAGTTATTTGCAAACCTTAAAGTATTAAATAAATGTTAGCTACTTTTATTTAACAAACAAATGACACAACAACAAAATTTTTATCTAAAGCAACTAACTAGGTGGGCCAATAGATAGAATACTGGGCCTGGAGTCAGAGAAACCTGAGTTCAGGTATGACCTCAGATACTAGTTATATGGCCCTTGGAAAGCTACTTAACCTCTGTCAGCCTCAGTTCCTTAACTGTAAAATACAGCAAATAATAGCATTTATCTTTTAGGTTTGTTGGGAGAAAAAAATGAGATAATATTTGTAAAGCTCTTAGAACAATATAGATAGCCACTGAATGTATGTTTCCTTTCCTTATTCTGTAAAATTTCCACTGACCTCCTGAGTGCTACTTTGCTACAAGCAATACACCAATATGAAATTGTGATTATGTTACCATCAGCTGTGAGGAAAGGGGTGTTATACTTCTGTGATATATCTGAGTATTGCCTGAAGCACATAAAGGTCACATGCATAATTGTATCAGAGGTGAAATTTGAACCAGCTCAACATTATAAGCTCTATGTCTTGTTGCCTCTGAAAAGAAGGCTTAATAAAAAGAGTTAAATAACATAAAGGTAAGCAATTCCAGCTTTGTATAGAATACATAAAATATACCAGCAAAAAAAAAAATCTTATATATGAACCTTCAGTGTAAATACTTCTATATACTTTTCTTCTGGTCAAGGTTGGTAATTTCTTAAAATTTTCTTTTTTCAACTTTTCTTTCAAATTCCATATTTTCTACTCTGGGCCTGGGCTAAATTCCTCTCATCTAACTATCCAGGCAAATTATTTTTTCATTTTTATAGTATTCCCTATTTATAATCAGGTACCTTCTCATTGAAGTATATTTGTTTGTTTGTTCTCCACAAAATATGACTTTTTTTTTTGTGGAATGTTTTTATTGAACTGAATGGCAATGCACAGTTGGGAAAAGCTATTGTTTAAAAGTCAGGATAACTGAATATTAGTCATGATTTTATTGTTAACTTGCTACATGATCTTAAACCACTTGATCTCAGTTTCCTCCTCTGTAAAATGAGGGCTATTGGATTCATTTAGATCTTAGCTTCTTAAACTGGAGTCTCATAACTGAATATGGGGGTTGCAAAATTATAATTTATTATTAGCAAATGTTTGATTTTTATACCTATTTTATAAACTTTATACCAAGGATCATGTAGAAATTGGTTGGGCAAAAAGGGGACACAACTGGAAAAAGTTTTAGAAGCCCTGATCTAGATTAGAGGATTTTCAGTATGTTTTTGGTGTCACAGCAGTCTAATAAAGACTTTGGCTTTCTCAGATTAATGATTTTAAATGCACACAATAAAATATATAGGATTACAAAACAAACTGAAATACAATTATCAAAAAAAAAAAAAAAGAAAGAAAGAAAGAAAAGAAAAGAAAAAGAAAGAAATGCATGAACCAAAGGTAAAAATGGATCCCAGACCAGATGACCTAGATGACTGGAAAGTCACTCCAGCTCTAAGCTCTATCATTCCCAAATCTTTTTATTTGACTATTTTCTGTCTCCCATCTGGACAGGTGATTCCTTCTGAATTATTGTTTGTTTATAGACAGAACATCCTGTATTCTCTACAGCTCTCCTGTATTTGCCCTAGAGAGATTCTTTGTGTAATAATTAACTCTTAATTACCTAAAATCATTTACTATAGCACATAATATCAACTAGATTTATAAATGTCATAAATTTGTAAACCACAAATAAAATATAGGAGTCAGTATGGTATATCACATAGAATATTGATTTGGATTCACTAGGCCCTAATTCAAATCCTGACTTGCCACTGTGTGACAGATAACTTAATTCACCTTTGGTAATTACTTTATCTCATTACTTTATCTCAGTTTCCTCATCTGTAAACCAAAAGAGTAGATCAGATGTCCTTTAGGGTTCTCGCTAAATCCTAACTATTAAATAGAAGAGAAGATAATTGCCAATTTTGCCCCTATCCCTTCTTCGCTGGAGGGTGCTTGACAGAACTCTTCAACACAGATGTGCTTAATAAAAGCCAGTTTAACTAACTACTTGGCACATTATTAACAAAGATGCATACCCAACATTCTCTCTGGGAAAAAATACAAGATATGATCAGTTCAGATAAGTAAAAAATGAGCTTCAAATGTTGTCTAAAATGCAAACCAGTTGTATTTTGATACTTAAACATTTTTTTTTCTGTCACCTTGGATGAACTCAAACATTGTAATATATAGGAATGTAAGTTTTGGAATGCAGCAAGGAGTGTTATAAACCTAATTTCTTATTCTCTGTCCAGAATAAGAGCTGGACTTATAGTATCTGGAGGCTGCCCTATATAATTAGTCCCCATGAGAAAAAAAGTTATATAAGAAAACAGTGGCTTGGAAAAAGATGTGAGATTTGGTGTCAGAAGTCCTTGGTTCATTTCTGAGCTTAGTCACTTATGATTTATTTGACCTTAGGAAAGGCATCCTTGGCATTAGATTCCTCATCTATAAAGTGAAAATGTTGGACTAAATGACATCTAAGGTCCTTCCATTTCTCAATTGATGAAATTATGAACATTCATCCTAAACTTGCTGTATTGATTAGCAATAGATATTTGGAATTCACAAGTTTATTCATCAAGAATTTATTTGAAGATCACTTGATTACATCTGACTTTAAGGCCTTTTCATTTTAGATATGTCTTCAAAATTACCTTACAATTAGAGCTAACTAATGAGAAAGTAGTGAGTGTATTTAAGCAAATACTCAATGGTCATTTGGAGGAGGGATATTTCAGAGAAGAATTTTCAGTTAGGTATGGATTAGACTAAGCTCTCTGAGATTATATGAATTTTTTCTATAGCACTTAGACATAGTAGGAACACAGAGTAGTTTGGAATAGAGATGATCTTAGAAGCCACCTAATTTAGTCTTTTATTTTACAGATATTTTCTTTTCATTGGACCATGTGGCTACTCAAATCCATCTATCTGACTAATTTAGTAAGTTAACTTTTGTATCCATTTTGAAATAGAACATGATACCTAAGTCAATTACAGAGAAGAAAGAAGAAAATCTTAGTTTTAGAATACAGAATTTTCTTGTAATAAGGTTATTTAGCATATAAACCAGAGAAAATATTTTCTCTTGTAAAATTAATGTATCAATAGAGTATATCAGGCAATCATTGATCAATTGAATTTATTCAGACCATTTGACAACATCACAAGAGGGAAGGAGAGGACAAATAATAAAGAAAATGAGATGTAAGAGTTCACCTCTTTCTGATTTTGATAAGCCCATATAAAAGAAGTATAAAGAAATTATTATACTTCTTTGCTCCTTTAAGAGATTTGAAAAAGTTCCCCAGTTCTCAATTCCTTAAAGCAAGGCAAAGGATGTATGTTTGTGTTTGTGTTTGTGTGTGTGTGTGTGTGTGTGTGCGTGTGTGTGTGTGTGTGTGTGTGTGTGTGTGTGTGTGTGTGTTAAGTAAAGCACCGAATTAGAGTGTTGGCCCGAAAATTGGGAGGACTTGGATTCAATTCCTACTTCACAAACTGGAATTGTAACTTTGCACAAATCCCTTAATCTCTCACTTCTCAGGACAATTCTATGAGTCTAAATTGCAGAAAAGATGCTGACTTCTAGAGGGTGTTCCTCATCCAGGGAGTATGCTATGCCAATGAAATTACAGGTCTGGTACACATGCCTAAAAGAGGAGAGTAAAAGGAAGGGAAAATGAGAGAGAAGAAGGTGTAATTTTTATAAGTTATGTCAGAGGAAGAATATATAAACACAGAGAAAGGGGTAACATCTCATGACCTCATTCTTATCTAGACCAAACAAAGAGGGATTGAAAACAGACACACACACATACATACACACACACACACACACACACACACACATACGGATACACACATGGACACACATAAAGAGTTTGATATATGAATATATTAAACTCAATAAGGAAATGAAAAGGTTGGGAAGGAAAGAGCTTGAAAAAGTAAAGAGTTGAGAAAAGAAGCAAATAAACTTTAATTTTAGGATATTGGATTATAAAGGAAGTATCAAAAGGAGAAAAAGGAAAATGTAAGAATCAAAGATCAAGGTCTGAGACAAATGAAAAACATGAAAAGAAGAGAAGAAACTGACTATTTTAGTAACAAATTATTAAAATTGATCAAATTACTTCTCTTTTTAATTTCTAACAAAAAAGGAATAGGAGGAAAAGAGAGGAAAAAAAGAGTGTCTAAAAGAGGAAAATGCATAATTTATAAGTGAAACACTGAACATGAATGGGGCAAACTCACCCACAAAAAAAGAGAATAGTAGAGAGGATTGCAAAACAAAATCTAACATTATGTTGTTTACAAGAATATACTTGAAACATAAAAATTCATGAAGAGTTAACAGTTTGGCACAACATGTACATAACCTTACCCAAGAAATAAATTCCTGAAAAAATTAGAGTGTTCCAAATAGTACTTAACAATTCTTTGAAGTAACAAGAAATATTAAAACAAAGTCAAAAAACTAGAAAAAAAAACCAGAAGAAAATGTAAACAATAGAAAAGAAACAAATAATTGTCCTGGGATATGGATTGGAGGTATCATTTAAACATCACTGGATTATCTGAAAGCCATAAACAGAAAAAGAACCTAGATATACTATTTCAAAATCATTTAAAACAACAACAGATCTCTTGGAACCTGATGACAAAGTGAAAATATAAAGAATCATCTGCCACCTCTTGAAGGAAATCTCAAAACAAAAATTCTTAGGAACATTACAGCCAAAATCTAGGTCAAAAATAACATTGTAAGCAGCCAGAAAGAGTTTACAAACTGAACCACAATCAGGATCACATATGATTTAGCAGCTACCACTATAAAGGTACAGATAACTTGAATATGACATTTCATCAGAAAAAATATATAAAGCATTACAACCAAGATTAACTTACTTGAAAAAACAGTATATTTTTATATGTAGAAAAAATGAAATTCTAATAACATAGAGGATTTCTAAGCATTCCCGATGAAAAGAACAGAGCTGTGTAGAAACTTTGAAATTCAAACACAGTTGTGAAGAAAAACATTAAAAAAAATAAAGTAAACATGAATGACTAAAGTACACATAAAAGACTAAAAAAGGAAAACTGTTTACATTCTAATAAAGGGAGATAATATGTGTCTCATCAGGGATCATAAGAGACATAAGACATATAGGACTTAGGAGTGATTCTATTATGTTTTGATGGATCTCAAAAAAAAAAATAGGAAGGGAGAGGAAAAGGAATACACTGAAGGAAAAAAAAAAAGAATAATGGGAGGAAATTTCACATAATTAGAGTGAGCAAATAAGGAAGAAACAAAGAAAACAGATGACACAAACCTAATTCTCATCTGAACCAATCAAAATACCAATAAAATATACATAGTGTGTATTTTATTTAACAGGGAAACTGTACAGAAAGGGGAGGAGAGAAGAAAGCATAGGAGGGAAGGTATATTAAGGGAAAAATCAGTCTTAAGTATATCAGATTCTGAGGATATTTGAAAACATTTAAAACAGTTTTGTTTGTGATAAAAAAGGGTTGGAAACTGAAAGAATGTCCACCAGCTGGGGAATGCCTGAACAGGTTATAGTATATAAATACAAGCTCTAATACCTAAAAACTAAGATTCTGGAGAACATCATTTGGAATTCATGAGTCCTAAATTATTGTTTTTGGAAATAATAATATAAGCATTGAGATGTTAACATTTTTAAGGTTGGCAAAGTATGTATAAATTATAGGAAATTAGAGAAGAGTGTGATTAATGAGAAGATATCAAGATGTTAAGTTATGACAATTTTCTGATTAACACAAGAACAAATTGCAATAGGGTATGTTCTTATTTGAACATCCTTACAATAAATACTGTCTGATACTGCTCTTGTGAATGATTCATTTAAATTTGATGACAAGAATGTGATAATAGTTAATTAAATAGTAACTATAAAACACTTCATGTTATTTCATGAATACTACTTAGCAACTATGCCAGATAAATTACACTAGAAATATTTCTAATTAGAAGGCACTATAATTCATGACATATTAGCTTTGGTTAGTTTGAGCCTTCAGTTCCTAAGAAGAGCTCCCACTTCTGTTATACAAGCAGACAACGGTGAGCACTTTTTGTGCCACCAATATAATAATATCACCATTATATCTAAGATAAGCTTGGATTGGAAGAGAGAGAAAGAGCTTTTGAAAAGAAACCTGTGCTTGTTTTATGAAGTAAGAAAGCTGCATTTAGTCTGAAGGGTAGTCAGGTCAAATGACCTGAGTGTGTGTGGGAAGTGTGAATGATGCTTCTTGAGATAGTCCCAATTTTAAATAACAGCCTACCTTTTATTATTAGTACATGTCTTCTAGCTAAAGGTGACATCAGCCAAAAAGTCCAAAAGACTAAAATGGGGCAAAAAGTTTTATTTTATGGAGAGGGGAGATTTATTTAGAAGAGAAATAGAACACATATTCTAGCAAACATAATAGCAAGGGAGATAGCACGCTTCAAATTATCAAGTAGAAGCATAATGCTAAGATAGGAAGAATAATATAATTTTTTTTCTTTATTCATAGATTGAGGGGTAGGAGTTCTTGGGTCTTTTCCTGCCCTCCCCACTTCACCATCCTTCAAAATTATAGTATAATGAACATAACAGTATGAGTTTAGTGTAAAATCCATGTGCTTGCTTGTTTTCACTATAAACTATCTATCTATCTATAAAATACTGAACAGAGTTTTATTAATTTTTTTTTAATTTTGTTTAAGTAACTTGGTATTTAGATATAAACCCAGGCCTTCCATTAAACTGCAAATCCCAATAAACACGGCCAATTAGTGTCAACTTCATCTTTTTCAATGAATGTAATGTTTGCTGTTTAAAACAAAGGAAAGACATGAATGATCTATAGTCAAGAAAATGAGCAGCAGAGAGTAATTAAAAAATTTTTTTTGTTCTTTATTGCTAAAGAGAAAAGGGACAGACAGAAAAATCAAGGCCTACTTTTGCAATAAGTATACACTTGAATTCCCATTCAGGATCTTGGGGATCCAGATGGAAAAAAAATTAATCTAATATATTTAGTAAGTGTTCTGCAGTGATTTTCACTGCCAAAACATAAAATGCATTTTGGCAATACAACAGTAGGGTAATATAATCACAAAGTCATAGATTAGGGACTCTAGAAATCAACTAGTTGATCCTCCTCATTCATGTACAGTTGACCAGTGGTGAATTATTAAAAGGTTTCAGAATGATGTTGGTGAAATAAAGATACAATGTACTCTAACAATTCTTCATACAAATATATGTTCCTCTCTGTTGACAGTGTTAAAATGTTTCTCCCCTTCATCCCTAGTGCTATTATGCTTATACTCTTAGCATACCAACCCAAAACCATTTGGATCTATTATGAAGATTCATCCTTCTCTCTGTGACAGCTGTTTGCCAGAAATAGGATATCCCTTTAACCTGTTTCTTCATTTCAAAGGTTAGGCTATTTAAGTCCAATTAGTACAGAGGGCTAGGATTTCTATAATTGCCACTGCAAGAAAAACACTATTAATGCATGATTATAATAATGTTATAATCATGAACCCTTCTTACTATCTGAAAATCTTAGAAACTCAGTCATCTACTTTTGTGCTACATGTTTAAGAGAAAAGTGCTTTGTAAACCTTAAAGCATCATATAAATTAAGTCTCTCATAACTATATCTTCTTAACATAAAAGGAAAAAAATCTTTCATTTATAAGAACTAGAATAAAATTAATCCCTTCCTTTTTCCATTTCTTCTGAAATCCCTTTTGTTTTTAGTAAAGTCTTTTTTCCCTCCTTGTTTATACCATTTAAGCATCATTCAGTTTCTGTTACAAGGTGCTCTTACTTTCCTTTGAAGTTAAGATCTGTGTTTATTCCTGATCTCTGCAACAGCATGTCCATTCTCTTCACTCTCCCTTTCCAAGATAGAAACTCTTTTTATTTCATGATCATTTTCCTTCTCTCTGGAAACTGAGTCTGCTTCTCTTAACAGATTTGAGTTCTCTAAGCTTTCCTTTTCTATTAGGTTTTTATAAGCAGGTGGGGTTGTGTGTGCTTGTTTTAAATTCCACAACTCACGTGCTAGATGTAATTAAACTCTTGCTTGTCTCATAACCAGCAGCACTGAAAAAACTTTTACTGAAATAGTAAGAGAATCTCTGAAAAGTCTTCCAAGTGCTCCTTTAGTCCAAATCCTCCAGGAATGAGGACTTCAGAGTTTCTGAAACAGAAAGAACTGCTGGAACCTCTGCTTATTAGAGCTTATCTGCTAGGCAACTATCTCCATGGCATTGTCAGTCACATATTCCTAATCTTTTCTCCCCTTAAGAAATGGGGGAGGGGGAGGAGGGAATGAATTGTGTGATGATTATTGGAATTCTTAACTTTTTGTATCACAATTTAAAATCATTTGTGTCAGGAATTTTATTTTAAATAGATGATTATTGTTTTCTTAAAAAAAAAAAGATAGAGTCAACAAGATTTTTTTTCTGAAAGGACAGAAGAAGATAAATTTCTATAGGAAAAAGAAATGACAGTGGTAGCAAAGAAATGGGGGAAAGTTGGTTTACATCAATTGGAGATTGGCTGGAAAAATGGTGGCAGATTAATAGGTAGAAGAGATAAACTTCAACATCTAATTGTTATTTCTGCTGCTAGATTGGACTGGAGTACTTTGCCTTTTCTTCTACTAAAGGACCTTTTTCAGTCCTAGACTCAGGTATGTGTGGACCAGTTTTTGTTGTGGGGAACCTAATTTCTGATGAAACCAAAATCAGAAAAAAGACAAGCCCTGAAAGAGGGAATGTTCCCATGGAAGTTTGGACTAGTTGGGAGGACAAACCAGCAGTTAGTCCTATAGAGCCAGATGCTTGCAGAGAATTCCTGCACATGCTCAAATCTCCCCACTCCATATTCTTGGGGAAAGAAAAAAATATTGATGTAAACTCAAAAGAGAAAGGGGAAAAGCTCATTATCCAATAGCATTAAAGTTTAAAAACTCAGTATCACAATTAAGGATATAACTTTTTAAAATAATGTAAAACTTTTAAAATTTTAAAACTTATACTTCCTTAATCAACTAGAAAAATACTTTTTAGATGGCGAACCAGACTGAATGAATTTACTCCTGGAAAAAACAAACAGATACATGGCTGAAGGCAGCTGGCTCTGGAGGGGTAAGAGGTAAGATTTAATAATCCCATAGGAGAAAATTTTCTTTTCCTTTTTCCAGTAACTGCTTAGGGCCTTTCTCATTGACACAAGGGAGTCTCTTGTCTTAAGCTAGAATTTTAAAGTCAGAGAGAGTGATTTTTGCCAAGCGTTCAAATGGCATACTCTCTCAGTCCCTGGAACTCTTTTTGCTCCCAGGGACTCTTCCCCTTGATTCCTTTCCCTTAAAGTATTCCTCCTAATCTGGAATAAAATGGAACTGTGTGTCTTGAAAATCTGTTATTCACATTATACCATGAATTTAGAGTTTAAATTCTCCAGCATTCAGCTTGAAACACCTCTTCTGATCCATCTTATATAATTATGCTAGAATATTCTCTTATACAAAGATCTGATAATATCACATGACCAATGGTTCTCTTTTTGTTTCCTTTGCTTGACATTCAAGCCTTCTTGCCTGGTACCACAGCCAAAGTGAACAATTCTCTATTTCTCTAAGCACACACTGTATTCTCATCAATTGTACTTTTACTCAGTCTAGAGTCTATAGCTAGATACCTCCTCTTCCATCTTCACATGTTTACTTCCACTTCATTCTTTAAAATCCAATTCAAATACCATCTTCTTCTGGAATACTGGTTCTTATTACTCTAATCTCTTTTCTAGATCACTTGAACTTCTCTTGGTTTAATATTTCTTTAAAAAGACAAACCAAGTTTCTTCTATGTATCTTTTATTTTATTTTTCAACTAGCAGAATCTATTTTTTTCTCCTTACTCCCTCTGAATTGAAAAAAGGAAAAAGAAAGGAAAAGTAAAAGAAATTATTGTACCAAATATGTATGGTTAAGGAAAAAAAACTCCTCTTCCTCATTCTGAACTCTGATGTATAGGCCTACTAGTGGCATTTCTGGAACAAATGATATTCATATTTTAGCAACTTTGAGAGTCTTTTTCCAAATTGCTTTCCAAAGTGATTAGACCACTTTAAAATTTCACCACTAGTACATTAATGTGACTATTTTCTTGCAGGTTCTCTAATATCTGTCATTCTGTAATCTTTGACAAATCTGATGGATGTAAGATAGATGTTTGTATTTCTCTAATATAAGTGATTTGGAACATTTTTCACATGCCTATTGATAGCTTGATTCTTTTTCTTTAGAAAACTGCCTGTTTACATATATGTTCTATATGCCTAGTCATATAAATCTATAATAAAAATAGCCATTATTCTTATAAATTTAAATCAATTATTTGTATACCTTAGAAAGGAAAGCTTTATCAGAGACTCTTGCTACAATTAGTAATGAACAATGAATATTTCTTTGATTATTTAGGTCTGCCTTATTTGTGTAAAGAGGGTTTTGTAGTTATATTCATATTGTTCCTGTGCATGTTGGCAAGTAGATTTCTAAGTATTGTTTTTATAGTTATTTTAAATAGAATTTCACTTCTATTTCTTCCTAGTGAATTTTGTTGGCAATATGTAGAGATGTTTATGATTTATGTGGGTTTATTTTATATCCTGAAACTTGGCTGAAATAGTTCATTGTAGCTTGGTAAGTAGACTTCCAAATATTTTTCACATCTTCAATTATTTTGAATGAAATTCCCCTTTTTAGCTCTTGCTGCTGGGTTTTGTTGACAATATAAAGAAATGCTGATAATTCATGTGGATTTAGGTTTTGTCCTGTAACTTTGCTGGTTATTATTAAACAATTTTTAAACTTAACTATCTAAGATTCTCTCAGTAAATTACCATGTCATCTGCAAAAAGCAATAATTTTGATTCCTCTTTACTGTGTTTGTTCCTTCATTTTTTTCTTGTCTCATTCCTATAGTTCATTTTTAAGCGTGATGATGGACATCTCTGTTTATTCCTGAGCTTAATAAGACTTCCAGTTTATCCACATTGGAGATAATACTGATTCTTGATTTTAGATAAATACTACTTATCTAAATCCATTTGTTCCTATATCTTCTTCTAGCATTTTAAGGAGAATAAATTTTATTTTGTCAAAATATTTTTCTTCATCTATTGTTTTTGTTGCTCTTGTCATTAATAAGGTTTTTATGTTTATAGTTTTCTGACTAACTTTTTATTCCTGATATAAATCCAATTTGATCACAATGTATAATCTTTAAAATATGTGACTATAGTCTCTTTGCTCATGTTTTATTTAACATTTTTGTATTAATGTTCTTTTTTTTTTCTGTTTTGATTCCCTCTAGTTTAAGTATCAACCTCATATTTGCATCATAGAAGGTATTTGAGAAAACTTCTTTTCCTATTTGATTAGCTTATAAAACATTGAAACTAACTATTCTTTGAATATGTAATAGAATTCACTTGTATATCTATGTGGTCATTATTTTCTTTGAAATTTATTTTATGGCTTGTTCCATTTATTTTTCCAATGTGTTACTTAAGCTCTTTATTTGTACTGCTAATTGGGTAATTCATGTTTTTA
This sequence comes from Sarcophilus harrisii, assembly GCF_902635505.1. Classification (NCBI taxonomy): domain Eukaryota; kingdom Metazoa; phylum Chordata; class Mammalia; order Dasyuromorphia; family Dasyuridae; genus Sarcophilus; species Sarcophilus harrisii. The sequence goes on from NC_045426.1 coordinate 245,946,620, forward strand.
TAATGTTATTCATTCATCTTAATTAGATTGTCAGTTTCATTGGTATATAATTAGGCAAGATGATTTCTAATGATTTCTTTTATTTCTTCATTTATTATGAATTTACTTTTCTCATTTTTGACATTGGTAATCTCTATATTTTTCCAGTGTGTTTGTCCCATCTCTCTCATTTTACTATATATGACTAAAAGATATTCAAAATCAAAATCTATTTAGCACCATACTCCCATGTGGTATTTGGCAAGTCAGTCATGCTATAACTCCCCAGCTCACTCTCTTCTATTCACATAATGGAGTTTCCCTAGCAGCCCAAATGTAGTTTTACCTTTTCAAGCAAATTACTATCTCTCACTTCATAGCCAAAGGTTTTTCTTTTCAAAAACCATCATGACAATGGTTACCATCCTGAAAAAAATCAGAAAAGGAAAATGCTTTTTCTCATTCATAGTTTGGCAATTTTTAATTCTTTTAATTTTAAACTGAGGGTATCTGCATTTTTAATAATTCTAATTCATGTTTGTAACAGTCTCTTATTCTCCCTTATTTCCTCTAACCATTCCAAGTCTCTAGCTGAACTGAGCTAGTTAAAATGTTTATTATCTCCAAAAAAGGTAATCCTGATTGTTGGTTTTTTCTTCCAGATACTTAAGTAGTAAGTACAATAACAGCTTGGTTTTTTTGGTCAACATTTTTATCACTGATTAGAAACATTAGAGCAAATATTTAAAAGAACAATGGAAAACAGAGATGAAGGAATTAATCAGTATCAACATCTAGCTTGTGTCCCAACATTGTCTATATAATGGGTCTAGGTTGGCTAGATAATCTATAAGTTGGATAAATCTTCCTACTTTGTGAATCTGCTGATCTGTTTCTATATTAGCTAGTTAATGGAACCGGTCAATCATTGTTTTATCAGAACTTTAGGCCCACATTCTTAAACTTGTATTCATTCAGGCTGCCTATCAATATTACTGGACTTAGTGGGGAATCCAGGTACTTTAGGGGTCTCTATGACTCAAGTTCTCGACAAGAAAGATGTTACTTCAGAATAGAGCACTGGACCTGAGATCAGGAAGATTGAGTTCAAATGTGACTTTAGATATTAGCTGTATGATCTTGGGCAAGAAACAATCTTGTTTGCCTCAATTTCCTCATCTGTAAAATGAGTTAGAGAAAGAAATGCCAAACTACTCCAGAATCTTTATCAGAAAACTCCCAATAGGATTTTAGAGAATTGAACACAACTGAAACAACTAACAAGTCTCTCCCTGCCAGAAACAAGACTCAGTTATAGTTCAAATACAGTACACATTTCTTCACGGGAAATGTTACTTTCTGAGCCAGTGTCTGATTCAGATCATATTTGTATAACTGCTACCCACCAAATCTCTTTTGCTGAGGTAAATGATGATCACCTCTCCCCCCTAGGGAAATCAGGAAATCCAGCCAACTCTCTTATGGGCAATAAGTAGTTGTGGTGAATTGTCTCTATAGGGACACTTTTAATGGGCTATTCTGTAAACAGATAAGCTGCCCAGTTTCTCCAAACTAGGTCTAGAGTACCTTTCCATCAGTTGGTTAATGCATGTATCCCTTTAATACATAAGTTTCTCAGGAGAGCTCTGTCTCCTTGTTGAAGGTCTTAAGGGTACACTCAGGCATCATATTGTTGTTTGCTTCTTCAGAACTCTCCTGAGCTGAAGGCATAGCTAACTGCTAGGCATTTTCAGCCTCTCACCAAAAAAAAGTACTCATTGTGTTTTCATCTTGTCCATAAAACCTGTGGTATCATTCTTGAGTGGAGATGCACATATATGTGTATATAAATATATATATATATACATATATAAGTGTATATATAATGTGTAAATATATATTTATGTATAGATAAGTATACATATGTGTGTACTAGAAATACATTAATACTAAAGTAAACATTTAAAGGAAAGATAAGAAGCAAGCAAGTAGGAATTTACCAGTACTAGAGAGACCTACTTGCCCTGGTTGTAGAAAAATAGGAAGAATGGAGAAGGAAAGGAATGGAATTTGCTCTCTTCCTCCCTTTTCTCTTTAAATCAGCAATGCCTATGCTTACTTTTTTTTTTAGGATTCTCAGGAGCTCTGAATGTAATAATCTCACTCTCTCAATCTCTCCTTCCACCTTGAACTCTCTTTCCACCCAACAAGGCATCTTCTGTGATCCATCCCTTCCCTGTATCTGCAAATCCTTTAATAGTTTAATTCTGCCAAAGAAGAACAATAATCTCCTCTTGTGTACTAGCTTTCCAACCCCAGGTATTCAGTCTAAAATGAAAGCTTCATGCCCATATTACCTTCTTGCTAAATTTTCACCCTAATTAGGACCCTAAACTTCCACAATTCCAATTCACACTTATTGGTGCTATTGTGATTCCCCTATATCCTCAGACTTTTCAACCAATACTCCTTCCATTTCCTCAGTTTAAAGCTGAGAGGACACCATACACCTTGCAATGATAATCCTTGCTCCCCAGTGACATTTCTAGACTAATCCTCTACCACCTTTCTTTTTTGAAGTTGATTTAAATCACTGGTACCACACTCTTCCCATCCTTGATGCTGTTATTCAACTTTTTCTCATGAGTTTAGAAACTTGTTCACAATTTTTCTCACCATCACATACTCTGATATCATCATTGAGGACTTCAGTATTCATGTTTATGACTCTTCTAACATGCTAATCTCTCAATTATACATCTTCAAGGATCTTTCCTTCTCAATTCCAATTCTAACAACTAACACGACCACATTTTAAGATCTTACTGAGAACTGGGCTATGTTACCAGAACTTGGTAATTCTATTCTTTTACTACAACCTTCTAAACTAGTTTTTCCACTCTCCTTTATTAAATCTACTTTTTGAATTTAATGTTATCTTTGGTCCCTTGAATCATAATTAGCCTCCATACCTATCTCATCTACTCTGCTTTCACTTATCTTCCTATATAGCCTTTACTCTATCATTTTCTACATTCTTCCTTCCCCAAAATTTCTATCTGGTACCCCTCAACTTCTACTAGTCCCAACCTTTGAAGTCTTTAAAATCTTAACTTTATCCCTTCCTACCACTCAGATTATGGAACTATTATTTCTCCCAAGACACTGTGATCTAATCATACTGATTTAATATGCTGTTTTATACATATAATGCTTCATCTCTCATCAACCATTCTACTACTTTCCCCTTAATTGCAATCCTTTCTCTTCTCACTTCTGTCTCTTGAAGTCCCCGACTTCCTTCAAGACCAAACTCAAGTTCTATAGGAGATCTTTTCTGGATCCCTCAACTTCTGATGCCTTTCCAACAAAGGCTACTTTTTGGCTGCTTTGTTTGTGTCTTTTATATACATATGCATATGTTTGTTTCAATAAAATATTAAATTCTTTTAGAGTAGGAAGTGTTTCATTTTTTCTTTGCATTCCCAGCACAATACCAGGCACATATTAGGTGATTAATAAATTTTTATTCCTTGATCCCTGGACAAATCATGAGCATTGCTGGAGAAAAAACACCACAAAATCAAGTTGATTTCATCAACTATCCATAACCTCACCTGAATCTTGCTAAACAACTCTATTCTACTTTTAAAGATTCAATGTCTCATCCTAACAATGACTGATTGAAAAAAATCTAAAGAAACAGAGAAAAATGAATACAAGCTTACAAATCATAACTTAAAGTATGACTGTATAATGCCTTACCCCTTTAAGGTCCTAAGCAGTTTATTGCTGAAAAGAGTAGAAAAATTACAACTTATAAAGGATACATGATATTGCTGCTGTAGATGCCTGAAAGGTAAAGGAAAAATAACTTTGTTTAGTAAAAACAGTAGAAAAACTGTTATATGAAGAAATAATTTTCAAAGGTAATTTGAGGAACATTAGAAAATAAAATGGACTTTAAACATAAGGAATCAAATCAGTTTGTAAATGATCAAAGGTAATGTCTCATGTGTATATGAATAATTTGATGATTTTAAAAAGACAGAAAATGGCATTTATTTAAAATGGAAAAAATGTATACAAAGAAACATAATTTCAAGAATATAATAAATGCTATAAGATGTATTTTATTGGTAAATTGGAGTATTATGGTTCCTCAGGCCATTTATACATATGTATTTTATGACTCAAGAGAGCAAAAATAAAATAAAAGTAAATATTAAAATAAAATAAATTAAATAAAAGAGAGAAATGATATCAATAACTGTAGACTGAGGCATGATTTTAAAAGTACTATCCATTTACTAGCCAAGTATTATGGTAGGTACTGAGAAAACAAAGGCAAAAGTGAAATAATCTCTACTGTCAAGAGAATTTGGAAAGCTCAAGGGTAAAAACTGAAAAAAAAGTCATTTCATTTAGTAAGAAAGAGATCATTAGTGATTTTGAAGAAAACATTTATAGTTAAGGGACTAGGGATTGTTATAGAGTAACTATAAGGGCTCCTCTGTTCCTACCATATACATTAAATTAGTTATATCTATAAAAATCAAGGAAACTGTCCCCAAGACTTGATTGACCCAGGGAACAAAGCTTCAAGCCCATATTTGTTGATGTAATTTTCTGGTAGACTCTGGCCACAATGACAATGACTTCCTGATCACGTAAAGATATAAAAGGCTCACCTAAGTGGATCTAGGGCCCTTAAGCCTTTGTGGCCTCTCAGACTCCCAAGGCCACCAGATACATTTCTGCATGGAGGTAAGGGTTCCAAGTCTACCCAAAACAAAGTGCTGCAATATCTGGGTTGGGTATCCTTTCTACACTATGAATAAGTATAACTTAACTACTGAATGACCTATGAGTGTCTTAATTTGTTTCAATACCAAATCTAACAGGGGAATGGCCAGTCCCAATTATAAGAATTAGAAGCCAGATTTGAAGGGGGAAGAAAGTTAAAGGCAAGAAAATAGAAGAAACCAGTGTAGACAATGTTTTCTAAGAGTTTAATTGTAAATAGGAGGAGAGATGGAGGATGACAGTTTGAGGTCAAGGAGTAAAGGTGGGCTTCTCTCACAAGTTGTTGTTTTTGTCTGACATGGGTCACAAACCCAGTGGAAAAAAAATTGGAAAATGGGGACAAGCTTTTGAAAGTAATAATATAGAAATTAGTTGGAAGGTGAAAATTCAGACCTAGTATGTTGAAAGATTAACACCATATTTTGGGCAGTGCATATCTTGGGATTTATGTGCTAGTAGTATAGATTGGAATGAAATAAAACAGTCAAAAGTCATTCAATAATTAACAAAAGGAAGTTTACTTAGTCTTAGCAGATGACACCATGATTTACTTCTGTTAAAGGAAGCTTCCATGTTTCTAAGTTGCCCAAGCCATCAACCAAGCATCAGAGAGCACCTGGAGCTCCTAACAAGTATTTGTGACTAGAAATTGCTATCAATGAACTGGAATCTTTAGACCCCAACCCAATTAATTCTTGAGGAGGGTTTCAACCTTTTAAAGGAAAAATTAGCTTAACTTCTATCAATTTGTATGGGAGTAGGAATGGGGATAGAATATTGTTCTCACCACACCCCATCAAGAATAGTGAAATAATAAGAAACAAATAAACATATACTTCACAAATTAGAAAGTGAAGTGCAGAAGAAGAAGAAGAAAAAGGAAGTGAAGAAACTGTAGAAAAGTTCAATAAGGAAAAAAGTTATCAAAATAAAAAGGGTTGAAGGGTGGAGAACAGGGAAGATTTTGAAATAATCATTTTACTAAATGGGAGAAAAAAGTGACAAAAGAGAAGAAATGGATAACTGTGAATAAAAGAAATACACATAATTTAAAGTGAAATCTAAGAATGTGGAACATGGTAAGCAAAGTGGGGGAGGGAAAAGACCTTGTGGAAATTGAATAAAGTAGTTTAAGCAAAACTAACCACTGTTTTGAATGGAAAATGGGATTTTTGCTTGATAAAGAATTGTTTTAATGAAAAGTGACATGAGAAATTGTTTCTCTATTATTGGGTAATTTTTAGCCTATTGATACCTACTTTTATTTTTCAGAGATAGGCATGAAAGGAGAAGGTTTTTAGTAAGTGGGGCAGGCAGAGATTTTTGTGTACTTAATAATCTTTTAGAACTTTTAAAAAGTAAGTTATAATTTATAGCATAAATTATCTGTTTTGGGTTTCACAGTGAATCATAATCATCTTTTCATTTTTTTTCTCCTAAGAACTGGGTTTTTAAAAAAATGAATAAATTTAAATTTAACTGCCCAATTTAAAAAAAAAGTAAAGGTATAGTCAGTGGTAATTTTCTTCAAAAAAAAAAAAAAGTATATTTATCAAATCTCTAAAGCTACTAAACTTTAAAGGAAACATACAGCTAAGTCAGACTAAGGAATAAAAATGCTCCCTCAATGAAAGTAGCCATTTATACCTAAGAATGGCTTCATTTTGCACCACTTTACATGAAATGAAGTAATTTGAACTCTGTAGGGAGGATTAGAGTATCTATCTGGCATAACATGAGCTTTTCCCTTGTTGATGGATATAGGATACCTTTAATCACCAACACACTAAAAGACATGGGATAATGCCCAGAAAAGGCAATTTAATGCTTAAAGGTTAATTAATGTAAAAATGCTTAATGAACATTGGATTAGTGATTTGAAAAGAAAAACCCTATGGTTCTCCATAAGCATTTTTAATTTTTTTTTGAAAACAGAAAATATAGGATTTATTTTTTAATTGAAAATGAGAGGGGAATAAGAATAAAGCAAGACTTTGTCCTTATCACTTTTTATTTGAGTATCTTAAATGTGTTATAGAAATTAATTCAACAACCCTTGTGTGGTAGAATTCTTTGAAATAGTATCCTACCTCCTTAGATAAAAAACAAAAACAAAACTAAAAAAAAAAAAAAAAAAAAAAAAAAAACCAAATCTTAAGACCAGATAAGTTAAGTAATTTGCCTTAGGTCAAATATTAAATCAAGTATTAAAAATAAATAAATAAAACAAAACTTTAGAACATTGAATGTTCATTCCCAGTCTTTTGGGACAAAAATGGCAGCTTGTTGGGTTTTTTTTCCTTTCTCCAAGACAATAATCTTGAATATCATTATCTCCAAGATACCCAATAATGCAGAATTAAATTTGAATATTTTTTGTATAGACCTGAAATAGTAATCTATACTGTCAAATATTTTAACCCTAGGCCCCTGTCCTTGTGACATCATTAGAGAATTTTCCCATAATAAAATTTCTAACATTTCTATAGAATTTATTCTGTCAGGCGTTATGTAAGCACTTTACAATTATTATCTCATTTGATCCTCATAACAATTCTGATAGGAAAATGATATTATTAGCCCCATTTTACAGATGAGGAAATTGAAGCAAACTGTTTTAAATGGCTTGCCCAGAGTCAGCTAATTATTACATAAGGCCAAATTTAAACTCTTTTCTTCCTGATTCAAGGCCTAGAATTCTACCATACCACTGGGCTGTCCATCCTTCACCTGTTGCTTTTTGACATCGTGTGAGTATTTTCTCATGCTTTCTGTTTTCTGTGACTTTACAGAGATATATTCACTTATCTATTGTGACATGGCAGGATTTCTCCACTTTCTGCAGTGTTCATGTTTCTTCTGCTAAGATGTATAAAGGCTGACCTAAGAGTCAAGCCTCTCCTACTTTGGGAGTGTTGTTTATTTGTTTTTGGCCTGCTCTCCAGCAATGGGGAAAGGCCTCCTCAGTTCCAAATTCCAATAAACAGAGTACTAAACTAAGCCTGTTTTGACACTCTTTATGCCAGTGCCCACTGCTTCTGGAGCCTGGGTCACTGCCATTCCGATACTTAGGCCTGCTGATTCTTGCTGGAGCCTGAGTTCTCTGGGCCTGCCACAATATTCCTCACCCTGGTCCAAGGCAGGCCCTGCCACTTCTGAGATCTGATTCCAGCCCTCTGTCCTGAGGTAGAGCATTATTTCCTCCTCTCCCATCTAAGATCCTGACTGAACAAACTCATGCTTGGCAAGAGTATTTCTGAGTGCTTCTGCACCACTGCTACAGTGGCTCTATTCTGTTTACCTTGGTCCCAGTGCTGGGATTGGGCACTGGTCCTCTAGGCTTTGGCCTTAAGATTACCTAATAGTACCAAGACATTAGCACTGCTCCCCAAACCGGACTGTGTGAAAGAGTATAGTTAATGCTGAGTACTGAATTTTATTCCCTATGCCAGGGTCTAATCATTCTTTTCTGGACTAGTTATTGCCAGGGCCTCACTAACTGGCTAAAGGTCCAGTGTATTGCTAAGGTCAGGTATAGCCTTAAAGCTCAGGCAAATTTCAAGGGATTCTAGTTAGCCAGGCCAGAGCTTGGATTCCTTTTTCTGTCAATGGTCATCCCCTCCAAAGCAGGAAATTCTTCCTACAGCCTTTCACCCCAACTAAGGAATTGGAGAGCTCCTGATGTCTTGAATGTGGCTGCTATGAACATTTAACTTCCCTGATTCAGGGAATAAATAAGTCACAAATCAAAAGAGGCAGTCAGAAATGTCCATTGATATGGGTCAGTGCCTATGCTTTTGCCGCCATGTATTTCTGAAATTTCTGAAATTTCCACCTCCTATTTTTGAAAGTCAGAGAGAGGAGAGACAGACAGAAAGAAACAGACAGACAGAGAGAAAGGGGGAAGAGGGAAGGAGGGAGAGAAAGAAGGAGGGAGAGATAATTAGATTTCACAGTTTCAAAGTAAGAACAAAGCATGTCTTTCTTTTTAAACTTTTAAAGTGTATTTGTCCTGAAAGAACTTGGGTCTCCTGGAGAAGATAAAGTACCATTCTCTCAAATGCCTCCCTCATGCTTTGTACCAGACAGTCCCAGTCTATTTGGCCCCCAAGAAAGAAAACCAGAAATTCTATCATAGCTGCCTTCGAGGGGCTATAGTGTGAAGAAGGGAATGAAGTTGTTCCATTTTGCCACAGAGAACTAAATCAGGGGCAATTGTTAAAAATTGATGAGAAGCAAATTTAGGCTAGATGTCAGGAAAAGTCTTTTAACAAGGAGAACTGTCCAATCATAGCAGAAGCTAAATGACCATTTGTCAGATATGTTATAGTAGAGATCCCTTTCATGTTTAAGTTGGGTTATATTAAAGTGCCTTCCAATTCTCAAATTCTGATTCTGAATACCTTGGATTTGGAATTGGAAAGAAGTGGGACACTTATGGTTTATCTAACAATTAAGAAAAAGGATTTACTTATAACCATAGCAAGTGAAGGAATATCATAAAAAGGAAGGAAAATACATTGAGGATACAGTTGAGTTATTTAAATGTTCCTTGAACAATCTAAAAATCAAAAGTTCCAGCTCCTAATGCCTATAGGTTTTGTACTTAGGCAATCAGAAATCTATATGCCCTGAACCAATTAAATCTTGAGGCTGGTTTCAAAAATTTTAAAGGAATGACTATTCCCAACCTGCTTGAGTCAGAGCCCTTACTCCCATAATACTCCACATCTACCATCCATAAGATACCTGGGTCCTCATTCCAACTTTCTGAGCAAGAAATACTTGTTCCCCATGGTAAGGAGCCAGGTCTTAGCAAGGCATTCTTGAAAGAGTAAAGAGATAAAAGAGACCTATATGCCTTTTTTTTTTTTTTTTTGGCTGAGGCATTTGGAGTTAAGTGACTTGCCCAAGGTCACATAGCCAGGAAATGTTAAGGGTCTTTGGTCAAATTTGAACTCAGGTCCCCCTGACTTCAGGACTGGTGTTCTATCCATTGTATCACCTAGCTGTCCCTATAGGCCCTTTTAGGACTTATTATGATAATAAATTTATATTTATCAGTCTAAACCTGTAAATAAAGATATTTTTCCAATTTCTTTACAAAGAGTCTATTTCCTATTTATTTACTTTTTTGGTGGGGATATATGATGGAAGGAATCTGTATTGGGAAGTTGCTTTATTGTAAGATTCTTGGTTAGTGCCCTGGTGGGATAAATAAATAAGGGAACTAGAGAGTTGACAGAATATGGGGGAGGTGTACTTAGAGGGTTGAGCTTGGGAAATCCATAGCAGAAGTGAAGAGCAAGGAGAGGGGAGAGATCTAAGCCATGTCCTAGATGTTTGGTTTTGAATTTTTTTCAAAGAAAAAACAAACAAAATATGATACCATTTTTGGCTGATGACAATGTTTTATTATCACAAATAGTGAAATTTTTGGCAAGAGAGATGTGATTCTGCAGAGAATCAAACACATCCATCATGTGAAACATTATGATTTTTATCATGTAGTGTTCCATTAATAAATTAAATAACCATCCTATTCTTTTGACCAACAGTCATTTTGTTTTCATAACAAATTTACAATCTGGTCAAAAGACAACCATTTAAAGAGTCCTTGTATGTTTAAATTCTGAAATCCAATGTTCTTATTAAAGATAAGGAACTTAAGAAATGGGAACTCAAGAAGATAGAGGATCTTCCAGAGAGTGTTCATAGGAAACACTCTTTTAGCTAGATAAAGCACTATTTAGGCCTTGTTAGACTTGGTGTGAGAACATAAACTTCAAGAATTTCTAGATTAACCTTCCTCTCATCAGGACATCAAAAAAGTAAACATCCCAGAAAGCCTACTGGTACTTGGGAGTACTTTGATAAAATGATTGCATATTCATATACAATCAAAGAGCATGTTACATTACAGTGTGATCTCTACAAGATTGTCAGACATATCAATCAGCATCATTATCAATCTTATTGAAAACATAATATATTATCCAAATTCAGATTCCTGATTTTTTATGATTGAATAGTGTTCTGAATATTCCTGTTAGGAATCAGACCAAGACCAAAAAAGAGTCTACATATGACTGTTCTCTTCATAATCCATCAGGAACATACTATCTCTTCTGTAACAGGTTCATATATTTGCTAATATAGTTCCTAGTTTCAAAATCCATCTTCAAGGCTTTTAAGGGTCTCTGTTCACCATCCACATACAAAATAAATGTCATAATGTTCAGAATTGAAGAAGTTTTTAGTATAATCTCCACTAAAGGCATGATTATCCATAAATTGCAGGACAACTATCTCAGACCGCTGACCCAGGCACAGGCTCCCTAATTACAGATGATGCTGCCTCTTGGGATACTAAACACTTATCAGAGGTAAACAACAGACAAATGTCAGGTGCTACTTGAAACCTCAAGAAAAAATAGAAGAAAAAAAGGATACACAGTGTTAATTTCTGGGCCAGACAGAAAAGACCATTGGTCCCCATCAGCTTGATTTTTATGTGCACATTGTTGAGAAAATAATATAATGAGAAATAGTTTTAAAAATATTGTTATAAAGATAAGATGTTACAATAGTACATAAAAAAGTACATTAAAACTTACCACCTAAGCTACTCTAAACAGATCTAGAAAAATGCTCCAACTGCAGGAATCAATGTAGTGGAAGAAGCATTAGAGTTTAGCTTCCCCATCATCCCATACCTTCTCAAAAAAGAGCATTCCTGAGAATACACCAGACTAATTTATAATAATAATTTAAGAATAAGCTAGATTTTTACATAGAAATACACAGAATCTCTCCCTAACAATTCCAAAGTCAGTAATTAAGGATGAAAAATGAACAAACAAAAAAAATGAATTCCATCATAAAATGTTATTGTTACAGAGATGCTCAAAACACAAACTCAGGAGAAGGAAATAATTCCAAAATATTTATGAGAAAAGCCTCAAAGAAAAACACAGCTTGGACACAAATTGAAATATAATATCTAGAAGAGATGGAGAAAGAACTAAAACAAGAGTTTTAATGTGTTTTTATCAATTAAATGAGAGCTAAAGGGGGAAATAGAAAACAAATGAGAGTTACAGAAGAATGAATGAATTAGCAGATTGGCACAGGAGATGATACAAAGTCTTACCCAACCAACAAACCTCCTGAAAATGAGAATGAACCAAATAAAACTGAATGACTACATGAGACAGCAAGAAACGTTAAAACAAAGTGAAAAGACTGAAAATATAAAAGATAATGTGCGGTATCTCATATTGAAAAACAACTGACTTAAAAAATATGTAAAGGAGAAAAACTCAAGAACCACTGTACAATCTGAAAGTTATGACAAAAAATATAAGCCTAGATATCATATTTTAAGAAGTCATAAAAGAAAACGTTTTAAGATCTTCTTGACACCAGAGAGCACAATGGAAATAAAATTTATCTATCATTCACTTTCAGGGGAAAACTCCAAGAACATTATAGAAAAAAAAATCCAAAAAGAAAAAAAAATTGAAAAACCACATTAGACACAATTTAGCTATCTAAGCAGGAGTAGAGAGCTTATCAGAGGTAAACAACAGACAAATGTCAGGTGCTACTTGAAACCTCAAGAAAAAATAGAAATAAAAAAGGATACACAGTATATCTTATATTCCAAAATATAAAGAATATATTCTAACATCAATAATAACTTTCCCAGAAAAACTAGATATAATTCTATCAAGGAAAAATTAGGGGAAATTATCTCACATTATCGGAATGTGCAAATAGAAGCCTATACAAACAAGGATAAGGGGATAAGGGGAAAGATGACTCTTGAGCCTCACTTTCTTCTCAACTGATTAATGTAAAGAAAATACATGCATACATAGAGAATTGGGCACAGAAAAACACTTCACTTAATAGGGAAATAGGAGGGAAAAAGGAGAAGATAGAAAAGAGAATGAAAAAGACTGATTACATATACTTTTGCATACATTTTTCTGATTCAAAAGACACTTGATGAAGTTTATATTTTGCCTGGAAAAGCAAAGACAGGGATGGAGAAGTACATGAAAGCTGTCCTTATATATTTGAACAGTTGTTACATGGAAAATGTACTATACTTTTCTGTTCAGACCAAAAAGATAGAATTAGGAGAAATATGTGGCAGGTTTAGAGTTTAGAGAGGGCAGGTTTAGGCTTGATGTAAAGGAAACTTCTAAAAATTAGGCATATTTAAAACTTAAACAGGCTACCTCAAGACATGGTTAGGTTTTCTTCATTAAAGATTTTTCAACAAAGGCTGGATGACCATTTTCCAGGTATTTTGCAGAAGGGGTTCCAGAGACTAAACTAGAGGATGCTTGAGATCCTTTTTAACTTTAGGATTCAGTGAAGAAATTAAAAGAAAATCCATCTGATGGATGGATTACACTGAAAATCACACTGAAAAAATACTCATTGCCAGATTAAAATATTAATAGAATACCAACTCAATTGCTAATTACTCATGCTATTACTAATAAAATACTAATTCCTTTGAGACTGTTCTAGTCACCCCAAAATAAAAATAAAACAAAGAAAGGAAAAAGTTCTTCCCTTGATAATTGAGAATGTCATCTGATGTTATAAAGTAGATGGGAGAGAACAATGAAAGAAGACAAAAAACTAGACAGCATTAGAGGCAGTAACCCTATTAGGAGCTATATGCTGGATGCAGAGGAAAAGGAAATGACACATTGTGACTCACAACTTTTCCACTTTCTGTTATTTCTATTCAAATGCAAATTCACCCCCCCACACACTGGGATGGACACATGTGCTCTGAAAAATGGAAAAGAAGTGACTTCATATACCTCAGGGAATAGACTATCTAAGCAATTCCAGCACCTTGGGAGCAAATGATGTCTCTGAAAATACATCATTGACTGGGGTAGGGTAGGAGAGTCCCTAGTAATGGAAAAGTAGGAAAAAAGACAATTCACCAAAGAAGAAAGTCAGAAAACATTAAACAGCGGTTGACATTTGTTAATTATAGCAGGAAACAAATCAGTCAAGTTGTAAACTATGTTTATTCATTAAAACAAATCATAAAAAGTAGTCTCTTTAGGGACATAGAAAGATAAGCATTTCTAAAACAAATTGTTCTGTCAACATTATTTAGTTATGAGAAATCTTCCCAGTCACAAAAGGTATGGCAGAGTTCAACTTGTGTAATGGGAAGAATATATCTCTTCCATTACTATGAAATTTTTATATCTTAAATTCAATTTTAATATTAACATATCACCTTTTCAGGTATCAATGATATAAGAACACTGGAGATGGATACCTGTTAGGATGGAGAGTTTTATAGCAGTCCTCTCTTTGATCCTTAAAAGTTAGATGAAATGACTTAGAAAACTAATAAACTCTGTAGCAAATGTCTGATATTTTAACAAAAGTATTTTATTGGGAAATTGTTACAGAAACAGCAAATAGAGCTATTAACATACCCTTTCCATAAGCAATGGTCATTTTAATTTTATTATTATTTCTAGGGCAAGAGATAGAAAACAGAATGGGATAGTATGTGTACCAAGACAGGAAGATAGCCTCCAATTATTTTTAGTGAAGTATGGTTGAGTGTCCAGAGTCAGCCAGATATGTTATTGTTGTTATTGTTCAGTTGTTTAGTTATGTCTAACTTTTTGTGACTCTAACCAACAAGAACAATACAACCATAGCTGTAGTTTTAGCAGGTGCAGCAACAGTACAGCTACAACTTATTTTCAGCTCCAATATCTCCAGAAGTCCACTCTCTCATTGTCAACTGTCTATTTTGCATTTCCATTTGGGATATTTCACCATTACCTCAAGTTCAACTTAGCTATAACTGAACTCATCATCTTCCCTTCCTAACATTTTTTTTTCTTGTTAACATTAATGATCTCTAATACCTCAGAGAAAACTTGTTTCTTCCTCTTCCCCTCCTTAAAGGTGAAAACAAGCCTTCCTTTTCCAAATTCTCCTATTTCTTTGAGCCCTCCTTCTTACTCTCCTTTGCTGGTTCTTCATTCACTAACCGTGAGTGTCTTCCATTACTCTGTCCTAATTCTTCTTTTTTTATTCCTATTTCACTTTATTACTATCTCACTTGGTGATCTTATCAATCCCTTGTTTTCCATGATCATTTCTCTGCAGATGATATCCAGACCTTAATATCTCACTTTAACTTCTCATTACAGACGTACATATTTAACTGTCCTTGGAGATTCCAAATTCCTCTTGGAGGAGTCCCAATCCAACATGTACAAAACAGAACATATTATTCATTCCAAACCTTCCCCATGTAAATGTCTATGTTACTTTATAGCAAGGCTTCTTAAATTTTTTCCACTCATGACCCCTTTTTGTCCAAGAAATTTTTATGTGACCCTGGGTAATAATAAGCCATAATTTCACAACCTCCATATTCAGTTGCACAATCCATGGGATTATGACCCACAGCTTAAGAAACTTTACTTTAGAGTATATAGAGTAATTTCCTCCAAGTTACCCAGACTCACAGCCAGTGTCATCTTGTACTGCTCATTATTCACTCCACATAGCCTATGTGTTGTCAAATCTTATTTCTACTGTTAGATCACCTCTCCTATATAGCCCCTTCTCTCTACCTATACAACCCCAACCAGTTCATATCCTCAATAATTTCCTGTCTAAACTATTGTAATAACCTTAACTTTTTACCTTCAATTTTTTTGTTTTAAGCAAAATCTTTTTTGATTAATGTCTCTCTCATTCCTGCTCCCCACTCCAATCAACTAAATTTTTAAAAAAATTTCTCAATACATATATACATTGTCCAGCATACAATAACTTTCTAACTGGTCTCCTTGCTTCAAGTCTCTCTCCACTCCAAATTATCCTCCATTCAGCTGCAGATATGATTTTTCTGAAGTATAGTTCTGACCTCACCTTCTGCTGATATTGCTTTTTCTGAGCATCATGTGAGGGCTTGCCCTGTTGAAATCTCCATATAATATGCCTTTTGACAAATGTAAGTTTGACATTACAATCTTTCTAAGCTTTAGTTTTATCACTGGAAAAATAGAATAATTAATAGCATCTATTTTTGTAAGGATAAAATAAGATGACACATGTAAAGTTATTTGCACACTTTACAATGCTATAGAGATGTGATTCTGTATTTAAGTTTCATCTATAAATAGAAGCTAGTAATATCTGCTTTACCTGCTCTACCTGGCATTTATGAAGATCCTAAAAGATACTATGTGTAGAAAGAAAACAAGCATCCCTAACTCCAATCTCTCTCTTCAAATCCAATCAGAACCTCTCTTCCAAATTATTCTTCCAGACTATAAAGTATAGTAGAAAACCCTTGACTTCGAGGAGGAACCTGAATATATGAATCCTTTCTTTTACAAGCTGTGTGGCCCTAAATAAGTCATTTATATTCTCTGAAACTCAGTTTCCTTATCAGTAGGTAACATGGGTAGTCAGGAAACCCCGCCTCACACATACACACCGGGGATAAGCATGCATTATAGACCTTCCTGGTGCATGTAGAATGGACCCCAGGAGAATCTCTGTTTGCATTAGGGGAAGGGGAAGAAAAACAAGTTTTCTTGCCCACCAGGACAAGTATAGAGGGCTTGGGTACATAAGATATACTTAACACTCAGGTGCAAGGAGCGTGGGTCCTAGAAAACAGGATGCCAGGAAGCTTGTGTCCTGATCCATGTTTCTATTTCTTGTTTTTCTCAAAATTTGGCCAATGGTTAAGAAGTAAATATCTCCTTTGAGAGGGTCTAACCAATAAACAAGGAGTAAGCATCTTCACAAAGGATAGTTTACCTCTCAGATCTGTGGAGAAGGAAGGAATATGTGGCTAAAGAAGAACTGGAACTCATTGTGGAATAAAAAATAGATACTTTTGATTATATTAAGTTAAATGCAGGCAAGATTAGAAAGGAAGCAATAAACTAGGAAGACATTTCTACATTCAAAAGTTCTGATAAAGGCCTCATTCCTAAAATATATACAGAATTTACTAAAATTTATAAGAATTCAAGCCATTCTCCAAATGATAAATGGTCAAAGGATATGAACAGGCAATTTTCAGATGAAGAAATTAAAATCATTTCTAGTCACATAAAAAGGTGCTCTAAATCACTACTGATCAGAGAAATGTAAATTAAAACAACTCTGAAGTACCATTACACACCTGTCAGATTGGCTAAGATGACAGGAAAAGATAATGATGAATGTTGGAAGGGATGTGGGAAAACTGGGACACTGATACATTGTTGGTGGAACTGTGAATGGATCCAACCATTCTGGAGAGCAATTTGGAACTATGCCTTTTAAAAAGTCTATCAAACTGTGCATACTCTTTGATTCAACAGTGTCTCTACTGGGCTTTTGTTTCCCAAAGAGATCTTAAAGGAGGGAAAGGGACCCACATGTGCAAAAATGTTTGTGACAGCCCTTTTTTGTAGTGGCAAGAAAATGGAAAGTGAGTGGATGCCCATCAATTGGAGAATGGTTGAATAAATTATGGTTTATTAATATAATGGAATATTATTGTTCTATAAAAATCAATCAGCAGGATGATTTCAGGGAGGCCTGGAGAGACTTACATGACGTGATGCTAAGTGAAATGAGCAGAACCAGGAAATCATTATACATAGCAACAATAAAGATCAATTCTGATGAACCTGACTCTTTTCAAAAATGAGATGACTAAAGCCAGTTCCAATGATCTTGTGATGAAGAGAGCCATCTACACCCAGAAAGAGGATTGTGGGAACTAAATGTGGGTCACAACATAGCATTTCATTCTTTTTGTTGTTTGCTTGCATTTTATTTTCTTTCTCATTTTTCCCTTTTTGATCTGATTTTTCTTGTGCAACTAGATAATTGTATAAATATGTATGCATATATTGGATTTAACATATATTTCTACCATGTTTAACATATATTGTATTACTTGCCATTTAGGGTAAGGGGTAGGAGAAAGGAGGAGAAATTGGAACATAAGGTTCTGCAAGGCTTAATGTTGAAAAATTATCTATACATATGTTTTGAAAATTAAAAATAATTTTAAAATAGTAAGCATCTGACCCCCCCATCTTTCCCTATAAAATAACTACCCTGAGATGGGTACTCCCTTAAGCTAACAAGCCCCCTGATGTGCTTAATCCTGTTCTGCTTTATACAACAATAAAGCCTTTTCCTTTAAGAAACAGTCCAGTGTCCAGTTAATTCTTACCTATCAAACCTGATCTCCCATTGCAGGTAAGCCATTTGCTAAAGGACTTGAACAACCAAAGACTCCTTATAACTAGATCTTGGAGGGAAAGTGGACATTCTATTTCTCTCTCACTCCCTTTCTATCCCTGTCCATCTCCAACTGTCTCTGTATTTCTCTGTTTTTGTCTTCTACCACACACAAACCTACTAAGTGCACTGGAATTTTTTGGTCTCTCCTTCAAAATTCCAATGAAGTAGGGAAAAAGTATAACTCTCTCTTCTCCCCAGCTATCATGGCAGTAAGAGCATGTTACTACTTAAATTAACTAGAGACCAAAAGGTAGGTCTGTCCAGAAGTTTTAGCTCTTTCCCTTGTCAGTGAGATTCATAGCAATTCCCTTCTGTCAGCTGTAACCAAGGAACACATAAATTCCAACTGTTCAAACTCAAAAAGTTATAGCTAAATTTCAACATATCTACCTCAGCAGCAGTATGATCACTTAAATTCAGGGAAAAAAAACAACAACAAACAATCACAGAAGAAGCAATCCAAAATCCAAGTTTAGGCTTACCTAAGCAGTACATATCCCTTAGCTTTCATGTGCTTGAAACTCACTGTTTCTGCTGGAATCTCATATACTGTCTTCCCATCTCACATGGGAATACTGTTTGCCATACAAAGAATTAAAGAATGAAGAGAAACAAGGAAGAATTATTTCCATTTTAAAGACCTACAGTTATCAATGCTATCTGTTCATCCTCAAAACCTGAATCCTTTAGCACTGTGTCACACATGACCAACTAAGAAATAATCATAGTATCTGGGCTCTGGGCTAGTTCATATAGTCAGTTCTGAGAATGCCATGTTACAACAAATAATTACCAAAGTCCATTTAGAGTCATTAAAACCCATTATAATCTCACCCTTTGCAGATCATATGATGATATACTTAGAGAATCCTAGAGAATCAACTAAAAAAAACTATTAGAAACAATTCACAACTTTAACAAAGTTGCAGGATACAAAATAAATCCACATTAATCATGAGCATTTTTATATATAACCAACAAAGTCCAGTAGCAAGAGATACAAAGAGAAATTCCATTTAACATAATTGTAGATAATATAAATATTTGAGAGTCTACCTGCCATGGCAAAGTGAGGAACTAGACGAACACAATTACAAAACATTTTCTAGACAAATAAAGTCAGATCTAATTAATTGGAAAAATATCAAGTGCTTATAGTAGGCCAAGCTAATATAATAAAAATTACAATACTACCTAAATTGATCTATTTATTCAGTGCATACCAATCAAACTCCCAAAAAATAATTTTACAGAGATAGAAAAAATAATAACAAAAGTTCATTTGGAAGAACAAAAGGTCAAGAATTTCAAGGGAATTAATGAAAAAAATGCAAATGAAGGTGGCCTAGCTGTACCTGACCTAAAACTATATTTTAAAGTAGTAGTCATCAAAACCATTTGGTACTGGCTAAGCAATGGAGTAGTCAATCAGTAAAATACGTTAGATTCACAGGACAAAATAGTTAATGACTATAGTAAGTGTTTGAAAAACCCCAAGCTTTTGGGATAAAGACCCCAGCTTTTGGGATAAAAATTCACTATTTGATAAAAACTGCTGGGAAAATTAGAAATTAGTGTGACAGAAACGAGGCATCGACCCACACCTAATACCCTATACTAAGATAATGTCAAAATGGGTTCATGATTTAGACATAAAGAGTGATATTATAAGCAAATTAGAAGAAAAAATAATAATTTACCTCTCAGATCTGTGGAGAAAGAAGGAATTTGTGACCAAAGAAGACATTATTGAAAACAAAATGGATAATTTTGATTATATTAAGTTAAAAATGTTTTGTACAAACAAAACCAATGCAGAGAAGATTAGAAGGAAAGCAATAAACTGGAGTGTGTGTGGAATTTTACATTCAAGGGTTCTGATAAAGATCTCATTTCTAAAATATATAGATAATTGATTCAAATTTATAAGAATTCAAGCCATTCTCCACCTGATAAAATAGTCAAAGAATATGAACAGACAATTTTCAGATGAAGAAACTGAAACCATTTCTAATCATATGAAAAGGATTTAGAAATCACTATTGATCAGAGAAATGCAAATTAAGACAATTCTGAGGTACCACTGCATACCTCTCAGATTAGCTAAAATGACAGGAAAAGATAATGATGAATTTTGGAGGGGTTGTGGGAAAACTGGGACATTAATACATTGGTGGTGGAACTGGATCCACCCATTCTGGAGAGCAATTTGGAACTATGCCCAAAGGGTTATCAAACTGTACATATCCTTTGGTCCAGTTGTGTTTCTACTGGGCTTATTATATTCCAAAGAGATATTAAAGAAGGGAAAGAGAACTGTATGTGAAAAAATGTTTGCGGAAGCCCTTTTTTGGAGTAAGAAACTGGAAATTGAAGGGATGCCCATCAATTGAGGAATAGTTGAATAAGTTATAGCATATGAATGTTATGGAATATTATTGTTCTATAAGAAACAATCAGCAGGATGTTTCAGAAAGGTCTGGAGAAACTTACATGAACTTATGTTGAATGAAATGAGCAGAAGCAGGAAATCATGTACACAGCAACAAGATTATATGGTGTTCAATTCTGATGGACATGGATCTTTTCAACAAAGAGGTATTCCAGGACAATTCCAATGGTCTTGTGATGAAGAGAGTCATATGCAACCAAAGAGAGAACTATAGGAACTGAGTGTGGATCACAATATAGCATTTTTACTCTTTTTGTTGTTGTGTGCTTGTATTTTGTTTTCTTTCTCATTTTTTTCCTTTTTGATCTGATTTTTCTTGGCCGAATGGGGGGAAGAAAGGGAAAAATTTAGAACAAAAGGTTTTAAAGGGTCAATGTTGAAAATTATCCATGCATATGTTTTAAAAATACAAAGCTTTAATAAAAAAACTCATTATAATACACATACATACATGTATTTATGCATATACATATAAAAATCTATCTTTTGCAGAGATTTAACTCCAGAATGTCATTTTGCTTGACACCATATTTTTAAGGAAACAATTCCATCAGGCACATTATAGATGTACATATCTTTTTAATTCTACTAAGTTGAAAGTTCTTTGAAAAGCAAGGCAACACTAAGGGCTAAGCACTGAGCATAGAAAGACAAGCAAAAAAAAGGATAGCCCTGTCCTTAAGAAACTCACATTCTATTGGAGGAAGACAACATCAAAAAAATAGAAAAGGAGCTGAAAAAGTTATGGAGGGGAGACTACCATGAAGGATCATGATATGGAAATCCCAAAAGTCAAAAGCAGAGGTAGGAGAGGAATGAAGTTACTATTTTAAATGAATGAAAAGCATTACATTATACAAATGCAAGATATTATTAAACATTGAGTCAAACAAGAAAGTACCTATCAATAAATTGAAATATTAGGTCTTTGGCTAGTGAGGATTCATAGATCCTTTTTATTGACAAATGCTGGCTTTGATAATAAAGGGAACATGTTCAGAGGTTTATTGCCTCAGTTTATTTTAATTTCTATTTGATACCCAAAGATGACAACCTATCTATTCTTTAGTAGATGGACAAAAAATTCATCATTCTATACATAGCCTCTCTGTACTCAGTGAGACTAATCACTGATGAAAGATATAGAAATCATCATTAAACTCATATTCAAAGGCTTTTCTATTTGGAAGGACCTGTAAAAGTTTGTTTTCTGCCAAAACAGACTTAAAATGCAAGACTACCTCTATGCTCCAAAACGTATGATTCTATTGAGTAATGTATTTTTCGTTTTTACATTTAAGGTATACTAAAATTGTTGGAAAGAAGAGGGTATTTGAAAATGAGAGGTATGAAAAAACCAAAATACATAAACAAAAAAATTTTTTGAAATGTTTTAACATTCTTTTCATCCAAAATTCTCTCTTCTGCACCATTCCCACCTATTAAGAAGTTAATAAATATTATATCCATTGTATATGTCAAGTCTTGCAAAACATATTTCCATATTAGTTGTGATGAAAAAATAAGAAGGAAGAAAGATAAAGAAGGTGAAAGAAAATATGCCTCAAAATAGACTGATATATTAGCATTTGGTACCTTTTCCCATCTCTGTCTTAACTCATGCTCTCCTTCATTCTCAAAATGGAATTGCCCGGTTTGTTGAAATCCCTCCCTTCCTTCTTAGGTACTAACTCCTCCACAAAATCTTTTCCTGACTCCATGCCAGATGAAAAGCAATCTCTCCTTTCTCAAGTTTGTCACAATGCTTTCTTTGCCCTCCTCTTTTTTTTTTTTAAAGCTACAAGTTTTATTTATTAGTGTTTTTTTAAAGCCTGGCAAAGTGTTTATAATCCCTGCTACCAAGGATGCTGATGATTATAGATCACTTTAAACTTTGAAGTTCTGGGTTGCTGAGGACTAAGATGAGTGGGTATCTGCACTAAGTCTAGTACCAATATGGTGCCATCTCAGAAATATGGGGGAAAAGTTCCCAGACATGCCTATGAAGGGGCAAATTGACCCAAACCAAAAATGAAGCAGTTTAAAACTCCAATGCCAATCATTAGTGGTAATGAACTTTTAAGAAGTTGCTATACTTTCAGTTTGAATAAGATAGAGAAAGTCAATCTCAAGGAGGAAAAAACAAGCTGTCTATAATAGAAACATTAAGTTTTATGTCTTTTTCAACTTATCTCATTCTCCTTTGTACCATAGGTATTTGTATACATCTTGCCCCATTAACTTCAAAACTTCTTAAGAGCAAAATGCCTATTGTATTTTTGTATCATCAATGCAAAAAAAAATCCAGCATGGTGCTTAATATTTTTAAAACATAATTTGGTTTTGATAAATTTTATGCTGAATGCCAGCTTAAGCAAACACACATAGTATATTTCTCCCACATTGTTAAGTTTTTTAAAAAGCATTTAAAAGCATAAAAAAGTGATTATAACTGGTGATAGATTTGATCTCATATTCTTGTAATTTACTTATTTTTTAAAGGAAGGGTATATGTTTTAACTTAAGCAAGTATCAATGTTTTCCATTATATTTGTCCAGAATCTTATTGGAATTTAATGTTGCCTCCATTTAGTCAGTGGATATATTGTTCTCTCTTAGTTTTGCTTTCTTTACTAAGCAAAATTTTATAAAAATCCTCCCAAATTTCTCTGAGCTCTTTGTACTTACTTTTCTTTATTGCACAGCAACATTCCATAACATTACTAAACTTCAGTTTGTTCAGCCATTCTTTAGTTGTTGGAAACATATAAATAGCCTTGCCATGAATATTTTTGAACATATAGTACTTTCCTTGCTGTCAAAAAACTTTAGTTAAAAATCTTGTAGTGGGGTATCTGTGTTAAAATAAATAAGCAGTTTTCTAAAGAAACAAACTGACCTATAATAAAAGACCTACATATTCAGTGGTGGGTAAGCTGTGGGCAAATAGACATGCCAAAACACTACTAACAGAGCTATGAATTGGCCAAATCATTTTGGAAACCAATTTGGAATTATATAAACAAGTTACAGACTTGTTCATAAGCTCTGACCCAGCATCTGAGCTGAATTAAATAAATGATCTTTTGCAACCAAGTGATGTAATTAGTATACAGTAATTTCTTTATTAACAAAATGGATACATTCCAACATACTAACAATTTCCCCTAGACAACATGTTATGATACACAAATATTCATACTTTTATTTTACCTTTAAGCAGATTTAGAATCCTTATCACCACTTATGATAGGAGTCCAGAGAGCTTGTCTGCTCCATGGTTTAAGGTTCACTTGCTGACTTTGAAACCATGAATACTCCTTTTTTATAAGCCCTACACCTCCTTGAGGTTTCTGAGTATAATTTATTTAAGTTGCCCCACTTATCCTATCAAGGTGTTAAGTAAGAAATTCCATTTAAATTGCCCTTGTAATGACAATGATCCTTTGGGATACATTTTAGGTACTCCTTGGCTTAAGGGCCCAGAGGAAATTGAACTGAACTTTCTGAGGAGTGCTTACAGCAATGCCTGGATAAATTGTGATTCCTTCTCTTTTAAGGAACTGCCTTTTTCAGTTCAGAAACTCCTCTTGCTCCCAGTCAGCTTTGATAAATGGATCTAGGATCTCCAAAGTTTTGAATTTGAAATTGCCTCCAAGACTAAGCCTATCATTCTCAAGATTGCCATTTACTCACCTATAATCAAATAAAGAAAAGAAAAACTGGTCACCCAGGGGCTCAGGATTAAGCTTGGATCACCCTAACTAGCTGCCACATAAGAGCAGTTGCCAGATAATAAATTATGAAGTGCAATAATATAGAGTGGGATGAGAAAAGGTTTGAGAACAGAACATTAGAAAATATCCCAAATTCAGCAGTCAGGAACCAGATGAAAATACAGCAAAAGACGTTAAGAAATAGTTAGACAAGAAGAAGGAGAACGAAGAGAGAAAAGTGAGAACTAAGAGATGGAAACCTAGAGAGAGGAGAGTATTAATTACACAGGGTCAAAGGCTGTAGAGAGAGTAAGAGTGAGGAAAAGCCATTTTGGCAATTAAGAGATTATTCTTCACTTTAGGAGAGAGAAGTTTAAGTTGAATGATAAGGTTGCAAACCAGGCTGCAAGTTGTTTAGAAGAAGGTGAAACAAAAGTGGAAGTAATAACAATAAAAGACCCTGAGAGATTTTTCAATGACTTATCAAAAAAGTTGATTTGGCAAAACAAAATACCTCAAAGGCTCTTTATAGCGAGATATTTTCTCATCTATACATTAAGATGGTTCAGAATTCGTTGGAAGTTATAACAACAGAAAGAATCCTATTCAATGATCCTCTAGTAATAAACATCAGATGAGACAGAAAATCAAAGTAAGTAATCTTGCCAAAAGTACTTGCTGCGATGATGGAGAAGATCCAATGCAGAGTTTAGGTCCAGGAGGCTTCCTTGTAAGTGGTGAATTCCTCTGGGAACTGTGTGCTAAAGTCATTTAACTGTTCACATCAAGCCCTACAACACTACACTGACACTGCATTGAAAGGAATGTCTGAAAGCTCGTTACTATCGTGATTATTTCCTGATTTTGCTAGTCCTGTATTGGCTTTATCCTCCTCCCTATGTGGATTTCAGAAGGCTAGTCGAGAAATAGTTAGGAGACCAATGGGGTAGCTTTAAGAAGCTTCTGCAGTTGGGAATTTCCTCCACTTTTCTCTCCTGTTGACTACTTTTTCCCTATGTAATAACAAATAATTATAACTAGTATCGCTCTCCTGAATCCATCTTTCCCCCATAATCCTTTCTTTAGGGGCTTCACATTTCTCCATAGTCATCAATTTTCCTTTTTCTCAAGTCTTAAAGTTAAGTCCAATTCCTGGGCCTCAAAATACCTTGACAATGGCTGTACTTAAGTAAACTCCAAAAGTTAGTGCCTCAAACACAGACTCTGTGAGGGTTACAAAAGTGTGATGGTATGACTCTGGAAAAACAACAAAAAGTCGAATTCAGAAAGGGGAAAAAGAGCAATACTAGAGACAAAATGAAGGAAAATATAAATCTGACTTTTATAACTTTAAATGTAAACTGATTAAACAATGCAATAAAATGAAATTGTAACTAGTACACTTTAATGCCTCTCCCAAATTTCAATAAATCTAACAGAAAGATCAAAAGGGAAATATACAGAATTGAACAAACCACTGGAGATGCCACTTGAAAAACTTAGCATTTCCTAAATGGGACTACTAAAGAGCATACTTATTTCTCAGCACCATATGGAAATTTTACTGAAAATTGGCCACATCCCATTTATTAGGCAAAAAGATGTTGCAAGTGGAAGTTAAAAAAAATCTACTAAAAGCTATAACATACCAAAAACTGCTATTAATTAGAGAATACAAATGAAAGTCAAATAAAGACAATGCAGTCCTTTTAAAAAATGGATTAAACATATTTAACATGTATTGGTCAACCTGCCATTTGGGGGAGGGGGTTGAGGGAAGGAGGGGAAAAATTGGAACAAAAGGTTTGGCAATTATCAATGTTATATAATTACCCATGCATATAACTTCTAAATAAAAAGCTATAATTTGAAAATGGGTTAAAAAACAAATTATAAAAATAATTATTATGTGAAAGACAACTTTCTGGGATATATCTAAAACAATATTCGGGTGGGGGAAGACAGTAGAGTAATTATATCCCCCAAACCATAAATTGGAAACCAAAAAGAGGACAGGAATTATAAATCAAAACTAAAAGTTGGTTCTTTGAAAAGACCAATAGAATTGATTATAAAAACAAATTTTTAAACAATCTTATTTAAAATAATGCAGAAAATCAAATCAACAAACTACTAGATGAACAAGGTAGAATCACAACAAAACCAGAGGGAATTTTAAAGAATTATCAGAATATTCTATATACAGTTATAAGCTAACTGAAAACATGAAAGAAATAAAGTAATACTTTTTAAAAAAATGAAATATCCAAACTATCAGGATTACAAGTAGAATTCTTAATTTATCCAAAGTCACAGAGAAACTTTTTTTTTGGCATAATAAAAAAATATGTGTCTAAAACCAAAAGCAAGCATTATATGTATATTGAAAGTTCTCCCAATAAATGTATCAAGAATGTGTGCTATTGTTTGATATAATTCTAAAATTGCAAACTTAGCCAAAAGATAAGAAAATAAAATTAAAGATACAGGCAAAGGAAAAACTCTCTATTTGCTGATGACATTATTGGTTACTTAGAAAATCCTAGGGAATCAGCAAAGATGTTAATTGAAACAATGACTAGCTTTAGCAAAATTGCAAGCCACAAATAAATCCACATAAATTAATAACATTTCTATATAATAATTAAAAGATAATAAGAGAAAAGGAAATACAATTCAAAATGAATAAATTTTTGGAATATTTATCTACCAAAGCACACTTTTATAGTTTAATTAGAAAGTGCTCATTAAAGAAATGAAGAACTTAAAGAGCTTATTAAGTGCTAGCTAATGGCTGGTCCATTTCAATATAATAAAAATGATAATATCGCCAAAGTTAATTTACAATTTTTATGCTATAAAATCCATAAAATAATAATCTCTGTTTAGTGAAACAAAAGATTTCAATTATCAAAGGAAATAAGGAAAAAGTTATGGAATAAAGGGGGAATAGCTTTTCCAGACTACAAATAACATTATAAAACAGCAGTCACCAAAAAAAAAAAAAAAAAAAAAAATTGTGTTGTTTTTAAAAATAAGGAAGTAGGTCAATGGAAAAAACTAAACAAGAGAGAATCATAAATATTTAAATTAATTTACCCAATGTTCAATAAACTCCAATACATAAATTACTTAGGAAATAACACCCCATCTGATAAGAATTGTTGGAAAACTTGGAAAGCAGTCTGGTATATATGAGACTAGACCATCAACTTACATCATAGTCACAATATATTCACAATAGATACATGACCTCAATATTAAAGATCATCCTATTAAAAAAAATAGAAGAGAAGATCATATAACTTTCAGAATCTTGCATAAGAAATATATTCTTAACTAAATAACAGAAAGACGCAATTACAAAAGACAAAATAAATAATTTTTATTTCATGAAACTGAAAAAAAGGAAATAATCAAATGGGAAAATTTATTTTATCAAATTTTTCTGATAAGGGTTTGCTATTCAAGATATATAGACTACTAATAAAAATATAAGACATATTAAGACTATTTCTCAGGAGATGAGTGGTTAAAAGATATAAACAAACAGTTCTTTTAAAAGAATTATAAAATATTAACAAATTATATGAAAGAATGCCTCTAATCATTAATTTTAAGAAAAAAACAATCTTGAAGTTTGATTTTACATCCAGAAAACTGGCAAAGAGACAAAAATGGGAATTATCAATGTTGGAGGGATTGTAGGAGAAAATAAGTATTTTAGTGCACTTTTGGTGGTGGTGTAAATTAGTACGAGTATTTTTTTAAAAATTGGAAAAGTAAAATTCAAATAAAATTACTAAAATGTCCATTATCTTTTGACCCATAGATCTTTCTATGAGTTACCCCAGGAAGGTAACTGATAAGAAAGTTCCCACGTATGCCAAAATATATATTGGAGTAGGTTTGATTTTGATTTTGGAAGACAGTGATTTGGAAATGACTGTCACATTGCCAATCAGTCATTTTTTATTAAATTAAAATCCATTAAATTTTTTAGACATTGATACTTTGGATAACTAGGACCTCTCAATTAGCTTCTCAGATAGAATATTCATAATAATAAAGTATAGATTTGAATAAATTAAAAGCCCTGGAGTCTAAAGTAGGAACTATTGCATAGCAAGGAGGGAGTTAGTTAATGGACATGAATGAAATGGAAAAAGTTAAATAAATGATGGTTCTAAAAAAGGTAAAGGACTATTTTCTATGTATGAAAGAGAGACACCAGATTAAGGCCATTAATTAAAGGGACCGTTCTTAGAAGTCTCAAAACCTTATAATTTATAATGATAAGCTCCAGAATTTAAGTATGCTGAAATGTGAAGCTGGTATGGCAATGGCTATGAAGGTGTGAAGAATCATGAATGGTCCAGTGAAATGACCACATAAACCAGAATGCATAAGTTATTGGAATCCTGACATGAGAAAATAGTCAGTAGACTTGGAATCAGGGTAGATCTAGCTATGGATCCTCAGCTAGACATGTGATACTGGACAAATACTTAATTTTTCTCAGCTATAGTTTTCTTTTTTGTAAAATGGGAATAACAGTAACACCTATTTCACAGGATTGTTGTGAGGATAAGTGTGTTTTGCAAATGTTAAAGCACTCTAAGTTTTAGCTATTATTACTGATTTTATTGCCACCTGTGTGATCTAGTCCTCAAACTAAAAGAGGGGAGATATCTTGCTACTAAAAAAAAAAAAAATTGGCATTTGGATAAATCTGTCCAACAAGACTGTAAATTATAAGAACAGAGAATATCATTCCTTCTTTGGTATACCCCATTGGGCCTATTGTGGGATTAGGCACTTCTTTGGTAATATTCTAGAATTCTCCCAGAGAATTGAAATTAGATCAATCAGTCCATAGATAAGAGAATTTACCTTTTCAAAACTGGAATATTTCCATTTCTCCTTGGCACATATCCCCAATTTTCCATGATTTTTTTAAAGATCCATGATAGTGAACCAGTAATCCTATCCACAAATTCTTTTAATACTCTAGAATGCTGTTTGTATGACTTGTTAACTTGGACTAGTTGAGGACAGTTAGGTATTTTCTTAAATATCTAGGGTTTTAATTTCTTGCTAATCATTTTTATTTTTTTCCTTTTTACTTCCCCTCCTAAAAATATTTTTTCCTTGGTAGAGAAAAAAGAAAACAGGAATCAAGTAGTTCTAGCTTTATTTTGTTTTATTTGAAACAATGGTACTTTGGGTTACTTTATCTCCCAATCCCATTCACTGCCACACTCAGATGATCTACAGGTTTAGCATTCCTGTTATTCTTATAGGTCTACCTACTTTTTAAAAATCCATCCTCATTTACCTACCTTTGCCTCCTTTCTCCGGACATGTCATTAGAAAAAAAAATACTAGTACTTTGCTCTTGCTCTGCTACTGTTTTCTTGTGTTTTACCTCCCACCGACCTTTTGTAACTGGATGCTTACCAACTACTGAAGCAACTCAAGGTCGCCCAGAGATCTAGTGGAAGTAGGCCTGAGATATCAGGCTCATTTTTCTACCAGCTTGTTCCCTCCTCCAGAAACAGTTAAGAAACTGTAGAATAGCTATTTTTAGCCTTAGAGCATTCATTCCCTTTGCCTCTGGGAAATGTCAGAGTAAGCATTCAGATACTCAGTTAAAACCACTGGAGGTCGGCACTATGAAGATCAGTAGTTCATATGGTTTCCTTCGGAATCTACAACCTGTAGGGATGTTGTTTTTATAACTCTGTCTTAGATAAATGACCCTTAGAATCTGTATAATTTCTGGATTTAAATTTACTTAATTCCATTAGATAATTTGTTTTAATTCTTCAAACCTGCAAAGAAGGTATCTTTTTAGATTTTAGAGTGCAGGTGTCACCAAATAAGAGTTTGAATGTATACAGAACAAAAAATATAAACAAACAAAAATAAAACAGATTAAGGAACATTCTGTGTTTTTGCTAAGGGTAAGTCTCAAATTAGATCATTTAAATAGCTGTCTTCACTTTCAAGAAAAAGAAAAAACCCCTCAGAAAGTAAGATGTTATTCTCCTGTCTCTAGCTGGATGATGTTTTTATTCTGGACAGCCCATCTTATAATGAACAAAATCAAAGTTAATCTAAGACACTTTTAGTTTGAGTCCAATATGACTTATGATAAATTCTCTGTCCCAAACTATATTTTATCCCAGAGTTCTAAAATATATACAAAAAGAAAATTTAGTGCCAGAGAAGCATAAAATGAATGTTTCCGCAATAACAAAACAGTTCTCAAAGAGGAATTTTTGTCTACTACTCCACCTCACTCCATAAACTTTTACAATTGTTCCTGTTTATATAATATTTAGATGTACCTGAAAACAAGATTATGTGTTCAACGTTTCATGTGCACTATCATAATCTAATTAACTGCTTGTGGAATAAATAGGTAGAGAAAAGTAAAATTCTGTGCTCTGTCTCCCCCCACCCCCCCACTGTTTCCCTTCTTCCTTCCCTCCCTCCCTCTCCTTCTCCCCTTTCTCTGTCCCTCCCTCTCTCTGTCTCCCCTTTTCTCCTCTATTTTCCCTTTCTCAATTTGTTCTAAGTCTATCTGTCAAGAAGAACATTTAAAGTGTTGGGAAAGGATTCATTGCTAATCGCCTAATTTTTAAAGATGCTTTTAAATCACTGCCTCACTCTAGCTACACTTTTATTAAGATTCTGAAATATCTATTTTGTCAGATAGTAATATGCCAATTAATTACTTTACTCTATGAATGCAAATTATGTAATAAACTGACACTAATTTCCTTAACCAGTTTATTAACAAGGAAAGTAATTCATTTTAACTTTTCAGTCTTCTGAGGTAAAGTTTTCTGCAGTGAAACTTGCAAAATTTCACAGATTCTAGTCAAGTCATTTTCAACTTTGCAAATGATTTGATACTAAAATACATTTTTTCCCTTCTAGAATCCTTCATATTATCACATTCATCTTGTAGCTGAAGTTTTTAATCTATTGGACTAACTCCTTCATTCTTCAAAAAAAATTTGTAGCAGCCCTTTTTGTAGTGGGAAGAAACTGGAAACTGAATGGATGCCCATCAACTGAAGAATGGCTAAATAAGTTATGGTATATGAATGTTATGGAATATTATTGTTCTGTAAGAAACAACAGCAGGATGATTTTAGAAAGGCTTATAGAGACCTACATGAACTGATGCTGAGTGAAATGAAACAGAACCAAGAGATAATTATACAAGGAAACAACAAAATTATATAATGATCAATTCTGATGGACATGGTTCTCATCAATAATGAGGTGATGCAGGCCATTTCCAATGGTCTTGTGATGAAGAGAGCCATCTACACCCAAAGAGAGGACTGTGGGAACTGAATATGGATCACAACTTAGTATTTTCACTCTTTTTGTTTGCTTGCATTTTGTTTTCTTTCTCATTTTTTTCCTTTCTGATCTCATTTTTCTTGTGCAGCATGATATTTGTGGAAATATGTATAGAAGAATTGCCCATGTTTAACATATAGTAGATTACTTGCCATCTAGGGGAGGGAATAGAGAGAAAAGAGGGAAAAAAATTTGAAACACAAGATTTTTTAAGGGTGAATGTTGAAAATTATCCATGCATATGTTTTAAAAATAAAAAGCTTTTAATTTAAAAAAAGACCAAAATTCTGAATGTTTTGGAAACATTTATTGAATTGAAAATTTATTGAAGAAAATTAATAATGTCCATGTTTAATTTTCATGTATTGTACTGAAGTTCATGGAACTTAAATTAATCATAGTATGTGTTGAATACTGCAATAGTACACTGTGGAGAAACAAAGAAGAAATGATAAACAGTCTCTGTTCTTAAGAATTTACAATCTTGTTGGACAGATTCGTCCAGATATAAATTCTTCCTAGAAAGGCATCTCCCCTCTTTTTAATTTGAGGACTAGTAGAGAAGTAAAATAAAACCATCCAAGACCATGCAGGTGGTAATAATAACAAAACTAATAGCTAACATTTATGGAATGCTTTAAGGCCTGCAAAGTTCGTTATACTTGATATTTATAACAGTCCTTTGGAGTGGGTACTATTATTATTATCCCCATTTTACAGAAAACTAGAGCCAAGCAAAATTAAGTATTTTGTTTAGTATCACACAGCTAGGAGGAATCTGAGAAGGGATCTATATCTAGTTCTGCTCTGACTCCAAGTCTACTGACATTTCATTTTGCCACATTAAGCCAGGATTCCAACAAGCTATGATTTCTGGCTTTTGTAGTCTTTCCACTGTACTATTCATGATCCTTCAAACCTTTATTATAAGAATGACCTTTCATTCTTAGGTCAACTTCACATTCCAAAATGCTTACATTCTGGAGCTTGTCATGACAATTTATGAGTTCTGAGACTTCTAATTGAGAATTGCTCCTTATCTAATTGCCTTACTTAATCTTTTCTTTCTCTCATATAGACCAAACCAGCTCTCTACCTTCTCTAAAACTTTCATTTAATTCCCCCCCCCTTTTTTTTAGACTTTTTAAGACTCCTTCCCTAAACTACATGATTCCAAGGCTTATAAGATTATAGATCCATATCTATGTCTATATATCATGTATTTTATATGTGAAAATAAAATTGAGAGGTCCTAAATACATAAAGTATCATATAATGTCACAAAAAAATTTAATTACATTTTAACAGGAGATGCCTGGTTAGCAATGAGACAATCATTTCAGAATGATTGTCTACCCCAGGTAGAAATAAACTCTTTGTTGAAAGGGAATATATTTGCTTTTAAACTCCCAGTCTTGCTAGTCCAGAACCTTTCACAGAACAGGTATTTATATATGCTTGTTTAATTGAATCTAATTGCTTTTCTTTTTTAGTCATTCCATCAATTCCAAAACTACCTGTGGGTCCTCTACAATCCCTTGATTTCTAGATAGCTTCTAGCTATCTTGTCCCAAAGGATATCATGAGATTTTGTTGGATGACTTTATTGAAACTGCAGCATTCCATCAACAGTAACTGTGCCAACATTAGCATGGCATGAAACATTCTTGATAAATCCTTACACTTTCATAGTGTTTATCATTTCCTATTCTAAACTCTTACAAACCTGGTCCTGGGACAATACTTCAGAGTCTGTAGGCTTTAATAATGTTAAGGAAAGGTACCATACATAAAGCACTTTAAGGTTTTGAAGTGTTTACCTTTTATGAAGTCACAGTCATCCTCTGATTTAGATGCCATTATTATGCCTGACTTAAAGATAAGAAAACTATGGCTGAAAGGGGCTAAGTGACTTGCCTAGATAAGTGACATGTAGATAATCAGTGTCAGAGGCAGCATTTGAAGTTAGGAAGACTCCAAGTCTAGCAACTCTTCCTATACCAGAAACTACCATCATATCATGTAATTACATAATGACCAAATGGTTCTGGGCCATCAGGATCCCCCAGTTTTTAATATCGAGGATTCCCCTTTTATCTTTACATTTCCATCTAAATGAGTGAGCTGAGAAAAAGATCAGGAGATCAGGTCATTTTCTTAGCTATCCATTAAACCATATTCTTGGTCCCTGGATACGCAGATAAAACTGCTCTATGTCTGAAAGAAGCCCTGTTATATTGTGATATATTTAGTCAGGAGGGAAGGCAGAAAGAAATGAATAAACCTGACAAGCTTAAGAGTAATGGAGGAAGGACGCTGAGGAAATTTACAGATTTTACAATGATGTAGAGACTTCATGATCTATAAGCATGAGTACTGAGGTACTCACTATACTCATTGTGGTGGAGCTACAACTAATGGAAGGATGGGAGAACAAAAGGCTGATGAGATTAAGAGTTCATAAAGTCAGAAAAGAAGGTTGAAAAAAAAAATAGGAGCAGCAGTGAGAATCCATCCAAGGTTATGGTGCATGAGTCTATAATGGGGAGATCACCTTCTTAGATACACAATAATCATAGTACCAGAGTAGAAATATAGTGAGGATTAACCGAGGGGTAAGAGTTCATAAGCTGGGCAAATCAGGAAGGCAAATAATTTTGGCTGCTGAAATTTTTATGGTATGAGCTGGGGAAAAAAAGCCAAATCTGACTTCAAGTCTAGCAGCTCTTTCTATTATGCCATCCAGACATCACTGGAAAATAAATTGGGAGAAAATTAATCGAAAGACACTGCAAAGTCAGTCTTGGAGGTATAAAGTGACCTTTCCCAAGTCCTCACAGTTGGTTTGTGGCAAAGTTGGGCCTAGAAACTGAAACAGTAGGTCAGTGTTCTTCCTGACATACCTTTGTGGTCTTACCACACTTTACTCCCCAACATGCACTCTTCACACTCCATCTCTCAATTCCAGGTCATTTTCTCTAGCTGTTTCTCTGGTCTGGAACAGTCTCCCTCCTCTGCTCCAATTGCTGGCCTCCTTGACTTCCTTTAAGTACCAATTAAGGAAGCATTCTACAACCCTCTTAATTCCAGGGCCTTTCCTCTGTGTATCATTTCTTGTTGTTCGGTCATTTCCATAGTGTCCAACGCTTTGTGATCCCATTTGGGGTTTTCTTGGCAAAGACAGGGAGTGGTTTGAAACCCTTTCCTTTTCTAGTCTATCCAATGAAAAGGCTTGGATCTTTTGCTATGTAAACAGGTGTTCTACTTCCTGCTAGTCAGGTTGAGCACATGGCAGGAGCTGGGATGCCTCCTGGGCGTGCTAAGTCTCTCCCTGAAGGGACTAAATAAATGCTTTCTCTTTGTACCTGAAGATGTCTCTGATTAGTTAATATGGGGAAGGGGGTCTAGCACTTGTCCCATATAATAGCGATTTCTCAGTTAGTAAATGAGGACATATTTGAACTCAGGTCTTGTATTGCATCACCCATAAGTACTTCTTACTTTTTCTCTTATTAGCTTTCTTTGCATATATTTGTTTGCATAGTGTCTCCCCCATTACATTTAGATCTCCTTGAGGTTAGGGACTGTCTTTTCCTTCTCATATTCCCCATTACTTAGCATCATTCCTGGCACACAGTAAATGTTTATTGATTGCTTGGTAAGTATTTATGAAATCTGAATGGTTGAGGCATGATATCATTAGTGATTCAGTGCTACTGCTTGCTATAATTACACATTTTCCCTAGTTCACTTCAGGTCATCCCT
Source organism: Sarcophilus harrisii (assembly GCF_902635505.1). Lineage (NCBI taxonomy): Eukaryota > Metazoa > Chordata > Mammalia > Dasyuromorphia > Dasyuridae > Sarcophilus > Sarcophilus harrisii. Next base: position 245,982,059 of record NC_045426.1, read on the forward strand.
AGTGTCTATACCAAATTTTAGAATATTTTCTGGCTGTTTCCAATCCAAACACATGGAAACCTGAGGGAGTATATTTCCAGCTATCTATTTTTGGGGGATGGTATTATAGTGTATAATATCAAAAAGTCTTCTAATTGTCTGGTGAACCAAAGAATTGATAACTCAGGAATTGCTGAGCAGGAACTGAGTATGAATACCAAAGGTGTGACCCACCCACCTCTTTCCTTCCTTGAAGTGAGTAAAACAGGGTTACTTTGAGCTTCTGGGTGGAGGAGGGGCCGCCAAGCACATTCCTTTACCTTGCTGTCATGGGTCCACTGGCAAGTGATACCTGTGCCTTTATGTTCTCTCTTGATCTTAGGTGGATGAATATTTCAAGTTGGAAATGCCCTAGTTACCACGTAAAGCTAAGAAATCTTGAGGTCACATTGGATTCCACTGATGACCAGAGTTAGTTAGCAGCAAAAGGAGTTGAAAGGGGGCTAAGTAATAATTTTGTGATGAACATCTCCACCATGGCAGAGAATCTCGGGTGACAGCTAAGCAGCCTAGCCCCAAAAGGAGTTAGCACCCAGCAACTGAACAATTTGCTACCCCAACTCCACAGTCTCCAGTTCATCTGAGACTTATATGAACATTAAGATCAGCTAAGCTGCCTTTCCTGTGAAGAAGCCATGCCATGTGGAGAGCCATTCCAGATGAATACTGGAGCAATCCATTCATCACCAATGCTGTCTTATAGCAAACTTCATGAGGATGCCACAAAGAGCCAGAACTCAGGAAGTACCCTGTTCCTGCATGAGTTCTTTACATAGGTCCCTGATTATCATTATTCTTTTAAGTCTCAGGACCCACTAGAACCTTGTGTTTGCAAAAGGAGAGTGAATGCTTTTAAATTAATACAGTGAACTGAATCCAGAAGAAATGACATTGAGTATGCCTTTTAAGCATACAATCTCTTGGATAACCCTCAAAAATATGTTGATAACTTTCTATGCTTGCACTATAGCATTTACTTCATAGGACGGTGAAGATCAAAAGAGAGAATACTTGTAAAGTAGCAAAGTAAACAGGCAGAGTTCCTGGCACATAGAAAACACTTAATAAATACTTGTTCTCTCCCTTTCCCTATGATGCAGTAATGCATTTTTCTCTATATTAATTTCGATGGATCAAAGATCTTGACCTTGAATGAACCTTAGAGATCATCTAATCCAATCATTCTCATTTTAAAGTAGCTGACTCACTCATTCTTTCCATCCCAATATAAGGGACCCTCTCAGTTTAGAACCCACTTCTCAGTTAATGGGTAAACTTGACCATCTAAACGGAGAGTTCGGGATCTTTCTTGTATTCTATGCCCATATCCTCTCCCTGGGAAAAATTACATGAAGTCTAGGTTTGGCTTCTGTCTCAAGTCCCCCGAGAAAGAGAGAGAGGGGAAAAGTATTCAGTGTACAATGTAAATCATATATAGGACAGCTATTTATTTCCTAAGCACAAAAAACTCACAAGTATATATATGGAAACAAAAACTTAAATAAGTAAGAGCAATTTTAACTACTATTCCATTATCCCTAGAGATAAAGACCTGTCATGACATGAAGCAAAATTGCTGATTCAACATTTCATATTTCACTTTAGCTCTGATTATCCAAATAGTTCTCTTCAGATTTCTGTTTTTTGATAAGCTAGGTCAGGTATAGGATTCGATGGCCTGCTGGTGATCATGTCCAATATAGAAAGTCCTCTGGCTTTTTGTCAGCTTTGACTGAGGAGCCAAAGATTTCTGAACCTCTCAAGCTCCCAAAGTTGCCCACAAGGCTAATAACATATATCTCAGGATTTAAATTACTCCAGTTACTTATACTCAGGAGAGAAACAAAAAACAAAAAACAAAAAAAAAGAGGCAATCCAAAACCCAGTTTCAGTCAGGCCATGTACTATAACTCCCACATATATTGTCATGCTGTCTGGGGGGAGGAAGAGAACAGACCTCTTCTTTCCACTTTCCAGAAAGAGGTTCAAATAGTCTTAACAGGTGTGGCTGATTGAGGAGAAATTCAGAGAGTAGAGTTATTCTCTATTTAAAGCTCACTGAGCTGGTGGTTCTTGCTGTTTAGTGATCTATAAAATACCAGACCTTTCAATATTGAGCCACATGTGTCTCCAGAAGTTGACAGGTCAAAGGCTCAGCAGCCTTAGGCAGTACAGACCAGGAAGGTTTGGTATTTAACTGCCTTTACATACAGGTAAGCACAGGCAGGTCAAAGGAATCTGAAGTCAGGACCAATGAGCTGGTATACTATCTACTGTACCGTGCTGCTTCCTGCTTGCATAAACCAGTTCCCTTCTAAAAGATTCTTGTACTCCTCCCATGTCAAGATGAATAGAAACTACTTTATATAAATATGTATACACACACTCATATCTATCCTACACATTTACAATACTGCTCCCGAGGATTCATTATAATCTCAAAGAATATAAGGTGAAAAATAGGATGGTAGCCTAGCAGTACCAGACCTAAAACTCTTATTAGAAAGCAGCAGTTATCAAAAACATATGGTACTGGCTAAGAAATAGTGATAGATCAATGGAATAAGTTAGATAAATATGACACAATAATCAATGACTACGGTAATACAGTATTTGATAAACTCCCAAACTCCAGCTTCTGGGATAAGAACTCACTATTTCACAAAGATTTCTGGGAAAACTGGAAAATAATGTCAGAAACTTCATAGATCTACATTTCACACCCTATACCGAAATAAGGTCAGAATGGGTACAAGATTTAACCATAAAGGGTGATTATATAAACAAATCAGGAGAGAAAGGAATAGTTTATCTATCAGATCTTTGGAGAAGGGAGGGATTTAGCTTCAAAGAAGAACTAGAGAGCATTATGAAATGCAAAATAGACAACCTTGTTTGCAAATCAAAAAGTTTTATACAAACAAAACCAACATAGCCATGATTAGAAAAGGAGCACAAAGCTGAGGAAAAAATTTTTACAGCCAGTGTGTCTGATAAAGGCCTCATTTCTAAAATATACAAAGAACTGTGTCAGATTTATAAGATTACAAGTCATTCCCCAATTGATAAATGGTCAAAGGATATGAATATTTTCAGATGAAGAAATTAAAAGCCAATCATAGTCATATGAAAAAATGCTCTAAATCACTATTGATTAAAGAAATGCAAATTAAAACAACTCTTAGGTACCACCTCACACCTCTTGGATTGACAGGAAAAGATAAATGTTGGAGAGGACGTGGGAAAACTGGGACACTAATGTAATGTGGAGTTGTGAACTGATCCAACCATTCTGGAGAGCAATTTGGAACTGTGCCCAAAGGTCTATAAAACTGTGCATAGCCTTTGAATCAGCAGTGCCTGTACTGGGGTCTGTATCCCAAAGAAATCATAAAAGAGGGAAAAGGCCCAACATGTGCAAAAAATGTTTGTATCAGCTCTTTTTGTGGTGGCAAAGAATTGGAAAATGAGTAGATGTCCATCAATTGGTGAATGGCTGAATAAGCTGTGGTATATGAAAGTAATGGAATATTATTGTTCTATTAAAAATGACAAACAAGCTGATTTTAGAAAGGCCTGGAAAGATTTATACGAATTGATGCTGAATAAAACAAATAGAACGAGGAATACATTGTGCATAATAACAACAATATTATGGAATGATCAACTATGCTAAATTTGGATCTACTCAGTGGTTCAGTGATCCAAGGCAATCTCCATAAACTTTGGATAACAAAAGCCATCCACATCCAGAAAGAAAACAATGGAGCTTGAATGTAAATCAACACAAGCTTTTTATTTTATTTTTTCTTTTCCTTCTGTTTTATTTTTCTCTTGTGGATTTTCCCTTTTGTTCTCATTTTTCTCTCCCAACATGATGCATAAGGAAGTATGTTTAAAAAAAATAAAATGAATAACCAAAATAAATAAATAAATAAAATGTTAAGGAGTGTAATTAAAAATTTAAGGAGTGTAATAGCTTCAACTATGGCAAAGACCTTATATCAAAATACTGTGGAAGGTTTGTTTTTCATTTGTTTATTTTTGTCCAAGTCTTTGTAACATCTAGGAATGTAGAATTCCAGGACTCTTAATCCCCTCCTATCTCTCAAAGTCTGTCCAAGTTCCTGTTCACTGTTTCTATGATACCATCTATCATATCTTCTACCATCCCCTTTTCCTTTTTTCTTCAATCATTCCCAACACCAGTGTCTTTTCCAATGAATCCCATTTTCTTACCATGTGATCAAAGTATTTAAGCTTCAAGCTTCAGTATTTGATTTTCCAGTGAATAGCACAAATAATTTAATTATCGACTGATTTAATCATCTTGCTGTCCAATGAACTCTCAAAAGTACTTTTCCAGCAATACAATTAAAAACAGTCAATTCTGTGCCCTCAGCTTTCCTTATAGCGGAACTCTCACAGTCATACATGTGGATTGTATGTCTGCTGCAACATATATAGTTGGGAAAACCGTAGCTTTGACTATTCAGACCTTTGTAGGAAAAGTGATATTTCTGCTTTTTGATATGCTGTCCAGATCTTTCCTTCTAAAGAGCAAGCACTCACTGTCTGCAATGTTCTCTCAGTCCAAAAATATAAAATTGGACACCACTTCCATTTCTTTTTCTTTTATTTGCCAGGAAGTGATAAGACCAGTTGCCGTGATCTTAGAATTTTTGTTTTTTGTTTTTTTTTTATGTTAAGCTTTAAGCCTTTTTTACTAAGTACAGATATATGTAAGTAGACTATGGAAGACAGCATGGCACTGGGGAATGAGCTCTGTTTCTGGGAGTCAGAAGACTGGCTTCAAACCAGGTCTCTGGTGTTTATTAGGTATTTGGCCTCTGACAAATTGTTAGACAAGTTGTGCCTCAGATTTCTCATCTGTAAAATGTGGAGGTTGGACTAAATTGTCTCAAGTCTGTGGTCCTTTGAACATTCACACTGTACTCAAGGCTTTGCTTGAATAATGCTGAAACCAAGCGACGTGACCTGCAGTGTTGCTTCTTTTACTTCTATCTGATGGAGTTTGCCCCTTTTCTTGCAGAACATGAACATCTAGTAGAGTGTTGATATAAAGATCTGCACCCTGAGCAGTGATTTTCAGGAGGGAAAAATACCACTTTTTCCTGCTATATTTCCAAGAGCCCTTTGTGTTATGTAAAAAGTTATGTATATGTTATCAGAAACACTTCTTTTCATTTCTATATGTAACAGTACAATCTAACTGACTAGGGTCTTGTCTTCAGCTTTTTTTTAAAAAAATCACCTTTGCTTTATTAAAGAACTCTTTAGAGGACTTAATTGTACATTTATAAAAACAAGACAATCCTTCAATATTTCATGTTGAGAGAAATAGTTCTTCAGTGTAAGTGTCAATATCTTCACTTTAATGATTCTAGCTCTGCATTTAATGATTAAATCTCTGATCATGACTAAAAGTACAAATAAGAAGAATACTTTTAATCATCCCACAAATTTATCCAGTGGTTAGCTGGCATAAGGGTAGTGAAGCATATCATTCTGCTTTTCTGCTCAAAGGGTCAGAGGCACCTTTGACTGCTCAAAGGGTCAGAGGCACAGCATGCTTCACTTCAGAACTATCTGTTTTGTTTTCAGGATACAAGGGAAGTCTTCTGAATATTAACCCAAGGAAGTTAACTGACTAACTTTAAACTTTTTCATATACTCTCAAATAGCCAACTTAAGTACAGGATCTGCTCAGGTTAAAGTCAAATAGTTGACCAATTTTACTTGAGAATGTATCCAAACTTTACTTTTGATAGCTTTCACAGGACCCTACTCTCCATGTCTAGAGATAGTAGAATGGATGAAAAGCTGGGCAAAGAGTCAAGAAGACAAGTTCAAATCTAATCTCAGATATCTACCAGTGATCCTGGGTAAGTGATTTAACTTCTGCTTTTATCTGCAAAATGGAGATATAATAATGTCTCCAAGGATTGTTATAAGGTTCAAATGAGACAATGTTTGTGAAATGCTTAGCACAATGCTTAACAAATAAGTAAGCACTATATAAATATTAGCTATTATTATTATTATTATTATTAAGGACCTTGGAGTGAATTCTGATTCACTTTAATATAGATCTTTAAAAACAGCTGGGAATCTAATATGTGAAAGTTGAGAATCGGAAAGTCAATTGAGGCATGAGAAAAACTCTATGGTCAAAACAGAGATGGGAAAGTATGTTCGAAGAATAATAAAAATACCAATTTCTACATTTCTAAGATATCCAGTCTAACACAGGCTCAGCAAACAATCAGTTATTAACCAATCAATTAAACCCAAATAATGAAATCAATTTTATGCATAAATTTAGTCATAAACATTATCTGTTAAATCTATTTAGCTACAATATGTTGTAAAAAAAAAAATAAAATCACAGCTGTCCAGATATTGCCACACCTTTATAGAACTATCTCTTATTCAATTAATTTCGACTACTCCCCTACACTGACCCAAAAAGAGCATATAAGACAGGTTGAGAAAAGAAACACTACATTTCTGAATCAGCATACCTAAGAACAATATAAAAGAATATAGTGGTCCATTTGGAAACTGATTTTTAAAAAGCATTATTAAAATGGGTCTTACCCCATTCACAGGGAATTCTCTCATTTAAAAAAAAATTTAAGTTTCCAGTCTTTATATTTACCTGGTGAGTCACCACATATTTTCAAAGAGCCATGAAGCATTTAGTTAAAGACACACAGCTTCAACACAAAACAGCATTGTTGGGGGATTCAGAAAACTTAGCAACCGTATTAAAATGCCAGGCATTTTACAAAAGATGTATAGTTAGTTAATAACTGTAATATAATATGTAGTCCTAAGATAATAATTAAAGGCAGAGAAAAACAAGCAATTACAACTGTATATGATTAACTTCTATTTTTACAGAGATTATAAAGGATTTACCTGCCTTGAGTATTAGCTGCTTCCTACAGGAATTTATGAGAAGAATGTAGGTGTAGAAATTAAAACAGAAGACACAATACATAAATTCATATATATATATATGTGTGTGTGTGTGTGTGTATACATATATATGTATATATTTAACATTACACAAAATCTCAAATAAACTTGTCACTTTCTTATATTAGTGAAAAAAGAATAGTACTCTTCCTCTAAATTGTTAGAGCTATCAACTCTATTGTACCTACCACTCTCTACATACTACTATTACACTGCTACACTATATATATATATAATATATATATAGCTGTGGCTTTACTATTCTAATGTTTTTCTTCTTCCCTATCAAAACTAGACATGTGCCAGTAAATGTTTAACAACTAACTCTCCAGAAAAGCAAAAAAAAAAAAAAAGTGCACAGGTCACATTTTAAATATGATCTTGAGATCATGTTTAAAATGTGACCTGTGTATCTGGCCTGTAGAAGGCCAGAACTCTGGAGAAATATACTTGAAACAAGAATACATAAATCCATCAGCATGGGAGGTATTAAATAAGCACATAGTAATCTCTACAATCTTCATTACAGACATTTTTTCTAGCATTTTCTTAAGTCTACATGATCAAAACAAAATAAATCATGCCTTAATTTGTAGTATTTAGAGATTTCCAAAGTATAATTACTCACACTAAAAGTTTAACAATTGGCTCTCCCTATATGAGCCAGTTCGAGTATACCACTGAATGGCTATTGATAAAACTAATGGCTCTTCAATTATGACCTCTGGGTCATCAGATCAAAGACATATTTAAGGAAAGTTTTAGTAAAGATAAGATTTTCCTGAAATTGATTTTTGGTTCGTGTGTGTGTGTGTATGTGTGTGTTTGGACTAGGACTGAAATGCCATATTAAAAAAAATAATAGCAACAAGAAACACTCTGCAAAAATAATAATAGCAACAAGCAAACTACTGTGTGGTAGGCACCACACTTTTAATGCTTTTTCATTTTTGCCAGTCTCTACAACCCCATTTGGGGCTTTCTTGCCCCATTTGGCAACTGATTTACTATTTTCTTCCCCACATCATTTTACAGATGAGGAAACTGAGGCAAACCAAATTAAATGACTTGCTCACATAGTAGGGGTCTGTGGATAGATTTGAACCCATGATGAGTCTTACTGATTCCAAGCCCAGAGCTATTATCCACTATGCCATTTAGCTGGCCCTACACATTTTACTAGGCATGGACATATAAATACAAAAGAAGGATCTTTCCCTCCAGAAGCTTACACTATCTTTCTGGTATCTCCCCCAAAAGGATATCATTTCCACCACTCCATACATTCAGTTCAGCTTTAAGGGCTTTTGGCAGGTGACCACTAAAACCTGAATATATCCCTTGAAAAGCTGACAAAGTATCATGGACTTAGAACTGAAAGAGATTTGGTGAATTATCTCATCTAGCTCAATCATTTCATTTTAATAATGAATAAACTGAGACCCAGGAAGATTTAAGTTATTTGCCCAAAATCATACAGAGAATAAATAGCAAAGTTGAGGTTCAAACATAATATCACATTTAGTGTTCTTCTCACTATATCACAGTGCTTTAGGAACTAGTGGTCTCTTGATTTTAATCTATAGGTTTCCTATCTAAGGCAGCTGGTGGCACAAAGAACAGAACACTGACTACAAATATAGCCTCTGATTAAGCTATACGGCCTTAAGTAAGTCATTTAACTTCTGATTGCTTCCGTTTCCTCAAATGTAAAAAATGGAGATAATAACAGCTCCTATTTCCTAGGGTTGTTGAAAGGATTAAATAAAATAATATTTGTAAAGCATTTAGCATGGTATTTTCTTCCCTCCTTTAATTTCACAGTATGAACCAAGCATGATATGTAGTACCTGAAGGAATTTCAGAAAATAGGAAGGCCTTGAATTGGAATGGTGGCCAGTATTAATGTGAATCTTTAATTTTCTCAATTTTTCATTCTTACACTGAAATGCTCTCATATAATTAAAACTGTATCAGCATCAAGAATTTTTAAAGGAAGCTTTTTACAGCCATTTTTAATTATATAAATATGAGAAGGTTTCTTTATTTTTGTTTCAGAACTACTTGTTCTCTATTTGATCTTGGTTAATTCAAAATTAGGTTCATTTTGAACTCAAAATTTGGCATTTGTGAAGGTTTAAATGAGGTATGTGATCTCTTTGCAATGGTGAAATCACTCAATTAATTAGAAATAAAATAAAATAAACATTGCCCTCTCTGGCTTGCCAGTTTAGTGAGTGTAACCATGGCAGCCAAGCTCATTTTTATGGCACTCACAAGACCCATCATGCTTAAATTCAGAGTTTAAAGAGGACTTTGGGAAGAAAGAAGCTTTTCAAAAGCCACAGAAGGAAGGGAAAAGGGAATAGGTTGGAAGACAAAGAAATGTAACTTTTCTCCCTCCAAAATCCCTCCCTCCCAGTCTTTCCACCTCTACCCCATAACCTGGCTTCTAACTTCACACAACTGAAACTATTCTGTTTCCAAATTTAGCAATTGTTCAGGCCAGACTCTTAACAGTTTATGTTAGATACTAGAACACCACGAAACATTCAATTGTTAGCAAAAGAGGTTTTATTTGGTCTTAGAAGAAGGATGTCAACAAGGATGGACATTAAAGACTACCCACGTTGATTCTGCTGAATCAAGCTCCCTTGCTGAATCCAAGGATTCATATAATTAGAAAATGATGTCAATGTTTCAGTTTTTAAACCCCTCAGACAACCAAGTCTTGAAAACTCAACACTCTTTTAGATAGTTTAACCTACAGGGGTTCATGCCCTATGAGTTTAATGAACTTATAGCCATTTTCTCAGACCTTATACTTTTTGATCTCTCTGTAGCATTTAATATCCACTTTCTCTTCCAAGATTTTCTCTTCTCTTTTTTTTTTTTTTACCTGAAACCTGTTTTTCTTGATTCTGTCTTGACTACTCTAGTCTCTGCTGCTGAATTATCATTCATATCATTCCCACTAATTGTGAATGTACTGAAAGATTTTGTCCATTTTCACTTTTCCCTACACATCTCTCTCTCCAATGACTCTATCAATTCTCAGGGGTTTAATGATTCCCAGAATTACATAAAAATATAACTCCATAATCTCTCAATGTCTAGTTTACATAGGAATTTCAAATATCAAGAATATCACTTAACCTTCCAGTCATCAAGATTTGTAACCTCAGTATCATCCTTGATTCCTCACTCTGACTTACCCCACATATCAAACTAAATGCCAACTTTTAGCTTCAACTTTCACAACATTTCTCACATACCTACTCCTATCTCCACTCAGAAAGCCATCACTATTTCAGGGTTTCAGTATTTCTCACTTAAACATTAACTCTCTTACTGGACTCGCCATTTCAATCCATTTTACACTAATTCACCAAAGTGCTTTTCTTACAGCAGAGGTCTAATTATGTAATCACTCTCCACTGAAAAAATTCCAGAGACTCTCTATTTGTCTCTTGGAGAAAATATAAACTCTATTGTATATTTAAAGTTCTTCACAATCTTCCCTTATCCTGTCTTTCAATCTTTGTTTACACATTAATCTCATGCATTCTATGGCCCAGTCAAACTTTTCTGTTTCTCAAATATGATACTTTATTTCCCATCACCATGTATTTTTACTGGCTATCTTCCATACCTGTGATGTCCTTCATCCTCAATTCTTCCCCTTATAATTCTTGGTTTACTTCAAACCTCAGATTCAATACCACCTTCTATTAAAAGTCTTTCCTTGTTTCTCTAGCCTTGGTAGATACCTAGATAAGTGGTCAGAGAAGGGTGACATCTTCTCCAGAAGGGAACTTTGGGTGTGATTCGTGAAACATTGAGTTATTAAAAAATAAATTAATAGCCAGCCCATGGGCATGCTAGTAAAATTGTACAGGAAAATTCATCATCAAAGCACTCAAGGCCTGTTTAGCCCAACTCAAGTCTGAGGCATCCCCTAAAGACCCTGCTCCATGTAGATTATTCCAGGAAAGTTACAGAGAGCAGAACGTGGAGGGAAGGGGTATCATGAGCTCTTGGAAGTCAGAATGTGTATATGCCCTTTGATCAATTTGTTTGCAGGTATTGTAGGCCAGTGCAAATGAAAGTCACTCAAAACATCCCACATAGGTAACAACAAAAGGGGTAAAAGATTTCTTTAGTTGTGGAGATGAAAGAAAATAGAGTACTTTCCATGCAAGTCACTCTCTGCATTTATTAACATTTATTAAGCAACTACTATAAAAGCCAGGCATTGTGCTAAGCACTTTAGGATGCAAATAAAGCCAAAATAATAATAACGAGGAGGAGGAAAAGAAAGAAATACTGAAAGAAAGAACAAAAGGAAGGAAGGAAGGAAGGAAAAAAAGAACAAAGAAAGGAAGGAAGGAAGGAAGGAAAGAAAATAAGAAAGAAAGAAAGAAAAAAGAAAGAAAGAGAAAGAAAGAAAAAAGAGAGAGAATGAAAGAAAAAAGAGAACGAGAGAAAAAAGAGAGAGAGAGGAAGGAAGGAAAAGAGGAAGGGAAGGGAACGAAAGGAGGGAGGGAAAAGGAAGGGGAAGGGAGGAAAGGAGGGAAGGAGGGAAGCAGGAAAGGAGAAAAGAAGAACTGAAGATGAAGAAAGAAGAAGAATTGAAAAAGAAAGAAGCAGAAGAAGCAGAAAAGAAAAGAAGAAGAAGAAGAAGAAAGAGGAGGAGGAGGAGGAGGAGGAAGAAGAAGAAGAAGAAGAAGAAGAAGAAGAAGAAGAAGAAGAAGAAGAAGAAGAAGAAGAAGAAATACTATTACTTGCTCTTAAGGAGCTCTCATTTTAACCAATGGAAACAAGGGAGACTGGATCTAACTAATCTTAATAATACTATTCTATCCTTGTTGCATATCCTTTTTGATGTTTAAATTAACCATTTTTTAACTGCTCAATGACTTATGAGTGCTTCATTCTATCCTAATATGACACCTTAACTAAGAGGGTGCTACCCTAACATGTGACATAGTTAATAACTGTAATGGTATGACCTCTTGACTTACATTGTGGTTCAACTGGGGAAAGGTCAGAGGATGGGGAGATTGGATGGGTAGTCAAAATAGGGCACATTGTAAGCAAAGAAGAAAGAAGCAGCTCCTCCTCTGAGAAGAAAAATAAATTAGACCCCTGTGGCTCAAGGATGATATTTTGTGAATGAGCCAGGGAATATTGAGGGTGTGATACTATTGGAAGAATTTTGATATTAAATTAGATCCTTTATTTTCTTAGCCACTTTCCTACAAATGTTGCTAGAGGTATCGTCATCTTTGCTGTATCACTGGTGCTCCTGATGCGATCTTTGCCCATCATCAGCACTTTTCATCAGCAGATGCATTTTGAGCTACAAAATTCTGGCATCATCCCCTATATAGGCCAGTTCCAAGATCTGAGATTGTCATATTTTTCTTTTAGAAGGAGGAGAAAAGCCTTAAGATTTATAGCTTTTCTTCTCCACATATCATTTCTTTTTCATTATGGTAACTCCTTTAGAGGAGCTGTTAATAATTATGGTTAATGTTGTTTTTCTGTGTCTATTTTGTTTTTGGTTTTATTTTTTTCCCTATCAGTACTATTTATACCAGAAAGATTGTCCAATAAAGACCTTAAACATATTTAAATGGTAAAAAGTCCTCTAGAAGATCTTTAGAATATTAACATTATAGGGAGCACGTGATAAAACAATAATCTACTGAGGTTCCCTCCTACCCCTGAAACATGGGTTTTTCTCTAAAAGGTGACAAAGCTTTTCCAAGACTGGCATGGTCAAGGTTCAAGTCCTCCTTTGATGCAATTTTCTATCTATTTTGATCATACTGACATTATTACTAGATCACCTAAGAGTATAAAAAGGATCATCCACATAGAGTCAGGTCCCTTCAGACTGAGCAGATATCCCAAGACCCAGATGGAATCAGCTGCACTTTTGACTAGATATATTTCCAGGAGGTCAATGAATGCTTATCCAAACTAAGTGCTGTAATATCCTTCTTGACTATATGCTATTTTTCTGTACTAACTTTCTCTTCTATGTTTTTGCTTCCTTTTCTTAACTGTTGAAGGACTGACAAGTGACTCATTTAATCCCAACACTGAATCTAAACAAACTAGGTGCCAGCTTGAATTAGACCCACCCTCTAACAAAAATTATAATAGTAACTAGAATGCCTTAGAATTACTCTCTCAGACAAGAGCAGACTTGGCTTAGCCTAAAGCCAGGTTTCTCCTGTGGCAACTTCCATTAGTAATCAGACCAGCTCGGAGCAGCTAGCTCTTCTATCCATAAATAAGCATTAGCTAATGAGTCTCCTTCATTCTCCCATGAAAGAATATAAATAGTGTGGATTCCTGGATTCAAACCCAAAGAATGAAGAAGACTCAGTAAACTGAGCCATAATTAGCTAAAAACTAAACCTGGTATAATTTCATTTAAGCTTTGGTTGAAAATGGAGGGTTTCAATACAGAGAAGCAACTGATAATCCTACTAAAGATGCAATTGTTCCAGAAAGTGGAAGCCAGTTCCTCCAGCGTATCCAATGCTCACCATGTAGATGTTGGGGGAAAATGAGGGAAGGGAAGGTCCAAAACTGGTGCATCCTAATAACAGTAACTGAGGGTCTATTACCATAGGAATAGTGGTAATTACTCCAGGCTCAGGAAAAGTAGACCTTCTCTGCAAAAACTCTACTTCTGTCCTTAATCCCATCCCTCCTATTTACTCTGTGACCTTGTCCCTTTAACTATCACCTCTACTTAATTTTCTTTTTTCTTTCTATCTGCTGAATATTTTTTTATTTTCTATTAAAGCTTTTTATTTTTTAAAATATATGCATGGACAATTCTTCTACATTAGCCCTTGCAAAACCTTGTATTCCAATTTTTCCGTCCTTCACTAGATGGCAAGTAGTCCAATATATGTTAAACATTGTAGAAATATATGTTAAATCCAATATATACACACATATTTACACAATTATCATGCTACACAAGAAAAATCAAATTAAACCAGTAAAAAAGGAGCAAAATAAATTGCAAGCAAACAACAACAAAAAGAGTGAGAATGCTATATTGTGAACCACACTCAGTTCCCACAGTCCTCTTTCTGGGTGTAAATGGCTCTCTTCATCACTGAACAAGTGGAATTGGTTTGAATTATCTCATTATTGAAGAGAGCCATGTCCATCAGAATTGATCTTTGTATAGTCTTATTGTTGCCCTGTACAATGATCTCCTGGTTATGTTCATTTCACTTAGCATCAGTTCATGTTGGTCTCTCCAAGCCTCTCTGTATTCATCTTGCTGGTTATTTCTTACAGAACAATAATAATATTTACAAACATTCATATACCATGATTTATTCAATCATTTTCCAAATGATGGGCATCCATTCAGTTTCCAGTTTCTTGCCACTACAAAGAGGGCTGCCACAAACATTTTGGCACATACTTTACCTCCTTTAAGATGATTCTCTAGGGTTCTCTAAGTATACCATCATATCATCTGCAAAGAGTGATAATTTGGTTTCCTCATTACCTACTCTAATTCCTTTAATCTCTTTTTCTTCTCTTATTGCCAAAGCTAGCATTTCTAATACAATATTGAATAGTAATGATGATAGTGGGCAACCTTGTTTCACTCCTGATCTTATCAGGAATCTCTCCTTAATTTTCAATTTCTCCTTAAGAGAACACTAGGCACTTTCTTAATACTGTATCTTTTTTTTTCTTCCTTGATCCTACCATTTCCTCTATCAACCTATATTTCATGGCAAAATTCCTAGAAAAAGTTGTTGCCTCTATTTTCTCCCCCCACTTATGGAAAGGAATGGAAAAAATATTAAATAAAATGTGCTTAAATATTCAAATTCAGATAGAACACAAATGGTCCTATATACTAGGTATACAAATAGAAAAGCAAGATTGTTACTACTTTCAAAAAGTTCATATTTTAATTTAGATGTCAGCTCATTTAGAAAACTTGGGCTAGGGTACAATTGTAAGTGGATCCGGAGAGCAGAAGATAAAGCATTGTGGTCTTCCATCTTACCAAAAGTGATTTAGCAGATAACTCTTTTCTCACCAACTGCCAGTTAGGCAACTGACTGTCCCAAAGATATCTCAAACCCAATATGATTAAAAAAGAACTTTTTATCTTTTCCCATTAGTTTTCCACTTTTCCTAATATATCTATTTTTGTTGAATCACTTAGATTCACCATCTTGGAGTTATTCATTTTTGGGTTTGTATCTTATTCATCCCTGGCAACATAAGTGTTAATTTTTTATTTGTCCATGTGTTTACTTGTTTTTGGTGTTAGCTCTCTTATCCTCTAGGGATCAGGTCAAATTGAAAACTTTCCTTTTGCATTGAACATTTTTCTTTGTCTACAATTCCTGCTTTCCTAAGGGGTAAGACTATTGAAAGCTATAAAAGAAAAACTTGGAAAAAGAATAAATAGCTTAACAAAAGTGGTATAAAATCTTCCCCTAGTAAGCAAATATTCTAAAAATTAAAGTGAGCCCAAAAGAGGTTAATTTATTTTAGTAAAATTATTGAAACAAAATTAAAAGATTAGGAAAATAGTGGGAAAGAGAAGGTATCTTATTAAAAATAATAGGACTGAAAAAATAGATCAAGAAGAGATAGCTTAACAATAATTGGATTATCTGAAATCTGTGGCAAAAAAGAACATAGTTATCACAGTTAAATAAATTAATAAAAAATTGGCAGGGCATTTTAGAAAAAGAGGATATATAAAAACCAAAAGAGCCCATTGATCACTTCCTAAAAGAAACATCCAAACTGAACCTTCCAAAAATGTCATTGTCAAAATTCAGAGCTTCCAAATAAAAGAGAAAATACTACAAACAGCCATTAGTGAAGAATTAAAACATCAAGATTTTATACATGGGATTGCACAAGATTTAGCAATAACCATTATAAAGGAATGAAAATATAGAATGATATGTTTAAAAAAAGATCTATCTTTATCAACTGAACACAAAAAGCAAGAGTAACAATTATGTCAGACAAAGCAGGAGCAAAAGAGACAATCAAAAGAGATAAAATTTGGGAAACTGCATTTTGGTGAAAGGTAACAATTAATTGATTTCAATATTTAACACATGTGAATTGAACAGCACCTTAATATTGTGGGTTGCAAAAATCTCATCTGCAACAAAAGGAAATTGAGATTGAACTTTGGGCATGATTAATTTATTAGAGAGACTAAGTCCTTAAACAATTGGATCCAAGACCTTCCTCAAGGTCACAGATGCCTGGCTCAGTGATTAAGCTCTTTTATAGACCTTGAGAGGTCATTAATGATGCACTATAATTCAAGATTGGTCATCTTCAAAAGGAAAGGAACTCCTATAATTGGCTAAGGGAGATGTCCATCAACACTAGTACTTTGCCAACAGTATCCTGGGGCTTTCCACAGGATGTTCAAAACATTGATGCCTAGAGAACAAGGAAGTGAAGGAAGCTGTGGTTTTTCAAGCATCTCTTAGGAGTAGTGGGGGGGTGGGAGGTGGGTTGGGATTTCAAGAGGAAGAAGAGGAGGAGGAGGAGGAGGAGGAGTGGCAAGGAAGAGAGCACTAACAAAAAATACTCAATACAAGCTAATATAAATCCTAATAACAAGCTTAAAATAGTATAACTATATCCTATAAATCAATTAAAATAATACTTACTGGGTTAATTACTCATGATTCTTATTCTTGCAGCATTAACTAACAATTAAATCTATTCTACTCAACTAATAAAATCTATTTAACTAGTACAATTAATGATACTCATTGAATCACAATAAACTGAGGAAGTACTAATTAAAACTATATTTACAAAAATATAAAATATCCTATATTTTAATATATTTAACATCTACTGGTCGTCCTGCCATCTGGGGGAGGGGGTGGAGGGTAAGAGGTGAAAAATTGGAACAAGAGGTTTGGCAATTGTTAATGCTGTAAAGTTACCCATGCATATATCCTGTAAATAAAAGGCTATTAAATAAAATATATATATATATATATATATAAAATATCCAAATTAAGAATAAGAAATAGAGAGTTTAAACAATTGCATCTAAGAGGGAGAAACTGAACAAATCATAAACAAATTTACAAAGAAAAAACTATAGGATCCAATGGATTTACAAGTGATTCTATCAAACATTCAAACAACAATTAGTTCCTATGTTCCATAAATTGTTTGCAAAAATAACAAAAGAAGGGATCCTACTAAATCCCTTTTATCATACCAATCCAGAAAGAGTTAAAACAGGAAAAAAAAAGGAAACTATAGACAATATCTCTAAAAAATACCGATGGAAAAAATTTAAATAAAACATTGGAAAAGTAAATGAAACATTATATCAAAACAATTGCCAAATATAACAGGATTTAGGGGTTATATGTACCTCTCACTGGATACTTTCAGCTTTTCCTGTGTGGACTTTTAAATATGCCAATAGGTAAGCTAAAAAAGATTTCTTGTCCATGGATTATTTAAAATAGATAAGTTCAAAGTTTCTCAGTGAACATAGATTCCCATGAACAATAAAGTAAGAGAAAAAGGAAGAAATGTTTTCTTAGGACTCATGATTAATTCCTTTTTATATTTAATCTAATTTATTTGAGGAGACAGTCAAGTCTCTTATCCTTATGATTCAAAGAATAATTTTCATTGATCATTTATAAGATTATCATCTTCTTAGATAAAACATTTGGGTGTGAACAGAGTTGATTAACATATCTTGTTGTATTTCACTGATTGGCTTGATTTATTTTCATGCTCTTTAGAGTTAAAAAGGTAAAGTTGTAGTTCCAGTGAGCTTATATTAGGTAAATAACTTTTTCTGGCCACTGAAGGTACTCCTTTGGTCTTGTTTAGGATATAACCATCATCAATACACATCCAAATTTCTTTCCCCCTTAAACAGATTAGAAAAAAAAAATTGATGCCTAATGGCTTGCTTATAAATTGTTCTCAATATGTGGATGAATGAAAAAATAACTATTAGATATACAGATCCCTAATTTTAACTAAACTTACATCTGTAAAATGGAGGTCCTACAAAATTAGTAGAGAACTCATTTCTTTTCACAGAGGTTGATGCCTGAAACTTAAGGATTTTCCATATGAAATATATCATGTATGCTTTTGGAAGCAAAATGTCAGGATGGTCTGACAGACAGGAGTACTGTTTTCTTATCTAGGCTGTGCTATGAGAAAACAGCAAATTCCTGTGTAAAAACAGAGGGTTAAACTAGATAAGTTTTAAGGTTTCTTCCAGCTCTAGCACCCTGGGATTTTACAAATGTGTTAGAATACCACTCCTTTTTTTTTTTTTTTTTTCCCTATATTACATGGTGTTTTTTTTTTTTTTTTTATTTAATAGCCTTTAATTTACAGGATATATATACATGGGTAACTTTACAGCATTAACAATTGCCAAACCTCTTGCTCCAATTTTCACCTCTTACCCCCACCCCTCCCTAAATGGCAGGATGACCAGTAGATGTTAAATATATTAAAATATAACTTAGATACACAATAAGTATACATGACCACAACATTATTTTGCTGTACAAAAAGAATCAGACTCTGAATTATTGTACAATTAGCTTGTGAAGGAAATCAAAGATGCAGGTGTGCATAAATATAGGGACTGGGAATTCAATGTAGTGGTTTTTAGTCATCTCCCAGAGTTCTTTTTCTGGGTATAGCTATTTCAGTTCATTACTGCTCCATTAGAAATGATTTGGTTGATCTCGTTGCTGAGGATGGCCTGATCCATCAGGACTGGTCATCATCTAGTATTGTTGTTGAAGTATATAATGATCTCCTGGTCCTGCTCATTTCACTTAGCATCAGTTCGTGTAAGTCTCTCCAGGCCTTTCTGAAATCATCCTGTTGGTCATTTCTTACAGAACAGTAATATTCCATAATTTTCATATACCACAATTTATTCAGCCATTCTCCAACTGATGGACATCCATAGAATACCACTCCTACTAGCAAACTTTGTCATTTACTTCCAGAATGAGAAGTATTTTGAAAGCCAAAAAAAAAAAAGAAAAAGAAAAAGAAAAAAAGAAAAAGAAAAGAAAAGTTTCAGGAGCAGCAAGTATAGAATCCCTAGAGTTATGAGAGAAAGTAAAATGTCAAAAAAAGATTTAAGAAAAAGGATAAAATGAGAAAATCTTATATGTGGAAAAGATGGCAAAGCAACCTCAGAAAATTTAGAACTACTTGTGTGATATGTATATATACATAAACATACACTTAAATGCATTATGTGTATATATATATGTATATTATATGTATATGCTACATATGTTGTTGTTCAGTCATGTTCCTTTGTGTCCTACTTTTCTGAACTCATTTGCAGTTTTTTTTTTTTTTTTGGCAAAGATACTAGGGAGATTTGCCATTTCCTTCTCCAGTTCATTTTACAAATGAGGTAACTGAGGAAAACAGGGTTAGACAACTTGACCAGTGTAAAAGTTTCTGAGGAAAAAATTAAACTCAGGAAGATGAATTTTCCTGGCTCCAGACTGGTACTCTATCCACTGCACCTTCTAACTACCCTATGTTACATATTCATACACAACAATATGAATTGGAGGAAGAAGTCATTCAAAATTAATCAACACATTGGTCGTGTCTGAAAATATAAGTCTCATTCTATAAAGCCCAGAGATGATTCATACCACCCACTTCCTAGCAGAGAGATGAAGGAATTAAAATTCAGAATAAGACATGCATCTCTGAATATGCCTAAAGTGAAATTTTACTTTGCTAGACCCTATCTATTGGTTATGAGAATTTTTGTGGATTTAAAAAAAAATCATTCAACTGGAAACAGGAGCACTTGGAGAGAGAAAATAAATGCAAAAGAATTAAGAATAAAAATGAAAATTAATGTTCTTAGTAACCACAGTATATTAAGGTTAATTGACCTTTATGGAAATGGATTCTAAGATCTTGTTTTCATTATTACCACATTTTATCTTCCTGAGTTAAGTTGAATCTGATATGTTTGTTTGTTTGGTTTTTTCCTGTCATAGACTATATTTGAAAAACTTGCCTTTGGATAGAAGTCAACTTTTTCACTTGGTTAAAACTATGTTCTGGTTTATTTAATATCTTTGTACCCTAGGTCTAGCGTGTAAATATACATATTTTGCATTCTCCTTTTTAATCTATTCTATCAGGGAGTGCTGGAAGGTATTTAATATCTGAAGATTAAACCCAAGTTATGTGAATGAATTTGAACAATGTTGTGTTATATACTAGAGAAATCATCCAGAAAACAGAATCTTGGAAAGAACAAACTCATATTTTTCTCTGTTGTGAAAGACAAAAATCTCCATATTTCATCAGATATTTACTCATGTCATGTGTGGCTCTGGGGCCCTCCACAGAGGAGACTCTCCGTTCACAAGGACCCAGGGTCATCTTGGAGTTCTGATCACTGATGTCAGCTCATTTTTCTTTGACTATTAATGTCTACACCTGAATTTTCCCAGAAAAATCTCTAAAAGATAGCTTAGGTACTGCTGATATCTAGCATCATTCTTAGAGACAAGGGTCCCTTTCCATAAAGGGACATGGTGTACAACAGAGCTATCAGGTATGGTACAGAATTTTTTCCTTTATTTCTGCCACCAGAGACATTGCATAAAATGCATAAGAACACACAAGACATAAACAAAACCAATATTCATAAAAGTCTCAAATACCTCATTGCACTCATTACCTGTGGAAGATAAAGAACCTTTATAGGACTGCTAGCTATTTTACGTTCATATCAAACATGCACCTATAAGAACCATCCATAGACTTTTTCATGGAAAGTTGGCAAGTTGTCGATCTGCTGGCCAACTGTGGCATGGTTTGATTCCTTCAAGTATAAGAATATCATCCTTTTGAAGGCCCTCTTCTCTGAGAAGCATATTATTAAGGGAATCTTCATTTTGGTGACAATTACCCAACTTAGAACTCAGCATTACCCAAGGGGCAACCACCAAGTTGGAAATGTACATTTTTTCAGGATTGACACTCACTGTCCTGAGCTCAAAAGAAGAATTCAAAGTCAGAAGCAGCAGGAAGGAATTAGGAAACCTAAGAACTATGGTCTCAGGTTTGCCAATATATTTCCCCTGCTATTTAATGATGATAATAGCAATTATTTGCTAATATTTATATAACATTTACTATGGGCCAGACGCTTTGTTAAGCATTTTACAATTATTATCTCACTTGATCCTCACAGTAATCCTGGAAGTGGATGCTATTATTATCCCCATTTATATATAAGGAAAGTAAGGAAAATGGAAGTTAAGGGCCTTTCCCAGCATAACATAGCTGGTAAGTGTCTGACACTAAATTTGAACACAGGTTTTCCTTATTCCAGACCTATTCTTCTATCCACTGAGCCACCGAGCTGCCCAATACACTTGTCGTATAAGTTACCATTGTTGCTAGGGTTTGGGGAAATGAAATTCCCACATCCCTTAATGGAAGACTAAGGGAGAGCCACTGACAAGGAGAAGAATGCAAAAAAGAGAACAGACATTTCCATAGTTCATATTTATAGACCAAAAAAGGAGGTTCCTCCTGCAAAATTGGTTCTACCTGAGTCTCAGTAGCCAATGACCTAGAGGCAATACAACCACTGGGGACCAAGCCCTAGTTCCTTACATCACTGAGCTAGGACACAGGGCTATTTCAATTATTTCAAGTTGGAGCTAGGGATGCAGGACATAGTTCTCTTTCCGCTAACTTTAAAATCCCATAGCATATGTCTCTTTCTCATCCAGACCTCCCATCAAGTTGTTGAGGAGACCATTACACTGATTAGTTCTCTTAATGAGTCATGCTACACTAAGAAAGGAACCAGTAGCAAAACTCTCTTCCCCTCACAAGTTTATACAAAATCATCAGTTTAATCAATAAGCAATAGAGGTCCAAATGCAAAAAGGCAAAGCTGACTTCATAGGTATTCCTGTGATCTAGTGGGATGAAACTCATAACTTGACTATGGCTTTGGATGCGTATAACTTATTCAAAAGAAAAAAGATTGGTGAAATTTGTGGTGGAGTAGCACTGTATAAGAAGAGGGTAAAGATCAATGCAGGGAGAGACAGAAGTGAGTTTGTCATTAAAGTAGATGTGACCTACTTAGATAAGCCATGAGGCATTCAGGAAAGAGATCACAAGCCTAGAACAGAATTATAATATAGTTGTGATGGGTCATTTCCATTATCTAGACATACACCTACAGGATTTTTTCCCACTAAAAGCAGAATAATAATAACTTGTTGATTTACCCTAATATTCAAGGTCACACATAATAAAAAAGGAAATTTTATAATTTCTAATTATTTCATAATTCCATGGAATTCATATCAGAGAGAAAAACAGTCAGGAGGTTATATGGAAATGATGAGAATCTCATGGGAAAATGACCACTCCTTCCTATAATTTGAGATAGAGAAGAAAAAAAGCTAGGCATATGCTTTAGATTGTAGGAAAACAAATTTCAAAAGGCTTAGAGGAAGAACAGGTAGGAATCCATGGACTAAATTGCTATAGGTAAAACTAGAAGAAGAAAAAGGCAAAATGAATAGGAACCAGCATTTCAATCCAGACCAGGCAAGCCACAAAAAAGCCACAAAGAGCCTGCAGCAGCATTATGTGCTAAGGAGCAGAAGGATCAAAGTGCTACTACAAGGAAGGAGGCCCCAGAGCAGTTCCCAGAAAGCTCTGGCCCATACTCGGGGTCAGGAGCAGGAGGATTAGGGTCAAAAGAAAAAGAGGCAAGAAAGAGAGGGATTTAAGAAAAAGGGCTGAAAATAGAAATAAATAGTCACAAGGAAAAAAATCTTTCAGTTGCAGAGAGTGCTCATAAATGGGGAACTAAAAGGAAAAAAATAAAGTGTATCTAGACCCTGATTAGCACAAACAATGTGGACTTAAATGCTCTCATGTATTTGAATTCATAATCAAAATTATAATTATGTAAAACATGGTCATTGTTTCTGGCCCAGTGAAAATATTCAGTGCAAATTTGAATAATGTGACTATTTTAGGGAATTCACTACTCCCAATCAGGATCTTGCTATTTAAGAACTAGTGATCAAGACACAAGAAAGGAGGAAAGAGAAAAGCAGTGAAGTATAAAAGGATAATTTCAATTATAAATCAAATGTGAACCCTATCCTTTGCCTCTCACTCCCTCTTTTTTTGTAAAGAGTAGGATGGAGGAAAAAAAGAGAGGAAAGCATAAGAGGGTATGATGGAGACACATAGACAACAATGGTAGCTAGGCCTGTGAATGGATTGAAATTACTCATTAAACAGAACAGGATAGGAAAATGGATTAGAAAGCAAAATCCAACAATTTGTATTTTTATAAAACACATGAAACAAAGATCCATACAGAGTTAAAATGAGGGGTTAAAGAATTGATTATACTTCACCTGAATTTAAACACAAGGGTAGCAGTAATCACTAAGACAAAATAATTATTTAAAAAAATAGATATGTAGTCTTCTGGCAGGAACTCCTTGAAGGCCTCTGAAATTCCCCTCCTAACAATATTAAAAACATCTCAGAACTGAATTAGGAATGAGGAAGCAATTTACCATCTCAGGCCCTGCAGCTTCCCTATACCCCAATCCAGCAGCCAGACCCTGCCCTTCTGTTAGCCCTAGACCCAGGCAGTCTGCACAGCACAACAAGGCCCAATCCCCCAGCATAGGCCATCAACTAGCCCTGCACTCATTGCTGACCAGTCATGAGGGTTTGATCTTGGAGCTGGTCAGCAGCAAGACCCCATTCTTGAGATTCTCCAGCACTATGCTCCTGGGACCAGCCAGCAGTGAGGCCTTGCCTCCAGTTCAATTTAGCAACAAAAATCCATCCCTGGGGCAGGCAAGCATCAAAACCCCAATCTAGGGGAGACCAACAGGGAGGCCTCCTCCCTAAGTACAAGCCAGTAGAGACTACCCCCACTCCCTGTTTCAAGCCAGAAGTTAGGCTTTGAGGCCCAACACATGAAGCTTGGGACAGTACAGGAAAAGACCTCAATTCTTATATAAAAATATCAAGTCACAAAATAGAAAAAAATTAGCCAAAAAAAAAAAAAAAGGAACTCGATTATAGAAAGTTTCTATGGTAACAGGGAGGACCAAGGTACAAACTTAGAAAGGGATAACAGTATCAAAATGGCTACATGTGAAGTCTCAAAGAAAAATGTAATTTGGTCTCAGCCCTTCTCTGCCCCTCAAAAAACCTCCTGGAAGAGATTAAAAAGAATTTTTTAAAAGCAAATTAGAAAAGTAGAAAAAAATGGGAAAAGAAATAAGAAAAATGTAAGAAAATCCACCCTAAAAGTCAACAACTTGGAAAAAGAAACACAAAAAAATGAAAAAAGATATAAACAAATTCACCAAAGAAAATAACTCCTTAAAAAATAGAATTGGTCAAAAAAAAGGAAATGCAGAAGCTCACTCAGAAAATAAAAAATGAATTCCTTTAAAATTAGAATTGGGCAACTGGAAACTCTGAGTCCATAGAGACATCAGGATAGAAGAGACATCAAAAGAAGGAAAAAAAATAGGATAAGATGTGAAATTTCTTATTGGAAGAACAACTGACCTAGAAAATTGATCCAGGAAATACACTATAAGAATTATTGAACTATCTAAAAGGCACAACTTTTAAAAATTTATTTTTTTAAAAACTTTTAATTTTCAAAACATATGCATAAATAGTTTTCAACATTCACTCTTGCAACACTTTGTGTTCCAAATTTTTTTCTCCCTCCCTTACAGCAAGTAATTCAATATATGTTAACATGTGCAATTCTTCTATATGTATTTTCACAATTTTCTTCAGTTCAAAAGGGAAAAAAATGAGAAAAAGCAAAATGCAAACAAACAAAAAAAGTAAAAGTACTATATTGTGATCCACATTCAGTCCCCACAATTCTGTCTCTGGGTGTAGGTGGCTCTCTCCATCACAAAACCATGGAAACTGGCTTGAATTACCTCTCTGTTGAAAAGAGCCATATCTGTTAGAATTGACAATCATATAATCTTGTTGTTGTGTACAATGTTCTGTTGTATACTCACTTCACTTAGCATCAGTTCATGTAAGTCTCTCCATTTCTCTCTGAAATCATCCTACTAATCATTTCTTAGAGAACAATAATATCCCATAAGATTCATATACCATAATTTATTCAGCCATTCTCCAATTGATGGGCATCCATTCAGTTTCCAGTTTCTGGCCACTCCAAAGAGGGCTGCCACAAACATTTTTGCACATGTGGGTCCCTTTCCCTCCTTTATAATCTCTTTGGGATATAATCCCAGTAGAAATAATGCTGAGTCAAAGGGTATGCACAGTTTGATAGCCTTTTGGGCAAAATTTCATATTGCTCTCCAGAATGGTTTTCCTACATTCTATCCAACATTCATTATCTAAAAGCCACAATTTTATTTTAAAAAATAAAAGACTGCACATCCTTCAAGAAATTAGGAAGGAAAACTATGCTAATATTCTTGAATGAAAGAGTAAAATAGAAATTGAAAGAATTCACCAATTACCACCTAACAGAGATCTTAAAATGAAAACTCTGAGAAACATCAGAGCCAAATTTCAGACCTCCCAGGTCAAAAAGAAAATACTGCAAGCAGTATATGTGTATACACACACACACATACACTTTTTAAAGTATCATGAAGCTGCAGTCAGAATTACACAAGATTTAGTGGCTTCTACAGTAAGGAACCAGATGGCTTGGAATATGATATTCTGAAGTGAAAAGGAGTTAGAATTACAATCAAGAAACATGTATTCGGCCAAAGTGAGTGTAATCCTTCCAGGGCGGGGATGGATATATAATAAAATAGAGGATTTTTAAAATATTCTTAATTAAAAGACCAGATCTGAATAAAAAAATGATCTTCATATACAAGACTCAAGGGAAATATAGAAAGGTAAAAAGGAAACAAGAGAGAGAAAATAAGAGATTCAATAAGACCAAATTGTTTATTTCCCCTATATGACAAAACAATATTTGTAACTCTTAAGAATTTTATTACTATAAGAGTAATTAGAAAGAAGTTATGTGGACAGGATATATGGATATAAGGTGACTTGGATGGGATGTTACCAAAAATAAATAAAGGGAAGAGAAAAGAGATGTACTTAGATAAGGAGGAGGGAAATAGAATAGGATAAATTATTTCACATAACGGAAGTGTGAAAGAGCTAGTATAATGGAAGGGAAGAAATGGGAGATGGGCCATGCTTCAATAGTACTCTCATCAAAATTGATGAAAAGTTCCCTCAAAGAGGGAATAACATACACACTCAGTTGGATACAGAAATATATCTTACTCTATAAGGAGGTAAAAAGGAACAAGAATAAGAGAAAATGGGGAGGTAGAACTGAGAGAAGAAAAGTCAGGCAGAATGAGGAGGCAATGACCAGAAGTAAAACACTTGTGAGGAGAGACAGAGTGAAAATAAAACAGAGAGAAGGATAAACAAGGAGAAAATAACATGGAGGGAAATACATAGTTAGCTATTATAACTATAAATGGGAATGGGATAAACTCACCCATAAAATAGAAGTGGATAGCAGAATGGATTAAAGAACAGAATGATACAATATGTTATTTACAAGAAACACATCTTAAGTACTGAGAAACAGAAAAGGTGAGGAGCTGGAGTAGAATCTATTACGCTTTAGTTGGAGCAAAAAAAAAAAAAAAAAAAAAAAAAGCAGGGGTAGCTATCATGAAATCAGCTAAAGTCAAAGCAAAAATAGATCTAATTAAAAGAGAAAAGGGAAAAATTATATCTTGCTGAAAAGTATCATAGAAAGTGAAGTAATAGCAACACTAACCAGATACACCAAATGGTATAATATCTAAATTTTTGAAAAAGAATTTGAACAAGTTACACAAAAAAATAGGCAATAAAATTCTATTAGCATGGGATCTCAACTTTCCCATCTCAGAACTAGATAAATTTAACTAGATCAATCTGAAAAAAATCTAGATGGTAAATGGAATTTTACAAAGATTACATATAAAAGACTTCTGAGAAAATTGAATGGGAACAGAGAGGAATATACTTTTTTCTCAGTGGTAAATAGCAGCTACAGAAAAACTGGCCTTTTTTAGAGCATAAAAATCTCATAATCAAATAAAGAAAGGCAGAAATATTAAATGTATCCTTTTCAGATCATGATGCAATAAAAATCACCTTCAACAATAGAAAATGAGACACTAATACACTGTTGGTGGAGTTGTTAACTAATCCAAATATTTTGGAGAGCAATTTCAATCTTTGCCCAAAGTTTTATAAAATTGAGCATAACCTTTATTCCAGCAATTCCACTGTTCGATCTATATCCCAGAAAGATTTTTAAAGGGGGAAGAGGAAAGGACCTATTTGTGCAAAAATATTTATAGCAGCTTTTTTGTGATGACTAAGAATTAGAAATTAAGATGATGTTTGTCACATTGAACAAGTTGTGGTATATAATTGTGATGGAATATTATTGTGCTATAAGAAACAGCAAACCGGATGATTTCAGAAAAATCTGGAAAGACGCATGAACTGATGAAAAATGAAATGAACAGAACCAGGAGAATATTGTGCATAGTAATAACAATACTATATGATGACAAACTGAATGATTTTGCTATTTTCAGCAATACAATGGCCTAAGACAAACCCAAAGAACTTAAGATGAAATATGCTATCTGCCTTTAGAGAAAAATAAAAAAAAAAAAAACTGATATTGTCCAAAACATACTAATTCTCTTTCTTTCTTTCTTCCTTCTGTCTCTGTCTCCCCTCTACACTCCCCCATTTCAAATGACTAATATGATTGCATATGTATAACCTATATTGGATTGCTTATCATATCAGGAAAGGAGACAGGGAGGGATAGAATTTGGAAGTCAAAACTTTAAATGAATATTTAAAAAAAATTTAACATGTAATTGGGGGAAATAAAATATTATTAAAAATAAAATAAAATAAATTCTATGAAAAAATATATGTGGCTAAAAAAGATAATCAGGATATAGTAAATTAGAACTGATAAGCTGTGGGTGGTTCCTTGGATTTGAAATTGGAAGGACACTGGAAACTATTAGGTAGACCCGCCTAAGCCCATGTAATAGTTAACATACAGAAGTATATGTGGTCAAATCAGAAACATATTGAGGGCAGAGATAGCATATTCACTGAGAATAGTTGATTCACTTGATTATGGCTTCCCACTTTGGATCATGCTACTTAACTTGCATATCTTTTTTTCCATAGAGCTACACAAGTCTTTTTGTAACTAAGTTCAACAAAAAGCTATATCAGTATGGTACCCTGGGCCTAAAAATCAAAGAAGAGGTTTAACAAAATTGTAAGCAAAAAAAAAAAGTTCCTTGAAGTGATTAAAAATAATTAGAAAGAAACTGAAAAAATATAGAGAGAGATAAACTATTAGATAATCTGAATTTTAAAAGAGTAAAACAAATTATCAAAAAAAGAAAAGGTACCAAATTATTAGGAAATAAAAAACCATTAGAATCTATTTTGTCAAATTTTTTGGCCATAAAATTAATATTTCATGTGAAGTAGATGAATAAACATATAAAGTATCTCACAACAAATTAAAAAATCCAGATTTAAATAACCCAATTTCAGAAAAATAAATGGAAGAAACCATAAATAAAGTTCCAAGAAGAGAAAAACAGAACCAAAGGAATTTAAGAGTGAATTTTATCGAATATACAAAGAACAATAAATTCCAATATTACATAAATTATTTACAAGAAAGATTACAAGAAAGAAATTATTTACTCATCTAACACCTTATATGATACCTATGTGATCAATGTGATCAATTTGTAAATAAAAGTTTAGAGCAAAAAAAAAAAAAGAAAACCATAGAAAATAACCAATCTAATAAATAATGATGTAAGAATATTGAATAAAATAGTAGCAACATATTTAAAGGATTATATTTCTATAATAAAAAGGAATTGTACCATGAATGCAGACTTGATTCAATAGTTGAAAAATACAAACATAATATATTATTTTTAAAAATTCAAAACCCATGATCATATCAATAGATGCAAAAAAGGCTTTGCACAAACTTTGTTTATCTGTTATTTCTTTTAAAAAAATAGTAATAAATAAACCTTCCCTTATGTGATAAATAATTTCTATCTAAAATCAACTTAGCATTACATTTGATGAAGAAATGCTTTTAGCACTGGCCTTTTCCAGTACAATGAAAGATAAAGTAAGGATACTTATTGTCATAATTGTTATTCAATATAGTTCTAGAAATGCTAGCTATATTGTGGCTCCCATGGCAAAATCGGTTATCGTGTGGTATTTATAGAGAAATGCTAACTCTAGCAAGAAGAGAAGTAAAAGAAATTGATGACATAATAAACAAAAAAAGGGGGCAACTAGATCTAAAATCTAAAATATTGCAGTGGATAGAATCAGAAGGACCTAAGTTCTAAACTGACATTCAAATGTCAAATTCAAACATGCAAACACACTTCCTAGCTGTGTGATCCTGGGCAAGTCACTTGATGTAAAGGGCTGAAACTCTGAATAGGTGCACTGGAATCAGACTATTTTTAATTACCTATTGGACAATACTCTATTAGCATATGCTTGAAAAATGGCCCTTACTACTTTTCTGTGCTGGCTGGATCTTTTGGTGTATACAGATAATTGTAGGAGGGATTAGGGGGTGAAGGAAGACAAGCCAGAGTCACTTTGGAGGAGAATGAGGAGAAGGGAGGTTGGGAGGCAGAGCTTGTTGCGGCTTAGTCCATCTCCTTTACTTCTCTCCCTAAAGACCAAGGACTTTTGATGTTCCTGACTCTGGCTGATCCTGGGGTCAACAGGGATCTAACCCAGACTTCCCAACTTAACCCCAATTGCCTCAGCAAAAACAAAGCAAAAAAGAAAGAAATTCATGTGATTAACTTCTTAGAAAACCTCCAAAAAAATTAACTGAAAGAATAGCTTTAACCAAGTAGCAGAATATGAAATATGCCTAAAGAAATTATGAACTTTTCTATAATATTATCAATAGAACTAAACAAAAAAAGACAGAGAAATTCCATTCAAAATAAAATAATCCACAATATAAAATATTTGGGAGTCCACTTACTAAGACAGACACAGGAATTATCGGAATACCAGTGTAAAACACTTTTATAGAAATAAAAATAGATATAGATAATTAGAGAAATATTCATTGCTTATGATGAAGGCCAATATAATTTCAAATTTCAATATTAACTACATTAATTTACTCATTCAATGCCATCATAATTAAACTATCAACAAGTAGAAAAAAAATGAATTCATCTGGAGGAAGAAAAGATCAGGAACAAAGAAAATTATCAAAATTATTTGGTCCTGGTTTAAAAATATAGAAAAATTGATCAGTGAAACAGATTAGTAACACAAGATCCAGATGCAAATGAACATAGTAGCATAATGTTTGATAAACCCATGATAAGAACTAATTATTCAGTAAAAAACTCCTGAGAAAACTGGAAAGCAGAAATTAAATTCACACTAAGATATCACATCATAGAGAACCACAAGCTTGAAATAGATATAAAATATAGATATAAAAGATCACATCATAGATAAAATAGAGGAACAGGGAAAGAAATATATTGTAAACAACTCTAGATAGAAGAAAATTTTTTGATCAAACAAGGAGATCACAGGAGAGAAAATGGTTATTTTTAATTATCTAAAATCTAAAAGCTTTTGCACAAACAAAAGTAATGCAGATAAAATTAGAATAGTGACTGAATAACCAAAGCAGGAATCCATGACCAAAGGGATGTTCACACTTCTGCTATTTTGAACCAAAATAGAGCTTTCTAGATGGCTAATAGAAGACACAAGACACAAATACAGGTCAGAAAATTTCTGAGACCAGGAGGGCAATAATCAGATTTTGCCCTGGATCAGACCCCTTTAAAATTTTTGAAAGCTTACAAATCCCTAGCTTGTCTCTGAGATTCTGGACTAAGAAAACAGTAAAATAACCCCAAGAAAGCAGCAATAGAACCAATCCAGACCTTCCCTCCAAAAGTATGGCAGAACACAGCCCTAATATCAACTCCGAAGTGAGGAAGTTAGCTGGAAGAATGGGCAAACAAAAAAAAATCCCACTAAAAAAAAAGATATTGTGATGACAGACACTCAAGATACAAATGCAAAAGAGAATGATTCCAAAACATCTACAGTATCTCAGAAAAAAACATAGGCACAAACTCAACTAGAATTCCTACAAGAAATAAAGAGAATTTAAAAATGTTTTTTTTTGTAAATGGAATGAGAGTACTTGAGGCAAAAATTGGGGAAAAAAACTTTAAGTGGAAGAAAAAAATCAGAGAAGAAATCCAAGGCTGAAATAAATGGAAGAAAATGAAAAGCATCTCACAGTAAAAACAACTTACCCAGAAAACAAGGCAGGAGTAAGGGGACAAAATTAAGAATTATTGGACTATCTGAACACCATGATGGAAATAAAAAAAAAAAAGACTAAGCATCCTATTTTTAAAAATTCTAAGATAAAACTGTCCAGATTTTTTAGAAACAGAAGGCAAAATAGAAATAGAAAGAATCTACTAGTCACCTTCTGAAAGAAATCCTCAAATAAAAACTTCTAGGAACATCAGAGCCAAAATTCAGAACTTCTAGGCCAAAGGGAAAATATTGCAAACAGTCAGAAAGAAAAAAGTTCATTTGCTAAGAAGCTACATTAAGGATCACATATATTTTAGCAGCCACCATTATAAAATAGCAGAGAACTTGGAATACAATATTCCAGAAAGCTAAGGATGTAGGCTTGTGGCCAAGAATAACTTATCCAACCAAACTGAATATAATACCACAGGAGGGAAATGGATTTTTAATGAAATAGAGAACTTCTAAGTGTTCTTGAGAAAAAAACCAGAATTGTGAAGAAACTTTGAAGTTCAAAGTAAACAAAGTATGAAGAGAAACATAATAACATAAATATCTATGAAAATTATAAAGAACTAAATAAGGATAAACTGTTTATATTCAAATATGGGGAGATGACATATGTGTCCTCTCTCCCTCTAAACTCTGTCATTATCAAGATTCACAGAGAGAGTCCAATTAGACAAAGTCTGAGAGTAGTCCCATTATATTTGATGATCTTAAGAAAAGAAGTGAAAGAGGAGTGAAAAGAAATACTCTTATTTGAGTGAAAGGGAGAAAAGGGAAAGGAAGGTTGGGAAAAATCATCTTCTATACAGAAAGTATACAAGTAGACATCTAAATAAAACATAGAAGAGTGGAGCAGAAGGGACAGCTGGCACTTGAGCCTTATCTGAAGTAGTCAAAAGAAAGAAGAATACACACATGTATAGAAATGCATTCTGTTCAATTGGGAGAGAAGGGGTATAATGTCTGGAGGACCCCAAGACCAGCCTTGATCTTAGTGGAGGGACGAGTGCAGGAGGCAGGAGAGCCACCAGGAGGATGGTCAAAGATGGAAGATCTCATTTCCAGTCCTTCTCAGTCCTTACCCTAATAAGGTACCTTAGTACAATTACATCATTACAGCATACTGAGTATGTGTGAACTAGTGAACCATTACATCACCATACTAAGTATATATGTGAATTAGAGAACCATCATCTCATCAATCCCACTGAGTTAACACCTTGTTTTAAGTATACTTCTCCAGAATTCTGGCCCTCTACAAAGGAGGAAGGGGGAAATTAGAGGGAGGACAGAATAAAGAAGTTTTAAGCAAAACAAGCTGTACAAAAATATTTATAACTCTTTTTGAGATGGCAAAGAATTGGAATCTGAAATTGAAGAATGAACAAGTTATGGTATAAAAATATGATGAAATATTATTTTGTTGAAATCTTATCAGCATAATGATTAACCAGAATTCTAAAGGAATAATGATGAAACTTGCTACTCATCTCCTGACAGAGAGATGAAGGATTGGGAATACAGAATGAAACATAAAAATTTGGGACATGGAAAATGAGGAAATTTATTTTGAATGATTATACATGTTTGTAATGATTTTTGTGTTCTTGTGTTCTCAGTGAGTGGGAGAGTGAAGAGATGGATCATGGCTCACTAAAACATTATTTAAAAAAATCTAATGGGGTAATATGTAAATTGTATTACAAACAAGATGTAGAGAAATAGATGTATATGTAAGGTATAGATGTAAATATAGAGATAGAGGTAGATATAGAGAAAGACAGGGATGTGACAAATTGTATATAATCAACACAGAGAAGCCCTTAGCATTTAGGATATTTGGGGAAAATAATCTTGGATAAAGTGAGATATTAGGTTGGGCTTGCAGGAAAAAACAAAAACAAAAACAAGGCAACCAGAAGACAGACTTGATGACAGAATTATAGGCCTGGGAAACAGTTAATGAAAATATCTAGGGTAGAGAAATGTAACATGCTAGGTAAGTAATAGCAAAAAGACAGTATCACTAGTTTGCAAAGTATATTAGACAAGTAAATTGTAAGAAGAGTATAAAGTTAGGAGGAAAGATTTCACGTTGTAAAGAGCTTTGAAGATCAAATAGAGGATTTTCTATTTGATTGTGGTGATAATAGCAAACCAAGTGATAAATAGGAGAATGACATGGTTAGACTTATGCTTCAGAAAGATAATTAACAATTAATTAAAGAAGCTTTTCAGTTGCCATAAGCCTACTCTTTTCCTATGGTTCAATTATGGAATCAACTTATTATTCATCTGTATTCCTTCAGCTAGACATTTTGATGGAGAAACTCCAGTGGTTATTAAAAAAAATACATGTTATAATATATTTGCTGTGATCTGAACTTATTAATAAGCATTCTTTGTCCACTTGGTCTTTCATATATAGATAAGTCAAGCCAAACTATTTTGATTTAGCACAGATCTCATCCAGGAGGTACTGTCATATTATGGAGCTTGATGCAATCAGCACAATGTCATCAACAAGTAACAACATGTGGAGCTCCTCACTATACACAGGGAAATCCTCTTCAACTTGAATCTCTCTTCAGCTCTGTGCTTGATCTCTTTCATCCTAGTGCCCAAAA
The DNA here is from genome assembly GCF_902635505.1 of Sarcophilus harrisii. Taxonomy (NCBI): domain Eukaryota; kingdom Metazoa; phylum Chordata; class Mammalia; order Dasyuromorphia; family Dasyuridae; genus Sarcophilus; species Sarcophilus harrisii. The sequence goes on from NC_045426.1 coordinate 246,016,318, forward strand.
CTTTGATGAGGACTTAAACTTTTTATCTTTGCAACTCTTGCCTTAGAACTCTTCTGTACTAATAAAAGAATCCATGGTCCATATCAGGCTATGCTGGCTGCAGTCATGCTTCACTTTTGTCCCCAAACATCCCCTTAGCAACTATCTTACTGTTTCACTTGTACTTTATTTGTTTCCTCCCTGCTCTCCCATCATAGTCTGTTTTCCAGTTCTAGAACCATAATGAAGCTTTTCTAATAAATACAGAAATAAAGTTAAATATGTCTATTCTCTCCATTATTTTTAATAGCTTTGGAAATGCTGGAAATATCAATAAAACAAAAGAAGGAAAATAAATGTATTAAATGAAAGAGAGAGAAAGAGAGAGAGAGAGAGAAAGCTATCCCTATTTGTTCATGATAATGTTGATTTTCTGAGAAAATCATAGTGTAATAAAAATATTGAGACTGGTTTTTAGCAAAGTTGCAAGCTACAAATTAAATCTTTAGGGAAGTTAGGTGGCACAGTGGATACAACACTGGCTTTAGAGTCAAGAGAACCTGAGTTCAAATCTAGCTTTAGATACAAACTGAATTAGCCTAGGCAAATCACTTAACTCTGATTGACTTAAAAAAAAAAAAGAAAGAAAGAAATGAGACCATTAAAAATCAATAGCATTTCTGTATAGTAACAACAAATCCAAGGGGTAATAATATAAACAGAAATCCCATTCCAAATAACTACGAAATACATAAAGTATCTGAGGGTCAATCTACTGAAGCACATAAAAGACATGTGAGATTTAATTACAAAATGTTCCTTAAATAAAAAATAACAAATAGCTGGGGGAATAGTTAATAATTATGGCTAAGTTGTGTCACTACAATAAAAATGACAATACTACCAAAGTTAATTTGGGGATCTAATCCTATATCAATTAAATTACTACAGATCATACTATAAAAATTTAGAAGAGAAGCAGATAATATACCCCTTATAGCTTTATGTAGGAGATGTATTCTCAAGCAAACAAAAGATAGAGGCAATTACAGAATACAAAACTGATAATTTTGATTATATGAGACTGAAAAGCTTCTGCGCAAACAAAATAAATGCACATAAATTGATAAAGAATTAGTTGAATGGAAAAAAAACTTTGTATAAAATTTCTTTTATATGGGTTTGTAATCCAAGATATATAATCAATTGTCCAAAAGTCCAAAAGTTATACTTCATTTTGGGGTCAAAGGATATGAAAAAAACAGTATTCAAAAGATTTGTAAACCATTAACAACCTTTTTGAAAAAAAAATAGAAAATTCTTTGGGAAAAAAAACTATAGAAAAGAACAGAAAACTGTTCAAATCACTAACAAGAGAAATACAAATCAAAACAATACTGAGGTTTTAGCTCACCCTCGGAATCTGGCAAAGATGACAAAAGATGGGAACAGTTAATTTTGGAAAGGTTGGTTGTGGGAAGATAGGCATATGAATGCATTGCTGTTAGAGTCATTTTGAAGGCAATTTGAATTATGCAATAAGATGACTAAAATGTCCATATGCTTTGATCTAGAGATTCTATTATCAGGTTACGTCTTGCAGAGGCCATAGATTAGAAGTAAGTCCCCATATACATAAAAATATTTTAGCAGTCCTTTTTGTGATAGTAAAGAATTGGAAACTAAGAGAATGCCTATCAACTGGGGAAAGACTAAATAAACTATGTTAAACCAATATAATGGAATATTACTGTATGACAAAAAATAATAAATGTGGAACATACAGAGAATCATAGAACTAATGAGGAGTGAAATTAAACAGAGCCAAGAAAACAATATACACAATGAATACTACAATGTAAACAAAATGAACACTCATTTTCCTCCCCCACCTATCAAGTGCAGAAAATACAAGAATAAGGGTGGGGAGGAGAATTAGCACAAGAAGAAATATGAGAAGATACCTCCACCTTACCTTTTTACAGCAGTGGAAGGTTTATGGTTATGGTGTATTGCTCATATTTTTAGATTTTTTTATATGTTGATCATCTTTGAAGTTTTTGTTCTCTTCTTTTTTTTTCTTGTCTTAAAAAAAATTTGTTATGTGGAATGATCCTTATGGAAGGAGGAGGAATATTGCTGCAAGCATGTAAGCTGTCATGTCAGCACTAAATCCATCATCATTGTGGTTAGTCCCAGAAAGGACAGATGAACCAATTTTGGTCAAGAATGGAATCGCTCAAGCCTCCCATGCCAGAGGAGAGAATGGGGGTTTGTTTGTTTGTTTGTTTTAATGTTTTTATTGATGTCTTTTTTCCCCTTTTATCATTGAATAGATCCCAGCATTATCATAATTTTCCCTAGTATTCCTAAAGATGGATTAAAGGGTATCTTCTCATAATTCATCATTCAAGCCATATTTGTACTTCATAATTTTGCAACATTGCTAGCTCCTTAGCTGGGGACTTGAATAAATTAAAGAAGTTTTATTGATAACAATAAACTATAGCATTATTACTAGATTTAAATAATGATTCCTTGGGACCTCACAATTCTCTGCTTTTCATCTTTAGTGAGTTTGTTTTAAACAAATAGTTGCGAGTTCAGTCACTCTGAGACTTCAGTGAGGAAAATTACTAATGTTAAGGTGGAGCTTGGATTTTCTGCCTAATTTCACATAAATATCTATGCCTAATTAACCTTTAATCTCCCTATGGTTGAGGAAAACTTCAGTTTATTGGAAATGTTTAGGTAATAAAATAGAGGGTTATAATATGTTGTCAGCTCTGATTGATTTGATATCCTCTCTATATAGATGACTAATTACCCAACCTTAACCTCTCTCCAGACCTCCAGTCTCACTTGTCCAAGATATCTTAAAGTCAACTGATACAAAATTGAATTCATCTTTTTCCCCAAATACCTTCATTTTTCTGATTTCCCTAATCATCCAGACTCACAACCTAGATGTCATCCTTGATTCCTCAATTTCTTTCACCCCCCACATATCCAATCCATTGCCAAATTCTATTTTATTTCTATTTTATTTATTTATTTATTTTATTCTATTTTATTTCGAGGCATCTCTTTAATTTGACTCCTCTCCTCTGACACTCTGGTACAGTCCTGCATCACCTTGTAATAGCCTTCAGTTTATATCCCTGACTCAACCCCCATTCCAGTCCATCCCCAACTCAACCTTATTTTTCTAACTGATTAGATCTGACTTTATTTATGTGGAAAGTGTTTTGTAGTTGTGTTCATGTAGTCCCTGACTTTCCTTTGGCAGGTAGATTCCCAAATATTTTATACTATCTCAACCTTATTTTTCTAACTGATTAGATCTGACTTTATTTGTGTAGAAAGTGTTTTGTAATTGTGTTCATGTAGTCCTTGACTTTCCCTTGGCACATAGATTCCCAAATATTTTATACTATCTCAATCTTATTTTTCTAAAGCACAAGTGTGACTATATAATTAATTGTTTTATGGCTTTCTATTGCCTCCACAATCAAATAGAAAATCTTTTGTAAGTTCTAAAACCCTAATAACTTATCCTTTTGCTACCTATCCAGTCTTCTTGTGCCTTACTCCCCTCCATATGTTTTACAATCCAGTAACTCTGGCATTCTTGTTTTGCCTTGTACAAGATACTCCATCTCTTTGTTTCATAAATTCACCAGATGTTCCCCATATCTAGAATGCTTTTCTTCTTTATCTCCAATTGATGATTTCCCTGACCTCCTTCAAATCTCTACTAAAATCTCACCTTCTTCAAAAAGTCTTTCCTGGTTCTCCTGAATGTTAGTGCCTTCCCTTTTAAATCATCTCCAGTTTAACTTGTTTGCACCTAGTTGTTTGCATGTTGTCTCCCCCATTACATTAAGAATTATTTTCAACTTTTTTTTAAAATTCTCCACTCTTATCACGGTGCCTGGTATATAGTAGTTACTTAATAAATATTTGTTGACTTTACAAAATGGCTACTCTTGCCTCAAAGCCTCTTCAAGGCAATTACATTACACATAATCGTGACTCCATTAGAAACAGGCTTCTTGGATTATTCCATATAATGAAACATAATCAGAAAACTTGTGCATGTACCAGTCCCTATTAAAGCCTCATCTTTAAAATTAGTATTGTAATTTGTCAAAATCAGGTAAAAGTTTAAATCAACTTAATCCAGACCACTGTGAATTCCCCTTGGCAAAAAAGTAAAATAAAAAATCAGCTAAGCAGAAAGAACGGAACTTTGTAAATAGTGAGCTAGAATTGGTTCCCTCAAAGGTAATTGCCTGAGTGACCTCAGGGAAGTCTTCCAATTCTCACAACAGGTGCACCTGATTATGCTCATTCTACTCTATCTCAATTCATAAATGTTTTTCTAATTTTTGCTTATGCTTACCATTCATTACCACATATAGGCTAAAAAAATTGATTAATATACCATATCAGTTATTTTCCAATTAAAAAAATAATTCACTTTGTATCCAGTTCTTTGTTACAACAAAAATTACTGTTATGAATATTTTTATACATATGGTTCCTTTGCCTCTGTCTTTTAATTTTTTAAGGTTTATGCTTATTAAAGGTATCCTGTATCAAAAGGTAATACAGAATGGGGTATAGTTTCAAATGCTTTCCAGAATGATTGACTGTTTTGCAATTCAAATAGTGCATTAATGTACTTGTCTTTCTATACTCCCTCCAATAACTGTAATTTTCTTTTTTTTATTATCATTTTTGACAATCTGATGGATATGAATTTGGATCTCAGACTTGTTTTAATTTACATTTTTCTTATTATTAGCTATCTATGATTGTTGATAGTTGGCAATTTTTTGGAGCAAAAATTAATGTTTTTCATATACTTTGGCCATTTATCATTTGAGGTGCAGCTCTTGTTCTTATATTTTTTATTGCTTTTATATACATCTTGAATATCCAGTCTTTATCAGACAAATTTGTTGCAAAGGTTTTTTTTTCCAAGTTAAGTGTTTCTAACATATCTAATCCTGACTGCATTGATTTTGTTTGGGTGATTTTCAATTTTATTTGATCAAAACTTTTTATTTTATATTATCATCCCCATCCCTAATTTGGTCAAGAACTGTCCCTCTATCCATAGTTATGAAAAACATATCCTTTTCTTCCCATCTAATTTGTTTATAATGTGAATGTTTATATCTAGGTCACGTAACCATTTCAAGTTTATTTTTGTATGTGGCATGAGAAGTTAGTTTAAACATAATTTCAGCCAGAGTTCTTTCCAGTACTCTTAGCAGTGTTTTTCAAATAGTCAATCCATCAGGTAGTACTCAGGGTCCTTATATTCATTAAAGATGCTTCTATGTTCATTTCCTTCTAGGTCTTGAATGTCTAATCTATTTCTCCAATAAATTTTTTTAAAACAAAATGTATTTAATGACTGTGGCTTAGTAGTATCGTTTAAGAACTGGTACTGCTAAAACATTATAATTCTTACATTTCAATTTTTTTTTTTTGCAATTTTTGGATTCAGCTCTGGTCTTTTCATCAGAAATGCTTGAAAGTCCTCTATTTCATTGAAGGTCCATTCTCCCCATCCACCCTCTTGTTGAGCTATTATAGGTGATTTTAGAATTATACTCTTGCTTGTAATCCTAGCTCTTTTGCCCTGCAGAATATATTCTAAATCCTCTGATCCTTTATATAAAAACTGATAAGGCTTTTGTTATTTTGATTTTGGCTCCATGATATTTGAAATGTTTCTTTTTGTCTAATTGCAATATTTTCTCCTTGACCTGAGAGTTCTGGAATTTGGCTATAATATTACTAGGAGTTTTTATTTTGGGATTTATTTCAGGAAATGATTAGTGGATTCTTTCAATTTCTATTTTACTCTTTAGCTCTAGGATTTTTAAGTTAGTTTTCCTTGATAACGTCTTGAAAGGTGCTAGCCAGGGTCTTTTTTTGGTTACAGTTTTCAGGTAGTCCAATAATTCTTTCTTTTTTTTTTTTCTGAGACAATTGGGGTTAAGTGATTTGCCTAGGGTCACACAACTAGGAAGTATTAAGTGTCTGAGGCCATATTTGAACTCAAGTCCTCCTGATTTCAGGGATGGTGCTCTATCCACTGTGCTACCAAGCAGCCTCAAGGCCAGTAATTCGTAAATTATCTCTTCTGGATTTATTTTCCAGATCAGTTGTTTTCTAATGAGCTATTTCATATTTTCTTCTGTTTTTCATTCTTTTGATTTTGTTTTGTTATTTCTTGATGTCTCATAAAGTCATGACCTTCCACTTTCCCAATTATAACTTTTAAGGAGTTATAACTTTTAAGGAGTTCTTCTCTTACTGAATTCTTATGCCTCTGCTCTAGAATTTGTTTTGAAATCATTTTGTATTTAAAGTTATTTAAAGGGTTTGGGGGGATGGCTTAGGTCAGTACTTGCCTTTTCTCCACCCTCTTGCTTCTGCAACCTCTATGTTTTTTAAAGAATGTAGCTTCCAAACCAAAACTCTGAACAGAGTCTGATGGAATGAACCACTCTCCAGCTCCAGATAGATTTGAAAAACTTCAAGAAAGGTTAGTTTTAATGGAGTAAAAGGGGTACTCAGCCCAGCTCAGATTGTGACCGGGAAGGTCAGTGAGAAGGTCTTAATCCGACTTGAGCAACTGAAATCCTCGGTCCTGACCCAGTAGTAGAACAGATCAGTGGGACAGCCTCCATCTCCAGCACAGAGGGCAAAGTGCTAGGAGCAGGCAGGGATACCCAATTCTGAGAGCAAGAGATCAAACACAAGGGGCCCCTGTGCTCAGTCAAAGCTCAGAATTGCACAAGAAACTTGGGACAGCATTTGTATACTCTAGAAACAGAATTCAACCTTAAAAGTCACAAAATAGGGGGAGGAAAGAAAGAAATAAAATGAGTAAGACACAGAGATTAACCTTAACCATACAGAGATACTATGGTAACACCATAGTATTTAAATACAATTCAGAAAAGGAAAAAATGCCCACAGTGGAAATTTCAAACAGTGATATGAATTGGTCTCAAATCCAAAGAGGTTTCTTGGAAATACTCAGAAAATATTTTTAAAGGCAAATAAGAGAGGTAGAAGAAAAATTGGGAAAAGAAACATGAATTATGTAAGAGAGAATCAATAGCTTGGAAAAGAAAGGACAAAAATTAAATGAAGAAAACAATTCCTTAAAAAATACAATTAACCCTATGCAGAAAAAAAACACAATGAAGAAATCAATTCTTAAAAAACACAATTGGCCAAATAAAAAAAAATCCACTGAAGAAAATAATACCTTGAAAAGGAGAATTAATCAAATGGGAAAAGACATACAAAAGCTAACTAAAAAAAATTACACATTAAAAACTAAAACTGGGCAAATGGAAGCTAATGATTCTATGAACATCAAGAATCGGTCAAGCAAACTTAAAAAGAAAGAAAAAATGAAAGAAAATATAAAATATTCTCATTGGGAAAACAGCCAACTTGGAAAATAGATCTAGTAGAGAGAATTTTTAAATTGTTAGTCTAAATGAAAGCCATGATCAAAAAGAGAGCCTGGATAGCATTCTTCAAGGTATCATCAAGGAAAACTGCCCTGATATACCAGAACCAGTGGGGGAAATAGTCACTGAAAGAATTGATTGATCATTTCCAGAAAGAGATCTCTCAAGGAAAATCCCAAGGAACGTTGTTGCAAAACCAGAATTATAATCTCAAAAAAACCCAAAAAACTGCAAGTTGCCAGATAAAAATAATTCTAGTATCAAAGAGCAATAGTCAGGATTGCCCAAGATTTGACAGCTTCTATAATAAAGGATTGGAGGGCCTAGACTACTATATTCCAGAAGGAAAAGGACCTGGGGTTACAACCAAAAATTAATTATCTAGTGAGACTATCATCTTTCAGGAAAGAAGATGGATCTTCAATGAGGTAAGAAACTTTCAAGTGTTTCTACTGAAAAAAATAGAACTAAATAGAAAATTTGATTGTCAAACACAGTTCTCAGGAGAAGCATAGAAATGTAAACAGAGGGAAAATATATTATTTAAAGGTGAAACTGTTTACATCCATAAGTGGGAAAAAATATCTATAATTCTTAAGAATTGTATCTGTTACTAGGACAGTTAGAGGGAGTATACATGGATGGAAGGTGTGGATATAAATGGACCCTTTTGTGATGATATCAAAGAAAAAGATATTAAGGGATGGGGAAAGGATTGTCCTAGGAGAAGAGGAAAGGGGAGGTAAAATGGGACAAATTAGCCTATATGAAGAAGCACAAAAGCAACAGAGAGGAAAAAAGGAGGGGGATGAGCATTATCTGAAGCTTAATCTCATCAGTTTGGGCTCAAAAAGGAAATAACATATCACTCAATTGGGTCTTATAAGGATGTAGGAGGAGAAAGGGGAAAGAAAAAGGAAGAGGCTAGATAAAAGGGAGGACAGAAACAGTAGGAGAAAGGGGTAAGCAAAAGGAGGAAGGATGATAGAAGGAAGAACAGGTTAAGGATGGAATGGGTTAGAAACAAAACACTACTAAGGAGGGACAGGATGGCAAGAAAGAACAAAAGAATATATAGGGAAGAAAATAGGCTGAAGGGAAATACACAGTTGATAATCATCATTGTAAAAGTGAATGAATGAACTCTCCCATAAAACAGAAGCAAATAGCAGAGTGGATTAAAAAACAGAATCCTACCAAAAAATAAAAAATAAAAAGAACATAGCTTCCCTGCTCATCTCTTTAGCTTATGTCTTTTTTTTACTCTTGCCTTTCCTGGAGATCATAATTCTTATCTAAACTTAAAAAAAAAAAATTCACCTGAGGCAACTTAATTCTGACCCATCTTCATTTTAATGCAAGTGGATTCTTTAATTTTCAACTGTGTGTCTTAAAAATAACACATGGTTGAATTCTGTTTCTTAATTCACTTTGTTATCCTCTTCTCTATTAAGTTATCCCATTCATTTATAATTTCTTCCTTACCTCTTAACTTTTCGATAAAAAAGATAGGAAAAGAATAGGAATGTAGTCAATATTAGTAATATTCAGTTGAAGTAATCTTACTACTTTCCACCCACCCCACACACCAATTACAGATTGTTACACTTTTTCTTTTTTTAATCCTTCCTATATATTCCAAATTCTGGAGTTGAAGCTTATTTTCCACATGATTATTCCTTTTCCAAATCTTTGCAACCTCCTAAACCCTACTCTGTACCCCTCCAGTTTCCTTTTTAATTCAATGCATGTTAACACCAATCTCTTCTTTGTGTGTGTGTGTGTTGTGTGTGTGTGTGTGTTCCTCTTTGTCCTAATTAAGTTAAAAGCAAGCAAGATTTGTAAGATGCTTGTTCCACACTCCCATCTTTGACATTTAGTTTAATTTAATTTAATTTAATTTTTTGCTGAGGTAATTGGGGTTAAGTGACTTGCCCAGGATCTCACAGCCAGGAAGTGTTACGCCAGATTTGAAGTCGAGTCCTCCTAACTTCAGGGCTGGTGCTCTATCCTCTGCACTACCTAGCTGCCTCCCATCCTTGATATTTTAACTCTTCCTCTGGAACTAAACAATTGTGGAGAAAGTTTTCCCCCTTCCTTGTCACTAAAGTATTCCTTTTCCCACCCACTTTCCCTCTAAATCAAGAAAACAAAAAAACAATATCTAGCATGTGTCTTTGTCTTTCTTTACTCCTACTCTGACATTTGAATACAATGAGATTCTAAAAGGACATCTGTTTCTTTCCCCATTATAAATTAAGTACTTCATCACATGTTTATGTTTCTTTACTTCTTTTGGTTTCTGCATTTCCATTTCAAGAAATTATAAATGAAAACTTCTTAGAGAAACCCATTAGTCACCTGAAAGTAACCTTCAAATGAAAACTCCCAGTAACATCATTCCTAAAATCCTGAGTTCTTAAGTCAAAGAAAAAAAAATTGAAGCTGACAAAAAAAAGACTTCAAATACTAAGGAACAACAGGAACAATTATAAAATACTTAGGATCTGCCACAACTGAAAAGAGGAGAGTTTAGAATACAATATTCCATAAAAGCAAAAGCACATGACTTAAAACAAAAAAAATCTATATGGTATCATCATTTTCCCCCTTCCAAATTTTCAGAAGTGGTGTAGAGAATAGAGAACCAAGAACTGGTTTTGTATTCTATCTGAGACACTAGCTGAGAAACTATGACATGTCAGTAAGTTAACAAGTTGGGAGGTGTAGGAAAGGCCTGTGCTTCAATCTTGGAAACATTCAAAAGATTATTATTTCCATTTTCTTCTGTGCTCTGGGAGGAATGTTTTGCATCAACTGTCTTTACCACCTTAGTAAATACTCTTTTGTAAAAGCTATTTAATGATGGCTAAGTTGGCTCTCAACTGCCCATCTCTGAAAGAAGTACAGTGGGTTGGGGCTTAAACTGATGACATTAAATAATCTTGATTTTTGCAAATGTTCTGGCTTAGATGAGTTAATATGGTTTTGGGTACCAAATCTCTAAAAGCTACCCACTCATTTCTGCTCCACTGTTGCAAATCATGTGTTAACTCAGCTTTCCCTCCAAGTTGGTAACAAACTCTTCCCACTTGGAGAAGTACTCTAATCTGTTGTCAACATTAAGACTTCTTGTGGTAGTCTTGCTTTGGGGCTTCCACTTTTATTTAATCCAAATATTTGGCTTGGAAAGGATAAGGTTATGATCAGTCTAGCACTCTGCACCAAATACATTCTTAACATTTTCTCAACCTATCTGTCTCTTCTCCTTACAATGACATAGTATATTAAATACCAGTGTTTGCTGTGAAGGTGCATCCATGAAGTTTTAATTGCATTTAGGTAAATGGAAAACAATACTGGTGATGAGAAGATCATGAGAAGCAGAATTCTTCAGTAGTAAGTAATTATTGCTATTGCTGTTTCCAATTCCATTCTTCCCAAGGTCTCCCTGCCATATCTGATAATCTGTGCTTGCTTTTGCATTAAAGTCCCTCAAAATTACACGTGTGTCCTCCTTCGTCAAATAATGATGAAGGTCTCCAGGTCTTCATAAAATTTTTCTTAGACCCCATCAAGGTTCATCATCGTAGGAACACACACACTAATGATAGTCACCTGGTGATTTTCTGCAAGTGGAAATCACATTGTCATGAATGTGTTGTTCATTTCTTTTGGTATGACCTTATTGATTAGATTAGTTTTGATTTTAAAACCTATGCAAACTTCCAGCACTCTCCTTCACTGCAGTCATTCCGAAAAAAGGGTATTCAGCTCCAAATTCAATAATTTGACTTTTATTGGCCAGCCTTATTTTACTCAAGACTATTTAGATGCAATACCTACTGAGTTAACTCACAACAAAACTTGTTTGTCTTTCAAGTATACTGGATTTCATATTGTCCATAAGCATGCATACATTCCATGTACCAATGCTCAAAAGATTCATCTTTGCAAAAATGTTTGTACTTTTTTTTGTATTTTAACCAGAGGATCCCCACTTCCCATGGTCCCATAGACCAAGGTTGGGTAAAACAGACAGTTTTTAGAGAACATTTTCTAAACTTTTCCTCATACCAGGAGGTGAGCAATTCTTCAAAACAGACTGCTCAGTCCCCCAGAGGGCTGTCTAATTCATTGCTGCTTCTAGTGAGAAGATAACCCTATGATCTGAGTTTCTGTGCAGGGTTGTGACTACAGTTCCCAGTTCACCATAGGACTTTGAGATAGGTGAAAATGGTCCAGGTGATATTTTTTGATTTGCACATAAATTGGATTTAAATGAAGCAAACCATCAGTCTCAATCTCTCTTCAAAAGTCACTAAAGTCTAGTGGCAAGACAAAATAAGGATAATGTGATGCTTGGGGTACAGTGGATGATTTTGGTGAATTTCTAACCAAACTCTGAGTATTCCACAGTGCCAGCTTCCGTTGCCTTTATGGCCACGGGAATAAACCATACGTATCTGCCCATTCCTCCAGGGGAGGTCATTACATGCTTAGGTAGATCCCTCCCTAACTCACTGAAGGTTTGAGACCCTCAATTAACCTTAACATCAGTTAGCCTGCTTCCCAAAATAGTTTGCCAAAGTGTAGTTGCTGAGCATGCTACAGCTCCTTGGAATCACAAATGATGAATTGGGTGGATACCAAAGGTAGAAAGTAGCTCTGAAAAGGGGTTACCAGAGGTACTCATCTTCCCTGAATAATACCCTGTACCTTATGAATGAGGGAAACTGGTTCTCATGCCTTTTTGAAAATAACAATATAACTGAAAAAATAAACCTCAGTCCTATAATTATATATGGACATAGAAAGTTGAGGAGTAGGATATGAGTGACACTAACAATGAGATAATGCAAACCAAAACAGATCCCTGGAATTTTAGGATAATCTAACAATTGTAATGAAGGAATTACAAGGTGTTTTTTGTTTGTTTTCCTGTTGTTTTTAATATAGCATTTGAGAAGCCAACCAGAATTGTGCTACATAGACTTTATTTTCATTCTTTGCACCAACTGTACTTCATTTGATTTTCTGTATGCAGTCCTACACACACTAGAATTATTCTATCAGTTTTAGATAACTTCTATACTGACACCTGAATTGTGAATTCTTTCCTTCTTCCCCTTTCTCTTCTCTCCCTCTGTTCTCCTTTTCTTCATCCTCTCTCCCCTTGACTCCTAGTGAAGGGCTCCTGCAGAGTTCAGGCCCCAGAAGCTTTCCTCACTCCTGGCACAAATGACTACTAATTGCTTGTGACAATAAAGTAAATGTATTGGCCTACAGGCTTTTTATTTTTTTGGTTTTGTTCTGGGTCTCTCTCTGAGCATAAGTAAGCATGATCCTGATCTATACATTCCTTTTTGAGTATTAACCCTGGGAGATCAAGTTCTCAATGGGGGCTTACTGACAGCAGGAATAATTCCAACATGGCCAACACAAGAACATAAGCAAAATTCAAACATATAACAAATAAATCTAAAGTAACTGAGGGAGATATTAACATTAGGAAGAATTGAAAAAAGGAAATGAATTTTGATGGATGTTAGGTATTCTAAGAGTTTAAGTTAAGTAAGGCGTATATTCCTGGCACAAAAATCAGTCTGTTCAAAGGCATAAAGATAGAAGATGGAATATTATGTGTGTGGAACAGCATGAATACCATCCTTGTTGCACCCAAGGTATGTAAAGGAGAGTCTTGATAGGAGGGCTAAAGTCAGATGGTGAAGGAATTTACCATTTTCATTTGATTCTAAAAGTAGTAGGGAGCCACAAGAACTTTTTGAGCAGAGGAGTAGCCTGGTCAGACCTGTGCTTTCATTTTTTTTCAACTTGGTTGAGGATTGGAGAGGGAAGAAATTCAAAGAAAGGTAATTAATTATGAGGCTATTTCAACAGTACAAGAAAGAGTGATAACAGCCTGAACTAGGTTGCAGGAAAAATATTGTAGGGATTAAAATCAACAAGATTTAGCAACTGATTTCAGTGGGATGAGGGAGAAAATAAAATATTGAAAAAAAATTCAAAATTATAAATCTGGATGAAACCAAAATGTGGAATTCCAAGTAGAAATTGAGAAAGATTTCCAAGAATATAACAGGCTTTGTTTGCATATTGGTTTGAGTTGTATAGAGGAAATGCAAATGAAAATTGAAAATAGAAATTTGGGGATCAAGAAGGATGATAGGATAAGATAAATAAGTCTGAAAATCATCTGCATAGATATAATTAGAATCATGGGATCTAATGAGATCAAAAAGTCTTACTTGGAACAGGAAAAGTTAAGACTTTGGGCTTGGAGAGACATACTAGAGGCAAGGAGACCAAACAAGAGACTATTGTAATAATCTAGATAAGATATGATGAGATCTTGAACTAAGTGATAGCTGTGAATAGACTTAAAAAATAGATTCAGAAGATATTCTGAGATTCAAGAAATATTGTGAGATTTAAGAGATGTCAAGATTTTGCTGATGATTGGATAAGACAAGGATAAGCTAGAAATCCAGAATACTGTTTATTGGACATATCAAATTGAATGTCTCCAAAGTATCTCATATTCAGCATTCATTACCTTCCCCATATATATACATATATGATACAAAGCAATTTTGTTTTGTTTTGTTTTATTTTAACTACTAACCATATTGTTTTTTTTTTAATTGACCAGTATTGTAAAGCTTGAATCATCTTCAAGAAATTACTCTTACATAGCCTTAATTTTTCAGAGGTTTGTAGTGATTCCTATGCCTCCTTCCTGGCACTGGTCTTATAGGCCTATTTCTGGACATCTAACCAATACTGGTTTCTGACACTAGTCCTCTAGAGTTTGTTTGGCTTCTAGAACACCAAAAATAAATTTCTCCCATGGATCCACATAATGAATATAATAGCTAGCTTATCCCAGTTATAATGAAAAACCACCAGCCCTTTTAAATATGTTGTTTTGTTACCATTCTGAAGTTGAGCTTCCTAATGTCCTTTGGAAGAGTGAAACTGAACTGCAGCCCCACAGGTGAATATCAAGTTTCAGAAATGTGCAGAAAACTGCCTCGTCTCTGCCTTGGCATCCATTACCCATACTTGCATGGCCAAACTCAAAGATTTGTGTCACCGACTTTTACAGTATCCAATTATTCTTTTTATCTATTCACTTCACTTCTGATCAATTTGATCCATTATAAGGATCTGGGGAGGAAAGTATATGAAGTTTGCTAAGTTATAACAACCACCATAACAATTTGATATCTAAGATGTCCCGCCAAAATCCCCACATCATTTGTGCCGTCTTAATACAAAGTAGTAGCTACATTGTCCTCACTCCAGAACACCTTATCCAGTACCTTTTCCACCTGTAGAGTTTGTGGCAAGCCCTTATTTTTTCTATTGGTCTCACTGAAATCTATAGGGATACATACACACCCCCCCAATAGTTAATTGTAGGGTTTATTCTCATTCCTATGCTTTAAAAATAAGTAAATGGCATTGTTATCTCTCCCTCTCCCTCTATCCCAAAAATAAACAATAATTGTATGATTGTGCAATACAACTAAGCACATAATTTTTAAAAGATGCCCCATCTTGACTCATATACTACAAGCCTTCATGAGAGCAGCTCCTTCCTAAAACAAAACATCCAAGTACTCTTGAATAAATTCTACTTATTTGTCTCTTTGCCCTTTAAGGCCCACATTTCTCTCTACTTCTTAATCCTAGAAATTCTTTGACATCACTCAATGAATTGTAGGCTTCTGGACTTCCTCAGAAATTGTACCATACTCCTGATGAGCTTTTTGGCTTTTTCGTCTCCCTAATAGCTAGCAACCTCTTATTAAATTCTAAGATCAAAGAACTGTTAAGGAAAAAACTGTGATTTCTAAATCCTTCTTCAGGTCCTTAAGGGGTTGTGAAAGATGGCTGCAGAAAGCTAGGAACCATCTGGAGCAGTTTTCTGGAGAAAGAATTGTCTATCATCTGAGCTAGACTCATAAGGAGACTTTTCCAAGTCTTTTTCTTCCTTTACTGTTCTGTAACATTTAATTCAATTCAATTCAATGAGTACTTACTGATGGCATATTAAGTAAATAGCTTCACTTGGAATCAGAAAGACCTGAATTCAAACCCTCTCTCACATAAATTTGCTATGTGATTCTGGGCAACCTCCTTAGTCATAGTTTCCTCATTTATAAAATGAAGGATTTGGACTAAATAGTCTCCAAGGCCCTTCTGACACTGAGTCTATGATTTCATATGCCAGGTATCATTTGCTAAGCACCGAGGCTTCCATATGGCTGAATCACATTAGTTCTCTGACAGTTGAGTTTTTGTCTCCCAACCTCAAAATGTGGGCATCAGTATTTTTTCAATGGCATGGGTGCATTCTTCTTTTTGGAGTTATTTGGTTATTTCCCTTACTAGGTTCTAAGCTTCTTTGAATTCTTTCTTATTCATCCTCCATAGTACTCAGTGCAATTGATCTCTTTCAAGGAGTTTTAGAGTTTCAGGGTCCCTTCTTCACAATGACTCACATAGAGTGGGTTACTCATTAAACATTTCTGAATAACTAAATGGTTTGGAGAGGATAGTTAAATAGGAGTGGAATGGTTCATTTCTAACATTTTTTTGACTTGGATTTTGTAATTTTTAGAATTCTTTTTCACAGGATAAGAATAAAGGTAATATGTACTTGGAGAAGTTGAACTTTAAAGCTTTAAAGTCATTAGCCTTAACAAAGAGAAACTTTCACAGCCATAAAGGGGAAAACTGATAAATTCATTTCAGTTTCTATGCACCTATATTGAATTTTCATGTTGGGGGATATTCCTAATTTATATCTAACCACCAGGGGGAGATAGTAAATGAGTGCAGGGATCATCCAGCTCCAAGTACAGACAGCCTCTATAGTGATGGGTCCAGATAGTTGGAGCCCTCCATCTCAGACCACTGGCAAAAATCTTTACCTTATCAGCTTTGGTCATTCTAGGCCACTGATTCTCAAAGTATCATCTGGAACACCTGAGCCTACTGGAGGTCCAAGAGGTCAAAAATATTTTCATAGTAATATTAAGATGTTGTCATTTCTAATAAGTTAAATATTGATGGATGCAACTCAAATAAACAAAAACTCTTTGGGAAGATTCAATAATTTTTGAGTGTATAAAGAAATCCTAAGACAAAAAAATTGAGAATTTCTGGTCCAGGCTATTCTTTTAAGCAACTTCACAAAAACAATCTCCTTTATTCCACAGCATAGCTTTTTGTCTATGAATCATTTTTCAAAAGGAAAAGAAAGTCAGGAGTTCAAATTGGGATTTAGATTTGAAAATATAAGATTCACTCTTTTTCTCTTTAGGGAATAGTATCATTCCAAAAACAGTGAGTTGAGTGATGGTCATATCCAGTGGTAAAAGACTCCTTGCAAAGAATTGCCTTTGGGGTGAGAGGGGAAGATCTTTCTCCACTCTCCCACCCACAATGAGCAAGTAATGACCTTGTGAATTTTAAAAGGTTAAATGACCTAGAGTGTTCACTAGAGCCAGATAACAGCTTCCTCAAAGCAACAATGGGGAGAGGAACTCAGTTACACATCAAGGACAAACTAGAAACACTTAGAAAGGCAGCTTCAAAACTCTATAGGGCAAGTGATATTCAGAAACTACCAGAGAATTATACCTATGGGCAAGATCATGAGAATTCCAAAAGAGAAAAAGATTTCTGAAAACTAAGAACTATGAGTTTACCTTTTGGTCATATATACTTTCTAAGTATGAACCCAGTCTTCCCAAGGACAGACTTTTGTGGAAGCAAAAGGAGAGCATATCTTTTAGAGGGAATACTTCTATAACAACTGTTCTTGCTTAGTAAATTTTTTTAAGCTAAATGAGTTTGGTTGATAATTAATAGGCAACACACTGATGGGGGCTCATGAATAATAGTACTATTTCATTACCCCTCAGCAATACCTCTGAGGGAAAAAGTTGACTCCTCATCTGAATAAACAGTGTGCCAATTGGGAATTGGCTTTCAAGGAGGTGATATCCTGGCAAAAAGAAAAACTTGACTTCTCACTGGGAAGAGGAAGGAGGAATAGAGGACCACAATTTCTATCCCCAGAATTCCTGAGCAATAATACAGATCCAGTCTCCCTTTAATTCATGGTCTAAACACCTTCTCAGTCCCTCTAGTCCTTTCTATAATTCTTCACCATTCTCTAAATATTCATCTTCCAACAGTTCTGCATGGCCAATACATTGTCAGCATTTACTAGGTCAATGTCATAAGCCTTTGGGAACTCTTGAAAATGTTCCTGATCAAGTGCAAGGCCATTAGAATCAGTAGAATTCTATATAGTTTGCCCAAACATGAGGAAATATCCCTAGCTCTCTCTATGACTTCTATGGCAATGCTTCTATGAATACATCAAAAGGTAGGTTACATATAAATTTTATAACAATGTAATTTATATACAGAATATGAAGTGTCCCCCCAAATTTTATGCCAATACTGGTTATAATTGGCTTAAATTGTAATATTTTAATGATATTAATTAGCAAGTTCTTTGTATTTGGAAACAACAGTGAGTTGATACTTAAGCTCAATTAAACTTTAAGTTATTTAAGATATATAAACAAGAAAAATGGGGGAGTGTAAAGTTAAATAAGGAAGTCCAATTTTGTAAAAAGTTATAAGGCCTCTAGATTTTATGTTTAGCATCTAGGATATCCATAAATTATTTCAGAAAACACAGATTTAATAATATTTATATATTAGGTCTTATTTTGTGTGATTTCATAAACTAAAATAGGAAATATTTTAACCTTACCTTTAATTAACATGAAGATAAAAAGCTAAATAGTCTTTTAATTATTCTCTCAATAGAATCCAATTTTTTCCCTAGACTTCATCATGCCTACAAATTGCTGCAACTGAAGCAAATTACCTTAAAAAATGAACATTCAGATAATTTATAGTTGAAATCATATTAAAGTCAAATGCAACTTCTAAATTATAAGAAAAAAAATTTTTACCTGCATTAAGTCAGTTTTCTTCTCATTTTAGCAATATCAGGTCTTTTATAAAAAGTACTTTACAACTTTGAAGTACTATTTTAATGTCATTTGTGATTATATATTTTATAATTAGCATATAATATATAATCACTATCTGTAATATGTATAATTATACTAAATAATTACTATATGTGATTATATCTAATAATTTTGAGCTTGTAATTAAGGAAAAGTTTAAAGAATTTAGAAAGTTTATTGTGGAAACTAATAAAAATGATTAAATATTTAGGAATTTAGCTTTAGGAGGACAGCTCAAGAAATTAGAATTATCTAGTTTGGGGAGAAAAAACTAACCTTTTTCATAGGACATCTTCTCTTCCTGTGTATATTTTCTTCTCTAATTTTTTTTGGAGTGGGTATGTCCCTGCTTTCTTAGTTCTCCTCCTCCCTGACTTATTCATCTTTTTTCAGTCTTCTCTCTTGGATTATCATCTATGGCCCAATAAAGGGCATTACCCAAGGTTCTAACTGGGTTCATTTCCCTCTGACTTAGTGATCTTATCACTTCCCATGGATTCAAATATCTCTGTGCAAGTAACTCCCAGATATACAGATCTAGTCTTTTTCTCTCTCCTAAACTCCAGTCCAACATCACCAAATGTCTATTGGACATTTCCAAATTTATAATCTATAGACATCCACTGTCCAAAGTAGAATTTATTATCTTTCCTTTAAAACCCACAATTTTTCTTAATTTCCCTTTTTCTGCACAGTGTACCATTATACTTTCTTTCAGTGAAACAGGTGTGCAAACATGAAGTTATTTTCAGCTCCTCACCTTCACCCTCAATATTTAATTAATTATCAGATCTTGTTGAGTCTACCTTTATAATGTCTTTCAAATAGTCCCTTCTTTTCTCATACAACCACCAACCTAATATCTTCATTACTTTTCGTCTGCACTACTACAATTGCCTACATAGTGTCCTTTGTTCAATTCATCTTCCACACAGCTGCACAAGTGATATTCATGTTCCTACAATATAGGCCTGACTCCTTTCCTCAAGAAGCTCCTACTGCTTTTAGGATGAGATACATACTCCTCTGTTAATTTACTTTTCCTTTCTTAATTCACATTACTCTCTACTGCTGTCCCTCAGATACATCATTCCAGAGTTCACCTCTTTGTCTTTGAATAGAATATCCTATGTCTGAAATGCATTCAATCTAAATCTTTTAATCTTCTAATACCTTCAGTCATTTTCAGTCAAGTCTGACTCTTCATGATCTTATGTGGGGCTTTCTTTGCAAGGATATTGGAGTGATTTGCCATTTCCTTCTCCAGCTCATTTACAAATAACTAAATGATACATATAGAGTTGAGTGACTTGCCTAGGGTCATACTGCTAGTAAGTGTCTGAGGCCATCTTTGAATTCAGTATGTTAAGCCCTCCTGATTCCCAGCACTCTTTATTGAGCTACCTAGAAGCAGGAATAGGGATCTCTAAACTGGAGGCTTTATCCCTCAAGTTCTAGGGACTACATTGGGAATTCTCTTTTTTCTCTCCATTTTGCCACTACCTGTCCCTTCTAATCCCCAGCCTCCTTGAAAGCTTGGCTTAGAGATGTTTCCTTTTAATACTTCCATTCCAGTATGCCAGCTGCTAATACCTCCTTATTTTCACTTCACTAAAATTGCCTTTATTTAAATTAAGGCAGTATAGTGCAGTTGAAAATACAATGGCTTTGGAGTCAGAAACTTGGTTTAAAATCCTATTTGGATGATTTTTGACAAGTCATTTAATCTCCCCGAACCTTCTATTTCCTATCTATATAATAAAGGTATTTAACTAGATAACCTCTGAGGTCTCTTCCATTTCTTGATATATGAGCTGAGATTTTAAGAACTTCCTGAATATAGTCATTCAATATTAAAAATATATAATTTGCTCCAAACTGAAATGCAACACACACACACACACACACACACAGAGTTTTTCCACAGATCGGGAATCTTTTTTTAGGATGGCATAAGTACTAAACCATATACATATATATATGTATATATACACGTATATATATATACATATATATGTACATATATTTTTTTCATAAAACAGGAATGTTATCTTATGAGATCGTATAAGTACTAAACCATTCTAAGGGTGGGTCTTTATAATGACAGTTATTTGAGATTCTTTATATCTCTATGACTCCATAACTTTCTATACAAAGGAAGCACCTTGGAGTAGCATATTCAGAAGTTTCCAAATAAAAGTTCAAAGATATTTATAACTTATAGAAATAAAGAAATTAACATTAGCTAAGAAATCAAAACAGATAATAGAAAAATCAGCCCTGAAGTCAGGAGGATCTGAGTTCAAACCTGACCTCAGACACTTAACATGTCCTAGCTGTGTGACCCTGGGAAAGTCACTTAACCCCAATTGCTTCAGCAAAAAAAAAAAAAAAAAGAAAAGAAAAAAAGAAAGAAAGAAAAGAAAAATCAAGTAGTTAAATATATAGGATTCCATTAACAGATTACGAAAGAAAAAAATATTTTAAAATAACAAGGTATAATAGTTCTATGTATCATTAGTTAAAAGAATGGAACATTTAGAAATTTTAGTCATAGAGCTGTTCCCAGGAATTTTTGCACTCAGAGCAAACAACTAAAAAGATGCCTTATGTGGCAGGTGATAAGAGTGTAGTGATTATAGTAGAGATAAACCTATGAGGGAAGGAATACTCTATAAAATTACTAATCCTTTTATAGAAAAGGTTACCCATCTCTACTCCCCCAATTAGAGGAAAAAATATACATTTATGTATATATATATTTATTCATATATGTAAATATATACATATATATGTATATATATGCCTTCTTAATACTTAGTTACCAAGAACAATTGTTATTTCTTCATACTTGGCACAAAGGAAATATGATTACTGAGGCTTAGAAAATGAAATGGTAATTGTTATAACAATTTTGTTATTCAGTTATGTGTCTAACTGTTCATGACTCCATGGACTTTCATCTTCTGCTTTTTCTTGATCTCTAAGTTCATGTTTATTGTTTTCACGATATTATCTATCCATCTCCTCCTCTGTCATCTTTTTTTCCTTTTGCCTTCAACTTTCCCCAACATCAGGATCTTTTCCAAATGAATCTCATCTTCTTCTTATATGGCTTAAGCTTCAGCTTCATATTTCATCTTCAAGTGAATAGTCTGGATTAATTTCTTTAAGTATTGGCTGATTTAATCTCCTTGTTGTCCAAGAGACTCTTCTCCAGCACCACAATTTGAAAGCACCAATTCTGCAACACTCAGCTCTCACAGCCATACATTGCTGCTGGATTTTTGACTATATGAATCTTTATGATCAAGCTAATATTTCTGGGTTTTAGTATGCTGTCCAGATTTGCCATAGCTTTCCTTCTAAAGAATGTGTCTTTTAATTTTAAAGCTGCAATCACCATCAGCAATGATATTTGAGCCCAAGAATATAAAATCTGACACAGTTTCTATCTCTTCTCCCTCTACTTGCCAGGAAGTAGAGAGACAAGTTGTCAAGATATCAAATTTTTGATGCTAAGCTTAAAAAAACAATTTTTAAAAGTCTGTTATAGTTAACAGAGTTTTTTGGGGGAGGGGGGAGGTGGAGGGAAGAAAAGGTGCTAAAAAAAAGAAACTAATCTAAAATCTCCCAAACCCTCAAAATAATATTAGCTCTGAAAGGAAACTTAAGAGATCATTTGATGTAATACCTTGTAAAACACAGCCTGTCAACTAGAATCAGATGGGTAACCTGATAGCTTAGTTTCAATATTGGAATAAAATGAGATGTTCATAGTTCATTCAACAGCTAACAAAGGGAGAAGCATAATCAACAAGGATGGAGATTAAGAATACCATGAGTTACAATGCAGCTGAACAAGCAAAGCTGGGTTGTTCATAACGGGTCAGCCAGGCAAGCCTCAGAGGGAGACTGGAGACCCCACCTTGATGATATGGCACAGCTTCTAGGGGACAAATAAAAATCATCCTAAAGTCACCAGGTTTAGGAGTGATGTAGTTGAAAATGATATATGTCTTCCCATAGGTTATCCTGCCCCAGTTTACTCTATATGACCAGGATGCTATGTCTACAAATATTGCTGGCTGTCAGACAACAGCCTGTTGGTCGGTGATAACAGAGTTTCTGAGACTAAGGAGCAACAATGAGGTTTTTAAAGTAGATGCAGGTGCCCAACAAAACTGAGTGTCCATCACTTGACCTCGTGACATTTCAGGACTGAAAACACACCTTCAAAAGGTGCCTCTCCATCACCAGCCCCACCCCACTCCACCTCTGACCAGAGAATTATGGGTATTGTACACTTCACAAAGTCAGAACCAGGCCACTACTTAACTCCACTTCTAAACCGTAAATATCCCATATTATTATTATTATCATTATTATTTTTGCTGAGGCAATTGGGATTAAGTGACTTGCCCAAGATCACACATCTAGGAATTGTTAAGTATCTAAGATCACATTTGAACTCAGGTCCTCCTGACTTCAGGGCTGGTGCTCTATCCACTACACCACCTAGCTGCTCCTGAAATATACCATAACAGTGACAGGAAGTACCTGCTTTTTCTAAGTCTTTCTTATAAATTCATCTTCTTGCCCCTGATTCTTTGCTAACTTCTTTTGGAATTTAGCATAATAGTAGCATAATAAATCTTTGCCCCTTAACCTGGACACAAACTTAGTTGAGAATTCTTTCACTATAATGTGACATCGACAAGGGGACCCTAACATCATTGGGGTGTCTTTTACCTCAACATTTATAGATTGTCATGAGTATGTAGATTAGGATATTGCTCTCATCACACCCTGGTTTTACAAGAGGATAAAAAGAGACTTCCAAAGAGAGCAAACTACTTGTTCATAGTTGGAGAAGAGAAATTAATCTTTTATTGAAATTAATATTTAATTATAATATGATGATTATATATAATATAATATTATATATTAATATATTATATTATATATAATCATCATATTATATTATAATTATAATATTTAACTCACAAACTGTCAGAATGGAAAGGGACCTTAGAAACTACCTTATTCAATCCCTTCATAATTATGTAACAAAAAAGAAACACACAGTGTCGGTGTCAGACCAGGAATCTAAAACCTTCTCTCACCTTTCACGACCTTTCTTCCTGATTTTTTATATCTGGCCTTCCTCAGAATAGCCCTTTTATAGAATTGGTTTATGACCTAAGAGGAAAAAAGACCACCTCAGTCTTTCTAAGAACACCTTAGTCCTAGCTGTAGCCCACTGATCACCAGTTCACCTCTTCCTACAATGAGAAAGTTAAGCTGGCAGAACTCAGAAGATGGAATGATGGCCTACCCATGGAGTGGACCTGGGGGCCTTATTCTGCTAATAAGCATTCTGACTAGGACTCTTCATAAAATGCAGAGCATGTACCCTAGCCACTTTGATGGATATATGAATGTTCCTCAATGAAGTTCCTCAATACTGAAAGATTTGGGATTCTAAGGTATGTATTCTCTCACCCTGCCATCTCTGCTCTGTGTCTGGCTGTGGCAAAGGGCTTGGGGTGGTTGCACAATATTGTGTCAGAGAGAACTGGCCTCTGGATTAGGAAAAGATGCCTACTTTGTATACTTTGAAAAGCATCTTTCTTAGGCCTGGAGAGACTTACATGAACTGATGCTGAGTGAAATGAGCAGGACCAGGAGATCTTTATATACTTCAACAACAATACTATATGATGACCAGTTCTGATGGACCTGGCCCTCTTCAACAATGAGATGAATCAAATCAGTTCCAATAGAGCAGTAATGAATTGAACCAGCTACACCCAGCGAAAGAACTCTGGGAGATGACTATGAACCATTACATAGAATTAATTCCCAATCTCTCTATTTTTGTCCGCCTGCATTTTTTTATTTCCTTCACAGGTTAATTGTACACTATTTTAAAGTCTGATTTTTTTTGTACAACAAAATAACTGTATGGACATGTATATATATATTATTTAATTTATACTTTAACATATTTAACATGTAACCCCTGCCATATGGGGGAGGGGGTGGGGGGGAAAGAGGGGAAAAATTGGAACAAAAGATTTTGCAATTGTCAATGCTGAAAAATTACCCATGCATATATCTTGTAAATAAAAAGCTATAATAAAAAAAAAAAGAAAGAAAAGCATCTTTCTTCTTTCCTCTCTCATAAGGAACAGGGAAGGTATGCTCTTCTATGCTGACAAAAATGATCACTGATGATGTTTATTTGCTTCTGTAACTAGTAACATGCATATAATATAATAACATTTATCTATTAGCTTTGGATATAAAAAGGGAGAGTGATTCTATTCACCTCAATTTATGCAAACATAGGACTATACACCTCAATGAAACAATCTCCCTCCCCAATTTTAAAAATGTAAAATAGATTTGGAGGAATATTCCTACAACTGCACCTCAATGTGTGGCTAATTCCTTAATGACTCCAATAGGCTTAGTCTATTGGATGAAAACCAAAAATGCCAAGTCAACAAGCACTTATTAAATACCTGCTATGTATCCAGCTCCTGCAATATGAAGAAAGGCAAAAGACAATCCCTGCTGTTTAGTAGTTTACAATCCAAAGAAGGACACAATGTACACACAACTACGTACAAAAAAAGATAAATTTGAAAGACAAGAGAGGGAAGGCTAGGGGTTCTAGTCATGAAGAAAACTGATACTAGGACCTTTTTACACAGAGAGTAAATAATATGAAAGGCCCTGGTAATTCTAGGAGGATGAATAATGAAGGTAGTCAGCTCAATGAAGAGAGAAAATAGTTGTTTTAACATAGAATTCCATATAGAAAGAAAGCAAAGGGGTATTTGCTGTTGTTGTTGGCCAAAATATATAACCAAAATAATGGAGTTTTGGAATTGCCCTGCCCATGCCATCATTTGGAATTGTCAGATTTTTTTTTAATGTAGAATGCAAGGGCAGAGAACAATGATGTTGCTTACTTAGCTTACTTTTTGTTCTGGCTCAAATTCATTCACAGGCAAAGACAGTAAGGATCTTGGGAATATCTAACTTTTATAGAGATCTAAGAAAAGACACTCTTGGCAGAAGGCAATCTGCCAGGCTTTTGTTCGCAGGGTGTGGTGTTTAAGAAGCTATATGCCTGCCCTTATCAGGGAGAGGTTGTCACCAATATACAGTCAGACTCACGCCCCAGCCTCCACCATTCACCATGAAACCAGCTGAGAAATATTCAGCTGAGATGTACCCAGCGGAGGCACAATGCCCAGGATGGAGCTGGTCCAATGAGAACAGTGCAATGAGAGAGATGATATCAATGTCTCCGTAACACTGGAGATGTGAATTTCCTTTGCATGATTGTCCTGGTCACAGGTGATCATATAAAATATGCATTCTTACTCTCCCCATTATTGATATTTGTATTTATGGAAATATGCTCTAGGTTTACAATTAATCAGTCAACGAGCATTTATTAAATGCCAACTATGTGCTCAGGCCCTATACTAAAAATTGGAGATAGAAAAATGAGCCAAAAAAAACCTCTCAAGGAGCTCACAATCAAAAGGGGAAGACAATATGCAAATAATTATGTGCTAAGAAGCTACAGACAGGATTAATTAAAAATAATCTGTAGAGGAAATGCATTAGCATTAAGGAGAACAAGGAAAGGCTTCTTATTGATTTTTTTTTTCTCACTATGCTATTTCATCAGATGCCTTTGCTTTAAACTAATTTTGCTCTGGTTTTCAATATAAACTCACTGATAATGTGAACTGTGGTTTTGTGTGCACTTGGGTCTACAAGAGTATCTTAATCTGAAGTAGCTATTCTGGACACTCCATATTAGAGAAGTGGGTTCCTCAGATGCTAAATATAGAATTTTAAAGTTGGAAGGATTATGAATTAAGTTGCCTCATAATTGAAATACCCTGCTGGAGGAATCAGGTCAGAAATTGGGGGGAGGGTTAAGAGAATCCATGCATTTTGAAATAATTAAGTTATGTTTATTGTTTGGGTAAGAAAAATATAAAAATTTCATTTAAAAAATGTGCTGGGCTTTTAGAAATACAAAGACATAAACACAACATTCTAAAATGGAAATTAGATTTTTATTTATCCTTCTATTATATATAGAAGAATCACCATATTGGTTTTATCTAAGGGAGAATATCCCTTGGATATAGAAAAGAAATCAAAATTAGAGCAATTATCACAAAAACCAGTTTCTTCAAGGATAACCAGTCTTCCCCATCAGGACAAGGTATCACTTTATTTCCCCAAATGTCATAGCATTGACCTGAACTGTATATTTTGAAAAACCCAAAGCATGAATTAGCAATAATATTATTACTAATAAGAGCTAACATTTATATAACACTTTTAGGTTTGCAAAGTCCTTTACATTAGTTATATCATTTGATCCTCACAACTCTATGAAATAAGTGCTATTGTTCAACAGATGAGGAAAATAAGATTGAGAGAGGTTAAGTGACTTTCTAGAATCACACAGCTAATAAATGTTCAATACTCTAGTCTTCCTAAATCCAAGGCCCAAGTTCTATACAATGGGTCCCTTGCTACAACAGTAGAATCATGAACATATGTTAAAATGTAACACATGATTAATGTTCATGTGAAAGCTAGAACTTTTTCAAAGAGTCTCTAATTATCTGTGTCACATGTGAAAAGCCTCTTTTTTTTTTTCTATTTTTGTCTTAAAATAATTATCTTGAATTTAGGTAGTGCTTTCCATTATAACTTGTAAAATTAGAGGGTAAATTTAGATAATTTGTAGGATCCCTTCTGGTTCTACAATTCTGATTGTAAATAAGTTCATAATAAAGAGAAATTAACTATGAAGTAGGCAAAATGTATAAACAGAGTCTTACCTGACTTACTAAGGTACCTAGGATATGGCTTTCTCATTCTTAATCCAACTTCTGCTTGTTATTTACCCAAGAGAGTCTCTATTGCCATTGCCATTTTTCCTTCTTGTTGGACTTAACTCTCAGTGCTTTCCAAGGTGAGTATTAATTTGACAAAATAGTTTGTGTTGAGGCAAATAGATTTCCAGGAGTCCTACTTGTCATGTATAAATTTCAATAGTGTCCTGCTGTTGACTGTGCATTTTTTGTTGGTTAACAAAGGCAGGACTTAAATGCAGGATAGAAAGTAATGGCCTAGTGCATAGTATCAGCTGGGCATTGCTTCCCAAAACCATTTCATCAGGGCCACCCTCTGACCATTTTTCTCATATAAGAAAATGCTAATTTGTCTATTCTGAACAATGTTATTATGTCCCTTATCATCACATTTTTTAAGATAGAAGCAGAATATAACTACTGACTGAGCAAGATAGGATATAGATCAGGGATGCTTTAATAACAATATAGTAATAATAACATTTTGAAATTTTCAAAGTGCTTTCCATCATAATACCAATGGTTGTGGGGTTTCATGGGGGAAGGTGTAGTTGGCCAGACAAATAACTCCCCCATCACTACCTTTTCCTTTTTACCCCTCTTTGTTTCTGAATATTTAATGAGCTCATTTTTTTTTTTAGTCTGAGGCAGTAAAAAGATCTGATTGTCCCCTCGTCTGCTATGTTATGGAGTTTATAGTAAAAAAAAAATAAGTTAGGATTATTAACAATGCCTCAGTTAGGAAAATTACTAACATTTAGGCAGAAGTCTGTCTTTCTGCCCTAATTAAAATTTATTTTTATCTCTACCTAACTCCCAACCTTTTTATGGTTGAGATAAAATTCAGATTACCAAAAATATTTGGGTAAAGAAGCAAACCATGTTTCTTAGAATTTTTCCTAGTCCTTGAAGATCTAGGTACAATCAGTACCCACAGTCTTTAGTCTGAATCTTCTTCTCCAAGATGCTTGCAGGAGACAATGACCTTCCACATCTCTCCTTCTCTGCCACATCTTAGTCCTACTTCTCTGTCTTTTTTCTTGTTGTCATTGTTTCAGTAGTTCTTTCTAACTCAACTCATTAAGTACTAAGCATGATGGGAAGGTTGGCTTTCTGCTATTGAGGGATTCCTTCCTGTCTTTCAAAGCCTAAGTCTCTTAAATAACTGTTAGTACTGAGTCAATTCTACCTCTGGACTCCAAGATTGAGATACTATTATAATACTTTTAAATTGAAGAGAATGCTTTTCCCTCTGAACTATAAATTCCAATATTCCAGTCAGTTTTCAAAAACTCTATTACAACAATTCATTTATTTTTGAACTTGTAACCAAGAAGCCCCAGAGACAATGAATTCAAATGACCAGGTTTGATTCTAGAGATTTAATCAAAAAGGTCATTTCTTTTTTCATCCTTCTTAATGTCAAAACTTC
This sequence comes from Sarcophilus harrisii, assembly GCF_902635505.1. Classification (NCBI taxonomy): domain Eukaryota; kingdom Metazoa; phylum Chordata; class Mammalia; order Dasyuromorphia; family Dasyuridae; genus Sarcophilus; species Sarcophilus harrisii. The sequence continues at coordinate 246,045,254 of NC_045426.1, forward strand.
AGAAAAATTTAAATATACTTATGGATTTATTTCATATCCAAATGAGTGTAATAGGGTCCCAGTTTCCTATACAAGTAGTCAAGGTACAAAATGCATATCAGGTATGGCACAGTCATTACTTCATTCCCATTGATTATGCATAAGATGCATAGAACTCATAATTAATTGTGAACAAATACAGAATTACATAAAGTGCTCAAATTGAATTTCCCCTCCATAGAAAGTAATTATAGGACACAGGTAAATGATCACTATCCTTCCTCTTGGATTGTCAATTGTAGTGTACTGCTTTCAGTGCCCCATGTTTGGTGCCAAAATGTAGTGTCCTTCTGGAGGTCCCTGTTTGGACACCATAATGTTGTGATATGGGAGCCACCTGCCAGTGGCTGCTGGAGGTCTAACTCAGACCTGTAGAATGGATCTCTTTATGTGAGAGGATGATGATGATACAAGGAGATTGAGAGGCACTTATGTTTTCTGATCTCTCTTCTCTTCCCACTTACCTCCAATTTATTTCATTCCCAATCCACAAGGAATATCTGTGAAGGCTGTTTTGTAACTCCTTCAAGTGTTATGATTCACAGCAGTGGAGGCTCTCAGAGAATTGACCTGCCCCTTCACTTAGGCATGGTCCTTAACAATTCCCTGTTTTTTGTTTTATGGAAATGCCATTATTTTCCCCCCACAGCATTCAGTAAATTTATGAATTAACTGTTCTGTAAGTCCACATGCTAAGATATCTGAGTCAGCATGCTAGGGATTGCAAACAGCACTATAGCAGGTGTTGAAGCTTGTGAGATGTCATGGAGGCAAACTTTCAAATGGAGAAGAGGATTGTAGTCAGAATAGGCATTTTTCATAAGTCTCTCATCAATCACCTGGCTCGGCCCTTTGATGTGTTGGTCCATTTAATTACCTCAACTAAAAAAGTCTTACTGGGTCTCTTCTCCCTTTACTTCCCTGAAGGTTACCAAAGGAACTCTGGGAGGATTCTATTCATGAACAACTCTCAAGCACTGCTACTTCTTTGTTTCTTGTGTTTCTTATGCCCCATGTTGGGCGCCATATGTAGTGTGCTGCTTTCAGTGCCCCACATTGGGTGCCAAAATGTAGTGTCCTTCTGGAGGTTCTTTTCTAGGCACCAAAATGTAGTGTCCAGACTAGCTCTCTGGAGGATCTTGGGGCCAGCCTTGATCTTAGTGGAGGAGAGGCACCAGGATGGTGGTCAAAGATGGAGTCTCTCATTTCCAGTCCTCCCAGTCCTTAGTATGACTACATCATTACAGCACACTAAGTATGTGTGAAGTAGAGAACCATTATCTCATCGTCACACTGAGTAAGTACTAAATATAAACACCCTGCTGTAAGTATCCTTGCTTCAAGTAGAACACAGGTGGTCACACCCTCCTTGACTTATCAAAAAAGGAGGTGAGAACACCAAAAGGAAATGGGAGCCAAACCAGACATTGTCAGCAGATTTCCTCTGAGCTGAAGGGTCTTCTATCTTACCTTGGTTCCCCCACTATCTGCAGCCCTCTAAAGTTAATGTCTGAGCTACTGGTAAAATTGAAGGGTGAAAAGGTTTGGATCATCAACAGAATAAATTTGTTGTTGTTCAGTCACACCCAACTCTTCATGACTTCAACTGTTTTTGTTGGTGTTGTTTTGTTTTTGGCAAAGATAATGGAGTAGTTTGCTATTTCTTTCTCCAGCTCATTTTACTGATATGCAAATGGAGACAAATAAAGTTAAGACACTTGCCTAGAGTCACACTACTAAGAACTGTCTGAGAATAGATTTGCAGTTAAGAAGAGACTTCCTGATTTCAGGCCCAGCATTCTATTTAGTAAATCACCTAGCATAATGAATAGAGATCTCCATAATGAAGGCTCCTTTACTCCAGTTCTAGGGATTACATTGGTAATTTTCTTATTTTTTTCTTTTTATTAAGTTTTATCAATTTACAAATTACTCCCACTTTATGAAAGGCATCTTATAACAACAACAAAAACAAGTGAAATAAAACTAATAATACAATAACCTCATCTGAAACTACTTGCAATATTTTACATCTATAGCAAACATTACCTCCCCCCACAATCTTTTAAAATGAACAGAAATTTATTTTCTTTTGTCCCATTCCCCACATCATTGAGAAACTAACAAAAAAAGGAAAATTTCTTATAAAAATATGCATAATAAAACAATACAAATTTCCTCAACAGCTCTAAGTTATTGTAATAAAAAAATTAGTATTGGTTAAAAACAGAAAGATCAATTAGTGGAACTGTTTAGGTTACAGCAAAGAAAGGCAAAAATACTGAAAAGCCTAGTTTTTGATAAACACAAAGACCTCAATTATTTGGATAAGGATTAACTATCTGATAAAAAATTGCTAGAAAAGCAGGTCAACAGTATGGAAGAAATTAGATTGAAACTAACACTTCAGAGATAAACTCAAAATGAGGATGTGACTTAGATATAAAAGATCACATAAAGTAGAGGGACATGAAAAAAACATGAAAAACAAAAATTATCAGATCTGTAGATAGTAGAAAAGTTCGTGACCAAAGAATTAGAGAGTATTAAAGAAGATAAAATGGATAATATTGATTACATCAAATTTAGAAGGTTTGCAGACATATCAAATAAAGCTAAAATTAAAAGGAAAATAATTAACTGGGGGAAAATCTTTGCAGCATGTTTCTCTGATAAAAGTCTCTTCCTTCTCTAAGAAGAATGGCATTAAGGAAAACTCCCTCTAAGATGTAACTCCTCATGTTGAGAAAGTCCACTCTCAGGATACCTCTCCTCGGGCTACATGCAAGCACAAGTCTATCTTTGCCATGTGCTTTGGGAGGAACACTATTCTTAGTTGCAGCAAGAAAAGTTTATTTTCAGGAACTTTTGTCCGACATGCTTAGAATGGTATGAAACAACTATGAACTTTCTCCTCGGGCTACCCTGACAACCACATGTACCATGTGCTTTTCCTGAGCGTCAATATTAACTTCCAAAGGGGACTATAGGTGGAAGAACTACTCTCAATTGTTGCATTCTGGAAGAAACAAGAGAAAAGATGAGGAGTCCAAATAGCAGGTAGCCATTTTTGTAAATATCAATTAATCACTCTCATCTTTTAAAAATAATGTTTTACTGATTTTCTTCTGTTTTTACATTATAGTCATTTCTGGATATAACCTTCTGGCCAGAAATTATGCTTTAATATGATTGCTTTGATCTTTTTGTTGTAATCATTATGTATTTTGTTTTTCATATTCCTACTACTCTACTTTTGTACCAATTTATATTTTCCTATGCCTCGCGGTATTTTTCAGTCATTTCTTGAAATAAGAATTCTATTATATTCATGCATCACAATTTATGTCCATTCTTCAAGTCTCCATTTGAATAGTCAACTGAGTAGCATCTAATTTGTTTTTTTAGTTCTTTAATACAACAAAAAGTGAAATTACAAATAATTTGCTACATATGGGATTTTTTTGTCTTTGCCCTCTGGAAGGTCTACACTGAAGATCACCAGGCCAAAGAACATGGAGATTTTAGTCATTTTCTTCACATAATTCCAAGATGGTTCACCAATCTGTATTTTCTCCAACACTAAATTTGCAGGGTATGAGATGAAATCACAAAAATTGTCTTGATTTACATTTTTGTTATAAGTAATTTAGGTGGAGCAAGTTTTAATATTTTGTTAACTATTAACTATTGTTAATAGTTTTTAATATTTCTTCGGATAAATTTTTGTTCATGGCCATTGACCTACTTATCTATAAGGGAATAACTCTTGATGGTATTATATATTTATTTTGGTTGGTGTTATAGCATAGATATCAGACTATTATTAGAGATATTAGATTCAAATATTTGTTTTCCAGTGTACTGCTTCCCTTATCTTAGTTGACTTGATTTTATTTGTGTAATAACTTTTCAATTTTGTATAATCAAAATTCTGATTACTTCTATAACTTATAAAGTTAAGCATTCTCCTGTTAGTCATACCTGCAAAAGGTACCTCACCTAAATCTGCTCTAATTTCTTTATAACTTAATCTTTAATATTTAAGTTTCATATCCATTTTAAGCTTATAGTATAAGACATTGGTTTAAATCTTTCAACTTCCCCAGAATTTCCAAATTTTTTCAAATATCCCCAGAAATTCCTGTTAAATAGGAATTTGTTTTGTCAAACACTGGGTAATATTGAGTCCAGTTAGTTCTGCTTCTTCCTTATCTGGCCTGTTCCAATGATTTTTTTTTCTATTTTTTATCAATCAAAAACCAAGTCATTTTAATTATTCATTGATTTACAGTATAATTTGAGGTCAGAAGTGCTAGGATTCCCCTTCATTCCTATTCATGACTCTAGATTCTAGATTATTTGTCCTTCCAAAAGAACTTTATTTTGTCCAACTTTAAAAAGTATCATTTGAAAATCTGGCAGGGCATTAAATTTGTATAACTCAATATAAATACTATCATCATTTTTATTACATTGGTATGGCCCAGCCATGAGCAATCTTCCAGCTATTTAAGTCATAATTTCTTTAGCAAATATTTTGGAGTCCTATCTATACAGGTCTTAAATACATCTTGGAAGACTGATTTCAAAAGTACATGCAGCTTCATGTTCTTTGAATGGAACTTGACTTGATTTTTAGCCATTTTCTCAGATTTTATTTCTGCTATGAAAAATTGTTAGTTTTGGTGGATGGGAAAACGAAGTTAAAGAAAACTTCCACTGTGTCTGAAACACTTAATTTTCCAATTAAACAAAGAAGGAATATTTCTTTCCCTCTTGTCCTAACCCAAGACTGGCCATTATAATATCACATAACATTCAAGGTTTTTTTTTTTTTTTTTCCCCCTCCTAATTTGTTCTATTTAAAAACCTGTTTTTGGAGTGAACCTATGATTTCAAAGGTATAAGGTTCTATCAATGAGGAAATTTTAACCAGTGCAGGTTGGAATGTACCCTGCAATTTAAAATAGCTGTCAGAGCTACAGAAAACTTACATGAATTAATCAACTGAAATTAAGAGCTTCATGGGTCCCATGTTTCCCACAGAAGCCCCAGCTTTGGACTTGAATCTAAATATTCCTGATTACAAGGCTGGCCATTTATCCACCTAACCAAGCTACCTCTTTTTCCCTTTACAATCTGGTGCCATAATGAATATTGTGTTGATGGTGCTGCTCTCTAACTTTGTATTACGTCATATCTACTCATGTTTCTCAGAATTCCTCACAATTGTCCTTCCTATGATAAGATACTACACTTTGCATAGGTTATTTCCCAATTACTGGGCACTTGACTTTCTAAGTGTCAATCAAAATGTTTTTAATGGATATCTTAGATTATCTATATCTATCTATCTATACGAATTTTTTTTTTTGGGGGGGGAGGGCTTAACTTCTTTAGGTTATATGACCAACAGTGGGATTTCTGGATCAAGTTATTTTTTTCAGTGTTTTACCACATAAATTCCAAGTCACTTTCAGAATATCAATACATCTGCCCTCCAGTGGTGCATTAGCTGCAGTCTTCCCACAGTCCCTCCAAGGGAATAATTTTTTTTCTTTTGAGAACTTTGCCCCACACTCACAGTATTTAGAAAAAGATTAGGAACTTGGAGGGCCAGGGAAATTAAGTGACTTGTCCAGGGACACGCAGTTCCCCTAAGAACCAAGATTCACCCTTTGGCCCTCGGACTCCAAACTCAATCTTCCACTTGAGATTGGACAAGATGGCCTCTGGGATTCTTTCCAATTGTTAAGATCATGTGAAAGCGGATTTTTATAGATAAGGAAACTAGCTTTTGATTCCCCATTACGTGATTAAACTCCCATTAAATTAAACTATTTAGAACATCAATTCAATCGACGGGAGTAATGAGAATAGGTTATCCTTTGCTTTGTTCTTAAAATAAACTGGGGTGGGGGGAGGAAGTGTGCATTCAATCATATCCTATAAATGATCTCTCCACGCTACGGGTGGAAAATTAAACTAAGTGCGAGGCCGGTGGACAGAGCGAACACCATTGGTCAGAGCCCCGGAGAGCCAGGCTCCGGGAAGATGCAGCCCCCGATCCTGCTTCCCCCTCCCTTCGGCCTCCCTTCCTCCTTGGAGAGAGTCTTTGGGGCGCCTCGGGGCTCTCGCGAGATTTCGCTAGCGCCGCCGGAGCGAGTCCAGAACTTTGAAAAAGAAAAGAGCGAGAAGAGCGAGCCCCAGGAGCCTCCGCGGTAGCGGGGCCGTCATCCCGAGAGCATCCGCCTCCGCCGCGGCGGCGCGAGCGCTAGCTTGGGGGGCGTGCTAGCCTGCTGGGAGCTGGCGCGAAGAGAAGCCTGTTCTCTTCCCTACTCTCTCCACCCCCAGGCCTCAGCCAGTCAGTCAGTTCCCTCCTCCCTCCCTCTCTCTGGGGGCCCGTGGCAGGACCGGCTTTTCATCACCAAGTGGAGAGGAGGAGGAAAGAAAGGGTTGGAGGACGAAAGGGGAGGTAGCTATGGGGAGATCGGCTGCGGGCTCCTGCCGCAATTCGGAGGCAGCGACGGTGTGAATCCTTTAGTACTCAAGTCTTCGAAGGTGGAGGGAGGGCGGTTTCCCTCTTGGCCCAAGGGGCTTAAACGAATCTCTAGAGAGCCCCGGAGGCAGGAGCGGGAGCGGCTGGAGATTGCTGCTGCAGCTGCTCGAGCTCCCAGCAGCCGGGTCGGAGCAGGCGCGCGCGGAGGGCCTGGCCGCGTGCGTGGAGAGCAGTCGTGGGGGCGGGGGCCGGAGAGGGGGCGACTAAGAAAGAGCAGGACGGGTGTGGGGGGGTGCCTGCGTCGCCTCAGTAGGGGTCGCCGGGTTTGAATAGTGGAGGGAGGAAAGCACTGGCTGAGCGAGGGAAGGAGGTTTCCTGTGTTTTGCTGGTTCCTCGGGCCTGGGGCGGCGCTTAGAGACCGAGCAACTGAGCCAGTGGAAAAGAGGGGTGGGTGGGTGTGAGACGAAGGGTACGGCCCGAGGAGGGAGGGGAAAAAGAGCTGAGAGGAGGGAGCTCTGGGCCCCGCCTCCCTCGTGTGGCCAGAGCTGCTGCTGCCCCGGCGGAGGCTTTAAACAGCCCGGACGTTTCCAGCTGGGCCCCACGGCTATCCCTTTCCTCCACTCCCCCCACCCCACCCCCCCCTCCATCAGGCTGGAATTTGGGGCCAGCGGGGACCGCCTTGGGAAGCCGGGCTACGGACTGGCTGCATCCGAGCTGCTTCCCCGGGAAAAGGAGGAGGGTGTGTGTAGCTAGTGGTTAACGGGAGGGCAGCGTTCTCCTCACCTGGGATTGCAGCAGCAGCAGCAGCAGAAGCATCACGCCGCTGCAGCTCTTGGTGACTTGGGGCGTAGAGGGCGCCGAGCCTGCGGGGTTTGCCTGGGCGGCCGCGCGCTGCTGCGGTTAAGGCGGCAATGGAGGTGGGGCAGAAGCCACAACACCCGGCGCCCTCCTCCAGCGCCCAAAGGCTGCCTGCCCCCGCCGGCGCTGAGGAGACGCAGCGCGTTTCTGCCGCTGCAACCCGGGTGGACCTTCCCGGGACGGCCTTGCTGGTCCAGGAGGATGCTGTGGCTCCCAGCCTTTCGGGAGGAGCGGACAGGGGCGGGGTGGCTGCGGCGGCAGGAGATGGCTTAGGGAGACCGCTGGGTCCCACCCCAAGCCAGAGCAGGTTTCAGGTAGATCTGGTCACTGAGAACGCTGGGCGGGCGGCTGCAGCGGCGGCGGCGGCGGCGGCGGCTGCAGCAGCTGCGGCCGCGGGGAGCACCACCGAGCCCCCGAAGGATGGGAAAGCTAGCGGCGAGAGCGGAGCGGGAAAGAGCAGCGAGGAAGCCAAAGGCCGGTTCCGGGTGAACTTCGTGGATCCGGCCGCCTCATCGTCTGCGGATGAGAGCCCTTCGGACGCGGCTGGGATCGGGGGAGAGGGGGCTAATGTTAGTTTCCAAAATGGGGGAGACACGGTGCTCAGCGAGGGCAGCAGCCTCCACTCGGGCAGCGGCGGCGGCGGCGGCCACCACCATCACTACTACTATGACACCCACACCAATACCTACTACCTTCGCACCTTTGGCCACAACACGATGGATGCTGTGCCCAGAATCGATCACTATCGGCATACGGCCGCCAACCTGGGTGAGAAGCTCCTCCGGCCCAGCCTGGCCGAGCTCCACGATGAACTGGAAAAGGTGAGACAGCTCCCAACGCGCGCCACCTCTGCCTCCTCCTATCTCTCTTCCCTGACTATTCATCGTTACTCTTCCTTCCTCCGTGGTAAGGTGGCATGAACGCGTAGTTTCCTTGCTCCCTTTCAAGCCAGATGTCAAAAGTGAGATTGCATAGGGATAGAATTCAGTTGGCAGAGTTTGCGATGTAGGCGACATGGCACTCCTGTATAATAGCTCCATATGGTTTATATCTGCTAAACTCACTGATCTTGCAACTATTATCTAATCCTCAGAATGACTATAAATCTAATTATTTTTTTGTTGCGGAAAAGTAGGCTCAATTGGTCAAGGATACAATGCAAAAGGAAAAGGAACGACTTAAAGTTTGTTCCCTATTTATAGTTTCAGTGGCTCAGCTAAATCATTTAGGATTTATCCTGCTTGAGAACGTGGAGTTACTTAAGTCCTAAAATTTGGAATCTGACTGGGTGTGTGGTGGCATATGACTTATTTTTTAAAATCACTTCTTTGAAGCTTGAATGTGCTGAAGATCTCAGAAATCTAAAGTCTTAGAACATGCTGTTCTTGATAAATTAAACACATTTGACGGTAAGCCTATGTTAATTAGGGTGAGTTTGGATGCAGGACATTTGTTTAATATTTAGTTCAAATTTATTTATTATTAATTATTAGAGAAGGATGAACTAGCTTTCAGTATGAAAAATATCCAAGAAAGCTTTTGGGGGTTGAGGGGTGGAGGCGAAGGTATGAGAGAGAGATGGTGAAGATATAATATCCTTTGTATAAACACTATGTATTGTACTCTAAACCTTCTTTTTTTGGTCCATCAATTCACTTGCATTGTTGATTTGTATTCCCAGTATAATGTGATTTATATGGCATTCTATAGTAATAAATATCAAACTTTATCCCTTAAGGGCATAAATCTTTATCTTAAAATCATCCTTCTGTTAGATTATTATTCATATCTACTGAATTAAACATATGTAAAATCCCTTTTTACATTTAGCCTTGGGATGAAATCATGGTAGGTTGAAACTAAATTTTTATCAACTTATGTAAATACTTTAAATCCAAACAGCATGAAAGCCCCTTAACTCAAAATATTTCATGTGTTCAGCATTCTAGGGCAAATATCAAGGATAGTGTGTGGCTCTTTTTATCCTCCTACAGCCTGGAATAGTTAATTAAGACCCCATTTCTTCTACCTAGTTGTTTAAAAACCTAAGATTATTTTGCTTTAGATTACTGTTTCTTTTTTGTTGTGACCTTTCTGATATGTTTGCATCCTTAGTTATCAAGAATTTCTAATAATCTTTTTTTGTTTTTCACACTTCTGCCGTCTTTTTTCTCATTTTATTTTTTTTTCTTTTAAAAATACAGACCTACAAATTTAAGATGGACATGTAACAGATTGATTTATTAGTGTGATGCTTGCCTCTGCATTGTATCTACTATTGTAAAAGTATCATAAAAGTGAATTTCTAATTCATTGTTGGTGTGTGATAACTTAGTTCAAAAGTCTTAACTCTCCTTAAAAAGTTTTTCCTTGAGAAACTCTTAAACTTAAACTCTTTCAGATTAAAATTTGTGTTGTTTTAACTGAGCTATCAGAGTCTTGTATCTTTCAGAAGAGATAAAAATGCCTTTTGTGCTTTGTTTTTGACATATTTAAGAATTATTTTTCAAAAATATTTGAATTTTTTATTGTGTATTTGAAAACACCTTTTCTTTTCCCCTTTCCCTTTCTAAGTCAATTTAAAAAAAAAAAAATATGATTCTTTAAGTCCAAGCTCAATCAGGCTGTTGAAATTAACTTGATGTATAAAGTTAGTCAACTTTGTTTCTCCAAGTAGAGAATACTTCAGTAATTATTTATGGTTCCTTACTTTCCACCTATGGATCTAGTTCCAAACTGTTAACAGAAAGGAGATGATGAAGTGACTTAGTCATAAAACTACAGATTGAAGAAGTCATTGTGTAGTTAGTCTTAGCAAATAGATTAAATGATAGTTTGCTGATGCTTCATTCTTCATTAAGTAAATCTTATTTTCAAATTTGACAGTGCCTGTTTTTAAACTTCCAAGGATGTATAAAAATGACTTGTCTATATATGATGATTGCTTTTGTTCTCTGTGCATTCATAGAAAGTAGCACCTAATCTGCCTAACAGAGTTTTGTCCTGTTTGCTCCAGAAAGAAACTTTTTTTTTTTTTATTTAATAGCCTTTTATTTACAGGATATATACATGGGTAACTTTACAGCATTAACAATTGCCAAACCTCTTGTTCCAATTTTTCACCTCTTACCCCACCCCCACCCCCTCCCCTAGATGGCAGGATGACCAGTAGATGTTAAATATATTAAAATATAACTTAGATACATAATAAGTATACATGACCAAAACATTATTTTGCTGTACAAAAAGAATCAGACTCTGAATTATTGTACAATTAGCTTGTGAAGGAAATCAAAAATGCATGTGTGCATAAATATAGGGATTGGGAATTCAATGTAATGGTTTTTAGTCATCTCCCAGAGTTATTTTTCTGGGCATAGCTAGTTCAGTTCATTACTGCTCCATTAGAAATGATTTGGTTGATCTCGTTGCTGAGGATGGCCTGATCCATCAGAACTGGTCATCATCTAGTATTGTTGTTGAAGTATATAATGATCTCCTGGTCCTGCTCATTTCACTCAGCATCAGTTCGTGTAAGTCTCTCCAGGCCTTTCTGAAATCATCCTGTTGGTCATTTCTTACAGAACAGTAATATTCCATAATTTTCATATACCACAATTTATTCAGCCATTCTCCAACTGATGGACATCCATTCAGTTTCCAGTTTCTAGCCACTACAAAAAGGGCTGCCACAAACATTCGTGCACATACGGGTCCCCAGAAAGAAACTTTTTAAAACCCAGGGATTTTAAAACCCAGGGAACCAGGGGGGAAACTTTAAGTTAGTTTGAGTGCTCTTTTCATTGTTTAGAGTTGGTTGTAGAGAAAATTGGTTTTGAGATGGTGAAAATTCCTTAGTTTTCTTCTTAGTGTGTCCCCAAATCAAAATTTAATAGAATTTTTGTAGTTAAATTTAAAAAAGCATTTATTAAGTTATTTTTCAAGGTACTGGGAAATACAAAGATAAAATGACAGTCTCAGATGTTGATAATTCCCTTCTCTTTTTCCTTTTCCTTACTCTTCCCTTTCTTTTCCTTTTTTCCTCCTCTTTTCCTTTTCTTTCCTTCCCTTTGTTTCCCTCGTTTCTCTCTTCACTTCTTCCTCTCTTCCCCTCCCTCACCCATTCCTTCACCCTTTCTCTTCCCTTTCCCCTTCCTTACTTACTGAGTCTTTGTTTAGATCTTGAAGTACAAGACCATTCACAGACTTAATTCTAATGATTTCTATAGAAGCTTTGTCCTGTTCTGTTTTTGTGACTTGGGTCAGTTTGTCTTATCTTAGCTTTATGCCCCCCTGTTCCCACAGTCTCACAATATTGGTGGAAACATTCAGTCCACTTTAGCCCTATTCGGTAAGGGAATTAGAAAATCCGTTGGTGGTGGGAATTTAGTGAACCACACTGAATATCTTGTGACTCAGTTCTGGAGCTAACTCATCCGTTTTCTTATTCAGTTATAGATCAGTCTGTCTCTCCTGTATTGGGGTTCCAGACCAAAGCTGAGGAGGTCTGATCCTGATTTGTTATAGGCAGTTGCTTAATAAATAATATTCTTGAAAGTTTGAACCTTTGTTTCCTCAATCATTTCATAGGTAACTCAGTAACTCAGAATTGCATATCTCAAATGATCTACCAATCCCAGACTCTCCGGCATCTGGGATGACGGGCATGTGCCACTGTACCCAGTGGAGCACTATTTCTACCTATCTTTTCTTGCCATATGACCTCTCACCTTTTCTCTGTCTTTCCCTTATGCATCTTTTACTCTTATTCTTTGAAGGTTAGTCATTTATTACGTGTTGTAGCTTGTCCAACCATGCAAATGTCTATTAACCCTCTGAATCCATCTTATAGAAACATTTCCCTGTGGATGGTAAAGTACTCCAGATGCTCCTGTTGATACATGATAATGTACTGGTTGCATCAACCCACAAAATGTTGCATAATCTTCTCGAAGCTATCTTGTTAACTATTTAAGAGTTGTCCTCATCCATTTGATCTTTCCAGTGTGGATAGTCAGACCAAACTATACCTGTTGCCCAGTTTTGACTTGTAGTTAGTATATAAATGGAAAATCTTTGGGCTCAGAATCAGAGGAAGAGAGCAGGCTCTGGATTGTGCTTTGGAAATTGCAAAGTTCTAATTACCTCACATTTCTCCATGAAAACAGAGACCCATCATTTTAGTAACAGTAATCTACCTGAGATGTATGGCTACAAAACATGGAGCAAATTTTACAAAGTAGTAAAAATGTATAATGTATAGTTCAAATTGAAATATTATTTGGATAGGAGAAGTCCTTGGCAATGTGAAATGTTTGAACAGGGAAGGAGTGATAGTTAGGTCAGGTGTACCTGAAGTGTGCCTTAAAAGAAGAGGAAGAGTTCAAGAGGCAGAGTGAGGGAGTCTGTGCACAGTGGAAGGGGTGGGGCGCAGAAAGGTGGGGAAACAGGTATCCCAGTTGGCTTGGAACAGGCAAGTATGGAGAGGTAAAATGAAATACTAACATACAATAAGGTGAAATAAGGCCAGTTAGAAGGCAATTGGAGTCAGATTGAGGAGGGTTTTGAATGTCAGGCTTAGGAATCTGTATCTTTTAGTGTACACTAGGAAGCCACTAAAAGTTTTTATGCATGGGGAAGCTGATTTTGGCATGCATATCTGGCACATAGCAGGCCCTTATTAATTGCTTGTTTGTCAATTGATTGACCTCATTATAAGGACAGATTATAAGGGGAAGAGGTTAGAGGCAAGAAGACCAGTCAGGTTGTTGGAGTAGTTCAGTTAAGAAATTGAAGACTAAACTAAATAAGGCAGTTTTCATTGGAAAAGGGAGGGACAAATGAGATAGTACTCTTTGAGGGGAGTACTCTTTGAGGGGATTTCTCAGAAATACGATTAACAAAACTTGCAACTAAGTAGGGCAGAGATGACTGAGTTTTTGAATTTGGATGATGTCATCAGCAAAGATATAAAAAAAAATTAAGAGGACAGGCAATTTTGAGGAGAAATTTTGATTCTGTATCCATTATAGAAGAATACAAAGCTTAAGAAAATCAAACTGAGGTCAGAAGAACTTCTGGAATATGTCACTTAATCTCCAATAACTATAGGAGACTTCTGGAATAATTGATAATAAGAATGAAGAGTATAAGATGTTGGTAAGACCCTCAGTCACCAAAGACTAAATTTATTTTCACATTGTAGTGTTTAAGTCACTTAAAAATCATCTACCACATCTATGTAAGATATCTCTGTCTTACATTAAAGATGAAATTAATTTGCATCCTCTGATCCATTGACAGTAAAGAGGAAATCAAGTAATATTTATGTGACAAGACAAAATGTCAATTTGAAATTTTAAAAGAAATAATCTCACATGTGTAATCAAAATTTGAATCAATGCCTACTCCTTTCTTCTCACACACCTGGTTGTATTTTGAATACCATTGTATCTCATTAAAGTATAAAGTATCTCATTAAAATATATTCTTGTGAAGTACCTTTATAATATTTTGGCATTTGTCCCTATTATTTTATATATAATATGTACTTGAAAATGTATAGCAGCTATTTGAGTTGGCTCCATACTTAACTGAAATATATCTGAACCTGTAATTAAATTGTAACATTGAAATAACTCTTCTGTTTTTTAATGGGAGAAATGTTATACAATGGGGAAAGCTCCTGTTAACAGAGGTTTTGATGCCAAACCTTGGGTGGTGATGGTTTGAACGAATATCCTATGCATCTGAATTGGAGCCTGTCACCAACTGCTTATTGGAAATTTCTGACGTTTAATAGGCATCTCAAGCTCACTATATTCAGAACGGGATCTCATTATCATCCCATTTTCCTTAGCTCCAGTTGGGTGTATCTGACAGCCTTTTATTCACATAGATTCACAACCTCGCCAGACAATAGATTTAGATTTGGAAGCAATCTAAGAGGGCTTCAAATCTAACTCCTCATTTTACAAACGAGGAAACTAAAGCCTAGAGAGTGAGTAGCTTGCCAAGGTCACATAGCTAGTGAGTGTTTGAAAGGGAATTGAGCCCTGGTTTTCCTTATTCCAAGTCAAGCTCTCTCCTTGCTGTGCCAAGTTGTCTTTCATTATCCATTCTTCTCTCTTCTTTACTCCTCTTATCCATTCACTTTCTAGGTTTTGTTGATTCCACTTCTATTAGAGCTTGGATCCATCCTGGCTCAGGCCCTTATCACTTCTAATTACTCCAAATTTTTTCCCCTGCCTCCAAACTTTTTCTTTGCTAATTCACTCTCCACGAAATTACCAAGTTGACATTTCTAAAGTTTGAGTCTTATTATGCCACTCACCTGCTCAAGAAGCTGCATTGGCTCTCTTTGGTTTTTAGAATCAAATGCAACCTTCTTTGTTTAGCATTTTAAAACTCTTCATAATCTGCTTACATTCTCTCTTTCTAGGCTTATTATCCTCCTTTGTGCACTCTGTGATATGACCACCTTCTTTGTTGATCCCTCCACAGATTTTACAGCTTTGTTTGCCCCTGTGCCTTTGTCTTCCTGGTATATATGCTCCTTGTTTTCCTCTCTCTCTTAGGATACTTAGTTTACTTTAGATGGGCACAAGTTAAAGTGGCATAGATACCATTCCTACAAGAAAAATACATTAGTCTCCCAGTGGCTAGTGGCCTTCTCACACAAGAAATTACTTTAGGTATCTGCAAGAATCCTTTCCTCGCCCTCCTTAATTTGTTGCCTTTTTCTGTGGCTATCTCAAATTTATTCATATTCATATTCTCTCTCTCTCTCTCTCTCTCTCTCTCTCTCTCTCTCTCTCATATAATATATATATATATAAAATCTATCCATCTTAGTTATTGATAGTTGTTTGTTTGCACATTATCTTCCTCATTAGAATGAGCTCCTAAAAAAACAGACTATAAAAAGCCTTTCTTAGAATCTTCAACTTTTAAAACATCTCCTGGCATGTAAGTAGATAATAAATGCAAAGTGACTGACTTCCAGTTTTACTTTTCTGGGAACATACTATTTTCACTTTAAGTCAAGTATTATCCCTCCTTTTCTTCTTTTTTTGGTCTTTATTATTTCCCTATCCTAGACAGTGTCTAGTACTTGTCTGGAAGTTTAAAAAATGCTTTTACCTAATGAATACTAAAACCAAAGAGATTAATTAGCCTTACAAATCCATTACATTTTAGAGAGAGAGACTAGGGGAAGAGGCATGAAGTAATTACTTGAAGTCCCAATTTACAAATGAACCAAACATAAAGGCATATATGATTCAATTTCAATTATCTCCCCTTCATTTCTCTTCACAGTATATTATCATACAATACAATAATTTATTAGATGTCTTTTATGTACCATGCTATGTACTAAACTCTTTTTAAAAAATATGTATACACATTTATGCAATTATGCTGCACTAGAAAAATCAGATCAAAAAGAGAAAAAAATGAGAAAGAAAACAAAATACAAGCAAACAACAAAAAGAGTGAAAATGCTGTATTGTGATCCACACTTAGTTCCCACAATCCTTTCTCTGAGTGTAGATGGCTCTCTCCATCATAAGACCATCATAATTGATCTACATATAATCTTGTTGCCATGTACAATGATTTTCTGGTTCTGCTCACCTCACCTGGCATTAATTCATGTAAGTCCCTCCAGGCCTCTCTGAAATTATACTGCCGATTGTTTCTTACAGAACAATAATATTCCATAACATTCATATATCATAGTTTATTCAGCCATTCTCCAACTGATGGGCATCCACTCAATTTCCCTTTTCTTGCCTATGTATTAAACTCTTAAGGAATACAAATTAAAAAAAAAAAAAAAAAGACTGTCTGTCCTCTTTGTTTTTAGTCTCTAAAGAGGATAGACTAAGATATCTAAGCTATTACTTTTTTATCTTTTCTCCCTTTTTGCTCTTGCTAAGTAAAGAAAGTGTGAGGAGAAAATATTTCACTGCCTGTTTTTTCTCTCCTCACCCCTTTGCATTAGGCTTCAGACTGCTCTCTCAGAAATCACTAACAGCCATTTAATTACTAAAACCAGTGGCTTTTTTTTTTTATTAGACCACATCCTCATTGATCTTTCCTCCTCTTCAATATCTCCCTTTCCTGGATACTTTCCTTACCCCTTTGGCTTTTATAATATTTCTTTTCTGGTTCTCCTAGCCTTCTATTCCTAAAGTCTTATTACCTGAATCATTCTTTTCCTGCCCCCTTACGTGTATGTTTCTCTTAAGTCTCATTCTGGGTCCCCCCTTTTTTCCCCACTTCTTTCATATCTTTCATTTGGTAAATGTATTTGTTTTATTAGTTCAGCTTTTATTATCCATATGGAAATGACTTCTGAAGCTATAAATCTATATTTAGTTTCTCCTGCAAGCTCTAGTCTACCTCAACTGCCTGTTGTACATTTTTGTCTTAATAACTGGTTGCTACCTTAAACTCAACATGTTTAAAACTGGATTCTTCACGTTTTCTAAGCCTTCTTATCTTCCTATGTTATTTTTACTAGTGGTAGCACAATGCTTCAGTTATTGAACTTCTGTTTCATCTTCAGTTCTTTCACCCCTACAACCAAATCCTATCAATTAAATTCCACAATTCTCTCAATCCATTCCCTCCTTCATATTTAGCATTACCACCCTAGTTCTAACCTTTTTCTTCTAACTGTGCTTAGCACATAGTTGGTGCTTCAATAAATGCTTTCTTGCTAAATAACTTTAAGAAGACTGTGTGCTTTTTAAAGAGAAATTATTAATAACCCCTGCAGCTTCTATATCCCTTTGAAAATCTTTGGTTTTTTTTCTGAGAATTAATTAGGCTATTTTGCATCTATTCCATTCCAGACATTATTTTTTGTTTTTAGCCCTACTTACCTTAGAGCTGTAGTGCAGTTGATTCATTTTTCATTTTCATGTTCATTTACAGAACATACATTGCTCTGTAAGTTGATCCTTGAAATGGTTGGCTTTTCCATACACATATAACTGCTGCATCATTTTTTTCACAGTTACTGAAATGTACTCTTTAAGGCATTGTAGTTCTTGTACTTTTCCTTGGAGTGATTAACATTAACCTCATAAATATAACAATTAAAAATACAACAGAAGAAAACAATAAAAACTGGCAAAATCCAACACTCTGATGATAGAAAACTAATTATATATGGGGAAACCAACTCAGTTCAGTTTTATTTGGTCAGCCATCGAGTCAGACTTTTGTCATTAGAAGCACAAACATGTTCCACTGCTGCCACAAAATGAAGACATTTCAAAATTATTTAATGTTTAATATTTAATTTGTGTATCATCATAGGGAAAGAGGTAGGGAATAAACATTGGTTAAATGCCAAACACTTTACAAATATTATCTCATTTGGTATTCCCTACCACTCTGAGCTAAGCTCTGTTATTGTGCCTGTTTTTATAGTTGAGGAAAGTGGGGCAGGTGGAGGTTTTAGTGACTTGTCTGGGGTCACTCAGCTGAGGAGGGTTGAACTTGAACTTCAGTCTTCTGGCTGCAGGCCCAGATCTCAGTTCTTTGTGCCAACTAGCTACCTCTATGCTAGACAAGCAGTGTACTTAAACAGCTGCATGAAAGATGAAAATATTCATACTCCAATGGATCTGTAATTTAATTAATAGAGAATTTCTTTTGTTTAGTGTGGTCCCTTCTCATTCTGTTTGATTCTTTTCAATGTTCTCCCATTATCTTCTAGAAGGACGAACTACCCAGCCACTTTTAATGTGGGGTCCATGAACTTCTTGTTATACATTTTTGTTAACTATTTTAATGTAATTGATTTCCTTTGTATACATTTATAACATTGTGTGGGGCCCTATTTGGCTATCATTCCGTGGCTATTTCACTTCCTACATTTCTTTCAGTAATATGCTTTATGCCAATAATTTTATATACATCATCAGTAGAAGTATGCAATCTTATATATCATACATCCCACCTCTACTATGTTTTTCCCCATTGCCTTTTGATTTGATTTGCAATGGTGATTCTTTGGAGATTGTGGTATTTCAAGAAGCTTTTTAAGATACAACTGTCTTTAAGCTAGCATTTGTTATAAAAATATATCCTTGGATTATGGAGAAATTTGAAGTCAGTGTAAACACTGGGACCTTATTAGATGAAATTCACCCTAAACTCTTCCTTGTGTTCAATTCTGGACCCAATTCAATTATTAATCAATAGATATTAATTTACTAAATGTTTACTATGTGCCAGATACCAGGATATGTGTTGTGCATATCAATGCTTATGGGCCAACTAGGTGGTACAGTAGATAGAGTGCCTGATATTAGGAAGACTCATAGTCCTACATTCAAACCTGGCTTCAGACACTAGCTGATATGAGTCATATCACCCTGGGAAAATCATATCACTTTTTTTGCCTTAGTTTCCTCATCTATGAAATGAACTAGAGAAGGAAGTATGAATTTTCCAATAATTTTGCCAAGAAAACCCAAAATGGGATCTCTTAAGAGTCTGACACAGCTGAAAACAATTGAACATATCTGTGCACACACCATTCAAGATAATATAGAGAGTAGATGTAGAGGGTTTTGAAGGAAGGCAGGAATTCTAAAAGACAAGTGAAAATTAAGAGCATTTTCAGAACAAAATTGAATACAGACTATTGTACGTGAGGAAGAGCAAGTAGGCCAGTTTGGACAACAGAGTATCAAGAAGATTTTTCAGTCTCCTAAGTAGAAAGAATCTAAAATATAAAGAACTTAAAATGCCAAATAATAGTTCATATTTGATCCTAGTAGTAATAGGGAACCATTGAAGTTCAGGATTTGATCTGTGTACCTGAAAAATCATTTCAGAAAATTTTGGGAATAGACTTGGGAGGCTGTTATAATAGATGTTAAAAGCCATTATAGTAGGGGCTATGAGTGGAGAGAAAAGAGGTTGTGAGAAATAAGAAAAGAACTTAACAAAATATTTTAAAACTGAATGGATATGTGAGTGGTGAATGGACTTCAGTGACTGGAAGAATCCCTTTGATGAGTAATAACAAAGTTCAGAAGAAGAGTGGTTTTTGGTGGGGGACAAATAATTATTTTGTACAAATTAAATTTGAGATGTCCAGGAGACATCTAGTTTGAAATGTCCAATAGGTACTTGATTGTTGGAATCTTTACAAAGTGTTAAGCCATTAGAGTTGATAGAGACAATAATTATCTAATTTAGCATGGTTCAGTATGATTGATTTGATCTTAGAAGGAGATATTTTGGGTCAGAACTTGAAACAAGGTACTAAGTACAACTGATGGAAAACAATGCTTGTGTTCACACCTTTAGAGAGCTCATAGAAGCAAGAAGTACTTAAGTACTCAATGAAGTTCACACATTTGGGAGATTTCAGGCTTCGTATAAGATATCCAAATTCACACCTCCCTTAGGGCCAGAGAGCACTCTGGGAGATAACCCAGAATCCCTCTCTCTCCAGAAGGAGGAGTTAATCTTTGGGAGATCATATATATACAGGAAGCTCTTAGAGCTAGAGAGAGTTTACTTGGGAATATTGCCAGGGGTCAGAGAGTCGGAGAGGGGAAAGGAAGGCAAGCTATACAGCTACTATGCTCCTAGCTTCCTCTTTTGTTATCCCAAATTGTAAACGTAAAGCTCGAGCAGCCTGATGGTATTTAGAATGGGACTTGATGATAAGAATAGAGCCACAGAAAAGAGACTAGGTGAATAGATCTGAGAATCATTTCTACTTAAAGATACTTGAATTCATGGGATTTAATGTGATCACCAAGTAAGATAATATAAATAAAGGGAAAAGAGAAGAGACTATAGGACAGTTTTAAGGAATATTCACAGGTAGTAAATGTCAGATAGATCAAATGCCAGAAAATAAAACTGAGGAGCAGTCAGACTGATAAAAGAACCAAAAGATTAGTGTAATGAAAATCCAAAAAGAAAAAACATCTAAGAAGTCAAGAGTCTATAGTATCAAATGCTATAGAGTAGGGCTTCTTAAACTTTTTCCACTCTTTTGCCCAAGAGATTTTTACATGTCTCTCGGTATATAGGTATATAAAATATCTATACAAATCAAACATTTACTGATAATAAATGATAATTTTGCAACTCCCACATTCAATTATGAGACTCTATGGGTTTACAAACCACAGTATAAGTTTTGCTATAGAGAGATAAAGAATATTGAAAAATTGGAGGAAGTAGTTTTGAAGTAAATATTAAGGTTGGAAGCTAGGTTACAGAAAGTTTTGAAGACAGTAAGAAGAAGAAATGAAGGCATAAAATGTAGACAGTTTATTTAAAAGAATTAGCCTAGTGGGAGAGAACACATAAAGCATAATAGCTGACAGGTATAATAGGATTTAATAAGGATTTTTAGTCATGGAAAAAGTTGGATATGTTTGTAAACAGCAAGGAATCAACTAGTAAATAGGTAGAAATGAAAAATTAGGAAGAAAATGGGGTGGGATTTATTAGGAAAAGTGAAAGTATAAGATTAAAGATATAGAGAGAGTGGGTGGCCTTTTTCATCACTCTAGTGTTGAGAGTAGTGTATTCAGTCCTTTGTTTTCCAAAAGGACCAATGGCATAATGATGGGTGAAGACTTGCACTTGAACTGCTCTCTCCTTCTGTGGTAAGACAAAAGTCAAGACTCCTGGCAATGGACTGGGATGTAGATCTTTTGTCTTTCTAAATTAAGTTGTTTTCCTGGCCTCAGTTTGTCTGAAAAAATGCCCATTCAGCGACTGAGGGAATCTGGGACAATTTACTTTTTGTCCTGTGCTGCTTTGGTCTGTTTTCTCTGGACTGCTCCATTGGATTCCACAATGGAGTTACTTGACAACACTTTCAAACCCAAATCACCCTGACTTTCATTGAATGGCAAATAACACAGCCCCAACCCAACCTCTGTGGCTTATTTGCTTAGATTTTGATGGCTTAGAATGGAGAGAAGAGGGAGCTAGTTCTAAATGTTATTGAAGGCTTGAAAGGAAAAAAACATTTGGAATAGCTGCTGTAGTGTGACGAATAGAGCATTAATTCGAAAAGAAGAAAGGTTAGAAGGATTTCTTTGATGCAGTAACAACTAAGTTAAAATTAAATTAAATTTTTTTTCCTGAAATGCAATCTTATTTAATTTTTTTGTGTTCTGAGTTGTGCTGTGAGATTATTTTTGTTTTCTTAGGAGATAGATAATATGTTTCATCATGAATCTTGTGGAATTATGTTGGAGAATTCTTAAATCTTTAAAAATTGTCTTTAAGTCTCATTTTTAAAATATATAGAATTGACTCAAATTTATAAGACTGCAAGTCATTATCTAATTGATAAACGATCAAAGGATATGAACAGAGACAAAATTAAAACCATTTCTAGTCATATGAAAAAATCTTCTACATCACTATTGATCAGAAAAATGCAAAATTAAGACAACTCTAAACTATCACTATACACCTCTCAGATTGGCTAAAACAACAGGGAAAAGAAGGTAAATTTTGGAGATGTGGGAAAACTGGGACACTAATACATTGTTGGTGGAGTTATGAATTGATCCAATCATTCTTTAAGTATTCTTTTTAGTATAGATTATTCTCTTGTTTTTGCTTACTTCATTCTATATCAGTTCATACAACTCTTCTCAAGTTCCTTGGAAACCAATCCCTTCATCAGTAGTATTCTACCACATTCATTTTAATATAATTTGGTCATCTATTCCCCAGTTTATTGATACTCCTTCAATTTGCATTTTTTTGCCACCACAAAAAATAGCTAAATATTTTGGTATATTTGAGTTCTTTTCCCTTTCTTTGATCTCTTAGGAATATAGTAGTAGTACCAAATATAGTAGTAGGATTAAAGAATATACACAGTTTAATAAGTTTTGGAGAATTGTTCCAAATTACTTTCTAGAATGGTTGGACAAGTTCATAGCTTCTCATTAATGTGTTAATTCATTTATTTCACCATAGCCACTTCTAGTCTTTATCATTTTTTTCTTTTTTGGTCAATTTTGCTCATTGATAGGTGTAAAGTAAAACTTTAAGAGTTGTTTCAATTTAAGATTTCTCTAACTAGCAGTGATTTAGAGCAATTTAATACAAATGTTTATATGGCTATTGATTCCTTGGATTTCTTCCTCTAAAAACTATTATTTGTATTCTTTGCCAGATCTTATCATTTTGGGAATGATACTTATTCTTATAAATTTGAATTATTTTCTATATAACTTAGAAATGAGGCATTTATCAAAGAAACAATGCAAAGATTTCCCCCCTCACTTGATTTTCTTTTAATTTTAGCTGCATTTGGTTTTGTTTGTGCAATATCTTTTTAAATCAAAATTTCCCTCTTTATTTATTGCTATCCTTTTTATCTCGTTTGGGCTCAAACTCTTCTCCATTAATCTGAAAGGGAATTTTTTTTTAAAATTGTTCCTCTGATTAATGTCACTCTTCATGTTTAAGTTATATACCCATCTGTAGTTGATTTTAGTATAAGGTATGAAATGTTTGTCTATATGTAATTTCTGCCTGACTGTTTTCCAGTTTTTCCATTAGTTTTTGTTGAATAGTGAAATCTGTTTAAAACACTACTGTACCATGCTCATTTGCTCTTGTACGTTGCATACCAAATTGGTTCCATTAATATCAAATTTAATGCTACTTTGTAATAGAGTTTAAGAACTATTATTTCAATGATCCTTTCTTTCCCACTTTTCCCCCCATAAATTCTGTTGATTTTTTACTTGTTTTCTAACATACAATTGGGCTGTTTTGTTTTGTTTTTAGCACTATAAAGTAATCCCATTGGTTGGCATGGCTCTGAATAAGTAAATTAATATAGATAGTATTATCATTTGTATTATATTGTCTGACTATCCATGAATAATTAGATAACAGGATGCAATGGCTCTAGTCTGCTGCTATGAGGGACTTTCGGTAGCTCTGTTCAGTATCACATGAAGTAAAAGTGAAAGAGCTGATGGTGGGAAAATAGAGTATGTGAGTTTGAGAAGAAATGATCAGAAGTAACAGGAAAAAGAGATTATAAAATACAAGGATAGTATAAGAGTTGAATTTATTTGTAGGAGAAATAGGTATAGGTTTGAAGTGGATGGGAAAGAATGTGCAGACAGAGTTAAGGAAGGAAAGGAGTTTGGTCTTCAGCAGTTGCATTGTTATGGGGAATGAGGAAGTTATGGGAGAAGATGTATGCTAGTCTTTAAAGAATTCATCAACTAACTGGCATTTATTGTTGATTTTGTAATAAGTGTTGTGCTAGGGATATAAAGAAAGAGGCAAAACAAAATCCTGAATGAACTTTCATGGGGGAGGAGGGGGAGAAGAGATAACATATATAAATTAGATCAAATACAACAAAAACAGATGAACAGTAATCTTACTTGGGGTGGTACTAGCATGTAGGAGGATCAGGAAAAACCTCTGGGAAGAGGTGGCTTTTAAACTGACTTTTAAAGGTAGCCAGTAAATTCTGAGAATCACAAAGTGGGAAGAATAGCTTTCTGGGCATGAGAAGCACAGAGATGGAAGAGTGGTGTCAAGGAATAGCAAGTAGGTCAGTATGGCTAGAATATAGAGTTTATGGAATTTTAGGAAGTAAAATTTAATAAAATTGGAGATGAAAGAAAGGGCCATTTTGTGAATAGTTAAATGCTCCCCCAAAACAGACTTCGTATTTTTATCTTGAAGGCAGTAGAGACCACTGATAGTTATTGAATAGAGGGAGTGACACATCAAACCCACACTTTAAGAAAAAAGTGATCACTATCAACTATGTAGAGAATGCCTTGGATTTAGAAGAGACTTGAGCCAGGAAGATTTGGAAAGGAAGAGGGTTTGGCTTCCCTGGGAGATGTTGGCAAGAAAAAAATAAAAAGATTTGGCAGCTAATTAAATTTTTGAAGAAATTATTGAAGAAAGCAAGAGAGAAGCATTATGATACAAACTTGGATGATTGGGATAATAGCAGTGCCCTTGATAGAAGAAAGTTTGGGGGAGAGCTAACTTTTGGGGAAAATGTAACCAATTTTGTTGTGCACATACTGAGTTTCAATACCTATGGGACATGTCCCATAGGTAGCTGGTGATGCAAGGACTCAAATTCAGAAGAGTGACTAAGGCTGGATAAATAGATCTGCATAGAGGTAGTAATTGAATCCATGAGATTGCTATAGGAGAGAATATATAAAGAAAAGAGAATATGTAGTATAAAAGTATAGTCCCCTGAAGAAGGCAAGGGATTAAAAGTTAAAGGTTGATTGTCAAGATTTTGGTTTAAATGCATTTTGGTTTACTTGCATGGCCTTCTGACAAGAAATATGGTGGTGTTATAGGAGGCCTCCACAACTCCACCTCATAACAGGAATGAACAGGGCCTGTAACCAAAGTGTCCCTGA
The DNA here is from genome assembly GCF_902635505.1 of Sarcophilus harrisii. Taxonomy (NCBI): domain Eukaryota; kingdom Metazoa; phylum Chordata; class Mammalia; order Dasyuromorphia; family Dasyuridae; genus Sarcophilus; species Sarcophilus harrisii. The sequence goes on from NC_045426.1 coordinate 246,070,097, forward strand.
TCCCCATCAAGAGGCTGTAAATAGTGTGTCTTGGAACATGTTAGGCCAGGAGCAAGAAATAATGTTGTGTCCTCTTTGTTTTATGTTTTAGCTTGTGAGACTCTTTGTTGTGATGGACTAACCCAATAGGTTTCTCACTCAGCATGTCATAGAGCAATGTGTAATTTTTTCTTTTTCTTTTTTTCCTTTCTTTTATTTTAAACCACACCTCCTTATGAATCATATTGGGAGAGAAAAATCAGAATAAATGGGGCAAACCGGGAGAGAAAAAATAAACAGAAGAAAAAGGAGGGGAAAAAAAAGTAAACATGTGTTGATTTATATTCAATCTCCATATTTCTTTCTCTGGATGTGGATTGCTTTTTCCATTAAAGTTTATTGGAATTCCTTTGGATCACTGAAATGCTGAAAAGAACCAAATCTTTCATGTTGATCATCGCACAATCTTGCTATTACTATATATAGTGTATGCCTGGTTCTCCTTGTTTCATTGAGCATCAGTTTGTGTAAATCCTACCAGGCCTTTCTAAAATAAGCTTGTTCATATTTTTTTTATAGAATAATAATATTGCTTTACTTCCCCATTTGATGAGAATCTACTCATTTTTCAATTCTTTGCTACCGCAAAAAGAGCTGCCAGCAAAATGCATTTTTCATGTATTTATTTATTAGAATATTATTGTTAGGCTTTTCTCTTTGAGTAGTCCTGAATCTTATTGAGATGCTACAATGCTAAAAGACAACAGATTTTGAAATGAAATAGAAACATTCTAGTTATTTAGACAATTCAAAAATTTCTAACCCCAGAGTTCTAAAATAAAATAAAAATGATATAGAGTTGGAAAGATAAATTGTATTTGTTGTATTTACTTTCTTTGTTTGGGTTTGACTATATGTTAACACCCATGTGGAGGGAGAAGGTAATAATGCCAGTAATGGCATTTTTAGTTCATTATAAATAGAGGTGAGAAAAGTTTTGACCAACTTTACAGATTTATGTATTTCTTATATGCTATAGCTTTTTGTTAAGAATTTTTCCATTGATTTAAAAAAATACTGTAGTAGCCTTTTAGATGGCACTTCATTGTGTCACAGGCTTTTACATGTTATCCCATCTACATAAGTATGTGTAGATTGACTCCCATATGTTTTGTGTTGTTTATAGTTATTTTCAACAGGTGTTCCCTTTTTTTATTGTCATTAGGATTTTGTGATTTTTTGTACAGGAGAAATATTACTAATTTTTATGGATTTATTTTGTAAGTCTACAAATTTGTGAAGAAGATTTTTCACTTTTGTCGATTCTGTAGACTTTTAACCTAGCCATCATGATAACAGAAGAGAGAAATAATTTTGTCTCTCCTTTGCCTATCTTTGTTTTTTATTTCTTACTCTTTTGTTTTACTGCTAAGGCTAATATTTCTAGAACTGTGTCAAATAATAGTAGGGAAAGGGGCATCTTTGCTTTACTGTTTTATGTATTAGAGTTTTATAGTTTCTCCATTATAATACTAGTTTTTAGTAGATAAATTTTATCCTATTGAAAATAGATGCCTCTTATATTTGTATTCTATGGGATTTATTTGCTTTACTCTATTTTAGCATAAATGTTTGATATGTGATATATAAATGCTTTTTTCTAACCTTCAAGTGAGGAAATTGAGGCTTAGAGAGATGAAGACTTGCACCTGGTAGGAGCCTAATATATGTTGAATTAAACTGGCCTGAGTTCCTGAAACTGTAATACAGTTGGAAAGACAACCAACAATTTAGAGTTGGGAGGTTATTAGTTTGCCATCTGGTAAACTCAGAGAAGTCACTTAAATTTGTCTTCAACTTATTTTCTTCATTTGTAAAATAGTAATGATAGTTTCGTTATCTAAAGGCAAGCTATTGTGCAGAAAATATCTTATATAAGTTATAAAACACTTCTGAATGTAAATTAATGTTTTTTGATCACTTGTCAATTGGAAGAGGTTAGACATGTTCTGCTTGGACTTTAGTTAGAATAGAACTAAGAGCTGCAGAGAGATAGAATTCTGCTTATATTAGTAAAAATTTTGCAACAGAACTGTGCAAAAGCAGTATAGGTAGTATTACGTTTCACCAGTAGGTTCTGATAAGAGTACTTGTTCAGAATATTGTAGACACTCTTTTTCATGCACAAGGTCTATTTTAACTTTTGACCAAAGTTGCATTTTTGACAGTGACAGAGATCAAACTAGAACTAATTCTGATATTATGGTAGGGGAAAAAATGCTTGATTTAGATATATTCTGGGAATTCTAGCTACTCGATCCTAAAGCATAGAAGGCAAGGGCATATAAACTGCTTTGGGATGGGATAGCTAGGTTCTGGTCCCTCTTTTTGCTTTCATCTGCAACTGAGCAAAGTTTTGGTGTTTTTGTAAAAAGGAGATTTTGTTCTTTGAATTATGCTCAGCTGTGCTCAGTCCTGAGCTAGCCTGATTTTAGATTCCTTATATTGGAGAGCATGCTGACATCAGGCCTCTTAGATGATTTGAGGAGTAAGCAGAGTCCTTATGGTCACCTTCTGGGAATTAGCTCTGCTGAAACTCTCAAAGTTCAGGTCAGCTGTAGTACCCATTTACCAGAGAACATACTAGTTTTAGTCATTTTTTCTTCTCCCCCTTTCCCCAAATGCCTATAGGTCTTTGACCACTTTGTGCAGTTTTGGACTGGACAACTTCCAGGTATTCTTTCATTAGAATTATTGAATTTTTTAATCATCTAGTGCTTATTTTCCCTCCTCCTGGAGCTAGGCTTGATTGAAACCTTAAACATTATCATTTTTTGCTGGAAGTTATCTCTAGTGTGTATATTTGTGAAAAATTATTACATTAAAAGAAAGTATTATGCTTTAGTTATGCAGAAAATTCTATTCTGAAAGGAGATGTAAGTTTTCTTAATAAATCAGATTTTGTTAGACTTTACTATTCAGAATGCTTAATAGTTTTTTAAAATGTAAAATACATATGTTTTCTCCAAGTAATACTTAATCATTAGCAATAGTGTTGTAAACATATAACCAGTTAGTGTTTGGGGATTGAAAATAGCAAGTTGTGTTGAAACATAATGGATTAATGTTTCTAACACATTCTGGTATACCTCATTTGGATATTGATAGACTTCAGTTCTAGGCCAAGTGTAGATTTCTGAGCAATTTTTTTTTAACTGTAGTAGGAACATTATAAAGTAATATGAATAAATCATCTAATTTTATTTGTACTGCTTGAGGATTGAGCTTCGCATTAATGCAGTTGGATATTAATAGAGCATTGTTATCAAGAAGAGATCAGATTCCTTTAAAACAATACTGTTTTGAATGGGTAGTCTGGTACTGGGAGCACTGCACATAATATGACAAATCGCCGACAGCGCGGATGGGGAGTGTTGGTATCTTTTGGATGATATAATTAGTTAATACATCTATTTGTGAAGGAATATTAAACCTGGTCAATTTAAGATCAAGAATGAATGTATATGCACGTTAGACTAATTTAATATTAAATATAAATGTTGGCAGTGTGAAAATTTGAATTTGTGGATTTGAAATGGATATTTATAGATTAAAACATCTTGGTTCAATTTAAAATAAAATAATATTTTTGCATCATCATTTATAAATAATTTGTGCAACATCTATTTTTCAGGTTAAATAATAAATAATTTGGTATCAATAGCTACAGATTCAGTGATAGTGTTGGCAATATATAATTGTGCACATACATTTGCCTATCATTTTGCAATACTGCCTGATAATCTAATCCCAATTTAATGTTTTCTTCTAAAATGCAAATTAGAATACCGTTGCTGCCCAATTAACTGGATTTACTTTACCATTCTCTAGAATAGATATTTAATAAGGATAGTCCTACATTGGACATAGCTCCCTTCATCTCCCTATAAAAACATGTCTGGTCTCCTGATCAAGATACGGTGACTCCCACTTGGACTTAGAAGGAATAGCCACTATGTCTGGACAGCCTTGACTCTTCTGTGGGGGAACATCTTAAGTACCTTTAAGTGACCAAAAAGCTTGCATGGTCAGAGGCTACTCAGAAGTTATGTCAGGCTGCAACTTGAGCCTTAACCCCGAGACTACTTGAGGCCCATGGACAGTTTTATAAGTTTTCAGAGGAAAACCATCCCAGCCTGCATGAGGGAAAAGGGTTAGTATAATTGATGCCTTTCTGATTGAATTAGTTGAGGAAAGACTAGTTCAATTTTTGAAACATAAACATGTTTCAAAATTTTAAGGGAACTTAATATTTATATAAGTTCAGTTTCTCATTTAACACATGAGTAAACTAAATCTTCCTTGGACATTGTGATTTGCCCAGGCATTACCTACATTTTAGAATCAAGATTTTAAACCCCAAATTCACTGACTCCAACATCATTGTTCTTTTCATTGCATTGTGAACTGACCATTCTAATGCTATTTCTAGACTGCCTTATCTTCCTGAATCACAGAATCAGTCTTAACATTTAAGGGGATTTAGAGAGAGATTCAAACACAACCTCTCCTCCACTCCATAGAGAAGAATGTTTGTATTCTCTACTTGCATTCATATAAATAGTATTTCTACATCATTAAAAAGTTAATCAGTCTCAAAGAGAGAATATTAGGCATATTTAGTTTGATATAGAAATTTGTCTCACCCTATAGGAAAGTAGTAGGGAAAGGAAAGGGAGAAGCTAATAGTAGTGAGAACAGAAGTAGTACAGGGAAAGCTATAAGAAAGGGGGAGAGGCTGTAAAAAGAGATTGGGGGGTTGGAGTGGTCAGAAGCAAAACACTGGGGTGGGGAGGGAAGGGAAGAAAGGAAAGAAAAATATAACTTGGGGAAAATAATATGGCAGGAAATACTAATTTTAACTATGAATATAATGAACACTCCCAAAAAAGGGAAGCAGCAGAGTGGATTATGAGCCAGAATCCTGCTATATGTTGTTTACAAGAAACACTTTTAAAGCAGAGTGATACATACAGAGTAAAGGTTAACAGGCTGGAGCAGGCTCTATTATGCTTCAGCTGAAGTTTAAAAAAAAGCAGGGATAGCTACTCTGATCTCAGATCAAGCAAAAGCAAAAATAGATCTAATTAAAAAGTTAAGCAATCTTGTTGAAATGATTAGTTTGATTAAAATCCCTGCTAATAGGGCCAAATTTGTCAGTGAGATTTGTCCTTTTACATCACCACATACTGTTACTCCTAATTCCATTTAGTTTATAAAGCAAGATTATAAATTGGTGAATTCAGCAGCATCAGTTCTATAAAACTCGAAATTTGCACACTTGTGGTAGTCAAGATTGACACTTTCCTATATTAAGATCAACATTATTAATAATTTTCTTGATTCTTTCCAAAAGATAGCACAGAGGTAACTTAAGCCCAGTCAAGGTCATAAAATATGAGACTTGAATTATAATACCAACTAAATGACTTCATAAAGTAGGAAGAGTAATAGTAGATTGACTATTAGTTTTTTTGTATAAATAAGCTGTTTCTGAGGGAAAAACCTTTATTTTATATTTAATGCTTTATGGTTTACATGGTGCTTTCTATTAGCATCCTTGTAAATTTAGTTATTTTGCCCAAGATAACCTAGCTGGTAGGTGACAGAACCCAGAATTTGGAACCCAGGTCTAATGATTCCAAATCTGTCCTCTTTCAACTCTGCTATGACTCAAAAAAGAATTGAAACACATGGTGTGCCACAGTTGTAATCTGAGATGATGGATTTGAAAAGCATTTTTTCATTAATCATTTCAGGAGATCTTAGTATAATGCTACTTAACATGTCTGCTAAGCTCCCTCCTGCTAATGTACCATACCTTATTCCCTTGCCTCAGCAGCAGATTTAACATTCCTTAGAGGAATTTCTATGTAGGTCCCCTGTACTTCATAAATTGTTTCAGATCTTTTTATTCTTCAGATTGGTACATGTAAGTTTGTATTTTGGCTAACATGTGGTAAAAAGAAAACTACCTCTATTCCTGTTTTCCTAATAATGATTTTTTATAGGAGGAATATAGAAGACAAATGCTGCTCATTTTGCTATTTAATTTTGTAGCAAGCCACCTGCTGATATGGTACTAGTTGTAACAATGACATAGCTTTCTTGATTTTCTTAAGAAATGAATGTTCCACATAAGCAGAGTTTCCAGGTAACTGAAGCTTACAACTTTCAGCACCACTGGAACTTTTTCTAAAATGTGTTGCATACTTTCTTGCCTTAACTAGAAGCATACATACATGATACAATTTTTCTGATCTTTTCAGGATCTTTATATTTATCACTTGATTTTTAAATTGGATACTATCCATATAGTCCTTTTCCTAAAGTTCATGGGATCAACACATCCATAGAATTTTGAGGGTAAAAAGAGCTTTAGAGATAGGTTATCTTGGCCAACTAACTCACTCATTTCCTAGATGAGGAAACTGAAGTCCAGAAAGAGGAAGTAAAATTTCCTAAGATGGTTTCTTAAAGTGTAGTCTATCAACTTATTTTAAAAATATATTGGCCACTATTTCCTTTTGTAAATGTTTTAATAAAATACAATTAAGTTGAAATAATCTATGGAAATATATAAATACCCTTTAGGTGCTATTGCTTTGGAAGAAAGTAGCCCCTTTTACATAGTACCCTTTAGTTTATTTGTTTGCAAATATAATGTTTAATTAAATATTAGCTTTTATGTAATTTGCTGGTATAGTATACTTACTGTGTTCTTTATATAGTTGGAGTTTTTCACTTAATTGGGAAATAATTTTGTCCCATAAAGCTAACCCAAACTTGGTTATAGCTATATTATAAATGTACTTATGTGATAATCTTAAGCTTTGTATAAACATTGTACATCTGGTAAGAAATTATTCAGTTTAACTGATTCAGAAGCACTGGTGTGCAAAATCACAGTTTTTTTGTTTTGACACAGCAATAATAATTTCAATGAGGAAGTTGGTAATGATTCTGATGGTAGTAATAGATATTCATCCTTCAACTTTTTTGTAACTTTATACCCATTCTAGGAATTAACATTTATAATTTGTGAAATTACTTTACCAGAAAAGAAACTCTTTAATATTGGTATTGTACTTGATTTTTACTCTGCAAGTAATATTTTTGTATTAATAATAAAGCTCAGTGAATCAGTAGAGATTAACTTGTGCTTTGAGGAAAAGCAGATGGATTTCAATAGAATTGATTTCTTTTGTAATTCTATGTATTTTATAATATTCTGAGAAGCGGTTTGGGGGTGGGGTTCTCACCAGGCTGCCAAAGGGAAGAAGTTCATGATACAATAGCTAAAGAACCCTGGCCCAAAGTTAGCAAATCTAGAAATAAGATGAAGAACACTAAATTCAGTGTTCTTTCCACTACAAAACATCACTACTTATTTTTTTAAATTAAGTGATTGGAACTTCATATTTTCCCTATAGAAACAATAGGATATAAATAATATTTAGCTCTCCAAGCTAATCCAAAGGAAAAAAAAACTCACCTTTAAAAAAATTTACAATGTAAATGAACTATAATAATAACTAAAGTTCTGGATTAAGGAAGAAGAGAAAGCCATTGCTTTCTTTTCTTGTTGCAGTTAGAACCAAGAAAAACTTTTTTTGCCCTCCTATGACCTTTATTATACCCGTTCCTTTCTAATGCCATTCTTCTTGGGCTTTTTGTTTCCCATATTACCTCCAACCTTTCATTATAGTACTGGAAGGAATAAGGAAAAGGAAAAGATTTATAAGGTTCCAAAATTACTCACTCTTCTGCCTCAAATTTCTTTTTTTTAACTTTTTATTTTCAAAACATATACATAGATAATTTTCAATATTCACCCTTGCAAAACTTTGTGTTTCAAATTTTTTCTTCCTTCCTTTGCCCCATCCCCCCAGACAGCAAGTAATCTAATATATGTTAAATGTGTGCATTTCTTCTATACATATTTCCCCAATTATCATGCTGCACAAGAAAAATCAGATCAAAAAGGAAAAAATGAAAAGGAAAACAAAAAGCAAGCAAAAAACAACAAAAAAGTGAAAATACTCTGTTGTGATCCACACTCAGTTCCCCCAGTCCTTTCTCTTTGGTGCAGATGGCTCTCTCCATCACAAGACCATTGGAACTGATCTGAATCATCTTACTGTTGAAAAGAGCCACATTTGTTGGAATTGATCATCGTATAATCTTCTTGTTGCTGTGTATAGTATACTCTTGGTTCTATTTATTTTACTACATCAGTTCATATAAGTCTCTCCATTCCTCTCTGAAGTCATCTTCCCAATCATTTCTTATAGAACAATAATATTACACAACATTCATATACCATAACTTATTCAGCCATTCTCCAAATTATGGGCATCCACTCAATTTCCACTTTCTTGCCACTACAAAAAGGGCTGCCACAAACATTTTGCACATGTGGGTCTCTTTCCCTCTTTTAAGGTCTCTTTGGGTTACAAATCCAGTAGTAACACTGCTGGATCAAAGACTATGCCAGTTTGATAGACTTTTGGCCATAGTTCCAAATTGCTCTTCAGAATGGTTGGATCCATTCACAGTTCCACCAACAATGTATCAGTGTCCCAGTTTTCCCACATCCTCTCCAACATTTGTCATTATCTTTTCCTGTCATCTTAACCAATCTGAGAGGTGTGTGGTGGTATCTCAGAGTTGTTTTAATTTGATTTTTCCCTGATCAATAGTGATTTAGAGCATTTTTTCATATGACTAGAAATGGTTTTAATTTCTTCATCCGAAAATTGTTCATATCCTTTGACCATTTATCAATTGGAGAATAGTTTGTATTCTTATATATTTGAGTCAATTCTCTCTATATTTTATAAATGATCTACCTCAACTTTCTTTACTCTTAGGCATCTTTTTATACATAGCTACTAAAGTGATTTTAGCTATCTCCACTCAGCAGCTTTCTGATAGCTCTAGCATTAAAGCTCCTCAACATGGCTCTTGTTACTATTTAGGTTTTTTTTTAAGTATTACTTAACCTCCACAACCCTCTGCAGTCTAACCAGACTCTGTCCTACTTGCTCTTCCTCACAAAACAAGCTGTATTGCCCAGCCATAGCTCTGGTTATCTTGCCATGTCTACTTCTCACCTGCACTTTTCAGAATCTGTTTCCTTCAAGACTAGATTAAAATGTCTCCTCCACATTCTGCCTCACTCCCACATTTGCTAGTGCTCTTCTTTCCTTTTTCTTTTTGCAGAAAATGTAAAAATGAGCAAAACATTCTTATCCTGTACATGTTTCCTTCTTTAAACTGTAAGCTCCTCAAGGGAGGAACTCTTACTTTTTTAAAGTCTTTGTATCCCCACTGCTTAGCTACAGTGTTTGGCACTTAACAGGTATTTATTTAATAAATACTTGTTTGATTGATATATATCCAGTAGCCCTCTACCATTGTAATCAGTAAATGTTCCACAATCTAAATGAGGTGCTTGGGAGATTTGAGATTAATGATTTGTGTAGTGTCACAAGCTAGTTAAAATTCAGATATGAACTCAAACCTTCCTGACTTCAAAGCCAAGACTTGTCTTTCATACCACACTGCTTGTTAAATCAAATAAATCTCTGTTTATTAGAATTTAATGTAGTACAACAAATGCAAAAAAACTTTTGGTTCTTGGGAGTAAGATTATATTTGAACCAGGAATCAGTATACTCTGTACTAAGAGCCATTGCAGATTTTTCTCTGTAATCATTTCAGTTCCCTGTAGTCATCAGTTCCTTCCAAATCCTAAATTCTTCCTACTTTTTTGCAATTCTGGTCTAATCCTGAATTTATAGATTGAATAAAAGCATCATTTTTTAGCTAGGAGCAGAATCTGGTGAGAGTAAGAAGATTCTTACTGTTATATTTTTTATGTTGCTCATAATTCCGCACCACCCCTTTCTGTCCCAGAAGAACAAAAATAATGGGGGGGGGGGGGAGTCAGACTGATAACTTCTTAAGTATCCTGTACTTTTTATAATTCTTGTGTTTAGCTTCTTCCTCATTTTCTCCCTTCTCCCATCCATGATCTTTTGGTCAGGAAACAAGGTAACTTCAATGAGTGATAATTATTTCTAAAGTTAGAGTAAATAGGCTGAGTGAAGGTCTGAATGGACTCTTGTGATAATATTTAGTTTACATCCCTTTTTAGCTTCCTATAGCTAGGATGTATCTTAATGAGTGAGATTGCTGGATAGGTCACTTTTAAAAATGATTTATTAATGATACTATTCTAAACATTTTGAAGTTTTATGTCTTGAATTTTAAGATCCTAAATGGGTCCTTTTTATTTTAAACATCTTTTATTTTAAAAATTCATGCTGAATTCAGTAAAGTAAAATTTGTGACTTTGGATTATACATACCTTCATTTGTAAGCCTTACAAAGCTTAAATATTCCTATAAAATAGATTTTTGGATTGTTAGAATATAAACCCAGAGTAATACAGATAGATCAACTTGATGGTTTTAATTTGGTCAATGTAACACAATTGTGTATTAGGGCAATGTATTTTAAGGTTCCTTACTTTGTTCCATTTATCATATTGATGAATTAAATGACTCTTATTTTACTGGCTGAACATGTAAGAGTTAAGTAAGAACGCTCATATTTAGCCTGTATCCACTTTGTATTTTCATACTCATTCCATCAATGTAATATTTGGGAGGGGGTCCTACTGCACTCAAGTTTTAAAATTAGGTATAATGCAGAATTTCTTAGCTTATGTCAATTTATATTAATTTCTAGAAAAATTTTAAAATTTAGCAGAATGAATAATTATAGTTTTAATTTTCTTAGGTTTGGGTGGAGATAATTATCAACAGTTATTCAGATTTATGTTATAGCTAATAAAAGTGATTTGTAAACTGAAATCTTTTTACTTCATAAAAACACAGTAAGAATTAATTGCACATAATTATCTATATTTTTTGTACATTGTTATCCATTAACTAATTGCACATATTACCTATATTTTACAGGTGAAGAAACTGAGCTTCAGAAATTAGTTAACTGCCCTATAGTTAATACTCAACTTTATTCTGAGTTTTTTTACATTTAGGAAGAGATCATTCCATTATACCATATATTGACCTCATTTCCATATTTGGTCATGTTCAACTTTTGGCCACTGGAGAGGGAAATTAACTTGGTATTAGTGATTAAAAATTCACTTTTAACTACTAATGTCAATTTTTATGATAAAATTTTTCCATCGCTTTTGGTGGTAGATTGGATTTTATAGGTTCTTCTGATTTTATATCAAATTATTGTCATGTTAAATGTCCTTCCTTTTTGCATCTGCTTTTGTGTTCTCTGTTTTCCAATCTGATTTTAAAAAAAATCAGTGTATTTGAAATTTTTAGCGAAAAAGATACACGATAAATCAATTATTTAAAAATTGATTTATCATGTATCTTTTTCGCTAAAATGTTTTTCCTATATATTCTTGTGAGATAAAGTAGTTTGGTTTATAGGATCAGATTTAAAATTGGAAGGGATCTGAGACATCTTGTAGCCCACACTTTACAAGGATGGAAACTGAAACAGAGTTATAGCTTACTTATTCTCATTCTCTAATTTGTAGAGTCAGAATTTGAATTAGGTCTTCTGGGTATGCTGTTCTTTCCATTGTATCTTGTGGCATAATTCTTTGTACATTATCTATCCCTCTTGGTCCTGAGAGAATTTTCTTTTTATTTCCTTTACTACCCTTCTGAAATTGATAAATTGGTTGGGAAAGAAATCTTTGTGATTATCTAGTCCTGAGAGGGATGACTTGCTTAAGATAACTCAGCCTTGACCAACAGCCAACAGCCTATACCAAGATTAGGTCAAAATAGGTTTGTGATTTAGACATAAACAGGTTTTTGAGCTAAGCCTTGAAGGATGGACAGATTTTAAGTGAAGAAAGAAGAGAAAAGGCATTCCAGACCTGAACAGAAAAAACAGATTTATAGGGCATTTTACAGGATAGTTAAATAGACTGGTCTAGATACATCAAGATCATGTTGTGAGAGATTAAAATGTAAAGTAGGGTAGTTTGGGATCAGATTATGACTTTCTTCCCTGTAAGCAAGAGAATTGAATAATTCTGTAAGAAAATGACACTAAATGGTGATTTTAAACTAGAGACAGAGTAGTTTAGAGAGAGTTGGTTTGGATTATGAAGGCCTTGGTTCCTCTGACTGTGTAACCCTAAGAAAATAATTTAACTATTTTGTGTGCTGGACTGCTTCTTCAGAATATAAATTTCAGAGCATATGTCTATCTGTTGAGGTAGTTAAATGAAGACTTATGTAAAAATCTGGTGAAATTAGGGGCAAGAAGGGATTGGGAAATTAGTGACAAGGATAAAAATTAAGATACAAGTATAAGCACTCTGAATTTGAACTAAAGTGAATATAAGAATAACAATCTATTTGTAAACTATTTAAACTATTTTGAAAGGACCTTAATATTTGATTATCTGGTGTAGTAGAATGATTAGAAGTGACTAAGATTTATGTATTGATTGGCTAAGATTAGAAAACCAAGAAGGAGGTTGTCATTTTGTAGAGGAACATGTTAAAATAGAGGGGCGGGCATTATCTAAAACTAATTTAGAGGTGAGAGAGTACATTATAGGATTTCAAGCTGGAAAAAGAAGAGATGACCACAAATCATCTCTAGGTTCAGCCTCTTCCTTATTAAAAAAAAGAAACAAGGTCCATAGAGATTCAATGATTTGCCCAGAGCCAGGATTTATCTTACATTCCCCCCAGGGTGTTAAAAGATAGTAGTACAGATTGAAGATAAAATTTAAGTAATTGTCTGCTAAAATAAGTGTTAGAGTGGATGAAAAAAAGAAAGATTGAGAAGTATTTGGAGAAATGTCATTTAATATACCTTTTAAAAGAAAAATAAAAAGATATCCCTATAAACTCCTCTACCTTTAATGTATAGTATGTCCCTGGAATCTTGTTATAAAGGGAAAGTGGAAAACCTCAGAACAACTAGAGAGAAGCATTTTTTATTAGCTGCCAAATGCTTTTAAACTTAAACATTTTAAGTTAATGTTTAGTGAAATAATTCTACTTTGCTCTACAAAAAGATAAATATACTGTCTCATCAAAACTCAGATGTTCATTTAACAGACCACATAATGGAAAACCTTTATTACAATTTTCAAAGAATGTCATCATGTGGCAGGGTAAATGAATATTTGTGGCTCAAAATATTTTGTGTTGGGCTAGAATATAAATAGAACCAGGTTAGACTTTTTAAAATTAAAATTTAAGCTTTATCTGCAGACTTCATTTTTTCATTTAATACTTTTTTTCAGTGAAAAATTAGCCTCTTCTTTTGGTACTTTTTATCACTTGATAATATTAGAAGCATTAAAGCATTTTAGCAAACACAGAGAAGAATCACTGATTTCATAGACCTTATAATTCATTTCTTTCCACCTTTACTCTGTAAATAAAATCTTTTGGGTTTTTTTTTTTAAGTAGGCTAAAGATGGCAAATTTTATTTCTACTTAGAAAATGGCAAGCACAGGTGTTTGTAAGTTTAGTCTTTCACTTGTTTATTAGATAAGTCATGAATTTCTTCAAGCTGCCAGTGCTTCTCTCCAAATTTCCCTTGTATTTGCTTTGAATATACTTATTTTGTTTATATTTTATTTATACACATTGTCTACCTCTGTAAAACATAAGTTCCTTGAGGTGAGGGATTTTCATTTTTGTCTTTTTGTCCATCTTGCTCAGCACAATGAATGTCACGGAGGTACTTAATAAATGCTTTATTTAAATGGATCTCTGAAAATGGGAAGGTGTCTCTTAGAACTAAAGGTACTCCAATTACTAGATTCTTTAGCTTGTCTTCTTTCATGAATATTATTTTATAGTTTCCGATTGTACTTATCCCAAATATCCTTAAAGCCAGATTGATTCAGATAGATTCTAAATCAAAGGACACATTTCTTACTAAGTAGCTTTGGTAATATGAATTGTTGATTCTAATTACTTGTAAGGGAGAACTGAAAACACATTGAGAAAGATACAAGAGTATTTATTACAGTCCTTCTTCAGTGGACTCTTTAGGGTCTAGAGACTCTTTCAAGGAGTTGTTGAGGTCAGTGCTATTTTCAGAATAAAATTAAGATATTACTTGCTTGTTAAAATACTCCTCTCTTTTTCAACTACATATATATATATATATATATATATAGCTGTATTTTCTTCACATACTTAAGCAAAAATAACATAACATCAAATCGATTACAGAACCAGATCTCAGATTCCCAAAAGTTGTCTGTTAAACCAGTCATCAAAGAGATTTGTAAAAACATGTAAAATAATACCACTCTCCTCAATTATGTATTTTTGTTTGGGAAAGTAGTTATTTTCAATAAAAATGTGTTATATTAACATATTGCCATTTTTTAAAGAGCAAATATTTTTTAAATTTCATCAGTTTTAATTTATAATGTGATGAAATTCACTTGTTTTAACACACATAAAAATAGCTCAGGGCAGAACTCATGGGCTCAACAATTTTTAAGAGTATAAAGAAATCCTGAGATCCAAAAAGTTTGAAAACTGCAAAACTTACATATTTGGAACTCTGAGTTCTTGATTCATAGAAGAAGATGTCATTACTAACATTCAAACTATCAAGTAACTCCTGTCTCAATTTTAAGTGAGATTTAAAATACCTATACATATATATAGATTCACAGAGGTATACTTTGGAGATAACATGTGTTGAGTTCCAGATCACTGAATATCATAGTAAAATAAGTTACCCAATTTTTTAGAATTTCCAGGGCATATAAAAGTTATATTTATACTATATTATAGTCTATATAAGTGTGCAATAGTATTCTGTATTAAATATATATATATATATATATATATATATATATATATATATACACACACACACACTTTATTCTAAGAAATGCTATCACCTGAGCCTTCAGTGAGTTCTATTCTTTTTGCTGGGGAAGGTCCTGCCTCAGTGTTACTGACTGGTGACTGATCAAAGTGGTGGTTACTGAAGTAATTTCTTAACATAAGACAGCAATGAAATTTGCTCCATCAATTTACTCTTCCTTTCACTTGAATGCTTGGAGCTCATTGTAGGATTACTAATTGGCCTAATTTACTCTGTTGTTTCTCAGGGAATTAGGAGACAATGAGAGGAAGGGGGAAGGAGAGACAAAGAGAAGAGGGAAAGGAAGGGAGAGAGGGAGAGAGAGGACACATGACATCTGGTCAGTGAAGCAGTCAGAACACACATTATTGATTAAGTTCTCTCTGTCTTGCTTGGGTGCAGTTCATGGCACCCCAAAACCATCATAATAGTAACGTCAAATATCACAGATCATCATAACATTTATAATAATGATAAAAATTTTTGACATATTGTGAGAATTACCAAAAGGTAAAACAGAAACCCAGTGTGAGCACATGCCATTGGAAAAATGACATCAATAGATTTATTGGAAGCAGGATTGCCAAAACCCTTCAATTTATTAAACAAACAAACAAAAAAACCACAGTATCTGCAAAGCACAATAAACAGGGTATTCTTGTATGTATGTGTGTAGGTACATATATAAATCTTCCAAATTACAAAGGAAGGTAATTGGAAAATATGATTTAATTGTACATGTAGTTGCTTTGCAACTGTCTTTTCTGGAATATGCCTAATTATTCAAGTTATAGAGAGCCAACCTCAGAGTTATAGAGACCAGGGTTCAAGTCCCACCTCTTAAAAGTATCACTTACTTGAATTGGGTTAATCACTTGCCCTTTCAGTACTCGGTGATTTAAGGACAGTTCTCATTACTAGTACTATATAATAAGTTTGTTCCACCAACTTCCTCACATTCTCATTAAAGCACCACAAGATCTCTATGAAGTGAGTAGTATTAAAGAATTATCTTCATTTTTACAAAAAAGGAAATTGTAACTCAAAATAAGAACTATTCTAAAAACTTCAGAGATTTCAGACATTAAGCATTTGTCAGTCAGTAAACTTTAAGAACCTACTATGTATCAGACACTATGGTAGGCACTTCATATACAAAGAAAGAAAAGAAGGACCCAGCTTCAAGGAGCTCACACCTAACATACTGCTATACACAGGTAAACTAGAGGATAAATAGAAAAAAATCAACAGAAGAAGATATTAGAATTAAGAGGGGTTTTAATTAAGATTTGAATGAAGCCAGCTCATGGAGATGAGGAAGTAGAAGATTTCACGTGTGAAGGACAGATACTAGAAGTTGAGAGTTAAAAGTATTTTGTTCCAAGAAGAGCAAGGAAGCCAGTTTCACTGCATCAAAGTGAATGGGGGGAGGGGGGTTGTAAGGTGAGCCTGGCAAGGAGGGCTGGGTTATGAAGGACTTTGAATTCCAAGCAGAGGATTTTATACTTAATTCTGGGAGTTTTAAGAAACCATTGGAGTTTATTGAGAAATAGTCAATCCTAAATTCCTAAATTTGGAAAATTACTTCAGCCATTGAGTGGAAGCTAGACTGGAAACTTGTAGGGGATAAACTCATTAGCAGACTATTAACAATAGTCCAAGTACAAGGAGACAAAGGCCTGCCCTAGAGTGGTGGCAATATCAGAAAATAAAAAGGAGTAAAAGTAGGCCCTGATTAAGATATTGTATATATCAAGAGTCAAGGATAACACTAAGATTGAGAGGCTGGGGAACCAAAAGGGATAGAAGTGCCCTCAGCAATAAAAGGGAAGTTTGGAAGGAGATGGAGGGAGGGTATAGAAGTTAAAATAAGAGTTCATTCAGTCTTGAACATGGAGCATCCAATTCAAAATGTCTTATTGACATTCATTTGGAGATGTAAGTCTGGAAGTTAGGAGAGTGGTTAGGGATGTATATATCAATTTGAGAATCATCAATATAGAAATGATAATTGAATAAAGGGAGAAAGAGAAGAGGGCAAGGATAGATCCTTGAGGAACTCCTGTAGTTGGTGAATATAACTGTATTGAAAATCCAGCAATGGAGAATAAAAAAGTATAGTCAGGCTAATAGGAAAGAGAACCAGGAAAAAATAGTGTTGTTAAAACAGAGAGAGAAGAGAATATCTAGAAATATAATATTATTACAGTCCCTACCCTCAAGGAATTTCTGTTCTAACAGGAAGACAAAATATAAAAGAGTGCAAAAAAGGAGGACTGGAGAAATGATAACCCTGCTGAGAGAGTCTGTGAAGTTTGAGCATAACTAGAAGGGAATAAAGCATGGTTGGCAACCAAATGGATACCAGCAGAAGGTATTGTCAGTGGGAGAAGAGGGTTGGCATGGTAGAGAAATGATGGCAGCTGAGTCATGGTCTCAGTCTAATGAGTCAGCGTGTCTGAGAAGGAAAAGAAGATAGGAATTGAGTTCTAATTTTACTTTCATTCCTAACCCATGGTTTTCAGGATATTGAGTACTTTTTTAGTCAATACACCATTACAGTGGATTGAACCTCATTTGCTAAGACAAACACATTTGCTTAAGAAGCAGTAATACTTAATGAGACTGGCTATGTGAATTTTTAAAGAAATGTTTAACCTAATTATTAACCATGTAAAAATGATCTTCAGTTTAAGAGGATGATTGCCAAAAATAATATAGAAATATAGACTCAGAGATTCTTGCACAGAAGATGCACAGATTATGATTACAGATTGTGATTATGATTATTTATCTATTTGGTTTTGCTTGAAATCAGATCATGTTGCCTTTCAGTTTCATTATTCAAACATATGGACAGAAGGTAAAAAGAGAGCTTGAAGGGATTATCTACTTAAAAAGCATTTTATTTGAACCTAATAGATAAAGTGCCTATCTCAGAAATAGAAGCTGACTTAGAGTCAAGGTTACTTGGTTTGTACACATCCCTGATACATTTCAGTATCCTTATTCATAAAATGAAGGTACTAATATTTCAGAGTTGTGATTTTCAAAGATACGAAGTGCTATATGAATGTCATTGTTAATAATGGTGGTAGTTTTGATTATGCTAATTAAATGAACAACAAAAGATTTTAAATTTTAGGAAATTTTTTTTGTTTGTCATTTTCCAGCATTATTTAAAATTTTTTTCTTCATTTTATTGCCTGATAATGTATTTTATAATACATATGAAGCTCAATTACTGAAACCCCTAGGTGCTTGATAATTATTTTTCTTTAAAGCAAAAGGCCACAATTGTAGCTCGCTAACAATTTCCTTTCCTCCTTTGGATAGAAAAGTGAGAAATGTGGTAATCTGAATAATTCAGAGGAATTTAAATCACTTGGTAGGAAAAGGGTTTTTGTGAGATTTGTTGGAGTCAATTATTTCATCCTTGTGGTCAGTTAGTTCCCCACTGATGTAGGTTGTTGCTCCTGAGATTCATACTGTGGAGTTCATCTCTGTATTCTTCCATAAATACTTTATAGAGGATCTACTCGAAGGGCTGGACACCTTTGTCCTGCTTTTAATATTTTGGGGGGGGGGGTAATTATCTTTCTACTGTTCAGACAAATCTATTTATGGCTTTTCATATTGTAAAAGTGATCTTTCTTTTTTAGGTCTTATATTTGCCAATATGCTAAGTTTCTTATGTTTCTTTTTTTTTACTGTGGGGTTAAGACATTTTGAAATACCATTTATATGGTTTTATAATATGAAATCTAACAGCTTTGGAATCCTTCAAAAATTTTGGAGGAGTTCATTCTTAACTAGCCATGCATGGAAACAAATGAAGCTTTCCATTCTGACAATGCATGCCATGCTTAACTGTATGCAAACTGTAGCCTAATTAAGAGTCCAATCCCTTCAAATCTTTAGGACTTCACATACTAGGATGAGATTGGATTTGCGAAATTCAATAGCCTTTTCTCAGCCCTCATTTTCTCAGCCTCTCTGCAGCCTTTGATATTATTGATCACCTTCTTCTCCTTGATAATTTTCTGTTTTCAGATATCACTCTTTCATGGTTTTCTTCTTACCTGTCTGTTCTTTCTTGGTTTCTTTTGCTGGATCCTCTCCAGATTAAGCCCTCTAATTTAGGTATTCCTCAGGAAATCTTATCTCTTCCCTCTTTACTACCTCCTTTGATGATCTCATCAATTCCAGTGCATTTAATTACCATCTATATGCCAAAATTCTCCATCTTACCCATCCTTCTCTTCTGCTGACTCAGTAAACCTCCATTTTCAAACATCTTTCAGACATCTTGAACTGGATGTCCAGTAGACTTCTTAAATGCAGCACATCAAAAACAGAACTCATTATCTTCTTTTATTCTCTTTCCCCATTACTGTAGGGTACAATACTACTCTCTTCCCCAGGCCTTAGTGTCTAGGTGTTCTCTTCTACTCCTCACTAACTGAAAATAACTGCATTCCCCCATATAAAGTCAGTCCATTGCCAAGGCCTGATACTTTCCTCTTTGCAGTATATTTTCTCCCCTCTGACACTGACCACTCTCATGTAGACCTTCATCACTTCATACCTACACTCCTATGGAAATTGTTGTGATTTTTATATATTATATATTTTGTCTATTCTAACTATAAAAGTTGGAAATGAGATTGTCAACTGTTGGGAACCCTGGAGAGTAGGGTAAGAGTGAGAAATATAGCTTGACCTTTGCATCCTTTTCCTTCACCTTAGGGGCAATTGGTAGAGAAGTTGCAGAGTTAATGTTAGCCTGCTTGGTAGGCTTTCCTATCTCAGATCTCTCTGCACCCCTATACATCTTCCATTCTGTCACCAAACATCTTCCTAAAGCTGAGATCTGACTGTCACCACCAAGCCTCCTCCCCCTTCGTAAATGTCAGCAGTTCTTATCGATTCCAGGATCCAATGCAACATATGCTATTTGACCTCCAAAATCCTTCATAACCTGGCCCTATCTTACTTTCTCAGTCTTCTTGTACCTTACTCCCTGATAGGTATAATTTGATTCAGATATACCAATCTCCTGGCTGTTACATCAACAAAACATTCCCATCTCTTAGTTTGGGCATTTTTCTCTGGCTGTCTCCTGGAACAGTATGCCTGGAATATTCTCCCTCTTCTACTCTGCTTACTGACCTCCCTGCCTTCCTTTAAGTCTAAACTAAAAATCCCATCTTTTACAGGAAGTAGTTTCTAACCTCTCTTAATTCTAGTTTCTTCCCTCTGTTAATTATTCTTTTTTATCTTGTACATAGTTGCTTATGGTTTCCTCTATTAGATTGTGAGCTCCTTGAGGACTGAGACTTGTATCCTCAGTGTTGGCACATACTTAATGTTTATATGATTTTCTAATTAAGAAAGCATCTCAAAAAGACCTCTCATCTAAGCTTCACAATCGTTGCATCTACTATCAGAACAGTCTGGTCTTGCTGCTCATAATACTTGGTGCTGCCTTACTACACATGAAACAAAGTTCTGAAGTTTCTATAATTTAGCACCACCCTTGCCATCATTCTCTAGCCAAACTGATTTCTATTTGGGTTCTGTTCTGTATAGGCCATGCATTCTTGGGCTTCTGTGCTTCTTTTTCCTCAGATAAAGTCTTGGTGCTTGGAATGCTCCTTTTCCTTCTTGGACCTTTTTGAATTCCTGCTCATCTTTTGAAACCTAATTCAAAGCTTTCCAGGCCCTTAATACTTCGTTTTTTAACTCGGGTAAAAGATGCCAGCACTCTTACTTCTGAACCTGGAATGGAAAAAAAAAAGGGATCAAATTCTGAAGTCAAAGAAGCCTTCATGGGAAACTGGAAAAGAGAAAAAAAAAAAGATTTTTAGAGTTACTTTAGCTTGAATAAACTTTTTTGTATTGTTTTCTTGATTCATGTTCTGCTTGCAGAAAATAGTGGGAAATTTTGATCTTTATTTTTGTAGGAGGAATATGATTTTTTAAAATATTCATTTTATGAATGATAGAAGAAAAATAACTTTTATTAAGTGAACTATTTTCTATAGAGAAGGTGACAGTCAAATTTAAGGTTACTTGCAGATCTTGAACTCAGAAATGGAATTCCAGCATACACCCACAGAAATTTTAGAATGCCTTCTTGTTGTTTCTGCATTGCTAAAAAGGCATCCACTTATGTGGTAGGCACTGACAACAATAGTCTATTAGTAAATCTGTACATATGCCTCGATTTTATTTTCTTAGATGTACGAGATAAATATCCTAAAATTGGTTTATTGTGGAATTGGAGCACATATAAACTATTTTGGATGATCTTATGTATTAACATAACAAAATTACATTAACATAACAAAATAAGGAGTGCTAATCATAGCATAGCAGTATTTAGTAATGGAAAAGTCATCAACTTCAGTTATGAATTTATAAATCAAAATTATTTTGATCCCATCTCTTCTCCAGAAAAATGGTATTATGTGATTTGAATTGTCAAGACAGATTTACTGGTATATAAACCAACATTTGAAGTCTAAATGTTCCTTCAAATATCTATATAAGACTTGGGCTTTAAGATCTTTTCATTCATTTTACCTATCTATGAGTTACCTGGTTGACCGTTTTATCTGAAATAGAGACAAGAACCAGGAAAGTGGAGAGGGGGATGAATGTGAAAGTCCATGCTCTGAAGAAAGCTCATCAACTGCCAGAAAGACAAACCCTTTAACTCTTAAGCTTTCTTTATATATAATTTGGAAATTGTATGATGTATAAATCCCTTAAAGGCACATTAAAATAGGAAAAATGACCTGCCAACAGTTGTACTGATCACTTCCCAGGGAGAACTGATTGCAGGATATAGAAGGAACACTTGAATATAAAAACAGAGACAACTTAAAACACAGTGTTTTAGGATTATTGGGCCCAGTTGAGTACAGTTTGATGTAACTGAATTCAGAATGATACTGCTGTTCTAATATAATATAAGAATTGTTTTGTTTTTAATTATTACTATTGAGGTACCTAATCATGATCTTGTCATTAAAAAAAAAAGCATAAATTTTGTTTACTGTAAGAAGACAGAAAAGTATGTAATATATTTTTGAAATATTGATAGCCAAAAGGGTTAACAAAGTTTTTGTGGAATTAAAGCTATTTAAAACAACTCATTCTCTAAGACTATACTAATATTTGCATTTGAGAATTAAAAAGTAGAGCTCCTTATTTTAT
This sequence comes from Sarcophilus harrisii, assembly GCF_902635505.1. Classification (NCBI taxonomy): domain Eukaryota; kingdom Metazoa; phylum Chordata; class Mammalia; order Dasyuromorphia; family Dasyuridae; genus Sarcophilus; species Sarcophilus harrisii. The sequence continues at coordinate 246,092,289 of NC_045426.1, forward strand.
CACTTACCTTTACCGAAAGCTATGAAAATAAAAGACTTTCTTAAAAAAAAAAAAAAAAAAAGCAGCAATTTTCTTAAACTGTCTTGGCCATGGTATTACTAAAGTCTAGTCAAGTTAGTGTAATTTGACTTAAATGTAATGTTTTGGAATCTGGAATTTGAGAGATTTAAAACTATGCTTTTATAAAATAAATATTCTGGACTGAACTTCTGTATTTTAACATATTGATAATTGTTCACAAGGAAAGTATTAAGGGTTTTTACTTCTACTTTTTGTTCCCCCTTTAAAGGGCTTAAACCAAGCCAAAATAAAACAATCTCAGAACATAGTTCGAGTAAGATAATTTGGTCTTTTGGGTTTGAATGTCTTGGACATTAGGATTTTTGAAACTTAAAATTTCTTTTGTCTTCTATAATATATATGATATTATCTATTAGATGAGGAGGGAGGTAATTGAGATGTTCAGTATTGAGAGTTTAGATATAGAAGACCATGTTCAATCAAGCATGACTTAACTTGCCTACTAAATGTTGGACTTGTATTTCCATGACTTTGAGTTCAAATCAGCTTTCACAAACTTCAGATTGGTTCTATACAATGCTCTGAGGCCTGCCTAATAATCTTTTCTTAAGACTTAGCAATAACTTATTTTAGGATTGATTTCAGTTCTCTTCTTTTGTTATCGAGGGCTGCTATAAATGGGAGTAGATTCTCAGGCAGAACTCTGAAGTCTGATGGATCTAGGACCCAGAAACTTTGACAGAATTTAGTCAATTGGCAGAGGGAATAAGAGACAAGTTTATAAATTTTTGAAAATCTTAGGGGAAAAAGTGTGCCTGGTATGTAATGAGGAAGAGCACGTGTATGCTACCAGCACATGTGTGCCAGTTTGGGGAAGGAGGAGGAGGTAAGAGAACTTAACATTTTAGCAAGAGAACATTTTCAGGATTGGTACCACATCCAAGTACTGTAGATATATACTATACAAAAATTGGACGGCAGGTCATATGTAAAGTATTAGGGATGTACATTTAGAAAACATCTGCTTAAACATGGTTAGTCAGATTAGATAAGCTCGCCAAAGAAGTGATTAGAAAAGGGAAAATGAACTTTTTAAATTAACTAACCTAGACATAGGCAGATATTACTCTGATATATCAGATTCTTATTAGCTAAAAATAATAATAAATTTTAAAAATAGACTTTTTGTCATTGTTTTGTTTTTTGTCATTTAAAAAATTAACTGTGGGGTGCTTTCTTTTAATATGACTTTGCATCATTAATCTTTTCAAAGTGTTTTAAAAAAACAGGGTCCATCCATTCATTAACAAATTTGTGGAGCACCTTTCAGGTATTATCATAAGGTTGCTCTCTGCTGGGTTTTTTTTTTTTTTTTTTACTTTAAAATATGTAGTCTTGATTAACAATTAAATTCTCTTTTCTGAGTTTGAAAAAAAATTCTTGAATTAATCCACAAATTACAATTTTTTCTTTTTGTCTAACCAGGAACCTTTTGAGGATGGCTTTGCAAATGGAGAAGAAGGTACTCCAACCAGAGAAGCTGTAGTCACATACACTGCAGAAAGTAAAGGTGTGGTGAAGTTTGGCTGGATAAAGGGTGTTTTAGTAAGTATTTAAATAATTTTATATTTAGCAGGGTAGTTTCCCACAGGATTCACTTTAGATGCTACTTTCTCTGTGAGACTTTTTTTGATTCCTTCTAGTTATTACTCTTTCTATTGAAGTATTACTTTATAATTATGTGTACAGTATTTTTACTTTTTTACATACCTATTGTATTTCATCAGTAGGATATAAGCTTCTTCTTCACATAGGCTATTTTATTATATTTTTATGTTACTAGAATTTAACACAGTTAAATTTTCATCCAGCTATCCAGAGTTGGATTTTAGTTATTTTAGAACATTATATATGTATATCACTGGGTTCTTAAGAAAGTTTGGTGTTTTTCCCAATTTAGTTCTCTTTTGAATCCTTTAGGAAAAGACCATATCAACTTGTACCCAGGCAGTCTTTTCTATTTCTGTTATTAAAATGTAATGAGACCAAATAAATGTTTCCATCACTAAGGTAATCAGTTCATCCAGTGTTTCTTAAGTGCCTACTTTTTGTGCAGTTAAGAGGTAATATAATTTAATGAATAAAAGGTCAGGAAGACTTGAGTTAAGTGTGTTTCAGATATATTAGTTGGGTCAAGCACTTAGCCTCTCTATTAGTCCCAGGCAACACTTCAAGACTTTTAACTTCTAAATGGTCACTGATATACCATAAGATGAGGGGAATTGACACACTCAGGAGTTCCTCACACCAATGAAATCACAAATCTAGGTCAGAAATAAAAAAGTGTAATTCATTCATTCAGTGTACCAGCTTATGGCCTTAGTCACATTTCATGCCCTCAGTCTGACATTAAAAGCTATCCTTTCTAATACTCTCACCTGCTTTTGCAGTCATATTTCACATGACTTCATTTTGGCCAAATGGCCTGCCAAATTGTAACATTGCATCTTCTGCCTCCTTGTCTTTTCTCAGTTTGTTTTCAATGTCTAAAACTCTTGTTTGCCTCCATAGACTTTAACTGATTCCCACCTTATACAGTTAGTAGTTTAGTATTTTCTGTCCTTTGAAATAGCTTTACATAATTTTGTATTGTTTACTTATCTGTCTGTGTACATGTTATGCTCTCCCTAGTAGAGCATTAATAGTTTCATTTTTTTTCTTTGTACGTTCAGGACTTGCTAATGAGATGGCCATTTTGGAAGGAGTTGTTAGTGGGGTAATCTGGGATCTATGTTTAGACTCATTCTGTTTACCCTTTTTATTAGTGACGTGGATAAAGCAAAAGATGACATGCTCATCAAATTTACCAATCCAGACACAAGGCTGAGAGAGAAGACTATCATAGTAGATGAAAGAACTTAAATGCAAAATGATTTTTCCAGTTTTTACATTGTTGGACTGAATCTAATAAAGGGAATTTAAATAGAGACACATGTGGGTTCCTATATTTGGGTAAAAAGATCAATTTCACAAATATAAGCATGATTGGATAGCCATTGTTGTTTTAAAAAAAATTGAAGATTTTAGAGGACTGCAAACTCAATATGAGTTGACAGTGCTATGGTATTCCAGAAAACTGACTATGACCTTGGGGTATAGCTTCTGGGAATAGGAAGGTAATAGTCCCACTGAACTTTTCTGTCATCAACTCTCATCTGAATTACTGTGCTCAGTGCTGGTTTCCAAAGTTTAAGAAAAATACACTAATAAGCTAGAGAGTATTCACAATGGGGGCCTATAGGTCCATTTAAGCATCTTAAGTCCCTATCATATGAGAATCAGTTGAAAGAACTGTGCATATTTAGCCTAAAGAAAAGAAGATTGCAGAAAGGAAGATGGGGGTGGTTAGCTGTCTTTAGATATTTTGAAGAGATCTCAAGTAGGGGATGTATTAGATTTTTTTGTTTGTTTGTTTAATCCAACAAGACAGAAACAGGAATTGTGAGAAGTTTTAGAAACAAATTTAGGCTTTATGTCAGGAGCAACTTCCTAACACTGAGAACTCCAAAGTGGAACGGGCTGCCTTAAAAAATGGTGGTTTCCTTCTCATTGGGTGTTTTGAAGCCAAACTTGAATGTCTATTTCTGAGGTATCTTAATAATGGGAGGACCTCTGTGAATGAGGCAGATAGATGTGGTCCCTTCTGCTTTCAGATTCTGTGATTTTGAGAACCAGAGTAGATATGAATATTACTAGATAGTGTTGTTTTACCTATCCCTGTATCTTAGGATGGCTTCAAAAATCATTTTTTAAAAAGACTTCTTGAAAAGAATTATGTCAGGGGTTTATAATTTTATGTTTGAAAAATAGACACAGTGGTGAGGTAATCTATAGAAGTTAAAATCTGTGCAAGGTAAAGGAATGAGAAAAATATAATTTGATTGAACCATTTTTAGAAAGGGAAAAACAGTACCCCTTTTTATAAAGATCTTCAAAATATTTATAATTTTTTTTCTTTTTTACTTATGGCCTCTGTTAGTGACAGACATTTATATTTATGATAGGCATTTGTCTTTTGTTTTTATTTCTTGGATTCTGAGATTTTTCCTCTTTATCTGTACTAAGCTTTTATTGCAACATGTCTAATCTTTTCATTTAAAAAAAATAGCTTTATAGCAACTGATTATGAAACTGCCATTGGCTATTAGTTTTTCACTATATTTTAGATCCTGTCTGTATGTTACTCCTTTCCCAGGTACGATGTATGTTAAACATTTGGGGTGTGATGCTCTTCATCAGGCTGTCATGGATTGTGGGTCAGGCTGGGATAGGTAGGTATACCTTTATGCTGTTTTATTTAGTTGGAAATTCTTTAAGTACTGCAAAAGAATGGTATTGTGTGTTCTACTGTACTTTGTTTTGACTTTTGTGACATAAGATTAAAAAGAAAAACAGACATTTTGAATAGTGTTTTCCTTTGTATCAGTGTTCCATTAGTGATCCTTTGATAATCTTCATTCTCATGAGGGTGTTTTTTTTAGATCCATTTTTAGTTATGAAATAAATTAGAGGCTTTAATCATTTGTGTGTATTTATAGAGTTTTATGATTTATGAACTACTTTCCCTACAGACAATCCTTTGAAATAGGTAGAAGCAAGTACAGGTTTCTCCATTTTACAGTTGACCAAACTGACATTCAGTTTGTAACTTGTCCAAAATGATCTAGATAAGAAAAGGCTGAGGTTGACCTGGACAGACTATGGGACTAGCTCTCTTTCAACTTTTACCATATTTACCTTTAATCAGCTCACAGATACAAAATTCTAGATATAATCACCTGGAAGTAGAGTTTTTACTTGTTTTCTCTGCTTTAAAACTATTTTAATTAACAATTAAAACATACATTTCTTTTTTTTTTTTTAAAGGTCTGTCAGTTCTCGTTATAGCAATGGCCACTGTTGTCACAACCATCACAGGATTATCTACTTCAGCAATAGCTACCAACGGATTTGTAAGAGGAGGTAAAGTTTATCTTTTTAAAGTTCATATTTTTTTCTAGTGTTTTAAATCACTATAAAAATACTTATTTTAAAAACCACCTTTTAAGGGCAGCGAGGTGGTTCAGTGGATAGAGCACTAGCCCTGGAATCAGGAGGACTTGAATTCAAATCTGGCCTCAGACACTTAACACTTCCTAGCTGTGTGATTGAGCAAGTCACTTAACCCCAGTTGCCTCAGCAAAACAAAACAAAATAAAACAAAATTAAAAAAACCCACCTTTTAAAAATAAGTTAAAGTTATATTCTAACCTTTTTATAATATTAAATTTTTAAATTGCTATTACATATTTTAAAGGAAATAGCTACTGGATATTTTCTAATATATTACTTCTCTAAAATGATGTTTTTATGTTGGAGGCAGGGTATGTCAGAAGAGTTCTGCTATTAAACTTAAATTTTGGTAGTGTTCCTTAAACTTGATGAACTTTTTTCTGCTTTAATGTTTATATCATAGAATATATTTTCTCATTTTGAATGTTGCATATAAATTTAGCTCCTCCCATGAGACAAAGGCACCGTAAACCCATTATTGTATTTAGTTTACTCCACTTTTGTCTTTTAGATTCCTGCATATATGGATTTAGATAATCATCATAATAGATGTGAATCTGAGAAAATATTAGCAAGGCTTTTTTAAAGAGCTATTAGATCACATTTTAATATTTAGAAATGTTACTGTTTAGAAAAGTGATACAGTATTTAGGTAGGGTTCTGGGCCTAGAGTCATCCTGCATTACAATCTGGCCTCAGATACATACTGGCTGTATGACCTTGGGCAAGTCATTTAATCCTGTTTACCTTCATTTCCTCATCTATAAAATGAGCAGAAGGAAATGACAAATCATTCCTGTGTCTCTACCAGGAAAACCCCAAAAGAGTCAACACTACTAAAATAACTGAATAATAACAAATTAAAGGCAACACATAAAATAATTAACAAACAATTTCAGACTCACCAGAACTTTATTAGCCTAATTATTTTACTACTAGATCAGTAATTTTTGAGCATTATGAGAATATAAATAAATACAAGGGAGAGTCCCAACTTTCATTGTGAATACTACCTAGTTGAAGACAGATATTAACCCATGGAAATATACTAAGCAGCATGTTAAGAGCCAATTGAGTTGTATTGATAAATTTTGGTAAATACATTTTCCAAGCAGCTAATTGGCCCAGTAGATAGTGGATAGTTCAAATCTGGCCTTAGTAATTTATTGTTGGATACTGTTTGCCTCTGTTCCTCATCTGTAAAATGAGCTGGAGAAAGAAATGGTAAACTACTCCATTATCTTTGCCAAGAAAATGCCAGATGGGGTCATGAAGAGTCTGACATAACTTGAAATGACTGAACAACAGTTTTCCAATTACTCAGAAACTGAATAAACCACTGTTTAAGATGTTGCAGAAGAGATTCTTTTTCAGCTATAAGGTGGTTAGTTCAGCCTTCTCAGATAAAGCAGGATGTGAACCAGACTTTTCTTGAAGGGTGTCAGCAGTCAAATCTGGAATTACAGAATATAGACCCTCACACTGAGTTGATCCAGTTATGGAATTTATTGATAATCTATAAATCAGTTTGGTAAGCAAAGGTAATTGAGCATGCAAATCCTCTTACCACCTCATTGTGTCTTGAATCTTAATATCTGTTCTGATTCTGCAAGACTAAGAGCAAGGACAAACACTTATCAGTCCTAATAATTAGTCCTACCCAGATCTTTGCAGACAGATGCTAAGAGATCCTGGGTTAAGAATCTGGAGGGTAGGGTTAAGAGGAATAGGATTCATGAGATTTCAAATTGTAGTAAATAAAGGAAGATGAGCCTTTTACAGTTACATCAACCTTTAGTGAGCATACTTAAGCCACTTTTGAATGTGTCATTCCTTAATTGCATTAATAAGAATAAACACAGGACAGACCTAATTCCTTTGGTTTCAGATACCTAATGAATGGTCAGTTATTATTTTAATTTTAACTATTTGTGCAACATTTGTGTATCTTCTCCTCCCCCAGTACTCAATGGAATATGGAAGGCCAAGACTGTTTTTTTTGTTTTTGGTCTTTGTCTTTGTGCCTGCCTCACAGTTGCCATATAATAAGGCTTGTTGAATGAATTGTCAATATTCCTTCTTTGTGGTGGGGGGGTTAGGGTGGAATGCGGAGGGGTTGGAGTGGTGGGGGTTGGAAGCAGCCCTAACTAGTTAGATAGGCTTTGGGTAGGTGAAACAGGAAGGACATTTTAAGTGCTTAAATCACGTTCATTTGGATTTTAAACTCATTTTGTCATTGGGAAATTGAGAGAAAAGAAATTGTAGAGCAAGTTTAGGAAATCTTCACTGAAGAAGAAAAGAACACTGGAAATGCTTAAATTAGCATTTGATTAAATTTGTTTATAAACCTCTAGAAATAACAGTGTTAGAAAAGAGGTAATTATCACCACCAGTTTTCATTCATTCCTGGTGGGATACCACTGAATATTATAAAGGAAATGACAGATCTAAAGAGGCATCTGTTTATTTGGTTATCTCTTGTCCCTTTGACATGGAATCTTCATAGTCAATGTTACAATCAAAGAAATTCTGTATTTTAGGTATCTATTCTTTATGATAGTTTGGGATAAAAATGACATGACCCTTGGATTGTACTTTTTTTTTTTTTTTTTTAATTTGATCACTTTTAATTGTTTTAACTGTTGTATTTTTTATGGTTGTCTTATGTTTTTAGACACTTAATTCTGATAGCAGAAATACTGTAATGACCAATGGGCAATTATAGTATTATATTATAATTATAATGGGCAATGTAGACAGAAAAAAACTATTAAAGGAAGTGTTTCCCCGGTAGAGTTTTGCTTTTGGACTGTTTCATTGTTTTTATTTTTAATTCAAAGGACTCAATACATTTTTCAAAAGTGTTTGGCTATGTAAAAATTCAGTAGTAGTGGTTAACAGAGTATCTGTTAAGTATCAATTTGCATAAGAAAAATGAAAGTCTTTTCAATAGTATGGCATATAAATGATATAAATTGAGCAGCTAGGTGATGCAGAAGTTTTGGCCTCAGGCAATTTGTTACTAGCTGTGTGACCTTGGGCAAGTCATTTAATTTTGTTTGTCTAAATGGTTCTTTATCCATAAAAGGAATTGGAGAAGGAAATGGCAAAACCCCTCCAGTATCTTTGCCAAAAAACTCTACATGGCATCATGAAGAGTACTACATGATTGAAAAACAGCTAAAATCAATGGCACACTAAAATTTTATTTAGCAAATTAAAATTGACTAGGACTTTTGTTGTGTTTTCTATTTGTGATAGGAAGGTTATAGTGTCATTTGATCTGACTTCTTCTATCTATTACATGGAGTTTTTTCTCCAAATTCTGTGTTTAAGCAAAGCATTTTAAATCATATTTCACTTTGAATTTTTAATACTCATTTGATTCCTTGAAATATTTCCATTGTCTTAGTTCTCATGAAACTAAGTATGTATTTTGTATTAATTTTATACGTTGTTCTCCTTTCCCGAAGAGAATATAAGCTGCTTGAGGATAGCAAATGTTTGATTTTGGTTTTAATCCCCAGAATCTAGCTTACTAGACTCATTGTGTCCAAAACATAACTCATCTTTCTTTCTAAACTCTATCCTCTTGAATATTCTTTATTATTAACTTCCCTTGCTTACTCCACTTATCCAGTTTCCAGGTGCTGTCATTTTTTCCCCCTCTACAGTATCTCTAGCATAAATCCCCGCTTTTTTCCCACATACCTAACCACTTCATAAGTCAGCCTTCATCACTTTCACCTGGACAATTGCAATTCAATTAATGTCTCTTTTAAAAAGACATCACATGCAAGTCTGCATGTTGTCTGCCCTCCACCCCATTAGACAAACAACCATATACAAATTGTCTATATGGGATAAATTGAAGATTTTTCCAAGGGGAAGGCACTGAGATTAGGAAGCCTTTTTGTAATTAAGATTTGAAGGAAGCCAGACTGTTCAGGAAGGAGAGATGAAGAAGAAGAGAAAGTTTCATGTTTGGGGGAGACAGCCTGTGACAATGTGTAGTCAAGAGATAAAGTATCATACTGTCATGACGTTATATTCATTTTAATTTCAAAAGTTGTTAGTGTTTCAGAAATGATGGAAGAACTCCAAACCAGATTCCTGATGAAGGAACATCAAAGTTGTCTTGATTTTAAAGGACTTGTTTAGTTGTCAAGGATACTTCAGCAGTCTCCTCAATCTAACTTCCACTTATCCAGGACCAACTTCTTTTCTCCATTTACAAGGTTTCAGTCTTTTTAAATTCTTACCTAAGCTTTTGCAGTTGCTTTCCTCATTGTAATCAGTAGTCTGTCACAACTTCATGAAACTTATGTGAAAACTAGGTTTATTATAAGAAAATGAATACGCATGTGGAATCCAGAGAGATCACAGTTCATATGAAAGTTTGCATATTTAAGATAGCGAACAGAGGGAGGAGGAGGAACCAAACTCAATCTAAAGGGTCATGACATGAGGATAAAAGTATAGTAAAGGTGAGAAAAGGATGAAACCCATTCTGAAAAGAAGAAGCTAGGTGATAGCAAAAGCCACATTCTTAGATCTGCTAGCAGATCTCTTAGATCTGCTAGAAATATGAAGAGAGGATGGTCTGCATATCTGCGGGACCCAGCTGCACAAGTAAATTTCACAGCCTGGCACAGACTGGCTGGCATCTGTTTTTAACTCCCAAGAACACACAAAGAATCTGGATAACAAATATATATATCAATGGGAAGAGTAGGAGGGGGGGATAGGGTTGGATTTCATCATTGACACATTCAGGACCTCACGCACATGTTCTGGGTCCAGTATTTCTGGAATATATGAAGATTCAAAAAAAACAAGTTTGAGGAATCTTTTAATAGTCCTCAACATTCCGCCCTTGTTGCTCAAAGGTGACTGCTGGGTACATTGATGACCATGGGGAACACAGTGAGTAAAACAGTAGTGTCTGATACTCCCTGAGATAGCCCCAATTACAAAGTGGGATCAGAAGGATCAGAACAATTAAGAGAACACAGTACAAGCCATAGTAAGAATGACCAAAATTAGGGATTAATTTGAAGGGGAAAACATCATCAAATTATTCAAAAGAACTTACTCTTAGTATCTAGATATAGAAAATAAAAGCAAAAGAGGGGGTACAGTAATAGATATCAATAATAACAAACATTAAGTCTCCCTGTAGCTTAGTAATCCTTTCCAATATCCATTCAGTCAATTCAGTTCATCCTGGATCTTATACATCCCATGCAGTCATCTGGTTCCTAGCATATCTTTCCTTGCAGCAATCTGGAAAAATCGTGTCCTTAAGGACACAGATTGGATTGGATTTTCTATTCTGGTTCCAATTACTTGTAGAGATTTCTCATTTGTTCCTCTTAGAATCCCTAACAAAAGAGGTCTTAATACAAGTTGGCACAAACTTTCAAAATTTACTCTTCCAATAACAAGTCTGTATTGTGAAAACCAGTTCAAACCTTGAAGTTCTCATTTAATCAGTAACAACTAAAAAAGAGAACACTAAAAATAGGAAGCCAGAATTTACTTGAAACTTAATTAGAATTTAAGTTACAATTTTTCTGTCTTAAACACTGTTCATAAGCATTACATTAATATATGTAAGATAGCCAAATAATAATTAAACATTTTAAATACCTCAGAAGGCAGAATTTTCAAAACCTTCCTAATTACAAATATATTCATTTGATCTTGTTGCTTATTCAAAATTTTTACTCAAACCTTTTTTAACTTTATTATATTTACCAATTAAATGTTAAGTATTTTGGAACACCAAATTTAAATAACATTTGTTTTAAATTAAATCTGATCCAATTCAGTTATCCAATATTCCCACCCCACCCTTTAGGAGGAGCAGAGACAGATAAAGATTTTCATCCTCACACAATAACGTAGGTTATAAAACATTTTTTTGCAAGAAGATGACCTATAATACACAAATGAAGTCATAAAAAAGAAATCAGTCACCAAATTAACATCAATTATAGCAAAAGACTTGGGATGACACAAGCAATCAAGTTCAAAATAGTGTATATCAAATAAGTTATTTATAATAAAACATGTTTGTATTATAGGACATGTTTAACAAACATATTATTTCCACATTTGTTATAAACTTGAATAAAATTGGTTTTTCCATTAATTACACAAAAAATTCTCTAAGTTATTTGCCTCTTAAGAAAACTGATTGCACTAAAATGGAAAAATTAATAGAGTAAAAAAATTTAAAAATTAATAAAATAACAACTAGGTCCCACAAAATAATTATATTAATACCCTAATATTATAATATTAATACCCTATTTCAAAATATTTAAGAACCTTATTTTATAGAGAAATATATATCTAATAACAGGTAGATGACTAGATCAAATACTCATTTACCAAGTTGTTTAGAATATAGAAAGGAATATAATTCTAATCTGAATAGCTCAGTTCTTAATACATGTGCATTTTATTATAGTAGCTCAGATGTGATGTATCTTAGACTTAATCCAGAGGATAATGATAAACATTGTGTTTGTATGTATATTCGTTTCACAAACTTCTTTTACTTTTGTCCATTTATGAACAATTTCAGGGATTATTAACAAATGAGTATGTAAACATTAGCAGGTAGATAACACGCCTGAGTACTAATTTATCTAGTTGTTTGGAATATGAAATGCCCATAACTCTGATCTCAGCTGGTTGTGTTTCTCTACTCCTTTTAAAAGTGGGTCTTTTTCAAAACGCTATCTTATCTGTTAATCTTTTTTTCTCTGATGTCTCAAGATAATCTCCATCCCCATGATTTCAAATTAAATCCCTAGTCTAGACCTTCTCCCCCAAGATGTAAACTTCCATTCCCAACAACTTATTAAATTTTTATGTATTCTTTAAACAATAAAAATGTTGTCCTAGTTCTACCTAACCCCAAAAATGGTTCTGCATCCTTTGGATGTTGTTGTCTCAGGACTACAGGGATGATGGGAAGGGGCCTGCTATTTCCTATTTTCACTATAGAAAATTAGATAATGCTAATATTTGGACTACCTACCTTACAAAACTTTTGTGATATTTAAATATGATAAGTTATTTAAAATGTATTATGAACAATAAAATGAATAAATATCAGCAATTTCTGTCAATGCTTCATTATTCTTCTAGTAACTGAAATTTGAACTTTTAAGTCCTATTTTATCCTCCTAATGATACTAGAATTCAGATCTTTTATTTTTGATTTGCATATTGAGTCTTTGAGACAGTTAACAAATCTTTGATATCATTCTCTTCTGAATCTCTCCTTCTTAATCTCACTGACACCATCCAAGGTGAGATTTTCGCTATTTGTGCAGAATACTGTGCAATTGTACAGTGCAGCCAGATGGCACAGTAGGTAAAGTGCTGGGCCTATAGTCAGAAATATCTTGGTCAAGTCCAACATTATCTGCTTACTAGCTGGATACCCTTGGACAAGTTATTTAGCAAAAAGTCTTTGTCTCAGTTTCTGTCTCAGTTTCCTCTTCTCTAATAGTTACTTACCTCCCAGAGTGGTTGTAAGGATCCAATGAGATATTTGTAAAGCTCTCTGCAAAACTGAAAGCACCATTTACATCCTAGCTATTATTGTTATTATTAGGATTGTTTTAATAGGGTTTAAACTAATTGCCCCCTGCCTCTACCAGTGACAGAGTAATCTCTATGAAGCAACTGACTCCTTTTTTCTTACCATTGCCTGCAGAGTTTAAATTCAGAAGCTCTGTTTTGGTTTCAGCTAGCCTTAGTATTTGTCCCTCTTCTCTTCCCTCCCTGTTTTCTTTTTGCAACTATCTATGTATTAAAATCCTACTGGTACTGTAAAGAGCTAGATTAAGTGGCATTTTCTAAGAAAAGTCTGGCCTAGACTTTTATTTTGATGAATGAACTTTATTTACTCATTATTAAGTGCTTCTACATACCAGAAACTTTACTAATTATCAGAGATAGAAAGAAAGGAAAGATAGTTTCTGTTCCAAAGGAGCTCACAATCTAATGATATAAACAACATGAAATAACTATGTACAGAAAAATATGTACATGATAAAATGGAAATAATCAGTAGAGGCAAGGCACCAACATTAAGGGAGAGGAAGGATCAAGAAAAGTTTCTTGTAGAAGATGGATTTTACTTGGAACCTGAAGGAAATCAGAAAAAGCCATAAAGCAATAATGAAAAGGGAAAGTATTTCAAGCATGAAAAATGAACAATGAAAATGCCCAGGGTCTGGAAATGGATTGTCTTATTCAGGAACAGTAAGGAGTCCAAAACCACTGAATAGATTTGGGGGTAAAGGGAGGAGAAGTTAAGTGTAAGAAGACTTGAAAGGTAGGAGAGGGTTGGGTTATAAAGAGCTTTGAATACAGTGCCAAACAGATGATTTTCAGTTGACCATTCATCTGTACATTATAATCTTTGCAAGGTATTTTCCATCTTTCGCCTAAATTTATCAAGTATTGTGATGACAAACACTTAATTATGGATCTTATTTAGGGAACCCTGCAGTGTTGTGAAGTTTGGTGAAATTAGCATGTTTTCACACAAAGAACACCACCATCTATAAAAAGTCTCTCTTCCCTTTTGGATTCTGCATTGAACGTGATCCAATATATTGATGTTTTTGGAAAATGTACCTCCTTGTTGTTTATATTTTGCTTGTTATTAATGATCAGAGGATTATTGAATCAACTTATATTACATCTTGCAAGGTAACAGTATATGATTTTGACACATATGAGAGACAGTATTCATCTTAATTTAAATCCTTGTTAAATCCTAATATGTAATATGTATACTGAAGAATGAGGAAGAATGGGCAGTTCAGATAGAAAAGAGAAATCACATGGGTTAGAAAGAAGGCTATTACTTATTACTTTTAAGCATTGTAAGAACATGCAAGAGAATTTGATGATATTTATTTTGTTATTGAAGCCTAAATAATAGCGCAACTTTTCAACCAAGCCACCCATTTCAACTCTCAAAAATAATTACACTTCTTAGAATTATAGCATAGGAAACAAAGTGATAGAAAAGACAGTTGCAGGATGTATCTGCCATTTGCAATGTGAAATAATTTCAGTGTGCCATACCAACCCGTTCCTAATGTTGCTTTATTTGTCATGGAGTTGCATGCCATCTACCAAAGAAAGAGAAGGATAAAGAAGTAATTTGTGGGACACATGCTGCTACTTGCCATTTTATTTCATGGTGAACTAGTTAAATTATCAGAGTTACTTCAAAAAGTAATAAACTTATTTCTCATTTTCCTACCCTCCCTCCAGTTTTCTTGAATACTACTTTAAAATTTTAGTTTAGAAGAAAAAGTAATAATGATTTTCTAGCTTATATATTTAAAATATTTTAGAATAAATTTTGGAATAGCAGATAAGGATAAGGAATATCCTTATAAATAAAAATAAGAAAATTGAAGCCTTAGAAAGAAAAAGTGATGTGCCTAAAGTCCTAAGTGTGGGAAGAGGCAAAGCCAAAAGATAAACCAACTTACCTGACCAGCCTGGTTTGTCACCCACAAAGGATAACTAAAAAGGCTGAGATTTAGAGAGCTAAATAACTTTCAGGGTTACTCAACTGCACAGCAGTGCCATGCTCAATTTCCTAGTGCCAAGTTTAGGGCTCATTATTAGAGAAAGGGAATGGGACATCTTGCGAAAGAAGATGGGGTTTGGAATCACAAGAGACAGAGTTTGAATTCCACATGTATGTCCCCTGGGCAAATCACCCCTAAGGCACAGTTTTTCCATCCAACAGCACTTACCTCACCGAGCTGTTAAAAAGACCAAATGAGATAATGTAAATAAAATGCTTTGTAAGTTCAGAGTGCTATAAAGTTAGGAATTATTGTTCATTACATATGATATTTTGGTATCATTAATATTTAAAACCCTAAGAAAAACATTAAATCAATTTTTTCCTATTTAATTTAGATATAACTATGTTTTTCTCTCCCCCCCCCCCAATCCCTCTTATACTATAATCACTATTTAGAGGTAATAAAAATCATTCTACAAAGTTTATTAAAAACTCGAGTCAAAGTTGTAACAGAAAAATAAGGAGAATGGTAAATAAACTGAATTGGAACACAGTGATAATCCCCTTGCATATGCCAGTATTTTCATGTTGTAAATACGTGTCTAAAGATTAACATGAGAAAAAACCTTGTTAAGTTACCAATTGACAACAATCTTCTATTTTATCTTATGCATAACCTAATTTCTCTCTCCAATAGCTTTGTTATTATCAGGGCTTTTCTTTGATCAGTAGGTCTAACTTTGTAAACAGGGTACTCCATCACATCTATTCCTCTCTATGCCTCTTGATTACCCTGAGAGTTTCATTGGAGTTTTAAGTATTTTAAATAAAACGCTCCATGCATCTTAAAGTGGGTAGAGAGAACAGTATGTGGACCTGGGCTGTGATATTGCAGAGTGTTTTTTTTTTCTTTAGTATTATATTGTTTTGCTTTTGCTTCACAATTCTTGATATTTTTATTTGCTGAATATCTTAGATTTTGATGATGAAACCATAATAGTTATGTTGGATTATTGAAAAAATATAACTGGTAAAATATTTGAATAACTTTTATAATATTGAAGATAATTAGCCAATAATTTCCTTGACTTATAGTGCATGTGGCCATAAAGACTTTAATTTTCTCTCTTTAAAATGGCATTTCACTATTATGCATAGAAAGGCTTTATTTCATGATAAGCTTTAAGGAGTTGTAAATTTCAAAATATCTGCTGATGATAATTTTCCTTAAGAAATAAAAATAGAAACTAATAATGAATGGGCAAAAAAACCCCAACAGCAACAACCAGAAGCCATTTTACAGGTGCTTATAAAATTAAAACTGCCAAATAATGTTTTTCAGAAAAGGCAATGGGATTTGTTTGTTTTTATATTTCTTTTGTTAATATTTGGTTGTCAAATTACCTAAAAATACCTCTATGATTTAAAATTGCACAGAAAACATAATAACATTCAGGAAGCTGAATAACAAACATCTTATGCACTCTTATCAAAATAAGATTTAAAAATTAATTATTTATTGGTGAATAGGTTAAATTTACTCTGTGTGTCATGAGCTTAATGAAGGGATATATTATAAATAATCTTAATTGGCTCCTTTTTCTTTATACTAAGGATAGTATAAGAGGAAGTAGGAAATTAATTTCAGCAAGATAGTTTTATATTGAATGGAGGGATAAATTATTGGCTGTGAAAATTGTTGATTACTTAAATTTGTTATCAAATAAATTACTTGTTTTCTTTCTCTGAATAAATGTTTCCCCAAAGGATAAAGATTTCAAATCTGTGTTGTATGATCATTATTTCTGAGCCCTGTATTTATAATAGCACTTATAATTCCCACTACATAGAGTGGTGAAAATCAAAAGATATTTCAACAAGCATTTAATTAAACAACCACTTATTAAAATTGCAACTAATTTGCACAATGTGTATTCATTGTAATGTAAAACTTTAGGAAACTATAAAGTGCTATGTAAATGTAAACTTGCTTTCATTCATTCTAACCTATTTTTTCTCTCTTTAGGGGGAGCATACTATTTAATATCTCGAAGTTTGGGACCAGAATTTGGTGGTGCAATAGGACTAATCTTCGCTTTTGCTAATGCTGTTGCAGTGGCTATGTATGTAGTTGGATTTGCAGAAACAGTTGTAGAGTTGCTTAAGGTAATTTGGTTTTCAAGTTGTTTCTTTGGTAACAATTTCATTCTTATTTATATCAAATCATATTTTAACTAGAATAGTTGACCCAATGTCTACAATCTAAAATTTTTGGAATTTAAAATCTGAATTCCCAAGCAGAAGGCAAGTAGGTAATATAATAGATGAATTCCACTGGAGTCAGTAAAGATCTAGAATCCTTCCTTAGACACTTAGTAGTTTTGTCATCCTGGAAAAGTAATTTGAAGTCTTTCTGCCTCTGTTTCTTTACCAAAAGAATAGGAATAGTAATAGCACCTACCTCACTAGGTTGTAGAGATAGAAGGAGAAAAATGTAAAGAACTTTATAAATCTTAAAGCACTACATAAATGTTAGCTATGATGATGATAAAGTTGAACAGCTTTTCCAGTTGCCTACTGTAACTATACTCCTAATTTATTTTATTGCCTTGTTATATTTAAAGTTTTTATCATTTTGTAATAGCAAATATAAACACTGGTGTTTATAATATCCTAAAGAATATCTAATTATTTTAAATGATAGCATAGCATTGCTTTTAGATTTTAATACTTATTTTTAAAATTTAACAAATCACCTCACGTCATGTTGAAAAAATAGAACATTTTAGTTTCACAAAGGCTAAAAATATTATTCATCCTAGCATATTATTGTTTCCATATGCTGGCCATTCATCTATTTATGAATATACTTATTTTTCAGTTATTTATAGCAAATTCCTATTCCAACTAGAAAGTTATAATAACCAAATTTTCAGCATTCAACTTTTTAAATTAATTTTTTTTAAAGAACAAGCATTTATTTTTATCTCCCATGCCATATATACCCTCCTATTCTCAGGGAAACAAAACAAACTCTTGTAACATATGCAGAGTCATGCAAAACATATTCTCTTTGGCCATATCCAAAACTGCCTCATTTTGTATGTTTATTTTATCACTTCTGTGTCAAGAGTTAAGTAAAATATTCTTTCTCCTTGATCTTCTTGAATCATAGTTTTTTGTTGAATTGATCAGAGTTCTTAAATCTTTCAAAATTATTCAGTTACAATTCACCATTCAGCTTATGTGAAAGTGAGAAGTGATAAGTGAATACATACCAAGAATTTATTTTTCAAATTCAAAAAATTTGAATTTTGTACACACACACGAGAATAAGAGACTTTGTTGTCCAGTACCCAGCCATTCTGTTTTAAATGGAATACTACAGTTTGACTTCTAGACATGAAAATACAGCTCTTGAAATCATTCAAATCATAGAAAAATTTAGAGATTTGTTAAAAATAGAGGTATATTATGCTAGATTAATACAGCATTATAAAATTGTTTCATTAAAAATATTTTATGATTATCTTTTGTGTTAAGTTCTTAATATGTTTTTGCATTGAATTTTAAATAAGTTAATCTCCATTCTAGCCAATCTTTCATATTAATATTAAATGAATGTTACTATTATATATGATCTTTTTATAGGAGCATTCTATACTCATGGTGGATGAAATCAATGATATCAGAATTATTGGAGCCATTACAGTGGTATTACTTTTGGGTATCTCAGTAGCTGGAATGGAATGGGAAGCAAAAGTAAGCAATTATATGTGAAAACAAACAACACATATATTTCTTCTAATGGGTTCCATTGATGTGTTTTATATCTGTGTGTGTATATGTGTGTAGTATATATATATATATATATTATGTATATGTATATATACATACATATGTAGATAGGCAAATTGTTATATATGGTTGTTTTTTTATTTGGCAAGACTACCAAAGGTGAAAGTACCTCAGGACATTTGAGTGCTTTCGCAGCATTACTGTCATACTTGGTATCACTCCCTGCTGGTGTTTTCCCATTCCTCTCACCATCACTAACCTCTGTCACATCCCTTCTCTAGTTCTGGGTTTCCCTTATCCATTTCTCCTATGGGGTAGACTGACTCTCTTTATTCTCTTTTGTTCTTCAGCTGCCTCTTTAATAAGAATAGAACTCTAATAAGAGGCAGGGATTTCCCTCAGATGCAGGAGAATTTGGATTTCAGTCCTATCTAACATAATACTGTCTATGAGGCCAACTTCTCAGCTTCTGCAGGCAATTTCTTAAGATTATAAATTGCAGAAGAGTTGTTGGTCTTCATTGGTAAAGGGATTCTTTAGTCCTCTTTTTTTCCCCTAAAACCTGAACCCCTCTAATACTGTAATCAACTACTAAACATATCATATATAGACAACTTTACAAAATACAATGAAAACTTTAGTCTTATATGCAAATGTAGAGGCAGTTAAGATCGTTAGTTCTCATTCCTTTGATCACCTGTTTTTTTTCTTGTAGTTCTCACCTAAAGTCAGTCAGTTCTCATTCTGCTGAGCTGAATGCTTATTGAAACTCTTAGCTTGAGATAGTTTATATAGTGGCAAAGCTTATCATTTTCTTGGCTTTTCTACAGTCCAGTTCTGGATCTTTACCTCCTGTCCTGTAGAAAACATTTCTCATCTGGACCCCTAAATATCCATTCCATTTTCATCTTCAATACTCATAGCTACTTCTTTGAAACCATCATGAGTCCAAATTGGTCACCTGAATAATAAGAATTTGTCTTTTTTCCTATTTGACCTACAAAGATTCCTCCTTTGGGTCTCAGGTTATTTAGCATTGGCCTTTAAAAATCTCATCTTTTATTATTTCGCATTTAATGTTCTTCTCTTTTGGTGAAGTATACGTGCTTTATTTTTTATTCTAGTATCTAAGTCTACCTCTTTTCAGAATCTGTAGTCCCGTTTGCTTTTGTTTTGAAGGCATTGCCAAAATGTTGTGATATGGGGTTTTTTGGGGGGGAGGGGAGATTCTTGATTGATTGCTGCAAAAACTCATCCTTTTGATTAAGCTTCCCATTAAATTCTTGTACCTATCAAAACTAACCAGTTCAATCTACTTTCCGAGGTATTCTTTTTTTTAGATCTTTTTCTCTTCCCCCATTTTGTAGAATCTGTTTCTTAATTTCACATATGATAATAGTTTCACCAATTATATTGTGTCCTCCATAAGATATTAGTATATGTTCCAATTGAACATAATAATTACATCCTCCCTCTCCCATGTTTTGGGTAATAATATTCAAATCAGTGACAATGGATAAGTGATATTTCTTATGAATGTATATATTGTTATTTTAAATAATAGATGAGAAAAACTGATTAGTCACTCTACTATCTAGGCTAGAAAAGCAAGCTACAGTTATTTTCTACCACTTCTAAAATTTTTAAAACCAAAGACCTTGCTACTCTCAACTAGGGGAAATGGTGAAATTAATAGGGAAATTGTGGTAAAGTAAAAAATCAGCTTGAAGAAATTAAGTGGAGGACAGGACTAATTTTATTTTACATACTTACAAATGTCTAATGAAATTGAAAGATGGTATATAAACTAAGTTTCTTAGTATCCACAAAGCCATTGCCAAACCACTCATTTCCTAGTTCAACAATAAACATTGATTCTTTTCACACTTTACTAGAAGCAATAAATGTTTTCTGTCCCCCTCAATTGCCAAAATAATTTGGAAATGACTGAGAAAGAGGAAGGGATCTTAAATAAATGTCTCTGTCTTTGAAAAGTTTCATATTAATTTATATTAGTGCCTTCTCAAGCTTTACTTCCTTTCCCCACCCTTTCCTTTTACTTCATCCTTTTTTTTTTTTTTAACACCAGTACCTTTTCAACTATTCACATGTTTCTATCTTATTCCATTTGTAAATAATGTACCGTTTGTGCCCATAATTCTATCTTGCCAGAATAATTATACATAGAAGATTGAGGAAATGTATGGCAAGTATTTATCAACATTGGATAGTAAAGAAGTCCATATAAGAATTGTTTGGAATTTGCATCACTTTTTTTACCTGTAGGAAGTGTATATACTTTCCATAAAAGGGAAACTATATGAGAAAGTTCTTTAACAAATGGGCTTTGCCCTGGATTAGCTTATTTATTTTCATATTGCTACTGGCAAGATATTAAACATGGAGAGTAGAAGCAAATTTTCTTCTAGAAATCTACTGAACACTTTTGTATGATCTTTTGTCCTATCTAGACTGTTACATTTCATAACTACTGTTTAGGCAAAAATTAATTTTTAGCAAATTGTGGATGCTTTGTAATGATTAACTATGTACACAAAAATGATAATTTATTCTGTATTTTAATGACAATATTTAAAATTACAGGCGCAGATTGTTCTTTTGGTGATATTACTACTAGCCATCGTTGATTTTGTCATCGGAACATTTATCCCATTGGAAAGCAAGAAGCCTAAAGGTTTTTTTAGTTATCAAAGTAAGTTAAAAAAAAAAAAGTATCAAATTTTAGTATAAGATAAAATTATTAGTACATTTTAAAGAATTTTGATAATGTATCAAAGAGGTAGGTAGTTTTGTTTTATGTTCATTTAATTCATTTTGGATCTCTCTATGTAGTACAATAGAATTTAGTTGTATTTGTTTTTATAATTATTCATTTTTTTATCAAAAAGTGACAGAATTTAAGATATGTGTAAGAATTTTTCAGAATTTCATTTCCTACCTATCTTGCTTTTGAAAGGAGAAAAATTTATAGAATTTTCACTTTTGTATTGAATTGGTTATAATATGATTTGTTTTAAATTTTTTGGCTTATATTTCTACGTATTTCAAATTGTGAAGGCAAGTAAAATAGTTTTTTCTAACTTTTAAATAAAACAAAAGCTTCTTTATCTAATTTCAGTTTTCATCTAATATATTCCTTTATGGTACTGTTAGATTTCTTATTTTGTTCTATTCTCTCTCCCCCCCAAAAAACCCCTAAAATTTCTAATTGCATCTTTCCCTGCAATTACTTGATTATAAAGATGTGGCTAAATTCTTACTATTTCTTACATTATACAACTATGTACAAAAAAATGTGAAATAAAAAATAAGACCACTTAACCCCATAAGTGAAGCCGATGAGATAAGAACATTGTGAAGGTAATGTGGACTTAGAGTCAGGAAAATCTGGTTCAAATATTGCTTCAGATTGTGTAACTGTGTAACACTTTGCTAGAGATTTGAATTCAGTGGACTATAAGAGTTTTTCCAGCTCTTATTATACGAATCATGAAGATTGCAGAAGAACTTGTTCCTTTAATTCAAGCCATTTCTTGACTTGTCCATAGTAATTCTGATTACAGTCACATCCAAGCCCGATAAGCACAAAATTGGGACAGCATTCTCTTCAGAAAAGATTTGAAGTTTTCTTTGCAAGCTACAGGGTTATAAAGAAAGCCGCCTTTTTCACTTGTTTTTTGGAAAGAAGGAGCTGATTCCTAGTACCCCTACTATTTGTAACACTACATTATTATATGTAGTTTCACTTGTTATTTGAACAGTGTTTATTGCGCTGACCCCTTTCCCGCTAAAACATTGCTGTCAAGATTATTCTGGCTTCTAGATTTGAGGTCATAATATTTTAAAAAATAAAACATAAGGCTATGTTTAGAATGGAGCAAGAAAAGACAGGAGAAGGAAAAGCTCCATAGAGATTTAAACTTGTATGATCCAAAGGATGTAGAGCAAGCCTGATTTTAGGTGATTACCATTCTCATTAGGTCTTGAGATCTATCTTTTTGTAAAATATACATCTTTTTTTTCTACCTGAACCCATACATAATAAAGTTTTTTTCATGTATTTGGAACAAAATACATTGTATGTTTTTGTTATTATATATTTGGCTCTTTGATGAATGCTAGCAAAAATGTGCCTATGGTTCTTAGAAATGTGTCACAGTGTAAAATGGGGATCTGTCCATCATTTTGATTCTAAACTCTCCTATTCCTCCCTTCCCTCCTTGTACCTTTTCCTCAGTTATAGAAAATATTCTAATTATATTTATTTCATTATAATGATCCGGTTTTGTCATTAAAGAACCACTTTGTATACTGGCATAAACCATATATGCTAAATTTTTAACCTATGTATATCATGAATTAAATATGATTCTTCTAAGATTCTTCTTCAATACAAACTGAAAAATCTCTGTCCATTGACAGGTGAAATATTTACAGAAAATTTTGGACCAGATTTTCGAGATGAAGAGAGTTTTTTTTCTGTATTTGCTATCTTTTTCCCTGCTGCAACTGGTATTCTAGCAGGGGCAAATATCTCAGGTGATCTTGCGGTAAGTCACAAATTAGGATATCATTTACATGAAAAATACTTTTTCCCTTTATTGTTAATAATTTTAATATGGTTTCTTTCAGGATCCTCAATCAGCTATACCCAAAGGAACGTTGTTAGCCATTTTAATTACTACTCTGGTTTACATAGGAATTGCAGTATCTGTAGGTAAAAACCCTTTATTTTTAAATTAATAAATTTCAACTAGAAACTTCTTATGTTTACAATGTAATGATATTCATGACATGCGTAGCTACGAATCAACAAGCAATTTAAGCTCCAGGTAGAGTGCAAGATACTGTGCTAATCACTGGGATATCAAGGCAAAATTGAAATAGTCTTTGTTTTTAATTTGTATCCACTTGGGGAGACAACATACACATTTTTAACTTTGAGGTTTTTGGGGAGGGGGCACAGATAAGGGAATGCTAGTAGTAGTAACAGGAAAAGTCTCATGTAGGAGGGTAGTACAAACTGATCTTTGAAGAAAACTGGTTTTCAGAATTGGATTAATTTAAAAGTTTAAATCATCCAGTGATGATTAAAAACCAGTGAAAGTATGGTTTGAAATTGAACATTATTATCTATAACTATAAATAACCTTTTAAATTAAAAGAATATGAAAAATCCTGCTACAGTTCTTCCAGTTATATAAACCTGTTGAAAACATCACATGCTCTGTTTTATTAATTCTTAGCAAAGAATCTGTCCACAAATAAATAAAGGCTTAGAGTTTCCTTTTAAAAAAAAAAAAAGGAAAGAAAGAAATTTTAGTATCTTCAATCAGTTTTCTTTAAAATACAGATTTTTGGCCAGCATTCAAGTTATGTTGTGCTGCTTCTTTGGATTTGTACAAGAAACAAATGGGTCTGAAGCTTAGCTCTGCTTCTTGTTTTGGGGGACATCAGTGTACTCATCTATAAGTAGGTGACTAAAGTAGGTGATTTCTATGTCCTTTCTACTTCTAAGATCCCTTGACTTAATCTGCTAGAAATAAGAAGCACATCTCTCCTATGTATTCTTAATAGGTAATTAGCAATAATGTAGTAAACATGACAATAAAGAATGTTTAAAAAAAGAATCATATGTGGGATTTGTTATGTTTCCATCGTGGTCTATGGCAAGGGGAGTATTATTTTCAGATAAAACTAGAGGTGAGGTCTAAGGATGGAGAAACTCTGGTTCATAACTTGCATCTAGCTTTCACCATAATTCCATTTTGCTTAGCATAGGTATGAAGGGATTACAATTAAAACTTAGGACCAGGCTGACTTATTCAGAGCAGTGTCTCCAAAGTAACATCTGACACATATGATACCTGAAGTTTTATAATATGTTTTACATCTGTATGATCACCTCTGATTCTCACAAAGGAGGACCTGTGGACACATATGATAGGCATTCCAATTCTTACTGTCTCCAAGTCACATTTAAGAATTATGAGATCCAAAAGAGGTTAAATGATATGATCTAACAGCTCAGTTAAAAAAAGGGAGACAGACTTCAAATGCAGGTCTCCCCTGACTTGAGCCCAACACCCTTTGATGATATCGTGATACCTCTTTAAAAAAGGTTTGATAAGAAAATTTCAGAACTATGAACAGTTCCTAAAACAAGTGTGAAAAAGTTCTTTTAATATTAGATTCAAGGGCCTCTTGTTCCATGAAGTCTTTTTCTGATCTTTTGTTATTGTTAACGTTTTTTCCCTCCTCAGATCATTTTGTATTTTTTTTTTTTATCTATTGGATTACCTCACTTGAATCTAAGCTTCTTGAGGGGCAGGTATTCTTTTTGATCTTTCTACTACACTTGGGATAGTATCTTACACTTAGTGTAGGTACTTACAAAATTAAATATTTATAGTAAGAAAATTTAACTAAATTGCCTATTCTTATATACAAGGTGTTATTTGTGTTTCAGGTTCCTGTGTTGTTCGGGATGCTACTGGGAATATCAATGATACTATCACTATGGAGCTAACAAACTGCACTTCTGCAGCCTGCAAATTAAATTTTGATTTTTCATCATGTGAAACCACAGATTGTGACTATGGCTTGATGAACAATTTCCAGGTGAGTGTAGCCTTTGTGTTTCAGTAACAGGTAAACAATCTTAGCAGTATTTAACAAAACCAGGACTACAACTTTTCATGTAAATCCCTTTCGCTCCACTTATATAACCCCCATCCTAGGTTATCCCGCACCACCTCCTTCCTGAACTTTTTGCAGTCCCTTCTAATTTACTTTGCTATCTCAAATTTCTTCCTGCACTATATTCTCTACCCTGCTACCAAAGTGGTTTTCCTTAGGCACAGGTCCAATGATATTCCTCTCTTCTCTTTGTCCTTTAAATCCTTTCACAACTTGGCTCCAATACCTTTATAGCCTTATATCTTGCTTTCCTTACAGCCAAACTATCCTCCTTCCTGTTCCTCACTCATTCCATTTCTTCTCCCTTTAAATTGGCTGTTCAATGCACTATAATGCACTCCCTCCCCGGTTCTACCTCAGAGTACCTTTTGTTTCCTTCAAAGCACAGCTCACGTTCTACTTTCTACATGGAATCTTTTCTAGAACCTTCTGAAAGCTAATCTTCTCTCTCCAAAAATTCCTTGTATTTGTTATCATTCATTCATTTCAGTTGTGCCCAACTCCTCATCACCCCATTTTGAATTTTCTTGGCAAAGATCCTAGAGTAGTTTTAAATTTCCTTCTTCAGCTGATTTTACAGATGAAAAACTGAGGCAGACAGGATTACATGACTTGCTCAGGGGCAGCCAATAAGTATCTGAGTATTGAACTCAGATCTTCCTGACTCTAAGGCCCAGTACTCTACCCACTGAGCTATCTAACTGACTCTACCTTGTATTTAATCTATATTAATATATATTTGTATATGTACTTGTTAACTTGCTTTCACAAAATGTAAATTCCCCAAGGATAGGAATTTTTGGCATTTTATCCATAAATTTTAGCATAGTACCTGGCATATAGTAGGCTCTCCATAAATGCTTCTTGATTGAACTTAAATGAAGTAGAGAGAAGGTTTTTGGAATGACATACTGCTTACCCTAATACCCATGGCCAATGTAAGGGAATAGTTATCTACAAAATAAGATAGCTTAAAACCAGTATAGAGTATAGAAAAAGTATGTTCATAGCAGAAGTTTAGTTATAAAATCTCAGCTGTCTATGGAGTATTTATGTGCAAACAGCCTTAATCTCTTCTATAGTCCTTGAGGGGATCTTGTTATTGAGACCCAGAAGAATAAGTGATTATTGAGAACTCTTGAGTCTTCAAGAAAATATCAGATTCTAGATTCTATTTAGCATACTCTAAAAAGGTAGGGGGAAGTATGTCATAGATTTTAGTGAGATTTCTATAGAACACAGTTAAAATAATTTTAATTTTGATGATAAAGGAAATGTTTCAGTTGGCTAGAAAACTCAGTTATTTAGACTACTTCTACATGAGGTTTTTTTTTAATCGCTATTCAAATATGAGGTACCTTCCTGGTTTAAATTTTCTCATTTTACTAGTATTATTGGTATTTGTGAATTTACTTTAGTAATTAATAATGCTCTTTAAGCTGATGTGCCCATATAAAATCAGCTGTTTTGAAGGATCCAAACCAAAACTTTGAAATTCTGTCTTTGGTGTGGCTCTAAAAGTAGTATTTAATGTACTGCAGGGTTGCTCTGGTTACTGAGAAATTAGGTGATTTAGATATGGTCAAACAACCACTGTAAGGCAGAAGCAGGATTTGAGCCTGGGTCTTTTTGACTCAAAGTCTAATCCTTTTTCCTTGTGCTTTTTTAAAGCCTTCAAAAGTTTGCTCCAACCTATCTTTCCAGACTTATTGCATATTGCTGTTACTCTGTCTATCTCTGTTCTTCAGTATTCGTTATCACCTCCAAAAAACAGTGATTGTTTTTATTACTTGTTAGAAATGTTGGAGAAAAAAAATTAATGAATAAAAATAAGGATTGGTAACTAACAAATCATTTTTCTCGGGGCTATGCCTATTTTTACTATAAATCCCAAGTAATTTAAGAGTTAATATATATTTTACAGGATTGTGTTTATAAAGAGCATTTAAGAGATAAAATTATACAGCTATGGATTTCATCTTGTTCTTCCATTGTATATCTTTAGCAAAGAACTGATTTTTTTTGTTTGTTATAAAATTTCATGCAATTTAAGAATAATTGTTGTTTCATTGAGTGGTATAAATATTAAAACATTACATAATCGTTTGTTTTTCTAGTCACAAGATTAGGTAAAATTTCTAGAATGAAAGAAAGTATTCATACACAGTTAGTGATTCAGAGCTATTCTGACATTGATATTGTGTTTGAAAGGCACAAATGTTGGTTTCTGCCCAGTGTCTGAAAATGCCAGATTCTTGTGATGTTGCTTTAAAATACAAAAGTTTGTTGTCTTCATAAAGTCTGGTATATATTCATGCATGAACTGAAAAGCAAAGTGTTGGGACAGTTGGTATGGTAGAAAGAAAACTGTATTAAGAACAGAAGACCTGGGTTAAAGTGCTGCTTCTACTTTCTTACTCATTTCATTGTCTGTCTAGACTTTGGGCAAATCTCCTTGACTTCAAAATTAGGTTGTTGATCTTAAGCTGTGATTCTCAAGATTTTTGCTTTTAGGATCCCTTTATGCTCTTAAAAATTGAGGACACATTCCCATGAGCTTTTGTTTATATGGGTTATAGCTATCCATTTTTACTATATTATATCTTAATATTATTATAAAAAAGTTTTAACACTATGACAATCTGGAAAGATCCACAGGAACCTCTAGGAGTCCATTTTGAGAGTTGCTACTCTAGATCAGGGGTTCTCAACCTAGAGTCTATGAAATTGTGTGTATGTGTGTCTGTATTGTGTATATTTACATATACATACTTGTATATAAACTTACATATATATTCCTTAGTAATCTTATGTATTTGATTTTATATATTAAAAGAAGAGATCTATGACACAAAAAAACTAAGTACTAGCCTAGTTCCAAATAATCTTTAAAATCCCTTCAGTTCTAATACTGTATAATTCTTTACATTTTATTACTTAATTTTTCCATGTGTTTTCATAAAGATATAAAACAGCAGTAGAAGAATCATTTGCTATTTTGGTGATGAAAAATTAATGAAAACAGCTAGAGGGGGCATTTAAACTAGAATCTTCCTTATAATCAATACAAAAATTGTATGTATATTCTTAATAGAAATATTTTTTAGACAAGTGATTTTTGAAGGAAAGGTATCTTAACTCACTTGAAATGATAGTCAGGATTCAAAAAGATTTTCTCTACAATCCAAATCATTAATCTCAGTTTTAGAAAGATATATACTAAGGTTCAAAAACTTAATTTTAACAGATCTGTAGTGTGAAAAAGATTTAAAAATTTTAGTAGACATCCAGTCTCAAAATGACTTAGCAGGATAATATGGTATCCAAGAAAATTAATGCAATCTTGGGTCCAGTGTCCAAGACTATGGAAGAGATGATTCTGTTATACTCTGCCCTGTTCCATCTATATTTGGATTATTATGTTCAGTTCTGGAAACCATAGTTTAGGAACAACATTGATAAATAGGCGGGTTTCCAGAGGAGTTCAAACAGGATAGGTATTAAGTTATCAATTTCTTGATTAGTTATCCTAACATCTATGTTGAAGAAAGGCAAAATGATTTTAATATTGCCCAAAGTGACATATGTTTGGAAAGGTAATACAGTGCAATGATAACTAGTATTTACATGGTACTTTAAGGTTTTTGTAAAGCATTTTACAAATATCATCTCATCTTAATTAACTTTGTAACAATCCTAGGAGGTAGATGCAATAATTAACTATATTTTACAAATGAAACTGTAACAGACTGTCACTGTAAATGAGTGGTCCAGGGACCTCCAGCTAGTAAATTGGATTTGAACCCTGGCCTTCTTTACTCCAGATCCAGTGCTTTATCCACTGTGCTGCCTAACTACCACTTTATAGTGCCATGATACATTAAAAAGTGCCATTGACTTTTCCCCCTTTATTAAAATAATCTAGAGATAACTACTAGTTTGTTTCTGATGATACTTTTGCATTGGTTTTTTATCTACTTGTTGAGATTACTTTTAATTTAATTTTATTTTATTGCTTTTAGGTAATGAGTATGGTGTCAGGATTTGCACCCCTGATTTCTGCAGGTATCTTTTCTGCCACTTTATCTTCTGCATTGGCATCTCTTGTGAGTGCTCCCAAAATCTTTCAGGTAAGTACATCATAGTCAAGTTATTCAAGTTATTACTTAAGAGTAACTAATTTATAGAAAGAGTGCTAATAAAGGGAATATAAATACATATTACATTTCCTGCTTGAAGATGCTGTCCATTGTCAGGGTATATGTTCTCAATCATTTTTCCATATTAGCAGAAAGTAGATTCATGAAAAAATTATGTGTATCATTGCTCTTTGCATCCTTGTGACCAATATGGGTATATATAAAATAGTAGATAAGATTAGAAGTTATATAGTTGTAAACAGAGGAAAGCAAGTTAGACTTTTCCTAATTAACATATTATTTCAATCTACTTAATTAATCAATTGTAAACATGTTTTAGAGCATTTATCTTGTTTAAAATATATCAATAACCAAGCAGCTATTAATTATTAAATAAGGATTGTTTTAACTAGCACTGTTTCCTACCAGCATTAAGAGTAAACATAAACAGCAAATTAATTTTCTTTTAAATTATGCCAGTTAATTTTTTAATGTATTAGTTCATTATGCTAATTTTTTAAATTTTAAAGCATTTGTTTTTAATATACGGGTGTAATTCTGAATATATGTGTATTTATATACATGAGTGACTATTTATATTTGCATATATATGCTGTTTTATATAGAGTATAATTTTGTTCTGTTTTCAAAGTACTAGGCATATTGGCTAGAAATGAAGAAAATGCAAACATTATGATCAGAAAAGGCTTTTGCTGTGACCAGGGACAGCGATACAATCTTTATTCCCTTCATGATACAGAGGAGCTAGCTGCTAGAATAAATTCTAAAGCTAATTAGTCTTGTTCTTTCTCCCTCCATATAAAAAGGGTTTACCCCTTTTCAATGAGAAAAGGTACCAAAGGAATGAAAAAAAGAAAAGCGTTTTATTTCTCTATTCTTGTCCTATGCCAGAAGACAGAAATACTTTCACAAAGATTTTGTTTTTGGAACTTGACCGTACCTGTTTGGACTTTTCCAACATAATGGCTCTTCTAAGTCAAGCTTTCTTAATTTACCTAATTTTAAAGACAACTAAAACTTTGTAACCAAGGTTGAATAGAATTAACAACTACAGAATCATAGATTTGGAGCCAGACAGAGATTTTTTTAAAGTTCATCTTCTCTCATTTCATAGAAGAGGAAAAAGGTTGAATGGATGATTTGCCTAACTTAGGGGAGGGTAAAAGTTTAAGTATATATTTAGTGCCTTCTATGTGCCAGGAACTGTATTAAAGACTTTTAACAAATATTATCTTATTTGAACTTCACAACAACAACCCTGAGAAAGTGGTGCAATTATTATCCCCCATTTTATAGTTGGGGAAACTGAAGCATACAGAGGTTAAGTGACTTCCCCAGGGTCACACAGCTGTGTTTGAAGCCATATTTCAACTCAAGTAACTCCAGACCCAGGATATTATCTATTATACCACATACTGCTAGTTTACTTCTTTGGCCCCTGGCCCCCAATCTACATATACTAGTTCATGTTAAAATGAATTCATCTTTAAATGTTGGAGCTGTAAGAGCTTTTTGATTATCTCATCTAACCCTCTCATTTTATAGGTAAGGAAATGGCTCTAAAAGGTTGCTCATAGTCACATAGCTAAATTAATAGCAGAAATAGTATTGGAATCCTGCTGCCCAGTCCACTTTTCTACTGTTGAACCCTCCTAACTTATCTTGGGATTTACTGGCTAGATTTCCTTGTTAAGGACCATGCCTTAAACCAAACAAACTCTGGTCACCAATAGGTCCCAAGCCAAACTCTCATCAGAGAAGGTGCTGAGTTCTATGAGCAAAGCAGAATTGAATTAGCCCAAAAGAAACAGAAGATGTGCAAAATCAAAGTCCACCCCAAATGTTCATAAGGGACTATTTGTGTCCAAGCTGTGGAAAAGCATTCCAAGCTTGTATTGATCTGATCAGCCAGTGACACACAATATAACTCGCCTCTAACATAGTGGTGTCATTTTGGTCCTCTCCAAGAATGAAGGACAACAACCAACCAACCAAGGGTCCTGATTGACTCAGATGGAGTTACTTAGTTATTTCTGCTTTGGCCAGAAAGTCTGGGGTCTTCCCCTCCCAGATTCACTCACTCTTTTATTTAGATGTGGTTATGTTTTTTGGTTTGGTTTGGTTTGGTTTTTTGACGAGGTTGAAGTGTCTCCACTTTTAACTTTGCCTCACTTGCTATCTAAGGTTAAATACTGAATGTGGGTTTGGCCTCAGTCAAACTGAAACCTGTTAAAAACCTCAGCATAAAAAGGTCCAGGTCTCCACTGCATCCAGGACCATCTCCAGGCCTCTTGTTCTATATCTGGCCACTGGCCCCCAGATGGCTCTGGAGGGGAAAGTAAGACAGGTGACCTTGTCTAGCCCTGCCTCACTGAAATCCAATTCACTTGTATGTCATGGTCACCTCCTTGTTGTGATCCTCTTCAAGAACTAAGGACAAATATGAGCAGCTAGGTGGTGCAGTGGATATAGTGCTGGCCCTGAAGTCAGGAGGACCTGAGTTCAAATCCAGCTTCGGACACTTAACACTTGCTAGTTATGTGATCGTGGAAAAGTCACTTAACCTCATTTGCCTTAGAAAAAAAAGAAACAAAAAAACTAAGGACAGACAACAGCAACACATTGTGATTTTCTTAAAGAAAAACCTATCTTTGTCATGTGTTTAATTGTATTTAACCTTTTGACCTTTAGCACATTGATATTATAGATTATTTTAATCTTCAATTAGCTGGTTCTGGTGGTGGTGGTAGTGGTGGTAGTATGTACATATATGATGATAGAAAACATAGAATGATTGTTTCTGGTAGAAAGGACATAGAACTGCATACAACTCTTGTAACCAGAGGTAAAGTTCCTTTCATCTTAGCATCTGCCTAGATAAATTAACTATCCTGAACTTATTTTAAGTTCTCCTCTTTTTTTATTTTTGAGTATAAAGGATTGTTTATACCTAGCCATACCTAGCAAACCTTTAGAGGGGTTTTTGCCATTAAAAAATATTGAATGAGAGGCAAAAATATGTTAATAAAGTAAATTAATATGAGCCTTTTTTTTATTTGGAGGAATGCCCTTGACACAACCTGTCTTTTATTTTAATGTTTACTTTTCTTCATTTAGGCATTGTGTAAGGACAATATCTACCCAGCTTTCCAGATGTTTGCTAAAGGTTATGGGAAGAACAATGAACCACTTCGTGGCTATATCCTGACATTCTTAATTGCACTTGGGTTCATCTTAATTGGTTAGTTATTTAAATAGATATAAATGAATTTTGTGATTTTACATTTTACATTTGTTTCTGACCTTGGATTTGAACAAAAGTATCTGTTTACTATTACTCATTTTAACTTAATCAAGTTTCATTTGCTTCTGGAAGGGACTGTCAGGAAGGAAGTACTTAAAACCCATTTATTTGTAAGATTCACCAAAATAATTCATATCATAATTCTGGAAATGTAAAATCTTTAATTCAGTTCCAGAACTTTTGAATAACTCTCACCATCTTAACTACCATGGAACCTATGTGACCTCATTTATTATATGGGAATAGAACAAAATTAATTCAAAAGGGTAATGGACTCAATTATATAAAAACCTTTCATTTGAATTTGTAAATAACTTAACCTCTTTATATGTGGTTCTTTACAGCTGAATTGAATGTTATTGCTCCAATAATCTCCAACTTCTTCCTTGCCTCATATGCACTGATTAATTTTTCAGTGTTCCATGCCTCGCTTGCAAAATCTCCAGGTAGTAATTTTCCATTTAAATTTTTAAAATGTGTTCATGTAGAAGTTGACTATCAAAGTACTGTTTGGTGATTTTAGAAAAGACTTTTAAACCTACTGACCATATTTATGTATGTGTGTGTGTCTATAATTTTTATATAGATATATAACATATTAATAGAAAAAAATAAAATTCAGAATTTTGTACTATAACAATTGAGAATGATAACAAACCAGTTCTAGGCAATTAGCAAAGGAATGTCACAGACCAGAAATAGGATAAAAATATATTTAAGAGAAACTTTTGTAATTTTTTTAAAGTAAGAGAACCTGGGGCAGCTAGGTGGTACAGCGAATAGAGCACCAGCCCTGAAGTCAGAAGGACCCGAATTCAAATTTGGCCTTAAACACTTAACACGTCCTAGCTGTGTGAACCTGGGCAAGTCACTTAACCCCAATTGCCTCAGAGAGAGAGAGAGAGAGAGAGAGAGAGAGAGAGAGAGAGAGAACGAACCTGTAGTAATTAGAACTGAAAGCCACCTTAGAGAATCCTCTGAATCAGTCTCCCTCAGTTTACAGATGAATTTACAGTCTAGAGGAATATAAAACTTGCTCAGAATTTCACAGGTAGAATATTCAGGATTTGAATCTAGTTTATCTATCTTCCAAACCAGTGTTCTTTCTACTATATCAGAATTTGATAATTGTTATATTTTAAAGATAAATATATTCAATTTGTGTTTTTAAAATAATGCTTAAAATACTTGGTATCTTTGTCATCTTTTAAACCTAAGTAGCTACATGTAATATGTCTATGTGATACATTTGTATATATTCTTATATATGTTATAAAACAGGTACTAGTTTTGTAGAATTGAATTATAAATTGATAATCTTTTCCAAATTAAATTTCAGAATTAAAAATTTTGTAGACAAATAGCCTACTATTTCATTAGCATGGTTGTTGAAATTACTTGGAGTATCCATTTTTATATTTTGTATGTACATTGGGCTATGTATGTGTATGACATGCATATTTCCATCAAACAAAACAAAGTAAAAAAATAATGTGCACAATAGTATTAGAAATGTAGATGGCAGTCCTTTATGATATGCTTTTCATATTGTAATAACTAGCTTTTGAATTGTTGAATCTTCTTTCAGTTTTAATATTTTTCCAAATGAGGGAAGTAAATATACTTGTTGCTCCATATTTTCCCATGGTTTGTTTGCTCGATTATTAATACATTTATAAATCTTGACTCCAGAAGTGATACAGTAGATAGCACTCTGATCCTAGAGTGAAGAAAGGCTGAGTTCATACACTTATTGCTGTTTAAACAAATCACTTCTTTTTCCTTAGTTTTTTCAAGTGTAAAATGGTGATAAATATACCACCTACTTCTCAAAGTTGTTGTGAGATTCAAATGAGATATTTGTTAAAAGTGCTTAGCATAATACGTGACACATAATAGGTGCTATGCCCAACACCAAGTGGTGAGACATGACTCTTCATTAAATACAAAAGAGGTGAATTATAGGTGTTAAATAAAACATATGTGAAATATGCTTTGAGTTTTTTCCTTGGAGAGCAGGGTAAATCATTGGAAAGTGAAAGTAATATAAGCACAAATAAAATTTTAAAGTAAGCATTACAAAATGGCTCACATAAATGTGTAGTAACATGACCTTAATTTTTTTTTTTTAACAATTAGGCTGGCGTCCTGCTTTCAAGTATTACAACATGTGGATTTCACTTATTGGGGCAATTCTCTGTTGCATAGTGATGTTTGTCATTAATTGGTGGGCTGCATTGTTAACATATGTCATCGTTCTTGGATTGTACATTTATGTTACCTACAAAAAACCAGGTCAGTAAATTATGTGATGTATACTTTTAGACTGTTATATTGTTATAAGTATTACTACTGAGGATTATCATTGACATGTATTTGCTTTACATTCAAAGACAAGTTTGTACTTGATATTAAAATAAGAAAATTTTATTTATAAACCAGTAAGAAAGCTACTTTAAATTCAATTATTGATGCTATCATTTATTAACTCAAAATGACATGTAAGCTAATCTGATTTCTAGAAAATAATTATAATCTAATATTTAGCTTGTCAAAATGAGTTAATAAAAGACTTCTTTTTAAGGTTTAAAACCATAGGCAGGATAATAACTACGATACATATATTACACTGGCTCTGATTCGGTTGAACAGGTATTTATTGAATGTTTACTTTGTGCTCATTTCTGTACTAGTTATTATTGTGTTCCCGAAGAAAGCCACAGCTTCTTTGAGCTGAGTAATTGAGAAAACACAAACATAAACTTAAGGACAATTATAAGGTCATATTGAAAACATCATCAAGTAGTTTGAACTTTATAATTAAATTCTAAAAGGACACAACTTAGAAATTCTTAGAAAGGGATTTAGTTACTAACTGAAAAACATTCATCTCAAGCCACACCATAAACAGTGATAGATATCTTTTTGGTGAAGAAACAGCAGATTGGCATTGGGAACAAAAATTTAGAACCACATCTACAGAGAGAGAGAGAGGCCAATTGGTTAAAGAGGAGGAACTAAATTGGATAAGATAAGAATCAAGGGATTCCTTGATGCAGGTCTTTTGGTATACTATATTTGCTCAGAGCCTGCGGAGGTGTTTCAAAAGAAAAACAAATATTCACATTTCAGAATTTATATGGTAGCAGCAAAGACAAGTAACTTATGGCAAAAGAACTTGTCTGGATTCCAGGCCTAACTCTGATTCATACTGTTTCTATGGCCCCTCTTAGTAGTCTATGTAGCTCTCTAAGATTGTAAGCTAGAAGATGTTGGCCTGCCTTGGGAGAAGGAGTTTCTTCATGCAATTGTTTTGGATTCACAGATCTAGTCTATCACTGTTATAAAGATTATTTTTGCAATTATCTAAAGAAGAGAATCGATGGGGAGACTAGAGGCAGAAATAGAAGTGAGTGTTATTCCAGTGATCCAAATGTAAAATAGAGATTTAGATTGGGATAGTAACTCTAAAATATGCATCTTATAAATTTATAAGCAGTTTTCAAGAGCTACTTTCTTTTCCTGTTAATCTTTAAAATACTCATCTGTTACACAATTCAAATTACCAAACTATTATCTTATTAAAGGAGTGAGCATCTTGAACATTCATTAATGTACTAAGAAATCCAAATTGCCAGTGCAACCAAACAAAATATGTAAAAACCACAAATTTTTTCTATACATGATATATACATATAGTTTATATAATAACTAATATGGACTAGAGTTCTGTCTAAATTTTAAAGCTTGATGTTATATCTTAAAACAGTGTTTAAAATATTCTTCATTTAGGTAAATGAAATTATTTTTTTTATTTGACTTCACATGCTTACAACTACATGTATGTATAAATGCACATAAACATATGCATAAATACACATATATTCACAGCACATTCCTATTCCTGTACATATACATATGCACATGCATGCTTGCGTGTGTGTGTGTATATATGTATATAAATGAACATATATGTTTGGTTTCATGGGTATGCATCTTCCTTCCCTTGGTACTGGCAGCCCCTGCTTTGATGGACAGTCATGAACACAGTCTGTGGTTGTGACCCTCAAAAAGCTTACCTTGGATGGCAGATCACCAACAGACACAGTCTTTCACTAGCTGTATACATGCTTCTCAGTGTAGTAGGTCTTGAGAGTTTAATTAAGCTAGAGTAAGTAGAATTTTTAGTGAAAAATTTAAATAAATATCCATTAAAATTTGAAAAAAAAAAAAAAAAACCTTTCTTTCTCTCCCCTTCCTCCCAGTCGGATTGGTAACAATTAGCAATATTGTATATCCTACAGATGTGAATTGGGGATCATCAACTCAAGCCCTGACTTATTTGAGTGCATTGCAGCACTCCATTCGTCTTTCTGGTGTCGAAGACCATGTAAAGAACTTCAGGTAAACTATAAGATATCATAGGGATATTTGTTGTAACTCCCACCAGCTCTTTGCTATCACTATCATTGAAATGGTTGATTTTATTTTTTGTATTCTTTGACTATCATCATTTCTTGTGAGCAGCAGTATAGTTTTCTCATCACTTTGGTCAAAAGTCTTGGGGCTAGAGTTAACTAATCTTGCAATAATTAAATTAAATGAAAAGTTTTCCCCAAGTTTCTTGTTATTTCTGTCTTTATGAAAGGTTGGCAATTATTAGCTACTTCATAAGCATGTAGGGGTCTCTATTGAAAATAATATAAAAACAGTCCTTTTATTATATAACGTTATCATCCACTTTTAAGTTTATAATATCACTACATTTATTTGTTTATTAACTTAGGTGTGAACAAAACTTTTCTTTGGACAGTTAGGT
The DNA here is from genome assembly GCF_902635505.1 of Sarcophilus harrisii. Lineage (NCBI taxonomy): Eukaryota > Metazoa > Chordata > Mammalia > Dasyuromorphia > Dasyuridae > Sarcophilus > Sarcophilus harrisii. Next base: position 246,129,806 of record NC_045426.1, read on the forward strand.
AGTGCAGCTGATAAAAGTGCCAGACTAGAGTCAGGGAGACTTCTCTTTCTGAGTTCAGATTTCACCTCAGACACTTATTAGCTGTGTGACGTTAGGCAAGTCAATTAATCCTATTATCTTTGTTTTCTCATCTACAATGGAAAAAAAAAATGGCAAACCACTTCAATATTTTTTGTTTGTTTGTTTTGCTTTGGACTTTGAAAGCTAGCAAACACAGCAGCTTTATATCAGTTGTGAATGTCATAATGCTTAGTTTTTGAATTTAAATTATTTTGCATGCTACAGTATATCAGTAAAGATAGAGATTAAAGATGACAGCTTTGATGTAGTAAAAGGATATAACTCATACATACATATTTTAACGTAAAATAAATACATTTAAAAAGCCTTTTGGGGATGACAGTTAACTGGGAAAATCAGAGAAAGCTTCATAAAAAGAGGGCATTTAAACAGAATATTGAAGAATGTAAGTTCCTTTGAAAGCAGACACTCTGAGAACTAAATATTGTACCTTCCCCACTATAGGCACAGGCACTTAATAGGAAATTACTGTTTTCTGATGTGAGACAGGAAAATTCCCCATCCCCTGAAAATAATGTTTGTGTCTCATATCAAAAAGAAAGGAAGGTAACTTTTGATGAAGAATGTTTAAATGAATACTAATATTTATATGTTTCTATTGTAATTTTGTCTCATTGATGTGATACATGAATAGAATGAAGTTGCTTCATAGTACCTATACCTGTTTCTGAGAAAACATTAAGCAATGATGTTAGATTGAGAGGTTCACTTACCCAAAAAGGTAGTGATTTTTTAGAGCAAAGAAGGACTTTAGGAAGTGGTATTAACAACCATCACCAGAAAAGGCTGTTGTAGTTTGGGTTGGCAGCTGATAAAAATACAAATAATAATTAAAATATAGATAATGAAATTAAATCCACTATTTCTTGTGCTGTCAAATTGTTATGAGCTTTTAGAAACTTAGAAGTTGTATCCATAAAATAATTTACTGTGATATGTAGGTCTTTTTTTTATCAAAGTGGATTTGATCCTGTATGAAATGACACTTTGAATTGTGTCATTAAAGAAGTAAACAATAATGCTTTAGCAACAGATCAAACCTTACTTTAATTACTAATGTTTTTTCCATAATTAGACAATATTTATTATATAGTTTATTATAGTTCTCAGATTTGAAAGGGATTTAAGTGATTCTGATAACTTGATTTCTATGGGCATCTACTCATTTCTTCATCAGATTGTATTCCAGCTGAATCTAGTTTAATGCTAAGAACCCACTTCATAATTCTGTGTCATTGGGATTGATCATTGATATTTTGGGATCATTATGACTGATCACTGGTATTTGTAGTGCCAAACCTTGGCAATAATAAAGGTATAAAATAAATGGTCGTGTCTGTATAGACTTTGCAGCATACACTTAAATAATTTTTTTTAAATTAACAGGCTGTTTCTGTAATTGGTTTTAAAGTATAGGCATTATTATTATATTATACTTTTCAGTATTTTAACTTTGTCTATATAGTTCCTTAAAATTATTAATACTTATAAACCTAGTCATTACTGAAAAGCTACTAGTTCCAAAAAACTAAATATGTGTTAGTTCATTTGGGATTGTACTTACTTTTATTTATAAATATTAAATAGAAAATTCTGATTTTGTTTTAAAAACTTTGTTCTTCCTGAGTGTCACAGAATCACATAACTTTAGAGTTGAAAGAGACCACCAAGTCTAATATCAGAAATCACTAACCATTAATTAAATATACTATGTACCAGACACTGGGAGATTTACATTGAGAGTACTAATTAAAGCATCAAACAGTCTCTGCTGTGAAGGTATTTAGATTCTTTTGGGGGAGGTATATACATATGTGAGGATATTTAGAATAAATATATAAGGAGGATAGGGTAGTTGCACTAGGGGGAGGAATCAAGAAAAATTCTGTTGAAGGTAATTATTGAGGGGAAGAGGAAAGAATCCAGGATATTTGAAGGAAGAGAGAGATTTTATGCAATGAAAGAGAAAAAACATTTTAGGCAAGGGAGATGACCACTGCAGAGTTGTATTGCTATGTTTAAGGAACAGATAAAAGATCATTTTGGCTTGTTTTATGGAGTGTGGAAGGAGAAAATATATAATGAGACTAGAAAAGATGGATATAGGTGAGGTTGTAAAGGGCTTTAAAATAGTTGTTTATATTTTGCTCTTGAGATATTAGGAAACCACTAAAGTTGGTCAGATCCTGTATTTATTTAAGGCAGGTCACTTTACTAACGATTAGAAGAGACTTGAGGCAGGAAGTTTTGTAATTTTTAAGTGAGAGGTAATGATGTGGTAGTTGTATAAATAGATAGGCGTCAGATGTAGGCAAACTTATAGAGATAGAAATGTCAAGATTTAGCAACTCGGATATATGAGGTGAAAGATATAAAATAGTGTCCAGGTTTTGAACCTTAGAAACAAGAAATATAATGATGCCTTTGGAAAAAGTTGGGGGAAAATAAAGGTCCAGGCCATCATTTTCAAGAATATTCACAGTTAAGGATTTAATCTAGATGAACAGCCAACAAATAAGAATGGAATGGAGTGGTCATCCATGAAGAAAATCAGAAGAAAGTATGTCACAAAAAAATTCAGAGAGAAAAGGATATCCAGGATGAAAAGGGGTGGCCAATAGTGTTAAGTATAGCAAAGAGATAAAGAAGGATTGGGGCACAGGGTGTGGAGAGGAACTAGACTTGGCTTTTAAATTCACATCTAAGTTTTAGTGGGTTTTGTTTGGGAAAGATTTTTTGGCATGTTTTAAGAAAATAGGAAAAGAATCAATAGAAAGGGAGACATTAAAGATGAAGTATAGCGGTAGATAATTAATGGAGCCATCTATTAGAGAAGATAGAGCAAGGGATGGAATCAAGGGTTTATGTGGTGTGGTTGGTAATAGACAAGGGAATGAGGGACTCAGTAATTAAGGAAGACAAAATCTGAACTGGTTAACTGTAGAGTCCGGATTAGGAAGAGAGGAAAGTCAAATAAATGAGCATTTATTACTCACTTTGTTCCAGGTACTGTGCTAAGTGCTAGGAATACAAGTAAAAACAATTCCTGCCTTGAAGGCGAAACAGAGCACATAAAAGGAAACTGGAAAAGGGGGTTGGAGTAGGGAAGTGAGATGATGGAGAAAGAAGTCTAGAAAGTAAGGAGTGGAGGCTGTTATGGCTTGAACATAGCTGAACCGAATACTTAAATTGCAGTTTAGCAAGTGCAGTTCCCAGAGGGAACTAATCAGTGGAGCCAAAGAAGTAATGCAGTCTTCTAGGGTGAAACTTCTAGGTAGGGACTGTTGTTGTTTGCTCTTCATTCTCTAAGAGGACCATAATATCAGGAAGGAGATTATGTGACATACAAGGGAGTTGGTTTTAAATGAGGGAGTCTCTGCGAAGTCAACAGCCTCACTTTCTCCTCCAGAGCCATCTAAGTCCAGTGGTAGGATACAGATGAGGACAACTGGAGATGGCCCTGGATACAATGAGAGATATTGGTATTTTTGAACTAAGATCTTTCCCAGATCTATTTGTTTGCACATAGTCCAAAAGCGGGGGGGGGGGGGGGGTTGCTTAGGAGAGGAAGACCCTTAGGGTTTCTGGCCAAAACCAGGAACATTTGCTCATTCTGAGCCATCTGAGTCGAAATTATGCAATCAGTTCAAACAATGACCAAGTGAAACTTAGCCTGGGTTTGTTCAGTTCATTAAAACCAAAGTGATAAGGGTTTAAGGCGTGACTCATTAAGAAAACAATAAAGCCCAGAAACCCCCAAGATATCCTGATATTCAGGGATCAAAATTTATAGTTCTTTGAGCAGAGCATCCTCACTTGAGGTTATGACTCCCTATGTGAATGGAGGGAGAGGGGGGAAACAAAGAAGGAAGTAACGCCTTGGATCCCCAATGGGACAGCTACTATTACAAGTTGTTGTTTGTCCATGGCATTTAAATAGGTAACATCTTAATTTGCAAGCAAACTGAATTTAAATGAGGGAGGGAGCCTCACTCTTTCTTCCAGAAACATCTGGGTCCACTGGCAAGATACATATCAGGATGATTGGAAATAACCCTGGAAAAGCAGTAGGAGATATTGGCCTTTTTGAGCTAAAATCTTTCCCAGGTCTCAGTTTGTCTGATGTCTGTTCAATGGTTAAGGCTAGGGGAAATGAGACAAAGAATGGTGTCTTTTATCTAGTATCTTTTATCTAGTAATAAAAAATAAAGTCAATCCAGCAGGAGAAGAAAATCAGATTTTCTGGCCAAAGCAGAAAGAGTTAATCCAGAATGTAGGAGAAGAAATGACAGGGAACTAGTACTATCACTATAGTGCTATATTTAAGCAATGAGTTAACATAGTCTGTGTCAAGGTAGGACCTAAACAGGATTTCATAGCTTTAGGGAATCTCAAACTCTATCTAGTGCCAATTGACACCTCTGCAACTTGAGTCTTTCAAAGTTGGCTAGAGCACTGGTGTCAAACTCAATAGAAATAGATCCCTTACTGACCATATATTGACCTAGAAAACCACAGATTAGCATTATGTTGTATTTTTATTTGTTTTATTAAACATTTTCCAAATACATTAATCTGTTTGTTGCTACCATATACCATAAGTTTAACACCTTTAAGTTAGAGCACTGAGAGATTAACTATCTTGCCCAAGGTCACACAGCCAATATGTAGCCAAAGCAAGATTTGAAGCTAGGTCATATTGGCTGCAAATCCAGATTTCTATCCAGTGTGCCATGACTGCCTCTCGTTATCTCTGTCTGTACAGAGACGGTGTCTCTGTAGGACATAAAACATTAATAGAGTAGACTTAAAAAGAAGGGAGAGTGTTCAGGAGTGATAGAGACAGAAATTATCTAAGTGCATGGGAAAAGAGTGAACAAAGATACAGCATCATCTTGAGGAAGCCAGTATATGTAGTTAAAAAGCTGCCTGCCTTCACTTCTTTTCTCTTAACTCTTCTGATTTTTGCAGGCAGACTTCCAACCTCATATTTAACTGAAACTGTTCTCTTCAAATGATGCCTTATGTCATATATAAATGCCTCTTCTCAATGATGACCCTCTACTTTTTGCTTCACTGCTCTCTCTCTTGATTTTCCGGACTATTCTTTCCTAGTCGATTTTACTAGATCATTGTCCAAATCACCTACTAACTTTGGTTATTTCCCTAGAATTGTCCAGAATTTTCCCCTCTCTCTATACTTTCCTATCTCAATAGCTTTCATGGGTTCAGTTATACAGAAAACTTGCAAGTGTATTCAGCCTACTCTCTCTCCTGGATCTTTGTTCCACTTCAAAAGTTAACTATCATCAGTTTTAAAATGAACATTTCAAACTCAGCATCTCCAAAACAGTATCTTCAGCCCATCCCTATTCCAGACTTCTCTATTACTGCAGCACATGCTTAAAGTCATACACTCACAATTTTAATATTACCTTTGAATTCTCACTCACTACTCATATCCAATCAATTTCCCCATCTTTTCTCTGTGTCCATACTATTTTTCCCACTTTCTCCATTCATATAGATACTACTACCCTAATTCAGACCCTTATCACTTCTTATTCTGGATTGCTGCAATATTCTTATTTGATCTTTTTCAAGGAAATAAGACACTCCAAAGTGAATTTTTTTTAAGAGAATTTCTTAAGTGTTCTTTGTTACTCCCCCCCTTTTCGGGCAGTAAATGCAAGTGGCTCCCTGTTATTTCTAGGATCAAATATGATCTATTTTGTCTGCCATTTAAAACTCTTCATAACCTGACCCCTTCCTACTTTTCCAGTCTTTTTATATCTTATTTCCCTTCTTACATGCTCCAGTCATATTGGCTTATTTGCTATTCTCATTTATGACACTTCATTTTTTCTCTGTGCCTTTGTCTTTCATGCCTGGAAGGCACTTCCTTTTCACCTCTGCCTCCTGGGAATCCTTGATTTCTTTTAAATCTTATCTCTAGACCTATTTCACACATGAAGCCTTTCTTTATCTATCCTCTGCACTTCTTGATAAGGATGTAAATCCTTGATAAAATGTAAATTATTTTGAGGGACATGGTTTTTACTTTTGTATTCTCAGCACTCAGTACCCTTCTTTGTGTATAGTTAAGTGCTTAAGAAATGCTTGTTGGTTAATTTATTGACAATCAATGAGCAACATGTTGCCACAGCATTTTGTAGTGTGAGGATTACTAGAATTTGAATCAGTTGAGATCTGGATTCATATCCTTTCTTACTAGCTAAGTGACGTGGACAAATCACCAAGCTTCCCAAGCTCCAGTTTTCTCATCTGCAAAATAAGAGTATTATCACCTGTAGTAGTACTTATGTAGGGTTTTTTTGTTTTGTTTTGTTTTGTTTTTAAGATTAAATAGATGTAGACAATAAATAAATAGACAATAGATGTAGAGTTGGGTTCAGTTTTTATCATATAAATGTCATTATTACTATACCTTACTGGACATTGTGTGTATATGTGTGTGTTTGTATTCATGTGTATATGTATCCATAAAGGATTGAAAGCCACACTAATACTACACTTAGTGATATTTCATGTACAAAATTAGAGGTTAGTAAATTTATCAATTCAAAAAATTTGCTTAAAAAAATTTAGCAAAACACTTGTATGAATTTTGTTTGTACTTAGCATTATTAAGTGATAAAAGAATTCTTCCTTTTCATATATTAATCAATTTAGTTCCTAAGTCAGATTATTTTCTTTTTTTTGTTAGTTAACCACCATTTAATTCCAGATCTTAAAGTTGCTAATAAAAAGTCACCTATACTTTTTCGCTAAAAATGCAAAAAAAAATTTTTTTTGATGAGCTAGAAGAAATTGGGAACATGGATACAAGTCAGGTTTCTGAATCTTTTCTTCCATTTGTTTTGTAGACAGAAAATATTTAATTTTAATATTTAATATGTTATCAGAATTGGAATTTAAAATTGAAATAGAAAATGTTTTCTCTGAGCCTTACACAGCACTGCTCATGTGATAGAATAACTGTGGCTTCTTTTGATTTTCCCAAAATTATTCCCAAATCAAAGAAAAACCTACTTGAATATAAATTGGTAACAGTTACAAGACATCAAACGTGATTTCCCTAAGTCCTTGTTATAAAGTGATCACACAAGAGCTTATCCCATACCATAGTCTTTGGAATGACAATACAGAGGTGTTATATCTTACAGAAAGCAACTGAAAATAAGATCATGCCATTAATCAATACAAAAACCCCAAGATTTTCTAATTTTTGTTTTTCTTTTTTAATCTTATATTAGGCCTCAGTGTCTTGTTATGACAGGTTCTCCAAACTCACGTCCAGCTTTGCTTCATCTTGTTCATGCATTTACAAAAAATGTTGGTTTGATGGTCTGTGGTCATGTACATATGGTAAGTGTTCATTTTTTTTCCTGTGTTAGAAAATTTTCCCCATTGTTTACTGTGATATATATGACTTGTTAGAAGTGAAATGTCCTTATAAAATAAATATGTTTTATCATATTTCTTTAAAGTTTGTTACCTTAAATTATCTCTTCGTTTATTTCAGAATGTTTAGTGCTCTTCTTTTTGAAAGAGCTTCCTGTCTGTTATTTAGCTTCAAAATATTCAGTCCTTCTTAATGCTATTCTTTTCTGATTGCTGTCTTCTCCTCTCCTCTCTATATACAGATAGATAAGGATTCTCTTCTAATCCTTTCAAATATTTTTTCTTCTTAATTTTCATATTCTTTTCCAATGGAACACTTCAGTCTCACTTAAAGCCTACAAAGTGGAGAGGCTTTTCTTCCGCACCTTCACCTCCTCTTATAGAAGAGTGACTAGTTTATATAGTCAGTCAGTCAGTAAATATTTATTAAGTACCTACTCTGTGCCAGACACTGTATTAGTCCTGGGGATACTAATACAAAATTTAAAGGAAAGCCAGTCCCTGCCCTCAGGGTACTTACAGTCCTCTTAGAACATACAAAAATAAGTCAAAAAGGAGGAAGGGGGTTACTCAGAGCAGGGGCATGAAGAAATAATCTAAAAGCAGTGCAGTTGGGGAAGAGCATAATGGGAGAGAAGACTATGCTGCCCTCTCCTCTTTAAATGGAAATTTTAGAGCTTTCAGTTCTGCTCTCCAGTCTGATGTGAGTACCAAGATTAATTTAGTCTTGCAGACTAATGAAGAATTTCCTGGGGTCCAAATATGATATGATGGTCCAAAAACAAGTCATTCACTCCATGTTGATCACTGCAGAATTCTTCTTGTTTCCATTATTTATTAAAAAAAATAAGAACTCAGTCCTTTGTTATTCTTGTTAATCACTATCATTACCAACTCCTCATGGAACTGCTATGGCAAACCTGAGTTTCCTGATCCCTTTTCTTCCCACTACTGTATTGTGCCTCATATTTTTTGAACTATGTGACAATAGCAACCACCTTATTCACTGAGACAGTACTCCTGGATCTTTGAACTAAAGTGACAAATTGTTTCCCATTCCATATCTGAATTGGTAGACCCCATATCCCACAAGTTTCTGAAATAATTATTGCAAGTTGTATTATTTCCAAAGACTTGACAGATTATCAGAGTGTTGTGGTCTGTCCAAGGCCAAAGAAAGGAGTAAAGAGACATTAATTATTAAATATTGAAGAGACTAGACTAGACAGGAGCAGCAAAGAGCTGAGTACTAATTGAGGTGCTCAGCTTAGTTTGAGCTATTGTAGTTTCCTAAACTAGTTTAAAAGAGAATCAAATTAAAGAAATGTCAACAATTCATTTAACACAGTAATAAACTAATAAACCTGTTATTAGTATTTTGCAGGATGATGTTTTCTGAATATCTTTTTATAATAGCTTAGGTCTGACTTTGAATGAACAATCCCACTTCCCATTAATATAATTTACAATTAGAGTAACATTTAAATTATAGTTTTCATTCAATTTGAGACAGAAAGTAAAATATTCTGCTAAAAAAATTCTATAGAATCTCCATGCATTTTAAGAATTTTTTTTATTGTTGTTTGCCATAGATAATTGCTATGGAAGAACTATCAGTTTTGTATTTTATTTGGTTTTTATTTTTGTTTTTTTTTCAGTCAGTATAGGACTGATTTCTTGTTTGTTTCTGAAATTGTTTGGAGATTAAGGTAACCTGACTTGAGTAATAAAAGTTAATGAGAATTGCCACTGTGTATGAGGATAAACCCATACGAAAAGTTTAGGTCAGAATCTGAATTTTTTGGTAAAAATTTAATTTTGCTTATAAGCCATTCATTATCTCTTATTTCAAGATATACTATATATATATTTTTTTCTGCCTAGGTCAAGTAAGGGCACTCTTGTTTTACACGTGCTCTTTTTGTTAGAAAAGTTAGTTATAGGGGATGAGGTATGTAATACTGTCATACAGGGAATAACAGTAGCTTTTTTACTTCTGAATTCATTCTTCTGCTATTGTTCTTTGTCCCCAAGCTGCCCAAGGAGTATGTGAGTTTCATGTTCAGATACAGGTCTATTTTGCAAGAATTAATATTTGTGATTGGCAAGAAAAATTTATTTTTAGTTTCTTAATTTTATAATTTTTTATATATTTATATATTTTACACATTCATAATATATATTTATGTAATATATTACTATATATAATATATTATAAATATATATTTTATATATTTATAAATTTATGTTTGCAAAGCATTTTTTACCAAAAAAAACTTGTTTTGGTTTAGCTTTTGTAAATCCTTGATTTTCTTTTCAAAGTATTTTTATACCCCACAAACTTGTTTTGGTTTTCTGCATTTAATTTACTGTAATGTCCATATCTAGGCCGTACTTCTAAACTAAAATCTTTTAAAAGATATTTTAAAAGGGAAATATGTGTACACATACACTCACAGTGAAAAATAGCATTATTATATGTTATGACTAGGTATTATATAAGTCAAATGTTGGTGAAGAGTATAATCGCTATTCATATCAATGTCTGTTTACTATAAATTATCTACTAGCATCACAATACTTGAGAACAGTTACTTATTTGAAAATAATTATTTAGAAAGACAATTATTTTGTTTTAAAGGGTCCTCGCCGACAGGCCATGAAGGAGATATCTATTGATCAAGCAAAATATCAACGATGGCTTATTAAAAACAAGATGAAAGCTTTTTATGCCCCAGTACATGCTGATGATTTGAGAGATGGTGCACAGTACTTAATGCAGGTAAATTGTGTTATGACTTTTACAAAAGGAATTAAATAGCGACCACAGTGCCTTGTTCCAAGTGCAGCTTTGTTCCAAGTGTGGCTTTCTTATAGTTATAGCCATCTTATATTAGGTGATCAAGGTGATCTTTTAGAATTTGAAACAGAAATGTACCTTAAATATTGCCTAATCCAAAAATCTCATTCTTTTTTAAATGAAGAAATTGCAAAACAGGAGAGAGTTAATTAGGTACTTTCCCTGAGAATAACATAGCTGTCTAGTCACACAGTTGGGACAAAAATCCAAGTGCATGATTTCAAATTTTGGCTTTTCATTACAATATCCATTACTAAGTGACTCAGAAAGGAAGTCAGGATCACTCATTGAGAATGTTGTTAAGAGTTGAGTGAAACCTACCTACAATGACATAGTTCACCATATGTTAACAAAAGTTATTTCTCTTTTACATAACTTAGGATACCATCCAGTTTCATGTTGATCATTATTACTTCAAACTACATTTTATAAAATATTGCTTTTTCTGTTGACAAGAGCTTTATCCTAAACTATTAGAGCTCTCTATGCTTTCTTTTCCTATTGGTTGGCTGTGCCTGTCAGATCAGGCAGCCTGTATTCTAACATTAATTTTTAATTAATTAAATCTTGATGTTAATTGAAAATTTCTTGGTAGGTTCATTCCATATTGCTAAATTTAAATTCACCCTTTCAGTTTTGAAACATATCCTTGATTGTAGAGACATGACATTGAGCACTCAATCCAGTGGTAAAGGAGTTGGAATTACTTCTGCTTTTTTTTTTTTTTTTTTTTTTTTTTTGAAGAGTCAGTAGCATCATTTCAAAAACCTCTGCTTGCTACAGGAAGATATATAAAGACAAAAGAAAGGCATATATGTGTGCTTATCCAGATAGCCTTTGAAAAATCTAAATCCTTCCAAAATTCCCTTTTTCATATCTAAGAGAACGAGGAAAATTAATTTAATGTTTAATTATCCTTTTAGCTAACATGATAATTTTACATCATATTATTATCTAGAAGAATGGCTATTCATGAAATGAGTACCAGGAGTGAAAGACAGAAAATGTAATATGGTATAATATTTCAGATAGAAATTACAGGGACATGCTAAACTTTAGTAAAGGTTAAATAAAATTCATGCAACTGTGCTAACCAAGTCCACTAAAGATTTATCCCAACTGATTCTATACTCAAACATCCTTCTATTAATTAATTTTTTGGTCCAGTCAATGTAGCAGACTGCTACTTATACTTATTAGGAGAAAATGAAGAAAAAAATACAAGATACTGCTGTTTAATTAAAATATGCCTCAAAAAGCCTTCCTCAAGCATATGTTGGAACCATACAAAATTCCTTGACTAATACAACATGAAAATATCTTTTCTTCATTGATTCTTAAGTATTAATATTAAGGTAGACTTATACTTGTGTCATGGAGTAAATCCATTGGACCATCCAAAGGGAGAAGGTAAGGTTTTCCACATGTTTCAGTTTTTAGATGATGATGTTTTGTTTTAAATCAAGCCCTGAAATTACCAAGTTTCATCACTGAGAGCCCAGGCTAATAATGAAATCAGCCTAGCAACCTGCACAGGAAAGATTAAGTGGAAAAAGCAAGACTGCCCAGATTATGTCAAAAGCAATGCAGTGGATGGCCCACAAAGTCAATGCAGCTATTTTAAATAGGCAGGTATTTTAAAGTGCCAATTAGACATTGTTTTGCAACAGCCCTTTTAAAGAGGTCTGACAGATATCACGGCCACTTTCCAGAATACAAATAATTAAAAATCTATAATATTTCTTAAACATATGCTATGTACAAGACTATCTTTTTAATCATAATGATGTCTTACTAGAATAGCTTCTCTAGTTTGGATTATAGGATATATAACTTAAATAAAGTGCCCTACTTGCCATTTTGAAAACTCAAAGCACTGTATAGAAGGCTCTCATGTTTAATATTTCCTCTGTTCCATATGCCACCAGTATGATTAAGGGTAAAGATGATATCCCCATTTTACAGATAAGAAAACTGAAGATAAAGACTTGCTAAGATTATATAGATATCTATTGAAAAGACTCTGGAATAGACCCTAAATCATGTGTTTTTTAGCCCTTTGTTCTTTTCATTGTGATAAAGGGATTCAAAAGAACACACTTGCTAGAATATTTATTCAACTACATTTTGAAGGAAGTGAGAAATATGAAAGAGTATTGAGTAAGGAAGGTATGCAAATGCTAAGGAATAGAGAATGAGAAAATCATATTAATAGAGTAATATTATGGGAGCCACCTGCTAGTAGCTGCTGGGGAGATCTAATTCTGACCAGCAGAATAGATCCCTTCATGTGAGAGGATGATAATGATACAAGAGACTGAGAGACAGTTGCATTCTCCAACCTCTGTCCTCTTCTCTCTTGCCTCAGATTTCATTCCCAATTCACAAGCAACATCTGTGTCAGTAAAGGCTGATTTGCAATTCCTTCAAGTGTAATGATTCACAGCTGTGGGGGCTTTTGGAGAATCAACCTGCCCCTTAATGGTATAGTCCCCTTTAACCCTTTACAGGCTTTCTGGATTCCACACCTAGGTGTGGTCCTTAACAGTAGCAAACAGATTTAGTTGACTGTAACAAAGTTATTCTGGAGAATAATGGGAAATGGAATTAGTTTTACAAAAGGTGAAGGAATAGCAGGAGGTAATTACAGAGCATTAGAATAGATAAAAGAGTTTGGAAGTTTGAAATACTTAGTACTAGGGAATGCTCATCTTTTTTTGAATCAGACAGAATGATATTTTTTAAATGCAACAAAGAAAAATAACTTTAGCCCTTCTCTAAATTAATAGATAGAGAAGATTCAAGATTGCCAAATTAAAATCCAAGTGATTGTAATCTGAACTTTTGCAATTACTGTAGGACTAAAAAAGGAAGGATAAGAAATTGAGAGTACAAAAACAAAGTGATCATTTTGCAGATGAGATAGGAGTTAAAAGAGACAAAATAATAGATTTTTCATTTATATGAAATAAATGTTAAGATCTCTTTCCTTCAGTTTTATTTTGTATTTTAGGCTGCTGGTCTTGGTCGAATGAAACCAAATACTCTTGTTCTTGGTTTTAAGAAAGATTGGCTACAAACTGATATGAGGGATGTGGATACATATATTAATATTTTTCAGTGAGTACAAGATTTTTATTTTAATTATCTTATTTTTTAAAAGATTATGTTTGGAAACTGTCATTGTAATTTAAAGCATAGTATTGCTTCCTAAAAATTAGTATGGCATAGTAAACAAAGACTCAGCCTTTAGAGTCAGAAAGACTTAGGTTGAAATTCCTCTCCTGACAAATATTAGCTTGTGACTCTTATGTACCCTACACAGCTCTCTAACATGTTAAGGTACAGAACATATTCCAGTCTGCATTGGCAGAAGGCAAACTAAGAGTTCCATCTACCAGTGAGATCACAGGTCATCATCCTTTTACAAAATCACATGGAATGGATCATGTGTAGCCATTTGGTCCATTCTTCTTTCTGTCTTTTATACATTTGGTTTTTTAGCCATTCGCACCATTTTAAGGAGTTTACTACCAAAATACAACTTGATTTTTACGCTATTCTTAGCTTTGAGGAGTGCTCTTCATAATCTGACTCTAGATTGTACACATTCTATATTTCTGCCACATTGGCCCAAGTGTTTTTCTTGATTCATGGGATCACATTTCTTGCCTTTCCACAATTTGTTCTCCTTGCCCTTCTCTGTCTCTTAGAAGCTATAATTTTCTTCAAAATTGTGTCAAGTGTAATCCTCCTTCAAGAGGCCTTTCCTGGTTCCTGCAGTTGTTACTGTTTCCCCTTCATTATGTATTATTTTTCTAACATATTGTTTATATTTTTCTATGAGCATGTAGAATGTGTCGTGAAGACAAGAACTGACTCATTTTCCTGTCCCTAATTCTTGGCATAGTATATGGCACAAAATAAGAATTTGTTGGTTGATGTTAACATTTTTAACAAATGTTCATTATTTATATTATAAATTATGTAGTATAATATAATATGAATTATATTATATAATATAATTGAATAATATGAATATACATTCAATTCAACATTTCAATTTCGCTTTTGGCTTTTTAACTTGAAGGGTTAGTCTCTTCTCTTTTTCACTGCCTTTATAGGAGAAGGAATTTTTACCAGCATCTGTACAATACTTCACTGAGCATAAATATATTTCTAATCATTCATTGTCTTCCTTTTATCCAACTCCTTAATTAGTCTCCAGTACTAAGTTGTTTTTCATATCTAAGAGAACTGTTTGGGGAACTTAAAGGTTAAGCGACTTCTTGGAGGACACGTAGTTAGTATATGTCAGAGGCAAGCTCTGAACGAGGTCTTCCTGACTCTGAGGCTGGCTCTTTGGAGAGGGTTGATGAATTCAAGTCTGGCCCCAGATTTCTAACAAGGTATTTGACTTTGGAAAAATTAAGTGACTTGCTCAGACTTTCTCTGTCTACTTCAGGCTTCTGTAATGAAGTTAATAATAGCATCTAATTCACTGGGTTATTATGATAATCAAATAAAGTAATTTTTTTAAGTACTTAGTACAGTGCCTAGCATATAGTTGGTACTGTGTAAATGCTTATTCCCTTCCCTTCCCCTTTTCCCTCTTTGTCCACTGTGCTGCAATTACCACTCTAAAATTGAATTCTTATTGTAATAAAATCCTTAGACTTTAGAGATACAAATGGTATTTTTATCATTGCTGCCTTTTAGAGGAAAGGGCATCATAATAGAAATCTAAACTCGGGAGCAGTTGGTTAAGAAAATGGAATAAAATGTGGATTTTCGAATCATGATTCAAAATATAGTAATATACTTCTATATAGCAGAGTATATCTACAATTAGGGTTGGTGAAGAATATCTTTTTGAGTTTTGAAAATCAAATTTTTTAAAGTTCAGATATAAAATGAAGGGAAAGAATAGAAAAACCCTTTATTAAGCTCTTACAATGTGCCAGACAGTGCTGTGTTTTATAGTATTAGCTCTTTTAATCCCCACAACAACCTTGTGAGATATGTGTTACTTATATGTTAATCTTATTAATTGTGGAAACTGGCAGGCAGAGATTAAATGACTTCTCCAGGGTCACTAGTAGTGCCTGGGGTGGCATTTGAATCTAGGTCTTTCTGATTCTAGGCCCAGTACCTTATCTAATGTCCCAAAAGATTAGGAGAGGAATAAAATCACTAACATATCCACCAATCTAGATACCAGCTATTTCTATACCCAGAAACCCAAGAAAGGAGGTAGTTATAAAACTTCTAAAACTTGACACATGTTAAATTTTACCTCACTTTCACTGAAATTTAGAAAGGAAACTTGGAAGTCAAAAGCTGGCCTCCATGCTAGAAAGACCTGGGTTTGAGTACCATCTTCAACAACTTGTGTGACCCTGGTCCAATAATTTGATTTTTCAGTGCTCTAGCCAGCTCTTTATCAGTCATACAACAGATGATACAAATGTACAGAATAAATCAATCCCTATTAGTGAGAAAGCTTACATTCTAGCAACTCTTAAATTGGGGAGAGAAAGTACTGACTTGCACTAGTGCCAAAGAGAGAAGTATAATATCTGATCATAGGGTTATATAAAGTCGCTGAATTATTTAGTAAAAGGTTACATGATCAGATCTATCAATGTTTTTAGGATAATTACTTTGCCAATGAATGGAAGATAGATTAGCGTAGAAAAAAAATTTAAGGCAAAACGACCAAGTAGGAGAATATTATAATAGGAAGGAGGTGTTGGAGTGAAGACCAAAATCTGAGTAGTGACTGTGAATGGTAAGAAAGAAATGGATGTGAGCAATCATATGGATTTAACAATGACTAAGATTTAGTAACTGATTTAGATATGTAGAATAAGGAATCAAGGATGACTCCAAAATGATAACTCTCGATGACTGAAAGAATAGTGGTGCTCTCAGAAGAGTGGAGAGAGAGATTATACACACACTCACGTGAATCTGAATGTTTACTACAAAAGAGAATGTTGGAGAACATCCAGTCCAGATTTGTGATTTAACAGAAATCATACCACTATTTTATTTTCACAACTCTGTCCTATTTGCAGTGATGCCTTCGACATACAATATGGAGTAGTGATTATTCGCTTAAAGGAAGGCTTGGATATTTCTCATCTTCAAGGACAAGGTAAATCTTATGTGAAAAAGGTTTGTGGGGTTTTTTTTAAGTATAGATAATTTTTATAGCAGTTATAAATACTATTCAAAAACACTTGGTGAGAATTTTCTAAAAGAAAAGCAAACATATACACCCATAGACACATAAGAAATTTAAGTTAAAACAATGGAATTATAGATATTTAGAAATACTAGGTATTTCTTAATTAATAATTAAAATTATGCTGGATTTGGAATAAAGTTAGAAGAGATCTGTACTAAATCTCTACTGTGCTACTTCCTATTTGGCTTTGAACAAGGCATTTAACCTTTCTAGTCTTCAGTTTACTCTTTTGTTAAATGAGAGTAAAGTTAGACTCTTTAGGTTTCTTCTTGGCTTTAAATCTATGCTTCTATGGCATCAATGTTTTCTTAATTTGTCTTATAGGTTCTGAATAGTATAAATATTTGAAAGAATTGAAATACTTGGTCATTTTTGATTAATTTGAAAAGATTGTTAGCTATAATAGGTGTATTGAATCACTATATTTTTTCACTCAAGACCTAAAAGCCAATGAATTTGGAGCTTTGTTTTTGAGACTTAATCTTACACTTGAGCTGATGTCAACACAGTATTCTATAATGAAATCAAATAAATGTTAAATGCTTATTACATGTAGTACTTTGTAAGACCTGAGTGGTAATACAGAGTTTAAATAAGACAAGTTTCCATCTTTGCATAGTCTATCAAATATTTTATCACAAAGAAAATCTATAGGGATATACATTTTGAATTTTCCTACATATGTTAACTTGCTCATAAATTTATAACATGGGTTTATATTACCAGGGAATGCTATTAATTATTACAAAATAGATATTCAACCCAATTTTTAGATTATTAAAAAAGTATCAAAATTACATCTTTTAAAAATATTTATCATTTAAGTTAACCTGAAAAGTAAAACTTGTTTTGACCCCAAAAGTGAGATTCCTAATCAATCTAACTTTTTTTTTTTTTGGGGGGGGGGTAATTTTGTATATCTCAGAAGAGTTACTCTCATCTCAGGAAAAATCTCCAGGTTCAAAGGATGTTGTATTAAGTGTAGAATATAGCAGAAAGACTGATTCTGACACTTCTAAACCATCTGATGAGAAAAGTCCTGTTATGCATAAAGGTAATTTCTCAAAAACATTTGCTATTAATACTAATTGTAGATGATCTTCATTTCTGCTTAAATTTTTAATTTCTCTAGAGAAATGTGTTCATAATAATTTGACATATGACCAATATGCGGCCTTTACCTAATATCGTGCTATTTCTTAAATTAGTTCATTTTCCATGTCTAGTACAGACTTGCATTTTGTACTTTCAATTTCAGATATAACTTGCCCTTAAGAATTATTCTGGTATCTAGGAACCATCCCACAAAGCTGCAAATACTTAAAGCTAATATAGTAGTATTCAATTTCAGTTAAATTGGAAGAAGGTTCAAAAGTTGAACTCTGAACTTAAGAATTATATGTCTTTGGATGTTGATTATAACTCTGCTACTTTGTGTCTTTAGGAAAGTCACTGAACCCCCTGAATATTTAATTTTCCAAGTTGAAATTATGGTGGTTAGGGTATTATGGTCCTCTTTAAGCACTAAGTATTATCTGATTATTTCTGTATATATAGCATTAGTTATTAAGTGACATGCTATTTATATTTTATCACATTAAGTTTTTTTTTTAACATTGTTTTTATGTGTGGAATGAGAAATGCTAAAATGTCTTTATAGAAACTTCAAAAATGAATATTACATTATATCTAGAGAGGATATTAGTATAGCAAACAAAATGCAGCACTAGATTTAGGAAGCCTTCTTGTGAAGACTGTAAACCAGTTGTAAACCCTAGGCAGGTCATTTAACTCCTCAGTGTATCCTAAAAACTATAGGCATATCCTAAAAAACTATAAATTTGCTTATATGAATCTGCCATCAGTTAATAAAGGCTCTACATCAATTGTTCCCTAACTGATAATAGGTTGCACTGCAACAACAAAAAGTAAAATTAAGTAATAAATTGTCTCCCCTAAAAGAATAATAGCTCCCCCAGTATCCTTTGCCAAAGAAGCAGCTCTGTAACCTTTAGCACTGATTTGATATAATTAACTACCAAGTATTACTCTATAATATGTATATGTGTTTACACATATATATCTGTTTTCTTTTCTTAGTCATAAGAACTTAAAGATGGGTAAGGATTTTTACAGTTTCTTTCTATATTACAGGAAAGTTTTAGAAAACTGATTCCACAAATTTATGCTTTCTGTTTTCATTTTCAAGGATGAAAAAGTAATGAATGACTTCCAAATCTGACTCTCCACCCTGACTCTTCCACCTCTACTCAATCTAGTATCTCCATCTGTCATGCTGCCAGCTTATCTAAGCTAAACATGAGAGTACTTTGTATTTCATCCATCTGTATCATATATATTCCCTTACTTTTCATCCCTATTAATAATCACTTTCCTTCCAAATCCCAAACCTTAATATTATTTCATATCTACTCTCCACGTTTTCTACAAAGCTGATATTTCTGCACTTGTGAAATTTTATCTCTTATCCTCCAATTTCTTAATAATTCTGTTGCAGTTTTAATGTTAGCTTTTTTTTCTCTTCATGCTAATTAATTTTTTTCTCATTTCAAAAAATTGTTAAATATCCCTCGTAATTTTGACTATCATTCTTCCTTTGGATTCTTTGCTAAAACATTCTATTTACTTTTTGGTTAATTTGTTTCTTCTCCTTATATTTCATTAAGAAATTTTTACTTTGTCTTCTCTGCTGGACTTTAGTGACATTTTCTCTTGCCGAAATATATGTATTTTTATCTTTGATAGAAAATAAGTTTCCCTAAATTCCATTCAATATTGGCTTTTTTCTTGTGCATAAAATATCTTTTCCGGTCATTCTGCAAAATCCATTAGCAATTGGCATTTGTTTTTCAATTTTTAGAATCTAGCAACTTCATGTTTATTAGGTATGCCTCAATTCTAATCATTATAAAACATCAAATTTCCTTTGATTATAATCTTTAAAGGCTGGGTTGGTCTATTTTTCTTTGCTAATATGAAAATATATACCCAAGCCACTAACTGTTGTATGTGCTTCCTTGTAATTTTTTTTATCTATGTGGTCAGTGGAATCAAAAAAGTAGTGTACACACTTAAACAAGTATTAAGTTAATGAAATGATCTTAATTTTAATTTATAAAACTTAATAACATTATTCAGTCAAATCCATTTGAATATAGTTGTACTTAATATAGTCGAAGGTTTTGCTTCTGCTTGCTTATATGAGTTTTCCCAAAACAATAACCTATGACAAATTTAATTTAAGGCCATTTCTATTTAAAGCAATACACTAAAGAAATGCAAGTTAAAAATATGTAATTGGAATATGAATTTTTGGTTGGTTACTTTAAATTTAAATATGTGATATATTTTTTAAAATTACATATTTCAAAGTAGTTTAGACTTCATTTATAAAGGGGAAAAAAGCTGTTTGGAAAAACATATCCCCATCTCTTCAATTTCCCAATTATTTCTTTATAGCATGTTTTGTAGTTTATATGCATTAAAATAGTTCCCATCCCAAAAATTCTTTTAGTCGTCAGCATAGTAGAATGTACAATATTTTGTGATTGTGTGATTTATTTACACATGTTGCTGTAGCTTAAATTCTACAGTATAAAATTATCTCTTCTGCTGATTTTAGTTAGGAAAATTAACCCCAATGGAAACTTTTGGCATTTTTGCAGAGATAGATTTAAGGAATTTCTTATTTTCAGTAGCTTTAAAGTTGCTGTCCATGATATATCTGCTTTTAAAATCTTAACCCCTCAATATAAAAAGAAATGGTTCTTAAATCTTAACTATTTTCTCATGGACTAGTTTCATACTATGTTTTGTTTAGATATATGCTGTTAGTTTTTCATTATTTCATTAATAATACAAAAGAAATTAACCTCTATTTTGTATTTTTTAAACAAAATCTAGATGAGGAAGAGGATGGCAAGACTCCAACACAACCACTGTTGAAAAAAGGCAGGCATTTTCCATCTTTTTGTTTCAATCCATTTTTTTCCATGCTGTTAACGCCAAATTTTTTAAGTCTATCTCCATGGTGAGGTTGTAATATAGTTATTTGTGAGTTACAAATTAGAGAAATAATCACTGATTATTTCAACTACATAAAGCAGTTCCATCCAGCAAGAATGAAATCACATAAACAAAATTGTAAAATAAAATGTAATTGGAAATGTTCAGATCCTAAAAATTAAGACTTTAGTGAATGAATCTTTTTGTTTGGCCCATGTGTTAAATAATTTGGAGTAAAAAATGAAGAATTTTCATTCATGACCATAAATTGCATCCATCTAAATTTTTTCTGTAATAAAATTTTATTTTAACTTTTATCATATTTTTCATAGTTCTGCTGAGCTTTGGGAGATACATAATCATTGAATTAGAGGGTAGAGGTGAGAGTTTGGAGGAGTATGGTTTGGTAGCCATATTATTTCATCATGAATAATTTTGTATTCTGAATACATGCTGTAACATTTTGTGGTAGATATTATCATTTAATTGACAGTAATTCTACATTGGTGATTAAATTTCCTCCTGTGGATTTCTGCTTTACAAAACTGGTATTTTTTACAAATAAATATATTGACCTACTCTCAGTTCATTTTTCCTTTGTTTTGATTCAAAGATCCTGGAGAACATAGTTATTCACCTCTGGTACATAGTTCATTTCAACCATGCTACAAGTTCCTTCCTAACCTAATTGCCTATGTACTACTATATAATATCAGGTTATGGGATCCCTATCCCAAACCTCTTTCCCACCCCAAATTTCAAGATATCAAATACCAAGGCAAATTATGAGTAGAATGTTTTCAGTGGGTAGTTTTGACTGTAAATTATTTTTTACAAATGCTTTCATTTAGTTTTTTCAATTTACAGCATACTTTTTAAAATGTTCTTGTGAGCATCAAGTCATCAACAATCCAGATTATAAATTATAGACCTCAAATTATCCAACTAGTCTAAAAGATTTATAATTTTTTCAGAACTATGTTAGAATTTCTGGGCCAATTATTAAATGTTAAATTTTATTAGTACTTTCAGAACACTAAAAATGTTTGGTTTTATATAATTCATTTTAAAATGTTTAAAGTTGATCTATAAGAAATTACATTTATTATGGTTGACACATTGAAAAAAGTAAGCAATATAATCTTTTTTTGCACAAAAGTGAGGAAATGGTAAGAAAAGTGATTAAACAAACAACAAAAAAAAGCTTAATTTTTTTCTTACATATGCTTGTTTCCATTCTTTAGAACCTAAAGGTCCTGCTGCTCCATTAAATGTAGCTGACCAAAGACTTCTTGAAGCTAGTACACAATTTCAGAAAAAACAAGGCAAAAATACTATTGATGTCTGGTGGCTTTTTGATGATGGAGGTGAGATTACTTCTAATTTCTAAATTAATGCTTTTTCCTTAAGAATGTTTTCAGGGGCTAGGTGGTGCAGTAGATAGAGCACCAGCCCTGAAGGTCAGGAGGACCCGAGTTCAAATCTGGTCTCAGATACTTAACACTTCCTAGTTGTGTTACCCTGGGCAAGTCACTTAACCCCAATTGCCTCAACCAAAAAAAAAATGTTTTCACTAATTGGCACAGAGTAAATTATTAAATTAAAAATAAATCATATAGAATTGAACATACTTAATGATTTATTGTGTTTTATTATTTAATCAGGTCTGACCTTATTGATACCTTATCTTCTGACAACTAAGAAAAAGTGGAAAGACTGTAAGATCAGAGTATTTATTGGTGGAAAAATAAACAGAATAGATCATGATCGGAGAGCGTAAGTTATTCTAAATGAATATGAATTTTGCTCCTTCATTGGTGTGTCAGTGTTATAATTTAACTTTAAGATATCTGTAAGATAAACATTATAAGAGAAAATTCAGAAAACTCATGTTTCAAGTTAATATTGTACTTTAAACTTTTGATATGCTACTTATTAGCACTGTAATGTAAATAATTTAAATTGGAAGAAAAATTCCCTTAATGAATTTATCTTAAAATTTTGGCACTTGGGGCAACTAGATGGTTCAGTGATAGAGTGCTGGCCCTGAAGTTAGGAGTACCTCAGTTCAAATCCAGCATCAGACACTTAATACTTCCTAGTTGTGTGATCCTGGGCAAGTCACTTAACCTCAATTGCCTCAGCCAAAAAAACCCCCAAAAAATGCCATTCATATATGTATGTATCTCTATAATTTAGTCAACTAAATATATGTACAGTACATAGAGACAGATATACATATACCTAAACATAATGTGCATTTATATTTTGATTAAGACTTAGAACCTATAAACACTTGTTAAACATTGATTGAAATAAGATATTACATCTAAATAAGACAGTACTTTACCAGTATCTGTCATAATCATCCAGTCCTTTGTAATCCCTCTCTGATTCTGTCATATCTCCAGACTCAGTTTCAGCATTAGAAACTTTGTGCCATAGCTAACTTCTGTGCTTCTCCATATAAGAATAGAGTTTTAGAGTATCTAAAAACAAGTAGATTTTCAGAACTTATTGAAAAAGATTAGAAAGGAATATATGTAAATCTGATTTATATGGCATCTTCACACAAATGATCATGTGATTCTGACAGTAGGTTAGAAAAAGCTTTTGAAGTAATACAACCATCATGTTCAGAATAAAAGGATTGGCCTTAATGTGGTAAACAGTTTCTATCACTGAGAGCTAGCATTATTTGTAATAGTTAAAACACTAGAGCCCTTTTCAGTAAAATTTTGGTTAAGATCAGGGACACTGTTGTTTGATATAATCCAATCTCAATAAGACAAGAAAACCAAATTGAAGAAATAAATTTAGGCAATTAATAGTAATTTAGGGCACACACAGACCCAAGAGGAGTTGAACATTGTTCATGACAAGAATGCCAACCACTGCAGAAAATAGTTTTATTCAACAAAAACTACTGGAAAAATTGGAAAGCACTCTTGAGAGAAATTAACCTTAGTGGACAGATTTAAAGTATAAGGAATCTCAAATATGAAAAACATGGTGAGTTCTTCACCAAATACAGGAGAGAAAGGATAGATCATAAAAGATATATGTTTTACAACTTAAAAGCTTTCATTAAAAAAAACAAAAGCAATGCAGTTAGAATTAGAAGGGAAGCAGTAAACTGAGAAAATCTGTGTAGCTCAATTTTTTGGATAAAAATCTAATAAGGAATAGACAATATATACAACAACATGAACAAGAATCATTCTTCAGTGGATAAAAGGGCAGCAGAAGAAATATAAACTCAAAAATTTTAATGCTTCAATTTATTAGAGAAATGAAAATTAAAATAAATATGACAAGGACATGGTAATTTTCAGGATTTTGAGAGAGCCGTTAGATGAGTACACAAAAGGAAGTAGAGATAAAATCCCCTACCCCAGAAAACTGAAGTACTTATTCTAAGGTTCTACTAAATAAATTTAGAAAGACTGAGTTCTTGTTTTTCATATCTACTGATTTCAGCCTTAGTGTAAGTATTGAAATCTTTTTAAAAAATCTTTAAATCTACAACTTTGTGTCTCTGTTTTAGGATGGCAACTTTACTTAGCAAATTCCGAATAGACTTCTCAGACATCATGGTCCTGGGAGATATTAACACAAAGCCCAAGAAAGAAAAGTAAGTTACATAAATGTCTTCTTGAACTTGAGTAGGTCATGAATGTGTTACTCAGATGAATTCATGAGGCATATACCATTCAGAGCTTAAATCTTTTTTTTTTAATGGGAAAAAATATTCAATTTATAGTCAGAAAACCAAGGTTTAGCAATCCTCTCACTTAATTACCTTTGCTGGAGCTTCACTTTCCTTATCTCTACAGTAATAGGGATGAAGATTTGGTTGAAATGATCTCTAAAGTCTCTTTTACTTCAAATCTTTAATCTTATAACTTCTTTGTTGACAATATATATACAGATAAGTCATTTGGCTCCTCATGAAAGCTGGCACTGATTTCTTCCTTGTCCTTTCTCTTATGTCACAAGATTTCTTTAAATTCAGTCTAAGAACATACAAATATTTGCTAAAATACACTCAGAATTCTTCCATAAAATCAGATTTTACTCAGAATCATCATCTTACTTTTTCAACACCTCTTTGAAAATGTGGGCTCTTCTTTATTTTAAAGATGTTGTAAAATTGAAACATTTGTTCAGATTTTCTTTTAGAACTATTGTTATTTCTGTAATAAGTCATCTGACTTCATGAAATAGTAATTTATAGCATCTTGATTGTCAAATATCTAAATTCATGTAGGGAAGTATGCTTTGTAGTATCTGTATGTCTCTGTGTGAGAGAGAAAGAGAGAAAGAAAGAGAGAGGGAGAGGGAGGAGAAAGACAATCATCTTTGTGGATGCTCACTTTTTTCATCTTGTGCTATTTTTTTTTTTTTTTTTTTTTAAGGTAATGAGTTTAGTGACTTGCCCCATGTCACACAGCTGAGGCTGGATTTTAATTCAGGTCCTCCTGATTCCACAGCCAGTGCTTTATTCACTTCACCACTAGCTGCTCCTTCCTGTGCTGGTCTTGACTATGGCATCCCCTTACTTGTATGCGGAAAACATGATTATGCAGGTGGCCTTAGAAGCAACTTGGGATGTAGAGAATATCTAATCTGCAATCTCATGTTGGCCTGAAAATGCAAGATAGTACAGACTCCTTTTGATTAGCTTATTATGAGAACTGAAAAGGAACAGGAGTTAACTCATTTAACATTGAAATAGAAGCATATTCTAAATGGTGTTACTCTTGACAAGAAAGGAAGAATACAGTGATTGTCTTTGCTATGATATCTGTACTTTTAAATCTTCGTAGATTGGTATTCTATGACTGCCTTATTTCTCCACTTAGCAAGATCAAGTGGTTTGGGTTTGGGGATTTTTGGGTTTTTTTTTTTTCTTTTTAGCTATAGTAATTTCTAGGCTTTTGAAAATAGTCAGCGTTGATAGCACTCAAATAACCACCATTTTTTCTCATGTTTATTTTTCTAATTTGGTGGGGTGGGGTTGTCATTTTTTTTATAACAAGTATCCTAAATGCATAGAGAGCTTATTCAGAAATAGTTTCTACCCAAGTTAACCACTCATGTTTTTGTTATATTGATTCTGATTGTGTCCATTGCCTCCAGACTCTTTTCTTAAAGAAAATATTCCTATTTCTATCAGTATGAGTCTCCTGTGAATTATTGGCATCTTTTGTTTTTTAGATCCAAAACATAATTTTGTTATTCTTTTCCATGCCCATCTTTGCATTGAAGTTACCAACTTGATTTGGGTAGTCTTATCAGATTCTTTAATGAGATTCCTTGATTTCCTCATCCTCTACAACAGTGTATAAACTGAAATTATGTCATAGCAATCTTTCTGCAAATGTTTATGAATCCTATAATACAGGATTCAACAAATTAAATGTTTGGTTCCACAGGCATGGCTATACAAACAGCACTTGGCATAGTACCTGGCACATAGCATATGCTTAATAAATGTTTGTTGACTATTGAAATTCAGAAAACAAACACTTATTGCCCTCAAGGAGCTCACATTCATTTGTCAGGGAGCATTTATTAAGGTTCTAAATGGCAATCCCTGGGACAGTTCTTTGCTTATTGTTCCTTTGCTCTCCAAGAAGCCTCAAATGACATTACTATATTAGAATCCAGTTACCATGTGTCCACCTGTGACTGGTCAGACCAGAATGAGCCCAGAGTATTTGGCCACAGGTCAGACACAAATGTCCTTGTGAGCATTTGGGAGGCACTTTCTAACTTAACCCATCTCGTGTTTCTTTACTGATTTTGGCATTGAGGATGCAAATACAAAAAAGAAGTAAACAAATTCTGCTCTCTAGGAAGTGATAATGCCACAGCCTTATCACATAAAGATTTTATCTGAGAACTGAAAATGGCCTTCAAGACCATCTCTGTCATCTTATAAGTATCGCAGGTGACCCCAGGTCTTCCAATTTCAGAGCTGCTACTGGTGGTAGTAAAATCTTTTACCAATTTTAAAGTCACTTTTATCCTAAGGAAACATAGGAGTTGAATTCTGGTTTCACAACCAGGAAAGATCCATGTTCAAGTCCTGACTAACACATATTGACTGCATAAACAGAGGAAAGCCACCTATCCTATCAGTGGTTAGCCAACTCTTCCATTCTCTGAATTGCAGGACGACCATCTTGAAGCCAAATGAAATCACAGAAATGAGTGATTTGATGGAGGGTATTAGTTACTATCTGGATGCCTTGGAGAGGTCACTTAATCTCTGTTTTCTTCAGTTTGTAAAAAAAGGGGGTTGGACTGAATAGCCTGCTAGCCACTAAGCCTCTAATCTATAATCTGATACTATTTAACTAATAAGCATAATAAAAATATAAAAATACTGCTCCTCTTCACAC
This sequence comes from Sarcophilus harrisii, assembly GCF_902635505.1. Taxonomy (NCBI): domain Eukaryota; kingdom Metazoa; phylum Chordata; class Mammalia; order Dasyuromorphia; family Dasyuridae; genus Sarcophilus; species Sarcophilus harrisii. Next base: position 246,156,861 of record NC_045426.1, read on the forward strand.
ACAAAGACACTTAAAAAGGAGACAACAGAGCTTATAATGCCACATTTTTTTCTAATATGTTTATCCTACCGCCATTACAACTAAAAAAAAATAGTTGGGGAAAAAATCATTGTCAAAAATTCTTTCATTTTACTTTCCAATATTCATGCAAATTATTTTACCTATAAATTTCATTTATACTGTTTATAGTATAACTTAAATATTTATAATATTCTAATTGTACTATTAAAAAGCCAACTTCAAAAAAATTAGGTAACAATGTCACCAAATAATCCAACAACTTAGTAAATACTAATAAAGTTTAAGAACTTTTAAGTATTTCAAAAATATTCCAATAAAGGAAAAATAATTATCAGGAGGAAAAAAAGGTTATTTGTTTTTCCCCACATAAAAATAATAGGAATGAGAAGAAGGATAATTACGTCTTTCTGAAATGATAATTTCACTATAGAGTTCAACAAATATTCAGCATTTATTAAATGCCAATGAATAAAGCACTATGCCAATTCTTCAGAAGCAAAGGATTGGAAAAAAAACTATTAATGTGGAAAAATATTGATTGGTTGTTTTTGAATGTACCTCTTTTGCATTATCTCTAAATCCTTTCCTTTCTAGCTATTTAGCCTATATACATAATAATAATTGACATGGTTATAAACATTTTCCAATCCAGCTATAATTTGTAAAGAATCTACCATAAACCTATTTTTCTGTTAATACTCCTGCTTTTCCAATCTTATTTTCAATGTCATTCTGCCATATTTATTTTAATCACTATTGCCATTTTAACTACATTTTCCCTTTAAAATTTTTCTACTAAATATTTTTCTTTCAGTTATTTAAAAACATTTTTTTTGTATTTAACCTATATCAGATTGCTTGTTATCCAAGGGGGAGGAGAAAAGTTAGGAATACAAGGTTTTGCAAAGGTGAACATTGAAAACTATCTTTGCATGTATTGGGGGGAGAGTAAGGCTATTTTAAGAAACAGGAGAGTTGATTAATAATACTTGCCAATATGAATAAAGCAAAAAAAACCCTTAAAAATACTTTTTAAAAAAGAAGTCCATATATGTTTCACAAGAACACCAAAATTAGTGCCCCCCCCAAAAAAAAAAAAAGCCACAGAGTGTGGACCAAAGTTAGAGCAGCAGCATGTCCATAGATATGTATACAAAGAATAAATACAAGGATAAATTAGGGAGAAATGATACTACATTCTAATAGACTTGACTGATTGTTGCATGAATAATTATTGCCTTTGAATGTATAATCAAATAAATTCTGCAAACTTCTAATTTGTCTCCATTTTTCCATCTAATTGAAAGTTTTTTCTTCTCATTTCACTTATAGCAAGAATTTAAAGTTTGATATGATTTGATTCCTCCAGTTAATATAGTCAATATTTTGTCACTGGACAAGGATCTCACATGTAGAATCCGAACTACTATTTATATATTTATCGATCTATAAAATACCATGTGATTCCTAGTATCCTTTGCCCTTTTCTGCCACTGTGCCAGAAGAAGACAACACAGGATCAGGCCATTTGTGTTACATGGGATGTGGATAAATTATCACAGTGGTCAGTCTACTAATGATGAGCCACTGTGCATGTAGTTATGCTGTTCCTTAAAAATCAGACAATCTTAGCACAACTGTACTCAAAGTCCTTTGAGAATGAAAGGACTAGAGTTTGAGCTCCACTAAAATAGCTCTAAAAGTCATAGAAGTCTTTTATCTGGGGGCAAAATTAATTGGGGATAGGTAGCAACAATATAAAGATCAATCACTTGTGGGGGAGTGGGAGAAATGACACAAAAGCTCTTGCATTGAAGACATAATTATAATGAGAGAAGTTAATCTGTCCCCAAGAAAGTTTAGTCTGCCTCTTTGGGGTTTTATGGGTAGACAGACTGTAAATAGGAATATGTAAAGAGAAGAGGGGAAGGGTTATTGAATATTGCCAAGATAATGGAAAATTTTAGGGTAGAAGAATGGCAGGCAAGAATCCACTGCTACCTCACTCCACTGAGTGCCCACCCACTGGGACAAAGTTTGCCTAAGATAGAACATCATAGTAGGATTTGATGAAGAATTATGAAAAAGTATTTACACTTTTTTTGCCTTTTAGAAAAATTGAGAATGATAACTGATTTTAAATGCTCTCTGTTTCTTTGAAGTATTGTGGCTTTTGAAGAAATGATTGAGCCCTTCAGGCTTCATGAAGATGATAAAGAACAAGATATTGCAGATAAAATGAAAGAAGATGAACCTTGGAGAATAACAGATAATGAACTTGAACTTTATAAAACAAAGGTATTCTCTTTCTTTACGTAGTCCTACCATGTGTTTTAAAATGTATATTTTTAAAAATAAATTTATTCAGACAAATTGCTAAAGATTTTTTGTATCTTTCAGAATCTTAATTTATTATTGATCATTTATTTACTCTCTTACATTTTTGCTTTCTTTTGTCATTTCTAGAATTGTGAATCATAATAGGTGCTGATTTTCTAAATTGGAACTAACTTTTCTCCTTTGCCTTTTAGACATACCGCCAGATAAGATTAAATGAGTTATTAAAGGAGCACTCAAGTACAGCTAATATAATTGTTATGTAAGTAAAATGTGCAGTATACCATTGTTTAGCATACTTTTTCTGGTAGTGTTATCTATTTTAAGTGGATGGACAGATAATGTTATCATGTATTCCAATTTAGATTTTTGGTATTGTGTTTTAACATACACTTTAAGTTAAATGTTATGAAAAACTACCTGTTAAACACATATACTGACTTATATAGTGATGACAAATAGACATCTGTTGCTTAACTTTAAATACAAAAACATCAAATATGGTGTTAAATCAGTTTAGCTTTCCTTCTCTTGGCTTAAAATATAAGCAGTGCCATTTAGCAAAATTCTTGCTGTATTTTTCTTACTTTGGGAGAACCTTTTGGATATTTCACTTTTTAAGAAACAACTTTCAGTTGTCAACAAGGAAAGTACACAATCCTTTATGTCTGATGTCTTCCAAATTTGGCTAGGACCTATGAATAGGAGCAGTTAGGTGATTTGGGTCTAAAGTCAGGAAGACTCATCTTGCTAAATTCAGTCAAAGATGCTTATTCAGCATGTGACCCTGGGAGAGATATCACTTTGTTTGCCTTAGTTTCTTCATCTGTAAAATGTGGTGGAGAAGGAAATGGCAAACTATTCCTTTATCTGTGTTAGAAAATTTCAAATGAGGTCATAAAGAATTGGAGGAGGTGACTGAGCAGTAAGATCTATGAATGTATCCAACAAACTTTCTCACTTGTTCTTTTTCCTTTCTCCTACATAGAGATAGAAATTAAGAGCCCTACTTCAAATGTGGTGATTTGTGTCACTTGTTTTCATTTGCCAAGAACAAGGGTCACCTGGTTTTTTTCTCTTTGCATTTGCACTTCTATTTATAAATTTATGAGCCTTCGTTGTTCAGATAGACAATGGAAAAATTAAATATGAAAAAGAAAGATGCAAAAGCATTAATGAATTAAAGCTGAGATTTTCTTTTACTGAATATCACAAAGTGATTATTTTAATTTAAAAGTTATGTCTAAGTTCAACTTATTCAAATAAGTTGGTTCAAACAATTATTGTTAGTAATCAGTAAAAGACTTGCTGGGTAGGAGATATTCATAGAGTTCTAGAACTAGAAAAGACCGGAGAATCCATCAGTCCTACATTTTACTGAAAAGGCAACCAAGGCCCAAAGAAATTGTGAAGATGAAAATGAAGTAAGATTAGTTGTCTCTGAACTGTCACTCATACTTTCTTGCCTCAGTTTAACTAAAATGAGTAAGCTATATATGGTTCTTTACCTGTTTGAAATAGAACTATCTTTTTTTTTTTTAATGATTTCTTTCTAAGAAAGGAAACATACAATATGATGTTTCATATCAGTGTAAATTTGTTCAACTTTATGCATCAATATAAGAAAAAAAAAAAAGTGTTACTATTCTTTCTTTGGCCCAATTTCAAAACAATTAGGATGATATAAAGTAATTGTAATGAAATAAATTGAAGTAATCGGTAAGTTTTTCTTGAATTTCTGTGTACTTTTGATTATTTTTCTTATTAATACTAAAACGTTTTAAAGTTATTTATTGTTATTTTTCTTACTATTAGGAGTCTCCCAGTTGCACGAAAAGGTGGTGTGTCTAGCGCCCTTTACATGGCGTGGTTAGAAGTTTTATCTAGAGACTTGCCACCAGTCCTTCTTGTCCGTGGGAATCATCAGAGTGTCCTTACCTTCTATTCGTAAACACTACATCATGGACAGCTCTAGGGAAATGACACTACAATCCCTAGTAAAGTGACTTGAAATCTTCTGTGAGACTGCAACACGGTGGCAAAACAGTGGCTTTTCTTCCACATTTTTCAGAACTGAAAGCACACGGGGAAGTTGCTCCATTTGCATGGTTGTGGAGACTTCAGTTTTATTCCTTATTGTTGGACATAAGCTTTTTCTTTGCTACTTGAATAGCAATAAAAGTGTGTTTTTATTTTCAATTGGTGAAAGAAATATAGATTTATAAAAGCCTTTTAGCCTTGAGGTGCCTTCTAAGATTAACCAAATTTCATCCATATATATCCTCTTTTATAAATTTATAAAAAATATCAAACTTTGCCTTCAACTAAGACTATAGCTCAAATGTAAGTTGGTTTCTAGTCTCGTCCATCTTAAAATGAATGCTGCTTTTCTGTCTTCCATTGAGCAATTAATTAGTTGTTAGTACTGTATGTTTTCTATTACTGTACTTTTTTTTATGGTCTCTGTTAGATGTTAATGGGGTAAGAATTAGGGCAGGTCTTGTCATTTGAGATGAAACACAAGAGTCAGAATGTCCAAAAGTTTAATCCATTTAAGTATGCATGTATAAATGTAAACCTTTAAGAAAAGAGTTTTCACCTTTTATGAAACTTTATCTTATCAATGTCATAATTTCCAGTTAAGAAATGTCAAAAGATTTATTATCAGTAGTTTTTTATGACATGCTGAAAACCATACTCCATTCTACAGTCTAAAATATACATAACTTTAAATTATTAGAGGGGACCTGTCCGTGTTTGTCCTTCAACTCTGAGTGATTTTTCGGTAAGAACTTAGGTTTCCTGTAGGAAATTTGGGTTAAGTAATGCCATCTTACAGAGCATTTCAGTAAACACTATGTGGCATTCTTTCATCCTTTTAAAATCATACGATTTCTTTAGTTTATCATTAAAATGGTTAAATGGACCACTGATTACTTAGTGAAATGTTTTTAGGCTAATTCATTTGTCAAATACACTTAGTCTTAATATACTCAGGTTTGAACATTTAAATTTAATCCATTCTTTAATATGTAAAGTCCATATTAAAAACTGCCAGGTTGTGCTTTTTGAACATTTGTTTTGACAGTATAGTCTACCAGTATATAGTAGTGATAATGCATAAGGTATTATCACAGAAAGCTTTCTATACAAATTACTAATGTGAATTTTTTCATTCTTTTATATTCAAGAAAAGATTGCCTAAAAACATTTCAAGAGTTTTAAACACACATACACACACACGTATATCATATATATGGTATATATATATATTTTATATGTATGCATTATATATTTTATATACACTTACACAACAAACTACATGTTACTAGGCCATATTGCTGGTTGTTCAGCAGTGTTCAGTGATCGATCAAACTTCATTAGCTAACAATTTTGTTAAACATAAGATCAAAGTAAATTATCATATGGTTTTCTTAATGAACAAAGTTTTAGTCATTTGTAAGATACATTGTTAACTACAAATGACTAATTTGTGATAGTCAAATGTTCTATAATTCATCCATATTGCTATTCAGTCCAGTTATTTATAAGTTAAAAAATAGTTTTTAAAATATTTTGTTTCTGGTTCTCCAGATCTTTGAATTTTTTTCTCTTTTCAAAACTGCAGTTTTATTTGATTTTTGCTGCATGAATATGAAGTAAATTAGTTTCAGAATGGACCTGGTAATTTTTTTTATGTAAAATATTAGTAAAAATTTTAATACTTTGTTTTCCAAATTTATTTTCCTAGCTCATAACTCACAACTTTATTGCATTTATTACAAGATTTGCAGTAATTGTGGGGAAGAATAGTAGAAATATAAAATTACTCAATAAGCATGGAATTGTTACCATGTTTGAATTTTTTTTTCCTTTAAACAGATGGACAATAGGGCATGGACTTAGTGCTGCTATCTTGAAATGTGCACAGGTACACTTATTTTAAAAGTTTTGCCCATTCAGGAAACCATCACTTACAATCTGTACCACAGGAACCAAATGAAGTGTGTGTATTCATACATGTGTAAAAAGTATATTTAAATATGCATACTTGGGGAAGGGAATCGTAGTCAATGAAATAATGTAAGATGCTTTTCATTTATGGATTCTTTACTTTTAACACTAGATACCAGGTCAAAAATGTTCAAAGTTATTGTAGCTCTCCAATAAATTTCAGCAGTTAAATTGTTAGAAACACATAATAGCTAGTGATGAAGTTATTCTATTTTGTTTATACTGAATTTTGATTGTTTTGATGCCAAATTTTTTTAGTTCTAATCATTGGTGATGACTTGAAATAAGCAATTGTGCATTGGCATTTGGCAGTTCATTATTTCTGTAGACAAAAATTCATGGGGGTTTAGCTAAAATAGCTCTTAAGCTGACAAATAACAGTAGCTGATAAAATCAATTATTTATTTGTTACATTTCAATATTTGTATTTTAGGTTTCCTTTTACATAATTTCTTTTATGTTTTTATGACATTACATATTTAAAGAAAATGAGGAAATAACTTAAATAATTGTGCTTTGGTGGATAATTATCAGCTAAGTTTGAAATTGTAATATTTTGATAAACCCGTAACTGTCACATGAATGCTTTTCTAATGTTTTAACACTGAATATTGCAGTTTGAACTTTGTATAAAGATTACTGCAATAAAGGAAGTGAATCCGATAAAATTATTTGTCTACAATTTGTTTCATAAATATTATTCTCTACTTTTTTGCTTTGTAAATATCTAAAATATCACCAGCCTCATTTTGATAGATTACTTCATTGATGACAATTTTTTAAAAGACCATAATTTAGGTAAATCCTTATAAGTAACAATTTATGTTGACAAATTTATGAATGCCTTTCTGCAAATTGTAAATTGGTAAACACCTGAGCCAACTGTGCTAAATCTTGTATGTTAGAATTGAGACCTTATAAAAATCAGTCTCCTTATTTTACAGGTGAGGAAGCAGACCCAGAGAGGTCATAAGGGCATTGATTAAATTTAGTTTATAGGTCTTAAACTAAAACTGTTGTTTCCTTTTCCCCAGTCTATTGCCTATGGTAAAGTATAGCCATTTCACTCTGCTTTATCTCCAACAGTTTCTTATTCAAGAAACTTTGTTACTTCAGGTTAAATGGTATACAATTAGCTGTGGCAAAAACATCATAAAATTACAGTGTTATAAATGATTTGGGATTCAGTGAGTTAACATGTAAAGTGCTTCAGAAATCCTCAATTGCAATATTATAAATGCTAATTTTTTTTATTCATTGGAAACTTATTCTAATCTGTTCTTAGCACCTCCTATTTACTAACTCATGCTTCTTCAATCACCAGACATTTATTGAGTAATTAGTATGTGCCAGACATACTAACTACTTCTTTTTCCCAATACCAATTTGACCTGTTTCTATTTGGAACCAAATTCTGTTTTTAGAATTGGCATGGTTTTTGGTTGGTAAGGTTGTTTCTTGCCTTCATCTCAAGAATTAAATATCCAGCCTCAGAAAGGAGCTAATCACTGTGCTGAGAACTTTTTTATAAACATTATCTCATTTGATAAGAGAATTACTGGATTGACTATTGCATGGCTTGCATTCTTCTGACAATCTCATCCCTGACTTGGTTCTGTCCTTTTTGGTTGAATTAAAGCAAATGTGCTAGTTTTCAGTTGCCAAGGTAAGTCTCACCTGTATGACAAAGCTTGATTTGGGGAAGGAGAGGGAAATGGGGGAGACATAAGCTAACAGCTGTCCCTAATTTAATGAAATGCAGTGTCTTAAAGACTTGGTTTTGCTCCCTGAAATCTTTACTTTTTTTCATAGGCTTATTTTGTCTTTCTGCTGAATACAAGTACCATGTTCCAGAATTCTGTGTCCCACCACCATGCCTTTACACCAAATTCTAATTCATTCTTCTTACTTCTACTCAGATCTTTAATATAATTTTTGAAGTCGCAAATCATGCTCTCTCTTACTGCTTTGTTTTTAAATTCTCAGTGTTTAGCAGTTTGTAAAATTAATGAATAGTAGCAAAATAGCTCTGCATTATTTTGTGACCTATGTGGATTAGATAATGATGTTATTCACTGTGAGCAGGTCACATTTATTTCAGAAATGCAAGGTTGGTTCAACACTGAGAAAAATTATAAACAAAAAATCATATGAACAAATAAATAGCCTTGGGACTTGAAAAGAGCCTGGCTTTGAATCCTGTCTCAGCCAGACAGGATGTTCTTAGGCAACTTTCTTATCTCATCTCTCAGTACTCTGAATAATTATGACTTTAAGTGGGAGAAAAGTATCAACTTAATACTGGAAGAGATGTACCAATGAAATCAGGCTTATTCTTTATCCCTAATCATAATATAGCAATAAATGCAGGAGAAGAAAAAAGACATATAGCACTGGATGAGACAGGGAAGGGTGGAGAGTACAGCATTAAAAAAAAAAAATTCTCAATGTGATCAAAATTATCCATTGTAAACAAAAAGCTAGGATCATTTGTAATGGAGAAACAGATTATTTACAACTGACAGAATTAAGTGTAATCCTATTGGGAGGGAAATAGACCTTTACTGGGAAAAAGATTTCCAAGTATTCTTGATGAAAAGACCATAATTGAGTAAACAGTGCTTGGAATTGCAAGCACTAAAATTAGCATAGAAAGGTAAAGTTATATGATTGAAAAAGGAATGTGTGGGGTATGAGTTATGTATGTGTTAATAGAGGTATAAGAAGCAAGTATCTTCTCTGGTCATAAAGAAAAGGTTAAAATAATAGTATATGGTTACCTTTGTTCTATCTTAATGTTCTTAGACAAAAAATGGGAGTGTATAAGATGAAAAGTGGGGGAAGGTATAAGGGAAAGGGCATACCATAAACCTTTCATCTGAATCAACTGAAAAAGAAGAGAGACAGTTACACAAACACACAAAAAATAAAAATACGCTAAACATAGTCCACAAAAATTAAATGCCTATCTGCCTTTAAGAAGTTGATAGTCTGGAGAGAGGGATTGGATTGCAAGTCACTAACTACACATAAACAACCTGTATGTAGGATTCATTTGATTTTTTTTTAATTAAATAACTTTTTATTGACAGAACCCATGCCAGGGTAATTTTTTACAACATTATCCCTTGCACTCACTTCTGTTCCGATTTTTCCCCTCCCTCCCTCCACCCTCTCCCCAAGATGGCAAGCAGTCCTATACATGTTAAATAGATTACAGTAGATCTTGGATACAATATATGTGCGCAGAACCGAACAGTTCTCTTGTTGCTCAGGGAGAATTGGATTTAGAAGGTATAAATAACCTGGGAAGAAGAACAAAAATGCAAGCAGTTTACATTCATTTCCTAAGTGTTCTTTCTTTGGGTGTAGCTGCTTCTGTCCATCCTTGATCAATTGAAACTAAGTTAGATCTTGTCCTTGTTGAAAAAATAGGATTCATTTGAAATAACAAATGGAAGATGCTAGAATTAAGGAGAATCCAGAAAGGCTTTCTGTTGAAGGTGAGATTTAAGGCAAGCTAAGAATGCCATGAATTAGAAATGAGGAGAGAACACTCTAGTTGATGAGGGCAGGGTACTGAAGGAGAGGCGTGGCAGGAATGGGTGAGGGTTTCCTTGTTCTCCAAGGCAAGAGAGTTCCCAGCAAAGGACATTTGTTAAACTCAAAGACTGATAAAAAGTTTTTTATTGTTAAAGAGGCACCAAGAGAAAGACTTCGTTGATGGGCAATATTCTCAAGAGAGAAGTGATTTGCAAAGAGACATTTTCTGAAGACCTATTTTATACAAGAGTCTAAGAATTTGACATTCTGTATGCAAGACTATTTGAGTTTATACATGAAAGGAGACATTTTCTGAAGACTCATCTTCCTGTTTCCAGAGGATGTAAGACCATTTGAGTTTGTATAACTTTTTGTTGGTGATTTTACATAACTTTACAGGACTGTCTTAGGTCAGAGTTTTACTCTCATCACAGGTATAAGGGTCAGGTAATGAAAATGAATGGAATTGAGAAATAGAATCTTGTGAGAGAAATGAAAAGGTTAGTGTCACCGCATCACACATTACATGGGGGAAAAGATAGGAAGATGCTGGATTGTGAAGGGCTTTGAATGCCAGATGGAATTTTATGTGTAGAGAGTGTATTACACTGAAAAGGGTGATTTAATATTGTTGGGGCTTATAAGACTCAATTCTTTGGTGTGAGGTCATAACACTACCCTTCTAGCCAAGAGAACAGGAGGACCATGTCACGATCATATATGTATGACTTTAATAGTGAAATAGACCAGGACAAAATGATCTTGCCAAAAATATGAGGAGCCTAACCATAACAGAAAGTCAATTCACAAAATAAGACTAAAAGACAAAAAATTTTAAAAAGTTAAAAGCTATTTAGTGAAAAAAGATAACTCAAAAATACCCATAATAAAGCCTCAAAGAAAAAGTTTGCCCACAAGATCAATTAGAATTCCTAGACAAAATAATGGAAATTTAAGGGAGAAAAAGTCTAAAAATATTAATGAAATAACTAAAAGAATTGGAAATGAGAGGTATGGAGATTTGAAAAGTCAGTATGTGTTTATTAAGCATCTATTATGTACCAGGCATTTGCTGTACCCTGGGGACACAAAACCACAAAGATGGTCCTTACCCTTAAGAAGCTATAGTCTAATGTAGGAAATAACATGACAAGAACAGCATATAAACAAGATATATACAGACTAGTCTGAGAAAAGCACAAAGATTAGGGAATAAGGCTAAAAGATAAAATCCCACAGTAGCTGCAGGGGGGGATTAAGTAAAGAGGGGGTAAGGAAGCCAGCGAGAATTCCAAACATGGACAGCCTTTGAAAATGCACAGAGTTGGGGGTATCTTAATGACTAAAGGTTATGTAAAACTTGAGGCAAATATATTTCTTGTAAACAATATATTATTGGATGCAGTTTTCTAATCTGTTTTCCAATCTTATTACTCAATCCATCCATTCATATTCATAGCTATAATCATTAATTTATATTTCCCTTCACCATATTATTCTATTATACTTTTTTCCTTCTTTTGTTTCTTGTCATCCAAGAGAATGGTGAAAAGTAGCGAGGAATTCAGTATCACTGAATTACAGAGTATGTGATCAAGAGTAACGTAAAAGAAGAATGGGGAGGTAAGAGAAGGATAGTTTATGGAGGGACTTTAAAAGAGCAATGAGTGAGCCGCTGGAATATATTCAATGGGTTGGAGTGGAGAGTGACTTGCAGGACATCCAATTTGAGATGTAAAGTAGGCAGCTAAAGATGTGGAAAGATTAATCTTAGAGAACTAGAAGAATCATCCACATAGACATGATAAATGAGTCTATGGGAGCTGATTTCAAATTAAGGAAGAGAATAGAGCCAGGAACAGAGTCCTTAGGGACATCCACCATCAACAAGCATTACCTGGATCTAGCACAAAGACTAAGGAATAGCCCGAAGGGTAGGAAAACCAGAAGTTGGAGTCACAAAAACTAGAAAGACAAGATCAAGAAGAGGATGGTTTATAATACCAAATGCTGCAGAGAGGTTAAGAAAGTGAGCTGTGGACCACGGGCTTTATTTTGCATGATAAACAAGAAAGGAAGCAAAAGCAGCTATGAGATTCTAACCTTAGAAGCAGCTCATGTTCTCAGGTCATCTCCCAACATAGTCTGAAGCCTTTAGTGGAATAATGATAGAAAGCCCAGATCAAAGAGCCTGCAAAGTTTTTGAGCTCTGTAATGGCTAACAATGGTTTGAGTCTAGAAGCATTTTCCTAGAGCTCCAACCACATCTGTTTCTCAGACACAAAAGCTCCAAACTTGTACTTTGGGAGCACTGAAAACTTAAAGGTCAATATCCTGAGCTGTCCCTGAAATGCTGGAATAACATACCCAATAAAGGAACAGAAGAAACTGAGAGGACACAAAATGAGCATAGACCATCCTGTTCCCTCCAAAAAGTGTGCCGAACCAGGTCCCAAAAAGTAGGACAGAATAAAAAACGGGTGTTCAAGGCACAAATTCAAAACACCTCCAAACAAAGCTTCAAAGAGAAACACAGCTTGGTACTGGGCATACTCTCCCCATTCTCTTCTGGATGACAAGAAACAAAAGAAGGAAAAAGTATAATAGAATAATATGGTAAAGGGAAATATAAATTAATGAATATGAATAATAGAATAATATGGTGAAGGGAAATATAAATTAATGATTATAACTATGAATATGAATTGGATTGAGTAATAAGATTGGAAAACATAGATTAGAAAACTGCATCCAATAATATATTGTTTACAAGAAATATATTTGCCTCAAGTTTTACATAAACTTTAGTCATTAAACGCGTTTTGCCTCAGGTAATAAGGCCTGGAAGGACTTTAATTTAGGACAGAGGTCTTCCATTGCATTCTGGGTTTATTAAGCACCTATTATGCACCAGGCTTTTGCTGTACCCTGGGGACACAAAAACCACAAAGATAGTTCTTGCCCTTAAGAAGCTATAGTCTAATGTAGGAAATAACATAAGAACAGGATATAAACAAGATATATACAGGATAGTCTCAGAAAAGCACAAAGATTAGGGAGTAAGCTAAAAGATAAAATTCTACAGTAGCTGCAGGGGGGTGGGGATTAAGGAAAGAGGGGGGAAGCCAGGAGGAGGTGTATACAGTGAGAATTCCAAACATGGACAGCCTTTGAAAATGCACAGAGGTGGGGGTATCTTGTATGAAAAGTATCTTGGATTTTTGTCTTGCCACTGGACTTCCAGTACCCTGGAGGAGAGGATAAGGCTGACAATTTTACCCAACTGTACCTGACTAAAATCCATCTGTTACACAAATCGAGCCATCACCTTCATATTATTAGTACTACATTTTGAGGACAAAGGACAAAAAACAATGTGAAACAAAGATTTACGCAGTTAAAATAAAGCACTAGAGTAAAATTTATTACACTTCTGCTAAAGTAAAAAAAAAGCAGGGATAGCAATGACAACCTCGATTTGGGAATGGCAATGAGACAACATAGAATTCTGGATGAAGCTAAAGAAGTTTTAAAGGGAAAATGTGTATCTTCAGATATTTTCATCAAGTCAACAAACATTTATTAAGCTGCATTGTATGCCTGGTAGTATGCTCAAATAAATATTCAACTAAAAAACTAGAAAAATCAACAAACTTTAAAAAACTAAGGCCCAAAATAGACATTTTCAAATTCAAAAAAGATAAAATTGAAAACAAAAACATGATTTAATTATAGCTAAAACTGGGAGCTGATTTTTTTGGGGGAAGGGTAATAAGTATAATTTTATTTTTCAAAAAAAGGGAAACCAAATATCCAATATCAAAAAATGAGAAGAGTGAATTTGCAACAAATGAAGAAATATATTATTAGAAACTATTTTGCCCAATTACAGGCCAATAAGACTGACACCCTAAATGAAATGTATGTGTATATATATATATATATATATATATATATATATATATATATATATATATATATATATATAATGCCAGTTTAAGAGAACAAGAAATAAAGGACTTAACTAAACTCAATCTTAGAAAAAGTAATTGAACAAGTTATCATAAATGAACTCCCAAAGGGAAATAAACCAGGACCAAATAAATTTAAAATTGAATTCTATCAAAGCTTTAAAGAACAAAGAGGTTCAGGTTTTTAAAAAGAATGAAAAATTTGGGGAGGAAAAGGGAAAGAAAAGGTCCTGTGAAATTCTCTAATAAAAATACAGGTGATACCTAAACCAAGGAGAAAGTAAAAACACAAACAAAAAAACTAAACCTGTATCATTAATGAATCTTGATGCTACTATTTTAAATAAAATATATGCAAGGAGACTACAGCCACATCTGTAAATATATACTCTGACAAGGCTAGATTTGTATTAGAAATGCAAGATTGGTTAAATATTAAGAAAACTAAATATAACTGATCATATTATTAACAACAGTAAGAAAATCAAATGATAGCAATAGCTATTTTAAAAGTATTTTACAAGATTCAATACCCATTCCTAAAACAGGAATAGAAATAGAAATAGTAGAAAACAAGAATAAATAGATCATTCCTTAATATGAAAAGTACTATTCAATAGTACTTTTGAATCTATGGGAGCTGATTTCCCATATATGCATTATATGTAGTTAGGGATAAAACAGGGGTCCTTTTCCAAAAAGAACAGTAATAAAGCAAAAATGTCCATTTTGACCATTCTTACTTTACTAAGAAAACCCCAAATAAGATTACAATTGGTCATGACTGAAATGATCAAAAAATAAAAATTTGATGTAGTACTAGAAGTGTATTTTTATTAGATATCAATAAGAAAAATAGAAGGAATATGCAAAAAAGGAAATAAAGTCAACACTTTTTTTCCCAGCTGATATTATTTACCAAACAAACTTAGTGAATCAACTAAAAAACTAAATGAAATAATTGACTTCAGTATAATTACAAGATATAAAACAAGCCCCCTAAATCAATAAATCTATACCACCAACAAAATTCATCAGGAAGATAAAAGAATAGAAATTTCAGTTAAAACAATTAGATAATATATCAAATACTTAGAAGTCTGTTGTCAGGTTTAAAAAGTCAAAATGCCAAGAAATACTTTATAGAGCTAGAAATTAAAACAATAACATGTATGTGGAGAGGGAAAAGGTCAAGAATCTCAAGAGAAATAATGAAAAATAGTGGGAAGATACACATGTATATTAAAAACAATATTACAAATATATCATCTCAAACTATATTGCAAAGCAGTAATCATCAAAATAATTTGGTACTGTTCAAGAAATAGATTGATGAGGGAGGGGGGAAATAAACAGGATACAGAAGCAAATAAGCATTATAGCCTAATATTTAATTAAATCAAATTAGGAATTTGACCAGCTATTGAGGTAATAATTTGCTATTTGACAAATGCTTCTTGGAAGCAGGAAAGTGGTGAGGCAAAAACTAAGATGGAGATCAGCAAATACATAAAGAATCTCAAAATGTGACTTATTTAGCAATAACAGAAGTTAGAAGAAGGGGGGGGGTAGGGAGGAGAATTATTACCTTTCAAATATGTAGAGAGGGGAATAGTTCATGAACAGAGATGGAAAGGATCACAGATGAAAATAATTTTGTTTCCCAATGGAGCTAAACTTGGTAAGTGGATTGGGAGGGGGGGTATTTATAGCATTTTTTTCTAATAAAAGTCAAATTTCCAAGATTTACAGATCAAATTTATAAGAATTAGAGCTATTCCCTAATTGACAAATGTGCAAGGGAGATGAAGAAGTTTTAAAGGAAAGAAATACAAGCTATTTTTACAAAATTTGAATGACAATTGAAAAAACCTTTCAAATTTAATATTTAGGAAATGCACATTAAAGCAACTCTGAAATTCAACATATCCATCAGATTGGCAAAGCTAATAAAAAGGAAAATGGCAAATGCTGGTGTTGTGGAAAACAGCTATATTGGTACACTCTTTGGAGCTTTGAATTTATAACACTATTCTGGAAGGTAATTTGGGAACATGCCCATAAAGTGACTACACCTTTAACTTAGTGGTATCGTCAGTAGTCCTAAGAAATGGGAAAAAAAAAAAAAAAAAACTATACATGTACAAAAATATAGCAGTTCTTTTTTAAGATGGCAAAAACTGAAAACTAAAGTGGTATCCATCTGTAGGAAAATGGTTAAATTATTGCATATAATGGAATATTATTGTACTATGGGAAATTAGGAAAGGAAAGGATTAAGAGAAACCTGAGACAGCTTAAATAATTTAATGAATAGTGGCATATGAGGAGGAGAATTGGTACAATATTTTTAAGTTCCCTGTATTATAATGTAGAAAATGGTATATAGAAGTCTTATTATATACTTATATATAACAACAGAAAACTGAATTCTTTTTTGCCTCAATGCTTTGACAGATTTATAAATTGGAGTTATCATGTAGGCTCATTATATCGGTACCAGACTTGATGCAGACAACTGCCTGGTTTTATTCCTGTTGTTACTCAGAACTGTCAGTTCAAGTGATCCACCAGCCTCAGTCTCCCCTAGTAGCATAGTCAAAACTATGAACGTATGAACAACTATGCTTTCTGGGCAAGCCCCCAGTGGTTAATAATTTACAATTGTATTCTTTTTTATTTCTTTAATTTCTTCTCCATTGTATCTTTATTTTTAAAAATGTATTTATTTTAACATTCTTTTCTTTTTTGAGTTCCAAATTCTCTCCCTCTTTTACCCCTACCCCACTGTAAAGGCAAAAAATGTGATATTAGTTATATCTGTGAAATTATGCAAAACATTTCTACATATAACTATGTTCTAGTAAATATAGCAATGCACATTAACAACCTTATTTATTGTTTTGCAAAATATCAAATAAGTTTTGAAGATAATGAAGAGGGCTTTGGACAAAAAAGAAAACAATAGTGGTGGAATATATGAAAAAAGAACTCATGGAAAATGAGTAGAACTATCAAATCATTACAGCCATGTTATCTTAAAAAAAAAAAAACTGACAGTATTTTCTTCAACTCAGATTTTCAAACACAGATATCAACTCTTCTTGTTGCTCCCTACTGCTTTCAAAAGCAAAGTCTCTGGTTTTTCTTTTGACTTTCATCAACCATGAAAGGTAATCATTTGTTTAGTGTCCATGCACCTGTGCATGTTTTACATTGTTTACTTTACTCTTGTACTTTTCCTGCTTTTCAAGATGTTGCTGTTAAGTAAATACAGGTGTATTATGTGATGGAAGATTTCATCAAAGAGACTGCCCAGCTCTCTCCCCTGTTAGGTATTCTGAGAACTCCCTTACATAGTCTCTCTAAGTTATACAATACCATTATCACAAGTTTTGTCTCCAACTTGAACCACTTGCCTCTAGCCAAACCTATTTATCACTATCTACTTCCTCCTTCTTTCATACCCATGCCAGTCCTTCTCAATTTAATCCTCACCTTACCTGTCCTATATTAAGTAACTACGTTTACAAATGTTTCTGCCTTACAGGCCTGATGTCTGCACTATAACACAAATCACCCCATTCTTTTTTGTATTCCTCTATTATCAGATTTTTTTGATGACTGTCATATCTCTTTGGCAGTATCAAAATAGGTACACCAAGATCTTTTGGAAGGAATATTTGTAGCCAGATCTTTGCTCAAATATCAATAGAATCCAGAGTGAGGATTCATATTCTTTTTTATGTCACTGACCTTTGCACCATTCTCAGAATAGTGTTTTTAAATGCATAATATAAAATACATAATTACAAAGGAAATAAAAAATTAGCAAAAATAAAACAAAATAAAGATGCAATTTTTTTTTCTACCAAGATAACAAATGTCCTTAAATCTATCCACAGATTATGGACACCAAGTCAAGAATTCCTATTCTGTATTCTTTATCTTCCTCAAATATGTACTTTGGCCTATAAATACCCTTAGAATCTTGTTGGCTTACCTAAGAAAATTATGAGGACTATATTTTATATATTTGCCTACATACTACTCTGCCAGCAAAACCCTTTCATTCTTTTAAGAATCACAACTAAGTTTATATCTGCAGAATGAAAATCATACTACGAAAGTCACTCCCTTCACTGATTTCAACTTTTTTTTCTCTAAGAAAAAGAATTTGATTTTTGTTTATTTGATGATAAAAATAGCTGAAAAAATACATTCCATGATATAAATTATCTGCCATAAAAAAGAGGCAAAAAATAAGCTTTGACAATGGAGGGGGAAGAAAGAGAGAGGGAAGTGACTCAAAGCAGAAATAACACTTAATATGGGTATAGATATCTGTCTTACCCTAAAAGAAAATAGAAAGGGAATGGAATATGAGAAGGGAGTGATAAAAGAGAGGACATATTGGGGAGGGAGTGGTTAATAGCAAAACATTTAAGGACCATCAGGGTGAAAGGAAAAAAGAATAGAATAAATGGGGGGGGGGAATACAATTAGCAACAGTAATTGTAAAAAAGCAAGTTTCTCTGTAAGGCTTTATTTCTCAAATATGGAACTGAGTCAAATTTATAAAAAATAAGAACTATGCCCCAACTGATAAATGATCAAACTATATGATCTATGTCCAAAGGGCTATAAATTCAAGAGTATCTTTTGACCTCGATACTACTACTAGACATGAATACCAAAAAAAAATTTTTTTTTTTAAGAAAAGGACTTATATATACAAAAATATTTGTAGTAGCTCTCTCCTTAGGGCAAAAGATTGGAAATTGAGAGGATGCCCATCAATAGGGGAATGGCTGAATAAATTGTGGTATGTGATTGACATGGAATACTGAGGAATATTGAGTTTCATGGAAAATGAGGAGTAGGATGCCCCCAGAAAAAAACCCTGAAATGTCCTCCATGAACTCAAGCAAAGGGAAATGTATGTATACAAAGTTGTTGCAGCCATCTTTTAAGAGCTCATGGCATATGAGTCCCTTGATCTCAGAAGTGAGATGAATGAGACAGGAGACTCAGAGTATGAAAAGAGCTCCAGTTTATGCTGTACAGCCTTGTTGATAAACATTTTTGCAAGCGTGATCAGAGCATGGACAGTAGGCAATCCCCAATCATCATTCAGAGAAGCAGCTCATGGGCATTGGATATGCATGGTATCTGCCAATGGGAGGAGAGCCAATCCAGCAATTCAGCAGCTCACAGGCAAGAGGCCCTATTCGGGCATCCCTGTTCATGTAGCCACTAATTGTGACCCTCAGCATACACTCATTCCCACGATCACAAATCATTGCTCCTTGCTCAACAAGGGCATTTCTGCAATGTGGCAGAAAACTTACTGTGCATCAAAGGTCAACGTTTTCAGTACTCTCTCTCAGTAGAATCCCATATCCTTGTAATTTCCCCTTTTTATCTTTTAGATAAAAAGTCCTTTCTTGAGCTGCAATTTCTGAAAGGATGGTGGAGAAAGATCTATAAAAACATCCTAATATTACAGGGCAACAACAAAGCAGTAACAACATAACACACAGGGCAATCCAAATTTTAACCATCATGAAAGAGATATTATCAACCCAATGTTTGATTTTTTCAGCAGTTTTATCTGGATTCACATTGAATTGAGCCTGGAGTTTCAATAGTTCTACTTGTGCTCCTATTTCCAATGATACTTCTCTTTCTTCTAATGGGATTAAAGTCTGTTTCTCACTTTTGACAGGAAGCATTCATACATGAGCTCTAGTAATCACAAATACACTCTGATTTTCAATTTCAGTATACAATTCCAATAAGAAACATTGTAAAAATCTAATGTTTTTTAGGTAATAGTTAGAGTCCCCCACATAAATGCATATTTCCCTCCAAGACAAGCTTTACTTTAGCACTGGTATTCAATTCTTGTGCCATTTGTCCAAGAATCAGGGCCCAAAATATTTTTCCATGTGCCAAACTGCCAGCCCAATTCTTGAGTGACAAGAATGTGTCTTATGGAGGCTTGTGCTTTCTAAGGGGCCAGCCTGATGACCCCTGTATGTAGACACACCGCTGCAACCCTCCTGCACAGATGAGGGTGTCACTATGACAGGGTGTCCCCTGAATACCCAGCACATGTCACATGATACCCCACCCCCCATGAGATAATCCTAACCCATGGTGGGTCCAACCCACCTTTTAGCCTCTGTTGTCAGTACTGATTGTGGGTACCACAAATCCATATAGACAGAAAGCATCTTGCTAGTGGTTTTGGGGGCACATCTTCTGTTGGACGGTCATCTCTTCTTCTTTCTTTTCCTCTTCTGCTTTATGAACAACTTTGAGATGTCTGGTGAGGATCCACTACTAAAGATTTTTTCTTGTGGAGATACAAGCATATCCTGAACCCCACATTAGAACCCTACAGGAACTGTCCCATCCTTCAGGACCCTTTTTCATTACCATAGTCTCATTCTTTGGGGGTCTTCTTAATGAAGATGGGGTGTTATCTTTGAGTGATTCTCTGTCTGTTCACCAAAGAATATTTCATAGCTGGACTTAAATCATTTGAATCAAATTTTAAGTAATTTATTGTGTACACTGCTTTATCTATATTTTAATGAGTGACCCTACCTCCATCTTCCTGTTGTTGTTTTTTGATAAATCTTTTGGTCTAGTTAGTCCTTTCTAGAATAGCCTGTCCTCTAGAGTTGTAAGGAATCACAAGAATATGATGTATGAAGAATTCCTGTAAGAACTATTTTAATATTTTTGAGGTATAGAAGGGTCTATTATTAGTCTTAATGGTGTATAGGATACCCATAGAGGCAAAACAGTGAAATAAGTGATTTATTACACATGAAGCAACTTTACCTTGTTGAGAGGATGCAGATATAAAGCCTAAATAAGCATCAACTGTAACATGAATTTATGTTTTCCCTATATGTGTAACATCCATTTGCTATATATCATTTGGCCTATCACCTCTGGGGTTAGTCCCCAACCATATAGGTCTTTGAGAATTATATGTTGGTACTTAGAAACCAAATTTATCCCTGTTCTCAGGGTGAAGAGGGATAGAGTAAAAGCAATATTTAATATCTATTATCCATATGGGCTATTTTCTGGGGATCATATTTGTGGATGGCAAACCTGTCTGTAAAGAATCCATATCTTTCAAGATTGAGTTTACTTGTCTCAAATCTGTTAACATTCTCCATCTACCAGATTTTTTTATTTATAACAAATACAGGGGAATTCCATGGGCTATTTGTTTCCTCAATATGTCCTAATTCTAATTGTTCTTGTACTAATTGATGTACAGCAGCTGTTTTCTCTTTGGACAGGGGCCATTGTTTCACCCATACTGGTGTGTTGGTAGTCCAAGTCATTTTTTGGAACGATGAAAGCCACAGCAACAATGATCTCTCCTAAAAAATCTGTGGCAATTTTCATCCCTAATTGATGTAATATATCCCTACCCCATAAGTTAATAATAAGCCATCTATTATTAAAGGAAAAATAGTTCCTGTCTTTCCATCTTTTTTTGCCAACTTACTGGTTCAACGGACATCAAAGCCTCCTTACTGCCTCCTCCCTCTACCAAGGGGGCCACTGAGAAGCAGCCACTATAGTCCTGTCAGCTCCAGTGTCTATTAATCCTTCAAACTGATGATTATTTAAAGTAAGTGTCTGTATTGTCTGAGTAAGTGTGATAATCTTTATAAAATATATTTGTACAATGGCCTCTGAATTTGGATTCATCTGTGAGACTAATTCACAATTATTATCTTGTTTTAACTGTAAGTTCAGATGGAATGACTGTTCCTCAAGCTATACATTGTCCCTTGTTAAGATATGTTTCAATATTGTCAGTGTTAATCATAGTTACAGACACAAGCACTTCCTCATATATTTGTATGACTGGGATAGCTAATGAATACCAGGGTAATGGAGGATTTATCACAATGATTATTAGTTGTTTTCCTCTTTAATGGGCACTTCACAAATAGCATGAGGGGGTAGGCAGTAATAATCATTGTTCCTGAGTTTATTACTGTGATTGTCCCTTGGTGTCTAAAACCTGTTGCTCTGTCCCTACTTGAGTTGTCATTCCCCAGGTTGGTTTCAGGCCCCCAATGCCACTAAGTTGCTCAAAATATAACTTCATGTTTGTTCCTGGAGCAACCTGAGTGGCAGTCAATCGAGTCTGTTCTAAAACTTCTGTCATCCAGAACACCGCCTGGCCTGGAATCAACACTGCCCGTGTGAGTGCTTTCCAATCACTGGAGCACATGCAAGTGCTTTCCAAATACTGGGGCATTATGGGCCATATTTATGAACTGAGTCCTTAAGCTATATTAGAACTTTAAAGGGAAGTGGTTCATGTCTGTGTCTTCTCTGCTCTGGGTTAAAAGGGTCCTCCTCCTTTTTAACAGGATATAATTCTTCCCATGCCTCCATGTCTTTTCCTTGATCTCTAGCCAGCTGC
This sequence comes from Sarcophilus harrisii, assembly GCF_902635505.1. Taxonomy (NCBI): domain Eukaryota; kingdom Metazoa; phylum Chordata; class Mammalia; order Dasyuromorphia; family Dasyuridae; genus Sarcophilus; species Sarcophilus harrisii. The sequence continues at coordinate 246,179,220 of NC_045426.1, forward strand.
AAAACTTTTTGAAGTGAAAATAAAGAATATAATTGATTACCTTTTGTTTTTTGTCCCCTAAGTGTTGCTGTAGTCTTTGTTTTATATTTCTGATCCTGCTTTTCCTTAGTTCTTATTTCATTTTTTACATTAGGAGAGCCTTTGAAAGGCTGTAGGTCTGGATAGACACAAAAATAAGGCAGGGATGAAGGTGCTGGGGGGTGGGGGGTGGGAAGCCATTCATTATCATCCTCCTCAGGCTCAGAAGAGGGACATACACTGCTAAGAGATGGATCTGTCTGTGCTCCAACTGTAAATTTCCTGACCTCCTTTTCTGATTCTGATTTCAGACTTTGTTTAATGAGATTATTTTGTATTTTTCATGGGCATTGTTTATTAAAGGCAGTGAGCTATTCACCAAAAACAATCCATCTCTCACAATTATAACAGTGCTCCTCAGGTAACCATGGAGAAACTTTGTAAGCAATGTCCAGGAATTTCCTAATGTCTTCTAATTGAATTGTGCACCCCTGATCTTTTAAACATTTATATATAGTCTTGACATATGCTTCCCTGTCTGAAGGCAATAGGGTGCCTATTTTCTGCCCCATTAGGTTATTTAACTGCTCTCTGCCGCACTCTGCCTGGTCCGGAAGCAGTTTGGTGGGCTCTCCCTCTGAAGTCCCTGTAGAGGTTGTCTTGACTATGGAGCAGTGATTAACTGCGAAGTGGTCGCTCTGGCACCCTTCTAGATTTCTTGTCCCTATTCCCCAGGAGCCAGTTGTTGTGGCCGTTTTTAAGAGCATATGAGCCCCTTGATCTCAGAGGTGAGATGAATGAGGTGGGAGACTAAGTCATAGAGTATGAAAAGAACTCCAGTTTATTATGCTGTACAGCCTTGTTGATATACATTTTTGCAAGTGTGATCAGTGCATGAACAGTAGGCAATTCCCAATGCCCATACAGAGAAGCAGCTCATGGGCCTTATATATGCATGGTATCTGCCATGGGAGGAGAGCCAATTCAGCATATCAGCAGCTCGCTCACAGACGAGAGGCCCTGTTCAGGCATCCCTGTTCACATAGCCAGTATATACATAACTTCACATGTTTCTTAATGAAGGCTGGGGTGGGAATAGGGGAGAAAATCTGGAACTCAAGTTTTTAAAAACATGTAAAAATTATTTTAAATGTTACTGGGAAAAATATTAAATAAATATAAATTTATGGTGGGGGAAAAAAGAAAATGCATTCAGGTTGACTTATGAACACCTTGCAACTTCTCTGTTAAAATTGGATGGAAAATCTCAATTACTGTAGAAAAAATCTCCTATCCTATTTTTCTTCTCATTTTTATTTCTATTTAAAAATTTTATTTCTATTTTAAACCCAATGTATGTTATATAATTTATACATGTATGTATGTATATATATATATGTATATATGATTCCTATTCTAATTTTTATTGATAAGTGTTAATGAGACTAATGGTAGTGAAGAGGTGTGAGAATTTGGGTGGGGAATCCCCTCTGGTCAGCACAGGTCCAATGTGAAACCCAAAAAGTCTGTGTGGCAAAAAAGATTTCTACTGGCATTGAGAAGCCAGCTTTGCTAGGAAGATAGACTTCTTAGTAAGCAAGGTCCTGTTAGGAAACTGGCAAAGGTTAACACCTTTGACAAATCTGGAGCCCCAGCAAAGCCTTGTTAATCTTGATGAGTCCCCAGCAAATGGTTGAAGAATATCTTCACAGTGGGCAAGAGTCCTGGCAGGCAGCTCTGCCAAGAAGAGAGCTTCCTTGGCAAACATAATCCTGTTTTGGACTTCTGCAGAGATTTGGAGTTCAGAATTGTCTTTTATTAGCCCTCTGAGGCTTCCATTCAAAATTGAATGAGATTCCTTCAATGTTGTCAGTTCCCAGGCTTAGATCTCCAGTTGAAAAGAGATTGCTTATCTTGGAGTTTCGAGCCACTCGATAGGAATATCAGGCTGAGATCTCCCACTGAATGAAACCACTTAACTGCCCTGAAGATAAGGCTTCTTTCAAAGAAGAATTTGGACAGTCTCAGGGTTCACCCTCATCATTTTCTCCCTCAAGCAGTACAGGCAGTCCCCCAAATTCATTTGGGGTGAAGGGACAAAGGTCTCTTTTTCAGTAGCTGCTTCAAGCTGACAAGAGTCTTGGAGGTGTCCCTAAATTCACTGGGGGTTCAGGCCAGGAGGGGAAGTGGGAGATCTGAAAACAACAGAAGCAGCATCTAAGGGGTGTTGTGTGTCCCAGTCAGTCATCCCATGATCTCCAAGCTGAAGGAGCAGTTGGAGATTCATAGCTTGGAGCCTAGAGGAAACAAATCTCAGGAGCAGATTAAAAGTAGGGTACCATCCAGGGTGGATTTGGTATCATTTGGGAATGGGACCTTTTGCAGAAAATGCATCAGGTCCCATCTGTGGGCTACCTTAAGGATACTGATGGCCTACCCAACAATGCTGAACACCCCCACTGCCCATGGAGCTCCCTCGCTGAAAGGCTGAGAAGGAGTTAACTGCTGGCAGGGGTCAAAGAATGACAAGAAAAGTAGGAGAGAAAATGCTAGGAGCAAAAGTTCTTATCCTTGGAGTGAGAAAAAGTTAGGTAGAAGAGTGAAAGTGAGAGAAAGAAGGATGCAGACAATTTCACTCTTCTTTCTCCAGAGTGCTCACAGGAGTACTCTGAAATATCTGAGAAGTAAAAGCTGGACTATTTGTCACTCTGTAAGGAGCTAGGCAGGCGTAGAAGCACCTTGATACCTTCAGAACCTTCTCAGTCCTGCAGGGAAAAACTTCTACCCAATTAGTAAAAGTGTTAACAAAACCAAAAGCAGTTTGAAACTCCCTGCAAGGGGGCATTTGCATCTTTAAGAAGCAAATAACAAGTCTGGGATCATCCAGGGTATGGCCCTGCCTGTCAGGACTGTAGATCAAGATAAGACTGAAGTTAAGAGGCTCCAAATCTCTTAGCTAACTAAAAGTTGTGCTTAAGAAATTTCTCAGTCCTGGAGAGTTTTGGGAGCAGTACAAAAAAAGACCATCTGGAGATCTGAAAAAAAAAATTGAATCCCCAATTTCACCATTAAACCCCGTCCCAATAAGGCAGCAGGATAGGAGGGAACAATAACAAAAGAGCGTTTAAATGACAGGTCACCAAGCTGGCGAGGCAGAGAAGAGGTCTCAAAACAGGTCTTAAATTCTCCTGCAATTCCCACGTTATGGGGGGAGGCGCAGGTGAGACCAGAGTGCCAGATCAAGAGTAAAGGAGAAGGCCCTCCCATAGCAAAAAGAAATTCAAGTCTTGACTTGGGCAAAAACTTGCCCAAGATTATACAGCTAGAAAGTGTTATGTGTCTGAGGTCAAATTTGAACTCAGGGCCTCCTGACTTGAGGGATAGTGCTTTATCCACTGAGCCACTTCGCTACCCTCATAGAGTCAGTTTTAAAGGTCCCTGAAAGAAATAAAACAAGGGTATAAAAACATTATGTTGTAAATGCAATAACATCTTATGAGGAAATAACTGGAAAATAAATTGAGAGCTCTAGAAGAAAGGTTTGAAACAAGCCTTAATAGCTTAGTACAAAAATTTTCCCAAGAAACAAATAATCTGAAAATTAATAGGACTAAGTTAAATAAATATTATAAGAAGATTTTAATCAAAATTTTAAAATGGAAGAAAATATAGGATATTTCTTTTTAAAAACAACAGACCTGGAAAACTGGTAGTGGTGGTGGTGGTGGTGGTGGTGGCGGTGATGGTAATGGTAGTTGTAGTGATAATAAAACTGAGAATCATTGGACTATCAAAAAGTTATGACCAAACAAAAGAACTTGTATACCACATTTCAGGAAATCAAGGACAAAAACTTCCTAGACCTATTAGAGGTAGAGTCCAAATTTAAAATAAAATCCCATAATCATTTTCTGAAAGTAATTTGAGAATGAAAACATCTCAAAATCTAAAAGCCAAAATCCAGAGCTTCCCATCAGCCACATCCGGGAATAGCCAGGGTTCCATTGTCATGGTGGAGTGGTGGGGAGCTTGACCAAACCCTAAACTCCTGCCAGAAGGCAGGGCATTGGGGGGACAGCTTGTCCCCTATAGGCAGTTCCTCCTTCAGTGCTCCTTCTGCTCAAACTCAGGACAAGGACTGAGGAGTTTCCTCAGACAGATTCTATGACATCTAAAGCACAAACTTCTATGGTTCCTGGAAATGTTAGCAGCCAAGAGTAGGGACTGTTCTCCCAATCTCCATTTAATTCTGCAGCCTCTCTCCCCGACTACAATTTGATCCCTATCATTAAAGACTCCCATAGCTGTTTTTAACAGCTGGTGGGAGAAACTTGAGGGCTCAGAATTGGCTTCTGCAGCTTCCTCTGTGTATCTGGGGCAGATTGTTCAATTAACATCTGCCCAGGAAAGATCAAGGAAAGCGCTGGCCTTGGACCCCTCGAAAAACTGAGTAGGGTTCCACCCCCACCCAGAGTAATGGCCAGGTTTAATCTGGGAGAGATTTGACATTGAAAGAGGTACCTCTTTAAATATTAGGAAAACTATTAGCATAATTGATTATATCAATAACCAAGTTAACAAAAACCATATGATCATCTCAATAGATGCAGAAAAAGCATTTGATAAAATCCAACATCGATTCCTATTAAAAAAAAACACTTGAGAGTATAGGAATAAATGGATTTTTCCTTAAAATAGTCAGTAGCATCTATTTAAAACCATCAGTAAGCATCATATGTAATGGGGATAAACTAGAACCATTCCCAATAATATCAGGAGTGAAACAAGGTTGCCCACTATCACCATTACTATTCAATATTAGAAATATTAGAAATGCTAGTTTCAGCAATAATAATCAAGAAAGAGATTAAAGGAATTCGAGTAAGTAATGAGGAAACCAAATTATCACTCTTTGCAGATGATATGACAGTATACTTAGAGAACCCCAGAGATTCTACTAAAAAGCTATTAGAAATAATCTACAACTTTAGCAAAGTGGCAGAATACAAAATAAACCCACATAAATCATCAACATTTTTATATATCTCTAACAAAATCCAACAATTAGAGATACAAAGACAAATTCCATTTAAAGTAACTGCCAACATAAATATAAAATATTTGGGAATCTATCTGCCAAGGAAAAGTCAGGAACTATATGAGCAAAACTACAAAACACTTTCCACACAAATAAAGTCTGATATCAATTAGAAAAATATTAAGTTCATTATTTCAAAGTCCGATTCTTCTTGTGCAGCAAAATAACTATGGATATGCATATATATATTGTATTTAACACATACTTTAATGTATTTTTTAAAATCTTTTGAATAAAAAAGAAAAAAAAAGAAAGAGGCACCTCTTTTCTGAGTGTCTATTCACCATCACAATAAACTGAGCCAGCTCACTAGTATGCAATACAGTGGCTAGATCCCCTGAAACTACAAAGAAGCTGCCCCATAGATAGATTTCAAATTGCATAATTGCATATATGCAGCCAGATGATGACAATGCTTGTATAAAATGCAATGTACATTTTTCATGTGATTATGTATTTATTGATGTACATTTTAATTGTTGCATGTTCCTGTTTTATTATTTTTCTCTTGTATATTTGTTTGCTTTCTATTAGTTAACTTATAGTTGTATAGTTGTATAATTAACTGTTAGCTATGCAGAATCTCCTCAGATCACTTAGGAGTTATTCAGAATTTGTGACTATAGACTTTGTCTAACACACTTGCTAGAACTCTCAGGGGGAAAATAGCAGCAATCCTCTGTAAAGGAAACTTGCTAGTGAAAGAGGGAGTTGAGAGAGTGGTTCCAGAGCATGTGTCACACAAACTAGATCTGATTGTCATTAAAAGGGAGAAACTCATTTCTGGGGTAGAGATGATGGGAACATTGATTTTGTGACAAACAATTTGTTTGTAACAAAGAGAGGAACTCTGGGTTTAGAAGAAAATAAAAATTTTAGAAGGAAAACCAGCTCCAGATTGATGGGTAATATTGAAGAATTAGATTCTGAAGATATAAAACGAAACACTTCTAGTAAGGAAGGAAAACAGAAGTTATAGGAATAGATGTAAATGAACAGAAAACTCACCAACAAAATTACATATTAAAAAGATCTCAGCCCCAGCCCTGAAGTCAGGAGGACCTGAGTTCAAATCTGTCCTCAGGTACTTAATACTTCCTACCTGTGTGACCCTGGGCAAGTCACTTAACCACAATTGCCTCAGCCAAAAAATAAATAAATAAATAAAATAAGATCTCTACAGAATTTGAAGGCAAAGATAGGTGATAAAGGATAAACCTGATCCTGTGAAAAGAATGCATGGGGTAATAAAGTTAAAACTTGAGACTGACAAGGGAAGCCAAGAATAGCAAAAAGTTTTTAAAGGCCATAATTGGAGAAATAAGGATATCATAGAAAAAAATTGTGCTTAGCATGAATAAGATGATGATAACTAGAGAAGACAGGACTTCTCAATATTTATTTTGCCTCTGTTTTCCTACTAAGGATGATGAACTTAATGAAAATGACAATACAAGTGGCCAGCAGGGTGTAGATGCCCAAGATAGTAATATGGGAAGTTTATCGCCTTTTATAAATTCAAGTTACGTAGAAGAGATAAACTGTATCCTTAGGTACTGAGAGAAGTGGCAAATAGGATTTCTCAACCACTGTTGATATCTATCATGTGGAAAATGGAAGTGGTATCCCAGGAATGAAAACAAGTAAATTTCCTGATTTTCATAAAGGATAAAGAATAATCTACAGACTATTGACCAGTGACCCTGACTTTGATTTCTGTGAATATTATAGAAGGTATTTTTGAAGAAATGATAGGTGACCATCTTTAAAAAGAATAAGTTATGTCTTCATTATAAACAGGTTTTGCCAGACTAACCTTATTTCCTTTTTTAACAGAGTTAGAAACAGAAGCAGGAAGACAAATTTATACAGTTCATGTCATTGGTATGCTAATTTTATGTCTAACCTTAGGGTGCTTCTGTTCTAACAATGTGTCAGTGATTCTAAATCTTCTGGCTTTGGAGGCCCTCTGATCTAAAATGATATTGCTCTGTCAATGATTATAAAAGTCCTCTGGCCTAGGAATATAATATTTCTTCCCTTAGGCTTTACGGAAGATATATTAGTGATCTTGAGACTATTGTTCTAACAATCTGTCTGTCAATAATTTAAAGTCTTCTGGCCTTAGAATAGTCCTACAAACATTACTGTCTATTGATCAGTGATAACCAAATTCTTGAGACCACTCCTTGGTTCTACCTCTAGATCATAAAATTAGCATATCAATGGCAGGAACTGGATAAATTTGTCTCCTTGCTTTCTTTGCTAAATTCTCTTGGAATTTAGACCACTTTAATTTGTTATAGGAGCAACCTGCTAGTGGCTGCTGGGGACCCAACTCAGACCAGCAGAATGGCTCCCTTCATGTGAGAAGATAATAATGATACAAGGAGACTGAGAGGCAGTTGCATTTTCTGACCTCTCTCCTATTTCCCTCTTGCCTCCAATTTATTCATTCCCAATCCACAAGCAATTCTGTGTCAGTAAAGGCTGATTTGTAATTCCTTCAGGGTTGTTATGTTTCATAACTGTGGGGGCTTTAGAGAACTGACCTACCCCTTTTCACACTTAGGGGTAGTCCTTAACATTAATTGGTGTTACAATTACAATAAATTTCATCCCTTGACTTGGATATGGATTCAAGCCTGCAAATTCTTTTGAGATACCTTGTGATACCAGTCTGTGACCCCCAAATTTTCAGGGTCTTTTCCCAACCTCAACAGTATGCTTATCGGGTCTGTAGATTATACAAAGTTGAAAAGAGAGCTAGCACACAGGATGACACAGTAATCCAAAATTTCTTGATGGATTAGAACAGTGGGCTAAATCTAAAAAAGATGATAGTCATTAGGGACAAATTTAAAACTTTATCCAAGCATGGATTCACAAAATCAACTTTATAGTTACATATGATTAGATGAAGGAAGAGATTTGAAACTGCTAACTTATAGGAATTTTTTTACATGACAGGTAGATTAATTATTCATATGGTTATTATTATTAATGATACCTAATCCTCAGGTATAGGAAAATGTGCTAAACTTTGGGGGATATAGAAATTTATGAAGCCTTTAAAGGGTTTATTTGGTAGTCAGAAAGAAAGAACATAAATGGAAAAGCTAGAAAAGGATAAATACCAGTACAATATAGATTATGAATGCAGAAACCCATGTCACCTTCAAATTTTTCTCCCTAAGGCCTAATCTATGGGTCAATAAACATTTATTAAGTACCTACTATGCCAGGTACTCTGCTAAGTGCTAAGGATACAAAGAAAGGGGAGAAAAAATCAGTCTCATCTCAAGAAGGTTAATCAGGAAGACAGCATGCAAAAGAAATGTGCAAAACAAAAAATGCAACAGAGGGAAGTTACCAGCATTAAAGAAAATCAGGGTAAGCATCACATAGAAAGTAAAATTTTAGCTAGGACTTGAAATAAACCAGAAGGCAGAAAGAAAGAGAGAGAGAGATGAGGGACAGACAAAATAAAAATGCCCATGGGTATGAGATGAGGTATCTTTTGTGAGGATCAGAAAGGATGCCAGAGTATGTGGAGACTGGAGGGAAAAGTGGGGAAAGGAAAAGAGGAGAGAAAATGATTAAGGTATAAAAAGCCTAGAAAGGTAATATAAGGGCCAGGTTGTGAAGACCTTTGAATGCCGAATAGGATTTTATATTTGATCCTGGAGATAATAAAAGAACCAATAGAGTTTATTGAATAAAGCAGTAATATGGTCAAATCTGTGCTTTAAGAAGATAAATTTGACAGAGATTTAAGGAAGGAAAATCAATTAAGGCAAAAAGACTAACCAGTAAACCAGTAAATCTAGACATGAGATGATGAGGGTCTGAACCATGCTGATTGGTAGTATCAAAGAAGAAAGGGAGTGAAACAGAAAGAGAACCAAAAGAGAGTGGTCCTACAAAATCCTAGAAAAAAGAGATGATCCACAGAAGCAAAATGCAGAGAGGTCAAGGAGAATGAGGGCTAAAAAAAAAAAAAAGGCCATTCAATTAACAATTAGGAAATCTCTTTGAAAAGGGCAATTTCAGCTGAACAAAGAGATAAGAAACCAGACTGCAGAGAGTTGAGAGAATGAAAAGAGAGAAAACAGGTGGCTTTCTTGAGGGAAATGGCTACAAAAGGAAAGTACTATCAGAGCATAGTGGGGATGGGCAGGCCAAGAGAGGGCTTTTCTAGATGAGGGACTCATGAGTATCTTCATAGTCATTAATGGAGCAGCCAAACAGATGGGATCACTCCTGGTGGAAGAGGGGGTTTACTTTTGAAATGGGAAGTGAATAAGGAGGAAGAGTCAGAAATGAAGGTGGAGACAGCGGCAGAAGGTCACTGAATGCTATGAGATGAGGAGAGGAGAAAAAGAAGTTCTTGGTGAACCACCTTGGTTTTTTCAGTGAAATATGAAGTGAAATTTTCAGCTGAGAAGTTGGCATAGGGGAAAGCCATAGGAGGCTTGAGGAGAGATGGAAACATTTAGAAAGATTCAGTGATGATTGGGAAACTGAATTAATCAGGGAGGTATAAAATTCACATAGTGAGGTGCCCATTCTGTAATGTGAAGTGGTAGTAGCTTAGCATCATCTGCACATAGAAGTCTCTTATTACAATGTCTGGTGATAGTTTGCTGAATATGACAGGGGAGTGTTGTGGTTATTATTGTTATAACAGTATTAAAAGTAAAAACGAGGCCCAAGAAATTACTCAAAATGATATAATATAGCTTCTAGAAGAGACAGCAATGATTTTGAGGTCCCCCAACCTTGGAATGCTATTACAATCTGTTTGTCAATGATTATAAGGGTCTACTAGCCTAAAAATGTAGTAATGTTTCTTCCCTTAGACTTTAGGGAAGATATATTGGTGATCTTGAGTCTCTCTGACCATAATGCTATTGTTCTGACAATCTGTCTATCAATGTTTAAAGTCTTCTAGCCTTAGGATAGTCCTACAAACATTACTGACTGACAGAAAGACAATCTGTTGGTCAGTGATAACCAACTTCCTGAGAGAATAGTGAATAAGACCACCCCTCAAACCTACCTGAAAGCCATAAAATTAGCAAATAAGTAACATGAAGCTCTTATCCAATTCTGTCCTATAAATCGATCTCCTTTTTCTAGATTCCTTCCTACTCTCTTCTGGAGCTTAGCCCACTTTAATTGGTGTTACAATTACAATAAAACTTTGCACTTTGACTTGGAATGGGTTCAAGCCTGAAAATTCTTTTGACATCTCATGACACCATTCTGTGACCCCAAGCTTTTGGGGTCCCCTTCTCAATCTCAACATTTGGTTGCCTATATGGAGAGAGTCTGGCCTCCCCTAGCTTGATTCCTTCTTTGTCAAGGTAATCCCCCCATTTTTCTCCCACAATCCTATAGTGGGACACCCCAAGACACTGGGAGAAGGCTTGTCTGGGTCATTATGAATTCCATGCTAAGCAAATTTTCCTTCACTGGGGACACCTAGACTGGGAAATTCTTGCAATTTCTAGCAAAGTTAACCTTTGCCACCTTTTCACCTTCTCCAGGACACCAGAGAAGACAGAAGTGCTAGAGTATAGCTTTTGGCAAAATTTTGTGGCTTTAGCAAAGATGGGAAAGTCCTCTTTCATCTCATTTTTGTCGGTGTCTGCATCTATGCAGAATGTCTGTGCCGTATTTGTTCTGTAAGCTAGATTTTGTTACCTGGAAAGATTTAAAATGTAGCCAACAAGAAAAAGACCTCTATGCTTGAGTTAGAATGCTGGGAAATTTTCTTAAAAAGACTAACTTTTTTTCTGTGGACTTCAGCTCTGGCCAAGCTGGGGGCTACATAAAAAAGTTAGCTAATTAAAATTAAAATAACATTTTACCAGATTCTCAAAATTTTGAAAGCAATGATTAAGAAAACTGACAATTAGTCATTTTAAGATTGCAAGAAAAATTCCTGAAATATTGGGGATAATTCCAGGAATTTACCCCATTCTGAAAGAAAAGAAAAAGGAAAAACAAACCAGGTAAATAGCAACTTTTTGCTAAACTTTCCTTGACTCCTATCTTGTCTGGAATCCCCTTCTGCTCCTTTGGGAAAGCACTCCAGAAGATATTAAGTGATCTTCTCCACTCGACTCCCTGAAGCAGTACTGAGTGTATTTCAATTGTGGGGATTGCTAACAAGATCAATATAGCCCAAGTCTTTCTGTTTGTTAACCCCTCTCATCTCAGATCAGATTAAAATTCAAATTCTCCCTCACCTGTAGAAATAAGAGAAACAGCCGTGAGGATCCCATACAACTTTGCCCAAACACCTTCCCAACCCAGCTTGGGGGAATGAGGATGGAGTGGGGGTCAGGTTCCATGGTCAGCATTCCCAGAGCCCTGGCACCTGCAACCATCAAAGGGATGTCCTGGAACCAGTCACCCCAGATTTCAGTAGGTTCTATCCAGCAACTGCCTGGCACTAACAACACAGCATGGCAGTGTGAGGTGAGAAAGCCAGTCAACTTGTGTATTTGGTAAGATCACCATTCTCTATTTCAATTGTGGATTTGCATTAGCTATGTAATTTATGGCAAATTATTTTATCTCTGCCCAGTTTTCTGGTTTGTAAAGAGGAAAAATAGTTGTGAAGACCACAAAAGTGCTTAACATAAAATGTTATATGAATGTTAACTGCTTTATTGGATATAATTGCTTCATATTTGATAACTTTATGGGGTTTTTTAGAAGTGACCAAGAAAAAAATGATTTCTATGTGTGTGTAAAGTAATTTGGAAATTTGTCTGAGATATGAGAGTAAAAATAATTTTAAAGGTGTTCTAATTAAAGCTCACTAAAGGGACCTATTTGCACTGATAGTGTTAACAGATGAGTTTGGAAGTACTTTAAAAACTCTAGCTAGCTAGAGGCAAACTTCTGAGAGCCCTGTCAGTAAAAACTGGCAACTTAACCCTTTTTCCTAGCTCACAAAAGAGAAATGATTTGCGTAAATTAGAAAATAACCAAATTGCAATTCAGTTTGTCTAGGACATTTAATCAGAATCTGGGGAATCACATTAACTGAAGTTAAGTCGATTTTAAAATCTATTCTACCTCAATTTTAAGAATAGTCTTGTTTTCTCCCTGACACAAAAGGGACCTGTTTGTCCCTGAGCATGGCATCTTTAATTCCCCAACTCCCCAATTACACTCTTTCATAGCTTCCAGGAACAAGCTCTTTGCTACAGAAAGGGGATACACACCTTCTCCTTCTGGGTGGTTTCAAACAACTGAAGGCCAACTTCTAATCCCAAAGCCAGCCAGTAGAAACTTCTCTATGGCCAACATCAAGCTACTCATTGAAAAAAAAAAAATGCTCTCCAATCCCTTGTGAAATCTATTTTCACTGGTCACAAGCTAGGAGAACAATTAAACAAATCTTCTCAAATATGCCCCATTTGTGCCCAAGTAATTCTGAAAGGGCTGTTAAACCTTCCTATCCTGAAGCCTATCTGGAGGAGGAGTTCATACTTAGAGAAGGACTGGTAAATGGATTTACACATATGCCCCCTCTCAGGGGCTTCATACTGCTTTTGGTTTTTGTTGTCATCTTTACTAATAGGGTAAAAGCCTTCCCTTGTAAGACTGAAAAGACTCAGAGGTTTTTGCTAAAGAAGATCAAACCCATTTAAGATTAATTAGTATCTCCACTCTGCATGTCATCCTTTCTACCCAATACTTAATGCTGTTTAAACATTGTGGTCCTTGTATCCTAGGCCACCTGAGCACTCCTTTCACTGTGTATAATGCTACTATTTTACCCATTACCCCTACTCCTTTTAAGAGACAAAAGCAGTGATTTGGGGGAAATGTTCTTTGGTATTTATCCTAGGAAAAACTGGATGAACACTATTCACAATAGCCTCATCTAACCCCCCAAATCTTCCTCTGGGTAGGGTTTCTGACTATTGTCTCTACAAATCCCTAAACTATCTCCACTTTTAATTATTCTTTTTTTTTTGCTTATATTTGGCCCCTGCATTTTTAATCTATTTGGGATTTTTGTTTTCTCCAGGCTCCAAGCTATGAACTTCCAACTATTTGTTCAACCTGAATACTATTGGCTAACTGATTCTGATACCTAGCACCCTTCTGAATGCTGCTGCTGCCATCGTGGAGTTGCATGCCTCCCCCTCCCCAGTCTGGACCCCACTAGGCAGGGACAGCTTTACACCCCTTAGGAGCATGAAGCAGCTTCAGAAGATGAGATCTCTGTCCCTTTGTCCCAAATGAATTTGGGCACAAACTGTTTGAGGGGGGAAATGATACAATATAGGAAGACAGAAATTATTTTGAGGTGCCATTGTTGGAATGCTATTGTTCTAACAACCTGTCTGTCAATGATTATAAAGGTCTTCCGGCCTAGGAATATAGTAATGTTTCTTCCTTTAGACTTCAGGGAAGATATATTGGTGATCCTGAACCTCTCTAACCTTAGAGTGTTATTGCTCTAACAATCTATCTGTCATTGATTGTAAGGATCTTCTGGCCTAAGAATATAGTAATGTTTCTTCCTTTAGATTTTAGGGAAGATATATTGGTGATCCTGAGAGTCTCTGACCATGGAATGCTATTGCTCTTTCAATTTGTCTATCAATGATTGTAAAGTCTTCTGGCCTTAGAATAGTCCCACAAACATTACTGATTGACAGATAGATAATCTGTTGGTCAGTGATAACCAAGATCCTGAGACAATAGTGAATAAGACCACCTCTCAAACCTACCTGAAAGCCATAAAATTAGCAATAAGTAACACGACGCTCTAATCCAACTCTGTCCTATAAATCGATCTCCTTTCTCTCGGTTCCTTGCTAGTCTCTTCTGGAGCTTAGCCCACTTCAACTGGTCTTACAATTACAATAAAACTTTGCCCCTGCAAATTCTTTTGAGATACTTCAAGACATCAATCTGTGACCCCAAACTTTTGGGGTCCCCGTCCTGACCTCAATAAAAGCACAAGGGAAAAATCTGTTGCAAAAGGACTACTTGATCTGAACCTTAAAGGAAGTTCAAAGGTACCAGAACTTTGGAGAACTCTGAGAGCAGTAGACCAATTTGTGGGGATCTGAGCATTTGTTCTGGGTAGAAGATGGAAATCAAGTAGATAGAGATCAAATTGCTAAGGTCCTTGAATTGGCCAGTAGTTTCATTGCCCAGATGTCTTTGAAAAATAGGGAATTGCTAAATTAGTAAATAGTCCCAACAAGTGCTGCTAAAAATGCTTTGAAGCTCAAATGCATAGATAAAATATCTCACTTCTCTTTTGTGCTTGTGCACAATGTGCCTTGTTGCAGACGCTCTAAAACTCTGTTAGGGCAAAAATCCTGTGAACCCTGGAGGGGGTGGAGGGGGGGGTGGATTTAGAACTACCAATGTTCGGTCTACTGTGAGCTTCGAGGCTTCCTCAATTAGAAGGGATTAAGTACTCTGGGAAGAGATTTCAGATTGAGGTTCCTGTAGTACTTCAGAGAGTTAATAATCACATTTGAAATGTTAATTAAACGGGCCAATTTTTCAGAAGTGTTTGCTTGTGGCATTAGTCACCCTACTCCAAACTAATGCAAATAGCCAGTTGTGGAGCTCTCATCTTAACTTCTCTTTGAAATTCCTCTTCTCAGATTTGGTTGCTTTCTTTCCCTAATAGAACAATTCAACTCTTCTTCTGTTGATGTTGGCTGGGGAGGTAATTCATTAAACTAAAAAAAGCACGTAAGTAGAAATAGACCCTTATTGTTAAATTTTTAGTTATTGGGGAGTTATGTTTCAAATAGCATTCTCTTAACAATAAACAGAAGGCTGAGGTAAATGAAATCTGTCCTAACCCAAATTCTTTCAAAGATAAGAAAGCTAGAAAAGCTTTAGATGATCAAGGTATCAATCAACATAATGCTTTCTCTCTTTTCCTACCTTCTTTCCCCTGCTTTTTCTTTCCTCCTCAATCCTTCCTCTCCTTTCTCTTCCTAGAATTATAACTTTGTAAGAAATCCTTCCCTTCCCTGTTGTGTCTTTGACTTCCCCACCATCATTCAGCTCCTTTGAATCCTAGGACTCCCCTCAGTGCCTGAGATCTTTTTACCTTGGAACATTCTTCTGCCATATAGGTCTTTCTCTCATTGGTAAATTCCTTTCAGGGTCTCCATTTTTGGAAAGGAGGCAGGCTTTTCATTCTTGCTGTGCTTCTGACTCTCCAGACTTTTACAATATCACCCTGCATAAATATCTTTTTTGCTTTCTTCCTCCCTCACATTTCTCCCCTTCTTTTCATTTCCCTTTTATGTGCTGTCATTTCTAATAAAAATGTGTTCTCCTTGAAGGCAAGAGCTTTCTTTGTTTTTGAATCACCAGCATTTAGCATAGAACCTGGCACTTAGCAAGTACTTAATGGATACTTGTTGCCAATTAGATTTTTCAGTAAAATCTGAATGAAAGCAAAGCTTTCTCTTTTCACCATTGTTATTGGATTTAGTTCTAGAAATGCTTGTTATGGGAAGGATAAGAAAAAGAAATTGATATAATAAGTATGGGCAAATAAAAAAATAATAGTATTCCTTTTTGAAGAGATAATGGTCTACTTAAGAGAACATCAAGGTCAACTAAAAATCAACTGAAACAATTTGATTGCCTCTGCATTTGGCTAAGAGATAAAATATTACTAGATAATGCCAGCAAAATATCAAGATATTAAGTAAATAAATTATCAGTCTTTTTGATATTTCTATGTATTACTCATGTAATATTTAAAAAGAAATAGAAATAGAATAGTAACAAAGATGATTCTCATAGGGCATCTACCTTCTTCAAAGAATAAAGTATTATC
The DNA here is from genome assembly GCF_902635505.1 of Sarcophilus harrisii. NCBI lineage: Eukaryota > Metazoa > Chordata > Mammalia > Dasyuromorphia > Dasyuridae > Sarcophilus > Sarcophilus harrisii. The sequence goes on from NC_045426.1 coordinate 246,195,194, forward strand.
ATCCTCTCAATTTACTCATATCTGATTTATTATTTTGATTGATGAGTCAACTGAGACATCTGGGTCTTCTGTAATTACACTAATTGGAGAGTGAGTTGGAATCCCACCCTAAATGAAGCAACCAATAATCTTAGAATCTAACATTGTACTGGGAAATTCAAAGTAATATACTAACAATTCCACTCATAGCATAAGACAAAAAATAAGAAAGTTTTACATTTGAGCAAATAAGATGAAAAGACAAGCAGTTTTAAAGTTTTAAAATAAGGGCTAAAATTCCTCAGAAATAAATATACTCCTAATTTAGATTTCTGTTAAATGTTAATACTAAAAGAAAAGAACAATTTTATAAGCCCGTTGGCTTGTGTTCCATTTGTGCTTAGCTTATGCTGACACCTGGTGGTACTTTTAAATCACTGAAGAAAGGTAATGTATACAATTCCTTATGATTAACATTTCCTTGGGAATATTTTGGCAATGTTGTTTTCAGGGATGTATTTTCTGTAAGAAATCTATAATAGCAAAACCTGTTCCTAAGATAGATTTTTGAATGAGAGTTAATATTAAATAAATTCACTTATAATTAACTTGTTATCTAAATCCATTTGCATAGGTTTTTGTTTTTGTTTTTTTACTAAAAAGGCGTAATGCTAGTAAATTCCTAAATACAAAAAGGAATAGATTTCATTCATTAGAACATAATTCAAAAAGGATGAGAAATCAAGCAATAAGTAGGTCTGGGTTCTTTCTAAAAATGACTGTCGATAACATTAGACTTACAAAAAGATAAAATGGCAGTTTCTTTGTTTCTGAAATGGAAAAATAAAAGAGTTAGTTTTGTATGGTAGAAATAATCCACAGACAAAAAGAAAGAATTTATGATTGACTTCTTGATTTTAGCACTGATCTCCACGTGTGGGATGGGTGCTAGACCCCCTTCCCAAATTAACTGATCAAAGACATCTTCAGGTACCAGAGAGAGAACATTGTGCCCTTCAGTGAGTATGATCTCCCCCAGCAAAAACCCTAGAGTCTTACAAATAGAGTCTTATTTACCCAATTAGTACAGGTGTCAACAAAACCAAAAGCAGTTGGAAGCCCAGCAAGGGGGACACGTGCAGGCCTTTTTCACAGTCCTGTTAGAATATACTTGCCTGCGAACTATATGAGGGAATGCAGAAGCCAGGAATTGGAGAATTAAAGGTACTATGGTCAGAGTCAAACAATCAGCATCATGGCAGCTGATCTGGAAGCCTACTTCCCTTCACCTGAAGTGAATTCTTCTTCCTTTAGGAAACAACAGAAACCTCTCTATGTCTGGACAGCTAGCAGTAATTGTTTTCCCTGCATACTTAGTGGAGAATTGTTTGGTTGTCAAAAATTTCCTTTCTTTCTATATAGCCCCCATAATCGTGCAAAACATGAAAAATGCATTTGAAGTCAGTATAGATCTTTGAGAAGAAAGTAAGAGATCTAGGCTAGGGTTCCAGAGACCCCTAGGACCTAGCCCCACCTTCCATCAATGTATAGTGTAAAAGGCTCTAGGCAGGAGATTAGTTTAGGTTTCAGGGTGCTAAAAACCTTGGCCCCAGGGCGTGCTAAAACTATCTGCTTCTTCTCCTGGTGAGCAAAAGGGAAGGTGGGAAGTAGCCCCAAATACTTAGGCAAAGTGGGCCTTTAGACCAAGAAACTCTAGCCCCAGAAAGCAAGAGAGTTAAAGATTTTATAGCAGCAACCAGAGAATCCTCCAGTGCTGGACTGCAAATCAAAATGTCTTCTATATACTTGTATTGTGCCTCAAATATTCTACTGACCACTTGCTCTGATTACAGAAATTTCTATAAGAGGAAAAATCAGGGACATGATTTATTTTTATTATTATTATTATAATAACTTTTTATTGACAGAACCCATGCCAGGGTAATTTTTTACAATGTTATCCCTTGCACTCACTTCTGTTCCGATTTTTCCCCTCTCTCCCTCCACCCCCTCCTCTAGATGGCAAGCAGTCCTATATATGTTAAATATGAGGGACATGATTGAAATAGATCCTTCAGGTCTTGACCTGAGAGCACATACAGGATAAAGCATCCTTAAACGCAGTTTTACTTCAGGTAATGGTCCTAGTTTTTAACAATTTCTCCTTAAGCCAGGATCAGGAATAATCAGGTGGATTCTTATTCAAAAGAACACTGGGAAACTGAGTCAGAAGGATTCCACCTTAAGCAAAGACCAAGGTGGCCCTCCTAATTCTTTCCTAGATACTGACTTCCACCTGTAACAATTTCTTCTGAGTAGCTTGTGGCATATTTCTTTCAAATGATGCATCACTGGCTTGATAGTCTATCAGACAGTCATACCTGAATTTAAAATTCCAAATAAATATCAGTTGCAGTCCAAAGAGATTTTATCTCCAATAGCAATTTCATCAATCAAAGCTTCAGAGTTATTAAGGATTACAGTAAGAGATTCATCCTAAGAGATTCACAGTTTATCTTTCTTATCTAAGCAGATGGTTAAGTTCAACATTACACAAATCATTTTGTTTTTAAAATGCCCAATACAAAAAAAAATTCTAAAATTGAATATTGTTCAATACAGAAACATGTTCAAAGGGACAAAGGCAAATAACTATTATTCTCAGAGTGCCTTTAAATAATGGCTGCAACTTTAAAATGTCAATATAATCAATTAAAACTCAAACAGAATATAGAATATCCTAATTTCACATAAAAGAACCTTATCAGAATTAACTATTTCTTCATTCTTAAAAAAAATCTTAATTCAACTTCCTCCAATTGAGCAGTCCCTATAAAATTTGTGTGAAAATTTTAATTTCAAAAATCAAATCATTTTAAAATTAAGAGTTACTATAGAGACAATGATGCTCAAGATATAAAACCAAAAGTAAAAGACTCTAAAACACCTTTGAAGCAAAGCTTCAAAACACCAGCTATGCACAAATTCAATAAGCATTTTTGGAAGAAAATAAGAGGTTTTTTTTTAATCCAAAAAATGATTTTACAAATGAAATAAGAACAGTAGAGGAAATAATTGGGGAAAATAAGAGTAAAAGGTGAAAAAATTTTTGAAAAAAAAATGAAAGAGGGAAGAAAAATTTAGAAAATTAACATCTTTCACAAGAAATACAAAACTTTACTCAGACAACAGATTCTTTGAAAATTAGAATGGACCAAACAGAAATCAAAGGATCCATGGGAAAATAAGAACTTAAAACAAGTGAGGAAGAAAAAAAGGAAGTTATTAGGAACTATTTTGCCCAAGTACATTAACAAAACTGATACTTTAGAGTAAATAGGTGAATACTTACAAAAATATCAAAAATCTGAATAATAAGGAAGTGTAGAACTGAGACAGTTAATAATTTTTACTAACCATCTTCATTTGCTCGAGCTCTTCTACTCCAGAGGAGGTCAGATGTATCTAGATATCAGAATCAGTCAAGAAAGAGACAAATTGATTGTCCCTTAAGCTGGACATATCAGAAATCCATTTTCAGTATTCACTTGATGAACCTGGGACTACCTCTGCTTTGCCAGAAGCTACAGAACCAACTCAGACTGGCTCAAATCAACCTCAAGTGAATTAAGAGACCCCTGGGGACTTTCCATTTTGACCTCCCTGTATTAAGAGATTATTTTGTAAACTCCAAGAATAGTCCAGCCCAGTAGCAAAATCTTATTAGGTTGAAATACAACTTCTGAGAAACAGACCAGCCCAGGACACAAATGGTCAAACTTGATTAGACATCTGTGTCATTAAACTGGAATCCTCGATTTGTGGTTTTTGTCTTTATAACCCCTGTTGCCTAAATCTACCCCAAGCTCATTTCTAACTACCTGCTTTGCAGAAATAAATGCACTCATAATCTAACTCTAACTTTCTTAGACTAAACTCTGGGAAAAAGTTGACAGAAGACATAACCCATTTAAATAACTCAATGTCAAAAAAAAAAAAAAAAACTTGAAAAAGTCTTAAATTAACTAAAAAAAACAAAACAAAACAAAACCCAGGACCAGATGAATCATGAGGTAATTATGTTAAATGTTCAAAAAACTATTCCAATACTACATAAACTTTGCAAAAATAAGAAAATGCAGTATCCTTTCAAATCTCTTTCTATGATATCAAAACAGTTTTAATATCTAAATAAGGTAGAGACAAAGCAGAGAATGAAAACTATGATGCAAAAAAAATTATATTCTTTCTGTGATGGCAAAGAATTGGAAACTATTTTTTAAATTGGGGAATGGCTGAACAAATTTTGTATATAAATGTGATGAATACTATTTTGTGTAAGAAATGACAAAGGTTATGGTTTCAGAAAAACCTGAGACTTGCATTATCTGAAGCAGAGTAAAATGATTAAAAAACAGGATAACAATTTTTGCAATAATAATATAAACAAAAACAACTTTGGAGGACTTAATTCTTACCAACAAATGACCAATGTTGCAAGTATTTTCAGGATCTTTGCTAGGGGCTCCAGAAAAAAAGTCAGCACAGTTACAGACAAATAAGGACACAGAAGTTTATTTATCCTTTTAAGAACTTGTATCTCAATATTCCACAGATAATATATATAATGTCTCTTCATTGTGCAGTTTGGGGTAAGATCAGATAGGTCATTTAGACAAGGAAAAATACTCTTTTTTTTTTGGCAGAGGCAATTGGAGTTAAGTGACTTGCCCAGGGCACACACCTCAGGTCTTCCTGACTTCAGGGCTTGTACTCTATCCACTGCACCATCTAGCTGCCCCCAAAATACAATTTTTTTTTTTTAAAGAAAAAGGAAACTTGAATTATAGTTAACATAGATAGACATTTACTCCAACTAAAAGAAAAGAGCAGCTTTAAGAAAAAAAAAATATATGTATATATATATATATATATATATACACATATGTATGTGTTACCAAAAATTTAATGAGACTTAAGGAGAAAGTACACATAAGAAAAGAGTAGCTTCTTTATCAGTTAATTAACATTTGTTAACCCAGAATAAAGAGAAATGAATGAGTTTCTGAGAAATATTCAAAGTACTAGGACCCCTAGTGGCCCACAGATGGAGTGCAAGGCCTGGAGTCTGGAAGACTTCCTAGGTTCAAATCTGGCTTCCAGCACTTAAAAGTTGTATGATCCTGGGCAAGTCACTTTAACTTATTTGCCTCAGTTCCTCATCTATCAAATGAAGTGGAAAAAGATATGACAAACCATTCTAGTATCTTTGCCAAGAAACTCCAAATGGAGTCAGGAAGACATGACTGAATGATAACTTTCAAACCGCTATAAGTTCTTTTGTAATTGTAAAGTGATAGGGGAAAGGAGGTGCTGAAATAGATATTCTATAGGAGTAATACATTTATATAACTCCAAATATATACAAAATAGAATCGCTTATGCTTATCAGAAAATTGCTAATAAAACTGTTAGCATAATGACAGAAAATTGTTAATACAAAATATTACTTGCCATAGCCTTAATGATGCTAGTAATATCAGAATTTCAGCAATGCCTTTATATTCTTAATCTTAAAATATTTACTAGGGATTAGTTTGAACTGAACCGCACCCTAAATCCCCCTAACCAGAGATTTTATTTTGTAAAGAAACCTAGCTTAAGCTGGACCTCAACTTCTAAGTTTTAGTTGTTTAGAATCTAAAAAAGACTAAAATTTAGGTTAAATAACTCAAATCATGTACCTTCATTTTATGGTAGCTCAGATGTTCTCCAATATTAGCCTAAAAGATCTAAAAAATCTATTAGTTTATACTGAGCACTTAGTGATTATAGAAATTTGGTATAAAACAAGAATCAGGGACATAGTTACACAGTAAGGGAAAATGTTCTCTTATGCTCATGTCAGTTCCAGACTAGAATCATATAAATAGCCAATTGCATTGAGTCAGGTTTAAAGTCAGCCAGATGGTATACTTTCCATTCAAGAGGAAATGTCATCCTAGGGAAAGTGAGCCAGGATAATCCTATCTCAGTTCATGCCATGAGTTATTCTACCAACTTTTCCCCATGAGAAAACAATCTGTAATTCAATAATGTCAACCCCATAGAGTTGCTGGCTTTTTGGATCATTGGCTTCATAGCACTCCTTGATGATCACATCTGGAGTCAGACTCAGAATATCAGTTAACAATTCCATAATGTCTTAAATAGCTAGTTCTAATAATCATCGCTTTGGGTGGATTCAGTTCTCAAGGATCACATTTCTTTGATAACAAGTATTGACTATACTACCTAAACTAATCTATTTAGTGCTGTACCAATCAAACTCCCAAGAAACTATTTTATTGACCTAGAAAAAATAACAACAAAATTCATCTCGAAGAACAAAAGGTCAAGTATTTCAAGGGAATTAATGGGGAAAAAAGAGCAAATGAAGATGGCCTATCTGTACCAGATCTGAAACTATTATAAAGCTGCCGTCACCAAAATCATTTGTTACTGGCTAAGAAACAAGAGTAGTTGATCCCTGGAATAGATTAGATTCACAGGACAAAATAGTTAATGACTATAGTAATCTAGTGTTTGACAAACCCAAAGACCCCAGTTTTGGGGCTAAGAACTCACTATATGACAAAAAGTGCTGGGAAAATTGGAAACTAGTATAGCAAAAACTAGGCATTGATTCACACCTAACACCATATACCAAGATAAGGTTGAAATGGATTCATGATCTAGATATCAAGAATGATTATTATAAACAAATTAGAAGAACATCTATGGAGGAAGAAGGAATTTGTGACCAAAGAAGAACTAGAGATCATTACTGATCACAAAATAGATAATTTTAATTGTGTCAAGTTGAAAAGTTTTTCTACAAACAAAACCAATGCAGACAAAATTAAGAGGGAAGCAAAAATTAGAAGGGAAGCAATAAACTGAAAACATTTTTACATTCAAAGGTTTTGATAAAGGCCTCATTTCTAAAATATACAAAGAATTAACTCAAATTTATATGAATTCAAGCCATTCTCCAATTGATAAATTGTCAAAGGATATTAATAGACAATTTTCAGAAGAAGAAATTGAAACCATTTCTAGTCATATGAAAAGATGCTCCAAATCACTATTGATCAGAGAAATGCAAATTAAGACAACTCTGAGATAATATTACACATCTGTCAGATGTCTAAGATGACAGGAAAAGATAATAATAAATGTTGGAGGAGATGTGGGAAAACTGGAGTTGTGAACGAATCCAACCATTCTGGAGAGCAATTTGGAACTATGCTCAAAAAGTTATCAAATTGTGCATACCCTTTGATCCAGCAGTGTTACTACTGTAATTATATCCCAGAGAGATCTTAAAGAAGGGAAAGGGACCCATATGTGCCAAAATGTTTGGGGCAGCCCTGTTTGTAGTGGCAGGAAAGTAGAAACTAAATGGATACCCATCAGTTGGAGAATGGCTAAACAAGTTATGGAATATGAATGTTATGGAATGTAAGGGTCAGGAGAGGAGCCTCACATAGTATAAGAGGAAGTACAGAGGCCTTGAAGCCTGAGGCACCTGGATGTAATTTCTGCAGCCAGCAGGCCTCTCCAGTGGGAATTGTGGTTGTATTAAGAGCACATCATCAAGGGGAATCCTTCTTCCCTTATTGGCTGTGCATGTGTCCTCATAGACCCCCTATAAGCAATGGGGACCAGGAAGAGTTCATCAGACGTTTGGGAGGAGTGCAGTAATAGTGCAGGATGTGAGTGTACAGAATAAAGACTTGTACTTGCAAGCCACTATGTCCAGGCGTTCTGTTGAACAAGAACCACTGCTCAGAGAGGTAGCATGACCAGAGACACCCAAGACCAGGGATTTGGTAAACTGGCAGTAAACTGAGTGGGAGGTTACAATGGAATATTATTCTGTAAGAAACGACCACCAGGATGGTTTCAGAGAAGACTTGAGAGACTTACATGAACTGATGCTGAGTGAAATGAGAGAACCAGGAGATCATTGTACATGGAACAACAAGACTATGGAATGTTCAATTCTGATGGATATGGCTCTGTTCAACAATGAGATGATTCAAACCAGTTCTAATTGTTCAGTGATGAAGAAAGCCATATATACTCAGAGAGAGGACCATGGGAACTGAGGGTGGACCACAACATAGCATTTTCATGCTTTCTGTTGGTGTTTGCTTGCATTTTGTTTTCCTTCTCAGGTTTTTTTTTTCTTCCTAGATCCGATTTTTCTTGTGCAGCAAGATAACTATATAAATATGTATACATATATTATATTTAACATATATTTTAATATATTTAAAATGTATTGGATTACCTGCCATCTAGGGTAGAAGATGGGAGAAAGGAGGGAAAAATTTGGAACAGAAAGTTTTGCAAGGGTCAATGTTGAAAAATTACCCTGCATGTTTTGTAAATAAAAAGCTTGGCTAAAAACAAATAAATAAATAAAAAGAAGAGATAAGGAAATGTAATTCTTATTTTCTTTGGAGAAACAACTACGGGTATTAATATACATTGTCAGACATTAAAAAAAAGATAAATATTGTCTATCATCTCATATTGATAACAGTAAGAAATTCATCATTTAAAAAATAATCACAACTTGCCTTGCCATGTAAGAGATATTTGCTTTTAGAGGGAAAAGTAGGGATATGAATTTAATATATCAATACTGTTCCTAAAGGCCTATGCCAACAGTTCACAATGACTAAAAGATAAAAGGGGGAATTTCAAGGATATGGGTTTCTGCTGAGAGGGAGTACCTCGACCTTTGATGCACACTAAGTTTTCTGCCACATTGCAGAAACACCCTTGTTGAGCAAGGAGCAATGATCTGTGACCGTGGGAACGGGTGAGCCTGAGGGTCACAGCTAGTGGCTTTTGAGCAGGGATACCTTGACAGGGCCTCTCGCCTGTGAGTGGGTTGCTAGAATTTTTGGATTGGCTCTCATTTCATTGGCAAATACCGTGCATATGCAAAGTGCATGAGCTGCTTCTCTGAAAGGTGCTTGCCTACTGTTCACACCACTGATCAAGCTTGCAAAAATGTATATCAACAAGACTGTAGGGCATAATAAACTGGAGCTCTTTTCACACCCTATGAGTCTCCTGCTTCATTCATCTCATCTCTGAGATCAAAGGGTTCATATGCTTTGATCTCTTAAAGACAGTAACTCCTGATTTCTAGTACTAAGAGGGTAGTGAGGAAGAAATTCCCTGGAACCCTCCCAAATTTCCCTATAAACCATCTTGAAGAACACCTTAGGATTTAGGATCAGGAAAAGCAACTTACTAACATAGCAGGAATGGAAAGGGAGTGTACTCAGTGTATGTTTCCCATTTATTCCCAAACCTTCTTATCTACCTTCTATATTTTCCCTCCAGCCTTTATTCCTCTTTCCAAATCTTTTAAACCAATGTCTCAGACTAACCAACCTTCCTTTATATTTCAACTGTATTTCAGACTATACATGCTGTTGTTAAACCAATTTCTTAAATTATAAAGTTACTTTCCCAAGCTATATTCTGTCATTATATTAATGATATTATCTCAACAATATTCTGTTCCTGAAGTATTGTGATCAAACAAGCTACCCATGCTGAGCAGCACAGCAGATAAGAGTACTGGGTCTCAGGACAACCCGACTTCAGATTTTACTACAGACACTGAATGCGAATGTGTATACATGTGTATACATGTAACTGCCTGCATCAATTCCCACAGCTGTAAAATGGGAATTATAATAGCACTTACTTCCCAGGGCTATTGTGAAAATCAATTGAGATCATTTGCAGAGCATTAGTGCAGTGTCTGGTAAATTTGTTGTTCAATCCTGTCTGACTTTGATGCCATTTTGGATTTTCTTGATAAAGATCTTTGCCAATGGTTTGCCATTTCCTTCTCTAGCTCATTTTATAGATGAGGAAACTGAGGCTAACTGAAGGGTAAGTAATTTGCCAGGATTTCACAGCTAGTAAGTGTCTGAGACCAGATTTGAGCTCAGGAAAATGAGTCTTCCTGACTTCAAACCAGATACTCTATGTCACATAGCTGCCTACCCATACACAGCCCTATGTCTCCTCCTATTTTCCCTCCCTTCCCTTCCCCTTCTGACTGATGTGTTACACTCAGGGTGGAGTTTGAGATTTTTTGGGGGGAATATAGTCAATATGTGAATTTGTCTTGCTTTCTGCAATTTGTAATGCATATTTGACACAAGGATTTTGGTTTGGATTTTTTTTTTCTTTTTTTAATAGAGGAAGCAGGTAGGAGGAAGAAAATGTGGATTTTTGTTCATTAAAAAAGTAATGTAAAAATGGTAATATTATTGCATTTCAATCAAGTATTGATTCAGAAAAATTTCTAGCACAAGGGTGATAATATAGCCCATTATTCTCTTTCTCTTTCAGAGATAAGACATATGAAGAGAAGGATTACTCTTAAGTCAAGAGAAGAGATCCCTTCCATTCAAAGGAATTACCAATTGTGCTTAACTCATATACTTCAGTATTTCATTTTTTAAAAGTAACTCCTGATTTCTAGTACTAAGAGGGTAGTGAGGAAGAAATTCTCTGGAACCCTCCCAAATTTCCCTATAAACCATCTTGAAAAACACCTTAGAATCAATTTAGGATCAGGAAAAGCAACTTACTAGCATAGCAGGAATGGAAAGGGAGTGTACTCAGGCAGCAGGCCACACAACAAGGGTCCTGTAGCAAGGCTCTGAGCCCCAGGGCAATTCACCAATGGGCTGCCAGTTGTCCCAAAGGCAAGCCAAGAGTTCCACACTAGCAGCACAATGAGGTCCCATCTTCAGAATAGGCCTCCAGGAAGAACCTACCTCCATTACTGACCAGTAGTAAGACCCCTTACTCCAGGGGTAGCAATGCCCCTAACCCACGGCAGGTCAGCAGAGAAGCCTCACCCTCAGTGCAAGCTAGTGAGGAGGTATCACCTCAATGTCAAGCCAATAGCAGGCCCCATTCCCAGTGAAGGCCCCAACCAAGTGAAGCTAGGTTCTAAGGTCCAGCGAAAACTGGCAACAAGGTCCCAAGCCCCAAAACAAGAAGTATGGGTACAGGAGCAGACCCCAACTCTTACATAAAATAGGCAGAAAAAATGAGCAAAAAACTTGACTGTAGAAAGTTACTATGCTGATAGGGAACATCAAAGCAAAAATTTAGAACAGAAAAACTATATCAAAAGGCTATATGCAAAGCCTCAAGGAAAAATGTCAATTGATCTCAGGCCCAAAAAGAACTCTTGGAAGAGCTTTAAAAGAATTTTTTAAAAATAAGAGAAGTAGAAAAAAACTGGGGAGAAGGGGAAGAGAGTGAGAGAATCATGAAAAGAAGATTCAACAACATGGTAGAAGAAATGACAAAAAAAATGGAAAAAAGATAAGGTCAAAATGGGTACATGATTTATAGACAAAGGATAATATCATAAGCAAATTAGGAGAGCATGGAATAGTTTACCTGTTAGATTTATGGTAAAGGGAAAAAATTAGCACCAAACAAGAGATGAGAGTATTAAGAAATATAAAATGAATCATTTTGATTACATAGAATTAAAAAGTTTTTGTACAAACAAAACCAGTGTGTTAATAACCAAAATTAGAAGGCAAGCAGAAAACAGGGAGGAAATTTTTTGTAGCAATTTTCTCTGATGAAGGCTTTATTTTGCAAAAGAAAACCGAGTCAAATTTCTAAGATTTCAAGTCATTTCCCCACTATAAATGGTCAAAGGATATTATCAGACAAACAAATCAAAGCTATCTAAATGCATTTTAAAAAAATGTTTTAAATCACTATTGAGTAGAAATATAAAAATTAAAACAACTTTTAGGTAACACTTCAAACCTATCATATTGGCTAATGTGACAGAAAAATAAAAGGATAAATGTTGGAAGGGATGTGGGAAAACTGGGACACTAATGCACTGACGGTGGAATTGTGAACTGATTCAACCATTGTAGAGAACAATTTGGAACTATTCCCAAATTACGGTATATAATTTGCCCTAGGACTATGAAACTGTGCATACCCTTTGATCCAGCAATACCACTGCTAATTTGTATCCCAAAGAGACCAAAAGAAGGAGAAAAGGACCCAGGAAAACAAAAATATTTATAGAAGCTCTTTTTATGGTAGCTAAAAATTAGAAATAAACCCATCAACTGGGAAATGGCTGAATAATTTGTGATATATTATGTAATAGAATATTATTGTGATATAAAAAAATGACAAGAAGGATGGTTTCAGAAAAACCTGGAAAGACATATATGTGAACTGAAAGACTTGGTTCTCAGTAGCTCAGTAATCCAAAGTAATTCCAATTGACTTTGGATAGAAAATAGAAAATTGACTTCCAGAGAGAGAACAATGGATAATGAACGTAAATCAACGCATGGTATGTTCACGTTTTTTTTTTTTTCTTTTTCTTCTGTTTTTTTTTTCCTCTCCTTGTTTTTTCTGATTTTTCTCTCCCAACATGGCTCATAAAGAAATGTCTATTTAAAAGAAAATTAACTTACATGTAAAACCAGAAAAAAAGAGAAAATAATAAAAAATAAAAATAAAAATCCTGATATATATAATTGCTTTCCTCCCAAACCAAATTCCTATTTTTGAATATTAAATGCAGATAATTCTTTGTAAAGCTGAAGTGTAATTTTTAAAAAATTTTTAAAATGTGTTACTTCTATGCATACCTTTTGACCCAGCAGTGGTTCTATTGGGCTTCTATCCCAAAGAGATCTTAAAGGAAGGAAAGGAACCGACATATGCTTGTGGCAAGAAACTAGAAAATGAGTGGATGCCCATGACAAGTTTATTAAGGCAACCTCCTATGGCACCTCTCCTTCCTTGTAAATAACATTTCCACAGCGTGTGATGGGACCTCTTTAGGAGGGACTCGCAGGAATAAATACAGGATTTACATCCAGAAGGAACCTGGGAGGTGAAAAATTAAGTAGAAGCATGGGCTGACAGTGCTGTGCCTTGAAATCCTAGTTTACTGCTGTGGACATTATTTCCCTTCGGACCTTCAAAGAAAAGTAATGACACTAAACCATCTTCCTTAATAAAACACGATCAATTTCCACATTTGAAAGGAATTGTATTTCATGTTTCTTTCTCAGTGTGTACAACCAGTTGTTCACAAATTAATTTGCGGTTCAAGTTAATGACTTAAAATTGTGGGGAGAAAGACTTTATGTAACATCCTCTCAATTAGACACTTCAGTCCCAATCACATAGAGAACAAACCGAAGTAATCAAAGGCTTTAAAGGGCTTACAATTTAGGCAGAATGTATAGAAGCAAATTCTTTCTCACAAGTCTCCTCCCTTTCTTCCTCCCTCCGCCCTCGTTCTTCTCCCAATTAGCATTTCCCCCTCCGGCCAGAGGGGAGCTGTGGCGAGTACTAGAAATGGTACAGTCCGCGTTGTACACCCCTGCGACGTAATGGGTCCTCGACTAATGGGCCCTTCCAATGGTAGAAAAGCCTCGCGGGGGAGGAACAGCGTCCTTTTTCCGCTTCCACAGGAAAGAGTTACGCATTTTCGCTCCCCGTACCTGCGAGCTTCGTAAGGGGCCTATCATGGCATGCTCCCCTACCACGTTCCTCCGTAGCTGGAGTGCTTCGGTGTCGTGCCCGCGACCACCGTGAGGTAAGTATAGGCCGGCCGGGCGGTGATCGGTGCTGGTGCAGGGCAAGTGTCAGGCATCGTTAGCTGCGCGCATTTAGCTGCTCTCCCCTCCCCCACCCCCAGAGTCTGCGCGGCGCGCTCTTGCGGCGCCCCGTGCATATGAAGCCGGGATTGGGAACCCGTGCGCGGCGTACAGGGCTATGTAGCCGTTTTTGTCTCTCCGGAGTCCCCACGTGGGACCTCCTGCAGCTTCTTGTTGGGTACGTGTTACTTTCACCAACACGTGGCAGTTTGATTAAAATAAGAAGCGAAAACCACTTAACTGGGTTGACACTCAAACATTTATTAAAGCACTTAACACGTGCCAATTACTGCGCCGGGGATACAGAAAATTGCTCGGCCCCAAAGGACCTTCCGAACGGGGCATGCTGTACTTAACCGCCTACTTCCCGTGCGGGAAATAACCGCTAGAAACACTCCCACGTTTAATTAGGTTTACTTACGACTAGACTAGCAACAAACTAAATTAAACCTTGAATTGTAGTTAACAGTTTTAAGAGTTGCAAATGCACCACGGACGTGTAATTACGAAATCGGATTAAAACAAGTTCTAGCAAAAAACCCTGAGACTAGAAAAAATTGAACACGGGACACAGTGAATAGATGGAGAAGGAAAGGCACAATTCCAAGTATTTTCACAGAATGAGAGGTGACTTTTTAAATGTCCTTTCTTAGGCTCGAAATTGGCAAGAAGATGAATCCAGTGGTACATTCCGTGGCTTCCTGGAATCCAGAATGTGTCCAAATCGTTTAAGTCCATGAGTAATAAGCGGTAATGTTTTAAGATTTAATTAAAACTATTTAAAATCATTCCACGTTTACCTTAATTAGCTTTTTTTTTTCAAGTTTTCCTGAGGAAGGAAAAAAGCGTTCTAAGTTAAATGGTTCCGATTTCTGTCTGGTGGGATGAACGTAGTTGTCCAGGCGCTATTCTTGATGTAAAGTCCGTTCCCTTCTATGCTTTACAAATGTTCGGTAGACAGAATGTAGGGTATTTGCCTTTTGTGTTGCCCGTTCACTTTGGACACTAGTGAATGTGGTGTCAAAAAAGGCAGAAATGAAATACTTTGCAGCCTTTTCTCTTGCCTTGGAATTGTTCCATTCATGAGTGTGCTGTATAAGTAACAAGTCACTTTTGGAGTATAGGGATTAAGGAATATCCTCTTGGAGCCACTTCTTTAATTCCTTTCTTTCCCTGATTCTGTTCAGGTAAAAGGAACAAGGACACAAAAACCAGAATAAGCTACTGCTGTCGACATTTTTGTGGATTCCCATGGTGAATAAGGTATGTTTTTTCATCTTTTTCATAGCTGTTAGATTGGGTTTCCTATCATAATGTGTGATACCTTTATATAGCTTTGTCAATTGTGCCTCTGATAGCATATCCTGCCATGCCTTTTACTCATTTTCTAATTTTGCAAGCAGTTAATCTCACTCTTAAATTGTAACCTACGTTCTTATCCCTTAGCTAGTCCTATTTGTATCTGACTAAATCTTATTCATTTTCAGATGTTTCTTGACATTAGTGCATTTTCCATTCCTATATAGCAATTCCTATACATAGCAAGACTGACTGAGATTATCTCCTTGTCTCTTAACATTTTTTCTTTCATTGCTCATACACAGGCCTGTAACTGCCCATTTTTTCTTTTCCCCCCATTTCAATTTTCCACATAAATTTTAGCCAAAGTAAAACTAAATATATTGGCTATAAATAGTTGCTATGTTTTGGATGATTTAATAACTGTTATTTAATGAATAAATAACATAGGATTTATGTCCAAGTCTCAACAATCCCATGTTTGGGATTTAAAGAAAAAATTGTGGGTTGAATTCTATAGCCATCATACAGAGAGTTTTTTCAGGAGGTTTAGATTTCAGTTAAATTTTCTATCCAACTCATAGGTTGCAACAACTGTCTCTAATCTCAACTAATGTAACTTAACAAATGGTTTTTCTTTCTTTCTCTTTAGAGGCTTTTAAATTCCACGCGTAATCTGAAGAATTTTCATCAAAGAAAAGCTTTGGATTTGGATAAGTGGTGGTTTTGAGCTCTCCAAGGGCACAACTGGCATCTGTAATAATTTTGTCCTTTATTTAATGATTATATATTTTTTAAAATATGTAAAATGAAGCTTGACTTTAGGTCTCTTCAAAAGATTTTGTCCCTTTGTCTTGATATTGTAAGGTACTTTTCCTGAGAAACACTACCTTCCTCCACCCACCCACCCCTCCCCAATTGAGGTCATTCACCCACCAAATAAAGCTTTTAAGACACCTGTATGTTCTGATTCCCTGATAATCTGGTCTCATGTCTATTCCTTTCCCATTGTATTTGTGGTGCTACCCTACAAGTTCTTATTCTTAGAGACTTAAAATAGCTATTACTGACAAGGAAACTGGTTTACATGCCCCAAAAGTCATAACAGTCCACCATAGTGGACAATATAGCCAGTGTGGCTTCTGGACATTTAAAGAATGGGTACAAACTCACATTTTGGATAACTTAAAAATGTGTTAAGTATAGCCTGTGAAGGTTAAGTGAATATTTAAATGGTAGCTGATGTTGAGAGCTCGCTCTTAATTGTCTAAATATGAATTGAAAAAAGACAAGAGTTGATTGACCTCAAGAAAACTCAGTTCTTAGAAACAATGTTCGGTTGGTTGGTAGAAAACCTTAGAGGAGGCCATTTCTGAAGCATCTGGCCTTGGTTATTGATAGATGGTAGAACAGTATGTAACTTACAAATGTTCCTTGGGACTTTAAATCAAAATATCTTGATATTTAAAGATGTGATAAAGCAGCACTGGATTTAAGGTAATGGCATAATTTACAGATTAAATAATACTAATTCTTTGTCACAGATCAAGTGTCTATTTTGAAGTGGGATGTTTGTATGGTCTTTATTATCTTTGTGCTGTGTTTTCCATCCAAGTTGCTTGTAGAGAGCTGAGGTTTTTCTTGTATCAGACTGTCTTTGGACCCAATTCTAATCTGAAAAAAAAAAAGTTTGAAATAATGTTGGAATCAGACTTTTGAGTTTTTTTATAAGATGAGAACATTGGTATAGAGTAGAGGAGATTGTTGCATTTGGCTAAGCTGCTGAGGATACAAAAAGATGCAAAAGACAATTTTCATCCTCAAGAAGCTCTAATGGTGACAAGCAAATAAGTACCAAAAAGTTAGAAGTAGAAAATAAGCAACAGATACTAGAATTAAGACTTCCTGTAGAACTATCAAGTAGGATTTTTGATTGGGACTTGAAGCTAAGGAATACAGGTTGAGGTAAGGAAGGTGCTTTCCTGATCTGGAGGACAGCCAGAAAATGCTCAGATGGGAGCATCTTGTTTGTGGGATGGCAACATTGGAAGGTATGTGATGGAAAGTAAAGCATTAAGATACTAAGGGACCAGGTTATGCAGGACTTCCGAACAGCATTCAGAAATTTTTTGGATCCTTGGAGGGGATTGGGAATCAAAGAAGTTAAGAGTGTATGTCTGGCATAACTGATTTCACTCAAACACTGCTACACAAATTTTGTTCCTTTCAAGCATAAGTTTGGGTTTCACCAGCTGACTTGGCCATCTTGCTTCTGTTTTACCATTCCAGGCAAGGTAAAACCAAGATTATCAGACTATAGAGATGGCTTGTGAAAAGAGTGAATAGTTCAATTTGATTCACAGAAAGCAAATACTATGTGCAACAACTGAAAGTTCTAAGTGCCTTATTTTTACAAAATAAGTTTGAGGTACTAATTTGGTAACTTAACCTGTAGGTGGCATCCAACAATTCTTAAGGTTTCTGAGAAGTAAAGATTAAAATATTTCATTTTGTATATGAAGAGTAAACTTGTGTATATATATATGAAGAATAAATACACAAATGGGATGTAACATGAGTTAGGGGATCAGCTAGTAGATATGGGGGGGGAGGGGTTACATTAGAGTTGTTTGAAAATATTCTCTCAATTAAATCAAGAAGATTGAAACCTTGAAGGATCACATAGGCAGAGCTAGAAAGAAATGCAGAATGACTAATTTTACTATTGAAAAAAACTGCCTCCAGGGATATTAAAGTGAATTGTCCAGTAACAACAAAATGCCAGTTGCATAATAACTGCGTCTGAAATTGTATGCAACATTTTGCTATGGCAGTTTCCTGAGACTGCGGAAAATTGAGGGATATGTTGAATTAATCAGTGAACTTTATTTTGCCAAATCAATTCATTCAAATCTTTTATATGCTTCTAAATTCCTTATTGTTACTGCATAATAATTCATTGTTTGGTCATTGCAGTTTATGTCTTACTCTTCTCCCCGCCGTTTGGGATTTTCAGATACTGGAGTGATTTATCATTTTCCTTCTCCAGCTCAATTCACTTGTTTTTGTTTTAATTTTTTGAGAGGCAGTTCAGGTTAAATGACTTGCCTAGGGTCACACAGTGAGAGACTATATTTGAACTTAGATCTCCTATGCTCAGGGTAACACAGTAAATGAGCCCAGTTTTGAACTTGGGAACATTCATGTTTCTGACTCCAGCCCTGTCACTCACAGTACTTGGGGGTTCTAAAATAATTACATTCATAAAATAATCCTCACAAGTTTAGTTATTTTCCAATCAATAGAGAGCCTACTTTAATTAGCTCTTTAATACTACAAAAATTGGTACTATGAAAATTTTAGTACATTCAAACATTGATAATATATTTGAATTAATGATTCTTGATTATTTGATACAATTCACTTGTAAATCCATCTTATCCTAGCTTTTTTTTCCCTGAAATTGGGCTAGTTGCTTTTTTATGTTTAATCTGGATATTTGATGTATTTACAAATATTTCCTCTACTTTTTAAGTTTAGCATACAATTCAGCAAAATAATTTCTGATACTGTGAATTCCTCTTCATTATGTATTTTTAAATTTTTATAAACATTTTTTAATCATACTAGCCAAGTTTATATTGCTTAAAGAAAAATTTTCTTTAGTTTTATGTATCAATTTAATTTCTGGTGTCTGTCCCTTCCAAATTTTTTCTTTGCAGATTAGAGTTTTGATTTGCTATTAATTTTTTAAAACCGCATATCCAATTCACTTATTTAATTCTTTTGATGAACGTGTTTATTAAAGAGAAATATTTCCTCAAAGGACTGCTTTAGATGTTAAGATTTTTCATAACTAATTTTCTTTGACAAAATTTTCATTTGTTTTAATTTGTTCTTTGAATTACCAGTTTAGAATTATAAGTCTCTATACTTTTAACTTATTCAAGGCCTTTTAGTAAATATAATTTTTATTACATTGTGATCAATACATGAGGTGTTTAGCAACTTTTCTATGTTTTTTGATGTCAGTTTTTGTAAAGGAGCAACAAATGTCTGAAAATTATATAAATTCCTTCCCAGTATCATTAAGTGATCAGTGAGATGAATTCAGGTTCTTGACTTTTTATTTTCTATTGGTTAGGTTTATGTAGGATTTGATTTTTGTCTTGGATAAATGAAAATATCACAATTTTTGCTATTTGTCTCCAATTTAATTGATCTTTTAAGTAATTAAATACCGCATTCTTTGTGTAGTTGTTAAATATTGATATTCGTTATCAATGGTACCTTTAAGCATTCTGTACTTTCCCTGATTTTTATCATATCTCTATTTACTGTAGGGACAGCTAGGTGCCACAATGGATAGAATGTTAGGCCATAAATCAGGAAGTCTTGAGATCAAATATGGACTCAGACATATGCTGGCTCTCTGCCCCTGGGCAAGTCACTTAACCTGTTTGTTTCAGTTTCCTCATGTGTAAAATGAGCTTGAGAAGAACATGGCAAACTGCCCCAGTACCTTTGGAAAGTGTTGCCCCTCCCCCTCAAAAGGGGGTCATGAAGAGTTGGATACAAATGGAAAATGAATCAACATTAACATTTTGATCACATAAAATTAAAGAATTTTTGCACAGACAAACCCAATGAAGTAAAAATCAGAAAGGAAATTTACTGGGGGGAAAAAATCTTCAGAGCAACTTTCTCTAACAAGTTATCTAAGATTATAAGAACCTAATTTAAATATATTAGAATAAGAATGGTTAGAACAAATAAAAAATGGACAAGAATAAAAATTAGAATGATTCATTCCCTAATAGATAAACAAGGGATATGAGCAAGCACTTGTTAAAGTTATCAATAGTCATAAAAAACTTGGATCAAGTCACCAGTAATTAGAGAAGTATAAATTGACTGATACTTATTAGAGGCAAAGATGTCAGGAAAGAAAAATTATAGTTTGGAGGGGCTCTGAAAAAAAGTAGCATGGTATTGAATGCTTGGTTCTTGTTCTACCTGTTCTGGAGGGTAATTTAGACAATGCCTCCAAATCACTAAATTATATATCCTTTGACCTGAAGATAGCACTAGTAATCTTTTTTTTTTTTCCCAAAAGATGTGAAAAGAAGGGATCTATAAAGTGTTTATAGCAACTTTATAGCAAAGTTACTGGAGGATGTCCATCATATGGCTGAATATATGATTTATGAGCATAATGGAATATTGTATGCTAAAAAATGAACTGATGAGTAAAGTAGGCAGAACTAGGTGGAAGATTTATGTGATAACAGTTAAAGCTTTGAAAAAAAAATAACTATGTTAGACCTAATGACCAATCAAAATTCTATGCTATCTACCTCTTGCCAGTTTTTAGATTCAAGGTGTAAAATGGATTTTTGTACATGGCTGATTCAGGAATCTGATTGAATATAATTATTACCAAGTGCTTTCATTTTTTTTTTTTTAAATACACAATCTAAGAATATAGACTAGGAAGAAAAGGAGGTAATTGAAACTTAAAATACATAGAAGAGAAAAGAAGGGAGACCAGAAGTAGGTATAGACAAGCTGGAAAGCTTTGAAAGTTATGTAGTGAAATTATAAACTTGAAAGAAAATTGTATATATACTCGTTTGCAAATTTATCCATTATCCTCATTTTCAGGTCTGCTTTGTAAATGGAAATGCTCACTTTATTTGGTGTCTTTTAAAATTAAATGTAAAAGGGGAGAAGTAGCTACATTAATACTAACCTGATAGGAAGTAGAACCAGTAAAACATTGTGAATCCGAAGACCGAGTCACAGGAAGTGGGGGCACAAGATCAGTCTTTGCACTGTAGAAAGAAAATCAGGTTTGGAATTAATGACTGGAATCTAGGATCCTATAACGCCAGACAGGACTATAAGAGTCCCATTTGTTGCCATGCTCTCAAACTGTTGCAAGGAACTATGAAGTATTCTAAATGTTTGTTAAGCATTTAAAAATAATTTTAGATAATTTTACTATAAGGATCCTGTCCAAGTTTTATTTAATTTGAAGGGTTCTGTGCTCTTCCCCCACCCTTAGAAAAGTTCAAGGACAACTACTCTAGAAAAATCTTATTTTACAGATAAGGAAACTGATTATCAGACAAATTTAGAAGTTAAAGCCAGGTCTAGAATGCAAATCTCATCGCAGTTCAGTGCTTTTCTCATTATCACACTTGGCTGAATTTCTTTTCCATAAATTTAATCTGAGGTCAAAATAAATACATGGCGACTTATTCTCACTTTGGATTTGTTTTTTAAAAAATGTTAAATGAATAAAAAGTATACACAGTCCACTGGTGGAGCTGACACTAGAGTTTATCTTCCCCTTCTAGATTAGTTCTGTAACATCTAAATTCCAATCCAATGTGCAGCAAAATACACTGAAGCACTCCAAGCATTTTTAATTTATTAGGGAGTCTGGGTGTCCCTTATTAATTTAATCCAAGATCATCATGATCAGGAACCCACTCTCTTTTGGGGACTATTTTCATACACTTGAGATAGCACTAGAAATAGAATGAAGCAGGACAGTTTCATAATTGGTTATACCAGAATTAGGGAAAATTTATGATTAGTTGAGCAAAATTTAAAATACACTGTTAGGCAAAAGAGTACAGTAGAAAGAAGTGTGAAGCTAATTTTGATATTCAAATTATCAGTGATTATATTGGTGAGTTAAGCAGAATAGGATCAAGATTAAGTTAGTATTTGTTAACCACTTTGTCAACAGACTTGGTTCATTAACTGCAGGTTTCTCCTGGTAAAGACACCTGCCACCAATAGAGGTTTTTATAGGAAATCAAATCAAATCTGGTGTTTTAGTCAATGGCATCCCAGGAAATAATTAAGTGGTGGAAATGAAAGGATAGGTCAGGGTTGAGCAGTGACAATGATAGGAGTAACAGGTATGGATACTGCCATGACAAGTTTCATGAGTAAATGTAATGTGTTACTCTGTAATGGACAATCACATAATTTTATTCCATAATTTATAATGATACTACTAACATATCACTTATGTATACCTCATCGTAACAGCATTAGCATAATTTCTAATACTATTTTCCTAATTTACTATCACTAATACACATCAAAACCTTAAGTAATCTAAATTAAGTAAAACATTAAGTAAATGCTGATTAATTTGAGTAGGAAGCATCAAAAATAATTGTCAGTTCTTTCTACTAAGCTACTTTGTCTCACAGTATTTTAATTTTCATCAAAATCTGTAGCCTGCTTTATAGTTATTTTCTTATTTGTTTCTCTATTAACTGATAAATACAAATGGCTGGACTATCAATGTCTTTAAAGTTTGAAATAACCCTTTATCAAAGCCACTTCTCTCAAATTAATTAAAGCATTGATTTTTTTTTTTTAATAGTTGCCCCAAAATGCTTTATTACTAACAGCAAATTCAGTGCTCTACTATAAGTAGATAATCGCCAAGAATGCAATTGCCACACAGAACCTACAGATTAGGTTCCATTTCTCAAATATCTTTAAACTATGCAAATAAAGCAGTTCCTCAAACAGGGCAAGAACATTTTTTTTATCACTGCTATAACAACTGTATTTTCTAGCAAATAATTGAGATATGATTTGAAGGGGCAAAAGACACTGGAGTGCAACATCAAGAATTGAAATTATGTTCTGCAAATGAACCTCTCTCTCCTTTTTTTTATTTTTCAATTCCTCAAATGAAAGGTTCCAATAAGTTTTGATTATATTTCAACAACAGTTCGTTTAAAATATCAGTGTTTGATATTACCAGTGCTTGACACGAGCACTCAGAATTGGAGATCTATCCTGGAAATCAACATTCTTAATACAGTATACAACCTGTAAGACAATTACAGAAGCATGCTCTTTATTGATTGACGATGATATGTTACTTCCAAATGTAGTTATTACATTTGGGTTTTGGTTATGGACATAGATGGACATATTCCTAACAATTTAACATAAAAAAAAAGACATACCTAATTGGCTTTAAAAATGAAACATTCATGTTAAAGAACAGAATATACACTAAGACAAGACAAATACTAAAATGTCCACGAAGCACAAATACAAAAGGAATGTTTTGTATAAGCAAATATACATCTAGCCGTTGCAAAGATGAGGAGACCTTATAGGGTTGCCAAATTGTAAGGCATTAATTATTGAAAAGCATAGACTTATAGCTTGTTCCTTCCCTTCATAAGTTTCTGCCTCAAAGTCTGGTTCCATATCTTTTCTAAAGGCATTGTAGGTTAGTGGACTATTAATTAGCCCTTTTTCTAAATGTGTGTCGCTCTGAGCAGAATTCTGGGCTCATGTAAGTATGACTATGATGAGACCAACACACTTACTTCACTTCAGACAGAACTGATCTCTCTCCATCTGAACACTGGGATCTGCGGTACTGGCGGTAACTTCGAGGTGAGTGAGAATGTCTAATGCGAACTGGGTCACCTTGAGTTCTGAAAAAGCAGTACACATCCATGGAAATAAACAAATTGATTGTGTGCCTGAAAGTATTTTTATGTCTTTAAACTGAAATTTTCTTCTGATTTTTAAAGAAATAGGACTTAGAATTTTAAAGCACTGATTCTGTCTCTTTAAAAAATATGAAAGTTTCAAAAGTTAGTTATTTAAAAGCATTCTTATGGACATAGATATAGATGAAACAAAAAATCCTTAAAGATTTTTAAAAACCAATAAACCAAATGTTCTATGGAATTAATCTCCTGCTACAGAGTTCAGTGACACAATGGAATGAGTTGATAAAAAAACAAACAAATTTGGAAAAGAGGTGCCTATTGACTTGGGAATGACCAAATGATATATAAACATAGAATTTAGTGCATCATAAGACATGAAGAATATAAAGGATTCAAAGAAACACAGGAATAATTATATAAACTGATAAAGAGTGAGGCAAGCAGAACTGGAAAAACAATGACAACAATGTAAGTGGAAAGAAGAAAGCAAAACTGAATTGAAACTGAAAACCAATTAAAGTGATTGGGCTTGGCCTAGATTTGATAAAATGTACATTCTTCTCTGCATTGCAATTGAGGACAATAGGTGTGAAATATTGAAGATATCAGGTAATCTCTGTCAGTTGATTTTGCTGAGCTTTTCTCTTTTAAAATCTTTCTTACAAAGGAAGGCTTTTTGAGTGGAAGAGAGACATCTATTTGGAAATTAATATAATATAAAAGTAAAGGGCATCAATTAAAAATAAAATTTCAAGAATTAATCTACCCTTTGACCCAACAGTGCCATTACTGGGTTTGCATTCCAAGGAAATCATAAAGGAGGGAAAGGGACCCACATGTGCAAAAATGTTTGTAGCAGCTCTTTTTGTGGTAGCAAAGAATTGGAAAAAGAGTGAATGCCTATCATTTGGGGAATGGCTGAACAAGTTGTGGTACATGAACATAAGGGAATAATATTGTTCTATAAAAAATGATGAACAAGCTGACTTTAGAAAGACCTTCAGAAATTTACATGAACTGATGGGATGAGCAAAACAAGCAGAACCAGAAATACATTGTATACAATAACAGCGCGAATGTGTGATGATCAACTATGAAAGACTTGGTTCTTCTCAGTAGTTCAGTGATCCAAAGCAATCTCAATAGACTTTGGACAGAAAATACTATCTACAACCAAAGAACTAAGGAGACTGAATGTAAATCAAGTGCTATGTTCACTTCTTTTTTCTGTTGTTGTTTTTTTTTTAATCCCTTCCATGGATTTTCCCTTTTGCTCTGATTTTTCTCTTCATAAACAACAAAGAGAGGGAGAAAGATCCAGCCTTTAGTAAAAAGTTACCAATAAAGGCTGTGCCAGTTTCTATTGTTTAGTAGGACAACAATTTACTTCTCATTATAAAAACAGACTTTCTTGAAGGAAATAATAAAAGGATAAATATTCTGTGGGTAGGTAAAGGGAAAGCGGGTACTCTAAAGTGAATAGAAGCAGATGTTCTTTATATATGTTTTTGAGGGTCAAGAGATAAAGAGGAAGTATGGTAGAGAGTATTATAGAAAGAGACTTCTAGGACATAGATTTGGAAAGGACCTTAGAGACTGTCTAATCCAATATCCTGAGGCCTGAGAGATAGAATGACATGACCAAAGTCATATAGATAGCAAGTGGCAAAGGCATGATTTGAACCTTTGATTATATATTGTCCATACTTTAAATAATATTGAAAATTTAAGAGGAAAAATAAAATGTTGAAGAGGATTTGTTAAATGAAATATGCCAAATGGGTATGGTGGCAGTAATCACTTTTCAATTTTATACTCTCTTTAGGCACCTATTAACTTAGGAAGGGCATTTACCAAAGGGGCTATAAGTTAAAGAATGACTGAAAAAGTATGGTGTATGGCAGCCAGATGTTGCACTTGGTAGAGCCCTGGATCTGGAGCCAGGAAGATCTGAATTCAAATCTAACTTCAATCAAATAGTCAATCAGTAAACATTAAGTACATACTATGT
The DNA here is from genome assembly GCF_902635505.1 of Sarcophilus harrisii. Classification (NCBI taxonomy): domain Eukaryota; kingdom Metazoa; phylum Chordata; class Mammalia; order Dasyuromorphia; family Dasyuridae; genus Sarcophilus; species Sarcophilus harrisii. The sequence goes on from NC_045426.1 coordinate 246,220,753, forward strand.
GTCAGGCCCAGTTTCAAGAACTGGATATACAAAAAGACAAAAAAACAATCCCTGTCCACATAGAGTCTGCAAATTAATGGGGGAGACCTACATACAAACACATATATAGCAAACTATATATAGGATAAATAGGAAATAATTAACAGAGGAAAGACCCTGGAAGTAAGAGGAATTGAAAGAGACTTTCAGTAAAGTGGGATTTAAGTTGGAATTTAAAGAAAGCCAAGAAGGTCAGGTACTAGAGCAAAGGAAGGAGAATACTCTTGAAATGGGGAAAGCCAGAAAATATCAGGAGTAGAGGAGATGGAATGACATATTTATAGAACACATAGGAGTCCTGTGTCATTGGATTGAATAATACCTGTCAATAAGTGTAAGAAGACTGGGAAAAAAGAAGGATGCTAGATCATGAGGGTCTTTGAAGGCTAAACAAGGCATTTTCTACTTGAGGCTGTAGATAATAGGGGACCATTTATGTTAGGAAAATCACTTTGGTGGATGAATGGAGATAGATTGAATGGAGAGAAACAAGTCAGGTTGGACTCACCAGGTCACAAGCAGAAATAATCTAAATGTAAGATGACGGGGACTTACACTGGAATGATGACAACATCAGAGGGAGAAGAACGGGATGTATTTGAGAGATACTGCAAAGTTGAAATAGACGGGTCTTGACAACAACTTGGCTATAGGGGAGAGGAAGTTCAGAAACAGTGAATCCAGGATGACTCCTAGGTTGCAAGTCTGAGGAACTGGGAGAAGAGTGAAACCCTCTATAGTAATAGAGGTAGAGGGGAAAAGATAGTAAGTTCTGTTTTGGACATTGACCAATCCCTTAACAGGATATCTACTGGACATCGAGTTTGAAATGTCTAAAAGACAGTTGAAACTGCACAACTGGAGGTTACCAGAAATTAGAGCAGGATAGGTAGATTGAGACTTACTAGCAGAGACAGTAATTAAATCCACTAGAGTTTAATGAGATCACCAATTGAATTAATAAAGAGAGAGAAGAGAGAACCAAGGACAGAATCATGAGGAATACACATAGTTAGATGGTATGATCTAGCAAAGGATACAAAAAAGCAGAGAGAAAAGGAATGGTCAGATAGGGAGAAGGAGTACAGGAGAAAGTGGTATCTTGAAGACTTAAAGAGAAGGAAGTATTAAGGAGGAGAGAAGGATCAGTCAAAGGCCACAGGAAGATAAAGGATTGAGAAATGGTCATGGACAACCAAAAGATCATTAGTAACTTTAGAGGGACAGTTTAGTAAAATAATAAAAGTCTGAAGCGAGATTGTTAAGAGGTTAAGAAGTTGAGAGGAGAGAAAATGGAGACATCCACTATATATGCTCTTTTCCAGGAGTTAGGTACAAAAGATAGGGGGAAAAACAATGATTATGAGCTGGGATGGAAGGATCAAGTGAAAGTTTTTCAGGATGGGGGGCCGGGGGAGATGGGCATCTTTGTAGGCAGTGGGGAAGGAGCCAATACATAGGGAAATATTGAAAATAAGTGGGTTAGAATGACAGAGGAAGCAATCTGTTGTAGAAGATAGGATGGAATGGGATCATTTGAAGAAGTAGAGAGATTACTCTTGATAAGAAATAAACCCATTTTTGTAATAAGAGACAGGAGTGAAGGAGATAGTGGCAGAAGACATTTGCTTGATAAGTGATGAGAAAAATAGAAGAGGGAGTTCATAGTGAAAAGCATTTTTTCTATAAAATATGAGTCAAAAGTTTTGAAGAGCTGTTGTGAAGAGTGGAATAGTGATTTTTTTTTTTTTAAATAATAGCTTTTTATTTTCAAAATACCTGCAAAGATAGTTTTCAACATTCACCCCTTTCAAAACCTTGTGTTCCAAATTTTTCTCCCTCCCTTCCCAACACCTTCCCCTAGACAGCAAATAATCCAATATAGGTTAAACATATGCATTTCTTCTAAACATATTCCCACATTTATGAAAAGGGGGTTTGGGATTCAATAAAGGAGGACAATGTAGATTAAACTGCTTCACTCTGGGATCAAGATGGGGAGAAGAGAGAGTGGGTAGTACAGGGAAGATGGCTTAAGAGAGAAACAAGGGATTAAGGGATGGGAGGTCATGGTGCAGATAAAAAGTAGGACTTTTTAAAGGAAGGCAAAGGGAAAAATAAAAAGCCGACAAATTATGGCTCAAAAAGGAGATTCCAGAATTCCTTAATACAGAAGAAGTACTATATTTGTGGATGAAGGCAAGATCAAAGATATAACTGTCTTTGTATGTGGTTGAAGGGGGATGGAGAAATAGCTCATGGGAAGTAAGTGGGTTGAGAAATTGAGTTGTTAGGGCATTTGAAAGAGAGCCAATATGTGGTGCCGTGCATGATGATTGAATATAGAGGATTCCAAGAGGCTTCCAGAAGTATGCTTGATATGTTGAAACACGGGCATTCATTGGACATCCTCAAGTTAAAATTTGTGGGAGACATAATTAAATTTTAGGAATTAAGATAATAGGTTTATTGTTGTTCACATGACATTTTAAAGAATTTTCCACAGTAAAAAAGTACTATAATTTTTAAAGGCATGGCTGTTTCTAAGATAGAAAATAAGCAACTCATAAAAGCTGATGGTGATTCATGTGCCTGACAACAAGAATTACTGATTTTAAGGGAAGTTCTCACATTCAACTTCACTTCTAATTAAAGTTCAAATTAAAGACAAAATTCACAGAAATGACTATAGTGTCATTTACTTAGAATAGTTATAAGACAATGGGTAATTCTTAGAAGACTAAATATTCCTCAGACTTTTATAAAAATAAATTTCAAGGATTAACTCACTCTACTTTGGTGTAAGGAATCTCTTTTAATTGTTCTTCTGACAATCCAGAAGGATCCACAAGTTCTTTCCTAAAAGAGAACCGGCAAGAGAGTAAAGTTTATAATTATTCAATTGTCTCAAAGACACTGACATTAATCATCATTGGTTCACTAATGTCCTGGGTTAAAATATATTGTAATGTCAAATGTAGAAATTGATTACTGTTAATTCAAATTCAAGGATCTGTTCTAAGAAAAAGAAAGGGAAAAATAGTTTCTGTCTGTCTCACACACAATTTTCATCAGTGCTTATTTGGGTCTAGTTGACCTGTCTTATATGCTTTACAAATTACATGATTCTAAACTGATGGTCAGGAACTATCTCTGTATCAGCAACAATAGTATATGATATATTCTGGCTGTTTTATTAGAACATCATGGTATAACAATAAAGAGTACATAAACAGTATTTGGCCTAATGGTGATTTTCTGAGTGTTGGGTATTCTGAGTGTTCTACTATAAGCTTTACAAATAACCTGATAACCTTTGTTATGATACTTACTGAATATGTTTCCACAGTTCTTCCTTTGCTTGGATATCTGGGCTTCTCCTATAATCACAGAAATCAGAAATCAACCAGAAAGCCTCCCATTTCACTTGGCCCACTGTCAGTACAGATCTTTAATCTAGCAAAAACAGCAAGTGTTAAGGTTTGGGAGAAATGATTGAAGATTACAAACTTGACTAAGTGTTATTAGAGCAAAATAAAAAATAAAAATAAAATAAAAAACAAAAAAAATAAAACAAAATTGAGATCTTTGAAAACAAATAAGCCATCCATATTAATAATGTTTTTTTGTGTCTACTTAAGGACAACTGGGTTTTCTATAGTGACCCCTTCTTTCTAGTTTCCCAAAAGAACAAAGAAGTCTAATGGCTTTTCTTTTCCTTCCTTCTCACCACTTCTAAGTTTTAGCAAAATGAGGAAGATTACATATTGTTTTTATTCACACCATGGTTCAACATGTTTAAGCTAATATAAAACAGCTACAAGGGAAAGGGAATTTGTAGAATTCCCTGGATGAGAGAACAAATGACATTCAGCTGCTGAGGGAGCTTGCTTTTGGTGAGACATCTTTTATGTTATAATTTTACAGAGGCAGAGGCTGTTCTAAATTAGAGACTGCTCCACAGGGATAGGATAGATTGGAAAATTTCTGGTAACTTGGAGATATTAGAGCTCAAGTAGAATGCTCACTGTCTTCTGTTTTGCCATTTTAGGAGTTCTCCCTTTTCCTTAAAGTTATTAACTTAATAATTCCTAGATTTACCCTAAATTATACTATTAGTAAGTGAATATACAGAAACAGAATTTCAACTGTCTTCTAATTCTTAAAAAAACTTTTTTTTTTTTTTTTTTTTTTTTAGTTGAGCATCATTTTACTCTCATCCTGATGATAGTTTGTTTTGACTATTCTCGAACCCTTATGGTGGTTATTGGAAACCAGAGCAATTAAATATATAAAAGTAGAAAAACAACAGAATAAATCACTTTGAAGTAATCCATTATGAAAACTGTAGACATGCAAAGAAATGAGCCTATCTGATTGATTCAACATGAATAAATATACTTTTTCAAAAAAAATTTTTTTAACATGAAGTGCTAGAACATTTCACATACGAGCGTGATCTGTGTCTGGATCGCCTGTTGTTGGAGCTGGCTTCATTTTTTTCCTTTTGCTGCCTCAGTGCCGCTTCCCACTGAGGCGCTGAATCAACCATGCCATTCTCCTGCCTTAACCTGGAAGAAAAACACTTAACTGAAGATGGCATTCCTGGGTTCTAACATCTTGTTTTTAGATTTCTGCATTTAAAAGCTGTAGTATAAGAAATTCCAGTACTTGTTATCTTAGAATGTTAGGAAAATAGATGTAAATGGATGTAAATATATGTGTGTATATCCAAACATATGTAACATACATATGCTGCTGACTAGTTTTGCTTCACTATTTTTCTTTTTAGAAGGAAAGAGTTCTATGGGGAAATGTGAGGCAAGGACATATATACAGAAAAGAAAAGTCATTAATAAAACTCTGAGATATATATCTTTATATATGGTAATTTTAGAATTTTATCTCTTTTTCTAAGGCAAAAAGTATATGATTATGTGTACATATGTGAGCATATGTAAACTTTTTTTTTTTTTTAAAGCTCCATTTTGGGGCAGTAGGTGATGCAGTAGATAGAGCAACAGCCCTGAAGTCAGGAGGACCTGAGTTCAAATGTGACCTCAGATACTTAATACTTTCCTTGCAACCTGGGCAAGTCACTTAAACCCAATTGCCTCAGAAAAAAAAAAAAAAAAAGCAAAAAAGCTCCATTAAAAAAATTTAAATTTTGAATTGACACAAGATCTAGAGAAATTGACTAAGGTGAAGATAAAATAGGAAGAGTACTAACTTTTTTTTTTTTTTTTTTTTTTTTTTTTTTTTTTTTTTTTTTTTTTTTATTTAATAGCCTTTTATTTACAGGATATATACATGGGTAACTTTACAGCATTAACAATTGCCAAACCTCTTGTTCCAATTTTTCACCTCTTACCCCCCCACCCCCTCCCCTAAATGGCAGGATGACCAGTAGATGTTAAATATATTAAAATATAACTTAGATACATAATAAGTATACATGACCAAAACATTATTTTGCTGTACAAAAAGAATCAGACTCTGAATTATTGTACAATTAGCTTGTGAAGGAAATCAAAAATGCAGGTGTGCATAAATATAGGGATTGGGAATTCAATGTAATGGTTTTTAGTCATCTCCCAGAGTTCTTTTTCTGGGTATAGCTAGTTCAGTTCATTACTGCTCCATTAGAAATGATTTGGTTGATCTCGTTGCTGAGGATGGCCTGATCCATCAGAACTGAGTAACTTCAAATATAAAAATATTCTGTAACTTCCTTCTTCAAGTTTAGATAATTTCATAAAATTTGTATATTATAAGTGGCATATGAAAGAAGGAGAAATACAAAAAAAAGTTAAATAAACTACCCAACAGACCATAACTGGTTCAAGATCTTTGATTTTTTTTTAACTTCATTTCCATCCTGATGCCTATGAAAAGTTATTATATTTTTGAATGATACTGGAGTTTCTTTCTACTATTTCATAATCCTTAAGGAAAATACAGAATTTTCATTTTCATTGATAGAGTTTTTGTTTCACATTCCTTTATTGTAAAATTCTTATTCACTGTTTTGAACTTTTAAGGAAGTTCTTCCTTACTTTGATGTCTGTACTTATGAATGTCAATGTTGACTTATCTACTTGGGAGCTAGGATTACATTCACTAATTCTCAACTGAATTTTTCAGTCTTTCATCTTTTTTCATATGTTCCCAGTCCATTGTCTCTGTCTTCATTCATCATTGTTTGTCACCTCTCCCTTGTAGTGCTGCAATTTCTATCTTTTCTCCTAAATTGAGAGCTTCTTTTAGTTGGGCAATATTTTGTGCAGGCTGTGAAAACATCCAGAGTAAACTGATTGCAGCCTAGTTTCTAGTCCCCTTTACCCTAGGGCCCTTTTGTCCTGTAGGACAGACAGATAGACTCTCATACACTGGCACTCCATTGCCTTGATATATCTGGGCAGGATCCATATTTTTTTTCCTTCTTGCCAGCTTTTGTAGGTTCAGACAAAGTCAATGACTTGGAGAAGAAGTATGGGGGAAGCCCCCAAACTAGGTCCTGACAGATAAGCCTCTGAGGTAGGCTATGCCCAGTGGGAGCTCTATGGTCTTATTTCCATAAGATTTTTATCCTTTTTCATGTTTGATTACTATATGTGATACATTTTCCCTTCTTTTGAGGTTGTTAGGTGTGGAAAATTGGATGAGGGTTTAGTTTCTAGAGTGACATGGTTAGGCTAACATGGAATAAAGGAAATGAAACTTAGAGAGGGAAGCTATCAATTAGAATAAGAAACATGCTATTAGATGCAGAAGCTGTATACACATATCTAAATAAGGTGAACCTCAAAGGGAGATGTAATTAAGGGTGGAGACTTACACTCACATGGAGGGGATTAGGCGTTCTAGATAGGTTATAATCTCTGTTACAGCCAGTCAGTGGGGGAATCAGGGGAGAGAATTGCCCTTCAGGATAGGGAATAACAGGCTGTGCTTTTGTACTTCACAAGTGGGCCTTTTTCTGTACACCTGGCCTTGCAAAAGTCAGTGAATAAAAAGCTTTCCTGGCTTCATCATTGGGTGTGTAGTGTTCTTGGTAAGATATTTATCTCATATTAGGTTAGGAGGAGTTATAAAAAACAAACAAAAATCCCCAAAACTATTCTATATGTGATCCCTCATTCATTAATTTTAAGTAACTATGGACTTTTAACTTTTAATTTTAACTTTTAACTATTAAGTAACTACTTCTACTACCAATGTCATTCTTATTTTCTTTTATAGATGCTATTTATTTCAGCTTTGCCTTTGCCTTTACACACCAAAAAGGCTTATTATTTATTGGCAGGCTTTATGTAAATTTCCTTGCATTTTCAACTTTTTAAAAAAAAAAAAATTTTTTTTAGGAGTGGGTTCACTTTTCACTTAATACAAGGACTACTCATGAGCCTGATCCGACTATAGACTGGCACAGGAATTTTGACATTCTTTATTTCTAACCTGGTCAGGTTTGCCCATCCTTATGTAACCTGGTGCTCCCACCCTCTCCTAGGGACTAAAAGTAGATAACAGACATGTGACACCACATCCAGCTCTCAAATTGTCTGAATCTGTTTTAAAATTGTTTTTCAGAAATAGCCCTGAAGGATGCTGAAGGCACAGAAAGGAATTTTTTTGCAAGCAAAGATTTGTCCTAACAAAAAAATTGTATTAAAAAAAAAAACAGCTTATTTTCTGTTCAAATAGCTATGGTTGATTATTCTCTTTTTAAAATATATTTTCAGGTTTTACAAGACCTTCAGATACTCATTTGTATGTTAGCAAATGCCCATTTGTTTGCATATTTTAAACTCATATGTAAGTATCCCAGATCCTAACAAAAGTGGGCCCTGAAAGTTACACCTGTTTTAATGTATGAACATGTACACCATAGTTCATTTATTGATTCTGTGCATTTTCACTAGCTGTTCTCCATTCCTGGAATTCTCTACGTGTTCATCTTTTTCTCTTGGCTTCCCTAGCTTTTTTTAAGTCTCAGCTAAAATACCATCTTTTGCAAGAAGCTTTTCCCAGTTCCCATTAAACCTACTGCCTTGCAGCTAAGATTATCTCCAAATTAATAGATGTATACATATGTGTGTATGTGTATCATATATGTAGATAGTCGTTTGCATGTTGTTCCCCTCATTGGATTATGACCCAGAAGGAGCTGTTTCTACCTCCCTACCACTCAGCAAAATGTCTGGCACATAGTAAGCATTTAATAAATACTTGTTGACTTGTCCTGGATCACTATCTCTTTAAACCTACAGGTCATAAGCCTTCACATATGTTTTTTCTTTGACCAGATTAAAGAGGATACATTAGCTCAAAGGAAAACCTTTCAAGCAGAATTCCTGGGAAAAGGTTAAAAAAATATCCAGAAAGAGTATTCTCAAAGAATCCCACACCATCTGTGGGAAAGGGAACTTAAGGAACTCAGACTAGTTGTACTCCTAAGGTTGAGTCCCAGCTGGAACACCAATCTCCCAATCTACAAAGTGGCCTCCAGGTCCTTCCCCAAAGTGCTACTGATAATCATCTGTTAGGCTGCTTTTCCCCCCATAGGGTCTTTTGGAGAGGAGCTAAGGCCATTTTTAGGGTTCTTTACTGATTTTAAGCAATTAAGCAGCATCTAACACCTGGGGAATGCAGATACCTCTTTTTCTAAACAAAAAGATACCTCCCTCACTTAAATCCAATCACCTCCCTGATGTCATGGTCCTCTTTGAGAATGAAGGACAATATTTAACATATATAAGGACTGTTTGCTGTCTAGGGGAGGCGGTGGAGGGAAAGAGGGGAAAAATCGGAACAGAAGTGAGTGCAAGGGATAATGTTGTAAAAAATTACTCTGGCATGGGTTCTATCAATAAAAAGTTATTATAATAAAAAAAGGAATATGATTATCATTAATGGGTCATTTCCTATCAATTGATGTATACTGTAGTCAGTTAAAATTTTCCATATTTTTCATAATTTATGTCCAATATATTTCAAGTCCCTCCTTTGAATATTAATGTAATGTAGGCATGATTATTTCTTAGTATTTTGGAAACCTATATAAATTTTTGTTTCATCAATTTAAACTATATTTTGTCATAAATTTTTGTCATATTACCCCATGTCTACTGTCAAATTAAAATATTAAACATAAAAGCATAAAAAAGAGAGAGAGAGAGAGAGAGAGAATGAAGGACAAATAATTTCTATGAATAGAGTGCCTACTGGAGACCCAACTGGAATTGATTAGTAGGGAAACTACATTTCTTTTCCTTTCTTTTCTCCTTTCTCCTTTCCTTCCCCTTCTTTCTCTTCTTTTCTCCCTTCCTTCCTCCCTTCCTTTCTTCCTTCCTTCCCTCTGTCCACATACAGTATCACATACTCATCAACAAATCTCTTTAATTTTTTATTTTACCACTGAACCCTCCTAAGGTATCTTGGGATTTCTTAACTAGATTTCATTCTTTAGTGCTGTGCCTTAAACCCCACCAAAAAAAAAAAAAAAATTGGCCAACAATAGGTCTCAGGCCAAGCCCCATTTGTTCATTATTTGGGTCCTGATTGACTCAGAATGAATGTAAATAGCAATCATTTGTGTTCTGGCTAGAAGCCCTGAGGAGTTTCCCTTCCCAGATTTAGATTTTTTTTTTGACCAGGTGAAAGAGATCATTCTTCACCTCAATTGCTACCAAATGGATGTTGCCTCAGTCAAACTGAGACCTGTGAAGACCTTAATTTAAAATGGTCAAGGTCTCCCATTGCATCCAGAGCCATCTCCGGTCTTCCTGATCTGTATCTTGCCAATGGATAGCTCTAGAAGGGAAAGTAAGGCAGGTGACTTTGCACAGCACTCACTGAAATCTAATTTCTTGCATGTGATGGCCTCACCACCCTAATGTCATAGTCTTCTTGAAGGAAAGACAAACAACCACAACAACAAACCAATCCACAACAATGACAATAAATCAATTCCAAACCATCTCCAATATATCATGCTTTTTTTCCATGGCTCTCAAAGTAAGAGCTTCTTTGGCCTAATTTGACTTATTCCACTTAGGGAGACAGATGGGTAGTATAGTGATAGAATTCCTCAAGATCCATGTTCATGAATTCAAAGGAGCCTCAGACACTAGCTTTGTGGCCCTATTAAGTCAATTAATCCTATTTGCTTCAATTTCCTCAATTATATATTATATAATATAAAATGAGCTATTGATGGAAATAAGCAAACCACTTCAATGTGTTTGCTCAGAAAACTCCTTGAAGAGTTCCTGAAGAGTTGGACACAATTGAACAACACAAACAACAATATTCCAATTAGGCAATGCAGATTTCTTCTGGTCTCTTTGTTAAAAGTTTTGAAGATGCTTTTCCTGATTGTATCTCATTTGTCCTTGGCTCCTGATGAAGATCCTGTTAGAAACCACCACTGTGCCAGTGATGTTATTAAGACACTGACAATCTAAACTTTTTGTCCCTCACCAAGATTCTCCTGTAGGGCATTAAGATGGGGTGAGAATAGACACTGAAATTCTTTTTCTACCCTGCTTCCTTCAGTGATTCCAAAACCATCTAATAACTTGCTGACTTGCTTGAATGATAATTTCATTCTTTCCTAACAAAGAAAATATTACATTCTGAATCTTATTCTCACTATTAGAACATTATTCTGCAGCTGGGTTAGAAATAATGGGAACCTTAGGGTGAAATAACCTCATTCCCTTTTAAAGTTTATGATACAGAAGAAAGTCATGAATAATCTCACATATACCCTAGATTTGGGGAGAGATAATTACAAAGAATGAAGAGGAAGGATGTAAGTTGGATATGGGTTCAGAATGAAATTCTGAAGTTATTAAGGGAAAGAATTCAAGTGAGGAAGAAAAATGAGAGTTGTCTAAAAGAAACCAACCAGTTCAGATTTTAAAATATATCAACTAAAGATGGCAAAAAGAATAAGAAATACAGAATGGACTTTAATTGTTATGGTAAACAAAGAATAGTGTGAGCAGTACTAAGGAAGCTTTATATACTAGGATTTTACTGGAGGGAGGATTAGGTCTAGATAGATACAAGCATATGTGTATGTTTAAAAAACATACTTATGTTTAGATATATATGTGAAGTTATGTAAATGTGTATTGTTTATGTTTGTATAATTCTGCTATATTACAGCTTCAAGACCCTTATGTCACAAGTTATCTTGAGCTCTTAAAGGCTATTCCAGTGGCACTTTAGGCTCTAACTGATCTTCTCTACAACAGATATGAGTCCTCTGAAAGATTTTCATCAAAGGGTCACTACCAAGAAAGTTGTCCAGCAAATGATAAAGCCCTTTGACTACAGTAATCATGAAATCACTTATTAAAGCAAGGACAAGTTAAGATCTTTATCCATGGAAAGAAAACAGACGTGTTTTAAAGAATAATATTTCAACCACTTTCTTAAGTGGAAACTTAAGGTCTAATTTAAAATATGTGTGTGTGTGTGTGTGTATGTGTGTGTGTGTGTATGTATGCATGTATGATGCTGGATCCACAAGATGTCATTAAGAGGAAGAAGATTCCCCAAACCAAAAATTTGGTTGACAATCCAGCTCTGCGATGTTTTACAATCCAGTTAAGGAAAAAGATAATCAATGGACCATGATAGTATTTCCATCTACAGGGAAGACTTTTGTAGGTAGAATTTTAGTGAATTACACTAAAGAGGGAGAAGCTTCGAACCATTTCAAAGAGGGCTTAAAGTTGTCCATAGTATTTCCTGTCCCCCACCTTCAGCAAAGATCTTATAAAAACAGTTTGGAGAGTCACCTGAAACTGGTAATTGAAATAGTTAGGAAGCCATGCCTTAATTGACTATTTTGAGTGTAAGGATTGCAAGTGTTTGGTTTGAGTCATTAAGATGATATGGCCACATGTATTCAGGTGTGAATCCTGAGTAAATTGTAAGGGAATATTTTGAAACTCTGGCTGGAGATTCCTGGAATTTTTAAGGTTGACTCTCAGAGGGGATCACGAACTAAGTAAGGTACGTGGAGGCAGGTGGCCCTAGCATTCACCTAATTGGTGATTTTGAATGTGCACTGAGTCTTGATCAATACTTGTGAAGCAACTATAGGTAAAGACCATGACAAATTCTGGAGAAATGAGAGCTGACTAGCACAGTTCTGAGCTTCCAGGAGTGAGTTAATGAGTGGGTGGATCAAAATGCCATCCTTCCTATTTCCACTATAACAGCAGAATCCCTCTCCTTAATGGGTGGAATATTGGATTTAATTGTATATAGGAAATATAAAATGACAACTAACTACAGAATTCAATTTCAGAGTTAACTATGGTGATCAAAACATTACCTGTTTCTCTTTTTTTGATGTTCTCTATTAGAATTTTCAGATTCACTACCGCTACTTGTGTTACATCGTGACCGGGATCTACAGAAAAAATACCCATAAAAATTAGGACAAGTGTTATTTTTAGGAAGAAAAAACCCCCAAACACTTTGAATGATGCCTCCAAGAATTCTTTTTTACAATATAAACACTAAAAAATCAAAAGTTTTATTTAGCTCTCATTGACTAAATTAATATTTCTTCAATTAAAATCAAGCATCTTAAAAAATAAAACAAAATCTATCATCTTTGGAAAGTTCCTAGAAAGAAGAGAAAGGGAAGATTTAGTTTGCTGCCATATTGCAGCAGCAGGAACATAACTATCCCCAGTATCTGATAAAGTGAAAATATAAATCACATCAAGGAGCAAAAGTGAATTAAACAGAGAATTACTGAAGAATCTTTAACAAACTAGAAGAGAAAAAAACTAAACACATTTTCAAAAGTTTAGAAAATAAAAATTTTAAGAAAGACTAACACAGGTATACCCTTATGTTCCAATTTGAATATTATTACTATTACTGCTCAAGATGAAAAATTGTCTAGTAATCTATTTGTTTTACCTTCTCCTTTGCTTTAGATCTGAGTCTTCACCACTGTTACGTGCTTTCCTGAGGGAGAAAAAAATAAGTTAAAGTAGATTATGATCAGTCAACAAAGAAAAAACTAATCAGAAATTACCATTAACAAAAGAGATGACTTTTTAAAACTTGGCCCAAGTTTCTTCTGTCACAGACTGACACACAATGACCATTAAGCCTAAAATGATTTGAATGATTTCAGTCCTTTCAATCATGTCTGATTCTTAATGGCAAAGATACTGGAGTAGTTTGCCATTTCCTTCTTCAGTTCTTTATAGGCTGAGGAAACAAAGGCAACTAGGGTTAAGTGACTTGCCTGGGATCACATAGTAAGTGTTTCAGGTGGCCACTCAGCTACCCCAAATTCCTCGAACTGATCCAATTTAATGGCAAACCAGAATTAATTATTTTATATAGGAAGAGCACCCAAGGGCAAGTCCTATTGATAATAGAAAAAGATTCAATGTTCAGGACCAATATAGAGCAATAATTTTTACAATCTTTTTTCCTTCCCACGTGTATTATTTAGATATTCTATTTCTCTTATGTTAATTTAGGCAATTTATATTTTTCATAAATATCCTTAAATTTCACTTAAATTGTTAAGTATATTGGCATGTAATTGGATAAAATAACTTCTTATAATTGCTTTAATTTCACTCTTGTTAATAGTATATTTAGCCTTTATTTTTGATACTAGTGGTTTGCTCTCTTTTTTTAATCAAATTAGCCAATTATCCTTTTATTTATTTTTTTATACAACCAACTTCTTGTTTTATTTATTAATTCAATTTCTTACATTCAGTTTTATTACTCACTTTTAAGTTTCAGTGTTTAATTGGGGATTTAAATTTTTTTAATTAATTTAATTAATTCATTAGTTTGCTCTTTTCCTATTTTATTCATATAAGCATTTAGAAATACAAATTTTCCTCTGATTACTGCTAAAATTTAGAGATTTTGATATGTTGTCTTATTGATGCCATTATCTTTAATGAAGTTATTGATTGTTCTATGATTTTTTAAAAAAACATTCATTCTTTAAGATTAGGTTGTTTAATCTCCAATTAGTTTTTAACCAATGTTTTCATAGTCCTTTATTAAATATAATCTTTATTATATTGTGATCTGAAAAGGAAACTTTTAAAATTTCTACTTTTCTGCTTTTAACTATAAAATTGCTGTATATTAATCTATGGCTAATCTTTGTAAAAGTACCATTCTATTTTCATTCAGTTTTCTCCGGTATTAATCATGTCCAACTTATTCAAAATTCTATTTGTTTCCTTGACTTCTTTCTAATATATTTCTGATTAGTTTATTCTAAGAAGGGAAGACTAAAGTCTCCTACTATTGTAATACTACAGTACTATCTCCATTTGTAATTCATTTACCTTTTCTTTAAAAAGTTTAAAATTTAAAATTTGAAGAAATAGCAAAAATATTCCTGCTATATTACTTGATGCATATAGGTTCAGTATTGATACTCCTTTATTTTTCTATGGTATCTTTTATCAAAATGGAGTTAACCTATTTAACTCCTTTAATTAAATCTATTTCAGCCATAACTTTGAACTCATAATTGCTACCCCTGCATTGTTTTGCATCAGCTGAAGCATAATAAATTGTACTCCAATCCTCCACTTTAAATCTCTGTATCTATCATTCTTAAATGTGTTTCTTGTAAACAACATAGTGTTGGGTTCTGATTTTTAATCCATTCTGCTATCCAATTCCATTTTATGGATGAGTTCATCCCATTCATATTCAAAGTTATTATTACTATTTGTAAGTTCCCCTCCATCTTACTTTTACTCAGTATTTTCTTTCTCAGCTTTTTTTTAAAACCCTATTTCTGTTACTTTATTTTTTCTCTTTATCTTCCTATTCCTTATTTTACTCACCTCTAGAATAATCCCTTATCTTCTTGCCCCACTTTCCTAAACTTGTTCTATATACCCTTCTAAAAGTTCCTCCCTATCTAGCCCTCCAGTTTTCTCACCTTTCTACAATTTCAGAATACCTCTACACCCTTCCATGTATATTTTGTTTCTTCTTAAACCCAAATAAGAGTAAATTTCCAACATTATCATCCCTTCATAGCCACCTGTTTAGCCATTTTCTCTTCATTCCTTATTTTAATAAGATAATTGCTTCTTTTTACCTTTTCCTACCCAATTTTGTTTTTAGAATTACTCCATTATACACAACTCAGCCCCAACCTTTCTTTCATACTACTTTAATAATGATGGCAGTTTTAAGAATACTGTTAAGATTTTCATACATAACAAGTTTTTAATATTTTTGAGTCCTAGGTTCTCTCCCTTATCCCACCCATAATTAAGAAACCACGCGTGAAGTTATGCAAAACTTTCCAAAAAATTTAAGTTGTGAAAGAAAACATAAATCTCACTAATGAAAATGAAACTCCTCAAAAAATTAAATTAAAAATAAAGAGAGAGAGTAATAAGAGAATGCTTCTGATGTAAACTGGGTCCTCTTTAATCTTTTTTTTTGGTGGGGGGAAAGGGTTAGAAAGGAATCTTTGGGAGGTCCAGAGTTTCAAAGGCTCTTGGCCTCTGGGAGGGTTCCTACTCTTTTGTCCATAGGGGAAACTCCCTGATAACTAATCTCATTCACTTGGAGATCTTGGCCAGGGGCATAATCACCACCCTCTACTGGACTGAAGATTAGTCCCTCAGACTGCTCCCCAGCTCCAAACCAAAACTTAATCTGATAAACCTGATAAAAACCAAGGGTTTGTCAGTCTATCACTGCCAATTCCTAATCAGGAAAGCCCACTAAGTATACACCCATCTTTGCAAAAATTATCCTAAAAGGATTTTGCTGGCTAATATTTTCACTTTATCAGACACTGGGGATAGTTATGTTCCTGCTGTTTTCTTAGAGTAATAAACCCATTCTTTGCCATAAACCTCTTGCCTCATTTATTCGGGTTTGTGAATTCTTTCCCAAAGCCTGCAGACTGGTCAAGGGGATCTCATTGCTGTCAGGGGATCTCTCAACCCTCATTTTTCACACCTCAACACTTTGATATATATTTAAACTTGATCAGTTCCTTCTCTGGGGATGGATAAGATTCACATTTGTTTTTTGGGTTTTTTTTCCCACATTTGCTTTTGAAATTTTTGAATTTTAGGTTATATATAACAAGGAAATAGTTTTGATCTTAATGAGTGACTTATGTAATTTATCTTTACTGGGTTTTTTATATTTCTTCTAGATCTTTTATATTGGATTTTACATTGATTTCTGATCTTTTTGTTACAAATACATGAAAGTCTTTTAGTTTCCCAAATATCCTTTTTTTTTTTTTTTTTTTTTTTTTTTTTTTTTTTTTTTTTCATCTAGTTCTACCCTTAATTTTGCTGGGTAAGTTATTTTTGGACACAATCCCAGCTCTTTTGCTTTTCAAAATATAATGCCCCAGGACCTATCACTTTTTATTATAGAAGCTGCTAGGTCTTCTGACATCCTGACTATATTACTGCAGTATTTAAATTGTTTTTTTCTTGTTGCATGCGATATTTATCTTCTTAACCTGGGGATTTTGAAAGTTGGCTATGACATTCTTGTAAGTTTTCCTCTTGGGATCTCTTTCAATTGATGAAGGGTAGATTTTTTTTTTTTCCCCTATTTCTACTTTATCCTTTTGTCCCAGAACTTCAGGACAGATTTCCTGGATAATTTCTTATAATCCAGAAGTTATTTTTTTTTAATATCATAATTTCCAGGTAATCTAAGAATTCTTATAATGTTTCTTTTAGATCTTTTCAGCAAATCTGTTGTTTTTCTAATGAGATGTTTAAGATTCTCTTTTATTTTTCTATTTTTATTATTTCTTAATGTTTTATAACATGATTCAATTCCACTTGCCTAATTTTAGTTTTCTAGTAGTTATTTTTTCTTCCTTAAGATTTTGGACCTTTTAAAATAAATAGTTAATTTTCTTTTCATAATTTTCTTAGATTGCTTTTTTTTCCCAAATTTTTCCTTGATTTCTCTTATTTGGTTTTTGAATTCCTCTTTAACTTCTTTCATTAGACTATTTTATTTTCAGCTGCTTATCATTATAATCAAGGGTTTTACACATGTATTTGGGACACTTACATGATGTAGCAGAGAACGTACTGGACCTGGAGTCAAGACATCAATGAGTTCAAAAGCAATCTCAGACATTAACTAACCTTGTGACTCTAGGCAAGTCATTTAACTTTTGTCTGCCTCAGTTTCCTCAACTGTAAAATAATGACACTGGAGAGGAAATGGAAAACCACTCTAAAATCTTTGTCAAGAAAATCCCATAAAAATTAGGGCCATAAGGTCTTCCAGACTGAACAAAAACATATGCTAATCGGTAAAAATAACTTGAAAGGATATAGAAGATATAAGATGCTCTCTCAGAGACCATACTACCAGGAGGTATTTTGTAAACTCCTTAATTATGCAAAGTTATGCTTAGATAACTACCCAGCCTAGAGAAAGCAAAACAAAACAATTTCTAATCTCAAAGCAAGTGCTATTTTGGGGGTCATTTGGCTCATTCCAGATTCCCAGACCCTAAATGGAAGGCCCATTACTCCTCTTTCAATTCCTTATTTTTATTTCTGTGACTGATTAGTTCAATCTCAGTATACAGCTCAGAATTGTTTCCTAATCATGCTCCATTCAGATATCTAGCCTTTTTTTACTTTTAAAATCATTAACATTAGCAAAGAGTTTTATAAAACTATATCTAGTTTGTTTGCTATTAACTTTGTACAAAAAAAAAAAGAGTTGGGAGATGGAAGGCTAAAGATCTTAGAAATGAAGTCACAAGAGATGTCAGGTAGAAAAAAAAAAAAGAGCTTTACACCTATAGCTCAGCAACTCAGGATAAGTAATGTGAGAAGTAATTCATTTGAATATGTTTAGAAGAATTGCACATGTTTAACATATATGGGTTACTTGCTGTCTGGGGAGAAGGGGGAGAAGAGGAAGGAGGCAGAAAAATTTGGAACACAAGGTTTTGCAAGGGTGAATGTTGAAAATTATCTTTGCATATATTTTGAGAAACAAAAAGCTATTATTATTAAATAAAAAAAGAAGTAATTCATTTTGACTCATTCTATTCCAACGAATATAAATCAATTTCATGGAATTATATCAAAATTCTGTATATTAGACCTCAGAACTGTGAGCTGCAAATTCTAAGTTCATTTGCTTAACTATAAGAAGTTAACCAAAGGCCCTCCACGCTTGTTTTTCCTTGTCATGATAAGCCCAGTGTAACAGAGATGATTCAACTATATGGAAAGTCCTGTAAAATATTTTGTACCTCTGGACAAATCTCTTGTCCAATAGGAGCAAGGGACCATCTTAAGATCACTTAGGTCACTACCTGAGATAAGTTGTACCATTTCCTCCTGCCCAAAACTAAGGGGAAGCCTGTCCATTTTGTGTAGAGATATTCCTTACTTCACTCAAATTGTGACCCTGCTTACATGTTATTTTGCTTATTTTAACTTATATATTACATGTCAATCAATGGAATTATTCTGCAATGACTGGACCTTTAGTCTTATAAAAATAGAGCTATGAAAGGAGGCACCTCAGATCATGAGGAAGATCTGAGGTCTACTTCAATAGAGGGGATCATGCACCTTTTACTAAAGTGCTATTGGCTCAGAGATCTGCCTCAGTCCCTTTATTGTAGTTAACTTTAATGATTAATTTTATTAATCTTTTTCTTTTATTGACATTTTTTACATTCACTTTCAAACAGATCTGTCCTCCTTCCCCTAGAATCTTGATGCTGTGTCCAGTACAAATTAAATACACACAATCCTGGTTAGGGAATGTTATATGTATTAAGTAAACAGTTTCTTAACTTGCATAAAGGGATTTAGATGGTACAGAGGAAGACAAATTAAAATTGCACTCACATTTAAACTAGATGTATAACCCTGGGCATGGCATCTAGCTTCTAATCCTCAGTTTTCTCATTTGTAAAATGGGGATACGAATAGTATTTCCCTCAGAGCTGTTGGAAGGATAGCTGAAATTTGTGAATCATATTGTAAATCTTAAAGTGATATATAAATTATAACAATTATGTATTTTCTTGCATAAAGTTTTGAGTATTTTTCATCTTGAATTTTAATACAGACAGTATATGTCTAAAAATTATAATTTGATTCCACAATTATAAACTATTAGTATTGCCTTTTCTAGTCCTCAAGAAGATAAAGGGTTTCACTTAGCTTCAAAAGTCAGATTGTCAGAGCCTCATTGTTATGTTATACTATTAATTAATATTTCGGTATTTCGGAGTCTGGTTGTAATTTTTGGAAAGGATCAATATCTCTTAGAAAACTATTTAGGTTAATTGGTGTGAAAACATACTTCTGATGAATGTTTCTTGCGGAGCTATTCTGGTGAAGCATTTGGTTGGCTCAAAGATAAAGCTTGGTGATTTTGTAAATCAGAGAAGTAAGTTTAAAATGTGGGAACAAAAATCTATGGATGGATATATAAAAGGGTGTTGACATATGGACAAATGTGAGGGGAAAAAAAGGGATTGTGACACAAGAGTTCATGGGTTGAAATGTTCTACTTACCTTCTCCTAATTGGCTGTCCAGGCTCATGGTCACTACTGCCAGATGGGTTTCGTCTTCGCGAATAAGGAAACTTTGGTGATTTATTACGGTCATTGGAACAATTGTAGAGTCCTCTGGAGTTAAGAATATAACAGTAAACAATTAAAACCTGCAGATTCAACCTGCAGCCCAACCCAAAAACATCTTTATAAAACTCCATTTTGTTTAAAAATAATATAGTTTTCTACCCTCGCAAAGACAGCAAAAGAAATGAATCAACATGAGACAACATTATTTGCAGGGATAAACATATGAAATTAAATGGATATACCAAAAATACTTAGAACCTGATAAGAGGTTATAAATGAAATTATCTTTGTTATAAGAAATCCTAAACTAAACATGGCTTTTAAAAATAAGTAATAATGATAACAGGAATTATTATAATTTCATAGGGTTCTAAAGTTTTAAAGGGAACCCTTCCTCTCATAATAACTGTCAGATAGATAATACATGCATTTTGATTTACACATTAGAAAAATAAGATTAATTAACTGACTTAACCAGCTTGTAAGTATTGTTAGTGGATATGAACATTTACCTTGTAAATTCTTACATTAACAATCAAACTTTCCATTAAATAGTCCATTAAATAAAGAATTGAACCAGCTACATCCAGCAAAAGAACTCTGGGAGATGACTGAACCACTACACAGAATTCCCAATCCCTAAATTTTTGTCCACCCGCATTTTTGATTTCCTTCACAGGCTAATTGTACACTATTTCAAAGTCCAATTCTTTTTGCACAGCAAAATAACTATTAGGACATATATACTTATATTGTATTTAATTTATACTTTAACATATTTAACATGTATTGGTCAACTTGCCATCTGGGGAGGGGATGGGGAAAGGAGGGGAAAAATTGGAACAAAAGGTTTGGTGATTGTCAATGCTGTAAAATTATCCATGCATATAACTTGTAAACAAAAAGTTATAATAAAAAAAAATAGACATTGAAAAAGAGAAAATTCTGACTAATCAGAATATTCTTGATATTGTGTGGTTAATTAGCATAAGCTAATTTTTGTGTAAGACTTTCTAGCAGTGTTTTATATTGTTATATGTTCTGTTGAAACCTTTACTGAGCTTCTCTGGTTCCTGAAGATTTAGGATCTTCATGATTTACATGCTGATAGCTAGCTGACAGGCAATCAAACTCCCTTATTCGTATGATCTCCTTTGATACAGTCTATGGTTGAAAATGATAACAATGATAAACTTTACCCCTGAGGTCCATTTTCTTCCCACGGTGCATTTGTTTTGCTTCTTTGGGTTTCAGGGCTATTTTCAAATTTTGACTTCTTAAAGCTTTTAATTGAAAAAGAAAAATCCAAATCAACACATAAAAGAGAAATTGAAAAAAAGCATTAATTAATATACAAGTTTCTTCAGTTAACTTTATGTGACTTAAAATAATCCGTCGCACTCTCAAAGAATAATTTGTTTTTCATTTCTGCTTATGCTGTTTCAATTCAGCAAGAATTAGACTTGAAGCACTGGAAGAAATTCCCATATATTGAATGGCCTGTATCCTTAAGCATAAGCAGCTTGCTCAGGGAAGAGGGACAGTATAATGAAGAGAGGGATAAAGGAGCCAAACCTGCAATTTCCTATTGAGGTCAACTATTTGCTTTCTTATAGTGACAGGAATGTTCTTGAGTTCTAACCCTGGCTATACAGTATAATCCAATACTTAAGTCTAAGGCAATCCAAATTGACATTTTCTGGCCATATCTTGAAATTCCAAATTGAATTTCTATTCCTAATTCCTGACAAAGAAACATTTCTTCCCTGAAAATGTCTCTTGGACAGCAAGATCAAATAAGTCAATACTTAGAAGAAATTATTTTAGATTATTCATTAGAAGGACAAATACTAAAGCTAAAGCTTCAGTATTTTGAACATGAGAAGACAGGACTCATGGGGAAAGACTCTGCTAGGAAAAATTGAAGGCAAAAGGAAAACTGGTTGGCAGAAGATGAGATGGATAGACAGTGTCATGAAAGCAACGAACATGAGTTTGCAGTCAGACTTTAGAAGATAGTGGGGAATAGAAGGATCAGGTTTACTACTATTGTCCATGGGGGTCATAAAGAATCAGATACAACTGAACTGAACAACAGCAACATGAGTTTATTATGTATGTATTCTAAGGAAATGGATTCTCTTTTCTTTCTTTATTGCCCTATAGAAGCAGAAGGATTTTTTTTTTTTTTTTTTAAACAGAAAACTGGGTTCAAAAGCAGATTAAGAACTAAGTTATATTTCTTGGAAGTGCTACATTGATTTTATCCAATCATTTAAGGGTAATGGCTAGGTTTTTCTCCTTTGTCCTTTCCAATGTGCTTTTGAAATCATGTGTTGGAACTTAGTTTATCATTGTTTTGATGTTGACTGCTTTGTGTTATAGTTTGATAGCTGGTATTTCTGGGCTCTGTTGTTGTTTTGTCATTCAGTCATGCACCATTCTTCTGAATGTTAGCTGGTAATGATCAAATGGGTGAAGGAAAGATTGAGTATTGATGAATGTGAATAGATGAGAGTGGGTGATTTTAATTCAGATGAAAATTACATTTAGTATGTGGGCAAAAATCCCTTAAAAGAAATAGAGTAACCTCATAGCTGGAAGACAGAGGAAGAGAAGTGGTAATCAGATACAATCTCAAATAATACAAGTCTATGTTCCAACCAGGAATGTCAAAAAGGCAAAAGCTGATCATTACATGATAACCTATAACATCTTCTAGAAATATCAAGAAAAGATGTCATTTTCATCCTAGGGGATTGGAAATCAAAGAAAATTGGAATAACAGGGAAGTTTGGTCTCAGAGTCCAAAATGAAGCAGGACAGAGACTAATAGAGTTTTGTCAAGATAATTCTTTGCTGATCATGGCAAATATCCCTTTTCAATAGCCTAAAAGGTAATTCTTTACATGGACATCACGGGATGGCCAATATTGAAATCAGATCGATTATAACTTTGCAACCAAAGCTGAAGAAACTCTATGCAGTTTACTACAAGAGATAGACCTGATTGTGGTTCAAATCATATACTTAAGATTTAGACTTGCAAATTGAAAATAGGGAAAATGATCAATAGGTCTGACCTATATAACTGATATAATAAATGCCTATAAAATTGTAGATACAAAACATGGAGTACTGGAATACATTGACTAGAATTGAATAGAATACAATTAAGTTTTTTTATATAGACTTGGCAACCATGTTCCCAGTACAAAACGCTTTTCAAGGAGAAAAGAGAAATCTTAAATATTTGCTAACACATTGTTAGAGGGAAAAAATAAATCATAAAAGAAACAAGAAAGGATGCTAGAAAGAGTAGAAAATGAAAGTGAAAAGAAGTTTTGAGTTGTAGATGATAAATCCACTTCTAATTCAGAGCAGATAGGCACTGTACTTTTACATGGCAACATGTCAGATATATGTATTGTTCACAAGGATGATATTGAAATAGACTGAATTAATTTTGTACTGCTGAAGAGGCTTAAGGTTTGAATTTCATGGGAGATAATTTTTTTTATTGATTTCTGTTTCTTACAACACCACAATATCCCATGTATCCATTGGTTTTTAGAGTTAAAAAAAAACAATACATTGGGAAAGTATAAAAACATGTGCAATATGTAACATTTTGGACCTCTCTCCACCAAGGCAGGGTAGATGGGGGTGGGGGAGAAGAGGGTGAAGGGGGAAATGGGAGAAGGGAGGTATATCTTTTCAGATCTCTTCATTCAAGTCTCCCTTGATTTTTAGAATTTTATTACATTTACTTTTGATATTTTGGTGTGTTGTTCGTTCTGCTTACATTTATGGTGTTAAGTGCAAGTGTCATGAAAAAAGTTATTATTTGCATTGTTGTAGGTGTGGATTCCACACAACCCCTTTCCAATTTTCAATTCAATGATTCTATGTGCCCTTGGAAAACAGTTATTGATTTATGAAAATTACAAATTTTATTTTAAAAAAATCAAATGACTAGATTCTTACCTTTGCTGACATTTAAAATAGGTGTCCTTTATCCCTATTCTAGGCTGTGATTTATTGTATTTCCTTGGTAATGTGCACTAACCTTTTAACTGGCACGGGTGCAATAATTTTGGTGGTTCCTTCATT
The DNA here is from genome assembly GCF_902635505.1 of Sarcophilus harrisii. NCBI lineage: Eukaryota > Metazoa > Chordata > Mammalia > Dasyuromorphia > Dasyuridae > Sarcophilus > Sarcophilus harrisii. Next base: position 246,244,566 of record NC_045426.1, read on the forward strand.
CACTCCATTTTCCATATTTGCTGTGTCCTGGTTTATATTGTTTGATCCTAATTGTAAAAAGAAAAGAAAAGAAAAAGAAAAGAAAGAGAAGGAAAGGGAGAGAGAGATAAGGACATGGAAAGAGAATGAGAAAAAGAAGTTTCAATAATTCATGCATTAAAAAAACATTTATTAATTGCCTAGTATGAGCCATGTATTTAGCCAAGTGCCAGGAAGACAGCACTTTTAAATTTGCTCTCTGATTTGCAACAACACTGTTACATATTTTTGTGCATATTTAATTATCCTGTTTTAGAGGAAAGGACTATAGTATTTGCAAGAGACTTTATTAAGATCAGACAAATTATTAATGTTTTGGACGTGAAGTTAAATTGACAAATTCATTAATATGTATCATTTACTGATTCAAAATCTAATGCTTTGCTTAGTATTTGAAAAGAGGTAAAGAGAAAGAGAATAAAAAGTGCCATTTAAGAAAATTCTATTATATGGATGGTGTAACATATAATGATTTATAATTAAAATTTTTCTCTTCAGCAGTATCACGATGACCTTGATCTACCGCAAAAGATTGTTCTATCAAAAATAAAATCTATCCTTTAAAGAATATCAAGATGGCTCCCAATTACACTGAAGTAGAATTTAACAGTATTTAAACTAGACTCTAGTTTGCTGAGTACAATATAAAAAAAATTAAGAAAACTAAGACATTTAATAAAAGCAATTCTCGAAGAAAATAAGCTGAAGAACAGTTACCGAGCTTTAACAGCAGAGGGAGTTTACTCACTACAAGCAATTTTTCTGAGAATTCATATATGACTCGTTCAACTAATTTTTCTGATATTGGATTATTTAAAATGTATAGATTTTCATCCATTTCATTAATTGTGTTGACATTTAAAGATTTAGACTTGCAAATTGAAAGTAAGGAAAATAGTTTTAATAACTTGCTGATTTCTGCTTCTTTCATTGTAAATTTAAGTTGGCTTTAATCATGATAATTTTCAGCTTTTTTCATAACTTCAAGTTTCTCAATATGGTAGTTTTTGCTTTCGCATTTTTAATTAATTTTCAGAAATAGTATTTATTTGTGCTTTTATGACTTGTTGCTTTTATAGATTTATCTTCTGCTCAATTCCTGGATTCATTCTTTTTCTTTTGTTGATTGATATGTTCTAATGACTGCTCTGGTTTCATTCCATAAATTTTGGTATGTTTCTTATTGTTATATTTTTTTTGTATTTTTTAAAGGAAAATCCTCCTGCTTTATCTTCCTCCTATATCTGATTACTCTCTTGACAGGGCAAGTAAAACAAATTCCACTGTCAAACAAAACAAAATTTAACCACTAACTGTGTAAATATATATATTGAATTTTATCACTTGGCTGTTAATCTGTTCTTTTTCTTTTGATGAAAGTGTTTATAAATATGAAATTTCCAAAATCTTTGATATGTTACCTCACTGTTTTCATTAACTTTAAGGAAATTTTCTATCAGACCTATGATTTAAATGATTGCATTTTTGCTGTTGCAAATTTGCATATTTGTCCCCTGTAAGATTAAAGTATTAAGTTTTAATCCCTTCTGGTTCAGAATTCTTGGTGATCCTGACAATAGTTCCATAGCATATGAATCGCTGCTTTGTTCTTGCCTGCAGTTTTTTCTGTCTTGAGTATTTCTGTCACCCTAGTAGCTTTTTATGGTGTGATTAATTTTTTTATTCTATTATGTACAACTACAGATGTGGCAATGACCTACTGGAATAATCTCAGCTGGAGGTGATGAAGGTCTGCCATTTTAAACACATAAATACTTATGATAAATGCTTGCAATTGCAATTGCAATTTTACAATTTTGATGTACTTTTTTTTGGTATGATGAATGTCATTTCAGAGAAGCTACAATGATTTCAATATTAATAAAGTGAATTGGATATCATTTGAATTTTAGCTTCATTTCTAATAAAGAATATACTTTACAGTGACAACTTCCCTCTTTCCTAAAGTATTTTTAAAAGACTTAATCACAGACTTAATTACAACTAAATTTTCAGAAAAAGACTATCTAGCATCCCAACTTAATATGTATTATAAAAATCCAAAATATTAATTGCTTTTTATAATTTTATATTCTCTTTTGTCCAGAATAGGATACTAGGATTAGGGAGATGAGGAGTCTGGGTTCTATTGAAACCAGAGGAAGTCAGATTTCTTTCTGTACCTGTATTGACAAGATTATTAAAGTATACTTTTATTTCTTCACACAAACAGCTTTTAAAAATATTCTTGTTAATTTTACCTAGTCATAGGAGTCCAGTTTAACTGCTGTGAATATACAAACAATTTGAAATAAAAAGGTTTTGGTTTGTATACAAATATTCGTTATCACTTACAACCTTCTTACAGTTACCTGAATAAAATCATTCTAGCATACTGGATTTGAATTACTTAAGCAAAGGGAATTCATTTTAGAATCAAAGATCTAGAGCTGGAAGTGATCTCATAAATTATTTTTTTTCTGGCTAATCTTTATGTATGAGAGCCAGCTAGGTGGCACAGGACAGGAAGATCTTACTTTGAATTCAGCCTCAGAAACTTGGTAGTGCTATGATCTTGGGTAAAAAGTCATCCTGAGTAACTCTAAATGTTTAAACCTTTATCTTTGGATCCAATACATAGCCAGCCTATAGGAAATGGCAGCTTTAAAAAAAATCTTTCTGCATTTGTAATTAGATAAGAGAATACTCCTATCTATCAATCTTGTCCTTAGGTGGAAGTTATTTATTAGTCTCTATAACAATTCTATTCTCCTTCAACTTCCTGCTCCCTTGATATGTTAATAAACTACTTTTATTTGTGTCATTTATGTCATTGAAGACCTGAAAAAGCATTTCTTCTTAACAATTTGATGATTCCCATACTATCCGTTGCTCACATACCTATTCCAATTCTGCAGTGGGCACTAGGGTAGGTATTACAACCTTATCCAGTCAGGGTTGACATCAACCCTTAGCACTCAGTCAGCCATGAAGTGTTCAGCTGTCTCCCCAAAGTCAGATAGAATAAAGGGGAACAGTGCTTTCAGTCCAAAAGTCCAAAATTAATTTAATCATTTGTTCAGGAAAATACAGGAATAGGACCAGAAAAGGGCCAAGACAGTGATCTTGACCCAATGTCAAGTCACCAAGAAACAGGACGGTCAAGGCATAATGGTATCATTATTGGATCTGGACAAGTAAGCTTCCTGCTGCCTTATCCATTAGATGACCTGTTATAAGATAAAGGAAAACCATCAATGTCTAAAACTTGAAGAAAAGCTTAGGCTGGGCTCCTTTTGTAGATAATTATGGTAAACAAATATGTCCAGATGAATTTGTCAGTTGTGCATGTTAAAATCCAGACTTGGGAGATCTAGAACCTAAACTAATAGATTGGCCAGAACTTTCAAACAGAGACTGATCCTCATTACCAATTCTATTAGCAGATCCTATCTGAACTACAGAGCTACTACCATATAATGGCACCTTTAAGAGCCTTTTTGGTAAGGAATGATCAGAAGAAAGTGCACATCTCCTTTTCATCAGGAAACACTGTATAATGACAAAAATCCACTTTACCCTTTCAAATAGACCTAGTCCTTGTCATCAAGGAAATTAAGACATGAGGAGACACAACCTTACTTGGAAGGGTATCCTCAAAAAAAGGATAAGAAAGTCCTATTCTGTGTGGTGAATATAGGATCATGTGGTCTCACTGGAATTAGAACAATGAGAGTGATGGGGAATATTCAAGGAAACAAAATACTATTACATTTTAAATTAGCCCAACAACTAATAAATTGGGAGAAAGTTGATGTCACTTAATTAAAAATTTAGATGAACATTGTGATTTTTTTCCTGTATTCATTTGTTTGCTTTCATCTAGAAATTTGTTTAGCTGAATCCAGAAAGTAAGCAAAGTTAAATTGCTTCATCTTATGTTAGTCAATCAGCAATTTAATAAATTCTGCCCCAGCTAGAGTGAGAAAACTATTAATGAGTTTATCAGGTGATTCAAGAAGAAAGTAGAAAAGACTGAGGATCAGAAAGGGAAATTGAGAAAGCAAGGGTTATCCCAGTATGTTTTTTTTATAAAAGGATAAATAATTGCAATGATGACTGCTCTTAAATAACCCCCCTAAAGGCTTTCTAAGGATAAGGTCTAAAAGAATAATAACTGTCTCAGAAAAAGTGACCTGAGTGCCTTAACTTCTAGTTATTGTATCTTCATTTTCATAATTATTTGTTATTATTATGTAAATTTACAGCTGTTCATTGTAATCCAGAAGAAGAAATTACTTTGGTCTTCTACAGGAATCCAAGGAAATTTCTGGCATCTCTGGTGTCTTATTTGCTTCCATGTTATGAAACTTATACTTCATGAGGTCAGCCAAGCCAATCCTATGCTGTTGTAAATTAAAGAGAGATTTCCCCCTTGTGTGCAATATTACATCAGTTTAGAAGCTATTCAAAAACTCATAAATGGCTTATATCTATCTTGAGATGATAGGGATAGCTGTGTACTGTCAATGAGAAAGGCCTATAGGCCAATATGTTTAGTCTAGCATCTGGGGGCTATCAATGTCATCATCCTGACAGTCTCCCTGGTTCTGAGTCTGTTTTTTCTATATCATCAAGATCCCCCACAGTATGAAAGAATATTCTTTTTGACTTGTAACCCGTTTGTTTTTTTTAATTTTTTGAGAGTTCTATTAGACTGATTCACAGTTTTGTTTTTTTAATTGAAGCAGGTTTCTCCAAGATTATCCTGAATCTCCTATTCTATTTGCAGAATTGCTTGACAAGGAACTACAAGATGTGCATATCCACAAGATGTGCATATCCACAAGATGTGGGCCACTATAACTTTGACCCAATATGTTGTGGACTAATTACTTGCCTTTCCTACACAAAGAGTGGGTAAAGAATCTTTTTGTAGAAAGGACTGCCAGATCTCCCCTTTGAAGTTATAGTTTTCCTTGTATTTCATCTTATTTAGTTAGAGGTCCCTGAAATGATGATGGCTATCCTACCAACTTTAGGAGTCTCAAATTAAGACGAGCCTTTTTTTTTTCCCCTGTTTTGTGCAAGTACATAGAGGAGTAACATCAAGAGTCTTCATTGAAGTTGGAGCCCCATCAGAGAGCTCTTTATTAGTACTTGTGCTAGTGGAGGAAGGTGTAGTGAGGTCACTGTTGAGCTTGTAAAAAACCCAACCCCTTGTTCTTTCTGTTGCTGCCTTTTTTATTTCCAGTATAAGACTCAATCCTATTCCCCTCACTGGCAGGGTGGCTGCTTATTAGGCAAAACTTTTTTCTGCTCCTAATCTCTCCACTCATGTCATAAATGCAGTCACTCCTTCCAGAACTCCTGAAGAAGGATGAGGTACCATATAACTGCTCACTCACTGCCTCACCTCCACACACATTCCCTGGGAAGAGCCTGATCTCATGTTTAGTTCTTCTTATGAAAATGGACTGGGAGTTAGTGGGGGAGTAGTTCTGTACATCTTGTACATCTTTCCATTTTTGTGCTTCCTTTACCAAGCTGTAGATTGTGTTGTGGAGTCTGTCAAGTTCCTGGCAAAGGTAAGCAGATAGTTTATGACTACTTATTAACCAACTCTTTCAAGCCCTTTTGCTCCCTAAGGCCATTTCTGTGATGCATCTTATGAGAATGGTCCTTTTTGCAAGATGGCAACTGGGTTGTGGCCAGATGAATTGCCCCAGGGCCACTGAATGTTGCCAAGCACTCTTCTTGACTATTCTTTCTTAATCACTGGGGCTGAAATTGCTCAAGGATTAATGCTCCTGTATCTGCAACTCCATGCCTAGGATTGTATTGAACTTTCAAGCTCACAGGTTATGCAATTCACCCCAACTCCCTACCCCTTCCTGATGAGTTGTTTTGTAGTCCCCCAACATGTGATCTTAAGCTGTTTTGTCAAAGAGAATCATCAGAAAGGGGGAGATTGTGGGAATTCCTAACATTTTAACCTGCAGATTGACTTTAACTCTAGTTGCTATGGATTTTCACAATCTGTCTTTTGGTAATGCAGAGACTAATTAAATCCTTGGGTTGAGGCACTTTCAGTAACAATAAGCCGGAGCAAAGATAATAGCAAGGTACTTCATCAAAGATATAATATTTAGCCTCCCATGTATACTACTGACAGCAACCACGGGTCACCCTTTACCACAGAAATAACTAAACAAGTCTAAAGCTAGTTTACAAAAACATTTTAATCTGTACATTGGAGGGAATTACATATCTAATTAGGGAAATTAAGACCCTTGGGGAAAGCTATGCCAGGAAACACAGTTAAAATGGTCTCATATATTTACCCTTGTGGTGTTCCACCTTCAAAATGGTAGGACATAGGGTTGTGCACTGTCATTTTGCCTTAATCTAGTTACAGCAGATGAAAGCCTGATTTCTCTCTGCTAGTTCTTTCACAGGAACTTGTCCATTTGAGTCAGGACACTACTTAGGGCTCACAACTTCAGGAAGGCATCTGGTCTCCAGCCCCTCTGAATGGACCTATCCAGTCCTATAGGTCAGTCATCCTGCCACAGTGCTCTTAATCACAGAATCAGATACATCAGCTCATTTGAAGCCTTCCATGATTGACCTTGGTCCAGTTAAGGAAGCAAACCCAGAACAGTCTCTCCATCCAATTAAACTGAGAAAGCACTTGGACACCAATCAGTGGCCTTGGGCTGCTTGTTGATTTCACTCTTATAATTAGGACCTCACCTGCAATCCACGTAAGTCTTTTGGTGGGACACTAAAGAATATTGCTCAGACTGTATTCTCCCACCCTACTTCTACTTAGGTACATCCTTCTCTAAACCAGCAACACAGTATCAGACAAGGTGATTGTAAGTATATAGCGTCTGAAAGATCTAATGTTACACAATCTATTTTGGGGGACACGTGAGCATAGGATTAAATAGAACCAGACTAAAGAGTACTAGCTTCTTCCAGTTAGCATCCCAAGGCTTCTACTTTATGGCCATAAAACTGACTCTTAGTTCCCAACACAAAGGTAGGTCTCAGGGATGGTGAGGCTGGGTCACCATTATTCCCTGTAGGCACTCATAATCCAACTAGGTGAAAATCTGTTGATAGTCACAAAATTCTATGAATAAATTTCTATGATCTTCTGTCAACAAAAACAGGAGAGCCATGGAAGAGCTCAACACTGAGATAATTAGTTGTGTAAGGGCTGTATGTAGCATTCAAAATCTTTTAACACTATTCTTCCTCCTGCCTGACCAGGGGGTTGTGTGTGCCTTTGTAGAGCAGAGCTACTTCAGCACAAGAGTTACAGATGATTCAGATAACATTCATGGTCATAAAGGTTGGAGAGAGTTTCAGAAGGGGAAAGATCAACTCTGTACCTTTCTGGGTAGTTACCTTATTGGCTTCTTGAATTTTTCTGGATCTCCTACTTTCTTGATTATATGCTTATCCTGCTGTCTATGTTTATATTGCTTCCCATTATGCACCTCCCTTATTCTGAAATGAACTCCCCAAACTCTGACAATCCAGATCAGGAAGAGAAGTTACATCATGGTCATTTTTCATGAATGTGGCTAGCATCAAAGGGGTGATATTACAAAGTCAGCCTGAGTGACACCATGTTTAAAATAAAGGAAAGGTTGTTCTCACTGAGGGGAGCCAAGCCCAGGGCAGGTAGTGTCTGGCCAAGCCAGCAGGAGGGCCCAGATACCACCATAGATCAGCAATCTTAGCTTTTCCATAACAGACCAGACTGCTAGCTAAGGCCTCCAGCTCTCCCAGCAGTATGAAAGGCCTGTACTCTGACACAGCAGACCAGTGGTGATACCCTGCAGGGTCTCTGAGGGAAAGAAGCTTGGGACAGAGTCTTCAATGTACCAAAAGCAGAGGCCAACTTTACAATCACAAAATGGGGGGTGGGATTCTGGGTAGATGGTGGAGTAAGTTGGTAAATTTCAAGCTCTCCCTATTTCCCTCCCCCCCAAAATAAAACAAATTTGTGCCTCAGGGTGACCATAGACTGGTGAAAAACCAAGAACACTAGGGGCAGAACAAGAAGATTTGAAGAAAGTCACCTCCCCTACAGCATGTGGAAAGGTCTGAGATTTTGAAAACTGAGGGAACCTTGGCTAACTAGGAATGCCAGGAGCCAACACTCCCAAAAGTACAGAGGCAGTGGGGCAGAAACACTGCTGGCTGTGGGCACTTGCTGGAGGGTAGAGCTTTTGATTTTGGGTTCCTGGTTGGAGTAGAAAGCTGAAGAAAAACTTGAGACATCATCCTTCTACTCCATGATTAGAGGTGCTTTACACTAATACCTCTTATTAAAAAAAAAAAAAAATGAATTGGCAAAGAAGAAAGAACACCATCATAGAAACCTATTATGGGAACAGGGAAGCCTGGGGTACATTTTCAGAGGAAGACACTAAAGTGAAAAAATCTTCTATGTGAAATAGCTCCCTGTCCAGAGAGAATTTATAGAAGAACTCAAAAAAGAATTTAAAAATCAAATGAGAGATACTGAGAAAAAAATTTTTTTTAATCCAAGAAAAACAAGATTATGGAAAAAAAAATTCAACCAACTAGAAAAAGGAGATACAGAATCTTAAAAATGAAAATAATTCTTTGAAAATTAGAATTGATACAGTAGATAGAACAATAACTCTTAAGTTAGGAGGACCTGAGTTTAAATCTGGTCTCAGGTATTTAACACTTCCTAGCTGTGTGATCCTGGGCAAGTCACTTAGTCTCAATTGCCTTAGCAAAAAAAAAAAAAAGAAAAGAAAAAGAAAATTAGAATTGGCAAGAGAAGTCAGTGAAGCCACGAGAGAACAAGAAATAACAAAACAGATTATAAAAAACAAAAAAATAGAACAGATTGTGAAACATCTTTTTAGAAAAATGACAGATCTGGAGAACAAATCAAGAAGAGAAAATATAAGAATAGGACTGCCTGAAAGCTGTGATCAAAAAAAGAACACAATAATTATTCTTGCACAATAATGCAAGGAATAATCAAAGAAAATTGTCCTGGAATGATAGAACACAAGGGGAAAATAGAAATAGAAAAAATTCACCAATCACCACCTCAATGAGATCCTTTGTAAAAAACACATAGGAATATTATTTCCAGATTTCAAAACCTCCAGATCAAAGAGAAAATTTGGCAAAAAAAAACACAATTCAAATATGCTGGAGATGCAATTAGAATTGTACAGGACTCATCAGCAACCACAATAAAAGGCCACTGATACTAGAATCATATCAACTGACATTAAAAGAACTAAGCCTCCAGCCATAAATATCATAATCAGCAAAATTATCTATAATAAGATAATAATAAGAATGAGGAAAAAATGGATATTCAATGAACTTGCACATTTGCAGATTTTCAAGACTTTCTATCAACCAAACCTGAAGCAGAAATTAAGAAAAAGACTTTTACAACCAGTTTATCTTCATTGAGACTATTCTCAGGTGAGAACAGAGAAATTTATAAAAATTTAAGAGCCATTCCTCAATTAATTAATGGTCAAAGGATATGAACAGGAAGTTTTCAGAAGAAATTCAAGAAATCCAAAAGCCACATAAAAATATGGTCTTAATCACTAATGATTAGTGAAGTGCAAAACAGTTCTGAGGTTTTGTGTGAGAGTTCACACCTCTCAAATCGGTTAATATGACAAAAAAGGAAAATGATAAATGCTACACAGAATGTGGAAAAATAGGGACATAAATCTACTGTTGGTGATATTGCGAATTAAACCATTCTGCAGAACTATTATGTCTGTATACTAACAAGGTCAAAGCATCTTTCTGTTGTAGCAGAATTGGAAATGGAGGTGATACCCATCAATTGGGCAAATTGTTGAACATTTTATTGTTTGAACTATATGATTTTTGGGATATTATGCCACAAGAAATGAGCAAGATGGTTGCAAGATAAACCTGGGAAGACATAGAAAATAATGTAAAATTAATTCAAAACTAAAACATTGTACAGTAACAGCAATACTATAAAGATTGATGATCAACTGAAAGTTGTTTCCTCAATTGTAAAATGTGAGAAATAGAGGTACCTACCTTGAAGAGTAAATGAAAGTTAATTTTAGCTTTATAGGTGCTATATACATACTTGTTTCCTTCTCTTCCCCCATTCACTCCTTTGCTCACAAAGTAAATAGGACCAAGGGAGAAATAAACATTTTTAGTTAATGAACCTTTATCTATCAAACACTGCTCACATTTTATGGTAATTTTTGTCCTGCAGTATAACTTACTGGGAATAGTGAAAGAAGTCTTTAACAATGTAATCCCCATGAAAAATTGAAGGATCTTTTTAGACAAACTCTGATTAGCTTTACTTATTGTAAAATTGAATTGGAAAAAAAAAGATCTCAGTCAAAATTGCCACTTAAGTGTCATAAATGTCTGGTTTTTTGTTCCCCCAAGGCAAAAAATACAATGAAATTAAAACTTTTAAAATAATTATTTGAATTTCTATAAAGAATATCTTTTTCTTACTTGTGCAACTATTTTAAGAAGTTTGTAAAGATTTATTTGGATTTCTAAAAGTTGAGGTAAAAAACTAGGTTTAAAAAAATTACTTTTGGGAAACTTTAAAATTGCTTTGATTTTGTATTGCTTTAATTGTGACATTACTAGGTTGATAAAGAAGCAAATCTCATATTTGAATCCAAGCAAAATACAAGTGTATCCTGAGTTTGACAAAGAAAAGTTGAAAATATTCTGATGCTTTGTTCCCAAAATAAATAACACAGCTGATACATACCCACTGCCCATGAAAACCTTCCTGAAAAAGGAACTCTAAGGGAACCATTAGGAAACACACCCTAAAGTGACTAGCAAAACCAAAACTCAACATCATGCAATAAAAATGAAAACATCTTTGAAGGTGGGGTAAAGGTACAATATTTTACAAAAAAGTACTTGCTAAAAAGAGAAAAGTACTTTCTGAGTCAAGAAAATAAAAGAGATTTATTTTCAGAGAGAATTCAAGAGCTTAAGTAAAACTTACAGAAAGAAACTTAAGAAACAAATTCTTCACTTCATAACATTTTCATTAAAAGGAAAAAATTGATTTAAGAGCAAGTGTACAAATAATTTTGGGAAAGAAATTTTTTGGAGACTGGCTAAAAGTACTAAGTTATTTTGTAATGTAGAATATATCACATTTTCAGTGAAACCAATATAATTTTGAAGAAACCTAACTACTATATGACATCAAAGTGATGAGTTTATAGAAAACTATAGGGAATTAATTTTCTGATAAGTTTAGAAGAACAATTAGGAAATTAGTGGTATATTTGGGGAAATTTAAGAAACAAGTAAAGGCACCTATTTCTACATAGGACTTCTTAAACTTTTTCCCCTCAAGACCTCTTTTGGTCTGAGAAATTTTTACATGACTTTGGATTTTACATGTATATATTACATGTATACAAATCAAACATTTACTGCTAATAAATCATAATTTCACAATGTCCACATTCAGTTACAAGACCTTATATGGGGTCGCAAACCACAGTTTAAGAAGCTGTGATCTAGGAATTTATTTCCAAAAGAAGAAAGCAATAGGGTAGTAGTTACTGAGCATAAATGTTTTAAATGAAGAATGTTTTGAGGATAAAGGATACATGGGCATGAATATGGGAATGATTGAGAAGGTTATTTCCAGGGCTATACAGAATGGTAGCTGATCATTTGTGCAAGTTTGCTTTTTATTTGCTTTTGAAAGAAAGACCACTTAATTTGAGACAATAATAAAGGAGAAAATACCAGCAGAAGTCCTTTGATGTGATAAGGAGGAGGTGAGCTCAGTGAATAACCTCATTTTCTCAGCTATGATGATGGGTATTGGAGCCATAGAACATTTAAGGATAGATGAAAAAGTGTGGAAAATTTCCTGTAGTAATTGGTACAGTGACTTAATTATGCAGCAGGTTACATAGCATGATATTCTGTAAATATTTTCAGATGTGTAAAAGCGGAAGCAATGCATCTATGGGAATTGTTCAAGGCTGTGGCTAGCATGAATAACACAACTGGAGATATGATTAAGATATAGGAATTCTCAAAAAGGACAAAGTAGAGTTTAATTGGTTTACCCACCTTCAAGAATATGAAAAATTTTGCCCATTCTGCCTCAGTATCTCGTCTGTCCTCTGCTCCCTTTTTAAAAGAAGGTGCCTATAGTGATCCTGAGCTTTTTAAGGCAGTCGTGAATAAAAAGTTCCACCTCCTCCCACTCTTCTATCTCAAATTTACTGTAGTGCTTCTTTCTTACAGTGGAAAAGAAGACTCCTAAAATAAATCACTAGATTCTAACCTGGCTTGACAAAATTCATGAACCTAAGAGAGATTTTTTTTTTTTGTGTAGTACAAGCTGAAATGAGACATCCCACAAAGAACTTTATGTTTGAGATGTTTAAAATTGAATTTCAAGAGAGTATAGTTACAAGATTTATCACTGCTTCATATTTTTGTCAATACAGATTTTGGTATTCTTTGATCTAGAGGATGTCTACATAACTGTAGGCTATGCTCTTCTTTATTTTCTCCTTTTCATCATGAATTAAACCTAAGTCTTTAGTAATTTTCCCTTGATATGGTTCCTGAGACCAAACTTTCTAGATTTTAACACAGTCTGCAAGTAAGACTTCAAACACTAAAAAAGGCCCCATAATGAAAAGAGAGAGGATGATTGATTGATTGCCTTTAGAATATTTTGTATCTAGCACTGGTTCCAAATTTTTCATAATTATTTTTAAAATTGTGACTTTCTAAAGTAGTTGCAGAGTCATGAATATGAGTTATATAAGCTTCTTCATGTATTAACTTAGATTTCTTTTGTCAATCCTTTAAAAACTTGCCTTTTATTTAAAATGTACTTTAGTAAACTTAATGCCAGGTGGAAGTAAAAGTATGTATATATATATATATATCTGTATCTATATCTATCAAACTTACTTTGTTTTTATTGTAGCATTCCTGGATGAAAAAAAAATTCTTAAGGAGACCTGCACAGGGGAAGGGATGATATAGAAAGAGAAGATGAAAAAGATGACTAGAGAAAATAATTCTGAGTTTGATTTTCTACCCTTAATCAAATGTTTTCACCAACAGACCTAGAAAGCCACAGGTGAACAAGAGAGGAGAAAGCTGTTAAGCCTGTTCTTAACAAGTACCATCCCTCCTTGTCCATTGTCTCCTTTCTTCCAATACCACTGTTTATGCAGGTGTATGTTCATATAACTCTTTAATATTTATTACCTTTACTACCTCCAACATTGTGAATCATAACCTTGTTAATGCATATACCCAAACCACAAGTATAAATCTTAAAGTCCTTCCAGTAATATTTTAGCTAACATGAGTAAAATTTATAGTCAGCAGAAGTGTCTGGTTGAGCCAACAAAGATGATTGAAAGAAATGATTATTAATAACCAATGATTTGGGGAGATTCAGTATTCCCTTTTTTTCCCTATTACCTTCATTTCTAGACCTCAGTCTCTAAAGGTTGAGCTAATCTTCTCCTCAGATCTATCTAATCTCACCCAACCTTACAAGAAATCTCTAGTCTGAGGTGAATTCTATTTGATCAAGTTGCAGTGGAGATAAATCCTTTTGTCCAGATTGCTGGAGGAAGTCTGAATATAGGAATAATCTCTCTGAGGAAGAATGACAAGCCCCTGATTAGAGTAAACTCACTTCTCTTTGTGAAATTCACTTTTCAATAATTGTTAACCAGAGTTGATTGCTGACTGACAGAATATCTCTTCTCCGTGAGCATATAAACCTCAAAAAATGGCCATGCTTGCTCTTTGACCAATGAGAGGATAAGGAGTCCTTTGGGTCAATCATATGCTGATTGATAAAATTGATGAATAGACCCCAAAACTTTGTCTCTCAAAATTATTTTGTCACATCATTGATTTTTATGGATGATATTCTGTGTTCTCTAATTATTTCTACCAGAATCACAGAGCTCAAAAGGGGTCCCTAGAGATCTTCTAGTTCCACAACAGCAATTACTTGCTCAAAGTCAAACAAGGATTAAGGTCACAATTTAAACCTAGAACCACTGACTTGTAATAGCAGCTCCCGATTCCAAGCCTAATAGTCCTTTTTTCACTAGACTGATTTCCTTTCAATTTTCTCTCCCCTCTTTACTCTCAGGTCTGTCATAGCACTTAGATTTTGTTGGAATGTCTTGGCTGTTTGCCCAGAATTTGAACAACAGTAGGTAGAGAGACCGGAACTGTTGGTGGTGAGCTCTTACTCAGGAATGTGCTTCCTTAAAACAGTATGCTCAGGCTTAAGCTTTGAAGCTTTTAAGTAAAAATGTAAAATATACTTGTTCAATCTAGTTTTTGATAGATATGACTGAGAGGTTGAGATAAAGGTTTTTCAACAAACAGAATAAGGCTAACAGGTAAGGAATGCACTCATTCTGTTTATTTGTTTGTTTGTTTTTAACTTTGGAGGAAGCATTTTCTACAATAGATTTTCAGAATGTAATCCAGGAACTCATGATGTTTCAAAAGACTTGAGCTTTATGAGATCAAAACTATATTCATAATAAAAATTTAAAATTTCTAATCTTGTAAATGTAAATTTACCCTATATTTTAAAAAGCTCTTTAGATATAGATAGACTTATTTTTTAATATAGACATATTTTTTAAGAACATTAAAATAGTCCTGATATCAAAAATTTGAGAACCTAATTAGGTATGATACTACATGATAAGTTGTATAATTAAAAAAAGAGAATACAAAAAATAAAATTGACTTTCTACATTATTGTTTTTAACACAAGTTTTAACAAGAAAAAAAACTATAAAGTAATGATAGCTAAGTTTTCTCTTTATCTTGGTGGAGCCTTAGTCTCAGTGATTCTTCCCAGCTACTTTCTGATCTTAGGCAATCCCCTTCTTGCCCCTCCCTTCTCCTACTTTTCAGCACCCTTTTATGTATTTGAATATAAGCTCCAATAGGGTAAAACTCTCTTTCAAAACTCCTTCAACCCAGGAATTTGAAATATTAGAGAGCAGTTTAGGTCATTGATTAAATAATCAGGGTCAGATAGCTTAGGGTTAACTATGAAATGAACAAAATTATAGAATTTATATGGACTATGTGTGTCCAACCTATGGCAGAGGATGTTGAGCTCCTATTGATCTCATCAGTCACAGTTGAACACAATGTAACTCAACTCTTAACATAGTGATGTAATTTTGGTCCTCTTCAAGAATAACAATCAACCAATCAACTACTAAGCCACACAGCCTTTTATCTTAAATAGATTATTCTAGTAGTGATATTGAAGTAATGATATTGCAAAATGAACGATGAATTATGTATCAGAAAAACTTAATTTTTTTCTCAGTTAAATCATTTATCAACTATGCTACTTTGGATAAAAAAAACTTAAGAAAATCAGATTAAAAAAACATTATCTCTAAAATGTAAATAATAATGCCTAGTCCAGTGTAATTATAAGTAAAAGACCTCCTAGTTTCTTTTGCTTTTTAAAAAGACTATCACTTTAAAATTCAAAATAGAAGGGAAGTGATTTCATCAATCTATACAGCATCCAATGTGCAGGTGATAACAGCAACATTCAGAGTACCTCAGTAACTTTCTACCACTCAAAACAACTTTTAAAAAAAACCAAGTTTTTGCTTGAGGTAGCTAATATTTTTTGGTAGCCAAGTTTTCTAATTAACAGTTTCAACAATGGTAAAATGCCAAATAAACATTGTATTATTGGATTCAAATCTATAGCAAGTTTTTCTCCAAATGTTCATTAATAAAACAGTTTAAAGCTTGAATATATAGGGGCAATCTTTGTTCATGAAAACTTTGTTCCACCAAAGATCTATTTTTAAAAAATAGGACATTTTATTTTATTTTTTACTTGTAGAATAAAGCATGCATTTCCATAACACAGTACAATAAAAAAAGGTGGTTGTATGTGAAACTGCAGATCTACTATGTATAATTTACTATTCTTTTCAAGTATACAAAATATTAAAAATATAACAAAATTATCATGTAAATTTCTTTCTTTTTTTCTTTCTTCTTCTTTTTTTTTTTTTTCCCCCAATCTACTTCTCCTGCTTCTTCCTTTTCAAATGAAGAAATGCTGTGAGTTTCTGCCTAGGGAAAAAGTAGCAGCATCAGATTTCACCATCTGGCTCCCAAATGGGTGTGAACATATTTTGTTGCTATTTGTTTTTTATCTTTTTGTTTTCTCTTTCCTGATCTTAAGCTAGATTAGTATTGGAGATGAAATGGATCAAGTTACAACCTTGTGAGCTTTGAAAGGGGGAAAGCCCATGAAAAATCCCCTCTTTCTGGAGCTGATAGCAGTAGCAATTGAATCTAGTATGAAACAAACCCTAAGACTTAAAGGCCTGTAAGACCCATCAAAACCAACCCAGCAAAATCAGTTTCCAACTTAAAACACGCAAAGTCCTGAGGTATATTTGTTCATAGTGCATGTTTTATAGCAACCCATTTAGGTTTGAATTCACTCTTCCTAGGAACTAATGTAGAGGTATGTTCCCAATGTAGAATGTTGTTTTACTTTGGTCCTCTGCATATTTTCTCTCTTTTTTTTTTTTTTTTTTTAATTTAATAGCCTTTTATTTTACAGGATATATACATGGGTAACTTTACAGCATTAACAATTGCCAAACCTCTTGTTCCAATTTTTCACCTCTTACCCCCCCACCCCCTCCCCCAAATGGCAGGATGACCAGTAGATGTTAAATATATTAAAATATAACTTAGATACACAATAAGTATACATGACCAAAACATTATTTTGCTGTACAAAAAGAATCAGACTCTGAATTATTGTACAATTAGCTTGTGAAGGAAATCAAAAACTCTGCATATTTTCTCACTTAATATCCTTGTATAAAAGCTAATGGATATTTAGTAAATGGCAACAACTCAATTGATACTGGGGAAAATACACTAGATAGTATTCAAGATCTATAATACTAACTAACCCCTTAAGGATATCTCATAGCAAGAATGGGGTTGTGGGAATGAAGCAAAGGGCCTTTATTTATAGAAAAAAAATCTGAATTGTTTAACAGATGTCATTCATAAGGAACTGAAGTGGAAAGGCAACATACTGGAGAGAGACCTGGAATCAGGAAAATCCTGCTTGTGATATTTTCTAGCTTGTCTTTTAACCTCCTTTTTCTCCCTATGTCATAGCACTGATGTGGTCCTCCAATGAGAAAGTAAATGAATGCCAAAACCAAAAATAAGGAAAGAAACTGAAGGCACGTTGGGAATTTGTAGCTCCATATTGGTCCCCTTGGAATCATCTTTCTAAAGCCAATGATAGAAAATTGCTCAAATTTCCACAGTAGGAAAAAAAAAAAACATAGTAAGGCTTTTTTTTGTTGTTTTCTTAGAGAAAAATGTCTATTTTTTTTTTCTTCATTCGTGTTTCACTTTTCCAAATACATGTAAAAACAATTCTCAACATTCATTCCTGTAAAACTCCATGTTCCAAAATTTCTCTCTCTTTCCCTTATTTCTCCCTTCCCCAGGAAAGCAAGCAATCTGATATAGGCTAAATAGGTGCAATCCTTTTAAACATATTTCCATTTTTGTCATGGAAATATCAGACCAAAAGGGGTAAAAAAAGTGAGAAAGAAAAAAATAAAACAAAAATGTGAAAATATTATACTTCAATCCATATCCAGTCTCCATAGTTCTCTCTCTGGAAGCAATTGGCAGAAAATTGTGTATTTCAATTTTTTATGTAAAATACTCTTAACAATTTTAACTAATAGATGGGGGGAAAGCAGGGAGAAAAATTTGGAACACAAGGTTTTGCAAAGGTGAATGTTGAAAACTGTCTTTGCATGTATTTTGAAAATAAAGTTAATATTACAATTTCTTTTTAATTTAAAAAATGCCAGAGCTACATTCCAATAATAGTTAGTTCTAACTTTCTGTTTGGCCGAACTATGATAAGAAAAAGGACCTTTCTAAGCAACCAGACTGTTAACACCTCTCTGAAAGGCAAGACAAGTTCCAGAGGAATTCTGTGAAGGTATTTCAACCATATCACAATGTTGAATTCAGTCTCCATGAAAAGAGAAACAAGCTTCATGTTGACAAGAGTTAGGAAAATCAGAAAAGAATTTACAATATTTTTCACAGTCTATGGTTATGTATTAACAAGACTCAAAAGGCCATCTTTAAGTTTTTAGTACAAAGCAAGGGTTGAGTATATTTACCTCCTCATCAAGATAAGTCACTGAAGTAGTTATTCAAGAGAATGCTTTACTTGTTGAAATCAGACACTTAAGAAAAAATACATCTGAAGAGTATGCACAAGACTAAGTATTGGTTGTATTGTTTCACAAATCCAAAAAGATACCTTAATTCTTGAAGGAAATAAAAAACAAAAGCAAAACAACAAAAAAACAAAACCAAGGCTATCAGAAGATTTCAGTATTGTCTTTCTGAGAAAGGCATAATGCAACAGTCTGAAGAATCTCCACTTTTTGACATTTGATCATTAAAAATAAAGATAAAAATAGTTTAATGGAATGTTTTGTTAATCCAGTTTTGTTTTTGTTCAGTAGTTTAGGAAAATATGAAATATGAGCAATGATGTCCTGGTAAATGTCTAACAATGGATTCTCTGAAAAGACATGTCACAATTTTAAGTATAATTTCCATAATTACATTTTCTTTATCACTTTCTCAATTCTAGACAATGAATAGACCAATAAATGAAGCACTAATTTTTAGCATACGTGGATTTCTTAAGTATAAACACTCACAATGAATATTTGACAATTTGTTCTTTAGAACCAGTTCAACCTGGCTCCAGCAAACTTCTAAATATGACTCAAAATAGTAAGATCTCACATGAAAATTAGTCTCATTACTTTGTATATCTTCACTTATAAGTTCAAATAGATTGAATAGATAGTTTTCCATTTTGCTTTTTATACTTTGGCTGAGCAAAATAATGTTTTTTTTTTTTTGTTTTGTTTCGTTTTTTGTAGTTTTAGTTTGCTTTAATTATAGTCATTGCTTGATATAAAACTGGAAGTCAACTACTAAAGGCACTCAGCCACTTCAACTATGAAACCAGTCACAAAAAAAGAAGGGAGGAAGTAAGCAAAGAAAAGAGAGAAGTCATGTAAGAAATATTCTAAAAGTAACAACTATATGATAATTATGAATTTGCAACTAGAATATCAGTGAGAATTGTTACTGAAGAGTATATTGGGGTACACAAAGTACGGCTGGGTATTTGTCACTCACCTGATGGTTGTATTTGTGCTATTCTCTTAGGGTAAGTCTTGCTTCGACTTCTTTCCACCTTCTGATTTGGCCGGGGGAGAGGAACATTAAGATTTCGGCTCATTTGTAAAGCTGTCCTGTCATTTAAAAATGTGACATTTTGATGAATATAAGCAAAACTTAAAAAAAAAAAAAAATTCAAAACATCTGTAAAGTCTTAAGTACAGAGGGGTGAAGGCTGATTTATTTATTTATTTTTTTTCCCCAAAACCATTTGTTGTATGTTTATTTATTTATTTTTTTTAGGTTTTTGTTGTATTTCCCCATCCCACTTTTTTCCCCAATTCTGCATTTATTTTCTTTCTTTTTATTTATTTATTTATTTTTTAATAGCCTTTTATTTACAGGATATATGAATGGGTAACTTTACAGCATTAACAATTGCCAAACCTCTTGTTCCAATTTTTCACCTCTTACCCCCCTACCCCCTCCCCTAGATGGCAGGATGACCAGTAGATGTTAAATATATTAAAATATAAATTAGATACACAATAAGTATACATGACCAAAACGTTATTTTGCTGTACAAAAAGAATCAGACTCTGAAATATTGTACAATTAGCTTGTGAAGGAAATCAAAAATGCAGGTGTGCATAAATATAGGGATTGGGAATTCAATGTAATGGTTTTTAGTCATCTCCCAGAGTTCTTTTTCTGGGCATAGCTGGTTCAGTTCATTACTGCTCCATTGGAAATGATTTGGTTGATTTCGTTGCTGAGGATGGCCTGGTCCATCAGAACTGGTCATCATATAGTATTGTTGTTGAAGTATATAATGATCTCCTGGTCCTGCTCATTTCACTCAGCATCAGTTCGTGTAAGTCTCTCCAGGCCTTTCTGAAATCATCCTGTTGGTCATTTCTTACAGAACAGTAATATTCCATAATATTCATATACCACAATTTATTCAGCCATTCTCCAACTGATGGACATCCATTCAGTTTCCAGTTTTTAGCCACTACAAAAAGGGCTGCCACAAACATTCGTGCACATACAGGTCCCTTTCCCTTCTTTATAATCTCTTTGGGATATAATCCCAGTAGTAACACTGCTGGATCAAAGGGTATGCACAGTTTGATAACTTTTTGAGCATAGTTCCAAACTACTCTCCAAAATGGTTGGATTCGTTCACAACTCCACCAACAATGCATCAATGTCCTAGTTTTCCCGCATCCCCTCCAACAATCATCATTATTTTTTCCTGTCATCTTAGCCAATCTGACAGGTGTGTAGTGGTATCTTAGAGTTGTCTTAATTTGCATTTCTCTGATTAATAATGACTTGGAGCATCTTTTCATATGACTAGAAATAGTTTCAATTTCTTCATCTGAGAATTGTCTGTTCATATCCTTTGACCATTTTTCAATTGGAGAATGGCTTGATTTTTTATAAATTAGAGTTAATTCTCTATATATTTTGGAAATGAGGCCTTTATCAGAACCTTTGACTGTAAAAATATTTTCCCAGTTTATTGCTTCCCTTCTAATCTTGTCTGCATTAGTTTTGTTTGTACAAAAACTTTTCAGTTTGGTATAATCGAAATTTTCTATTTTGTGATCAGTAATGATCTCTAGTTCTGCTTTGGTCATAAAGACCTTCCCCTTCCACAGGTCTGAGAGGTAAACTATCCTATGTTCCTCTAATTTATTAATAATTTCATTCTTTATGCCTAGGTCATGAACCCATTTTGACCTTATCTTGGTGTACGGCGTTAAGTATGGATCAATGCCTAGTTTCTGCCATATTAGTTTCCAATTTTCCCAGCAATTTTTATCAAACAGTAAGTTCTTATCCCAAAAGCTGGGATCTTTGGGTTTGTCAAAGACTAGGTTGCTATATTTGTTGACTGTTTTATCCCTTGAACCTAATCTATTCCACTGATCAACTAATCTATTCCTTAGCCAATACCAAATAGTTTTGGTAACTGCTGCTCTATAATATAATTTTAGATCTGGTACAGCTAAGCCACCATCATTTGATTTTTTTTTCATTAATTCCCTTGAAATTCTTGACCTTTTGTTTTTCCATATGAACTTTGTTGTTATTTTTTCTAGGTCATTAAAATAGTTTTTTGGGAGTCTGATTGGTATAGCGCTAAATAAATAGATTAGTTTAGGTAATATTGTCATCTTTATTATATTTGCTCGCCCTATCCAAGAGCATTTAATATTTTTCCAATTGGTTAGATCAGACTTAATTTGTGTGAAAAGTGGTCTGTAATTTTGCTCATAAAGTTTCTGATTTTCCCTTGGCAGATAGATTCCTAAATATTTTATATTATCAGTAGTTACTTTAAATGGAATTTCTCTTTGTAACTCTGACTGTTGGATTTTGTTAGTGATATATAAGAATGCTGATGACTTATGTGGGTTTATTTTATAACCAGCAACTTTGCTAAAGTTGTGGATTATTTCTAATAACTTTTTAGCAGAATCTCTGGGGTTCTCTAAGTATACCATCATGTCATCGGCAAAGAGTGATAATTTGGCTTCCTCATTGCCTATTCTTATTCCTTTAATCTCTTTCTCAGCTCTTATTGCTATAGCTAGCGTTTCTAATACAATATTAAATAGTAACGGTGATAGTGGGCAACCTTGTTTCACTCCAGATCTTATTGGGAATGGTTGCAGTTTGTCTCCATTACATATGATGCTTACTGATGGTTTTAAATAGATGCTGCTGATTATTTTAAGGAAAAGTCCATTTATTCCTATACTCTCAAGTGTTTTTAATAGGAATGGATGTTGGATTTTATCAAATGCTTTTTCTGCATCTATTGAGATGATCATATGGTTTTTGTTAATTTGGTTATTAACATGGCCAATTATATTGATAGTTTTCCTAATATTGAACCAGCCCTGCATTCCTGGTATAAATCCTACTTGATCATAGTGTATTATCTTGGAGATGATTTTCTGTAGTCTTTTTGCTAATATCTTATTTAAGATTTTAGCATCAATATTCATTAGGGAGATTGGTCTATAATTTTCTTTCTCTGTTTTCAGCCTACCAGGTTTAGGTATCATTACCATGTCTGTGTCATAGAAGGAATTTGGTAGGACTCCATGAAGGCTGATTTAACTACACTTAGATGCTTATAAGAAATTACAGGGAAATGGCAACTATTATTTGATTCTACTAGGACAGTATAAAAAGCAGACAAATTCTAGAAGGATTTACATTTAGTATAGTGAAAGGCATCTGGCAGGCATAGAGGTTTACTAAATGTTAGTAGGAGTCACTTAATAAGATTTTGTTTCAGGAGAGATGAAGTTTTAATTCTAATTCTAAAGCTTAAAAACAAAAACAAAACAAAAAAAAAAAAAAAAAAAAAAAAAGGAATTGAGTCTGTTTGACTTTTCCCTGTGGGGCTTTTTGACTCATTTTTGTTTTCACTTATGTGGCAAGGTACAAAGCATCCCCAAATGTTTTATTCAAAGTGCTTTTGTTTTGGCTCTTTGTTTGGCCCTATGCCACCCTCATCTGGGCTTGGTATTGAGCCAAGGAAGAGCAAAAGATATGGCTCTGGAACCTACTTTGAACTTAGACATGGTGAAGAGTAAAAATAGCAAATGAAATTAATCACATATAAGTTCATTATGTAATAAAAATGCTTTATTATTATTATTATTAATTTTTTTTTTTGCTGAAGTTCCAAAAACATTCATCTTATTAGCAGATGGATGGCATTTATATAGAGCTTTCGGTTCACTAAGTGCTTTACAAATAGTCTGCCATTTAATTCTTATAACAACTCTGAAAGTAAGATTCTATTATTATAATTCCTATTTTAAAGATGAGGAAACTTGGGTGGACAATGGTTAAATAATTTGCCCAGAACTGCATAGCTATTAAATATGGAACCAAATTTGAACTCTTTCTCCTGACTCCAAGTTAAGTATTCTTATTCATTACAGCACTTTCAAATCCAACTGCAGATACTTGTTTGTTGTTTGCTCCTGGGCAATTTAGGATTTTAACTTGAATCTCAGTATTATTTCATGTATTATTATTATTTTAAAATTACCCTTTATTTTTCTGAACAAGCGAAAGGGGAAAATGAAGGAAAAAATAACATAAAAGAAACATTAGGAATACCTCGATACTGATGTTAATCTTAAACATATGGTTTACATTTCCATGTTTAAATAATCAGTTCATCCTTATTGAGTCCCTTGAAATTAGTCTTTGATTTTGGCTCTTATATATAAAATTTTCTATTGAGTTCAGGTTTGTTTGAGAAAAAAAAGCCTGAAATAAATGAACGTCCATTTTTTTCCCCTTCAAATATACTGAATTTTCTTGGATATAATACTTTTGATCACAGGCCTAAGTTTTTTGATTGTCAGTATATAATATTCCAGATCCTGCAGTTTTTTATTTTAAATGTAGATAAATCCTGTACAATTTTAATTGTAGCTCCAACATATTTGAACTGATTTGTTGTTGTTGTTTGTTTGTTTCTTGTAAAATTTTCTCTTTGATCTGTGAATTTCGAAGTTTAACATTAATGTTTCTATTATTTTGCTTGTAGAATCACTTTGAAGTTTTTTTCTATTTCTACTTTCCCCTCTTGTTCTATCACTTCAGGACAATTTTCTTTGATTATCTCTTGTATCGTTGTGTCAAGATTCTTTTTTTGGTCACAACTTTCAGGTAATCCAATCATTCTTATGCTTTTTCTTCTTGATCTGTTCTCCAGATCTCTTGTTTTTTCTTGTTTCCTGTTATCTTTTATTTTTTTCATTTTTTATATTATTTTGTTATTTCCTGGTTTCTTAGTGCTTCATTGGCTTCCCCTTGCCCAATCCTAATTTTCAAACACTCGTTTTCTTCTCTAAGACTCTAGATCTCTTTTTTTCTGGTCAATTAACTTTCTTTTCATAATCTTGTGTTTTCTTGGATGTTTTTTCTTTTTTAGTTTAATTGAGTTTAGTTTTTTCTCAATATCTTTCATTTTGATTTTTAAAGTCTTTTTTAAGTTAATTTTTTTCTGGGCAGGTAGCCATTTAATGTTACTCTTTGGGGTAGAAGTGGCTTTTTTTTTCAATGTGCTCCCCTGGTCTTCCTTATTCCCACAGTAACTTTCTATGACTTTGGTTCTTTCTTGTTTGCCTGATCATTTTTTCAAAAATGAAAACTTATTAGAGGATGCTATCTCTGGTTTCACTTCAGTGCTCCTCTCTGGCCTGGAACCCCAAACCAAGAACTCTATCCTCCTGTAAGTGCCCAGAGCCAGCATCTTTTCTGTCCCAATGCTTCTGTACTTATTGGGTGGGCTAGTTCCTTTTCACCCAGAGTGGAGTTTCAGAAGAACAGTCTGATGTTCATTATGTGCAAAGATTCCCTCAGTCTTCCCAGACTCAGACCCCAGATTTCCCCAGACTCACTATCCTAGGGCTCCCTCTTGCTCTTTATGATTAAACTTCAGTCCTGGGGTGTTTCTTCAGATCTTCCCAGGATGCCCCAGGAGCCCTGTTCTGCCCTAAGTCTTTTTGTTATTTATTATTTTTATTTTCCCCAGTTACATGTAAAACAATTTTGTACATTTGTTTTTTGCTTTTTTTTTTTTTCTTTTTATTGAGGCAATTGGGGTTGTGACTTGCTCAGGGTCACAGGACCTTAACACAGGAACTGTTAATATCTGAGACCAGATTGGAACTCGGGTCCTCCTGACTTTAGGGCTGGTACTCTATCCACTGTATCATCCAGCAGCCCCTAGAATCTCTCCTGTCCTCCCTACCCATCCCCCATTAAAAAGGCACATGTGAAATTATGCAAAATATTTTCATAAAAATCATGTTGGAAAAGAAAATCTCCCCCAAAAATCCCTTTAAAAAATAAAGTAAAAAATAAAAGAGTATGCTTCATTCTGTACTTTGACAATCAGTTCTTTCTCTGACTCTGGATAACTTGTTATAAGTTCTTCAGAGGTTTTAGATCATTGTATTGTTTATCATCCTAGGTATTACACTGTACACAGTATATTTCAGTTTGTTCATAGTTCATGGAAGAATCTCCAGGTTTTTCTGAGAGCATCCTGCTCATCATTTCTTATAAAATAACAATATTTCACCAAAATCACATACCACAATTTATTCCATCATTCCCCAATTGATGGACCTTTTCTCATTTTCTAATTCTTTGTCCTAAAAAAAAAGAGCTACTATTAACACACAGACACAAACACACAGACACACACACTTATTTATTTGTTTATTTATTTATTTGTATATATAGGTCCTTTTCCTTTTTTTTTTTTTAATTGCTTTAGGGATTCATGTATAGTAGATGTTTGATCAAAAGGTATGCATGATTTTTTAGCCATTTGTGCATAGTTCATATCTTTTGATCATTTATCAATTGGGGAATGGCTATTATTTTGGTTTTAATAAATTTAACTCTGTTCCCTATATATCTGAGAAGTGAAGCTTGCATCAGAGAAATGTGCTTCAAAATTCTTGTTATTTCCCCTGTTAATTCTAATCATTCTTTTCTTTCACCTTGTCCCTCCTCAAAAGGGTTTTGCTTCTGACTACCCTCCCTCCCCCAAATATGCCTTCACTTTTATTATTCTTCCCCTCCTACTTTCCATCAGAGTAAGAGAGATTTTTTTTATAATCATAATGAGTATGCACATTATTTTCTCTTTGAGCCAGTTCTTCTGAGAGTAAGGTTCACTTACTCTCTTCTATTCCACTGTAAAGCTTTTTCTTGCCTCTTTTATAGTGGTTAATTTTTGTCATTCTACATCTCTCTTTCCCATTGTCCTAATACATTCTTCTCTCAACTCCCTCCCCCCCCTTTCTTTTAGATATTATCCCTTCATATTCAACTCATATTTGTGATTTCTATCTATATACTCCATCTATTTGCCACAACAATGAGAAAATTCTTATGAGTTACAAGTATCATCATCCCATATAAGAATGTAAACAGATAAAACTCCTTAAGTCTCTTATGATATTCCTTTCCTGATTACCTCCTACTGTTTCTTCTAAATCCTGCATTTGAAAATCAAATTCTGAGGCAGCTAAGTGGCACAGTGGATAAAGCCCCTGAAGGACTTGAGTTCAAATTTGACCTCAGACACTTAACACTTCCTAGCTATGTGACCCTGGGCAAGTCACTTAACCACAATTGTCTTAGCAAAAAAAGAAAAAGAAAAAAAAAAGAAAATCAAATTCTGTTCAACACTGATCTTTAAATGATAAATGCTTGAAAATACTCTATTCTATTGAATTCCCATATTTTCTCCAAAATGATTATACTCAGTTTTGCTCGGGAGATGATTCTTGGTTGTAATCCTAGCTCTGCTGCTCTCTATAACATCATATGCCAAGCCTTCAGATCCTTTAATGGAGATGCTGCTGCTAAATCTTATGTTATTTTGATTGTGCCTCCACTGTATTCGAATTGTTTCTTTCTGGATGCTTGCAATATTTTCTCCTTGACCTGAGAGTTCTGGAATTTGGCTATAATATTCCTGCGATTTTCATTTTGATGTCTTTCACGAGGTAAATGATAGATTATTTCCATTTCTATTTTACCCTATAGTTTTAGAATATTACAACAGTTTTCCTTGATAATTTCTTGAAAGATGATGTCTAGGCTTCTTTTCAGATTATGGCTTTTAAGTAGACCAATAATTTTTAAATTGTTTCTCCTGAATCTATTTTCCAGGTCAGTTGTTTTTCCAATGAGGTATTGCACATTGTTTTCCATTTTTTCATTCTTTTGGTTTTGTTTTATTGTTTCTTGATTTTTCATAAAGTCATTAACTTCCATTTGTTCAATTCTAATTTTCAATAAATTATTTTCTTTTTGTACCTCCTTTCCCATTGGTCATTTTTGCTTTTTATGGCATTCTTCTCATTAGCTTTTTGTATTTCCTTTTGCATCCCTGTGATCCCAATTTTTTCTCCATTTCTCTTACTTGATTTTCAAAATCTTTTTTGAATCTTTTATAGTTTGAGACCAATCTTATTTTTCTTGGAGGCTTTGGATTTAGGAGCTTTGACTTTTATCTTCTTCTAAGTATGAGTTTTGATCTTCTCACCAATAGTAACTTTCTATAGTCAGAATCTTTTTCTGTTATTTACTAATTTTTCCCATCTATTACTCGACTTTTAACTCTTTGTTAAAGTTGGGCTCTGTTTACAGCTCTGTCAGGCTCTGTTTCCAGCTCTCTTGGGCTGGAGGATGCACTGTTCAAAGCTTCTAGAGAGCAGATAAGCACGCTCTTCTGCGTTGGAACTGTGAGGAGAGTCCCTGTTCCAGTGTGGCTATAAGTTCCAGGGTGCTAAAGCAATACAGTCTTTTCTCAGTGCTAATAAAGAGACCTCCTACGGGTTGAGACCTCTGGAGTAGCTGCCACATCTACTCCTAGTTTGCTAGTTTTCCAAGGCTCTTTCACCCTAGTTGAAACAAACCTTTCTTTTTGACCTTTCAAATTGTCTTTAGTGTCTCTGAGTGAAAGATCTGGAAACTACCAGCGCTGCTGCTGATTCAGAAGCCCCAAGGCCCTTTCCTACTTTTCTTGGAGTCAGTTGTTAGACCAAAATTAGCACAAGCAGCAGAAAATTGATCCATTCTTTGTTGCATCTCAGCTTTGGAGGCTGCATTGAGTGCACAATCATCTGCAAACAAAAAACCATGCACTGATACTTCCTCTACTTTAGTTTTGGCTTGTAGCCTTTTTAAATTGAAGAATTTATCATCCGGGTGGTAGCTGACTTTCATGCCATGTTTGTGCTCACTGAAGATGTCTGACAACGTAACTAAAAATATCATGCTAAAAAGCATGGAAGCATACACACAGCCTTATTTCATTCCACGGGTGACTGAGAAAATTCTAGGGCATTGTCCATTTAAAAAAACTTTTTTTGGTTTGATATATTTTATCTCTTTTTCCTCCTTAAAAATCAAAAACAATCTAAAGATTTATTTTTTATGTAAAAATGTAAATTACTCTTGTAGCTTTTTAAGTTTAAATTTTTAACTTTTCAGTGCTAATTTGAATCAACATTTTAAAAACATAGCTAAAATAACAAGAGGCAGTACCACATAGGTCACCATAATAACTTGGTATAGTCAGGTCATTATTATTTTTTTTATTCATTTTTTCCAGCTTCTTTGTTACTTGGGCAACGCTCAGGCTCCTGTGGTGGCAGGACGCCTATCCCAAGCTTTTTGTGCGGATGGCTGTAGGCCTTGGCTGCTTTCCTGGTGCTGTACTGGAGCTGTGGCATCCTGACACTCACTTGGTATTGTGCTGAGCCCTGTGCAGGGGGCCTGGTACTGTGCCAAGGTTATAGAAAGTGGGGAGGGGGAATCCTAACTGCAGGTCTGCTGCTGTAATAGGGCAACTGGCTTTGGTCAGTGACTTCGGCTGGGGCTCAGAGTCTCACATTGGCTTGCTAAGGCAGGGCCTGCTGCTGGCTTGGCAGGACGCTGCCTGCCCTGGAGCACTAACCCCTTTCTTAGCAAGTTTAACTTTTCATGCAGACTTTCCAAGATGTCTTGGACTAGAAAATGGTTTCACCCCATCTTTTTATTGTTTCTGCTGTTACAGAATTCATTTTAAGACACTATTTTATAGTTATTTGGAGATGAATATGTTTACTAGTGCTTACTACACCATCTTGGCTTCTGGAAATTCCTATAACATATATATAGATAGAAATAGATAGATAATTATAGTAAGAGGTTTCCTTTTTAATCCCGTGCATTTTATTTTATGCATTTAAAAACACCACTCTGAGAATGAGTCTTGGTTTCTCAACTTGACTATAGTTATTTAACATAATAATAGATTAAGTCCTGTTTTTTAAAAAGAGATTTTGACTTTGTGGCTTTCCAAAGGAAAAACCAAGGAATTATCCCTACAAATCTTAAGAAGAGTCATTCTACCAATATATGTATATGTATTCTCATACTTATTTTCAAATTTAAATACTGGAAATACAATGATTTTCTCAGCATGAGTGAACACTCTAAATAACAAACCATCTATTTATTAGATAAATTAACAGGAGTTACTTGGGGGCATGCTGTATTAATTTAGACAGATGTAAATATAAGTATTCTGAATATCTATAGATAGATACATATAAAAACTATATACTTTCAAATACAAACCATAGCTCAATTAGTTCTTTCTTTTGCAAGTATAACTCTATATGTAGACACTGACATAAATATGTATATACATGACTTTATTGTCTATGTAATATATATATATATATATATATATATATATATATATACACATATACATAGATGTATCAAACACTTACCTGTATCGATGTTTATAACTCATGGAACCAAACTTGCTGAGTTTTCTTGACAAAGAATTTGATTCATTCTCTGGTATTCTAAGTGATTTTGAAAATAAAGCAAAATAGACATCCATATTATTTAATCAAAATATTCAGATAATTATAGAATAACACTTTATTTGAGTAACTGAGTGAATAGTTCTGTTTTCTGAGATTGAGATTTGAATGCATAAGCTTTTTAAAGAATATACATTCTCAGTTTTAAGATTCTCCTAGAATCAGTTGACTTTTACAAAATTTCTTGATCTTTGACCATTGGCAATTAAGCACACTTGTATTTTACTTTGGAAAATCAGTTTTTACTTGCTTATAAAATGAAACACAAATATCATTCTAAAGTGCCTTCAAAACATTTTTATTTTATGCTACATCATTTTCCTAACTCAGATTATGAGGGTATGATAATTTTTCTTTTTTTTCTTTTTAAAGATCCACTTGTATGTAATATACTTTAAAACATTTAATCCATTAAAAAAAAATGCTCCTAGACAGAGATGAGCAATGATTAAATATTAACAGAGATATGAAAGTTTTGGATCATGATATGTCATTTAGATTATGATAATATTGACTATTTGTTAACATGTACATGGGTTATTGATGTGGGAAGGATTCCTTTCTTTGTGATTCCCAACCCCCTCCTAGTTAATGTAATTACCCTTTAACTCATCTGGTCCCTTTAAATTCCAATAGAAGATCTGGGCCTGACCCAGCCCCCAGCTGGATCTGAGCCAACTGGGGGCTACATCCAAAAGCCTCTCTAGCTAAATCTCCCATTATAAAAGGGCCACACTGGGACCTCCTCTTTGCAGAGGTCCCAAACATGCTAGCCTTAGGACTGGCATGCCAGGACTTTCTGTCCACTGGACCCTCTGTCTGGTGCTCTTCTTATCTCTAGCTTCACCTATTTCCTTACTTCTAAAGCCCATATCAATCTAGCTTTTCGGGCCGATAAATGCCTTTATTGGGGACTCGTGCCACTACTACACCTCATTTACTGCCGTATCCTTGAGCCGAATCCAAGGGGGTTGCAGGGGAGCTCCATTTGACTCCCTGTACCCCAAACCTGCCACTAGACCTCAACTAAACCCTAATTTCATTTAGGTACCCCATATCTAGATCTCATCTTATGATTAAGTTTTTATACATGTAAGCTTGTATGTATATTTTATATTTGTCTGTATTTAGGTAAGTTTGAAAGACAATGTGAAAGTGAATAAAGATTTTTGAGAAATAATAATGATTCTTCCTTAAAATTATGAATATTTTCTTGAAAACATTCCTTTGATTAGATTATCACAATGAATAAAATTTTTACCTAAAGAACGTGTGATGTTCAACACAGCCCTTCCAGAGATGTTTGCAAATGCTTTTACTTGGGGCTTCAAAAAAGAATGAAGTTTCATTGCACTGAAATAAAAGACAATAAGAATTACTCATCATGCAAAATATTAATTCTACAGAAAAGTCTCCTTTGTTGCAAAATAAAATAAAGAATACTTGAAAGCATAAATATTGTTCTCTATTATGCTTTAACAAGTCTTGATGATTTTCCAAAGCTGAAAAAAAATTTACTAGCCAATTCTTCAGTAAAATAAAGAATGATAATTGTGAATGTGAAAGTAAATTGGAGTATGTGTGATGTTTATACTGATACAATTTTGTGGTACATATTATGAAAAAAATGTAATTTTTTTTTTGTCACCATAGTCATAGATTCTTTGATTCATACCAAGAAGGTAATGAGAAAATTGTCTAATTCAATCCCCATTTTATTGATGATAAAACTAATGAACAAAAAGGCAAAATTACTCATCAAAGGTCTATACAGCTAAGTAATATTGGTAGATTTTTCTTTCCCAACCTTTCTTACCCCACTCTTTAGAAAACATATAAGGATTTTTTATTCCTAGAACAAAGTAAGATAAATTAAAAAGAAAAAAAATATCTAAACAATACATACAAGTCCCCTAGCTTTCTTGGGTACCTTGGGTTTCTAACACAGAAAAAAAAAATCTTAAGGAACTAACAGAAAAAAAAAAAACTGGGGTATGAAAATAGGGATGAAAGAGGATTCTCAAATCACTATATATTCATATAGGGAAAATAGGTAATAAAATGATTAGTTCTTTTATTCTTTCTCTTTTTAAATTTTTCTTTGAGGTTTTGAGTAAAATTTTAAGAGGATGGTTTTCTTGTTTGTTTGTTTTTTAAGTTTCTTTAAGTTTTACAAAAAATTCAATTTCCCCTGGAAATTCATTTCCTGATAAGAAAGAATATTCCAAGAATATTGGAGTAATAGGTAGGAGGAAAGAAGGTTACAAGTTACAAGATGATACTGATTTTTCTCAGGTCACAAAAGTTTATGTATTTTCACTTCAATTCCTAAACATTTTTGGAAAAATAAATTATTTCACTTGTTCTTTTCCAGCACAAAACACTGCACAGGCAAGAATCTGACGAAATCAATATCTTAATCCATTTGTGACCTTTGTGTGCTACTACTTTCTGCTAAAAAAAATAAAAAGAATGAGAATTTTTCTTGTAATGGGTTTTTTCTTAAGACAGTGATGATTTGACAGTCTCCATGTTCACCAATTCCAGTCCTTGCTGGACTTAGCCTTTTATGTATGAGGGCTCCAAAGGAAAAAGCACACTTTTGGTAGTCTCTACTATAGGGAAACCTTCATTAAAGCATCTTCTCCATAAGTAACTATTGCTTATAGATCACACCATATCTATCTCTAATTTCAACAGATTCTCCCTTTAAATAATTACTTCTCTTACCAGGCCAAGTCTAGTGCCTAGATTCTAGATTAGCAGGGTTTCTTGATAAGAAGCCTTAACTCCAGTAACTAAGTTGGGAAACAGATGATGAATATTCTTAACAACCAAACAAATATTTATCAGAGCTAAGCATTCAAATCAGTCGGTTTAGGCTTAATTATCTCCCTTTCTATTATCTGTTTCACTTAATTGGTACTTGGCTTTAGTTGATTGTTACATTATTCAGAACAATTTTAGGTCATTTAAAATGTTTTCCTGGAAGAGAGAGATTTAGAGTTTTTCTACAAATATTTCAAGGTCCAGCCACTGTCTTCCCAGACATTTATATTTTATAGTCTATGAATGGGTAACATCTTTCCTATGTCAAATGTCATGTAGATAGGAAGGAGAAAAATTGTGTTTATTTTATCCTCTACCTAACTAAGTAGATCACTAGAGAGAGCAACTTTATCCAAATGTCCCTCAATTTAAGGTGATACGTCCAGGGAGGGTATTTTCCCTTCTATCACAAGGTCCCTCTTAGGTGGCTTGAAGCCTTCTGTGTTCTTTGTAATTCTGGCATCCTAGATTCACATTAGTCAGTAAAAAGAATTCATTAAAGTAGAGCCAATAGGGCTCAAAGCCCCTCCAAAAAATTTTAATGCCTCAAAACAAATTTTGAAGCAGCAGAACCCACAAAAGAACAGTGTGAAACAATTTTCCAGCCCAAGACAACTTAGAAGATAAGATCTGTTACACCAGGATAAAAATGGAATAAAGTCCAGTGCAGGCCATAACTTCCCAGCCTTGGGGGACAACTGAATCAATGGGGACAGTGGAAATGGATCTCTCAGTCCATAAATAATAAGGGGGTAAAAGAGCTGGCCAGAAGATTATAGGAGTCCCTTTGCAGGCACTGGGGCAAGGACTCTGTTGCATTGTCCATGTCTAGATCTGGGTCTCAGTCCTTAAAAAAAGTACTCCTTAAGAAGTAGAATTAGCCAAATAGAAAAGGAGATACAAAGAAGTTCATTGAAATATGATGTTTAGAAGAGCAAAAGAGCTAGGAATTACAACCAAGAAAAAGGAAAAAGACAAATGTTGGAGAGGATATGGAATGTGACTCTAATACAATTTTGGTAAAATTTCATACTGATTCAAACCTGTAGATGCAAAGTGAAATGAGCAGAACCAGGAGATACTGTATGTAATAACAGCAATATTGTATGGTGATCAACTGTGAATGGCTTAATTATTCTCAGTAATATAATGATTCAAGACAAATCTGAAGGATCTATGATAAAAAATGATATCCATCTGCAAAGAAGGAACTGATGATAGAATTTTTTTTGAACTGATGGAATCTGAATGCAAATTAAATCATATTTTTTTTTCTTTCCTTTCCTTTCCTTTCCATCTGTTTTCTTTCAAACACAACTAAAATGGAAATACATTTTAGATGACTGAAGGGGGAAGTGAAAGAAGGGAGAGACAAAATTTGGAACTTAAATTTAAAGGGGGTGAAATTAAACTTTTTTAAGTCTAATTGGGGGGAAAATAAAATGTTAATTAAAAAAAGAAAAAATTCATTAAGCAAGGTACTGTGCTATGTGTTGGGGATATAATGAAAGGCAATATAAATGAAAAGCAAATCCTGCTCACAAGTAGCTCAAGTTTCTATTATAACAGTAGAGACAACATGAAAACAATTGTAATAAATTGGAGGTAACCAATGGGGGAAGTCACTAGCCTTCAAGAGAATTAAGAACTACTTCTGGTAGTAGATGAAACTTTAGCTGAAACTTGAAGGTAGGCTGGAGATGGAAAGGGAGAATTCTCAGCATAGGAGACATACCAGACACTGGAACTGAGGTGCAGTAATTAGAATGCTGGGCATAGAGTCAGAAAGTTCAAATACAGCCTCAGATACTTATTGTGTGAAACTCTAGGCAAATTATTCAATCTCTGTCTTAGTTTTCTCAACTGGGAAGTAGATATAATCATACCAATCTAGCAGGTTTTTTGTATGAATAAAATAGGATAATATTTGTGAGGTTCTTAAGCATACTATCTGGCACAAACTAGGCATTATAAATACTTATTTCCTTCTTCTCTCCCCCTCACCCCCCCCACAGAATTCTTGGTCCAACAAGGGCCTGTTTTTCAGAAGTTCTTTTTCTTTTTTTTTTTTTTAATTAAAACTTTTTATTTTCAAAACATGAATGGATAATTTTTTAACATTAACTCTTGCAAAACCTTGTGTTCCAAATCCCCTCCCCCCCACTCCTCCCCTAAATGGCAAGTAATCCAATATATGTTAAACATGTTAAAAAGTATATGTTAAATTCAACATGTATATATATATTTACACAACTATCTTGTTGCACAAGAAAAATCAGATCAAAGGAAAAAAATGAAAAAAAAAATGAAAGCAAACAACAACAAAAAGAGTGAAAATGTTATATTGTGATCTACACTCAGTTCCCACAGTCCTTTCTCTTGTTGTATATGGCTCTCTTCATCACAAGATCATTGGAACTAGTCTGAATCTTCTCATTGTTGAGGAGAATCACATCCATCAGAATTGATCATTGTATAATGTTCTTGTTGCCATTTACAATGATCTCCTGATTCTGCTCATTTCACTCAGCATCAGTTCATATAAGATTCTCCAGCCTGATCTGTAATCATCCTGCTGATAATATTCCATAACATTTATATACCATAACTTACTCAGCTATTCTCCAATTGATGGGCATCCACTCAGTTTCCAGCTTCTTGCCACTACAAAGAGGGCTGCCACAAACATTTTTGCACATAAATGTCCCTTTCCCTCCTTTAAGATTTCTTCAGGATATAAGTCCAGAAGAAACACTGCTGGATCAAAGGGTAATTACATTTTGAAAGCACTTTGGGCATAGTTCCAAATTACTCTTCAAGATAGTTGAATCAGTTCACAACTCCACCAACAATGTGTTAGTGTCCCAGTTTTCCCACATCTCTTCCAATATTTGTCATTATTTTTTCCTGTCATTTTATCCAATCTGAGAGGTGTGAAGTAGTATCTCAGAATTGTCTTAATTTGTATTTCTCTGATCAATAGTGATTTGGAGTACCTTTTCATATGACTAAAAATGGTTCTAATTTCTTCATCTGAAAATTGTCTGTTCATATCAACTGGAGTTTGGCTTGAGTTCTTATAAATTTGAGTCAATTCTCTACATATTTTAGAAATGAGGCCTTTATCAGAAAGAGGTTCTTTTTCTAATCTTTACAACTTATTGAAATGTTCACTGGAAGTGGAAAGGGTTCTGGTACAAAAATATAAACTCTTTTCTTTTTCCTCAGCTTTAGAAAACTGTCAGTACTTTCAATTTAGAATAACTAGTTTTAGAATAATTAGTTTTTACTGCTACTATCAGATTACAGAAGAATCATTATTATGGGATGCTCCTTGCTTTCTTTTTTAATTTTTAAGAATAACATGTGTAATACAGGTATTATTAACTTTTTAAAAAAATTAACATCACTGTCATGTAAATCAATCTGGCCCAGGATATTTTCCTTTGGTAATTCTCTTATAGCTAATTCAATTTATTTTACTGGGATTGGATTATTTAAGATTTATATTGATGTTCAGTTAGTTTTGGTATTATGTTTTTAAAGGTGTTCTCAATTCTGATAGCATATTATTGAACATAGTAGCTTCTTACAATGCTTTTTATATCTTCTGATTTTGTAGTGATTTCAATGTTGAGTGTTTTTTTTTAATTTTTGTTTTTACCTTTTAAAATCAGGTTGTCTAAAAGATTTTATTACTCCTATTAATTATATTAATAGGTATTGATAATAAGCATTCTACAAAACAATTTGATATTGGGCAAATTAAGTGGCTTGAAGTCCAATTCTTTACTTTCTATTGCTAGATCTGTATCTCATTTAAATAACTGACAAAACAAAAAACACATTAGGTTTATGGCAGCAGTTTTTGTACCAGGTGACAAAATGGAAATTATGTGATACCCCTTGGTTGCATTAGGACTAAACAAATAAATTGTGGTACATGAATGAAATGAAGCAATACTGTGCTATAAGAAAACATGATAACACAAAGAAATGTAGAAAGACTTACATAAGCTGTTACAAAATGAAATAAGCAGAGCTAAAAACAAAAAAAACCACTATTCTATGAATATAGAAAAAAATTGAGCACAAAATAATCAAAGATGAATGTTGTTAATTTATAAAGAATAGGTTTGACTTCAATGAAAAGAGATAAGATAAACTGATCCTTGGTAGAGGGATCCTGTGCAGAGAGGAGACGGATATATGTAGAATGTTGCAAATAATATCAGATATTTTCTTAATGTATTTGTTGATTTTGCTGATATTTTCTCTGCTTTTAAAAAACATTTGTCATATGGAATAGATGTTTGAGATGGGGAAAAAGTAGTACCAAGTCATCAATTAGATAAAAGGAAAATATATACTGATTGTTTCTAACTATCCTCTTCATACTTGTAAAATAATATGTACTCATATATATGAATGGCAATGCTTATTTGTTACAACAAGCATTTCAGTAAATTCTCAAATTTATTTCGTTAGAATTTGCACTGCATTAAACATCAATACAAAACAAATACAGATGGGCAGACCTTGACACCATGTTTTCCTTCATCTACCCCATAAACATGGAACTATAACTGCACTTCAAGGGTGCATTATTTTCAGGTGATGATTAAAGGAAGTCCTCACACCCCTACATTCTTTTTCTCAGTTTCCTTAAAACTACCTGCCTGTCAAGGCATGAAACTTTAAGATTCTGGCAAACAAGGCATCCATTACAAGAATAGTCTGGAAAGACTTCACTTAAGAGTAGAAGCAAATGCCAAGCATTTTCCCACTATAATCTTATATTCTCTTTTATATTTCTAAAATTTCCCACTAGTCCTCAGAATATCAAATATGACATCTCTTCTATCTTGATTAATATATTTTAGAGTGAAATTAGTCTTCTTTGTATTCTACATACATCTTTGTCCTGATATTCTATATCTCCAAATCAAGAACAAATTACTCTACTACAGATAATTAACCTCTAGTTTGCCCTATTATACAAAAGTTTTTTCTTTGCTAAAATGAGAAAGACTATTGTTCATAATGATTTCCTATACATTTTCTACTATTCCTGTTTTTCTGCTTAAAGAAAACCTGCCAATGTATATACATTCCACTCCCTCCCCCACTCCCCCAAAGTAAAAGCAGCTTTATTTCACAGAATATTTTAAATTGGATCCCAGCAAATCCCTCCCCACCCTCACCCTCCTCATCCTGGTTTTAGTCATAAACTTACATCTTTTCCCAGCACTCTGAGTTCAAACTGTGTCTCTTTAAAGTGGACTTTTGTAATTCGCGGCCTAAAGAAAGCAGAGGCATTTTTTTTTTTTTTAGTTTAGTATGGTTTTAAAATTTTTATCTTAAAGAACTAAAGTTACAACAGTTTAAAGAAGTATACAAAGGCTAAAACTTGATGAAACTAGCAATAAATGCATAGATAACCCTATCTCTTTTTTGTTTGTGGGTTCTTCCTCTTCTTTCAGACTGTCAAGCCTCTAGACCCCTGATTTTTGCTTGATTCTTTACGCTTTTCCTTTCTATGGATTATATTCCAGAAATTTTCTACAAAGTGTGTCCTATAAGAATACCC
The DNA here is from genome assembly GCF_902635505.1 of Sarcophilus harrisii. Lineage (NCBI taxonomy): Eukaryota > Metazoa > Chordata > Mammalia > Dasyuromorphia > Dasyuridae > Sarcophilus > Sarcophilus harrisii. The sequence goes on from NC_045426.1 coordinate 246,282,822, forward strand.
CTTTCAGTAGCTTGAAACCCAAAGGGCTCTGAAATTCTGTTCCATATATAGCAGCAAAGATAATGCAAGGGCTACAATTTTCTAATCTTTTTTATTCTACACACAGTTCAGATATATAGTTTTTTGAGTAGTGCTGTATCCCAAATGTGGATTTTGAAAAGTCCAAGGCAAAAAGTGCTAAACAAGAGTACCTTCAAGGGTATTCTTGTTAGAAAGGTATTCATTTTCTATGAAGGAAAAAGGTAATTAAAAAAAATGAACCTTTTGGTTTATAAAGTAAGGTATTAGAAAACAATGTATTTATCTCTTCTTGTCAGTATACTTATAAGGTTATTTATCAGCTACTGCTTGGACCTGCTCATTTTCTAGTATTCCCTTCAGAAACACATGGATGTGTAGTAGACAGCCATTATTATAGATTAGATTGTAAAGTCATACATACCAGAAATATTTCCCTACTAGTTTCTTATTCTTGTAGACAACCACACCCACAGGAGTTAAACCTAAGAAATATTCAGACTTGCCTTCTCCCTGGGGAAAAAAAAAAAGTTATTCATTTACTACTATGCATTTCTCTGTTTTGAAAGAGTCACTCAAGTGTTCTAAGGACCACTATACAATAAAACTCAGCACCAGATATGGTTTAATTGGGAAGGAAAACTTCAGAACCTATCAAAAGTCTAGTATAAACTTCTAAACTTTAATTACTTTTATTACTCCATTATAAGAAAATCAGAAACTTGTCCGTTTCCATATTGTCTAGGTTCCTCATCCAACTTTAAGAATTATTAACCAATTGTGAAGGCCAATGTTTCAATCATATCTTTTCCTTACATATATTTAAAAATAAGTACACACAACTCATAGCTTCTGGATAGACATGGCTGTTAGCTCTAATCAGCCTTTCTTCTCTCCACTCAAAGCTCAACTATTATCAATCAATCAATAAATACCTATTAAACAAGTGTGCCACGCACTGTGCTAAGAACTGGGGATACAAATATTATGAATGCAATAATTGCTACTTGCAAGGAACTTTCACCCTAATAGAAGAGTTGGTTGAGCAGGAAAGTGGGATGGTAAGATCAAACAATTATGGAAAATCACTTTAGCAGTGGTGTATAGAATGGACTGGAGTGGGGTAAAACTTTGAGGTGGGAAGACCATTTATGAGGTTGTTGCAATAGGAGAAAGATGAAGACTGAAGGCAGCAGCTATGAGTAGATGAAGGAAGCTGATGTAAAAGATGTAGTTTTATACATTAGAGGAAAGAAGAAGAGAATGAAGAAAGATGTTAAGGATTAAGGAAATGAAGAAAAAAGCAAAAGAATATTTCATGTTGAAAGGATTCTGTTTCTCAGTTAAATTAGCATTAAGAGAAAAGCAGGAGGGGAAGATTTAGGAGGTTTTGAGAACAGTAGAGAAGATATGGAAAACCTTTTGTGGAGAGTAAGGGAATCTGTTAGGACAGAGAGGAAACTAGATTATAAGGGGATTCTGAATTGTTGGCATGCTAGGGTGCAGAGGATCTGAAGTACCTTACATCTTTTCTACTTCATGGAAGTAATCACCTCTAGATTTCTCTCACCCAGCTCAGGAATCTACAGAAGGACTCCTTGGAGTCCCATTGAAATCCCAGGATAGACAAGCCTGGGCAGGTCAAGAGTCAAGCTCAGAGAAAGGAATATAACCAGCCACACCTGGAGCTTTAAAGGCAGTCCCAGTATTCTCACTCTGAGATCTACAATTCTTTACTTTGGGGTATACTGGGCTGCCCAGTATAGGGATACTTGCCCCCCTTAAATTATGCTGGCTAACTAAACTTGGCTTAGGGGGAAACAGTCTAAGGGTGTTCTGTGTGTAAAACTGACCTCTCCCCCAAACCCTCAATCCAGACCTATTTTAGCAGAAAAGACTAGCCTCAGAGAACTGGAATTTTGGGAGGAATGGTGTCCAAAATAAGATAAGGCAAAGAAACTGGATAAAATCTAGCTCAACTAATTCCTGAAGTTTATGGTTGGATCCCAGCATAATAGTAACTTTTGAGCTCATTAGGAGAATTAGGAGATAACCTCAGGCAGAGCCTCCAGCAAGGAAAAGTCTTTCACAAGAAAAAATTCCTAGGCAGAGCCAGAAATCAGAGTATCTCTACAATTCCTTGAAAGAGGGACCTAGCAAGGGTCATTATACTTAGAACTAGAAAGCCCCTATCATATATTCTGTTTATATCCAAACAGCCACTTTTCCAATTCTTCATTTTTCCATCCTCCACTCACTTCCCTAATCATGAGTAAATCGATGAAAACTGTAATTAACATGAAGAAGTACCTTAGAAAGACCCTCAGGGAATGATGGAAGTCCATGAAAAGCCTCAGAAGAAAAAATCCCCTGGCCACAAAGAAAGATGACAGTAGTATTTCAAGGAAATGAGAGATACAGAATAGAAAAATTAAGGAGAAAAAAAAGCAAGGGAAATTAATATCTTAGAACAGACCATGGGAAAAATATATTTAAAAACCCCCTGTCCTGAAAATTACAATGGACAAATCAGAAAATAATGAAAAAACAAAAAACAAAAACCAAGAAATATCAAAACAAATCAAAAATAAAAGGAGGGGAACAAATGAGTGGACTATTTGAAAATTGCATTTAAAAAGTCTTCACACCATATTTCAGTAAATTATTAATTGAAATTGCCCAGAAATAGAAGGAGAAAATTTAAAGAATCCACTGGTCATCTCTTGGAAGAAATCCCAAAATGAAAACACCCAGGAAGCAAATTCTAGAGATTCCAGATTAAATATATATATATATATATATATATATGCAGTCAAAAAGTTGAAATGCCACATACTTACAGTAAAGATTACAAAAGATTTAAAAACTACTACTATAAATAAGAGGAAATCTTAGAATATGATTCAAAAAGGTGAGAGACAAAGGTTTTCAACTGATGATAAACCTATCTGGTAAAAGTATCATTCTACATAAAGAATGTACATTTAATGGAATGGGGGGTTTCAAAGTTTTCTTGATGAAAAAGAAAGAACTAAATAAACATTTGGTTATAGAAATTGAACCATCAAGAAAAACAGAAAGGTAAATAGATTTATATAACTGGGTATATGATGATGAATTCTTCACATATTAACAGGAGGATAAAAAACAATTATCTTCACAGAACACTCATATTTTAAGGGTCATAGATAAAAGTTAAAATAATAGAAAATCTCTAGGTGTTTTTTTGTTTATTTGTTTTAATTGTCTTAATAGAAGTCAAATATAAAAGAAGAGGAGATTATAATGAGGAGGGAAATCACTACTGAATAATAGAGATGAATAGGATGAAAAGTATATTGCAACTAAATTAGGTAAATGAAGATCAAATATAATCATACACGGACACATATATCTCAGCACAGAGATAAATTAAATAGAAAAACAAAAATGAGGATAGAGAAGTTACCTAAAAAGTAGGGCAAGCTAGGTAAAGAAGTAGTCATAAGTAAAATAATATAAAATATTGAAGATATTGAAATATTGAATCTCTGCAGGAGAGATAGAAAAAGAAAGAAAGAAAGAAAGAAAGAAAGAAAGAAAGAAAGAAAGAAAGAAAGAAAGAAAGAAAGAAAGAAAGAAAGAAAGAAAGAAAGAAAGAAAGAAAGAAAGAAAGAAAGAAAGTGATATCTGGGATCAGGGACAAATTAAGGAGAAAAGCTATAGAAGAAAGCAGACAGACTAGTTTACCTATAAGATTAAAAGTGTCAGAATAACACAGTCTTTTCTATCACTTTCTTATTTGTAAAAAGGGAAGTAGAACTAAAGAGAGGAGAAAGTTCAAGAGGATAGGATTGTGGAAATAAATATTTAACAATTATATTGGTGAATGTGAATGATATGAACTCACCCATAAAAGAAGAGGAGAGTAGTATGGATTAGAAAGCAGAATCCAACAATAGTTTGTTTACAAGAAACATTGGAAACAAAGATTCACATAGAGTTATAATGAGAAGGTGAAGTAAAATCTATTATGCTTTAGATGAACTTTAAAAAGCAAAAGTAGCAATGATTTTCAGATAAGGCAAATATATACAAGATAGAAATAAAGTACATTATGCTTGAAGGTACCATTGATAAAAAGATAGTATATATGTAACTAATAATAGAACAACTAATGTGTAAAGGAAAAGTGAATGAAATTATGAAAAATAGATAGTAAAATCATAATATTGGAGGACTTATAATGTATCTCTTAATGTAGCAATTAAAAGATAATGAGGATATACAGGATCTGATAAAAACTTATAAAATCAGAGATGACAGATCTCTGGTAATTCCGAATGGGAATAGAAAGGAATTTACATATTCTCAACTATACATTTGACTTTTAAAAAAAAATGATCATAAGGACCTCTCCCTTCCCCCAAAAAAGCAAAAATATTAATGCATCATTTATTTATCACAATGCAATAAATATTATATTCATCAAAAGGTTCTTAAAGAAAAGAAATATTTGGAAACTAAACATAATTCTGAAAAAACTGGTAGGTCAAAGAACAAGTTATAGACACAATTAGACATTTGACCAAAAAAATTACAATAACGATAAAATATTACAAAACTTATAGGATGCACCTAATGCATTCCTTACATGAAATTTAAATCTGTGAAATTTATAAAGGCTTTCATTAATGAGAGAGAAAAAAAACTGAATCAATTATTTATGAAATTTTAAAAATAACTTGAATAACAAAAGATCCAGAATAGATTAACAAAGGAAAAAATTTAAAATTAAAGATATTAAATCTGAAAGCATAAAGACCTTTAGAATTACAAGTAAAACTGAGTCAACTTTTCTTAGAAATATTATTTAAATAGATAATTAACTAACTTGATTTTTTTTTTAAAGAGGAAAATCAAGCTGTTGATATAAAAAATGAAAAAGGATAACCCACAACAAACTATTTTTATAAATTATGTGGTATAAAACTGATAACCTTGAATAAAATGAATATTTATACAATAGAAAATACCAGATTAACTAAAGAAGTTGACGCAAATCTGAAAAATTAAATAAGACATAAATGAAAAAAAGAAATTAAATAATATATAAATTAACTCTCAAAGGAAAAAAAATTCTACCACTTTATGGATTCATACTTTAATTATATCAAACTTTAATATAAATCTAATATTAATTTCAAACTCTGCAATAATAAGAATAGAAGATAACTTCTCAACTTATTTCTATGATACAAATCTTCATTTGATGCCTAATCTTTGGAGAAACAAAGAAAAGAAAGAAAGAAAAACTAATATTCCCTAAAGTATTATTGCAAAAAATTTTGAGAAAAATGTTTACAAATAGGTTATAACATCACATTATAAAGATTATACATTATGAATAGGATGGGTTTATACTGGGAATGGTTGGTTCACATAAAGAAATCTATAAGTATATAAGTATATAAATCTATAAGAAACCTTGTTTCTATTAACAGATGATTTTTAAAAGTAGTAGCTTTTTATTTTCAAAATACATGCAATGATAGTTTTCAACATTCACCCTTGCAAAACCTTGTGTTCCAAATTTTTCTCCCCACCTCCCTTTATCACCTCCTCTAAACAGCAAGTAATTCAATATATGTTAAACATGTACAATTTGAAGAAAATATTTTTGATAAAATCCAATAATTTTTTATTAAAAACTCTAGAAAGCATAGGAATAAATGGAACTTAGTATAGTAAAACATATTTATCTTAACACCAGAGTAAACATTATATATAATGCAGAATAGTTAGAAGCTTTTCTGGGAAGATCAAACTTAAAGCCAAGAAGCCCATTTTCTCCCTTAACATTGAACACAGTGCTAGAAATATAGCTAAAGGAAAAAAGAAAAAAGAAATTGAAGGAAAAAATATAAGCAAATAGTTTTAAAAAATCACTTAAGCAACAATAAAATGCTCAAATTCTAGAGTCAAATAAGAATTAATTGAAATAATTAATAACCAGTAAATTTTCAGGATATAAAGATAAATCCATACCAATCATCAGCATTCCTATATTTAGCCAACAAAACCTAGCAGGAAAAACTTTAAAAGAGAAAGTTCATCTAAATAAAAATGACAATGCTATTCAATACATTATTACTTGTTCAATGCTATGCCAAATTCCTAAAAGAATATTTTATGGAATTAGGGGGAAAAAAGGAATTCATACAGAAAAATAAAAATGGGAAGAAAGGTGATCAATAACATCTCACAATAGCACTATTTTCATAACTGATTACAAAGCAATAATCATTAAAGATGAGGTAAAGATTAAAAAGTGAAAGAAATTGATCAATGGAACAGATTAGAAATAAAATTACAATGAAACATAGTAGCATGGTATTTGATCAACTCAATTACTAGGGGAAGGATTCACTATTTGACAAAATGGTCATCATGATTATGGCATTTATGATAAGTAATAGAAAAAATACAGCAAAAAGATCACCATGAAAATAATGGCAGCTTAGTTATCAAACATCAGTTGGTAGAAAAGTTTTATAAAGGTTTTGATAAGAATCTTCAAATCAAATCAACCCATATTCTGATAGTGAGACTTCAAAGCAGGAATGGGAAAAGGTAAGAATGGGGAGAAATAAATAGAAAATGTAGTTCAGGAGAAAGAAACAAGAGGGGTCAAGAATATTCTATTTCACGAATATTTTCTTCTAAAAAAAAGAAAGAATTGCTAGATACACAGTGTCACAAAGAATGCAACTGATTATGTTTCAATAGATAAAATATTTCTTTTAGATGTGGGCATTATCCTGACTTAGCTGTGGGTTCATAAAACCCACTGAATTCTCAGAGGTAAAATCAGAATTTGTAATAAACAAACAAACAAAAAAAAAACCAAGTAGTAATGAGGAAAAAAATGTAGTATATAGTTAAGAATATTTAAAGTTGATTTAAACAGGCTATATAAAATAAATTGGAAATGGACAATACAAATGACATTGGCTTTCACTATACTTATTTAATCCACAAGTTAAATCAATGTAAATTATTTCTTCAAGATCAAAAGAAACAGAAAGCACCTTGTTTGGTTAAACATTCTATTTGACTAAAAAATAGAGAGGGCTGCTAAAGACATCGAGTTAAAATATAGGATTATCAGCAAACTCTTGCAACAAAAGACAGTTATCAACAGAACTTTATCATTTTCTTTTATAAAGAAAACTTGACAAGATATCCAATTAAGCAATATCATCCTTGAACAATTAAGGATGAAAATCAAAAGACAACTACCAGCAGAAGAAAAATGGGGTAACACTGTCAAGATTATTATAAAAACTTGCTTTTTCCATCAAGGATAGTGGAACTATCACATTTGAAGTTTAACATCACAGTACCTTAGATTCTTAAAAAGAAAGTAGAAATGGTACTACAGAGAACCAAGATATGAAAAACAACTGAATTGAATTGAATATGCAACTCTTTATCAACCAATGAGATGATATTTCAAAAGTAATCAATACTTAGCACAGCGCATGGCACATAGTATGCATTTAATGAATACTTGTTCCTTTCCCCATTTATATTCTGATCCATTTTCCTAATCTTACTTTGTATACTAGCAGTCAAGTCTTCACAATGAAGCTGGCTACATTTCCCTCAAAGTTACAGGGATAATCTGAGGGTTTATGGACTTTCTCTAATCGTATTAATTTGAGCTCACATTCCAATGTGTTTTCTCCAATAGCAATCACCAATGATGAAAACTCTAACATCATTTAACCAGTTGATATCATTAATAAGCAATTATTGTTTAATAGTGAGAGAAATAATTACTTCTCCCTTTAACTAATCAGAGTTGATTACCATCTTTAGTAATACCCACTCTTCTAAGAGCATATAAACTGTTAGTCCACTATTATGATTTGTCTTTGGCACTGGAGAATGTCACTGACACAGTTTATTGGTGATATGCTAACATTATTAATAAAATGCTTAATTACCCCAAAATTATATACCTTAAACTTAAAGATAATATATTTAATGTTAAATAATACTTACATAGACAGGATGGAGGTCAACTCCATACATTTCCAAGGATTTGGCAATTCCCAAGTATTTGATTTCTGCTTCAGAAGGTACTAGACCCCTACATTTTTCAAAGAAATAAATTTATATTAATGACAATTACTACACTGCTGAGGAAACTAAAACATTCCAGAATTGTTATATAAAAAGATAACTAATTGTAATGTTTTAGATTATGCTGTATCATTAGTTCTCTTGAACTATCTGTCAATTTCCCTTTGTTATGTTACTGTTACTAAGTTATTTCTCTGGTTTCGTTCATGGCATAAAAGTGTAATAATTTTCCATTACATTCATATATCAAAATTTTTATAGACTCAAATTTATAAGAATTGAAGCCATTCTTCAATGTTAAAAACCACATAGTTGTGAATCATAACCTACTTGAAGGAACTGCAAATCAGCCTTTACTGACAGAGATATGGCTTGTGAATTGATGTTATGGGCCAGAACTTGAAACAAGGTGTTGACTCACTGGAATTGATGGAAGCAATGCTTGTGTGCTTGGGTTTGCACCTTTGAGAGTTCACACATTAGCTCACACACATTAGCTCACAAGTTTGGGAGATTCACAAGTCAGAATTCAGTATGAGATTCGCAAGAATGAGATTCCCACCTCCCATAATCCCACTCTCGGAGGAGGAGTCAACCTTTGAGTTTACACCTCTAAAAGAGCATAAAAAGGAGCTAAGTCAGTAGAGTCAGTCAGTTCGGAAGATTGACAGAGTGAGAGGTCAGTTGGAGATTGAGAAGCCAGGAGTCGGAATTGAGTTAGAGGCAGAAGCTGGAAGAGCTAAAAGACAAACTGCAAGAACTCTTAGAACCAAGGAAGAAGATAGGCCTCTAAGAAAGCTAACTGGGCTATTTTGGAAGAGACAATAAAAGAGTGGATTTTAACTCCTGACTGTATTTTAGATGATTAGTATTTGGAACTGAAACTAAGGCTGCTCCCAGAAGCTCCCCAAGAAACCTGCTCTTGGAGAAAGATCATATTTTAGAAAAGAAGAGAACACCACAAATTGATATTCAAATAAATCAGAGGCAAGAGGGAAGAGGAGAGAGGTCGGAGAATGCAACTGCCTCTCAGTCTCCTTGTGTCCTTATCATCCTCTCACATGAAGGGATCTATTCTGCTGGTCAGAATTAGATCCCCAGCACTCACTAGCAGGTAGTTCCCATAACATTCTAATTGATAAATGGTCAAAGGATATGACAAACAAATTTCAGATGTAGAAATTAAAATCATTTCTAGTCATAGGAAAAGATGCTCTAAATTACTATTGATCAGAGAAATGCAAATTAAGACAACTCTGAGATATCACTACACAACTCTCAGATTGGCTAAAATGACAGGAAAAGATAATGACAAATGTTGGAGGGGATGTGGGAAAACTGGGACACTGATACGTTGTTGGTGGAATTGTGAATGGATTCAACCATTCTGGAGAGCTATTTGGAACCATGCCCAAAGGGTTATCAAACTATGTATACCCTTTGATCCAGCAATGTTTCTACTGGGCTTATATCCCAAAGAAACTTTAAAGCAGGGAAAGGGACCCACATGACAAGAATGTTTGTGGCAACCTTTTTTGTAGTGGCAAGATACTGGAAACTGAGTGGATGTCCAACAACTGGAGAATGGCTGACTGAATTATGGTATACGAATGTCATGGAATATTATGGTTCTGTAAGAAATGACCAGCAGGATGATTTTAGAGAAGCCTGGAGAGACTTACAGGAACTATGCTGAGTGAAATGAGCAGAACCAAGAGATCATTGTACATGGCAACAAAAAGATTATATGAGGATCAATTCTGATGGATGTGGCTCTCTTCAATAATGAGATGATTCAAACCAGTTCCAATTGTATAATGATAAAGAGAGACATACACACCCAGAGAGAGAACTGTGGGAGCTGAGTATGGACCACAACATAGCATTTTTACTCTATTATTGTTTGCTTGCATTTTATTTTGCTTTTTTTTTTCTGGTTTGATTTGATTTTTCTTGTGTGGCAAGATAATTGTATAAATATGTACACTTATATTGGATTTAACATATATTTCTTGACAGGGAAAGATAATGCGGAATGTTGGAGGGGATGTGGGAAAACTGGGACACTGATGCATTGTTGGTGGAATTGTGAATACATCCAGCCATTCTGGAGAGCAATTTGGAACTATGCTCAAAAAGTTATCAAATGGTGCATACCCTTTGATCCAGCAGTGTTACTACTGGGCTTATATCCCAAAAAGATCTTAAAGAAGGGAAAGGGACTTGTATGTGTACAAATGTTTCTGGCAGCCCTCTTTGTAGTGGTCAGAAACTGGAAACAGAGTGGATGCCCATCAATTGGAGAATGGCTGAATAAATTATGGTATATGAATATTATGGAATATTACTGTTCTGTAAGAAATGACCAAAGGATGATTTCAGAAAGGCCTGGAGAGACTTAGATGAACTGATGCTGAGTGAAACGAGCAGGGCCAGGAGATCATTATATACTTCAACAACAATACTATATGATGATCAATTCTGATGGATGTGGCCCTCTTCAACAATGAGATGAATCAAATCAGTTCCAATAGAGCAGTAATGAACTGAACCAGCTACACGCAGGGAAAAACTCTGGGAGATGACTATGAACCACTACATAGAATCCCAATCCCTCTATTTTTGCCACCTGCACTTTTGATTTCCTTCACAGTTAATTGTACACTATTTCAAAGTCCAATTCTTTTTGTACAGCAAAATAACTGTATGGACATGTGTACATATATTGTATTTTAACTTATACTTTAACATATTTTACATGTATTAGTCAACCTGCCATCTGGGGAAGGGGGTGGGAACAGGGAGGGGGTGGGGGTAAGGAGGGGAAAAATTGGAATTTTTTTTTTTTGCAATTGTCAATGCTGAAAAATTACCCATGCACATATCTTGTAAATAAAAAGCTATAATTAAAAAAAAGAGAAAAATATTTAGAAGGCATCCTTAGGTTTCATCAGATTGCCAAATGGTTAAAAAGATTAAAAATCCCTTCCATAAAGGAAAATGCACTGTTTGGCTTCTTATGAATCATATTCCTGATGCTGGTGGAGACAGAAAGTCTATAAAATAATTGTGTAGTATACCATTCAAAAGAACCAAAGTATAACTGTCAGATATAAAATGATTAAAAATTATAAATAGTGAAAGCTTTTTTACTTTCTCCTATTCTGGTTTTAGAGTGTTTTTTTTTTTAAGTTTTTTAATTAGTAATCAAAAATTTTGTTCTCCATTTAAAAAAATGTAGATTTTTTACATGGTCACATTTTGAAAGCTTAAGAATCATTAAATTTTAACATGTAATCTCATAACTGAATCACTTTATATTCTATATAAAATACAAAAAGGAAAATGGGATGAAGTTATATCTTATGTTTGTTCCCTATCACTATAATGTTGTTAAAAAAAAAATTAATAACTGGTGAATGGAAAATTTATATGCTAATGAATATCCAACAAAAAAAAAGAATCATTCTTAAATGCATTAACTTCTTTGCCCTCCAAAATATATTACAAGCTTTCTTTGTACATACTCTCCAAAAAAAACCTAAAATTCGACTCCTACTCTGTGATCAAGATGGAGTTTCCTAATACATACTGTCATAGTGACTTTTCCTGATTGCAGTTTAACACCTTGCTCTTAGTTTTCTCCAATGAGACTTGATCCTTTAAACAAACATTTTGTTAACAAATTAATCCTACAATTATTTTTGCTTTAATAGATATGAGTAAAGTGAAATTTAGAAGGGAATAATAAGAATGTTTTAGTAAATGAGGTTCCTCATTAATTAACAAAGTTAATTTGTAAAGAAGATTTAACCAAAATGAATAACTGAATTATAACTTCAATATCACAAGCCCTTTCTCATAATTTTGATTGACTAAGCGCATGGATAGTCTCAAAAGTGCCTATTCTGCTGATGTATATTTTCATAGAGTATGGAAATTATGGTCTTATTTCTGGCTTTGTTGCTACTTTCAATATATAAGGTATACTTGTGGATGATTATAAAATATTGCATAGCAAACATTTATGCCAAAAAAAGAAACAAAAAGTAATGCAAAGAAAGGAATTTTAGGAGTTAAAAATAGGGATGAGTAATTTGTCATGATAGTAGTTTACACATATACACACAGGTTTCCTATTCTATAAGCTAGTTGTTTATATGATTTGTACATTATTTCTTACATTAGTGTTTTGTGTGTTCGTTCTATGGCATCTTCAAGTTCTTCCTTTTGATCTGGAACAAATCGGTACTCAGACACATATCCTGGAGTGTGCTTATATGGGTCATAATCTCCAAGTTCAGCTAAAAATAGAGGGTAAAAAAATGTCATTTTCCAATCTCCTGTTCCTAATTTGGAAACATACAAAAAAAAAAAAAAAAAGAAGAAGAAGCTCTGTCAGGTTGTTCAGCTATGTTCTTCAAATATATTATTATCTTTTAAAATTCATATGAAAATGACTAAAAAAAATCTGAAGTAACAAAGAGCTGAAAGTAGGTGTCACACATAGTAAAACCAAAATCCTCATTTAATAAATATGGACTAAAGACCTTGTGTTTTCAAAGTTTGTATTTATAATGCGATTTTTATTTAAGTTACTTTAACATAGAATAAAAAAATAGTAATCCATTGAAGTTTAGAGACAATACCTTGGAAAAAGTTTTTATCTACCAATGAAATATGATCAGTCAGTTTACTAATTAGAAGGAAAAGAAGTTGATTACTGAATAGGGAGGGTCTTTTATTTAAACAAACATAAAGCAACAGAGGAGAATTCTAAAGAGAAGGGAGACAATCAATAAGAGAAAAACAGGAAACAGAAAAAATAGATAGAGAGTAATAGAGCAGGAGAAGTAGCAGGCAACCAAAAAAAAAAGTCCAAAAAACTAGGGCAGAAATTAGAGGTAATAATAGAATAGAAGGCAGCAGACAACAAAGGCAAGATGAAATCGTGAGAATGAAATTTAGCTATAAAGAGAAAAAAGAAGAAATAATAACACACAAGGAAATGTTAAATAATGTTCTTGGTTATTACTCTAAAACATTAAGAAATGATTAAACATGTTTTGTATATACGATTTAAGGAGGCAGGAAGATGTATAAAACACCTTAAAAAAATCTTTATCCAAAACAACAAACAAAAAAATTCAAAGAGAAAGTTTAAATCAAAGTTTATGTTTGTTTTCACTTAGATGTTTCATTTTCCGAGAACTCATTCTCAACAATATAAACAATCTTTACATAAGAAAAATAGCAATAGCTAACATTTACATACTATTTATTATGAGCCAGAATGTACTAAGTATTTTATAATTATTATTTCATTTGAAACCCTAGAAGATAGGTGCTAGTAATCCATTTTACAGATTAAGAAAATGAGGCAAACAAATTAAGTGATTTGATCAATCACATAGAAAGTAAATGTCTGAGACTAAATTTGAATTTGGTTATTCCTCACTCCAGGCATGACATTTTCTCCATTATCTAACCTAGCTTCCCCTTTTATACTGCAACCAAACTCTTTTCTTTCCAGAACACAATATTGCACTTCTTTTCTCTGTATCTTTGCCTAGGTCCATATACTTGAAACAATCTTCCTCCTTACCTCAGCATCTTAGCTTTCCTAACTTCCCTGAAAGCTTTATTCCTTTGAAATCTCCCATATATAGCATATCCATTCTGATTCCTCTAGTGGCTAATGTAATCCTCCTGAAAGTACTATGTATCAAATGTGTATGTTTGTGTAAGTATATATGTAGTATAATTTGTAATACACTAAACAGATATAGATATATTTATTTTTTTGTGTTCATGTTGTTTTTCCCCAGAAGAATAAGCTCCCTCAAAGCATATATTGTATTGCTTTTAATATATATTCCTAAATCCTACCATAGTATCAGGCACATTATAGGCATTTTAAATTGTAGAAATAAATGAAGCCTAATAAAGTATTATTATATTTCAGAAGAAATTTATTTTTTATGTTTTAATAAAATAATTTAGATTAACTCAAACTCTAATTTACTGTTGTGAACTGATACTGATTTATAATTAGCTGCATCAATTTTATATAAAAGGTCTTAGGTGAGGTTTATAAAATGCCAGTGATATCATGATCTAAAAGAAGCAATGGGAAAACAAAAAAGAATAGTGTGCTCAAACAATACTTTTTAAAAAGTGCTAGAAATGAAACTATTTTCTTCAGAACTCAAAACTAAAGAAATTAAATATAAAAAGAAAAGTATCATAAAGTGAAAAAAATTAAAATAAGTCTGAGGTACTACCTTTTCCCCCACAAAATAGGAAAAAGATGCATCATAATAGTAACTAGTGACACCTACATTGGAGAGCGTATGCTCCCAGTTGAGCAGCAATGTTGATTGGACAGGGCAGGCGCCCTTGTAGTACATCTTGCTTTACTTGCAAAAAAAATTGATACCTAAGAAAAAAGAAAAATAAATAAATAAAAGAAAAAAATCAATGAGAATGCATACATTTATGGCTTTAGACTTTCATAGTTGTGATAATATTAAACACGTTTTAATTACATTAAATTACTTTCCTGTGGGGTGTAGGCCTACAGCTAGGACCTGAATAATGTATGAATAATGAATCCTGCGAATTGGTCAAATTTGTTCTATTTGAGGTTATAATTATGTAAAAATGATAATTTTTTCCAATCCAGTAGAAATATAAACTGTGAATTCAAACAATGTGACCTCTTCAGGGGATTCATTATTCACACTAATTGAGATTAAGTTATAATAAAGTATAATGAAGAAATTTAACCATGTCTTACAGGCAAGTTTATCAACAAGAAAGATCAAATTACACAGATTCAATTAGAGACATCCTGATGCATTATCGTTTACATGAGAATGGGTGCAACCATTTTGGACAGCAATTTGTAATTATACACAAAGGATCTTACCTTACCCTGCTATGCCCATCCTGCCCTGCTTTGTCTTTTCTTTCCTTTACTTTTCCAATGGGATTTGGAATGGGAAACAGAGAAAAATAGATTTTTCTGTTGATTTTTGAGAGAAATAGGCAGGAGGTCCTATAGACATGGAATGCCACATACTTTCATATTAGGTATTAGTCTTATCTGTTTTATTTTGTTGCAAGAAATAGGAATAATCTATAAAGTTTGAAAGCTAAAAACGAAACATTAATAAAATTAAAAAAAAAAAAACAAACCCAGTCTCCAAATTTTACAAGAGCATAGAAAGAGATCATTACTCACATATATAAGTTAATTCTGACATCAGGAAAATCTAGGATTAAATCCCATGTTTGAGGGCAAAATCATTTAATCTCTCAGTTCCCTCATCAGAACTAATACTATAATTTACAGAGATAGTAAAAATATGTATTCATAGAGGAAGTTTCCATACATGGGTGTTACCTATGTCAATGAGATCACATGTCCAGTCTTTATTCCTATTTTCTTTGTTAATTAAAAAAAAAAGTACATCTAATGGCTTTCAAGGATTTTGTTAAACTTAAGAGACTTTGACTGGTTGATTTACTGACTGAGATATTTTCATCTGGTGAAGATAACAGAGTATCATATCAATTACTTTAAGAGGGCAAGTAATTATCTAGACTGACTTCTATCCCAATATATATATATATATATAAAAGTTCATTAATCCACTTACAATTCTCTATTTTTAATTTTATATTATGTATTTTTAAAATGCTTTATTGATGTTTTTATTTTGTATCTCTAGCAATACCTACTAACTCACCTTTCCCTGTCCCCTAAGGAAACTTTCCCTTATAACAAATAAGCAAAGCCAAGTACCCAAATTGTTGACTAAATCCAATTTTTACATTCTCCCTTTTAGCTTCTTTTTATGTATTCTCTTCTTTTATTAGAACGTAAGTTACTTGAGGGGAGAGATTGTCTTTCTTTTGGCTTGTTTTTGTGTTGCCAGAATTTAGCACTTAGCACAATGCAGTGCGCAAAATAAGTGCTTAATAATACTTGTTGAAGCAAGCAGTGGACAAAGTACCATCTGATCTGCTGTAATTCAACATATTCATTCCTAAAAATTACCACTTGTGCAAAATTTTGAAAAAAAACTTTCAGGGCTTAGGGGAAAATAAAGATAGAGGGTGTAACACTCAAAGATTGAATTAGTGACATTAAAAAAAGATAAAAAAGAAAAGATTAATGAAGACATAGATAGCTGAACCAGTATCCAAGTTATCACTAGAACTCATTCTAGGAAATACTACTGAAAAGTGGATAGATGATTTTCATACTGTTCTGCCAAAAAGTAGCAATGTTTCCCATGGGAAAAGCAATTTCTTATCATCCTTCAATGTAGCATTATCAAGCTTTTCCATAGTCCTGTGTAGTAATGTTAAGCTCTCTAGAAGAACAAGCAAGATAAGCATAGTCTAGATTCCATACATGTAATAGTTGAAAATAATGTTATTATACCTGGTTATTTCTTCTTTCAATTCACAGGGATCTTCAGCATAAAATTTGATGCCAAAATAAAATGTATATGGAGGACCAGCTAAAAGGGGGGAAAAAATTAGCACAATTTAAAAAATAAAGTTATCTATAATGATTGAATGTATGTAATGTTTTGCTCTTCTTATGTAGTATCTTATAAAGCTTTCCATGCACATGACATTCCAATCTACTTATAACTTTTCAGAAACTTAGTCCTATCCAATGTTCAAATTATTTAATATTGAACAAAAAGTTGTTTACTAATTTTTATGTAATCTAATCAAATATTTTTTAAAGCTTTATAATTTTCTTTTAAGCATCATGAATCAATTAAAAATGACATAAGTAGTTCTTTTTAAAATCCCTCACAGTTTTTTTTTTTATTATAGCTTTTTATTTAGTAGTTATATGCATGGATAATTTTATAGCATTGACAACTGCCAAACCTTTTGTTCCAATTTTCCCTTCTTTCTCCCTACCCCCTCTCCCATATGGCAGGTTGACCGATACATTTAAATATGTTAAAGTATAAATTAAATCCAAAATAAGTATACATGTCCAAACAGTTGTTTTGCTGTACAAAAAGAATTGGACTCTGAAGTAGTGTACAATTAGCCTGTGAAGGAAATAAAAAATGCAGGTGGACAAAAATAGAGAATCCCTCACAGTTTTAATACAATTGGGAAGAAAATAATTTTAAAATTATTTATGTGATAAAAAAAGTCCAAGAATAAAATTCCTATCAATCAGGAATAACATACAGAGAATACTTCTGGTCCACAAATGAATGGATAGAAAAAGATCAAGATGAGGTAGAAAAAGAGAGAAGTTAGAGATTGTAATTTGCACAGGCAGGATAAAGAATGGCAAATTTCTGATAAAGAGTGGAATCCAGTTATTATATATGCAATGAGGGACATGATATTTATTGTCTGATAGACTAGTTGTGATCTGAAGATTTTCCTGAATATTAATGTTATATTTTTGTAGAGAGCAATTAGAAGCATCTGAAGGACATGCGATGCTATACTATAATTGAATGACTTATTTCAAAAGTCAGTCCTGACTGAATTTACTTATTTAGATACTAATCAAAGTTTTCTTGTTTAAATAAATAAAAATTAAGTACTTATCTTAGCAAAAATGTTTTTATTACAACTTTAAAAATAATTTTATTATTATATTTTATTTTTAAATCACCTACATTTTCCACTGTATACCCTTCTTCTCCCATAAAGCCATCTTTTATTATAATAATTTTTTTAAATTAAGAAGTAAAAAATGTATCAGAACAGTCTGATGTTAAATGCAATATTCTGCACCCAATTATGTACTTCAGTTATGTTAAGTATGAGGGAAAGATATCTTTGGTCATTTGAAATTATTTCACAGCATTCAGTTTCATTTATTTCACAGAACATTTTATTTTTCTGGTCGAGCTTACTTTTTCTTCCTATTAGGTTGTGCTAGTCTACACTGTATTTACATATTCATCTTTTTTAAAAATTGTGTTATACAATTCCTTACATTTATGTACCAAAGTTTATTTAACTATTCCTAATAAATTAACAGTTACTTTATTTCCAATGGCACACACAGTTGTACACACTTGTACACACTGTTACTTGTACACACAGTTACTATAAAAATTGTGGTAGATAGCAGACTTTTTTAATTTGTCATTTACTTCTTTGGGATACATAGCTAGCAATAGAATCTTTAAATCAAAATTTATGGGCCTGCTGAAAGTCTTCACATAATTTTAAATTGCTTTATGGAAAGACTGGGAAGTTTACAGTCCCCCAAACAACACATAAGTGTGCCTGTTTTTCCATAACCCCTGCTGTCTTAAGTATTTTCCTTTTTTATTTAAATCCTTGACAATTCATTAGGTGTGATGTAAAACTTCAAGGATATTTTGAATTTCTCTTATTGGTGTTGTGGAAAATACTAATCTATTCTTAAAGATTTTCCATTCTTTTCGGTAAATATTTATTTTATTTTGACCATTGAAATAGCTTTTGGTCATATATTTGTTAATTGCCTTTATTCTGGGATATCAGGCCCTTTTTAGAGACATTAGAAAGATTTTTCCTTCCATTCTTATTCTACTTATGTTAAGATTGTTAGGGCAAACAAGTTTCTACTTTTATGTCATCAAAATTATCAATTTTATCTTTTCTGCTTGTCTTATCTCTTGTTTGATTAAGAATTTGTTCCTTACTACCTGATCTTTAATTCTAACGGCATATATTCATTTTGAATTTATTATAAAATATTCTAAAAAAATTTTTTGGGGGGGAGGTGAGGCAATTGGGGGTAAGTGACTTGCCCAAGGTCATACAATTAGTAAGTGGTAAGGGCCTGAGGTCATATTTGAACTCAGGTCCTCCTGACTCAGGGTCAGTGCTTTCTCTACTGTGCTATCTAGCTGCCCTTTATAAAATACTGTTTTAAACCTAATTTCTTCCATTTTTCTGTTTTGCTGGTAGTTATCATTAAATAGAAAGTTCCAAGACAGTTCACGTTTGGGGTTTACTAAATAGTGGTTTGAATTGTTTCAGATTCTTTTATTAAGCTAATTTTCTATTTAAAAAAAGATAACAAATTTTAAAGTTTTTATAATTGCTGCTTTATAATATAGTTTGAGATCTAGAAATGCTTTACATTTTTATTTTTACCTCCCCCCCTATTATTTCCTTGATATTCTAGCTCTTTTGTTTCTCTAAATTAATTTAGATATTATTCTAACTGGTAGGTTGACTAGTATATAACTTATCTATAAAATTATTTTGATAGCATTTTTAATTTCATATTGTTAGTAAGTTGACTATGAACAATGATTGTTCCTTGAATTATTTAAGTTTGTCTTTATTAGGCTAAGGAATATTTTATAATTGTATTGATATGACAAGTATTAAGTGTTCTCTTAATACTTGTGAAAAAAAAAAAAAAATACTTGTGGACTAACTCCAAAATGTTTCGTGCATTTTGTAGCTCCTGTGAGTTGAATTTCTACTTTTATATTTATCTCCTGGATTTTGTTATTACTATTCAAAAATGATTCTAATTCTTTTTCTTTTCTTTTCTTTTTTTCCCCCTGAGGCAATTGGGGTTAAGTGACTTGCCCAGGGTTACATAGCTAGGAAGTAGTAAGTGTTTGAGACCACATTTGAATTCAGGTCCTCCTGACTTCAGAGTTGCTGCTCTATGTACTGCACCATCTAGCTGCCCCCAAATGATGCTATTTCTTTGACTTTATTTTATGATTTGCAACTATAATGAAGCTATTGCCTTAATTTCTTTGTTGATTACTTAAAACACATTAAAAGTAATTATATCATAAACAAATAGGGAAAGTTTTATTTCATCATTGCTTAACTATACTTTAAAATTCTTTCTCTTGTCTTATTAATATTATTGTCTTATCTAGAATGGTTAAATAGTAGTTTCTCTATATACTAAAAAAGTGCCTGGCGTTTCCTTATTGCACATAATGCTAGCTTTTGGTATTAGGTATTTTATCATACTAGAAAGAGATTGCTATGCCAGAATTTTTTTTCAAAAGAAAACATTTAATGATTTATAAAAATTTTTTACATCTTCAGAATTTCTTTTCCTCTTTCCCCAACTAGGAAATTAATGCACATTAAAAAAAAAATACCTTTTTTAAAAAGAGGAAGAGAAAAAAAAATTATCAAAGTTAATTAATACACATACGAAGTATGAAGATAAATACAAATTTCCATAGCTGTGTCCCTCCCACCTCTGAATAAGAATGGGGGCTGGAGGAGGTATATTCTTATTTTTCTTCTTTGGACTCCATGTTTGTTCTTTGTATTTTTGCAACAATCTCTTTTAATTGTCTTATGGTGGTATACTTTCCATTTGTATGGTTATAATTGCTGGGTATGTTGTTTTCTTGCATCTGTTTACTTCACTCTGCATTAATTCACGAAGATCTTTTTGTATTTCTCTGTATTCATTATTTTCGTGGTTTCTTACAGCACAGTAATATTCTGTCACATTCATGTATCACAATTTGTTTAGCTATTCCCCAAGCAATAGGCATCTACTCCATCTCCAATTTTTTGCTACTACAAAAAAGTATTATTCTAAATATTTGGGTGCAAATGGTGAATTTCTTGTCAATGATCTCCTTAGGGAATATGTTTAGCAATAAATTTTCTCAGTTCATTAAGATCTCCTCTCATAAACACACATACACATGCATCCACTCACACATATACATACAATATGTTATTGCATTCTTTCTTTAAAAATCTGGTAGATAACACAAAAAATATCACTAGACACAATCTTTGTTACATGCTGATCCTTAATATTATTGTTTTCCAAAGACTATTCACGAGTATATCAGCTGTTCTCTGAAGGAATCAAACACTCTGATGGTATATGATCCTTTCTAGGTTAAAAGGGAACCACTTAGTAAATTACTATCTCAGAGAGCAGACTGACATCTTATTGATGTGGAGGAATGGTTTTTAACTTATACTCTAGGGAAATCTAGCTTGTTAGAATTCAAATGACAAATATTTTTTTTTTCTTTTAAGAGACACATTCAGGCAATTTGATATTTAGATAAGTTAAGAAATGGTATTTATATGTTACCAAGCCAAAAACCTACCAAGAAAATAACCCATTTTATGTAAGGGCATAGCACAGCTCATAGAAGACAGATTAATTATTCATTTCAAAAAGTTATCTATTATTACAACATGCCATTATTTTAGTATAATTTTCAAATCATACTATGATAAATTACAAAAATCAAATACATACTGTTTATCAGTTCTTTGTGCTCTGCAAGGGTTTTTGCAGGATCCAGCCAGTACTGTGTGAGGAAAAGTAATAATAGTTTGATAAATCAATTATTTAGCATTTCAATTACTAAATATACAAACAAATATTCACACATATACTTTTTTGTATTTATCACACTAAAATTTCTTTTTTTAGCCAGGGAACTATAACTCACAAAAATATATATACAGTTTAATTTCAGCTCTTTTGTTACTTGTATTAGGATTAGATCAACTAAACTAAATTGAGTTGAATCCAACTCAGCATTTATTATTAAACAGCTATTAAGTAGAAAGGCACTGTGCTAGAAACATTCCTTGCCCTGAATAAATCAATCAACCAATTCACTTTTTTTTGTTGTTTTTTGCTGAGGCAATTGGGGCTAAGTGACTTGTCCAGGGTCACACAGCTAGAAAGTGTTAAGTGTCTGAGGCCAGATTTGAACTCCTGACTTCAGGATTCTCTATTCACTGAGCCACCTAACTACCCCCAATTCACTTTTCTTAATAATGCACATGTATATGGGCTTTAGGGATACAAAAACAAAACAAGTTGACATTTTATGGGGGGAAATAAAAGAAATATTTACTAAGCAACTGCTAAATTGTTGAGCACTCTATTGAATGTTTAGGAAGCACACTATTTAACTAACACAAGATTCCTGCCTTCATGGAGGTTACACAGTTTAAAAAGGTGATATAAGTCACCCTACCATTTTAGCCTCCAAATGCCTTTATTGAGGAGAGTTTGACTCCTCACTACTGGGGAGCAGTAGCATAGGCAAATCAGCCTAACTAAAGCAGCAAGGTACTCTAAAAGAGACAAAATAAGTGGTGTCTGCCACATGGATCAAATAAGCACAACTGCTTCAATCATTATCACCTTCTCTCAGACTTATATGAAGACAGCAGAGGATCTTGATCCCTGAATAATAGTCCTACCCTACAGCTCAGCTTCCCCTCAAGCCAGGGAGCAGCCCTTTTAGAGATGTGGTTTAGCCATTGTTTCTTCAGGTTCTGGAGCTTCTGCCTTCTCAGCAGCTACAGCTACTGAAAAACCAGGAATCAAAGTTCTCATTACCAAAGTCTGGCATTATCAAGTTGTTTAAAATCAGAAACAGCCAAAACAGCCAAATCAGAAACAAGCCAAAAACAGACCTTGCCTCAGCAAGCTAGAAGGAGGACCTAGGGCAGGTCAGTGAGGAAAGCCTTGAACCCCACTGCAGTAGCAGGTGAGCAACTAGAACCCCCCCCCCCCCACCTAAACTCTCTACCCCAGTGTAAAACCAGGCTCCCACTGCCTTCTCATAAATGGATCCATTTATATTACTGATAAATTTAATGGAGTTCTTGTTTTTCATTTAGTAGTTTCTGAATTTCTCCATCATTTTCATCAAATCAATCCTAACATTTGTCAATAGTTATGCAGTGTATATATACTAAATCTTTGAAAATTGCCTAATCTTTTTCTGCTCCACTGTAAGAAAAATAAGAGGAGAAAAGAACATATTACCTGTCAGATTTATGGATAGAATTTATTAACAAATAAGAAATAGAATGATGGGATATGAAAATGGATACTTTTGGAATATATCATTCCAATTGTTAAGTGGTCAAAGGATATGAATAAGCACTTTTTGGAAGAAGAAATCAAAGCTATGTTAAATTTTAAAAATGCTGTAAATCATTATTGATTAGAGACATTAAAATTTACACAACTTTAAGGTATCCTCTCATACCTATCAGGCTAAATGATAGAAGGGGAAAATGACAAATATTGAAGGGGATGTGGAAAATTTAGGACACTAATTCATTGTTGGTGAAACTCTGAACTGATTTAACTATTTTAAAGAGCAATCTGGAATTATGCTCAAAGAATTATAAAACTCTGTATACCCTTTGACCCAGAAATACCACTATTAGGTCTGATTCTCAAGGTAATCAGGGAAAAAGGAAAAGAACCTATCTGTTCTAAAATATCTATAGCAGCTTTCTTAATGGGGAATAAGTATTAGAAAAGAAAGGATGTGCATCAATTGGGAAATGGCTGAATAAATTGTGATATATAATTGTAATGAAATATTATGGTGTTATAAGAAATGATGAGCAAATTGATTTGATTTGATTTCTTTGAAAGTATTTTATTTTTTTCCAACTACATGTAAAGACATATTAACATTCATTTTTTAAAATTTTGAGTTCCAAATTTTTCCCCTCCTTCCCTTTTCTTCTACCTTCCTACAAAGGTAAGAATTTTAAATAGGTTATGTATGTGCAATCATGTAACATATTTTTATATTAGTCATTTTGAGTCAAAAGAGAAAAGAAACATGAAAAAGATAAAGAAAGCAAAAAAAATATATGCTTCACTTAATCAGTACTTTCTCTGGATATGGATACCATTTTCCATCATGAGTCTTAGAATTGTCTTAGATCATTGAGAAGAGGTAAGTCATTCATAATTGAACATCGTACAATGTTACTATTACTATATATGATGTTATCCTGGTTCTGCTTACTTTACTTTGCATTAGGTCATATAATTCTTTTCAGATTTTTCTGAAATTTGCTGAGCAAGTTAATTTTTAGAAAAACATGGAAAGACTTCCATGAGATAATGCAGCAAAATAAGCATTAAAATAAGCAGATCAAAGAACACTATTTGAACAATAACTGTGAATGACTAAGCTATTCTGAGTAATATGAACATTTAAATCAACTATGAAGGATTTATGAAGGAAAAAACCATTCACCTCCAAAGCAAAAACTATTATATATCAAATATATATCAAATGTTGTCTTTCTCTAATGCAGCATTGAAAGAGAGGAGACAAAAACTGAAAGTGTAACAAAATAAATAAAATAATTATAAGATCAAAAAAACTCTGGTAGGAGGAAATGAAGCAGGGAATTAATATTTTAGGAGAACAACACAAATAGTTATTGGTATATGCTGATAAATATAGTTATGTAAAATCAAAAGAATAATAAAATTTTACTTTTTTGTTTTAACTAGGAAGAAAACAAGCCAAGGATAATCTACAATCATTTAATCAATAAATTTCATAAATAGAGTCCACAAAGTTTTGTAAGCCATCATCCTGCAATTTAAATGATACTTGTATGTTCACTAAGGGAGAAGCTTCTTGTCATTTTCCAGTATCAACAAAGCCAAATGTTGCTATATTTTTTTCTGATCACAGTTCTTCAACAACAAATTAAAGGGATACCAACTCTATTGCTTACTTTCAGAAGCTGCTTCTAACCCTCCAAATACTATGACCAGATCTAGATGTAGCACAGGGAAATCTAGATGTTGGCTCAATATGAGCTTATTCCTACTATTTCTTCTCAGTGAGCATAACTCCCTTTTCCCAGGGCCTGACTTCTCAAAAGGGCAGATTTCTACCCCTCCTGAGGACTCACTCTATGCAGGATAATCTAGATCAGCAATTAAAGAATGTGAGGGAATCATCAGCCAAATGGCAGGGGCTGATCTCCAACACTACCCCTTTGCCCTATAGTAAATAAAGTAACTAAATGTCAATAACCTTTGAACCAGAGATTCTATTCCTAGGCTTATATCAATTTTCTTACACTTTATTCCTCAACATGTATTCTTTGGTACAGTGAGACTGAATTTGTGGATGTTCCACAAATAAGAAAATACATTTCTTGGCTCTGGGCATTTTTTCTGGCTGTCCTCCATTACTCTAATACTTTCTCTTCCACTCTGCCCACTGACCTTCCTGACTTCCTTTAAGTACCAATTAAAAACAACAACAACAACACCTTCTAAAAGAAGTCTTCTCTAAGTTCCACCACTTTCCCTCTTTTAATTATTTCCTATTATTTTTTGCTTCTGCCTATAGTGGAACTGTTCTTTCCTGTTCTTTGGTGAAAAAGGACTGGAGACGGAACCAGTTTATGAGATTCAAAAGGATGAAAAGAACCAATAATGTTTGCCAGGTACAACCCTGATTAGAGACCTCTGTGACCTGTTAGCAGAATGAATTGACCCAGTGAGGAGACTTTTGGTTTCCTGTAAACCTGAGAACACTAAACCCATCGATAGTTACAGGGAGTTAACAAATTCTGCTGATTCTCCCAATCTTTCAAAAGTCATAAGTTCATTCCATTTTTAATTTTCTTTCACCCAACAATGGAAATGTAAACTTTATGGGTCTTTTCATCTCTCTCTCAAAATTCAGGTTCCCAATAATCAATTACCTATATTACCCTATGCAGTCCCAAGTTTCTAGAGGAACCTACTAGAAACCCCCAAAATGCTATCAGATTGAGCTCCCATTTTGATATGTTCAATCCAATATGAGTCAATAAGCAATTAGTGTTAATTAACTTTTACTAAAGGAAATTTATTAAAAGATAAAGCAAGAACCAAAACTCCAAAACATTCCTTCTGCCTTCAATTATTTTTGTTCTCTACCACCTTGGTCCCTGGGAAGAATGGACTCATACTTATAGAGGTTGCTACAAAACATTCACTTCAAATCACTTGTGGATTTGGCACAGCCAATGAACAGTCCCTCCCCTGCTTACAGGAGACTTTATTGATCCATAATACCTGGCTTTAGAAGGTTTCCAATCAGGCTTACTGTAGTTACAGCTGCTGGCACCTTTTGCTCGCTCTTATGATCTTCTGAACCTGACATAGTTATTTTATCTCCAATTATCCTCCATCAAAGAATAGGAAAGAATATTTTCCAAAATGTCATAAAAGGGTGAAGCAACATAGCTACAAAATAGATTTCGGACCACATGGCATCCAGTTAAAGAGAATCCAAGTCTTCTCTCCTGTCCAGGGAAGCCATAATGGTTCTTGTCTCATTTGCTATAAGGAAGAGAATGATTAATATGTCCTGTCAGTGCCTTTGTAATATATACTGAGCTCTAGCTCAGCAATAATTGAAAAAAGCTTTTCTTCATTAGTGTTTTAGGCAGACAGGAAACAGTCACAGAATATTTGTTCATGCTCTGAATTAGAGGCAGGGCTTCATCATTATACACTTTTCGAAGTGAATTCCCCAAACATTCATGTAGGTTAATACCAGATAGAGCTCCCTTTGTATGTTCCCAGGCCTGGATCCTTCTTGATGAGTGTTCCTCCCCATCTTACATGTGTACTTTGCAAATCTTAAACACTCTATAAAAATGCTAGTTAATGTTATTATTATTAGACTGGAGTAGCTCTACACCTTGTTAGTTAATGGTAAAGAGACACTGTCTTTCTGTAAACCTACAGAAGGCAGGACATGAGCCAGTATGAGTTACAATAGCTATTGCAGTCCCTCAAGCGTGCCCTGGGTTACTTACTAAAGATACACATAACTTATATTTATGTTCCATTTGAATTCTTACTGGTTTGCCAAAAATTCTACGCAACATTCTGATTAAGAATTATTAACTGCTTGATTGTTCTATGATTTTTGTGTTTATTTTCTTGTCATATTTTGAATCTAATATACAATCTTTGCATGTAACAAATAATTGATAGATTCTGGACAACAGTGTCCAGAAGGGATTTATAAGGGATCATTTGGGAATGGTTTACTTCACATCAGTGCTTTTATGCTAAGACTTAAAGTCATTCCTTAAACAATAGTGTGATGGTAAATTTTTATAAATGTCTCTTTTTAAAAACGTGTACAAAACACACTTAAGGTTTAATCTACATGAATAACATTTTATTCATTAGTTTCATAAGTCTAGAAAAATCAACAAAGCAATAAAGTTTTGATTTTACATTTTTCTGAAAGGTAGATGCTATGATTGAAAAATATAATAAGGAGCGGGTTCAAGTTGGCTCCAGCTTGCCCTAAGCCTTAACCTTCCTTTTTTTTTCTCCCTTAACTGAGCTTAGGACTTTTCCCTATGTAGCTACCAGAAGCACTATATGGGAGAAAGAGCCAGTTATTTTCTTCTTCTTCTTTTTTTTATAGCTTTTTATTTACAAGGTATATCCATGGGTAATTTTACAGCATTGACAATTGCCAAACCTTTTGTTCCAATTTTTCCCCTCTTTCCCGGATGGCAGGTTGACCAATATGTTTTAAGTATGTTAAAGTATAAATTAAACACAATATAAGCAAAAATGTCCTAACAGTTATTTTGCTGTACAAAAAGAATGGGAGTTTGAAATAGTGTACTATTAGCTTGTGAAGGAAATCAAAAATGCAGGAGGACAAAAATAAAGGGATTGGGAATTCTATAATGGTTCATAGTCATCTCCCAGAATTCTTTCACTGGGTGTAGCTGGTTCAATTCATTCCTGCTCTATTGGAGCTGCTTTGGTTCATCTCATTGCTGAAGATGGCCAGGTCCGTCAGAATTGATCATCATAAAGTATTATTGTTGAAGTATATAATGATCTCCTGGTCCTACTCATTTTTTTTTTTTTTTTGAGCATTATTTTTTATTTTATTTTATTTAATAGCCTTTTATTTACAGGATATATACATGGGTAACTTTACAGCATTAACAATTGCCAAACCTCTTATTCCAATTTTTCACCTCTTACCCCCCCCACCCCCTCCCCTAGATGGCAGGATGACCAGTAGATGTTAAATATATTAAAATATAAATTAGATACACAATAAGTATACATGACCAAAACGTTATTTTGCTGTACAAAAAGAATCAGACTCTGAAATATTGTACAATTAGCTTGTGAAGGAAATCAAAAATGCAGGTGTGCATAAATATAGGGATTGGGAATTCAATGTAATGGTTTTTAGTCATCTCCCAGAGTTCTTTTTCTGGGCATAGCTAGTTCAGTTCATTACTGCTCCATTAGAAATGATTTGGTTGATTTCGTTGCTGATGGCCTGGTCCATCAGAACTGGTCATCATATAGTATTGTTGTTGAAGTATATAATGATCTCCTGGTCCTACTCATTTCACTCAGCATCAGTTCATGTAAGTCTCTCCAGAGCCAGCTATTTTCAAAGGTATAAATACTTTTCATATATTTTTATAATTTTTCTCTCTTATTTATTGTTGGACTTAATGTTTTTCCTTTTTTTTCCCTACTGTCAATGTACCTGTCTCTACAACATCTCAACTTTTCCATTTGATTTACTGCATAAAAGACTGAGAAACCAGATTACCAAGGTTGTTTTAACTAACTGGGTAAGTCATTTCCCCTCTGTCAGACTAGCATTCTGGAGATGGTGACAGTCCTCTAGAAATCTCATGATACTCTAGTGGTAGCTGAAACTACTGTGAAGTCTATGAAATAGAACAGAATAATAGACCTGTTTACAAGTACATTTTTAAAATTAAGGTTGGATCTATGTAAGCATCAAGGTAAAATGAAAGAAGGAATATTCCCTGTAATGCAATTGAAAGATCCTAGGGTTTTTCAATGTAAATAGGGCTTATGTTTTTGGAAGTCTAGCTTTTTTCTGCATGAGACACCAAAACTCTAATTTGAAATTTGATTGGCTTGAAGACTGACTAACATTGTTGGCACAGCTTCCTATTCTCGAGCATAAAAGTAGTTTCACCTACATTTTTAGAGGCTTCTGACAGTGGACCAACAGCATGACTAACATCAAGTTGCACTTAGCTAAAATAATTCATCATTTAATTTGCTTATAAAAATATCCTTCCCTGGTATAGCTAAATAAACTTCCTTCTTGGTATTTTATTTTTATCCAATTAGATATAAAAAACAATTTTAAATATTGATTTTTTAAAAATCTTTGGGTTCCAAGTTTTTTCTCCTTCTTTCCTCCCCACCCTTCTTTCTGAGAAGGCAAGCAATTTGATATAGGCCATACATGTGCAGTCATGTAAAACACACCTCCACATGAGTCACGTAGTAAAAGAAAATACAGAGCAAAAAGAACAAGAAAAACAAAGACTGTTTTTAAAAAGTATGTTTTGATCTGCACTAAGATTCCATCAATTCTTTCTCTACAGGTGGTTAGAGTTTTTCTTCATAAGTTTTTCAGAATTGTATTGCTGAGAATAGTTATCATTTACAGTTGATCATCACATAATATTGATGTCACTGTGTACAATATTCTTAAAGTTTTGATCATTTCACATTGCATTTGTTCATGTAAAGTCTTTCCAGATTTTTCTGAGAGCACCCTGCTCATCATTTCTTATAGCACAATAGTATTCTGTCACATTTACTATAAATTGTAAAGTCACTTCCCCAAGTAATGGGATCCCTTGAACTTCTAATTCTTAGCCACTACAAAAAGAGTTGCTATAAATATTTTTGTAAATATAAGTTTATCTTTTTTGGGATATAAACCCAGTAACAGAATTACTGGATAAAAGGGTACATATAGTTTGTTAGCCTTTTGGATATAATTCCAAATTACTCTAAAGAATGGTTATATCAGTTCACAACAGTGTGTTAGTATTTCATTTTCCCTCATTCTCTCCAACATTTGTTGTTTTCCTTTTCTGTTATATTTACCAATCCGAAAGGTATGGATGGTACTTCAGAGTTGTTTTATTTTGAATTTCTTTCCTCAATAATGATTTAAAGCATTTAAAAATATGACTATAAATAGCTTTGAATACTTCATCTGAAAACTGCTTGCTCATATCCTTTGCTTATCATTTTAGGAATGGTTTGTATTCTTATAAATTTGGCTTTGCATTTAGAATTTTGATTTTGTTGTCTTTTTTCTGAGTTTGTGTTTTGATCTTCCCTGTCACCATAGTAACTTTCAATACTCAAGTTCTATTTTGTTGTTTGCTCATTTTTTCCAAGCTAAATCTTGACTTTTGACTTGACATTAAAGTGGGACTCTATTCCTGGAGTAAAGGAGGCACTGTTCAGGTTTTCTTGTACAACTGTTTTCAGAGCCAGTTTGGAGGTGGGTGGGGTGATAAACTTTCCGTTCTTCCAAGGTAGTATAATCTTTGCTCTGGTCTGTGAACAATCTCAAGCACTTTTTTTCTTTTCTTTTTTTAAATGAAGAAATGTTTATTCTTTTTTTTCCCTTTAGGGATTGTGGGTAAAAATTCCTCAGTCAATCTTGATGGAATTCTAGACTGGCTAACTAATTTTTTTTAAATTTTTTAAAGCTTTTTATTTTCAAAACATATTCACGGATAATTTGACAGCATTGACTTTTACATTGCCTTGTATTTCAGATTTTCTCCTCCTTCCCCCATCTCCTCCCCTAGATAGCAAGCAATCTAATATATGTTAAACATGTTAAAATATATGTTAAATCCAATATGTATAAACATATTTATATAATTCTCTTGCTGCACAAGAATAACCGATCAAAAAAAAGGAAAGTAAATGAGTAAGAAAACAAAATGTAAGCAAACAACAACAAAAGAGTGAAAAAGTCATGTTGTGATCTACATTCATTTCCCACAGTCCTCTCTCTGGATGTAAATGGCTCTCTTCATCACAAGATTATTGGAACTGGCATCAATCATCTCATTATTGGAAAGTCACTTTCATCAGAATTAATCGTTGTATAATATTGATGTTGCCATGTACAATGATCTCCTGATTCTGCTCATTTCACTTAGCATCAGTTCATGTAAGTCTCTCCAGCCTCTCTGAAATCATGCTGTTAGTCATTTCTTACAGAACAATAGTATTCCAAAACATTCATATTCCATAACGTCTTCAGCTATTCCCCAATTGATGGGAATTCCACTCAGTTTCCAGTTTCTTGCCAGTATAAAAAAGGGCTGGCACAAATATTTTTGCACATGTGGGTCCCCTTCCTTTAAGATTTCTCTGGGATATAGGCCCAATAGAAACATTGTTGGGTCAAAGGGTATGCACAGTTTGATAGTCCTTTGGGCATAGTTCCATTATTACTCTCCAGAACAGTTGGATCTGTTCACAACCACCAACAATGTATCAGTGTCCCAATTTTCCCACATTCCCTCCAACATTCATCATTATCTTTTCCTGTCATCTAAGTC
Organism: Sarcophilus harrisii; assembly: GCF_902635505.1. Lineage (NCBI taxonomy): Eukaryota > Metazoa > Chordata > Mammalia > Dasyuromorphia > Dasyuridae > Sarcophilus > Sarcophilus harrisii. The sequence continues at coordinate 246,314,205 of NC_045426.1, forward strand.
AATCTGAAAGATGTGTAGTGGTATCTCAGAGTTGTTTTAATTTGTTTTTCTCTGAACAATAGTGATTTAGAGCACCTTTTCATATTACTGGAAATGGTTTTAATTTCATCATCTGAAAATTGTCTATTCATATCCTTTGACCATTTATTAGTTGGAGAATGATCAAGCACTCTTTTCTACACTGGAATTGTGACCAGGGTCCCTACTCCTCTTAGGCTGCAAGTTTTGGTAAATACCTCCTCACCCTGGGACTTTGACCCAAGACAACAACTTGTCACAAATGGGCAATGCAACAGAGTTCTGCATCCAGTGCCAGGTAAGGGTTCCCTGTAATCCTCTGTTCAACTCTCTTACTGTCTCTGGGCTAAGAACTCTGGAAGCCACAGCTGCTGATTCAGTTGCCTCTAAGCCCTGGTATTATCTAGGTAGGGCCTTGCTTGTGCTGGATTGTGCTGTCCTTGTGTTCTACCTGGTGGGGACTTGTGAAACTGGAATATTGTTTCACCCCATTTAATTTTGTTTTTTTTGCTAAGGCGATTAGGATTAAGTGACTTGCCCAGGGTCACATAGCTAGGAAGTGCTAAGTGTCTGAGGCCAAATTTGAACTCAGATCCAGGGTTGATGCTCTATCCACTGCACCACCTAGCTGCCCCATTTCACCCTATTATTTTGTTGGGTTTTCTACTCCAGAATTAATTTTGAAGTGGGATTTTAAAGCTCTTCCGGGGGGTGGGGGGTGGGGAGGGTGGATTTGGGAGAGCTCAGGTGAATTCCTGCCTTTTATCTGTCATCATGACTCCACTCCTTACTGGTTCCATAAACTTCCTTTAATTAACTGTTCAAGAGCCTATGAGTATTTCATTTCATTTCAGTTTTAGACTTATTAAAATATCAGGAAATTGGCATGAATTGGAATTAACCCATAATATACCAATAGCAAGTTAATTTTATTTTAATGAAAAAATCTTTATTATTAATTAATGTAAAGTTAAATCAAGATTATTATGTCAACATATTAATTAGGCAAAAACATATTACCTATGAAAAAGTTACTAGAATCATTATATCTATTACCAGAGCTCCTAATACAACTTATCAGCTAGCCAATATTTCAATAAACTTTCCCAGACTCAAGTTTATAAAATTACAATCTTTTCATATGTCTTTTTAAATTGCTTTGGGTATTTATAAGTCAAAATGACTTATTCATTCAAAATTGTTTTTAAAACAACATTGCTATTGCTATATACTGTGTTCTTGTTTCTGCACATTTTACTCTTCATCATTTCATGCAAATTCTATCCATGTTCTTCTAAGCTACTCAAGTTTATAATTTCTCAAAGCACAGTAGTATTCCATCACAATCATATACTCCAATTTGTCCAGCCATTTCCCAGTTGATGAATATCCCTACAATTTCCAGTTCTTTGCTACCCCAACATATAGTTTTTACGATGTAGGAAAACAATAAAGTTGTGTATGCCTCTTGGGTATAATAAATATTTTAGAAAGAAGGATAATGAAAGACAAATCAAGACCAGCTTTTTACATGATGATTCTAACTTGTTTCTGTTAAAAACAAAAACAAAAAGACTGATTAAACACCAGGGGTTATAGCTATAGCAAAGAAAATGAAAATCAATCAAAAATAAGTCTGCTTTTCCCAGGTTTTATTATGAATAGTAAATATGCAATAAATATGACTTTAAGAAGCAACACAATGGATTCACTCTCAAGCAGTACTTGGACTCCCTTCCAAGTAAAATAGAAGCATAGATGCTATTGAACTCTTCTGATTTATCAAAGGAATGTGCAAGAGGTGTCTTATTTGTTATAAATGGGAAACCATTTCCTCCCAAGAGAATAAAGTGTATTTCTCTTTATGTATACACTATTTTTATTATATAGATACCATGTATCAAATCGTGAGAGGGGAGAAGTTATTTATTTTATTTATAGTTATTGAAAATAGAGCAAAAAAAGAAAAGAAAAAGAAACCTATGAGGATCATAAACTACAGATCAGTGATCCTGACTTTGATTCTCTATACTGCAAATTTCTAGAACTTCATTAAAAGGATAGTTAGTGAACTTTAGAAAAAGAAATACCACAATGAACCAGCATGGCTTCCTTAAAAACAGTTCATGTGAGGACAATGTCATTGCCTTTTTTAACAGGTTATTAAGATATTAAGATTGTAGAAATACTTTGTTATATTTTAGCAAAGTACCCCAAGAATGTCACATAATGTCTGAGATATGTGAGCTACATGACAATACAAATTGATTCAGAACCAGTTGACTGCTGAACCAAAGAGTAACCACTAATGATTCAATGTCAACTTGGAAAAAGATCTTTAGTTGAGTTCCTAGTAGTTGGCCTTATGCTTTTTAACTTTTTTTTAATCAATAGCTTAAAAAAGGTGTAAGGAAGATGATTGTCAAATTTGAAAGATGACAAAAAAACCTAATAGGAATACATAGTTAATAAAATAGATGATGGATTAAAAAAGATTATGACAGGCTAGAACATTGGATTTAATCTTTCTAAGAAGATTAAATTAAACAGAATATGTGTAAAGTCTTATATTTGGATCCAAAAAACATATTTACAAGTACAAGGTTGACCAACTATGACTAAATAGGAGTTTATCAGAAAAAGGTTGGCAGGTAATTGTTTATAGTAAATGTTGGAGCAAGATTCTGGGAAGATGACAAAGTAAGTCAGTAAATTTCAAGCTCTCCAGATATCCTGCACAAATAGAACAAATTTGCACCTCAGAGTGAACATAGGCTGGTGAAAAATCAAGAAGAGTTAGGACAGAACAGGGGTCCTCCAGGGATAGCCCATGAAGATCCAAAGAAAGACCCCCATGTGAAGTATAAAAATTTCTAAACTAGTTTTACCCAAACACCAAGTGGGGAACCCTGGGGTTAGCACAAAAACTTTCACCTCCAGTACAGCTTACAGAACTTCTGTTGGGGGTCTGAGTCTGGGAAGACTGAGGGAACCCAAGAAATAACAAAACAGGATATAAAGAATTTAAAAAATGGAACAGAATGTGAAACATAAGTAAAACAACACATCTGAAGAACAGAACAAGAAGAGAAAATATAAATAAAAGAATATTGAACTACCTGAAAGCTTGAACTTGAAAGAACCTTGACACAATAATGCAAGAAATAATCTAAGAAAATTGTCCTGGAGTGAGAGAACAGAAGGGGAGAATAGAAATAGAAAAAAATCCATTGATCATGACCTCAAGGAGATCCTTTGTGGAAAATCCATAGGAATATTACTGCCAAATTACTCCCAGATCTTTTGCAAGAAACAAGAAAAAAAAAATTCAAATATGCTAGAGTTACAATTAGAAATGTACAGGACTTAGCAGCAGACAAAATAAAAGACTCCAGATCCTGAAATCACATAAAACTGCAATCAAAAGAACTAGGCTTCTGGCCAAAAATAGTATATTCAGCAAAATTATCCACAATGTTGAATGGAAAAAAAAAAGGGACATTCAGTGAACTCACAGATTTTTCAGGGTTTTGTTTCAACCAAACTCAAGCAAGCTCAATAGAAAATTTAACACACAAGAGCCAATATCCAAGATTAATTTCAAGGAGTTTAACATGAACAAATTATTTATGTTTTCACATTTAAAATCAGCATCAGTAATTGGGGAGATCAAAAGAGATTTAGTTTGTGGCAGCCTTGTTTATAGTGGCTAAAAACTGGAAAATGAATGGATGCCCATCAATTGGAGAATGGTTGGGTAAATTGTGATATATGTTAGGGAATATTATTGTTCTGTAAGAAATAACCAGCAGGATGAATACAGAGAGGCTTGGAGAGACTTGCATGAACTGATGCTAAGTAAATGAGCAGAACCAGGAGATCATTATATAGTTCAACAATGATACTGTATGAGGACGTCTTCTGATGGAAGTGGATTTCTTCCACAAAAAGATCTAATTCAGTTCGAATTGATTAATGATGGACAGAAGCAGCTATATGCAAAGAAAGAACACTGCATTTTTGTTTTTCTTCCCTTGTTATTTATACCTTGTAAATCCAATTCTTCCTGTACAACAAGAGAACTGTTCGGTTCTGCACACATATATTGTATCTAGGATATACTGTAACCTATTTAACATGTATAGGACTGCTTGCCATCTGGGGGAGGGGATGAAACTGGGGAGGGGGTGGAAGGAGGGAGGGGAAAAGTCGGAACAGAAGTGAGTGCAAGAGATGTTGTAAAAAATTGCCCAGGCATGGGTTCTGTCAATAAAAAGTTATAATAATGAAGAAAAAAAAAAAGATTTATACAAATGAGGTGCAGAGGAAGAATTGACATAGAAGCATTAGAGAAGGGAGGACTCATAGTTCTGAAAATCTACTCATGCTGGGAATGGGTTAAATAGGTAACACTACATATATACCATGAAGGATATAGCACCCTCCAAAATCTACAAATAAGGAGGGGGGATGGATGGAGAAGGAAGCAAAGGGTAGAAGAAGAAAAGGGAGGAATCCATGGAGAGGGGGAGGTTAAGCTTAACTTAACGTGCTATTGCACGTTAAGTTAAGGAGCAGAATTTAAACAGAAGACTAAGCAAGTATAGGAAAGAAGAGATATACACAAAATACTACACTTAGGAGCAGGAGTAGAATTTATTAGGGAAAAAAAGTACAGATAGTAATCACTGATTTTTGACAAAGTCAAAGATTCAATCAAGAGAGAAATCACTGATATTGTTTTAGATGCATGTTTACATATGGTCGAATGCATGTATATGTGTGAGTGTGTGTGAGTATGCGTGGTTCAGACACCATTTAATTAAAAAAAAAGCTGGAGAGATCTCTAGAAGCAAAGCAAAGTTTATCATCAGTTCTGGGGAGAATCTGGAGTCCTACCTGTGGAGCAGATAATCCAGATAATTGAAGGGAGGAGGCACTGTAGGGGGCAGGATCAACACTTTTAATCCCTAACATAAATACCACCTCCCATCACTGATCCTCCTCCTTATTGGCTGAGGATCTTACATTCTAAATGCGAGGACTACCCAAGAAATTGAACTTGACCAATAAGTACATAGTTGCCCATATTTAACCTAAACAGAAAGACACTAATGTCATAGGAGGATATCTTGACTTAATGCTTAAAGTCCTTCAGGCCTACTCAAACTCTGAAATAGATGAAACCTTACTTGATTTTCACAACTGTCTTGAAAGATCTCACCTCATCTCATTAAAGTATATGTAAATATGTATGTATGTTGCTTTATGTGTGTATATATTATATATGTGTGGGTCTATGGATGAGTATGAATGTGTATATGCATGTGTGTGTGTGTACATATCTATTAAATATATCTCTGCTTAACTATGGCCAGCTGGAGGTAATTGAGGATAAAAGGGGAAGAAAAGAATAAAGTAAAAAAAAGTGCTTAACAGAGAACAAAAGATCAAGCTATTAGGAAACAAAGAAAAGATGGACACTCACGAATATAATTTCTTCTACTATTACATGTCCTTTCTAAAACTGAAAATTTATTGTTACATATTTTGAATTCTCCCCCTGATGTTCTGCTGGGCACATGACAATGTCCTGTATTGTTTTATTTTCCTTTTCTGTCTTTTTTTTTCTATTCTATTTTTTTTTAATTAACAGAAAAATTTTAAAAATAGCATATGTAATATTAATTAATTGGAATTAATATTCCAATGTAATATGGACATATTAATTTCCATAGCAATGTCATACATTCCAGTACTGTCCTTACATTCCTACTTTAAAATAAAGTCCTTTAGGCTGAGCTGAATCACACCCTAACTCCCCACCCTAAGACTTTGTCTAGTAAAGGAACCCAACACAAGTTGGATCTAAGCCTTTAAAGATCTTACCCACTCTTCCACTGAGATTGATGACATAAAGGGCAAAGCAGCCAGAATGAATGGCCTGGTCTTGCTATCTCATACATAGAATTGAATGGGACTGATTGGATGAAGTATTTCTCAGTATTGAGTCACATGATCCCTGTTCCCAAAGCTGGGACCCTGGGGAGGTCATAGGATCTCTGGGGGGATGAACTTTGAACCCTAGGATAGGAAGTTGTGGGAACTGATATGGCAAGTGAAGACCCTGGATAAGTCACTTAACCCTAATTGCCTCAGCAAAAAAAAAAAAAAAAGAAAAAAGAAAAGAAAAGAAAAGAAAAAGAAATTAATATCAAGCCAAACTACAAATATATCATTATAGGACATATATCATTATAGGAGCCCACTTAATGGATATAGTAATTGTTGGGTCATGATAATTTTGTCAGTGTAAGGAATTTGACAAGGAATTACAAGATAATCCTGTCAATGCTCCTCCTGGCTTATTTCTGGGAGGAACTGTGGAAATTCAATTAGGTAAGGCCCGTTTCAACAAAGACCCACTCAAATTCCACTTAAATTTTACAAATTTACAAATTCTTCTGTCAAGCCTTTCCTAATGGCCCACCTGGGCTGCAAGCACAGACAAGGCCTTTTGCTGGGGTCTCATTCACTCCATCAATACTACCTCCTAAAAGTATAAAGAACTTGTCTTGGATCTCTTGGTTGGGAAATCCATTGTGCTCTATACTCATGGGACATCTTCCTGGGTGGCCATTTTGCTACCCTGTTATTTCAATTAAAGATAATTTATTCCTCATCTCAGGGCTTTGATTTATTTTAGGCCTCAACTGATTGTAGGAGTTCTAGTTGACCACAATATTAAATCCAACAAAAAATTGGATCAGAATAGAGAGACTTAGTACACACATGATAATTTAGTTATGATGACTCCTGTCATAACAATCTTCTAAATAGTAGATAAGCATGATGTGTACAGATAAGCAATGCCTAGTTCCAACACCAGGTGATAAGATTTAGAAGAGCAATTAGCACCAAATGCTTCAGTCAAGTGAAGAATTCACAACAGCCATTCTCTTTGGCAAAAGGTAAGTTAATTTGGGAAAAGATATTAAAGAGAAAATGAAGAGATAAAAAGACATCAGAAATGGTAAATATGAAATAGAGTTGGGAGAGCATATAACAAGAAACTATGGGAAAAAGTTCCCTAGTGAAACTCACAATTAACCAGGAGAATGGGAACAATCCATGTGGTTGGAGTATGGTCTTAGGGGGCAGGCTAAAGCCATGGAATGGAATGCCACAGAAACTGAGCAAGACAGATTAGAGACCGATTTAATCGTTTATTAAATGGAGAGAAATACTGGGACCAAATGGATTCATGGTTGGTCCCAGGACTGGATGAGACTATCATCTCAAAGAATCCAGCATTAAGTAATGGGGGAGGTACCTGGATAAGGGTAACCTAATGGGGAGAGGCACCTAGGATGACACAATGGAGGGAGGTACTGGAGAGGTTACTGATATTCTAATGATGTCTAAAATGGATAGACCTTTATCCTGCCAAACATTAAGAAGGAATGACAATAGTCTAAAGATATAAAACCTTTATCTCATCAACATTAAGAGGGAAAGGTCATAACCTGAGGCAGAATAACTAAATAGGACAATGGAGAAACTGGGTCAGTACATTAAAAGGGAACTGTGGCATAAGAAGAATATAGCACCCTAAAAGAGTTAGCTAGAAGGAGAAAGACACTACAAGGCAAATTGCTATGGCCAGCTATTACCTCCAAAGGGATTCAGGAAAGATGGTGTTGGCTGACATTAGTCCAATTTCTGACTGGATACAGCAAGGTGGGGCTACACAGGACTTCACAGACTTATGAGATTAAACTGATCCCCATCAATGCCCTTCCCTGCTTGCCTCAGGGAGTAATTTTATCAGTACTTCAGCCTTTCTCTGCCAACCTCATCTAGTTACTCAGGACCTCATCAAGTAGGTAGAGTCAACAAAATTAACGTCAAGGTGAGGAAATAACAAATTTCAGTTCAATCTTTTGTTTTTCAAAGCTTAGATTTTCAAACAGTTTCCCATTTACCTTTTAAGTTCTATTTCTTTCCAAAGGAAATTAAGTTGCATTTACTTGAAAACACTGACCCCTCCCCCCAAAAGCTTAAGGGCAGGAGCAACTTTTATACCCCCAACCTCTAGAAATATTTTGCATTTGGTAGGTATTAATAAAATTGAGATGAATGTAGAAAACCAGTAACCAGGAAGCTAAGTTTAAAAGCATGAAAGCACAGGCTATTTAGGCAAGAATAAGACTTCAGGGTTCTTAAGACTAGGGACAAAGAATATACAGCAGGACAAGAGATGGACTAGGAAAGACTTCTGAATGCATAATACTGTCTATTCTTTCATGAAAAGAGTGAGGTCTGCCAAGTTCTTTCAGTTTTAGTTCCAGGCTTTCTGGAAAAAATACACAGTAGTTCTTGGTTCATCCATGAATTGAGGAAAAGTCTTAGATGCCCTCCCTCCCTTTCCTTCCAAGCAGGTAGATGGTGCCTCAATAGAAAAGCTTTGAACTAGGCCTAGTGGAAGACCTGAGTTTAAATTTGGCCTAATAGCTATATGACTCTGGGCAAATCACTTAATCTCTGTTGACCTCAGTTTTCTCAGCTGTAAAATGGAGATAATAATAGCACCTTCTTCACAAAATTGCTGTGAAAATCAAATAAAGTTATACTTGTAAAAAGCTATAGCACAACATATTTAACCTATATTGGATTACTTGCTGTTTAGGGGAAGGGATGTGAGAATTAAGGGGAGAGAAAAATTTAGATCATAAGGTTTTGCAAGGGTGAATGCTGAAAACTATTTTTGCATGTATTTAGAAAATAAAAAATTATTATTAAAAAAGAAGAAACAGCAGCAGTTATAGCATAGAAACCAGAAGACTTTAGAATCATTGACAGACAAGATTGTTAGAACAATAGCATCCTAAAGTTAGAGAGTCTCAGGATCACTAATATGTCTTCCCTAAGTTTAAGGGAAGAAATATTACTATATTCCTAGGCCAGAAGAGTTTTATAATCATTGACAGAACAATAGCATTCTTATATCAAAGGGCCTTAAGTTCACAGATTCCAAAGCCAGAAGATTTATAATCACTGACACATTGTTAGAACAGAAGCCCCCTAAAGTCAGAGGCCCTTAAAATTATTGCTGTTTCCCCTAGAAGCAATATTACATCACTCCCACCCTCTGAAAAAAAATTATATACTTTTAAATTTTATCTCAGTATCAGCATTTTCTCCATCATTTTCTCAAGTAGAGATAATCAATAAAACAATAAATCTGTAGCATTTGTTTACTTTTAAAGTATAAACGTTGGCATCGATAATTTAACAATGGTTCTCAAAAAACTAGTCAGATCAAGCTCCAAAGTACCAAGAGCTAAAGATTTAAATTCCCAGACCCAATCCACTTTCTCAATTTGAGAAGCAGGAAAAGGTACAGACACATCTAAGACCACATTCCTCTCTTTTCTGTTTAAAAGGTCCTTCTTTATAACTTTATCACAGTGAAAAATGTTCTGTAATTTATACACAAAGATTCTGGTGGGTATACAAAATAGCTTACAGAAGTAAACATATTAAAAAATTCACATAATTAATAGTTATTACATATTGATATTATGACTGCAAATCACTATAGACAAACAATAAATACAATGTATTATAGTATGTAATTACAATATATTAGGCAATATAAAATTTATAAACCCCAAATGTGTAATCTATGCAGAGCATAGTAAGAAAAATATCAAAATGCATATCAAGGAAGTACATTACCATCAGTATATGCAAAGCACTGCATACATAGATATATATCAACATTATATTCATATCATGAAGCATAATATAAAAGTTTATTGCAAAATGAAATATCATGGAAAATATATCTATCCATCTATAGTTCAGTTAAATATAAAACTCATTTTATATATACTCCATTATTGGGCATCAGATAGCCAACCCCTTGAGAAATCACTTTTCTTGCTTTTGTTTTTTTATTTTGTTTTGTTTTCTTTTCCTGAAGCATCATAAGCAAGCTCAGTCACCAGCAAAACAAACCTGACATTTTTATGATGTCCTGAGTTTCTGTATGGGCTATGTTTACTGTTAAAAATACAGAACCTTTTGTTTTCAGTCAAAATTCTGAGCTTCTGAATGATTATCAATACTAGCTGTGATTATTTAGCAATATCTGCATTTTCCATTGCCCTGCAGTACTTGTGGATGATGTTATCAATCCCAGGTGTCCATCCTTAGACACCCCAGCATGTACCTTTCCATGGCACTTCATATGATCTTCAAATTCAATTCTTTTAAGACTATAGTAGTCTATGAGTTGTAGCCAGGGATGTGATTGAACCAGTTTATACTACCTCAGGAGAGTTAAATTTTCAGTATGAAATACTGAGATAGTGGCAAATGCTACAGATCAGGACTTGATTTATTCTTTTGTTGATTCTCTAGTTTTAATAAAATGGAGGACATGTTAATAATACAAATTAAACTTGAAAAATTAACTGGAGTAGAAGGATAAAAAGAATCTAGGTAAAGAAAGGCCTTCATGATCTGAACAGATATTCTCTCGGACCAAAAAAACTCAGTTGAATTCTCCTGATCCCTCTGTGAATATCAAACCCAATTCTGTCTTCATTGGAATCATCATCTTCTGAGCTCTTATTTAGTTGTGTTAGACTTTTTGATAGGTAAACAGGAAATCCTTTTAGATAACTCATTATTTATTACCTGCTCACCAAATTCAAATAAACAATAGATAGTAAGTATGGTATTCATGATGCAATAGATAGTATTTACTTGATTATGATGTCTTTGTAGAACCCTAATTCCCTGAGACTATTTTATAAACACATAAGTTTATAAACAGGTTCTCAATTCCTTTTGTCCCTAACTTTATTCTTCATTTTCTGTAGATATCAACTTCTGTTGAACCTTCCAAATTCCCATTCAAACTTTGAGTGCACCTGAATAGACATTTATTGCATAATAGTAGCAGAAAATAACTCTAGTACTCTTCTTGCTGCTCCCATTGGTGATATTCTTATACATAACTTCTAATGCCCTGTTCTTCTCCAAATGGAATGTTTCTATCAATTCTCTTTTATAGCAGGCTTTTTATGAACCCTGACATTCTAAAATAGATGATCAGTAGTGGTCTTTTGTAACTGGATGTAACTAAAGTAAAATTTTTCTGTAATAGGGTCATTCCTCTTAGTTTTTTTTTTTGGTTTTTTTTAATATCCTTGTGTGTTTTTTAGCTCTAGCAATTTCCCATAATTCATTAGTTTCTCCTGCAAGATATAGTTGGCATTATTGAAGGTGTTCATGGTTTGCTTTACTTCTGCCCACACAGGCCTGTATGAATTTGTTTGCTTCCTGATATCTTACTGTTCCTTACTTTATCTTGAGTAAATTGCCCACTAAGCATGGCACAAGAACATTTCTCATTCTATCTTTGAAAAACATCAAGAAACTTAACACATATTTGGTACACAGCCCTGATCACCGCCTATTTTTCCCATCTAATTTCTTTTGCTTTTATCCTTGTCTTTTTTTGTACTTTTAGAAAGAAATAATGGTTTCCCAATTATTTTCTTATTGGCTGCCCTTAATTGCTATATATTTTTTTAACCTTTCTGGGGTATTTGCAAAGCAATTAAATTTAGTCTTTTTTTTTTTTTTTTTTTTAGAAATGCTTCAACTGCCTCTTTAAAAAAAAAAAAAAGTCCATTTAAAAAAATTAAGGTTAGATTCAAGTTTGCAGAATTCATCACCTTGGGTTGTCTCTTGAGCTCTTTTTGCTCTTTGGTGAATTATTCCATTCCCTTTTGTGTTTCTGGTTGATATAAAATATATCATACAAACGATCATTTTTGTATATTCAAAGACCTCTCTAGAGGCCATCTTTCTTTTGGTTATTAATATCTTTCCTATTGTTTTATATGTTTATACTTAGGGTTTTTAGTTGAGTTTTCTTCCTCCTAAGTGCTAAATTTGTGTTTTTCTTATAGTTCTATTGTTCACTTTCTTTCTCCTTTCCCTTTGATGGTATTTTCTCTGGGACCTGGATCTCAAAGTTTCAACCTCTTCCTATACTAGGCAAATTATATTCCACTGACTTTAGTCTATGCCCAAGTGATTTCTGTGGAGGGGCAACAGAACGGACCCCAGATGTATGCTGGTCTATTTGCTGCGACTTAGTGATGAGAAATTTATATACACATATCCTACTCCTGTTTCTTACATTTCTCAATTCTCTGGCACCACATTACTCTCAAAGCCCAAGCAAGCTACTGATTACTGGCTTTCTGAGGAACTTGGGAAGGGGAAGGGGTAATTGAGTTCTTTTGCAAGTCAGTGGGTTGACCTGTGCAACCCTGCCTAAGTCTGATAGGGTTGGATAGTTCTGGATAAGGTTAGAGATTAATTACCCTTCTCTGCTGTTACTTCATTGAATTGTTTCTTTATTGTGGATTTTGGAATCCTAGACTATGGAGATAGCTAAAATGGCATAATCTCTCCCAGTTTTGGAGAGGTAATGAGGAGTATAGAAAATGTAGTCCTCCATCTCATGTTCACATGAACCTGAAGTTCTAATAACTGAATTTCAACAAAATTGGTTCCTATGCTATTTTTATGGTTTTTTATTTAAATATTATTTATTTTAATTTACATTAATTTATTTATTTAAAAGCATTATATCAAGAAAAGGTCAATAGATTTCACCAAATTGCAAATGGAGTTCATGACCAAGAAAAGGTTAAGAGCCACTGAACAATAATAGCATCTCACAATATGTCTCAAGATCCTAATTGCTTAAAGAAGCACTCTATTATCCAGTAATTCCCTGGGTAGGTGTTCTCTCATAGTATACTAATGTTCATTTATTATTATTAAACTATTTTCAATTGTCATTTATTTGTTCTGCCTGTAATGTTAAAGATCACTTTTAATGGGGTGATCAGTTCCTCCATTTGTCCTATTTCGTATTCTGCCTTAAGGTTATGACCATCCCCTCTTAATGGTTGAGATAAAGGTGTTATAGAAATTCCTTAATGTCATTAGAATATCAGTAACCTCCATCTTTGAGGCTATCCCCACCTAGGTATCTGCATTATGTCATTGTTAATGTTATTCCATAAAAGGCCTACTGTCCCGATACTCCTTTGAGATGATAGTCTCCTCTAGCCCTGGGATCCATTGGTCCCAGTATTTCTCTCCATTTAATAAATTATTGAATTGGTCTCTAATCTCTTGTCTTGCTCAGTTTCTTTTAACATTACACTGCCTTCCACATTCTCTTTCCATTGAAAGAAAGAGGACAAACAAAAGCAAAACTCTTGTAACAAATAAACCTAGTAAAACAAAACAAATTCTCGTATGCAAATTTTTTTCCTTTTCTGCCTACACACACATACACACACACACACACACACACACACACTAATATTTCAGTGCTATACATGGTCCCATAGCCTATAAGCCCTGAAACCATGGAGGCTGAGGTGGGTGGGTCTCTTGACTTCAAGAGTTCTGAATTTCAGTGTGCTAAAACTAATTATATGTCTGTACTAAGTCCTGCACCAATATGATGAGTCCACGGAAAAAGAGGACCACCAGGATACCTAGGGAGGAATGAACCAGCCCAAATAAAAAATGCAGCAGAATAAAAGCTTCCATACTATTCAGTAGCGAGATTGGGCCCAAGAATGACTGCTGCATTTCTAGTATGGGCAAAATAGAGAAACCCAATCTCCAACTTCTCACCAATTGTTTTACTCATTTTTTTTTTTTTTACCTATTCCTACAGACAACTTAAAAGCACTAATAAAATACCACACTCTCTACTTGAACATGTTAAAACAAGGTTAGAAGCTTGCAAATTATCTCACTTTTTACCTAGTTTTTTTTTTAAGGATAATAAAATTTAAAAGCTCACAATAACTTACTTTATGTCATTCATATATCTTCTCACCCCACACAAATAACGTTCTTTGACAACTCTCTACTTAAAATACTTGCTCTAAAATCAATTAGTTTTTTGTTCTGTTATCTTTATAAAACCTATATACCAAAAAGTATTAATTATCAACAAAATTTAACCTTTGGAATTAAAAAATATGTGTGTAATTAGTTTAAAGCTCTCAGTAGTTATCTCTAACAACTAATTCTTTTATAATATAATGACATTTAGGGGAGAGGATTCTGGGAAGATGGAGGAGATTAGAAAACTTTCAGCTCTCCAAATTTCCTCCACAAACAGGCAGAACGTTGCCTCAGAGGGAATGTAAAACAGAAGAAATAAACTAGAGTTGCAGTAAAGCAGTTGTGCTCTATGACACTAGAAAAGTCTTCAGGAAAAATTCAACCTCCAGAGGCAGAGGTTCCGCCTTTCACTCAGGGTAAATATCTCTAGGTCAACTCAGTAGAATCAACAAACAATAAGCCCTGCAGGCAGCTGGCTAGAGAAGCAGCTTCAGCCTTAAAACGTTCATCTCACAGTGTGGGGGTTTGACAACTGAGAAAGTAAAGATTGAAGGATCATTCACTATCAAGGGATGGTCAGACACATCGGCGCTGACCAGATGCAACTGGGGCTGGGGCTGAGACTGGGGCTGGCTGTAGGAAGGAAGAACTAGCATACATATAATAAGTGCAGTCGGCGAGGATCGTGTACCCTACTGGCTGTGGGCACTTACAACAGAGTATCCTGGCTTTAGTTCCAGGATAGAGAGGACAGCTGTAGTTTGCAGCCATTAAAGGGACCATAGAGAACAAGATCATTTGTGGGATAGCATGGTTGGTGACCCAATTGTGAATAAAGAGGTAAGCTCAAGATTGATCCTTGGAACAGGCCTCAGAAAACACCAGGAAGAAAGACCTGAGGCTTGAGGCAACATTCCCCATACTTCAGGACTAGAATTTGACTATACTAATAGCTGCTAAAAACACAATAAAACAAACAAACAAAATAAAAAATGAATAAGCAAAGGAAAAAGAATCCCACCATAGATGGCTACTATGGCAACCAAAGATCTGGGTTGACATTCAGAGGAAGACAATGGAGCTTAAAAAAAAAAAAAAAGTACTTTCTTAATGAGAAGTGTCAAATGGTCCTACTTAAAAGGGATTTAAAAAATCAAATAAAAGAAATCAAGAAAAAGTTAGAAAAGGAAAAGAGCAATTCAAAAAATTCAAGAAAACAGTAAACCAATTTGAAATAGAGAATCAAAAACTTAAAGGAGAAAATAATTCCTTGAAAACTAAAATTGGACAAAGGGAAGCTAATGACATTCATACCAAGAAATAATAAAAGGAAATTTAAAAAATGAAAAAATAGAAGAGAATGTAAAACATCTCATAATAAAATCTGGAAAACAGATAGAGGAGAAATAATATAAGAATAGTCAGACTACCTAAAAATTATTATAAAAAAAGAATTGATATAATATTACAAGAAATAATCAAGGGAAATTGCCCTTAAGTTCTAGAACAAGAAGGAGAAGTAGAAATAGAAAAAATCTAACAAAAACCACATGAAAGAGATTCCAGGAAAACTTACAGGAATATCATCACCAAATTTCAAAGTTCCCAGGTTTAAAAGAAAATATTGGAAGCCACAAGAAAAAACCAATTTAAAAATCATGGAGTTACAATGAGCATTACACAAAACCTAGCAGTTATTGAAGGACTTAGAGTACTATATCTGACAGAAGCAGAAGAGTTGAAGTTGTGCCTAAGGGTAAATTATCCAGCAAAGTTAAGTATAATTCTGAATGAAAAAAAAAAAAGTATATTTAATGAACTGAAAGACTTTCAGGTATTTGTGACAAAAACAGGAGAACTTAATGGAAAAAATGATATATAACA
The DNA here is from genome assembly GCF_902635505.1 of Sarcophilus harrisii. Classification (NCBI taxonomy): domain Eukaryota; kingdom Metazoa; phylum Chordata; class Mammalia; order Dasyuromorphia; family Dasyuridae; genus Sarcophilus; species Sarcophilus harrisii. The sequence continues at coordinate 246,330,072 of NC_045426.1, forward strand.
TTAAAGACCAATAATAATAAACTCTTGTCTCATATATATATTTCACACATATATTTTCATATCTATATTTTATATACATATGAAAAGATTATCAGTACAAAATTGGAAGGAGAAAAAAATATATAACAAGTAATTATAGATTAGAATGTGAATGGTTTGAATTTACCCATGAAATGGAAATGGATAGCAGATTAAAATGTTTAATTCAATAATATGTTCTTTCAGGAAACACTAAAAATTGAAAAACATATAGAAAGATAACATTAAAGGTAGGAATAGAATTTATTATGTAAAAAAACAGGGGTAATAAATGTGATCTCAAACAAAGTTAAAGCTAAAACAGATGAAATCAAGAGAAAAAAGGGGATTACATTATGTGTTAGGAATACTACATTATTTTAGATCATTTTAAATAAACACTCAGTATATGCCTTCAAAAACAGACACACGAACTATATGAACACAAACACAGAACACTTTATACAAATAAAGTCAGATCTAAATAATGGAAGGAATATTTATTTGTTCATGAGTAGATTAAAACCAATATAATAAAAAGTGATGATTTTACCTAACCTATTTATTCAATGCAATAGCAATTAAATAACTAAAAAAATTATCTCACTGAGTTGGGGGGGGGGGAAAGCAACCTAATTTGGAAGAATAAAAAAGTTGGGAATTTCAAAGAAACTAGAGGAAAAAGAGGCAAACAAAATAGATTCAGCAGTATCAGACCTAAAACTATATTATAAGGCATGAGAATTATTTGTATAAAATGCGTAATTTTGATTATTTTAAATTAACATTTTCTTGTATAAATAAAAGGGTATATACCCCCAAATAGAAGAAATGCAGAAAATTGGGGGGGAAAATTTTCAAAGACAATCTCTCAGATAGTATATAATTGAGGTGGAATGTTACTGTGGCATAGGAAATGATTAGCTGGTTGATTTAGAAAAACATGGAAAGATTTGGACTTATGAAGAAAGATGATATCCACTTTTAGAGAAACAGATGATAAGTTTAAATAAGCAGAGTACAGTCTTACATATATGTATGTGTTTATAGATATCTATCTATGTATATGTATGTAACAATGCTTAATTGTAGCCTTCTTTAGGTCAAAGGAGGGGGAAGTAAAGTAAAAAGTGCATAGCAGAGAAAAAAAAAAAAAACCCAAACCCTACAAGAAAGCAAAGAAAAATGACGCAGTTTTGAAAACAGTATGTAATATTTCTTATACAGATTTTCTTGAAATGGAAATTTATTATTTTATATTGAATCCTCTCTTGTATTCTTCTATGTATATGGCAGTGTTTATTTTTTCTTTCCTCATTTTATGTTTAAGTTGTAGATAAATTTAAAAATACTCAAAATTTTAAAAATATGACATTTGAAATATTCTTATTTCTCATGGTTGCATGTGTGTGTGTGTGTGTGTGTGTGTGTATGAATTAAAGAACAATCTGATAAGGATTAAGTAAATTTAGTAAAATATCAATCTTTCAAGGAAAGATTTAAAATACCAGACTTAGATCTGGTTTTAGATTCCCATTAAGAGAAATGTTATTTTACAAATATGGACATATCATACAAGATGCCTTTTGTAGGCTTTGATGTATTTATATACCTTAGGTTTACATTCTGTAAAAGTTTACTTCAAGTATTAAAAAATGAAGATATGGCAATTATGGGGTAGAATTTATTTTTTTACTTTAAAATAATCTGAGTTTGACCTTGATAAAGTTGAGCTCTCTTCATTTGAAATAGGGTTTTAATAAAGGGTTCTTACTTTTATAGATACCTTTGGGAGATACCCAGTCAACACATGTTTGTTTATCTCCACTTTATGAAAGATCTCCTGAAAAAGGCAAGTCATGAAACTAACTGAAATAAAACTATAAAGTTATTATCTCTCAATAACAGTCTTTTCAGTAGCTTCTTCTTATAGCATAACACTAGCACATTCCAATGCCTAGCATACCATAGCCACAACAACAAGCATTTATTTTTCTTAGCTCAGTGAATTCAGTCTAATATAACAGGGGCTGGAAAAAAATATTTTAGTATATTAGGTATAACGAATATGCAAAATAATATATAAATTATTTCCTTTTAAGTCAAAAGTTTGGGGATTTTTAATATGACAATAGCATCCAAAAAAAAAAAAAAAAAAACAAATTAAAAAAAAACTTAACTTGTCCTTTTCCTGTAAATATCTCAATGCATATTATGCCATCTTCTAAATCCATTAGATTAATAGGATAGACTAGGTGGAAAATTGAGAATAGAGTGGTATATCACAAAAATGCAATCAGATAGGCACTTGGAATGCTGAATCCTTACTTCTGATCCTATGTTTTCTCCATTTAAAATACATCCTTTTTTTTTTTTTTTGGGGGGGGGATGCTTCAAATGGATGTAAAGAAATTATGCAAAAATGTTATTTCTCAAAGCTTCAAAGGTATTTTAACAACAAAAGATATCTGATACCATAAAATCATGTCAGAAAAGGTAGAAAATGAGGCAATCTAATTGAATTGCAGTTGGAAAACTATAACCTAGCTTTTAAAATCCCATTTTACTTACCGTCTGATGATTTCTGTCACAATAACGCAGTCCAAAATAGTCTATCTCCACTAGGTTTATGTGATGGAATATGTAGTCAAGGATAACAGAACCTTTCGTTGACTTCTGTAAGAAAGAATTTTCAGACTCTTTTGATAAAGAAAGACAGTACAATCATAGGTATAATTATTAACTTTGTATAATATAGGGACAATTTTATAAAATCTGAAAAAACAACTGAATTTTACATGTTCTATAAATATTGCTTCAGTACTAAAGTAGCTTAGATTTGTATACATGTAGGTGTATACTTCAAGCAAATTGACAAAGAATTTTAAAATTATAGCATTTTTATGGTTCTTTTTTTTTTCTTTCATATTTGAGGGCCTTTTCCCCTGGTCATTTGAAGAATTTGTTTATCATTGTAATTGGTAAATTTAACCACAGTTGTCTTGAAGTTTATAGGGTAAGTTGTTTTTGTTTTTCCAGATGTGATCTTGCATTCTTTTGATTATAATTTTGTTTTCTGAAAATTCTGGGCAATTTCTTGGACTACTGTTCTTCTGGGAGACCTACAATTCTTAAATTGTCTATACATCCTATTTTGGAGACCATGATGTTTTTCTTGTTTAGAGAGCAGGTTTTCTTTTTTTTTCTTTCTTTCTTTTTTTTTTTTTTAAATTTAATAGCCTTTTATTTACAGGATATATGCATGGGTAACTTTACAGCATTAACAATTGCCAAACCTCTTGTTCCAATTTTTTACCTCTTACCCCCCGATCCCCTCCCCTAGATGGCAGGATGACCAGTAGAAGTTAAATATATTAAAATATAAATTAGATACACAATAAGTATACATGACCAAAACGTTATTTGAGCAGGTTTTCTTTTAATGCTATTGCTTTTTATGTTTCTCTTTTTACTAAGATTGGCCTTCTTTATTGGCCCTCTTAAATATGAGTTTTGTCATCATGGAGTCAATTTTTTTTTTTTTTTTTTTTGCTTACTCTGCTAATTATTTCTGCTGTACAGGACATAAAATCTGATTTCATAATTCTTATTTTCTCTTAAATCATTAAAGCAAATATTCTGTGATTCCATATTCTTTTGGGAAGTCAGAGGAAATCACCAGGTGTTGATTTATTTTTCTTTGTCTTGAAATATTTAGTTTTTGGATGTCTGGTCTCTTTTAGGTGAACTGGAAGGCATCTTCCCTATTGTTAATAATATCTTCCTTGTTGGTGTATATGTACAAGATTTTAAATCCTTAGAGTTCTGGTCATTTTGGTCTATTTTTCCCCATCATATTCTTCTGTTGCTTACTTCTTAAGCTTTTGGATGGAGATTTCCTTGGGGGCTAGATCTCTGAGCTATATAAACTTCATCCCATAATGAAAAAAATCACATTCCTTAACCTCAGTCTCTACTCCAAGTGATTTAGGAGGATGTAACTCTGGTCTCAGCTCTATGCTAATCCCTTTTCCTTTGGATCTCTGCCCTTCCCTCCACATGCTGATGTTACTCTCCATTTTCCTTCATTCCTCAGTTCCATGTTGTCCTACTTACAGCACAGCACCCTTCTACAGTAATTTCCCAAACACAGTAAGTTTCTCTCTTTCCTGGATCCTCATATTTGCTGCATGTGCTAAAGGTAAAAGGAAGAGTAGAGTTCTGTTTGTTGTTGCCTCAGAATGACAGAATAAGGGCAGAAGTAGGCCAGTGGGTTAGGAATCCTAGTCTGCAGCAGCAAAAAGGAAACTGTTGAATACATCTCAGAGCATCATGGAGAATGATGTTGTTCTACCCCTCTATAGCATGAGGACAGAAGCAGAAGAGGTACTAAATGAATTAGGAATTAAGAATTAGTATTCCCTGCTGTCAATTCATCAAATCAGATTATTAACCTACTAGGCTTCTTCTTGTCTTAGATAAATAAAGATATTTTACATAACAAATAAGTAATTTAGATAAATTAAATTTAGATAAATAAGACTAAAGAGTTTATTATATATTTCCCACTCTTTCCAAGCTCTCCAATAGATTATTTGATAGAATACAACAGTGTTTCTTGAAAGTTCTTTAGTGTTCATGATAAACTCCGGCAGTTTCATTAACAGTTGTGCCTACAGAATTCAAGATCATATTGCATATGCTATTTTGCATGTGAATGAAGCATTTATTAAGTGTTTACTATGTGCAACACACTCTGCTAAGCACTAGGGTTTACCAGTAGGAAAATGAAGCCATCCCTGCTTTCAAGGAAACAGTATTCTAAAGGGAGACACATATATAAAGTTTTAGCTGTAAGTCAAATGGAAAAGTTCCATGTTCCTTAGGTATGAGGGTCAAGGAAATATTACTGACTCTTCTTCACTTGCCTTTTGATTCTATTTTTTTTTTCCTCCCAAAGGTACAAATTTCAAAAGGGAAAAGACAGAAACTAAGTAGCCTGGGGGATGCCAAGAATATTAGTTATTTTGTACGTTCCAATCATAAGATTTAAAGATTTAGAACAAAAAGAAACTTAGTCACCTAGTGTAGAAATTTTTAACCAGAATTCATGTATTTCAGGAATTGTCAGGTAGTACAATGGATAATATACTAAACCTGAAGGCAAGAAGACATCTTCCTGAGTTCAGATTTGGCTTCAGACACTTATTAGCTGTGTGACCCTGGGCAAGTCACTTAAAGCCCTTTTCCTCAATTTTCATCTATAAAATAAGTTGGCCAAAAAAAAATGTCAAATCATCCCAGGACTCTTGTTAAAGATCAAGAAAACCCCAAATGAAGTTGCAAGAGTCAGATGGAGTCCATGAACTTGAACAGAAAAATATATATATATATTGTATTTCAAAATAATTGGTTTACTCTGTAATCTACATTTTAAGTATTTAAAAATACCATTCTAAACTTGCTGCTGAAGAAGTACATGATTCATAAAAAAATTAAGAACCTCTCATCTTGTATAGCCCATTCATTTTATAAATGAGTGAACTGAAGACCAAAGGTGATGTGATTTGTCCAGGATAGCAGGAAATAGAATGGGGCTTCAAATAAAGTTCTCCAACTAAAAATCCAGTATTCATGCTGCCTTAATGTGAAATATTAAGTATAATCCTACTTTTGCCTATATATGGCTATCACTCACTGCTATATGAAGGCTTTACTCCTAATACCTTTGAAACTGACTACAGGACAAATAAACAAACTAGGTTAAAGACTTGGGTTACATTTAGTTGAGCCTAGAGCCTCCAATTTTTCAATCTTTTGGAGAAATTGATTTACAAGTTTACCTTCTTTGTACTGATTTTTTTCATGTACTTTTGAAAAGGAGGGGCATAAATACCCATTTTTGTCCAATAATTCCCAGCCCCACAATTACAATGTTATTACTTTCACTTCACTTTTTAATGAAGAGAAAGTTTAAGACAGGATAGGACAGAAATAAAAATCACAGGGAAAATAAATTTTTCTGTTCTAAATCAAAACAAAAATTGTACAACAAATAAAGAAACATGGTTCCAAAAAACATGGTAGCAAACAAATTATTACTAACTCTATTACAATCTCTTCTGTAAATTTCCCTTTTATTCCCAAATAAACATTCATATAATGAATAAGATTGATGAAATAATTTCTGCTGATAATATTTATATCAGTATATTCAATGATAATCAATTTTTATGTTTTCTTTTATTAAAACTATGTTTTAGTTTCAAGGACATTTAATTCTAAGAAAATCAATACTCCTTTAGAGATAGTATAAAGGAGAAGTATTTCATAACTAAAAATTGCACGATACAGAAATGTAAGGTTTTCATAAAAATATTTATCATGCCATCTCAACTCATTATTTAAATCAAATTTACAAATCTACCTAATTTTTATTCTGCAATCAAACTGATGGATACATGACTTTCTATCCTCTAAAGGAATAAAGGCTAAGACTAAAACATGTAAAGTAGGGAAAGGGGAAGGAAGGAAAGTAAGAGTAAAAGTAATACTTTCAAATAAAAGAAGCTTCAAACTTTCTAGAATTAATATTATCTTTAAAAAAATAAGAATTATGAATTTGATTAAAATTCTTCAATATAGTAATCTGATAAGGAGAAAAGACTCAGAACAGTCTTTTATTGTATAGTATAGAATAGATAATACTACAGAATCTCAGCAGACTCTCAAAAAGCATTATCACATTTATTTATAAGTAATCTATATTTTATACATAGCAGACTTATAAATCACATAGCAGATTATAAATTAGTGTTTTATAATCTGAGAGGATTCCAAATAGAAATTTATTTGAAAATACCATAATAAAGTTTTCAACAGGGAACAGAAAATTTTTCTAACAAGTAATAACACCTTCAGAGATTAACATGACATTATAAACCAGAAAGGCAAGTTTATACAGGTTTATACACAATGACAACTTTTCTATTCAAACAAAAAAAGCTCTCATTTCTTCACAGTGGAAATCAATATTTTAAAAAAAACCATCAATTTTACAAATTAGCAAATGTATAGTACAGCAACTGAAGCTTTTTAAAATTATGTGAACCTATTAAATAGATATTTTATTATTCAGCATAAAGCAATGCTTTATTTTTTGTTGTTGTTTCTGATAAAGTAAGATTGAAACCTGTGGTACTAGATATTGAACCTAGGGGTACAGAGAGCAGATACAAGGAAATTCCCTTCAGAATAAGCATGGGGATAAAGAAAAGCATTGACCTATGCTGTCACACATAGAACATACTCCTAGATGAGGCACCTTTATTTACCAATATAGGTTGGTATCTTCACTATGCTTTACACTCTTTTTTAATAAAAATTATATTATTTTAACATTCCTTTTAAAAATTTTGAGGTTCAAATTTTCTCTTTCTCTCCAGCCTCTCTGCCACCCTTTGAGAAGCATGAAATATAGATATCAATTATACATATGAAGTCATGTAAAACATTTCCAAATAAGTCATATTGTAGAAAGGAAGGAAGGAAGGAAGGAAGGAAGGAAGGAAGGAAGGAAGGAAGGAAGAAAAGGAGGAAGGAAGAAAAGGAGGAAGGAAGGAAGAAAGGGAGGGAGGAAGTAAGGAAGGAAGGAGGGGAGAGAGGGAGGAAAGGAGGAAGGGCGAGGGGAGGACCACAAAAAGAGCTGCAATAAGTATTTTTTTTTTTACCTATGGCTCTTTTTCCTTAAGAGATGTATAAAGTGCTGAGAGATTAAGTGACTTGCCCAGTCACATAGTTATTTGTTAGAGGCAGTACCAACCATCACCAAATGCTGTTTAACTAACATATCACATTTATATGTCACAGAAAGGTCTTAACGAAGAACTTTCCCTCCAAAGAATCCTGTGAAAATTGAGTCAGTTTCAATTAAACTGACTCCAGTCTTTTTCAAGCAAAATCCTGAAGTGTGTAGTAAAATGCATATAATCTGTTTTTGTTGAAAGGTGTTAAGCATCTTTTTAAGCAGGCAGCCTGACATAATGTGGAGAAGTCTACACTTGGGATCAGGAACACAAATGGATTCAGTTTCTAACATCTTACAACTGTGTGACTACAGACAAATCATTTAATCTTAGTTTGCTTCTCAGTGAAATGGGGGGAAATAATACTTGTAGTACCTATGAGAACCAAATAGGAAAATGATTTTGAAAACTTTAACGTTTCTCTCAATTCTAGCAGTTTGTAATTGCAGGTTACATTTACTTCTTGACTTTTTCTACAGATTAAAACTGTTATGGTGTTTTTATTATACATGTGCAATTGTTTTAAACATTTCTATATTTGTCATATTGTGCAAGAAAAAATATAATAAAAAGGGAAAAAAATGAGAAACAAAGACTGAAAATACTATTCTGTGATCCCTATTTAGTCTCTATAGTTTCTCCCTCAGATGGAGATTGGCATTTTCCATCTCAAATTTCTTGGAATTGCTTTGATCACTACATTTTTGAGATGAGCCAAGTCCATCACAATTGATCACATAATCTTGTTATTGTATACAATGTTCTCTTAGTTCTTCTCACTTCACTCAGCATCAGTTCATGTAAATCTCTCCATGCTTTTGTGGAATCAGCCTGCTTATCACTTCTTATAGAACAATAATATTCTATTATATTCATATACCATAACTTATTCAGCCATTCCCCAACTGATACACATCCACTCAATTTCCAGGTCCTTGCCAAAAAAGGGCTGCTACCAATATTTTTGTACATGTGAGTCCTTTTCCTTCTTTTAGGATTTCTTTGGGATACAAACTGTTGTGTTTTATATAATTCATTATTCTACACAATAAAGCCTCACTTCTTTTATAAGCAAAGTAGGATATCCTAGCCAAATCAGCTCTTGATATGTATCCAAAAAAAATCATGCATTGAGTTTTGAACCACAGAATTTTAGAACTTGAAAGAGTCTTATAAATTATCTAGTCCCTGTCCCTCATTTTACAAATGAAGAAACTGAGGCACAAAGAAGTTAAATGACTTGCTCAACATTATATAAGCTAATTTCCTCTAAGCCACCAATGGGTGTTTTGATTTATAATCTAAGAATCAATACATGCCCACTATACCAAAGTTATAGTGTGTCTAATCTAATTTCTTATATCTTCTTTCCTTTAGCCATGAAATCAAGAGAAATAATTACTTTTCTCTTCTATTAATAACTGATTATGATAGCCACAATTAACAAATTGATTATTAATTACCCAGAAATTATATCTCTTGGAAATTTTCATTTGCCACAAAATTTTCAGCATCTTCCTTAATCATATTATTTGTTATTATTATTATTATTGAATATTATTAAATATTTGATGTATCAGTTTTCCTCATTGTTTCCTATTAATTGTGTTAATAAAATATTTGACTGTAATCTAATTTTTAAAAAAAGTCCATAAGGAAATTGATGGATTGAATTGGTACACAGAAAATCAACATAATCAACACAAATCCCATCTTTGAGCAAATAACAATCTTCAAAGCTTAATTAACACTAATAAATCAAATTTTCTTCTGAGTTTAGTTCAAGTAAGAATTAAACTTTCTTACCTGGATTAAACACACTTCAAATAATCCAAATTCATTAATTCTATAAATTCAGGATCATATTATTTAGAGTTGTATCTCATTTTAGAGATAACTTATCCCCAGCACAACTAAGCTTCCTGTCACTGATTGTTATGCAATCAGTTGATTGGCTGATGAAACTTCAAAAAGATGAGAACCTGCTTCTGAGAAAGGTGTAATGACAGGTAAGGGAAATGACTTGAAGCATTGTAGAACATGGGTAGACTTTCTATAATCGTTTTGAATGGCTAAACTCCCATTTAATGGGAGACTTTTTGGTTTGTTGTAAAGGAATTCAAAAGATAGTCTGCTTCTAATATGTCTTGCTTCAATCCTTTCTGTTGCTCTGTTCCTGATGATTTAACTATTTTACCCCTAGCATCAGAATTAATTGAGAGACTATATTGTAAGGGGAGAAGCTGTGAAACTTTTCTGAACCCCATGGTTCAAGAAACCACATGGTTCACAAGGTCCTTGGCCCTTATATTTGTTTTTTTCTTTTTTAAGCAAAGGCAACCAAGCCTCTACAACCTTGTGAGTTTGGAAAGCATTCCTTGGCATCCTAGTTTTTCAGTCAGACAGTGCTTCAATGTCCTGTCCAAGCTATGATTTGTAGCCAGGCCAGAAGTCATGCCCTGAAAACTAAAAAGTGACTTTTCTGCACAGAGACCAATGGAAGCTATGAATGAGTATTTGCCCAGTAATCATGTTGCACCTGGACATGAACTTAGTAGAGCCAATGTTATGCAGAAATTGAGTTGATTCTACTTCACTCAGACACTGAAGTGGTATAGGAGAGTTTGCCCTTGAGGCAAAGGGGAAAATGTCTACAATTTTGTTCTTTCTGTATCATCAAATAAAATATCCCTTTGGAAAAGCTAATTGATTTTATGTGGTTAAATGGAACTGGGGCAGGAAGTACTGCCTAATTGTGGGAAGTGGGGGGGAAAGAGGGGAATGAAGGAAAAAGGGAAGAACAGAGCTGACTGAAATTCAAACCAAAGGAAAAAGAGAAGAGACACAGGGTACTCTAGGACCCTGAGGGGAAAATATAATTGTTCTGAGCCTAAGAGCCCATATTATAGTATGCCTTATTTATGCCACTTCTACCCTTTTCACTTTAAAAGTGAGGAAAATCAGACACAAAGAAACTAAGTACAATACCCAAAGTAATACAAATAATAAACAGAAAATCTAGGACTTGAATGAGATCTTTTGATTCCAGACCCATCACTATGGTTGACCTATTTTTATGCCAAAATGAAAAAGTCAAACTGAATACAAATATTGTCGTTTCCATTATGTCTTAATTGATAGCAAAACATCAATTACTGCAGGAAAAAACCATGCACAATTACTAAATTATCTATCTTGTTTTCAAAGGATTAAAAAAAGGAAGCTTATATCCTTAAAATATATTTTTGGGGAATATGTTTAAAATATTAATTTATTTAAGATATTAAAATTTTCTTCTATCTTCTAATATTCCTTAAGGTCAAAAGAGTAAACCAATCTCTCTCCCCCTCCTTCCCTCCATGCCTCTCACCCCACCCCCACACACAAACACAAAATTAGGAAAAGAAATACATAAAAATCAATAGGTAGAAAAATAGGGATTGGGGAGGATTAAAAGTTGAATAATTACAGGATGCAAATAGCTATAAACAAAATAAATTTCCTCATTAAAGGAGAAGAAAAAGTCAAGAGTTAGAATCTAAATGCCCACAAACATTTGGAGAATGGCTGAGCCAAGTATTGTATGTGAATGTAATAAAATGTATATTGAGAAAATTTCAGCAAATCCTTAGTAGTATGAAATAATCCAGAGGAAAATGAGCAGAATTGGGGAGAACAGTTTATATAAGGACACAAACATTGTAAAGAAAAGTCAGTGTGAAAGATTTAATAACTCTAATCAATGTAATAATTGACCATATTTCCATCAGATCTATAATGAAGCATATTACCCATTTCTAGACAGATGGATTGAGGGTGCTGAGAGAAATATTTTTTCATATATCCACTTTATGGATTTGTGGATTGATTGTTTTCTTTCTCAGTTAATGGGAGACCAAAAGAAGGAATAGCAATAGAGATGCTCACCAAAAGAGGATAATTGAAACACTTTTTAAATATACAGAAGTTCAGAAGCACAGATAGTGTTAAAAGTGATATTTAGAATTTTTATATGACTTTTTAAAAAATCAGCATGAAATAGCATAGTTAACATATTATTTTAAATTATATTAAATATTTATAAAACAATGTTCTGCTCTTTGAAAATATTCTTTAAAGGCTTCTGAGTTAAGAATAAAAATTTTTATTTTTTATTAAAAAGTAACATTATATGCCAAGCTAATCTATATTTCTACAAAGAGAATAATTTTAAAATTCAAAAAGAATAATTTTAACCTTAATTTGTTTTTAAAATAAATTTAACCTTTTTTTTTTTTTTTTTAATTTAAGTCACCATTATTATTCCAAGGTCCCTCCCAGAGAGACATCACATATGACAAATAATATTTTTAGGGAGGAACAATTGTCAATATTTTGAAAAAATACAAAAACATGTATGATATGTAACATCTATGTAACTCCCACCTCCACAAAGGGGTAGGTTGGAAGTGTCTTTTCAAATCTCTTTATTTGAATCCTGCTTCATCTTTATATTCTTGTTACATTTATTTTTGATTTTTTGGCATATAGCTGTTCTTTCCATTGTGTTATTATAGTGCATATTATTTTCTTGACTGTTTACTTTGCCCTTCATCAATTCATATAAATCTTTTCATGTTTCTCTGAAACATCACACATCATTTCTTTCAGCAGAGTAATATTACATTATCCTTGTGTACTACAATTTGTCTGGCAATTCCCTAATTGATGGGCATCTATTTTGTTTCCTATTTTTAGCTATCACAAGAAGTGCTGCCATAAATATTTCGGAAGATATAGGACCTTTCTTCTTATTGATGACTTCCTTGGAGTATAAGTTTACTAATGAAGTCTCTGGTTCAAAAGGCATAGCCATTTTATCAACTTTTTTAGCATAATTTCCAATTGCTTTCCAAAATTTCACAGGTTCATCAATAAAGTATTAGTGTGCCTATTCCTTTATAACCCCTCAGACATTGACTACTGTCATTTTGGGAGGTCATTTTTGCCAAAATACAGGATATAAGGTGAAACCTCAGGGTTGTTTCAATTCTAATTTTTTTTATTATTATTTGTTGGAATCCTTACAAAATGCTAAGTCATTAGAATTGATAGAGACAATAATTATCTAATTTAGCATGGCTCAGTATGATTGATATGATCTTAGAAGGAGATGTTATGGGCCAGAAGAAACAAGGTACTAAGTGCTAGAAACAATGGTTGTGTTCACACCTTTAGAGAGTTCATATAAGCAAGAAGTATTTAAGTACTCATTGGAGTTCACAAGTATGGGAGATTCACAAAAGTTAACTTTGTAACTTTGTGAATTCACACCTCCCTTAATCCCTCCCTCAGAGGGGAGGAGTCAACCTTTAGATGATCATATGGACAGAGGCTCAGTTGAGAGTTCAGCTGAAAAGATTGAGAAAGGAGTGCCAGTTCAGTTGAGGAGAAGCACTCTCTCTGAGGCTCAACCAGATTCAGCACTCTGGGAGATTGAGAGCCAGAAGCCCTCTCTCAGGCAAGAGAGATTCATTCCATCTTCCACCTTTGTGCTGGCTGGAGGCTGAAGAAAGCAGAGACAAAGGACAACTGCAAGAGCTCTTGGAACCAAGCAGAAAGAAAGGCCTCTAAGAAAAACCAACCGGGCTATTTTGGAGGAAGCAATAAAAGATCTGAACTTTTAACACTTGGCTGAATTTGGGTGATTTTAACTGAAACTAAGGCTGCCTCCAGAAAACCTCCCCAGAGAGGGCAGGAAACCTGCTCCCAGAGAGAAACATTATTATTATTTTAAAAAAGAAATCCACAATTATTAATGGTTTGGAACATTCTTTCAAGTAGCTGTGAATATTTTGTAGTTCTTTTGAGAACTGTTCATATCTTTTAATCAGTTAACTATTGGGAAATGGCTATTTGTCTCTCTTTATACACGCACATACACACACATCCAAGAGAATATATGTAATATGAACTAAGTCCAATTTTGTCAGATGGCTTTCCAGATTTGCCAGTGGTTTTTATCAAATGAGAAGTTTTTCCCCTGACTTCTTTTTCTCCCATGTGTTTTCTATTTTATCAAATCCTAGGTTATTGAGTGCTATTGACTCTGGATCTCTCTTGTCTAGTCTGTTTCATTGATCTATCTAACTACTCTTAAATTAATACCAAATTAGTTACTTTTAGCTGCAATTTGAATGATATTAAATGTAAAATTCTAAACTCCTTAAGATGAATCTTTTTTGTTATTTAATCATTTTTGGACACGTTCAATTCTTCATGACCTCTTTTGGAGGGTTTTCTTGAATAGTGAAGTGGTTTGTCATTTCTTTCTCCAGCTCATTGCCTCCAGAAACTGAGGCAAATGGGATTAAATGACTTCCCAGGATCATACAGCTAGTAACTGTCTGAGGCTGAAATTGGCAGTCTATCCATTGTATCACCAAACTGCCCAAAAAACTATTGCTATTTCTAAATATTTATTAATGGAAATAATTTCTTAAGAAAAAAAGAGTAAGATAATATTAGATTTGATGACTACAAATGGTATTCCATTATATCTAGAAGACTTAAGGCTTATATGTAATAATAAAAACTAAAATCTCAAATATAATTGAGACAGAGAGGAGGAGAAGGCTTCTCTCTGAATTCACTTGACGCTCCTCTCTCAATCTTTTCAGCTGAATTAACTTGACTGACTCACTGAAGCTCTATTTATGCTCCTTCTCCAAGAGTGGGATTGTGGGATCTGAGAGTGGGATTATGGATTTCCTCCCAGAGTGCTCTCTGGCCCTAAGAGCTTCTTGCTTATATGAGTTCTCTAAAGGTGTGAACACAAGCATTGTTTTTTATCAATTCTACTTAGTACCTTGTTTCAAGTTCTGGCCCATAATATCTCCTCGTAGGATCAGATCAATCATACTGAACCATGCTAAATTAGATAATTATTGTTTCTATCAACTCTAATGACTTTACACTTTGTAAGGATTCCAACAATTACTAAAGTAATCTTCCTTCTTTTCTCAAAGATAAAATATAAACTCCTCTGTTTAGTTTTTAAAAACAGTTTTCTTGATGTGTTTGTTTTCACATTGCATTTATAGAGTATCTGCACTCCTAAAGAGTTCTCTTGCAACAAAGTAAAACAATTAAATAAAATTAATGTAGACATATCATCTGAAAGTGTATGCAACATTATACCTCTCTATTTTTAATTGTTTTTAATTGGTAAAAATTACTTTTTTTGTTTTTCCCATCCGCCATCTAATTAGGAGAAAATCAGAGAGAAAAAACAAATTACTTCTACTAAATATGCATAGTCAGGGAAGCAAATCATATTATTTTTCATTCTGCACCCTAAATCTATCATCTTTCTATCAGAATATGGATCATTTGTTTTATTCTTAGTCCTCTGGAATCAAGGATGATCTTTGTATTGTTTAATTTTTAAAATTCTTTATAATCTGACCCCAATCTATCTTTCTAGCTTCCATCAATAATTCCATCAATTGATCCAAATTGGCTTTTTCTCTATACCTCACACCTGACTCTCCGTCTTGTACCCATGCCTTTTGCATTGGCCATTTTAAATGCTTAAAATGTACTCCTTCTTTACCTTCATTTTGAAAAATCTCTCACTTCTTTAAAAATGTTGTTCAGGCATATCCTGTGCATGAAATCTCTTCTCATTA
The DNA here is from genome assembly GCF_902635505.1 of Sarcophilus harrisii. Taxonomy (NCBI): domain Eukaryota; kingdom Metazoa; phylum Chordata; class Mammalia; order Dasyuromorphia; family Dasyuridae; genus Sarcophilus; species Sarcophilus harrisii. The sequence continues at coordinate 246,345,565 of NC_045426.1, forward strand.
TTTCAGTGCTCTCTTCTCTCAAACAACACTATGTTTAACTAACTTGTGTGTGTGTGTGTGTGTGTGTGTATATATATATATATATATATATATATAGTTTATATGCTGTATGTTTTTATATATATTTGTCTTTCCCATGAGAATACAAGTTCATTATATGAATTGTTTCATTTTTAGTACTTTAATCTTCAGCATTTAACAAAATGCTTGATACATTTAATGAATACTTGTGAATTGATATTTATGGCATAGTATATATAAAGAATATAAAACCTTATTGCTCTTTGACAGTGTAATACTATAGATTTCAGTCTCCTGAAGAAGTTAAAGAAACTTAAATAAGTTCAATTTCTTATCTACAAAATTAGGAAAATATCACCTGCCTAATCCTACATAACAGAATTACTGTGAGGATCAAGAAACAGAAGAGTATTAAAACATGCAAGGGGAAAAAGCATAAAGCACCACAAAGATTGAGGACAATTATCAGCATTTTTAAATGTTGGATTTCAAACATGCAACATGATTTAATTCTACCCCACAGAATTTTTGGAATAGAATAAATGACAGATTTTTAGATCTGAAAGGTCATAAGATGGATAATTATAATATTCTGCAAAAAAAAAAAAAATCAATCTTTAAAGATAAAAGCAAATATTTTCTACTATGCTAGATAAAAATTATTTTTATAATTTTTCCTTTAAAAAATAAACAATTTAGGTCAATTTTAAGTCAAGTCTTTCATCTCACTATGCAGTAGATTGTCTTTTGTTTTTTGTTTTATGCATTTCTTAACAAAGAACTATACCCTATAGAAAAATTCTGGGGAAGAAAGGGTTTCCTTGGAGTTTAAAAGGATTGCCATGTAACTGCTTTCTGAAGAGACATTGTGAAGCATTTCCTGCTCTTTGAACAAAAAGAATATTGAATGTCTGAGGCCAGAGGCAGTCAGAGTGCAGTAGCCTAATGTTTTTTGAACGTGCCTTACTCAGCACTATTGTAGCCAGCCATGTGTATCTAGGACTAGAGCTGAGAACAAGAAACATGATCTGAATATAAAATGCTGTCTTGTACCCTAGCCCAATGCACTAAGTCATTTAGATAACTGATATTCTCAAATATCCCCTTAAAAGAGGGGAACCAAATATATCAAGCACATAAGAAATAAATAAACAATAAAAACAAACCCATGGAGTATCAGTATTATCATATACCATAATTCAGAAAAGGTTTCCAGAAACAGGCTAAGATGTATAAAGTGTCTGTCTCAAGCATATCTTATAAGTTCGGTAACTGTTATCAACTGATTATAAAAAATTAAATTAAGTTAAAATATTTAAATGTGAAGTGTGACTGAAATAACATTTACCTAAGGATTAAGAAATGTCACATAACCAATAAGTGGATTTTTATGAGTGCTTTTTTTTGCCTGCATCCTAAATAAGGTAACATTTTACTTGTTTCCTTTGTTTGAAAATGTCCCTGTTCTACTACTTTGGGGAAATTAAGGTATGCATAAAACAAGAGAGTAAACTAATTTGGTTTCCCTTTCCCAAGCTACCAGCCCAGTGGAAAAAATTCATTATTTGAAACTAGAAGACTTTGGTTCAAATCCCAGCTCTACTGTAAGTTACTATCTGTATGAGCTTGGGCAAATTACATGGTGTGTGTGGATTTCAGTTCCCTCATTTAAAAAAGAAGGTTAAATTAGATGACTTCTTTCTAGTTCTACACCAGTGAGCTTATTTTTATTTTATTTTAAAAACTTCTCAGATATAGATGACCCCAGCTATTCAGTAAAGCAAATCATGTAGCTGGAAGATTTTCTAGACTTGATTTCTCTTCCTCTTATTATCTGCTGTATGATCACTGAACTTCTTTTAATTTCAAGATGAAGAGAGCACTGAAGAGACAAAAAAAATTCAACTGAATTAATTTAAAAAAAAATAGATCTTCAATAAAGTCATATTCTAGCACTTTGTAATATTGGGATGAGTCTGGATATTTGAAGACCACACAAATAACACAGGCTCTGTTAAATCCTATTAAGTTTGAAAGACTTTGGGGACAGTCCAGGTAATCCATTATGTATTTGTTATCTAAGAAGCAACTAAGTTCAGACAATCCATCACCAAACTGACTTAAAGATAATTAAATGTTTGGCAAGAGCAACTCTCCAAGAACATTACTATTTAGTTTTTAAAAGATTGATGAACTTTTATAATCTGTATCAGTGGAGGGAATACATATCCTGAAGAGATTGCAAAATGGTGAAAGTTTTGGTAACAGTTGGATAGACAGCTTACTCCAATTCTGTCTTTACTGGTAGGAATATGATATTAGTATATGTATACAATTTTTTTCTATAATAAATCTATGAGGAGTAGAATTTCTACAAATCTAATTTCCTGAGTAATCTTAAAAAACCACATTCAAGTGAAACGAATGAAAATGTTTATATCATGATCATATACTGAGTAATGGATCTATCTAGCTATCTCAATTCTGCCAATGACTTAAATCAGAGGTGTCAAAGAAACAGGATTTTTAGTGTAGGTTTAATGGAGTTTGTACCTGAGTGATTGACTGCTTGGTTGTTGTCTTTTGTTCTTGAAGAAGACCAAAATGACATTACTATGTTAGAGTTGAGTTACAGAGGGTCCAACTGTAGCTGAACAGACCAATATGAGCTTGGAATGCTCTGCCACAGGTTGAACACAAATAGTCCCTATGAACATTTGGAATGGACTCTCTCACTTTTCTGCTAGGCTAATTCAATTCTGCTGTGCTCAGAGAACAGAACCTTCTCTGATGAGGACCCACCATGCTGGGTGGTTCTGTGCCAGTGTCTCCCGTGTTATACAATCAGTTCTAAAGTTGTTAAGAGATACTTGAGTGACTACTTAGCGTGCTGAAGACTGCAATAAAAAACAATGTGGATCTGGAGAATCTAGAATAATGGACATCTAGGACTTAAGGGTTTTTTTTTTAATAATAGTTTTTTTATTTTTCGAAATATATGCAAAGATAGTTTTCAATATTGACCTTTACAAAACCTTGTGTTCCAGTTTTTCTCCCTTCCTCCCCAACTCCTCTCTCCTCTAGACAGCAAGTAATCCAATACAGGTTATATATGTGTAATTCTTCTAAACATTATTTCCATATTTCTCATGTTGCATAAGAAAAATCAGCTCAAAAAGGAAAAAAAAAATGAGACCAAAAAAAAAAAAAAAAAAACCCAAGTAAGCAAACAACAATAACAACAAATGGTGAAAACACTATGTTGTGATCTATATTCAATTCTTGTACCCCTCTCTCTGGATGCTGAGTGTCTGTTGGAATTGGCCTGATGTACCTCATTGTTGAAAATAACTTAAATCCACCACAGTTAATCATCACATAATCTTGTTCCTATGTACAATGTTCGCTTGGTTCTGCTCACTTTACTTAGCATCAGTTCATGTAAGTCTTTTCAGGCTTTTCTGAAATTAGCCTGCTCATCATTTCTTGTATACCATAACTTATTCAACCATTCCCTAACTGATGGGCATCCACTCAGTTCTAGCTCCGTGCCACTACAAAAAAAGATATATATATATATAAACATTTTTGCACATGTGGGTCCTTTCCTCTTTTTTATGTTATTATCATAGAGGATTTGTCTTTAGAGCAAGAGGAGGTAGCAGATGTAGCATAGATACTAAATTTTTACTTAGGAGCAAGAACAAATACAAAGTGACAGTTTTATTATTTGCTACCTAGTTCTAGGTCAGGGATATAGAGTAGACTGAGCAGAACATCTTTACTCAGGGATAGGGTTAGAGGGTGAAGAACAGTTGCAGGTCCTATGCTGTGGCTATTAGAAAAGCAAGTTCAGAAACAAACCGCAACTATATAGCTGAGACCCCAAGAATAGAAATCAATTCTAGCATCCATTCCAGTCTGAAGTTTGAAGAGGAATAACAAAGACAGAAATCCTAGATGATAGTTTTGTCACTCTGAACTGCAGAGCTTTCAACTGGTTGATAATGGCTTCATGTAGTAGCAGTCTACTGAGACTCCCAACAGAGCCCAGAGCTCAGATGAGGGGGGGTAGTACCCAGATGTTGCCAGCAGTGGAAGCTTGAAGGCACTCAACCTGAGCTTTCCCTGAGACACTAGATTTCCAATGATTAATGAATAAGAATGGGGCAGGGGGAAATTATGCATTCAAAGCTGTATACATCTTTACAGAAACTAATGTCATATTTAAGTAAAAAGACTTCACCAAAAAAAAAAAAAAGTAGAAAAGAAATACTAGCCACATCACTTATTAATTACAATGCAATAAAAACTATGTTCAGTAAAGCAATTTAAGACTAAAGAACATAGGGAATTAATGAGTCAAAAGAATAAATTATAAAAATAATTGAAATAAAAAAATGACAATAATGAAAAAAGAGAACAAAGCTTATGAGATGTAACTGAAGTTGTCTTTAGGGAAATTTTATTTTTCTAAATGTTTTCAACAACAAAAGAGAGAAAGCATAAATCAATGAATTGGGCATACAATTTTTAAAAAACATCTGAATAAAAACAAATCAAAAATCCTCAGCTAAATAACAAAAGAGAAATTCTGAAAATCAAAGAACTAATGAAACAGAAAACAAAAAGATTGACAAATATATGGATTTCACATATTAACAAAAATTTAACATTTAAAAAATATTTCATTACTAGAAAATTAACAAGTTTTAAATTAACACCCAAAAGGAATGGGGGGAGGGGAGGGCAATATCAAACCTCCAGGACAAGATGGATTAACTTGTGAATAATGTCAAACTCTAAAGCAAAATTAATTCCAAATACTATATAAACTCTTGGCAGCTATGAGAACAGAAGTCACTATTCTAATATTTATCAATGATCAAATATAGTATTGATACATAAACCAGGGAAAGAAAGCAGAGGGGAGAAAAACTGAAAGCAACTATTCTGTTATGCCAAAGTTCCCTTTTAATGAGGTGACCCCAGTTTCTCCAATTGTCCTATTTTCTTATTCTGCCTTAGGTTATAACTGTTCCCTCTTAATGTTTGAGATAAAGGTTTTATAGATATTCCTTAATGTTTGACAAGATAAAGGTTTATCCATTTTAGATGTCATTAGAATATCAGTAACCTCCATCTATTCGGTTATCCCCACCTAGTACCTCCATTATGTCATTGTTTTTGTTATTCCATAAAAAGCTGATGCCCCAATACTCGGGCTAGACTCTTTGAGATAATAGTCTCCTCTAGCCCTGGGATCAACATGGATGCATTGGTCCCAGTATTTCTCTCCATTTAATAAACTATTGAATTGGTCTCTAATCTCTGTGTTGCTCAGTTTCTTGGCATTACAATTCCAAATTTAAATTGATGGAAATTTTTAAATAAAATATTAGCAGATTAAAATGATATATCAGAAGGATTACAAATGATGATGAGGTTGAATTTACATAGGAAATTAACTACTAGTTCAAAGTAAGAAAGTCCATAAGTATAATAAAGCATATTAATAATACAATGTAATTATATCAGTAGATTCCAAAAAGGTTTAGACAAGTCCTAAAATCTATTTCTATTAAAAAAATTTTTTTTAAGAAATCAAAGGAACAAATGAATTTCCTTACATTAGTAAACAGTATGTATCTAAATCTAAAAGCAAACATCATATGCAATGGAGGAAAGTCAGAAGTCTTTTCAATAAGACCAACGGTAGAGCCAGGATGCCTGTTATCATCTAATGAAATGCCAGAGCAGGACCAGGAGATCATTATATACTTCAACAACAATACTAGATGATGACCAGTTCTGATGGATCAGGCCATCCTCAGCAACGAGATCAACCAAATCATTTCTAATGGAACAGTAAGGAACTGAACTAGCTATACCCAGAAAAAGAACTCTGGGAGATGACTAAAAACCATTACATTGAATTCCCAATCCCTATATTTATGCACACCTGCATTTTTGACTTCCTTCACAAGCTAATTGTACAATATTTCAGAGTCTGATTCTTTTTGTACAGCAAAATAATGTTTTGGTCATGCATACTTATTGTGTATCTAAGTTATATTTTAATATATTTAACATCTACTGGTCATCCTGCCATTTAGGGGAGGGGGTGGGGGGGGTAAGAGGTGAAAAATTGGAACAAGAGGTTTGGCAATTGTTAATGCTGTAAAGTTACCCATGTATATATCCTGTAAATAAAAGGCTATTAAATTTAAAAAAAAAAAAAAAAGAAATGCCAAATGCTAAATAAAGCAACAAGGAAAGAAAAAAATTGAAGGCAAAAAAGAAATGTAACTATCATTATTATTAGATGATACAATGATATATACTTAGAAAATCCTAGAGATTTTCTAGGTTGCTATGGAGAAACTATAGCAAAGTTTCAGGATATAAAATAAGTACACATAAATCACTAGCATTCCGATATATAATCAACAAAACTCAGCAAGAAGAGATACTAAGAGAAATTCTAGTTAAAAAAAAAAAAAACAAACCCTCCAGAAGCTATAAAATACTTAGTAATATTTACTAAGATTCACCTGGGGACTACATGAATCCACCTATAAAACACTTTGCAGAAATGAAGACAGATGTAAATAATTAGGGAAACACTAATTTATAAGGAACCTGGAAGAGAGAAGGTACACAGGAGTTCACTAGAAAATCAGTACAGTGTTCTACTATTCTCTTTTTTTACTCATTACTTCATACCCTGGAGTTTTATTCTGTGGAACTCTGCCAAATAAAGCTTAGGTATGTAAAATTTTTGGCTATGGCTTTTGAAACCCATTGAAGGACCTATGAGCATGTCTGAACCAATGCTTATATGTTTATCAAAGATATAAAGTATGTGATTACAGACCTGAGAACTCATTGGAAGTTTTTGTTTTCTTTAGACCCCCTACTGCATATGAGTAACAAAGTCCTCAATTTGTACAAGCACTCAATATATAAAAATGGTATCTGGTTTAGGACAACCTATAAACAGAGAAACCCAAATAGCACACCAAACTATTCCCAGAAGTTAAAGAAACTTTAACTACTAAACAATACTACTCATTCATTTTAGATCTGTACCATTCAATTAATTCACTGCATGAAGGATTGATAAAGTTCAAATGGGTTGGCCCCCATTAAGCTAGTCTAGTCCTCCAGCTGTAAGAACTATATTGATGATCCTTTTTCTTGTGTAAAAAAAATACCACTGAGAAAGTCTTTTTTCTAGGAGATCATTGCTTGTCAAACTTAGAAACTTTCACATTTAGTAATCCTCTAATTTGTGATTCTCCAAAAGGCAAACTCCTCAAAACTGGCAAAGTCTATTAGGATTTCTCCTCTGAGACAGCATCCCAACTCCATGCCTACCTCTATCTTGTGTCTCTAGAAAGACTCATCAATGCTCTGGTTGCTACCATATAACTTGAGCATAGAAAACAAAGTTCATTTTCAGGAACTCAGAAATGGAAACAAAGTCAGAAGAAGGTGGCAAGGAAATGGAGTCCAAGAACTTCTCTTAAATAGGCTTGCCATGTGTTTCTCTAATAACTTGCTACTACTGATCCTACAGTGGAGTTGGGAAGTAAGGAGAAATTTCCCCCCCAATAGAGCAGAGACAGTTTGTCTTTATACACTACTGTCCCTCAATATCCTTTCCATCTTGCGTCACCATCTTATTTTAAAATCATTTTTCCCTTTTCTTTCAATTTATCTGTTTAATAAATTTAATAACTTTAAATCATTTCTTTGGGGTACTTTTTTTTCTTTTTTCTTTTCTTTTAAAAACACCATCTTTTCTGGGAATTTTTTTTTTTCAGGTGTAATATTCAATTAGTTTGTCTTACTGCAGTGATGTTAAGTTAAATGGATAATATTTTTATAAAGCTAAAATTATATCTTTTGTTTTATTCTGGATTCTTGTAATTGCTTAAAAGTGTTGATTTTTCTTTCACAAATGATAAGTAGGAAACTAAAATATTAAGCAGTTGATATTTCATATGAATGTTTATTGTGGTATGAGGTCTCAGGGTTTTCGTGTATTAATTATATTTCTATGGCAGACACTGATCTAAACTAATTAAGTTAATACACAAGTACAAACTTTCCTGGTTACTACTGGAGCATCTGCATTATTGCAAGTGCTGCTACAGAAATAATACTAATCCAGAGTTCACCAATTGGTGATTTTTATTTTTTATTTTTTGGAACTTAGATTTGTATGACTATGGTTTGGAAGGCTTTGGGGAGAGAAATATCAGAAACTAGAATAAACCACCTATAGATGATATGAGGGAGGAAAGTGAGCAGTGTTATATGGGGCTGTGGGGCACTTGATGCCTGGGTACATGGCTCCATTCCTGCATGGTTTAGACAATGCTCCTGTCCCCAAAACCTCCATGAAAACCAATTATACTTTGCTGGCCTGAGAAAACTATGCATTTATCAGTCCTTGCCTTTTAAGGAATAACGGGCTTAAGGCTTCTATCCTAGTTAAACTGGTAGATTATTTCCCTTCCTTTAGGTAAAGGACATAACCTAAGAGGAGAAGCAGATTTTATTGCTGAAAAGGTGAAATTGAAAGGTTTTGGCAGCAGATTATAGATGTAGTTGGGAAAAGATGAGTAAAATAGGAGTGCCCTCAAAAAAATTTTTAAATTCAACATATCTAAAGCAGAACTCATATTTTTCCTTCCCTCATTCAGAACATCCCCTGTTACTTTTGAGGGCACCACCAAGTCTCCCACAGTCATAATTTATCATATTATACTTTTATATTCACGCCTTCCCAACTGCATCTATAATCTGCTGCCAAGACCTGTCAATTCCACCTTTTCAACAACTCTCAAATAACCTTTCTCTCTTCTATTACTGCTGCTACTCTAGTATATACCTTTATCACTTCAGACCTGGACTACTGCAATAGCCTGGTGATGGGTCCGCCTTCATCATCTTTCCCTACTCCAATCCATCCTCCATTAAACTGCCAGAGTGATATTCCTAAAGAATAAGTTGAACCATGTCACCTTCTTCCACCTCCTTTCAATTAAATTCCAGTAATTTCCTCCCCCAATCATGTCCAAGATCAAATATATAATCCTTTTTTTGTCATTCAAACCCCTTCAAAATCTAGATTTTCCCACACTTTTCAGTCTTCTTATCCACCACCATATACTCAATCCAATGACTCTGGCTTCTTTGTTGTTTCTCCAAGACAATTTCTATTTGATTTCCACTTTCACCTTTTTCTCTTAATATACTTTTAGGAGGAAATATCTAATGGTTTCTCTATTTGAGAAACCATTTTTGATTTTTGTCCTTGGTTGCTGTATTCTTTTATCTTTCTTGTGGTTCTATTTTGGTTTATTTGAAATACAAATGATTTATGCAGGTCAGTTTTCTTTGTAGAAATGCTTTGAACACTTCTTTGTCATTGAGCATGCATCTTTTACTTCATTATTAATTAGGCAGGTCACCTTGGGTCACATTTCGAGTTTCTTTGTTCTACAGAACTGTATTCAATTAATTTCTACAGTTTGTGGTATATATGAATTAGTTTTCTGTTAATCAAATTTATTTTCCTTTATGTTTAAAGGACTTTCTCCTTCCCCTCCCCCCCCCAAGTATATTTTAACAAATTCTGATCCTTTTCTTGTTCAAGATTACTATGTTACCTCAAATTGTCTTGGGGTAAAAGTCATGTTTGAGACCACTGGGTGAATATACTAGTTTGGACATGTATCTCTCTAGGCTAGAAATAGCTTAGAGATTATATTAATGATGAATTAAAAGTGTTTCTGGCAGACTTGTACTAAATACATGGATCATGTGTTAATATTTTTTCTCTGACATTTGTTTAGGCAAAGATTGAAAATTCCTTATAAAAGAGCAAGTTATTTTTCAGACAACTCCCATTTCTTTTGTCTTTAAAGATAGGATTTTTTTTTGGGGGGAAAGGGGGTCCTCTGTGTATTCAGAGTATCAGAATCATATACAATAACTATCAATGCATTTTTTCTTTCATATTTTATTTTCCAAAAATAGTTTTAATCCAGGCAGAATAAATTTTTTCATTTAATGTGATCCAAAAATAAGAATCTTTTCTTAAACTGTTTAACCTTCTCTCTCTCTTCCTCACACAACTTTTAATTCTGTCATTTCTATTCCTACTCATGGGAATATTGGATTAGCAAATTCTGTAAAATAAGAACAAGATGGTATCATTGAATTTTCCATGGAGGTTTCGTTCTTTCCGCATTTAAAGAAAAAAAAAATCAATTTTTTTTTTAAGGGCAGACACCAGCAATTCTAAATTATTCACTCGAGTTTTGTTCAGCTGTGTAATGAAACCAAGAACTCAATCTGTATGTTAAGTTTGTGAATTCCACACTGACCTACATAATTTATCACACAGATGGATAAATATATTCTACTACTACACAATTGTCCCTGTATTCGGCACAGAAAAAAATCTACTTGATAATGAAACCAGCCATATATTTTTTGGTTTGATCATGTATAGAGGTGACTACTTGATAATTGATCCATAATTCTGACCAAATAAACAAGCCAATATTAGAAAGCAAAGAGGGGCCTGTATCCCAAAGAGATTATAAAAAAGGGAAAAGGACCCATATGCACAAAAATGTTTGAAGCAGTCCTTTCTGTAGTGGCAAGGAACTGGAAATCGAGTGGATGTCCATCAATTAAGGAATGGCTGAATAAGATATAGTATATGAATGTTATGGAATATTATTGTTCTGTAAGAAATGATCAGCAGGATGATTGCAGAGAGAGTCCTGGGGAAACTTACATGAACTGATGCTGAGTGAAGTGAGCAGAACTAGGACAGCATTATACATGGCAACAAGAAGATTATATGATGATTAATTCTTATGGACCTGACTCTTTCCAACAGTGAGATGATCCAGGTCAACTCCAATGATCTTGTGATGAAGAAAGGCATCTACACCAAGAGAGAGAACTGGGGGAATTAAGTGTGGATCACAACATAGCATTTTCACTCTTTTTGTTATTGTTTTGTTTACATTTTGTTTTCTTTCTTATTTTGCTCCCTTTTGATCTAATTTTTCTTGTACAGCAAAATTATTGTATAAATATGTATACATATATTGGATTTAACATATATTTTAACATGTTTAATATATTTTGACTTACTTGCCAATTAGAGGAGAGGTTGGGGAGGAGAGGAAAATTTGGAACACAAAGTTTTGTAAGGGTCAATGTTGAAAAATTATCCATGCTAGCAGTAGCTAAGGTGGTGCAGTGAATAGAGGACCGGCCCTGAAGTCAGTAGGACCTGAGTTCAAATTTGGCCTCAGACATAATACTTCCTAGTTGTGTGACTGGGCAAGTCACTTAATCCCAATTGCCTCAGTTAAAAAAAAAAAAGAAGAAGAAAAGAAAAAAAAGTTATCCATACATATGTTTTGAAAATAAAAAGCTTTAATTAAAAAATAAAGAATTTAGTTTTAGTAATTCAATTCAAGAAACATTTGTAAGCACTCATATTCAAAATATAATTGTTTAGTCATGTCTATCTACTCTTCTTGATCCCATATGGAGTTTTCTTGTCAAAGATACAGGAGGGGTTTGCTGTTTACTTCTCCAGTGAATTAAGTAAATGACTTGCCCAGGATTATGCAGCTAGTGAGTGGTTGAAATCACATTTGAACTCAGCTCTTCCTGACTAGAAACTCATTTCTCTACCAGGGAGTCACCTACCTCCTCCAATATGCAAGATATCTTAGAATAAAACAACAAAACCAGAAAGATTCCCTTCCTTCAATGAGCTTATATACATATATATGTACTTGAAATGTTAGTAGTTTTCTTTAATGACTTTAAAAAAAAAAATTCTATAAGGAAATTTTTCAAAGAAAAAGTATTCCCTACATCATGTCAAAATTAAAAATAACTCCCCCTCTCCCCTGACAACATGGAAACATGAGTATATCTCAGGAAATTAGAAATTTAGAATTTCTTAGGAGGCACAATCATTAATTTGTAATACCCTGTTTAAGTAATTAATTCATGTAAAATTTGGAAAAATATAATAGTTTCCAAGGTCCTCTTGGACTCCTCTTAAAATATGGGAAGTTTATTTTATTTATTTGCTTTTGTATGGCAATTGAGGTTAAATGACTTACCCAGAGTCACACAGCTAGTATTAAGTGTCTGAGGCCAGATTTGAACTTAGGTCTTCTTGATTTCAGGGCTGGTACTCTGTCCACTGCACCATCTAGTTGCCCCTCAGGAGTTTATTATAAAAGAAAAGTTCTGAGTTCAGTCACAACTACTGAGCTCCCAATTAGGAAAATATCCAATACTTAGAGCAGGTAAGTTCTCTGCTCAATCTTGTATTTATATCTAGACAACCCTGTCCTTTTATAGATGAAGCAAAATTCAGTTTACTAGAAATATTTAGGTGACAAAACACATTTTGGCATTAGTGTCTATAGACACTGGATAGGCATCCAGAAGGCAAGTTGAGGAAGGAGCTAATATTTTCTTGGGACTTTCTTCAGCCTAGATTTTCATCTCCATAGATGACCGTAGAGGTCATAGACTCTATGTCTATAGACATAGTCATAGACTCTCCTCAGTATTTCCCTTTTCTCTTATATCTCAAGCCTCCATTTGCCTATTTTTTCTAATCTTTCTAATTCAAAGGCTCAGAACATCTTTTCTCTCCAATTCTGCTTCTGAGACAGAAGTGCTTAGATGCTTAGAACTGGTAAGATCAAACTCAAATAGAAATAGGGCCACTAAAATATACACAAGGCTCATATTATTATTATGCAGGCTCTCATACTACCTAAGAAAACCACATATTAACAGTATTTATGTTCTGTATTTTTATTTAAAAAGCATTCCCAGTAGGGAAAAGAAGAGAGGAACGGAGGAAGGAAGAAAGGAGAAAGGGAGGTAGGAAATGAGGGAGAGAGGGAGGAAAGTAGGGAAGGAGGGAAAAGAAGAAAGGAAAGAAGGAAGGAAAGGAGGGAGGAAGGTAATAAGAAAGGGGGGAAGGAAGGAAGGGAGGAAGAAAGAAAAGAGGAAGGGAAGAAGGAAGCAGTTCCCAGTTGACCAGTTACAGTTGGGTCCCCAGTGGGGCAGCACTATTCAGAGGTTGTTGGTTATTCATTTTAAATCAAAGATTGGAAAGGTCAAGGAGAATAAATATTGAGAAAATATCTTTGGATTTGGCAAAAAAAAAAAAAAAAAAAAGATCATCAGTAACTTTGGAGACAGCAATTTTAGTGGAATGATAAGGTTGAAAATTAGATTGTAAAGGGTTTAGAAGACAATGAAAGGAAAGAAAGTGGCAGCTCTTTTTTTCCAGAAGTTGAGAAGAGAAATAATATAATAGTTAGCAAGAATGGAATGATCAAATAAGAGACAGGGGAGACATGGGCATGTTTGTAGGCAGTAGGAAAAGTAGGCCAATAGACAGGGAAAGATTGAAAATAAATGAAAGAGTGAGGATGATAGAGAAGGTCAATCTGCTGGAGGAGATGGGATAGAATGGGATAATTTGAACAGAGAGAGGGATAGCTTTCATAAGAGTAAGGCCAATAAAGCAAGAATGAAAGGGGGAAAAGTATTAAAGGCACTTTTTGATAGGAGATGAAGAAGAAAAGAGATATTTTCTCTAAATTATGAGTAAGGTTTTCCACTAAGAGAGCGAGGGAAGGGGGAATCATGAGAGGTTTGAAGAAGAATGAAAAGGTTTAGAAGAGCCCCTTATGAAGCTATGTAACATAAATTTATAATAAACCCAATTAGAATGGTTGTATGATTTCTTTTTCCATTTCATTCCTCAGAGAATCAACTTAAACTATTATGCCATGAATTGTATTTTCTATAAATTGACTGGGTAATGAAGACTCCTAGTAAGAGAAGAGCAAGGTGAACTTGTGTGCCTTGTACAGAGCAGTCTTGCTCTTGCTTTGCTCTGAGCTATTTTTGCTAAAAGTTGATTGAGCATTATCAGGACCCTGAACATCCTGATGAGTTTTATTTGTATTTTCTAAAGAAGCCAGTCTAAAGAGTTAAGAATATAACATTTTCTCAGTTCCCTCTTAAGGTTTACTGTGTAAACTGAGGCAGGAATACTGCAGCATGCTTTCCCAAAGGGAAGAAAACCATCAGGAGACAGTTCCTGTAAAAGTTAAGAGTGATCTTTATTAAGCAGGTTCAAACATGCATGTGGAGCAGACAGCTAATGCTAAAACAGTTTGGAGAAAGCAGGAAGTAGTTTATATAATTTTCTAACAAAAGAGGCAGGAAATGAGCTGATCTGAGGAGGGAAGGGGGCGTGTTATGGACAGAGAGTTCCAGGAAGGAGGGCACTGACTTCTTGGTACATTGAACAGTAAACAAGATAAACAGGATGAAACAGGGAATCCAAGGCTCAACTAAGATGAATGGGATGTTCCAAGGGGTCCAAAGTTAGCTGATAACTCAAAGCCCATCTGATGCTTGCTTGACTAAGCTAGTTTCAGGGTCACTGATTCTGTCCTTCCAGCAAAGTTTATTCTTGGTCACTGCAAAGGATTGTTGGTTTGTCATACCATTCTGTATCCCAAATGGTCAGTGAGATAATTGGAGAGTTCAAACAAATCAAGGTAGTTAGTATATTCATTTTCAGAACTGTAAGTTTAAAAAAAAGTATTAAATACCTTTTTCAGTTCAAGAGTAGAAGACAAGAGATATACCAGCTAAAGAGCAGTAAAGATTGAAAGCAAAGTTAGCAGAGAAAAAGCTTCTTGTAGTACAGACATATCTGTAACATACTCCATTTCTCCATTCACTTCTTTACCTACAGAGTTCTATAAATCAGTGCCCACTGTCTTCCATAAATAATGAATATGATCATGTAAAATCTGGACTATGATTTAGATTTATATATGGATTGAGGTATATAAGCTATCTATACTGATTGTCTAATTTTTCACCTTTCACTCACTGCTTTGAGTTCTCCCCTACTCATCCAACTTGTCTTTCTCAATCTCTTCTGATCATCCAATCTCTGTGAGAATGTATCTCAGGGTTCTATTCTGATCTCTCTCTTTTTTTTTCTCTGTTTATATCCTTCTCTATGTCTGTCTCTCTCTGTCTCTGTCTCTCTCTCTCTGATCTCATCAATTTTCTCAGGTTCTACTCTGTTCAGATTATTCCCAGATCTATATATTCAATCCCAGTCTTGCTCTTGAACTCTAATTATATATCATCAACTGCCAAATGAACATCTCCAACTGGATGTCTAATTTCTATTTATTTTGAGGATACAAAATTATATTGTAAGCACAATACTGGCACATAAAAAATGTTTACTGATTGATCATTAATTTTTAAACTTTAAAAAATTCTCATTCTTTAACATTCAAAAATTTTTTGAGCTTCAAGTTTTCTCTCCCTCAGGTCCTTATCTACTGAAAAGTCAAGCAATATAATAACAATTATATGTGAAGTAATGCAAAATATATTTCTATATTAGCCATGTGGCAAAAAATCCCAAATAAACAAGAAAAATAAAATTTAAAAAATATGCTTCCATCTGAGCTCAAGGGTTAAGCAAATCTTTTTCTGGAGGTGGCTAGTATTTTTCATCCTGATTCCTTTGGAATTGTCTTGGAACATTATATAGATTATAGGAGCTAAGTCTTTCACAGTTGATCATCATTGCTATTACTTATACAATGTTCTGGTTCTGCTCACTTTACTTTGCATCAGTTCTTATATATCTTCCAGATGTTTTTGAAACCATTTCCCTCTTCATTTCCTATAGCACAAGAATATCCTGTCACAATCAGATACCGCAATTTGTTTCACCATTTCCCAAATGATGGGTATCCTTGTTTTCCAATTCTTTGCCACCACAAAAAAGGGCAGCTATACATATGTACATATGTAGGTCCTTTTCCTTTTCCTTTGATCTCTTTGAGATATAGAACAAAAGGGTATCATAATTTTATAGCCATCTGGGCACTGTTCCAAATTGTTCTACAGGATCTGTTCACAGCTTCTCCAATAGTGTATTAGTGCGGCTATTAAAAAAAAAAATTCTCCAATTACATGTAAAGATAGTTTCCATTTTTGTAAAATTATGAGTGCCAAATTTTTCTCCATTTTTCCCTTCTCTTCCCATCCCCTCTTCAAGACATCAAGCAATCTGATATAAATTATACATGTAGTATACCTATTTTTTCACATTTCTTCCAGAATTTGTCAATTTCCTTCTCTGTCCTGTTAACTAATTTAACAGTTGTCAGGTGACTGATTATTGATTGTGTCAACCAGCCTGGGATGGGTTTCTAACCTTTGGGTAGCCAGGCCAAACAGAGCAGGGTAGAAACAAGGAAGTCAGGGATCAAACAGAAGTTCAATTAATTTCAAAGTAAGAAAAAAGCTTTCAAGTAGAAGTCCTCCTGAGGAGGAGAGCCATCATGCTGGCACATGATGCCAGGGCTCATATACATGAAAAAGAAAAGTAGGCTGGCCTATGACCCCATCATTCTCATATATGGACAATGCAGGTGTTCCCACGGGGTCTTGTGGGAGCAATCTCTATGTTGGTCTTAAGGCTTGCTGAACCTTGTGGACTACAGAACAGAGTTAGTGTGATAGGCAGTACCTGGTTCAGCTCACTTGACAGTTAGATAAAACAGGGATTCTGAGCATGTCAAGAGGTGTGATGGATCACCTGCTTCTAGTTCTCAGGGCCCAGGGAAATAGAGGGAATTCCCTTAGTGAACACCTGGTGCTGGTCAAAGCCATATACTCTGCCAAAGGATGAGATTATCCAGAATGCAAAGCATTACTGTTACGCCAAGCTCAAGGCACAGCCTCCTTGTTGGGCTTTCCCTCTGAGAAACAGGCTGTCTCCAAATCTCTGGACAACTGATTGCCACCACCAATTTTTTAGACTAACTTAGAAATCTCAGATTCTTCCTCAACTCTTCCCTTTTTTTCATTCTTCGAATCCAACTGACAGCAAGATTCAGACATCCTTTTCTCTGAAGTGACAAAGCCATTAACCTAGTTCAGATCCTCATTAATTCTTGCTGAAGACGTTTTAATAACTTCTAATTAGATTCCTTAATCTAGTCTCTCAATGTATTCTTCACACATCCTTTCACAAACGTCCATCACAATCTGATGTAGCTCTCCCTTTCTTTGTACATTACTCTCACCTACACTACATTTGAATCTAACTGGTCCTTTTATGTCCCACTGCCATGCCTTTGTTCAAAATCTTGCCCATCCCTGGAATACACCCTCTCCTATCACCTGACTCACAGGACTTCTAACATTCTTCAAAGTTCAATTCAAATGCCATTTCATTCTGAAAGCTGGTCTTCCTGTTGATAATAATCTATTATATAGTAAGAATTTTGTATTTAATGTTTTTAGTACAAGTTGTTTTCAATAATAATAATAGCTACTATTTATGTTGTGTCTACACTGTGCTAAGAGCTTTACAAATATTATCTTATGTGATCTTCACAATAACTCTCTGAGGTAAGTGCTATTGTTATCCCTATTTTACGGTTGAAGAAACTAAGAAACTTTGAGGTTAAGTGATTTGACCAAGGATACAAAGCTGGGAAATGTTGGAAGCCTGATTTAAACTTAATCTTCCAGATTTCAGGGCCAACAGATTTTCCCCCTCTTCCCCCCCCTACACCCCCTCACTGCCCAATAAGAATGAAAGCTCCTTGAAAGACAAGAACTATTTCACTTTTGTTTTTGGATTTCTGATGCTCAATACATTGCCTGGAATACAGCAGACACTTTTAAAATTTGTTGAATACCTGGCATTCAAAAGGTAAATGAAAGTGAAAGAAAGATTTAGAATAGAGGCATTAATCCTAACAGGAAAAAGTGAGTTAAAAAACATTCTCAGTGGTTGCAGTTCTCTCGGCTGGATTTGGTGGCCAGATTATCAGGTCCTTATCAAAGAGGGTTTTTCCAGTCACTAAACTGTAGCAAACAGGAGCCAAGGCAGCTAATACGTGACCCTGACTACATGAAGCCAATAAATAGGTAGCAGAGAGAACTTTCATCAACAACTTCACTATATAGATGTCTAGCAATAACAAAACCAGCAGAAAGGCTTATGATGAAATCACTAGGGGACATCAATAATCCTACAGCATCAAAGGTATGAGTTGTTCTAATTATATGGGTCAGTTTGTGGGAGAATTTGTTTCAAGTTTACTAAGAAAAGACATGATCTATTACTACTTTATATATATATATATATTTTTACTAAGCTATTCCATTTAAATGCCTTTACTTTGATTCCTTCTCCCATCCCCATTGGATTGAGAATTCCTTGAGAGCAGAGATTGTTAGGGTTTTGCCTTTTTTACATCCCCAAGGCTTAGCATAGCATAGCATCCTTGTACATCAGAGGCACTTAATAAATGTTAGCTAACTGACTTTTACCTAATGTGTCTTTGTCCTTTGCCTGACCAGTTACACACTGATAAGAGAAAAGACCCAAGATACCTCTCCTTATTCTTTTAAAGGGGTGGATTTTTCAAAGGTATGGAACACACACACACATTCACACATGTATATAATGTATATATACTTATGTATATAAGTATATATATATGATCAAGTAGGATTTATACCAGGAATGCAGGGCTGGTTCAATATTAGGAAAACTATCAATATAATTGGCCATGTTAATAACCAAATTAACAAAAACCATATGATCATCTCAATTAGATGCAGAAAAAGCATTTGATAAAATCCAACATCCATTCCTATTAAAAACACTTGAGAGTATAGGAATAAATGGACTTTTCCTTAAAATAATCAGCAGCATCTATTTAAAACCATCAGTAAGCATCATATGTAATGGAGACAAACTGCAACCATTCCCAATAAGATCTGGAGTGAAACAAGGTTGCCCACTATCACCGTTACTATTTAATATTGTATTAGAAACGCTAGCTATAGCAATAAGAGCTGAGAAAGAGATTAAAGGAATAAGAATAGGCAATGAGGAAGCCAAATTATCACTCTTTGCCGATGACATGATGGTATACTTAGAGAACCCCAGAGATTCTGCTAAAAAGTTATTAGAAATAATCCACAACTTTAGCAAAGTTGCTGGTTATAAAATAAACCCACATAAGTCATCAGCATTCTTATATATCACTAACAAAATCCAACAGTCAGAGTTACAAAGAGAAATTCCATTTAAAGTAACTACTGATAATATAAAATATTTAGGAATCTATCTGCCAAGGGAAAATCAGAAACTTTATGAGCAAAATTACAGACCACTTTTCACACAAATTAAGTCTGATCTAACCAATTGGAAAAATATTAAATGCTCTTGGATAGGGCGAGCAAATATAATAAAGATGACAATATTACCTAAACTAATCTATTTATTTAGCGCTATACCAATCAGACTCCCAAAAAACTATTTTAATGACCTAGAAAAAATAACAACAAAGTTCATATGGAAAAACAAAAGGTCAAGAATTTCAAGGGAATTAATGAAAAAAAAATCAAATGATGGTGGCTTAGCTGTACCAGATCTAAAATTATATTATAGAGCAGCAGTTACCAAAACTATTTGGTATTGGCTAAGGAATAGATTAGTTGATCAGTGGAATAGATTAGGTTCAAGGGATAAAACAGTCAACAAATATAGCAACCTAGTCTTTGACAAACCCAAAGATCCCAGCTTTTGGGATAAGAACTTACTGTTTGATAAAAATTGCTGGGAAAATTGGAAACTAATATGGCAGAAACTAGGCATTGATCCATACTTAACGCCGTACACCAAGATAAGGTCAAAATGGGTTCATGACCTAGGCATAAAGAATGAAATTATTAATAAATTAGAGGAACATAGGATAGTTTACCTCTCAGACCTGTGGAAGGGGAAGGTCTTTATGACCAAAGCAGAACTAGAGATCATTACTGATCACAAAATAGAAAATTTCGATTATACCAAACTGAAAAGTTTTTGTACAAACAAAACTAATGCAGACAAGATTAGAAGGGAAGCAATAAACTGGGAAAATATTTTTACAGTCAAAGGTTCTGATAAAGGCCTCATTTCCAAAATATATAGAGAATTAACTCTAATTTATAAAAAATCAAGCCATTCTCCAATTGAAAAATGGTCAAAGGATATGAACAGACAATTCTCAGATGAAGAAATTGAAACTATTTCTAGTCATATGAAAAGATGCTCCAAGTCATTATTAATCAGAGAAATGCAAATTAAGACAACTCTAAGATACCACTACACACCTGTCAGATTGGCTAAGATGACAGGAAAAAATAATGATGATTGTTGGAGGGGATGTGGGAAAACTGGGACATTGATGCATTGTTGGTGGAGTTGTGAACGAATCCAACCATTTTGGAGAGTAGTTTGGAACTATGCTCAAAAAGTTATCAAACTGTGCATACCCTTTGATCCAGCAGTGTTACTACTGGGATTATATCCCAAAGAGATTATAAAGAAGGGAAAGGGACCTGTATGTGCACGAATGTTTGTGGCAGCCCTTTTTGTAGTGGCTAGAAACTGGAAACTGAATGGATGTCCATCAGTTGGAGAATGGCTGAATAAATTGTGGTATATGAATATTATGGAATATTACTGTTCTGTAAGAAATGACCAACAGGATGATTTCAGAAAGGCCTGGAGAGACTTACACGAACTGATGCTGAGTGAAATGAGCAGGACCAGGAGATCATTATATACTTCAACAACAATACTATATGATGACCAGTTCTGATGGACCAGGCCATCCTCAGCAACGAGATCAACCAAATCATTTCTAATGGAGCAGTAATGAACTGAACTAGCTATGCCCAGAAAAAGAACTCTGGGAGATGACTAAAAACCATTACATTGAATTCCCAATCCCTATATTTATGCACACCTGCATTTTTGATTTCCTTCACAAGCTAATTGTACAATATTTCAGAGTCTGATTCTTTTTGTACAGCAAAATAACGTTTTGGTCATGTATACTTATTGTGTATCTAATTTATATTTTAATATATTTAACATCTACTGGTCATCCTGCCATCTAGGGGAGGGGGTGGGGGGGGGTAAGAGGTGAAAAATTGGAACAAGAGGTTTGGCAATTGTTAATGCTGTAAAGTTACCCATGTATAAATCCTGTAAATAAAAGGCTATTAAATTAAAAAAAAAAAAAAAAGTATATATATATAGTATATGTAAGTGTATATATAGTATATAGTATATATATAAGTGTATATATATATAGTATATATAATGTATGTATACTATATATATATAATGTATAAATACTTCAAATTTTTTTCAGAATGTTGACTACTTTTGCTTGTTTTTTTTTTCCCCCTTCTTTCTCTCTCTCTCTTTTTAAAATTCTTAGTAATAAGAGACAATTCTTTTGAAAGGGGAAGAAAAGAAATATAGGGGGAAATCTAAGTGATGTAAAAAATACAATACATCAACAAAAATCTATTATTAATCATAAATAAATACTGGTTAGGTGAAATTGAAGTACAGTGCCAGACTGTACATAGTACAAAAACGGTCTTTATATATTCTTAGAACATTCAATCTCTAGAGAAGTTAATAAATATGAATTATTTAATCTGCTCCCTCACTTCCCCAGACAGATAATTTCGTTCTCTAAACTCAAGGCCCTAGATAGAAGGATGGGAATGAAAGTACTTCCATGTCTATTTTTGCTTCCTTCTCATGACTATGAGGTAGAAATGATAACTGGCCACAGAGGGTGGTCAGAATTAAGAAAAGAGCATAAAGCCTTCCCAAACCTACATGAGCAAAAACTAGCAAGAAAATGGAATCATTTTTACCAATTTCAGTGTCCAAAGAATTCATCCCTGAATGGCCACTAATTGAGACTGTGTTAGGATAACTATACTTAATATTGTATTTCATGGGCTAAATAAGCTTTTAA
The DNA here is from genome assembly GCF_902635505.1 of Sarcophilus harrisii. NCBI lineage: Eukaryota > Metazoa > Chordata > Mammalia > Dasyuromorphia > Dasyuridae > Sarcophilus > Sarcophilus harrisii. The sequence continues at coordinate 246,367,578 of NC_045426.1, forward strand.
TAAAAATTTACTTTTGTAGCACAATCCATTTGTAAGTTGAGTACTACAGGTACTGGGTCTGAAATCTTCTGCAAATTCTCTCGACCCTGCTGATATAGCTCTTTTTCTTTTACCCTAGTATTGCTCATTCTGACAATTTCTCTCCTTTCCTTTGTAATCTGACCTTTTTGAATTGCCTTCTCCTTTGACTGGCAGTCCTTGATTAATTTGATTAACACTTCTCCTTTCTTTCTTCTCCCTGTCATTTCTTCTTTTTGTCATTCCAAAATCTTCAATTTTCACATACATTTTTCACCTACTGAAAAGCTACTGACTTCTAATATTATTGTTCAGTTTTTTTCAATTATGTCTGACTCCTTGTGACTCTGTTTTGGGTTTATTCACCCAATCTGCATTCACACCAGCAAGTATAGAGGATCTTCAACATGGAGCTATCCATGCCCACAATAATATAGCTACAACTCATACTTTCTTTCTGGATCTTAGGAGTAAAACTGTAGCATCTAGGGAATAAACTCATACTACCTGCCACCATAGTATCTAGGTCCCCATTGTTCTACTTTCCATTTTCATTTAATCAGCCACCATAACATTATTAATTCTTAAAACATAAAACATTTATTCAGTAAAGGGTAAATTCAGGAATAACCCTTCTCACACTCCATCTATAAATTTGGTTTACATTCTCCCATTAATTAATGAAAAGAACATATGTGGGAAGACCCATGAGCCCTGGACTCTAAGCTTTGATGTTCCTGTTGCTTTCAAAAATAATCTGTACAGGGGACTGAAGTCAGAAGGATCTGAGTTCAAATTTGGCCTCAGACACTTAACACTTTCTAGCTATGTGACAAGTCATTTAATCCCAGTTGCCTCAGCAAAAATAAACAAACAAATAAATAAATAATAATCTGTACCACATGAAACCACTTATCTGTGAACTCCTTTTTTGTTCTTCACTATTCTTTTTACTGAAAGTAATTCTTCTGATCTTGAACATTAGCAGTTGCAAGTTCTTTTAATTTGCTGCTATGTTTAATAGGATGCTGAGAATATATTATACTCTTTTTAGCAAATGTCCAGAAAGGATTATGATAGTTTTAACCTATTAAAGATTAAATATATATTATATATCAATAATGACATTGAGAATTGCAAAACTTCTCAGGTTGGCCCAGTCAGTCCCCCTCTTATTAGTTTTTAGTCAAATTAAGCTGCTTTTCTAAAAGCACAATCTGAAGTACAATGAAGCCAAAAGTTATCTTTTCTCCTACATAAACTAAAGAAGTTTACCTTCTTTAAAGTGGTAAATGGAACTAGAGAATACAAAATTCAAAGAATTCAGTAGAAGAAGCAGAATTCAATTCTCTTCCATTCAACACCATAGGTAGAGCTGTTACTGCTGACCTAAGCTTTTCCAATCAGTCTTTTCTTCTCATGTGGTCCAAGTATTTAAGCTTCAGCTTCAACATTTGACCTTCCAATGAACAGTATGAGCTAATTTCTTTAAGTATTAACTTATTTGATCTTACTGAAAAAGACACTCAAAAAAGTCTTCTCTAACTCTACAATGTAAAAACATGAATTCTGTAGCTTCCAGCTTTCCTTATAATCCAATTCTCATAGTCTTTCATTGTTACTGGAAAAATCATAGCTTTGACTGTATGGGCCCTTATTGATGGCAAGATAAAACCTCTGATTTTTAGCATGCTCTCCAGATTTGTCATAGCTTTTCTTCCAGAGAGCAAGGATCTTTTAATTTCCTGGCTGTTGTAGCTGTCTGAAATGGTATGTAAAATGTATCCAAAATGTAAAATTTCTTCTCCCTCTATTTATCAGGAAACAATGAAACCAGGTCCAAGATAATTTTTAGTTTCAATAGTTAAGTTTCAAGACAGCTTTTATACTCTTCTCTTTCGCTCTCATCAAGAAGTTTCTTAATTCTTCATTTCTTGCCATAGAATAGTATTATCTACATATTTAAGATTGGTGATATTTCTCCCCACAAACATAATTCTGGCTGTCAATTCATCCAACCTGGCATTTTACATGATGTACTCTGCATACAGGCGGTAGAATGGTGTTGGGCCTGGAGTTGAGAAGACTGATTTTCCTGAGTTCAATTCTATTCTTAGAAACTTATTAACTATGTAATCTTGGGCAAGTCTCAATTCTGTTTGCTTCAGTTTTCTCATCTGTAAAATGAGCAGGAAAAGGATATGGCAAACCACTCCAGAATCTTTGTTAAGACCCCAAATGGAATAAAAAAGAGTTAGATACAATTAAAAGACTGAAATGACAGAACAACAATAACTGCACAGAAGTTAAATAAATAACATAACAATATCTATCCTTGTTGTACTCCTCTTCGGATCTTAAACCAATGAGTTCAATTCTAACTATTGTTTTGTGGCCCACATATAGATTTCTCAGGAAACAAAATGATCTGGTTCTCCTATCTCTCTGAGGACTTGCTACATTTTCTGGCATTAATTAGGTTACTCAATGAAGCAAAGTAGATTTTTTCTTTTTCTGGAACTCCCTTGCTTTCTCCATAATCCAGCAAATGGTGGCACAATTTGGTCTCTTGTTCCTCTACTCCTTTGAAAACCAACCTGTTCTGATAATTCTTGGTTTACATATTGCTGAAGGCTAGCTTGTAGAATCTTAAACACAACATCGCTAGCTTTAAAAATGAGTGCAATTGTCTGGTAAATTGAACATTTGTTGGCATTGTCAACTTCATAAAAATTGGGACCTAAGAGGCCACTGTTGAGTTTTTCAAGCTTACTGGAATATTGAGTATAGTACTTTAACAGCATCACCTTCCAGAATTTAAATAGGTTAGCTAGCATTATGTCACTTCCATTATCTTTATTGTAAACAATGTTTCCTAAAGCCCATTTGATTTCATTCTCCAGGATGTCTGATTCTAGATAATTCATGATTATCAGTGATGTCAAGACCTATCTTGCATAATTCTTCTGTATATTCTTACCACTTCTTAATCTCTTCCATTTTTTGTTGTTTCTACTGCTTTTGTCTTTTATTAGGCCTATTTGTGCATGAAACATTCCCTCTATATCTCTCATTTTCTTAAAGACATCTCTCACCTTTCCCATTTCATTATTTTCTTCATTATTTTCACTGCATTGCTCATTGAGAAAATCTTCATACTTCTCTGTGTTTTTCTCTAGAATTCTGCATTTTGTTAGGTTTCTTCTTTACCTCTTTGCTTTTCTTCTTTCCTCAACTATTTATACAACTTCATCAGACAGCCATTTTGCTTTCTCACTTTTCTATTGGAGTGGGATATTTTTTGTTACTGCCTTCTATATAATATTTCCAACCTCTATCATAGATCTTCAGATATTGTCTACCAAATCTAAGCCCTTAAATCTATTCATCACTTTTACTTCATATTAATAAGGGATATTATTTAGGTATACCTTTATAGTATGGTTTTTCTTTCTTCAATTTAAGTCTAAACTTCTCAATAAAAGCTCATGATCTGAGCTACAATCAGTTCTAAATCTTGTTTTAATGGATTGTATAGAATTTCTTCACCCTTGGCTACAAAGTATATAATCAATTTGATTTCAATATTGATTATCTGACGATGTCTATGTATAGAATTGCTTTTGGGTTGCTGAAAAGGAAAGCTGGCTAAGACAAATGAGTTATCTTGACAAAATTCTATTAGTCTCTACACTGCTACATTTTGTACTCTAAAGTCAAACTTGTCTGTTATGCCAATTATTTTTTGATTCCCTACTTTAGCATTCCAATCCCCTATGATGAATATGACAACTTTTTGGGGTGGTTTTTTTTTCTAGAATGTATGTCTTCATAAAATTCATCAACTTTGACCTCTTCAGGATTAGTGGTTGGAGCATAGATTTGGATTACTGTGATAATGAATTTTTTTTTTGCCTTGGATTCAAACAGATATCTATCATTTTATCATTTTTGAGATTATACTGCTTTTCGTTCTCTTTTGTTGTCTTATAAGGGCTATTATTGAATTTCTTCTGAAGTATTCTTGTCCAGAATAGTAGATGTAATGATCACTTGAATTAAATTCACCCACTCTCCTATCTACTTAAGTTCACTGATACCCAAGATATGAATGTTTACTCTTTTTACCTTCTATTTGACTACATCCAGCTTGATTCATAGATCTTACATTCCAGGTTCCTATGAAATATCAATCTTAGTAGAATCAATCAGACTTTCCTTTTATCACCAAATATATTCGCAGCTAAGCTACCTTTCAGCTTTGGTCCAGACACTTTATTAGTATTGGAACTATTTGTAGTTGTCCCCTGCTCTTTTCCAGTAGCATGTTGGATGCCTTCCAACCTGAAGGACTTATCTCCTAATGTCATATCTTTTATCTTTTTAATTCTGTACATGTACTTTTCTTGGCAAAGAAAAAAAAAGGTTTACGTTTTTCTTCTTCTGTGGATTACCTTTGTCAGAACTCTCCACTAGGACTTGTCCATCTTAACTAATGCTGAAGAACACAGTTCATAGTTTCACTAAGCTATATAAGTCCTCTGTCATGACAGGGCAGTGATTCATGAGAGGATGTGACATTGGATATTTAAATAGCCTGTGTAGAACTTTTTTCCTCTTTTAAAAAATGGAGGTTATATTAGAGAACCTCTGTGGGACTTTCAACTCTGAAGTTATAATCTGTAATTTTAAAATATAAATACATATTCAAGAGTAAAGAGAGGAAAAAAAAATTGGGGGGGGGGGTTCAACTTGCCTTTATCTGATTAATATTTATAGTGGCAACATTTTTTTACTTTTTTTAAGCTTACAAACCTCTAATCAACAATTTAATGGCATAGCATATAATCATTCCTTGTAGCACCATATTTTATGCTCAATCTATGTGTGAGAATAGTAGTAACTTGGCAATGGATTTGAAAATATGGGTTGCTTTTTTTTGACAATAGGTATATATATTCATCCTATTTGATTTGATGGGTTTTTTTTTTCTGGTTCTAACAGTTATACTAGTTATAATGTACATATTTTATTTGCCTAAAATTTGGTTGTTTCATCTTTATCTCATGCTTTAAAATTTTTTTATTACAGTACTTCAGTACATGTATTATTATTTTTAAATAAGCAAATGTATATATATTTGGGTACACGGTCAAAACTGATCAAAAAACTTTAGAGTCCATTGGACTGGAACATAGGACTGAATTTACTAAAATAAACCAAGAGGCAGAAATGTAAAGCCTAACATAAATGAGAGAGCCACAGACTCACGGTGAGCCAGCCAAATAAGCTGATAAAAGGTTGGGCTGCAGTTAAAAGACCAGAGTTTTCAGGAAGAAGGTGACAGTCCCTCTTTACTCATCCTAATCCAAGTATATTTAAGTGCTGAGTTCAACTAGTTTTCACCACAGTTTAAGAAGAACATTAATAACCTGGAGAATCTTCAGAGGACCAAGATGGTAAAGGATCTTGAATCTTTATCCCTTAAAAAATTATCATTAGAGTATTTTTTGAACTTTGGGTTCTTTTTGTATCTTCAGGGCTTAGCACAGTGTCTGGCACATAATAGGCACTTAATAAATATTTATTAAATGACTGATTTAAAAGGAATAGGGATGTTTCAAATGAAAAAACAGAAGAGGGATAGGAAAGGATAGCTGGCATTCCAGTATCTAAAAGGCTCTTTTGTGAAAAAGGAATTTTATTTGTTCTTGATTCTGGAGATGATGTAAAGAATGTAAGGAAACATTCCAGCTGTACTGTGCAACACTGAAATTCTGGATTAACTTAAGTAAAAAAGACTGCTATGTCTTTAGAATAAACTATTTTCCAAGAAAATATTCTCAGTTACAAAACAAGTTAATGGGAAAATAGGATTTTGTTTGTAGAAATTAATTTTATAACTTATTTTCCAGGAATGTATTAAAAGTGGGTATACATCTATGTATATTTAGGTAGTGGTTTGGAGGAACAACAAATCAAGAGTGATTATGTATTACAAAAATATGGGAATTATCTTTGTTCAATATGTCACTGTCATCTTTGTGCCTTTTGCACTAGTTCTCTCCTATAGATGAAAACTTTGCCCTCCTTTTCATCTCTTAGAATCACTTATTTCCACCTACATTAAAGCTTTCCGTATCCCCTTAGCTCCTGGTAACTTTCCTCCTCTTTCCCCCATTCAATTAAAAAAAATAAAATGAAAACACAGGTCCAGGCCCTATCCAAGTTGTATACATGTATGTACATATAGCAACTAAGGGTAGAAATTGTTGTATTTTTATTTTGTAGTATCAGTTCTTAATTTAAACCCTATGTCAATAATCAAGTTTTATAGGAAAAAAAAATACTGCAAGTCTAACAATTCAAAAAGTTCTCTTTCAGCTTATTTTGTCTTAATTTATTCACTTAACTTTGATTCTAATGGTCACATATCACTATTTTGATGTAAGCATATTCATTTAATAACTATTCAAGAAATCACTAAATTTCACTTTTTTGAAGGAAAATATTACTAATTTTCATTCAAATGCTTGTATTTGTTATACCTACAAGAAGTAGAGTTTGGGTAAAGATCCTTTTCAAAATTATGCATATTTGGGAATAATTTAAAAATTGTCAATTTCTGTTCAGAAAATAAAACTAAAAAGCAGCTGGATGATGGAGTGACTAGAGCACTGACCCCAGAGTCAGGAAGGTCTGACTTCATATCTGACCACTTAATACTTCCTATCTGTGTGAGACTGAGCAAGTAGATTAACCTCAATTGCCTCAAAAAAAAAAACAAAAAAAACAAAAACAGAGCTAAGCTGATTAAAAGAGTCATTAGTTTTACTTTGCCTAATAATTAATGAATTATAATCAATAGCATTAAGGCACTGAAGTACTGAGGCAGCTAAACAGTGTAGCAAATCACTTAACTTGCTTGTCTCAGTTTCCTCAAATGTAAAACAGATAATAAAAGCACCTATTTCCCAAGGTAGTTATGAGACTCAAATGAAATATTTTAAAATGGCAGATATATATTTTATTATGCAAATCATGTGTTAGAAAACTGCAATAATAATTCTTCGCTCCTAAACTTTAAAATTCAGTCAATAAGTTAATTAAAGAAGATGGCAAGAAAATCAACTTTATTTACAATAAAATACGGAGGAAGTTGAAAATTTGTGTCATTCTACAAAACACAAATATATTTCATAAAGCTAATGTGTAAAAAATAGGTACTTAGTAAATGCTTTTCATGGCAGTAATATAGTGTGTTTTATTTCAACAGACATTTGTGTTAAACACAGGCCAACAGAATAATTGTTACATGCTTTTGTGATACTAAAATGGACTAAACCTTTTGAAAAATTTTTACTTCTAACAACAGCTTACTTAAATTATTGTTTATCTGTATGGCTTATATCCAAATTTTGCAACATTACAAAAGGGTTTATTGCTTTTTAATCACTAACCAATTTTCAAAGTGTTCAAAATTATGAAGATATAAGCAACATCAAGTAATTTTTAAAAAGCTATTAGGAAATTCAGTGTTACTCATATTTCTTTCACAAAATGATTTCATTACATCAGAGTCCTGTTTCTAACATGACAAAATAGCATACACATGCGTATACAGACACACACACATACACATGTATATGCCGTTTGAAAAGTTAACACTAGAAAATTTGAGAGTCTGGAAAAATGTCCATGTTTCTGGATCAGATACTCAGATAATTTTTTAGCCACATAACCTAAGAAAACACTGGCATTTTCAGCAGGCAGAAAGTTATTGATTTTGTTTATATATCTGTTCAACCAACATAATATATGAAACCTTCTTAAAGTGTTGGTTGCAACTGTAATGCTGAAGAAAGTGAGCAAGACAGAGATTAGAGACCAATTCAATAGTTTATTAAATGGAGAGAAATAGTGGGACCAATGGATCTACAATTGATCCCAGGGCTAAACGAGATTATCATCTCAAAGAATCCAGCCCTGAATATCCCGGGACAGCAAGATCTTTAGGGCAACAAGAACAATGACGTAGTGGGGGAGGCACCTAGATGGGGATAACTTAATGGTGGGAGAGGTTACTGATATTCTAATAACATCTAAAATGGATAAACCTTTATCTTGTCAAACATTAAGAAGGAATGTCAATAACCTAAAGATATAAAACTTTTATCTCAAACATTAAGAAGGAAAGGTTATAACCTAAGGCAGAATAACAAAATAGGACAATTGGAGAAACTGGATCCCGACATTAAAAGGGAACTTTGGGACAACAGCAACCACATGTGGAGTCAAGTAACTGAATGCAGGAGTCGCAAAATTATTATTTATCATCAGTAAGTGTTTAATTTGTATACCTACTTGAATGTTGGAGGGGATGTGGGGAAACTGTAACACTGATGCATTGTTGGTGGGAGTTGTGAACGTATCCAACCATTCTGGAGAACAATTTGGAATTATGCTCAAAAGTTGTCAAACAATACATACCCTTTGATCCAGCAGTGTTACTACTGGCTTATCTCCCAAAGAGATCTTAAAGAAGGGAAAGGGACATGTATGTGCAAGAATGTTTATAGCACCCATGTTTGTAGTGGCTAGAAACTGAAAACTGAGTGGATGCCCATCAGTTGGAGAATGGCTGAGAAAATTGTGGTATATGAATGTTATGGAATATTATTGTTCTGTAAGAAATGACCAGAAGGATGATTTCAGAGAGGCCTGGGGAGGCTTACATGAACTGATGCTGAGTGGAATGAGCAGAACTAGGAGACACTTCAACAACAATACTATATGAGGATCAATTCTGATGGAAGTGGCTATCTTCAACACTAAGAGGATCCAAATTAGTTCCAACTGATCAGGAATTAACAGAACCAGTTACACCCAGTGAAAGAACACTGGGAAATGAGTATGGACTACAACATAGCATTTACACTCTTTCTGTTATTGTTTGCTTGCATTTTTGTTTTTCTTCCCAGGTTATTTTTATCTTCTTTCTAAATCTGATTTTTCTTGTGTAGCAAGACAACTGTATAAATATGTATACATATATTGTATTTAACATATACTTTAACATATTTAACATGTATGGGGACTACCTGCCATCTAGGGGAGAGGGTGGAGGGAAGGAGGGGAAAAGTTGGAACAGAAGTTTTTGCAAGGGTCAGTGTTGAAAAATTACCTATGCATATGTTTTGTCAATAAAAAGCTATAATAAAAAATTTTGTATGCCTATATTCCCAAGGTAGAATAAACATTCCTGCAACAAAAAGGGGTCACAAATGGAAAAAGTTTAAGAAACTCTATAGTAGACCATATGTTTCTTCATATTGTCAAGTCAAGGTTTTCGGTTTCTGTACAATTAGCAAATATTCCTTAAACCTTTGAAAGGAGAAAGTATTTCCTATCCAAGGAAACCTATTGTATTGGAATTAAGAGTATCACCACTAGATAGGATTATTTATCTTCTACTTAATCACAATAGCCCCAGGGACAAGATGTTCTTAAATGTTGCTGCCAAAGAAAGGGTTAATTTAATAAGCCATCTCACTAGTGACTGCTGCTCTTTTTAAAGCAGCAATAGCACCTATTATATTTGAATCCTAAATACTTTTTACTGGCAGTATCAATAATGAGATGTTTATCTTTTAGAAATAATTTCCCACAGACAATATCTGACTAGATGTTTCAAAACTTAGAGAAAAAAAGGCATGTAGTCTGAGGCACATAAACCTAATGAAGTAGAAAAAAATATTAGTTTTAGATCTGGAAAGGACCTTAGAGAATCATATCATCAAACTCTCTCATTTTTAAGATAAGGAACCAAATCCTGGAGAAGTTAAAGGAATTCTCATAGGTAATGAGGTGGAATTTGCACCTGGGTCCTACACACCAAATTCTCTGCTCTTCCTTATCTTCCATGCCGCAGAGTACTTATTACTTCTGTGAGCACACTACTTCATCTCTCTAGGTCTCAGTTTTCTCATTTGTAAAAGGGGTATTGAAGTAAATTCTTTTCAATGTCCCTGGCAATTCTAAATCCTATTTTATCCTAGATTATACTTGATCTTGGATAGAACAGGTCCCATATCTTTTCTAAATTTTGCATCTTATACAATGCCCAAGACAGCCCAGTATGTGTAGCACATAAAGCATTTGCTGAACTCTTTAAAATCTATTAACAAGCACTGTTATAAAACACATGAAGAATAAATTAAGTACAAGAGTTTACAATTGACATCCATAAGGATTCATCAATATTAATGAGATAAATTTCTGTTTATATCCCTCGTAGTATGTTTGGGTTTTATAGATTAATAGTATGATAGTTGCCTTTCAATGACTTACAACAGAAGCAAAGTTTTGTTTCTCTTGAAACACAAACGGGGAAACCAGCCCGGGAGCAAGCAGCATTTAACTTAGTAATGAATAACTCACGCACTTGATACACAACCTTGTGGCACAGGACCTCTTATTTTATAGAAGAAACAGAAACTCAGAATCTAGGGTCAAGATTAGAAGTGGGTGGGTGGGTAAAATTAGATTACTTGATGAAAGATTAATATTTTGTATGTACAATACTTAGGTTGTGGTAACACCTGCATCCCAGGCAACTAACAACAATCCAGTGTGTACTACTGAGAATGAAGTAGCAGGTCAAACAATAAACTCACGGAGAAAAAAAAAGCTACGACAAAACAGTTCAGAAGCCGTGCCCTCGACATATATATATGTCATGTGATGCATACAAATATGTACCCGCGATTCTGTTCCTTTGGGGGAGGCGTGCGTGTTTAGACTATAAGATGCCATTCGTATTTTTCTTGGGGCTACCAGAAGATGGTTTCTAACGACTGGTAATCCAATGTTTGCACCATCATTTTTTTTTTCTATCTTAGAAACGAGATTCAAAATAAAACCTTTTTTGACATGGTCAGAAGGCTGTGAAGAATAGCCCCGACAACAGCGTTTTTCCAACTAGTATTTACCACCACCCACTCACCCTTCTATGGCTCCATACTAGACAAAGCCCTTTGAGGACAAGTGTCCGGGGTAACTCGAATGTAAACAAAACCTGTTCTGCTTACCTTGATCCCTTGCTGTTGGGTAGTGAGAATTAACTTTGACTCATCCAAGAGTAAAACTTCGCAATAAAATTCTTCCTGGACTGCACAGAAACAGCCCATGTTTGCTTTTGACGTCTGCGGGAGGAAATCAAGAAAACAGAGGCAGGCTACCGAATCACCCCCTCCCAACAAGGCTCTGATCTGTATTGTCCAGTGCCAAGGACAGAAAAGCGGGCAAGTAGCTCATAGAGGATCTTCTAGTCTACAATCAACGAAAGGCCCCCACGACGGGTCCTGCCCTCTTTGGGAGTCAAAAGTCAACAGGGGATTCAGAAGCTTCAGCTGAATTCGACAGGCTATCCCCGCATATTCAGTGGCTCCGGTAGCTCTTTGCTGAAGTCCAGTGAGAAGGAGGAGGGACGTGGGGGAGCTGTAAGAAAAGCCTCTCTTGCAACCCTAAGGAAAAAAATGTCTCATAGCAATTGGGGAGGAAGAACGACAAGTGCCGGAGCCCCTCGCCGCTCTTTCTCTTCGTCCTTGGATTTCCAGGACCGACAGCTAGATCTGAATCCACCTGGCCCAAGTGAGTGAGTCCACTAACCAGGCTTGGGCTCCTCCTCTCCCTCACATTATCTTCGGCCGCCGGTGCTCCGGCTCCCTGTTTCCGCCCCGCCCAGCGGCGGCCCAGCTGCCAAGGGGGGTTCACCTCACACTTAGGGACCGAGAATAGAGGGCGGGAACTGGAGGCCCGTCTTTCTTTTGTGTAGGGGACACTAGGGTCGGCCTTTCAGCCAGAAAAGGGAGGTGGCCGAAGCTGCGGAAGAGGGAAGTGGCAGTGCCGAGAACAAGGGGGAGTGCGTTTGGCCCAGCTCAGGTGTGCGGAGGGGCTGGTCGGAGCAGGCTTCCAGGTGACTGGCCTGGGGAGGGCTTGTCAGAACCAGAGGACAGGGGGAACGACACTGGTTGTCTGTCTGAGGAGCCCAACTGCATGGCCCTGTGCCAACCGGGCTGGAGAAAACCTCCGGGCGCTACGTCCGCCACAGACCGCGGACCTGGACACCGGGAGGAGGAAAGCAGCTTCTGAAAGACCTGCGGCCGCTCGACTGGAGCTGGGGAGAACGCCTTCCGCCTTCCTCAGCCTCTCCCCGGGCTATCCCGAGAGTTGAAGGCGCGGGGAGACCAGCCCGGGAGAGCCCCAGAGGCTTGCAGCGGTTCCTGGGGAAAGTTGTCTTCCAAGCGAGATAGGGACGATCCCTTCTGAGCCTTTCCACTGGGAAGATCAGCTCCGGTTCTGAGTCCCGGATCGTTCTTCCTGCTGTCCCAGAGGCCCTGCCTGGGAACAGAAGACAAAGAGTGAACGAGTGGCCGCTCACTAAAAAGCTAGTCCGCAGCTGAGAGCGATGAGTCAGTCGGTCTTGTCCCATCTAAACCTATGGTCTTAGTTTGGTTCCAGGACCGGTCCCTTGGTCAATTGTAACCGCTCCCAGACCTAGAAGGCTAGAGAAGCAGAGAGATAGGGTTACAGTGAATAAAGCTCGGCACTCCACGCCCTATCTGCCTTCAGCAACAATCCTGGACCCGTGGGCACACTAGCTCTGAGGCAGCAGTGACCCCTGGTGGGTCCTGGTAACCCGCTATAGACTGGAACAGGTGCAATTTACTGATTCAGACAGACATGTTGGAAGCAAGTTAACAAATAATCCAAGCTTTATAGGAGGAATGAATCAGGTGGGGAAGGGAATTCAAAAAATGTGCCTTCTAATATTTCCTTAGTTAAATAGTGCCAATTTAGCTAAATGTCTGATCTGGAACGTAATGGCATTGAAATAAAAGAATAATAATGGAAGCTTTTGCCATTTTTAGTAGTTACTTGCAACAGAGACTATCCAAAAAAGGCCTAGGAACATTTGACCGATAAAACTGAAAATAATGCTCAAAAGGAATCATAAAACTTCAAACTTTTGCTTAACCTATCTGGATGTCTGAAAATTGCCGCTATATTCTGTCCCTTAACTAGTGAGAATTTCCTGTAGATTTTAAATTCATAAGCTTTTGCTTATGCTTACATTCATGCAATAGACACTTGAATTAGAGCAAAAGTTTTACCAAACTCTAATGCATAAATAGGTACTCTGAATGAGACTTGTTCGCATTTTTATTTCTTTGAGTGTGTTTTGACTTTTACTTTTAATATTGTTTTTCTGTTACAAAGTACTGTCTAATTATATGAGTCATATCAAAACCTTATATAATAATTATATAAAATGTCTTTAGACAAAAGTTCTTGTCTTTTAAAGTATGCTTTCAAGGTAGTGTGTTTTATTGTCACATGCCTTAAATTTCTATAATTTCTTCATTTTCAGGGGAAAGAGTGGAGGAAATACAGTGTGGAATTTTCATGTTAACTTGATTCTCAGAGGAAGTAATAATAACTTCTAATAGTGACAATTTATGTTGAAGAAAATTTAATGAGCAACATTGTTTTCAATGATTATAACAAATTAAAGAGAGTAAACAATTAAGAAAGGCATATTGGTTAGGTCAAAGATTGAGTTTCTTCTTAGTGAATTAATTGGATATAGTTTTCTCTGTCCTAAATAATTGAATAGAGGAAATATAGTGGAGGAAAACCATTGCATAACAGAGAAAGAAATCAAGAAAAAATTAAAATAAACCATTTTCTTTCAGAAGAGAAAATCTCATCTTTTTAAATCTCAGTATATTTTGTTTTATTTAGCAGTTTCATTTATATATAGTACATAGATCAAAGAACAGTTAAAATAAGTTTAAAATCTAGCAGAGCAATGTTAAAGCAATGAAAAGCGATGTAGCCTTGGTCATGATGAAAATGTTATTAATATGGGGAAAACTCATTTTCAACATGTAAATAACATAATGTATCCTTACCTATTATGTTCTGATCTTCAACATTGAACAAAAAAACTTCTCCAATTAAGATGACAGCTTATCGCAGTAACCACCCATACTTTCTTCAAGATGTAACTCATGTAGGCAAGCATGTTTTACTTGAAGCTCTTCTTCATTCCAACTGGTAGGATCCTCTCCCCCAGCCAAATTGTACTTACTTTGTTTAAAAACATATAAATTTTGTATCTATTTATATATATTTATGCATATATATGTCTGTATGTATGTATACTTGTTTTCTCCTCAACAATATGTAAATTCCTTGCAAGTAGAGCTTATTTCCTCTTTTTTGAATTTCTATCCTCAATACTTAGTATTGAAGATATACCTGGCCTATAATAGGCATTTAAGAAATTCTTGTTCATTGATTAGTTACTTTAATTTGATTTATTTAAACCTTGTCATTCAACATAATGATATAATTTATATCATAAATCCATTATACTATAAATCTTTTTCAATTTTGGCATTAGAACAAAACCTGGTATACTTTGCCATCTACTAGCCAATTAAAAATTGTACATGATTATAAGATTATATATTTTCTTCATCAATGGAGACAACACATTTGGTATCTATATAATAGTTTCTAATGTGCTATGTCAAAGATAGAAGTGACAAAGAAAAAAGTTTGAAAGAACAATTTGACAATACAAGTATACACTGAGGAGATATATGCTGAGTAGGACATATATAGTTGTGAGGAACTGATTTTCAAAATATATGAAAAGGAAAAACTTACTGAATGTTTGAAAAAATCACACTTAAACTGAAAAAAGTAATAGAGAATATCAATAACTACTGTGAGATGAGGTTTTATTAAATGCTAGAAGGAACAACAGAAATGACACTAACAATGATTATAATAATTTACAGAAGTTTAACCAAGTTAAAAATTAATCACCACAATATGAAAACCAAAAAAGACTAAACAATAGTTTAGTTAGAAAACACTTAGCTTACTTGTGAATATGATAAATATGACAACTTTTTTGTAGTGTTTTTTTCTAGAAGATGTAGGTTTCATAAAATCCATCAACTTTGGCCTCTTCAGGATCAGTGGTTGGAGAATAGACTTGTATTATTGTGATGCTGAATATGTCTTGGATTCAAACAAATATCATTCTGTCATTTTTGAGATTATACTCCAGTATTGCTTTTCTCACTCTTTTGGTGACTCGTGAGGGTTACTCTATTTCTTCTAAGGTATACTTGCACAGTTAGTAGATGTGATGGTCACCTGAATTAAATTCACCCTGTCCTATCTACTTAAGTTCACCAAGATGCCAATGTTTAATTTTTCCAATTTCTGTTTGACTACATTCAGTTTGATTCATACATCTTACATTCCAGGTTTCTGTACAATATTGGTCTTAACAGAATCAAACTTTCATCCATCACCAGGTAAATCCACAACTGAGCTTTTTTTCAGTTTTGGCCCTCTGCTCTTTCCCAGTAACATGTTGGATGCCTTCTGACTTGAGGGACTTATCTTCTATACCATTTTTAATAGTAACATAAGATTCATTGATATGGGAAGAGAAGACAGGGATAGCAGGTGCTAAAAGGATAACAGGGTCAGGAAACACAAAAAGATATTTCTGTGAATCACATTCTCTCTTCTTGCTTCCCCCTCTCTACCACCTTCATGTTTTATATAGGTTTTGGAAATTTTTGGAATACTTGTTTAGGTCTGCTTAGGGCTGAACTCACTCTTATACCTCAAGTTCCATTTTTTTTTTTCTTTCTATATTCTCTGGCCAAGTATCCTCTTCTTCCACAATAAAAACATTCTAATTGTGGTTCCTCTGCATTTTGAACTTGTAAGGAAAAACACTCTCAAGGTCTCTTTTTCCCCCATTTATTTCAATTAACTTTTATTGCAATATGAAAAATAAGGATATCCCATCCCAAACTATAAGGAATGAAACTTGGTGTATGCAATGTAATATTTTGTAACTATAATTTAATTTGCTTTAAAAGTTTTGACCAAGTATAATTGATTTTTTTTTTTGCTTTTTTTTAAAATTTATTTTATTAAAAAAATAAGAAAAGGAAAAACAGAAAAGTAATACTAAAAAGAGAACATTATCATGTGTCCAGCAGAACATCAGGGAGGATTCAAAATATATAACAAAAATTATTAGTTTAAGAAAGTATGTATATTAGTAGAAGAAATTATATTCATGAATGTCCATTTTTTTTCTTGTTTGTAAATTATTCTTCTATCTGCTACTCACCGTTTTTAATATATTCTTTTTCCCCTTTTCATCTCCCCACACACAAGTAACCTATAGTTAAGAAAAGATATGTATACTTGTGTAGATATATACATCCACACACAAGCTACCATTCCCCCTCCCCAAATACACGTATACATATATCTTTCCTGTTTTTGCTGACTCTTTGCTTTAATTTTGCTCTTTAACTTAGTATTACTTAACCTCTCCCCATCTATGAATCCCTCCCTTGTCTTTTTTCCCTGAAGCTTTATTTCCCTGTCTTTTTGGAGATAGTTCCAAATTGGTGATTGGATCAGTTCACAACTTTTATCAGTGAATTAGTGTCCCTCCCAGTTTTTCCACATTCCCTACAACATCCAACACTTAACTTTTTTGTCACATTAACCAAAATGATTGGTTGTTTCATTTGCCTCAGAGTTGTTTTATTTGCATTTCTCTAATTAATAGTGATTCAAACCATTTTTTTCCATGTAATTATGGATAGCTTTGATTTCTTTGTTCGACAACTGCCTGTTCTTATCCTTTGACTATAAATTGGAGAACTGTATTTTTTATAAATTTACTTGAATTCTCTCTATATTTGAGAAATGAGGTCTTTATCAGAGATACTTGATACAAAATTTCCCCCAGTTTTCTGCTTTCCTTACATTTTAACTGCATTGGTTTTGTTTGTACAAAACCTTTTAAATTCTATATAATTAAAATGATCTATTTTTACATTTTGTAATGCTCTCTATATCTTATCTGGTCTTAAATTCTTCCCTTACCCAGAAATCTGACAGATAAACTATTCCATGCTCTCTTGATCTGCTTATGGTAGCACACTTTTTCATGTAAATCATGACCATGTTATATATATATATAACATCACCTTCAAAGAATACCAGTTTTGTTTCCTCCTTGTATATTCTAAATCCTTTAATTTCTTTGTCATTAATTACTATAGCTAACATTTCTAGTACAATATTAAAGAATGGAAGTGATAATGGTGATAATGAAGTATCCTTGGTTTACCTCTGATTGTTCTGGGAAGGCTTCTAATTTATACCCATAACAGATAATCCTAGCTGAAGGTTTTAGATAAATATTACTTTTTCATTTTAAGATAAGTTCCATTCATTCCTATGTTCTCTAATATTTTTATCATGAACAGTGCTGTATTTTGTCAAAGGCTTTTTCTGCATCTGAAATCATATGATTTCTGTGGGTTTTGTTATTGATAAATTGATGCATTTATTTATTTATTTAGACAGTGAATTTAATTAATTTAATTAGACAGATGAATTTATTTATTTAGACAATAAAGTGATAAATTATCTAAAGTTATATACTCTCCAGTTTAGATCATTTGAGGAGGTGCTTTTGTTTAATGTAACCAATGTGCTCTAAAGTTTATCTCTGTTTATCATAGAAATGAGGTCCTAGGAATCTCTGTGGATGTCAGCACTGATACAATTATAATATTCCCTGAAGCAAGTAGGGAAGAGCACTGATAGGAGCATCTCAGTTTTAAGTAAACCTTTTGTTCAAATGCAGTTTTGATTACCCCAGGTGACCAACAGTCTTTGGAACAACCCCTACCCTTACTATATTCAATCAAAAGCCAATTTGCGATATAACCCTTCCAGATTAAATTTCTCCCATAAATCTGCCCATGACCTATGTCATCTTTGCTAAAATCCCCTGCTATGATGTCCTGCTTCATGATATCTTTCTTTTCACTCCCGCTATCTTCCTCCTTTCCCTCCATAGTGTTTTTTTCTTTGTTATAGCTAAGCAACTCTTTTAGGATTTTAAATCCCTTTTAGGATTAGTCCACAAATCGATGTTGTAATCTCCTTCCCTTGCTAACCCCATTTGGGGTTAGTCTGCTGAATTCTATGGATTTTGCCTGTCACTCAATGGTGTATTCCTAGCTCGTGGCATATTCCCTTTCTCTTGGTTAATTGTGAGTTCCATTAGGTAACTTGTCTTTTCCACTGTTAATTATTAAAACCTTTTTTTTTCCTGCTAATGATAATATTCTTTCTAATGCTCTCCTAAATCTTCTTCATATTTACAACTCTCAGTGTCTAGTTTAACCTCTTCATTTTGTTCATAATCTCTTCTGATAAATAAAGGTACCTTTTGGCAAAGAGAATACCATAGTGAAATCATCACTAGTGCTTTTTACTTTGAGCCTCATTTTATCAGTGATTGCTTTCCCGAATTATCTCAGAGCTGAACTCATTTATTTATTAAGTAGACATATATTGAATACATTAAGAGAGTATGCAAAATCAGGCCTAAAAGAAACAAATAAAAACAAAGACATTTATTTTTAAGTTTTCCCAGGAGATTTAAAAATTAGGATCTTACTTGTCTTGTCTATTGATTTACAACTTGTAATAGTAAAGGCAGGGTTTCCCTCACCAACAGGAGGTTGGCTGTGGTCTTGCTATTTATCTAAGATTAATTCTCCTATTAACTAAATATAATAATGTATTCACAATTTTATCAAAAATTAAGTCTAATGACATGAATTTCTTTTAATCTAATTTACCAGTTTGGTTCACCCATTTAAAGTGAACTTTTAAAAGCAGGTAAAGATTTCTTATATTCTGAGAGATTGGAAAAGAGTACTTATTATTTAAAAAAAAACAAAACTTTTTTACAAA
Organism: Sarcophilus harrisii; assembly: GCF_902635505.1. Taxonomy (NCBI): domain Eukaryota; kingdom Metazoa; phylum Chordata; class Mammalia; order Dasyuromorphia; family Dasyuridae; genus Sarcophilus; species Sarcophilus harrisii. Next base: position 246,386,493 of record NC_045426.1, read on the forward strand.
AAGGTATTTTCTTTTCCATTAGCGTGAAGGAAAATAGAAAATTGTTTCTAAAACCTTTTCCTCCCTACTACTAATAAAGAATTCTTTCTAAAACTTTTTCTTTCTAACTAATGTGGAGCATAACTTTTCTTAACAAGCTTGTTCTTCAATTTGGAGGCTTATCTTGTAATGCCAAAGAAACTGAGCAAGACAGAGATTAGAGACCAATTTAATAGTTTATTAAATGGAGAAATACTGGGACCAATGGATCCATGTTGATCCCAGGGCTAGATGAGACTATCATCTCAAAGAGTTTAACCCTGAATATCTGGACAACAAGCTTTTTATAGAATAACAAGAACAATGACATAATGGAGGTACCTAGATGGGGATGACCTAATGGAGGGAGGTTACTGATATTCTAATGACATCTAAAATGGATAAATCTTTATCTTGTCAAACATTAAGAAGGAACCTTTATCTCAAACATTATAAAACCCTTTATAAAAAACCTTTATCTCAAACATTAAGATGGAAAGGTTATAAACTAAGGAAGAATAACTAAATAGGACAAATGGAGAAACTGGGTCACGACATTAAAAAGGGAACTTTGGCACAACAATCTTAGATTCAGAAGGATGTGGTTCTGAACTGAGGAGAGTCCAATTCTCCAAAGCACTTCTCTTTTGGGAAGTCCCTTGGTGTACAATCTTCACCAGAAAGTTGTCAGGGAAACTGACTTTAGGAGATTAGATTACTTATACTTATTGGAGAGGGGAACTTAACTTTTGGTCAACACCTTTTTTTCTATTTGCTAGGGAATATAGCCTCTTTAAAAAAAAGTCTTATAGTTTTATTATTATTTTATTCTACAAAGATATAGGACTTATTCTAAATTATTTATTACTATGGTAAGTAAAGATATAATTCTAATTGCTTATCTTAGCTATTAGAACTAGCTTTTTCTAAAGAAGACATTCCTTTAAGATAAATCAAAATAATTTAACTTTTTGTGAGATTGTTATGAATAATTGCTTTAATCTTATGCATTTTGTATTACTTTAAAGATAAATGTATTTTTTAAATTATCTATGGGTAAACGATTACTAATGACTAACCTTATCAGTTTTTTACTTCACAAAATGTTCTAAACCACTATTTATTAGAGAAATGCAAATTAAAACAACTCAGAGCTACCACTGTAAACCTGTCAGATTGACTAAATTAACATTGACAGAGAATGATGAATATTGGAGGAGACGGGGAAAACTGGAATATTAATGCATTGTTAGTGGAGTTATGAAATGATCCAACTATTCTGGAGAGCAATTTGAAACTATGCCCACAGAGCTATCAAACTGTGCAGACTCTTTGATCCAGCAGTTTGTCTGCTGGATCAAAATGATCATAAATGAAAAAGGACCCACATATACAAAAATGTTTATAGCAGCCCTTTTTGTAGTGGCAAGGAAATGGAAATTGAATGAGTGCCCATCAGTTGAGGAATGGCTGAATAAGTTATGGTATATGAATGTGATGGAATATTATTGATTTGCAAGCTGATTTCAGAAAAGCCTGGAAAGACTTACGAACATTTGCTAAATGAAGTGAGCAGAACCAAGAAAATATTGTACACAGTAACAATAAGATTATGTGATGATCAACTATAATGAACTTGGTTCTTTTCAACAAAGAGGTGATTTAAGGCAATTCTAATAGACTTGTGATGATCCAGAGAGAGAACTATGAAGACCAAATATAGATCAGAGCATAGTATTTTCATCATTTGTTGTTTGTTATTGTTTGTTTGCATGTGTTATTTTTTTCTTTCTCATTTTTTCCCCTTTTGATCTGACCTTTTTTTTTTTTTTTTTTTTTTTGCTTAGCATGACGAGTATAGAAATATGTTTAGAAGAATTGCACACATTTTATTTATATCAGATTGCTTGCTGTCTTAGGTAGGGAGTAGGATAGGAGAAAAATTTGGAACACGAGGTTTGGCAAAAATGAATGTTGAAAACTATCTTTGCATATATTTGGAAAAATTAAACACCATTTAAAAAAAAAGAAAAGAAAGAAAGAAAGAATAAGCATTTTGAAAGAAGGGACTTTTTCATTATTTTTCTTTGTATTTATCTCCAGTAACCAGCCAACAGTCTGGCACATTAGTAGATACAGAATAAATGCTTGATAATTCACTTCAAAATCAGTGAGATCACAGTCTCATTTAAATAGAAATTATCAGACATTGGGGTAGGCACTGGGAAAATGGACAAAAGTGACAAAAGAAATTAAGGGAAACATTTATATATGAAAAACAAACAAGTTTATGAGGGAGACACAAAGTCCAGGAAAAAAAAAAAAGGAATAAATTCTTGCCAGTCAGAGAAGGGAAAGATGTTTTCCAATCTTCTCATACTTGTGGTTTATAGTGATATAGTTCCTTGTAGACGTGCTGACAAAATTTGGTCATGTCCTGCTCTGTGAAGCTGTAGGAATTCTTCACCAAGAAATAAATTGGTCGGGAAGCTATAATGCTGCTATAACATTAAAAGACATTGGCACCTAACATTTCCATTCACCAGATTTGAATCACTCTTAACATTTAGCAAAGTTAAATCCCTCAAGAAGTATGCATTGACCTATTTCAAGGACCCAGAGAAAAGAACTTGAAAGTAAAGAGTCATGTTTATATACTTACTAAAACACTTTTGAATCACAACTAGAAAAATCCATTGCTGTGAGGATTCAAAGACTTGGGATAGCTTCCAGGAGAAAATCCAAAAACTGCCTCATTGATTTTCACCATTTCTCTGAGATTGTTAAAAAATTGGTAGATTGAACAATATCACTTTTATCAGCTTTGAATCAAGTATAGAAGTTGAAGTCATCATTGCAGATGACTAGTCAATCATCTCTTTAAATAGATTAGACTAAACTAAAAAAAAATGTCCCTATCTTCAGAAAGCTGACATTCAAATGGGGAAGACAACACACATAGGGAGTGATGGTCAAAAAAAAAAAGAATTGGTCTGAGAAGTTACAGAGATTATAAATTAATATATATAGCAATCAATTATTTTAATAGTAATATTGATTTGATTGCTGTTCCCAGAGCAAGCAATAGAAAGCCAGGAGAGAATAGACCTAGGTTTCCTAGGGGTGACTGGATGGGATATGAAACATGATCTAGGACCAGATGGAATAATGGAACCCAAAGACATCTTTAATGAATTTTTGAAATAGGATTAGACAGGTTTTTACCTACAAAATTCTTAGAGAGACACAATTTAAAGCATAGAGATTATGAAATTCACTGGGCTTATAGTGAAATGAATATAAAAAAATTTGGTTCAGTAAAGCAAATGTTACTTTTTAAAGATTTTCACTGTCTCATGCATATATTAAAAAAAATTTCTCAAAATATGCAACAAGAGAGATAATTTTATAAACCTCTTGTTAATATCAAGGCAGGCATGAAACCGTCATGGTACAAATGGATTTCCTGTAGATGATATTCCAGTATGCAGGTTACATTATATTGATTGCATGGATCTATAATCACTCAAGGGAGTTCTCTTCCTAAATTGTGAAAAACTATAAATTCTATAGGTTTTTGTAGACAGCCAATTCTGTCTGAGATTATTTCACTTTATATCTTGTTGGAAGAAACTCCCATAACAAGAGTCTTTAACTTACTCAGGGAAAATTTTATCAATTAGTATTAGACAGACTTGAGAGTGAGAGATGCACATCAAAACTTGAGTAATCAGACTGAAAGAAAAAGATATTTATTAGTATGCTAAGGAAGATTGCTCCCTATTATAGGTTCATCCTCTTATATAAAGATTGGGTTATTATAGCTTTTTAGATTCCTCTTATTTAACCAATCAGCAGCATTCTGTAGCAGAAAATAAATGGGGAAAATATGCAGAGTTTGGGATTATGGAAGTTGCTGAAGATCAAATCTGTTTCTTGTTTTAGAAAATGCACATTAGAATTCTCAATATTTATAGGAAATCTCTAAGAAGCTAGAGGCCTCTTTTAAAAGATAGTCGTTCTTGTTTATTGTATTGTTTCCATTATGGAGAGAAGTAAAGTGTAAGTTTAAGAGTTCTGTTTCCTTAGTTTCATTACTTTCATCAGTGAAAACTACACTCAAAACTCATGTAGCCAGGTTCATCCATCTTTGCAAGGATCAGGCCTTAGCTTAATTGATGCCTAATAAATGCTAAAAATGCTTATTGATTTGAATGTATTCAAATAATATATCCATTTTGCAGAAATATAATCATAGTTGCCTGTTTTGACAGTTGTTTCTTTGTTGTTAAATTAAGAGTGATCAAGTTCATTATGATTTTCATGCACAACTCCTCAAATTGTATTCCATACTTGCCTAAGACCTTCAAAAACAAAGTAAGTCAGATGAACCATGGGTTATGAGCAGAAAGTCAACTTCTTACCATTTGCTTTCTAAGAAAAAAAGAGGTATTATTTTCAGGTTGGTTTCATGCCAAATTCCTAAAGGAAATTATGGTAATGTTTCTATTAATAAAATATATAAATAGATTAGAAGCCAACATTTTTCTCTAATAGATGTTTTCAAATTTTAAAATTAAATTATAAAATTGTTGTTTTTTAATTCCACCAATTATCAGCATATTAAAATCAACTGAATCAAAATTAAAATTTTAGAAAGTTTAATCCATTTGATCCAAAGTGGGAATAGTCAACTTCCCTTTTTTTCCTCTAGGAATTTCATCTTTTAGTTCTCAATTCATTGCAGACCTCATTTGCTTTATAAATATCAAGGACCAAATATAATGTTACATAGGAGAAAATTAAGAATCTTTGACTTTATCAAAACAGAGAACTTGCTCTGCCAATCGCTCTAAGATTGATTTAGTAATTAAGTTCTAGGATATTGTCAGGGTTATTGAAGTCAAGTCAAGCCCAGTTTCACACAGCTCATAAAGGTGAGCGATACAATTTGAATTCAGGTCTTTCCTGATTTAAAAACTAACACTTGACATTAGGCCATGCTGCCTCTACCATGATATAAATACAGATAATTTTTATAGTAATTTAGAAAATAGAAAACATAGAAATAGTTATGTAAAAAGCATTAATCTGCCAATTCAAAATTTCTCATCTTAACATTCTTCCTGTGCCATATTAATAGTTTCAAGTCACATTCTCTAAAGAGTTAAAATTGCAGATCACTCAATAGGCAATGGAGGAGGATATGATTTGCACAGAAGTGGTATAAAAGATGTCAGAGAAATGTATGACCATAAAAGAAAGTGAGAAGAGGGATAATTAAGGAGTAGTTCTTGTGTTCCATTGGTATTCATGTTCGTAGAGTTTATGTATATGCCCAGGCTAGTTGAAAGGGCTCAAAAGGGCTGGTTATTAAATATTTAGGTTAAACATTTACACCTTAAAAATCGGCAAATGCTACAAATCAAGGGTTGATCTATTATTTTGTGAATTTCTAGATTTAGAAAATGTTGGAAAAATGTTAATAATGAAGATTAAATTTTATAATGTGTCACAATGGTTTTTGGGGGGAGGGAGAACTGATTGTTAAATATTCTCCAGCAAATCCTTGGTATTCATATCCCTAGAACATTAGATGGAATTCATGGGAGGGCATGGATAGCAATTGTTCAGGATAAAAAGGATGGTGAATTGTGATGTGCACTGTTAAAATGGTATCAATATCATTGAAATCATAGCTCTATTTAAATACTGAAAATATATGCCACAATGAAGAAATCTCTGAAGTGAGAATTAGGGGTCCTAGGTTTCAATCCTAGATCTACTATTCATTTCTTTCACTTCTCTAGGCCACAGTTTCTTCATGTGCAAACAAGGGGGTTGAAATAAATGGTCTTTAAGGTCCTTGATTTGAAAATTTCCTTTTATTATACTGCCTGAATTGCAACAAAATTATTAGCAGATGACTTACTATATTAGTTTTATGTATTCTTATTATCCGTTTATAATTATATATAGTATATAATTTATAATAATTATATTATTCAAAGAGGTTAAAAGACACATCCAAAAACTAAAAATTAATCACTGAGACAATTAGAATGCACCCTGGTTTTATACCACCCCATTTAGTAGTTTTCCCATGATATTCAATACTTCATTCTAAGAGTTAGTCCAAGTCTTTCCTTGTCTAATTTTTAACTATTACTTTTCACAGCCTTTCCCCAGCACCCTGCCCATATTCTCTAATTCTGGCTATATTTCTCTATTAATCACTTTTCTTTTCAAATTACCTTGTATTTTGTTTGTGTGGATACTTGTTTGTGTATATGTTGTCTTCCCCAATAGAATGTAAGCGTCTTGGGAGAAAAGAATGTTCTTTATTTGTCTTTTTTATGTCTAGCCAATAGCAGGCACTTAATAAAGACTTATCATTTCTTTATCATTTGTTGGGATTAATTTTGTATTGGTGCTATCTACTCTTCATCAATTTGCATTATAAATAAAATCACAAATATGTCTTAAATACTTCATCTGGTTTTAGTCACACCAATATTAAAGTTATCACCTCAAGGAAGGATGCATTTGGTAAATGTCAGATAAAAATTTAATATATTAAGCAAAATTCCTTCTGCTAATGGTAAATACATAAATTAAAAACATGTGTGTGTGTTTATTCATGCATATCTATATTTGCTGTCCATACTTTTGTCACAATTTATTCTTAACTGCATTTAAAAAATGAACCTTTTTACAGAATTCTGACAAACATAGCTAGACTTTCCTCAGAAATCATTCAGTTGGAACTCTTCATGTAGTAGATGGCCAAAGAGGTTAGGTTACCATGGCAACTTAGAAAGTTAGTCATGGAAGAAGCACTTTCATTATAAAATGGAAACTAGTCCACCAGATTCAGTCTTTCCACTACACTACATTCCCTGCTTTACAATTTAATAAATTTGGCATTAATTTATTGTACATATCAATTATGTAAGGTGCCCTAAAGCATTATGAAGCACAAATAAAGAAATAGAAACTCAGTTATATCATAAACAGCTTCACTATAGACAGGTAAGGTTGGGTTTTTTGGGGGGTGTGGAAAAGGTTCCAATGTTGTATTTGATAGTTGGTGGGGTATAATAGGGAAAAGTGGTGGATGGGACAGTGACATTTTTGCTGATTAAAACATAGCACTAAACCACCTGGTTGTTCTGCTGGCAGATAAACAAAATGAATCAGTAACATGGATCAGATGGGTGGGGAACATCCCATCATTAACCTATATTTTGGTAAATGCCATGCTGCTGCCTTGCCAGAGGTGAATAGTAATATTAGTCAAATATGAGTCAATATAAATTAACTGATGACCAAAAGGGTTCCCACCCCAAACTATACCTGATTTCGGGATCCTATCCAAAAAAGTTAGTTTTATTTTTTTATTGCCAAGAAAATCTTCAAATATGACTTTAGTAGAGCTTGAGTTTAAGGTTTTTTTTTTTTTTTTTTTTTTTTAAATGTGGCTAATACAATCATCAATATAAATACTAGAGGAAAAATATACAAATTGGGTATGGAATATACTTTATTTCAACCCTAAGAATATACAAAATATATGAAGCCTACAAAAATAGATACAGATATAACATCTGGAACTCAGACTACAAATTCACCTTTGTGAGTCCTTTTCCACAAGGAATCATAGTTCTTCTTAAGATTTGTAATATTGCCCTCTGGTTTAGGAGTCTCCCTAGAAAGTAAACACATTTTGAGATCTGCTAAATATACGTGGCCCCATTCCCAGTGAAGTCCTTCATTGTCTGATTAAATCACTATAATATAAAGAGGGTAGTAAAATCCAGATCTCTGTTCTTCACCTGTCAGTGCCACATGAGTAACATTCATTTTTCAAGGTGGAATTATTTTAGAAACTATATGACTACCCCTTTTCTTTTTCTATTAGATTAGCTCTCCAAAAGTAGGGACTATATTTGATTAGATTAGATTTATATTTGTATCTTTAGCATTTAGCACAAGCCTAACACATAGAAGGCACTTTAATTTATCGACTGACGAACCTAGGTGGTCTAATAAAACACTTGAAATTAAAAAGCCTCAATCTTAAAATCACCTACAAAGCAATCCCCAAGCCTGGTACTACCTTTCACTTTTATAACTAGAAAATTTCACTTTTATAACTAGAATGCTAGATTCTGAGTTCCTGCTGTCCATAAAACTCCAAATTTGATTTTTCTGTCCAAGAAGGTGAAGTTGAGGAGCATTGTCCCAGAACTCTCGGACACAGCCCCGTTCTGCAGAAAATTTATCAATGGCTTAGCTGGTTCCATCTCTTAGAATAGGAAAGTCTACTCCAAGGGTCTCTCCCTAAGGCCAAGTGCAAGCTTATGTAACTTCCTTGAGCTACTGCTCTAAAGAAGCCATTTCCAATTCCTGGAAGGATAGACTTCTCAACCTATTCCACCACCATTTCTACACCACTCCTACCCTTGGCAGTGTCCACTGGCAAGCAAAGGAAGCAAGTCTGTCATTTTAAACTTGGAAAAATCAAAAGAGGCAAGAGGGAGAAAAATAGATGGATAAGAGTCTGTCCTCCTGAGTTCCAGCCAGGCAGTCATCTTGGGTTGGCAGTAGAGACTGGGGTGATAGAAAGGTACAATTTAGGCAATGACATCCAAGTCAATGAAAACTAATCAGAAAACTAGTCATTCCTATGGTAATTTCCAAATTTCTAATGGAGTGGTAACCCTTGCTTACCTCTAAACAAAGATCAATATCCCAAAATCATATGAAGCTAATTAGGAAACTTCAAATTGATCAAGTCAGGGAAAAGATGGAAGAAAATCCTCCTGATATTGTATTTGGTATTTCTTTTTAAAATCTCAATTTGATCCTTCCCTGGAAGATAGGTATCCCCATTTCACAGATGAAAAAACTGACATGAACAGAGATTAAGGGAATTGTCCAGGTACAGACAATTTCCTTAAAGGATTATCCTGGTCCTGTTTCTATATGGACTATACTATTGCCCCACAAAACCTTTGTATTTGCCTTTAAAACTTTTATAATTCCTCATTCTTAAACACAGAGTCTAACTATGAAACATTTATAATCCCTTATGAATATTAAATGACATAAAGTGACAGTATTTTCCAAATGCCACTCTCATATATTCACAATATTTATCCATAATGCCAATATTTAAGCAGTCTTCAAGAAGTGATTCTAGCAACTGACTAGATAATTTGACTGATGTCCCAGCTAGTAAGTTAAAGCCAATAAATATATATTTATATAAGTTTATTAATTTATAAAAGGATTTTATAATTTATAATGGGGACACTAAACTGAAATTAAGGCTTATTCCAGAAGCTCCCCAAGAAACCTGCACCCAGAGAACAATTATAATTTAGAGAAGAGAACATTACACTCTGTGTCCAGTATTTTATTATCAGGTGATTTTCAAAATCATTCTAAAAAAATTCAAATGCAAGAGAATCAATTTCCTGGTAAACTGTTCTTGCTTCACAGGAATATAACAATGAGGGCTTCATAGACCTTCAGTTTTGTAGGCAGCCAAATACCTCCTCTCTCATGACTTAATAATTGATAGACTGGGTCACAGAAGATAAAATAGAAAATTTTGATCTTGTAAAGCCAAAGTTTTTACATAAGTAAATCAAATCCAGTTAAAATTAGAAGAGAAATAGATAAGTGGGAGAAATTTTTTTTCATTAAATTTCTCTTACAAATTTTATCTTCTGTCAAAGATAAGAATCGAATTTATAAGACATTCATCAGTAGATAAATGGCAAAAATTCTTCAAGTTACTAATAGTTAGAGAAACACAAACTAAATCAATTCTGAGTTTTTCCCTGATGTCTATTTTTTAGTAAAGATTAGCAAAAGAGGAAAATTGAGAAATGTTGGAGAAGTTGAAGGAAAACAGGCATACAAGTATATTGTTAATGATGCTGTGAAATATCCTTACTATTCTGGAAAGAAAATTGGATTTATATCCAAAAAGTCTTTAAACTGTTCATATTTTTTGATCCATTGATATTGCTACAAGGCCTATACCTCAAAGAGATAACCTACATGTAAAAATATATGTATATATACTTATGTATACATGTGTATTCATATAGTAATAAATAAAAAATAGTAATAGCAAAAAAAACCTGGAAACTAAGGCAGTGCCCACCATTGAGGAATAGGTAAAAACACCAATTTTCCTGTTCCTTTGCCTTATTATTACTCTATTTCTTGTTTGGTTGAAACTGCATCTTTAACTCATTGATGTGAAAAGATATTTGATTATCTTCTAATTTTTATGGTATAATCTTTAAAATTAATTTGAATTATTGTGAAATATAGTATATGATGTCTGTCTAAGCCCAATTTATTCCTTCCTACTTTCCAGTTTTTCCATTAGTTTTTGTCAAATAGTGAATTCTTTTCTATGTTATTAGAAATTTTCTGGATTCTACTTCTAAAGGAGGAAAATAGCAATGGGAAGGGAGAGAATAAATAGTTGCAAAGATGATGATGATGACAATGAGATAGATAAATAGCCAGATAATGAGAGACAAACAGACAGACAGACAGAGGAGGGGGGAAAGAGAGATTGGCAAGCAGAGAGATAAAATGAGCCACTGAGATGCTACACAAGTTGAATCGTAAGCAACCTCAGGGTCTTTTTCATTATTTTAAAAGTTATAACCTAGACTTTTGTTTCTTAGGTAAAAACAATTAACCAAATGAAAATAAGTAAGAGGTTGTTCTAATCCATTTGTTAAATTCCTTTAGTAAATTTGGTGCTCATATTTTGTATTCCTTATGGGATACAAATTCAATTTATATTGAATGAAGAAGAAAATGTAATGAGAAAACAAAACATCTGAACATCAGGTGTCACTGTTGCCTGGTAAATGATATAAGATCATTTTTTTGAATCAATAAAATTTAAGGAGAAATGATTATATAAAGAAAAGTAGTCAAACATAGAGATATCACAGCTACATCTTACTTTTGATATAAGCATTAAAAAAAGAATAAATCATAAAAATCCTATAACCTAACCAAATTTTGAAAGATCAGTGTTTTCTTGATGACTTTTGTTTCTTTTTCACAGCCATTTCTGCAGGACTAATTCCATATTCACATTCTAACAGTTACCTTCTACTTTTCCAAAAGAAGAGTATATTTATCTGTTCTTCAAAACCAAGAATGATCTTTATAATCACTTATAATTCAATTTTGTCTCAGAGCTATCTCTTTATATTATTATAGCTATTAAATATCACAGGGACCATGGCATAGTTGATAAAGAGATAGGTTTGGAGTCAGGAAGACATTGTCTCAAGTCCCATTTCCAATATTTCTTGTTGACTTTTGTTTCTATTTCACAGCCATTTCTGCAGGACTCATCAATCAAATAAGCATCCTCTAAAAGAGAAGCAAAAAAAAAAACAACAAAAAAAACAAAAAACTGAGCAAAAATAACTGAAATTGTGACACAATTGACTCCCCCAAGTCAGAGACCTTCTCTCTGTTAACCCTTCTCATCTTACCAGATCAGATTCCCAAATACACAAATACAGGTATTGAAAAAAAAATCTAGAAAAATTTAGGGAAATTTGAATTACATTCCAGTTGCAGAAATTTATTGGTCCTATCTTAAGAAGTTATATTATCTCTGTCTCATTTTTCTGATCTCTAAGAGAAAAATAACAATGGTACCTACACCCCAAAATTTTTGTGAGGATCAAAATAATATGAGTGTAAAGTGATTAACAAGTGACTAACATATGTTAAACACTACATTTTTATTATTTCTTTAATTGAAGGTAATTATTCCATATCTAATAACTTTAAAGAGGTTTTAAAATGCCCAAAAGAATAAGAATAATGATTTTTATGTGATAATCTAAAAATACAATTGATGTCATCTGAAGTTTTCTTTCAGGTTTTAAAATACATGCTATTGTTTATGTTATTATTATATTTCTAAATTCTCTTACATTGTATAATTTGAGAGGCCATCATAACAGAAATGCTGTTAGAAAACTTTAATCTGGATAGTGTTATACATGAATTGAGCTTTTAAACTTTTAAAAATATGTGTTAAAATAGATACTTGAAAACTGTCAAATGAGGCTTATTTTGTTATAAAACAGATAATAATGTTTAATAGCAAATTTCTATTTGAAAATCCTTGGCTTTTATGAAAGTGTATAGGGTGGTTTAAAGATATAGTTTCAACATAACAGTGAGCCAGTTATTAAGTATTGCTGTATGTCTGAGGCCCCAGAATATGGGTACTTTTAATTTATAAGTAAAGAATAAATGAAATGTTAAAATATCAGGAACAATATTCAAACCCTAAACTATGGATAATGAAATTTTGCTATTTAAACAAAAAATTTCTGGGACTATAATTTACTATTGTTTTGAGCTTTGATTATAGAAAAAGTTATCTGAATTGTCATGAAACCAATAGTAGAAAATGGCATTGCTGAGTGGATGTCCATCAGTGGGAAAATGGCTTAATAAGTTATAGTATATGTTATGGAATGTTATTGTTCTATAAGAAATGATCAGTAAGGGAACATTGTACACAGCAACAACAAAATTATATGATGAGTAATTCTGATGGAATTAGTGGCTCTTTTCAACAGTGTGGTGATTCAGATAGTTCTAATGGTCTTATAATGGATAGAGCCATCTGTACCCAGAAAGAGGACTGTGGAGACTGAGTGTGAATTATTGTTTGCTTGCATTTTGTTTTCTTTCTCATTTTTTCCTCTTTTGATTTGGTTTTCTTGTGCAGCATGATAATTGTAGAAATATGTATAGAAAAAATTGCATATGTTTAACATATATTGGATTACTTGTCATCTAAGGGAGGGGGTGGAGAGAAGGGAGGGAGAAAAAAATTGGAACACAAAGTTTTGCAAGGATGATCAAAAACTATCTTTGCATATATTTTGAAAATAAAAAAGCTGTATAAAGAAAAAAAAAGAAAAGAAAATGGCACTGCTACAGTTTGAGAACTGTTAATAATAGATATTTATGCCTGGGAAAAATTCTGGGGACAGATCCTCCTGACTCTATTTCTTCACTGTGCTATTTCCTTTCAGAAAAGGAAATTATCATCTGGTTAAATTTGAACTTTGCTTTTAACATGGCATGACTACATGATTGACTGTCAGATATTATTGTATGGAACCAAACAGAGGTAAGGAAATTTTTTCCCCTTTATTATAACATTGTTATAATCATTTTCCTTTTTTTCCTTGTATAGCAACTTTGTATAATCAAGAAGTTTTGTAAGTACAACACTAAACCTATTAAACAGCAAATTGAAAAGAGAACATATCTGAGTTACTATACTAAGATGCAGGTATGAACATCTTACAGTTTAACCTATATCCTTCTAAGGGGAAAAGAATTAAACAAAGTAATAAGACAAAGATATAATGTAAAAGTTTTCTAAATAAATGGAATAGTAAATTTTGAGAAAGCAACAGGATTATGTGTTTAGCTTCCAAATTTGTCTATCATAGAAATTCAGGAAATGCTTGAGCATGTTTTAGTAATAAACTCTCAAAACTGGATTAAGATTTTACACATAAATTGTAGGAATAATGGTAAAGAAAATGAAACTATTTCCTCATTTTAAAAATGCCTAATAATTTTAGAAGGCAGAAGAACTGATAGTTGGACCCTTATAAATTTTTACAGAATTCTTATATCAGGAATAGGATTTAGCTAAGTATAGAAACAACAAATTATAAATGAACTGAAATTTTCTAAAATTTCAGAATTGTCTAGGAACTTCTATATTTGGAAACAAAAAACCCACCTTTTTGTGTCAAGAAATTATCTACTTTATTTTTATTTTTTATCTTTCTTTTTTATTAAACCTTTTTATTTTCAAAACATATGCAAGGATAATTTTTCAGCATTGACCTTTACAAAACCTTGATTCTAATTCCCCACCCTCTTGCCCTCACCTCCTCCCCTAGAGAGCAAGTAATCCAATATATGTTAAACATGGTAAAAATAAGTGTAAATTCAATATAGGTACACATATTTATACAATTATCTTGCTGCACAAGAAAAATCAGATCAAAAAGGGAAAAAATGAGAAAGAAAATAAAGAGAAAGAAAATATTCAAGCAAATAACAACAAAAAAAAGTGAAAATGCTATGTTGTGATCCACCCTCAGTTCCCACAGATCTCTCTCTGGGTGTGAATGCCTCTCATCATCATAAGACTATTGGAACTGGCCTGAATCATCTCATTGTTGAGAAGAGTCACATCCATCAGAATTGATCATTGTGTAATCTTGCTGTTGTTGTGTACAAAGATCTCTTGGTTCTGCTCACTTCATTAGCATCAGTTCATGTAAGGCTCTCCAGCCTCCAGGCCTCTCTGAAATCATCTTGCTGATCATTTCTTATATTACAATAATATTTTGTAATATTCATATACCATAACTTATTCAGCCATTTTCCAACTGATGGGCATCCAGTCAGTTTCTAATTTCTTGCTACTATAAAAAGGACTGCCACAAATATTTTGAAGCAGAGCCTCTTTAGAGCTGTCCAGATAATAATTTTTTTTTTGTCCAATAACAGATATCTAGGGACTAGAAAACTATATGAGATATTTGGAACTCAAAATGTGCTGATAAAAAATGAGCACTGGGAAATTAGAATATTAGAAGACTTGACTTTAGTTATATTCAAGTTTTTTTGGTTAATTTGTTGACATGTAAAATCTTCTTTCTCAAAATTAGTCCATTGTGATCTCCTAAATAGTCTGATCTGAATCTCATTTAATGTTATTATGCAACCACATTAATTGTGAGAAAAATCTTTATTGCACTGCTTGAACTTAGTCCTGCATGGCTGGGAAATTGGACCATTTCTATGTGCTGACCAGAAACTCAGATCCAAAGATTGTTGCAAGGAGTTTTTTCACAATTGTCAATCAATTATTCTTTCTAAGAGCCTCTGCTAGAACCTTCTGGCTACTCCTACAGCTGTCGATCTTGTGGATGTGGACTCCTGGATCATTTGAAGAAAGTTCTGAAGAAAGATGGCAGAATCTTCTGGAGACCTCAAGGTTTGACTAGTATGGACCCAAAAGCAGTTGACATATAGATGAGACAGTTGTCCCTGGATGAGGACCAAGTATACTGTCCTAGTTTTTTTCTTCTCTTTCCTTTTTCCATGTGTTCAACTACCACAACCCTGATTTAAATGTATGTTAGCATTTTCTCCCTTTATAATGTTAGCCTCCCTCTCCTTTCTGCTTTTTTTTTTTGTAATTGTCTTTCATTTATTTTAGTTTGTTTATTTTTAGTACATATTGTCTTATGAATTATGTTGGGAGAGAAAAATCAGAGTAAATGGGAAAAACCATGGGAGAGATAATAAAAAACAAACAGAAAAAAGAAATGAACATAACATGTGTTGATTTACATTCAGTCTCTTTAGTTCTTTCTCTGGTTGCAGATGGCATTTTCTGTCCAAAGTCTATTTTGATTCCTTTGGATCATTGAACACTTGAGAAGAACCATGCCTTTCTTAGTTGATTATCAAACATTCTTGCTGTTATTGTGTACAAAGTATTACTGGTTTGGCTTGTTTCACTTAGCATCAGTTCATGTAAATTTTTCCAGGCCTTTCTAAAATCAGCTTGTTCATCATTTTTATGGAACAATAATATTCCATTACCTTCATGTACTGCAACTTATTTAGCCATTCCCCAGTTGATGGGCATCCACTCCTTTTCAAATTCTTTGCTACCACAAAAAGAGCTGCTACAAACATTTTTGCACATGTGGGTCCTTTTTCCTCCTTTATGATACCCTTGGGATACTGACCTAGTGGAAACATTATTGAGTCAAAGGGTGTGCACAATTTTAAAGCCCTTTGGACATAGTTCCAGAATGCTCTCCAGAACTGTTGGATATTTCACAATTCCACCAACCATGCATTTAGTGTCCATCTTTTCTGCTTTCAAGTAAACAATGGCTAACAGTGATACCTGGGACATACTTCCCCAAAGGTCCCCTCAAGGAACTAATTCTCTAGGCAACATCTCCTCCTGTCTCAACTGGCCTGAGGCATCTTGGCTTATACCTGCCTTTCCTTTATTGGCCAGAAGGGTGAGGGTTCTTTGAGACCAACTCCTTTTGTCAAGGAAATAGGAGATACCTTGTTTTCTAGAGCTAAGACTTAGTAAGCAAAATGTTCTCTGAGCTTGACATAATAACAATTCTTTGTGCTCACTCTGTGGATGATCTTAGTCACAGCAAAATCTCAGAATTGTTATCTATGTAGTGGTCACAAACCTGTCACATTGTTGCTGTTATTCCTCATTGTTAGAACTTACTGTACAGTCATTGATATAAGTATTGAAATCTCCCCATAGTGCCTTGGATTCCTCCTCTCCCCAATGAGGGATGGGGCCTTAGCACATTTCCCTGCTTGCCAAGTCATTTTTCTACTTTGAAATTAAACTTAAGTCTCTCTCTAGCCTGCTCTGTTTGACTCTAGCCACCCATAGACTAAAAACCAATTCTATCTGATTGACAAGTATTGCAATACCCACACTTGCTTATCATAACATATTTATCACAAAGTATAAAATCTCTGGACTGTATGCCACAGAAAAACAAGTGTGAGCCTGTAACTTTTGAAAATATGGAAAAACACAGTTTTTATATTTACTTTAATTTTCCCCTACTTTCCACTGATTTGAAGTCTTCGTGAAAGATAGTTTGAAAAAAACTGGATCTTCATTGCTCAAGCATGCCATTAAGACATGGTAATGACTATGGTAGATCATCAGATCATCAGGATCATCAGATAACAAAGAAATCAGCAAAAGAAGAAGGAAAAGAAATCCAGAGCTAAAGCATCATAACAATTGTGTAGCATGGGCTTTGGAACTATTCTCCCAATCCTCTTGATTGCAGAGTCCCCAAAACAAGAGGCAAAGGATTACACCTCAGAATTCTAAGAGCTATCTGTGTGACAGGATATTAAATGTTTAGTAACCTTCTCTGTGTATAATTCTGAATTACTCTTCACAATGGTTGTACTCATTCCCAAGTCCACAAGTGTATTAATGTGCCTGTTTTTCATGATCTCTCCAACATTTATCATTTCCCTACTCCCAAAAAGTTTATACAATCATGAGGTAGACAAGAGCATATAGAAATATGTATAAAATAAAATACATGAAATGTAAATACATACAAAGTAGTTAAATACAAGGCATTTAAGGAGGACAGTTACTGGAAATTTTAGGAAAGGCTTTTAATAATGTGGTGTTTATGCTGCATGTTAAAGAGCGGGATTGAGGAGGAGATAATAAGGGATCCCATTGAATGGTGGAAAATGGTCAGTGTAAAGGCATAGACATGGGAAAGTATTGAGATCATAATTAAACCCACAGATTCAATGAGGTCTCTAAGAGACAGTATAAAGAAATAAGAATAGGGGTCTTATGACAGAAACTTGGATAACATCCACAGTTAGTGGATATTATATGGATAATAAACTAGTAGAGGGGACTGAAAAGGAGGAAGTAGGAAATTATTGTGTGTGGGAAAATCCCAAAGAAGACTGAGCCTAAAGGAGATGAGTGGTCAAAAGTGTACCATGTAGTAGATAGGGCTAATCCAATTCAAAGCAATCTAGTGCAATAAACATTTATTAAGTTCTTACTATGTGCCAGACAGTCCCTGCCCTCAAGAACTTTGCAAAGCAAAAAGGGGAGATAACAAACAAATGAGGCAAGGAAAGTGCAAAAAACACATTCAGCTCTATAGGGAAGCAGAAAGGAACAGGTAGAGAGAAAAGGAGAGAATAAGAGGGAGGAGTAAGAGGGGCCTAAAAGGAAATAAAGGGGTGAAAACCTGTGATAAAGCTTAGAGAGAAAAGAGGAAAAAGATAAGAGAACCAGATGGAGGGAAATACACAATTAATGACCATTTTATATATATGAATAGAATGCACTCAACCACAAAGCAAAAGAGGCTAACAGAATATTTTAGAAAACAAAATCCAAAAACTTGGCATTTATAAGAAATACATTTGAAATATAAAATTCACATTAATATAAAAAGTCAGAGCAAAATTTATGGTTTCAGCTGAAGTCAAAGTCAGGGGTAGCAATTGCTATTTAAGACAAGACAGTAGCAAAAACAGACAATTCAGAGAGAACAGTGAAACTACATTTTGATGAAATATTTCATAGAAAATGAGTATTAAAATGAATTTTAATAGCTAACATTTATTTGCTAAATGATATATAATCTATTTATTATTTTTAAAAATCTTTTTATTTACAAAACATATGCATGGATAATTTTTCAACATTGACCCTTGCAAAATCTTCTGTTCCAAATTTTCCTTCCTTCCCCCCATCCCCTCTCCTAGATGGCAGGTAGTCTAATACATGTTAAATATGCTAAAATATATGTTAAATCCAATATGTGAATAGATTTTTATACAGTTATCTTGCTGTACAAGAAAAATTGGATGACATATAATCTAAATAGAGGAAAAGTAACATGAGTTATTATTGGAAGAAATAAGCAAGAAGCTACAATAGTCGTGTCCCTCAATATGCCTCTTTCAAAATTAAAGAAATTAACCAAAAATTAAAAATTAATAAGAAGTTTAGGACCTGAAAAGAATTTTAGAAAAGTTAGATGGCGATTATTGAATATGAAGAGAAGAATATGCATATTAATCTCTGTATCTCGAATTTTTACAAAATGAAGATATTAGGACAGAGATGTCAAGCATGTCTCCCATGGTCTGAACTAGAGTAAAGTGTAATTTGGAAATATTTAACAAAATAAATGTGGTTTTCTAAGTTAATATGCAGCATTCAGTGATTCTTCTATATGCTTTAGTGGCCATCTCTATTTGAATGTGAAATGACTATATTTAGGCATAAATATATTAAACATAGTGTTTACTGACTACAATATAATAAAAAAAATATCCAATAAAGGATTATTGAAGAAATGATTAAAAATCACCTGGAGACTAAATAACTTAAAACTGAGGAATTGGTCAATTAATGGACAAATCATAATAACGATAGATTATTTCATTAAAGATAATAACAATGTAACAACATGCTAAAATTTTTGAGATATAGTTAATGTAGTCCTAGAAGAAAACATATCTCTAGACATTTTCATCAATGAAAAAGAGAAGGAAAATAGATTTAAAAATTGATGCAAAAATCATATTGAATTAACAAATTAAAAACCCCAAATCAAAATGGAGATCCTGAAAAAAATGAAGAGATTACCCAAATTTAAAAGGGAAAAAAGCCATTGAATAAATAAATAAAAACAGGTTTGTTTTATGAAAAAAATAAATTTACCATTAGCTAATGACTAAAAAGAAGAAAGGAAAAGCAAATTAGTAGTTTCAAAAATGAAAAAGGATAATTCATAACAATATGAAATAAAAAGACATATTAGAAAGTATTTTATCTAACTCTGTGCCCAAAGAACAAACAACTTAAATGAAATGCATGAATATTTATAAAAATATCAAATGCTCAGATTAACAGAACAAAAAATAATTTTTAAAAGAATTTAATCTTAAAAAAAAATTGAACAAGCCATAAAAGAACTCTTAAAGGGAAAAAAAAATCCAGGCAGGATCAGATAGATTCATCAACAAACACTCAAAGGACAATTAACTCAGATATTCTATAAACTGCCTATAAAAATTGCAAAACAATTGATGCTACTAAATTCTTTCTTTTTTTATTCTAGTTTTTTCAACATTGATCCTTGCAAAACTACCCATGCGTATGTTTTGTAAATAAAAAACTATAATGTTTGGAGTGTTTGTAATTACTCCTCCTTCCCCTTACCCCCTTCTCTAGATGGCAGGTAGTCCAATACATGTTAAATATGTTAAAGTATATGTTAAATACAATATATGTATACATATTTATACAGTTATCTTGCTGCACAAGAAAAATCAGATTTAGAAATAAGGTAAAAATAACCTGAGAAGGAAAACAAAAATGCAAGTGGACAAAAACAGGAGTGGAAATGCTATGTTCTGGTCCACACTCATTTCCGATAGTTCTTTTGCTGGGTGTACTGGTTGTCTTCATTATTGAACAATTGGAACTGATTTGGTTCATGTCATTGTTGAAGAGAGCTATGTCCATCATAATTGATCATCATATAGTATTGTTGTTGAAGTGTATAATGATTTCCTGGTTCTGCTCATTTCACTCAGTATCAGTTCATGTAAGTCTCTTCAGGCCTCTCTGAAATCATCCTGCTGGTCATTTCTTACAGAACAATAATATTCCATAACATTAATATACCACAACTTATTCAGCCATTCTCCAACTGATGGGCATCTATTCAAGTTTCCAGTTTCTTGCCACAAGAAGGGCTGCCAAACATTTTTGTGGTCCCTTTCCTTCATTTAGGACTCTTTGGAATATAAGCCCAATAGAAACATTGCTGGATCAAAGGCTATGCACAATTTGATAACTTTTTGGGCATAATTCCAGATTGCTCTCCAGAATGGCTGGATGCATTCACAATTCCACCAATAATGTATCAGTGTCCCAATTTTCCTACATCTCCAATATTCGTCATTATCTTTTCCTGTCATCTTAGCCAATCTGAGAGGTGTTTAGTGGTATCTCGGAGTTGTCTTAATTTGCATTTCTCTGATCAATAATGATTTGGAGCACCTTTTCATATGACTAGAAATAGTTTCAATTTCTTCATCTTAAAATTGTCTGTTCATATCCTTTGACCATTTATCAATTGGATATAAATTCTTTCTTTGAGACAAATATGATCTTCATATCTAAGCCAAGGAAAACCAAAACAGGAAGAAACCTATAAACCAATATCCATGCTGCACAAGAAAAATCAGATCAAAAGGGGAAAAAAATGAAAAAGAAAAAAATAACAAGCAAACAACAAAAAAGGTGAAATTGTGATCCACATTCCGTCCCTATTGTCCTTTTTCTGGACACAGATAGCTCTCTCCATTGCAAGTCTATCGGAATTTCCCTGAATCATCTCATTGTTAAAAAGAGCCAAGTTCATCACAGTTGATCACATAATTCTGTTGCTGTGTACAATGTTCTCTTAGTTCTACTTACTCAGCATCAGCTCTTAAAAGTCTTTGCAGACTTTTGTGTTTCTTTAATATTGCATGGGTTTTGTTAGAATATTTACCAAATTTTTTATACTTTTATAACATGTTCACTATATTAGACTTATATCTGATGTGGCAATTTACTCTTGGAAGTATAATTATCAAATGGCTTGTAATGGTGCTCCTAGTTGGAAAGCAAACTCTCTGATTGGGTGGGGAGGTTGAAATCTCAGTCCTGATCTAAAAAAGCTCCATTTCACATTCTTATGCTGAGAACAAAGAGTCATAAAGAAATGTTACATCCTGGTAAACTATCTTGGTAGATGAGTTGGGGTCCATCAATTATCCTCAAATCTGTCAGTGAGTTAGGTGTGAAGACTTTCCTGATAGACTAAGTGGGTGGGAACACTTTGTTTCAACAGGCCATGAAGGTGGTGGAAGCAGGTGTTGTGGATTGCTTAAACCTTGGCCAGATATTGAAGATACTAAGGTCATCTATTGCATCCCAAGCCTTTGCCAGTCAGTTTGACTGTTGTTTTGCCACTGGACTTCAATGACTGGAAGAAAGACTGAAGCTGATGACTTTGTCAATTTACATATGGATCAAAAGACATCTTTCATTTCATTTTACCATTTATATTTTATTATTCTATGATTTTATTATTAGAATATGTTATTATTTTATTATGTTAGTATTTTACCTACTTTGAAGACTTTGAAGTCCTGTGGTGATGGGCTAATGATGAAGCAGCAGGTACAGATATACTGTGAGCTAGTCACAACTCTGCACACAGGTGGCATGGGGAACAGGTCATCTGCTTTCTGATTTGAAATAGCAGTGAAATTAGACAACCCCTTGAGTATCTGAGCAAGCTTTTTCCCCCACTTTTTTTTTAAATAAATAGCTTTTTATTTTTCAAAATACATGCAAAGATAGTTTTCAACATTCACCCTTGCAAAACCTTGTGTTCCATATTTTTCTCCCTGCCTCCCCCACTCCTAGACAACAAGTAATCCAACATAGGATAAACATGTGCAATTCTTCTAAACATATTTCCACATTTATCATGCTGTACAAGAAAAATCAGATCAACAGTTCTGATGGACGTGGCTCTCTTCAATAATGAGATGATTCAGAACAGTTCCAATGGTCTTGTGATGAAGAGAGCCATCCACACTTAGAAAGAGAACTGTGGGAACTGTCTGTGGTTCACAACATAGCATTTTCACTCTTTTTGTTGTTGTTTGCTTGAATCTTTCTTATTTTCTTTCTTATTTTTTTCTGGTTTGATTTGATTTTTCTTGTGCAGCAAGATAATTGTATAAATATGTATGCACATATTGTATTTAACATATACTTTTACCATGTTTTTAACAAATATGGGATTACTTGCCATCTAGGGGCAGGGGTGGGGGAAGACGGAAAAATTGGAACATGGGGTTTTGCAAGGATTAATGTTGAAGGATTATCCATGCATATGTTTTGAAAAATAAAAAGCTTTAATAAAAGAAATAAAAAAGAAAGAAAAATCAAATCAAAAAGATAAAAAAATGAGAGAGAAAGAAATGCAGGCAAACAACAACAAAAAGGTGAAAATACTATGTTGTGATTTACATTCAGTCCCCTTAGCCGTCTCTCTGGATGCAGGTGACTTTCTCCATCACAAAACTATTGTAATTGGCCTGAATCACTTCATTAATAAAAAGAGCCACATCCATCATAATTGATCATTATATAATCTTGTTGTTGCTGTGTACAATGTTCTCTTGGTTCTGCTCACTTCACTTAGCATCAGTTCATGTAAGTGTCTCCAGACCTTTCTGAAATCAGCCTGCTTGTCATTTCTTATAGAACAATAATATTCCATGACATTCATATACCATAACTTACTCATCCATTTCCCAACTGATGGTCATCCACCCAATTTCTAGTTTCTGGCCACTACAAAAAAGGGCTGCTACAAATATTTTTGCACATGTGGGTCCTTTTCTCTTTTTTATGATCTCTTTGGGATACAGATCCAGTAGAAACACCACTGAATCAAAGGGTATGCATAGCTTGATAGTCCTTTGAGCACTATAGTTCCATATTGTTCTCTAGAATGTTGGATCAGTTCACTACTCCACCAACAATGTATTAGTATCTCAGTTTTCCCATATCTCCTCCAACATTTATCATTATCTTTTCCTGTCATCTTAGCCAATCTGAGAAGTGTGAAGTAGTACGTCAGAGTTGTCTTAATTTGCAATCAATAGTAAGTTAGAGCATTTTTTCATGATTAGAAATGGCTTTAATTTCTTCATCTGAAAATTGTTCATATCCTTTGACCATTTGTCAATTGGGGAATGGCTTGTATTTTTATAAATAAAATATATATTTTAGAAATGAGGGCTTTATCATAACCCTTGAGTGTAAAAATTCCCCCCCCCTCAGTTTTCTGCTTCCCTTCTAATCTTAGCTGCATTGATTTTGTTTGAACAAAAACTTTTTAGTTTAATATAATCAAAATTATACATTTTGCATTTCATAATATTCTCTAGTTCTTCTTTGCCATAAATTCCTTTCTTCTCCACAAATCTGAGAGGTAAACTATCCCTTGTCCTTCTAATTTCTTTATAGTGTCACCCTTTATGTTTTAATCATGAACCCTTTTCAATCTTATTTTGTTATAGGGCATTAGAATATTGGTCAATGTCTATTTTTTGCCATACTGTTTTTCAATTTTTCCAGAAATTTTTCTCAAATAATGAGTTCTTCTGTGAATGGGTCCAATCATTTTGAAGAACAGTTTGGAACTATGCTCAAAAAGTTATCAAACTGCATATTCTTTGACCCAGCAATATTTCTACTGGGCTTATCTCCCAAAGAGAACTTAAAGGAGGGAAAGGGACCCACATATGCAAAAATATTTGTGGCAGTCCTTTTAGTAGTGTCAAGAAACTGGAAACTAAATGGATGCCCATCAATTGGAGAATGGCTTAATACATTATTGTATATGAATGTTATGAAATGTTATTGTTCTGTAAGAAACAACCAGCAGGATGATTTCAGAGAGACTTTGAGGGAATTATATGAACTGATGCTAAGTGAAATGAGCAGAACCAAGAGATCATTCTACATGGAAACAAGCTTATGCAATGATCAATTCTGATAATGTGGCTCTCTTCAACAATGAGATGATGTAAACCATTCCAATTGTTCAGTCATGAGGAGAGCCATCTACACCCAGAGAGAGAACTATGGGAACTGAGTGTGGTTCACAATATAGCATTTTTCTTCTTTTTTGTTGTTGTTAGCTTACATTTTATTTTGTTTCTCTCTCTCTCTCTCTCTCTCTCTCTCTCTCTCTCTCTCTCTCACTCTCTCCTGGTTTGATTTGATTTTTCTTGTGCGGCATGATAATTGTATAAATATGTATGCGTATATTGGATTTAACATATTTCTACCATGTTTAACATGTATTGGACTACTTGTCATCTAGAGGAGGGCATGGGGGAAGAGGAAGAAAATTGGAACACAAGGTTTTGCAAGGGCTAATGTTGAAGAATTGTCCATGCATATGTTTTGAAAAATAAAAAGCTTAAATTAAAAAGTTATTTAAAAAACTGTGAGTTCTTATACCAGAAGCTGGAATTTTGAGATTTTTCAAACACTAGATTACTATGGTCATTGACAAGTGTGTCCTGTAAACTTAATGTTCTATTGATTCACTACTTTATTTCTTAGCTAATACTAAATGCTTTTGAAAACTGTTGATTTTTAATACAGTTTTAGGTCTGCTACCTTCATTTGCATTTTTCATTAATTCCCTTGAAATTCTTGATCTTTTGTTCTTCCTGATTATTTTTCTAGTATCTGAGCAGCCTTTTAAAAGGACTACATTGCTTACCTCCTGGCATGAGGAAGGATCTAGAAAAGGTATCATAAAAGTAGTCTGCTTCATCAAATCCTGGCCCATTTACCATGGCAAATAGAGTTCCTAACCTGTGCTTGAAACAAAAAAAAAATGTGCAAAATTTTTGTAAAGATGATTTCATTCACTGTCAGTGGATAACATGAAGTTTAGTAATGCTAAAAGATAAACAGGTCTTGTTGCAAGAGAACTATCCCTTATCTCCTAATTTGTTTATAATGTCACCCTTTATGTAAAAATAGTTGCCCTGAGTAAAACAAGGCTGATAAATGAAAAACTCCATCAGCTTATTGAAGTTAGAGCTGGACACACATTTTTCTGGAGTGGTCACACTAATAGGGAATACCATGAATCTGGTCTAATTTAGGGAGATGTAACCTACTCAACAAATTTGTATGGCTCTCAGAAAATGTGAAAGACAAACTCATGGAAGTATAGTTGTCACTTGCAGGAAAATGCCATGCAACCATTATCAGTGCATATGCTTCCACCATGACAAATCCTAATAAAGTTAAAGAAAATTTACACAGACCTACCTGGAGACATTCATCATCATTGTTTCAAAAGAGGACATAATTCTGAGTAGTTTTAACACCAGAGGGAACACAGACTATCAGACATGACAGGGAGTCCTTGGGAAGAATGAAATCAAAAATATCAACAGCAATGGTCACTTACTCCTGAAGACCTGTATGTCTCATGATCTTCTCATCACAAACACTGTCTTCAATTTACCTAAATGCTTTTAAAACTTCATGGATTCACTCTTGCAGTAAACGTTGATATTTAATTATGTTAACTATGTCATTGTAAGGAGGAAAGACAGCCAGAAAGGAGAGGTGATACAGACAATGTATGGTGCAAAATGATGGACTGATCATAGACTCAAAACACTCCTATGATGCTCTGAAGTGTATTTGTGTGTCAAAATTCTATCTTATGTAGTCAGTGCTGATGGAGCCATCTTGATCAATGATAAGAATATGATCCTGGAGAAATGAGCTGAACACTTCCAGTGTTGTTAACAGATTGTGATCAATCAGTGCAGAAATCATTGACCATATACCTCAGGTTTAAGTCAATCCTTCTTTAACCAAACTTCCAAGTGAAGAAGAGGTTTTAATGCAATTCAGCTCTTCTCATGTGGCGAAACACCTGGTGCTATTTCCACTCCAGCAGAGATTTACAAGGAGGTCTATTTGGTCATACAAAAGATTAAATTTTCCCGGGTTATATGGGAAGAGGAATTATATGGGATCAAAGATACCTCTATCTCTATTAAAGAAAAAGGAAATTGGTTGATTTGTGACACTCACAAAAGGGTTTTTCTCTTTGCTGGCAAGATTTTTACAAGAATCCTCTTAAATCGACTTATCCTTCACCTGAAAGATGATCATCTACATGAGAGCCAGTGTAGCTTCGGAAAAGGCTGAGGAATGGTTGACATGGTGTTTGCTGCCTGACAATTGCTGGTGAAATGTCAGTAGCAGAATAGAGTTCTGTATAGAATTTTTATTGATCCTGACAAAGACCTTTAAAAGTCCATCAGTATTATATGCCAGTTTCATGACAGCATATTTGAAAGAGTTCTGGATAATGGACGATGTATGTAATGAAGTAAGATTTTGTGCTTACTCCCATGCTTTTTAGCATGATGTTTTCAGTGATATTGTCAGGTGCTGTCAACAAGGAAATAGCAGTATCAAAGTCAGTTATGTCACTGATTAGCAAATTATTTAACTTGAAAAGAATATAAGCCAAATGAATGGAGAGTTGGTGAATGACTTTTTATTCACAGGTGATTGTGTAGCCTCTGAGACTTGAGATGCCACAAAGTATGGATCGATTCCCTATTACTTGTGTTAATTTTGGCCTGACAATGAATCCCAAGAAAACAAAGGTTCTCCATTAGTCAAGTACCATCCAAATATGGACTCTGGTTATAGCAAATGGAAAAAATTTGAATGTTGTGGATAAATTCACTTACTTTCCAGGGATGTACACATATATAAGTTTGACAAACTCATTGCCAGAGCTAGCTCAGTGTTTTGGAAGCCCTGAAAGAAAGTATGGAAGAGAAGAGGTATTAGGCTAACTACAAAACAGAGCCATTTTTGCTGACCTTATTGTTGTAGGTCTGTGAAACCTCATTATTATACCAGCTCCATGCCAGAAAATGCTTCTTCCATTTGAATTGTCTGACAGTTTGAAATGTTACCTGGCAAAATAAGGTACTGAATAGTAAGATCCTTTCTTAAACTGAACTGCCAAGTACTGAAACTACTGCAGAAAGTGAAACTATGATAGGTTGGTAATATTGTTTGCATGCCAAATGTCCAGGTCTCTCTGATTGTGAGAAAAGATTGTGGGACATGGGAGATTCTGGGACAAAACCCTTCAGCATAACATGCCAGCACCCAAGAGAATGCTTTGTTCAGTCTGTTTGTTTACCCTGACACCATGATATCCTTTTGGTCCTCTTTGATTATAACAGATGAGCATAATGGCTCTTGTCTCATAGCCCTTGCATGCAATCTAATTACCTTCTATCAAAAGATCTCATGGATCTTTTATGTTTATATATAAAAGATAATGAGTTTTAAGAATTGGCAAAAAATGTCTTAAAATGGAAAATATGAAAACCATGTTAACCGAAATGTAAAAACATTTTCATTTGGGATTATTTTGTAGCAAGAGAGATCAGTATGCTTTTGCCTGCTGACAGAGTTTCTATTCTTTAGGTTTGGCCATAAGGTATATCACATTAGATACCTTTGAGTAGCACACTTTGTGAGATTTCTAAGTAGAATCATTCTGGTTAAATCCTCTATGAAACATAAATACATATATTACAATTAAAGGGAGGAAAATTCTAATGAATGACTCATTCTTTTCATATTAATAAAGAAGAATACATAGTCAAATGAGTTCTTAAACCTTCTAACCAGGGAGAAAAAAAGAGGAAACAAAAATTTTTTTCAGTTAAAAAATTTCCTGCTTTTAATAATAACTTGACACTGTAAATTCAGGTGACATTAAATAGTGTGTGACAATGGGGATCAGAATAGGAGTATTTTCTTCCCTCTTTATAGAGTTATGTCACAGAGCAATAAAACAACCATCAGGGAATAATATTTTCCACTTGGGTGGTATTTGACATTTTCAAAAACTTTTGTAGGCAGCACTTCAGGATTGTCATGAATTGTGCATAGGGGCTCATAAAAATGTTACAACCCCTTTTAAACAGATTTATATCCATAATCTCAAAGTTAACATGGTTTATGTTCACAGATAACAGTTTCTAGCAATATACCAAGTGAAAATATCCCTGTATGGACTTGAAGTAACTTTCTCCATAATATCAATAAGAATGCCCTACCTCTGCCACTTATTATTTGTATGACTTTGGGCAAATCACCATTTCCCTGTTACTCAGTTTCTTTCCTCATCTGCAAAGTGAGTGTTGTACTAGACGACCTGAATCTCCTTCCTCAACAGCTATAACTTGTTAAGTCTCTGAGACCATATTTGAACTCAGGTCCTCCTGACTTCAGGGCTGGTACTCTATCCACTGCACCACCCGGTTGCTCTATTGGCTATTTTTTAATGGATTTTGTTTTTCACAAATTTGGGGGCATTTTAATTGTTTTTCTTCTTTCTTTTTTGTGACTCTTCTCTATAATATATAACTCCAAGAATATAGTTTGGGAAAGTTAGAACCAATAAGAAGTTTATCCAATAAGATTAGAAAAATGGCATTATTAAAAGATATCAGTGGTCCTGCAGGTTTAAAATAAATTGTCTTTTATGATTGTCCTCTGGTTATATGACATGATGTATGTCCTTTATAACTTATTACAAAAGTCAGTGCATTATTTTTTATTTGCATATGATTGTGAACCCAATGCAGTTTTTGAAATACTATAAAAATATGGATGGACTTTTTTAGGCACTTTAGGCAGAATAGGCACTTAAATGTTTGTTGGCTAATTGACTAGATGGACAGCTGGTAGCACATTCAATAGAAAGAGCAAAGTTTGGAAGAAGAGAGGATATAAGGAGAAAGAAAATTAGTTTTATTTTGAATATGTTGAATTTGAGATGTTTTAGGGGAAACCAATTGGAAATTTCCAATAGTCAATTCCTGATGTAAGACTGAGACATAGGGAAGACACTGGAAATGGATATAGAGCTATATGAATCAGCTACATAGAGACAAAAGTTAAGTGTATGAGACCTAATGAAATGACTAAGAGAGAACTAACCTATGGCAAAAACCTTTCATACACAGTTAGGGGACATTGTATAGATGAGTAAATAGCATAAAGACTGAGAAGAAGCAGGCAGGTAGTTGGAAAACTAGGGAAGAGTAACAAAAAAAATCCAAAGAAGAGAGGATTGTTAACTGTGGTTGATGCAGCAGATAGATTAAAGAAGGATGAGATCTGAGAAAGGATTATCAGATTTTCAATTAAGAAATTGTTGGTACATTTGGAGAGAGGAGTTTCAGTTATGTGATGAGGCTGGAAGCTATATTACAAAGGCTGAGAAGTGAGTGAAAAGAAAGGAAGTTCCAAAGTTATAGTTCTTACCTTATAAAAGCTTATATCCTTCAGTGCTCTATGACACTGGAAATTTTCCATGAAAGATGATGTCAAGATTACACCAGAATAACATTAGTCAGCTTTTACTTCTTACCAGGAAAGTCTTAGGAGACAGAGTTCAGTGTGGATGAATTTACCCCCAAAAGTTAAAGCAATATCACAATTTTCTGTGGTACATTATGTCATATTTCAAGAAAAAAGTAACTAAGGCTCTGAGATTATTTTAAATTAACCTCATCCCGAGGGCCAGCTACCGGGATTCAGAGAAGGAACACCACAAATCAATATTTGCATTTGGAGCCAGATAAATTAAGTTTGGCAAAGTACTCCCTAAAGATCTTTGTTTCTTTTTAAATGGCAAACAATCTTTCTGTCTGCATCTCAAAAAGTTTTCCTGAGGCAAGGGTTTTATGAGTTGGATAGAATTTGTCAGTTGGTATAGTGCTCAATTTTGTTTGTGATTCATGATCCATTTTACTACCCAGGTAGGACCAGTCCAACAAATCTATTTTCTTTGAGATTTTATGTAGCGGCTTTGAGGAGACAAATCAAAAAAGCTAACATGATTTCCTGGCATGATGTGACATGTTGTTCAAGGAAGTTGGCATGAGATTCCTCAAGCAAACTCCAATAAAGGGCAAAAGGTAAAGTATCCTTATAATGAGCATATTGCAGTATAGTGATTAGTATAGACAGATATGCTGTATTTTCTCCATCAAAGAAGCATTGAGAGAAGCTAGAGAAAATGATTTATCTCAGAAAAGGATAAAGAAATTTAGTTGGAGTGATACCCCCCTCCCCAAATGTCAGGACCCAGAAGCTACTTGAAAGCCAGGACCCTATGTTATTTATGTTTATATCTCCTTTCCTTTCTTTTTATCCTTTTATCACAGTATTCTGCACATAGTAATGAAAGTTTGTTGAATTTAATCATGTATTCTAGTGGAATGTATAGTATATTCGAAGTGGAAAGACCAGAGTTTTAATCTTCATTATGCTACTTAATCAGTTCTGTGAGATAGAGCACACCTGGCCTTGAAAAGTCTTGACAATCTATTGGTCACACTCAGAATTTCTGTGATTTGAAGTCACAGTCTTCCCAGCCTGAAATTCCATTTTTAAAAAAAGCCCCTAAATTCTGTCGCTTCCTGGAAACATCAGAGAAATGTAAATACCATTTCTGTATCCTCTGTAAAGGATACCTATCAGTATCCTTATCCTAATCTTTGCTAATTTTCCTTTGTGCTCACTGGAACTACTGGAATTATTGAAATTAAAGTGGTTAATTGTTGTTCTCCTTCCCAATAAATCTAAGTTCCTTAAAAACAAGTACATTTTCATTCTGTTTTTGTTTTCCTAGTATCTAGATTAGTGTCTAACATATACTAGGTGATTAATTAATGCTTGATTAATGAATTGAATTGTATATCTGTGAGTAAGTTTTTCACTTCAATCTTATTTCTGTCATCTGCAAAATAAGAGTGTTGATCTAAACAATATCTGATATCTCCTTTAGCTCCAATATTTTATATTCTATTCCTTGCACTTGCCCTTTACAAGAAACCTAATGACAGAGATAATGTTGCCTAATGCCATCAAAACTCCCTAATATATAAAGCTTTTCACATAAAAACAGTCCAATAAAAAACACTGGAATCCATAGTGTCCAGGGAAGCTATTTATTTACTTTAAAAAATCAGAATGAAAGCAGATAACCAGGTTTTTTACCTTAGAGAGTTGGTTCTGAATTTTGCTTTAAATCTCTACAGCAAATTTTCATAAGCTCTGACTCCTTAATTAAATTGTTTTATGTAAAAGTATATTTATTTTCTGTACCCTGGCCTCTCAATATGGCTGCCTATGGATCTCAATGGAACCACTTTCTGGGAGCTACCTTGCTGCTTCTTTGAAAATTTGAGGAGGTGGAGGAAAAGCCAAATCTCTTTTCAACATTTATATTTAACTGGATCATAGAATCATAGATTTAGAGTTGGAAGGAAATTTACTTACCATCTAGTCCAACCCCCCTCATGTTAAAGATGAAGAAACTGAGACTTAGGGGCCTACAGGAAAGTAGCAGAACATGGATTTGAATTCAGGTACTCTTATTCTGGGAATTATCAATCTCAGGACACAGATGGTTAGACCAATGATAATTTGAACCTGAGACTAACTGGGCCTGTAGTGAAGTAGGAGACGCAATTTAATTATTATCTTAAGCCATAGAAAATCATAGTTATAGATATAATAATCAATAATAAAATTTGGCAGGGGATAGTGGAACACACAGTCATTAAGTGATAAAAAGTCCAAACCAAAACAGCAGAGGGATTTCTAGTAAGTAAAGAAAAAATAGAGTATGAAATGGTCTGTTGACAGGAAGTGGGATACAGTACAATATTGGGATATAGTAAGAAATACAATTAATCAGTCATTATCGGAAAAATCTAGCAGCATGTGACCAGAACTCTGCCATAGGGTTTGGTATCAGGGGAAGAGTCTAGTCCCTTGAAGGAGTGAAAACAGCAAGACACTGAAAGAAACTGGAATACCAGGTTTATTTCAAAGGGAGAGGCTTGGGCATAGAGAATTAAAAAACAAACAAACAACTGAATTACTGCAATTAGAGACAAGGTGAGGATCATGGTTTCAGAAAGAAAAGCAATGTTCTATTTTAGCCTCTAGATGGCACTATGGAAGGCATGTATTAGAGTATAAACCTTTCTTTTCTGAATGTGAGAGATCAAAATTTTTTTTAGACCCTGTAGACCTCCTCCAACTGGGGCTGGCTCAGCATGAGACTTTCCCTTTAGCCCCCAGATTCTTCTTTAATTTGACTTCCTGCCTTAGGATAACAAGCAATGACTTTTTGTCTCAGAAACCCACACAATTTGTCATCTTCTCTCCCTTTTTCTTAGAGTTGGTGTTGGAGATTTTTCAGCCACAAATTATACCATCAATAAGGTTATGTATGTCTTAAGGAAATAACAAGGAATCCATTTGGAATCTTTACTCTTATTGATTTATTTATAATTATTAGCAAAACTTAAACTGACAACATAGCTCATCAAATCCCCAGACAGAAATTTTGTGACAATTGACCAAATTGAGATTTTTGCCCTAAGAAAATTTCCTAACCAGCTCATGTTGAGACATCACAACCCCACTTGCATCCTATCACTGAAGTTAAATTACACAGAGGGAAATTTGCATGTTTGCATTTACTACAGATATTCTGTGAAACAAGAAACAGAATACGTAAGTAAGTAACCAACCAAAAGAACAAATTATACTGAATGCTTTTCAATAATAAAAATAACATCAATGCTCCTACTATAAATAATATAGTTAATTATTTATATAGTGCTTTAAGAATTTCAAGTAATTTTATGTTTATCTCATTTGATCTAACAAGCCACTGTCTTAACAAACTAGCATCAGAAAGGAAAGAGAATTGAAAAACTAAACTTTTGTGGAGCATCCTCTATTTTGTCATAGAGGGATAAACATTTCCCAACAAGCACAGTTGGCATTTCTGCTAATAAAACGGTATGCTGGGTAGACTGTTATGGAATTCTGATAGTCTATAGTTCTGATGGCTCTTGCATCTGGGACAGAGAAAAAGGATAAAAGGAAGGAAGAAGAAAGAAGGAAGGTGAAAAAAAAGGAGAGGGAGAAAGGAGAGGAAGAGGTAGAAAGAGAGAGAGAGAGGCAGAGAAAGAGAGAAAAAGAGAGAGAGAGGCAGAGGAAGAGAGAAACAGAGACAAAGAGAGAAAGGAGAGAAGGAGGGAGGGAGAGAAGGAGAAAAGAAAAGAGAGAGAGAATTGCTGTATCACATAAGCATAATCAAGATCAAACAAAATATATTCCCACTTTAGTCATACATATTTCTTATTCTACATCTTAGTACTCTAACTCTGTTATGAAGTAGGCATCATTCTTCATCAGTCTTGTGGAATTTAGTTGATCAGAGTTCTTAAAACTTTAGTAATTGTTCATTTTTGGTAATATTGATCTCATAATATAAATGGCTCTTCTGATTCTGTTCACTTCACTCTGCATCAGTTCATATGTCTTTCCATATGCCTTTGAAACCATCATTTCCTTAATTTACAGCACAATAGTATATACTATTAAAATATAATAACATACAAGATATAATATATTATATATAATAATAATTTTATAATTCATGATTAGTTTAGTCATTTCCCCAATTGCTGGGCATCCCCTTAGCTTTTGGTTTAGGACCATTACAAAAATAGTTGCTATAATTATTTTTATATATATGAAATCTTTTCTTTTTTCTGTGATTTTGTTATAGACTTACTAATGGTATAACTGGGCCAAAAGCCATGTACAGTTTAGTAAGTTTTTGTACATTATTCCAAATGGTTTTCAAAAATGGTTAATCTCAATATATGAAGAAACAGAGTAATCAGACCCTGTAATCCCACTCCTCTTTCAAAAATTGTTTTTTTCCTTAAATAAGTCTAGAAAATTGACCAGATCAAATTATGGTAGGGAAATTAAAGAAAAAGTCACAGTGAGTAATTTTTCTAGCCCATGTCAGTATAGAGAGACAGACAGGTCTGTCGACTCTTGAGATTGCATCTGGCCAGAAGTAAACCTCAAAAGATCTCTCCACAGCAGAGCAAGGCTGTTCCCAAATTCTCAGACTCTATTGAGAAGTCCACAAGAATAGGTCATAAAGCAGCTCTGTTTCCCACTTCTGAGTCCGAGATCACTTTCAGAGTACTGATAGTTTACAGATCCCTAGCCTGACCTGTCCTGAGATCCTTGAATAACATACATTCAATATTCCCAAGAAAGCAGCAATAGAACCAACCCAGACCTTTATTTTAAAAGTGTTCAATCCTAAGATCAAATTTAAAGTCAGGAAGTAAACTAGAAGAATGAGCAAATAACAAAAAGAATCCTACCATTAAACGTTATTATGGCAACAGAAATGTTTAAGACAGAAACCCAGAAAAAGAGAATGACTTACTTCAAATCTACAAGCAAACCTCAAAGAAAAACCAGCTTAAACACAAACTCAACTAGAATTCCTGAAAGAGATGAAAGCATAAGTTTTAAAAGATTTTTCAAATGTTTTTATAAATGAAATAAGAGAACTTGAGGGAAAAGGGAGAAAAATTAGAACTACACAAGAAATAAGTGGAAAGAGAATTAAGAGCTTGGCACAAGAAGTATAAAACCTTGAGATAAATAATTCATTCGGACCCCTACTCTATTCTAATCAGTATTAATTCAATGTCATTCCATAGGGTAATCATTATTAGCAATTTTGTGATATATTCATCTAGTAATATACATTTAGTCAGTTATCTAACAATAAGTACAAGAATAAATGTACTAATACATATTTTATAAAAATCAAAAAGAAATAATTAGACAAGAAAGGTACATATAGGACTTTATAGTGGGTCTCAAATTTTAATCCACTATTCACCTCTTGTTTACTACTTATAAACCTCACTTGTGCAATCACAAGAATTCTGACAAAAATATCCATCCTGTTTTGCTCAAATTCCATGTCCAGGCCTAGCAGGGTATTTGTACCAATTTATTTTTGTAATCCCAGACCACTTTTTTCTTGTCTAACATAGTAGTGATTATTTTATCACCACTTAGTCACCAGAGATGACTACTGCATTGCTCATCTTATGACCACTTGGTCAGTAGAGATCACTCTTGTCCTTGTCCCAAGTAGGCCCAAGACTACTCATGCTGATGAGTATCATTTCTGACTTTCCTGGAGAGTTGAAATCATGGTCTACCAATCAGTAAGATTTTGAAATTTACTATTTTGCATGTTTGGGTATCAAACCCCATAAAAATAATCTATCCTCATATAAGTTATAGAGAAAATCCAATCAGACAAGACCTGAGAGGTGTCCTATCATGTTGATGATCTCAAAAAAAAAAAAAAAATGGAAAGAGAAGGTAAGGGATATATACTGGAGGTTGGAGGGAAGGAAAATTTAGGAAAAATTTATCTCAAATCAAGGTATACAAGTCCATAATATCCACCTATATCGTACAGTTTTTTAAGTATTATAGTCTTCATTCTTTCTTTAGGCATCACCATAGCTTCAGTGTCATATGCCTTTTGGATAGACTCTCCACACCGACAGTAGTGCTCCCTATGTATGGTGTATGTGTTCTCTGTATAGATCATGTATGTGTCCACATGGGTTTTCCAAATGTGGCTCATAGATTGGCAATGAATATTGAATTGATAGTTAGCTAGTGTTATTGCCCAAATCTAGCAAAAAGCATCTAACTTGGCACTGATTGGGGGTTGCTCCATACACACTGTGATTGACTTTCTGTGACTGCCATCTTCAAAACAGAAATTCCAGCATATGGCTGTGATAATAAGTCTCATTATCACTCAAACCTGTTGACAAATATAGTTGTTCACTAGTGATCATCACTTTTTTGATTCGGAATTTTTTCTAAACCTTTCCATTGTTTATAAGATAAAAGAAAATTGTTTGAATCTGCAACCACCAATACTGATGCATAGATGAAGCAGTCTTGATTGAACCCTTAAAAGTCTGGTCATATTCAACTGCCTATTGACTTCTAAAAGCTTTTGCTAATTTTAGAACAATTCTGCATTTCTTATTCTTTTGTTTTTGTGCCTCTTTGACCATCTGACCCACAGAACATAACAGCATAGTTTCTAATAATTTAAAAATAATAATCGCTAGATACTTAGTCCACAAAGGATCTTTGGATGTGACCAAGTCAAATATACTTGTTTCTTTGCTTAGGTACTCAGTGTTCTTATTTGACCACATACTTCACAAAAGTTCTATAAAATTAACAAAGCTTGAGATGAAACCAAGATGGCAGAATAAATTTGCAAACACTCTCCTGACTCTCAAATCCTCTCCAAACAACTTAAAAATAATGCCTCATACTGAATTCTGGAGTGACAGAACCAACAAAAAGTCAGGATGAAACATTTGTCCAGTCTAGGACAATTAGAGAGGCCAGGAAGAAAGGCCTTTCTCAATGATTTGATGGCTAAAGCTAAAGCACAGCATAGATAATTGTTAAATTGTTAAAATGTCCACATTCCAAATGGGAAGATGATACTTATAACTCCTAAGAACTTTTTTCATTATTAGGAGAATTAGAAATATACATAGACAGAGGGCATGGTTATGAGTTGAACATGATGGAATAATTTAAAAAATCAAATGAAGGGAAAAGAAAAACAGATGCAGTGGGAGAAAGGGAAAGGGAGAGATAGACATGAAAGGAAGAGGCAAAGTGGATGCAAAGATAGTGTGCTGATTCTGGACAATAATTGAGGCTTGCTGTTTTTGGAATTGTCTTCAAAGGGAATAGCATATATCCTCAGTATAGACATCTATCTTTCCTTAAATTTGATGGGTGAATAAGAGAAAGAGGGATAGTGATAAATGGGAAGGAGGACTGGGGAAGATGGGATTCAGAAGCAAAACAAATTTTTAAGAAGGGACAAAGAAAAAGGAGAGAGAAGGATAAAGAGGGGGAAAATAGAAAGAAACTCACAGTTAGTTATCAAAACTATGAATGTGAATAGGATGAACTCATTCATAAAACAGAAGCAAAAGCCAGAATGGATTAAAAACTAGAATCTGACAATATATATAGTTTAAAAGAAACACACTCAAAACAGAGATACATACAGAAAGTAAAAGTAAGGGAATGGAACAGAATTGATTATGTTCAGATAAGTTAAAAAAGAAAAAAGTAGAGTTAGCAATTATATCAGATAAAACCAAAGCAAAAAGAGATCTAAATAAAAGAGATAAGGAGGGAAACTATATTTTGCTAAAAGGCATACTAGACAATGAAGTAATAGCAATATTAAACATTTATGCACCAACTGCTGTAACATCCAAAATTTTAAAGAAAACGTTAAATGAGTTATAGGAAGAAATATACAGTAGGACTATACTAGTGGAGGACCTCAACTTTCCCACTCAGAATTAAATAGATCTAATCAACAAAAAAAAAAAAAAAAAAAAAAAAGAAGTTAAGGAGATGAATAGAATTTTTTATAAAATTGGATATGATAGACCCTTGGATGAATGAGAATAGAAAGGAAAGTATCTGTTTCTTTTTTTCTGTAATACATGGTACCTTTAAAAAAGGACCAGATCTTAGAGCCTAAAAACCTCACCACTAAATGTAGAAAAAATAACTGCATACTTTTCAGTAATAATACAATAAAAATTATCTTCAATAAAGGAGCATCAACACATGGATTAAAATTAGTTGGAAACATCTAATCCTAAAGAATAAGCAGGTAAAATAACAAATTATAGAAATAATGAATAGTTTAAGGATAACATCAATGACACAACATACTTTACAAAATTTATAGGATGAAGCCAAAGCAATACTTAGAGGAAATATTATATTATATCTTTAAACATTTACACGTATAAAATAAAGAACAGTTCAATGAATTGGGCATGAAACTAAAAAACAAGCAAATAAGAAAATGAACAAATTAAAAGTCCCCAGTTAGTCACCAAATTGAAAATCCTGAAAATCAAAGAGAAAAACCAATAAAATTGAAAGTGAGAAAGCCATTTAATTAATAAATGTAATGAGGAGGTATTTTTAATAAGGAAAAAAAATAAAATAAACTATTGGTTAATTTGATTTAAAAACAAAAAAAGGAGAAAACCAAATAAACAGTATCAAAATTAAAAGGGATAAATTCGCCACCAGTGAAGATAAAATTAAAGCATTTATCAGATTATATATGCAATACACAGAAGTAAACGACCAGGGTAATCTAGTATTTGATAAATGCAAAGATCCAAACATCTGGGACAAAAATTCACTGACAAAACTCCCTGAGAAAATTGGAAAGCAGTTTAGCAACAATTAAATATAGACCAATGATTCACACCATATATTAACACAAACTCAAACTGCATATATGATTTAGACACAAAAAAGGTACCATCATCAAATTTCAGGAACTATCTAATATTGTACCTGTTAGATCTATGGAGAAGGAAAGAATTTATGATAAGACAATAGATAGCATTATGGAAAGTGAAATGGAGAATTTTGATAACATTTCATTGAAAAGTGTTTGCACAAGACATTCAATGCAGCCAAGATTAGAAGATAAGCAAAATAATGGGAGAAACATTTTATATGTTTTTAAATATATAAAATCAAATACATCAAATCACAAATGATGTCAGTTATATTGAAATATACCTAACACAAGATTTTTCAAGGATGAATGTTGAAAAATAAAAAAGTAAATTTTTTTTTTTTTGATGAAGGCCTCATTACTCAGATATATAAGGAACCAAATCAAATTTGTAAGAATATATCATTGCCCAATTGGAAAATGGTCAAAAGATATGAGCAGGCAGTTTTCAGAAGATATCAAAGCTATCTATAGTAATAAAAAAATCTAAATCACTATTAATTAAATTAATTTAAAAAACAAATTAAAATAACCCTAAGGTATCACCTAACACCTATTAGATTTGCTAATATGAAAGAAAAAGGAAAATGAAAAATGTTGGGATGAGTGAAAATTAAGAATTAGTGCACTATTGGTACAGTTGTGAATTGATACAACTATTCTGGAGAACAATTTGGAATTATATCCAAAGGGTGATCAAACTATGTGTACCCTTTGGCCCAATAATACCACTGAAAAGTCTATATTTCAAAGAGATCAAAAAAAAAAAAAAAAAAAAAAAGAAAAGAAAAGAAAAAGAAAAGAAAAGAACCTATATGTATAAAAAATATTTATACTCTTTTTTTTTTTTTTTTTTTTGTGGTAACAAAGAAATAGAACTGGAAGAGATGTTCATCAATTTGGGAATAGCCAAACTTGTATAAGATTGTGATGGAATACTATTGTAGTATAAGAATGACAAATAGGAGGGTTTCAGAAAAACCTAGAAAAACATATATGAATTCATACAAAGTGAAATTAACTGAAACAGAACATTCTACACAGTAAGTAATATTGTATGATGATCAACTGTATATTGCATTATGATCAACTGTAAATGACTTCACTGTTCTCAGCATTACAAGGATCCAAAAACAATTCTGAAAGACTTATATAAAAAAGTTCTCTACCTCCAGAGAAAGAACCAATGGAGTCAAAATGCAAATTGAAGCATACTTTTAAACTTTTTTTTTTTTTTTGCTTCCTGATCTGTGTTTTCTTTCACAACATTGCTAATATAGAAATAAGTTTTGCATGACTGCTTAAGTATGTTCTATATCAAATTGCTAGACTTCTCAGGGAAGGGAAAAGAAGGGAAGAATGGAGAGATTTTAGAATTTAAAGAAAAGAATGTTAAATTTTTTTACATGTAATTGGAAAAAATCAAATATTTTTAAAAAATATATAGCTTCAATCCATTCTTCTCTAGCCCAGGGATTACTAACTGGTTTTGTATCATGGACTCCTTTATTATTCAGGTGATGCTTATAAGACTTTTCTCAGGAGAATGTTTTTAAATAATAAAGTCAAATACATAAAATTATAAATGATGTCAATTATATTGAAACATAATCTAACACAAGGTTTTGCAAGGGTGAATGTTGAAAAGTATCTTTGCATGCATTTTGAAAAATAAAATGCTATTATTAAAAAAAGAAATTTATCTAACAGAATAAATTCATAGACCCTATGTTAAGAACTGTTTATTTTTTTCACAGATTAAAAAAAACCACACAGCTCTAACCAATCTTATTTTTAAAATCACTTTTCCTCATGTTCTTTCAGGGTTTTCTGAAAGGCAGTGATATTATCAACATATGGCAACACTTGAAAGTAGTTCATATCTTTCACTACTTTCTCCATCAGACTTTAGAAAGTGACAAGTGTCCTGAAGATGACTATGAGCATACAATGAAATTATAAAATCATCTCAAGAGATGAAAGCCCTAATCCCTGAGTCTTCACCAGCAATAGAAATCTAATAATAGCTGCCCCTCAAATCCAATAGAGATATATATAAAAACACATTTATTCATCAGTTCACTTTGGCTTTATTGTTCAAATTCTGGTAATCAGCATGAATCCATATTCTTCCATTCTTCATCAGTACAATCATTATGAGTAATGCTCATGAGCTGTCAAACTCTGTGG
Source organism: Sarcophilus harrisii (assembly GCF_902635505.1). Lineage (NCBI taxonomy): Eukaryota > Metazoa > Chordata > Mammalia > Dasyuromorphia > Dasyuridae > Sarcophilus > Sarcophilus harrisii. The sequence continues at coordinate 246,427,370 of NC_045426.1, forward strand.
TGATATTCACTATCTGGTTCTTGAGATGTTTTCTGATATCATTCATCACATCAGAATAATTTTCTAGTCTTTTTCCCAGCATTATCAGGACCCACTAAGCTGAATTCTTGAATTGTCCATTGATCACATCCTACATTCAACTTATATAGTGAACAATTGTTCTTTCTCTCCTTTTCCCTCAGGTAATAGAAGCAATGATACTGCAGGTGATGATATTCAGCTGCCTTGCCCACTTGCTACTTCCTGTTCACTTTTTCCTTTTTTTCAACCTTCTTCCAGTCCTAAATTATATAATAGTTTCTTACCTACAAAAGTAAAGAAAAACTCCCCATTTCCAGCATTCTCAAAGTTTAAATTATTCCTTCCATGAACTCTGCATTGCCTTGCCCTACACCTGCAGAATGAAGGGAAGTCAGATAACAGATTGCCTTCATTACAAAAAAAGAAAGTGTAAGGTTGGAGCAACAATGCTGACTAACATTGTCCTCCAACATATGCTGTCCATATAATTTCTCTGTTTAGATTAATACAATTCTCAGAGTAGCCTGGGGTAAGACTAAACCTTAATTAGAATTGTAATGATCAAAGCAACTCAATGTTGAAAGGCTACAAGGACATAGAGAGAGGCTTATTATACAGGTATTATATTTCTGGGCCTGAAAGATCAAGATTTTTAATTTTTTTCCTCCAACATAAAGCTTTTGGGACTTTCTTTCACATAAAAAAGAAAAATATCAGTGCATATGCATATCTGTCCCAGTAGTCCTTGAAGTACACAAGGAAACACAAGAGAATGTGATATCCATGGATGTATTAGAAGATAATGAACCTAAATGGGAGAAAGAAGCACCCTTTGTAAATTTTTTTCTTGGGGTCGTGGGATTTAAGTTAATATTTTGTTGTGGTCATTGTCATTTTTCCTTTGTTTTCTAAGACAATCAATGACAAAATGGGGTGATGTCTTAACTGTGCATAAATTGGGTTTAAGTGATCAGTGTTGCATAAAGTTGTCAGCCTATACATTCTCTTTCAGAGTCATTGAAGTTCAGGGTCAAAACAAAAATCAGCATGACTGGCAATGGCCCAGGATGCAATGGATAACCTATGGCATCTTTGATGTTAGAGCAAAGATTTAGCATTCCTACTACAGTGCCTACTACAGCTGCCCTCAAAGCCAAATTATTGTCTTCTACTTATTCAACTGGGAAAAACCTTTCACATACTTGGGATAGATACTTTCCTACCTCCCTGAGAGGTTTGAGCCCTATGGGTTAATCTCAACTTGGTTTATTCCATCTGCCCAGATGGTTTACCAGGGGTGTGGCCACTATGAATGCTATAGTTTCTTGGAACTCACAGGTAAGAACTGAGTGTCAGGTATATACTAAAGGTGATTGAGCAACCCTGAAAGGGCTTGACAAGCTCTCATACCAGAGGTGCTAGTTCCCCTTGAATATCCCACATACATACTTAAGCCACTATGGTACCAAGCAAATGGCAATACAAATTAGTCAAAAGAACATTGCTTTAGGATCCAGAGAGGCTGAGTTACAACACTGGAAAATTTGTTTAACTTCTCTGATCTTCCATCTCTTTATTTGCAAAGTACATGTAACAATAATTTCCTCATCTGTTTCCCAAAAATTTCCCACTGATGGCTCATCACAACATAGAAGTAACCTAGACTCTGGAAGGCGCCAATGGACAGAGTCATAAGCATGGTGAGACAACCAGAGCTTTGTCCCTGTGCATCAGCATCCAAGGGATAGGTTCTTGATTTCTATTTATAGTGGTCCTCCAGACATCTATCCCCATACCTCTTGGTCCTCTACTGGCAATATTGCTGAAGATCATAGTCTCAAAGGACCCTAGATTTAAAGCTGTAATGGACCTTATTGGTCATTTAGTCATTTACAGATGAGGGAATTTAGAAAGTTTAAGAGACTTGTCCAATAGTCTATCTTTCTATGGGTCAACCTTTCCTTATAACCATGTCTACCGCCTGCTGCTTCTCTCCAATTCTGCCTTTTCCTGTGGACTAGAGAGTCAGAGGGCAAGACTGAGTATGTGAGAGTGCTCATCAATTATCCATGAAAACTCACACCTCCTTTCCAACTCAAATAAATATGCCCCAAGTGCCAGAATTCCTTGTTAGAATTTTGCTAATAGAACATAAACTCTGTGGATTTAATAATAACAATAAAATAACCACTAGCATTTACATAGTGTTTAAAGTTTGCAAAGCACTTTTTGATGTGGTTTAGGAGAGCAGTTTCTAGTTTGAAATTATGTGTTTGGGGGTTAGCATCAAACTATGGAGATTGTAGGCACCAAATATTGAAGTTCAGTCATGTAAAGAATTCACAATGGACATTCTCTTTGACAAAGGGAAGATTTATTTAGGAGAAGAGTTTGCAGACAAAATGAAGAGAAAATAGGCATCAGGAGTGGTAAATATGAAATAGGATTGGGGGAGCATATAGTTACCAAGAAAGGGGAAAAGACAAATTTTAGTGGAACTTACAATTAACCATGACGTTGGAGTATGCTCTTAGTTGTCAGACTAATAGCAAAAGATATTTAGCATTTTAAAAGAGTTAGCTAAACGAAGAAAGACAATATTAGCATAATGAAATGTAATCACGGGGCAAGGGGGAAGGATGAGGGAAAGATACCATGAGGTAGAGAATCATATGAACCATGGACAGATTTATAGGGGAAAATTAACCTCAGAAGTTTGACATAACTCAGATTTCTGACTGCACACAGCAAGGTGGGGCTACCCACAACCTCCATAGAAAGTGGGACCAGCAGACTAAACTATACCCTTCAGTGCCCCTCCTTGTGGAAAGATGAGTGGGGAGGGAGAGTAATTCCATCATTTCAATCTTTGTCTGCCAACTGCATCTAGTTATTCAGTATCTCATCACTTTTCAAATTTTTTTTCATTTTACTCAACAACTCTAAGAGGTAGATGCTATTATCCCCATTTTGTAGGAAACTGAAGCAAAGGTTAAGGGGCTTATCCAGGGTCACAAAGCTAATGTATGTCTGAGACTGAATTTGAACAAAGATTTCTTGATTCCAAGTTCCGCACTTTCTCCATTCTGCCATCTAGTTTTGTCTCTGGATCTGGAAGGATTTCAAGTATAAACCCAGTGACATAAACTGTATTTCTGGTATGTAAAGATTAGCCTAGATAAACACAAAGAGCTTATTACCACAAATCTGGCTACCTGGTGACTTTTTTGATGATGAATCTCACAAAGAATATTTAATTCACAGAAGGGTCGTGACTTGCATGAGTTTGCCAGAGGGGGAGGAACAATTTGCAATAGAAACACAGATCCTTCAAGTACCTACTTCACAGAATTGCATCAAGGATCAAAAGAAATTGTATATTGGAAAATGTTTTGAAATTGTAAAATGATGTACAAATGTAAGTTTTTGTTGTGGCTGTTGTTGCCTTGAGCAGTAACATTATTACTGTAATTTGTGTTTGAATAAGACATAAAAATTCTACCCTAAGGAAGTTAAAAACAGAAGGTACTTATTCAATGCACAGGGCGCTAATTGCAATTTTTAAATGATCATCTGACGGAGAGAGAGAAGAAAAGAAAAGCACACAGTACCTGTGGATGATGTTTCTACCTAGCATGAACAATGACTCTCAATATCCTGTATGGAAACCCCAACAGGACGCCTAGTTCTTTTACTTACTTATACAACCTCTTCATTCTTCTGTTTCTAGGTCCAGAATTTCCAAATGCAATATATAAGAAATAGAACCAGTGGCCACAAATTCGTGACATTTTGAGTCAGGAAGAAGGTCATTTTGCCTTGGCAGTGAGTACTGCACTTGTCATTGCAGTGCAAAGGAAGAATACAATAGAGACTTTCACCCAGAGGGATTCTTTTTTCTCTCTGTGAAAAGTGAAGTCTAAGCAGAGATGAGCTTTCCTCTTTCAGAACAAAAGCTGGCATCTTAAGCTCACCTTATTTCATCATTCTTTGTGACAGCTATCTCCCTTCTTTCCTTCAGAAAAATAACCACTAGACCTGAATTGTTCAAAAAAAAGCAGCTTACCATTTGTAGAAAAGAAACAGAAAATGCTGATCTTTTTATATTTTTTTCCTGCCACTAATCTTGTAGTGCAGCAGACTAATAGAAACTCCAACAGCTTTGTCCATGCTGGCAGTTTGGAATGATGCCTAAAACTGCTCGACAGAGGCATTCTATTCTCTCCATCACTGTAGAGTGTGGTAGAAATAAGAGACACTTTTAGCACATAATGTGGGAAAAGTAAAATTATACTCTGACTTGCTGGGAAAGGGACCAAATGAGGACAATTTCAGCAATTATCAGCATAACATTATTTTACTTTCTGGCACCATTCCACTCAGTATGCTCTCTCATTTGTTTCACTACTTGGTTTTTTCTGGAGGTGGTGGTGGTAGCAGCTTGATGGGGAAGGATTGTATTTATATAAATATTTCTTCCTCCATGTACAGTTGGTTTTTCTCTCTCTTAATTTGCATAGATTTTTCATCTTTTCTACACAAGAGTCTAAATTTTACATTACTCCTGACCAAAAAATAAAATAAAATGTGACTAGAGAATGATGGTGAAAATGTTATATTTTCTTTGGGCTTGGGGGTTTCTTTTTAGGCTACTTTAAATATTCAGAGTAATAGTGAGTAATTGATTCAAAGGAAATAGGACAGAGTTTCACTGTCTATTAAATCGTGATGATAACATTTACCAAGTCAAAATAATTAAACTGTGTCTCTATGAAATCATATTAATAACATTAGGACAATTTCTCTGGAGACATCAGTAACCAGAAGGTTTGATTGACTTTCAGTGAGGTCACACTCATAGCACCTGGAACATTTCCTTTTGCGTATTTGATCCCTAGAAAATCTACCCCAAGTTTGAGACAATTTGTAGGAAAGTACTTACTCAAAATTATGGCTCATAAACCCCATCAATATAGATTTTTTTTAATCAGCCAATTAAAGAGGATATTAGTTTAAGAAAAAAAAGTCATCAAACTAACAGTAAATAAAGTGACAAGAAAAGATTCTCACCACTCATACATTGGGTGTACTATCTGAAAAGCTACCACATTATGAATGGTAAAGGGCTCACAGAGAACACATGTGACTAAAGATCATACATGGAAAGTTCACACAAGTATATGTGCATGTAGACAGAGAGCATGGGTGAAGAGAGTGATAGCAGCCTATGTGACCAAAATATTTATGACCAGGATATTTATTTATTTATTTATTTATTTATTTATGTTTTAAATGTTACAAAGGTAACATAGCAATGTTCTCTGTTCACTGTTAGGGTTATAAGTATGCTCTCCATTGGTCATGTTTTTTATACTAGATGAAGCATTCTACTAAGAATCTCTTCTGGTCTTATCATCATCAAGCTTCTTTTTTGCTGTCATATTCTAGGGCTATCTGCTGAGCACATGGGCTCCTATCTGATAAGATTCAATGATTAGAATGATTTTCCTAAATAAGACTAAGCTAAAAGCTTTTTACTTAATAGTTCAAGCTATGTGCAATCATATTTAGCTAAGGGCAATTAACAAAAAAAGCCAGTCAGGGTGACCCCAGGTTAAGATTAAATCTATTATTTTTCTTGCTGCTTTCCAGTGCTGATATTAAAGTTTATTACTTCAGTCAACTACTTGACTTAGAAGTGACTTGGTATTTCCATTTCACTTCTTTTTGGGGCTCTTGTGCCCACAAAACCCATTTAAGGAACTGTTCTCTCCAAATTTCTACAGGAGATGCATAGTATCTGGGATGCTCCCAAGACCCTTTCTGAATGAGATTCAAATGTAGTTGAACAGGAACAAAAGCTGAGCAAAAAAATCAAAACCACTGTCCTCCATCCTCTTGGTTCACATTTCTTCTTTTATCACATATATACTGGCAACAACAACAGCAAAAATCTCTGAATTTTGCATTTTATTGTGGATAACATAAAACTATTTTGTCTCTTATGTTGGGTGTAGATAGATGAAGTCCTGTTCCTATATCTTTTTTTGGTATTTTATTTTATTTTTGTTATTGCTTTTTATTTACAAGATATATGCATGGGTAATTTTTCAACTTTGACCCTTGCAAAACCTATTCCAACTTTTCCCCTCCTTCCCTCCACCCTCTCCCCTAGATGTCAGGTAGACCAATATATGTTAAATATACAATATATGTATACATATCCATACAGTTATTTTGCTGCACAAGAAAAATCAGACTTAGAAATAAGGTAAAATTAACCCCAGAAGGAAATCAAAAATGCAAAGTGGACCAAAAAAAAAAAAAAACACAGGGAGTGGAAATGCTATCTTGTGACACACTCATTTCCCAGAGTTCTTTTGCTGGGTGTAGCTGGTTCTCTTCATTACTGAATAAATCCTGTTCCTATATTCTTACTGGTTCATACTTCAACCCAGAAGCCTAGGATAATTATCCCATTTGCACTATTCCCCACTACACACACACACACACACACACACACACACACACACACACACGAAAATACTTTGACAAGAAGACACCCAAGTAAGAAAGCATCACCTTCCAAACCAGGTTATAATAGAACATAAATCTAATGAATTCCAAGTAACAGTCCTCAACTTTACTTATAGTTTCTGTAAAAAGGTATGGTTCATTCAATGATCGACTAACTATCCATTCCTCAATTTCACGTTATTTCCTTCTCTATTACTTTTAATTGATTAGAGTCTGTCAAGCAAAATTATACCTATGAATTTCTGCTCTGCCTTCTGCTTATAAAGAGCTCCTCTGTATAGACCATGAACTTTCTTTTCAATGTCTGTATAATTCATTCATTTCTCAAAAATATACATATATTTATAGAGCACTTAAATTATGTGCAGCTACAATGGTCAAAGGGTACAAGTGCATAGAGAATTGAGATGAGCAAAGTAAACCTAAGGAAAAACAGACTTGAAATGGAGGGACTCTTTCTCCCAAATGATGAGGCCCTGAATGGCAGAGAGAAACTGAAGCACTGGAGAACTGATGTTCCCTGGGGCAAGAAGAGAAGATCTCTTATAGAGATCAGTTTAGCAGAGATTCCCTTCTCTCCTGTGTTCCCTTCTCCCACTTTGCTGTGACCAGCCAAGAAATCCATTATGTCAAGCCCCTGATGTCCACCCTCTGTAAGGGTCATGGGGCTCATCTTGCTATATCGTGTCAGAAATCCCAGGCGTGTTCCTGAGGTTAAAATTTCCCTATAAATCTGCTTATGGATCGTACCATCTTTGCTGCACTCCTTTCTAAATCCCTTTTAGGATTTAGCTTGTCAGCTAAGGGTACACTCCAAGCTCATGGAGTGTTTCTTTCTCCTGGCTAATTGCAAGTTCCACTAGGGAATTTGTCTTTCCCATCATTAAGTATTAAAAGCCCTTTCTTGCTATGTACTCTCCCACTCTATTTCATATGTACCATTCCTGGTGTCTATTGTATCTCTTCATTTTGTCTGTAACCTCTTCTCTTAAATAAACCAAAGAGAGTGGCCATTGTAAACTTTTGTACAACCAACCCCAACATTTGGTGCTTCTCCTAAAGCACATCAGGTAGTGCCTACATTAGCCACATCACCAGTATGATTACGGAGCCCAGAATGTAATCACGAAGGACTAAGGAGATGTTGGGGAATTTTTCTACAATCTTAATCAATATTGAAAGACTATAGGGTCTTAAGTAAAATAAAGACTATTTGGCCCCAGAGAAGAAACTTCATTGTCATTGTCAAAACACTCAGTAGGATGCTAAGCAGGGCAGAAATTTAGGCTTAGGAATGTTATATAAAAGCATTTCTTTTCACTGTCAGCAAAAGGAGAGATAGGACTTAATCGACCCAACCACCCCCAATATTGGCCACATCATCAGAACTACTGGACTAATTAAGCATCCAGTTTGGAGTAAAGATAAACATCCAAGGATAGAAACAGATGTAGAAAGATGAATTCAAGAAAACAGACCCCAATAGCCCAGATGAGCAACCTGTCCAGCAAAGAACTACATTCAAAGGGAGGTGTATGAGGATTCTACAAAGAGAGAAAGTACTTACAGTACCAGGAATTGGGTTACATTACGTATTTCCTTTTTTGATTTATATTTAACACACATTACTTTAAGAATCACGTTGGGAGAGAAAAATCAGAGCAAAAGGAAAAAACCATGAGACAGATTAAAAAAAAAAACAGAAAAAAGAAGTGAACATAGCACTTGTTGATTTACATTCAGTTTCCTTGGTTCTTTTTCTGGATGCAGGTGGCATTTTTTGTCTAAAGTCTATTGGGATTGCTTTGAACCACTGAGAAGAATCAAGTCTTTCATAATTGATCATAGCACATTCTTGCTGTTAATATGTCCAGTGCATTCCTGGTTCTGCTTGTTTTGCTCAGCATCAGTTTATATAAATCTTTCCAGGCCTTTCTAAAACCAGTTTATTCATAATTTTTATAGAACAATATTATACTACCTTCATATGCCACAACTTATTCAGCCATTCCTCAACTGATGGGCATCTACTCACTTTCCCATTCTTTGCTACCACAAAAAGAGCTGCTACCAACATTTTTGCACATATGGGTGCCTTTCCTTCCTTTATGATTGCCTTGGGATATAGACTCAGTAGAGGGACTGTGGGATTAAAGGATATACTCAGTTTGATAGCCCTTTGGGCATAGTTCCAAATTGCTCTCCAGAATGGTTGGATCAGTTCACAGTTTCCACCAACAATGTATATGTCTCAGTTTTCCCACATCCCCTCCAACATTTATCATTATTTTTTCCTGTCATCTTCACCAATTTGAAAGGTGTAACCTACACATTTCTTAAACATATATCTTAGACCCATTGTACTGTCAGTTGGATCAAACTCTTCCCTTGAACTGCTGTATGTCTGTGAGAGCTCACCTTATGTTTGGGTTGAGAGGGGAGCAGTTAGGTGCTAGTTTTTACTATACCCGCTTAGTATATTTTAGCTTTTGCAAAAAGCTAATTAGTCTACTGATTGATTGCTGATGAGAAGCACACTGGAGGAACTCAAGAGCTGCAGCAGTATGAATAATTGTGCATAGGGCTACCCCCAGAACCTGGGGTGACAGTCATTTTTTTGAGGATCCCACCTATAAATGCAAACTGGGAAATACCCCAGAAGAGACTCTATAGGCTCAAGTGAAAAAAATATAAAATCTGATAAAATCTGGTAGCTTTATTGGTGACTTAAAGTAAACAGAGATCTGTTCTATTCTCTCACTTACCAATCTTTGCTTGATAAAGAATATGGCAACATTCCAGAGACTAATTACTGATTATCTACATTGAGGACAGGCTCTAAGTACAGTGCAATAGAAATGAGCCTTGGAAAGCAATGCTCATGAAGAAGAAGAATAGCTATTGTTATAAGATAATGAGAAAGTTAAAAAGGGGGCTTACTGCAAAAATATTATGGTAACCTTACGGCTTAATGATCATGTATGGTAAGGATGCCATTCCTTTTCTTTGATAGGGATTTGAGAGCAGGTGGGCTTTTGGAAGCAATTTAAAAGGTCAGAGGAATGTGATTGAATTAAATTATATGCTTTATCTTTTCATTTTAAGGGACTCCTGCTTGCTAGTGTTGTAAAGTCCATTGATCAGGACAATAGTCATTGTGTGTGGGTGGTGGGTATAGGATGGGGAGCTGTCCTGAATTCAAAATTCAAGTCGTTTGTATCTGCCTAGCTGCTGAAGTGACTTTTGTCACCTTGTTGATCATTTACTTTTTGTGGATTCTATGTATATGTATACATGTATATACATATATAGATATAGTCCATATCATGCATACATATATATTTCTGTATACTTGGTATGTCATTTTAAAATAAAACTTTTAATTTTTAAAACACATGCGTAATTTTTAGCATTAACACTTGCAAACACTTGTGTTCCAAATTTTTTTCTCCCTTCCTTCCCTCCACCCTCTCTCCTAGACAGCAAGTAATCCAATATGTTAAACATGTGCAATTCTTCTTATATATGTCACTGTTAAATTATATTCAAAATAGCAAGCTATATAAAATTTGATCACATACCTCAAGAAATTTATAACCTAGTATAAGACATTAAATGTGCATAAATAATTAAGATATAAAGCATCATTTAGTGCTTTACAATTTCAGAATCTGAAAAAGTTCCAAGTGTGATGATCAAGGAAAGTCTCATGGAATTATAGAATCATAGAACTTGAAGGGATTTAAATGAATTGAATATATTTATTCCATAGCTCTCAAGCAGAAGTCATTTACTTGCAGGTCTATCCTTGACCTAAATCCTATGATCAATTTGATTGGATTTTGACAGAGAAAGATATAAAAGAAAGTTATTTCAGATGGAGAAAATGGCAGAATTAAAAGTAACAAAATTCAAGGCCATTTGGGAGAATAGTGAGTAGTCCAGATTTTCTAGAATATGTGATGTGAATAGCAGGAGGAAATAAAGTTGAAGGGATAGATTGAAGCCAGATTGCAGAAGACTATAAAATACCAAGTTTAAGTTGCTGAATTAATGTGAAGTACATTTAGATAATCTCTTTTCAAAGGAAAAATATCACAACTGCCTGCAATTGTCAAATCATCTCAATTTCTTCCAATCTGTTTTTTTTTAAATATTTTTATTTCATTAAACATTTTCAAATTGTATGTCAAATTTTAGGAAACATTTGAAAAAATTTCCAAGTTCATTCCTTTCCTTCCACTTATCTCCCCTCCTTGAGAAGGCAAGCAATTTAATATTAATTATACATGTGAAATCATACAAAATATAAATGTATTTGCCACTTGCAAAAGAAAACACACACACATACACACAAACAAGAAAAATAAAGTTTAAAAGTAGGCTTCAATGTGGGTGAAGAGTTCCATAGTTCTCTCTCAGAAAATGGATAATCTCTTTCATCATAGGTCCTTTGGGTTTGTCTTGGTTCATTGTCTTAATCAGAATAGCTAAGTCTGTCACAGATGACTATTTTTATAATACAACTATCACTGCATACAGTTTTTGCCTAGTCCTGCTCATTTCACTTTGCATGAGTTTTTATAAGTCTTAGGCTTTTCTGAAGTGTTCCTATTTATCATTCCTTATACTACAATAGTTTTCTATCACGATCATATATCACTTGTCATTCCCCAATTGAAACACATTTCCTCACTTTCTAATTCTTTATCACCACAAAAGGAACTGCTATAAATATATTTAGCCATAGGTCCTTTTCCCTTTTCTTTAATCTCTTTGGGATACAGACTTAGTAGTCATATTGCTGGGTCACTTGGTACGCACAGTATTCAAGTTCTTTGAGAATAGTTGCAAATTGTTTTTTTCAGAATATTTGGACCAGTTCACAACTCCACCTACAATGCATTGATGCCTGAATTTTTCCACATCTTCTCTAAACTTGTCATTTTCCTTTTCTGTCATGTTAGCCAGGTAGTATCTTAGGGTTATATTAATTTACATTTTTCTAATCAGTAGTGATTTAGATAATTTTTTGATCTTTTTGATTTTTTTTAGTGTGACTTGATAGCTTTGATTTCTTCTTCTGAAAAGTGTCTATTTACATTCTTTGTCTATCAACCAGAGAAAGCTTCCTTCCTTCCTTCCTTCCTTCCTTCTTTCTTTCTTTCTTTCTTTCTTTCTTTCTTCTTTCTTTCTTTCTTCCTTCCTTCCTTCCTTCCTTCCTTTCTTTCTTTCTTTCTTCCTTCTTTCCCTTCCTTCCTTCTTTCCTTCCTTCCTTCCTTCTTCCTTCCTTCCTTCCTTCCTTCCTTCCTTCCTTCCTTTCTTCCTTCCTTCCTTCCTTTCTTCCTTCCTTCCTTCCTTTCTTCCTTCCTTCTTTCCTTTCTTCCTTCCTTCCTTTCTTCTTTCCTTTCACATATTTGGCTCAGTTGCCTACATAAATAAGTAGGGAGGCCTTTATCAGAAAAAATTGATGTAAATTTCCCACCCTGGTTTCTAGTTTTCCTTCTAATTTTGATTACATTGTCTTGTTTATGCATAACCTTTGTAATTTCATGTAACCAAAATAATATTTTTATTCTTGGGATGCTCTTTATTTCATGTTTGGTCATAAATATTTCCCTTTTCCATCTAATTAACAAGTACATTTTCCATGCTCTCCTAATTTATTTATGATAACTCCCTTTATGTCTAAATTGTTTATTTATTTTCATCTTGGTATACTGTGTGAAGTGTTGGTATAGTTTCTGCCTAGATGCTTTCCACTTTCCAGTAATTTTGTCAAATGATGAGTTTTAAATTACCAATTACAAAGTTTGGATCTTTAAGTTTATTGAACATTAAATTACTATAGTCACTACTGTGGATTTTGTATTTAACCTATTCCACTAGTCCATTGCTCTATTTCTTAGCCAATTCTTGATTGTTTTGATGATTACTTTTTTATATTATAGTTTAAAATCTGGAAATCCTTCATATATTTTCATTGATTCTCTTGGAATTCTTAAACTTTTGTCCTTTCAGATGAACTTTTTATAAATTTTTCTAGCTTTATAAAACATTTTTGGTAGTTTGCCATGGCACTAAATAAGTAAATTACTTGAGATAGAATTGTCATTTTATTTATTAAAAAAATACCAGAAAGCATAGGAATAAGTGGTAATTAAGAAAAGCTCCATTTATTCCTATGATTTCTGGTATATTTTTTTCTTTTTAATGGGAATTAGTGCTGTATTTTGTCAAAAGCTTTTTTTTTTTAATCTGAGAAAAAATCATGATTTTCATTGTTTCTGTCATTAATACGATCAGTTATGCTGATAGTTTTCCCAATATTGAATCAGCCCTACATTTCTTTCATAAATCCCATAATTCCATAAAGAAGTGTAGAGAGACAGTGGGGAAATTCTCAGTGAGGTATAAGACCCTTCAGCGCAGAGGAAACCTGCTGACAATGTCTAGTTTGCTTCCCATCTCCCTTTGGGGGCATCTCAGCCTTCCTGAGATGTCAGGGGGGAGGTGACAACCTGTGTTCTACTTAAAGTAGAGATACTTGCAGTAAAGAGGAATTTACATATTAATAGTAGAGTGCTTATAGTTAGCACATGCTCAGTGTGCTGTGGTGATATAATTGTACTAATTTAAGAACTTGAAATGAATGTACTCCATAATCTGACCATCCATGTGGGTTCCTGCCTCATCACTCCTTCTCTAAGACCAATGACTCAGACTAGTCCTGAGGTCCTCCAGATAGCCAGTCTGGATACTACATTTGGTGCCCCAATGTGAGGCCCTAGAAAGTCCAGTACAAAGAAGTATATGATCTTTGTGATATAATATGCTATAATATTATATATTATATTATATATAGAAAGAGATATAACTTTTGCCATAGTACTACTTTGGCTGTATTCAACAAATTTTGGAATGTCTCATTCTTGTCACTCTTTAATGAAATTACTGATTATGTCTATGATTTGTTCTTTTACCCTAATTGTTTAGGATGAAATTATTTAATTATCAATTAAGTTTAAATCTATGCTTTCATGGCCCTTTATTAAATGTAATTTTTATTGTGTTATGATCTGAAAGGAGTGTATTTATTGTTTCTTCTTTTTTGCATTTGATTATGAGGCTTTTATACTCTAAAACAAGGTCAATTTTTGTAAAGGGGCCATGTACCACTTTAAAAAAAATTAGGCAAGTCCATTCTTTTCCCATTCAGTTTTCATCAGAGTTCTATCATATCTACATTTTTAACATTCTATCTTCTTTACTTTTTAATTTATTTTCTGCTTAAATTTATCTGGCTCTGAGAGGTGAAAGTTGAAGTATCCACTAGTACAGTGTTACTGCTTATTTCTCCCTATAATTCATTTAAATTTTACTTTATAAATTTGGATGCTATGTCATTTTATATATTTTTAGTATTGATATACATTGTGTCTGGTGCTTTTTAGAAATATGTAGTTTCCCCATTCATCTCTTTTAATTAGGGTTTCTTTTTTTTTTTTTTTTCAATTCTGCTTCATCTGAAATCATGATTACTACCCTTGCCTTTTAACATCAATTGAAATATGAGATTCTACTTCCAATCCCTATTTTAACTCTGTGTGTGTCTCTCTGTTTCAAGTGTTTTTCTTACAAATGATAAATTATTGGACTCTGGTTTCTAATCCATTCTGTTATCTGCTTCTAGTTTATGAATGAGTTCATCCTAATCATATTCAAAATTATGATTATTAACTGTACTTTTCCATCCATTCTATTTTCTTCTGTTTAGCCTTCTTTCTTTTTTATCCTGTCCTTCTAAAGATTGCTTAGTTTCTGATCACTACTCTGTATCACTGCCTCTTTCATTCATATGTCCTTTCCCTTCTACTTCTCTGTTTTGTAACATAAATTACTGTTACCAATGAAATATGTATAAAGAATTGGAATTAATTGTTCTTTAATTTTTGATAATGTTTAATGTTTGATAAAATTCACTTGGGAATACTTCTATTCCCAAATGCATATATATAGATATATGTAGATGTATTCTTGGGGATTTTTCTTATGGAGCTCGCTGAGAGCTTATTCAATTTCTTTTTCTAAAATAAAGTTATTATTTAAGTATTCTATTTATTTTTCTGTTAATCTGGGCAATTTACATTTTTGTAAATACTCATCCTATTCACTTAGATTATTAGATTTGTTGGCATATGGTTGGGCAAAATAGTTACTAATATTTGCTTTAATTTCCTCTTCATTTGCTGATATTAATAATTAAATTTTTTCTTATAAAAATAAATTTAACTGATGGTTTATTTATTTTATTGTTTTTCCCCCATAAAACTAACTCCTAGTTTTATCTATTAGTTCAATGATTTCCTACTTACAATTTTATTAAAATTTGATTTTTAAGACTTTCAATTTGAGATTTTTAATTGTTTTTCCCTAGGTTTTTTTATTGCATGCCTAATTCATTGATCTGCTCTTTCTCTATTTTATTGCTGTATTATATACATTTTTCCCCAAGTACTGTTTTGGTTGCATCTCATAAATTTTTGTATGTTGTCTCATTGTTATCATTCTCTTTAGTGAAACAATTGATTGTTTCTATAGTTTTCTTTTACCCACTCACTCTAGGATTAGATTATTTACCTTGGCATTTCCACTACATCCCAGGCCATTGTGTAGAGTCAGGAAGACATCTTCCTGAGTTCAAATCACTCTTCAAACACTTACTAGCTGTGTAATTCTGGGCAAGTCACTTAATCCTTTTTGCCTCAGTTTTCCCATCTGTAAATAGTAATACACTCCAATATCTTTGCCAAGTAAAGCTCAAATGGGGTAAGTGAAAAGCAAGACATGACTGAAAACAATTGAACAACAAAAACAACACAAAATTTGGAATAGTAGTTTTGTGTCAAAAACAACCATTTCTCCAAAAAGAGTAAGCAGTGTCTAGTCTAATAAAATGCTTTTTATGTGTTTCACAACTCTTCAAGGAAATATGAAAAGAATAAGTCAAATTGCCTTGGCCTCTACCTTTGAGCCATTCTCATTTCATACAAGCCTAATTGGTTATAATTATTTTATTTAATTAGGAAAAAATGAAAATGGAACAAATCTTCTACATTTTTTTCTTTTTGATTCATTTATAACCTTTAGGATTTTCTCCTCTCTTTTTTACTTTTCCATATTTCATTAAGAAATATTTAATGAGATATACCTCCCTTCTCCAACCACAAACTATATTAGGCTAAAAAACTAAGACTCACATTAGACATAAAACCAGAATTTCAGTGATGAGTTGTGAAGCTTAGACAATATTTATGGTCTGATTTAAATACTAATTGTTTGATAGTCAGAGAATAACAGAACAACTTGAAAAAAAAGTCTGAAGAACCAATTCTTAGCTTTATTATGGAGTATGTGTAAAGAGATTTTATTTTATGAGCAGAATCAGGAGATCATTATACATGACAACAGCAAGATTATAGGAAGATCAATTCTGATGGACATGACTATTGTCAACAATAAGGTGATTCAGACCAGTTCCAATGATCTTGTGATGAAGAAAGCCATCTACACCAGAGAGAGGACTGTGAGAATTTACTGTGGACCACAACATAGTATTTTCACTCTTTTTTGCTGTTGTTTGCTTGCATTTTGTTTTCTTTCTCATTTTTCCCCCATTTGATCTGATTTTTCTTGTGAAGCATGATAATTGTGGAAATATGTATAGAAGAAATGTACATATTTAATATATATTGGATCACTTGCTGCCTGGGGGAGGGGTGGAAAGGAAGGGAAAAAAAATTAGAACACAGAGTTCTGTACGGGTGAATGTCAAAAATTATCCGTGTGTATATTTTGAAAATAAAAAGCTATAATTAAAAAAAAAGAGAGAGATTCTATTTTAAGCTCCTGGCTAAGCAGGCTTTTCAAAACATCTTTAAACAAGAAATGACATTTCTTGCTAACTTCAGATTTATAACTTTTACCATAATATTTATGTTATTTTTTGATTCCACATTCATAAAGGAACTCAGGCCCTAACGTAAACTTATTTGTAAAATATACAGAATTCAAATATAAACATTAAGAAAATAGTTCATACAAATCTTCCCTGACTTAATTAATGATGAATTATGAAAGAATATATCACTTCCCCCATCTCTATTCATGAGGAGTCAGGCAAACAGCTCTCCTTATACATTATTATGCCACAACTTGAACTTATATCTCCAGTGAATAATAAGAAATAATTTTTCTCAAAATCATCAGCTGTAGGCTCAAAAAATTATTTACCAGGTAGATGAAAAAAAATACCAACTAATAAAATTCTTGTAACAAATATCATTTCCCATAACTCCAGTATCATTTGCCTTCAGACTGACAGATTATTGTTAATCCCCAAAGTGATTGTGAATGATTTTTGAAATTCTAAATAATGATCCAAAGTTCAAAACAAGAGTGGATTTGTTTAACCATTTATTTCTTTACATTATCTCCATAGTGAAGAAAACCAAGCAAGATAAGAAGCAAATTGAATAAGCAATTCAGAGAATTTTCTTTAAAAAAAAAAACAAAAAAACAAAACAAACAAACAAACAAACAAAAAAAACAGTGATCCTTGCAGCCATGGAGCAGTTTTTTGCTAAGAAAATAGTGAAAATCCAGACCATATGACAAGACCCCCCTGGAGTGGCTGATTGCATTCATGCCAGGACTTTGTTAAATACATGTGGTGCAGCCTGATACATTGGTAGGCACAGAGCAGATATCTGGCATGTACTTGTTGGTTAATTCATTGAGTAATAGAATTACAAAGATTATATACATGCTATAGGGAGAAGCCACAGAAATTCTTTATGTTAAAGACCAAACTCTTGTCCAGTATATGTCACTGTGAGTTCTGCTCATGTTTTGTCCTTCTACAATATGGCATTTGTGCCACACAGAAAGTGCCAGTGCTGGTTTCATTTATGGCATGTTCCTAAGTAAGAGAAGTTTGGCAGCCAGACTGGAAGATTCCAGATTAAAACTATGGAAATAATAAATGTATTAAACTGTCTCAAGACTGTGTAACTGATCCACAAAACTTTAGAGTTTTTACCCTGAAATCTTATTCTACTGTATTTTTATACTTTAAATGTTTTAAATAGTTAATTAAGTGAACAAAGAGGTGATTTTATTCCTACATAGAAAGGCATACAAAGCAATAATTAATCTATCAATAAACATTTATTAAATACCTAGCACTGTGCTAAGTACATTGAATCATAGAATGATCTAATACAATTGTAAAAATATCTTGGAAAGCCAATATGCAAATTTTATTGGGACATTTACAACAGGGAGCTCATTAGCTATTTCACACTTCATCTCCACTCATTAAAGCTCTATCACTGCTAAGTGGGCTTTTTCTATTCATCTCCATCATCTCTGTCTGTCTGTCTGTCTGTCTCTTTCTCCCCCACAATGTATCCATGGCAAGAATGAATTAGATACCTAATCTGTGACTATATGAAAGTGACAGCTGCTCTGATTTTCCGGTGAATGTGGCACTATAGTCCAGGACCCAAATACAAAGATCACCAGTTGTATCAAGTAACCTGCCAAGAGGGAATCCTTTAGTAGACATTTATGCTATGTCTTGTCTTGCTTTGAAACTCTTTTAATTGATTGACACTGATAAAATGGCAGTTTAGTATAAGTCTTATATCCATTCATTTAGGACCCCCAAGTTAATGAAGGAATCTCAAATGTGTATTGGTCAATGAACTATTAATCAGGATTAGGCATTAATGACCTACTTATACCCAAACAGTAGGGAACCCATTTTCATCACTCTGAACTTCTCAGGAAAACATTTATCTTATATCATGTATAGCGTTTTTCACAAATTCTGCTACTTAGGAGATTTCTAAGGGCACAGCCCAGCTGAGTTGTAAAGAGTGTTTTTAAAAAATGCAAGAAGGAATCTTAGGATGGTGAGAAAGAGTAATGATGAAACAGCTTATGCTAAATTCATTTCCCCAATAGGCAGGGACTTATTTCCATTGATATTTTGATAAACTTTCAGTTTTTTAGGGGAAAAAATCACAATGACAACAACACCTGCAACACTGTCTAGATTGGGGTTATAATAAAAACTGACAAGCAAAGAAAGAATATCTTCTTTCTGGTTTTTAGAAATTTATGGCACTGTAAACTAGAGATGAAATGTGTAACTGAAACATAATATCTTTACTATAAATTTCCAAATTTTGATTTGAAAATTTAGGCTGCCACTTTAAATGTTTATAAGTTATGTATTTGAAATCAGTGAGCTTTATATTTTGAGATGCTAGTAGCTAATAGCCCTTGAGATTTTGAATAAAATCATTTGTGAGTATAAATCCAAATTTGATCAAGTTTGTCCTAAAACTAACTTACGGCATGGTCACATTTAGTAACTAATTGTGAAGTCTGATTCTATTTAGAGAGATCATACCTTAATAAAAAAAAAATACAATTGATATTTGACAATAAGGCAACATACTCAGAAACCATGTGAATAAGAATTAAAAGTATATAAGTCCCCAAAATACTTTGAGCTTGTTTTTAAAATACAATTAGTGTTGAATACCAATGAAGAATGAAGTGATTTTCTGTTTTGCGGCTGTTTCTTCATTCAGTAGTATCAGACTCTTCGTGGCCTCATGGGGTCTCTTTCACTGTCTCCTGAAGTCTGTTCAAGGTCAACAATCAGATAAAACTGACTCTATAAAATGAAACTTGAAATCCCCTTTACTTCAGGTGTTAGAGATCATAGTTTCTCATTATTATCCACTTCATTGTTTTAAAATTTCACAATATTTTTTTAGGCCAAAGATCCAGGAGACTGAAAATCTGGAAAGTTCCTAAAGAACTTCACAAATATTTATAAAGTTTGTGGTACTTTCTCAAGGAACTGGAATTATTCATACTCAATTAAATATTAAGAATTTGTTTTAGCCATAATGACAATAGTCATTCAAAAGAAGAGTTAATATTTTCCAGTGATACGATTGCATCACCTTCTGGGCATCATTTTCAAACTAGTAGTATTTCTTGTAATACTCAAACATTTCTGAGTTACAATAATGAAATGCAAGTATGAAATATTTTACTAGTCTTAATTTTACTATTCTCAAATTGTGGTCATTAATAGCTATATATTTATGTAAAGGATTAGGTTCTTGAAAAATCTCACTGTTTCTGGGTGACATGTAGACAATATACATCCTCAAAAAGGGGGATAGTACAATTGCAAGATTGATGTGATGATGATGATAAAATTTTTATAAATTTCACTGAGAAAAACAATGATTGGATTATTTTCTTTAAGAACTAGGACATATATAGGACATGTAGGTATACATGTATACATACTATATATATATATATATATATACAGTATATGATTGGCTTTCATTTTATTAAGAATGACAAGAAGTAAAAGGTTAGTTAGTTCTGCAAGGTTTGAATTTGTTTTTACCACTGGAACCAGTTACTGGAAAAATACATTTAAGAGAAACACCTTTCCAGAACTACCCAGGAATGAGTTCTATTCCTGAATTTCCAAAGGAAAATATTTTCAAGTATCAGATGGCCAAGGCAAAATAAGCTGATTCAATGTAGTTTAATCTGTAACCTGGCTTTGTTTACTTCTACAGTATGAGTTCTTAAGAGATGTTAGTAATTTTGCTTAACTGAATTTATTCAACTTTTATGATATTGAAGGAAACGGGATTATGAATGTCTTTTAAAAAAACTTTTTGTGATACAGCTATATGTGTTCTTTCAATGACTGGGAAATCACCCTCTATTATATAGAGTAGAGCTTTTTAAACTTTTTCCATTCCTGACCCCTTTTTGCCTGAGAAATTTTTTTCCATAATCTGAGCTGTTGTGTTTTTGGAAAGATTTGTTGGCATTGTATGGTTTGAGGCAATGTTTTATGCTAAGAACCAAGCCTGTAGTGAAGTCATGGGATGCAACATGGACAAGCATTGCCAGAAACATTTCAGATTCATTACATGTTTGATTTTGAATTAATTTTTGGTCATTGTGCATTCAGAAAACTTTTATTATTGCCAAATTTTGGGGACCCCAACATTTAGTTATAGGTTGTGACCCACAGTTTAAGAAGCTTTGACAGAGACGACTTGTTTCTTGCTGTATGTCTAAGATTTCTGATTTAACAGCCCCTATAATTTACTTAATTTGATCCCTCTCACCATGATGTGAGAAATGGTGAGAGAACAGTGTTCTATTTCTATAGATGTTGTAATTTGGCTGTAAAGATAAGGAATTGGAGGGGGGAATCAAATGGTCTGTACCATCTCAGTCAGCAAAAATGCTTGTAGTCATAAAAGAATTTATTCAATCACAAAGTCAGGATGAAAGTAAGGGTTAAAATAACCTGTTACAGATATCTCCAATCAATCACCTTGTGAGTCAGGATGCTAGTTACACAAGGAGGGTCTTATAAAGGGTCTAAAACTGGCTAAAATCAGCTGGGATCATGACAGGACACAAGCTATTTTGCAAGCACACATGCTTAATGAACCTCATGCATATTAAATGACTCACTCCAAGGGTGGGATTAGTCACTATTTTTGAATATAGGATATGTGATCTGGGAGGGGGAACATAATAAGGACTGAATTTAGTGGGAATGGAATGACATGTAAGACTCCTCCATTGGAACTTCTGGAAAGGAGGAGGCAGGATTAGGGTGGGATTACAAGGTATAATTGTGAGTTCTGATACCTGTGAATTGTGTGAGAAAACTAATAAGTAGTTTTTATATTGGCTCTTGCTGGAGCAAGTTACTTCACTTATCCTGAGTCTGTTCATTCACTATATCCTTTTTGGGATTCAGAATGTTATTTTTCACAATAAAATGTTGGGGAAAGTTTGCCACCAATTTAGCCCCTATCCCTACTTAAAGGAATTCTCTAAGTTCTAGACAAGACATCCAAGGAAGGATATATATCCACTGACTGGTTGTATTAATGAACTTCCTTTTAAACCTTAACTTAGTTCTTTGCTTCCATAATTAAGCTTCTGCTAGTATAGAAATACTTAAAAAAAAAATAGTGAGAAAACATTTTTGCACTGCTTGAACCTAGCCTGGAGTAGCTGAGAGACAGGACTTGTTGCTATATATCTTGAATTAAGCATCGAACAAATTTGGTCTGTTGCTTAGAGACCAAATTTGTTCAATGCTTAATTCAAGATATCGAGGTTATGCTGACCAGGAAACTTCCAGGAGAGCTGTAGATTGATGCAAGGAATGTAAGAAGATTCATTTCAAACATCTCAAGAAAATATGTATCTTATCCAGAAACCACCCATGTGCTGCCAATCAGCTGATGGTTTTTTATTCCTCTATTTAAATTCTATATAATGTGTAAAATTTACACACAATCTGGCAAATTGGGCCACTCATTTTTCAGCTCTTTCCTCTGCCAAATGACTTAATAAACTTCTCTAAAAAAGTTTTCAGTTCTGGATTTTTCTTCTCAATCAACAGAATTCCACTGTAAAATGCTCCCCAAGTTGTTGGACTTTTTTTTATTTATGAAAATTGACTTTTCTAATTGTCCTCCTCACCCCTTCCTATACATACTTCACTTTATGGTTTAGGGGATTCCCTGCTCAATCAACTCTTGAATCTCTTGAATCCTTTCTTTACTTCTCTCTAATACCTTTTCAGCCTAAAATATCTAATCATTTAAACTGCAGGACTATTTCTCTACAAAAGAATACAATTTCATGTGTGTGTTCATATAAGTATACTTACACACACACATATGTAGGTTAATTAAAGATACACTATCTTGTTACTTTAATGTGATGTAATCTAGCTTATTACTAGATCCCTAAAAAATCCTTCTGAATCTTCTTGGGCTTTCAAGTCCTTCCTTTTACCCCCTAATACAAAGATCTTTTTCTCAGCAACATTCTGCCCACTTTTCCTTACCTCCTCCTCTCTAAGTGATCCTACACACACATACACACACACACACACACACAAGAACAAGTGACTCATTTTTTAGGTGAAGCAATCCTACCCTGACTCTCCTTGGCTCACTTTCAGATCAAACTCCTTCTTTATAGGAACATAAAATCTGGATGAGGCTATTCCTTATGCCCTGGGTCTCCTATCCAGGAATTCTTAAATTCTGTGCATTTTGGGTGTTTCCCCATGAGCCCCTTCTCTGAACTGTTTTTTCCTTTTCTCCTGCTTTTCCAGCTTTCAAGCCTTGTCAAGTGGCTGATCCCTACATTAATTTGTATTCCTGTCTTCCAGTTGCTCATGCTTTATGCATTTTTTTGGTTGCTATCAAGTCCTTTTTTTACTTTTTCTGTTTTAAAAAATGTTTCCATATCAACAACAACAACAAAAAAAAAACCGATCATGTTTATTTAAGTTTCCAGATGGCATGCTCTTTTTAGTACTAATGTCAGCACATCTAAAGCATATTTTATATGCCTGGCAGAAGCTTTTTGGTCCCGCTAAATTGAAAGGGTATTTAAATGGCCTTAGCCCCTGAATAAGAAACAAACAAAAGAGTGTTAATTATTCTAAGGAGTGTGGTAAGGGAATTTTTAGTAGTAAAGTTATGAAAAGAGATTCCTTTACAAAATTTTATTATGTTTACCCCGAGTTTAAAATTCATACCCTTCCATCAGGGATAGAACATAAAAGGTCGTTATTCCAAATAATTAGTTTTGTGTCTGGAATAATTTAAGGAAATAAACAAAAATGCACAAGTCTGAGATGTAAAGATCAAGTTCTTCCATGGTGCTTTACCTGAATTGTCAATTCCACTTGCCACTTGTGATTGGAAAAATTCCCAGTCCTGCTGGAATAAGATTAAAATGTTATTTGAAAATGTTTAATGGAATAAATAAAAATACAAATAACATAGATATTGTTAATTTGTGGTTTTCTAAATCAATATGTGACTGCAGCTTTGCATTTCTATTTGAGTTTGACATTGCTGCTCTAGACAATGTCACCCCTAAATGAAGCAAATATGAAAATAAATCTAAATTTTAAGAGCTTAAAAGTCCTTTTTCTTTAAGAGTGATTTTATTTTTTCCTGCTAATTGTTTTTTATATCAAAAGAATTTTCTGCATAACTTGGGTTTTTTGGTAACTTGCAAAGCAATTACTCTCTAAAACTCCTGTTCCTTTCTTTTATTTCTATTTGGAACAGAAAACGCCTCAGTAAGTTTCTACACAATTAAACATTTTAGCATAACCTCCTTGACATAGAATGGGAAAATTTCTCATGAGTCATCATGGTAGAAGATTTATCCAAGATGACCGTTCCTGTAAAATGGTTTTGATTAACTGCTCTCATAGCATCATTTCCTCTCCTCCTGTAACATTAAGTAGGAATTTTCTAACACCCCCTCCTTACCTTAAGTGTATTCCCCACCCTCTAAGGAAACCAGATCAAAAGTGGATAAAGTAGATAAATGATCAGCTACTCCAACATTTACTGCTCATATTTTCTGACCACTTATCATTTGGAAGATGACTATTAGTCTCATCTTGAATATCAAATCTTTAACAAAACAATTTGAAACCATTTTTTTTCTCATTTCAGCCTCTTTCTTATCTTAGGCATATTAAAATTGTGCAGATTTTCAGTTTCACATAATCAAAGTTATCTATTTTGTGTTTTGTAATTGCTTCTATTCCTTTTTTTGGTTAAAAATACAACTCTACTCTTTTTGGCCTCCCTTTCCCCCATGCTCTTTCCTGCTGTATTCAAAGGGTGAAGATTATGTTCACCCCCAGCATAGTTGCTATGAACTGAGCCAGTTCGAGGGGCAAACTTCCTTCCTTTACTCTTCTCTTTTATTCTAGTTTTGGAAAATGGGCCTTGGGGTATTTGTTCTGTTTCCTGTTATTTGTCCTCCATAGTTTCAGGTATTGGAAGTGATTTCCCGCTGCCAAACCTAAGAAGTCAGCATGTCTGAGACATGAATTTGAAGTGGATTTTGTATTTGGAATTACTATTTTGCTATAAAGGATCTGAGCTAATCCCCTTCCTTTCCCCCAAAGTATGAGATGATATGGGGGGAGATATGCCCTTGGGTTTTGGAAAAAATAAATTTGTCTGTGATTATATCTACTAAAGCAAATATTTCTGTATAAAAACAAAAACAAATAAGAAATATGACCTATTTGTATTTGTAAGAGCATATGATCTCTTCTGTTTTTAATAGCATGATCTTTAATGTTAAAGTTGTGCATTTATATAGAATATGTAATATATTTACAATGTTTGTCTCAGCTAAATTTTTACCATACTGCATTTCAGCTTTCTATCCATTTTCAGTGATGTAAAGATTATTTGCTAATGAGC
Organism: Sarcophilus harrisii; assembly: GCF_902635505.1. NCBI lineage: Eukaryota > Metazoa > Chordata > Mammalia > Dasyuromorphia > Dasyuridae > Sarcophilus > Sarcophilus harrisii. The sequence continues at coordinate 246,452,332 of NC_045426.1, forward strand.
ATGAATATTGATCACCAAATCCAAGGAATTACAGAGTAACCATCAGGAAATAGTCACAGGGGCAAGAAATTCTTAGTTAATTGGAGATACTTTGATAAATCGATCAAAATCTTTACCACAGTATATGGTCAAAGAGCACACTCTACTTTTGACTTTCAATTACAGTGTCGAACACATATATACAATTACGTTCATAGAATTATTATGGATCTGGCAAAGTATATTTCTACCCTGCAGTATGTCATTTTAATAAGCAAATAGTGGTCCTAGAATTCTCGGTCAAGACACAGGTTCAAAACTGAAAAAAGTATAGCCCTCATTGTATCAGAAGCACACGATCTTTCACATTGCTTTCTCATTATAATTTGTGATCTCAAAATCAGAATACAAGTGTTTTGTTATAACTACTTGGAAATTACTAGTGTTAGGCTATACGTTTTATGCTTTATGTTGGATTATTATACACTAAGATTTTTATTTTTTAGTTAATCTTGAAATATTTAGCCCAGTTGAATTTTCAGTTCCACATTTCAATGGGATATACTATTGTTGTAGCATTTTAAAAAGTATGAAAAAACTAGCAAGTTTTTTAAGACAAGAAAAATCACAGGATTTCCTGTAATTCGTTGCTTCATTATTGTTTTAGAAACTCAGTGTTTTTATTGATTTGTAGTTTCAGCAATTACTTCTAAGTGAAAACTTTCTCTTTGCTGAAAATAATGAAATCAATAGCACTGGTTTTCTTTAGATATTTGTGGTAGAATGGAATGTCAGGGCTAGAAGGGACTCTCTGAGATCATCTAGTCCAATTCTGTAATTTAAAAGAGGAAAAAAAAAACAACCCTGATTTGTGTTATTTAAGATCACATAATATTAATATTCCATAGTTGTATATATGTATATATTTTTATCCAGATACTAATATTAAATATATAGATATATAAGTTTAATATCTAAATATATAGGTATGTACCATATATTTAATATTAGAATTTGGATAAAAATCCAAGGTTTGGAGGCATTTAGGTTGGGAGGTTTGGTTTTTGCTTTGTTTTGTTTTAGGAATGAAGTAACAGGGTAATTTGATTAATGATGACTCATAGCGTTTTCATTTCTTCCAAAAGTGTTAACTTTGTCATAAATCAGTTGTAGGCTTACCTGAAATATTAATGCCCCTTCCTTTTCTCCTAGGTCATTTTTCTGGTCCTAATTTCTCTTGCTTCTTTCATAGTGTTGACTCTAAATAATCATTTCAAAAAATGAGTTCTTGAATCCTTAAATCCTTTGCTCCTTGTTCTTCTGTTCTTGCCTTGCCAATACCAAATTCTCACAACCCTGGCACCTTCCCTTGCTTCCCCTAACTTCAAAGTAATCAAACATTCTGAAGTAAATAGGATTGAATTTATTCTGTCTAATCCAGAATAAAATTGAATGTAATAGAAAAAGAATAAAATGTTTACTTTGGTCCCAGTGGAGAGAACTAGGGACAGAATGTAGGGATTAGAAAGGCAAATTTAAATTTGATGGAAATAAAGACTTCTTAATGTTTAGAGTTGTCCAGTAAAATGGACTGTCTAAGAAAATTCAGCATTCTAACTCACTGGAGGTCTTCAAGAAAGTTCAAGTAACTTCTAGTCTAGTGTACTGAAATGAAGATATATATATATATATATATATATATATATATATATATATACACACACATATACATATGTATATACACACACATTTTGGATGCATAATTAAATATGTACAATCTCAGAGGTTCCTTCCAACTCATAAATTTTGTGATGCTATAAAATTGTGCTCATTGGTTCCACTATAAATTCATACAATCTAACCATAACTGGACTTTCACCGATGTCAGTCAATCATATCCATTTCATACCATTTTCTTATCACATTTCCTATAATGGATATTCTAAACCTTTCTCTTCTGAAACTCCTAATTCCACTCTTACTAGCCTTCTTTCAGTAAGAGATCTCATCTTCTACTTAACCAAGTAGACTGACATATAATGAGTTCCTTTTTCTCCTTTCTCACCTTACCAAGGCTCTTTACCTGTATCCTTGAGGTCATTTCTTGTATCTACTCTTTTATTAATCATAGTTTTCACATTCTCTTCAGCTCTCCCCCCAACCTTGTCTCTCTGTTTTTCTCTTTATTTCTGTGTCTTTCATTTTTTTCCCTTAGAAAATCTTCAGTCGATCTTGCCATTCCTTCAAGTTTTTATCCTGTGTTAACTACAGGATAAAATCCCTCCTAATTCCAAATACCAAGAAAGATATTCACATTTGTTTCCTCCACTTCCTCACCACTTGGTCATATCACCTTTTACTTATTGAAAACTTATACTCACTTCTCAACCCTCTTGCAATTTTGACTGTTGACCTGCCAGAATATTGAAGCTATTCACCATCATTTGATTGATGATCCATTAACTACTTAATATGGATTTCTCTTAGTTCTCATTTTCTTTATCTTTGATGTAGCTTTTTGATCCTTTCTTCTTGGGAATATCCTTTCCCAATGAATATCCTTTCTTCTTGGGAATTATCTCTGTCTTTGACCATACTGCTAAAACCTGGCTTTCCTATCTGTTTGATGGCTTCTTTTCAGATTTCTTTGCTAGATTATTGCCTGTTTCAAATCCTACTAAATGTGGATGCCCACCAAGATCCTTTGCTTGGTCTCTTTTTCTTCTCTCCCTACATTTTTTCATTTGATAATCTCATCTTCTCTCTAAGTCTAATATACATGATTCTCAAATGTATTTATGCAGGCTAAATTGCCCTCCTACATTTTGCATCTCCAGCTGCCTGCCAGACAGGCATTTCATCTGAAAAAAAAAAATCATCTCTTTATCTCGCTCACTAAATTCTGCTTATCTTTCAACTTTTCCTATTTCTATTGATGATGCCATAACATTGATAGTTACTCTGTTTCATGACCTTAGTCATCCTTGACCCTTCTCCTTCACCTTATATTCAATCAATTGATAAGTATAATTTATTCTATATCCTCAATCTTTTTCATTCATCCCCTTCTTTCCGTTCACAATCACAACCCTAGAATGCTTCTTAATAATTAAATGATCAAATACAAATTTCTAAGTCTTTTAAGATCTTGTTCCAACCTATCTTTCTAGCTATATTTCACATCCAGTAAAGGAAAAGGATGATTAGCTATTTTCCATCTTCTGCCTTCATGAATCTGCATGACTGCCTCAGTCCCCAAGTTCATCATGTACTTCTTTCTTATCTTTATCTTCCAAAATCTTTATTTTTCTTAAGTTTTATGACTCAGCTCAAATGTCTCTTCCTCAATAAATATTCCCTGAAATCCTCCTCTTATCAGTTGTAAATATTCTCTTTTGTTTCAAATGGCCTTGTACTTTCTTAACAATTAACTAGTTTATTTTCCTATCCATTTTCTCTATCTATCCCTTTGTTATTTTGTTTAATTTATTTGTACCAATCATATCCTCATCATAAAATTTCCCTGCTCCTTTAAGGCAGAAACTAGTTATTTTTTTGTCTTTGAATTCCCCCAGCAGTCAGTTTATGTAACTATGCTTAATACATGTTTGATGAATTTAATTGGATTTTCTCTTTTGAAATAATGAATGTACTTTCTATCATGTATTATATCATATTTCCTAAATATTTATTAATCATGTAGATCTCATGGATGCTTAGTGAAGATAAGTCCCCCAGTTTGGTTATTATCATCCTGATAGTTTTCATCTTTAAATCAGTAGTGTTTCTGCCTGAGCAAAAACAAAAATGATGACTTCTCTTTAATGTATTGTTGAGCAAGCCCATTTGAAATCCTAGCACAATAGCTCCTTTAATTTTAGAAACCATTTATCAAAGTGTCTTCTCAACAAACAGTTGTTAAGAGTGTGAAATTCAATACCCCAGAAAGAGTTTTTAGTGTAAGTGATAAAATAAAAACTGAAGGAATCAGGCTTCAATATAGTAAAAGTTGTGACACTCTTACTTCAGTACTCTGAGGGCAATATTATAAAGTTTAAATTTTGACTTGTGTCTAAGGTTCCAAGTTAAGGATTCTTAACCTAGGGTTTATAAACTTTAAAAATTAATATCTGTATTTTAATATAATTGATTTCCCAATACAAGCTTTATTCTGAGAAGGGGTCTATTGCCTTCAGACTGTCAAAAGGATTCATGACAAAAAATGTTAAGAACCTCAGATCAAATTAGGTTTTTCCTTAGCAAGAAATACAAAGGTACTCAATGTACAAGTACTTCAATTATTATTTCATGTGATCCTTCCAACAACCTAAGAGGTGGGAGCTATTATTGTCACCATTTTATAGATAAGGAAGCTAAGGCAAACAGAGGTAAAATGACTTGTGCAAGATTACACAGCTAGTAAGTAGATTTGACTTCCAGGTACAGTTCTCTATCACTTACTGCCCCAGGATTTATTTTAAACATACACAAGACATTCTAAATACAAAATACCTCCAAGAGTACATTTGACAAAAAGACAAAACAAGATCTGGAAACAACTAATACTTAAACTTGTACCCACCATTCAATCACTCCCCAAGATGATATTAAATTTCAGTGGAATATAAATCAGTTTTTGCTACTATCGAATAAGCATTTTTGCACTTCACCTTTGTTCTGCACTGATCCATTAAAATCTGTCTACTGCTCATTCAGGCCAGGTTTGGACTTCTCTTGCCAGTGGTGGATTTCTCCAAGAGAAATTGCTACTAGCACCTTCAATTCCATTTTAGAGACCCAGTACCTCCCAATTCTTTGGCAACAGGCCTGTCTCCAAGTATAGACAGACCTTTTTGTCACTTAGAATCAGGCAAAAAAACACAAGTACAAAAAAGCAGCCCCAAACCAACGGTTAAGGTGGTTTGTGCTCTGCAGTCCTTCCCCTTCTTCCTACAGGACAAACTGCTTGTCTTATGGAGAATCTAAGGAAATAGAAAGCCATGTAAGGTCACTACCATATTAAAGAATCGTTGAATCATCAGCTCTTACTGACCATTAAGGGGGAGGTTTTGTCATCCTCAAACCATCATTCAGTGCTGAGTCACCAGAAGTAGTCAGAGGTTTCTTTCTCATCCAAGTATTCAAATCCTGAGCTATAACATTTAGTCAGCCTGAATCAGGGAGGACAGTTTCACAATGCCCCTTTCAACCTCTAATTATACTTTTCCTCAGTTGAATATTTTCTTTTCTCAGCAAATAAACTGGGTAGAAATTGTCTATCTCTTTAATTGCAGAAAGTTTCTAAAGTTCTAAGAAGGTAAAAGCTTTGTCCTTCCAAATTCCATCCTCTAAAACCATGCAGTAGAGTGACAAATACTATCTATGACACAGTTTTTAAATAATTCCCCCAAATTAAAAGTCTTTAGTATGACTTTAGGTCTGCTAGAACCTTCAGATCCCAATTCCCTCAATTACAGTCCAACAACCAATAATGTATAAACATATTAGAAGCTTCTCTTTGTTTAATATTTTGAAAGAGACTATCCCAATTCAGCAAGTAGAAAAAAAGAAAAAAGGGGAAGGGGAAAAATTGGAAGAATTGGAATTGGAATTGGAATAAAAAATTAACAAAAGTAAAATGAGAGAAAAGGAAAAATTAACTTCCACCTTTAAAAAAGAAACATGATTTCAAAATGAGTTCCCAGAATATGTGATTAGGCAGGTATAACCAAAGTACTTATAGTTTTCTGAATATTGAGCCAGTCTTGTATTTCTGGGACAAATCTTACCTGGTTATAGTTTGTAATCTTTTCAATATATTGTTGTGGCAGCTTTGTGAATATTTTATTTAAGCTTTTTTGCATTGATATTCATTGAAGATGCTAGTCTATAGATTTCTTTCTCTGATTTCTCTGTAATATAGAATCTAGGGGGAGGATAATTTTTCTTTCTATTTTTCAAACAGCTTATGTAATATTAGAATCATCCTTTGAATGTGTGCTAGAATTCACTCATAATCTGTCTTGTCCTCTTTTTTTCCTTTTTTAGATTTTATTTGTAGTGTGTGCAATTTTTTTTCCTGAAATTGAGTTATATAATAAATTCTCTATTTTTTTATTCACTCAATCTGGTCATTTTATATTCTTTATATGTTTTCACCCATTTCATTTAAATGGTCAGTTTTGATCCCATAAATTAGGCAAAAAATTTCTTTCATCTAATTATTTTATCTTCATTTATTTTGATTTCTCTTTTTTGGTTTTTAATATTGATAATATAGTTTTTCCTCTGATTTTTTAAATCAGACTGGCTAATAGTTCATCTATTTGTTTTAAAGAGATTCTAATTCTACTTATTCGTTTAGTGCTTTTCCCTTCAATTTTTCTTTATGTTTTTAAAATTTTCTATTTTGGTGTTTAGTTGGCTTTCTAGTTTTTAAGAGTTATATGCCCAATTATATGTTCTTTCTCTATTATGTACAATAAAGCAAAACAAATTACCTCATTGGTCATGTTTAAGAAAAATCTCATTCCTCATCTTGAATACATCACCTCTCTTTGGCAGGAAGTAGAAAGCATAATTCATAATCAACCCTCTTGAAATATGGATGTCCATTGTGTTGACCAAGCATCTTATAGTTTTCAAAGTTTGTGTTTTTACAGACCTGACACTGAGGTCCTTTTCCAAACTAAATTGCCAAGCATTCCAAATCTCCTGCAGAGAGTACAATTCCATTAGGCTGGCCACATTGTTCAAATGCCACATGTATGCTTGCCAAAAAGATTATTTTATGGAGAACTCACAAAGGGCAAGCGCTTACAAAAAGCAATACAAGGACACCCCCAAAATTTCTCTTAACTTTAGAATTGATTGTATGACATGGGAGACACTGACACAGGGCCTTGCAACATAGCATTCCCTTATCAGAGAAGATGCTGTACTCTAAGAGCAAAGAAGAATTAAATTAGCTCAAAAAAAAAAAAAATGCAAGATACTCAAAGTCAAAGAATCCACCCCAAATGTTCATAGGAACTATTTGTGTCCAACTTGTGGTACAACACTCATCAGCCACAGTCAGACACACTGTAACTAAAGTCTAACATAGTGATACCATTTTGGTCCTCTTCAAGAGTGAAGAACAACAGTTTTTTGTTGTCTTGAGTCATCAATCTTTTTCTGCTCCAATTTAATTTTCAAAAGTCTGCTATTGGAGTACAGTTTTATACCTCTAGTAGTAAACTGTTTATTCTCTTTCTGATTCTTTCCTGTAGACATCTCATTTCATTTACATAATTTTAAAAAACTTCTTGCTTCATTTCTTCCAGAAATTTCAATAGACCTCAAGATAAACATGTGATGTTCATTTTTCCAGTCTTCCTTACTGAATTGGAATTTTGGATGAGTGTTAGTTCTGTGCATTTCTGGAAGGAATCAAGGGACATTTTTTGGTCCTAATTTGAATTATCTGAGTTCAATAATGAATATTGTGTTCTTCACACACCTCATATGTATAGTACCTCATAAGTGTGAAGTCTTTAGGCCAGTAAAATTTCCATTTAGGGTATTCTGCACCAGTGTAATCTAATCCAGGGCATAGTATAAGCATTGGTTTCCTTATGTAAATTACTCACATCCCTAAACTCCATTGTAGCTGTTACAGTTGCAGACTCCATGTTTCCTAATCTTGTTATTGATTCCTAACCTGGAAGACTTAGATAAGGTGTGTTCCCAGTTTAAGCTTTCTGTTTGGATCCTTTCTTAAGAATCAAATGCAAATAAATGGTTTTCTCTTCAATTGTCAGATAAAATCCCATTCCCTGTGAAAGAATCATTTCCCTGAATCCCTTAACGCTAATGTCTTCCCTTTTAGGTTACTTCTAATGTACCCTACATATATCTTTGTACACAGCTTTGAAGCTGGGCTAACAAAATGCACATACTATAGTTTCTCCTTGGATTTCTTAATCATTGCAGAAGTATGCTGCTCTTTTTTTTGTCTTGCTGGAATAGCTTTGAGAAATTTGGTTTCCTTGCTCTGTTCATTTTGCTATCTTGAGGAAATATTGTAATATTAAATGTTAGTTACATATATTTCAATTTTTTTAACCTAGCTACTTACTATGAACTGAGTTATATGAAGTAGAAGTAAACAAGGATTTGCTTTTCTAGGGAATTTAGAGAATCAAGATATTGTCAGTCTCAAGAAACAATATTAAGCTCTTACTATATCCAGACACTATGCTTAGTGCTAAGGAAACAAAGAAAGACAGTAAATTGTCCCTGCCCCAAGGAGCCCATATTCTACTTGGAGAGAAAAATATGCAAAAAAAAAAATCCCAAAACTGTGTACAAAGATATATGTAGGGTACATTAGAAGTAACCTAAAAGGGAAGACATTAGCATTTAAGGGATTCAGGGAAATGATTCTTTCACAGGGAATGGGATTTTATCTGACAATTGAAGGAAGCTATGCAAGCTACAAGGTAAAGATGAATGAGAGCATTCCAGGAATGGATATAGTCAGTAAAAATTCCCAAAGTCTAAAAATGAAGCATCTTCTCTGAGAAATAGCAAGGAGACCAGTGTCATTGCATCATAGAGTAAGTAGAGAGTAAAATGTGAGACTGGAGAGTAATAAGGGGCAAGATTATGAAGAGCTTAAAAGTCAAATAGTATCTTTTATCTGAATAGGGAGAAAGATATACAAATAAGGGTTCTACTATTCCATACACACAGCCAAAGCCCTCACATGGCATTTTATAGCATATTGGTAGCACACAATATTTATCTGACAAGTACATAAACATAGCCAATAAGAGTCCTTTCCAATTAGTCATCAGTAATCCAATACAAGAACAGTACAAAAGATAAATAAGTTTAGTTCAAATTAGAAGAAGAAAGGAAGGAACAACCATTTCTATAGCATCTGCTAAGTGCCAAGGGTAAGAGTTTTGGTGTTTGAGTCTCTTAAAGTATTTTGAAACAATTTTAAAAGTTGCACTACAATTGAAATCCACTGACACCTATATAAAATGAAATCCTTGAGTAATCCTTGTAACTGGGGCTCAGACAAGCAAACTGGAAAAAAGCTGAAGATTTCTTTTTTATAGTTGTATATGAAGGCAAGAAAAGGGCATCTGAAAAATGGTTTGGTCATCCTTCCTTTTTCAGAAGAGTACCATTAAAATGAAAAAAGTGGCTCTTGGCTGAAAACTGGATGCACAATGCTGTTGCAAAGTCACCTAAGCATGGAAATCTTCCTACTTTAGCATGAAATCATAGTTTGAAAGCACATTAGAGATCAAATCATCTCAAAGGCAGGGAAAATGAAACCTAGAAGAGAGATATAGCTTACCTGAATTCTCATAGCTCATTAGTGGTTGAACTAGACAAAAAACTCCTGCTTCTCCTGATTCCTACTTCAGTGCTCTTTTCATCCTGAGGCAAATGTGTAGAGTACAATTTTAAGTGTGACCTAAACTGTGTAAAGAAATGAAAAGTAACGTCTATATAAATGCTCTCTCTCAATATTTATTTTCATTCTTTATTGCTTTTCTTTATAACTGTCTTAGTGGGTATGGAATCCAGTTGACAAAGGGGCTAAGGTATGGGACTTGGAATCAGGAAAATCCAAATTCTGCCTCAGGCACTTACTCTGAAGCAAATCACTTGGCCCTATTTGCCTTAGTTTCCTCATCTGTAAAATGAGCTGGGCAAGGAAATAACAAACCACTCAGTATCTTTGTCAATAAACCTCCAAAATGGGTCATGAAGAGTTGGACACAACTGAAAACAATTACATTAATTCTAAAGACTGAAGATTTATAAGTTAATCTGAATTTTAGACACATAGACACACATATACACAATATCAAATTTGAAGATGATTCTAACAAACCCTCAGGCCTAGACCTTGAGTACTCTCTCCTCCCAAGGTTCTTGAGTTTTTAGCTTACACATATTGCATTCAGTAGTGGGGAAACCTGGACTCTAAAAAGGAGGTTAGGCTTTTTCTTATTATTTCTGGCTCATTATATCCCCATTCAGGCATAATATGTTCAACAAAACTCATGTCAATAATCTCCTCAAAAAGGATTAGCAAATTTTTCTAGAAAAATTTTCTACATTTCTAGAAATTTAATCAATGTACAAAATAGATCAGTTGTAGTACAATTCCACTTCAAAAGAAATATTTAAAACTTAAGACTCTTAAATACATGTTGACAAGTATTTTCACCTCAGAACTGTTATCTGAGCAAATCAAGATTCTTATTTTCTGGTGCAGCATATCTGGTGCAGCAATAAAAATAAAAAAAATTGTACTGGAATTGGAATTAGAGCTACTTACTAATGTCCACGTTATCTTGGGCAAATCACCTTACCTCTATAAAATGAGGGGTTATTCTAAATTGTTCCATTGGCCCATTGGATACACAACTAACTCATAAAAAAATAAACAATTCCCTTTCCCTCTCAGGTGGGCTTCCTCTATGCCTAGGGACTGTTATAGACTTTTGGCACTCCTCTCTACCCCTATTAATGAAAGGGAAAAGCACTCAGAATTACTAGAGAGTTAACTTCAAATGGGACTATGTGTTCCAGACTGATAGTGCTAGACTGGGAACTACCATGAAACCTTACATGTGATTTTCATTGTTTTTGAGAAACTATTTTTCCATATCAAGGCTCCCTGTTATATTCATACTTCTTTCCCTCTGCCTCATCTGGCAATTGCTCTCTCATTCCATATCTCTGTCACCCCAACAATCTTTGTCTCCATCTGGCACTAGTTACCTTCTCCCAGGGGACCCCAGTTATACTGGCCTACTTCCAGAATTGTGTGTCAATGTCTGCCTGCATCTGTGTCACCATGGATTTGTTTCTCCATCTGCTTCTGGTTCCTAGATGGACATGGGTCCGTAGAAAGCTGTATTTTTGCACTGAAAGAAAGTAATACAACCATATGATCCTCCAGGGAATCAAGTCAAGTTTATCTGCAGTCCCTTTTCTCTCTAACTGACTGCTCTTTCAAAGGCCATGTTCAAAATCCATTTCAAACCTGTGAAGACCATCAATATGGTTTCAAATTGTTTATTCTGCAATTGAGAATTTGACTCTATACAAGAACAAAAGCATATCAAGAAAAGTGCAAAAAAGGGTGCAAGAAATTTCCTTTTTATACCTTATCAAAGAGACAGGAGAGGGGAAGTTCTAGGTAAGACTTTCCCCTTACTTAGAGTTCTTTCTGGTCAAGGCCTAGACACACATATGATACTTGGACTTAGAAAAGACAACAATGTCTAGGACTTCTGGTAAAAAGGTAATATAAAGTTCAAAGCAAAACACAACTTCTCTAATATCACCACAGAAATGATAAAGAATATCAGCAGAGAAAACAAAGATGAGACAAAACCAAAGAGAAACAGTAATGAACTCTTCTTACAAGACTACATCAGAAGATGTCCCAAAGTCTCCAGTAGGTAGGTAAAGGCCATATAACAAAGGTTCAGAATTACTGCACTAGTAGACAAGAGCAAAAGCAGCATATTGCAACAGTAGATAAATAGATGCAATTCTAGATCCAAGAATAGCGCTATGGAATGAGACAGGGTCCCTGGCAGTTCCATTTAGGGATAATATTAAGGAGTGTCAAGCAAATAAGAAATATCAGAACAAAATTGAAAACCTTTCCAAAAGATTCAAGGGAAAAAGTGAAGAGTGAACTCAGGAATTGGGTTCTTCTTCAATAGCTAGCTGACTTTTCACTGAAGCCACAAGGAGCTTGGGTATTCTTTGCCAATCACAGGAAGTTCCCCACATTCATCAGTTGTCTTCATTTAATCACCTTATATTTCCTTCAGATTGATTGAGGAATTTCTTCATCCTTTGTTGTCAGGTTGAATATACTTTAATTTGATGAGAGCCTGATCCATCTCCTTTACAATTTTTCTTCTCTTCTACCCCCATGATCATTGGATAAATGAAATCAATTGATGAATATGGATTGCTCCTAGGTATTGAATAGTTGGAGGGGGGTATCTGAAAAAGACCTAAATCAGTCACAACTAAGTCATAACCTTTGGATATTTTCTCTTTGGCTTTCTGGTTGGACTCTTTTTCTCTGATGAGAGAGAATAGTGTAAAGGGAAAGTTTTTCCATCTGAGTCCGTGTGACTTTGTGAAATGACCCTTGGTCCTTAGTTTCTGATTTTTTTTTCTGCTCTAGGGAAAGAGATGAGGAGTTTTAATAATATTTCAAAAGGTCAGGAGAGCATTCCAGGCTTTAGACACTCCAGAATTTAGGCAGTGCAACATCAGTGCCCAAAGGAACCAAAAAATGATCTTCAGGAATAACCTTTGGAATGACTTTATGAACCAAACTAGCAGTGGCTGAGATCCATTCTGCAGTCATTCCATATCTGAATCTAAATTTGTTCAGATTAATGCTATGTAGGAATGGAGGATTTTACATTTTAATCTGGAGGCAATAGGAAACCATTAGAAGTTATTGAATAGGGTAGTGATATAGTGCACATTGTACTTTTAGGAAGATCAATTGATTAACTTAACATATGAATAGAAGATGGATTAGACTGGAGAGAGATGAAGCAGGGAGATGAGTGAATGGGCTATTGCAATTATTCTGGATATGAGGTAATAAGGTAGTATATAAGAGGATCAGAAGGAAAAACCAGCAGATTTTGGCAACAGATTGAAGTGAGAGAGCAAGGAATGGAGGATAACATCTAGGCTGTAAGGCTGGGTAATTGATATGATGGTGATGTCCTTATCTACAGAGCAGAATTTCATCTTTTTGATCCCTACTATTTTGAAATGAAATGACTATTTAAACAAATCAAAACATAATTAGCTGTCCTGATTATGGCAGCATAAGAACTCTGATACATGTTTGGATAATTGAAATTTCCCCTTATTATTCTAACACACAAATACAATAGGTTTGTGACTTCTTTCCCAAACTTCTTAGCTATTTCCCCTTTCTGTCCAAGTGATCTGTTTCTCCCTCCATTGTTCTTCACCCACATTTTTTCCATCGTGTTTCTCTCCATCTGGTTTTCACCCAAATACAAGATAGTATTCTTAATATAGTGTTATTCCTCAAATAACCTTTACTTCTCTCACTTCTTAATAAAAAAAACACAGTTCAATCATGAGTTTAATCCTACTAATTCTAAACAGTAATCTAATATCAAATTAGCCTCTTTGTAAGAGAACTTCTATTTCTTCTAAAATGTGGTCATCCACTTCCCACTTGAAGACCAATAACATCTTAGAGAAATATCTTGACTTCTTCATGAATTGGATTTAAATGAAGCAAAGTTATGAAAAATTGTCAGCCTTATTCTCCCTTCTAGATGTCTACCCCAAGCATGTGAAAACTTCTCCTGACAGAATGCACAGATGAGAACTTGTTCCAATGGCCATCTTTTCTAAGCAACTGCTTGAAGATCTCAAATATGAAAACTTATTTAACACATTTCATTTCATGCCAAATGCTTAACTCTTTCTCTTTTCCCTTCATCTCCCTTTCCTAATCATTGTTTCCTGTTCGTTTTCTATTTTAAAATACTTTTAATTTTCATTAGAGTTTATAGTCAGCATTGTACTGGCACAAGCTCATCCATTAAGCTTCACTAAAATATCATATTTGAAGAGCCTCTCACCTGTATTGCCATGTTGAAGCAGAAAAAATCCAGAAATTAATAGAAATCTGTCTATTCATATAAAACCTCCATCATCCTAAGCATGTTAGGCAATCAGGTTTCATTTTTACCTCTTCTTATGTAATTTTTTTCATTTCTTCTTTCAGGCAGAATTAAGGCTGTAATCACTTTCTTTAGTCTCTCACCAGTAGAAAGGAATGTCTATCACTTGTACAATAGTGAGTAGAGTCATGGGGTCAAGATATGTAGGATGAAGAGCTAGAAGTGATTTTAGATATAATCTGGTCTAATCTCTTTATATTAGAGATGGAAAAATAAACTCTGGAAACATGAAATGATTTGCCTAAAACAACAATGATAGTAAGTGATATTACTAGATTGATTTCTTTCCAACTTTGCTTTGCAGGGTAGATGCTCAGCTGAGGTAATCCCAAAATGTTCTCTTCCAGAGTAGATGAAAGGTTTTATTCTAAAGCATCCTCTGATCCCTTAGCCCCACCCCCTTCCTGATTATTATTAATTCTCCCCATTTTCCCCACGCTACACTAGTTCCATAATGGCCAATATCCTCAGAATGGATAGAGGTTCCTCTTGAATTCCAGATACAACAAGCACAATAGAAGAAAACTGCATAATTCCACTTTAGACTTTAAGGCATTAGGATCATGGCCAAAATTCATGGCCAATACATGAACAACCTCCCTACTTCTCTTCTCTCTCAATACTAAAAATAAATTACTTGATATTTTGAAAAAAACAACCTTCTTGCAAATGATTAATAGCATCATCTGATCCTGGCACAGCATCATTCACTAAAACACTTCCCTTGCTCTACTTTTAAAGCACTGGTCATGAGTCAACTAGTGACTAGTTACATTCCTGTATGTAGCTCTGAAAAGAAATTGAAAGACTCATAGTTTTTTCCTCAATATTTAGCAGTATTCTTCAGGTTCTAGGAATAAATGTGGTCTTTCTAAAATGTCATCTCCTTTATAGTCAGAATTACTAGGGACAGAGATATAGAAGAAAGACCAGTCAAAGAAGGTAAAAAGTATCCCACAGCTCAAGCTCTGGGGAAGGCAATAGTAATGCAGTACTTTTATTCAACTTAGCATTCTGTGCAAGCTTTCATTCATCAGCAGTGGAGAAAAGCTTTTCACAAAAATTAAGTGAGTGTGAACATTTCAGGAGTTTTCTTAAGAAATCTTCACAAAGAGAAAAAGGGAAATGATAAACACATTTACTTGTTCCAGAAGGCATTGATTTTACAATCCCCTACGAATGAAGATGAAGGAAATTCTAGGATGCTCTATACATGCTCATATCATTCAAAGAAAAAAAAATTAGCCAGAAATCAAACATGTCCCTAAAATGGATGGCAGCCAGGAAAGGAGCCTGGGAAATAGCCAGAACAGATGGAAGAGGCTGTGCAAATAAAGCTTCTCTGGCAGTTTCTGTCAGAGTTCTCTCTGTGGCCACAGAGACAGAAACTTATTTGTCAAGGCATCTGGTGTCACTAGGGTGTACTTAGAAACAGGAAAATAGAAATGCTGAGGGAATCATAAAGGGTACTACAGGTATATTTTAGTAGAACTTTTCAGAAAACAGAGGAAACAAATCAGGGTAATGTATGCCCTAAGCACTAACCATGTTTTTTGGGATCAACACACAAAGATCTTCAGAAGGCTAGTCCCTAAAAGGGAAACGTGGTAAAAACAAACATACTTGAGCTATATCCCAGCATAGTTTTTATGCTGGAATACAGCTCAAGTATGTTGGTGAGGCAATGCTTTTAAGAACTGGAATTGAAAAGTGAGTTATAAAAGTCTTTTATTTGCAAACCATGTGAAATTCTGCTCTTACAGTATTACAGTACACTCATTTTTATGGTTGTTCCACTTGACTAAGAACTGAAAGCTCCCATCTTGTTGGCTTAAAATTTCCTAGTTTATTAGAAATGCTTGATAGTTGAAGTTTGTCAGCATTTCCACAACCACTATGGCTCTCTTTTCCAGACTTAAAACACTCTTTCTACTATGTGAAAGCCCCACCTTTGGAAATAACCTGGCAGGAGATTTCTAAGTTTTTACCGTTTTATTTTTATTTGCAAATCTCTATCTAAAAAAAAAATCTTTAAAAAAATTTTTTTTCAGTGGGATCCTTAAAAAGGATACAGTGAACTTAACTTATGGGTATTTGACTAACAAGTTTTAGTGTCTGAAGCTTGCTTTCAGTGACACAATTATATATATATATATATATATATATATATATATATATATATATATATATATATATATTAAAAAACCCATAAGGCTCTAAAGAAATTCTTTCATCTCTTATTCCCTAAGGTATAGAGGAAATCTGTGGATTGTTCTTACCATATAATGTTACTAGGATCATATACCTGCTAATAAATGTAGTCAATGTAAATTCTAAGAGTCCTTAACCCAATTCACTTGCATTGATGAATCGGTTTCCAAGAAGACAGTTAACTCTTAGTGCTAAGGTAGTTACTTGAAATTGGGATTATTCTTCTATCTTCTCAAGTTCCTGTTCTGAGATGATCTCAATACCAATTACCAATTACAATGTGTATATCCTTTAACACATTAACTGATTCAGTGACTAGTGTCTCCCACTTTCACCTCAGTCAATTTAATCAATTATCAATAATCTTTTACAAAGGGGTTTCATTGAGAAGATATAGTACAGAAGTACATGCATTTGCCCCAACATGAAAAAACTACATTATATCTATAACCTCTATCCTGAGAGTGAGCAATTGATCACCTGAAATTTCCTCATTATACTGATGATTACTCAGTTTCTGATACTTAGCACATTCCCAACTCCCTCAGTAGCCTCTTCCTTCTTACTGGGGGGTGGAGCACTAAAGTCCTCTCAAAGACTTTCTTTATGGAGAGCTGGGGTCTGGACTTTCCAGGTAATTAGGTTTTCTAGCAGCAACTCTGGTTTAACTCCATATCCTACCTCTGTACCTGGTATTATGCTTTTTCAATTTCCTTTGTGTGTTTTCTTCCCCCATTAAATCATAAGCTCCTCAAAGGCAGAAAAAGTCTTTTTCTTAATTATGTATCCAGTGCTTAGAAAGGTATCTGACACATAGTAGACACTTAAACTTTAAATTCATTGAATTTAATTGAATCAACTTAAAGTAGTTGCTACAAACCATTTATCCCACCAAGTTAACTTTCTCTTGTAAACAGGAGCTGCTATAGGTTACTTGACATTTGGGGTATTGTCAATCCATTGCTATACTGAGTTAGATAGGTTGTTCATATCTCATTAGATCCAGCGGCAAATTTTGGTAGAGAATACTATTCCTGGGCCTCTGGCATCTTGTTCTCAGTTAGTCAATAAACATTTGTTAAGTGCCTACAATACTCAAGGCATTGAGTATATTGCTCATAAGCATTGGGAGTACAAAAAGTCAACAGATTTCCTTCAAGGAACTTACAATCTGATGGAGGGAGACAATCAGCAAACAAATATATACCAGCAAATACATAAAGCATAAATAGGAAATAATTAAGAGAGAGAACCTGATATAATTAAGAGAAATTGAGAGAGGCTTAATGTTTTAGAAGACAGCTTTTGACCTTTTGAAGTTCACATGATTCCTATCATTTCTAATAATCTTTCAGATAAAAGCAGAACATAATAAAACAGCTACAGAAATATCAGTTGAGTTATGAATTCAGATTCTCCCATCACCAAAAGTCTCACAGTAATTTATATTTCTTTCTCTAACCCAGCCACTTAGAGAAACAATAATTCAACTGATCCATGCATATCCAGTTCCAGCTCAAATGCTGATCAAAAAGCCATATTTCATCACACAGAAAAAGAACCTGAAAGAATCATAGAGTAATTGTGTATTTTCCAAAGTGTAGAGCAGATGGCATGGTTAATAGAATGCTGAGCCTGGAGTCAGGAAGACTTGGAGACAAGAAGACCAAATCCATTCTTACTAGATAGTGGACTCTTGGCAAGTCATTTAATATCTATCTGCTCATTTACTCAACTGTAAAATGGGGATAATATCAGCATTCACCTCACAGGGTTGTTATGAAGATCAAACAGTATATTTGTAAAGCACTTAGTACAGAATCTGGAAGATAGTAGATGCCTAAAATATATTTATTTCCTTTCCCTCTTTCTGTTATACATGCCTAGAAGCTCGCTTACATAGTTTTTACATAGAGGATCACAACAAGCAAAGCTAAAGGATAAACTACCACTGACTAATTTTCTAAATATAAAATCATTTCAGAAAGGGTTCCCTAACCTTGTTGTTGTTGTTATTGTTGTTGTTGTTGTTGTTTTTAATCAAGATCCATACCCCAGTAAGTATTGTGCCACAGTCTCCTGTTCTGTCTCAGCTTCCCTAAAATGTTCTGCCTGTTTCCCTAATTGTTCTGCCTCAGTTTTCTTGGATTGTCCTGAGATGAGGTTTGTGGCAAAGAATGGGATTTATTTATGCTAAGAAAACAGTACACTAAGAAGACAGCTTGCTAAGAAGACAGATTTCTTAGTGGGCAAAGAATCCTGTTAGAATTATTTTGCAAAGATGGGTTGACAATGAGAAGAAAACATCTTCCTCAGTGGGCTAAATCCAAAAGGGCAGGCCTTCCTGATTAAGAATTAGCAAAGATAGATTAGCAAACTCCTGGTTATATCATATAGGATTAGTCTTGGCCTGGAGCTGGGGAGCAGTTTGAACCACTCAATAGAGGATGTTGACTATGCCCCAGGACCAGATTTCCAATTGAATGAGATTACTTACCTGGGAGTTTTCCTCATGAATAGGTGGGCCCCTCCCAGGGTTTGAGAGTCAGAAACACCCTTTCCCTCAAAGGGGACACAGTTTACAACAGGGCCCCTCCAAAGGTTAAAGGAGACACAATTTACATCATATTTCCCCCTTCAAGCAGTCCCCCCAAATTCATTTGGGGCAAAGGAGGAAGGTCTCATCTTCTGTAGTTGCTTCAAGCTGACGAGGGTCACAGAGCTGTCATTATGTACCATGGAGGCTCAGGGTAGGAGGGGAAGTGCAAGATCTGAAGATGGCAGCAGCAACATCTATGGGATATGGACTGTCCCGTGATCTTCAGACTGAAGAAGTTAGAAGTTCACTTGGAGTCTGGAGGAAACAAATCTCAGGAGCAGATTAAAAGTTGAGGTACCATCCAGGATGGAGATGGTGACTTTGGGAATGGGACCTTTGCAAAAAAAAAATGCATCAGGTTCCATCTATGGGCTGCCTTGACGATGATAATGGCTGACCCAACAATCCTGAATGCCCCCACTGCCCATGAAGCTCCCTAGCTGAAGGCTAAAAAGGATTTAACTACTGGCAGGGCCATAGAATGATATCAAGAAAAGCAGAAGAGAGGATGCTAGAAGCAAAGTTCTCATTCTTGGAGTAAAAGAGTTAGGAAGGAGATTATAGTGAGAGAAAGAAGGACAAACAATTTCACGGTCAGGGGTGAATGAGCAGCAGCTTTACCTGCAAACCCATTCCCTTGGCTTGAAGTGAACCTCCCTTCTGGTGTTCTTTACAAAACATGGCTGAAACCTCTCTGGGTTTATGGACAGCCTGTAGTAACTATAGAATTTCTCCTGTATATTTAATAGGAGAATTCTTTGCTGTCAAAATGAAAAGCATATTTGGAGTCTATATAGATGTTCACTCTCATTCCCTTCCCCAGCTCCAAAGCTCTGGTCAGGGCAATGAGTTTGGTTTTCTGGGCAGAAGTCCCAGTGGGGAGTGGCTTAGCCTCCAGGGTGCTATTGAGTCACCACTGAATAATCTGCCTTTCTTTCCCCATTTTCAAGAAAGCTCAACCCATCTGTAAATTATTCACTATTTGAGTTGTCAAGGGGAATGTTCTTTAAGTGAAGTCAGTTGGAGTAGACAGAATCTAAAGCTTCCTCACAATTAAGAGTGATGTTTCCTGACTGAATGGTGTCAGGGAGCAAAGTGGCAGGATTAAGAGTGTGACACATCCAGAGAGTCAGATCAAGGGTGTCTAGCAGGAAAGCCTGCTATCTAGTAAGTCTCCCACTAGCAAACCATGATGCCCTTCGGCTTCTAAAATGCTCTGGTGCCCTGGGGTAAATTTTGAGGCTTCTTCTCTAAGACACAAGAGCTATTCTAGGGAAACTGAGTACAGTTTCTTTGAGAAATAGGGGAGGGGTCTGGGATCTCCCCAGGGTGCTGCCCTGCTTTTCAAGACTGCAGATCAAGAATACAGTTAAGTGGATCCAAATCTCTTAACACTTTGGCTAAAAGTTTATGCTTAAGAAATTTCTCAACCCTGACTAAGACTGGAGTGGCTCAAACAGAGGAATCTATTTTCTCTCAGACTTCAGAGGGAATATGAGAGGATTGTGAGAGCAAACTGTGAGAGCAAAAAGACCATGTGGAGGTCTGAGAAGAGAAAATTGGGTCCCCAATTTCACGATTAAATCATGCCTCAATAAGGGAGAAGGATAGGAGGGAATAATAATAAGAAACTAGTGTTTAAATAACAGATCATCAAACTGGCAAGGCAGAGAAAAAGTCTCTAAACAATTCTTAAGTTCCCCTGCAGAGAGAGATGTCCACACCCAGAGAGAGGACTGTGGGAAATGTTCACAATATAGGATTTTCATTCTTTTTATTGTTTGCTTGCATTTTATTTTCTTTCTGATTTTTTTCCTGTTTGATTTGGTTTTTCTTGTGCAGCAAGATAATTGTATAAATATGTATGCATATAATGGATTTAACACATATTTCTACCATGTTTAACATATATTGGATTACTTGCCATCTAGAGGAGGGGGTAGGGGGAAGGTGAGAACAATTGGAACACAAGGTTTTGCAAAGGTTAATGCTGAAAATTTATCCATGCATATGTTTTGAAAATAAAAACATTTAATTAAAAAAAAAAAAGAAAAAGCAATCATCTAGCCGGTTTTTTTAAAGACCTCTAGTTACAGAGCTGCTGCTGACTGAGATAGCCTACTGACTTTTTAGATAACTCTAATAGTAATTACTATTGATATTAGAAATTATTTGGAATTAGCAATTATTGATAGCCTTAGGTTGTCTCAATGCATTCTTCCATTGAAACCAGTTTGCTTGCATAGTGAGTACTTCAAGATTTTCCTTTACTTCTGTATATTTGTACATCTATTGTTCTCTTTTTTGTTTCTTTGGTGAGACTTCCCATTGTGGATTCCAGTTTTTTTTTTTTTTTAATTCTGTTTATGATTTTTGCTATGCAGGTCACAAATTTTACTCTCATAATTTTTGTTTCCCTTTTGAATCAGTCATTGTGATTTCACATTCACCTCACATTCCATAGCATCATCTGTTTCATAAACTGGATCATTTTCTTTTGTTTTGCAATACCTATATGATCAGATTCATTTACTAAATCTAGAGACCATAAAGTCTTTAAGTTTTCTTCTTCCTGAGTCTCTGATAATTTCTGTATCTCCTCTACCCTTCTGATTACCTCCCCTCTGATGGTAGTTATTTTAGAGAAAGTATTTGCCTCTTCCCACACTGGAGAATTTATGGTTCCATAGATTGTGTCTGCCCCAAGTGACTTTTAGATTTTCCAAACTTGCCCTAATTCTACCCTAAGATCTTTCCCTCAGGCTTAGTGAGTGCTACATAGCACCCACATAAATAGTGTCTTGTCCTAGTATCCTAAGTCACATTCCTTCTGTTCCTCAGTTTTCTGATTGGATACCAGTAGTTCATAGCCCTACAATAATAGTGCTATAGGGTGCTGCAGTCCACTGTGGTGCTTTCTTCTTTGTCATCAGGAAGCTTCTCTTCCTGAAGGGCTACTGAGGCATTGTCTGTGTATCATGGAGTGTGAGTTTGGTTTTGTTGAGTTTGCTGCAAGTCTTTATGTCACATCATTTAGTGCAGAATTACTGCCAACAGTGTGAAAGTAGGGGAGAGTGCTGAGTGAACTTAAAGTAGGTGTCAGTTCATAGTTTGTCAACTCTGAAAACAAATGACCAAATATTCACAGAAGTTTTGCAACTGCTATGAACTCTAAAAATATCTAAGAGCTCACATAAATTATCCCAACCACAGTTAACTCTGAAAAATAAAATAAATAAGTATGTAAATAAATAAAACCAAAGAACTAACAGTACTTACAAGTAAAAAGCTTTCTTTATATCATTGGAAGAGGGAAAGTAGAGATGTGCTAGGTCCTCTTCTGATACCAAGGAGACCTACTTTAGTGTGGTCAAATCTCAATACATATACCAGTAGCAAGACAATGAGCTATATCCCTGAAAAATGAGGGGTGAGAGCAAGAATGAGACAAGATTTATTCATAGCAGGGCTTCATGACTTCATGAGTACTGCAGGTGCTTATCTAAGCTTAGAGACCACTTCGTGTTGGTATGAAACAATTTTGGGATTTTGTTGCTGCAAAATTCATTCAGAGAATGAGCACAAAACACTGTTGCTATACCAAGCTCAGACCACAGCTTGGTTGCTGGACCTTAGCTCTGGAAAACAGGGTGTCTCTTTATAGTAAAAAGAGAAGGGTAGTCTTTACATGGGGATTCTGACAGGTTCTTGGTTGGTTGGTTTTTTAACCTTTTTTTTGGATTCTGGATGTCCTAAACAATGGAGACAACTGAAGCAGCTTTGTCTTTGATGCATAATTTCTGTTTTGGAGATTTTTGACATGTTGTTTAGTATTAGAGAAAATGTCTAATCCTTCATATTGTTATTCACATGACCTAGAAGTATTGTTAGGCATTTTCTTAAACATCAAGCCTAAATAAATCCATGTAACTTTAATGCTGAAGTCACATGCAGGCATTTTTATTTCAGGAATCAGAATTTTAGAGCAAAGCCATGGAGATGTTCTCACCAGACTCTCTAATTTTAAAGTTAACTTACATTTGCTTATTTGACACTTTGTATGTTATCTCTGAATTACTTACTAACACAGTGTAAACAATTTAAATCCATTTGTATGCATCCTTGCAAAAATAATCATATACTTGGGATGGAATCAGGAAAACTTTGCCTCAGATCCAATCTCAGACAACTTACTATGTCACCCTGAGCAAATCACTTAATTGCTGTCTGACTTAGTTTCCTCAAATGGAGATAATAATAATACCTACCTCGGAGGGTTATTGTGAGGATCAAATAATAATAGGACCTATCTCTCAGGGTTGCTGTGGGAATCAAATGAGATTATAATTGTGACACACCTAGCACAGTACGTGGCACATAATAAACACTTTATAAACATTAGCTTACTATAGCAATTTGCTCAATAGGTGGCATTTGATTGGTGCTACCAATCAAAGTTTGGCCACCTTCAAAAGATAAGCTTATTCCCATTGGAGGAAACTAAATGTTGCAATGGATAGAGGACCAACCTGGAGTCAGGAATCTGAGTTCAAATCAGGCCTCAGACACCAGGCACTTACCAACTATGTGACCCTGGATAAATCACTTAACCCCATTTGCCTTGTAAAAACAAAAATAAAAACAAATTATTTCTATTAGCTACCAGAGGATATACTCAGTCTCCAAATGCCTAGGAAATCAACCCACTGCAACAGCACCTGTCTCCTTAGCAAAAAAGATCAAAGCCATGATAGGAATTTAGTTACAATGGTATTTATGGCTTAAAATAGAAAACTAGGAAATGCATGACTCTAGTCAACATCCCATATCTGAAACTTCCTCTCAAATGCTGAACAATCCTACCCCTTTCTCCTCCCCACACATACATTCACAGGACACAGGTACTCAGCCTATTGTGGTCACAATTAACAAAGTTTAGAGAAAAAGTATTCTGAAACAGAGGTCCTCTGCCTCCAGCCATCTTCCCAAACTCTTCTCTCTTATCCTTCCAATTTTGGGGGTATATAGCTAAGAAATTTCTAAATTGCCTTGGTTTACAGATTATGGAAAGGGAATAAAGAAGGGTACATGTCTGAAATCACACCTCTGGAATACAAATTATAAATAAGTTAAGGCACAAGAAGTACAGAGACTGGTTTCCTTTCCCCAGCTCACTAAGTCACTAGGATTTGAGATAGGTCACAGTCTTGGGCAATTGGGACCTTTTCTCTCTCTTATATTCGGATTCCTAGTTTGACTCCAGAATCTGGTTTTCCTCCAGTTTGAATGGCTCATTGTCCTCCACTTCTGGTCATAACAGATTGATCCTTGTATTATAACAACCTGCAATAGTCAGTTCCTGTAAATTGTCATTCTCAAAATTAACTTCGGTCATAAATGGAGAGCCATAAGCATCAGTCCATTTATTGCAACTGTCAGCTTCCATTTCCAGCATGGCAACCAAGAGGTCTTCCTTTCAAAGACAAAGAAAGGAAACAGAAAAATTCAGACTTGTTTGTCCACACGTAGTTATTATTTCTCTGTCCTTGGTTTGGGCTTTTCACAAGAATTATTTATGGCCATGGGTTACACATGGTAATTTTTAAAAAAAATTTTCAAAGTGCTTTTACAAAAACTATCTCATTGACTTCACAATTCCTTTATAAGGTAAATATTTCTATAGAGAAGGAAAGGGAGACTTAGATCGATTCTTACTTTAGGTCTTATAGTAAACTCAGATTAGAAATCCATTCTTCTGACTCAGTTCAATTTTTTCTTCCCGTCATGACACAGATAGTTAATTAGTTACAAACTATATGTAAGTATAGTTGAATTCTATACTGCAGTCTTTTCCAAACTTCTTTCTTATCTAAGAACATTTTAAATCAAAATGTTGTTTTTATTTAAATTAGAACATTTAGAACATTTGAAGAAAGGTTGGAAGAAAAGATATTTATTTGGGGGACAGGAGTGTTAATATAATCCTGACTTAAGACAAGTTGCCTCAAATAGATTTTCTTATTATTTTTCCAATTCTCTGATCCTGAACTAATATTATTTAGAAGACACAGAAATGAATATTGCCATGGAGTAATTTTAGAATTCTTGAAATCATTTTGGCTTTGGAGTTGCATATAATCAAAATAATAACATTTCATACTGTTATCACTGACTGCTATTTACTAGCAAGAAAACAAGCATTAATTAATCATCTAATAGGTGATTTATTAATCATCAATTACCAAACACCATGCTAGGCTTTGAAGATACAAAAACAATAATGATCCCTTTCCTTAAGGAGTTTATAGTCCTAATAAAAGGAGACAACGCTGTATATATTGTATATATATATATATACATATATATATATATATGCATATGTATAACTACTTACAAAAAAAAAAAGATAAAAGGTGATGCAGAAAGAAAGAACAAACAGCTAAAAGGATCAAGAAAGGACTCACATAGAAGAAAATGACAAATACTAACTTCTTGATGTTCCTGGGGTTAGAGATCTGTGAACAATTCTATATTCCAAAGAACTGTGCATTTCTTGATTTTTTTCCCCTCCAAAGTGACAATTTCTTTCTTTTTTTTTCTTTCCTTTCTTTCTTTCTCTTCTTTTCTTTTCTTTTCTTTTTTTTTTGCTGAAGCAATTGGGGTTAAGTGACCTTACCTGGGGGTCACATAGCTAGGAAGTGTTAAGTGCCTGAGACCAGATTTGAACACAGGTCCTCCTGACTTCAGGGCTGGTATTCTATCCACTGTGCCACCTACTGTCTCTACAATTTCTTTTTTTAAAAAAATTTCAATGGTATTTTATTTTTTTAAATACATGTAAAGATAATTTTCAATATTCATTTTTGTAAAACTGTGTTCTAAATTTTTTTTCCCTCCTTTCCTTATCTTCCTCCTCCTAGACAGCAAGCAATCTAATATAGGCTAAATATATGCAATCCTTTTTTTTTTCTTTTTTTTAATCATAGTTTTTTATTTACAAGTTATATGCATGGGTAATTTTACAACATTGACATTTGCTAAATCTTTTGTTCCAATTTTTCCCCTCCTTCCCCTCCCCCGTCCCCCAGATGGCAGATTGACAAATACATGTTAAATATGTTAAAGTATAAATTAAATACATGTCCAAACAGTTATGTATGCAATCCTTTTAAACATTTCCATATTTGTCATGTTGTGCAAAAAAAAAAAAAAATTAGATCAAGAGGAAGAAAAAAAATCATGAGAAAGAAAAAAACAAAAAAGGCAAAAATACTATGCTTCCACCCACATTCAATCTCAATAATTCTCTCTCTACATGCAATTGGCATTTTCCACCCCAAATCTATTGGAATTAGAGCTGTAGATTTCTGAAAGTTCTAGGTGAAAAATTCAAAAGTGCTGCAGAGTTGTATGTACTGAACAGCTCACTAGAAAGGATCTACTTCAGATGTTCCCTGACTCTTATATGTATTTTAATGTTTTAAGGACTCAAAATTTTAACAGAATAAACACTTTTTCCACTGCTGTAGGGTAATCCTCACAATGTTCTAATAGGTTGTAAAGTTCAAAACACATCACCTGGTGTCCATCCACAATCTAGCAAAGACCCTTTCTCAATTTGTCAGATTGGTTCTCAGATGACAGAAAAGGAAGTCTATCACCAGCCATTGTCTTGAAGACTTTCCTACTTAGTAAGAAATACATTACTTTTGCAAACACAGGCCACTTCCAAACAATAAAGAGACGTTAGAGTAAGTGAAAAGATCCAAATACTGCAGCAGGCATAATTCTCTTGCACTTTTATGCCATCAAGGAAAACTGAGCATTTTGTTCCATTGATCTTTGGGGTAACTAATGTTTTTTGAAGTTTTCTTCCTAGGAACTTGTGATAAGTGAAAAGTGATGTTTTCTATCTTTGACACTATCAAGAAGTACCAAATCCACCACTAAAGAGGAGAAAAAGGAATAAAAGGTACAGTGGATAGAGTACTGGCTTGGAATAAGGGAGACTCATTTTTACAGTTTCAAATATGGCCTTTATTAGCTATGTGACCCTGGGCAAGTCATAAACCTTGTTTACCTCAGTTTCCTCATCTGTAAAATGAGCCAGAGAAGGAAATGGCAAATCACTGCAGTATCTTGGCCAAGAAAACTCCAAAATAGAGTCACAAAGAATTGGACATAACTGGAATTCCTGAAGGAAATGACTGACTGAAATGAACAAAGGAGATAAGAGAAGTTTGTTTCCTAGCTCTCCTAAAAACATAAATGATCACCTTATTTCCCAGACCCAGTACCCAGGCTACCAATAGCAACATACTGAGATTACCTATCTTGAATACTTAGCTGCAAATATGAAGATTACAAAGATGCAAAACATATATAGGCAAACGATTACAAGAATACAGAGCAGATTTATTTATTTTTAATAGTATTTTATTTTTCCAAAAAATGCAAAGTTAGTTTTCAACATTTATCTTTGCAAAACCTTTTGTTCCAAGTTTTTCTTCCTTTCTCTCCCTCTCCCTTCCCCAAGACAACAAGCAATCCAAAATAAGTTAAACATATGCATTTTTTCTAAACTTATTTCCATATTCATTATGCTGCTCAACTGAACTCAGATCAAAAGGGGAAAATAAGAGAGGGAAAAACATAAGACCCTTTATGGGGCCTTGAATCAAAGTTTAAGAAGCTGGGCTAAATGTCACAAACAAAACTGCAAAAAGGATGGTAAAAAAAAAAAAAATCCCCTATTGAAACAACTCTAGACAGTATAAAATACCTGGGAGTATACACACCAACACAAACCCACAAACTATATAAACAAAATTACAAAATAATTTTTATACAAATAAAATAAGATTTAAATAATTGGAAAAATTTTAACTATTCATGGGTAAGTAAGGTCAATATAAAAATGACAATTTAAACATATATATATATGTATATTCAATATATATGTACAATCAATATGTATATTCAACCCTAAATTACCAACAAATTATTTTACTGAATTAGAAGAAAATAATAAAATTCATTTGGCAAAATAAAAAAAATCAAGAATATTGAAGGAAATGAAGAAAAATGTAAAGGAAGGATATATAACAATACTAGATCTTAAACTATATTATGAGGTGGTAATTATCAAAATTATCTAATCCTGGCTAAGAAATAAAAAAGTAGATCAATGGAATAGAATATACCATTTATAGCAGTGAATAAATATAATAACCTTCTATTTGGCAAGTTTTAAGATTTTGGGATAAGAATTCATTATTTGGTAAAAAAAAAAAAAAAAAAAAAAAAAATTGTAGGGAAAACCAGTAAGTAAAATAGCAGAACTTGCAGGAATGATCATCAATGGGGAAATGGTTGAATAAGTTGTGTTATATGATTGTGATGCAATACCACTGTGCTATAATAAATAATGAGCTCAGTGATTTTGGAAAAATATGGAAAAACAAAATAACGAAGAGTAAATTTAGCAGAATCAAGAGAACATGTATACAGTAACAGCAATATTGTTTAATAATGCCTTTGAACAAATAAAATATTTTGAACATTATAAATACCCACATTAATTTTAAAAAAAACATATACAGAAAGACACTATTCAGAAGAAGAACTGATAAATATAAGCATGTATAAAATAATTATACATATATATACATATACATATATATCTATTTATGTCTAATGGTGGTCATCTCTAGGACAGAGTGGGGATTTGGGGAGAAGAAAAAAGGGAAAAAAGAAATTTACATTATAATTTTGTTATATATTTGAAAGGAATAGCAAATTGTGCATAGTAGATTTACAATTTCACGTGTAATCAGCTTTTTTATTGTACTATGTTATGAAAATGCTTGCTTTATTCCATAAATTAATTTTTTTAAATTTAAAAATGTGCATTACTTATCAGTTACAATTAGCCTATTATGCTTCTGTGGGTTAGTAGACTTATATATTGTATCTGTGTGTTTATGTATATGTTTGTGTATGTATGTAGGAGAGGGATAATTATGATTTATATAATGTTTATTGCTGTATTACTTAATAATAAAAACAAAATGTTTCTCTCTGCTAAGCATTTGAAATTTTTTACATAGAATACACAAAATGATATATTGAACACAATGACAACCAGAAAACATATAAAATACTTCATATATCTGGGTTTTTATATTTTCATATAAAAATAGTTACATTTATGTACATTTATAGAAAGGATGTCCCAAAATTCTTGGTGCTGTTTTATGCTTTAAAAGTATTAAAACATAAAATTGTATGAAGACTTTCAGGATAACCTGTCTAATGTTATGTACATGCATATAACTTGAAGGAAGTAATTAACTAAGAAACAAAATTAATAGTCTCTGTCTTCAAGTCAAATAGTACCCCACTTTCTGGCAGGGTAAGGATAAAGATGGGGGAGAGGGCATAATAACATATATGTATGTTTGTAAGTGTATGTAAGCATACATTTAAATGTAATTTAAATATAATTTCTAAGTGGAAGGCAGTTTGGAGGATGAAAGCTTCTTATATATGACAGAACTTGTGCTAAGTGTTAGATGCAACCGCTGATTTTATAAATTAGAGGCAAAGAGTTTCCATTCCAGGTGAGGGTGGGGGTACTGGAAAAAAATCTATGCAAATGTGCAAATTGAACACACACAAAAAAAATCACATTTTATGGGTGATAAAATGTGTATAGGAAACTGAATAGGCTAATTTGGAATATATGAACTATTGTCTTCTGGAATCGACATAGGAATTTCCTTAGTGTATCCTAGTGGTAACAAAATCATTTAATCATAGATTTAAAACCAGAAAGAACTTTATTGGTCATCAAGACCAACCACTTTATTTTACACATGAGAAAACAGGTTTGAAAAAAATTAAATGACTTGTTCATGATCACACAAGTAGTAGTAAATAGAAGAACTTCATAAAATTCTTCGGGTTAGATTAGTACGAGAAAGCGTCTTTCGTTATCCTTTTATTGGTAATTTTTATTTAAAGATCTACTTATTTGCAACTTTTTGCTTGAACTTTTAAGCCCTTTGAGGTCATCCTCCAAAAGGTAAATGGTCAAAGCATTTGAACAAGAACTTCTCAAATCACTAATCATGCAAAAATACTCCAAATCATTAATAATTAAAAAAATTAAAATTGAAACAACTCTGAAATGTTACATCATACTTATCAGTTGAGCACAGATAATAAAAAAAAAGAGAAAATTTTAATTATTGGAAGTTAAGGCATCTTAATGAACTATTGACTGAACTATGAAGGAGGCCAATGATTCTGAAAAACAATTAGGAATTGTAGGCAGAAAATCATTAACATGTGCATAGCCTTTGACCCAGTAATATCACTACTAGACATTCTAAAAGGATCAAAGAAAGAGGTTAAAGACAAAAATATACAAAAATATTTATAGCAAAACTTTTTGTTGTAGCAAAGAACTGGATACAGTGTGGGTACCCATAAATTCAGTAATAGCTGAACAGATTATGACATGAATGTAATGGATATTATTTCACTGTAAGAAATGATGAAAGGCATATATCATAAAAATCTAAAAGAAATTAGATGAATGGAAGCAAAATGAAGTGGGCAGTACCAGAACAACTTATATAATGACTACAACACTTCAAAGAAATAAATTGTGAAAAATTTAAGACTTATCAACTCAGTGACTAAATCTGTTTCCTGCAGAATGATAATGAATCAGGCTTCCCACTTTTTCACAGAGGTGATGATCCAAAGGTATAGAATGATATAACTATCTTGTGGATTTGTTTTGGATAACTTTAAATCAGAGTATGAATTTGAGTATCCTCCTAATTTATTTTGAGTATTCAGTAGCATGTGTTTTTGCAATACAATGATTTTTTGTAAAATACAGTGTTGTCTACTTTAAATCCTGTTTTATTTCTTTTTCTCAAAAAATATTCCCCACTCATTCTCAGTCACACTATATTGATACTATTAAGGCAGTATGTTGAAATACTTTTTTTCTTTTTTGTAGTAAGTCATTGCATTCTATTTCTCTATACCTTTTTGGCATTGTGGGTTTGTGCTTGAGTTTTCATTCAAAGTAACTCCACTGCACAGCAACAATTATACTGAAATAAATCCATAGCATAATATATAGCATAAATATTTTGTTGTTTTTTTCTCTTTTAAAATGTCCCTCTCACTCTCCTCCACTCTCATTAGGAAATTTTTTTAAAAGCCTAAAAAATTGGTATAATAATCTGGCAAAACAAATTATCACACTGACAACATCTAAAAATGTGTCTCTTTAGGCATTTTTTGTTCATCACTTCTCTTTCAGGAATGAATAATGTGTTTTATCTTTATGTAAGAAAAATCATTTTGGCTGCTATATGGATAATAGATTTGAGTGAGGAGAGACTTGACAGAGGGATAACAATTAGGAAAGGAGCAGTTATATAGTAATGTGATTGAAAAATGAAGACGTGTAGTGAAGTGATGGCTTATGTGTGTTGGTTGTTTCTGTTTTTGAAGAGAACCAAAATGACATCACTATGTTAGAGTCAAGTTATACTGTGGCTGAACAGACCAATATCACCTTAAAATGTTCTACTACAGGTCAGGAAAAAATAATTCATGTGAACATTTGGGGTGAATTCTCTAACATTGTGCATTTTGTGTTATATGAGTAAACATGCAAGAGATGCTATGGAGGCAAAAATGGCAAGATGTGGTAACTGATTTGTCAAAGGGAGAATAACGAGACCTGGGTGACTGGGAAAATAGAGATGTCTTCAATGGAAAAGTTTGAAAAAGAGATAGTTTTTTTGGGGAAAATGAGTGTGGTTGGTTGGGTTGGAGAGTCTGAGGATGGATAGGTACGACTGTAGGGTCAGAAGATGAATGTGGGAATATGAGTGGGTGCATCTATCAATATAACCAGCTAGCAACAAAGAAATGAAGAAGGAATTTGCCTAGAAAGCGATGATTAAAATGTTTTAAGGATATAAAAATCTTAGTCGATTTGTAAATCTTTCCTAAGTAAATCAGTATAAAGTTGCTTTAAGCAGATTGAGGTGGGGGAGGGTAGTAATAGTGCTAAATGAGAGTATTTGGAGATTATTTTTCAATGACTTCCACTTTATTTAAAAAACAGTGCCAAAAAACTAGACTGCTGGTCCTTTAAAAAAAAAAAAAGTTAGTATAACATGGTAAATATCCAAGCTGGGAAAATTCTGCAATTTTGTTTTCTTTAATTGCCGCTTTTCAAATACTGTCTTTTAATGTAGGCGAGAGCTTCCAAGTTTCTTCTTTATATTCACTGCTGCAAGATCCTCTTTTAGCATAATTACAGTCTCTGTGTTCCTCCTATGTAGTAATACAGCTGTTTTTCTCAAATAAAAAGAGGATATTTGCCAGCTCAATAACTTCTGAGATTATCTTCCAGAGTGAGGCCCTCAAACTGAAATTCTGTCCTTTATTATTTCCTTTCAGAGAACAAAAACTGATTTAGAATAAGACCAATATATCTTACTATCACACAAGGTTGGTCTCTTTATTGAGTTCCATTTCTGTTATTTTCTTGAAGAGATATGATGCTCTTTGAATGAAGATTTAAATATCTGTACCCAGGAAAGCTCATTTTTTCCCCATTTCATGCTTAGATTAGTAATTTTAAAAAAAGAGGAAACCTAATTAACCTTATGATTTGGACACTCTTTACAAATGTTCACAGTTGATTCCTAATTATTCACATTACAGATAATTTCTTCATGCTCAAAGATTTAGTATCCCTGAAATTCAGTTCAAGGGGCCCTCTTCCAGCTAACTCTCCATCTCTGCTTCCCCATGCCACTATAAATCTGGTTTCAGATTATGTGTTTTCCTACTGCTCTTCACATGTTTTAGCATTGAAATTATTTTTTTTCAGAATTATCTGCAAGGATCTGGCTATCTGTCAAAACAGATCTTTGGCTATTTTAAAATAGCTGTAACATGGAATAATGGGGAAGGAACTTCTTTAATGAAATAAATATGATACAGATACATAAACCAGAAAGAGTTAAAACAGAGAAAGAAAATTATAGACAAATTTCAATAATGAATACAGATATAGAAACTTTAAATAAAATACTAGCTGGGAGATTACAATAACATATTACAAAGACTGAACATTGTGACCAAGTAAGATTTATTACAGGAATGCAAGATTGAATTAACATAAGGAAAACTCTTAACACAATTAATTGCATAAATAATAAAAGTAAAAAAATCTATATGATTATATCAATAGATGCAGAAAAAGTTTTTGGTAAAATACAACATTCATTCCTATGAAAAACACTTGAAAGTATTGGTATAAAGGGATTTTTTTCTTAACTTGATAAGAAGTATTTATCTAAAGTCATCAAGAAATATTGAATATATGGATATAAATATAAAATATATATTTTATTATAGATACATATATAATATAACATGTTTTAAATTAAGTACAAGTATAAAAAAGATAATGGATATAAAGTTAGAAGTCTCTTCCCAGTAATACCAGAAATAGAACGAGGCTGCCCATTGTCTCTAATATTATTTAGTATTGTTTTGGAAATCCTAGTAATGGCAGTGAGAAGAAAAAGAATTAAAATGAATTAGAATGGGCCATGATGCTTTTTGCATGATGATATACTTGGAAAATCCTAAAGATTCAACTAAAAACTTAATTGAAACAATAATTTTAGCAGAAAAGCAGGATATAAAGTAAACCCACATAAATCATCAGCTTTCCTATGTATCACCAACAAAACTCTTAAAAAGAGATAGTAAAGTATGCCCCATTTAACATAACTACAGTCAGTTTAAAATACTGGGGGTACACCTGCCAAAACAAACTCAGGAACTCTGAGCAAAATTATTTTTAAAATTGTACAAATAAAATCAGATATAAATAAATGAAGAAATACTAATAGTTTATGGGTAGCTAGGGTCAATATAATAAAAATGTCAACTTTACCTTATTCAGTGCTATCTCAATCAAAAACCAAATTACTAAGTTAGAAAAACTTATTACAAAATTCATTTGGAAAAACAAAAAGTCATGAATATTAAGTTCTAACTAATGAAAAAATGTAAAGGGCAGAGATTTAGCAAAACCAGATCTTAAACTATATTATAAAACATTATCAAACTTTTTGGTACTGGCTAAGAAATAGAAAGGTAGATCAGTGGAACACAGCAACAAAACATATAGCAGCAAAATGGCAATCTTGTGTTTGACAAGTGTTAAGTTTTAGAGATAAGAATTCATTATTTGGTAAAAAAATTTTTTTTAGAAAAACTGGAAATTAATCTGGCAGAAATTGGGCATAGACCAATATCTTATATCATTTCCCATGATAAGGTCAAAATGAATATAAGTTCAAAATATAAAGGGAGATATTACAAGAAAATTGGAAAAACATGGAACATATTATTTATCAGAGTTAAGTATAGGTGAGCAATATATGAATAAACAAGAAAGATCATTGTGAGGTATAAAAGGAATAATTTCAATTATATTAAATTAAAAAGAGTTTGTACAAAAATATTTATAGCAGCTCTTTTCTGGGACAAAAGAAGTGAAATTTGTTTTTTTTTTTTTTTTTTTTTAATAATTTTTTTTTTTTTATTTAATAGCCTTTAATTTACAGGATATATACATGGGTAACTTTACAGCATTAACAATTGCCAAACCTCTTGTTCCAATTTTTCACCAAAAGAAGTGAAATTTGAAGGGATGCCCATCACTGAGGGAATGACTAAACAAATTGTAGTATATGATTATGATGGAATATTATTGGGCTATTAAAAAATTATGAGTAGGATGCTCTCAGAAAGAACTGGAAAGACTTGCATGAGCTGATGCAAAGTGAAATGCACTATGTACAAAATAACAACAATATTGTAAGATGATCCACAACGATTGACTAAGCTATTCTCAATAATACAATGATCCAAAGCAACTCTGAAGGATTTATGATAAAAAATGTTATCCATATCCAGAGAAAGAACTGATAGTGTCTGAAAACAGATTGACACATACTTTTAGAACTTTATTTTTCTTGAGGATTGTTTTGTGGGTTTATGATTTCTTTTACAACATGACTATTGTAGAAATATTTTGTGTGACTACATATGTATAACCTATATCAAATTGCTTGCATTTTCTATGGGGGTATATTGGAAAGGGAGGAAGGAAGAAAATCTGGAACTCAAAATTGTAAAAACAAATTCTAAAAATTTTTTTTACTTATAAGTGGAAAAAATGAAATACTAAATAAATGAATAAAAACTTAAAAGAAGTTTTGTACAAATAAACCAATGTAGCCAAAGTCAGAAAAAAGTAGAAAATTAGAGGGAAATGTTATAAACAGTTTCTCCAATAGAAGTCTCATATCTCAAATCCATAAAAAATGTTGTTAAATCTATAAGAATGTTAGTCATTCCCCAATTAATAAATGGTCAAATAATATGAATGGTTTTCCAATGAAGAAACTAAAACAATTTGTAGAAATATGAAATATACTCAAAATTATTACTGATCAGAGAAATACAAATTAAAATAACTTTAAAATGTCATTTTATGCCTATCAAATAGTCTAAAATGATTCAAATGGCAAACATTGGAGGGAATATAAAAAAATTGGGATTCTAATTCACTGTTGGTGGAATTGTAAACTATCCAATCATTTTGAAGAGCAATCTGGAATTATACCCAAAAAGTCAATAAATTGCCTTTAACCTTTAACCCAGTAATAGTATTTCTATGCCTATTTCCAAAAATATTTAGGAAAAAGGGAAAGAACTTATATATTCCAAAACATTTTATAGCAGCTCTCTTTGTGGTCGCAAAGAAGTGCTAATTATGGAATGCCTGTCAATTAGGGAATGGTTGATCAAATTGCTATATAGGATTATATTGGAAAGCCACTATACTATAAGAAATGATGAGCTTGATGATCTTAGAAAAACATGGGAAGACTTGCAAGAAATAATGAAGAGCAAAATAAGAACCAAGAGAATGTTGTATATAGTGACAATAACATTATTTTAAGAACAACTTTGAGTGATTAAGCAATATTAACTACTATAAATACTCAAATTAATTACAAAGAACTTCTGAAGAAAGATGCTACTAACTTCCAGAGAAAGAACTGATAAAGAGAAGTATGCATAATATGATTTTACACACACACATACCCACCCACACACACACACACAAAGGCATATTTGGAGCTAATGGTTACCATCTATAGGGCCGACTGGAAAGGGAGAAGGAAAATATAAAAAGTTTATAACAGAATAAAATAAAATTTAGAAGGAACATAGAAAGCATCTTTGAAAACAATATGTAGTACTTATATAATTTTTTTAAGAATAAGCATTTGAAATGTAACTTCATAGTTTTATAATCAAACCTCTTTTTGGAACCATGGAGTCAGAATCTTCAAAGACGGCAGGAATTCAGGAAAACAATTCAGGAATGAAATGGAAATATTGAAATATGTAGGAAGGAGGGGAAATGACTTAGCAACCTGTAGGTGACAAGGGCGAGGATTTAGACAGATGGAATGAACTCTAAGGAAGTCTTTTCCTGGCCTTGAGAGTCAGGGGCTTATGAATGAGAATGATCAACTATTCTTAGAGATTGCCAAGAGATTCTGATATCTTCAAGAGAAAATTAGATTTCAGTGGGTTCCAATGGGAAGGAAGAGATTCGCCTCTTCACTTCATCCTCCATATATCTGCCATAAGTGATTTTCCTAAGGACCAAGTCTGATTATATAACTTCTCTCCTCAATGAACTCTTTTAGTAGCTGGCTATTTCTTCTAGTAAAAAAAAATATAAGATCTATTTTTTGGCATTGAAATCCTTCACAATCCTCCCCCAATTTATCTTTCTACCTTTTTTATATATTACTTCCTTCCATTCATACTAAAATCCAGTCAAATTGGTCTTCTTTATGTTTCTGAAACAGGACACTCCATTGTCTACCACCATGTCTAAAATTCACTACCCTAATCACCTCCATGCTTCAGAATCTTTACTTTGCTTCAAAACTTAATTACTGAGACTACCATGTACTTCAGCATAGTCCTGGGCAATTAGGAATTCTTCTTTATTGACCAGAGGCCAATACCTTGCTTCAGTGTAATACCTGGGAAATACAGAAACAACTCACCTGGCCTCAGCACATGCTAGATACCACCACTAGAATCCCAGATCAATATCAGATAAGCTGACAGACTTCTATAACCTCCAGCAGTACCAGTCATATCCCATTCCAACCCCTCAGTCAGTATCTCAGTGTCCTTCATGAATTTCAGGGCAACATCAGTATAGCACCAGGTAAACAGCCATCGTCTCTAGTGACTGGCACAAGAAGCCTGAGCAGCAATCCTTCCACCTAGGGATCAGAGTTCAAATTTAAAAGAAAATGAAAAGAAGAGACAGACAGATAGACAGCTAGAAAGACAAAGAGAGAAACAGAGCAGAGACACACAGAGAGAGCAAGAGAGAGAGAATAAAAGAGAAGAAGCAGGAGGAATGAGAGAAGGAAGAAAAGAAGGAAGGAGATGAGGGGAAGAGAAGAAAGTGGAGCAGGAGGAGGAGGAGGGAAAAAAACAAAACAAAGCAAAAAGAATCTGACTATAGAAAGTTATTTACCAAGACAGGGAAGACCAAGATACAAACCAAAAAGAGGGGAAAAATAAAGAAGAGGACAACAAAATACTTATAGGTCTACAATATCTTCTAAGAAATTATCAAGGAAAACTGCCACGAGGTCCTGGAACCAGAGAGAAAAAGAGGAATTGAAAGAATTTACCAGTCACCTCAGGAAAGGGATTAAAAAACAAAACAAAACAAAACAAAAAACTCCAAGGAACATTTTAAGGAATTCTAGTGAGTAAGGAATCTTAAGTAAGTATCAGCCATGTCTTTTATGTAACTTCATTTTGCTGAGAACATGAGAATATGATAGAAGGCATTCTTTCTTGTGCATTAATCAGTGAGTATCCTTTATTGCAGCCTGTGTTTACCCTAGAAATCTGGTCAGTTTCTTGAAAAAACACAGTCCTCCTAAAGGAATGAACATTAAATTTAGAAGGCAGCTCTAGAGAAATTATTTAGTGGGAATTTATTAGGAAATAACCATGTGGGGTGGAGCCAAAAATGGCAGAGAGTAGACAAGTCTATCTGAGCTCTTTTTGGTACCCCTCAGATCAACACCAGATCAAACCTCTGTATTGGGTTTAGACTGAGTGAACCCACAAATATTTGGAGTGCAACAAACTTTAAGCAGAAGATATTTTGAAAGAACTTCAGAAAAAGTCAGTTTCAATCAGGCACACAGAGGGTAGGGAGAAGGAGGCAGCTGAGAGAAAGCACAGTGCAGGAACCCAGGGTGGTGTGGCTTTTATGTACCAGGGAATCTATCTGGAAGCTCTAAGCCAAAATACAGCAGTGCCAGCTACTCTGTCTTGGTCCACAAGCCAGTGAACCCATAGATTAGCTATGAGACATACAACACAAATACATAAGGTTAAAAAGTAAGCCTCTGAACTCCAGAATAAGGTGGGACTTGTCACATCCACTCAGCACCAGAAGGAAGTCAGCAGCACCAGCCCACGGCAGCCTACAGCCACTATCCCCTGTAAAGAAAGCTTGGGACAATCTCCCCTGTGCCCTAAGAGCAGACCTCAACCTTTAAAAAATGAGCAAAAAAGCAAAAAG
The DNA here is from genome assembly GCF_902635505.1 of Sarcophilus harrisii. NCBI lineage: Eukaryota > Metazoa > Chordata > Mammalia > Dasyuromorphia > Dasyuridae > Sarcophilus > Sarcophilus harrisii. The sequence continues at coordinate 246,490,682 of NC_045426.1, forward strand.
AACTCTGACTATAGATAGCTTTTATGGAGACAGAAAACAGACCTCAAACTCTGAGGATACTAAAGGCAAATTGTCTCCAGATGAAGTCCCAAAGAATGATATGAGTTAGTCTCCATTTCACAAGGCTCTCTTGGAAAAAATCAAAAAGGATCTTAAAAGAGAGTTAGAAGAAAAATGGGGAAAGGATTTGTGAGAGAATTTGGAAAATAAAACACAGAAATTATCTGAAGAAAATTCCCTTAAAAATGGATTTAGTGAAATGGAAAAAGCATATGACTCCTTACAAAATAGATTTCAAAAAGAAACCAACTTGTTGAAAAACAGAATTTGTGAAATGGGAAAAAAAAGCCAATGTACAAAACATTAAAGTTCACTTTGGCCAAATGCAAAAGGAGATAAAAAAGCTAACTGAAGAAAATAATTCACTAAAAATTATAATTGAATAAATAGCAGTGAATGACTCAATGAAACTTCAAGAATCAAACAAACAAGCCCCCCCCCCAAAAAAAAAATGGAAAAAAAATCAAAGAAAATGTAAAATACCTCATTGGAAAAACAGATCCAGGAAAGACAATCCAAGAATTATTGGACTACCTGAAAACCATGACAAAAAAAGAGCCTAGACATCATGTTTCAGGAAATCATCAAGGAAAACTGCCCTGTTGTCCTAAAACCAGAGAGCAAAATACCTATTGAAAGAATTCACTGATCATCTCCTGAAAGAATTTCATTTCTTTCTGATTAAAAGACCAGAGTCTGAACAGAAAATTTGATCTTTAGATACAGAACTCAAGAGAAGTGTAAAAAGGTAAAAAAGAAAGAAAAAAAATAACTTTCTTTTAAAAGTTTAAAAAGTTTACATCCTATATGGGAAGATGATATGTTTAACTCTTGGGATCTATATCTTTATTATGAGTATACTTAGAGGGGGAAGTTATAATTTGATTTTATTGTGATGATATAAAAAAGAAACTAGAATGGAAAGAGGATCATACTGGAAGAAGAGGAAAATGGAAGTAAAATGGGATAAATTACATCTCATGAAGAAGCAAAAAATACCTATTACAATTGAGGGAAAGAAGAAGGAATGAATGAGCATTGTGTGAATATTACTCTCATCAATTTTGGCTCAAAGAGAGAATATCAGACATATTTAGCTTCATAGAGAAACTTATTTCATCCTGTAGGGAAATAGGAGGAGAAAGGGGAAAGGGGGAGGCTAATAGAAAGAAGAACAGAAGTAGAAGAAAAAAGGTATAAGAAAGGGAGAAGGGCTGTAAGAGGAGAGGGCTGTTGGAGGGAGGTGGTGGTCAGAAGCAAAATATTAGGGAGGAGGGAAAGGGTGAAAGGAAAAAAAGAAAAATATAATTTGGGGGGAAAGATGGCAGGAAATACAGAGTTAGTAATTTTAACTGTGAAAGTGAATGGAATGAACTCTCCTATAAAAGAGAAGGGGATAGCAGATTGGATTAAAAGACAGAATACTACAATATGATATTTACAAGAAACACATTTAAAGCAGAGTGATACATACAGAGTAAAGGTAAAAGGTTGGAGCAAAATCTATTATGCTTCAGCTGAAGTTAAAAAAAAAAAAGTAGGGATAGCAATTGTGATCTTAGATCAACTCAAAGCAAAAATACATCTAATTTAAGAGATAAGGAAGGAAACTACATCTCTCTAAAGGGTACCATAGATAATGAAGTAATATCAATAATAAACATGTATATGTACCAAGTGGTATAGCATCCAGATTCCTAGAGGAAATATTAAGAGAGCTGCAAGAAGAATTAGATATCAAAACTATACTAGTGGGGGATCTTAATCTTGCTCTCTCAGAACTAGATAAATCGAATCACAAAATAAATAAGAAAGAAGTTAAGTAGGGAAATAGAATTCTCAACAGTACATGGAACCTATACAAAAATTCGCCATGTATTAGGGCTTTAAAACTTCACAATTAAATGCAGAAAGGCAGAAATCATAAACACATTTTTTCAGATCATGATGTGATAAAAATTACATGTAATAAAAGGCCAGGGGAAAATAGACCAAAAAGTAATTGGAAAATAAATAATCTAATCTTAATGAGTGGATGAAAAAACGAATCATAGGCACAATCAAAAATTTCATCAAAGAGAATGATAATAATGAAATATTATCATTATGATAGTAATGAAAACCAAAATTTATGGGATGCCACCAAATCAGTTCTTAGGGGAAGTTTTATATCTCTAGTTGCTTACTTGCATAAAATAGAGAAAGAGAATATCAATGAATTGGACATACAACTAAAAAAGTTAGAAAGTGAACAAATTAAAACCTCCCACTTAAATACCAAATTTGAAATTTCGAAAATAAACAGAAAGATTAATAAAATTGAAAGTAAGAAAACTATTGAATTAACAAAACTGAGTTGGTTTTATGAAAAAAAAAACCCAAAGTAAATAAACCTTTAGTTAATTTGATTAGAAAAAGGAAAGGAGAAAATAAAATTGTCAGTATCAAAAATGAAAAGATAAAACTTTCAATCAGTGAAGAGGGAATTAGAGCAACAATTAGAAGCTATTTTGCCAAACTATATGTCAATAAATCTAATAATCTAAGTGAAATGGATGAATACTTACAAAAATATAGCTTGCCTAGATTAACCAACAAGGAAATAAATTATTTAAATAGTTCCATTTTAGAAAAAGAAATCAAACAAGTTATTAATCAGTTTCCTAAGAAAAAAATCTCCAGGGCCAGATGGATTTGCATGTGAATTCTACCAAACATTTAAAGAACAATTAATTCCAATACTATGCAAAGTATTTTTAAAAATAGGAAAGAAGGAGTCCTACCAAATTCCTTTTATAACACAAATATGGTACTGATATCTAAACTAAGTAGGGTGAAAACAAAGAAAGAAATTATAGACCAATTTCCCTAATGAATATTGATGCAAGATTTTTAAATAAAATATTAGCAAAGAGATTACAGTAAGCTATCTCCTTTGACCAAGTAGGATTTACACAAAGAATGTAGGGCTGGTTCAATATTAGGAAAATTATTAGCATAATTGACTGTATCAATAACCAAGCTAACAAATATCATGTGATTATATCAATAGATGCAGAAAAAGCATTTGACAAAATCCAACACCTATTCCTATTAAAAACACTAGAGAATATAGGAATAAATGGAGTTTTCTTTAAAATGATCAATAGAATCTATTTAAAACCATCACCAAGAATCACATGTAATGGGGATAAACTAGAACCATTCCCAGTAAGATCAGGGATGAAACAAGGCTGCCCAGTATCGCCATTAATATATTATCAACTGCTTTGGTAATAAGAGAAGAAATAAATTAAAGGAATTAGAGTAGGTGATGAAGAAGCCATATTATCACTCTTTGCAGATGATATGAAGAGAGAATCCTAGAGAATCACTAAAAAAAACACTAGAACTTTAACAAATAAATCTACATAAATATCTTACCAATAAAGTTCAGTAGCAAGAATACAAAGAGAAATTCCATTTAAAATAACTGTAGATAATATAAAATATTTGGGAGTCTACCTTCCAAGGCAAAGTCAGAAACTATATGAACACAATTACAAAACACTTTCCACACAAATAAAGTCAGATCTAATCAATTGGAAAACTATCAAGTATTCATGGGTAGGTCATAAAATGACATAAAATATCATAAAATTCTACCTAAATTAATCTACTTTTTCAGTGCCATACCAATCAAACTCCCAAGAAATTATTTTACAGAGCTAGAAAAAATAACAATAAAGTTCATCTGAAAGAAAAAAGGTCAAGAATTTCAAGGGAATCAATGAAAAAATGCAAATGAAGGTGGACTAGCTGTACTGGAACTAAAACTATATTATAAAGCAGCAGTCATCAAAGCCATTTGGTACTGGCTAAGAAATAGAGAAGCCAATCAGTGGAACAGGTTAAGTTCACAGACACAATAGTCAATGAGTATAGTAACCTAATGTTTGACAAATCCAATGATTCCAGCTTTTGGGATAAAAACTCACTATTTGATAAAACTTGCTGGAAAAATTGGAAATTAATATGGCACTTACTAGGCATTGACCAACACCTAACACCCTATAACAAGATTAGATTGAAATGGGTTCATGATTTAAACATTAAAAAGTGATATTATAAATAAATTAGAAGAAGAAAAGATAGTTTGCCTTTTAGTTTTGTGGAGAAGAAAGAAATTTTTGGCCAAAATAAGAACTAAAATACATTATTGAATATAAAATGAATAATTTTGATTATATTAAAGTTAAAAAGTTTTTGTACAAACAAAACCAATACAGACAAAATTAGAAAGGAAACAATTAACTGGAAAAAAAAATGTACATTCAAGGGTTCTGATAAAGGCCTTGTTTCTAAAATATATAGAAAATTGACTCAAATTTATAATTCAAGCCATTCTTTAATTGATAAATGGTCAAAGGATATGAACAGATAATTTTCAGATGAAGAAACTGAAACCATTTCTAACCATATGAAAGGGTGCTTGAAATCACTATTGATCAAAGAAATGCAAATTAAGACAACTTTGAGGTACTGCTACAAACAGCTCAGATTTACTAAAATGACAGGAAATGATAATGATGAATATTGGAGGGGATGTGGGAAAAGTGGGACACTAATACATTGCTGGTGGAGTTTTGAACTGATTCAACCATTCTAAAGAGCAATTTAAACACATGCCCAAAGAGCTATCAAACTGTGCATTGCCTTTGATCCAGCAGTGTCTCTACTAGAGTTGTATCCCAAAGAAATCATAAAGGAGGGAAAGGGACCCACATGTGCAAAAATGTTTGTGGCAGCCCTTTTTGTAGCGACTAGAAACTGGAAAGTGAGTGGATGCCCATCAGATGGAGAATGGCTGAATAAATTTTGGTACATGGATGTCATAGAACATTACTGTTTTATAAGAAATGATCAGCAGGATGATCTCAGAGAGGCCTGGAGAGACTTACATGAACTGATGCTGAATGAAGTGAGCAGGACCAGGAGATCATTGTGCACAGCAACAACAAGATTATGTGATGATCAGTTATGATGGACTTGGCTCTTTTCAACAATGAGATGATTCAGGCCAATTCCAATAGTCTTGTGATGAAGAGAGTCATCTGCACCCAGAGAGAGAACTGAAAGGACTGAGTATGGATCACAACATAGTAATTTTTACTTTTTTTATTGTTGTTTGCTTGCATTTTGTTTTCTTTCTCATTTTCTCCTTTTTGATCTGATTTCTCTTGTGCAGCATGATAATTGTGGAAATATATATGGAAGAATTGAACATGTTTAACATATATTAGATTACTTGCCATTTAGGAAAAGGGGTGAGGGGAAGGGAAGGAAAAATTTTGGAATACAAGGTTTTGCAAGGGTGAATGTTGAAAATTATCTATGCATATGTTTTGAAAATAAAAACTTTAAATAACAAAAAGAAATAGCCATGCGCTGTATGCTATAGACACTGTTTGGAGAGATGTGGAAAATTGACTAGAATATAAGAAAAATTTAAATCTCTAGTTAGATAAATGTTTCAGAAAACAGTTGTAAACTGCTTATGAGGAGACAGAAAGAGAAAATAGGAAAGAGTGCATAGAGCTAAATCTTCTTTAATCCATGGAGGAGTACTTAGTAATGGATTAACAGAATTAATCCTGGAAGAAAAAACAAACTGAAAAGTAAAGAATAGTTACAGATACTGTTGGGTTACTATGTTATTTCACAGGAGAACTCACCATCTTTTATATTAGGTACTTGGTGAGGAAAACTGTGATCCTTTCATGGGAAGAATCCCCACTCAACAAATGAGTGTCCTTTTATATACAAGTTAAAATATGCTTATGATAGGATACAATAGTAACAGTATACTGAGGCAGGTCACCATGGTAATTGTTGGAAAATCTTTTGAGGCCAGCCTATTATGTGGTATGTATATTGACAGTATATTCTTCAGAGACTACAGTTCTTTTTAATATTTGTAAAGTTTTTGATGTAGAAAATGCCAATGATACCTTTGTAAAATTCCCAACTACCTCCCACAGCATCTTTGTTGCTTCCTGCAAACATACTCAGATCACCCTTGTCCTTAAAAAACTCTGATATGATCTGACCATCCCCAGTAGTTATTTTGCCATCTTTCTCCTCCCTTTTCAACTAAAGTCCTGGAGAAAGCTGTTTATACATAATACCTGCATTCCTTCTCCTCTTAATCATTTCTAAACTCTCAACAATCTGGCTTTTGATATAATAATGGTTAATATTTATCAAGGACTTATTATGTATCAGGTACATTATTATTATCTCATTTGGTCTTCACAACAATTCTAAAGATGGTCCTTCATCACCATCTCCTTTTGGATACTTTCTCCTCTCTGAATTTGGGCTTTACTGACCCTGTTTTCTTCTGGTTTTCTTACCTGTTTGGCTTATTTCTCAGTCTCCTTTGCTGACTTTTTATACATGTCATGTCTACTATGTAGGTTTTCTGCCAAAGCTCTGCCCTAGAGCTCTCTTCTTTTTTTCCTTTAGACTAGTTTACTTAGTGATATCAATAGCTCATATGGATTAAATTATCATCTCTATGTAATTTATAGGTCAATATATTCAGCCTTAATCTCTCTCCTGATCTACTGTCCCATATAACCAACTGTCTTTTATCTCAAACTCATCATGCTCACAGCAAAACTCATTTATCTTTCCCTCAAAATCCTCCCTCTTTTGTGCTTCCCTATTTCTCTCAAGGATCCTTCCTAGGTATACAGGCTTGACAATTTCAGTATCATTCTCAAATTCTCGTTCTCATTTACCTCACATATCGAGTCTTTGACTATTGAATAATTAGAGTCCTATGAATTTAGTGGGAAGGACATCTCATACTTGGAATATGTGTGGAGTGGAGCCCAGAGTTGTTAAGGAGTTTGTGTCGATAGTAAAATAGATGTCTAAATATATTCAGACAAAGAGAACATTTTAATCATGTCATCATTAATTAGATCAATACTGCTTTTTCAAGATACAATAACAAGTAGCAAGATGAGACTCAGTACCTAGACTTTGTGTCACCCAAGCAGGATATGCTAACAACTAGAAGGCAAAGAAAAACAATTAATGACAGGAAATGTTCTCAGGACATGTCATTCTATTATATAATATATAATAAAAATCAAAACTATCTGGCATGAGCTAAGAAATAAAAATATAGGTCAATGGAATAGAGTAGACAAATAAACATAAAAATCTTGTATTTGACAAGTGTAAAGACTTAAGATTTTGGCATAAGAACTCATTATTTGGTAAAAAAAATAGTTGGGAAAACTAGAGATTAGTATAGTAGAAACAGAATAAATATAGAGCAATATCTTACATAATTTACTAAGATAAAGTCAACATGGATACATGACCTAAATATAAAGAAAGATTTCACAATTAGAAAAACATCAAACATATTACTTATCAAATTTATGAATAGGTGAATAAGTTTATGAATAAACAAGATATAGAGGGCAAATTTAGATATAAAATGGATAATTTCAATTACATTAAATTAGAAAGGGTTTGTACAAATAAAACAAATATAGTCAAGATTAAAAGGAAAGTAGAAAAGTGTGGGGGGGAAATTTATAGGCAGTTTATTAGATTAAAGTTTCAAAACTTTGTCAAATATGTAAGAATATGAATTATTACCCAAACTAATAAATGGTCAAAAGATCATTTATCAAAACAGGCAGTTTTGAATAAATCAAAACAATTTATAGTCATATAAAAATGCTCTAATCATTATTGATGGGGCAGCTACATGGCACAGTGGATAGAGCCCCAGCCCTGGCATAAGGAAGAATGGAGTTTAAATCTGCCTCAGCACTTAACACTTCCTAATTATGTGACCCTGGGCAAGTCACTTAACTCCAATTGTCTCAGCAAAAAAAAAAAAAAAAAAAAAAAAAAAAAATCATTATTGATTAGGGAAACGCAGATTAAAATAACCTTGAAATATCATTTTATACCTACCAGAGTACCTAAAATGAAAAAGGGGAGAGTGACTGATAATATTTATGGGAGCCAAGAAATATAATCTAGCCCAGCATAGCCACTCTCTGAGGAGAGCCAGCTTCTGGACACAACTTCCTGCTTTTCTTCCTCCTTCCTTGTTAAAAAAGTTGGGGGAAGACATATTGGAGATGTTTATTCTTGCCTCCTTACCAGGTAGGGCCATGTGTATATAAATAATCTACATTGGTAAAACACAAACACCACATACTCTTATGCAAGGGTGACAGAGCATTAGGGGAATGGACTGACACACCTTTTTGAGTTGCAATAGCAATATTTATTTAATTATGGTTTCAGGAATGCAAAGAAAAGTGGGATGGTAGTTGAGGTAATGAGAGAGATACAAACACTGTGGAAAGGCAGTCAATAAGAAAATGACTGGAGAATAAAGTGAAGTATGACTGGAGCCTACTTAGATATGTAGTTAGACTATGAGAGACCCTCATCAATTGGGACAGCAGGATTCCAAGGAAGAAATTCTGAACATAAAAGACTTAAATGCTCCAGATCATAGTTCCTGATATTAATAGTACATACAGCAAGAAAATGGATGAAAAGTAAAGAGAATCATACCTGAAGACTATTTAAATGTAATAGGCTTATATGAGCCATTCGCCAATCAAGATAGTATGTTTCAGAAAGAAGTTCCAGACCTCAGAAGATTAAGTCATCTAGGCATGGTGTCTGATTTGAGCAGCAAAGGCAGCCAGAAAGGAGACCGCATGGAATAAAGCATAATTAGAGCTTGCAGACCATGTGATCCATGCAACAATTAGGAGGCTGATACTCCCAGGTGGAAGTTCTGGATATGAAAGACTTCCAAGACATGGTATCTAGACTGAAAAGAAAAAAAAAATGGCATCAGTAGATTTGCTTGATACATAGTTACCTCAGATTTTTACTGCAATGTCTGCAAAGTACAATAAAGCAAAGCACAAGACACGCCTACGTCAATGTCATCTTGGAATGTTTCAGAGTAGTTCCACATTGAAAGAATGGTAATGAGAAATCAGTTGCATTTGCCTATAGAGCATTGATTGTCAGCAAAACTTGACATCTCATTCACAAGTTGGAACTCTTGGCTCTATAATAAAATAGTAATTTTGAAATTCAAAGATTATATGTATAGAAATAAATTCCAAGAGAATGAATTCCAAGAGAATATTATTTGATCACTCTCAAGATGCCTGCCAAACACAGATAACAGAATCAACTATAACTTCTGTGTACATCATTAGCCAAGAAACAGTTTGGATGCATATACTTTACACTAAAAACCCAAGGACACTGAAGTTATGATGAAACTGAAGGAAAGTAGGAAGGCTATTTGTGATACCCAGGGAATTGGGATACAACTAAATGAAACAGAAAAGAGCTTGGGGCTTCCACTAGAAAGCATGCCATTAGTTTTCATTAGGTAACTGTTGAAGGACAGAAATGCCCAAGAAGTAGTAGTAAAAGCAAAATAGTAAGAGGTTGACCTTTGAGAACACAAATTTTGGATTGTTTATTATGTTTTGGATTATTATAATTTTAGGAGTATAGACTCATGGAGCTTCCGATTGCTGAGTTGGGGGAGTAGCTACAGAAAAAACATCCATGTTTTGACCAACTAGATATAAACTCCTTGGGGTTAGAAATTATTTTTAACTTTGTATCCCCAGTGCCTAATACTTTAATAGGTACTTCTTAAATGCTTGCTTGCTTGATTAATTGGCCTAAGAAGTTATAGAGCTCAGTAGAAAGGGAGAAGAGGAGGATAGGGTCTGGGGCAGGTTAATCTGAGCTAGTAGAAATAAGAGCACAGGGAAAATTAACAGTGGGAGGAATTTTTGCCTAATCAGAAAGCATTTCTGATTCATCAAAATTAAAAAATCTCAATAGGAATTCTTAGCCTTAGTGCATATGTAATAAAAACCATGTAAAGAGAAGCTAAATCATCTCCAAGGTTCTAATAAAATGATGTGTCCTTGCGGATCCTGTCTATGACAAGGATACTAGATTTCTCAGATTGCAAAAGGAGGCAGCAGAGTGGATTATTTGTTTCTCAAGAAATATATCACTGATAAGGGCCTCATTTCTCAAGTAAATAGAAAATGGAGTCAAATTTATGAGTACAAACCATTCCCCAATTTGAAAAAATGGTCAAAGGTTATGAACAGGCACTTTTTAGATGAAGAAATCAAAGCTATTGATAGTCATATGAAAAATATGCTCTAAATCAAAAATACAAATTAAAAGAAATTTGAGGTACCACCTCACACCTATCAGATTGGTTAACATAACAGAAAAGAAAAAATCACACAGGTTAAAGGAGATGTAATCTCCCTGAAACTGTTAACAAAAATGATTTTTGTATACCTTTTGATTCAACAATACCACTTTTTTTCTCTCAGTTCTAGGTAGACTAAGGAAGAAATATGAGGCAATCTCTGCCACTAAAGATTTTACATGTATAAGGAGAAGTCACTAAGCCAGTGTAGACTCTCAGCTGTTTTATGTATTTCAGGGTTATTTTGAATAGAATTTATTTTTCTATATCTTTTTGATGAGTGTTGTTGATGAAGTCCTTTGGGTATATTTGTTTTATATCAGACTATTTTATTGGTGATTAATTATTTCAATTAAATTTTAGTTGAATCTTCAGAGTTCTCAAAGTAAAACATTATATCATCTGCAAAGGGGGGTCATTTTGTTTCTTTCTCTTTTTTTAGTTTATGCTTATTTCTTTATTTTCTATTGACTTGTTGCAATTTTTCTAGAAAATATGAAATAATTATGGTGGTGATGATTCTGATTGTTTTGAAAATATGTATAGCAATTCTCTACTGCAAAAATGCTAGCTTTTTGATTTTGACAACTATTTAAAAGTATTATTTAATATTTAACTTATTAAGGAAAGAATTGTTTATTCTCATGCCATTTAATGTTTTTTTTTAATATAAGAAGTTGATGCATTTTGTAGAAAACTTTTCCTGCATCTACTGTGAAAATCATATATTTTTCTTTTGTTATGATGTGGTCTTTTATGTTCCTAGTTTTCTTAATATTGAACCAACTCTGCATTATTTGTATAATATCAACCTAGTCAATGTATGATTTTTAAAATATGCCATTATATTCTCTTTGCTAATATTTTATTGAATATATTTGTGGCATTATTAATTAGACATATTGATAAAAAATTTTCTTTCTTTATCTCTTCTGGGGTTTGGATAATAGGGTTATACTTCTCTCATTGAAGAAATTTGATAGAATGCCCTTTTTCTCTATTTTTGCAAGCAATCTGTATAATATTGAGTTAATGTTTTTTGAATCTGATAGAATTTGTTTGAAGATCCATCTGAGCCTAGGATTTATTTTCTTTGAGAGTTAGTTTATGGCTTGTTCAATTTCTTTTTTTTTTTTTTTTTCTGATGTAGTTATTTATTTTTTCTATTTCTTGTTTTGTTAATATGCACATTTTATATTTTTGTAAATATTTATCCATTTCATTTAATCAGATTCATTGTTCAATTAGGCAAAATAGTTTCTCCAAAAAATATTGTCAAAATATATTATTAAGTTTAATTGCCACTCCACAGACACTGTTAGTTCAAAATAAAATTATTTGCTAAGATAGCATAGTAAACAGTAGCTGTACAACATTCTCCCCATAAACCCAGGGTGTACTCTGCCTCAAACACAGAGAGTATTAGTAGGGAAAGTAGTCATACATTTAGAATATTCTGATTGTATGGCACACATATAGGAAGCACATGTGGTCCCAGCAATTCATGCCTTCACTGTTGCAAGGGCCCGATGTTCTTTCCCTCTCCTGTACTCTCATGCTTCTCCACACCAGGTGCAAAATCCCTCTTGAATAAAGTCAGCTCTCTTCTGTGCTACCAGAGGTCATATCCCTGAAAGCTGCTTCCTGCCTCCTACTCTCCATATCTCCCTATAGAATATGTCCTGTTTCCTGATGTTTTTTGGTTTGTTTGTTTGTTTTAGTTTCCAAGTATGTGGCTATTTTCCGAAGAAAACTTCATACTTTATAAAAAAAGCAAGCAGGCACAAGCATCTCTGTGCACTCCATTTAACACTTTGTTACCTGTCTCTTCTATGATTTCATTCAGGAGAAGAATGGCAGAAAAAAGACTGTTTTCCCTATGCTTTCCCTATAGTTAAATATTTATTGGCCCTAGCAAATCAGCTCAGGTGCTTTGTGCAAATTCATTAATAGTCCCAATTTTTGATTGCTCTCTAGTTTCCAGAGGAAACTCAACCTTTATTCTTTCAAATGCCTTCCCCAGTGTCTTGCACTAAAGAGTTTCAATAAGGTCCATAGGGTTTTGTTCTTAAATAATCTAGAAATTAAGTCTTATCAAGGTCCATAGGACGTGGTTCTTAAATAATCTAGAAATTACCATTCTTCCAGAAAGGTCTGAGTCTATCTCAGCTGGTAGGTGTAAGAAGGTGTACACACACTACCAAATACATGCTGGAGAAGTGTGTTGGTACAGAAGCCAGAGCATGCTTTTAATAACCAAACTCCTCTCGTGTACCACCCAGTCTCTTCCCAGTCCTTTCCAATTGTTTAATATTCTGCTAACATATGTTCCCCTTCCCTTGTTATGCATCTCATGTTCAAAGATGGTGTAAAATTTCTCCTCTGAGATGTGTTGGTTAATTTACAATTAATCTATTAAGCATATTCATTTTCCATTTGCCTTTGCCAGGTCATTGATCCTTACTAGTTTGAGCCAAATGGGGGGTCTATAGTAAGACTGTGGTTGAAGAGGACCCATTTCTGATCAGTTGGATCTACCTGTAAAGCAACTTTGTTAATTATTATTACAATTCTCAGAATTCTAGCTCTCTGTGGAAAACAAACTGTTTTGTTACCCCATCCTGGGATCTATCTATCCCACTATGGAAACAGGGCCTCTCTGCTGGAGGCCTCTGTGGATGGGGTCTCACTGCTGGCAGATCCCAAGGGCAGGGCTTCATTACTGGTCAACCATGGGATTGAAGCCTTGTTGATGGCCTGTGCTGGAAGTGGGACCACTAAAGGGGTCCTTGCTGGGCTGCACAGACTGTTTGCTTGCCCAGGAGGCTGCTGGCTTGTAGCAGGGCAGGACCTTACTGGTTAATTGTTTCAGACTTGAAACCTTACTGCAAGCCCTCTGCTATGAGGTTATCTGCTGATACTCTTGGAACCCACTCACCTCCCACCCAATGAGACAAACCTTTCCTGCTGTGTTGCTAAGCTACTTCACTACTCCTAGATCAATTCTGAAGTGATTTTTGAGTTCTTTGAATCTTTAAACATTTTACAGACATTGAATAAATTTTGGCCCTCTATCCCAGAGCTGGGGTGCTAAATCTCCCCCTCAAGGTCCTCAAGGGCCCCAGAAGATTTGGAAGTATCTCCCCTTTAATGCTATCAGCTCAAGCCTTCACCAGTTGTGTTTCCTCTCCACTCCACTGCTAACTAACAGTGGATTAGACACCAATTCCACTTAACTACTTTAAAATTAGCTTTTACAGAGAGATATTTATTTCAAAGATGAGCAAAAGTAAAAATGTTATACAAATACTTTTCCCCACCCTCTGAGAAGAACACTTTCTACTTTCTAACTGTCTCTGGAAGGGTGGATATATCCACCTTATCATTGATCTTACAAAATATTGTTCTTCACCAATTTATATTACAGCAGGATGAATCCTTATCTTTTTGTTGGGCTGGGTTGGGGAGGTCATTCCTTGATCCTCAGGACATCTGTTTGGCTGGGTTGGCTTCAAAACTCTGCCTAGATTTCTGGATTCCCAGGTGTATGTTTCACTATTTTGACCTTTTGAAACTTATTGGGTTGAAGTCTCCTATCCTTTTACCTAAAATGAAAGAAGAAATGTCAAGCCAGATAAAGAACTGTGGTCCATGTTGATAAGGCCGCATGTCAGCTTCAGAGGGAAAGATCCCAAGGCTTTTCTCTTTGACAGAATTGTTGCTCCCTGGATCCCAACTAGTGAAAGAGTAAAACCTTCAATGAGGATAGACAGAGGCTGACTAAGGTCCTTTGAAGATATACCCAATTCCAATTTTATAACTATAGACACTGAAAGATGCTGCTGTCTACCATGAGGCTACTGAACCAGAGCCAGTTGTAGAATGTCTCCAAGACATTCCTGGCACACATCATCACAACTCTTCAGAAAGCAGATTCTTTAGCCTTCCCTACATGTGGAAGTTTTCATATGTGTCAGTTTCCTATTACAAATGGATAAAGAATCTGAAGTTCAGAGAAGTTAAAACCATTTGCCCAGGATAAAATTAATTGTAGAGTCAGGCCTCTGATCCCCTCTTGACTCCCAGTCTAATTTTCTTTCCATCACACCATTCTGTTTGGGGGTTGCCTTGTTTCTTTGTTTCAGAATATATTGAAGATTAATATTTTTTAATTAAAGTTTTTTATTTTCAAAACATAAGTATAGATAATTTTTCAACATTAACCATTGCAAAATCTTGTGTTCAAAATTCCCCACCTTCCCCCCTCCTCCCCCAGATGGTAAGTAGTCCAATATATGTTAAACATGGTAGAAATATATATAAATTCAATATATGCATACATATTTATGCAATTATCTTGCTGCACAAGAAAAATCAAATCAAACAGAAAAAATGAGAAAGAAAATAAAATGCAAGCAAGCAACAACAAAAAAAGTGAAAATGCTATGTTGTGATCCACACTCAGTTCCCACAATATTCTCTCTGGGTGTAGATGGCTCTCTTCATCACAAGATCATTGGAACTGGCTTGAATCATCTCATTATTGAAGAGAGTCACAACCAGGAGATTAATATTTGGATACTCAAACATCCATCTTTAGCATCCATTTCAACTCTTTGATCACCATTTAATGATTAAAAATAGCTAAGTGAATTAGAGAGTAAAAGAATTGTAAAACAAAGTTCTGTATGAAGTCTGAGAGAAAATGCCATCTTCCTCGGCATTCTAACCTCCTTCCGTAAGACAAATTATTTAAAGCTTAGTCTTTAAATGTGTCTTCTCAGTGTCTTCCCAAAGCAAATGAGACAGCAATACTGAGTGGTGTATATGTACAATATGAATCAGGTATGGGACAGGCACTTATTTTCTATACATACAATCAATGCTATAACACAAAAGATGTGTACACACTGATATTAAGAAAACAACTAAATACTTACTACTTTTTTTTTTGCTACTAAATAGGTAGCAAAACAAGCAATTGTTATATTCTTTTGGGAGGTTAATGCTTGAAATCATCTAAATTATAGTTCTATTGCTTAGGCATTCTACATTTCAACTTGGTTCAGCTCTGTCTCTTCCAAAGTTCATGTCTTTTGGCAAAATGGGCTAAGCTTAGGTCTAGCCTTTAGTTTATCTTATTCAAGAATGCTAGCTAGATTAGTTCTTTATTCACCTTCCCTTTCTGTCAGGAAGCTCCAAATTCTGGTCCTCTTAAACAAAGTTGCTTTCAAACTAGAAAGGTGTGTGTGTGTGTGTGTGTATGTGTTTGTGTATATGAGAGAGAGAGAGACAGATAGATGGGGGAGGAGGGAGAGATACAGAGAGAAAGGAGAGAGAGAAAGAGAAAAGGAGAGAGACAGAAAGAGAAAGAGAGGGAGACAGAGAAAAGGAGAGGGGGACAGACAGACAGAGGGAGAGATAGACAGACGGAAACATACTCTCTGCCTGTTGCCAATTTAACACATTGAATTTCAGAAGCTGATTTCACTCATGATGAATCATAGATCTGTACTATATAGTGATACCCTCTCCTACCTGCCTAACCTCCCTCCCCCAAGAAACTTTTAATTGGTTTTGGAGCTGGAAGGACTGTGTTCATAGACAAAAAAGTAAATAAACTCTTCCTTGGTACCTTTGTATTTGTTCCTGTCTGACAGTGAGTGAGGTAAGAGCTGTTGTGAAAAAGTTGGGGAGAGGAATTTGCTTGCCTTGTTAGCAATGCATTGAAAATGCCTCTTTTTTTCTTGCTTATATATATTTTTTCTTCTGATTTTTAGGTGAATAACCAAGAAGTGTCCTGGTGACTAGGAAATAATTTCCCTTACTCTTTCTTTTCTTTTTTCATTCTAGTGTTCTTGTTTTTCCCTCCCTTTCCCTTCTACTTTTAGAATCATCAAAACATAACAAACCCATTTCTAAGTCCTCTCTTATTTAACTCTCTCTATGGTCTGAGGGAATACTTGCGTCATCTACCCTCTGAAGTAAACACTTCATCTTTGACTTCTGTGTTTGTATTTAAGTTTCAACTCAGCTCTGGTTTTTTTTTCACTTGGGATACTTGAAAGTCTTTTTTTTTTCTAGCTGAGGTAATTGTGGTTAAGTGACTTGCCCAGGGTCACACAGTTAAAACGTGTTGTGTCTGAGGCCAGATTTGAACTCAGGTCCTCCTGACTTCAGAGCTGACACTCTGTCTATTTTGTTAATGGTTTATTTCATTTTCCTATGCAAGATTATACTCAGTTTTTCTGGGCATATTATTTTTCATTATAAGACTATAATTTTGCCTTTTAGAATATTACATTCCAAGTTCTTTCCTCCTTTTGAAATTTTTGCTACAAAATCTTGTGTGATTCTGAGTAACTCCTTGCTATTTGAATCCCTTCTTGCTGGATGCTTTCAGCATTTTTTAATTGACCTGGAAAATCTTGATTTTTGTTATGATTTTTTTGGGGAGTTTTCAATTTGGGACGTGTTTTATGATGTGACCAAGGGATTCTATCTATATTTGCTTTGCCCTCTGGTTCTAATAAACTTAAGAAATTTTCTTTGATGATTTTTGGAAATATAATGTTCATGTTATAGCTTCCTTGTTTAGGTAAAGTTTTATACTTTTTGTGCTAAGTTGTTAATTCTCCTTTCAAATCTTTTCTCTAAAACAATAATTTTTTTCTGTTTCTTTCCTCTTGTGTTCTCATTTTATTTATAATATCATTTAAAAACCAGTATTTTGTTTCTTCTAGGAATTCTTTCTAAACTTCTGTTCAACTCATTGAGACTTTGCTTGTAGATATTTGTTGTCATTTTCTTCTTCAGATTTTATGTCTTGGGCTCCTCTGCATCATAATAAACTTTCAAGATTCTTTTTGTTTGTTTTGTTTTATTTTGCTTTCTTTACTTATTCTTCAGTCCTGCATCCCAAATTATGACTTGTTTCAGACCCAGGCTCTGTGGCTCCCTTCTATAGGGAGTACCTTTCTTGATCCTGTACTGTATTCTTTGGGGTCCTGGTACTGTTTTCTTCAAGGATCTTAAGGATGGTTTTGTCTGGGAATTTGTTAACTTTTCTAGTGCTAGAAGCTTTCTGATTCCAAATGAAGTTTGATCCCTGTTCTCCTCCTCTAAGCATAGAAAGCTCCTGACTTGGGCTTGGATTTGAGCAACATAAATGTGGGCTTTCTCCTGATGGAGCTCCAGTAGTTTTCTGCTGGCCTCAGTCATAGTTAGGTGACTAGAAATCTCTCCAGGTTCATAATAACAGAAATACAGATTTCCCTTGGTCTAAACTCCCTTCTCTCATTATTCACTCACAGGCTTTAGCAGCCAGATTCAAGACACTACTCTAGGGTCAGAGCCATACTAGTGCTACCTATTTCTGTTCTTGTTCCTTTCCCAGAATACAACTTTAGGCTCATCAGAATTCCCTTCTTGTCAGCCACTTGTAGGCATAAATTCCCTTTTCAATCCTCACTCTGTCCCAGCTCTAGGGTATGACTGACAAGAGTTACCAAATGGCACCTGTTCTTGCTCTCTCAGGCCTTTGTGCTTGATCTGTGACCTCCTCTTGCCTCTGAATAGCTCCAAGTTCTTTTTCAATGGCACTTTGCTGAAAGGTCCTGCCCATTTATCTTTGCTAAACCTTGTCTCAAGTGTCCACAGATTTTTGTCTAATTCTTTGTGCTAGTTTGTTCTGGAAAATTGACTGTGATTTTTTTCTTGGATTTCATGGTCAATACTTTGATGTTTTTCTAGGTGACTGTGGGGTAGTTGGTTGGGGGAAGGATAGTTGAGTTTTTCTGCTTCCTCTTTCTCTGCCATTTTGGAACGTTTTCTTATTGATCATCATTCCTTTAACCTATTAGGCTTAAATGCTCATACCATGTTACTTCTATTGAGTACACATATCTTACTGTTATGAAATCATTATAGATAACAATAACTCCTCCTTAGGGCAATTGGGACAGAATGGGAAAGTATTTATTCATTAGAGGTATTAACTATACTAAGCATTGAAACAGCTCAAGTACTAACTACACCTATGTTTATCACAAAAGCTCTACCTACATGTATTTTAACCAAGTCACTTACAATATGAGCAAATGAGGTAGTCAACTCTATTAATCAATGTCAGGGAAGACAAATATTTCTAAGTTACTTGCTAAAAATGTTTTAGTGAGCATCAAAGGAATAGGTTTTGTTTTCCAGATTACTAAACATATATTGAAGAACTGAACAATGATACATACTCTATCATTGGTTGATTCTCTAGTTGAGTGAAACCTTGGATATCTATGATTTAGAGAAAACCTTTGGTTTATTCTACAAAAGCTGCTTCCCATCAAAGTTCACCTTTTGAAAAGATGTAAAAATTTTGTAGCATTTAGTAGCCCTAATAAGAAGAGACTGTCATAATGGAATTATTTGAAATGTACTTTGTCTTTGAACAAGAACTCTAATAATCTAGGAAGGCTAATTATTTATATTTGAATACATGAGTGCCATTTATACAAGATAAATTATCTTGTATTCTCTGGTTAATATCATAAGACAAATAATAAAAATCCCTATATAGTAAATATATTTTGCATTATAGAGCATTTTCAGATCACATGAGTCTTAATTCAGCTTATGGCAGGAATATATACATACATATAGACACATATGGATATAGACATATGGAGATATATATATATATATACACATACATACATAAATTTCTGTATATATGCATATGTAGGAATTTTATTTTTTTTTTGCCCAATTGTGCATAAAATAACAATGGTTCTGGGTCCCAGAATACCACACCCCAAATGAATTAGAATTCCTATTTTTTAGATCCTTCAAGAAGCCCTCTATTGCATTTCATATTATTTTGTCATTCCAAACCTGCCATTTCTTCATGTCATTTTCTGACAACAACAACAAAAAAGCCAAACCCACTATTTCCACACCCATCTGGCTTTTCTACAGAAGAAGAAGAGAGGGAATAAATATAAATGTTACTGAGCAGAGGAAATAAAGTGGTTGAAAGAAAAAAAAACCCACAGTACCTACTTCATTTGCTCATAACACAAGTTATTTGAT
This sequence comes from Sarcophilus harrisii, assembly GCF_902635505.1. Classification (NCBI taxonomy): domain Eukaryota; kingdom Metazoa; phylum Chordata; class Mammalia; order Dasyuromorphia; family Dasyuridae; genus Sarcophilus; species Sarcophilus harrisii. The sequence continues at coordinate 246,510,126 of NC_045426.1, forward strand.
TAAAATGCATATTATGTGAGTTTTTGTAATAAACACAGACATAATAGAAATAGTAAGTAAAAGTATGAAAAAGAGTAGAATATATATAAAATTACATGGTATTTTATTTTACATATACTTAGCTTGCCTGTTTTATAAATCATAAGCTCCTCAAAGGCAGGGGCTATTTTTTTTTTAATTCCCAACCTTCTAATCCAGCATAATATCTGACACATGACAAACACTCAATAAATGCTTTTTAAATAGAAAAAATGGAGAGTAGATGAAAAGTGGGGGTGTAGGTGATTGATTGAAAGGATAGGAGATGAATGGGAGGTGGTTAAGAGAAAAGCTAGAAGATGGGTACGTGGGAGACTTATTGGGGTATTATTAGCTATAGTAGTAGTGCAGGAGAAAATTAGTTGTCACTCACAAAATCCTCATTCTAGAAATTATTAACCTTAGTTTAGCTATACAAATTGCTAGAAGAACAAGTCTGGAAAGGAATTCTTTTAAGTTAGAAACAAATCAATTGGCAGACAAGCAAGAAATTGACAATATCATTTTGAAGAACCTACTATTACATGTTCTCGATGATAATGACAAATCTAGTTAGGACCGGTGAAAATTTCTATATATAGATATATCTATATACATTTGTAGATATATCTATAGATATATAGATAGTTCAGAAAAATCTTTCTTTAAATTGGCCTTAGTGATTCCTTAATTTATTTTTTGTACAAAGTTTTATGAATATTACATGTAACACTTTAAAATATTGATTTAACATCTTAAAAATTGGATTAACCTCCCTCCTCCCCCACTGGGACTTTGAATACAATTGAATATCTTCAAATTAACTTCTTCACTAAACCTGTCTACTCCATGAGTTACTATTTGGAAAAAAGTGTTATGACTAACATCAGTGCTGCATAATGAAACACCCTTTTCAAGGTCATTGAGTTAGTCTTTAGAAATTAGTTGTTTCTTATAAAAAGGAATGAGTTTTTTTTTTTAAAGGAAAGTGAAGCAATTGATCCTGGTCTCTATGTTTATATTATCACATAATTCAATATAATTAAATAGTTGCTTACCTAAAAAACGTTAATTAAAGATAAAACATTCCACTCTTAGAGAAAAGGATGATTCAAGAGATTTCAGACCTGAACAGTTGTGATCACATAGCATATTGAAAGTCTAGAGCTCCCTTCTCTGAGATCCTTGAAGAACATAGAACTTACTAAATAGAGAAAGCAATATAGGACTTCAGATAATACACATCCTGACCAAACAAGGTTCCAATATTACTCTGAGAAGTGGGACAAACCTAGCTCTATCACAAAGTCCCAATTAAAGAAGTAAGATTGGAAAGAATGAATAAATAAAAAATAGCAAAAATAAAGAACTATGTAGGAAGAGACTTCTGGAAAGATGGCAGAGTAGATCAGAAAATTCCAAGCTCTCCAGATTTCCTCTAAACAAACAAGTCAAAATTGTGCCAAAACTGTGTATATCAAATTATGTGAATGTAAAGCAGCAAAAATAAACAAGAGTTGAGGTAGAACAATGGTTCTCCTGAGACCATCAGAGAAGATAAAGGTCTGAGTAAAGTGTAAACATCTCCAGGCTAGCTCAGCTGAAACAGCAAGCAGTGAGCCCTGGATAGCTGGGTGGGGAGGTTAGCTTCAGCCTCAGCCACGGGGATTTTCACTTCCTAGAGAGTGTGGTGAGTCAAGTTTCTAAACAGGGGGAAATTGGGAGAATCTCTGCTCATAAGTTATGACAGACCCAGCTATGTTACTGAAACATGGTCCTGGGTGAGAAGGAATCAGCATATGCTGTAATGAGTGCAGAAGCAGTAGGATGGGAACATTACTGGTTAGGGGCTCTCATAGGAGTGCTAAATTCTTGGTTTTGTTTCCAGGCCATTAGGGAAAACAGAAGGTTATTGTCACTGGAAGTTATTGTCTCAGGGAGCAAGAGCATTTCCAGCATAGTATGCTGGGTGGGGGGACAAGAGAAGGAGTGGAGGGAAAAGGAGTGTGGAGATCAGCTGACACAAAGTTCAAAATATAACAGAAAGACTTGAGAACAGAGGCACGAAGCCTATACCCCATAAAATGGAAACAGTGCATTAAAAATTTGAACTCAACAATGGCAGGAATGCAGATGCTTTCAGGAAATGTTATAAAAATAATAGATACTACAATCATAAAGATCAGGAGTAAAATTTATCATGTGAACAAAATAGGGATAGTAATCACAATCTCAGACAATAAACTATGTCAGCCACATTAATCAATATTGTTTTAGACTACTGAAAATAAGATTGGGATATTACTGTGGTGTAGGAAATGATGAGCTGGAAAATTTAGAAAATTATGGAATGCCTTAGATTTATGAAATAAGAAGCTAACCATCTTTAGAAAAACAGAGGACAAGTAAAAATAAGCATAATACAGTTTTAGATATATGCAAGTGAAAATGAACATATGTTTTATATATGCATATGAATGTTTATGTATATATATGTGAATGATTATAGACATCTATCTACAGGTATGTATATATGTATATACACATATATACATATACATACATACATATATGAATATGCCCACTTAATTGTAGCCTTCTGGGGATGGGAAAGAAGGAGAAAAAATGAAGTAAAAAGTACATAGCAGAGAAAAAAAAGAAAACCTTCAAAAAAAGCAAAAAAAAAAAAAAAAGATGAACAGTTCTGAACACACTATATACTATTATATAGACTTTCTTGAAATGGCAAGTAATTGCTTTTTATTATGAATCCTTTCTTATGTTCTGCTGTGTAAATGGCAACAATAAAGAGCTATAATTAAGCCAGGAGTACAAAAGAAAGAAAGAAACCTAGAAAACAGAATAATTATAATATCTACAAGCAAAATTTTCTAGCAATAAAATTTACTAGAATTCTTGGATGAAATGAAACAGGAGCTTAAAAATGATAAAATAAAATGAGAGATGTAGGAAACAGATTTGGAAGCTCAATTAATAACCTAGTAAAAGATATGCAAAATCTTACCCAAATAACAAATCCCTTGATGAGTGGACTAAATTAATTAATGACTCCATAAGGCAATAATACATATTGAAACAAAGTTAAAAGTTTGAAAAAAAAAGAATACAATACAAGGCATCAACTACATGTGATGAGAAGATTATAGACATACTACCATCTGATCTAATAGAGATAATATTCAAATGCAAGTTTCAATATAGAAGAGTACTTCAAAGGGACTGCCTCATGTAGATTGAGGAGAGGGAAATTCTATGAAGAATTTTTTATACTGTTTCTATTTTTATACTTATTTGTAACTATGAAAATATAATTGATTTTAATCAATAAATATCTGTGTGATACTTAAATTTTATTTTTAATATTTGTGTGTTGTAAAATGATAATGCATTCTTAATTTTATTTGAATATAAATTTGATTAAAAAGGAATGCAATAAGATCTTCCAAATTAAATCAACATAAAATTAAAACTTCAGTACAATGGTGGGTATAGGGGAAGACAGTGAAAAGTATATTGTAAGATATGGTTTAGGAGTAAGAAATAATTTAGATCAAACAGTTATAAACAATACAAAAGATGCAATGTTACATGTTATGAGTATTTTCTTTCATAAGAGAGTAAAAATACAATTTGTACAATTTTACAAAAAATACAATTTGATTTTAATCAAATAGATGGAAAGAAACTGGTTATAAATGTGAACTTATTTCTGACTCAGCAATCTGTATATAATCAACTTGTTAGAAAATTAGGATAAAAGAAATGTCAAAATAAAGGAAAGAATAGGGTATGTAGGTGGTACAATGAATAGACTGCTGAGCCTGTAGTCAACTCCTCTTCCTGAGTTCAAATTGATCTCAGACAATTACTGGCTGTGTGACCTTGGGCAAATCATTAACCATGTTTGCCTAATTTCCCTCACCTATAAAATAAGCTGGAGAAGTAAATAGCAAACTACTCTAGTATTTTTATCAAGAACACTTTAAAAGTTCTTTAAAAGAGATTACAAAGAATTGGATTTAGCTGAAAAATGACAAAACAACAACAAAAAAGAATAAAAATGAGAGCATGTTATGAAATTAAAACTGCTCCAATGTGACTAAGACAATCTCTTGACCCTCTGCAACTGAAAAAGAATAAAATACAAATTGACAGACTAGTTATTACTTTTCTGAGACATTTAACTAATATTTTATTAATTAAAACAACGAAACCAGAAATGCCTAGAAATTCCTCACTAGCAAACACAATTTCTGTAAATGGAGAGGCAAGGTAGCCAAGAGCAACACTGACTTAGACTACAAATTCATTTGTCAAATTTTATTAAGATAATTTGTAGAAATGTGCAATATTGTCTCATAAAACAGTGAGAATGGATGTAAGAAAAATAAATTTTATAAAAAGCCTAATAAGATCATCTCTAGATCATTTAAGAATCAAGCATATAGAAGGAAAACAAACAAATGAAAACTGGAAAAGATATGTTAAGAAGTTTGTTATAAATTCTTTCCTCCCAAGGGATAATAGAGCCAATGCATATGAACTCCATATCACAGGAGTAAAAATATATCATGTATATTCTATATATACACAATTATATACACAGATACTGTTGTTACAACATGGCAATTACTACATGCCAGGTATTGCAGTAAGCACTAGAGATACAAAAACAGTCCCTGACCTCAAGGAATTTGCATTCTAATGGAGGAAATAGCCTCTCTCTCTCTCTCTCTCTCTCTCTCTCTCTCTCTCTCTCTCTCTCATTCTCTCTCTCTCTCTCTCTCTCTCTTTCTCTCTCTCTCTTTGTCTCTCTGTCTCTTTCTCTATCTCTGTCTCCCTCTGTCTCTGTCTTTGTCTCTGTCTCTTTCTGTCTCTATCTCTCTCTCTCTTCCCCTCTCTCTCTTTCTCTCTGTCTCTCTGTCTCTCCCCCCTCTGTCTCTTTGTCTCTCTCTCTCTCTCTCTGTTTCTCTGTCTCTCTCTCTCTCTCTCTCTCTCTCTCTCTCTGTCTCTCTGTCACTCTCTCTCTTTCTCTCTCTCTCTGTCTCTTTCTCTATCTCTGTCTCTCTCTCTGTCTCTGTCTTTGTCTCTGTCTCTCTCTGTCTCTGTCTCTCTCTCTTCCTTTCTCTCTCTTTCTCTCTGTCTCTCTGTCTCTCCCCCTCTCTCTTTTTCTTTCTCTCTCTCATTTGTTCTTCTCTCTCTCTCTTTTCCCTCTGTCTCTTTTCTCTCTGTGTCTCTTCTCTCTCTCTGTCTCTCTCTCCCCCTTTCTTTCTCTCTCTCTCTTTCTGTCTCTGTCTCTCTGTCTTTGTCTTTGTCTTTCTCTCTCTGTGTCTCTCTCTCCTTCTCTCCCTCCCTCCCTCTATCCCTTTCTTTCTCTCCTTTCCTCTCCCTCCTTCCATCCCTCCCTCTCTCCTTCTCTCCCTGTTTCTCTCTATCTCTGTGTCTTTGTCTCTGTCTCTGTCTTTTTCTCTCTCTTTTTCCCTTTACGCAGTATAGATTGAAGGTAATCTGAGAGGGGAAGGATATGGCAGCTGTGGAGGGGGGTGGAGTAGAAGCAAGAAAGGGCTTTTGTAGAGGTGAGATATTTGCTGAGTCTTGAAGGAAACCAGGAAAACTAAGATGGAGGTGAGGAAGCAGGCACATGGAACAGTGCAATAACCTGGGGACAAAAGATGGAGTGTTGTGTCTAAGGAGCAGCATGTAGGCCAATAAAATTGGATATTAGAGAATGTGAAGAATAGCACAATGTCAAAAGGCTGAAAAAATAGAAAGGAAAGAGATTATAAAGGGGCTTTGAATACCAGTGTTATGGGCCAGAACTCTGAACTTGAAACAAGGATGCTTACAAGGTACTAAGTGGAATTGATGAGACAATGGTTATCTAGTTTAGGATGGTTCAGTATGATTGATTTAATCTTGCAACAAATAACAGTTTCCTAGAGATATAATGATTGGTTTATACTCAGTGAAGAGCATTTAAGCAGGGACTGAGCCACTGAAGACAAGCTCACTAGAAGCTCTTGAAGCCAAGGAGACAGAAATTCATTTCACCTTCATTCAGGCTCCTGGTGGCTGGCCTGGCCTCCTGCACTTGCCCCACTGAGACCAAGGCCTGTCTGAAAGGCTCTCCAGAAAGCTGCCCAGGCCCAGGAAGGATTTGGACTTTTACCCCTGGCTGTTTTTGTGGTGATTACTGAACTGAAAGAAAGGCTGCTTCCAGAGACCCCAAGAAAACCGAACCAGAGAACACTACAAAACAGATGCATTTATATTTGCTCCTGAAAGTTTCAGGAAGCCGCTGGAGTTCATGAGTTGAAGGTAATATGGTCAGACCCATGCTTTAGAAAAATCATAATGGTGGGGCAACTCAATGGTGCAGTGGATAGAGTAGTGGCCTGGGAGTCAGGGAGACTTGAGTTCAAATATGACTTTAGCAATTGTAGTCAATTGCTCTCTCCCTCCACCCACCTTGCAAAAGAAATTCTTGTTGACATCTGAATAAAGAATGAAATAGAATGGAAATATTCCTGAGTCAGGAGAACAGTTAGAAAACCATAGTCTAGGTGAGTGGTGACAAAAATTTGAATTTGCCATGGTCATGAAATTGGAGAAATGATTTGTGTAAGATATGTTGTAAAAGCAGAAACAAAAATATTTGAGAAGTTGGATATGTGGAATGACCAAAAGTGGGAAGTTGAGATTGACACTAAAGTTGTAAGTCTGAATGTATGACCCTAATAGATAAGTTTGGAAAAAGGAGAAAGTTTGAGGAAAAAGAATGAATTCTGTCTTTATGAGTTTGAATGCTTATAGGACATCTAGTTCAAGATGTCCAAAACACAGATGTAAATCTAGAACTCGTGAGAAAAAATAGAACTGGATATAAGGATTCAGAGAGATGATTGTGGAACCTAACAGAGGTGATGATGTTACCAAATGAGATGGTGTAAATCAGTCAATCACAAACCATTTATTAAGCAACTACTATGTGCCAGGCATCTTGCTGATTGTTTCTTATAGAACAACAATATTCCATAGCATTCATATACCAAAACTTATTCAGACATTCTTCAACTGATGGGTATCCATTTCCAGTTTCTTGACACTACAAGGACTGCTACAAACATTTTTGCACATGTGGATTCTTTTCCCTTTTTTATGATTCTCTTTGAGATGGACACCCAGTAGAAAAACTGCTGGATCAAAAGGTATACATAGTTTGATGGCCTTTTGGGCATAGTTCCAAATTGCTCTCCAGTATGGTAGAATCAGTTCACAACTTCACCAATAATGTATTAGAGTCTCAGTTTTCCCACATCCCCTCCAACTTTTATCATATTTCCCTGTCATCTTAGCCAATCAATCTGAGAGGTTTGTAGTAGTACCTCAGTTGTCTTAATTTGCATTTCTCTGATCAATAATGATTTAGAGCATTTTTTTCATGACTAGAAATGGTCTCAATTTCTTCATTTGAAAATTGTTCATATCCTTTCACCATTTGTCAGTTGGAGAAGGGCTTGTATTCTTATAAATTTGAGTCAATTTTCTATATATTTTAGAAATGAGGCCTTTATCACAATCCTTCGATGTAAAAATTTTTTCCTAGTTTACTACTTTCCTTCTAATCTTGTCTGGATTTTTTTTGTACAAATCTTCTTTAATTTAATATAATTTTGCATTTCATAATGTTCTCTAATTTTTCTTTGGTCACAAATTCCTTCCTTCTCCACAAATCTGAGAGGTAGATTATCCTTTGTTCTTTGCATTTGCTTATAGTATCACTCTAAGTATCTGTCTAAGTCATGAACTCATTTCAATCTTATCTTGGTAAAGGGTGTTAGATGTTGGTCAATGCCCAATTTGTGCCATATTGTTTTCCAATTTTCCCAGCAATTTTTGTCAAGTTGTGAGTTTTTATCCCAGAAGCTGGGATCTTTGGGGTCATCGAACACTAGATTACTATAGTCATTGATTATTGTGTCTTGTAAAGCTAACTTATTCCATGGATCAACTGCTCTATTTCTTGGCCAATATCAAATGGTTTTGTTGACTGCTGCTTTATAATATAGTTTTAGGTCTAGTATACCTAGGCCATTTTCATTTTTTTTCATTGATTCCAATAGGAGATAATTAAGAGGAATTAAGAGAGTTCTCATCAAGGAAACGAATTGAGGGCCTAGAAAAAGTGAGATTTTAATTGGGACTTAAAGGAAAGTAGAGAGATCAGTAATCAGAGAGGAAGGAGAACAGAGAATGTTGAAGGCTTGGGGGACACCCAGAGAAAATATCATGTTTTATTTGTGGAATAGTCAAGAGACATTGTCACAGGATTAAAGAGTCCATGTTGACAGGTATGAAGACTGAAGAGGTATGAGAGAGGGTAAATTATAAGGGTTTTGCATGACAAACAAAGCGCTTTGTATTGAGGTAATAGGAAGCCACTGAAATTTATTGAATAGAGAGTAATGATGTGATCTGGGAGGACAGATTGAAGTGGGGAGGAACTCGAGGCTGGGAAAGTCATCAGCAGGCTATTGCAATAAATCAGCCATTAAGTAATGAGAGTCGGGACTAGAATGGTAATTCCCATCAGAGGATAAAAATAGACATATATACAAGAATATTGCAAAGGTGAAAATGACAGAACTTGAAAACAATTTGGATATGGAGGGTGAAAGATAAGAAATTCAGAATGATTCCCTGATTGTGAGACTGAGGGACCTAGAGGATGATGTTGTTCTCTATAGTGATAGAGAAAATAGAAAGCTAGAAAGGATTTAAGGGAAAAAATAATGAGTTCAATTTTGGATGTCTACTGGATGGATATCCATTTTGAGATGTCTAAAAGGCAATTAGAGATGAAAGATTAAAGGTCAGCAGAGAGTTTGGGTCAGGATAGGTATATTTAATTAATAGCATGGTAATAAAATCCATGGGAGCTGATGAGATCCCAAGTAAGTAGCATGGAGGGAGAAGAGAAGAGATCCCAGGAGAGAATCCTGAAGGACACCTACAGTTGAAGGGCAAGACCTAGAATAGTATCCAGCAAAAGATACAGAGTAATAATCAGGTAGGAAGGAGAAAAACCAGGAGAGAGTGATGTCCTGAAAACCTAGTGAGATAAAAGTAGCAAGAAGTTGTGATCAATGGCATCAAAGGCTGTGAAGAAGTCAAGGTAAATGACTACTGAGAAAACGCAATTGGTTTGGAAACTAACATTAGGAGTAATTTTGGAGACAGCAATTTTGGAATGATAATGTTGAAAACTGGATTAACAAGAATAACAAGAGGGTAAGAAGAAAGTGAAGGCAGGAATTTTCAAGCTACAAAGGAAAGGAGAGATATAAGATTAAAATGAATGGGGATGGAAAGATTTTTTTCAAGATAGGAGAGACATGGCATGTTAGGAAATGAGCCAGATGACAGGGACAAATTAAAAACAAGTGAAAGAATGGGAATAATAAAGGGAGTGATCTGTTGGATGATAAAGAATGGAATGGAAATGCTTAATACGTAGAGAAACCTAGCTTTGGCAATGAATAAGGCCACTTAATCAGGGTTGTAGTGGACCAGTTAGAACAGGAATATGATTTTTCTCTCTTCATTCATCAGCAAGTGTATAGAAGCAAAAGCAATGAATTGTGCAAGTGACCTAAGATGGAAAGGGAAGACCTAGTGCAGAGCCTTAGCCATTTACTGAGCAAGACAAGGATGAGACACTGGGAATCATCTTTTGTAGTCATGGAAATAAAATTTACTTATTCACTCTAAAATACAACCATTCATTCTTTCTCAATCACCTTGTATTCTCTGGTCAAATCACCCAAGGGTCAGCTTAACCGCTGTGCCGGAATTGGATGCAAACACTGATGTCCAAACCTCCCCAGCTAAGGAATAGGTCTTGAAGAGGGGGAAGGCAATCTAAGTAGGCATTCTGATTCTTATAAAGTCTTGTGTCATTCACTCAAAAAATTGAGTAACTATAACTCTATTTAAAGTCTGAAAGGAATTGTGTGAGAAGTGAAATAGACTATTTTCAGGATTGCCTCTGGCAAATATCAGATATAGCTGTGCCTCCTCAATTTGGCACCAAGTGCAGATCATTCAGTTTCAAAATATGCTGCAAAAATAAGCTTTAAACTTTTTTGGTTTTGAGTCATCCCCATTGTTTGCTCTCCTCATCCCAGTTACCCAGACCCTCTTTTAGGAGATGTTGCTACATGAATGGCCTGTTTTTTCTATCATTAATTTTTTCTTTTCTCTCAATTCTACTACTGAAATTAAATCATTGAAGAGTTATCTACAAAAGACTGGCTTATTTTTCAGGTTCTTTGGGGAACCATTAGATTTGGGGACTTCATCACTCTTATTTAATTCTTGCTGTTTAGTCATTTGTTCTTTCTAATAAAAACCAATCAGTTTTGACTAATATAATATGATAGAAATACTAGAGGCAGCATGGTAATTGTAGTGGACAGGGACTGGCCTTTGAGAAATAACATAGCTGTGACCATGGGGCAAATTAACTTTTCAGGGCTTTAAGCAACTAAGACTATAAATTTAGAGATGGTGAAAACCTGAATTTGTAAAAGAAATTCCACATCTGGAGCTCTCTATACTAATAAAAGTAGGGTATCTCTAGTAGAGTGGGATGGGGGGAAGAGATCATAAACCTTTAGAAAAAAGTTTTTGCATTTGAAAAAGCACTAGAAATTCCTCTAAGCAAGGAAGGTCCATAACAGTGTTACTGATTAAAAATAGCATAATAATGAAGGGTTCCAAGACAGTCATGGTTCTGGTCAGGTTTCTGTGCCCTATTTCTTACTAATTGACTTTTTTTCCCTAGGAGTTTAAAAATAAATTCCCAGTCCTGAGGCTAGGAGATAGAAAGGAAATTACAAATCATCAAGTCTAATACCCTCATTTTACAGGGAAGAAAACTGAGATCAAAAGAGTCACTTTAATGACTGTCCTATATCACTACAAATCACAATAGTTTTTGACCCCTTGTTGCAGGATGATTTAAAATGAAGGACTGGAAGGAAACCTTTGTTGTTGTTTTCAAATCGAAAGAGTTTTTGAATATTCAGTTTTTTTGAATATTCTAGTTTTTGTCTATCATTTTTCCATAATGATTTGATCCTATTTTAACTTAGATATTTTGTTACGTATTTTGTAAAAAATCATCTGCTGTCCAGAGGACTGAGTTTTATACAGGTGACTTTTATTGTCAGAATTTTATGGTTAAAAAAGGGAGACCACCTTTTTGACTCAAAATACTTGACAACATTCATTTTTATAAAACATTTCAAGCAAGTATAAATATATTTTTGGTGAAGAGGAGCTTGGGTCCTTTTATCACTAGAATAGGATCTTTGACTCTACCATGTCAACTTACATACTTTGTTGATAGCTCTCTCATTCTCTTACTCTATCTCTCTTCCTCACATATGTGCGCACGCACACACACACACACACACACACACACACATACACATACACACTTATAAATTGATAGTTTGCCTTTAGAGATTCTGAAAGGACACAGGACATTTTAAAAGGCAGCCCTTTTAGTACAAAGCCAAAATATAATAGTTCAAAGCTCATCTGATCACTCTTCCTGGAATCTCAGAACCAATTGTCTTAGATTTATATAATATACTACATTGGTTCCTAAATTCACAATAGCCCATTTTACTATAATAATATTACTAAATAATGTCACAATAATCACAATATAAGTAAGGATGGGGTTGATCAAATCAATTAATCACAACATCCTACTTAAAGTAACAACCTTAACTAGATAAGAATACTTTTATTCAATCAAATGCATTTGACTAGGTAGAAGAAATCTTGAAAACCTATAAAATGGAATAATGCTCTACAAGAATGCTCTTTGTATTAGTCAAAGAGACTTGGCCATGCCTCATTTCCAATTGAGAATTGACTCAAAATTATAAGAAATCAAGCCATTCTCCAATTGATAAATGGTCAAAGGATATAAATAGATATTTTTCAGATGATGAAATTGAAACCATTTGAAAAGGTGTTCCAAATCATTATTGATTAGAGAAATGCAAATTAAGACAACTTTGAGATACCACTACACACCTGTCAGATTAGCTAAGACGATAGGAAAAGATAGTGACGAATGTTGGAGGGGATGAGAGGAAACTGGGACACTGATGCATTGCTGGTGGAGTTGTAAATGGACCATTCTGGAGAGCAATTTGGAACTATGCTCAAAAAGTTGTCAAACTGTGCATACCCTTTGATCCAGTAGTGCTACTACTGGGTTTTTTTCCCAAAGAGATCTTGAAGAAGGGAAAGAGACCTGTATATGCACGAATGTTTGTGGCAGCGCTTTTTGTAGTGACTAGAAACGGGAAATTGAATGGATGCCTATCAATTAGAGAAGAGCTGGGTAAATTGTGGTATATGAATGTTATGGAATATTATTGTTCTATAAGAAATGACCAACAGGATGAATACAGAGAGACTTGGAGAGACTTACATGAACTGATGCTAAGTGAAATGAGCAGAACCAAGAGATCATTATACACTTCAACAATACTATATGAGGATCAATTCTGATGGAAATAATTATCTTCAACAATAAGAGGATCCAAATCAGTTCCAACTGATCAGTAATGAACAGAACCCAGCTACACCCAGTGAAAAAAGAGTGTGGACCACAACATAGCATTTACACTCTATTATTATTTGCTTGCACTTTTGTTTTTCTTCCCAGGTTTTAACTTTCGTTCTAAATCTGATTTTTCTTGTGTAGCAAGATACTCCTCCTATTTGCCCCAGGTTCTCAGGGGCCATTGAGGAGAAAAACTCTAGGGACCCAGGGTATATAATGAATTCAGAGAGTTAGCCTCAGAACCTATGCCATATTAATATATGTTAATAGTTGTAATGTTCTTTAATAAAAATTGGGGTTTTTCCATTACATTGAATTCCCAATCCCTATATTTATGCACACCTGCATTTTTGATTTCCTTCACAAGCTAATTGTATAATATTTCAGAGTCTGATTCTTTTTGTACAGCAAAATAACGTTTTGGTCATGTATACTTATTGTGTATCTAATTTATATTTTAATATATTTAACATCTACTGGTCATCCTGCCATCTAGGGGAGGGGGTGGGGGGGTAAGAGGTGAGAAATTGAAACAAGAGGTTTGGCAATTGTTAATGCTGTAAAGTTACCCATGTATATATCCTGTAAATAAAAGGCTATTAAATAAAAAAAAAACATATAAAAAAAATAAAAATAAATAAAAATTGGGGTTTTTAAATTATGAATTAAACAGTAATAAATACTTTAAGAAAAGAATGACAGGAAAGAAAATCAGAAGTAATAAGAAACTGAAAGTCTATCACAGTGATTTGGGCTTCAAATATATAAATAGACAGATGTATTTTTGTCTGCATCGAGAGAGAGAGTATTTTTGTCTGCATCGAGAGAGAGAGAGAGAGAGAGAGAGAGAGAGAGAGAGAGAGAGATTGAAAGATATGTTAATATATAATGGATATTTAGTGGGAGAAAAAAGGCAGCCTTGGAAAGGTAAATTATATAGGTGATTTAGGTCAATTTGGTCTTGTGAAGAAGACCAGAGATAAAATTGGGAAAGAAGAAAGTATCCAGAAGAAGGTGATCAACAAAGTCAAATGCTGCAAAGAAATAAAAGAGAATCAGGACTGAGAAAAGGTAATAATTTGGGGAACTGAGAGATCATTGTTCATTTTGGAGAGGGCAGTTTCGATTGAATAAGGAGGTTGGAAGCTAAATAGCAAAGAGAATAATAGAAAGAGACCTTTCATCATATGTCATCATAATAGAGATCATATTATGTAATCCCTAATTTTACAGATGGGGAAACTAAAGTTCAGAGAAGGTGAGGAAGAGAAATGATTTATTGGACCCCTATTTTATTCTAATCAATATTGAATCAGTTCAATGTGATTCTATAGGGATAGTGATTGTTAGCAATTGTTAATAATATACTTATTTGTTAATATACATTTAGTCAGCTTAATCGACTTACATTAGTACGAGAATAATATGTATTTTGCATTATATAGAAATAATATCGGAATAATTTGCACCATTTTGTTTTTCCTCTTCCGAGTATCTGGGTATGAGGCTCCATAAAAGTAAAGTCATATGGACCAGGGGACATCTCAGATCATGAGGATGATTTGAAGTTTCCTTCCTTAAAGGAGCCCAATCCATTTAATAAATAATAATGTTTCAGAGCTCTGCCTTAGTAGTTTTTCTTTTTTTTTCTTTTTTTATTATATATTTTATATATTATATATTTTTTATTATAGCTTTTTATTTACAAGCTATATGCATGGGTAATTTTTCAGCATTGACAATTGCAAAACCTTTGTTCCAATTTTTTTCCTCTGTCCCTCCACCCCCTCCCCCAGATGGCAGGTTGACCAATACATGTTAAATATGTTAAAGCATAAGTTAAATACAATATATCTATATATGTCCATACAGTTATTTTGCTGTACAAAAATAATAGGACTTTGAAATAGTGTACAATTAACCTGTGAAGGAAATCAAAAATGCAGGCGGACAAAAATAGAGGGATTGGGAATTCTATGTAGTGGTTCATAGTCATCAAAGTTCTTTCATTGGGTATAGCTGGTTCAATTCATTACTGCTCTATTGGAGCTGATTTGGTTCATCTCATTTTGAAGAGAGCCACGTCCATCACAATTGATCATCATATAGTATTGCTGTTGAAGTGTATAATGATCTCCTGGTCCTGCTCATTTCACTTAGCATCAGTTCATGTAAGTCTCTCCAGGCCTCTGTGAAATCATCCTGCTGGTCATTTCTTACAGAACAATAATATTCCATGATATTCATATACCACAATTTATTCAGCTGTTCTCCAATTGATGGGCATCCACTCAGTTTCCAGTTTCTGGCCACTTAGTGGTTTTTCTTGAAAATGGTATAATTTTGGACCTCACATAAGTGATCTGCCCAAAGTGATACAAGCAATCTAAGGATAAATCATCTTTGACTTCTTTGGCCATCGATTGTGAAATTCTGTTCTACTACTTTGGTACTGGGTACCAAAACTTCATTCCCCGAGTTTCAGATCTTGTTGTCTCCTTCACTTTACCTGGGCCTCTTTGTTCTGATTTCTACAGAAGCTTCATGACTTCCTGCTTCACTGATACCCAATACATTCTACAAGTTGGATATTTCAACCATTTCAGTCTTTGATGAAAAAGTCACCTGAGCTTTAGGTCTTGTGGTCTAAACCTCAAGACCTTTACACAGTGTAATCTCCAGACTAATAACCTGTTCTTAAATTTTCAACTTAAACTTCTAAGAAGGTCTTCCCACAAATACAACATTTGTAAAATTAAGCAGCTGATGAGTCATTGACCCTAAACACCTTTTGGGATACATGATAAATTATATAATTTTTACCATGATAAATAAAAAGAATTTTTGACATTAAAATATCAATTCTTACCTATTTCTGCACCTACTATTTATTTCCCATTTACAATAATAGCACAGAGTAATTTTAACATACTTGGATTCAGATCAAGAGACATGAGTTCCAAGTCCAGCTCATTTAGGCACTGGTTCTTCATTTTATCATTGAGTAAACTGAGCCCCCACTTTAAAAATCTGGGAAAATATGCCTACAAGCTCATTGATAATGATTTTCTGCCATCAAACATGATTTATAATGGTACAAAGAAACATTTTATTAAAAGGAAGAAAAATAAATAGAACTAAAAAAAATAAAAGGGAAACTCAATAGAGATCATAAGATACACATTAATCCCAAAGATAATTATAAATTCCTCAAATCATTTGTAATATAAAGCAGAACCTTTATAAATCTAGTATTTTTGTCTCAACTTTCACTCTCATAGATATTCATCTCCTTCTAATTTCTTTCTTGTTTATTTTGTGCTTACATTTATTTAGTTCTAAGGGAGGAAAATTAAAGTTCTCCTTAGAATAGTTTTACGGCCTATTTCCTCCTGTAAGTCATTTAATTTTTCCTTTAAAAATTCAGATGCTATACTATCAGTGCATATATGTCTAGTATTGATATTACTTGGAGAATTTTTTCCCCAAGGTGTAATTTCCTTTCTTGAATTTTTAAATTATATATATATTTGCTTTTGTTACTATTCCTGTTTGTTTGTTTGTTTGTTTTTTTGCTTCAGCTGAATTGTAATAGATTCTGCTCTAGTCTTTTAACTTTACCCTGTGTGTCTCTCTGCTGTAGGTATCGTTTTTTGTAAACAACATATTGTAGAATTATGTTATTAATTAATTTTATCTGCTTCCATTGTCATCAAAGAGATTATGTAATTCACATTGACAATTATAATATGCTAACTGTGTATTTCCCTCTATCCTATTTTTCCCATTCATATTTTTCTTTCTCTTTCACTCTGTTCCCCCTCACGAGGATTTTGCTTCTGACCACAGCCTCTCTCAATCTTCTCTCCTTTTTATCAGTCTTTCTATCCTGTCCTTTTCTTATTCCTTTTCCCTCCTCATTCTTTATAGATTTCTATAGATATCTATTCTATATAATTCTATGTTCTATATTTTTATATCCAACTGAATGTGTGTGTTCTTCCTTCTTTGAGCCAAACCTGATAAGAATGAGGTTCAAACAATGCTCCTCTCTTTCCTCCAAATGTAATAAAACTGTCTTGTCTCTTCATGTGATATAATTTACCTCATTCTGTTTCTCCCTTTCCTCTCCTAGTGCAATCCTTTCTCACCCTTAATATTTTTAAAAATATTATTTCCTCAAAGCCAACTTGATATCCATACTCTCTGTCTATATATACTCCTAACTATTCCAAGAGACATAGTTCTTAAGAGTTACAAATATCATCTTCCCATGTAGGAAGATAAATAATCTAACCTTGTTGAACAACTTTTTTTTTCTTTCCTGTTTATCTTTTTATGCTTCTCTTGAGTCTTGTTTTAAAAATAAAATTTTCTATTTAACTCTGGTTTTTTCATTAGGATTGTTTGAAAGTCACCTATTTCATTGAAAACCTATTTTTCCCTGGAAATACTATACTCAGTTTTGTTGATTGGTTGATTCTTTCATAGTTGCACTCCAAGCTCCTTTGCCTTCTGGAATATTATATTCCAAGTCTTCAGAATCCTTAAGGTAAAAGCTGCTAAATCCTGTGTGAGCCTGTCTGACTTCTCAAGTTTGGAATTGTTTCTTTCTGGCTGCTTGCAATATTTTCTTCTTGACCAGAGATTCTGGAATTTGGCTATAATATTTCTGGAAGTTTTCATTTGGGAATTTTTTTCAAGAGATGACAAATGGATACTTTTAATTACTATATTACACTCTGATTCTACCATATCATGGCAGTTTCCTTTGGTAATATATTGAAAGATGCTGTCCAGGTTCTCCTACTCCTACTCCTCTTCCTTCTCCTCCTCTTCCTCCTCCTCCTCCTCTTCTTTAATGGCTTTCAAGTAGTCCAACAATTCTTAATTTATCTGTATTGGATCTAGTTTTCCAAGTCAGTTATTTTTCCAATGTGATATTTTACATTTTCTTCTAATTTTTATTTTTTTGTTTTTGTTTGGTCGATTCTTGATGTCTCCTAGGGTTAGGGTTTTACTTGTCCAATTTTAATTTTTAAACAATTATTTTTATCAGTGAATTTTTGTACCTCTTTTTCCATTTGGCTGATTGTACTTTTTAGGGAGGTATTTTCTTCAGTGAATTTTTGAATACCTTTTTTTCCATTTTTTTTTTTTTTTTTTTGTGTGTGTGTGATTCCTTTATTGAGTTGTTGGCTCTTTTTTCATGATTCTCTTCCATCTGTCTCATTTTCTTTTTGAGTTTTTCTTCTACCTTTCTTATTTTATTTTAAAAATCATTTTAGAGCTCTTTTAGGAAGATTTTTTTTGGGCCTAAGACTAACTCATATTTTTCTTTGAGGATTCTCATGCATTTGACATTGTTGTCTGCTTTTGAGTTTGTGTTTTGATCTTCTCTGTTGCCAATAGTAGCTTTCTATATTTAAGGCTTTTTTGTTTTGTTTTTTACTCATTTTCCAGTCTATTTTGTGATTTAAGTTGAGCTCTGCTTCTGGGATACAGGAAGCACTGTCCTAACCTTTTTGTGAGGATACTGGTAGTGTGCTCACTGTCTTGCTATAGTGGGGTCTCCAGGGTTGGTGGTCTATGGGGGCCTGGTATTTGATCTGTACTAGGACTAAGAGTTTCCCTGTAGTTTTTCCAGACACCACTTGTTTTGAGCTCTGCTCTCTTTTATACAACTAAAACAGATTTTTCCTGTAATCCTTCTAAGTTTTTTGGGAGATAGAAAATTGTTTCACTCTATTTTTGTATAGGCTCTGTTGATCCAGAATTCACTTTGAGGTTTGATTTAAAACTATTTCAAGGGAAATTAGGGAGAGCTAAATTAGATTACTGCCCTTTCTCCACCATCTTGATCCCACCTCCCTTTTGTTGTGGTTCATTTTGTCCTGGTTCATTTGATATTTTATTGACTTGATTTTCTGCTCTCTTTTTCAATCAGATTATTTAACAGTATATTAATGTTGTTTACATATCAAAAGAATTGGCTTTTAGTTTTATTCTTTCTACGATTTTAAAAAATATCCAGTTTACTTATTTCTCCTCCAATTTCCTTTTGTGCTTATTTTAGGTTTATTTGCCAGCTAATTTTTTTAAGCAATACTCAGTTCTTATAGATTATCTTTTTCTATTTCATGAATGTATGGCTTTAGAGATTTATGAATATATATGTGTATATGTGCATATACACACACATACACATATATATTATATATACATTTAATTCATGCATGTTTTTAGGAACATATACTGTGTGTGTGTGTGTGTGTGTGTGTGTGTGTGTATGGGCATGTATTTCCTCCAACCCTAGAGGACTGCTTTTGCTATATACCAGAAATTTTGGCATAATGTTTCTTCATGAACATTTTCTTTCATATAATTATTGTTTCTATGTTTATTCTTTGACAAACTCATTTTTTAGGATTTTCTTGTTATTTCTATTTGCCTGCATATTTTGTTTGTGTTTTCTAAATCATTTTTATTACTTTGTTTTGTTGTCTGCAAGAAATATCTTTTCTAATTCTGTTCTTTTAAAATACTTATTTGTAATATCTCTGTGCTCTGTGATTATGGTAACTATTGTAAAAGTTCAAGTTGCAACTAAGAAATATGTATACTCTTTAGTTGTCTCATTTAGAAGAAACTATCAGTCTCTTAACCCATTTCTCCAGTAATTTATTTATTTTCTCTTTTAGCTTTCTGTTCAATTTGTCCAAAATTGAAAGAGATTAAAATGTCTTCTTATTATGGTACTGCTATTTTTTCTTATAAATTGGTTAATTTTCCCTTTATACACTTAGATGCTAAGGCATTTGGTACTCAATGTTGATTTGTTGTCTATGTTCCTTTCAATGTAATGTAGTTTGTCTCTTTTATAACTTTTTTATGTTAGTGAATTTTTGTTTTTGCTTTATATATCAGATTGCAAATTCCTATTGTTTTATATTAATCTGATCTGTAGCAAATTTTGCCAAAGGTTCTCATTTTTATTCTCTATATGTCTTTGCCTTTTAGGTATGTATGTTTCTTTTAAGTAACAAATTGTAAAATATGCTTTCTCATCCAATCTCATGTTACACTTTAGCTTATAAGAATTATAAAATTATATATTTTCCTCTATTTGTTTTTGAAACTTTTTTTGTTTTTCTGAATTAGGGTGGTAATGGCATTTTTTCACTTCCCTCTGTAGATATGGTACCTTTTCTCTTAAGATATCTTTGGTTAATTTATTTTAAAACAACTTTATTCTCACAGGCTGTTTTCTGTTTAAACTTTCAACTAGTTAACTAATTCACCTCCTCTTGTTTTAGTAAAAAAAAAAAAAAAAAAAAAATTCCCTTTCCTCCCCACGTTTTATTAATTCCCACTCTTTCCCATTTTTTATACTTTAATTTAAATTAATAAAAAAAACTTTCCCCCCTTTTTCCAGTACTTTTATCATTTGACTCACAGTCTTTATACTTATTTACTATTCCTTTATTAATCTCTGTACCATTTCTAAGGTACCTACTTTGAGTTTATTATTTTCAATAATTATATTACTGTCTTCTGAATCTTACTCATTCTTCACTTTTTTTTTTCTTCTGTAAGTAGTGATCCATAGTAGGAATTTTCCTGAATTCATGATTATGAAGTCTACCATCTGTCCTTCCTATGATTATTTTGTCTTTATTTAACATGAAATCTCTCTGGGTTCATGTCCTCCCATGCTTTTGCATTCTGGTCACCCCCAAGTATTGTGATTTCCCTTTTTATGAGATGGAATGCTGTCCAAAGAAGTATAACACTTATAGATAATAGTCTCTCTGGCACAAAATTTGTGTAAATTATATCTTATATAAGATCTCTTCTACAAGATCCCTATCTCCTTTTACAGAATATCTTCCTCTTCTAATTCCCATGTGATTGATATTCAGTGGGATTCCCTCTGACCATTGAATCAAGATAGCCTTCTTTCTTTCTCCCTGTTTCTGTCCTTCCCTTTATCATCTTACCAACAGTATTGTCTCTTATTGAAAGACTACAATAGTTATTTTTCTTTTCTTTTTTTTTTTTACAAACAATTTAATTAATGCATATCACACATTCCTCTCTACCTTTTACCTCCACTGTGCTCTTTAAGGCACCCCACCATAGTGTAATTCAGGCTAACAAAAAAACCCGATTCACCTGTACATGGGTGTTTTGATGTTTAGTCCACAGTGTTTCAGTTTCTGTTTCTCCATTTGTTCTTCCACCTATATTCTGCTTTTACTCTTGTTACCTAATCATCCCTCTATTTTGATTTTTATCCTTTCTAACATATTATTTCAAATAATCTTATGAAATTTCTGCTTGGGTATGTTATTCAAATGTCCTTTCCTTTATATTTAAAGGCTTTTCTTTTGATAACTTGAAGGATTTCTTGTTTGTCACTAGAATTGTAACTATTAACTGTTGTAGTACTTGCAACATAGTCTTCCTTCTGCCCTCCCTTCTTCCCCATGATAATCTGTAAATTCTTTCAGCTGGCAATTTGTTTTTCTCTGTTGGTATCTATCTTCTACTTTTTATATTAGGATATTCAGGTTTTGACTTGTTATTTTCTTCTTGGAGACTCATAATCATAAAGTTACCTCTACATATCCTGTCTATGAAAGCAAGATGCTATGTGATTATTTTCTTTTTCTAGTGTGCCAGAGTGACTTTAAGATGGGCATGACCCAGAGTCATTTTGCAGCAAGAAAGCATTGTAATGTTGAAGAACTGATTTCAGTGATAATAAAACAAATACTGTTTTTATTTTTACCATATGGTGTCTGCCTGACCTCCTAGATATCTAACTTTAATAATCAAATCACATATGAGAGAGACTCAGAGTTGAAGAAGAAATACACATGGTTTCATTCTATTCAATAATATTTTGCATTTCTTTAAGTGTTCTTTTCTTTTAAGGAATCATGTTCAATGAAAATATATTTTAAATTTTATATTCAGAAAGATAATCTTTAATGAATAAAATACTCAAAAATCTTTAAGATTGAAGACCTAAACAATTTGGTGACTTCATTTTAAGAACACAAGAAGAATTTAACATTTACATAAAGAATGACTAAGAGGTTTTACTAGATTCATTTTCATTTATAAGCCAGCTGTCTGAGAATCAGACGTGGCTAATTATCCATTTATGCACAGATGGAATATTTGCTTTTCTCCATTATTTGAAGGAGAAAAAAAACTGCATCTCTGACAGTTCAGTGTTTTTTATTTTTTGGTGTAGTTGAAAGAATTTTAAAAATAAGTGGAATTTGAAGGAAGTGTGATTTTCTGTGAGGAAGGCTATTCCAGGTAAAGGAAATAGAATAGAAAAAAAGAAAAATTGTTATATCTCATATTTATATAATACATACAAGCTCAACAAGTCCCCATTCATCATTTTTACTAAATGACCTACTCAATAATGCAATAGTTATAATGGGGGCAAAGTGGTCATTTTAGGGCAGATACTGGTGCTAGTGCCTCAAGTACTAAGTCTTTTATCTCTATGATATAGGCCAGCACTAGTTCCTCAAATGTATTCCCAGGATCTTATTAAGGAGTTGTTTTTCCCCAATGTTTATGAGAGAACTAGTAATGGCTGTCTGCCATCACACAGACAAACTTGTCTACTTGGTATTCCCCCAAACAATACATTCCATCTCTTACTACTTTGCAGTATTTTTGCTATTCTCTATGATTGGAATATTCTCTCTCCTCAATTCTATCTCTTCCCAATCAAAATTCCCAATTGTTATCAATTGTTATCAAATTGTTATCAAATTCCCAATTGGTTTTGAAATCTTAGTTTGTCTTACCTCCTATCGGACACTTTACTGATTCCTATAGTTTTTAGTGATCTCTACCTTCTCTTCAGACACACACACACACACACACACACACACACACACACGTCTGTTTATATGCTATTTCCATTGGTGGAATGTGAGGGCATTCAGAGTAGGGTCTTTTTTTTTTTTATCTTATATTATTAGTATTTTGTATGTACTTAATAAATCCTTACTGGATTGAATAGGGTTTCATCTCTATCATTTAATATGTTAGCTTTTTCTCCACCTCTGGGAATCATGTCATATCATCATCATAATCAGCATTTAAATAACACTTTAAGGTTTAAGTTTACAATGCTCTTAACATATCTCATTTTATTCCTATAACAGCCCTGGAAAGTAGGTACTATTATCCTCATTTTAAAGATGAAGAACCTCATAGAGGCCAGCTAGTCCAACCTACTTATTATATAAATTATATAAATAAGAAAATTGAGGCCTGTAAAAGTTTAGTTACTTCATTAAAGTCATATAGATAAGTATCAGAGTCAGAACTTGAACTCAGATTTTCGGACTCCATTTAGCACTGAATAAGGAGATAAGGCTCAGCAGAACCAGCTTGCATGAGGGCTTCCAAGAATCTTGGAAGTCTTCATTGAACCCACAGGAAGAGACAGGACAATTGTAGCACTAAATTACCTCAAAGAAAATATAATTCCACTACAAGGATATCAAGAATGACCAGAAGTCATGAAGTAAGAATTAAAAAATGAAATTTAGAGAGGACAAAAAAAAATGGAAAGACAAAAAAAAAGTAGAAGACAGAAAAACTTCTCAAGTGACAGGTTCCTTGGAAAATAGACTGGAACAAACAGAACATAATGATTTTGTGAGACAAGAAATATTGGAACAAGTTTAAACTAAAAACAATGAGAAAAAAATGTAACAACTTCCTGGAAAACAAATCAAGAGAGATAATTTAAAAATCATCAGACTCCCCCAAAAGGATGTTTTGGTGGGATCATTATTCTACTTTTCTTCCTCCATTCAAGTTAGGCTTGTTTTCCTCTGAAAGTCTTTGAAATATTCCCCTTGGTTAAAGAGATTCAAAGTTCAAAGTCCCAAATTGCAAGGCTCTTTCTGGTCACTTGATTACAAAACAGATATAAGGTGCTCTTAGATGCAATTTGATGCTTGGATGGACCACAATGGCCACTTGCAACTCAAATAAGGAAGCTTTACTCACTCAGCTAAATCAATTTGAGGTGTCATTAATGCACATTTCCTTGTTAAATATCTTTTTTTCCTGCTATGACTAAATAAATCTCCCATTTAATGCTGAATAGCCTATGAATGTTTCATTTTGTTCCATTATCCAAAATATCAGAGAAATGGTTTGACTATCCTTGCCAAACATAAATCAATAGGAAAGTTTATAGGAGATAAAACAGACAACTTTGATAACATAAAATTGAAAGATGTTTTTATAAACAAAATCAATACAGTTAAAATTAGAGAGGAAAACAGTTGATTTTCTCATAAAAATGAGACATACAGAGAGAACTGATACATGTATCTAAGGAAAAGATACAACTATCTAATAGATAAATCGGCAGTTCTCGGGGGAAGAAATCTGAGCTTTTAAACAATCATATTAAAAAGTACCTCATATATTAATAATAGAGAACTTCAAATTAAAACAACTTGGGGTTCTACACATAGCTGATTATCAAAAATGACAAAAAAAAGAAATAATTGTCAAAGAGGCTATAGGAGGACTGACATTATTGATGGAACTGTTAATTGATCTGACCAGTATAGAAAACAATTTGGTCAAGTGGGCATAATGATTGTGGGATTTCTTATTGTGTGTTTGGAGGGGTTCACGTGAAACCCTGAAGATTTTTAATTGGTTGACAGGAACACAGTAAACTTGTGTTCATATCTCCTTAGTATTTCTAACTCTGAAATCCCCTTCCCTCTTATTGGAAAGGGTGGGGGGTGGGGAGACATTGACAACACCTCCCATATCCTCCCTTTAAGGAAGAGTCCTTCATTTCCCATCTGGCTGTTCTCCTAGACTTAAATATTGTCTCTAAAAACTCATCTTCCCGAAAGATGGAATCAACTCTGAAATTCATATTTCCTCGGCATCCCCCTATCCCTAAGGCTCCTCTCTGCTTTTGACTGGAGAGCTCACGTACCACCTAGTTGCAGACTTGAATATACCCCTATGCAGTATAAGATTATGTCTAGTTTATCCACTTTAAATGTTTTTTTGTATATAATTATTTGCATATTCTCTTGCCTCAGAATGTGAGCTCTCTAAAAGCAGGAATTGTTTGTTTCTTTGTTATCAGTGCTTAGCACAGAGTCTGATACATAACAAGACTTCAATGAATGCTTGTTGACTGACTTGTCCATTGTTAAATATTGCTTTTGAAAGCCGATTTGTTCCCCAGAGAATGGCACAAGCACTTATGTAGTACAGTTACAAGGGTTCAGAACTACTAAAAGCAGCAAAAACTAACAGAGTGCTAGAAATGGAGTCGGCAGAGACCTGAGTTCCTATGAGTTGATAGTACCCACCAAAACTTTCAGGATTATTCCTGTTGAAAAGATGAGGGCTGAATACAAAAGTTGACTTTCAAAATTAAGACTCGGGAGAAACATAAAAAGGTGAACAAGAAAAAAATCATAAAGGATTCAATAAGGTTAAATTGAAGATTTATTCATTCTTATGGAAAGATGATACCTGTAATTCCTAAACAACAACAACAACTGTATATTTCCCTATGTCCTCTCATCCAATTTCTTCCCATTTTCTGTGTGTGTGTGTCCGTCTTTCTCTCCCCTCTTTCACCATCTATCCTCAAAAATGCTTCTTACCATCACTTCCTCCAAATCCATCCTCCCTTCTATCAACCCAACCCTTTGTCTTTATCCCTCCCCCTCCTCCTTCTTTATAAGGTAAAATTGATTTCTTTATCCAACTAAGTATCTTATTCTCTCTTTGAGCCAATTCTAATGAGAATAAGTTCATACAGTGTCTGCCACCTTCCCATCTTCCATTCCACTGGAAAAATTCTTTAACATTTTTTTATGTAAGATAATTTACTCTATTTGATCTCTTTCTTCCCCCTTCTCCCAGAACATTGCTCTTTTTATTCCCTAATTTTAATTTAAAAAATCACCTTATCGTAGACATCCCTCTTTTCTACCTCTTAATTTTATTTTTTTATGTACCATTCCATCATAGTCATCTCATACCTGCTCCATACATATTCCTTCTAATTGTCATAATAATGATAAAGTTCTTTTTTCAGTAGTTTGTTCATTTTCTCAGTCCATTTCTTGATTTTTGACTTTATGTTAAAATTGGGTTCTTTTCCTTGGTAAGGGGGAAATTGCCCTAAGTTTCATGGTATTATTAAACAAGCATTTCCATAGTATATTATAATAAAAAGATGATTTTACATGAAACCACAAATCTATTATGTATAATTTGCTAATCCTTTTAATATGTAATAAAATTACCTTGTAAATTTCTTTCTTTTCTTCCTCCCCATGGCTTAGAGATTGCCAGAAACACAAATTTATCTGTCTTAATCTGTTGATCTATGTAAAATTATTCTATATATATATATCTATTAATCAATTCTTTCTTTGGATACAGATAGCATCATCTTCCTTCATATGTCCTTTGTAGTTAATTTGGGTATTTATAATAGTCAAAATGACTCATTCACTCAAAGTCATTTTTAAAACAATATTGCTATTGCTATATACAACATTCTCTTGGTTCTGGTCATTTCATTCTTTATTTTGTATAAGTGTTTCCATATTTTTCTAAGATCATCAAGTTCATAATTTCTTATAACACAGTAGTATTCTATCACATCATATTTCATGACTTGTTTAGCCCAATTGATGTACATTCTTAGTTTCCAGTTCCTTTGCAACCATAAAGAGAATTGCTATAAACATTTTGCAACATATAGGTTCTTTTCTTTTTTCCCTAACCATTTTGGAAAACAGACCTAACAATAATAACTCAGCCATAATTCCAGATCAGTCTTTAAAATGGTTGGATGAGTTCCACCAACAATAAATCAATGTTCCAAATTTCCAATATCCTCTTCAATATTTGTTGTTTTCCTCTTCAGTCATTTTATCCAATCTAATAGGTGTAAAATGATATTTCAAAGTTGTCTTAATTTCCATTTCTCTAATCAATAATGATTTATAGCATTTTTCCAAATGAATATAAGTTATTTTGATTTCTTCACTGGAAAAATGCTTGTTCATATCCTTTTGACTTTTCATCAATTCAGGTATGACTTGTATTTTTATAGATTTGAGAAAATTTTTTATATATTTAAGATATGAGACCATTATCTGAAAAACTATATAACATTTTCCCCTCCAATAATTTTTTGCTTTCCTTATGATCCTAATGACATTTGTTTTATCTGTACAAAACCTTTTAAAGTTAATGAAATTGAAATTATTCATTTCACACCTAACTTTGTTCTCTATCTCTTGTTTCTTCATAAATTGTTCACCTATCCATAAATTTGATATTTAATATGTTCCATTCCTTCCACTCCCAAAAAAATTTCCTTGTCATAGTTCCTTTTAAATCTAGGTCATTATCCTTTTTGACCTTTGTAAAAGGTATAAAATGGTCTATGTCCAGCTTCCATTATATCGCTTTCCAACAATATTGCTTTTCCCAACAATTTTAACCAAAAAATGAATTCTTATCCCCAAAACTTATGTTTTTATACTTGTCAAATACAAAGTTATTACATTTAATTGCTTCTGTAAATTGTGTTTCTACTTTGTTCTCTTAATCTACATTTCTATTTCTTAGTGCCAAATAGTTTTGAAAAACTGCCTTATGATATAGTTCAATATCTGGTATTGCTAAATCACCTTCCTTTATAATTTTTTCATTAGTTCCTTTGATAATATTGACTTTTTGTACTTTCAAATAAATTTTATTATTTTTTTAATTCAGCAAAATAAAATTTTGTTAATTTAATTGGGATAACATTGAACACATAAATTAGTTTGGGAAAATTGTCATTTTTGTTAAATTGTCCCTGCCTACCCACGAACAATTAATATTTCTCCAATTATTTAAATCTGATTTTATTTGTATTAAAAAGAGAGTGTGTTTCTGTTTGTGTGTATGTGTGTGTGTGTGTATGTGTTTTAGTTCTAGGGATTATTTTGGCAGGTATACTCGCAGATATTTTATACTGTCTAGATTTATTTTAAATAGAGTATCTTTTACTCTCTCTTCTTGCAGGGTTGTTTATGGCATATGGGAATGGTGATGATCTATGTGGATTTACTTTATATATTATGTCACTTTGCTAAAATTTTTAAGTGTTTCAATAAACTTTTTTATAATAAGCTTTTGCTGTATTTTCAGGGCCAATTTTGACAGTCTGTAAGTTTTCAGTTCTTCCCAAATGGTATGATCTGGAAGAAGTTTCATCATTGTTGCTCTGTGTTCAGTTCTGTGACCAAAAACACTTTTTTCCACCCTGGAACTTTGACTATGGTGCCTGCACTTTTTAGTACTCTTCCATGGATCGATGATTTGAGTATGAGTAATGCAACAAAGTGCTACTCCCAAGGGTAAAAGGTCCCCTGTGATGTCCTTCTGACCAGTTGTACAATTCCCTTTATTTCTATGAGTTGAGGTCTACAGAAACTGTCAACCAGATTCTCTTACCCCCAAGGCCTACTGCTAGCTTGCAGATACTCAAATCCCATTCCAGTGAGATAGATTTTTCCCACTGATTTTATAAGTTGACTTGGGTTGGAAAATTGTTTCATCTCATCCTTTTGTTGGTTCTGCCTCTTCAGAATTTATTTTGAGGCATTATTTTAAAGTCATTTGGAGGGAAATTTGGGAGAGTTCAGTCAAGTTTATGTTTTTATTCTGACATCTTAGTTATGTCTCCCAAGCAAGACATTTGTAAATCTTGTAGTACAGTGCCTGATACACAATAAAAATGCTTGTTCCATTCACTTCTTCAAGTGACCCACGTACAACTTTGAACACAATTTAAAATGGAATGTCCTCAATCAGTAAGGAAAAGGGACGGACCTTTGAAATATTTTTTAATAGACAGTTGCCGGGAGCTGGGGTGGGGGGGACACACTGGCTAGAACACTGCTAGGATCAGGAAGTTATGAATTCCATTCTGATCTCAGATATTTACTAGCAAGGACCTTGGGCAAGCCAATCTCTGTTTGCCTCAGTTTTCTCAATTTACATGGGTATATTAACAGCACCTGCCTCCCAGGACTGTTGTGTGGACCAAATGAGATAATATTTGTAAAGTATTTAGCATATCTGGCATACAGTACAGATTATATAATGCTTATTCCCTTCCCTCCTAACCCTTGGCCCTCTCACATAGGACATACTATCATCCATTTAGGTACATTTGCACTTGATGTGACATATTCCCTGAAATGTACTCTTTACTTACTCTGAAGGAATCCTTTATTTCCTTCAGAACTTCCACAATAAATGTAATTTTCTTGAAAGCAGGAACTATGCCACTGTTGTCTTCATATCCACAATGCCTGGCCTATAGGGATAGGGACTGGTATTGTGATTTCATTGGGGTAGAGAGCTCTCAGATGAGGGAACTTCATTTACCAAAGCAGGTTGGTACTTTTCCTGAAGCTTATAATCTCAAATTTACCTAGAGGACTGGTCTAGGATCTAGGATGTGAGTCAGAGATGGAGCTTGATTATCCTAGGTCATCTTTTAATTCATTCAACTAAACTACTTCTTACTAGGTTTATAATAGCTATTTAATAAATGCTTGTTTAAGCTTAAGTTTATTAATGCTTGTTTATTGTTGGCGATTGTTAAAGGATACATATGTATTTTCAATTTCCTATTTCTTAGAATGTCTGTTGGTTCTCAAACCCCAGTTATTGAAGCAGCCTTGCCTACATGGATAGTGGATAAATTCTTTCTGCCTTAATGCCCATGACAATAGTGTGTCTATTATCCTTAAATATGAGTCAGATCTGGTTCTAAATTTTCCTCTTGGGGAAACCTTTGTAATATTCCATGCTATTCTATTACCTTTTTTTTTTTTTTTTTTTTTGAGGCAGTTAGGGCAAGTGACTTGCCCAGGGTCACACAGCTAGAAAGTTGTTAAATGTCTGAAATCAGATTTGACTTCAGATCCTCCTGACTTCAGGGCTGGTGCTCTATCCACTGCATTACCTAGCGGCCCCTCTATTACCTCTTTTACCTTTACTATTCCTTTTGAATAGAGCAAACTCTTTCAGAGTCATACTACAGTTTTAAGATCTCGTCTTATTAAATCTGAGTAAGGTCTATTACAGGGGTCCTCAAACTTTTTAAATAGGGGGCCAGTTCACTGTCCCTCAGACTGTTGGAGGGCCAGTTTATAGTAAAAACAAAAACTTTGTTTTGTGGGCCTCTAAATAAAGAAACTTCATAGCCCTGGGTGAGGGATAAAAATGTCTTCAGCTGCTGCATCTGGCCTGCAGGCCATAGTTTGAGGCCCCCTGGCCTATTAGGTCAAAATCTCCTTGCATTATGGTCTCAATTCTTTTTCGCTTGTTACCTATTTATAATTTCTCCATTTATATTTGTTTTTTGAGGCATGGTGTTTCTCTTTTGAATATATGATTGTCTATACTGCTTTTCTTGCTATGATGTAGGCTATCTACTTTGAAAGATAAATGCAAGTACTTTCCTTTTTCATATTCAGCAGAGTTTTGAGTTTAGAAGCCAGTCTGGAAGAGATGTGAGATGTAAAATTAGAGATGTGAGAGAAGTAATTATACCTTCTAAGAATTTAACAGAGAAGGATGAGAGGTATAAAATGAGTTTAGAAAGTTTATAGGTATTGTGAACTCAGAAAAAAGTTGATACTCCTTTAGTTTGTTGGAATACTTGACATTCAAAACTCTCCACTGTCTGACCCCAACCTACCTTTCCAAACTTTTCTACCACAATTGCCATCCACAAATCTTCTGTTAAAACCAAAGCAATACAATCAGTATCCCCTTATACATTTGTATCTCTGCTTACACTATTGCCCCAGTATAACATATGCCTACTTTCTCTGATTATCTGGATTCTAACTATCCTTTAAGGCTTAGTGTGGCTAGTAGAAGGACTTAGAATTAGAGGACCTGGATTGAAATTCTAATGGTAACTACTATTGGTGTGACCTTGGGAAGGTTACAATACACTAAACCTAGATTTTCTTTTTTTTTTTAAAATAACTTTTTATTGGCAGAACTTTTTTACATTATCCCTTGCACTCACTTCTGTTCCGATTTTTTCCCCTCCCTCCCTCCACCCCCTCCCCCAGATGGCAACCAATCCTATACATGTTAAATAGGTTACAGCAGATCTTGGATACAATATATGTGTGCAGAACCGAACAGTTCTCTTGTTGCTCAGGGAGAATTGGATTCAGAAGGTAAAAATAACCCGGGAAGAAGAACAAAAATGCAAGCAGTTTACATACATTTCCCAGTGTTCTTTCTTTGGGTGTAGCTGCTTCAGTCCATCCTTGATCAATTGAAACTGAGCTAGATCTTCTCTTTGCCGAAGAAATCCACTTCCACTAGATTTTCTTTCATGTAAAATAAGGACATTGTATTGAATGATCTGAGTTCTCTTCCTGTTCTATATCTATTATCCTAAATTCCAAACCTTTCCTTTACTATCCTCAAACCATAGTGATCTCTTCCTCTTCCATATTCTTAAAGTATTTTTTGTTTGTATAATTTATTCAAGAAATAATTGTTATCCAGTATTGTGAATCATACTTTTCTTATGTATAAGTTTGGCCTATGCAATAAGATTATAAACTTCTTAATGCCAAAGACTGTCTTATACTTCTTTGTAACCCATGGTTCCATCAACTGTAAAACGGGGTTAATAATAGCATCTACCTTACAAAGCACCTGAGACATAGTGGGTGCTTAATAAATGCTTGAGCCCGCCCTTTTCTCCTTCTCATAACACCCTATGCCAGGCATAAGTGTTCAATAATTAATAATAGCATTTATGTTTAAGGCTTACAAAGTGCTTCACATCTTATCTTATTTGATCTTCATAATAAGATGTAGGTGCAATTATTATTGTTATTCCCATTTTACAGATGGGGAAACTGAGGCTCAAGGGAGTCTCAGTGACTTGCTCAGGACCACACTTGAACTCGGGCTTCCTAACACCAGGCCCTATCCTCTATCGCATACGCTACCCGTCGGTTTCTATTAATTGATTGACGTATTATTACAATCCTCAAATAGAGCAGCTTGGTGTGACAGTAAAGCAAAATTAGATCCAGAGAAACTCTTCGTCATCTTAAGTCATGCCGTTAGTGTGGCAAAGTTGAAAGGAGAACTAAAAAATCTAGAGTGAAAGTCCGAAGCTCCTTGTAATAATGACTCATCAAGGAATATACTGCCTGCTAAAAGACAGTTCTCAACGCGGTGGCAGAATGTCGAAGAAATCTCTCTCAGTCCTTCAGTCCGGGGAGCTCACAATCCAGATGGGAAGGCACGAACACATGATTTGATTATACATGACACAAAAGGACCCCAACAATATAGTGGACAACTGAATAAATAACAGCCAAGTTGGTGATAACTTTCTCCCGTTTATCAGGGAGAAAGTTATCTTAGTGGAGTCACGCTTGCGTCCGGCTCTCTATAACACTAGCTAGCAGGTACGTCACGCTTTCAGATTTGCAAAACACTGCGTCCTCTCAATTCCCTCAAATCCGGGTTATTACCACCCTCCAAGGGCCGGGGTGAATGGGCGCTAAGCGTTCGAATCTCAAACAGAACTCGGCTGGGTGCTCCTGACTCCAAACCAGAGCGGCCACCTAGCGGACCCCGCCGCAGCATCGTCGAGCCCACGGACCGAGCAGAGCCCGCGGCTTGGAGCCGGCCCTACAGACCCGCAGGAAGGCTAGCCAGGAGAAGGGGCGCGGCTTTGTAGCTTTCCCCGAGCCGTACGTTTGGGATCGGCCCTACGGGTCCCAGGGACTCCAGCGACAACCGAGGAAAGGCCGGGAGAAGTCACGTAGAGGAAGGGGCCGCCCCTCCGGGACGTCTTGGGGCGTGGGCATCAAGGCGGGTGAAAGGAATAAGGCGAACGAGGTACCGTCTCCGCCGACGCATGCGCAGCGCGCTGCTCCCGCCTTAAACAAGATGGCGGACGCGAAGTAGGGAGAGGGGCGGAGTGAAACCGCCGGAAACCGGGCCGCGGCCAGGAGGGCGCCACGGGCGAGGGGAGCCCCCGGGCAGCCGGAGGAATGGGGCTTTCAGGCTGCGGGGTCGGCTATCTTTGAGGAAAGAGGAAAAAGGGGGAGCCCGGGCTCCAAGCGCCCCCCCTTATGTCCTCCTCCCCAGACACCACTCCGCGGCCGCCTCCTGCCCCTCTTCCCTTCCGGACCCCGCTTTCGGTTTCCCGAACTCCAGCGGCGGCCGGGGCTGCATCCAGCCGGCGGCGCGCCCCGGCGGCGCAGCTGCTCCCGCTGGCCGCGGGGCGAGTGTCCGGCAGGTGAGTGCGGCGGCCCCGGCTCGTCTCTTCTCCGGCCCGGAAACACTCTCTCCCCCCCAGTCGCAGCCCCGACGCTCTGTCCGGGCTCGGCTTGCCCACTCGCCCTTCCCCGCCTCTCTCTCTCATTGTACTCGTTTCTTTTCTTCCTCTGAGCCCCTCACCCCCTTTCAGGCCTCTTTGACACCTCCCTCCCCTTGTTGGTCTTTAGCGCTCCCTCCTTTCTGCCTCTGCCGCCTCTGTTCCCACCCTTCCTTCCCATGCTGGTTGAGGGGACTTCACTTAATTCCTGGTGTGGTGGATCTAGAGCGGACTTAGAATTCTAAGAGACGTGGGTTCAGATTCTGCCCTTGACAAAACACGTAGAGGATGGGTGTACTCCGAGCAAAGCACTTCATCTCGCTGTTATCCCTTGGACTCTCCTGGACTGGGAAGTTGCGGAATTGTTGCTGATATGTTTTGGTAAATCCCTAGACTTACTCACATCAGTGAAGTCTCTAGCATCTCTTCCCCCACTCTCCGCAAATACATAAAGGACTTTAACCCTTGGTTCTAGTTATCTGCTTCTGGCTATCGTATGTGTTGTCTGTTTTACTCGCTTTCTCTTGGTTAAGCTAATATCTGCAAAGAAAAGCCTGATTTTTTTTTTTTAATTTTTAAATTCTTCAACTAACGTGTGGAAGGATATATGTAAGAATGTTTGCATTGGCTTCATGGAGTTAAGTCTGGTTAACTTTTATGGTTTGGGAGTTTGGATTTCCCACTGGATTGGACTCTTCCAAAGTGGAAGAATAGTGTTGTCCTTTAGGATTCTTGTTGTTTGGGATTTAACCACTTTTTGGTCATAGTAAACCTTTGTTGGAATAGTTGCTAAAGGGAACACGAATTGTCTTTATCTCATGAAATCTTGTGATGTTCTGGTTAAGCCCAAGTGGTAAGTCATTGTGGACTGCTAGAATTTTATTAAGTAGATTTAAGGATGTCATTTTATTACATGAATTTTTAACTTAGATTACCGATTGAAGTATTGAAACGATCGTAGTTTAGAGTTTTACTGTATAATGCTTCAAATCTTTGTTGCGATTACTGTTTAGTCATCTTTAGTTAATTGCTACATATTATCAAAATTAGCTTATTCTCCTTTCTTCAACCATTCCTCCTCTTCTTTTTGCAGCCATCTATAATAATTTTTAAACGTTTTGTCCAAACCTTGTCAGAATTCATTCAAAAACATTAATAAAATTTACATTTAGAAGCACATGCTTTTTGTGTGTGTCTGTGTCAGTGCATTGAGGTTTTGGCTCCTATTTGAAGAACTAGGAATGTGAATTGTGGTCCTCCCTCCCAAATGTATTTGGGAGTTACTCCTTAGCATCAAATATTACTTAAGTTCAGTCAATTTCATGATGTTGTGTTAGGTGCTTTCTAGAAAAACTAAAAACAGATCATCTTTGACCTTACTCTAGTGAAAGTGTGCTCCACTTGTAATTAAAATACTGACTTTAATGTCTATGTATGATTTTGGGAAAATCATTTAACCTCCCAGGCCCCTACTTTCTTACATAAGTAAAATGAGATTTGAACCAGATGAACTATTGCTGCTCACTACTAGCTCTATGATCCTATGATAAAGTTGGGTATTGACCTGAGCTTTAGAAGAGTTATAGAGCTTCCATAGGATCTTAAAGGCCATCTAGTCTCCAGCCCTTTCCTTTTTACAGATGAGGAAACTGAAATCCAGTCAATTTAAGTGACCTACCCAAGGTCACACAGAAAGTAAATACCAGAAACAAGATTGAAATCCAGAAACTCTTGACCTCTATAGCCCAGTGAGCCTGTCTTCTGTTTCTGATAGAGTTCTCATTTGTGTGAGCATATAGTACAGGAAGCAGTGAAAAAAAACCTAACTGCATCTGAGGCACATTCATTTTTTTGAAGGGGGACTGGTGGTTATATGAAGGACATTCAAACAAAGTACTGACAGAGGAAAATGGAAGACCCTCACCATTTTGGGAGTTGTATGGGAAGGCGATCCGGGTTTCTTCAGACATTACTGGACCCTCAGGTATTCCCTCTACCTGCATTACTTGATTGACTAGATAAAATTTCTTAGCAATGATCATTAAAAGCCACATGGACTAAAAAAGAATTCATGTCACATTGACTTCATTTTTTGCATTGACAGAACTTTTAGATTCATAAATTAGTATATTTAGATTTCAGCAAGATTTTCATGCTGTTTTTGTAGTGAGATAGAAATATGTAAGATCTAAAAAGTAGTAATTAGTGGCTTTATGTTAGCTCAATCTAGAGCAAATGTTCTTAACTTGGAAGTCTATAGGTCCATAAAGAATCTGAACAGATTTCACAGGGTTCATGAATTTTGATGGGAAAATTACATCTTTATTTTCACCAACCTTTAGCCAAAATTTTGCATTTTCTTAGTTATTTTACAATGATTATTTTTGTTATTTAAATATTCATATTTAACTTTTTAAATTATTTTGAAAATTGTTCTGAGAATGGCTTTGTAGACAGCCATTTTACCTTTTACCAGACAGCTGTTTTACCAGACAGCCAAAGCGGGTCCATAGCAAGAAAAAGGTTGAGTCTCTGATCTGTTGGAAGATCTATTGTTTCTGTTTTTTTAATCAATGACTTAGGTAAAAGATGAAGATATAGATTATATGTTTGTTAAATTTATAAGTGATAAGGGTTTGAAGGGATTGACTGAGATTACAGATCAGACCTAAAAAGATTTTGATGGAGTGCATTGGACATTCCCTGGATTGAGGTGACTAATGGTTTTGAGGGAAAGGTTAGAAGCATCAAATGCTTGCTATGTGTTAGGCACAGATTGTGAAGCACTTTACAGATAGCTCATCTAATTCTCAAAACATTTTACAAATGGCAGACAAGGGATTTAACCAAGGTCTATCAGTCACTAAGCATTAAATGCTTGTTGTGTGTCAGGCATTATATCAAACATTGGAGAGTACCACTTTCTGTAAGAACCCTTCTCTCAATTGCTAGTACCTTCCTTCCCCAACTACCTTATGTTAGATTATTCAATGTTTTTTGTATTTATTTTCAATTCAGTAAACATCTATTAAATATCTACTATGTGCCAAACTTTGTGCTGAGTGCTGGGATTACAAAGGAGAAAAAAAGACTGTGTTTTTCCTCAAAGGAGCTTACTGTATAATTAGAGAAAATATCACACAAAAGGAAGGGGGTGGGGCACATGGACCTGAGGTTCCATGAAGTTGAAGCCAACCAGGGCAGCTGATGGAATTTGGTGATCTGAAAGGTCTATAAAGGAGGATTTGGGGAGTAATTTAATACTTCATTCTCCAATAATAGGGGAGAGACAACAGAATGGTAGTTGAGAAGATGTTGAGTGTCATCCGCCTACTTTGTGTACATGTGTTGCCCTCTAGAACAGAAATTCTGAAGTAGGGTTTGTTTCATTTGTTTTGTCTTTGTGTCCCCTGCTTGGTACTATGATACTAATATGTTATCTGATTGGTGAGGACAATGAAGCCCAGAAAGGTAAAGTGTATTGCTCAAAGTCACTCAGGTTGTAACTTGCCAGAATTTGAATCTTTAAGACTTCTGGGATTCCATATCCAGCATTTGTTCTGCTATATATATATATATATATATATATTAATACATTTATTTTTAGGAGGTAAACAATGTGATTTATTTTCTTGTTCCCTTCCCACATTTTTCAGTGGTATAAGAACTTTATTAAGTAAACTGAGTCTTCTCTCTTTTCCCTATTCCTGAGACTCAATAATATTGAAGAATGTTATGTAAACTTTTGTTGATAGAGCAACATCAGAGTTTGAGAGGATTGACTCTTATTTTGAAAGAAGTTCTATTGTGAGAGTGAAATACTATCAAACATTATCTCATGCTACAAAGAAACTTTTTATGAAAGGAAGAGTCATTCAAAGCAGCAAACTTCATTGTAGTCTTATTTTAAGAAATGACCCTGATTTAATCAGCAGCAATGAGGCTGGACTTTTCACCAGTAAAAAGATTATGGTTAACTGAAGGCTCAGAGGCTTGTTAGCATTTTTAGCAAGAAAGTATCAAGATCTGTACTTTTTTTTTTTTTAGACATGCTTTTTTATACACTTAATAATCTATGGTACACTATAGTGCAAACCATATGCATTGGGAAACCAAAACATTTGTGTGACTAGGCTTTTTTGTGCTGTTCACTTTATTACATTGGTCCAGAACCAAACCTACAATATTTCCAAGATATACTTACTGTATACCTTGTTTTCTTGGTTTACTTTACTCTCCATCAGTTCATATATATCTTTCTATGCTTCTCTTCATTGAATACATAATTTCCTATAGGACAGTAATAAGTACTCATGTACCAAAATCTTGGTCTTCCCCAAATGATGAGTATCTACTTCTATTTCTTAGATATCAGTGATTTTTTAAATATTTTGGAGTATGAAGACTTTTTTCTTATCAGTGGTTTCCTTGAGATATAAGCCCAATAATGACAGTCACAAAAGGTACGGACATTTTTATTACATTATTTGCATAATTCCAGATTTGTTTTCCAAATGGTACATTTCATAGCTTCACCAACAAGGCATTAGTTACGTTGATCCTTCAATAACTCTTCCCGCATTGACTGTTGCCATTTTTTTGTAATTTTTTTTTGCCAATTTACAAGATATGAGATTAAATTTCAAGAGTTGTTTTGATTTGCTTTTGTCTTATTAGTAATTTGAAGCATATTTTCAAGTGGTTGTGAATACTTGGCAGTTTTCTTTTGATAATTATTCGTCATCAAAGGATTTTGACTACCTATTGAAGAGTAGCTATTAATTTTACATATTCAAGATAGACAAAAATAAATATATATGTAAAATTAATAGCTACTCTTCAATAGGTAGTCAAAATCCTTTGATGATGAATAATTATCAAAATTATCAAATGCTTGTCAGAAAAATATGATACATACTACTTCTCAATTCCTATTCTCAGCACATTAATGTTGCCTTTTTGGTTATGAGTAATCAAACTTACCTCTTTTTATCTTTTGTATTTACCTCTATCTCTGGTTAAAAATGTATCTTCTGCATACCCTTTGAACCAAACCCTTTGGGGAAAAAAAGGAATATATTTCCTGCCGATAATTGTGAAAGTTATGTGAACTGTTGTCTAATTTTTAAATATTATATTTATATTTAATATTATAATAAGATCCATTGCAATTGTATTGCTGAATGTGGTGTAAGATGTTGATCTAGGCCCAATTTTTGCTAAATTATAGTTTTTCTCTCAGGTTTTATCACATAGGGATTTTTCCTTAAGTAATTTATGTTTTCCACTTTATCAAACACTAGGTTTTTGAGTTCTGTTGTTTTTGAGAATTCTAGGCTATTCCATTGATCTATCTTTTCTTTAGTCAGTGTCATATGGTTTTAAAGACTTGACTTTGAAATATGGTTTGAGGTCCACTAGTGCTATTCCTCCTTTAATCTTAACTTTTTATTATTATTATCCTAAATCTTTTTTTTCAAATGTCTTTTTTGTCAGATTCTAATATTATAATAGATTCAGATATTTATCTTTTAAAATTTAAATTAATTTTTATTTTTATATCTTGGCATGGTCTAGTCATGAGATTGAGCATTCCTCCAGCTATTCTTTATATTTTTTTTATTTTTTCTGAGGCAATCGTGATTAAGTTTCTCGCCCAGGGTCATACAGCTAGAAAGTGTTACATGTTTGAGGTCATATTTGATCTCGGGTCCTCCTGACTTCAGGGCTGGTGCTCTATCCACGGTGCCACCTGGCTTCCCCAATTTTTTTAAGGAGTACCTTGTCTTTTGTATACTTGGAAATTGATCCTCACATATTTTATGAGTGGGATTTTCCTTTCTACTATTGTTTCTTGTGTTCTGTTATTATATAAAAATGCCATAC
This sequence comes from Sarcophilus harrisii, assembly GCF_902635505.1. Classification (NCBI taxonomy): domain Eukaryota; kingdom Metazoa; phylum Chordata; class Mammalia; order Dasyuromorphia; family Dasyuridae; genus Sarcophilus; species Sarcophilus harrisii. The sequence goes on from NC_045426.1 coordinate 246,549,194, forward strand.
ATTTTTTTTTTTTTTTTTTTTTTTTTTTTTTTTGCTGAGGCAATTGGGTTTAAGTGACTTGCCCAGGGTCACACAGTCTAGGACGTTTGAACTTGGGTTCTCAGGTGCTCTATCCATGCGCCACCTAGCTGCCCTGAAAAATGCCATAGATTTTTGAAGATTTATTTTATAGCCTCCAACTTTACTGAACCTATTAATTGTCTTAGTTTCTTTCCTTAGTTTGTAGAGGTTTTCTAAGTAAACCTTCATATCATCAGCCAAAAAGGATAGGTTTATCTTCTCTTTACCTATTTTTCCCCTGTAATTTCCTTCTCTTACCTTACTGTTATTGCTTTAATTTTCAGAACTACATCATTTCCATATATAGAGATGAAAATTATTCTGACTACAATAAGAGTGACTGAGGCAGAGATCTGAGCCAATGGCACTATATATTAAAAGGTCCATGGTACTCTCTAATAAAGTGGACCCTAGATTTTCCTTATGATCAGAGATACCATCTCCTTCCAGAACCCTTTTATTTATTTATTTTTTTAAATAGGGCTGGATATACAGATATTCTGGAACAGCTATACTAAATGCAGAATAATTCCATTGATTGACATGTGATGCATAAGCTAAGGTAGCAATGTCATAAGTTGGGTGAAGAAGCCTTTGGCTTCTCCTTAATTTGGACAGGAGGAAATGGTACAAGCTGTCATAGTCAGTAATCTAAGTTATAAGATGGTCATCTGCTCCTATTGGACAAGTGATTTGTCCCGAGGTACAAATATATATTGGGGTACTTTCCATGTAGTTATGATCTCTGCTATAGTGGGCTCATTCACCATCACAAGAAAAAACAAAGGTGGAGGGCCTTTAGTTAATTTTCTACCGTTAAGCAAATTACCTTGGAATCTATGGCTTATAGCTCCTGGTCCTTGAACTTGATGTGATTCTAGCAAATTGATTAATACTGATAAGAATTGAATAGGAGTCCAAATGAATTCTTTCTCTCACATATATAGAATATTCTAGTGTATCCCCATTGCATAGGATCTTTGTTTTTGTATTTAGATAGATGCTATTTTAAAATACATTTCCCCTCCCCCCTTACATGTTCAAAGTTTTTTTTTAATTTAGAATAAGTTTTGAAGTTCTAAATTCTATTTCTTCTTTTTTTATTTCTCTCCCTTTCCCCCAGACATTAAGCAGTCTGATATAGATTATACATAAGCAATCATGCAAAACTTTTTCATATTAAACATTTTGTCTAATAAGCAGGAATGAAAAAAGTGAAAAACCATGTTTTAGTCTTTATTTAGACAGTATCAGCTCCTTTTCTGGAGGTGTATATTAGGCTTTATGATGAGTCCTTTAGAATTGTCTTAGATCATTGTATTGCTGAGAATAGCTAAGCCATTCACCATTATTCATGGTACAGTGTTTTTGTTGCTGTTTACACCATTCTTCTAGTTCCGCTCATTTCACTTGGCAGTTTATGTAAATATTTCCAGGTTTTTCTGAAAATCATCCTTGTCATTTCTTAGAGCACAATAATACTCCATTACAATCATATATCACAGCTTGTTTACCCACTCCCCAATTGATGGGCTTCTTTTGATTTCTAATTCTTAGTCACCACAGAAAGAACTGCTATAAATATTTTTGTATGAATAGCTCCTTCCCCTCCCCCTTTTTAATGTCTTTGTAATATAGACTATATTATTACTATTTCTTAATGTTGAATTTGAATAATAGAGGTGATAATAGATAATAGAACCTATTTTTTAAGATATTAAAAAGTTCCTTTGTACCTGTACTTTGTATTTTTTGCAAGGAGAGATTTTAGGTTTGGTTTTTTATTAGAAGACTGCTGTACTTTTTTGCTGTGTATTTTCAAAACACCCCTACAAAACCTTTGTGTTCTAAATTTTTTTTTCTCTTCCTTACATGGCAAACAATACAATATATATAAAACATGTGCAGTTCTTCTGTGCATATTTCCAAAATTATCATACCACACAAGAAAAATCAGATCAAAAAGGAAAAAAAAAAAAGAGAATGAAAACAAAGTGCAAACAAACAACAATAACAAAAAAGTGAAAATGCTGTGTTGTGATCCACACTTAGTTTCCACAATTCTCTCAGATGGCTCTCTCCATCACATTGGAACTGTGCCTGAATCACCTTGCTATTGAAAAGTTCAAAATTGATCGTTATATGATCTTGCTGTTCCTGTGCATAATGTTCTCCTAATTCTACTCACTTCACTTAGCATCAGTTCATGAAATCTCTCTGAAATCATCCTATTGATCATTTCTTATAGAATATTTCCTAACATTCATACAGCCAATCCCCAACTATGGAGCATCCATTCAGTTTCTAGTTTTCATTTCTTCATCTAAAAATTGTTTGTTCATGTCCTTTGACCACTTATCAAATGAAGAATGGCTTGTATTCTTATAAATTTCAGTCAATTTTTTATATATTTTAGAAATGAGGTCTTTATCAGAACCCTTGGATGTAAAAATTTTCCCCCAGTTTTCTGTTTCCCTTCTAATCTTGTCAGCATTGGTTTTGTTTGTACAAATACTTTTTAATTTAATGTAATCAAAATTACCCATTTTGCATTTCACAATATTCTCTACCTCTTTTTTAAGGCACAAAAATCCTTCTTTCCTCTATAGGTCTAAGAAGTCGACTTCCTTTGTTCTTCTGATTTGCTTATAGATGTTATAGATGTTAGTGCCTAATTTGTGCCATATTAATTTCCAATTTTCCCAGTAATTTTTTTCAGATAGTGAGTTCTTGTCCCAGAAACTGGAGTCTGGATTTATCAAACACTAGATTACTATAGAAATTGACTATTGTGCCTTTTGAACCTAACCTATTTCATTGATCCACTACTCTCTTTCTTAGCCAGTATCAAATGGTTTTGATGTCTGCTGCTTTATAATAAAAAGTCTGGTACCTTGTTATTTTTTTCTAGCTCTGTAAAATAATTTCTTGGGAATTTGATTGCCATGACATTCAATAAGTAGATGAATTTAGGTAGAATTGTCAATTTTACTATATTCGCTTGGCCTACTCATGAGTACTTGATATTCTTCCAGTTGATTAGATCTGACATTTTGTGTGGAAAGTGTTTTATAATTGTGTTCATATAGTTCCTGATTTTAACTTGGCAGGTACACTCCCAAATATTTTATATTATCTATAGAATTGTCAATTTTACTATATTCGTTATCTCTTGCTGCTGGATTTTGTTGTAACATTGAAATGTTGATGATTTATGTGTATAAACTTTGATAAAGTTAAGAATTTCTAGTTTCTAGTAGGTTGATTCTCTAAGTATGCCATCATATCATCTGCAAAGAGTAATAATTTGATTTCCTCATTACCTACTCTAATTCTTTTAATTTCTTTTTTTTCTCTTATTGCTAAAGCTAACATTTCTAATGTAAAATTAAATAGTAATGGTGATAATGGGTAGCCTTGTTTCACCCCTGATCTTATTGGGAATGGTTCTAGTTTATTCCCATTACATATGATGCTTGGTAATGATTTTAAATAAATGCTACTGATCATTTTAAGAAACTCCATTTATTCCTATATTCTGTAGTGTTTTTAATAGAATGCTTTTTCTGCATCTATTGAGATGATCATAATTTTTATTAATTTGGTTACATTGTCAATTATGCTAATAGTTGTCCTAATATTGAACCAGCCCTGCATTCTTGGTTTAAATCCTACTTGGTCATGGTATATTATTCTGGTAATAACTTGCTGCAATCTCTTTGCTAATATTTTATTTTAAGATTTTTGCTTCAAGATTCATAGGGGAAATTGGTCTACAATTTTCTTTGTTTTGATCCTACTTGGTTTAGATAATGGCACCATATTTGTGTCATAAAAGGAATTTGGTAGGACTCCTTTTCCTATTTCTTTTTTTTTTTTTTTTTTTTTTTATTATAGTAACTTTTTATTGACAGAATCCATGCCAGGGTAATTTTTTTTTTACAACATTATCCCTTGCATTCACTTCTGTTCTGATTTTTCCCTCCCACCCTCCACCCCCTCCCCTAGATGTTTTTTTTCTTTGGGTGTAACTGCTTCTGTCCATCATTGATCAATTGAAACTGAATTAGGTCTCTTTGTCAAAGAAATTCACTTCCATCAGATCACATCTTGATACAGTATCGTATCATAATGTATCTCTTGGTTCTGCTCATTTCAGGGTTACACAGCTAGGAAGTGTTAAGTTAAAGAGATGGGGCAGTTAAATGGAGCAGTTAAATGGCTCAGTAGACAGAGCACCTTGACATCAGGAAGATGAGTTCAAATCTGGCCTCAGACTTTGAACTCTTGTCTTCCTGATGCCGGTGTGCTCTGTCTACTGCGCGACTTAACTGCCCCATTTCTTTTCATTTTTGATACTAACAATTTGACAAATCTATCATTTTGTTCATAAAATCAACTCTTAGATTTGTTTATTCAGTAGTTTTCTTACTTTAAATTTTATTAATCTCCCCTTTTATTTTCAGAATTTCGAATTTGGTAATTGGGGATTTTTTGTTTGTTTCTTTTCTAGATTTTTGAGTTGTATGCCCAATTCATTGATCTTCTTTCTCTGTTTTATGTTAAGTAAGCATCTAGAGATATAAAACTTTCTCAAGAACTGCTTTGGCTGAATCCCATAAATTTTGGTGTGTTGTCTTATTTCTTGGATGAAATTATCAATTGTGTCTACGATTTGTTTTTTCACCCACTCATTCTTTAGGATTAGGTTAGTTTCCAATTTTTGGTCTATTTTTTCCTGGCCCTTTCTTGGATGTAATTTTTATTGCATCATGATCTGAAAAAAGATGCATTTACTATTTCTGCCTTTCTGCATTTGATTTTCAAGTTTTTATGCCCTAACACATGGTCAGTTTTTATATAATTTCCTTATACTGCTGAGAAAAAAGTATATTCCTTTCTGTCGCCATTCAATTTTCTCTAAAGGTTTATCATACTTAACTTTTTCTAGAATTCTATTTACTGCCTTAACTTCTTTCTTATTTATTTTGTGGTTCAATTTATCTAGTTCTGATAGAGCAAGGTTGAGATCCTTCACTAGTATAGTTTTGATGTCTAAAACTTCTTGCAGCTGTCTTAACATCTCCTCTAGGAATTTGAATGCTATACCACTTGGTGCATATTTATTTAGTATTGATGTTACTTATTTATCTATGGTACCTTTTAGCAAAATGTAGTTTCCTTCCTCCTCTCTTTTAATTAAATCTCTTTTTGCATTGGCTTGATCTGAGATCAGGAAAATTATCCTGGCTTTTTTTTTTACTTCAGCTGAATCATAATAGATTCTGTTCAAGCTTTTTACCTTTATTCTAAATGTGTCACCCTGCTTTAAATGTTTCTTGTAAACAACATATTGTAGGATTCTGACTTTTAATCCAGTCTGTTATTTGCTTCTGTTTTATGGGAGAATTTATCTCATTCACATTCACAGTTAAAATTACTAACTCTATATTTCCCCTGTTACACTTTTCTCTTTCCTTTCCCCCTTTCCCTCCTCCCCAGTATTTTTCTTTTGACCACCATCTCCCTCAAACAGGCCTCCCCCTTTACAGCTTCTCCCTCTTTCTTATCCCTTTCATCTTCTACTTCTGTTTTCCCTTCTATTAGCTTCTCCCTTTCCTTTCCCCTTTCCCTTCCTACTTCCCTGTAGGATGAGACAAGTCTTTCTATGAAACTAAATATATCTGATATTCCCTCTCTGAGCCAAATCTGATGAGATTAAGGCTTACACAATTCTCATCCTCTCCCTTCTTTCTCTCAGTTGTACTAGGTCTTTTTTTGCCTCTTCATGAAATATAATGTACCCAATTTTAACTCCATTTTCCTCTTCCAGTAGAATTCCCCCCTTTTCACCTTTTTTATATCATCACAATAAAATTAAATTATACCTCCATCCTCTAAGTATATCCCTAACAGAGATAAAATTCTCAGGAGTTAAACATATTACCTTCTCATATAGGGATGTAAGATTTTTAACTTTTAAAAGAAATGCTTTTTTTTTTTCCTTTCCTTTTTACTTTTTATACTATATTCTGTATTTGAATATCAGATTTTGTTTTCAGCTCTGGTCTTTTCATCACAAATAAATGAAATTCGCCTATTTCATTGAATGTCTTAACTTTTCCCCCCGAAAGACAATGCTTAATTTTGCTGGTTAGTTGATTCTTGGCTGGAATCCCAAGTTCTTTTGCCCTTTGGAATATTGTATTTCAGGCCCTTTGATCCTTTATAGTGGAAGCTGCTAGATCCTGGGTAATCCTGATGTTTCTTCTTGATATTTCAATTGTTTCTTGCTGACTGCTTGCAGTATTTTCTCTTTGAGTTGATAATTCTGAAAATTAACTATGATATTTGAGGCCCCTTTCAGAAGGTGATTGATGGATTCTCTTAATGGCTATTTTACCCTCTGGTTCTAGGACATCAGGAGAGTTTTTCATGGATGATTTCTTGAAAGGTGGTGTCTTTTGTTCAATCATGGTTTTCAGGTAGTTCAGTAATTGTAATTGTCTCTCCTGTATGTATTTTCCAAGTCAATTGTTTTTTTCCAATGAGGTATTTTGTATTCTAATTCTTTTTGTTTGTTTTACTGATTCTTAATGTCTCATTGAGTCATTCACTTCTATTTGTTTAATTCTAATTTTTGGTGAATTATTTTCTTCAGTTAGCTTTTTTTTAAATTTCCTTTTACAGTTGGCCAATTGAACTTTTAATTGAGTTGTTTTGCTCATTGGATTTTTTTTTCCCATTTCGACAAATCTATTTTGAAAGGAATTATGTGCTTTTTGCATCTTGCTAAGCCTATTTTTTAAGGTATTTTCTTCAAATAATTTCTGTTTCCTTTTCCAAACTCTCCTGCAAAGTTCTTATTTCCTTTCCCCATTTTTCTAATAACTCTTTTAAGATCCTTTTTGAATTCTTCCAAGAGAGCCTTGTGAGATGGAGATTAATTTATATCATCCTTTGGCACTTCAACTAGAGATGTTTTACTTTAGTGTCCTCAGAGTTTGAAGTCTGTTCTTCCCTGTATCTATAAAAGCTATCTATGGTCAGAATTCATTTTGCTTTTTTGCCCATTTTTAAAGGTTGAGGTCTGCTCTTAGGGCAAAGGGGAGATTGTCCCAAGCTTCCTCTATAGGCAACAGAACTTCACGCCATCCTGGGATTGGTGTTGTGGCATCCTTCTGGTGCTAGGTGGGGGTAGCCAAGTCTTGAGTTGTTCTGGGGTTCAGGGACTCACTGTTTTGCATTTTGTAGTTGCATTGCATGTCTCACAGCTAGTTGGCTGATCCACTGGCTTCTGAACCAGGATGGATTAGCCAATGCTGTTCTATTTTGTTTCCTGGTAGATTTCCCCTGGATCATAGAGGCCACTCTTCTTGAGTCTCTGCACTGAGTCTGAGCTGGGCTGTTTTTCTCCCCTTCCCCTCTTCTTTTTCCTCAGCCCAATTGAAACAGACCTTTTTTAAAAAGTTCTTCCAAAGTGTATTCTGCTGAAAATTTATGACGCTCCCAATATTTTTGTGTTCTGTCACTCCAAAACCTGTTGAGAGGCTTGATCTGTTATTGATCTGAGGGAAGCCAAGAAGAGCTTGGGCAAAGACCTATCTATCCTCTGCCATCTTGACTTCTGCACTTTGTCAAAGGATTTTTTTTTCTGCAAATGTTAAGATGATTGTGTGCTTTTCAACATTTTGGTTTTTAATATGATTTGTGTTTATTGTTTTCCTAATGTGGAACCATTCTTGCATCTCTGGTATAAATCCTACTTAATCATAATGAATGACTTCTTGGCTAAATTATTGTAATCAGTTTGGTAAAGTTTGTTTAAAATTTTTGAGTTAGAACACTGTGAGTCAATTTTATTAATAATACTTTCTGATTTTTTCTTTAGTTTAAGTATTAGGTCTATATTTGTCTGATAAAAGGATTCTGCTAGGATGCTTCTTTTCCCCCTCAATTTTTGAGAATAATTTATGAATATTCTTTATCTATGGTACCTTTTAATTCATTTATCTCTTTTCTATTTTTTTTTTTTTTATATATAAACACCTCTCTCTCTCTCCTTCCATCTCTCCCTTTGGTTATTTCTGTTCTTTCCCTAATTTTTGGTCTTTCTATTTTTATTATCTCTATTTATAGGGTCCTTTCTTGTCCCATACACACATTCATATCTCCCCTCTCCTTAAAAGACCTTTACCTGATTCTTCCCTCTTCTAAAGTTATTAGCCTATATGTCTTCTCCCTTCCAAAGTCAGTCTCCTTGAAAAAGATGTAAATTCATCTTAACTTTTTTCATCTTTAATTCATTTCATATCCCCATACAGGCTACCAAATTTGAGCTTCAAAAGGAGACTCCAAGAGGTTGGGATCGCAGATTGGTGTTGTGAAGTGTTCAAAAGAATTTGTGGGCTTGAACCCATCTTCAAGTCAAAGAGCAAAGTTTTTTGTAATTGTAACACCAATTGAAATGGGCTAAGTTTCAAAAAGATTTAGCAAAGAATCAGGAATAAGGAGATAAATTTATCCACTTCTTCATATCATAGATATGACATAAGCCCAGAGTTAGAACTGAGGAGTGATCTATTCATTATTATCTCAGAATTTGGTTATCACTGACTAGTAGATTATCTGTCTGACAATCAGCAATGTTTGTAGGACTATTCTAAGGCCAGAAGAATTGAGAATCATTGTTAGACAGATTGTTAGAATAATAGCACTTAAGGTTAGGGGACCTTATTACTTCTGTTTCCCCTAGAAACTGTACTTTGTCAGCTTTGGTGCTTGATTTGATCGTGACGCATCACAAATTCCTATCAACCTCCCTGATCTTCTTCCCAATGTTATGTATCTTATAGTGTAATGTAGTCTCATGAAAAACAAAAAAACATGATTCACCTCTAGGCAGAGTATTACCAGGTTCTTTCCATAATGCCCTTTGTCTGCTTTTTCACTGTTACTTCTACCTTTTTGCCCTGTCTTTTTGTGCACATTTATAAAGAAATCTCTTAGTAGTCTCTTTGTTGTCAGTCTGTTGTTGCTATTTATTCACCTCTGTCTGCATTTCTGTTATTTGAGATGTTTGAGAAGCAAATAATCCTTTCCAGTCTTCTTATCTTTCTAAAAATGTTTCAAACTCTTCTTCATAATTGACAAAAGTTTCTGTTATCCCATGTCATTAAGTTCAGATTTGCATGATAGATCAACCTGTGCTGTATCCTGAACTTCAGTGCTCGTTGGGAGACATTCCATTCTTTCCTCCTTTTTCTAGTGGGTATGGAATACCCACTTTTTTTTTTTCTCTTGGAATATCTTTCTCCTGTTACCTTGCAGAATATGTTTCTGAATTGAATTATTAAATTTAATCATTATATATCTTGGAGTTTGTAGCCTTGAATATTTTTCTGGAGACAACCTGTGAGTTCTTTCAATTGACATTTCATTTTCTACAATCAGAATTTCCTTCATTGTGCTGTGAAGTTTTTTTTGTCATGTCATGTTTTCTGGGAGACCTATGATTCTTAGATTATCTCTAAATATTCTGTCTTAGAGTTTGGTATGCATAATGAATGTGTGTTTTTTTTTTTTTGATGTTTTTTGTTCTTCTAGATTTTTTTTCATGTCTGTTTTACAATCCCAATCTGTTCTCTTTTTTGGAGTGAGGCTTGTCATTGCAAATTTCATTTTTTTCTATTATTATTTTTGCTGTTTAGGACATAAATTCACCTCTCATAATTTCTCATTTCTCTTAAATTGCACAGGAATAGTATGTTGCATTTCCACTTTCCCATCAAATTCTACAAAGTACTCTTGTCTCAAGTGTTAGATCATTCACCTTTATTTTGCAGTATTTATGCATAGATGTCTAAATCTAGAGGCCATATTTCTTTATGGTTTTCTATTGATCAAAGTCTTTATGATCAAAAGCAAAGAGTTTTCTTCTGGAAATCTTTGATTCTTTTAGTTTCTTTCCCTCTTTATTTTTCTTCTCTTTCAGTTGTAATTTCCTTGAAGTCACTTCTCTCACGCTGGAAAATTCATATTTCACCATCCTAGCTAGGTCTTTGCCACACTTTACTTTTGGATGATCAGCCCTGGTCACAGCCAGATGTTGTGCTAAGTTCCCCTTGGTCTTGGTGCTGCAAAGCCCCCACACATTCAAAGTGTCCAATCTTGGTCACCTGTCTCATTCCCTCTATTTTCTCTTCTCTAGCAGAGCACAAGCAGTTCAGAGCTTTGCAGCTCTGCTGCTTCCAGATTGCACAAGCCCAGCAAGCTTTTAGACCTAAAGGGCTGTGGCCGGTCTTACTGTGGAGACTGAGCAAACTTCTGCATTCTGGAGCCTTAATTTTCATGGCACTGGAAAGAGGCAGGGAGGAAACTAGGGTATAGAGGTAGGTTTTGATATAAATCTGTGTTGTCTTTGGGTATGCCAGTGTTGTATCCTTGCTTATAGTAGCATGGGTGGTGAGGGAGGGTGCATAGTGAGCCCAGGATCAGTGAGCTTATTTCCTGGGTTTTGTTTTATTTCTCCATCTTCTGGAGCTGAAGTTGATTTATCTTTTTGGCATATTTTGCAGAAGTTTGAGATATTGCAGGAATTGGAGAAAATGTTTATCCTGTGATAGAGAACTCTCCTTTACTTAGCCTTGTATAGTCATGTTAACTGTTTACTGCATATCTCACAAATCACACATTATCATGATTGATATAGCATTTTCTCCCTACTCCTTATTCTAGCTGTATTGATTTTGTTAAGGCTTTTATTTATTTAATATATGTAATCAAATTTTTTTTTAGTCTTTTAAAATATTTTTATATGGGTTTTACATTTTCTTCTAACTATAAATTTAACCTAATGACATATATTCCCTTGGAACAGCTAGGTATCACAGAGGGTGGAATGCTAAGCCAGGAAGATCTAAATTCAAATTTGGCATCAGATTTTTACTGGTTGTTTTTCCCTGAGCAAGCAAGTTCCATCTACCTCAGTTTTCTCATCTGTAAAATGGGGATAGTAATAATAGTGCCTTATCTTATAGGATTATTGTGAAAGTCAGATAAGTGTTTATAAAATGCTTATTAGCACAATGTCTGGAACATAATAGGTGCTTTATAAATAAATGTTAGCTTTCATCATCATCATTATTTTCCAATTTTGTTTTTATGATGTAGTCTTTGATATTATAGAGAAAGGATGTACTGGGATGTACATCGGAGGATACGCATTCAAATCATTGCTTTGTATGTGAGCTTGGACAAGTCATTTAATGAATAAATGAAAAATCATTTAATATGCTCCAGGCAATATGCTAAACACTAAGGAAACAAGTGTTTAAAAGGAGGATAGCATTTGATTTTAAGTTTGAGAGAGTGGAGTGGAGAGAACTTGGGGGGAGACAGAACATATTGAAGTATAGAAGCTCAAAAAGCAATTTTGATTTAGAAAGTCACAGGATGATCAGTTGATCCATACGGCACACTTTCCAGGAAGAATCACATTATTTTTGATGATTGTGTCAAAAGCAAGAGGTGGAGAAAATGGGAATTGTAAATGGCAGAGTGTATATAAAGCAAGATGTCCTAGCTTAACCTTATTCCTGTTCTGTGCCTGACTAGGTATATAGTTGGCTAGGTGAGTTTGCAATTATTCACCAATTAATACAGTTTAGTCCCTGGATGGGAGTTTCAAAGCTGAATGAGTTCACTTTGCCAGGAACTAAGGGCGTGATTTTTGAATATATAGTCTGAAGGTTGCTTTTCCAAATAAGGAGAAACAGAGCATCAACTAGACAGATGGCAAGATTGTCAGGGTAAAAGGCTAGATCGGATGAAAGCGATAACAATTCTTTTGTTATACAGCTTAATATCTTTGGGCATAAGCTCCCTGATCTTAAAATGAAAAAAGGATCGACTTAGATGGTCTCTAAAGACCCTTCTAGATCTGATTTTGTGATACAGTTTAGGTTATATTCATTTGAAATTTATTGCAATGCATGATTATGGAACTCTTTTGATATTGGTAATTTGGTTTTCCTTAAAAAAAAAAAAGTCAGACAAGCTGATGATTTGATTTGTCAACTAGTTTTTTGTTTTAGCCAGCTTCTGATTGATCAATTCATGGCTTTGCTTGCAATTTTGTTAAACAGAATTCTAATGTTTAGTCAGCAAGTCAACAAACATTTATAAGTGCTTACAATATACCTATTGGGAATGCCTGGGAATTATAGATATAAACTGAAAGACAGAACTTGCCCTCAAGAAACTATATATTCTAATTGAGAAAATCAGACATGCATGGAAGCTAAGGTGTGTGAGGAGTTGGGGAGTAGGGTAAGGGTGAAGTTTGATGTTTCCTGAGGATGGACAATATTTCGAGTGTGAGAAATGAAAGGGGCAATGAATTTACAGGCTGAGAAGCTTTTTCAGCATGATAAAGAAACTGTGAAGAGTAGTCTGAAGACTTTGAAAACATTGCTAGCCTAGCTTTTTTTCTTTAAGATCAAGGTTCTGTTTATGGCTAAGAGTCAGTATCCAGAAAGATCTAAACAGAAAGATCTTTCTGGATACTGACTCTTAGCCATAGAGTAAATTGTCCTTCCCAAAGAGTAAACTTCATGTCATCTACAAATTTGAGAAGGTTGCCCCTGTACTTCTTCACAGGTTTGGCAATATAGTAAAAGTGGATGCTGTTTAAGACCACGTTCCTCCCTGACCAATAGTGAACATCCTTTCCCATTTTGAGGAGGAAGTGAGCTAACTTCCTTTCTGTGCCAACTTCCAGCCAATGTTCCTGCCTGTTTTCCTACCTGGAGGGATGGCAGGAATCAACATCCTCTATAGGTAAACCCAACTGTTAAAGCTTCCTTAGCACAGGATTTCTGAGGTTTACCAAAGAAATTTCCAGGTTCCAAAGGTAAGCCAACCTTTTCAACCCAGAATGTTCCATTTGACATCCCTCTTTCATAGTGGGTTGTGCCTCAGATATGCCAGAGAATTATACTAAAGTAACAAGGCCCCAGACCCTAATGGTACTGTCAGAAGCAACAGAAGTTTTCTGATCTAATTATCTGTTGTAAATTGCTTATTCCCTTTTTGAAGTAAACAGTCTTCAGATAGAGAAGAAGACAAGGCAAGGCCATATCTTATTTGAAAAGATCCTCCTCAACTACAGGGACATGCCTTTCTTAGCTTGTGAAACCTTTTATAAACTAGATCCTACCTAACTTTCTAGTCATCTTATCTTATCTTATATCTACTGTGCCAGTGATACTTGCATCCTTGCTATTGCTTGAACATGAAGCTCCGTCTCCTGGCTCCCTAGTGTTTTCATTTGCTACTCCCTCTGTCTGGGATGTTCTCCCTCTTATCTTTAACTCCTAGCTGCCCTATTTTCCTTTGTTTTCCCTTTCCCCATTTATCATATATATGTATGTCAATATACGTACATATACATAAGTACATACCATATACATAAGTACATATGTATGTAGTTTGTAAATAGTTGTTTTCATTTTGTCTTCCCCATTAGACTGTGGAGCTCTTTGAAAACAAGAATTTCTTGTTATTTTTTGCTATCTTTATACCCTCAATGCTTAGCATAGTGCATGTTACAAAACAGGTACTAAATAAATACTAGTTTATTGACTTGACACAACTTATGTATAGCACAGGAATTGATTGTTATAGCAAGGTCATGTTCTGCTAGGACTTCAGCTTTAATGATTCATCTGTTTGTAAATCCTCTTTTTTTTCCTTCTTTACATCTCCTGAGGAATATAGTCCTTGGAATCCACGAAAGACTGGATGGAGTTCTGGCACTAGGGAAGTTATGAGATATCTTTTGTAGACAAATTGTTTTTACTCCACCAATCCACCAATTTCAGTTTGTGGATTTATTAGCCTCTTACCATCCCTTAAATTCAACTTTAAATCCCCTCTCATACATATCACACTTTTAAGAATTTAATGTATCTTCCATTAAAAATTTATCTTTTTAAAAAAATTTCTAAACTACTCCTTTACCCTAGTAACTAATGAAAATAGTGAATAGAACAAAACTGAAGGCATATTTCTTTGGCAGTCCTGAAGAGACTTCCCTTCATCTAACTTACTCATCCATTTATTAACATTCTTTTTGACTGTTATTCTTCAGTGAGTTCCAAAACGAAGTAACTGTACTCAGTTAACATCTCTCCCTCTTATCCAAAAGAATATCATGAGTTTGTGAAATGCTGAATTTTGACTGCTGGTGGAGGGAACCTCTATATTGTGTGTTCCACATACTATAGTGTGGAAGGATAAGGGAAAGAAAAATAATGCCTACTAGCTGCAGAAAAAATGCTATAGGTCACTGATATATAGAGGAATGGAAATTAAAGCCACTCTCAAGTTCCAAATCATACCCATCAGATTGTCATTGCCAAGGACAAAAAGAAAAATGACAAATATTGGCTTTGCAAGAATTCGTTTATGCATTTTGGTAAAGCTGTCAAAGTGATCTTTCCATTCTGAAAAGCAATTTGGAATTATGCTCCTATATTCTAAACTGTACATACCCTTTGATCTCAAGCTGAAAGAAATAAAAAGAAGAAAAAGAGTATCAATTTCTTTTGTAGGGTGTCCATAAATTGAGCAGAGTCTAATAAACAAACTGAAGTATATGAATGTAATGTAATACTTTGTCCTGTAAAAACATAGAAAAAGATAATTTCAGAGATAACTGGAGTAACATACAAACTGATGCAGACTGAAGGGGACAAAATCAGAAGAAAAATGTTTACTATAACATCTTGCATCATAAAATTGAAGAGTTTTGAAAGACAACTCTGAATATCAAGAATGCTACTCAGCTCCTATGATGGAACTAATATACCAAATGAGACACCTATTTTTGAAAATCACCAATATAGAATAGTTTTGCTTGACTAAGCATATTTGTTACAAGGATTATTTTTTCTTTTTCTCAATGGGGGAAAGACCATTGGCAAAACGTTTTTATTTGAAATTAGTTTTAAAGATATTTTGGAGTTTTTCAAGTCAAAAAACTTGTGTTTTTTTAATTTATTAAATGGTTATTAAGTCCTAGACTATGTGTCAGGTATTGTAGTCACAGGATCTTTATTTGAATCCCATTTCTTCTACTTGTGTGACTTCAAGCCCTCATCTCTATGATGAGATGACATTGACCTCCATTTTTCTATAAATTTATGATTATATGAACCCATATGCTTCCCCCCAAGATTATAAATACATGCACATGTCAGTCATTGAACATTAAGTATCTTTTATATATGTCAGGCACTGTATGGATCTAAAAAGAGGTTATGAACCTCTGCCCTTAAAGAGCTTTCAGTCTAATTGGGGTGACAGTGAGCAAATATGTGTACAATCTGTACAGTACAAATAGTAAATAATTAAAAGAGAAAAGGCACTAGAATTTAGGAATAGGATGTGTATCAAAGGTAACTAAGTGGGCTAGTGAAGAAATTCACATTCTCTCACCACTTTTTGATCCCTGTCCTTGTGCTTTCTTCTCCCCATCCCTTCTTTTGAGAATGGATAACATTTCCGTCAACCGCATTGGTGGTGGGAGGATGAAGGATAATTTTTTAGGGCTATGGTTAGCCTTGTGCTATGGGGTGGGGTCTTTACTTTCAGCTCCAGACTGGATTTGAAAGGGTAGGAGCAGCAGCTGTATAATCTGCTGATTGCTGATCAGAGCTCATCACATCCTCTGATGAGAACTGGGGGATTGGCTGACTGAGTTTGCACGTGACTGGCATGTGGTTGTATTGGCGCAGCCGGGTAGGGGGTGTCACTGGAGATGGAATGGAGGTGCAGCCAGGTTCGGAAATGGGGTAGGTGCTGTAATCAAGCAGCAACATTTGCTGCAGAGGGGGAGGGGTGGTAAAAATGACTATGTAAAGGCTATATCTTCTGCCCACTCCTGGAAGCCCCGTGAAGCTGGGAGGCTTTTTGTGAGCTTGGCTTACTTCATTATAAGTGTCCTCTGTTGCATGTCAAGCTGGAGAGGGCTGTTTTTCCTTTTACTGCAGTGGTGACCAAGGATGGCTTTCCTGTGGCTTTCCTGATCAGGGTGTTTGACAGGAGAGGAAGAAGGGGGGAGGGTAGGAATGTCAAGAGAGGCAGAGGGAAGAAAAAGTAGCTTTTGTTGCGAGAACTGGGTTTTGTTTTAATAAAGCCTTTTGACATGAAAAAAGCAGAATAACAGTATCTAAGGAAACGGGTAAAGGATAACAAAGAATGGAGCAGATTCATGGCGAGTAGTAAAAGCTTTAGTACATTGAAGCCCTCCTATTTCCTCTGCCACAGTAACTGCAGCAAGGAGCCACCGCCAAAGGGAGGGATAGGGATACAAAGCGATTGCTGATTCCTTGATGTGGATCTAGCAGAACCATAATGAAGCATTTCTGGGGAAAGAAGGAAGAGCATGAGGCAGGTACTGCAGAGCTTACATGTGATCTGTTGAATGGTGAAAATTTTGGTTGCCAGTAGTCTGCATGCTATTGTGAAACATCTAAGCAAACTCTCTGAATAGGGTGTCAGATACTGGTGTCTTTGTTAGTGACAAGATATGGTGGCTTTTTGTGGTTGACTGTAGCATTTTTTCTGTGGGGGGGGGGGGCGGGAATGAGAGCCTATGATGTATTCATTGCTGACATAAGAAATCTGTTTACAAAAACCTTTAATATTAACTTGAATGCAAGTGCTATAATAAATAAGGAATTGGGTGGTGTTTTTATTGTTTTAGTGGAAAAATTGAGAATTTTGAATTGCATTTTTCCACTAAATCTAAAGGAATGTCCTGACATTTTAATTTTACATCACAAAAGAGATACTCAAAATCTGTGATTTAACCCAAATCCTATAGGAAATCTTAATACATTATGTATGAAGCAGTCAATCTTTTCTCTTTCTTTGTTGGATGTAGCTTTTATAACATTAATTAGGTCACTCTCATACTGATCATTCCAGATTATAAAATGCTTGTTTGTGAATGTTACTTTGGTAGATTTGGTATATTTAGACTTTATAGTTTTACTCCTTTTCACTTTGCTTCTAGATTTTATGCCATTATATTCCAATGCGTGAATCATCAGATCATAGCTTTTCTTTTATTTGCAATTAGGTATTGGGAATAATAATTTAAAAACAGTTTTGTTTTTAATACAAGAAATATATTTTAAAATGTGGATACATTTTCTGTTTTCTTTGCAGAATTCTTTGCAGAATTGTGCATTGAAAAAAAAGCTGAATCTATTGTGGTTCGGTGTTTTATTCTTTATAGCTATAGTAGCTACATGCCACACCCCCGAGGAGAGATGGCGCTTGTTCTATAAAAATCACTTAAGATCAGATACAGTATCCCTTAAATTTGTGTGCGTGTGTGTGCTGTCTTAAGTCTGAGATCATTAAATTCTGAAGCAATTCAGTTTCATTTTTTAATTCAGAATTATTTTTTAAATTATAAGGAATTTATATAATTTTAAATGAGAGGCTCTAAAAAGTTTTCTTCCACCAAACGAGTTTAATTAATTTCTTTTTTCACTGCTTGCATTCTGTTAAAATGAATACTTTTATATAAAAGAAATAAACAACAGATTAGGGATTTCATGTATAATATTTTTCTGGGTGAAATTGCAAATAACATTGACCATGGGAATTAGAATTTTTATACTTGAGAAATTTGATTTTTGTATTGAGAAATTGTGTTGAACATACTTAGGCTAACAGGTTTTGTTTGTTTTGTTTTTTGGTTAGGTTCTATTTCTATGAGCCTAATTTTAAAAATCTAATAGCAGTACTGTAAAACTGAATTGTGTTGAGACTGAAATACTATACCAAAAATAGCTGATTCATTAAAATTCCAAATCATAGTTTAACGACAAATTATAACGAAAGCTATGACGTACTAGGATTAAGAATACTCTAGTATTTTAACTGTTCCTAAATTAACTGAGCCTAGGTGAAGTATGATTTTGAAAATTAACGTGCTAAATATGACATTAAAAAAAATTTGTATATTACATATATATACGTTAGCTTTTCATCAGAATAACAAAAGATTATGTGTGTGTGTATGTGTGTATACATGACAATGATAAAGCCTATGCCAGTTAAAATTTCATCAGAAAGCAAAAAATAAAATGTAAAGAAATACATTATCCTTTACAAAGGTGTGAAGCTTTCATTTTTGGAGTATGTATAAAATATAGTGGGAAAAACTTGAATTAAATTTCTTGCAAAGATGGTGAAATTGTTTCTATGCTTTCATTTGACACACTCTTACAGATAAGGTGGCTAGCCCAGGGAAAATATTTTACCTCCCTGGGCTAGCCACCTCATCTGTAAAATTACCTACTTATAAGTAATATGTAGCAGAGCCAGAATTCAAGCCCAAGTCTGTTGACTACAAATCCACTGTAACAATGAAAATTTGTAATGATTTTGAGGTTTACAAATCACTTTATCTAAAACAACCTTGTGACATAGGTAGTATAAATATTAAATAGCCATTTTAAAAATGAGGAATTAAGCCACTTTTTCATATGTTGACACAGTCTAATTCTATTAGAACTAAAATTCAGACCTAAGTTTTCGGATTGCAAGTGTAGTTGGCATTTTTCTACCAAAAATTCTGTTTCCATGGTTCAATGAATTCTCCAGATTAAACCACCTAGCTTCTATACCTTTTATTTTTTTTTGAAAGCTTTTTATTTTCAAAACATATGCACAGATAATTTTTCAACATTGCCTTGCATAGCTTTGTATTCCAGGTTTTTCCCTTCTTCCCCCCACCCCCCTCTCCTAGATGCCAAGCATTGCAATATGTTGTACATGTTAAAATATGTTAAATCCAATATATGTTCTGTATCTCCTATTGTCAAATGTAATTGCCTTTTCACAAATTCTTATCCTTCTTGATATTTCTGCAACCTTTAACCAGGATTGTAGCCTTCTTTGTGGTAGGGGTCAATGTTCTCAGTTTTCACAGTATTCATCTTTCTTTTACTTAGGCCATAAGTAATTTCCAGGATTTTGTCTTGGGCCCTCTTTCATAACCTCATCACCTCCCATGGTTTTGATATCAAATCATTTGTCCAGCTCTAACTTATAACCTCCTTCCAGGTTCTTAGCTCATTATCTTTTCTCCAAAACCCTCCTCCTCTTTTCTTAACTTCTTCATTACTATCAAAAGTACCACCAGTCTTCTGATCAGTGTCCAAGCTCACAATCTAGTTATCATCTTCACCTATTCATTCTCTCATCTCACATATTTAATGAGTTGCCAACTTCTATTGATTCTATTTGAGCAATGTCTTTTGTATATTCTTCCTATCTTCTCTGACATTACCACCACCCTTGTATAGCACATCATATAGTCACTCCTGTGCTATTTCAGTAATCTTTGGTTGGTCATCATCATCATCTTCCTAAGCCTGATCCCTCCTATTCCATCAACTTCAGTAGTTCTCTAGTGCTTCTAAGATGACATATAAAATCCTTTTGGCTTTTTTCAACTTAATTTTATTATTATTTTTTATTGTTATATTTTAAGTTCTGAATTGTTCCCCTTGTTCCTCACACTACACTAGAGAAGGCTACCATTTGACATAGGAATGTGTGTGTATGTGTACACACATATGCATACTTATCTGTGTAAAACCATATTATCCATTACTTCCATTTATCAATTCTTTCTCTGGAGGTAGATAGTATCTCTTTCATAGGATCTTTGTAGTTGATTTAAGTACTTATAACACAGGGAATACTTTAGTCTTTCACAATTGTTCTTGAAACAATATTGCCATTACTCAACGTTGTCTAGGTTCTACTCATTTCACTTGTCATTGTTTAATACAAGTCCTTCATAATCTGTTCTACTTTCCAGTCCTTTGTCTCATTGAACTTTAAATTCTCTGTGATCTAGTGAAAGAGTACATTGCTATTTTTCTTCTTCTTTTTTTTAATTATAGCTTTTTATTTAGAAAATATATGCATAGGTACTTTTTCAGCATTGACAATTGCAAAACCTTTTTGTTCCAACTTCCCCCCCCCCCCTTCCCCCAGATGGCAGGTTGACCAATACAACACACACACACACACACACACACACACACACACATGTCCAAATAGTTATTTTGCTCTACAAAAAAGAATCGGACTTTGAAATAGTGTACAATTAGCCTGTGAAGGAAATAAAAAATGCATGCGGACAAAAATAGAGGGATTAGGAATTCTATGTAGTGGTTCATAGATCTCCCAGAGGTCTTTTGCTGGGTGTAGCTGGTTCAATTCATTACTGCTCTATTGGAAATGATTTGGTTCATCTCATTGTTGAAGAGGGCCATGTCCATCAGAATTGATCATCACATAGTATTGTTGTTGAAGTATATAATGATCTCCTGGTCCTGCTCATTTCACTCAGCGTCAGTTCATGTAAGTCTCTCCAGGCCGTTCTGAAATCATCCTGCTGGTCATTTCTTACTATTGCTATTTTTCATGTAGTATACTATATAACTGATTATTCTTTTCCTTTCCCAACCTTTACATCTAGGAATTTTCTGAAAGTAGACCAAAGGTCTTTTGTTCCTTTCCTTTTTTTTTCCTTTTTGATGAAGTTAGCTGCTTTAGGTTGTACCATTGTCTTAAAAAAAACAAACAAACATTTTTATCTTGAGGATTAAAAAAAAGGATGAGCATTTCTATATAATATACAATTAAAAAAAAAAAGCTATCATACTTATTTGGGTTTTCCACTGAACTGAGTTCCCTCCTGTTGTATATAGTTTTCTAAATGCTTCATTGATGTTTTTGTTCTTTTTTATTCTGCCTCACTATTCTTATTGATCTCCTCAATTCCACACCCCCCCCAAATAAACGAAAAATTCCTCAAACAAAACAAATCCTTTTGTTCTTTTCTATTTTTTAAAATAATATTTCAGTAGCCCTCTTTTTTTGTTTGTTTCTTTTGGTAACACTACTTCTATCTCTTTTGCTCCCCAAACTCCTCTTCAAATAAAATTTAAAAGTATAACAGAATTATTGTAAGATAGCAAAACAATTTCACATACTTGGCATATCCAAAATTATATTTCTTTATACATTTTTGAATACATCACTTTTCTGTCAGAAAGTTAATGGCATGCTTCTGAAATTTTGTTCAGGCAACAGTATTTAACTGTTTTAAGTTTTATAGAATTGTTTTTCTTTTCAATGCTATAGTCATCTATAAATTGTCCTCCTGGTTCTGCTCCCTTTACTGTGTATCAGTTCATATAAGTTCTTTCAGTTTTTTCAGTCTATTCTCTTTTGTCATTTTATATTGTACGGTAGTTTTCATTCCTATATCATAATTTTTTACACATTGCCTGACTGAAGGTAGTCTCCTTTAGTTTCTAGTTCTTTTTTACGATTAAAAAAATTCATGCTAAGAGTATTTTGTACCTGAAATTCCATTTGGTCTTTTAATTCCTTTGAGATCTGAGTCAAAGGACAGATATTCACAGTCAATTTTTTTTTGGGGGGGAGGGAAGGAGGAGAGTATTGCTTTCCTGAAAAACTGTATTAGTTCACAACTCCACCAAAGATGTATTTGTGTGTCACTCTCCTCTTATTCCCTCCCTCTTTTCCTTCCTGTCTCCTTCCTTTGTTTTCGCTTTCTTTTTTGTCATCTCTGCCCATTTGTAGAGTTTTTATATTTATAGAAACAACCCCAGGATTACTCCAATGAGCATTTCCCTTATTTGTGATTCAGTATTTATTGAGAACCTACTGTACTATACTAAGTACTGAAAATACAAACTCCCAATCCCATCTCAGACCAAAAGCACTCCTTGTTCTAAAGGGGAGACAAGTGAAAATGATTATGTCCACTCAAGATATATGTGAACATGTGTATGTACACGCATGTATATTAGAAATAATCAAGAGAGAAAAGACACTAAAATTAAGGAGAATGTGGAAAGGCTTCTTGGAGAAGGTGGAAGGGAAGTTAGTAGGTCTGAGGAGGGAAAGAGTTCAGTCTTTGGAGAACAGAAAGTGAAATTGTTAGATTGAGTAGTTCAAGTAACAACAGCAAGGAAACAGTGTCACCAGATAAGAAGAGTACATTATGGATTGCAAGTAGTATGAAATATATTTACATATTTCTGTATATATATATAAAATCTTCACATGTTTGTGAATAGTTTGCCTTCTTTTGATAGTATATCTTGCTTGGAAATGGGAAGTGTTCCTATATTTGCTTCCCTGTGTATTTTAGATATTATAGGAAATGGGGTAGTGACTAAACCTATTGGTATAGAGAACTTCCAGATGAGAAACCACTTACCAATAATACTTATAAGTCTTGGGACTTAAAGTGTTATAAAATGTTGCTTAAAAGTCCAACAGGTTAACTTATAATTTCTTCTGTGAACTTTAATTTTACATTATTAGTTGCCTGTCTGACATATCAGACTGGATGTCCTGGATACTTCCTAAATCACTGTTTAAAACTAATTCATTATCTAGGGATTCAATAGCCTTTTTTTTGGTATGTGTGTAACAGACTTATTTGGCAGGTTTTTTTCAGACACTTAACACTTCCTGTCTGTGTGACTCTGGGCAAGTCAATTAACCCCAATTGCCTCAGTATTAATAATAATAATAATGATTTAATGAAATACTAAATTTCACATTTAGAGGTTAGTGAAAATAAAAGTATTATCTTTTTTTTTTCCTATCTCTGTCCATAGACCCTCTGAAATCTAAACAATCTCTTGAACTCCAGGTTAAGAATCTTCCCTTCATATAAATTTGTCTCTATTTCTGGCAAAGGTAGCACAATCTCTTCATTCTCCCAGGCTTGTAATCTTGATGTTATCTTAATTTCCTTGTTATTTTTTACCTCACATATGTAACCAGTTACCATATCTTGTTTTTTATGCTGTGAAAATAATCTTTCAACTCATTTCTTTTCTTCTTTCACATATTAGTTTAGGCCCTCATCATCTCTTCTGGATTATTGTATTAAGCTTTCCTAATTGATTTAAGTTTCTCACAACTCTAGTCCATCCTATAGACTGCTGCCGAAGTGATTTTTCCTTAAACACAGACCTCACTTACATGTCATGGCATCATCTCCCAGATGTCAAGGTCTTCTTCCAGAATGAAGGATGAACAACAACAACCAGTAGAGATAGGAATAGGGACTGGACCTGTGGTGTAGAAGTAACTGTCGGGTGATTTTTTTTTTTTTTTTTTTACATCTCTGTTTCTTAGAAAGCTCCCCTACTATGATAAAATTTTTTGTCCCTCAAGCTTCCCCCTTTAGGATTCTACTAGGCCACATACATCATGGAATGATAATAGAATCTTTTTCTTCTGTTTTAGTGAAATCCCAATTTGTATTCATGTTTACATTCTTTGTTTAAAAACAAAAGTCCCAATATAGTGCTGACCTCATAGTATATTGTGTGACCTTTTTGTTGAAATTCTTAGTTATTCAATAACTAATTTGGGTGAGGGTTCTTATATTGGATTCTGGTATTAATATTATCACAGTAAGGTTCAAATGTATTTTCTGAAATATTTGTATGAAAATATGATTTTCATATAATTCAGATTCCATTTTGAGGAGAATACAGTTTTTTCAGTAGTTGCACAACAGAACAGATTTTGAGTGTATTGTCATTCAGATTGGTAAAAAAAAAAAGTCCAGGTTATATAAAATGTCAGTTACTTACCGCGGAGAAATCCTAATTCATGCAGATGGTTCTTTTCATATAGTGTGTATACACATACACATAAGACACATGTATGTGTGTATGTATATGTACATACATGCATATACATTTTGAAAACTTGGTTATTTTAAAATAGGTTTGAAAGCCTTGAGACCTCTAGAGAATTGCTGCCCACTTCCCAACAGAGAGATGCAGAAGATATTTTTTAGATATGGTCAGAGCAATATTTGTTATAAGATGGTGTTTTGTTTTTTTCTCTCAATGGTGAGAGAAAGAGGAAAAGAAAATCCATTTTTTGATAATTGAAAAAATTAAAACTAAATTGTTTGCCTCAAAATAAAACATCAGGTTTTTTGTACAATTTTCCTAGAAATTTAATCACAAGATTTTGATTTCTGTCTTAGTTCCAAGAATCTGGAGCTTATACAGTTTAGTTCTAAAACTTTTTAAGTATCATTTGGAAATAAATGTCAGGGAAGAGGGTGATTTTCCTCTTTTTAAACAAGAAGCTTAAAGTAGAAAAATTCAAAATTATTTTTAATTTCATAGGTCCAAGGGTAGCCAAGGATGGCTGCAGCTTCATACGATCAGTTGTTAAAACAAGTTGAGGCACTGAAGATGGAGAACTCAAATCTTCGACAAGAGCTAGAAGATAATTCCAATCATCTAACAAAACTGGAAACTGAGGCATCTAATATGAAGGTATTAAGAATGTTTTTTCATTCTAGTTGGGTTTTTGGTATTCTTTTTCCTCCTCATATAAATGGAGGTTGAGAGAGAATATCCAAAATTTTAGCAGACCGGGAAGATGAATACAACTTGTTCTTCAAAAGAGAGCTTTAAAATGAAATTTAAAAATGAAAGATTGTTTTGGACCTCTTGCTGAGGATCCCAGTGGGGATTTTCTCGCCCTTGATTTATTCCTTATCTTACCCTAACTGTTTTGTAAGTTTTTTTGTAAGTTGTTTTCTGATTCAAGGCATCTTTGATCCAGGTATGCTGATCCAAAATAGTGGAGGGTATGGGAATAAAATATTTGTAATTTAGCTTTCTGACTTCTGTGTAAGGGATTGTTTGAAGTTGTTGAAATTTTATATTTTATGGATGGGGACTCTATATCTTATGGATGGGGACTCTATATCTAATGGTAAATCTGGATTAGCAGAAATTCTAACAGACCTGGAACAGTAATACTTCCAAGGACCCTATAACTAGGAGGATTTCTCATTACATGTTGGTCTTCCCAAAAAATTATGAAAGGATACTGGTAGTATTTCCAGTTTGAGATAAAAAGCCGAGGACTGACATTAAGGTTTCAAGAAATAGAGAAACTTAAATGACAAGAGGGAATAGATTTTGATATAATTTCTCAACTGTTGCTAAGGAACTTGATGGTAACTCTCTAATCACAATAGCTGATATCTTGATTTCAAACATCTGAATTCTGCTCTCTTTTAATGCGTATGAAGTGAAGAAATGCATATTCTGTTACAGTTCTCAGTTTTGAACAGGAGAACTATTTCCATTTTACTTCTGTAATTCTCAGTTTAAATTAAGAGAAAAGTTTTGTTGCTAGAATTTAGCTTCCTTCCTTTCCTTCCCCTCCTCAATGAATAGTACAATAAAAATTGGGAGAACTTGAAGTTTGGAAATTCCAAAAAAAGACAGAACAAAATTTTGGAGTTGGAGTCTATAATATAACTAGTAAATGGAAGGGAAACATAGATTGCCTATGCATATAACATATAGTATCTGGTTATATCATTAGTGACATCACTTTAACTGGCACTGGAAGTTACCAAAGAGATTATATAAAAAGTTAACACTTTAATAAGTAAGAAAAATGAAATACCTTTTAGTGAATAAATTAATATTTCTGGAAGTTGGGAAAAAAACTTAGTGGGGAAAATATGATCACTTAAGTCTAAATAATTTATAGATAAAAAGTACAATAATTAACTTCATTAAGTACAAAATATGTTTAAAGAAATGAGATTGGTTTTTCTCAGGACTGCTCTTTTGAATTTTTCAAGTTCTTCTAGAGATGAAATTTTTTGAAATTTTCAAGTTCTTCTAGAGATGAATTAAATATGAAATCTTCCTCTCCCATTAGTATTAGATCATGAACCATCCATTGTTTTCTCAAATAGCACTAAAAAAAAACTTGCTACAACTGCTGTTTCCTTCAGTCTTCCTCTTTTGCCTTTTTGTTTGTTACCTTTCCCTGCATCTTAATTTTCTGCCTGAATTCTTTTCTACTTGATTACTACTTTTTCTTTCTTCATTTCTCCTAAATCATCATTCTCCTTTCTTACTTTTTATTTCTGCTTACATACAAGTGTATCTTTGTCTCCTGAATTCCTAAAAAACTTTCAGTGAATCAATCACATTTTGGGATATCTTCTCCTATTTACATTCAAGACTTTTCTCTACCTAAATCAAGAGTTATTCTTGTTCCTCTCCTTTTGATAGAATAAAAAAATTGACCTACAAGTGTAATTCTCTGGCATATCTTATTTGATCTCTTTACCAATTTGGCATTACCATCTCCTTTAATACAAAATTCCTCTCTGACCTTTAAGTCCAAGAATGAACTTCCGTATTACACAAATAAGATGTGAATCTAAAAGTAGCTATACTTAACCTGTAAGTGTGTAGGTGGCATTTAGTAAAAGTTAAAACACCAACAGTATGTTTCCTTTGGTCAGTTTATTTATACTAGTTTCAAGTCGGCTTGACAGTAGGATAAATTTCAACACATATACTATAATAACATTCGTTTAGTAGCTTGAAAAATCAACCAATATGTTAACAAAAGGATTATTTTCTTTGTTTTGGTATACCAAGTATTATTTGCCAGGCAGTTGAGGCAAGCCAAACAGTATTATTGTTGGCCTATTTGGGGCATACCAATCAAATTTGTACTGTTGCAACACAATTTAGTATGACTAGAAGAAATGAAGTCCCTTAGTACATGTAATCCGGTTTTGGTCTTCTGAAATAATATCTACTACATTAGATAATGGAAACTAAAGAGAAATAAGAGTTGGTAATTGTTTTGCTTGAAGGCCTGTTGTTGACTTTACTAGATTAGAATGGTTGTGTAGACCTCACTGACCTGAAGCTCTAAGCTTCTCCTGAATAACAGGAAAATTGGCCTTATTCCTGCACCACTTATTGCTGCTGTGCTGCATGTTTCATCCATTTCTAGTTCATGTCTGAGAGAATTTTAAACTCGTGACTGGTTTATATTTAAGCATAAAACAAATTCATATATTCAAAATAAGTCATCAACAGTGTAGGGAGCTACATTTGCTATTTATATAAACCAGTTGGAAAAATGGAGATAAAAGTTATTAGGTTCAGAATTCCCAGTAGAATTGGAGTGATTAAGTTTTTTTTTAGTCTTGAACCAGGGCCCTGAGTTGTTGATTTGATAGCATTGCTAAGATAGCAGAACATTCATTTTGACTAATCTTTTTCAAAGTCCAATGTCATTTCCCTAATGGACTTAGAAATGGTCTAATAAAATTGAAATTGATTTATTTCAGTATGAGTAACTGAATTATTCTACAATATAAAGTCTTTTTATAGAATAGTTAAGGAATTTATAACATGTTTTATGAGCTTGTTTTTAAAAATATTTTGACAACTATGTCAATATGATAGTTTCCTTTGCAATCTTTGGCATTTCTCTCTCTCTCTCTCTCTCTCTCTCACTCACACACACACAATATAATCTAAAAAAGGAGTATGTAGACTTCACCTAACTACTTAAAGGAGTTTCACACACACAGTTAAGACCTCTAACTTAGAGCTCATAAATATAGGATGTGATTATAGGCAGTCATTGACAACAGTGTGCATATGTTCTATAATCCAAATATCCCTTATCATATCTGATGGCTTAAAAAGAACAAAAACCCTCATGAGCTAGTGATATGGGACAGCTGGATTCTGAAAAGAACTTAGAGGTTTTAAAAGATCCATTTATCCTTAGTTGTTGCCCTAGAGTTTATTTAAAAATTAAAAAAAAAAATTTTTTTTCTCCAGATGAGCAGTCTAACAATGTCTGACTTCTCTTATTTGGATTCTGAGACATCACAATTGAACTATAGAAGAAAAGCATTCTATACTAGCTAGATTTGTCAAATTAATGTGTGCATATTCTATTTGGAAAGAAATTTCTGTATCTAACTCACATATGTACTCCTGCTAATCAGGAAACTCCTCTTTATAAAAGTTCTGACTCACATTTTGTAGTAACGGTGGAATAGAAGAAGATATTTTTGTAGAATAGGTAAAACAAAAGTAAATAATTCAGTTAGAATTTTTGATTTAGCAAATAAAACAATTATAATGTTGAAAATGGCCTTTTCTTCCTGGAAATACTAAGCCCTTTTTCAGTCTGGGCTAAGGGAAAATGAAATAGTTTAAAAAACAACAACAACAACAACAACAACAAAAAAAACCCTTGATTTGAGCTGTGATGAACCAAGGGAATCATTAGCTTTTTTACTTACGTAACAAAACACCATTTCCTCCAGTTAATTACTGTAAATTCTTTATGGAATTATGCATATGTTTTCTTTTGATGATGGTCCCTGACTTGAGAGCCTTGGAATGTTAAAAAAAATATATATACCAGATCAAGGACACTTTTATGATACTAATTTTTAATTTTTATAACACAACAGAGTCCTCTGTTTCAACAATTGGCATTGTGTTTAATAGCTGCATAACGGTTGGTTTCTCTGAGGAGGAATTGTTTGTTCAGTTTTCTTTTTGTAGATACTATATATGCCAAGAATTAATTATATTAAGGAATTGGTCTGGGTACAAGAGGAACTTGGTGCAGAGAAGGAATAAAGAAAATGAGATTCAAGAGGCAAAGTGAAGATAACTGTCTGATGTAGAAGACAGTTGGTTTGAAAGATTTAAGAACAAAAGCATCATTATTTACTTGCATATTTATACATCATTAATTCAAGTGATGTAAAAGGTGCTATTGGTTAAGGTCTGGGCTGAGGTATGGTCAAAAGCTGTATAATATAAGGGAAAAACCCTTACTTCCAAGTAACACAATTTTGGAATTAGAATACATATATTCAAGTCTGGAGTCTTGTCAATTACTAGTGGTTTGATTTTTTAAAAAAATACAGACACAAACACAAATGCATGTACATTTGTGTGTATCTATATATGTACACATGTATCTATTTTTATACACATGTATATGCATTTTTGTTAAATATTTCCCAATTATGTGGAAAAATTTTTTTTACATTTAAAAATTTTTCAAGTTCCTTAATCCTGTTCTCTCCCACTGCTTAAGGTAGCAAGTTTTATATTGATTATACATATAAAAACGTGCAAAACATATTTCCCTTATTGGTCATGTTGCAAAAGAAAACAGACACAAAACAAGGAAAATAAAGTTTTAAAAAATATATTTCAGTCTGTATTCAGAGTTCTATCAGTTCTCTCCCTAGAGATGGATAATATTTTTTATTATACATCTTAATGGTATTGATCATTGTCTTGATCTGGGCCTCAGTTTGTTCAATTTGAAAATTAAATATATGGACAGCATGATTTCTAAAGTCCTATCTGGCCCTTGACATTCTGGTTTTACAAACTTTTATTTGATTTGCAGATGATTTGCAGACGACCAATGCAATCTCTGAGGTCATCTCCATTGGATCAGACCAAATGAGCTCAGAAGGCTTTAGTACAATTTGGGCACATGTCCATATATATACATTTCAAGTGGAGATGTCTCAAAATTTGTGCACTTCACATTTGTTTTGAATTAACTGCAATTTTCCTTTGTTCATATAGTGCCTTCTTTGATGCGAGAACACTATGCTCTGTGCCAGTGTCTGCATGTCTTTGATGCCAAAGTTCTTCAGAGAGACCTTGAGAGTGTCTTTGAATTGCTTCTTCTTACCTGTATGTGAACATGTCCCTTCTCTGAATTCTCTGTAAAAGAGTCTTTAAGACAAAACTTTTGGCATTTGAACAATGTAGTTAATTAACCCATTGGAGTTGCACTCTACAGTTGAGTTTGAATGCTTAACAACTTAGCTTAAGAAAGAACCTCAATGCTCATTACTTTCTTGCCAGGTGATATTCAGAATTCAAATGGAAGCAATTCAATTTCTTGGCATGGTGCTGATAGACTAAATTTCATAGGCATAAAACAATGAGGTCAGCAAAATGGCTTTGTAGCTCTTCAGTTTGGTAGGCAGGCTCTTCTCTCCCACATTTTACTGAGTCAGCTCTGGCAATGCATGTATCAATCTCGTCTTCTATGTGTCCTCCCTGGAAAGATTACTACCAAGGTAAGTGAACTCAGGTACAACATTCAACATCTCCATTGGTCATCTGCAAACAAAATGACTCAAAATTAAAAAAAAAAGTAACCCATCAACTCTCATTCACTTGGCTTAGAGTCTTTTCAAGTTAAATAATTTTTCAAGTTAAATAATTTCCATCAATGTGGCAGCTGATCTAGATGGCATTTTTGTCCTCATTGAAACCATCTGACAGCATTGCAGAAAACATCATGCTCAAAAACATGGGAACGAGCATAGCCCTGTTTCATTCCTTGGTAACTGGAAAGCATCATCCATTATCCAGAAACTATGCAAGCAATGTGATCATGAAACTGTATACTGTACTGATGAATTTCTCCAGGCAACCAAATTTTGCTATGATCTTCCACAAGCCCTCACAACTGACAGATCTACATAAGTGGTTTATAAATCTCTGGTATTTATTCTGGAGTGGTGAAGCAGTAATCACTCTGTCAGTCATTTCCCTGTCCTTTTTGAAACCATACTGGCTTTTGGTTACATGACCTTCTTCCAAGTAAAGGATCACCCTATTAAGGACGACTCTGGCAAGAATCTTAACAGAAATGACTATAGCAATTCCCATCTTTAACTGCCCCAATCATCACAAGGTATTTTGTTTCCTTTTCCTTTATATAGAGATGAACATTGGAAACATCTTTAGACTCCTGGGGGATAAATTCCTCTTGCTCTTGTATGATCAGTGGACTCCCTGTTTTATAGATTTCAGCAGGTATCGAATCAGCACCAAGTATATTGTCACACAAGAGGAACCTAATGACATTAAAAAAATCTTCTTTAGTTGGAATTTTGGCTAGAAGGGAACTGACTTCAACCTGAGGTATATGATCAGTGACTTAAGCACTGATTGATGACAGTCTGTTGAGTATTACAAAAGTCCTTATTACTAATCAACCTAGCTCCAACAGTACTGACTAATTGAGGTGCATCATATGGTTTGGGCCCATAAATACCCTTTAAGGTGTCATAAAAGTACTTTGAATTGTTCATCATTGAATCAGCATAAAATTGAATTTTATTTGCTTTCTTATTGAACTAAGAATCCCATATTCTGAGCTTCATTTGCAGTTTACTTTTGATGGAGTTAAGTGCTGCCTTCTTAAGAGACAGACAAGCTATCCTGCTGGTAACCCTGTGGAGTTCTCATTTTTTCATTTAGCAGCATCTGAAGTTCTTCACCATTTTTATCAAACCAATCTTGATGTTTGCTAGATTTCTAGCTTAGATGAATAAATGTGGTGCTGTACAGCAAATCTCTAAAACTGCCTACTCCTTTTCTGTTTCATTGTTGCCAACTCAGCTTTTCCTGTGGATTCTGAGAAGCACTCTAATCCACTGACTGACATTAAGTCTTCCCATAGTCATCTTGCCTGGGGCCCATTACTTTTGCTGAATTGGGAATGTTAGCTTTAAGAAGATAAATCTATGATTGGTCCAGCACTGTGCACCATACATTGTCTTCAGGACTCTCGCATCCTATTTTTTTCTTCTTTTTATAGTGACGTAGTCTATTAAATGCTCATGTTTGCTATGAGGGCACAGTTTATTGCAGTAAGTGGAAGACAGGATTGGTAATGATCATGAGTTGCTTAAGTTTTCAGTAGCAGGTGACCATTGCTGTTGCTGTTTCTACCCAATCAGTGGTTAAGACTAGAAAAAAAATGAGACAAGAAATGGCTTCTTTTACTCAGTTGAAAAAAATGATTTTGGGAGAGGAAGACCCTATTTACACTTGCTCTGAGCCAATCAGGGTCCAAATATTCCTTCTGTCTTACAAGGTTTCAGCAATCGGTATTTCTCAGTTCACCTATGTATCATTTGTGAGTAGGAATAGGAGCTGTCCCAGTGGGAACACAACTGGAATTGGTCAGTTGAGCAATAGTTTTCTCTCTCTCCTTCTTTCCCTCTCCCTCTTCCTCTTTCACTCTGTCTCTTACCTTTTGTCCCCTCTCCTTCCTCTTTCCTTCTTCCTCTCTCTCCCTCTCATTTATCCTTCTCTCTTTTCACCCTTTCCCTCCTCATCAGTGTTTTGCTTCTGACTACTGTCTCTTCCAGTCTATTCTCCCTTCTGTTATTCCCTCCATCTCACCTCCACCCCAACCTTAGCCTCCTTTTCTTCTTCTCTGAAGGATAAGATAGATTTCTATATCCAACTTATTGTGTATGTTATTTCTTCTTTGAACTAATTTTGATGAGAGTAATGTTCAAGTGGTGCCCACTGTCCCCTTCCCATTTTCCCTTCTGGTGTGATATAGATCTTTCACACCTCTTCATGTGTAATAATTTATCCTATTCTATCTTTCCTTTCTGCTCCCAGTGTAATCCTCTTTCTCTCCTTTTATATTTTTGGGGGGGGGGCAGCATTACTAGAGACTGTTAAAATTACTATGATACCATTGCAAAAATCCAAATTCTTTACCCCTCTTTGTTCACATAGTCCTCCTCTGGCCCAGGTTGGGGATGGTATGGGAAAGAAAGTAGGATATATATTAAAGCTGATTGACCACTCACTCAACTCAGTCTGTAATTGGTTTATGGCTTATCAATGATCTGGTTACCTCAGCCAGTTTGAGTGAATTTCTTCTGTAGAGTCACTCCCATTTCTTCCATTGGCATTTGGAGACGTCTACATTTATTGTGGGCTTTTAAGACTTATTCTAATAATGTCTTTAGTTGATTGAGAGCTCTCATTTACTTATAATATTGGGACAGTGGTTTTGAGAGTTACTATTTTGTGGGACAAAGTGATTTGTTTCATTCAGCACGATATAAGAGGATGAGTACTGTACTTAAAGTTATAAGACTTGTGTTTCAATCCCAGCTTTTATATTATCAATATGATACTTACCTAGTCAGTTAATCTCTTGGAAGATTAGTTTATAAAATGGGGATTAATAATAGTTGCACAATTTTTCTCAGTGTTGTTGAAAACGTTGTTATCCAAATTGAATAAATATGTTTGTCTTTTCCCTCTGTCAAATGTGTCAAAATTCATGAGATCTCACAACTGCTTTGAATTGTCAGAGTATCTTTTTTTTTTTCAAGGACTCTGACAAAACTACTTTGAGACTCTTATTATATTTCTCTCTAATCTTCTAATTGTCAGCCTGCTGCTTTCACTCAGAGCAACTTTGTTTAATCTCTCTTCTGGTTAATCTTTTACTCTCTCCCATCAACCGGCATCCAAAAAGAATACTATTAATTGTACTGGGCAAAGTCTTTCATAATGAGAAACAGTGATTCTTCCCTGACAATATAAATTCCATAATTATATAATTTTTTACTCTTTTATCAAAATATGTATCTTTTGATTAATATGTGCAATGTGTCCATTCAGTACTTCTAAATGTTTATTTCTCAGTTCAATTCAGTATTATCTAATGTGTCAGATTTCTGTCAGAGACCTAAATTTTGTATAGTACAAATTGTTATTTTGATGATGATATTGAAGATTTTAACTGGCCAAAAATATGACATGCTATTATTCATCTTAAAGGATTTTGATCCCCCCAAAAGTGAAGGAGTATAAACATTAATCATATTTCACATGAGTTATTAACATTTTCATGAAGTTTTTATGTGGAATTCTTTTTACAGGAAGTACTTAAACAGTTACAAGGAAGTATTGAAGATGAAGCAATGGCATCGTCTGGACAAATTGATTTGTTGGAACGTCTAAAAGGTATGCTTAAAATATTGTATGTTTTAAAAAAAAACTTTTTTGTTTTTTGTTTTAAAAAAAATACTTACCATATAGCATATTCTTCCAATATCTTAATAAATATTCTAGTGAATTAGTTGAAGAATGGAATTTAAATAATTAAATTCTCTCAAACTAAATTTCAGTTAGAAAAAGGACTTGCTTGCCTTTTGAAGTGCAACTTATTGTCAGAAAACATTTGGAGCAATGAAAGATTAAGTGACATAAATAAGAAATTTGTATAAAGGAAGAATTTGAATCCAGGACTTCCTGATTACAAAACCATCTCTCTTCAGTATAGTACAGTGCCTCTTGAGATGATTAATGACTAAAATAACAGGGTAGTCAAGAAATTCAGGCTATAATAGCCACTTGGAAAAAATCCCAATAATATTTTAAAAAATGCAAATTAAACATTTCTAAGATTTTATTTCACATAGCCATCAGATTGGTAAAATTAACAATAAAAGAAAAATATAGGAGAAGCTCTAGAAAAAGTTACATTTAACACACCTTTGTTGGAGCTATGAGTTATTCCAGGCATTCTTTAAGCAATTCAGAACTTTGTTCCAAAATTTCTAAACTCTGTGTACTCTTTAATGACGTAATAACTTAAATACTTAGGCCTATATCCTGCAAAGATACACACACACACACACACACACACACACACACACACTTTGGTTGTAGCAGCAAATAACAGGAAACTAAAGAGAATCTCGTGGCTAAATAAATAATTTATATGAACCTAATGGAATCCTGTTATGCTAGAAGAGATGATATAGTATGAAATGGCTCTAGATAAACTTGGGAAAGAATTATATAAATTAAATAAGGCAAAATGTAAGTGAGAAGGACCAGAAGAACAGTTTTTACAACACTTTGAAAGACTTAAGAACACTTAATTACTAAAATGACCATCAGTGATTTCACAGGACCCATGATGGTTTAAACATACTATTGATCTGATGGAGTCAAAGTGCAAATTGAGATATAAGATCTTTCAGTTTTTCTTTATCATTTTTTTCTGTTTAATTTTGGAAGATACTCTGAGAAAGAAATATTAGATTTTTGTTAATTTAACTTTAAAAACCCACCAAAAAACATCAATATTTCTTTATATTAATAATAGAAAATCTATAGGAGAGAAGAAATCGGAAGGGGACAGTAGAAAAATTCCTATCAAAATAATTACAAAATGCAGAACATATTTGGGAATATTTTCAACCGAGAAACACTCAGGACTTAAAAAAATAAAATTACAAAGATATGTTTTGTCATTCTTAAGTCTTTTTAAGGTAAACTCAAATAGCTACTTAGCTTTCATTGTTTATGGGTGGGCTGTGGTAATTTAAGAATGAAGTTAATATCTCAGTTTACCAATTTAGTGTTTTACTAGTCAAACCTGATAGAACTACAGAATAATGAAAAAGTTTTAAAGGAAGAAACATGTAGCATATCAAAGCAATAAGAACAAGTTGGAACAAAGGAAACGTAGCAATACTATAACTCATGTTTTATAATAAAACAGAAACTATCAAAACTATTTGATAGTGTTTAAAAAGAAAAGAAAAATGGATTAGTGGAAAGGATTAGATAAAGAGATGTAGTGGTTTATTGTTTTATAAACCTCCAGTAATGAGGGAAGGCTTCCTGTTTGACAAGCATATTGAAAAATCTTGAAAATAATTTGGTAAAAATTGGTTTTTGTTGTTTAGTTGTTTTCAGGCATGTAAGACTTCTCAGCTATCATACTCAACTCTCAACTATCATAGCTGCCCTTAAAGATTTTGGACTAGCTAATTATATCATGCACCACTGTGAGCATCAAGTGAAGAAGCAAAATAAACTTTAAATGGTCACATGAAAGAACTTATAGATAATTAAAGCCAAAAAGTATAAGGAATACTAGGAAATATGGAAAGAACTTTATGAAATAATGCAGTGCAAAAAGGGAAGAGGTGACAGAATAGCAGCACAGCAGAGGAAAAGTATGTAAGAATGACCAAAAAATCCTCTTGAATGGGAGTTACTTCAAATTTAATAATAATAATCAAATTATCATTATAAATAGAATTGTTGAGCAAATTGAAATTTGATGTTCATTTTTAAACTCTAAATTAGAAATTGGCAAAGAATAGGTACCTTTCAAACAGTGATTAGAGATAGAATTGTTAACCAAATAGGAGATAGCTAAAAGAAATCACAAAAGACAAAAAAGGGCCAATTTTGTTGTATTCAATTTTTAAAATCTATTACTATAAGAGTAAAGAAAAGAAATAGTCCAGTGAGATCTGGGAGAGAATAATCCCAGCTGTCTCTGAAGAAATAGCACAGATAAATTATACAAAGAGCTATTCCTCAATTGTTGTGTGGTCAAAGGCTATATATTTTTCAAATGATCATTATTTATAAAAATGTTCTCAGAATTACTTATAATAAGAGAAATACAAACTAAAATATTTTATACCCATCTTTTCTTCCATGAAAGATGCTGGAGGGCCTATAGGAAGATCCAATCACTAATACACTATTGGAGACAACTGAGAAAACTGTCCAACTGTTCAGAAAAATAGTTTTGGGACTATGTGAGAAAAGTCATTAAAACTGTTCATTACCTTTGAATCATTAATCACATTACTGGACATATACTTCAAGGAAGGTAAAGATAGAATTGTCTCTTTTTTTTAATGGTCTCTAATATTTATTTGTAGTAGTAGTCGTAGTAACCAAAACACAAAAACAGAGTTAATGCTCATCACTTGGAAAGTAGCTGAATAAAATGAAAAAAGTTTTATAAACTATTGCTCCATAAAAAATAATTGATTCAGAGAAGTAGCTTGTGTGAACTGACATAAGGAATAGGAAGCAGAACCAAAAGGACAGTATTCATGACTATAATAACATAAATTAAAAATGGAAAGACATTTTAGCTTTAATTTCAGTGATCAAGAAAGAAATAGTTTACTATGTGCTGTGGTAAGCACTTACATCGTTTGCTTCTCGCAATAAACCAATGAAGTAGCTGCTGAATCTCTAGTTGACAGTTGAATAAACTGAGGCAAACAGATTAAGTAACTTGCCCAAATTCACATAGCTATTAAGTTAGAAGCTGGATTTGAATTCAGGTTTTTCTTATTCCAACGGCCTGTCCTATCTCCATTGTGCCATCTAGTTATCTCAAGATGATCAATCTTGTTTCTGGAGAGCTGGTGTTGAAAATACTTCTTTCCTCTTAGGTGGACTACAGATGCAGATTTTTAATGCACATGTCTTCAGAAGTGATTGTCATGGCCTTTGGTTTTTAAGTTGTTTTTGTTTTTATTGTAAGGGAGTATCAAGTTTGGTGGAAGGCATATATACCAAGAAATGACTCTGACATTCACAAAATATCCATAAAATTTACAAAATAAAGAGGCTTAAGTGTTTCATATGGTCTACTAGTTTGTCATCTTTTCAAGTGTCAGGGTTTTACATGTCTAGTTTTCGTTAAATCACTTTTTTGGTAACCATAGTGGAATAGAACAAGAATAGTACCTTTTATCTGGTAGATCCTTGGAAAATGCCTTTTGAAATGAACCTTAAGGAGAACTTAGTAGCAAGCTATTTTAGTAAGCTATTTCAGTAGCTCCGATTAGAGAATGAGGGCTTAAGCTAAAATGTGAACAGATTGAGATTCATTGCTGAATTACAATTAACAGAGCATTGATTAGATGTAGAGTGGATACAGGGAGAGAATGTAATCAAATGCCAGATTGGTGGTGCCAGAACTAAAAATAGAGAATATATAAGAAGAAGGAGTAAGATAGATTTTTTTGGTTGGGAAGGATTAAGTACAGACATGAATTTGTCTCTAAGCATATTATGTTTAATATCACAACAGTATATTCATGTAGAGATGTCCAATAGATCATTAGAAAATACAGATCTAGAACTAGAAATAATGATTTTGAGAGTCAACCTGTATAGAGGAAATGACAGAAATTGTGGGGATTGCACTGAAGAAAAAAGAACTAAGATCAAACCTTAGTGAGCAAGAGTAATCATAGTAGGATTAATCAAAAGAGATAGGAAAGAAATCTGGAAATTTTAGCCTCAGAAATGACTAATGATCTCCTATTAATCAGTCAATGGCTTTTTGTCCCATTCTTTGTCTTCTTCAAGATGGATGACCATTTCAACCTTGAAATTTTCCTCCCCAAATTTTGCAGCGATATAAAATTTAGCCTAAAAGAAAGTCAAAAAGAGCTGAGGAACAAAAAATAAATTGTAGAAGTAAAGAGTGATCCTCTTGAGATTAGATGAAATTACCTCAGTATAATTGTATTAAGTTCTGTCTCACAAAGTTCAGCTAGACTAAAGCAGAGAAAGCAAATAATTGAGACATAGCAGGAGTAGGCGATGTATTCCAAGTTAAGATCTATCTTGCTTAGAGAAGATCTTTTGATCAGATTCTGTTTTTGTAGGGCACACTTTGGTGAACTTCATTCAAAAAGATGAGTACTTAAGCCAGCATCAACAAAGCCCATTGCCAACCAGTAATGGAGTTACACCAATCCATCCAAACTTTTTGCTGCTGAAAGACCAAGGCTGAGGGCTATGAGAAAATATTTTCTTTTACCAAGGAGAAAACAGATAACAAGACTCACAGCAGGATCAAATATTGTAGTATTGGTCTTATAAACTTATACTATTGATGTCTTACTCATTCACAGCTTAGTAGATCAGGTAAAACAGAATAAAAAATGAAAATGGCATTGGAATTGTTAAGTAGAGTACTATCTCAACCTTTTTATTTAAAACAATTTTTTTTAAACCTGGGCAAATCATTTAACCCCAATTGCCTCAGGGAAAAAAAAAAAATCCTGTGAAAATTAAGATTTTTTTCCAAGTAAAATATAGGGAAGCTTGACTTGAATGACTCAGATCCCAGTAAAGTAGAGGTCTTTTGCCTAATTTCACTAGTAAGCCTTGACCATTAATATCACCAACTATTTTGCTTAATTATTATTTTAATTTAAATTAATGTCATTTCACAGTATCATAATTCTTAGTCACTCTCAAAATCCCTCATCAGAATTTGTCATTTTATTTTAATTTGCTTTTCCTCTTTTCTGGATTTAACATGGCATCATGTTCCTGTTTTCCTAAATCCCTTCAGCATTTGTAATTTTTCTTTTCTGTCATCTTAACCAATCTAATGATTGTAAGACTGAATCTCAGTTTTAATTTGCCTTTCTCTAGTTATTAATGATTTAGACCATTTTTTCATATATTCATTGATAACTGAAAACTGCTTGTTCATATCCTTTGGCCATTTGTCACCTGGCAAGAAGGCTATTATTTTTATATATTTCAGTTCCCTATATATTTGAAAAATGAGATTTTTATCAGAGAAACTGGTTATAAAAAATTGTTTTTAATGGAAATTCATGTTGAATTTTCTCCCAGTTTTTCTTCAGAAACTCTTTTCAGTTTCAATATGATCATATTTTTTTCCTTGTTATTAATGTAGCTCTGTTTTTATTGTTTTTGCTGGTTTTTTTTTTTTAATTGAACTTGGTATTTTTATTGCAAACCTAAGCTGGTCTTAGAATATAATCTTTTAAATGTATTATTGGTGTCTACTTATACTTTTTTTAAAAATTGTTTTTAATCAGTGTTTGTTAACTATATTGGTTTATAGTTTTCTTGTTCTGTTTTGTTTCTACATGGTTCAGGTTTAAAACCTCTGATCTTTGTATCATAAAAATTGGAAAGATGCCTTTTTTTTTCCAAATTGAAAATAGATTATATAGTATCATAATTAATGAATGTTTGATAGAACTAACTTGTAAATTCATCTGGTTCTTTAGTTTTGCTTTGGGAGTTCATTTATGACTAGTTCAAGTTTACTGGCTTATTTCAGTGTTTTTTTTGGTTAATCTGTGTAGCTTGTTTTTTGTAAATATTCATCAGTTTTCTATAAATTACCAGTTTTGTTAGCAAGGTTGGGTAAAATTGTTTCTTGTCATTTCCTTTATTCTCTCTTCGATTATTGTGAGTTCTCTCTATTTTGATTTTTGATAGATAACCTGATTAAAATAGAAAATCAAACTATCAATTATTTTATTATTTGTTCCTCCCCCAAGTAGCGCCAACTTTTATTTATTAAAGCATAGTTTGCTTTCAATTTTGCTAATCTCTTCCTTAATTATCAGGCTTTTTATTTTGTAATTTAGTTAGATATTATTTCTTATTCAGGTATTTATGTACAGTTCATTGAATTGTTCTTTCCATTGTTAATGAAAACATTTTAGACCTGTACATTTCCTTTTTTAATAGTTTTAGATTTACCCTAGTGATTTTGACATTTTGTTTCCTTATTGTCATTTTCTTTGTTGAGATTTTTTTTGTTTTGTTTTATAATCTGCTTTTTAATCCAACAATTCTTAAGAATTATGTTATTTACTTTAATTACTTTTTAGTTCTTTCTTAAAGATCCATTTCCTGAATATAATTTTTATTACATTTTCTGATGAAGTCAATATGCCCTAAAATATGTTCAGTTTTTGTAAAGGTGACATATAGAACTGAATAATTCATTTCTGTTCCCATTTAATAATCTTTAATAATATGTAAATCAGTAAAACCAGATCTTTACATCTTCAGTTTTTCTGAAGTTAAATGGTACAACTTTCTCTGTATGCAACCAAATTATTCTCCAGAAAATATTCCAAAGGTCTTATTTTTTTTTTAAAGCAAGTTTTAAGAGGAAGAATTTTATTTAACAATTAAATTTTTTAACCTGTTAGGTTCATGGCATTTACTTAATATTTCACTTTCAAATCAAGTTAACTTTTATGTGATTTTTGGATAAGTTAAAGTAAATGTTACGTAAAGATTGTTTCTTTGTGCTTCAGAACTCAACTTAGACAGTAATAATTTTCCTGGAGTGAAACTTCGACCAAAAATGTCTATTCGATCCTATGGAAGCAGAGAAGGATCTATATCAAGTCGTTCAGGAGAATGCAGTCCTGTACCAATGGGTTCATTTTCAAGAAGAGGCTTTGTGAATGGAAGCAGAGAAAGCACTGGATATTTAGAAGAACTTGAAAAAGAAAGGTAACTTGTAATTTTATTATTATATGTCTTTAAAACAAAAGTAAATTATTTCATTACCATTATAATTTTCCAGTTGTCATTTTATGAGAAAAAATATATAAATAGTTGTCATAATTAACCATTTTAGATGACTTTTATGAGAAATATTTTTTTGGTGGTTAACTAAGACAAAATACCAGTGGTCAGGATTGAAATATAATTCTCCTTATTTTAACAGATAAAGTGAAAGCAGAAGAGCCCAGCTCTTCTACAATTACTCCAAAAGGAATGAAAAAAAATCCCATCATTTTCACAACCAGAATAAAATAGTAAAGACAAAAAAATCTTGATTTTGGAATTCTGATCAATGTAGGGATCAATTATTATCCCATAGGACCAGCAATATAATATCCTACCCATTTCCTGATAAATGCTGTATTCATAATGCAGAGTAATACATATTATTGGACATTGTCAGTTCAGGAGTTTGTTTTGCTTCATCATATATATTTGTTACAAGGGTTTTGTTGATTTTTGTTTTGTTTTGTTTTGTTTTAATTTTGGGGAGGTAAGTGGGGAGCTGGTTGTGCAGAGAGAAAATAAATCTTTATTGCACAAAAAAAAAAAGAAAAAATTATTATATTACACAGTGATCAAGAAATCTAAGGGAAAATGCCAGCCCGTGTACATATAAAAAGACAATCAAAATTTTTCTTGCAGTTCTTGGGGAAGAAAATGGGAAAGAGAAGGGGAGGGGAAGAATCAAGGAATAAGCATTTAAATAGTTCTTACTTACATGTTAAGCATGTGGATCAACACTTTTCTTTTAAGTAAATATTACCTTATTTGAGCCTCACAATAGCCCTATGAGAATTGATACTTATATACCTATTTTACAGTTAAGAAAACTGAGACAAATATTAAGTAACTTGCCCATAATGCAGGTTATAAGTGTCTGAGGCTAGATTTGAATTCTGGTCTTCCTTATTCTAGGACTAACACTCTTTACTACTTTGCTACTTCCTACCTACCTACCTACAGAAAAATCAAATCTAAGTATATAATTTATGAAAGTTTTCCTGCTTACTTTAGGTAAGCAAGGAAAGTCTAGACCTTGAAAGTATATGACAAAGGCAGGAAAATGGGAAATTAACACAAAGTGTAACTAAGAATCCCAGCTAGTTCTCATTCTTATCTCAAACCACATCTCTGAAGTCTTTGAAACTCAGACTAGGAGGGCAAAAGGCAGTGTCATGCTACCTTGTGTAGGTCATTTAGTTATAATGCTGAGCCATTCCTGAAGTCTTTGAAGGGCACAGCACTTACTACCAAGACCACAGATAATGCAGATTAGGATTGAGTCTCTTGCATTTCTTCTGGATGCTGTCATAGCCTGACTCTGATTTCAAAGTTTCAGTTTAGGAAGTAAGGCTAGAAAAATTAGTAAACAGATTAGAAACACTAACAATAGAGAACAGAGCCAAGATGGTGAAGTGAGGCAGGAACTGACCTAAACTTTCATATTTACCTCCAAATAGCTATTTTAAAATGCCTTAGTTAATTCTGGAGCAGCAGAATCAACAGAAGGATTGGGCAAAACAGTTTTTCCAGTCTAAGAAAACTAAGAATGTTGACAGGAAAGGTCTGTTTCACTGGAGTACAAAGGGAGCCCAGGATAGTGCAGGTAGTGTCTGGGCAAGCCCCTAGCCCTAATACAGGAGAACATTGGTGAGTACCTCAGCAGGCCAGTGGTAAGGCCTCACACTTCCTCAGAAACCATCACCCCAGGAACAGAGTCCAACTTTAACATAAAATTAAAAATCACACAATAAGCTGAAACCAGAAAAAGCAGGAAAGTACTTGACCACACATCACTATTGTGATAGAAAAGATCAGAGCAGACTCTGAAGAGAAGAGTGTCAAAATAGCTATATGCAAAGCCTCAAAAAAAAAAAAAAAAAGAAAGAAAGAAAAATGTCATTTGGTGTCAGGTTCTTCTTAATCCACCTCTCCCCCAATACAAAACAGATCTCCCTGAAAAACTCAAAATGGACTTTTTTAAATGAGAGAAAAGAAAATTTGGGAAGAGAAGAGAGTGATGCAAAAAAAATGTAAAACAAAAAAAATAGAAAAAAGATGTGTAAAAATTCAGAGAAGAAAACAGCTCCTTGAGAAATTGAAGTGGCCAGATTGAAAAAAGTTACAAATGCTCAATAAAGAAAATAATTCCTTAAAAATTAGACTTGAAAAAGTGGAAGGTAATAAGTCAATGAGATAACACAAAACAAAACAAAATCAAAAGAATGAAAAAATGGAAGAAAATATGAAATAATTCATTGGAAAAACAACTGACCTAAAAAAAAAAACAAACCCAAAAAAACAGATCCAAACACTATTGGGCTATCTGAAAGCCATGATCAAAAAAAAAAGAGACTAGACATTATATTTCAAGAAATTATCAAGAAAAACTGCTTGAACCAAATCAGTGGGTAAAATAAATATTGAAAGAATAGACCAATCACTTCCTGTAAGGGATCCCAAAATGAAAACTCCCAGGAATATTATGACCAAATTCCAGACCTTCTAGGTCAAAAAAAGAAATTCAAACATCATAGAATCAAAATCAGGTTTATACAGAATTTTTTTTTTTTAATTTAAAATTTTTTTTTTTTTTATTAAAGGATCAGAATGCTTGGAATATGAAAAGGCAAAAGAGCTAGGATTACAACTAAGAAACACTGACCAAGCAAAACTGAATGTAGTCC
Organism: Sarcophilus harrisii; assembly: GCF_902635505.1. Lineage (NCBI taxonomy): Eukaryota > Metazoa > Chordata > Mammalia > Dasyuromorphia > Dasyuridae > Sarcophilus > Sarcophilus harrisii. The sequence goes on from NC_045426.1 coordinate 246,592,929, forward strand.
TTTGGGCGGGAAATGTATATTCAATGAAATAGGTTCTTTCAAGCATTCTTGGTATATCAGAGCTGAATAGAAGATTTGATTTTTAAATCCAAGACTTGAGAAGCATAAAAGGTAAATAGGAAAGAGAAAACAGAACCTTGGGATTCAATAAAGTTTTTAAACTGTTTATATCCCTACATGAAATGATGCTTGCAATCCTTAAGAATATTATCACCTATTTGGGGCTGTTAGAAGTATGCATAGACAGGAGTGTGGGTAAAAGTTAACTTTGATAAGATGATATAAAAAAAAAAAAAAAAAATTAAGGGGTGAGAGAGGATTGCACAGGGAGAACAGGGAAGGGAGAAGTAAATTGGGTAAATGATCTCACAGAAAGAGTGTGAAAACCTGTTATAATGGAGGGAAAAATAGGTCAGGGGTATCACTTAGAACTTGTTTTACTCAGAATTAGCTCTAAGAGGAAAGAACATATACATTTACAGTAGAACTCTTAATTTACCCTTTAGGGGGAAGTAGGAGGTAGGGAGATAAGATGGAAAAAGAGAGACAAAAAGAAAAGTGGATGGTGATGGTGGTGATGATGGTCGTGGTCAGAATCAAAGTACTGGTGAGGAGGGAAAAAATGAAAGAGTGAGAGCCAAAAACAAGAGAGTGAGAGCAAGAGAGGGGAAGGGACAGGGGATAGGATAGAGGGACACATGTTAATCATAACTGAATGTAAATGGGATAAATTCAATCATAAAACAGAAGCAGATAGCAGAATGAACTAAAAACTAGAATCCTACAATAAGTTGTTTACAAGAAACACATTTGAAACACAGACATATGCAGAGTAAAGGAAAAATATGGAATAAAATCTATTATGCTTTAGCTAAAGTTAAAAGAAAAAAAAAGCAGATGTAGCAAGATCTCAGACAAAATAAAATAGATCTAATTAAAATAAGAAAGGAAACTTCCATTTTGCTGTTAGCATAGATAATGAAGGAATGTCAACACTAATTATATATGCATCAAATGATACAGTATCCAAATTTTAAAGACATTAAATGAGTTATAGGAAGGAATAGACAATAAAACTATATTAATGTGGTCTTCAAATTTTCTTTTCAGAAATATGTAAATCAGACCACAAAATAAGCAAGAAACAAGTTAATAGAATTTAGAATAGAATTTTTAGAAAAATTAAATGATAGACTATGGGAGAAAACTGAATAGGAATAGAAAGAAATACACTTTTTTTGTCAGGTACATATGATACTTTACAAAAATTGACCTTGTATTGGGGCATAAAACCCTCAAAACTAAATGTTAAAAAAAACATCCTTTTCTAATCATAATGCTATAAAAATTACATGCAATAAAAAATTATGCAAAGATAGATTAAAAATTAATTGGAATCTAATCCTAAGGAATAAATGGGTCAAAGAACAAATTTTGACAGTAATTTCATTGAAGAAAATGCCAACAATGATAGCATACCAAAGTTTATGGGTACAGCCAAAACAGTACTTTAGAGAAAAATAGGTCTTTAAATGCAGAGCAGATTGTTGAACTGGATATGTGATTAAAAAACTAGCAAAAGATTAAATTAAAAATCCCCAATTAAATGGAACAATTGGAAATCCTAAAGATCAGAGGAGATATTAATAGAGATAAAACCTAAATTTAAAAAACCATTGAACTAATAAAACTAGGAGCTAGTTTTTTTATGGGGAAAAACAATAAAATAGTAAACTGTTGGTTAAGTTGATTTAACAAAAAAAGAAGAAAAACCAAATTATATTGGTATTATCAAATTTGGTAATTTGGTTTTCTTCTTTTTTGTTTAAGTAAGATATAGAAAGAGAAATTCCATTTAAAATAACTGTAGACATTGTAAAATACTTGAGAATCTATCTCTTTAAACAAATCCGGGAACTATATGAACACAATTACAAAACACTTTTCATACGAATTAAGTCAAATGTAAAAAAAAAATTGCTAAAGATCTAAATATCAATTGCTTATTAACTTAACCAAGTTAATACAATAAAAATGACAGTTTTGTCTAAATTAATTTGCTTGTTTAGTGTCATAGGAATCAAAGTACAAAATTTATATTATACAACTAAAAAAAATATTTTACAGAGCTAAAAAAGAGCTTTTTTACAGAGCTTTATAGAGAAAGTGGCACCAATGAAATATTATGGAACCAGCAATGTCTAAGATATTATTTAAGAGATGATTCATATCATTTGTAAGACAAAACCCAAAGAAAACTTCAAATTTGCCATTATATCCATTGGAATTCTTGGGGGGTGGGGGGGAGCAAGAATTTAAAATATATATATTGGATGAAATGATAGAGCTAAATAAAAACTAAGAAAATAAAGAATCTCAAAGAGTAAGTGCATCATTTTATTCCTTGATAATTATATTAGAACATAGAAGGATGACTATGAAACAGTATTAAAAAAAAGTAATAGTCAAAAGTTTGAAAAAAAAATAGAAAATACAGGATATTTCCTGGGGGGGGGGGGGGCGACTGACCCTTGTGGATTAAGTACATTAGGGCATTGTTTATTGCAGATATGAAGGAGGTTAAATGGACATAATTTTTGATGGTCATATCTTAAGCGATTATAATCTTTAAAGGAAATTATATAGTCTTTTTATGGTTCCTTTTCTTTGGAAATTCATACTGTCTAGCTCCCTTATGATATCACTTAATCACATACATTGTTTATTCACATCAGTGAAGACGTCTGATTTTGGTTTTATATCCACTAAAAATTTATATTGCAAAGATTTGCAAACTACATTAAGGAAAATTTTAATATTTTTAAACCCACTTTAATTTCTTACTCACCAAGAAGAAACTTCTTATTTAAAAAGTGATAATTTTAGGAGAGGAAGAATAATTTGGTGATAACATAATTTTGCTCTATATTTACTACAAATTCAAGTCACCAGCCTTGGTTACCTGTTTAATACATGGATGATAACCAAATAGAGTACAGCAATGACTGAATTACCTCATTGATACATATACCATATTAAATAAATCAGAAGTACAAATTTGTTAGCAAAATTTGACTTAGGAAAAAGTATTCCAAAACCTTTCAAGAAATTCCCTTTTGTTACATGAAGAAAAAAAAAATCTTAATTTTTTTAAGATTTGAATTTCTTTTTCTTTAAATTTATTTAGTATTTTATTTTTCCACAATGTAGATGTAGATGTAAATGTAAAAAGATGTAGATGTAAAAACTATTTTTGACATTCTTTTTTAAAACTTTGAGTTCCAGATCCTTTCCCTTCTTCCCTCCCTCATTGAGAATGCAAGCTATTCAGTATGTTATACATATGTAGTCATGTAAAACATTTCCATAATAATCATGTTGTAAAAGAAAACAGATCCTCCCCCCTCCCCCCCAAAAAAAAACCTCAAGAAAAGTAAAGTAAAAAAAAAAAGTATGCTTCAAACTGCATTCATATACCTTTAGTTCCAGGTGTAGATAGCATTTTTCATCCCATGTCCTAGTTGTCCTAGATTATTGTATTGCTGAGAATAGTTTTATCATTCAGAGCTGATCAGTACTGCTATTACTTTGTACATAGTACATTTGACTTTGCATCAGCTCAAAGAGCAGCTTAAAGAGTTTTATTTACAAAACATATGCGTGGGTAATTTTTCAACATTGACCTTTGCAAAACCTTCCATTCAAATTTTCCCCTCTTTTCTCCTACCACCTCCCCTAGATATGTTAAATATGTTCAAATATATGTTAAATCCAAAAATCCAATATATGTATACATAGTTTATATAGTTATCTTGTTGCACAAGAAAAATCAGATCAAGAAGGAAAAAAAACTTAAGAAAGAAGGCAAAATGCAAGCAAATAACAGAAAGAGTAAAAATGCTATGTGGTGGTCCACGCTCAGTTCCCACAATCCTTTCTCTGGGTGTAGATGGCTCTCTTTATCACTGAACAAGTAGAACTAGTTTGAATCATCTCACTGTTGAAGAAAACCTTGTCCATCAGAATTGATCATCGAATAGTCTTCTTGGTGCTGTGTGTAATGCTGTTCTAGTTCTGCTCATTTCACTTAGCATCAGTTCATGTAAAAGTCTCTCCAGGCCTCTGTGAAATCGTCCTGGTGGTCATTTCTTATAGAACAATAATATTCCATAACATTCATATACCATAATTTATTTAGCCATTCTCCAATTGATGGGCATCCATTCAGTTTCCAGTTTCTTGCCACCACAAAGAGGAGGGCTGCCACAAACATTTTTGCCCATGTGGGTCCCTTTCCTTCCTTTAAGATCCCTTTGGGATATAAACCCAATCGAAACACTGCTGGGTCAAAGACTATCCCAGTTTGATAGCCCTTTGGGTATAGTTCCATATTGCTCTCCAGAATGGTTGGATCAATTCACAGGTCCACCACAATGCATTAGTGTCCCAATTTTCCCACATTCCCTCCAACATTCATCATTATCCTTTTCCTGTCATTTTCATCAATCTGAGAGGTGTGTAGTGGTATCTCAGAGTTGTCTTAATTTGCATTTCTCTGATCAGTAATGATTTGGAGCATTTTTTCATATGGCTAGAAATGGTTTCAATTTCTTCATCTGAAAATTGTCTGTTCATATCCTTGACCATTTATCAATTGGAGAATGGTTTGAATTCTTATAAATTTGAGTCAATTCTCTATTTTCGAAATGAGGCCTTTAGTGGAACCTTTGAATGTAAAAATGTTTTCCCAGTTACTGCTTCTCTTCTAATCTTGTCTGCATTAGTTTTGTTTGTACAAAAACTTTTTAACTTAATATAATAAAAATTATCTATTTTGTGATCAATAATGATCTCTAGTTTTTCTTTGATCACAAATTCCTTCCTCTGAGGTAAACTATCCTATGTTCTTCTAATTGATTTATAATATTATTCTTTATGTCTAGATCATGAACCCATTTCGACTTTAGCTTGGTATATGGTGTTATGTGTGAGTCAATGCCTAGTTTCTGCCATATTAATTTCCAATTTTCCCAGCAGTGAAACACTGAATTCTTGTCCCAAAAGCTGGGGTATTTGGGTTTGTCAAACACTAGATTACTATAGTCATCGACTATTTTGTCCTGTGAACCTGACCTATTCTGATCAACTACTCTATTTCTTAGCCAGTAATGAATGGTTTTGATAATTGCTGCTTTATAATGTAGTTTTAGGTCTGGCACAGCTAGGCCACCTTAATTTGCTTTTTTTTTTTTTCCATTAATTCCCTTGAAATTCTTGACCTTTGTTCTTCCCAATGAATTTTGTTGTTATTTTTTCTAGATCAGTAGAATAGTTTCTTGGGATCTTGATTGGTATAGCACTAAATAGATAGATTAATTTAAGGAGTATTGTCATTTTTGTTACATTTGCTCAACTTATCCAAACACCTCATGTAATTCCTTCCAGGTTTTTCTGAGAACATCCTGCTCATCATTTCTTATAACACAATAAAATTCCATCATAATTGAATACTACAGTTTATCCAGCCATTTCCCATGGTTATCAACTGATGGTTATCCCATCAGTTTCCAATATTTTGCCATAAATATTTTTTGTGTACAGAGGTCCTTTTTCTTTTTGTTTTTTATCCCTTTGGGATGCAGACCTAGTAATGGTATTATTAGGTCAAAGAGTGTGGATGGTTTTAAAGCCCTTTGTTTATAGTTAGAAATTGCTGGACAGAATGGTTGAATCATTTCACAACTCTACCAACAATGCATTAATGCTTCATTTTTCCTATATGCCCTTTTCTGTCCTACTAGTCAAAATCTAATAAGTGTAGAAGATCACAGTCAGTGGGGAAGCTCTATAAGGTGTAAGACCCTTCAGTCCAGAAGGAACCTGCTAACAATGTCTGGTTCGGCTCCTCATCTCCCGTGAGGGCTTTTGGCCTTCCTGAGAAGTCAGGGGGGCAGTGACAACCTGTGTTGAGATTGAGGTAGAGTGATACTAGGTGGCAAACTACAGACAATAGCAAGTTGTTTATGTGGTCCCACTTGAGCAGTGTTTTTGTTACATTTTTGTTTTTGTTACAGTTTTTGTTACATTATAAAAAGGGGAAAGCCCTTGAAATAAACGGACTCCATTTTCCCACCATCTTTGAGAGTCCTGCCTTATCACTTCTCCACTAGGAAGAGATATTTTAATCACCCCAGCTTGGGGGCTCTAGAAAGCAGAATGTTTTAAATACCCCACTGTGGGGGCTTTAGAAAGTGAACAGTACATTTTGTTCATTTTCCTAGCCTTGATTTTTAGTTAAAGTAGGGCTCTGCTTCCAGGATGGAGGGGAGACTTTCCCAAATTTCAGGGATTTTGTGCAGCTATTTTCAGAGATATTTGTAGGGACCTGTAAGTTTTCAGTATTTTCAAGGTGGTATGATCTAAGAAGAGGTATGTTCATTACTCTTCTGGCCTGTGTTCTGATCTTTGAATAACTGTAAACATTCATTTCTGCTTTCAAACTGAGGAGTTTCTGTTCCACTGTGACTTCAATCTCTATTATGCTAGTGCTCCCCCTCACCTTGAAACTGTCACCCAGGATTCTGATCCAGATTTAAGTATGGAAGGGCAGCTAGGTGGCACAGTGGATAGAACACCAGCCCTGAAGTTAGGAGTACCTGAGTTCAAATTTGGCCTCACACACTTAATTAACACTTCCTAGCTGTGTGATCCTGGGCAAGTCACTTAACCCTAATTGCCTCAGCAAAAAAACAAAAAACAAAAAACAAAAAAAACAAAACGAAAACAGATTTAAGTATGGGCAAAGCAACAGAGTCCTGACTCAGTGCTAGCAAAGAGAACCTTGTAGGGTGTTCAGGGAAGATTAACATCTCTCTTGTGAGTTTCTTTTTCAGGTCTTTTCCATCTTTTCAGGTCTTTTCCATCTTTTCAGGATTGCTTTCCATCTCTAGTATCCATTTGATTTGCTCAGCTCACAGCTGTGGCTCCAAAAAGCTATAACATGTGTAGCAACTACACCCTGATAAAACTGTTTTGGCAGTCAGCCTAAACCAGGTTAAAGATGAGTATTTTTAAACCCATCACTGAGTTAGAGGGCTGTCTACCCCAAGCATGTGGCTATGAAAGCTGCTGAAGTAGGTGCTATGAAATGCTTTGAGCTTAGTTAAATCTCAATGATTTACAAGGCCATCCACTGCATCCTTAGCCATCAACAATCATCTTGACTTTTGTTTTGCTATTGAACTACAAAGATTTTGGAACAGTAATGCTGACAACTTTGTGCAATTCTGACTCCCCAAAATCCAACTTAGGAACAAGTTAAAAAACTTTACCCACATTATTTTACTATTTGTGTCTACTTCAGAATCTAGAGGTAGCCTGTCGCAGGAGATGGCAATAGCAGCCCAAGTCAAAGGATTGTCTTTTCTTTCATTGAAACAGCAGTGAGATTTAGCAACTTTTTTTAAGGACTATAGTGCTCACCTATTGGAGTGAAGAAAGAACTAAAAAAGGTGCCCTAAAAATGATCTGCTTCATCCAGCTGTGGCCTGCTTGCCATGGAAAGTGGGGATTCCTTAGATTGAAGTCACTCCTTCTCTAGCAAAAATTCCAATTTAAGAATACTTTAAATGCCATTAGGTTCCTTTTGTGTGGCAATGTACTTAGTGCTGATTCCATCCCTGCTGATATTTGTTAAGCAAGGAATCCACTGCTTATACAAAAGTTGCCTTAAATTTTCCTGAATGTATGGCAAAAAGACACTATTCACTAGGAGTTCAAGTATACCACCATTTTTCATCTTTTTTTAAAGAAGTCAGAGAATGGTCTCATCATTGCTGTTAAGATTCTTGCCACAGTTGTCTTTAATTTACTGATTTTTTTAAAGATCATTTTATATATAACAGGTTGTGCTACCTCTGTTAATTCTGAAAATGTCAAAAAACCTCAGAGGTACTATAAACTTTTCTTTATTCTGTTGGAGGAGGGAAATATCTTATCAAGGAGACCTAAAACAGCAAAGTTGAGCCTTGATACGTATAGTAGTGGTTAGGCACAGAAACAAGTAGTCACTTGGAGCCATAAGAGAGTAACAGCAACAATGAGGCTTCATGAGCTTTGAATATGCAGGTGCTCATCTGAGCTCAGGGAGCACCTCAGGCAGTTGTGAAGCAGTTCTGTTATTTTGCTGCATCAGAGTTCATCCAAAAGATAAAGGAAATGATTGTTGTGCTGTGAGCCCAGGGCACAGCTTGCTTGCTGGACCTTATCTTTGGAAAACAGGATGTCTCTTAATAGTAAAAAGAAGGGAATAAAAAGAGAGGGATGGTCTTGCCATGTGAATCCCAACAGTGATCATGTACCTGAGAGGGCTGAAGAATTTGATGTGGTTGATGTGGTGTTTGCTACCTGACAACTTCAGGAGAAATTGCAGGAACAGAACCAAGGTTTTTATATGACATTCATCAATTTGGCCATGGCCTCTGATAGTAGTCATTCCTGAGGGCTTGTTATGTCAAAAAATTTGATTGTTCAGAGAAATTTATCAGTATTGTACATCACTTTCATGATGTCATGTTTGCCTGGGTTCTGGATAATAGATGATGGTCTTGTGTTTCCCATCACCAGTGGCATGAAACAGGGCTTTGTGCTTGTTGTTTCTGTAATATTTCCTGTGTTATCTAATACCTTAAAAGAAGATGAAAATGGTATCAAGGTTACCTACCACACTTCTGGTAAATGATTTAACTTGGAAAAAACTATATACCAAGACTAAGGTGGAGAGGGAAAATTGGTACTTGATTCTTTGCAGGTGATTGTGCACTTAGTGAAACCTGTAAAGCTGATACACAACAAAGCATGGATCTGTTGCTTGTGCTAGTTTTGGGCTAAAAACACCAAAAAAAAATTTTTTTTTTCACCAGCTAGCCCTACACCATCTGTGTACATGTAACCATTTTTTTTTGCAGAAAATAGGGAAATGTTAATCTGTGGATAAATTCATTTACCTTAGCAGTATATCTTCCAGGGACATCTATATAAATGAGATGCATGCCTTGCTAGAGCTAGCTCAGTGTTTGGGAGGCTCCAAAGGAAAATGTAGAAGAAAAGGATATTTGGCTGAATACTATACTGAAAGTCTACAGAGCTATTTTGTAGACCTCATTGTTATACTCTTGTGAACCCTGGACAATGTACAGGCACCAGTCCAGGAAACTGAATTGCTTCCATTTGAATTGTCTTAGACTGATTTCTTAATATCACCTGGCAAGATAAGTACAGGACAATGAGATTTTTTCTTTCTTTAAGCTGCCAACCATTCAAATTCTACATTTAAATACAACTCTGATGAGCAAGACACATTGTTCAAATGTCAAACATATATTTGCCTAAAAGATTCTTTTACATAATACTGACATAAGGCAGATGGTCACTTGGAGATCAGAAGAAGCAATACAAGAATACTTTGAAGTAAAGAACTTTGGAATTGATTGTGAGACCCGGGAGACCCTGATATTGGACTTCCCAGCATGGGTACCAGTATCAAAAAACATGCTCAACTCTGAGTAAAGCAAAATTGTAGTGGCTCAAAAAAAATGTGAGATGTGTAAATTTAGGGAAATTTGTACTCCAAATGTTCACATGCACTGTTTGTGTCCAACCTGTCATAGAACCTTTCAAGCTGATCAAGTGATCTGATTAGTCACAGTTGGGTATATTTTGACCCTACCATAGTTAAGTCTTTTTGGTCCTTAGAGCATTAAGGGCAACAGCCATTGTACCATGTGGAAAGTACTGCACTAAGTACTTCTTTGACTAAGAAAGAGAAAAAACAGTCCCTGTTCCCAAGATACATACATTGTAATATGAGAGACAACCTATAAATTACTGTTTGCATACAAGATATATTGAATTAGATGGAAGGGAAAACTTTTTGGTCTTTTGAGCTGAATTTTGAAGAAGCCAAGTAAATTAGGAATGGAAATTATGGGGCAGACTTTTGGACTAAAATATAGCAAATGCTAAATAAGTGCTTATTGAACTGAAAGTTAATCTGTTTTTAATTATATTCAATGTTAATAATTTAGTCTTTTTTATTTTTTCTAAAATCTGCTATTAAAGTGCTGTGGTAGATTTATATATATTCTGCATTATCACTAACTTTTTTTTTTTTTTAAGATCACTACTACTTGCAGAACTTGAAAAAGAAGAAAAAGAAAAAGATTGGTATTATGCTCAACTTCAAAACCTAACTAAAAGGATAGATAGTCTTCCTTTAACAGAAAATGTAAGTACCTAAGCAACCTGACTGACTTATTTAGATTCAGTAACTTATTTTATATAAGTAACAGCTATATTAATGCATATTTGATTATATCTGTTCTAATTATTTATGCAGAATTAAAAGTACCTTCTTTAATATAGATGGCTCTATAAAGAAACTAATTTCTAGCTTTGAAAGAAGCCATTGCTTTTAAACAGTATACAGTTAAGTGAATTAGAATTGGTTAAATGACCATAAATAAAGAGAAATTCACATTTTAATAGGGGTCTATGAGTACAAAGCCTTAGGGTTCTGTGTTTCACCCTATTTTTTTTTTTTGTTGTTGTTTTAGTCATACTCTGTGTAAAGGCATAAGTGGTATGCTTATTAATTTTGTAGGTCACAAAGTGATGAAATTTTATAGGACCAGGGATATGCTGGAGTTTACTAGAACTGATTCTTTTTTTTTTTTTTCCTTCTTAATACCCCTTCTGACAGATTTTGTGACTGAGTCTGTTACTTTTCACCATCCTATTTTATTTGATCTGTTAAGATTCTAGAATCACATGAGATAATTTCAAATGTATGGTGGGAGATACCCTGAGACTATCTCAAGTCAATGCTAAATGTAATCTTTCCAGATACTTCCAGAAATACTTCCAGAAAATATCAGAATTGGTTCTAATTCAGTTGTTACCTTTCTTTTGTTTTGTTTTGTCTTGTTTTTTGCATTAGAAATCTATACTATCTTAGTGAAAAGTTTTTGGATTGTTGTGGTCCCAGAATTTTATTACTTGGCAATCTTTCTTAGTGATTAGCCTTTCTGAATGTAGATTAGACCTTCAAATAACAAACATGCATTTGATAGTGAAGACTACAAACCTTTTCAGTTTGAATAGAATGAGCCAGAGCTTTGTATTATTAATACTGATACAGTATTGGACAACCACTCTCATATCCATACCCAGGTTCTTCCGTGACTGAGATTTTGCAATTTATCAGCCATTACTCAACCGTTATATACAATTACAAATAATATTGCAAGATACTGACGATTTGTTAGAGATAAGAAATTTGCCTTTATTTAAAATAATTTGTAACCAAGAATAAATATACACGAACTTGGATTTTACTTTGTATTTTACAAAGGGAATTAGACTTAGTTATTACTTCTTTTGCAAACCAAAATAATCAAACCATCAGGTTTTTCTTAAACTGACAATTGACTAGCTTCACATATATACATCTATCTGTGTTTGTGTGTGTGTGTGCGCGTATTTCATGCCCATTTGTGAATTTGTTGACTGTTCTTACTCCCTCATTTTATTATTGTGTGCTCTTTAGCATGAAAATTCATACACTTATGACTTAAAAAAATTTTTTTTCTGTCCTTTACTACTTTACTTTGCTACCCTCCCCAGTTCTCTTTGCAAACAGATATGACTAGGAGGCAGTTGGAGTATGAAGCAAGGCAGATCAGAGCTGCAATGGAAGAACAGCTAGGTACTTGCCAGGATATGGAAAAACGAGCACAGGTAATTTAAAATATTAAATTATACTTTTTGAAACACTTATGACTATACAAATAATTCCTATTTAATTTAGAAAGGCATTGGAATTTTGCCAGACTGTCAGATATAGTTTTCTGCATGTCCTTTCAGATAAAATTGTTTTGTTCAACTTTTTTCTCTGTTACAGGAGACTATTGGATGATGATATTGAAATGTGACAGGGATTTTTTAAAAAAACATACATTTGAGATGGAAAATAATTAAGATATTCTTTTTTTAAACATTTTTAATTCAGTACAGATATTTTGTACATTATTTTTAGTTCCCAAATGTAGCAGTATTTCACAAAGACCAATTTGATAATTGAATGTAGGAATAGGGAGATATTGAAGGAATAACTATAAAGCTATGAGAAATGGGGTGATAAGGCAGTAAGGATCTGCATAGCAGAGGAAGGTACATATATGCAGGGGATGTTGAAAAGGTCGAATCAATAGAAGTTATACCAGATTGAATATGGGGAGTGAGAGAGTAAGGAGTCCAGGGTGACATTGATGTTGCCATTTGAGGTGACTGAGGGAATGGTGGTGGTACTCTTAATAGAAATAAGCAAGTTTGGAGTGGATAGTTTGTTAGTAAGGGTAATGACTTATGGACATTTGGGATTGAAGATGCCCAGTTGATAATTAGAGATGTGAGATAGGAGAGAACTTATAGCTAGATAAATCTGAAAATCATCTGCATAGAGATAATAATTGAATCTGTGGGAATTGATGGGATCAGTGAGCAAAAAAATTAATATAGAGGGAGAAGAGAAAAGGGTCCAGAGCAGAACACTGAAGTATAGTCATATTTAGTGGGTACATTCTGAATGGAGATTTAGGAGAGATTGGACTGAAATAGTTCAGTAGGAGGAGAACGAAGAGATAACTATGTCATGTTGAAGTTTCTAAATCAGAATATCAAGAACAGTGTGGGGCAGCTAGGTGGAGCAGTGGATAGAGCACCTCTCCTGAAGTCAGGAGGGCCTGAATTCAAATCTGGCCTAGACACTTAATACTTCCTAGCTGTGTAACCCTGGATAAGTCACTTAACCCCTACTGCCTCAGCAAAAAAAAAGAAAAAGAAAAAAAAAGACGAAGAAGAACAGTGTAATCAACAGTATTTGAGACTCCTAAGAGGTCTAATGGATAAGGATTGAGAGGAAGTTTTGAGTTCTGCAATTATGAAATAATTGGTAACTTTGAATGTATCAGTTTCAACTGAATAATGTGATCAGAAGCCAGACTATAGAATTAAGGAGTGAGAAGAAAAGAAGTAGACAGTTGTAGTTGACTTTCTCAAATAGTTTAGAAATGAAAGCAATGAGAAATAGAGAGAAGTAGCTAGTGGGACTGGAAAATCCAATTAACCCAATACCCAAATGATCATAGAAGAATCAGAACAGAACCAGAAGAAGTTAAAAAATGGTCAGAATCTGCGATGTGCTTGAGCCAGCTTTAACCACAATTGATCATTAAATTTTCAGAGTGTCCTGGTTTTGAAGTTGGTCTAAGTGCAAACATTACAAGTCATAGCTTGATTTATTGTTTCACTAATTGTCTGTTCTTTAAAAAGTGATGGAGAAAATGTCACTAATACAGATCAAACTTAAAAGAACGTTATATATACACTTGTTCAGTGAGCCAGTTATTTAATCTTTACCAGCACTTCTTAATTAGAAATGCTGTCCTATTCTACTAAAATTACAAACACCAAAGAAATAGGGAAAACATCTTTGAAATAGCATGCTCAAATAAGCAGAAGACCAAGGAAAGACATAAATAATCAAATTTCAGAAAAGAGAATTAGCTACTAAAAACAACAAAAAACTACAGATGCTATTGGAGTATCAGAATTTTATCATGCTTTTAAGAAAAGAGTACTAGTACTACAGAAATTATTCTAAAAATTGAGAAAGCATTGTTATTTTAACCAGGGAAAGGTAAAGCAAAGAACTATTGTATAAGAGAAGCAAAAGAAATTAAAGTTTCAAAAACAGGCTAACTGGACAAAAATTGATTCTTGTTTTCTAATATTGTGGATTATTTAGAAGATCCTAGAGAATCACCAAAGATATTAATTGAAATAACTATTTCAGCAAAGTTGCAGACTATCAAATAAACTCTCACAGATTAACAGCATTTTTATGTAATAACAACAAAATTAAAGAGGCAGTAATAGAAAGGACAGTCTCATTAAAAATAACTGTAGAATGCATAAATATTTGTAAATCAGTTAACCAAAGCACACAAAATATTTGTTCAGTCCAGTAAATGTTTATGAAATTTCTGTGTGCCAGGCACTATGCAAAAAATATATATATATAGTCTCTGTCCTCGAAGAGCTTGAAATGTAAAGGGAAGAGACAATTAACAAAAGGAGTAAGGAAAACAAGCATAGAATTGGGGGGAAGGACATCAGAGAGTAGTATCTTGTTTCATGGAATTGAAACCAGGCAAAACAGCAGATGGAGTCATTTTATGCCTTCTACAAAGGAAGGCTTTGGGAGGAGTTTGCTACTTCACTCTCCTGTAATAAGACAGGAGAGGAGGCTGATCAACATAGTGTCCATTAAGGCTTTAGTTAGTAGCATTGATACTAGCTAACATGGTCTTAGCAGCATGTAGAAGTGATGGGCTATCCTGGGATAGGAGAAAGGGTTTCATCTTCTTTGGAGTTGAAACCATATTCATATCCAAAATGCCATTCAAGGAAATAAAGAGCAACTTGTATCTTAGAGCAGAGCTTCTTAAATCTGTTGCACTAGTGATCTCTTTTTGTCCAAGAAATTTTTACATGTCCCTAGGTTTTTCAGAATATAAAATGGGCATATAAATCAAACATTTACTGATACAAATCATAATTTTGAAATCCTCACATTCAGTTATATGGCCCCATATGGGGTTGCAACCCACAGTTTAAAAAACTTTGGCTTACAGAAATATTTGGTGCTCAAGACCAGGCCATGTTATTACAATTAGACTATGTTATCAAAGTTAATTTATACTTTCATTGCTATACCATTTAAACCAGGGGTCCTCAAACTTTTTAAATAGGGGGCCAGTTTACTGTCCCTCCGACTGTATAGTAAAAACAAAAACTTTGTTTTGTGGACCTTTAAATAAAGAAACTTCATAGCCCTGGGTGAGGGGGATAATCTTCCTTAGCTGTTGCATCTGGCCCATGGGCCGTAGTTTGAGGACCCCTGATCTAAACTATCAAAGGGATCCTTTACAAAGCTGTATAAAGTAATAATCAAATTCATTTGGAGAAACAAAGTATCTAGAATATCAGTGGAAATATTGAAATAAAGTAGGAAGGAAGAGAGAATAACATTTATGGATCATGAACTATAGTATAAAGCAACAACCAGCAAAACTATTTGGTAATGATTTAATAATAGAAAGGTAGAACAATGAAACCAGTAACAGAAACAATGGAATTCAACAACTTTCTGTTCAGTATATCCTCAAAAACACGTAGGACAAATTGAGATAATAAATCATTAGCATTTATCAGATGCCTAATGTGTACTCAGCACTGTTAACACTGAGAATAAAAAGAGAAAACTGCAAACTGTCCTTACTCTTAAGAAGTTTATATTTTAATGGGGGAGACACATCTATATCCAAAACATACACCAAAAAGATAGTTTGTAAACCTAGGAACAGAAAGGCACTATGTAGCTGGGGACATCAAAAAAAGGCCTTAAACCTCAAAAGACCTCTTGAGCTAAGTCTTGAAGCCTTGAGATAATAGGAATCACAAATTTCAAACTGGAAAAAGTCCTGAGTGACATTTTATTGTATTCCCCATAATAACCATTTCACATGTCTATCCTTACTCCTTCCTTCTTCCTCTCAACAATGGATCTTGATATCTGTTAGGAATTCTCTCTACTTCCACAAGTTTTCCCCATCCTCAAAAATCTGGTAGTCTGTACTTATTGCCTCCATTTTTTGCCGTCAGTCTTATTTCTTAATTACTCCTAATCTGGCTTTTGACTTAACTACTCAAGTGTAGCTCCACTCTCCATTTGTGATAGTTGTTCAGTCAATAAAGACTCCTGATGACTCACGGTGCTAGCGCCTCCCCCAAAGTGATGTTCCTAATAGGCCTGAGAACATCCTTTATTGTTGTTGAGGTAGGGTCATTCTTAGTCATGTCTGACCCTTTTGGGGTTTTCTTGGCAAGGATACTGGAGTGGGATTGCCATTTCCTTCTCCAACTCATTTTACAGATGAGGGACTGAATTAAATGGGTTAAGTGACTTGCCTAGGGCCACACAGATAGAATGTCAGGCCAGGTTTGAACTTAGGATGATGAACCTTTCTCATGCTAGGCTTAGGCTTGGCACTCTATCCAATGCACCACCTGGCTGCCTCTGGTCATCAGAAAACATTTAATTGTTAGATTGATTTCTTTCGCATTGTTTTCTTGTAGTTCTGACATTCTAACTATTCTTTTTAGGTCAAATCCTTTTTATTTACCTTTTTAAAAATCTAGCATTTTAACCGTTATTGTAATGGTAGTTCTAGAAATGAAAAAATGTGTTCAATTGCAATCATAATCTAGAAGAAACAAGTCAGCATACATCAATGATTTTGTATTGAGAAAAAAGAAACTGCTAAATTTGACTTTTTAAATTTTTTGTGATTAATACAAACTAAAATTTCATAAAAGTATGCCCTAGTTTAAGTAAACTGAAAACAGAAGTCCAGTTGAAGTAAAAGAGAAATCTGGCTCTGATGACTTATTTTCCAGTGGATTTACTTATTGAAAGCTACTTTTAAATGTTTTAATTCCTTCTTTAAAATGAAATTTAACTTTTAAAGACTCACTTTGAAGTGTTAGGAGAATGTTTCTAATGCAGAAAATATGAGATACTAAAAGTTGAGTTGACATTTGTCTCTAATCATAAATGTGTTGACATTTGTATTTTATTTCATGCTATAGGAATGAAAGAATTCATTGGTCTATCATAATTTGTCAAAACAATTATAGTTTATATAATTATATTTTTACCATTTGTGTATGTGTGTATATATATGTATACATATAAATACACACATTATATATAATTTTGTCATTTATTTTTATTTTAGCTAAGAGTGGCTAGAATTCAGCAAATCGAGAAAGATATACTTCGCATACGACAGTTATTACAGTCCCAACCTGCAGAAGCAGAGGTTTGTAAGCTGTTTAGTTGTACTATATGTCAATATGTAAATAAATATGCAGCATGTTTTTTTTTAATATGATAGAATTAGTGATAAAATATTATCTGGACTGAAAACTATGGGATCCTGTAACTATAATGGTATCTCAATGTTTATTCTATTTTGGACCTAGCTAGAGCAATAGTAAAAGTAGTTGCTGTCTTACTCTGTTTATCTTTGGGTAGTTATAATGCATAAATAATATGATTACTTTGTTGTAAGTAATATACTACTATAACCTACATCTAGTTTATTTACACGTAGTCAGAGTATAACTCTGAATGCTTCCTATCAGTGAATAACCTATTTCTTGAATAGTCGTTACCCTGAATTCCTAAATTATGCTGGGCTGTACTTATATTTCTGAATGATTGTTAGACTCCTTTGGCAGTTATGGTGAAGCTATGGACCACTCAGAATAATGATTTCAAATACATAAAATAAAAAGATGGTATTAAAAAGAAAACTAACTAGATCAGAATACAGTTACCACAGTGGTTTTTAAAATAAATTCATGGGTCCCAGGTGCTCTTGGAGAGTCTCTTACTCAAAGGAATACTATAGAGAATTGTAAAATTAATAATTTTCTCCTAGGAATTTGAAAGTTGCCATACTAGGTCATATCCATAGCCTGTCTAGCCATGTATTTCAGAGTATTCCAGAGCCAACTAGGAACCCTAAGACATATGTCATGGTTGAAAAGCAAGGGATAGGGAGAAGATAACCATTCAGGAATACAGTAGATGAATCCAATGAAAGAGGCCCTTCCCCAAAATGGGGTTTCTAGAAGAACTCGCCAACAGAAGAAGGCGCTTATATAGCAGAGTTAGGAAGCAACTGGGGTTTAGTAACTAAGTTCAGAGAATGAAGAATGGCTGGTCTGAGCCCTTCCCTAAAATGGAAGATCCAGGAAATGCATCTTAATTGTCTTCTTTCTGTGACTTCTTGAGTGATCCATATAGATCAGAAGGCTTTTAGAGGATTATGCTTTAGATTGAGCTGAAGGGCCTCTGGTATCTTTGTGCTAAATTTCTCTGTTTAATTTTACTCGTTCCTATGAGTATGATAGCTATTAATTGCTTTCTTCTCCACCCCAGATTTCAGGAGTTACATCCAAAGTTCCCTGCAGGAGAGGAGGTCATTGCCTTCTCCCACTTAGCTAGTGTGGTGGCAGGCTTTTGTGAGTTCTTCCTCCATCCTTAGAACACAAATTTACACCTATGGTAATTTCTGTTCAAGTTACAACTGTCTGGGCTTGCCCAAATTTCACCAACTGATTAACCTACATGTAGGGGCGAAATACAGGTAAAGTCTGAAGCTAAATTCTGATAGATGTTGTTTTTAGTCCCATTTGGGGTTTTCTTGGCAATGATACTGGAGGGTTTTGTCTTTTCCTTCTATAGCTAATTTTGCAGATGAGAAACTGAGGAAAACAGGAGTAAGTGATTTGCCCCACCACATAGTATCAGATACCAGATTTGAACTCAACTTTCTGACTTTACTGCTGCATCCATTCTGCCACCTCACTGTCCTGAGTCTGATGAGGTCTTACTCCGAAAGTGAAATGTGTAGTGTACTTGACTCTGAGGCAGTCTTGTCACAGAATGCAGTAGTTGATTTTCCCTCCATCCCCGTCTAGTTCGCTTCTCCCATGCACCCCACCCTGCATAAATTCCATCTATCAAGCCATGGTTTGAACTTCACCCCCTCCCTTGAAGATTTCCAGGAGAGATGACATCAAAAGGGATTCATCTTTATAGTGTCAGATAATGAGCAACTCTATCTCAGTGACCTAAAGAGCATTCTTGTCTGGAGGCTCTAATAAATCTAGCTGATTAGATTTATTTTAAAAAGGCCTTCAAAAACTTCCTTTAACTTAGGAAAGTCACCTGGAGAAATTTAGACTACATCCTCAGACTTAGCTTGCAATCATTGATCAAGTTCTATTTGAGACACACACGCACATACACACACACACACACACACACACACCCCTTAAATGCATCTAAATGAAGAAGATCCAGCTATCCCTTGCTCACTCATACAGAGTATCTTCCCCACTTTAGATCTCATTCTCCTATCTCATAGATCCTATCTTTTAGGGGAGTAGAACCTTTGAATCAAAGACCATAAGGTAGTTTCCTTGTTGAGGGAAGCTTTAGGGGAGATACTTTTTACTGGGCATCAGCTCCACTAGTTATCTCTGGAATTTCATTTCATGGTCCCTGAAGGCCAAGAGTTCTATCTCAAGTTGTTAACAATACTGAGCCATTTTACTTCTTGTCTTATGCTGGCATTCTACTTCTACAGGACAGTCAGCCTTAAGCTAAGGCTGGGGAGTGCTGGACATGTCACTTTATTGTCCTGGGCAGTCTACTCAAATACCCATCGGGTTAATTACTTTAAGTAGGAACTTTCTCCCTACCCCATAGAGAAGACTCAATGTACAAGCCCTGTCATCTGATTGCCCTATCTTCCATATATGTGACACTCAACCCCCAACCCAGCTACGGTATGAGCCAGTACATTATTTTATCTCATTCCAATTATACATTATGCCAAATATTAGAGGTAAACCAAATAGCAGGACCCTGTTCAGATTCTCTGTTGAGATAAATTGAAGCAATAAGCAAAGGGAGGAATAAAAGGAGATTTACATTGCCTTAACACAGCAAGGATATGGAACAAGGATATTGTGACACTTATCCTCTCCATATCACTCACTCCCTCCCTTCCTCCACACCCCCATTTCCATATGGAAACATATCATGTTCTTTAAAAATGCACTAAATCTAACGAGTTCCTCCTACTCAGTGGAAATTTTATATACTTAGATTACCAGGAATTTTTATTCAGAAAGGCAGAGACCAGTCAGTTCTCCCTGACAGTTTTGTTGTCTTTTAGGAAAAAAATAATCTTTGTTGAGAGCAAACAACTACAAAAGTGTTATAATTTTACAGTGATACTAATTGAACATATAGTTCTTAGGTATTCCAATATAGCATTCTTCCTGATTTTTAAAATTATCAGAAAAAAAAAAGATTTAGAGGTAGACATCATCTAATCCAATCCTGTTATTTTATAATTGAATCTCAGGGAGAGGTTAACTTGTCCAAGATCCCATTGATATTAAATAGTAAAACTGATTTTAGTCTATGCTGTCTGATTCAACAGCTGTTGTCCCTGTTGCCTCCTCAATGAGTAATTGAAGGTTATGATATAGATGAAAAAAATCCCATAGGTTGGAGTTTCGTGGCAGAGGAAAGATGCAGTAATAGTAGATTATGTAATAGAAAAGAGAATTTCGAAGTTCAAAATTTTAAAAGTGGCATTTGTGGGTGGTGGCAAGATCAAGAATAATGAGAATTTTTATGTATAACTAAAGGGAGCTAGAGACTATAAATTGGTTTCCTGGCTGAGGCTCATCAATCCCCATAACCTTTATGGTAGATCCTTTTATTGGGCACCAACTCCATAAGTTGCCTCTGGGATTTCATTTCATGGTCTCTGAAGGCCAAGATCAAATGAAATAAAATGATGCACTATGAAACTAGCACGTTTGAGGAATTATCAAATATGTGTGTTGAACCCTGATAGTATGACGGCAAGAGTTGAAGAGAAAAGAAGTCAATAGAGAAAGTAATCAAAATTTTGATTGGGTAGTAGATTTAAATAGAGTGAACTTCCAAAGGAGAAAAGGTTACTGAATTTGTGGTAGAAGAACCTGGAAGTAGCAATGGGGAGCAAAAAATATTCTAACTCTTCCACTTCAACCAGTGATTTTGGGAAAATCAGTCAAAGTACAGCTAGTGCTACAAAAGGAGGCTGTGTCATCAGGAGGGAGATAGATTTAAAAACTAGAAGATGGAAGAAGTGAGAAAGAAAAGATTGAAGATGAAGGATTTGGGGGGGGGGATTTAAAGTGGAAGTAAGTTTGTTATAAAGTAAATTATTCAAAGAGCACAGTGAAAGAAGTATTTTGCTTTAGAATGGGAGATTGGGGGATAGGGAAATTGGTATAAAAGACTGATCAGTGGAGATTGGGGAGGTTGGGGTTGAATAATTTTGGGATGTTCAGAATCACTGGAATGGGTAGATTAGAAGAAGTAAGGGTATTATTATTTATTGAGGAATTTTAGTAGGCTTTATTTTTAATCTTAAGTATTTGGCTTCAAGGTAGAATCCTCTCTGGGTTTAGACCAAGTAGCTTAGAGGAGACAGATGCTTGAAAGCTGAAACCTTAGTCCCAGGGTAGGAGACCAGGTTGGAGACTGGAAAGAATGACCTTTCTCTACTTCCTTAGAAGGGAAGAGCCTAGTGATAAATGGAATGGCATTTTTCTTTTTAAATAAGGGAGGCTGGAGATCTGACTGAAGAATTGGCACAGTGGAATAGCATTTCCCCACTGGAAGTAGAGCAGGAGATCCTGGGCAATAGAATGGTATTTTCTACCCTTACCTCAAAGGGAAGCAGTCTGTTGTGCAATGAAATAGCATTTTCGTGGAGGACACTGTAGATCAGGCAGGAGATTTGAGCATTTTCTCCTCTTCCTATAGGAAAAAGAAAGGAAGAGAGACTTCAAGGTTCACTCACATATAGGGAATAAGATATGGATGATTATGTTGCACAGGAAACTGAGATGGAGTCAGACAGGAAAAGAAACATGTCAGAGCAGTTCCATGAAAAGCCAAAAAAGAGCATTTATCTGTTGGAAGGTATGATCTATAACATATCAAATGCTGCTGAAAGGTCAAGAAGGATAAGAATTAATAAAAAGTCGTTAGACTTATCATTAAGGAATAGTTGCAGTTATACAGTGGAATCACATGGTATATGTTGAGTGTTTGAAATATTACGGATGAGAAGTAGGGGACTTAGATATAAAAAGTTCCACTTGAGAATTTAGTTATGAAAGCAAAGAAAGACTGGATAGTAGCTTGAGGGGATGGTAACTGAAGAAGAAAGGTCATTGATTCAGGATCAAGATAGAATGAAAAGGTGAATTAATATGAAGTGTGCCATTACATTACATAGGATGACATTCTCAGTGAAGGAATTGAGAGAATGCTTTTTTTTTTTTTTTAAAGTGTAATAAAAATGCTGTACCTGAAAATTGTGACCAGATGAGAATGTCTTTAAGTGGGAAAGGAGGGAGAAGAGCAATGTAACATTGACTTGACTCAATACATTCCAATGTTATTTACTATGTACAATTAGTGCTGCTAAGGGCCCTGTGATGCTACACAGCCAAGATGTCTGCGATTGAGCTACATTGCCTCTCATATATTTCATCTCATATACATCTATTGGGAGCAAGGTTGTTCAGTGGAATAAATAGAGAGAAAGCAATTATTAGGTTGAGTTCTTATTCCTTATTAGGTTGCATCTTATTCTGTGATATGTGAACCAGTTGGAATTTCAGTATTACACAAATTCAAGAATCCAAATGAGCACAGTCAGTTTTGGACCTCTGATTTATTCTAGGAAATATGAATTAGATTCTGTTCTTAGAACATATGTGTTTGGTAAATCTAACATTCCATTCATTCCGAGCTATAGTCATATATCTATAATTTTTATTTAGAAGATGTGTTGCCTTTTCTGTGATGTGGATGTAGTGTAAGAAAGTATTTTAACAGTTTCATAAAATTTGGTTTGCAGGAATTTTTGCCCCAACTTGTGATTTGGATGTAGTGTAAAAAAGCTATTTTAACAGTTTCATAAAATTTGATTTGCAGGAATTTTTGTCAGAATTAAGAGCTCTCTATAAAGAAACTTCCTCCGTCAATACATTCCAATGTTATTTACTATGTACAATTAGTGCTGCTAAGGGCCCTGAGATGCTACACAGCCAAGATATCTGGGATTGAGCTACATTGCCTCTCATATATTTCATCTCATATACATCTATTAAGAGCAAGGTTGTTCAGTGGAATGACTAGAGAGCACTTATTAGGTTGAGTTCTTCCAGTAATTAGCTCTGGAATCCTTTGGCAAGTCACTTGATTTCTCTGAGCTTCAACTTCCTCAAATCTAGAAAAAGTTTAGAAGAGATCCTCTCTTTGTGCTTTCAGTTCAACGTTTTGTGATTCTGTAATTCTGACACTGAAAGTACTCATTATTTATGAGTATACTCATTTTCTACAATATAATCTTGTTGAAAAAGTTGATTTAAGAAATAAAATTTTGACCAGTTCTAAATGTATGTAGAAGTTTGATATTTAAAAGGACTTTTACATGAAATATTTTATAAAAACTAAAAAAAAAAATTTGTGGTGTGAATGTACTAATTTATCTTTTGCAAATTTCACTTGTTAGCTGAGTTTTTGTATTAGATTTTCTTAGAGTGAAACATGCATAATTCCCATGCAAAAGATAAATTGTACTTTCAAATGTGCAGAAAAGGTATTAGAGCACCAGACTTGAAATGTGACATAAGGAACTCTCCCTATTTTAGGTTTTGTTCATATCGGAATGGAAATTTTTATGGTCTTTACTCTTTAAAGTTTTTTAAAGGATTTCCTAAGAATTTTTCTTGATGAAAATATGTACTGTATAGATTAATATATTAAGGTGTCTGACCTGTGAGGTCATCCAAAAGCAATAAATGCATGGATTTTATGACTTTAAAGAAGACAGTTATCTATTCCAGTTCAGTTATATTCCTGATCTTGATGTATGGAGGACAGTATTTCTGCATGCCTCAGAAAATTCTTTGCTTTCAGGGAAGGCTGTAATGCTTAGAAAGCATGCTTTACTGTAATCTTGGAGTTTTGTTGAGGCAGTCAGTTGGTAATTATCAAATGTAAAGAATAGTTTTATTTCTTTCTAAATTTTTGTAAATAATATAATAGTTTTGTAGTGTTCTCTTCTTTTTTTATAATATAATGGTTCTCTGTGGGCAAGTTTCTTGGGGAGGTTTTCTGGAGGCAGCCTTAGTTTCCGTTCCAAGTAATAGTCACGTCAAATACAGCCAGGTGTTAAAAGTTCAGATCTTTTATTGCTTCCTCCAAAATAGCCCGGTTAGTTTTCTTAGAGGCCTATCTCTCTGCTTGGTTCCAAGAGCTCTTGCAGCTTGTCCTTTGTCGCCTCCAGCTCCCACTGAATCTTGGTTCTACTTCTCTGAATCCTTCGTTCTGCCCTACTGCAGTCTCTAGCTTGTCAATCTCCCGAACTCGCTGACTTCTGGCTTTCAATCTTTTTCAACTGAACTCTCCTGACTGAGCTCAGCTGTTTTTATGCTCTTTTTTAGGTGTAAACTCAAAGGTTGACTCCTCCTCTGAGAGTGGGATTATGGGAGGTATGAATTTGGATATCTCATACTGAACCTTGAAATCTCCCAGACGTGTGAGCTAATGTGTGAACTCTCAAAGGTGTTAACTAAAGCATTGTTTCTATCATTTCCATCGAGTTATCACCTTGTTTCAAGTTCTGGCTCATAACATAGCTTAAAGCTCTATAAAAAAGTAGATTCTGGTTCTATGTTTAATGATGTAAGTTCTTGTTTTTAGAGGGCATCTCAGAGCAAACCTGATGCCATCTCCCATGAAGCAGAGAGGCAGAATGAAGGCCTAGGAGCAACAGAAATCAGCATGGCACCATCTAATAGTGGTCAGGTAAATGAATCATTTTGTTTAATTAAATTACATATTTAAAATGGTAGCATGGTTAATTTTTATTATTATTATTATAAGATGAACACTTTAAGTTACTGGTTTTGGAGATTGTTTAAGATTTCTTCAAAAGCTAAGAGACTGATATTTGGTGAGATACTGACAATACTCTCAAAATTACCAGGTATATTTTTAGAATCTTTAGTATTTTTCAAATAGTGAAATAGTATCCAAAGTTTAGTCTGAAGTGGCAAGATTGTTGTGTAATAGATTTTTAACTATCAGTTTTTAATTTGTTTGAATTATTTTGCCTTGGTTAGAACAATTTCATCCCTATCTATCAAATATCAAAAAAAACTCTGGTTATTATAATGAGGCACTTACATTGTCATTCTTGTTTTCTCTTCTACTTCTGGACTTTGTAAACCTGGAAATGAAAATAAAATCATTTTTTACATAATTTTCAAGTTTATGAAAATTTTTTTTCCTGTCAGCTTGTTATTTTTAATGTAAGGAAGTAATTAACCTTTTTCATAACAAATCTTTTAACATTGTGATATCTTATTTTAGTTTTCTAATAAGATTCTATTCAGAATCTGTTTGACAAGTCTTAAGGTAATTTTTTATTGTTATTAAAGCTTAAGTTATTGCTCATACTTAAGAAATTATTCTTGATTTTGTTAATTGTCCTTCCAGTTTTAACACTGAAATCAGTATTTGTAGTAATTCTTTAGCATATGTTTAAAATAGAAACAATTTTAATTTCTTTTATGCTAGAGTGTGATTTTACTAATTAATGCAGTTTCTGGTTTCTGTATATTATAATACTTTAGGTTTAGTAAATACATTTTTTTAAATGTCTTTTATCTCAGTTTTGTATACATAGGGAAAATGTGTTGTGGAAGGAAACAGTCATATTGGTAATAGAAAAAATTTTTTTCCCTTTATGTTTAAACCTATTTTCAGTGTGCTATTTCCTCCTGTGCTATCTATATTTCAGTTAAATATTTTTTAAATACTATTTTCATAATATTCCTTTATAATGTAAAGTATTCTCACAGTATTCCTTTTGTGGATCATTTTGAGATTATTTATTTCAGGGAATTGATTTAATACTAATATATACAAAAGCAATGTTAATTATAGATACGCATTTTTAAAAAATATTTAATGATTTAAACTGGAATGCTGTAGTGAAAGAGCAATGAATTTTAAGTCAGGATATGGACTTAAATCCTGACTATACTTCTTAATACATATACTTTCTTTTCTGGGACTTTAAAATAAAGGAGTTGGACTGAATGACTTCTTCCATTTTGAAATCTAAGAATCATAATCTCACTTATAAATTTGAATAGTTTTTAAACAAGAATCTAGTAGCTCAAAGTTATTGAGCTTAATTATTTCACAGTTCTTAGTAACATTATACAAACTCTTTCTTCATGCCAATGTACAAAATTAATGGCATTGAATTTTATTTAAGTTGGATAGGGCAGGAGTTAGGGCAGAAGTTCCCAAAATTTCTTAGTTCACAGCACCCTTAGTGTCTTAGTAATTTTTTTTTTTTTTTTTTTTTGCTGTGCTTAAAAGCCAAAAGAAATTTCTAACAATTCCATTTATTTAGTAGTTAAATCTAAACAACTCAAAGCATCCTAAAACTTAGTAGCAGTTTGAAAAAAAATAATACACATAAATTGAAAGAAAAAAATATTTTTAAATAACCAAAATCAGGCAGATAGGTTGTATAGTGGATACAACATCAGGCCTGGAGTTAGGAAGATCTTAGTTCAAATCTAGCCCGAGATACTTGCTAGCTGTGTGATCCTGGGTAAGTCATTTAATTTTTGCCTCAGTTTTCTCATATGTAAAATGAACTGAAGAAGAAAAGGACAAACCACTCCACTGTCTTTGCCAAGAAAACCAAAAATGGGGGTCACAGAGAATAGGGCACAACTGAAAGCACTGAATAACAACAAATCACAAATACTTATTAATGGGATGTATGTATCTCTTGAGCACTTCACATTTTCTCAGACATTAGGATCAGACTGGACACTGGCACTCTCATTTCCTCTTCTTTGTTGGTTTTCATTCACTACTTGCTTTTTTTTAATCATAGCAGCTGCTGAAAATTCAATTTTGCAGAAGTAGTGCACTACAAATGAGATAGTTCAAGAAGTTACTGGCATAACCAAAAGTACAAGTAAGCAAAAACATCTAAAACATTAGAGAATGCCATGAAAAAGAATGTAGAGTCTTCCAATATAGAAAGTGTTAACTACTTCAAACTAATCATCTGAGTAGTGTCCAAGAGTTCATTATTTCCAGTGGAAATTTTAAATTCTCCCTATTTCCTTATAGTACTGTGGCACATGGTTTGGAAACCCAAGTGTTAGAAATATTGTTTCTACCATTCTCTGTTCCTTGTTCAGGTTCATAAGGAATTCTAGAGCAGATCCACTTACCTGCCACATAATGACTTAGAAAAGCACTAATTGATATTATTTGTGTTGAATTTATTATCTTAAACATTTCCTAGGTATTTTTATCTGGTTCTTCACCATACTGGAGTTTTCCTAGCAACGTGGGTGGAGTTTTTTAATAACTCAATTCTAGAGGACCTTCTATATCTTATTTTTATATATATTTTTATATATTATATATTTACAAATATACAATATATATCAATATATATATTTATATATATATAATATATAAATATATATATATATATATATTTTTTTTTTTATACTTTATGGCTTTTTATTAGTCATCAGTGACTTCTGAAAAGCCTGCTATAAGGATAAAAAGAAAAATTAAAATAGAAATATTGGAAAAATAAAACAAATCAGTGAGTAGATGCAGGAAAACATCCAGAATTCTATGCTTCACCTCTAGCCCAGGTCTAAACAGTCAGGTCCATGTGATGGATGGTGCCAGATTTTTGCAGCCCTTAATGGGTCTTTTGATGTAAAGATATAACCACAAATAGGAGCAGCAGCAGGGACATCAGGCTTCAGCAAAGATGATACTTCTTGCTTAGAAACTAATTCCTATCACAGGTCAGGGAGAATTACCTTATGTTCCCACCCTACTAGCTAGTAGGGATGGATAAACAGAAAGATAACATCATAACTTTATGAGAGGACTCTAAAGGATTGACTTCCTTCTGTAGGAGTTGGGTGGATACTTTCCACTTTGTATCCACTTTCAGGGACATTTCACAACATTGCCCTTTTTCCTCTAACTCATCTTTGGGGAAGAGTTGCAGGATGATAAAAGAGGATTGTGATGAGAACTCTGTGGAGGAACCAGTAAATTCTAGATTACTATAAGTAATGAGCTATAGTAGATCTGCCTTTTACTCATACCAAAATAAAGTTGAAGTAGATGAAAGAAAAAAGAATACCTAATAGGGTTTGGAAACAGGGTTTGTTTTATTTTTGCCCCCATTGGCAATTGGGAATTCAGAATCACTAGAATAGGAAAAGTATTGAAGTGAAAGAAGTATGTTAACCTTTGAAGAATGAGTCTAGTCAGGGTGTCAGTGATTTGGTAGTGATGTGTCTGGTACAAAGTAACAAAGTAGTTAGAATTGCATTCCAAGCAGGAGGTAGGTAGTATGCTGATAACCAAAGAATACTTGAGTGAGTTAGAAGTCACTGGTTGCAGCTGCAGGGAATCAAGAAAAGGGCTTTCTGGCTTACCCATTTAAATTAATCTATGATTTAAAAAGAAATATCAACAGCTGTCCGAATTTATGTGAGAGTGGACATTCAAACATGCAGTTTTTACACTGCCCATATAATGTGTCCTTGTGGCTGATCAGGACTGAAAAACAGTAGCATCATCCTAGTTGTTGAAAGGAGTAAATTCTAATCGCTTGCTATTGAACCCTCCTATGTGGTTTGTCTCCTTCAATTAGATTAATAGTTTCCTGAGAACAAGGATTATCTTTTTTTTTTTTTTTGTATTAGCAGTACACATAGTAAGCACTAATATTTTTTTATTCATCATGAGACCACCATCTGTAAAGAATTTTTCAGTTTATACATATTCACTTATTTAGAAATGATATACTTGTATTACCATACAACTCATATTTTTTTAAACCACAACAAAACTGGGTTGAAGATCTTATTCACTTTTCACTTCTCTGAACACAAAGGTCCTCCTCCAAAGGACTAACACTGTTAGAATGAAATTTTGCCACAGTTTTTGCCATAGGTGCCAATTAACAGGTTGTAACTGTCATAAAGGACCAGTGCCTAGAGCATCAGGAAATGTTGGGAATACATAGAGCAATAGAAAGATGAAGGAACATTTATGGGAGACTGAACAAGGGGTAGGTGTGACTGTTAAAGACAACTCTATTTTGATTTTTATTTGAATAGTAAGATTCTACCCATTCTCCTTTCCTTTAGTTAATAGATCATATACTCCTTGAAGTAATATCCAAGATCCTCATCCCCAACTTTGTAGACCACTGATCTAAGAACAAGAAGATTATATCAATGATTTTGAATATCAGTTATTCAAATTTGTTTAGAAACTATAAGATAATCTAATATCATCTATAGAGAGTGCAATATATGACAGCTTGATAAATGCATAAATGTGTTTGAAATGAGATTGCTGTATTTGATTGTTTTAAACAGTTTAGTCAGAATTTTGAATACTAACAAAAATGATGATTTTATTTAGTAGCTCAAGAAAAGCATAGCAAGCTGCCTTAGAGTAAGGAAGATCTGAGTTCAAATTCTGCCTCTAACAAATTCTGGCTCTGGCATAGCCACTCAGTACTCTACTTCTCTAAAACCAAGTGGCAAAGATAGTGATGAATTGCATTGCTAAAGAATGTTTTCTCACTTAATGAAATCACAATCCAAAACCTATTCCCAAATAGGAATTGTTCATTATTTCAATACTAAGTTACTTCATTACTAAGCAAATATACCATTAAACTAAAATCTTGATATTAAATTAAAAGATAAAATTATTTTTTAAAAATGGGATAGCTCAGTGTAACTTCATTTATCTTCTACTCAAGCTAACTTCAGATCTCAGTTCCTGAACTCACAGCAGATTACTTTACCTCTAGTTTGTAGTGAAGATTGAAGCTATCCTCCGTTCTCTCTGAACTTTTTTCACACTACTTTCTTCTGGTTTTCCTCCTTTTCTAACTGCTCCTTTTCAGTCTCCTTTGCTGGTTCATTATCAAGTTCATGCTCCCTAACTACAGGTGATCCCAAAAGTTTTATCCTAGGTCCCTTACTTTGTTTCTGATTAATTGCTCTCTTGGTGACCTTGGATTTCACATTTCCCATGCATTTAATTATGCCTTTACCAATGACATCTAGAATCTATCTTAGTCTCTCTCCTGAGCGTCAGTCCTTTACCAGTTGTCTATTGGGTATTTTAAACAGGGTGACCCCAAAATATCTCTTACCATATCCTAATTCATTATATTTTTCTCCAAAACCAACCTTTCTTCCAACTTCCCTATTTTTGTTAGAGGAAAACATTTTTTTTTTTTTTTTTTTTTTAGTAGCACAGATTCATAACCTTTGCTTTGCTTTCTCACTCTCCCTCCACAATGGCATATCCAGTGCATTGCCCAATCTTACAAAGTATCGTCATTTTTATATCTCTTGCACTTAACCCTTTCTCTCTATTCACAGAGCTACCATTTTACTTTAGACCCTAATTACCTCTCACCTAAATTATTGTTGTAGCTTCCTTATTTGTCTCCATACATCATTTCTCCCTATATCAGATCATGCTGTACACTAACAAAATGACTCTCCTTAATAAGGTACAAATATAACCATATAACTCCCCTACTCAGATGGCCCTTAGAATCAAACAGAAGGGGGAGGAGTCAAGGTAGCAGATAGAGAAATGGCATTTTGCCTTAATTCCTAAGGAGTGACCTAGAAAATGCACCAGACTGAATTCTAATGAGGAAGTCAAGGTCATTTTTCCAACCCAAAGCCTCTTAGGAATATAGAAAAGATTAGAAGGCAACAGTAATGATAGGAAGCCCAAGATCACTTGGGGAATTAAACAAATGGGTAGAAAAAGAATGCAGGCCACCCCTGTACAAGCAGACTTCAACAGATCTATTGATCTTTCAGAAGGTCCTGCCAGGCCAATGAATGTACCCATGGACTGGTAGAAAGCAGGTCAGAGACTGGCAACTGCAGTGACTGATTGGCTCCATGCTCCTTCTTTGACAAATCTGATTCTAGTTGGCACCATTTTTAAAATTAACAAGATATATTCTGATCACTTATTTTCTGTTATGAATTTATCATACAAATGCAAAAGTAGCAATTGACTCAATAGTCAAAACATTCCCATCCTATTTAAAGTAACTTATAAGTATGTAACTTATCAGAATGTGTAACTTATGTCATGCCTTGATAATGTGGGAGTTGAAGGGGAACTCCAAACATTTTGAGGTTCCAGACCAGTGTCACAAGGTGTCTCAAGAAAATTTGCAGGCTTGGACCCATCTCCAAACAAGGGACAAAGTTTATTATAATTTTAATGCCAGTTAAAGTTGGCTAAATTCCAAAAGAAGTGAGCAAAGAACCAGAAGCAAGAAAGTATATTTACAGGGAAAAATTAGAGAGACCAAGTGTTTTACATCACTGATAGGGTAATTTTATGCCCTACAGGTAGAGTTGGGGAGTGATCTGGCTCTGCCTTTGTGCCCAAGTGTGCAATATCCAGAATTCTCTGGGCAGAGCACACGAGGGTGGGGAACCTTCTGGAAGTGTGTTTTTAGGTCTGAAATGCAAGCAGACACCCAATTTTGTTCTGCCTTGGTATCAACTATATGACTTCATTATTGTTGCTCATTATCTCAGAAACTCCTTTATCACAGGCTAATAAGCTGTTATCTGACAGCTAGCAATATTTGTGAGCTCAGCATCATGATCATACAGAGGAAACTGGGGCAAGATAACCTAGAGAAAGAAAGACATCATTTAAAACTACATCATTCCTAAGGCCAAATGGCCTTTGGGATATTGCTACATCCTTCCTAAGAATTATACATCCATACCTTTGTCAGACTCAAGACCTTCATTGAGTTGATCAATCAGAGGTGTTAACAAGGTCTGCAAAAAGTGTATACATCTCCGTGGAATTAGTGGATCAAAGTTTTAGCCTGAGTTTTAGGTAAGCCTTTACTCTTTAGAGGATATATACATACATACAGATTGTACACATATTTTTACATATAAAATTTCAAATTGGTTGAGGAAA
The DNA here is from genome assembly GCF_902635505.1 of Sarcophilus harrisii. Lineage (NCBI taxonomy): Eukaryota > Metazoa > Chordata > Mammalia > Dasyuromorphia > Dasyuridae > Sarcophilus > Sarcophilus harrisii. Next base: position 246,624,850 of record NC_045426.1, read on the forward strand.
TTTTTTAAAATTGACGAGAGAGAGAGAAAGAGAGAGTCTTTTCTGAGATTAGGCTGCTTGAAACCTCTTTTTTGTTATTTTGGATTTTTGTATAAAGGTAACTATTTCCTTTAGGTTCTTAGTTTTGCTAGTATATAATTGCTAAGTACAGGTTCTCAACCCCAACATATTCTGGGAAGCTGTGTCCCCAAACACAGCTGCTATTTTTTGAGTTTCTGGGGTACCCAAAGGGACCTTGTTAGACTCTACAAGTGATTAGAGCCTAAATTATTCATTGAAAATCATTAGGAGCAACAAGGTAATATGATGGATTGAGCACCAAGCCTGGAATTAGGAAAACCTGAGTTTGAATGTAGTCTCAGACACTTATTCTATGTGATCCTGGACAAGTCACTTAACTTAAATCACATAGACCAATTTGAAATTATACCTTGGGCTGTTCAACATAAAAAATTAAAATAATTTAGAATTACTCACATTAAAAATAAAATCATACACACATCTGTGGGTAGAGTAACCTTAAGAAACATAGGCCTATGAGGACCCTAATTTATTTATTTTTTTAAAAGGGGATGTCTAAAAAACAAAAGTTAGCATTATTTGCAATTGGAAGGACCCTAGAGATTTTTCTTATTATAAATACAAAAATAAAGGAAAGATGTTTCTCTCCTCCATTATTCATTGTAGCAGGTGTAGAAATGCAATGATAAAAGAGAAATTGAAGGTATTTTCATAAATTAAATATTTGGGGGGTATTAGAGGTGCTGAGATTCCTAACTTTTAGTATCATTATACACAATGAAATTGACTACTATGCTGGAATTTAAAAAGATTAAGGGATTATAAAATAATCTCCTGATGAGCTATGTAAAATTTGTAATTAATTTTTAAATAACTAAGTGGATTATGAAAATTTATCTCTAAAGTGAAGACAGCAAAATTTGGAATTTTCTATCAGAAATAGAAATTTATTGAATCCTACTTAGATAAGTTATTGAATACAAATTCATTATTTGTTTTCATGATAGCTGAACTTTAAAAATCTTTTAAACTCTTAATTAATCAAGTAATAATTATTTCTCATTTCTGTCAAGTTAAATAGCTTTTTTTTAAATAGTTACTCAAATAGTAGATTAAAAACTAGTTTCAAATTTGTGTTGCACGAAGTTCAACAATAATGTAAAGAAATAATGTTGGGGAAATTTAAGAATTTTAACATTTTCTTAAAGCCCAGTCACTGTATGGATTAAAAAGCTGAGGTCCAAGAAAGATTGTGATTTTTCCAGTTATCATACAGATGTATTTAGTAGTTCAGGGGTTTTTAGTGTCTGTCTCTTGTTTTTTCCAAATCAACTTTACGTTTTGTAATTCACCCAAGTTTTATGACTCTTTCATTTTCCCATCTCTTTCTAATTAGAGATTCAGAAAAGATACATATAGATAGGTTCTTGAACTGCAATTTAAAGAAACTTAAAACTACATTTAAAACCTTAATTGGAGATTCTGCTTTTAGAAAGTTTAACACCTAATTTGAATTTCAACAAAGATTTAAAAAATCAGTAAATTTTTCTCCAAGTATAGGTATTATCATTTTAATAGATTAAATCAATAGATCTCAAAACTTTATCATTGGGGTACTGTTCACAGACAAGTTCATATAACTTATATGAAAACTAGATTTATTACAAGAGAAATGAATATGCTTGTGGAACCCAGGGAAATCCCAATTCATAAAAAAGTTTGTACATATATTATATTTTCTCCTCCATCTTGACTCATAACTATTTCTATTTTATTCCTCTAATGTAATTGCTAATATAGATAGATGGACTATTATAGATCTGACTTAAACTTCATTGGACTAATCTTATAACTAAGAGCAAAGGTAGTAAGAAAAGTTAATTGTGTCAGGTCTAGAAATATAAATGTCAAGAAGGGGATTAAATTATTAAAATATTTCTTTTTTTTCTGATAGTTTATATTGTGGAATCTGACCATTTTCTTCATTGTATACTGTAAATTTACTTGCAAACTTAAATTTGTTTTATACATCTGTGATTTTTTAAAAAATCATTTCTTTTGGAATTTTAAAGTTGGTAATATATTCTAGAGAGTAACTATACTGTATTAGCATTTTTACTGATATAGCATTTTTTGGAATACCTCAATAAATAGGCCTAAAATTAGTTTTATGATGAATAGTTATACATTTATTACTTTAAATTTTAACCATTCTTTGCATTCTCTCCTCTACTTGAACTACAGAATAGGATTTATGTTGGAACAAATCTGTTTTGAGCATCTATCTACAAATATAAACTTAAGATTAAAAATGATTATCAAATGTCATGTCCAAAAAAGTCAAAAAAGATTGACTCTTAGGACTTAGGAATATGACTAATTTTTGTGTCTTTTGGTATGGGATGCTATCTAATAAGTCTCTTAATTTGTAGGGTTCTATTGCACAAGTGGATCATGAAACAGCCAGTGTTATGAGTGCTAGTAGTACTTATTCTGTTCCTCGAAGGCTGACAAGTCATCTGGGTACCAAGGTAACCAAAGATTACAAACCACAGGTCACCTACACTACATTCTTACTGATATAATAATTTCACTTCTTCTAAATACAGGCATACTACACCTAACATTAATTATTCTGCAGAAACATAACTGAAAACAAAATAACAAGAATTAAAATGGAATAGAGAAATGAAATTCTATACAACTGGAAATTCTTTTATTCTCTTTTGCTTTCTCTTCCCTTCCCCAGTCCCCTCCATTTGTTTTCTGATTATCTACCATCTCTACCAGTCACAAGATACAGATTTCTCTGGGGAGAAGGCTGGTGGATAGATACCAACAAATAATACAGTAGGATTTTGCATGATATTACAGTAGGATTTATTTAAAATATGTTAGTAATGTTATTGCTAGATAAAATTGATGTAGTGCGGTGTTATTCTGAGTGTTTAATACATTTAGTATTACAGTAGTATTCTACAATTAGTATTAATCAAATAGAATAAAAATATTCTTCATAAAGCTAGTTTAATGTTCTATATTACCCTATTACTATAGTCTTTAAGAGAATTTAAAAAATATTGTAGACATAAATTAAGGGAAATTATGAATCATATAATGCAAAGATGCTTTGTTAACTGATTTTTTTGTGCTACTAAAATGAAAACAATATTTTAAATTTCAACTCATTCATTGCTTATAATTTAGCCTTTTCTTTCTTCCCTTCCTCCCAATATATGTATAAGACTAGAATTTGTGCTAGAATAATACCCTGTTTTCAGTCAATCTAAAACTATTTAATCATTCACCTACTAGATTTTCATCCTCTATAAGTAGTGACATGCTTATGAAAGACAAATGAGAAATAATTTCGTTTCATTTAGGAAGAGCAAAATATTTTCTCAGAAGTTTAATTTAACTTAATTGTTTCACTAAATTTGTTGTTTACTAATTAAGTTAAACCTAAAGTTTTTTTGCTTATTTCCCAAGAATTCAAGATATCAGTTATATTCTTAATGGACATTTTTCTTTTGAATTTATTGTTTATTCATAGTATTAAGTCTATTTATATTTTCTTTTATTGGGAAATGAAGAACTAATCAATCAGCCCTTTGCATTTTAATCTCAGAATCTACCTGATAATTCTGCCAAGGAGAGGAAAAATTACCATTCATGTGTTGAATATTTAATTTGGCCCTGCTATTTTAGAGGGGAAAAATAAGCTGCTAATTCTTGTTTTATAATGCTGTCATTTTTTGAAGTATCTTCTCTCAGTTCAAATGTTTAGGTATATTGAGAACTAACTAAGGTATGAAAGGGGATTGGCATTCTTTTGGCTAGTGTCCCTTATTGTGGCCCTTAGTTATATTGAGCTCATTGTTTTTGTCATTTCCTACTTTTATGAGATTTTTGTTTAGAGTACTGTTAGTTAACTGAAGTAGATTACCCTTCTCCCACTTACCTTGGTTTAATCAGGACAGTACTAAATTTCTCTTCACTAAGCGTTGCTTTGATTTAGTCTAGATAACTTGTTGCCCAGTAATTAATTGAAATTTTCTTCCCATATGTTTATTAACAAACATGCAAGTAATAGTTGGAATGTCACTTAGGCAATTTGATTTTCTAATTTGGTCAGCAGATCAGAACATTAACCTGGATCTAATATATTATTATATAAAAGACTATAATGGCACATGTTGGTACTAAAAGAATATTGAATTGAAAATTAAATGTCTTAGAGAGTATCCTCTTAGCTATACATCTTCCAGAGTCATTTGTTTCATAATCACCTTTATCAGACTGGATTCCTATATCTTTCAGTATAGAAGTGACCATGAAGTCTTGGAAAGAAGACCTGGGGAAGGGAAATAGCTAAAGATTAAGATCTACCACAATGGCCTATTGATATTGATGGTAAAAATACCTGCTCTTTAGTGATCAGGGGAATCCATATATACTGATAATAATTTGGTAATGATTTTTTTAAATTCTTAAGTTATTTTCCATTTAATTAGAAAATTCCCATCTTTTCAGACACTGGATTCTTTCAAATTGAAATCTGAGTTTAAAGTATTAAAAAGATGATTTCTGATTAAATTCTATGCTCTGAATAAAGGAATATAAGCCTATAAATCCATTTCAGTGTAACCTTCTGCTACCATAAAATACCTCAGGGTCCTGAAATCATTGACAACAAAATCAAAATCCAGCAGATATTGATTGTATTTTTTTATAATTTAGATTTGCAAAATCTTACCCTTTTTGAACATGACTTTAATTGCTCTGATAGTTCCGTGTGTATAAAAGTAAATATAATTGTGATCTGATAAAACACAACTTAATATGAAATACAAGTATTTAACAAGTATTAACTACTATAAAATCTAGATATTTAGGATTATAGAATCCACTGTAATAAACCCACTATTTATTGTAATAAGTATTAGTAATCACGCAAAATGATACTCATTTCTGCATCCTGGAAGGTTTAAAAAGTGTAGTTACAAATTTATCCCATTCATTACTTGATTAAATTTTATCTTTCAATATTAAAATCAATAATTTTTTTTTTCTAAACTCATTTGTCCCACAGGTGGAAATGGTTTATTCATTGTTGTCAATGCTTGGTACTCATGATAAGGATGACATGTCACGAACTTTGCTAGCTATGTCTAGCTCCCAAGACAGCTGCATATCAATGCGACAATCTGGATGTCTTCCTCTCCTTATCCAGCTTTTACATGGCAATGATAAAGACTCTGTATTGTTGGGAAATTCCAGAGGAAGTAAGGAAGCTCGTGCTAGAGCCAGTGCAGCACTTCACAACATCATTCATTCACAACCTGATGACAAGCGAGGCAGGCGTGAAATCCGTGTCCTTCATCTTTTGGAACAGATCCGAGCTTATTGTGAAACTTGTTGGGAATGGCAAGAAGCCCATGAGCAAGGCATGGATCAGGACAAGAATCCTAGTATGTTATAATTGATATTACAGAGAAAATATTGAGGAAAAATAGCTTAATTTGTTTTAGTTTATCTACTATTTGACACAGAAGGTCATATCAAAGTTAATTTCTAATGAACGATGTAAAAGAAAAACGTAGTGTTCATTTTTGTGTGATCTTTGTTTTTAAACCATATTTTAGACTCCTGTAAAGGAGATAATAGCTAAAAATTTAATTGCCAACAGTTGAATAAACTTCTAAAAAAAGAAAGATTATCAAGTAGTTGAGTAACATTAAATATATATGACAAAGCTGTTTATTCTTTGTTAGAAGCCCAATGATGCAGCTAAGTATCTCTAGAGTCAGCAGTATGTGTTAGAATACTAGATTTGAAGTCAAGAATAACTTAATTTGAAGCTCATTTCTGATGCCAATTCACATAACTCTTTAGATCTGATTCCTCATCTTTCCAACAAACTTTGTTTTTTTATTTTATTTCTCAAATACAAACAACATTTCTGTTCTCCCTTAACTTCCCGGTTTACATAGCAGTAGATGGCACAAAAGTATGTTAATAAGTAGTAGATATGTATAAGTTAAAAAGAAAAATTCTGTTAACCTACAAGAGTGTATATGCATCTCAATCTATAACTTAGAAAGAAATCCATGGTAAAATACTAATTCTTAATAGGGAAGACATAACAGGTATTCTTTTTTAAGCTTCTACAGTATGCTAGGGACTATTATCAAGATGGTACAGAGCTAAAATTTTTCACCATCCTGTGGTATTTAGTGGTTTTAGTTCATAATTAAAATAAATATTGTCAACTGATCATGTAATTACTATTATACTGAGAATGGCTTTTTCATTATTTCTACAAATACCTTTGTTCCTGTGGTTACTTTGCTGTTTCTATTTTTGATAATGTAGAAATACTGCATCTCTTAAATTAAAAAGTTCTTTTCTTCTTGTACTGGAATTTTGCTCCTCCCTCATCTCAGAGAAATGTAGATATAGATTGCTATACACTTGTCAGATATGTGGTCACTGCAATTGTTGGGTTAGGGGTGGGTTCACTTTAGAGTAGAGTTTTAGGGAAAATAGTGTAAAAATAAAAGGCATTAATAAAACTTTGATTTTAAAAATGAGGCAACGGGCTGTTGTGTGTGTGTGTGTGTGTGTGTGTGTATGTATGTATGTATGTGTATATATATATATATATACACATATATAATAATCTTTTTCACAGTATTATTTGGTTTTGTCACACTTTTTCACAGATTATTATTGATTACATTTCTATTTGCTTTTTGTGCATTCTCATTTGTAGGTCATTTTTAGAGAAAATAGCCATTCATTCTTAGATGCGTACCAACAATATAATATTCAAAAGCATTTTTTTAAAAAAGCAAATTTTTAAACAATTCTAATTTGAACAATTTTCTACAGAAATGTTTTGAATATTATTTTTTTCTACAAAGAATTTTTCATCTCTGATGCCTTCAAAAATTTTTTTTAGATTACTGACTTAAGAGTAACTAATCGATAGTTTTTGCTAAAGGCAGACAGAGTAGTAATAAGCTTTTTTTGTGAAGCCAGGTGTTTTTTAAAAAAGTTTTGCAATAAAGTTATCCTCAAAAGTACTTTTAAAGGACTTGCTTTTTAACCTGATTAACTCTAATCCCTTTTGATATACTGAAACTTATTTTTCACATTAATTTTTTTCTTTCACAGTGCCAGCTCCTGTTGAACATCAAATCTGTCCAGCTGTGTGCGTTCTGATGAAACTTTCATTTGATGAAGAACACAGGCATGCAATGAATGAACTTGGTAAGACAAAAATATCTCTTAATATAATTGAAGAAGGCACAGAAAAATGTTGACTCGCCTTTAGATCTTCAGATATATTAAATAATACAAAGCTACTGCCAACTTCTCTTAACAGCTGCTGTTTCCAATCTCATTGTAGTTTCTAATAGTTAACAGCTTCCAAATCAACAAATTATCAGTTTGAAACTGCACTTAAAAGCCTAAAAAATACAGTAATAAATTTTCTCTTAGTGCCATAATAGACTATTCAATGATAAAGATAATTTAAGGAATTTGCCTTGTGCAATATTGGAAACAAAGCTATTCTCTGCACAAGGCAAATTCCTTAAATCTCTGTGAGATAAATACTATTACTATGTTTATTTACTCCCAAGGAGATTTGGCCAGGGACACATAACTAGAAAGTATTTAAGTCAGGATTTTGACTTAATCTCCATTTTGAGGAAAGTCTGACTAGCCATGCTTCACACTACTTTGCCACCATGCTTTAGCTAACTTCTCCCTTATAATGGAATCTTCAAAGCAACCTGGAGGGTAGGATTAAAATCAGGGATGGGATGGGTGGGGTTGGGGAGTGTCAAAAGAGAAGAAATAACTGAGCTTATCAACATTTGTCTTTGTATTGATCTTCAGCAGCTTTAAGCAGATCTTATTTGTGTTTGAATGGGAAGAAAATTGTTTGATTTTGAGTGACATGTTTGAATGATTGTGCACCTGAACCAGCTATTCTAGCTGAGACCTAGGTTGGTAAATTGTGAATTTCTCAGCTAAAGTGGAGGCTGAGATGTAACCACTAAGGAAACCAACACTCACAGTGATGAACACAAGCGAAAATAAGGGAAGTGGTGATGGGGAGAATACTGAAATTATAAATATAACTACACTATCCCTTTTACCCATTAACCTCTTAACTCATTAGTTCAACACTCTCCCACTGTGTACTCTCCATCATTAGCTAGACTTGGGCATCTATAGCAGCTTCTTAGGTAAAATTCTCTGCCCAACCTTTCCCTGCATAGTATCCATGATTATTCCTCACTTTTCCTCACTCAACATATCCAATCACTTTCTATATTTTTTCATTTCTAATTTCTACAACTTCATTATTCACATGACCACCACTCTAATTTAGACTCTTCACTGCTCACTTGGCCTTTTGAAATAGCATTCTAATTGGTCTTTCTGCCTGAAATCTCTATTCATTCTGCCTTATAACTACCAAAATAATTTTCCAATAACATAAGACTGACTGTGACTCCCTTATTCAATAAGGTTCAGTGGTTCCCTTTGATTCCATAATTAAATATTATTTCATTTTTATCTAATCTTTTTTAAGATGCATTTTTGTATTTTATAATATGTACAATTATTAGTAATAATAGTATGTGCATAAAATTTATAAATAAGAAAATATATAGATGGAGGAATTCTCAAAAAAATTTTTACTGCTAAGACTGTGTAAAGGTTTGAAAACTCCTGGACCAAATGTAAAGAGGTGGTTTAGGATATTTTTCCAATAGTCTGCACAAGAAATAAAGGCCCAAACAATAATGGTTATTTAAAAGGAAAAGACGTAAAATATAAGGTATGTTATCTTAGAATCAATAGTATTTGGCAATTTGATTGGTTGTAGGGAATGCAGAAGAGCATGGAGTCAATAATAACTCCAGTGTTGCAAATCTGAGCGACTAGAAGGGACCTGAGGAGTCATCTTTTTCAATCCCTTCTTTTTACAAATAAGAAAACAGACCCAGAGAGGCTGGGTTATTTGCCTAGGGTCACACAAACAGGGAATGCCAAGAACCAGAATTCAAGTCCAAGTCTTTTGGGTCTTAAATCCGTTATTCCATGTTGCCTATGGAGAATGACAGCATTTATGCCATTGCAAGGTTGATTGAAACAGTTTGGATTTTTTTAGCCCATGCCTTCCTAATTTTGTTTTATCTTTTGGCCTCGATAATATACTAGATTTGTTTCCTTCAGGGAACAACAGTGACTTTGCAATACTCCCAAATTGGAGTCACTGTTGCTCCCAAGTCCCTTTCTCAGTGTATACCTGAAAATATTGGAGCTATTGTCTGAGCAGAGTTTGGATTTATTCCCTTCATTGCATTAATCTTTTCTTCTCATTCCTTCAGCCTTAATTTTTTTTTTTTTTATCTCTTATTTTTTCTCTTGTTGACTTTCTGACAGAAAAAAGCGTTGCGTTTTCTGAATATTCAGGTTTCCCTGACCATTCTTCCCTCAGATCATACATAAAAAATTTTTAATTATATCTGGGCCTAACTTTGTTTTTTAAGGATAATATTTAACTTCATTTAGAAAAATATTCATTTTTTTTTCACCCAGTATTTCTTGCATTGAAGCCAGTTTTTTGGCCATGTCCGTGGAAAGAACATTGAATTTGGAATCATAAGATCTAGATCTGAATATTCACTTTGATACTTACTATGTGACCTTAGATGAGTCACTTAACATCAATTTCCTTATCTGTAAAATGAGGGGGTTGGACTGACTTCTGAGGTACCTTCTACTTCTAAATACTTTTATTTGTGATTCTAATGGAAAATTTTAGACTATAATTTTCATTATTTGAGATTTGTCTACTGAATAAAATGATGAAAATCTAATACTAAATAATCATTTTTCACTTGAAATAAATACTTACTCTTTTAAAATAGGGGGACTACAGGCCATTGCAGAATTATTACAAGTAGACTGTGAAATGTATGGGCTTACCAATGACCACTACAGTGTTACTTTAAGACGATACGCTGGAATGGCTCTGACAAACTTGACTTTTGGAGATGTAGCAAACAAGGTAGGCTTTTATATCATCTGATTTAAAAAAAAAGTTTCATAGTATTTTATTTTTTCCAATTACACGTAAAACAATTTTTAATATTCATTTTTAATAAAATTTTGAGTTCCAAATTTTCCCTTTCCCTCTTCCCTAAGATGGTAAACAATTTGATATAGGTTATATATGTGTAATCATGTAAAACCTATTTCCATATTAGTCATGTTGTGAAAGAAGAAACAGTTTGCAAAAGGAAAAAAACTACGAAAAAAAGAAAGTGAAAATAGTATGCTTCGATCTGCATTCAGACTCCATCAGTTCTTTCTCTGGATGTGGATAGCATTTTCCATCACGAGTCTTTTGGAATTGTCTTGGATCGTTGTATTGCTGAGAAGAGTTAAGTCAATCATAGTTGATCATCACACAATGTTCTCCTGGTTCTACTCATTTCACTTTGCATCAATCCTTAGAAATCTTTCCACATTTTTCTGAAATCTGCCTGCCTGTCATTTCTTATAGCACTATAGTATTCCATTACATTCATATACTGCAATTGTTCAGCCATTCTTCAATTAATTGGCATTCCCCCAATTTCTGATTCTTTGCCAGCACAAAAAAAGAATTAATATAAATATTTTTGTACATGTAAGTCCTTTCCCCTTTTTCAGTTCATATATTTTTAGAGTTATCATGGATCAGTATAGTTTATTTTTTGCTGTTTTTAATTTTATATGACTCATTCAATATTAATCAAGACTTCATGTCTCATTCCTTTTATCCCCTCACCCAGCAGTCATATGCCTGATTAAAAACCATTATGTATCCACAATCAATATATATTATCCTCTTTGAAGATATAATTTATAGTGTTCTATTTGTTTAAAAACAAGCTACCAACTACACTTTTGAGAATATTGGTGACCCAGGCAAATGTAATAGACACACTGTAATGTTATAGTTATTTTGGTTACTCTTTTCAGGAAATTGTTTTTGACATAGAATGGAAACATTGTCCAACCCCAGTGAAGGAATGGAGTATGTTAATTCCTTCTTGGGCAAAATATCTTCTGTGCCTACAATGAGGCACTTAATTAAGCTATAGTATTTGAAAATTTCATCTCCAAAAGCAACACATCACATATATGCTAAACATGAGGTTACGTGGTTTACTGATTATCTCTTCCTTTCTGCTTATTTTTAGGCTACTCTGTGCTCTATGAAAGGATGTATGCGAGCTCTTGTTGCCCAATTGAAATCTGAAAGTGAAGACTTGCAGCAGGTAACTTCTTATTGAGGAGTCAGTTGTTTGGAATTGGGGTTTATTTGTTTTTTTATGGATATGGATTCCAAAAATCAAAGTCTTTATTCCAGTGAACTTAAATCCAGGGAATAGCCTCGCTAAAATTAGTGCTTGGTATTTCATATTTAAACAAAAAAGCTTAGCAGAGATTTGATATGATAACTGTCTTTTAAGTATTTTGAGGGTAGTCATTTTAAAAGTGTTAAATTTATCCTGTCTTCCTACTATATGGTAGGAATTGCAAAACTGCAAATTTAGACTTGTTAGCAAGAAAAACTGGTTAACAATGCTTATTTGGTATAAGTTGCCTCAAAAGGTAATAGATTGCACCTCAATAGTGGCCTTTAAACAAAGACTGGGTATAGCCATTTATACTTTCATGGGAATTTTTTCTTGTTTGGTTTAAATGAAATGACCCACTTTGAAATCTCGTGATTTTGTGATTTCTTTACTTATTCTTGGAATTAAAAATACTGAACTCAGTATACCAAAACTGAAATAATTATCTCTTCCCTAAAACCAGCGTCTTCTTCATGCTTCCTGATTTATGTTTTTTAAGCACAATTATCCTTTTAGAGACCTACATCCTCTATCTTGGCACCTTTCTTGTCTTTACTCTCCCATCTCTTGGTTTCCCTAAAGTCTACATCTGCCCACAAAACTCCCCTATTCATTAAAAAGTCTAAAAAGTTCCTGTTGCCCTAGAATCAAAAACCTCTCTCTCTAACTTTTTAAAATTCCTTCCTACTTAGTCCCAATTTCCCTTTATATACCACTCACTTTGCTGAACTCTGCTGTAGTCAAATTGACTTTCTTACAGTTATTTAAATACAATGCTGTCTCCCATCTCTATCTTTCCATTGGCTATCCTGTTGCCTTGATGTACTCTTTCCATATTCCCTTTCCTCTTAGAATCTACTTGGTTCCCTCAAAATATTGGTAAGTTCCCCATTCTACCTAAAGCTGTTATTAATAGCCTACCTGCTAGTGTCCCCCACCCTCCCATTGACTTTGTGTCTATTTTGCATATAATTATTTATCAAAATGTCCCCCAATTGAAATATAAATTCATCTAGGATGGAGACTGTTTTCTTTTTTCTCTTTATATTCCAAATAGGTCCATAATAAATGCTTGTTAATAAGGATCGTCGGATGTGAAGAAGCAAATGTTCTTAAATGAATCCTTTGACTATTTTGCAGGTCATTGCAAGTGTTTTAAGGAATTTGTCTTGGCGAGCTGATGTGAATAGTAAAAAGACTCTGCGTGAAGTTGGAAGTGTAAAAGCTCTAATGGAATGTGCTTTGGAAGTTAAAAAGGTATACAATTAGACACTTAATGTTATAACATCGAGAAGATTCCTTAAAGATTAATTAGTGTTAGCAATACCACTTGTATAACCCTTTACCTTTCACTGTGTCCAGTCTATTTGTCTCTATTTGAGATCATATCATCCATTACATATAATAGAAAAAGGAAATACATTGATTAAAGATGGCATTAAACTATCTGAATGCCGTGCTTGAGTTTTTTCTCATCTTCCCAGATTTGAAACCCTGATATGTAGCTATCTTACCTAGAAATCTGAGAAAATTGAGTCACATGTCTGACTCCCAGAGACTATATCAGAAATTATTTCTTTTTGATAGGAAACCCTATTTGGGGCAGGGTTTTAAAGGATTTTTTCCTCCTGTTCGGAATCAGAACAAAGTCTAGCTAATTGAGTTGATTGGTTCTTTTACCTTTTAAATGATGAAATTTATAATTAACGTAAGAAAAAAAAAAAGGAACAGGTGTTCAAATAATAGAATCTGCCATCAATACTATAGTATCACTTTTTGCCAGGTTTGTCATCATTTGTGAACTTTTCATCTGTTTTTTCTTTCTGTTCGCATTCTCTGTCCACATAGCGTGTTCCAATGATGATATCCCCTTGTATCTTCTGTTTCCTGAGACTCTTCCCTTGGGTATATCTTAATATACATTATCACATTTTGTCTTCTTTAACAGTGTTTTCTAAGTTGTTTCTGGCTATATCATGTGTTTCTAATATGTATAGTCATGATTAGGAAGTCAGGTTCTTCATCACATCTTGAGTACATTGCCCAGAAAGACGAAAAAAACCCTCTCATCTAAAAAAACTTATCCAGACAACAAATAGCTGCATTGGTATTCCTAGGCAGGAAATAAGCAACCGCTTCTTGTTGCTCTTTTTGTTGTTCTCTCATTCTTACTGGATGGTCTTTCATCTAGTAATCCTAATGTAGAGAACTGGAAGCTCAGCTCAGAGTGAAGGAAGATAAGGACTGCTGAAGGAACCAGAGCAGCTAAGTGCTCTGATCATGATGCTCAAGAATATTAAACATGGAAACAAGATAAGTACCTGGAAGAGCTGAAGCTGAAGAGCCACAAGCTAGATGAGATGGAGCAGCCAGCATCATCGCCTACCTCATCTTGTAGCTGCATTCTATCAAGAGGAAGCTGATGACACTGGATGTTGTACCTTCCAACAGATCTGCCATTGCCTACTACAAACCAGTTTCCCCTAAAGATAAATTCCCCAAAATTGTGAGGACTGAATTAAAAAGAATCTCTTGGTTCTGTTAAATCCAGGATTAGAGGAGATCTACAGAATGGAGTTGGAGAGGTAGAAATTACTTTTATGAGAGTTACTAGATTCCATGCTTGACCCCACTTCATTTGAACAAGGAGTCTGCCAAGGGACACCCCATCAAAAAAAGGCCTTAGTTATCCCTTTCACTGATTTGGAATGAACTTCAAGTGACCAGCTCAGCTAGGAGAAAGCGGAACAATTCACATATTGAGGTGGCCCATTGGATCCATCATGTCACACATCCACAGGCTCATCCTGATGTGCAAATGCTAGCAGCAGACCAGGTTAACAGGAACAAAGTTGTAAGTCCTGTGATCAGTACTAGGAAAGAAAATTTCATTAAGTCCCATGCATGCCAAATTTTTTCAGAATCTTTGAATTATTCTTCTTCCCTTTCTTCTTTCTCACCTTTTGCCAAAACAAAAATATAATTGTATTTCTAATGCAGAATATTTACCAAATGCTGTAGCCAAATACTTGTATATCTAAATGTTTGCTTCTAATTCTGTTGCATTTAATTATAAATGCACATTAGAACAAAAGCATGGGCCACAGCATTATTGCTCAATCTTAATGCTCCAAATAAATTTGGAACAATATGTATAATTTCCGTATGGTATCCCTTTTAAGTCTTCAGGATCTCCTGTATGTAACAGTTTATAATATCCCTAGGGGAGACATTATTATTTCATGATAAACCTTTCAGAAGCAGCATTGACAACAATGCAGATATATGTATACTTCAAAAGGAACTAAATAAGATTGATATTGGTCTTCATATCATTTTAACCCTAATGTGTATTCATATATTTTGTTGCTTTTCATTTCAAATTTTGAGCGTTCCAAGAAACTATATTCTAAACTTGCTTAAAAAAAAAAAAAAGGTATCTACTTGACAAATATGTCCAGGTAGAATATATAAACTACTTTGGAATCTATCCAGTTACCCTAAAACTTAAACAGAATTGTCCAAAAAATAATTGTTTTGTTTGTTTTGATAGTTTATTTTTTATAATTACACATAAAGACCATTTTTAACATTCGCTTTTTTAAAATTTTGAGTCCCTAATTTTCTTCCTTATCTCTCACTTCCCTAAAACAGTAAGCAATTAGACATATATATGCAGTCATTTAAAAACATATTCATATTAGCTATGTTTTGAAAAAAGAAACAGACCAAAAGAAAAAACCATGAGGAAAAAAAAGGAAGTTAAAATAGTATGTTTTGATCTAAATTCATCCTCCATCATTTCTTTCTCTGGATATGGATAGCATTTTTCATCATTAGTTCTTGGGTATTATCTTGAATCATTCATAATTGATCATCTTACAGTGTTGATGTTACTGTATATAATGTTCTCTTGATCCTGCTCATTTCACTTTGTATCAGTTCCTTTAAGTCTTTCCACATTTTTCATATATCTACCTATTCATCATTTCTTGTAACACAGTGGTATTACATCACATTCATATACTATAACTTGTTTAATCATTCTGTAATTGACGGGTATCCTCCCTTCCCCAATTTCCAATTCTTTGCTACCACAAAAAAGCTTTTGTTAAATTTGTTAAAAAAAAAAAAAACACACTTATAACAAATAAGTCCTTTTTCCCTTTAAAAAGAAATCTATTTGGAATATAGACTTAGTAATAGTATTGTTGGCTTAATTGCACTTTGGGCATTGTTACTAATTGCTCTCCAGAATGGTTAGATCATTTCACAAATCTACCAATGATGCACTAGTGTTCCAGTTTTCCTATACTTCCAATACCTTTTCTGTTATATTAGCCAATTGGAGTGGAGTTTTTTAATCTGCATTCCTCTAATCAACAGTAATTTCAAACATTTTTTCATATGACTATAGATAGCTTTGATTTCTTTGGCTGACTATATCTTTTGACCATTTATCAATTGGGGAATGACTTGTATTTTTTAATAAATTTGATTGTTCTCTTTCTATGTAAGAGATGAGCCCTTTATCAGAGATACTTGCTGTAAAAATTGTTTCTCAGCTTTCTTATCTTGGTTACATTGGGATTTTTGGTGCAAAACTAATATAGTCAGAATTACTCATTTTGCATTTCATAATGTTCTGTCTCATTCATTCTTTGAAAGATAAGCAACTCCATCCTTCTTATAGCATCAAACTTTTCCTCCATTATGTGGCAATCATCCTCCCTCTAACATACTGATCCACTCTTTTTTCAGATGCTTTTTCTTCAATTTGTACACTGAAGCCTTGCTTAAAACTGGATCTGCCTTACCTTCCAAGTGAAGTTTAGAACCTATTTCTGCCATTCAGGACTCTTTAAAGCATAATGCCAGCCTGTTTTCCTAGCCTTGTCTCATATTATGTTTGTGTATGTTATATAAGAACTAAAGAACTATAATATATATATATTATACTATATATATATAATTATACTAATATATATATAATATATATATATGTAATATATATATATATAAGAGCTAAAGAACTAGCAGCCCCCTCAGAAGACACAGTATTTTCATGTTATACTCAGTGAGTATAACCTCACTTCCCATCTTTATCTATCAAAATCCAATTTATAAATGAATTCCAGTGCCACACAGTTGATGTTAATAAAATAATCTTTCCTTTGATCTTCAGTTAATAATGTTTGTTGTAACTCTATTGCAGTTATTGGGTACATTTGTGTATTCATAATATCCTTGTTGGTCTTTTATTCCCCCACTAAATTACGAATTTATTGAGATTATCTTATCTAAAGGGGCCAAACCTTATCTAAATTTTGAACTTTCCCAACAGTTTGTTGCACACAACAAGTTCTTAATAAATTTTAATGCCCATTTATATCTGATTAAATGTTATGAGTAGTTACAAATATTAGTAAATATTTATTGAGGAATTGATAGTTATTGGAACATCTAAGGTCAGTGGTTAGACAAATTTTCACCAGTTATTATAGTCTCTTTGTATAATTAGAATATGGCTGTGAATACCACAACTTAGCTTGTATTCTTGGTGTATTTTATTGTTTTATCAGTTTATATTATTTTTCTGATAACAGTGCTTTCATGTTTATATGAATACATTTATTATCTTACAATGTTTTATAATTTTAAGCCCTTTGTAAGAAATTCCTTTATAGAACTACTTAATGTTTAGATTTCTGTGGTCTTTAAGCATTTTAATAATTTTATTTTTCTGGGTTTTTTTAAATAAGAATATTCTTGACTTACTGATCTCTTAATTCCCATTTCCCTTTAGTTTTCTATTTAGATTCTTAAAAATGAATATTTTAAAGGGAAAATTCCAAAGGTTTTAAATGTATTCCAAAAGGAAAGGGAAAATTAATGTGAATAAATATCATTCTAAAGAAAATAATTATAAACTTTAAGATACAAATTTTATTTCTGATTAGATGTTATTCTATTTCTTTATAGGAATCCACCCTCAAAAGCGTACTGAGTGCCTTATGGAATTTATCAGCACATTGCACTGAAAATAAAGCTGATATCTGTGCTGTTGATGGTGCTCTTGCATTTTTGGTTGGCACACTAACTTACCGGAGCCAAACAAATACTTTAGCCATCATTGAGAGTGGAGGTGGGATATTGCGGAATGTGTCTAGCTTGATAGCCACAAATGAGGAACACAGGTATATAGATAAATAATATTTGTATATACATGTGCATATTTCAGAATGAATTTAAATAAAAATTTTAATTCACTAGAACAAAGTATATTTATTAGTGATTATTCAAGCATGTTATTAAAAGAATACAAGACTAGCAGTCAAGAAAATGTAAATTTTGCTCCTTGCTCCACAGGGCAAGTCACTTAATCTCAATCTCTGTGAGCCTTCATAACGTTTAAATGAAATTTCAATTTCATTTAATTAGAATTTCAAATTCTAGTTAAACATGTGGTCTTAATATCATCAATTGCTTCTTTATCTAATACTTGTTTAACTGGATGTTTTATAGTTTCAGAGGCTCATAGAACTTGAAAAGATAGAATTAAATTAAGTTTTCATGAGAAGATCTACCCCCAACATTCAAAAAAGAAGACATTTGCAGCATGTAGTATATAGGAGGAAAAAATATAATGATTAGCACAAAAAAAAGGATACTTGACCCTATTAGTAAAGTTTATCAGAGCTGAAAAGATTAATTTTATTGAGGATAGTGGCTCAAATTCTTACTGATGATTATAATTTTATATAACTTAAATGCTAGTTAGTGAGACTGCTAGAATGTCAGAATGTTTATTTCAAACTCAAGGAGCACCTAAAAACTACTCTATTATACACTTGGGAAAATGAGGGAAGAAGGAGAAAGGTACAAGGAATGATTAGTGCAGGAACCTGGAGATTCACTAGTGCGATATATTCTAAATCTAGTGTCTGTTTTCTAACTTACTACACTTGAAAGAGAAGACCAGGTTCAGAATATTCATCTGCTATTCACTGGCTGTGCCAGTAGATCCTCACCAACCAAGTCAAAAGGTCGCTGACTTGGGAAATATTAATATTCATCTGCTTCTTGTTAAAGTCAGAAAGAATAACAAGCCTAGAGTCAATTGCACCAAAGAATGTTGGGCAGGGGTTTCTGGATCTTGGCAGGGAGAGTATCTAGTTGTTCTAAAGAGATTTCTTAAAGAAAGTGAAAAATTCTCAAAATGAAGCTAATTTTAATTCAGATTAACATATATATATATATATATATATATATATATATATAATGTATATGTAAAATGAACATAGATGTGTGTGTTCCTATGAACATGTTATTTTATTTGCATATATATATATGTGTGTGTGTGTGTGTGTGTGTAATACTTTTTTCTTATAATACAGCACTTCTTTGGTACCAAAAAGAGCAGATCTATAAAATGAAAAAAATGATAATGGGGTTCCACATCTCTGAAAAAAATTAGGAATTTGTGACTTAAAAATCCTCAGTATATTATAACTCATTGAATTCTTGGTATAGCACATATAGAGAGTTGCCTTTCTATTTTCCCCAACCCTTTCCAAGAAATGCAGATAGTTTAACCCAGAGGTGCTTTTTAACTCCTTCCCCACGTTTCTTCTTCACCATGCCTTTGGCAGTCTGGTGATGTCTATGAACCCCTTCTCATAATAATGTTTTAAAATGCATAAAATAAAGTATATATAATATTACAAAGGAAACCAATTATATCCAAATGTAACTTGAAAAATATTTTTAGGGGCAGCTGGATGGTGCAGTGGATAAGAGCACTAGCCCTGAAGTCAGAAAAACTTTCAAATCCAGCCTTAGGCACTTAGCACACTAGCTGTGTGATCCTGGGCAAGTCACTTAACCCCAATTGCCCCATCAAAAAAATAATAATAATTAAAAAAAAAAAAAAGTCCACACGAAGTTTAGAATCCCTGGTTTATCCTGTGTACAAACATGCTTTTCTCTCTTGGCCTATGTAGTAGGAATAATCAACTATATGATTTTGAAGGATCTTCTTAAATTTGAAAGAAGTGATATCTGTTAATATAGTAAATAGTATCTACTTTTCAAAAGAAGAAAAATGGTCTTTGAGGAAATGAGGTGAGCTGGTAAAACAATGTTTATATTGACTTGTTCTTTGATTTCAGCCTATCCAGTCAAAGTTATTTTAAAAGATAGCTTTTAGGGAATAAAAAAAAAGCAATTGAAGAGTTGTTGGATTTTTTTTTTTTTTTTTTTTTTTTGGAAGTCAGAGATTACTTGGCCTATTATGAAGCAACCAATGTCATTTTTTAAAGAGATTTTGCTTATATTGATTAATATGTATTCTTTAAATTAACCTTAATAATGTTTGCTTTACTCTTTTTCTTTTTTATTTTAGGCAAATATTGAGAGAAAATAGTTGCTTACAAACCTTGTTGCAGCACTTAAAGTCTCATAGTTTGACAATAGTAAGCAATGCTTGTGGAACTTTGTGGAATCTCTCAGCAAGAAACACTAAAGACCAAGAAGCATTATGGGACATGGGGGCAGTTAGTATGCTTAAGAATCTAATTCACTCAAAGCACAAAATGATTGCTATGGGCAGTGCAGCAGCATTGAGGAACCTTATGGCAAACAGACCTGCAAAATATAAGGATGCCAATATTATGTCTCCTGGTTCAAGCTTGCCATCTCTTCATGTCAGAAAGCAAAAAGCACTAGAAGCAGAATTAGATGCTCAACATTTATCTGAGACTTTTGATAATATTGACAATTTAAGTCCCAAGACGTCTCATCGCAATAAACAGAGGCATAAACAAAATTTATATAGTGAATATGCTTTTGATATTAATCGTCATGAGGAGAATAGGTCAGACAATTTTAATACTGGAAATATGACGGTACTTTCACCATATTTGAATACTACAGTCTTGCCAGCATCTTCATCAAGAACAAATTTGGAAAGCTCTCGATCTGAAAAAGACCGGAGCTTGGACAGAGAACGAGGAATTGGACTAAACACCTTTCATCCAGCAACAGAAAATTCTGGAAATTCTTCAAAGAGAATTGGATTGCAGATCTCTACTGCTACAGCCCAGATTGCTAAAGTCATGGAAGAAGTATCAGGAATTCATGTACAAGAAGATCAAGGTTCAGGATCGTCAACAGAATTACATTGTATAGCAGAAGACAGGAGCACATTGAGAAGAGCATCTGCTACCCTTGCACATTCAAACACTTATAACTTTCCCAAATCAGATAATTCAAATAGAACATGTCCTATGCCTTATGCCAAAATGGAATACAAGAGATCTTCAAATGATAGTTTAAATAGTGTTAGTAGCAGTGATGGCTATGGTAAAAGAGGTCAAATGAAACCCTCTATTGAATCCTATTCTGGGGATGATGAAAGTAAATTTTGTAGTTATGGACAGTATCCTGCTGATTTGGCTCATAAAATTCATAGTGCAAATCATATGGATGATAATGATGAAGAATTAGATACCCCAATAAATTATAGCCTTAAATATTCAGATGAACAGTTAAATTCTGGAAGACAGAGTCCTTCACAGAATGAAAGATGGGCAAGACCAAAACATATAATAGAAGATGAAATCAAACAAAATGAGCAGAGACAGTCAAGGGGTCAAAATGCATCCTTTTCTGCTTATAGTGAAAGTACTGATGAGAAACATATCAAGTTTCAGTCCCGTTTTGGACAGCAAGAATGTGTGTCTCCATATAGATCAAGGGGAGCCAATGGATCAGAACAAAATCGAGTTAATTCAAATCATGGACTTAATCAGAAAGTTAACCAGTCTTTGTGTCATGAAGATGATTATGATGAAGATAAACCAACCAACTACAGTGAACGTTATTCTGAAGAGGAACAGCATGAGGAAGAAGAGAGACCAACAAATTATAGCATAAAATATAATGAAGAAGAACATCATGTAGATCAACCTATTGATTATAGTTTAAAATATACAGCAGATATTACTCCCTCCTCACAGAAGCCATCTTTTTCATTTTCAAAAAGTTCATCTGTACAAAGTAATAAAACAGATCACATCTCTTCAAGTGGTGGGAATACATCAACTGCTTCAGCTAGTACCAAAAGGCAGAATCACCTTCATCCAAGTTCAGCACAGAATAGAAGTGGTCAGACTCAGAAGACTGCCTCTTGTAAAGCTACTTCTATTAATCAGGAAACAATACAGACTTACTGTGTGGAAGATACACCAATATGTTTTTCAAGATGTAGTTCATTATCTTCTTTGTCATCTGCTGAAGATGAAATAGGACGGGATCAGACAACCCGTGGGACAGAGACTTCTAATAATCTACAGATAGCCGAACTGAAAGAAAACAGTGGAAGTGTGTCAACTGATGATACAATTAGTGAAGTTCCATCAACATCACAACATATTCGAACCAAAGCCAACAGACTCCAAACTACTAGTTTATCTCCTTCAGATTCAGCCAGACATAAAGCTGTTGAGTTTTCTTCAGGTGCCAAGTCTCCAGCAAAAAGTGGCGCTCAGACACCTAAAAGTCCCCCAGAGCATTATGTTCAAGAGACTCCACTTATGTTTAGCAGATGTACTTCAGTCAGTTCACTAGATAGTTTTGAGAGTCGTTCAATTGCAAGTTCTGTTCAAAGTGAACCCTGCAGTGGAATGGTAAGTGGCATCATAAGCCCTAGTGACCTTCCAGACAGTCCTGGACAAACTATGCCACCAAGTAGAAGTAAAACCCCACCTCCTGTTCAAGCTGTACAAACTAAGAGAGAGGTAACAAAAAGTAAAGTATCTAACACTGAAAAGAGAGAAAGTGGGCCTAGGCAAGCTGCTGTAAATGCTGCAGTTCAGAGAGTCCAGGTGCTACCTGATGCTGACACCTTGTTACATTTTGCTACAGAAAGTACTCCTGATGGATTTTCTTGTTCATCTAGTTTAAGTGCTTTGAGCCTTGATGAACCTTTTATACAGAAAGATGTGGAATTAAGAATAATGCCCCCTGTGCAGGAAAATGACCATGGAAACGAAACCGAGCCAGAGCAGCTAGAAGATGTAAGTGAAAATAAGGAGAAAAAGGCAGAGAAACCTATTGAATCTGAGAAAGATATACTGGATGACTCTGATGATGATGATATTGAAATATTAGAAGAATGTATTATTTCTGCTATGCCAACAAAATCTTCACGTAAAGCCAAAAAGCCCTCACAAGCTGCTTCAAAAATACCTCCTCCAGTGGCAAGGAAACCAAGTCAGCTGCCTGTGTACAAACTTCTTCCGTCACAGAACAGATTGCAAGCTCAAAAACATGTTAGTTTTACTCCTGGAGATGATATGCCACGAGTATATTGTGTAGAAGGCACACCTATAAACTTTTCCACAGCTACATCTCTAAGTGATCTCACAATAGAATCACCTCCAAATGAATTGGCCGTTATTGAGAGTACTGGCACAGCAGGAGCACAATTAGAGTTTGAAAAAAGAGATACTATTCCTACAGAAGGCAGAAGTACAGATGACATTCAAACAGGAAAAATTCCAAATATAACTACCTCTGCATTAGATGACAATAAAACAGAAGAAGGTGAAATCCTTGCTGAGTGTATTAATTCAGCTATGCCTAAAGGAAAGAGTCATAAGCCTTTCCGTGTGAAGAAGATAATGGATCAGATTCAACAAGCATCAACATCTTCATCTGGAAATAGTAAAAGCCCACTAGACAATGAGAAAAAGAAACCTACATCACCAGTAAAGCCAATGCCACAAAGTGTTGAATATCGAACTCGTATAAGAAAAAATGCAGAATCAAAAAATTTGAATATTGAAAGATCTTACTCAGATAACAAGGACTCAAAGAAACTGAATTTGAAAAACAATCCAAGAGACTTTATTGATAAGCTTCCAAATAATGAAGAGCGTGTGAGAGGAAGCTTTACTTTTGATTCTCCACATCACTATACACCTATTGAGGGAACTCCTTACTGTTTCTCACGAAATGATTCTTTGAGTTCTCTTGACTTCGATGATGATGATGTTGACCTTTCCAGGGAAAAGGCAGAGTTGAAAGGAAAAGAAGCTAAGGAAACAGAAACTAAAGTTAATAACCATATAGAACTAACATCAAACCAACAGCCCAGTAATAGAACACAGATTTGTACAAAACAACCAATAGATAGAAATCAGTCTAAACCCTTGCTGCAGAAGCAGTCCACTTTTCCTCAACCATCCAAAGATTTGCCAGACAGAGGAGCAGCCACAGATGAAAAGTTACAGAATTTTGCAATTGAAAATACCCCAGTTTGTTTTTCTCGAAACTCATCTCTGAGTTCTCTCAGTGACATTGACCAGGAAAATAACAATAACAAAGAAAGTGAACCTACTAAACAGACTGAGCCACCTGATTCACAGGTAGAAACAAGTAGACCTCAGACATCAGGTTATGCTCCTAAATCATTCCATGTTGAAGATACCCCAGTGTGTTTTTCAAGAAATAGTTCACTTAGTTCTCTTAGCATAGATTCTGAAGATGACCTTTTACAGGAATGTATCAGTTCTGCAATGCCAAAAAAGAAAAGGCCATCAAGGTTCAAAGGTGATGATGAAAAACCTAGTGCTAGGAACATGGATGGTATATTAGTAGAAGATTTGACATTAGATTTAAGAGACATACAGAGACCTGATTCAGAACATGGTTTTTCTCCTGATTCAGAAAACTTTGATTGGAAAGCTATTCAAGAAGGTGCAAATTCTATAGTTAGTAGTTTACATCAGGCTGCTGCTGCTGCTTGTTTATCTAGACAAGCTTCATCTGATTCTGATTCCATTCTTTCACTAAAGTCAGGTATTTCTCTTGGATCACCATTTCATCTTACACCTGATCAAGAGGAAAAACCCTTTACGAGTAACAAAGGCCCACGAATTCTAAAGCCAGGTGAGAAAAGTACATTGGAAACTAAAAAAATAGAGTCTGAAAATAAAGGAATCAAAGGAGGAAAGAAAGTTTATAAAAGTTTGATCACTGGAAAAGTTCGTTCTAATTCAGAAGTTTCAAGCCAGTTGAAACAACCCCTGCAAACAAACATGCCTTCAATTTCTCGAGGAAGGACAATGATTCACATTCCAGGAATCCGAAATAGCTCTTCAAGTACAAGTCCAGTTTCGAAAAAGGGACCATCCCTCAAAACCCCAGCTTCCAAAAGTCCCAGTGAGGGCCCAGCATCTAGTACTTCTCCTAGAGGAGGTAAACCAGCAGTGAAATCAGAATTAAGTCCTTTGACCAGGCAGACATCCCAACCAGGTGGTTCAAGTAAAGGACCTTCTAGATCAGGATCTAGAGATTCAACTCCTTCAAGACCATCCCAGCAACCATTGAGTAGACCTATGCAGTCTCCAGGAAGAAACTCAATTTCTCCTGGTAGAAATGGAATAAGTCCTCCTAACAAATTATCTCAATTGCCCCGAACATCATCCCCCAGTACTGCATCAACTAAGTCCTCAGGTTCAGGGAAAATGTCATATACATCTCCAGGAAGACAGATGAGCCAGCAAAACCTTAATAAACAAACAGGTTTATCCAAGAATACCAGTAATATACCCAGAAGTGAATCTGCCTCCAAAGGACTAAATCAGATAACTAGCAGCAATGGAACAAATAAAAAAGTTGAACTTTCTAGAATGTCTTCGACCAAATCTAGTGGAAGTGAATCTGACAGATCAGAAAGACCTGTTTTGGTACGTCAGTCAACTTTCATCAAAGAAACTCCAAGCCCAACACTGAGAAGAAAATTGGAAGAGTCTGCATCATTTGAATCTTTGTCTTCATCTTCTAGACCAGAGTCTCCTACTAGATCCCAGGTACAAACTCCAGTTTTAAGTCCATCCCTTCCTGATATGTCTTCATCTACACATTCATCCATTCAGACTGGTGGTTGGCGGAAACTCCCACCTAATCTTAATCCTGCTATAGAATTTAATGATGGAAGATCAACAAAGCGCCATGATATAGCTCGCTCCCATTCTGAGAGCCCTTCTAGACTTCCAATTAATAGGTCAGGAACTTGGAAACGTGAACACAGTAAGCATTCATCATCACTTCCTCGTGTAAGCACTTGGAGAAGAACTGGAAGTTCCTCTTCAATTCTCTCTGCTTCATCAGAATCCAGTGAAAAGGCAAAAAGTGAAGATGAAAAACATGTGAGCTCATTTCTAGGAACAAAACAGACTAAAGAAAACCAAGGGCCAGCAAAAGGAACTTGGAGAAAAATAAAAGAAAATGAAATGGCTCCTACAAGTAGTGTTTCCCAGGTTACTTCCTCAGGTGCTACAAATGGTGCAGATTCAAAGACTTTAATTTATCAAATGGCACCTGCTGTCTCCAAGACAGAAGACGTGTGGGTAAGAATTGAGGATTGTCCCATTAATAACCCTAGATCAGGAAGATCTCCTACTGGAAACACCCCCCCAGTGATTGACACTGTTTCAGAGAAAGTTAATTCTAGTAATAAAGATCCAAAAGATAATCAGGGAAAACCAAATGGGGGTAATGGCAGTAGTAGTGCTCCTGCTCGCACTGTAGGCTTAGAAAACCGTCTGAATTCTTTCATTCAGATAGATAGCCCAGACAAAAAGGCTACTGAGACAAAATCAGGACAAGGAAATATTGTCCCCACACCAGAGACTAGTGAAACTTCTATTACTGAGCGTACACCATTCAGTTCTACCAACTCAAGCAAGCACAGTTCACCTAGTGGAACTGTTGCTGCTAGGGTAACACCTTTCAATTACAATCCAAGTCCTAGGAAAAGCAGTGCAGATAGCAGTTCAGCCCGCCCATCACAGATCCCTACACCAGTAAATAACAGCACAAAAAAGCGAGATTCAAAAACTGAAAACACAGAATCTAGTGGAGCTCAAAGCCCTAAACGCCATTCTGGGTCTTACCTGGTAACTTCTGTTTAAAAGAAATAAAATTAAAGAAAATTATGTATTATTTACAACCGTTATATAGAAATTTTGTTTCAAATGAAACTAAAAAAGAATTTTGTGTAAATAGGTTGATTCTTGCGAGAGGGTCTTTGTTCTGGAAGCCATATTTAATAGTATACTTTGTTTTCACTGGTCATATTTTGGAGGGACACTTGATAGTTTAGAGGAAAATTGGTAAAGCAAGTATATTTGTACAGAATGTTTTACATGTATTTAAGTAGCATCCCATACCATGATCCTTTAATTATTGCTTGTCTTAAAATAATGAACATTACAGATAGAGGGTACAATATAATTGCTGTATATCAATCATTTCTAGATTTAAAATGATTAAATTTACATCAGGGAAAAATTGGTATTTATGCAAAAAAAAACTCTGTTTAGTATACTCAAGAGTCCATCTAATACAAAAATTAATCATGTGACTGTGAAATTCACAGTAATATGGTTCCAGATGAACAAATTTTCCCAGCTTGCTCTTCTGCATGAATGAAACTGATGGTTCAATTTCTGAAGTAATGATTAACAGTTCTGTGGTCACATAATGTGCATAGATAGGTATGGTGTAAAAATTTACACTAGTTTGTGCTCTTAAAAGAAAAAAAAAGAAAATCTGTGTAACAATAAAACCTTGAATGAAATTATTTTACCTGAATTAGATTTTATCTGAAAGTAGGTAGAATTAATTTTTGCTATGCTGTAACTTGTTGTATATTCTGGTATTTGAGGTGAGATGGCTGCTCTTTTATTAATGAGACATGGGTTGTGTCTCAAAAGAAACTAAATGAACAATTTAGAATAAATTATTGCTGTATGTAAAATGTGTGTTACTGAAGTCTGTATTTGAAGGGTCTTATTTCACATTTGCTTAGTCATTTTAAAAGCTTATATGCAGTTTCTTCAAGCCCTATGCATTTAGAGTAAAATTTCTCCTGCTGTAATAAAGCAGCTTGTTGAAGAAAGCTGTATAGATTATGCAGTGGCACTTATTCCTAAATTTACTTCCTTTGTTCCTTTGTATGATAAGATTTGAAAGTGTCTACCAATGTTTCTTGCTGTTTAATAGTTTTCCATTTTTACTGTTTTCTGAAAGATAATCTTTCATTATAAAGAATCTCTCACTTAAAATAAATTCACTTAGCAGAATTCTGAATTTAAAGAATTCATTAATTTAATTATATATTTATTGTTAAGAAATAATACTTTCCAAACAACAGAAATTGATTGAACAGGAAATAATCACTGGTGATTCATTTCAAAATCATTTGTGTCTGAAGTCATATCGTTGGCTGGAACATGAAATCACTAATTAGAAAGAAGAAACAGTCAGAATCATTATCAGATTAGAAGAAAGGATAAAGTTCTGGGAAGTTAGAATAACAGTTAATATTTATATGACCATTTATTATATCCAGATACTGTGCTGACTGCTTTACAAATGTTACCTCATTTGATCCTCACAACCATCATGGGAAGTAGTTGCTGTTATCATCCTGTGTTTGGAGTCACACAACTAGTATCTGAAACCAAATTTGAACTTAAGTCCCTGACTCCAAGCCCAACACTCTATGCATTACCTACCTGTCCAGTTAGAAAAAACTCCCCCGCGATTCAAATATCTGTTAACCCTGGGGGGGAGGGGGGGAAATAGATAAAAGGAAGTTCACTTCGATTATGATTATTTTTAAATGTTTTATTAGTACATTTTTACTCTGAACTACTTCTAAATAATCTTATAGCACTATAAGGGGAAAAACTGACAATGTTAACTTTCAAATTGTAATACAAATTTTTGCAAATAGCATCCTGCTTTTTTCTATAGAAAAAGAGAAATCCATTGCCATAATCCTAGTGAAGTGTAACCATTTATAAAAACAATTCAAATAAGACTGAGTCTTTCCATGTGTCACTATAGTCAGCAAATAGGCATGGTGGCTAAGGGCAACCTGGTTTTGAGCCCAATCCCATTTGTAAAATCTTTTGGATGAGGTTGATAAAATTACGGTTCTACATGCCTTGAAAAGTAAGCAGGAACCTAAGCCTGCAGAAAGTCTGGTGTGAGACCCAATTGCATTCATAATTGAAACTATATGGATAACAAACATACGAATGGAACAAATTTGCCAGTATTTCTAAATGATCTAGTAGAGCCTCATTCATCACTCCTGACAAAACAACCACTTTTAGACTCTACACAAAGAATAACAAAAGAGAAATACAGCTGGTGGTTGAAACAATTTCAAAGGTATACAAGGATTTTTTTTAATCTCTCGGAGGAGAAGGTTACAAAAGAATTGAAAATTGATCAGTTTTGTTTTTTTTAATGGTCAAGGAAACAAGCAACTAACAACCATATAAATTCCTCACTTTCATAAGATCATTGAGAATAATGTATATCCAGAGCATCTCTAGAGGCAGAGGAGAAATGACTTTTGTGGCCAATTTTTCTATAGCAAACCATAGCTTCACATTCATATAGTTGAATTATAGAAAATGCAAGATACTGCTGTGTGAGATTATAATTAAGCATTCATTCAGATTAGTAGGATGGATTTAAAAAGTTTTCTCCCTTTCAAAGTATATGATACTGTGATTCTTCAATCAAGCAAGTTTTTATCTAAATAGGATATACCACATACTGTGTGCTAAGTGTTGGAGATACAAAGATAAACATTTGCTTTCAAGAATTTTTATGAGAAAGACTCCCATTTTTATGAGAAAGACTTTTATAGCATTTTAAGGTTTGTAAAATGTCTTATATATATATATCTCATTCTATACTACAACCATGGAAGGTAGGAAACTGAAGGAGACCAAAAGGTTAAATGACTTTTCTACAGCTAAGAAATGTTCAGATTTGAGTTTGGTCTTCCTGATTCCAGGTTCAGTACTCTATCCACTTCAGAATCCTAGCTATAGTCATTTGTACATTATCTACAACAATGATTTATATAAAAGACTTGTAAATTGTAAATGGCAGCTTTAGAGGGAAAGTATTGCTGGAGAAAAGGAAACAAGGAAAGATTTCCTGAAAAGCATAGGATTTGAGATATTTTCTAGGGAGTTAGAAGACAAAGGTAAAGAAGGATAGTCTTCCAGCCACCTGTGTCAAGGAAATTTTAAGAGGAGAGAATGTCCAGAAGTGGGTGATTGACAGTATTAAGAGCTACAGATAGGTCAGAAAAGATGTGACTTCTAACAGCCTTTTCACAATTATCAAGAGATAATTGGTAACTGAATAAATATAGTCAGTTAGCATTTATTTAGTGGGTATGTTCCAAGCTCTGTGCTGAGTAGTGAAAATACAAAGGCCAAAAGACAGCTTTTACACTCTAGATGGTATTGGTCTAATGAGAGAGAGGATGCAAACTATGTACAAATAAGATAAAATTGGTGATAACAGAGAAGGCTCCAGCATTAAGAGGAATCAGGAAAGACTTCTTATAATAGAAGAGATTTTAACTGGGCCTTGAAGGAAGCCAGGAAGTGGAGAGGAGGACAGGTATTCCAGGGATAGGAAATAGCCAATGAAAATAGAGTCTGCAGATAAAATCTCATAAAAAAAAAATTAACAGGAAGCCACTGTCTCTGAATTGAAAATTCGGGGGTTAGGGGAAGATGTTATGTGTAAGACTGGAAAAGTAGGAAGAGATCAACTCAAAAAGGGCTTTGAAAGCCAAACACTTGTATATTTTAATCCTAGAGGTGATAGGAAACCATTGGAGTTTACTCCTGGGGCGAGGGAGATATGGCCAGATTTGTGCTTTAGAAAGATTAATTTGCCAATAGTGGAGGGTGGAAAAAGGGAGAGAAGAGGCAGGAAGAACAATCAGTGTTGAAGTAGTTCAAGCATGAAGTAAGAAGACCCTTAAGGTGGTTTTAGTATCAGATGTGAGGAAAGGGGTATATAGAAGATAGCATAAAAATAAAATAAACAGACTTTGGCAACAAATTATATATGGGAAATAAAAGAATCAAAGATAACATCCATATTTAAAGCCTAGATTATTGGGAGAATTGGTCTTAACAGGGAAATTCAGAAGTGATGGATGTTTTGGGTAGAAAGATAAATTTAGTTTTGGACATGTTGAATTTAAGATAACTACTGGTTATTTAGTTTAAGATATCTAATAATTGAAGTCTGGAGATTAATAGAGATTAGACTGAATAAGTAGAATAAGACATAATTTCATCAACACAATTGAAACAATGGGATTTGATGAAATCACCAAGGGAAATGGAGGCAGAAGTGTGTCCAGAACTCTGGTGGATACTCACCTTTGGCAAATATGATCTGAATAAAGATCCAGTGAAAGGAGACTGAGGAGCAGACTGATTGATAGAGAACTACAGTAGTGTTAGGAAAAAAAAAAACAAACAAAAAACGTAGAGAAAATAGGATTTTTAGAATAAAGTGATCAACAGCTTCAGAAATGTTAAAAAGAAAGAGGATGGGGGAAGGTCATTTGCTTCAGCAATTAAAAGTATTAACTTTGGAAAGAGTTGTTTTAGTTGAGTGATGAGGTGGGAAGCAATTCTAATAGGGAATTAAAATACACATGAAGGAACCTATTGTAGATGGGCTTCTCAAGGAGTTTAACCACAAAAGGGAAAAGACATGAAAGATTTAGTGTGATGAAGTTTTAAGTAGCAAAGAGCCTTTGAGAGGATGAGAATGATGGGTCAGTCTTCTGAAGAAGGAGGAATGAGATCCTTTGCGTGTATTGAAGGAGTTAGCAAAGAGAAAGACTACCTGTGTTCACATGAAATGAGTGAAGGAGGTGACAGTGGCAGGAGATGCCTAGTTGATGCAAATAAGGTGTAGAAAAGAGGGAGAGGGAGCTCTTAGTAACTGACCTCAGTTTTTTTTTTTTTTGTTTTGTTTTGTTTTTT
Source organism: Sarcophilus harrisii (assembly GCF_902635505.1). Taxonomy (NCBI): domain Eukaryota; kingdom Metazoa; phylum Chordata; class Mammalia; order Dasyuromorphia; family Dasyuridae; genus Sarcophilus; species Sarcophilus harrisii. The sequence goes on from NC_045426.1 coordinate 246,656,207, forward strand.
TTAGCACATGAGACAAGCTTCTCAATTGAAAGTGTGAAGAGGAGGAGCCACAGAAAATTTAAGAGGAAATGAAAAGGTTTTGAAAGTCATTGTGGAGATCAGAAGCAAGATTGCAGTTGATTTAGAATTGAGTGAAAAGAGAAGAACTGGAAGGACAAAGTGTAGATAGCTTTCTTAAATTGTCTACCTTGAGGTTTAGATTTAGGGAACCAAAGTGAAATTAGGGTTTCTGGTGGTCAGGGACTTAAATGATAAGATCTAATGGCAGGTTCAGGGAACCAAATGGAGAGATTTGGCTCCTCTGAAAGCCCGTGGGATTCTTAGCAAGGGTCGGGAGTTTTGGAGATTCCCTTCTGGCGGCGCAGAGATTCTCTGTAAAGGAATTTACAGACCTGAAAACCTAGATTGATAAAAGGGTTTATTATGGGGATTGGAAGTAAAGTCTGCTTAGGGAAATAGGTGAGGGTAAAAAGAGGATGGCACCAGAAAGAATATTCCAGTGGACAGAGACCCTTAGCCTGCCAAGCATAGGGCTGGCATGTTTGGAACCTCTGCAAAGGGAGGATTTTAGTTTGACTCTTTTATAATAGGGGGCTTTGGCTACAAACTAAAGGGGGCTCGTGGATGGAGTTGACTCCCAAGTTGGCTCCTCCCTGGGTTTCAGCTTGAGCTGGAATTTGAATTGAATTCAATGAGTTTCAGGACTGAACTGACCCCACCCAGATAATAAAGGTGAAACTGTTCCTCCGTGGAACCCCTCACTGAGGCAGAGTTGAAGATTTTCTCCTTTAAGCATTTTCAGAGTTTCGGGGTCCCCTCTTCAACCTGAGAAGAGAAGGAGAAATAATAGCTAGCCTGAATGGTTGGATCAAATGAGATTTGTTGTTAAGATCCTTGGGTGCTTGGGAGGCAGCAGGGATGCATTCAATTGATCAAAAAAGATCGAAGATTAGATAGAAAATGAAGATAATTAAAGGTCTGTGAAGGCCTCAATTTTTTAAAAAAGAAAATGAAATTTCTCACCTACAAGATTGTAGGGGGAGGAGTGCTATGGGAGGCTTAAGCAGAATTTAAAAGGTTTAAAATGATAACTATAGTGAATTTCAAATGTATTGAGGAGATATAAAAAGATTATCTTAATGAAGTAAGGGTTCATTTTAAATTATAGTACATAATTTGTAATGGACTGTCAGAAGTGTGAGAAGTTGTTTTTCCAAGGATGTTGTTAGAACAGGATAAGGGGAGGGAGAGGTGAAATATCTTGAGGGGATGTCTCCAATTACCTGTAAGTTGAGGAACTGGTTAGATAACCAGTTCTAAATTCCTAAAGAAGGGGGTTTAGGGTTAAATTGACCCAAATCAGCTGTGGTCAGTTACAAAGCATAAGTCTTTTTAAGGGGATTGTAAATCCAACCTAATTGCCCTGGAGGGTGAATCTGACCAATTGTGACTTATATTGTATCCAACCTAATTAATATTGGATAGTAAATCTGACCAATTGTCACCAAATCTGACCAAGCTAAACCTTAAAGGGAGGGTTAAAAAACCGAGCTACCAGTATAAAGTTTGCTCCCTCAAAATAGTGTCTATGTCACTGAATAAAGAATTCTTCTCTCACTCCAAAGAGCACTGGTTGTAACACAACTCCTGGACCAACTTGCAACTGGGAAAGCAGTGGAGCAGTGGCAACTCATCTCGGGCTTACTTCCCAATCCTGCTAGCTCCATGGAGTCCTTTGATAACAGGACAAACATAGTTCTGTGATTTTCTTTTCAGCAACTTTTTAAATAAAAAAGATCATGGGAGATATTAAGAGTAATAAGAAGCTGGCCTTAGGCAAGGCAAACAAGAGGGCAAAGGACTCTAGTAGAGAATAGAGTTGAACTGGTTCACTATTAAGTCAAAATAGGAAAGGGATTACACAACCAGTTCAAAAATTATGGCCTGAAAAAGAAAGACTGGAAGTCACAGTGAAGAGGGATAGGGTTATGAATCGTAAGACATAGTAAAAGATAGAATAAAAGATTATAAAGAAATTTGGATTTCATGAACATACAAGGGGAACATATGGGCATTGGCAAGATCAAAGATATAACTATTTTGTTCCAATTGGACCCTAAGGGGTAGGTGCCCACTTTTGCCTCAGTTTTTCCTACTATAATAATATCAATGTAGTGAAGCATTATAGTGCCAAAGTCAAGTTGGAGCTTGACCATTTTGCCATCCTATTCATTGGTGGCAAATGGCAGGAATTATTAAAATATATATATTTTTAAATTATAGTAACTTTTTATTGACAGAATCCATGCCAGGGTATTTTTTTTTTACAACATTATCCCTTGCACTCACTTCTGTTCTGATTTTTCCCTCCCACCCTCCACCCCCTCCCCTAGATGGCAAGCAGTCCTATATATGTTGAATATATCCTAGTATATCCTAGATACAATGTATGTGTGCAGATCCAAACAGTTTTCTTGTTGCACAGGGAGAATTGGATTCAGAAGGTAGAAATAACCCAGGAAGAAAAACAAAAATGCAAACAGTTTACATTCATTTCCCAATGTTTTTTTTCTTTGGGTGTAGCTGCTTCTGTCCATCATTGATCAATTGAAACTGAATTAGGTCTCTTTGTCAAAGAAATCCACTTCCATCAGATTATATCATCATACAGTATCGTTGTTGACATATATAATGATCTCTTGGTTCTGCTCATTTCACTTAGCATCAGTTCATGTAATTCTCTCTAAGCTTCTCTGTATTCATCTTGCTGGTCGCTTCTTACACAACAATAATATTCCATAACATTCATATACCACAATTTACCCAACCATTCTCCAGTTGATGGGCATCCATTCAGTATCCAGCTTCTAGCCACTACAAACAGGGCTGCCACAAACATTTTGGCACATACTGGTCCCTTTCCCTTCTTTAGTATCTCCTTGGGGTATAAGCCCAGTAGAAACACTGCTGGATCAAAGGGTATGCACAGTTTGATAACTTTTGGGGCATAATTCCAGATTGCTCTCCAGAATGGTTGGATTCGTTCACAGTTCCACCAACAATGTATCAGTGTCCCAGTTTTCCCACATCCCCTCCAACACTCATCATTATTTTTTCCTGTCATCTTAGCCAATCTGACAGGTGTGTAGTGGTATCTCAGAGTTGTCTTAATTTGCATTTCTCTGATTAATAATGATTTGGAACACTCTTTCATATGAGTGGTAATGATTTCAATTTCATCATCTGAAAATTGTTCATATCCTTTGACTATTTATCAATTGGAGAATGGCTTGGTTTCTTATAGAGTCAGCTCTCTATATATTTTGGAAATGAGGCCTTTATCAGAACCTTTAACTGTGAAGATGTATTCCCAGTTTGTTGCTTCCCTTCTAATCTTGTTTACATTAGTTTTGTTTGTACAGAAGCTTTTTAATTTGATGTAATCAAAATTTTCTATTTTGTGATCAATAATGGTCTCTAGTTCGTCTTTAGTCACAAATTTCTTCCTCTTCCACAAGTCTGAGAGATAAACTATCCTATGTTCCTCCAATTTGTTTATAATCTTGTTCTTTATGTCTAAATCATGGACCCATTTTGATCTTATCTTGGTATATGGTGTTAAGTGTGGGTCCATGCTATTAAAATATTCTTGTGGCAGGACAGGAAAAGTATCCCTGCCAAGTAATATCAAATTGGGTTTTATTAGACTTCTTTAAGGAGATTTGGGCATTGACCATTTCTTTCACAGAATACTATTTACTAGGTATAAGTCACCAGAATTTTTCAATCACAGCCACCGTGCTCTGACACAGTAGGAGCAGTGGTATCTATCATTTGATTTAGTACAATAGTCAATAGAAACAAAATGCCATCAGCTTTTCTGTTTGACCACACTGGACTGTTGAAAAGACAGTATTACTCTAGCATCTAATGATGCTTTTTAATTTCTTTTTAATTGAATAATTTTTTTAAATTGAAGCTGTGATTATCTAACTGGAATTCCATACTTAGTGCTTGAATGGAAATACTTTGGAGAGAAGAGCAACTGGGTTGAAGGGAGAAAGTGGATTAATTATTAATTGCTACCTGCCCTATAGCAAGTAGATGATAATCAATCATGGTGAATTGTGGTCAACAGGCATGTCAGTCTGTCCCTGAGAAGCCACTCACTAGGTCTATGTGTATGGCATAGTCTTCATTAGAAATTGATACAATTAGTTTGAATGACTGGAGTTACAATTTACTGCAGTACCGCTACAATTGTATATTTATCTTCATTCCCAATATCATAAAACCGGGAATACCTGCTTTCTGTCTCAAGTTAGAAATTGCTTCTCTGTGAATGGACAATCACCTGTCTAAAGCAAATGGGAAATCCCTGCAAATGGATGTTTCCTTAATGATCATGTAACTTCTAATAGGGCAAATTCTGGATATTTATAGCAAGTCTGCCCCTATTGCTCCCTTCCCCTTCTGGATGAGAACTACCTGATGGGAAGTAGCTAAGGAATAGAATTCTTGTCTTCCTTCATGTTAATTGTTCCAGAGCAATTTATCATTCAATATCCTGATAAGATTTTTTTTGGGAAACCTTGATCACTGAATGCTTTTGTAACAAAGCCTCCTAGACATCTGGTCACCAAGCCCCACTGGGAAATTCTCGTCTCTATGACACTTTCTTTCCCCCTTCTTCAAAAAGTGATCTGAATAAATGTGCTATTCATATCCTGTTGCAGCCACCAGTTTTATAGTGTAATGAAAAGTGACAGCCATACAAAGATAGGCTTAAAGAAACGTTATTGCTAATCCAGAACCGTTATTAGAGACAGACTCAATGTATGACCTGTCTGCCCCGTGATATTTATTCAGAGACCATGCCTAAAAAGAAGTGAGTGTGGTGAATTTTAACTCTAAGAGTATCAATCAATAAACATTTATTAAATGTCTGTTATGTGATGGTAGGCATTGTGCTAAGCATATAGGAAACAAAGAAAGGCAAAAGACAATTCCTGCCTTTAAAGAGCTTACAATTAATATGGGGAAGACACCAGAAAAAAAAAAATAAAGAAGTAGACAAGCAAGAAGGGAGAAGAGAAAGGAGAAAGTACCTGATATGGAAACATGATGGAGAAGTCCAGAGCAAGTGGTTAAAAATAAGGGCAATAGCTGGGGGGGGGAGGGAGGGGGAGTGATGTTGAAGAAATGGCTAGCTTCTGAGTTTATGGTCTTGGCATAAATATATGGGGAAGTTAGGGGGAAGGGACTAAGGTCATACCAATCAAGCAACTTTTTATGAGCTTGCAAAGATCTCCATAGGTAGATCTTTTATGGGGAATTTATAGAAGAAGATGGGCTATAATCATACATAATGAAAAACAATAGATGGTTTGAAATCTGTACCTATGGAGCATTTGCATGTACAGATGAGATTGTGAGGCTCTTAAAATATCAAAACTTTTACTATTGAATCAAAATATCAAGGATGGGGAATGACCTTAGTAATGATATCATAGTGTAGCAGACCAAACACTAATAAAAGTGCAAGTGTGATGATGTCATTTCCCTTTCAATACACTCCTTTGCTCCCTTCTCCAGTATGTTATTTAAAGAATTAAATATAAACTCTTGTTTGAAATTTAAAATCCTTTCCAACCTAGCCCAACCTACATTTTCAAACTTGTTATACACATTATTCCCCATTTGTTACAATTTGGTCAAACAGGGCCTTACTGTTATTCATACAGTTCAATACTGTACTCGTATTATTCAATGAGATGGTCAGCTGTCCCCTATGTCTAAAATTCATTCCCTTCTGGTTTCATTCTCTGCTTTCTTTCAATACTTAACTCAAATTCTGATTCACTTATCTGCAAGTGCTTTCGTCCTAGAATTACCTTGTACCTTAATATACTTATATACATATATGTTTCTCAGCCAAACAGTTTATCATTTTCTTGAGTACAGGGACATTCCACTTTTGTGTGCACCTAGCACAGTGTTTTATGAAAGTAATGAACTTTTAAATGTTTTTTTTTTTATAATTCTATGTTAAGTAACTAATCTGGCTTCATTTATGTCTTTTAATATGTAGAAGCTACTATTATTGAGCAAAATTGTTTTGAAAATTAGAATTGCCTTCAGTGATAATTTATGTTATACATACCAACACAGACACACACGAATGGTTTTTAACTTCATGGCCACACCTTGTGTCTGAATAAAAGGGAGTGATAGACTTAATCTCACTTATCTTATTTACCAAATATTCCTTCTCAAAAAATGAAGATTTGCCAACAATGACAATATTGAGGAAAATGAACTATATATTACCAATATAATTCCAAATATGTTTTGAGCCAAGAAAACATCATTATAATAAGTATGCAGTTTGGTAATGCTTTGAAAGAATCAGCCCTTACTTGAAATAGTTCTGGTAAATTTTAGAAAGCAGTCACCATTTGTAATTTATAGTGTGATATGGTAGAGATATGTCTGAAAACAGAAAGACCTGGGCTCTAATTATAACACATATGGTTGTGTGACCCTGGTCAAGATTTACCTTTTCAGCACCCCTCAACCATTACTCACTGGTTCTCAAATTTTGGTCTCAGGACCCCTTTATACTCTTAAAAAAACTTTTATGTGGGTGATTCATTTTTTCAATTATTGATAGTAATAAACCCATTACATGTTAACATAAATAACAGTTTTTGTGACAAATAACTTTTTTTCCCAAACCAAAAATCTAGAAGTGTACCATTGTTTTATATATTTTTGCAAATCTTTTAAATTTCTGCTTAATAGAAAACACTGGATTCTCATCTGCTTCTGTATTCAATATGTTGCAATATGTTGAACAAGAACAAACATTCAGACAAAATCAGCTTCTTCTCTGAGTATGGAAGGGATTTTTTCATCATAAATCCTTCTGAGTAGTTGTAGATCACTGTACTACTGAGAATAGTAGTCATTTACATCTGGTCATCCCAGAACATTGCTATTTCTTTATGTACAGTACATTTCACTTTGCTTGAGTTCATGGAGGACTTTTGAGGCCTTTTTTTCTGAGAACATCCTACTCATCATTTTCATAAAACAATATTCCATCACAAACACATACCACACTTTATTGAATCATTCCCCAATTGATGGGCATCTAAATGTAGAAAGATTTGAGACAAATACCAACTAGAAGGATTTTGCAATAGTCCAAGGATGATGTGATGAGGGTTTGCACCAGAATAGTGGCAGTGGCAGAAGAGAGAGAGGGGCAGGACTTAGGAAGCAAATTGGCTATTGGAGAGTATGGGAAGAAGGTGAGAAATCCAAGTTGCATTTGAAATTTAACAAGAGAGTAAACTGAGGCCATTCTCTGATCAAGATAATCTTTATTAACTGAAGCATTCTGCCTGTCAATAAATGGATCAGTGGCTTGCCTCTATGCCAAATACCCAAAGAAAAAGGAGGGTTCCTTCTTTACAGGTTTTGGGGAGTACAGAACAGCATAGGAATCATGGAATTGGTTACAGAGCTGGCAAAAGAAACAACATGATTGGCTGGAAGTTTGATAATAGAGGCTGGCAATTCCTCCCCTCTCCCTTTTTTTTTTATTCTTATGGGACTAAGATGTTTAAATTCAGGCATGAGATAGTAGCCTAGATTTTTGGGCAGCAAACAAGACATCATTGAAGGATAGCTTGAAGGCCCAGTTTCCTTTGTTTTTACACACATTCCAGAAGGTCAGCCAAATTCCTTTAGGAAAGAATAGCTTGGTGATTCACAGGAGAGATGAATTTCTAAAATTAACTCATTTCATGGGGATAAGCTAGAAGCCTTTCCAATACAATTGGAGTAAAGCAAAGGATGTCCATTATCACCACTATTATTAAATATTATACTAGAAATGCTAGTTATAGTGATAAGAGGAGAAAAGGAAATTGAAAGAATTATAATAAATAATGAGAAAACAAAACTGTCAGTCTTGGAATACTTAAGAGAATCAGTTAAAAATGCTTGAAATAAATAGCAAAATTGCAGGATATTAAAAAGAACACAAATTATTGGCATTTCTATACATCACCAATAAAGTCCAATAGCAAGACTAGAAAGAGAAATTCCAATAATATGTTGCTTTCGGGAAACACACTAAAATGAGAGCTACCCATAAAGGTAAAATGAAAGGTTGGAGTAAAATGTATTATGGTAAAAATTCATGGGTAATTATCATGATCTCAGACAAAGTTAAAAGCTCAAATAGATTTAATTGAAAGAAAAATTGAAAAACTATAGTAACTGTCACTAATACTGCTAAATCTCCTTCCTTCACATCTTTTTTTCCTAGTATCTTTGAAATTCCTACCCTTTATTCTTCCAAACAAATTTTGTTAATTTTTCAAAGATAATTTTTTATTAATTTAATTGGGTGTCATTGAATAAATAAGTAAAGTAAAATTGTCAATTTTTATTATATTGGTTTTATCTATTCATGAACAATAAGTATTACTCCAATTATTTAAATCTAACTTTATTTGTATAAAAAGTGTCTTATTTTTATGTTCATGTATTTCCTGTGTCTATTTTGGCAGATATATATATTCAGACATTTTATACTGTCTAACTATTTCAAGTGGTCTAAAACAATATTGAATAATATTGATGACAGATACCATAGTTTCCAATTTTCCTTTAATTAAATTTATTTGAGCTTTAACTTCGTCTGAGATAACTACCCCTGAACTTTTTCCATAATAAATTTTGCTTCAATCTTTTACCTTATCTTTATGAGTATCTCTCATTTTTATTGTGTTTCCTAAAAGCGACATATTGCTGAATTCAGATTTTTAATGTGCTATCCATTTTTCTTTTATGGGTAAATTCATCCCATTAACATTCTAAGCTACAATTATGTATTTCTTCCTTTCCTATTTTTCCTCACTGTCCTTCTTGCTCTGTTTACCCTCTACCTCCTCACTTCTCTATTTCTACTGACCTTGTGCTCCTGTTACTTAACTACCGACTCTTCTGATAGTTCCTCTCATCCTTTCCCCCACCCTATCCTCTTACCTTCTTCCCCCCCCCTAAATTTAGAAGATTTCTATGTCCTTTTAAATAGATGTTATTCCTTCTTTAACTCATTTCTCATGAGAGTAAGATTAACAGCACTACTCACCCTCCTTCCCCCACTAACTTGCTCTTTTTGGTATATTTTCTTCCATGTGTTTCACCTTTTTATCTCTCCCTAACAATTTTATTTTTTAAATGTATTCTCTCATGCATAGCTCAGCCCAAGCCTTTCCTTCAAATTACCCAAATAGTAATAACAGTTATAAAGTACTGATAACATTTTCACATATAAGAAGTAAACAATTTGACCTTATTGAGTCCCTTATAATCAGTCTTTAATGTTTACCTTATATACCTCCTGGATCTTATATGTTGATTTTCCATTAAGTTCTGCTGTTTTTGTCACATACACCTGAGAGTCTTTCACTTCATTAAATATCATGTTACTGTTGATGTTTTTCCTATTCAAGATTATACTTAACTTTGCTGCATAAATTTCCCTGGACTGTAACCTCAACTCTTTTTGCTCTATGAGTGTTCCAAGATCTACAATCTTTTAACATAGTAGCTGTTAGGTCTTACGTAATCCTTATTGTAGCTTCACAGTATTCAAATTGTCTTTTTCTTGTTCACAATATTTTCTCCTTAACCTTTAAAACTTTACTATTATATTCCTATATAAGTTATACTCCTGAAATGTCTTTCTGTTATTCGATGGATTTTTTCCATTTCTTCTTTGTATTCTTGTCCTAGAACTTCAGGACAATTTTCCTTGATAATTTCTTGTAGTATTGTAACAATTCTTTTTTTTAATCTTTCAGATATTCTTACAATTCTTATATTGCCACTTTTCCATCTGTTTAGCTGTTTCACATTCCCTTCTTCTTTTTCATTCGTTTGATTTTATTTTTCTTGATATTTTTTAATGTTCTTAGCTTCCCCTTGACCAAGTTTAGTATTCAAGAAATTATTTTCTTCCTGAAATTTTTTATTCTCCATTTCTAGTTGGTTGACTTTTTAAAATAATGTAGTTGGGTCATTTTAATTTTTTTTCTAATTTTCCCTTAATCTTTCTTATTTGATTTTAAGGTCCTTTTTACATTCTTCCAAGAACTCTTTTTGTGTTTAGGATAATTTGGGATTTCTCACTAAAAAAAGTGGCTTTTTTAGTTTCACTATCTTCCTTTGACTATGAATACAGATCTTCTATATACCCAAAGTAACTATCTATAGTTTTTTCTCTCTTTTGTTGACTCATTTTTATTTTGTTTTCATTAAATATTATTATAATCAAGTTCTGACTGGGAGGTATAAGTTATGATGCCCCAGATTCTTCTTACTGTTATTTTCTTAGCTCTCTTCCAGGGCCCAAATTTGGTGACTCTTGTCTACCTCCAAGTGCAGGGCAAGATCACCAGCCACACAGTCCTGCAAATGCTTGCTCCCTGTGGACCCTCTGGTTGCTGCAAATCTCAACCATCCTCTCTGCCCTGGGCTTGAAACCACGGTTGCTAATTTCCTGCAAATGCCCACAGCCAAAAAGGTCCCTACTTCTCTGCTGCTATACTCACTGTGCATATGCAGCAACTTCTCCAGTAGCCATAATCCAAGTTAGTACTGCTGTGCTTAGTGTCCTTCAACAATGGAAGGTCTTTCAATCTTCTACTTTGCAATTTTACCCCCATGATGCTGGTGAAGTGAATATTCCAAGGGTGAGGCTGCCTCCCTACCCAGCTCCTGCTGATTCAGCAGAGTTGGCCTGAAGGTGTTTGTACTTTATTCAAGGCCAATCTAACCCTGGAGGCTAAGTCTTTTCTATTGTCCAATCTAGTTGTTTTAGGAGGATAACTGCTTTACCCAAATCTGTTCGTATTTCTGCTTCTCTACAATTCACTCACCCTGAGACTATGTTATGGAGGAAATCTGGAGAACCAAACATTTTCTATCTTACTTCTACTTCCCAGAATTATCTCTCTCTTTTTTTTAAATAACCTATTAAAAATTCTGAATTCTGGCCTAAGTTCAAATTCAAAGAATCACAAATTAAGCAATTATATGACAAAAGCAGTTATTGGACAAAAATCATTTAATTGTAAGTGGGATCAAAAAGAAAATGATTCAAGATCAATTCACTCTTCTCAGTTACCCTATTTGATCAATGAGAGAACATGTCTCTCATAGAACACTTACCTATAAACTAATCCCATAAAATCTCTAACATAGCTATTATCAATAGTAGGATGAATTATCACAGTTCTCCCCACCAAGTTCAAAATTGGTTTTAACATAGTAAGTGATTCAAAGCTGTAAAGAATAAAGAGACTGATTAATCATAGCTTAAGTCATGGTAAAAAATATAAAGAACCATGGACTAAATTTAGAAAGAAGATTTATATCTCTCCAAAATAACTCCCTAAAAATCAGAATGAAACAAATGGAAAGTAATAATTCTAGGAAACAATTAGAATGACTAAAAAACACAGTCAAAAGATTGAGAAAGTAAAGGAAAATGTAATATATATATATTTTTAAATTGGTCTAAACACAAATCAAGGAGAATTAACTTAATAATCACAGCTGTACCTGAAATCCATGATAAAAGAAAAAGACAAAAACTCCCTAGATATCATATTTAAATTAAATTAAATAAAATTGTCTGGCTACATTAGAAAAGAAGGTAATATAAAAATGGAAAGAATCTACCAATTTCCTCCTGCAAAAAAAAAAAAAAAAAAGACCCCCCAAATGAAAACTTCTAGTAATGTCATGTTCAAAATCCAGAACTCCCAGACAAAGAACATTACAAGTAACCATAAAGAAAGAATTCAAATATCAAGGAACAACAATTAAGATCACAAAGCAACATTATTATAAAGGAGAAGAAAGTATGGAATGAGATATTCCAAAAAGTAAATGAACTCATCTAAAACTAAGAACAAGGTACCCAGCAAAAGTGAGTATAATCCCTTAAGAAAATAAAAAATAGATCCTCAGTGAAATAAAGAAGTTTTAAACATTTCCGGTGTTTGAAAGAAGCTGAGAAGGAGATTTGAAATACAAATTCAGGAGTAAAAACAAAAATCTAAAAGAGTAAATAAACTTAACTATTAGAAGGGAATTTATAAGGATTATCATTGTATATTCACCTTTAGGTGAAGGAGGTGGAATATATTTAAAAAGTTCTTCCAGAATCCTAATGTCACAAGGAGTAATATAGTCAAGACCTATAAATTGTTTTGTTCTGTTTTGAGATATTATAAGAAAAAAGAGGATGGAAGAAAAAGAATACATTAGGGGAAAATGGGAGGGAAGATTGAATAACTTATTGACTTACATACTTCTGGCGAGCAATTGGAATTATGCATAAACATGGAAATAAGTAGGGGGGAACCAGTATTATTTGAACTTCACATTTGCGTAAACTGGTCAAAAAGGAACTAACTCAGGGAGTTTAGTGTAAGAATACATTCAACTCAACAGGGACAAAGATAGAAACAGTAAGAGGAGAAAGGTGAATACCAACAAAAGATTAATCTTTCATATGAATGGTATGGTCCAAAGTCAATTTATAGTATTTCATTTTTCTTTGGGAATTTCTTTGACTCTAAGACAATTCTGTTCTCTTTGTATCAATATATTTATCAAAGTTCATCATTTCCTCAATGAAGATAAAATATCCAGGCTTACTGGAAACAAAAAATACAAAAAAATTTTTTTCAGGGATGTTTTCCAGTCTAATAAAGCACAGATCTTATAGGTCCACCTGGATCCTTGACAATAATGTTATTATGGCCTTGATTTAAAAAAAAAAGGTGAACAAAAGATAAGCTCCTCCTAGCCATATGTTAAGCCAATGCAAAATGTCTATGAATAGTCCACTCTTTACTTTTCTCCCAGAAACAGCTTTAACCTTTCCACATATAGAGAAATTATACTGGAAGACATAAGCACTGTCTTAAGTGATCCTTGAAAATTATAAGTTACCCACACTATCTCTAGCCAGGAATATGCCAGAGTCAGTTCTAACAGATTGCTAATTTTTTTTGTATGGACATTTTCATTTCAGAAGCTAGAAATTGGTACAAATTAAGGCTTACTTTCTTGTTTTATGATTTTCTAAACTTAAGGAACTATTGATGATGTAGAATAAACTTAAATATGGGGTAGGGTGCTAGAAGGTCATCTTTGTGAATGGTTGGGTGTTTGTAGTCCTTTCTCAAAGAAGGCCAAAACAATGTTACTATGAAGGTGTCAAGATACAGTGTCCAACTGTGACTGATAAGACCAGTATGAGCTTGGAAGGTTCTTCCACAGTTAGGTACAATTAATTCACAGGAACATTTAGAGAGGAGATGTCTCTAAATTTGTACATCTTATATTTCTTTTGAGCTACTATAATTCTACTTCACTCACAGAGTGCAACAATGCCTACTGTAATGTGGGCATCCAAGTTGGGTGGTCCTATGCCAATATCTCACATGCACAAATTGATTCCAAAGTTCTTCAGAAAGATCTTGAGAGTGTCCTTGGACTGCTTTGTCTGCCTTCCACGTGAACACTTGCTTTGTGTGAATTCTCTGCAAAAGAATATTTTAGGCAAATGTATGTTTTGACATTTTAGCAATGTGACCAGCTCATTAGTGTTGCACTTTCTTTAGTAAAGTTTGAATGGTTGGCAGCTTAGTGTGAGAAGGGACTTCAGGATCTAATATTTTATCTGGTCAGGTGATGTTCAGAATCTTCCTAAGGCAACTTGAATCAAAATCATTCAGTTTCCTAGCCTAGCATGTTCAGGTTTCACAGGAACACAACAATGAAGTAAGCACTACAGGTCCACAGACCTTCAGCTTGGTGGGTATTCCAGTACCTCTTCTCTCCCACACTTTTCTTCAGACTAACAAATACTGATCTAGCTCTAGCAATACAAGCATCAATCTCATCATCTATATGTATGTCCCTGGAAAGTATATTGCCAAGGTAAATTAGCTTAGTCATAGTCTTCCAAATTTCTCCATTTGCTGCAACTGATGGTTCCATGTATGGATGAAATCCAAATGTATTTTCTTTGAGCTAATTATAATGATAGTAAAGTTCAAACATTGTCATTTCTCTTCTTGTCCTCCCCTTCCCAATCTTCCACTCTATCCTGATACCTCTTTAATTCTTCTTTTATGTGAAATAATATACCTCATTCTACCTCTCCCTTCCTCCATTGCCTCAGAATTTCCCCTCTTTCTCACTCCTTAATTTTGTTTTTTTTTAGTTGTCATCCCATCCAAGTCAACTCACATCCATTTTCTCTGTCTCATGTATATTCCTTCTAACTGCCCTAATAGCAATAAAGTTCTTAGGAATTACAAATATCATCTTCTGTGTAGGAGTATAAATAATTTAACTTTATTGAATAATTTTTACTTTCTCTTTCCTATTTACCTTTTTGTAGTTCTCTTTTTTATTTGAAAATTAAATTTTCTGTTCAGCTCAAATGTTTGAAATTCCTCATTTCATTAAATATCCATTATCCCCCTGAAGGATTATACTCAGTTTGTTGGATAAGTGATTCTTAATTGTAATCCTATCTCCTTTGCCCTCCAGAATATCATATTCCAAGTTCTCTAATCTTTAATGTAGAAGCTGCTAAAACATGTGCCCTGACCATTGCTCTATAATATTTGAATTGTTTCTTTTTGACTACTTGCAATATTTTCTTCTTGCCTTGGAGTGCTGGAATTTGGATTTAGTATTCCTGGAAGTTTTCATTTTGAGATCTTTTTCAGGATCAATTTCTATTTTCATTCTGGTTCTAAGACATCAGAGCAGTTTTCCTTGATACTTTCTTAAAATATAATGTCTAGGTTCTTTTTCTTTTTTTAATCATGGCTTTCAAGTTTCTCTTCTGGATCTATTTTTCAGATTACTTGTTTTTTTTTTTACAAAGTTTTTCCTTCCTTCCTTCCTTCCTTCCTTCCTTCCTTCCTTCCTTCCTTCCTTCCTTCTTTCTTTCTTTCTCTTTTTTTTTTTACATTCTCTTGATTTTGTTTTATTGTGTCTTGATGTCTCATGAAGTCATTATCTTCCACTTGCCCCATTCTAATTTTTAATGAATTATTTTCTTTAGTAAACTTTTGTTAATTCTACATTTTAAGGAGTTTTTTTCCTTCTGTGAATTTTTGTATCTCTTTTTCTATTTGACCAATTCTATTTTTCGTTTTTTATATATAAAACATATGCATGGGTAATTTTTCAACACTGACCCTTGCAAAAACTTCTGTTTCAACTTTTCCCCTCCTTCCCTCCACCCCCCTCCCCTAGATGGCAGGTAGTCCTATCTAAATATGTTAGATATGTTAAATACAATATATGTATACATAGTAATGTAGTTATCTTGTCACACAAGAAAGATCGGATTTTTAAAGAAGATAAAAATAACCTGAGAAGAAAAAAACAAAAATGCAAGCAAACAATAACAGAAAGAGTGGAAATGTTATGTTGTGGTCCATACTCATTTCCCAGTGTTCTTTCTCTGGGTAGCTGATTCTGTTCATTACAGCTCAATTGGAACTGATTTGGATCCTCTTGTTGTTGAAGAGAGCGAATTGATCCCATGTAGTATTGTTGTTGAAGTATATAATAATCTCCTGATTCTGCTCATTTCACTTAGCATCAGTTCATGTGACCAATTCTATTTTTCAAGGAGTTTTCTTCACTGAAGAAAAGAGTGAAATTTTGTACATCTTTTTCCATTTTTTGTGCTTCCTTTACCAAAATTTTTTACTCTTTTTTTCATATTTTTCTTGCATCATTCTCATTTCTTTTCCTAATTCTTCTTCTGTCTTTCCTATTTGATTTTTAAATTTTTTGTTGCGCTCTTACAGGTGTTCTTTTTGGTATTGACATCAATTCACATTTTTCTTTGTGGCTTTACATATAAATGTTTCAACATTGTTGTTCTCTTCTTAGTTTGTGTTTTGATCTTGTCACTACAGCAACTTTCTATGGTCTATGTTTTTCATTGTTTTCCCCTGATTTTGTTCTGGTCTGTGAGCAACCAGCACTCCTTTGTGTCCTGGTGTGACAAGATTCTTGCTCTCCTGTATCCACACACTCTGACAAGTACTAGTGCTTTTCATCACCTTGGGACTATGACCCAGATTTATAAACCAGATCCCTATTTAGACAATAGAGACCTGTACCCAGTACAAGCAAAGTGTCCCCTGGACAAAGTTAGTTGTCCAGTCCTCTTACTATCTGTGGGCTGAGACCCTGGTGAGTCTCTGTTGCTGATTTGGTTGCCCCTAAGGTATACAATAGTTTACTGGAGCAGTTACTTTTGGGGTCTGGAACCTGTTTCTGGTCTTTTCAGGCTGTCTGTACTAGATTGTACTTCACTCTCACCTCAGGTGAGATAAACCTTTCTGTTAACCTACTAAGTTATCTGGAGCTAAATAATTTTTTCACCGCATTCTTTTGCCAATTCTACTGCTCCAGAATTCATTTTGAGGTGTTATTTTAAAGTTGTTTGGAAGGGAATTGAAGAGACCAGGTAATGTCTGCCTTATCCTGCTATCTTGGCTCTGCTCAGATCACAGCTTGATCCAGATTATTTTTAAAATATATTCATTGATCCAAGATTAAAAATCATAGTCTTACTAATAATGCACTGTTGGTATAGAAATGATCTAACCATTCTGGAAAGCAATTTGGAACTATGCCCAAAGCACTGCAAAATTGTACCTACCATTTGATCCAGCAGGGTCTGTACTGGTTCTATATTCCAAAGAGATTATAAAAGAAGTAAAAGGACCTACATGTGCAAAAATGTTTGTAGCAACCCTTTTTGAAGTGGCAAGGAACTGGAAATTGAGTGGATGCCTATTAATTGGAAAATAACTGAATAAGTTATGGTATATAAATGTAATGGAATATTATTGTTCTATAAGAAATGATGAGTAGACTGATTTCAAAAAAGCCTGGAAAGATTTACATTAACTGATGTTGAGTCAAGGGAGCAGAACTAGGAGAATAATGTGCAGAGCAACAAGATTATGTGAGAATCAACTGTGATGAGTTCTCAAAAAAATAAAGAGATAAAATGCTTTTATTAATAAAACGAGGATGCACGAGGGGAAAAATAAAAAAGAGATATGGAAAAAAAATGAAAAGAAAATTAACAGTTTGGCACAGGAATATAAAACCTTGTCCAAATAAGAAGTTTTCTGAAAATTAGAATTGATCAATTAGAAATCAATGACAAGAAATCTTAAAACAATGTCAAAAAAGAGAGACAAATTGAGAGAGAGAGAGAGAGAGAGAGAGAGAGAGAGAGAGAAAGAAATAAGGTATTTTATAGTAATAACAATTGACCTGGAAAAATTTTGAGAAAAATCCTCAATTATCTTAATGATATGATCAAAAAAATGTCCCTAGACATTAAATTTCAAAAAATCTTAACTGCCCAGACCTCTTAGAACCAGAGAACAAAATCAAAATAGAATTCATTGATCCTTTACTGAAAAAAACCCAAACTGAAAACTTACAGGAGCATCATAGCCAAAATTAAGAGCTTTCAAATCAAAGAAAAAAAAATTATTGCAAGCAGTCAGAATGAATTATAGTGTCCAGGAACTACTGTCAAGATCACACATGACCTCACACCCACCACTCTACAGCAGTGGAGAATTTGGAATACACTAGTCCAGCAAAATGAAATAAAGGATTTATAAGCATTCTTGATGATAAGATCAGAACTGCTGAAAAGGGATTAAGTTCAAATGCAAAATGAAGAGAAACATAAAGAGGTAAACATGAAAGAACGAATGATAAATTATTAAACAAGGATAAATCAATTATATTTAAATAAAGATGATGAATATGTCTGCTCTGAACCCTATCATCAACATTCATAAAGGAAGTCCAATTAGAAAAGATTTGGGAGTAGTTCTATTATGTCTTAATAAGCTTAAGAAAATAATAATTAAAAAATACACTAGAGGGGTATGAGAAAGAAAGGATTAGGGAAAATTATTTCACGTAAACTACTATAATAACTGACAAATTTGAGAGACATTTTCTGAGTGATTAATCATTTTATTAATTATGGCTAGCAAATAATTAATAAAAGGAGGGTCATTTAGTTTTCTCTCCTAAACCAAAGACAAATCATGGCAACCTTGGAATGCTTATATACTTATATGCACTTGGAAGGGTAGGTGTCCCAAACAGGCAGCAATCAATGCTGACTGGTCAACAATTAATGAGAGAATGATTATTATAATAAGAGGCAGACCAATTTTAATGAGGAGTATGGGTCACATCACTCTTACTCCAAGAGTACATACAGCCTAGGACAATCTAGACAAAGCCTGTCTGAGTGAAACAATGGGCTTGAATTCATCTAGATTAGATTCTCTTTGTAAAGTTTTCTAGTTGAGTGAGAAATGATA
Source organism: Sarcophilus harrisii (assembly GCF_902635505.1). Lineage (NCBI taxonomy): Eukaryota > Metazoa > Chordata > Mammalia > Dasyuromorphia > Dasyuridae > Sarcophilus > Sarcophilus harrisii. Next base: position 246,674,713 of record NC_045426.1, read on the forward strand.
ATAATTCCACTAAGAGTAGTTATTCTAGGTAAAATTTTGAACTAGGTTAGTAATATCCTTCAAAGCCAGGTTATATAACCTACAGTTATATACAGGGATTAATTTCTGAATGAGAAAATAGACATTTTAAAAACTTCAACTTATAATTGGTTATTAATAGGAGAGAAATAATCATTTTTCTCAGTGTACAAGTAGTTATCTATACAAACAGAGAGAGAAATAGTTAATATAAACCCAACTTTCATCTGAACTGGTCATAAGAAGGAAAAAAAAAACCACACACAGTTGAATACAAAATTCTGTTTTATTCAACTGGGAAATAACAAGAAAAGGGGAGAATAGAGCAAGGGGATTTATTTCTTTTGTTTTTGAATAGGACCAGTGCCAGCAGGAAGGTAATATCTTGACTTGCAAGTAAATTGGATTTCAGTGGAGGCAGGACTGTGTACAAAGTCATCAGCCTCACTCTCTCCTCCAGAGGCAACATAATTCAGTAGCAAGGCATAGGTCAAGATAAACAGTGATGGCTTCCAAAGGGAATTAGAAGGAAAGTAGATTAATAGGAATAGCTAGGTAGGACAAAGAGAAAGTACTTCGTCTGGACTCAGAAAGACCTTAGCTGTGTGACTCTGAGAAAGTCAATGATCTCTATTTACCTTAATCTATTTGAAAAGGAAATGGCACATCACTCCAGAATCTTTGATAAGTATTCAGTATTTTATCTTTGATAAGTATATCAATATCTCAAACAATATTGGCTTGTTATGGTTCATGAGGGTCATAAAGAATTTGAACAACAAAGATTGAAGGGAATGAGTCTCATGCAAAACAAAATGTAAGGATATTCCAAAATATCTCTTTTTGAAATGGCAAAGGATATGTCAGAATCCCCATGCCAAAACTACTCTTTTTTTAACTGTTACTTTTTAACTGTTAGGAAACACCCTGTTTTCAGCCCAGCAATCAAGCTATACCCTGAATTTGGCACTCAGGAAAAATTATGATTTTCATAATTATCAAAATGATATGTGTAATAAATATACTAATAATTTAGATCTCTCAGAGCTGCTTTTTTGTGACCTGGGAGTCAGTCTTACAATGCAGTATGAAATGATCAATCAATTCTTGACAAAATTCTCCTATGCATATTAAGTAAAATGAATCAAAGATTCCTGGCCCAGAACTCTGGTCCTATCTCCCGCACCAAGTAACGACTTTGATGATGTGAAACAATCACTTATGAACTGTTCCCAGAGGACTACAGAACACCCATATTGTCCTTCGTTTATGTACTTGTCATGGGAAATCACTCAGGCCTTGGAAAAGACTGTATTATAATTCACCTTCCCCTTTCCTTCCCACTTATGATTTTTGTATAAAATCTCTACTTTTCCTGGAACAAGAGGAGGTCTCCCCCTCAGGAGAACTTTGAATTTGCAAATTTTGAAAGTGGCTAAACTGCTATTTGATCTCTAAAATTTGTCTCTGTCTTGTGTAACTCCATCAATCACAATTTAGCAACCAAGAGAGTAAAATTCTGTTAACATTAATTGGTGAGAGTGGTTTTAATGGAGTATATGTGAATTGGAAAGGAGACCCCAAAAGTTTGGGATCATAGACTGGTGCCCTAAAGTGTCTTAAAACAATTTGCCGGCTTGAACCCATATCCAAGTCAAGGGACAACGTTTATTGTAATTATAACACTAATTCAAGCAGGCTAAGCTCCAGAAGAGATTAGCAAGGGACCTAAGAGCATGGGATAGATTTATAGGGCAAAATTGGTCAGAGCTTCATGTTACTTATTTGCTAATATCATGACTTTCAGGTAGGTTTGAAGGGTGGTCTATTCACTATTGTCTCAGGAACTTGGTTATTATTGACCAACAGATTATCTGACAGTCAGTAATGTTTGTAGGACTATTCCAAGGCCAGAAGACTTTAGAATCATTGACAGATTATTACAACAAGAGCACCCTTAGATCAGAGTGCTTGAAGATCACTAATATATATTTCTTAAAATCTAAGGAAAGATATATTATTACATTCCTAGGCCAGAAGACTTTTACAATCATTGACAGATTGTCAGAACAATAGCACTGTGGCTTCTAGGGGAGACAGCAATGATTTTGAGGTCCTATTGAAGGGGGAGGGAAACTGTTCCCTTTACTGAAACTGTTCCCTTTAAGATTATCACTCTGAAACTGTGTCCCTTTTGATCTGTGATCTCTTCTGGAGTCTCAGCCCCTCCTGGGGAAGGCTGATAAATTATCTTTTAGGGATGCCAGTTCCTTTGATTCAATTAGAAATCTTGGTCAAAAAGCAAGTTAATTCCAATAAGAGATCTGGGCCGGATACAGATAAGCATCTAGGCCTGGGAACTTTGGCTTCTTTTTCAACTTGAAGCCTGAAGACTCCTTTTAAAGGGCAGTTTCTGAACTCATTCTTTGCAGAAGGTCCAAAGCAGCTTGCTCTGCTTCTAGGACCTTGCCCACTGAGAAGGCATTCTCTTCTCAGTGTCAGCTCCATTTCCCTAATAAGACTTTGCCACTAAAGAAGTCATTCTCTTAGCAAAACTGGCTTCCTATCCAACAACAAACTTTCATTTTTTCTAATTAATAATTCGGGTTCATGAATTCTTTTATGAAGAACCTGTGTGCCGAATATAAGAGGATTTTAACAACTCTCTGACTGCCACTAACCTCATTACCACTAACCTCATCATTTTGGTTCTCTGGCTGAGAATCAAGGAGACCTAACTCATCACTCTAACCTAGGAGTGCTCTTGTTCTGACAAACCTGTCTGTCAATAATTGTAGAGAAATACAATGATATTTTTCCCTTGGATTTTAGGGAAGATGTATTAGTAATGCTAGGACCTCAAAATCATTGCTGTCTCTCCTAGAAGCCATACCACATCAGATGTAGAAGTGAAACTTTGAATTCTCTAGTACATGAGGGAAGGGATTAGGCACCACTGGACCTTTTTCCAGCGTCCCAACTCTCTTTGTCTACCAAGTTCAATGATCCAAATCTAGCTCCATGATCAGACCCAGTCTTTGACCATTGGAGGAATATTCCAGGGACCTTTTTTTTTTTTTTTTTGACTGGAATCACTTTAGTCATTAATTACTTTGGTAAAGCCTATTTTGTTTTTGCACAAGGATTCGCTTTTATGTGCATCTTTTCTCTTTGATAAATGCATGACCAGCTATGGACTATGGTTTATTTTCTGCACATGGTAAAGTTATGTAAGAATTGCTTACATGATTGGTTTTCTGTACAGTTGAAAATCAATTGAAATTAGCAATTTAATTGCATGGTTAGAATTGTGAAATGTTTACTCTTGTAATCTAAATAAATTGCTAACCCAGTGTGGATTATTTGTATTTGTATATTTGTACTGTCATATCCCTTTATATTATACTTGTATTTATGTATAGTTTATACTTATTAGTTCAGTGTTATTATTATTTTTGAGTGTTTACCTTTAAAATGGGACATATATTGTTAAAGGCAAAAGGGAGGTTGAGGTAAAATTCCTATTGTTGTGCCAAGCTATAGAGATGAGTTGAGAAATATTAATTTTCAATTGGAGAATTTATTAAAGTAGATTTTGGCCACATAAGATTTGCATCCAAAGCACAAAAGGAAATAGGGCCTTTTATAAGGTCCAAAGAAACCAGCAAAAAGGTTAGCCTTTTAACATAAAGCTTCCTTATCTGACATATTTACAAATGTTTGTTAAGGGGATATAGCAAAGACATAAATCAACAGGGGCAGGGACACAGAAGTCTTGCATGAGATTTACAAGGGTCTTTTAGGAATGCAAAAAGGGATTTGAGATTGCTGGATCATTTTAAGTTCTCAAACCCAGTTTTTTGGGGGGTTCTGATAGTTCCTCATATTGCCAGGATTGCCAGGATTTGACTAGTGATGACCCTAAACTTTGTTGGGCTGTTGCAGCAGCTTTGATAACATCAAATTAGACTGTTTAAGGCAGAAACTGATGAATAAGGAAACTCACCCTATTGAGTGGGACAATTACAGTAAATGGTATTCAGAAGCAAAGGAAAAAGAACATAGATCTGAATTAGAATTTAAAAAAAAAAAAGGATTAAATTATTTGAAAATCTTTTTAACAACCCCCAAACTACTTAATTATTCTTTACCAAAGACTCTTACCAGCTTTCCAGCTTTTATGGTCCCTTTCAATGTGCAAGCCAAAATTTGCTTAGGAAAAATCCCTGAGGACAGTAGCTGGTCAAGACCTATGATTTTAAGCCCTGGCAGCAAGAACTCCAAGCTAATGTGGAAGAATACCCCAGCTTCAGAGAGGATCACATAGGCTTTGCTAAACAATTTCCACTCACCCTGTATTCATACAGTCCTGGATACCCAGATCTGCATTAACTCATGGTTATCTTGATTGGAAAAGGGGAGACAAAAAACTGATGACAAACAGCTGGTTGAAAATATCTGGAGGATTTTAAAGATATTTTGGGACTCAGGGCAGAGGTAAGGAACATTTAACTCCTTGCTCCCTAAGTTATGGGTGAAAAGCCATACCCCTAGCTTTCCCATTACACATTGATTTAACAAAAGTCTAAGATACTAAACTGGACGCTAGGGAATCTATCAGTTTTGTGATGGACTTGCTCAGGCTTTTGATACCACCTCTTCAAATCAAGAAGCCTTGCCATTGAAGTTGTGTAGCTCCTAGGGAGGATGTAGCAATAACCCTAAGGCTACCTAATTTTAACTTAGCCTTAACTAAGGTTTTGGGAGTACTGTATTTCCACAGCAATGCTGGCTGTCAGATAATAATCTGTTGGCAAGGAATAACAAAAGTTTCTGAGACAGTCTAAACTGTAGAATTCCATAATGAGGTACAACCACCCTAGAATTCAATACTCTTCCACTCCACCTCTTCAATTCTACCTCTAAATAATAAAATTAGGATATCAGTGATGGGAAGCACCTGATCTTTCTATCTTTTCCCTATAAATTTATCTTCTTGCTCTTGATTCTTTGCTAAATTCATTTGGAACTTAGCTTCAATTAGCATTAGAATTATAATAAACTTTGCTCCTTCATTTGAAGACAAGTGAGAAAATCCTTTTGACACTTCCGGAGACCAGGTTGGAACCCCAATCTTTTTGGGGTCTCCTTTGAACCTATGAATCAAATTTGTCTCATTGTTGCTGAATGGGACTGATTGGATGAAGTATTTCTCGGTATTATCACATGATCCCAGAACTTTGGACCTTGAGAGGTCATTTGTTCTCTGGAGGAATGGATGTTGAACCTGAGATACAGGAAGTTGCAGGAAGTGGCATGACCTGTGGGAGGCAGCCAGCATTGGTGACCATTGGTCAATGTAACCATCCTGTTAGTCTATCCAAAGAGAAGACTTGAGTCTTTTGCTTTTAAACCCTGGACAAGCCCAAAGCAGGTCAGGTTCCAGGAGCACATGGCAGGAGCAGGGATTGCTCCCACGTGTGTATTTGAGCCTCTCCCTGCTGGGATTAAATAAATGTTTTCTCTTTGCATCTGATGATGTCTCTGATTAGTTAACTGGATTGGAAAGGGGGGTCTTAACTCTGAGATACCACTATACACCTATCAGATTGGCCAGAATGACGGGGAACGATAATGCAGAATGTTGGAGGGGATGTGGGAAAACAGGGACACTGATACATTGTTGGTGGAATTGTGAACACATCCAGCCATTCTGGAGAGCACTTTGGAACTATGCCCAAAAAGTTATCAAACTGGGCATACCCTTTGATCCAGCAGTGTCTCTACTGGGCTTATACCCCAAAGAGATACTAAAGAAGGGAAAGGGATCTGTATGTGCCAAAATGTTTGTGGCAGCCCTCTTTGTAGTGGCCAGAAGCTGGAAAATTAATGGATGCCCATCAGTTGGAGAATGGTTGGGTAAAATGTGATATATGAATGTTATGGAATATTATTGTTCTGTAAGAAATGACCAGCAGGATGAATACAGAGAGGATTGGAGAGACTTACACGAACTGATGCTGAATGAAATGAGCAGAACCAGGAGATCATTATATACCTCAACAACGATACTGTATGAGGATGTATTCTGATGGAAGTGGATTTCTTCAAAAAAGACAAGATCTAACTTCGTTTCAATTGATCAAGAATGGACAGAAGCAGCTACACCCAAAGAAAGAACACTAGGAAATGAATGTAAACTGCTTGCATTTTTGTTTTTCTTCCCGGGTTATTTATACCTTCTGAATCCAATTCTCCCTGAGCAACAAGAAAACTGTTCAGTTCTGCACACATACATTGTATCTAGGATATACTGTAACTTATTTAACATGACTGCTTGCCATCTGGGGGAGGGGAAAAATCGGAACAGAAGTGAGTGCAAGGGATAAGGTTGTAAAAAGTTATCCTGGCATGGGTTCTGTCAATAAAAAGTTATTTAAAAAAAAAAAAGAAAAGGGGGTCTTGCACCCGACCCCTGTCCCACGCATTGCTATTAGCCCTTGTCACAGCTACAGCTCACTGTGTACCTACTGCTGTATGTATCAAGATATGGCCTTACTCAAGTGGCACGTTTCTAGTTTTTCAATGGAATAAAGAAAACTGTAAGTTCTTTTTTGTTTCCTATTTAGAAATTAATTTATATTATAAACATCAATTATTATTGATTTATTACTAATTTATTTCTTTAACTATGATTGTGACCCGTGTGAGCTCGCTCTTTGCGTTGTTTTCAAAGTCATCAGCGCGGGTGCGTAATCTGTGACTCGGGGCAGTAGTTTTCAAACTAGCCCGGTGGGAACCTGAGGGAGTGCCCATGACTCAAAAAAATGGCTAAACATATTATAGCACAGAAATGGGGTGGAATATTATTGGGCTGAACTTCTACCAGCCTATTAACCAAACGTGATTCAGGAAGTCTAGTGATCAAACATTCTCCTCACTTTTTGACAGGTAGAGAATTCGATGCAGACGGAGACAAGGCGCGGAGGGCGGGAGGAAGGGAAAGGGGAGAACAAGGCCAGTGAGTCAAGTTGTTTTGACTATAGTACGTGTTGTTTGTAACGGGCTGTTTTTTCCTGTTCTCAGGAAGGGCGAGAAAGCAGATTGTGGTTGATTCAAACAAACAAACAAACAAACAAACAAACAAACAAACTATATATATATATATGTTTTAAAAATAAAATAACCAAATGTCGGCCGCCAGCAGTACCTGTCCCCCACCTCACCGGCCGAAGCGGATGGTAGCCGGCAGTTACAGACCTAAACTCCTAAAATGGCGCTCTCTTCCAGTCCTCTCTCCTCACCCGCTCCACCCCCGCTCCCCGCAAAAAGCTCAAACCACGCCCACACGAACCAAGAAACTACTTCCTTCACGTCAGCATTAACTTTCTGCTTCCGTCCACTAACGCCTTCATTGAAATACGCATGCGTGATTCGCGGAGGAGGCGGGCTCTTTTCATAATTGGTTCTCCTGGTTCCAAGTCCTTGAGCGACGGCTTCCAGAACGAACGGGCCGAGGAAGCTGGCGGAAATTGCGACTGTGTGGTAGGCGGGATTTCTGCAGGAAGAAACTACTGTGAGCTCACCGTGTAACCGGGTTTTCTCGCCAGCTGGATTCTAGTACCGCGAGTCCCTCGGGAGATGGCGTACGCCGACCGGTCCCCCGCGGATAAGGACAGGTAACCTCCTCGGTGGGAGGAAGTAGCGGGGAACGGGACCGATCGGAGTGGTTGTGAACTGCGACTTGGGGGGCTCGGCCACTGGCCCCGGGTGAAGGTGCTGGGGCAGCAACTGAAGAAGGAGGAAAGGATGGAGAAGGGGTTTTTTGGTTGGTTTGTTTGTTTTTTACGCCTTCCAGTGAAGGAAGCTTGCTGCGGACTGTTGCCCGGATGAAGTAGCTGGGAGATGAGCCGCTTCGAAGGAGAATTCATTCCGGGAAATCCATGGTGGGGGGAGGGGGAGGAAGCCCGGCTATGGGGGAAAAAAAAAAAAAAACCCTTCTGTTCCCGAAGCTTTCCCTCTACTTCGCTTGTTTGACTTGATTGCATTAATATGATTGCGGTTGAATCAGAGAGCTCTGGGTTCCAATCCCGGGTCTCCGACTGTGAGAATTGGGGCAGTTTAACATCCGTCTCTCAGTCTCCTCATTTCTAAAATATCTTTGGGTTGGACTGAATAATCTCAGATTTCTTTCAATTCTAAATCTTGTATTATGAAACCTACCTTCTCCCTCTTAGGTTCATTTGCATTTATCCTGCATATTTAAATAACAAGAAGACCATTGCTGAGGGAAGACGGATCCCTATAGACAAAGTAAGGGCAAATGAAGCTTAAGACTGGGCTGTATATTTGTTGTAAAGCGTTCAAGTGGCTTTTTTCTTTGCTTTTCCAAGCTTCTGAATTTGAAAACAGCAGCTAAAAGACACAGTTGGTATTTGACGAATTGTAAAGTCAAATGTGACTGTGTCTAATATTGAAAAACAATTTGAAATTGTTACTCTATAGGGATTATAATACAGGTTTGTCATGAAGATGACAGTTATATTAATAGCTAATATTTATTCAGTGGTTACTATATTCCAGTCATTTTTACAGCACTGTTGAGGGGAGTGCTATTATTACCCTCATTTTACGGGGGAGAAAACAGACAGTTGAAATGACTTGCCCAGACATCTAGGAAGAGTCTAAGACAAGATTTGAACTAATTTATCCAGGAATTAACTTTTTTTTTGTGAAAATGAATTTAATAGTAATATATATATTTTGGAATACTATAGAATTGGTGCCAGAGCTTAGAAGGAAATTAATTTACATTATTAAATAAGTTGTACATTTAAGAATATTCATATTTCTAAATGATAGACTACAGGAAAATAAAGGCAATACTATTATCCTTAAATCGATCGGGCGAATTGAACTTTTAGATTGTTAGTTATAGAGTTAAATCTGCAATACCTATTTCTAAAGCTTCCCCATTCCTGTAATGACAGACAGTTAAAAACTTAACAGATAGTTATTATGAATGGAAATATTCAGTCAGGTAAGATTAGAATTTTCCTATAACTCGGCTAAGATCCTGACATAACCAGGATCCATTTCAGTTGCTTTGAATAATTCTGGAATATAAATTTTTTGGGAAAAAATAAAATAGATAAGCCATGATTTGATTTTTTTTTTAAATAGAGAAAACCAAATTGCCAGTTTAAAAATTGAAAAAAGAATTCATAACCAATAAGTAATATTAAAAAAATAAAAAATAAAAGCAGTTATTAGGTGTTTCACTCATTTATGTACCAATAAAAGCAAAAAACTAAAATGGAATATTTTTTAATTTACTTTTTTACTTTTTTAAATAATAGCTTTTTTATTTTCAAAATATATGCAAGGATAGTTTTTAACATTCATCCTTGCAAAATCTTGTGTTTCAAATAATTCTAATGTACATATTTCCACATTTATTATGCTGCACAAGAAAAAAGTCAGATCAAAAAAGAAAAAAATGAAAAAGAAAATAAAAAGCCTGTGAACAACCACCAAAAAAAAAAAAATGAAAATACTTTGTTGTGATCCCCATTCAATCTCCATAGCCTCTTTCTGGATGCAGATGTCTTTCTCTATCACAGGCCTTGTCTGAATCAGCTCATTGTTGAAAAGAGCCACATTGTTCATCACATAAACTTGTTGCTCTGTACAATTTTCTCTTGGTTCTACTCATTTCATTTAGCATCAGTTCATGTAAGTCCAGGCCTTTCTGAAATCACCCTGTTGTTCATTTCTTATTGACCAATAATATCCCATAACATTCACATACCATAACTTATTCAGCAATTCCCTGACATCCACTGAGTTTCCAGTTCCCTGCCACTATAAAAAAGGGTTGCTATAAACATTTTTATTTTTGTACCTATGGATCATTTTCCCTTTTTTAATGATTTCTTTGGATGACTAACCCAGTAGAAACACTGCTGGATCAGAGTACGCACAGTTGGATAGCACTTTGGGCATTATTCCAAATTGCTCGTCAGAATGATTGGATAAGTTTACAACTCCACCAACAGTGGATTAGTGTTACAGTTTTCCCACATCCCTTTGAAAAATTGTCATTATCTTTTCCTGTCATCTTAGCCAATATGAAAGATGGGTAGTGGTCCCTCAGAGTTGTCTCAATTTGTATTTCTCTGATCAATAATTATTTAGAGCATTTTTTCATGTGACTAGAAATATTTTTTAATTTCTTCATCTGAATGTTGTCTGGTCAATTGTTTTGATCATTTATCAATTGGAGAATGACTTGCATTATAAATTTGAATCAATTCTCTGTATATTTTAAAAATGAAGCCTTTATCAGAATGATAATGTAAATTGATGTAAATTTTGAATGTAAAAAATTTTTATACTAGTTTTCTGCTTTCCAATCTTGTCTGGATTGGTTTTGTTTTTACAGAAACTTTTTTTTTCTTTAAAATGGTATTTTTTTTTAAATTATAACTTTTTATTAACAGAACATATACGTGGGTAATTTTTTACAACATTATCCCTTGCACTCACTTCTATTGCAACTTTTCCCTTCCCTCCTTCCATCCCCTCCCCTAGATGGCAGGCAGTCTTATACAAGTTAAATATGTTATAGTATACAATATATGTGTGCAGAACCATACAATTCTCTTGTTGCACAAGAAGAATTGGATTCAGAAGGTAAAAATAACTTGGGCAGAAAAACAAAAGTGCAAGTAGTCCACATTCATTTCCCAGTGTTCTTTCTCTGGGTGTAGCTGATTCTGTCCATCATTGATCAATTTGAATTGAATTAGATCTTCTCTTTGTCAAAGATAACCATTTCCATCAGAATACATCCTCATACAGTATTGTTGTTGAAGTGTATAATGATCTCCTGGTTCTGCTCATTTCACTCAGCATCAGTTACAGAAACTTTTTTTATTTAATATAATCAAAATTATCCAAAATGGAATAATATTTACAAAACTATAAATCATCCAGACTAGCAGAATAGGAAATAAGTAATAAACTTAGAAAAAGAAATGAAATAATGCATAAATAGATACTCTAAGGAAAAATGCACAAGTCCTCTTGGATATACAAGTAAATTCTACTAAACATATAAAGACCAATTCTATTAATTAATAAACTGTTTGAAAAATAAAATGATATGAATTTAATCTTAATATCTGAACTGGGGGAAAAATAAACAAAAAAGCTCATTTCCCTAATAAATAGTGATAAAAATATAGATAAAATATTAAGAAGACTATAGCCATATATTAAAAATATTCACTATGACCAAGCCAGCCATATAGGGCTGGTTCAGTATTAGGATAACTATAAATATAACTGATCATATTGATAATAAAACACACAAATCATATACTTATGTCAATAGATTAAGAAAAAGCTTTTAACAAAAATTTAATTTCTATGAATTCCTATCCTGTTAATAATAATAGAGGGTATAGGAACAAATAGAGCTTTCATTATAATAAATATTATCTATCTAAAACTGAGAATAAAAATTATCTCAGCTGGAAGTTAGGTAGAAGCTTTTCCAGTAAAATCATAAGTGAAGCAAAGATGTCCATTATCCCTATTATTTTTCAGTACTTAAGGAAAAAATATTGATGGCAAAAATATCCAGAGAGGAAACAAAACTTGACTTTTTGCAGATAATATGGTTTATTTAGAGAGCCCTAACAATAACAATAACTAACATTTATATAGCACTTAATATGTGCCAGGCACTGTATTAAGAACTTTTCAATCATTTGATTCTCAGAATCTTGGAAAATAGGTGCTATAATTCCCACTTGACAGAAGAGGAAGCTCAGGCTCAGGCTCAGGCTCAAGCTTAAGTGATTTATCCAGGATCATACAGCTATATGATTTGAATTTAAGTCTTCCTGATCCTTGGTCCTAGCACTTAATCTATACTAGCTTTCCCCACTATACCAGCTCTAATTAATTGAAAACATAGCTTCAGCACAATTGCAGAATATAAAGTAAGCCAACTACATTTTTTTGTTATACGTGAGTCAAAAAAAATCCCATCAGGAAGATAAAGAAAGTGAAATTCTATTTAAAAGTTACAAAAATTATAAAATACTTAGGAGTCTACTTGCTGTGGCATATACAGGAACTATATGAACATAATTACAAAATATTTTTTACACAGTCATCTGAATAATTGGAGAAATATTGCTTGTAGGTAGACTGAGTCAGTATTTTAAAAATCACAATATTACCCTCTTAGTGCCATACCAATCAAATTACTGAAAAATTACTATGTGGAATTAGAAAAAAAATTCATTTAGAGAACAAAAAAGTCAACAATATCAAAGGAAACACTGAAAAAAAAGTGGGAAGGAAGAGGACCTGGCAGTACCAGATCTTACCCTATACTATAAAATTGTAATTGTCAAAACAATTTTTTTTTTCTTTTTGATTTTTGCCATTGTGAAAATTTGTTTTGTACGACTACTTATTTGTAATGGGTTTAATTTTTTAAATGAGTATCAGAAAAGAAGGGAGGAAGGAAGAAATGTTGAAAATAAAATAAAAGTTAAAATTATTGAAAAGAATGTAAAACAATTATGGTTAGTGCTGCCAACGTGGTGATTCAAATCAGTTCAGTAATTTATATCTATATTAAATATTGTGCTAAGTACTAGGGATATACAAATAAAAAAAGGCTCTATCTTCAGTCTAAGTATCTTACATTTTACTGGGAATTGGGATGTATGACATAGTGAGATTAAAATCTAAGATAATTGATTTGAAGAGAGAAAGGACACTAATAATTAAGGGAATTGGAAAAGGCTTTATGGAAGCTGGTATATAGGTCAAGTCTTGAAAATAATAATATTGGTAACGTTTATATGGTGCTTACATGTTTCATACATTGTGCTAAATGCTATATAATTAGCTCAATTGATCCCCACTTTATACAAGAGGAAATTAAGGTACCAGGGATTAAGTGACTTGCCCAGGATTACATAGCTAGTAAGTATCTGAGACTGGATATGGTGAACTCAGGTCTTTCCTAACTCTAGGCCTTGGACTGGTGTCAACTTGTCCACTAAACTGCCTGCCCACCTTGCTTTTCTTCCCCAAAAGTAAAGATTCCAAGAGATCAAGTTAAGATGATTTTAATTATTAAGAATGGAAGTAAGAAATGGAATGCTAGTTTTGGGAACTGCTAATAGGCTACATTGGCTAGACTGTATAGTGTGAAAGCAAGGGGGAACAACGTGAAATAAGTTGTGAAAGGGCTTTAAGTGCCTGTTTGAGTTTGTGTTTAATCCTAGGAAGTGTGAAATTCCTTGCAATTTTTGAGCCAAATTATGACGTGATCAAATTTGTGCTGTATAAAAGAAGATCATAAAATTTGGTGGGATCTCAAAGGATACTCCTAAATATAGTTATACCTTTCATTTTTAAGTTGAGGAAATTAAGGCTTAGAAAAGTTAAAGTGACTTGCTCAGGGTCACATAAATGGTACTTATTGGAAGTGGAATTTAAACCCAGGTCTTCTGACTCCAGAGACAGTACTTCCATTCCACCATTTTGTTAGGATGGCATGGAGAAGGGAGGGAACAGGCAGAAACCAAGGGGATATTACATTAGTTCTGGTGAGACAATAAGGGCCTAACTCCCCATATCTAAATTAGTTAATCTTAGGTTATTGGTTATGTAAAGGCACAGGAAGTTGATATAAAAGAGAAATGGAAGCAGAAATGACAAGAGTTGGCAACTAATTTGGAAATGGGGGACCAGGGAGTAAGATGAGTATGTTTCTGAAATTATAAACTTGGGTAACTAGCATAGTAGTGGCCTAAATAGAAATAGGAAAGTTTGTAGGAAGGATAGATTTAGCATGTTAAATTTGGTATATGTTAATGCCTACGGGAATCTAGATGGAGATCTCAGCAGGCCTTTAGTGACCCTCAACTGGAGTTTAGAAGAAAGATTAGGGTTATTTAATATAGATTTGGAAATCATTTTCCTAGATATAATTGAGCCTTTTGGATCTGATAAAATTATTGAAAGAATTGGGGAAAAAAGAGCACAGCACAACTTTGGGGGACAACCTCCATCAGCAAACTGGGCATAAATAATGATCCAGTAGAAAAGACTGAAGGAAGTAGCCAGAGAATCTGGAGAGAGCAGTGACATAGGATACAAGGGAAGAGAGTATATTCATGAGAAGAGGGTAATTAACTATTAAACCACTTCCAGAAAGTCAAAGATGAGAATGGAGGGGATGGGAGAAAAACCATTGCACTTAGCGCTTAAGAACTTTTGGCATTCTTGAAAAGAACCATTTCATTCAAGTGGGAAGGTATTGAGGTGAGAAGCCAGATTGAGAAGTGTGATATAGGAGTTTGTCTATGAAAGGGACTGAAGGTATAGGACAAGAGGATAGTTTAAGTGACACATTTAAAATGTAGATTTTTTTTTTTTTTAATGTGAGAGGCCTAGGTGTGTTCATAGGAAGATTATCTTTTAAAAGGGAAGAAATTCAGTGTTATAGGGATCTTGTGTAAAGGTAGTTTATTATGGGAGTCTGCTCACAGTAGTTAAGGATTGCTGTGGAGCAGTAAGGGACCTGTTGAAATTAGGTTTTTATAGTTGACCCATGTCAACACAGTTGTGTGACTTCCCTCTTGATTTTCAATAGAATCCAATAGTGGGGCTAATGCAGTATTTGATATTAGGAAACTTTGAGCCTTGCTTGGATGGATGTAACACTATTCAGCTAAAGGGTAATTTTTTATTTTTTTCGTAATATAAAAACTATTTCAGGCTGTTGAGAATCCTACAGCTACAGAGATCCAAGATGTATGCCTGGCAGTTGGACTTAATGTGCATATTGAGGTATAGTGAAATTCCTTAATACTTACTTTACTCATTTCATTAATAGATTTTACTTTTTTTTGTCATTTGAAACAAAATAAATGCTTTTCTGTTTTGGATTCTAGAAAAATAAAATGTACTCCAGAGAATGGAATCGTGATTTACAATATAGGGGCAGAGTACGGGTTCAGTTAAAACAGGAAGATGGCAGTTTATGCCTTGTACAATTCCCATCACGTAAGTCAGAAGGTTTATTTCTAGTTTGTTTGTTTGTTTTTGGCGAATACTACTAAAACTATAGATGAAATTTGGGTGTGTTGTTGTGTTATTGGTCTTTTTACAAAGCATTAATCGTATAAAAAGTTTACATAATCAGACTCTTCAAAGAGGAGGATATATACCTATTGCATTTTTTTTTTTTTTTGATAATTTTTTTTCTTCATGTTAAAAATATTTTTGAAAAATTTGAATTCCAAATTTTTACTTTCCCTCCCCTCTCTCTGGTATGGTAAGCAGTCTGATATAGTTTATACATAAGCAGTACATGTAAGACATGTTATTGTTATCAGTCATTTTGTGGAAGAAACTGGGAAACCGAAAAGGAAAAGAGTGGGGGAGGGAGAAGAGAAAGAGAATTATAGTATGTTTTTGTCTGTTTTCAGACTCTGTCAGTTCTTTCTATCAGAACTTTGGAATTGTCTTTGATCACTGTATTGCTGAGAATAGTTTTCATTCATTCAGAGTTGATCATCATACATTGCTATTACTGTATATAACTCCTGCTGAGAGATTGTAATACTCAAGGTAACATAGCTAGTAAGTACAAAAGATAGGACTTAAATTTAAGTCATCCTGATTATAAAGGCAACTCGGCTTAGGAGAACAGCATAGCTAGATGAATAATTGGGTAATCTAGAGTTAACTAGAGGTAATAGCTAGTGATTTCTCTAATTTACAAATTTACAAGTCTTAGAAAATCACATTTGCCCCATCATAGAAGACTTCCATAATAGGTTCCCAAGATAACATTCTCCCATGATAAATTGTATAATCTTCTTGTGTTACAAAGTTGAAATTTTAAGTATGTAAAATTATTTCAGAGTGCCTTGTCCATTAATGTAAACTCAGTAAATCTGTGTCTCCAGCAGAGGACCACTTTATTCAATGAGATGTATCTCTTGTCAGACTTCACTGTCTACAATTCATTTGATTTTTTTTTTCATTCAAATTATTTTGTTGATTTGATGATTTTATAACTTAGGAGTTATTTGACTACATCCGTCACTTAATAAATATGAGTGTAAATCTAACTTCTTGTTTCTAGGTAAGTCAGTAATGTTGTATGCAGCTGAAATGATACCCAAACTAAAAACAAGGACACAAAAAACAGGAGGTGGTGACCAAAGTCTTCAACAAGGAGAGGGAGGTAAAAAAGGAAAAGGGAAGAAGAAGAAGTGATCCGGTGACACCTACTTGGTGAATATATATCAGTCCTACAGAAGATAAGAATGAACATTGATGTTTGCTTCTGAAGTGAATGATAAAAAAGGAAACTAAAGAAGTTGTATGATTTGTTTACCTTCACTTAACTGGAATAAGTTTCTCTGAACTTCAACAGAACATCAACCAACTTGAGTTCACAAAATAAAAAAAATTGGCATTGGAAAGTTGCATCTAGCCTTTATATAGCACAAAGCCAGCAGAAGTCTTCTGCAAACCAGCACTGAATTATTGGAGGAATATGTATGTATCTTCATAAATTTAAAAATCATTACAAAATGGACTACACAACTATTATGTCATTTGTTCTCCTGTGCTGTTTGTCATACTAGATGTCTTAGATTAGAAGAAAAGTTACCTTTTCTGAATATATTGTTTGAATTAAACAGATTCATCAATCTTTAATTTACAGTTTGTTCAACTTTTGTTAATGTTTAAGTTCATGAAATAAAGGATTTAAAATGATTTTTCAAGCTTTCTGTTATGAAAGTTATTTACAATTCTATAAAGATTAGTTGAATAGTAAGTAGGAGAAAATAGACAGCGAAAGAATAGCTAAAGTAAAAGTCAAAACAAATAGAAGACGGCTATATAAAATAGCTTTGGATTTATTTAGGTAGCTTTCTCTTGTCCTGTTGCTACAATAGAATTGCATTATGATGTATATTATTATTTTCTAGTACTATGATACACAGGAAAAATGCAGACTTTGTGGGGTTTTTTGTCAATGGAAACAATTAAATTACACCAATTCACTACTTTGATGCTACTTGTGTTTTACTCTTTTGAGTTAGGTTATTTCAAGTGGCTAGAGAATTGATGTTGAGAGATTAGCTGGCCCAACTTCGTTTTACTGATGAAACTGAAAGCCAAAGAATTTCAGGAAGGGACCAAGCTACTAAAGAAGTAGCAGAGATAGGTTTTGAATCTAGATCCTCTTAGGCAACTACAGTATTTTTTTTTTTTTTTAATAATCCTATGTTGCCTGTGTTCTGAACTAATAATCAAAATTTTTTAAAATTTTCACTTGAAGAGAATTTATTTTCAGATTCACTCCTCTTTGTTATAATATAGAAATTGCTTCAGCAAGTTAATTGAATGCATCAATTAGCCATCTCCACCTTCTAGACTTACTATAATGTTCTATGAGACGTGAACTGTGATTCTTTTCTTGCTGTATTTTGATAAAATACTTGGGCCTAAGATGAAAAAAGTTTGAGAACTCTTGCTATAAATGTTTATAATTCATCCTTTTTATGTAGCATTTTTTAAAAAAATTGATCACCCTATATAATCTTTTAATCATAGTAGTTTAAAATGTCATAACTTATTAAGCAAGGAGTCTTTCTGACAACACAGGCTGGTTGGTGAAACTCATTTTTTGACTTGTTACAGTTTTTTTTAAGTGAGTTTCTAGAACTGGGGTTATAATACTGTATCCATCCCCAGCAAGAAGTAGCTAGAATTGTGTCATCCTGTTCTTCCCTAATCAAAAATTTCAGCATTCTCTTGAAATGTTTCTTGTCTCTACAGAAGGAAAGAAAATAGATGGTTCTTAGGTTCTCTTGCTTTCCATTTCTTATATTACTATGACCCTTAGAAGATCAAAAAAATTATTCTATTAAAATTCTTGGGATTTTTGTATTCAAATGCTGATCTTCACTTAACCTAATAGCGGCAGAACCTAATAGAATGCAGTGAAGAAAGAACCTGATTACACTCTAAGGACCTCGGTTCAAATCCTTTATCCCTTAACTATGTGAAATTGAACACTCAGTTTCACCTCTCAGGGCCTCAGCTTTCTTATTTATGAAGAAGGGATTAGACTAAATAAATTCAAAAGCCCCTTCTATTTCTAAGTACATGGTCTTAGATTTTTTTCCTCTAAAAAATAATTATAATATGCATACAATACCATTGAAGCACAGAGGGATTAACTGAAGTAACTTTTTATAAAGATAGTGTTTCGTATATAAAACCATAAGAGTTCTTATTGTAAATACTCTTGATTGAATTAACAAATTTTCTGACAAAATTCTTGTCTTGGAGTTAACTACTTGTATTCAGTAATTATTTCAGACAATTTATATTTGTTCCTTTTCAGTCATCACCAAGCTGAGGATGCTATAGATTAGACTCCAGATATATTTATTACATTCATCATGTGAATTTTAGAAAAGTAAATATTTAGTCAGTTTTTGAGCACAGTTAAACTAAGTAGACTTTTAAAATTCTGAATACTTTCTTATTTCAAAGAATTTAGGGCATAAGTATTCAAGTGTAAATATGCAAGTGACAAAAGTTTCCTTGATTAACTTAATGCATAATTCTTTATTGTCTACTCATATAATACAATCCTAAGGGACATGAATTCCACTTCTTGGTTATATGCTTTTGTAAAACTTCATGATGAATGGTAGATAATAGACTGCTAAGGTAAAACCTAGGTTAACTGCAGTATTTAGGAAACCAACATGGGGAGAGCCAAAGATCAGGTTAATTGAATTTTTCAACTAGTTCAGGATAAACCAGAAAAAAACCCTTTCAATTGTTTTAGTATATTTTCCTAAAATGTATTGTTTTTCTACTTTTACACAGTTATAAGGTATTTTACAATTTAAGCTCACTTTTCTGAATTGTAGTGATTGTATCATAGTGTTAAATCCAGAAGATAGCAGAAATCAGATCTCTATATGAAGTTTTTAAATTAACTATCTTGATAAGAGCTTCCCTTATCATCCTAGCTTTCTTCTCCCCACAAAAGGAATGGATTCCAGGTAATCAGGAGTTCCAGTTAGCTAGATTCTGGTTATTTGGAGATTTTCTATAGTTTCTCCAATCTTTGATATTAGACCTTAATATATATTTAAATTAACTGATCAGAGTTATGTTTGGTGACTAATATGGTAGTTTGCTAAATGTCTTTCAGTTTTAAATAAAGCAAGTCAGTTAGTTTAAGATGCATAGAAACTATGAATATTGTAGATGTATTGATTAGTTTTCCTGAACTGATTTTTTTTTTTTAAACAAGGGATGACTCTAAGAGGTGATATACTTAGAAATTGAGATGATAATAAGAATAAAAGACATCAATAAAAATGTTTTTTTTAAAAAAAAACATTGTGGTTGTATCTTGAGCCCTTAAATCTAACATTACTAAAATTTAAATATTTGATTCAACAAGATTAGGTTTTAGTGTCAAAAACATGCAAATATACTGGTACTTCCTAGGAAAAAGTAGCTATCTAAAGACCAACCTATATAAAAACTACAAAGTTGAATTGTGTTCCTAATAATAACCCAAGCTTTCAATTTTATTTATGCCATTTCAGCAGAATCCAATATACACAAACGTGTGTGTGTGTGTATACGTGTACACATTTCCACACCTGTGTTTATATGTATGTTTTATTTATTTTCATAGAGTTAGCTGTGGCAAAGTAATTAAGAAAGCTGGCTAGTCAGAAAGACTGATCTGTGATACAAGCACTAACCCTTTTAGTGCTCCAGACAACTCTAGGATGCCATTCATGGCAATTGTCTATCTAGATCAGTGGTTAAAAATTTTCTCCGCAGTAGTTAACATGGATGAAATCAGAGCTTTAGAGCAAAGCTATTTCAGTCACAGCAGAGTCAAGTTTTTGCTGACTAAAGTGCTTTCTAGGTTCTTTTGGCTGAAAGCTAGCATTAAGCACCTACCCTATGCCAGAAACTGTTTTAAGATCTGAGAATATAAAAAAAGCAAAAGACAAACTTTTTTATGGCAACTGATTTGTATCTGTTAACCTTGTCCTTTTACACATTTTCTGTTTTCAATAACCTGAATATTAGGTCACAATGGAGTTGTTTCAATTATATGCCATATGTTTTCCTCATTTTTATTCTAGCTATGTATTAACATCTTCTCTAACGGATCAGTGATTTGACTATATAGACAACTGATTAAGAAGTAACAGATTAATAAGGAGTAGTTTCCTATCAGTTAAAATTTAATCACTTTTTTTTGTGATGTGTTTTGTCCCACATTTATTCACTTCTTGAAGAAAAGTATTCACAGAACCTGGGGATTAGCCACAAACAACATCAATTTGTAATATAAGGTCATTTGTAAAATTTTAGATGATAATGGGAGTTGATGAGCTATATTGCCTAATAAAACAGTTTCAGTGGAGAATAAAATCAGCTTAAAAAAAAAAAGTGAGACTGACATATTTAACTTGTATAGGACTGCTTGCCATCTGGGGGAGGGGGTGAAAGGAGGGAGGGGAGAAGTCAGAACAGAAGTGAGTGCAAGGGATAAA
Source organism: Sarcophilus harrisii (assembly GCF_902635505.1). Lineage (NCBI taxonomy): Eukaryota > Metazoa > Chordata > Mammalia > Dasyuromorphia > Dasyuridae > Sarcophilus > Sarcophilus harrisii. Next base: position 246,695,397 of record NC_045426.1, read on the forward strand.
AAAAATTACCCAGGCATGGGCTCTGTCAATAAAAAGTTATAATAAAAAATAAATTAATTAATTAAATAAAAAAAAAAGTGAGAGATCCAACTAAGTCAAGTTATTTCAAGGAATATTTTAGAATAAAAATGCAAGAACCATCAGAATAAAAATGGAAAAAACTCAAGTTATTAACAAACTTTGGTTACCATCAAGGAAAGACTACCACACTTGGACTCTTAACATTATAGTCCTAGAAGAGGTACACATAACATTAAAGAGGACAAGAATGGGAAAATATAGACCAAATGTATGTAAAGGAGCTCCATGCTGGAGGCAACATAAACAATAAATGATGGATAGATAGATAAGTCGAAAAAAGGGAAGTTTGTTATTGCTGAAAAAAGTCAACCAAGACACCATCAATCAGTCTACCTGCCTTGCTTTCTCATCTATGTAAAATTTCTATGAAAATAGTCCATGTATGCATTGAGATTATTTCCAGTACATCACAGGAAACAGATTTTTGTAAGCATAAATAATGGAGAAAGTTCAAGGTCCTACTGTGCTTACTATTTGATTTTTTTTACAATCAGGAGTAAAATGTTGCCTTAAAAGTTGTAGTGCAGAGTTTTGTCTCTTATGCTTAACATCAAAATTATTTAAGACTCCTTGAAAGGTAATAGAGAAAATCTTGCCTCTTAGAACATTATAACCATATTATTGCCATATAATGGAAGTTAAATTTAACTTAATTCCTCTTTGGTTTTGACTTTGTTCTCTTGACAATGAATAATTTATATTGGTCATCTCTGTACCAATACTGTTCTATTATTGTATACATCATTTGACTTAATTGATTTTTGCTGAACTATTTTTTCTTTTTTGAAAATTTTTGTATATGAAGTTGATTTTTTTTGTACTATGTAAGATTTTATCCATATCCCTATTGAACTTGCTCATATTAGATATTTTATTCTGTCAAGATTCTTTTGGTCATTCTGACTTATCTAACAGTGTGGTAGGCATCTCAGCTTTGTTACAGAAAATTTGATGACTATATCTTTAACCAAATTATTTTAAAATATTAAAGTCTTAATTTTATTTCTATAAAAATTCTATTTCCATAATCAATAACTCTAAGTTTAATAATAATGATATCTAATATTTATCTAGTGTTTACTCTGGGCTAGGTACTTCACATCTATTTTGATCCTCACAACACTGGAAGGTAGGTGCCATATTATAGATGAAAAACGAGGCAAAAATTAGTTAAGTGATTTGCTCAGGATCATAAAACTGGTCTGAAGCCAAATTTGAACTTGAGTGTTCTTGAATATTAAATCAATTTCCTATTATTCAGTCATGTTTTATTTCTTGCTTCTTCCTAACTTTGCAATGACTTGAAATCTCACCAACCTTCTGTATTTTGTCATCACTTCAACCTATAAATTTGTTTTCTTGACTTGGAGTTATCTCAACAGAGATGATAAACCTTTGGAAGCTAATAATGTCACCAACCAAGAGTGTAGGGAAAGGGCTAGGAGAAAGTACTGAGGGAAAACTAGTTCAGGGGTGGGATATGGATGATTGACGAGCCAACAAAGAAGAAAGAAAAGTCAAATTGAAGAATTGGGAGAGTATATAATCATGAAAACTCAAAGAGATGGGGTGTGGTAGGCCAAGACTGGCCACTCCTCTGATAGTCTAAGTTCCACACTGGAACAAAAGTGAGACAATCGCTTAACAGATAACAAAAAGATGTACTGAGTCAGAGTAGGGAAAGATTGATGTTCAAGAGCAGGAAAGGAAAATTCAGGATAAAGCATTGGTTCAGTTGAGCATAGCTTCTAAGTCTTATTTATACTGTTAGGGCTCTGAGGCTTTAGTTCCTCACATCCTGTCTGATTTGTACCCAGATCACCAGCAAACTCAGTGACCTAGTTAGTCAAATTTTAAGACCATTTCAGTACCTTTTAAGGAAAAACTAGCTTAATGCATAAGATTACAAAAAGTAGGGCAAAGACAGCCTCTGCCCTCAAGTAATTCACATTCTAATGAGGAATGCACAATATGTATGTGTGTATGTGTGTGTGTGTGTGTGTGTGTGTATATATATTTATATATATTATACATAATATATATATATTATATATAATATATATATAAATATAATAAATATATATTATATATATAAATATAATATATAAATATATAATATATATTTATAAATCTTTATATATATATATATATATAAAGATTTATAAAGGGTAAATTCAAAGTCATCTGGGAGGGAAAATATTAGCATTAAGAAAAGGCCTCATAGTTCCAGTGGTTTTGTGATGGAGAGAGCAGAGCCATCTGCACCCAGAGGATGTGGGGACTAAGTGTGAATCAAAACAGTATTTTCCCTTTTTTTTGTTTGCTTGCATTTTGTTTTCTCATTTTTTCCTTTTTGATCTGATTTTTCTTGTGTAGCATGATAATCGTGGAAATATGTATAGGAAAATTACATATATATTTACTAGTTAAGGGAAAGGGTGGATTATTTCAAAACATGCACATTTCAAAGCTTATTTAAAAACATATGCATAGATAATTTTCAACATTCACTCCTGCAAAACCTTGTGTTCCAATTTTTTTTCTCTCTCCCTTCCCCCACTTCCTTACCTAAAGGGTGAGTAATCCAATATATGTTAAATACGTGCAACTCTTCTATACATGTTTTCCCAATTATGCTGAAAAGAAAAATACGATTGAAAAGGGGAAAAAATGAGAAAAACAAAATTATGCATATGTTTTGAAAATAAAAAGCTCTAAAGGAAAAAAAAAAGGCCTCTTGTACAAGATGGGATTTGAGCTGAGACTTGAAGGCATCCATTAGCCAGGACCTCTCCTCCCTTGGGTTATCTATAGGAAGAACAAAAGGGTATGAAATCTCTTCTTAGAGGCCTCTGAGGGAATGTCCTTCCGCAGAGGTTAAGTAGACACTCTCAGCTCCCCCATGTTACCAGAAAACAAGCCACTCTGCAACAATGCTACTCCTTGTTTCTTGAAGCCCTCTGTCTAGAGGAATTATCTGATTATTGCTGGACATTGTAGAGACAACCATATGATGGGCCAATCAGTAAGCAGAAGGCTGCAGTGGGCACTAATGCCAGTGCTCACTCATGTTCATTGCTGGAGCCTGGATCTCAGCCACATCATCAGCTACTGGGTCCAAGCATTCTTCCCACTCTTGATTCCTCTGGGTACTATTCTACAATCTGTAATTCTACTGCCCATGCGACCAGGCCAACTGCTACACCCTTCGCCACTTACAGGGGCCTCTCATCTCACCCCTAGGTCCTGCCTGTGCCGGGATCATAAGAAAATCATCACTCCTGGAACCTGTCTCTCCCCTCTCCCCTCTCTCCTCCCATTCCGGGCTAGAGCCTTACTACAAGGTTGAATGATGGGCCGCAGCTGTTGGGCCCTGAGCTCGGTAGCTCTAATGTTGGCCAAGGATTTCTCAGATTTGAGCTATGTTGCGTAGGAGCCTGCACTGTATTGGCTGTTAGTGCTTACTTGTTCTCATGCAGGAGTGAGCCGGGGCTGCTGGGGCTGCCTCACCTTCTCTCTCTGTCCACCTCCTTCCCCCATGCCTACCTGGGTGCAGCAAGCCCAGGAATTACCTCCCCAGGCAGCTCGCCATTGGTGAAGTCAGGAGCTATGCCCTATAGTGTGGCTCAAGCCACCTCCAAGGGATTCTCGTCAATCTATCCATACCTTGGGTTCCTCTCCCTGTTAGTGACCACCCTTTGCATCCAGAGGAAATTCCTTCACAGAGATAATCCAGACTTCTCAAACTTGACTTCAAGGCTAGTAAAGACCCTTTTATCTATGCTGAGGAAATGATAATGGTCCTGTTTGGACCACACCTTAAATACGTGCAACTCTTCTATACATGTTTTCCCAATTATGCTGAAAAGAAAAATAAGATTGAAAAGGAAAAAAAAATGAGAAAAACAAAATTATGCATATGTTTTGAAAATAAAAAGCTTTAAAGGAAAAAAAAAGGCCTCTTGTACAAGATGGGATTTGAGCTGAGACTTGAAGGCATCCATTAGCCAGGACCTCTCCTCCCTTGGGTTACCTATAGGAAGAACAAAAGGGTATGAAATCTCTCCTTAGAGGCCTGGGAACCACTGTTTAGAAAAAGACCTTGATAATTAGGAGTTTGCAGAGGAAGGCAATCAGAATTTCTAAGGACCCTGAGTCTGACATATCATATGAAGATCAACTGAAGAGGCTGGCAATATTTAATCTGGAAAAAGACTCAGCAAGGAGATGATAACTTTCTTCAAGCATCTGAAGGGCTTTCTTGTGGCAAAAGAATGAAATTTGTTTTGTTTGTTTGTAAAGGGCAGCATCCAAGAATAATAGTGCAAAAAGGTAAATTTTGTTTTCTTGTCAAGAAAAATTCCCAGCATTTCAAGCTAATCAAGAGTGAAATGGGCCACTTTTGGAGAGTATTCCCAAGCCTCCCTATCCTTTCAGTCTAAAGCAGATGCTGGATGACCAGTTGTCTGACAACTGAAAGTATAATTTAACTATAAATCAAATATGTTATAAGGGAAATTCTTTTTTGGCTAAGAGGTTCATCTCTTCTAATTCTAGAATTCTGTGATTCTGTATTGCAACAACATGAGACAGAAACATCTTATTTCTCTAATTACACTGTATAATGTTATGATGAAATTTGATGTATTTTGAAATTATAGCATTCTCCACATACTGGTTTTTGTTTAGTGGCAGCTCTTTCTACCAAAGATCCTAAACCTTCTATCACTTTAATCCTAGAGCGTTATCTAAGGCTCAAGAAGTAATAGGTACATGGTCAGACAATTGATACATCAGAAGCAAGATTTGCTTGTAGCTATTTATCCAGCCACCAAGCTGCCTATCTGATCTCTAGGTTATCAGCTAATCTCTGAGGATAAAAACAAAACCTATAACACAGAGTTAGGGGAAATATAAAATAATATTCTTTGTAAAGTCCTTTGCAAACACTAAACGGCTAATCGCTAGCATCATAAGGCTGCCATATATTGCCACTTATGTGCCAGAAGCAGTTTACAAAAGTTATCTCATTTGATCTTCACAACCCTGTGAAGTAAATGTTACTATCATCACTATTTTATAATTGAGGAAATTGAGACAAGCAGATTAAAGATCAGGTCAGATAGGTAGTAAATATCTGAGATGGATTTGCACTCAAGCCCAGAGTTTTTTTCCTCAATGCCCTATAAATACTTCAGTATAAATTGTCTTTTTCTGGGTGGGAAGAAGGACATGGATCTTAAAGGTGGTCTGTCATCTGAAGCCAAAGGGTTTAATTAGGGTCATACTCAGATTCTTTCCTTAATTGGTATTATCCTTTACAGTTTAGCTAAGTAATCACCAGAAGACTGCTTATTGGTCTTAAGTGTTAAAAAAAAAAAAAAAAAAAAAAAAGTCTGACCTACTTTATGTGGCAAGATCATGACTTTCATGAAAAAGATAATGAATTTGCCTTTTTTTCATTTTTTTTTTGCCTTTTTAAAATTTCTTTGATCTGCCCAATTTTGTCACATTAGCTGTGACATACCTTTTGATATTATTTCACTCTTTTGATTGAATTTCCCTTTCTGGAAAATGGATATAATAATACCCTTCTCTCAAATAATTGTGATCATAAAATGATATTTATTTCATAAAGTATATAATGATTTACAAATGTTAGAATAAATCCAAGGATTGCAACAAAATTTAGCAGAAATTGCCAAATTTCAGTTATCTGAGCCCTTAAAATAATTAAGAATTTTAGGTATAAAATGATCTTAAGTTGTGCATTTCAAAATTTACAAAACATTTTCTTCATAATCATTGATTCATTTCCTAAATGATTCTGTGCTCTTGGCTAATTTCAGTATCAGAAATGATGGAATTTTGTCAGTGGGAATGTCATTTAAGAAGAGGTATAACTGACATACTCTAAGGACCATGAGATCTTTCCATTTGACTTGCAGTTGCAATTTACCATTGAGTTATCTTCTCCAATAAAAAGTGAAGTCCTTGTGAGTAGAGACTGTTTTTCCTCCCAATTGATATCCCCATTGTTTAGAACAATGTTTTTTTTCATTCACTCACACGTGTATTCATTTATTTCTGAGGTAGGCAGTACATGATATAGAATTGAGGATTGGTGATGAAGTGAACTTCCCTGGGTCACATAACTTTTAGTAGCACATAATGAAGTTTGTAGTACTATTGTTAATATTAAACTACACATTTGGTAGCTATTAATGGATAAGGCCAATCAGAAAACCTTTCATTTTAATTGTTTTTGAACATTAGTTCAAACATTATTGTTTGAATTATGAAACCTTAGTTTCATTACTGGTCTACCACCTACATAAGTACAATAGGGGTGAAAGTCATTATTTCTTTAAGGCTAAGGAAATTTCTGTCATATTCAAACAGTAGTGATTGATGAACTATTCTAACTATAGCACTGGCCTGAAAATGTACTGCCCACAGTAGCCTTTTAGAAGTAAATCCCTGATGACCTTATTTTGCTTTCTTTGTCTTTGATATTTGCTTGTATAAATTGAATGCAGAAATTGAAGATACCTTTGTTTTAATGAAAATTCAACAGTTTTTTTTAAAAGATATGGATTTTCTATCTTATTTCTTACATTAAAGAAAAAAAATGTAGTTTCAGAAAGATTTGACAGTATTTACACAAGCAGTTAATGTCTTTTTTTATGTCCTTGATGATACCTCCTTGAATGTTTAAAGTTTACCCAGCCATTGTGTAGAAAGACGGATCTTTAAATATGAAATTCTATTGTGCAGCTGTGTTATTACATGCTCAATAAGTATTTTTAAAAATGTTTTTATTTAATTTTATTCAAAGTGTTCTTAAATAAATTATGAGACATTTTACTGTGATGGTCATGATGACATGAAACAGTGTGACATAACTGATATTAATGATGGATATGGAGCAAGGACACTTTGTGGTTAAAAATCTTTCCTCTGACTTGCATTAAGAAAATGGACCAATCATTTAACTTAATAGAGGAATTTTTCACACTCATTTAAAATTTTGGAATTAGCTTATGTAATAGTAATGCGTTACATTTTTAAAAATCAGATTTCCTCAATCTCTTTCTTACTTTACAGTATTACTTTGTTTCAAATATTTGGTCAAAACAAATCCTGAAAAAAAATTCAGTAAATTAAAAACAGCCTTTTATTTGGATCTCTTATTCAATACAGCATATCATCAGTACAAGTGATAAATTAGAACTAAGAACTAGCAATATTTATTTTCAACTGACTGTTCTAACAACACATTTTTACAGACCAGCAGTAACAACACTAGTCTGAAGGATGATGACTTGTCACTTTAAAGTAAAAGAAAAGCTTTAATTCTTTCCTTCCTTTCTGAAAACAGTATAGTACAAGTTGACAGTCACTTGGCAACCCTCAAACTCTTTCACATGACAAATCTAAGCTTGTTTATTGCCAGACACAGAAGTTGAAACTATTTTTATCCAAATTACAGCCATGAAGTTTTTCTAGGAGATCTTTATATTTCATAAAAGTCTGACAGAAGCAATTTCACAATACAATTTCTATTAATTATAATGGTGTTTCAGCTGCTGGAACCAATGAATCCAGAGAGAAGTATTTTTTGAAAGAAGGTACATAATTCAAATACTTGTACATTTTTGAATTGTTACTTTACATATAACAGCAGTTGTTTATTGATAGCTTATAATTTAAGAGCAATAGAGAAATTTAGGATCCCCCAACTTATCTAATGATATATATTCCATATATAAAATTTTAAGCTAATTCTATTTTTATGTCAGAAAAGTGTGGTTCATCTCTCCAAGGAGAATACATTTGAAAGTTTAGAAATAATTTAATTTTGGCTATAGGAATTGATTTTTCCCCAAGTAATTATTTTTGCTTTCCTTTGATTTGGTGATATGGTTTACTTAGGGTTTTATTTTTTAAAGAAATAATTCATGGGCAGCTAGGTGGCGCAGTGGATAGGACAATGAAATTAGGAGGATCTGAGTTCAAATGTGGTGTCAGACACTTAACACTGCCTAGCTATGTGACCCTGGGCAAGTCACTTAACCCCAAGTGCCTCAGCAAAAAAAAAAAAAAAAAAAAAAAAAAAAAAAAAATCACCTTTACTGATACTTTGAAGGAAATTTAAATTCACAATTTTCACAATTATTAATATATTCCCCAAATGCTCAAATTCTATTTATTACATATCAAAATGTTAATATTAGCTTTTCATTATTATAGTATATTATTTAAGAAGATCTTGTCTTTCAGTTTTATATTTTCTCATTATGAGATAACATTGTGGTCATATCTGATTATTTAATAAAATATATTATCTTAAGTACAATAATTTTGAACATAATTTACTAATTGGTGTTTATGGGATTGTTAACTTCTTGTTATCCAAGCCAAAAGGAACCTAAAAAGTCTCCAAGTTTCAGTTTTCTTGCAGCCTTTTTGCTGTCAATGTGTTGTAATATATTTGGCCTGCAATAATCATGTGACTTCAAACTTTTGGACTGTGCCTGAACTGCTATCAGGAAATAATTTCAACAGAAAAAAGAAATTGAAGCATTTAATGGGCAGCTACAGGAACATGATTTAAAGGACAAGATTGCCTCTTATGTGACTTAAAAAGCCAGAGGAATAAAATGGAGGGAAGTTTTGAGGAAACCTGTAATTAGACTTAAAGTTCAGTTGGTGAATTCCTGCTTGTTCTATTCTCTCCATCACTGGTTTTAGATCTAATGAATATGGTATTTCAATTACACAGAAATACAGCATGTGGTCAGAATTAAAGGTCCTTTATTAGTGTTTAAAGGAAAATAATTAAAAAACAGGGATAGTTTCTGCGAAAAGACTTAAGAAACAATCTTATCTAGACTGAGGGAAGGCTAAACATGGCAGCAGGTGAAATTCCAATAAACTTGAATAAACTTGAAAATGTACAGAAAATCCTTGCTATCTGAAGTAGTAGACCTTTAATTATTGATATGCATGTATTCAACTTTTATAATTTTTTTGGGGGGAAAGCTAGACATATTAATTATAAATAAGTTGACAAAGCTATACAAATCTCATTAGACTTCATAATTGTATAATACTTATATCATTGTCCATTTTTCTAGCATTTTCTATATCATCATTCTTAGTAGAGGTCATCCTAGGAAAAAACTAACCAGTGACATCATGCTGTTTTTATTAGGTTTTCATAATTATTCAAATAAGTGCTTTCACTTTTTGCACAGAACAGTAACAAATGGCATAGGCAATCACTGAAATAACATCATTGGTACAAAATTCATATTGTTAAATTGTACCTTATCTAGCATAATAGTTTAAATCTACCCTTTGAAACATTTTTTGCATGTACACAAAAAGGTTTAAAACATTAAGAATCATAGTACAAAAATCATACAATACATGAAAACCCACAAACCATAAATACAAGAAGATACATGCACAGAAAAGCCAGTAAAGCATAGAGCCTGTGGGATATTTAATTTTATTTGTATTCACTGTGGTATGACATGTTTTTCCCAACTCAGAGAGGAAAAGAATACATTCTCAAGAAACTTTGAACACTGTCCACTGCATTGAATGAATTTAAATTAAAATGCTCACTGCTTATATAGACAGCAGCAAAAAAGTAAGCAAAAAACTTACAACACATTCCTTTTTAATAGATCAAAAAGGTTTCCAAGGCAATGTTATTATTATTACTATACCACAGTCCCCAGCATAACAGAGCTGTAACAGGAGAGTAAAATGTGGAATAGAAGAGGGCTTTCATCCAGTTCGCTGTTTAGGTACTTTTCTTTTCATCACCCAATAAATTCACAGTAGCTTTCTTGGCTGTTGTGGAGTGAAAATGAGAGAAGAATAAGTGACTTTGTCATACAGGATATGTATTTTAGCTAACAAAACTTGGGCGATTATATTTCAAGTATAGTAAAACACAATAGTAGGTAGTCAGGATTAAAATGTCTTGCAAAAACCAAAAAACATTGATGAAATTCACCAAAAGAACATGTTATAAAGATTTTAAAGATGAGAAGCAACATGAAAATGATCTAGTTCTACTCACTTCTTTTAGAGAATCCAGCTTTGAAACCACTTTTAATTGTATTTTAAAATATCTTTAAGAGTGAAAGGTCTTAAAGAAATCAAAGCTACCTACGGTCATATAAAAATGCTCTAAATCATTATTGGTTAGAGAAATGCAAATTAAAAACAACTCTGAAATGCCACTTCAATCTATTAGATTGGTTAATGTGAAAAAAAAAAAAAAAAGGAAAATGATAAATGCTGAAGGGAATGTGGGAAACCAGGGACACTAATACAATTTTGGTGAAGCTGTGAAGTGATCCAAGTATTCTGGAGAGAAATTTGAAACTATGCCCAAAGGGCTATAAAAATGTTTATCTACTTTAATAAAGCAATATTGCTATTTCCCAAAGAGTTTTTTTAAAATGAGGAGGGGGAAAGAGTTATTTGCACAAAAATATTTATGGCAGCTCTTTTTGTAGTGGTTAAGAATTAGACATTAAAGAGATTTCCATCAATTTGGGAATGGCTAAACAAGCTGTGGTATATGATTGTGATAGACTATTTTTGGGCTATTAGAAATGACAAGCAAGATGGTTTCAGAAAAATCTGGAAATATTTATATGAATTGATGCAAAATGAAGTGAGTAAAAACCACAGTAATGACAATATTGTATGATGAAGAACTATGAATGATTTAGTTATTTTTAGCAATACAATGATCTAAGACAATTTCTGAAGGCCAGTGATGAAGCATGCTACCTTTCTCTTTTATTATTTCTTTCTTTCTTCCTTTCTCAAGTCTTCTGGTACAAAATAACAAGTATGGAAATGTTTTTACATAGTTGCCCATGTACAATCTTTAACAGATTACTTACCATCTCAGGAAGGGGGAAGGGGAGAGAGTGATAGAATTTGGAACTCAAAACTTTTTAAAAAGTTGTTTTACTATGTAATTGGGGAAAAAATTAAGATATTAAAAACAAACAACTATAAAAAAGAGGTCTAAGTAGCTACCCTGACAAGTCTTGGGTATTACTGATAAAGGCTGAGAAAAGCTTCTGTTTGATGGTTATAGGGGCTAATTTCAGCACAACTCCACATATATTTAAATAAATGTGTCTTACCTTCTTTAGTAATGGCATCTGCAGTCTCTTTGGCTTTGTCTTTCAGGTCCTTCACCACACTATCCATTTGGGATTCGTGCTTCAAGAAGAAGGGGCGGATGATACGCTTATAGAGCATTTCAGCACCATTTGAAGGGCTGGGGGCCATACACCATAATAGGAAGCCGCACTGTGTACAATCAAGAATCGGGTTTAATGACAAAGTTAGACCAGCACAATAAAAGCTTGTAAGTCCTGCTGTCTAATACTTTTCACATAATTGTACCACTACTTACATTTGTAAAAATATATTCCTAGTGTTTTTAAAATTATTATTAGGAATAGAAAGTTGAGGTGTGAAAATGAGGATAATAATTAATTTGGAAAAGAGAGATTAAAATCCAGTTGCTGAACAACTTTTAATTTAGACTACATTTCTAGTAATGATGGCAGTTGCCATTACTTTCTAATCACAGAAGTTAACTGCAAAAATATCCAGAACTAGGAAAAACTGCTTCCAGTCCTAAAGAGATTTATAATCTAAAAACTGTAATTATTCTCTTCCTAATACCCCTACTGTGATTTTTCTGATTCACTACACAGATGAAAAATTAACCCAATGAAAAATTGATAGGGAGGATTATCCTGGATAGATGACATAAACATGTCAGCTGGGATTGGGTATTTGATTTAAGTTTCTTACAGTTGATTTTTTTATTCTCCTAATTAATCTTTAAAGTCAATTTCCTTTCCCTTTACCTATTGTCAAAACAAAATTAAATATGACCCAGCTGCAAAGTAAGCAGGATACCCTTGAGAAGTTTGTTTTTAAGTTCATTTTCCGACTTTTTCCTTTTACTATTTTATTTAAAATCACATCATAGCTGACATATGAATTAACAGTATTATAAAAATCAATTAAAAAACAAAATCCTACTGCTAATAGTGCTATAATAATCTTAATAACAAAAAAAAAAAATGTCCTATGCTATATCAGTTAATCCACACCTTCCAAACAATAAAATGGATTTCCCAAACACTCCTATTTTGTCCAATGCTGTCAGGATGGAAGATGACTCTGATTTTAATATATGGCTGTGGGAAAATAGTGACTGTCTGTCTGATATTCCTGCAGAAAAGTTCTTCAAAGATACTCTCTGTATCATGATGTAGGACTCACCTACCCCAAACATTTTATAACAAAGTTGTTATTGATGAAATTCTGGCTCATCAAGGGGGTATAATAGCACTGAGGTCTTTCTGACTGAAGATGACGGCCGTCTCATGACAGTAAGTGCTGTGGGCCACTCTGATTTTGTAAATCAATGGGAAAGCCAGTCCATTCTTCTCCAGAAGCCAAATGATAACTTTCCACATAAGCTTGTGAACTCTACGAAGGGTAGGGAACAAATCTGTTCATCTTTCATGTGGGCTTCCATTTTTTTTCGTATAAGTTTATAGGAACTGGATTGATCTAGAAGAATCCTAATAGCTGGGAGGAGATCCAGGATGATGATCTCAGGATGAAATCAACATATTTCTGGAATCTATAAACCAGCTCCAAGAATTGGCTGTCATTCTGATCAATTTCCAGGATAACACTAGTCAGTTTTTGTATGATCACATCCTGTGGGCTCTTTTCTTCAACTGGTTTGCTAACTCTGAGTTTTCATGCTCCTTTTCCTGCACAGATTGGCAAAGGCCTGGAAACTGGGCTATTCTCAGCTACTACTTCTATACTGAGTTCTTCCACCTGCCACTGTTTCCTGTAATACCATCCTCCTCCATCTGCTAATACTAGAAATGGGATGGAGGTTGTGGACTGGGAAGAAAGACTCTCCTGCACTTGTGTGTTTGTATGTGTGTGTACATGTGAGTGCAGAAACCCACTTTCTAGTCCTCCAATGCCTTTTTGGGGACCACCACAGGGTCACTGGGCAGCTGGAATTACCACCTTCCTCCTCCCACTTTGGTAAGCTTGACTCTCTAGGTTCTGTGACACTGCTCTTCTCAGCTATCTAACTATTATTCAGTCTCTTTTATTGGATCTTCAGTTAATTAATACCCACTAACTATATGCCCCAAGATTCTGTCTTGGGTCCTTTGTATTTTCCCTCTATCCAATTCAGTTGATGATCTCAACAGCTCTCATAGTTTCAAATATTTCTATGCAAATTATCCTCAAATCCATATTTCTAGCCTTAACCTGTCTCCAGTCTCCTTTTTCCAACTACTTATTATCTATCTATCTATCTAACTTTTTACTTTCAATAACATTTTACTTTCAATATGGAACTCATTATTCCTTGGAACACTATCCTTTCTGTCACTCTGACTCTCAACCTAAGTGTTATTCTCAATTCTCTGATTCCTCCAACCCCCACATCATCTTCTAAGCTAAGAAGTGGCTAAGATCAGGAGCAAAATCAAAAAATGCTCCATAAATGCTCCATTAAAGACATCCGTTCAGTGAATATTATTTGGATAATGACACATTGAACAGATTGCTGAATCATACAAAAACTGTGGAAACAGAGGAATGCTTCTTTTTTAAAGTTAAATGTTATTGTTTTCCATTAACAAAAATCAATTTTCTCTCTCTTGCGTTCCACACAATCTTTAAGTAGGGGAATGGAATCTTGTAACAAATATGTTTAACTAAGCAAAACAAATTCCATTACTGGCTATGTCCAGAAAATAATTGTCTCATTCTTTACCCTGAGTCCATCATCTTTTGTTAGGAGATGAGTAAGATGTTTTGTCATCGGTCCTTTGGAATCATGTTTGGTTAGAATTCTTAAACATTTCAAAATAACTACAATGCTTCTTAAGGAGCCTTGACATGTGTATTCAGGGAAATAGAAGAAACTGTGCAACATATCATTGTAGGTGTGAAAATATCACTTATGGGGTATCTAGCATGATATGAATTTAAGCCATTGTTTCTAGAATTCTATACCAGTAGCTTATTATCTTCCATGGACTGAAAGAAAACAAATCTCTATGATATTGGAAATATCATGACTTAATTCCCCACTATCCAGTATAAGATTTTTATCAGAGAAAAAATTGTTGTCCATAATTGCTCAGGGATAACATCAATTCATAAAAATCTAATAGCAATGGTATAATAGATATTGCCACACAAAATGCTCAATTTTCAACTTATGTCGAACAAAAAGTTTTCAAAATATCAAGACCTATCAGAGGAGCTCAAAATCATGTGGGAAGAAAGGTGTTTGCAATGAGCTTAAAAAGGATGAATTTGAAGCCCATTCAACTAAAGAAAGGCTATTTTATATGCCTGCACATATTTTTAGACTATTAAACGTAAAAGAACAATAGCAAAATAGTCCCAGGATCATTTCAATGAGATAGGTATTTACATATATTGTCTCATTTGATCTTTTTGTGAGTATGTGTTTTTACCACCCAGATAACTCTTTGCTGAGATGATGTGTACCAGATATATTGAGCTGAAACTAATTTATTTGCATCTCAAACTGGCCTAGCTTCAGCAACCTTCTGAGACAAAGATGATTCTATGGTTACTTGTGTCTTTTCTGTAATGGCTTCTTCATGAAGTCTGGTCTACTTCATTCTCATTTATAACTTCTCTGTTCTCAGAGAACTAAGTCAGTGTCCTTTCTATAAATGACCTTGCCTTTTGATTGTACCTCAAGCAATAGCATCATATTTAATTTTTCTCTTTGCATCCATAAAAATGGCAAATGCATCGAACATTTCCTTTTTTTTCCTTTTAAATATTTGAAGCAGAATTCAAATCCACGTCTCCCTGACTCAAATCTAATGCTCCTATCTTCTCTGCAATGTACATACTACGTACAACGTTCTGTGCAATGTGCATCTACATTGCAAAAAAGATCTTAACCTACTAAAAAGCAGATTCATGAAAACATTTATATACTTCACAAATGTTTAGCAGAATCGTGGATATAACCTGAGGCATTAAGTTTTCATAACTGCTATTAAAATAAGAACATCTTCAGGCAAAGTTGAATTTTCATGAATACTTTCAATTGATTTATGTTCTGTGTTTATTGAAAAAGTCAAATTTGTCAACTGGTGAAAAGAATACTTTTCTCCCATAATTTTGTAAACCTAACAGCATGTATTTTATATTAAAATACTTGGACTTTAAAATTTTCATCTTTTTAAAATAAGGAACATAGACTGTTCTGCTTGTATAAGTATCAGAACAGATTAGAAATAAATAAATACTATGCAGGCTCCTTAACATAGCAAAGTAAGAAGCAGCATGACTACTCTGACAAAGACCTAAGACTTCCAAAATGAATAGTGATTGGGAAATCTTTCCATCTCCACTAAAAATGAAATGCTTTTGCTTGTCTTTCTACAATCTCTCCCATTCTGATTATTTCCATTTTTTGTCTTCCTTGCCAACTTGCTAATGTGAGGTAAAATCTCATGGTTGCTTTGATTTATATTTTTCTTTTCTGGAGCATTCTTTTATATGGTTGTTAATAATTTGTAATTCTTCCTTTGAGAACTGTTTGTTCATATTCTTTGATCTTACATATTTCTGTTACATATCATATATCTTGGGTTTCAAACCTTTATCTGAGATATTTGATACAAAGATTTCCACATCCCCTTCCTCCATTTACCACTTCCTTTCTTATCCTAGATACATTAATTTTCAGTTTCACAGAATCAAAATTTTTTCCTCTGTTTTTTATAATTGCCTCCATGCCTTATTTGCTAATATTCTATCACCTACTCATTATCTATTAAAGGTATGTGATCTGCTTTTCTTCTGATTTGTTTAGTTTTATGATCTTCAATGATCTGTGAGGTTGTAGCTTTAGGTTTATGATCTAATATTCAGGTTACATAAGCATTTTGCAATTAAGATGTTGATTCAAGCCTAATTTCTGGTAGAATGCTTTCTAGGTTCCAAATAAGACTAATATCTCAGCAGTTCTTATCAAATATGAAATTCTTTTTTAGGTAACATAGAGTTTAGGATTTATCAAATACTTAGGTATTCAGTTCAATTTTTTCTGATTTTCCTTTGTTTATTTTGTTTTATTTACTTACTTTTCTATTTTTTAAAATACATACCAAATGGTTTTTATAAACAGCCTCTTTATAATTTAGTTTGGGGTCTGGAAGTTCTGATAAGCTATTAGTATAAAGAGAATTATGCTGGATATACCATACCCATTCATTGATTTGTATGTGGAATTATCCAAAACAAGATAACAATTTTATGTGATAATAGTAATTTTAAGGCTTAGCAAACATTTAAATTACAATAACCGTTTGGATTTGGAAGTGTGAGCATTACTATCCCCATTTTACAGATAAGGAAACTGAGATCCAGAAAGGTAAAATAATTTGACCAGTGATACATGAGTAATAAATACAAGATCTAAGATTTGAACCCAGGCTACCTGATTCCAAGTTTAATCCTCTTTTCACTATACCATAAAGCCAGTCTGTCTTCTTTCTACTATACTTTCATTATCACCTATCACTTTCAATGTGCTAATGGAAATATAAAATGATTTTAATATTAAGACAAATTAGTATCAGTGGAAAAAAAAGTCTGCTGTAAAACAATCATTTAATGCATCGCAAAGCCAGCTATAAATGATACAAGGACGATCTTGCTTTGGATTATATTTATACCACTTCTACTCTCCAACAGTACAAATAAAGCTAGACCTTAGTGTGCTTTATATTTAGGCAGGTAGCCAGCATTACATCTAAAATGTTCTATTTCAGAAACAGTGGTTTGAGTCAAGGGTAAGTGGTTTTTGTAAGGATGAAAGGACATCGTGTCCTACAGTATACAAAAAAAGCCTTCATGAAAAAAACCAAGCTTGTTTTCATTATGGAAAACAAATTAAAGTCACTATCATTAAAGATACTCCTTAAGGGCTTCTGTTTTATCCAAAATTATTTGAAATGCTTTACTTCAATGAATATATACAGAAGATTAAGAAACAGGTTTGTGATTTTTTTGCATTATTGTAAAATTAATTTTAACAAAATGAAAGCAGCAAATTCCCTGAATCTAGAAATCAGCTTTATCAATGTTAGAAGAAATAAGTTTTAAGAAATTTGATAATATTTCTTTATTTTTTTAAAATAGATTTTTTTTCTTGACACCACTGAAAGCAACAAGAAGGATATGAAAAAATTACCATCTGTCATTACTCTATGACAATTAAAAGCTAAGGGTCTAGTCACTGCAATGTCTGAAAGTGACAATAGTAAGAACGCCAGAGATAGTGTATCTCATGGATAGATTATACTGGAGTCAGAAAGACCCAGATTTGAATCTATGATACTTAAAAGGTGGGTTAGTAATTCAGCTTTGAGTTAGAAACTTAACTTCTCTCAGCCTCAGTTTTCCCACCTGTAAAATCAGGATAATCACAATTGGAATATCAACTTTAAATGAAATTATATATATATATAATATATATATATATATATATTTATATGTTTATTTATATATCGTTTTTTATAATATACATATTTATAATGCTTAGCAAATTTTAAAACACAAGTAGAAAATATTAGTCAAAATGGCAGTACTCTTGACATGGTTAGTATTAAGAAGTATCTTGGAAATGACCAGCAAGATGATTTCAGAAAGGCCTGGAGAGACTTAGATGAACTGATACTGAGTGAAAAGAGCAGGACCAGGAGATCATTATATACTTCAACAACAATACTATATGATGATCAATTCTGATGGACCTGGCCATTTTTGGCAATGAGATGAACCAAATCAGTTCCAATAGAGCAGTGATAAACCGAACAGCTACACCCAGCAAAAAAACTCTGGGAGATGGCTATGAACCACTACATAGAATTCCCAATTCTTCTATTTTTGTCTGCCTGCATTTTTGATTTCCTTCACAGTCTAATTGTATACTATTTCAAAGTCCGATTCTTTTTGTACAGCAAAATAACTGTTTAGACATGTATACTTATATTATATTTAACTTATACTTCAACATAATTAACATGTATTGGTCAACCTGCCATCTGGGAGCGGGGAGGAGGGAAGGAGGGGAGGAGGGGAAAAGTTGGAATAAAAGGTCTTGCAATTGTCAATGCTGAAAAATTATCTATGGATGTATCTTGTAAATAAAAAGCTATAATAAAAAATTATAAACTCCCTTATGTTAAAAAAAAAAAAAAGTATCTTGATCATGACTCAATCCCAGAAAATTTTTTTTGCCAACATTAACAATAGAGAGCTAGGGCTGAATTCGAGAAGATTTGAGTTCAAATGATCCTTACAAGGCAAATTACTTAACCTTTGTAAAATGTGAATAATAACACCTACCTACCAAGATTTTTGTAAGGATCAAATAAGATAAATGCAAAATGCTTAGTACAGTGCCTCACACATAGTAAGCTCTATATAAATTTTAGTTATTATTATTATTACTACCACTTTTTGCGTGAGACACTCATTAGAACCTGACTGAACCTCTTTGACTAGCTGCCAAAAAACCCTCAATTTTTATTTTTGTTTATTTCTTTAAAAATTTTATCGATTTTTTTTTACATTGCAGTTATTGCCAGATATATCTCCTTCTATAAACACTCATTCAGTCAATAAGCTTTCTTCAGTAACAAAGAAAAACAGTTAAGCAAAATCAGCATTTCTGAGAGCTTATGCAAATTTCTGTATCCTTCAGGAAAAGAAAAGAGGTCCCTTTTTCATAAAACTTATTTTTAAAAACCATACAAAATGATTGAAATAGGAAGTCATTTATATCTTAAGACAAGAGAACAGAATTCCTCTATGTCAAATTCCAACTTTTCTATTAATAGAGCTGATCTGGGAACAACCCCAAGGGAGACTTCTTTAATATTCACTTTAGTGTAAAGACTACATAATACTTTTGAAAAAGAAAAGAACCATTAAGAGATACTTATTTCGCAAGCTACAAAGTGTTATTTTAAATGTAATTGTCCACTTCAACTCTTCAGAAGCAAAAGATGAATTATTTGCTTCTAGATTCTATAGGAGAAATCCTTTGTATATCAAAGCTGTTTTATATGGTCAGACAACTAGTCAAGAAGTTTTTGAGCTTCACCGATTTCAGAAAATCTTGGAAAGATTACATGAACTGATGCTGAATGAAGTGAACAAAACCAGGAGAATGTTGCACACAGTAACAGCAAGATTGTGTGATGATCAGTTATGACAGACTTAGGTCTTCTCAGCAATACAGTGATACAAGCCAATTCCAGCTGACTTAGGATGGAAAATGCCAGCTGCATCCAGAGGAAGAGCTTATGAACACTAAAGCATACTATTTTCACCTTTTTCACCTTCTCATGGTTTCCCCCTTTTGTTCTGATTTTTTTTCTTCATGATTTTTCATGACTAATATGGAACTATATTTTAAATTACTGTACATGTATAATCTGACTGTATAATGTATAATCAGACTGCTTGCAATCTTGGGGAGGGAGGAAAAAAAACACTTTGGAACTCAAAAAATCTTACAAAAATGAATGTTGAAAACTATCTTTACACGTAATTGGAAAAATAAAATACTATTAAGGAAAAAAAAAGAAATGTTTATGCTTAATAGCACTTAATATGTGCCAGTTCTTGTGCTAAGTCTTCAGAATACAAAGAAAAGCAGAAATAATGCTTGTCCCTCAAGGAACTCACATTCCGCTTTTTTTCTTTTCTTTTTTAAAAATTAATTAATTTATTTATTTTTATAACTTTTTATTGACAGAACCCATGCCAGGGTAATTTTTTTACAACATTATCCCTTGCACTCACTTCTGTTCCGATTTTTCCCTCCCCTCCTCCCCCCTCCCCTACATGGCAAGCAGTCCTATATATGTTGAATATGTCATAGTATATCCTAGATACAATGTATGTGTGCAGAACCAAACAGTTCTCTTGTTGCTCAGGGAGAATTGGATTCAGAAGGTAAAAATAACCCGGGAAGAAAAACAAAAATGCAAACAGTTTACATTCATTTCCCAGTGTTTTTTCTTTGGGTGTAGCTGCTTCTGTCCATCATTGATCAATTGAAACTGAATTAAGTCTCTTTGTCAAAGAAATCCACTTCTGTCAGAATACATCTTCATACAGTATCGTTGTTGCAGTATATAATGATCTCCTGGTTCTGCTCATTTCACTTAGCATCAGTTCATATAAGTCTCTCCAAGTCTCTCTGTATTCATCCTGCTGGTCATTTCTTACAGAACAATAATATTCCATAACATTCATATACCACAATTTATCCAACCATTCTCCAACTGATGGGCATCCATTTATTTTCCAGTTTCTAGCCACTACAAACAGGGCTGCCACAAACATTTTGGCACATACAGGTCCCTTTCCCTTCTTTAGTATCTCCTTGGGGTATAAGCCCAGTAGTAGCACTGCTGGGTCAAAGGGTATGCACAGTTTGATAACTTTTTGGGCATAATTCCAGATTTCTCTCCAGAATGGTTGGATTCATTCACAACTCCACCAACAATGTATCAGTGTCCCAGTTTTCCCACATCCCCTCCAACAATCATCGTTATTTTTTCCTGTCATCTTAGCCAATCTGACAGGTCTGTAGTGGTATCTCAGAGTTGTCTTAATTTGCATTTCTCTGATTAATAATGATTTGGAACACTCTTTCATATGAGTGGTAATAGTTTCAATTTCATCATCTGAAAATTGTCTGGAACTCACATTCCTACTGGAGAGATTAGATGTAAATAAGTGGGTATATCCAAGATGACATAGTATAGATGAGAAGTAATTTCTAGTGACTGGGGTATAGTGGGGTATAGAGACTGCAAAAGGTATCTTTCAGAAGGTAGGGTTTGAGCTGAGTCTTGAAGGAATTTTAAGAGGCAAAAGTGAAGAAGCAGAACAGATGGGAGGAGAGCTAATGGAGTGGCATCTAGAGGGGAAATTGTTGTCACTTATGAAAAACATCAGGCAGGCCAATTTGGCTGAATTACAGAATGTGAAAGTAAAATGTGAGAATCTGGAAAGGCAGGAAGGATCTGGATAAATAAGAGTCTGAAATATCAAAGAGTTGAGTTTATATTTGATCCTGCAGGTTAACAGGCATAGAGATTTCTTCTCTTTCTTTGTAATTAAGGGTTATCCAGATTTTCTTGAAAAACAGAAATTTTTTTTCCTTGAAAGAGACCCCACGGACCATCTAATCTAATCTCACATGCTATATAGATGAGGAAAATAGATGAGGAAAATGAGACCCCCCCAAAATTAACATTTGTCCCAAATTATCCAGCTAGTAAATGGCATAGCTGAGGCAAAGTTTCAGATCTATTTCTAATCCTGTGCTCCTTCCCCTGTGTCATACTTCTCCTAACTTTATAGACTAGAGTTCTTCAGCTAAATCACAGAACTGATCATGCCAGAGCCTGGGCAAGCATAGGTCCAGACACAAATCCCTGCTATGAACTTGACAACCTTATTAGACTCTGTCTAGCCACAAGCATATAAATCAAAGCTCAGGCGCACTGTTTTGAGCCCCCCCACTAAGGGCAGAAGTACAGCAAAAATGTCTAATCTGTTTGTTTACTTATATATAAGCTGTTTCCCTTGGTTTGAAATTAAGCTTCTGTTTCATTCCTGACTCTCCTATCTCAGACCTGTTCTGTTTGTCTCTGGCCACCCATAGGTTAGAGGCCCATTTGGTTCAGTTGATAAGGTCAAAGGTGGAAAGAGAAGGTCTCTTATACACCAAATATTCATAGAACTTTTTATAATAGCAAAGAATTATAAATAGAGTAGATGACTGTTGATTGAGGAATGGTTAAATAAACTGAGGCAAATCAGTTTAATGGAATATTAGTGCATCATAAAAAATGAAGAGAAGCTGTATAAATATGTATACATATATATTGTTTTTAACATATATTTTAACATATTTAATATATATTGCACTACCTGCCATCTAGAGTAGAGGGTGGGAAGGAGGAAAAAAGTTGGAACAGAAGGTTTTGCAAGGATCATTGTTGAAAAATTACCCATGTATATGTTTTGTAATAAAAAGCTATAATAATAATTTAAAAATGAGGAGAAGAATGGAAAGACATATATGAACTGTCACAAGGGAAGTAAATAGAACCAGTAAAACATATATGCAATGACTACACATCTATAAAGAGGGGAAAAAAACAAAAAGAAACCAAACATTGTACAATTAAAGTATATTCCATCAAAAAGAAATGAGAAAATATTCTTCATCCCTTTCCAACAGAGGTGGAGAGGATTATGAGTGTGGAATATTTCAAATGACATTAAACTTAGCTGATGTGTTAGTTTTGCTTAATTGCTCCATTATAAATGATAGTTCTCTGCAGGGGAAAGGAAACGTAATATATTCATAAAAGATGATAATATAAAAACAAAGGATATTAATAGTTTCTTTAAAAATGAATAATAAAACAATAAACATCAATTTGGATAGGTATTATCTTATTTGTAAACCTAATGAATATTCCTCATATTCAGGCAAGACAAATACAATGAAGTCAGAAAATGAGTTAGGAAGGGAATTTTCAAATATCCTATTGGATTCAATTATGGATTCATATTATAATCCTTAAAATACTTTTAAATCTTCAAAATTATTTTCAAGATGCTTTTTAGCTTGAATTTATTTTATTTGGTGGTAGAAATAATGACTAAACTGCAGATTACATAAGCCTATATCAATGAAATCACAGATTTTGTCCTTATCCTAAATAAACCATTCTTTACTTAGAAATGTGGCAATTTGTTCTACTTAATAAATGAGGAAGCTTGGAAAAAAAAGAAACAGCTTCCGATTGAGGCAAAAGGGAATGGTAATAAGCTTCCTGATTACAACTAGCACATACTTTCTTTTCCCAAACTACCGTACCATATAATGTAAATACCACATTGTCCAGAAATAGTGGCTTATTCACTTGACTTTCATTCCCCATTGGGAATACACATCCATGTCTTACTAAGAGAGCACATCAACTATTAAAGCCATTCTTATGTAGCTAGGCAATAATATCTATTAGATCATAGCAAATTTAAAACATAATTTATATCACGCCATAGAATTTTACATTTAACAAATATTTAAATGTATCTTCTTGTGAATGCTGTAGTCCTAAGATTTTTTAAAAAATAAAAAAGTTTTAGAGGTACTTACCAATAAGACATTATAAAGAGAACTGCAAGCAAACATTTCTTAGACAAGTCATTAGTTAAATCTTATTGCTGTAGGGTTCATGGTTAGTGTTTATTTTGGGAAACAAATCAAGATAAGTACCTAATTAGGGTAGACACTGAGCAAAGTAAAAATCAACATACCTTCAGCATGTAGTAGAAAGGAAACCATGACAGGAAGAGGTCAGAGAAGAATTCAGCTATACTGAAAACACCATATACTACCCAGTAGGTCAACCATTGTGTATCATCATCTTTGTTGGGACTCTCAATAGCTTTGATTCTGAAAGGAAAAACACAGTATGTGTCTTGATGAGTCTCTATAATATATTCTTTACATTCTTATTTCCATAGCTTGAACCCCTAACTGATTAGAAATTTTACATATTTGTGTGATACGTAAGTTGGTCATGAAGCAAGTAAACAGATCGTTGCAATCTATTATAACCCCTGGAAACGGACAAATTATTATTGCAGTTAATGAGCAGTTTTTATGAAGAGTTTTGTTTTTGCATTTCCTATATTTCTTGGCATAGCCCTATACTATTCTTGTGACTACATTCAGTTATGAAACAGAGAACTAAAAGTTATTTTATTTCCTCAAAACATTCACCAAAGCTCACAAGGGTTTTTCCCACTTCCTTTCCATTTTGTCATGAGGGTATCAATAATGCCATATTTAAGGTGGCTTTATTTCCAAGTAGGACATCATGATCTGACAAAGGTTATTCCTTTCACATAGTCTTATTGAAAATACAATTATTTTTATTGTTTTAACAAATAAATAAATGTTTTAATAAAATCTAAATAATTATTGTTTTAATAAATATAGCTCAGAAAATCTGGGCTATAGGGTCACATAATAAGTATGTCCCCAAACCTGGAAATTTATCTCAAAGAACACATAAAACATTAGCATTATTTAAAATTTCTTGGTACTTTCCTGTGAAGAAAAAAAAAGGAAGAAAAGAATTAAACATATTCCTCACTTTATGGACCATAGGATCATAATTCAAGAACTGAAAAGAACTCTAAACAGCATCCAGTTCATCTTCCTCTTTTTAAAAATGTTAAACCAGGGAAATTAAGCTGCTTGTTGGAGATTACACAGAGAAGTATCCAAGATGGGAATCAAATTTTGATTCCAGAATCAGTGCTCTTTCTACAATATTAATTGCATCCTACTTGCAGTTATCTAGTGCTAATCTGCAGCTAACTATCCTAAAATCAGGCAGGGGACATAGAAAGACAAAGATTTCACAATCAATTCTTTGCTAAGATAGTTAACTCTTTGCTTTTTTCGATCATAATCAGACAATCCTTAACTGTGAAAGCTACTTTATACCTAACTAAGTGCTGGTCAGATGAAGAGGCTGGGAGAAAAATAAATAGTTAGATCAGTGCAAACTTATCACTATAACAGGAAAAATAAAATAAAATAAAATCACATGCTTAATGAATGGTGAGTTTGCAGAACTTTGAATACAAGGATCAAAAATAGTTTAGTAGGCTCCTTGAAGTATTTCCTGGCAAAGTAGGTGTGGTTACATCATGATATCTATTTAATTCTGATTCTGTCTTCTTTGTTTGGATAGCCCCCAGGTACTATAACTCAGCAAAAGTTTTCCAGTATAATTTATCAAGTAGGTCACATATGTATAAATAACAAGATTCAGACTACACATATATGGAAATAATCAGAAGGAACAATGGAATATTGTCTTCTTTTGCTTCTGGACCACAGGAATTTCATCCACGATTGGGAATTCCACAATTCTAGCTCCACAACATTTGTCTACTTACCTGGAATGCATAGGTATTCTGTTCTGAGGGCTACTGAGCCTTTTTCAAGGGTGCTTTCTGTGTCCTGATTCTGCCAACTTTCACTTGTGGCTCTAAAAAGCTGAAACATTCAGCAGCATGCTCTGGTAAACCATGTTGACAGATAGACTACCCTGGCTTAAGTATAACTGAGGGGCCTCAAACCCATCAGTGAGTTCATGGGGTATCTTGCTCATGCACGTGAAGATTTCCCTGATGGAAGAAGCAGAAGTGAACAATTTCTTCCAGTGGTCTACAAAGGCAGCAGAAGCAGGGTGCCATGGAGAGCTTAGAGTTTGGTTAGACATCAAAGCCACCACAACTGCTTCCCAAGCCATTGCCACCTTGTCTTAATTTTTATTTTACCACTAGACTCTGAAAAGACTCTGAAGACTTCAGATGACTCTGAAATAGAGAGAAAGCCCAATACAACTCCACTTCACTTAAATCCAATATATGTGTGAGTCAAAAGACATCACGCATACCATTTTTATCATTTTTACTGATCTCATAGTTCCGTAGGGTTAGGCAAGTAAGGATGCAACAGGTGCAAATACAGTGAGAGCTAATCACAATCCTAAACTGTCAGACATGGTAGTGAGTCCTTGGAGAAATAAAGTCAGAAACAGTAACAAGATTTTCTCATTATCAACCCTGTCTCCCATTAACTCAAGTGCATTAAAACTTCTTGGATGCACTCTCACAGCAAACACTAACATTTAATAGACTATGTCACTATAAAGAGAAAAGATAGAAAGGATGTGAGAGTGACTAAGACAATTCTTTTCAACCTAAAACATTCACATAAAAAACAAAAGTGGCAGTCCTAAGGCAAGACAATTACTAGAAGACTTAAAATTAACAAAGGAGAGCACTTCACCATGTGTGAACAGTTTGTTGCAACCTTGGAGGGAAAGTTTTGCCAATATGTGACTGGCAACAGTGGAACAGAAAAGGAGTGAAGAGCTTTCAAAAATTTGGTCTGCGGCATTGAGTTTACTCATCTGGACCAGAATACTCACAAACATCAAGAATGGTTTGATGGAAATGATGGGGAAATGCAGAAGTTACTAAGTGAAAAATTACAGCTCCATATGATCAAGAGCAGGTAGTTCATATGTCTCTAAGAAGGTAGTGTTTAACTCCACCAAAAGGTGCAATGGAAGATTAGAAAGATGTAGGATTCTTGGCTCAGTAAGGAGGCAGATCAAATTCTGTTTTACACTGGTAGTAACAAATCAAGGAGTTTTTATGATGCCCTGAAGGCTATTTATCAGCCAGAGACCTATGGTGCAACTCATCTACAGATGGAATCACACTGATTAGTAATTCCACTAAAAAGAGTTTAGCCCAACTCTACAGGATCATGTCCTTATATTCTCAATAGAACATTATCAATCAATGCTGAAACCATTGACCATATCCCTTAGTCTGAAGTGAATTCCTTTCTAGCCAAATTTACAACTGAAAAAGATATTTTGGATGCCATTCAGTGACTCTTGTGTGGCAAAGTGCCTATTGCTAATTCTATTCTAGGTGAGATTTACAAAGTAGGGGGTCCACCATTCATACAAAGACAGACTGAAATCTTCTGGGCATTATGGCAAGAGGTTATTCCCCTAGAGTTCAAGAATCCCTTCACTGTCCACTTCTATAAAAATAAAGGAAATAGATCAGGGGAAATGTGGGGTTCTTCTCTTTTAGTCATTGCTGATAAGATTTTTGCCACAGTCTCCTTAATAGGTTGATCATCTGGAAGATGGTCATCTACCCGAGAGATAGTGTGGTTTTCAAAAAGGGCCAAGGAATGATCTACGAGGTGTTTGCTGCCCATCAGCTCTGGGAGAAAGTGAGAAGCAAAACAGAAATCTGTACACAAAGTTTGTCAATCTGACCAAAGCTTTTGATACTGTCACTTGTGAGGGTTTGTAGAAGAGCACGGCAAAATTTGGTTGCCTGACAAAGTTCATCAGTTTGCCAGTTCCACAGTAGCATGTTTATATGACTTCTGATGATGGATCATACTGTCATATTTTCCAATGGAGTAAAGCAAAACTCTGTGCTTGCTTCCATGCTTTTTAGCATGATGTTTTCAGTGATATTGTCAGATGTCTTCAGCAAGGACAAAGATGGCATCAAGATCAGCTACTGCACTGACAGTAAATTATTTAACTTAAAAAGACTATAGCTTCAAGCCAAGATTAAAGTGAAGGCAGAATTAGTGCCCCACTTTTTGTTCACAGACAGTTGTGTACTTAGGACAGCTTGTGAGACTGAGATGTAACTGAATATAGACTGATTGCTGCCTGTGCTAATTTTGGTCAGACTATGAACACCAAGAAAACAGGTTCTCCACCAGCCAGGATCTCACCATCCATATATGGAACCATTGGTTACAACAATTGGAGAAATTCTGAATGTTGTAGATAAGTTCACTTACCTTGACAGTATACTTTCTAGGGATGTACACATAAATAATGAGGTTGATACACGCACTGCCAAAGGTAGTCCAGCATTTGGGAGGCTCTGAAGGAAAGAGTGGGAAAGAAGAGGCTGCCTAACAAACTGAAAATCTGCAGAGTTGTCGTAATGACCTCATAGTTTTATGCCTATGAAACCTAGACAGGTTGCCAGCACCATTCCAGGAAACTGGGTCACTTCCATTTAAATTGTCTTAGGAAGATTCTGAAGATCACCTGGCAAGATAAGGTACTGGACCCTGAGGTCCTTTCTTGAGCTGAACTCTCAAGCATTCAAATTCTGCTTCAGGAAGTACAACTTTGATGGGCTAACCATATGGTTCAAATGCTAAACATATGTTTGCCTAAAAGACTATTTTGTGGAGAACTCATACAATGCAAGGACTCAGAGGCCACAAGAAACTATACAAGGTTACTTTCAAGATCCCTCTGAAGAACTGATGACATAGGGAACAGTGGCACAAGACTACCAGCATGATATGCTCCCATCAAAAAAGGCATCATGTCCTAAGTACTTCAGTAGCTCAAAATAAATACGAGATACAAATTTAGAAACATCTCTGCTCCAAATGTTCATATAGACTATTTGTGCCTGATTGGTGGTCGAAGCTCTCAAGCTTGTATTGGTCTGACTACCCATAATTGGGCACACTGCACCTTCACTCTGATACAGTGATGTCAATTTGGTCCTCTTTAAGCAAAAGAACAACAGCCAATTTATCTCTATAAATTTAGTGGGTTTTGATTATTTTATACTTCAGTTCTTATGACAAATTTTATTTGCAAAAAAAAGATCAACATGAAAATAATTGCAACTCTGAGTGAAATGAGCAGGACCAGGAGATCATTATATACTTCAACATTAATACTATATGATGATCAATTCTGATGGACCTGGCCATCTTTAGCAATGAGATGAACCAAGTCAGTTCTAATAGAGCAGTAATTAACTCAACCAGCTACACCCAGTGAAAGAACTTTGGGAGATGACTAAGAACCATTACATTGAATTCCCAATCCCTATATTTTTGCCCACCTGAATTTTTTGATTTCCTTCACAGGCTAATTGTACAATATTTCAGAGTCCGATTCTTTTTGTACAGCAAAATAACGGTTTGGACATGTAAACTTATATTGTATTTAATTTATACTTTAATATATTTAACATGTATTGGTCATCCTGCCATCTGGGGGAGGGGGTGGGGGGAAGGAGAGGAAAATTGGAACAATAGATTTGGCAATTGTCAATGCTGTAAAATTACCCATGCATATAACTTATAAATAAAAAGCTATTAAAAATTTAAAAAAAGAAAATAATTGCAACTTATGTGCTAAAATAGATTTCAAAGGGAGAAGAGATAGAGAAGTTTTATAAAACCTCCAAATAAAATCAACATATATCCTGATCTTTAATAACTTTTATGCAATTAGAAAACAGAAACTAGGAATAAGATCTGCAGATTACACTGAAGATTCAATCCTTTATATTATGAATTCTGTATTTAAAAAAAGAATAAAAAATACTAAAAGTAATGAGTACTATTAAGTAGTATAGCCAAAAATAAAATTGGTTATATTTAAAGATACAGAAAATGGCTTATTACGGATCTGAGTCACTCTTCAACCAGATGTCTGTTGATATCAAACTACTGACTGACAGCACAGATCCAAATTTGTAAAAGACAAAACAAAACAGAAGAAAAATGAGAAAAATATGTGACATGATTAATACAACCCACAACTTCATCTATTTAAACAACTATCCTTTAAAACATGTTATTGGTGGGGAAAAATGGATAATGGATGGAAGAATGGACAGACACAAACTACAAAATTTTCTACACAATTTTAACCAATATAAATCAATTACCATAAAAGAAAAACAAAAGAACCTAAAAAAAGCACCTTACTTAACAAAAATGACTACATTACTACTCATCAGACAGATATGGAATCTAAGAAGAGCATTAATTTACAAAGAAATAGTTTTTAAAATTATGTAGAAACTCATTAGTACTTTTAAAAAAAAGTAGTCATTCCCCTGAGGGCATGACTAGAAAGTAAATATAAAAAAATTTGCAGAATTTTTTCTTTTAATATAAGAAATTTTTTTTTCACTATTAAGAGAAGTGGAGCCATTAAGCTTTTTATTTTTCAAAACATATATGTGGACAATTCTTCAACATTGGCCCTTGTAAAATCTTGTGTCCCAATTTTCCCCCCTTTCCCTATGCCCTTCCCTAGAGAAGTCATTATATTTAGAGATTGATATTATTGTAGTAAATGCCTTTATAGAGGAGTAATGGAAGAGTGAAATGAAATTAAAGGAAACAAAGTTGGGGAAAGCATCTAGAAAGGACTAATAATACCTAGAGGAGATCCATGCTGGAGGTAACACAATTTTAGGATAGTGAGGGGTCAATTCATTAACTATCTACAGGAAAGCAAAAAGCAAAGTACAGAGAAAAAATCCAGTATTATCCAAAATTATTGGATAGTTTGAACATTATTTGGCATTGTTCTTCTTTAGAATTGGGACATAAACTGACCTTTCCCAATCCAGTGGTCAATGAGTTTTCCAAAGTTACTGCCATATCAAGTGCAACATTCTAATAGCATCATCTTTTAGAATTTTAAACAGTTCAGCTGTTTGTCGTTATTGTTAGCAATGTTTTCTAAAGTCCACTTGATTTTACTCTCCAGGATGTATGGGTATGAGCAAATCTTCCCTAAAAAATAAGGGAAACTGTCATTGAGACTTGATTTGTGATAAAGACTAATACCTCAGACAATTATACGGATTCTTAGTTGTCCCGAGCAGAAAAAGACTAGCTCTCATGGATTCAGTGTTCTTCAGACTTATCAAATTTCCCATGTGAATCACCACACCCTGAAGAACAGACGGGTTTCCATATGGAGCTGAATCAGGGTATCCCTAATGTATTATTGTTGAATATCCCATTCCATGCTATACCCAAGCAACAGCTATCTTTTCTTAACAGATCTATAAGTATCTTATTTCATTTTAATTATAAATCTGAACCATTAGATTAGCCTGATTCAGACATGGCTCCAAACAGAAGTTCTAAATAGTCTAAATAAAGCCTGAACTTGAGAGATAACAATGGGAGCTGAGAGGAAAGACCAGATGTGAATGAAATTGTACAGATAAAAAGGACCAGACTGGGCAATTGACTGGCTGCATAGAGGTGACAAAGATGGAAGGTTGTGAGTCTGAGTGACTTATAAATTGGTGCTATCAAGAGAAATAGAAAAATTAGGGAAAGAACAAGTTTAAGTATATAGATATCCTTGTTTATGACCAGTTTTGAGCCTCTCAAAAATGATCTCAATTATTTCAATAGTTTCATAAATTACAATAAAAGACCTATTTGAAAAATCTCAAGACAAAGTTTTGAGAAACTGTTACTTGTCCTTAAAGGCATAGAACCAAAGTTATAGATCCTGTCATTGTATGAGTTTTTTCTCCCTATGGAGTCAAGGACAATGTGTATGTTCTTGACTTTGATCAATGAAAATTCCTGAGGAGCTTGTAGAGAGAAGACAGAGAGGAAAAAAAAAACGAGGAGAAACTTTTTCCTTGTTAGAATTGCAAACTTATTTTTATAAGGAAATATTATAATGAGATTATTATAAGGATTGAATGTGGAGAGAGGCTACCTTTAGAGAAACTAAAGATACTATAATTTTCCTGTCAAATATGAAGAGAAATTTCTTACGAAACTACTGTAACCTTCATCTTGCCAACAGCATGAAAACAATTCTAGCAAAGAGTTATTTGTTATCCTGAGTGAACTAAATGAACAAAGTCATCTATTGTTGTCAAAAGGATTTGAA
The DNA here is from genome assembly GCF_902635505.1 of Sarcophilus harrisii. Taxonomy (NCBI): domain Eukaryota; kingdom Metazoa; phylum Chordata; class Mammalia; order Dasyuromorphia; family Dasyuridae; genus Sarcophilus; species Sarcophilus harrisii. Next base: position 246,727,019 of record NC_045426.1, read on the forward strand.
GTGATTGGCTGTAATTGTTACCACAACTAGAATATTATAAATGATTACTTATATCATTGCTTTACCATTTATTTCATTGTTAAATTTATATTCAATAGCTTTGATATTTATTTAAATAATTTTAAAATTAAAATTTTTTTTATTTAAGCCTTTAGGAAAAGAGGCTTCTCTAGTTTACTAAGTAAATAATATTTTATGACACAGAATGGGGTTGCTTAAGTTAAAATTATAATAATAAAAAGTTATTGTAATATTTTTCATAAGAAAATACATATACCCTTTAATTACCCTGAAGATGAAAAGATTAAGTAGAGGAATGAGTCAAAGAGCAAAATGAAAAATGACTTATGAGTGTGAATGACCCCAAATCTTATATTCTTTGCTAAAATAAGATATCAGGATTTAGAGCTGGATGGGGCTCTTAAAGATCATTTCATCCTATCATTACACATGTGAGGAAATTAAAGCGCAGAGAGGTGAAATGACCTAAGGTCATACAGAACAAGAATCTGTACTAGCTCTTACTCCACAAGTAGTACTAGTTTATCTTACCATTCTGAGTTTTTAAAATAGGTAACTGTGTCAGTCAGACAGTTAGTTGGTGACATTTTAGTGAAAACAATGTAACCATCTCTTGCCATTAGTCTTCAAATTGAAATGCTATTTACAATGAAACTTCCCCCCATGAATAGCTTCATTTATGTGCTTTCCCAATAGATGAGTAATCAATTTTGCTGAGAGTTTTTAATAACAAAAGAATGTCAATTCCAGTTAAACAAATTCATGGTATAAATTATTTATACTAGTTCACATTTTGACAATTTTTAAATTTTATTTTTATTTAGAACTAAATCGACACCAAATAAAGTGGGCATTTCCATATATATATATATATATATATATATATATATATATATATATAAAAGAAGACTGTATATCAAACCGCAAGTCTGTGTTGCACAAGAGTTCGCTTGTCTTTTAAATTGTGTAATAAATTTAGCCTGCAGCTTTCAAAGCTGTTCTGCACGTCTGTGATTCCTTTTAGCCTTCCTTGTTTTCTCTGCATTAAAAAAAATCTCTACAACTTTTTTTTCATTTTTAAGCATATACTTAAAAAAAAACAAGGCAAACAGAATAGTTACAATTTTCTACGCAATTTCCATTTTCTGCTTTTCATGCTCTTTATATACTTCTTTAATAAGGCCTTAGGATAATTAATTACTTCTTCCCAGAAGACTGGGTTCATTTCTCTTTAGGGCTTCATTAAATACTAAACATAAAAGAAAACATTTCCAGACACCATCATTTAATTTCCCTACAGGGAAAGAAACTAATGATATCTCTATAAGCCCACATACTACTTTCACAATTTGCAATATACCATTTAATGAGTTTGGAAGCTTGAAAGACAATTCCCTGAGAGTTCTTCAGGTTGCATATAGATACCACACAGACCAAATGGCTTGAGGCATTTGGGGACAACAATAGTTTCAGTCTTCCAAAACTTTTTCTGTTATTAAAATCATTTCTGCAAAAAGTCCATGATAACATATTATTTGTAAAAAGAAGGAAGGAAAGAAGGAATAGAAAGATGCACTTAAAGGCTAGAATTATAAAATTGTACAACTGTTGGATCTTGTTTTTCAAATAAAATATTTTCAAACAAGATAACATTTTCTTAATATGGCAGAATAGAAAACACTGCTTTGAAAGCTCCGACTTTATGACTCAAATTTCTTTACCTTAGAAATGCTTATTTTCTTAAAGCATGAGGTAGTATTGACATGAAAGAGTTTTTAAAAAAACTAGTTAGAATACTGTATAGTAATATTAGCTACAACTAATATTGCTTTTTTAAAAAAAATTTTGGAGGTAAGAAAGGAATGGAATTATATTTTTCTAAATTATTCTCTTTATTATCTTAATTAAAAAATTTTCGTTGTATGACCCATAAGCACAAAACAGGAGATACTGAAAATCAGAGAAACAGGTAAACTAGAAAACTAAAATGACATATGAAAATAAAATATGGTTCTTTGAAAAGCCAAACAAAATTAATTATGTATTTAATGTGTTTTTTAAAGATCAGAAACTTAAACCAAAACAATATAATCACAACAAAGTTGAAGGAAATAAAAAGAATGATCAGAATCTACAGTTGACAGTCATGTTACCAAAACAGAAAACAAAGAAATAGAACTAGCTGTAAAGAAAGTACCAAGAAAAAAAAATCTCTTAATGCTAAAGGATTTGTAAAATGTTACCAAAACAGAAAACAAAAAAATAGAACTAGCTGTAAAAAAAAGTACCAAAGAAAAACATCTCTTGATCCTAAAGGATTTGTAATAATTAGTATTAGTATGGCACAATTCTCAAAAATTGAGAAAGCATTCTTTTAGACTGTTTTATGAGACAAATTAGTTCTACTACTTAAACTAGGTAAGGATAAAACACAGCAAAAATATAAATCAATATCATTAGTGAATATAGGTTTTAAAATGTTAAACAAAATCCTATCTGACTAAAGTAATTCATGCATAAAATAATTCATTAAGACCAAGGATGAAATGCTGATTCAATATTAGAAAAAAATTAAACATAATTAGTCATATCAAACACAAAACACCCAAAAACCACATAATTATCTCAATAAATGCAAAAAAGCTTTGACATAGCAAATTATACATATATGTGCATACCTCTATCTTAAAACCAACATAAGTTCAGTTTCTTAAACATTGAAATAGTTGTATTTTTTGATGATTATTATGCTCATTATGACAAAGGTAATTTAAAAGAAATAAACTCACCAAAAATTGTGGAAAGGGAATTAGTTTCTGCCACCAAAAAATTCTTATAGTTTTTTCTTATTCATTGTATACAATGATTCATTCCTATGAACTGCTTTATATTTTAATTCTATTATGATCAGATATAGTTAGAGCTATGTTCAAGAATAAACACCATAGGAATGTAGATAGATGCTAGAATTTAAGGAAAACATTAGGAATATTGTCAATATTATTTACAAGATTTCTTGCCACAGGGCTCACACTGGTGTGATATCAATCAATCAACTGTTTTATTTTAGGGGTTTTTTTTGGTGAGAATTCTCAGAAAAGTAAGCATGAAGGCAGCTAGTATCTCAGAAATGTGTTCTGTCAATGACCACTTCCTGAAACTTGCATGAAAACTAGGTTTATTACAAGAGAAATGAACATGCATATAGAACCCAGAGTTCATAATTTATACAGAAGTTTGCATAGTTATGACAATAAGACAAAGGAAAGTAGAGGAAACAGAAAATTCTTCTTTAAGGAGTATGGCATGGGACGGGAATGGCTCAGGGAAGATGAGAAAAGGACTAAAACTCACTCAAACGGGAGAAGCAAGGCAATGTCAAAAGCCACATTCTTTTCCCTTAGGAACTGCTAGAACATGAAGATATGATGGATCGTCTCCTTATTTGCAAGGGTCCAGTTGTATAAGCCTAGTGTAAACTGTCTGGAACTTGTTTTAACTCCCATGGATAAAGAGGGGAGTCCAGTCTGGGATGCAAACAAAACATTGCATGCTCTGAGTCCAGTGTTTCTGGAAAATATAGCAACTCAAACAAACAAGTTCAGGAGACATTCCTTGACAGTTTCATTATTAGTAACAGAAATCTGTAATTCAAAGCTCATTAAAATAGTTCTATTTTATTCTATATAAAGTTCTGAGTTCTATTAAAGACTGTTAAGGAATCCCCTGAACTTGTCTATTTATTTAGAACATGGAGAGCATGACACATTCCCTGAATGTGTCAAGAATGAAGTGCTCCATCCCCCTTTAGCTGATAAAATTTGTTTGCATCCCAAAATGTGTGTCCTTGAGAATCAAAAGAGGTGCCAGAAATCTGTGCCAGGCTGGAAAATTTGCTTGTACAGCTGGGATTCTGTAGATATACAAACCATCATATCTTCATAAGCTACCAGTTCCCCAAGGGAAAAGAATACAGCTTTTGTCATTGCCTTGCTGTTTGCATTTTTTAAAATTTAAAAATGTAATTTTAAAATTTGCATCATCATGATAATAAAATGTTTCAATAAAGTGTTAAGTCCCAAATAACCTGTAAATCCATACTACTGGTTTTAAAATTTTAATACAAATAGTAAGCAAAGTAGATTACGCTATGTACAACCTGGTAATGACCACTTCCAATAAACTTGTAATATCAATAGTAGGCATACTTTTAGTTCTTCCATCTAGTTAAATTATACATGTAATTTTTGAGGCAGCCATGCTGTTGCTATAGATAGAATGCTAGGTTTCATGTCAAGAAGACCCAAGTTCAAACTTGACCCCAGATACTTACTAGCCATGTGACTGGGAAAAATCACCTAACCTCTGCTAGGTTTTCCCAACTGTTAAAAATTGGGAAAATATGGCACCTACCTACAGGATTGCTGTGAGCATCAAATGAAATAATTGTAAAGAGCCTAGCAATAGTAAATGCTAATTGCCTTCCATTTAAAAAAAAAAAAAAAGAAGAGGAATTCTGGATATGAATTAATGGCAAAGGCAGGCAATAACATTGGAACTTTAAAAGCTAGCTTTGGGAACTTCTAAAAACTACAATTATTTCCCCACTTTAATTTTCTTCCATCTAAAAAGCAATATATTCACACTGATGCAAACATCATTCTTTCCCTCCAAAATCTTACTTTTATAAAAACTAAGTATGGGTTATAAATTGATTAAGTTTTAAACTACATTTTTTCCCCTAAAAGGATCTCATTTCAATGAACTCTTCTATTTATGGGGAATTCAGCCTGTATATACATAAACAACAAAAGGAAAAAACTGAAAAATTATAACTAATACTTTTATAATGCTCCAAGGTTTGCAAAGCACATTACATACATTTATTTATGACAACCCCATGAAGGAGGTACTATAAGTTTTATTATCCTCATTTTTCAAATAAAGAAAGTGATTTGCTTAAAATCACATATCTAGGGTCAGAAATGACATTTGAACCACTGGTCCCAAGACCAGTACTGTTTCCACATTGTCTTTCCAATGAGAAGACAGTAGCATAAACAAGCAGAAGTGTAACTACAGGGAAGAAATGATACTGGACAATATTAGATGCCTACATTACTAACAAAGATATTCAAAGCTTTCCTAGTTTATTCTGAATCATGGCTATTTGCATAATTCAGGTATTAACATAAGACATTTTATCAAGGGCTGATATCCCACCATCTTCCCATTGGCTAGAAATCCAAACTTATTTTCTTACCCTGGTTTATATATAAAATCCCTTGAAACATACTCTAGAGTTCTGTTAATTGTTACTACATTAAACACCACAGAAGGGGGCAGGGGCTGCGGAAGAGGTGTGTGTGAAAGAAACTGCAGTTATTCCAGAAAACTAAAGTCTCAAATTTCATATATAAGATACAATATTCCATAGATGATTCTAAGAGTTCGTCTACTTTCAGATTCAGAGACTAAGGTGTCTATAAAGACCCAGAAGCCTCTACTAAATTAACACAATTACTATTAATGTAATTACTTTTCCTGTTTGAATTGAAAACCATTTAAATCAAAGCATGGGCTGTTTTTATCTCAGTTCTGGCTGGTAGACTTCTAGTGGCCCAATGTAACTCTAGTTTAAATGTCACAATATTCTTAGTTCTATCTCCAGCTTTAACAAGTGACACAGTATACAATCAAGGCAAGTCTTTAACTTACCTGTGTTGTAAATTACTATCTTCCTTCACATTTATGATATTGTAAAGATATTAATAACAAAGTTTATTAAGCCTTTTTTGTTCTTTTGGGAAAAGTTGTACAGTCAACTTGAAAGGGAAAGGTTAAGAATTGCTAGGTTAGCAAAAAATAAATTTCAGGATTTATTTAATGAGTCATTTGTAACTGTCATATTAGCTATCTGTATAGTTTGTGATTAAAGTTTTTCTGTCTTTAAATACTGCATTTTAATTTTAGCATATTTCAGTTTAAACTATTAATAAGCAAACTACCTTCACAGCTCATACAATACCTTTAATTTAATCAAAGTCTCTTTGTTCTGAATTAATAAAAGGTAATTTTTACTGTATATGGATATAAAGTGTGGGTAAATTCCCATACATGCCAAAACACTAATATCATAGGATCATAGTTGGAAGAATTTCAGAGATCATCCCAACACCTTCTTCTACAGCAGAGAAAACCCAGGCTAAGAAATAAAATACACCAAATTAACTATGAAACCTTCCTAAACCAGGTATTCCTATACTAGGTTAAGAAATAAAATAAACCAAAATAACTACAAGAACTTCCTATAGCATCTTTCAAAAGTTTAAAAACTGGCAAGGTAGTGTACTACTCTGCTTTCCTACCAATACGCTCCTAAGAATGAAATCTATAATCTGTCACTCAAATTTAGTGAGAACTACCACTAGAAATCAAGAGAACTAAACTGGAATTTAGACCTCTCAGTGTTAAATGTTAGATGAATCACTGATAGACAATGTGCTTTTAGTTTTTCCATCTGTAAAATTAAGATACAGTCCCATCATTGTTCTAAGGAAAAAGTCTAACAGAAAAGTGAAACAATAAAGATGAGTAGGGCTCCTAAATGCATAGTGTTCCTACTACAAAGTGAGGAAGATATTTTGCTATCCAAGAGCAGGCCACGAAAAGGAGAAATTCTATTCCTATTCAATTGAAGGGATGCAGGTTTCTGGCAATTGCTGGACACTCTCCAACATACCCCACAAAGATAGGGTGGAACTAGGAGAGCAGAGGGTGGAGCCACTTACGAGATATAGGCTGGGTAGCCAAATCCTATCAGGTTGCAGAGCAGAGAGGCTCCATAGCCAAACACGAGGTACAAAGCCACCAAGCCGATGATACCTGAAAACGAGAAACAAATGAAAAGATGTCATAAATAAGGATTACCTGGGGGTCCCTCTTCCATCTTGTACCAGCATTCATAAGAAGCCAAATGTTGAGTTCTGGGAATTTTCCTCAAGGTGTATAGGAGAAAGAAAAGTAAACAGAGTATGCGATTGGACTAGAACCTCAACTCAGTGAGATTTAAGAGGTGGAGTCTAAAGAGGCTAACCAGTGCACCCCAGCCCCCATCTCAGGTTGGGAAGGAAAAGAAGGGAATAGAAAAGCCGCGGGGGTTGGGGGAGCGCCAAACCTGCAAACATAAAGCGATACATAACAACCAAGGCAGAGAAAGAGTCTGACACGTCAGCACCCCAGCACTTTCCAATTTCCTCCGGGAGGAAAAAAAGCCCTCAAATTTAGCCCTTCCCCCAGAGAAGCTCTTCCTACTACACCCTTTTTTTCCCTCAGTCACGCATTCCCCAAGTCGGAAACCTGAGAGTCGAGCACATCGCTGTGGATTTCCCCAAGCGTGTGGACTCCACCAGGCCCTGGTGGGCAGTGACTCACCCTCTCTCAGCTCCCCAGAACTACATGCAACCCAGGCCCAAATAGGAAGGCCGGAAGGGCGCGGGCCGGGTTGTAGTAACCCCAGAGCAAGGGCTCTTTCCTTCTCTACTAGAAGCTATTTCTCAACGTCAGCAGTCACTAGCAAGCCCCCGGATAGCAATACCACCACCATTCCCCTCCCGCTGCCCCTGCCCAGCTCCGGGCCAAGCACAGTCCATGCTTGCCCCAGTCCCTCCTACCCTATTTCCAAATTGCACAATGGCTCACCTCAGCAGCAGGTGCTGAGTTGGCCAAGGAAAGGTCTTTGAATTTGTATTATAAATTGCTTATAAACATAAGGGCGATCAAGAGAAGTAAGAGCCCTGAGTAAAGAAGGACCCACCAAGTGCTATGTAGGATCTGTTCACCCCAGTCTTGCCCTCGATCTTAGCCAGAAGGTCGGTCATGCAATTCTTCTGATGCAGAAACTGGTCGAACCTCTCCCTCATTTTAGCCGACATGGTGCAGACTCCACTGGGCTCAGGCTCTTTCGAGCTCCTCAGACTCCAATGCCTTCCTTTTCTTCCTTGGGGTCTGCCGCAGCTTCTGGCGCTGAGGCCCCAAGAATCAGGCGGCTCCTTGCAAACTAGCTAAGCAGACAGGAGTGGTGGCGAGGGGGTGGCGGGTGGCAGCTGCAAAAGCAGAAAGCAGCTCAAGCAGCGTCACCAGAGAGGAAGCGCCAGCTCTCCTCCCCCAACCTCTCAGCAATACACACCTCCCTCTTCTTTCTCTTCTCCCTCCCCTCTTTCTCCCCACCCTTATTGCTGCAAACACCACACCCAGTCTGGATGCCCGCACAGCAGCTGTCTTTTCTTAAAGATGGGGCTCCAGCCTAGCGGCCGAGCCACCGTAAGTATTTTCTCTTGAAAGAGCAAATAAGACATACGACCAGCTCTTTCCTGGGGGTAGGAGTTTCTATGACCACCGGGGAACACAGGCTAGTGGGCATCTTTGGAACGTTGTAGCTGGTCCTGGTGAACTAGACCCTTTAAAACCTTGTTTATTGAGGCACCGGGGTATTGATAGAAAGTCTGAGAAAACAAGTTTAAAGAACCTCTTCTCACTGGGCTGGGAGAGAAAGGACAAAATAGGACCTGACAGTGTACGTTTGATGGGTGCTGGTTTGGGGCTGAGAGTTTCCTTCTTGTATTAAGGTAATACAAAGTAATACAAAATACTATATTAAAGAGAGAAGGAGGAGAGTTCTAGCATGCTTTACAATTTCTCTAGGAAATGTATCATTTCCAGACTAAAACTTAAGAGTAGTTAAAGTATCTCATGCTTCCTTGTGTCTGTAACCCGTAAGATATTGCTTTGAATATAGAGGGATGAATAAACTTGAGTTTAATTGGCTGGAATAAGTAATGGCTTATGCTCTAAAGGCCTAATAATAGGCCTTTAGAGCAAATTCAAAACCAACCAAACCAAATTCTGAACACTTTAATATACAGATTTGTCAAAAGCAATGGTATTGAGAGTTCTGCTTTTCAACCAAGTGAGGTCACTCTGAGAGCACTTAAAAAACCTATCTTAGTCACAACATACAGTATAGCATATTTATATGATATGCACATAAACATTAAAAGACTAGAAGAGCACTGGGAGAATAGTCAATATAACCTGTCCCCTTCTCTGAATTTTATAAATGAAGAAATCAAGATCCAGAGAGACAAAAACTTGTCCAAAGTTCAACAGCTGAATCTAAAATTCCAGTCTTCTGACTGGGGGGAGAGAATTCTTTCTTCCATACTGCTAAAATCTGCTGTTTTTATATAAGTCAAATAGGATCAGCCAATATTATATAATGACAGTTTAAAAGGACAGAATTTACCTTTTGATGTGACTGGATATGCGTGGGTATCCCATATGGTACTTGGAGCACTGCAATAGTTCAAAAATATCTATCCACAACAGATATTTCCTTATTAATCATGATAACTTGAAAAGGTCCTCCAAACTAATAAACAAAACCAGCAGTGTCTAATACCATCCTTCCTTGGATCACTAATATTGTCCATGGGTTTGATTTCCTTATTTCAATTGGAATGAAATGATTGAATTCCATGTCAATTACTTTATTACAGGCTGAATGTACTTATCCTGTTCAAGAATGTGTACCTCAGTAAAAACAGATGGTTCTGTTGGGTTAAGTATCATAAATACCAATACTGCTTTCTTTGCAATGGCCACAGTTCATTGAATTGAATTGAATATATACCAAACTATGAGAATAATAGCAAAAGTCCCTTTGACACGGAATATTCCATGGCACTGAAGCCATTTCTTGATTCCAATAGACTACACAGAGATCTACTTGAAAACTTTCCAATATTCTCTTTAAAGGCTGTATTGGGATATATAAGTAAGATTTGCCCCCTCCAATGTTCCATTGGGCTCAATGTAAACAAAGTTTTTGAGTTCTGTATCTTCCTTTCCTCTAGAGCTAAGCCAGGATTCTACAAGAATCTGTTTCCAGAATAAACTGAAGTCATTCCAGAGAGAAGCAGAGAATCTACTGTGATTCAGGGCATTTATATAACTTCACATATTTCTCCCATTGTCATCAATGCATCGGATTCTTTAAAGTTTCATTGTTTCTTTTCCCAAGAAAGAGTTCTTTTTGAGTAAGTGTTCTATACAAAGGACATTCTTCCTACCTATTATTAGAAGAAGAAAAATCTTAATTGGACCAAAATATTTAAAACTAGAAGTCTATATCAAATGTAATGTATTGAATTGAAAGGAAAAAAATGAGTCTTGATGAAATACAGTCTTATTTATTGAATGGCTTATCTCATTCCAGGTTCCTCTTATATCCACAATAGATATTCATTAATCAGAACAAATTATAAACAAAAAATCAAAAGAAAATAAGAGATCACATATAACATGTAGTATTAGTCTTGTCTCTTAGGTTGATGTTCCTTATTTCAATTAGAATGAAACCATTAAATTCCATATAGATTGCTTTATCCTTATCTAAATGTGCTAATCTTTTGAGAGAAAAATCTACAGTAAAGAAAAAGTTAGGCACAAAATTCCAAGCATGATCAATTTATTAGCAAGGCTGGCATTTGTCAATAAATGGGATCGATGCTTCTTTTGATAGCCAATGATGCTCCTGACAGCTAAAGCAGCTTTTTTTTTTTTTGTACAATGAAAAAATAACAGGTTATGTGAGGTGCCAAAAAAAGAGTTCTGTGATAAAATTAAATTAATACTAATACTCCTATATAGCAGAGGTAAAAGGTGGGCTTACAGAAGTAAAGTACAACCTTCATTTGGTCTGATTCACAAGAGAAGATCTCCAGAACTCATTGCAATGGTGAAAACATAGGAGTTGATTAACATCCTCTGAACAATACTGTTTTGAGCACTCCCACTTCACCAGAGCAGTCCTTCATGCTAGACTTAACAGACAGAATTAACTAATCATCCCTCCTCCCTTCTAGGCTGTGATAGAGTCTAAGTTGTAGTCCAGTAAAATGGGGAAATTAAATTCTTATAAACTCGAATATTAAGGCCTATATAATTAAGTCTAACTGTAATACATGAGTACACATTCCAGTGAGTAAATATGATTCTCAATTAAAAAATGATATAAAATAAGAAGCTATATAAAATTTCAATTTCACAAATCTTTTTAAAAAATATGTTACTAAGTAAAGCAGATAGCTTATCTTTCACTCTATAAAGGATTATGAACACCCATTTTAATATCTCTTAGTTTTCCATGTAATGACTATAGTTAATTGAGATGAATTGACTTTCTTTTTTTTATTAAATTTTTTTATTTTCTTTTTGTATAACGTTCTCTTGGTTCTGCTCACTTCATTCAGCATCACTTCATGTAAGTCTTTCCAGGCCTTTTTGAAATCAGCCTGCTCATCATTTCTTATAGGACAATAATATTTCATTAATTCATATACCATAACTTATTCAGCCATTCTGCAACTGAGGAACATTCCCTCAATTTCTAATTACTTGACACCAAAAATTTTCCAGAAAAAAATTTTTTTCTGCCAAATAAGGGAAAGGGAAAAGTGTTAGCTGAAACAAAAACAAAAAAATGCGGATAACTGGTCCACTCTAGATTATTATAATGTAAGCCTAGATCACAGGAATTTTCACCTCATAGACAGTGTTGGGGTCAGACATCTGAATAGGGAAAGATTGAATGATCCTTTGCTGTTGAGTGATGTCAGACCCTCTTGTGCAGACCAGACCCAGCAAGAGATGGTGAGAGGAAACTAGCACCTGCCTAATGAGTGGGTAACAGTGGGGCAGAGACAGTGCTGACCATGGGTACTTAGAGGACAGCTTAATTCCTAGTTTCAGTTTCAGGTCAGAAGGGAGAGCTGAAGGTTACAGCTCCTGAAGAGTCCAAGAGTGTTTTCACACACTGTCTGGGGGCCCCAGCTGCAGCTTTGAGGTGGAGAGCAGTGTTGAGGTTGGGCCCCGTAAAAGTTCAAAAGATAACAATAAGAAGGACCTGAGGCCCGGGGTATCATTCTCCACACCTTGGGACTACAGCTGATTATAATAGTAAACTGCTAAAATAAAAATGAATAAATAAGGAGGAAGAACTAACAATAGTAACTATGTGGATAGAGAAGATCTGGGTTTATATTCATAGGAAGTTGCTGAAATAAAAAAAATTGTTTTTAAAACTTTGAGTTTCAAATTCTCCCCCATCTTCCCTTCTCACTCCTTCCCCATAAGGAAGGCAGTAATTCCATATAGATTATATATGCTTAGTAATGCTAAACATTTGCATATAGTCATGTTGTAAAAGAAAATATAGACCAAAAAAAAGCTTGAGAAAAATAAAGTAAAAAGAAGTATGCTTCAATTTATATTCAGATACCATCAGTTCTTTCTCTGGGAATGATAGAATTTTTCATTGTAAGCCCTTCAGAGTTGTCTTGGATCACTTTATTGTTCAGAATAACTAAATCATTAATACTCATCATCTTACAATATTGTTCTTATTTTGGATACATTATACTTCATTTTGTATCAGCTCATGTCTTCCCATGTTTTTCTGAGACCATACTACTCATCATTTCTTAAAGCAAAATAGTATTCCATCACAATCACATACCACAATTTGTTCAGTCCTTCCCCAATTGATGGACATCTCAATTTCTAATTTTTTGCCACAAGAAAAGAACTGCTATAAATATTTTTTGTACATATAGGTCCCTTTCCTTTTTGTCTTTTATCTTTTTGGATATAGGCTTACTAGTGGTATTGCTGGGTGAAATGATATGCATATCCTTTGGGCATAATTCCAAATTTCTATACAGAATAATTGAATCAATTTACAAGATCAACAACAGTACAGTGATGTCTCATTTTTCTCACATTCCCTTCAACAATTGTCATTTTCCTTTTCTGTCCTATTAACCAATCTACTGGGTATGAGGTAGTATCTCAGAAGAGATCCAGAATCTAAATTTAGGAGACATATTCTTGAAAACTAGATAGAATCAGGCAAGGTGAGGTCAATGATGTTATAAGACTCCAAGAAATAATAAAACAAAATGAAAAAAATTAGAAGAGAATGTGAATCATCTCATTAGTAAAATGGAAAACAGATCAAGAAGAGGCAATAAGAATTATTGAGCTAATTGAAAGTTATGATAAAAAATTGATACAATATTACAAGAAACAAATAAAATTGCCTGAAGTTCCAGTACAAGAGGATAAAGTAGAAACAGAAAAAAGCCACTGATAACAATTTGAAAGAGATCCCAGGATGAAAATCTACAAAGAAAGGTTGGGGCTGAGCTGAGTATGGTAAGTTGATTCTAAAAAACAAAATGAGGTAGGACAAGGTAGAAAGGAACAATTATCTCATACAAATGAGGCTTGAGAGGAAGAACTGGTACATAGGAAACAGGGCGGGAGGGATGGGGATCAAGGACTGGTAGTATTGGAACCTTACCTCTTCATATTTAGGCCAAAGAAGAAACAACATATATATCTAGAAGGGTATGAAAATCTTATAAATTTATAAAGAAGTAAGGGGGTGAGAGGTCATGATAAGGGTTGGGGTAACTTTTAGAAGGGTATATAGATTAAGATTTAGAAGTGTGGGGGAGGGAGAAAAAAGGGAGAGATTCTTTAATAAAGTATAGATTAAGCAGTAGTGATTAGAAGTGAACTAAAAGAAGGATAGGCTAAAAAGAGAGTATGAAAAGGAAAATAACGAGGAAAAGTAGGGTGGAGAGAAATATAGAATAATAATTAAAACTTTGAATATGAATGGGATGAATTTATTCATAAAATGGAAATATATAGCAGAATGGATTAAAAATCAGAATCTGACAATACATTGCTAACAAGAAACACATTTGAAAATGAGAGGTACAGAATTAAAATAGAGTTGTAGTAGAATTTATTATGTTTCAGCCGATGCAAAAAAAAAAAAAAAATTGGAGAGCAATCCTGATCTCAGACAAAATTAAAGCTGAAATAGATTTTAAAAGATACAAAGGAAAACTACATTTTTATAAAAGACATTATAGATAATGAATCAATATCAATAGTATAGTTTCTAAATTTTTAAAAGAAAATTTTGGAGGAAAATGTGTATCTCTAAATGCTTACACCAGTAAAACAGAGAAAAGACAGACTAATGAATTAGTTAATTTTAAATTTTAAAATTTTAAAACTAGAAAAAGAGCAAATTTAAAATCTCCAGTTAAACACTAAATTAGAAATTCAAAAAAATTAAAGACAAAATTAATAAAATTGAGTGAAAAAACTATTTAATTAATAAAACTAGGAGTTGGTATTATGAAAAAGAACAATTAAACAAATCTTTGGTTAATATGATTTTTAAAAAGAGAACAATCACTAGTATTAAAAATGAAAAGGGAGAATATACTATTAATGAAGGTGAAATCAAAGCAATTATAAGGAGTTATTTTGCCCAACTATATGCCAATAAATTTAACACCTTAATTGAATTGGGAAAATATTTACAAAAATATATACTGCCTAGATTAGCAGAAGAAAAAATATAATATCTAAACAGACATATTTTAGAAAAGTAAATTAGTCAGGCCATAAATGACCTTCCTAAGAAAAAATACCAGAACCAGATGAAAGTACATGTGAATTCTATCAAACATTTAACCACTAACTAATTCTAATATTAAATAAATTATTTGGAATAAAAGGCAAAGAAAGGGTCCTGCCTAACTCTATTTATGAGACAAATATGATACTGATACCTAAACTAAAAAAATAAAAACAGAGAAAGAAAATAATAGACCAATTTCATTAATGTGGATAGATGCAAAAATCCTAAATAAAATGCTAGCTAAAATTATAACACTATATTACAAAGAATATACATTATGACCAAACAGGGTAACATAAGGAAAACTATTAACATAATTGTTTATATCTACAATAAAAGTAAACAATCATATGATTATATCAATAGATAAAAGAAAAATAATTTGATAAAGTATAGCACCAATTTCTATTTTAAAATACTTGACAATTTATGTATAAATGATCTTTTCCTTAAAAAGCATTTACTAAAACCATCAGCAACATTATTTGTAATGGGGATAAATTAGAAGCCTTCCCAGGAAGATCAGGTGTGAAACAAGGATGCTCACTTCCCACCAATGTTATCAGTATTCTATCAGAAATCTTATCAATTGCAAAAAGAGAAAAAAAAAAAAAGAATTCGAAGGAATCAGAATAGGGAATGAAGTAATAAAATGGTGTCTTTTTGCAGATGATATGACATACTTAGAAAATTCTAATGACTCAAATAAAAATTTAATTGAAATAATAATTTCAGCAAAGTATGATAAAAGGGAACCCACATGAAATATCAGCATTTGTATTTATCATCAATAGAAGGATATCTCCCTTTAGGAAGAGATAGCTAGAGATACACCATTTGAAATAATTCTAAAGAGTGTTTGGGAGTATACTTGCCACAACAAAGCCAGAAACTATATGAACAAAATCATTAAAAAACAACTCTCCCTCCTCCCAAAGACAGCTTTTATATAAACAAAATCAAATTTAAATAAAAAGGAGAAATAAGGTCTAATATAATAAAAGCAAAAATTTTACAAAAATTAATCTCTATATTTAATTCCATCCCAATTAAATTAAATAAAATTATTTTACTGATCTATAAAAATAATAAAATTAATTTGGAAGATTAAAAGGCCAAGAATATCAAAGGAACCAACAGGAAAAAATGTAAAGAAAGGAGGGTTAGCATCTCAGATCTACATTATATGGCAGTAATTATCAAAAATATCTGATATTGATTAAATAATAATATGGTAGGGCAGCAAAACAAAATAGATTTACAATATGCAGCAGCAATGAATATGGTACCTAGTCATTATCAAGCGCAAAGTGTCAAGTGTAAGATGTTAAGTTTTTGAGACAATTCATTATTGGGTAAAAGTTGTTTGGAAAACTGGAAAGCAATTTGGCAGAAATTGGGCATAGAGCAATATCTTTTACTATTTACCCATGTAAAGTTAAAATGGATACATGACCTAGTTATAAAGGAAGATATTATAAGAAAATTTGAACAACATGGAACATATTATCCATCCAACTTATAGGTAGGTGAACAATCTATAAATAAAAAAGAGATAGCATTGTAAGATGTAAAATGAATAATTTTGATTATATGAAATTAAAAAAGTTTTATGCAAATAAAACCAATGCAACCAAGTTTAGAAGCAAAGTAGAAAACTAGGAAAATATTTATAGATAGTTCCTCAGATAAGGGTTTTATATCTCTTTTTAAAATATACATAATACTCCAGCTTTTGGTATAAGAACTCACTATTTGATAAAAACTTCTGGGAAAATTGGAAACTAGTAGGTCAGAAATTAGGCATTGACCCACACCTAACATCATATATCTATATATAGTCAAAATGGGTTCATGATTTAGACATAAAGAGTGATATTATAAACAAATAAGGATAGTTTATCTCTCAGATCTGTGGAGAAGGAAGGAATTTGTGAAGAATTAGAGTTCATTATTGAACACAAAATAGATAATTTTGTTTATATTAAGTTAAGTTTTTGTTCAAACAAAATTAATGCAGACAAGATTAGAGGGGAAGCAATAAACTGGGGAAACAATTTTACATTCAAGGATTCTGATAAAGGCGTCATTTTAAAAATATATAGAGAATTGACTCAAATTTATAAGAATTCAAGCCATTCTCCAATTGACAAATGGTCAAAGGTTATGAACGATTTTCAGATGAAGAAATTGAAACCATTTCTAGTCATATGAAAAGGTGTGCCAAATCACTATTGATCAGAGAAATGCAAATTAAGACAACTCTGAGATACCACTACACACCTCTCAGATTGGCTAAGATGACAGGAAAAATAATGACAAATGTTGGAGGGGATGTGGGAAAACTGGGACAGTGATACATTGTTGGTGGAATTGTGAATACATCCAACCATTCTGGAGAGCAATTTGGAACTATACTCAAAAAGTTATCAAACTGTGCATTCCCTTTGACCCAGTAGGGTTTCTACTGGGATTCTAGCTCAAAGAGATCTTAAAGGAGGGAAAGGGATCCACATGTGCAAAAATGTTTGTGGCAGCCCTCTTTGTAGTGGCAGGAAACTGGAAACTGAATGGATGCCCATCAATTGGAGAATGGCTGAATAAGTTATGGTTTATGGGGCAGCTAGGTGGTGGAGTGGATAGAGCAACAGCCCTGAAGTCAGGAGGACCTGAGTTCAAATCTGATCTCAGACACTTATTGCTTCCTAGCTGTATGACCCTAGTCAAGTCTCTTAACCCCAACTAGCTCAACAACAACAACAACAAAAAAGTTATGGTATATGAATGTTATGGAATATTAATTGTTCTATAAGTAACAATCAGCAGGATAATTTCAGAGAGACCTGGAGAGATTTACATGAACTGATGCTAAGTGAAATGAACAATTTATGGGGGATAATTAGAAGCCTTCCCAGGAAGATCAGGTGTGAAACAAGGATGCTCTTTTTGTTGTGGTTTGCTTGAATTTTTATTTTTATTTTCTTTCTAATTTTTTCCTTTTTTGATCTGATGCAGCAAGATAATTATATAAACATGTACGCCTATATTGGATTTAATACACACACACACATATATATTTACCATGTTTAACATATATTGGATTACTTACCACTTAGGGGAAGGATGACGGGGGAAGGGGGAAAAATTGAAACGCAAGATTTTTCAAGGATAATGTTGAAAAATCATCCTTGCATGTTTTGAAAATAAAAAAACAAAAAAAAAACTCTTCAATCTTAAGTGTTTATTTGTATTTCAGTGAAAATAATAGCACTAACAAGATGAAAATTTCTAGCAAGCTACTAAATAAGAGGACTGATATGTGGATATTTCATTAGTAAAATATTGATAATGTATTTAATAATCATCCTCATACTTCCATTTCACATGTGAAATGCTTAGTGGCTATGTAATATCATAAATGATTGAACTTTGTCAAGATCTTCTAGGTATTTTTTCTGATTATATTTCTCTAAAGCTGAAACCACCTGTGGGGTTATAGATTTCTCAAAGCTTTCAGCAATTTGTTAAAACTCAGGAGTGGTATTTAGTCTTGCAATTTTTAAAAAAGCATATTGGTTTTCATTTGGGCTTCTCCTGAAATCAAACTTTGCTCTTGCTTTGTCAAGATGCTTAAATGAGGACAAAAGTAAATTCTTTTTATTTTCTAAAGAGTCCTGACTGGTATCTTTTGGGTGTTTCTCACCTGTGCACTGGTGATATTTAGTGCCCTCTGGGGGATGTTTATTTTCTTTATCTCTTTCATTCTCACCTCTCTTTCTAATACTTTTCCTTTTTACTCATTCTTGTCTTTTACTTCATCCAAGCTAATTTATTCATCAATAGCATCTTTTAAAAAAATATCATCTGCATTTGAGGGTAGTTTTATGGTTTTATGTGAAGTATTAAAGGAAAAAATTGTCATGGATGATACATCTTTGTAACTGCTTTAGTGTCTTCTTTTAGATCCTGAAGAAGTTCTAATTTCCTTTTGCTTACTTGCTTTACAATTTGCTTTTTTTTTTTTTTTTTTTGTTTCTAATCCAGATTCATCTGTGCTTTTATTTCTTCTAACTAGGCTTAAAATAATACTTTTCAATTTTGTTTCTCATTGATTTGAGAATATTCTTTCTAGGCTTATATGGCTCAGTTTTGCCTTTATTTCTGATGAAATTGAGTCTATGATTTGTTTTTCTGATTCCTTGAGATTCAGTGTTTTCACATACTAGTTTATCATCTCTTCCATCTACAGATTCTGCAGAAAAATCTTTCTATTTTAATGAAACAGGAGATAGAAGCATACTTTCCTCAGAAGGAAGACTTTCTTTTTTCTTATTTTTTTTTTTTTGATTCAGCAACTTCTTAAATAATTAAAAATAGATATGAAGTCCCTGCTTTCATTTCTGCTAGTGGCAAGCTCTTCTAAACATTAACAGGCAACTCAAAAATATTGTGTGCTTGGCTTCAGGCATGGATGGGGAGAAATGAGGAGACTGTTTTGTTCTACATTTGGACCTGGGAATAGAGTCATCCTAGTTGGAAGTTACAGGTGTAAGCAGTGGAAAAGGAAGCAGGCAAGCCTCAGATGGGAAAGGTTTATTTTCTCATTTTTAAATGAGAATTTTGATGACTGAAAGAAACTTGCTAGGAGAATCATGCTTTATAAATGGGATTCATTGCCATCAGAATCCTTACAGTCAAGAAATTCTTTTGTCTCTCTTTTCATGTGAAGAATGTCTAAATAGATTTTTCTTCTAGTTTTTTCAAATTTTTATATTCTTTCTTCATTCTATTAAGCTAGCATCAAGTTTGTTCCTGAAGTTTTTCCAGACATCAAGAAGATGATGAATGAGTAGCATTCAAGTCTGATGATAGTTGGATAGTCTATTAATTGTATTGTAATAATATTTGTTAGATAGTCTGTTTTTCTACAGGTAGGGAAATATGTATAAACATAAAAGCTGAATCAACTTCTGAAGTGATTTTAACATGTCAAAAGCCATTATCAAAGTTTCCATTGGAAAACATAAACTCTACTTCAAACTTACAGACAACTAGGTTTCTAATTTTCATAAAGAATTCCTTTGTGAAGCATCCTTTTAAAATTATTTGCTAAAGATATAAACTAAAACTTTCCAAATAGTATAGCGTATGCTTCCAAATCATTAAATTCAGTTACTTCCAAATAAATCATATTCCTTCCATCAACTTGGAACTTGTGCAGAGAAGAATTAACTTCTCCAAACTTAATTTCAGGTTTCTTCTCATTGTTTTTGAAATTCATGGAATGAGCTTTTAATCCATTTCATGACCTTATTTACAGTGATGTGAAAATAAATAAATTTGTATGCTATAAATTGATCCTGGGTGAAAAAAAAATGCCTACCTTTTAATATATAAACAGCTAGATAAGCAATTACATTTCAAAGGGAACCCAAAAGGATGTCATGTACTGCATCCAATTCTTTACTCTCACTTTCTTTAAAAGTTTTTTCAGCATGTTCCACAGCTTTCAACTTGTCCTCTCCTTGCTCTCAACCCTAGATGAATCAATACTCAACTAGGTTGTTTGCTGAAAGGACAACACCTTAGAGATGGTATCAAAGTTTCTTGGTTCGTCATTGTTGTCAGTCCTAGTGTTGTTCTTGTGAAGAAAAGGAGCTTGGAACAGTGAGTGGAACTTGTTTTGCTGAGATTCACTGAGCCCTAAAATCTTCTTTTCCATTTGGCTTAACTCTATCATGTCTTCTTAACTCCTATCACTATGCTTGCTCCCTCAACTCACTGGTGGGCTGGGCCACCTTGTAATTAAAAATATAATTTTACCTAATCTATTATAATATGAGTCATTCTCAATTAGGCCATAGGATGTGACTAGGCAGTTTTCCAATAAAGAAATCAAAACAGTTTATAGCCACATAAAGAAATGCTCATTTAAAAAAAATGCTTTAATCATTATTAATTAGAGAAATACAAATTAAAACATTAAGATATCATTTTATACCTATCAGAGTGGCTAACATAATAGAAGGGGAAAGTAACAAATGTTGGAGGAGAATATGGAAAAACTGGGAACTTAATTTGTTATTGGTGGATCTGTGAGCTGATTCAGCCATATTGGAGAGCAATCTGGAATTATGCCGAAAGAGCCATTAAACTGCCTATACTCTTTGAAACAGCAAAACCACTTGGGTCTGTTTCCCAATATGATAAGGGAAAAAGGAAAAGAGACTACATGTTCTAAAATATTTATAGCAGCTATCTTTGTGGTGACAAAGACCTGGAAATTGCAGAATTGCCTGTCAGTTGGGGATTGGCTAAACAAATTGTGGTATATATGTTTATGATGGAATATTACTCAGCTATAAAGAATGATAAGGTATGTGTTTCAGAAAAAATGGGAAAATATGCAAATATAATAAAGAGCAAAATAACCAGAACCAAAAGAACATAGTATGCAACAACATCAACATTGTTTTAAGGAAAACTTTGAGGGACTGAGTTATTCTAATTTTTATGACTATTCAAATTAACTGCAAAGATTCTATGAAGAAATGGTGTTTGCATCCCGAGAAAGAATTGACATGTGCATATGTGTATGTATATATGTATATAGATATATCTCTATATATACATAGATATATGCAAATAATGGTGGAAAAGAAATGGTTAATGAATGATTTTACTAACCACTTTGATTTCCTTGAGCTCCCTTAATATCAAGAAGAAGTCTGACTGACCTGGGAATCAGAATCATCTGAGCAGGAGACAAATTAAGCATTCTACAAGCTGGGTTATATCAGAAGTTACTTATAGTATTTTATATGCTGAACTTGGACTCCCCCTGTTATGCCACAAAATCAACTCAGAGGGGCTCATGCCAATCTTCAGCCCATCCCAGGGATAACTTGATCAGACCACTATGTGATTATTCTCTGCCTCCCCCCACCCTCACCTTCTGACTTGTGATTTTTGTTTTTATGATCCCTGCTGTCCAAGTTCTCCAGGAGCCCAATTTTTGATTGTCACTCTCATGCTGTATGTCTTGTCTGTCTGCTTAGAGGGTAATAAAAAGTCCATTGACAACCTAACTCTGTCTTTCTTAGATGGTTGACAATATATATGTGTGGGTGCATGCATGCATGCATATATGTATATTTATATATAGATAATATATACACACATTTATGTATAATGGTAGGCATCTTTAGGTTGAAGGGGAGGGGGGAGGAAAGAAAGTTGCATATTAGCTGTTGTATACTTAAAAGGAATAGCAAGTTGTACATAATAAATATGCAATTTCAGGTACAATCTTTTAAAAAAATTATTCCACTTTCTTAAGGAAATGCTTGTTGTATTTCTTAAGGTCAGAATGAGAGTTCAATATCTTGCCTTCTTCTAAAGCTGGATAATGGCTTGACACGTAGAGAATAACTTTATAAATGGACAGCAATCCACAGAAAGACAGAATATCTACTATCATTCAGGGCACTTATTTGATTTTTTAGATCCTCACTATTATCTTCATTATATCAAGCCTATTATAATTCCATTAGATTTTATTTGCCCAAGAAAGGATTCTTTTCTTTTACTCTACCAAAGAAAATAATTTCTGCCAATTCAGACTAAGAAAAAAATCTCAACTCAATCCCAAATGTTTAAAACTGGGTCAGTTGTAATGAACTTAATCCAACAAAACAAAATAAGTCTAGATAAATCTTTTCCATTCAGTGGTGTATCTTATAAGAAATGGTTTCTTCTTATATTGACAACAAATATTCACTTACTCATCTGAACACATTGAAAGTATAATCCAACAAAATAGGAAGTACTCCAAAACATTCTTGTTCCTGACACTAGTTAAAGTTGTTCATCATTCCAAAGCAAATAAAAAATTGCATTTAATGTCAATTTCTTTGTTCCATTTTAAATATGCTTATCCTTTTAAATAATGTGCTCTTCATTAAAATTGATCCATTTGCTATTGTTCTATTGGGTAAAGAACCTTGAACCCTGTGTTGAGATATCCTTGCTTTTTCTGTAATGACCATTGTCCATGGAATAGAATTGAATTCTAAGCAATTAATACTGAATCATGGGAGATTAGAGCAAAAATGTGGGAATCTTCCAAAGTACTGAAGACATTGCTTAGTTCAAGAAGATTTTCAATGTTCTTCTGAAACACTGTGTTTGCACATATGGTATAAGAATCATATAGTCCAATGTTGCCTTGGTCTCAAGATAAATGAATGGAGTTCAGAATTTTGCCTTTAAAAATTATTAAAGCTTTTTATTTTCAATACATATGCAGGGATAAATTTTCAACATTGACCTTTGCAAAACTTTGTGTTCCAATTCCTTCCCCTTCCTTCCATCCCCTGCCCTAGGTGGCAAGTAATCCAATCATATGTTAAAATCCAATAGATACATGCATATTTAATTAATTATCTTGCTGCACAAGAAAAATCAGATCAAAAAAGAAAAAAATGAGAAAGAAAATAAAATGTAAGCAAACAACAACAAAAAAAGTGAAATGCTATGTTATGATCCATCCTCAGTCTCTATAGTTGTCTCTCTGGGTGCAGATGGCTCTCTTCATCTCAAGATCGTTGAAACTGGCCTGAATCATCTCATTGTTGAAAAGAGCCATGTTCATCAGAATTGATCATTGTATAGTCTTGTTGCTATGTACAATGATGTCCTGGTTCTGCTCATTTCACTTGGCATCAGTTCATGTAAGTCTCTCCAGGCCTCTCTGTATTCATCCTGCTGGTCATTTCTTACAGAACAATAATATTTCATAGCATTCATATGCCTTAACTTATTCAGCCACTCTCCAACTGATTGACATCCACTCGGTTTCCAGTGTCTTGCTACTACAAAAAGGGCTGCCACAAACATTTTTGCACATGTGGGTCCCTTTTCCTTTTTTAAGATCTCTTTGGGAGCCCAGTAGAAACACTGCTGGATCAAAGAGTATGCACAGTTTGATAACTTTTTTGAACAAAGTTCCAAATTGCTCTCCAGAATGGCTGGATCCATTCACAATCCACCAACAATGTATCAGTGTCCCAGTTCTCCCACATCCCCTCCAACATTTGCCATTATCTTTTCCTGTCATCTTAGCCAATCTGAGATGTGTGTAGTGATACTTCAGAGTTGTCTTAATTTGCATTTCTCTGATCAATAGTGATTTAGAGCACCTTCAGTATGCTATGGTTCTATTAGGTGTAGAACCTTGAAAGCCCATGTATAGAATAGAGCTGAATCCCAAGTATTTAGTTCTGCAGCATGGGGATTATAGAAAAATCCTTTTCTGAAAGAATATTAATTACAAAGCACTGAAAACATTGGTTGGCCCTAGTAGATTATATAGGGGTCTTCTTGAAATAGTTCTAATATTGTTTTTTTAGACATTGTTTATTTTATTGTTTATTTAGACATTTAGAGTAAGACTCCTATGGTACAATGTTTCTTTGGCCTTAAAATAAGTGAATGAGAGTTCAGTATCTTGTCATCATCTAAAGCTAGTTGAAAGCTTTACAGGGAGAAAATACTTCCCGATAAATAGATAAAATTCCGTAATGAAGTAGAGTAAGAAAGCATACTTTTAGAATAGTGGGTCGAGAAATGTGAAACATTCACCGAAGAGACATTTGTCACAGGACAAAGGTTTGTTATTTATTATGTGAAATATCACTCTGACTCAACCACACATGAGTAAGCAAGGCAGAATCTTATGTGATTAAGCAACATGCTTCTGGATGCAGGGACTTTTAAAGTTGTAGGGGAGAGAAGGAGCAAGGACAGGCTCTAGGGAGAAAGGGGAGGAATTAAGGAGGAGCTGGTGAAGAAATAGGGAGGAGCTTGTGAAAAATTAGGGAGGAGTTGGTGAAGAATTAGGGAGAATTTGGGGAGGGACCAGACAGGGATTAGGGAGGAGTCTGGTGGAGTCAAGTGACTAGTGACCAGACACCAGCTTATCTTGATATGCTAATTAAGACAGTCTCAGAAGTTGGTCTATCTGTATGTGTGGGTAATAAAGTTACTGATTAAAGTTTCAGTTCCATATCAACATAAAGATAGAATACATGTTTTCATTCAGGGCACTTATTTAATTTCCTAGATTCTCACTATTATCTTCATGATATCAAATTTATTCAGGTTCCATTAGATTTTATTTGCCTAGCAAAGGATTTTTCTGATTCAGTAAGAGTTCCAGTCAGGAAAATTTTTACTGCCAATAAAGAAAAGAGAAAAGTTTTAACTGGACCCAAAATTCTAAAAACTTTCCCAGTCTAGGTTATATGAGTCCGGCCCAAAGTAATGTGGGTGATGTAGACACTATTTTGTAGGCACCAAAAGTTGGGGTTTCTCATCATGTGAAGAATTTACAATGACCATTCTCTTAGGCAAAAGGCAGGTTTATTTAGGGGAATAGATTACAGACAAAATGAATGAATACAATAAACACCAGGTATGGTAAATGAAAGAGTCCAGTTAAAACTGTAATTGGCAAAAGGGATTTTCTTGAGTATACTTCCTGAAAGAGAAAAATTTTCTTGGACTAATTAAATCTAATGGAATTTTAATAGACTTGATCAAATGAAGAGAATAATGAAGATCTAAGAAGTCAAGTAAATTCCCTTCATGATGGCACATGTTTTTGCTTTCTGTAGAATTGTGTCCATTTGTTAAGCTTTTGCCTAGTGTCAGAAGACCACAAGATCAACTTCATATATTTTCATTGAGACCATGGCAACAATGGGCTTTATGAGTCATACTGGATGTCATAAGACAACCTTTCAAAATACTATTTGAAAGCTTTCAGGAAGATCCCTACATAATCTAATGGAATGAAGCAATGTTTTCAGAAATATTCATTCATAAAAGGAATTTTGCTCTAATCTCCATGCTTCAATTCCCATTCCTTAGCTTTCAGCTCTATTCCATTGATCGTAGTCATTACAAAGAAGACGATGAAATTTAAACAAGGGCATTTAAAGTTCTTTACCAGATAGAACCAGAATAAAGTCTGGTTCATCAGTTTGAATGAAGAACACAATCTTTCAAAGAATAAACATATTCAATACAGAATAAAATTAAAATATTGAATTCAGTGTTCCATTTGCATTGGAATAAGGAACAAGAATGCTATGTATAAGACTAGTGTTCAGAGGAAGAATGGTATGAAACAGATTCTATATTGTTTGCCTCCATTTTCAGTTGGTGCTGGTGAATTAATGATTATCTCTATTGATTACAAGGAGAAACTTTTTCTTAGTAGGCAAATATTGAATGGGAAAGATTGTGTTTCCTCAAGACTTGCTTTGTTTAGTTGGATTGAATATATTGCAATAGACCTAGATTGTGAAGTTTCACTCCTTTATTGGGGCCCAATAAAGAATTTTTTCCTTGTATCAAATGGTGGAAAGGGTTTCTTGGTAAAAGCATTTACTGAAAGAGAAGAACCTAGAAGAGGATTTTGGAAAGATAGTAGAGTAATTTGCTAAATATTAAGCTCTTCAGATTTCTTCCACAAACAGAATAAATTTTGCCTCAGGTTGAACATAGACTGATGAAAATTCAAGAAGACTTGGGGCAAAACGGGGGTCTCCTGTACAACCCAAGAAGATCTCTAAAAAGATCTCTAGACCAGGGATTAGCCAGTGTGAAATGCAAACATCTTTGGGCTAGTTCTGCAGAAGCACCAAGTGGGAACCACTGAGGCTAGTTGGATTTGGGCTAAAGCCTCGGCAGGAACCACAGGAACTTTCATTTGACTCTCTTTGAGTTAAAGGTTTGAGTTTGAGGAGACTGGGTGAATCTCTGCTGATTAGGAATGCCAAACCCAGTTGTGCAGCAAAGACAGGGTCCTGGGAGAGAAGGAACCAGCACATTCAGTGAGCACAGAAGCAGTGGGGCAGGAGCACTGCTGGCTATGGATACTTGCAGGAGGGAGGAGTTCTTAGTTTGAGGTTTCAGATTAGAGGACAGAGCTGAAGTGAAGTTAGAGGTACCATCCTCACACCCCATGATTAGAGGTACTTAACACTAATGCTTCTCATTAAAAAAAAAGAACAGACAAAGAAGAAAGAACCTAATCATAGAAACAAGGGTATAGGGAAGACAAGGGTTCATCTTCAGAGAAAGACACTGAAGTAAAAGAAGCTTCTTCTACTCCAAAGAGTCATGTTAAATGACTCCTTGCCCGGAGAGAATTTATAGAAGAACTCAAAAAAAGAATTTAAAAATAAAATGAGAGACATTAAGGAAAAACTAAAATAAAATAATAAAAACCATCCAATGTGTGGAATAGAGAGATAAGGTGAAGAACTTACAGGAATGTGTGAATTCTTTTTCTGTATTTTGTTTTCATTATTTCTGTGTCTCTGTGATCTGCATAAATACAATTTGTGCAGGCCTATATTTACTTGAGCCTTGGCCAGCCATAGACATATTTACTTAACCTGAGCTGATGACATTTATCAGTATTTGACATTTATTGATATTTAGAATATTAGTTTAAACACTGTCTGCTTGATTATCTAAAGCCTGAAGGCCTGATTTTCTATTTCCTAGAAATCAGGTGATTTTGGGGAAACAGAAACCTTCCATTCCAATCTCTCTTGATAGCAACAACCTCCCCAATGCTCTCTTACTTGTGATGTAATTTCTAGTAACAAAATCTACAAAAGCTGTGTATCTTTACTAATTCTTCAGCTCTCTTACCCAAGTTTTCACTTTCCCTTATCTTGTGGTGGGACTGCTCATTCTCATGAGAATTAATAAACAATCTTTCTGCTTTTTATTTTGAGTAATCTCTGAGTAGTCATTTTGGGTAGGGGTCTTTCATATCCCACACACAAGAAAAACAAGAAGCTTATGAATAAAAAAAATTAACCAACTAGAAAAGGAGATATAAAATCATAAAGACAGAAATAATTCTTTGAAAATTAGAATTGGGCAAGGGGAAGCCAGTGAAACTAAAAGTGACCAAGAAACAATAAAGCAGAATATAAAGAATGAAAAACAGAAATAGAATATGAAACATAAGAAAAACAACAGATCTGAAGAACAGATTAAGAAGAGAAAATATAAAAATAATTGGACTGCCTGAACGCTGTGACCAAAAAAAGAACCTTGACACAATAATGCAAGAAATAATCCAAGAAAATTGTCCTGGAATGATAGAACATGAGAGGAAAGTAGAAATAGAAAAAAAAATCCACTGATCACCATCTCAAAACATATAAGGATATTACTGACAAATTTTGAAATCCCTATATCAAAGAGAAAATTTTGTAAGGAGAAAGAGAAAAAACAATTCAAATATGCTATTGCTACAATTAGAATTGTACAGGACTTATCAGTAACCACAATAAAAGACTGCAGGTCCTGGAATCATATATACAAGCAATCAAAAGAACTAGGTTTGTGGCCAAAAATATCATATCTAGCAAAATTATTCATAATATTGAATGAAAAAATATGGACGTTCACCAAATTTGCAGATTTTCAGGACTTTCAACTAAACCTGAACTCAGTAGAAAATTTAACATATAAGAATCAAAATCAAAAATTAATTTCAAGGAACTTAACATGGACAAATTGTTTACTTTTTTTTTTACATGGAAATGTATAACATATGCTTAAGATTGACAATGGCAACTGGGTAGTTCAAAAGAAAGAATGGGACAGAGTTGAGTATGATCTGACTCTAAAAAGCAAAATTGCTTAAGAAAAGGTAAAAATAGTAATTATATTATACAAGTGAGGTGCAGAGGAAAAATAGACACAGAAGCATTAGAGGAGGCATATTTCTGAAAACCTACTGACATCATGAATGGATTAAATGGGTAACACATACATATATAATATCTTCCATATCTATGAAGAAATAAAGAGGGGAAGGATGGGCAGAGAGGAAAGCAAACGGTATGAGGGGGAGAAGACAAGGGAAGGACTGATGAATGGGAAGAGATTAGGTAACAGCAAGGCAAGTTAACAGAATTAAACCAGAACAGATAGCAAAGACAGGAAAGAAGAGATGTACACAAATACTACAAGGATCAGTAGTTGAATTTATTAAAAAAAGAAAAAAAGTACGGCTAGTAATCTACATGCTACATCAGCCATACTATTGGCTATTATTGCTTTAGATGCATGTTTACATATAGATAAATGTGTATGTATGTCAGTATATGTAGAAATGTATATATATTGCTTTATGTATATGTAAATATATTATATATATATGTGTGTGTGTGGGTCTGTGAGTGGATATGAATGTATATATATCTGTGTGTATGTATATATCTATATTATGTATATATCCATATATATATCTATATATCTGTATACTTAACTATAGCCTGCTTGGGGGGAGTTGAGGTGGGGATGAAAGGGGAAAAAATAATAAAGTAAAAAATGTGTGGCAGAGAACAAAAAAAAAAAACCTTCAAGGAAGCCCCCTCCCCAAAAAGAATAAATATAATTTATTCTACTGTTACATATTCTTTCTTGAGCTGGAAATTTATTGTTAAATATTTTGAATCCTCCCTGATGTTTGGGCACATGACAATGTTATAATCTGTTTTATTTTGTTTCATTTCTTCTTGCTATTCTGAGTCTTTCTTTTTCCTATTCTGTTTTTTTTTAATAAAAAAGAAAGAAAAATAATAATTAAAAAAAGAGAGAGAGAAGAACCTTTTTGGGACTAACTAAATGTAATGAAACCATAACTGGCTTGGTACAATTAAGGAATCAAGATATTGTATTTTCATTCATTTACACTGGGGCCAAGGCTACAATAGATTCTGTAAGTCTTATATTGTATGTCAAAAGGCAGCTTCTCAAATGAGTGTTGGAAAGCTTTTTCGAAGATCCCTATATACTCTACTGGAATGAAGTAATATCTTCAGAGCCTTGGAATATTTCTTCACAAAGAGGCTTTTGTTTTAATCCCTAAGGTTTAATGCTGATTATTTAAGATTCAATTCTATTCCATGGATTCTGGTCATTAGAGAGAAAGCTATGAGATTCAAAGAGTGTGTTCAATGTTCTTTACTCAATTGAACCAGAACAAATAGATCAGTTTGAATGAAGAGCACATTTTTTCCCCCAAAGTATAAGCATATTCAAGACTCAATAAAGTAAAAATCATTGAATTCAATGTTTCATTTGCATTGGAATGAGAAACAAGAATTTAATGTGTTTAACACTTGTGTTTGTAGGAAGAATATAAAGCACATTCTGTTTAGTCCCTTTTCAGTTTTTGCTAGTGAATCATTTGCTCTCTCTAGTGGCTAAAAGAGAAAATGAAGGTAGGTAGATAATGAAAGAGAAGGATTACGTTTCTTCAAGACTTGTTTTATTTCATTGATTAAATATGTTGCAACAGTCCTATACAGTGGAATTTCCACCCTTTTTGGTCCCCCCCCCAAAAAAAAGTCCAAGACTTTTTTCTTTCCCTCAATTAGTAGAAAATATTTTCTTTGGTAGAACATTCACTGAAAAATCCTTTTTTGGACAAACCAAATCAGATGGAACTTAAATTAGATTGATACAATAAAGAGAATAGTGAAGAGGAATAGAAGTCAAATAAGTATCCAGATTGAAGGTAGATGTTCTAGCTTTCTATAGAGTTGAGTCTATTTGTAAGAAAGCATTCTCTGTTTGTGAAGCTTTTGCTTAGCTTTAGAGAAAAGCAACAAACTGAACTCCCATTCATTTCCTTTGAAGTCAAAGCAATATTGTGTTACAGGAGGCACCTAGTAGTAGCAGCTGCTGGGGATCTAATTCTGACCAGCTGAATAGATCCCTTCATATGAGAGGATGATAACGATACAAGGAGATTGAGAGGCAGTTACATTCTCTAATCTCTCTCCTCTTCCCTCTTGCCTCCAAATTATTTCATTCTCAATTCACAAGTAATATCTGCATCAGTAAAAGCTGCTTTGCAACTCCTTCAAGGTTGTTATGATTCACAACTGTGGGGGCTTTTGGAGAATCATCCTGCACCATCACAGTTAGGCATGGTCCTTAACATACAGGCTATGTGGCACATCTCAGAGAGAGCAATGCCTCATTGTCCCTTAACAACATTGGGCCATATAAGTCTTTTTTATTAATAGTATTTTATTTTTCCAAATACATGCAAAGACTGTTTTCAACATTCACCTTTGCAAAACCTTGTGTTTCAAATTTTTCTCACTTTCTTCTCCTTCCCCCTTACCTCAAGAAAGCAAATAATCCAATATAAATTAAACATGTACAATTCTTCTAAACATATTCCCATATTTGTCATGCTGCACAAGAAAATCAGATCAAAAGGGGAAAAAACATAAGAAAAAAAAACAAGTAAACAGACAACAACAAGAACAAAAAGGTGAAAATACTATGCTTTGATCCACATTCAATCTCCACAGTTCTGTTTCTGGATGTAGATGGCACTTTTCATCACAAGTCTATTCCCTTGAATCACCTCATTGTTGAAGAGTTACTAAGTCCATCACGACTACTCTTCACATACTCTTGCTGTTACTGTGTACGATGTTCTCTTGGTTCTGCTCACTTCACTTAGTATCAGTTCTTGTAATTCTTTCCAGGCTTTTTAAAAATCAGCTCACTCTTTACTTCTTATAGACTAACAATATTCCATTACGTACATATACCATAACTTATTCAGCCATTCCCCAACTGATAGGTATTCACTCAATTTTCAGTTTCTTACCATTATAAGCTGCTACATTTTTGCATGTGGGGGTCCTTTTTTCTATTTTATGATCTCTTTGGATTATAGACTCAGTAGAGACACTGGTATGCCCAGTTTTATAGCCTTTTGGGCACTCTTTGAATTTTATATTGGATTTCAAAAGGCAACCTTTGGAACAAGTATTGGAAAGCTTTCATGATGATCTCTACATAATCTATTGAATGTCTTCAGTGCCTTGGAATATTCCTTCACAAAGGAACTTTGCTCTAATTCTCCATGGTTCAGTACCCTTTGCAGAGGATTGCTATTCCAAAGACTGTGGTCATTACAGAGAAAACAAACTAGCGCAGTCAAAGTTCTTTACCCAATAAAACTGGAATAAATGGATCAATTTGAATGAAGAACACATTCTTTGATAGGATAACATATTCAAAACAGAATAAAGTAAAAGATACTAAATTCAATGCTCCATTTGCTTTAGAATGAGGAACTAGAACTTTGTGTTTAGAATTAGTTTTGGGAGGATGAATGTCATGAAATAGCCTGTTATTTTAGCCTCTTTTCGATTTTTCTGGTGAATCAATGGCTCCCTCATGTGACAACAAGGAGAAACGTTTTCTTAGAAGGTAAATCGTTGAATGAAAAAGATTATATTTCCTCAAGACTTCTTTTGTTTCATTCATTTAATACACTACAATAGGCTTAGATTGTAGAGTTTCTAGCATTTGCAGTATAGTTAAGATTTTCCTGTTTCCCTCGACTGGTAGAAAAGATTTTCTTTGGCAGAACATTAATTGAAAATGAAGAACCCTTTTTGGGCAAACTGAATCTGATAGAAACTCAACTTGATTGATACAATGATGGGAATGATGATGAACTAGGAAGGCAAGTAAGTGTCCTGAGTAGCAGGAGATATTCTAGCTTTTTCTGAAATTATGTTCATTTGAGAGTTAACTCTGTATACTTGTAAAGCTTTTGCCTAGCTTTAAAGAAAATCAAAACTCCTAAATCATTTCCATTGAAGTCAAGGCAACATTGGGTCATATGAATCTTATACTAGATGTCAAAATCTAGTTTTTCAGCTTTTTTTTTTATAGCAGCTTTTCAAATGAGTATTGGAAAGCTTTCACAAAGATCCTTATATAATCTACTGGAATGAAGTAATACCTTCAGTGCCTTGGAATATTCCTTCATAAAAGGAATTTTGTTTTTACTCCATGATTCAATATCCATTGCTGAGCCTTTAGCTCTATTCCATTGACTGTGGTCATTACAGAGCAAGCAAAAAGAATCAAACAAGTTCCCAACAGAGCCAGAATAAATAAATTAGTATGAATGAAAAATACATTCTTTAAAAGGATAAAGCAACAAGACAAAGTAAAAGACATTGAATTCAATATTTCATATGTATTGGAATGAAGATCAAGGACTTGATGTGTAAGATTAGTTTTAGGAGGAAGAATGTTATGAAGCACATTTTATATTGTTTTATTTATTTCCTTTTCAATTTGAGTTGGTAAATCAATGTCTCCCTCTAGTGGAAAGAGGAAATGTTTCTTAGAAAATCAAATAATTGAATGAAAAAAGATTTTATTTCCTTAAGACTTGTTTTATTTCATTGATTTAATAATTAACATTAATTTAATGATCTCAATAGCCTTATATCATAAAATTTCTGGCATTTCTTGTTCAATTAAGACATTTTTTGTCTCATTTTGCAGAAAGTATTTCTTTAAAAATATTTTAATAATAGTGTTTTATTTTCAAAATATATGCAAAAATACTTTTCAACATTTACCCTTGCAAAACCTTGTATTACAAAATTTTCTCCCTTCCTTCCTCCACCCCTTCCCTAGAGAGCCAGTAATCCAATATATGTTAAACATGTGCAATTGTTCTATACATATTTCCACCTTTATCCTACAGCACAAGAAAAATCATATCAAAAAGGAAAAAAATAATTAAAAAAAACAAGCAAAAAACAAAAAAGGTGAAAATATTATGTTGATCTATTTTTAATTTCCACAGTCCTCTTTCTGGATGTAGATGGCTCTCTCCATTATAAGTCTATTGAAATTGTCTTGAATCACCTCATTGTTGAAAGGAGTCACATCCATCAGAGCTGATCATCACATAATCTTATTGTTGTATACAATGCTTTCTTGGTTCTGCTCATTTTACTTAGCATCAATTCATCTAAGTTTCATGAATTCTAGGCCTTCTGAGAAAGTTTTTTTTTGGTAGAAGATTAATTGAAAGTTAAGAATTCTTTTTGGGCAAATCAAACCTAATGGAACCTCAATTGGATTGTACAATAATGGGAATAGTGAGAATCTAGGGAGTCAAATAAATGCCCTGAATGACAACAAATGTTTGACCTTTCTTTGGAATTGGTCCATTTGTAAGGAAACATTCTATGCTTATAAAATTTTTCTCTAGCTTTACATGAAAACAAAATACTAATTCATTTCCATTGAAGCCAAAGCAACATTAAGCCTTATGAATCCTAACCTTGCTATCAAAAGACAATGTTTCAAAACTGTATTGGAAAGATTTCAACCTTCTAATTATCTAGTCTCCTGGAATAAAGCAATGTCTTCAGTGCCTTGAAATATTTCTTCACAGACTTTTGCTCTAACCACCATGCTTCAATACCTATTCCTTAGCTTTCCGCTCTATTCCATTGACTGACAGAGATCCAAACAAGTTCAAAATTCTATACCCTACAGAACCTGAGTAAATGGATCAATTTGAATAAAGAGCACATTCTTCCAAAGAATAAGTATATTCAAAACAGATTAAAATAAAAAAATACATACATATTGAATTCAATGTTTCATTTACATTGGAATGAGGAGCAAGAAGTTTATGATTAGTTTAAGACAAGTTTTAGGAGGAAGAGTGATTAAAAATACATCTATTTTTGTTTGGCTCTGTTTTCCATTTGTTCTGATGAATCAATGACTATTTCTACTAGCTATACTTTCTTAGCTAGAAAAGCTAAGAAAGCTTTAGCTTTCTTAGAAGGCAAACCATTGGATGGAAATGATTATATTTCCGCAAGATTTGTTTTGTTCCATTGGATTCAAACATTGCAATAGGCCTAGACTTCTGAGTTTCTAGCATTTGGTATTGTTAAGACTTTGCTATTTCTCTCAATTGGCAGAAATGATTTTCTTGGTTAGAACATTTACTGAGAGAGAAAAGTTGTTTTCAAAAAAAAAATCTAATGAAACCTTAATAGATTTTATGCAATGAAAAAATAGCCACATTGTAGGAAGTCAAATAAGTGCCCTGAATGATAGCAGATGTTTTAGTTTTCTGTGGAATTGGGTCCATTGGTAAAGAAATATTGTCTGCTTATAAAGTCTTTCCCCAGCTTTAAAGGGAAGCAAAATACTGAATCTTTGAAATTCATATTTCTCAAACATTGAAAACTGTTTGTAGGTCTAAAGGGACCTACAATTTGTATTTATTCCCTTTCCACTAAAGGGTCCCCTGTTCTGGATCTCACCTATGTACTGGCCCATGCTAGCTGCAATATTGAAAAAGGATGGGGAGAAGTACTAGATACCAATGTTTCACTTTTTTTTTGGGTTTGTTAAAAATTTATTTAAAGACTAGCCTATATAGTTTATGTTGAAAAAGGATAAATAAAAAAGGAACTCAAATATGAGTCAAATGTGAGAAAGTATTTATTTTCTACAGAAAGAAATACTGTTGGACAAGAAGGACTCAGGACATGTTTTAACGGAAGAAATTGAAATAGGATTTGGTAACAACTTACAGGTAATTTGCCTTGGTTCTACATGATTGAACAATTTCTGACCTAGGTCTTCTGGTAAAAATGAAGAAGGTTTGAACTAATTTTTCTTTTTTGGAGATAATCTCCTCTAAAAGTATTCAAGTGATTGCTGAGTAGACTATGGTCAGAGCAAATTGGAGCTATTGCTAAAAAGACCAAGGAACTTTAGATCCCTTAAATTTATATGGTTGGTTGCCTTTTAACCTGTACATATACATTTTGGAGATAGATATTCATTCACATAAGAAAGGGAAAGAAAAAAAAGCAAAAGAGATATATCAAAACCCAGGCTCAGTCTTGCTTTTCAGAAAGAATTCAAACATGACTCAAAGTTGGAAGAGAAAATAACAATAAAAATGGATTTATTTCTGTTTATTATCCTTCCATGCTGAATTACAGGCAGTTTGGGCAATGTTAGAATATCCAAGTCCTAATCAAGGACATGTGACTGGCCAGAATCAAGATCAGCTTTTGCACATATTCCATGAGAGGGCCCTTCTGATACCTTAAATTTCTCTTATTTTTTTCAGATAACTTTTAGAGTTTTTCATAAGATAAAGACACATTTGGAAAGTCATTTATAAAGATAGTTCTTGAATTCTAGGATCATGACTTAAAATATCTGAATGATAGTTTGATGTCCAGGAGGGAGTTTCCTAAAACAAAGCTAAAAATATTTTTTGGTTGAAGTCTTATAAATCTTATCAAAAGAATTTTAAAATGAAAAGGAAGGATGAGGAAGAAAACTATTTTTATATCTGTAATAAGGTAGATATTATGGAAAATAGCCACAATGTAGAAATAAGAAAAGGAATAGAGATACATATAGAAAGGAGAAAAAATATCCAAGTAAAAAAAGTATATAAAATATATAGCTAGATAGAAAACCCCTTAGTTATCTTTATATTAAGAGCACAGAAATGTGGGGAAAACATAAATTGAATCAGAAATTCTCATGTAGGTAAGAAAATTTGGTCTCAGATATCACTTTGACTTGTTGGGACAAGAAATATGACATGAAGATGAATATTAAAGAATGTGCTAGCCCAAATAAGGTGATAGTAGGGCAACTAGATGGCACAGCAGATATAGTGCTGGACTCATCTCCCTGAGTTCGAATCTACCCTCAGTTACTTATTGGTTGTATGATCCTGGTCAAGTCACTTAACCATGTTTATCTTATTTCACCCTCTTTAAAATGAAATGAAGAAGGAAATGTTAAACCACTCCCGTATCTTTGTCAAGAAAATTCCAAATGGGGTCACATAGAGTTGGACATGATTGAAAAACTACTGAATAACAAAAAAACATTATATATTATAAAGATACATTCAGGAGATAATGGAGAGAAACAAGATAAGTAGCATTTGGTTGAATGAAAAATAAATGAAAACAAAGAAAGAAAAATAATCTATGTTATCATTGCAAAGTATTGCCAATTACCTGGACAGAAAAATGAAATAGAAGAAGACTCTAGAAACCCTATCACAAGCCTGACATTAACAGATCAGAGCCCGGATCAGAAATCTGAATTTTAAAGAACTAATAGTAATAGTATATATATGTATATGTAAACACTTGCTATGTGTCAGGTACTATATTAAGCACTTTACAATTAATATTTCATTTGACCCTTACATCAATCATGAGAGGTAGGTACTATTATAATCCCCATTTTACAGTGAGGAAAGTGAAGAAAACAGAAGTTAAGTGACTTTAAAATGAAGAGGAAGAATGAGGGAGAAAAATACTTTTATACATTTATTAAGCTAGATATCAAAGAGTAATCATAACATGGAAAGAAGAAAAGCAGTAGAGATGCCTAGAAATTTAGAAGAGGAAAAAAGAAGCACATGAATGAATAAATGAATGAAATAAAGCCTTACTTATCTTTATACAAGTGTGAAAAACTGGATAACAATGAAATTGAACATGAAATCCTTATAAAGGTAGACAGATTTGGTCTCAGATATCATTGACCCAGGCTAAGAAGTGAAGAAATAACTTGTTGAAGAAAGAAAGGGGACAGAAGATCTGATTTATACTGAACCCATGTAAAAAACTAATACACACACACACACACACACACACACACACACACACAATGACAACAACAAAAAGATGAGTTCCTCCTCAACAATAGGAAGTAGCTACTTGTTTTCCAGGCAATGCTGATTTGAATGGACAGATGCCGTCAGCTGAGAGATTCTACCAGGACTGGGAAAAGCCAGCAAGTGACTATGGCAATATTTTAACTCACGTTATGAAGAATCAGACATCACTGAAAAAACCCAGACGACATCCTGACTCTAGACCCAGTGCTTTATTCCATGCACCATTGTATAAAATTAGTACTTACTATTATTATCAAGAGCCAATGAAATTCTCCCTTGTACCTGATTTTCTATTTTTTATTTTTGGACTGGTTCTCTCTTTCTTACCTAGGCTGATAGTGCAGTGGTTACTCATGACTTGATTCTAGTATTAACTAGAGCAGAAGCTTTAACCTATTCTGTTTATTTAACTTGCAATAAGTCACCCCTCCTTAAGGCAGTCTAGTGGCTCTCTCTCCACTCTTGGGAACTAAAAATATTGGTACCAGATTTAGTGTGGACCATTGATTGGCTTTAGTACTATTGAAGTTCAAAACTCTTAAAGTCAAGGGATACATCAGCTTCAGCCTCCTTAGCAAGATGGCACAGGTGTGTATCACTATGTCAGGCTCTCTGATTCTCACTAATAAGAAAATTATTGCTGGGGAGGAAATTATGGAATTTGAGGAAAGAGGGCAGAAAATTCACTTTCTTCATCTCTAAAGTTAAGGGGTTGAACTAAGTTGTCTTTATGTACCTTCATATTCTGAATTGTTTTTTTGTAAAATACATTTTTATTGATATATTTTCATTTTGTCATAACCACTCTATCCTTCTCTCGGAGGATATGCTCTTATAAAATCTTTTTCTTTTGTTAGTCTAATTTGCCCACTATATCTTCTTCCATTCCTCACTGAGAATGCTTAAAAAAAAAGAAGATAAGAAAAGAAAGAAAAAGAAAGCCACAATATATAACTACATAGACCAGCAAAACAAATTCTCATATTGGCTATATCTGAAAATATATGTACTTGCAACTTATTGCCTTAATAGGAGATGCAATGATATGTTTCATCTTTTAATAGTCAGCTAGGTGGCACAGTGGAGAAAGTAAGAAAATGGGAATTGGGAAGATCTCAGTTCAAATTCAGCCTCAAGAACTTATTAAATTTATAATCTAGGGTAAGTTATTTAATGAATGCCTGCCTCAGTTTCTTCATCTTTAAAATGGGGATACAAATAATACCTGCTTTCCAGGATTGTTGTGAGGATACAATGAGATATTTTAAAAATAATTTGCAGATCTTAAAGCACTATATAAATACTAGTTATTATTCATTCATTAATTCCTCTGGATCTATGTTTTACCAATGTGTTATAATTTTAAAGTTTTTTTTCTGTTTCCCTATATATTTTTTTAATAGCCGTAATGTTATTGCATGGAAGTTCTGCTCATTTTACTCTGCATTATTTCACACAGTTCTTTCCTATAAATGTCTATTTTATATTTTATAACAATATTCTATTACCTTCATATATCATAATTTGCTTGACTATTCCCCAAGATGAGAATTCAGTCTTAGTTTCAAATTTTTGAGAATTATAAAAAGAACTACTATAAATATTTTTGTACATCCTTTCCTTCCCTCCTTCCTCTTGTCTATGTTTACAGTAGTGTATCTGAGCTAAAGTGTATGTACAATATAATAACATTTTTGGGGGGGTATAATACCAAACTACTTTCTAGAATGGCTAGGCCAATTTAGAACTTCTCTCATAATGAACGAATCTATCTCTTTTTTCTATATGCCTTCCAATATTTGTCATTTTCCTCCTTCATCATCTTTGCTAATTTGGTAGTTGTGATGTAGAATTTTAAATTTGCTTTAATTTGAATATTTCTGATTATTAGTGATTTAGGACATTTTTATATGATTGTTGATAGCTTGAATTTCTGCCTTTGAAAAATACTGTTTTGTATCTACTATTTATCTTTTGGGATATGATTCTTAGTCTTCTAAACTTAAACAAGTTCTTTATATATCTCAGATATGAGATTTTTATTAGAGAAATACTGCAAAGATTCTCCCCAATTATCTGTTTCCCTTCTGATTTTAACATTATCTGATTTACAAGCCATTCTCCAACTGATAAATGGTCAAAGGATATGAACAGACAATTTTCAGATGATGAAATTGAAACTATTTCCACTCATATGAAAGTGTTCCAAATCACTATTGATCAGAGAAATGCAAATTAAGACAACTCTGAGATACCACTACACACCTGTCAGATTGGTTAAGATGACAGGAAAAAATAATCATGAATGGTGGAGGGGATGTGGGAAAACTGGGACACTGATGCATTGTTGGTGGAGTTGTGAACGAATTCAACCATTCTGGAGCGCAATCAGGAATTATGCCCAAAAAGTTATTAAACTGTGCATACCCTTTGATCCAGCAGTGTTTCTACTGGGCTTATACCCCAAGGAGATACTAAAGAAGGGAAAGGGATCTATCTGTATGTGGCAAAAATGTTTTTGTAGTGGCTAGAAACTGGAAATTGAATGGATGCCCATCAATTGGAGAATGGTTGGGAAAATTATGGTATATGAATGTTATGGAATATTCTTGTTCTGTAAGAAATGACCAGCAGGATGATTTCAGAAAGGCCTGGAGAGACTTACATGAACTGATGCTGAGTGAAATGAGCAGAACCAGGAGGTCATTATATACTTCAACAACAATACTGTATGAGGATGTATTCTGATAGAAGTGGTTTTCTTCAACAAAGAAAAGATCTAATTCAGTTCCAATTGATCAATGATGGACAGAATCAGCTACACCTAGAGAAGGAACACTAGGAAATCAGTGTAAACTGTTTGCATTTTTTGTTTCTCTTCTCGTGTTATTTTTATCTTCTGAATCCATTTCTTTCTGTGCAACAAGAGAAATGCTTGGTTCTGCACACATATATTGTATCTAGGATATACTATAACATATTTAACATGCATAAGACTGCTTACCATCTGGGGAGGGGGTGGAGGGAGGGAAGGGAAAAATCAGAAAGAAGTGAGTGCAAGGGATAATGTTGTAAAAAATTCCCATGCATATATACTGTCAATAAAAAATTATAATAAAAATTATCTGATTTAATTTTACAAAACTTTAAAAATTTAATATAATCGAGGTTGTTAATTTTATCTTATGTGATCCTCTCTATCACTTGTTTATTTGTGAGTTCTTTCCCATCTCCCCTCCCTCCCTTCCTCCCTTCCTCCTTATCTCTTTTCTCTCCCCTTTCCTTCCTTCCTTCCTTCCTTCCTTCCTTCCTTCCTTCCTTCCTTCCTTCCTTCCTTCCTTCCTTCCTTCCTTCCTTCCTTCCTTCCTTCCTCCCTTCCTTCCTTCCTTCCTTCCTCCCTTCCTTCCTTCCTTCCTTCCTTTCATTATATTTGTGAACCACTATTTATTGAGATAATCTCCAATAAATAGGCACCTGTTTTATTTCTAGGTTTTTTTTTTATAATAAAAGAATGTTATCATAGATATTTTGGTGTTTATGGGATTTTTTTCTATGTTTTATCTCTTTGTGTGATGTACTTAGGAGTACAGAATCTGAATTAAAAGTCATAGAAATTTTACTCATTTTCTTGGTGTAAATGCAAATTGTTTTCCAGAATTGTTAGAAAATTTGCAATTACTTCAACAGTGCATCAATGTGCATCTTTTTCTACAATGTTTCTATGACTATTTTGTTGTTGTTAGTTTTTTTAATTTCTGACTCTTGATGATTCCAGTTGGGGTTTTCATGGTAAAGACACTAAGGTGGTCTGCCATTTCCTTTTCCAAGATTGACTATTCTTGTTTAATTTTTGTCATTTTTACCAGTTTTCTTGATATAAGATGAAACCTCAGTATAATCTTGATTTGCATTTCTTATTATTAGTGGTTTGTAGGAATATTTCACATTTATTTTAAGTTATCATTATTAATATTAAGTTAAATAAAGGGAGTAAAATTAGGGGAGTCAGTACAATTCAGTGGAAAGAATGCTAAATTTGGAGAAATAGAACCTGAATCAAATACCATTTATATCACTTATTCTCTGTGGGGAAATTTAGGGAAAATCACTTAACTCAGATTCTTTTTTGCTATTTGCATTATGTAGTGGTTGGATAGGGGATACAATCTCACCAAAGTTCTTTACAATACTGAATTTCTTATCCTAACATAATTTATTAAATATGAGCAATGGAAGGAAGAAATATAAGTGGATTTGGGCTATCATACAAAAAATTTTTTTTTCTGAAAAGTTGGAAATATGGAAACTACTAACTTCTATTTATTAGAATTTATCATATTTGTAACTGCAAAATTTGGCATTATATGACCTAAAGTATGTCTACAGACTTGATGTAAATAAATGTAAAAGAGACATTATTATTATTATCATTTAAAGTCTTATTCATACAAGGAGGTCTCTATTTTTAAATATTTAAAGTGTTCTGCCTTTTGTCAATTCTCTTGTTCTGTATCCATTCATCTTTGTTACATTTCCTGAGGGCAAAATTCTGCTTGAATTCCATAAAAATTTGTCTTGTTTACTTAACAAATCATCTATTTTATGTATAATTCAAGATATTTGCCATAAGAATGGGACATGGTCTGATCTATGTGTAATGAGGGAGATGGTACAATCTCTAAATTTAAAAATATGTAACATAGTGTTCCAGAAAACCTATAAGAGTCCCAGTCCAATTTTTCCCTTATTATATTGGGCTTATTTGTACCTTCTCCCAAAGTGGCTGTAAAGTCAAGATTCTTCCATCACCCAACTATAATACTGTAAGGAATCCTAGTGAGTAAGGAATCTTAAGTAAGTCTTGGCTATGTCTTTTGTGTAGCCATTTCTTTGCTTAAAATATGAGAACATTCTTGAAGTTATCTGATGGAATGCTAGGGAAGCACACAAGAAGGACTGGCCATCCTCTTGGTGCTTTAATGAATATCCTTTATAGCAAGCCTGTGTTTTCCCTGAAAAACCTGGTCAGTTACTGGAGTAAACATAATCTTCCTAAAAGAATGAACAAATATTCTCATTGGTGGGTCTCTTGTGATAGGGAATTCTGTACCTGGGAGACTGCTATGTTTCAAGAATCATGCATCAAATGAGAATACTTAGTGTAGTGCCTTCTTTATTCTCAGCCTATGAAATCCTTTTAGTGGAAAGGGACTTTGAGGATTTGGTCTAGGAAGTACTGTACAGCTTGCTTAGCAATGGCTCCCACTTGAGACTGAATAGCTCTCACCATGGATTCTCCCAGTTAAGGAATTCAGATGTTGGTGATTTCTTGGAGTGGTGATGATGTAATTTATATATTGTTTGTTTGTTATATATAATAATGTCTTTATTGTAATGGCAGCCACTGTGTTTGTTAATTGTGTATTATTTTTATGCTTTGAGTTTCTTCTTCCCTTATGTCTTATTTAAATCAAGGTTCTGAGCCTCAATAAACCACCCTTTTTAAGATTATGTCAATTGAAATGTGAATTCTGAACCTAAATTAATCTTATAATAACTTTGAATAGGCCACAACCTTTTCTGGGTTTCAGTTTCCTCATCTAAATAAAGGCATACAAAGAAGAACTAGAAAACATTATGAAATGTAAAATGAATAATTTTGATTATGTTAGATTAAGAAGGTTTTGTACAAACAAAATCATTGTGGCCAAGATTAGAAAGAAAGCAGAAAGCTTGGAAAAAAATTTGTATCCAGTGTTTTTAATAAAGGTTTCATTTCTAAAATATATAGAGAATTGACTAAAATTTATAAGAATACAAGCCATTCCTCCAAATGATAAATGTTTAAAGAATATGAACAATTTTCAGATAAAGAAATTAAAGCCATTTTTAATCATGTGAAAAAATGTCTTACTAGATCAGAGAAATGCAGATTCATACAACTCTCAGGTACCATTTTATACTTCCCAGATTGGCTAAGATGACAGGAAAATATAATGACAAATGTTGGAGAGGATATGGGAAAACCAGAACTTAGCATTGTTGGTGGAATTGTGAATTGATCCAACCATTCTGGAAATTAATTTAAAACCATGCCCAAAGGGCTAACAAACTGTACATATCCTTTGATCCAGCTGTGTCTCTGCTGGGTCTCTATCCAAAAGAAATCATAAAAAAGGAAATGAACCCACATGGGCAAAAATGTTTGTAGCAGTTGTTTTTGTAGTGGCAAGGAACTGGAAATTAAGTGGATGCTCATCAGTTGGGGAATGGCTGAATAAATTATGGTGTATAAATATAATGGAATATTATTGTTCTATAAGAAATGATCAGCAAGTTGATTTTAGAAAAACCTGGAAAGGCTTACATGAATTGATGCTAAGTGAAGTGAGTAGAACTAAGAGAACATTGTACAAAGCAAGAACAAGATTATGTGATGATCAACTATGAGGGACTTCACTCTTTTCAACAATGAGTTGATTCAAGGTAATTCCAAAAGACTTGTGAAGGAAAGTGCCATCCACATCCAGAGAAAGAACTATGGAGACTGAATGTAGATCAAAGATAGTATTTTCACTTTTTGTTACTGTTTGATTATTTTTTCCCCTTTCTTGTGTTTTTTTTTCCCATTTGATCTGATTTTTTTTTTTTGCATAGTGCATTCCTCTTTTATCTCTTAATTTTATATTTTTAAGTATGATCCTGTCACATTTAATTAACACTTGTGCCCTCTGTTTATATATACTCCTTTCTAACTGCCATAACAATGAATTCTAATGAGTTACAAGTATCATTCTCCCATGTATGAATGTAAACAGTTTAACCTTGTTAAGTCCTTTATGATTTCTCCATTCTGTTTATGTTTTTATACTTTTGTTGATTCTTGTATTTGAAAATCCCCCATTTCAGGGGGTTTGTGCAACTGTTTTCAGAGCTTTTTTTAGGGAACTGTAAATATTCAGCTCTTCCATGATGTATGATCTAGGGAAAGATGTGTTTGCTATTCTCTCATCCTGTGCTGTGATCTATGAGTGGCCACAAACATTCTTTTCCACCTTAGATCTGTGAGGAGCCCTGCTCCATTGTGGTTGCAAGCTCCTCCTCACTGTGAACTGCTCAGGACTGTGACTCAGACCCAGATGAGCCAAGCCACAGCATCCTGATTCAGTGCTACCAAAGAGACCCCTATGATCTCCTTCTGATCAGTTGTTCAAACCCTTACCATCTATGAGCTAAGAGCCCCAGAAAGTTTCTGCTGCCACTGATTCAGTGACTCCCAAGGATCATTCCCTGTTTGCTGGGGCCAAGGTCATGCTGGTGGGACTCCTGGAATGTGCTTTGTTCTCACCCAGGTGCAACAGACCTTTCCCTACCAACCTTCTAAGTTGCTGCTGGACTCTGTGGGATGCTAATTCTGGAAACTGCTTCTGCTGCCACTGATTCAGTCACCTTGAGACCTGCTCTTGGTTTGCTGGGACCTGGTCTATGCTGGCACAGCTTGCCCTGGATTGTGTTCCACTCTCACCCTGGTGAAATGGACTTTTCTTGTCAATCTTCTAAGCTGTCTTGGGCTGGAAAATTGTTTTACTCTATTTTTTTTTATAACTTCCACTACTCTAGAATTTGTTTAGAGTAATTATTTAAAGATATTTGTAGAAATTTTGGGGAGAGCTGCCATATTGACTCCTCTAATTATTTTC
Organism: Sarcophilus harrisii; assembly: GCF_902635505.1. Taxonomy (NCBI): domain Eukaryota; kingdom Metazoa; phylum Chordata; class Mammalia; order Dasyuromorphia; family Dasyuridae; genus Sarcophilus; species Sarcophilus harrisii. The sequence goes on from NC_045426.1 coordinate 246,771,939, forward strand.
TGTGTAGAAAAAAAGAGTTTTATAATACTGCATGATATGACTTGAACCATGCATCCGCATCATATAAGAACAACTATAAAGATAGGTGTTGCATAGGATTCAAAAGTTGGTGTAATCCAGGTTCTCAACCATTTTGAAATGTATTTTCAAAAATTTCCAGAAAATGAATGGGGAAATATCAGGGAATTGTATATACGTGGAAGAGGTGGGTATGTAGAAAGCATGACAAAATGCTATTCTGTGATGTGTATTACACCAGTGATTTAACAGCAAAAGAGTATTCAGAATTCCTAAAATATTCATAATTGATATCCTTTTGTGAGTGGTAATATATTCTACCAGTGGTCTGCCCTAAAGTATTTAAATAATAAAAACAAGTCCACAAACATTTCCTCTTCTTCTTTTTCTCTCATATCCTCCCTAAAGACATTGGGTTTAATTCTGAATTTGACTTTATTACACATTCTTAATATTTGATTTTGATCTTCCTGCTGCTTTAAAAAAAGCTTCCTGTTTGTATTTCCTAAGAACCTAGCAGAGTTATGATCTTATACATATTTGCTATTTAATAAATGTTTGTTGCTTTTTAATTTTCATTCATTTCAATCCATTGGTACATTTTATTCCTTCTTGTATTATATAAAAATAGAAAATAGATCTTCTAAATAGCTCTATTCTATGCAATATTCTTCCCTTACTCTTATATCTGTAGTTCATCTTGGTTGGATTCCTTTATAAGTTGTTAGATAGTTTCAATGTTGCTGGGGTTATTTTAAATCATTGGGGGGAATTTAAAGATAATTTCTATCAAATCTTCAACTATCAGGCTCATTAAACTGGAGACTAAAGTTCTCTCTCTATGTCAGAAGTAGAGTATGTCTTGAGGACAACTTTCCTCTATTTGCTCTTTAGAAGGAGGTTTTAGGCTAATAATTTTAGACTAATAATCTCCCAATCTTTATGGTCAAACTCTGCCTCTCCTTCACCTAATAAGTAATTTTAGATAGTATGCCATTAAGATTCTTCTCTTCTGGATTCTAGCTGAGCTGAATTATACCGACAATTCTTGTTATTCAGATTTCTAACTATTATTCTATGATGTTCCCTACATGGCCCATTAAAAAAGAAACACCCCCAAACAAAACAAAAAACTGAAAAGATTCATTCTTTTCCATCTTCAGTCTGAGACTTGAGGGTACAGAGTATTTTTTTTTCTTTTTCTGAGTCAATAACTTTCAGCAGGAGTTTAAATCAACAGCATAAAGCAAGACCAGGGGCATATGGTTATATCTACATATTATTAGAGCATGGAAAGACTGGTAGCTAACTACTCCTTGATACATGATTATAACATATCATTGTAGATTAAAAGCAAAACAAAACAAAATGCAGGCATAATGTTAAATGTCAACTTTGAAAAGTCTGACATACATAGGTACATATGTTTGCACTAGATTTTACTCTTTTTAAAAATTATTGTAATTTTAGTATATTTTATCTTTTTGTTATATTTAATATCTATTAAAATATTACTAAGCCTGCTAATGACATAATTTTGCTGAGTTTTTCAAAGGCATGTGTAACATTAATAGATTTTAACAACAGAAATTCTTCATTATTAAACAATCACTACAATTTTTAAAATTAAGTATCATATTATATAAGGATAGTTCTGGGCACTAGGAATACACATTTTAAAAAATGTCTGGGGGAGGAGTTTGAAGATAGAGTCTTTTTTAAAAAGAAAAACAAAGAGGCCAGTATCATTGGAATATAGAGTAGATGGCAAAGTATAAGGTGTTAGAAGACTGGAAGGGCTTTCATATTAAAAATATAAAAGGCTTAGAACACCAAATAGAGGATTTTATAATTGATCCTGGGGAAGACAGGGAGCCACTGGAGTTTATTGAGTTAAGGGTAGAGAAGGATGACAAAATCAAACTTTATGCATTAATATAAATTACATTTATAGGATGTTTTTCATATTTCCTAAGCATATTCACATCTACTAGCTTATTTATCTTTAAAATAATTATGGGAGGTTAATGTTCATTACCCTAGCTTTAAAATAGGGATACATATGCTTCATAAGTTAAGTAATTTGCTCCATCTCATTTAATTCAGTTTAGTTTTCTTTCTACATCACTACAGTAATTTATCTCTTATTAATCTTGATTTGTAATATTTTCTTGTATTAGCATTGCATGTGGTTTTCAGTATTTTTTTGTTTCCATTTAGAAATGAGAAATAAGGCATCTATGAAGCTTCAAAGTGCTAGCATTGAAGAAATAAATGTCAAACCACTAAGATATCATTAAAAAGAATTCTCAAATCATATAAAATTGAAACAAATATGGACACTTACAAGAAGCAGGGTTTGGATTCACATTTACTCATTTCTTTTGCACCTGATACAAGCATTTATTTTATTTTTTCAATAGTATCTTATTTGTAAAAATACATGTAAATATAGTTTTCAGCATTCATTTTATGAGACTTTGTGTTCTAAATTTTTTTCCCTTCCTCCTTTACCTCGCCCCTCTCCAACACAGAAAGCAATCTGATATAGGTTAAACATTTGTAGTCCTTTTAAACATTTTCTATATTTATCATGTTGTGCAAGAAAAATAAGATAAAAAATCTAGAGAAAGAAAAAAGCACACAAACAAAAAAGGTTGAAAATGCTATCAAGCATTTATTTTTAATGGGTACTTATTTTTTAATGAGTATTCACTTTAAATTTTGATGATCATGAGTTAAGAAAGAGGAGTCATACAGTGTTATTATAAGCTGTCTTCAGGATTAGTCAATATAACCTGAAGGAAGCACTGAACTGAAAAGATATTTCTTTTTTTTTTTTTTTTTTTTTTTTTTTTTTTTTTTTAATTTAATAGCCTTTTATTTACAGGATATATACATGGGTAACTTTACAGCATTAACAATTGCCAAACCTCTTGTTCCAATTTTTCACCTCTTACCCCCCCACCCCCTCCCCTAAATGGCAGGATGACCAGTAGATGTTAAATATATTAAAATATAACTTAGATACATAATAAGTATACATGACCAAAACATTATTTTGCTGTACAAAAAGAATCAGACTCTGAATTATTGTACAATTAGCTTGTGAAGGAAATCAAAAATGCAGGTGTGCATAAATATAGGGATTGGGAATTCAATGTAATGGTTTTTAGTCATCTCCCAGAGTTCTTTTTCTGGGTATAGCTGGTTCAGTTCATTACTGCTCCATTAGAAATGATTTGGTTGATCTCGTTGCTGAGGATGGCCTGATCCATCAGAACTGGTCATCATCTAGTATTGTTGTTGAAGTATATAATGATCTCCTGGTCCTGCTCATTTCACTCAGCATCAGTTCGTGTAAGTCTCTCCAGGCCTTTCTGAAATCATCCTGTTGGTCATTTCTTACAGAACAGTAATATTCCATAATTTTCATATACCACAATTTATTCAGCCATTCTCCAACTGATGGACATCCATTCAGTTTCCAGTTTCTAGCCACTACAAAAAGGGCTGCCACAAACATTCGTGCACATACAGGTCCCTTTCCCTTCTTTATAATCTCTTTGGGATATAATCCCAGTAGTAACACTGCTGGATCAAAGGGTATGCACAGTTTGATAACTTTTTGAGCATAGTTCCAAACTACTCTCCAAAATGGTTGGATTCGTTCACAACTCCACCAACAATGAATCAATGTCCCAGTTTCCCCACATCCCCTCCAACAATCATCATTATTTTTTCCTGTCATTTTAGCCAATCTGACAGGTGTGTAGTGGTATCTTAGAGTTGTCTTAATTTGCATTTCTCTGATTAATAATGACTTGGAGCATCTTGAAAAGATATTTCTACCTACATCTGGGTTTATGCTTTGTTATTTCCACCATTCTCCCAGCTACTTTAGAAACAAAACAGACTTTGAGTGAGAAGTATATTGACTTTTGTGAACTTACTCTACACGCAAATTAAATTCCTAAAACTTGTTGGCACATTATCTAGTCACTTCCAGAATATTAGGTTTTTAATGACTATGTCATTTACCAAATTGACATATTTCACTAGGCAAACTAGAATGTGGATAATAGCAGTTATCATTGCACATTTGTCTGAAAAACTATTGGACAGAAGGCAAACCTTTGTGCCCAAAAGCAACCATTTGCTTTTTTTCTAAATGAGTTGTTAGATGGTCCCTGAAGCATGAAAACTACAAGAAGAGCTCTGAATGTTAAGTGAACAGTTGAGTGCCTTGAGAAATTTAATTGGAAGGTGATCCAAACCACTTTATTTTGTGTGCCAGTTGACTTCTAGGTGTTGAAGTAAATTAAAAGCATATTAATGTCTGAAGGTAACCCTTCTAGACCCTGAGGCAAATTCAGTGGTGCTGCTGATACTGAGGGAGTTCATCTGGAGTTTGGGAAGGCCTTAGGGTTTTACCTTACCCCGTATGTAAGCGCAGTGCTGCTGATTCAGGAAATCTTTCATGAAAAGCAACTTGGAAGCACACTGGATAGAGCATGGGATTTGGGATTACTTAGATGTGAAGACAAATCTTGCCTAAAATACTTAAATCCCTGTGTGATTCTGGGCAAGTCAGTTAACCACTTTGTATTTTAGTTTCCTAATCTGTAATAATAATAGTAAGACCTATCTCCCAGCGTTGTTGTGGGAATAGAATGAGGTAATATTTGTAAGGTGCTTTGAAAATGTCAACCTGAAATAAAGAAATCAAAGTAGCAAAAACTAAAATCTTTAATGGAGGCAAGAGAATTGCAATTTGGGGAGTGAACTGCTGGAGTACTTGAGGAGGGGGATGAACAGGGCATTATTATAGAATACAGGGTGGGGAATGATTCTTGGAATAGTGACTTGCAGGGGTAAACATCCTCTGAACAGTAGTTCTCAAATACAGCAACAGGGAGTGTACAAAGAAAGGAAAAGTTTCTCAGGCAGTTTGTTCTTCAGGCAGTTCTTGGCTCTAGGGCCCAGTTAGGTCAACTCATAGCTAGCTGTATTCAACAGTTAATCCTTTAGGTCAAGATGAATTCCAACACTTTTCAATGGAGGCATTGGGAAATTCCACGTGCTGCTGAACCCTGGTTCCAGTAGCATAGAATAACCCAGGACAGCACTCATTAAGGCTGGATCTGACATGGCACACTTAGTATGAAAATACAGTTTGCCTAAAAATACCATAAAAGTGATATAGTTAAAACAATATTTAAAAGGTAAAAAAAGGTTAAAATAAATGTGCTTTAAAACAAAAAATAAAACAACAAAAATAACAAAAACCATCAGATAGTAATAAAGCAAATTCTAGTTGAATGTTCTATTATGAAACAAAATGTTCCTCTTACACATACTTCTCTGCCATTCTAACAACCCAAGTTTGTAATACTTCTGTGCTTATTACTGTAAAGAACTGTTTTTAATAAAAGACATTATGTTTTACTGAAGTGCTTGCTCAACTGCATATTAATGAAATACAAATAAACACAGAGACAGCATAGTACTTGAATGCCCAGAGCTTGAAAACTCAAAATGTCTGTAAAGCCTCCAGAAAAAAAAAAAAGAATAAATCAGGGCAATTTAGTCTCTGCTCTGATTCATTGAAAAAAACTTTCTCTTCAAACAATGAGATCAATTGATCCATTGATTGACATGTTGACAGGAGCTATTGGGGGGGCAATCTCCTTTGGCAAGAAGACCTTACAATGAATTATAGTGCATGGGGAAGGAGTAAAAGGAAAGGGTAATTCACTCCCATTATCCATTTCATCAGTCCATCATATCTTTAGAGCTCAGATAACTATCTTGATTTCTGAGAGCATCTCCTATGTCTGATCCCGTGGAAATTTTCCTCTTAGGCATTCTGGAATAGACCCATTTTCAGAGTGACTTCTAACAGATCTGCTCTTCTGGTTCAGGTCACTTATAGAGAATCCCTTTTCTGTTAAAATCTCTTGCAAAATAGATCTCAATACAATTTAACACAATCACTTTAATTTTGCTTTGTCAATAAGATGTGATAGAAACTACTTCAAACTTTATGGCTTTTGTCACATAATCAGGGCAATGCTAGGCAATGGCTTATTCAAGCAAATAGAAATTACAAATATGGGAAAGGCAAGTTTTGAGAAAAATGACTGGAGATGTTGAGCAAGAAAAGCAGGAAGCATGCCCATTATTCAGATCAGAGAGGGCAGAGTAGGTTAGAGAATTCTAAGCTCTCCAAATTTCTCACACAAACAAGACAAAACTGGAGCTCAGGGTAAATGTCAAGCAGCTAAAATTAAATAGGAGTCAGGAATCTGAGTTGGGGAAGATAGAGGGAATCTCTGCTGATAGGGAATCCCAGGTCCAGCTGAACTGCTGAGTTACCTGCTAGAAGGAACTAACACCTATCTATTGAGTGAGTGCAGAAGCAGCAGGGCAGGAATGCTGTTGACTCTGGGCACTTACAGGAAGGTGAAGTTCTTGGTTTTGGGTTCCAGGCCAGAGGGGAGAACTGAAGAAGAACCTGAGGCTAGAAGCATACCCAACCCCCAGAATGAAAAGGTGATTACACTAAGAAATTCTTTTTTTTTTTTTTTTTAAATGAATAGGCAAAGGAGAAAGAACCCAACAATAGAAAGTTACAATGGGAATAATAAAGAAGACTGTGGTTATTAAAGTAAAAAATCCTCTCTTACCCAAAAGAAGAATATAAAATGGTCATTTGCTTCAAAAGAATCCATAGAAGAACTCAAGAACGATTTTAAAAATCAAAAGAGAGAGTTGAGGAAAAATAAAAAAAAATAAAAAAGAACGATCCAAGAAAAATAAGAACAATATAAAAAGAAAGTAAGCCTACTAGAAAAGGAGATCCAAAGTCTTAAGGGAAAAATGATTTCTTGAAAAATAGAATTGGAAAAGGGGAAGCCAGTGAAATTATGAGACCAGTAAGTAATAAAACCAAAAATAAAGACAGGATGTGAGACATCTCATAAGAAAAACAAATTTGGAGAACAGATTAAGAAGAGAAAACAGAAGAATAATTGGACTACCTTGTATAATTTGCTTGCATAGTAGAGCATGTTCTATGCATATGTTAATTCCACATTAAATAATATATCTTATAAATCTAAATAGAATTGGATTTCCTCTTGGGACAATACAAGATAATTCAAAAACTACTTTCTCTAAAACACAGACAATGTTTCTGAATTAACTTCATCTAAGAGTAAAATTATATCCTAAATTTACAAAAGTCTTACATTAGTGTCTAGTTATTCCCATACCACTGTCTGATCTTTGGAAGATCTTACCTTATACATAAATATATAATTAGTAACAGGCAAATGACAAGCCCAAATACTCATCTACTTAGCTGTTTAGAATATAGAAAGAATTGTAATTTCAGGCTGACTAGCTTAAGTCTCACATACCTGCAATTTATTATATAATAGTTAAACCATGCTCTAGCTAACTTGTTTTGGGTTTTGGATTAAATATAATTCTCCTTTATCATTCAGAGTTTTTTTTGTGTGGGCTCACTTTGGGGTTTGCTTATTTTTTAGGTTTTAAATTTTTTTTAGTGTTTCTTTTCTATTGTTCATGTATGTTTTTAGGTATATAATTACTTAGATTAAATTTCAAACAAGTTTACTATTTAATCAAACTAGGGATGATGACAGTTACAAAATATGAAATAAATTTGGTCATGTGAAATTAAAAAAAAACTTTTGCTGAAATAAGTATACATTTAGGAATGATTGACTAGAGAAAAAGGTATCATACTTCTCAGTTATGGTTTAAGTATTTTATATCGATTTTTTTTCAAAAATTAGAATTGGTTTTGTTTATCTGATCTATTGTCTTCTTGGAATTCCAACTTATTCTATTTCTCCTCTAATTTTAAAGATTTTTCTCCTGTTCTTATTTTTGGTTTATTTATTGACTGTCTAATTTAGTTACATGCTTTCCTTTCTACTTTATTAATAAATGCAGCATTGATGTTATAGATTTTCTTCTGAAGATTGTTTTAGCTGCATTTTAGAAATATTGATGAAACATTACATTTTTCTTGAGATACTCTATAAAGAAGATTTTATGAATTCTCATATGCCAAAACAAACAAAACAAGTATAAAATGTTTTTAATCACTCAAAGATTTCTTAATAACCACAAATAAAGTTTCCTCATCTCTGCACTCTTACCCACACAAATTAAGGGGGTTGGGTCTTATGATTATTTGTTTGGCTGGGGGAGATATGCCTTTAATAAAGCATAGCACAAGAGCAGAAAAAGTAAATCAGACATTGTCGCAATGTTAGCTTTAAAAAGAACAAATAACATTTCAATTCTATGTCAACAGAAAGGCGATTGAGGACCAAAGGGGTTGTCATTTGCCTGATTTCACTGGTAATTACTATATGATATAGTAATTAGCCATATTAATTACACTTTTTATTTATTTTTTAATTTTTTTTGATTTATTAAAGCTTTTTATTTACAAAGCACATGTGTGGAGGTTTTCCTGGGGGCCAGCCTTAGTCTTAGTTGAAATAATTACTTCGAAATCTCAGCCAGCTGGTAAAATGCAAACGTTTATTTCTCCTTACAAATTTGTCTGGTTAGTTAAGGCCTATCTCTCTGCCTGGCTCCAAGAGATCTTGCATCTTTGTCCTTGGCCTCTGCCTCTGCTTTCTTCAGTCTCCAGTCAGCTCCAACTCGTGGCTTCTCAATCTTCAGTCTGTGGCGAGTAGTCTTTTCTTCCAGAGTGTTCTTTCTCAGAGCCCTGTTGATGTTCCGGAGAAATTCTTCCTTTCGCTCCAAGCGCTTCCTTCATTTATGTGATCTCCCAAAGATTAACTCCGCCTTCTGGAGGGAGAGGGATTCTGGGTTATCTCCCAGAGTACTCTCTGGTCCTGAGAGAGGTGTGAATTCAGACTAAGCCAGCCCTGAATTCTCATGTGAACTCCATTGAGTACTTAGATACTTGAGCTCTCTTTAGTAAAGATTCCAACACACATGCATGGGTAATTTTTCCAAAATTGACCCTGGCATAACCTTTTGTTCCATATTTTCCCTTCTTCCCCCACTCCCCTCCCAGCTGGCAGGTATTCCAACACATGTTAAATATGTTTAAATACATGTTAGATCCAATATATGTATACATATTTATACAATTATCTTTTTTTTTTATTATAGTAACTTTTTATTGACAGAATCCATGCCAGGGTAATTTTTTTTTTTTTTTTTTTACAGCATTATCCCTTGCACTCACTTCTGTTCCGATTTTTCCCTCCCACCCTCCACCCCCTCCCCTAGATGGCAAGCAGTCCTATATATGTTGAATATGTCCTAGTATATCCTAGATACAATGTATGTGTGCAGATCCAAACAGTTTTCTTGTTGCACAGGGAGAATTGGATTCAGAAGGTAGAAATAACCTGGGAAGAAAAACAAAAATGCAAACAGTTTACATTCATTTCCCAGTGTTTTTTTTTCTTTGGGTGTAGCTGCTTCTGTCCATCATTGATCAATTGAAACTGAATTAGGTCTCTTTGTCAAAGAAATCCACTTCCATCAGATTACATCTTCATACAGTATCGTTGTTGACGTATATAATGATCTCTTGGTTCTGCTCATTTCACTTAGCATCAGTTCATGTAATTCTCTCCAAGCTTCTCTGTATTCATCTTGCTGGTCATTTCTTACAGAAAAATAATATTCCATAACATTCATATACCACAATTTACCCAACCATTCTCCAATTGATGGGCATCCACTCAGTTTCCAGCTTCTAGCCACTACAAACAGGGCTGTCACAAACATTTTGGCACATACTGGTCCCTTTCCCTTCTTTAGTATCTCCTTGGGGTATAAGCCCAGTAGAAACACTGCTGGATCAAAGGGTATGCAGAGTTTGATAACTTTTTGGGCATAATTCCAGATTGCTCTCCAGAATGGTTGGATTCATTCACAGCTCCACCAACAATGTATCAGTGTCTCAGTTTTCCCACATCCCCTCCAACACTCATTATTATTTTTTCCTGTCATCTTAGCCAATCTGACAGGTGTGTAGTGGTATCTCAGAGTAATTACACTTTTTAAAATGTTACTTTAAGGTATCTACTTTGGGGGGAGGTAAAGGAGTTGTCTCTAATGTGTGATAGCCTTGTAACTGGCAATTAGTAAGAAGACAGAATATAAAAAGAATAGGAATATGGGGACAGCTACATAGTGCAGTGGATAGAATGCTGGGCTTGGAGTCAAGAAAACCTGAGTTCAGATCCAGTCTCAGATATTTCTCTGTGACTGTGCAAGTCATTTAACCCTGTTTGCTTCAGTTTGTAAAATGAGCTGGAGAAATGTCAAATCATTTCAGTATCTTTGTCCAGAAAATCCCAAATGACGTCACAAAGAGTCAGACACAACTCAAAAACAATTGAATAACAACAAGAAGTACTGAAGTTGTTTTAGTTATTATGTAACTTTATTGAATTCAGTGACACTATAAATCACAAAATAAACCTGATTTGCAATATGATTTTAAAAAAGATTTATACTGCCAAATAAAGTATTTCTACAAGGAATGGTCTAGAGATTTTGATGCTTTCCCTCAAAAGGCCATTACACTCAGTTTTATGAAAACAAATATGCAAAATTTAAACATTTTTAAACTAAGTCTGCAAATGAGTCACTTCACATGTTTTTTCACCCATTTCTTTGTTCAGAAAGTAAAATGAACTTTCTAGAGGTTAGATATAAACATTTTCACCCTCTGTTCTGAACTGCAGTTAAAGCAAAAGTTTCAAATTATATAACAAAATTAATTTTAGAGTTGATGGGGGGGAATCTTTTTTCATAGGTTTTGTGATTTGATTTGCAAGTTTTTATGTAACAATGTAGAATTAGCACACATCACAAAAATGTGCAAGACAAAGTTGGAGCCATATTTTATTTTCACTTTAATTTAAATGGGAAAGCAATAGAGCTTGCTTTGGCTCTATGTCCTATTAATGTTGACTCATCTGCTACTGAACTGCTCCTGAGCATCCAACTAATAGCAATAATATTGTCTAGTGAGATAAGTTAATATATTTGTAATGCATACTATCATACGCATGATTTCCTTCAGCTTTTCCCTTCAAATTTGATCACTGAAATAATTATCCTTAAATATTCTTTGCTCCCCCACATCCATACACATAAGACTATATAGTAATTAACTCTACCTAACAAATGACTTGTACTAGTTTTTATAAGAAGGCTTGTTGATGGAATAGATTGACTGTTAGAATCCAAGTAAAGTTATGTAAGGTTATTTTTTCCCATTGATTAGCTTTCAATTAGTAAGATTCTTCATAAAAAAATCCATTATGCATGATTACTTTTTATTTATATAACATAATTTAAGAAGGCTATTTTAAATTTAACTTCCCAGTAGTCTTTTAGGCACCCTAGAATTCCCAGGGAGGAGGGATAATCTCTTCTTGCCATATACTCAGAAGACTTTAGCCAGTTTTTATATAAGGAATGGAACATAAATTTACTTGATGAGCAAAGATGGTTCATCTAGTCAAAAGGATCATGTTGATTTTTCTCTCTCTGCATAATTGTTTAAATAAAATATGAAGTTCAAGAAAAAAGTTTAGGTTTCTTAAGCAACATGATTCAAGGAAAACTAGCAGTGTCTAATTTTAATTTTATGAATGGGAAGAGAGACAGCAGAGTATAATGGAAAAGATTTTGCTTTTGAAGTCAGAACATCTGGATTGTAATAACAGCTCTGATACTCACCATTTCTGTGATCCTGGGCAAATCACTTTGCCACATTCTGCTTTAGTTATAGAAAGAGGGGACTAGAGTAAATAATCTCTGATTTTTTTTCCACTTCTAAATCTATGATCCTTTGAATTCAGCTACTTTCAGGTTTCTTAGAGGACAAGTTCCTGAGCTCCTTAAAAATGGACACTTGAAAAAGGAAATTATATCAGTAGGAAGATGTGGGTGTTTGTAGAAAACTGAGGATGGGAAGAGGTGTTGATGACAAGTAAGCAATATTCTCATTATCGCTGATTAGACCGGAGCTTCCCAATAATTCCATCATGATCAATAAATTGATTTTGAAATTTTACTTGAGTTGGTATCTAAAGCAGCTGACAACTACCTTCCCTTTTTCTTGCAAATTTTAGGGGTGGTACAATGAGAATAAGTGTTGAATTTAGAGCCAGAGTGCTTGGGTTCAAGTTGCAGCTCAGTTATTTATCATAAGTATAATCTAAAGGTCACTATTTAACCTGTTTCTCTATATGCATAATGAAGTAGATGACTTCTGAATTACTTTTCAAATAGGTAACTCAAATATGTAACAATTTAGGGAATGGAAATTTGCTAACTTGTACTGTCAGCATCTTCCTTCTTATTCCTCCTACTCACCAATTTCCCTCCACATTTTTCAATATAGAAATCATAAGTCTAAAGGAAATTAAAAAAAACCCTTCAAAACAACATGATATACTTTTTTCATGAGGAAAAGCTCAGGGACTTATACCTTAAAGGATAAGATGTGTGACCAATTCAATACCAAATACGTTTTACATTATATTAATGAAGATCTATTCTTAAAACATTCACACGTACACAGTGTGATATAAAATAATTTTAATGAATCTGGTATTGAAATTATAATTAAGAAGAGTAGTTATAACTTTATTGGACATTGCCATTGTTTTCATAGTTTCCAAACAACTTAATAGCTTCAATGAACAGAGTACATCTATTTTGTAATATAATATATGTGCTGTTTCAATTAATCATTAACAGAAAAAAACTAAAATAATAAATGGTCCTCTTAATTTTTCTAATGATTTAAATCCTGTAAGAATCATTTACTAAGAAAACTCATGACAGTTATAATACTTGAAAGATTTACAAATTTCAGGAAGAATAGGATTCACCATGTTTATATGAGAGTAAGAGCAAATGATATGTTCTAGATATAACTTCTTTTTTATGCTGCTAATGTAAATAATCAGGGAAAATGGCAGCTGTGATATCTTTGACATTTTAGGGTCATCCATTCAAGATATGGAGGTCCATCTCTTGTGCCATTCTTAGGAGTTCTTCTCAGAAATTTTGATTGTGACAGTCTTGACTTCAAGGTATTCATGGAGAACATATTCTCCCCTGGAGAGGAAAAATCCAAAATTGTATTTGAAATACTGAATATGTATATATACCTATATACTGGAATTTGGCTTTTGCATTAATGTCAAAAGACAGGGTAGTGTAGGAAAGTCTTGGAGTTAATAAAGCTAGTGTTAAAGTCTGACTCATGCTAGTTATATGACCATGGGTATATGACACCACTCAGTGTCTAAGGGCCTTAGATCTCAAAGAATACAAATTAAAGCTGTTATTGATCTCTATCAGTAGAAGATATTTCAACATGGGTAATTTCCAATGTTCACAAAGTCTCATTTATGGACCAAACTTTAAGATTAATGCCCTTGGAAACATTTTATCTTTTTAGAAACATCAAGAATAGAAGCAACACTAATAGAGGCACTTTCTGTGCCTCTGATTCTTCTCCTATAAAATCAATTAAATATTATGGCTTTTTTTGGATGCCCTGCTACCTTGTTTTGGAAACTGGAAGTTTTAAAAGTGAATGTTATTATAGTTAAGTAATACATGTATTACTCCATCAGACATCGGGTTGACATCCTAGGAATGTTTTCAAAACCAATTGCAAGGGATTATCTTTATGAGTAACTAGCAGTGGATGTAGGGTAAAGAGTGGAGTGAGATAGGAACACAATATAGGGGACAATTGGATAGGGATAGTGAACAATATGTCTACAGAGAGAATAGTTAAACTATGTGCAATTTCAATGGGTAGACAGGTGTTCTGCCTCCCTGTCAAATCTGTTAAGAGCTGTGACCCTGTTCCATTTCTCAGAATCTGTGTCCTACCTCCAAACTTTTGAAGAAGTGCAGGCTGGTAGCTAGTGAGGCAGGGAATATGGGAATAATTATAACAATGGGAGAGTAAATACTCTTTTCTTTCCAGATTGAGAACCTAAAATTCACTTTTCCTTAGTTATATCTCTAGATGACTGGTATTCTAAAATACAAGTGAATAGTGTATATATTTTTCTGGGTCACCACTAAATAGAGGGAATCTGAATATTTTCACTATTCAAAAATTATTTTATATTAATTATTAAAATATTATTGAATTATTGGGAGATTAAAGGTGACCATTCAAAAGACAAATTTACCACTAAGAATATTAATATTTATTCAAAAACCGCAAAATGGATACAGCAAAACAAGAAGAAAGCAATACTTCTAAATAAGCAAATACTATAAAATACTGCAAAGGAATTAAAAATTCAAGTATTTATTATTAGCCAACAACATGCCATAATATGTTTATCCTATTAGCTGGGATGAAATGGAAGAACCTTGATTTAAAACTCAGAAGCCAACATAGCTCCTATGTAGTTTAAAAATGGAAAAATTAGTACCTTTACTTAAAATGAGAAATTTAAAAGAAAAATAAATTCCATAACTCTTTAATTGACTATAGTTCTATCTTGATTCTTCTCTTCTTTTTCTTTTGGTGAGGCAGTTGGGATTAAGTGATTAAGGGATTAAGTCATTGGTCACACAGCTATTAAATGTCAAGTGTCTGAGTCTGGGTTTGAATTTATCCTCCTGATTCCAGAGTCAATGTTCTCTCCACCTAGCTACCCTGATTCTTATCTTTTTGTCCAGAAACAATTCATATCCATATAACTGTAAGGATGTAGTTTTATCTGTTTACATACTTTTTTTTTTACATTAATCTGTGGAACCTAAAATTCAATGAGCTATTTGGGTTTATAGGTTCCTAAGAAAGAGGAAGAAAGACATATGATAAAAAAAAAGACTCTAAGTTAATTCTTGAGCACATACAAAATATCAAGTGGTATCATAAAGACAAATCTTAAATAACTATAGATATAATACATAAAATGCCAAAAGGCGTTACTTACATTTCTCGCCCATTTCCAGACATCTTGAATCCACCAAAAGGGGCTTGAGGAGAAGTCACAGAATAGCAATTCACCCTGTAAAGACAAGGGTAATTTTTACTGGTATTTCAGTTTAATTCAATCAGTATTTGTTTAGTGCCTACTATGTCTGGGGTTCTTTGGATTTTATTTTTAGGAGGGAAAGGAAGGGGCATTAATTAAGGGCATACTGTGAGCCAGGCATTATGTTAAATGCCCTACAAATATTATCTCTAACTTTTGGATTAGACTTGTAATTTCATTGGAATGCAGAACTCCCAGTGAAAAACATTTCTCTACCAAAGCAGATTTATATCTTCTTTGCAATTTACAGTCCTAAATTACTTCAGGACACTTTATGGTTAAATGACTTGTCCAGAGCTGTGGACCAGTATGGGACAAAGGCAGGCTTTCAATCAAGGACTTTAAGATTTTGAAGCCATCTCTTTATCTAATACTAGAAACTACCTCTCACAGTAAGTAATTAACACGAATTTTTGTAGGTTTAGATGAACTAAAAACTGAAAGCATTTGACTATTAGCTCTAGAATAATTTATATATTTACTTCAATAATTCAATGGCATTGTCATCTCCTCTTTTGGAAGGGACTAGGCCTATCCATCTGTTTCAAAACCTGTGTGACACTCAAGAAGCCAAAAGCACTTCTATTTTCATTACATTTTAATGGATTTTATTACAAGAGAGTCTTTTATTATTGATAAGTTATACTATGAATAAACTATATTAACTGATGTTATTAGTATAAAAAGTAAAGGAGGTAGTCATTCATACTTAATATTTCACATCTATCTTATGAGTATGTCAATACCTACTTATACTCTGTGGAGTATCTCACTTTAACCTGCTTTCTCAGTGAAGTGTCTAGTTTCCTACTGAAATTGACTGCCACTATGTAATTACATTAAAATTCTTTTAAGTTCCTAGAATTAAACATGTTTTGGGAGATATACACTTAGCATATTCACCATGTTAGCGCTTAAATAACAATTTATATATTTCCACTTTTGTAAACCAGCCACTCATAATCAGATTTTAAATAAAATTATTTACTTAACAATAAGGCAAAAAGAAAAAAGAAAGAAACCAACAACATTGCCAATACTGATGTATTAAGGCAAATGCTTAAACAACAAAACAGATTATAATATACAAATAATAATAATTATAACTAACATTTATATAACACTATGTGCCAAGTACTGTGCTAAGCACTTTATAATAATTATTTGATCAAACAGCTGCATAATAACTGCAAGAAATAGGTGCTATTATGATACCCATTTCATAGATGAGGAAACTGAGGCAAATATGGATTAAGTAATTTGCCCAGGGTCACACAGCTAGCAAGGTATGAGGCTGTATTTAAAATCATGCTTTTGTGATTACAAGTTCAGTGCTCTATCTATTGAACGTGTTATTTCATAATATCTAACAAAACACTTAGTGGGGCAGAGGCATATACTTACAAAAACCTGTTTAGAGAGCATGAGTTAGGTAATTCTTTAGGTAATTTATAACCTAGGTCTACAGCTAGTGTCATCTTTTTGTCCTGGGAACCACCAAGAAAACATTTTAAAAGATTAAAAAGCACAGGTGATTTCTAAATGCTTAGAAATCTCTACAGAACAGTTAATGGAACCACTGGCAAATTCTTAAGGTGAGACAAAATTTTTGGTTCCAAGAATTCCTTAGAAGGTACTGCTTGGACTGAAAGTTAGAACTCTAAAGAAGAAGGAAATCTATCTGGACTGTTTATGTCAAGTGCAATTGTGTGTGTGTGTGTGTGTGTGTGTGTGTGTTTATGCTTCAGAGCAGGTGCTAATTTGCATTGGTAGGGGAGTTTTCCTCACAGAGAGATCCCTAATCTAATGACATCACAAGTCTAAATGATATCATAGTCGCTAATTAAGAATATATAATCTTAACATACAACACTGTGTCTTCTACATCAATTAGTGCAGTGCTGATCATGTAATAGGTATTAACAAATTTTTATTGATTAATTTTTTCCTGTTGTCCTGAACCTGTAATTTCACTGGCACAGTTTCTACTATTAGCTGGAAATCATTTCCATTGATGGAGTAAGACAACTTATGCTGAGAACACACAAGGCAAATGCTCCCAGCAGGTTGTCCAAATTGGTAGTAAAGGTCTGTGTCTGCTTGGTGGGGAGGTGCTTTTATATTTGTTTATAACTGTCATAACTCCACCAGCAGTTTCACTTTCAAGGAAATAGCAGCAAGTCCTGCACATTTTAGATTTATTACTAGCTTGGAGAGCTGCACTATAAGCAACAACTTATCATCAGGATTGATATTCTTATTGAGCTCCTTGCTATGAACAATGATCTTCATTTTCCCATGTTGAAAGACTTCCATGCAGGAGTAAGTAGTACCACGATCAGGGCCAATTGTGCACCCCTTCATCATGATTGTTGGAGAGTCGAGGACATAGGTGACCATTATGGAGGATTAAGAATTACTGCTGTGTTGAGTAGACCCCCCCCCCAAGTTTTTCTCAATAGTATTTGATTTTTCCAATTATACGCAAAGATAGTCTTTAACATTTGTTTTTGTAAGATTTAGAGTTTCAAACTTTTCCCTCTTCCTTCCCCTCCCCTTTCCCAAGATAGCAAGAAATCCGATATACTTGTACAGTCACTCAAGAGTTTTCTTTTAATGATTTTGAGATGTGATGAAGTCTCCTAAAAGACCTCATTGATAATGTTTGACTTACCAAACTGTTCCAGCTTGAAGGGCAGAGGAAATAGTTAAAGCTTTATCAAGATCTTTGGTAAAAATGCCTGCTGCTAAGCCATAGTGGGTATTATTGGCCCTTTTGATCACTTCATCAATAGTTTTAAACTTCATGATTTGTTGGACTGGTCCAAAAATCTGTTCCAAAAAAAGGAGAGAGAAAAAGAAGTGGAAGGAATGAGAGAGGAAAAGAAGGTGAGAGGGGGAAAGTACACAAATATGAATCAAATCAAATTGACTACATTTTTGTTATGTGGACAGCTTGCTATTGTTTGTTTTTTGGTTTGGGACATGAATTGAAGTACAACAAGCTTTTGTGGAGGTTTTCCTAAAATGACATGCAATCATTTTGGGGATAATCAGTCACCATATTTGGATTAGAACTATATCCATGGCAAATAATTTTTTTTATAAAATAAACCATAAGATCCTCAAGATCAGAAACTGGCTTTAGATTTGTTTTTATATTCCCAGTGACTAACAGCTTAGAGATTGGTGAGAACAAAGAGTAATATGGAAAATCTCTGATTTGAAATAGAAGTCAATCCTCTAGTTGACAGAAATATCGAATCTAAGACATCATCAATTTTAAGGTTGCTCTTCCACATAGAAAATACCTTCTGGAAATAATTGCTTTTTATGAATTAACTGTATTTTTAAACCTTTAACTTATTTTGACTACCCATTGTGTTTTGAGAGCACTACTTTGCTGCTGTTGAAAAAGTGGAATATAACTCTTGTACCTTAGGCAAATCAATTTATTTTTGATTACCCTATTTTTCTTATGGGTAAAAGAAGGGAGTTATACTAAAATGATATCAAAGATCCCATCCAAGTATAAAAACAATATCTACACTTATGACTTATTCAAATCAATGGCCAGATATTTGATTTTTTTTTCAAGGACTGCCAGAAGTGGTAAGATATCTGAGCCCTGGACACTTTTTTTTCTTTTCTTTTTTTTTTTTTTTAAAGAAATGGGACTACAGAGGGAGAATATTGCATATCCTGTATACTTGTTCACATTGTCAGTCAATTCTACTGTTTTTTTAATAATGGGAGAGTCAATGGAAGAAAGAGTTTGTTGGGCAATATCTGTGGTATTAAAAAAGGCATTGTTAAGCTTTTTACAAAATATCAAATGTGGATAAACAATGTAAGAGATTATGTTCTTAGGTATTAATTTTATGCTATAAACTTTCCATTTAAGTTCAGGTTTGACCAACAAGCATTACGCAAAGACTAGACTAATGATCCACAATGAATAAATTTGCAGGTAAAAATCAGGAGGACTGGAATTCTGTTCCCATACTTTTGAAGCAAGTCATTTTGCTATCATTAAGCCTTAGTTATCTTACCTGAAAAAAGGACAATACCACCAGTGAATAAAGTAATTCAAATATGTAAAGGATCTTTGATTTTTACCAGAGTTGGGAATTCCCTTCAACAAAATCAGGGCATCATCATATTATGACTTAGTAGGTAAGTCCTAAGGAATGGCTAAATCACTTGAAAGTTAAGTGACATGTCCACATGGCTATTTTGTCAGAAGCAAGATTTAAAACTAGTATCTCCAACTAGGAGCCTAACAGCTATTCATAATATCAGTATTTCTCTGTGTGAGTAAGGATAATGAGATCAGAAATTCTAGCACTATCTGAAAAGTTAAATAGGCTTTAAGAGGATAACTGTGTGACCCTGGGGAAGTCACCTAACCATATTTACCTCAGTTTCCTTATCTATGAAATGAACTGGGGAAGGAAATGGCAAACTACTTCAATGTCTTTGCCACAAAAAATCCAAATGGAGTCATTAAGTGTTGGGCATGATTGAAATAACTCAACAACAAATGAGAATAGTACACATGGGTATTCTAGGAAATGTTTACAACTGGCTGTTCAAAAATGAGAATTCAGATTTACTTTTAATCTACATTATTAACATTTCCTTCATTACTTTTTCAAGTTTAGTAAGCCAACAAAATAACAAATCATATCTTAATTTGTAAGATTTGATGTCAGAGTAGAACAGCCCAGAGAATACCATGAAAGAGACTGCTATCAAAAACTCTATTCTGTGGCTGAAGAGCAATATTTTTTTTAATACATTATCTTTTAATGAGATTCTTGTGTTTAGATATAGTGACTTTTTTTTCCTTTTGATCTCTGCCATATATAAAGATATTAAGGAACTGGAGAGGGGTCAGAGCAGTTCAGATGAAATAGCATTCATTGACTTTGGAATCAAAGGACATGGATTCACATCTCCATCAAATGATGACTATTTTGTGTGATCCTATGTGATTTACTCTATCAAAGCTTCAGTTTTTTTAATCTGGAAAATAAAGGAGTGTTAAAGTCTTCTGAGGTCCCATCTAGCCCTTTCTATAAGATTATGATACTAAAAGTTTGATCTCCACTATTAAGCAGATGAAATAATAGGTCTGTTGGAATAAGGCGATGTAAAAGGAATGTCCTTGGTGTAAAAAAGAGAAAATTAAGGAGTAACTCCAAGATTATCATAAGAGTCATTGATTCATTTTATTTGTAACATGATAGCATTATTAATCAATTAATAATCAATTAATGATTAATTACCCAGAAATTATGTTTCTCTAACTTTTAAAATTTCACAATCTTCTACTTTGCTATTAAATAATATTTATAGGATGCTCTGTAATCTTTGGAATGCTATCTAAAAGTTAACAATTATCATTACTGTTGATATTTGATGGAATAAGGGAATTAGATGGAAAGGGAAGCCAAAAGTTGAATCGAATAGGAGTGAAAACTGCATGTAGTTAGGGTAATGAGAATATTAGGAGATACAATGAAGTCTTTATTTCTCTAGAAGTAGTTATAAAAAAACTATTTGTTCTGGGTAGTTTAGTTAACTGCAAGGTAACAGGTATAATATAGTTTGGAGCTGCCATATGATATTTAGTATTTTTGTTGGTTTAATATAATTTGTTGGGTGTTCAATGTTTCCTAGCCTAGATGACAATAGCTATAATTCTATCAATAAATGAGACAAGGCAATTAAGGTAAAATAGAGAAGGAGATTAGATTCTACTGAATAAGTTATTCAACCAGGTGTATATTGAAAATGGACACTTTGTATAAAGGTTGATAAACAAAAAGAAAGTAACTGAAGAAACAGTATGGAATCGAGTCCTTTACCTCTTCTTTGGCAATGCGCATCTCATCGGTAACATTGGAGAAAACTGTAGGTTGGATGAAGTAACCTTTGTCTCCCCATGGTCCTCCTCCACATTCCAATTTAGCTCCTTGCTTCAACCCACTCTCAATAAGGTCAAGTATTTTGTTGTACTGCTCTTTGTCAATCTACATGAAAATATGAGGGGCAGGAGAGGTGAGGATAACAAAAAGGAACAAAAAAAAATAAACCTAGAATGACAGTGATTCTTTGAACTTATAATTAAGAAAAAAGAGAAAATGGTTAAATGTTGCAGATATATCTATATTGCTTTTCTGGCCTGCAAATTAGTTTTTTTTAAATCTTTCTTTGTAAAATATTATCTAAGTGCAAATTAAGATTATTGTTAGTCTTAAAAATGTGTGTTGAGAAATCTTATGGCTAGCTGAGTCTTTGACATGTGGCTAAAATAAAGGAAAAAAGAATCACTTTTAAGTAGTTGGTCTTAAATTATTCCAGAATGTCTCAATGTAAAGTTATAGATTCAGAATCAAATTGTACTAAGATCCTTGGAAAAATGAAAGAATAAAATTTTGTTTAATTATAATTCAACCAAAGTCCATTCTAATAGGCTTTTAAAATCAAGAAAACATACTCCAGTTAATCTTGGTTTACCTTTTTTTGGTAAAAATAATTAGAGTCATCAAGAACTAGGCCTACAATTTAGAAGGGATATTTGTTCCCAATGAGTTCACACTCTCCCCTGAAATCAATAAAGCTTATGGCAAAACTCATCAAGAGATGTTTAAAATGGTAGCTTAAACTGGGAGGCTAGCATTTCCAGGCCAGTTACTTAGTAATGAACAACACAATACACACATAATTACTGCCTATTAGCATTTTCTCATGGTAACTATCTCTTGGCACTATTGAATGCCATTGAGGTTATCCTAAGTAAGAAAAATTTAGTAGATATTCAGTTTCTTTGTTAAGTATTTTAACATTTATTATTATGCAAAGAAAAAACATAAAAAATTATCAAAGGAAGAGAGTGATTTTAGTGTTCTCTTTTCTGATCCATTCTGAAAATAAGAAACTTTTAAACCTTATCTTTATAAAATACCATTTTCATCATCTTTGAAATCTACTTCATCAAGTCTGTGGCTTGGCTTCCAAATCCATTTCTAATTAGATCTCATCCTATATGACTATTTCTTATTACTTCCCAAATATGTATCATCTCTTTGCTAATGTGCACACGATATCTTTTACTTTGTGTCTATCTAAATCCCATTTATCATCTCTTATTATATGAACAGAGGTATTACCATCCTATTATTGCTCCCTTTACTGAAATAGAGTTCCTTGAGTTCCTAGAGGACAATAAGTAGAAAAGAACATTGATTTGGAGTCAGAGGACCTAAGTTCAAATCTTATCTTACTTCTTTGATTTGGGGTAAGGTATTTTATCTATTCTTCTGTTTCCTAATAAATAAAGTGAGAGTTGAATTAGATGAGGTCTCAATCTCATATGCTTTGTCATTGTTCAGTTGTTTTCAGTTTTGTCCAACTTCCTGTGACCTTATTTTGAGCTTTGAATTCAGGGAAGCAATAAAAGGAAGTTTGAATTTTATATTGAGGTGTAAGCCCTCACTGTGATCCATTCATTTCTAGGTATTGCATCCCCTATGAATTAGTGAAAAGGTGTAAAAAAAAAAATAGCAATTTTAGTCAAAGGAATTATTCTATTCTTCATTTGAGGGACACAAGATTCCTCTTTTCTATACCAGGCAAGAGGACATGTGAGGATAATTTTATGACAATTTATTCCCTGCTTAAAGAAGAAAATAGGGCTGTGCTTAATTTTTTTTAAAAAACAAGGATTAATAATAAATAATAAAAATAAATAAATAATATAAATAAATAAAATAACATTTATATATTACTTTAAAGTTTACCTAGTACTATTTGTATATTTTCTCATTTAAACTTCTATAAGTGCTATTTCCATTTTACAGATGAGGGAGCAGGTTGAGAGCCTTGCTGTTGGTCACATAATGTTTGAGGAGAGATTTCAACTTAGTTCTTCCTGATTCCAGTCTGAGGAAGTTTTGTTCCTTGCTCCAAGTTGGGAAATCCTGACTACACATGTTTTCAATCTATTCTGTCTTAGGAAAACAAGCAAGGTCAGCATCATCCACATTTCATTCTGGATCAAGTGAAAGGAAATAGAGCCAAACTTCCTTCTTTCTATTGATCTGTTTCCTATGGTGTGTATTTCTTTATTACCAACCTGAGGGCCTTGCTGTACTCCTGGTTTCAGAGGATCCCCCAGTGTGTATTTCTTGGCACGTTCTACACTCCTCTTCACAAACTCATCATAAATAGACTCTTCCACAAAAAGCCTTGAAGCAGCAATGCAGCACTGCCCCTGGTGGAAGAACACACCATGGTGTGCGAATTCCACAGCATTATCCACTGTAAAAGAAACATCATCAATCCACAAGTTATCCAAAGTCAAAAACGCATTTCCAAAAGATGACACATATACATGTATACACATATATTAATGTACAAGTACATGCACACATGTCCAGAGAAATGACTATGAATATATGTTTTATGATTCTTGGAACTTCATTGTCACT
Source organism: Sarcophilus harrisii (assembly GCF_902635505.1). NCBI lineage: Eukaryota > Metazoa > Chordata > Mammalia > Dasyuromorphia > Dasyuridae > Sarcophilus > Sarcophilus harrisii. The sequence continues at coordinate 246,795,586 of NC_045426.1, forward strand.
GAATATTTGTGAATGGAAACTGCAATAAAACTATCATAAAATGATTGTACACATCTTTTGTGCTCAATTGCATCAAAATATTGCTTTAAAAAAGATTAATTACTCTCTAGTTTTGGTAAAAGGGATCCCTGAAATGAAGGCTAAAAGTTTTTTTTTGTTGTTTGTTTGTGGGTTGTTGTTTTGCAGTTAAGTCTATATTAGAAGGCAATATCACCTTTTTAACATAATAATATCCCAGAAGCTTAGGTTGGGAATTATGCATAATTTTTAAAAACTTTGCATATTGTCAAGATCTATTTATTTTTTGGCTGAAAGATTAATTCAATCAATTTAGGAGTCTTCCTATATTACCCTTTGTTAAGTCAGAATCCACTAAAAGTCACAGTTGGGGAGGGGGGCAGCTAGGTGGTGCAGTAGATAGAGCATCAACCCTGAAGTCAGGAGGACCTGAGTTCAAAGCTGGTCTCAGGTGCTTAACACTTCCTAGCTGTGTGACCCTAGGTAAGTCACTTAACCCCAATTGCCTCAGCAAAACAAACAAATAAATAAAAATAAAAGTCACAATGAGTAAAGTATTAGGTCAAGAGTCAAGAAACCTTGAGTTCAAATTTAGCTAACTAACTGTGTTAGTGTCAGAGTGACTGTGTGCTTGGGCAGTTCAGTTAAACTCAGTTTCCTCAAGTGTAAAAAGGGAATAATAATGGCACCTATTTCCCAGAATTATTGTGACAGTTAAGTGAAATAATTTATTTATAAATCACTTTTCTACATATATGTTTTATTGTTTTTTTTAGGTTTTATAGTTATTTTTTGTCATTACCATCTTAATTAAAACAACCTACATATTTAATTTCTGTTAACATGATGAAATTTTCTCCCTGTCTTAAAATCCTTTTGAACTACTTTGTGAAGAACAAAGGCTTTAAAAAGCAAGCATCTTTCAAGGTGGTACAAAAAAATGCAAGGACAATATCTAGAAAGCAATGTGGTTAAAATTTCAGGAAGTAGATGATAAAGTACACATCAGAGATCCTTTATGTCCTTTACATACCAGAGTTTAGCCCTTCTTGCTGATTTGAAAAGATTGAAATAAAAGACAGTGAAGTATAATTCAGGGCTTTTTAGTTTGTGGATCATCTTCCAAAAATGGAGACAATGGAGTTAATTTGTTTTATTCTAAAACAAAATCAAGTAAAATGTGAGCACCTGAAGGGAACTACTGCTTTAGTTTTTGTCTTTTCTGTCTTTAGAAGGGAGCAAAATGCTTTTCAAACAGAAAGGGCTTAGGAGTGTAGTTGCTGATTTAAAAATGCCTCATCCTATTGCTCTCTAGCATGGTAAAAGTAAGAGAACGAAGTGTGTAAATTATACTAACAGTCAGCATCAGCAAATACAATGCAAGGACTCTTTCCTCCCAGTTCCAGTGTAACCCTCTTCAGGTTGCTCTTCCCAGCAGCTTGTTTGATTAACAGGCCAACCTGAAAGAGAACAAAAAGAGGAAATTGTTTCCTAATAACGAAAGTTGGTTGGCTGTCATCCATAGCTCTTGGATTTTTATGTCCTGAATTTCTCATGATGTTTTCTCATTTATATTGTTTGTTTGTTTTGCATTTACTCAGATGGAAAACTGAAAGAAATAATTTTCAGTATCATTTCCAATTTGAAAATTGTATGATTATGATCTCCTTTATTCACCCTCTCAATCACCTTTTAATTAACACACTAATAAGAAGAAAAATTGGAAGGAAGCATTTGGAACTGACTTTTGCTTGCATTTGGATATCTCTGTGTTTTATCTTACTGTAGAACAATCCTGCAAACCAATGTCTCTTATTATAGCTAATATTTAGCAATATTTAGTTTTCCAAACTAATCTTTGGCAAATGAACAGAGAATTCTTAAAATGCCAATTAATAGCATAAAGTCTTAGTTTTTATTTTGCATAATTATTCCTCCATTAATACTGGAAAACCAAAATGAATGAAAAAAGTATGTTGACCAGGTTATGTCATACAGTTGGATGAATAGCCTGTCAAATAAGTCTGACCATTATAACTTTAGTAATCACTGGAAATGGACAACGGGTTAATCATAGAATTGAATAGTAGGAATAAGACTGGGTAGTAACTGGAAAAATATAGAGTGCTCTTAGCAACCCCAAATATGTTGCTCCTGAAATAATTTGTTGATTATCAATACTCTCAAAAGAATTATAATTACAAATAATACAAAGAACAGTAAAAAGACATTAGGTATATATAAGTACACTGTAGAACATCAACGATCTCTTGGAGATATGAAAAATTAAACTGAGGTTATGTATAATCAGAAAAAGAGGTGATAGTAACAAAAAGTAAAAATGATAACTAAAATGTCCATTTTGTGTATTTATTCAGAAGATATTAAATTAATAAATGAAAATCCTCCAATGCTTTTTGTACATCTTCAATGAGAAAAATGGATAAGAATTGTATAGAAAAAAGGCACAGAGCAGTTATGTATTGTATTAATCAAGGAATTAATAATACTAATAAAATAATGGATCAATGAAAGTGTATAACTTACTTATTGCTACCATAGATTACAATGTAGTATTTAAATCTCCTTGTATGTTTTTAAGTTATATTAAAACTGATTTAATTTTATTTCAATTATCTTCAAGGAATCTAGAAAAAGAATTTTCTGGTATCAAGCCTATCTAGATAGTTATTTTAATTAAAAACCATTAAGATAGATACATTATTGTGGTGGATATAGATGGATATGGTATATATTTGTGATATCTTTTTCTTAACATATGTATTTATGTATAGATCTTGATCTTTCCCTTTCTTTCTCCCTCAACCTTTCCTTCCCAACTCATAAACTATTAGAATTGGAAGGTGCTTTAAAGTTTATTTAACCCAACCCTTTTATTATACAGAGGAAGAGACTGAGACACAATGAAGTTGTGATTTGCTGAATATGTACAGTTACTTAATGACAAAATCTTGGATCCAAAATTTCTGATTTCAAGGTCTTTGCTGTTCTTCACAGGGTTGTGGTAAAAAAGTACTTTCTAATCTCTCTAAAATGCCATAGGCATGTAGGACCTTAGTAACCCTACCATACCATTCAGCATTGATCTTATGAAATAATACCCTAAATAGAGAGTAGTCATTTAAAATCACAAAGGCTTGGTTTGTGTTTCTTTCATAGTATCCATCACTACACTGTAACCTCTACATGTAAATACTGATTTCATGACCATGATCGAGTCTTGCTTATTAATTCTTATATGTCTACTCTTAACTCATCAATGAGACCCATCTTGGCCTTTCTTCCTGTTATTCTTGTGTGTGCACAGAATTCAAGTTTATTAGGATGTCTGTCTATGTATGACAAACATAAGAAGGAAGAGCACACTGATGAGTTCTAGGAGTGGAAGTAATAGTGCTTCCATCAATCAATCAGGCAGTTTTAATTAATTAAATGTCTACTCTTTGCTAATGTTTCTGCTACATACCATAAAAAAGCAAAAGAGAGAGAATTCTTTTAGGGAGGCTTATATTTTCTCAGACCTAGCACAGTGTCTTGCAAATAGAAGGTACTTAAAGATTACTGGTTGAATTAAATTGGAGACTCTTCTCTCCCTAAATTTTTTCCCTCTAAACCATGTTTGAAGAAATTAGATAAGAATGTAATTTAAATGGAACTTGACCCCAAAATGGCTACATAAACTAATCATTGGTAATACCTTAGTTTCTTACTTGGCTTACCTCTGTGGACCCTGTGAAGGACACTTTATCTACATCCATGTGAGAAGAAATGGCTGCTCCAGCTGTGGGTCCATAACCAGGCACAATATTCACTACTCCTGGAGGAAATCCTGCCTAAAAGGATAGAGAGTCATAAATTAATCTCAGAGAAAAAAAGCTCTAAAACTACTATGAATAGAATGCTTTCCTTATTACCATCACTATCAGGAACTTCAGAATCTAGTTAGAAGATTACTATACAAATTAGGAAATCTTCATTCATTTGTTAATTTTTGTTATTTGTTTTATCCTTTAATAGTAAAATATCTTTCAAAAAATCTTTATATTGATCTAAGGATGAAATAAATTTCTGGAGATTAAAGTTTCATGAGGTAGAGGAAGAAGATCAGAAAGTTAAAAAAAAAACCCTCTTTCTCTAAGCATGGTTTCATTCATTTATTCATCATAACAGAAGTATATTGTTGGTATGTTCTAAAGATATTCTTGATATTTATCTCTCCCCTTGTTTTTTTTTAATGACTTATTATGAGGCAACATTTAATTCCTATAATCCTTTTAGATTACAACATTAAGAATGGCCATTGAAGAGTTAGATTCAACTGTTAAAGAGTTTTAGGCGTAAGAAACATTCCCATGTTGAGGGGATATAATATATTATTCTATATATCTTTCTCTAGATGCAGATGGTATCTTTCTTCATATATCTTTCATTTTTAATTTGAGTTATTTTATAATAATCCAAATAACTTAATTGTTCAAAATCATTCTTAAAACAATATTGCTGTTACTATATATAATGATCTCTTGGCTCTACTCACCTCATATTACATAATTTTTGCAAATATTTATGTGGTGGGATATATTTATGTGGATTTTCTGAAGTCAGTGTCAAGGATTTTAATGTTTCTTCATGTTTAGGCAGGGTCCATTGGCCAATTTGCAGTTAGGTGAAGAAGTAGTTTTACATAATGCAAAGTGAAAAAATTGGATCATCAGGATGCTTTAGTGTGGGCAACACCCCAGTTTTTCACGTAGTGGATTGTTAGAGAGCATGTTGTGACTTAATAAACTTACCTCTTTAATTAATGATGCTACATGAAGAGCAGTGAGTGGAGTCTGCTCTGCTGGTTTAACAACCACGGTGTTTCCACAGCAAAGGGCAGGTCCAATTTTCCAAACTAGCGAAACCAAGGGGAAATTCCACTGTAAAGCAATAGACGAACATTGAGTTATTCATCAATACTAACTTGTATTTTCCATTAAAACCATACCCTGATGCCTCATGGTATGGGGTGACTATGAGCAGTGGAATAAAAATTCTAAAAGGTGTTATTGAGGTAACAGTCTTTTAATTTTAGGGGAAGTGATAAGTTATGTCTTCTAAAGACCAACATAGTTATTTTTGGAGAGGCTAATCAGAAGAATGGCTACCAGCTCTTAAACAATTTAGGAAGAATATCTACATTGAGAGAGTTTTTATCAAGATCAAAGAAAGGAGAACTCACATTAATGAAATAATAGATTTGTGAAGCATTTAAATAATGAACTGAATCTCACTCACGATTTCCCACACATTCAACATTTCCCAAACATTAAATAATAATTATAGTATTTCCAACTCAACTTGTGATATTATAAATTTTAAATGATTACAGGTTTGATGGCAACTCCCATATATTTTAAAAGAACTTTTAGAAAAAATAACTGCTGTGTGTAGGGAAGGAGTGGCAAGTTTAGCCCTTTAATTTGAGTCCTTATGAATGATTTTTCTTCCGAGAGAGCAATGTTTCACGGAGAACGAACCATATTCTCAATTGGACAATAAATGATTAAAAACTGAAATGCTTCTTGTTCTCTTGGTCACTTTTTATTGTTTTCAAATTATCATATTGATGATTTAATGATCAGATATTTGAAACCACCTTGCAGATCAACTAGTTTGTTGGAGAGAGCTCAGAAAAAATATATATGGCATTATAATCATCTACATTTATTCATCAATTCATTCATTATTCATCTATCTATCTATCTATCTGAATAACATACTAGAAAGTACAAATCTTTTAAGATCTAGATAACCTTTCTTTGGCTTTAAAGGAAATCTTGGCAAGGATGGACTCTTGGCTTAAAGGAATTTTTAAAACTGTATTTTTTCAAAAAGTTTTCAAAGTTTTATATGTGGAAGCAACTTACAGGAATGATTTGGCCACAAACACCAATAGGTTCATGTCTTGTATATGAGAAAAACTTTCCATCTGAAATAAACAAACAAATCCCAAAATTATTATTACACAAATATGTTTCTGAAATAGCCAATAGAAACAAAAACAAATATTTTCTATGTAGAAGGGATTTTATAATATTGCATGATATACTAATGTATGATATTGTCACATATATATATATGTATATAGACAAATGTATATATATTATATTTTATCAATAGAACATCTAAATTCTTATTACTACTACAAATGTGTGTGTGTGTGTGTGTGTGTTTTTAATCTAAGTGACCTTTATTGTATGGTATGGCATTTGATCTGACTCAAATCATGCAGCCAACTCACATTAGAACAACCACAAAGATAGGTGTTAGAAGGGATTCAGAAGGTGGTATAATCCAATTTTTCAAACATTCTGAAACATATTTGCAAAGGTTTCCAGAAAATCAATGGGAAAATAACAGAGAATGGCATGTATATGGAAGTGGTGGGTAGACAGAGAGCAGGACATTAATATCATCCTGGAATTGTAACATATTGATGATTTATCAACAAAAGAGAATTCAGGATTCCTAAAGTATTCATGTTTTATTTCCTTTGCTGGTGATAAAATCTCCATCAATGTCCTGTCCTAAATGATTTAAATAATGAAAACAGAAAGCCACAAACATTCCCTCCTCTTTTTCTCTCTTCTCCCTGCCCAAAGACTTCTGGTCTAAATCTGAATCTGATTTCATTCCACTTACATAATATCCAATTTTGTCTTTTCTGCTAAGTAAAAAAAATTCCTGTTTATATTTCCCAAGAACCTAACAAAGGTTCTAATATTGTGTTTAATAACTATTTGTTGCTTTTGAATACTCATTCATTTCAATGTATTTGTACATTTTGTTCTTGCACTTCATACAAAATAGAAACTAGACCCACCAAAAAGCCCATGTCTGTATAGTACTATTTCCTTACTTTTTTTTATCATTGCTATTCTGTGTTTCACTGCTTTTGACCTGCCCAATCCCCATCTCATATCTGTGGTTCACCTTGGTTGGTCTTCTTTATTAGTTTTTAGGTAGTTTCAGTGTTGCTAGGTTATCTTAAATCCTTAGGGAAACTTAAAGATAATTTCGATCAAATCTTCAACTACCAGGCTCATTAAACTGAAGAGTGAAGTTAGTTCTGTATGCTGGAAGTAGAGCATGTCTTGAGGACAACTTTTTTTCCATTTGTTCTTTAGAAGTAGGTTTTAGACTAACATTCAGCTGATCTCCCAATCTTTATACTCAAACTCTGCCTCTCCTTGGTGATTACGTCAATTTTAGACAAGTATGTCATTTCAACTTTTCTGAATTCTAATTGAGCTGAATTACACTAATAATTCTTAGTTCTAAATATCTATGTATCATTCCATAACATTAACTGCATTGCCCCCAAACAACAAAAAATCCCAGAACAAACCAAAAACTCAAACATACATTCTTTCACATCTCCAATCTGAGACTTGAGGTTACACACTCATTTTTATCTTTTTATGAGTCAACAACTTTCAGCAGAATTTTACATTAGTAGTACAAAACAAGATTAAGGGCGAATGGTTGTGTCTATATGTTATCAAATTATGGAAAATGTGCTGGCTAACTACTGCTTGATATATGAGCATAACATCTCATTGCTGATTAAAATCAAACCAAGCCAAAAAACACTAATAACACTAATGTAGGTTTTGAAAAGTCAGACCCTATAAATGGGTTGTATGTTTTAAATTTTATTCTTTTCAATAATTATTGTATTTTAGTATATTTGATATTATATTTAATTTTTAAATATTTCCAAGTCTGTTAATAACATAATTTTGCTGAGTTTTTCAAAGGCATATAATAAGTATTAACAAACTTTTGCAACAGAAATTCTTAATTATTTGTTAATCAACCAATCATCACAAATTTTATTAAGCATCATATATGATATATAATAATAAAGATATATATATATAAAATAGTTAAATACAAGATAAACTTGAAGGACAAGACACAAAATTGGGGAGCCTAGGAAAAGCTTCATATAGAAGTTTGAATTACATTTTAAAAGAAGAAAGATACTCTGTAGGAAAAAAAAAAGATAAGGGAGTGAATTACAGGAATGGGAGACAGTCATTATAAAGGCATGGAGAGGGGCATAGACTGTCATGTGTGAGCAAGAGAGGCCAATTCATTTGCAACAAAGAATGTAGGAGGGATATTAGTGTCCAATGTAATTGGAAAGATAGGTTTAATCTGTGACTTTAAATGTTAAATTGGTGAGTTTATATTTGATCCTTAATGAACTAGTAAGCCATTGGAATTAGTTGAATAAAGGAGTTACATGGTCAGATTTGTACTTAAAGAAAATCACTTTAGCAGTAATGAATAGCATAGATTGGAGAAAATATTGGAGAGAGAGACCAGTTAAGAGACTGTTTTCATAATCTTGCCAAGAAGTGTTGAGAGCCTAAACTAAGTCAATATTTGTATGAATGGAAAGAGGGTGTTGGATGGGAAAGTTGTTATGAAAATAGACATAGCAATATTTCATTCACCCAGATAAGGTATGTGGGGTGAGGAATTTAAGTTAATTAATATGATGCAATGGAAGGAGGCTGGTACATTGAAATCTGGAAATGAAAAGAGTTTAGTGACAAAGATTAAGTTCAATTTTAGACAAATTGATTTTTAGATATCTCTATAATATACAGTTTGAAATGTTCAATTCATAATCAAGAATGTGAAATTGAAGTTCAAACTATAGATTATGGCTAGATATGTAAAAGGGGGAATTATCTTTTTAGAGACAGGATGTAACCCATAGAAGCTGATAAAGTTACTAAAAGGGAATGCAGAAGAAGAGAAGAAGCATTTGAAAGAACCTTGAGGATTAGAAAATGTGACATGGATAAGTTAGTAAAGAAGATTGAGAAGAAACAGTCATTATATGGAATTATATTTTTCATGATTGCACACACATAACCTATATATAATTGCTTGCTGTCTTGGGGGAGTATGAAGAAATTGGAGGGATGGAGGAAATTTGGAATTCAAAATCCTATTAAATATGAATGTTGAAAATTATCTTTATATGTATTTGGAAAAATAAAATACTAATTTACATTAAAAATAAGAAAATAATTTACATAAAAAATAATAAAAATTTAAAAAAATTAGTTAGATGGGAGTCAAAGCAGGAGAGAGTAGTGTCAGAAAAAACTTAAAGGGGAGAAAGTATCTAGGAGGAAAGGATGGCTAATGATGTGAAACTCAGCAAATGAGTTGAAAAGGATTAGGCTGAGGAAAGAACATCAGATTTGTCAATTAGAAATTAGCAGTTTAATGAAGAGGGTAAAAAGATTGCTGAGAAGGAAAAGGGGAACAATTGGAGGCAAGTAACATGAAGTTTTTTCTTTCTAAGACTTTGACTAAAAAGTTGAGAGAGTAAGGGTAATAACTTGAGGGGATGGTAGGATGTGAGTGTATTAAAGATAAAGGAGACGAGAGCTTTTTAAAAAAACAAAGATTCAAGATAGAGGCAGGATGATTGTAGAATGCAATCTGCTGGAGATGATAGGAGGGAATAGAATTTTATGTACATGAGCAAGGATTGGCCTTGGCAAGGAGATTCTGAATCTGTCAGAGACTAAAGCAAAGGAAGAAAGACTAGGAGAGAGGAGGAAAAAGTGGTAGAAAATATTAAAAATAATTCTAGCATCAAGTGCTAATATACTCTTTTAAAAAGTGCTTCTCAAATTTACTTACCAATTGGGATTGTACGACCTTGAATTTTATCAGCCCAACTTGCACAGTAGCGTAGAGTTCTCACAGAGAAACCTAAATCTAGCTGATAGGCATGGGAAAAGACTTTTCCACCATTCATCGATTCTATTGTCTGAAAAAAAAGATCAGGCCCCACATTGAGTTTCAAGTACTATTAAAAGTGAGTATTAGATTAATTGTATTTCAGACAACAATCTTGTTATAATGAGGAAGGGAAAAGTAATAGGTAAGTTTGTACTCAGGCTTCACTGTTTATTCTAATACCTACTAATAAGGTGACCCTGGTCATACCACTTAAATGCTTATGGCAACACCCTAAGACCAACCTCCAAAATAAGTTGCCTTATGTAGGATATTAGGAGGTAGCAAACCAGGAGTTCCTCCCATTGAAGAAATCACATATTTTGTTGTGATTACTCCTGAAAATGTAACTTTAGGCTTAGCTCATGTTTTGAGAGAGACACTACTGCTAAAGTACTCCTCAAGTAATCTTTTACTCTTCAGAGACTGAAAGGAGAATACTTAGAACAGAATAGTATTGGATTGTAATGGAGGTGGGGGTGGGACCACATTGTGGGATCTCAGAATACGAGGATAGGGGTAATTGGTGAGCAATAGGAACTTAATGAACATGAACAGATCTCTCAATAAGGAAGATTAATATATATGGCATATTTCCTCTCCTACCTACCCAACTTCTAGTAGATTATAAGCTTAATATAAAAAGGAACTATGTCTTGGTTACAATATTATTGTATTTTTCCCCTACCAAGCTTGCTTTGGACTTAATAGATACTAATCAGTAATAAACTGACAATATATCACATAATAGAATGAATGATTTATATTCTGAAAGTTCATAATTTTCAAAATGATGATGTTTTAAACCTAGCTAGCTTTGTAATTTTATGTAAAATGTTGGGCCCAGCTCTTTGTGGCAAGTCATTCTGGACTATGTGAATAAGACTGATATTATTTATATAAGACTTTTTAGTTTATTAACTTTTTTATTAACTATATGTCTTCTAAGATAATTTTCAGATCTAAATTTCTAGGACTTTCATGAATTTGGTTTTTGGGGATCATATCTCCTAACTGATGCACTGCCAATCTATAAAATTACTAAAATGTTAAATGTATTCCAAGAGATGCAATGAACATAAGAATGATAGAAGCATTAAAACTTATACTCACATTATGAATTTATATATATTATATGAAATATATATATATATACACACACATACACACATATATTCTATCGCTTTTTCTTATTATCTCTAGGCACAGTACAGTTTGCTAGTCTCAGTGTAGAAGAATTTGCCAGAGATCTGATAAATTACATGCTGCTTTGATTAAATAAATATAATATGGCCCAACTTTTATTACCTCTGTGTTTATTTAAATTTTTTTTATTATAGCTTTTAATTTATAAAACATATGTATGGGTAATTTTTTTTAACATTGACCCTTGCAAAATCTTCTGTTCCAAATTTTCCCCTCCTTCCCCACACCCCCTCTCCTAGATGACAGGTAGTCTGATACATGTTAAATATGTTAAAATGCATGTTAAATCCAATATATGTATACATATTTATAAATTTATCTTGCTGCACAAGAAAAATTGGATCTAGAAAGAAAAAAAAAACCTGAGAAGGAAAACAGAAATGCAAGCAAACAATAAAAAAGAATGGAAATGCTATGTTGTGGTCCACACACAGTTCCCATAACTCTCTCTCTGGGTATAGATGGCTCTCTTTATTACTGAACAATTGGAACTAGTTTGAATCATCTCATTGTTTTAGAGGGCCATATCTATCAGTATAATGATCTCCTGATTCTGCTCATTTCATTTAGCATCACTTCATGTAAGTCTCTCCAGGCCTTTCTGAAACCATCCTGGTGGTCATTTTTTACAGAATAACAATATTCCATAACATTCATATACCACAATTTATTCAGCCATTCTCCAATAAAGAGGCATATCCTCATTTTCCAGTTTCTGGCCACTACAAAGAGGGCTGCCACAAACATTTTTGCAATTACAGGACCCTTTCCCTCCAGTAAGATCTCTTTGGGATATTAAGCCCAGTGGTAACACTGCTGGATCAAAGGGTATGCACAGTTTGATAACTTTATGAGTATAGTTCCAAACTGCTCTCCAGAATGGCTGGATGTATTCATAATTCCACCAACAATGTATCAGTGTCCCAGTTTTTCCATATCCCCTCCAACATTCTGCATTATCTTTCCCTGTCATTCTAGCCAATCTGACAGGTGTGTAGTGGTATCTCAGAGTTGTTTTGATTTGCATTTCTCTGATCAATAGTGATTTGGAGCACCTTTTCATGTGACTATAATCTAATCTAATAATACTACTATATTGAGCAGAAACAAATTATATTGTTGTAGACAACAATTCAAAGAATCAGCTTCACAGATAAAAGGTGTGAAGAGATTAAAAGAGTTAGACATTGGTTCTTTTGAACAAGATCTGTGACCTTTCAGTAGGATGAGAGGTCAATCTGTGTCTGCTCTTTAATAGGGTAGCCAAAAAGATTTAAAATATTTGAAGAAAAGCCATATGGAAAAAGGACTTAACTTGTTTTTCTGCTTTGTCAAAGATCATAGAGCTATACATAAATAACAGAAGTTTCAATAAGGCAGTTTTAGACTTCATATAAAGATGTAATATTCCTTGGAAAATTAAAGTTATCCAAGTATGGAATGGAATGCCTTGCAAGTAGTGGTTTCCTCCTTACTGGAAGTCTTTTAGCAAAAGCTAGATGACATTTTTTTGGTAAGTTGTAGAAGAGTTAAACTAGACACTCTCCAGATCTATTCCACTTCTGTGATTAAGTGCTTTATAATCTTTTAAAGGTATCATATAAACATTGAGTTATTATAAGTTACTAGTATTAGTACTAATATTATTATTAGTACTATCATTACCATCATGAGAACTGTTACATTACCACATTACCACCATCACCACTACTAATACTGCTACTACTACCTGTAAAGGAGCTGTCAATAAAATTTCTTTCAACAGAGGGAGACAGGAGAAATACATTCTCAAAATGCATTCCTCTAGAAAATGACACATATATACACACATATAAATGTATATTTATATATGCAAGATATCATCATGTCAAACAAAATCAGCATGTGATAATGAACATAATTGAGAACTCTACCAACTCTCTCTTTTATCTGGTGCATACTTACAGCCAAAAGCAGATAGTCCCTTTCCATCAGATCAGCCAGTTTGTTCAGGAGTCGTCCCCTCTCTGAAGCATCCATTGTCCTCCATGGTGATCCAATCTGAAAAGCCTTCCTTGCTGCTTTCACTGCCTTGTCCACATCTTCCTAAAAATATAAAGCAAGTTAAGTTTAGAGGGATAATACCTTAATTATTTCCCAATATAAGTTAACTGTGGAACAACATATAGTGATAGAATTCATTTGATGGTTAAATATGAACACGAATCAGACAAGAGAGCATTAGAGGAAATTTGATAGAAAAAGAGCAAACATTAGATTTATTTTCACTGATTTTCATAAGATTTACATAATTTCAAATGAGAGAATCATAGAATTTGAACTGGGATGGAACTTTTAACATCTTGAGCCTATATTTATATAAAAAATTTACCACTGTCCTAAAGTTAATATGTTACAAATCTGAAATGGAACTTGAAGAGTAGCTAGCCCAACTTCCTTATCTCATTAGAATCTAGAGTGGAGTCTAGAGAACTGAAGGGATTTGCCAACATCACACAATGGGACATCTGGGGTTTGGATACAAGTTTTCTGATTTCAAATGGAGCTCCAATTTCATGACATATTCTTTGTTCATCCCTCACTTGAAAACCTCTTTTTTGTAAATATAATTTAATATTTTATGATTGAAATTTCTCCCCTTAGAACTACTATTTACATAAAATAGAACACCAAAGTTTCCTTAAACACTGGAACATGATTCACCTTGGCTGCATTCCATTTTGGTATGTGACCTTATTGGTGTCTTTATATTTTTTGTTTGTTTGTTTGCTGAGGCAAATGGGGTTAAGTGACTTGCCTAAGGTCACACAGCTAGGAAGTGCAAAGTGTCTGAGATCAGATTTGAACTCAGGTCCTTCTGACTTCAGGGCTGGTGCTCTATCCACTGCGCCACCTAGCTGCCCCCTGTTGCCATTATCTTTAATGAAATTATTGTTTCTATATTGTGTTCTTTGTCTCATTCTTTAGGTTTAGATTATTTAATTTTCAATTAATTTTTGATCTATGATTTTAAAGTCATTTATTGAATATAATTTTTATTACATTATGGTCTGAAAAGAGTTCATTTAGTATTTCTGTCATTTTTTTCATTTGTTTTTAAGGTTTTTATGCCTCAATATATGATCAGTTTTTGTGAAACTACTTGTAGCTGCACATGTGCAGCTGTGGAAAAAGGCACATTCTTTTCTTTTCAGTCAATTTTCTCTAGATGTCTATCATATCTAATTTTTCTAAAATTCTATTCATCTGCATATCTTTTTTTCTTTTTTATTTCATGGATAAGTTTATATACCCCTGAGAAGGGAAATTTGAGGTCTTCCATTTGTACAGCTTTGTTGCCTGCTATGTTGAAGTACAGCTTCTGTTCCTCATTCAACTTTTCTGTAAAGAATCTGCATGCTATGCCATTTGGTTTATATATATTTAATAGTGATATGATTTCATTGTCTTTGGTATTTTTTTAAACAAAATATAGTTTCTCTGATTATCTTTTAATTATATCTTTTTTTTTGCCTTTGCTTTGTGTGAGATTATAAATGAGACCCCAGTTTTTTTAAAACTCAGCTGAAACATAATAGATCCTACTCCAAAATCTTATTTTAACTCACTGTTTATTTTTCTGTTTTGAGTATTTCTTGTAACCACCCCAGTATTGAATGCTGGTTTCTAATCCATTCTGTCATCCTTCAGTTCTATGAGTGAGTTTATCCTATTCATATTCTCAATTATAATTACTGTGTATTTCCCTTCATCCCATTTTCTTATTTATCCTTCTCTTTCTTTTTTATGCTATCCCTCCTCAAATGTCTGTTTTGCTTCTGACCACTGCTTACACCACTCCCTTGCTATTCTCCATCCCCTCCTAATTACCTATTTGTTAAGACACATTTCTGAATTTTGTTATTGTTTTTTCTAGCTTTATGAAATAACTTTTTGGTAGTTTGATTGGTATGGCCCTGAATAAATACATTAATTTAAATAGATTCTAATTCTAAATTTGTGTATTTATTTAGATATATGTCTATATATCTATATACACATTAAATATATTATATTATATATAACATATATTTCTTACTTTTTTCCCTTATCACTCTTATTTACATTTTTTTAAAGTTTTTCAAGGAAATTTTTTGGGCCAGTGTCCCAAATATATTTGTCTTTGAGGCTTTGCTTGTAGCTATTTTCACTTTGTTTTCTCCTAAATTTGTTTCTTGATTTTATCTGTTATCATAGTAGCTTTTTATAATCAGAATCCTTTTTTGTTGTTTTTTCATTATTCTAGAATATTTCTTGGCTTTGAACCTTATGGAGCTCTGCTTACCTAGGGAGTTGTACACGGATTGTCCCAAGCTTCAGGATTTTTCTTGCTACTGTTTTTATACCTAATTCTGGGATTTTAAAAGTTATTGGTGCTTCCAAGATGATGTGATCTGTAGAAATGCAGGTTCATTGCTCTTGTCTGTTACTATGTTCCTTACCCATTAAGAGAGCCTGCTCCCTTAAGGCCTGGCAAGTATTCTTCCCTCACCCCACGCCCCCGGAATGAGTGTTTCTTTCTCAGCACTTATTGTTTTTGCTATGTGCCAGGCACTGTACTTTATATGCCTAGCCTACCAAAGTGCTTGAAAATAATAGATGCTTAATAAATGTATCATTGAATTGTTCATTTAATTGAGGCTGATTCCATGATAAGATTTTCACAGAAAATATAAAACATTAAATAGCCTTATTTAACTGCCTAAAATTTTCAGGACAATTGGTATTTATACCAAAGTATAATTTAATACCTATAAAGAGAAATTTAAAAAAATCCAAGTTGAGATTAATGATATGAATATATATATTAATCACAAATTTTTATGTTTGGATGTTGTTTTTTTACACAACTGTGAAAATCACAGATACTTTGATTAATACAATGTTTTAAGATAGTTCTGAAGAATTTATCATGAAAAATACTATTCACCTTCAAAGAACTGCTAAACTCTGAATACAAATTGAAGTATTATTTTTCACTTTATTTTTTGCAACATGGCTAATATGGAAATATGTTTTGCATGATTTTACATGTGTAAATGATGTCATATAATTTACCTTCTCAAATGATTGGCATAGGACTGCATAGAAGGAAAGAAATCAAAATCTCAAAAAAATCTTAAAAATAAATTAATATTTTTTAAAAAAGAGAGTGAGAGAAAATAAGCCTTCCTATGAAGTGTCATATGAGAAAACTCAACTTATCTTTTTGTTGGCAAGAAACTTGGACTAAAGAAAGAAAGCAAATTTTCTTAATAATTCTCATATTGAAAAAAACATACCTTATCTCCTTCTTCCACATCACAAATTTTTTCTTCAGTAGCAGGGTTAATGACTGGGAATTTCTTGCCACTCACTGAATCATGCCATTCATTGTTTATAAATATCTTTTGGGAAATACAAAAAAGAATCAATATTATATCCATAGTGCATTAACCTCAGAAAGTTTCCCACAGTGATTAAACCTGAAATACTCAAAACATCTTATTCATGTCACAATGGCACTATTTTTCTACTCTTTTAAATCAAAGATGCCATAATTTTGCAATTCTCATTTCCCCCTTTAGTTTATTTTGGGCACAAAGAAATGTGAACCATAGAATAATTTTTGTAAATGTCATTTAAAAATAAAGGCAAGATTTATAATGATGAAATGAAGTTCCTCAAAATGATGACTTCACGAGTTCTCATAGATTAGGTTGTATAGTTTTAGTCATATGAATAGTTGGATATTATTTTATTTTATTTTATCTTCTTAATCACAGGACGAGTGGTTTTAGAATACTGGAAATAGGAACACAAAATAGATGTCCTCACATATACATATAAACAAACATATGTGCATGTGTTTGTGAGTGGGTAGTAGTACTGGGTTGAAGGACATATTAGACAATAGAGAATCCTGGGTACTCTGCTAAATAATTTAAAGATTCAAAAAATCTTATATATACATATATGACAATATATGTCTCTGTTCCTGGATTGTTGACTTTCAAATTTATTCTACTATGTTTAGGGTCTTTTGATTCACTTTAGGATATTAATTTCTCTTTACTTATAATCTCTTTTCCTTATTAATTTATGCTGTCTGAGACATCCTACCTCAAAGTGTCTTCAGGATGTTTTTGATCTCCACTGACAATCTATCCTCCTACTGATTCCCTGAACCTTATTCTAGTGCTGCAAGTTTCATCTCCACTCTAGGAGCAAGATAGTGTGGGAGAGGTTTCACTAGTAAAATGGCTTCTTACTAGACAATAGATTCTTTCTTGATCCACATATTCAGTTATAATGTGAAACTTATAGGTACAGAGTGATATGCTTTGGGTAGAATCAACTGTTTTCTGATACCAATAGGGGAATCACTATAGTCCACTCTAATATTCCATTGTACATCTGCCATTGTTTGAGTAGAATGGTGCCTTTAAATGACTGGAACTTGAGATCTTTAGCAAAACTTCCTTGCTTTTGGAGCTATATTATTCCCAAGCATCTGATTTTTTTAGTCTTCTACTTACAACTGAGGCCTGGAAGGTTGGTTCATTTTAAAAAGGTTCACATAGTTTACATACCCTGTGGTTATCCTACTTACTCATAGGACCATTTCCCTATATATAGCCTTCACACCTTCTTTAAGAATCAGCATAATTTCTTTTTATAACATGGCATTTAAGATAGTGTATATTCATGAACACTGGTCTTTTCTGGCTTGTAATGTATGTTAAAGTGGCTGTTGGCTAGTGCAGGTACCCATCTGTTCTATGCAGCATCAAATTTGGCACTGGTCAAAGTAAACTGATTATTAATAGGCAATGATTGCTGAGGAGATAAAGTCTTTGAACTTTTCAGTGATAGCACATTTCAAAGAAAAGAGCTTCTGCTTTTGGATGGGGTTATGAGTCTTGTTTTCTATAAAACTTCTGCTGGCAAATACAATTGATCTTTTGACCATCACTTTCTTAGTATAGAATAATGTTCACATTTTCCAGGCTAAAATATATATGGAGGGAAAAAAAAGCTTGCTTTGATCTATATAAAGTAGAGGGCCGGAACTCTGGAGAAGTATACTTGAAACAAAGATACTTACAACTGAATGTTAATTCAGTGGAATTGATGAAATGATGGATCTTTAGTATATGTATACTTAGTACTTAGTCCAGTGATGTAATGGTTCTCTAGTTCATACATATTCAGTATGCTAGAATGATGTAATTGTAATAGGGCATTTAAGGACTGAGAGGATTGGAGATGAGACATTCCATTTATGACCATCCTCCTGGTGACTCTCATGCCTCCTGCACTCCTTAATTCCAGAAAGCTAGCCTGAACATTACAATATAAGGCAGCCCTGGTGAGTGTAGAAGGCAGGGGATTTGGTTTTTTCACATTTATCTATCCACTAATTTCCAAAAACTTTGAATTTTTTATACTTCTGTTTCTATGTCTTCTAAATTACATATGCACAAAAGAAATTTAGTTCTTAATATATTTATATTATTGACTGCCAAATCCTTTAAAAGCTGTCCTTTAACTTGATTCTATGGATATGGCAAAATGGATATCTGTCTTCCCTGTATTAGTCCTTATACCTTGTTGGAATAGTGTATGAACCATACATTTGATTGAAGCTCTGAAAAGTCAGCACTTGTCTACTGACAATGCCAGATGATCCCCAAATTTAATCAGCTTGTTCTTATGTTAGTCAGTGGCAAATGTGTGTGTATGTGTTTGTATGTTTGCATATGTATATGTATAAGAGTATATAGGTACTCACACATATTCTCACTTGCACTTTGCAAGGGGAACACAGTTACCTTGTCTCAGATTTGATGCTCACCTCTCAACATATCAGCAGGTATGTATAGAAGTTTTAAATTCATCTTAATGTATATAGCATAGAATTATAGACAGAGATGAGATTATATATGCATATATATATGGAGAGAGAGAGAGAGAGAAAGAGAGAGAGAGAGAGAGAGAGATAAGAGAGAGAGAGAGAAGGAGGGAGGGAAGAAAGAGGAGACAAAGAAAATTCTCTCTGTGTGTATGTATGTGTGTATATAGATATATGTATATGTATGTATGTGTATATATATTTTGAGAAAACTCATTATCTCCTTCCTTATTACACATTTTTTCTTCGGTAGCAAAGTTAATGACTGTATGCACACACAAACACACACACATATATGCATATATACAAATGTGTATTATGTATATATGTATTCCTGTCTCTAGTTCTCAAATCCAAGATGATTGATTGCAGGAGCAATGCTGTCTCTACTTCTGTAGGTATAGGCTGGCAAGGCAATCACTTAGACAAGTGCAATTCAGTGAAAAACAGTCTAGACGTAAAGCCAGGAAGGTCCCACTTGGAATAAGATCTCTTCCATTTTTAGCCATGACACAGAAACAAGTCTTTTACTTCAAACCTCAATTTGCTTCTTTGTAAAATAGTTTATTATACCTGTAATATCTATGATGAAAATACCTATCATGAAAGTTTGTTGTAGAGTTTGAAAGAGACAATGCAGATAATATGGTTTTCAAAGCTGGGAAAGCTTTATAAATGTCACCTTTGGAGCAACTAGATGGCGCAGTGGATAGACCACTGGCTCTGGAATCAGGAGGACCTGAGTTCAAATTCCATTTTAGACACTTAACACATACTAGCTGTGTGACCTTGGATAAGTCACTTAACCCAGTTGCCTTGCAAAACCAAACCAAATCAAAAGCAAATTGTAAATGTCACTTGTTATTATATTTTGGGCTTAACATGGAGTGGAAGAGAATAGAAACTTTTAGTAGATTTTAAAAATATATCCATTTTTCTCTCCTTTCTCTCAACTTCCTCGCCAGCAAATCCCACCTTCCATCAGAGAGGGCTAAACATATTCAGTTTGGTTGTATTTGTTATGGTGAAGGTTCTAAGTCTCTTGTAAGCACAATTTCAGATATAGAGTATAATTATCAGACTTTGCAAAGGGAGCAGTTACAGTATCCTACCTCTGATGTTCACCTCTCAACACATCAGCAGGCATGGGTAGAATTATAGACAGAGGTGGAAGAGAAAATCCTTAGGGGCCATCTAGTCTAATGCCCCCATGAGTATTATAGTGAAGAAAACACTTGGCAAATTAATAATCACTATATTTAATGTGTAACAAATCTCAGGATTGCTTTAGCAACATTTCAGAAATTCTGGTAGGTTGATTTGTAATTATCATTGCTGTTCATCTAGTTCTTATTTTAAAAAAATATAATTTGTTCTTTAACCAATAATTATTTAGGATTTCATTCTTAAATTTCCATTTAGGTTTTCATAGTTTTCTTGTACTATCTTAATTCCTTAATTGACTTACTTTAATACTATTTATGGTATGGTCTCTAAAAGATATGTTTAACATTTCTGCTTTTTATATTTATTTGCAAATTTTATGTATTCTAATATATCCTCTACTTTTTTAAAAATATCATATGATACACACATACATGCACACACATACACATATGCACACAGAGAAATATGATAAACTTTAAAATGTTTAAGATCTGCAAATAAGCATTTTTTTCCTCTTTTATTTTTTCTGTTATTAAAATTGGTTTGCTCAGAATGAAAAATTGGCCTTTTATAAAGTTCAGACACAAGCATTCTCATTTTCTGCTTTATAGCTAAAGTCAGTTTCAAATTATGTAACAAACTACAACTTAAATGAGTTGGCTGGGACAAAAAGTCTTTCTTCATATGTCCTGCAATTTGGCTTGCAGGTTTTATATAACATTTTGGGACGGACCCACATCACAGGAACATTTTTAGACTATCAAGCTGGAACCATAATTTAGTTTCATTTTATCCTTCACTTCTTAGTTGAAAGGCTGGAGACCTGTTTTGACTCTATATTCCTATTAATTGACTACTCTGCTAACCAGGTATTTGTTTCAATAGTAGTAATCTCACCTAGTGAGACAAATTAATATATTCACAATGCACAATACAATATTCTGGGTTTCTATCAACTTTGCCCTCAAATATGCTTATTGAAATAATCATCTTTAAACATTCCCTGCTCCTTCACCTCCATACACAAGAAACTACAGCATTAACTATGCTCCTTAAGTGACTTATGAAAGCTCTTATGAGAAGATTTTCTAATATAGTTGACTATAAGAATCCAAACAAGTTTGTATTAGGTTATTTTCCCCCAGCTAATAAATATTAACAAGTAATTAATAATATTAATAATAAGCATTAGTAAGATTTTTCACCCAAATTCCTATTATGCATAGCTATTATTTATTCATAAAATGTACTTTAAATAAAGCTACCTTAAATGAACCTCCCCATTTTTCAAATAACTTCCTTAAGGTAAGGTAACAGACATGCTGCTTGAATCTACTAACCTTAGTATATTGGATTTTGCAGTTGAAGAGTGGAGCAGGTATGTTCCCCTCTCCCAAATTGGTTGGGGTCTTTTCCTTAGATGACATTTCTGGGCTGATCGTAGAGACACAAGGGTAATTAAATAGCTGACAGGCTCTGCAATCTTATCCAGACTGAACCCTTCCCTTTATTTGTTCCTTTTAATATGAAGTGATTGAGGGGTATTTGCATACTGGAATGTGATTGGATAAACCAATTCAGAACATAGTAGAAAATGAAAGTTTTTTTTTTTTTTTTTTTTTTTTTTTTTTTTTTTTTTTGTAAGAGAAGACTTTTATTTAAACTTAATTTTTTTTTTTTTGGTAAGAGAAGACTTTTATTTAAACTTAAATTTTTAAAAGAAAACATTTTGCAAACTTGTAGCAAGTCGGGAACATAGTTTATTACATGCAAATGAATTCTTTATTTAAAAAACTGAAACCTTTGACAAGAGTAATAGTTACTTTGAGTATCGAGGTTGAGATCATCTCTCCTACCCCACCCCCATTCCCTCAACCCCTTTTGTTTTCATACTACTGTGTGAACTAATTTCTCTGATAGTTGTTAGCAAAGGGAACAAGGCAGTATAATCTTTGTATACTCCCATTTCTGGGAGATTTGAGGAGGAAGAGATCTGTGCTTTCTTTCTTTCTTTTTTTTTTTTTTAATTGAAGGACTATTTAATAACATAGTCATTAAGCAATGAACAAAACTTTTCTGTAATATATGGGATTTTAACTGGTACTTGAAAGAAGCCAAGAGGTAGAGATGAAGGGGGAGAGAATCTCCAACAGGTAGGACAAGTGAAAATTCTTTGAGTTGGAAGATGTGGTGTGCTGTATGGTCAATAGCATGCGAGCTAGTTACTGAATCTCAGTACATTTTGGGTGATTCGGTTGTAGGACTTGGTCAGGAAAGATGTGTGTTTCTAGCATAAGGGCTGCTTTCTACCTTTTATGTCTACCTGCTCTACCTGGATCTTTTTAACTTTTACCTATGGTTTCTAGAAATTTTAGCATACCTAGCTGCCAGACCCTACTATACTGTTGGGGCAGATGGGCTAAACCAAGTTAAGGGTAAAAGATCTCAAACCTGTTGGTGTATTAGGGGGGTGTCTACTCTACATGTGACATCTTCCCCTAGTGCAATGGGTGGTTGAGAACAATTTGTTCCATGGCTATGAAATTATCAGAACAAAGCATTGTGTAATGCTTAGAGCTTGGTCAGACACTGAAGGTTCCAAGGTCATCCACTGAATCCCATCTTGATTTTTGTCTTGGATCTGGAATTTGATGACTCTGGAAGACAGAGTGAGGTTAATGACTGAGTAACTGTGCTTTATTTAAACTAATAGATGCATGTCAAAACATACTACTCATACTATTTAACCAATTTTTTAATCTGCCTCAAAGTCCTATGGCAACAGGCCAGTGATGAAGCAAAAGGAATGGGATAATACCAGGAACTGTAGTCACAACCCTGCATATGGGCAGCCCAGGCCATAGGGCTTCTCACTAGACTGAAGTAGCCCCGGGATTTGGTGGCCCACCTTGAGTCTGAACAGCCTTTTAAGGATCACACTATCTCACTTTCTGGGGTGAGGAAGCTGTTAGAAAAGGTTCCCTAAAAATTGTCTGTTTACCCAATCTTGGCCTGATTATTGTGGCATATAGGTATCCTACCCTGCAGTGAAAATACAAAAAAAAAAAGTATAAAAACTTCTGCAAAATTGATTCCATTCCCCTTTGGTATATGGTATGTGCTCACAAAACCCAGTAGACCTGAAAGATGAACGGCTTTTGTTGTGAGAGAACTCTTTCAGCAGTAATACATCCAAATAGCAGCACTGAGTGCAACAAGACTGGCAAATGAAGGTCCTCTTATTGAAGTCGATTCTAGATACATAATTTTTCTGGAGTGGCAGTGAAGCTAGTATAGGTTTTGCAATTAAAATTACTCTAGTCAACAAGCTTGTATGCCTACCAAAAGGTGTGAATGATGGGCTCATGGCAATGTTATTGTCACTTGCAGGAAAACACTATGGAAAGATATCAGACACTGAGATCCATTGTTAAACATCATCATTGCCTCTATTCCTATCATGATGAACTTTGTTGAAGTCAAAGAAAAATTTTATGATGACCCAGAAACCCTTATCATCAATGTGTCTAAAATGGACAGACATAACTCTGGATGATTTTAGTACTAGAGTAGATTCAGATACTAGACATAGTAGGGAGTCCTAGGAAGGAATAGAGATGGAAGCAGCAACAATAATGGTCACTTACTATTGAAGACTTATCCATCTCATGACCTCTTCACTAACACAACCTTCCATTTGCCCCTAACTCAATAAAGTTCATTAATGTACCCCTGCAGCAAACAATGGCATTTAACAAACCATGTGATTGTAAGGAGATGAGACCCACAGGATGTAAGAGTGATGAAAGCAATGTGTGGTGTAGAGTGCTGGACTGATCATAGACTTATCCTTTCCAAGCTGAATATTCACATTCAACAAAAGTGGTGGCTCCATAGTAAAAAGACTATCAGAAGAATTAATGTCAACAGAATAGAACCTTCTCTGGGTGGGAACAATTTGTTGCTAACTGGAAGGTAAAGTTGAACTAACACATAGTTGGCAACAGTGAGCAGAAAAGAACTGGGCAGCTTTTAGAGATTTGGTGTACAGAACCGAACCATATTTGCTTATCTGGGTCAGAACAATTGCAAAAATTAACTCTGCTTTTATGAAAATGATGGAGAAACTCAGAAGCTGCTAAATGAAAAATAAGAACTCCATAGAGTGTACCAGCAGATTAGTCTATCCATTTCTAAGAAGGCAGAATTGAATTACATCAAAAGTAAAGTATAAGCAAAGCTTACAGAGATGCAGAATTCTTGGCTCAGTAAGAAGGCAGTTGACATTCAGTATTATTTTGATAATTATCCAAAGCACTTTTATAAAGCCTTGAAGTCTGCTTATGGGCCAAAGACCTACGTTGCATTTCATCAACTCAGTGCAAATGGAACCACACTGATTAGGGATAGGGATATGATCTTAGAGAGGGCTGAACCCTTTCATAATATTCTCCATAGACCATCATTAATCAATGGTGAAGCCATTGATTGTTTACCTCAGGTTCAAGTTAAATATCTCCCTAGCTAAAATTCTAACTGAATCCCAAAGCACCTGATGCTGATTCTAGTCCATTTGAGATTTACAAGGTGGTGGTGGTGAGGGGGGTGGGGTGGGAGGTGGGGGTGGGGATGGGGGAGTAGGTCTATTGCTCATATAGCTGCTAATAGAAATTTTCAGGGTTATATGGCAAGAAGAGGGTCATCCTCCAAGATTTCAAGAATGCCTCAATTGTCCATCTCTATAAAGTTAAAGGGAATAGATTGTCCTATGACAATCATGAGCAGGGTTGAAGTGAGGACAGGGGGAGTTCTCTCTTAGTCATTGCTAGCAGGATTCTTGCTAGAGTCTCCCTTAATAGGCTGATCCTTCACTTGGAAGATTGATCATCTACCTAACAACCAGTGAGTCTTCAGAAGGGGCTGAGGAACAGTCACTAGAGTGTTTGCTGACCCACAGCTACAGGAGAAATACCAAGATTAGGACAGAAGTCTATACACGTTTGTAGATCTGATCAAGGACTTTGATATTATCTGTCATGAGGGATTATAGAAAATTATGTTAAAATATGGTTGCCCTAAAAGGTGCTTCAGTATTGTATGTCAGTCTTGTTATGGCTTGGGTTCTGGATAATGAACAATGCTCTTGTTCATTGGGAAAATCGTCAAAAGAGTGAAACAAGGCTGTGTGCTTGCCCTTATGCTTTTTAGCATAAGTTTTTTAGCCATCTTGTCACAATGACTCTAATGTGGACAAACACGGGCATCAAGGCCAGCTGCCACAAAACCACAAGCCAAAACTAAAATGGAGAGAGTGTTGGTGTATGATTTTTTTTTTTGTTTGCAGCCTCTGAAGCTGAGATGCAATAAAATATGGATTGATTTTCTGCGGCTTTTGCTAATTTTGAGGTAATGGGCTGAGGCTTGAGTTGATGCACTGAGGTTCCAACCACGTGAGGCTAAATAGTAATTGGACTATACTCTATTAATATACATGCTTGGATAAAGAATGGCCCCCCCCCCCCACTCTCTGTGCAAGTCCTGATGTGTTGTACAGGAAATGATGATTTTGGTGGCTGGAGGCAGAGAGACAGGAAGAGAGGCTGGGAGAGACTGGGCCTGGGTGCCATGCTCATAGCTGCTGGTTGTGTGGCTGCTGGTCTAGCTAGCTTCTTGACTCAGCTACACACATTGCTATCGCCGATTCTCTTCCACTTCCGATCTTTCTTCACTGAGAATAAAGATTGACGATTTTCTCCTAACCTGAATTCCCGACTCTGGCTGATTTTAAAATACACGGTCTTCACATTTTGGTCCAGCAATTAATACCAAGAAAACACAGGTGCTCCATCAGCTAGCACCACATTATCTATTGGTGGAACCATTGCTGTGGATAAGTTCTCTTATCTTGGCAATGTACATTCCAGGGATGTTCACACTGATAATGAGGTTGACACATGCATTGTCAGAACTAGCTCAGTGTTTGAGAGACTCTGAATTAAACTGAGAGAAGAGGTATCAGACTGACTACCAAACTGAAGGTCTACAGAGTCTTATTAAGCTCATCTTATTGTTGTATGCCTGTGAAACATGGACAGTATACCAGTGCCATGCCAGGAAACTTAATTGATTGTATTTGAATTGTCTTAAGATTCGAAGATCACCTGGCAAAATACCAGACACTGAGGTTCATTGTTGAACTAAACTGCCAAACATCCAAACTGTATTGGGTTGGCTACATTGTTTGAGTGTCAAATGTTAACTTGGCAAAAAGCCTATATTATGGAGAACTCATACAGGGAAAGCATTCATGAGGTAGTTCAGAAAAAAACGATACAAAGACACTCTCAAGGTCTCTCTTAACTTTAGAAGTGATTGCATGACTTGGGAGACATTGGTACAGGACTTCCTAGCATGGTGTGCCTTCATCAGAGAAGGTGGTGTGCTCTATGAGCAAATCACAATTTCAGTAGTTCAAAAGAAATTTGAGATAGACAGTTGGAGAATCCACCCCAAATGTTTATGTGGACTATTTGTACCCAACTTGTGGTAGATCATTCTGAGCTCATATTGGTCTAATCAGACTGATTTGATTCTAACACAGTGATATCATTTTGATGCTTTTCGAGAACAAAGGACATCCGCCAACCAACCAATTTGTGGATGATTAAAATATAAGAAGGCTGCCAAAGCACTCAATCAAGAAGCATTTACTAAGTCCCTAGTATATGCCAGGCATTGTGCTAAGTGACAGAGTCTTGGTTTTTAGCAGCAGAGGATTTATGATCTTTGATTCTTAGAAAGACAAGGAGTCACTGGAAATTTGAATAGAGAAGGGACAGAGTCAAGCTGGTTCTTCAGAAAGATCTATTTGACATCAGAATAGAGGTCAGATTTTAATAGGAATAGACATATCATGGAGATGGACCAAAAAGCTATTCTGGTTAAGCATGAGCTATTCAGGACCATATTGGTCTCATTCTTCATTGGAACCCAGTAGTGACAAAAATCAAGACCACTGGCAATGGCTTGGGATACATTGGAAAATACTGCAGCCAAACTCTAAGCACTCCATAGCACTTGCTTCTGCCACTAACATGGCCTGTTAAAATAAATTATTCGCTACTGAGGCTTTCACATGTTTGGGATAGAAATAGCTATGTCTCCCCTTAATAATCCATATACCCAGGTCCAACTCTGCATATCTAAAGTTCAATTTATGTGTGAGTCAAAAAATATAACCCATAACTTTTTATCATTTTTACATACCTTGAAATCTTTTGGCAATGGGCAAATAGCAAAGCTGCAAGGAACAGTTACTCTGGGAGCTATAGTCACAACCCTGTACACGGGTGGTCCAGAGCACAGTTATCTGCTCACTGGACTGAAATAGCAGTGGGATTCAGCAGCCGGTAGATGTCTGAACAACCTTTTAATGTTATTTTTTAGCATATGTATGGGTAATTTTTCAACACTGACCCTTGCAAAATCTTCTTGAGCAACCTTTTCATTGTACTGTTTACCTCCTGGCATGAGAGAAGAGTTAAAAAAACATGTCCTAAAATTGTCTGCTTCATCTAACTTAACCCCAACTATTTATCATAGCAAACAAAACACACACACACACACACACACACACACACACACACACACATCTCTATGGTTCATGTCAACTATTCAGAAGTCAAAGGTTGTCCTGCAACACTCACAGTAGGAATCGCTCAGTCATTGCTGGGAGGATTATTTCCAGAGTCTCCTTAATAGACTGATCCTTCACATGGAAAATGACTTCATAAAGGAAGGAGGAATAGTTAATATTATGTCAGGAGCAGAACAGTGGTTTGTATATAATTTTTATCAAATGATGGGGATAAAAACAGTTCAGAAAATCTAGCCTTTGCCAAGAATTTGTCAAATGAGGTCTATTATCTTCTTGTATTTCTTCTTGTAGTCAAGCTTGCTTAGTATAAGAAATGACACATTGTTCAGCTTTTATTATGTTTTTGTAATTGTTTCCATTCATATTGGTGTGATCATTGTGCATATTGTCTTCCTGGATTTGCTTTCATTACTTTGCATAATTTCAAATAAGTTCATGTCTTTCAATTAATTATATACAACATTTCTTGAAGCACAGTAATATTTCTTTATATTTATGTGTCATAACTTATTAAGACACTCCTCAATCGGTAGGCCCGTGTTTGTTGTAACAAAAAACGTTTATGATGTTGTAACAAAAAATATTTTTATGTCTCTATGACCTTTCTATCTTTGTCTTCCACATATGCTATCTTCTGAGAAATGGGCTCTCTAGGTAAAAGGACATTGTAGTCACTTTCTTACTATGAATACAAGTAGCTTTCCAAAATTGTTGGACTAGTTTACAACTACATCAATAATCCATTACTGTGCCTTTCTTTTTATAATGCTTGCAAGAGTGACAATTTTCATTTTAATTTTGGCAACTTTGCCAGTTTCCTAGGTGTAACATAACCTCAGAGTAGTTTCATTTCACATTTTTTATTATTACTGATTTGTGGAAATCTCTCATGGTAATTTTAAATTATTAATGTTAATATTGATCTAAATAAAAGGGACACAATTAGGAGAGTCATTGTGATTCAGTGGAAACAATTTTGGATTTGGAGAGAGAGCACCTGAATCCAAACCCATTTTTATCACTTATTAACATTTTTATTATACTGACTTTGTTTATTCATGAACAATGAATATTTCTCCAATTGGGAAGTCCTTGGGCAATTTAGTGAAACTCTTTAGACTCAGTTTTATCATCTGTATAATGAGGTGGTTAGTTTATAGAATCTGGAAGGTCCCTTACAACAATAAATCTTTTATCCTAATATCCTATTTATTACAATAAGGGTAGTGGGGGGAAAGACCTATAGGTGGATTTGGACAAAAAAGATTCTTTCAAAATTTTTCTCTAAAATTGGAAATCAAAACTTCTGGAAAGTACTAAATTCCAGCTACTTGAATTAATCACAATTGCAAAATTTGGCATCATATGATCAAAAACGTCTACAGGTTTCATAGAAGTAAATGTAAAAGAGAGATTTTCTGTATTATCATTTAATGTCTTATTCATGTAATGAAGTTTTTATTTTAAAATGTTTAATATTTTTACTTTTGTCAGTCTTTTTGTTTTTTTATTTTAATTTTATTTTTATTACTTGGGGGGGATTCTGATTGAATCTAGTGATATTATTTTGTCTTACTAATAAATTATCTATTTTATACATCATTCAGAATACTCGCCAGGAGAATGAGACTAGTTTGATCTATGTCTAGTAAAAGGGGAGGGAACAATTCTAAAATTTAAAATTCTGCACATGAATTTTTTTCCTTGCCAGTCTGTAAAGTATTATTATTATCATATTTTTAAATGTTTGTTGAAACTTAATCTCTGGGTTTTTCAATTCATCAAACACATTCAAAGAGATAATTACTTTCAAATAACTGGTCATTACCAATTCACATTTATTTTATTTTCAAAGTACTAATGAGCTGAGTCTGAGAAAATTTTGCACTAACATTAGTGGACAACTAAGTATTAGTCCATTCTTGGTTTGTTCTGATGAAACATGTAGTGCAGACGGAGACAAACTGACATCTTCCTGCTCTATCTGCCAAGGGATACATAACATGATTCCATAGAATTGACCATATCAATTAAAAAACCAACAAAATCATATTATTATATGAATGGATGCAAGAAAAATATTTGACAAGCTACAACATTGATCCAACATTAAA
Organism: Sarcophilus harrisii; assembly: GCF_902635505.1. Classification (NCBI taxonomy): domain Eukaryota; kingdom Metazoa; phylum Chordata; class Mammalia; order Dasyuromorphia; family Dasyuridae; genus Sarcophilus; species Sarcophilus harrisii. Next base: position 246,825,521 of record NC_045426.1, read on the forward strand.
AAAGCATAAGCATGAATGGAACCTTTCTTAAAATGATAAATATCTATCTAAAATTAAGAGCAAACATTATCTGTGGGGAGAAAAAGCTAGAAACTTAACTAATAAGATCAGGTGTGAAGCAAGGATATCCATTATTTCACTATTATTCAGTATTGTGTTGGAAATGCTAATTATAACTAACTATATAAAACAAGAAAAGAAAATACAAGGGAAAATAGGTAATAAGGAAACAAAACTATTATTTTTTTTTCAGAGGATATGATGGTATAGTTAAAGAGCCCTATAGAATCAAATTAAAAACTACTTGATAAGCAATAATTTTTGCAAAGTTGTACGATATAAAATAAACTTACATAAATCATTGGCATTTTCATATATTACCAACAAAACCCAGCATCAGGAGATGGAAAGAAAATTACATTTAGAATGATGACAGACAATATTAAACAATTGAAAGTCTAACTGTCAAGACAAGACTTAGGAGTTATATGAATACAATTTTAAAACATTATTCACAGAAATAAAGACAGACCTAAACAACTGGAGAAATATTAATTGCTTATGAGTAGACCAAGTCAGTATAATAAAATGACAATTCTCCCTAAGCTAATTACTTAATAAATGAGGTAGAAATCAAACTACCAAGGAGTATTTTTGATAGAATTAGAAAAATAATTAAAAAAAACCCTAGTCTGGAAGAACAAAACATCAAAAATAACAAAGGAATCAATTTTTAAAAATGTGAAGCAAAAAAAGCCTAGAAGTTTCAGATTTCAAAGTATATTACAAAATAGTAATCATCATGACAATCTGGTACTGGCTAATAAATGGAGTGGTGGATCAGTGAAGTAGACAAGGGACACTATACACATCAGTAAATGACTAACATAGTAAAAGACATATATTAATATGGGTTTGATAAACTCAAAGATATATACTTTGGGAGTAAGAACTAAGGATTTGACAAAAATTCCTGAGAAAATTAGAAAGCAGTTGACAGCAACTAGACATTCAAAGCATATACTGAAATAAGGTCAAAATAGACACATCATTTAGATGTAATGGGTGATATAATAAATAAGTTAAGGAAGTTTGGAAAATAATGTACCTATCAGATTGCATATGTACAATCATATTAAACATATTTCCACATTAGGCATACTGTGAAAAAAGAATCAGAAGAAAATGGAAAAACCATGAGAAAGAAAAAAACGAAACAAAACAACAAAAGTGAAAATAATATGCTTCAATTTGTATTTAGACTCCATAATTTTTTCTCTGGATATGGACAGGTGTTATGGGCCAGAACTATGTACTTGGAACAAGGATTTTTACAAGGTGCTAATTCAGTGGGATTGATAAAGATAATGGTTATCTAGTTTAGTGTGGTGATTACTAGTTTTCTAAGTTCAGTATGATTGATTTAATTTTGGCAACAGATTGATTTAATCTTACAACAAATCATGGCAGACAAGGAAACTAGATTGTGAAGGAGATAATAAAGGATTTGGACTTTAACACCTGGCTACTCTTCTGGAAATTACTCTGCTGAAAAGAAGGCTGCTCAGAGATCTCCAGAAAACCCAACAAGATCGTTACATTTTGGTGCCGGAACATGGAACCAAGGACCTACATCTGTGACCCAGAATTAGGGTGAGTACAAAAACAGACAAGAAGGAAACTTTGTAAAGGGTTAAATTAGTATTTCAGCTGAAATGGGACAAATCTTTAGAAAGGAGCCTTTTCCACTTCAAGGAAAATGTGTCAAAAGCATAGTTAAACTCATTAAAAACCAAGGCTTGATTGTAACTTGGATGCAGATCATTGAATTCTTTTTTTTTGTTTGTTTGTTTTTTTTTTCATTGAATTCTTTGAAATATTAAAATACACATCTCCTTGGTTCTCAAAGGAAAAAGAATTAGATCCAGATGAGTGGAAATTAGTAGGAGAGTAACTCTGTGAATACTACAATGATAATAGCCCTGATTCAATTCCTAAAGAAACATTTTATACATATAACTTAATAGAATTGGCTTTAGGAAATTATATAAGTTATAGAATAAAGAAAAAGAAGAAAGTGCAAGAGGGGTTAACTAGGTGAAAAGGATGAAGAATTAGACAAAAAAGGAGCTAAGTACAATGCTGATGAAATTAAGGAGTGTGGTGCTTCACAGCAGGAGCCATTAGGGCATTCCCCAACACCTGATCTATCCCCCTCAATTAACACTTTATGAGTGGAGGGAGAAGGAGGAGGGGGAAGGGCAGTGACACAATCAGCACCACATATGAAGCAGCCTATGACAAGATTACAAAAGGCATTAGTTAAAGCTAAAAAAGAAGGACAGGATATATCTGATTTTACAAATGCACACTCTGTTATTGAAGAGTTTGACTCTTCAGGTCAACAAAGAAGATACACTCCTATTGATATGGAAAAATCAAGGATTTGAAAAAAGGATTGCATTTTATGGGGCTACACCTTCTTATATTAAGATGATATTAGAGAATTTGGCTTATGAAATTTTAACTCCTAGTGATTAGAAATCCATAGCAGGGACATGTTTAGAACCTGGACAAAACTTGTGGCTTTCAGAGTATAGTGAATTATGTAGGATACAAGCCCAATGAAATAGGCAAACTGGAGTTAATGTACAAATCACCATTGACCAACTAAAAGGTAAAGGTCAGTATGCAGACACTTCAGCACAGATCAATTATCCTATAGCAGCATATGAGCAAATTTCTGCTGCTGCTGTCAAAGCATGGGCCTCCCTCTTAGGAAAAGATCGAGGGGAAGCTTTCACAAAAATAGAGCAAGGTCCAAATGAACCTTTGTTGATTTTGTGGGACATCTGCAAACAGCTGTCACAAGAACCATCGGAGAAAATGTAGCTACAGGAATAATGATTAAACAACTTGCTAAAGAAAATTCTAATGAGGTTTGTAGAAGAATTATATGGGGACTACACAAAGATGCTCCTTTAGAGGAGATCATAAGACAATGTGCCACAGTGGGCACAAATGCCTTTTATACCAGGCTATGATGATGAACATGGAAAGACAGGGTCCCTCTTGGCAGGGGACTTCCAGAGAGACTTGTCAATGTTTTCAGTGTGGTAAAGCAGGGCATCAATGTATGCATAGAGACAGAGTAAGAAGACAGGGTGAGAGAACAAGACCCAAAACCCCATGTACAAAATGCAGTAAGGGCTTCCACTGGGCCTCAGAATGTAGACTGACCCAGAGAAATGAGAGGTGGGGCACAGCTCCAAGACCTCAAACAAAAAACAAGTGGGGCATGATGGCAGCAGAGTTTATACCCAGAGAGTCTTTAGAACTCCAGTACTCTGATATGATCAATCAGCAGAGAAGCAATCAGATGGAAGAAAGGGATTAGAATTGGGGAGAATAGAGGCTTTTTAACCCGACAGCAGGGCAGTCTCCAGTGCAAGCAGCTCCAATGTAATTGCCAGGTGATATGGAGAGATCCAGAAAGTGGTGAATGGAAGGATTTAGATAGGTTAACTGCTTGGGAGAAAGGGTTTGCGTGTATTTCCACAGATGAAGAAGAAATCAGATGGGTGCCTATGAGCACCTGGAGAGAGATAGAAAAAGAGAAAAACCTCAAAACAAAGAAGACCTAAGAAACATCTGACACTGAAAGAGCATGGCTGATAATGAGACTGTTAAAGAACTTCAGAACAAGCAGAAATCGTTGTATTTCCTGAGATAAAAAATTGTTGATAAGACTGTTGCAGAACTTCAAAACCAGCAGGAATCATTGGGTTCCCTAACAGAAGATCAAACTATTGCAGGACTTCAAAACTTGCAGGATCATTGGATTCTCAGACGTGAAGTAATGGACAATAGATTGGTTTTGGACTATTTCTAGGACTTAAGGACATGTATAATTCCTCATGTTGATTCATGTTGTTTGTTTGTAATGCCTCCATGTTGATGGATTTATATATACCGGTTTCAGGTGAGACCCTTCAGAAACCCACTAATCTGGTTTGATTCCCCATTTCCTTTGTTTTCACCTCCCTTTCTGAGACATCAAGGAGGGCATGATCACCTCTTTGTTTTTTGGTGTTTTCACCTCTTTTTTGAGGAGTCAGGGAAGGCATGACCACCTATGTTCTAAAACAAAAGAAAGCAGGAGATATTATGGGCCAGAATTCTGAACTTGAAACAAGGATTTTTACAAGGTGCTAATTCAGTGGAATTGATAAATACAATGGTTATCTAGTTTAGCATAGTACTCAATAGTTCCCTAGTTCAGGACATGTACTTAGTACTTAATATAGTTCTACAAGATTCACACCTATGATAATGTAATTATAAGAGAGCATATAAGCTGGGAACCTCAGCCAGACTCAGAGCCAGAGAAGACAAAGGACTGGAGGCAGGAGATCAATTTTTCAGAACCAAAAAGAGAGATTCATTCCATCTTCATTTAGGCTCTTGGTGGCTCTCCTGGGGGATTCAGAGGGTCAGAGACAGAGTCAGAGAAGACAAGGAGACTGGAGGTAGGAGTTCAAGCCATTGGACTCAGAGAAATTCATTTCCATCTTCATTAGCCTTGTGGTGGCTTACTTGTCTTCCTGCTCCCCCCCCCCCCACTTCCAGGCTTTCCCCAACCAAGACTCTGGAAAGTCTCTAAGAAAGTTAGCCTTGGCCCCAGGCAAGGAGGCATTAAAGATTTTGGACTTCAACATCTGGCTATTCTTGTGGTGATTACTCTGCTGAAACAAAGGCTGCTCCAAGACCTCTAGAAAACCAAATGAGAACATTACATACAGTACTTTCTATCATGGGTATTTTGGAATTGTTGTTTATCATTGCATTGCTGAGGAGAGCTATCTCTCAAAGCTGATCATTGCAAAAGGTTGCCCATTGCTTTCTACAATGTTCTGGTTCTGTTCATTTCATTCAACAAACCGATGAACTTGGAATGCAGATTGAGGTATATTTTTTATCCCTTTTATTTTATTGCTTAATTATCTTTGTAGTTTATAAGTTTTGTAATATGATTAATATGAAAAAATATATTGCATTTTTTCACATGTATAACCAAAATCAAATTATTTGTCTTCTCAATGAATGGGGAGAAGTAGGAGGGGAAGGAAGAGAATTTGGAACTCAAAGCTTAAAAAAAGTTAAAATATTTTATATACATTTGGAAAATATTTAATGAAATAAAAATAATTAAAAAGAATTTTTGTCAGGTAGGTCAACTGTCTCCAACAACAAGATTACAACTTATTTATGCCTTGGTAGATGAATCTTAGGTTGTTGCTTCAGAAGTAGATGTGAAGTGATTTGTTCATAATCACATAGCTAGTAAGAAGGTATATGTGTGTATATGTTTGCATTCTAAACCTAATTCTTGATAGGTTTAGATGATAGGCATAACATATTAGCTACTACATGCTAGTGCTTTAATAGGAACTAGTTACTTTTGCAAAAAAAAAAAAACAGGATTGTGAATACTCTAGGGTGCTTAGAAGTTGGTGATGCATTTGAAAATGTCTAGATATATGCAAAAATGAAAGAACAAAAGGCATCAATAAAAGTTTTTTAATGATCATAAATCATTCATGGTTGGCAAGGTAACCAAGCAGAAGATACTACTGGTGCATTCACTGTTTCTGGAAACCTATGGGCACAAAATTCAGCTATCTACTTAGACAAAATTCTCTTCTTTGATCATTGCACTTCAAACTTAAGACAATCATCTCTAATATTTGGCCTTTTTCACAATTAATGCTTATAGCTAACCTGTTGCCACTATTGGAAAAGCATCTCAAAATTCATCCAGTATATATTAGAAACATCCCCTTCATATATAGCAGTGAAATGTCATTATAATCTTATTATAAATCATAATTTATATTAATATTATAATAGCAGTGAAATGTCATTAAAATTCTTTTTATGTCTAGAACCCCATGTCCCTGATTACATAGACATAGAATTATTTTTTACACATAAAAATTCAGTCTCATGTGACTATACTATAGGCCTTCTAGATAGCTAGGTAGCAAAGGAGATAAAGTGCTAGACTTGGGCCCAGGAAGATAAGTCCAAATTTGATTTCAAATTCTTATTAGTATGTGACTTAAGGCAAATAATTTAATTCTCTTTTTAACTTCTTTTTGTATCTCTTAGCTTCATCATTATCATTTGTTTGATGGGTATAATAATAGTTTCTAATTCATATGGTTTTTTTTTCTTCTTCAAAAGATAACATATATAAAGTACTTTACAAACCTGAAAATTCTATATAAATTCCGGTTATAACAACAATGATAATAAATACCAGCTAACATTTATATAGTGCTTCCTATGTGCTAGGCACTCTATTAATTGCTATATAAAAAAAATCGATGTGAGTGTATGTGTATATATATATGCCATATATGTATATATATATATAATATATGGTATACATGTATATATATATATATATATATATATAATTTAATTTCATAACAGCTCTAGAAGGTAGGTGCTATTGTTCCCATCTTATGTTTCACTAAACTGAAGCTAACAGAGATAAATTGACTTGTCTGAAGTCACATAGTAAGTGTCTAGGAACATATTTGTACCCTTTTCCTTTTGACTCCAGGCTTGACATGCTACTTATTGTGCTACCTGGTTGCATTATTATTCTGGGTCTCATATTTAGGACTTTTTCCCACTAAAGACACTAATTTCTCCCTATCCTTTTGAAAACATCAAAAATGATTTAAATAATTGTGACAAAATCTTTTGTTATTATGTTTTGATCTTTATGTTTTAAGGATGAAGGCACTGATATCATTGATTTATGAGAAAGGGTGTTCATGATATGTTAGGGTAAGATAGGGAAGATGTATAGGTAATCAAAAAAAATTCACGGTCACTTTAAAAATATTTATTTTGATATCTTCCTTTACATGTAAATTATTTGGCTTCATTAGAGGGAAAATAAAAATTAACCTTCCTTCTGTGGAATAAATTTTAGTTGATGAGCAGTGGAACTTTATATAGTCAAAAGGAATATCTTGATTTTTCACCCTTTGTGTAATGCTCTGATGAAATAACAATTTGAGAAAATGTGAATAGCAAGAACGAAATTTGAAATACCTAGTTTTAATTTTATCACTAGGAAGAGAGGCAGCATAACATAGTGGAAAGGATTTTGCTTTTGAAGTCAGAGAGTCTGGATTGTAATAACAGCTCTGATCTCATCACCTCTGTGATCCTGGACTCATTCTGTCTGAGTTACAGTATAAGAGAACTGCAATAAATACTTTCTGATATTCTTTTCAGTTGTAAATCTGTGATTCAATGAATTGAGACACTCTAAGGTTCTTAGAGAACAAGACTTTGAGTTTCTTAAAAAGAAAAACATCAAGAAAATGGTAGGAATTTGTCTGTAGGAAACTGAGGATGAGCAAGGGTATTGATGACAAGTAAAGGAAATGCTTATTACTACTGCTTAGACCAGAATTTCCTAATAATTCCATCATGATCAACAAGTCAATTTTAAAAATTTACTTAATATCTAAAGCAGCTATCAACCACCTTCACTCTTGCTCATAATTTGTGGGAGGAATGAGTGTTGGGTTTGGAGCCAGAAACCCTTGGTTCAAATTCCAGTTTTGCTGTTTGTCACTTTTATTACTTTAATAACCATTCAACCTATTTGTCCTGTTTATCCATCTGTAAAGTGAAGAGATTGTATGCTCTATAATTTTGTTATCTATGACATGTTGAGCACCCAAAGAAAATGTAAATTTGATAACTTGTACTGTCAGCCCTTTCCTTGATATTCCCCTGCTCTAATTCCTTCCCACATTCTTCAATGTGGCTTAAGTGAAATTAAAGGCTTAAATGAAATTTAAAAGAAAGAAGAAAAACACACAACATACTCCCTTCATGAGGAAAACTGAGTGAGGTATGCCTTAGATTTTTAAAAAAATAAAATTCCTGGCTAATTCAATACCAAATATCTCTTACACTATATGAAATTACAACCTCTGCCATGAAAATCTGTTCTTAAAATGTCAACAAGTATTATATAAGATTGTTTCAATGAATTTGATATTAAAATTACAGTAAAGCAGAGTAGTTGTTACTAACTAAACATAGTCATTATTTCCAAAATGAAGAATTGTTTTCAAAAATGAAGAAAACTTAATAGCATCTTTGACCAAAGTATATCTATTTGATAAGATAACATGCACAGTAAGTTTTAAGTAGCCATTAACAGAAGCAAAAAGCAAAGCAACAACTGATCTTTTCTTTCTTTTCTTTTTTTTTCTTGTTTGAGAGATCTAGGGTTAATTTTTCTCCCAATATGAATAAAATTCACCATGATTACGTGAAAGTAAGAAGCGCAAAGCATATTCTAGACTTTATTATTCTAGTTGGTAAGGTAACTAATCAGAAAAAAATAATATTGGAATAAGAGAAGAAATGCTAAGCTGTGGTATTCTTAGGAGTTGTCAGAAATTTTGTTTTGATAGTTTTAACTTTAATATATTCATGGAGATTATATTCTCCTCTAGAAGGGAAAAATCCAAAATTGTATTTGAAAAGTTGTTATCTATATACAATAGTCAATGTCTCAGGTGAATTTGATGATATTCATTAACAGATATAAGAGAGACAAATATAATGGTCAGAGGAGAAGTTTTAGAGTCAGGGAGACCAGGATTCAAGTTTTTCCTCTGACTCATGCTATTTGTGTCACCATGGGTGAGACATTAATTGACAATGTCTAAGGGTCTCAAATTTGAAAGAAAATATATTAAATATTAGTTGCTGATCTGTATCAGTAGTAGATATTTTTTACTTGGGGAATTCCCCATAACCACAAAATTCCTTCTATGTACCTTCCACAAAACCTTAGGATTAATGCCCTCATAAATTTTTTTATCTTTTCAGAAACATTAAGAATAATCATATTAACTATTAAAGGTACTTTATGTACTAATTATTCTTCTCCTATAAACTTTTGTAAAAAGTTATGATCTTTTTGCATTTCCAGCCATGTTGTTTTAGGAACTGCAGGTTTTGAAAGTTTTATTCATATGATGTAGGTATTACTTTATCAGACTTAGTGCTGACATCTTAGGGAATGTTTCTAAAGTCAAGTGCAGGGTAATATTGAGCTATATAAGTAACTGGCAAGGGACTGAGACTAAGTGAAATAGCCACATAGTACAAAGAACAATTGGAGAGCATAGGGGCAAAGTAGGTAGAGAGGACAATTCAACTATGCAAAATTCCAAAAGGAAAAGAGGTGTTCTCCCTCCCTGTTCATCTTTCAATGGCTATGAACTGTTTTTGTGATGGTAAAGTAGGCCATGTTTTGTCTTAATTCTTACTTAGTCTTTTGTCATTAAATGGGTATTATCTCAGACAATCTGAAACCTGGAAAAATACTTAATTTAGAATTGCTATTTACTCTCATTCCTAGTCACCTAAAGCTATGAGCCACAGAGATTTGGACTGAAGATATCATTGGTCAGTCAATAAAAGCCAGAGTTATTTGGGTTTAAAGACATAATCAAGTAGCTCCATTTTTAAATAGTGAGATTAAATTTTAAAAAATATATATATTTTATTTTTAACCCCAATTACATGTTAAAACAATTTTAAAATATTAAAACAAAGTTTTAAATTCCAAATTCAATCCCTTCTTCCCTCTGTTCCCCACACCCTTTCTTTATAAAATGGCATATAATCTGATGTAGTTTATACATGTACAGTCACATAAAACATTTTCCACATTAGTCATTTTGTACAAGAAGACAAATTAAAAGAATGAAAAAATTAAGAAGTGAAAAATATTATGCTTTAGTCTATTCAAACACTACCAGTTCTTTCTCTGGAGGAGGATAGGATGCTTCATCATTAGTTTTTTGGAATTATTTTAGATTATTGTATTGCTGAGAATAGCTAAATCATTCAAAGTTCTTCATTAAACAATGTTGCTGTTACTGTGTCTGATTCTGTTCACTCCACTTTGCATCAGTTCATATAAGTATTTCACAGTTTTTCTGAAATCACTCTGCTTGTCATTTCCATCACAATCATAAATCACAACATGTTTAACCATTCTCCAACTGATGGGCATCCTTTTGATGAGCTTTTTTTTTTTTTTTTTTTACAATGAGCTTTTTAAAAGCCTATTTTTAAGCTGTATTTCAAAAAATCATTAGTGAGAACTACATAGGACAAAAAGTAAATTGTCCCAGCATTTTGGAAAAAATTGAAAAAAATAATAGTAAAAATTGAAAAAACCTAACACCCAAACCCCAAATATCTTGTAAAATAAAAATGAGCAAAATTATATACCCACATTATAATATAATAGTATTGTGCATTAAGTGGAGAGAGACACATAAGGTAAGGGAAGAAGGAGGAAGAACGGAAGAAGTAAGAATACTTCTAAATAAGCAAATAGTAGAAAAGTATTAAAGAAGATTAAGTGCTTAAACATTTATTACTAGTCAGCAATATTCCCTAGTGTGTTTATCCTTTTGTCTGAGTGAAAATTAAAGGATCTTTGCTTACCTCTGAAATTTGGAGTATGTCTACACATCCAAATATACACATGCTATGAATGTTTAAAAAATGAACAAACAAAAATTCCAGCCTTTTCTCTGAAACTGAATTAAGTCTCCCTTTCCAGATACTTCTACCTCCCTCTTAAACATACTTAAAAATACTTTGTATAGAAACATCTTTAATTCCCCCACCCCCTAAATCATCAAAGTTGGTCTGAAACGATCCCCTCTAATGGCTCACTAAGATTTTATAACTTGCCTGGACACTTATTTTTCTTGTTCAGATTAATAAAGGAATAGGAATAAATAATCCTTTGGATATTATTCCCTATTCTTTATTCTTCAAACTAGTCCAACAGATCTTTTTCCAATTCTCTATCTTTGATTTCCTTAGCTTTCCACTGGCTATTCCATTTGCCTGGAATGCAATCTCTTCTTACCTCTACCTCTGAAAGCAGTTCTCTTTCTTTTCAAGTACTTTTTATATGGAATCCTTGCTTGGGAGTCCTTTCTTAAGCTATCTTGTATTTAACTAGTGTGTATGTGTGTGTGTGTGTGTGTGTGTGTGTTGTATACATATTTACATTGCTTCCTTCTATGTACTTGTATCCTAGTATAGTGTCTATAATTTAACAGATGAATAGTAAATATTTGTTGATTGAATGACTGGGTCCCTAAGAGAGATTATTATCTTTATTAGGACTATTTCCTACTAGCTTCTTTCTAGTACACTTAAGAAAAATTTGTTGTTTTTAGATAAATAATGCATTCTTAACATACTTAGCTCAAAGCCTATTGTTCTAAGTGGGGTTTTTTCCCCTTAAAAGTGCTGATTTACCTGGTTACAACTCTGCTTGAGTCTTTTCAGAATATTCCTATTTTTTTTTTTATGAGATCTTAAATAGTGAAACCAATAGATGTGGGTTGAAATAGAGTAGGATTTTTTCCCCAACACTATATGTAAATAATTTAGGTCTGAAGTCTGAACCAATTAATTGTTCTTTTTTTCAGTGTGAGTGCCATGAATTTATCTCATTCTTTTTCAATATTCTCCCACAAATAACTTGTCAATTAAACTTCTCAAACTTGGCTCCTATAGGAATTTAGTCGACAGTGCTGCACACTGACCTAAAATCTCATTGAAACTTCTTTCTGATAGAACTTACTAAATGTTACTTTTTAGTTTATAAAGACCTTACTGTTCTAGGGGTTGGAATGCTCTGTACTTTTTAATCTGTTATTTGATTTCATTGTACCTTGACATTATGAATTAGCTAAAAGTTGTAACTGTGTTTATTTTTGAAATGATTATTTTATCATATCTTAGTATTTATTTCCTTGGTCAAATTTACTATTTAACTTCCACTATTTCCAGATTTTTCATGTGTGATGAGATTAGAATCATGGCATTTTAGAACGAGAGAGGACCATTTAAATTTATCTAGTTCAATCCCTTTATTTCAAGATGTAGAAACTAAAATGTAAAAACAATCTGTATAACTCAATTATTTTTGATTAACCAGTTAATACAAATGTCCAGCTTGAAGGTTATAGGGCAATAGTTTGGCAGTAATACCTAAATGAGGAGCCAAGACTGGGAGTAGTAATGTAGGAGAGAGGCATGTGGTGGGAGAAGGGAAATTATAAAAAAAAGCAATTTTTACAAAATTTTTTTTGAATATCAGGAAAACCCAGCTTCTTGTGAAGAACAGGTATTTATTTTGTGATTTGGGGATAATCCAAATTGCACTGTTAAAGTGAAAAGTCAAATTCTTCACTGTATAATCACATACAACACGTACAATATTTGAACTGGGATGGAGCCATGCAATCTTCAGACCTTGCCTAGGTCTTCTTTGTGCTGTATTTATTATTTTATTTATTTATTATTGTTTTATGTATGTAATAAATACTATTATATTTATTATATTATTATATAGGCTTTCTTAAATTGGAAATTTATTGTTTCATATTTTGAATTCTCTCACATTCTGTTATGTACATAGAAATTTTTTTTGTTTCTATTTTTTCTTTTTCTATTTTGAAATAAATTTTAAAAGTTAAGAAAAAGATAGAAGACAATTCCTAGATTGCATTTCTTATTTTTCAAATGCTGTCTAAGCAATTCAGTAATATAAAAACAAAAGGAAAAAAAACCAATATATTCCAAGTGATAGTATCAATTTTATTTCCCTCCCAATTACATGCTAAAAACCATTTAAATTTTTTTTAAAGTTTGAATCCAAAATTCTATCCCTTCTTCCCTCTTTTCCTTCCTCTCTCCTTGATATTAACTAAGCAATTCAATATAGTTTATACATATGCAATCATATATAATATTTCCATATCGATCATTTTGTTAAAAAAGGATTAATTGAAAAAGTTTCTAAGTTCCACAAAGTTAGGCAGTGCTTTTCTCTATCTATATATTTCTAGCACCTAGGCTCTAAGACTTGCTTAAATGCTTCTTGGATTTATTTGAATCAGAGTAGCATGCCTTAACTAGTGATTTGATATATACAAGTGAATACAATACACTTGGCTTTCATTAAGTTATTTCAATTGAATATTATATATTTATTGGGAAGTTAAGGAAGTCTTAATAAAGTATGAGACTAAACTATTGCCTGAATAAATTTAAAGTCCAGAATAATCATATGACTTTTATAAGGTCTCATAGATTAGCAATTGAGTTTGGTGTAGAGCCCATGTCATAAAGCCTCTTTATTTGGGGGCATATAGACTTTTTGTAGATCATTATTTTGGAATTTATCCATGATAGTCCTAGAGAGACATTGAAATCCAGTGATTAGAGAGGTCTAAGTTGAAGGTCTGTCTCTGACAAATACTGGTTGTACCACTAAGGTTAATTCATTAACTTTTCTGTAACAAAGAGGTAGTGGAGAGAGTTTTAGCTCTAGAAGTTCCCTCCATTGATGAGGGCCTGACCTTTCCCCAAATACAATTCTTTATTTTACTTTAAAAAAATGTGTCTTCTTTTCCAAAAAAGTCTATAAGCCCCATAATACACATATGATACATCAAAACTACATAGTATAAACAATTCATCATAACTTAGTCTGCACTATTTCTTATTTAACTTTTGTGCTTACTAGAATTAGGTTATAGACTTTGAAATTTTGTTCTGTGGTTTATGAAGATATTAGAGATGTAGGGGAAGTCCATTTTTAAAATTCTGTTCCTAAAATAGGCAGTTTCATGAAGCTTGATTACAAATAATTTGCACGATATAATGTGTGCCAATTTTTTTAAACCATGACAATTTAACTTTATATTTTTGCAATAATAAAATTATTTATGAGAATTAAAAATTGCCTAAAATTAGATCTGAGATTACAAAATCATATTGTAATTGTTTATTTTTTTAAAAAGCTGTCTATCATGGTTTTAAAAAAAACTAAAAGTCTTGCCATTGATGGTTCATGAAAAATTCTTTTGAGACAAGTTGTAACAGCAACATAGATTTATTGAAGTAAATCAAATTTCTCTGCAACTTAAGAATTTCAGTGTAGAATACTAAGAGGATAAAATAGCCTATATGTATTTTTAAATGGTGAAATTAATATCTCTTTTCTTATAATTATGAATTTGTAAAGAAAAAAGTTATGTGATTCTTTCAATGGATATATTGCAATTTTGATTCCCATGTTTTGTCCAGAAATAATTCACATATAAATAAGTGTTAATATGTAGCTTTAAGTGTTTGTACATTCCTTTTCATGAACTATTCAGGTTTATAAGTTCCTAGAAAAGAGGAAGCAATAGAAGCTCTGAATTTATTACTGAGCATACATCCATTAGTATTTTGAAGACAAATTCTCATCTTAAATAACAAATATCACTAGAATTGACAATGCTACCATTACTTACCATTTCTTGTACATTTCCAGACATGTTGAAAAAAAAGGGAGCAGAAGAGAAACAGCAACACTGCAATTCACTCAGCAAACATAAGAGTATTTTATACTATCATTTCAATTTAATTAAATCAGTATTTGTTTAGTGCCTACTATGTATGAGGTGTATTTGACTTAAATTTTTTGAAAGGAAAAAGAGGGAAGAAAAGTGAATATTTATTTTAGAGTTATTAATTTATTATCAAGGGCTCACAATGAGCCAAGCATTGTATGCTAAGAATTGTCCAAATATTATCTCATTTGATTTATGCATCAGATCTGTGATTTCATTGGGATAGGGAATGCCCAGTATAAAGCTTTGCTTTGCTGAAGCAAATCTTCTCTGCACCTTACAATTCTAAATTTCTCAGGACATTAATTAGTTAACTGATTTGGAAATATATATATATATATATATATATATATATATATACACACACACACACACACACACACATATATATAACCTATATCAGATTGCTTGCTATCTTGGGGAGGAGGGGAGTAAGGAAGGACAGGAGAAAAAATTTGGAACACAAAATCTTACAAAAATGAATGTTGAAAACTAGCTTTACATGTATTTGTTAAAATAAAATACTGTTGAGAAAAGATGGAGAAAGAATGACAGTGCTGAGATAGGATAGGGAGCAAATAGTATGTGATACAAATATATTCCCTAGTGTTAGCTCAGGGAAAAAGAAGGAATCAACCTCATGCTATCAATCCCCTTTCATAAGATATTAGAAACTGTAAAAGGAAAAGCACTCTTAAGATTTGGCCTTATCAGACTGTTCCAGCTTGTGTTGTGCCACAGTTTCCTTTTATTGTTCTGCCTCAGTTTCCTTAAATTGTTCTGTCTTGGTCATGTAATTTAGAGCTTAAGGAGACTTTGGGGTTCAATTAATCGAATACCCTAAATGTGATAGACAAGAAACTTGAGTTTCACAGAAGTTAAATGGCATACTGAAATCACAGAATAAGGATATCAACTGTAGTCCTCTGACTCTAAATTCAGTTTTTTCCCCCTAGGTCAGTACTTAAGTGTGATTAAACATATAAATTATATAATCTATAAATAAATTGTATGATAGATAACATTACATATAAATTAAATATAATTATAAAATAGATAACCTTTATAGGTAATCATGTAATATAGAATATAAAATAATAATAAAACTAATAATAAATCATATTATATTAAATAATAAATATAATTATAATAATAAATAACTTTTATAGGTCTCATAACAGGTCTCCCACCAAGGAAAAACCTTACTACCAATACAGATTAGTAGCTGCTTAGCAACCTAGAGAGTTCTCTTAGAGATATGGAGTTGCCTGGGGTTCTGAGCCTTGTTGGGATTGTACATGTAGTTACCCAGAATGCATACAAAAAAGCCCTCTTAGGGAGTTATTAATATGTGGCAATGATATAATTTGAATAAGTTCACCCAAGGATAGCAAAGAAGGGGAACTGTGCAGGTGCCATGTTGGGGGGCAAGATTTATTTAGAGATGCCCCTAAATCCCTCATGTCCTCTTCTGCTTCCCATTGGTGCTACTATTTTATTTGTTGATTTCTGGATTATGTTTTGTGATAACCATCACATGGTAACCTGGTGATGTGTTATAGAATATGCTGTTCTATTCATTGTTCCAGTAAGACCTATGAATAATGATTTCTGTGGGCCTCAGGCCTGGGTGCAGAGGAGGATGGGTCAACCTAACCTATTGACAGGACAAAATAGTCAATAACTATAGCAATTTAGTGTTTGACAAACCGAAAGATCCCAACTTTTGGGATAAGAAGTCACTATTTGACAAAAACTGCTGGGAAAACTGGAAATTAGTATGGCAGAAACTAGGCATTGGACCCACACTTAACACCGTCCACCAAGAAAAGATCAAAATGGTCCATGGTTTAGGCATAAAGAACGAGATTATAAATAAATTAGAGGAACATAGGATAGTTTATTTCTCAGACTTGTGGGGGAGGAAGGAATTTGTGATCAAAAAAGAACTAGAGATCATTATTGATCACCGAATAGAAAATTTTGATTATATCAAATTAAAAAACTTTTGTACAGACAAAACAAATGCAAACAAGATTAGAAGGGAAGCAACAAACTGGGAAAATATTTTCACAGTTAAAGGTTCTGATAAAGGTCTCATTTCCAATATATATAGAGAATTGACTCTAATGTATAAGAAATCAAGCAATTTTCCAATTGATAAATGATCAAAGGATATGAACAGACAATTTTCAGATGATGAAATTGAAACTATTTCTACTGATATGAAAGGGTGTTCCAAATCACTATTGATCAGAGAAATGCAAATTAAGACAATTCTGAGGTACCACTACACACTTGTCAGATTGGCTAAGATGACTATGTTGGAGAGGTTGCGGGAAAACTGGGACACTGATGCATTGTTGGTGGAGTTGTGAACGAATCCAACCATTCTGGAGAGCAATTTGTAACTATGCTCAAAAAGTTATCAAACTGTGCATACCCTTTGATCCAGCAGTGCTACTACTGGGCTTATACCCCAAGGAGATACTAAAGAAGGGAAAGGGACCTGTATGTGCCAAAACGTTTGTGGCAGCCCTGTTTGTAGGTGGCCAGAAACTGAAAATTGAGTGCATGCCCATCAATTGGAGAATGGTTGGGTAAATTGTGGTATATGAATATTATGGAATATTATTGTTCTGTAAGAAATGACCAGCAGGATGAATACAGAGAGGCTTGGAAAGACTTACATGAACTGATGCTTAGTGAAATGAACAGAACCAGGAGATCATTATATACTTCAACAACAATACTGTATGAGGATGTATTCTGATGGAAGTGGATTTCTTCAACAAAGAGAAGATCTAATTCAGTTCCAATTGATCACTGATGGACAGAATCAGCTACACCCAGAGAAGGAACACTGGGAAATGAGTGTAAACTTATAATGGGCTGAAGTTTGAGTTGATGCACTGAGGTCCCAAGTACGTGAGACTAAATAGTAATTGGGCTATACTCTATTAATATACATGATTGGATAAAGAATGGTCCCTGCCCACTCTCCGTGCAAGTCCTGATGTGTTGTAGAGGAAATGACGATTTTGGTGGGTGGAGGCAGAGAGGGACAGGAAGAGAAGCTGGGGGAGATTGGCCTGGGTTTGATACTCCTAGCTGCTGATCATGTGGCTGCTGGTCTAGCTAGCTTCTTGACTCAGCTGCACACATTGCTATCGCTGATTCTCTTCCACCTCCGATCCTTCCTCACTGAGAATAAAGACTGACAATTTTCCCCTAACCTGAATTCCTGACTCCAGCTGATTTTAAAATACGCGATCTTCGCATAAACTGTTTACATTTTTGTTTTTCTTCCCATGTTATTTTTACCTTCAATCCAATTCTTCCTGTGCAACAAGAGAACTGTTCGGTTCTGCACACATATATTGTATCTAGGATATACTGTAACCTATTTAACATATATAGGACTGCTTGCCATCTGGGGGAGGGGGTGGAGGGAGAGAGGGGAAAAGTCAGAACAGAAGTGAGTGCAAGGGATAATGTTGTAAAACATTACCTAGGCATATGTTCTGCAATAAAAAGTTATAATAAAAAATGATTTCTAAAGTTTTTTTCCCTAGCATATAGAGATATTTTCTCTTCCTATTACTTGGATATAAAATAGTTTGGCATTACCTCATGATAATTAACAATTATTGCAAAATGTTTGGGGGATATTCAGCATTCCCTAGCCTAGATAACAATAGCTAAAATTGTATTAGTGACTAAAGAAAAGGAAATGAAGGTAAAACATAAGGGGAGATAAGCCTTATTGGGAAAGTTAATCAACCAGTTGTACTTTGGAAATGAATACTCTGTGTACCAGTGTGTAGACAAAAAAGAAAGAAAGAAAGAAAGAAAGAAAGAAAGAAAGAAAGAAAGAAAGAAAGAAAAGAAAGAAAGAACTAAAAGAACAGAATGTAACCAAGTTCTTAATCTCTTTTTCTGGTGATATGCATATCATCAGTAACATTGAAATAAACTCTCACCATGGTCTTCCTCCACATTCCAGTTTGACTCCTTCCTTATTCCAGTCTCAATGAGATAAAGTATTTTCATGTATTGTTCTTTATAAGTCTATATGAAAATATAAGGGGAAGGAGAGGATGGGACAACAGAAAGGAAAGAAAAAAAAAAAAACTTAAAGTGATAAATCCCTGAACTTGTAATTTAAAAAGGAATGGTTAAGTATTGCAAAAGTTATATCTGAAAAGTTTTCCTGACCTGAAAGTTAGCCGTTTTTGTTTTTTAATTTTTAATCTGTATCTTGGCTAACCTCAAAATATTATATAAATGCAAATTGTTACTATTATCATTATTAATAAAAATACTTGAGTTGAGAAACCTTATGACTAAAGAATTAAAACAAGTCACTGACAAGTGGCTAAAATAAAAAGAAAAAGGAACTCTCTGTTTAACCATCTTCACATGGCTGGACTGCAGTTATTTTAGAATTAATGTCCTCATAAAGGTAGAAGTTTTAGATTTCAAACTTGTACTAAGAACCCTGAAAAAATGAAATAATATAATTTTGTCAAATTGTTATTCAATCATGGTGCATTCTAACATCTTAAAAAGTAAGAAAAAGTTACTCAACCTTGTTTGAGCTTGTTTCCTCATCTTTAAAATGGGATAACAGCATTTGTATTGCCTATCTCATAAAGCTATTGTGAGCAAAGTGCTTTGTAAGTTCCAAAGTATTGTGCAAATGAGATATGTAATGGATAGCTTACTTTAAAACCAAACAAACAAGTTGTTGGATTGATTGCTTCATTATATATCTAGGATAATTAGGTTTTAAAGTTTCTGGAAGTTGTGATTTTAGTTTCTTATAGTGACTAGATCTCTGATTACATTGGTTTAGGGAGATCTCATTGAAGAAACTCCCCCTGACAATGGAGGTCAGTGCCTTGTCTACAATGTAATATGAGAGTTGAAAAGTAACATGACTTTCCAAGTACACACAGACATTGAGAGTATATTAAGATTATTAAACAAATTCCTGCTATGGAACACATCACAGGAATTGGCAAAAGTTGGGGCAAGAAGGAAGAATGGGCTGTAAGGAAGTTATGTGGAATCAAAGAAACCAGGGGGAAGTAGAATTTATGAAGAAAGAGGACATAGAAAAAGGCAATAGAGAAAAGAGAGAACAGCTTAAATTTGAATTCAAGGAAGCAGCTTAGTAAAGGGAAAGATTAAATTTTATATTGTGATACAATTTCATATTGTGTTTCATCCATTTTTATGTCTTCCTCTTTTCTGTATCAGTCAAGAAGGCATGTGGGGATACCTTTGTGACGAATTACTCTCTATATTTAAAGGAAGAGAATAGAGCTAAGGACTTATTTTTGGGAAAACATATGGTAAATATGTTATAGAAATTTGTAGTTTAGTGACTGTACTGCAAGTATAAAAACTAATTTAATAAGAGCTATTTTTATTGTAAGAAGCCTATCAGTGCCCATTTCTTCCCAAGAAAATTGAAGATTAAGTTATCTGAACAATTTAGAAAAGAAAAAAATCTACTACATGTCATAGCAACTAAGATAATGTACAATTAAAAATTAATAACAATAATCAATTATTCAGATCAGTGTGGAAACCAAAAAACCCCCAAACAATTCAGGGCTTTTGTTATTTGGATGAAATAATCTGAATGAAATGTCTCTTTTTAGATTGTACTAGAAAGAACCCTCAGGAAAGTTTATAGCTGTGTGCTCCTCAGTAGATTAAAATCCATGTATACCAGTCCAAGGGCTATGTGAATATTGTATAGTGGGAAGTATACTGGTTGTTGTAACCATACTACTGGGTACAAGGGTACAGGTTTCCTGGAATCAAAACAAGCTGATTTAAATCTCAGGTAGTGTAAGAGCTATATTCATAGTTTGCAGTAGCCCAAGATCCCGGGCTTCCATTGAATGAAGAAACAAATATTGAGTCCCTCATGGATATAATCTTGCCTGGACGATTGTTGTTCCTTCTTGTTCCTTCTTAGGAGCTCACAGAAGTATCTTGAAGTTCTAGGATTATAGGTATATAGATGGACATTTGAAATTTCACTTATAAGAGAACTTCTGTCAAAATACTAAAATAATGAATGATAATGGCATAAATAGTAGCTGAGACATATCATATTAAGATTTGCAAGTCTCTGAATATAATTCATTTGATCATTGCAACAATGCTGTGAGAGAGATGCTGTTATTAGCCCCATTTTTTCAGATGAGGAAATTGAGCCTTTGAAGGCATATAACTTGCCTGTTTTATATATATATATATATGCTGTTGAACATTTATCTTTTGTTTACACATCATATAGAAGAAATTTAAAAGTTAATCCAACAAATAGGGGAAAATGAAACCACAGGCCAAATATTCCAAATGAATCAATGGTATCTTCATCATTTCCTACCCATCCATCCCAACCCCAAAAGCAAAAAAAAAAAAAAAAAAAAAAAAAAAAATTGTCGGGAAGTCCTAGGGGAATTTTATTGTAATCTTTGTTTAGGGTTTATGTTTGTTTATTATAGTGTAGAGTAGTGTTATTATACTATTTATTGTAGCATTGTTTTGATATCAGCTTACTTATTGATTAAATGACACAATCTTTCATTTCATTATTTTTTATGGATTAAGGCCTATGAGCAAAATTTTCATTAAATTCTTAAGTCACTAACCTATTGACAAGCACATTTTGTTTCTTAGAAACCTATATATATATATATATATATATTTTTTTTTTTTTTTGTGGATATAATATCCCTTTTTCCTCATTGGGAACCCTATTATGGGTTTTACAGTGAGCAACCTGAGACTCAATCCCTTATATGGAGGGGATTCTTCTGTTTTTTCAACACACATCTTTGAAATAACTATCAAACAAGTAAAATCCATGAAAAAATACAGATTGCATTTCATATTCCCAGTGTTTTCCTAATTAGAAGACTGGGACATACATTGAAATTAAGGAATATCCTGATACCTTTTACTAAATTAATAAATTTAGCTGAAATCATTCAACTTCCTTGAAAACATTTTTATAACCAAGAGATAATTGCAAAATTATGGATTGGAAATAAAAACTTTTTTCATTTAAACAATGTATACTTTTTGCACTTTGTATTTTAATGCATACCTTCTGATATGTATCAAATGTCTTTAATTTTTAAGAGTTTCTTTTTAGGTGACTTGGAGGGAAAAGACATGGTCATCGAATAGGCTTATTTATTTCTTGGAGTACTGGAAAAAATAGAATTTCTGAGTCTAAAGGCACATCAATGTAAAATTAGAGGGAGGAAGAAAAGGAATGATTATAAAGAAAAGTCAGGGATTGGGAAGAAATTAGATAAAATCATAAACTCTGGAAGAGGAGCAAATAGATAGAAAAGAGATAAACGGAAAGTAGCTTAAATTTGAAGTAGCTAAGTGGTACGATGAGAAAAATTATGAAGTCTGATAGATGAGAAAATATGAAATAAATATGTCTAGTTAGCATTACAAGGGAGGAAGGCTATATTTGGCACTGGTAGCCAAAGTTAGAGGTATAAACTTTTTCATATGATAAATAAGAATGCTTAGGGCATCATCACTGGGTTACTGAATAGATTAACTAATCAGAGTAACTTTAGGGGGGAAAGTTAGTTTGTAAACATTTAATGAGCACCTCCAATGTTCCTGTGGTAAGCATTAGGAATATGAAGGAAAGAAAAAGGAGCTCATTGTCAGATGAGGAGACATCATGCAAATAACTTTGCATTAATAAGACATAGGATAAATTGGAGATAATTAACAGAGGGCAAGCACTAGCACTGAGAGTGATCACAAAAGGCTTCCTGTAGAAAGTGAAGTTTTGGCTGAAACTTGAAGGAGGTCAGATAAGCCAGTAGGTAGAAATGAGGAGGGTGAGTATTCCAGGCATGGTGCACAGCCAGATAGAACATCCAGTTTGAGGAATTTGAGGAATTGAAAAAGGCTAGAGTTAAAGGATTGCAGGAAATGTGGCAGGGGAATAAGATGTAAGAAGACTGGAGGGGCAGCTAAAATGGTGCAGTAGATAGAGCACCAGCCTAAAGTCAGGAGGACCTGAATTTAAATCTGGTTTCAGACATTTAACACTTCTTAGCTGTGACCTTGGGCAAGTCACTTAACCCCAATTGCTTCAGGGGGGAAAAAAAAGAAGACCAGGAAGGTTGGAAGGGTCCAAGTTGTGAAGAGTTTTGAATCTAAAATACAAAATTTCATATTTGATCCTGCTTAATTCAGCAGGGCTGTGACATGACAAAAATATGAATTTTAGAAAGATTAATTTGAGAAATGAGTCAAGTATGGACTAGAATGGAGAGAAACTTAAGATAGGGAGAAAGACTGACAAGGTATTAGAGGTAGTACAATGATGAAGAGATGGTGAAAAAATGAGGAGATGAAATAATATTTGTAACCATTTGTAACCATTGTTGAGATGGTTGCAATGTCAAAGGAGAAAAAGAGATATATAGGAGATCTATGAGGAAGGTAATTTCAACAGGTCTTAACAAAATATTGAATATGGGGAGGAGAGAATGAGGAGTCACCTAGGTTATGAGTCTGAGCAATGAGAGGGATTGTGGTACTCAAGACTGTAACAGAGAAATTTGGAAGAGGAAGAGTTGGTTGGGAGACGAAGCTCATGAATTCAGTTTTGGTCATGGTAAGTTTAAGATGTCTAAGGAACCTCCAATTGAAGATGTCTAATAGGCAGCTGGAAATGTGAGTCTGCTGCTTAGGGCTAGAGAAATAGAACTGAGAATCATCTGTAAAGAAAAAAGAAGTAAATCATAAGGGTTGATGAAATTGCCGTATGAAACAGTATAGAGGAAAATTGTCCAAATACATGCTTGTTGTACACATTCTGAGGGAAAGAAATAAATAATAATAGAACTTATGCAGCATTCTAAGGTTAGCCTAGTACTCTTCTTACTTTTTCTGTGTTGATTCTTTGTGAGTAGGTAAGATTATTATTTCCTATAAAATGGGAATTCTCATTTTATAGGAAACAGGCTTAGACCCTTGCCTATGATCACATGGTATCTGAGAAGAGATTTAACTCAATTTTTCCTGACTTCAATTCAGAGCTCTCATGCACTTTGTCATCTACCAATAGTATATTGTGGAGGAAGAAGAAAGGAGATTTTATATAACTTTCATTTTTGTGAGATAAATGAATGCAGGGGGCAAAAATTATGTGAAAGATAAAATGTAAGGGTAAATAATTCACCCAGTGTATTTAATAGTGTTGATTTTTCTATTTTAACTTTCTCAGATTTTTAATTCCAATTTTGTTCCCTGGATTAATTGTAGTCATTAATTTTAAACAACAGAGAAAGATGAAATTTTGTTTCTTGCCCCAAGTTTGGAAATTCTGACTGGGCACATGTTTCTAATCTGTTCTATTCTTGCCAAGGCCAGCAGATTCCTTTCATTTTGGATTCAGAGGAAGGACATAGAGATAAACTTATTTCTCTTTATTGTTCTTTGTTTTCTATTATGAGCATTCCTTTATTTAAGTTTTTATATTTGGATTTTTTTGCACTTTCTAGTTTTTGTGCCTTCCTTTATTTACTAACTTAAAGGCCCTGCTATAGATATTTATGGGTTCAGAGGATTCCCCCAGTGTATATTGCTTGATACACTCTATACTTTTCTGAACAAACTTGTAAAGAGATTCCACCACAAAAAAGCCTCAATGTGGTCATGCAGCACTGGCTTTGGTGGAAGAACACACAGTGGTCAATGAATCCCACAACACTATCCACTGTAAAGGAAATATCAACAACCCATAAGTTACATAAGATTGAAATTATTATCTTTCAACAAGATGGTTTAAATTTTTTAAAATTTAAATTTGGGGAGAAGTGTTTTTAACTAGTCACTGAATATTTGTTTAGGAGACTGAACTTAAAACTGCAGAGTGGGGAAAACTTGAAATGATTGTATAAATCTCCAAGGCTCAATTGCATCAAAACATTGCTTTGGAAAGACTTGAGTAACTATTCTGTGGCAATAATGAAAGGGCAAAACTCGAATGGAGTCTGAAATTTCCTTTTGCATTTGGAATCTTTCAATTTTGATGGCACAAACTTAAAATTCCTCACAAAAAAATGTGTCCACATTCTAAACAACAAAAACAAAAACAAACTCATCCTTGCTCATGTATTTCTGAGATGGTTGTATGTTATATGGATTGTTTTAAATTTAGTTCTATATTAAAATACAATATAGATTTTTTAATGTACCAGTTTTCCAGAGACTCAGCTTGAGAATTATTTATAATTTAAAAAATCTTCTTATATTGCTTAGATCAATTTATTTCCTGGCTGAAAGGACAATGAAGTCTCTTTTAGGAGACTTTTAGAAGAAGTACTTTTTAGGAGAGTACCCATACCACTTTTGATAAGTCAGAGGCCACTAAGTAGTACAACAGACAGAGTATTGGGCCTAGAATCAAGAAAACATACATTCAAATCTAGCCTCTGACACTTGCTACTAATGTGATCCTGGGCAAGTCACTTAAACTCAAGTTTCTCCAACTGCAAAATGAAGATAATAATAGCTCTTACCTATCAGAGTTGTCGTGACAATTAAGTAAGATGATATTTGTAAATAATTTTCCTAATCTTTAAAGTGATATATATAATATATATACAAATATATGTATATATATGCTAAATGTTTCTCATCATTACTATTGTTGTCTTCCTTCTCCTTACTAAGCATTCAGTTTCCTTTAACTGGATGGAATTTTTTCATCTTAGTGGGGGGAAAAAGTTTTAAAATTGGGCATCTATGAGATGGAACAGAGAATGAAATCATCGAAAAAGCTAAAGAGAGATAAAATATCAGGAAGTAGATGATGAAGTATCATGTGAAAGAACCCTGTGTCCTTTACGCCAGAGCTTAGCCCTCCTGATTGTATGATAAGGTGAAAAAAACAATGAAGCATAACTTAGTGCTTTTTAGTTTAGTTCAGTTGATTATCTTCCAAAAGTAAAGTCTATGTGCTTTTTCTTTTCTTTTCTTTTTTTTTTTGTTAATTTTATTTTACTATAAACTCAAGTAGAATGTAAGGCCCTTCAAAAGAGCAACCCTTTTGATTTTTGTCTCATGTATTCTTAACACTTAACAAAGTACTTTGCAAACAGAAAGTATTTAGGAGTATAATTTTTTGTTGATTTTAAAAAAAAGTCTTATTCCAGTAATGTACCTAGAAATGATTTAACTCTCTGCAGAATATTGATCAAATATTGTTCTCTGGCATGAAGAAAATAAGAGAAAAAAAGCATTAATTATACCAGCAATCAACACCATCAAATACAATGCAAGAAATCTTTCCCCCAAATTCTGCTAAAGCCCTCTGTAGATTCCTTTTCCCAGAAGCATTTTTGATTAGCCAGTAAATTCTGAAAGACAATATGGTGAGGAAGCTGATACTAAGTAGGGAAAGTTGGTTGACTCTCATTCATAGCTTTTGGATATTCAAGTCCTGGATTTCTTATGATGTTCCTTCTTCTAAATCATTTAAAAATATTTACTCAGATGAAAAAATGGACTAAATAATTTCCAGCATTTTTTCCAATTTGAGAATTGTATGTTTCTAGAATCTCTTTTATTCTTTAGATTCACAAGCTCAATCTTTTCTTTTTTTATCACACACTATAGAGTACAACTAGAAGGAAACTTTTGGAGATGCCTTTTACTTGCATTCATATATCTCTGTATTTTATATTGCTATATAACAATCACCTGACATCAGTTTATATTAATTAATAAAGGAGCTCTTAAAATGATAATTAATGTCATAATACTGTATTTTAGTGAAACAAATGACACAAATCCTAGTTTCTTCATCTTTGAAATGGGGATAATAAGAGCCTCAATTTCCCAGACTTATTGTGAGAATAAAATGAAATATTTGCAAAATGTTAAGCAAATCTCAAAGCAGTTTGCAAACCTCAAAGCATTCTTTCAACATTTAGTTGTCTGACTTGACTAAAAACATATATTCATTAAAACTTTTAAAATGAAAATCTCTTACAAAACTATATATATGCATATACAAATGTGTATATAAATATACATATACATGCACACACAAATATATATGTGTTCAAAGAGTAATATAGGAGAAACTGAGGCAAGATAGAGATTAGAGAGTTTTTAATATTTTATTAGAGGGAGAGTTTGGACTGAGGGCAAAATAGGATCTATATTGACCCTAGCCAGATGGATGGGACTCTTGTCTCAAAGTATCCAGCAGGGATTGAGGGATTCCAGAGACTTTTATAGGCCTCCAGCGATCAGGGAAATAAAGGCAGAGGTGGGTAGAGCACCAGGAAAGACCATAAATTCAGTTTGGGGGTAAGGAGCAAGGATCATAAATTCTGATAAGTTAGGAGGCTAGGAGTCACTAATTCTGGTTCAGAGGGTCCCATCTAGGTATCTGAGATAAGCCATCTGTAATTTATGACTCTTTGGAATGCTAGTGGCCAGGGCTCCCAGTCCTAATTATCTCAGTCCTAATGGCCAGAAGGGGGGTTGCCACCAGGGAGCCTGAGGCAGAAAATTCAAGGAAACTAAGGCAGAACAATTCAGGAAAACTAATGCAGGGAAACTGAGACAACAAAAGGACTGTGATGGAACTTCTCAATGGCTATAATAATTAAAATTAGTTAAAATGGACACATCATTGTAGCGGATATAGATAGGTATAGTGTATACTTGGGCTACTCAACTCACAGACTAATACAATTAGAAGGAGTTTAAAATTTAATGAGTCTACCATTATTATATGGAGGACGAAACTGAAACAGAGAGATTGTGAGTTGCTGATTGTGTACTTCATGACAGAACTTGAATTTAAACACAAACTTTCTGACTTGTTCTTGTTTTCAAAATAAGTATATTGGGTTTCAAATATTAGAAGCAATCCAGCAGATCATCTAGTTTGTTGCTGTTACAGAGCTCGGTTTTGCAAATGTGGTGTTATATACATCTTCATTTGTTTATCAATCCATTCATTCATTTACCCAGTTCTTTCTTTCTCTCTCTCTCTCTCTCTCCCTCCCTCCCTCCTTTTCTCTGTCTTGATCCCTCTCTCTCTCTGTCTCTGTCTCTCTTTCTGTCATTCTCTCTCTCTGTCTCTTTTTTTTCTTCCCCCTTCTCTCTGTCTCTCTCTCATTTCATCATCCAAATGACATTTTTTTTTGATTTTAAAGGCAATCTCAACAAGGATCATCTAAATCAGAGATGAGTCCTTTGAATCATAAGATAGAACATATAATATTTTGCAAACTTTAATTATAAATATGTAACTATTAGCAATTAAAGGGGCAATCAGGTAGTGAAATGGATAAAGTGCTAGTTATATAACTAGGAAAACCTGAATTCAGATGTGGTCTCTGATGCTTTATGATCTGTGCGACACAGGGCAAATCATTTAACTTGTGTCCCAGTTTCTTCATCTTTGAAACGGGAATAATAAGAGCCTCAATTTCCCAGACTTATTGTGAGAATAAAATGAAATATTTGCAAAATGCTTTGCAAACCTCAAAGTACTTTGGAAATATGTATTATCATTTTTATCATTATTATTATTCCCTAATCTTTCTATGGCTGAACTTCTTATGTAGGAAATATGCCAAAAAGCTTCTGGCAGTACTTGGTAAATATAATCTTCAAAGGATCTCTAATTTATTGGCCTAGGTACTCCTGGACAGAAACCCATCTATATTCTCTCATGCTGCAAGATTACTATCTACATTATACTTCTAAAAATTCTTTTCAGAATTTTCACAGTTTGTAGTGTTGTTTCTCTGAAATTAGTTTACCAGTCAGCAACTGGAAAAGATAATGAACAAATGGGGTGTCATGTGATTATAATGAAATGATGCTCTTTGCCTTTTTTTCTGTATCAAACTACTTAACCCTTTCTTTGTCCAAGAGAAGCCTAGTGAAGAGAGAGAAGCAGCCTAATTTCAGATTCTGTTATTTTCAGATTCTCCTCTTCCGGATTCTAGCTGAGTTTAATGCCACACAATTATTTTCTAAATTCCTAAATATTTTCATTCCATAACATTACCTGTATGGCCCATTAATAAGAAACAAACAAACAAAAAATCTAAGACATGAAGTCTTTCACATCTCTAGTCCAAAACATGATTATAAACTCATTTTTATCTTTTTTTGAACCAAAATTTTTTGCAGGAGTTTAAACCAATACTATAAAGGCAGATGATAGGCAAATGGTTGTGCCTATATGTTACTGGAACATGTAAAGATTGATAGCTATTACTTGATACATAAGCATAACATACCACTACAAATGAAAAACAAAATGAAACAAAACACTCTGGCACAAGGTTAAATGACAACTTTGAAAAGTTTAATCTTTATATGAATATTTGCTTGTATGTTAAATTTTACTCTTTTAAATATTTATTGTACTTGTATATTTCATTTTATATTGTATTTAATATTGATTTAAATATTCCTAAAGCTGTTAATGATATAATTTTGCTAACTTTTTCAAAGAAATGTAATAAATATTAACAGACCCTTGCAACAATAATTCTTCATTATTAAATAACTAATCATCTGACAAATTTTTATTAAGCATCATTTTCATCAAGTATTGTATTAGTTTTTGGGGTACATGTATAAAGAATCAAACAATCTCTAGCTGTGATGAGGATGTTTACATTCTGGTGGAGGAGACGACAAACACACAAAAACATATGCAAGATAAATGTAAAGTATACAAATAGAAAAAAATACATATATATAGTTGTAAAATACCAGGTGATTTGAAGAAGAAATTGTGATCATTAAAGGCTTCTTCTAGAAGCTTGAACTGTATTTTAGAATAAAAAAGGAAAATGGTAAGGAGTGCATTACAGGAATAGGAGAAAGATATTACAGAAGCATGGAAAAGGATATGGAGTGAAATATGTGAGTAAAAGAAAAGCCCAATTTATTTACAACACAAAATTCAGGGAGAGAAGGGAGATCCAATATAATTTTAAAGACAGTTTGGGTACAGGACTTTAAATGCTAAATAGATGAATTTATATATTTGATCCAATTTAGGTACCCATTGGAATTGGTGAGAAGAGTCACATGGTCTGATTTTCAGCTTAAGAAAATCACTTTAGCTGCAATGGTTAGCATAGATTGGAGTGAGGAAAGATTTGAAGAAGGTAGTCCAAGTAGGAGATTATTTCCATAATCTAGGCAAGAGGTGATGATGGTTTAAATTAAGTCAGGAGTTGTATGAATGAAAAGAAGGGATAACAAGTTTGTCCCGAGTGGCAAGATTTGGTAGCTGCTTGGGTGTGGGTGATGAGAAGTTCAAGATAATGAAAATGATATAGTGGAATGAGAGTGGTACACTGAAGTCTGAATACAGAACGGATTTAAGGATAATAAATTCAGTTTTAAACATTGTGATTTTATTTGTATGGATAAAATATGCTCCTCTTCTTTTTTTTTCCCTCCACTTCCGCTCCACACTTTTCTCTTAGTAATGTCCCTTGCCTCACATTTCCCACCCTGTCTGTGAAGGTACTGACTGGAATACACTTTTCTGTGAGTCTCTTGTATTTTTTCAAAGCTGGAAAATGTTTTGATTTCAGTTTTTGCAAGTGGAAGAGAACTATGCACACGATTTCAAACTAAAGAGGTTAATAGTTTTACAGTTAAATTTTGGTATGAAGGAATAAAGGATTAGGGAGACACTAGTGAAAGTGATCTTGTATCATGGATTACCAATGTCTGCTTAACTCAAATACAGGAGATAATTTTAATGTAGCTGAAGATGTGGAATGTACTTCCCAATTCCAAGAACTCTTCCTAGAGGAAGCTTCAAGTGATTCTTGTCCCTTTGGTTATACAATATCAGTTAGAGAAGAACTGGTATTGCCAATATCAATTCCTATGTTTCAACCCTGCTATAACAATATTGTGAATGAGGAAGATAATACTTTTTTTGATACAAATTATACCCAAAAACTTCTGCAGAAGTTTAAACAAAGGGAGGAAGTTGAAATAAAACTCATTGTTTTACTCTCGACCTTGGTGAAAAATATGAGAAGACTATTTACTAAAAGTAAAGATAAAATATTTTGTGAATTTATAAAAAATATCTGCTTGCCATTTAGATTTTTGAATTCTCTCTATTGCATTTGCAAAAATTCTAATTTATACTTGTGAGACAGAGTTATTGCCAAGTTAATCATCAAAATCCAATATAAGAGTTTTGTGTTTTATGAGATCCAGATGAAGTATTATTTAAATAGGATCTTTCTTTTCCTTGTATAAATAAAAGTTAATTTGCAAGCTTAGTGCTTTTGCTAAATCTTTTTTAAAAGATTGGGTTTTGTGGCAATAGGCATCTGAAGATCATTAAAAACATTAAAATACAGTAAAATACAATTTCAGAAGAGAGCAAAATATCATCATTGCAAACAATTCCAACTCACAATAAATACACTTGAGGCTGCTATTAATCCCTTATTTCATATGGTGCAATTTTACTGCCAAAACCAGTATCTTTCAATTAAATCTGTCAGTTTGTTCAGGAGTTTGCCTCTTGCTGAAGCAGCCTCCTTTGCTATTTTCATTGCCTTGTCCACATCCTCCTAAGATGTCAAAAAAAAAAAAAAAAAAGCTAAGCATAGAATAGTCAAGAGATATCACACAAAATTTAGCCAAGTCCAGTTCTAATGGTCTTCTGATGAAGAGAGTCATATGTACCTACAGAGAGGACTGTGCGAACTGAGTGTGGATCACAACATAGCATTCTCACTCTTTTTGCTGTTTGCTTGCATTTTATTTTGCTTATATTTTCCTTTTTGATCCGATTTTTCTTGTACAGTGTGATAATGGTGGAAACATGCATAGAGAATTTGTTTTATATAGATTGGATTGCTTGCCTCTAGGGGAGAGGGTGGGGAGAAAGCAGGGAAAAAAGTTGGAACACAAGGTTTTGCAGGGGTGAATGTTGAAAATTGTCTATGCATATGTTTTGAAAGTAAAAAGCCTTAATAATAATAATAAAACAATTTGGCTCCAAAATAACATATTGGTGGAATTTCATACTAAGAAGCATGAAATGCTGTTCAGGTAAAAAAAAGTATTAGGGGATATTTCATAGAAAAAGAGCAAACACTGAAAATTTTTACTGATTTTCTTATTTCCCATATGTTGGCTTACATAATTTCACATCATAGGATCATAGATTTTTGTCTTGGAAGAAACTTTTTAACATCCCAATTCAAATTTTATGTGAAAAATTTCCCTTGTCCTAATGTTTTATATTGTGAATCTGCAATGAATGTTTAAAAAAAAGTATTTGGTTGTGGGATTTGAATCCAAGTCTTTTGACTTCAAATTCAATGCTGATTTCATGACATACTGTTTCATCCCTTATTGCAAACCTTATTGTTCTTTTGAATGAAATTCTTAGAAGACAAGATCTTGAGTTCTTCAAAGATGAAAACGTCACATGGGACATAACAGTAGGAAGATGTAGATGTTGGTAGGAACCTTGAGCATGGGCAAGTGTATCAATGCTAAGCAAATTAATCCTTATTACTCTTGTTTGGACCAGAACTTTCCAATAATTCCATTATGATTGAAACCAACTTTAAAAGCAGCTGCTCTTCCTCACAGTTTATAAGGGTGGTACAGTGGGAATGGCTGTCAGGTTTGGAATCAAAGGACTTCAGTTCAAGTTCCAACTTTACTATTTGTCACATTTATAATTTCAATGACTATTTAATCTATCTTCATTGTTTCCCCATCTGCAAAATGAAGAGGATGAAATAAATGTTCTGAAATCCCTATGAAATTTTGAGTTCCCAGAGAATGTAAATTTGTAAACTTTCACTGTCAACACTTCTCTTAACATTGCTCTATA
Source organism: Sarcophilus harrisii (assembly GCF_902635505.1). Classification (NCBI taxonomy): domain Eukaryota; kingdom Metazoa; phylum Chordata; class Mammalia; order Dasyuromorphia; family Dasyuridae; genus Sarcophilus; species Sarcophilus harrisii. Next base: position 246,858,026 of record NC_045426.1, read on the forward strand.
TATTCCTTGCTCATTCTCCTCCATATCTTTCAACATGGCAATTAAGACTTAAGTGAGATTAAAAAGCAAAAAGCAAACACACTTTCTTTATGAGGAAAAGTTCAGGGATCTGTGCCTTAGAGTTAAAAATAAAATACTAAATATGTCTTACATTATATGAACTTGAAACCTCTACGATGAAGATCTGTTTTTAAAATATCTTCATGTAAACAGTGTTATGTAAGATTGTTTTAATTAAACTGATATTGATATTACAGTTAGGCAGAGTGAATGGTTATTACTTTATTGAACGCATTGTTTCCAAAGGTAATGAAGATTGCTAGAGGACAGAATACATCTATTTGGTGAGTTAACATGTGTAGCAAACTTCAATTAATGATTAACAAAAAGAAAAGTAAAAACCACCAAACGTTCCTTTCAATTTTTTTTATGGCTTAAATTCTGCAAGAATCATTTACCAAGAGAAACTCATGACTGTTCTAATGCTTGAGATCTTGAGTCAATTTCCAACCCGAAATTTCAGGTAGAAAATATTGATCATGTTTATATGACAGAGAGAAGGCATATAGCATGTTCTAGATATATATTTTTTATCCTGCTAAAGTAAATAATCAGGAGAAAATGGCAGCTGTAATATCTTTCATGATTTAGAGTAAGAAATGCTAAGCCATCGAAGATATGGAGTAACATCCTCTGAAGTATCCTTAGGAGTTCTTCTCAGAAATCTTGATTGTGACAGTCTTGACTTCGGTATATTCATGGAGTCCATATTCTCCCCTACAGGGTAAAACAATTCAAAACTGCATTTGAGATACTGTTATCCATATGCTATATAATCTATGTTTCAGTATGAATTTGGACCTGATCATTAGGGTATAATTAAGGTATAAGAGAAGATAGGATAGTGGCTGTAGGGCAGTTTTCTTCTGACTCATGCTAGCTATGTGACCATGGACAAGCTATTTGATATCTAAGTGTCTCAAATGTCAAAGAATATTAATTAATAAAGAGTTGCTGATCTATATCAGTAGAAGATATTTTTACATTTGAGAATTCTCCATAATCACAAAATACCAATTATTGACTCTCCACAAAACTTTAGAATTAATGCCCTTAGGAGCATTTTAACTTTTCAGAAACATTAAAAATAGAATCAATGTACTTATGTACTAATATATTATATATATGTATATTATATGCTAATATACTATGTAGAAACACTTTGTTATACTAATGACTTTACTATAAAATCATGTAAAAAGTTATACCTTTTTTGCATGCCCAGCTACCTTGTTTTAGAAATTGCAAGTTTTTTAACACTGATTTTCATATTATAGTTAAATAACACAGGTCTTCATCAGACACAAGGCTGAAATTTTAGGAAATATTTCCAAGGCCAAATACTTTATATTAACAAAACTATCATAACCCCACAGTTACAGAATCCAATCAGAAAGCCAAGTTATGATGTCAAGCCATGAGATTATATTTCCCCTATATTCTCCATATCTTACTAACTTGCTAACTTCCTTTTAGGGTTAGTCCAGTTGCTAAATGTCACAATGGGTAACTTTTTAGGGTTCTAAAGTTTTTTAGGGTTAGCCTGCCAGTCAATGGCATTACCCCCTTGCTAAACTTCTTTAAGAATTTAGCCCACCTCAGGGAGGAGTTGAAGGTTCATTAGGAACTTGCCATCCCTTACATCATCTTTCTCCTTAATGATGTTTTTCCCTTGTTAACCGCTAAAACCCCTTATCTTTACTGAAAACCCTATATGGATTTAACCCACTCTTAGGAACATAATAAAATCTTTATCTCTTGATTTGGAGAAAGTCTGAGCCTACAAATTCTCTTGAGGTAGTTTGAAACATTGGCCTGTTACTCTAATATACTTTTGGGATCCAACACTCCCAAACCTCAACATTTGGTGGCTAACTCCCAAAATTTAAAGCTGAGATTTTAAAATGATATTGTAAATGATTTATTTTAAAAGTTGTCTAATATAGTTTCAGAAAGAAGTAAAAGTTATGCTATTGATGGTTCATGAAAAACTCTTTTGAGGCAATTTATAATAGCATGTAGGGAATTTTCAGAAATGAAATTTCCTTTTGTATGGTTAAGACTTTAAAGATTCATCCATATGCTTTGAAAATTTGGACTGAAATATAATCAGTTCCTCCAATCCTATATAACTTGGGAACATGTTGCTGGGAGAAGTTTTGAGCAGTTAAAATAACTTCTATGTATTTTTTTTAAAAGGCAAAATTAGCACATTTTTCTTACGAGTTTTTAAAGAAAAATTAGTTGTATAATTCTTTAAATGCATATAGTTCAATTGTGATTTCTATCTGTTGTTTAGAAACAATGTGTATATAGATATATACATATATATGTAAATATAAGTATTTGCATTCCCTTTTTCATACTAATCTGCAAAATCTAAGATTCAATAAGCTATTTGGGCTAACAGGTTCCTAAGAAAGAAGGGCATATGATAAGAGATTCTGAATTTATTCCCGAGATTCCAATAATATCAAGTACTATCATGAAGATAAATCTCAAATAACATATAATATAGATATGCCACATAAAGTGATAAAATACTGCTTTACTTACAATTCTCTCCCATTTCCAGACATCTTGAATCCACCAAAAGGAGTTTGAGGGGAAACCACAGAATAGCAATTCACCCTGCAAAGAGAGAGTTTTTACACTAATATTTCAGCTTAATTCAATTGGCAATTATTTGATACCTAATATGTATGAGGTTAATTTAATTTGATTTTTTTTGGGGTGGAGGGAAGGAACAGAGGAAAGGAAAGCAAAGCAAATAAATATTTATTAAGGGCTTACTTTGTGTCAGGCACTGTGTGCTAAGTACATCTTAAATATCTCTCTTGATTTTTGGATCCAACCCATAATTTCATTGGGATACAGAACTATCAGTGGGGAAAAAAAATTCTCTACGAAAGCAGATCTACACCTGCTCTGCAATTTATAATTCTAAATTGCCTCAGGACACTTTGATTAAATGACTTGTCCAGAACTAAGGATAGTATATGTCAGAAGCAGACTTTTACCAAGGTTTTCAAGATTTAGAGGCCATATCTTTATTTAAGAGGACAAATTATATCTCTAGGAGATTCACAGTAATTAGTACAAAATTTCTAGGTTTAGATGAACTAAAAAGGTGAAAGCATTTAACCCTTTAGCTATTAACTTTAAAGTAATTTATATATACTTCAATAACTCAATGGCATTGCCATTTCATCAATGTGGGTATTCCCTCTATTAGAGGAGAATATATACCAACCACTCATTTTACAATCTGTGTGACTCAAGTAGCAAAAAGAACTTATATTTTTCTTTGCATTTTAAAGGATAGTAACAAAAGAGTTTATTATTCATAAACTATGCCATGAAAACTTAAACAATATTTATGGATGTTATTAATACAGCAAGTAAAGGCACAGTCACCCAGACTTAAAATCTCATACCTTTCAGATGAGTATGTGGACACCTACTTATTCTCTGGACTATCTCGCTTTAACTTATTATCTTACTGAAGGGTCTAGGTTCTCACCAAAATGGACTGCCAAATATGGTTATATTAAAATTTTCTCAAGGTCTGGAAGATTACCAAGAGAGAAATTTTCTATATTAACCATGTTAACTCTAGAGCACCTATTGATGCATTTTAACAATAACATCAGAGATACCAATATGTTAAAGCAAATACATGAAAAACAAAACAGTAATAATAATAATAATAATAATAATAGTAATGATGTTGATGATAATAACTAGCATTTATATAATACTTGCCATGTGCCAGTTACTGTGCTAAGCATTTTACAATTATGATAACATTTGATCAATTTACTCACAACAATCCTGGGAGAGTAGCTGCTTTTATGCCCATTTCATAAATATTAAGCTGAGGTAAAAAGAGTTTCAGTCATTTGCTTGGTGTCATACAGCTTGCAAATACATGAGGTCACATTTGAATTCAAGTCTTTCCGACTTCAATCTGTATACTCTATCCATTGAACTACCTAGGTCAATATCCCAGCAAAGTTCTCAATTTCTGTTGGATAGAGTGGGCATGATACTTAAAAACAAATTGTCAAGAGCTCGTCTGTGGACTAGTGTTCTCTTTCCATCTCAGGAGTCATTCATAAAGTTTCTAGAACATAATTTATAGTTTTAATTCCAGAATTTAGTACAATATAATAGCACAAAAGTAAGTGCTTGCTAAATAATAATTTCCTTGCCTAGCCTTTCAGTCTTTTAAAGGTATCCAAAATTAATAATACACTGATGAGTTTTTCCTTAAAGATCTCTTTTTAAATATCAATAAAGCTTACATTAATTTTTGATAGAATAATGATCCACGAGATAGCCAAGAACAGGACCATGGATTTTTAAAATATTTTTAGGGACCCGGATTTCATCCAGAATAACACTTAATTTTACAGATGAGGCAGCTATAGTTCCAAAAACAAGCAAAGAAAATCTGTATCTCAGTAGCCTACCTGGTTTGAAAGGGCAAATAGATTTTTTTCCCCAAATATCCAAGTTTTTCTCTCAATGTGATTTGAGATGTGATAGAATCTCCTACAAGTCCCCATTGATAATGTTTGACTTACCAGACTGTTCCAGCTTGAAGGGCAGAGGAAACTGTTAAGGCTTTATCAAGATCTTTGGTGAAAATGCCAGCTGCTAAGCCATAATGGGTATTATTGGCTCTTTTGATCACTTCATCAATAGTTTTAAATTTCATAATTTGTTGGACTGGTCCAAAAATCTGTTCCATTGGAAAAAAAAAAGGAGGGGGGAAGAAGAGAGAGAGAGAGAGAGAGAGAGAGAAAGAGAGAGAGAGAGAGAGAGAGAGAGAGAGAGAGAAGAGAGGAGGGAAGAAGGGGAAAGAGGAGGGAGAGGGGAGATGGGAACACTTTTTAGCAAAAACAAGTAACAGAAGTTAATATTGACCTGAAAGAAGGTATTCATCAGGGTATGAACCAATTTAATGATAAACATTTTGTCAGACTGAGCATGTTTTATGATCTAATATGTGTAGCCAGGAGTCACCTGATATGTTTTGACACTATGATGGAGAAAAAGATTTGGGTGAAATAAAGGAGTGACTAAATGTTTAGAACTCAATTCCTCTCTTTCATCTCCTATGGTCTATGAGTGAATGCATATCCAAACAGAAGAAATCATTTTGCTTATGAGCAAAATGACCCTGAATAAATCACATCATTTCTCTTTGGGCCTCTATTTTCTTCATCCTAAAATTAAGGAATTTGACTAGATGATTTTTAAGGTAGTTTCTGGTTCTACCTCCCATAAGTCCTACGGTAAGATCATAGGATCTCTCCTCCCTCCCCTACTTGTGGTTTTAGAGTTCAGGGATGGGGTTGAAAAAGCGTGTACTTAAATAGAGGTTTTTAAAAAATGGAGATGTCACACATTAAGTTATAGGAGCAAATGTGATTAATAAATGTTAATAATTCAGACATTACTCTTTATTTTACCCTTTTAAAGCATTCAAACACACACATTTTTGTTTAGGACTTCCAAATATTTGTAGAAAACATTCTAGGTCACCTCTTAAGAAGTAAAAAAAAAATGATTTGTTCTAGCAATGAAGAGACAGATATTTAAGTAACTGAAATCAATTTTGTTTTTTTGTTTTTTCTTGACACTTGTCTGTTAGGCATGCTATTATAATTCTGAAGCAGTATCTTGGCTATTTCCACACTTTCCTGCTAGAGCTAAGCAACTGGAACATATCATTGAGAAAGAAGTGGACTGAGACAGGGAATCTATTCAAATATTTGTGAACCTCAAAGAATAGTCCAGCTTGAAATGCCTTTAATTTGGGTTGGCACTTGTCTGTAACTTGACCTGCCAAACCTCGAGTGTATTTTTCCATTCACTTCCTCCATTTGTTATGAAAAGGAATGGATAGAATGAGCTTGATTCCTCCTTCTTCCCTGAGCTAACACTGGCGAAAAAACAACTTGTGCCACTTATTGCCTACTTGCTCTGAACCTCCTCTCTATGCCATTGCACACTGGATGCATGATGTCCCAGAAAAATAGTTAGCTATGAGAATGGGCATTCTCACTCAATTCCATTAAAGCTAAGGAGAGTTTGTTATACGAGTGTCTTGATTCTTGGTAATTGCAAAATCTGGCTATGGCAAGGGGTGTGAGAATTGGTCTCAGGAAAGAAAGAACCATAGTGATTTTGAAGACTTTTCCCTGTTGCAGGTTTCCTTGCTCAACCCTCAATTCCTTGGCCCTAAAGGGCCACTTCACCATGACTTTCCCATCATTTTTACCCCGCTGAAAATATGAACTCCGACACTGGGTGCCAAGACTTTGGGAGATGAAATCTTGTTTTCCTAGGACTTAGGTCTCCATGACATTTTGCAGCTGTCTCCCTACTAGGATCCTATTTTATGACAATCTCCAATGGAACTAAGTTCTTACCTCTTCTTTGGCGATGCGCATCTCATCAGTAACATTGGAGAAAACTGTGGGCTGGACAAAGTAACCTTTCTCTCCCCATGGTCCTCCTCCACATTCCAATTTGGCTCCTTCCTTCTTCCCACTCTCAATGAGGTCAAGTATTTTTTGGTGCTGCTCTTTATCAATCTACATGAAAATATGGGGCAGGAAAGGGAGGGATAACAGAACAGAAAGAAAAACAAAGAATGTTTCCTTGAATTTGTGACTTAACAAAAACCCAAGCAAACAGAAAATACTTAAATATTGCAAATGCCATATCTAAACAGTTTCCTTGACCTGAACATTAGTGTTTTTTTTTAAACTCTACGTTGCCAAATCTTAAAGTATTACATCAATGTAAGTTATTTTGTTACTAAAATATTTGTGTTGAAATATCTTATGCCTAGTTAATTTAAATGAATTTTTGACATGTGGATAAAATAAAGACAAAAAGATGCTCCCTCTTAAACCATCTTCATATGACTGTTCTTCAATCACTTTAGAATGCATTCATATAAATGTAATAAATTCTAAACCATCTTGTACTAGGAGGCTTGGAGAAACAAAATAATATAATTTTGTCCAATTATAATTCAATCAAAATCCACTTTAATATGTTTTTAAAAACTAAGGAAAAACGCTAATTAATCTTGGTTTACTTTTATTTGGTTAAAAAAAATTTAGTCATGTAGAATTGGACCTACAATTTAGAAGGATATTTGTTCCCAATAAATTCACATTCTCCCCTGAAATCAATAAAATTTAAGGCAAAATTCATCAAGAAAAATTTAACCTGGTAGTTTAGACTGGGAAGACTAGTTTTCCCAGGCCAATTACTAGGTGATAGCCAACACAATACAAAGATAATTATTGTCTCTAAGCATTTTCTCTGGGTAACTTATCTTGACATCATTTTAGGCCATTGAGGTTAATCTAAATAAAAAGAATTTGATAAATGTTCAGGTTTTTTTGTTCAATGTTTCAACATTTATTTTTATGCAAAGAAAAAAAATCAAATTACCAAAGTAAACCAGAGGTTCTTTTTTTTTTAAAGTAACTTTTTTTCCCCATAATTATAACTTTTTATTACAGAACCCATGCCTGGGTAATTTTTTACAACATTATCCCTTGCATTCACTTCTGTTCCGACTTTTCCCCTCCCTCCCTCCACCCCCTCCCCCAGATGGCAAGCAGTCTTATACATGTTAAATATTAAACCAGAGGTTTTAAGAGTTCCCAATTATTTATGTACATGTTTAGGGGAAAAGGGTGACAAAATTAAAAAAAAAGTATTATGTAGGAGAAACAAGACTGGATTTGAAGTCAGAAGACTCAGATCAAATTCTAGCTCTACTACTAATTTGGTTAACTATAAGGTATTCACTTAACCTTAATTGGTTTTAGTTTTTTCATCCTAAAAACGGGATAACTTGCTCATAAGGTTGTTCTAAGAAAAGTGCTTTTAAGTTCTAGAGTTAGTTTTCAAGAGAACAGTTTTATCCAATCAATCAATCAATCCATCAAGAAGCACTTATATGTCCCTAAGAGGCAGTATGGCATAATAATTAACTTACTTTAAAATCAAGAAGGCTGATTAAGTAAATCACTTAAAATATTAGTGCTCTAGGCAACTGTTTTATATATATATATATATATATATATATATATATAAAACAGTTATATATATATATATATATAAACAGTGATATATATATATATATAAGAAACAGTGATAGATATATATATATATATATATGAAACAGTGATATATATATATATATATATATATATATATATATATATATATATATATGAAGGTGCTGACCTTCATTTGTAAGGAGTTTCTTTACCAGGGAGTTTTCCAATTCCACCAAACTCAAATAGAAACTAACCATTGCAAACCTCTAGTTTACTTAGAAAACCACAAATAGACATTATCTACATGCTTAGAGGACACTTTACCCAGCTCTTAATGACTTAAATTTATTGTTTGACAAGTACACAGTGAATCATCTCTGATAACTTCTTGTAGTCAGATTATAACTTTGTCTATATATCATATAAAAAGAGAATTAAAAGTTGACCCAATCAATTGGGAAATGAAAAAAACAGGTCAAATATTTCAAGTAAATTAAGTATCTTCATTAGTTTTTTCCCTTATGGAGAATAAAAGGTTTAAATTGTATGAAGTACTGGGGTATTTAATTTTTTTGTCTCAGCTTACTTCTTGGTCAAATGAGTAACACAATTTTAAAATTTCATTATTTTTTAGGGATTAAGGTCTAAAAGTATAGGATTTTATATGTGAACCTGGAAGTAATAGGGCATCATTGCAGTTTATTAAGTAGAGGTATGATATGATGAAATATGAATTTTAGAAAGATTAATCTGAGAGATGAGTAGAGGATGGACAAAAATCAGGAAAAACCTGAGAAAGAAGAAAAGTAGTAGTCCAGGAATGAGATGAAGGTCTGTACCAGGGTAATGGCAGTGTCAGAAAAGAAAAAGGAGTACATCGGAGAGATATTAGGAAGATGAAACATATTGAATATGGTGGATGAGAGAGAAAGGAGGAGTTGGGGATGATACCTAGGTTTTGAGTCTGGGTGACTGGCAGGATCAGGAGGTCCTAGAAAATAATAAAGAAATTCAGAAGAGGAGAATTGGTGGGCAGTAGAAGATAATGAATTCAGTTTTGGAGATGGTGAGTTTTAGATGTCTAAGAGACATCCAGTTTGAGAAGTCTAAAATGCAGCTGGTAGTTAGGAGGGAAATTTGGGCTAGAAAAGTAGAACTGATAATCAACATCACAGAGAAAATAAATAAACTTAAAGGAGCTGCTGAGATCTTCAGGTGAAATTGTATAGAGGAGAAGATATGTAAATGCATGCTACCAGCCCATACCCTGAGATTACAGGAGGAGAAATAATAATAATAGTAACAAGAACAAAAATACTATTTATATAGCACTCGAAAGCTTGCCTAATACATGTGAAAAGGAAGTTTTGTTTCCTGCCCCAACTTGGGAAATCCTGCCTGTGCACCTCTTTCCAATCTGTTTCAATCTTGTCCAGGTAAACAAGAAATATTAGCATCATACTTATTTCATTCTAAATCCAGAGAAAGGCCATAGAGACAAACTTCTTTCCCTCGATTGATTTGTTTTCTATTTTATTCTTTGTGTATTCCTTTATTACCAACCTGAGGGCCTTGCTGTACTCCCGGTTTCAGAGGATCCCCCAGTGTGTATTTCTTGGCACGTTCTACACTCCTCTTCACAAATTCATCGTAAATAGACTCTTCCACAAAAAGCCTTGATGCTGCAGTGCAGCACTGGCCTTGGTGGAAGAACACACCCTGGTGTGCAATTTCCACAGCATTATCCACTGTAAAGGAAACATCACCAAGGTTAGTCAAAAAGAATACATTTCCAAAAGATGATTTTTTTTTTTTTTTTTGCCAAGAGAAAAGGAAGTATCTTTTCATCCTTAAAATAAATAGTAGATAGCCTACATTTCTCTTTGGACTTCATTGACACTGAATATTTGTTTTGGGGAGTGCATTGAAACTAAGTGAAAAAAAACCTGAAATGACTGTACAAGTCCCCAAGACTCAATAGCATCAAAATGTCACTTTTAAAAGACTCAAGTAATTGCTCTCTGGCAACAGTAAAAGAGACAACTAGAATAGAATCCATAGTTTTCCATTTCACTTAATCTTTTGATCTTGCTCCCCCGAAAGAAACTTGTACAATGCTTCAAAAAAGTGGGTCCACAATATGCCCAAAGGGCTACTTAATTATGTATATCCTCTGAGCTAGCAATACCACTGTTGGGTCTGTTATCTATCACAAAGAGATAAAACAAGGGGAAGGAAGGACCTATTTGTGCAAGGGCATTTATAGCAGCATTTTTTTTTTTTTTGTGGTGGTTAAGAACTGGAAATTGAGAGTATATCCATTAATGGGGGAATGACTGAACAAGCTGTGGCAAACGATTGTAATTAAAAATAATTGTGCTATATAGCAAAGGACAAGCAGGATGCTTTTAGGAAAATCTGAAAAGAATTATATGAACTGATGCTGAGTGAAATGAGAACAAGGAGAACATTATACATAGTAATAGCAATATTGTAGGATATAGAACTGTGGAAGATTTAGCTGTTTTCAGCAATATAATGATCCAAAAAATCCCAAAGGCCTCACGAGGAAGCATACTACCTGCCTTCAGAGAAAGAAGAGATGAAGTCTGAATACAGACCAAAGTATAATATTGTTTCATTTTATTTTGTTTCATTTCTTTTCCTTCCCGTCCTCTCTCTCCCTCCCTCTCTCTGAGTTTTCTTTCACAAAATGACTTGTGACTAATATGGAAATGTGTTTTCATGACTGCATATGTACAAACCATATCTTTGAAAACTGCCTCAAGGAAGGGGAAGGAAAAGATGTCAGAGAATGCGGAACTCAAAATTTTTAACAAACAAGAATGTTAAATTTGTTTTTCCATGTAATTGGGGAAAAATAAAATATTATTTTAAAAAGTGGATCCACATTCTTAAAAAAATACGCCTTTATGAATTGTTGAGATAATTGCAACCACAACTATCTCAACCATAAATTAATTGTTAATTCTATACTAGAGGACAATACAGTTCTTTTAATATATAATTTTCTGAAAGCTTCGATTTGGAGTGATGTATTTTTTTTTTAACCTTTGCATACTTCCAAGATTGACTTATTTCAAGGCTCAAAAGATGATGATTTCTATAATTTAGTGTTTTGTTTAGGAGACTTTCCATATTATCCTTTGATAAGCGAAAGAACACTAAATGGCACAATGGAAAGGGTACTAAGCCTAAAATCAAAACAATCTTAGTTCAAATCTAAGCTTTAACACTTACTAGCTGTATGATCCTGGGCATGCCACTTAAACTGTTTCCTCAAGTGTATTACAGAGATAACAGTAACACCTCTCTCTCCCAGGGTTGTTATGACAGTTAAATGTTTTAAACATGACATGGTTGACATTATTATTTTTGTGTTGTCCTCCTACTTCTCCTCCTCATCATCATTTTAACAGCCTAAGTAGTCAGTTTTCTTTAACTTGATGGAATTGTCTCACTTTCTTAAAGTTCTTCAGAATTAATTTTGGGGAAAATACTTTTAAAAAGCAAGCATCTCAGGATAGTACAGAGAATGCAATATGCTATATAGGCAAAATATCAGGAAGTAGATGACAGGGCTATGTGTAGTTTATACATGAGCTTAATCTTCCTTCTAGTTTTATAAGGACCATAAGACAATTGAAGCATAACTCGGTACTTTTTAGTTTGGTTCAGTTGATTATCTTCCATAAGTAAAGTTTTTGCTTGTTTTATTCTTATAGTGATTGAGATAGAATGTAAGTCCTTTGAAGGGAGAGAAAGTTTTGATGATTTAGTACCAAACCATCAAAATGCTTTGCACACAGGAAAGGATTAAGGAGGAGAAATGTTCATTGATTTGAAAAAAACAAAAACAAACAAAAAAACCCAAACCAAAACAACATCCGAATGATCTAGCTAGAAATAATTTAGCTTATTGTAGAATATTGATCAAAGATTGCTCTGAGACATAATAAAAGTAAAAGAAATGTGAAAATAAATTTACTGTCAGCATCAGCAAATACAATGCAAGGGCTCTTTCCCCCGAGCTCCAATGAAACCCTCTTCAAGTTGCTTTTCCCAGCAGCCTCTTTAATTAGGAGGCCAACCTGAAAGAAAACAAAGAAAAAGTTGGTTCCCATCCATAGTCCTTGGGTTTCTAAATCCTGGGCATTTCATAATGTTTTCTCATTTAAACTTTTTTTTTTTTTAATTTACTCAGATGGGAAACTGGACTAAAGGATTTCTGAAATCGTTCTCTGTATGAAAATTTTATGATACTATCATCTCCTTTATTCTCTGGGAAGTCTATATTTTTGGAGGTAGTCATCCATTTCACTTAGGTTATCAAATTTATTGGCATAAAGTTGAGCAAAATAACTCCTTATTATTCCTTTATTCTCTGGGTTTACTATTCCCATCTCCTTTTCACTAACACACAGTAGAGGGGCAAAATTGAAGGAAACATTTGGAGATATCTTTTGCTTGCATTGCAGTCAACTATTTCTGTATTTTATTTTTCTGTTTAAAAATCATAAACAGTTTCTATTGCAATGGTTAATATTCAGCAAGTTGTTTTCCAAACTTAATTTTGGTGTAAGAAAACAGAAAGCTCACAAATGCCAATTTCCCTATTTTCTACATACTTTTCTTACTTAAGACAAAAAAAAATCATCATTTCCCTAAATTACATATTTCCTTATTTATTTCAAAAGTCCTCAATGGGGCTCATTTTTTTAGTGAACAGTGATTACTAAGCAGTCAGCACTCTCTCCTATTACATAATATTTTAGTATATATAATTTAAACTAGAATTAATGGTACATTTCTGATCCTCAATGATATTAAATTGACTAGGCAATAGTTGTTGAAAGTGAGAATGAAACAGATATTACAACTTTGTTTAATGTGATTCAGAAAACCATTCTATTGGTCTCTGATATAGATTTTCAAATATGTAAGTGGGCAAAATATTAGATGTCCCCAAGTGCTGCTGTGTTAACTGTTACTTGCCAAGATTGCTATTATCTGAGGTAACAATATACTCAACTCTTCAAAGGATCATTTTCCCTTCTCTGTAAAACTCTGTAGTAACTTCCTGACAGGAATTTTGTAATGGGGAATTGAGATAATTTATGTAGAACATGGCATGAACTTTACATGTATTATGCAAATATCAGGGATTATAATTTTAGTATCTAGTGAGTCTGATGAATAAATACCATAAAGTTTTGAAATAAAAAAGCTCTTACAAAATGACATAGAATGAAAGAGTATATGAATGAAGGAGATCTGAATTGCTATTATGTTTTAAAAAAAACCATTAAAATGAACATATTACTGTATTCAATATAGATGGGTATTGCATATATTTTTGCTACCCAACTCAGACTATTAAAATATGCAGGGTCTTTAGTCTTTATTTAGTCTAATCCTTTTATTATATGGAGAAGGAAACTGAGACACAGAGGTTGTGATTTGCTGAATATGTACAGCTGCTTCATGACGTAACTTAGATATGACTCCAAATTTTCTGACTCCAAGGTCTGAGCTATTCTTTACAGGGCTGCTGCAAGAAAAGTAATTTGTAATTTATAAAGCACCACAGGTAGTTAAGATCTTATTAGAAATGATATATCATTCAATATTGATCTTATGAAATAATGTCCCAAATAGAGACTAATAATTTAAAACTGCCGACTTGATTTGTATGTTCATAGCTCTATGCTTTAATACCCATTTTACAACTATGATATATTTATATGTATAATTAATTCACAAAAACATATGGACCCTATCTTGGTCTTTCCCACTCGATCATTTGGTAAAATAGAACTCAAGCTCGTTTTGATCTATGACATATACATAACCTATTGAATCCCTTAGGTTAAAAAGGCCTAGGTCTCCCACTGCATCCAGGGCCATCTCCAGTTGTTTTGATCTATATCTTCCCACTGGACACAGATGGCTCTGGAGGGGAAAGGGAGACAGGGACCTTGCACAGTCCTCCCTCACTGAAATCCAATTCACTTGCATGTCACAGCATCACCTCCCGATGTCATGGTTTTCTTTGAGAATGAAGGACAAACAACAAGGAAGAATAATCTGGTAGGAATTAGGAGGGGAAATAATGGTGCCTCCTTTCATCAGTCAATGAAGAAACATTTTTATTAAATACTGACTGTTAATTTTTGGGCTAGATACTATGCCGAAACGAGAGAGAGAACACTTTCCCTCAGGGGGCTTACATTCTCTCAGACCTACGGTGTCTTGCAAATACTAGATACTTAATGAATGCCTGTTGAATTAAATTGAAGACAGCCCTCTCTCTTTCTCTTTTCCTTCCTCCCTCCTTCCCTCTGTCTCCTTCCCTCCTCTCCCTTCTCTCTCCTTCCCTCCCTTCCCCAAGTCTCTATCTCAAACCATAAAATGTAACTTAAATGTAACTTGACCCCAAAAGGGCTACAAAAATTAGTCACTGGGAATGCCTTAATCTCTAACTTGACTTACCTCTGTGGACCCTGTGAAAGCCACTTTATCTATATCCATGTGAGAAGAAATGGCTGCTCCAGCTGTAGGTCCATAACCAGGTACAATATTCACTACTCCTGGTGGAAATCCAGCCTAAAGGAATGACAGTGACAAATTAATCTTAGAGAAGGGTCTAAACCCACTTCATTATCATCATCATTTATAAAAACACTAAGTTTTGCAAAGCACTTTACATATTATCTCATTAGATTCTTGTAACCACTCTGCAAGCTATTTCCTATTTTATAGAGAAGGAAAGAGAGGCTGAGAGAGATTAATTGCTCAGAATCACATAACTAATAAGTATTTGAGGCAGGACTGGAACTCAGGCCTTCTTGGCTCCATATCTAACACTGTTCTTTATGACACTTTGCTTCCTATCTTTAGTATTCACAAGAAGAAGAAAAAAATCACCTCAAAATATTTTTATCACTCTTTTCCTCTCGTCCCCACTATATATTTTATTCATTATATTTGAAGCTTGCATTAATTTAGAAGTAGCTTCCATCCTTAACTGTAGTAGCATTCAGATCCCATGGCATATTTAGATGATTATGGGTATTTATGTTGTCAGAGGAGATACATGTAAAAGTGCTTTGAAAACCATAAAGTGTTCCACATTTGGTATATGGGATCAGTATTATTATGCATAAGTCTAGTTTGGAGAGTTCATATTTTTAACCATTGGCTCATGTTCCTCAGCATATTATATTCCTGTTAAACTAAGTGAAATATCCATCTGTGACGTATCTATCAAATGGGTGAGAGAATAGAACTTATGGTAATGTACCAAGCCTATTAGGTACCTCAGCAATTGAATATACTTTTACTATGAACCATCAAACTCAGAAAAGGAAAAAAATGATTTTGTTAAGAGAAACAAGAGTCTTATAATCTAATATAAAAGATTGCTATAAATTGGCAATCCGTATCCTTTTGCTTTATTTTCATTCTCTTTTCTATTCTTGATGGGTGAAATATTTTCACAAAGAAATTTTAGATTGACCAAGGGATGATATGCTTTTCTGGGAAATAATGCTTCTTAAAATAAAGAGGGGAAAGAGATAAAATAATTATTTTCCCAACTGTGATTTCATTCATTCATTCATCCTGGCAGAAATTCTTCCCTCCTTCCTTCCTTCCTTCCTTATTTCCCTCCCTCTCTTCCTTTCCCTCCTTCTTCCTCCCTACTCTACCTTTCTTTGCTCCTCTCTCCTCTCTCCTCTCTCCTCTCTCCTCTCTCCTCTCTCCTCTCTCCTCTCTCCTCTCTCCTCTCTCCTCTCTCCTCTCTCCTCTTTTCCCTTGCCCTGGTTCTTTTTCTAATACTTCATCATGATGTGACATTTATTTTGATTATTTGAAATCAATGTTAATGACTTTAATATTTCCTCATATTTGGGCAGATCCCATTGGTTAATTTGAAAATAGATGACACATTTGTTTTATGTGGTACCAATCAAGAGCTCTGGATGATAGAAAAATTATTGTTAGTGAGAACAGTACTCCAGTAGACTGATAGAGAGCACACTATGACTGAGCAAACTTACCTCTTTAATTAATGATGCTACATGAAGAGCAGTGAGTGGAGTCTGCTCTGCGGGTTTGACAATCACAGTATTTCCACAGCAAAGGGCAGGTCCAATTTTCCACATAAACATAACCAAAGGGAAATTCCACTATAAAGCAATAGATGAACATAAGTTTTTCCTGATTAATGATGAATCAATTTCTGAAGAATTCAAACAATAAATTTAATTTTAGTCATCACTATGTATCTCACACATTGAACATTTTCCAAACATTAAATTTTAATAATTTTAATAGTATCAATTTGACTACCTTAGAGGTTGTAAATGAATATAAATTCAATGGAAAACTCATATTTTTAAAGAACTTTTAGAAAAACCAACTGCCATGCATGTGGTAGATCTGAAAGGGTAAGTTTTGTATTTTATACATATATATACTACAATGGATCTCTCATCTTATTGTCATGAGTACTCTGACGATCCATCCTGAAATCTACACTATATCTAAAGATTCTTCTCAGAATTTTCATAGCTCAGAGATGATGTTGTTGGATGTTAAATGTTACATGATGTTGATTAGAGTTTACCAATAAGCAACTGAAAAAGATGGTGGGAAATGGGGTCTGATATGATTAAAATAAAATGATGCCCTTTGCCATTTCTCTGAAGCAAATTACTTATTCTTTAACTCTATATCCTAGAGAGACCCAGTGGAAAGAGTATTATCATTGAAGTTAAGATGATTTTAGCTCAAGTCTGTTTCAAACATACAGGGTGTATGACATTGGACAACTCTAGGTACCCAAGACAGCTCTGTATGACTATACATTGTAGTAAAGGCGCTGACATCCACTGACAGAGTTTCTATACCAAAGAATTCCCTTTGCCAATTAAAGCATAGATCCAGTCCCTATTCCTATCTCATAGTAAATTGAGAAATCTTATGCAAACTAAAGCATACTAGATAGAAATATAATGAAGGTTACAAATTAAAAATAATAATCCCATCTTTGTAGTGCTAAGAGTTCAAATTCTTAAAAGATGATAAATAGGATTCAAAGATATGCAATTTTAAAAAACACTGTAGTGACCTAAAAGAGTTTAGCCACAAGGAAAATAAGGTACAAAATGGCTTATTGCATATGCCTTTTATAGCTTACATATTTAGCATATTCTAAACACTCTTTTGTGCAGTAGGGGGAAAGTAGTTTGCCCATTAATAATAATAAATCTTATATGTGGAGGCAACTTACAGGAATGATTTGACCACAAACACCAACAGGTTCATGTCTTGTATATGAGAAAAAATTTCCGTCTAAAACAGACAAAAAGAACACAAAACATAGTATATCAGGCAAATAGTATTCTGAAATAGCTGGGAGAAACAAGTCAATTATTTTCTATGTAGAAAAGGGAGATTTTATAATTCTCTGTGCTATTTGATGTCACTTGAAACATGAACCTGAGTCATGTTGTTTGAACATATTTGAATATAGATAGGTGTTGGATAGGATTCATTGAAGTAGGATAATCCACTCTCTCAAACATTCTGAAACATATTTGCAAAGATCTCAAGGAAAAAAAATGGAAAAACTATAGGGAATGGCATATATATGGAGAGGGTGAGGCAACAGGGATCATAAAAAAATGCCATTTTGGAGTTCAACATTCCTAAAATTTTTGTGCTAAATTCCCCTGGCTATTGGTACAATCTCCATGACAAGCCTGTTCTATATGATTTAAATAATAAATATATTAAGTCACTAACATTCCCCCATTTTTTTCTCTTCCCCTCTTCTTCAAAGATATCTGGTTTAAATCTAAATTTGATTTCATTCTACTTACTTAATATTCAATTTTGCCCTTCTGACTATTTTAAAAAATTTCCTGTTTGTATTTCCCACAAACCTACCAGTATACCTTGTATATAGTAGAAACTTAACATTTGTTGCATTTTAATGCTCATTCATTTCAATCCATTTGTATATTTCATTCCTTTTCCCACTATCAAAATAGAAAAATTGATCTCTCAAATAAGATCTCTGTCTGCATAGCACTATTTTTTCCTCTTGTCATTTTCATTCTGTGTTTCACTGCCTCTGATCTTCCCAATCCCTATCTCATATCTGTGGTTTACCTTGGTTGGGTTTCTTTATTAGGTTTTAGGTAGTTTCAGTTTTGCTAGGGTTATTTTAAATCCTTTGGGAAACTTAAAGATAATTTCCATCAAATCTTCAACTATCAGGCTCATTAAACTGGAGAAAGAAGTTAGTCCTATATGCTGGAAGTAGAGCATGTTTTGATAACAACTTTCCTAAAATTTACTCTTTAGAAGCAGATTTTAGACTAACAAGCAGCTGATCTCAACCTTTTTTGCTCAAGCTCTGGCTTGCCTTTAGTTTTAGCTCGTATGTCATTTCAGTTTCTTCTCTGCTGGTTTCTACCTGAGATTAATTCTGCTGACTGTTCTTATTTTCCAGATTTCTAATTTATCATTTTATGGCATTTCCTCCATGGCCCATTAAAATAAACAACATTTTCTCCACAAACCGACTCAAGGTCTTGGATTAATTTTATCTTTTTCTGAGTTTAACTTTTAGCAAGTTAAAGTACAAAATAAGTCTATGGTTGTGTCTAGGTGTTATCAGAGTAAGGAAAGAATGCCAGCTAACTGCTTGATAATCTAAACATAATGTATCATTGCAGATTTAAAACAAAAATGACCCCCAAAACTTAGGCATAATATTAAATATCAGTTAGAACAGCATGACCCATGCATGGTTTTATGTGGATATGTTAAAACTTACTATTTTCAATAATTAACATTCTTGTAGCATTTTTATATTTATTAAAATATTGCCAAACCTATTAATTACATTTTCAAAAGTATGTAGTAAAGTTTAACAAACCCTAGCAGTTTAAATCTGTCATTAATCAACCAATCACTCCATAAATAATTAATAAGCATCATTTTGTGCCAGGCGTTGTGCTAAGACTTTGGAATACACATAGAAAGAAAAAAGTAATTCTTACTTTTGATAAACTTACATTTTGTTGGGGGAGACAAGAAGTACATATAAAAAGATATACAGTATATATGTAAAGCTAATAAATAAAAATGTGTAATATAAAAATGTCATATAGTACAGAATGATAAACATATACAAAATAGTTAAACACAAAAGTAATTTGGAGGAGAGGGCACAAGAAATTGGGGAGATTAGGAAAGGCTCCCATATAGAAGTTTAAACTGAATTTTAAAAAAATAAAGGTACTCTGTGAGGCAGAGGTAGAAGGGAATGCATTATAGGAATAAAAGAGCCATTATAAAGGAATGAAGAGGGGTTTGGAGTGTCGCACGTGAACAACAGAGAAGACCAGCTTAGCTACAACATATAGTTTAGGAAGGGGATGCCCAATGCAATTGGAAAGATAGGTTGGGCCCAGGACTTTAAATGTCAATTATCTTTATCAGAGACTGAAGCAAAGGAAGAGAGACTAAGAAAAAAGGGGAACGACTGGGGGTTTATTTCAAACACAATTCTAGCACCAAGTGTTCATATACTATTTTTTTTTAAACAGTGCTTTGCACATTTACATACCAATTGGGATTGTACGACCATGAAGCTTATCAGCCCAGCTTGCATAGTAACGTAAAACATTCACAGAAGAACCTAAATCCATCATATAGGCAGTAGGAAAGATTTTGCCAGCATTCATCGATTCTATTGTCTATGGGGAAAAAAAAAAAAAAAAAACAAAAAACAAGTCCCAAACTGAGTTTCATACATTTATCTAGATGTTTAAAAAAAAAAAAAAAAAGTATTACACTAGAACTATTTTAGGCAACAATCTACAGTAATGAAGTAGAATAATAGTGTTAGACTTGGAGTTAAAAAGAACTCTTTTTCTATAATATCTACTAGGAAAGTGATCCTGGTCATGTCCCATAAGATTAACAGCCGTTTGGCAACATCCTAGCTCCCATTTCTAAAATAAGTTTCCTTCTGTAAAATAGTGGGAGTTAGCAGTTCAAAAACTGCTTCCCCTGAGGAAATTCCATACCTTTGTTGTCACTCTAGGAAAAAATATTTTAGGGGACTTATCTCCTGTTCTGAGAGACATGACACTGCTATAGTACTCATTAGATGATCTTTTACTCTTTATATATTAAAATAATATATAAATTAGAGCAGTACCAGACAGGGCTGTGGTTGGGGCAGAGATGGAACCACATTGTGAGGGCCCTGAATACCAGGTAAAGGAAAATTGGTGAGTAATAGGAAAATAGGAACCACTTAGAAATTTTAAATAGAAAATGGCATTTTCAATAAGGAAATCAATATCAATACCTATATCAATAAGGAAAAATATATATATATATAAAATATATATATATATATATATACATGGATGTGTGTATGAAACATTTCTTTCCCTCCCTTGTACCTAGTACCTCCTAGTAGATTGTAACCTTGTATTTTGTAGGAAGGGATGTCTTAATTATAATATTGTTTTATCTCTTTCCCTTCTAAGCACAGTACTTAGAGAGTGAATTAGAGAGTGAATAATTTGCTTTCTGAATATCATAATTTTTAAAATTTTTATGACTATTTTATGTGAAATGTGGGATATAGTTCCTTGTGGCAACTCATTCAGAAAGTTAATACTGTTAATATTTATAAGTACTTAATACTTTACAAGCTACTTTCATAAGTATTTCATAAGAAATCAGTATTTCAATTGCTCAATGTAAACCTGAGTTCAAATGTGGCTTTAGACATTAATTACCTCTGTGACCCTGGGCAAGTGATATAATCTCTATCTGCTTCAGTTTTCTAACTATGAAATGGGAATAACAATAATATCATATTTGGTTCGATTTTCCTGAGGTCTCTGGGAGCAGCCTTTGTTTCAGTTTAGTAATCGCCACAAGAACAGCCAGGAGTTAAAGTCCAAATCCTTTATTATCTCTTTCAAAGTCTTTTCTCCTTTCCTAGGGACTGGTTAGCTTTCTTAAAGACCTTCTGGAGTCTTGGTTTCAGTGGAGAAACTAAGGAGAACAGGCTTGCCACCTCAGTGCTGATGAAGAAGGAAATGAATCTCTCTCCTTGGCTCCCAGAGCTTAAGCTCCTGCCTCCAGTTCTCTTGTCTTCTCTGGCTCTGGCTGAGTTTGTCTGAGCTTATATGCTCTCTAATCGTAGGTGTGACTCTTGTACAGGAAATAGGAGAAATACATTCTCAAAAAGCATTCCTTATAATCCAGAAAGATTTTTTTTTACGACATGAAATCATCCTTGCAAACAAAACCAGTTCACAATCAAGAGAACAATTGAAGCTTCAACCAAACCCTTATTTCATCTGATGCATACTTACTGCCAAAAGCAGGCGATCTCTTTCAATTAAATCAGCCAGTTTGTTCAGGAGGCGTCCTCTCTCTGAAGCATCCATTGTCCGCCATGGAGAGCCAATCTGAAAAGCCTCTCTTGCTGCTTTCACTGCTCTATTCACATCCTCCTAAAAGGTCAAAAAAAGCTACATTTAGAAGAACATTTGAGGTATTTCCCCAACACAATTTGGCCATAGAACAATGTTACAAGTGAAATTCATATAATGGCTAAGTATGAAATACCACCCTGATAACATAATATTAGAGGAAATTTCATAGAAAAAAAAAGTGAACATCATGTCTATTTTAATTGATTTTTGTTTTCCAGATGTTGATTTATATAATTTCAAATCACTAGATCATAGATTTTGAGCTGGAAAGAAACTTAAAACAAATTTGTTCTTATATTTACGTGAAAATTTTGTCATTCTTCTAAGGTTAATATGTCAAATCTAGAATGACTTTAAAGATCATCTAGCTCAACTTATTTTACCAAGGAGGCACATTAAAAACCCTGAAAATTGAAGGGACTTGCCATTATCATCTAGTAGGACAGCTGAGATTTAAATCCCAATTGTTTTTATTTCAAATGCAGTGCTCATTCCATGGCAGATATTGTGTTCATCCCTTCCTCAAAATCTATTGCTACATATAATACATATAAACTTTCATATTTAATAATTCAGAAGAAACATGTGTTAGCACTATTTTTCCATAGAATTGCTTTTTAATATAGCATGGAATACCACAGTTTCTTAGAACACTGGAACGTATCACACTTTTCATTCCACACATTTTGGTATATTGTCTCATTTTTGTCCTTATCTTTAATAAAATTATTGATCCTTTTTATGATTTATTCTTTAATACACTCATTCTTTAGAAGTAAATCATTTATTTTCCAGGTGATTTTTAATTTGTGCTTTCACGGTCCCTTATTAAATGTAATTTTTATTTTATTATAGTCTGAAAAGATGTATTTAATATTGCCATTTTCTGCATTTGTTTTGATATTTTTATGCCTTAATACATAATTGGTTTTTGTGATATTGTTACGTACAGCTGAAAAAAAGAAATATTCTTTTCTAATCTTAGTCATTTCTCCAAAGATCTATTATATCTAACTTTTCCAAGTCTCCTTACTTTATTTTTAAACTTATTTTATGGTTAGGTTTATCTAATTTTGAGAGGGGAAAGTTGGAGATTCCTCTATTAGTATAATTTTATTACTTCCTCTTATACATTTAGTTTTTCCTTTGAGAATTTGTACTCAATGCCATTTGGTACACTTCATTGTCAATTTTAGTTTTTAATAAAATGTAGTTTCCTGATTATGACTTTTAATTATGACTACTTTTGTTTTTACTTTGTCTGAGATCATGATTCCTACCCCCTACATTTTTTCTACTTAAGCTGAAGCATGGTAGATTCTCCTCCAGCTTCTTAGTTTAACTCTGTAAGTGTCTTTCTATTTTAAATGTGTTTCTTACAAACAACATATTGTTGGATTATGGTTTCTAAATCACTCCATAATCTGCTTCTGTTTTCTGATGAGATCATCCCATTCACAGTTATTTTTTTCCTCCAACTTATTTTTCTGATTTATCCTTTTTCTCTCTTTTCATTCTGTCTTTCCTTAAAAGTCTGTTTTACTTCTCACCACTGCTCTTTGATTCACCCTCCCTTTTATTACTCGCTTTCTCTCTTATATTTCTGTTGGATAAGGTAAATTTTTATACTTAACTGCCAGTATATAAATATTCTTCCCTCTTTATACCAATTCCAATGAGAATGAAGTTCAAGCAATATTTACTACCTCTCCATTTCTCCTCCAGTATAAAAGCTCTTCCTTGCAAGCTTCTTCTATGTGAAGTAGTTTTTCTTATTCTTCTCTTCTGTTCCCTCTTTTCTCAGGGCATCTCTCTTTTTCACTGATCCACTTTTTTTTTTGGGGGGAATCATCCCAACATAACAAACTCACAATCATCAATAAAGTCTTATACCTCTTTTACTATTTAGCCAATTCTGTTTTTAAAGAAGTTGTTTTCCTCAGTGATACAGCATTGTACTTCTTTTACCATTTGGGGTTCTGCTTTTTAAACTGTTATTTTCTTTAATACTTTTTGTTCTATCTGCCAATTCTCATTTCATAATTTTCTTACATCATTTTCATTTCTTTTCCCCAATTTTTTTGTACCAAACTTATTTGATTTAAAAAATGCTCTCTCTCTTCCAAAAAAAATCTTTTTTTTGGCTAATGTCCAATATATATTTTTCTTTGAAGCTTTGCTTGTATCAATGTTCACATTGTTGTCATTCTTTAAGATTATATTTTTATTTTGCCTGTTACCATAGTAGGTTCTTATAGTTAGAGATTCTTCTTTTTTTTTTTTTTTTTTTTTTTTTTGGTTATTTTTCTAGCCTATTTCTTCTGTTTTTTCCCCCCAAGGTTATTTCTTGACTTTGAACTTTTTATCACTCACCAGGATGTGAGAAGACTGCCCTAAGTTTCAAACTTTTTTTTCCCCTCTTACAAATATTATTTCATTTTATTCTTATAATAATGCTGGCAGGAAGTTCCTTAAGGAGAACATTTTAATAAGGGGATAGGCATGTTCACCTGTGTCTTGCAAAGAAGCTGCAATGAGATCAACTTGTATGCTATCACTATTGTAATGCTCATTTGATAACATTTCTATCTTTATGGGTGGATTAAATTCTACTTCAAACTCAACATTTATTGAGCATTTTCTAATTGCAAGGCACTTAAGATACAAAGATTAAAAATTACAGTGTTCCTGTTCCCAAGGAATTAGCAGTCTTTTAATTGTAGGGGAGTGCATTGGGATAACAGATCTACCACAAATTACAAGAAATAAACCATAAAATGTTATCTATATATGCATAGAGAACATATAATTATATACATATATAATATTTCAAATATTTGCTAGGAAAAAGTGTGATATGCATTTTTATCAGAAAACATCTTAGTAATAATTTTAAATGTCTTTGAAGGAGTATTTCCTCATTTTTTCCTAATTATCAGCAAGTTTCTGTAATCGCAACTGTTCTGTATCTTAAATGATTAAAAAAATTCCTTAAAATTTCCTTTATTGGACAATATCCCTGTCCCAGGACAGTTTGAGGTAGTTCCCCTGAAAGATAGTCCTGTGTTGTCATCTAAGTGGGAAGAGTGACCTCTGAACCCATTGAATGGGACCAGGTAAAGATTTCTCCAAAAAGTCTATGATATGGATAGTGTCAGGCTCTAGGCCCAAATTGCAGGAAGTCACATGATCTCTGGGTCTAGAAGTCTGTAGGGCAGGAAAGGTCAGACCCTAGGCCTAAATCACATAATCCCTATTCCCAGAGGTCTGCAGGGCAGTAAGTGATATGACCCACAAGAAGTAAACAACATTGCTGACCATTGGTCATGGTTTTTCAGTCCATCCAATGAAAAGATTTGAGTTTTTTGCTTTTTAACCAAATTCACTATTTCTCAATGCAGGACCAGACACAATACTGGGAGATGGGAGACTCTGTCTGCTCAGTTGGTATCCTTGGGCCTCTCCTTGCAAGGAATAAATGCTTCCTCTGTATCTGAAGATGCCTCTGAGTAGTCAGTTTGGGTAAGGGTGTCTAGCACCCATCCCACACACCATGAAACTCTCTAACTCGGAAGAGACTTTGGGGAATCAGATGAGTTATAGCAGAAAGAAGGCGTAAACTTCTGCATGGCAAATGAGAACAACCAGCCTTAGACACATGAAGAATGCCTTTCGCTTTCCTTGATTCCCTCCCAATCCCTGTGTCCCCAAAATAGCTAAGAGCAAATTTTTTCACTGACACAATATTTTCCTTAAGATTGTATTTTGCTTCTAAATTTTTTTGTCTATTCTACTAAGAACTTTAATCTCTAATTTCCCCGACTTCTATTAACTGTTTTTAATTTGATAAATATATTATTTTTTATCTGTGATTATCTTTTATATAACTAGTGTTAGGTAGGATGAAGCTAATGTGGCCAAGAGTAAGATATGTTTTACTTTTTCCTTTAGAATGTCCTCCCAAAGTGGTTTTTGTTCTGAATTCCTAAAAGAGGATCAGACTTGTAGACTACAAATATTTGAAGTTTGTATATAGATAGAATTCTAGACCAATATCCTTCTTGGAAACAGGAAAGTGAAGAAAAAGGTACTTGGCCACAGACATTCTCTTACTCACACAAAACCAAAAATTATATAATTCCTTGGAACAGATCCCAGATCATGTATTTACATATCCATCTCACACATTGACCAATCTGTTTATGTTTAATGGCCATCTTATTTATGTAACATTTTTGTATGTTGTAATATAATATATAAATTTAATATGTATGTAATATATATTACATTTTCCCTTAATCTTATTTTTGTTGTTTGGATTATTCAAAGTAATTAAAAGATAAAGATAAACTTAAAAACAAAATCCAAATAGTCCAAAATCCAAGTTTTTTTGCTGAGGCAATTGGGGTTAAAGTGACTAGCCCAGGATCACAATTAAAAAAAAAATAAAGAGAAAGAAAGAAAACCAAAGAGAAGATTTTTTATTTGTTCTTGGAGGAGATAAAAAGCCAATGAATTTAATGAGTAGCTAGGAATTGGCAGTGAACTGAGAAATGATTCAGCACTATATAAAAGGCATTGGAGTAGGGTCACATCATCAGACCTTAAAAGCTTTAATGCTACATTAAATTTATAGAATGGTTTTTTTTTTCATATTTTCTGAGCACATTCACATGTGCTAGCTTATTTATTAAATAACTATTAGAAGTTAATGTGTTTTACCTGAGCTTTTAATATGGAGAAACACATATTGCTCTAGAGATTAAGTGATTTGCCCTAATTTAACTCAATATATTTTTCTTGCTACTTCAACAAAGTATTTTACTTCTTAATAATCTTGATTTGTAATCTTTTCTTTCATCAGCCATATTATATATGTGGTTTACAATTTTTGTTTCCCTTTAGAATCAATATGAGGCATCTGTGAAACTATAAAAATGCTAACACTGAAGAGATAAATATCATTACAATATATTATTAAAATGAATTCTTAAATCACATAAATTGAATGTAATGAAATGAATAAAACTGAATGGGTATTTACAAAAAAAAAAAAAAAACAGGTTATGAGCTACATTTACTTACTTCATTTATGCCTGACAAAGGCATTTATTTTTTAATAGGTACTTTTCTTTTTAGTGAGTATTCACTTTAAATCTTGGTGATTATGTGTTATTGTGTTATGCAAGTGAAGTCATACAGTTTATTATAACCTTCCTTCAGGATTATTCAATTTGACATAAAGGAAGCAATGAAATGGAAAGATAAAAGTTTCCACTCACATCTAAGCCTATGCTTTATAATTTCCAGTTGGTCTTCTCTATTCTGTCTCCAGCTACTTGAGAAAAACAAAACAAAATTTAAGTGGCAAATATATGGAGTTTTGTGAGCTCTACTCTACCCACTAATTAAATTCCTAAGACTTTTGGCACATTATCTAAAGAGTCACTTTCAGAATATCAAGTTTCCAATGACTGTGTCATTTACTAAATTGATATATTTCACTGGCAATGCAGAATGCCAATAACAGCAGTTATCATTGCACATTTGTCTGCAAAAATTGTTGGGACAGAAGGTAAACATTTGTGCTTAAAGGCAACCATTTGTTTTTTTTTTCCAAATGAGTTGCTAGATTGGCCCTGAAGGATGAAAACTACTAGAAGAGCTCCAGAATGTTAAATGACTAAATGCCTTGAAGAATTAATCAGAAAGTGACTGCACACTTGATTTTGTATGTAAGTGGACTTTTAGGTCCTGGAGTAAATTATGTTAATGAAGAGAATAGTAACCAAGTATTCAAGTCCCTCAGGAAAACTCATTTTTGGTGATGATAGTACTAACGGAGCTCACCTAGAGTTTGGGAAAGCCTCAGGATCCCACCTGACCCTGGAATGTAAGCATAACACTGCTGATAAATCCCTCATGAAAAACAACTTGGTAGCATCTAAAACAATGAATCAATTGAGCCCTTCTATACTTGGATAAATTCTATCTATAATAAATAAATGTTCTAATATATTTTCAAAAGGACAAATCATAGTACCTTTAACTACAAAATGTCAAAATTAGAAGCATCCTTAGAAATATCTATTATAAGCCCCTCATTTTATTTGAGTATACTTAGAACCTGAAACATTAAGTTACTTGTGTAGGATTATATACCTATTAAGTCACAGAAATGGAAGCCTTTTAATTCCAAATTTAGTGTTCTTTTCATTATATTATATAACCTCTGAGCATAGAGATAAATTTTATTTTGGGGACCATTACAACATCTAAAATTTTCTTATGCTTTATTTTCATAGTGACTTGTAGTCCATTGAAAATGAAGGTAGAGAAAAGTGTGGAAATATTGCTTAATGTGTCACCAAGAAATATTTATTGAAAAATTGTCCATTAGAAACAGTCTAGAAGATTTATAGATATCTTTTGACTTTCCTCTAAGAGGTATCAGTGATGTAGAGACATGGATCTGGAGTACTAATACTTGCCTTTTAAGCCAAACTCTGATACATACTATTTGTGTGGGCAAGTCATTCATTGTGGACCTCAGTTTCTTTATCTGTAAATCAAGAGTGTTCAATTCTGTTTTGTACGGTTCCTTCCAAATCTAAATCTCAACCTATCCAGTGCATTTTAAAAACGGAAATGATTTGAATGTGCAGTGGTTTGTAAACTTGGACTAAAGAAAGCAAACTTTCCTAATAACCCTAATATGAGAAAACTTACCTTATCTCCTTCTTCCACATCACATATTTTTTCTTCAGTAGCAGGGTTAAAGACTGGGAATTTCTTGCCACTCACTGAATCATGCCATTCATTGTTTATAAATATCTATTAGAAAATAAAAAAGGAAATCAAGATAATGTATCTAGTGCATCAATTCTGGAAAATTACCCACAGTAATTATCCAAAACACTTAAAACATCTAATTCACATATCTTAGTGGTGTCATTTTCTTATCCTTCTAAATTAAAGATACTACAATTCTCACTTTCCCCTTTACTTTGTTTTGGGCACATAAAAATGTGTTCCATAAGCATATTCTCTGAAAATGTCATTAAAGAATGCAAGCAAGCCTTACATTGGTGAAATGAAATTCATAAAAATATTTATTTCATTCAGTTTCACAAATTGTGGCAAGAGTATGTTTTGAAGGGCTAAGGACACTTGGATAATTACATATCTTTCTATTATACTTTATGTTCCTTCTCGTAGGATGAGTGATTTGGTTTTAGAATACTGAGATCAGGAATACAAGACAGATATCTCCATATATACATACCCATGAGTACATATATGTATTTGTATGGGGGCCAAGTAGTGCTGATAGGTGAGAGGAACCCCTCATTCACAGACAATTTGAATGATATATTCTTTTTTGTCATATTAGCCAATCTGATAGATATGAGGCAACATCTTATACCTATCAAATTGTTTTAATTTGCATTTCTCTAATCAAAAATAATTTAAAAGACTTCTTCATATGCTTAAAGATAGTTTTAATTTCTTCATCTGAAAACTCTGTTCATATCCTTTGATCATTTATCGAATGTGGAATGGCTTGTAGTGTTGTAAATCTGACTCAATTCTCTACATATTTGAGAAATGAGGCCTTTATCAGAGATGCTTGTTGTAAAGATTGTTTCCCAACTTTCTGCTTTCCTTCTTATCTTAGTTGCATGGGTTTTGTTTGTGCAAAACATTTTTAATTTAATGTAATCAAAATTATTTATTTTACATTTTATAATTCTCTCTCTCGTTTGTTCATGAATTCTTCCCTTCTCCATAGATCTGATAGACTATTTCTTGTTCTTCTAATTTGCTTATGTTGTCACCCTTCATGACTAAATCATGCACCTATTTTGTCCTTATCTTGGTATCAGGTATGAGATGTTATTAGTCTATACCTAGTTTGTTTTATACATACACATACACACACACAAAATTTTAGGATCTGGTACTGATACCATTTGGTACATATGTTTAGTATTGCTATAAATTAATTTTCTATGGTACTTATTAGCAAGATATAGTTTTTTCCCCTTATTTAATTGGGTCTATTTTAGCTTTTGCTTTCTCTGAAAACAGGATTGCTACCCTCTTTTTAAAAAAAAATTTTTTTTTATTAACTTCAGCAGAAGCATAAATTCTACTCCAGTCACTTAATTTTATTTTGGGTCTCTGTTGGCTTTAAGTGTGTTTCTTGTAAACAACATACTCTACTATTCTGGTTTTTGATCTACTCTGCTATCTACTTCCCTTATATGGAGAGAATTCATCCCCATTCACAGTTATGATAACTGTGTATATCTTCAGTCCTATATTTTTCTATTTGTTCTCTCTCTCCTTTCACTCTTTCCCTCTTTGACAACCTTTTAACCTTTTGCTTCTGTCTACCTCCTCCAGATCTGTCTTCTTTTCTCTTAGTACCTTTCCTGATATACTTAATCTCCTTCCCTCCTACTTTATTATCAGGTAAAATAGATTTCTATATTCCTCTGACTGTGTATATTATTCTCTCTTTGAGCCAGTACTGATGAGAATAAGTTTCAATTAATGCTTATCAATCACTCTCTTAATTTTCCTTCTACTTCAATAAATTTTTTGGGCCTCTTCATGTGAAATAATTTACCCCATTCTACCACTCTCTTTCTTTTGCACACAGTGTAATCTTATTTCTCATCCCTTAATTATTTTTAATGTTATTCCTTCAAATTCACTTTATACCCATAGGCTCTGTATTTAAATATTTCTTTTAGCTATACTATTAGTGATACAACTGTAAAAAATTACAAGTATCCTCTTCCCAACTAGGGATGTAAATAATTCAGCATTCTTTTCCATTTGGGCAACTAAGGAGTTGTTTTCCTCAGTGGGAATTTTGCATATCCTTTTTCATTTGGACAATTCTACTTTTTAAACAGTTCTTTTTTTATTCTAAGCTACTGACTCTGTTTTTCTTAATTCTCTTGGATCACTTATTTCCTTTCCAAGTTTTTACTCCTTCACACTACTGAGGATCAGGCTCTCCCAATGGTTTGCTGAGATGGGGCTTACAGCTGACTTTCTGGGATGCTTCCTGTTCTGCACTGTGCTCCCCTTCTACCTGAATGAGACACACTTTTCCTGCTGATCTCCTAAGGTTTTTGGGTTCAAAGATTGTTTCATTCCACCTTTTTTCTGGTTTTACTATTCCCGGATTTGTCTTAGGGTGCTATTTTTGGCTGTTTGCAGGTAATATGGGACAATTACAGTGATTCACTGTTTACTCTGACATCTTGGTTCCCAAAGTCTGGATGTATGATTTTAATGGAGTGGGGGTCCATTTCTCTGCTTATATCTTAATAGAAGTGTTTCTGTATCAATCCTTCATGTTATCTATTCACTTTTTTGTTTCTGTTTTGTATATTTCTTTGATAGTTTCTTTATTTTATTTTTTCAATAATATTTTATTTTTCCAAATATATTTAAATATAATTTTCTTTGAAAATAAAGTTTTAATAAAATAAAAAAGTTTACTAAAAAAGGAAAAGACTGTTCTAAATTTTTCATCCTCTCATTTCCCCTCTCCCTAAGACAGCAAGCAATCTGATATAGTTTAAATGTGTTTTGTACATTTCTAATGACTGTTTTGAATAGCATTCCTTTTGTCTCTCTCTCCTGATGTCCTGTGGATTTTTGCCTTAGATTCTGCATCTGAAACTTGGCTCCCTTGTTTAATTCAATGGATTGTTCTAGAAAAGATACTTCTGGATTATTGATGTAAATTTTACCAGGAATCTCTTCTATAAGTAAACTTAAAGGCAGAGAAATGGACTTTAATAGGAAGAACCTTCCTATTGATCTTATGGCTGTTTTCTGATGCTACAGGACACAAGCAAATTCTTGGAACAGACCATAAGAGATTGGCAAGTTTTCCATCTATATATCAGTAAAAGATCTATTACCTCAGGGGAATTCACGTTTTACAGGTTCTCCTTTCTATTCAGCTGCAAGCTACACTGTTAAAAGCACTAACGAGGTAATGCAGCTAATATGGTTTATAATGCTGATAAGGTTCTATAAATACCAGCTATTATTATTATTGTTGTTATTAGGATTTAACAGACAATGGAGAAGGAAAATATTTAATAACCTCATTGAATTGAAAGTGAGATTTACTGGAATAAAAATATAAGTGAATACGGAAGCCATACACATTCATCCTATGCCTTAATAAATAAAACAATGATAATAAAACAAAAAAAAAACCCTAAGAAAAACCTTGGTAAATATATCTCAAATGCTTTCAAATCTTAATTTCTTCCAAGTTTTATTCTGTGAAGTTTATAGGGCATTTAGTATGATTCCACCAACAGCCATAACATCAAAATGAAAATAAAGTGATGAGAATAGCACCAAACTCAAGTATAAACAATTTTCACTTACAGAAAATATTTGAAGTCAAAGAAAAAGTCAAAACTAGGAGATTTCAAGTTTGGGCAAGTACGTGAATTTTATTTTTTCTTTTAGGCATGTACTTTAACTGTAACATATAATGATTTAAATAGTTTTATAAATTATATAACCAAGATGGCTCACACATTTAAGTTTAATTCTTTTAAAAGGTGTCCCACACTGTTCCTTTTTGTTCTTTATGTAATTAAAGTAGCAACTTAATACACTGCCTTTTTGGACTCCATCAGGGGCTAGAAATAGCAATAAAATTAAATAGTTACCCTGGATAAAAGCCTACTTAAATTACACAATAGATGTGTTCCTGGGAAATGTCATATAGACTGAATTTGCAAATATTAAGGATTCTCATTAATTTGCAGTTTATGATTTCCAATATACTTTGTCAACTTCTAATTAGCCTTAACATTGAAAATGGTTTCTAATACTTCATTTGCAATTTTCTAATTCCCCCCCCCCCTCTCTCTCTCCAGCAGGAATAGTCTAGATATAGTCATTTAATAAATTCATTAAGGGCTCTGCTATTTAAAGAATTGGAATTGATTGTGTGACATGGGAGACATGACCACCCAGCATGGAGTGTCCTCAAATTTAAGACATGAGAATCACAAATTAGAGAATCTACCCCAAATATTCATATGGTTTATTTGTGCCTGGTCTGGGTAGAGCTTTCAGAGCTTGTATTGCTGGACACACTGTAACTTGACTCTAACGTGGAGTCTTTGGAACTCTGAGAATAAAAGACAATAGCTATTTAAATGATTATTGTAAATTTTTCAAAGCTAATAGTTATGAGTATTTGTTTCCTACATTATTGATTTGTTTGTGTTATAAGTTTGCATTTTTGATCAGTTTTTTTGAAAAGAGAACCACACTTGTGATCAAAGAGAGCTGCCAAGAGAACAAGTCATTTCATTCTGTTAATTGTTAACAGAAAGTCAAGAAATTTCCAATTTAGAAATTCAATGCATCAAGTCAGATGCAAAGTGAAGTGAGCCGAATCACAGAAATGATTTATACAATCACAACAATGTGATATAGATAATACAATGACAATCCATAATTTAGAAGGACTCATGATGAAGTATGTTATACAGATCCTGAGAGAGGGCTTAAAGAATCAGAGTGAAGATTGACATCTTTTTTTTCCTTAGACAAAGCTAATCTGGAAGTTTATTTTGCATATATGTAAGGTGTTTGATTTTCTTGCCTTCTCAGTGGATGAGTGGTAGGGTAGAGGGAAGGAGAGAATTTGAATCTGAAAATAAAATAAAACTGAATTCTAAAAAAAGAATGGAATGCATCAATGTAATGTTTGATATAGGGTTAGTAGTAGTTAATAATACAGAGTTTTGCTACACACTAAGAAATATGTTTTGACTATAGACAACCCCAATTGTTCATATTAATACAGATAAAATTAGACAGTAGCTAAACTATTCTATATCTTGGGCCATAATTTCTAACCTTTCCTTGAGTAGTGACATTTTCTGTAGAGAAAAATGATTCTGATTTGGTTGGGATATCCATGGTTACTTTTCTTTCTCACTCTGGGATTCTATACCCCTATTTCTCTAGTGCCTTCCTTATCTCAATGGTTTCTTACTGAAAGTGACATAATACATCCTATCACATAATAAATAATAAGATATCTATGGTAGAAGACAATTTGATATATTACCCTTGTAGGGATTGTTGTAATTTGAAAGATGCCAGATAATTCAGAGAAGTGACTCTGGAATTATAGAATTACAAACAGAATAGTTGGTAGATATCTCAAGAGTTTTGGGTCATTCCCAATGTATCATCATATAAGGGACTCTTTATTCTGCTTACAGACAAACTTCTCATAGAGACAGTAAAATCAATTTTTATAACAAAGTTAGATATATGTCCAGGAGTGGGCTATGTTCATTGATCAGAGAAGAAATCTGTGTATTAAAAAAAAAGTCCTCTTCTGCCTTAATTCATTAGGATTAAAACAGAACCTGAAAGTTATGAAATGTGACACAATTATTCTTTATTGGAAGGTAAAAAATGTCAGTGGCAGAGGAGGAAGAACATGAAAATTTGCAAAGCTTTTCTTTCTTTCATCACTGCCTTTCCCATTTCAAACTCCACCTTTCTGATAAAGACAGTAAAAACAGCTTCTTTACTCTGTCCTTTCTAGTTTGGTGATTAAGTTATATATTAGTTTTTAAAATTTTTATTTTGGGTTTTAATTAAATATAGTTATTCTTTAACATTCAAGATTTAATCTTTTGTGCTTATTGGAGTTTATTTTTCAAGGTTCAATTTTATTAATGCCTATTCAATTCACTAATCCCCTTTTCTATTTTGCTCATGTATGTTTTTTGGGATGTAATTATTTAAGAAAGAATTCTCTATCTGATAAGAACTACTGGGAAAATAAAACTAGTCTGACAGAAATTAGGGTTAGACCAATATCTTAAACTGTACTTAATGATAAATTCAAATGAATAAGTAGCATGAACATTAAAGATTTGGAGTGGCAAACTGTGGACCAAATCCAGCTTGCCACCTGTTGTATATCCAGAGATGTAAAAATAATTTTGTATTTTCAAATACAATAAAATTTCATTTTAAAATATAAAAACAATTCTTAGCTCACAGGTCATACAAAAGAATCAGATTTGGCTCTTGGGTGACAATAGTTTGCTAATCCTTATTAAGGACCATATAATAAAAATTAGAAGTGAAGCTAAGGACATACCTTTCATATCTAGGGAGAGAAAATGAAATTTAACCAAACAGACAATTATAGGAAATAAAGTTTGGTTATATGGAATAATTTTTAAAATGCTACTATACAAATAAGAGTATATACTTAAGGATGATTGTGGAAAAACATCACTTTGTTATAGATCTCATGTTATTTTTTCAAAGAAATTTTATTTCTTCTATTTGGCTTCCAATTTATCCATTTCTCTTAATTTGAGATTTCCTTTCTGTGATTATTTTTGTTTTGTTTATTGACTCTTATTTTGTTGATTGTATATTCATTTTGAAAAAAAAATCTTCCTTTCTATTTTGTTTGATGCATATGGCATTGAGTTACAGATTTACTTTTGTTTGTTTTAGTCAGATCTCAAAAATTGTTATGTTGACTCATAATTATCATTGCTTTTCATATCTTTCACCTTCTTTTAGATATTATTTGTTCTCATTACATTGAATTCCCAATCCCTATATTTTTGCCCACCTGCATTTTGGATTTCCTTCACAGGCCAATTGTACAATATTTCAGAGTCAGATTCTTTTTGTACAGCAAAAGAACGGTTTGGTCATGTATACTTATTGTGTATCTAATTTATATTTTAATATATTTAACATCTACTGGTCATCCTGCCATCTGGGGGACGAGGTGGGGGGAAGGAGTGGAAAAATTGGAACAAGAGGTTTGGCAATTGTCAATGCTGTAAAGTTACCCAAACATATAACCTGTAAATAAAAGGCTATTAAAAAAAAGATTATTTGTTCTTTGACCCAGTAATTCTTTAGGATTTCATTATTACACCTTTACATAGGTCTTCATCTTTTGTTTGTGCTACCTCAATTACGTTACCTTAATTGAGTACTATTTATGATGTGTTTTGTGAAAGACATGTTTAACATTTTTTGCTTTTTTACATTTATTTGTGAATTCTATATGTCCCAAAACATTTTTAATCTTGTAAAAATATCATGTGGTCCTGATTAATATAGAAATATATTATTTAGTGGTTATATATATATATATATATATAATATATATATATATATAAAATATATATATAATTTAGTGGTTCCTGTTGTGAGACATCATTAGTCATTTAGTTCTAATAATCTTATAATTTATTTAATTCTACATTTTTCCCTTTCATTTATCTTTTACATTTGTCCAACTCAGAGAAGGGGATATTAAAGGCTTGAGTTATTATAATGTTAAAATCTAAATGATTTTTCATTTTAATAAATACTTTCCCTTATCAATAATCCCATGCCATTTGGAGAATATAACTCAAAAAGTGTTATTTGATGTCATCTTTGGTTCCCTTGGGCATAAAATTATATTACATTATTATCTTTAAACTATGAATTTGTATTTTTGCTTGGTTTGATAGCATAATTACAACTCCTGCTTTTTTTGGGATTCAGCATAATAAATTATTATTTTTGACTCATTTTTATTTTATATATGTTTTAACTTTTTAGATGTACTTCTTGTAAATATCTGCTTGTGGGATTTTGTTTACTTATACTACCTGTCACTCTCATTTTATTGGACTCATTAAAAAAAAAACTTTTAAAATTACAAGGTAGGTTAATATTTTATTCTATTTGTCTCTAAGGAATTGCTTTTAAAAAGTTTTTCTTTAGGTTCCTATTCTTTTACTTCAGCCAGTACTTTGTGCCAATGATTGATTTTTCTTAATGTTATCTGTTGAAACAAAATTTTGACACTACCTCACTACTTTCTCCCTGTTTTTCACCTTTTCCTTTTAGTGTTTTGTTTATTCATCTTAATTTCTCCAAATTATCTAATTCCTCTTCTGTCCTTCTTTCCCCCCTGTTATTTAGGTGAGCAGTTCAAAAATCCTCCTTTTATTATTTCCAATTTGTTTGTTTGTTTCTTTTTTTTTTTTTTAAGGAGTTCTTTTCATAATTGCCTCTTTTTGTATATTTTTAATTTTTATTCTTTGATTCACAGTTTAGAGACTTTTTTCTTTTTTTTATTTTCTTTGTGATTCTCAATGAATTAAAGTTTATACAAATGTGCCAAGTTTGAGCTCCATCTTTGAACTCCTAGATCCTTAAACTGTGGGTCATAACCCCATATAGTGTCTCATTATTGAATGTGTGGAGCACAAAATTATGATTTACTATCAGTAAATGTTTGCTTTGTATACCTATTTTATATATCTCAATATCTAGAGTCATATAAAAATTACTTAGGTGAAAAGATATTGCGAAAAAGTTTAAGAAACCCTCTAACTAATTGTGTATTCAGAAGTCTTGGGCTATTGTGTTCTTACAATATATCATACTAGTTTGTCAATTTTATCTTCATTCATGAATCAAGTTGAATCTGCTTGCTGTGTTTGAAGCCACTGCCTTTTAATTATGTAGCTAGCTTTATTTTCTTAATGTTTTTTGCCTTTTGCTTTCTGCTAGACACATTTCTTCATTTTTCTATTATTTAAAAAAATTTCTCTTTCACTTCCTTGAAAAAAAAATTAGTTTGAATTCAATTTTCTCCAAATATTGTTATTTTTACTTTTAGAGTCTCAAATTCTGACATCCTCCCCCCCCCCCCACACACACACACTTTCTTTTCCTATGGATTTTATTTTCCTTTTGAACCATTCTGGAACTGCTTTTTGTTATTCACCCCATCTTAATAATCTAAAAGGTTCTGTGTTTTATCAGGCATTAGTTCACTTTCCTTTGCCTTGTAATACTGGTTAAGAGAGTTTTTGTACTTTGAGAGTTTAGTATTCATTATGGAATAACTATATGGTCTATCATTTTGTTAATAATATGATCTATTAGTCTCTTTACAATTATTGTTTTGCAAGATGAAAATATCTAAATGATAAATGTTGGAGGGGAAGTGGGAAAACTGGAACACCAATGCATTGTAGGTAGAGTTGTGAACTAACCAACCATTCAAGAGACCAATTTGGAACTATGCCCAAAAGGCCACCACACTGCATATTTTTTTTTTAATCCAGCAGTGTCTCTACTGGATCTATATCCCAAAGAGATCATAAAAGAGGAAAAAGGACCCATATATGCAAAATATTTATAGCAGTTCTTTTTGTAGTGGCAAGGAACTGGAAATCGAATTGATGCCCATCAGTTGGAGAATGGCTAAATAAGTTATGGTATATGAATGTTATTGTTGTTCTATAAGAAACAATCAGCAGGATGATTTCAAAAAAGCCTGGAAAGACTTTCCTCAATTTCCTGATTTGTAAAATAGCTAGAGAAGGAAATGGCAAACCAGTCTATAAAACCCCAAATGTGTTCATAAAGAATCAGTAAGACTGAAATGACTGAACAACAAATATTATATGGAATATTATACTTTTAAAAATAATCACTTTAAGTTGTCCACTTCTGGAAGGAGGTGGAGAAAAGTTTAATGTACAATAAGCTTAGAGCTGGGGAGGGAGCAACTGATAGGAATAAAGATGCTTTGATTTTACTGAAATCAAGACTCCATAAACTTCATATATATTAATCTGACTTTTAGTAATATTCAAAGAAAATTTATACCTCCAAAAAAAGCATTTTTGAAAGAATGATCTACAGAATTTGACACTTTCAAAAAAAAATAAAACAAAACATTCAACTAACCAATACTGTCACACACTATTTATGAAAACAGAAACCTACTCAATTTTAAAATGCCTAAATTCTCCAAGGCTGTAAATAATTGAACCCTCCTCTCTCCTTTGCAACTTTTCTGTTATTAAAAATGGTTTGTTTACAAAGCAAAATAAGCATCTAAATATAATATTCTCACTTTTGGCTTTTCAGTTCAGCTAAAGTAAACATTTTAAAATTACTTAACCAATAAGCCACAACAAGTTTAGAGAGTAAGATGGGAAATTAAAAAAAAAAAATTCTCCTTCACAGATCCCACAAGTTGATTTGCAAACTTTTATATGTTACAGTGTGGAATGAGTACATATCCCAGGAAAATTTAAGACTTAATAAACCTGGAACCATATCTTATTTTCTCTTGAGCAATAACTTCTTAAATGGAAATGCCAGAGGCCTACTTTGGCTCTATGTTACTAATAACATTGACTAGTTAGCTGCTGGGCATCTGTTCTAATAGCAACAAGTTTGTCTAGTTTGATAAATAGATCCATAATGCATCCGGCTCCAGGCTAGATTTCCTCCAGCTTTTCCCCTTAAATTTGCTCACTGAAACACTTATCCTTGAATATTCCCTGCTCCCCCACATTCATCCATCCAAAAAGTGGTTAAGTATCCCTCTGAAGTGACTTGCACAAGCTTCTTGCTAAGAGAACAGTTTGAGATGAAAATTCAAGCAGCCATGTTAGTTTATTTTTCCCTTTTAATATCTTGTGTTTAGTAAGATTCTCTCCCTAATTCCCCAGTTTACAAAGGAACTATTTATTTATTTATGACCCTTTAAATAAGGTTACATTAAATTAAACTCTCTACTC
This sequence comes from Sarcophilus harrisii, assembly GCF_902635505.1. NCBI lineage: Eukaryota > Metazoa > Chordata > Mammalia > Dasyuromorphia > Dasyuridae > Sarcophilus > Sarcophilus harrisii. The sequence goes on from NC_045426.1 coordinate 246,897,410, forward strand.
TATAAATAAGTGTATATTTCAGCCACCTAAGGTAACACTAAGGTAACAGACATGCAGTTGGAATCTACTAACCTTAGTATATTGAATTTTGCAGTTGGCGAGTGGGGCAGGTATCCCCTCTGCTGGATTCGCCGAGGTCTGCTTCTTAGACGACATTTCTGAACTGATCCTAAGAGACAGGGAAGTTAAGCTGACAGGTTCCGCAATCTTGAACTGACCGAGCCCTTCTTTTATTTGTGCCTTTTTTCTCTGAACTGATGGAGGATCATTTGCATACTGGAATGTGATTGGATGAATCAACTCAGAGTCAAAAGAATATGACACTACTTTTATAACCATAGGGCGAGAAGGTCTTGACTTTAATCTTAAACAACCATTTGACCTGAAGCAGGTCTGGGAGACAATTTATTATTTGCAGATCAATTAACAAGTTTGCAGATTTGCAACCCGTGACAAAAGTAAGCAGCCGCTTTGACTTTTGAGGCCGAGATCATTCTCCCCTTCCTCCATCCTTCTCTTTATTTTTATGCTACTGTGGAACTCATTTCTCTGACATGTTAGCAAATAGGAATAAGGCAGAAATCTTTGCCTGCTTTCATTTCTGAGAGACAGAAAGCGGAAGAAATAAGTGGATTTTTTTTTTTTTTCAATTAGCTGAGTAGCACAGTTTATATGTTATTTTATCTGCCTTTGAGAATCACTCTGGAGATAAATGCTATTGTTATCCCTATTTTAAAGATGAGGAAACTGAGGTTTGGTGATTTGACTAAAACAGGATTCAAATGCAGGGCTTCCTGATTTTCAGTGGAGCTCTCTGACCACTATGAGGCACTCATTGCAGCTCAGCTAATTCTTTTATGTAAGGTTCAAAAATTGGCCTGTTTATCATTTATCATTATTTATTTATTCATTGTGACTAAGCATTTTTTTTATTTTTTAAAATTTGGACTCAATCTTACAAAAATGAATGTTGAAAACTATCTTTACAAGTAATTGGAAAAAAAAGAGATAGTTTTCAACATTCATTTTTGTAAGATTTGAGTCCAAATTTTTTTTCTCCCTTCTTTCTATCAAAGGAACTTTAACCTCCCCAAGACATCAAGCTACCCGAGATAGGTTATACATGTATAATCATTTAAAACATTTCCCATATTAGTCGTGTTGTGAAAGAAACATCAGAACAAAAGGGGAAAACCACAAGAAAAAAAAAAAAAAAAGCAAAAATAGTTTTCTTTGATCCACATTCAGTCTCCATAGTTCTTTCCTGAATGCAGATGGCATTTTGCAACCTAAATCATTGAAATTGTCTTGGAACACTGTATTGCTGAGAAGAGCTAAGTCTTTTATAATTGATCATCACACATGACTAAGTATTTTGGAGAAGCAAATTTGCTGTGATCTCGAATGATAGGAGTATACAATTTAAACTTTAATTGCCTAAAATTACACTAAGACTTTTGGAATACCTTGCATATGCTCCTGGTAGCACATTACTACCAGAAGGAGGCAGGACTTGAAATCATGAAGCATAGTTTTGAATCTTTACTCTCCAGCTTTAATAACTTGGGTACCACTTGGACTAGTCATTTTCTCCTCCTGGGTTTTAATTCCCTTATATGGATTATGGATATGGTAATACTTGTATTACTTTGCAAGACTACTAGGAAGAAAACTTTTTAAAGATTATATGAGTTCCTTTTTTCTCATTCTTAAAACTCAATATCATCTCCCATTCTCTCCTTTCCTTCAGACCGACAAAGAGACTCTTATTGCCAAGGCCAATGTGGCCTTTTCTCCACCTTTCTTATTAATCTCCTAAACTTTATTTCCTCTGGTCCCTGGCCCTAAAGTCATTCAGCCCTATACTGACTTCCCCTGGTGAGACTCCCAAACCGTCCTCTCATGCTAACTTTCTTGGGCCATTACATCAAGGAAGGAGATAATCAGTCTTAGTGGAGGGGCCTTTTATTGCAAATAAGTGCTGGTCTGGCATTAGAGAAACTGAAATTGGTCCAAAAATATTTCTCTGAATTCAGCTTTCTGTTTCTAGAAAGAGATTATCAAATTGTGAGGAAAAGATAGAGCCCTGGAGAGAATATTTTAGGCTGGGGTAATAAGTGAGGCTTTTAATGGTCCAAGAAGTCTTATAGGTTTTGTTTTTGTTTCTTTCTCAAACCCATCAATCAGCCCAGGAACCCAAACCCTAGGGATGGAAGCAGATAGGAGGTCAAATGCAAATGTAGGAGTATATTGTATTCCCCTGACAACCTGAAATACATGAAGTAAAGCATTGGATTTAAAGTCAAAGGTTTTGAATTCCTTTTTTTGAAATCTGCTGCTGAATTCCTCAGCTCTGGTACTTTCTTACTGAATAATCTTGAACAAGTTAGATTTTTTTTTTTTTTGGTATTCATTTCATCTTTTGTAAAATAGAGTGATTGCACTAGAATGATTGCCAAGTTTTCTTTCTATCTTTGAATCCTGTGATCTCCATAGATCATACTGAACTAAATAAAATCAGGTCTCTATTCTGCCACACACATTCTCACTTTCGAAATACACAAAAACACAAATCGAATGTTGCTTGAACATTTGTCCAAAAACCATCTGGGAAAATTGCCAGTAAATTTATTTGTGATAGAGCTCCTCCTCAGAAAAGCTAGCATTTGGTATTTCTCTTATATAATTATACTGATGTATTACATAAATTTTTTTTTTAAATCAAGAGAAAATAATAGTGGAAGAATGTGAAACTCAAACATCAACCACCCCTTTTTCTTCTGTTTGTGTTTCATATTTACTTATGTATTACTTTGCTATTATTTTGTTGTTCAGTTGTATCCTACCCCATTTGGTATTTTCTTGGCAAAGATACTGGAGTAGTTTGCCCTTTCCTTCTCCTCATTTTGCAGACTTGGAAAGTAAGGCAAACAGGGGTAAGTGATTTTCCCAGTGTTACACAACTAGCAAGTGTCTGAGGCTGGATTTTTGTAGCAGGAAGATGAATCTTCCTGACTCCAGGTCCAGACTATCCACTGTACCACCTAGCTGTGCCATGGAAAATTATTGTTCTGAATAAATAACAGCTTATTTATTCAGAATGGTGGTACAAGTTCAAGTTTGGTCTCAGGTAGTCATCATTTGTATGAACTTGAGCAACTCACATCTGACCTCTATCTGCCTCAGTTTCTTCAACTGTCTAAAGGGAGTAACAATAGTAGCTATCCCAGGGTTGTTGTGAGGGTAAAATGAAATGTGTTTTGCAAACCATAAAGCGTTATACAAATGCTATAGCTATAGCTATTTTTATGTCCAGAAGAAATTTTAGCTACTTAAGACAATAGGCATCTTTAAGTAACAGGAAATTCATTATTACACATGCAAAATTAAGTATAAAAGAATAGCGAATAAATGGGGAAATAATTATCTGTAGAATATAAAACAATCCTATGAAACATATAAAATCATCTTTCATTTATGTTCCAAGAAAGAAAATTAAAGCTCATAGAATTATAAAATAGTACTGATTTTTTATAGGAATAACCTTATAGAAATTATTGTTAGCTCTAGTTTTAATACCATAACTCAAGTTACAAGTGAAATAGCAAAATCAGTACATCTTTCTTAATTATCTTTTGGGTCTTAATCTGTAATTTCATTAGTGTGAGGATCTCCTAGTATGAAAAATACTTCATCAATACAGATCAAAAACTTATCACCTTGATAATACAGTGGCTCCAATATAGTCCAGGAATCAGGAGGAGAGTTCAGATCCAGCCTCAGATATTCATTAGCTATGTGCCCCTAGACAAGTCACAACTCCATTTACCTACAAAAACCCCCAAACTTACCTGTAGCTTAGTTTTATAGAGTTGCCATGGATACTGAAAGATTAAGTGGCATGATAATATGTGACATGATTAATATTTTATACCTAGGGCTGCATCCCAAGTCTTTATGATTCCAAAGGTACCCCTCTATACACTATACCCCCCTCTGTCTAAAGTAAAAGGGGCTTCCTCCCCATTACTGAAAGTCTTTAATCGAGGAGGTACAATGGATAAAGTACTGACCTGGAGTCGGGAAGATCCAACTTCAAAGTGACTCTAGATACTTGGGAGCTAAGTGACTCTGGGTTAGTCACTAAAGTTGTCTGCCTCATTTACCCCATCTATAAAATGATACTAATAACATATACTTCCCAGGTTTGTTGTGAGGATCAACTGTAATAATATTTGTAGAGTTCCTGGCACAGATTAAATTCCTTCTTTTTAAATTTCTTCTTTTCCACTTCAGTCACTTTACTTCTTGAAAATGTTTGATATGGAAATACTTCTTGAGAGGGAACCATTTCTCTTAGATTTGATAACGGTTTTTGATTTTATAAGAGCCACAGGAAACAAGAACAAAAACTGAAGTTACCTTCAGGCCTATGGTCATTCCCCCTTTGGCAATTTTCTTAAGCTTAGAGATATCCTTATCTTCAGTTGCTACTTTAGATAACCTCTCCCCTGGTGCCCTTCATTTCTCATTGGTAAGTCCTTCATTGGAATCATTATTTTAGAAAAGACACCAAGTCTCACCTGAATTCTTTATTGACTTTCTCTCTCTCTGTGCTTGCACATCATTTTCCTTCCCTCTTCATTTTCTGTACAGACCTTTCTTCATTCCTTTCCAATTCCTCAAGTGGAAGTTTCTTTTACACAATTGAACTAGTGCTGTCTTATATGTTTCTTTTACTTTTAACAATAAAAATGGGAAAAATACTCTCATTTAATATGCTGGAAAATTAGAATTTATGCAGGTTTTGAATTTTCTTTTTCTCATCAAGTTCAGATCATGTTCGGATTATTACAAAATATTTCTAAAGCATTAGTTTTCTGAACATGAGATCATTCCATACCTTAGAATATTCAGAAATATGATTAGGTAGCAAAATTAATTGGTTGGGAATTTTAAAAAGTTTCAATTGATTAAAATTGAGTAGATAATTCATTATCTTCCCTAGGAATTTTAATAATTGCTTAGCTGTTCGATTAACAAGTTTAAGTCTCATAAATTTTAAATCCTATAATATAAAATAAAGGGATTATTTAAAAAGAATGAAAGTTCTTCAAGTCACGCAGACGTAATTGACCCAAGCAATTGTGGCTCCTCTTGTCTAATTTGTTCTACCGATAGGCTGTAGTGCTAGATCTGGAGTCTGTTTTAGGTAGCTCTGAGGATCTTGAGCCTTAAGGGATTATCACCAAAGATGTAGATTGGCTTCAGGGACTATATAACTCTGAGGAGTAGTTACTCTATATTTATTTCAGCCCAGGATATATGGTAATACTAGAAATCCTGGGATGTGTGAACCATTTCTCTACTGCCATTCTCCTATAAGGTTTACAGTTGAGAGAAGGTACTTTTGACCCCAAGATAAACTCTCCTAATAGCTAATAAAACATGCTGCCTTTTCACTGGCCCTAATTTCTCACAGAAGTAGTTTAAATTATCTACTCTAATTGTTGGGTTTGAAGGTAGTGAGAGGGAAAAATATTTGGAATATTTATTATGGGGAGTGAGATAAAAGCAATAATATAGGTATAATAAGAAAACTGTTGAGAAACAGCAAGGACCCAGGAAGATACCCATCATAAATTAATGGTGGATGAAATACATTCAGTTCTGTGATTTTTTTCATTGTTCATTTGAAATTAAAGTAAAAAGATTTGTTAGTTTGTTATTTTTTTTTTTACAATCAATATAATACTTATAATTCTATAAAATAGCATGTTCATCATAGTACTTTTTTGAGCACATCCATTCCATATAAAACTTTACTTAAAAGTGAAATGCCATTTCTATCTAAGAATAGACACATTACACAGGTGAGAAGAATGACTATCAAATACCTTGGACCCAGGTATTTTTTGTCTTTTTCCTCAATTTCAGATGTCTCCCAACTTCAGACTCATTTTAGGTTAGAAAACAAGAAAGCTGCTCCTGTGAACTCTAATCTCACAGTAAGACTGGTTAGATTGTATGACTTTTCTCCTTTAATGCTTTGAATTTTAACTAGTGCTGTAATACTCTAGTTAATGTTTAGCAAATCTTTATCTAAAATGTCTCAAAGTTTTACATATGAATGGTGTGGTACTGGCTGCTGGAGTACCTGTGTTTTCTTGGTGTTAATTGTTAGTACAAAAGTAGCACAAGCAGCAGAGAATTGATCCATACTTTGCTGCATTTCAGCTTCAGAGGCTGCAAACACAATCATATGCCTGTGGATTCTGGGCATTATACCAGCAATATGCCAGGAAACGGAATCGCTTCCCCTTGAATTGTTTTAGGAAGATGCTGTAGATTATCTGGCAAGATAAGATACCAGCCACTGAGGTCCTTTCTCTAACTGAACTGCCAAGCATTCCATCTCTACTGCAGAGAGCCCAACGGAGGCTGACCACCTTGTTTGAATACCAAACATACCCTTGACAAAAAGACATTTTATGCTCACACAGATCCAGTGCTCACCAAGTGGTCAGAAAAAGCAATATAAGTACACTCTCAAATCTCCCTTCAGAGCCTTAGAATTGATTCTAAGACATGGGAGATGCTGGCACAGGACTGCCCAACATGGCATGCCCCTATCAGATCCCGGGGCTGTGCTCTTTGAACAAAGCAGAACTAAATTAGCTCAGAAGAAATGCTCAGTCAGAATCCACCCCAAATGTTCATAGGGGCTATTTGGAACTGTCTTGTGGCAGAGCATTCTGAGTTCATATTGGTCTGATCAGCTATCATCAGACATACTATAACTTAACTCTAACACAGTGATGTTGTTTTGGTCCCCTTTGAGAACCAAGAACAACAACTAACTCTTGGAGTTTATTATTTTATCATATTATCAATATAACTAGTAAATTAGAGGAAAGATTTGTGATATCATCAATGTATAAACTCTGCATAAAAAGAAAGTAAAAAAAAAAAAACAACCCTTTTCTTACAGGTCTGTTTATTTCACAATTAACATAGCAAAAGGACCCTTTCTGAAATTTTTCTTTGCAAACTTGGGATTTAATTTTATAGTATCACACAACAATAATAAGAACTGATGTGTTGTATAATGTAAGGGTTCTTAACCTTTTATTTTTTTAGCTTTTTTGGAATCCTACGGAAATCTAGTGAATCCTATAGATTCTTCTCAGAGTAATATTTTTAAATGGAGAAAATAAAATACATAAGATTATAAAAGAAATCTACTGTACCAAAGTAGTCATCAAAATATGAAAAAAAATTCATGGATCCTAGGTGAGAACCCATATTATAAGGCAAATACATGAAGAATTATCTCACATTATCTCCTACCTTATCAAGTTTCATTATCTTACTTTATCTCCTAGACCCTACTAGGACATGTTTATTAGCTATCTTTTCATTATCTTCCTCATTAATATTCTTTTCTACCTCCTTTTGTTTCTGTCTCCTATTATACTTAACATAGGATAATGGATTTAGAGTTAAAAGGGATTTTGGAGATCATTTTTAGAAGTAGGAAAATCAATAGCAGGTCAAATTACTTGTTCATGGCTTCACAGGTAAGAGGGCACATTCAAGATTAAAATTTAGTTTTTTGGATTCCAAAATCAATACATATTTAAAAAAAATTTTTTTTCCAGTTCCAAATTCTCTTCCTTCCCCTCCCTACTTAAGAAGGCAGGAAACAATAAAATGTATTGTACGAATGTGTAGTTAATGCAAAACAAATTTTTACATTAGTTATGCCGATACATTTTCCATTATCTCATAGTAGGAATCATCATTTCATGATGTGGTTCTTTCTTTCAGTAATGCAGTTTATAAATTTTCATACTTGAGCAGTTTTCTAGAATTGCTGTTGTTTAACAAAAAAAATGTTTGCCAATGAAACTCTGGCGATGGGGTTAATCTTTCTATAGTTACATGTACCTAGGTTAGACTTGAAATGATAGATACAGAACCAGTTGACAAGCACACACGCAATATCTTTCCAGCTTGTCAGGACTTGCTATGGTTTATACTCCATTGGTTATGAATTGTGGATCACATCCATAGTATGTTGAAACATCACACAATTGTTTATTAGGGAAGAATCTTTTTGCGTTAAACTCAATCAAATCATAATTATTTCTTATCTAAAAATTCCTTATCAGTGTTATTGAAACATTGTTTTTCCTGTCTATATAGCAATTGCAATTTATTATAGTCTTTTCCCTTCCTTGCTTGCTTCCTTCCTCTTTTTCTTTTTCTCCTCTAATTCTTTGTCTCCATATGGCTGTCTCTCTCTCTCCCTCTCTTGTTCTTTCCTACTTTTTCTCCCTCTTTTTCTTTCCCTCTTTCTTTCTCGCTTCTTCCCCTTTTCTCTTTTATGCAAAGTAAATTCCCCATATGTGGCACATTCTTCCTTTACTTCCTTTTCCTTACTGACTCAAGTAAGTATTCTATTCTTTTATAATTCATGAAGTTCTATTTTTATTTTAAAACAATTTTAAAATAAAATGACTTCATTTTCTGTGATAAAGTGAAGGTTTACAGGTGTCAAGTCCTTCTAAATTCTTTCTAAATGGGAGACAAGACTATACCTTGAAAATAAAGTGTAATTATTTGATTTACCGAAAGACAAACATCGCATATAGTATGTACAAATGACTGTAAATTTTACCTGCTCTCTGTAACTGTTGGAGTCTGCTTCTTCTGGTATGTCTTTCTTGCTAATGGGTCTTGCAACTAACCTCTGACTCCCTTTCTTATTTAATTAACCACCACTTTCCTACCTTTTAAGCACCTGGACAATCCTACTCAGCTTTTTTCTTTTATCTTAGCATCTTCCATCCCCTTTTCCTGCAGTTCTTGTGTTCTACTTTCTGAAACAAATTTCTTTGTCTCTTCAGACCCCTCATTTCTTCCTCTATAAAATGATTTGCTTTGCATGATTTTTAAAGATCCTTTGATATCCAAATATGTTATGATTTTGTGAGTATTTACTTAATTTTGTTTACTATAAGTACAAATATTCAGGTGCTTTTAATCTCTTCCATTGGCTTCACATAGTCTGCATCCCGGAATAAATCATCAGATAACTCTCAACTCTAGTTTTGATCCTCTGGTATGATTAAAACCAATCTTTTCTATTTGTCCATTTGCCAACCCAAATGCAATTCATTAATTGCAATGATAATTGAAATCCAGTTAGTGAATGCTTTTAAAAAAAATCATATGCCTGAATAGCCTCAATTTTCCTCATAAAGTCATGGAGAATTTAACCATTTCCACAATTAGGCAACTTTGTTTACTCACACTCTTATCCACCTGCTTCTCTGGTAGCTTTAGGCTTTTCCTAAACTGAAAGAGAAAGGGAAAAGGATGGGAAGAGGGAGAGGGAGAGAGGGAGAGAGGGAAAAGGGAGAGGAAGCCAGAGGAGGAAAAGGGAGAAGGAGAATAAAATGGAGACGAGAGGGGAAATTACTTATTATCAATGACATTCTTGATATAAATGCCTAGTAGTGAGGTTTCTGGGCCAAAAGGTAGGTATAGTTTAGTCATTTTCTTAGCTAATTGCAACTTGCTTTCCAGAATGATTGTAGAAATCTATAACTACACTACTATATATTAATATGCCTTTCTTTCCACATTCTTCCAACATGATTATTCCTATCTTTTATCATCTTTGCCAATTTGCTGATTGTAAAGTAAAACCTTAGATTTATTTGTATTTGTGGTATTGTTCTTAGTGATTTATAGAAATCTCTTATTTGATTATTGTGAGTTATTTCTATTATTGAATTAATATTAATAATAGGGACAAGAACAGGAGAAATGGTGTGATCTCATGGAAAAATGATGAACTTAAGACTCAGAGTTGCTGCATTCAAATTCTACTTATCACTTATTACCTCCGTGACTTTAGTAAATCATTTAAACTCTGGGACTAATTTTTCTATCTATATAACCAGAGATCTAGATTAATGGGACCAAACTCAAATAGAAATGGACAATAATTTATATATAAAGACCCCTTTTGGTTACAGTTTAAAATTGACAGTTTAAAAATGTTATGTTATTTATGTTCTTAAAATTTATCTGGTTAAATTTTTCTCAACAATTTTTAATCTGGTTTAGGCCACAATCAGGAGTATTGGGTGGACCATGGGTTTGATACCTGTTCAATGATCTCCAAAGTCTAAATCCTGTGAGGTAGATTCTATTATTATTATTTTTTTTAACAATTGAAGAAACGGAGGCAGATATAGGTTGTGTGACTTGACCAGGATCATACAGCATAAATGTTTAAAGCCACAGTTGAATTCAGGTCTTCTTGACTCCAGAATCTATGCACTGTGACATGTATGTATATAGAAATGGATCTTAATAAGAAAAATTCCTGATTTATTTCTTTAAAGCTAGAAGAAAATGTAAATGGAAATTACTAAGTTCTAGGCATTTGAATTTATCATCATTATAACTGTCAAAATTTGTAACATATGACTCAAAGTATTGCCTACAGGCTTAATAAAGTAAATGTAAAACAGATATTTTCTGCATAATCATTTAATGTCTTATTTATACAATGATGCTTGTATTTTTAAATATTTAGCTTGTTTCTGGCTTTTGTCAATTATCTTATTCTCTGGCCAGGCCTCTTTGTTATACTTTTTAAAGGCAGCATTCTGGTTGGAACCCATAACAAGTGTATCTTGCCCAGCCGGTGAATCATCTATTTTATACATCATTCAAAACACTTGCCATAAGAATGGGACATGGTCTGGTGACTGTGTATCTGTGAAGGGGTGGGAGGGAGAGATCCTAAAATTGAAAAAAATTATCCCCAAATTCTTTTTGTTAAGTTCTAATGTTTTTTGGAGCTTCTTTTCTGGATTTCTTAATTCTTCAGAGTTCTTCAAAATGATAATTAGCTTCAAATTATTGGTAAGCAAACTCATTTTCCAAGTATTAATCATCCATATAAATCTAAGTTTTTGCACTAGGACTTACATCTTTTTTGTTGGTCCAATAGTTAATTGGTAGACTCTATTCACGACATGTTTTAGTGAAGCATTTTACCCACAGCAAATCCAAGATCTGTATCTCTCCAGATGGTTGGGGACATACAATATGAGACTCAGGGTTTGGAATGTACTTCAACATTATGGGTATTTTTCTTGAGAATGTTTTCAAAACCCGAGAATCCTTTTTCTTAGTATTTCCAGTGCTTAGCACAAGGACTGTTACTGATTGAGTACTTAATAAATGTTTATTTGAATGATTATCATAGGCCATTGTTCATTTTCCTTCAATTGTACTGCAGAATTAGGAAGGAGTTAACAGGTACTATTTTTTTCTGGTATATTAGGGGGGTTAATATACTGATCCTATAAATCCGCCACACATCAGTGATTTTGTCAGGTGGGTGAACTCCTATTGCGTTAACTCCCTTCAACAATACAGAGTGTAACTCATTTATATCTTAGGATGTTGCCTGAGAACCACATGCTTAAGATCACATAAATAGTGTCAGGGTTGAGATTTCAATCCAATTTTACTTGTCTTTAAGGCAACATGGTATTCCCCTAACCCTTGTTGCTTCTATTTGTACAAATTACTTTTGCAAGAAGGATTTGAAATATGGGAATATTTATAAGTTATTGCTTTGTTTTAAATTGTCTAGATGTATCCAGATTGAGAGACATGCAAACAAAATATCAACAAAACTTTCAAATATCTATCATCTGTTGTTGGTAAATACAAGATGCTGAGGGATAGGGCGGATAGGTGAAGACAATGATTAGCCTCTGTTTCTGAAATCTTAGGAGCACAGGATTTTTGCATATATTCCTGAATAGAAGACATTTGGTTATCATTGTACTTTAGACTCAAGGCAGTCATTTTAAATAGATAAAAGAAAATAAACATTTACAATCATCATCTATGTTCTAGCTATTATATTGACAGTTTTCCAAATATTACCTTTTAACATTTTTTTTTTCTTCTAGCTTGTCCCTCACTTTTGTATATTTGCATCTCCAATCTATTGTTCTGAATTTTACTTCTTTGTTGTGGCTTTGCAATTGCAGATTATAGTTTTTTTTATTCTGCTCATTATTCTTCCTATGTAAGTCATAAATTTTGCTCCTTTGATTCTCATTTGCTATTTTAAACCACTCAAAATAGTATATTATGGCTCCATGTTTTCCTCAAATTTCACAAGATCTTTTCCAACAAGTATAGTATCATTTCCTTTTCTTTTGTGGTATTATTTATTTATTTATTTACTTTTTTGCAAATCCCTGAACTCATTTAGTAGATCTAGAGATCATAGTACCTTCTGTTACTTTTTTCCCCCTATCAATTTATCTGGACTTTCAAACTTTTCTCTCCCTTATTTTCCTTATCATTTACTTCCCTTCTGTTTGTGGTTTCCGTTGGGGCTAGATCAAATGTGTGTGTGTGTGTGTGTGTGTGTGTGTGTGTGTGTATAGACCTATTCCTAACTATGTTAGGCTCTTTCTCTCAGGCTTGGTACAGTGTTACATTCCCAGTGTCCTGTTCTGGTGTCCAGTTCCATTTCTCAGTAATTTGGTTCAGTATCAGCAGTTCAGAGTATGTTTTCTCTAGCACCAGCAATTCAGAGCTTGTCGGTGGTGAGGAAGATGTAGAGGGGTGCAGAGTGAGCTCAGGAATAGTTCTTCCATTTTTATTTTTACCTTTTGGATTCTGGGTGTCTTCGACTATGAAAATAACTTAAATTGCTTTATTGTTTGTTCCAATATCTGTTTTGGAAAGCTCTTAGATCTTATAAATGAAAAAAAAAAAAAAAACTAATCCACTATCTTGTTTCCTCACATGACCTGGAAGTCCAAATAGAATTTTTGATTCTTACAACCTTGGGAAACAGGTACTACTATTATCTCTGTTTTACAGATGGAGAAACTGAGGCAGAGATTAAGTGACTTGTCTGGGTCATACATCTAGTATTCTGAACTCAAGTTTCCTGACTCCAGATTCAGTGCCTTTTCTATAGTACTTTCACCTGACCTGATAAAATGGCATTTTCACAATTAATGCTTCATGTAAACGTATTTTCATTATTGGAAAAACATCCAGTGTTCATATGGCAAGACATCAACTTCCTATATGAAGAACAGTAAAACTTGTCAGCAGTTTTTCATATTACTCTTACATCTAACTTGCCCCTACATGAAGTTTTCTATAAAGATCCAGTTAAATGTGATTTCTAAGTCTTATAGACTTGAGACTTTTACCCACAGAAAGCATTTTTGACCAGTCTTTTTGTAAGCATCATAAGAAAGTTTCAAATAAAATGGCATAATTAAAAATCTTTCACTATTATGCTTAGATCTGCATATTTCAAGGATGAAAGTATTAATATTGGTTGGGAAAGGTCTTCATGGTGTGGTGGGTAAGATAAGCTGAAAAAACATGTAGCACTAACTTTTGTGTTAATATTTATTTTGACATCTATGTAAATTATTTGGCTTCATCAAAGGAAATAGCACAAAATGGAGCCTCTTATTGTGAAACAAGTTTTAGTTAATGAAAATGAGCAAAAAAGAGAGCTTATCTAGTCTCAAAAGAACTTTAATGTCTTTTTTCTTTTTTCCCCCTCTTGTATTATATTCTTGTCTGAAAAATTAGTTGTTTAGGAAAATGTTAAAAGCAATAACTTGACTTCCTAATATAATAATGAGATGCAAGGAAAAATGTTACTAATTTTAAATCTATGACTGAGAAGAGACACATCAGAGTATTATGGAATGAGTCCTACTTTCGAAGTTAGAGGATGTGGATTCAAATTCTGTTTCTGGGTAAATTACTTTCTCTCTGCATAAATTTCTTCGTTAGTAAAATAGAAGGGTTGGATTAGACTTCTGACATTACTTCTAGCTCAAAAATCTATGATTTTGTGAAATCAGCAACTCTCAGTCTAATTAAAGTTCAAGACTTTTGAGTCCCCAAGAGGTGATACTTCATGTAGGATAAATGCAAACTTTAAATAAAGAAATTGTATTTATAGGAAAATCTGGGGATGATCAAAGGTATCACTGGTAGGTGAGAGCTCTATCCATAACTGGTGCTCGGACTAGAGCTTCTCAATATCTCCTCCATCATTAGATAGTTGATTTCAAAAGTTTATTTGGGTTGATATCTAACAGTTATTTTGTCCCCATAATTTGTATAGATGTGGAATTATGGTAAAGAGGACCAATCTGGAGCCAGAGGATCTGGGTTGAAGTCAACTTCAGTTGTGCTATTTGCTACCAGTGCAAATATAATAACCATTTAATCATCTTTAAAATAACAAAGTTGAATTACATTTCTTCTGAAGTCCTTTCTAGATTTAGATTTGTGAACGTTTGAGTTCCCATGAAGAATGTTAATTTTATAACTTGCACTATCAGCATCTTCTCCATGTTCCACTCTCATCAGTCCCCCCCTCAATATTCTTCGTCCTGATAATCATAAAATTTAAGTGAAATTTTAAAAAATACTTATGAGGAAAATCTTGGGATTTGAGTATTTGATTAAACTAAAATACACATTCAATTCAATGGAAATTATCTTGCATTACCTCCCACAATGAAGATCTGTATCTGTTCTTACAATTTCAACATATACAAGGGATTATGTAAGATTGTTTTAATGAAGTTTATATTCAGATTACAGTTAAGCAGTGCAGGCATAAATTACTTCATTAGACATGGGTTTGACATCTGAGGAAACATTTCCAAAGACAAGAAAGAGTTCACAGCACAAGCAAACTGACTACATCTATTTCGTTGTTAACATATGCATATGCAGAAAACTTCAAGTAAATCATTAATAGAAATAAAAAGCAATACAACTGGTCCTCTCACATTTTTTAAATGGCTCAAACTCTACAAGAAGCATCTACTAAGGAAAACTCATGACTGTAATAATGTTTGAGAGATCTTGTGTCAAAATCTCCCACTGTCAATTGGAATGTGATTCACTTTGTTCACATGAGCATCAACAGATAAAGGAGTCTTTCAGAATAAAGCACATATTCTAGATGTTACTTATTACTGCTAATGTGACTAAAAGTTTATTTTACTTTTTTAAACCAGAAATATAATGATGCTGGGTGCGAAATCTTCCACGATGTTGGATAAGAGCTACTTTGCCATCATAGAAATCCAGCTCCTGTAGCATTCTTAGGAGTTCTTCTCAGAAATCTTGATTGTGACAGTCTTGACTTCAGTATATTCATGGAGACCATATTCTCCCCTAGGGGCAAAAAAAAATCCAAAATAACAATTAAGATATTACCTACATATTATAGTCAGTGTCTCAGTATGAATTTGGCACTATTCATTAGGGTAGGTGTGAAACTGGATAGGGTAATGACTGGGGGGCAAATCAAGTAAGGAAGACCACATTTTAAAACTGCTGCTGACTTATGCTAGCTGAGTGAACATGGGCAAGTGCCTCCAAATAACTCTTAAAGGGAATAAATTACAGATGATTATTGATTATTTGAATCAGGAGAGCATATTTTTACATTGAAAGTTGCCAATTTTCACAAAATTATAGGTATGAGCTAAAGAGAATTGATATAAAGTGATTTGAAAAGTGATTTATCTTAGAAAAATCAGGTAGTAGATAGATGCACTATTTGACCTAATAGACTCCTTTGTGAAAACCCATATAGAGACTAGTTTGGGGTTATTAAAGAGAAATGAGGGGCTTTTCATATTAACACTTAGATTATAACCAAAGTACTTGTATTTATATAACAGGTACCTGTACTTCATTAGATCCAAGATTGACATTGTTGGAAATGCTTTCAAAGTGAGATGCGAAGTGAATTTTGTCACTAATAGCCAAAATAGTGGGCAGATGGTGGCAAATGGGAGTATTATATTTCAGAAGATAGGCAGGGGTTGTTTAGCAGTGGGACACTAAGAGCACTGGAAGCATAAGCATTGGAAAATGTATGGTCTGCTCTGTTGTGTAAAAGACAAAAATGTGCTTCCCTTCCTTCCCCATCCAAGTTTATGGATCATCTGAAATTTATCCATGCATCCCATGGTAGTCTATGGATACAAGGCCAAGAAACCCTGTTCTGGACCTTTAGGGGAATCAAATGCTAGCTTCTGCTCTTGTTGGTACCTGGGTGATACTTCACATGGGATATTTTTCCCTAGGTATGTCTCTGGGCAAATGAGATTCTAAAATACCTGACAACAAAGTACATTTATCTTTCAGATTATATTAAAGATGACAAAACTTGATCTTCACCACAATTGAGAAAGCAGCTTCCAAGTATTAGTAAGTTAAATAATAATATTAAGCAACTTATTAAGTTATTGTTTGGTTTGAAAGAAAAATTTAATTCTAGTGAGAATTAATTACCAATATTGGTCCAAAGAAACATTACAAAATGGATATAGCAAAACAGGAAGCACATAATAGTTATAAAAAACAAAATGTTATAAAAATAACATAGAGGAAAGGTAAATTTAAGTTCTTATTGCCAGTATAAAATAATTTGTGATATGCTAACACATTGGATGAGACTGAGATTCAAAGAGAACTCAGTTTAGAATGCTGGGCCAAATTAGTAAATTGAAATTGAATAGAAATTAATATAAAGTTGGGTTTTAAAAACTAAACTTCACAAATAAGAGTAAGCAAGGGCTAATAGTTATTCTGAAAAATATCTGAATTTTTATTGACAAAAAGCTGAATTGTGAGAAAATATTGAAATATGATAGACAAAATTGTTAACTGGCTCTTTAGGCTGCATCAAGTAAGATGTAATTTCCAAGCAACTGATAAGATCTACTGGGCTCTATAAGGCCTTGAGAAGTGGAGTATTATGTTCTGGTATCACATTTTAAGAACATTGTTCAACTAAGAGAGCACTTAGAGATTGGTGACCATTAATTAAGTTGGAAAATGTCAAGATCATGTCAAATTAACTTGTCAGCTAAACTTCCTAAACTTGGTTTCCAGGGGAACTTATGTAGTAGCAGAATAGTTTAAGCTTAAACCTACTTTAGGTTTAAGAAGTTTTTCTCATTTAAGTTTTTATTTAAGTATTTATTTAAACTTCATTTAAGTTTATTATTTAAATAAATAATATTTATTTAATTATTAATAAATAATTAATTTATTAAAATAAAATTTATTTATTAAATTTAAAATTATTTAAAAATTTAAATTTAAAATTATTTAAGTTTTTATTTATTACAGTGCTTGGCACAGTAGATGACTGGTAAATAATTATTTAATTGATTTAAATAATAGCTATATGCATTAACCAAGGATTTAATATGCACAAGTCAATCCACTTTACTTGGCTTTAAGTCATTTCAGTTAAAAGTTAAATACATATTTTTGAGAAACCACATCGTTTTCCTTTTTGTTGCATCACAAGATACTTGTTATTATAGAACCAATCCCCAAAGGAACATTAGAGTTCAACAAATACATGGCACAAATGAATATACAAATATACTTCCTTTGTGACCTTATATAAATCATGATTATATATAGTCCTCAGCTTCATTTTCTTCATATGAAAAGTAAAGATTGGACCTGATATCTTTTAAAGTTCATTTTTATATATTATCTTCTTGATTCTTCTACCTTACTCCATACTCATTCTAAAATGTGACTCTGGGATATAAATATAAAATATATGGAATCAAAGATTTAGAATTAGAAGGCCTTTTAAGAGCCATCCAACTTTTTCATTTTATAGATGAGAAAAATGTGCCCTAAAAAAGTTAGTTGTCAAAAGTCTAGAAGGGTCACCTGATTTGCCTAAGTTCTTACCGTTCAGTGACATGGCTGGAACTAGATGCCAATCTTCCTGTTCAAAATGCTTTCCTTTATATTTATAGCCTGTGCCTTTCTAATTTCATGAAGGTAGAGATCTTAATTTTATTCCACTGATTTAGTAATTAGCTAGAGTTAATTGGAGAATAGTCCTGTGCCTCTTTGGGAGTCAGGAATGGAGACAAGAAAGCCTGGATTCAAATCCAGTCACTACTGGACACTAGTTCTATGACCACATCAGTACATTGACTTCTCTAGGCCAGAGAACTAACTCCATAACAAAGGAACTGCTGATTAATGACAATGGATGGTAGTTCTCTTTCAGGAGTTCTTTAGACTGATGAAAGGGCCAATCCTTCTTTGTCTATTGCCCCCCACTCCCATCCTAATTTTCTTTACATACCTGTGAACACACACACACACACACACACACACACACACACACTCATGTTTCAACTAGTTTGTAATTTCCACAGAAGAAAATATGTTTCTTTACGACTTTTTTTTTGTTGTACTGAGCTAACTACTACCATAAGAATGCTTAATATGACCTGTGTGGTTTTTTTTTTTTTAAACTAATAAAGCATTGCTGTATAATAAACCTAAAAGAATGAGGGCAAACTGATTTTAATATTCTGTTCATAATACAGACCATTATATAAAGTGTGATCACATATAACGTGTATCTTATAATGTGCCAATTATTTTTCTACCATAAGTTGGTTTCCATTTTTTTGCACGAATAAAATAATTTCTGACAAATTGAAACTGACTGGAGTAAAGTCTGAAATAAGTGATCTTTGTAATCAAGTTTAATTTTAAAAGGTATCAGTAATGGTTTCAGAACAACCTTAGGATAAGTATGGAGTGGGGTAGAAGAATAAAGAGGATAATATATAAAAATGAGCTTTAAAGGACATAAATCCAATATTTATTTTTCATATAAAGAAACTGAAGCTGAGGGATATGGTGATATATAAACATGATTAACATAAGATCACAAAGGAAGTGATATATATCTACTATATGAACTTGGATCTTTTGGCATTTCAATTCCAGTACTTTTTCTATGGTATCTGTGAAAAAATGTCACAAATCCAATTATATATATATATATATATATATATATATATATATATATATATATGCATATATAGCATGCAAATAATTATACATATTCTATATTTTAAAAGCCAAAAAGGGATGCATCTTTCTTACAATCATGAGTTTATATAAAAACCAAAATGCATTTTTTGTTTTTGTTTTAATGACCAAGAGCATTTGGTCCCTCTATTATGCAATGTACATATATGGCCACTAGGTGATGCAGTAGAGTAGTCCAGAGTTCAAATTTGACCTCAAGGCACTAGCTAGGTGACCCTCAGCAAGTTACTTAATTGGTTTGCCTCAATTTTCTCATTTGTAAAATGAGCTGGAGAAGGAAAACCACTTTAGGATCTTTGCCAAAAAAACCTCAAATGGGGTCACAGTCAGACATGATTAAAAAAACTGAACAGCGGTTCATATAAATTCACATATATAAATACATATATGCAATGTCTATATACATACATCTCCATGCATGCTTGTAAAATATAAGTGATTTTATATTTCTTTGTTTTTATACAAAGAATCTAAATTTCCATGAACCATTTTGGAAATGGATGAGAAATACAGGTACATGTTAATTAATGACTCAAGATTTTTTCCTAAGAATCCAGAAACATGATGTCAACATGTTTATTTTATTATTTTTATATATTATTATGTATATAATATATATATATATATATATATTCTAATTGGCCGGAAAAACCACAAAAAATGCCAAAAATAACTCCCCCATACTTACAATTCTCGCCCATTCCCAGACATCTTGAATCCACCAAAAGGGCTTTGAGCAGAAACCACACTATAGCAGTTTACCCTAAAAAGGCAAGAATATTTTATATTTATTTCAACTGAACCAATAAAGCATTTATTGGGTGCAAATTATGTATGAGATTTATTTGTTTTTATTTAAACTTTTTTTTTTGGACTGGCCTTCTTATTTCTCTAGTTAACATTAGACGCTTTCAACTACCAATGAAGAAACGCCTGCTATTAATGCACATACTGGCACTGGCTTTGCAACTTCAGTTTTGGAGAGTTGGCTGGGTCCCTGAAAGGTCAAGGATTATATAGCAAATTATGTCAGAGGAGAAACTTGAATTTAACTTTTCTCTACTCTGAGTTCAACTCTCTAAATACACACTCACCTTTCCATGAAGTTCATAGGAGGTGGTTAATACACACTTCACATGTTTAGTTAAACTGACAGGTCAGCTAAAGGCATTTAGATTTACAAAATAATTTATTTTATGGACAACAAGTTGGCTCAGTGGATAGAATGCTAGGCCCGGAGTCAAGAAGATAGACTTTCTTGAGTTCAGAATTGTTGCTGAGATAACTAGATGGATAACTAGTGGTAACTTCTATCTCCCAAGTCCTAGTAAGAGATCTATGGTTAGTTTAGAAAAGCTAAGAGTGGAGTGTAAGCTCATCATTTTTTTTCTAACTCTAGAAGCTTCTCAGCATGATTCTAGTGACAGGATCTGTTCATCATCCAAGACCAGTCTCCCTAAGTTCAGAAAAAAATAGTGTTCACAAAGTGATCTTTTTCTCTACCCTCATCCCCTCCATTTTATTAGCCTAAGAAATATGGGCATAATGACCACTTAAGGTTTAGATTGGAGGTGGGAAAAGATCAACAGCATAAATGGGTGAAGGAAGTATCCTAAAACATCAAAGAAATGTTTTAAATATAGCTGGGAACAACTAAGTTCACCAAGGATGCTATACAAGTGCCTAGAATTTAAAACAAATTTGAATAGATCAATTTTTAAATAAATTCCGGAGATTTAGTTTTGTTTCCCATACTTTGTATTGATAGGTCTATAGGATGTAGTAGATTTGATTAGGAAGGTGATCATGATGTATCTTAAACTGGAAGAAATCCTGAAAGTCATTTAATCTAATAACTTCCTTTTTACATCTCAGAGCTATACCTTTGCCATTGTGATGTACAAGAATGAAATCATTAAAGAACTAACTACCAGATCAGTTTGTCTGTTTCTAGAAATGCAAACCATAAGGATATATACGGCACTCTTAAGTTTTTAATACTGTCAAATTATTTGACCAGGGACTTAATGTTTATTAGTTAAGGTTGATATTTTATGTCACCCTGCTTTATCTGGCAGGCATACATTATTATCTCTTTTTGAAATTTTTATTATTTTATGTTTGTCGTAGGGGGGGGCGACGAAGTGTTTATTCCTATATCTGTGCTTTAAGTCTGGGAGTCAGGTTGGAAACTTAAGAAATATTCAATTGTAGGAAACATATAGGTGTTCAAAATTAACAACATTGATACGGATTTCTCCTTTGGGAAAATTTTACCAAAATTGTTGCTCAGCAGTCATTTGATTATTGGATTATTAATTTCAGAGCTAGAAAGGACTTTAGAGACCATCTAGTGGAAGATCTCATTTTTATAGATGAGGAAAATGAAGCTCAGAAAGGTTAAACAGTTTGCCCAAAGTCACCTGTGAAGTGACAGAAATGTGATTTGAACTCTGCCTCCAAAGACAGTGCTCTTTCCACTGTAACATGAAAGAAGGGAAACTTGGAGACTACTGGGGAGATTAGAGAGTAGGGATTATTTTGAAATGTTAAAAAGTTGGTGAAGTCAAAAGAAAAAAACTTTCCCTCCAGTTAAGAGACTAATGTGAGTAGTACTTCATGTGTAGAAAGAGCTTTTGGTTCCTCAGCACAAGATTTGAAAACAGGAAATAGGGACTCTGATCAAGAAGGAAATGAACCGTGGACTGCTATTGTCACCATATTTTGTTATTATATAGAAAGTTTTTCTAAAATGTGATGGAGGATGATTGTAGAGAGAAGTATGAAGGCAATTTGGGATAAGAAGGCTCAAGAAATAAATGATCACTTGTACTAGCTTAAGGCAAGATAGAAAATGAATAAGAAGCAGGTCTTGAAATTGGAATGAGATCTCAAAATCAGTATACCACATTAGACTGTATAAGTCACACAAGAAACTGATCAAGCTCACAATGATATTCAATAATATTGTAATTATGTGTTATTGTGTGCTCTAGGAGAGGTATTACTGAATTTCAAGTTATAGGACCTACATTCAATCAAATTTTGTCTCTATCCCTTACTATTTATTTAAGTAAAATGTCACTTTACCTGTAGGTCTAAGTTTCTTCATCTAGCATGTGTAGGGGTTGGATTAGGTAATTTTTAATGCCTTACTAACCTCTAAAAAACAAATCCTACCTTTTACACATATTGGGAGTGGCACTAAGAAAATTATTTAATTTCTCACTGTTCCAGGCAATTCTCCTAAAATTAATAGCAGAGAAGGTACCAGTGTACATTGGTAGAAGAAATTTCCTCATTGAAAGTTCACAAAAAATTATATTTATATAAATCAGGGGTTCTCAAACTACGGCCTGTGGGCCAGATACGGCAGCTGAGGACGTTTATCCCCCTCACCCAGGGCTATGAAGTTTCTTTATTTAAAGGCCCACAAAACAAAGTTTTTGTTTTTACTCTAGTCCGGCCCTCCAACAGTCTGAGGGACAGTGAACTGGCCCCTATTTAAAAAGTTTGAGGACCCTTGAAACATATCCACCCATTCACCCACAAAATATATATACATACCCACCCATTCAACCACATAAATAATGTACATACACACACATACATTTATATCTAATTAATCTTTTATAGAAAAAGTTTCCTGAGTATAAGGACTACACCATATATTTTGCTAATGTCTTCTACAACACTTAGCATGGTGCTAACCATTTGATGCTGTTAAATAATTTTTTTCTGGTTGTTTTAGAATTGTGATTTCATCAGTTACAGAAAACTCTTGTTACCTAGAAACTCCCTCTGCTGGTGCTGTCAGGCAACTCCTAATAGTAATTTGTTAATAGAGAGGTTCCTGAGACACAAGAGGTTAATTGTCTTGTCCTACAGCTATTATTTCTCAGAGGCCATTTTCCTGACTCCAAGCCTGGATCTCTATCAGTATACTATACCACCTTGACTCTCTAATAGCTGGAATTAAATAACCAATTTCAGGAAAATATTTTCAAGAAATAAACTACACAGGGTATATACAGATCTCAATTAAATTATGTCTATCATCTATAAAATTATCAGGAGAGCTCAGAAAAGAGAGAAAGGTTACATCCCAGCAGGCTGCCTGGTCTGAAAGAGAAACAAATTTGATTCTGTAAATGTCCAAGATTTTGTTAATGTCATTTGAGATGTCATATAATCCAAAAGGCCACGTCAATAATAACTGACTTACCAGACGGTTCCAGCTTGAAGGGCAGAGGAAACTGTGATAGCTTTATCAAGGTCTTTGGTGAAAATGCCTGCTGCTAAGCCATAGTGGGTATGGTTGGCCCTCTCGATCACTTCATCAATTGTTTTAAACTTCATGATTTGTTGGACTGGTCCAAAAATCTGCCCCAAAGGGAATAGGAGAGATCAGGTGGGGAGGGACATAAAAGGAGGCTTTTGATCTATCTTTGTATACCCCAAATTTGTAGCATTTAACCTCAGAATTCAAATTTCATTTAGGAACACCTCTTTGAAACATTCTTCCTCTAAAATTATCTGTTAGAGTTGCATGGAAGGAAAGCCATAGAAAACAAGCCTGACCACTTGGAAGATTAGATACTCATTGAGATGTCAATTGTTTTTAATTACATGACTATTTAACAATATACCTATATATACATATATATTTATATGTATACACACATACACACACACACAACTATTTTAGCAATTATTTTAACTAATTGACTGAGGTTTTAGGAATAGGTGGCTATCCTTGATTAGTAATCAGAGCTTGATATCACATTGCCAGTTTTTTACTGAGAAAGGAGGGAGTTAATTCAAGGAAAACCAAGGAATGACGTGAATTATCCCTTAGGTCTACAACTCAATTTCCTATGGTTCATTATGATGACAGTCTAAGCCAAGGAATTTTTATCCATTGGTGTTTTGTTTGACTTTTTAAATTGAGTGGGAATGACTGTGTGGGATGTATGGCCAAGGAGTTAAATATAGTTTTATTTTTTAATTTATTGGTTATATATTTTCAATTATGATATTAAGCCTAAAGTAATATGGGCAACTGAATCTATAAATGTTAATAGTTCAGAAATGCATTGGGATTTTGAGATATTTGTAGAGATTACTTTGAGCTGTCTCTTTAATGTTAAAAAATCATTTGCTTTGACAATGAACAGAATAAATCCTTAAGTATTTGTGGTCATCTGAAAATTTTGGGATCCTCCCTAAGTTCTTATCTTCCAGGTATGCTGTAAAAATTCTGAACCAGTATCTTAGGCATTTATTTTCCTGGGATCCTGCTGAAGCTAAGAAATATATAATTGTGAAAAACTCAAAGAACTTAGGCAAGGGAAGCTATGCAATATTTGTGAATTAAAAAAAAAAAAAATCAGTCCAGTTGCTGTAACTCTTTCAAATTGGCTCAGTACTTTTTTTTTTTAAATAAACTAATCTACCCAGTCCTTTTTTTTTGTTTTTTCCATTTACTTTGTTCAATTTGTTATAAAGAGGGGTTTGACAACATAATCCCTATTTCCCTTTCTTCTCTGAACTAAAACTGGAGAGAAAATTCCCTCTGCAATTCAGCACATTTCCCATTTCATTCTCTCTCTTCTTTAGGCAGTTTAGGGAATAGGGGTGGGGGTGGGGGGGTGCAGGGGAAAGGCACTTCTACTTTGCAAACCCCCTACTCACACTGAAATATTTTCAAATACTCATTTTTGGCTCTCACAGTGGCCCTGCTCATCCAGTTCCACTATCATTAAAAAAGAGCCCGTTGTATGCCCTGATTGTTGGTGATTGTGAAATCTGTCTGTGGCAATGGTATGTGAGCACTGGTTTCAGGAACAAGTGAGTTGCAGAATGATTTGGAAAGTTTTCTTTCCTCTGGCTCCAGGGGACTCCTAATCAAGAGCTTTGTGATGTTGTGATGGCTTTGTACAAATCTTAACCCTGCCCATGTGATTTAAAAATGATCAGTGTACCTCTTTATTTATCTATCAGGAGACAGTGCTCAGAAAATGATGAGAACAGCCCCAGCATGGGTTCCTATAGAAGATTTTGGAAAACCTCCAATTTGGAAGTATAGTTAACCCTCCCATTTTGTAGCATTATAGAATCTTAAAAGCTATCAAACCCAGCCCTACCTCTCTACACAGGAAATCCCTTTGGTGCATAATTGCCTCTTTATGGATTATCTATAGTATAGTTTAAATCTTTGTGTTTTCCTCGCCACTAGAAGAGTTTCTGGATTACTTCTTAGAAACCTTTAATTGCTATTCATTGAGGTAATACAAGCCCATTTTAGGACTTACCCAAGAAGAAAACAAAAATAAGATTGGAAAGTGAATCTCTGGGTGTGTGTGTGGGGAGGGGCTAGGGCAGGGAGTGTGTGTGTGGGATTAATGTGGCTAAATTACTCTAGGCAAGACTAATGTCTTTCCTCATGTGAAAAGTCAGCAATAAAAACCCACAAGTATTGTGCACTGCATATGTTTTAAATTTTTGTTCAATGTATTGATCAAATATGCTATTTTTTCCCTTTTCCAAAATAATTTTTTGGTCTTTAAAATATTATTTGTCATATGAGATGGTTCTGTGGGAGAGGGAGAGGAAAGAATGCAGGGGAAAATGAAGGTAACAAATATATAAATAAAAAGGTTTTTTTTTTTTTTTAACAAATATAAAGAAGTAAGTTAAATTAGGTGATAATCAAAAGGTAATTTCACAACATCACAAACACTACTCTTTTGAATTGTCTGTATCATTATCACCTATATTTGTTTAACTATCTAAAAAGTGACAGAACTTTTCAAATATGCTGAGGAAATACTTCTTTTGTTGACAACTGGAAGTTTATAAGGACAGAATGTTGCATACACTATCAGAAAATCATTTTCTTAGTTGAATTTGCTTGCTTTTTTGTAATATGAGAGAGATCACTGTGTTATTAAAAATAAGTATCAATAAAACAAATTAAAAATATGGCCAAAATAGATAATATATAAAACACATATTATTATGATATATCAATATATTATGTTTTCTCTATATGCATATACATTATGTTTAAAGTGTCTGAAATTGGAAGAGTATGATAGAAATCTATTTCTAAAATTTATATAAAGATATATAATCACATAATGTTGTTATACATATAAATGACTTCTGAAATTTTATATATAAAAAATATAATATATTTATTATAAACTTTATCTAAATGTATACATGTAACATATAAAAAACTACTTCAAAATCATATATAAATGTATAGCATAGATACTATATATACTATATACTATATAAACATTTCATATAATACAATAATATAAATAAATGATATATTTTATGATATGTATATTCTATATGCTAATTATATTATATATTAGAAGTATAATGTATTACATATAATATATAAATATAGTATGTTTTATATATAATATATAAGCATAATATATGGAATGTATACTATATAACTATAAAATTACATATATTTGTGTGTATATAAATACACACATAGAATAATATATACTCTTTTTAGAGAGAGGTTCCCTTCCCCCCTAGATTGAAGTTGGAAGAGTATGCCTTTTTTGAGCAAAGGTAAATAAATTTACTTTTTATAGAGAAACATGCTCATCTTTGAAAGGAAAATGAACTCATACAAAGCACTAAAGCTGAATGCAACTGTAATGGAGAACTATGGTAGAGTAAAATTAAACTTACAGCAAAAGCAGGGTAGTCTAGTAAAAAAAAGTGAAGGATGACTAGATACTCTTCCATACTGTCATTAATTAGTTATATGAAGAATTGGTGATTTTATCCATTTGAGAAGTGTTAAAAAACTTAAAATGGATGAGTGGATTAGCTTAAAACTAATCAAGGTGTGAAGTGAAAGGCTTAAAATCAGGAACATCTGATTTCAGATCTAGCTCCTCATACTTTATTAGCTGTTAACAAATTCATTAATCTTCATAATGCATTTCATTCATCCCCCTAGTTTAGATCTGCCTTTGCTGAAAGGAATTCCTGACATTGGTGAAATCAATGGCTTCCTGGTTCTCTCTCTGCTCTCGTTCTAAAATCTTATGGTTTTTTAACAGTGTCATCCATTCACTGAAGATATTAAAAAAAAAAAAAGTCTGTAGGAAAAAGACTGAGTCAAAAACATGAAGATAGTTATAGAAGAGAAAAAATGAGAAGGGATCTTCAAGGATATTGGTGAATTTTGCAAGGAAGATGTAATTAATGGTTTTTCTATATTTCTGTTAGCTCATAATACAAGGCACTCTATAATCCTCAGAGTGATCGCTTACATGTTATCTCATGATTATCATCTTTCTTCTAATTAGATGGAATAAGAAGAAGGGGAAGAGAAAGGGGAAGCAGAAACTTCAATTGGATAGAAGAGAAACCTCTTGATAAATTTTTTTAAAACATGTAGAGAGAGATTTCCCTTCTTATTCTCTGTGTATATAGAGCTGAGAACTGCCATGTGATAATTGATAATTATTGCCAGATGGTTTAGGTGATGGTTTCCTAGCCTAGATGGTGACAGCTAAAACTGCATCAATGACTAAGAGAGGCAAATTAAGGTGAAACAAAAAGCAGAGTGAGGTATCTGTTGGGAGTGTGTGGGCAAAAAAAGAAAGGAACTTCAAGAACAGAATGTAACCAAGTCTTACCTCTTCTTTGGCAATGCGCATCCCATCAGTAACGTTAGAGAAAACTGTGGGCTCAATAAAGAAACCTCTTTCTCCCCATGGTCCTCCTCCACATTCTAGTTTGGCACCTTCCTTCTTTCCACTCTCAATAAGGTCAAGTATTTTGGTATACTGCTCTTTATCAATCTTCATGAAAATATGAAGGAGTGGGGCCAATGTGAGAAAAAAAGAAAAGAAACTTCAATTAATAATTTAGTCCTTCCCTGAATTTGTAATTAAAAAAGGGAGAATATTGCTAAAAATCAAATATTACATCAAAGTAGTTTTCTTGTCCTGAATTTTAATTTTTTTATCCCAAGAATTAGTTATACATCTTAAACTAATGCATAAAATGTTAATTGTCATTGTTGATAATAAAACTATTAATGTTGAGAAATCATATGGCTAGTTAATTCAAATTTGTTTTTAACACCTGCCAAAGACAAGGGTGAAAAGATACACCATGTTTAAACAACCTCATTTGGTTAAGCCTTTATCATCTTTATGAATGCCCACGGTTTTGAATTCTAAACCAATTTGTACTAAAATCCTTATGGAAGCATAATATAATTCTGTCAAATTATGATTTAACCAGATTATAGATTATTGAATAGATTATAATCTATTCAAAGATGCTGAAAAAGTGTAATAAGAAGAGAAAACCCAGTTATACTGACTTTACTTTTATTTGGCCCAAGAAAATTAGTTATTTAGACCTGGGACTACAATTTAGAAGGGTAGTAGATCCCAAGGTCTTTTACTTCCTCTGCTCTCAGATTAGTTCATACAATATTTTTATTAAAATGAATAAGTCACTAACATTTGTTTTTAAATTTTTTCTATTTTAAATCCCAATAATTATAAGTATCAAGTGGGGATACTTTATTAACCTGTCTTCTTAGTCCCTTGTATGATCCTAATTACTAAATAAATCACTTCATATTTTTATAGTTGTTCATTTCAAGTCTCATTTAAAGATAAATGGTGAGCACATGTTTGAATATTTTTAAAAACTCAGGCATAATTCTATTTAGAAATTTAAGAATCTGTTGACTGATATCAGCCTGTCAGCCTAAGAAGTTGAAGATTTGTTTTCAAGAAGATGATCTTATGAGATATTTATTCAATATTTTCTTTGTGGCATTAAAAAAAAATAAGACTTGGGTGTGGTGATGCACCAGCCTTCCTAAGAAAGAATAAACTGGACTATTTCGAAATAGAGTAGGTTAAAGCTCCCACATTCATTAGCAGTGAAATCAGACCCATCAGTGGCCAATACATTTCTAGTTTAGACAAAGTAGATTGTTTAAAAAAAAAACCAAAAAAACAAACAAAACCCTAAACCACCCAACATCATAAAAATATATTCAAATATTCATATCTTCATTATTTTTTCTTACCATGGGAAGATTTTTTTTTCTTTCCTCTTCTTTTCTTTTATTATGTAACTCATGTTAATCCATAAGAGAGTAAGAGAGCCAAAGAATACATAGCAGGCTTCCCAAAGTAGGGCACTTGTAGATCAGTTTCTCTTGCTACCACCATTATTAGCTTTTAGGAAACCAGACAGTGAATTCTACACCCATAAATACAACTTTGCCTTTCCAGTTCAGATCTTTCAGTTGTGTTCTATCGCCATAATACCAATTGCTTATAGGAAGTCACTTCACAAAAACAAGCAAGATGATTGGGAATATAAATTTAAAACTGGAAGAAACCAAAGAGATTATCTAGTATTCCCCTTTCATTTACCATGGGGAATCTGAAGTCAAGAGAAGTCCAAGTCGCAGAAATAGTAGGTGGAAGAGCTGAGTATCAAGTATAGTATGTTTTCAAAATGGACATTACAAAATTGTAAGTTAATAGATTTAAAGCAGGAAGCAATCTTATGGGTCATCTAGCCCAGTCTTCTCATTTTAAATAAAGGAAGTTGAAGCTTGATGAAATTAAGTGAATTGCCCAATGTCACAAGATAGAAGATCTGAAATTTAAACTCAGGTCCTGTGACTTCACACCCAACATTCTTTTCATTCTTCTACATGGCTTCCTCCTTTCTGCAGACTAGTTTTGTCTGCCCTGATCACTGGTTGTTTGGTGATTGTCCTTTGTTCTCGAAAAGGACCCAAATGACATCACCATGTTAGACTTGAGTTTACAGTATGTCCAACTGTGGCTGATCAGACCACTACAAGCTCAGAATGCTCTTCCTCAGCTTGGACTCAAATAGTTCCTATGAACATTTGGGGTGGCTTCTCTAATTTTACTCATCTTGTGTTTCTTCTGAGCTAATTCAATTCTGCTTTGTTCATCAAGCAAATAATAAGGGCACATCATGCTGGGAGGTCTTGTGTCAGTACTATCCATGTCATGCAATCAATTCTAAAGTTCTTAAAAGAGACCTTGGTATGTTTCTTTTATGATCTCAGACTACATTTTGGAGACATACTTGACTCTTTCCTCTTCCTTTTCTCCTACTTCCCACTAGAAAATGTCCTTCATATTTGATCCTTCTGCTCCATTCCTGCTACTATCATTCTAGTCCAATTATCTCAAGCCTTTATTATTACAACAACTTTCTCTCTTCTTCAACTCATTCCGCATATAAGAAGCTTACCAGACTAATCTCTGTAAAATTATCACTTTCATCATCTTTACCATTTACTTTATCAAGTCAACAGTCTTCATCTTGGCTTTCACTTTCAAACACCTTCATAATCTGACCATACCTTTATATATCATTTTAGTTCTCACCATTCCCCATATAAGTACCCTTTTCTCCAAAGGCTAGTCTTTTTAATGACTCTAAAATATATATCAAGCTGTTGGCCACCTCTTTGTTATTGCTCATGAAATTGCTCTTTCCTGGAATAGTCTCTCACATATCTCTGGTTTTTTGTTTGTTTTTTTTGGTTTTTTGGGTTTTTTTGTTTGTTTGTTTTACAAATTTCATCAATCCTCAAGGCCCAGCTCAAACCTTCTTTTCTGAGAAGTCTAATCAAATTAATTTCTTGCTTTTCTGAAGTAGATTATAGGCTTCTTGAGAAGAGGAAGTGGAACAGAACACTGGATTTGGAATCAAAGAACTTGATTCAAATTTTGTTCCCCAACTTGAATCATGGAGTAATTTTAGGGTTCTCCATGATAACAGATGTGTCTGAAATATTTCAGACTTAAGTTAGGTTTGGACTACATCCCTCCTGAGACTCAGGGAGTTGTTAGATTACTAAGATTGTGGGTAAGAGAATGGATTACTGATCTTTCATACAGTTGACATTACATAATCAGTTTCAGGTAAATATTCTCAGTGCAATTCTCAATGAATTGTCTCTCAACTTTATTTTATTTTATAATTTTTGTGGTCATATTTAAACACTAAACTATAAAAATTTTTCATTTGTCTTTACAGTGGAAAAGAGTCTTAAGAACTGACCCATCAAATGGGAGGATGAAGCAATAGACCAAATGTTCTAGGTGAGTGGAGTCTGCTTTATAATAAATTCTTTCCCACAATGACAACAAAAGGGATTTTTAAATTGTGAAGAAGCCCTAGAGGCATTTCAGGCTTTTTTTTTTTTTTTTTTGGTTGTCTCAACATACTTATTGGTTTAAATGCAATCTATGATAAAATCTTTCATTATTTTGGGGGATTAAGGTTTAATGAGCTGTTTGCCTATTGGCAGACAAACTATTTCTTAGAGAATTATATATTCTTTCTTTTGAAAGCAAAAAAAAAAAAAAAACATTTGAGTTTTCTTCTAATTCCTTTAGGTCTCTTAAGTCTATCTAGTTGGGAGCACTGCAATTTGGGTTCCATAGCCAGCTGTCTTGGATTTAGTGCGTTAAGTTGGAGAAATTCTTCTTTATTTCCCCAACATGGATCTTTAAAATATCTCCTCCGAAGAAATCAATTAAAATATATATACTCTTAAGGAAATCCCTTGAAAATACAGATGTTAATTCTTTTTTCTGTCATTTTCTGACATTCTGATGTAGGAGATCAAATCATAAAATTAAGAAATATTGTGACTCCCCTTTACTTACCAGATTTGGTCAAATTAGTCAATTTCCTTGAAAAATATTTTAGAAGCAATGGACAGTTGCAAAATAGAATAAAAACAGAAATACTGCTTCATTGTAAAAATGTACATGTGTTGGGACATTTTTCCATGAATAAAGTCGTCCAAATCCTAAGACTTTTCTGTTGGGTAACTTGATTGAAAAAGGAATAGTGGTTATGGGTCTCTGTTTTTCACTTGGAGTAATAAGAAAAAAATAGAATTATCTGGGTTTACATGGATATGGGAGGAACAAAGTTACTTCACGGAGGATCAGTGTGTATTTAAATTATATCATGGACACAGGTAGAGAGACAAATTACTAAATGTTTGGTATAATCTCAATCTGAAGAAGATGAGTGTTACAAATAGGAAAAGGAAAGGGTCTGAGAAATAAGAAAAAAAAAGCAATTTTACTAGCTTGGTAATATATATATATATATTTATATATATATATGGAAAAATTTCACACATACACAAAAAAAAGCAGCAACCTGTTGAAGAAAAGAGTTGGTTTTAATAGACCAAATGAAAGGTACAAATGATTATACCTTTCATGTGATGGAGGGGGTATTTAGGACATGACCATCTTCAGGAATGACTGTGAGGTGCTGAATCAGTTGATCAGAGTGACTGCAGTGTTTAGAGTAGAAGTAAAATGTATAAACACAAAGTAGCTTAACAAATTCTGTGGACATTAAGGGGAGAAAAAAAATGCCTGGGAAGAAAAGAGTGAATTTCACATAGTTTTCATTTGGTAAACAGAGAAGGCAAAAGACACTAGTGAGAATTAAAGTTGTTTCATCCACTCAATTTTGGTAGTATTTTATAAAAGTAGAAAAATTTTCTCATAGTCTTAATTTTAAATTTGCCTTGTTTTCAAAAGTCTGTATTAAAAACATGTCAAGAGGAACAAGGTCTGGAATTTTAAATATCATTCCAACTTGTTTTCCAGTTTTCAAAGATATCAAAAAAAAGAATCATCCTTATATCATCTAAGAAAGATTAGATCCCCATAGAGAAAACACAGTGAAACTCATATTTTATTTTGCTGTGTGATTTCTATTGTATGTACTTCCTCATTTACCAACCTGTGGTCCTTGTTGTACCCCCGGATTCAGAGGATCCCCAAGGGTGTATTTCTTGGCACGTTCTACACTTCGCTGGACAAACTCATCATAAATTGATTCTTCCACAAAGATCCTAGATGCTGCTATGCAGCACTGGCCTTGGTGGTAAAACACGCCATGGTGCGCAAATTCCACGGCATTATCCACTGCAAATGAAAGAGTGCAAAGTTGTAGGTTAGTTGCAGAGAAAATATTCCCTCCTAAAAGCTGATCTTCTACAAAGGAAGGTCAGTTCAAATCCAGCCTCAGACATTTAGTTACTAGGTGACCCTAGCTAGTCATTTAACTTCTGGTTTGCCTCAGTTTCTTCAAATGAAAAATGGGGATACTAATAGCACCCATCTTACAGAGTTACTGTGAGAATCAAATAAGATAATATTTGCAAGGCATTTAGCACAGTGCCTTGCACATAGTAGGTACTATATAAAAGTTGATTACTCTTCCTGTCTAGAAAAGAGAATGCTTTTTGACTCCCTAAAATACAGAGCAGGTAGTATAAATGAATTTTGGAATTATTACCATTTGTTTTGGGATCTGCATTAAAACTGGGTAATGGAAGAAAATTTGAAATGGCTGTTAAATAGTATCAAAGTATCAATCTGTAAAGATTGGAATAATCAGTCTGGAATTGGATTGGAATAATTGTCCAAACCAATTATAAAATTGCACCTGTGCAAGAACCTAAAGATTTCTTATTCTTAATACTTGAAATCTTTTTTATTTTTGTCTCCCTAAATGTCAAAATGCTTCAAAAACATAATATTTCAATATAAAACCTTACTTGCACACTAGGTAGAAAACGGTATGAACATTTAAAAATAATAAGAGAGTCTTATACTTATTTCTAAAAGTGAGAGGCAGCTTAGTTTGGTGGCTAGAGTCCTAGACTTGGAATTGAGAAGACCTGAATTTGAATCCTGGATTTTGACATTCACTAGTTGTGTGGCTTTGGTTCTTAGTTATTTAACCTTTCTTAAGTCTTAGTTTTCCTCACTGGTCAGTTGGGGATAGTAATAACACCTACCTCACAAAGTAAAACAATTTGTGAAACTTAAAGCACTATATCACTGTTGACAATTATGAGCTATTACTATTTAAATCAAAATTTAAGACAATGCAGCCTTCTTTAAATTCTAATTCTCCCGGAAGCTGAAACACAACTGTAGAATAATTTATAATTAAAAAAAAATCCTTTTACTAAATTATTAAGGTTAACTTATTTCCTGCCCCAAAGGGAGTTGTATCTTATTCAGTTTTTGGTTGAAAAGCTTCTGTGATAATTCTGCTTTAGAACCAGATTTTACTTAGATTGTTTAAAGCAAAAAAATAGGTGCCATCTTCTCACATGCTTCTCACATTTAAAAAAAAAAGCCTTTTAAAAACACTGTAACAGGAAATCATCATCTAGAAAGTTATACAGGTAAAATATAGAGGGGATCATGGTAAAATGTAATGAATCAAAGGGCCGTATATCTTTTAGATTTGATTTTAATAATCCTCCTGTTAGTGCAATGTTAGCCCTCCATTTGATTCAATCTATTATCTACTACAAATAGAATTTGGATTTTATTTTTTTCCCATACTTAAAGAGACGTTAGTGGAATGTGATCCCTTTATTGCTATATTTTTATAAAACTCAAAATGAAAACAAATCTACCATATATATATATCAGATTATATAGTATATGTATATATAGTATGTATATTATATATACGTATTCATAAACACATACACATACAGAAAGAAAGAAAGGAGGGAAAGAAAGAGGAAGAGGGACAGGGAGAGAGAGAGATTAGGTATGGTATGCACTTATATTGTTATTGCTGAACACACAGAACACAAGCATGGGATGCGGCTTGAGAGTTATTTAGTCTTACTCCCCTATTTACAGAAGAGAGGGGAGAGAGAGAGAGAGAGAGAGAGAGAGAAATATGACTTGCTGAATGTGTCTAGTTACTTAATAATAGAACATGGATTCAAATCCAAGGTTTCCCACTTCTGACTTCAAGGCTTATTAGACTTACTCAAGACTGAAGATTCACTTAGCAAGATTCATTGAGAATTTAGCTCAATAACACTGGTCAGAAGATAAAAATCAAGGGAAAAGAAAGAAAGATAAAAATATTAGTCAAACTCACAATCAGCATCAGCAAATATAATGCAAGGGCTCTTTCCCCCAAGCTCCAGGGTAACTCTTTTCAGATTGCTCTTCCCAGCAGCCTCTTTGATTAGCTTGCCAACCTGAAATGACGAATGGAGAAGGTGATCTGAGTGTTCGTCTTAAGAAGTAATGTTTGAGATTTCCACTTATGTAATAAAAAGAGAATCAGATGTCAGAGAAAAGTCATTAAAATGTCATATTACAGAGTATCTTACTTCCAATGTTAATATATTTTTAGTTATAAAAGCTTTCTTTGCCCAAAGACACATGGCTTTAAGGAAGAAAAGTATGATGTGAAAGCGAAAAAAGCAGTTGAACAAAGGTGTAGAGGATAGTTGTGAATCCCAGAGCACAGGATTAGGATTGAAAGGTTCTTAAGGTATTTTAACATGTTCTTATGTACCACTGTTTGATGGGTCAATGATATCACAATTAACCTTGAAGCTAAGGGATCCATATAGGTACAGTGGAAAGAAAACTGGAAATCAGAGCATCTGATTCAAATTCCAGCTCTGCTACATCTTACAAGTATGAACAGATAGTTTTCAGATGAAGAAATTGAAACCACTTATAATCATATTAAAAAAATCCTCGAAATCACTATTGATTAGAGAAATGCAACAACTCTGAGGTACCAATTCATAACGATCAGATTGGCTCATATGATAGAAAAGAAAAATGATAAATATTGAAGGAGATATGGGAAAGTTGAGATATTAATGTATAGAGGGTTAGAACTTTGGAGAAGTGTACTTGGAGCAAGGATACTTACAACAAGGTGGAACTGATGAGATGATGATTCTTTAGTATACATATACTTAGTACTTAGCCTGGTGATGTAATAGTTCTCTAATTCACACATCCATAGTGTGCTGTAATGATGTAATCATACCAAGGAATTTAAGGGCTGAGAAGGACTAGAAATGAGATATTCCATTTTTGACCATCCTCGTGGCTCTCCTGACTTCATCAGTTCTCCACCTAAAGACCAAGGACCTCCAGAAAGCTAGCCCAGACATTACATTAATGCACTGTTGGTGGAATCATGAATTGGCCCAAACATTCTGGAGAGTAGTTCGGAACTATGCTCAATGGGCAACCATACTGTACATATCCTTTGATCCAACAATGCCTCTACTAGATCTGTGTCTTAAAAGAAATTAAAAAAAGAGTGGGGCAGAACCTATTTGTATAAAAATATTTGTAGTAGCTCTTTTTGAGGTAACATGCCTAATATGGTAATATGTGTTGCATGATTACACATGTATAATCACATTGCTTATTTGTCTCAGAAAGGGGAGAGGTGGGAGAGGAAAGAGAAAATTTTAAACTCAAAATTTGTTTAAAGTGCATATTAAAAACTGTCTTAACATGTTATTAGGAAAACATTATTAAAGAGAGGAGTGTGACAAACTGGTGAGAATTAGATACTATCTAAGGACATTTCCATATTAATATGATAACTTTTTCATCTGTAGCACAGTTTTCACTATTCTATGCAAATCCTTATTGAAATCAAAGCAGATCCCTCACTAGCCCGCAGATTCATTGTAAGCTTTTCTACCATTACCCTTTCCATAATCTTTTCCTCTTATCTAGAATATCTAACTTGTTCCCTCCATTTAAAAAAAATTAGTTATTTATTTTATACATTGCTTTATGAATCATGCTGGGAGAGAAAAATCAGAGCAAAAGGAAAAGACATGGGAGAAAAAAAAAAACAGAAAAAAGAAGTGAACATAGCATGTATTGATTTACATTCAATATCCATAGTTCTTTTTTTCTGAATGAAGATGACATTTTCTATCTTAAACCTACTGAGATTGCTTTGGATCACTAAACTACTGAGAAGAACCAAGTCTTTCATAGTACATCATCACACATTCTTGCTGTTAATGTGTACAATGTTTTGCTGGTTCTGCTTGTTTTGCTCAGCATCAGTTCATGTAACTCTTTCCAAGCCTTTCTAAAATCAGTTTGTTCATTATTTTTTATAGAACAAATAATATTCTATTACCTTCATATATCACAACTTATTCAACCATTCCTCAATTGATGGGCATCTACTCATTTTCCAATTCTTTGTAACCACAAAAAGAGTTGCTACAAACATTTTTGCACATGTGGATCCTTTTTCCTCCTTTATGATTTCCTTGGGATACAGACTTAGTAGTGGCACTGCTGTGTCAAAGGGTATGCACAGTTTTATAGCTTTTTGATGCTCTCCATTTTTAAATCTTACAAATTTTAATAAAAATCCAAATTATAATCTAATTCTCTATGAAATTTTTCCTTATCATCCTGAAAAATGATCTCTTATTCATCTGAATTCCTATAGTACTTGTACTATATATTTGCCATAAAATGAAGTTTTTTGCATATCATAACCTAGTTCTGACACCTGCCTTTCGGTGTCTGACATCTTATTCCCCAACACTTTGTTGGGGTATTCCCCAATTCCCCAATACTCTTTGATCTAATAATACTAGCTTC
This sequence comes from Sarcophilus harrisii, assembly GCF_902635505.1. Classification (NCBI taxonomy): domain Eukaryota; kingdom Metazoa; phylum Chordata; class Mammalia; order Dasyuromorphia; family Dasyuridae; genus Sarcophilus; species Sarcophilus harrisii. Next base: position 246,934,957 of record NC_045426.1, read on the forward strand.
CTCTTGCTTCTTCTTGCATCCCTTCTTCTTCATCTATCTCTTTCCCTCCTCTTCTGGAATATAAATTTTGATTGTTTATAGTCCATATTATTGGGAGTGTTGAGTACTAAATTTTTTTCTTCCCTACTTATTTATTATAAGTATTGTTATTATTTTTTGTTTTGGAAAAAATTAACTTTTTGTTTCATGCAGTTTTCACTTATGATTTTTTGAAATACAGTTCTGTAAAAACAAGCTTTTGATAAAGCCCACTGGGATTCAAATAGAGCTACTTCACTGTGTTTCAAAACCCAAATCAGTGGCTCTCACTCAGAGATCAATAATAGGCTTGGCCCAAGTCTTACTTGCTCATTGTTTGAATTTTGATGGCTCAGGGTGAATGTAAACAGCAATTGTTTCTGTTAATTCCACAAATTAACTGTGGGTCTTTCCTTCCCTGATTTTTTTTTTTTGGGGGGGGGAAGTCAAGTAGGCTATCTTTTGCCTCAATTCTTACATATATTGTGTAACTACTGAATGGGTATTACCTCAGACAACTGAGATCTGGGGAAGACTTTAGTTTAAAAAAGACTAAGTTCTCCTACTGCATCTTGGGTCATCACTAGTCATCCTCACTGGACTTTGATAATTAGAGGAGAAACTGAGGCTTATGATTTTGTATGACTATGCCCTTTAAATCCAATTAACATGCAAGACATCACCCTCCTGATTTCATTATCTTCTAAGTATGAAGGATGAACAGCAACAACAAAACGAGCCCTTTTAATTCCAAAGATTTTTCCTTTTTTATTATTTCCTAATTATCTTGTATATAGCTTGTTTTGTATATATTTGCTTATATATTGTTTTCCCATCATATTGTAAGTTCTGAGAACATGAACTGGTTTTTTTTTTTTGGTGTGATTTTTAAAAAAAAAATTTGTATCCTTGGCACTTAGTATAGTGCCTGGCACATAGAAATGTTTAATAAATGTTTATTGATTGAATAATTCCTCTGTCAATCAAACAATAAGCTTATAGAGAATCAAGATTGTATGCTATAGCTGTTTCCCAAAGGACCTCATATGGTAGGTGCTCAATAATTGTTGATTAAGTGATATCCTTTCCCTTCTCTCAGAAATGAATATTCTTTTCAATGTAAGAGTTGGAAAAGGAACTGTGAAGCTCAAGGAACCAGTTTTTTTTTTTTTTTTTTCAAATCACTACTGCATCTGTTTAATAGGCTGATTGAATATTAAACAACATACTCCAGAGGAGGAGTTTCCCACCATTTTTGAACATGATATGTATGATGGGGCAGGGCATATTTTATACATATTAAGGGGAAACATGTAAGAGCTTCTTATATTCTAGGTACTGAGCTAGGTGGTAGAGGTACAAAAACAAAAATGAAAAAGTTCCTATTCTCAAGAAGCTCAAATTTTATCAGGGGAGATAATGTAAGCAAATATAAACAAGTATATATAAAAGCCAGGTAAATGCTGGCATTAAATACATGGTTTTTTTTTGGGACAAGTTCTTCAGAAATCCATATTCTTAACAACCTTCTTCAATTTTGAAAGTCTTACTCAAAGATACTGTCTTTGTACATTTTCCCCTGTGTTCATTTCCTATCCACTAGGATTCTTTTCTTAGGTATAGGAATGGTGGTTCCTTTATGCTAGTCTCCAAATATTCTAAGTTACTAAGAGTCTTGATATTTTCAAGATACTTATATATTAAAATGACTTGCCAATTTCTTTTTACTTGCCTAGAATTTTGGACTAAATGATTTCTGATATATATTCCAGATTCAGAACTGTATAATTCTATTATTTCCTTCATTCTTTATTTCCCTATTTCTATCCATCCCATTTTCTCCCACAGACTATGAAGTGAAAACTGGAAAGAAATATTTAGGTATCTGTCAAATAAATTCAACAATATATTTAATTTGACAATCACTTAAGATAGATGAGTTTTGTTTAATTGAATAATTAGAAGTCTACATTACATTTTGGAAAATGTACACAGTGCTCTCACTGACACAAAAATGTTTGCTCCTGAAATTGGCCACCTCTGACTCATCAATATTCTAAAAAACAATTAAATAAGAAATAATTGAAAGGTCACTGGAAACATATGAGATTTATGTAAGCAAGCTATAGAATGCCACCAACAATGACTCATGTAGAGATAGCAATAATAAAACTAAGGACATCTGATTAGAAAAGAAGACAGGCAAGAATGAGAGGCAACAGCTGAGCCATTTACTTGGTGCATGAATGTCAAGAGATAACAGAAGAAAAGTTTTTTGTCCTTTGGGTAGATTCTCTAAGGAAAATATAGACAAGAAGTGAAAAGGAGAGCCTCTGATTATATTTTTGGAGACAGCACCATCAGTGCATACATCTCTAAAAGCATATAATCTTTTATCATAAATAAATTACTCTATAATACCTGATTTTTTTTTTTAGTTTTGCTGACAAATTTATGGAATTGTGTTCAATAAGTTTAGGAATCCATGGTTTGGAACCCATCTGAAATACCATCCCGATTTTCCTATTAGATACCTATATTTATTTAAGAAGACCAAGAATCTTCCTTCCACTATCTTTTGTTCCTTTTTTATTCTCAGATTATTATTATTATTATTATTATTGAAATGAAGGTTGTTAAAAAGCCAGCACTCTCCCCAATTCTATAACATTTGGGAGTATCTAAATTAAACCAGAATTCGTGGTACATTGCTGGTACCTAAGATATTAAACTTATTAGATTGAGTAAAAAATTGTAGCACGCAGTAAGAATTTACTATATTGAATTTACTATATTGACTGATTGGATGCTAAAGGTAAGCCCTTGCACCACAGGAACTTGTTTTTCCCTGAACACCCCATATAATATATGGTGAATAGAAAGCTACATTTGAATTCAGGAAGACCTGATTTTATGACCATGGAAGGTCACTCAGTGGAAGGTCACTCAATTTCTTTGAGCTTCTATTTCCATCTGGGTGAAATAGGAGTGCTAATTCCTACACAGCTACCTCACAGAGTTGCTGTGAGGATTAAATAAGAAATTTGCATGGAATTTCATGAATTTTGAAGCAATATGCTAATGGTAGATGTTATAAACTACTTCTGTGACATGGACAAATAGCATAAACTCATGACAGGCTTTGAAACACAAAACTTTCAAAAACAAACGGTACAATTATGTTTTCAATAAACTTAATAGGATCTCTAAATTGCTGTTGTATTTTAAAATTTAAAAATGAAAATACAGTTGTAATATATAGATCAAGTAATGACCCTTGTACTACTGAACTCACAGAAGGCCACAACAGGAAGAGACTTGAGAGTTTACATAATCCAGCCCCCTTATTTTATAGTAGAGAAAACAAACACAGAGAATTTATGACTTACTGAATATTTTGCAGTTAACAATGACAGAAATTGGATTCAAATGCAAGGTTTTTGACATGAAGGCCTGGGCAAACTTTCAGAGGAATTTAGTTAGAAAAGCACTTTGTAATCTCTAAATCTCTATAGATAGACACATGATACCTTGTTAGCCCTATCATATCATCCACCACAGTTTCTATGAAATGATAACTGAAAACCAAGTTCCAGGTTTGGTTTGCAAGTCATCATGGTATCCATCACTATATTATGGCCATATGCATCATCACTCAGTGGAGGACTTTGACTTTGATTCACTTGTAATCAAAGTCTGCTCTTATGCATACACATGTGACTCATCCACAGTAATTGTGGAGCCCACTTGGGCCTCTCCAAATTGGTCTGTTGGTGCATGCTCACAGAATTCAAGCTTATTTTGATACATTTCCATTTATGACAAACACAATAAAGAAGGACAGTTTGGTGGGGATTAGCAAGAGTGCCAGCCCAGTATTAGTCTATCAACAAGCATTTATTAGATGTCTATGATGTGTCTGATTTTGTGTTAGACACCTAAATTTAAATACAAAAGTGAAAGAAATCTAGCCTTCAAGGAGCTTACCTTCTAACCCAGACCTACTGCAGTTCCTTGAAAATAGGAAATACAATGAATGGCCATGGAATTCAATTATAGAGGTTTGTTTCTCTAAACGCTCTTTAAACTCCTTATCTTGCTCATATGGTGTGTTTGAAGAGCATAGTAAGATACAAATGATTAGATAGTGTGACAAATGGAATTTTGCAATGTTAGCTGTTCTGCTTCTACAGATTTCCTTGAGAAAGGATAAATACCCCAGATAGTGTACTAGGATTGTAGTTAAGGAGGGGAAGGGCAATGTTGCTTCTTGGACAAGGAAGGATTGGGAAAGTGGAGACTTGACCAAAGGCACAAAGAACAAAAAGGAAGAGCTGCTCTGGTCACATTTTGCCTAGAATTGGGTATACTATTACTTTATAAGGGAGAAATGCAACCTGGAAAGATCTTGACTAATTAGAATCCTGAAGAGAAATGCAGGGCTATCGAACTAATATATAAAGGCTTGATTTGGCCTCTGTAAAAATGTGTTCCTATTCTATGGAACTGGGCACTAGCTAGAACCTAAATAAATGGCTTCCTCTTTATACTTGCCTAATCTGTGTTTGAATAAGTGGGAAAGTGATTGCTGAGGAGCCACATCCTTAAATCCTGCAATCAGGAAAGCAGTGGGCTGGCTAACTTCCTGATCCTGCCTGAAGTCAAGCAGATTACCCACAAAAAAGGGTGGGTCTTCCGCAGATAGGAATGTATTTTATAAGGAATCTTGACTCTAAAGTAGTTAAGTATAATTCTAACCACTGAGGATGATTTAACATTTAAATTGACTTACCTCTGTGGACCCTGTGAAGGCCACTTTATCTACATCCATGTGAGAAGAAAGGGCTGCTCCTGCTGTGGGCCCATAACCTGGCACAATATTCACTACTCCTGGTGGAAATCCCGCCTAAAGAAATGATAGAACCACACATTGATTCGAGAGAAGGAGGATTGAAAACTACTATAAAAAGAAAAGCACCTTGAATAAATGATAAAAACATTAATGAAGCAGTTGTGTGCTAATTCCTACACGGCCACCTCACAAGGTTGCTGTGAAGATCAAATGAGAAAACTTGCATTAATTTCATGAATTCCCAATGCTGTTGTATGCCAAATACTGCATTAAATGCTGGAAATAATATAAAAGCAATAAATCCTTACCTGTCCAGGAATTTTTATTCTAATAGGGGAGACAACTCATAGAGGGGAGTCACTAGTGGCCAATGAAGGGAGTTATAATCAGGTCAGTCACATAAACAGGAAATAGGAGCAATACAACAGTGCACTGATAAACCATTTGATGAAGTGATCATAGGTCTCATAGACAGCCATGGAAGGGAGGGAGAGGTTAGGAGAATGGTAGCAAAAGTATTTTTGCACGGTCGGAAAACTAAGGCATATATGGTCCTAGGCAATGAAGTACAAAATGACTTTGTTCTTTTTGGCTATAATCCTTGTTAGTCAGAGATAAAGTCTATACCAAGGACTTATTTTGAAGGACAGGAAGGGTAGGGGTAGGAATGGGTACTAAGAATACAAAGAAAAGCAAAAATACACATTTTGCCTTCAATGAAATCACATTCTAATGGGAGAGAACACAAATATTTAGTTAAAAATTCCTTCATTTGGCTATATATGGCCATTCTTAGGGAGGATCGTATACTGTTTTTTTTTTTTTTCTTTTTTTCCCCCTTTACATAGTAGATGGTTAAGAGTACATTGTGACTGAACAAACTCACCTCTTTGATTAGTGATGCTACATAAAGAGCAGAGAGTGGGGTTTGTTCTGCTGGTTTGACAACCACAGTGTTTCCACAGCAAAGGGCTGGTCCAATTTTCCAAATGAACATAACCAAAGGGAAATTCCACTAGAAAACAAGGAATAAGAACCAATTTTCTTGTTAATATTGAATCACCTTTTTTTGTTAATGGTATATACTGATAATGCCTTTTCAAAGGCTATACCACTGCAATTGGAACTTTCCTTTGTAGCTAAAAACCATGCTCTTGGAATGGGTCTGGGGATAGGCTATATATCACTTGAAAACTAGCATAGAAATTTTTCAGAGAAAGGCTCATTAGAAGAGTAGTCACCAACTGAGGATTTTTCCCCTATCAAAGGAACTCATGTAGCTCTGTAGCAAGGTTATGATTCAGATCAGAAAATGGATCCATACTTAAGAAATCACTGATCTATGATTCGATTTTCCATACATTTTAAATTTCTCAAATCTGAAACAGTAACAATTACAGTATTACAAACGTATTTTTGCATGATCTTATTGACTTAACAGTATTAAAGGTAACCCTCAAATTAAAAAGTGATTTTTAAACAAAATCATGTGTGTGTAGGATGGTATGGAAAAGAGATATGGTTAATTTTCATTTCTGTCCTTTGAACTGATTTTGCAGCCTGTAAAAATAGCATGTTCAGAGTGTAAGAAGTAAGTACTCAATGGGAAATATATGGTTTCACATTAAGTGTAAGCTGTAAAAGATCTTTTTATTCAATAGAATTAGTCTTTATTTACAAAATTATCATATTTCCTCACTAATATTTATTAGGAATAAGTGGATCACTAAAAACATTTATCTCACTGTTGTGGTTTGTGCTTGCTGCATATGATTTTTTAATAAGCATTTAAAAAGTATTTATGAACATTATTTTTTGGCTTTTCTATAACAAGTGGCATGGAAAATTAATTTCCAGATCTAATAAATGTAACTAGTTATTTAGATATTATGTTTATCATCAAAAGCTACTGGGTGTAATGGATATGAGGCTTGGAAGTCTTGCTTCTGTCATCTGTTAATTGTATGTACCTGGGCAAATCACTTAACCTGCACTGCTGCAGGAAACTCTAAAAGAGTTGCTGATGAGATATTTCTCCTTCTGCTTAAGCAGAGGAAGTCCTCTCTCGAGAATGACAATTCAACTTTAAGTTTTTGGTCCAAAAAGAAAATTTATTTGATTAGAATATTGGAAAATGCCGACAATAAATCACTTTTACAGTTGGTATTCAAGGAAATTGCAGCAAGGATGACTTGCATTAAACAAACAAACCAAGAGAGATGTATTTCCATTTGTTTATAAATAAAATTGGAGTATCATCATTTTAAATCTGGAGAGATATACACTGTGCTTTTGGATTGTATGCCAAAATGCTACTGGCAGTACTTTAAAAAATGTTGATACTTCAAAGGATTTTTTATCTCATTGGTGTAGATATTTCCATACACATCCAATCATGTCATGTGATTTTTATATGTGCTATGCTTTGGAAAATTCCTTTTACAATTTTCACAGCCTGGAGATGGTGCTTCTCAGCAATTAAGTTGCTGGTTCAAAAAAGATATTGAGTAATGGGGTGTGTTTTAATTACATTAAAATGATGCCTTAAGAAACAAATTACTTAAGTTTCTCTTTATTCTGTGCTAGACAAAATAAAACTTATGTAAACTCTACTGTAGTACAAAGGGCCATAATAAACAGCAATAAAAAAGAAATGCCATCTTTAAATTGGGTAAAATACTTCATGATTTTAATGAAAGGATATTTGATTCATTGTCATTGCTGCATTAGAAAATAATCTTGTGTCTTGAAAGGGCAAGAATTCCTACTTTATAAATAGGAAGTGGTTTATCCACTGAGGGTATAAAGCCTCAATATGATTTATTGCACCAAACTTCTACAACTTTTGCATTTAGTACATTTCTAAACAAAATTTTGTGGAGCAAAAAAAGCACATGGTTGATTCTTTAATCAGAGTATTTCAAAAGTCTTACATATGGAGGCAACTTACAGGAATGATTTGGCCACAAACACCAACAGGTTCATGTCTTGTGTAAGAGAAATACTTTCCATCTAAATCAAACAAACAAAAAAAGCACAGTAAATGCAAAGATACATTTGAAATAATTATGATAAATAAAACAAGCTATTAAATATGCACAAAATGGAGATTCATGACATAGTGTAATATCACGTATCTTGATGTCTAGGTATTGTATGTGCTCTACAAGTTGGTATAATTCTGCCCCTTGTCTATTACAAACCATATTTGAAAATATTTCCAGAAAACAAATGGTGAAATGACTAATGAACAAAGTGGGGTGGGGAAATATATGGTAAATGCCAAAAAAATACAGTTCTATGAGTTCTAGTATGCCAAGATTTAATAGCAAGTAGCAACTAGCATTTCTATAAAATTCAGGCTTCATTCTCTTTACTGGAGGTACAACTTCCCTCAGCAATTCACCCTAACTAATTTTTTTTTAAACAAAAACAAAGAACCCAAGAAACCACAAACATTTTTTTTCTAATACTGCCTTTCTTTTTCTTCCCCACTTCCCATTAAAGACAGTTGGTTTATATATAATTTTAACTTCATTCTTACACTTAAAAGATTTCATTTTCTCTTTCCTGCTAGATTTTCTTTAAATTTCTGTAGATTCTAGGTCCTACAGAAATATGGTGGTTGTAGAAATGCAATTAAATACTTTACACATTTATTGTTTATTTATCTTTTAGTTATGTCTCATTCTTTGTGACCCCCATTGACCATAGCATAGGCTTCTTCTATCCTCCATTGTTTGGTCTGTCCCAAGTTCATCTTGTTGCTATCATGATACTATTTATCTGTCCCATCCTCTACTGTCTTTTCTTTCCCAAAATCAGGGTCTTTTTTTTTTTTTTAATGAGTCCTGTCTTCTCATTATATGACTTCATTTTCAATATTTATCCTTTTGGTGAAGAGTCTGTATTAATTTCTTTAAGTACTTTACACATAGTAGGTACTTAATAAATTCTTGCTGTATGTATTTCATTAAAATTCTTTTGAATATTGGAAAATGCCGACAATAAATCACTTTTACAGTTGGTATTCAAGGAAATTGCAGCAACGATGACTTGCATTAAACAAACCAAGAGAGATGTATTTCCATTTGTTTATAAATAAATTTGGAGTATCACCATTTTAAATCTGGAGAGATATACACTGTGCTTTTGGATTGCATGCCAAAATGCTATTGGCAGTACTTTAAAAAATAGTTTCCTTCTCTTACTTAATCTAGAATTCCTTTCTCCTTTCTCCCTTTCCCTTTCCCGTTCCTTCCTCCCTTCTTTCCTCTCTTCTTCCCTCCCTCCCTTCTCCCCTCTCTTCCTTCCTTCTCTTTCTTCCTCCCTCCCTCTCCTTTCCTCCCTCCCTTCCTTCTTTCCTCTCTCTCTCTCTCTCTCTGTCTCTCTCTCTCTCTTTCTTTTCTTTCCTTCTCTTTCTTACTGTTTTTTAGGTAGTTGTCATGCCATTAAAGCATGTTCTTGAAAGAACTTAAGAATCATTTAAAATCTTCAATTACTGGGTCCATTAAAATTGGGAAGTGAGATTGATCCTCAAAGAGTAGAAATATATCATGGTCAAGTGACAATTTTCTTCATATTTTTATAGAACCAGCTAGGTTTTAAATGAACAATTGGCTTATCTCTAAACTTTTCTATTCAAACTCTGTTCCTCTTAAAACCAATCAATACAATTTATACCAGCATGTCATTTTGAGTTCTTCTGTTCTGGAGTTAAATTTGAACTAAATTCCAATGGCAGTTCTAGTTCTTTAAATTTCTAATTGTTTATCTTTCTATGAAGTTTTGTGTGTGTGTGTGTGTGTGTGTGTGTGTGTGTGTGTGTGATTATTTCCTTAACTTGCTCACAGACACATTTTCATCTTTCTTTGTGTTAACCAGCTTCTCTGGGAACTTAAATCATTAGTACCAAGCAAGACTAGAGGTAGATGATTGTGCTGGTATGTTAATGGAGCATGGAAAGAATCCTAGGTAATTATCTGATACCTGAGCATAACTTATCATTGCATATAAAAAGAAAAAAAAGAGGCAAAATATTAAACATCAGTTTGAAAAGTTTGACCCTTGAGGGAAGAGAGTATAAATTTTACTCTATTCAATAATTAGATCAAGTGAAGGATATTTAATAGTTATTAAAGTATTTCTTAACCTGTTGACATAATTTTACTGAATCTGTAATTAAAGAGTTATTGATAAATATTAATAGCACCTGCCAAGATAAAATTTTTATTATCAAAAAAAGTAATTCTAGTATGAAGTACTTGGCTGTAGCTAGATGTGTCGAATTTCTATTTTTTAAAGAACTCAAATTTACTTACCTATTGGGATTGTACGACCCTGAATCTTATCTGCCCAGCTTGCAAAGTAACGTAAAATCTTCACACAGCCACCTAAATCCATCTGGTATGCATTGGAAAAAACTTTTCCACCATTCACAGATTCTATTGTCTAGAGGAAAAAAGATTAATTTCAAATTGAGCTCAATATGTCTTGAATTGAAAAGAAAATATTACACTATTATTTATTTAGGTACTAATCCTACTCTTATTTTAAGGATAGTATTGTATAGCAGATGAGTCCTAGGCTTGAAATTAGGAAGAGCCGGCTTCGTATTTTGCCTCTGATACCTAATGTCCTGGTTAAGCAAATCCTTCTGTTTATACTTGTGACAACTCTCTAGATTTATCTCCTGGGTACTTTGAGATATTTAGGGTGGAGAGAGTTAAGTATACCAGAGCCCCTCATGCTTATGAAATTACAGATCCCTGCTGTATTTATCCTAGCAAACATACCTTTCAGGTTTTAAGCTATAGTCTGAAAAATGGACTGACCTAACTGAATCATCTGGCTTTCTATCTGATTGCCTTTAGGTAGACCAAGAGTTTTTAGTTCTTTTTGTGCGCGTCATTGATCACCTTGATAGTCCGGTAAAACCTTCTCAGAACGTTTATTATATATGTACAATAAAATTCATAAAACTTCAAAGGAAACTCATTATGCTAAAATATAACCTTAAAACTATTTTTCTAAAAAAAACAAGAGTTCAAGGATACCAGCTTAAAAATCTCTAATATAGATTATCATTGATTGATTATTCACTAGCTGAAAATGGAATGCATGGAAAGAAGTATTATTAGACAAAACTGAGAGAGCTTAATGGCACCAGATGGGGAGTTCTGAGTACCAGGTTTAGGATAATTAAAGAGCAATACGAAGCGCTGAGGAATTTTGGACAGAAAAGTGACATGGTCCAGTGTATCAATAAAGAAGATTTAAATGTTTCATTTCTTCCCTCTCTCTTCTCTTCCCCAACATCAAAGAATGAAATTTTATGGAGGAAGGGATATATTGTCTTAAAAACAGTATTATATGACTTCTTTAATACCAATTTGAATATAATTTGAAATATATATAATTGAATTTTATATTCTTTGAATGTAAGATACTTGGTAGATGGTCACCTAATGAATACTTTGCTAGCTCTTCTGCAGGTCCATAAATAAATGGTGATGTCTTTGATCCTAATTAGCCCTTGATTTATAAATGTTCCTTGTTGGAAGCTGTATATACTGCTAAAATTGGTCATTTATATAATCTCTAAATTTTATGGACTAATTTCACATCATTTCAATGGATCTTTTTTATCATGTGGACTTTACAACATTGACTGGTAGGTAAGAATGGTAAAATTATTCTGCTATTTCTTACTATGTATATAAGGGAATTTGGTCTTTTTTTCCCCCTGTGATGCCAGAAAAGTGTCTTGTATATACTAGGAGCTTTTAAGCATGATTACTGGATTGAATTAATTCAAGTCTCATTTTGCCCTGAACAGAAGAACTAATGGACAAGCTCTTGCACATCTATGGTTTCTTCATCTATTAAATGAAGACTCCAGGGAGTCTTCTAAGAGAACTTTTTGTGCTATGTTTCTAGGAATTACATGGATTTGTTTTTTTGGTTTATGCTACCTGCCAAACCATTATGTATTGAAATATTAAGTACAAGGTGGCCCAGAATTCTTAGTGCAGTTTTCAACTTTTTTTGCTTTTCTTCAACTTTTTGGTTTTTGCTTCAACTTTTTAAGCTTTTAAAGCTTAATAAAAGTGCACTAAGATTTTTGGGATACTTTGCATAACTCCATAGATAGAATGTGTACTTATAATTAAATATTAAAATTTAAAAATCACATTATGACTTCAAATGGAATATATTATGGATATTTGGTATTTATTTTATATGCATATGTGTATATACATATATATTTATATATACACATGTTCATGTTTATTGAATTTTTCCTTAACTAGTACTATGGAGAACTATTCATTAGACTTGACTATTTATATAATGCTAGCATGTCAGGAATGGAGTCAGAAAGACCTGGCTTCAAATCCAGCGTTAGACACTAGCTACACAATCCTGAGAAAATTACTTAAAATTTTATTTGCCTTAGTTTTCCCATCTGTAAAATGAGTTAGAGAAGAAATGACAAACCACTCACTCCTATATCTTTGCCAAGAAAACCCCAAGTGTCGTCACAAAAGGTCAGACATAACCGAAAGGAACAAACAACAATTAAACACAGGTGGTAGCATCTGACCCCTTACTAGTTGGATATGGAAAGTAATATAGGATTTGGAATTAAGAGGTTTGGGCCAAATCCTGCTACTTATTAGCTGAGGGATCTTAGAAAAGTGACTTTACCAAAACAAACAAACAAATAAATACAAAAAAAGTGACTTTGCTTATTTGAATCTCAGTCTCTTCATCTGTAAGTTGAATGTGTTTGACTATATAGATTTCTAACATTTTTTTCCGGCATAAAAATGTGTTGATGCTATAAAACTTGAACAAGTCACACTTGGAACCTGAGTTCTTCATCTGTAAAATAGAGATTATTATTTATCTTTATAGACTTTCCAGGTTTATTGAAAGGAAAGTAAATAACTGGTTTAAGATACTAAGAGCTGAAATGACTAGATTTGGATATGGATAATTTACAATATAGAAGTCATATGTTTTTGGCTAGGATTGGAGTACACATAAAAAAAGTTGGTAGGAATGGATTTGCCTAAGGACTTCTAAGTCTAAATAAAGGGTATTTTGGGCTGAAAATAATAAGGGAGAGAAAGAAAAGAGAAAAAAAACAAAATTAAAAAAACCAACCCTTTGCACAGTGTAGTTCCATATAGAGTAGCTACAACTTAGAAAGAAGTAGATGTCCAAAAATTCAAAGGAACAACAAAGTGGCAATAACAAAAGTCCACCACCTCAGATAGTTCTATGTACTAGTGCACAAAAATAGCTAATAGTCAAAGGGAATGGGAGACTTGAATATAAATCTGGAAGGGAACATTTTATTCCAAAGAAATTAGATGGGTAAAAAGGGGGCAAGGAGCACTGTGGATTAAGAAGATAAGCTCATATGAGGAAATCCTGGAATAATAGTAATGATAATGATAATAATAATAATAACAATAATAGAAGCTTTTATTACTTACAATGTTCAGACATTATGCTAAGTTCTTTACAAATATTACAAATTTACAAATACAAATATTACAAATAAATACAACTCTGAGAGATAGGTGTTATTATGATCCCCTTTTTACAGTTAAGGAAACTGAAATAAACAGCTAAATTGTAGCAAAGTGCTGTTTTTGAGAAGTAGTGGTGGACTCTGGATAGAAAACTAGTCTGAAAGAAATGGATCTGAGGCCTAACATTGGGTATAACTCTTAACTAAGTCATAGCCACTCAGTTTTCTAGGAAAATCACTAATACTTTAAATTGTAGGGAAAAGGCTGCCTGGCATTAATAGCATTTCCTTATCCATACATCTTGATATCAATTAAATCATAAACTTTGTCCTTTTCCTTATCCTATTAATTTATTATTATTATTACATGCAAAAAGATTCCTTCAATAAGATTCTTTTCGACTCTTAGGAGAGAGAAGTAAAACAGCTTGTAAAGGAATTCCTTAAAATTTTGAAGAAATTTTTTTTGAGTTACATGGATCATCATTGCAAACAAACCCAATTCATAATATAGAATAAAACTGAGGCCTCTACCAAACCCTTGCTTCATTTGCTGCAAACTTACCGCCAAGAGCAAACGATCTCTTTCAATTAGATCAGCCAGTTTGTTCAGGAGCCTTCCTCTCTCTGAAGCATCCATTGTCCGCCATGGGGATCCAATCTGAAAAGCCTCCCTTGCTGCTTTCACTGCCTTATCCACATCCTCCTAAAATACCAAAGAAAGATAAATTCAGAAGAAGGATCTTCAAGCAATGTTTCTCAATCTAATTTCACAATGGATTGCTTTGGGAATCTAAATATACTGATAGAACTCAAGAATTGGCTTAAAATTATGAAAACATTCCTGCAAAAAAGGGAAAAGTTGCAGAAATTACATTTAAAAAGAGAAAGCATTATGGCTATTTTCATTTTTTCCAAATGTTTATCCAATTAAGGTGTTTTGTATATACTTCTTTTAAACATAACTATATTATTTTCACATAGAATAATTGAACATGTGGTAAGTCAAATATGTGGCAAAGATGCAGTGTACTTTAAAGAGCACCTAGGTCAACCCCTTCATTTTACACAGGAGGATACTGAACACCCCCAAAGAATTGGACTGATTTGCCCAAGCTCACACAAGGAACACAATGTGTGAACCCAAGTCTTCTGAGTGAATACTCCTATTTCTCTGTTCTCTATAGAAATTCATTCATTCATTAGGATCTCACTCAAATTCCACACTTCCATGGAATTTTCCTTAACTCTATAAAGGAGTTTTTTTTTTTTTTTTTTTTTTTTTTTTTTAAAGGAGAGGAAATGTGACAGACTAGAAAGAGTATTGGTCTTGCATTTAGGAAACCCAAACTAAAACTCCAGTTTTAGTGTTCTTGGTGAGTCATTTAAAACCCATGAAACTTAATTTCCTCAATCTGTAAAGTGAATATAATGTCATATATTTCTTTATATATTGTGACAGTCACTTTTAAAACTCTAAGATTCCTTATAAATAAGGGTTATTATTTTGCTGATTTTTTCTTTATCATTTTGTTATTTGTTTTTATATCATTTAGATTTCTCATATCCCCTTTTCCTTTCACAGAGTAATTTTTCTTATAACAAACAATTGAGGGAAAAGGAAAAAGAAGAACTAAAGTTTAGCAAACTTTGAATTGAAAAATGTATTAAAAATTAACATCATATATAGTTTTGCACTTTTTCTGCAAATCTTTGCAAAGGATCAGAGGAAGATCTGGTGGGGAGGGATACCTTCTCATATTTCTTTGAGGTTCAAATTTGTTCTTTGTAACTTCAAAACATTTATTTTACCAATATTATGTGATGGTGGTTCTTTTCTATTTTCATCACTGTTGTAATTGCCTATGTTATTTTTCTGGCTCTGCCTATTTAATTTCATATTAGTTCACTTTTTTCTTGCATCAAATTTATTCATCAAATTCATTGTTTTATAATAGTAATATTCTATTATGTCTACATACCACAATTGTTTAGTTATTTTGGAGCAATGGGCCACTCTTTTGTTTCTACTTCTTTGCTACTATAGAAGTACTTCACTATTTTATACTCCATTGGCCTTTTTTTCTTTTTTTGTCAGTTGTTGAGATATCCCAGCAGAGAAGTGTTAAAAATATCAAAGGATATAGACATTTTAATCACTTCTCTAATTGTTAGTGATTTGGAGTATTTATTTAAATAGTTTTAATAAGAGTTTGTAAATATTATTTTAACGTCTTTAATAAGAGTTTACATTTCTTTTGAGTACTATTTATTCACATCTTTTGATTTATCTATTTGGGACTCTCTTTTAGTCACATATTTGTTGGCTGCTACAGATTAAATATAGATTATATACCAATCATTTAATTAGAAATATTTAATATAAAAATTTCCTAGCAGAATATTTCTTTTATTCTAGATACATTAATACTGTACAAAATCATTGTATTTCATGTAACCAAAATTCTCTTTGTCTTTTTTTGCGTGCTAAGAATGAACCTCCTAAGTATAGCTGTGAAAGGTGTATGATCCTCCTTTTTCATGTTTCATAGTAGAATCTCATTTTTGTTGCTGCTGCTAAAGTGATAATTCTCCGAACTTTTGTACTATTTAAGTCTATATGACTTAGTATCCAATTAGGTGCAGTTTCTTTACATTAAGCAACTGTTCCATATTCTACTGACTAACATTTTAGA
The DNA here is from genome assembly GCF_902635505.1 of Sarcophilus harrisii. Taxonomy (NCBI): domain Eukaryota; kingdom Metazoa; phylum Chordata; class Mammalia; order Dasyuromorphia; family Dasyuridae; genus Sarcophilus; species Sarcophilus harrisii. The sequence goes on from NC_045426.1 coordinate 246,951,068, forward strand.
GGATAATTGACATTTACCATAAGACATAATTTGGCATCCACAGAGACATTAAAAACAGAAATTTAAGGTGGGCTTATGGGCAAGCAATACATAAAATAGACAGATCTTAATCACTATGGTCTATTATGTTGAGATTTGGATTTATTTCATACATTCTGTTCCCTTGCTAAGTTAAATAAAAGGAGTTGGACCTTGCTGCTTTGAAATAAAGCAAATCACCAGGAACAGGAAGGTTGTCTGCATGCTTTCAGAAGAACACAACTTACACATTATATACTAACTGCCCTGTATTTAAACAAATCTGTGTGGTGCAATTTTCATATGGGTGCTTCTGTTCATTGTTCAGCACATGGTTTTATCCATATATGGGTAACTATAGATATTGTGGCCTCCCAAAGGGAGGCTACATGGCCAAATGGGTACTAAATTGACCAGAAATCAGGCAATTTGGATTTTTTTCTCTCGTCTATATCAGGTCTTTAATCACTTGTGTTTAAAAAGACTTTGGAGAAGCTGAATGTATCTACCTCACTAGATAAGGGTGGCAAAGCATATTGCTTGACCTCTAATGTTAAAATGAAAAAACAAAAACAAAATACACAAAAATCCTGAAGCTTTATTTAGGTAATGTGAATTTAGGAACACGTCTCCCACAAACCCAGGCGATTTCTTCAGTCGTGCAGTAATTTAGCATAACTGTTATCATATACTTGACTCAGATCTCTGATCTTATGTAAAACAGAAATTTCTTCACCCCTGTCTTTGCATTTCTCCAACGATGACCCTTTTACTATATTCTCTGACTACTTGATCCCATAGTGATATTTTTTTTCTCTTTTATCCTGTGAGACTTAGGTGTAGCAGTTCTGATGTTTAATTCCTAATTGTTCACTAACCATGCATTTATGCTCATCTCCCCAAATTATACATTTGTTTTGAAGAAGAATGTCACACATTGTTTATACCTTTCATCACCTTCTCCACTTAAATGGAGTTTTAAGTTTTGAAAAACATTTTACATATGGATCCTTACAACAATCCTGTGAGATAGGCACTATAATTGATCTTATTTTAAATATGGGGACATTGAATCATAAAGATGTAAAATATCTTGCTCAGGGTGATAGTGTTCTAAACAAGATTAGAATTCAGATTCTCTCTGATTATAAATTTGAATGTCTCAGGGAATGTGGCTGACTTGCTCTGAAGGCTGTGTCAAGATCACAAAGATCAGGCAGGTCCTATCTACTAGTCTTCCATTGTAAATCAATGATTTAAAAAAAAAATTCCAGCATAAAAATGGACATAATTGTCTCTAATTTGCTTTTGCTGTGATTTGATTGGTGTAGAGAATTTGCAGTGAAGAATTTCCCCCTGATTTTTGCAGATCCCCACATGGTCTACATTTTATAGCCTCAGAAATTAAGCCCATTTATCCAGGTAATAAAGACAGTATGTGGTAAATTTGAATTTGAATTTCATGATTTTGAGGGCAGTGCTCTATTCTAGAACCACACTGCTTCTCCCGTATGTGGGTGACTCTGTGTGTATATGTGTATGCAAATATGCTAATGTGCCCAGAATGTCATATTCATATTTGGAGAAGCTTATTGCCAGAAAGCTGCTACCAGGTAATCTATGTTTTTTTTTTTTGTTTTGTTTTTTTTCATGAAAACACTATCATGCTTCAGCTGCCTTCTCCCTCATGGCAGCCCCTTTCTCTGACTGATGAGTTCATTCCCAAAGTTCCACTTTGGAGAAGGACTCAGAACATTGATCCTTTATTCTATGGATTTTACCTTCACACCACAACATGGATACCTTCTCCCATCATCCTTTTATTTGTCACCTCCAATCATTACAAATTCCTGTTAAATTGTTTTTATATGCAATTAGGAAAAATTAAAATGAAATAAATACTTTAAAAAAGAATGTAAGTTCCTTTACAACTTGTCTTTATTTTTGCTTGTTTTTGTAACCCCAGTATGGTCCTTGAAACATAGTAATCACTTAATAAATGTTTATTGACATGCAGTTGTTATGGGGCAACAGTTCATACTGGTGGAATCTCAGCTCTTCTATAATATTATGCTGATGTTAATTGTATGTCAGTTTTAGAAAGTAGAATATATTAAATTAGATGTCTGTACATACAAATATATATATGTATAATATATGTACACATAATATATATATGTGTGTGACCAAATATTACTTCAATTTGTCATTAAAGAAAATAAGAGTACAGTCACTTATGTATCATACACAATATATATATATATATATATATATATATATATATATATACAATATGTATGTAGGTATATAAATTTATATAATATGACCAAAGGACAAATACAATTTTGTCCAATTTAGCACTCCATTCTTTCGAAGCTTTAATAGTCAGATTAAGCCTGACTTCCTCTCAACATAATTTATTCTAGACCCAGGATCCTTTTTTTTTAAGTTCTCTGAAAGTTAAACGTTGTAGTTCTATTCATCTAGACTGAATTTCCCCAACCTGGCTACCTCTACAGGAAGTCTGTGTCCCTTGAGTTCCTGCCAGTCTCATTCTCCCCAGATAGAAGCTTGACCACCACTTCTTGACTTATTGTGAAGTATAATAATTGTACTTCTAATATTATTAGCTGACTTTAAATATTATTAGCTCAGATTTATGTAGCACTTTACAGTTTCAAAATTCCAATTGACTTCTAAAGAGATGTATAGTACAGTAGGAAAGTACAGGGGCTTAGTGACATGACTGCTTTTGAGCCCTGGGTTTCTCCTCAATCACCCTTGGCAGGAGGCTGAAGAAATAGGATGCTCCTCACACAGAGAAAAGAAGATTGGATTCCTAAATAGAGAAACAATTTGCTTAAAGTCATAAAGCTAATTAGCAGGGCCTTGAATTCAGATTTTTTGATTACTAGTCCAATGTCTTTTCATTATATCATATGCAAACTATTTTAATTTTCTTTCCTTTTTTTTGCCATTTTGAATTTGATAATGATTCATCATTGCAACAGGTTTCTTTTGTACCTGTTATAAATATTTATTTTTTAATGGGCACTTCATTCATTCATTCAATGTATTAGGTAAATGTAGTCATGTTTTGTTATTACAGTCCTCAATTAGTTGTTAATATAATGTTAAAGAATCACTAAAATGAATAGTTTATATTTATATCTGTTCTATGATTATCAGTAATTTTTGCTTGGTTTTTCTTCCTCCCATTACTAACTAAAATAACAATATTTTGAATGATAGCATGTAGGCTTGTTGTTAGTTCTATTCTACACACAAATTAAAGTTCCTAAAACCTCTTGGTATCTTGGTATCTAAAGAATCAGTTCCAGAATATTAGATTTATAACAATGATTGTGTAATCTGTCAAATTTGTCAAGTTTGTCAAATTTGAATATTTTACTAAAGCAATGTAGTTAGCAGCATTTATTTTTTACAGATTTCGCTAAACAACTGTTGGACAGAAGGCAAAACTCTATGATAAACAGGAATCATTAACTTTTTTCTCATTATTAAGATTGTTCCTGAAGGGTGAAAGTTACAAGAAGAGGGCTGAATATTAAGTGAACAGTTACACTCCCTGAGGAATTTAATTATAAGGCAATTCAGACCACTTGGTTTGGTGTCTAATTTAAAATTTTAAGTTCAATAGTTAAGTATATAGAATGATAAAGTAGGACTTTTGGTACCTGGCTCAAATTCAACTGGGACATGCATGTGTGTGTGTGAGAGGAGGGAGGGGGGAGAGAGAGAGAGAGAGAGAGAGAGAGAGAGAGAGAGAGAGAGTGAGTGTGAGTGTGTGTTAATGTTAGTTATCACCTGGAGTTTAAAAAGACTGCCTGTATTAGTGTACATCCTATCACTGTCAATCTGGGCAATTCCCCTTGAAAAGGGTGACATGGGTTTCCGGGCCTATATAGGTATCCCTGTGCCAAGGTCCATGATACCTTTGCCACCAACCCCAAGTAGAGGACAGAGATCTCAGAAGATGGCAGAGACTGTGATAAAATGAAGTCAGACCCTTAAGATGAATCTTGGAGCTGACTGAATGAATAGGTCAACTCCGGAGTCAAATCTTACAGCAAAGGAATGATGAGGAGCCACCACACCTTATACTTAAGTATTAACAACTGGAGACAAAGCCGTAGTTGCCTCTTCCTAATTATAGATATAGTTAGTGTTCTTTATCATCTTGAACTGGCTTTTACATGGGAAGACTTGTTATTCATAGCAATTAAGTCCCATAGCAAATTAATTTTGAAATGTCTTAGAACTGGCCTCCAGGTTTCCTGTTTTACAACTTGGACAAAGCAATACAAATTCCATTTGTGATAGTTCAACATGAATTCTTTTTGTCCATAAAAACTCAGACATGGAATTCATTAAATTTAAAAAAAATTTTGAAGTAGGCTCTTTGAGGATAGAGATTATTTTATTCTTTATGTTTAAGTCCTTTGTGCATGTATGTGCTTAAGAATTGCCTATTGACGAGCAGAACCAGAAGATCATTGTACACGGCAACAAGATTATATAATGATCAATCCTGATGGATGTGGATCTTTCCAACAATGAGATGATTCAAACCAGTTCCAATTATTCAATGATGGAGAGAATCATCTACACCTAGAGAGAGAGGACTGTGGGAACTGAGTGTGGACCATAGCATAGCATTTTCACTCTTTTTGTTATTGTTTGCTTACATTTTATTTTGCTCCTTTTTTTTTTACTGGTTTGATTTGATTTTTCTTGGCACAATAATTGCATAAATATGTATACATATATTGGATTTAACAAATATTTCTATCATGTTTGACATATATTGGACTACTTGCTATCTGGGGAGGAAGTGGGGGAAAGGAGGGAAATTGTAATACAGGGTTTTGGAAGGGCTAATATTTTGAAAAATAGAAAGCTTTAATAAAAAAATAAAAAAAGAATTGCCTATTGATTAATCCAACAATACCACTGCTAGGTATATAATCCAAAGATATCAAAAAAGAGGAAAGGATCAATTTGGATACAAATATTTTAGCAGTTCTTTTTGTGGGTGAGGCTGAAAATTGGAAATTGAAGGGATGTTCATCAATTGAGGAATGGCTATACAAGCTATAAACAAGTATATAATGTGGTATATGATTGCAATGAAACATCATTGTGCTGTAAGAAATGATAAGCAGGATGATTTCAGAAAAAAACTGGAAAGACTTATATGAAGTGAAGCACATTGAAATGAACAGAACCAGGGAATTGTCATACACAGTAGTTACAATATTGTCTGATGTAGAATTGTGAATGATTTAGCTATTCTCAGTAATACAATTCTCCAAGATAATCTCAAAGGACTAATGATAAAGAATACCATTAATCTCCAGAGAAAGAATTGATATATTGTTTTAATAGAGAATGAACCATGCTATTTTTCTCTTTATTTTTTTTCATGTTTTGTCTTTTGAGTTTTCTTGTACAATATGACTAAGATGGAAATGTTTTATATAACTGTATGTGTATGACTTGTATCTGATTGCTTACTCTCTCAAGAGAGGTGGAGAGCAGGAAGGGAGGAAGGGATAAAATTTGGAACTCAAAACTTTTAATAAAAATGTTAAAAAAAATTGAAAAAATTTTCCCATTGAGTAATGTTGTGCCAAAGAGTTTACCTCATACCAACTTAAAATTCCCTCTAGACCTTCCTCTTCTTCATTTTCAGAGGACCTATTATTTTATTGGTATAGGAAGTTTCGAAAGAGAATATTCCCTCTACAAATCCTGATCCTCTCTGGGAAGTAAGGAAACTGTTGTTTACTCTCTTTTTCTTTACTACTTAGAAATATACTCCCTATCAAAAAACTTCATTTAATCCATCTATTCCAATAACAACAATAGTTCTCCTATTGATTCTGTCTTTCCTTAACTTGTAATATATAGTTCTTTGCATGTTATCTCTCTCCTCAGATAGCTCTTTGGGAACAGGATGGGGATTTTTTTTTCTGTCTTTTTTTTTCTTTCCTATCTCCAGTGCTTAACACACTAATTGATACACAATGAATATTTACTAAAAGTCTGTTGACTGATAAAATGAAGATATTTGCTTGTTCTATAACTTAAAGTCTTTCTTAGAGATTTGCCTGACATCTTTGAGAAATTAAATGACTTGCCCAAGATCACACAATCACTATGTAGCAGAAGTGGGATTAGCTTTTTATCACTCTACCATGCAACTTTCCATGAATAACTCTTAATTAGTCAACTGAGTAAGTTAATTTGCAACAAAGTATTTCCTGAAAAATTTATGTTTAGGTAATGGGAGCATTATTTATAAATATAGTGTTATAAAATATTAAGACTTTAAAATCTCTGATAATTCTCTTTAAATAAAAACACTTGTTCAGTCATTATAAAGTCATTATTGAAACTTTCACATTGGTTTTGTCCCCTTAGCCTTTTAGGTTCCCATATATCTTTATCCCCAGGGTTCACTTTGCTAATAGATTTACAATGTGATTTCTGGGGGGCCTCTCCTATTTTAATATATCAAACTCATTGCTTCTCACTTCATTAAAACTTCATTCTACAAAGAATGTTAAAGGTATTTTTAATCTGCATGATTACTCTAACAATGGGCAAATATCCTTACGAAAATCACATCTCTCCAGGTTATTGGCAGACAACTAAAATGACTTTGTAAATCATAAAATGGTATATAATATACGAGTTGTTATGAAAGTAATGATAATAATACCTATTGTTATTATTATTACTTTAGGAAATCTGCATGACTATGGTCTGGGGAATAATGAACTCTAGAAAAAAAAGAAATTCTCTCTCCACATATATATATGGAGAGAGAGAGAGAGAGAGAGAGAGAGAGAGGGAGGGAGGGAGGGAGGGAGGGAGGGAGGGAGGGAGGGAGAGGGAGAGGGAGATATAGCTGTAGCTTCCTGTTGGGCCTCCCATCCTTAAACAGGTGTGTCTAGATGGCAAATGATTCTGTAGAGTGTAAAGAAAAACCTGTCCTTCTACTGACAGGTTTGCCACTTTCATAAGCAGACACTGCTGTTCAGTTCAACAAGTACCTTTCATGTGCTAGTGATAACATGGAAAATGGTTCAAATTTTTTTTTGTTTTGTTTTGTTTTGTTTTACCTTTAGGCCTTGCTCTCATGATCTAATATTTTAATGAGATTATTACAGCAGCTCTACAAAATCTATTAAATCATGGCTAAGAAGCAGTGGTTCAATGGTTTCTATCAATTCAAAAAGAAACTTTGACCAATTTTAATTGTAGACATGGTATATCATATGGGTTTTCTGACTTCTGCAGAATCTCCATTCTTTTGAAAATAGTTCCAGGAGTAGATTGCCAAAAAAACTTCCCAGCAAATATAATTGAGTATATCAGATGATAGAAGGATATGAGTATTTCAATATAAAAGTGAGGGTTCAAGGAATATTTAAGTTGTGAAATTTCCTGACAATGTATCATATAATTTATGTTTCTGTAGACAATGATTCTTATTTTAAGAAATATGTATGAATTGACATTCATTGGAATTCACATAATTCTAAGAAGAGAATAAAAGATGCTCCCTGCATGTTAGGGGGGGAAATGAATGAAAGTCACATAGAATGGAAAGGTAAGCACAAACTGCAATCTGCATTATTGGAAACAACCTGTATAGCAGTTAGATCATGGATCCATCTGGATTAAGTAAAAAAAACCTATCAAACTATCAAGCACATTCAGTATTTGAAGTGATAGATTCTAAAAGAGCCCATTCTTATCAACACATTAAATAAACATCAGAGAAGAGCTATTGATGTAACAAAGAAATCAATGAGCAATATTAGGATATGAAATATCATATGTGAAAATCTTAACTTTGTTTTCAATAGCTTAAAATACTGTTTGTTCTAGAGTCTATTTTCCCAAGAGTTTAGTGACTCTGGCACACTTAAGTGGTCAAAAGATTACATCGAATTTTCTAAAAGTTCAATGTTACAGAGATGAAGTAGAGAGTGGTATGAAACTATCATTGCATCTATATCACTTAAAGACATTGCTTAAACCTAGAATATAAAGATATCAAATCATTACTGGTTTAGTTTATACAGCATTTCCTTGATTGTTTTGTTGTAGTAGAGTGTCCCAAACAAACTACTAAGTTTAATCACTTAGCTCCTCCCTTTTCCCCCAACCACAAACCCCAAAATAAAACAAAAAATCCTCAAAAACATATTGCCTAGTGGAAGTCTTACTTCATTGCAATCTTCTAATTTAATAACATAATTCTACTTTGTGTGTATGTATTTCATAATTTAACCAGAAATTATGTAACCTTTTCATTCTTTTCTTCATTGTTTTTCTGGTTTCTTGTTTCAGGGAACAAGCTTCTTGCCTGTTCTAACATATCCTAAGGTCAAAACCATGTGGAGGGGACCCTGGTTTTTCAATGGCTGTTCGGAAGGAACACAAACTCCAGCGGGACTTCTCTCCAGAAGTTTGGCTACATCTTCTCACAAAAGCTACCAAGGCAAGAAAAGGCTAGATTCATTTTCTAAGGGGAATACCCATGAACATGAAATCATGGCTTCTTGAATTCTTTTAAGCCCAAGGTACAGAAATGGTTCCATTCATTTGCTGGTGTGTGGACCTTTATACAGATTGGCAAATTAAGACCTCCTTTACACAGATGGTCAGTACTTAAAATAACGCCAATAAATTTAATGTTACATTATTTTCCAAATTGACTTTAATAGTATTACATGGTAGAAAGAATACTGCAAAGTAAGTCAGAAAAGATGAGGTGAGATCTGGTCTGTCTTTTGCCACTTAGTAATAGCCTGCTTTGGACTCTCATCTTTTGGAATTTCAATTTTCTTATCAACCCTGGTTCACTCCCTCTTCAAAATTTTATGATGGACCCAGTAACGAAATATTTGCTGTAATATTTAAGTGAATTTAAAGAAAACTATTAGGTGGTTGCAATTATTGTTTCATTTATAGTTTTAGTATTTATGAGCTGCAGCAAATAAATGTATAACTTTTAACACTTCGGCCATTACTAATTCAGAGTTTCTATTGTCATACACTATGGAAAAAGTTTACTTTTAAATTATGGGAAGGAAAGTTTATTAATTTTGTTAATAGTGCAAAGGAGGTGTTGGAATTAAATTCTCTTTAAGAGTTTAGCCAACATAACTTCCTCAAGTTATTTTTTAAAACACAAAACATTTAGTGAAGTTCAAGAAAAAAAACACTAAAAAATTTCCATTAATATTTTTGAAAATTAGTTTTATTGTCTTTTTCTTTAATATGTTTTAAATGTATGAAAATATACATATATGTATGCAGACGTAGGCATAAATACTGATTTTAAATTTAAGTTTAAGAACCAAAACTCATTGAATGTTGTCAAGTTCTTTTTGCTAACTTAACAGGTGAGCAAATATTTCAAATGGATCATTCTCTCTAAGTCAAGGAAGAGAAAAAGTATGGGATATGATAAGAAATCACATAATTTAAAACAATCATCAGTAATAAAATTATTGAGAAACAGCCTCTAAGGAATGATGGTATGTGGCACTTTTGACATTACTCTTTCCTCTGTGAGTCATTAGTTCTGTCAAGAACTGATTTTGCGATCACAATATCTACATTTAAATCTTATACTTACTACTTATGTGTTCCAGACCAGTTATTAACCCTGAGCCTCATTTTTTTTCATTTGTAAAACTAAGGGTGGTAAAATGAATAATCTAAAAGTTACTACACCAACTTAAAAATTTTTAAAAGTGAAAAGTAGGTTTAACTATACAGTAGTTTGTAAACTGACAATAAAGAGAAAAACAAACTGTCAGATAAATTGAAAATCAAATTAGAAACCTTACCTTATCTCCTTCTTCCACCTCACAAATTTTTTCTTCATTTGCAGGATTAAAGACTGGGAATTTTTTGCCACTCAATGAATTATGCCATTCATTGTTTATAAATATCTTGAGAAATATAAAAAGAAATTAAAGTCATGTACATAGTTCAGGAACCTTGGAAATAATTTTCTACAATACAATTTGTATTCTACAAATACAATTTTCTACAATGTTCCAAGATTAACATCAGTAAAGACCCTTATTTATACTTCTTAATGGCACTATTTCCCCACCAAAAACATGACTTGTAAAGGTCATATTGTGGAGGAGATTGCCATTCAAGTTCAGTTTGGAATATATGATTCATTACCACCCTTCTAACTGTTAAGATTCTGTGATTCTCGAAATAATCTCCTGCCCCCAGATTATTTTCTCTACTTTTAAGATAATATAAACCATAGTGTTCATCTGAAAATGTCACTGGGAATGAAGGACACCCCCACAATAGTGACTTCAAGGGAATCATTCAAAGGAATAATTTCACCCAAAAGAGCCAATCTGATGCAAGAGTTGGTTTTATACAGTTAATTGTCTCAATTTTCCACTTCAATTTGTGTGCTTAATCATAGCATTAGTGATTTGGTATTACAAAATAGTTCTGTACTTTCGAGAATTTTAGAACAACAATGAAAACATGCAATTTGTTTCCAGGAGCATTAAGAAAAATCCGGGTACAGAACTTTCCTATATATCTTTTTTTTTTTTAAGCCCTAAACTGTAAGACAGATTATTTGCTTTGAACATTTTACATATACTTTGAGATCAACTAACCAGATTTTAATTTTGCTTTAATGGACATATGGACACAAAGGAAAATGAGCTTTAAAAATAACAAACTAATACTGTCTATGATTAAAAAAAGAGACATTTTGAAATAAACATTGGACACTAGGAATATGAAGTTTACTCTTCTATTTATGTTTGAGAAATTAAAATTATAAAGGAATGCTAATCTCTGACATGCCTACTAAGTTTTAGACTAGAGTTTCACTGAATATGAGCCTAATAAAGCAATGTCCCATTCATCTTTCAAGGGACTTAAAGTTTTCTCAGATGACTTAGTAGATGGAGCAGTGGGACCTGGAGTCAGGGAAATCTGAATTCAAATCTGGCTTCAGATACCTACACACTGGGTAACTCTGGACCATTCATTAATCTCTGTCTTATTTCACTGGAGAAAGAAATGGCAAACTACTCTAGTTTCTTTGCCAAGAAAACCCATGGACAGTATGATCCACAGGCCTGGAAGAGTTGAATATCACTGGCCAGCAGCAATATTTCCTGGGAATGGTGGTTCAGTGAATAGAGTGCTGGGGTTAAAATTCAAATTTAGTCTCAGACACTTACAGGCTGTGTGATACTGGGCAAATCACTTAACCCTGTTTGTCTCAGTAAAATGAGCAGAAGGAAATAGCAAACCACTTCAGAATCTTTTCCTAGAAAGCTCCAAATGGAGTCAAGAAGAATTGAACATGGCTGAAAATATCTGAACAATAAAGGTTTCTGAAGCCCTTAGTTAAGAAACTTCCCTTTTCAATGAAATAAAATGACTTATATTTCTGACAAAACCTACAAAATTTTGCCCCTTCCCTCATTCATGCCCCTTTAAAAATTTTTGTATTGGTATAAGCACCTAAACATAGAGGTTACATTCAAAAGGATAAAAATTCGAAGTAGTTATCAATGAGTTATTTGAATTATCATTTTGTGGATAAATCATATAATTTTAAAGAGATGATGCAATTATATATTGGATCTACAGAAAAACTTCAGTATTTCTGGACATCATTAATACAGAATTCACATAAGTTCAAACAAACTAGATAAATCCTGCTTTTATACCATGAAAAAAGTTGTTAGTTTATTATTGGTTTTATTTATTATTATTAGTTTATAATATTAATATTTATTATTGATTTAGTTTATTATAGTGCAAAGAAGATGAGTGAGGGAAAATGTTTTACTTAAAAGAACGATCTCTTAAGAATCCTTATTTTAGAAAATCTTGGAAACACATGGTGTTATAGTGCTATATATATTTGCTGAGGCAATTACAGTTAAGTGTCTTGCCTAGAGTCACACAACTAGGAAGTGTTAAGTGTCTTGAGGACACATTTGAACTCAGGTCCTCCTGACGTCAGGGCTGGTGCTCTATCCACTGCACCATCTAGCTGCCCCAATGCTTTATATTCTTTAAAATTGTTTTCATTAATTCATTAAATAAAGGCAACATAAAATAGACTAGAAAATGGTAGCCTTGGAACCAGAAAGACCTAGGCTGAAGTCTCACCTTTGACCTCTACTGGCTGTATGACTCTGAGCAAGGAACCTAACCTCTCCAAACTTGGGACCTTTTTGAGTTGATAAGTTGCAAAGATGATGGTAACTTGCTTAGGTAAAGGGAATTTCCTTACTTGGGAGCTGCCTTTAACCAATGAAATCACAAATTTAGTCTTTATTCTATTCATTAAAGTCATTTCCCAACTGGATTCTATTAGATTAAAGAAAAAAGCTTTATTAAATTTTTTGTATAAACCTGAAAGTGGAACAATTTCCATTTTTAAAAATGTTATTTTTTACACAATATAATCCTTTAAGACGCCACATTCCGATATTAGTATAAAAATTATAACATATATAACATTATGTATATTATTTATATGCCACCTGAACAACTTTCAAGAATCCAGGATCACTCTCCATATCATGATGAAATATCGCAACAGTTTGTTGAAGGTTTTTATCTAAAATGAAATATTAGTGTGATACAAACTGTAGGTCATCTGCTATTGTCCAAATTTATTGTAATTATTAAATGATGAAGCTGAAACTCAAATCCAAGTTAGTATATACTACTACATGAAGATATTAGATTTGGATTCAGAATTACCTAAGGTAAAATCTGTCTTTTGATATTTATTGTGTGATATTGGACAAGTCATTTAACTTTCCTGGATTCCAGTTTCCTAATCTGTGGAATGAGAAAGTTGAACCAATCACCTCTAAAATGTCTTGCAGCTCTACAGTCTTATGACATTAAATTCATTTATCTTGCCTTTCAAAATTTACTACCTCTCATGGAGGTAAATCTGCAACAAAAATCCAAGAAAGGAAGAAATATGGAGACTCAAGAGTAAACAGGAGGAAAATAAAGGAGAAAACAAAAAGAATGAAAAGGGGGAGGGCAATTGTCTTTCAATCCAATAATTTAAATAAGGCAGTAATGAATGTGACTCATCAAAAAAAAAAATGGGAAAATTTATTGTCCATATGGGCAAATAAATGTGATATTGTTTCTGTTTTGTACTGTAATCCAAGTTATGGAAAAAGATTCAACCAAAGAATGTTTTTAAAAATTAATGTTGATAATCCTTTTAAACTCAGCAAGGAAAAATAGAGGTGCCAAAATATTTCTCCCTATGGAGTCAAATCACATCACTCTCAGAAGTTAAAACAAATAACTCAATACTACTTCTATAAGACAAATGCAAAGAGAGAAAACATGCAAACACCATGGAGCCCTTTAAATATTATGTCTAATAAAATCTGTGACACTGTAGCCCAAATGCTTGCAGTCTTAATTTCTTCTAAATCATATTATCTAGAGTTTATGGACTATTTAATATGTTTTCATTAACAGCCACATCATTCAACAAAGTGATTGTAAATAGCACCAAAACAGGTGTAAACAATATTCTGTACCTCTTCTACAAAGAATATGTACTTGAAGTCATGAGATCTCTTAATACAAAGATATGAAACTTTTTGTTTAATCAAATATTTGAGTTTCATAATTTATTTGTCTTTAGGAGTGTTTTTTCAATTGAAATGCACAATGACTTAGGCAATTTTACAATCTATCTAAATAACCAAGACCCTGTCTACACAGTTCTTTAAGCCTAGTCTTTTTAAGAGTTTGCTACTGGCACTCCCTTTTTGTCCCTCAAGCAGTTCATTTGGCAACTGGATACATTGCCTTATTGGGTTGTCTTAGGGACTGGAAATAGCCATGAAATGGAGACACTACCCTGGATATATGGATAAATCAACATAATAGTTATGTCCTTGGGAAGCTGTATGTAGACTCATTTTGCAAATACTAAGGATTCTAAATTGACTTAAAATTTTTTCAGACATGTTTTGTCAATTTCTAATTGGTCTTTCATTGAAAATGCTTTGTAATACTTCATTTAAAAAAGTTTCTGGGTTTTATTCCAGAATTTATTAGGTAATATTCTAAAAGTAGCTACTAAATACTCATTAGGGAGCCTGCTATTAAAGGACCTTTGAAAACTAAGAATGGCTATTAAGTTGGATTTACAGACTACTAATTTATTTATACTCCAAGTTTGTATTTTTACAGATCAGATTTTCTTGAAAACCTATCATGAAAAAGAGCCTCCAAAATAACAACTCATTATATGCTATGCATTGATGTAAATTTCAAAAGACTTTTAATTTAGGAATGGAATATAGCCATGTAACATATCAGGGTATATTCCATGTAACATATAGGATAGGGGTGGCAGTGGTTGGTAACTCTTAAGAGAATTTTGCTATCCACTAAAAGTATATTTTGAATCAACTCACAATATATTAATAGAGGGAAAGAGCTCTATATAATTTTTAAAAGTAGCTAGTTAATACACTCCTCTGATTTTGTTTCAACCCTGATCCCATTTCTGGGAGTGACATCTTTAGAAAGAAGAAAAATGGTGCTCATCCAGCTGAGGAATCAAACAACATCTTCTCTGCCTTGGGAGGTGATAAGATTCCCCCCTTCAAGCAGAGATCTTAAGGTAAAGACTGGATAAACATTTATTGGGAATATTATAGAAAAAAAAAGGTTCTGTTCAGATATGGTTTGATCTAGACAATTTCTGATTTTGTAATCCTATTTCCTCAGTGTCTTTATTTTAGCTAGCTGCCACTAAAAAATGTGACAAGATAAACCCATTTACAGGAAAGTATATGTAATAGATAAGCTTGCTCAGTTACTTTTGCATTTTAAAATAGGATGCTAGGTAACAAAGTTCTCTGGTAACTTAGCTAAAAAGGTCACATATTTGTATCTTTGATTTTAAGTAAAAAAACGAGTATTCAAATAGGGTGTAGATGATAACAAAGAAATTATTCTATACTCTCAGAATTTCAGGTAGGACAGATAGTCTTGTGAAACTTTCACTTGGGGAGCAAGAGGTAGTTCCCTGTGCTTATATCACAAGTGACTTTCTTCCTGACATAGTTATAAAAGCCTGCTTTATAGAGGTAGAGAGTAAAATCAACTTTTAATACAAAGCTCTCTGTCTGTGTGTGTGTGTATATATATATATATGTATTACACACACACACACACACACACACACACACATATACAAATGGACTTTACTCAGAGGGAGAGGAACACATCTAAGTATGAAAAACACTTTTTTTCTTTTTCTTTTTTTTTGGCAGAAGGTGAAAAAGTAATAACTCTCACTGATCTAAGAATGAAAAGTAAGTATATTTCAAATTATTTCATTCCTATCATTTGCCTTTTCAGGTGAAACTAGAAGGTCTCTCTACTCTGTCCTTTCTGTTCCTGGATAGAGACCAACATTTTGGTTGTCTCAGAAGTAGATGAGCAAAAGTTGGGATACCAAGCCTGGGAATATCAGGCTTCCAGATATTCAGGGCTCCAAGTGATAAAAAGTCAAATTACATCAACATGTTAATGTGTAACAACAATAGATTCCTCTTTGTTAAACCACAGAGTTTAGGCAAAAATTTAACAGTTCCAGGGCAAAGGTATTTTTAGGTTTTAGAAAGGAGAATCAAAGCTACTGTCAGGCATCTCTTTTTCTCTTAAAGAGCTAACCCAAGGTATACAGTCATGTTGTAAATAATGCAACAAGTATACTTTTTCTTAGGAAAATAGAGAGCACCATTAATATACAATTATATGAAGTAAATATAATTTAGTTTTCTCTTTTAATATATGCTAGTCTTCAATTTTCAGAGGAATAGATGAAGTGTTGTTTTCTGCTGCTTGGCCCCTTTACCCAGAAGGTCCAAATTATGAAATGTCATAATAATGTTGGTGTATTCACTCTTCCTAGACAGTAGGGGGACTATTTAATAAATAAAAACAGGAAGCCACCAGAGGTTTCAAAAAATTGAAGTCCTTTCCAAAGTATCTCTATAATCAAGCTGATCCCTAAAGGAAATTAAAAGCAATTTCAAACAAGTCAATTATCCCCTTCATTCCTCCTTATGGGCAGAATCAAGGATTTAGATTAGAAAACTTTTAGATTTCCTCCAATACTAAAATTATGATTGGCATTTTATTTATTCTAAAGTTTGCTCTACACACTGTCCTTTGGGAATTTATCTGTTTAGGTCACTGTCTCCCTGACTTTTTTTTCCTGAAGAAAAGAAAAATGGTCAAATGCTGGAAGACAATTACTAGTCTCAAGTCCTCCACAAATGTTGAGAACTTCACTATTTGGTTGTGATCCTAATCTACAGAACATGGCTGTTGAAAAGCACACAAAAAAGAATCATAACGGAAAAAGTGGGGAGAGAAAATAAAAAGTTGCTTATGTAAAAAGCCATGATTTGCAGAAAAGGCAATATAAAAAAGGCAGTTCATTTTTATAAAGAAATATTTTTATTGATTTCTTTCATTTTTCTATTGTCTAATTTTTCAATGCATCTCTCTTCTACTTCTAGAAACTTATCCCATATGTCAAAGGGGAATGGAAGAGAGAAAGTTCAGCAAAACAAAATAAAAACATTGAAAAGGTCTGACAAAATCCCCAATGTTCCTCACTCTCTCACTCTGCAAAGAAGAAAGATGTCCCAAAAAATTCTCTTTTGAAAGGGACTATGGACAAAAGATTGAGTGATTGGAAGTAATTTTAAAATTTAAAACCGTGTGTGTGTGTGTGTGTGTGTGTGTGTGTGTGTGTCACACAAAGAGACTGAGAAATGGACCCACAGAGACCCGGCTATGGAGAGAAGCAGAGACAGAGACAGAGGCACACACATATACATACACACACATACACACACACACAGAAAGAGAGAAGAGAGAGAGAGACAGAGAGTGAAGAAGGAGAAAGGGAAAGGGAGGGAGGAGAGAGAAACAGAGAGAGACAGAGAAAAATGGAGTGCAGAGAGTAGAGTTTTATGTAAATTTCCTTTATATATGTGGCCTGAAATCCAAGTACTACCAAATGAATTCAGGAAGTACTTTCAAATCCCTGTGCTCCATCTGATCCAGATTCACAATCTTGGAGTCCATCAGATCTAAATACAACTAAACAATGAGAAAAGATCAGAGTACACAAAAGGATAAATTCTAGAAATTATATACAAGGTATAAATATTACCTTCACAAAAAGGAAACTCATTTTCATATAAATACTTGCAAAGTCACTGCACTATCACGATTATAATTATTTTTTTAGAAATCTTAATATATTGCTACCTAGTGATAACAAAAGATTCTGAAAGTTACAATGAAATAATAAGAAAAAGTTCCTCTAAATGTCATAAGATGCTTGTAGAATGATTGCATGATTGATTAATTTCTCAGCTGGAGCCAGGTAAATAAATGATCATCCTTTTATCCAGCTTAACCTTCAAATACTTTAGTTGCCTGTCATTAATTTAAGTTTGGAATAGATCTTTGGTGGGGCCACTATACAAGAAGATGCAAAGTGTCAGGCGATTTTAAAAGTTCACTCACTCATTCAGATTTAATTACATACATAACTGCAGTTCTTCCAAGTGTGAAAAGGCTTGGGCTAATAAACCAAATAATAAAATATTACTTTTAGGGAAGTAAATTTGAATTTAACACCTCTAAGATAAAGTAATTTATTACCCACTATTACCCACACATGCCACATAAACACCTACATGAACTACCTGTAGTCAGATTCACCTGTCTGGGAAATACTGACTTTTTTTTTTTTTTTTTTTTTTTTTTACTTTTTAAAAGAATGTTCTAGTAAAAGGACTGGAATTACACAGTAGTTCAAACAGTAGGCACTTACTAAAGGCTTGCTGAATTGAGTTGAATGTCACTCTAAAACATATTTGTATTTATAGAATTTTCTGGTATTTATAGGATTTATTATTTAAATTTCAGGGTGATTTTTGTTTGTTAGCTTCGCTATTGTTTGTCTTGCTAGATTCTAACTTCTACTAGACTTTAAAAAAAGCTTTCCAATTGGGAAGACTTATTCGTCTATATAACCATACTACCACCATATTCTAAACCTCACAAGCCCCACCCCAAACAAAACATTACAGATATTTTTTACATTAAATGTAGTGTATGTGTATGTGTGTGTATTTTGTCATTTATAAAAAGGAGAACATTTAACACCGAAATTTTCCTTGAGATATGTATTTTAAGGAGAAAAAAATTTTAATGAACTTCTGCAGAACAAAGCAGCAACACAAAGTGGCATAAATGAATTAAAAACTGAAAAATTTCTTAGAAACCACACAAGTTTTCCCTCCCCCTGCAATTAAAGAGGATAAGTTATATACTTATTATTTTGGATTTAAGATATATGGTTTTACTAAAGCATATAGTTAAAAGTAACCCCAAACCTGTGTTGAACAGAGTTCAATTCTGTATGATGCCAGAAAAGGAAAACAAGACTGAAAGATCAAATGAGATAATATATGCAAAGCATTTTGAAAATCACAAAGTACTATATAAATATTAGCCACTATTTTCAGTCATTTGACTTTGCACAGCTACTTATGGCAGATCACTGTGGATAAATCATCCTAAATCAAACCAGCTGGAACATAATGTTTAAAAAATGAAATATTAAGGTGCCCACTTGTGGGGTAGGTAGATAGGATAGGGAGGGAAAACTGATATGAATTTTGCAGTTGTTTCAGTTGTATTTCATCTTTACTGAGTAAATTGTTTTCAAAAACTTGCTGTAGAATTATTTGCAATAAAATTAAAAGCCATTTTCCTTTCCTTTTCAGTAAAGTGTTGCTGAAAGGAATGCTTTGATGAATTTGACAGCTATTGGTCATTCACAATTTATGGTGCTAACACTCACTTTCCCATACTGTTGCTTTGCAAAGAAGGGGGGAAATCACTCAGCTGACTGAGGCTGTCTCCTGTACTGTGTTTATGAAAACAGAAACATCCTGAAACTTTATAATGCCCAAACCATGCAGAGCTGCAAATAATGAGCCCCTTTGCCTCTCCTCTCCCAGCCAGTTACTCTTTGTAATTAGGATTGTTAGTAGTCTTTAGTTTGTTCAGCAAGCAAAATGGCCATGTACAGATTTGCAACATGACTAGTCTTTTTTTCTGCTCTGTCCTTGAGTTTACCTCAGAGTTATACATCAAATTACAAAAACACCACTACCTTGTTTTTAAAAGAATTTTTAG
This sequence comes from Sarcophilus harrisii, assembly GCF_902635505.1. NCBI lineage: Eukaryota > Metazoa > Chordata > Mammalia > Dasyuromorphia > Dasyuridae > Sarcophilus > Sarcophilus harrisii. Next base: position 246,970,436 of record NC_045426.1, read on the forward strand.
AAAGCTCTTTGGAGCATTGAGGATTTAACTTGCACACTTGTATACGTAGCACAGAAATAATTTTAAAATTAATAACGCAGGAGTCTTTCACTAGTGTCTCAGTGGGAATGTCTGAGACCTGGTCTGGCTCTTTGCTCCTTATAACATCAACTGGTTAGTTACTGTACATCTGTTCTAATAACAGTAAACTTATCCAGCGAGATAATAAATAAGTGAATTTCTTCAATCTGAAAAATATGCCAATGATGCAAACCCACTTCCCTCCTAAATTGGCATTCATTTAATTTATAGCTGTGTAGCCCACTCAAGTTATTCATTAACCACCACTATATTTAAAAAAAAAAAAGAAACAAAAAAAAATACCCTAGTGTCATTATGCATGGCATATTATCCCAGATTTCCTCAGTTTCTTCCTCTGATGGATTTACTGCATTATTTTCCCTAGTATAAATAAGTCCTGATCCCTTCACATATGCAGATCCATGTAGTATAACACTCATAAACTTGCTAAGCAATATGCACTAGTTTTTCTAAGAGTCAGAACAGTTTAAGAATCAGAATCCAAGTAGTCTTAGTATATATGTAAGGTTATTTGTCCCATTTCATATCTTTATCTATATTCTCCATATAGATTCTCACTATGCATGCTTTCCACTTAATATACTTATTTAATACCCTTAAATAAAAATATAATTGAAATTAACCTTTCTACTCTTTAAACAAGTGAATTTTTCACCTGCCCAAGGCAAGGTAACAGACATGCTTGGCTAAGCCTACTAACCTTAGTATACTGGATTTTCCAGTCTTTTAGTGGAGCAGGTATGATCCCCTCTGCAGGTTTGACTGGGGTCTGCTGCTCCTCACTTGTAGACATTTTTGACCTGGCCCCTGAAACACAGGTGAAGAGAAGTTCTAGACAAGCTCAGCGGATTTTGTCCAGATTGAGCACTTAAGCTTTATTTGTTCCTTTTTATCTGAATGGACTGGGGATTATTTGCATACTGGGATGTGATTGGATGAACCAACTAGGAACAAAAAGAAAACGACACTACTTATTTGTTACACCTAAGGTGGAAAGGCTCTGACTTTAAACTTAAATCCTAAAACACCATTTCTCTCCAGACCCGCAGCTGCACTGGGAGATAGTTTATTATTTGCAGATGAATTTATTTACAGAGCTAAAACCTGTGACAACAAGAATATGCAGCTGCTTCAACCACTGTTGCTGAAGTCTCTCTCTTTCCTCCTCCCACCTCCTTTTTCTTTTCTGTTACCATACAACTTTTATTTCTCTGACAGACTTCGGCAAAAGGAACAAGGCAGAAATCTTTCGGGGCTCCCATTTCAGGGAGGTGGAAGAAAGAAGAGAGACCCATGTTCTTTTTTTTTTTTTTTTTTTCAGCTAAAGACCTTCTTCATAGCCTTCAATCATATTGTACTTTACTGTTCACAAAGCATTCTACCTAAGTTGCCATATCACTATCTCAGACAACTCTTTTTGAGATAAATATCGTCCCATCTTTTGCTGATAAGGAAACTGAGATGCAATGATCTGCTCTGGTAATATCACTATAAAGTGTTTGAGGCAGAATTCTAACCCAAGACTATCCTGACTGGGTCCATTACAAGGTTCTGTCTCACTTTAGCTAACTTTGAAACCGACTTGGACAAGACAATTTTTCATTATTCCTTACCTTGCTTATTCTGAATAACCATTCAGAGGTTACTCTGAGGAATATATAAAGGAAGATATAGGGGAAGATATAAAATGTTGATTACCTTGGCCCTGAATGACAGCAGCAATATAAAAATAATGGTGGCAGTGTGGTATTTTAGAGTGGGCTGGATGCCTGGGTTTAAATCCTGACTAACATTCACTACCTGGGTGACAGTTGAACAAGTCATTTCCTAATGTGGGAATTAATTTCTTCATTTATAAATTGGGAATGGTAATACTTTCACTTACTCCCTCACTTTATTGTTGGGAAGAAAAAATGATTGAGGGCTATAAAAATTTGATTTAGTGCTTTTTGACCAATAAGACACAGCTCAATGGTAGGTATGAAACTCAGTTTCTAATCCATTAAACCCCTATTATACCTTTACCCATTTGATGTTTTAACTCTTCAGTACCTCTCTCTCTCTCTCTCTGTCTCTCTCTCTCTGTCTGTGTCTCTGTCTCTCTCTCTTCTGTCTCTGTCTCTTTGTCTCTGTCTCTCTTTCTTCTCTATCTCTCTTCTCTCTGTCGCTGTCTCTCTGTCTTTCTTTCTCCTCTCTCTGTCTCTCTCTCTCTGTCTTTCTCTCTCTCTTTCTTTCTCCTCTCTCTCTCTTTTTCTCTCACTCTACTTTTGTTTTGGAAAAAAAAACAGTTTTTCTACTGCTCACAAAATATGTTTTTTTAAAAATATATAATCAAACAACAGCTGTTACTTAATTTGGTTAGATCCATGCCCTGGCAGCTGTTTTCTTGTGGTCCCTTGTTTGCTCACCACTTGGCAGTTGTCTAGGCATCCAAATACCAATTGGCTTGATGAAGATAGAGTTAAAACTGTGGTCCTCAAGTGAAAAGCCCTCTAGCACATTCAGCTCACAACCTCATTTCTCACATTGTCTTCTTCTATCATGTTTTACTGATATAAAAGACAAGTCACTTTTTATTATCCAGTGCATTTTACTTGGCAAATCCGTTACTGTAAACTATTCTGTTACTGTAAACTATAAATTGCATTGTGAATCTTTGAAAATAAATGAATACATTTCCCAGTAGAAAAGTGGTCAAACGATATGAGCAAATAATTCTCAAAAGAGTAATTGCAAACCAGGAACAACCATATGAAAGAGTGCTTGAAAACACTAATAAGAAAAGAATTGCAAATCAAAACAGCCCTCTGGTTTTATCTCATCCTTAGCAAATTGGCAAAGATAACAGGGGAATAATATTGGAAGAGTTAGGCAAAAATGTACATGTTAATACATTGTTGATAAAACTAATTAGCCCAACCTTTCTGGAAATGAATTTGTAATAATGCAAAGAGAGTGATTTAAAAAACCCAAACCCTTTGACTTAGGGATTCCATTGCTAGGCACATATTTCAAGGACATAGAGGTTCCATACGCACCCAAATATTTGCAGTGGAGTTTTGTAGTAGTAAAGAATTGGAAACAGTAAAGAACCATCAAAAAAAGAATGACTAAACAAGTTGCTACATGAGTAAAGTGGAATATTATTGTGTTGTAGAAAATTATAATCTCAAGTAATACAGAGAAGCATGCAAAACATTAACTGATGCAAAGTGTAAGCAGAGGCAGGAAAATGATATCATAAAATGGTTACAATGATGCAAAAAGAGAGAATATTCACAGAAAATGCTTTTAAAAAAAGATCACACCTGCCAGAACAGATAAGAGAGGGCCCTCTCCCTTCACCTTTGTATAGTAAGTATTTGGGCCAGAAGCATCAATAAGCATGGACCAATAGTGTGAACCACTGCATTATTATATCCGATTTTTTAGATGTGCTTCTTTTCTTTCTTTTAAAATTCTTGATTATAAGGCATGACTTTTTGAGAGAGAAAGGGATTACAATAGGGGAAAATCTAGACAATGTAAAAAACAAAATATATCAATCCAATTATTTTTAAAGAAAATGAATTAGTAGTTTTACTACTAACTTCTTTCACCTGCCTTCCCATCATTATTTGCTGTTCTTGTTCTTGCTGTTCCATTCAATTCAACAAACATTTATTAAGTCTTCTATGAGCAAGATACATGTGGTTTAGCAAGCATCTCAAGTCAAAAGAATTTCTGATCTCAAGGTGCAGAAGCTGCTTTGAGAATAAGTTTGTGTTTCACCTTTGTCTTTTTAACCCCAATATCTAATCAAATGCCTTGCTTATATAAAATAGACACTTAATAAATGCTTGACATATTGGATTTGGAAACAGAATATTTGGGTTTGAGTGCCCAACCCAGGTCCACTACTTAATAGCTAAGCAATCTTGGACAATTCCCTTCACTATTCTGAGCTTCATTCTCCTCATCTGTAAAATGAGAAAGTTGGATTATGTAGTCTCAAAGGTGGCTTTGGCTCTTAAATTCACACACGACATTGAACAACTGCCAACACCTGCTTTTCACATTTCTTTTGCAAAGACACTGAGCCATATTAAATGAATATATATTGAACCTGAATTTCTAATTTCAACTAGGCCCTATGGCTATATGACAATCCTTTTATTCACTAAATCACAGAATTTCAGCTTTGGAGAGAATATAGAAGCCACCTAGTTTCAATTCAAATTAAAGTCAGGAAATATTAAGTTCTTGTTATGTGGAAAGAAAGAAGGAAGGAAGGAAGTAAGAAAGGAAGAAAGAAAGGAAGGAAGGATAGGAGAAAGGTAGGAAAGAAATAATGGAGGGAGGTAGGGAAAGAAAGAAGAAAAAGAAAAAAACCCTACATACAAGAACCTTATGTTATGATTTTTGACTTGGATAGCATAACATGTACAGATAAAATTATTCAAATTAACTTCAAAAGTCAGACAATACTAGTAATTGGGGGAAAAGAATCAGAGAAAAAAATCTCAAGTTTGGGACACTAAACTATACTTTGAAAGGAGCTATTAATTCTTTAGAAATGGAGGTGAGGAAAGAATGTGTTCTAAATATGGAGGGCCATTTTGTATGGAGGTGGAAGGTAAAATACTCTGGAGCTATTAAGACTGGTTTGAATGGAACAGGTTTGCAAGGGTAGAACAGGAAATAATTCTGTAAAAGTTTGTTGGAAGGTATACAATGAAGGGCTTTAGATTCCTATTCATCTCTCATTGACTTCCATTATGTACCTTGCAACAGCTGTTCCTTAACTTTTTTTGACAAATGTCCAATTCTACTTCCATTTCTGTCCCTTAGCAAATGACCTACATTTGACTTCATCTCTTACTTTATGGAGAAGACAGCAGTCACAATACATCTCTTTTCTTTTTCTATCAAAATTCAAAATTTTTATTTAGCATTGTTCATTCAACCTAACTTCCATTTTTCTGAATTGGAAGATGAAGTTGAACTACTTTTTAGCAAAGCCTAATACAAGTGAAAGGGAAGAGAGAAATAAAACAGCTTGTTGAGCCTCTTTTTGTATCCTAGCACTTAACAGAGAGATTGGCAAATAATAGGTGCTTGATAAATGTTTACTGAAAGACTACTGATTGACAGGAACTGAAACCAAAGGAAGGTAATATAAGGATGTTTGGGGATAGGTAAGATGTAAGACTATGTTATGTCTGAGGGGAAGGAAAATTTTCCCTCCAGGAACCTGATTTACCTTCACTACTGTCTTCTTTCCCTCTATCTACAATTATTTTTATATTTCACTTATCCTGTGCACCAACACCACCTCTTGATCACTACCAACTTTTTTCTGTTCTACTGCCTTTTCAGGCCATCTTACCATCTCTCCTTGACCTCATTAGTAAATTTAAGAGAAAAAAGTATCTACTTCATTGACTTTATTTTCTAACTTTTCACTTATTTCTTAATGCCTTATAATTTGGCTTCCATCCCATCACTATACTAGGACTTGACTGTCTAAGGGCACAGATACTCTAATTGCTAAATCCAGTGGTGTATTTTCTCTGATTTATCTCCTCAGTGCTTATTCACTGCTTGACTATCAACCACATCTTGCTTTCTGATATTCTCCTCTTTTATTTTCCCCTATGTCTTTGACTTTTCACTCTTGTGTTCATTAGTGAAGGATTGAAAAGAATTGGAATATGTTTGTTTATTGATGGAAGGGAGTCATTAGGGAAGGAATATTTGAAGATACCTGGCAGAAAGGATGCTCACTATACCAGGATCCAGAACCTCAACTAGGTCCTTGGGTCAACACTGCTATTTTACCCTTGCTTAATATTTATCTCACTCCTCACAATGAGTTTCAAATCTATTTTCTTACTACCAATGGTGATTCTATCTCAAATATTTAAGGGATGGGATGACTGAGGGGCAGAAAATTGTTCCTCCAAAGACCTGATTTAGTGATTATTCTTCTCTACTATCTTTTTCTCTGTCTACAAGTATTCTCATATCTCATCCATTTTACAACAGCAGCACCTTTTCTCCCCTACCCTATTGCCTCTCAATTCCTGAGTTCTTATTTCATTAAGAAAACTGAAAAATTGATGTAACCTTCTTTCAAATTCTCTTCTCTATTTCTCAGCTTTTCAGTATCATCACTTAATTTATCTCCACTATATCTTTCCTTAACTTCTCTGCAACTTTTAACACTATTGACCACATTTCATCCTCCTGAATATTTTTTTCATCTTTTGGCTTCAAAGACACTATATATCTCTTGGTTCCTTCCTACTTTTTTTGTTGATTTTTATCTCAAAGATTCTACCCTTTTGATCCCATTCCCTGATGCCTCTATTCAGACCCTGGTATAGTAATCTCCCATTCTGCCAAGTATCGCCAAATATTCCTTCACTACTGATTCCTTTCCATCTGTAAATAAAAATACGCCAGTTCTCCTGAATCCTAAACATATCTATTGATAATCCTTTTAGCTCATGTTGCTAACATCTTTGTCTTCTTCATTCCACTACTAAACTACTTACAAAAGTAGTAAACAATTAACCAATGCTTTCACTTTATTGCTACCCATTCTTAGTTCAATCCTTGCAATTGAAATTCTACTTTAAGACTATTACTGAAACTACTCCGTTAAAAGATACCAGTGATTTACTAATTTCCAAATCTAATACATTGAAATACTGCTCATCCTCCTTGATTTCTATGGGTTTTGATACTATTAATTATCCCATCCTACTGAATACTTATCTTTTGGCTTTGGGGAGACTTTTAACTACTGTTTTTTCTCCTACATAGTTTCCTACCTACTTATTGACCTCTTAATGTGGATTTTCTTCATCAGTGTTTTGTTATGGAGTCTTTACTTTCCTCTATTATCATTTACTTGTAAAACTCATTCATTGCCATCACTTGAACTATTCTATGCAGTTGACTTTTAAGATTATATATTACTCTTGACCTTTCTTCTGCATAAAATTTGAGACTCCTATCTTTAATTACTTATAAAAATCACCTTAGTGTATTTCCCATTAGCTCCTCAAAATCAATATGCCCCAAATTGAAATAATTATATCGCCCAGTCAGCCCACTCTTATTTAGTTCTAGCTTTAATGTTTCTCTTGGTAATACTACCATTTGACTAGTCTCACTTATTCTCTATTTTAAGGTTGCTATAGCTTCTCTCATATTGCTCATTTCTAATAATTTACTAATCTTCTCTCATATTGCTCATTTCTAGTAATTTACTAAGTCAAATAAGTCATACTTATGCAAGATCTTTTATATCTCCTTTGTCTTTTCCCAAGGCTTCTGCCTTAATTCAGATATTCTCATTGCCACCTGCCTGAATGATTTAATAGAAAGGTCAGAAAAAGTCCACATCATGTTATTATAGAAGTTTTCTAAAGAGAAGTGTGAATAAAAGTCATAGATTTCTCATTCTTCCTTAGCTAGTATAGCAGATATTGCTTTACCTAAAACTGAGAAGCTGCGGGGGTGAAGTTGAACAGTTTCCTTACCTATGTCTTTCAATCTCTTTTCTGTTTAAGAAAGTGGAGACGTAGGGAAATTTACCTCAGGTTGGAGATATTATAAATCCTAAAAAATCTAAGATGAGAATCTAACCATAACTTAAGTGACAGTTGAATGGAAATACCCAGGGAATCCAGTAACATCAAGACAGTTTAAAAAGAGAGCAGTTCAGCATTTAGTTCAGTTCAGAGGTCATACGAAGAAAAGCAGTTAACAGAAGAATTCTAAGAAGAGTTCAAGGGGGTAGAATTGATGTTAGCATATTTTTTTGTATCTTCTAGTTCAGACTGCTTTGGGAACAGAGAAGCTCACAGCTACTGGCTAATAAGAGGCCTGACCAAGAGAACGGCATCAAATTCCATAGCTATTGGCTGGGAATACTTATTGGGGATCTGTAGCCTTTAACTGAGACAACTTTTTAGTGAGTTTTATAGTTATTGTTTGAGAATGCTGATTGAGGAGAGCTATAAGATTCTCTGAAGAGAGAGACTTAACTATAGCAAGCAATTTCCATCCTGCTCTGTGGTTGTCCAGGGTAGATAAAAGGGCCAATATCATAGCACTCTTTTATTTTACATTTAATTTTTATTTTTTTCTATGTCACATGTAAACAAAAAAATTAACATTCATTTTTAAAAGATTGAGTTCCAGATTCTTTCCCTCTTTTAGTCCTCTCAACTTCCTGAGACAGCGAACAATTTTATATAAATTATATATTGTAGTCATGTAAAACATTTCCATATTAATCATGTTGCAAAAGAAAACAGAAAAAAATCCCCAAGAACAGCAAAGAAAAAAAATTTAAAATTAAAAGCATGTTTTAATCTGCTTTCAGACTCAGTTCTTTGGATGTGGATAACATTTTTCACTTTGAACCCTTTGGAATTGTCTTAAATCGTATTATTAAGAATAACTTTTTACAGTTAATTATAGTATAATACAGCTTTTACTATGTGCAATGTTCTCCTTGTTCTGCTCATTTCACTTTGCATCATTTCATGTAAGTCTTTATAGCTTTTTCTAAAATCATCTTGCCTATCATTTCTTATAGCATAATAGTATTCCATCACTGTCATGTACCACAATTTGTTCAGCCATTCCTCAATTGTTGGGCATTCCCTCAATTTTTAATTCTCTTTCACCACAAAAAGTTGCTATAAATATCTTTGCACATATATGTCCTTTTGCTTTTGTTTGATCTTTTTGGGATATAGATTTTGGAATGGCATTGCTGTATTAAAAGGTGCAAACATGCCAACAGCAAATTTATACCATGATCAATTCTGATGGATATGGCTCTTTTCAACAATGAAATGATTCAGGATAGTTCCAATAGTCTTGTGATAAAGAGAGCCATCTGCACTCAGAAAGAGGACTGTGGGAACTGAATGTGGATCACAATACAGCATTTTCACTTTTTTGGTTATTGTTTGCATTTTTTTCTCATTTTTTCCCTTTTTGTTCTGATTTTTCTTGTGCAGCATAATGGTGAAAATATGTATAGAAAAATTGCTTATGCTTAACATATATTGTATTATTTTCTGTCTAGGGAAGGGGATGGGTGTAAGGGAGGGATAAAAATGTAAAATTTGTTATAATCCTTTGGGGAAAGTTACAAATTGTTCTCCAGAATGATTTAATCAGTTCACAACTTCATGAACAATGTATTAGTGTCCCAATTTTTCCACATCCCCCCCAGAATTTTATCATTTTCCTTTTCTGTCATATTAGTCACTTAGATAAGTGTGAGGTGGTATGTCAGAACTCATATACTATAACTTATTTAGTTATTCCCCAATCCATCAGTTTTCAATTCCTTGACAACACAAAAAGGAGCTACTATGAACACTTTTTTGCACATGTGTGTCCTTATTTCTTTTTTATGATTTTTCTAGGATATAGACCCAGTAGTGGCACTGCTGGATCAAAGAGGAGTATGCACAGTTTTGTAACCCTTTGGGTATAGTTATAAATTGTTCTCCAGAATAGTTGGATCATCTCACAACTCCACCAACAATGCATTAGTGTTTCAGTTTTTCCATGTTTCCTCCAACATTTATCCTTATCTTTTCCTGTCATCTTAGCAAATATGATAAAAGTGAGGTAGTACCTCAGATTTGTTTTAATTTGCATTTGTCTAATCAATAGTGATTTAGAGCATTTTTTTTCATGATTAGGAATAGCTTTAATTTCTTCATCTGTAAATTGTCTATTTATATCCTTTGACAATTTATCAAGTGGGGAATGGCTTATATTCCTACAAATTTGGCTCAATTCTCCATACATTTAATAAGTGAGGCCTTTATCTGAAACACAGGATATAAATTCCCCTCTTCCAGTTTTCTACTTCTTTTTCTAATCTTGGCTGCATTGGTTTTGTTTGTGCAAAACATTTATATTTAATATAATCAAAGATATTCATATTGCATTTCATAATGTTTTCTAGTTCTTTTTTGGCCATAAATTCTTCCCTTCTCCAGAGATATGATAGATAAACTATCCCTTACTCTTTTAATTTGCTTGTGGTATCATACTTTATGCCTAATTCATGTATGCATTTTGACCTTAATTATTTTTCAGTGTTCCCAGCAACTTTTTTTTATTATAGCTATTTATTTATAAAACATATGCATGGGTAGTTTTTCAACATTGACCCTTGCAAAGCCATCTGTTCCCACTTTTCCCCTCCTTTCCCCCACCCTCTCCCCTAGATGGCAGGTAGTCTAATATATGTTAAATATGTTAAAGTATATGTTAAATACAATGTATGTATACATATTTATACAGTTATCTTGCTGTTCAAGAAAGATCAAATCTAGAAAGAAGGTAAAAAAAACATGAGAAGGAAAACACAAATGCAAGCAAACAACAACAGAAAGAATGGAAATGCTATGTTGTGGTCTACACTCATTTCCCATAGTTCTCTCTCTGGGTGTAGCTGATTCTCTTTATTATTGCACAATTGGAACTGGTTTGGATCCTCTCACTGTTGAAGAGAGCCACATCTATCAGAATTGATCATCATATAGTATTGTTGTAGAAGTGTATAATGACCTCCTGGTTCTTCTCATTTCACTTAGCATCAGTTCATGTAAGTATCTCCAAGCCTCTCTGAAATCATCTTTCTGGTCGTTTCTTACAGAACAATAATATTCCATAACATTCATATATCACAATTTATTTAGCTATTCTCCAATTTGATGGATATCCATTCAATTTCCAGTTTCTTGTCACTACAAAAAGGGCTGCCACAAACATTTTTTTAAATTTTAAATTTTATTTTTTATTATAACTTTTTATATACAAAACATATACATGGGTAATTTTTCAACATTGACCCTTGCAAAACCTTCTGTTCCAACTTTTCTCCTCCTTTCCTCCACCCCCTCCCCTAGATGGCAGGTAGTCCCATACATGTTAAATATGTTAAAGTAAATGTTAAATACAATATATGTATACATATTTATACAGTTATCTTGTTGCACAGGAAAGATCGGATTTAGAAAGAAGGTAAAAATAACCTGAGAAGAAAACAAAAATGCAAGCAAACATTAACAGAAAGAGTGGAAATGTTATGTTGTGTCACAAACATTTTTGCACATGTCGGTCCCTTTCCCTTCTTTAAGATCTCTTTGGGATATAAACCCAGAAGTAGCACTGCTGGATCAAAGGTTCCCAGCAACTTTTGTCAAATAATGAGTTTTTATTCCAGAAGCTGCAGTCTTTGGGTTTATCAAATAATTAATTACTAGATTATTGTCTCTTGTGTACCTAACCTATTCTAATGATTCACTAGTCTGTTTCTCAGCTAGTACCAGAAGCTGCTTTATAATAAAGTTTTAGGTCTGGTATTGCTAGGCCACATTTGTATTGATTCTCTTGATATTCTTGGGGTTTTCTTTTTCTAGATGAATTTTATTATCATTTTTTCTAACTCTACAAATAATTTTTGACAGTTTGATTGATATGGAACTGAATAAGTGGACTAATTTAGGTAGAATTGCCATTTTTATTATATTACCTTGGCCTACCCATGAGCAATTGATATTTTCTCTCTTGTTTACCTGACTTTATTTGTGTGAAAGGTGTTTTGTAATTGTGTTCATGTAGTTCCTTGGTTTGTCTTGGCTGGAAGACACTCAAATATTTCATTTTGTCTACACTTATTTTAAATGTAATTTCTCTTTCTATCTTTTGCTATTGGGCTTGGTTAAGCCCATCATTCTATTTCTTAACCAGTACAAGATTGTTTTGATGATTACTGCTTTGTGATACACTTTGAAATATGGTACTGCTAAGCCACCTTCATTTACATTTTTCCATTGATTCCTTTAATATACTTGACTTTTAATTTTTTCATATGAATTTATTATGAATTTTTCTATTCTCTATATACAATTTCTTGATAACTTGATTGGTATAACACTGAATATATTAATTTAAATAATTGTCATTTTTATTATATTGACTCAGGCTATTCATGAGCAATTAATATTTTTTGTTTAGATCTGACTTCATTTTTATGAAAAGTGTTTTGCAATTGTGTTCATATAGTTCTTGGGTTTGTCTTTGGAGGTAGAAGCTACAGTTTTTCTTATAGTCTGCAGTTATTTTAAATGGAATTTATTTTTATCTCTTGTTGCTGGGATTTGTTGGTAATGTATAGAAATGCCGATTGTTTATGTGAGTTTATTTTGTATCCTGCAACTTTGCTCAAGTTATTAATGATCTCATCTAGATTGTTAGTATATCTGTGATTCTCTAAGGATATCATTATATCATTTGCAAAGAGTAATAATTTTGTTTCCTTTTTGCCTATAGTAATTCTTTCAATTTCTTTTTCTTTCCTTATTGCTATGGCTAATATTTCTAGAAAAAAAATTAAAAAATTTCAATAGTGGTAATCATGAACACAATTGTTTCCCTTTTGATCTTTTGAGAAATCATACAATTTTTGGTTGATTTTGTTGTTGATATAGTCAATTATGTTGAAAGTTTTCCATATTGAAGCAATTCTACATTCCTGTTATGATTCCACCTGGTCATAGGTTATGATCTTTATGATATATTAATGTAATATCCTTGCTAGGTTTTTATTTAAAGATTTTTATATCAATAATCATCAGGAAAGTCGGTCTATAGTATTATTTTTATGCTTTTGTCTTTTCTGGTTTGGTTATAGCACCATATTTGTGTCATAAAAGGAATTCGGTGGGACTCCTTCTTTGCCTGTTTTCCCCAAATATATTATATAATATTATAATTAATTATTTTTAAGTGTTTGGTAGAATTTACTTGTAAATCCATCTGTCCTGGGAAATTTTGCTTAGGCTTCTCATTTATGAATTGTTCAATTTCTTTTTTTTTTAAGATAGGGTGACATATTTTATTTCTTTTCCTGTTAATTGGAGCAATTTATATTTTTTGCAAATATTCATCCATTTCACTTAGGTTCTCAAATTTGTTGGCAAATAATTGGGCAATATAGTTTCTAATAATTGCTTGATTACGTATTTATTTGTGGTGAATTGACTCTTTTCATCTTTGATATGGGTATTTTATTTTTGATATTTGATATTGATTTGATTTTCTCCCCTTTTAAAAATCAAATTGATCATTTGTTAATCTATTTTATTGTTTTTTAAAATCTATTTTTATTTAGAGTTTCATGCTTTTCTTACTTTCAATTTTATTAATTTCTCTTTAAATTTTCAGTATTTCTAATTTTTATTCTTTTTCTAGCATTATAGTTTCCTTAATGTTTGTTGTATAGTATGTTGAATAACTCTCAAAATATCTAGAATAGATGATCAACTGGACCAGAGGGTGGAAAGCACTAGAGGACAGTTCCTGGTAGGGAGTAGCAGAGAGTAACATTAGACAGAGAGCAGCGGATATCAATGGCTGGCTGGTAGCAATGCTAAGCAAAAAGCAATTGAATACTATTAGGAGAAGATAGTGACAATTTTGCTGTGATAGAAGCATGAAATACTGCTATGTCTATATTTATTGTTCACATATATTCCCTATCTTTATATTTAAATAGCCACATGTTTCTCACTCATAGAAGGACCTAGGTGGTACATGGATAGAGTGCTAGTCCTGGAATCAGGCAAACCTCAGTTTAAATTAAGCCTCATACACTTACTGCCTTCCAGGTGAAGTTCAAACTTTCCAATCTAGAATTTAAGATGTTTCACAATCTGTTACCCCTATATTTCCCACATTTTCTTTTCTCCATATCTATTACGCTCTGTTCAAACTGAACTATTCTCTTTCCCAGCTCCTACCCATTCCCTAACATACACTATTGTTCAAACTATTATCTATCTCTGGAATTCCTTAATTCACTTTCTTAACATGCTTTTGATTTTTAGCTCCTCAGTTATATAATATCATACATTATAGCTATCTGTGCCTGTGACTTATGCACTAGATTCTAAACTCTACAAATTCCTATACTTTACATCTCCCTTAAGATTTAGCTCAAGGATCTGTGTACAGTAGGTGATTAACTAAAGTCAGTTTTTTTTTTTTTTCATGAGGACATGGGTAAAATTTAGAATATGTGGTAATAATCCTGTACTCCTGCTTCCTCAATGTCCCCAGGAATGTCAATATTCTGTCTCACTTGTTTTGTTTTATTTTAAATGAAAAAATATATGATGAAGAGGCATTAGACATAGTCTGTTTAGCCCTAGAGGACTATAAAAAGAATACAAATATAATTTGGGCTTAATGTCAGGAAAATGAAACAAAATAATTTGAACTGCCTGAAAATGGAGGGGAATGGGATTCCTCAGAAGGTATTGACTTTCTGCTCCTTGGAGGTTTGTGAAAAGATTCTGGATAACCACCTGTCAACAACATTATAGGGGTTCCTTTCCTGTATGATTTGGGTAGTTGGGTGCTGTAATGGGCTGAGGCTTGAGTTGATGCACTGAGGTCCCAAGTACATGAGGCTAAATAGTAATTGGACTATACTCTATTAATATACATGATTGGATAAAGAATGGTCCCTGCCCACTCTCTGTGCAAGTCCTGATGTGTTGTAGAGGAAATGACGATTTTGGTGGGTGGAGGCAGAGAGAGGAACAGGAAGAGAAGCGGGAAGAGATTGGGCCGGGGTTCATTCTCCTAGCTGCTGGTCGTGTGGCTGTGGGTCTAGCTAGCTTCTTGACTCAGCTGCACACATTGCTATTGCCGATTCTCTTCCGCCTCCGATTCTTCTTCACTGAGAATAAAGACTGACGGTTTTCCCCTAACCTGAATTCCGGACTCCTGCTGATTTTAAAAATGCATGGTCTTCACAGGGTGCAGATTTTGTAGCTGTGTTTTTATGATTGTTTTTTCTTATTAAAATCATTTCAAACACCTTTGCCTGACATTTGGAATCTCCCACAAACTTGTGCCATCCTAAATCGCCAAATTAACTCTCCTTGCTGTTCTACTATTCTTTCTATTATTTCCTATGTCTAAAATTTCCTCATTAGACCTGTTCTCCTTTTGAATTCATAGACAACTTTTACAACCTGATGCCAATGCCAGCTCACCTATATATAGCCATCTACATGGGTTCAAGAAAGCAGTTTCACAAGTATGAGTGGAACATAAATCATTACTATTTCTATATATTACCAGAAAAAGTCAGCAGGAAGAAATAGAAAGTGAAATTCAATTTAAAACAACTGCAAACAGTACAAAATACTTGAAAGTCTCCCTGCCAAGAGAAAACTCAAAGGCTATATGAATATAATTACAAAAAATTTTTTCACACAAATAAAGGCAGATCTAAACTACTGGAGAAATAGTAATTGCTCATGCATAGGCTGAAACAATGTAATAAAAATGACAATGCTACCAATTAAGCCACAACATAATTATTTGATAGACCTGGAAAAAACTACCAAAATGGATAGTTTTGTTTACAGGAAGCTAAAAAGATTTTGGTCAAATAAAACTAATAAAGGAAAAACTAGAAGAAAAGCAGGAAAATGGGGAAAATCTTCAAAAAGTTTTTCTGATAAATTCCTCATCTCTCAAATACATAGGAAACTGAGCAAATTTACAAAAATAAGAATCATTCCCCAATTGGCAAATGATAAGAGGAGGTAAATAAACAGTTGTCAAAGAAGAAATCAAAGCTATCAGTAGTTACATGAAAAAATGCTCTAAACAATTTCTGATGAGAAAAAACAAATTAAAAAAAAAAGGTAAAAAAAATACCTTCTCATCCATATAGATTAACTAATATGACAGAAATGGAAAATGACAAGTATTAAAATAGGAGAGGAAAAACTGGGAGAAGAAGGCCCTGTTTGTAGAGTTGTAAACTAACTATTCTGGAGAACTATTTGCAGTGGGGCTCAAAAGACTATAAAACTCTGCATATACCACTACTAAATCTGTATTCCAAGGAGATTAAAGAAAAGGAGAAAATATCTCAGTTGTACATAAATATTTATAGTAGTTCTTTCTGTGATAGCAAAGAATTGTAAACTGAGGGAAAGTTCATTAGTTGAGGGTTGGCTAAAGCTGTGATATATAATTGTGATGGAATACTACTATGCTGTAAGAAATAATGAACAGGATGGTGTCAGATAAACCTAGAGAGTCTTATATAAATTGATGCAAAGTGAAATGAATAGAACCAGGAAAACATTATAAATGGTGACAGCAAAATTGTGACAATGATCAACCATGAAAGACTTTACTCTCATCAAAGCAATGGACAAAGATAATTCTAAATGATCCATGATAAAAATCACTTTCCAACTCTAGAGAAAGGACAGGTGTACTCCGAATGCAGTTTAAAATGTTTTTTTAAACTTTATCTTATGTTTTTTCACAATATGCCTAAGATGGGAAATATATATACATACATGATTTCACATGTATAATCAATATAAGATTGCTTGCTTTTTTATGAGGTGGAGGAAGGCAGAAAGAGAATTTGGAACTCATTTTTGAAAATGGTTATTAAAATTAAATATTTTGGGAAATATTTAATGAAACAAAAGCATATCTGTCTATATCTATGTATGTATATATTTTTGTACCCTTCCAGTCTTACACGTTACTTCCCTTTAAATACTTTGTAATCCAGTGCACTGACATTGGATTTCTTCCTCCCTCTCTCCCTCCCTCCTTCCCTTTCTTCCTTCTTCCCTCCCTCTTTCCCTCCCTTCCTTCTTTCCTTCCTCCCTATCTCCCTTCTTCCCTTCCTCCCTTCCTTCCTTTGTTCCACCTTGTACAGGTGAACCTTCATCTCCCAACCATTTTACATTTTTTATATTGGCTGTCCTCCATGACTGGAATGCTTTCTCTCTGGCTTTCTTCAAGGTTTAGCTGAAATTCCACCTTCTAGAGATACATCCACCTCTAGTGACTTTCCCTTTAACTTTCTAATTTATAGAGAGATATACATATGTGCACATACATAGTGCCATTACATAATAAATGCTTACCAAAAGCCTCCTGACTGATTGTAATATGTATCACTTGTGTAATATAGTGCTCCTAAAAGTGCTCCCCTGAGGCAATTGGGGTTAAGTGACTTGCCCAGGGTCACACAGCTAGGAAGTATTAGTGTCTGAGATCAGATTTGAACTCACATCCTCCTGAATTTAGAGCTAGTGCTCTATTCACTGCACCACCTACCTGCCTAGTGCTCCTAAAAGTTAATGAAATCTTGAGTGGCATTGAAATCTATAATGAAAAGGATTGGAGAAATGATAATCTTGATTTGTTCTATATTGTTTATTCCACTTTATGTTGCTGTGTTCAGTTCTATGTGCTACAGTAGAATGACATTGATAAAAAATATGGAGTTCTTCCAAAGAAGGTGACTGAGGTGATAAGTGATCTTATATGAACTCTGGTTGAAGGAGTTGGAGATGTTTTGCCTGAAAAAGAGAAATTTTAAGGGCAGAAATAAATGATAATCCTTGAGGTGTCTTCCATTGTTAAATTTAGGATTTTAGATTTAGATCTAGAAGTGGTCTTAGTAATTGTATAAATTATTTTCCAGGTTCTGCTTATTTCTTTTGTATTGATTCATAACAGTTCTTCCATTCCTCCTCCTATTCGTCATCATTACTATTTCATATGGAACAATATAAAGAATAGGTTGGTGGAGAGGAACAAGCAATTATTAAATGCCCACTATGAACCAGGCACTGTGATAGGTATTTCACAAACATTTTCTCATTTTATCCTTGTTGCAATACTGCAAAATAGGTGCTGCTATCCACCTTTTATAGCTGAGGAAACTGGGACAGACAATGGTTAAGTGACACAGCTGGTTAGTGATGGAGGTAGAATTTGAATTCTATTCTTATTTCACTTTTCAAATACAAGAAACAGATTTAGATTCCCTGCTGCTCTTTAAAATGTTTTCCTCTTTAAGCATTTCATCAATTTCAAGAAACATTTAATTATTCATCATTAAATAGAATTTGAATTTCTATTTCTATAACCAATTTATCTTTTACCCTGGAAAGTTGATTGTTGTAACTTTGTTCCTGAAGATGACCAAAATGATATCACTATGTTGGGTCAAAGTAGATTTTGTCTGACTGTGTCTGAGAGCTAAGAGCTGGAAAGGTTCTACCACAGCTAAGGCATCAATAGTTCATATGAACATTTGGGGGTAGAGATATCTCTAAGTTTGCACATCTCATTTGAACTACTGAAATTCTGCTTTGTTTAGAGCATTTTCTTTGTTGTTGGCACTCCCTGTTGGGCAATCCTGTGTCAGTGTTTCTCATGTCTAACAACAGATTCTCAAATTCTTTGAAGAGACCTTGAGAATGTTTTTGTGTCATTTCTTCTAATCTCCACTTGAATCTTTGTCTTATGTGAGTTCTCTGTAAAATGGTCTTTAAGGCAAATGTATGTTTGACATCCCAACAATATGGCCAGCCCATTGAAGCTGTGCTCTCTGCGATAGAGTTTGAATGTTTGACAATTCAGCACCAGAAAGACCTCAGTGCCAAGTTACCTTATCTTGCCAGGCGATCTTCAGAATCTTCCTAAAACAATTCCCTCTTGTTTTGTGTCATTATGTAATTTTTTAGCCCTCACTAAAGCAAGAATTCTTAACTTATAGACCTTGAACCCCAGAGATCTGGAATGAGATTGAGGTGGGGAGAATGGACTGACATGGGGGAAAATTACTTTTTAATTTTCACTAACCTCTAACTGAAAATAACCATGATTATTTTATACAATTGATGATTAATTTTAATAATGACATTAAATATTGTTTTAATAATGGATCCATTGATATAACCAGACTGACAAAAGGTACACAAAAATTAAGAATCTCTGCACTAAAAAAATATTAATATAGCTCCATCCTTGCAAGTCACTGGGGCTTTTCCCTCATACTCTACTTGTTTCACTTGAGATCCTTAAGCTTTTTAAGATACCTCCCAAGGCCAACTGAATACTTTCTACATCTGTGCAGGGTTCTGATGATTGGGACCTTGGATGAGGCATATTTTAAGGGTGATTACTCTTCTGTTCCCATTTTTTTTTAAACTTTTCTGGTATCATTTGACAGTATTTTATCAGATAGTAGCAGACTTCTCCCAATACTTTGTTGCAAACACTAGCTCTCTTAAGCTTTTATTATTAGTCTTTATGGGGAAAAATAGTCTAGCTACTTATCTCCCTAATTTTTTCCCCTTTTGGTCACTGATTAGACTTTCATTTGATATTTGCTATTTGCTATCTTGCCTCTTATCTTTGTTGCTTCACAATCATCTAGGTATCTATTATGCATATGCCTATCTAAATGTCTATTTATTTAGTCCTTGCTCCCTGTTCAAATTATTAAAAGAATCCTCTCAAACTACTTCGACTTTTCTCCTATTTTTAAAAGATGCTTCTCTTCTACCTCTCATCATAATGCTTCTTTTATTCTCATTTTGATACTCTTTGGTCTTCTGAAATTAATCTTAATGTGTAGGTTTGTTCACAGACTTCTCAGCTCAAGAAATTTAGGAGCTTCTCATTCATTATCTTTAGACTTAACTTATAAGCCCTTTTCTCTATTAAAGCTTTTCAAGATTTTGGTTGTAGTTTTGCCTTTTTAAGTTAATTACATATCACTTTCTCTTATAAACTCTTCATTCTAGCCAAACTAACATGTTTGCTGTTCCTGAATCTACTGCCTCTGTATTTTGAATAAGCTGTGCCCTCTGTTAAAACCTCCCTTGTTATTGCTGTCAAGATTCAATTGAAATACTCCCAAGATGCCTCTTCTGATCTCCTAACTGTATTGTTTGTCCTCTTCCCAATCAATGCATATTTAAAAAATAACTTTTACCTAGTTATCTATGAATTTGAATCTACCTAATAGATTCTAGATTTCATAAAGATAGGGATAGTCTAAATTTTATTTTTTATCCCTAGTAGCTAACATAGTGCTTAGCTCAAAATAAGCCATTATTTAATTAAATTTTGATAAATTTTAATAAAATTTAATTAAATATTTAATTGTGATTGAGAAAAATGTGATTCTTTCTATATCAAAGATATCTTATCCATCCCTTTCTACATTTCACTCCTGTTTTCCATTTGATCCCCCCAATCTCTCTTTTCTGAGCCCAGTGGAGCCTCTGCAAACTTATTTTTATCTTAAAATTTAAAAATACATATTCCTTCTCCTTCTTTATTTTAAGTGAAATTGGTTCTTCCCTGAAGATAGCTTACTCTTCTTTGCCATGCAGATAGTTCATAGTTCATTTACTCCTTCTAGTCAACTCATTGAGATATGAAGGTATCTTGGCCTCTTTCATTTCAAAATGTACTTCTAAATCATTGATGGAAATATTACCCTTTCTGAACTTCTTATATCTTATTCTATCCAAACTATTCCCCTTACATCTTTTAAAAAATTATTACTTGCATTATTTATTTTCTATTCCCCAAGATATAGTTTTTCTTAAAATATTCAAATCTAGTTCCAAGTTCTGTTTGTTTCAATTTCCTCATCTGTAAAATGGGGATAAAAATATCATCCAGCTCTAGGGTTATTTTGAAGGTTAAATAAGATAATTATAAAATGCTCAGTGCAGTGCCTGACACGTCCTACATCCTATATAAATTTTAACTCTTTTTAGCTATTAATATTGTTGCTTGGGAACTTCAATAGCCATGATGATTGTCCTTTTATCTGCATCTCTTTTACATTCTAATTTCCAAAACCCTTTTCAGGTTTCTCTCCCTTATAATAAGACTTTTGTAAAAGATAATCTAACTAATCTCTTTTTCTTTGGTGTCTGTGTACATCAATCCATCTATATACAATAGCCATATAAATCTCACCCAAGTATCTCTTAGATTTTGCCAATATCCATTTGTTAAAAATGTTAATATCTCTGAAGAAAAAATCCATAAAGATTAATCATATTTAATTAATTACCTTCTTTTCCAATTTTTTCACTTTTGTTTCCTTTTGTATTTGCTTATTTTCCATTTCCATTTCTGACATCCTCATTCATATCTTTCTTCCCTCATGCCTAGGCTTTTGAAAAACACTCACAGAGTAGTCTCCTTTTCTTTGATTTCTGTGCCTTTGAATCCAGTTTTTTGGAGGGCATGGAAACTCTTTGCTAAATTAACATCACAACATAGTTGTTTGATTATGTCACTAATATCCCTTAAATATGTCTTTTCCCCAAGGGATAGGAGATTAGCATCCTCAGCTGACCTATTCTCTATCCTGAATTTTTTGACTATTTCCCCACCTCAGATTCATTGATTTTTACCTAAATCAGACCTCAGAGGCCAGAATCACTGGCATCTGCCTTCCAAGGACATATTGCTTCTTCTATCTCTCATTGAATCAAACAGAGACTCAGATTGGCTAAAATTTTAGAAAACATTTAATTTAATCTCATTTTAGAAACAGAGAAAAGATACCCAATATTTATGAATCCCAGCTATGATATCCATGATAAATAAACATTTCACTTCTTCTTGGACATTTTCTATATCAGGAAACCCTCAAGGAAACCTATCCCACTTAAAATTTTTGTTTTTGCCTGTTTTCCCTTTTGTTTTAGTTGTTTGGAATGCCACCTTCCCCATAGTGAGCCAAAGATCCATCTCTCTGGTCCTAATTATAATTTAGAAACATTCATGCATCATTTAATTGCTCTTTCTCTTGATAGGGGAATTATTTTTAAAAAGCTATATTCCCCAATTCTTCTATAAGTTATAAGTTCCTAGTTTACTCCATTGATTCTCAAAATAGCATAGTCAGTATGATGAGTTTGAAGTCAGAAGTCCTGAGTTTTAATTCCGCTACAGATGCTTAATAATTGCCTGATCATAGATGAATAATATAATTTATCAGAACTTCTCTTTTCTTATCTATAAAATGGGTATAATAATATTTATGCCATCTACCTCAGAGGATTAAATTGTGAGGAAAGCGCTTTATAAACCCTGGAACACTATATGTACAAATATGAATTCTTATTCTGTTACGATGGTGATCATCTGGTTCCATTTCCCCCATGGATTTAAGGTTTTCAATGTCCTTTTTAAACTGAAATCTGCCAATAAGCATACATTAAATACTTACTACATGCTATCCTTTTGCTAATCCCAGGAAAAAAAACCCAACCCCCCCCCCAAAAAAAAAGCAAATACAAGAAGCCCACAAAAAGCCTACATTCTTTTTGGGGAGATAACATGAAAATACAGATATATATATATATATATATATATATATATATATATATATATATATAAAACAGAGATAAGAAGAAAACTATCTTTAAAAGAGGAAAATTGAAGAAATTTTTTTCTTTTTTTCTCATTCTTTCTTTATTCTTATTTTTTATTAAAGCTTTTTATTTATAAAACATATGCATGGGTAATTTTTCAACATTGATCCTTGCAAAACCTTCTTTTCCAAATTTTCCCTCCTTCCCCTCATCCCCTCCCCTAGATGGCAAGTTGTCCAATACATGTTAAATATGTTAAAATATATGTTAAATCCAATATATGTATATATAGTTCTACAGTTATCTTGCTGCACAAGAAAAATTGGATCAAGAAAAAAAAACTGAGAAAGAAAACAAAATGCAAGCAAACAACAAGAGAAAGAGTGAAAATGCTATGTTGTGGTCCACACTCAGTTCCCATAGTCCTCTCTTTGGGTGTAGATGGTTCTCTTTATCACTGAACAAATGGAATTGGTTTGAATCATCTCTTT
Organism: Sarcophilus harrisii; assembly: GCF_902635505.1. Classification (NCBI taxonomy): domain Eukaryota; kingdom Metazoa; phylum Chordata; class Mammalia; order Dasyuromorphia; family Dasyuridae; genus Sarcophilus; species Sarcophilus harrisii. Next base: position 246,993,297 of record NC_045426.1, read on the forward strand.
GTTGAGGAGAGCCATGTCCATCAGAATTGCTCATTATATAGTCTTGTTGTTCCCATGTATGATAACCTCCTGTCTCTGCTCATTTCACTTAGCATCAGTTCATGTAAGTCTCTCCAGGCCTCTCTGAAATCAACCTGCTGATCATTTCTTACAGAACAGTAATATTCCATAACATTCATATAGCATAACTTATTCAGCCGTTCGCCAATTGTTGGGCATTCACTCAGTTTCCAGTTTCTTGCCACTACAAAAAGAGCTGCCATAAACATTTTTGCACATTTGGGTCCCTTTCCCTCCTTTAAGATCTCTTTGGGATATAAACCCAGTAGAGACACTACTGGGTCAAAGGTATGCCCAGTTGGATAACTTTTTGAACATAGTTCCAAATTGCTCTCCAGAATTGTTGGATCTGTAATTAAAGACATTTCAGGTGATCATTGTAATAGAATACAGTAAAACTATATAAATAATCATTTATATTGCTACAAGATTAATAGGATTCATGTTTTAGCTGTACAGATGCATGTCTCTGTGTAGCCAGAAGTATATATTTAAATTTTGGAACGTTATTCATATTCATATTAAGCATCCCTACATATAGCAAAAACCTCTTTTTCTTTCTACAACATCCTTTTCTTGTAGCCATTTTTAAAATCAACTTTATTATTATCTCTCTTAGTCAGAAACTAATTTCCATTTATTTATTTTTTTCCTTTGCTGAGGCAATTGGGATTAAGTGACTTGCCCAGGGTCACACAGCTAGGAAGTATTAAGTGTCTGAGGTCAGATTTGAACTCAGGTCCTCCTGACTTCAGGGCTGGTGCTTTATCCACTGTGCCACCTAGCTGACCCAATTTCCATTTATTTTTAATGAACTTTAATCATTCTGTGAACTGCTAGAATATCTCTTCCTTCAACTTTAAAAACAAGAACAATTTCATGATTGGATCTTCCTGAAAACTTATTAAAGAGAAAAAAATTAATCTATAAAATACAAACTTCCTACTGCCATTAAAAAATCATCACTGTCCAGTGACAACTATTTCATATCTTAAGAAGAAAAGCAAAATTAAAAACCTGGTAATTTAACTCTTACTCATCTTCCTAGGATCTCCATGGTAACTTCCCAAAGCTAATCCTCTCAAGCTAGTATATCTCAAGGAGGAAGAAGGGGGCCAAAGAGGTCTGCAGACTTCAGAACAGAGGTATTATGAGAACAACACTGCTATAGCTGCTAGGCACTCGCTATCTCTCCATTTCTTTTCCTCTCAAACTTGTCTTGACTGCGTAATTTTAAGTTAAAGCAGTATTTTTATCTATTACTCATGGATAGCCCTGAAGTCAGGAGAACCTGAATTCAAATCTGGCCTCAGACACTTAACACTTCCTGGCTGTGTGACCCTGGGGAAGTCACTTAACCCCAAATGCCACAAAAAAAAAAAAAAAAACACCACACACAAAAAACCCAATTTGGTACTTATTAAAAATATTGGAAAATTGATCAATAAAACATGAGATTCACAGGCAGTTAAGTTGAAGGACAAAAAGAAGAAATACTTTATACAACTATGGCAATGATCATAAAAATAAAATTTGTTATAAAAGAAAGCTTCTCCTTGGAGGAAAGAATCTTGGTAGGCAGAGATCGACATAGAAAAAAAGATCGCCATATAGAAGGGAAGGGAAGTGTAGAAGGACTAAAAGTAGAGAAATGTATTGTTATCTACTTAAACTTTAAAGCACTTTTTAAAAATGTGTTGCCAACTTAAAAAATTCTTGAAAGTTTTAGAGAACAAGGTACCTTAGGTATTGAATTAGTTTATAGTTTTCAAGAAAGACAGTGCCAAACAAAACTGTATTCTTTAGGTCTCTATGTCATTGTTGTTTGTTTTGGATCAGAGCTATTAATTGGCAAGAGTATCCAAAAGGAACATACAAATTTTGAGTTGTCATTTCTGACTCCTCAAATCACTGAACACATTGTATAATATTTGCTTTTGATTGGAACTGTCAGTCTTTCATGAAATTGTGGGAAAGTCTATTGCATGATTGCTAGATGCAATGTTAGCGTAATTTATATTGTTGTACTTTTGTCATCAAACATTCTCCTCTTTCCTTGATGCCATCAAGAACTAAATGAAAACCAATGCAAGAGTGTATTTGAAAAAGCAAATATTTCATAATTTTCAGCATTATGTCAGCAAAATTCAGTTATGGACTTATTGCCATTATAAAGTAATCAAATCTTTAGCAAAGTATTATTGACTAGTCCAATAATAGGCAAATAAGTCATCCTCTAAAAGAACAGAATTCATAAGAACTTATCATTTCTTTCTACAAAAAGTCTGCTGCATCAGGAAACTTTCTCTAGAAGGTTTGGGGTCTGACTCGAACTTAAGAACTCAAATTTGGCACTACCCACAAGAAATTTCTAAGATTAATATTGCCCAGGAAATCTCCTTTCTCTGTGAAAAGAAGATGAGGTCATGTAATCTCAGTAATCCAAAATTCCAACTTTTTCTACAAAAAAAGGTACTTAAGTTTACCTCTCAGGTTATGTATTGAGTCACATCGCTGTGGAGCCAACTCAGACTCTGCCTTAAGTTCCAAAATTTCTTATCATAATGAGACTGAGACAGGCAGAGCAATTTGTTTTGGGGAACAAAATTACTTATCATGGTAAGGCATGAAAATGAAGTCCTTCAGCTTCTATCAACCAATCAATAGAGATTCAGTGTATCCTCATCAGTTTAATTGAGGAACTATTAAATTTGATAAAGAATTATGTTTCCATGGATACCAATCACCATTTATCAAAAATTTTACAAACTACCTATTATTTGACAGATATTGTGCTAAACAGACTCTTTCTTTAGAGAGCTTAATGGATATAGCTAGCCCTTCCCAAAAATACAGGACACTGATCACTGAGAACACATATATCATACAAGTATAAGCACAATAAATATTTAAAAAATGAATTTTTTGGTGGTGGTGCCAGTAGTGGTGGTGGTAGAGATCTTAGAAGATGGAAGCATCAAGAAGGTTACAAATTTAAAAAATGGACTTGAGCTGAGCTTTGAAGGAAGCCATGGATTGGGAAAGGCAGAGATAAGAAGGAAATGCATTCCAGGAATGGTAATTATTCTGTGTATATGCTTATAGATAGGAGATAGAATGTCATGTATGAGGAAGAACAAAAGATCCAAGATAATGGAATGTGTGAAGGAGAATATAGTAAGATTCTAAAATTAGGGTTAAGTCAGATTGTGAAAATTTGTTGAGAAGCACCTCATATAGAACAGGAACTCCTTTAAGTCATATTTCCTTACAGAAGAAACTGAGGGTATTTATCCTAAAGAAGAGAATGCTTATGGGTACATGATATTCTCTTCTAATATTTGAGACTCTCTCACATAAACGATTGATTAGCTTGTTCTTTTTTGATTACAGAGAGAACTAGACCAAATTGACAGAAATCACTGGAAAATAATTTTTGGAAGAACTTCCTAATAGTTATAACTATTGCAGATTGAAATTGTATGCATCATGATATTGAGTTCCTTGTCACTGGTAGTATATGTGGGGAAGCAGAATGATAACTGTCCAAGAATTTGTGGGTAGGGAATGAAATATTCTTATGGTTGAGCTCATTAACTTATAAGATCTCTTTCAACTCTAAGATTTTAGGATTCTATGAACTCCAGATTGAATTACTAGTCTGCTTTTGGAAGGACCAGCATCAAAGCTAAGGGTTTAAGTTTCCATCCCATTCACAGCAAAGTTGGTTACAAAACCAAGATACAATGAATTATCTTCATTATTTTGTGGGCACTCTGATGAGCTGGCACTTAATATTTGATAGTCCTCAGGTTTTTATCCTGAAGAAAGGAAATCAAGAGCTTTGTTAATTAAAGACACCAGACTCTGGAATTTGACTCCTATAGCATCAGATGAGCCAGGGAACAGAGCATACAGAGGGAGATGCAAAGCTCATATCTCTTCATGTTGACCTTCACTGGCCTGGAATGAGTCATATTGGTATCCTTGGCTTGTTACCAAGGGGAAAAGATAATTTTCTGTTTCTCAATTACATTATTTTGGGCTAAAAGAACTCCACTGTCCAATGACCTTGGAGCTTTGGTTCATGGTACCATGTAAATGGTAAGCTAAAGAATAAAAACAACCAAAAAAAGTGTTTTTTTTTTTCTACTGAGATCCTAAATTTCTGCTTTGAAAGTGTTGTTAAAAGTTTAAGGTTCCAAAGAAATGCATTTCTTTAGCTGGTTTTCTGAAAAAAGTAAGTGTGCCAATAAAGTTGCTTAAGCATGTTGTTCAACAGGAAAAATCAGGATGGTAAAAAATCTTTGGCAGAATAAGTTGGTACCTTATTTTCAATGCCTAATAGATCTTGTGGTTTGGAAGCTTCAAAAAGTGGACTGAAACATTATACAAAGGTCTTAGAGATTAAGATTCTGAATAATGCAATATCAACATTTTTTTCCTTCTGGAGTTTGAAGTACTAGGCATAATGATAATAAAAGTCAATGTTTATACAGTACTTTCCTCTCAACAAACCTGTGAGCTTGGTAGTTCAAGTTTTATTATTCTCATTTTACTGATGAGAAAAATGAGGTTAAGAGAGGCAGAGCAATTTGTTCTGGGGAATAAAACTTTTAAATATCTGAATCAGGTTCTGAACCCAAGCTTTCTGATTATGAATACTGGACTGAGTACTGAGTATTGGACCATGCCATCTCAGGTAGTTAGCTTCCTCTCCATGACCTATACTAACATGACTAGATTTAGAAATGAAAGAGAACTTGAAAGCTATCTAGTCCAACCCACTCATTTTATAAATGAGGAAACTTATGTCTAAAGAAGAGCTTTTCCTAAAGTCACACAGGTAGCACTAAGATTTGAACCACGGTCCTCTGATTTTAATGCCAGTGTTTTTTTTTTTTTTTTCTTTTTCTGAGATACAATACTACATATGTTATCTATTACTTTTAAATTCAGATGTTTCTTTCTGGCTACTGGCAGTATTTTTCCTTGATGTGGGAACACTGAATATTAAATCTAACATTCTGGGGAGTTTTTATTTTGGAGTTTCTTTCTAAAGAGTCTTGTGGATTGTTTCAATTCTTACTTTACCCTTTGGTTCTATAAGACATATAGATAGTTTTCTTTCATGATTTCTTGAAATATGATATCTGGGCTCTCATTTTGATGTTTGAACAAAAAGGATGTGATATTCACATGTGATTTAAAGAATATCTTTGTCTCTTTTATGACTTCCCTTCTAAAATACATCTAAAGAATTGCTTTTGTAGAGCAAAAGTTAGTCACCTTAAGCAGACTTAGACTATCTTCACATGTGGATAAGACATTATCAGAGGCAGTGAGGTGGCATTGGGTCTAGAGTTCTGGGTCTGGTTGGAGCTAGGAAGATTCAGCTTCATCAATTCAAATCTGGTCTCAGATGTTTTACCTTTGGCAATGATTTAACTCTGCCTCAGTTTCCTCATCTGTAAAATTGCTGGTGAAGGAAATAGACTCCATCATCTTTGCCAAGAAAACCCCAAATGGGGTCATGAAGACTCAGATCTAAATGAAAATACTGAACAACTATAATCAATTTGCCAGGCAGCTGATCAGATGCTGACTTCTGTTCAAATCCTGCCTCTGATATTTGCTTCCTATGTGAATTTGGGCAAATTGATTTCCTCATCTGGAAAATTAAATAGGATTGGAACTGCAGTTTCCCTGCAGTTGTACAGCTATGGTCCCTTATAGCACTGACTGAAAAATTCACAAATATGCCAATTGTCTTTCTGTGTCACCTGACTTTTATCTTAAGTATCTATTTTAATTAAAATTATTTTAAAACTTTATATTTTGGTTTTATATTACCTACATTTCCCAATATCTTTAACATAGCATTTATTTTCCCCTAGATACTAAAGGCCTTTTATAGTCATAGATCTGAAAAAGGCCAAGTCACAGTGACGGAGAGATCCTCAAACTGGTCAATCTACTTTGAAACTCATACTACAGCTAGTCTCTGAAGAGCACACTAGAGATCTCAGTACTTATAAACCATGGTTCATTTAGAATTTTGGAAAAAAGAACAGCAAACAAGTCTAGACAAGCCTTCTGGAGAATGTATAATACTTAAATTTTCCACTATTGCAAAAGACCACATCCCACCATGTATACAGTGATGATGTGGTTCAGAGCTCTGAATATATCATATGAAAAGACAGGGCTGTGAACTTTATTTTATTGAGTTACATAACACAATGATAACCACTGGTTCATATTCCACCGATTAATATTCCGTAAAGAATGCTGAGTCACCTCACAAAAAATATAGCTTATTAAAAGTAAAATTGTGTTTTTGAGATATTAATGAGATGGCACATATTGTGTATGGCTGGATTTGCATAACTTTATGTATCTTTGTTGTCCTTTAGAGTTTATAATTTAACTCTTAATGGATTGACTTCCATGACCTCATCTAAAGTTCCTTTCACTTTTCATTTTCCAAGCAATATTTTGTGTTAATTCTGTTTTTCCACGTCCATTAGATATTTTTCTTTGTTGCTACAATGGAAAGAATTATGCTGTCAATTTTCTACTTGTCTTCCTTGTATAATTAGCTAATCCTGGGAGATGCTGATTTGTATTTTGGCTGTTGAATGATTGTGTTTTCTTACATAATCTCATATGTTAGTTCCTTGATCTTTAGTAGGAGTCTTCTTTACCTACTCACAGAGGCAGCCCTTGTCACTATAGCATTTTCCCTGAAAAATGTGCTTTGAATAATTTTCCTTCTGTTATTTGCTATTATTTTGATATCTGATTTGTCTTGTTTGATTTTGTAATTAGTTTTAGTTATAAACATTATTCTTTGCTTTTCTACAAACATTAAGAAATTGTGTTTGTGAAAAATTGAAAACTTTCCTTGTTTTTATGCTCCATACAATAATCTCCCTAATTAATATTATCATTATTATTTATATAGCTAACATAATACTATTGAGAGATAAGTATCATGAATAGAAAGGTTCATTTCTCAAGTCAGGAAGACTCAGGTGCAAATTCTACCTCAGGAAACTGGGTGATGAAGTAGATAGAATACTATAATGAGAATCACGAAAATCCCAGTTCAAATATAGCCTTGAATACCTCCTAGCTGTGTGACCCCAAGCAAATCATTTTAGCTCTGACTGTGAAGTTAGGATAGGACTGTGAAGATAGGAAGTTAGGATAATAATAACACCAACATCCCAAGATTGTAGTAAAAATCAAATGAAATATTTATAAAGTTCTAAGCAAAGTGTCTGGTAATAGTAAATAGTATTTACTTGTTAACTATTATGTTAATGATAGTGATATTCATGTGTCTAGGTGAGCCACTAAAAGCATTCTAGGAAATGCTCTAAGACTATAAGATGTAGAATAGTGATGAATCTATAGTGACAGAAAGTGTCTCTTCAATGAGAATTCCCTATAAAAAAGAAAACTCAGGTCTTGTCCAACAAAATAGATATAAAGAAAGATATAAGAAGTAATTATAATGATGTTATCTATAAAATGTACCTATTTATCATTTGCTGTCCATAACTTCAGTTGTCTTTTTAGTATGGGGACCAGTGGAGATTTTTTTTTTTTTTGTCAGGGAGAAATAGATTTAGAAGTTTTATTTTATGTTTGTACATTTTAAATTGGTTCCTAGGAAACTCTTTTAAGACATCAATAAACTAGTTTTGGGTAGGCCCTTAGCAAAATTATGAAGTAGGTGAAATTTATCTTCACTGACTTCACTCTCCTTAACATAAAGAAGGCATTCATTTATTGACTGAATGACTTGATTTGATATCTCAACTCCCTTTATCTCAAGTCTAGTCAACAAGTATTTATTAAGTGCCTATTAAGTACTATTATGTACAAGGTACTAAGCTTTGGTAATACAAATGTAAGCAGAAAGACATTCCTGTTCTTAAGGAGCTTAAGTTATAATAGGGTAAGACTAGAAGTAAAAACTGAAAAGAGGGAAGGGCAAATCTGAGTGGAAGCATGGCAGAGAAAATCTGCAGAGTCAAGAATAAAATCTGAAGAAGAATGAAGATATGGCTGTACTGGGCATCCTTTTTAAAAGAGAAGCTCTGGGAAGAATCAGCCTTTCAGGAAGAGGTCACAAGATGGAAAGTTCTGCCAGCGTGAGAAGTCCAGAATACATGAATTTCTAGGATGAAAATGTTTCTTTTGCATGCATGGTAGAGAAAATCTAGAGAATCAGGAACACAGCCTGAAGATATGTTCTCTGAGTCCTAATCTTTGTGTGCTTGTCCCTCTAACAGTTCTCATATTACACAAATTCCTTGAGGACTGAGAATGTTAATTTTTCTCTTTGCAGTAGTGGCTCTGAATGAACACATGTGTAGGATAGAAGTATTAGACTGACTACCAAACTTAGGTCTACAGAGTTATTATGTTGACCTCATTGTTGTATGCCTGTAAAACTTGTACAGTGTGTTAGAGCCATATTAGGAAACTGAATTGCTTTTATTTGAATTGTTTTAGGAAGATTCTGAAGATCATATGGAAGGATAAGATACCAGATGCTGAGGTCCCTTCTTGAATTAAACTGCCAAGCATTCCAACTCTATTGCAGAGAGCACAACTCCGTTGAGCTGGACACATTGTTTGCTTGCCAAATATACACTTGCCAAAAAAAAAAGAAGTATGGGAAACTCACACAGGGCAAGCTCTCCCAAGATGGTCAGAGAAAGGGATACAAAGATACTCTCAAAGTATCTCTTAAGAACTTTAGAATGGATTGTATGACACGGGAGACACTGGCACAGGACCACCCAGCATGGTGTGCCCTCATCAGAGAAGGTGCTATGTTCTATGAGCAAAGCAGAAATGAATTAGCCTGGAAGAAAAGTGAGAGAGCCCACCTTAAATGTTCATATGGATTATTTGTATCTGACCTGTGGCTTTGGGCTTTGAATGCTAAAAGAATTTCTATATGATCCTGCAGGTTACAAGGAGCCAGTGCAGTTTATTGAATGGGAGTAATGAAGGTGGTAGTGATATGGTCATATATGTGTTTTAAGAAGATCAAACAGTATAGATTGGATACAAACATTTCCTTTAGGAGCCAACATTTCAAAGTCACATTTGATAGTCTAACTTTGTTTCCATGAAAGTGGTGTGAAGGCAACATAAGTTTATATAGAAAAGAAATTATATTTTCCTTAATAGAATTATAGTTGACATGAAGAAAATCTGTTCTTTTTGATGGGGTGGGCAGGTAAGGTCACAGGTTCATAGATTTAGAGTTGGAAGGGTCCAATCAATAGTAATGTATTCCTCTCCCTCTCTATGACCTTAGTTTGGAAAACTTGTGTCCAATATTCATTACCATTAGATAATTATTGGGGTTTCTTTGGGGTCAATTGCTTACTGCAGTGCTGAAGTTCATAGATAAGATTGCTTTTTAGTCTTATCTTTTAAGCTATAGTGTTCTTATCATTATATAGATATTTTCAATACCCTAGAAAAATCACAATTGCAAGTGGCCCTAAAGAAAAGATATAGTAGCTATAAGTAGGGAGCAATCTATTACCAACAAAAGAAACTATTGCAGAAGAAAAAGCCCACAAAACATCAAGTGAATTTGTGACTGGGAAATCAGGTAGAACAGTCATGATACTATAGAAATGGTACTAGTTCTGGAGTCCATGAACTTGGGCTCAGATATTTTCTCTGCCACTTGCAAAGTCATTTGTGTGACCCTGGACAAGTCACTCAATTTCACTGTTTTAATTTTCTCATCTCAAAAGTGAAGGACACTCCAAAATCCCTCCAACCAACAGCTTTTAAATCTAGAGATCAAGAAAAAGGGAAAACATATGGATGGCATGAATATTTTGCTGATTTCTATAAAGCATTAAAAGAATCAGACCTTTCTAATCTTTTTACAACTAACTCCTTCCTTAGCCTCTGAATTTCCTTACACATGCACTATGATATACTGGTACTGGCATCCTTAAACAGGGCACTTTATCATTTCCTAATTGGCTATTTTTACCAGTGGTCCTCTATATCTTTTCATTTACTTCTCCTGGCTTTCCTGGCTTCCTTCAAATCTCATCTAAAATCCTACTTTTTATTAGAAGTCTTTCCAGATCCCCCTTACCTCTAGTGCTTTTCCTTTGATGATTATCGGTAATTTATACTGTTTATATTTCATTTGTACATAGTTGTTGGCATGTTGTCTCCCTCATTAGATTGTGAGCTTCTTGAAAACAGGGTTTGGATTTTCCCTTTCTTTGTATCTCCAGCAAAATGCTTTTGCTTACCAGGCATTGGTGTCTAATCAATTCTTGTTGAATGACTGACTGAAGGCTATCAATTCATAGAGTATGATTAACAGGGTACAGTCCTATGGCTGATTTACAGAGAAATGTAGACAAGAATTGCATAGAATGGAAAAGCATGGATGGAAATGTTAGTTATCTCAATTGAGAGGATAATAATAGTAATAATAATAGCTAGTATTTATATCTTGTTTATACATTTGCAAAGTAGTTTACAGAAATTATCTCACAAGTCTTTGAGATAGTGGTAGTATCACTGAGAGCATGAATCCTTTCAAATATTGAAGTATAGAAATTTTTCATAGGATCAAGAGTTTATACCTACAGTAGACAGCAGAGTTCTCAAGTCCGACCTCCTCATTTTCCAAAAGAGAAAACTGAAAGGATTCAAACTCAGGTCTTCTTGACTCTGAGTCAGGTGCTCTTTCTACTACACAATTCTATTTCTATTTCAAGAGGAAAAATGATTATTTTTCTTGCATACATATCCTCTTATTACTATGTATCCTCCTATTAGAACTTAGAAGGCATGTTTGATGAACTATGTTCATATAACTTAGTGGATGCTTGATTGGACCATCAGGCTGCCATAATGTAGGTTTAATAACACCTACAATACATTACAATCTTCTTTGACTTGGCACTGCAACGGGCCCTAGAAACTGTTTATAGTTATACTGACTTCTTATTCTGTTATAATCTTTTGTCAAATGTTACTATGGACATATGTAGGTAAATATTTTAATTAAGCATTTGCCCTTGTCTTGGCTTAAAAACAAGCATATTTCCACAGAGGAGAAAGGGGAATTATTATATGAAGATTATACCCATTTTCAATTCCAAGAATCATGTTCATGATCCCAAACTATTCATTCAGTTAGCTTATACAGGTTTAGTTTAGTTTTTTTTTTTCATTATCACCCACATTAAGCAAGTTTTCCTATATATCCCTGAAACTAGACATCCATGGTGCCATTTTAAAGATGAAAATACATGTATAATATGACAGCCTACAAAGTGAAAATGATGTCCTTGATATCTTACAATAATGTATATCTATGGAGGATCTGGGGAAGTTCATTGCTAGGATTTTTTATTTGCTTATTTTGTTTGTTTTCATTAAATCATCTTGTCCTGGAACTCAACCCAAATTCCAACCATCTCAACTGCAAAATTTGGTTTGGAAAATGACACATTTTCCTCCTAAGATTAAAAAAACAAATGAGTTTGGTTCTCATTAAAATAATTGCCATTACCACTTTTGTTGATTTTAGTACTTTAATTTAATTCGGGAAATATTAAATACTGCAACCTTCAAATGAAGCCAAGCATGAGAGCCTTGGTCAGTGATGTGAGAGGATGGCCTAGCCAGGGCTTTACCAGTTAATTAGATACATAGAAGACATAACATCTTGGAAGTGGAGGGAACCTTAAATGGCTTAGTTTAACTCTCAATTTTTAAGTATACTGAGGTGATAAAAGTGTAACTCATCTGTTCAAGGTCATTCTGAGCTATTTAATAACAGAGAACCTAGGTTTTCTGGCTCCTGGCCCATTTCCCTCCTTTGTCTCATGTTGGGCACGATTTTAATGATCCTGCCTTCTTCCAAATACACTGATATCTTAGTAGAACACATATTTTTTCATTATCAGATTAGAGGTTATCCCAAAAGGCTCCTCTCAGACACTCCTTTCAGAATGACTGTAACTTATATTCACACAACAGGTAAATGACTGTTAGAAGCTTTGTGGAACCCATGTAATGTTGAAAGAAGGAGGATGAAAAAGGAATCTATAAATACAGTAGAAAGAGCATTCATTTTGTGGTTAAACGGCCTAGATTCAAATTCTGCTTCTAATGTTTATTAATTGCTATCTATGTGTGTGTGAGCAAATTTTTAAATCTTCCTCGCCTCAGTTTCCCATATAATATAAAGTGCTTATACTGGAAGGTATTTTTTCTAGCTCTAGAATGATCCTAAGCTACCAAGAGTAGATAAAAACAAGTCCCCCAGATAAATGAAGAAAGGAAGAGCAAAATATTAAATGCTCTAATTACAGCAGTTTCCCCTGAGTTCACCCCTTATTCTACCCCTTAGTCCTCTATTGTTTTGTTTAGTTTTTTTTCCTACAAAGATCCACATTCAAATTATTTCAATTCTAAAACCAACTTCTATTGCACTTGTTATTTTTAGAAATACTGTTGATTTTAAAGAAAAAGATAAGTTGAAATTATTTTAATTCATTCCTGCCTCATCAGTTTTAGAGGAAGAAATAGAGAACAAGATGATTACTCTAGTGCCCTTCCAAAGCTAAATTACTACCTGGTAGTACATTAGGCACTGCTTAAAGCTTGCTTCATTGAATTGGGAGAATGTGACCCAACAAGGGTTTGTTGTATTTATTTTTAAGGGTAGCTAAAAGAATAGAAAGGCATACTTAAATTATTAAACAGAACAGTTCAAAAGGACTATCCGTATTTGACTTCAGGAAAGCCATTTATAGCTTAGTAAATAAAGGTCTTCTTCCTCACCATTTCATTAGAAGTTTGGGGAAATTGTTTAATGTAGAAGGTGCATTCTTCTAAAGGAAATAGTTGACTTTAACTACAAAGAGTAATTATGCTTCCATTTTTAGGCAACCCTCTTTAAGTCCTGAATGCTGCCTAGTACATGCTGTCTCTTGCTTTGAAGCAAGAGATAATGTTACATCATCTGTATTCTCTTTCATTCCCTTGATTATTTATGTAATCCCTCTTGCTATGGGCCTATCACTTTACAGACCAAGTTAAAAAAAATCCCATCATGAATACTCTAAGTCATATACTTGGCTGAATAATAATAATAAAAAAAGCCTTACGTGGATTATGTTTGGCAGTCTAAGATCTTGAGTGATGATGGTAATCTAATTGTATTTAACACAAAGTCTCTCCAAGCTATAGATGAAATAAAGGATTGAAATATGGGACAGGGAGGGGAAGGTTTTTAAAGAGCTAACTGTTTTGAAAATTGGGGCTCATGTTAGGGGACATAAATAGTTCAAGTAAGAAAGTTCTGAATCAACTACTATGGAGTAAAGAAGCATTATAGTAGGCAAGGGTTATAAACCTCTCTTTTTCTGTGTGTGTGTGTGTGTGTGTGTGTGTGTGTGAAGGACCCTTGGTATAGTTTGGTGAAATAGAATTACAAAGAAAACCAATTATATTGAAATATATTTGTCAATATATTAAAAAAACAAATCTCAGCAATAATAAGTTTATAGACCTCAAATTAAGGATCTTTGAGCTAGACCTTAATGGTATAGACAATATGACAACAGATATTTTTGAATTCTGAAACTAAGACTATGACCCATGGCCAATTTTAGATATGGCCATATGATAACTCTAAAAGTGTCTAAGTTTCTAGGGAAGATGAAAATTGGTTAAAAATAAAAAGATAACACAAATTTAGACAAAAAGAAAAGTTAGCACTATATAAAAGAAGAAAATGAGATAGAACAATAACTGAAAAGAAAAACAACAATAATGATAGCAGCCAAAATCATTTTTAGTATCCACGGCTTTGATGAGAAAAAAGTCAACAACTGCAAATTTCAAAATGTCTCCTATTTAAGAGGTTAAAGAATTGTTCTTTAAGTATCTTGAAAGTGTTGTGGAATCTGGAAACAATTTTATTTGTGCATTTTGCTTTTAAAATGAAGTTTCTATTATCAGAATAAAAAATTAAGAGAAGACAGTGTATGAAAGTTTTTTTTTTAAATTGTAGAGTAACAGATCTGGATAGGAGGTGTTATTCCTTAAATAGAAGTTGATGAAATTCAATGCCACATAGTTAGAATATTTCTAATAGGGAACTCATATCAAGAATCTTCAATTATCAGTCTAAATTGATTAATCTAAATATGTAATCTGACCTAATCTGATTAAATTTCAATTCTGAGAAAATTTTCAGAGACTGATCAAACCCCTTCCCATACTTCATAAATGAATGTTTAACATAAGCTAATTTAGTATGATCATTCATACTTAATATTAGTGATGCTTCTGATAGTGATATTTAAAGGTATTCATTCTTTGGTGAATAATCTTGATGTGAAATGACAATGTGGCCATTTGAACAGAACCCAATGAAAGATCCTATATGTTTACCAAATAATAAATGTTAGGAACAAAAATAATCTTTCTCCAGTGGACTGTTACAAATTCTTTCTGCAAGACTTGGCAGTGGATAAACTGAAGGGATATACCCAGAGATTCAGTGAGAAGGGCTTACTATTGTCTAAGAATACATAATAGCTTTCATAGGGTACTGCAAACTATGAACAACTGAAAAATGAAATATAAGAAATAATTTCATTTTATTTGTCAAGCATAAGGTATTTGATATTAGTATTTAATGGGACTCTGTTCCCATTGAGGTGAAGGATGATAGATCTCAGTGTAAGTACAAGTGGTACTAAAGGAGAGGCAAAGGTAAAACTCTTCCAAATACACTTCAGCAGGTTTGACCTAGAGAAAATAGCTTTGTGTTGAGAGGTAGAGAACATGGCTTTTTGTTTGGTCTTCCCAAATGTGACCTTGGTTAATGCATATGTGCGTCTATTTCCATATCTCTTAATCTGTCTCCTCCCACAAAAGTGTAATGGGGATAAAATTGAATTAATATATACAAGAGTATGCTGTATTCTCGAAGAGCAGTGAGTATTTCATTATTGCTTTGTATCTGACACTATTTACCATGTAGTGTTTGACATATAATAAATAATAAATGCTATTGATTATTTGATTGGTTGATTACTTGACTGAAAATGAGGCACCAGTAATTTGCTAAGCTGAGAAATGGTGGAAGGGAAAGGTAGAAATTCAGATATTTTAAATTTAAAACCTCAAAGATATCAAATTTGATCAATTCCATAAGCATTTACAAATTGCCTCTTCTGTACAAGGCATAGTTCTAGATGCAATAAGAAGAAACAAGTAATCAATGCCCTCAAGAAGATTTTACATTTCAGTATATACCAGGCGATAAGGGACAGGCCTGCTACCTTTTCAATTTGAGTATGTAGCAGTACATTTATAGGAATTTAGATGTTGGTGAAGTGTTAACACCTACAAAATAATGTCCAGAATAATAAATGTCCCATCTCGACTTGTGCTGACCTGGGTGCAGAATGTTGCGCTAACAAGTAGGAGACTTGAGTGTTAGCCTTTTGGAGCAATCCAAATTTAGGAAGAATTTTCTAGGCTTTTTGGAAAAGAAATAGTCTAACTTTTATGGGATGGCATAATGGCTGATCTTTCACACGCTTCTGCTTTTGTATACAGCACAGAGTTAGGACCTTTCATAAATAAAACAAGAGTATGGCCGTTTTCTCTTGTAACATGCAAAACAGGAGAGGACCCACATGTCAACAAACTTTTAAAAAAAGAGGTATGGGAAAGGGAATGCATTTTATGTTCCTTCAGTTTCCCTCTCCATCCCCAATGTTGTAGAATGATTAAAAGGGCAGTCTTGGAATTAGGAAGATACTTGGAGTCTGCAGTCACCAAAATTTGTCATTTTCAAATCCTTCCTCTGAGATGATAGATCTTCAGATTGATCAATATAGACAGATATAGATGAAAAAATTGGATAGATCTATCTCTATAGGCCCATAGAAATATATCTATATATTGATTTATGATATAATATAGTAGAATCTTGTATTTATAAAAATCATGGTGATGATGATGATGATTATTTTCTTATCGACCACAATGATTATATACCTTTCTTTTGTGAGTGATCTAAACCCAAAGGTTTGGTAATCTCTATAATCATCCAGCAGAGCAAAATTACATTCCCAAGAAGAAATTAAAATAGCATCTTGCACCTATTATCCAGAGTATTACAAGCATGGCTTAATTTACAGAATAGCAAATTGAAGTAAGAAAGAAAGAAAAAAAAAGAGAGAGGGAGAGGGAGAAGGAGAGGGAGAGGGAGAGGGAGAGGGAGAGGGAGAGAAAAAGAGAGAGAAAGAGAGAGAGAGAGAGAGAGAGAGAGAGAGAGAGAGAGAGAGAGAGAACAAAAGAAAGAAAAAGAAGAAAAGAAAAAAGGAAGGAAGGAACAGAAGGAGGGAGGGGGAGAAAAAAACAGGGACAAGAAGCTGTGATTCAGTAAAGAGAGGTGTCAGAAAAGTCAGGAGATCTAAATTCTAGTCTTAGCTTTTTCACTGGTGAGTGGTGGAAACCTGGGAAAGTCATTTATCCAGTCTGATCATCGGTTTACTCATATAGAAAATGAACAGAATGAATGGTATAATATTTTCATCTCAATAATTCTAATTATTTAGCTGGTTACAATTAGATATCTTTATATTGATCAAGCGACTTGCTCTACCTAAATTCTCTTTCACATGTGTTTCATAGCTTTATATTTTGAGTAAAAGCAAGTATAATTTACTTTTTAAAAAATCAACCATATGCTCAATATTGAATAGCAATTTTTGCTTTTAGAATTAAGCATTGAAATTCTTATTTGATAATTAAACATTTAAGAATGGCTAATATTTGATTGAATGAATTTTTAAAATAATTAAAAAGTGTTTTAATGTCAAACAGCAGACTGATGTTCTATGACACACTAAAATAAGACCCAGTCTGACATTCTTCTGTTCATTATTTATATCTATATCTATAAATACATCAATTACATTTTAGTAATAATGTATTATAAAAAATAAAAATAAAATTTAAATTCATAAGTTTGATGTTTGCTTTCATATTTGGTTTAAATATTGCAAAAAAAAATTAGCTACAATTTACTAGATGAAAGGGGACCCTGATGAGAACGTTTTCAAGATAATTCCTCCATATCCCTTTTGAAAGGGCATTAGCAGTTCCTTAGTCAATGTAGATTTCTTAAGTAGCTGATATTTATTTAAGTTTCCTACCACCTGATCTTGGTCCCTTAAAATCTGTTTTTCATTTACTTTCATATTTATTCATTTTCTAAGGTTTCCTACTATTGTGCATTTATATTCTTCCTAAATGTTGAGACTCTCTTTTTCTACATGTAGATACATGTACCATATATTTTCTGTAGGATCATACTTTAAAGATTTCTAGCCTACTACCAAGTTATTTTAAAAATGATTTTCTTGTTTCATTCTTTAAATTTTTAACCATTTCATTAAAATCAATGAGTCCAATTGAATCCAATAGAGGGCATACATAATGGTTTAACAAAATTGAATTTCACACCTTTATTTAAATATCTCTATATATTTATTATGTCATATATGCTCACCAAAATTCAAACTATAACCTCCATGAATTTTCAACAATTCAGTGCCTTATCTTTCCAGTTTTAGCTTGTTTTTCAAATCTGTTCTAGTCAACTTGTACAGCAGACTGTCCCCTTAGGTCTATAGTCCTCAAACTAGGGTCCCAGTTCCAAGCATGATGTCTCTCTACCTATATAAATGGTGATATAACAACCTATAGATCTTTTAGAGATATTTTTAACCCTAGGTTAATTAAACGATAGTTTTCTTTTTTAAATCTTTCAAGCCTTCAAGCCAACACAAAGAGAGAGGATCTCCATGATACATTAAAAAAATGAATGCATTGTACAACTAAGCAGTGCAAACACCCAGATTAATCACATGTACCACTCATTGTATTAATCACTTAATCCAAATTGTCATTTTGACATGTAGACGATTTCTCTTCTTCCATCACCTCCATATACATCCACTACATTCATTCTGGATTTGAGTGATGAGATAGGAAGGGGGTTGGGTAGAAACTTCAAACAGCTAGTATTCATCATCTGTATTTATAAGACATTCAAAAGACAAAGAAATTAACCATTAGGAAGATGTTAATTTAATAAGGGAAGCCCCACTGGCTGTCTGTCTCCCACAAACAATGAATGGCATAATTGTGTCTCTTTTCAATTCTAACTCAACTGACTGAGGATTGACTACCAATTCTAATTAACACTAGTTAAACTATTGTAAGGAATCGTTAATGGTAAGACATCAAAGGAAGTCTAGCACAACAAGAAAAATAAGTTCTAATATGAACCTAGAAGAGACTAAAATAGCAAATTGGTAGTTAATAGTAAAGGAAAATGAGTTATTACTTTACAAAATGTCAATTAAGAGAAATAAATAATGGAATGAATTCACAATTGAAGTGAAACTTCTGGCTTTGTACCAGAAAATATTTCAGCACCTACATGAGAACAGCTCAGATTACAAAATCAAGATTCTACTGGCAATATTATAATACTCTCTTGTACAATTGTAATTATGAGGGGGAGGGGAAATAATGGGAAGGATGGAAAAGAAGTGGCTTGGTGATATTTTTAAACTTGTACTCAGCAAATTGTTGAAAAGCATAAAAGAATTAGATAAAGGTAATATTTTTAATAAATGCCAAAAAATGAGCAATAGATTAATGACAGACCTGGCAGTCCTTATACAATATCTCCAAGGACCTGAATTTTACTAAGTGTTTATAACAGGTTTTCTTATACTATACCTTATAAAATAATTATCAACATCATATTTTACATATTATTTATGAATAATTGTTTATTTCCCAAAGTTAACAGATAAGAAATACATTGCAATCTTATATTGTTGACACCTTTCAATATACTGGGTCACTATAAATATGAAGGCTACTCTCAAATTTTAGTAAAGCTTTTCTGTTCCATCTCTAACCTCCATTAAGGATACCCTAAATAATCACATGTAGACATTCTGATAAAGATTTTGTACATTAGGAAAAGCAGTTATATCCATTAAATTATTGATATTTTCTTGTTTATCTTTTATTGGTGGTGTAATAATGAGATCTATGTCTCTCCACACTCCCTAACCATTTGTTATCCTTCCTTTTTTCAACTGCTTTGAGAATTAATAGCTCAATGATTTCAAAATTGTCACTTCCAGCATGGAGATTTGTGGATAGTTGGATAGTCCATTTGAGCTTCCCACCTTTGTTTTATTTGGTGCTACTTCTACTTTTTCATGTAGTACATTTGGGACTGTGATATTTGAGTAATTGATATGATGGCACCTCTGTTACTGAGGCAGAACAGATTTAGCTAGAGAACCTTTTCCTTTTTTGTCTATTTGTCATCCTTCCATTTTTAATCCATAAATTCCTTAGAGATAATTTGACTTATCTGCATATCTCACCAAGAATTCTGTAAACTCATTTTTTCTCCTCTCCTCATTGTTTTATGAGACCTATTTATATTTACCATTATTTCCTGAAAAATGAGTTGCAAATGAATTATTATAAGCCAATGTGTCTCTGTTGGCAAATTACTTCAATTCATAAAGAGGGCAACTGTTACTAATGGTAGAGGTTTCTAGGTTCTTTCAGTATCCTGTTTAATTTATATCAGTTAAATTTCCTTAGGAAGTGATGATGCTCTGTTTTCATGTCTGTCCATCTGCCATTTTTCTACATTTATCAATCAAGTTGGAGTTGTCTCGATTATGCACCATGTCACCTAATTTTTATACTTTCTTCTGTATTAATTTTGTTGTTTTCTCTAATAAATCGGTAGTATCATTGAGCACATGCAACTAATACAATAATGTTTCTTTTAGTAACAAATCTTTACTCCTTGTTAAAAAGTAATTTTATGATTTAAGATTCCTTGAAGGTATAAAATTGATAACTAATTCAATGACTCTTGTTCAATGACATAGCATCACATAATCCTTCACTAAAGATGTTTGCCATTATCATGGAGAATATACAATATACAAAATTCAAGTAAAGGAGGAATTACATTCTTTTTGGATTTGTGATGTTATTTAGTGCTCACCAGATCCAGTGCTTCTGATGTTCTTCTTGATGGTATATGAGCCTTCTGAATAGTCTACATTCTGATGTGTCAAACATATGGCTCAGAGGTCACATGGTGCCCACAACATTCTTGAGCACAACCTAAATAATATTAAAATGTTAAGATATAATTGGGAAATACTTAACAAAAGAAAAAGACCTTAGAATACTGATAATATTAATATGTGATTTTCTTGATCAATAGGCAGCCTACAGAAATCTTAATTTAGGGTTTAGTGGTCCCTGTTTGTATGAGTTAAAGACAATAGGTTGAAAAGATTTTGGCCTCCTATTTGTTGTCTGTAAAAAATGCTACATTAAAGGTCTTCTCCAATATATATCTCTGATGCATACAATGGAACGAAAATAAAGATTTCAAGATTCCTTGAAAGGTATAAAATTGATAGTGAGTTTAATTACCTTTGTTCAAATAACATGGAACTGCATAATCCCTCACTGAAGATATTTGCCATTATCATGAAGACTATGCAATATAAAATTTAAGTAAAGGAGAAATTATCTATTCATGTTGAGGTCTTCCAAGTGCTCTTGTTTATAGAAGGCATTGTGCCAATTATATCAAGCTCTGGAACATTTAAGAGGCTTTTAAATGAGAAATATAATTGGTCAAAAGAATTCACCTTGACCAACTACAGAGGAAAAAAAAAACAACATCAATAAGAGAATAAAGAATGTCCATTAGTAAATATCTCTTGGACATACACTACAAAATGAATAGTTGGATGATGAGCTGGATTTGAATAAGAGAAGGACAGTGGATTGGATTGGATTTGGAGAAATTGTATAGTACTTTTAGTACCCACAAATGTCTTTCTAAAATAAATTCTCATCTCTTTTTTTGTTTTTGGGTGTAAGATTTACATTTATTATAATTGTTTAAGTTATACATATTTTTGAAATATGGGAAAAAGAAACAGACACCAAAATAGGGACTGTTAGCTTCTGGGATCTCAGAGATACAGGTTTTATACTTATTCTTTAAATGTCTATATTTTATTCCAACAAGTATTTGTCTCTCCACCTCCAACTGCAATAAAATGAAAACCCTAATTACAAATATTCAGAGTAAAATGAAATGAATTCTCAAATTGCCAAGATAAAAAATATATATCTCATTCAGCATTTTAAGTCTATTACTTTTCTAGTAGGAGGTTGGTTGTATGCTTTATCTTTGATCCTCTAGAACCATGTTTATTATAACATTGATCAGAATTCTAAAGTCTTTCAAAATTATATTTATAAAGTTGTCATCATTCTCCTAGTTCTGTTAACCCCATTTTTCATCAATTCATAGAAATCTTAATTTCCTCTGAAACTGTCCAGTTTGCTTTTTCTTATCAAGCAATGATATTCTATTTATTCACAAATTATGATTTATTTAGCCATTCCTCAATAGATGGGCACCCCTTTAGTTTCTAGTATTTTGCTACTGTGAGAAGAATTGTTAAAATATTTTTTTATACATGGATGATTTTTATTTTTCTTTGATATCTCTAGGTATGGGTCTACTAGGAATATCAGTAGATTAAAGGGTATGTATAGTTGAATGACTTTTTAGGAATAGGTTCAATTGCTTTCCAGAATGGCTGTACAGTTAGGTCTTAACGGTCACATAATTTGAAATTGCATTGTTTTCATTGAGCTGGAACCAATAATCATATTTTATATAATTATAATTTGGAATAATATAAACTTGAATACATGTGATCACTTCAGTGATTTAATTATTTGCACTAATGAAAACCTAGCCACATTAATTCACAGTTCACATTCCCTTCACTCTTTATCATTTTTACTCTTTGGTCATATTTTCCAACCCTGATGGCATGAAATGGAACCTTTGGTTTGTTTTAATTTGCATTTCTCATGATTCTAATGATTCAGAACAGTTTTTATATGATGCTTTTAGTGATAAATCTTTACTCCCTTTGAAAAGTATCTGTTTATATTCATACTTTTCAGGGCTAACCCACCCATGGCTTTTTAGGCCATTAATTCTTTATATCTTAAATATGAGATTTTTATCAAAGAAAGTTGCTGTAAACATTTTTCCCCAATTTCCTGTTTCTCTTTCAATTTTAACTGCATTAATTTCGATTGTGAAAAAATGATGAAATTTTATATATTAAAATTGGTTTTTTATCTTTTGAGATTCTCTCAAATCCTTGCTTGGTCTTGAATTCTTCCCTCATCCATAAGTGAGTGAGGAAATTTCTTATTTTGCTCCTCTTATATTTCTTTATGATGTCCTATTATTTATGTCTAGATCATGCATTTATCTAGAATTCATCTTGGTATACCTCATGAAATCTCTCCCTCTGTCTCCCTCTTCCACACAAACATATACACATATAATATATGTATATACATATATTATATAAATATACACATATATATGCATAGACATTACATACACGTGTATAAACTCACATACACCTATTTAAAACAATGAAGAGATATATCCTTATGTAGAATATATATGCAAATATGTTTATATATATTATATACTTACACACATATTCTTTTGGTAGTTCAATTCATTGAATTACACCCATGTTTAAATTTTTTCAAACAACTTCGTTCTTCTTTCTATGAGAAGCAATGTAATATAATGGAGAAAAGGCTAACCTTAGAGTCAGAAAAACTTGAGTTCACATTCTGTCTTTGAAACCTGCTGTATGATCACAGACAAATCACATAACTTCTATGTATCTTAAACAACTACTTAATACTATAAGCTGTACAAAAGTTGGCAGCTAGATTACGTGGTATTGAGTATGGAGTTAGGAAGATTTGAGTTCAAATCTAGATTTAGACACTAACTAGCTGAGTGACCTTGGACAAATTATTTAATCTGTTTGCCTCATTTTCCTCAACTATAAAATGGGCATAATAATAGTATTTATTTCTTAGTGTTACTGTGAAGATCAAATTAGATAATATCTGTAAAGTAGTTAACATAATTCCTGGAACATAGTGTATGCTATATAAATACTAGCTATGATGTTGATGATGATGATGATGATGATGATGATGATGATGTGAAGAAGTGCAATTTATACACTGAGTTCCTAAGACCAATTAAATCACAAGTATGGAACAAAGTAATAAAAGTAATAGTAAAATATTTTAGTTATGTCTTATGGCTTTAATTAATGGAATACCAATCTTTAAAGAATTAAATTTGGAGAGTAGTAAAAGGTCAAAGTAGAAGATAAGGTCAACATACTACTAACAAAGAATTATTCCGTAATGATGGAAGCAATTCAAAGTTCTTAGATTCATACATTAAAAGCTAATAGGGTTCTAGAGGTCAACTAGTGTAGATATGATTTTATATATGAGTAACTGAGGTTGAGAGAAGTGAGATGATCTGTTTTTGATCTGAGAACTACCGTAAATCCACTATTATTCCCATTGTATTATGTTGGTCCATAGGAAAATTACATTAATTAGAAAATATTACACTGACATATATTTTTCTTCTTTTGCATAGGCTGATAGAACAGGAATAGAATAATAACTAATAGAATAGATCAGAGAAGGAACTTCAGAGAACTATTCCAATCCATCCACCACAAAACTGCAGAAGTGATATGTTGTTCCTCTGTTCAATAAACTCTTGTAGTTCTCTATTACATCTAGGATCAAATATAAATCCCGATGTTTAGCAGTTAAAATTCTGGAACCTTTCTCTCTTTCCAGTCTTCTCATATGCTACTCCCCTCTATGCACTCCATGATTTTGCCATACAGGATTACACATAATGCTTTGTTTCTATTATCCATTCCTTGACATTGGATACACTCCATGCATTGAATATTTTCCTTACTTAATTCCACATCTTAGTATTTCTTCAAGATTTCAAGACTAGGTTTAAACATTACTTTCTTCAGGAGGCATTTTTTCAAGTCTGTAAGCATCTGTTCCTTTAAGGTTAAATTGCATTTATTTTGTATGCATCTTATACATAGCTACATAACTACATTTTTCCTCCTTAGAAAATAGACTGCTAGAGGTCTAGTATTGTTTCAATTTTTGTTAAATAGTGAGTTCTTGTTGATTAATGTAGCCCAAGTTCCTGATTTTATTAATTAAAAAATTAACAAACTGAGGGCCATGGAAGTCTCAGTTTACCCACAATCACAAAAATAGTAAGTGACAGGACTGGGATTTTAACTTATGTCTTCTGACTCAAGAATCAGTGTTTTTCCACTTTGCCTTCATACTTTTCAGGTTTCTGTGCTGAAATTACTTCAATTCATTTGGGCAGTACAGAATCAGCTTCCAAATTTACTTTGTAGACAGTTAATTCAATTTGATCCACTTGAAAGTGATGTAAATACAACAGTTTGTTATAAATCTATATGAAATATGGCAAATTTTCATCTCTATAGGGGTAAATGAAAGCATAGGTCTTAAAACTTCCATATTTCTTACATACATTATCTCACTTGAGATAAAATGTATTTATATTTAGGCAATGATGAAACTCTACTCTAGTTCTTTCAAGCATGATTCTTTTTATATTTGTATTATATAGACAACTAGAAAAGAGTTCTTATCCCCAGGCAACATTTGGCTCCTATCAAAGCTTCCCTCTAATTCTTTTCATTTGTGTGACTGGACAAATTCCCTCTCTGGGCTTCAATTTTCCCCTTTGTAAGAGGAAAAGATAGAACCAGGTGGCCTTTGAGTTCTCTTCTAGCTCTGGGTCTGAAATCTTGTGATCTTCCCAAGGCAAAAAGGGAAACTTAATCATAGAATGAAGTGATGATTATATAACTTAATTTTATTCTTTATTCAGAAATGTCTGCATGTCAAAATGAGAGAACAAATCAGATATACACAAATGAAGAAGCATATCAGATTGGAAAAGTTAAGAAGCTAGAAAAGGAGCCAAATTAAATGTCATACTCCACAAATTAAGGAAAAAATAAGACGAAAGACTTAGGAATATAGGAATATCAATGGCACAGAAGCTTGATATTCTTTATGGATTAGAAAGTGAAGAAATGGTTACCTTAAGCAGATCACAATCTTAAAGACTTTGATCAGGGCATCTTTCCTTATCTTTCTCCTTCTTTGGCATGACCTTTCCTGAAGTTAATAATAACCTTGTCCCATTCTGCCATACCAGAAGGGATTTGACAGGTAACCAAAAAGGAAACTACCAGCTGTCTTTGACCAATCTAGGTTATTTGTGCCTAATGAAGCTAACTTGTTACCCGGCTCTTTGGAGGTGAAATGAAGCGATGGACTAATGCTGGGCAAAAGAGGCGCCATGGCCTGACAGGCCAAGGTGTGATCTGATAAATCTTAACCATGCCAGACATCTTCAGAAGAACAAGTCAACTGGGAGATGGCACTTGGGGCGGGCAAGGTTGGAGGGGGAAGGAGAGATATACAGAGCCTAAAGAGAGCAGAAGTAGAAAGGGCAAGTGAGATTACAGGTCATCTGGTTTCTCAGCTCCTTACACAAAGCAAATTTAAAGCACAACAGCAAATACAGCTTCTCAGCACTAGTCCCTCTGAAGAGACTATTTGCTAAGCACTTTGCTGTTTGATCCTCTCTGACTAGGGTAAAAATCTGCTTTATTGGGGGCTGTAGGGAGAGGGAGAGGTTGTTGTCTGTTTTTTGGCTTCTCCAAATATGTATATGTCTGTGTTTATATACCTGAGAGTGAGAATCTGAGAAAGGAGACTCTGCAAATAAAAATAGTAATAATGATAATAATAATAATAATAATATTTTACCTGAAAATTTTTTCTCCAGTCAAAATAATTCTTTTAATAAAATTAATATCTCTTGAACAATACTATTGCTTAAAATACTTTTTAAAATTAATGTTTATCATAACAAAGAAGAATAATTTTATTATATGAGAATCAGTATCCAAGAATTCCAAATAGTTTTAAATTAGGTGAGAAGTTTTTTCTTTTATACAACTAAAGGAACTTTACATCATAAAATGCTTTAAAATGAGAAATTTTAAAATAATAACAATTGTATTCATTGATAGCTGTTAGGTTAACCATATATCAGCAAATAAAAATCTCTGGAAAGAAGTTTTACTAGACAGATATTATAGAGCTAGAAGAGTGTAGAACTAGAAGAAAACCCAAAAGTCATCTAGTCCAATTCTTCATTGTACAAAGCCACTGAACCTACACCTTTTAGCTCTAACTACCATTAGTGTAGGTTTTGAATCATACAGTAAAAAAAATATAGAAAGGAATAAAAAAATAAAAATTTCACATATATTATGGTATTCATTTTTGAAACGTGCTTTTAATGACAGATAATAATACTAACTCTGAATTCACCATAAATTGTGCCTTCCACTTACTAAAACTAGCCTATGGAGTAATGTCTATTGGTTTTTCTTAACAGCCACAGATGTTTTAATTGATCAAATTTAATTTCTATTTCAGCAATAAACTAGTCAAAAAGAATAAGGAAAGGTGATTAACAAAACATTAAACAACATAACAGTAACAAATTAGAGACTTTGGAGATGCTTAAATTTTTTAAATAATATGACTGTGTAATTTTTATTTATAAGAGAAAGTGTATGGTCTCATATAAATATGGTGTGATGAATTAGAGGCTAGAGGGAGGAACAATTATTTTGATAATATTATATGCTTTTAATTTTGTTATAAGACAGGGGGCTATATCCTTATAAACAGTATTATGAATCAGAGAGTAAGGAAAACAAATTAATGTTATAATTTTCTTTATGAGCTTTAGAGCAGTTAATTAAATACATTAGCAAAGAAAATTAGTTTTATTTAAGGAAATTTAGAATGTAATTTTAAAAAATGACTTGTTAAAAATTATAGTTCTGACCCATATTTTTAAAAAAATTGTTTATTCATAGTAACTAAAGAAAGATAAACTTAAATGGGTAAAACTTCACTTTGTAAAAGTCTTTAAAATGAAAAATTCATTTGAAAAATAAAAATTATATTCAGAAATAGCTCTTAGGTTAAGTCTGTGTTAGCAAATAGAAATACCTGGAAAAGAAGTTTTATTAGACAGATAATTATAGAACTAGAAATCTATAGCTAGATGAAAACCTCAAAATCACCTAGTTCAACCTTCACTTTATAAAGGAGGAAACCAAAACACTGCCTCTGCACCTCTTACCTCTAAATAACAGTAATTTATGTTCTTGTAATCAATGATTACTAATTATATATAACTGAATACTTGAAAATGTGTTTTCTTAAGTAGGTTAAATATAATGTTAATCATTTCTCTCTCTCTTCTCTCTTCCTCTGACACAAACATACATACATACACATGCATGTTCTTAGCAAATTGACAGAGCTAAATCTCAATTTATTCATTGTCTAAATTTTTCATTATGAATTTTGAATTTTCTCATCAAATTAATGAGTATTTGTTGTATTGATCTTAAATTTCTTTGAAATTACATTTTTCTTGCTGATGTGAAAAACCATATAGCAGATAATTGCTGGCCCACATTTCTTCCAAAAAAAATCATTCTCACCTTAAAAAATAATATAAAGCATACCATAGCATACCATATAACTCAAATGAGGGAAGATAATGGAAAAAAGTAACTTCCAGTCTAACAAAAAAAAAAAAAAAGAGAAGACATCAGCAATTAATTCATATGAATGTTTTTAATCATTGCACTAAAAGATTTATTTGAATGGTCTAGGCATGCACTGAAAGTATTTTTGATGAAAATATGACAAAGAAATAAAATTTTAAAAATTACATTTTTATAACCATTACATAATTTACTGAAAGGTATAAAGAAGATAAGATCTTCTTGTTCCTATTGTTTATTGATTTTAAAACAATAAACACTTGGCACACTAAAACAAATTGGTGTCTTTAAACATAGTAAACAAGTTACCACTCTAACATGTTCCAAAATTATTACAGACTAACAGTAGTAACTAAGAAGATTTTTTTCCGATAATTAATTGTGTCAAAAAAGTTGAAACAGAAAGAATACATATGCTCACCTAAAACATTCATTGATGTCCTAGAATATGTTTGTTTATATTTCAGACCAAAGATATCCAGAATCATCTACTAATTACAGATAACATTGTACTCATTGCAAATATATTCTCCTGTACCAAAATCTGCTTGCTGAAATTCAAGATAACAAAAAAGATCTAACTATCAATTTTAGAGAAAAAATGAATGAGAAAAGCATATTTTTCAAAAAGTAAGATGCAATTAGATAGCTCACCTCAGAACTGAGGAGGAGGAGGATTATAGGTAAAACCAGAATTTGAGAAATAGAATAGTTCAATGGTTGTAAACTTTTTTTCTGACACGTGGGTAACATAAGTACAACTCATAGACACCAATTTTCTCCTAATGATATTCTAATGGCTACAGGTCATGGAAAACCACAATATCTTTAGAATTATTGTGAACAATCCAAGGGACAATAGATAGACTCAAATGGTTGTGAGATTATGGCTACATGACATTAACCACTGAATGTCATCCACAAGCTGCAGCATATCATTAAGTACCTTTTATTCACAATTTTATTTCTCCTACCGTTGTTAAGATGTGTAGGCCTCCTTTGGGCTTATCAACAACATACTTTTCCTCTAAAAAGACTATAAGAATTTTATAAATCACACACATACATATACCTAAATAGACACATGTATATAAAGACACACATATGTAGACATATATATGCACATATATGTAGATATATACATATAATTATGTGTGTAAATATATGTGTATATATAGATATAGCTATGGATATATATATGTGTGTTTGTATATATCTATGTGTATCTTTATGCAAGTATATATCTATCTATATAGTGGAAAGGACAAATAATCTTATAGACATCTTAACAAAGGTAGGAGAAATAAGATTGAGAATAAGAGGTTTTTAATGATATGCTGCAATTTATAGATGACAGTCAGTAGCTAATGTCATGTAGCATAATCTCACAACCATTTGAAACTATCTATTATCCCTTGGGTTGCTTACAATAATTCTTCAGATGTTGTGTTTTTCCATGACTTGCAGCTATTTGTAATAACACCAGGAGAAAATTCGTGTCTTACTCTTAATGTCTTACTCTTTCCTGTATGCTTTTTGTCTTTATTATGGAATTTAGTGCTTCTAGGTTACAAGTTGGATAAAATATTTTTTCTTTGAAAATTAAAAAATCCCCATAACACTTGAAACCATCTGGGCTGCTTCTGAAGATCTTTTCTTGGAATTTAGATAAGCCAAAATGAAACTTTCTGGACCAAAGGAGTATGTGGTGGTGTTGCCAAGCAACATCTTTAATCTTATGATTCTCACACCTCAAGTACCATAACAAATTTGGCTACAGTAAGTGTGTGCCCAAATCAGAGGAAAGGAGTGAGTCATCAATCATCTAGAGAGGTGTGGTAAGAGGAAGTTTAGAGAAATCTAATTTAACCCACAGCAAATGACATTCTTAGACTGTTTTGCTTTTCCTCCATAATGCAAACCCATACATTTGGAGTCACTGAAACCCAGATTAGCGTCCCTCAAGAAGATAAATTTTATAAAATTCCTCACAGGAAAATTCAAGATGGCACGAATGGGCCAGTTTTTTATGCAGATGCCAGGAGACAACAGAGGTATTCAGAGGTTGGGGTCCCGTGGCAAGAGTCCAACAACAGTGAAATAAATTCAGCACCCAGAGCTCCACGTCAGCAAAATGGAAAAGAGGAAAATGATCACGTGTGTATCTGCTCTTGTTCCTGGAAATGTGTCATTTAGGTTTAGTTTTCCACAACCTTTATCTTCTTTTCCTTCAAGTCTGCTTTCTTCTATACCATTAAAAAACAATTTAGCCTGTTTTGATGAGAAACTAGTCAAGTCAAGAAGATTGGTTCTTCTCTCCAGAGGAGTTTAGCCCACATGGAGATTCCTGGAACTTATGAACGTGTTTCAAAGTTGTTGCATGGCTTTGATCTGCTCTGTTGGAGGGCCAATTTTATGTCAAAGACAAAAGAAAATTTAAACTTTGCTTCCCTATGGTATTAAACATGGCCTTTTCTTGTGGAACGGAGGAGACTGCCTGGAATAGAAAATGTTTCTTTTGTAGGGAGACAGCATGTCTGAAGATCTGTTTTTTTTCTTCTCTTGTATGAATGTACCTTGCCTAAATATACTGGTATGAATTCTAAAGTGATGACACCAATTAACTGTTTAGGTGAAAGACCTCAGCTGGATTTAGACTGGATGCACCTGCTCTCTTATCTGTCAGAAGGAATGGATATGCTGAAAAATAATTTAAAGTTTTTATGAAGATGGGTCTTTCTAATTTTTACCAATGTTGAATTGTTATGACAGAAGAACTATTTTCTACAGTGGAAATGGATGACCCTTTCTCAGATGTTAACATGGATTTGTTATTTTAAATACGAATACTTTAATGTTGATAATCAAATACAGGTAATTTGTCCTATGAATGGCAAATCTATAGATATGTTCACATCTTTCTCTGTGAGTAATGTGGGAAATTTTATGTCATAGATAGAGTATTGGATTTGGAATCAGAAAACCTGTGTGTGAATCCTAGCTCTTTTCCTTTCTGCCTATGAGACACTGGACAAGTTATTTTACATCATTATGTTTTGTTTTCCTTTTCAAATGAGGAAATTGGAATAGATCACCTTTAAAGTTTCTTCTAGCTCTAAATCTTTGCATTTTTGGATATTCTTTTCAAAAGTTGAAAATACTTTTCCAAGAAAAAAAGTTTCATGATATAACTTATAAAGGAGGTATTGTGAAACTTTCACTAAAAGTAATGAGTTGTTAAAAAATATTATTCATCTGGGTTTAGTGGTACTTGCCTATAATCCTTGCTCCTAGGAGAGGGGAGGCTGATGGATCCCTTATGCTCTGAAATTCTGAGCTGCCGTATGGCTAAAGTAGATCAGATGTTCACACTAAGTCTGGCACAAGGCAAAATGGCTCAGGTCAGATATGGAGCAAGTCAAAGCTTCTGTGCTGACTAGTAGTAGGGTCAGGGCATGAATAACCACTGTACTTCCAACCTGGAAAAAATAGTGAGATCCAGACCAGAAAAGAAAAGAAAATGTTATTCAGTGAGCACTAATCTTTAAATTAAAAGGAAAGTAACATCAAATAACTTAGAATATAAGTTGACTATTCAAAATAACCAAATGTGTCTAAATCTCCTCTAAGGCATATGTAACATATCTTACATGTAGGTGATATCTATCTGAGTTTCTGTCTCTGTATCTCTGTCTCTTTCTCTGTCTCTCTCTCTCTCTCTCTCTCTCTCTTTCATATATATACACACACACACACACACACACACAAAGTCAATACATACATATAGCATCTACATTATATATATATATATATATATATATATATATATACACACACATATATGACTGCATATATGCTTTTTCGATCTAAAAAAGAAACCAATTGTTGTAAGGTTTTAATATAAATCATTTATGTTTTTAAGAATCCCTTTTAATGAAACAGTCAGAATTTCAATCCTAGAAGAATGTATCTGGATTCCAGTTTCAATGTTTTGTATTTTTCTGTTATTATTCATGACATTGGTAATCTATTTTTCAAAACAAGGCAAAACTTTCAACCTGGAAATCATACATATGGCCCAGCTTTCATTTATAATTTTAGCTCTTTTTATTTAAGGAACCTGTTATCCTTCTTTGGAAAACATTAGTTATTTTCCTCTCCAGGATGGAAGTATAATCAAAAAGATGGGCAAACATCCAGAATCTTCCTTCACTGGAGCTTTTTTAGTTTCCTTTATACATTTGTTGTTTTTCTTTCTTGTGGAATATGAAATTAATCATTGTGCAGGAAGTAAAAGAAACTGATTCTGATAGGAGACTGTGTAGTAGGAGAAGAATTATCTCCTAAAGAGTACAGACTTCATTGTTCAGGGAGCTTTTCAAAATATGCTTTTAAAAACTTATAATGTTTCTGAATCTGTGTTTATTTTTGCAAAGACCTAAGTATGAGATGCATTTTGATGGGAATTTAACTAGGCAGAAACCAGGATTGAGGAATTGACTGGAAAATATTGTTGAATTCCCTAAAGTAATTGTACTTGTTTCTCTTTTTAATATAATCAAGAAGACCAACGTAGGATTGAAACAATACAGTAATTTTAACTTCATCCAAATGTGTCTTCCTAATATCACTAGCCCATGATGCTAATACCCAGAGCTAGTACAGACTGTGAATATTCAATATGCATATGAATCTTCCCCAGAGTGTAAATGTAGGTCTTGAAAAAAATAATGAATTGAATGTCTATTTGAAATTCTCACCAAACTTTAAGGTGGAATGCATTTCTTAAGATACTTCTTTAGGATAGTTGCTAACATCAACTGATTAATCTATTAACAAACATTTCTTGAATTTTTATTATTTCCCCCTTCTTCCCTTATCTGGTGTAAGAGGTAAGATCCTAGAGGCCAGAGAGGTCTCATAAAAGTTATCTCCCTCCTTAAATCTCTCATGGTACTTTCTTTGGACTTCTTTGCATTTGCAATAATCTTCTGATTGACATTTCATAGTTGCTAAATTAGTAATCTTAAAATACAAAATTGACCATATCACTTATCTATTCAAACCTCTTTGTTGGCTCTCTGTTGCCTCTGTGATAAAATAAGAACTTTTTGGGCTGATATTTAAAGCCCTTCACCATTTAGTTATTGATTACCATTCTTGACTTATTTTATACTACTTACTTTCATAGAAGAGCAAGGTAGCATGGTGGATAAAATACCATCCCTAGTGTAAGGAAGATTCGTCTTCCTGAATTCAAATCTGGCCTCAGATTCTTACTTGCTATATGATCCCGGGCAAGTCATTTAACTCTATCTTGCCTCAGTTCCTTAGCTGTAAAACTATTACAGGAGAAAAATTATAAGAGGAAAAAATGTCATCACTCCAATATCTTTGTCAAGAAAATCTCAAATGGAGTCATGAAGAATTAAACACAACAACATCACTTTCATATTCAACAATGTGTGAATTTGACATGCTATGAGCCATCTTCTATCCCTTTTCATACCTTGTATGACTCATGCTTGGAATGTATTGCCTCGCTTCCTCTATCTCTTGGAGTTCTTAACTTCCTTAAAGGATCAAATTTATCTTTTTCTTTGGAGGGAAAAGGAGGATTTCTATCTCTTAATGTAGCTTCTTAGTATTCCTTTCCTTCTGCATTTACTTTTTATGTAAAATGGTTTAGTGAAACCAATTTTCACTGGCTTATGAGTCCATAGTTAAATTTTAAGTATGAACATTTATACTTCACAGATAGTCAATCAGTGCAAAGAAGGGCTTGCTTTATTGTTTTGCTGATTATTTAGATTTAAGAAAGATTTAATAATACAGATTAAATTTAGAAGCCTGTATGTATACAGTCATCCACCCACTCAGTTTTTTATACTTTTATCAGCATATTCCTTTATTGCTTAAGGTCAGAAGGAATATAACAGAAGGCTCAAGGAATGAAATCAAATCTGGTGACTGTACCTTAACAACAACAACAACTATTAGTATTTATATAGGGCTTTAAGGTTCCCCTCTTAATGAGTTTGAAACTTAACATTAAAAAACTAAGATTATGACAACTGTTCCCATTACTTACTGACAAATAAAGGGAGAAGAATTTGAAGCTGAATTAGATTTTGTGTTCTTGGGCCCAAAGATCACTGCAGATGGTGACTAAAGCGACAAAATTAAAGACAATTGCTTCTTGGTTCGGAAAGCTATGGTAAAACTAGACAGCATAATAAAAGAAAGGGACATTACTTTGCCCAAAAAAGTTCATATAGTCAAAATTATGTTTTTTCCTCAGTAGTAATGCATGATTGTGAGAATTAATCTATAAAGAAGACTGAATGCCATAGAATTGATACTTTCAAATTATGGTGGTGTAGAATACTTTTGAGAGTCCCTTGGATGTAAAGGAAATAGTTGTCAAATATTGACTATTTACTGGAAGAGCAAATACTAAAGTTTGAAAAGACAGGGCTCATTGGAAAATACTCTGCTGCTGTGAAATGTTGAAGGCAAAAGAGAAGGGAACAACAGAGGGTAAAATGGATACATACTGGCATTGAATCAATGAATCTAAGATAGACTTTGGGAGATAGTGGAGAATGGAAAAGCCTGATGTGCTATGATTCACCAAATGACAAAAAGTTCGACATGACTTTAACTGAACTACAACAACAATAAGCTTTACAAAGTTTATTTTTTTTTAACAGTCTTCATCTCATTTAAATCTCATAATATTCCCGTATGTATTATTTGTGTGCATGTTGTTTATCCCTAGTATCATGTAGATGCCATGAGGATAACTTCATTCTTTAAATATCATTTTATTCTCATTGCCTATCAAAGTGCCTTGAACATACTGTAGTAAGCTTTTGATAAATGTTTGAATTGGATGGAATCCTCAATTATATCATTATTATTTGTGTACATGTGTTACCAAAAATTCCCTAGCTACTATAAAATTGGAAGCTGTATCATTTGAAGGACTGTGTATTTATCTTGTATTAAGCAGAACTTATGTTGTGTTTTATATTTGATTAAGAAATATATGCTGAATTGGGTGATGTGCTTATTTATGTATTCAATACTATGTTAGGTACTATCAGGATAAAATGATTAATAATCTGTGATCCCTCTTCTTAAGAATTAAAATATTGTAATATTATAATTTTTTTGGGAGGAAATACAATGTCCAAGATGAAGGAAGCAAGAAAAAGCAATATTACATATATATATATATATATATATAATTTGGTGATGAAAGATTGATAACTTTCTCATTTCAGTATCATATAAAATTTATGATAAATATGAAACTATCCATTTGGGTGTCATATTTCCTATAGTCTTGCAGTTATTACCATGCTAATATTATTATATCTGGTGTAGCAAAAAAAAATAAATTGTAGCTACACATAGAATAGGGAATAAGCACATTTAGAGAAGAGTCTTCATAAATGAGTTTTTTTTGATAGTTATGTTTTTCATGAACTGCTTTTAATTCTTCAGCATGATGAAGTTTGATCATCTCATCATTTGAATTTTTATAATTTTTTATCTTAATATGAAGAGAAGCTGCATGACAGTGAATTAGGTACTGAACTTAAATTAAGAAAGCTTGAATTCACATCCCATCTCATATTTAGTATCTGTAGAATACTGGAACAACAATAATAAAAACAGCAATTAAATAAAAATACCCAGTATAGTGATTACAACTGATTAACGACTATGTCCTCTTTCTTCTTTGCTAATAGGAGGGAACTATATTTTGTTATCTATTGGGATCTTTTCAATTTATTTAGACATTGCCATTTTTTTAAACTGATCTTTCATATTCATTATTCTATTCATTGTAAAGCTATATTTTTCTTTTGGTTTGATTTGTTTTGCTTTATCTCAGTTCACCTATTTATTTCAGATAAGTTATGTTTAATCATAAAACTGTATGCTACTCATTTTTCATGAATTTTCTTTACGATTATAGTTACAAAATAGATTTGCAATATTTGGTAATAAAAGTACTTGAAAATTAATGGATATATTTTTACTGTTACTTTAATTGTTGCAGTGAAAAGTATAGATATGTACTTTTATTTTATTGGAAACAAAAATGGAGTACTGTGATTTGATGTTTCCCATGAATGTCTGTCTTAATCACCAATTGCAATATTTGTTCTTAAACAAATTTAGTGCAATGGATACAGTACTGCACTTGTAGTGAGGAAGACCTAAATTAAAATTCACTTTCAGACACTTATCTGTGTAAGTCTAAGCAAGCAGATTAACCTCTATCTGTTTCATTTTGTTTTCACCTGTAAAAAGGGGGTACAATAGCACCTGTATCCAAGGTTTATTGTGAAGATAAAATGAGATACTATTTGTAATGGACTTAGTAAATCTTAAAGCCAAATGCCAATACCCTTCTTGGTATTTGTTATGTATAAAGCTTCATTGCTCAAAGTATAATGTTTGTTTACACTTATTAAGGACAAACGAACAGGGTTAATTAATATGATGCAACTTTTATTTCACATAATTTATCCAATGAACTATAGTTAAATGTTTGTTATGATTTTTTATTTTGTTTTTATATTATCTTTATTTCCAAATATATTCTTATCTTCTACACTGCTCAGCAAGATTTTAAAAAGAGCATTATATACATTTTAAAAAGCTTTATAAAACACAGAATAAAAATTTAAAAGTCAGAAGGTAAGCTATTTTATGCCAGGTCTTTAGATTGGTCTACTGTTTCAATCCTAGGACATGACATACCATTTCCTGTTTCTGTATCTAAACTATTCTTTCTCCTTCCTTTCATCTCTGAAGATTTTTAGCTTCCTCTGTAGCTCAGCTAAAATATCACTTCCTAAATTTCATGGTTATGGAGAAGTCTTAGTGGGGAAACCCCTTTATGAATACATATTAACACCTTCTCTACATTTTATACTTTTAGAAAGTTGCTTGGAGGCACTTAAGGGACTTGCGAAATGACTTTCCAAGGGTCATACAGATCAGTCAGAGGCTCGACTTAAACCTATCTTCCTGACTCCCAAATTAACTCTATTGCTACTAAGCCATAATACCACTGCAGAGTGCTTGAAATATCTATCAAAACCTAAGTTATCAAATCAGTCATCCTCTTCCTTTTTTACCCCTTTATAATAAGGAAAAAATAAGAAGTTGAGTCAGTAGAAATGCAACTCTCCAGAAACTCTTGGATTAATTCTGCTATAAAACATCTATTTGCATATATGTGAGAACTTTTGAACATTTTAATGGATTTTCTGCTACAGCTCATTAGTTAGTGTCTGGCACATGCTTATTAACTTGACTTAGTTTCTATTCAGAGCCAGTTACTAAAAACCCAAGATTATGAGTTATTCCATATCAATAGCAAGCAAGTACACATTCTTTGCTCCATGCAACTTTTGCAGAACACAGTATTAATTGTTCTTCTTTTGCATCCTAACTTTGCCCCCGAATTCAATCTCAAAGAATAGATGACAATGTGAATTATGGACTTTTGGACTTTTCTATGAATCATTGGTGTCCTTGAAAGCTTCAAGTTTCTCACGTGCAATTATCCCCTTCTTCAGAAAAGTTCTGGTGAGGACTTTTGTGAAAGTTAACTCAGTAATTTTCCCTACAGTTCTATCTCAGATGCTGCTTTTATCTTTAAGAAAAGTACTCCCTTTTCTGTTCTTTAGCTGGATCATCTGTGAAATGGGGGTAATCATACATTTTGCCTATCTCATAGAGAATGGATAAGGGTTAATGAGAGAGAGGGCTAAATTCTCATCTCTTATCTCAATTCCCACAGAGCTGCTTGGTCTGTGAACCTGGCTCAGTGCCTATAAACCACTCTGAAGCACTTTGATGACAGTGCTAAAAAAGCATGGAGCATTGTTATTTGTCAGAAACAAGATCTGCCTTGGTAGGCAGTTCCACACAGTCCTTCTCAGCCATGATTAAGTTAAGATTTACCATGAGAGGGCTACTTCCCCTTGGTCACTGACATCTTACTGTAACCATCAAAGCAATGTAGCCATTGAACACAAAAACAGATTCAAACATGACCTTCCCACCCCCAGAATACTTCATCTTGTCCTTTTGCAGTAGCCAAGATTCTTTTTCATTGGGGAGCTCACCTTGGAAAGAGATTCCTGCCCTTATTATATGAATTCATGTTTTCATGTAGGCTGAACTATAAAAGAACAGTTTGGATGTTTCCTTTCTCAACCCTTGAAGACTTGGCTACTTTCCAGGATCTCCCCACAAGGTTAGCCCAATCTCAGTTTTTAGAGATGAGAGAGAAAACAATGTAGTCTTTCTACTAGAAATGCAAAAAGTCATACATACAATGAGGGGATTCAATGTAGGAGAGGGGCCATAGCTCTCTTCAGAGAGAAAATGATCAGGGGACTAAGGGTATATGTCAGAGCAGGGAACTAGAAGCAAATGAAAGCAGGCTTCTCTCTCTGAGCTCTGACTCTGTATCACCTTCTCTGATAGCTTTGACTGGCAGGCCCCTCCGATCTTTGTTGGCTGCCAAAGGGATAAAAAAAATAGCCTGGGAGAAATCGGGGAGAAATCTTTCTCTACTGTAACTTCCAGAATCTTCTTTGCAATACCCAACATACAAAAACTACATGTCTTTTTTCTCATATATATATATATATTTTTTTTTTTCTTTGAACAGTCTTTGTTTCTGAATGTCCTGTTCTCTCTCCTTTCCTCCCCAGTACGCACATTATTTAGAAGCAACATGGGACCTACAAATATTTAATGTAGGTTAAAAACAACCAAAACCAGTTTTTTAGTTATAGCAGTCTAGTGAAAACCCTCTGTTTCTCAGCTAACTGAGGACAAAGCCTTTCTGATGTGAGACAGAAGTATTGTAGGTGAGTAGAAGACAGAAGGAAGCCAGGAATAATAACAGCAGCAGTCAATATTTCTAGAGCATTTTATAGTTGATGAAGCACTTCACATATGTTGACTCATCTGATTCTCACAACTACCACATGAGATGGATGCTGTTAACATCCTCATTTTATAGATTTGGAAACTGAGGTACAGAGAGAGTTAAGTGATTGAATCAGCTAGGGAGTGTACAACGTGTTTAGGAAGTATTAGCATCTTTGGTGTGTGCAATCTTTGTAAGAGCTGTTCACTACTTTTGCTATCCATCTTTCACTCATTTCTCACATATGGTTCCTAGAAATTGTAGTATGAGCAATAGGACAGCCCAGTAAAAATCACCTTAGCACATGGGCTAAAGCAATTGAGAGTAACTAATAGGCCTTAAATCTGTTCATGAGTTAGGGAGGTAGCTACCTCAAGCTTGTGAAGATTTCCCCAGTTGGAATAGGTAGATGAGAATAATTTGTTACAATTGCCATGTAAGTGGCTGATGCAGAAGTTGTGGAGACCTTAGAGCTTGGTCAGATATCAGAAATAAGGTATCAAAGTTCCATGGGCCATCATCAGTTGTGCTGACTTTTGTCTTGCTACTGGACTGAGATGATCAAAAAGATAGTCTGATGACTTTGTGTAACTCTGCCTCACTTAAATCTGATTCATCTATGAGTTGAGATATTACCCTGTGATGTCATTGGTCCTCTTCAAAAATGAAGGATAAATAACAACAATCTCAGATAAGTCAGGTTATCTTGATTCCAAGTTCTGCTCTCTCTTCACTGTATCACCTAGGTGCTTCGTTAGGTTAGAAAACCAATAACAAATTGCCTACATTGAAATTTTGCTTAGGACTGACTCTGTAGCTAACATATTACAGAGTAAGAAACTTTGGGAACTGGAAGGGGTTGACCTTAGAGTGAATCTGTTGCAACTTATTGTCAATAACCTGCTCATAGCTGGGTAATGAGTGACTGGTGAAGTAGCAGAGTGAAGGGAATGGGAGAGGTATTCTACCATCCCTATGTGTGAATAGCAAAGGTGACTATGCAATTTCTCATCAAGACATAGGGTTTTAGAGGAAGAGGAAAGGAGGATAAGTGGGAGGGACTGAACCTGGGGAATGAAAGACAGGGTCTTTACCCAATATGGGTAGTGTGCGGAGATCCCATGGGGAGGGGGAACATTCCTTGGAGGAAAGGAGGAGGCAGCTAAATGGTATAGCATATATGTGTGAATTTACCTTCAAGAAGATGTGACTTTTTTTATTTTTTTATAATAATGGTACTTTTTAATTTTTAAAATGCAAAGATAGTTTTCAACATCCATCCTTATAAAACCTTGTGTTCCAATTATTTTCCTTCCCTTCTGCCCATCTCTCTCTTCTAGACAGCAAGTAATACAATATAGGTTAAACAAGTACAATTCTTCTAAACAATTATTCAAAGTATTTAACATTTTGCACAAGAAAAAACAGATCAAAAAGGGGGAAAATGAGAAAGAATAAAACAAACTTTGTAAACAACAATAATAAAAAGGTGAAAATACTACATTGTGATCCACATGTAGTCCCCACAGTCCTCTCTTTGAATACAGATGACTCTCTCTATCACAAGTCTATTGGAATTGGTCTGAATCATCTCATTGTTAAAGAGTCACATCCATCACATTTGGTCAATATATAAGAAGATATGACTTTGATTCCTACCTGGGATCCTTACTAACTATTTGAACCTGGGAAGTCAGTTTATCAGCCTAAACCTGTTTCTTCATTCACAAACTGTTGAGGTCCTATATAGTTCTAAATTAATGACTTTGTGTTCTTATAGGATTATTTTATGCAGTTGATACACTGGGAGGCTAAATTCTCTGAAAGTGTGTCTCCATGGATAGCATCCTAACTTAGGTGATGGGGGATGTAAAAGTTGCTAAGGATTGCTGATATCCTGAAAGGTATTTGGGGGGAAGCAGAAGACATGGACATGGAGATGAGATTATATTGTTTTATTGGGAAAGAGAGCAACCTCAGGGAGGGTGTAAAATTAGACTATGTAATTTGGTATATAGAATAATTTTTTATAATTTTATTTATGACTTTGTATTTCTAAAAATGGAGCATAGCAGAAGAAACAATTGATAAGATGAACTATATAAAAGTAACAGCATAGAATTTGTTTATGAGAGGCAGTTTACATATAGTATTTTTAAAACTTGAAAAATCTGTGAAATCAAAGAAGTAAAAATGTTCATAACTTAAGAAATCAGATATTTTAGAATAAACTGGAAAGGAAGAGTAAATGAAGAAAACAAAAACTTCTAAGAAAAAAAGTCCTGCAAAAAGAAAACTAACAACAATAAGTTAATTAAGAGGGAGGATTCTGGGAAGGTGGTGGAGTAGGTTGGTAAATTTCAAGCTCTCTCAATTTGCCACACAAATTGCATCTCAGAGTGAAAATAGACTTGTGAAAAATCAAGAAGACTTGGGGCAGAACTGGGGTCCTCCTCATACCTCCTGAGAAGATATGAAGAATAGTCCTGGGCCGGGAGTTAGTCTGTCTAAAGTGCTAGTTCCACAGAAATATCAAAGGAGGATCCTTTAGGCTAACTGGGTGTACCTGAAGCCTCTGTAGGAACAAGAGTCTTTCACCTCCTTGGACTATTTTTGGAGTCCGTCTTTGAGTCTAACAAGACTGAATGAATCTTGACTGATTGGGAATGGGGGACCACTTGTACTGCTGAGACATGGAAAAGGAACTAGCACCTGGTGAGTGCAGAAGCAGTGGTACAGAGGTGCAGTGGCTGTGGGTATTTGCAGGAGAGTGGAGTTCTTGGTTTGGGGTTCCTGGTCAGAGTAGAGAGGTGAAGGGAAGCTTGAGTCACCATTCCCCCACTCCTCTATTGGAGGTGCTTTGTACCTCTTATTTTAAAAAATGAACTGGCAAAGAAAGAACTCCATCATTGAAACATCAGAACAGAGAAAACCAGGGTTTATCTTTAGAAGAGGACACTTTAGTAAAAAAAAGAAAGAAAGAAAGAAAGAAAGCTTCTATCCCCAAGAGTGAAGTAAAATGGCCCCTGCCCAGAGAGAATTTATAGAAGAACTCAAAAAAGAATTCAAAACTCAAATGAGAGCCACTGAGGAAAAACTAAAGAAAAAATTTAAAACTGTAGAAGAAAAACAAGAAGCTTATGAAAAAAAGTTAAGCAAGTAGAAAAAGAGGTACAGAGTCTCAAAGATGGAAATTATACTTTGAAATTAGAATTTGGCAAGAGGAAGCCAGTGAAGTTATGAGAGTCCAGGAAATAACAAAACAGATTATAATGAATGAAAAAATAGAACAGAATGTGAAACATCTTATAAGAAAAATGACAAATCTGGAGAACAGATCAAGAAAAGAAAAAATAAAAATAACTGGACTGACAGAAAGTTTGGATCAGAAAGAGAGCCTGGACACAATAATGCAGAAAATAATCCAAGAAAATTGTGCTGGAGTGTGGAAAATACACAGGAATATCATTGCCAAATTTTGAAACCCTTATATCAAGAGAAAATTATTCAAGAAACAAGAAAAAAATAATTCAAATAGTGGATCTACAATTAGAATTGTACAAGACTTATCAGCGGCTACCATAAAAGACCATAGATCCTGGAATCATATCTACTGACAATCAAAAGAACTAGGCCTGTGACCAAAAATAAAATATCCAGCAAAATTGTCTATAATCCTGAATGAGAAAAAATGAACATTCAACAAAATTGCATATTTTCAGGACTTTCTATCAACCAAACCCAAACTTAACAGAAAATTTAACTTAAAAGAGTCCATATGAAAGATCAATTTTAAGAAACTTAATATGGACAAACTGTTTAAACACAGACAAATTATTTGTCTTTATATATATGTATGAATATAAGATTAACATTAACAATAGGGTAGTTTCAAAAGAAAGATTGGCAAAGTTAAAGTAAAAATAGCAATCATGTTATACAAATGAGGTGCACAGGAAGAATAGACATAGAGACATTAGAGGGGGGAGGAAGGTTTATAGTTCTGAAAACATCAGGAATGAGTTCAGTAGGTAACACTACATATATACCATGAAAGGTATAATACCCTCAAAAATCTATAATGAAATAAGGGGGGTAGGATGAGTGGATGGGAAAGCAAAGGGTGAGGGAAGAAGACAAGGGAGGAATCCTTGGGTAGGGAGAGGTTAAGTAATAGCAAGGCAAATTATGGAGCAGAATTTAATTAAAGAGACAAGAAGGATAGGAAAGACGTGTGTGTGTGTGTGTGTGTGTGTGTGTGTGTGTGTGGTGGATATGATTGTGAATGTGTATATGTATCTATATATCTATATATGTAGACATAAATATATCTTTTCTTAAATGTATCTTGCTTAGGAGTAGTGGAGGGGGAATGAAAGGGAGAAAAAAATAAAGTAATTTAAAATGAGCAGCAGAGAACCAAAGAACAATTTACAAGAAAGTAAAGAAAAATGGTCATTCATTAATATAATTTCTTTGTCTAATATATATATACTTTCTTGATCTAGTAATTTGTTGTTATATATTTTGAATCTTCCCTGATGTTCTGCTGGGCACATGACATGACAATGTTCTCTTTTGTTTTGTATTTCTTTTTAATTTTCCTTTTGTTTTTACTTTGTTTTTTCAAATAAAAAAAATAAAAAGGAAAAAGTACCTGTATGATTTTGGAAAAGAAAAAAGTTAATTAAGAGAACAAAAAGAGGGAAGGGTTTGAACTAATCATTTGAGAAAGGGAAGAGAAGGAAGAAAACAAGGAAAGCAATAGATAAGCTAAATAAACGAAGGGAAAATAATTTCAGTAAAACTTCAAAACAAAGTAGATAGTAGGATTGTGAGCAGTGAAGGAAAGCCTGTGAGAAGAGAATTCCTTCAAAGTATTTTTAGCAACAATAATTGCAAGGACAAGGCATTAACTTAAAAAGTTTGTGTGGAACGTTAAATGTATGTTGTTTTGGTTTGTAATAGTAATGAAACGAAAGAAGGGAAACACAAATCCAACTCAATTTAAATGTAAATAAACACAATGTAATAATTAATAAGCATTTTTATATTGTTAAGTTTTGCAAAACACGCTACAGCCTCACAGCAACTTGAGAAATAGGTGCTGTTATTATATGTATTTTACAGATGAGAAAACTGAGACAGATTAAATTACTTGTCCTGGCTTACACTTGAGTTCATATCTGGCCTCAGAGATTTCATAGTTGTATGACCCTTCACAAGTCACTTAATCAGTCTGCTTCAGACTCCTGAACTGTAAAATAGGGTTATAATAAGCACCCATCTTCCAAGGTTATTGTGAGAATCAGATGAGAGTGAATGAGATAATATTTGTAAAGCACTTAGCACAGTGCATGGAATATAGGATGCACCTAATAAATGCTTATTCTCCTCCTATTTCTCCTCTTCCTCCTCTTCCATTTCCTCCTTGCTTCTTCATAAAACTAGTGTCTGAGGCTGTATTTGAACTCAGATCTTCCTGACTCTAGGCTCTACTGTTCCATCTAATAAAATG
Source organism: Sarcophilus harrisii (assembly GCF_902635505.1). NCBI lineage: Eukaryota > Metazoa > Chordata > Mammalia > Dasyuromorphia > Dasyuridae > Sarcophilus > Sarcophilus harrisii. The sequence continues at coordinate 247,037,644 of NC_045426.1, forward strand.
AAAATGGCAAAACTTTTAAGAAAACAAAATCCACAATATGTTGTTTACGAGAGATATATCAAAAAATTAAAGACACATTTAAAATCAAACTGAAAAGAACAATATAGCAGATAGCTGCAACAATGTAAATGGAAAGCAAACCAACAGCAAAATAATTGAAACTGAATGTAACAAAATTAGAATTCCCAAGCTTGATTTCTAAAAAAGAGATATGATAAGGAACCTCAGTTTGCATAGTGGATACTATTGATATGGAATAAGGCATATCCTATCAGACTTTTTTGATATATTGATTAGTTTTGCTAAACTATTTCCCTCCCTCTTTATCATATACTTTGTAAAGGATAGCTCTCTAGGAGGTATACAATATAAAATGAAAGATATCACTTAAAATATTATCAATACCAGTTTGTCAAATAGAGCAAATGCATAATGTGCTGTCCAATAATTGAATATGGGGAAGAGTGCAGACTAGATGATATATGGCAAGTCATGCATATTTCAGGTATGATCTTCTCTTTCAGTTTTTCTTTGAATAAGGAAATATTCAATATTTTTAAAAGTTCAGAACAAAAATAAAAATAAATTTCTTGATAATTTTAATGACTTGCATATGGTCACTTGTTGCCAAAATCTATCTTTATTTTTTTTAATATTAATCTTTCATCTATTTTGCTATGCCATGATCATCAAACAATCAACATTGTAGGCTAATACAAAGAAATGTGGGGAATGCAAGTAAGCTATGTTATGCTACTATCTGATCATTTTCATGAGAAGTGGTGCAGAATAAAGCGTTTATGGAACAAATTACTACAAAATGAGCTGAGTCTATAATGAAATAAGAATAAAGTATAACATATGACCAGACACAAGGCTTGTCTTATGTGACAAGAATCACACAAAAGAAATTGTAATTTTCATTAATGGATGGAATGCCCATGTTGATGAATGAATTATCTAAGTATAGAATAGTTTATATTGCACTTGAATCTTTTTGATAACAGTACCCTGATTTTTTGTTGTATTTGTTTCAATGAACTGTCCTTAATCTCACATTCTTCACTAATTGTTCTCTTTCTACCTTTCCTGTCCTCTTCCATTCATTCCCATCCATGAACTTTATGTTTAATCATATCGGCCAATTGCTGTTCCCTCCTCATGGGAGGGACCATCTCAGCACCACCTCCATATGTTTTTTGATGGATTTTTCCCAAAAATCTCTCTTTTTCATTTTTGTCTCTTAGCATCTCTGTTTTCTTTTGAGTCTCAACTCAAGTGCTAGATTAGCAAGATTCCTTGAGAATAAGAAGAACAAGGAATATTTTTGTCTTTTTTATTATCAGCATTGTGTTGATTGACCTTTTTAAAACACAACACAGTGGAAACAAAGCTTTTACAAAGGAATATTTACTTCAGAAGATGCAATCAGAAATGAACGCAGTGCTCCAATGCATGGGAAGCATGATCCCTTTACCCTCTTTAACCTCTTTAGTCTCTAAGGAGAGAAAGGGAACTAGATTCTTGATTAATTTGATTCCCATAGAGTGTAGAGTCAGTTCCATATTCAAAATGTATCCTGAGACTAGAATCTCAAGCATGTTGGCTTCTCAGACTTTCCCTGCTGAGGAGTACTATCCTTTGCTAAAATGTGTTTGAACTACAGTTCAAACTGTAATTTGTCTCTGTGCTTCACCTCAAGTACTTGAAACTGAGGACAAACAACACAGAACAGAAACAAAAAGAAGGGTAATGCAATTTTTACTTATCAATTCAGTTCATGGTCTATACTGGACTGGGTACAACTGATTGAAGTTACTGAAAAGAACATACCTAAAAAGGATGGCGAAAGAGAGTCTGAAAAAGAGAGGGAACTAAAAGTTTTAAAGATGGAGGCAGCTAATCAAAGGAGGCTTCCTCCACCCACTTATAGGGGGACATAGAAAGCTCTATGTCAAGCAAACCAGATATACACATAAAGCCCCTTGAGGATGCCTTTATACCCTAAACTAGACATGCCCAGAAGCCCAGATTAAATATAATTCTAATTTACTTCATGCAGTCATGTTTAATCACTTTTAAATGTCTTTTTCCTTTTCTTCATTATAAGAATCATAATGATAATAATGAAATTAGTAAGAATTTCATGCTTAAAAGCGTCATCTCCTTTTGTGCAGACTTTCAAGGTCTCTTATAGGCCCTTCATCTGAACTCTGTAATTCATTTCCCTAAAGTTATTCAATGCCCACCATTCTCTTCTCATATTCCACATAGAATAGTGGATCTGTAATTTCATTGATGTAGAGTATTCTCTTCAATAATGCAGAGCAAAACCTTTCTCTGCCTGTCCATTCTGTGAAATTTTTTTCAGGGTCTCTCAAAAACTTGTCATAGTGAACTCATCAGATGAACTGGTAGCTTTCCCGTTGTATTCCTAATATTGAGAGGACACCATTGGAGCTTGTGAGCTAATCATTTGTCATGAGGTCCAGTTTTGTATATTTCAGGTATAATCTTTTCCTTCAGTTTTTCTTTGAATAATGAAATATTCAATTTATTTTTAAAAGTTTAGAACAAAAATAAAAATAACTGCATAACCAGATCATTTTATAATTCCACTCATATATTTCTTTGATGCTACTTATTCTTTATATTACTTTCCTTGTGAAATAGCCTTTACCTTTAATCAGTTTGCATTCTATTAGAGAGAGGGAAGAAATATGTACATAGAAAATGAAAGGTAAATTATACATAAGGAAACTTTCAAGTGAAGGAGACGTATAATGCTATTTTTAAAATAACAAAATAAGAAGACAATGGAGTAGAAAGGTAAAGGATATGCTTACATGGAGGGAACAGAGATGGATGGCCAGATGACTCATAATCACACAGACTTTTAATAGAACTATTGGCAGTAGAATAGCATAAAATTGATAAATACATTGGTTTAATTATTGATCTGAATGCAAGAGTTTGAAAGTGAGGAGAATTTATGTGGAAACTAGGAATAATGGTCAGTTCCTGGTCCTACATCATCATTAAGACAGGCCTGGTAGAGCCTTGAGAGTGGGTTATTTATACAGGCATGAGACATTTTGAAATATACAACATCCAATTTTAAAGTCAAGTTATTTTTGACTTCAGAGTTGACTCCAATGTAGAATAGATTATGTTCTCTAGTTTGCATCTTCAGAGAGTTTTTGGTACTGGACCTGTGACCAGTATGAAGGGTGAGGGGAGATAACACAAGGAACTAGGCTCTAGTATTGCCTAGTAGTTAAGGTAAGGCTTAGGGTATTCTCTGGGAACTGGCTGATAATAGAGATTCTCTTTGCCCATTTATTCCCTTTTATCTTTCCAATTATGAATTGTAGTCAGTTTATATATATATATATATATATATATATATAAACAGAATATGTTTGTCTGGGTCTGCTACATGGCAAAGTAGATAGAATTTAGGTCCTGGAATCAGGAAGATTCATCTTTCTGATTTTAAATCTAGCTTCAGACATATGAATGTGACTAGCTATATGACTTGGCACAAGTCATTTAATCCTGCTTGCCTCAGTTTCTTCACTTGAAAAATAAGCTGGAGAAGAAAATGGCAAAACACTCCAGTATCTCTGCCAAGAAAAATCGAAATAAGGGTTTGTGTTGTGAAAACAACTGAACAACATTTTGTAAAGATTCTTTCTCTTTATTTCTTTATGTTCCTCATATTTTAAAAAGTTTACTATAATTTCATTATAATATTCAATAATGCTAACTATAGCCCTTTTTAAGGTTTTTCTGTTTGGGGATATTAAATTGTAGCCAGAGAGGAATAGATGATATTATTAGACACCCCCCTATACCACAATTTTGTGAGTTTGGCTGAATGGGAGAATTTTGCTCTGGGGATTTCTTCTACAAGCTGATATATGACACAATGAATGTATCCTAGGATGTTGCCTGAGAAAAGTAGAATTTAAGTGACTTAGTTGTAATCAACAAAATTAATGTCACAAGGAGGATGCTAAACTACGTCTTTCTCTAGGTTTAAACTTCTGCCTATAATGCTCTCTCACTCTGAGGTAGCTGGGTTTCTCCTAGCATTCCATTGGGAAAAGCAATACTTATTCTTCATGTCAGCATCACTTTTATGTGGTGTTTTAAGATTTATAAAACACATTCCTCTTTCAATATCAGAGAATCTAGAGTTAGATGGGATTTTACAGATCATCAAATCATATCTCATTTTAAAATAAGGAAACTGAGGCCCAGAGAGGTAATATCATTTACTCAAGATGTCACAGATAGTAAACAGTAAGGCTTCAGTCTGTATTCAAACAATATTAATTCTTTCTCTGAAGGCAGATAGTATGCTTTTAGTTAATACTTTGGGATTGTCTTGGATTATAATATTGCCGAGAATAGCTAAAATCTTGGATTATGATATTACTGAGACTAGCCAAGTTATTAACACTTCTTCATCAAACAATATTGTTTTATGTTCTCCTGGTTCCTTTCATCTCACTTTGAATCAGTTCATGTAAGTCTTTCCAGGGTGCTCTGAAATCATCCTACTTGACATTTCTTATAGCATAATAACATTCCATTACAATCACATATCACATCTTGTTTAGCCATGATATGGTTAAACTGATGGGCATTACTTTCATTTACAAATCTTAGCTACCATAAAAAGGTGTCATAAATATTTGTGTACAAAAACATCTTTTCCTCAGCTGCTATAGCTTTTTGCTATATCTTTGGGATATAGATCCAACTGTGGTACTGCTAGATCAAAGGGTATGCTCAGTTTTATAGCTCTTTTGGGCATAGTTACAAATTGTTCTTCAGAATTATTGGTTTAGTTTGCAGTAAGTTACAGATTTTTGAGAATGGCCATGCCTTCATTTTAAAAGGATTTATTGTGCGCTCTTCCCCCAAATGACTTAGTCCTAAAATGAGTCTGATTTTAAAACAAAGTGAAAATTATAGGGCAGAAATTATTCATCTGATTCTGCTTTTTTTTAAGTGATATAATTAAAAGTATATCCATGTTAGCAGATGTTTGCATGCTAATTTTAGGAAGAAACTGGTAGTATTGGTAAGCAAAATTCCTGTAAACATTTAGTTTACAGAAAGACTAATTCAAGTAACAAAAGGGAGTGTATATTTTCACCATGTTCTCTAAGATGCTACTTTTTAGCAAATGCAGGCTCATGATAAAGCCAAAAGGAACAAGGACATGATAATTTTCACTAAATATCTAAAACTGAAATCGATATTCAGGGCCTTAGATTATTTAAAGCATTTAGAAACATTATTGGACATTGAACCAAAAAGAAAAATGACTACATTAAGAAATTATGTATGAAGTTATCCCATCAAATTATTTCAATGGCTCAGAATTGACAATATAGGTATTGGAAAAATAAAATTAATTTCATTATAGAAATCCTGTGCTTAATATAAGTAACATTCTTTCCATAAACTGTCATGTTTGACAATAATGCTAATTGGCAACAAAAAATTTTAAAATGTTACATATTCCTTATGCAACTTATAGTTGTTTTAAAAAATGGAGTTTCTCTTAGTAACATTTCTTTCTGCGTTTTGTCACAGCTATGAAAAAAAAATGTTCACTGCTTTGTATTTTGCTACTTTACTAAAGTTAATCATTTCAATAAATTTCACTACTGATTCTTTGAAGCATTTTTAAAAGTATATTTTTTTGTCTTCTGCAAAGAAGAATGTTTTTATCTCCTGAATGCTGATTTCATATTTTTAATCTTGCTCCTTTGTCTTATGGCTATATCTAGCATTTCTAAAATTATATCAAGTTATAGAAGAGGAAAAACAAAATTGATTTATTCTTCTTTTTACTGAGAAAACTACAAGTTTAGTTCATCTCCTTAGAGAAGTTTTTGGTTTAAGATGCAAATATTTTTATATTTTTATTTTTGAGGTTCTTTTTTTTGCATAGGAATTAATTGTTCTTTAAATATTAAATGGAAATCATCTTTTAAAAAGGAAATTCAATTAGATTTATTGTGAGGATTTATCTTGATTTGGAGAACAGATGATAAAAAACAATCCCTTCATCTTTTTTTCCTTCTTTTTAAAAAAAGTTTTTCTAAATATGTGCAAAGTTTTCAGCATTCACTTTTGCAAAACCTTGTTTTCCAAATTTTTTTCTCTCTCCCTCCTTCCCTTTCCCCCAAAGACAGCAAGCAATCCAATACAGGTTAAACACGTGCAGTTCTAAACATATTTCCATATTAGGCATGCTGCACAAGAAAAATCTGATCAAAAGGAAAAAATACATGAGGAAGAAAAAAAACCAACCAAGCAAGCAAACAACAACAAAGGTGAAAATACTATGAGAGGATAAAAAAAACAAACAAGCAAACAAACAGCAAAGGTGAAAATACTATGCTTTGATCCACATTCAGCCTTTTTTCATTCTCTCTCAGCATGTGAATGGTACTTTTCATCACTTATCTATTGGAGTTATCTTAGATCACTTTATAGTTGAATAGAGCCAAATATATCACAGTTGAACATTATATAATCTTGATACTGTATATGATGTTTTCTTGGTTATACTCATTTCACTTAGCATGAGTTCATGTAAGTCTTTTTGTTTTTTCTGAAACCACCCTGATCATCATTTTTTATACAGCAATAATATTCCAGTATCTTCATATATCATAACTTATTCAGCCATCACCCAAGTGATGAATGTCCACTAAGTTTCCAGTTCCTTGCCACTACAAAAAAAGCTGCTATAAACATTTTTGCCAATGTAAGTCCTTTTTCCCTTTTTTATGATCTCTTTGGGATACAGATCTAGTAGAGATCAGAGGATATGCACAATTTGATAGCTCTTTGGGCATTGTTCCAAATTACTCTCCAGAATGGTTGGATCAATTTATAATACCCCTATTTAAATCCTTCATTTAACTTAATATTTTCATAGAATCCATCAACAATGTTAGAGATGACTGTATTGCATCAATCCTTCATCCAATATGCCAAAGTAAAACTTTTAATCTTTCTACTGAACACTTCTGCTTGACCTTCCCTATGGTGCTACTCTTATGCTTGTAATCCTGGGGTAATCTTACTCATATCTTCACTTTTACCAATCCTTTACCAAATTCTGAAATTCTTCTTTGTGACTCTTCCTATCAATCTACTCCTTATTCTTTCCAACTGAATCTGCTGTTCATAGAATTGAAGAATTTCAAAGATGAAAGGGACAAAGACATTTGCTTCCAACTTGTGCCTCACCAAGAATTCCTTCTATTTTAAATAAGTAGTTATTCAACTAGTTGAAGACCTCCAAAAGGGAGAACCTTCTATTTCCCAAATTAATCCATTTCTCTTTTGTAAAGCTTTAATTTAATTTTCTTCCTTTTAACATTATCTAAATCTGCCTCTTTTCATCTCCACCCTTTGTTTCCAGTTTTATCCACTTGGGAGAAGAATAAGCACAAGTTCTCTTCCAACTGCTATCAAGTTCTCCATGTCTCCTCTTTTCTATTCTGTTTGCTTCTTAATTTAGATAGTATTTTATTATACTGGTAGATTATTTTTCTTTTTAAAAATTCTTCTTATGAAGTTAAAAAGCAGAACTTTTAAATATTTGAAGAAATACAGAAAAGAAAATTCTGTTATAAACAGTTCATGTTTGTTTACAAAGCATATATTAGTTACTAATAAAATGGTTACAAAACTATCATGCTTATTTGTATCCCCTTCTAAATTCCTTCTATTCTGCTTTGTGCAGTTTATGTTTCACTAATCCTCTCTTCTTTCTTTTTTTGTCTTTTTTTGGGATACCATTATCACTACATATCAACATCTCCCATCCCAAAAAAATAAATCCTTCCTTTCCAACAATAAGTCTCATGAAATCAAACAAATTGAGACATTACACAAATCTGGAAATGTATGTCTCATTCTGAACCTCTATTTACATTGCCTTTCTATCAAGAGGTAGGACTCATCTTTCATTATCACTCAAATGTAGTCATACTAATTCTATTCATTTTAATATGCATCAGTTTATTTCTTTCTATTGAGGTCCTATGGACTGGTTTCCATTCCTCCCATTATTCGATCCACTCTTTTGGACAAATTCTAATATCCTTAAAACTCAATATCCAATATGGAATACAATGATATAGCCTAACAAATGAAGAATAAAATAGGGTTATCCCTACTCTTGTTTGAACACTAGTCTTCTCTTAATGCAGCCTAAGAGGCAGTTGGTTTTACTTTAATTTAATTTTGTTGGGGAACTGCCATGTAATCTGTCAATATGTTGACTCATATTTAATTTGCAACTCATTAATATCCTTAGATATTTTCCCTAGGAAGTGTTTCCTAGTCATTACTCACCATACCTATACTTATGAAGTTGATTATTTGATTCCAAGCATAGATTTTTATTTTTACATCATTCAATTTATCTTAATTTTGTAGTTATTTAGTCATATTCCATTATGTCCAACTCTTCATAATCTCTTTTGGAGTTTTCTTGGTAATGTACTGAAGGAATTTTCCATTTCTTTCCCCAGGTCACTTTACAGATGAGGTAACTGAAGTAAAATTAAGTGAATTGCCTAGGATCACATAGAATTGTCTGAGGCTGGATTTGAACCCAGTATTCTTGACTTCAGGGTCAGCATTTCATCCACTGTACCACTTAGCTGGCTCTTATTAAATTTAGTCACATTATAATGTAAGCTCTTAGAAGGCAGAATCTTCTTTTGCCTTTCTTCATATCTTCAGGATTTAATGAAGTTTGTGATGCATAGTAAGCACTTAAAAATATTTGTTGTCTTAAGTTTAATTGACTTTAGTTTAGTGTTTTATCTTTTCAAGATCTTTTTGGATCCTAACCTTCATCCATCATGTTATCTCTCCTATCTTTCTGTCCTCTTAAATGTTTGGCAAAAATGGATTCTATGCCAGTTCAGCACAAATGGTGTAGTCACTCTCACCCAATATAACACAAATATGGAGTACCTTCAAAATGTGACTCCCTATATTGAGAACATGAGCGTTTACTTCCTCTTTGGGCAGTTTTACTCCAACTTGCTCTCCCACCAGCAGGTGTAGGTTCCCAAAGAAAAACTACCATGTGCTTACACCCAGATTCTTTCAGGTTTTTAAGAGTAACTTTATTTAGAGTAAATATATTTCTATTACCCACCAACCTAGAGCCCAAATTCCTATTAATGAATTTCTCTTTATATAATTGGGCAAACAAAATGATGATACTTTGAAATTTTAAAAATAACCATTTAATAATTAAGTCAAAAGAAAAATTTAATATGAGTTACCTAAATGTTAAAAAAGTGAATAAATAATACATATTTAACAACCCATACATAAATGTGGATCACAATTTCCAAACAATGAACTCAGAATCTATGGATCTGAGTAGAAAAAACATGGACCAGGATAATCCATGTGTTTTCAGGGAATCTCGCAATTCTGGATTGCAGACTTGGATGTTATCAGTCCATTCAGGAACATTAGTACAATCTAGAATTGTTTACCTAATAAATGCTTGTCTGTTTATCCTCATTGCTCTTTTAGTTCTTCAAAATGTAAGGTCGTATGGATTATAGCAATACAGTATCACTAGAATATTGGTTGTTAAAAAGTTGAGTTCTACTATGCTCAAAAAGTTATCAAACTGTGCATACACTTTAATCTAGCAGTGTTTCTATTGGGATTATATCCTAAAGAAAGATATCTTAAAAGAGGGAAAGGGACCCAAATGTGCAAAACTGTTTGTGGCAGCCCTCTTTGTAGTGGCAGGAAACTGGAAACTGAGTGGATGCCCATCAGTTGGATAATGGTTGAATAAATTATGGTGTATGAACACTAGGGAATACTATTGTTCTGTAAGAAATGACCAGCAGGATGTTTTCAGAGAGGCTTGGTGAGACCTACATTAACTGATGGTAAGTGAAATGAGCAGAATCAGAAGATCATTGTATACGGCTTCAGCAGGACTATATTATGATCAATTCTGATGGACGCAGATCTCTTCAACAATGATGTGATTTAAATCAGTTCCACTTGTTCAGTGACGAAGAGAGCCAACTACACTCAGAGACAGGACTGTGGGAACTGTGGAACACAACATAGTATTCTCATCTGTTGTTATTTGCTTGCATTATGTTTTCTTTCTCAGTTTTTCTTTTTCTTTCTTCTTGTTCTGATTTTTCTTGTGCAACAAGATAATTGTATAAATATGTATACACATATTGGATCTAACATGTATTTTAACATACTTAACATGTATTGGACTACCTGCCAGCTAGGGAAGGGGGTGGGGGGAAGGAGGGGAAAATGTGGAACAGAAGGTTTTGCAGGGGTCAATGTTGGAAAGATTACCCATACATATGATTTGTAAATAAAAAGCTTTAATAAGAAGAATTTAAAATGTAAAAAAAAAAAAAAGCTGAGTTCTAGTTTCAATATTTATAAAAATAGTTTCCCAAAGCAAATATAGATTTTTTTCCTTTATTTTTGTCTTGGCCTAGCTCATTGTTCTCTTTCCAGGTTGTCATATATATATATATATATATATATATATATATATAGACACATCCATACACAACTATACTATCCCTCAACTCCTTTTACCAAAGTTTTTTCACACACACACACACACACACACACACACATACACACACAGTTTTTATATGCCATCTATCCAACTGCCTGATTTTGCTTTGATTTCTCAACTTCCCTCATTTCTACCTCAATTTGTTGTGTTTTTTTAATTGTCCTTCCTTTTCTAGGTTAGCCTCTTCACTTCTAACTTTGACTCTTGTGCCCCCCCCACTTTCTCGGACTTTAATCCACTAATTATCCTCATTACTTTTTGTCATATCCTCTTGTCCTCCTTCACTTCCTCTTCTCATTTTCTTCCTTCAACCCTGCCATTCCTCTTCCTCTTCCTCTTGTTTCCTCTTGATCTGTTCAAGTTTCTCCTAGATAGAAAAATGAATTATCTTTTACTGCAATTATTTCATGACATTCCTTACTGATTTTTCTCATACTTGTTTTAGTGATTATCTGTATTATTTGCTTTTTCTTGGTTGCTATCTTCCTTTTGCCCCTAAGTGCCTTTATACTCGGCATTCTTTTTTTTTCTGTATAGTTCCTTTGGTAATGTTATTCACTTGCACACTTTTAATGACTACTTTTCTGAAGAGAACTCCAAATTTATTTCTAAATCCATACCTCTCCTCTGAACTTCTACCCTTTATTTCTCTTAGTTTGCAGGGAATTTCTATGTGCAGGTATGACTAGCAATTCAAAGTCAACAAATTGAAAACTTAAAGAAGAGGAGGAGGATGATTATAAAGATGATGATGATAGCTAGCATTTATACAGTAATCTAAAGTTTGCAAGACTCTTAAGAAATATTACTTCATTTAATCCTTGCAACAATTTTATGAGGTAGTTGTATTGTCCCCTTACAGATATGGACACAAGTTGAGAGAGAACCAAGACAGTAACTTCACCAGGTATATGAAGTAGGTGTATGTATGAACCTAATAAGGATCTGACACCGGTTTTGAATTCAGGTGATTTCAGGTCAAATACTCTGTTCACCACACAATCTAACTGACTGTTGCATAGAAAATGGAAGCAAGAGAAGGCAAAATGGTATGTGTAGAGGGCTGAACTTTGGAAAAGCATTCTTGAAATAAGTTGTTAACTCAATGGAATTGATGAGACATTGGTTATCTAGTTTACATATACTTAGTACTTAGCATGGTGATGCAATAGTTCTACATAGTTGTTGTAATTGTAATAGGGTATTTAAACTGAGGACAAAATCAGCCACAGACATTTTATCTTTGACCTTACTCTGGTGGCTCTCCTGTGTGATGGACTGCATTAGCACCCAGGATACTTTAGAATTGGCCAGAGTCAGGATCATCAAAAATCCTTGATCTTTATTCTTTGTGAATGTGAATGGAATCGCCACACAAGTGAGAGAGGTGGCAACACAAATGCAGACAGGAGTCACTCTGGCTTTCTCACTCCACCCTCTTTTCTCTTCTCCAAATCTCTCTATAGGACAGCAGATTAAGCCAGCACAGAATGGTGGGGCGGGCTATTTTCTAAGCAAATGCTAATAGAGTATTATTCAATTGGTAATTAGTCTTAAGTGCTTGGACCTCAGTGCATCTGCTCAGTTTCAGCCTATTACTCTTCTGCCTCCTGCACTGAAGTCAGACTGGCAGACTGGCAGAATGCTGGAAGAGACTGGATCATACTGGGAGACTGAAGGAGACAATAAAGACTTTGGACTTTATTCCTGACTATTCTCTTAGTGATTATTCTGCTGAGACCAAGGCTGGTCCCAAGGCCCTCCAGAGAGCTAACCAGAACATTACATTTTGGTGCCCAAATATGGACATAAGGATTTAGACTCACAGTTTGACTGACTGTCCCTAGTTTCTTCCAGCAGTCTGCCAGTCTGCCAGTCTGCCAGTCTCCCTTATAATGTAGAATGCAGGAAAGCCAGGAGGATGGTCAAAGATAGAATGTCTATCTTCCAGTCCTTGTTGGCCCTTATATAGCTTATTGTAATTGCATTATTACAGCATACTGATTATGTGTGAACTTAGAGAACCATTACATCAGCATGCTAAGTACTAAGTATGTATGTGATCTAGAGAACAATCATCTCCTCAATTCCACTGAGTTAACACGTTGTTTCAAGTATACTTCTCCAAAATTCTGCCCTCTACAGGTATGAACACAAGAGTGGTCTTGTCTAATATTAGCAATGATAAAAGTACTAAAGCACAGCATGAGTTAAAACTGATTATGAGAGTTAAGGATATATAAAAAAAGGACTTTTAAAAGCTCTTTTAGAGAAAGAATAGAGCAAAGGAATTGATAGGAATGTTAACTCTGATGGGATAGAGCAATTGCACAATTGGAAAAAAGGAAGAATTCCTCTTGTTTTTGTTTTGTTTTGTTTTCTAACAAGAATGATTTGGGAAATAGAAATGAAAGATTTGGTAGTAAGAAGAAAGAAATTTGCTATGTTTAATGAATTCAAATGTCCATAAGTGGAACTTCTTTCTAAGTTACTGAATCCTCTTTGATGATAGTATCTTTCCTCTGTTGATTATCTCTAATTTACTACCTATCTACTTATTTGGGGAGCTAGGTGGTGCAGGGGATAGAGTGTTATGCTGGAGGGAGGAAGACTCATCTTCCTGAGTTCAAAACTGGCTAACTATATGACCCTGGGAAACTTACTTAACCCTTTATCTCAGTTTCCTTATCCATTAAAATAGTTGAAGAAAAAGAAAAGTCAAACTACTTTCTTCGGCAAGAAAACTCCAAATGGGGATCATAAAGTGTTGGATACTAACAAAACAAATGAACAACAATCTCTCTTTTTTCTCTCTGTATTTTTCTCTTTTTCCCTCTCTCTGTCTTTGTATTTATGTGTCTTTCTCTTGTTAGGATTGTTACAAGGTGCTAAGTAAGTGGAATTGAGGAAACAGTAGTTAAATCTAGTTTAGCATTGATTTAATCCTACAACAAATAATGGTTTCCTAGTGATATAATGATTGGTATATACTCAGTGTAGCACATATGAACAAGAAGCTCTCAGGGAGAGGGAAAGAAGCCCACTCTCAGAGGAGAAGACAGATTCATTCCATCTTCCACTCTTGTGCTGGCTGGAGACATTAGGAGGGAGCTAGAGGCAGAAGCTGGCAGAGACAAAGGACTAGCGGCAGGAGCTCTTGGAACCAAGGAGAGAGATAGACCTCTAAGAAAGCTAACTGGGCCCCAGGAAAAGAGACAAAATTTGGAAAGAGAAAATAAAGGATTTGGACTTTAATACCTGGTTGCATTCGGGTGATTACTCAGAACTGAAAGTAAGGCTGCTCCCAGAAGCCCCCCAAGAAACCTGCTCCAAGAGAGCATTATATTTTAGAGAAAAATATTACATTCTCTCTCTCTCTTCCCTCTATCTCTCTCTGTCTCTTTCTCTCTTTCTCTTGTTTGAATGTTGTCTCTTCAACTAGACTGTAAGTTATGTGAGAGCAAAACTGTCTTGCATTTATTTATATCCCCAGCACTTAAAATTTTGCCTGGCACATAGTTGACATTTAATAAATGCTAATTGGTTAACAGAATTGCTGCACCATTGTCAGTGAGTTTTGAAAGATCATGGAGAACAGAAGAGGTAATAAAGGACGAAATATCCCAATCTGCATTAAAAAAATAAAATAAAAGGGTAAAAATTATTCATCAGACTTCAATTCCTTGCAAAATTCTGGAACATATAATTAAAAGGATCAATTATGACTGTTCAGGAAGGGAAATGGTGGTGAGTTAGAGTCAGACTCATCAAGAACAGTTCATGCCAGAAAGATTAACCTAATTTCTTTTTTTAATAGGGTTATTAAATTGCTAGATTAAGGAAATAGTATACTTAAGATTAATAAAGGTACTTGACAAAGTCTCCCATGATATTCATATGGACAAGATGGAAAGATGTGGTGCTAGTTGATGGTATAATTATGTGAACTTGGAACTAGATGAATGACTGAACCCAAAGAGAAATCATCAATTAGTATCAAATATGCAGAATATCAAATTGGCCTTAAGGATCTCTTTTGGCAGCACTATTCTGTACTCACTCCATCTCCTATTACATCTTATTTAGACCTTCCACAAAAGCCTTGTCACTCATTTGGTATGAATATCTACTTCTAAACTCTAAGTCTACAATCAGGCTACCTGCTGCCAACTTGGTATATCTAAACTAGGCCCTTCATTAAGCAGCCTCTAAATCCTTAATCCAACTAAAAGCCCATTTCCTTCAAGAAGCCTTATAGCTTATTTAATGAAATAGATATAGCTATATATGTATGTATACACATATACATATATATATACACTCACATAGACACATATATACAGATGTCTATTTATCTATCTATCCAAATCTATGTATGATCCACTGTGACAACTGAGCCATTCTGATAAATACAATGATCTAAGGCAATTCCAAAGGAATCATAAAAGATGCTATCTATCTCCAGAGAGAGAACTGATGAACTCTGAATACAAACTGAAACATACTTTTTTTTCAATTTCTTTTTTTTTTTTGTTTTGTGTTTTCTCTTGCAACATGGCCAATATGAAAAAAATTCTCCATATATATAATCAATATCAAATTGTCTTTACAAAGTGGAAGGGAGGGATAGAATTTGGAAATTAAAAATTTTAAAGAATGAGTGTTAATTTTTCTACATGTAATTGGGAAATATTTAGTGAAATAAATAAAAAGACTTTTCACAAAAAATTGCTACGTACTTGTTGAATCAACTTTAGAGAGCTAGACTGGAATATTGTTTTGATATAATTATGATTTATGTATTTTTATATACTAATATATTTCTTTTGTTTTCCTTTTAGGTAATGAGTTTCTTTCAAGAGGCAGGATGATATTTAAATTTGTTATAATGCCTTAAGAAGATTATGCCCCTATTGTACTTATCAAATATTTTGAATAACTTCCATTCATAGATTTTAAAGCATTTTATCCATTTTGTTCATGAACTGGGTGGAGAGAAGAAATTGGAGAGAAAAGAGGTAGGGAAATTAGAGATAGCTTGATATCTAAGTTTTTTTTATCTATTTTTAAATTTTTAAATAATATTGAGATTCCCCCTCAATTACATGCCGAAACAATTCTTAACATTTTTTCAAAGCTTTGAGTTTCAAATTCTGTCTTTCTCTCCCTTCTCCCCTTTGTCCCTACTCTGCCTCTTCTCTGAGATAGCAAACAATTTGATATTAGTTTGTTAAAATTAACACTCTTGACAATGAAAATCAGATAACAAGGAAAATTTATTAAAGAAGAATCTTTAAGAATCGTCTTAATGTTTCTGGCCAGAAAGGGGGGGGGGGCACTCCTCTTCCAGAAGAGGGATCACTGAGTACAGAAATGTGGGAACCTTTATACTTGCTTGTGTGATGTAGCTCCTCCCTTCAGGGAACAGATTGGTCTATTTTATCTGGGTTACAGTCTTTCTGATACTCCCACTCCATGTTTCCCCTTAATATGTATAAAACATGTCCTGCCCCCCCCCCCCATCATATATCCCATGTTAAAAAATGGCAGAAGACTCCTCCTCTGAGATGTGTTGTTTAATATTCAATTAGCCTATTAAGCAGGCCCAGTATTGATTTGGTCAAGTCAAGTCAGGTCACTGATCCCAATTAGTTTGGGCTGAATGGGCTATTATTTTAAGTTTGTGGTTTTCTCAAAACAATAAGACTCTCTTTCTGATTGTCTTAATCTACCTGTGCCTTCCTAGTCTGTTAGAATCCTTACAAGAATGGTTCTCTCTGGGAGCAGTTTCTTGGGGAGGTTTTCTGGAGGCAGTCTTAGTGTCAGTTCATAGTAATAATTACCTCAAATGCAGCCAGCTGATAAAATCCAAACGTTTATTTCTTATCTCTTTCCTTGGGCCCGGTTAGCTTTCTTAGAGGCCTATCTCTCTGCTTGATTCTAAGAGCTCTTGCTGCTAATCTTTTACCTCTGTCAGCTTCAGCTTCTCTTCCATATATCTCCAGCCAGCACCAAGATGAAAGTTGGAATGAATCTGACTCCACCTCCGAGACTGGATTTGTGGGCTTTCTCCCAGAGTGCTCTGTGTCTGTCCCAGAGTGCCTCTGTGTCCCGAGAGCTTCTTGCTTATATGAGCTCTCTAAAGGTGTGAACACAAGCATTGTTTCTATCAGTTCCACTTAGTACCTTGTTTCAAGTTCTGGCCTATAACATCTCCTTGTAAGATCAGATCAATCATATTGAACCATGTTAAATTAGATAATTATTGTCTCTATCAATTCTAATGACTTAATAGCTTGTAAGGATTCTAACACTAGTCCGTCCTCCCCCCTCCTCAATTTCTTATTTGCTCAAATCTTCTATTGATCCCTTAATTGTTCTATAAATCTTAATCTTCCTTAACCTCTCACATTCTGAAAACCTTTTGGTCAGTGGTACCCACTATCCCAATCCCACACTACCTCAAAGCTTACAACCCTGGAAACCCAACTTTTCAGCATTTCTCACAAGTTATACATAAGGAATCATATAAAACATTTCCCGATTAGTCATTTTGTGCAAGAAGATTCAAACAAAAAAATGAAAGAAAAATAGAAAGAAAGAAAGAAAAAGAAAAATAATGAAAGAAAAATAAAAACACTACTCCTTAGTATGTATTCAGACTAAATCACTTCTTTCTCTGAAGGTGGATAGAATGTGTCTTTTTTCTTTCTTTTCGCTGAGGCAATTGGGGTGACTTGCCCAGAGTCACATAGCTAGAAAGTGTTAAGTGTCTGAAGTCATATTTGAACTCAGGTCCTCCTGACTTCAGGGTTGGTGCTCTATGATAGCATGTTTCATCACGAATCTTTTGTGATTGTCTTTGATGATTTTATTGCTAAGAATAGCTAAGTAATTTACAATTCTTCATTGTGCAATATTGCTATTACTAAGTTCATTTTTTTCCTTAGTTTTCTTACTTCACTTTGCATCAGTTCATGTAAGTCTTTCCAGGTTGTTCTGAAATAATTCTTTTCATTTCTTATATTACAATAATATTCCATTATAATCATATTGTGGACAATGTGGACAATCAACTTGTCTAGCCATTCCCCAATTGATGGGCATTCTTTTGATTTCCAGTACTTTTCCACAATCAAAAGGGCTGTTATAAATATTTTTGTCCAAGTAGATTCTTCCCCCTCTACTACAATTGACACTCCTTTTTAAAATCTCTTTGGGATATAAAGCTTGTGATTTAAAAGTGTGATTTTCTGATCTGGCTGTGGATTTGTGGAACTATAAAATATTCCTGGCCAATGTGTGTCCAATATGCAACTTTCATCATTGCCTGGACAGTGCTCATGGATCTCTGAAAAGGAAGACTTCAGTGACATTTATTGAGATTATTCTTTCTGTTCCTTAATTGTTTCAGTGACTTTGGGAAAATCATTAACTTTGCTATGAGCTAACTTCCCCATTTTTCAGACAAAGGATTTAGAGTTGGTGATTCCTAAGTCTCAGTTCAGTGCCAGTTCCATGTATTATAGACCGAATATCTATCAGAATTTCCCCATCAAATGAGTTAGACCTATTCCTCTTTCTTTCCTCCTACAATAGAGATTAGTTTTCCCTAAAAGGAGAGAATAGGCTGCTTCATGGTGCAGTGGGCTTGGAGTCAGGGAAACTCTGTCCTCAGATATATATTAAATGTATGACCTTGACAAGTCACTTAACCCTGTTTGCCTCAAATTACCTCATCTGTAAAATGAGTTGGAGAAGGAAATGGCAAAACAATCCAAGAAAACCCTTTTATCAAGTAAATCCCAAATGTGCTCATGAAGAATCAAAAACAAATGAAAAATGACTCAGCAACTGCAAAAGGAGACAAAGTAGTCTTGGGACTCAATAGGCCCTAGTACCATGAAACAGCTTCTTGGTTACCTAATAGAATTAAAATGTCCCATTTACAGGCAGTTGTGGGTCCATCTAACTTGATAGATTACTAGAAGCTAAATGTGTCACCATGTTCTTCAAGAAATTTTGTCCTGGGGACCCACATGTGCAAAAATGTTTGAAGTAGTCCTTTTTGTAGTGGCAGGGAACTGGAAACTTAGGGGCTGCCCATCAGTTGGAGAATGGTCAAATAAATTATGGTATATGAATGTCATGGAATATTATTGTTCTAGAAGAAATGACCAGCAGGATGATTTCAGAAAGGCCTGGGGAGACTTACATGAACTGATGCTGAGTGAAATGATCCAAACCAGGAGATCATTGTACATGACAATAGCAAGATTATATGATGGTCAATTTTAATGTATGTGGCACTTCTCAGCAATGAGATGAATCAGACTAGTTCCAATGATCTTGTGATAAAGAGAGCCATCTACATCCAGAGAGAGAACTGTGGGAACTGAGTGTGGATCATAACATAGCATTCTTACTCTTTTTGCTGTTGTTTGCTTACATTTAATTTTCTTTCTCATTTTTTTCCTTTTTGATTTGATTTTTCTTGTTCAGCAAGATAATTGTATAAATATGTTCATATATATTGAATTTAACATATATTCTTACCATGTTTAACATATATTGAATTACTTGGTATCTGGGGGAGGGGATGAGAAGAAGAGGAGAAAATTGGAACACAAGGTTTTACAAGGGTTAATGTTGAAAAATTATACATACATATCTTTTGAAAATTAAAAACCTTTAATCAAAATAAAATAAAATGAAATTAACTTATAAAATATGTAATAGTAATAAACAATTTAAAATATAGTACACTTAAAAAAAAAGAAATTTTGTCCTGGGGGCAGCTAGATGGTACAGTGGCTTCAGTACTGACTCTGAAGTCAGGAGGAAATGAGTTCAAATCTGGTCTCAGATATTTAGCACTTAATAGCTGTGATCCTGGATAAGTACCTTAACTCTAATTGTCTTTCCAAAAAAAATAAAGAAATTTTCTCCTGATAATCAGACTTTTTCCATATGGACAAAAAGAGATATTGCTAGGTTCACCAAATCTAAATGCACCATAATTCTTTGATCTTTATTTACCTATTTCTCTAAAATCTGAAAAAAAATCCAAATCACATTTTGAATAGACTCACAGGCAGAGGTTCTTAACCTGGGGTCAATAAATTTATTAAAAATATTTTCATAACTATTTCATTATGATTAGTTTTTTTTGTAACCCATACATTTTATTTTATGTATTTAAAAATATTATTTTGCAGAGTATGGCAGTATAAGGTCATAATCTCAGCTATGTAAGACTGGGATTAGAGTATCACTTGAGTTTGGGAGTTCTGAGTTGTAGTAGAGTGGTTGCCTGCACCATTATGGTTAGCTTTTGGGAGGAGGAGGCCATTAATCTACCTAAGGACAGGTGAACCAGTCCATAGCAGAAAACAAAGCAGGTTAAAGGTTTTTTTTTCTGTTCTGTAGTGAGATCATGCCTGTGAACAGTTACTATATTTCCAGCCTGGAAAAGACTGAATGACCTAGGCTCCAAATAAACAAACAGGCAAAAACCCTCCAGTGATCTGAAAAAGAGTTCATGGACTTCAGCAGACTGTGAGGATAGTCAATGACTAAAAAAAATTGACATCTGCCATAGAAAATTGAGATGGCAATATGGCAATAAAGTTCCATGGCTGATTAACATTTTCCAGTTTTCCCATTTAGTTCTGAAGAACATAAGGAATGTAGACTTAGAGTGAGGAAGACTCATTTTCCTGAGTTCAAATCTGATCTCAGACATTTACAAACTGTATAAACATGATTGCTTAACCCTGTTTGCCTAGATTTCTCATCTATTTAATGAGCTGGAGAAAGAAATGGAAAACCATTGTGGTAGTCTTGCCAGTTTTTATTCAGACATTATACTCATATCTAATTATTTTTAAAAAATTATTTATTTTTAAAACATATTGCTTTATGAATCCTGTTGGGAGAGAAAAATCAGAGCAAAAGGACAAAACCATGGAAGAGATAAAAAAAAAAACCCAGGAAAAAATGGATGTAGCATGAATTGATTTACATTCAGTCTCCTTAGTTCTTTTTCTGGATGCAGATGGCATTTTCTATACAAAGTCTATTGGGATTGTTTTAAATCACTGAACATAGTTGATCATGGAACATTCGCGTTGTTATTATTATTTATAATGTATTGCTGGTTGTACTTGTTTCACTCAACATCAGTTCATGTAAATCTTTCTAAGCCTTTCTAAAAATTTGTTTATCATTTTTTATAGAACAATAATAGTCCCTTACTTTTATAGAACACAACTTGCATTCAGCATTCCCCAATTGTTTGGCATCTACTCATTTCCCAATTCTTTGCTGCCACAAAAAGAGCTTCTAAAAATATTTTTGCACATGTGGGTCCTTTTCCCTCCTTTATCATTTCCTTGGGATACATAATATACAAATTTGTATATTTTCCTTGGGATACATACCCAGTATTGGCTGGGTCAAAGCGTATGCACGGTTTTATAGTCCTTTGGGCCTTTCATAATGTTCTCTAGTTCTTCTTTGGTCATAAATTCTTCCTTTCTTCAAAGATCTGATAGGTAAATTACCCCTTGTTCTCCTGATTTGTTTATGGTATCATCTTTTATTGCCAAATCATGTATCCATTTTGACCTTATTTTGGTAACTCATGTCTAACTCTTTGTGACCCCTATGTGGATTTTTTTTTTTTTTGGCAAAGATATTGAAGTGACTGGCCATTTTCTTCTCTAGGTAATTTTGTAGATGAGGAACTAAGAAAAACAAGGTTAAGTGATTTTTCTCAGTCACACTGGTAGTAAATGTTTAAGGCCAGATCTAAACTCAGGGAGATGAGGCTTCTGGACTCCAGGCCTGGGACTCTCTACTGTGCCATCTAATTGCCCTCTTCTTGCCAAGAAAACCCCAAATGAGTTTATGAACAGTCAGACTTGACTGAAAATGACTGAAGAGTTATCAAAAGGTTATATTTTTAGCATATAAAAAGTGACTATTCTGGAATTTACCTCTTAAGGCTGTAGAATCTGTAGAATGAGCATTGTACCTTTTTCAATATCCTAGAAAGTATACCCATTAAATCCAAGATCTGGTAGCAAATGTTTGTTTTTAAACCTGCTTTTTTCTCCCTAGTATTATGAGACTAAATCACTCAACCTTGAATTATTATTTTTAAAAAGTTTGTACTGATACTGTAAATTTGCACATCTTGCTAATTTATGCAACATGTTTATGTATTACCTCAATGTTCACTCACATGACACCTGAAAAACCACTATTTGCAAGTGATCTTAACAGTTGAGAACTATGACTTTCAACATATCTTTATCTAAAGAAAAATAAAAGTTCTATAGGTAAACTAGAGGAAAAAGAAACAAGAAAATATAAACAAAAAATTAGGCAAAGTAGGTGGTCTCTTTTTGTTCAATAATTCTCTCATATGTTAGATTTTAGGCTGCTCAAAGAAAAAATTTTAATATATTAATTTTAGTTTCTCCCCTATCTTGATTATCTCCAATTTATCTTCTATATATTTTACTCTCATATGGTTGTTTATATGATGTCTCCCCAGTTAATTTCAACTCTGAGCTCCTTAAAAGCAAAGACTGTGTTTTTATCTTTCTTTACATCTCTAGTGCCTGGCATATAGTAGGTATTTAATAAAACTTATTGACATTTATTTTTCTCTCCCTTTAGTTCCTAATATCATGGTAGTTTTCTGAAGTACTCATTATAGTACTTTATTATATAAAGCCTATATTGGATGCCCTAAAGAAAATTTTACACATAGGGATAATGCTCTGCTAAAGGGAAATGTATATATGCATATATGTATAAATAATATTTATTTTACATATACATGTATATATACTCACATAGTGCTTTCTGTATATTTGTACTGTATTTGTTTACAAAACAGAAAATACTACACATTTAAAGGCAGGGAAATTCAAGAGACTATACATTAACTAATAACATAAACTTTAAGAATATTTCTGCATTTTCTTGAATAGTACCTTATAACTAAAGAGACTGCAAAGTTCATCAGATTAATATCTCTCATTTTATAGATGAAGAAACTGAGGCCCAGAGAGATTAAATGATTGATTCTAGGTCACAGGGATTCTAAGTAGCAGATCCAATACTCAAATTCAGATTCAGTGATCTAACATCAGTATTCTTTCAAATTCATCATGTACTGTATATCCCCTAAATAATAACATTTATAGCTTTGTTGAATCTAAAGTTAGGCAACACAAATTGAAGTGAAGAGCTGGTAAATAAAAAGTGAATTTGGCCTTGGACAGTCAGTCAAGTTTCTTAATTAAATTTTTAACTAAACTTCAACCAACTTTAACTAGTCTGATTTTCTTTTGCCTATTTTCCACATGTATTCTTGGTTTTTGGGATTCAATAATATCTTAAATTTGCTATAGAAAAGACAGAAGAAAATGGAAGTTGACTTAGTCAAATTTAAAATGTCATTCTTTTGAAAGATGTCAGTGCAATACATTTTATAAACGTCACAACTCATGTATATATTTGTATATATACTTTTAATAGAATATGAGTGGCCTGGGAAGTGGGTCAACAAGGAAGGAATTCAGATTTATAAAAATACCTCACAACTTTCCTCCTGCCCCCACCATCCCTAAGTCTGTTGGGATCAGCCAAAACCCAAACACATTTTGCTTTGTCCCTTGATTTTTAAACGTGTGTATTTTTTTTTAAAAGGAAATCTAATATGTGGGTTTCTGTTTCATTTACACTTCACTATCCAAAATGTTGTTTTGTAAGAACCATTTGATGTTCAAGGAATCTTGTGAGGGTTGGGTTTTTTTCTTCTTCTTTTAATAAGCTTTTGTCAGGACTGTTCCCTTTGAAGTAGAAAGCTGTGTTTTGCCAAGAGAAACTAGAACTCAAAACTCAGTTTCATTTAAGTGGGCTGTAATAGTGCCACAGTGTGTTCCCTTCCTGTTCTGAGAATTACTTTTTTTAAAAAGAAATCTCAGCTTAAGTCATCCATGTTGTTGCTTCCACCTACGTCTAGTGAGAACTTAACTAGCAGAACATTATACCATATTTAAACTTTCTGGAAGAGACAGGGATTTCATGTCCTTTTTCATTTTTATTTCCTGGTTTCTACTTTGCTTAGGTTTAATATTTTATCCATTCATACCTCTCAGGTTAAGTATCTGGTTAATCAATGCCCTGGATGGGTTTGTTACCATAATTAATCTTTTATGCCATAAACCTAGTCTCCATGATTTGAAATTATTTGAATCATAGTAAAATTTAAATTTAGAGGGATTCTCAGATTATCTTTCAATAATTTCATTTTACAAACAAGGAAACTGAGGCAAAAATAGCTGAAATAATTTGCCCTAATTCAGTTCAAGGGCTAATTTGGAAGGCAAGGGTAGGAAGGAAAACAAATCTATTATTGGATTGTCCCCTACTCTGACTAGACCAAGAATTAATAAATAATCCACTTATTTAGTTTGGTTTTCTATTAATGTGTCAGTTTGTTTTTCTAAGAAAACACACCTGTGTACTCACACCTGCTTGATTGCTACTCTTATTTCCTCCCTTCCAAGGAGTCCATACACCCTCTTGGGTGCACATACAACACACACACACACACACACACACACGTACATACACACATTTATACTCACTTTTTTTTTTCTTCTTAAACAGAAGACAGACAGAATACTCTCATTCTGTACCTTTAATGTGCTTCCTCTCTCAGGAGATGGGCTTTCTCATCAATCCTTTAAAATTATAGTTGTTCATTTTACTAAATATAGTTAAGTTTTTCAAAATTAATTTTCTTTGTGCTGTTTTTGTTATTATAGAAATTTTTCTCCTATTTCTGTTCTGTCTTGGTGTTTTTTCTCTGTTTTGTCTCTGTCTCTCTCTCCTGTCTGTCTTTCTCCTTGGAATGTAGGCTTAGTAATGGCATTGATGGATCAAAAGTCATTTTGTTGATTTGCAGGGTAGAGTTGTAAATTGATTTCCAGAATGAGTGGACCAAATCTCTGCTCCAAACAACAGTATTTTGGTCAAATCAAATGAATAAGCATTTGTTAACGGCTTACTACGCTTCATGAAAAGTAAGAAAAGTTGGGGAGATCTGCATGGAGGTTAGATAGAATTCAGATAGAATGGACTCTAGAGAGAAAGGAGAACATGGATAGATGACAAGGAAATTTTCTTCAAAGTAGACATTCCCACATCATTATAACAATTTTAATTTGTCTTTCCAAACATATTAGCTGATGTGATGAATATGATATGAATAACCTCAGAGTCATTTTAACTTG
The DNA here is from genome assembly GCF_902635505.1 of Sarcophilus harrisii. Classification (NCBI taxonomy): domain Eukaryota; kingdom Metazoa; phylum Chordata; class Mammalia; order Dasyuromorphia; family Dasyuridae; genus Sarcophilus; species Sarcophilus harrisii. The sequence goes on from NC_045426.1 coordinate 247,062,607, forward strand.
TGTTTCTTTAATTATATGCTCTGGAGCTTTTTTTGGATATGGTTGTTAATAGTTTTTTATTGCTTCCTTTAGGAACTGTATTCATAACTTTGATTATTTATCTAATAAGGAATGACTTCGTTAGTATTTAAATGGTCTCTTCTTTTTTGCTATGTATTATCTCACTTGGTAATTTCATCAACTTGAATGGGTTCAATTATCATCTCTATGCAAAATTTTTTTTTTAAGGAATCATTTACAAGCCCTCCTTGGCCATATTGAAATAATTACCATGTGGATACCTCAAACTCAACATGTCCAAAGCAGAACTCATTTCTTCTCCAAACTCTCTTATATAATTCCTTCTTCCAAACTTCACTAATACCATTGGCGAGCACCACCAAACAGGCAACATTTACAGGTACCAGTTTACAACTTGGGTATTATTCTCAGTTCTTTACTCTGACTAATTCTACATATCCAATAACTTGCTAAGTCTTGTCATTTCTGTCTTCTATCATCTCTTATATACTCTTCAGTAGCACTGCTTCCATCCTGTTTCAGGTTCTTATCATCTTCCATCTATACTATTACAAGAACATATTTGAATAGTATACCTTGCCTCAAATCTCTGTCCTTTCCAACCCATCTTCCACATAGTTGTCAAAGTATTTTCTTCATCTCAAGTCTGAAAATGCCCCTTCTTGGGTCAATAAACTCCAATGACTCTATGGATTTTACAATGAAATATTTCATCTTTATGTCATGCTTTTTTTTTTTCAAATTTCTATTTTTGGAGAAACAATTTAGCAAAATGAATGGAACACTGGACCACTTGAAGTCATAGGCTTTAATAACATTTAGCATTGGCCTGGTAACCTTTTCATAGTCTCAGGTAAGCTCCAATTCACCCTTGCCCTTCCTAAGAGTATATTGTTCAGATCCTCTTTGTAATTTATATATAATCTCTCTTCATCAATATAGATTAATTTCTGTGGGATCTGGGCTGAGTCAGGTACTCATCAATGAAATTTTAAACATTCCATGAATAAAGATGTGGAAAGATACAAAAATAGAAAAATATAGAAAAGTATGTTCAGGGAGATAATCAATAGACCAGTTGCTGTCACTTTGGAGGGTAGATTGCAGTGAAGAGCTAGTTGCCTATTCTCTAACAGAGCTCTGTTTCTGAACTGGAAACTCAGAAAACTGAATGAAAAATAAAAGGAAAATGTATCATAATTTGTCTAGGTATTTATAATCAACATATCCTAGTGGAGTGAGATGCCCTAAGGTTTAGCATGAGAGGAAAGAAATGCTTTAGTGTCCTGACAAGTAAAAACTTCTCAGAGATTAGGGTAATGAAGAGAAAAAGAGCATGTAGTAAATGGCTCAGGGAAGGTATAGGTGTGAAAGTGGAAGAAGAATGTGTATGTAATAAGGCTAGAAACATACTGAAGTCAGATTTTTGAGGGACCATTGAAAATTTTTAGGTTCTTGAGTTATTGGTAAGAGCTATACTTTAGGCATTTCAAACTAGCAGCAGAGTAGATAATAGGTAAGCAGGGAGATGTTGTTGGAGAAAATTGTCCAGGTGAGAGTAATGAAAGTCTAAATAATGATGGAGGAACCAGAATTGGAAAGGGAGTAAAGCACATAAAAAAATCTCACAGAGCTAGAAGACATAAGGTATAGTGATTTATTGGATATGGGGGTGGAGTGGGAGAAGTCAAAGATGATACTGGGATTAGGAGCCATTTCTTCATTTATAAAATAAGGGTGTTAGAGCTGATGTCCTCTAAGGTCCTTTATGACCTGTAAGGTCCTCTATTCCTGTAACTCAAAATAAAATTTTATTATGCCATTTTCCTAACCTATTTTCTTCAAACATTTAACCATGTTGGGAACTGCCTGCAACCCAAAGAACTGCAGCTGCTGGAAATAGCTGCATTTCATCATTCAGTAGATTCTTGCTATTTGAGGCAGGTTATAGCACATAGTTGTTATTGATGTTCATCCTCTCTTCTTGAAGAGGACCAATATCATCACAAATGTGATGTCTGGACTAGCTTGTGAATTGGATTTAAGTTAAATAGAGCTGCACAAAGCCACCAGCCTCACTTTCTTCTCCAATCATATAAGTGCAATGGCAATTCAAAAATTCAAATGACTATGGCACATAGATGAAATTGAGGAAATTATATAAGAAGAATTTTTGTGGGATTGTGTAAAATTCTATTTGATTTTAAAGAAAAAAATAAATGTCATCTAAGCATTGGAGACAGAAAGAAAAACAAAAATACAGTCCTTGCCCTCAAGGAGCTCACAGTAAAATGGAGTAGATAACATGGAAGTAAATATATAAAGATATATACAGTTTAAAATGTAGTGTAATCTCATAGGCACTTGTAGCAGTGGTGGGATAGTGGGATGGTGAACTGAGAAAGGCCTCTTGGAGAAAGTGAGATTTGATCTAAATTCTGAAGGGAGTCATTAAAGCCAGCAGGTGAAGATATTGAGGGAGAGCATTCCAGGCAGAGTCCAGTCAATAAAAAGAGATAGAATCATGTTTGAGGAACAGCAAGATAGCCAGTGTTGCTGGATCATGAAGAGAGTGAAAAGGTCAAAACGGGTTGTGAGATATTGGAATTTATTGTTTATGTATGTGGAGTATGTGTGTGTGGGAGTTTGGATAACGTGATCAGATAAAGGAAGTTAATTTTGAAAACAGAGTGAGGAAAGACTAGAGGTAGGGAGTCCAAACAAAAGGCTCTTTCAAGACAACCTGACAAAAAATACAAACTCAAGAAACTTATTATGGGAACTACCTACTCAGTCTCTTAGGTCTAATTTTATTTTTGACCAGGAAATTTAGTAAATGAAAGCAAATGAAAAAATAAGTGAAGACATATATTTTGATCAATTTAGGTATATATGACCAACATTTGTATATAATAGGGTAGATACTCATAAGGTTCAATATTTGAAGAAAGAAATACATTAGAGGCAAGACTGGCAACATCTTCTCAGAGACAGGGCAATCTGGAGAAATCAAAACAAAACTATATATCAAGAGAACTCCAGGACACTCAGTCTATCATTACCTTCAAGAGTAGGTGCTTATCCCTATGCCCATGAACTTAAAATGTAGTAAACATGAATGAAGTAAGTTTTAAAAATATAAAGAGATTTCCCAGGCATTTTTTACTATGAATATCAGTAAAGTCATTCTCTTTAATTGTTTTAAAGTAGTCTTTGTCAAATTACTATCATATGTTCTGATTATTATTGCATTAAATGATCAATTATTGGCTTATAGTGGGAAAAAAGTTATGGAAGTCATCTTTTGGTAAATTTTGCAGTATTTTTTGTTTGGTCATGGTTCTCTCAGAGGAATGGGCATTAGATATATAATTTCACTGATATATAAAACTCCTGTGAATAAGCTCTGTCTATTACCTTTGGTATCTTTCTCTTCTGTCTCTCTGTGTCTCTCTGTCTGTCTGTTTGTTTCTCTCTGTCTCTATCTTTGTCTGCCTGTCTGTCTATCTGTCTATGTATCTATCTATCTATCTGATAATTCAGCTTTCACTGGTAGTTCCAAGAAGCTGTTGCATGCACAGTGCCCATCTTAGTAGATGAGCTAAAGTCATCCCTAAAAAGGACTTAATAAATGTTTTAATATATTTTTATGACTAGTATTTATTGTGTTCTTGTAGTTGTTATTATTCAGAGATTTTTCAGCCTTGTTTGACTCTTTGGGATTCCATTTGAGCAAAGATAATGAAATGATTTGCCACCCTTCTCAATTCATTTTATAGATGAGGAAACTGAGGAAAACAAGGATATAAAAAGCTAGCATCAAATAGCTAGTAAGTATTCTGAAACTGAATTTGAACTTAGGAAAATTAGCTGCCACATGTTCTTGTAAGGTTTAATTATCACATTTCAGTTTTGGAAATGCATCTATCAAATGAGGAAGTTGAAACAGGTGATTTCAAAAATTTGTTCAAGCCCCAAATCTAAGATTTTGTGATCCTTATGTTAAGATCATATGGTTGTCCTGTTTTGAAACTAACAATAGTCCCAGATTATCCTTCCACATTTATTCATTTGGCAGCAAATATTCATTCACTTTCTATTATGCATTATGCATGTTGAAGGGAATATAAAGTGTCTTGTCTGTGGGAGCTTATATTCTTTCTTCTGAGAACTTCAGGATTGTTTGAAGTTCCTGACTCTTAACATGTACATTTCTACTTTGTTCTCAGTGCTAACGTTATATTCTGGCTTCAGATAAAGCAAAGAAAGAACCCAGCATTGTGAAAAAGGCTCATTTTATTTATGTTTTAGACATTTCCATAGGATCAGCCTTTTAGAAGTAGAAATCGTCTAGTTTAAGTTTGCTAGTCCTTTTCACTTTGTGAATATTGAAAAGGAAATGAGGGAGAATGGAAATAAAGGTGTGGTAAAAGGTAAAAAAAATTTTTTTTAGAAGAGAAGGGAATTGCTTCATAGTTGGTGGTAATAAAATAAATATTAAAATAGAAATACAGAACAAAGGAAACAGCCATTTTGAGAATAGAGAAATGATGAGGTCTAGAACAGAATCATTCTTTGTACCATTATAAAGAATAGTTGCACCTCCTGGTGGTAAGTTTAGGGAGTTTTCAAACCTCTAAATGTTTAACTTTTAAAGGCAGAAATAAGAAAATTATTTTCAGACTTTAAGGGAATACAATTCTAAATGACCCATGAATAGGGTGTAAGTATAAAAGGAATTATACTTACTCATAGACAATCTTGCCATTTATACAACCAAAGGAAAATGATACAACAGTAAGGGGGAGACTCTTTGCCTATAAATATTAACCAATTATCTTACTGCCATGACTGATGAAACAATAAATATTTTTTGACTTTTGAATCTTACTTAAAATACTGTAAGGGATCCAGAGAAAAGTATGAGATATTTCTGTCACCAAGAACCTTATATTCCAGGTAGAGAAATAGAATATATATTAATGAAAAGTTAACAAGACTTTGAAGGTATTATGTAATACATTTTAAATAGATAGTGCTATTGAGTTTGGAAGAACAATTCCCAAAGAAAGTTTTTCATAAAGTGGGATTTAAAATTACTCTTGAAGTAGGTAGATATGAGAAGGGAAGGAATTCCATGAAGACAGCAAACACAGTGAGCAAAGGCATAAATGTATTTTGTCCTTGAGTCACAAGGCATATTTGTTAGAGAAATAAGTATAATGATTTGTCTTTGAGAGGATCCAAGCAGAGCTAAGATGGGCCATAGAAGCCCCAAAGTTGCCTGAGCTCATCCCATGTTCCTTCAATCAAGTCTCTAAATGGATTCTGGAGTGACAAAATCTACAAAAAGATGTCATGAGACAATTTTCCAACTTAAGACAACTTAGAAGGACTCCAAGAAAGGTCTGTTTCACTTGAGTAAAAGGGTAGCATGGCCTATCACAGATAATGGGCAAGTTAGCAGGAGGCCTTTGCCACAGACAGATCAACAAACTTGACTCATGAGTCCTGGCTAAGCAGGCCAATGGCACAATAGGGCAACTATGAGGCCCCCAGACCACTACAGAAGAAAAATTGTCAATCCCAGAAACTAGGCAACAACTTACACTTCAAGACTAGCCATCCCATCACAGTAAGGAAGTCACCAAATACCCCAACACACCAAGCCAGTAACTAGGGCCCTAGCCTTAGCATAAGAAGCCTGGAATTTTGTCCCAGGAACAGAGTTGAACTTTAAAAGTCACAGAATAGGGGAAAAAAATTGAGTAAGAAACAAAAAACAATCTTGACCACAGAAAGCTATGATGGGGACAGGGAATATCAAAACACAAACTCAGAAGAAGGAAATATTTTCAAAATATCTATATCTGAAAGGGAAATATGAATTGGTCTCAAGACCCAAAAGACTTCTTGGAAGTGCTCAAAGAAGGTCAAATAAGAGAGGTGGAAGAAAAACTGGCTAAAGAAATGAGAGGTATGCAAGAGAGAGACAATAGCTTGGAAAAGGAAAGCCAAAAATTGATTGAAGAAAACAAGTCCTTAAAAAAAATTGGTCGCATGAAAAAACATATCCATTGAAAAAACAATTCCTTAAAAAAATTAAACTGGCCAAATGTAAAAGGAGATACAAAAATTAAGTAAATAAAATAATTCCTTAAAAATTAGAATTCATTTCTTTTGGGATAAGAACTTACTGTTTGATAAAAATTGCTGGGAAAATTGGAAACTAATATGGCAGAAACTAGGCATTGATCCATACTTAACGCCGTACACCAAGATAAGGTCAAAATGGGTTCATGACCTAGGCATAAAGAATGAAATTATTAATAAATTAGAGGAACATAGGATAGTTTACCTCTCAGACCTGTGGAAGGGGAAGGTCTTTATGACCAAAGCAGAACTAGAGATCATTACTGATCACAAAATAGAAAATTTCGATTATACCAAACTGAAAAGTTTTTGTACAAACAAAACTAATGCAGACAAGATTAGAAGGGAAGCAATAAACTGGGAAAATATTTTTACAGTCAAAGGTTCTGATAAAGGCCTCATTTCCAAAATATATAGAGAATTAACTCTAATTTATAAAAAATCAAGCCATTCTCCAATTGAAAAATGGTCAAAGGATATGAACAGACAATTCTCAGATGAAGAAATTGAAACTATTTCTAGTCATATGAAAAGATGCTCCAAGTCATTATTAATCAGAGAAATGCAAATTAAGACAACTCTAAGATACCACTACACACCTGTCAGATTGGCTAAGATGACAGGAAAAAATAATGATGATTGTTGGAGGGGATGCGGGAAAACTGGGACATTGATGCATTGTTGGTGGAGTTGTGAACGAATCCAACCATTTTGGAGAGTAGTTTGGAACTATGCTCAAAAAGTTATCAAACTGTGCATACCCTTTGATCCAGCAGTGTTACTACTGGGATTATATCCCAAAGAGATTATAAAGAAGGGAAAGGGACCTGTATGTGCACGAATGTTTGTGGCAGCCCTTTTTGTAGTGGCTAGAAACTGGAAACTGAATGGATGTCCATCAGTTGGAGAATGGCTGAATAAATTGTGGTATATGAAAATTATGTAATATTACTGTTCTGTAAGAAATGACCAACAGGATGATTTCAGAAAGGCCTGGAGAGACTTACACGAACTGATGCTGAGTGAAATGAGCAGGACCAGGAGATCATTATATACTTCAACAACAATACTAGATGATGACCAGTTCTGATGGATCAGGCCATCCTCAGCAACGAGATCAACCAAATCATTTCTAATGGAGCAGTAATGAACTGAACTAGCTATGCCCAGAAAAAGAACTCTGGGAGATGACTAAAAACCATTACATTGAATTCCCAATCCCTATATTTATGCACACCTGCATTTTTATTTCCTTCACAAGCTAATTGTACAATATTTCAGAGTCTGATTCTTTTTCTACAGCAAAATAACGTTTTGGTCGGGTATACTTATTGTGTATCTAATTTATATTTTAATATATTTAACATCTACTGGTCATCCTGCCATCTAAGGGAGGGGGTGGGGGTGGGGTAAGAGGTGAAAAATTGGAACAAGAAGTTTGGCAATTGTTAATGCTGTAAAGTTACCCATGTTTATATCCTGTAAATAAAAGGCTATTAAATAAAAATTAAAAAAAAATTAGAATTGGGCAAATGGAAACTTAGGACTCTAGGATACATCAAGAATCAATCTGACAAAATCAAAAGAATGAAAAAAATAGAAGAGAATATTAATAATATAGAAAAAAGCGATCTGGAAAATAGATCCAGGAGACAGAATTTAAGAATTATTGGACTATTTGAAAGTAATCATCTTAAAACAAAAAAGAACCTAGACATCATTTTTCAAGAAATTATCAAGAAAATTGACCTGATATTCTGGACTAAAGTATAAAAGAGTAATTGAAAAAATCCACTGATCATCTCCTGAAAAAGATCCAAAAATCAAAACTCCAAGTTATATTGTAGTTAAATTCCAGAATTATCAGGTCAAGGAGAATAGAAAGAAACAATTCTAATATTGTGGTGCCACAGTCAGAATTGTACAGGATTTTAGCAGATTCTACCTTAAAGGATTGGAGGACTTGGGCTATAATATTTAAGAAGGCAAAAGAGCTTGGATTAAAGCCAAGAATCAACTACCCAACAAAACTGATCAGTCTTTTAAGGGAAAAGATGGATATTCAATGAAATAGGAGATTTTCAATAATTCTTTATTAAAAAAAATACCAAAGCTGAAAAGAAATTTTGATCTTCAAATATGAGACTCAAGAGAAGCATAAGAAGGTAATCAGGAAGGGAAAAAACCCCGTTATTCAATAAAGTTAAACTCTTTACATCCTTACATGGGAACACGATACTTGTAACTCTTGAAAAATATAAATTTATTAGAGCAGTTAAAAAGGGTAGACAGAGGATGTTGGTATAAGTTGACTTTGATGTAATGATATAAAAATAAGGAATGAAAAAAGGATTATAATGGAAGAAGGGAAAAGGGGAGACAATATAGCATAAATGATATCACATGAAGAGGTGCAAAAGATCTATTTATAGTAGAGGGAAAGAAGAAACAGTACAGTAGAGGGAAAGAAGAAACAGAAAAAACAAAGTTGTGTGAATCTTACTTTCATTTGGATTTGGTTCAAAAAGGGAATAACACATACACTCAGTTGGGTATGAAAATTTATCTTACTCTATAGAAAATTTTAAAAAGTAGGAGGAAAAAAGGAAAAGAAAAAGAAAAAGAAGGGGGTATGAATAGAAAGGTAGGCAGAAGTAGAAGGGGAAAGGGAAAAGAAAAAAGGATGGAAAAGAAAAAGAAGGGGGTCTGATGAAGGAACAGATGGAATGAGGTGGTTATCAGAGAAGCAAAACACTAGTGATGAGGAACAGGGTAAAAGGAGAGAAAAAAGTATAAATGAGGTGGGGTGGGGAGGGATAAGATGGAGGCAAATACATAGATAGTAATCATAACTGTGAATGTGAATGGGATGAAATCTCTGATAAAATGGAAGCAAATAGTAAAATGGATTAAAATCCATAATCCTACAATATATGTTTACAAAAACACATTTGAAACAAAGAGGCACACACAAGGTAAAGGTAAATGGCTAGAGCAAAATATATCATGATTCAGTGAAGTAAAAAAACAAACAAACAGGGAGAGCAATCCTAATATCAGACAAAGTAAAAGCAAAAATAGATTTAATTAAAAGCAAGTAAATTGCATCTTGCTAAGAGGTACCACAGACAATGAAGCTGTATCAATAATAAAGACATATGCACCAAGTGGTATATCATCCATATTCTTAGAGAGAAATTAAGTGAGTTACAGAAAGAAATAGACAGAAAAACTATATTATACCATAACCTCTCCTTCTCAGAACTAGATAAATCTAACAAGAAAATAAACAAGAAAAAAGCTAAGGAGGTGAATAGAATTTTGGAAAATTAGATATGATAGACCTCTGGAGAAAATTGAATGGGAATAGAAAAGAATATGTCCTTTTCTCAGCAATGTGTGGTACCTACATAAATATTGACCACATTTTAGGGCATAAAAATAACTCAAATACAGAAAGGAAAAATGTTAAATTTATACTTTTCAAATCATGATGTAATAAAAATTACATGTAATAAAGAGCCATAAAAATAGACTAAAAACTGATTGGAGTTAAATAATCTAATAGTAAACAATAGTGGGTCAAACAACAATCAATAATTTAACCAAGGAGAATGACAATAATGAGACAACATATCAAATCTTAGAGGATGCAGGCTAAGTAGTTCTTTTTTTTTTTTTTTTTTTTTTTTTTTTATTTAATAGCCTTTTATTTACAGGATATATACACGGGTAACTTTACAGCATTAACAGTTGCCAAACCTCTTGTTCCAATTTTTCACCTCTTACCCCCCCCACCCCCTCCCCTAGATGGCAGGATGACCAGTAGATGCTAAGTAGTTCTTGAAGAAAATTTTACATCCTTAAATGCTTACAGGAATAAAATAGAGAAAGAATAGATCAGTGAACTGGGCATGCAATGAAAAGGCTAGGAAAAAAATTTAAAATTCCCATTAAATGTCAAATTAGAAATTCTGATAATCAAAGGATAGATTAAAAAACTGAAAGGAAGAAAATTATTGAACTAATAAATAAAAAAATATATGTTTTATGAAAAAAAACCCAGATAAATCTTTGATTAATTTGGTTTAAAAAGAAGAAAAACAAATTACCCGTCTCAAAAATGAAAAGGTTGAATTTACTACCAATGAAAAGGGAAATTAAAGCATCAATTGCATCCTAATAAATCTGACAATCTGAGTGAAATGAATAATATTTATAAAATACTAATTATCCAAGGAAATAAAATACTTAACCCTATTTTAGGAAAATAAATTGAACAAGCAATCAATGAAGTCACTAAGAAAAAATCTCTAGGGACGGACGGAATTTCAAGTGAATTCTCATTCACTTGACGGAAATTCAAGTGAAACAAAGAAAGAAAAATTATAGACCAATCTCCCTAATGGATATTGATGCAAAATTTAAAATTAAAATTAAATATTATCAAAGAGAATACAGCAATTAATAACTAAAATGATGCACTATGATGATAGGTGGGATTTATACCAGGTATGCAGACTGGTTCATTATTAGGTAAACTTTTAGCATATTAATAACAAAACTAATAGTAATCATTCTGAGTAGGTGAAGAAAAAAAGAACTTTTGAAAAAAATGCAGCATCTATTCTTATTAAACACACTAAAGAGCACAGGAATGAATAGATGGAGTTTTCCTTAAAATATAAGTGGTATCTATCTAAGCGCATCAGCAAACATTACATGTAATGGTGATAATCTAGAAATGTCCCCAATGAGTTCAAGGGTGAAGAAGGATGCCCATTATAACTTCTATTACTCAATATAGTACCAGAAATGTTAGCGATGGTAATAAGAGAAAAAAAAATGGAAGTGATTAGAATAGGCAATGAGGAAACAAAACTATTACTCTTTGCAGATGATATTATTGTATGCTTAGAGAATCCTTGAAAATCAACTAAAAACTACTTAAAATAATTAACAACTTTAGCAAAGTTTCAGGATGTAAAATAAACCCACCAAAGTCATCAGCTTTTCTCCATATCACTAATAATCAGCAAGAATTATAAAGATAAATTCCATTAAAAAACTGTAGACAATATAAAAAATATAAAATAACCTCCCAAGACGAATCCAGGAACAATGTGAATACAATTACAAAACATTTTTCACATAAATAAAGTCAGCTCTAAATAGCTAGAAAACTATTAATTGCTCATGGGTAGGCCAACCTATATACTAAAAAAATGATAATCCTACTTAAATTAATTTGCTTATTCATTGCCATAATCAAACTACTGAACAATTATTTTACAGAGATAGAAAAAATAATACCATAATTTATTTAGAAGAACAAAAGCTCAACAATATCAAGGAAAATAAAGAAAAAAAATGCAAAGGAAAGTAACCTAGCATTACCAGATCTAAAACTATATTATAAAGCATCAATGGAATAGATTAAGTACACAAGACACAGTAGTCAAAAACTATAGTAATCCAGTATTTGATAAACTCAAGTAATCCAGCTTCTGGGATAAAAACTAACTATTTGACAAAAACTATAGGGAAAACTGAAAAACAGTATGACAAAAACTAGGTATTGATCAATATTTCATATAGAATACCAAGATAAGGTCAAAATGGGTACTTGATTTAGATATAAAAGATGATACCATAAGCAAATTAGGAGAGCAAGGAATAGTTTATCTGTCTGATTTATGAAGGAAGGAATAATTTATAGCAAACAAACAGGAAACATAATGAAATTCAAAATGGATAATTTTGATTACATTAAATTAAAAAAAAAGTTTTTCCACAAACAAAGCCAATGCAATCAAAATCATAAGGAAAACTGAAAGCTGGGAAACAATTTTTACTGTCAGTGTTCCTAAAAAAGGTCTCATTTCTAAAATATGTAGAGAAGCAAGTCAAATTTGTGGGAATACAGGTCATTCTCCAGTTGACATTTGGTCAAAGGATTTGTTTGGGCAGTTTTCAGGTGAAGAAATTAAAGCTATCTCTAGTCATATGAAGATATGTTCTAAATTTCTATTGATTAGAGACATGCAAATTAAAACAACTCTGCAGATTAGCTAACATGACAGAAAAGGAAAGTGATCAATGTTGGAAAGTAGGATACTAATGCAGTTTTGGTGGAGTTTTGCTCCAGCTGTTTGGAGAGCAATTTGGACTATGTCCAAAGGGCTATAAAACTGTGCACACCCTTTGATCCAACAATATCACTACTACTCTGTACCCCAAAGAGATTATAAAAAATTAGACCCACATGTACAAAAATATTTATAGCAACTCTTTTTGTGGTGGCAAAGAATTCAAAATTGTCCAGTAGTTGGGGAATGGTTGGAATAGCATATGAATATAATTAAATACTATTATTCTATAAGAAATGATGAGCAGGTAGATTTCATAAAAACCTGGAAAAACTTACCTGAATTGATGTTGAGTGAAGTGATCAGGTCCATCATCCACAGTAACAGCAACACTGTGGATGATCAACTTTCATAGACTGATCTCTTCTAAGCAATACAATGGTCTAAGATAATTCTAAAAGACCCATGATAGAAAATGCTATCCACAACCAGAGCGGAAAAAAAAACTACGGAGTCTGAATTTTTCACTTTTTTTTTCTTTTCCTTTCTCATGATTTTCCCTTTTATTCTGATTTTTCTTTCACAACATGACTAATGGGGAAATACATTTAATATAATTGCACATGTATAACCTATATCAGATTGCTTGCTGTCTTGGGGTAAGGGGAGAGAAAGTAGGTAGGGAGAAAAAAATTGGAACTCAAAATCTTTTTAATGAAAAAAAAATACTAAGTGGGGAAAAAAGAGAGAGGATCCCTGTGAGTAGTGAAAGATAAAATTATAAAAATAGCTTGAGACCAGATTTTGAATTCTAGGCTAAAGATTTTGGATTGCACTTATAGATAATGAGGAGATATTAAATATTTTTCACCTGGCAAATGACATAATTGGAGTTGCATAGTGTGGAGGATAGATCAGTCTTGGAATTAGGAAAATCAAATCCTGCCTAACACATAGTAGCTGATTACCCTGGGGAAATCATTTAACCTGTTGATATCCCAGGAAATTTTCTAAGAGTAAGTTACAAAGTATGGCTGTTTTGAATTGAATGGTGGCAGTTTTCACATCAATTCTCTAGAGGGATGAAATAACAAGCCCAAAACAAAAGTGAAATGAAAGTAATTTAGACAGATTAATTTGGCAGCAACAATAGACGGAAACAGAGATACTTAAGGGAAGGGAGCATAGTTAGAAGTCAATTAGATTCGTCTAGTCTGGCTAAGCTAAAATCCTGAATAGACATAGTTACAGAAGGAATTGAAATAAAAGAATGGTTAGGGAGATGTTAAAAAAAAAGTGTGAAGCATGGCAATCTGACTTATTGTGAAAAGAGAATGAGAAATAAAAGTAGACTTCAAGGAATTTTGAGTGAAAGAAAGAGATGATAGAAATTCTTATTTTATTTCTCATAGATTTCACTTTTGCAGTAGAAACATAATAGGAAAGGATCAATTCATGCTCTTTAGGAGTCATGTTCCTCCTAAAATGAAGTTGGTCTGTGTGATACTGAGAAAAGAGAATTTTGGAAAAGGGGATCTTCTAGGTCATGAGTGATATTAGTAAAGAGTAGTTGTTAGTAGCTTTTTTTTTTTTTTTTTTTAGTAAAAAAGTTGTCTTCTTAAACATTTTATTAGAGAACATGTTTAATACTAATGTGTAAATGATGAATCATTGCCAAATGTCCTTAGAGCATAATTATCTATAAAGAGAGGTATGTTTTGTTTTTGTTTTCTTTTTTTTGCATGCTAATAACTAAATACCTATTTCATGATACAATTCTTGTGCTACTAAATTATTTCCTAAATCACATAATGAATTTATATAGATTTTCATTAACTTGCAGTTCCACTAAAAGCATAATATTGAAAAGTTTTTTCATCTTCACATGTATTTTCTTCAGTTCACAATCAAATCAACCATAATGTGTTGGAATCTTTACAAACTGTTAAGCCATTGGAGTTGATTTGATCTTAGAAAGAGATATTTAGGGCCAGAACTTGAAACAAGGTACTAAGTGCAACTGATAGACACAATGGTTAAATCTAGTTTAGCACTGATTTAATCCTACAACAAATAATGGTCCCAGTGATATAATGATGGGTGTGTACTCAGTACACCGTATATAAGCAAGAAGCTCTCAGGGCACTCTGGAAGAAAGCCTACAAACCCTATCTTCTAGGCAAGAGAGATTCATCGTATCTTCTACCTTGGTGCTGGCTGGAGGCTGAAGAAAGCAGAGGCAGAAGCCAAGACAAATCTGAAAGAGCTCAAGCAGAGAAATAGGTCTCTGAACTAACCGGGCTAATCTGGAAGGAGAAATAAACGTTTGCAATTTTTACCAGCTGGCTGCATTTTGGAGTAATTATTTATTTCAACTGAGACTAAGGCTGCCTCCAGAAAACATTCACAATAATGAATAAAAGAACACGATTTGGGTGGTGGTGGGTTTTTTAATTTTAGCAAAAGTTCATGAGGATTTTATGCAAATTTGAATTTAAAAATATATGGCTTTCCATTTGCATTTTATGTTTCTAGACATAGCCAAGACATCAAAGATGATTTAAGCTATTAATTGTTACTCCTTTGCTCTTTGATTATCACTTTGTTTCCATTTACATAGTAATTGTTGCAAAAATTAGCATAGGAAATAGTTTTGAAAATTTCTTAGTTCTTTTTTAGGTATTTTAATAACAGCCACTAGTCATGCTGTCTGCTTTAAAAACAAACAAACAAACATATATGATGCTATATTGAAATGATCTTGAGAGCCAGAGACTTTGTAGAATTGTTACTAAGAGACAATATTTTAGGGATTGTAAATAGCACTTAATCTGAGTAAATTACTATTTGTACCTTAAAAAAAAGCTTAGCATTAAATAATATCAATAGGCACATGTATGATGCATATAAATAACATATTTTAAAATAGGATAGGAACCAAATAAAATAAATGATGTTGAGTGGGTTTGTGACCTCATAAGTGAATGAGTAAGTGAATGGATGAATGAGTGAGTGAGTGATTTAAAAAATCATTTATAAAGCTATTCTTATGTGGAAGCACTATGCCAATTACCCAGGGGGAGGAGGGCGGAAACCAGATAAACAAACATAATAGTCACTACCTTAAAGGAACTTTCATTCTAATAGGGAAGAGTCACATAAAGAAGTGTGAGAGCCAGTGAGTTTTTTTTTTTTTTCTTTTTGGTTAGGGAAGTCACTGGGATAGTAATAAATTAAAAGGACTGATATGTCACAGAAATAGTAATTCTAATTTGAGTGCTATCCCTAGAAGATATGGGTTGGGCTATAAATGATAAAGTTTTAATATTCAGAACTTATCTATGGATATGTGTGGGATGGGTGCAAGACCCCCTTTCCCAAATTAACTGATCAGAGACATCTTCAGGTACAAAGGAAAAGCATTTATTTAGTCCCTGCAGGGAGAGGTCCAGACACACCTGGGAGCCATCCCAACTCTGCCATGTCCTCCTGGAACCAGGCCAACTGCCACCTTGTCCAGGACTTAAAAGCAAAAGACCCAAGGCTTCTCATTGGACAGACTAAAAGGATGTAACCATATTTGACCAATAGTCACCAATGTTGTCTGCTTTCTGTGGGTCACATCACTTTATGTAACTTTACTAACTTCCTTCATCCCAGGGTTCAAGATTCATCCCTCCAGAGATCATGTGACTTCCTGAAACCCAAGGCTCAGCTGGGTATAGGGATCATGTGACTTAGTCCCAGTCCTATAAACTTGCGAAAATTTCATACAATCAGTCCTATTCAGATAGTTTCCCTAAAAGTGCAGATGGCAATCAGTTCTACATTTTCTCATATTTTCCAATTCTCATCCATGTTTTTCTATAAATCCTTCACAATGGCATGTAATAAATGCTGGTAGAATGGATGAATAAATGCATTATAAATAAATAAATGAATAAAGTGAATTATAAATAAATAAATTATTTGAATTTAGTTTAGAGAGCAGAGGATGGGTTTTGATAATGTGGTCTATCAATATTTAATTCACTCCAAGAAGCATTTAAATGATTACTATGTTCTAGGTATTGTTTAGATACTAAGAATAAAAAAAAAAATAAAAACAAAAATAAAATAGTTGGGACAACTAGATGACACAGTAGATATAGCATTGGCCCTGGAATCAGGAGAACCTGAATTCAAATCCAACTTTAGATTCTTAACATTCCCTGGACAAGTAATATAAGCCCAATTGCCTCACAAAAACATAAAAACAAAAACAAAATATTACCTCACCCAAGAAGTTTATATAGGAATAATACAACATGAACACAGAGAAAATCAAATTATGCACAAAGTACCAAGTTTTTTTCTGGAATTAAAACAGTGCTAATAACTAGGGAATGGGGTGTAGAAGTGTAGGAGAAGGCTTTCCATTTGTAGGAGAAGGAAACTGAGATGAAGCTTGGAAGGAGCTTATCCAGAAATTCTAAGAGGTGGATTTAAAAAGAGACAGCATTTCAGAAATAATTTAGTCTTTGAAAAGACCAAGATAGGGCAATTATTATGTGGGTTACAATGACATATATATAGAGATTAGCAAGAGGGTCAGTTTGGCTGTGAGGGTATTATGTCACATTTTCCTTGAATTGTTCTACCTCAGTTTCCTTGAATTGTTCTGCCTCAGTTTCCCTGAATTAGAATACCTCAGCTACCCTGCATTAGTTTCCCTGAATTATAATATCTCAATTTCCCTAAGTTAGTATACTGTCTTCCCCTTTTTCCAGACCTTTAAGACTAATAAAAATTAGGGGTGGAAGCCCTGAACAATAGCATTCTATAGAGCAGATAGCTCATCTTAGATACCTAGCTGGCACCATCTATCTCTCTTGTCCCAGACTTCCTGTCTCTAGCTTGACTACCTTTTTCACTACCAATTTATCAGAATTTATGGTCCTTAGCCCCAACCTTTCAGACCTGAATTTATGGTCCATTACTAAAAATTCCTGCTCATCAGTGCTCTCTGCCTTCTGCCTTTCTTTCCCTTCTCACTGGAGCCCTATAAAAATCTCTGAAATTTCACATTGGATGCTGGATTCTTTGAGATGTAAGTCCAATCCAGTCAATTAATCTAAACTCTTCAATAAAATATTAAAACCCTCTAATCTCTATCTTGCCTCAGTTTCTCTGGCTTTGTAAGGGGAAGTAATATGAAAGCCTGAAAAAGATTGCAGATAGAGGTGGTGAGGTCTTCAGTGTTGGGTGTGGTTAGCTGAGGAATTGATAAAAATTAACCCCTGTGACTGGCAGGAAGAAGGCACTGATAGAGACCAGTTTATCTCCATGGTCCCACTCTCTGGGGTGGTTATCTAATCAGAAATCCAACTTATGTCAAACTCCTGAGGTCCACCCTCTGTAGGGATCTTGAGCAACCTCACCTTGCCATATCCTAATAAAAATCCCAGTTATATCCCTAAGGTTAAATTTTTCCTATAAAATCTACTTATGGGCCATCCCATGGCTGCTGCCTTCTTTTGAGTCAATCTGCTATGGCACTCTGCTTTTCTCCTTACCGCTTCCCCATGCCCCATGTCTTCCCTAATTCTACTATGCTTCCCAACTCCACTTCTCCTTATAATTTACTAATTCTTTTTAGGGTGTTAAGTCCCTTTTAGGATTTAGCCTTCCAGCTAAGGATATGCCCCAACTTTGTGGGGTGCTCCCTTTCTACTGGGTAATTGTGAATTCCACTGAAGAATTTGTCTTTCATATGCTCTCTCATTCTATTTCATATTTACTATTCCTGGTATCTATTGAATTCCTTCATTTTGTTTGTAACCTATTTCCTTGAATAAATCTACCTTTTGTTAAAAAGAATGGCCATTGTGAATTCTTCACATAACCAAACTCTAATTTTTGACTCCTATTGTCATTTGGTGTCTATATCACCCATATCAGAGGCAGATTATATACTTTGGATGCCCAATATAAAAAGGATAATTAGTAAATAAATATTTAAGAACATACTATTTGCTAGAAATCATACTAAATTCTGAAGATACACACACACACACACACACACACATATGGATGGATGGATGGATGTGGACAATTCTCTGTTTTCAAGGAGTTCATAATCTAATGAAGGAAATTTTTAAAAAATTATGTACAAACAAGATATTTACACCACAAGTGGAGATGGTAAATGAAGACAAGATATTTAAATTAAAGCAGGATCAAGAATGGCTTCTTTCCTGAAGGTGGGATGCTAGCTGGAACTTGAAAGAAGCCAAGGAAATCAGGAAGCAGAAATGAGAAGGGAGAGATTTCAGATGTAGGAGATAGCCTATGGGAATATCTGATGTTTGGAGATAAAGGGCTTTGTGCAAAAAATGGGAAGGAAGCATTTTAATTGTTGGAATCCAATACCCCCTTGTGATAAGTAGATGAATATGGGCTCTTAAAGGTTATGTTGATAAAAACAAACAAAACAAAAAACAAAAGCAGAAAACAACCAAGCCCCAGGAGCTTTTTTTCTAAGACTCCAGACCATTGTTTGAATTCCAACCCAACTAAGGCAGGAGCTCAGGACTAAGACAGTTGGCCACTAGATGATTATTTTCTTTTCCTATCAACATTGACTCATGAAATCCACACTAATTTATGAAAGAGCTTTAATATGTACCAAAGGTACATATTAAATAAAATTCCTACCATTTAAATCACAGGTATCAGAAATTTTGAAGCAATTGTTACAAACATTTATCAATTTTTACAAACAGCAGCTTTTCAAAGTATTAAGAAGTTTCTCTAAAAATGGGTAAAATGCCTATTTTAGATAATATAAGCAGTAATGACATTTGTTTGAGGGTATGATTATTATTCTTTATTTTTTTATTCTGTGGTATTATGTAAAAATGGTTATTTGAGATGTATTTTCAAATAAGTTTTTAAAAAACATGGTATAGATTTGTTAAAAAAAAAAAGATGTTAATATAAAGGTTTGAATTTTCATTCCTAATTAGGACAAGATAGGGAAAAAAAAGTAAGAAGGTGAAGAAGGAAGGAAAGAGGGAAGGACGAAGATAAAGAATCAAATTAGTGAGAAAGAGAAGGAGGAAAGGAGGAAGTAGATAAGTCCCATAGTAATATCCTTTTTTTCCTCTGAGTCAAACAGAACGAGTTGAACAACAATAAAATCATACTTCTTCTACATGGGAGGCATCCATGGTATTTTCCCTAACACTTCTCTCCCTCAGGCTAAACAGCTCTTGTTTCTTCACTGAATCCTTACATGACATGAACCATTCCTTTAATATCATGGTTGCTATTTTCAGAATGCTCTCTATTTTGTCACCACCCTTCCTAAAAGTTCTATGTAGAATTTATCATAATATTTCAGATGTGAACAAATTGGGACACAGAAGTATAGGTTTAGAGCTGAGAAGGCTGTTGGACTTTATACTGCTCAATCACTTTCCTCCCATTTTATGGATGAGAAAACAGATTCAGAGTGGATCTTGACTAGATTTTACAATCCCTATAGTGAGAATAATGAACATTGTAACAAAACCCAGGTTATCTGACTTCAAATCAAATGCCCTTTTAATTGCACCATATTAACTCTCTTGAGTATAAGTGGACTATCATCCCTCTTCCATTATATCAGAAGAGATTCAACATAATCTTCTATTCTGCCCCACCTACAATATCAGAAAATTCATTGACGCTCATAATTGAATATTAGTTAGCAAATGTTTATTGAAGATTATCAAATTTATTGAAGAATACCATTCTAGACACTGTGAATAATCCCAAGACAATAATATCAATCATTATTTTAAAAAGTTATTTATTAAACATTACTCCAGTATGTCCCAGGTACTGTGCTAGGTATTGGGGAGACAGACAAAGATGAAACATTTGCTACCCTCAAAGAGTTTACTCTTTAAACTGGGGAAAACTACATACACATTTACTTGCAATGTATATGTATATGTATGTGTATATGTGTATATATATGTATAATCTATATATGTATATTAAAGAGAGAGAAAAAGAGAGGAAGAAAAATAAAAAAGAGAGAGAGGAAGGGAGAAGGGGAAAGAGAGAGAGAGAGAGAGAGAGAGAGAGAGAGAATAAATATAAGGCAATTTATGCAGAGATAAAGTAAGCAAAATCTTGAAATGTTCTCTGAATCACAAATATACATACAATGGTTATTACTGAAACACAGAATTTTAAGATTAGAGGGATCTTAGAGGTCATCAGTGAGTAGTCCAACTTCTCTTCCAATACACTGATGCTTCCTCTTATCTTTGATCAAATAGTTCAAATAATGGTAAAGTTCCCTCCTTTGTTCATTCCATTGTTGAGTACCTGTAATCATTTGGGTCCAATAAAATTACAAGTTAAGCTCATTTTATTACATTCTGAAATCTGATTTTTTTTTTATACTATGGTTAGTTAACCAGCATATTCAACCAATTTCAACATTTTATTCTCCATTATTCTGAATTACTGAGAGTATAATATATTAAAAAAGAAATAAATATTAATTTTTTTCTAGATTGTGAGTTTTATTATTATTTTTCTAAAGAGAGTTTTAATTTTATAGATTCTTACTGAGTCTTTTAGAGAAGAGACTATTGTGATAATACAACTTACTGGATAATGACTTTGTTTCTTGCTGAGGGCCTCATTTATTAAGTAAAAGGTGTACTGAAGTATATTAAACTAATAATCTTCAGGATAAAGCAATAACTCCAGAGTATGATTTATGAATCATGCATGGTTACACGGGAAATGGATATTAAAGGAAAACTCATTAATACTTTTATTTTTGAAGTATGTAATGCTCATTAGTTATTTTCCCCTTGATAATGCAGAAGGAACTTATGCTTTAGGGAAATTAATTCACAGAGAGGTCTTGTAACGGTAAGCCAAATGCTCATTTCCTCCTGTTTTGTACCAATATTTCTGGAACATGTTCCAGTAGGTGAGGAAAACACATTTGCTTATTCACAACACAACTATGACTCCATGAAGACATAACCCATGCAATTTATTTTCGCAATGTAAAATTGTGATATCTAAAAATTGTTAGTACTTGAAAATATCAAGTTATATTTCCCGTACTCAAATAAAATATGTAGACAAGGCTTTTGGGAGAGATACTATTGTTAATTAGTTCCTGTTAGATAGATGAGCAAAGTAAAATGCAGTAATTAAGGAATAATCTTCATTATTTTGGCAAAGGAAAAAAAAAATTTGTGAAGGAGCAGAGGCTATTTATCCTTTCCCCTCATATTAATCATTATAGTGGAAGACCACATTGATCACATTTCCCAAATAATTATAAGATAATGTATTTTACTTTACCCTAAAAGACAAACATTTGATAAAATAGCATTCCTACTTTATGTTCAGGCATATTGATATTAGAATATTTCACTTTATAGACAAGCAATTTATCAATTAATAAGAATTTATTAATTACTTACTATGTATCAGACAGCATGTGAAGTGCTGAGGATTAATAAAAGGTAAGTCTCTGCCCTCAAGGAGCTTACTCTCTAATAAAGTGCCTAAATGATATATAAAGAATATGCAGAAGTAATTGCAGGAAGACACCAGCAGCTAAGACATCCTGAAGAAGGTGGAATTTGAAATGAATATTGAATGAAATAAAGGAAGCTTGCCTATTGAATATTTTAAACTGGTTGGTCAGGAGACATCTTCAGTTCAATATATTCAAAATATAAGTCATTATCCTTCCTCATAAACCCTCCTCTATTTAAACTTTCCTCTTTCTTCTGGAGGCACCACTATTCTTTTTTTCATAATCTCTGCATCATCCTCCATACTACTGCCAAAGTAATTTTTTTCTTATACACAGATCTATCCACATCACTTCCCTACTTAATCTTCTCTACTTGCTTTCTATTGCTGTTAGGATAGGAGATAAATGTCTCTTTTTTAGATTTAGAAGTCCTACACAAACTTATTTCCAAATGATCATTCCCATCTCATTGGACATTGCTACCCTTCCTGCATGATGTGATCAAGCCAAAGTGGCCTTTTTTTTGTTCCCTAGATATGGTACCCATCGTTTATCTATGCCTTTTCACTACCCATCCTGCATGCCTGGAATGCAAAGCCTTATAGTTAGTAAGGGGGCAGAGAAAGGATTTTAAGACAAGTAATCATCTGCTTCCAAACCCAAACTAAGGTTCAGAAAAAATAAATATTTTTTTTTAGTCCTGAAATGGCAGAGCTGATTTGAACCTAGGTTAGCTGACTTCAAACATTTATTGAGAACATTTTGTATTTGGAAAATTAAAATTCACAAATGACTATGTTCTGGAACAGAGTTGTCAAATATATGACATGTGGTCCATGGCATAATTCTAAATCCAGCTAGACCCTGATTATAAAGTAGTTGGGAAGTACTTATCAAAATAAATAAAATTATAATAAAGCATGAATAATATTGCATTTTAAAACTTCTAGTATATGATCTGCAGGGATTCTTATGTAACCCCTTTTCTATTTGAGTTTGATACCAGTGTTCTGAACATACTATCAATAATAACTGTTGAGTAAGAAGTCATAATAATGCATCATTAAGTTATATAGATGATACTATTAAGGAATGATGAAATATATGTCTGATTAGAAGATAAGCTGATCTTATTGAAAGAATAAAATATAACAAATAGACATCTTAAGTGCCATGCTTATATATTTGAAACATTAGGACACATAGGAAAAGATCATAATAATTGATAAATCATTTTTCATATGTTTAATTAAGAATATAAATAAGAATCCCATAGGAGAGAAGGCATGGATGAATAGCAGTGTGTACCAGTGGAGGAAGGAGCCATATCTGTGAGATAAATGATCCATGAAAACAGCAACGATATTATTATTATTTCATAATTTTATACTTCTTTAAGTTTTGCAAAACACTTTCAAATTTACTTCATTGATCCTCACAACAAACCTGGAAAGAAGATGCTATTATTATCCTCACTTTACAGATGAGGAAACTGAGGAAGCCAGAATTTAAGTGATTTGCCAAAGTCATATAGGTAACAAGTATCCGAGTTGAATACAAATCTACTTGATCTCAAATCTAGAATGCTTTATCATATTAATCTAAAATATAAATAGTAAGAGGGACAACACAACATAGTCTATAAAAAGCTGTTCTCATCTATGGCTGTGTGATGTTAAGCAAGTCATTTAACTTTATACTTCTCTGGGTAACTTTTTGGTAATAATAATTAATTTCCTGAAGTAATGGCATGCATTCTCATTCACATGATTTGAAATTAGAATTATGTAAAACAAAGTAATTGGCTTTGGTTCAATGGAAGTATTCAGTATGAATTTTTAGGGGTTTCTTTATCCCAATATTACAGGACTATTTGTAAAATGCAGAGACTTGTATTGCTTGGGGAGTTTCCTTGTATTTAGACATTTCTTCTACTGGAAAACTCTCATATTTAGATCCTATATCACCTGCAATAAGTAGGAAGAATAGCCTTTGTAAGTAATCTAAAGCAATGGCATGAATTGTAAAATATTCCAAAGAGCAGTTACATGGAGATAAATTGTGTTTGTTTAATAAAGCCAAATGCTTAAAGACAGAAATTATATGTGTATCTTGGCATCCTTGTGCTTAGTATTATACATAGTAGATATTTAATATATGTATTGAATAGGAATATTTATGTTTTTGAAAATTATATTCATGACTTTATTACTATAGGGAGCTTCCAGTGAGAAAACTCTCTTTACCAGTGTAGAGCTAGAGCTGATTTTAAATGTTAAATGTCTTGTCAGGTTCACATAGGTAATCAGTGTCAGAGCTTCCTTGATTCTAAGACTAACTTGATATCCATCATACTATTTGGATCTCACAATAATAATATTAATAAGTTACATGAACATAGTACTTTATTTACAACATTCCTATGAAATAAACAATGTAACTATTACTTCCATTTTGCAGGTGGAGAAATAGTTTAGGGAGCAACTCTATTCATAACAAGTTGTTCTGTTTTCAACCTTAGTTTAAAGGAGCCAAATTTTTATATACACGCATAACAAATAAACCAAATAAAAGGCAAAAACCAAACCAAAACAAAACTATAGTTATGATGAGGCTCCAGTTTCATTGACAATGTCAACATATTAGAGAAGGAAAATATGTTTTTCTAAATATAGAATTGGATAAATTCAAAGGAAACTCATTAAAAATAATATGCTACTTGAGAAGAGTTTGCTGTTATTCTTGGGCAAATTCTCAAAAGCACACAATACCCCGATGTGGTCAGATAGCAGCTGCAGTAGCTCATAATTGAGTTGGCTTTAATTCTGTTGGTTGTATGTCCATTTTTTAAAAATTTGAGAGACTTGATTTTCTTTTTCATTTAATCTAAAATAAGTTGCCTATATATTTGCATTCTCTGCTTTATTTGGCAAATAAAAATAATTTTTATATATCAGATCATGTGAGAAATTATATTAGGGAGGCATGGCAGAGGAAAGGTAGAAATAAAATGATAAAGGACTCTCCTAATTTACTTATTTGTTGTATTTTTTGCATGTGTGTTTGTATATGTGTGTTTGCATTCAGGCAATGAGCATTTTAGGCATCTACTATTTTCCTGACGATTCTGTGTCAGTAATACAAATACAAGTAAAGTGAAAGATAAATCCTGTCCCCAAAGAGCTTACATTCTAATTGGGGAAGACAACACAAAAAAAGTA
Source organism: Sarcophilus harrisii (assembly GCF_902635505.1). Taxonomy (NCBI): domain Eukaryota; kingdom Metazoa; phylum Chordata; class Mammalia; order Dasyuromorphia; family Dasyuridae; genus Sarcophilus; species Sarcophilus harrisii. Next base: position 247,087,635 of record NC_045426.1, read on the forward strand.
ATTGGGAAAAAATGATAGGATATGCGTGTTTGTGTGGGTGAGTGAGTGTGAAGCAAAAGTACTTGTGTAGAGGTATCATGCAGAAATTTATTAAGTTAGGAGGCAAGAACCAAAAGGGGAATGAAGGTTGGCAGTTCTAGGCCCCTCTCCAAAATGGAGACCTTGGAAGAAACTCACAGGATAGTGGAATTAGAGGAATTATAAGGATGGTACAGGTTAAGGAGGCCTTAGGGGTATGTGTGTGAAATAAATAGTGTATTATAATGAAAAATGGGGAGGAGGAACAGAGGGAGGACAGCTCAATATCCTTTACAACATATAATTTTATGAAACATAAACATGTATGAATCATATATTAATGCTTCTTTGTGACTTTGTATTGCTCTTGGTCCTCTATCTATCTATCTATCTATCTATTTATGAATATTGGTGTATGATCAACTTAAAATGATTTTAAACTTACTTCTTATTGCTACTTTTCACATCCTAGTGGAAAAACAAAATAGAATTCTCATCTCTCTTCTCTACTTTTACTAATACTCAGAAAGATTTTTGGAACTGAATGGAGATGCTTAATCATTAGCAGTGTCTTTATCTAAAATCATTAAGCCTAACTTTTAATCATTCTAGTTTTTTCAGAAAGGAACAATAGAAGAAAAAAGAAGAGAACTCCAAGTTACTGGAAATCAAGTACTGACTTCTTACAACTGTTTGCTAACACATTTTTAAGTGCTTTAGACACAACAGTGCAGAAGTCTAGATCACACCCACAATTTGGATGGGGGGGGGGGAAACCCGACTTTGCTTCAGGATGTTGAAATTTGGAGGATGCTAATAGTCCTTGTACTCCTACAGATGTAGCAAAAATAATTACTTAAAATAGAAAGCTTATAGATGATCTGTACCCTTCACCTTCCCTCTTGCCTTTCCCTTAGTTGCACTCTAACTTTTCTGTACTTTGTTCTAATCTATTTATACTTTGTCTCATCCTATGCCTTCTCTCCCAGCAGTGGTCCCAAGTCTCTGTCTCTCCCCAAATTGGGCAATGTCCTAGGGTCTTTCTATATCTATCACACTTAAGTGGACTTTTAAAAGCAGCAACAATGCTGGTTGTGACTGGATTAATTGTATTTAATTGATCTGGGCTAGGCCACAATCTGATCTTATAAGATAAAATCTGCATCTCTGCTTGGCATATAGAATTCCACCAATATAACTTATTGATAATCTGTAAAATAACAACCACAGAACTCCTCCCTCATCTTTTTTTTTTTAGAAAGATCAGAATAAGAGAAATCATTTTCATGCACACAAAGTATTAATCAAATGTGGTCTTTATGAAATTTATGCAACTATTAATTTTGAATAAGGGTCAAATGAATAAAGATAAGAATGAATCAGTGACAAAGATGATTTTCAGCATATTCAAAAACTAGATTCCAGAAATATGAACACAATTATTACAACTTAACATTGCAAAAACTATTATTTTCATGTTCAAGTATAAAGTAATTTAGATGTTACTACAGAAAGTGTTCATGAAAAATGAAAATTCACCTTAATTATTTACTATCACACATACAATGAATTCTATTAAATATCAAGCATTTATCAGCTGGGCTTTGACTTTTGAACTTAGTAATACATTAAACATGTAAAATAATAAAACAAATAGGGCAACATGAATTCCATACAACAAAGTGATGGCTCTTTATTAGAACTAAACAGCAACATATAAATCTAAATGATCAATTATTAAAGTAGTAAGTACCATGAAAGGAGTGCTAGTCAGAAGATCTTAATATGAGTCCTGGTTCTTCCATTTACTTCCTTTATTATCATAGACAAATCATTTAATGTCTTTGACTTTACTTTTCTCACCTATAAAATAAAGGGTTAGTTTAGGATGTTTTCCAAAGGCCCTTCCTGTACTAAAATTATGACCCTCTTTCTTTATGGCAAATATTCTTTAACCTTTTTTTATTAATATTATGGATACCTTGTCTATGAGCTAAAGACAGTCTACTCCACAGAATAATATTTCTAAATGAATAAAATAAACACAAACAATTTCAAAGAAAATCAGTTGTATTGAAATATAATTATCAATTTTTTTAGAAGTTTACATACCCCAAATTAAGAACTCTAGCTTTCTGATTTTCAAGCATTTGGTATGAATCAAATTTAACTTTTCAAATAAGTAGAGAAATATTTCTATTTTCTTTTAGGAATGTAGACTAGAATTCCAAAATTTTCTTTATGCAAGAAGTTTTCAGATGATACTGTATATAAAAAGCAAGTGAATAATTTTAAACTACAAAAGTTCAAATTTATAGTGACAGATCATAGGAGAATACATTTTTTGTTAAACAAGATCCTGAGTTATCTAATTATTTCAAGGAAAGTGGAGATTACTATGCAACCCTCAGAAATTATCAGAGATGATTCCCCCAAAATAAAAGTAGAATTCAAAAAAAGAATATTTGGAGATGCCTTTTTTCTCTATCCTTTGGAAAAATAATTCAATTAAAAAATTTCCTTCTATATGTAAGATACTGAACTTTCTATGCTTAGAATGAGAACTACATTATTATTATCTGCCAGAATAATAGGTAGCTATTATTCTGGATGTTTTGACATCTTGACATGTGTCCTTATTTGTTTGTATGGTTCTATACTCCTTTTATATTCTTTATCTACATGGTTTTTAAAGTCACAGAAGAGTGCTTTATTGATGGTGAAAATTCTAGTTAATCATTGTCTGTTCAAAACTTATATGAGCAGAGAATCTAAGGGAGCTTTCTTTCTGTAATTACAAGGCCTTGTGTAAGGGGACAGATATTATGGATTTTCTTTTTATGTTAAGATTCATATTGGTTATACATCAACTACATGTTATAAAGCATTGTCCTTATCAAATTTAACATATATATATATATATATAGAGAGAGAGAGAGAGAGATATGATTTTTATTACTTTGTTAAATGAGGAGTTATGGCAGTAATGAGATTAAGCATGAAAACAGGTAGAAAATATCCTCATAAATAAACTATAAGGAAGAATATTTGAATATAGTCATGATCTATCTCTTTCTATTTAAAACATATAAAATCCTATGACTTCAGGTCATAAACCAAAGCTTTGGGATGTGATCTTCCCCCCGCAGTAATAACTGACCCTTTTCTCTCATTTTAAAGTTTGAAAATTGTTACATGGATTATCTCATTTAAATCTTATTATAAAATCTTTTAGATCTAGACTACTATCCACATTTTATAGATGAGTAATAAAACAAAGTAGAAGATTGATGTTATTAGCCCATGGTCTTATAGTTAAAAATATCCAAGTTAGGATTTAGAAAGAGAGGCTTTCTGATTCCAGATCTAATATGTACCCATTTTACCACACTACCTCCATATGCAGTTTACTGCACATCTCTAGGTCAAAATTTCTTTATCTGTAAAAGGAGTCAGACTAACACTTTTGAACTCTGTTTTCTACAAATAAGAAGCAGCAGTGACTTCTCATGTTTATTCTTTGGGACCAAGCTTGTAATTTTTGCCACATGCAGTTTCAATTGCTCTATGATTGATTTTTACATTTACATTTTTGTAGTCATTGTATATATTGCTTTTTTGAATCTGCATATTAAACTTTGCATCACTTCATAGCAAAAAAGAAACAAAAAGAAGTCAGGCTAAGTGGTCTCTAAGGATCCAATTACCTTGAAATTCTATTATCTAATTCTGAAGAAAACTGACAGAGTTGTGTCAAAACACTTTTTTCTATTGGTTCCTGAGAATTTTTGCAAAAAAGGGTTTGTTCCCCAAAAGTAAATGTGAGTAAAAAAGCATATGATCTAGAGGAAGGAATATTGAATTTGGACTCATTTCTATCTTTGAACCTAATTTGGGCTTAAAATTCCCCCCTCCGTAAAATGAGGAGGTTGAGACTAGGTGTGGTTTTCCATTCTGAAGTCTCTAGCCACTCACCTCTTAGCTTTCACTTTTGTCCATCTTTCTGTGTCTAATCACAGAATAATTGTCTATCATGTCCGAAAATGACATCTGGCAAGAAAAATAAGTCTTCTAGCATTTATTAAGTGCCCTGCATATACCAGACGTTGCGCTAGGGATAAATACAAGAGAGACACTTTTTGTCCTCAAGAATCTTAAGCAAGTGATGGTACTGGTGGAGAAGAGATTATATTCATAGCCTGGATGCAAAATAAAGAAGTGTTTTGTAATCACTGTGAAAGGGTGGATACTAACAAGTAGGGGAATCAGGAAAGGTCTCTTGTAGAAGTGGCATGTAGGCTGATCCTAGAACAAAGCTAAGAGGGAAAAGTGAAGAGTGAGGGCTTGAGATATATGAAGATTTGGAGATAAGAGATGGGATACTCTATTCAGAGAACTGCAATTAGGTCAATTTGACTGGAACACAGAATGTGTGAGGCAGGATTAAGATATAATCTTTCTGAAGGCAGATTGTGAAGGGCTTTAAGGAGAGATTTGTATTTTACCCTAAAGGCAAGGATAGCCATAACCTGAAATTTCATGCCACCTTTTGACTCAATTTTCTGTTTTATCTCCCTCCCCAAATGTCCTCTTTATTTTTTCTTTCTTTGGTACTATTCCCTTCCTTTCTCTCCCAACTCTATTTACTTTTTTTTCATTCTCTTCTTCTACATCTTCCATTCCTGTTCCCTTTCTTTCTTCAGCTGGTATTACACTTCCTCCCTCCATGCAGAATGACCTATTTTTGAGCCCTGGCTTCCCTACGGTTCAGTTCTCCACCCCCAAAAGCCCATTGGCCATACTCCTCTCTTGTGCTGCAATCTTTTCCCTTTGTTGACCTCTTCCCAGTCCTGAATCCTAGCCAACATTCCCTGTTCTTTAACTCCTCCTGTCAAACATTCTTTCTCTTACTTTGCCACCCCACCTCTGTTCATTCTTGGTTTGGCTCCACCCTCTTCATCTGTCCTAACGGGGCTTTTCTCCCAGACTTCCAACTCCCAAATCGGCCAGTTCTTTTCTGACTTCTCATCACCAGGTTCCTGGACACTCTCATCCTACCCTTTTTGGACTGTTGAAATCAGGAAGGAAGCAGCAGGACGGGTCCCTAGACCCCTTACTGCAAGTAAGTCTAAAATCCTGGGGTCAGAGGAGTTGAGTTTAGTCAAGTAACATTTTTTAGGCTGGTTTCCCAAATTTAGTTTTCTCATGCCAGCACCATATTCCCAGAGACAGTACAGAGTTCTAAGGAAAAAGTGGAACATTGGAGAGTTATATTCTAGGTTGGAATAAACAGACAAAATGAGACAGTGCTGACTTTACTTTTAATAATCCCAAAAATCTATGTGTTATTTTTTTCCTTTCAAACACACTCAGTTCAGTTCAGTATCCGAGACCCTGCTTCCATTGGCAGATTTTTTGTTTAAGGAGGTAAATAATAATGCATATTGTATTCTCCAGGCAACTTGGACAACATGGGAAAAGCATGGGATTTAAAGTCAAAGAAACTGCCTTTGAATAATCATTTCTCCTCTCAAAGTCTTGATTTCTTCCTTTGGAAAATGAGGGTGTTAGTCTAGATGGTCCCCAAAGTCTTTTTTTCAGTTCTGTATCCTGATCATACCAGGGACCTAGTATTCTACATTGTTACCCTGTTCTCTTTATCCCACTAACAGTAGGAAAACAAACAGCTCTTTTTCAAAGAGCTGGGAAATTTGGCAGTAAATCTGTTTCTGACAGAGGATCAGGGAGCATCTACCAAAGAAAGCAGCATTTGTAGGCAGAAAGAATCTTAGAATTGCCCTCTTTTTCTACAATCATGTTTGATTTATTATATTATAAAAAATCCTGAGAAGCTTAGAAAATAATATAGTTAGGGAATATGAATACATACATATATACACATATGACAAACAATAAAAAATTTTTCATGTTTATATTCCATATCTACTAACCAATGTGGTTTTTTGTTTTATAAATCAATTGATTATTATTTCAGTGAGCAGGTATTCGTCTTCTTTTTTTTTGTTCAGGAGAAACTTTAGCTACTTAAAGCAACAAAGAGACAAAGGTAAGTAAAGGACAAAATTATTAAATTTGCAAGAATTAAAGATAAAACAAATAATAAATAAAGGGAAAATAATAATTGGTAGATTATGAAGTCATTCTTCTGCAAAATATAGAAGATAACTTTTAGGTCTGATTTATTTTTTAAAATATTGACTTTTTCATGTAGGAAAAATATTATAGACATTATCACTCAATTTTAATATCATAATTGAATTTGACAGTAAAAATTCAATTATCTTTATTAATTTTTGGGGAGGAAAGAGTAGAGAAAATTTGGAACTATAATTTAATCTACATAGAAGTTCTCTCAACCAGTGTAGTTCATCAACTCATGTCTAATTTAGAGTCTTAAAGAGTTGTCATAGGCGTTGAAAGGATAAGTGATAGACTAAAAGCATATGATTAAGTTAGTATGTATGAGAAATAGAGCTTAATCTTCTTGATTCTAAAGTCATCCTTCTCTCTACTATGGCCTTCTGTCTGTGTTATGGGCTGCCTCCTTAGTCATCAGATATTTATTTGTTAGTTTTAATTGATCTTTAATTTTTTTACATCATTATAGTTTTCTACAGTGTCTACTCCTTCTTATCCAAAAGTCTTCTCACGTAAAAACTAGTGTCTTTTAGAGACAAAAAAGAAAAAATGAAAAAAAGTAGTAAACCAATTAATACACTGAAAAAATTTTTTTTGAAGTATGGTATATGACACCAATGGACTTTCCACCTCCACAAAAAGGTTAGGTCAAATCCTCTTATGTTTTTTCACTTAAGTCATGTTTGATCTTTATAACTCTGTAGCATTAACTTTTGATTTTTATGTGTAGTTGTTCTATTTCATTGTTGTAATCATTGTGTATATTGTTTTCTAGGCTTTTCTTACTTCACTCTGGTTTTAGTTCATATAGCTCTTTCCATGCTTTTCTGCATTTATTATAATAATAATTTCTTACATCTTGGTAACATGCCATTATCTTCATGTATTCACATCTTTCTAGTCATTTCCCAATCAATGAGCATCTAATTTATTTCCACTTCTTTGCTATCACAAAAAATATTGCTATAAATATTTTGGAATATATGAGGAACTTCCTTCTTAACTGACTTTTTTGGGGTATTGGCCTAGTAATGGAGTCTCTGGATCAAATGAAATAGACAATTTTGACTTTGAAAAATTCCAAATTGTTTTGAAAATGGTTGTATCAATTCACAGGTCTAACCAACAATATATTAGTGTGCCTATTATCCTGCAAACCCTCTGTCACTGACTATTGCCATTTTGTTTGTCATCTTTACCAATTTGCAGTACATGAGGTGAAATCTCAAACTTCTTTTGATTTGAATTCTTATTATTAGTGATTTGGAGCATTATTTTATGTGCTTTTGAATATTTTTCAATTTTTCTTTTGAGAAACTTTGATTCATTTCTTTTGACTATTTGAAGAGTTGCTATTAGTTTCTCCTATACACATTTTTACATACATGTCATACAAGTGAGATATAATCAATTTATGTCATATAAAACACATATCTAATATATCATTGCTAAATCTATAAATGTATATGTAAATATATGTATACATACATATTTGAAAATTATTTATATAATTTTGATATTAAATCTTTATCAGAAAAAATTTTTATGAAGATTTTTTTTATTCAACCATTTCTTTTTTTGATCTAGGTTTGGAAAGATGTTGTTTCTAAGCATTTGATTTTTTTTGATTTCTGACTAAAACAGAGTTGGTGTGTGTATATATGTGTGTGTGTGTTATATATAATATATATATATATATATATACACACATATATATACACACACACATATATATATTGTCTTAGTATATATATATATATATATATATATATATATATATATATATACTAAGACAATTCTCCAAACTTAAACATAGATAGATAGATAGATCTATGTTTAAGTTTGGAGAATTAAGTCTTTTGATCAATCCCTGGCATTGTCAGACAAAGGAGATTTCCAATAAGGTATACTTCTTTTCCATTTCAGGTACTTTACTTCCTGAAGATGTTTAATATAGAAATCACTTCTAAAGAGGCGATCTTCTCTCTTTTAACTTTGGCAATAGTTTTTGTTTTTATAAGAGCACTAGGAAACAGGAACAAAAAGCATATGTCTCCTCCAGGCCCATGGCCATTCCCCATCATAGGTAATCTTCTTCAGCTTGGAGATCATCCTTATCTTACATTTATGGAGATGAGGAAGAAATATGGTGATGTATTTCTTATCAAACTGGGTATGGTCCCTGTGGTTGTGGTGAATGGTGCAGAAATGGTGAAGAAAGGCTTGCTCAAAGATGGAGAGAATTTTGCTGGCAGACCCCACATGCATACATTTTCTTTCTTTGCTGAGGGCAAAAGTCTTTCATTTTCAGTGAACTATGGAGAGAGTTGGAAGCTCCACAAGAAAATTGCCATAAATGCCTTAAGATCCTTTTCCAAAGCAGAAGCAAAATCTTCTACCTGCTCTTCCATCCTAGAGGAACATGTCACTGAAGAAGTTTCTGAATTGGTAAAAGTCTTCAAAAAACTGTCATCAAAGCAAGGCAGCTTTGACCCTAAGAATCCCATTACTTCTGCTGTTGCTAATGTTGTCTGTGCCTTATGCTTTGGTAAGAGGTATGACCACTTTGATGAAGAATTTCTCAGAGTGATTAAAACAAATGAAGAATTTCTGAAAGCCTCCAATGCAGCTAACCCAGCTGATTTTATCCCATGTTTTCGCTACCTCCCATTGAGTATTATAAATGCTCCCCGTGAGTTTTATCATCAACTAAATCAGTTTATTAAACAGCATGTACAAGATCATATTACCACATATGATAAGGTAGGAATTTTAATTACTATCAACTATGAGCTTTGTAACGAGGTTTACAATACATATGAAGGAGATTGTAATTTCATGTATACTCCAGGGTAGGGTGGATATTTTCTTGCTTTTGTTTCTTCATGAGGGTCAACAAGATGAAATTGACTTCATCCCCAAAGATGTAGACTGTTGTCAGACTCTACCTATCTCTGAGCAGCAGTCCCCTTTGAGGTATATTCAAATCATAGATAGAGGTTGAGACTAGAGAACCTTAGGCAAGTGGACCATTTCTCTGTTGCCGTGCTATCTAAAAAGGCTTTTCAATAGGCAACAGAAGACCTTGGGCCTTAGAATAGAATTTCCCTGAAAATTTTTGATTTGAAAACTTTCTTTTGGAAAAAGGATCACCATAATGACTATATTCAATTTTGAAGAATGGGGAGTTCTAGGATATGATCATTAACTTTATTGCTCAGATGGATGAAGGAAGAAAGTCACTGAAATGAGGTAAGACAGTTGAGGATTTGATAAACAAATGTTGATGAGTATTATGGCAGAAGTTGAGGCTGGAAATAATATACTCGAAATTTTATTTCTCCAGAATCATCTCAGAGATATCACTGATGCTCTAGTTAGTATATGTCACGACAAAAATGCCACAACAAAGGCTGCTTCCTTAAGTGATAATGAAATCATAAATACGGTGTGTGACATTTTTGGAGCTGGTAGGTATTATTGTCTATAATAGGACTTCTTAAACTTTTTCCACTTGTGACTTCTTTTTGCCTGAGAAATTTTTACATGACCCCAGGTATATAAATATATAAATAAATATACAAATCAAACATTTGCTGTTAATAAACCATAATTTCATGACCCTCATATTACATGGCCTCCTATGAGGTTGTGACCCACAGTTTAAGAAGCTTTGGTCTATAACCCTACATTGGGGAGAATTTAAAATGCTTTAAACCTCTTTATGTTCCCCATTGCTAAAAGTGAATTTGCTAATAATCTGGTTTTTTTTTAAGAAGAATGTTTAATCATATTTTTTTTCTCCAGGATTTGAAACAGTATCAGCATTTTTAAATTGGAGCTTTCTCTACTTGATTTACTACCCAGAAGTACAAACAAAAATCCATGAAGAAATTGGTAATATCATGTTATAAGAATAAAAAAATGCAATCTGGTCATGTAATATTCTGTAGCCTATCATCATTCTCATTAAGCACAATCATTTGTTCTCTGCAGATGAAAATATTGGTCTTAAACCACCCAGATTTGAAGACAGAAAGAATTTACCCTACACAGAAGCTTTTATAAATGAAATCTTCAGGCATACCACATTCATTCCACTGACTATCCCTCACTGGTAAGCATGTGGCTCCATCTTTTTATGTGACCTTTAAATGGAAACAGTGGATATTTATTTCATTTCTTTAATCTGAGGTCTTGCAAAAAAATGTAAATATTTTGAAATATATTCAAATGTTGGCCCATTTTTGTTTCAAAAAACTGAAGTGAATGTTCCAGGTGGAACAAAGAGATTTTGGAGAAATGTCTCTCAAAACAAATTCAATTTCTCTCTGTGTCTCTCTCATCTCTGTCTCTCTCAAAACAAATTCAATTTCTCTCTCATCTCTGTCTCTCTGGTTCTCTATTTCTCGGTCTCTGTTTCTGTCTCTGTGTCCTTAATTTAGATCTGAAAACCCTATGTAACCTCATGTCAAAGTACATTGATATGACAATCCATTAAAAGGAATATTTGTGTATTTTCATTAAGTTTGCGATTAACAATTTCAACTCAATTTATGAAAGGGATTTTTGATGCACTGTCAAGTTTGCAATCATATGAGAATTTCCCTGCAAATTTGGATTAAATAGTTTTTGCTCTTTCCCTTGAATAGAGTTGTGGATATTGTTGTGTTTTGTATGAATGGAATTCAGCCACCTCACTGCTAAAACATCTTAAGAATTGCAAATTGTGCAGGGTAATCGATTGAATTTTTGAATTGCCTTCTCAGAGTAATATTTTTGAGGGAATGATACTATAACCCTGTAAAAATATAAACTAGAATTGGACTTCTCTTTTAAGCAAAACCAATCTATGAATAACTGGATTGCAGGTGGGCTTAATCTAATTAAAAATATTCACATCAGGATACTTTTAAATAGCCAGATAACATATTGTACTAAAAATAAAATTTAAATTGCCAGGAACTTATTCAGGAACACATAAACTGCATAAAGTAATACAGTCCTGTATTCTGGGAAACAGCATGGTAATTTGAGAAGATTAGTAGATTTGGAGCCATAGGGCCCCAGTTCAAATCCTGATGATATCCTTCACAGCCTAAGAAAGTACGGGCAAAATTAATTAACTCTCCAGTTCTTACTTGTCTCTTGAATACAGAGACCTGGGTTCATATGCTACCTTGGATAATGGTTATCTATGTAATCTGAACTCAGTATCAGCCTTCTCTAAAGACAATAAAATTTTCTCTTCCAGCTCCAGTGATCTCTGATTTTGTGATATTGTCCATTAGAGAATATAGTCTAATAGTTCTGGGGTAGGATTAGAATCAGAATGTTAGTATCAGAAGCACTATAGGAAATCCTCAGAAGTTTAAAAAGGATCCAGAGTTCCTTTAAATTTTTTTAATATGTCTCTCCTAATAAAACTTTTGTCGAATAAATTTTAAAAATATAATATAACATAATATGTAATAATATGTCATTAACTATAGACCTGCACAATCTATTCTCATATTAACCAAGTCTAAAGATGTAGAAAGTATTTTTTTTTTGCATTTTAAGTTCCTCTTTCTGTCAAAAGGTGAAGAGTTTGTTTTATTTTACTTCTTTTAGACTAGACTAGTGGTATCTTGACATTTCATCACCTTTTCCATCTAGCCATTGTTTTCACTTTCATGGATAAGAAGTATCAAACTTAAAGCCCACTGGTTCTCAAATGAGGCCAGAACCAGATTAAAATGAATTTAGCAAATGATTGAAAAATAAGTAGAACTACAATATAACATAATTAATGTTAATTTGTGATTTAAGTCAATTGAGTTTGAGACCACTGGACTAGAAGACAGGTGTTTTTGTTATCTAATTCTTTGACTCAATGTATATAGCTTTGGACACCTGCTGCATCATAGTGACTAATCTGTATCCGTTTCACCTTATTCTCATAGATTTTGATAACTGATATGTATGACATTTGACATGATGGAAGATCATGATGTTTCCTGAATATATGATAGTAATATTATGATAAAATTGCCTAGAACTCCCTTGTATCAGCCTTTGAGGCAAAGAATGTGTGTGTATTTGTTCTGTTTTTTTTGTGCTCAGTAATAAAAATTCATTATATGTATTTTATTTTCCTAGTGCTACTACAGATACTATTCTAAATGGATATTTCATTCCTCAGAAAACCTGTGTGTTTTTTAATATGTATCAAGTAAACCATGATGAGTAAGTATTTACTAGAATTATTCTGCAGAGAGAGACATAGTTTCACTTAACTCAAGCACAGCTAAACTTTCTTCCTTCTAGTCCTATCAGCTCCTTAAAAGGAGTTAAATTCAGAGAAAAAAAAATCATAGAGATTATAGGATTTTAGGATTTAGGGTTAGAAGGAGACCATAGAAACTGAGAGGAAATTTAGCCAGTAGATAAAATAGAAACTTGTGGGCTTTATTTTAATGTAAATTTTTTTGTAGTGGAGGTATGACACTATAGACTTGTTTGTGTTGTCCTGGGGAACTTATCATCTGAAAACTCCCTTTACTGATATAGACTATAATGTGTTATGATGGATCATCAAGGTTTTGTATGTAAAATTGTTTATTTTGAGAATAGCTCAAAAGAATATGCTCAAAAGTCCAGCACTTTAATATTAAAAGTGGTTCAGCAGAAAAAAAATACATGAGGATATCTTACTTTATCCCAAAATAAAGAAAAAGGAAAAGCCCAAACAATTATGAAGTTAGGAACTTCTCTTCTTATTTAAAGTTTATTGATATCTTTGTTTTTGCATCACATACATTTTCCAGCATATCATTCTATATTCCCCTTTCCTCCAAATCATCTCTCATAGTAAGGAAGGAAAAAGAGGGAATAAAAATTCAGCAAAAGTAAGTAACATATCAAAAAAGCTCATATATTCAATGTTCCATGCCCACAGCCTTTGACCTCTGTAAAGAAGCAGAATATAGGAAGAGATGTCTTTTTTTTTTTTTTTTTCAAAATAAGCATGATCATTATAATCCCACAACATTCAGTTTCATTTGGATTGTTCTACTTTCCCTTTTACATTGCTGCACTCATCATGTGTTTAGTTTTTCTGGTTCTGCTCAGTTTGTATCACATTAGTGATAGAAATTTTCCATACTTTTCTGCATTCATTATAATAATTATTTATTTTGGCACAGTAATGTCCTATTACATTTATATTCCACAACTTTTTTTTAGCCATGCACCATTTATTTGATAAACAGGAATTAGTGGGGCAAATATAAACCTGCTGCATAAGATTGACTTTGAACAGTCTTGAGAAAAATCAGTAGGCAAAAGGGAAGAGGAAGAACATTCCAGGTATAAGAAATGGATTATCATGTTCAAGAAAAGTCAAGTAGGTGCTTAATATTTATTGAGCTTATTCACTTGGGGGAATACATGAATCCTTGAGGAATATTGAACTGTGTAGAAATCAGACCAATCCTCTAAATACAGAGTCAAGTGTAGAGATGCTAGCTTTAGATAATTGAAAAACTGGATGAAAAGAATTAAGCATGAAATCTTTTAGGAAATACTGTTAGATATCATATCAAACAGATATGGCAGGTAGTTATAAACCTTTCCTGTGGGAATAAATGCATGGAAAAAATAAAATTTTTGTGTCCAAATAACCCTGAACACTAGGAAGTATAAAAAGCCCCCTTGAGTTGAAATTTATGACTTTTTTTTGTCATAGATTGGTTGTAATAATGATAATAATCAAAGAATCTTTATATATCAATTTAAATTTTGCAAAAGTTTACACATATTTTGTCATTTGATCTTCAAAGTGAGTGTAGTCAACTGCTGAATTAAATAGTACTAAGGGGCAAGACAGGCATGACTATGGCAAGTCAGCTTCTGTTAATCTAGGACAATAAAGATTTGGTAACAAAACCACAGGATAGAGAGTCAAATTCAAAGTAATTCTGCAAGTGCATAGTGAAGATTGTTCTGATATTTTATTAGAGCACATTGGGATTTCCCCTATACTATAGATATACAGAAATCCATGTCCCAATTGCTTTTTGTAACAAAGGTACTTTTCATAATTTTGATATTTTATGTCATATTCTTGAAATGTTATGAATATCATTTTGAGAAGAATATCACTATTGGAAAGACTAGATAAATTGTGCTGTCTCTTTTATTCATTGTTTAAGGAATTGTTATCATTCTTGTAGGAACTAGTAATTATCCTCCACTGGATGTCATGATTACATTAAAGTCTTTTTGAAAACTAATCTTATGGGTATACATATCATACAAAAGAGAGCTATCCATTTTTGTATTTTCATTCAAACTGTTATCCCATACTGCATTTAGGGCAAATAAAGTGATTATGGGTTGCTTTAAGATTAAAAAGTGGTTTTTAGATGATAGTTGATAATACCATTGATATGATGTATACATAAGTCAGCCTATTCAATGAAAGGATCTTAACAGTGCTTTTTGTGTTTCTTATTTTTGTTTAATGTAGAACTATTTGGGAGAATCCTGATTCATTCCAACCTGAGAGATTTCTAAATGAAAACGGCAAGCTGAATAAAAGTGTGGTTGAGAAAGTTTTAATTTTTGGGATGGGCATTAGGAAGTGCTTGGGAGAAGATGTTGCTAGAAATGAGATTTTTGTTTTTATTGCCAGTATCTTGCAGCAGCTAAAGTTGAAGAAATGTCCAGGAGCCCAATTAGATTTGACACCTGCATATGGATTAGTTATGAAGAACAAACCTTTTCAACTCACAGTAGAGCCTCGTATCCTGGAGAATCTTAACATAGTTTTCAACTGAGTTAAAAGATTCTCTAAGATAATTCAGAAAAAAAAATTCCCTGGATATAATATACCAAAGTAATTTGAAGATGAAATAATTTAATCCATAAGCTTTCCTATCAGTTTCATTTAAGGCTTTTTATCTCTTTGTGGGAAATCGAATAGTGTAAGGAATAGTCCCCCAAGAAGTTTAAAATCATAATAGGAAAATAAAGACATAGTCATATAAACCACTTACAAAACTGTGTAAATATATTCCTCATCTCATGCCCAGATGTGTGGGCTAAGTGATAAGGATTAAAGAAAGTCAAAAAAAAAAAAAAAAAAAAACAAGGAAGTAATTTGAATAGAACAGAATAATTAGAGAAAGTTTCCAGGACAAGGTGAGTTTCAAGAGTAGAGGGACCTGCATGTGCAAAAATATTTGTGGCAGCCCTCTTTATAGTGGCTAGAAACTGGAAACTGAGTGGATGCCCATCAATTGGAGAATGGCTGAATAAATGGTGGTATATAAATGATATGGAATATTATTGTTCTGTAAGAAATGATCAATAGGATGATTTCAGAAAGGCCTGGAGAGATTTATATGAACTGATGCTGAGTGAAAAGAGCAGGAGCAGAAGATCATTATATACTTCAATAACAATACTATATGATGATCATTCCTGATGAATGTGGCTCTCTTCAACAATGAGATGAACCAAATCAGTTCCATTTGTTCAATAATGAATAGAACTAGCTAACCCGGTGAAAGAACCCTGGGAAATGAATATGAACCACTACATAGCATTTCCAATCCCTTTGTTTTTGTCCGCTTGCATTTTTGATTTCCTTCACATGTTAATTGTACATCATTTTAAAGTCCAATTTTTCTTGTGAAGCAAAATAACTGTATGGATATGTATACATATATTGTATTTAACATATACTTTAACATATTTAACATGTATTGGTCTACCTGCCATTTGGGGAGGGGATGGGGGGAAGGAGGGGAAAAATTGGAGCAAAAGGTTTTGCAGTTGTCAATGCTGAAAAATTACCCATGTATATATCTTGTAAATAAAAAGCTATAATAATAATAAAAAAAAAGATTTCAAGAGTAGGCATCAAAATTGTGCACAGTAGCAACAAGATTATGTGATGACTAATTATGATAGACTTAGCTCTTCTCAGCAATACAATGATCCAAAACAATTCCATGGGATAGAAAATGCTATCTGCATCCAGAGAAAACTATGGAGACTGAATGCTGATTGAAGCACACTATTTTCATCTTTCCTTTTGGTTTGCTTTTTTTTTCCCTCATGATTTTTCCCTTTTGTTTTGGTTTTTCTTTTATAACATAGCTAATAAGGAAACATGTTTAAAATGATTATTCATGTATAACCTATATCAGATTTCTTGCTGTTTTGGGAAAAGGGAAGAAAAAAAAAAAGAGAGAGAAAAAAATTGGAACTCAAAATTTTATAAAAATGTAAATTGAAAATTATCTTTACATGTAATTGGAAAAAATACTATTGAAAATATATAAAAAAGATGCATCAGACAAATGGAAAATGGGAAAATGATATTTTTAATTGGAGAATGTCATTCAAAATCATTTAAAAATGATTAAAAATAAAAATAAATAAAATAATACACAGGGTTTTTGTGAGTATTGAATGAGATAATGTGTGTAAAATAGCTTGTAATACTTAGAGTTATCTCACCATCATCATCATCATTACAATCCCACCACTGCCAGTGTCATCATTGCTTTTGTTCACTGATTTAGAGATTACAATTTATTTCAATACAAATCACTTGCCTTCACTACTAGATATCCTAACTTCAGTAATTCTTTGCTGTGTTTATACTAGTTCCATGGAGGGCCTCAGGATCAGCCAGAGTCAGGATAAATCAAAGTCCTTGGTCTTTAGGGGGAGAAGTGAAGGAGGCAGGCAAGCTGCCACATGGCTAGCCAAAGATGTATCCTGGATTCTGGAGTCCAGAGTCTCCAGCCTCTCTCCTACTTGTCCTGCCACCAAGTGCCTCTGACTTCTCTCCCCCAGCCCTCCAATCCTTCCTAGGATTATATCAACACCAAACATCCAGCAAGCACCAATGGTGAGGAGAGCCATCACATCACCATCTCATCTAAATAGGTATATAGAGCCATTATCTCACATCAAATAGGTAATTAGCCTTAAGGGCTCTATTGTCTGATTCAAGCACACCTTTTTGGAGTTTCAGCCCTCTACTTTACAATTAAATGAGATAATGCATGAAAATCAGGGTTCTGAACCTTTTTATAATGTGTAACTTCCTTTGACAGTTCTTGAGGCCTATGCACCTATTCTCAAAATAATGTTTTTAATTAAAAGAAATTACAAATATCAGTTAGAAGATATTGAAAATAGAGATAACATCATCAGTCCCCAGTCTAAGTTTATGGAGATTCTGGATTCCATCTTTGGATCCCTTGAAAGTTTTTGGACTACACGTTAAGAAATTGATCTAAAGTGTCTGTAAAACTTTAAAAATTTGAAATATAGTCATCACAATTATGATTAATTTAGCTTATCTTATGAATAGGATTTTCATGGATAAGTTGGTTATCATTTCTAATATTATGAGCAATCACAAAGATTGAAACAAATTTGGCATGTGTTTAAAAGAGCAAGCAGGCTGATCTGAATGTAGCAGCAATTTCATGTCAGGGCACAATAGGGAACAGGAAATACCATTTCTCTGCTATGTAAAGGAATACTTTACTTATGCTAAATTGAATAGGAAAATTGACTCAGTTTTAAAAGACTTTGGGTGAATTTAGCCTTGTTTCTATAATTATTCTGGTGTAGACAGATACTGGAAGAGGAAGTTCTCTCAATTAGTAAGTGCTCTACATTAACGAAATCACAGATATTGCCTTTATTCCTATCTCTATTCACATCTACATTCATATCCTTATAAGAAAGTAGAAAAGTATAATCATTTCTTTCAAGGAGAAAAGTCATGCTGGAAGTATTATTTCAGGAAAACTTGTTTCCTAGCAGTATTTAGACTAGATTAAATAAGAGAAAGCAATAGATACAAGGAAAGTAGAAATAGTGATGTATAGCAGAGTGGGAAGAAGAGAATGAAGAAAAGACAATGACAAAAGAAATAAAAGAGAGGAAGTGGCAGAGGTTGGGAGAGAGAGAGAAACACAGAAGGGGAAGGGAGGAAGGGGGATTTATTTGCCTATTATTTAGACCAAGGTAAAAGCACATGAAAGCATTTGAGTTTTAGCTAATGAAAATTGTGAAGTTTTATAAGAATTTGTGGAAATTCCTTTGTCAATCTAACTAAAATAGAAATTTTAGAAGGAAAAAATTATCCTTTATAGTTTAATATAAAGCATATTGGATCAAGACATGGATTTGGAATCAGGAAGACCTTCCTGACATACACTAAGTGACTCTGGGCAAGTTTCATTCCTATTGTCAAATAACTAAGACTCTAAGTAGCATAGCAGGCACTTAATTGTTTTAATAGAATCAGGAACTTCTTATTCAACTTCTTTGTACCAATGGAATCACCAAACATCCCTAACCTATCTCAAATAGTGTTATTGCTTTTAACGTGAAGAAATATTTGGTGTCTATAAAAGGGGCAGTGAGATTTTTTTCAAAGTTGCTAGTAGCATTCCATGAGGTTTCTTCTATCATCTATAAATAATGCAGCATGGTATTAGGGAAAAAGTGTTGTCTAGAGCTAGAAAACCTAATTCCAAAATCCACCCATCTCTGCTCTACTTTATACCTGTCACTTGCAATAACTGAGGCAAGCCTCAGTTTCTTTAGCTGTGAAATGAAAAGATTGCACTAGGTTAGCAATGATCTAATCTAACTCTGGAAATAAGTCAACTTTGGTACCTGCCTAAAAAGATTTATGAGAAGATAATTTCTGACCTGTTCAATTATGCTGGAAATTCACTTCTAAGTCTTACAATGATATGTGTATGTTCTCTCTCTCTCTCTCTCTCTCTCTCTCTCTCTCTTTTTCTTTTCAGAATTGATCAGGTTTTCTTGACATAAAGCCTAACTTTCTGAAGACTTCAAAACAGAGAGATTGGGAAAAAGACTAATCAGTATAAAATCATCAGCATTTTGGTATCATTTAGTATAGAGGTAAAAAAAAAATTAAACACATCTCAACTATTCTTAGAGTAGTCAAGTCTTTAGTTATGCCTTCAAGGCTATGGTTACATTTTATTATTCAGTAGTTCAGCTTAATAATTGATATTCATAATGATTATTACAAATCATTTTTGTCTCAGAAATACATGTTTATAAATACAAAATATAACCATTCATGTACCTGTGGTTGTGCTTGTTTTTCCTTTAGGAGAGAGATTTCAAATGGTGGGTAATTATCTGAATTCTGTCCTTCTTACTCTTCCCTATTATAGTTATTACCCTAATTTAGACCCTCATTACCTTATATGTAATTTTGAACTAGCTCCTGCATTAGTCATCTTACCTCAAGTATCTCCCCTTTCCAATTCTCCCCTCACATAGTTGCCAATATGATATTACTTTTTAATAGTATATCATTTCAGTTAATGTTTGCTTCTATGCAACATTAATTTCTAAATGTACTTTCCTATTCCTGCAATACTACTAGCCATTCCTTTTAATAAAGATTTTAAAAGAGATACAAAATCAATTTAATAAATCTAACCAACACATTAACAATGTCAAGCAAAATACTTAACATTCTACACCTACTTCCCCACATCTCTCCAGGAAAAGTTAGAAGATACCTTTCCCCAGCTCTTTTCTGTATCAGTTCTTTTTATTCAGCCAAGTAATAGGCTAGGAAAATGAGCAGAAAATGAAAAAAGTTTTTGATCATTCAAAGTTACTATGGTGACAAGGAAGGTCAAAATATCTACTCAGAAGAAGATTACCAAAATCAAAGCTGCTACATCCAAAGACTCCAAGAAAAATAAGAATTAGTTTCAGGCCATGGAAGAGTTAAAAGAGGATTTTGAAAATCAAGTAAGAGAGATAGAGGAAAAATTAAGAAAAGAATTGAGAGTGGTGCAAAAGGAAATACAAAAAACTAATGCTTTAAAAAGCAAAATTGGCCAAATGGGAAAGGAAGTACAAAAGTTCACTGAGAAAAATAATTCCTTAAAATAATAACTGACAAACTGAAGCCAATGACTTTATGAGAAATCAAGAGAAAATAAAGCAAAAACAAAAAAGAAAAGAAAAGAAAAGAAAAAAATGTGTAATATCTCATCAGAAAAGCAACTTACCTGGAAAAAATAGATCCAGGAAAGATAACTTGGAAATTATTGGTCTCCTCAAAGTCATGATCCTGGACAAGAACCTGGACAGTATCTTTTCAAGAAATTATCAGGAAAAACTTTCCTAATATTCTAGAACCAGAGATTAAAATAGAACTTGAAAGAATCCACTAATCACCTCCTGAAAGAGATTCCAAGATGAAAACTACCAGGAATATTATAACCAAATTCTGGAACTCTCAGGTAAAGGTAAAAATATTGCAAATATCTAGTAAGAAACAATTCAAGTACAGTGGAGCCACAGTAAAGATAACACAAGATTTAGCAGCTTTCTACATTAAAGAATTGGAGGGCTTGGAATGTGACATTCCAGAGAGCAATGGAACTAGGATTACAACCAAGAATCCCCTACCCAGCAAAACTGAGTATAATGCTTCAGAGGAAAAGATGGTCATTCAATGAAACAGAGGATTTTCAGATATTCATGATGAAAAGACCAGAGCTGAATAGAAAAAAAAAATGATTTTCAAATACACAACTCAAGAGAAGCATAAGAAGGAATCAGGAAAGTGATATCATAATTGAATTAATAAGATTTATCTTTTTAAATTCCTAGAGGGAAGGATGATACATGTAACTCATTATTATGGCAGAGTATATGTAGAGAGAGGGCACAGGTGTGAATTGAATGTGAAGGGATAGTATCTTTTAAAAATGATAAAATTAAGGGGTAAGAGAGTAATGTACTGGGAAAAAGGGAAAGGGAGAAGTGGAATGGTGTAAATTACCTGCTATAAAAAAGAGGCAAGAGAAAGCTTTTACAGTAGAGGATTAGAGGGGGAACAGAGGATGAATGAGTAAACCTGATGCTCATCAGAATTGGTTCAGAGGAAATAGCATACACACTCAATATAGGTATAGAAATCTTACTCTGTAAGAAAATAGGAGGAGAATGGGACAGGGGAAGAGGGGAGCATGATAAAAAAGAGGGCACATTGGAGGAGAGAGTGGTCAGTAGCAAAACACTTTTTAGGATGAATAGGATGAAAGAAGAGAGAAAACAGAATAAATGGTGGTGGTGGTGGGAATACAGTTAATTGCAAATTGCAACAGTGATTGCGAAAACAACTTCGAAGCAAGTTTCTCTGATAGGGCCTCATTTCCCAAACATATTGAATGAAGTCAATTTTTTTTAATAGCTTTTTATTCACAAGTTATATGCCTGGGTAATTTTACAGCATTGACAATTGCCAAACCTTTTATTCCAATTTTTCTCCTCCTTCCTTCCACCCCTTCCCCTAGATGGCAGGATGACCAATACATGTTAAATATATTAGAGTATAAAAATTTAATAAAAAAAAATAGGAGCCATACCCCAATTGATAAATGATCAAAAGATATGGTCTATGCCCAAAGGGATTAAATTCATGCATATCCTTTGACCTAACAATACCAATATTAGGAATGAATACCAAAAGAGATGAAAAAATTAAATTTAAAAAAAAAAGGAAAAGGACCTACATGTAAAAAGAAATTATAAAAACTCCCTTCTCAGGCCAAAAAATTGAAATTGAGAGGATGCCCATCAATTGGAGAATGGCTGTGTGTGATGGAATCTTATTATTCTTTGGGAAATCATGATCAGAATGCTCTCATAAAACAACATGGAAAGTTCTCCATGAACTCAACCAAAGTGAAATGTACTATATACAAAGTAATAGCAATGTTCTTGAATGACCAACCTAAATGACTTTGCTTTTCTCAGCATTACAATGATCCACGACTACTTTGAGGGATTTATGATGGAAAAATATCCAAATCCAGAAAAGGAACTACAGATTGAAGTATAGTCTCCCTCCTTGTCTCTGTCTCTTTCACAACATGACTTTTACGGAAATGTTTTGCATAACTTCACATGTGGTTTCTTAATGGGGACTAGAGGTGGGATAAAAGAGAGAACTGGAACTCAAAAGTTTTAAAAACAAATGCAAAAAAATTGTTTTAAATGTACCTGGGGAGAATTTTAAATTAATTAATTTAAAAAAGAAAGAAAAAAACGTGTCTTTTTGTTGTTTTATTTTCTTCTCATATACATTGTTGTAGTCATTATATTGTTTTCTTGGCTCTGCTAACTTCATTTTGCATCAATTCAGATAATTCTTTCCATGCTTCTGTATTCATCATATTCATTTTTTATAACACAATAATATTTAATTCCATCTACATACACCAATTTGTATTGGTAAAAAATTAATGAATCTGTTAATTGTTATTTCAATCTAGTCTTGGTCCAGACCAGTGAGAGGTCTTCTGTGGTCTGACTCCAATGGATATATGATCAAATAGTGAAATATTGGAAATACAGATGGTATGACATCTTCATTATGCTAACCAGTGTGAGGTTTGTCCTCAACACAATCACATCTAGTCTTATCTTCCAAAACAGGGCCATTTTATTCTTTTTCTATGATAAACAAGTTCCATATCTATCCTTTTCTGATCTGAATGACAGGCCTTCAGAGTTATTACTTAAACTAACTAGTATACAGAGTAATTCTGTAAGGACCACTGGGAAATCTTCCACTCCTGAGACCTACATTATCCCATGCCTATTTCAAGTGACCCTTAAAGAACAGATGCATAGGGAAGTGACCTATAAGTAAGGTCTCTATCTACTCCCTTTTCATTTTGGGTAGGACATACTGAGACTTATAGAATTAATTAACATTTGAATCTAGATAGTAGATTCAATTACTTCACCCTACTTCCCAGTCCCATTTATCTTTTGAACTTAACTGTTGATGAGGATAAGATAGGGATGATAATCCCTTTAATCATTCAAATCCAACTTTATTATCATTTTCAATGAAAATTCTCAATATTCTCTCCCTTCCCCTTTGCCACCCACCTCCATGTCCAGGTAGGTGATACAATATATTGAATGTTGGGCTTAGAATAGGGAAATTTAAACCCTGCCTTTAGACACTTACTAGCTGTGTGATCTTAGGCAAATCAATTTCCTCATCTGAGAAATGGGTATAAAGATAGTATCATAGGTTTTCTGTGAGTTATCAAGTGAAATAATATATCTAAAACACTCTATAAATACTAGCTATTGTTATCTGCATCTAAGAAGTGGGTTGAACATAATAGAAAGTCTCAGTTTCATGTACATTCATTTTTTTGTTTTGTTAATGTATGAGGAAATAAATGTTCATTCTTTTGTGTATTTTAATTTTAGAATTAAAAAAATTAAGATTTTGTCAGCTTTATCTACATATATAGCTACCACCCTGTTCAGGTCCTCATTATATCTTGTTTTATTATTATAGCTCCCCTCCCCCCCCAATGGATTTCTCTGCCCAAGATTCTTGCATCTTAGATCAATCTTCCACCAGGTGCCAAAGTGATTTTCCTAAAGGCCACACTATTTCACTTCCCCATGTTTTTCCCTATTGATTCTAACATTAAGTATTCTTTCATTTTAACCTTATCCCTTTAAAAAATGTCTATTTTTGTAAGTTTTATGATGTTTAGTTGATAGTACATGCATATAATTGGTAAATAAATATACATATTTGATATGTTCTCAATTTTTTTGATAAATCAAAACAAATGGAGATCAGTGGGTCTAGGTAATATGTAAATCTTCATGGAACAACACAAATATGATTCTCTAGATATTTTGCTTCTCTCTGTGTGTGTTGAATGACAACAAATCACCATGTACTGTAATGCTACAAATGTCTTTGTTTAGCTATTGTTCTGTAAAGCCTTTCTTTCTAAAGCTCAGTTTTTCTACCCTCTTGATTATGCAATTACTCCTCATGGGATTATGGATTGTCCAAACTGAAAGGACCTTCAGGGTTACCAAGTGTAACCCAAGCCAATACAATATTCTCAAAAAAGTGGTCATCCAACTTTTACTTGGAGATATCCAGTAACAATAAGGAACCTATTACTTCCTAGACTAGCTCATTTTACTTTGCGAAAGCTCTAAATTTTAGTAAGTTTTTTTTTCCTTAAACCAAGCTGAAGTCTTACCTTTCTGCATCTTCCACTGTCCTCTGGGACCAACTACTGTAATGAAATGCCTTTTCCACATAACAATCCTGCAATTGTTTGATGACAGTTATATCTCCTAAGTCTTCTCTTCTCCAGGCTAAGCCTCTGCTCCTTAGTTCCTTAAATTGATCCCTCTAAGGAATGTCTACTCATCATACTGATGAAAAGAATGTTGATTATTTGAGAATGTTAAACCAGAGAGAAATCCCTAGTGAAATGCTTTGTGCCTAGTCTTCAGACCTCTTCTCAATATTTTTATCATTGACTTAACCAAAGACATCCATGTAGCATACAAATTGTCAATGACAGAATGCTTACAACAAATGCCTGAATCAGTATAGAAGGAGATTGGAATAATACTGGATTGGGAGTCATAGAACCTATGTTCAAATATGGGCTCTTTCACTTACTATTTGTAATATTTTGGATAATTGCATTTATTCCTCTGGGCCTCAGTTTTCTCATCCATAAATTGAGGTGGGGATCATACTAGAGGACCTCTGATACCCCTTTTAGCTCTGAAACTGTGATCTGTAGGCCACATGCAATTAAAAAATATATATTTATATACATATAAATGTACATATATAGAGAGTTGTCTAATTCTATACTTGAATCCAAAAAGTAAAATACTTAAGTAAAAGGTGGGGAAATATAGCTAAATAACAGTGCTTCAAAGGGTTGTGGTGAAGATCAAATGAGATTGTATTTGTAAAGTATTTAGCACAATGCTTGTCATATAGAAAGCATTTAATAAATGCTTAGTCTTCCCAAAAGGGCAGAACTACTAGCCATATATGAAATAACAGAGAAATGGATTTCAAGTGCTTTGAGCAAAACCTTTTAAAAATTAGAGCTGTCAAAAAAAAAAAAAAAAAAAAAAAGAATGGATTGTCTAAAAAGCTAGTGAGTTTCCCCATCATTGGAGGTATTCCAATGAACATTTGATGATTGTTCATTAGAGATGAATTTCTTTCTTAAATATGGATGTGATTAGCTGACCTCTTAAAGTTCCTTCCAAAAACCCTCTAAATAAAGCTACCACTTTATAATGCTTTCAACTTTTCAGTATTCTGTTTCAAATCATGATGTTTGATAGCAAGAAGTAACTTTTTTTTTAACCAGATGCACATATCTGCAATTCTTTCCCAGTTAAAAGTCAAAAGAGTGGCAGACTGTTGAGCTTGTGAAATGTCTGTTTCTGACATGACAGCAAAAAACAAGAGAATCCTTGACTATTTTACATATTTGCTTTTCTCCAAGTTTTTGGGGTCCAGGAAAGTAACATATCCTGTAAGTCATTAAAATAATTTCAGAAGGAAGCATTTCAAAGTTAGGCAACTTCAAAACAGTAAGTCTTTCTTGAACTATGTCCAAACAATTTGGTGCCTAAGGAAAGAAGGGGCCAAGCAATAGAGAGCTGAGAGACCTAGAAAGAGCTTTCTAAGTCAAATGAAATAGAAGAAAACATTTTCCTTTAAGTTTTGATCCTTGGAGAGAAATGTCCAAAGACCAGCTAACATTACAATAAGCAATCTAGTTTCACTTCACTTTATACAACACTAATAAGATGTAGTGGTTTCAGCCTTCATTCAGTCTGAAGGCAGATTTACTTAGCTGGAAGAAGGGATTAAGTCTAGGTTAGAAGGAACATTTACTTCTTACTTCAGAATTCACCAAGAATGCACTTAACCTCTTAAAGAGTAAGACAAGAACATAGTTAAATAACAGTAGGATGAATGAAAGAGAGTTCACAAAAATATCTTTTAAAAATCCTTAGATCTTTTCCTCTGGTTGAACACATTGCTTTTTTTTCTTGAGGTATAGACATTTTCAATTTAAAATAAGAGGGAGGGATACTGGACTTCATATTTTTTATTTTCTTGCCATATAGTTCATCAAAATATTTATCTTTTCTAAACAAATTTATTTTAAATATAACTGGGGAAAATATTAAATGAATAAATCAAATACATTAATTTTGTCTTTTTTAAAAAAAGATTTATTGCTGCATATATTTCCCCCCTTTGAATATCAATCCATTGGAAATCTACATTCTTAGGTATTAAAAAGCTAAAGAGGATTTTTTTTTTGTTGCACAATACCTAAAGACAAAGTGAAAAAAATATATATATAGTCTATCTGCTTATCAAAGTTTTTGTGATCACACTTGAAATCACAGCTCTAATATTTACTATTTGTTTGATCACTTATCTTCCATGGCCTCAGTTTCCCAATGTATAAAAACAAGGGGATTAGATACATTAACCTCTCTGGTTTCTTCTGGTTCTACATTTTTTATTTTATTTATTAGGACATTAACTACTATTTTCTTTTTTCAAAAAAAAAATTTTTTTCCCTGCAAGGCAGTTGGAGTTAAGTGACTTGCTCAGGACCATGTAAGTGTTAAGTGTCTGAGGCCAGATTCAAATATGGTTCCTCATGATTTCAGGGCTAGTGCTCTGTCCAATATGCCACACAGCTACCTCCTTAACCATTACTTCCTTAGGACAATGGGATTGCTTTTGAATCTAAAGATATAGGGACACACACACACACACACAGAACAATTAGAGACAGACCAATTAGATAGGCAGATAGACAGACAGATAGATGGTAGAGCATTTATTAAATACTTTTCACAATGCAAAATGCCCAGCACTGTGTTAAGCACTGGGAATGCAACTACAAGAAACAAAGACAATACCTGTCTTCAAGAACATACATTCTAACATATACTATATCTTAGAGTTGCTTTAATTTGCGTATCTTTAGTCCACAGTGATTTAGAGCATTTGTTAATATGACTATAGATAGTTTTGGTTTCTTCATCTGAAAACTGCTTGTTCATATCCTTTGATGATTCATCAACTAGGTGATGACTTGTATTCTTTTTTTCCCCTCATTTATTTTTTTTCCTAATTACATGTAAATTTTTTAACAATTATTTTTAAAATATTGAATTTTAAATTCTCTTCCTCTTCTCTCCCTTCCTTGTAGTAGTAAGCAATTTGATATAGGCTATAGATTCAGTTTGATATAGAGTTTATTTAATATAAACTTAGTTATCTATATATTTGAGAAATGGAGTCTTTATCATAAAAACTTGGTGTAAATCCCTTCCCCCTCTAAGTTTTCTGCTTCACTTCTAATATTGGCTGCATTGATTTTGTTTGTTCAACCTTTTTAAAATTTAATGTAATCAAAATTATCCATTTTATATCCCTGTATGGTCATAAATTCTTCTGGAAGGAAATCTTGATGAAGAAATTCTGTCTTGACAGATAGATCAGCTACTATTTTTCAACTTAATTATCTTAGAGTTATGATTTAAGAATCATGGAGGCAATATTTGTCAAAAGTAAGATGATCCTTGTGACCAACTTTGTGGTCATCAGCTTCTATACAATTAACTAGGGAAGTCCTCTAAATAACAAATCAATTATAGCTTGGCTTGTATTCAGTAATTTTCTTAAAACACAGATCATGTTCTTCCACATCCTTTCAATAAACCCGAGGGGCTCCCTATTATCTCCAGTAGCAAATAGGAAATGTTTGGTATTCACAGCTTTTCATAAACTAGTCCCCCTATATTTCTGCTCTTTTTGTATTTACACTCTGCCTCATAATTTGCAAGCCAATGACATGGCCTTCTGAATGTTGCAGAAATAAGAAGCTCCATTTCTTGACTTTTGCATTTTCTTTGACTATCTTTCCTTGTCTGAAATGATCATTCTCCTTGTCCACTCTCCCTATGGATTTTTCTACCTTTATTTAAATCCCAACTAAAATACTGCCTTTTATTATAAGGCTTCCCTAACCCCTCTTAATTCCAGAGCCTTCTTCCTGTCAGTTATTTCCTATTTAGCATGCATATGACTAGCTTTCTACATATTTGTTCACAATGTTGTCTCATCAATTCATTGTAAGCTCTTTCAGGCTAGAGATTGTTGTTTATTTTTGCATCCCCAACATTTAAAACAGTGCCTGAGACATAAAAGGTGCTTAATAAATGTTAAAACCTTTCTGGAATGGACTTCATTAAATAGTACTTCCTTAGCACATACATAACAGTGATCCTTGATATAAAGAACTCCCAGAAGAATTTCTTTTGTAATTGCAGATCTACATTTTCTCAGTAGCTTGTGGCCTTAGAGAACTACCCAGAGGTCTGAGATATTAAGTGACTTGCCTAGTGCAACATATCTAGTATGTGTTATGTGAAACCAAGATCCAGTTTTCTTGTATTATAATGTTATGCTATTTGCTGTTGTAGGCAGCCTTTTTGCTAGAGTACCATCTCTTGGAAATCCATTGGCTTTGGAGAAGGACTTCACAAAAATATAGTTAAAAAAAAATAATTTGCCATTGTTTTGCAATCATCACTACTACTGCAAAGCACATCTCCAAGCCCCTCTGACTGTAAAGAGTATAATCTTGATAAATGAAAGGACGTATAGTGCAGTGTAGAATAGGTTGGA
This sequence comes from Sarcophilus harrisii, assembly GCF_902635505.1. Lineage (NCBI taxonomy): Eukaryota > Metazoa > Chordata > Mammalia > Dasyuromorphia > Dasyuridae > Sarcophilus > Sarcophilus harrisii. Next base: position 247,116,439 of record NC_045426.1, read on the forward strand.
CTTTAGTTAAAAAACTTGCCTTTCAATCATGATTCCATCTCCCTGTGTGACTTTGCAAAATTTGCTCACATTTCTGGGTCTCAGTTTCTTCATGTGTAAAATTAGATCAATAATCACTAAAATCCCTTCCAAATCTAACTCGAGAATCCTATGATTTCTTGTCCCTTTCAAAAAGATGTCTGAATTATACTTTACCACCACCTACTGGGAGCTGGTTTATAGCATTAAAAATTATGAGTAACAAAAAGTAGATGCCTTCTATTTTTATTCTTTACCTATTTTCCCAAACTTACAATGTCCACAAGTATTTCTTCTTTTGCTACTTATTCTTGATTTCTTACACGCACGTACACACACACACACACACACACACACACACACACACAAACACAGACATACAGACATACACTTTCCCTTCTTTATTGTTTCCAGTTCAGAACTTAGTCTGTCTCCACTTATATACTTATGTGCTTCAGGCATTTTGCCAGTAGATGGAGCACAAGATTAGAATTGACAAGACCTGTTCCTGGAACTGTCCTAATTTATACCATTAGCACAATTCATTTATGACCTGACTTTACTGAGGCAGTCCTTGTAACAATCATCCCACACACTCCTTGCCCTCAAAATCTGTGTAAGCACATATTGCAAGTGGTTAAATTTGTAATTTGGAACCAGAAGCCAAAAAGGTGTTTTCTCATCCAATTTCTGATAGTAGAAGGAGAATCAGAAGAATAAATCAGAGATTTCAGGCTGACCAAAACCATGTACATTAATCAGAATTAGCAGATCAAAGCGTGGTTTTTGATAGGGCTTTCAATAACCTTCATGGAGGCATAGAGTGGGTAGATGAATATGATGAGGTTTTAGATCAGAGAAGCATCATTTTGTGATTCAATCATTTTTCAGCCATATCTGATACTTCATGGTCCCATTTGGAGTTTTCTTGGCAGAGATACTGAAATGGTTTGTCATTGTCTTCTTCAGCTCATTTTTATAGATGAGGAAACTGAGCAAACAGCACTAAGTGACTACCTGGGGTCATGCAGCTGTTAAGTTTCTAAGCCAGGTTAGAAAAATGAGTCTTCTTGACTGCATATGAGGCACTTTATTTACTGCACCACATAGTTGTCCAAGAAGCACCGTAGCCAAACAGAATAGAGACCCAGAAAAGCAAAGGAACCAGGAAGTAGTTCTGGATCTTGGGCAATAGTTCAGCTGTCCCAGAATGTTTTTTTTTTTTTTTTTCTTTTCTAGGAAATACTATCTTATGCTACTCATAAATCTTGGTAACAAAGAAAGGAAAGAAGGGGAAAGTGGACAACTAAGTCTATACTAAAAGTACTCTATGTTCTAGTGCTTTTCTGCTTTGTTGCTCATGGAGGACTTTTAAAATACAAATATCAGGGGCAGTTAGGTGGCGCAGTACATTGAGCACCAACCCTGAAGTCAGGAGGATCTGAGTTCAAAACTGACCTCAAACACTTAACACTTTCTAGCTGTGTGACCCTGGGCAAGTCACTTCACCCCAATTGCTTCGGCAAGAAAATGAAATAAAAATACACACACATACACACACACATATCAGCACTTTAGTGAACACTTTGGCTTGAATTAATTGAAAATTAAATTAAAATTAAATTAAAAAAAGAAAGATAAGAAAGAGAGATGCCTTGGGAGAAGAGGAAAGGGAGAGGAATAATGAGGAAAATTATCAGACATTAGAAGGGGCAACTTACGATAAAGAATGCTATCTACTTCCAGAGAAAGAACTGATAAGGTCCAAATGAAGAATGAAGAATAATTTTAAAAATCTTTATTATTTTTGAGTCTTTTTAGAGAGATTATAAAAAACAGGACAGATAAAAGTAGGCAGTGGTTTGAAGCAAAATTGATTTTAGAAGAGGGACAGGATAAAAAGAGAGAGAGAAAAGAATAAAGAGGAAAAAATAAGATGGAAAGAAATGCACAATAAGTAAGCATGACTAAAAATATGAATGGAATGATCTGACCTATGAAAGGAAAATAGATAGTAGGATGACTTAAAAGCCATAATTCAGTAATATGTTGTTTATTAGAAACAGATTTGAATAAGAGACACTCACAGAGTTAAATGAGGGGGCTATATCAGAATCTATTATGATTCAGCAAAAGTAAAAATAAAAAGCACTTGTAGTAATCATGATCTCAGAAAAAAAAAGCAAAAACAGACCTCTTAAAAAAGAAAATCAGGGAAACTACATCTTACTAAAAGGAACACTTACAATGTAGTCATATTAATATTAAATATACATGCACCAAGTGGCACAGTATTCAAATCATTAAAAGGAAAAATTAAATGAGTTACAGGAGAAGATAGGCAGTAAAACTGTACTAATGGAGTACTCCAACTTTCCCCTCTCATAGTAAAATACAAATAATCATAAAATACATAAGAAAGAAGACAAGAAGATGAATAGAATCACAGAAAAGTTAAACATCTCTGAAGAAAACTGAATGGGAATAGAAAGGAGTTTAATTTTTCTCAGTTACACATGACCTCTTCATAAAAACTGACCATGTATGAAGGGGAAAAAATACAAAAAACCCATCTCACAACCAAATGCAGAAAAAATAATGCACAATTTTCAGACCATAAGGTTAAAAAAAAAGTTTTTTTTTTTTTTTTAAAAAGTATTTTTAGTAATGAGCCATAGAAGAATTGCACATGTTTAACATATATTGAATTATTTGCAATCTAGGGGAGGTAGTGGGGGGAATGGAGGGAAAAATTTTGAAACACAAGTTTTTAAAAGGGTGAATGTTGAAAATTATCCATGCATATGTTTTGAAAATCAAAAACTTTAATAAAAAAAGAAAAAAGTTAATTTGAAACTAAATAATCTAATTCTAAAGAATGGGTTGGTCAAAGAACAAATCATAGAAACAATCAATAATTTTGTTAAAAAGTGTTGTGACCAGCACAACACAAATGAGCTAGGGGTGGTTGAAAAGAAGGAGATGGGGTTTCTGATAATTCAATAGGGCTGTTTATTAAGAGAAATCATGCTGCTTATATATCTTAAAACCATGTTATTATGAAAAGCATTGTTCTGTGACCAACCCTGGTTTCTGTTTTCTATGATCTAATTCTCTGAAGCATGTTGTTAGTTTCTAGGGACTCAATCTTGTGTAAAGTTCACAATGCCCCAGTAATTGTGCCAGGACCTTATGTTTTCTCATGATTTCAACCTTAAATGCAAGCTCGATTAATATTAGAAGGAGGGGAACATTCCAGTTACCAAGTCTCTAGCTTCCTGAGAGTTCTCTACAAAAGAGAATGAAAATAATGAGATAGCATTCCAAAATTTGTGGGATGTAGTCAAAGCAGTACTGGACAGAAAATTTATATCTCTACATGCATATGCCAACAAAGCAAAGAAAGAATAGATCAATGACTTGGGCATGTTATTAAAAAACCAACCAAACAAAAAAATGAACCAAACAAACAAAAAATTGAACTTAACAACCCTCTTCCTCCCAAAAAATACCTAGAAAAAGAACAAGTTAAAAACCCCATGTCAAAATCCTGAAAATCAAAGGACAGATGGAAAGAAATTAGTTTCAAAAAATTGAACTAATATATAATTATGCAAAACCCAATAAAAATAGACAAGAAAACCAAATTACTAGCATCAAAAATGAAAAGGGTGAATCCTATCAACGAAGAGAAAATTAAAGCAATTATTGGGCATAATTTTGACCAATTAAGTGCTAGCAAAACTAGCAATCGAAGTGAAATTAATGAACATTTACAACAATATTAACTGCTTGTTTAACAAAAGAGGTAACAACATCCTTAAATAATTCTCTTTTAGAAAAGTAAATTGAATAAGCCATCAATGAGCTCCTTAAGTGAAAAAAAAATCCTCTAGATCAGATGAATTTACAAGTGAATTCTACCAAATCTTTAAGAAAAAATCCATCCCAATACCATGTATACCATTTTAAAAATAAGTAAATCAGGAGTCCTACCAAATACTTTTTATGCCAAACATAATTTTGATACTTAAACCAGAGACAACAGAAACAGAAAGAAAACTATAGTTTTCTATAATTTCTATAATTGCTATAGAGCAATTTTCTTAATGAATATTTATGCAAAAATTTGCTAATAAGGAGATTGCAACACCATAAAACAAAGGTTATACACTATGTCTGGATGGGATTTATACCAGTAATGAAGATTTGGCTCATTATCAGAAAAATTACCAGAATAATTGACCATAAAAATAACAAAAATCATATGATTATTTCAAAAGATACTGGAAAAAATATGTCATTTCTATTAAAAACATGAAGCATAGTAAAAAATGGAGAATTTCTTAAAATGACACTTTGTATCCATCTAAAACCAAGAGCAAGCATTATTTATAACAGGAATAAATTTGAAACCTTCAAAATAAGACGAATGGGGAAACAGAGATGTCAGTTATCACTACTATTATTCAATATTATATTGGAAGTACTTGCTATAGGAATAAGAAAAAAATAAGAAATTGTAAGAAGTTCTTTGAGTACAAGTGACAAGCCATGTACATTTCTATTTTCATTGGCACCTTCAGAATATTTACAAATAGTCATGTCAGCTGTGAGGTAGTGAATATAGTACTGGTTTTAGAATAAGAACGTCAAAGTTACATTTCCAATTTCAACTCTTGTTTACTAAACTATAACACTGTGCAAAACCCTCCATCTCTCTGAGGCTCAGTGTCTTTATCTATAAAATGGATTTAATAATAAGTATATGTCCTGACTCAAAGGATTGTTACAGAGATCGATTGAGAAGATATAGACAAAGTACTTGGTAAAACTTGAGGTATGATAGATATGTAAGTTATTATAATTAAACAGTTAGGTGGTACAGTGGATAGAGAGCAGTGCCTGGAGTTAGGCTGCCTGATCATCATGAATTTGAATCTGGCATCAGACTGGCTAAGGAATCATGATCAAGTAACTTAAGCTTATTTGCCTCAGTTTCTTCATGTATAAAATGACAAACCACTGTATCTCTGCAAAGAAAACTCCAAATTGGTTCATGGAAGGTTGGATACCACTGAAAATAGAACAATAACAATAACAATAAAAACAGAACATTATTATTATTAAGAATAGTAAACTTCTAAATATTTTGAATGTTTAAACATGAGTTCTTCATGAATGATTACTATTGTAATTCAGGATGCAGATGCACTTAATAGGCTGTGAACAGAGAATGTACTAAATATCAGTTAATAGTCAGGACATTTGTTAATAATAGGGCAGCTAGACAGGACAGTGACTAGAGCATTGGACCTGGAGTCAGGAAGATCTGAATTAAAATCTGGTCTCTGTATGTCCATGGGCAAGTCACTTAACTCTGTTTGCCTCAGTTTCCTCAATTATAAAATCAACTGGAGAAGGAAATGATAAACCAATTCAATAGCTCTGTTAAGAAAACACCAAATGGGGTTTCATGACTTACAACCATGACTAACATTGTTATAAACAGGTTTGTTCCAGATAGCAAATTAAGGAATGAAACCATTAGTGTTTTATTGATTTGCTAGTTTGTTACTTAATACTAGTAAAAAATATTTAAAATTGATTCTTCTAGGATCTACAATACTTTCTGAAAATAATTGAAACTACTAAAGGAAACATATTAAGTACAGAATATTACCAAACCCTTATTTCAGTTTTAAGCTGGAATCCCACATATATCAAAACATTAATGTATCATTTAGCATACCAGAGTAGTTCAGTTTTTAAAAAATAGCTAAATTACAATTAAAAGGAAAATGTTTTCCATTATAAGTTGACCAGAATTTTTTACCCTATAAACTATTGAAAAGATTAGTTTGAAATTGAATATGTCTTGACAAATTGTTTAGCAACAAGTTATTTATAGGCTCACAAAGCCACTCATCTATTTGAATTGATATCTTGAATTTAGGCAACTTACCCATCAATTCAATAAGAAGATAAAAGGTTAAATCTATGGCTTACCTGAACTGACAGATCATTTTAATGACATTCCCTCAACCAGTATTTGTTAAGTTTTTATCATTTTCCAGGCCTGTGTTAAGTGCTAGTAGCACATAGAAATACACAAAAGATTATCTCTACTTTTATAGGGCTGACATTATAATGGGAAAGATAACATACAACTGTGTACATGTAAGATGCCATTCAAATGCTAAGTTGCTAGCCTTATATAAAGATACTCTTAGGGCAACATCACTACTCCATTGGTGATAATGTACATATATATTCTAGGAGAAAATTTTGATGGATTTGTATTTTGAATGTTGAGAAAACAGGAATTTTAACCATCTTGTTGAGAAAACAGGAATTTTAACCATCTTGTTATGGTGGGCTCCTTTAGCAGTCTGGCAAAGATAAATAAACCCATTATCAGAATAAAGTGCTTAAATACATATAAGATGAATCATTACAAAGAAAATTTGAGAGAATTAATAGTTATATATTTCTTCCTCTAGACTTTAGGGAAGATGTAGCAGTAATCGTGATCTGAAAAGAAAGCATTTACTATTTCTGCCTTCCTGTATTTAATTTTGAGGTGGTCAGAAAAAAAGTGCACCACTCTTTAACTCGGATGCAGAGGACAGGGAAAAGATCCTTCTCTTAAGAGCCAAGCTTTCCAGTGAGCCAAGTGATAGAGGTAGAGAACAAGTGTGGGATCTACTCAAATGAGCAAATATCCCATTGAGCATAGACTGGGTAGCAGGTCATATCTCTTGGGATTAGACAATTTTCTAGTTGCATACATTTAGGTTTAAACATACACACACAACCTATGCCAATTGGTGGTTTTCTCTAGTGTGAGGTAAGGAGGAAGGAACAAAGGGAAAGAGTTGGGAATCTAAAAAATTTTAAGAATTTCAAAAATTTTGAAGAGAATGCTTTCAGAAAAACCTTGCATGTACTGATGCAGAGGGAAGTGAGGAGAATTGTGAACAGTTTGTGTAATACATTAATATTGTAAAGACAAAATTTTGAAAGACAGGAACAGAGGAAAAACAGGAGAGTACAGAATGAGTCATTATATATAAAGTCAGATAGAAAGACAGACATATTTGATGTGGTCAATATTTATTGTGCTCTACTAAAAAGCTTATGACAGATTGCATTTGTTCAGGTTTTTCAAATGGAGGGGGAAGGGAGAGAAGGTGGATCTTCATGAAAGCAAAATTTAACAATAGGTGATTTCAAAGTAGGGAAGGGAAGAGAGTACCACGAATTGATAATTCAGCCTGGAATTGATAAAATGCTTATTGGTTCACACCTTAGAGGGAATCGTTAAAAGGTGATAAGTTGCTAATATTGACAGACAATAATGCTTGTGTTCAAGCCTTTAGAGAGCTCTTGTAAGCAAGAAGTATTTAAGTACTCATTGGAGTTCACACATTTGGGAGATTTCATGGTTTCGTATGAGAACTGAATTCACACCTCCCTGGAAAGTTCTTAGGGCAAGAGAGCACTCTGGGAAATAACCCATAATCCCATTCTCTCAGAGGAGCTTCAAGAGAATTACTTCAGAACATTGACTGAGGTTGGAGAGGAGCACTCTGGGAGGAAGCCCACAAGCTCTTTCTCCGAGGCAAGAGACATTCATTGCATCTTCCACCTTGGTGGTGGCTGGAGTTTGAAGGACAAACCTTTGGATTTGGAGACATTCAGAGGGAGCTCTTGAAACCAACCTTCTCCAAGAAAGAACCATCATTATATTTTAAAGAACAAAAACACTACAAAAAATAAAGAATATAAGAAAGATGTTATCTGTATCTGATAAATAGAAGTATGCATAGAGGTAAATCAAATATTAGAAAAATTCGATATGATAGATCTTTGGAGAAAACTGAATGGTGACAGAAAGGAGTATACTTTCTGATCCGCAGTTCATGGAACCTATAAAAAAATTGACTATATATCAGAACATAAATACCTCAAAATTAAATGCAGGAAGGCAGAAATAGTAAATGCTTTCTTTTCAGATCACGATTACTGCTACATCTTCCCTAAAGTCTAGAGGAAGAAATATATAACTATTAATTCTATTCTTAAATTCTTAAATCAGATAATACTTTGTAAGGAAATGTCTTAACACTTTAGTAAAGATTCCAACAAAGGAGGTGATAGTTTCTTTTTGTTCTTTGCTCTGGTAGGACAATAGCTGGAGTATTAGGCTCAATTTTTGAAGAAATACTTGTATAGGCCAGAGGGCTTCCAAAAGAAGGTAACCAAAATGGAGTTGGATTTCTACATCATGAGCTATGAGGATTGTTGAAGAAACTGGTGATGTTTAAAACTTGATTGGAGGTGGAGAAAATATTTATTGCCTTTTTTTTTTTTTTTTTTTTTTTTTTTTTTTTTTTTTAAGGTGGTGCAGTAAATAAAGAGCCTGGCCTGACATCAGGAAGACCTGAATTCAAATCTGATCTCAGATACTTTCTAGCTGTGTGATTCTGTGCAAGTCATATAACCTTGTTTGCTTCAGTTTCCTCATTTGTAAAATGAACTGAAGAAGGAAATGGCAAACCACTCCAGTATATCTGCCCAGAAAACCCCTCAAAGGGTTGCAAAGAGTTGAACACAATTGAAAACAACATCAAAGGTCAGAAGAGCTATTATATATAAGAAGGATTTAGCATATTTCACTTGATCAGAGAGGGAAGTACTAGAAGCAATGTTTAGTTACAGAAAAGAAACTTTAGGCTTGATTTGAGAAAAAAGTATCTATATTTATATTAATACTATTCAAAATGGAAGGGATTTCCTTAGGAGATAGTGGGTTCCTTCTCATTGGAGATGTTTAAACCAAGACTAGATCATCACTTGTCAAATATGGTTTTGTTCGGGTACAACTATGGATATATGACCTCTAAATTCCATTTCAGTGTTTAGATTCTGTAATTCTTTTATTCCTCATACTCAACCTCAAATAAAATAGGATTAGTTAGAAACTCATCTTTGAAACTGTGAAGTTGAGAATTGCTTGTGCTCTGATTCACTCTGAAAGTGATTATACTAAATTCAGTTTCTAAACAAGGAATTGCTTATTCTAAAAAACTTTTCAAATCTTCTGGCTTATCCTTAAAAATTGCTTCATAGGAAAAGATGTTTTCTCTTTATTTTTAAATGTTTCTGATAGTCAATCCTTTCTTCATCATTTATTTGAAGTAACTGGTGGACACCTTGTTGCACAAATAGTATGTTACATATATTATAGTAGATAATGTATATCTAAGATTGATTATAATTATCATTATGACAGGGGATTTGAAACATTTGTTAAATGTCATTTCATGAGATCCTAGGATTAGATATATTTGCAAGAGATTTTAAGAATAATCTAAACCAATCCCCTCATTTTATAATGGAAGAAACCAAGTCACATAATGTAAGCTTTTAGAAGTAGAGAGTGTATAATTTGCTATATTTAAATTAAATTATATATTGCATATGTTGTATTTATATTCTTAATGCTTAGCATAATTTTTGGCATACAGTGGATGCTTACTAAAGGCTTATCAATTGTCTGCTGACATTTATGTAGGCAATAACTGAAAGAACCAGATCTCAAGCTTTGGTCTGCTGAATTCAAATTTGGTCCTCTTTTCACTGAACTGTGGAATTCCTTCATTCTTAATATAATTTTTTTGTCTTCCTTCTGTTGCCTGTTTTTAGTTGCAAAAATAAATATGACTTTGTATGTCTCTATTTACAATAATATTGTATTTTTATAGATCAAGTAATCTCGCTACAATGCTAAAAAATATCTCACTATTAGGTGACTCCTTTAGGTAATTCCTTTGCCTGGCACTCATGGTGTATCATAATCTATAACCACCCATTTATTTTCTGCTTTATTTCATATTATCCCATTCCATGTACTCTCTGCTCTAACACCCACTGCTACCTCTGCAACTCTTCTATACTCTGTGCATTGTCTCTGTGTCTTTGACCATGTTATTTCTTTGTCAGGAATATTCTTACTGAACTTCTTTGCCTATAAAATACTACTCTATCCGAAACCCAACTTGAATCTACCTCCTACTTAAAGCATTTTCTAATGTATTCCAGAGAAGGTGTTATGCCACAGTCTCTTTGAACTGTTCTACCTCAGTTTCCCTGCAGTAGTTTCCCTTATTGTCCTGAGTTTCCCTGATTTGTTCTATCTCAGTTTCCTTAACTGTTCTGCCTCAATCCCCTTAGTTGTAAAACCCCCCTCTGGTCCATTAAGACTGAGGATCATTTGCTCTAAGGTTATAAATTGTCAATGTGAGACTCAGGAAGAGGGGAAGACTGGACTTCTTGATTCCTAACTCCTTCTGCCCTCAAGAATTTATGGCACTACCTCCTCTAAAATATTCCAAAAGATAAGACTATCCCGGATACCTCATTGACATCTTTATTTCTGTTTATTCAGACATCCTGACTCTGGTTTTTAGCAAGAATTTATAGCCTCCCCCCATCCTGACAGAACCAAATGGGTCTGCAAAGAAATTTCCTGCTTCTTTCCCCTTCTTTGTCTGAAAAGGGTATATAAAGATTTGGGATTCTCCCATTCATCACTGGATACTTTGAGATGAGAGTTCTGTCCAGTCAATTATACTCTCCAATTAATAAAATATTAAAAACTCTCTAATCTCTATCTTGCCTCAGTTTCTCTGGCATTACAAAGGTATTCCTCTATTTCTGCTCCATGAACTTATTGATAACATTTCTCCCTTTTGCTGATCTAGGCATTATTCCTGATTCTCTTCTACACTCAGAAGCTTCTCAAATTTTTGGTCCTTCCCTTTGATTGGCTCTTTTCTTTTAGAATCTCCATTTTAAGGAGGATTTTCAGGTCACCTACATCTTCAATTCTCTCCAGGCTATACTACTGAATCTTCTCTTGAATATTCTCTAAAATGGTACATATTTTCATCTCTTCCCAACTCCAACTTCCTTTTACAAGTTGTCTGTCAGTACTAAAATGTAAATTCCTCAAGGGAAGGCAATAGTTCTTTGTGTTTTTCTTTATACTTGCAGAACTTTGTATCTGGCTTATAGTAAGTGCTTATTAAATGCTTATTTCTTGTTGCTATTGATTTATCTCACTTTTGCCCTTTCTTTTGTATCTCTTATGGAAATAAGTGAAAATTTTTTTTTTATTCTTGAGAATGAACTTTTAAAATTATATTAGCTACACATTTCTTTTATTTCCTTTTAGATTATTTGCATCTGGAAGGCAAAGTCTTATTTAAAATTAGTATATCTCCCAAGCCAGAAAAGTACTTTGTAAACAACAGGGAATTATTCAGTTTTATTAACTTTATTAAATCTAGCATATGCCTTTTTTTAATCTTTCCCTCGCCAAAATTATAATGCCTGTGGTGTGGTAGATTGTCATACCTGTTAAGCCATAGGTATTGCTTTTAAATCTCTTCATTTTAAGGGGAATTCTGATCTCTGTGAAATTATGAAGTATTCAGTGATTTATTTTATTTCATATACCATGTGCATGACAGATCTGGGAATGAGATAGATAACTGCATTTTAGATTCCTTACATTTGTGTCTAAAACATTGAAAAGTCCATATCTGCTTGGGAACAATCCTCATTCATATTATTTATGTTGTTCACTAAAAATTTTAATAGTCTGGCAGTTGGGACTCTAGAGCTGTTCACTCCCTTATATTCACTCTCATTTTCAGAAATCTCAGCAATCTCATTTTCATGTTTTTGTAATGACTCTCACTTTTTCAAGTAGCTCTGATGTTCTTCTTAGTTTTTCCTCTAATAGCAAGTTTCCTTGATCCTCCATTTTACTAATTCCCTACAAGAAAATAACATAGATTTAGTTCATATTTACCAGGAAATATATATCACATTCTTTTCTTTAAAAAAAAAAAAAGAGATGAAGAAAAAAATTGGGACGTCTCTGGGCAAAAGAGCAATTGTGAAATATTGACAACAAAGAAATATTCTAATTATGTAAGATGTGAATTGTTTAAGTCTTTAGAAACATTATTTGGAAATAATAAGTAATATGCTATAATTTGAGTTATAATAAAAAAGTTGAGCCAGAAATATTTTGGAAAATAGTTTGGGATTTTAAAATGAATGTAAGTTTGGGTTTGAATTCATTTGGGAGAAAGTTTTCATAAAAATTTCATTGATTTTTAAAATATAGCAAGAGTTCTTAAAATAATTTCCCAAAGATGGTTAAATACTTTCTTTGAACAATTAGATTGGATTGAGGAACAAAATTTTTTTTTTCCATTTCAAGAATTGTCAATGGCCAAGAAATTAATTGACTGATGGCTCACTTTTTGCTAATGATTCTGATCACAAATGACTAGGTCTTTTCTTGAAAGTGAAAAACAATCCAATCCTTAAGCACAGTGTTATGCAGACAATAAGTATTTTATGCTTATTGACTGAATAAGAATGAAAAAAACTTAAAAATAAAAATTTGAGACTTTATTGTATTTTTACAATGTAATTTTATAGCTCTCTTTGCCTAGCAATTGACATCCTAATGATAGTTTTCAAATAGCTAAATAATGACTTTTGAATCCTTGAATTTATACATGATTTCAGAATAGAAATTTATCATAAAAATACTATGCTACCTTATTTGTTGTGCAAAATAGTGTGGGAAGATTATTCTAATTTTTATTCTTTGATGTAATCATCTATCATGACTACTACTGAAGAGAGGACTGACATAATAATAGTTTGCATTCATTTAGAAGAGCACTGTTTCCAAAGTTCTTTACATATTATAACATTTGTTTTTCATACTAAATCTATAAAGTGAATGCAATGATTATTCCAGTTTTATAGATAAGATTATGTTACCCCTAAGCTACAGACATTAAATTTTAAAAGTTAATTTCAAAACTTTCAGTGTAACAAGAATTTCACAGTATAAGAAGGTATGGACAGATCAGTATTAAGTAGTTATAAAGGATATAGAAAGAATTAACCAATCTGATAAAATCATGGAGTCATCAAAGAAGTTAAAGTAAGTTTCCATAATTTTTTCTAAGCATGTTTGGTTTTTCTTGTAGTAGAAATGAGTCATCACTATGTAACAGAGAATCTATTGTACTTAGAATCTAGAAGATATAATCAATAGTGCCTCAGATATATATGAATTGTCCTTAGACAAATCACAAACTCTGTGAACATTAATTTCATCTGTAAAATGGAAATACTACTACTACAATACTACTATAAATACTACTACCAAAACTACTACAATCTTTAAGAGTTGTTAGGGAAAAAAAAACAATCATGTATATAAAGCCCTTTTCAAACTATAAATACTTCTACAAAATAGGTTATCATTGCCTTTTAGCAACAGAAAGAAGTACTAAATTAATGCTTTAAGAAAAGTATTAATAATGGACCTAGACAAAAAAAAATCTTTGACTTTTTTGGTAATCATAAATATTCCTATTAGTGTTTGTGCTTTTTTGGTTTTACACATTTATTTTCTTGTCTTCCCAATTAAATTGTGAACTCCTTGTCAGAAAGGACCATCTTTTCCCTCTTTTGGTATCCCTAGTACTTAACACAGTATGTAGCATATAGTAGCACTTAATAAATGTTTATTGATTGACCAAATGAGATATTTGTGAAACATTCTGATATGTAAATGCTTGGTATTATTATTATTACTAACCCATGGAAGAACTGCAATTTACAGAAATAGAGGCAATAACCACATGGATGATGGTTACTTAAAAGTATCAAAACATATTTAACAAAGACCAAAAATCAATTTAAACAGTATGAATAGCTTAGTATATCTTGTTTTATATCTTGACAGCTTGCTAATGTTATGCCACGGTTCTCTTTTATTGTCCTGACTCAGTTTCCCTAATTATCCTGACTTAGTCCTGCCTCAGTTTCCTTGCTTCTCAGTTTGGCAAAACCTCCCCTACCTCTTTATCAGAATAAAGGATAAAAATCTGATATTTATCAGATAAGGACAAAAGATCTTATGTTTTAGAATATCAGAATGCCTCTCCCCATCCCAAGCTATTAGAATATCAGATACTGTCTTATCAAGATGCCTCTCCCCATGTCTGGGGTGCTTCCCCCTGATTATGTCATCCCCCTCTCTGGAGGCTCACCCCACCCTGTCAGAATCCTGTCCCTGTCTCAGTCTACCCCTTGCATCTGAGCCACATGTATATATGTCATTGAGAACTCTGATTGTTTGCTGGATTCTTGGAGACAATAGTCTCATTCATTCTGCCCTGGGACCAAACCATGGATCCATTTGGTTCTAGTATATCTCTCCATTTAATAAACTATTAAATGCTCTCTAATCTCTATTTTGCTCAGTTACTCCAGCGTTATACTACCTATCTGGACTGGATGAATAACATTAATATTTTCAATGGGCTACACACCAGAAGATTACATGGAAAATATCTCTGATTTTCCATGTGTTTCATCTGCTACAAAAAGAATTATCTAATCTACATTAGCAGGTTATTTGTAAGTTCAGAGGATTATAGCTTAAAAATTGAAAGGAACATCACAGGTCATTTGTGAGTTCACAGCCCCTTACTTTTCAGACAAATAAAACAAAACTGAGGCACAGAGAAGTTAAAATACTTGCCTAAGGTCACATGGACAATAAGAAGATAACTCAAGGTCTCTTGACTCCAAAGACAGCATTCTTTCTACTGTACTATCACTAATCATGCTTTATAAGGTCATGATAATTTTTAAAACTGTTGTTCACTTGGTTTCAGTTGTGTAACATTCTTTGCTAACCCATTTTTTTTTGGCAAAAATTCTGGAGTGGCTTACTGTTGCCTTCTCTAGCTCATTTTACAGATGATGAAACTGAGGCAAAGATCAGTAAGTGACTTGCTCAGAGACATACAGCTAGTGTCTGAGGCCAGATTTGAAGTTGTTTTCCTGAATCCCAGACCTTGTGTTCAATTCACTGTATCCTTATCTTCCATTACTACCATAGTGTTTCCAAAAGGTAAAGAAATGATTAGGGTAGCTAGATGGCTCAATGGATAGAGCATCATCCCTGAAGTCAGATGGACCCGAGTTCAAATCTGGCCTCAGGTTTGAGGCCTAGCTGTGTGACTCTGGCCAACTCACTTAACCCCAATTGCCTGGGGGGGGGAGGGGAAAGGATTTATGTAATCAGTAAGTATTGATTTGATACCTCTAAGATACTAAGCATTTAAGAAATAAAAAGGAAGGCAGACCCACGTTCACAACAGGGTATACTTTGAATAATAATTTCAGAATTTATGTTGAACATGGAGTAAAGGAGACAAAATTATGATGAGAATTAAGTTCCTTGAGAGCAAGGATGATTTTTGTTTTGTCTTATATCTCCAGAGTTTAACGCCTCATCTGGTTTTTTGGAGGAATTTAATAACTGGTTACTAAATTGAATTGGAAAAGAGTAAATAACCAGTCACTGAATATATCTATATAACCCCAATGCTACAATCTCCTTTGCAATCCAAGTACCTTACTGACACAGCCTTTTTCATTGTTGTTGAGATCAAATATGTGACTATTTTGAAAATAATGTCACCACAAGGCTCCCTCGACAATTGTGCATTTTATCAATATCAGACGTTTCAAGTTAGGTTTTACTCTTCTTCTTTTTCTTCTTTTTTTTTTTTTAACAGATTTAATCTTTTTTTTTTTTTTATAATAATACTGATGCAACAATGGGAGAAACTAAGGAAATAAACTAATCCAATACCACTGATTAAGTGCCTATTATGTGCTTAGAATTATTCTTTGTGCTTTCTTAGAAAACTCAAGTTTCGAAAGAGCTTGTAATTAAGTTGGGCAAACAAATTCTCATCAGTTATCAAAGAATGGCTTAATTAAGTTATTACTATAAGCTTTTTTACTTTTACAAAATATAAGTTTTCTTCTTTTTGAGGGAGAAGACACTCTACCTTTAACTAACCATCAGATCACACTTCATAATTCTGATGCTTTTAATTCCTGACCACGCCAGATCCTTTACAAACTCAACTTAATCCCTCTGGATTGGCAGCTGCTTCAATTCCTTACTATAATATATGTAATGACCACACTTCACTGTATTCTCCACTATCTCCTCACTAGTGCCCAGGCTACTCCCTCTCTCTAGTGCTGATACTTTTCCACTCTAGAAACAACCTAAATCAATTATCATTCCTCAAGGAAAAAGTATATCTCTGTTCACCATTTTCTTAATTTTAGAAACCAAAATTCTCTCCCTGGTCATCTCTCTCTGTTTGTGTTTAGTTCCCTGTATCAGAATTTAAGTACATTAAATGACATGAGAAATCTTTACTTTTCTAATCTGCATCCCCAGTGCTTAGCACAGTGCCAGGCATAGAACTTCTGAGTCTCAGTTTACTCATATATAAAATAACATCTATATTATAAAGTTGTTCTAAGGTTCATGTATAAAATAACATCTATATTATAAAGTTGTTTTAAGGATCAAGTCATTAAATACTTGCTATGTGCCAGTCACTATGCTTAGCAATGGAGATACAGAGAAACACAAAAACAAAACAAAATAATCCTTGTTATAAAGGAATCACAATCAAATGGAGGACAATATGCAAACAACTAGTTATAAATAACTAGCTACAAACGAGAGAGAAAGAGAGAGAGAGAGAGAGAGAGAGAGAGAGAGAGAGAGAGAGAGAAAGAGAGAGAGAGACAGAGACAGAGAGAGAGAGACAGAGAGAGACAGAGAGAGAGAGAGAGAGAGAAGGTGGGGGGAGGGAAGAAAGGAGGGAGGGAGAGAAGAGTGAAGGAACAGGGAAGGGAGAGAAAAAGGGGAAAGAGAAAGAAGAGAAAGAAAGACAGAGTCAGAGAGAAAAAGGGAAAGAGAGAGGGAGAGTAAGGGAGAAAGAGGAGAGAAAAAAGGAACAGAGAGGAAGACAGAAAGACAGGAGAGAGAGGGAAAGAGGGAAGGAAGGAGGAGACAGAGAGAGGGAGACAGACACAGAGAGAGGGAAATAGATACACACAGAAACAGAGAGAGACAGAGAAATACAGTGATTGAGAGACAAAGGGAAATAGAGACAGACAGACAGACACAGAGAGACAGACACACAAAGAGAAAGGATATCAGAGGGAGAATGAGAAAGGTTTTTTATGTAGGGTGGAATTTTAGTTGATACTTCAAGGAAGTCAAGGAAGAAAAAAGTTGGATTTGAAGACATAGAGAATTCCAGATATGTGAGACAGCTGGTAAAAACTCAAGATTTTGGGTAACAGAGAGCCTTTTGTGAGAAAAAGCATCAAGGCCAGTGCCACTGGATTTCAACATACATAGAAGGAAGCAAAGTATAAGAAAGATGGAAAGACAGAGAGAGACCACATTATGAAACTGAACAGAGAATTTAATTTTTGATATAAGTAAGAAAGAATCATTGGAGTTTAATGATTGGAAGACGGTCAGATCAAATGAGATAAAATATCTAAAGTGACTCACAAATCTCAAAGTTCTATATAAGTCCTAGAAATTGTTACTTGTATATTTCATTGTTAATCATTCCACTTTAAGTCTACATCATTATTAAAAATCCTAATATCACATGGTATGGATCTGGCCTCAATAGCCTTTCAACTTGTTTGGATTATTTGCAAAATTATGAAAAATGTTTACTTTTCCAAAAGCATTTGTAAATTCTGGCTCTGCTTCAGTGCTGGAAATCGAGTATATAACTTTTCCTGATGATAGGTTTTCATTTTTCTGGACATTTGGAAATCTCAGAATCTCCTGGGTATTTTTAAGTGCCAGTCTGGTTGTTTTGAGTTTTTGTATTGCTAAATTGAGAGGAAAAAACAAAACAAAACAAAACAAAATATAGCATGAAACAATCAAATGAAAAAAAATTGTATAATTTAAAAGTTTATCATAAAAATATCTCCATCTAGAATTTAGCTGCATACATTTATGTCTGGCACACAGAAAATGCTTTATAAATGCTTATTGTCTGATAGCTTTGATAGCATTGATTTATTGTTAGGGATATAAAATTCAGTAAATTCAATTCATTAAATATTTGTCAAGTGCTTGCTATGTGCCAGGAACTGTGCTAAATGTTGGGGATACTAATAAGCAAAAGATACTGCTCTTGCTTTCAAGAGAAGTCTTTCTAATGGGGAAAGACAAACAACAGGAAGCTGAAAAGGATTTGGGCCAGGTGATACCAAGGTATAGGGGCATGCTGTTCTGTGGTACTAAATACAGCTGCTGATGAAAAATGGGGTTATAGGAAGGGTATAATCATTCTATAAAAGAATGCTTTGGGAGGAGTTCAGTGCTCTGCTCTTCAGCTCTGCAAGCAGAGTATTAGACAGCTAAGAGAGCGTTGAGAAGGTATTGAGTATCATAACTTGAGTCAGTCTTCATGGGGTTGGGATTTCAGGTGATTAGCTCATCCCTGGATAGGGCATATTGTTTTCTGAAGTTGAAGATATATAATTTTTTTTAAAGATGGCTGTAATATTTGAGATTGTTATATTGAGATTGTTCTTTATATACTTCTTTCATGAAAAGAGCTTATTCTCAATTATCATAGAAGGTAAAAAAGAGAAAGATATGGAAATAAGAATTATATCTATTATCATTATTTAATAACACATCACTCAATATATTAAAGGATTTTAAAAATGATATATCCTCCATCCTTTAGGGTTTTAAAATTTCCTGGGATGAATAGTGAAGGATACCTTCCTTTTCCCATCCCCAATGAAGAAATTGCTTTGTGCTTACTTTTTTTATTCCTCTGTTTAATATTTCATTCCAGGTCCTAACCTGTCTTCACAGCCTTACTATATTATTAGTACAATACTGCTTTCTACACACAATGTAGTTCAGTTAAAAAACAGATCTGCTTACTGGCCTCAAATATGTTATTCCATCAGATTGTCTGTAAACTCAGAGAAATATAACACAAAGCTGAAAGTAGTAGTAATTGTAGCAGCAGCAGCGGTAGTAGTAGGAGTAGGAGTAGGAGGAGGTAGAATAAGAGTAGTAGCAGTAGCAATAGCAGCAGCAGCAAATGAAAGATCCAGACAAAGTGCTATAACAAAACAAGAGAAAGGAGTATCTAAAAATACCATATACTTTTAGGCTTTCTGACTTTTCCCCTGGCTTCCCAATATTTCCTTAAACTGTTACTTGGCACATTAAATGCTATGAGTAAGCAAAGGAGACATAGCCAAAAAAAAATATGGATTTAACTTTATAAAAATTCCTAAATAAACATTATTTTAATAGAGGAGGCTGTGGTATAGTTGGGTATATGTTACAATTGGAATAAGAACCGAATTCAGGTCTCACCCTGAAACTTTTTAGTTTTGTGCTCTTGGGCAAAGTGTTTCAATTCTCTGAACTTCAGTTTCTTCATGGGTCAAATGGAAATAATGCTACACTTAAAATTTATGCCCCAGGGTTGTAAGAATGACATGAGATTACATATGTATTTTGATATATACCATGAGTTATTCCTATTACTTTATTACACAATGTTAACTCATCATGCAATTTTAAGGAATAAGGAATGTAGAAGGATTACTAGAAATAGAGGAAATGAAGTCCTTCAATGGTGGGAAAAATCATAGCGTTAGTATAGAGAACATAGTGAAGCAATCATAACTTGGAGGCCTTACTCACAGAATGGTGAGTATGTAGAAGATCAAGTTTCTGAGCAAAAGTTTCCAGAAGCCAACTCTGTAAAAGACAAATTTCAAAAGAATATAAGTGAAATGTAATCACATGTTACTGTTCCCCACAGATGAAGTTCTTAGTATCATAATTTTTAAAACACATATTTTATTTAAAACACATTATTTTATCCTAGCATTCTTTAGGTCAGAATTCAAACTATTTTTTTTCTGTTTTAAGCCAATCAATATCCAAATACCATGTAATTATTACTTTTTATTCTTGATTAGACTACTATGTGTTGAGATTTTGAGTAGAGTGCCAAGTTGATGGTATTGTTTCTACTAGTTTTATTTTTAGTTGAGATAAAGAAGGGATAGAATATGATCAATCATTCCCTACCACTTCTATTATGTAGAAAAACTTTTATCCCCCTTTATTTGGTTTTGATTGTCATGGTTTTATAAAAAATAAATCCTATTGCAAATACTATATTACATCCAATTGGACCTTTAGTACCTGAAAACAAGTGAACAAAAAGTTATTCATCTTGATTTTATTGATCTGTAGAGTTTCTCAAAATAGTTTTTCAGGGACAGTCCTAGGTAAAATTACAAAGTAGGACATATTCATTTTTAGCAATCTTGACTTTCTATTTTCTAGTCCCTATCATGTTTTTTGACATCTTTTTTTTTTCCCATTCCACTATTGCCCATCATGTCCATTGTTCTGACCCTTTCATCATTACTTTCCCTGTGCATCAAAAAAAAAAATAACTAAAACAGGCTTATTTGTTTATCTGCTTCCCCCCACCCCCCATATTATATCAGTGTGAATAACTCCTAGTAGGGAAACTATCTTCATCATTGAAGATCAGGAGTAATCTGTAATTTATATTGTTAAAGAGTTGCTTGGTGTACTTGTAGGTTATATTTATGAATTGTCCATTTTAAAAAATAGTATATGTTCAAGATAGTACTTGAACCCAGTTCTTCAGATATGTGAGCCAAGTTCAGTCCTTTGCCTATTATATTATGATCATTCTTACTAGAAACTTAATATAAGTAACTTAATATGCTTAGCCAATTTGGAGTAAATATACTTTTGGAAAAGAAATATTCTTCAATAGTGAAATTTGTGGCTCTGTGCCACCTGAGAAGTCTATCTTCATAGTGCCACAGAAATCAAATTATGTAGGTAGCCACCTACTCTTCTTATGTCTAAAATATAGGTAGTTTTGTCACATGTATTTAAAAAATGTTTATTAAAAGTAAAAAGAGGGGAATTATTTTATTACACTACTATAGTAAACTATTATGTTCATTTGTTTGCAATCTAATGAAACTCTACCAGGGGTCCTCAAACTTTTTAAATAGGGGGTCAGTTCACTGTCCCTCAGACTGTTGGATGGCCGGACTATAGTAAAAACAAATTGTGGGCCTTTAAATAAAGAAATTTCATAGCCCTGGGTGAGGGCGATAATAGTCCTCAGCTGCCGCATCTGACCCGCAGGCCGTAGTTTGAGGACCCCTGCTACCATACAACGTCACCTACTCCTCCCTCCCCCCCCCCTTTTTTTTTTTAACCATGATAGGTAAAAAACAGCTTCTTTTAAAACTTAAAATTAAACATCCAGACTTGGCTCTTCTCAACAATGAGTTGACTCAAGGCAATTCTATTGGGATAGAAAATGCCATATGCATTCAGAGAAAGAACTTATGCTTATGGAATATTATGCTTATTGAAGCATAATATTTTCATTTATTGTTTCTCACAGTTGTTTTCCTTTTGATCTGATTTTCCCTGTACAACATGGCAAATATGGATAGATGTTTAAAGAATTATATATATTTTAACTATATCAGATTACTTGCTGTCATGGGAGCAGGGAGGTAAGGAGTGAGGGAGAAAATTGAAACACAAAGTCTTACAAAAATGAATTTGAAAACTATCTTTACTTGCATTTGGAAAATAAAATGCTATTGGAAATTTATTAATTTGAATTTTCTAATGAAAGGATTTTTTTTAGTCAACATAAGTTTCTAAGTTGAAAACATGTATCCATGATGACAATTATAAGAATTTTTTTCTAGTGCATTTTTTTTCCTATGACTGATAAGCACAATTAATAGTCTGCAGAATTCTTGAAGAGGGGATGTTAAGCGCAAGCTACAATGCAATGATCATAGTCTTTCAAAATACAGTTCTTGTTAATATTTCTCAACCCTTTCTAAATAGTAAATAGGGAAAAGAAAAAATTTTGAAGTGATCCAAATCTATTTTGTAATAGATTACAAAATACAATATTTGCAAAAGTATTTTGCCTGGTAACTTCTTAAGTAGAACCGAAGACATGTATTTGAATCCTGTTTCTTATTTTTATTTAATTATTATATGTGTGTCTTTGGCAAGTCATATCACCTTCTAAGTCCCAGTCTCTTCTCTACAAAATGAAAACATTTTTACTTGCTGAAATTAAGGTTATTTTGAGCCTCCAATTAGACCATATATTTAAATAAGATGCTATATAAATTTCAATTAATAGTAAAAGTAGTGATAACATTTAATTCTCTAAGAGCAGGGGATTTTTTCTGATTTACAACAGGGATACCATAGTAGGAGAGAGGTTCCTGTAGACAATATTGGAATACAAACTGTTATCTCCATCATCATCATCATCTTTCTTATAAATATTCCAATGTATCTGCCTTGTTCTATGTGATTTGATTTTTAAAGATAATTTTTGAATCATCTCATCTTTCTGATATACAATTTGTCCTCAGCTTACTGTTAGATTCAGCACTGACCAAATCTGGTAATGTTGGTTGATAGGGGAATGAAATGACAATTTAGGGTAAATCAATGAATATATTATATTTTTTTATCTAGCAAAGTTTTCTTAACTAAGAAGTTTCTTCTCTCCTAGCAAACCTATTCATCCTGTGAATGCTCCCATGTACACAACAGCCAAATACATATATTCATTCAGTAGATGGGGGGAAGGAAGGAAGACATTTGCTAGAGAGTTTAGTTCATTAATTATGATGCCAGTGTTCAAAAAGACAATTTAATAAAAATACGCATTTTCAAGTTCTCCTTAATGATTCTGATGAGGTCTTCCAAGTTCATTTGAATACTTCTTTTCAGTTATGTGTCTTAACATATGGTAGTTAATGACTGGGGTCATTTTCTTCTGCACCTAGTCCTCTTCCAAATCTGATTTAATCAGTAAGTGAAATCATATAGCAAAATCAAATCCTGAATTTGAGGACTGCTCAGCAGCTAGTGAGACTAAATAGACAAATCCACACAGCTTTTTATAGTTAGTAGAATTGAGTCAACTCTTAACAATCTTATCTTTTTGAACTGTCTTCTATCTTATCTTTTGTTCCTGACTTTTTAATATTTAGCTTTCACAATCTGGCTGCTGGCTTCTGGCCTTTTTCTGTTCATTTGTTAAGGTTACTTCCATAGATTTTTCACAGCTATCCCTACATTACCTCTCTCCAACCCCACCCCACCCCACATACAAAAAAGCAAAAATAAACAACATCTCTAACACACAAGTTCTTCTTTGCATTTTGAGCTATTCAACCAAATATATACAGATTTTAACTTGCTCTTATGTGTACTTTTAAATCAACTATTTAAAAAATCAGTTTTAGTGGACAATCATTTTTCCATACAATGATGGAATTCAGAGCTGAGAAGCAGTGTGTGTGTATGTGTGTGTGTGTGTGTGTGTGTGTGTGTGTGTGTGTGTGTGTGTGTTGCTTCACTTTGTGTACACATTCTTTACTTTATCTCAAACTGGAAGTAATTTTATTTTCTTGGAGGGTGTTGTAGAGAACAATTACTAGCTGGTTTGACTCATAATTGACAGTTGTGCTGATTTTTAGATTGGACCTGTTTAAGATTATCACTGAGAAAACATTCTACCAATGCAGTTCTTCAACTTAGATAGTACTGACAGGAGGAGAGAGTGTATGTGCATATGTAAATACTTATATGTACACATATATGTTTTTTTTGTTAGAAAGGTTTTCCTCGCCTCTCACCCTCTTTCTCAATGGAGAGGAGAGGAAGAGAAAGTAAATGCTTGTTTGCTTAAAATGTTTTTTTAAAAATTATGTGTATATAAATAAGAGATATAAGGCCCATCTGAAGATAGGACAAGATTTTGTTTTATTTGGTAAATAGGCAAAATCTGGCTTTTGATCTAAATTAGTTTTTTTTTTAATCAATTAGTTTCATGATAGGATTGACATTTACTACTGAATTACCTTTTCTTTTTCCCATTTCTCCTTCTCTTGCTTAACTTGCAGGACGAGTTTGTTCTTTTCTTGCATTAGTTCATCCTTTTTCTCCACCAAAATCTACACATTATGAAGAAAAGGAAGGGGAAAGAGCATGATAAGTTAATCTTTTGCTATTCTAATATCAGGTGAATAAACTTGTTCTTTAGCTTCTCCCTCACCTGTTCCCTAAGGTTGTACAATATATGAATTTATATCTCTAAAAGAATAAAAATGAAAACATAATTCAAATAAAGGAAATTAGGTGGAACAGGGAATAGAATTTTTGAATTGAATTTGAATCCTGCTTCTGACATTTAGTAGCTTTACAATTCTGGGTAAGACTTCTGTATCTCTAATCTCAACTTCTTTTATGATGATCAGATATATATAGATAACTGAGTAAAGAATATTTCTACCTGAATGTCCTTCAAGCACCTCAAGCACACTGAGATTTGGGTAACAAGAACTGAATATTAATGTTACTTTGGATATTCATTAATTGTGTATCCTTGAGAAAGATACTTATTCTCTATGGATCTCAGTTTTCTCATTAGTAATATGAGGAGACTGGACAAAATGGTTTTTAAGGTAAAGTTTCCTCTAGCTTCAGATCTATGATTGAGCATAATTTGCTTTCTGATCCAAAACATAATAAACAATTTTGGAACCTTGTATAAACATAAAAAAATGGCAAAAAGCACAAAAGATATATTCATATAAATTTTAAAAAACAGATTCACCTGAGTATATTGTCAGAAGATTTTTGTGGGGAGGGTACTTCAGATTGTGGGATACAAAACTCCAAATGGAGAACTCCAGAATACCATTAAATAGGGAGAAGACAGAAACTTTGGAACATCACCTTTTCTTTCAAATTAAGTTCTAAGCTCAGTTCTTTCTATTTACTGAAGTAATACAAATGCTGTCAAATTCCCTCAACTTTTGATGCCATAGTACAAGACTATCACACCCTAGTTATTGTTATGTTCTTGATCTCACTAATGCTCTTAATGGAAACATCCTTTACCCTGCTCCCTATGTGCTAAAAAAAAAAAACCCTATTTGTTCTCTTTGCATCTTCTCTCACTTTTACTTACCACATTCAATCTAAAGTTACCAAGTCCCATCAATTTTCTCTCAAATTTATTTGTCACATTGATTCCTTCTTTATTTTCATGACCACTAGCTTAATACAGGTTTTCATTACCACTTAGTAATATCTCCTAACAGATCTTCTTATACTCACTCTTGATCTATCTCCCCCATCCAAACTTTTTACTATTATCCCACTAGTCTTCATTATGTATCATGTTATTTCTCTGCTTAAACATTTTTTATTGGCTACCTATTACTTCTCAAACAAACTTCAAATTCTATTGTTATTCATGACTCTCTAGTTAATTAGGTAGATTGTCAATTAACTAAGCATTTATTAAACATTTATGGGCCAGGCACAGTGCTAAGTTTGGTCTTACAGAGAAAGGCAAAAATACTATATTTGTCTTAAAGGAAATCACAATGTAAAGGGGTGAGAGAGAAAGCAAAAGAAGTAAAGAAATTTAATCTTCTCTCTATTAGCTTGTGTAGAGTAAAAGTCATTAAGGAGTTATTAAATGCTTACTATGTGTTAGACACTTTGCTAAGCACTAGAAAAATGAGGTAAAGAGCTATACTTACACTCTCATGGAGGAAACAACATGCAGTCAACTATGTACAAATAAGTTTTATACAGAATAAATTGAAAATAAGCAGAGGGGAAAGTATTAGAATTAAGGGCCATCAGGAAAGGCTTCCCATGGAAGATGGGATTTTATCTGGGAATTGAAACCAAGAGATAGGTAAAGAATGGAGGGCTTTTAGGTATTAGAGACAGATAGTGAAAATTCCTGGAATATCTTGTTGCAGAACAGCCAGGAAACCAGTGTTACAGGTTTTTTAGGGTGTAAAGTATAAGAAAACTGGAAAGGTGGAGAGCGGAGGAAGGTTACAAAGGGCTTTTAACACCAAACAGAAGATTTCATATTTTATCCTGGAGTTGACAGGAAGATATAGGAATTTATTGAGTTATGGGAGTGCTAGAGTCAGACCTGTACTTTAGGAAGATCACTTGGGTAGAACAATGTAGGGAGAATTGAGGCTATTGCCATAGTCTAGGCAAGAGGCAATGAAGGACTGCAGTAGGGTGGTGGAAGTGGCAGAGGAGAGAAGGGGACATATGTGAGTTGTTATGAAGGTAAAATTGAAAGCCCTTGGCAACAGATTGGAACTGGGAGGTGAGAGAGAGTGAGGAACTGAGATGAGACCTAGATGAGTCTAGAAAGAAAGACTGAGTGGATAGAGAATGGCCTCTGACATTTATTAGTTAGGTAACTCTATAATTAACTTCTCAATACTCTGGGCAAAACTTTTGGAGAAAATCCAGACTTTCCTTAAAACAGGTATTGATTTCATATGGGAGTTTTCTATATCAATGAAATTATAGATTCAGTAACTGCCTATATGTTAATAGGTTGTTTTGAAGGTTTTCTTTGCTCTCCTGGGAGCAGTTTATATGTTTATTTTACCTTCATTGTATCTTGCCAAGATCTGTTTTTCTTGTTGATTTGTTCCTGATATGCTTCAAATCTCCCTCTTAGTTTCTTTATTTTGTTGCTGTAGTCATTCTTTAAAATAGAGAAAATGTTAGAGCTCTCTCATTGCAATATCTTGGAGTTATTTTTTACAAGCTGAGTACATGTCACTTGTTATGGTCTTATAGGGCTCTTTATAAATACCCCAGCATCTTAACTTGACAGGATAGATACAATACTCAGTGTTAAAAGTTACTTCTAACCTTATCCTCTCCTACATTGATGTTATCCCATTTCCTTTTTATTGTTCTATTGCAAGTGACAATGAAGAAAAGCTATTAACTCTGCACCTCTTAACACTCCATGTACTTGAAGATGGATAGTAAGTCACCCTTCAGCCAAACTGTAATCACCACCTGCCTCAAAATAAATAGTAACAGGAGAGGGTTCTGCAGGCATCTCTTGTTTTAATCAATGTGCACACATATCAGACTTGGAAAGGTTACCTTTTGGCTTCAAAAATCTAATCTGAGTAGCTTAAACACAGAGCTTTAACAGAAGTTAACATTAAACATAAAACCCCAATGGTGCTCTGTACACATGTATTTTGGTCCTGATGATCTTTCTTGCTCTTTCAAAACTCAAGGGATTTTTCTTTAAATCACATTTTATTTAGTAATTCTCTTTAACTCCTTGTGAGTTAGTAGAGTGATGAATGTGGTGACCAAAAAAGTTTATGTTTGAGTATGATATGAAAAATCCAAGACTTTATAAAAATGTTCTATTTATTTTAGCACCCCAAGTTATCACTGACTCTCACATTGATGCATGCCTCCCAATCTTCCCATATCTTTTTTGACTCTTAATAAAGTAAAATAACTCACAGTATCACAGAATTTGAGAGTTAGAAGGAATCTTAGACCATCTAATCAAACTAATATTTCACTATAAAATGTCTAAGTGATCTTCCAGTTTCTGTCGAAAACCTCCAAATAGAAGGGAACCCACTCCTTTTCTAGGTAGTCCATTCCACTTCTGGACATCTTTAATTGAGGAATTTGAAGTTTAATTCAGCAAGCAATTACAGAATTGTAATTATGCAATTTGAGAATTGGAAGGGGTGTTGTATGGAAAACATATGAAAATATATGGGAAAAAACCCACTCAAATATTGCTGAAAAGTGCTCATCCAGGCTTTGTTAGAAAATCTTCAAGGAGGAAGATGCCACATCCTCTCCTGGAAACCTATCCTTCAAATGATAACCCTTCAAATATTTGAAGATAATATCATGTTACTTCTGAGTCTTCTCATTTCATTATTAATTTTCGCTTTGCTATATGACTGAACCATCAGTTTTTAAAACAATTTTCTGTGTTAAAAAAAGAAGAAACACCAAAAGAAAGCATCACATGAGAGAATTTTAGAATTACAGAATTTCAGCGTTGGATAGAGGACTAACCATCCAGTCTTTTGATACCATGCAAGAAAAATAATTTTCTCTAGTATGTATAGGACAAATGATCAGCCAGTTTTTACTTGAAGAATTTTGATGAGGGGTTGAGGGTAGGGTACTTGCTACTTCCCCAAACAATCCATTCCACTTTTAGATAACTTTAAATGTTAGGAACTTATTCCTCATAGTAAGCCTACATCAACTTCTTTGGAACTTCCACCACAGCTCCCATTTCTGTCTTTTGGGACCAAACAGAAAAGACAAATCCCTTTAATAAGTGGTAGCCCTTTAAACACCTCAAGATAGAGGCAAAGTATTCTCAATTTGCATATGGAGAAGTCAAGATGCATTAAGAAGAAATAACTTGTCACATGACCCAACTAGTAAATAGCAGAGTCAAGAAATGAGTTAAGGCCTTTTTGGAAATTAAACAGTTCATATTTTTAATTGGAATAATTCATAGGTTCATAGAATAGTCAATATAAATCTTCTAGTTTTGTTATTCATTTGGATTATCCAAACATAGTGGTTTTGTGACTAGATTTTCTTACCTATTAAATGACAGTATTAGGCTCTAAAAATTTCTTTGGTTCCTTCCAGGTCTTATGAACTCACTTAATCTTTTGTCAATGTCAATTTAGTTTGGGGGTGGTAGTGAAGATTTCCCATAGGACAATGAAAAGGAAATATTTTCAATCATTAAATGCTATCCCAACTTAGAAACTTATAGAATTATTCTCAACTTTAAAGGACTTAGCATACTGTCTGCAATTTGGTAAGTGCTTAATAAAAGCTATTTCAGCCTTATAGGCAGTTAGATGGTACAATGGGGAAGTCAGTTTATTCCTGCATGCCTCAGTTTTCTCATAAATAAAATGGGGGTAATAATGGCACCTACCTCTCAGTGTGATGAAGGCAAAATGGGCTATTTGTAAGGCATATTGTAAACTTCAAGTACTTTATAAATGGTTACTAGTATAATTATAATTTTATTATTGTTATTAGTATTCATCACAAACTTTAACTATTACAGGACTTTATTTCCTTATGCTGCTCCTATATAGCACCTTGATATGGCGTTGTCTTCTTTCATTTTTAATCTCTTGTACATCATGGCATAGCAAATACACTTCCCCAAAGTAGTAATTCTACCTTTAGACATCTCTATTAAGATGTCATTTCTTAGTTAACTCCACTGGTTCTGTCTCTCTGAATATTTTCAAGTACAAGCTAGATGGTGAGTCATCAAGAATGTTGCTAATACTTGTTTTAACTTTATTTTTCTTGAGCTTTTTTTTGGGAGTGGGAATTTATGTTTTCTTTCACAACATGACTCTTATGGAAATGCTTTACATAGCTTCACATGTGCCTTTTCGGTGGGGTGGTCATAAAGAAGAAGGAAGAGAATCTGGAACTCAAAGTGTTGTAAAAAATTGTTTTACATTTAATTGAGGAAAATAAAATATTAAGTATAAAAAAATAACCAAGGGTGCTGCTAAAATGGTTCCTAACTTACTAATAAATACAGCTCTTTAAAGAAGAAATGAACTGCCTTGGGAGGTCATGGATTCCCTATTACCACGGGTGTTAAGATAGAGATTGGATGTCTAGAATAGTAATATGAGGACACATTACATTGTGAAGCTTAAGATAAGTTTAAACTTTATATTAGCGAATAAATTAGGCTTTAAAGTGAAATAGGAATGCCAATTCTTACTAAATATACCGATTGTTTTCTTCAGTTATCTGTTCCTCTCTTCTTATTAACTCCATTTTTTGGGTAATTTGTATATATTTGAGTTGCATTTGATGCATGTCCTTTGTCATCTGCAAAGTTTTAGAAGACACAATATAGTCATATGTAGTTGAATAAAAAAAAAACTTTATAAGAATCTTAAACTATGACCACCAAAATATCTTCCTGTAATCTGTTAATTCATTTCAACCAGATATACCTAGCTCATTTTCATCATGTACCTGATAAAAATGAATTCTCTCTTTTCTTGTTCTCAGAGCTGGTTTTGGGAAGAAGCTCTTAACACAATTTCAGAATAAATCTTTGACGATAAAGTGGGCTGTCATCAAAATGGTCTTTTTCTTCCTGAAATTCAGAGAATCTGCAAAAATTGCTACCTTGTTCAGTTCTGATGTGCTATATAAACTACCTATTCACCTTGAATACCTTGAAATGGTCAGTGTCAGAAAAATCAGGAAATGCAGAAGGACTAAAAAATTAAATCATCAATTAACTGGTTATAGTAGGATGAAAATATCCACAATACACTCTTCTTTTCCCTAATGGTATTGATTCTAACTTAAATACAATGTACTACAAATATAATTAAGGTATCCTAGGAATGTTTATATTTTGTTGGAAAACTATTTACTATGTTAATATTGTGATCAATATTAATCTTGTTATTCATCCTCTATAATTAGCATGTAGTGATATAACAGGTATTTGGAGCTCAGTACTATTTAGATTAATCAAATCCAATTATCTAACTAATAGGGATAAGTTATTACATTGAAGATCATGATACACAAGACATTTTGTAATAGAAAAACTCTACATCAGTTATTCCATGCAGATATTTTATTGCGGAACATTTGTATAAATATTTATTTAAATATATTTACCAAATTGTATCTAATAATGGGTCTCTTTTATACATCAGTATCTATAGTGGAAATGATAAAACCTAGACTCTGATTGCTAATGGTGGAATAATAGAATCATTTAAACATAATCACAAAATAAATATTACTTGGATTTATATTATACCAAATCATTAAACACCAGCCAGATTTTAATTAATGCTCACCTAGCTTTATTATTTACTTTTTTTTGATTAAAAAATTAATCAATAAAACTCTGCCTTGGCTCCCTTTCCCCTTTCCCCACTAAAAAAGAAAGGAAAAACCAAAATGTATACTATAACATATGTATAATCAAGCAAAAAGAATTCCTGTGCTGACTATTTTCTATATATCTATAGCTATACATACATACCTATACACATATAACTCAAAAATGGGTTATATGTGTATATATGTACATAAATGTGTACATATGTATATATTTATAATTTAATATGGAGAAATACGTCTCATTCTATGCTGTAAACTTTTAAAACTTTTTATAGAGATGGATAGCATGCCTCATCATTGGTCCTCTGAAATTATGTTTTTTCATTATGCTAATCAGATTTCCTAAATCTTTACAATATTGTTTTCATTGCATAAATTGTTTTCCTGCTCATTTAACACTATCACTTCAAACAATCTTCTCTGAAACCATCCCTTTCATAATTTCTTACAGCCCAATAATATTCTGTCGCATTTATTTTTATTCAGCAATACACTAATTAATGGGCACTTTCCTAATTTCCAATTGTGTTCTCCTTCAAAAAGAATTATACCTATTTTTGAACATCTTTATTTTGAGTTTATTTTGCTTAGGGCTAATTCATTCCCTTATTTGCCTTCACCCTAATTTTCTCTTCCCCTTCTATTTTCCTTATTGAGTGTAATGTATTTTTGTTCCCCATTTTGCTTGTGTGTATTCTTTCCATTTTTGACTAGTTCAGTTGAGAATGAAGTTCAATTGTCAGCAGTGCCTCACCCCCATTCTTTCCATCCTTTGAATAGAGTTCTACAATAATGTGAGATAATTTTCCCTAACCTTTTCTCCCCCTACTTCTCCCCATTGCCTTTTTATTCTCCTCTTTTTCCCATTCTTCTTTTAAGAACATCAAGACGTAATAAAACCACTTCTAGGTTTACTGCCTAAGTAAGAAAGAAGTTTTCATGACTTCCGATGATAATATAGTTCAAAGGAGACAGATGTATTTTTCTCCTCTTATTAATTTGTAAGCAATTTATCTTTCTTTAGTCATTGTGATTGACTATTATTCACTTTAGGGGGAAAAAACACACCAGAAAATCTTTGTAAATGACAGACCTGCTTTGAAAGGACCTATCCTGACATTTTTTGCATGGTAGTGTATTTTTTTAAAAATAGACTGATTTATACATTTGACATCTTGTTCTAGCTTTGTTTTTGATTGCCTGTATGACTAGGCAAGTCACAACATTTCTTAGAGCTTTAGCTTCCTCTTCCGAGAAAGAAGAGGTTTGGATGACATGACCTTAAAATTTCCTTTCACATTCAAAATTTCATGATTCTATATACATTGTGGAAAATTTCTTTCAATTATAATATTTGAAACAGTTAAATGAAAATGTTTTACCACACTGTGTTTTAAAAAAGTTGATTGTCAAAAAGTATCAGGCCATCTGAATTTCAGGAATTTACCATGTTTAATTTCAGAAAATAATTTGAATCCATATCCATTCTCCTTCAGTTATTAAAAAATAGGTCACAGAAAAATAGCCCCTTGAAAGCTTGGACTGTTGTCTTTGTCATATATCCCATTCTCCAGAACCTAATAAAATATTTCACACACACACAGTTAATTGTCAATAAATGCTTATTAATTAAGTTGGAATTTTAAAATTGGCTAATTCAAATACCTGTGGCTTAGCTGCAGGTGTGTATGTTTTACATAACTCTTAATCAACAATTGATATATTGTGATATTATTAAAATTATTTATATAAGGTAAACTTATTCGAAGAAGACTTTTTCTGTAGCATTCTATACTCTGAGCAGAAGTGAAGAATCCATAACTCTTACTAAAATTGTTCTGACTTTTAGATAAGTTCCACCTCCTGTGGCTAACATTCAAGTCAAACCACTTGGGAAACCATGCTACATTTTTAACTTTATTTTCTTTTGTTCCTCCCCCATGTTCTCCAGTTCAATCATACTGTTCTATTGTCTCCCCCTGGAATACCCATAATACACACTTGTCTTTGCTTACATCTTATTTGCCCCTTCATTGTTTGTTGAATTCCTAACCATTCTTTAAAATATAATTTAAATGTTACCTTCTTCATTAAAGCTTTCCTTAATTGTCTTAGTCCATAATGTAGAGTGTATGTGTATGAACACACAGAGGTTGTTGTTTGTCCTTTATTCTCAAAGATGACCATGATGTCAGTAGGTGATGCCATGACATGTAAGTGAATAGGATTTAAGTGAGGGAGGGCTGTGTAAGGTCACCAGCTTCACCTCCTGAACCATCTGGGTCCAGTGGTCAAATATAGATCAAGACCACTGGAGATGGCCCTGAATGCAATGAGAGAGACCTTGGCCTTTTTAAACTAAGGTCTTCAAAAGATCTCACTTTGACTGAATTCACATCAGTGAATTAAATCTAGGTAGCAATTGAGGCAAGAATCTTCTCTTTAGTTCAAAAAATCTAAATAAATAAATGTGAATGAATGAATGAATCTAGAAGGAGAAGATCCTCAGGG
Organism: Sarcophilus harrisii; assembly: GCF_902635505.1. Taxonomy (NCBI): domain Eukaryota; kingdom Metazoa; phylum Chordata; class Mammalia; order Dasyuromorphia; family Dasyuridae; genus Sarcophilus; species Sarcophilus harrisii. Next base: position 247,149,860 of record NC_045426.1, read on the forward strand.
TTTCTGGACAAAGCACACACACACACACACACACACACACACACACACACCCCTCCCTTGATAGACTATAAACTATATGAAAACAGGATAGTTTCACGTTTGAGTATCTAGCATAATACTGAGTATCATAACATAATAGGCACAATAAATAAATGCATATTTGTTTAGTAACTGATCTCCACCAATATTTATTTTGCAACTTTCTGATTTATGATACTGTATATTATATTCATTTGTGTTTCTATTTTATCCCTCTATTGGATGTAAACTTCATGAGGTCAGGGATGGTGTTTTATCTAAATTTTTAAATTCTGAAGACCAGAATACAATGGCTTATATTCAGTATGAAATTTTTAAATATTGAATGAATGAATGAATAAATGAACGAATGAAAAAGTGTGTATAAATGCAAAATCTTTCTCTATGATTCCCAGGTAGACCATAACACAAGTGCAACAAGGGAGGGATCTCTCTTCAGCTGAGGCCAAAACTAAACTAAGAATCTATTTCATTTCCTTCAGGACAGCCCCAAATTAAACTTAAGGGCACAAAGGAGAATACAATTTCCAGAGATCTTTTAAACCTTAAATATTTTCCCTGAAAAGTAGTTCAAGAATGGAAGAAATAGAATAACCTTGGGTTTCCACATAGATTGTGAGCATTGCTATATAAGAAATTTAGCTTATATATGAAAATTCACAGGAGTCCAAGATAAATCAAGAGTGTCTGTGGATAAAAAAAAATTTTTTCATGGCAATCTATTACAAATAATTTAACATTCTACCAACATCTCCCTCTCAGCCTCCATGTAATTTAGCTTAGAATGTATATAAATATTTACTATTAGGTGCTAATGTCTACAAATGTCTCAGTTAAAAAAATCTCCATCCTATTTTATGTATGTAAATGTGTTTAGAATTTATTTATATCTATTTCCCTAGAAATTTTTGTAGTCCAAAGCTATTTATTAACATTCCACCCCCTCTTTTTGATCTTTACCTTAGTGATATAACCCTTAGCCAATGCAAATGGAATATATGGCTGCTTGGTTGGGAAGATATTGAGCTCAAGTGGCCTCAGGTTTCCTTCATCAGTTATTCCAATATTGTTCTGGAGTTCTACAAAAGATAAAAATTTATAAAGAAATATAAATATAAAGATATCATTTATTAGGTGCTTACTACATACAAAACACTGTGTTTCTCATAATGAATATATATATATATATATATATATATATATATATATATATATATATATATATATATTCAACATTTCCTATTTGTTAAGGATCATGTCTAGGTGGCATAAGAAGCACAAGAATTACAAGAAGAAGCAGCAGCGTTTCAAAGCTGTTTGTGAGTACAGCAGGAGAAGAGACCCGGTAAGACTTTTTTAACCAGGGTAATTAAATGGGCCGACACATCAAAGGCCAAGCCAGGAGACTGCTGAGAGACTTAAATGCCTGTTCTGACTATAGTCCTCTTCTCCGTTTGAAAGTTTGCCATCATGACGTCTCACAAGATCAACACCTGCTATAATGTTTCACCCTACAATCATCCAGAGGTGATAGTGCTGCTTGCATTCCTCAGTATGTGGACTAAGATTACAGAAAATGCATAAATTTACTGACCATGCTGTAGGGGGAAAATATCCATAAAACAAAAAACAGGGAATTGTTACGGACTATGCCTAGGTGAAGGGGCAGGTCAATTCTCCGAGAGCCTCCACAGCTGTGAATCATGCATCTGAAGGAGTTGCAAAGAAGCCTTTACTGACGCAGATGTTGCTTGTGGACTGGGAATGAAATAAACTGGAGGCAGAGGGAAGAGGAGGGAGGTTAGACAACACAACGGCCTCTCAGTTGAGAGTTCAGAGAATGCAACTGCCTCTCAGACTTCTTGTATCATCAGCATTTTCTCACATGAAGAGATCCATTCTACAGGTCTGAGTTAGACCTCCAGCAGCCATTGGCAGATGACATCTGTATCACAACACCTATTGTTTTTGAGAAGTATGTACAATAGAAATTTACATGTAGTGGCATGCAAAATCATGTATAATTATAGATTTTTAAAAAGACAAAAAAATCTATGTTCAGATATATTGGTTTCCTTCTTATTCAAATCATCTCCCATATGGTATTAAAATATACGTTACTTAAATTTTGATAAATGGCATTGCTGCTAATGAATAAATAGTGAATTATAAATCTAAATTCATGAATATGTTCATGATTAGATTTTGGAGAGGTGGAATTTAAATTATTCTATTTAGATTTCATTCTGGGAGAAAATGAATAGAAGACCTCAAATTAACTAATTTTCTTCCTTGACTAGATCAGAATAGAATCATTATATCTAAAATTATAAAATCATCACATTAAAAAAAATTTATAGATTAGGTATTGTTAACCCCTCATTTTTCAGGTAATAAAAAAGTTGCAACTTATCTAAAGTTATATGTGTACCTAGAATTATCTATTTTCATACATATATGTGTATATATGTATGTATATGTACATATATATGCAAGATAATTATATGGCTATCTGGATTCATATTCCCTTCAAGTTAAACTAGTGGTAACTTTTGCTTATCTACAATAGGAATTTCTTTTGGAATTGTGACATTCTGCTACCATTTGAGGGATTTTGTGATTCCCATTTAAAATGTATTAGATCACACACACACACACACACACAGAGAAAATTACAGAATCTCAAAATAAGGAGGGTCCTTAGAGGGTCTTAGAGGTATCTCGGCCAAATTTGAACAACAATAATAGGTAACATTTTCATAGTGCCTACTATGTGCCAGATTCCGTACTAAGTGCTTTATAACTATTATTTCATTTGAACTTGATAATAACCCTGGGAGGTAGTTGCTATTATTATCTCCACTTTATAGTTTAAAAGAAGCAAACTGGGATTAAATGGTTTATCCTGGATCACACAGCTGGTATTTAATGGTGGATTTTAATTCAGGTCTTCCTGATTCCAAGTATAGCACTCTAGTCACTATGTCACTTAGCTGTTCTATATCAGTTTTATGAATCAGGCTTAACTCTAGTCTTTTCAGTGAATCTTGTTTGGCAATAAAATGAAAGGAGCTATTCATAGATCATCTATAGAAGGTAGTATGATATTGTGTTGTTGAGTCATTTTTCAATTGTGTCTGACTCTTTATGACCCCTTTAGGATTTTCTTGAAGTAGTTTTAATTTACTTCTCCTGGTCATTTTACAGATGAGGAAACTGAGGCAAACACAGGGTTAAGTAATTGACCCAGAGGCACATAGCTAATAAGTGTCTAATGCCAGATTTGAACTCAGGGAAAATGAGTCTACCTGACTCCACACATCACACTCTATCTACTGTGTCACCATGATATAACAGAAATAAAAGAATGTAAATGTTGGGCAGTGAGGTGGCATAGTGGATAGAGTTCCAGGTTTAGAATGAAGAAGAGTTGAGTTAAAAATCTGACTTCAGACTCTCACTAGCTATGTGACTCTGGGAAAGTCACTTAAATCCCTGTTTGCCTTAGTTTTCTCATCTATAAAGTGAGAAGGAAATGGTAAACCATTCCAGTATCTTAGCCAAGAAAACCCCAAATGAGATTATGAAGAGTTGTACATGCCTGAAATATAACTCAACAACAACAAAAATATGTATGTGTGTGTTTTTTAAAGTACTATTTTCTTTCTGCTTTTAATGAAGAAAGTTAATTGTTCTGAGTGGAGAGAAAGGGATCCAGAGGCTACATAATTTTGCTTCTTAGAAGTAAGTCTATCATTGGAATCAAAATATGATTTTATGTTCTATGGCATCATCTGTTAGCTTTGTGGCTTAATTTTCTATGAATAAGTTCATTTTTCTATCCAATTAAAGGGTTGGCTTGGATAGCCTCTAAAGTCCATTTGACTCATTTTTATTCTTCTTGATACAATTCAGAAAAAAAATTTAGGTTCTTCCAAACCTAAAAATCTTCAACATTAAATGTGATGCCCACATTTTATTGAGTTTAATTACATTTTTGTTTGGATTTAATTGAGTAGGATTCACATCTGAAGACTAATTATATTCTCTTTTAGGATTATATGGACAGCTCTGAGAGCTGCTCTGGATGGCAGTGCTGCAATTCAGGGATCATAGGAATAGGTAAAAAGGTCAGGCCTGCAATTTCATTGGTAATGTGCCCTTCCCAGGAGAGGAAACTCCTTTTTACTGATGCAGAGTAGCACTAGACTTGCCTAGGAAATTTAGAGATTAAATAATTTGTGGATTAAAGAGTTAGCATTTTTCAGGGACAGGATTTAAACTGAAATTTTGGTTTTTACTCCCTTTTCCCATTAAAATATGATATTCAAATCAAATCCAACAAACTATAGAAAAAATTTTTTTATATACTCAGACTTTTTTTTGGCCATAAGCATATCCTCATGAGTAGACTTCAAAAGAGTTAACTTAATGTTCCATATATAATTTGTCCCCAATATATTTGGTACATGAGGGACTTGTAGCTTCCATTCAATAGAAGCTGGAAATATACATTCAGAGAATACAGATTCGTTTTGATATTAGTCCAAGCAAAGCATAATTAAGAATGGTAAATGTTCTGAAAAAAAATACCAGAGAGAACACCTTTACTTTTTGGGTTATTTATACTCCTTTTTTTATCTCCATTGAAGTTGATAGCTAAGAATGTTACACCCCTAATACTTCTGGGGTACTTAGGAGTGTCAAATTTATTCTTTACTATTGTGTACCAGAAGTTTTATTGGCATAATGTAATGCTTGTTTTGGAAAAATCTCTGCATCTAATATTATAATTATAATAACATATTTCCATAGTGCTCTATAATATGAAAAATATTTTAAGGTAACATTTCTTTTGAGTCACACAACTATGTGAGAAAAGTACTACAAGTGCTATTATTTCCATTTTATAGATAAGGAAATTAAGATTCAGATTGGCAAATTGACTTGCCCATGATCACATAACCATTGCATGTTAGAGCTAGGATTTGAATGTAGATCTACCTGCATCCAAGAGATTACAACAGATACTTCATTGTATTATATTCATTAAAATAAGCAACGTCTGTAGTGATATTTACCCAGTTTGTGGGAACACATTTTTTAAAACCTGTTCTACAACCCATCAAAAATATGTCACTGCAAATACTAGAATACTTTTTCCCATGGCTGTGTTGTTTCTTTTCAATCCAAAAAGCCATTTGAAAGAAAATATCCTCTTGCTGATGCCAAATCTGTCCATCCAGCTTACTTCCTCTTCTTTTTCACCTTCAAAAGATGCAAGAGAAAGAAAATAATAAAAAAAAGAATCATAGATCCAGAATTGGAAAGCATTTTAGAAATCCTTGAGTTGAACTCTTTGACATCATAAATGAGGAAATTTAGACCTTCAGAGCTTTAACAATTTGTTCAAGGCTTCACAAATAGAAGTAGGATTCAAAATTAAGCCTTGTGATCTATCCAATGAGCAGCATTGCCCTAATAATAATGGCTACCCCTATAGATCTGGAAGTAGATCTATATGGGCTTCTCATACATACTAATTCTGTGTTGTGGGTAAGTCACTCAACCTCTCAGTGTTCCAGGCAACTGTATAAGGTAATCAATCATAGAGAGCTATCATCTGCATTGATAGAGGGAATTTCTACATCTAGAGTTCCTTGCATCATTGTAATATAAATGAAAAAGAATAAAAAAGAAATGAGATTTGTAGAAAATAATTTAGGTGGTTGCCAAGAGAAATCTGTGCACATCAGCCATAATAACTGTTAACCTTGGATGTAGCAGTGACGGCAACACCAAAAGTTTTGGGAGCTCCCAGTACAGATATGGTGAGGGGGGAGAGGGTTAGATGACTGGTCAAAAGCACATTACAGGGTACATTTGCTGGCATTAGGTCTAGCTGGCACTGATTGATAACTCCATTGCTAATATGCAGTTCTGAGTCACAGTTTCTGTTCACAGTTCCTGGGTGGAGAAGAACATCTGTGGTCTATCACAAGGGAGTAGGCCACTATTTTCAAGAAAGAGAGAAGCACTAGCAAAGTGAGAGAACAGGAGAGGTCATAGTTTCAAGGCAGAAATATTAGTGCTTGTGGTCATAGGAGAGCAGAGATACTGGTTATAGCTTAAGAACTAGGAGGAACATTAATACTTGTGGCTACACTGAAGCAAGGTAAAGCCTAGAGCACAGAACAGAAGAAGAGTGACCCTATCCCTCTTCAGATCATATCACTTTGGAAGCATGAACAACTTGTAGATTCTTAAAACTAGTACTGAAAAGAGCAGCAGGAAAAAACCGGAAGCTTGCCCTGGTACTTCTCTACCTCTAAGTAAGCAGAACCCAGCTTCAAAATAAAGTCTTTCCAACAGAGAAATAGGCTGGAAAAAATGAGCAAACAACAAGAAAAAGAACTCAATCATAAAAAGTTATTATGGTGCCAGAGAAGACCAAGACATAAACTTAGAGGAAGACAATAATGTGAAAATACCTATCGGAAAGCCTCAAAGAAAAATGCTAATTGGCCCAAGCCCAATAAGCATTTCTAAAAGAGCAAAAGAAAGAAATAAGAATGATAGGGGAAAACATAAAAAAGAAATGAGAATCATGCAAGAATATTATGGAAAGAGAATTAATAGCTTGGTAAGAGCAGTACCAAAAATATTGAAGAAAATGACACTTTAAAATCAGAATTGGCCTAATAGCAAAAGAGACATTAAAATTCACTGAAGAAAAGTGAAAAAGCAGAGCTGGCCAAATGGAAAAAGAGGTACAACAACAAGAAAATGATTTTTTAAAAATTAGACTTGAGAAAGTAGACATTTTGGATAAAAAACAAGAGGGAGGATTATAAAATGCAGAAACAATAAGAAAGATAGTAGTCAGAAGTAAATAGACTTTTGGTCAAGGACAAGATAAAAATAAAAAGAAGAAAATAGGATGGTGAGAAATATGCAATTAATAATCATAAATTAATGTGAATTGTATGAGCTCACTATAAAATGGGAGCAGATAGTAGAATGAATTAGATATCAGAATCCAACAATGCATTGTATATGATAGATACACTTGAGATAGATACACACAGTGCTAAAATAAAGTTCTAGAGAAAAATCTATAAAGTTTTAGCTGAAGTATAAAAGGATAGGGGTAGCAATTATGGTGTCAAACAAAGGGAAAGCAAAAATGGACCTAATTAAACAAGATAATCAGGGAAACTATATTTTGCTAAAAAAAAAAAAAAAAGCCATAGGCAATGAAGTAATATCTAAAAAATTTAAGTGTAAATTAAAGGCCTCATTTTTTAGATATATAGAGAACTGAGTAAAAAAAGGAACCATTTCCCAATTGATAAATGGTCAAAGGATACAAATAGGCAGTTTTTACGATGGAAATCAAGGGTATCTATAGTTATATGAAAGAATGGTCTAAATTGATGAGAGTAACGCAAATTAAAACAACTTTGAAGTACCACCTCACATATCAGAAATGAAACATGCTAGACAGGATGAGGGAAAATAGGTGGTCTAATAATCTATTAGTGGAATTGTGAACTGGTCCACTCATTCTGGAGAACATTTTGAAATTATGGCGAAAGACTATGAAACTGCATACTATATTAAGTCTGTATCCTAAAGAGAGCAAAGGAAAATAAAAATGAGGTATATGGACAAAAATATTTATGGCAGTTCTTTATGTGATGGCAAAGAATTGAAAATTGAAGTATGCTCATCAATTGGGGAATCGCTGAACAGGTCATGGCGTATGATCGTGATAGAGTACTACAAGAAATAAGAAGATGGGGGGTTTCAGGAAAAAAATAACCTGGCAACACTTATATGAACTGATGCAAAGTGAGGTGAGAAAAACTGGGATAGCAATATTGAAATGATGATCAATTGTGAAAGATCTGACTAATCTAATCAATACAATAATCCAAGACAATTTCAAAGAACTCAATGAAAAAGTGCTATTTCCAGAAAGAGAACTGATGAATTATGAATAGAAATTAAACTATAATTTTCAAACTTTATTTTTCTTGCCTTTTTTTGAAATGGTTAATATATAGAAATGTTTTGCATGATTTCATATGTAAATAAAAAGAAAATTGAAAGAAAAAAACTTTAAAAAAGATATCATGAATATAATTCTATTCCAAAACTCATGCATGTGGAGCCTCACACCTGAGTACTCTCAGGGGTAATTCATGTATTTCCTTATATGATTTCATTTGAGAAATGAAAAGATCTTCATGGCTCTTTAACTTCACATCTCCACTGAGAAATGATAAAACAAGTTCTAAATTATATAGTAGCAATAAAAATGGTCCTCTGACTCTTATATGTTCTTTACCTTGATGAGAAAGATTCTTAATTCCAACGATAACACAGTAGCAAAATATGAAATAGAAACATTTTCTAGAGGGTGAAGAAGGAGGGAATATTGCTTTAAGCTATAATTTCTTGCCATTATTCCAAACATGCCCAGGGTTGCATTTATTTAGCAGGAACTAACATTAATGTAGGCTGCCCTCGATTTTGTTGGCAACTCTCAGGTTTTTATATTTTCATTATTCAGCTGGCAGTATAAAAAATGTGAACTTCCTGACCCATGCAAAGCAATGCTCCTGGGCTAACAAAGCATCTCTATACAGTCATGATATCATTGTGGGACTTTGATACAAATTAACTATTATGTACGGTGAACTCAAGCGCTAGTAAAAATCGTGAACTCCTTTCAGGAATAATATAATATATTGCTCTATAATAGAGCAATTCTGTCTTTGGAAGTATAAACTATTCAATAAGTTGAATAAAAGTTATCAAAAGGATACCCTAAATATAAATAAATATGTGAAGAGTGCCCTAATGGGATCATAAATGACTACTGAAAAACTTTCCTTCAGTTTTGATAGGAAAAAAATTATCTGTACCTATAAATATTTCTCTTCTAACTCTGTTATACTCTGTCAGGTAGAATAACTGTGTAATTTGGAAATATATGGATATCTGAAATAAACAATAAGGAAAAATGTTAAGGCAATATAAGAGCTATGTAGGAAATAACTAAAAAAGTCAGGTTTTAGTTAAGGCAACACATTAGCTTTTAAATTATGCTATAATAAAAGTATATAACAGAGCATTTCAGAAGACTACTATAAATGTGTGCTAAAATATCTGTAGAAGTCAATGCATCTTCTATGTTTCTAGACCTCTATTACATGGCACTTTGCCTCTCTTTTTCTGTATCTATTACCTGGTACAATAGATAGAGAGCTGGGTCTAGAATCAGAAAGATCAGTATTCTATCTATCCATCCATCCTTCCATCTATCTATCTATCTATCTATCTACCTATCTACCTAGGTCCGCAATGGCATATACATATACATGAATGTCATATACATGTTTATCAATGTGTGCATGCATATTTACAAAAATATAGACATATGGATGTACGTATTTATATAAGGTGGGGCAGGACAGGGCACTATAGATAGAATACTGAACCTGGAATCAGGAATACTCAAGTCCAGCCTCAAGCATTTACTAACTCTGTGACCCTAGGCAAGTCACTTAAACTCTTTTTGCCTCAGTTTCCTCATCTGTAAAATGGGAGTAATAATAATACCTACCTCTAGGGTTATTATAAGGATTAAATGAGCTAATTATAAAGTACTTCCTGCAATATCTGGCATCTAGTAAGACATTTGTCTTATCATTATTATTTATACATTAATGAATCAGTGAGTTCTAAAAATTGTGTATTCATTATTTCTGAATATGGTTCACCTGAGTTTTTTCCCTCTGGGAATGACTATATGAAGGGCAGCTAGATGGCACAATGGATAGTTTACCAGCCCCAGAGTTAGGAGGACCTGAGTTCAAATTTGACTTCAGACACTTAACATTTATTGCTGTGTGACTCTGGAAAAGTCACAACCCCAATTCATTCTCATTCTCTCTCTCTCTCTCTCTCTCTCTCTCTCTCTCTCTCTCTCTCTCTCTCTCTCTCCCCCTCCCTCTCTTTCTCTCTCTCACACACGCACGCACACCCACCCACACAACAAGGCTAAATGATACTAGTAGGATAACAAAAGAAATTTAGGTACCTGAGGCAGAAGATTGCAATTGGGAATTGCAAAATTTTAAGACATGTGCTTCTGGTGTACCATTGTTAATCAGCTCATTAGGGAGAAAGTAGGTTGAAATAAAAATAATTCTACACTTGGAGTTACTGGACTTGGTTGGAAATCCTAACCTTTTCTCTTACTACTTGTTTGATGCAGAGAATGGCAACATTGAGTTTTAGGAGAAGCAGGGTTTTTTGGTAGGATCCCTGGCAAAAAGTATAATCAGCCATCAGCTTCAGGATCTGGAACTTTACTGCTAATAGATAAAGAAGTTCTGTTTTTTTGTTTTGGCAAAATATCCCTGATGAAAATTCTAAAGGAGTATTTGTTTTTGACGAAAGGTCAAACTCATAGTTGTTCTTTGTCACAATCCATTTTAGTCTAATAACCTCACCTCCAAAATAAACTCTATCAATTCCTTCCAATTATGAGATTTATAATCTTAGAGTCATCCTTTACTCTGCCCTCTCACTTACACTCATCCTGTTCAGTCAATAAGCCAATTCTAACCCTACAATTTTTCATACATCTCTCTACTTTTTCCCATTTACATGACATCCATCTTAGTTTGGGTCCTCATTATCTTTTATTTAACTATTGTAATGGCTTCTTGTTGGTTTCCTTATTCTATGTTTCCCTCTATGTGACTACCAAAGCACTCTTCCTGAAATGACCATATCTTTCCCATATTTCATAGTATCATATTCTCTGCAATCTAGAAAATCTGGAATTGGTCTTGGAAATTATAAGACTCCTGGAATTTTCTGAATAAGGGATAGTGTGATTACATTTGTGTTTTAGTTTGGACAGCTGTGCCAAGGTTTTACAAATATCTCCTTTGATCCTTACAATATTCCTGTGAAGTAAGTGCTATTATTATCCCTATTTTACATTTGAGGAAATTGAAACAAATAGACTAAATGACTTTTCTGAGGGCACACAGTAAATGTCTGATGTTAGATTTGAATTTAGGTCTTTTGCACTACAGTATGTATGGTCTATCCACTCAACCAGATAGCTGATAGAATAATAGTTAATAAAAACAATAGCTAACATTTATAAAAAGTTTGTTAGGTTCTAAGCACTGCACTAAGCACTTTATAATTATCTCATTTAATACTCACAACAAGCCTGGGAAGCTGTTTTTGTTGTTCAGTCATTTCTTGGTAAAGATATTAGAATGATTTGCCATTTCTTTCTCAAGGTCAATTTACAGTTGAAGAAACTGATACAAATAGAATTAAGTGAATTGTTTAAGGTCATACAACCAATAAGTGTCTGAGGCAAGATTTGAATTCAGGAAAATAATTCTTCCTGACTCCAAGTCTAGTACTTTATCCACTGAGCCATGTAGAAAGTAGGTATTATTATTATTATCCCCAAGAAACAGAAGCAAACAAGGGTTAAATGATTATAATGTTACCTTTGTTTCAATCTCCACCTTGAAAGTTCCCCATAGAGATATAGCTCAGCAATGTCTACTGAGAGAACACTGGCTAAATATAGAGAATTTTAAGGAATAAGGAAGTCATGCCATTCCTGATTGGGTAATATTCCTACTACTTGATTTTGGTAGAGAGTAGAAGATTTTTTTTAACATTGGGTCTATGGATTTCCAAGAGAATCTATAGATAGAAAGGGGGTGATCTGTGAATTAAAAAGCAAACAAACTGTAGTGGTCTTAGTGTAGGAGTGATGAAGCAGGAGACCCAAGAAGATGGTCAAAGATGGAGTCCCTTTATTTCCAGTCCTCTCAGCCCCTAAATACCATAGTATGATTACATCACTAAGCATACTGAGCATGTGCCAACTATAGAACCATTACATCACCACCTCACCATAGCACACTGTGCAAGTGCTAACTATAAGCACCCTGCTATAGAAATGTAAATTCCTCTTTACTGTAAGTATCCCTTACTTCAAGTAGAACACAGGTGGTCATGCCCTCCTTGACTTCTCAGAAAGGGTGAGAGGCACCAAAGGGAAATGGGGAGCCAAACCAGACATTGTCAGCAGGTTTCCTCTGGGCTGAAGGGTCTTATACCTTACCCAGAGTTCCTCCACTATTTGTGGCCCTCTATACAAACAAACATGTATATTTTAATATAATTGATTTCTACTGTAATTCTTGACTTTTATTTATTTAAAAATGATCTTTTCAGAAGGGGTCCATCAACTTTATCAGATTTCCAAAAGGATCCATGACCTACAAAAACCTTAAAACCTTTGATATAAGAGGTATTATACATTGGTGCAATGGGTATGATGGGGGTGTGGAACTGTGTTCCCTTTAATCTGAAAAATTATCACTCTGAAAAGTGTCCCCTTTTGATCTATAAAAGAAGAGAGATTCCTGGTTGCCCAGACTCCATGGAATCTGAGAGAGAGCATATCTCCCCAGATAAGTCAAGTGACTTCATTCAATTGGAAATCACTCTCATCTTTTGGGGGTAGCTGTATCTTCAAAAAATTCCAGTAGCCTTCAAAGTAATTTCATTCAATTGAGAGTGTCTAGGCCTGGGGGTGGGGGGTGGGGAGGGGATTGGCTTTCTTTTCAACTTGATTTCAACCAGATTTCTATAAAGGATATTTCTAAACTCCTGATCCTGACAGAGGCCCAAAGCAGAACCATGCCTTGTCAAGAAACCTCTCTCTCTTTTGCATAGCTGCCTGTCAGGACCCCTGCCTGCTGTGAAGACATTCTTTTCTCAGTGAAAAGCCTTTTGTTATTTTTATACCACTGAGGAAGTTAGTCTCCTAGAAAAGCTGACCTCTGCAGTGCCAATAAACTTCCTTTTTTGCCAGTCTAATATTTCAGGCTCATGAATTCTTTCATGAAGGAGCTGTGCCGACCAAAAAGGGATTCCCACAACTCTCTGACTGCCACTAGAACCTCATCAGATACTCTTCAACAAGGATTCCCTAGACATCTAATGATACAATTTGGAAAGAGCAATGTATTTAGTCAAAATCTTAATGGATCATAAAAGTAGGAAATAGTGAATTAGACTTGAACTTGATGATAGTATTGTAGTGCTGCTTGGTCATGAGATAACTTATGATTTATAAAAGGTTATAATAAAAACCAACATAACAACTCACCTTTACAATGACAGTACTTTCCTAACTGTGGTTTGAGTTGTATTTGATGGCAGTTAGATGCTGATTAGTGATAACAACAGAAATTTGTGAAGTCTTCACTATGTTCAGATTCACTCTACATATTTCCATTGGGTTGAAGGCAATGTCCACATTAACATGTAATTATAACTTTGAATAATATAAATTCAAATCCCACTAATTGGAAACTAACTATTGTTGTGCCACAGTTCTCTTTTAACGTCCTGACCCAATTTTCCTAATTGTCCTATTTAGTTATTCTGCCTCAGGTTATAACCATTCCCTCTTAATGTTTGGGATAAAGGTCTTATATCTTAGACCTTAGGTTATACTTATTCCCTCTTAATATTTGATGGGATAAAGGTCTTTACCCATTTTAGAGATTATTATTAGAATATCATTAGAATATCAGGAGCCTCTCCATTTCCTCCCATTATGTCATCTGAGGTGCCTCGCCCCATTAGGTCATCCCCATCCAGGCACCTCCCCCATTATATCATTGTTCTTATTACCCTATAAAAGAATCTTGTATCTGACTTTCACTGCTGGATTCTCTGAGACAATAGTCTCATTCAGCCTTGGGACCAAATCATGGATCCATTTGGTCCCAGTAAATCTCTCCCTTTTAAATAAATTATTAAATTGTTCTCTAATCTCTATCTTGCTCAATTTCTTCAGCATTACACTACATATAATGTAGAGGTTTTATTCTTCTTGAGAAAACTGTCATCCTTATAGTTGTAAGTCCATTTCTTCCAAATGTGGTACTTAATTACTTCCTGAGTTCAAGTCTTTAGTATAGCATTTTTAAAAAAGATGTCTATATATAAATGTTTCCTGTGCAGATTTTTTTTTTTTTAATGAAGGCCTCCACTTCATCACCAGGAAGTATAGGTGACTACAACAAAGGTTAAAGTAAAGTGATTTCTCACCATTGCTTACCATCTCCAGGCTAATGGGCATGGTGGAACAAGAAAAGTGGGGTATTGAGCAATAAATGCATTGCAATTCAGTTACAGTTGTAGCAAAACTGGTTGAATCCTTTCAGAAATCAACAGATTTGTCACAGGAACTTTGAGATCAGGTGTGGTTTAAATATATTCATATATCTTTTGATGATTAGATCCCCTCCCCCCAGTCCTCAGGACCATTTATCATTATTCATATTGTTTAATTTAGATTCATTTTTTTTTTTTTAAATTTAGAAAATGTCTATCATGCTAGAGTCCTTATCTTACTCATAAGGTTGTGAAATTCAAATGATAAAAGTGCTTTGCAAACTTTAAACACCATTTGAACAGCAGCATTATTCTTGGAAACAGATTTAGATTAGGTAGGGACCTCAGAGATCATCTTGTTTCTCCCTTTCATTCTACCAACTCAGTTCTTCTGCTTTCATAACCAAAGTTCCCATTATTGTTGTGATCTAGGAACTGAGTGGATCCACCCAGTGCTTTATATATCTTATCTCAAACCAGAACATCCCTCTGAATTCTCCCACAATATCAGTAGGAATGCTTAGTCACTTGAGTGGGGGCAGATTTGAAGAATGAATAATACATAGGAGGAAATCAGGTGTAGCCAAAGGTAGTGAGGATAATGAAATTATTTAATTTGTTGGATTAGATATAGCCAGAGGACCATAACTGCAAGTTATGAGATAACGTTCATGTCTTCTTCTTGGTTAAGGTGCTTCATCAAAAATACCAAGAAAAGCCCTGAAACCTTCCCCAAGGAAGAACATAGAAGTGAAACAGAAGGGAGACACTAAACCAGTAGTTCTCAAACTTTTGTTTTCAGTATCTTTATTCTATTAAAAGTTATTGAAGATCTCTCCAAAGCGTTTTTGTTTATCTCGGTTCTATTTATAGACATTTATCATGTTGGAAATAAAACTATTTTTGATAAAACCAAATCTTAGTTTTATTTATTAGTTCAATAGTTTTTTTAGTTTCAATATTATTAATTTCTCCTTTTAATTTTAGAATTTCAAGTTTAGTAATTGATTGGGGGTTTTTAATTTGGTCTTTTTCTAGCTTTTTAAGTTGCAAGCCCAATTCATTGACTTTCTCTTTCTCTATTTTGTTCAAGTAAGCCTCTAAGGATATAAAGTTTCCCCTTATTACCACTTTGGCTGCATCCCACAAATTTTGATATGATGTCTCACCATTGTCATTATCTTGAGTGAAGTTATTGTGTCTATAGTTTGCTGAAAAACTATTTTTGAATTTGTAGACACTCTAAAAGGGTTTCAGAGATCCCCAGGAATCTCTAGACCATACTGTGAGAATCACTGCACTAAGCCTTTCTTTTCATCTTACATAGAACCAGCTAGAATTTCCTTCTGTAATGCCAGACTGAGTAAGAAAGAGATTAGAGACCAATTCAATGGTTTATTAAATGGAGAGATACTGGGACCAATGGATCTATGGTTGGTCCCAGGGACTATCATCTCAAAGAGTCCAGCCCTTAAGTATCAGAGAGCAAGCTTTTTATAGGATAACAAGAACAATGACATAATGGGGGAGGTACCTGGATGGAGATAACCTCATTGGAGGGGAGGCCCCTAGGATGACACAATGGAGGGAGGTTACTGATATTCTAATGACATCTAAAATGGATAAACCTTTATCCTGTCAAACATTAAGAAGGAATGTCAATAACCTAAAGACAGAAAACCTTTATCTCATCAACCATTTAAGAGGGAATGATTATAGCCTGGGGTTTTGGGGCAGAGCAACTGAGGTAGACCTTTATCTCATCAAACATTAAGAGGGAAAGGTTATAACCTGAGGCAGAATAACTAAATAGGACAATGAGGAAACTAGGTCAGGACATCAAAACGTAACTTTGGCACAACACTTCTAGTTGCCTTTAAATGGGACTGATTGGATGAAGTATTTCTCAGTATTGTCACATGATTCCTGTTCCCAGAACTTTGGACCTGGAAGGTCATTTGTTCTCTGGAGGAATGGATTTTGAACCTGGAGATTCAGGAAGTTGCAGGAAGTGACATGACCTGTGGGAGGCAGTCAGCATCAGTGATCATTGGTCAAGGATGGTTACATTCTGTTTATCCATTGTGAAGGCTTGAGTCTTTTGCTTTTAAACCTTGGACAAATGGGAAGCTGGCCAGGTTCCAGGAGCACATGTGGGAATTGGGATGGCTCCCAAGTGTGTGTGGGCCTCTCCCTTCAGGGATTAAATAAATGCTTTCTCTTTGTACCTGATGATGTCTCTGATTAGTTAATTGGGTTGGGAAAGGGGTCTTGCACCCCACCTGTCCCACACACCTTCATCTTTCTGCTATCATTATAAGCAGGTAGGACGATATATGACAGGGAATTGAGGGAAGAGGAAGAGCGTTGTTTTCTCACTAGAGTATGTACTGTGAGTTTCTTTGGCATCTTGCTCTGTAGATTATTGTTATTAACCTCTTTTCCCCAGGAATCCTGCTTCTGGGAAGGAAGCTCCAAAAGCTGTATACTACCTAGCTCTTCCTCCCCTAGGGTCTTGTAACTGTGGATGAGGTAAGCACAAAACATTGATTAAAATCATTCTTTGGGTATTAGGAAAGTGATGGAGAGAGAAGTGGTTGTCTTAGCCTTTGGAGAGGGAAGTATGGTAGAGAGCTTCTAAAGTATCCTTGAATTTCTATGACAACAGTCTAGATAGCTTACTTACCTAACAGAAGAATATCCTAGAGAGAATAGAATTGGTTCTCAGCCATTGAGTGACACTATTTGTGAAAAAGAGTTAGTGTGACTCAGTAGTTTTGGAAAAGAAAATGATTAACCTTAGTTAAAATGTCCCCAACAAAATCAATAATATAGTGATTATGATGATCATTATATGCAATTTTCATATACATTTAGTATTATATATATCCCACTAACCAAAAGTCATAGCTTACCCTTTCCATATTTCTTATGTGTTTTAGCCACACAAGGCTGATGGGCTGGCTTTTCCTGAGGAATAGTCCCAGGCAAGGGACTATCAGTAAGAGTGATTATGGGTGTCATCTCTTTTACATCATTCCTTTTCATTGAATCTTCAGGAACTTGAGTGCTGTGAGGTATGCCTTGTGGTTCCCCAACTTATGAAATAAGATGAAAAGTTTGCAATAAAGTGAAATTGAAATGTATGCAGAATTTTGATTGTTGTTCAGTTGTTTCCAATGTGTTTGCGACCACTTTTGGGGTTTTCTTTTCAAAGACACCAGAGTGGTTTGTTAGTTCCTTCTCTTTCTCATTTTACAGGTGAGGAAACTGAGACAAACAAAGTTGAGTCACTTCTTGAGAGTCACACAGCTAGCAAATCTCAGAGGCCAGATTTAAACTCAGGAAAAATGTGTTTTCCTTACTCCAGGCTTAACACTGTCTACTGTGACAACCTAGGTGCCCTGCAAAGAATTGGAGTAATAATAATAATAATATCAATGATAGTAGAAATTAACATTACATAACATTTAAAGTTTTACAAATCTTATAAAATTCTGGTCTCCCAGTAATTAAATTCTGGTTTCTTTAAAACATATTAATATTAAACCTTATGTTTTAATTATACAATAGGAAAACTATGGCAAATGTTTTTATTTCAGTTTAAAATATATGCTACATAGAAAACTAATTTTATTTTCCTAATAATTCAAATAGAACTAGAACTCGGTTGGAAACTAATGGGGATTAGTCCAGGATGTCTAATTCAGAGGTTACAGCATTAAAGGGCTGCTAACAGCACTTGAAAATGTCCTTCAGCAACATAGCTTAATATTTAATTAGCCAGGACATTCATGGTTACAAATGAGGGACATCTCTTCTTGGAGATTTCTGCCTCCATTCCTATTAAGAGGTGTTTATGAATCCCTTATACAACTGAGAAGTGCTTTGCTCTGTTTGACCTAGGGATGGTTTATGGTAATTCCCATGTGAGGAAAAATTCCTAGATAGATGCAAAGTTATGAAAAACTTTCGCCAATCTCAGTGCGTTCTGGATATTTATTCATAGAAAAATCATTGAGACAGTGACAATGCCCACCCATATTCATACAGTAAGTTGTACATGTGATGACCTCTATACAAAATTTTCTAAGTAAAAATCAGAGTAAATGGTACTTTACTTCCCTGACTTCAGGAGCTGCTTCATTTAGTACAATCCAACTATATATTAACTATAGATTGAGCTGTGTGAAAATCCTAAAAAGGTCCTATTTTATCTTTGTTCAGGATAATACCAACCATGTGAGTTGGTTTTTAATAAGATCAGAGGGAAGACAAGATTTCCCAGATCCCATGCTAGAAAAATTCTTGTTAAAGGATAAGCTAGAATCAATCTGGATGGCCTAGTTCTCTGGAAAGACAGCTGAATACCTTCCCTGGTTCACATCTTAGACTGATATGTGTGATGTATTATTCTATTTTGGTCAGATTATTTTATCTCTCTGAAATAAGTTATCTCATTGGTAAAATGTGAGTAATTATGCTTGCACTATCTCTTTGGTTTATGTTGAAGAAAATATCCTATAAATCTTTTTTAAATTTAAATTTTTTTTTTTTATTTAACAGCTTTTTATTTATAGGTTATATGTATGGATAACTTTACAGCATTAACAATTGCCAAACCTCTTGTTCCAATTTTTCACCTCTTACCCCCCACTCCCTCCCCCAGATGGCAGGATGACCAGTAGACGTTAAATATATTAAAATATAAATTAGATACACAATAAGTATACATGACCAAACTGTTATTTTGCTGTACAAAAAGAATCAGACTGTGAAATATTGTACAATTAGCTTGTGAAGGAAATCAAAAATGCAGGTGGGCATGAATATAGGGATTGGGAATTCAATGTAATGGTTTTTAGTCATCTCCCAGAGTTCTTTCTCTGGGGGTAGCTGGTTCAGTTCATTACTGCTCCATCGGAAATGATTTGGTTGATCTCCTTGCTGAGGATGGCCAGGTCCATCAGAACTGGTCATCATATAGTATTGTTGTTGAAGTATATAATGATCTCCTTATCCTATAAATCTTAAAGTACTAAATAAATCTGGTCAGTGTTAAACTGGATCTATTCCTCTTGAATAGATCTTTAGTATAACTAAGAACCTTGTGGGCAGTCAGGTGGCATAGTGGAAAGGATGCTAGATCTGGAATCAGGAAGCTATTGTTTAGTTGTTTTTGTCATGTCTGACTCTTTGAGAGCTCATTTGGGTTTTTCTTGGCAAAGATACTAAAATGGAACTGTCATTTCCATATTATTTTATAAATGAAGAAGTGTCCGAGGCTGGGTTTGAACTCATAAGGCTGAGTATTTCTTATTCCAAACCCAGTGCTCTTTCCATTGTGTTATTTGGATGCCATATGAGACTCCTTAGTTCAAATTCAGTCTCAGACATTTACTAGCTAAGTGACCTTATTAGCCTGGAGAAAGGAAATACGCTCCCCTCTCCCCTTTTCCTCCCCCCCCTCCCCCCCCGAGTTTGGAGTATGCCCTTAGCTGTCAGGCTAAATCCAAAAAGGGATTTAGCGTTAAAGGAGTTAATTAGCTATAAGGAGGAGACAGACATCATAAGGCATAGTGGGGGAATGAGAGAGGAGAGATACCATGTGGCATGGGGGCGGGGTAAAACCAAAGATAGCACTAGATAGAGTGCTATTAATTACTGCTGATTGTCTCAGTTTCCTCAACTATAAAAATGAGCAGGAGAAGAAATGGGAAATCATTGCAATATCTTTGCCAAGAAAATCCCAAATGAGGTAATGAAGGGTCATATACACTGAAACAACTGAGCAACAACATGATAACAAAAAGCCCCCAGAGATTGTGTAGGGAAGGGTGAAATATCATTTACAAGTCGTACACAGGAATAAACAATTACAACTAATATCATCCCCAAGGAAAATTATAAATAAATCCACATTTCTATGTAATTACAAAAGTCACCCTTATTGTTTGTCCTTCCATTTCTTTTGATATGTAGATGTTGGACTGTAGAATAAAAATAAATTGAAGAATGGTCTCATAAAATTTGAAAGGAAAGGAGAAGTGATCAAATAAGTTCCAAATTTCAGATATGTATCATTATAAGATGCTTGGAAGTTTTGTTGATGTCTTGTGTTTTTATATCATGATTATTTTTTTAATTTAATAGTATTTTATTTTTCCAAGTACATGTAAAGATAGTTTTCAACATTCCTTTTTATAAGATTTTGAGTTCCAAATTTTTCTCCTCCTCCATTTCTCTTCTTTCCAAGATAGCAATCTGATATAGTTTATGCTTGCACAATCATTTTAAATATATATCCATATTAGTCATGCTGCAAAAGAAAAGAAAAATCAGAACAAAAGGGGGAACCACAAGAAAAAAAAGCAAGCAAGTAAACAAACAATTATGAAAATAGCTTCTTCCTTCTTTGAATCACATTCAGTCTCTATAGTTTTGTCTCTGGATATGGATCTTAGGTCTTTAAGAATTTTCTTGGATCACTATATTGCTGAGAAGATTTAAGTCTATTATAGTTGATCATCACCCAATCTTGCTGTTACTGTGTATAATGTCATGATTACTTTTTTAAAGAAAAAAGAAAATAGGGGCGGCTAGGTGATGCAGTGGATAAAGCACCAGTCCTGGAGTCAGGAGGACCTGAGTTCAGATCCAATTTAAGACACTTAACACTTCTTAGCTGTGAGCCGAAAAAAGCAAATTAACTCTAATTGTCTCCAAAAAAAAAAAAGGGAAAAAAAAAAGAAAGAAAAGATAAGGAAAAACTAATCTATACAATAATTCTTTCTGACAGTGACTAGGACATTTTGCTCCCATTGTCTCCTACCTTTCTGATGAAAAGAAAGGGATGATGCATTTCTCTTTTGTTTTCCAGAACCAAGATTGTTAACTATAATTATACAATGTCAGTTTGGTTTTTCATATTCTTTTTATTTATACTATTTTAATTGCTGTACATATTTTTTCTTAGTTCTTACTTTATTCTGCATCAAATTATATAGGTTACTCTTATAAATACGTGTCTGAGGCAGGATTGGAATTTAGCTTTTCCTGATTCCAAATCCAATATTCTTACTATATTTCCCAGTCCCTACTTTAAGCAGAAACCAATTTTTTTTATATGATGTTTTCACCTTAGTTTCTCCATCTAGAAAATACAGATCATAATAACTGTTTTCATGGAATTGTAGAGCTAGAGTGTCATCTAAGTCCCTCTAATTTTTTTGATGAGATTGGTGAGGGTCAAGTGACTTATCCAAGATCTCACAGGTAATTAAAAATTAGTGATATTATTTGAACTTAGTTCCTATGATTCCATAGCCAGTGGGCTTTCTACTGTATCATGCTGCCTCAAATTTGATATTAGGAAAATAATTTACAAAACATGAAACATTATAGAAATCTGTATTATTAATAGTAATTATTATCACTATTATAATTCCAATAATCATTTTTACAATTAGGTCCCTTTAGAATGAATAACTAATCCTCTAAAGTGGTAGAATTATTCAAATTTTCGTGCATATTTCTACTGGGCTGGAACCAATAGCCATATTTTAAGTAACTGGAAACTTCAAATAGTGCAAATTTGAAAACATGCAATCTTTTCATTGATTCATTACTTGTAGTAATCGAGATCTGACTATTAATACCTGAGGTTCAGATGTCATGATAAAAATGTTTTTAAATGAACACTGATTGAATAGAAAAGTCTATGAAATGAATCTGAAATTAACATCAAAAGAGCATTTCCTATGTAGCATAATGCATAATTCATTTAGGTATTGACTTTAGGCCTTCGAAAGAATTTTGATGATTATCTGTTATGAACTGAGTTTCTCTGTTAAATAATTTTCATCTCCCAGTAATTCACTGATGTTTCCAAATGGATGCATTAATTCAGTTAACCTCCAGCTCTATTTTCAATGTTAATTTTTTCATTCCTATATCTCCTTTGGAATCAAAAGTGAAATTTTCAAGCATCAGAAGGAAATGTGCATTACATATAAAAACACACATATTACAGACACACAACACACACATACTAAATGAGATGACTCATATTATTCATCTGCTACCTTTTATTTATGCTTTTTATAATCACAATAATTTTCCCATATGTCTGCCCTTCCCCCAAAATTTAAAGAAAACTCAACCAACAATGTATCTGTGTCGATTAGAAAAGCAAAATTTTACCTCAATAGTGTACTGTCACCTTTTTAGGGAGAGAGCCATAATCAAGGTTGGTTTCTTCAAGCTATTTGAAACCTACCAATGATGATATTCTTTGTAGAGTCATGCAGTAATAGTTATATAGCAATGATGTCAAACACAAATAAATAAAAATTATATTGCATTGTATTTTATTTCTTTTGTTAATCATTTCCCAATAACATTTTAATATGATTCTGGTCCATTTTCCACTTGAGAGTTTTGCTGGCTCCTTGTCTCTCAAGTGTATCAAGTATACAGTATAATCTCTGAGTTACAATGTAGATTTACACAAAACATTCCCTAATTTGGAATTGCATAATAACTGGTATTTATATAGAGCATTAAGGTTTGCAAAATGTTTCACAATATTGTTTTTCTTGATTCCCACAACAACTTGTAAAGTAAAGTGCCCTTTTAATATCCATGTTAAAGATGAGGAAAGTAAGGTTGACAGCACATAAGTTACTTGGGTCATGTAGTTAATTAAGTGTCAGACAAGATGTCAACAATTTAGATGTTCCTGATTTCATGCCCAGCACTCTAACCACTCTCCTATCTAGCTGCTTTTAAATCCATTACAGGACTCTACTTATTATTTTTCCCTTCTTAAAGCTCTCTTATATGTGTATTGGCTTAGATAGTGGATAGAGCACTGAGCCTGGAATCAGAAAAACCTTGAGTTCCAAAATAATCTCAGACATTTACTAGCTGTATAATTCTGAGCAAGTTACAATATTTGTTTGCCTTCACCCACTGGAAAAGGAAATGATAAACCACTCCTGTATCTTTCTCAAGAAAACTCCATGGACAGCATTTGTCTGGTATGATGTCTTGAAATGTCAGACACAACTAATTGGCTGAACAACAAAAAATATGCATATAAAGCATCCCAAAAATCTTAGGGAATTTTAGAGCTTTGATAGCTTAAATACAGGGGTCCTCAAAATGCCCGCTGGGCCAGATGCAGCAGCTGAGGATGTTTATCCCCCTCACCCAGGACTGTGAAGTTTTTTTATTTAAAGGCCCACAAAACAAAGTTTTTGTTTTTACTATAGTCTGGCCCTCCAACAGTCTGAGGGACAGTGAACTGGCCCCCTATTTAAAAAGTTTGAGGATCCCTGTGGTCTAGGTTATCTACTAACATCTGACAGATTAAACGTTTTCTTTAATGGGATAGTAATATACTTACATTGTATAATTGAATAAAACTAATCTATTAGAGTCATTCCTTGAATTATACACAGAGAGTATCTTGTTCAAGTCTACTTCATGGAAACTTGAAAGGAAACTATATTCTACCATGAAACTTTTTTTGCAATTTTAGTAAAAAATATAGCACTGAATATACTGGCATTCTGTGGTTTTTGTTTTTAAAGTTTTGAATTCTCAGGTTCATGTCAGATACACAACCAGAGAAGAACAATAATTGTTTTGTTGTTTTTTAAGATGGTTCTAAAATTAGAAATTGACAATTAATCTTCTTAATCCTTCATGTTAAATGTGCTGTTTATTCCACCTAGCATTAGTTGAGGTTTTACTGATCAATCAGCCTTCTAAGTCTATGCATTGACACACTGACCTTGCAGGCTTTATGGAAATTACTTTGCAATTAACCCAGCTATTCCTGTAGTCCATGGCAATGACTGTACCTATAATTTCATTGATAAAGGGAATTCTGCCAATATAGTTCAGGAACTTCATTGAAACTTGCAGTCTTAGAGAATTGTCTCGAAAAGTACTAACTCAAATAGAAACAGGAGCCACTAAACCATACATAAGTATCCTTACAGATTGAATATCAACTTGGAAAACCACATATTAACATTATCTATGTTTTAGTATATTTTTATTTATTTTGTTAAATATTTTCTAATTATATTTTAGTCTATCTCAGGCCATATTTGGCAGTGTTGTGGACCTCATGAGGCCTGCATGTCTGACACTCTAGCTTAGAAAACTGGAATGTTGTAATATTTGTTCAGGGTGATAAAGTCAATATGCAGCAGGTTTTTATGTGTTTAAGACAAGATCTCCAACCATTACTTTACACTGCTTTCTAATCAATAATACCCTGTTTCTCAGTCAACATCACACTGACTCCATGGTAAATAACTCCAATAAAACAACTCAAATAGATTATTACACCTGATATTTGTACAATAAATTTTAGGTTACAAGGTACTTTTTTATACATTACCCAACTTCGTGAATTACTAAAACAAACCTAAGTGATAACGAGGACAAGCATTATTATTCCCAATTTTCAGATCAGTAAACTGAATTGTAGGAAAGTTGCACCTTGCCCATTGTTGAAAGACTGAAAAATAATGGGAGTTAGGCTTCAGAATTCAGTCATAGAATGACAGAATACTAGCTTCATGATATTAGCTTCATGAATCCTTTGAGACCACCAAACTTCTAATTTTATAGACGAGTTAACGAAAGAGATTAAGTCACTTGCCCAGGATCACATAGTTTGTAATGGTCAAAGGCAGGATTCAAACTCACTTCATTATGATTCAGTCAGCAGTCAACTAGCATTTATTAAACAATTGCTATTTGCTTGGCATTTTGCTAAATACTGGCAATAGGAAGAGAGGCAAAACATTGAGGTACATATAGGATAACATTGGAGATAGTCTCAGAGGGAAGGAACTAAGATTAATGAAGGACCAGAAAAGCTTTCTTGTAGAAGGAGAGATTTTAGCTCAGATTTGAAGGTAGTCAAGGAAGTTAAGAGGCTGAGATGAGGGGGATACCAGACACTACTTTTTAGGAATATTTTTGATGTAATTTTCACTGTATCACTTTATAAATCTATAAAGCACTACATAATTCCTGAGATTAATGATATTGGTAATGAAGAAGGTTTAGACAATGACTAGCCGGTGTTTACAAGGCTTTTTTGAGGAGTATAATTGTTTAAAATATAACTATTCCAATACTTCAAGAGTCTGAAAATTTATTCAGAGTGGGTACTCCCTCCATCAATAATAGATCAATATCAATTTCATGCCATGCCAAACAGATCTATCAGAAAAGTCTCAAGTAGAAGCTAGTGATGTATTTGACTCCTGTTTCAAAGTACTTGAGTTGATGAGATTTCCAAACTGAGTTATCTTGATCTTCAGACATAAAATACCTCACTGGCTTCTACCTGAGCTCTTCTGAAGTTCTGCTCCTTTGACCTGGTCTTTCAGGACTCAGTATTAACTTCATGACATACAATAAAGAGATTTCAGGAAAAGGGCATATTGATAGTGAAGCACAAGTGTATGTAGGTCATTTCCTCAACTTACCACTTCATATTGGCTCCAACTAGCCGAAGTATTTTCTCAAAGAACATAGGGAATAATACTAAGAAAATTTCAAAGAAAGAAAAGAGGAAAACCAGTCTATCTCTCTAAATCTATTATCCACTACTCTCCCAAAATTCTTAGAACAATACTTGATGCATAAGCACTTAATAAAAGTATTTTGCTGATTTGACTCCATGAATCCTACCATTCAGCCATACTAATTTACTTGCTGGCCATCACATATAGCATTGAAACTTCCATTTGGAAATTTTTCGATAGGCTATTTTCATACTTCCAATTTATTCTCACCTTGCTTGAAATCCATAATTTTTTTTCATCATTCAGCGTAAGCTTCACCTCCTAAAAAAACATCTTTTCTAATTGTCCTAGGAACTAGTGTCCCTTTATATTCCTACTGTCAAATCATCTTATATTTACTTTACATATATTTATATAATTTTATTTAATAATATGTCTTCATGTTGTTTCCCATGACAGAATAAAAGCTCTTTGAGGACAGATAGTGACCTGTTGTTTTTGTATTATCTACACTTAGCTCTGTGCCTGACACATAGTATATTTAACAGATATTGATTGATTGATTTATAGTTGTAGGGACCAAAGTCAAGTTGAATCCCTGAATGTAATTGAGGATTTAGTTTCTTATGGTCATTAAGTAATATGTTAGAGAGGATTATATGTAACTTTCCTTCCTTTTCTTGCAAAAGAATTCTTCTTCCTTTTTTTGGCTTTACTTTGTTTTGTTTGTAAACCACCATCAAATAGTCTTTATTTTAACTTCTAAAAATACTAAAGTGGCTCTGAATCAACTACAAAAACCTAGTACACCTGAGAGAAAATTCCCCCATATTGTATTTGTATTTAGAATGTTGTCATACTTTAACTATCTGAGTCCTTCTAATAATAAACTTCTTTCTGTTTAATTCTCCATACTCTTATTAACATTTCATAAGCCTTTCACATAATCTTTTAGTTTCATAATCATCAACAACCTCTTTTACACTAGGCTTGAAATTCTTCCAGTATTTCTCCTTCCTAGCTTATTTGTCATCTGTCTGTTTATCTATGTAGTAATTCTTTGAAAAAATTTTTAAATTTAATTTTATTATTATTATTTGTTGTTGTTGAGGCAATTGGGTTTAAGTGACTTGCCCAAGGTCCCAGAGCCAGGAAGCATTAAGTGACTGGGACTACATTTGAACTCGGGTCCTCCTGACTTCAGGACTGGTGCTCTATCTACTACACCAACTAGCTGCCCCTGTAGTAATTCTTTTAAATATTCTATTCACTAAACTACCAAAGCCTATAGTCTTACATTCAAGGCACTCCATAATTTGACTACAATACACCTGTACAAACTTACCACATACACCACCTTATTTCCATATTTAAATTCTAGCTAAACTTGGCTGGTCATAATCCTCCAAACATTCCTGTCTCTATTCTACTCCTCTCTTCTTTATACTTTACAAAAATATTTCCATCTCACATGTGTGATGTTAAAATCCTTCATAGCCCCATGGTGAATGGGAACCTTTTCACAATACATTTTTCCATTTCCCAAATTGTATTATATATATATATATATGTATGTATGTGTATACACACACACATATAATTTGTATATATACTATTGCATTTATATATATGTATTCTATACTTTAATGAATTTATGCACACACAAATTATTTCTTTATTAGACTAAATTTCTTGGTAGTAGTAATTGCAGCAATAATAATAGATAGTTTTTATTATTTTGGCATTTATCCTCAAAATAAGCATGTAATATCCTGTTGGAAATTGGCATGTTTGACAAATCAATAAAACATCTAAAACTTGTAATTTCATGCATTTATACATTTTCTAACTATGTAACTCTGGGAAAGTGTCTTAACTCTGCTATAGTTTCCTCATCTGTAAAATGATCTGAAGGAGAAAATGGCAACTACATTAGTATCTTTGATAAGAAAATTCCCCAAAGGATCATGAAGTTGCACATGACTGAAAAAAATCATTCATCATTCATATATAATGATCTCAGAGCACATGATGTTACCAAACCAATTCAATACAAAATTATTAAGTATCTATTGTGTCCTAGGCAGCTATGCTAAATGCTATGGATGCAAAGGAAGGCAAAAACAGTGCTTTCTCTCAAGGCATTTACAGTCTAGTGCTGTAGTAGAAAGTATGCTAGACTTAGGCTCAGTAAAATGTTGAGTTCTAATTATATTTGTGACACATACTAGTTAAATAAACAAGCCAATTCAGATCTTCTAGCCTTAATTTCTTTATTTGTAAAAAAAAATGTTACCTACCTCAAAAAATTATGAAGATCAAATGGGATAATGTTCACAAAGTGCTTTTCAAATTGAAAATGCAATGTGAATATCAGTCATTATATGTATTATTCCCCTCATTGTGAATTAAAATAGAATACGTATTCAGGCAAGGCTTAATGCTGAAATTATTTTTCTTTGATTTAGAGTTCTGAAGACTTCTGCACAAGAGGATAAAATACACTTTTAATAGATAATTGAAAATGTTTTGGGTTGTAAACTCATCTTTGGTAGTATCACTGAAAATCTCTTTGGGACAAGTTTAGTAACAAGGTTTTTATTTTTTCCACTTTGTTTCTATATTTTATAGTTTTTCCTCTAATTTGGAGAATAAAATTATTTGTATAACAGCATATATTGAATTTTTTTAAATAGATTTTGTGAATTTGAGGCAGCCAGGAGTGTAGCAAATGGAGGCATAGGTTCTGGAGTCAGTAAAAGCTGAATTCAATTTTAGACATATACATATACTTAGACATAAACTAGCTATGTGAACATAGACAAGACATTTAACTTTTGTCTGCTTAAGTTTCTTTATCATTAGAGTGGAGATCATTATTAGAAGAATGAAATGAGATAATATTTGGAAGGCACTTTATAAACCTTAAAGTGTTATATAAATGCTATCATCATCATCAATATTATGTGCACCAATATTATGTTGATTTTGGACAACAGTTTTCTTAATGATTTTTATAATTTTGTGAATTTATTTGTGGATGAATATGTGGTGTTTATCCAATTTGAGCACAATTTATTGGGGGAACTATCAAGGCATTCTGTATTTGTAGTGCAGAGATTAGCCACGTCTTAGTATATGAAAGATAGTGTCTTTTGCAAAATTCCAGTTACTAAGCTATGTCAGACTTTGTATTTTGAAGTGCTAATTTTTTGTAATCCCTGGTTCTATTTTGCAAAGTTTCTTCCATTTCCTCACATAATCTTCATTGAGACATCTGGTTTTTAAAAGGATAACCTTTCTACATGTTTTGGTGGTGATGACATGATTCTGGATCATATAAGCCTCTAAAATTATGTAAACAAATTGATAGTACTCAGTAATTTGTTTAATGTACCTTTGCAGACATATTATTGATTGAATTCAAGTGGATATTGCTCATGGAGGGCCTTTTATATCTAATTCTGGATCTTAGATATTTCATAGATTGCATAAAAAGATTAAACAATTTCAATTATATTGGACAAACCTAATAATGTATGCATATCATTTGCCTTTATTGATGATCAGTGAAGTGATGTTTATTTTTTTTTAAAGTATGTCTCTCTCTATTTTTAACCTCTTTGTGATATGCCCTGAGAATGACCATCAATCCTTTTTCTCCTGTCTGGACAAGGAATTGCTTATCTTTTTAGAGTTGTTGGAGAATGACCTTGTATTTTGCTGATTGTATGTGGTTTTATTTGCATACTTCACAAGAAGATTATCTTTTATTGTAAAGTTCTACAGGTGGATAAAATAGATATTACATAGATTTTAATTATTTTAAATGGATTTTTGCCATTCAGCTTTGATTTCAGCTTCTCACAATATGTAGATACAAATTTCTTCTCAATTATTTTTTGCTCCATATGTTTTGCCTGGAGGATAACAAGGTATTTTAAATAACATTGTAGTTTATCCAATATGACCTCCAGATTCAAGTTTGAAGTTTTCAGTCTTTATTTATTTGTAATAGTTGTAATATCTCTCTCACATTACTGTCATTGTTTATCCTTCATTTTTTAAGAGGGTCAATGACATCACAAGTGTGAAATGCTTTTTGGTGAGATAGAATTGACTAAATCATCAGCCTTAATCTGTCTTCCTGAGTCACTGAAATCTAGTGGCAAGAAAAAAGTCAGGAAACTGGCAATGTCCCCAGTTACAGTGGATGACTTTAACATCTTTGATGTCTCACCAACTTCTAAGTGTAACATAGTGCCTGCTTCAGCCACTTTCATGTCCATTGGAACAAAATGTTTTCATCTACCTACACAGGGGAATCCCTGAGGAAAGCCTTCACATGCTTGGGGTAAATATTCCCCTAACTCACCAGTCTGAAGCCTAGCTTATTCTTTCTATTGTGATGATTGACTGAGATGTTGCAGCTGTGCATGTTACATCTTCTTGGATCCACAAATGAGAGTTGGGTGAATCAGGTAGATGCCAAAGTTGGATGAGCAGTCCTGAAAGGGGCTCCAGCAAGCCTTCATAATAAATGTTCTAGTCTTTCTGAGCACATATACTTAAAGTTAGATTGTAAGAACTTAGAGGAAAAGGACCACCTCTTAAGTTACTTTGTATCCAAATGAGATATAATACATCAATATTATATTTTCATAAAAAACGAAAACATTCATTTTTAAATGAAATTCTGATATAATTTTAATATCATAAAAATGTCTTCCAGTATCATTACTCTTCTTTCTCCCAATTAACCATGCTATATAATAAATAATGTTTTAAGGAAAAAAGAAGTAAAAAAACAAAATTGGTACATTGAAAAAAACTCTGAAAATATGTGTATCATAACTGATCTATTAACCTCCCATTTCTGCAAACAAGTGTGGTAGATTTGTCTTCTTATACTTCTTTGGAGGCATGTTTTTTCTTTGTAATTTTGCAACATTTACTTTTGATTATTTTAGGGTTGTTTTTCCCCATTTGCATTGTTGTAGTCTCTCCTCCTCCTCCCTTCTCTCCCCCTTTCCCAGCCCTGTCTCTGTCTCTCTCTGTATATTTCTCATAGTATAGTAACATTCCATTATGTTCATGTACCACTATTTGGCCATTCCTAATTGATGTACATTTATTTTGTTTTCAATCACTTGTTTTTAAGGTCCTTGATAATTGCTTGCTGCTGTTGCACAAAGACTAGTTCCAAATTAAGGATAATATTTATTCATTCTTGCCATATATAAAGTGCTTATGCTTAACCTTTTAACTGTTCCTATTCTTTAATTTAGAATTAGAAATGAGTGATTTATTATCAAAATAAAATCATCTTTATGCCCCCATACATAACTCACATTTTTCATTGAATTAATTACTTGAAATATGTTTGAGATCATTCGTTTTACAGGATAAGCTACACCAGGGTAATTACATTAGGTATGAGTGAAGTTGAAGCTTAAGTTTCATTTTCAATTTAAAATATAAATTTTATCTGAAAGTTTGTAGGAATAGGCTGCAGAGTTGTTCAAACATTATAACTTCATGATTGCATGCCCTGTTTTTGCACAATCATGATCACTCAGCCTTGCAGACCACAGAACTTCCCATCCAATAGTATTACAAAACAGAACAAATGCGACTAGTTTCATAACTAATTCCTCATAAAAACAATGAGAATGAGCAAAACATTTAGAGCATAAAGTTTGTTTTGGTGGATTACGATGGATAAATGTTTGCACTAATTTCAAGGCAATGACCCCTAACACATACTCGTGAAGAGATAATTGTTAGAAAATTATCATTTCTCTAAATATGGTATTCTTAGTGTTTAACTGATGAGATCAGGTATATTTGATATGAGTCCTGCCTGAGTTTCTTAGCAGTAGCAAACCATACAGACAAGTTGCCCAGTTATCTCCAATTTGGACACCATATTGTGCAATTCACACTTTCTTTCAAAATAAACTAGCCAGTGTGAAGTGTTGAAAAACTGACTTAGGTATACTTGTATTTAAACAAGTTAGTTTATTCAAATTATCCCATGAAAGTGACTGAATAATTGTATAAACCCTAAGACAAGATGGACTATCTTTTTTGTCTTTAATCTCAGGAGAGGTATATCTTGAGATTTATTTTTAAACACAACTTTCATGAATAAATTTACTGGTACAAAAAAAGAATGCAGTCCACTTCCTTTTTTCTTTGTTTCTCTTCCCCTCTCCCTCTCCCTCCTCCTCCTCCCCTTCTCTCCTTCCCTTCCTCCCTTCTTCTCTCCCTTCCTCCCTTTTTCCCTCCCTTCCTCCCTTCCTTCCTCCCTTCCTATCTCTTTCCCTCCTTTCCTCTTTTTCTCCCACTCTCCCTGCCTCCCTTTCTTCCCTCCCTCCCTTCCTCTCTTTCTTCCCTCCCTCCCTCTTTTCCTTCTCTTTGTCCTTCCAGCCCTCCCTTCCTCTTCCTTCTTTCCTTCCTTCCTTCTTTTCTGTCTTTCTTGTCTGATTGGGTTAGAAATTGGTAATGCTATGGGTTTTCACTTATGTTTTGTGGAAGGCTGAGTCAGGACTTATAGAATTAATTTTTAAGAACCAGGTTTTCCTAACCCAGTAAATCAGATCACTAAACATAAACAGTTACTATATTCTGTCCCTCAGCGGACTAATGAAATATGCTATTCATAGAAGTTATTCCAACCCTGAGGCCAGCTACCAATGCAAAGGCACATGCCAATCTGCGGAAACTGTTAAATCTCCATTTCTGAATCCTTGAATTGCCAACTCCACTGCCTATTCAAATAATAGTAATTATCATCATAAATCTTATTAACTTTTTCACTATTAGAAATATTTTTAGGAGATTGAAAGTATTTCTTTCTTGACATCCATCTGCTCCTGCAACTTGGAGCCCTTCCATGATAATTAGAATCACAGACTCAGTCTCAGAATTATAAAGGCACTCTTGTAGCAACTTGCTAGGGAAATAGCACTTTTCCCTGAGGTTAAAATAGAAAGGGATTTTGAGGAAATATACAATAACATTCTTGGAGCTCAGGCCTAGAAATGAGTTTTGACTTGGGAGTTATCATAATGATCAATACTATGTAAAGCAAAAAGGTACCCAAGACAGAGCACTGAGCCTAGAATTAGAAAAATGTCATTTTCAATCTGGACTCAGATACTTTGTGACCCTAGGAAAGTCATTTAAGCTCTGTCTGCCTAAGTTTCTTCATCTACAAAATGGGATAATAATGACATCTACCTCTCAGCGTTGTTGTGAAGATCAAATGTGATAGTATTTAATAAGTGCTAAGCATAGTGCCTGGCACATAGTATATAGTAGGCACTTAATAAATGCTTGTTCCTTTCCTCTTCACAACTCTAAATGTTTGTTGTAGTTCTGGTCCTTATCCCTCTATCTTCCTGTACTATGATAATATTATATTACAATATATTCTGAGTCTCTTTTTACTACAGAGGTCACTTTCTTTGCCTCCATTTACTTCTTGCTATGCTATATTCCAACCATATGGTATAACTCACACTTTCTCTCAAAACAAATTAGGAAACATTTGTTTCAAATAGTAAGTTGCAAATGTCATTAAGAAAACTAAGAGAATAAATAATCCACTTGCCTGGTTTTCTCCAACTTAAAATAAAACAAAACTCTTCTGTCTTTCTCAAAGCTCTTTCAAGGAACATTTCTTTTCTATTTTATGTTTTTAATGATATGGAAGAGGTTCTAAGCAGGATGAGAGGCAGCATTAAAAAAAATTGCCCTTCCAATAATATCTGATTTCAATTATATTGAAAGGAACCTAATTATTTCCCAATGAAAGTTATGTTTTTATTACATGAAAAAAATAGCATTTACCAAAAATTTTGTAATATCAGTCTTATCTCATTTGGAATACATGATTACCTTTGAAATATCTGTTTATACTCTAAGTCCCAGGCTCACCCTTATTTCTATGATACCTAGTTACATAGAACATATACTTTGAGAAGCTTGAATCCCTTCCCCATATAAAAAAAAATTTTTTTTCTTGACTGGACATGTAGGGAGCTCCAAAGGAAATTCCCTCTACCCTTCAGATCTGTACCTTTTTGAAACTTTCAGTCTAAGTTGTCTGAGGTATTAAGAGTTTAAGTAAGTTCCCTAGGATTACAAATAAGTTTAAGACAAAACTTGAACCTAGATATTCCTGGGTGTGAGTCCAGCAGTACTACCTCTCAAAGTTATTAACTAAAAAAAAAAAATCCATGGCATTCTAACTTGGGCATTGACCAAATAAGATGGAAAAAGTAATGGTACCACTGTTATTTTATAAATTGGGTAAACTGAATCAAAGACTTGAAATTCTTGCCGAAGAGCACACAGGGCAAAAGGAATCCACATTTTCCTGGAAGATCAGACAATGATCTCTTGCAGGTTTTACAAACCACTTTTTAATTTTTAAAGGTTTTGTAAAAAAAAATTCTTTTAAATATGATTAAAAATCAGAACCAAGTAAGAGGATCATTAAGGAATTGATGAAGGGGCTTTACCAAAGAATTTGTTTAAATCAATCCAGGAGATAAACAGATAGATACATCCATTTTGGCTTAAAGTTTTCCAAATGAGATTGGCTACTCAAAAGTCTGTGGTAATTGGTATTTTTTGTTTGCTTGGTTTGGTTTCTTTTGTTTTCTTTGTATGTTTTTTAGCCTAGCTTATTTTGAACCAAATGGGACTTAAGCAAGATTGAACTTTTTAAAGATTTCATTTGAGTTCTTGTTTAAAGTTCCAGATAATATCCAAGAATACTTAAGCTAAAAAATAAATGCGGAAGGGAATTAGTATTAAGTACTTACTATGTGCTAGGCACTGGACTAAGTAATTTACAAATGTTGTCACACTCCTCACCAGAACCAAGGGAAGTAAAGAGCCTTACTATCCCCATTTTATAGTTGAGGAAACTGAGGCACACAGAAGTGACTTGCCCAGGCTTGCCCACTATAATATGTAGCACTAGTATAATGGTAACATATACACATCTATAATTCAACCCTAATTCAAATGTATTCATTTGAAAGAAACATTTACAGTCATACAGGATAAAATGACAGCTGTCAGTTACTATCCATGTCACTTGGGGCAAATGATCTGACTTTTTAGAACTCAATGTCTTCAAGTCTAAAATAAGGTGGTTGGAACAGACGACATTTAAGGTTCCTCATAAAGAAGGTCTTCCTGATTCTAGTCCCCAAGTACACCATGCTCTCTAGCTGCCTCTATTTGTTAACCTCACTTCCAGAAACACCAATGTATAGAAGTTCAGGTAAATTCAGTAATATTATGGTGAATTATCCCCATTCCCACTCATGTTTCTTCCCAAACCTGTTTAGCCTTTGTATTTATGACTACTCCAGAAGAGGATTAATTGACATACTGACATGAAGGAGAGAATGTTACCTTATGGGCATTCATTGATTGTACTAGAAGCTTTAAAAAAACTACAAGTTATTAGTGTTCTTTTTTTATACTTTAAGTCACAGTACCTTTGGCATACTTAATGTTGAATGATATGTATGATATATGCTTAATTTGCTGTTTGAATTAACTGACATCATAGCTCCACCCTGATGAGCTAGTTTTAGTAAGCTGAGAGTCTGTGTCCTCATGATGTTAAGTCTCTTGCTCATCAAAGCAATTTTCATTATTCATTATTTTACTAGTGACAGTTCAGAATTCAAATATATGTCTGCTAAATTCTTGAGACTGATACTCTTTGCTTCCTCCCAATTGTGCTGAGTGAAAGGTAATCAGACCTGAAGCTCTCAGAGAGAACATGATCATTGCATCAGCTATGTATCATATAGGTGACACAAGCTATTCCCAGTAGTATTTCTTAAACATGGTATTCTTCTAGGAAATTGTGTTGAAGTACAGGTCAGTGTCCATGATTTCAGAAACCTGTTCTACCAAGGGTTTCAAGAAGTCTTCTAATTTAGTGCTGATTAATTTCTCCCACATATTGTTTTTTTCTTTCTAAAAATCAGAACAGGGAGTCAAGATGATGGAGAGACATGACTTTCTGTGACCTCCTCTGACCTTCTCTTAAATCAATAGTAGATTAAGTCTCTAAACTGGTTTTGGGGTCACAGAACCCACAAAAATTTTGAGTACAACACATTTCAAGAAGAAGATACCTTGGAGAACTTCAGAACAGGTCTGTTTCAAATAGGCAGGGGGACAGTCTGCTGATCCCAGACCACAGCCCAGGGAACCCAGAACAAGGAGCTAGGGTGGGAATCAGAGCATTATAGCATTCATACACATGGGAATCTTCTGTGAGCCTCTTAGGTTACTCTGTTCTGATTGCAAGTGGATGATCTAGCAGATTTGCTACAAAAGGCAAATTGTAAACCACTGAGCCCTAGAAGGGAGGATCTAACTGTGAATACCTAGCACTAGAAGTCAATCAGCAGAACTGCCCCAGGGCAAACTGTCACTCCTTTGTATTAAGAGTATACCTCAAACCTCAAAAAAATTTAGCAAAAAACCCCAAAAAGAACTCTCACCATAAACAGCTTTTAAAATGGAGTGAAAAGAACAGACCTCAAATCCTGAGATTCCTAAAGGCAAATCAACTCCAGATGAAGCCTCAAAGGGAGATATGAACTGGTCCCATTTCTTGGAAGATTTCATGAAGGATCTTAAAAGAGAGTTAGAAGAAAAATGAGTAAAGGAAATGAGATCTTTACAAGAAGGGATGGGAAAAGCATATAACTCTCTGCAAAATAGATTTGGTGGAATGGAAAAAGCATATAACTCCTTACAAAATAGATATGAAAAAGATACCAATTCATTGAAAAACAGAATTTGTGAAATGGAAAAAAAATGCAATGAACAAAACAATTCAACTGGACAAATACAAAAGGATTTTAAAAAGGTAACTTTAGAAAATAATACACTAAAAATTAGAATTGAACAAATGGAAGTGAATGACTCAAAGAGACATCAAGAATCAGTCAAACAAAACCAAAAAAGAAGAAAGATAGAAGAAAAAAAAAAGAAGAAAATATGAAATACCTCCTAGGAAAAACAACTGACCTGGTAAATAGAGCTAGGAGAGACAATCTAAAGATTATTGGATTTCCTAAAAGCCATGATGAAAAAAAGAACCAAGACATTATCTTACAGGAAATCATAAAGAAAAACTGCCCTGATGTCTTATGATCAGAAGGTAGAATAGCCATTGAAAGAATTCACTTATCACCTCATGAAACTCCAAAACTAAAACTCCAAAGAATATCATGGCTAAATTTCAGAATTATCACATCAAGGAAAAGATATTGCAACCAGCTAGAATGAAATAATTTAAATATCAAGCTGCCACAATCAGGATTACCCAGGACCTAGTAGCTTCCATCTTAAAGGATCAAAGGCCTGGAATCTGATATTCCAAAAGACAAACTAGAACTTGGATTACAGCCAAGAATAAGCTATCCAGCTAAATGAGCATTATCTTTCAGGAAAGAAGATGGACCATTCAATGATGATAGGTGAATTCCATCTATTTTGGATGAAAAGACCAGAAGTGAACAAAAAATTTAATCTCCAAATACACAATTCAAGAGAAATATAAAAAGGTATAAAGGAAAGAACTCTTGAGAACTACATTTCTCTTATGGGTATACTTAGAAAGTATAAGTATAATTTGATTCTATTATGATAAAATGAAAAAAAAAACTAGAGATGGAAAGGGGATCATACAGGGAAAAGAGGAGAAAGAGACAAAGAAGACCTAATATAATTGAGGGAAAGAAGGGATGAACATAGTGCAAATCTTACTCTCTTCAGATTTGACTCAAAGAGAGAGAATATCAGACATACATGGTTTCACAGAGAAACTTGTTTCACCTTATAGAAAAGTGGGAGAGGAAAGGGGGAAAAAAGGGGAATGCTAATAGAAAGCAGAAGTAGTAGGGGAAAGGTATAAAAAAGGAGGAGGGGCTCTAAATGGGGAGGGCTGTTTGAGGGAAGTGATGATCAAAAGCAAAATACTGGGGAGGAGGGAAGGGGGAAAGGAAAGAGAAAAGCATAATTTAGGGTAAGTAAAATGGTAAGAAATACAGAATTAGTTATTTTAACTATGAATGTGAATGGGATGTACTCTCCCATAAAATGGAAATGGTTAACTGACTGGATTAAAAGCCAGAATCCTACAATATGTTGCTTATAAGAAACACATTTAAAACATAGTAATACATACAGAGTGAAGATAAAATGTTATAGGCCAGAACTTTGAAACAATGATTCTTACAAGGTGTTGTCAGTAGAATTGATGAGACAATGGTTATCTATTTTAGCATGGTGATTAATGGTTCTCTAAGTTCAGTATGATTGATTTGATCTTATAACAAATTATAGTTTCCTAGTTATATGATTGGTTTATACTCAGTATAGAGATATAAACCTGAGACAAACTCAGCCAGATTGAGAGCCAGAGAAAACAAAGGACTGGAGGCGGGAGCTCAACCTCTGGGAGCCAAGGAAAGAGATTCATTCCATCTTCAGTCAGGCTCCTGGTGGCTCTCCTAGGGGACTGAGAGACAGATTCATTCACTCCATCTCTCACCACCATGGGTGACAGGCTCTCCTCCTTCATTTTCTCTGTTGAAACCAAGTCCCCTCTGAAGGCCATAAGAAAGCTAGCTGAGCACTAGGTGAAGGAGACAATAAAGACTTTTGAATTTTAACACTTGGCGATTCTCATGGTGATTACTTGACTGAAACAAAGGCTGCTCCAAGACCTCCAGAAAAAATAACAAAGAACACTATAAAAAAAGAGCTAGAGCAGAATCTATTATGCTTTAGGTGAAGTAAAACAAACAAACAAACAAACAAACGGGTAGCGATCCTGATTTCAGATCAAGTAAAAGCAAAGATAGATCTAATTTAAAAAGATAAGGAAGGAAACTATATCTTACTAAAGGGTACCATATATAATGAAGCAATATCAATACTAAACATATATGCATCAAATGGTGTAGCATTCAATTTCCTAGAGGAGAAGTTAAGAGAGATGCAAGAAGAAATAGACAGCAAAACTCTACTAGTGGGGGATCTCAACCTTGCTCTCTCAGACCTAGATAAATCAAACCACAATACAAATAGGAAAGGAGTTAAGGAGGTAATAGGATACTAGAAAAGTTAGGTATGATAGATCTCTGGAGAAAATTGAATGGAGACAGAAAGGAGTTTACTTTTTTCTTGGCTGTTCATGGAACCTATATAAAAATTGACCATGTATTAGGGCATAAAAACTTCAAAATCAAATGCAGAAAGTAATAGTAAATGCATTTTTTTCAGATCATGTTTCAATAAAAGGCCAGGAGAAAATAGACCAAAAATTAATTGGAAATTAAATAATCTAATCCTAAGGAATGAATGGGTGAAACAACAAATCATAGATACAATCGATAACTTCATCTAAGAAAATGACAGTAATGAGACAACATAACAAAATTTGTGGGATATAGACAAAGCATTTATTAGGGGGAAATTTTATATCTCTAGATGATTACTTGCATAAAATAGAGAAAAAGAAGATCAATGAATTGGGCCTGCAACTACAAAAGCTAGAAAGAGAACAAATTAAAAACCCTAAATTAGATACCAAATTTGAAATTCTGAAAATAAAAAGAGAGATTAATAAAACTGAAATTAAGAAAACTATTGAATTACTAAATAAACTAAGAGTTGGTTTTATGAAAAAAAACCCAACAAAACAGATAAATCTTTAGTTAATTTGATTAGAAAAAGCAAAGAAGAAAATCAAATTGTTAGTCTCAAAAATGAAAAGAAAGACCTTTCCACCAATGAAGAAGAAATTAGAGTAATAACTAGGAGTTATTTTGCCCAACTATATGCCAATAAATTTGATAATCTAAGTGAAATAGAGGAATATCTACAAAAATATAGATTGCCTAGGTTAATAGAAGAGGAAATAAATTATTTAAATAGTCCCATTTTAGAAAAAGAAATAGAACAAGCTATTAATCTTCTCCCTAAGTAAAAATCTCCAGGGACAAATGGATTTACATGTGAATTCTACCAAACATTTAAAGAACAATTAATTCCAATACTCTATAAACTATTTGAAAAAATAGATAAATTTCTTTTATGACCCAGATATGGTGTTAATGACTAAACCAGGTAAGGTGAAAACAGAGAAAGAAAATTATAGATCAATTTCCCTAATGAAGATTGATGCAAAAATCTTAAATAAAATATTAGCAAAGAGATTATAGAAAGTCATCCCTAGGATAGTACACCATGACCAAATAGGATTTATACCAGGAATTCAGGGTTGGTACAATATTAGGAAAACTATTAGCATAATTGAGTATATCAGTAACCAAACTAACGAAAATCATATGATTATCTCAATAGATGCAAAAAAAAATCATTTGATAAAATCCAACACCTATTCCTATTAAAAACACTGGAGAGCATAGGAATAAGTGGACTTTTTCTTTAAATGATCAGTAGCATCTATTTAAACTAATAGCAAGTATTATATGTAATAGGAACAAACTAGATCTATTTCCAGTAAGATCAGGAGTGAAACAAGGTTGCCCATTATCATCATTACTATTCAATATTGTATTACAAATGTTAGATTTGGCAATAAGAGAAGAAAAAGAGATTAAAGGAATTAGAATAGGTAATGAGGAAATCAAATTATCACTCTTTGCAGAAGATATGATGGTATACTTAGAGAACCCTAGAGAACCCACTAGAAATCTACTAGAAATAATTCACAACTTTAGCAAAGTTGCAAGATACAAAATAAATCCACATAAATAATCAGCATGTTTATATATTACCAACAAAATCCAGCAGCAAGAGATACAAAGAGAAATTCCATTTAAAATAACTGTCAATTGTATAAAATATTTGGGAATCTATCTGCTAAGGGAAAGTCAGGAACTATATGAGCAAAACTACAAAACACTTTCCACAAAAATATAGTCAGATCTAAACAACTGGAAAAATATGAAGTGCTCTTGGATAGGTCAAGTGAATATAATAAATATGACAATAATACCTAAACAAATTTATTTATTTAGTGCTATACCAATCAAACTCCCAAGAAACTATTTTACTGACCTAGAAAAAATAACAACAAAATTCATCTGGAATAACAAAAGGTCAAGAATTTCAAGGGAATTAATGAAAAAAAAAAAAAAGCAAATGAAGATGGCCTAGCTGTGCCAGATATAAAACTATATTATAAAGCAGTGGTCATCAAAACCATTTGGTACTGGCTAAAAAATAGAATAGTCGATCAGTAGAATAGGTTAAGATCACCAGTCAAAATAGTCAATTACTATAGTAATCTAGTGTTTGACAAACCCAAAGGCCCCAGGTTTTAGGATAAGAATTCAGTATTTGACAAAAACTTCTGGGAAAATTAGAAACTAGTGTGGAATAAACTAGACATTGACCCACACTTAATACAACATACCAAGATAAGGTTAAAATGGGTTCATGAGTTAGACATAAAGAGTGATATTATAAGTAAAATTAGAAGAACATAGGATAGTTTAGCTCTCAGATCTATGAGAAGGAAGGAATTTGTGTCCAAAGAAGAACTGGAACTGATAACTGAACACCAAATAGATGATTTTGATTATTTTAAGTTAAAAAGTTTTTGTACAAACCAAATTAATGCAGACAAGATTAGAAGGAAAGCAATAAATTGGGAAAACATTTTTATATTTAAGGGTTCTGATAAAGGCCTCATTTCAAAAATATACAGAGAAGTGACTCAAATTTATAAGAATTCAAGTCATTCTCCAACTGATTATTGGTCAAAGGATAAGAACAGACAATTTTCAGATGAAGAAATTGAAAGTATTTCTAGTCACATGAAAAGGTGCTCTGATCAGAGAAATGCAAGTTAAAACAACTCTGAGACACAACTGAGACCTCTGAGACTGGCTAAGATGACAGGAAAAGATAATGATGAATGTTGGAAAAGATGTGGGGAAAACTGGGACATTAATACATTGTTGGTGGAACTGTGAATGGATCCAGCCATTCTGGAGAGCAATTTGGAACTATGCTCAAAAAGTTATCAAATTGTGCATACCCTTTGATCCAGCAGTGTTTCTACTAGGC
This sequence comes from Sarcophilus harrisii, assembly GCF_902635505.1. Taxonomy (NCBI): domain Eukaryota; kingdom Metazoa; phylum Chordata; class Mammalia; order Dasyuromorphia; family Dasyuridae; genus Sarcophilus; species Sarcophilus harrisii. The sequence goes on from NC_045426.1 coordinate 247,191,865, forward strand.
TTGTATCCCAAAGAGATCTTAAAGGAGGGAAAGCAACCCACATGTGCAAAAATGTTCATGGCAGCCCTTTTCATAGTAGCAAGAAGCTGGAAACTGAGTGGATGCCCATCAGTTGGAGAATGGTTGAATAAGTTATGGTATATGAATGTTATGGAATATTATTGTTCAATAAGAAAACATCAGGAGGATTATTTTAAAGAGGCTTGGAGTGACTTACCTAAATTGATGTGAAGTGAAATGAGCAGAACCAGGAGATCATTGTATACGGCAACATCAATATTATATCATGATCGATTTTGATGAACGTGACTCTTTCCAACAAGGAGATGATTGATGCTATTTCCAATGATCTTATGATGAAGAGAGCCTTCTACACCCAGAGAGAGGACTATGGGAACTGAATGTGGAGCACAACATAACATTCTCACTTTTTTTGATGTTTGATTTTGTTTTCTTTCTCATTTTCTTTCCTTTTTGATCTGATTTTTCTTGTGCAAAAGAGAAGCGGACTGTGGAAACTGAATATGGATCACAACATAACATTCTCACTCTTTTTGTTGTTGTTAGCTTGCATTTTGTTTTCCTATTCATTTACTTTCTTTTGTTGATCTGATTTTTTTTTGTGCAGTAAGAAATGTGTAAATATGTTTATGCATATTGGATTTAACATATTATTTTAATATATAATATCTATTGGATTGCTTGCCATCTAGGGGAGGGGGGGGGGAAGAAAGGGAAAATCTGAAACACAAGACTATGCAAGGGTTAATGTTGAAAAATTATCCATGCATATGTTTTGAAAGTAAAAAGCTTTAAAGAAATAAAAATAAAAACAGCAGTTGCTGAGTTAAAAAAAAAAAGATTATACTAATGATCAATTCTGATGGATATGACAAGTCTCAACAATGAGATGATTCAAGGCAGTGTCAATGATCTTGTGATGAAGAGAGCCATTTGTACCCAGTGAGAGGACTGTGGGAAGTGAGTGTGGACCACAACATAATATTTTCATTTTGTTGTTGTTTACTTCTTTCTCATTTTTTCCCTTTTTGATCTGATATTTCTTGTTCAGAGTGATAATCGTAGAAATATTTAAAGAATGAATTGCAAATGTTTAACATATATTGAATTACTTGCTATCTAGGGGAGGGTGTGGGAAGAGGGAAATGAAAAAATTCGGAACACAAGGTTATGCAGGGGTGAATGTTGAAAATTATCCATGCATATTTTTTTTAAATAACAAGCCTTGTGCATACCCTTTGATCCAGCAGTGTTACTACTGGGCTTATATTCCAAAGAGATATTAAAGAAGGGAAAGGGACCCATATGTGCAAAAATGTTTGTGGCAGCTCTTTTTGTAGTGTCTAGAAACTGAAAATTGAATGCATGCTCATCAATTGCAGAATGACTGAGTAAATTATGGTATATGAATGTTATGGAATATTATTGTTTTTTAAGAAATGACCAGCAGGATGAATACAGAAAGGGTTGGAGAGACTTACATGAACTGATGCTAAGTGAAATGAGCAGTACCAGGAGATCATCATACATTTCAACAATAATACTGTATGAGGACCTATTCTGATGGAAGTGGATATCTTTGACAGAGAAGATCCAATCCAGTTCTAATTGATCAATGATAGACCGAATCAACTACACCCAGAGAAGGAATACTGGGAAATGAATGTGGACTACTTGCATCCTTGTTTTTCTTCCCAGGTTATTTTTACCTTCTGAATCCAATTTTTCTTGTGCAACAAGAGAACTATATGGAACTGCACATATATATTGTATCTAAGATATACTTTAACATGTTTAACATGGATGAGACTGCCTGCCATCTAGGAGAGGGGGTGGAGGGAGGGAAGGGAAAAATTAGAACAGAAGTGAGTGCAAGGGACAATGTTGAAAAATTACCCATGCATATGTTCTGTCAATAAAAAGCTATAATTAATAAAAAAATAAAATAAAATGCTACATCATCTAATAAAAAAGAAAATAACAAGCCTTAATAAAAAAGGAAACCATAAAAAATAAAAATAAAAATTAGAACAAATAATATACCCAAACTTTTAACTTACCTATTTTGTACTGGTGTTCAATAGTTTGGAAGATGATGAATTTTTTCCTTCTGAAGTGAGATTCATAGCTAGAGAAAAATGTTAATTGAATAATTAAATGTTTCTCCTTCCCTGTAGTAAAGGGAATTCTTAAATTTTCTTCAGAAATATCTCATTAAAGTCCCCAGTGTAAGCAAGATATTCTTTTGGCTATATAATTTGTTAGAATGATAATTAAAGCATAAAGTTTTATGCTAAATAGAACTGTCCTGAATGATTCACACTATCAATATTATAACCCAAAGTATTTAAGATATTTCTCTGACAAACATGGACAATACACTTATAAATCAATCATAAATGTCCTTAAGTCAATAATGGAAAGGGGTTTTTTCAAGTCAGAGAACCTGGCTTCAAATCATACTCCTGCCACTTACTAACCCATGTGATGTAGAGTAAGTAATTTGACATCTTAGACCTCACCAAAAAATAAAGTGGTTGGACTAGATGGCATTTGAGGTCCCTTATTGCTTTAAATCTACAATCTTTTGATTTTGAAGATGAATAATTAGGAAACAGAGACATTCCTCATATCCAATGAGCTCATTTTATATTTTCCATAGTTTGTCTCTCTCCTTTCCAATTTATCTTTGATAGCTCCTATATCATTTCCTTAGAAAGGAAAGAAGGAAAATTATTTCCTTAGATATAGAACTGTCCATTTTACTTTTTTATTCAATAAGCTCTATAAGCTTGTTACTGGTTCTAGGACACAATATAAACTTTTTTTTTTTTTTTTTTTTTTTTTTAGCTTTAAAGCTATCTATAACCTATATATCTGTCTTTTCAACCTAACTAATATTCTAGGCATATTGTACCCTGCTATCCTATTGTACTGTTATCTAACCACATTATCCTTTTCTTCAATGCAGTACTCTCCTACCTCCATGTGTTTGCATTGAGCTTTTCTCCATTCCTAGGATACCCTGCTTTTTTTAATCTCCATTTTAAAGAATCCTCCTTCAGAACACAAGTCAAAGGCCACTTTTTGCATAAATACTTTCCCTTATTCTCTTTGTTATCCACATTCTTAGTTCCCTCCCTCTTAATTACTTTGTATTTAACAACCTTAAATGTGTTTATATTTATTCTGAACATTCTTTTAAATGTTCCTATTGTCTTTTATTGCAATGAGTTCCTTGATGACAAAAAATATTTGCTTCTTTGAGCTTCATTATTTTTCATATTGTGCCTGGAATATATTAAGCATAGTAACAAATATTGATTAATTTTTTTTTAGCATTTTGTTTCAAAGATGAAAAGTTATATTTTATATTGTATTTTCTATAACAACGAAGCATACTTGTATTCTAGGACTCATAATTCCTGTTGGTAAATTAGCTTCTTGAATTTTTTCCCCACTCCCTTATGTTCTCATCAAACTAAGCAAAATGATTAGAAGAAATGTCATTTTTCTCTCTTAAAAACTTAGAGGGTTAGTTGTATTTAGGGAAAAAAAAGTAAGTATCGCTAAGAGGTCAGTGTTAAGTAGGAACAGACTAAAACATAGCAAATCAGAAACTACAAAACATGAGTAAAGGCTACCATACAGGGTACAGATGATTGAAAAAGATAAGCTGTTCATATGGAAGGAGGAAGAGATAACTGGTGGGCAAGCCTATATATTCCACTGACATCCTTATGATGTTTATAGAAAGTGTGAAATACTCTCAGAATACTAAATAGTTTCTCTGGACAAACTTGTAGACTAGAGGGCCAAAACTTCAAAAGTATGGCTAGGCATATTTGGGTCCTAATTTACATTAAAACTAAATCTATCATAAATAGATTATAAGGCCATTTGAATATTTTACTAATGATATCCTGTCCAAAGTGTGCTTCAAGGAATAAAATGAAAAAGGGAGAAACAGAAATTCAGAAAGACAACAATGAAGAGAATCCCACATGCCCAGATTAGTGATGAAATCTAAAAGAAGCCCAAAAAATTATAGTAAATTTAAGAACTATAAACACAGAAAATGTACAGAAATGTCATTACATACTGGATTGCTTTTATTTCATTGTAAGTAGAAGTATTAAAGCAAAATGTCCCATTGTTTCATGATCCAGATTCCTTCACCTTGTCAATTAAAAAATTGTTAAGTAGGACAAAAGTTTTCTCAAAGAAATAGCTGGCCATATCTTGAATGTGAAATACAGATAAACTGATTAGTAAAGAACAAAGAGGAAATGATGATGAAATGGCAAACAAGGTTCTAAGTTTAATTTTGAGCCACTTTGTTCTCTACCCTAGAAAGGAATAAATATGAAATAACAGCATCAAAGTGAGGTTTAGGGTTTAGTTACTGGTTGAGTGAGTAGCCCAAAGAAAAGGAGATTTAAAATACTAGGAGGAAGAAGTAGCCTCATAAATAGAGTACACAGAGGCTTTGTTCTGGGTCCCTTTTTTGTTCTCCCATTGTCAACCCACCATTTTGAACAGCAGAAGCAGTTTATATCCTCTAACCACTTAGTCTGATCTATTGTATAGTCCAAAATTTCCAAACATAGGTTATAATCTGAATTTTGGACTAAAATTTCATTTGCTTTTTTTTTTCCTGTTGTGTACTTGTGAAGGAAATATATGGTGCAGTAGAGTAAATTTGAATTTGCTTCAATTTCTGTCACATGCTGAGTTAGTCCATGAGAAGATATGGCTCTAAGAGATCAGTGTAGTGAACTTTATTGTCATAATTGTTTAGCTCAAGGAGGGGATGTTTTTTGTTTTTATTTCTGGCTGAACCTTTTAAGGAATATGTGTAAGATGAAATTACAGTAAAACTGTTTCTTAATGGAGACATTATCTAGTTCTAAATAACTATTATTCTCAGTGTCTTCATGTTATAGTGTTATTGGGAAAAGCAGGCACTGTACTAAGCATGTTACAAATATTATTAACTGATTTTATCCTCCCAATAACTCTGGGATATAGGTGCTATTATTATCTCAGTTTTATAGATGTTAGCGGGGGCGGAGCCAAGATGGCGGAGAAGACACACGCGTCTTTCTAAGCTCTTCTCTTACCCTCTTTATCAATATTATATCGAGCCTCAAAAATAGTCTTGACTGCTACAATTCGTAAAGATAAGAAGTAGAACAACTCACCGCCGAAGAAAATCTGCAGTCTCGCCAAAAAGGTTGGTTCGGGGCCAGGGGAGATCGGCAGACTGGGAGAAAATTAGGTTCCGAGGAGAGTCTCAAACCCAGGGTGAAGGCACAGATCTCAGCACAAGGCGCAGCCCCAACCCGCAGTAAGGGGCTTTCCTGGGCAGTTGTGATCCTGCACGGCAGGAGACTCATCCCGTTAGCCTCAATCATGCAGGGGAGCTCGGCAGGGCCATAGAGCTTTTCCAGGGCCGATTGCATCAGGCAGAGACACTGGGCAGAGTTGTGGCTGTCTGCGTTCTGTGGTCTGCGCCAGCTGCACATACCACAGTCCCACAAGAGGCTCCGCCTGGGCGTGACATTTCACCACTTAGTCTCTAGCCTAGGGCAACGATAATCCACTCAGCCCTACTAAGCAGTTTGATAGCTCGCCAGGCTGAATCCACTTCCTGTTGGGGAAGGGAAAACTCTCACCCAGAGCACTCCCATACCTCGAGCGAAATCGGTTTACATCTTTCCTGCTCTGCAGAGGAAGCTGGTAACCCCTTGCCTAGGAGACCACCCTAAAGGCTTTAAACATGAATAAAAGATGAAAGAATAATCGACGCTTCTATGCAGAAAAGAGCAGGTCAGCAAACCTGAAGAGACCTCAAACAGCAAAATGCATCAGACTGTCCTCCTTTACATAATGCTTCATAGAAGAGATATTAAAAGTCTCAAAAAGAGAGTTAGAAGATAAATGGGAAAGGAAAGAGAAGCCTTAAAGAGAGCAACAACTTCCTGAAATGCAATTGGAAAAGTTAAAAATTCCAGGAAGTGCAAATTGGTGAATTGGAAAAATAAAAATCACAGGAAAGTAAGAATCGAATTGAAAAAAAAAGAATCACTAGAAAGTAGGATCTGTGAATTGAAAAGAAAATAATTCACTAAAAAAAAATTAGTGAAATGGAAAAATTCCACAGACCAAAACAATACATTCAAAAACTCATTGGACATATACAGAAAGAAGTAAAAAGCTAATGAAGAAAATAATTTTTAAAAATTAGAACTGAACAAATTGAAACTAATGATGCATTGAGACAGCAAGAATCAGTCAAGCAAAACCAAAAAATGACAAACTGGAAAAACCATGAATTATCTACTTGCTAAAATGACAGACTTGGAAAATAGATCTAGGAGAGATAATCTGAGGATTATTGGACTTTCCGAAAACTATGATGAAAAAGAGCCTAGATACTATTTTACAAGAAATCATCAAAGAGAACTGCCCAGATGTAATAGAATCAGAAGGTAAAATAGGCATTGAAAGAATTCATCAACACCTTCTGAAAGAAACCCTAAAATAAAACCCTATGAATATTGTGGCAAAATTCTCAGAACTATCAGATTAAGGAAAAATTTTACAAGCAGCCAAAAAACCATTTAAATACCGAGGTGCTACAATAAGATCACCCAAGATCTGGCTGCCTCTACATTAAAGGAAGAAGGGCCTGGAATATGATATTCGAAGCACAAGAACTTGGGATGCAAGAATAAACTACCCAGCTAAGCTGAGCATTTCTTCCAGGAAGAAGATGGACGCTTAATGAAACAAATGAATTCCATTTGTTTCTGAAGAAAAACCAGAACTAAACAAAAAATTTGATCTCCAAGAATAGAACTCAAGAGATGCAGAAAAAGGTAAAAATAACTTTGAGAATTGTATTTCTGTGTGGATATACAAAAAAATACATGTAAAATTTGATAGTACTGATATAACATAAAAAGGGAAGTAGATATGGAAAAGGGATGATGGCAGAATAAGGTGGGAAGGAGGGATAAAAAGAGGGAAACCACATCCCACAAAGAGGCTAAGGAAACTTATCATATCTGAGGGAATTTAGAGAGGGAGGAACATTGTGTGAATCTACCTCATCAGAGTTGGCTCAAAGGAAAAATAATTGACATTTGTTTTAGAGAAAATTCTCTCTGCCTCATTAAAAACGGGGAGAGGAAAAGGAAAAGAAAAAGAGTAATAAGGGAAGGAAGGGGAAAGACTCAAAGGGGAGGGAGGGATTATAAAGAGGATAAGTATCTGGATACAAGAGGGAATAAGTTTAAAAGGGGAAAGAGGGTTGGGGAGGCAAGAATAAGTAAAGCACAATCTGGGGTTATTAGGATGGCAGGAAATACAGATTTAGTAATTCTAACGTAATGTGAATGGGATGAACTCCCCATAAAGAGGGAGGCAGATAGCAGACTGGATCAAAGTCAGAACCCTACAATATGTTGTTTACAAGAAACACATTTAAAGCAGGGGATACATATAGAGTAAAGGTAAAAGGCTGGAGCAAAATCATTATGCTTCAGGTGAAGTCAAAAAGTAGGGTAGCCATCCTTATCTCAGATCAAGCAAAAGTAAAATTGATCTAATTAAAAGAGATAAGGAAGGAAACTACATCCTGCTAAAGGGTAGCATAAACAACGCAATATCAATATTAAACATATATGCACCAAGTGGTATGGCACTCAGCTTCCTAAAGAGAAGTTAAGAGTTGCAAGAAGAAATAGACAACAAAACTGTAATAGTAGGAGATCTCAACCTTGCACTCTCAGAATTAGACAAATCAAACCACAAAACAAATAAGAAAGAAATTAAAGAAGTAAATAGAATATTAGAAAATTAGGTATGTTGGATCTTTGGAGAAAATTGAATGGAGATAGAAGAGAATATACTTTCTTCCTCAGCAGTTCATGGAACCTATTCAAAATTGACCATATATTAGGACATAAAGACTCAAAATTAAATGCAAGAAAGCAGAAATAGTAAATGCTTTCTTTTCAGATCATGATGCAATAAAACCACATTCAACAAAAAGTTAGGGAAATAGACCAAAAAGTAATTGAAACTAAACAACTCATCTTAAAGAATGATTGGGTGAAGCAGCAAATTATAGATACAATTAATAATTTCACTCAAGATAATGACAATGATGAGACATCATACCAAAATTTGTGGGTGCAGCCAAGCGGTAATAAGAGGGAATTTTATATCCTTAGAGGCTTACTTGAATAAAACAGAGAAAGAAAAGATTAATGAATTGGGCTTGCAACTAAAAAACTAAAAAAAGACCAAATTAAAACCCCAATCAAATACTAATTGGAAATTCTAAAATTAAAAGGAGAAATTAAAAATATTGAAAGTAAAAAACTATTGAACTAATTAATAAAACTAAGAGTTGTTCTATAGAAAAAGCCAATAAAATAGATAAGCCTTTAGTAAATCTGATTAGAAAAAGGAGGGAGGAAAATGAAATTAGTAGTCTTAAAATGAAAAGGGAGAACTTTCCACCAATGAAGAGGAAATTAGAGAAATAATAGGAGTTATTTTGCTCAACTTTATGCCAATAAATTTGATAACCTAAGGAAATGGATGACTACCTCCAAAAATACAGACTTCCAGACTAACAGAGGAAGAAGTAAATTGCTTGAATAGTCCCATTTCAGAAAAGAAATAGAACAGGCAATTAAACAACTCCCAAGAAAAAATCCCAGACCAGATGGATTTACATGTGAATTTTACCAAACATTTAAAGAACAATTGGCCTAATGCTATATAAATTATTTGATAAAATAGGAATGAAGAGTCCTACCAAATTCCTTCTATGACACAGACATGGTAATTGATACCTAAACCAGGTAGGCTGAAAACAGAGAAAGAAAATTATAGACCAATCTCCCTAATGAATATTGATGCTAAAATCTTAAATAAGATACTAGCAAAAAGACTACAGAAAATCATCTCCAAGATAATACACTATGATCAAGTAGGATTTATACCAGGAATGCAGGCTGGTTCAAATTAGAAAAACTATCAATATAATTGGCCAATAACCAAACTAACAAAAATCATATGATCATCTCAATAAATGCAGAAAAAGCATTTGATAAAAACCAATATCCATTCCTAATAAAAACACTTGAGAGTATAAGAACAAATGGACTTTTCCTTAAAATAACCAGGAGCATATATTTTAAAACCATCAGTAAGCATCATATGTAATGGGGATAAACTGCAAAATTCCCAGTAAGATCAGGAGTGAAACAAGGTTGCCCATTATCACCATTATTAGACAATATTGTATTAGAAACGCTAACTATAGCAATAAGAGCTGAGAAAGAGATTAAAGGAATAAGAATAGGCAATGAGGAAGCCAATTATTAATCTTTTGCCGATGACATGATGGTATACTTAGAGAACCCAGAGATTCTGCTAAAAGTTATTAGAAATAATCCACAACTTTAGCAAAGTTGTTATAAAATAAACCTAAGTCATCAGCATTCTTATATATCACTAACAAAATCCAACAGTCAGTTACAAAAGAAATTCCATTTAAAGTAACTACTGATAATATAAAATATTTAGGAATCTATCTGCCAAGAAAATCAGAAACTTTATGAGAAAAATTACAGACCACTTTTCACACAAATTAAGTCTGATCTAACCAATTGGAAAATATTAAATGCTCTTGGATAGGGCAACTAAATATAATAAAGATGACAATATTACCTAAACTAATCTATTTATTTAGCTTATACCAATCAGACTCCCAAAAACTATTTTAATGACCTAGAAAAAATAACAACAAAGTTCATATGGAAAACAAAAGGTCAAGAATTTTCAAGGAATTAATAAAAAAATCAAAGATGGTGGCTAGCTGTACCAGATCTAAAACTATACTATAGAGCAGCAGTTCAAAACTATTTGGTATTGCTAAGGAATAGATTATTGATCAGTGGAATAGATTAGGTTCAAGGATAAAACAGTCAACAAATATAGCAACCTAGTCTTTGACAAACCCAAAGATCCCAGCTTTTGGGATAAGAACTTACTGTTTGATAAAATTGCTGGGAAAATTGGAACTAATATGGCAGAAACTAGGCATTGATCCATACTAACGTCACACCAAGATAAGGTCAAAATGGGTTCATGACCTAGGCATAAAGAATGAAATTATTAATAAATTAGAGGAACATAGGATAGTTTACCTCTCAGACCTGTGGAAGGGAAGGTCTTTATGACTAAAGCAGAACTAGAGATCATTACTGATCACAAATAGAAAATTTCGATTATACCAAACTGAAAGTTTTGTACAAACAAAACTAATGCAGACAAGATTAGAAGGAAGCAATAAACTGGAAATATTTTTACAGTCAAAGGTTCTGATAAAGGCCCCATTTCCAAAAATATATAGAGAATTAACTCTAATTTATAAAAATCAAGCCATTCTCCAATTGAAAATGGTCAAAGGATATGAACAGACATCTCAGATGAAGAAATTGAAACTATTTCTATCATAGAAAAGATGCTCCAAGTCATTATTAATCAGAGAAATGCAAATTAAGACAACTCAAGATACCACTACACACCTGTCGATTGGCTAAGATGACAGGAAAAATAATGTTGATTGTTGGAGGGATGTGGGAAAACTGGGACATTGATTCATTGTTGGTGAGTTGTGAACTAATCCAACCATTTGAGAGTATTTGAACTATGCTCAAAAGTTATCAAACTGTGCATACTCCTTTGATCCAGCAGTGTTACTACTGGGATTATATCCTCAAAGAGATTATAAAGAAGGAAAGGGACCTGTATGTGCACGAATCTGTGGCAGCCCTTTTTGTAGTGGCTGAAACTGAAACTGAATGGATGTCCATCAGTTGAGAATGTATGAATAAATTGTGGTATATGAAATTATGGAATATTACTGTTCTGTAAGAAATGACCAACAGGATGATTTCAGAAGGCCTGGAGAGACTTACACGAACTGATGCTAAGTGAAATGAGCAGGACCAGGAGATCATATATACTTAACAATAATACTAGATGATGACCAGTCCTGATGGATCAGGCCATCCTCAGCAACAGATCAATCCAAATCATTTCTAATGGAGCAGTAATGAACTGAACTAGCTATACCAGAAAAGAACTCAGGATGACTAAAACCATTACATTGAATTCCCAGTCCCTATATTTATGCACACCTGCATCTTTGATTTCCTTCACAAGCTAATTGTACAATAATTCAGAGTCTGATTCTTTTTGTACAGCAAAATAATGTTTTGGTCATGTATACTTATTGTGTATCTAAGTTATATTTTAATATATTTAACATCTACTGGTCATCCTGCCATTTAGGGAGGTGGGGGTAAGAGGTGAAAAATTGGAACAAGAGGTTTGGCAATTGTTAATGCTGTAAAGTTACCCATGTATATATCCTGTAAATTAAAGGCTATTAAATAAAAAAAAAAAAAAAAATAGATGTTAGCCAGAAAATATATGTATCTGGATTGCCATTTGGGTCTTCTTGACCTTAGGCCTCATACTTTATCCACTGCACTAATCACACTAAAATAAGTATATTCTCATAATTGTTCGGTAAACGGTGCTGTGATCACTTTTTCCTCTTTTTCCTTTTACTGGGTTATTTCCTTCAGGGCCTCTACTTTGGCATGGGACCCAGGCTGGCTATTCATTAGCATTATGGTCCTCCAGCCATATCTGACATTTTGGACTTCACCATCAACTCCTGCCTCATCTTTTAGGAAGTAATCTCCTTGAGAGCAAGGAGCAGACAATATATTTTTGTGCTTGTCTTTGTATATCCATAATATTTAACATATTGTTATTTAGTCATTTTAATCATGTCTGACTCTGTGATTCTATTTAGAGTTTTCTTTGCAAAAACATTGGTGGGCTTTGCCATTTCTTTCTCCTGCTCACTTTTACAGTTGAGGAAACTGAGGCAAATAATAAGTAACTTTGCAAGAGTCTCACAGTTAGTAAGCATCCAAAGATCAGACTCAGGAAAATGATTCTTCCTGAATCCAGATTCAGCAGGATCCACTGCACTACCGAGCTACTTGACCTACTTCATATTAAGGACTTAATAATTGTCTGTCTACCTGTCAAACTATAATAAGTGTTTTGTTCAGTCTTAAGTCTTTTTTTTTTCCTTCTGGGGCAATTGGAGTTAAGTTACTTGCCCAGGGTCACACAGCTAGGAAAGTGTTAAATATCTGAAGCCAAATCTGAACTTAGGTCCTCCTGACTTCAGGGATGGTGCTCTATCCACTGTACTACCTACCTGCCCCTGGTCTTAAGTCTAAACAAATAAAAACTATGGGTAAGACCTAAGCTCATTGAACCTGAATGAGAGAATATTTGAAAGCTCAAGGACATGGGACAAAATAGCTGAATTCATAAAAATGAAGAGTGTTCATGAAAAATTTAATTTGTTCTATTTGGTTGCTGCAAAGATCAAAATGAGACAGTATTTAAAAGTTGCAAAGAGGTTTTAACTGAAGAAAAAATTCCTATGAATAGAAATGTTAAAGAATGAAGTGGGCTGACTTTAAAGATAGTCCTCATCACTGGCAATCTATTAGGTAATGTACAAGTACTGAGAAGGCATGTAGAGCTACAGATTTCTGGGGAGTATTGTATTAAATACCCACTGGATTCATAATGTTGCTCTTTAAAAAAATAAACAAAAAAGAGTCCATAACCTTATACTGTACAGCATTACAGATCAAAAGTTAGAATATTAGAGAAAGAAACAAATAAAAATGATATCAGGCTTATAGAACACAGATTGAATTCTTGTTATTTCTCTAATTAGAAAGGAAATGAAACCACCTCCAAGGGAAATGCTTCAGAAATTCATTAAAATAAGGTAGATATTAACAATGCACTTATTAAAATTACTATTTTTTTTTAGCTTCTGTGGTCTTTTTAGCTATCACTTAACTCGATATGAAGTTATGTTCCTTCTATCAAAAATGCTTTCAGAGGAAACATTGCTCTCTGTTACCTTGATAAATTTAATCCAAATCTGATAATGATCATATCCTTCATTTTTAAAACATGCTATTCAGAATCATAACTATAGAATTTGATGTAACCTCAGATTTCACCAGGACACCCTAAAACACCCTTTTCTTCCTTGTTATCTTTGTATGATCAGGTAACATTGAGTATCTTTAGTTTATCTGACAAAAAAGTGGAGCCAAAGGAAAATTCTCTCAACAGAAACTAGGATTGGATTTCACTCTCACTGACTTGGCCTTCCATTGCGTAATCACAGTGACTTTGCTGAATTAGAGGAATAGTTTGGTATCGACCTGCCTTAATCCTGCCTTTATTACCAGGCAGTCATGATTGGCTTCCTATTTTTTGCTATTAAATCCAAAATACTGCCAGCTACCTAATCCCTTAAGCAGTTCTTAAGGCATATAATCTGGTTACTTTGAACTGAAAAGCTGATGAGAATTTTGAAGACAAAAAAAGCTAAATAAAAATAAGGTGGAATTGATTTATTTATTTTGTTACCCTTCCAATTCTAGAGAATATATGAGAAATAATCTAATTTCAACAAAATATTTTTATTAAATGCCTTCTATTTCTTTGGCATTATTGCTATTGAGAGAGATATAAAATATAGAGGGGCAGTTAGTCTTAGGGTGAGAAGATCTAAGGCCATTTCTAAGCCTTGTCACATACATAGATCTACTGGGCACATGAAACTGGGCTCTCAGAGCTTCATACAATGTTTGAATACTATAAATTGTGGAAAGAATACTATCCATCAATGCCTGGCACAGAGTAGGCACTTAAATGTCTATTGATTAATCTGTATGAAAAGAGAAAGTTTGAAGAGTGTTTCCTCACTGGAAACTCCTTATACTGACAAATTCATTGATCTCTTCAAAAATTAAAATTAAAAAAGTACAAGACATGGTTCTTCTTCTCAAAAACTTTGTATTTTTATTGGTTAGATAAGACATAACCATATAAAACAGTTAAGTAAGAAAAAGCAAAAGCAAAAGCAATAAGCACTGGACCTGAGATTTCATGCAGGAAACACTCACATAAGGAAATTCTCTCCATAAATTCAGGTTACCACCTTCTCTGAAACTCATGCTTTTGAAGTACTATCTACAATACTGAGCAATTACATGTCTTGCCTATAGTAATATAGCTAGTAGATGTTAGGTTCAGGAGTTGAACTCATGCTTTCTAGTTTCATGACCAGTTTAACTACCTCTCTATCCATTTTTGCCACAGTGTAAAAATGTAAAATACTATATTACTAAATGAAAAAATGATAATTAAAATCAATGAGTTCAAAGAAAGGAGACTATCATGAAAAACTAAGACAATTTATAAAATTTATTTATTTTTAATGCACATTGCTTTATGAATTATGTTGGGAGAGAAAAACCAAAACAAAAGTGAAAAACAATGGGAGAGAAAAAAAAGAATAAAGAAGTGAACATAACATTTGTTGATTTGCCTTCAATCTCCATAATTCTTTTTTTGGATGCAGATGGCATTTTCTATCCAGTCTATTGGGAGTGTCTTGGATCACTGAATTGCTGAGAAGAACCAAATCTTTCACAGTTGATCATAATGATGTGGGGAGTCTCTCTCTCTCTCTCTCTCTCTCTCTCTCTCTCTCTCTCTCTGTCTCTCTCTCTCTCTCTCTCTCTCACTTTGGGGGGAAATGCTTGAGAAACTCCTTGAACTCCCATGAGAAAGACCCATGCCAGGGAATCAAGATAAAGTGGTTTCATCCTGTTATCTTGGTGGGACTAGTTGAGTCCAGGATCACTACTACTTAGCCCAAGCTGGAGATCTAGATTTCTAGATCACTCCCAGTAAGCTGTCCCATTCTACTGGAAATCTAGGCCTGGGGGCCGTAATCTCATTTAATTGAATTTATATTCAATTTGAAGATTTTGGTCTGATTTTAACTCAAACTGTACTCAGCACCTAGCCAAATTTCAAATTCCTTATAAAAAAGGGGAAACTTGGCACACTTCTTTGCAGGGGCCAAAAGCAGGACATGCCATGCCAAGGAACCTCTCTCTCTCTCTCTCTATCTCTCTCCTTGGCATAGTTGCCTTCAAGGATCCTCTGCCTGCTGAGAAGACATTCTCTTTTCAGTGTTAATCCCTTTTTATCTCTTTCACCTATTTCCCTAACAGGACCACAGCACTCCTTACCTCTCTGTCGGGGGATTTCTCTGCTGGGAACTTTATCTCTCTCTCTCCGCCAGGACTCCTCTGCTAGACTATTACTTTTCTGTCGGGACCTTGTCATGAAGGAAGTCATTTTTCCTAGCACAAGCCCAACTTCTCAGTGCCAATAAACTTCTTTTTGCCAGTCTAACTTTTCGGGTTTGTAAATTCTTTTATGAAGGACCTGCGCTGACCAGAAGGGATTACCACAACTCTCTGCCTTGTGCTGAACCTCATCAGTAGCACATTCTTGCTGTTATTGGGTACTTTTTATTTCTGATTCTGCTTGTTTAGCTTAGCATCAGTTCGTGTAAATCTTTCCAGGCTTTTCTAAAATAAGCTTGTCCATCATTTTTTATAGAATAATAACATTTCATTAGCTTCATATACCACAATTTATTCAGCCATTCCTCAATTGATGGGCATCTACTCATTTTCCAGTTCTTTGCTACCACAAAAAGAGCTGCTACAAACATTTTTGCAAATGTGGGTCCTTTTCCCTCCTTAGAAGTGATACTGAGGAGTCAAAGAGTATGTACAGTTTTATAGCCCTTTGGGCATAGTTCCAAATTGCTCTCCAGAATGATTGGATTATTTCACAATTCTACTAACAGTGCATCAGTGTCCTAGTTTTCTCACATCCTCTCCAACATTTATCATTATCTTTTCTTGTTATTTTAGACAATATGAGAGGTGTGGGGTGATACCTCAGAGTTATTTTAATTTGCAATTCTCTAATCAATAGTGACTTGGAACATCTTTTCATATAAATATAGATGGCTTTAATTTCATCATCTGAAAATTGTCTATTCATATCATTTGACCATTTATCAATTGGACAATGACTTGTATTCTTATAAATTTGACACAGTTTTTTATATATTTTAGAAATGAGACCTTTATCAGATACTGGCCATAAAATTTTTTCCCAGCTTTGTACTTCCATTTTAATCTTGTTTCTGTTGGTTTTGTTTGTGCAAAAACTTTAATGTGATCATAGTTGTCCATTTGATCTTTCATGTTTTCTAGTTCTTCTTTAATCATAAATTTCTACCTTCTCCAGAGATCTGGTAAATTACCCCTTGCTCTCCTAGTTTGTTTATAATATCACGCTTTATGCCTAAATCATGTATCCATTTTTGACCTTATTTTGGTATGGAGTGTGAGATGTAAATCTATGCTGAGTTTCTGACATCATTTTTCAGTTTTCCCCAGCAGTTTTTGAGTGAGATCTTAATGCAGAAGCTGAAGTTTGGGGGGTTGTCAAATACTAGATAACTACAGGTTTTGATTATTGTGTCCTCTCTACTAATCTACTAAAACAATGTTTGATCTCTTTGAGCTGTGGTTGAAGTATAGCTGGAAGCTTAAGAGTATTTAGTTTTTGGATAAGTACATTTCATGGATGGGGCTGCATTGACAAAGGTTCAGAGGTATTGTATTTCAGAGACAATGAGTAAACTGGCCTGTGTATATGTGTGTGTGTGTGTGTGTGTGTGTGTGTGTGTGTGAGTGAGTGTGTGTCTGTGTGTGAAACTGATGTTAGGAAGGAAAAAAGAATTAGTTCAGGATACAGAGTAAAGGACTTTAAAAACAAGGTAGAGTCCTGTGGAGAAAGCATTAGACCAGATAGATTTGGGAATTCCAATCCTGCTATTGCTACTAGCTAACTATTAATCTTAGTCAAGTCATATCATTCTTCCAGGTGTCAGTTTGTAAATGAGTATGTTGTTGAAGATGATCTCTAAATTTCCTTCCAGATTTAAACTTGTATAATTCTATAGTATTTTACAGAGCATTTTGTGTCTGTAAACCTCAAAGAATGGATAATTAGAGCAGGTATAATAATGTTAAATATTTATATGTTGTTTTAAGGCTTGCAAAAAAACTCAAGATACATTATCTCATTTAACTTCACAACACAGAGATGCGTGCTATTATTATCTCTACTTTTTTGGATGAGGAAGCTAAGGTATATAGAGGTGACTCATTACTAACAATCATTTAACATCATCAGAAAAACAGTATTTTTTTTTTAAAGTGTTTCCATGAAATCATCCTCCCCCCACTTTGGATAGTTATGTGAATTCGACTTAACAAATATTTCTTAAATACCTATCTTGTACAAAACAATATGCTAGTTTTGGAAATATAGAAAAACAGTAATGAAATAATCCCTTCCCTTGAGGTACCTATATTCTGCTAGGGGATCTAATGTGCATCATAAGGTAAATATAATTTGAGAATTTGTAATTTGAGAAGTAAGAGAGCATGATCCATTAAGGAATGAGGAAAGACTCATGATGAAGGTGGCAGCTGATCTGAATCTTGAAGAAATATTAGAATTTTCAGGAGCTGAGATGAGGAAGTAATGCAAGTCAGGCATGGGAAAAACTTTGTAAATCAATGATGATCTTGAAGATTATAAAGGAGAATAACATAAAAAAAGGCTTAATAAGTATATTGACACCAGATTTTGGAGAACCTTAAATGCCAATCTAAGTAGTTTGTAATTTGCACTAATGCTAAATATTTTTGAAAAGAGAATAATATATCTCACTTCAGCCTTTGGAGATTATTTTGGCAACTCTGTAGAGCATGGTCTAGAGCAGGAAAAAGCAGGAATTAAGATCATTAGGGGATGATTATAGCAGTCTATACAAGAGATAATGAGAGCAAGAATTGTAGTAATGGTCATTTAAATGGAGATAAAAGTTGAGATGTTGGGATTGTGTAAAACTCAATGGAACTTGGCAACTGATTGGATGTGGTGGATGACTGGGGAGAAATGTCAAAGAATACTTAAACATTCCAGACCCTTTTGACTGGGGAGGATAATAATAACTTGAACAGAAACAGGATAGTTAGGAAGTGGGGTAAATTTAGGGAATAAAATGAATCCTATTTTGGATATATTGATTTTGTAATGCCAATGATTCAAGAAATGTAGATGTCCAGAAGACAAATTATATTGCAGTTTAAGATTTATTGCAGACTACAGTTTAAGAGAAATATTAGGGTCAGATATTTAGATTTTGAAGACATCTGTGTAGAAATGATTGTTGAATCAGTGAGAACAAATAAGATTACCAAAAAAGAAAGTATCAAAAAAGAGAAGAAGGCTAAAATAGAATCGTGAGAGACATCCATGTTGAATAAGTAGAAAATGAAAGATAATTCTCCCAAAATGGTGGAAACAAAGATCAGACTGGCAGAAGAGAACTCCAATATGGAAGTTAATATAGGTGACAGTAATTAGGAGTTGTAGCCAACAATGTCAAAAATGGTTAGATCCAAGAGTTCAAGGACTCAGAAAATAACCCAAGATTAGAAGTCATATCATTGGCAATATTGAAAAAAAATAGCTTCTTTGTAGTGCTTGAGTTAGGAAGTCACATTGGAAAAAGTTAAAGAATGATGTTGGAGTATTCACTTCTGGAAACCAAAATGACAGAGTAAGCAGTGAATCATTGTCCCCTCCTATGTTCACCTCAGTGAAAGCATAAAATAGTACCCCAAGACAGGTCCTGGATTGATAGAACCATCAATAAGACAGGATGAAACAATCTTTTAGTCTAGGAAACTTGGAGGATAGGCTGGAGGAGTTCCTTTTACTTGGATAAGTGATCTGGAAATCACTAAATGCAATCAGGCATTTTTTATCAACCAGACTTCACAAGCCTCAGCACAACCCAGGGCAATTAGTCTTCCTCAGGATACCAAATTACCATGTACTTAAGTGTAGCCCTGGGAAATACAGAAACATCCCACTTGGATGTTTATCATACATCAGACCCCAGCATTAGGACCCAGGCTCAGCACCAGATAAACTGCCAGACCCCTATAGTTTCCAGCAGTGCCAGCTACCACTCACCTAAACCCTTCAGCCAGCAGCAGACAAAAGGATCCATCATGATCCTCAGGGCAACATCAATGAAGCATCAGGTAAACAGGAAGATCTTGTAGTCACTGGCACAAGAAGCTTGAGAGAGTACTACTTCCATCTGGGGAACAAGCTCAAATTTAAGAGGAAGGAAAAAGAAAAGGGAGAGAAAGAGAGACAGAGACAAATAGACAGACAGAGACAGAGACATAGAGAGAGAGACAGAGAGACAGAGGCAGAGACACAGACATAAACATAGACACAGAGACATAGACAGAGAGACAGAGAGACATACACACAACACACAGAGAAACAATAACAACAGAAAAGAATCTGACCAGAGAAAGCTATTATGGTGACAGGAAAGGACAAGACACAAACTCAGAAAAAGACAACAATGTCAAAATTTCTTTGAACAACCCCCTCTCCCTCTCTCCCACCCAAATAAATGGAAAGTTGTCTCAAGTCTAGAAAGAACCCATAGAAGCACTCAAAAAGGAGCTTAAACGGTATAAGAAAGATGGAGAAAAGAAATGAGAACAATGTAAAAATTCTGAAAAAAAGAGTCAACAGCTGGTAAAACTGCTTAAAAAGTAGAATTAGTCAAATGGAAGAGGAGATACAAAAATCCACTGCAGTAAACAAATCTTTAAAGAATCAATTAGTCAAATTGAAAAGAAAATACAAAAGCTAAGTGAGAAAAATAAAACTTTTAAAGTTAAAATTGGACAAGTGGAAGCTGATGACTCTATGAGACAGCAAGAATCAACCAATAAATTAAAAAGAATGAAAAAAATTGAAGAAATGTAAAATTCCTCATGAGAAAAACAACTTACCTGGAAAATAGATTCAGGAGAGTCAACATCAGTATCATTGTACTACCTGCAAGCAGTAATCAAAAGGAAGATCTGGATAGCATCTTCCAAGAAATTATCAAGGAATACTTCTCTGATATCCTGAAATCAGAGTGAAAAATAGGGATGGAAAAAATCCATTTATCACTTCAGAAAAGAGATCCCCAAATAAGAATTCCAAGGAACATTCTAGCCAAATTTCAAAACTTTCAGGTCAAGGGAAAAAGATACTACAAGTGGCCACAAACAATTCAAACATCAGATAATCAGAATCAGAATCACACAGGAATTGGCAATTGCATCAATAAAGGATCAGAGATCAGGAAACATGATATTCTGGAAGGCAAAGGAGGTAGGACTAACATCAAGGATCATCTACCCAGCAAAATTAAGCATAATACTTCAAGGGAAAAAAGTCATTTAATGAAATATATAGAAAACCAAATATCCAGTATCAAAAATTAAAAGGGTGAAATCATTACCAATGAAGAAGAAATTAAAGCAATCATTAGGAAATATTTTGGCTCAATTGTATGCCAATAAATCTGACAATCTAAGCAAAATTGATAAGTATTTATAAAAAATATAAATTACCTAAATTAAAAGATTATGAAATAGCAACTCTAAAGTACCCCATTTTAGGAAAAGAAATTGAATAAGCCATTAATAAATTTCCTAGGGAAAACCCCCAAGGTTGAGAGGGGTTCATGAGTGAATTCTATCAAAATTTTAAAGAATAATCAATTTCAATATTATATAAACTATTTGGAAAAATAGACAAAGAAGGAGTCCTACCAAACTCCTTTTATGACACAAATATGGGCTAATACCTAAATCAGGAAGATCTAAAATAGAGAAAGAAAATTATAGGTCAATTTCCCTAATAAATATTATGAGTAAATTTTTAACAAAATAGTAACAAGGAGATTACAGCAATATAATACAAAATTTATACATTATGACTAGGTGGAATTTATACCAGGAATGCAGGATTGGTTCAATATTAGAAAAACCTCAACATAATTGACTATATTAATAAGAAAACCAATAGAAATCATATGATTAAATCAATAGATGCAGATAAAGCTTTTAACAAAATATAGTACCTATTCCCATTAGAAAGAACAGAAAACTTAGGAATAAATGGAACATTTCTTAAAATAATAAATAGTATCTTTCTAAAACCACCAGTAGACATTATCTATAAGGGGTTTAAGCTAGAATTCTTCCCAATATGATCAGGAGTGAAGCAAGGATGCCATTATCACAATTATGCACTACAATTACTATTATTAACTATAATATTAGAAATGTTAGTGTTAGCAATAAGAAAAGAAAAAAATAGAAGAAATTGATAAAACAAAACTATCCACTATTTGAAGATGATATGATGGTATATTTAGAGAACACTAGAGCATCAACTAAAATTTACTTAAAATAATTAACAATTTTAGGAGACTTGAAGTATAAAGATAAACTCACATAAGTCATTAGCATTTCTTTATATGTCAAAAAACCCAGCAGTGAGAGATAGAAAGAGAAATTCCATTTAAAGTAACCGAAAACAATATAAAATAGTTAGGAGTCTACCTTCCAAGACAAATTCAGAAACTCTATGAACACTATTACAAAACACTTTTCACAGAAAGTCTAAAGAATTGGAAAAAATATCAATTGCTCATGGATAGGCTGAGCCAATATGATAAAAATGACAGTTCCCAAAACTAATTTACTTATTCATTATCATATCAATTAAGCTATCAAAAAAAAATCTGGTAGAAGAAAGAATAATGACAAAATTCATCTAAAACAAAAGATAAAAAATATCAAGGGATTTAAAAAAATACAAAGAAAGGCAGGCTAATGATATCACAGTTCAAACTATGTTATAAAACTAATCATAAAAAAACAAACTATCATACTGGCTAAGAAATAGACTGGTGAATCAGTTTGGTACATAAACACAGTCATCAATTACAAAAGGTAACCTAGTGTTTGATAAATCCAAAGACCCAATCTTTTGGAATAAGAATTCATTATTTGACAAAAATTGTTGGAAAGATTGGGAGAGAGTAGTATGTAAACTAGTTATAGATCAATAGCTCATACCTTATACTACAATAAAATCAAAATGGATATATAATTTAGATATAAAAGATGACACTATAAGTAAATTAGAAGGAATAGTCTACCTATCAGACCTATGGGAAAGTGAAAAATTCATGATCACACAAGAGATAATAGAGAGCATTACAAAATTCAAAACATAATTTTGATTATATTAAACTAAAAAAGTTTTTGTATAAATAAAACCAATGAGCCAAGATTAGAAGGAAAGCAGAAAGATCTCAAACAATCTTTATAGCAAGTGTCTCTGATAAGGTCTTATTTCTCAAATATATAGTGAACTGAGTAAAATTTATAAGAATACAATCCATTTTTCAATTGATAAATGGTCAAAGGATATAAATAAACAGTTTTCAGAGGAAGAAACTAAAGCTATTTGTAGACATTTGAAGAAGTGTTTCAAATAAATTTTTATTAGAGAAATGCAAATTAAACACCTCTGAGATACTATCTCACCTCTATCAGAGTGACCACTGTGACTAAAAGGGAAAGTGATAAATGTTGGCGAAGATGTGAGGAAATTGGGACACTAATGCACTATTGGTAGAGTTGTGAACTGATCCAATCATTGTGAAGAGCAATTTGGAAATATGCTCAAAGGACATAAACTATGCATACCCTTTGACCTAGAAATACCATTCCTAAAGAGATCATAAAAACTGGGAAATAAAAACTACACATGAAAAAGTATTCATAGCAGTCCTTTTCATGATGGCAAAATATTGGAAATTGAAGGGACATCCATCAATTGTGGAATGGCTAAACATGCTGTGCTATGTGAATGTAATGGAATACTATTATGCAATAAGAAATGATGAATGGTCAGATTTCAGAAAAACCTGAAAAGACTTGTATATATTCTAGTGAGAAAACTGATTCATGTAATTAGTAAGTCATCATCTGCATCCAGGAGTATTTGAAGAAATATTTGGAGAGGATTCTTTCTTTGGTTTTGACTTCATATAGTACATCTTCCATGATAATATTTCATAGAAAATATAAGCTTCCTAATTAACTATTTGATGTAAATATAATATGGAGGATATGAATAAAATAGGGAGAGTTGTTTCAAATCTTTCCTCTGCCTTTCCTAGTTATCTGACCAGGCAAATCACATGTAGGCTTTCTGTTTCTATATTGGTAGAACAACTAAATTCCCTTTGAGGAAATGCAACACTTTTTTGTGTTCTTGTATTGATATGAATTAGTAATTCAATTTCTTGAATACTTGTTGAGTGCAGAGCCTTGAATTAGTCATTGGAGAAAATGAAAAGGTCGGATAATATAAAGACCCTGTCTTTATAGTTTGCTTTTTAGCAGAAGATTCAGAAATATTCAGAGACAACTTTCATTAGAAAGGCAGTTTATTGAAGTTAAAAAAAAAACACAAAACTGAATCTGGAGTCTAGAGAACCAGATTTAAATCCCAGGGCCACTTAGTTTCTCAGTCTTTGCTTCCTCAACAGCAAAATAACTATGATAATGATTGTTCCATCAGTCTCATAGAGTTGCTATTGAAAAATTACTCTGTAAACCTCAAAATGCTATTTAAATATCAGCTCTTAATTATTGCAATATGTGAAAAATTTACCCAGGTTATAAAAAGTGTGGTCCAAAAGGAAAGATTACCCACAGGGTTGAAGAAAGTTAGGTCATTTTGGAGATTTCATTTCAGTAAATCAAGATGAGTGTCCTTTAGGCAACAACACAGAAGTGTGATCATTTTTGTTGTGTACTAATAATACACATTCTTTATCTCTGCCCTCAACATCATCTACAGATGGTATTATGTATACCATAAAAGTCCTGAAAAAAATAAAATTAAACAAACCAATAGCCAGACAACCATGTCTGTTTCCTACCAGAGACACTCCCTGAAGTCATAATCTTTTCTTCATGACAGGGCCAATTACTAGCTAACTTTGAAGGTAATTTTATGTCATGGAGGATAATGACTGCAGGCAGGAAAAAGGCATCAAGAACAGATTATTAATAGGAATATAAAATCTTTGGGGGGTAAATATCCTTATGATAAACCAGAAGAAAGTCACAGAAGGTGACTGTATCTATCACTAGAATGAGGTCTATTTCTCAGGAAATAAAGGGAACAAATGTACTCTTTAGAAGAAAATCTAAAACCAGAATTACCTTCTCAGAATCAAAACCTATGTTTTGTAATTACTTTCTTACCTTTAGGACCTGGATCCAGCATGCTTCTGGAGCCATCAATATATGACAACTACTTAGAGGGATATCCAGAGAAAAGTTTGAATGGGTTCCTTTCCTAGAGGTTAAGGGTATTATTTTTTGGTCCAGGATTTAGTTACTACTGATTTGATTTGGTTCTAGGAACTTGAGTTTTCATCTAAGACTATCTGTTTGATATTTCTTTTCCTGGTAAACAATCCCCTCACTAGGTACATAACCAATAATACACAACTTATACAACTTATTAGTGCTTATGATAGACTAATGAGATTATGTGATGTCAACCATTGTAATGCCCCAATCTATTCTTCTTTGATTGGGCCCATTTCCCCCTTTCCCCCAAATATCAACTAGCACTACAACACAGACTCCCTGGAACTCTTTAAATTTTTTGTCACTATACTCAGTTCCTATTCTGTACTTAGTTTCTCTTTTTATCTACTTAGTTTATATGAGAGGATAAATATAGCTATAAATATAGGATAAATGTAAATACAGCAAATAGAGATCTGTACTACAAGTAATGAAGACCTGAATTCAAATCCAGCTTCGGAAACATTAGCTCTATGATCTTAGGCAAGTCATTTATCCTCTGTCTACCACAATTTCTTCATTTGTAAAATGAACCTGTACTTTACAAAGTGCCTGGAACACTGTAGGTGCTTGATACATGCTTATTGGTTTACTAACCTACATCCCAGATTGTTCATGAGGATAAAATGAGAAAAGAATTCATAAAGCATTTTGCAAATCATCTCTGATACATACCAGCTTAATGGTTCTGAACAAGTAACTTAACTCAGTTTTTTAGTCTACTAGGCTATTAAGTTTCAGCAAAGGTGCTGACCTTTATTAGTAGAGGGAGTTCATTAATACTGATGTTTTAATACTGATGAAATCACAGGTCTAATCCCTATCTCTTAATTTAGAAATATGCATATACAACAAACAGGTTTGTTTGAGCAGGGCCAGGAGATCATTATATACTTCAACAACAATATTATATGATGATCAATTCTGATGGACCTGGCCATCTTCAGCAATAAGATGAACCAAATCAGTTCTAATGGAGCAGTAATGAACTGAACCAGCTATATCCAGTGAAAGAACTCTGGGAGATGACTAAGAATCATTACATTGAATTCCCAATCCCTATATTTTTGCCTGCCTGCATTTTGGATTTCCTTCACAGGCCAATTTTACAATATTTCAGAGTCCGATTCTTTTTGTACAGTAAAATAACGGTTTGGTCATGTATACTTATTGTGTATTTAATTTATACTTTAATATATTTAACATCTACTGGTCATCCTGCCATCTAGGGGAGGGGGTGGGGGGAAGGAGGGGAAAAATTGGAACAAAAGGTTTGGCATTTGTCAATGCTGTAAAATTACCCATGCATATAACTTGTAAATAAAAAGCTATTAAAAAAAACAAACAGGTTTGTTTTTGTTTTGTTTTGTTTTGTTATCTTTTCTTTTATTTTTTGGTTCTTTCTTTGCTTCCTGAATGATCTCACTCTTACTGCTGTTCTTATCCTGGAATCACCTGAGCTTGTTTTCAATTCTTGGCAAAACAATAGAATGTTAAATTGAAGAAATGGTTTTGAAAATGTAGAAAAGGAAGTAATGACCATTGAGAAGGCATGACTCCAACAAGAATGGATTATGCTATATTGATTTCAAGTTCTTTTTGACTGGGTTATAAGACTGTTAGAGCAAGAGAATGTAAATATACTTTGCCTAGATTTTAATGAAATATTTTAATATCTCATGTTATTTTTGTGGATAAGATGGAAAGATGTGGGATAGGTGGTACTACTGCTAGGTATTTTTAGAGCAGGTTGAATGCCCATACTTTAAGAGCATTTTTAATGGGTCAATATCAAGTCAGAAAGAGATCTCTAGTGGAGTGCCCTAGGGATTGCTTCCTAGTCATTTTCAATTTAACAGTGTTATCACTGATTTGGATGAAAGCACAGATTTTTATTCTTGTCAAATTTCCAGATGACACAAATATAGTATGACATAGTTAACATGTCAAATAACAGGATCCAAAACAGTCTTGACAGGTTAATAGAATGTTGGGAAAAATCAAATGAGATGAAATTTACCAGCGATCAAAACCTACATATAGATAAGTAAATCAGTTTTATAAATACAAGATGGAAAAGATGTGACTAGACAGCAGTTCATTTAAAAAAAAAAAAAAACAAATCTGCATCTTTTAATTGACTGGAAGTTCCATATTAGTTAAAAGTATAATATGAAAGCAAAAATCTAATACAGTCTTACTAATATTCAATATGACTACTTTTAAATATTAAAAATGGAATTAGGAAAAATCAGTCTATATGTTAATAGTATTTTAACACCACTAATTATTATTATTATTATATTGTAACTTGTTAAGTTTTGGATACCACAGATACATATCTCAACTTAAGAGTACCCTAAGATTATTCAATATGATGATTGCTTGTGGGAACCACATATACTCACACAATTAATGGTCGTCATATTAATTCTACATCTACAATATCTCTTACATCCATTTCTTCTCTTACTTATTCCACATCTACTCTAATTTAGGCTTAATTATCGATTTATTACAATAACCTCCTACTATAATTTCCAGTCTCTCTTCTCTAGTTCATCTTACATGCAGTTATCATACTGATATTCAAAACATGTAAATCTTACCAAGTAAATCCTCTTCTCAACAAGTTTCAGCTGCTTCCAGTTTCCTCTAAGATAAAGTAAACTTCCGTTTGGCATTTAAAACCCTTTACAGACTGATTCCAACCAATTCTTTCCATGGTTAATTACATATTACTTGTCTTCATTTACTTTTACATACACAAATTGTTCTGCTTTCTATTTCCCATGTTGCTAAAGAAAACACAGGCAAAAAATAAAACAGAAAAATAAAGAAAGCTAAAAAAGGTATACTTCAATCTGTATTCACAGTTCAATAGTTTTTTTTCTTGGAAGGTGGATAGTATTTTTTCATCATGGGTTTTTTGAAGTTGGCTTGGATCATTGTTCTTGATCAGAGCAGCTGTCTTCCACAGTTGATCATCCCTATAATGTTGTTTTTACTGTGTACAATGTTCTGGTTCTGCTTACTCTACTTTATATGAGTTAAAATAATTTTTCTCAGGTTTTTAAAAAACTATTCTGTTTGTCATTTCTTATAGTATTCCATCACAATCATATATCACAACTTAGTCAGCTATTTTGAAATTGATGAACATTCCTTTGATTTCCAATTCTTTGCCTGCACACACACACACACACACACACACACACAATCTGCAATTTTTGTGTGTGGTACAAATAGGTCTTTTCCCCTTTTCTTTTATCTCTTTTAGCTGCAAACATAGTACTGTTTTTTTTCCTGGCTCAATGGTATATACAGTTTATTGCTGTTTCTGTGTGGTTCCAAATTTTAGAATGGATTCATTCACAACTTCATTAAGAATGTATCAGTATTCTAATTTTTCCATATTCCTTCTAAATTCCATCATTTTTGATATGGTATTTCAGAGTGGTTTCAATTTGCATTTCTCTAATCAAAAGTGAGTTAAAGAACTTTTTAAAATGTGATTACTATTTTTTTTTCTTTTGAAAACTTTTTGTTCATATCTTTTGACCTTTTACCAACTGGGAATAGTTCTTATTTTTGTGCTTCCTCAGTTCAGAAATGAAATCTTTATTGGAGGTACTTGCTATAAATTTTTTCCATTTGCCTTATAATTTTGGCTGCATTGCTTTTATTTGTATAAAAGCTTTTAAATTTAATGTAATCAAAATTATCTCTTTTACTTCCCTTCATTTTCTTTGTTTCTTTGTCTGATCATAAATTCTTCCCTTATCCATAGATCTGAAAAGTGTATTTTTTCTATGCTCCCTTAATTTACTTAGGTTTTCATCCCTTATATCTAAATCATCTATCCATTTAGACTTGATCTTGGTATATATTGCAAGATGCTGATCTATACTGAGTTTCTGCCAGTTTTTTAGTTTTTCCAGGATATTTTTTTTTGGTCAGATGTTGAGTTTTATTCCCAGAGTTTGGATCTGTGGATTTATCAAACTTTAGATTGAGATCCTCTACTATTGTTTGTCATTTGCTTAATCTGTTCCACAGATATACCATTCTATTTCTTGTCAAGTTCCAAAATGTTTTAATGATTAGTACTTTGTAATATAGTTTGAAGTCTGAAACTTCTGGGCCACCTTCCTTCACATTTTCTCCCCCATGGATCCCTTTAATAATCTTGATTTTTTGTTCTTTCAGCTGAATTTTGCTTTTTTTCTCCCTAGATCTATAAAACAGTTCTTTGATATTTTTAATTGATGTGATGCTAAGCAAACAAATTAACAGGTAGAATTATTGTGATGATCATGATGATGATGTTGGCTTGGCAAACCCATGAACAATTAATGTTTTTTCAGTTGTTTAGATCTGTCCTTATTTGTGTGAAGAGTTTATAATTGTATTCATCTAATCTGTGTTCCCCCCTCCTCCCCACCCCCTTGGCAGGTAGATTTCCAGGTATTTTATATTGTCTGCAGTTATTTTAAATGGAATTTCTCTTTCTAACTCTTGCTGTTATATCTTGGTAATTGATAGAAATGTTGATGATGTATATGTTTTTGTTTTATATTCTTCCACTTTGCTGAAGTTGTTAATTCTTTAAGCTAGTTTCTTTTTTAAATTGATTTCCTAACGTTCTCTAAGTATACCATAATATCATTAAACATTTGGTAGAATACATTTGTAAATCCATGCTAAGGATATTTTTAAGGGAAATAGTTTATGACTTGTTAAATTTCTTTTTCTAAGATAGGATTCTTTGAGGAAATTATTTCCTTTTCTGTTAATCTGACTCATTAAAAAATAGTTTCCAATTACCTATTAATCTGTACTTTCACAGCCCTTTCTTGAATATATTTTATTTTGAATTATGGCTTGAAAAAGTTGAATTTAATATTTCTGCTTTTCTACATTTGGTTGTGAAATTTTTCTGTTCTAACATATGGTCTTTGCGTCAAGGTGCATGTACAGCTGAGAAAGACATAGACTCCTTTCTATTCCCATATAGTTTTTTCCTAGAGGTCTACCAGATCTAATTTTTCTAGGATTTTATTCTCTCTTCTACTTTTTTTCTGATTTATTTTATGGTTAGATTTATTTATATCTGAGAGGAAAAATTGAGGTCCCCCCAGTACTGTTTTATTGTTTATTTTTTCCTGTATTTCATTTAATGTTTAAGAATTTGGATACTATGCCATTTGGTACATGCATTTAGTATTGACATGACTTCATTGTTTATGGTGTATTTTAACAAGATATAATTTCCATGTTTATCACTTTTCATTAGGTCTATTTTTGCTTATTTTTTGCTTTAGATCATGATTGCTACTTTTACCTTTTTATTTTAGTTAAAGCAAGTCTAGCCTCTTATTTCAACTCTGTGTGTATTTTTCTGTTTCATGTGTGTTTATGTAAATTACATATTGTTGGATTCTTGTATCTAATCCATTCTATAATCCACTTCTATTTTATGGACATGGTCATTACATTCATATTCACAGTGGGTGTGAATTGGGTATTTTCCTTCATCCTATTTTTTCAATCTATATTCTCTCTCTCTTTATTCTGTCCTTCTAAATTTCTAAATTTGATCTTGCTTCAGACTATTGCCTGCTTTATTTGTTCTTTCTTTTACTATTCCACCAACACCTTTCTTTGATCTCTTTCCTCTCTATCCTTTTGGGTAATACAGAGTTTTAATACAAATTTTAAACACACACACACAAACATATTCTTCTTTTTTTAAGCCAATATAACTGAGTGAGGTTCAAGAACTGTGTCATTCCCCCTCTCCCCCCCCCCATTTTTCTCTTTGCTATAAAAGTTCTTCTTTGTACATTTTTTAAAGTGAGGAAATATTCCCATTGTTCCTTTCCCTTCTTCCTCTCCAAATATCCTCTTTCTCACCCAGACATTTATTTTTGCATCATTCCAATATAATTGACCCATTCCCACACCCATTCTCTATGTAGAATTCTTCTAACTGATCTAATAATGATTATATATATCATCTTCCCATATAGAGAGGTAAACAGTTTATAGAGTCTATTTATGATTTCTTTTTTATGTCTATCGTTTTATGCTTTTCTTAAGTCATGTACTTGAAAACCAGAATTTCTATTCAACTTTCATCTTTTCATCAGCAATGATTGAAAAGTCCTTTTTGTTCATTAAATATCCATTTTCCTCCTTAAAGGATGATTGTTATCCTAGCCCTTTTGCTTTCAGAATATTATATTGAAACCCTCCACTTCTTTAATGTGGCATTGCTAAATCTTATATCATCCTGACTCTGATTCTACAATATTTAAATTGTTTATTTCTGGCTGCTTAAAATACAGATGCTTCTAAAAATGCTTAATAGAGACATGGAAGCTCTGGAATATGGCTATAATGTTTTAAGAGTTTTCCTTTTGGGATCTTTTTCAGAAGATGATGAGTAGATTCTTTCAATTTTCATTATCTGTTGATCATAGGATATTTGGTCCCCTTGCCTCATCTCTTTGGTTTTTTTTTTTTTTTTTTTTTGGCAAAACAGTTGTAGTTAAGTGATTTCTGCAGGGTCATACAACTAGGAAGTGTTACATGTCTGAGACCTGATATGAACCCAGGTCCTCCTGATTACAGGGGTAGTGCTCTATTCACTGTACCATCTAGCTTCCCTGAAATTTTTTCTTGATAATTTCTTAAAATGTGATGTCTAGATTCTTTCTTTGATTATGGTTTTCAGATAATCTAATAACTTTTAAATTATCTCTTCTTAATATATTTTCTAAGTCAGTTGTATTTCTGATGAGATATTGCACATTTTCTTCTATTATTTCATCATTTTTATTTTGTTTTATTGTTTTCTGATGTCTCATAAAGTCATTAGCTTCAAATTACCCAAGACCACTTTCAGTTTCCAGCTTTTTTTGCATGATTCTTTTCAGAGCTAATTTTTGGGGTTTGGAGGTTTTTGGTGCAAGGAGATTTGACCTGGACCAAAGTGAAGTGCTCTTTTGGTTTGTACTCTAGCTCTTACCCTAGAAGAATCCCTGATTGCTTGGATTACAATCAATATTACTCCTCAGAACTCCTGTTGCCTTTGGACCAGAAGTGATACTATTTCTCAGAGTTCATGATCCCTTGCTATCAAAAGTAATAGTTCTTCCCCCCATCTATTTCTCCCCCCCACTTCCATTCTCTGTTAAGCATTTTGAGTTAGTGTCTTCCCCCAGGTCACCCAGCTAGTAAGTGTCTGAGGTCAAGTCTGAACCAAACTATTTCTGACTCCAAGGCTGTATCCGTCAAATGCTTCTGTGTTCGTCACAATGCTTGGCATATAATATGTACTTCATGCTCCCTATCACCTATATGATATAAAGTACTGTAAGCACAAACAGGAAATGAATATAGAAAGACTAAACCAATATAAATGCAAGTATAGGGAATAATAGAATATCAAAATGATATTGATGAGGTTTACATTTAGGGAACCAAAGTGAAATTAGGATTTCTGGTCATCAGGGAGTTAAATGATAAGGTCTAGTGGCAGGTTTGGGTTCAGGGAACCAAATGGAGAGGTTTGGCTCTCCTGCAACCCCTTAGGATTTGGCACAAGGGTAGGGAGTTTTGGGGACTCCCTTTTGGCGGCACAGAGGTTCTCTGTAAAGGAATTTACAGACCCAAAAGCCTAGATTGATAAAAAGAGGTTTATTATGGGGATTGGAAGTAAGGTTCGAAATCCTGACAGAGAGGCATAAAGTTTGGTTAGGGAAATAGGTGAGGGAAGAGTGGATGGCACTGGAAAGAATATTCCAGTGGATAGATCTTTGGAAAATGGAGTTTTGCACTGAGAATGCAGTTCTCAGTGGACAGAAGGTCCTGGCAGAAAAGGGAGCTGCCAATGTCCATCTGCAAAGACCTTAGTTGATGGAAACTCATTATATTGGTTGTTTTGGTGGGGGTTGGGAAACCTGAGCCCATCAGAACCAGAGAGAGCTGGGAGAGTCCAAGTTGTTTCAGATCCCCTGGGGGCTGGGACAAGCCCAGGTCTCCTATTGGAATTCAAAGGGATGCTTTTGACCAGGATTTGTTAATCAAAGGCCCTGACATCCAGAAAAGACAACTTTTTTTTTTTTTTTTTTTTTTTTGGAGAGGATATGCCTCAGCTAGGAGGGGCTGAGAATCTGAAAGGAATCACAGATCAATAGGAAATATAGTTTCTTAAAGGGACCAAAACCTGTTTCATTATGCTTTAAAATTTTGAGTAAGAAATATGAGAAGACACTGTCATCCGTTTCTTTATATAAGTGGTGTACTATGTGTATGGAGTGTTGGATATAATGTCTGACTTATTTGGTTTGCTTTGCTAACAGTTTTCTCCCTTGTTTAAAAAAAAATCTTCATTAGAAGGAATGTTTCTCTTGGAGAGAGAGGGGAATTATTGAGTAATATGGGTGATATAAAGCAAATATAGATAATGTTATATCAATAACATTTTATTTATAATAAGTATCAAATAAAAATACTTTAAATGTTTTAAAAAGAAAAATATAATTTAAAAATCTGCTATAATTCAACTTTTCTATCCCTATTGCCTTAGAGTAATCTTTAGGGCCCTATCCCTGTAGAAATCACATAGAGTTCAAACTAAATGAATTAATCCATCATAATCTCCTTCCCTGACCTTCATGTTGCTGTTCTGCCTACATTCCAAGTCCCCATCTTTCTTGAACTTCTCTTTATGTGTAATCATGGATGAATTCCTAATCAGAGTCCTGTTTCTGAAATTCTTTCCTCCTAGATCACACTTAGAAGGCAATAAATAATTAGCAAATTTTTTCTAGGTTTTTTATTATTCTACTTGACTTCCTGCTTTCTGTTAGGGATTTAGAGCTTAAAAGAACCTTAATGATCATCTCTTCAAAGCCATTCATGTTATAGATGATTAAATTGAAAGAGATGGAGAAGATGTTACCTGCCTAGGTAGTAAAAATGGATCCAGAAATCAAAACCTTTGTCTATTATTACAAATTTAATGCTAGGGTCATGACTAGGATTTATTATAGCTGGGAGCAAACAGCATGAGAGTCACTATCAAGTAAAAGCATAGTGGAGTCTATCTGGTAGAAAAAGATAGAGACACCAGAGACACACCGAGACATCAAGAAACTAAGAAGCCACAAATGTAAAGACTTCCCCCACCCTCAGTAAAAGCTTTCTCTCAAGTACCAAGCCATTTGGTGGCTTCTTACTTTAACTAATTGTTCTTCATAACAAGGTGCTAATGTCAGTTGCTTCCTTGCCATTGCAATCAGGAAGCTTGATTACAGGGGTGGTGGTCAGGGTGGAGTGGCAACCCTTAGGGCTAAAAGTTAAATACTTTTGGGGAAGAGGCTGAACAGGGGCTTTAAACAAGTCTCTGCCTTTCTGTCCATGAAAACTTTTAAATGATCAACTTAGGGCTGGAAGGGATCTTGGAGATCAACTTATCCAACTTCTTTAAATGATAGAAGAGAAAACTTTTTTTTTTTTTTGGGGGGGGGGTAGTTACCTAAGATCACAGAGAATGATAGATGGGACTGTAGTAGAGGAATATGCTTTTTAATATCCTCATTTTAGAGAGAAGCAAACCTAATCTGAAATCCCAGGACTCCTAACACACTGCTTAGCTTTTCTTCTCTTTTCATGAACACACTGATAATTAAAAATAGAAGTTCATTTTCATACATTACTTTATCCAATTCTTTCATTTTGTAAGAAAGAAAAGAGAACTAGAGTTAGTCTAAATAGGGACCAGAATTCAGGGCTCTTTTAGCTACATTGTTAATATCTGTTCATTCTCAGAGGTATAGGAGCATTTTTCTTTCTAGAGTAGCAACTTTAATCTCATGATTAAAGACAAACAGTTGGGCAGCAAAGAAGCCAAAGACTTTTTAGGTCCACTTTGGCCAAAAAATTACTCCCTACCTTCTCTTCTGTTCCATGAAAAAATTTCAATATGTTGGGAGTACAAAGATAATTTTCCAGGAATCAGGAAGCAAAGGTATCTCTGTGAAAAGCATGACTTTCCAGCAGTTCTTAGGGGCTATATACCTCCCCTGCTTAGGATAACAGGAAATCCATCTCTTACCTCATTGTCCATTTTTCATATTCAGAGGAAGCTACAGTTAAATATAGGGAAATAATTTGCCCCTTCCTAAACCCAGGTCTTCTTTCCCTCACATTTCATATGGCTCTGAAATGCACTCCTCCCAGATCAACTGAGTTCTTTTGACCAGCAAGTTTGAGAAAATAAGGCAAAACTTTAAAGGAAAGGAAAGGTCACCAGGTTTGGAGAGATAAAGGTTAACCAAAAAAAGGTCTGACCCTTTAACATGAATGGGACTCATTGTCTTACTTCTGTTTGCTTTTGCTGACTGAAGTGTCCCCACTCTTTAGGGAGAGGTCACTGATGAAGTTGTTTCTTAGCCCACCATTGATCCATGGGCTCTAAAACTACTAGACAGAAGTACTGTCCTCTTCTCATCCATGTAGTAAGTAATACTATGAGACATCCTTTCCCCTGATGTGCAACGATATCTATATTGAAAGGGACAAATTTACTGGGTTAGAGACAAGACCTGGTCCCCTTCTTCATTTCTATACTAACCCTAGCTCAATTTCAATCTGCTATAATCTCTGCCCATTCCTAAGAAACACTGAAAGGTATTGAACAAAGGTATTGAAGCAGAAAGTGCTTGCTTTGCTCTACAATACTTTATCCCAATAAGGCTACCCCCATCACCGGGCTTAACCCTATCTCATTAGGTTCTGCTCTAATCTTCTTTCTTTAAAAAAAAAAAAAAAAAGTACATGTATTGTCATTGGATCTTTATCCCACCTTGATTATAACTTTATTCTTTTCACTAAAGCATGCTACTTTCCTGGCTTTCTAGTATAGTTTTTATAATCCAGTATAGTTTTTACAATTAAAAAATATTTCAGCATTTCAATGTCAAACAATATCAGTACCAAGCAGTGGTGCCTTCTTTATAAAAGCAGGATCTAGTCCTACAGGCTGACTTTAGCCTTGAAGTTTTATCAGAGAGTGTTCATTTTATGTGACTCAGATTATAATAACAGCAGGCTAGGCCTCTGGGCTATATACTAAAAAAATATCAATTACCAGTAGCATTTTTTCCTTAGGATATGGAGCTTCTATTACATAGCAATTAGTTGTTCTTTCTAGTAAGTTACCTAATCTATTGTCTTCAGTAGCAGCACATAGACTAAAAAATTGATCTTGTCCATATTGAAGGGGGGGGAAAGCATTTTTTTTTTCTTCTCTCTCCTTAGTAACTAAATGACTTGATAAAATCATTTTAATGGAATTCAATAAACCTAATAGTGATTTAGATCACTGCATAACAGAGCTCAGTGATTGGGTGATTGAGGTTATTTTTTGTTGTTTGTTCTCAAAGAGAACCATGACATTAGAGAAGTGATGCCATGACATGCAAATTAATTGGATTTAAGTGAGGGAAGACTATTCAAGTTTACCTACCTCATCGTCCCCTCCAGAGCCATCTGGTTTCAGTGGCCAGATAAAAATCACAATGATTTTTAAAAAAAGCTTTTTATTTTCAAAATATATGCAAAGATCCACCCTTGAAAAATCCTGTATTCCAAAATTTTCTCCCTAACTTCCCTCACTCCCTGTCCCAGACAGCAAGTAAAATAATATAGGTTAAACATGTGCACTTCTTCGAAACATATTTCCATATTTATCATGTTGTACAAGAAAAATCAGATCAAAAAGGAAAAAAAACTGAGAAAGAAAAAAAAAACAAGCAAACAACAAAAAAGGTGAAAATACTATGTTGATTTAGAAATTATTTCCCTTAAAATACTGAAATTTCCCCAGTATACTTTCTTTAACAAATAGATTTTCAAAGCACAAGTGTTATTTCTTTCTTAAAAATATCACATTCAATCTGACTCAGCTAAATTTAGGTTTTAATTTATTTTATTGTGAAAATTCACATTAGTAAAATGTTCATTGAATTCAAAATCAGAAAATTCTGTGTTCTGATACTCAGCATACTACAACCTGAATGATTGTAGATACTTTACTTAAAGATTCTGGGCCCAATTTCATTGTCTTCAAAAGGAGGGAATGGGGACAGCTGGGTAGTGCAGTGCATAGCATATTGGCTCTGGTGTCAGGAGAACTTTAATTCAAATATCACCTCAGACACTTACTAGTTGTATGACCCTGGGCAAGTCACTTAACACCAATTGCCTAAAATAAATAAATAAGGGAATGAAATTCTAAAATTTCTTCTACCTTTAAATCCCATACTTTAATGCTTTGAAAAAATAAAGATCTATATGAATTCAAAGTTGTGATATTTAATTTTTCCAGTCTTGTTCAACTTAAGCTAGACCATCATTTGCTATTTAAGTACTTTATAAATGAAATATTATAAATAGTTTTTGTTTTTACATTGTCTACATTTACCCCCTTTTTCCTTCTCTTCTTCCATTCCAAAGACCTATTCCTCATAATAAAATTTTAAAAGCATATCTTTTTAAAAGCATCATCTCATCTTTATAATGGGGACAATGGCAACATTATAAGCATTATAAGTGTTCATGTCACAACAACCCCATGACAGAATGAAATCATGATTTTATTTTCATAGAAAAGAATATCAAGCCTGGAATATAGCCATTGACTCTCCAAATCTGTTGGCCACATTCAATGGAACCTAATATATGAATCTAGGGGTTCAGATTTCAAATACACTGTTTTGACCATCATGTCCACTGGCCATTCATAATCACATCTTGTATAGCTGAATTATTTTGTAAATTTTGTAGTTTAAGTGAAATTGTTGTAACTGCAAAATGTTACTACAATTACCATCATTATCTGATTGGCAGTTTAGTGGATATGAAGACTAATTTCACAGTGAGAACCCAATGGATTCAAGCCCTGCCTCTGAGCCATACACATTTTGATCTTAGATAAGTCTATAATTCTCTATGACTATAAATGGTAAAGTTGTTATATGATGAAATAACAGATCTGGAAAAAGTAGTTGTTATCATTTATTTAAAAAAGAGCTGTAATTTCAGCAGAGAGGGAACACCCTCTGATAATGATTTCATGTCTCAGTAAATGGTTTCATGAATTATCATATTCCAAATTTTTTTCATCACCTGATGGTTTGGTGGAGGTGATGATTGTGGTAGAGGTGGTGGTGGTCGTGGTGCTGCTGCTGCTACTAGTGATAATGATGATAATGGTGGTTGGGGTGATGATGATTGCAGTGCAGGAGGGCAGGGACTAATTCACTTTTTCATGTGTGTTGCTAGCATTTAGCATAGTGCCTGGCATAATGGCATATGATGTGTACTTATTAAATTGTGATTAATTAAGAGGAAGCATGGCAAAGAGGCTAGGGTTCTGGACTTGAAATCAGACAGATTTAGATTTAAATACCAATTTAGATGCTTATTAATTTCGTGACCCTTGCCAAGTCTCAGAGACTTGATTTCAAACAGGAATTTGTAGGTAAAGAAAGAAAAGAAAGAAGGAAAGAAAGAAAGGAGGGAGGGAAAGAGAGAGGGAGGGAAAAAGAGAGGGAGGAAGGAAGAAAGAAAAGAAGAAAGGAAGGGAAGGAGGGAGGAAGGAAGGGAGGAAAGTGAAAAGAAAGAAAGGAGAAAGGAAGAAGGAAAGAAGGAAAGAAGGAAGGAAGGAAGGAAGAGAATAAGAAAGAGTAGGAACCTGTAACAGGGGTTTTTATGAGGGAAAGAGGAAAAGGGAAAGGGAGCAGAAACAGATTATACTAAGATTAGAACACTGGTTTTGAGTATATTTCTTTTTGTCCACCATTCTCTTCTGATATTTAAATCAAAAATCAACTCAGTCTTTGGCAGAAAATTTTTAACTCTAACAAAAGAAAAAGAATAAATTAACAAATAGGGTACTTGCAAAAAAAATAGAAAAAAACTCAAATTTTAAAAAGTATAATTTTTGGAAAATTAAAGAAAATATGCAAAAATTAAAAGCAAAAATCCATTGAATTAATGTCACTAGAAACTGACTTTGTAAAAAAAAAAAAAAGATAGTACAGATAAATAAATAGCTAATTTGATTTTTAAAAAGAAAAAGAAATCAAATTACACCAGTATCAAAAGAGGAGAAAAAGCAAATTTGCAACAAATGAAGAATATGAAGAAAAAATAAAAGAAATTATTACAACTTTTTACTCAATTATATAACATAAATACCAAATAAAACTGACAACTTAAATGTCATTGCAGATATTTATGGATATATTAAAATATACAGATTAACATAACAAGAAAAAGAAAGTCTAAATTACTCAATCTCAGAAAAATAAATTGAGTAGTGTATAAACTATATTCCCAAACAGGGGAAAGTGGAGAGGGAAAACAGGAGCAGATGGATTCACAAGTGAATTCTGTGAAACTTTCATAGAACAATTAATCAAAAATTACTTATGGTCTTTAAAAAAAATAGAAAAAGTCAGTAAGTCAGTAAGCATTTATTAATGTGACTACCATGTGCTAGGCACTATGATTAATTCTGGATACCAAGAAATACAAAAGACAGTCTCTGCTATCAAAAATGCTCACTCTCTAATGGAGGGAAGCAACACATGAAAAGAAACTGAAATAGGGAGGAGTGATACCATGATAAAGTTCTGAATCTTGGTGGGAAATGATGAGATGGTAACTTTGGACACTCTTCTTACATAGTGGATCTTGGAGGAACTCTCCACCTTTCATGTTCTTCCATCAGAAAGAGAGAAGTAACTTTTAGGGTTTGGAGGTACTAAGGAAGTGTGAATTTCATAGCTGATGCAAACTTTCAGTAAGATGATGTTTTGGAGACTATGATTGAAGTCATAGGAGAGGTTCTATGTAGAAAAATAATATATTTTGGACTGGGCCTGACTCAGGCCAGTGAACTGATAACTTAGGTTGATGTAGGGATAGACATATGGCCAAAGAGATCATGAAAAATGGTAAAGATCATATATGTGCAAAAATGTTCACAGCAGTTCTCTTTGTGGTGGCAAAGAATAGGAAATAGAAGGGATGCTCATTAATTGGGGAATGGCTGAACAAAATGTGGTATAATTCTCATGGTTTTCCTCTTTTGTTCTGATTCTTTTTTCATAACATAACTAATGTTTAATATGATTGTACATGAATAACCTACATCAGATTGCTATTTTGGAGAGGGGGAGGGAAAAGAGGAAGGGAGCAAAGATGGAAATCAATATATTATAAAAATAAACAAATATTAAACTAATAAATACATTTTAAATATGAGGCATACTCATATCATTCAACAGTTAACAAAAAAGAGATTTACTTGGCCATATCAAGAGATGAATATTCAATAAGAACAGATAGCACAAAACTCTTGAATTAATTTAGCTGAATGAAGCTCTCTTCAAAATCTACCAGGCCAAGCATCTGTTAACTTCTCCAGCTCCAAATAGCTACCGTGTACTAAGATGATAAGAAAGAGACACCAATAATTTGAATCTTTAGTCCTGTGAGCCAATAAAATCTCAAGGAGTAGCTCAATAGTATTTAAGGAAAAAAAGATAAAAAACTAAAACTAGCCTAATATGCATTGGGGAATTAGTTAAAATATTGCTTCTATTAAAAGAGGAGTTCTTCCAAATTCTTTCCTTGATATTGGTACTTTTTTTTTTTTTTTTAAACCAGTAAGACTTAAAAGAGAGAAAGAAAACCATTGCTCAATGTAAAGTCTGGGCTAGCTCCCTGGAGGGCCTCGGGATCAGCCAGAATCAGGATAAGTAAAAGTCCTTGTTCTTTAGGGGGAGAAGTGAAAGAAGCAGGCAAACTACCATGAGGCTTGCCAAAGATGTATCATCCATTCTAGAGTCCAAAGTCAACAACTTCTTTCCTCCTCCTCCTGCCACAAAGTGACTGTCTCCGCCCCCTCTTTCATCCCATCCTCAAATCCTTGTCTATGATTATTTTAACACCAAACATTCAGTAAGAACCAAACAGTGAGAAGAGCTATTTATCCAAAATATATGGTAATAGAGTCATTGTCTCACATCGAATAGGTAATTAGCCTTAAGTGCTCGGCTGTCTGATTCAAATACACCTTTTCATAGTTTCAGCCCTCTAAAGCTCAATAGTGATAATGAACATTGACACAAACAATTTAAATAAAATATCAATAAAAAGATTTCTACAATATATATATATATATTTTTATCATCAATAAAATGATACACTTTGACCAGGATGAATGATAGCTAGATTACAGGGTTGATTCAATATTAGCAAAATTAACAACCTAAAAGATCATATTAATAATAAGTACAATAAAACATATGAATATAGTAAGATATAGGGGGAAAATCTTTTTGACAAAATATAATATTTATTTTTAAAATACTAGAAATTAGGTAGTCCTGATAGAAAGATATTTAAGCTACTGAGCTCTATGAAACAGTTCAGATCAGTAACAAAGAAATTCAAATAAAAATACTTGTAATGTATCACCTCATCTCCATCAGATTGGCAAAACAGATAATAAAACCAAAACATCCAATTTGAAGAGATTGAAATAAAACTGTGGTGGAAATGTTAACTGGTCTAACCTTTCTCGAAAACATTTGGAATTGTATCTCCAAAATTATTAAACTATGCATGCTGTTTGATGCCAAAATGCTCTTATTTAATCTATATTTCAAAGATAAAATAGATAGGATGATGATCCATAGAGCCAATGGCTAACAACAATTTTTTGTAGTGGCAAAGAACTGGACACTAAGCAGATGTTAGGGAATCAATTGGGACTATGTTAATATTTTATAATATATGGAAGTACTGGTATAATATTGTAATATTATGCAATAACAACATTATGAATTCAAATAACTTAGAATGACCTAACCACTGTAATCCTTGTAATGATCAACAATGATTCTATGAGACTGATGAGAAAGCATAACACCTATCTCTTTAGAGAGTGAAAGACTCAGGTTGAAGAACTGGGGTTATATATTTTGGTTATGGTTTAGGCATAAATTCATTTTGCTTTACTATGTTTTTTTTTTTTTTCCTGAGGCAAATGGGGTTAAGTGACTTGCTCAGGAAGCTAGAACACAGCTAGGAAGTGTTAAAGTACCTGAAGTCATATTTGAACTCAGGTCCTGACTTCAGGGTTGGTGCTCTATATACTATGCCACCAGCTAGCTGTCCCTTTACTATGCATTTTTATGAAAGTTTTTTAATTTTACTTTGTTTTGTTTTCAATGGATCATGAATGAAAAGATAAAATAGATGTATTTTAAATTAAAAAAATAATTTAAATATTTCCAGTTTTGTTTACTGTTTAATTTTTCATGTTATTTCCTCTCTTTGTTTCACTTTTTTGAATCTATAAGATAAGATAATTGGATCAAATAAGTTCTCTGATCTAGAAAAAATAAGAGAAAAGACTCAGACTGAAGAAGAAAAGTAACTAAATAAGGTAT
Source organism: Sarcophilus harrisii (assembly GCF_902635505.1). Classification (NCBI taxonomy): domain Eukaryota; kingdom Metazoa; phylum Chordata; class Mammalia; order Dasyuromorphia; family Dasyuridae; genus Sarcophilus; species Sarcophilus harrisii. The sequence continues at coordinate 247,233,857 of NC_045426.1, forward strand.
TTCATTATGATGACAATGGGTATTCCATGGGGAAATATATTTTCTGAAAACTTTAATTTAAAAAAGAAATAGATTGGGTGATTATATACTGAAATAAATTTAATTTCTTTTTTTTTTTTTTTAATTCTTTTGGGGTAGCTAGATGGTGCAATAGATAGAACACTGACACTGAAATCAGGAATACCAGAGTTCAAATACAATGACATTTAGTACTTACTGGCTCTGTGACCCTAGGTGATTCACTTAAACCCAATAGTTTAAATTCCCAAAACAGACATTAAAATTTTTTTTCATTTTTTAATTTATGAAATAAAGGAAGTATTTCTATAACATAGTATAGTAAAAAGATGATCATATTTGAAACTATAAATCTATTGTATATAATTTCCTACTCCTTTTATCTATCTCTAGATAAATATAAAATGTTTATATTTATAGATAAATGTAATACATATAAAATATTAAATAAAATATATTTTATCTATAAAAAGTTTCTTTTTTTCTTTCTCCTACTCCCAAGATGGACACCATTAGACACACACACATATGTACATACTCACATGTATACATACATGTATATAAAGTCATCATATATACTTCTATTTATAAGTTTTTTCCCTGGATACAGATCTATTTAAATCTTTTGAACATTTATTAATTAAGGAATGACTAATGTTCTTATCCATATTATACCTTATGCATATAAATCTTATAATATAATTATAATATTCCATATCATATAAATCTTATGAATTTTGTGTTGAGGGAATAAAATGTTGGGCAGGTATATTTTGATAAACATAAAAGATGATACATAGATGTAGTATCTATGACAGCAAGGGCATACCTAGTTTAAAATATTGAGTGACGATAAGTAGCCAGAAGGAAAAATCTATAAAGATAAAATGAAAGAAGACCTTTGCATAACCATACACTTGGAAATCTTATCTAACAGCAAAGGAAATAATGGGAAGAAATTTAAGATTCTTATTCCTTCAACACACAATTCATTGATTTCAATTCAGCATTTTATAGTAGAAATAACACTAGTCATGAATTCAGAAAACCTGACTTCTCATTCTATATCTTCTATTTTTTTTTAACTGGATTATTTCAAGCCAATCAGTTACCCTTTCTGAGATTCTACTGTCTCATCCATAAAATGGGCAAAATAATTCCCAAATGCCTTAAATGGAGTGCATTTCTGATGATAAAAATTTCAGTCTCTCAAGAAGACTAGTAAGAAACATATTTTAAGGTAGGAGGTCTTTGACATCCTTTAAAATATATATATATAGACGCAACTATTATTTTGCTTACTCAGCATACCAGTTTGCAGTTTTAGTGTAGCTTTAATTAAAGTGATCTTCCCCTCCCACTCCCAGGGTTTCTATGACTCAAATGACTTGATTATTTTCCACAGAAGAAGGATTATGCTACTCTCTGTAATCACAAAAAATAAAAGGGAGTTCCTTCAAGCAGAAAAGTCTAGGGTTTCTGAACTGAAGATTGCAATCATGCTACAGAAGGGAAATAATATATCAAATATGCATCACTTATAAGCAGGTCATTTGAAGGTCATTTATTCTTAGGCAGCAGTGTACATCTCCATGGAGAAAGTCTCTTAAAATTTGTCTTTCTTTATAAACCAATCTAATCCTTAAAAAGACCAGGCAGATGGGAGTGTGTTGTGTGATAATTTCTTTGCAGTTTAAACAACTGATTTGTTGAAATCTCTGAAGAACTTTTGAAATGTAAGGAATGGAATGGGTCATCTCTTTTGAAATGTGGTGTTAGTGCCTTCTTCCTTCTACAAAATGAGTCATTTTTAAAGTTAGTATAACACCTTTGAGCACTATAGACTTCAGGGTGAACTCCAGTTTCCTATTTTGAGCTGGGATCAGCTAAACTAAACTTAAAAAAAAAAAAGGCCCCACCCAGCAAAGAGAGGTTAAACTAATAACTTGATCTATTTAGAGATACTCCCATTATTCAGTTCTGGCCAAAATGATTCAAACCTTCCTCTTCCCCTCTTTCCCAGCAATAACAAAACCTTGAGTCATCAAATCAAAGCCAGACTTCTTGAACTTTCTTAAGCAAAGTAACTCAGCTCACAAAACTTGTTTCCTCCTTTGATCAATTTCTTTCTGTTATAGTTATCTATATTTAAACCTTTTCTCCCATCCTTGAACTTAAGGCACCACTTATATAAAGACTTTAAAGTAATAAATGCCCCATAGCTTCATTAACTCAGTATAGCATATCCACATATAAATGTAGCAAGCTAAACCTTATAGTTGAGAGGAAGTGGGGTGAAACTTTTCCCTTGGCAGAGTCCATGAGATTGTTCTCTTGCTCTGCATTTAATTTCCATATTGCAAATATCAAATGCTTTTGGCAATATTTGTACAACCCATCTTTCCAATCCCAGGATGTTTTACATGCTCTCCTGCTGCATCACCTACCCATCCCCTCCTCCCTATCCAGATTAATCTTTTATCCCTTTCAGGCAGAGTATTTTGAGTAAATTTACCTGTGTCCATAGTAAACAAGCCACAGCACACGGCAGCTGACTTCTTGTTCACCCAGATGGAAATCAAACTGAAATGTGGATAATGCAGGCATCTGCCACAGTCTTCTTAAAAATGCAAGACCTTAACAAGGTAATAGGGTCCTATTTCAAATGGAGAGAAAAGCCAATAAAGGGTCATAGGATTGTTCACTCTCTAAGCTATCAAATGCCATAGCACTAATTGAATTGTTTTGGAGATTTCCTCTTCCCACATGGAGACTTAATCTGGAATTCCAATAATTGTAAATTTTTTAAACTTTTTCTTCCTTCTTTCCTTCCTTTCTTCCTTTCTTCCTTCCTTCTTTCCTCTTGACTTCCTCCTGCTTTCTCTCCTCCTTTCCTTTCCTTTCTTCTCTCCTTTCCTTCCTTCCTTCTTCCTGCCTTGGTTTTCTTTCTTTTTTTCTTCCTTCCTTCCTTTTCTTAACCTGGAAGCATTCATGGCTCGATATTAGAGCTAGTGAAAATATTAAAGTATATATATTTACTTAAAGCCTTAGGGAGAACTACTTGAAATCTTTGTCTCTTTTGGGGAATTCAGTAACCAAACATTTGTTAACTACCTATTATGTCCAGACACTGTATTAGATGCTGGGGCTGTAGAGACAAAAATGAAACATCTCTGAACCCAAAAAGCTTGTATTCTATTGAAGAAGATAGACCTTCCATGTATAAAAATCCTAAAATATATATGTGAGATGAGATAGAGGCTGGCACTAATAGTTAGGGAAGTCAGCAAAGTTTTCATTTAAGATGTAGCATTTAAACTGAACTTTGAAGAACATTTTCAAGAGGAAGAAGTAGAAGGAGCATCTTCCTTATCTGTAAAAGGAAGGACCTTTAAGGCCTTTCTCACTTTAAATCTGTGTTACATTTGATGAAGGGATTTTCAGAATTTACAATTGTGGAGTTAGTACAATATGAGGTGATGGCAAGGAGAATAAAATCATGTTCATTACTGTAGGTGGTTGAGTCATAAAGAAGATAAAGATCATAGGAATTGAGAAAATGGATGATAAAGGAACCAAGATAGAAAGTCATTAACTGCGCATATAGAGGGTAGAGAGACTCTCTAAGAATGACCTAGAAGTTCATATAGAGTGATTCTGGACCACCTGATATAGACCTGAATCTCAGAGAGGAGAATGCAAACTTAAGTGAGAAGATAGCATAGAAAGAAAAATGAGGAGTAACAGTATTCTGACTTCTCCTTAACCCATGTAAAGTGATTAAACACTACTCATTTTAGAGTTCTTTTGGATATATTTTATATAAGATTTTGATAGAATATCTAGGTAGAGCTGTCCAAAAGTAAATGGGTTGGGGCAACTAAGAGGTACAGTAGATAGAGTACCTGACCTAAAGACAGGCGGACCTGAGTTCAAATATAGCCTCAGATACTTACTAGCTGTGTGATCTTGGACAAGTCACTTAACCCCAATTGCTTCTAAAACAACAATAACAAAAAAAATAAAATAAATGGGTAGTGTGAGTCTTATGTTCAGGATTAATATTAAATAGGAATATGTAGTTATGAGTAATTTTCATAGAGATTATCATTAAATCCATGGGAGTGCACAAGTTCAAAAAGGAAAAGTGTATCAAGAATAACAAGAAGAGGGACAGATTAGGGCCTTGAAGCACACTCAAGAGTAGTAAATGGTATATAAATGATAATATAGTAAACAAGAATAAAGGTTGACAAAAAAAGTAGAGAAAGAATCTGAAAAATGCAGTTTCATGGAAGCCAAGGAAGGAAAGAATGTCTAGAAGTAGAAGGTAGTCAACAATTTTAAAAACTGCCAAGAGGAAAGAATAAAAGCATGGTAGGGTAGGAGAAATCAATACAACCTAGCTATTTCCTATGACTAATCCAACAAATGTTATTTTTAATATCCTTAGTGTAATGGGCTGAGGTTTGAGTTGATGCACTGAGGTCCCAAGTACGTGAGGCTAAATAGTAATTGGGCTATACTCTATTAATATACATGATTGGATAAAGAATGGTCCCTGCCCACTCTCTGTGCAAGTCCTGATGTGTTGTATAGGAAATGACGATTTTGGTGGGTGGAGGCAGAGAGAGAGAGAGAGAGGAAGAGAAGCTGGGAGAGATTGGCCTGGGTTCGAGACTCCTAGCTGCTGGTTGTGTGGCTGCTGGTCTAGCTAGCTTCTTGACTCAGCTGCACACATTGCTATCGCCGATTCTCTTCCACCTCCGATCCTTCTTCACTGAGAATAAAGACTGACGATTTTCCCCTAACCTGAATTCCTGACTCCTGCTGATTTAAAAATACATGGTCTTCACACCTTAGTACCTAAACTAAGAGTGACCAAGTTGATTGTACTTTCTACTCATTTCTACTACAGTATTTTTCTTTCTTTATAGCTTATTTTAAATACCTCTTTCTGAGTTTCTTCTCATATTTGCTTATTCTTGAGTCTGTTTTCATATGAAGTATATATCATTCAAGGAAATATAGTCTCATTTTTGACTTTGTATGCCCAACATCCATACCGTGTACATAGTAATTGCATACCTTTCCTTTCAATACTGTAAATATGATTAAATCAGCTCTGCATTTATTTCTGTATGAGATGTGTCAATTTGTTTTCCTATAGCTTCACTTACCATCTCTATAATTTTCTAGACTAAATCTCTCCTTCCTGTCTACCACTCCCCTATGTCTGTTTCTTTCCTCACTTCAACATAGCTTTTTGAAGGTAGGTTCTTCTTTGCTTTCATATTTTTATCCCCAGAATTTACCACAGTACTTGACATATAGGTACCAAATGTTTAATAGATTCCTCTCATTCCCTGAATCTATCAGTAAGATAGTAGCATGAATTATAGGGATTCTTAGCCTGCGTCTCAAAATTTCTTTCTTTCTTTCTTTTTTTTTTTTTTTTGTGGGGGCAAGTTAATCATTTTATTAACAAGGTCAAGAGGTTATCAAATTAAAAAAGGATGATTCCACTTTTCTTTTAAAAATATTTTGATAGCTATTTCAAAATAACTGGTTTCCTTTGAATTCTACATATATTAATTCATGAATTTAAAATATATTTATATATAAAGCATATATAAATAAAACAAATAATAATAAATAATTAAAATATAAAAATAAGGGCTCCATTAATTTCATTAGACTGCCAAAAAAGATTCAAAACACACAAAATGATTAAGAACCCCTGTTATATAAAGAGAATTGGATTTATAATCATAGACCTTGAATTTGAATTCTGTCAGTTTGGGATCTATCTGGTTCTGATTTTCTCATCCCCAAAATTATATATTGGACTAAATGCTCTCTAAATGGCCTTTCCAGAGAAATGTCCTATGAAAAAATTACACTGTATGTTCTATAAATAAAAAGTTTTACTGCACTTTAGCCAGAACATGATGAAACTAAGTTGGGTGCCAAGAATGATGAACTGTTATAGGTGAATAATTTGTATGAAAAACAAACAAACAAAAAACTCATTGAAGTTATAATTATGAAGCATGATATTTCACAATGTTTGTACGTGAAAGAAATTTTCTTACTGAACTTGAGAGTGAAAATATCAGGCCACACCTCATCTTTGCTTTAGTGACAGCTTTTGAAAGGAGGATGTAGAATGAAATTAATCATAATGACTAACAAAGGAATGATATAATTTTATGTTTTCTGGTCTTTGACTTACCTGTAGAGGAAAATAGATATTCTAATCAAGGCTAATAAAGGATTTTTGTAATATTATCTTGTTAATCCTCACATCATCCATTCTTTGGGAAGTGTCTTTTATGAATCACCAGGAGGATTGGGTGATTTATCCAAAGTCATAAAAGGACTTAGGTGCAGAGATACTGCTATAATATGGATTATTACTTTTCTAATTGTATATATGCCTTTTTGAGAAATAGCAGGATGTAATCTTATCATAGGGATAGCAACTGTTCCCACCAATCCCACAGTTCAGGGAAATAAAACAAGAAAGTGGAGACTGAGCAAGAATATACAGAATAAAGGAACATTCAAAAATTTCAGCTGATAAACTTATTCACAGTTTGATTGGTAGCTATGACTAAAGCCACTTTTGGATTTTTTTTTGGTCTAGTTAAATAGTGACAAACTCTTCCTTCTTTAGACAATTCAACTGTTCTCCTTAGTAATGTTTGCCATATTTATATAAAGTGCCCAGGACCTCATGATAGCCTCACAAGTTTAAAAGAACTTAAGGATGGAAATGTGGAAAAGTTGGACAAAATACTTTAAGATTTTTTATACAAAATCCTGGAAAACATTAATATTAACAAACTGACTTCTAAGAGTTCTAGAGTACAGAACATATTCAGGGGTCATTGCTGAGTGCTATTAAAAGTAAGTTAATCATAGTCCTGACCTCTCTTTGATATCAAGTTGAAATTGTCTACTTTAATAATACATTATCCCCAATTAAGTATGAACACTCTGCCCAGTAGTTAGCAAGTGAATGGAACTGTGTGCTAAATATTATGCTACAATTAGTTTCAAATCATATCCTTTTATTGTTTGCCACTAAATTCAGTTTAGCCTAAATTCCTTTTTTCCCTCCAATAGCCTTTATGTAATTCCACCAAATGTTTTTAAAAGGGCTTGTAATCATCTGTATTGGGGTTGTTCCCCCCCGTCCATGTTTACTAGGTTGAATCAGTAAATCTGATATTTTTGACCATAGAATTTTGTGTCACCAATTCTTGTACCATTAGAATAGCTGGAACATTGTAGAAATATCTGAATAACACTTTACCCAGAAATAATTCTAGAATACTTCCCAGTATTTCATCTAAAGAAAATAGATTATTTGGAATAATTTGGTGAGGAGAGTTGGATTTTGGCAAATCTTTTGCCTGGATATTTGGTTTTCCTACACTATAGGTTTTAAATCAATATCAATGAACTACTAGGTTAATCTACATTATCAGATTTTTTTTAAATATATGGAATACATAGAAGCACTACAAAGAAAATTAGATATGAAGGTGTGTCACTCTGTTAGTGACAGTTAGAGTATTCTTTTTTAAGGGCATGTAATTATAATTGAATCATCATCATTTAGAAACCAGAATAGGGATGAATCACTATTCTGAGGATGTTACCTAGCATTTGACACTAGCAATATAAAGAGGTCATGATTGGTCTATAAGTGTGTATATTGGCATTAATTGTGTTTTCATTCATTTCTGCCAACATACTTGTTATTTTTTCTTGTTTTAAAGTATGTTAATAACCTATCACCATGATAATTAGCAGGTCTTTTTTTTTCTTCCTTTAAGAGTAGGAGTTTCATTTGGCAATGGTGTGACTTTATCTTGTAATTATATCTAGTTGTCTAGAAAATAGTCTTTCAACCTTATGTTTAATTTTAAGTATTATATTCTTTCAAATTTTCCAGTACAATTTGAATCCAAAAGTATAAACTACACACTTTAGAGTTTCTTGTGCCTATCTTCTCACAATGGCAGTAACTTATGTGATTGATGCAATTGCTTAAGAAAGAATAAGGACTATTTTTGTTTGTTTTATGTTTTTGTCATTTTCTCTATGTGCATCACTAGAGAGAGGGGTTTTATTGTTATATAGCAGTGGTAAAACTGTTGTTTCAAAATTCTCAAGTCCAAAATTATATTTGCTAAGAGAGGCAGAGGCAAATTTGGCAATACTGCCTTTTTTCCTCTTTGCTCAGTGACTTAAATATGGATGTTTGAAACAAAAATTTAGAATAACAGTCTATTTTGTTAGAGATGAAAGGGGCCTGAGCAATCTTCTTGTTCAATTTCTTCATTTTATTTACATAGGGGCTAAAGCTCAGAGAGGTGGAGCCTGAGTTTATATGCCTTAGCCAAGTGGCTAAGGCAGCACTCAAAATTCAGCCTTGGGGATTTCCAGCCCAATCTTATTGCCACTAAGTACATCACAAATAAGAAGTTACAAATCAATTTACAGGACATATCCAAATATTTGAATTAATATCTCTTAAATATTCTGGAGATTTTTTTTCCTGGTAAATTTTCATCCATTTGAAATTTACTGATAATACATACATACATATGTTTGTAATATATATATATATATATATATATATATATATATATATTTATATGTATAAATATACGTATACATACATTTATGTATACACATAATTTATGTCTGTGTAACAAAGTGTTCCTCTATAGTTTGGAGGTGATTCTGGGGACTCAAAGGGTAGGCTAGCAGAACACGAATCCTGGCACATTATGCCAATCTGGAAAACCTAAATATATGAACTCAATAATGTTTACTTTTCAAATATCAGCATAGCTAAGTTCTTAGGAAACTCATTATCAGAAGTTTGGCCACAAAATGATATTTTTGCCATTGTTACTGATGCTGCTGGTTCTATTCCTATTGTTACTGTTTTCAGTTACAGTAACTGAAGGCTGGTTATTAAGGCAAAGGATAGTTTTTCTATGTTCCTGGAAGGAAGACTCCTGCCAATAAGATCACGGATATTTGTAGTATTGGCATAATCAAAGTATCATAGATCAAGGAATGAAAGGGATGCTAGAAGACACACAATTCAAGAGATTGAATCTAAGAGATGCAGAAACCAAGGACCAGGAAATTGTCACACACAGTCACAGAGGCAGTCAGTTACAAAGAATTTGAATTAAGCACCTCTTACACCAGAGCTGAAGCTCCATTTACTGGACTATTCTATATCAGCAGTTGAGAGAGGTGCACAAACTTATACCTTTTTGAAGATATTCAAACATTTGACAACTCTGACATCTATATATGAGAAGAAATTGTTTCTAGGAACAAGTAGCCCAGAAAATGTTCACTATAGTATAGATTGATGTTTTCCTGAAGGATCAAATAAGATAATGAGGCAGTGAATCTTATTGAATAGAATACAGGATTGTAACTGGGAAGACCTGTCTTTAAATCCTGCCTCAGATATGGGATACTAAGTCACTTACTATTTCTCAGCCATAGTTTCCTCATCTGTAAAGTGGGGGGAAATTGCTGTAGCATTTTCCTCCTAGAGTTGTTTTCAAAGGTCAAAGAAGATTATATATATACAAAATATATGGCAAGTTTTAAAGTAGGAAGAAAAAAAATATATTTTGAAATAAACATTTTAAAAAGTGCCAATTATGTTTTCCGAACTATGCTAATTTGTACTATAAATGTTGTTTCATTTCATCCTTGCAATAATCCTGGGTGTCTGATGCTATTATCATTCCCATCTTTACATTTGAGGAAACTGATACACACTAGTTAAATGACTTGTCTAGGGGTTACACAGCTAGTAAATGCCTGAGGTCACTTTTGTACAAGTCTTCATGACTTACAAGACAGTGTATTCACTACACTATCTAGCTGCCTCTAGTACTACACAAATATAATTCATAATCTAGTTTTAATTAGTAATCATTTATATTTCCAGGTGTTCATTAAAAGAAAAAATACTGAATCACTATTAATGTTAGACCAAAATTTCCACTCTTACATCATACAGGAAACTTCTTAGAATACCTGTTTTGTATGAGGTATCTGTTCTGTAATACCTCATAGTCCTTTCATATACCTTATAATTCTACTTCCTTGTTTCACATTTATTTGAACGTTTACAAAATTGCCAAGAATTCATTTGTTTTAGGGTTAACAGAAGTTCCCTCCCAGATAAGAATGATTACATCATGGCATTATAGCTCACCCTGTTAAGCTTTTTCAGGTGGAGAGGCAATCTGGTGGAAACTATTTTCAGTGGATAGTAAATTTCTCATGAATCAAAGGTTAAAATTTATATTAGTATAATATTAGCCTGGCAAAAAAAAAAAAAAAGCAAACAAGGTCCCAAAAGATATTTATCATGAGCACCATATTTTAAAGAATTTATGCATTAAGAAAAACAAAAAACCTTGTTTAAAACAGTGGGATCAATTTAATCCCATAGCATTATACAGTTTTACCAAAATTATTTTCCAGAATAATTTACGAATTTAAAAATTTTGGCATGAACATACTTGAATTGTCATATAGGCCAACTTTTCTTCCTTAAATCTACTGGCAAAAAAACAAAACAAAAAAGAAAGTGAATAAAGTCTATAAAAAGAACAACACCCCTCCCCCCATATATTCCTAGTTTTTTTTCCTTCTGGGGATGGATTTTATATTAAGCTTCAAATATTGTTAAAATTGTTGAAATTTCAATTGACCATGGGTGGGTGGGGGGAGGGAGATTGAAGGAGATGAAGAGGAGACACTGGACAAATCACTTTCTCTTTTCTAAGCTTCCTACTTATGGTGTGGAAATGACACGAAGAAAATCAATCTGTTAATTGTCTTACTTCTAAGTCAGGATACTGGGTGCCAATAAAACATAAGAGCAATGTTTCTAAAATTGTACTTCAAGGAGCCCTGAAATACCCCAACTATGCATTTGTGTAGATGTGTTCAGTGTACTTTGAGCAATTTGTTAAAAGGCATTGAAGTAGTAATTTCAGAAAATTTTACTATGAGAATTATGGCAAAATTTTATTTCAACTGAAGGAATCTATCAACTACTATGGAAAAGTTTGAAAACCACTGATTTAGAATCTTTCTGCTTTTACCCTAAATCCTTACTCCTAACCTGCCACTTTTAAGGGAGGGTTCCAACAACTTTGTCTTGGTCTTTTGGAAAGTTAAAACCAAGAGGACAGATAAATTGTAAAGACATTAATATACATCCTGCTATGATTAACAGGATTGATTTAGAACTGATAGGCACATTTAGAAGTCATCTAATCCAGGCCTCATATTTCATAAGAAAATAAAGACATGAGACCTAGAGATATGCCCAAACATATTTGAACCTAACTCCGCTGACTCCACATCAAATATTTTCCCCATTGTAGAGACTTACACACCTTCTTTATGTGGACTTCCAGGCCCAACCACAGTTGTTGAATTTTGGAACTGAAGCTTAATAGAACATAAGCAACTAAAAATGGGCTTTTTCCTTTTTTCTCATGGTATCACCAATCTATATTATACTGCTTTATTTATTGTAGTCAAATAATAAATATTTTTGGAATTACATTGTCTCTGAGTTTTCCTCTATAATATTTCGCATTTAGAAATCTTTATTTTTCATGGTCAAAAAGAAATAAAAAGAAAAAAAGTTAAATCACATATCCACTCTTACTAATCTGTTCCCCTTCCTTTTTTTTTTTTTTTTTTTTTTTTTTCCTTTGAGAAGTCAGTTATGAGCTGGCTAGCTTTACTAGCTTGGTTATATTTTGTTTAGGGGGAGGACTTAGTCATATACTCTAGACAAAAGGCAGCCAATCACTGAAGTTTGTACTATAACTCTGGTTGCTAGGTGTGGTCAGTCCTCCCAAATATATAAAAAATTCAAGCTCTGGTTTTGCACTTCCAGCTTGAAACTTTTTCTGAAGGTTCTTTCATTAGCTGTTTGGAAGAGAAAGAAAAAGGTGAGTTTTTATTTCCTTCTTAGCAGCTGTCTGGTTTTTAAAAACTTTCCTAAATCCCCTATCCCCTAAAATTTACTTCTTGGAAGCAGCTAACTCTGGAATTTACAGATGAGGTTGGGTGTGAGTTGCCGTTTTTTTTCTAAAAGTTTTTTTTTTTTTTTGCAAAAGTTTTTATGAAATCATATTCAGATTGTGTTTACTTTTACCGTCTATATATGAATTAAAGAAGAAAACAGAAAAAAATGATAGGGGGCCCCTTTACTTGGCATTTAATTTCTGCTCAGTTACCATGGAAAAGGGTGTTTTTCCTCCCTTTCGCTGCAAGTTATGAGTTTCCATCAAGCTATGCATGCCTTATATGGACAGGAAAGGGAGGGGGAAGGGAACAGGGAGCTTGTGGTTTTCAGTGAGTCGTCTAAAAAAAGAGGAGGCAATTCATGGTTTTGTTTATTGCAACTGGAAGCTAAAAGTTAACTAAGTTTGAATTCACAATTGTGGTCATTAAATTGTTTAATTAAGGTATTTTGAAATTCTTGATTTTGTTTTACTTACAGATAAGCTTATCCGCACTTTTCTTTTACAAGGGTGTGGTCACATTCCTTTTCTAGGTAGTTCCTGTGCTAACCTGTTTCTCAGTTGCTGTATGTCATTACTAGAGGGGAAAGAAAATAGTTGATTTCCTGGGTGGTGTACAGTAATGATGTATATCCTTCGGAAATGGGAGCCTGGGCCTCTAAGGAGTTCCTTGTTCTTGGGACCACTGTCACAGAAGAAATTAATGGGTGGGGCAAGCAGCAAGAAAAGAGTCATTATGGAATTAACTTTCTTATAACTGAATTAGAATTTAGAGGAATTTAAATTATAGTTATTATTATTATTTGCTACCCTTGTGATTGTGGGCAAGTTGTTTAAATGGTCTGTGCCTCAGCTTTCTTATCTTTTCAGAGGCAGCCTGGAATAGTGGTTTAAGAATCAATCTGAGTTGAGATTCTGACTACTACATATTAAGTGTGTGACCCACCCTTCTTAGTGGTGCCAGCAACTCCTTAAGATTCCAAAGCACTAATTTGCATTGGTACTGGGAGTTCCTGGTACTATGGGCTAGTCCCACAAATCCCCTACACAAATCTCTTCCCAGAAAAGAATATTTAAGTTACATGAGCTCTCCTGTGTCTTCGAGTTCAAAATATATGATCTTAATGGAGTTTTGAGATTTAGAAGTACTGGGGCTGCATAACATTGGGGAATATTCATTATCTCAAACTATCCTTCAAAGATTATTGCTAAAATCCTTTTGTGAATGTTAAGTTTATAAACTTTTAGTAATCAAATTTCTAATAGTTAAATACCATGGGCGTAATTAAGCACTTATTTAGTTTAAATTTACAATGCTTATAAAAAGCTTTCTCTACTCTCACTTTTGGGAGATGCATGTTGAAAATAATTTTAATGTGGTAAAATTCTGATTCAGTCATATTCTTAATAGTTTAATTATAGCTTAGCCACAGGTGCTACCTCATTTGAAAGGTGGGGAATTAAAACCTGGTTAAGTTGATATGTAACAGGTAATTTAATGATTTCATTATCTAATCTAATAATGATTTTGCTAAACATTAAAGTGTATATTTATTTAAGAGCTTCTTAAAGAAGAGTTAAGTTGTTAGAAATTTAAATCAAGTGAATGAGTACCTCCCAGCTCCAATTATTTCCTTCAATAAGCATTTATTAAGGCCTACAATAGTGAGATGAGTGATTACATAAGGTTAACATGAGGGCCAACTTGACTTAGTGGAAAGAGGGCTGCAATTAAAGTCAGAAAAACCTGGCCTGACGTCCTTTCTCAGATACAAGCCATCTGTCTGACCATCTCATTTAACTTGCTCACTTCTTTCAGTGTTCCCAAGAAGTAAATTCTAAGACTATATAAGTTAAAGATAAGTTGCTGATTTGCATGGATGAAATTTCCACAAGAGAAGCTTTTGAAAGGAATTAAATTAGAGATTAGAACCATCTTTTTTTCCCTCTTTCCTTCTCTCCTCCCTCTTTTCCTCTTTTTCTTCCTTCTTCTCTTTTTCTGTCTTTATCTCTGTGTATTTCTTGCTCTTTTTTCTTCCCATCTTCTTCCTTTTCCCTTCTCTCTTCTTCTTTCCCTCTCTCCCCCTATTTCCCTTCCTCTTGCTCCTTTTCTCCCTCTCCCTCTTTCCCTTTCTTTTCCTCCTCTCCCCTTCCTCTCCTCTATCCCCTAGGATTGGGGAACAGTACACATAAAGGATAGAGGTATGTCAAGGGAAGGCAAAATTTAGGCAAGAACAATTAGATCAGTTTGACTAGAACATAGGGTATTTGCAGAAAAATAATGTGAAAGAAGTCTTGAAAGAGAGTGGAGCTTGTAATGGTCTTAGAAAGAAAGTCATATTTTCTCCTGGTAACAATTGGAAATCACTGAAGAGTTTTGAAAAGGGGACTGACTTAATCAGACTTGTACTTTGATAAGTTTACTTTGTCAGCTGTTTAACAAGATTTGTGTTTGAAATAAACTGAAACATAGGTAGTATTTTTCTTCCTAAGGACACTAGTCTGAGAATGCAGAAGCCTGAGTTTCAGTTGTGCCACAGGCTAAATAATCCTGTATAAGTACTTTTAGGAAACTTGAGGTCCAAGTGACTTCACTGAAATTATTGTGCATTTCCTTCCCATGAGATTACCTACTTAAAAAAAAAAAAAGTCTTCTCAATTAATACAGTATTTTTTCACTACATCAATTTATTAACAAGCATTAAAATACCTACTATGTTAAGGCAGCTAAGAGGCATAGTAAGTAAATAGTACACACTACTCCTGGAATAAGGAAGACTTGAATTCAGATCTGATCTCACTTAGTCATGTGACCCTGCTCAAATTATTTAAACCTCAGTTTCCTTGTCTGCAAAATAAGATGATAATGGCATCTGCTGCCCAGGATTACTGTGAAGATAAAATGAGATCATATTTATAAAACAAACCTCAATGTGTTGTTACAACTTTTGTTCCTCCTATGTGACAGGAGTTGGACTAAATGCTAATTGGTTTTGGGAGGGATAGAGCAAAATTAAATTAGCTAAGCTGTTTTGTGGTTCCCTATGCAAGAAAAATATGATTCTCCAAAAATATGTGAATGCCATCCACATTTTCAGGGGTAAATCTACCATAGCTTGGTATTTGTAGAAAGGTAGACTGTGTTTCTCATTTGCATAGGTAAACCTGGGAGATTCTTGTAAGCAAGAAATAACAAGACAGAGACTGACAGATTTTTAAATTTATTCCAGAGTCATTTTAAAAACTTGCCATTTACTGAATCAATCTCCAATGAGCATATGCTTTCATTTTTAAATGATTTTTGAATTGCAAGTGGAAATATTTCATGAATGATTGAGTGGCAAAATGCCCTGAGTCCTGGAATTTTGATGGGTTGCTATATTTGAATTATTTTTTAGTCTTGGGCTGTCTTTAGGATGATTCCCTTGTTTCACCAGAAGTTTATCTTCTCAAGCTTAAGTGGCATACTTCCAGTAAGTTGTGAGAGACTGACGGTGCTTAGAAAGAAAATAATTAACGTTAAAAAATATTGAAAAATTTCAAGGTTTGTTACATTCAAGTGAGCTGTGCAGTATTATTAATATGTTTCTTCTAGAATACCTTTATCTCAATTTGTAATTAAAAGGTGTACTTTGTTTATTTGGTTAGCTTAAACGTTGCTTAATAAAACAATTATTTACCTTGTTCAAATATTTCTCCTTGCAAAAACTGAACAAAAGTCTTTCTGGACATGCACATACAGAAACATGGTTAATCTGTAGAAATAGACACATTCTGTAACAGACATCTTAGAATAAGTGGATAGTGATCATTTAGTAACACACATTAAAGAAAAGAGATACTATTACTTCTGTTTATGTGAAGAAGAGACTTCAGACTTTACATTGAAAATTGCCAATCTGGAAAGGTGTTGGCTTATTTTCATAGGAATATTGATGAAGTATAAAGTAGTTTTATTTCCAAGTTATAACAGAAAGTTAAGGTTTTGCCAATTTTGGGTTCAACTTTTGGCTCTGTCATGGTCATTCTGGGAAAGCCACTTGATCTATTAATATCATATGTCTCTGTAAAATAGGAAAAGTGGAAATGATAACTTTTAGTTTTCTTCCAACTTTTAAATCTATTGTCCTTTGACATACTGACTGTAGTGCTCTGGGTAAGGCATTTATCATTTCAGTGCCCCAAACTCTCAAAAGCTGTTATTAATGATGTTAGGAGGGCAAAGGATTCCCTCCCCTCCCTTTCACCAAATCACAACAATCATAAGATATTTTCAAGGCATAAGATACTCTCCATGAATGAATATTGCAGACAACGAAAAATATTTTTTTTATTTTACAAATAAGTCTAAATGTTCAATTTTTAAAAATGTAGTCATTTGATTGTTGTTGTTCTTTGCCTTTGTTCTGTAAGAGGATCATGATATAAAGGAAATGATCCCATGACATTCAAGTGAGTTAGATTTAAATAAGGAAGGGCTATGCAAAGTGAGCAGTTTCATTTTCTCTTAAGAAAATAAAATGCTCAGGTATAGCTACATGGCACAGTGGATGGAGCACCAGCCTTGAAGTCAGGAGGACCTGAGTTCAAATATGTTCTCAGACACTTAACACTTCTAGCTTTGTGACCCTGGGCAAGTCACTTAACCCCAATTGCCTCAGCAAAAAAAACCAAACCAAACCAAAACAAAAACAAACAAACAAACAAACAAAAGTTCCAGAGACAGTTTCTGATCTCAGCCAAAAATAAAAGAGAGAATAAAAAAGAAAGAAAACAAAAAGCATTTCTGCCTTCTTGGAATGTATTTTTGCCTAATTATTATAAATATATAGTATATTTATATATTACATAGGATATTTTGGTATAATATATATATATATATATATATATATACTCCATACATTGTACACAAACATTCATGAATACATATGTAACCACATGCATGTATATACAATATATCTATATGTGTGTATGGGTGTGTGTGTGTGTATGTGTGTGTGTGTGTATAGAGAGAGAAACAGAGAAAGAGAGAGATAGATCTATGTCACTTTAGAATTATACATTGTTGCCTCCAAGGGAATATGTATTTCATAGGTGTACACATAAAATATATGTATGTATACATGTTCATGGAAAGGTGTTTAGGCATGTACATTGTTGCCCTCAAGGGTTGTTTGCACTTATAAAACTTAATTTTCTGACTTCTTCATGAAGGTTAGCTTTCAAGTGTCACTCAGAGTACTTGCTTCTAATTGACCGATTTTCACACCCTCTCTAATTCTACTTATAATTCTCTGCAGGCTTTAAAAGTAGATATTCATGATAATTAGAATGGTGAGTCAATGAAGTATACTGAGTGAGATTCTAAAGGCCTCTGAAAAATGCGCATGAGCTTTGTTTTAGAGATAGTATCAGTTGTTTTTTCTTCTTCAGGTTCTTATCTTTGCCTTCTGTTATAACAACTAACCTCTATAAAAGTTACATGTGATTAGAAAGCTGTGTGGTGTACAGTTTGCCTCAATTACCAATTTCAGTGGGTCCGTGACAAAATAATCCAGGAAAATGAGCATTAAAATGCTTTCTAAGGCTCATTTCCTTCCCCCTTCATTCTAACTTTGACTTTTGTTTTCTTTTCAGCCACTTCTTTAAAAATGGCTATGGTAGCAGAATTCCTCAAACAGGCCTGGTTTATGGAAAATGAAGAACAGAAATATATTGTAAGTATAGATATTAGTGGTTTATTAAGACTGGCATCTTCTGCCATCTTCTGTTCTCTCTCTTCTTTCTAATTTGTGGAAATACAAAATATAATTAGAATGGAAGCTCATTGAAATGAGAGGCTGTCTTGTAGTGTTATATTTGCTTCCCCCTGCCCATAGTGTTTAGTGAAATGGCTTAACCAAAGTACTTATATAGTGAATAGTTAAGAAATGAAATGATGTGCTTATCTTTTAACATTTCATCCAAAGCTGGCTTTTTAGATTAAAAATTCATTTTTTTTCCCTTTTCCCTTTAGGAAACTGTGAAGGGGTCAAAAGGAGGACCAAGGCCAACAGATAATACCTACCCTAGCTTCAATGCATCTTCTGATGTTGCTGCATTGGATAAAGCTCTAACTGTGAAAGGTAATTATGTCATATCATAACGTTTCCCTTTAGAAAAAAGTGTGAATACATAATGTTTAAACAATTGTCTATGAGGGTAGGAATCATCAGGTTTTTCATTCTCAGTGCCCAGCAGCAAGGTGGTCATAAATAAGTATCTGTCTGAATTGAAACAAATGGGGAAAAATTCTACTTACAATTCAAAGTATTTGTAGATGAGAGGAAGTTGCAGTTTATTAATAGTTAGGAGATGCTTTATTTTTTTTTTAATCAGTGATTTCAGATTTGTAAAATTACAGGTTCTAAAGTTGGAGGGGATGCCATTTTCTTAAGGAACAGCATGAGAAAGAATAACATTACTCTTCTTTTCTACCTGTTATCTAATTTAAGTTCGGAGTAGAGATCCAACGAATCAGGATTGAAATTTCTTTTCCTTGTTCTCTAGCTACAGCTTTGTCTGAGAATTATAAATTTGAGAAGAGAGAAAGGGAGAGTGAGAAGGGAGTGCCATTTCCCCCCATCCTTACTAATAAGAAAGAGATTGCTTGACATAAAGAACTGGCCTCCAAGCTTTGAAAACCTAGGTTTGAATTCTGCCTCTTATAAATATATGCTTATGTGATCTCCTCAACAAGTCACTTAATATATCAGGGTTCTAGACAGCATTTTGATACTATAAGTTGAAGAGAGAGAGAGCCAATCTGCATTAGTAGAGGAAATTTCCTCACCAGGGCATTTCATGTACCTATGAAATCACAAGTCCAGTCTCTATTCTCTATCTTTGCTCTTCTAACAGGCAGAATGGATGAAATTTTTCTGTTGACTCTAGAAAGTTATTCCCATAGCATGCCTTCAAGATTAAAAAAAATAATTTTGAAGCTATCTATTATTTAACCTACTCCTTTGATAAATAGAGTTGGAAATTCAGTTCTATGGATTTTTGGAAGTAAATGTTAAGCTAAAACACAATATAAAAATAGTTCATATTTTCTTGAGCATAATTTAAACTCACAAATCTCAGTGGGTGAATTGACTGCACAAGGCAATCTAATTCATTTTTTAATGTTTAGCAGAGCTTTTTATCAGGGGAAGACATAATAGATTGATTATCTGCCATTTTGACATTATAGTAAATAAAACCTAACTAAAAACATCAAAAATAAGAACATAATTTTGAGAGTGTGATTTTCCATTAATATTTAGGGGTAGATGAAGCAACCATCATT
Source organism: Sarcophilus harrisii (assembly GCF_902635505.1). Taxonomy (NCBI): domain Eukaryota; kingdom Metazoa; phylum Chordata; class Mammalia; order Dasyuromorphia; family Dasyuridae; genus Sarcophilus; species Sarcophilus harrisii. The sequence goes on from NC_045426.1 coordinate 247,253,315, forward strand.
GATATCTTAACAAAGAGAAGCAATGCTCAACGTCAACAGATCAAAGCAGCATATCAGCAGGCCAAAGGAAAGGTAAGCTTCAACTTTTTAAAAACATTTTTCTTGAATTTAAGATTTGAATTTTAGCCCTGTTTGAGAAATTCTGAAATAACAAGACACAATGGAAAGAGAACTATTTATGATATGAGAGGATCCTACTTCTGCTACTTACTGCCTGCATTACCTTGGACAATAAACTAAATATGTCTAGGTCTCAGTTTCCTCATCTATAAATTGGTGTGGTTGGGCTAAATGCCTTTTGAAGTTATCTGTAACAAATTAAGCACATTCAATTTCAAACACAATCTTAGGTAAGAAGAAATATTAGCCTTCAGTGACCATAATTTAATTTACATTCAAGTTTGAAAGCAAAGACTAGAGAAACCATTTATGACTTCTTTCCCCAGCCAGAATCTGGTTTGTAATAAATGAAGAGGTTAAATTAAAAAAAAAAAAAAGTACTTTATACCAACATTGTTTGAAAGGTACTACTATTTGAACTGAAGGCAGGAAGGTAGAGTTCAAATCTACCTTAGCTATTTACTAGTTGTGGGACTCTAGGCAAGTCACTAAATCCTATTCGTCCCATCTATAAAATGAACTGGAGAATGAAATGGCAAACCAGTCTAGTATCTTTGCCAATAAAATACCAAATGGGATCATAAAGAATTGGACACAACTTAAAGGTGAAGGAACAACATCTGAACCAGAAGGAATAGTTTGTTTAATATTCATGATGTCCCAAAAGTCTTAGTGCAGCTTTAAGCTTTAATAACACCAGAAATATAAATGTTACAAATCTATAAAAATATAAATTAAAAGTTTATTTTAATACTTATCCATATATAGTTTTATACATTTTGAATCATAAGTTCTTATTTTTAATTTTAACAAAACAGTGCACTCTGTGTTACACTGTAGGGATTTCTGGATGACACTTTTTAAGAGTAGTGGATCAGTTGAAGCAGTCCTCTTGCTTAATCACATAAGTTATTTGATCTATTTCCACGAGCACTTTTCTTTTATATCAAAACCATCATGTATGCATCAGGACTTCATTTTTTTGGGGCAATGTTAAAGTTAAGGTTACAAGTGTATTTTTTTTTAAGTCTCATCTTTTTTTTTTTTTTTTTTTTTTAAGTATCATCTGATAAAAGTAATTGCCAAGTTCAGAAGTCAACTAAAATGATTTAGATAGCATAGGTTGGTGATCATGGTAAACTTTATCAAGAAGCATATCACTATTTAAACATTGAAATAATCAACTTCTTAAATATTTTAACTCCTTTAGAATGTCCGTTACAATTGCTTGTGATGTAGGCCATGCTTGTGAAGGATGACTTTGTCTTTGTTGCAGTAGGCTTCCCCTAAGCTTATCCTAGTAAAAGCCTTGACATTATTAAATGTGCTTCTTAACAACTAACATTACTGTTCTCTTCTATAGTCTCTGGAGGATGCTCTGAAGAAAGGTCTTACAGGGCACCTGGAAGATGTTGCTGTGGCTCTGTTGAAAACTCCAGCCCAGTATGATGCTGAGCAGTTGAGGGGTGCTATGAAGGTAATTTATTATTGCAAAATATCTACTTGATGTGCTCACTAGTCAGATCTCCTTATGGCCAGTCCCATAGGACTTAATGCACATACTGTGACTATCAGTAATTCGATCAACAGACATTTGATAAGTGTTTATTACGTGCCAGGCACTATGTTAAATGCTGGGTATACAAAGGAAGAAAAAAACATGGTCCTTGCCCTTAGGGAAATCACGTCTTTAACAGTACAAATTGAAAATAATGATTAAAACTCATTATTATGAAATAATGGAAGAAATCCAGCCACACAAGTCAGATACTAATAAATGAAATTGTACAGTTGGTCTTAGAGAGTATATTTAATTATAATGCCTATCTATTTAAATGCTTTCTCATTAAGGTTTCTCTCACAGCGGGGGGGAGGGAGGATAGAGTTAAAACTAATATACTTCTGGACTTTCAAAATAAAGTGTTATTTTCATTTTAATAACACCATTTTTCTTATATTTTGTGCAGGGTCTGGGAACCGATGAAGACACCTTAATTGAAATTCTTACATCAAGAAATAACAAGGAAATCAGAGAAATCAATAGAGTATACAGAGAAGGTAGGTCAACAGTGGCTTTTACAAACATAATGAGATAGATGAGGAGAATATTATGTTTCCTAAAAGTTTAAATTGGTTAAGCAACAGGGCACCAGGATAGGCAAATTGAGAAAAACAAAAAAATACATTTTTTACAACCAAAATCTGCAACTCAATGAAATCAAAACTGATGATGAATAATTGGTCATTAAATAATATTCAGAGAAGAAATGTACCAAATATATGTTTCTAACAGTTGGATATTTGAAGTCTACTCTATTCCAAGTGTTTTGAGACTGGTTTCTGAAGAAGAGCTTTTTCTTTGAAAAGAGCCTGAAAATGGTTCATCTTTCCTTTCTCCTTTACAAAATCATAAGACAGCAGGTTATAACTGACATTATTGTTAATTTTGGCTTTTCCTACATCTGTAGGGTTGACCAAGAGCAACAGAAATAATTGTTTAGCTACTTAAAGGCTCTAAGAACAGAGATGTTTCTTTTTTTTAATTTTTAATTTTATCTTACTATATTCTGTTAATGATATGCTAAGTACTGTACAGAACAGAGTTGTAATGAGGCATTCTCTGGCAGTGCTTTATATTGTTCAACATCTTTTTTCTCTCAGCCTTATAAGCAATGCACAGCAGTCTAAACACTACACTTACCATAGCACTCTTGAGTGGCACATCTTGAAGGAAATAGAATAAATTACTCCTTTAATAATAGGCTTATAGTATAATTTAATAAAGGAAGTTTAAAACTTTGTGTTTTGAGATTTTATGTGAAACCAAAGCCCTTGGACCTTTTGGAGCTCAACAAATAAGGCATCCTTTGCTAGGAAGTTTAAAAACTTACTTGAGCCATTTAAGCTTTTGGAATTTCATGAAACACTTCAACAACAATAACAATAGCTAACATTTATATGGCACTTTAAAGTTCATAAATCACACTGTGTATATTATCTCATTTGACCTTACAACAAGTTTCTGAGTTAGGTGCTATTGTTATCTCCAATTTATAAATGAGGAAATTGAGACTCATAGAGGCTAATGGAATTGTAGAGGATCACACAGTTAGTAACTGTCTGAAGTAGGATGTGAACTTTTATCCTAACATTTTGTTCTTTGGGCACTTGAAAATAATTTGAATCCATATTTATGTACACATATATTTTATTATCACTACTTGATCATAATCCAAGGGCAGGACCAATATCACATTTATTTTTGTATCTCATCTAGTACCAAATGTTGCACATAATAAAGATTTTCTTTCAATGAATAAATAATGGTATCAGTAAGGAACAGAAAAAAAATTATTATTCAGCTGTTCAAAAATGGAAAAAAAAAATCTATCTCGTTTCCATTAAAATTCCACATTTTCTTACATTTTGTAACCTCTATGTATTTTCTAGCTTCATATAGCTTTTAGTGTTTCTTTTTATATGTTTTTAATGTAACCTAAAACAATGAATACAAACTGAGTTTTATCCTAGCATCTCACTTTATAATAGGAAAATATCTCTTTTTCTTTCTCACTTTGCCTGTGTAGGTTTCAGAAACACATATAATGCTTAATGAATTATTCATTTAAAGGAAATCTATATAGTTTTTTCTCCTAGCAATGTAAACAAGCCCCTGAATGTTTCTGATGGTGATGAAGCAATGTGGCACTCCCTCAATTACTGCTGAGGGATGATACAAAGGCATACTTACTTTGATTCTACTATTATGTGGAGAAAGATATGTTTTTTCTTAAAGAACAAATTCTTTTACTTTTCAATCCTTTAATATAGAACTTAAGAGAGATCTGGCCAAAGATATCACCTCAGATACATCTGGAGATTTTCAGAAGGCTTTGCTTTCTTTGGCTAAGGTATGTGATTTATTTAAGTAACTTTATTTAATGTCACTTTTTGAAAAATATAATTTTGAGATTTTTCAAGAAATTTATCTTATTTCCTTTGTGAGTGCTTTGAAGACTTTTATAAAAAAAATGTTATAAAAATGCTTTAGGTTATGCTGGTGAAAATAAGTTTTAAGAGAAGAATAATAAAATTTTTCTCTCCCCAACCCCCTCTCCCCACCAGGGTGACCGAAGTGAGGAGACTGGTGTGAATGATGATCTAGCTGATAATGATGCCAGGGTAAGGACGTGCTTATCGCTGTGAATTTTCTTTTCTAATGTCCTGCAGTTGCTGTAGCTACCTTTTCTGATTAGAATTTTCTTTATGTATGAATGTTGCCTTGTGACTTTCTTTTGTAAGTCAATAATTGACTAACAATAAAGATTAACTAAAACTTGATGCTTTTTTCCCCATCTTTATTCTTTCTGTATTTTGAATAAAGAAGGAATTAATGAGGGAAAAAAGGTTAAACACTTACTGCATCTGAGGCCCTGCGCTAATCATTATTAATAGAAATACAAGCAAGCAAGTCCTATCTTCTGCATTTTAATAGTGAAAACAGCATACACACACACACACACACACACACACACACATATATGTAGAATTGAAAAGGCAAACTCAAAAAGTAGTGTAATCCTGAGATTGTTCAAGATAAAGTGGAAGGTCTTTTCAATATTCAGTGTGTTTTTATAGTAAATAAATAAGGCAATGAAAGTAGGCATTTATTTTGTTCTTTATATTAGTTTATAAAATATTTAACTTTAGAATATTCTTAATCAGAAAGATTTTTATTGGTCACATAATGTTGGCTTTATGTTGTTTCAAATTTATTGATACCTGTGATAGGAGATGTGTATTTAAGGAGGAGAGATTAGTGAAACCAGAGATAGGGGCTGTTCTGAATTAGCAGTAACAATGATGTCCTTTTGTTGCTATCAATTAAAGGATATTCTTCTGTAGCTCTTAACAATAAGTATAGGTACACAGTAGTTACTCAACAGTTATTTATTAACTAATTCCTCTGGAAGAATACCATACTTTCTACTTCTCCAAGTGAGTAAAAATCCAATTTCTGGTTTGGATTGTGTTTGTCTGAAATTTTCATGTGGACACATTTAAGGAGGATTTACTGTTTATTTTCTACTTTCCAATAGGCCTTATATGAGGCAGGAGAGAGAAGAAAAGGAACCGATGTGAACGTGTTCAATACTATTCTTACCACAAGAAGCTTCCCTCATCTTCGCCGTGGTAAGTGGAAGACATTGATTTTTTTTTTTTTTTTTGGAGGGGATGGGATAAGACATGGGATATATTCATTTTTAGAGTTGTATACAGAAAAAAAAATAAACTTCCCTGGAAACAGAGTAGCCATATTGAAAAATATAAATTATGAAGCTTGTGCCATCTTGCAAATGAAATCCTTAAATGACTTCCTAGTTCATTTTTATTCTCAACTGAAAGGAAATAAATTATTTTCAAAATTCTTTCTATATTTCATGGGACTCCAAGTATGGAGTTTTCTTTCCCATGAATTTTCTGACTATTTAAAAAATATGTAGCATTTTTAAAAGCACAAATTAATCCATTTTATAATGTGGATTTGCAGTAAGGATTTAGGGTCATAAGTAAGTGAAAGGGAACTATCTGTATTGTTCTGAAAAGTTAATAAGATGCCTTATGATCTGAATTCCCTCAAGCCTAAATCCTGCCTGTTCCAAGGGATTGTTACTTTTCTTGACCATAAGTTTGGCTCTGGGAGTGAGGAGATAGAACATTAAGCTTGATTTAATTTTTTCTCTTTAGTGTTTCAGAAATATACCAAATACAGCCAACATGACATGAACAAGGTATTGGACCTGGAACTGAAAGGTGATATCGAGAACTGCTTAACTGCTATTGGTATGTGACTGCAGTTGAAATAAGCTATAATTTGAAGTCTGAAAATATTTTTCTTTCTACATAGAAATTATCTTTTTATTGTATTTAGGGTGTGCTTGAGTTAATGTGGCCTACATTCTTGGTAAAGAATTTTCCTCTTTTTCTCTGACAAGAAATGCCTTTATAAGAATTCCAATATTGCCTTCTTATCTAGTTTAGGGTGGACAATTAGATCGAGGAGGGGGAAATGCTTCAGTTCAATCAGTTAGCAATTATTTAGCTCCTACTATGTGCTGGGGACTGGGAATATCACCACAAAAGTGAGACAGTCTTTGTTCTCAAGAGTTTGAACTTTACCAAAGCATATAGCATGATCACAGATAGTATTTGAATGATACATACAAAAAAATTACATAGTGATTTGTGGAGATAGTATATTAATGGTCTGGGAATCAGGTGGATTTTTGTAACGCTACAGAATTTCTTCCCATTTAAGAAAGGACAGGTTCTGGAGAAAACAGTGGATGCTTAAATCTTGACATCATCTCGGTAAAAGGATGTTTGTATATACTTTAAATCATAGAATCTCAGAGTTTAAGGTAATCTTAGAGTAAATAATCCAACCAGTAAATAATAGTAACTAGCATTTACATAGATTTGAAAAGATATTTAGAGATATCAACTCATTTAATTTTCACAATAATCTTGGGTGTTATCATCCCCATTGCACAGATGAGCAAACTGAAGGAGAAAGAAATTGCATAACTTGCTAGAGGTCACCTAAATGATCCTGAGGGAGGATTCAAACTCAGCTCTTCATTATACCATTTAGACTCCTTCACTAGTTAATATCCCTGACTGATGTTCACCTGATTTTCACTTTTAAGCTATTGATGATAGACAACTACTAATTTATAAGGCAATACATTCCATTGGACAGAAACACTTTCATACTTTGTGATTTACGATTCATCTTTCTGAATCTACTACCCAACTGATTTTACTTCTACTAACTACGATCTATTTAATCTCTTTTTTAGATGACAACTCCTCTTCTATTTGAAGTTAGGGATCATGTCCTCCTTAAATTTTGCTTTTTTACACATTCTAGGCACCTTTGACTGTTCTTCCTATTGCATTATTTCAATACCTTTTTTGTAGATATGTTCTCAATTTTCAATGTCCTTCTAACAGGACACCTAGAACTGAATGAACACTGTATTACCTATGTAATCTGGTGATCAGTGAAATTTATTATTCCCTTGTTTTGGAAGTAATCTTTCTAACAATATAGCTTTTCACCTTTTATTTATTTATTTAATTATCTTTTTTTATATATTATATTCACTCATATCGAGTTTATTGTTTACCTTCCATTCCCCACCATGTACTTTCTTTCCATTTCCAATTTTTGTACAGTTGAGATTTTTATCCTTATGTTATTTTTCATATTTATCACTAAATATTGTGTTGTTTGTTTGTTCCTCATGTTTTTCAATGCTCTTGGTTTTCTCCAGCTAGAACAAATGAACTTGGTTCAGCTAGGTGCTAAAAAAAATCTTTAAAACCGACTGATTTCCCCTTTAAGGAAAGTAAGCATTTTCATTGTGGTACAAAAAGGAATGAAGGAGTTTCAAAAAAGCATATTTTGAAGTATCATAACAAACAAATTAAAACAAAAACATGCCCAGAAATAACATTAAAGCTCTACACCAGAGATGGATTTTCCTCCTTCTTCCTCATCATTGAGGAGTTTCAATTGGAGTTAGTTTTATTTGCTGCATCATGTTTCTTACCTGCCCAATAAAAGTCATGCCACAGATTTCTTCACATGTCTGTAAGAAGACAGGGCAGTTTTGTCTCCATATACTGCAGTGGGTGTAGTACTACACAAAGCTTCACAACAAAAAGCCACATAGGCCATCTGACTGATCATTTATCAATGAGCAAATATTTTTAATGCATTTGTAGTGTGCTAGGCATTGTATTAAGTCCTAGGGATGTAAGAAAAAGGAAAAGTGGACCCTGTTCTCACAGAGAAGGATAATATATATAAAAGTAAGTAAATATAAAATATGAGAAGTAGATAGAAGGAAGCCTTTGAGGAATGCTATAGTACTCTTTCTATATATAACAGGTTGGATTAAATCACTGCTGAGATCCTTTTAAATTCCAAGTCTATCATCCTATAAGTCAATATATGTGAAAAGGCAGATCCTCATTTATTATCACCCCATAATTTCAGCATCAATTTTTTTCTGTGATAAGAATACCAGCTATCCAATACTCATTATCATATGTTCATTCACTCATTCTCTTCCTCTCTCTTTCTACCTCTCTTCTTTCCCTCTTTCCCTCTCTCACAGTGAAATGTGCTACAAGCAAACCGACTTTCTTCGCTGAGAAGCTTCACAAAGCCATGAAGGTACAGTTTATCTAAAGTACTTTTTCTTGGGGAAGTCTCACTATTTACAAGTAAGAAATGATATGTCTGTACTAGCTGGGAGAAAAATAGATTTAATTGAGCAGTTTTCATTGGGCTGAAACAGTGCCTTCAATGATGAAGAGAAACTTATTTCATATTTTCAAAGAGCTATAATTGGATTTGACATGTTTGAGGTTATTTTTGAGCATACACTTGAATTTATAATTAAAACACTTTAAAGAGAACCTTTGGTTTACTTTGAACATTGCATAAAATCCAAATGCACATGAAAATTATGACACTTTATTCTTCTTCTTGGCCCTTGGTGTTTAACTAGAACCATTGAGGCTATTTGGAAACTGCTTATTTTTCAAATTAATGAAAAATCAGGCTTCTGATTTTCCTATGATTAAATTTCATCTTTTTTTATTATTATTTCTACTATTCACAAAGCAGTGGTTGAATTTAAGAAGCACAGAGAGCAACAAATATTTTAACCTTTGCTTTGATTTTAATAGAGATTATTTCCAGAATTCTTTAAAAATTATTTCTGGTGAGAAATAGAGAGAGAGAGAAAGGAAGGGAGGGGAAGAGGGAGTGGGGGAGAAAAGGTACTTTGACTTAGGTGATTTTGGCTGGACTAATAACTTCAGAATATTCATTATATTTGTTTTGTATTGATCTATTCTATTAATTACCAGGAGCCACCAGTGGAATTGAAATCTGTGAATGTTTAACAGATATTCAGTTGTTAAATTTCCATTCATTTTCCCCTCTCCTCCCATGAAAGAAATAGAAGGGAAAAACACTTTGAAATTATTTCTATGTTTTATTATATAATAATTGGATCAGAAAAAATAAATACACATTTTTCACCATAATTTTTATAACTAGTGGGGATAAAATAATTATATTTGTTTCCATTGGGATTTCTGCCTCAAAACATAATTTTCCGCATTTTGTACAATTCTCCTCACAAGGATTGTTGACTTCACACATCATCCTTTTATAGTATAAAAAAAGTTGTATTTTTTCTTCATTTCTAAAGCTTGTTAATCAGAAAACAGAATGCAAAATGACAGGTATACATATTTATTTATTTGTATCCATTCATGGATATAAACATGCACATTATATGTATATTAGTTTATACATATTCATATGTATTCTCAGTTTTTTTAAAATAGGAAAACATGAAGGAAAATAGTGAATAATAGAAGTGATCATGAGCCAACTACCATTTACCCCATGATAATAAGTATTCATTATTCATTATTTCCAAAATGAGGTGATTGGACTAAATTAGTGTTTCACAAACTTATTGGTCTCAGTATTCTTAAAAATTATTGTGGACCCTCCAAAGAGCTATATCATATATATATGAGTGCTATATCTATCATTGTTGAACAAATTAGAATAAAAATGTATTAATATTATTATTAATATATTTTTGACCTCACAGACTCCCAAAAGGATTGAGAGTTCCCTATGGATTTCTAGATAATACATTGAGAGCCACTGGGCTAGATGATTTCCAAGTTAAAACCAAACAAACTTAAAAAAAAATCTTAAATAGATTAAAAATATGTTTTATACTTCAAATCATCATTTCCTTTTTTATTCTGAAGCCCGGCACTGTATGAAGGAATTGCTTCTTAGAAAATATTCATGGATTCACATAATTTAAGGGTTATAAGGGAACTTGGAAAAGAGAGATATATTCAAGGTCACCACTAGCATCAAACATAAAATCTGAACTTTTCTCTTCCAAGCCCCAAGATTACCACTCTATTATGCTACATATTATTATTATTTATTGTGCTACATGTATGCATACGCATACACAACACAATACCATACATTCTTTAAGAAATGAAATGATAGAGATGTGTATCAAGGACAATTTTGTGAGAATGTCATATGAATGAGTTAACAGTAACAGTTATTTGTTTTGAATAGGGTGCTGGAACTCGTCATAAGGATCTTATCAGGATCATGGTTTCTCGTTCTGAAGTTGACATGAATGAGATCAAGGCATACTATCAAAAGATGTATGGCATTTCTCTGTGTCAAGCCATCCTGGTATGTTTTGTTTCTTGTTACAACATTATATGATAATCAAGACTTCTTTTTGTAGTTTAATGTATTATTTCTTCCAAGGAGAGAGGCAAATATTCTGCCTAAGGATTGCGATTTTCATTCATTTGCTGTTTGGAAAACTGCTTTTTTTTTTTTTTTTTCAATTTAATGGAAAACTAGGCTGATTTTCATTCTGGGAAGAAATATTTCAGGTCCTTAATGATTTTTTGGACTGAGGCTCATTTAAGAAACTGCAATTTTAATTATAGTTTTCAGGAAGGAATGATATAATTTTTTCATAATTTTTTCTTTGGCCAATGTTAGCCTTTGAGTTAGGAGATCTTTGATCTTAAGTTAAAGTAAGAAGACTCTTTAAAACATCTACATCTTAATCCTTCATTTTGAAAAAAAAATTAGAAAAAGATAAACTAAATTATCATACATCTTTTTAGTGGTGCAATGAGAACTAAAACTCAAAGCTACAGATATTGAGCAAACATTCCTTTCCACTGAACCACTCTGTCTCAAATAAAATTAAAGAACAAATAATAATTGAATTTGGTGTAAAACCCTTTTTGCTATTCAATGATTTCTCAATATTATAATCAATTCCTTTTAACTATAAAGAGAACTTATGGATTTAGCAGTGTATTGTTGGTTATCTGTTCAGTTTGAACTATACTTCAAATAGCATGCTTTGGAGCCTTAATTTGGGGAAATAGCATTTGGATCTAAAAATGAATTCATTTACTAAGCATTTGCCAATGAATGATTAAAGTATGTTTCAATTTGCAATCTTAAAGGGGATATAAAGGAGATATAATTATAATTTCTTTTAATTTATATAACTAGGATGTTTCAAGAATAAATGAATGAGAATTATATTTATAGATGAATTCTATTAAACTTAAAAAAACCCCTTAATACTAAATTACAGAAAGTATTCTCAAAAACTGAGAGAGAAAACATCTTACCAAACTCACACTTGTACTATTTTATATTTGAGGGAAAATTAAAACAAAGAAAGAGGATTATGGACCAAAGAAAGAGGACTCTATAAAATGTAAATAAAAATATACTAAGATATAAAAATAATTATCAATAAAACCAACAGGAAAAAAATCCCTATAGCAATTATTTATAAAGTCATTCACTATGGCCAAGTTGTATTTTGACCGGAGATCCAAAGATAATTCAATATTAGGGAACATAATTAATCATGAATATAATTACATATTAAAGGCCCTCTCAAAAATCTAAAACTACATGATTTTATCAATAGATGCACAGAAAAAGGAATATGAGAGAATAAATTTCAGAGCTCCTTAAAATAACATTATTTTAATTCAAGGTATGTTTTTAATTAGGTGACAAAGATCTATCTAGTAGAAAGGAGTGGCCAAAAAACTGTATCTAGAACTGTTTCTAATGAGTTATTATGAGCCAGTCTAACATGTGATATGGTTAGCTTGATATCATGTTACATCTAGTCATAATACATGGCTTTCTATTCCATCATATGATAGTATTGCAAAACATTATCTATTTCAGTCACTTTAAACTCTGAATCCAGTTAGTTTTGCTCATTCTAGGAAATAAGCAATTAAAATGATTTGTTGCATGCCTTTGTTAAGAGTATTTAAAATGAAATATCTTATAATTATTGATGAACTCAAAGAATTGATCATAGTTTTCAAGTTACATGAATATTTTTTTTTCCTTAAATCTACAGGATGAAACCAAGGGAGATTATGAAAAAATTCTGGTTGCCCTGTGTGGAGGAAATTAACTGGTGTTCATTCTGATATACTCCAGCTTTATCATTAGAAGATATTATCACATTTGTACCTTGTATTTACAATATATAGCATAGATTCAAAGAAAGAAGTTTTTTTTTATTTGTTTGTTTTTAAAGCTTGGATTATCATTCAGTCATCTGCTTTCTGGAAAACATTCTTTTTTTTTATCTCAATACTGTATAATATTGCTGATTTAAAAAAAAATATTTATCCAAAAACCATGTACCCAAAATGTGTACATTTAACAACATTAAAAGGTACAACTTTTGCCTAAGGACTTTATATAACATGGAAAATAAAGGAAATATGTAAAAATGATTGCTGTGTCAGTGGCTCCTTTATGCTGTTTTAAATTTTGCACCAAATATGAATAGATTTATACAGCTATTAATTGAAGGCATTGGACATAAATCTAAATTTCAGTGCTTTAAGGGAATAGACATTGTTATTTTGCATTCTTAGATTGGATAGAATTGGCTTATACTTTAGAAAACAACCACTCAGATTTTAGTATTCTGTAGTAACTCCATACTAGGTAAACTGTTTCCATCTAACAAATTTGTTCATTTTATAAGTATTATAAACACTGTACAATCAAATCTATTTCAGAAATTAGTGCCAAAGTAAAAAAAAAAGTGAGGAAAATCTTATTTTTAAATTAGAAAACTATACAAATATAATGAGTTTTTTTATTTAATAAATTTATTTTTCACACAGAAAATAAGACTAAACCAACTACATACACACTATGGACCTGCAAAATACCAAGAGAAATTGAGACTAATATATATTGATGCAAGCTTATCTTCTTGTGAAGGAAGAGTGTGTGGTATAACCTTAAAACAGTGCCATATTAATAATATCCATCAATTTGATCGGATTTTTCTTGTATCTCTCAGTGTCTAATATAATGCCAGGTAGATACTAAATGCCTGTTGACTCATAGAACCAATAGTAGCTGTCTTCCTAAAGGTAGAATAGGCTACCAATTCCATAAACTACACACTCCATTAAGATTGTCTTTAAGAAGAAAAACTATTTGGATTATGACAAAAGTGGAGATGGGTCTGAGGCATGTACCCAGAACACAGATCTGAAAGGATGTTGCCATTTATGAGTAAGAGAGCTTTGAAATTTTTCCTCAGTCTGAAAGAAGCTATGGGTGTTTAAGATTAATGGAAGGCATAGATTTTTGATTTCTCCAAAGAAGAGATCAACAGTAGTGAACCTTGGGAAATGTAAAACATTTTTCTTTGAACCTGAGCAGAATGAGAAGATATAGGGGATATTTTCTATCGTATTCCAGGAAGCTCCTCCTTTCCTCATGAACATAGGGAAAACTCCACTTCTTATCAGCCTCCTTGTAGATAAGTGGCTATAAGCTGAGACCAAAATTATTTGCATTTTCTGACTTGATTTTCTAACATTTAGGATTCCTGATGCAGCATTTAGCATATCTTTTAGGACAGTAGAAACTATCAATTTATACTCATTATTGTTTTCCTTATTCTTCCCCACTTTCCTTTCTGAGCAAATCTAAACTGAGAGACAGCACTCACATTCACCATATTCAGGGGCAGAGAAGTTTTTTGAAATATTTTTAACTTGAATGAAAGACAAGTTTTGCTTTGGTAATTGCTTTCTATGAATAGGTGACTCATATAAGTTTTTCTCTAGCAAGTCAGACAGGGAAGAAGAGCTAGAGATGCCAGTTTAGAAAAATGGAGAGAACAATTTCTTGAAGCATGGAGTGTGTTTAGTTAAATAGAGAGCAAAACAAGTCAGAATTGGCAGAGACTGAAATGAATCAAGAGATTAACAGGCTGAAGAGACTCAATGAGTGCTATTAATGTGATGAGGTCTTTGTTGTTCTGTCATTTTAATTATGTTTGACTCTTCATGATACCAATTTGGGGTTTTCTTGGTAAATATACTTGAATGAATATCCAGAATATTTTGTAGATGAGGAAACTGAGCCCACCAGGTTAAGGGACTTGCTCAGGATCCCACAGATAGTGTCTGAGACAGAATTGAAGCTCAGGAAGATGTCTTCCTGACTTTAGACCCAGCAGTCCATGTACTATAGTGCCACCTAGTTGCTCTGATGAGGTCTTAGGTAGCATTAACAATTTGCAAATTGAGATTAGTTTTTGAACATGTTTTCAACTAATGATTGCTCAATATTCTAGTCAAGTACTCTTTGTCTTTGCTGTTTTTTTTTTTTTTCATGTTCCACACAAAATAACCTTGTCTCAGATATGTTAGTACTGAAGGTATACTAGTGATAGACCTCTGTTTTGTTCCTGGAAACCATTATTCGAACATATCTGTCTTGCTGAAAAAAAAAAAAAAAAAACAAAAAAAAAAAAACTTATGGAACATCCATATTGTATTCACTCTTAAATTCGGGACTCATCCTTGCTGAATTGGGTTCTAAGAGTATATACAGAACAAGCACCTTTATATTCAAATCAAGTCTTTATCATGACTCCAGTCTCACATGGGATCACATACTTATTCAACTCTAAACCATTTTTAAAACTCTCTTTCTCTCTCCCCCTCTCTGTGTTTCTCTTTCTCTCTGTCTCTATTTCTCCTCTCTTTTTCTATAATACATATCCACACCAGTACATAGATGTATATGTTTATATACATTTTTGTGTATATATATGTGCACATTTCTGTATATACATATATATATACATATATCTTAAACATTTAACAAAAGTAAGAGTTATTGTTGTTGAACCATTTCAGCTGTGTTTGACTCTCTGTGAAGTTGTTTGCGTTTTTGTTGGGAAAAATCCTGGAATGATTTGCCATTTCTTTTTCCTAATGAGGAACTAAGGATGACTAACCAAAGGTCACATACCAATTTTAAATTTGAACTCAGGTCCTTTTGCCTGCAGGGCTAGTACTCTATCCACTATACTACTTAGCAGCCCCCCAAAAATAAAAAGTAAAGGATTATTGTTAAGTCTATGCTATCAACTTTATCTCATCTAGATTGGTTTTGCAGCCTTCTGCCAAATGTGATTAGTTGATTTCATCTACTAAAACCTAGAAATATAAGTAATGATATTTTGAATTTGAGATGTTATCATAAAAATAAATATCACAAAAGTTAAAAAATAGCCACCTTTATCCTAGAAGCAGTTGATTTTAGCCTCACTTAACTTACTTAACTATGAATACACTGAGATAATAAAGCTAACCAAACCAAAATGATATTCATTGGCAATTTTAACATTCTCAATTTATACACACCCTTGTCTATATTAAATCCAAAGTAGAAAATCTACTTTGTTCTTCAAAACTCTTCTTGCTGAGTAAATTATAAGTAATGATACATCTTCTAGTGGAAGAAACATTTGTGCTCATTATGTTTCTATTAGTTTTGTCATGGAAATGTAGAAATTGAGGCACCAAGCAATGAGGTAGTTTTGAATAGTATTAATGTTATTATAAATATAAAATTATTGATATATAGGATATTCCAACATAATATTTTGTGCAATTCTTCTAAACATATTTCCACATTTGCCACACTGCACCAAAAAAAATTTCAGATCGAAAGAGCAAAAAAAAGAACATGAGAAAAAAAAGCAAATAACAACTACAACAAATAAAAGATGAAAATACTATGCTATGATCCACATATAGTCTCCATAGTTATCTCTCTGGATGCAGATGGCTCTTTTATCATAATTCTATTGAAATTGCCTTGAATTGCCTCACAATCCACCTTTTTTAGGTAGCCATCTTGACTACAATCACTACCAGCAAACAATCACTACCAGCAACAAGGTAAAAATACTATTCTTTCATCCACACTCAAGTCTTCATAGTTCACTTTCTGGATGTGGACGGTACTTTTCATCATAAGTCTATTGGAATTGTTTTGAATCACTACATTGTTCTGCTCACTTACTCAGCATCAGTTCATTTAAGTCTTTGCAGGTTTTTGTGAAATCAGCCTGTTTATTTCTTACAGAACAATAATATTCCATAACATTCATATACCATAACTTATTCAGCCATTATCCAACTGATGGGTATCCACTCAATTTCCAGTTCCTTGCCACCACAAAAAGGGCTGCTATAAACATTTTGGCACATGTGGGTCTTTTCCCCTTTTTTTATGATCTCTTTGGAATACAGATCCAGTAGAGACTGTGCTGGGTCAAAAAGTATGTACAATTTGACAGTTCTTTGGGCATAGTTCCAAATTGTTCTTCAGAATGATTGATTATTCCACCAACAATGCATTGTATTCTTATACATTTGAGTCAATTCTCTATATACTTTAGAAATGAGGCCTATATTAGAAACAATGGACTTAAAATTTCCCTCCAGCTTTCTGCTTCCCTTCCTTGGCAACATTAATTTTGTTTATGCAAAAAACTTTTAAATTTAATGTAATTAAAATGATCCATTTTACATTTCATAATGTTCTCTAGTTTCTCTTGGCAATTAATTCCTCACTTCTTCACAGATCTGAGAGATAGACTATCTCTCCAACACTTCATTTGATAGAAAAATAGTAAGGAAGTCCTTCCAGTCAAAATGGCTACCTGAAAAAGGTGGATCATCTGGGTCACATATATCTATTTCAGGAAAAATTTGAAATTCATATAAGACATATCTATAAATATATATATATATATATCCATATATATTACCATCACCTCTCATTTAAATTTTAGCTGGGGCTTAGAATTTCTATTAATGCTACAGTGTAAAAGAAAAATAAAATTTAAGAAAACAATGATCTAACATTTCATTCAGACTAAGCTTTTAAAAATAACCCTATGAAACAATTTTGGCATTATGCTTTATATGGAAAATGTCCGCTTAGTTGTACTTGTATTCTCCCCCCCAAACATGAAAGCTTTATTTAGATTGAGTTTATATTAATTGAATCAAAAGATTATTTCCTGATCTGAGTAATGTATTTCTCCAAAGCTCAATATCTTTCTTCACATCTGTCTAAGTATTGCAAGTAGTATTTCCTTGCTCTTTTCTAAATTGTTGGTCTTTTGGGGGAATTATGTTATCCAATACTTTGTGCTCATGCACTTTGATAAATGTTTCTAACTCTGCAGTTCCTTTAATCAATATCCCCCATCATCCCTCCTATAAAAAAAATGAAAGTAAATGTCATAAAAATCTGTGTATAACTGACTCTTTCCCTCTATCATATATTGACATGAATAAATACTTTTGAAGCTCTCATAGATGTTTCTGATTCTTCTGTCATCAACTTCCATGGACAACAGTACCTGGAATGGAGAGAACACTCTTTTGGTTGGATCTCTTAAGACATCATTAAGACTTCAACCAGGTGGTTTTCCCCTTTCCTTTAGGGACTTCTTTATTCTCACTGTCCTCAGGCAGTTTAAATGTTGGTGCCTACTGCATTTCAGCTATGACTTCCCCATGCTTTTTGTAATTAAACAATCAGTTGTAGGCTTAACTGGGGGAATTTTGAGAACAAGACTCTGATCCCAGGCAGATGTGGCCTACTGATGACAAAAGGGAAGTAGGGATAAGGAAGGATATAATGTGATTTTGGAAAGAGAGATATGACTTGGTGGAATAAGAAAGTGATAGTCATAGTTCTTCTCTAGTTTGTCCTATACATCTGTAGTACTGCACTCAGCTCTACTAAGTAGCACATTTTAGGAAGCCCATAAATTAACTAGGGAACGTTCAAAATAGGACAACCAAGATAAAGACAGATTAGATTGAGAGTCCATTAAAGTCATTTACAACTCTAAAATTCTGTGATTATCAGAGTTGCACAGTGAGAGTATTTCTTTTTCTCAGAAAAACCAATAGGGACTATAACAAACCTCCCCCCACCTCCACCCCTGCTCCACTCCACCCCATTAGCAGCTCTCTTAGAACTCCTGCTGACTTCTTTTTGGGTACACTATTCCTGTTTATTTGTATTTAACTAAAAATAAAATTAGTATCCAAATTTAGTATCTCCTTTTTTTACTTTTTAAATGTCTAAACCTTCCTTCCTCTTCCCCAACACATAAAACTTTTATTTCTTATGAATTAAGGATTATTGTCAATTTTTGTAATTATGTATTGTATATACTATAAGACTCAGAACCTCTGGGAGATACTATTATTTATGTAAAAGTTACACACTATTGTTTATGAATTTGCTACTTTATGCTTTTAACTTAATGACATGGTGGCATCTTGTAATGGGCTGAAGCTCGAGTTGATGCACTGAGATCCCAAGCACGTGAGGCTAAATAGTAATTGGACCATACTCTATTAATATATATGCTTGGAGAAAGAATGGCCCCCGCCCACTCTCTGTGCAAGTCCTGATGTGTTGTATAGAAAATGACGATTTTGGTGGGTGGAAGCAGAGGGGCGGGGAGAAATGGAGAGAGACTGCTGACTGGCTTCTGGTCTGGCTGGCTTCTTGACTCAGCTGCACATACCGCAATCTCGTGAATCCCCCTTCACCTCTGATCCCCTTTCACCTCCGATCCTTCTTCACCTCTACTGCTAATAAAGATTGAAGATTTTCCCTTAACCTGAATTCCTGACTCCGGCTGATTTTAAAATACCCGGTCATCACAGCATCTATTTCACTCTGCATTCTTCTTTGTTGTTTATGAAATTAGCTAATTGCTGTGGGAAATAGAATGAAAAATAATTCTAATCACTGCTTTATATATAGTGGGAATAAATCCAAGTTTCTTACCCAAAGATTTAACCTAGTTCTAGAAGTAATGGCTAATGGTTTTTGATACTAATGTCCTCACTAAGGTAATTAACTGCATTATTTTAAATATTGCTGCCTATATTATTACAAATTAAGAAATATAATAAAAAACTCATTATGAGAACTTTACCTTTAACTAAAACCCCATGGATAAAAAGCATGATAGGCTAAGGTAATAAAAGGTAACACTACTGCTGATCTAACAGAGATCTTAATGATGAATTAATATTTACTGTAAGCAATATTTAGGGTATTTTGTAATAAATTTGACATGGAATTTGTTTGAATTGCAATGTACCTTCCTTTCTATAGATTTGTTTGATTCACAATACACCAAAATCTTTTATTAAGAAATGAATGAGTAAAAAGAACACTGTCATGTGAGACTTAGACTCTGCTCCTGTCTCATTGTATGACATGGAACAATTAATTTAACTTTTATGACCTCAGTTTCCTCATCAAATAGGTAAATGGCTTGTCCTAGATGACCTATTCTAGAGAATAAGGAATTGAATTCTGGGGTTTGAAGGCCATGTGATAGGTTTTGGGGAGAAGAACAAAGACAGTTAAGTTATAATTTAGTAATACTTCAATGTCTCTTCTTTGTTTAAATGGTATCTCCATAGTCTTCTTATTAGAATCTGTCATACTCAATTCTTTAGTGGTTTATGGGAAAATATTGTTTTGATGCATGGAAAGCTCATTTAACTGGGGCTTTGATTCTAGGATCTATCCATATATTCTTTTGATGCTCTAGGATTTTTGAGCTCGATTGTGTGCATGATGTTGTACTTTAATAGTGATATCATTTGTTAAAATTAATAAATGAATGAATGATAAAGCATTAAGTATTTACTATGGGTCAAGGATAATGCTAAATACTGCTGATAAATGTGCAAGCAAGCAAAACTGATCTTGAGGAACTTACATTCTATTAGGAAAAAGAATAAATTAAAGAGAATAATGGTTTTGAAAGAATGTTTTGGATATAGAAGACAGGAGGAAAAATAATTGAAGTAATAAGGCAATTGCTTAACATAACCTTATCAAGAATGGCAGTCTTAGATGGTAGTTCAAAGGAATGAACAATATTTCCTTTAAAGTTAATACCAACTTAGTTCATTTTCTTTCTTTCACTTCTATTGGCAGTGATGTCAAAGTATGAGATTTTGTTTTTTTTTTCATAGCATTCAGTATGATGGTCTACACTCAATGAATATGTAGTTCACTAAAGGAAATAATAAAAAGTAACAATCTCTAAATGCCTTCTTCACTTTCATGCAGTTTAATTTCAAAGAAAGATAAGAATCATTTAAATATTTTACCTCTGATAATATTTTCTTTTTCTTTTCTGTTTTGCTGAGGGAATTGGGATTAAATGACTTGCTCAAGGTTACACAGTTAGGAAATATGAAGTGTCTGAGGCCGGATTTGAACTCAGGTACTCCTAACTTTAGGATCAGTGCTCTATCCAGTGTGCCATCTAGCTGTCCCTGATAATATTTTCTTTAACTGATAAGATCTATCCAATTTTCTTTATCTGACAATTTGGGGAATTCTACAACTTATATATATAAAAAAGAGATGCCTCCAAAGTAATACAAAATCTGAAAGTCAAGCAATTTGTGAAATGAATACCATTGCTATTCTAGTTCTATGAAAATGAAAGCACATTGAAAGCAGAAAAGAGGAAAGAAACAACATACAATATATTCTGTGCTATTTAAAGTGTGTCAAACATTCCCATTTCTCCATTGAAAAAGAAAGAAGTATTAGTGACCTTGTTAAAGTATTTCTTGGATATTTATGCATCTCTAACATATACTGTAGAACACTGGGGAAATCATTAAACCCCTCAATGCTCTTGGCCTTTTTTTTTAAGATTATAAGGTGATGACACTTCATTGGTAGAGTGAATTTCTTCATCTAGTGGTTTCTTTGCCAATGAAATCATAGATTTGCTTTCCCTACCTCTTCCTTTGGTTTCAAATTTCCTGCAAGAATGAGAAATATTTTGTTAATCTGTAGGTTTCTTAATATTCAAATTTTGGTATTTGCACTTTCATCCAGATATCTTTGTCATGAAGTTATGATTTAGCTTCGTTGAAACTCATTAAATTATAGGGTAGTGCAGAGAGAGTGATATTTAAGATCAAGTCCTAGTGTAGCTACTTAGTATTTGTACAACTGTAGACAAATTAATTAATTTTTCTGAACCTTACTGAATAGAAGAATTATGACTAGATAACCTTTAAGACAACACAGCTAGATGGCAGAGTGAACAGAGCACAAGCTTGGAGTCAGAGAACATTAGTTCAACTCTGTCTACAGAAGCCTATTAGTGGTATGACTCTGGAAAAATCATTTTACATTCTTTTTGCCCAAAAGTGCAGCTGTGAAGGTCAAATGAATTAATATTTATAGAATGTCTAGCACATAGTAAGCTTATATAAATGCTTATTCATTTTAGAACTTTAAATTCTATGATAGTTTCCTTATAGAAAATGAACAATTAATTAATAGTAAAATCAAAGCTACCACAAACTGGAGAAATTATATATTTATCATTTTAGTTCTCTTGATTTCTTTATTAAAATTCAGTTTTACAAGAAGAAAGTTACCCATTGGATTATGAATATTCTAGTTTCTAGTTTGGCTGGAAACACTAGAAGAAACTTCTAACACACAGATACTTGAAAGTCAGCCATGTGGAAAAGAAAAAAAACCTTTCTTAGCTTTGGGAGAGGTTGACATTCATTTTAAAGGTAAGGATTGAATAGTATATCTGAGAATTCAAATTGACCCACCCTTCCAAATCCTTACTTTACACTGTTGTATAAATTTGTGATGTTATTCATTATTTACCTTTTAACCTTGCAAAACATGACTCAGAGTCTATACATAATGCCGAATTGGATTATAGACAGAGTAATCTAATAGGAAGACTATCACTGAGTATAAATTGGCAATTAATTAATTTCTAAGAGGGGAAGTTTCAAATAAAATTCTTTCTAATTAACATTTTCTGGTGAAATTTTCAATAACTTTAAAGATCAGCTTACTTTTTTTTACCTATAATGAATATTAAATGATTAATGGAATAACAGCTTAAAATTACATTGCCTTTCAAAAAACCTTGTATATAGGCCTTGTTCTCTCTGAATATGAAATTCTACATTAACAAAAATGTTTGTATGAAAGTAAAAGCAATAGTGTAAGGATGATCAACTTTGAAAGACAACTACTCTGATAAAAACAATTACCGAGCACACTACCAAAGTATCCATGATATCTACTTCCAAAGAGGTAACCATTGGATTCTGAATGAAGATTGAAGCAAATTTTTTCTACTTTATTCTTCTTGTTTTATTTTTTTTAATATAATTTCCTTTGCATATATGGAAATATAGTTTGCATGACTTCACAGTTATATCAAATTACTTACCTTCTCAAGGAGATAGAGAATTTGGACCTCAAAATTAAAAAAAATAACAACTTTTATATGTAATTGAGAAATATTAAGTGAAATATATTAAAATTTATACACACACATATGTCTGTAAGGAAAAATACCTTTTTCTTTAGGATTATTCATTCATGACAGTCATCTAAATTTATAGAATATTTCTGTACAAAAATGTTTCTGGAAGTAAACTCTGTTTCTTATATTAATTTTTCTAATGTACAAGAAGTATACAATGACTCCTTTCATTATGAACACTATACCATCTTACTATTAAGACTTGTAAAGGCCATATTCTATATATGCTCTTTTATAAATTTTTAATAAATTGCCTTTTGGTCTGAATTTTTGGGCTCCACCTCTTTTCTTCCTCATAAGATCATACTGCTGAGTTCTATCTTCTTATTTTAAATATGAGAAATTGCATTTACTCAATCAGTCAGCAGCATTTATTAACCTCCTTCTATGTGCCAGTCACTGTACTAAGTTCAAGGTATGTAAAGAAAGGCAAAACAAACAAAAAAACCCTCTCACTTTCAAGGAATTTACAATGAAAGGAGGTAACAGACATGCAGACAGTGTACAAACTATATAAATTAACAAAGTTTAATTACTTATCCATGGTCAAACTGATTTTTCTTCTTATGCTCTTCAGGGAAAGTGTTGCATATGGAGCAGATCATTAGACTCTGAGGATAATTTACAATGAGAATCTGCAGCAGGATGAATACAGAAAGACTTGGAAAGACATGAACTGATGCTGAGTGAAATGAGCAGAACCAGGAGATCATTATACACTTCAACAATATTGTATGAGGACGTATTCTGATGGAAGTGGATTTCTTCAACAAAGAGAAAATCTAATTCGGTTCCAATTGATCAATGATGGACAGAATCAACTACACCCAGAGAAAGAACATTGGGAAATGAATGTGAACTGTTTGCATATTTGTTCTCCTTCTCAGGCTATTTTTACCTTCTGAATCCATTTCTTTCTGTGCAACAGGAGAACTGTTCGGTTCTGCACACATATATAGTATTTAGGATATACTGTTACATATTTATCATGTATAAGACTGCCTGCCATTTAGGGGAGGGGATGAAGGGAGGGAAAGGACAAGTCAGAACAGAAGTGAGTGCAAGGGATAATGTTGTATAAAATTATCCATGCATATGTTCTGTCATTAAAAAGTTATCAAAAAAAAACAAAAACAAAAACAAAACAAAACAAAAAACCAATGGGAGTCTGGGAAAATTGATTAACTTCCCTGTGCCTCAGTTTCTCTAAGTGTAAAGTGAGGGTTGTTCTAGAAATCCTCTCAGGTGTAGCAATAAATCTATGAACTTATGACCTATCTATATTCCAAATCCTCTCTCTAAAATTAAATAAAATGCTATACCCTGTATATCGTTTCCTTACACAGATCAAAACAAATTCAGTCTCTTACTTCTACCCAAAGCTCCCAAAGCTCAACATGAATCAACAGTACATCATGGCAGTGAATCAGCCTCATGAGATGTTAGATTTTGAAAGGAGGGAGGCCATATCCTTTTACTCTGACTTGGCCACACATAAATGTTAGAAAACCAAACAAATCAGATCAAGTTAAATATCTAAAACAGTTAGATCTCTGTGTATACTGGTTCTATTCTTTGTGGCACCAATTTACATTTTAACTGGTTTTTAGGGGTGAATAGATAAAAAACAGTGGAACAATTTCAAGAATATTATATTAATTTGTAATTTCTATGGTATTTTCTTAAATATTTTGGCTCATAATTATCCTCATAATTTTCCATTGTGTGAATATATCAGTTCTAGTTTTAAAAATTGCTTCAATATAGAACTGGCATTCATTTTTTTCTCAGAATATTAGTTCTATTAGTTCTGAGGTTTCCAGAACTGGTTACAGGTCCCACATTTTAAGGACATTAGAAATCCAGAGCATATCCACAATCAATATGGCATGTGACAATGCATAGCTAGATTGTCAAGAGATTCTACTGAAGAAACTGAGTTTTAACTTTGAGAAGGAGGTGGTGAAGGGCATTAAGGCTGTCTTTAGATATTTGGGATGCTGTTACAAAGGGGAAAATGAGAAGTTCTGTTTGCTCTCAGAGGGTAGAAGTTGGAGTGATGAGAAGTTTCAATGGACAGATTTACACTTAATACACAGAGAAATTTTCTAACAGGAAAAAAAGTAATGTATTGCCTCTGTGAGGGGGAGGTTTTCTCTCATGAGAGGTTTTTAAGACTAGATAATCATTTGCATGGATGTGGAAACGGTTTCTGTTTAGGTAGACTATTATATGGCCTCTGAGGTCCCTTCCAATACTAGTTTCATAATTTTGTGCTATTTAAAATTGTTTATATATTTTTATTTGGACAATTTTTAAAATGAAGGATGCAGGGAATCATTGATATATTAACAGCAAAAGAAAAAAAGAGAACAAAAGTTAGATAGATCTATTATAACATTAAGTGGGCCATTCCCTACTCAGAGTTAAATGTGAAATACCTATATCATAGGTACAAAAGGATAATTGGGACTAATTTAGTCTTATCTAAAAAGCATAAAGAGATAATACAAATATAGTTTATAGATAAAGCTATGGAAAAGTTGTCATAAAAATCATGCACAGTACTACTAGGATACATTTTGTGATGATAATGCTTTGGAACTCATTTGTTTTTCATAATTAATGATTTTATCTATCTGTCTATATCTTCTTGGTCAGGTGATCTAATTAAATCAGCCACTTAAGTACATTGATATAATTGTTCATTATTTGTGATTAAGTAACAATTGACACTATGGCTTTTTTTCCCCCTGCTATTTGTAACTGCAAATTCATTTAACATATTTTCTGTTTTAAAATTTGTTATATACTTCAAGGATTATCTAATTTTTGATATTTACTGCCATCTAGTGGAAAGAGTTCATAGTTATTTTCCATCAACTTTCTTTTTGATGAATCATTTAACATTTATTGAGCATAGTAGTGTTGTGAAAGATTGTACTAGGAAATACAAATTAAATGAATGACTTTTTAAAAAAAAGTTATGCTTTTATCCCAAACAGTTGCCAGAATATTTATGAAAAATATTATATGTGTACATTAAAAATTACTTCTCTGTCGTACAGGATGGGGAAATAGACTTGTTATTTCCTTGTACTAGGGAAATTTTTCATGAAGAAACTCTCAATTTCAAAGATTGACACTTTCTTTGCAATTTATAGCCTTAGAGAGTAGCCTAGAGTACTGAGTGGTTGTGTGATTTCCTGAGTCAAACGATAAATATCAGATATAGATCCAGATCAACTCTTTAGACATTATACCACACTGCCTCCAAATAACACACAAAAGTACAAATTGTCTCAGTGAACACTATATGGATATCTATCTGCTGAAGAACAAAAACCAAGAATTTTAGAAACATAGGATGTTAAAAGTAGATTTAGAAGACATGAGTTTAGATCGTGGCTCTTTTTTATACTTAAAAAACCTTAGAAAATGTGATTTTTCTTTCAGCACCTGTGTTTCCTTATTTATAAAATAAGGGGTTAGACTAGGCAAATTGTAAAATTGAATCTAATACTATAATCCTAAGATTGTAAAGATACCTCCTAACTCTAAAATCCTATAATCCTATTTGTTGGTATTATAGATAGAAAAACTATAAACCAAAAAGAGAATTGGGTAGATTTGTATTCCTACCAACGCACTTATGTGTACTTTGGAATAGATTGCATGATATAGGGGACACTAGCACAGGACTGCCCAGCATAGCACACCTACATCAAAGAAGGCACCATGCTCTATGAGTGAAGCAGAATCACTGTCTCGAAAGCAATGTGAGATACAAAAATTTAGAGAATTCTTCTTTCCAAATGTTTGTATAGACTTCTTGTGTCTGACTTATAGTAGAGTCTTCTGAATTCATATTAGTCTGATCAGCTCCAGTTGGACATAATTGTACCTTAATTCCAACAAAGAGATGCCATTTTTGGTGCAATTCAGGAAGAAAAAAAAATACCGAAACAACTCAACCAACAATCAATATGTATATACATATGCATATATGCACATATACATTTACATGTTATATATGTATATGTACTTAAATTGTTGGTCACAATTCCATATGGGATCATGTAACTGAATGTGGGGGTCCCGAAAAAATTGGAAATAGTGCTATATATCAGTAGATCAGATATTCCACCAAAATCTAATTCTTTATGTAAAAATAAACAGCCATATCCATCTTCTTAGTATGCAAATTTGTTTTCATCTTGAATAAATGGTAAAATCATATGTATACCAAAGAATTGTTTTAAGATAAATTTTCTTAAAATTATCAGTAAATGTTTAATTTATATACCTATTTTACATACCTATATACCTGGCATTGCATAAAAATCTCTCGAGTGAAAATGGGTCATGGATAGAAAAGGTTTAAGAAACTCTGGAATAGAATAGCAAAAGTCAGTTTCTTGGGGCCATGTGGAATAAGGGAGGATAAATGATAGTGAAAGACAGAGCTCCTCATTTCTCCTCCCTTACCACTTTGTATAACAGGGGAACAGTGAGTAAATCTTTCACTCTTAAATGGGAATGTAGAAAAAGCTTCTTGATCATACTCATTGAGACTGTTTTAAAGATGCAGTTAGTTCCAGCAACATGGTCAGTGGAAAGAAGAATGCTTCCAACTATCTGTTAGACCAACACAGAATTTCCATACTTAACTCCCAAAATCTAGGCTCCTGAAATTAGATCTTAGCTACTTCTAAGTAGATGACTCTTAGGTGCTCTTCCCATATGTCGTCATATGGCTGAGAAGGTACTAAGAAGCTAGCTGGTTACGTTCTATAAGGTAAAGTCACTAGACGTAGACAGACTATATCCTAAGTACTGAAAGAATTGGGAAATAGGATTGCTGTTAGTCATCTTTGAAATTGCTTCACTATCAGGCTGTTTAAATATTAAAAAACTGAGGTATGGCTACAAAATAATATTACTTTTGTAGCCAAATAAATTAATTCAAAAATATATTGCACTTATTTTTTATTAATTATGACTACTCTAAAGGAGTCTCTGTTACATTAATAGTCATGAAATTTTCTTCATGAAATATAAACATGAATTAAAATGAAGTAATCCATAAGCATAAAGATAATTATAATATATAATGATATAAATATTATAATGCAATATATATAATACAAAATTATATAATATAGAGGAATGTTTCATATACATATGTGTATATATTTACATATTTACATATATATACATTATACATATATATATATATATATATATATGAGTGTACACACACACACACTCAGTGCTTAACATGACTATACTAACTGCCTTACTAACTGACTTTAGTCAAATGAAAAAAATTCTTTACTTTCATGAGAATCAACTGGTATATCTTATCCAGAAATTCTAGAAGAACTTCTAATATGAATATAACCACATTTTTTCATGTTTAGTGGCTTCTATGACAGTACAGTCATAGAAGGAAGAGGAGAATAATTGGTGCATTTCTCCTTGTTATGTCAACTATTTGTTGACCTTATAACAATAGGCAGTTTTTCAGAGGAATTTAGCTCATAATTTTTTCATGTTGTGGTTTTTGATATGAAGTCATTTTTTACTGCTGTTGGAAAATTTATGAAGTCAGCTATTGACAACAGACTCAAGAATCTGGAAATAATCACCAGACCCAAATGCCAAATTCTATACTTTCCAATCAGGTTTCCTGATGTGAGGAAGTGCAGCTGGGAGGCACAATAGATAGAGCACTGGGCTTGGAATCAAGAGGAGGTTTGGAATCAAAATCACTCATCTTTTAAGTTGAGATTCAGAAACTTACAAGCTGTGTTAGTTTGGGCAAGTCACTTAACCTTGTTTGTCTGATATACTTATCTGTAAAATAAGGTAGGAAGGAAATGACAAGCATCTTTGCCAAGAATACCTCCAAAATGGAGTCAAAGAGAATTCAACACAACTGAAATAACTTAACAATAACAATTGTGACATATGTGGTATAGTTGTGTGTGTGTGTGTGTGTTTGTGTGTGTGTGTGTGTGTGAAATTCTAGAGGTAATATAGAGGGTTTTTAATTTTGTAATGTTGAAGGAAATTGACAGAACTTGCAGGTTTAAAAAACTTGGGAAAACTCAAAGAAAGGAAAACTAATTTAACTCAAGGAGAAGAAGAACTTTAAAATACATTTATTGTGAAAGAAAAGAAAAAAAACGTTAAAAATCTTAATAAAACAAATTCATAAAAAAGAATAAAAGGAGCAAGAGGAGCAGGAAATTTAAGACCAAGTAGTGTCCTTGGTGGTGCAATAGAGAAGGCACCAAATACGGAGTCAAGAAGACTCTTCTTCCTGAATTCAAATCTGGTTTCAAACACTTACTAGCTGTGTGACCCCAGGCAAGTCTCTTCACCCTGTCTGCCTCAATTCCTCATTTATAAAATGAACTTGGGAAGATGTTAAATTACTCCAGTATCTTTGCCCCAAATAAGATCATAAAGAATTGTGTCTGAAAAAGAAGTTGATAAGGATGTTTTGAATGTCAAAAGAGAGCATTGAGGTGATTTGACTTTGTCCACAAATATTTTAAAACATAATAACTGAAGATCTCTACTATAGTGGGAAACTCATTAAATCTTGTAATGGAATTGCACTGATTATTCAATGCTTGTTTTTTCTACCCTACCTAAGTGGTTTTGATGTATGCTTCAAGTATAGGCTATCTTTATTCTAGAAAAGATGTTGACAGAACTTTTAGAATACATAGGAAGTGGAGGCCAATGAAGAGTACCTAAGGGGAAAAAAGAAGTAGATATATAATCTGAAAAGAAAGAAGTAAAAGAATCTAAAAAAGCTGAGGGAAATTGTGACCTGGGTCAGGAAGGTGTATAGTAGAAAAATGTCAAGTGGTGAATGAATGCAGGATCACTGAACACTTGTAGCTAAAAGCAACCAGAACCAAAACCAAAATTAAGACTCTTGAAAAAGAAAATAGTTAGATGGTCATAAAAGAAAGCAACTGTTTGCCCTCTAAGATACTGCTTCTTAAACTGTGGGTTGCGATTCCATATGGAGTCTCATAATTGAAGGTGGAGGTTGAAGAATTATGATTTATTATCAGTAAATGTTTTATCTGCCTATATATATCTATATAGGCATATAGGTATTTTTATATACCTATATATCTGAGATCACAAAGAAATTTCTGAGCGATAAAGGGTCACAAGTGGAAAAGTTTAAGAAGCCCTGCTAAGGAATGATAAAGTAGAGCCATAGGTATTGTCAGATGATAGATCATCCAGTACAGTCATGGAAGGAAGAGTAGAATAATTGGTGGATTTCTCCTTGTTATGTCAACTATTTGTTGACCTTATAACAATAGGCAGTTTTTCAGAGGAATTTAGCTCATAGGGCATGACAGAAAATGATCTAAGAACAGTTAAAACAGGTGAGTATTAATCCACCCCTGGATATTCACATGGCATCAAAAGATACTGCTAAAAGGAAACTATATAGAATTGCCAAACATTATAAAATCTTCATTGAAAAACTGAGGACCTTATGTGGAGGTAATTTTTGGTCACATGCCTGCTGAAGGCAAAGGGCACAGAAAAGAAAAGCAGATTTATAAAGTGAACAGATGGTTATGAAAATAGAAACTAAGAATGGTATATTTATGTCTGAGATCATGCCTTAAAATATATATGACAGACCCCTAGATGATTAATACTTACCAAGACTATTTGACTAGTGCATTATAATTCTAATCAATTAGGGTTTAAACCGAAAAAAGGGGGGTAGTAAACGAGATACTGAGAATATCATAAAAGCCAAAACCCAGGAAGTAAGTTGCATCATAGGTTTAGAGTCAGATAGATCTTAAATACCATCTGGTCAAACTCAAATTCTAAAATGACTATGTATATATGATGCATAAAGTATAGGAGACATTAGAAAGATGAGTTGAAATCCCATTTGAGATTTTTATTAGCTTTATGACTAAAGGTAAGTCAATTAACATTTGGTTGCTTTAATTTCCTCAACTGTAAAATGGAGACAATAACACTTTGTACCTTATAGGGTTGTTTTGGAAATCAAATGAGATAATATTTTAAAGCATTTAGTACAGTGCCTGAAACTTATATAATAAGTACTTAATAAATACTTTGTTCCCTTCCTCACTTCCTTCCATAAGGCAATAAGCAAGATTTCATGTAAGTGAATATAATTATTTCTGTCAGTGCAAAGACAGAAATTTGTGGAGAATAAGATATTTTCTTTAAAATTTTGTAGTACTTTAATTTCTTTGAGCATTAAACTTTTATCAAGCTTATGTCTCACTTATGAGAAAAAAGTAATCCCTTAATTTTCACTTTTTAATGTCTCTATTTCCTATTTTCAACATTTTTCAAGGTCATGAAAGAAGCAATGATGAAAGCTTTTTGTGTTGAGAGGATGAAATAACCCCCCTCTGCCAACCCAGACTACTACTAAAGTCAATGGATTTTTTTGCCCACATAAAAGTTTCAGGATCAGGTCCAAATTGATTAAACTGGTGTCTTCCCTTCTTAAAGGCATACTTTCATTCCCTGAACATAGAGGGCTTTAAGAAAATGAATGTATGTTGTAGATTCCCTGAGAAATAAGACAGCTATGAAAAATGATTTTTATTCTCTCTTCCCACTAGATGTAGCTGTTGGCATTTGCTAGAGAAAATGTTATCTTAGGATATATATGTGTATGTATACATACATATGTATACAGATACATATTTATCCATGTATGTAGAAAAATGTGTGTATTGTGACAGAGACAGAGAGAGACAGAGAGAAAGAGACAGAGACAGAGACAAAGAGACAGAGACAGAGACAGAGACAGAGAGAGGGGTCTTCCAAAATACTTGAGACTTGAGGTGTTTTATAGATTCCCTGTACTAACACCTGAAATGAAAACTGATAGTCTTGGAAGATAAGTACCAAATTTAAGATAATGCTCATTATTGTAAATTAGGGACTTAATCATTAGGAATGGAACACCCAAATAAATCCTGTGGTAAATATCCAGTGACTAGGTTGACATTGCAATAGCAGAAATGGAGGGAAGGTTCTCTTGCAGCATCAATGCATTTTACATGGATAGGATATAGCAGTAATCCGATCAGCTGCAACTGCCACAGGAACAGACGGGGCCCTAAAAATAGAAGCGCTATGGTAATCTGTCTGGATTACTAAATTCAGTGACTCCTTGGCAACAAATCAGAGAAATGTTTGCAGAAAAGGATTTAAATATATCAAGAAGTTTTATCTGCATTATGGAAAGATCCATAAGGGCCCCCTAATTCCAAGCTCTTTTGTTTCTGTGTTGCTTCCAAAAATTAGATCTTCATTTTATCAAAATATTACCTCTCCAGATTTTGCAGTTTAATCATTTTAAGACCATTACAGATAATAGTCAATAACAATAATAGCAATAATTTTTAAAATAAAGTATCAAAAAGATAAATTCTTATTATAATTATGTATGTTCTGATTATTCAGGTTATACTCAATAACTGCTTGAAATGTTGGGGGGTAGGGGCAAGGATTCTTGAGGGATCTTAGGTTTGGAACTGGAAGGGACTTACAAAATCATCTAGTTAACCATGTTCACTCTATCAACAAGTAGAAGTTCAGAAATACAAAAACCAATTCTTCATGACACTTGAGGTTTTTATGGCAGAGATACTAGAATGGTTTGCCATTTCCTTCTCTAGCTTATTTTACAGATGAATTGTAGCAAACAGTGTTAAGTGACTTGCTCAGAGTCACACAACTAGTTAAGTGTCTTAGATTGGATTTGCACTTAGCAAGGTAAGTCTTCTTGACTTCAAACCTAACATTCTGTCCATGCACAGAACCATCTAGCTAGCTAAACAGAATGAAATGGAGAGGCATTGTGTTATGTATTATCTGTCAGATATTGTTTGAGGAATAAGAAGAATAAATTCCAGCCCCAATAAAAAGCCCCTTTTCCTCTTCTCTATACAATAAACATCATGTTTTGCATCTCAGCACATCCTTTAAAGCCTTAATGCCTCCTCTCTGAAGCACAAATTGTTCTTCTTGAATGATTATTTTCTTTTGTACTACTTCCCTTAACTTTTTACATTATATATATATATATATGTATATGCATGTGCTTATTATCTGTGTAGCTTAGTTAGTATTTATGTAATCTCATCCCAAAATGACATAGGCATTAAAAGAGCAGAGAATATTTCTTATTCAAACTAACAAGTATTTTATAGAGGCAATGTTGAAGAATGGATGGCTCAGAGACCTGGGGTAGAATTTTGGATAAGAACAAAACTCTATTTTCCCTAAGGCAACTTTTAAAGATTTATTAATTAATTAATAATTCATTGTTAGATTACCAAGTGGATCTTACTATATGGATTCTCCATGTTTACAAACACAGAGATAAATAATCATACAAACTATTGAATTTATCATTGATTGTCTATATACAGAAAGAAATGAGGGAGGATATGATAAAGGAAGGAAGGAAAGGAGAGAAGGGAAAATGAAGGGAAAATAGAAAGAGGCAGGGAGAGAAGGGAGAGAAAGGAGAAAAGAAAAGTAGAAGGAAGAAACAAAACAAAGAAGGAAAGAAGAAAACCATTAAGAACAATAGCAATACTGATGAATCTACCAGCAGTCAGAAATAATTATTTTGTGGAATCTCACAAATGAGATAGTGTCACAATACTCTGACCTAAGAAAATTTTACTTTCCTTTTAAATTACTATCATCTTTTTTGTAAATGGACAGCATTCAAAGTTATAGATAGATATCAAAGCAGTATGTCACATGGAGCAATATTATTTAGGAACTTATGGGGCAGTTAGGTGACACAGTAGATAGAGGACTATCTCTGAAGTCAGGAGGACCTGAGTTCAAACTTAGTCTCAGACACTTAACACTTCCTAGCTGTGTGACCCTGGGGGCAAGTCACTTAACCCCAATTGCCTCAGGGAAAAAAATTATGAAACATTTAGGAAATATCTATATGGAAGAATTGAATAGCTATGATTTTAAAATTTAAAAAAGTGACTCATTCAGCCATCATCTACGCGACTTTTTTGCACATAATTTGTGCATGTAATTAATGCATATAATTAATTCAAAACATGACATGTTTTGAATGGACATATACATACATATATATGCACATGTATATACATGGAATTGCTCCCACTAATTGCCTAAATTAGTTTAAAAATGTTATGGTTTTGAGATCACTGGTAAGTAAATATAAACTCATTATGAATATGAAATTATATAATTTTGAAATAGGATAGTGAAATTATTTCAACTGGGAGAAATTACAAGCAGTTTACAGTATATTTGTTTAGGAAATAACAACTTCCAACTTCTAAAACTATATGACTTAAACAAATGTCAAACTCTTTTTCCTCTCTCCCTCTCGCTCCCTCCCTTTCTCCCCCTCTCTCTTCTCTTTCGGACTCTCTCTCACCCTTTATTTTTTCTTTGCATCCTATTCTCTCTGCTTGTCAGTTCCTTTATTTGTTAATATGTAATAATAATTCTAGATCAACTCTAAGATATTTTCCAGCTCTAAATTTGTCATCTCATGGTACAAAATATGTATGAATATGTTCCCATTCTGCGACTTTGTCCAGGGTCACACAGCTAGGAAGTGTTAAGTGTCTGTGATCAAATTTGAACTCAGGTCTTCCTGACTTCAGGGCTAGTGCTTTATCCACTGAGCCCCCTAGCTGTTTCCTTAAGCATTTTTATAATAGAAAAATCTTCAACCAATTCAATCAAGATTAGAACAACAAAAACATTGTAGCTATTAATATTCCCAAGTGTTCTGACATGATTTTTAAAAACTAGATTATTTATGCGTTTGAGTTTTTGTTTGTTTGTTTGTTTTTTAGTTTCTGAGGAGAAGATTGCTTTTTAATTTTTTTTTTTTTTTTTACTTCAATGGTCCTAGTTTCCAATCATGGCTCTTCCATTAATTGCCTATGTGATCTCAAACAGTCTTACTTTTCTTACCTATAAAATTAATAAGTTGGATTTGATTTTTAAGGTTCTTTCTAAATATAAAAACTGGGTTTAGAATTTTGTGTTATTTTAAGGTCCATTTAGTTTTAAATTGTAACTTTTCTAACAATAAATCAAGAATCTTGAGTCTAGCATTTCCTTGGATGTATAAATTTAAGGAAGATATGTTTTTCTTTTCTGAGTGGGTCAGTACCCAAATGAAAATTACTAAAAATTCAATAGAAGGAATTTAAGAGAAAATTCATGTTCAATGTTATTCAAATCTAGGAAAAAAATTCCAAAGAGATGATAGCATATTTTAAGATAAAATAGCATTGTGTTTCTAGAATATGCTCCAACATCCTTTTTCAGTTCCAATTTTTCTTGACAACTCTGTGACGCTATTGAAGCCTCCCCCCCCCCTTTTTTTTTTATAAATTCTTCTCTTGGCCTCCATAAAATCATGTGATTCTTGTGACATGTATACATAGATATGCATGTACATATATGTATATGCACTCTATTTATTTTTAAATGTTTTTAAAAACAGTTCATAGTTCTTTATCTTGTTTGCTTTTTAACATTACCACAATTTTCTCTAATAATCTTCCCTCTTTTATGTCTATAGAATTATTCCACATAATACAACTTTTTAAAAAAAGTACAAAAATAAAGAAAAAGTAAAGGGAAAATACCATCATAAATAATCAACATATTGAAAAAGTCTGGAAATACATGCAGTGTGTAGCATTTGTGGACCTTCAAACTCTGCAAAGGTATGGAAGTGACTTCTCATATCTCTTCTTCTGATTTACATTCAGATTATTTTTCTGCTTATCCTTTGCATTATTATTGTCACTAGGTATATTTTTGTCTTTGCTTATTTCACTTATCATTTAACATAATTCTTTGCATGTATTTTTGTATTCATCATAGTCATTGTTTCTTATACTACACTATTATTCCATAACATTATTTTATTACAACTGGATGGGCATCTACTTTGTTTCCATTTTCTTGCTTTCACAGTTTTGTTATAATGTATGTGGGGACTGTACAACTATACTTCAACATAATTGGTTTCCTCTGTAATCCTATATATTTCATATTATGTATTTAAAACTATTATTCTGGGAACTGAGCCATATACTTAGCCAAACTTGCTGAAAGATCCATTACACACAAAAAAGTTAAGAACTCCAATATTTTTTTCTCTTTAGACAGTTTATCAACTCCACTTGTGACTTCAACTATTACCTTTTGATAGAGGACTACCAAATTTCAATGTAAAACTGCGATTTCCTTTTTAATTTCAAATTTCATGGTTCTTACAAACTTCCAAATATTGTTATTTTAATGTTATTACTGTTTCTAATCTCATTATATCTGAAGAGGTATTCTGGTACAACAGAAAGATCACTAGATTTGGAGTCATTGACCTTAGATAACATTTTCTTTTTCCTCATTTTAAAAATGTGAAATGGTAGAGTAGATGAACTCTGTTCCCTTCAGTCTGTAAATATGTGATCTTTAATCTCTGCTGTCCAAGCCACACTAAAACTGAACAAATTCTGTGTTTAACCTAGCCTTATAAAATCAAATTCTCTTGTTCTTATTACCTAAAGCATGGGCTTTCACCTAAACTAACAACACAGAAGATATGCATCACAGGTACTCATTAGAAAATGCAGTCATTAATCATCTTTGATTTATAACTTGTCAAAATCTCACTTTTTAGGCATCTGATATTTTAGTGAGAGAATCTATTGGATGTGTTAACTATACATTTTTGTACATTCTATAAGTCTTATCCCTCTACTAAGTTAGATCATCAGAAAGCAAAGTGCCTGGACCATATTATTTCAGCCCCCTGCAGAAATGCCTTCATTGAGTTATGATTTAATATTAGACCCTTCAACCTTTATAGAGAGTCAATGTAAGAATAGTCCACTTTAACAATATTGCTAATCCTTTGCAGACTATACTTGAAGGTATCTCCCATTCTATACAACGTTCTTTGTACAATGACCCATGTAATCTGTTTCTGCTCAAGATAAATTTGAGGAAAAAAAGTTTATCTGCAGTTAAACCTGTAGGCTTTCTTTTGCACAAGATAAAAAGCTATGTTGGTCAATTTTGTCCCTTTTGCTTTACCTGTTAGGAAACTTAGATCCAAATTCAGTGTCCAATTATAATGTTCAGTTTATTTTATCTGACAGTTATTCTTTATTGTCTTGGTTTTACACGTTTTTATTCTTAATTTCTTTGCTTTTGGTTGTTTCTTTTTACAAACTACTTCAAATCACCTTTAACAGAGGGAAGATGAAGGAAAGTTTTAAGTGGATGGAATGGAATTATCTTCTCTAAACTCTCCAGTCTTATCTTTTACTTTTCTGTAATGACATCATTTCCTCCATGTCCCATGTCAAAATGGTAGGTTGAGTTACAAGGCTTTCAATTTAACATCCTATGTAACTATTTTTTGTCGATTTTCTCTTTATAATGTTTCTCATTACATCGCTTCAATATTGGTTTTGATCCTTATCACCTTTTTCCTGTTTTCCCCCACTAGTTTTTCAACTGCTTTCCCTGTCTTTCTTCTTTGTTTGATCTACATCCTGGTATCAGATTTTTTTCTTTTAATCATAGAAGCTTCATATTGAATTTCCTTATACATTTTCAGTGCTTCCAAGTTTCCTACAAGATAACATCCTAACTCCTTAATATAGCATTTAAGGCCCTTTATGAATTGATTTCTGCCTTAATATATAGGTAATATAATTGGGATGAAAATTTCTCCATGATGTGAATCACACTCCATTCATACTTATTCATCTTATATGAAACACATGCATTTCCTTCTCATAAGTTTGCTAGTTATGATGGCGATCCAATGCATTGTGAGGCTTTCTCTAATTGCTGTGACTTTGGGACACCATGGACAACAATGGAACATATGGATTACCCATCATTTAGCTCTTGTTCATAAAGTTGTTCTACAGTTTTTCAATTTCTGCCTCTCTCTAATGGCATATGTTACTTTTTCTTTATCCATGTCATCCTTATTATATAGCAATCTATGTCCATCTATTAAGCTATCTTTTGCTCTTTAAATGATGTCCTTTAACCTGTCTTAAAAACTTTTTTTTTGTTAAAATACTACTTTAAGTTTTTTTGTTTCCTTTTCACCTCCTTAAATATTTTATCCATTCTTTTAAATTAAGCTTGTCTAACTTCTTCCATGAGGTATTTCTTGATAAATGTATCACATAATTCTCTCTACATTTTTAAACCTCTAAATTACTTATTATATGCACTAATGACATATCAATTATTCAGAATTACTTAACTGTTTCCATATATGTCATCTCTTTAAATTATAAACTCTCTAAATGTATAATTATAAAATTATAAATCTTATAAATAAAATTAAATTATAAGTTTGTAAACTCAAGAATAAGTGGTTTTTAAACCTCTTTTTTATCTCTTATTATGCTATGCATATAACAGAAATATATAAAGAGTGGATAACATTTTCATGAGTTTTAGCAAAACTTGTTTTTCAAGGATATATTTCAGATTAAGAACTCTGGGGTGGCAGAATTAATACAAATGTTAAAATTAGATTATCACTTTATAGATTACCCCTTTTCCATTTATTTTGAGGTTGCCATAAATTGTATTTTAGAAGTTTCCCTATTTATCATGCATCATTGATGTATATTGAAATAAATTTAGTTTGCAAACTAATTCTGTGGAACAATTTTAAACCTTTGTTTGACGAATTATTGCCTTTTCATTTTACTTGCTACTATAATCATTTAAAACACTGATAGTAGCTTCCAAAAGTTCAGTCTTACTAATGGAAGTATCTGGCTTATTAAAATGGAAGGACTTTTTCTTAGGATTTTCCAACAGCTATTTCAATTGATCCTAGCATGTGATAACTGCTTTAGCAATTATATTCTAGAGAAGATGCATGAAATGGTACATAGGGCATAAAAAGGATTTTGTAGATATGTGTGAAGAACTGAGCAATATACATTTATAATGGGTTTAATGTTCTTTTAATTTCTCATTCTCTTAGACAGAATTGATGTCAGTTGATATCAAGTAGATATATTCTCAGAATACTTTGCTGATTTGAAATTAATGAGTGAATTCAGTCTGTCATATTTTTTCTGTTATTGTTTATCTTTTGTTTTTTGAAGCAAATCAATGACATTATGATGTTGGGGTCTGGGTATAGTGTGTTCAGCTGTGGCTCATCAGTCCAATATGAATTCAAAAGGCTGTACCACATGTTGGGCAAAAGAAATCTGTCAGAATATTTAAGATGGAAATTTGTTTAGATTTGTGTTACTCATCTTTTGCTTTGTGCTATTATGATTCTGCTTTGCTTTTGGAGTACAGCACCTTCTTTGATATGGGTATACCATATTGGGTGGTCCTGTGCAATCATCTTGCATATTGCATAATAAATATTAACGTTCTCTTAAAATTCTCTTTTAAGGAGACCTTGAGTATGTTCTTGTATTGCTTATTCTGATCATTGTATGAATGCTTGTTTTGTACATTTACTCTGCAAAATAGACTTTTAGGTATGTATGCTTTTGGCATTTGGGCTATATGGCCAAACCATTGCAGTTGTGCTTTCTGTAGCAAAGTATGAATGCATGATAGTTCTATTCAAGAGAGGGTCTCTGTGCTCTGTACTTTATCTTGAGAGGAGGACTTCAGAATATTCCTAAGACAATTCAGATGGAAACAATTAATTGTTCTGTTTGGAGATGACAGAATATCCAGGTTCACAGGCATACAAAACTGAAGTCAGAACTCTAAAGTATTACTATATACTTTTCAGATTGGCTAAGATAACAGGAAATGATAATGATAAATGTTGGAAAGAATGTGGGAAAGCTGGGGCACTAATGCAGTGTTGGTGGAACTGTGAACTGATTCATTCTGGAGATCTATTTGGAACTATGTTCAAAGGGTTATGAAACTATGTATACCCTTTAATCCAACAGTCTGTATCCCAAAGAAATCATTGAAAAAGGAAAAGGTCCCCCTTGTGCAAAAATGTTTGTAGCAGCTCTTTTTGTAGTGGCAAGGAACTGGAGACTGAACAGATGCCCTTCAGTTGGAGAATGATTGAATAAGTTATGGTATATGAATATAATGGAATATTATTGTTCTATAAGAAATGAGCAATGGGGTGATTTCAGAAAGGCCTGGAGAGACTTACATGAATTGATGATAAGTGAAGTGAGTAGAACCAATAGAACATTGTACATAGCAGCAACATGATTATATGATCGTCATCTAAGATGGATTTGGCTCTTTTCAACAATAAGGTGATTCAGGACAATACAATGGACTTGTGATAGAGAAAGCCATCTGCATCTAGAAAAAGCACTATGGGGATTGAATACGGATCACAATATAGTATTTTCACCTTTGTTGTCTTTTGCTTGCTTTTTTTTTCTTTCTCATCCCCCCTTTTGATCTGATTTTTTCATATTCAGCATGATAAATGTGGAAATATATTTAGAAGAATTGCACATATTTAACCTATATTGTATTATTTGTTGTTTAGGGGAGGGGGAAAAGGAGGGAGAAAAATCTGGAACACATGGTTATGCAAGGGTGAATGTTGAAAACTATCTTTGCATGTATGTTGGAAAAAAGGTATTAAATTTAAAAAATAAAAATTAATGTTCCATTTTTAAAAAAGTGAAGTCAGCAGTATGCAGCCTAACATTACTTTTCTCCTATTCTTACTTTCAGCATCTCTGAAATTTCAAACTAGATTTGGAAATGTATGCATCAACCTCATAATCTATGTGAACCTCCCTGGAAAGTATACTGCCAAGGTAAGTGAACTTATCTATAATAGTCAAAATTTCTTCATTTACTGTGACTTCTTTCATATATTCTTAGGGTAGCTATTGCATTCAAGGGTTGAGTATTTTAATCCATACTTAGTCAGGAACTCCAACAGAATAACACACTGGTCATCCAGCCTAAACTTGAATACTTTAAGAAATAGGAAACACACTATCTTATCAGGAAATTAATTTCATCTTGAAAGTCAATGATTGTTATCTAATTCAATTCTGTATAACTGGGGCTCCCACCTTTGATACTTCTGGGACCAAGGAAAAGATGAATTAATTGCTCTTTAAGAAATTGCAAGTCATTATCACTGGGGGAAGTAAAAAGTTATTTAATGGAATTTAAAACAAGAAAGAGGACTAACATTCACCAAGTAATCCAGTAACTGCATTGTGACTATGATGCAAAATAAAACATTATCAAACAATGAGCACTTATTAAATGTTTCTTTTATTCCATGTTCTTAGATAGTCAAAGAAAAAAGAAAGCAAAAATCTCTCTTCTCAAGGAGCTTATATCCTTAGTAAAGTAACAAGATAACAAGTATATATATGTGTGTATAGGGAATTTACTGCACAAAATATATATGAAGTAATTTGGAGAAGGATCATACTTCTATTTGGGGGAATCAGAAAAAAAACCATTCATGTAAAATATTGAGGCTTAAAGGACATTAGACACTCTGAGAGGTGGATATGAGGAAAGAGTGTATCCTATTCATGAGGTACAACAAATGCTAAGCCAGGGAATCAGGAAATAGAATATAGTGGTGAGGAACAGTAAATAGTCCAATGGATGTATCAGAGGATTCATTGAGGAAAGCAATACGTAGGAAGACTAGAAAGATGGAAGTGATGCAAAGCACCATTTGATGTTGGAAGAAACAAAATAAATTTCTGATGAGGGAATTAAGAATCTGGAGAAGGGGCCATTATAGCTCAGATTAAAAGGACTGGTAGACTTTGACAACTTTAAATATAGTAGGCATTGAAACAGCAAGTGGAAAGTCCTGGAGCTAATTAGTTTCAGTGGTAGCCTTAGCTTTAACCATAGGAACTTTCAATGTCCATACAGTATGGGGAGTCAGAAGTCTGAGTCTGGGAATATTGAAGGAATTTCTGCTGATAAGAAATGACAGGTTCAGCTCTGTTGCTGAGATGTGGACTATGTGAGAACTAGTACATACAGAGTGAGAGCAAAAGCAGTGGGGCAGGAAGCTTCTGGCTTTGGGCATTTATGGGGGGAAGAGATGTTGGTCTGGGGTTCCAGGCTAGTGGGGAGAACTGAAGGAAGACCTGAAGTTAGAGACATACTCCCCTTTCTCCATAACTCCTGGATAAAAGGGAATTATACTAACAGGTTCTTATTAAAAGCATAAAATAAAATGACCAGATAAAGGAGAAAGAGCCCAACCATAGAAAGTTACTATGGAAATAACAAACACTAGGGTTCATCTTCAGAGGAGGATGCTGAAATTAAAAATAAAGTCTCTCCTACCCAAAGTGTAATGTTAAATGGTTACCTTTCTCAAAAGGTATTCATTTCTTTCTCAAAAGAATTCATAGAAGAACTCAAAAGACTTAAAAATTTTTTTTAAAAAATGAGAGAGATTGAGGAAAAACTAAAAAAGAAAACCCTTAAAAATAAAAGAACAATTCAAGAACAACAAAATTATGAAGTCATTCAACTAGAAGAGGAGATAGTTTTAAGGAGGAAAGTGATACTTTGAAAATCAGAATGCGGCAAGGAGAAGCCAGTAAAGTGATGAGACCAATAAAACAAAATATAAAGAATGAAAAATAAAAAAGAATGTGAGATATTTAATAAAAAAACCAAAAAATCTGGAGAACCAGATCAGGAAGAGAAAACATAAGAATAATTGTACTAGCTGAAAACTGAAAGCAAAAAAAGAACCTTAATATAATAATACAAGAAAAAATTAAATTGTCCTGAAATTATTGAATAAGAGAGTAAAATAGAAATAGAAAAAATCCATTGATGAACATCTGAAAGAGATCTTATAAAGAAAACATACAGGACCATCATTGCTAAATTTTGAAACCCCAGAAATCAATCTATCTATCTATCTATCTATCTATCTATCTATCTGCATCCTTAAATGTACTCTGCTTGATGGAGGTGGGAGAGCAGTATCAGTCATATTAATATTGTTTTAGATTTATGTGTATAAGTATATGTGTGTATGTATGTCTGTAGGTGTATGCATATGTGTGTATGTGTTTGTATGCATACATAGATATATCTATGTATGTAGCCTGCTTGAGGAAGTGGGGGGAGGGAAAGGGGAAAAAAGAATAAGGTAAAAAAAGTGCACAGAGGAGCACAAAATAAAATCTCTAAGGAAGCAAAGAAAAGATGGATAATTCTGAATACAGTGTCTTCTATTATTTTCTTTCTTGAAATGGAAATTATTTTTTCATATTTTGAATCTTTTCTATGATAGGCTGCCATGGATATAAATTTTTTCTTCTTTTTTCTATATGTATTTAAGTTTTAAATAAATATATGCATTAAAATAAAATAAAATCCACCTTTAAAATAATTTCTATCTCTAAGATTCTAGGAATCTATGCCTTTAGCTACACTAGTTAGACTCATAGTAAAGAACATAGGGTTTCATTGCTAATTGAAGATAACATTGTTTCTAAATTGTTATTGGTAAGAATGGAGGGTTAATAGTTCATTTAAATCAAAAGTAAATGAGTGCTTTCTACTGAGATTACTAAACACTTCCTTATTAATATATCATATTATATTATCCTGGGATGACTATGAAGAAATCAGAGAAACTCAGAAAGGCGTCTAGAAAATGCTACAATGTAAAATGAGCATTGTTTACATGATGATCACAACAATGCAAAGAACAGCTTTGATATGTCTCAAATCAACATCATAACCAATGGCAGTATGTGAGGATTGGGTGTCTCTCCTTGTCTTTTTGAAGAAGGTTGATAGATTACATGTACAGAATGAGGCATACATTTTAAATCATAGCCAAAGTAATTTGCTTTTTAATACTTACTTGTTATAAGAGGGGCTTATATTTAGGAGTAGGGTGAGTTTGTGAATAGGGAAATTCAAAAAAAGAAAAGAAATGGCAAAACTTTAGAATATGAGAAAAAAAGAAGATG
The DNA here is from genome assembly GCF_902635505.1 of Sarcophilus harrisii. Lineage (NCBI taxonomy): Eukaryota > Metazoa > Chordata > Mammalia > Dasyuromorphia > Dasyuridae > Sarcophilus > Sarcophilus harrisii. The sequence goes on from NC_045426.1 coordinate 247,296,933, forward strand.
CAGAGGAAAAAAATATTATTACCTTGTTAAATTTAATATATTTTAAAAATAAGCATACTGGAAGTCCCTTGTTTCATGTATAATACTTTTGGATATTTTATCTATAAATATTGGTTGATAATTATTGTTTATAAAATAGTCTTAAAATAATTCTGGAAGAAGAGTCCTTATCAGATGGATTTTAGAAGAGAAGTTTTCTCTTACAATATTCAGCCTTTTTAAATATAATAAAGCACCAGTTTTAGTCTGAGGACCTGAGTTCAAAATCCAGTTGCATCAATTATTAGATATATGAAATAGAACAAGTTATTTTACCTTTCAGATTTTTCTAATGTAAGATCAGAGGTTTTAACTGGGTTTCCTTAAAGTTCCTTTTAGTTTTAAATCTATGAATGTAATAGTTAGTAAAAAAAATCTTCATAACAGACTCAATATGAATCATGGACCTTTGATCAGGATGTTGTTGTCTGACTACTTTTAAAAATTAACATGCTCTTTAATAGAAATATTCTGGAAAGGGCAGACACCAGGCTGTTATTTCTTGGCATTTGCCTGCTGTCTAGTACTTTAGTTTGATTAGAAGAATAATGCTTTTAAAGGTGCTGTCTTAATTTTTCCCATGAAATCAATTCATTGACATTTGCCTATCACTATAATTGCAAGATTTTTTTTGAGGGGTTGTGAGATGGGGAAATATAATGTCAAAATTTTAGTCCATTTTGTGTTACTTGAAATAATTACCATACAGGAGGAAAAAAGATTGAAATGATTGGGGTGAGTATATAATCATGTTGTCCTTTTCAGAGAAGTCCATTTACTTAGTATTACTAGATTGGTTTAACCAAATAGATGCTTTCTTTTTACTTATTATAGGATCCTGACATCTCTGGGTGAGGAGAAGCAAAACTAACTGTGAATAAATTATCCTCTATAGACAAGATGGGAACGGTGGGGATGAAGAGCTCTTAATTAGTGCTACATAAAAGATAGACGATACTATGCTATGAAATTTGTATAATAGTAATAACTCCCTATATTTAAGAGAGTTAATTCTGATGTAGGGATAAGGAAGCAAACCTAATAGATTATGAAGTTACTACTCTGAAGAAATGTTTTACCATAAAAGTATGTAGAGGCTTTTGTTATTGTTCTGTTTACAAATGAATTATAACTATTAACTAGGGTAAACAGAGTTTTAGATATAACGTTTAAACTGATGAAGAGACTTGTTTTTTAGAAGAATCCATTTTTATGAATTTACAGAAATGTTACACAGATCATTCTTATCAATCCATTCGAAATCCCTTAATCACTTATAGGTAAAATTTTGTTAGCCCTGTTTGAATTATTGTTGTGTTTTAAAAAACTTATTTATTAAAAATACTGGTTACTAAGACTTTTTTCACTCTTTAGACTGTCAATTCAATTCTGCAAATATTTACTGAAATATTATTTTCTATACTATTTTCTTATGTGAAACACAAAGATAATGTGGTATAGAAAGCACACAGAAACTCCATAGTTAGAGGATTTGCATTAAAATTCTGCCTCTCACAGTACCTCTCTAAATTTGGGGCAGTTAATTCATTTCCCTAGGTCTGTTTCCTCATCTGTGGGATAGAACTAGATGACTTCAAAGGTCCTCTCTCTTTAGATACATAATTGTTATGATTTAGTACTTCCCTTCAGGAAGCTTACAACCTAGCAAATTGTTTTAAGATGAGCACACAGATGAATGTGTCAGAAAGCAGAATTATAAGTACCATAAATGGAATGTAAAACTATTGAGATTTTATTGTATTTTTGGTGATTTTCTCTTATAAAGATCCATCCTTTTATTTGTTGTTGATGTTACTGTTTTTTGTTATTATAGAAATTGTTGGCTTCTACCAAATTTTTGGAAGGAGAAATCTAATAGCTTTTCTACTAGTTTTTAGGTGTGGTATATGGAGTGTAGGAAGTGTCTGAGAAAAGAGATTTGAAAAATGATTATCTTATAAGAGATCACTAGTAACAGTAGATAAAGAAATTAAAAGTGTATTTGACAGGGTTCCCTTTACTAAAATGACATGTATTCCATTGCCTTTGGCAATAATGTGTATGAGTAGAATTCATTGTCACAAATATTTTATCTTGTACAGATATTTAATGTTTTTAAGCATAGACATTTAAGGTATACTTATGTATAGGTAATAAGGATACATACACAATTCAGTCCTCATCAATTTTTTTGTCCCTGATAGGCTACTGGCATAGAAAACTATCAATAATGCAGAGAGATAACATGAGTGGCTTTGTTCAGGAGTTAAAACATGCTCTCACCTGTTCTCTGTGTTGGTAACTGAATTTTCTTGCTGGCTATTGACTGAAAGCAACAAGAGGGAAATGATGTCACTCCTGTGGTGGCTGTCACTCTTTAGTGGTCGCTACCATGGCAACATAGTTACTATGCCAACACAATGGTCATTCTTCCTTATAATTGACTCCCTATACTCTTTAAGTTCAAAAATACTCCTCCTTGTCCCAGTGAGGACACAAGAAGTACAAACAAGTTATTTTGGGTTCCATTTTGGCCATTTGCCTAAATGATCTCTAAAAGGCTCAAAGCATCAGTGGCCTTCCTTTTTACCATCCATCAGTCAACATGGCTAGCCATTTTACCCTGAATTTTAAAAAAAGTGATACCTAATCTTTTGATGTTGGCAATTAACTTTCTAATCATTTATAGCCTTCTTTGGTTTTGCAAATATTATTATTTATTTCATTTCCTTATTCACTAATAGAGCCAATCAACCTTTTTTAATATCATAGATTTCAGGGGAGAGATGGTATCAGAGTGCTAATGTGCATTATCAGAAAGATTTTTTTCTCTTGGAGTACTCCCTAATGAATATATCACAGTCACAAAACAAAAACAAAGGAAAACTTAAAATGTGAAATGAATTGATTGTAGAGATCACTAGATTTTTGCCTAGGAGATATAGGAAGTCTATTTTTTTATGGCAGATTTGTACCAATTTTGGATGGTTGATGGTTAGGTAACATGTTAAGTATGTTATCTTGGGCATTCTAGTATTGCTTGCATTGTACTAAATGGATACTAAGATTTCTTTCAACTCTTAAATTCTGTGATTCTATGATTCTACTACCCTTGATTGAAACCTCTTTCAACCTTTTCCCTTTTATTTGCTATTCTTCAAATAAGAAGATAATGTTTTTTGTTGCTATATTTTGAAATGCTTTCCTTACAATTCACTGCCTGTTTTTAAATTTCTGATAGCTGTCAATAACAATAAACCCAGAGCTTAGCCTGCTCTTTTCATTTGGTCCCTGATCTATCCTTTTTTTTTTTAAATTAACTTTCACATATTTTGAAATTCTAGCTAGCATTGTAATAAACCCTGAAGAAATTTTTTCCTCTGGTTAATTTTCTTTTCATTGATATCAAAAAAGATGGATTTTTAAAAGAATGACTGCATCCTTACCCAAACACCTCCAAATCCATGACTCTCTCAGACCAGGTATCATCTCATTGGGCCTGTGGAAAATTGAGCAGATTCTGTTTGTTCTCCACCAGAGTCATTACAACACATGCTGTGAATGTGAATGTTCATTAGCATATTATGGATCCATAACTTCTGCTTAAAAAAACCCAATGAAAAGCAATTACCCAGCATGGTGGAAACTATGTTTTAAGTCTTAACATCTCTTCTAGATTTTCTTTTCCCCTTTTGTCTCCTATATGCTTCATTTTGAGAGTTTATTTGTTTTTCACTGAATGGGAAACTGGTATAGCAATGAATAGAGCTCTGGGTCTGAAATCAGGAAGACCTGAATTCAAATTAGGATTCAAATACTTAATAGCTATGTGAGTCTGGGCAAGTCATTTAACCTCTTTTCCTTAACTGTAAAATGGGATAAAAATAGCAACTACCTCCAGAGTTGTAAAGATTTATAAAACTCATTGAGCATAGTGCTTGCTTGGTATTCCTTTTCATTTGTCCTATGAAGATCGACTGGTGCTAGTCCTTAATTCCAGGTCACTGTTTCAAGGCTTGTCTCGTGATTGAGTACTGAGGTTTTGCAAAAAGAATGTAAAATATATAAGGCCTAATAACTTAATATAATATCATGACCAACAGAAGATATTGCAAGGATACGTTGATACTCATTAAGTATATAATTTAGCTAGAAGAGTGAGCAAGGGATAGAGGTTAGGTTGCTTGAAACTTTCTATCACAAGAATGTGCAATAATGGGCCCTTGGGATTTATTATACAACTTCTCAGAATGTATAGAACTTTATTATAGAAATTTAATTCAAGTTCTCAGTATTCTCAACCAATAAAATCAGTAATAGGCATTATAGTATTCATTTGATTGATTGTATTGGGAGATCTTATGATTGGGTTGGGATAGACCGACCTTAGAGTCAATTCCTACTGTGAAATTCTGCAAAGACAATGGAATGAATATAAATATCATTTATTTTATTTTGAAGTGCCAAATTACATTTAAACTGAAACAAATTAATGAACCTTTCTGTATCACAAGCAACTGCCTAGAATTAATCACTAATTCAGAGAGAGACTGTAATCTGCCTTAGTGGAAAAGAATTCCCATACAAGGAATTCTATATGTCGACCAAATGATAGATCCTTTATGTATTGATATATTTCCATTTTGATTTTTACTATTTGAGAATGATTAATTTTGTTTTTAAAACTTTTTATTTTCAAAACACATGCATGGCTAACTTTTTAACATTAACCCTTGCAAAATTTGTGTTCCAATTTCTCCCTCCTTCCCCCTCAATTCCCTCTCCTAGACTGCAAGTAATTCAATATATGTTAAACATGGTAAAAATATATATTAAATTCAATATTTGCATACATATTTATCCAATTATCTTGCTGCACAAGAAAAGTCAAATCAAAAAGAAAAAATGAGAAAAATATAAAATGCAAACAAACAACAATAGAAAGACTGAAATGCTATATTTTGATCCACATTCAATTCCCACAGTCCTCTCTCTGGGTGTAGATGTCTGTCTTCATCAAAAGATCATTAGAACTAGCCTCAATTATCTCATTGTTGAAAAGAGCCACATCCATCAGAATTAATCATCATTTAATCTTCTTGTTGTGTATGAAAATCTTCTGGTTCTGCTCATTTCACTTAGCATCAGTTTATGAAAATCTCTCCAGGCCTTTCTGAAACCATCCTACTGATCAATTCTTATAGAACAATAATATTCCATAACATTCATACACCATAACTTATTTCAGCCATTCTCCAACTGATGGGCATCTACTCAGTTTTCAGTTTCTTGCCACTAACAAAGGCTGCCACAAACAACTTTTTGCACATATGGGTTCTTTTTCCTCCTTTAAGATCTGTTTGGGATGTAAGCCCAGTAGAAACATTGCTGGATCAAAGGGTATGTAGAGCTTGATAACTTTTTGAACATAGTTCCAAATTGCTTTCCAAAATAGTTGGATTTGTTCACAACTTCACCAACAATGTATTAGTGTTCCAGTTTTCCCACATCTCATCCCCTCCAACATTCATCATTATCTTTTCCTGTCATCTTAGCCAATCTGACAAGTGTGTAGTAGTATCTCAGAGTTGTCTTAATTTGCATTTCTCTGATCAATACTGATTTGGAGTATTTTTTCATATGACTAGAAATTATTTCAATTCTTCATCTGAAAATTGCCTGTTCATACCCTTTGACCATTTATCATTTGGAGAATGACTTGAATTCTTATAAAATTGAGTCAATTCTCTATATATTTTAGAAATGAGGCCTTTATCAGAACCCTTAAATGTAAAAATATTTTCCCAATTTATTGCTTCCCTTCTAATCTTGTCTGCATTAATTTGGTTTGTACAAAAACTTTTTAACTTAATATAAACAAAATTATCTATTTGGTGTTCAGTTATCAGTTCTAATTCTTCTTTGGACCCAAATTCCTTCCTTTTCCATGGATCTGAGTGGTAAATTATCCTATGTTCTTCTAATTTGCTTATAATATCACTCTTTATGTCAAAATCATGAACCCATGTCTCGTTTATCTTGGTATATGGTGTATGGTGTATGGTATTGGTATATGGTGTAGATCAGTGCCTAGTTTCTGCCATACTAGTTTCCAATTTTCCTAGCAGTTTTTGTCAAAGAATGAGTGCTTATCCCCAAAGCTGGGGTTGTGATATTTTCTCTAAAATGTACTATTCTCTGTTGAGGTTTTCTTGGGGTCTCTGGAAGCAGCCTTCATTTCAGTTCAGTAATCACCACAAGTGCAGCCAGGGATTAAGATTCAAATCCTTTATTGTCTCTTTCCAAGTCTTGTCTCCTTTCCTGTGGCTGGTTAGCTTTCTTATAGTGCTGATTCTTTATTATCTCCTTCTTAGGGCTGGGCAGCTTTCTGGAGAGCCTTTCAGTCTGGCCTTGATTCTGAGAGCTTGAGCTCCCGCCTGCCTTCTCTGGCTTCTGAATCTTCCTGACTGAATCTTGGCTGAGGCTCCTAGCTTATATATGCTCTCTTACCAAAGGTGTGAATCTTATAGAACTATAGTAAATACTAAGTACATGTACTGAACTAGAGAACTGTTGCACCATGCTAAATTAGATAGCTATTGTCTTCTATTCCACTGACTTAGCACCTTGTTTCAAGTTCTGGCACATAACATGGGGTCTTTGGGATTTTTATTGCATCATGAACTGAGAAAAATGCATTTACTATTTCTGTCTTTCTGCATTTGATTTTGAGGTTTTTATGCCCTAATATATGGTCAATTTTTGCATAAGTTCCATATACGGCCAAGAAAAAAGTGTGTTCCTTTCTGTCTTTATTCAGTTTTCTCTAAAGCTCTCATTCCTAACTTTTCTAGGATTTTATTTACCTTTTTAACTTCTTTCTTATTTATTTTATGATTTGATTTATCTAGTTCTGAGAAAGCAAGGTTGAGATCCTCACCAATATAATTTTGCTATCTAATTGTTCTTGAAGTTTCTTAACTTCTCCTCTAGGGATATGAATGCTATACCACTTGATGCATATATATTTAGTATTGATATTATTTCATTATTTATAGCATCTTTAAGTAGACTGTAGTTTCCTTCCTTAACTATTTTAATTAGATCTATTTTTGCTTTTGCTTGATCTGAGATCAGGATTCAGTTGAACAGCCTTTTAACTTTACTGTAAATGTGTCACTCTCCTTTAAATGAGTTTCTTGTAAACAACAAATTGTAAGATTCTGACTTTTAATTCAGTCTGCTATCCACTTCCATTTTATGGGAGAATTCATCCCTTTCACATTCCCAGATAAAATTACTAATTTTGTATTTCCTGTCATCTTGTTTACCTCTAATTATATTTTTCTCTTCCCTTTCCCCCTTTCCCTCCTCCCCAGTATTTTGTCACTGATCATCTTCTCTCTCAAACAACTCTCCCCTTTTGTAACCTATCTCCCTTTCTTATACCTTTCCCTTTCTATTTTTGTTCTCCCTTCTATTAGCCTGCCCTGTTCTTTTCCCCCTTCCCCTCTTACTTCCCTATAAAATGAAACAAGCTTCTCTATGAAGCTAAATGTGTCTACTATTCTCTCTTTGAGCCAAATCTGATGAGAGTAAGATTCACACTATGCTCATTGCCCTCCCCTTCTTCCTTCTTTTACATGAGATGTAATTTACCCCATTTTAACTTCATTTTCCTCTTCTCCCAATAGAATCACCTTTCCTCCTCTAGTTTCTTTTTAAAATCATCATAATAATATCAAATTATATCTGTACCCTCTAAGTATACCCATAACAGAGATACAGATCTCAAGAGTTAAGCATATCATCTTCCTATATAGGGATATACGTTTTTTTTAACTTTTAAAAGAAAGTTGTTTTTTCTTTCTCTTTTATCATTTTATGTTGTTTTTGAGTTTTGTATTTGAAAATCAAATTTTCTATTCAGCTCTGGTCTTTTCATCAGAAATAGATGAAATCCATCCGTTTCATTGAATGTCTATTTTCCCCCTGAAAGATAATGCTCGGTTTTGCTGGATAGTTGATTCTTGGCTGCAATTCAAGTTCCTTTGCCTTTTGGGATATCAGATTCCATGCCCTTTGATCTTTTAAAGTAGAAGCTGCTAGGTCCTGGGTAATCTTGACTATGGCTCCTCACTGTTTGAATTGTTTCTTTCTGGCTGCTTGCAATATTTTCTCCTTGATTTGATAATTCTGAAATTTATCTATGATGTTCCTTGGAGTTTTCATTTTGGGGTATCTTTCAGGAAGTGATTGGTGAATTCTTTCAATGGTTAATTTACCCTCTGGTTATACGACATCTGGTTTTCCTTGATGATTTCCTGAAAGATGATGTCTAGGCTCTTTTTTCATCATATTTTTCAGGAAGTCCAACAATTCTTAGATAGTCTTTCCTAGATCTATTTTCCAGGTCAGTTGTTTTTTCAATGAGATATTTTATATTTTCTTCTATTTTTTTCTTTTTTTGTTCATTTTATTTGACTGATTCTTGAAGTCTCATTGAATCATTCATTTTCATTTGTTCAATTCTAAATTTTAGTGAATTATTTTCTTGAGTCAGGCTTTTTTTTTTTTTCTTGCATTTGGCCAATTGAGCTGTTTTGTTCATTGCATTTTTTCCATTTCACAAATTCTGTTTTTTAATGAATTGCTTTCTTTTTCATATCTACTTTATAAAGAGTTATGTGTTTTTTTCTATTTCATCAAATCCATTTTGTAAGAAATTTTCTTCAGATAATTTCTGTTTTTCCTTGTCCATTTCCTCTTGCAAAAATCTCATTTCCTTTTCCCATTTTTCTTCTAACTCTCTTTTAAGATCCTTTTTGAATTCTTCCAAGAGAGCCTTGTGAGATGGGGTCCAACTCATATCACCTTTTGGGGCTTCTTCTTGAGATGATTTGCCTTTAGTATCTTCAGGGTGTGAGGTTCATTTTCTTTCTCCATAAAAGTTCTCTATCAGAGTTCTTTTTGATTTTTTGCTCATTTTTTAAAAAGTTGAGAAGTGCTCTTAAGGCAAAGGGGCAACAGCTGCTTTAGTTTGCCCTGGGACTAGTGTTGCTCTGACTTCTGGTGCTGTGTAGGCATGGCCAGGTTCCATGCCTGGTGTTCAGGGGCTCACAATTTGTCTTTTGTGTTTGCTTTGGGTGTCTTACAGCTAATTTGTTGATCCACTTCCTGTAACCAGGACAGAGGTCTGGCTCTCCACCCCAGCTCCTTGCTCTGGTCTCCCTATACTGCAGTCTGGGGCTTCGCAGCCTCTCCCCCTGCCCAATTGAAATAGACCTTTTCTGAAGTTTTTCCAAAGTTTCTTCTTCTGGAAACTTGTTGTACTCCAAATATTTGTAGGTTCTGTCACTCCAAAACCAGTTCAGAGGCTTAATCTGCTATTGATTTGAGTGAAGCTTGGAGGAGGTCAGATAGATTTGCATCTACTCTCCATTATGTTGGCTCTGCCCTTAAGAAAGATTAATTTTTAAAATGACTAAATTATGACTTGGAAAAATAATATGTTTTTATCAAAACCTTCTTACTAAAGTTCTCCTGTTTTGCTTCATTTAGTGAGGTGATCCTAGATTCTGTGATTGTTACTTAACAAATAAGTTCTAGTAGTTTTCCTTCAAGGTCTAGTAGGTTTCCTACCAAGTTGGAAAGACTATGAACAAAGACATAAGGGAAGATAATAGAATGTGTCTGTCAATTGTATACTGGCTTATTCCAACATGGAGAGGCTGATAACTAGAAGATTGGATTCAGAGTAACAAAATTTTCAGCCACAGCTTTCAATAACACTATGTAGAATTTCCTGATTGACAGAAGCTCCTAACCTGCTGAAAATAGACCGTTTCTTGAAGTACAAATTAAGACTTGGTGTTCTGAAGGTAAAACACTTTGAGTTCATCATGTTGTGCTGTAAAACAAATGCATTATGTGCTCCAAAACTTTGTCACACAATCAACAGGAAGCCTTCAACTCCTACATGCCTGATTTGCACATTTTCATCAGGTACTTGTAAATGCAATCAAAATAAGCCACTATGATTTAAATTTCTAGGCATGATTCAGCCACTTGATTTAAAAAAATCATCTATTTCATATAAAATGAATATTTTAAAAAAGCCTTTTCAAATATCAAGTTTCTGTTTGAGGAATACTAGTTCATTTCAAAATTATCTGCATTTTTACCTGTTTAGGATGTTGTAAAGGAGCAGTTCTCTCTCTCTCTCTCTCTCTCTCTCTCTCTCTCTCTCTCTCTCTTTGGTTTCATGACCCTGTTAATCCCTTAAAAATTTTTGAAGATCAGTTCCCTCCACAAAGGTTTTTTTATGTGGCTCATGGCCAGCAGTATTACTATATAAGAAATATCTTAGTATCATTAAAAACAGTTTTGACACTTCTATAAAGACCTTAGGTATTGACCACAGATCTTTGGACCATACTTTGAGCAAGTGTTGTAGAAACTTTTTCTACATTGGTGGGAGAATAAACTAGATGACTTTTACGTCTCTTACTTTTCTCAGACTTTTAATATAATCATTAAAAAAATCACAATAAAATTACATTTTGCTAATTCATTCAGTCATTTAGTACTAATAGATGTGAAAGGTATTTAACACATTTTCACATAATAAATACATTAATCTATTTATTCACTCATATATATTCTATTATATGTAAGGTTTCCAGTCTATAATGATGAAGACATGCTCCCTGCTATCAAAGAACTTACAATTAAATATAGGAAATAAAACATGTATAGTATAACATATAATACAGAATATGAGAAGTTCTGTATGAGCACTACAAATTAAGTTCTATATAAATGCAGAGGAAGAAATAAACATTTAAAACCTAATAGTTATGGATACTATGATGGAAGTAACTCTAAGTTAAGCATTGAAGGCTTAAAAGGATTGGGAGAATAGAAGAGAAAGAAAAATAACATGTCGTGCAGGGAGGTATTTGTGTATATGTATATATGTGCAAACATATATATGTCTATCTATATAAATATAATGAATATATACAAATATTCATTTTAATATCACATGTATTCTTTCCTTTAATAATCAAATATATACATATGCTTACAAAATTAAGTATTTTCTTCATTTTTCTCAGTAGTTTTTATGCAATGTTTAATAAAATCTTTTCATAAGCATGCATGGGGGAAAAACAAAACAAAACAAACTGTAGACATTTTTACTAAATACATAGACACAAATTGCTTAATTTAGAGATTAGGAAACTCAAGAGAATAGGCAGTGTAATTTCAAATTATATATTTTGTTGCTTATTCAAATTTTGTCCAAAGTAGTATTAAATGAGTCTATAGTGAAACTGATAAAGTACATAGATGTTCATCTTTTTGCACTGTGATAGCAAACCAAATTCTTTATTTACCCACATTCTATAAACTAAGACCTTTAAAAATTTACCTATTAGATCTGTCTTGCCTACTATAATTGTAGATTCATGATAATTAACTTTTATGAATAAAATTGGCTTTTTACTCTTTTTTTTTTTGGATACTAGGTGTTTTTATTTCACCTATGCTGAGTACAGTGGACATCATGGACTGAATCCCACTGATTAACACTGGATTTTCATCTGTGCTCTTTCTGAGCTGAGAAAATCCACACTCTTAGTTAGGCAAACTGATGGCTTCATTATCTGACCTCAGGCACTCATCATATTTATGTTGGTTTGATTGTGGACATCAGCTTTAGTCCTACTTGAGTTCAAAACTCCCTAACTTAAGTGATCCACTAGCCTTAAACTCCCTTAGACAGAGACTATAGTCATATGTTCTAAAATTGTTGGAAGTTACTAAAATCTGGAAATATATATTCTGAAGTTTTAGCAACAGGTTATTTATAAGAGCTTTTAATAACCTCACTTAAGTTTGGGAGTTTTAAGCTCAAGCATGGCAAAGTATAGTCAATCTGATTCTTGAAATATGTGCCATGAACATCATGAACTTCACAGGAATTTAAGTATATCAGTTTACCTAAAAAGGGGCAAATTGATCCTGGTTAGAAATAGTACAGGAATAGCATTGGCATTGGGTCAATGTTGTTGAAAGGCTGCTGCTCTTCCAACCTGGACAGGATTAGGAACTTAATGGGACAGAAAGAGAGACAGACACAGGCAGACAGAGACAGAGAGAGACATAGAGACATACACAGAGACAGAGAATTAGCAGACAGACAGAGATAGACAGACAGAGACAGACAGAGAGAACCAGACAAAGAGGCACAGAGAGGGTACACACACATAGAGAAAGACAGAGGCAGGGAGACAGAGAGATATAAAGACAGACAGACAGAGACACACAGAGACAGAAAACAGAGAAAGAGACATAAAAAACAGAAAGAGATATATAGAGATAGAAAGAGACAGATAGACATAGAGAGACAGAGACAGGTAGAAAAATAATGAGACAGACAGAGATATAAATAGAGAAAGATAAAGAGCCAGAGCCAGAGCTAAATATAGAAAGACAGAAAAGTAAAGAAATAAAAACAGAAAGAAAAAAAAGATCAGGAAAGAAGGGGAAAGAAAAGAAAAGTAACAGAAAAGGAGAATATTGCTTTTTTCACATTGTCAGGACAAGAGGTCTCTACTGCTTTATTTTCTTTCAAATGCAGTGCTCTGAAACAAGGATAATGAGAAGGATTTGAATCTAGTAATCTGAAATAAAATGGAAAACTGATTCTGGGATTTTTGAAATAATCCATATTATATCTTAATTCCTACAGTTAAAAAAAGACAAATTTTTTGAGCCTAAGTCTTCTATAGGAAACCAAAATCTCTAAGACAATTTAATTGTCTTTCATTGCTCCCAGTGTTTCTAAATACTAGAATCTCTCTTATAATGGCAGAGCTTCTTTGAAGGTAAGTGAAATCTCATGTAGTCAGCCAGCCTGTTATTGATTATGTAGCTTAAGAAACTGAAAAATTTTTTAAGTTCTTATAAATGGATTGTATGGACCACCATCCAGAAATGTATATTTTAAAATACCTACATCAATAAAATTTAGGTTACATTTTATATTAAGTACTTTAATAAATCAAACATTCATAATTTAACCTTTTTTGGAACAATAGGACCTTGATTCAAATCTTGGATTGGCTATCTACATTCCATATGACCTTTAGCAATTTTATTTAACCTACCTGGGCCTCAATTTCCTTAATTTCTTAAAATTGATCAATTAGATCAAATGACTTTGTGAGATTTCATTCTAATCTTATGAATTTCATTCAATTTAATTAAATGTACATTTAGATGTGTGGAAAATGACAGTGTAATAAAGAGTTTTCTCAAAAAGACTGCTCTCTATATTAATACAAATGACAGTCCCATTAATATAATTTGGTAGGCATTTTTCAAGAGTAGCTACTGCCAAAATATTTATCAGTCACATCGCAGACCTTCTGATGATAAACTTTTCTGAGACTAAATAAGGTTATAAATCCTAGAATATATATATACAAGTCAACAAGAGGACCCAACAATGGCTGGTGGTACAATGAGTAAAATAATCAACATAGAGTCTGAAAGCCCAAGTACTAATCCTGCCTTAGATACTGACAACTGTGTTGTCTTCTGTGTTCTTTTCTGAAAAATGAGCATAATAAAATATCTATATCATAAGTTTATTATGTGGAGTAAATGAGATAATAAATACAAAGCACTTCACAAATTTAATTAAGTAAATGGTGTTTTAGATAATTAATAATGATAATAATGATAACAATAATAATATTTGGTTTGGAAAACCTTGACAGAGTTTGTGTTCCTTCAAGAATCCGGGGTTATAGTGAGGCAGAGTAGGACTTTAGTGGAGATTCAAAATAAATAATAATCTCAGAAAAGATGTCATTATTAAAGTAGAGGAGCACACTTCTAAAGTTAACTAAGACAATCTCATTAATAATAACACTATCTTTTATATTTATAGGAAACAGAAACAAAGAGAAAGAGAAAGAATGGAAAAATGCAGACTAAAGAAGCGATTCTTAAGGTACATATTAGTAGAATATCAATTCCTTAAAGGGTGTTGGAAGTAAGCTCTAATGCTGGTAACCCTCTTAGTTCAGGTTTGGTGCTGAGATGAAAAGAGGCACTTGAAAGTAATTACATATATGCAAAAGGAAATTTTCTTTTCCCTGACACAACAGGGACATGCAAAAGGATAATATGCCATTTAGCTTTTCTGAATTTCCCTCCATACCTTTTACTTTCACTTTACTTCTATAAAACATTCTGTAGTTCATCAGGGTATGGTGACTATGGTGACTAATGTTCTTAGCGAACCACCAAGACTGAAAGACTGAGACTCTTTTTGACTATGATGTTTTTTGCCCCAGGTGACCAGGAAGCTACTTTTGGGAAGCTTGGACCAATTAGGTCCTTGTGTCAACTCTGTTTTCTTGTAGGTAAAGCCTTCATTTGTTGTGTGGGACAGGAAAGCTGTGTCAGGAAATAACAGTCTTTTCACAAGGAGCTGTTTCAATTTTGTCATCTTACGTACCTAACTCAGGGCTTTGCATAGAGTAGGCTTTTAATAAATGCTGGTAAAATTAAATTGAGGAGATGTTATAGTAGAATTGGAGTGAACGATCCTTTGTTGAATCCTGACCAAACTTTTACTTTGAGCAAGTCACTTAGCGTGTCTAAGCCTGGAATTCATCATCTGGAATATTTTGAGGTTTGACTTATGGGACCTCTACGGTCTCATAACTCTAAATCTACATTCATTGATTTTATGAAAAAGGGCTAATTTGAAATTGTTTCTATGAATTAAAAATTGAATTACAAAATATTTATTTTTGTGGAAAATGACATAGTGGGATAAATTGTTTTCCTCCAGTTACTGCTGCCCCTAGCTGGCCTTTTAGCATAGATACATATGAATAGCAACAACTTGGTAATGATATGGTTTATCATTTTTGCATCCATTTCCTCAGTCAGTTGGATTATTCCTTTTACTAGTGATATATTTGTAGATCCTGGAGTAAGGACCAAAACACATCACAAAATTTACATTAGATGCTATCATTTATCTGAGTTAATTTGGAAGATAAGGTCTCTTGCGAATACCTTCTTATAAGAACACTCAAGAGCAGAGCAGGTTATTTCTATTTGACAAAAGAGACATCAGAGAGAAGCATCTGTCTTAACATTCTTATACTTTCCAGGCAAAGAAATATTATCATTCCTATGACTCATTCTTTAGAAGCTAATGAATAGGTAAGATATTTCAAATTCATCTTCACACAATACTGTCCCTCTAGGTAACAACCTTAGCTCTCTGGTCTTCCTAGAATGGAAAAAACAAATGAATGGAGACTTGAATTTGTGAATCATTGCTTATGAGATGTATCTGATGAGGCTTCAATTTTCTGTTTTCAGAAATATAAATGGTCTTATAGAGATACATACTGCCAAAAGGAGTATCTTTTATCTTTTTTGCTTTACTGGATGTTACAGCAGATGGACTTCAAAACAAATGGTTATCAACAAAGCCTACGGGAAACTTTATCTAGGCAAGCTATCTAGCATTATCCATTGGTTTATTATTTTTGTTTCTCTTGTAAGAGGAAAAATCTCCACTTAAAAAAAAGTTACTGGCTTGTAATCTGTTTAAAATAACTGATAAATAACATAATCTTTTGGTTATGCTACCCTGGTATTTTACCTTGATTCTCTAACTTTCAAAATCATACCTTTCTCAAAAATGTCTAAGATACAAATAGAAATTAAAGTCAACATGATAACAATAGTCTCTATAAGAGCAACAAAACTAAGTTATGTAAATATCATTCGGAAGGTGCCTAAACCACAACAATTACTGTCTTAAAATAAGAATTGAGTAATAAAGAATTTTGAAAAGACCTTAACAATTGTTAGTTTTATTCTCATAGTGAACTTGTCTATTGTACAATATATATTGGAAACAATGGAAAGCAATATAATAAGATTTACTCTCATGTCCTTATAGGTCAGAATACATAGGGTGATTGTGAGGTTACTGACTTTACAAAGTGGGAAATCTGTGCCAGGCACCAATCCTTTCAGAATAGGAAGATTAGTCCTTCATGAGCCACTGAATCTTTCCAGGAATGGGGAGAAGCCATGGCAATGATGATAACTGGGCATATGTCCAGTGAAAATGAGATGAAATTTGTGTAATTTTTTTATATGAATGACATAAATTTCTTTTGCTTACGTTA
The DNA here is from genome assembly GCF_902635505.1 of Sarcophilus harrisii. NCBI lineage: Eukaryota > Metazoa > Chordata > Mammalia > Dasyuromorphia > Dasyuridae > Sarcophilus > Sarcophilus harrisii. The sequence goes on from NC_045426.1 coordinate 247,313,213, forward strand.
AAAAGTATTTGATGATATCTTATTTGCTCATATTATTGACTTAGAGACTATTGTTTGTATTGTATTGAGAAGTATTGTTTCTTATAGCACAGGAAATTGACATATTTTTGAATAGACATTCATTTTTTTAGAAATTTCATTTTTTCTTGCTTCTTAATAATGCTTCTTAATTTTCCCTGTTTTTCCCCTTAATTTCCCTTGTTTTTGGAAAATGCCTTATTTGGAAGAAGAAATCATTATTCAAGGTGACACATGGAATAGCTTTTCTTATAATACCAATTTGCTATCTCATTAGGATATCTAATTTTTAGTATCCAACTAATATAATCAGGTACCTGAATTTTAGATGCTGAAATCCAATATACTCATATTTATGGTTTCAAAATCAAGTCCAATTTTTATGGGAAGTTATTGCAATAGACTTTGAAATATTTTTAAATAGAATAATACATAGCTATTCTTTAGAATTAAAAGTATGTGTGTTTTGTGTAGAAATATATATGTAAAAGCCTTTAACATCAGTTGAGAAAAATTTTAGATCTAGTTTCATTTTTTATTCTATTTTCTCTCAAATAACAGAAACAAGTCTTAACTTTCATTTTCATTTTTATTTTTTTCACTATAAAATAGAATAAGATTTTATTACTTTAAAAATTTTTGGCTCTTTGTAGTACTTCCCACTACATATACATACTTCCCATCAACATATAAGAAGTTGATTAACCAGACTTCTTTGACTTCTGTTCTCAACTACAAATACTGTGGAGTGAAAATTCTAACAATTTAATTTTAAGAAGCAAAAATTACATATCTGGGGAACTCTTTAATGCACACTTCATGATAATCACACAGTATACTCATTTTGAAGTATATATTAATCAGCAATTTAAGCCATCTCCCATGAAAGGTCCAGAAAGGTCCTGACCTTCATTTTTTAGGAATATTTCAAAGAGAATAATGTATGTATGGTAATTGTTTAGTTTTCTTGTCAGTTGAAGATTGGAATGGTTAGTGCCATAAATTTATTTTAAATTCCCATTTTATGTTCAATATTGTTGTTGTTAATATATGTCAATGTTAATAATATTAATATATGTTAATAATAATAATGTTGAATATCAATTTTGTTCAAATAAACTGGTAGAGAAACTAGTTCTTTAACAAAATTCTCAGAAAGTGTTAATTCACTGCAATCACCAAGATTTTTAATCTCAGCCTTTTTTTAGCTCTCTTTTTTTTCCACTAGATCTTCTATTACCATGATTTCAATTATCACCTCGACATACTACATATTACTCTTTTCTTTCTCAACCACCATCTTGTTTACTATGGTTCCTTTTAAAACTGATTAATGGTTGCTTTTCCCAGACTTCAAGAAATCACCAATCATGACCACTTCCTTCCTTAATCATTGACCATCTCCTATCATTACCTTCCTTACAATTATATTTATTCCCTCACCTACCTCCAAGTTCTGGATGTATGAATCATTCTCCCATGGCTCCTAAGTGGATTACCTATGGGCCTGTTCACCATTCTTAAAACTTTCTAGACCAAAGTGATCCTTTCTCATCTGCATTATATGTGCTTTATTCCCTTTCATAATGTAAATTCTTCAGAAGAGGAGACTTTTTTATTCATTTTGTGTAGTTGTAGAAATATTACTGTTTTACTTTTGTCTCTATCTTTGTGTTGTTATCCTCAGAGGTTGGTAGTTAGAACAGTTCTTAGTACAAATAAGTGCTTAATAAGTAATTTTCATTCATTCATTGATATACCTGAGATTACTTTTTATCAATGATTTGCTATTTATCTGGACTATCCAACCTTTATTAGAAATATTTGATACAAAGATTTTCTTTCTGATTCCAGTATATTCCTTTTATAAATCATCCTTCCCAGTATTGTCAGAGTAATATTGACCTTTACACTTTATATCACAACCAAAGTAGCTTTTTGACTCAATCTTATGCTACTCTTTCTCATTTTCCTTATTTTGGGGCTCACTGGTCCCATTACTAAAAAAATATAGAAACACCATTTCTATTTGAATTTCTCCTATGGATATCATATCAAAACTTTAATTACAAGATCATAAGCTCCTTGAGGGCAGGAACTCTGATCTTTTTCATAGCATCGTAGATGTAGAGCTAGAAGGCATATTATAAGGGGATGGGATATAAATTTGCTAAATACCTACTATATGATGGCTACTGTATTAAGCACTTTACAGGTATTATCTCATTTAATTCTCAGCAAGTCTCAGAGGTAAGTACAACTATTATTCCTATTTTCCAATAAAGAAAACTGAGACAGAGGTTAGGAACTTGCTCAGAGTCACTCAGCTAGTAAGTATTTATGGGAGACCATATTCAAATTTAGATTTTTCTGACTCCAGTATTTCATTTACAATGCTATGTCTGCCTTACAGGCTATTTGATCCAACTTACTCATTTTATGGAAGAAAACTGAGCTATGGAAAATTTAACCAGTAAGGTCACACAAACCAATGACAGAGTAAAGATTTTAATTCAGGCCCTCTTCTCCCACCCCTAAATCTATATAGATTTTTCTACAATCCAATGCTTCTGTAGAGAGATATTATACTTTTTATGTCTAATGCCTACCATATACAGATCTATTGTAATGTATATAGAAGATAACTAATAAATGTTTGTTGAATTTGATAATTTATGTGAATGAAAAATGGTGGTAAGATCAACTTTATCTGAAGAGAAAAAAGTCACTGGTGAGCTAAACCTTTATGAAATTAATACAATAGTAGTTGCCAAATAGAACAGATAAAAAATTGGTTCTTTAGAATAAAGTAAAAATGAACTAGTGCAAAGTGAAATGAACAGAACTTGGAGAATGTGCACATAGTAGAAGCAATATTATGCAATAAAGAACTATAACTATCTTATTCTCAGCAAATAATGATTCCCAATGATGCCGAGAATATTCTGAAGCATATAATTTTTTATTTCATTCTTTTTCTTTTATTTCTTGTTCAAAATGACTACTATGGAAATGTTTTATATGATTGTACATATATAACCTATAACAGATTGCTTACTGTTTCATAGAGAGGGGAAGGAAAGAAGGGAAGGAGAATTCAAAACTTAAAAAAAAAAACTACTCAAAAGTTAAAAGTTGTTTTAACATGTAATTAAGGAAAAGATGTTAAGTTAAAAAAAATAAAATAAGATAGAAGTAAAAACAGTTGTGAGAATTAATAGGGGATTTTAATGCAAAGTTTGCCTGAATTCTAAAGTGAGGTTTTAAAAATGTTCTTATTCCAGTTTAAGAGTTAAAGTTCAGATATATTATAGCAGAGGTCAATAAAGTATAACAGGGCCAATTCTTCCTTTCTACTTGTTTTTGATGGCCCGGTGAACCAAGAATGAGTTTTGCTTTAAAAATACAACCTTCTCAGTTATGGTGGTACAACAGATGATAGCAGACTTATAGCTTTGAAATTCTTGGATTAGGATTTCTTAAACAAAATCACTGGAAAAAATGGGTTAAGGGATAAAGCACTGGGCCTGAAATCAAGAGGACCTGAGTTCAAATGTGACCTCAGACTCTTAATACTTCCCAGCTGTGTGACCTTGGGCAAGTCACATAACCCCAATTGCCAAAAAAAAAAATTTGGATTAAGATTAAACAATTATTAAGGATTTGTGTAAAAGTGTTTTCTTTGAAGGCCTATTAATTCATAATGTGACATATAATTATAACAAGTTTTAATTCGCCCAGTATTTCAAAGAATTGTTCATTTTGTCAAAAACTGTACAACTTTGGGCCTGCATAATAGGAATAAACCCTTCCATTGAAAGTTTCAAACTTTCCAATAATGAAATATTTAAGGAGACTCTTGGTTTTCCTCTGTTTTTCTGATACTTTGTCATAAAACTGTGAAGAATGCAAAGGAGGAAAATTTCCTTTCCACTATTTGCTTATCTTTTTAGATGCCCTTACTTGATTAATAGAAAATGAATTTAATTAAATAAGCTTTTATTATATGCCTTCTGCATGTCAAGCATGAGGTAACGTTATATAGTGCATACAGACCTGGTTTTAGAATTATAGATAGCTTAGATTCAATTCTTGACTCTGTCACATGTGTTATTTTGGACAAGTCATTTGAACTCTGAGACTATTCTCTAAGATTATATATTATAGAATGGTTGCCAAGATGCATGGGTAAAAGGATTTTTCTCCTGGGGTTTCCTTTACATCAAGGAAATAACAGGGAAAGACACAAATAAACAACATCAACTATCACAGAACATTAATAAAAACAATAAAATAACTAGATTGCTAAGGATATAGATAAGAATTAAACAGGTCCTGTCTTCAAGAAGCTTATGTTTTCCTGGGGAAAGAGTGAGTAGAAAATAGGAAGGGGAAACCAAAGAGCAAAACAAACAAACAAACAAAAATAGCCTCAAACAGAATCACTGAATGACAATCCTATATTCTTTAGGCACAAAAAGACAGATATAGAAATATGCCTTTTTAAAAAAAAGAATCAGTATACTTTATAGTGCTTAGAAGTTCTACTAAGTGAAATTGGAAAGAGGCATCAAGCTTGTTTGAACTTCCTGCAAGACTTGATTTTGAAGGAAGTGCATATGTATAATTACATGTGTAAAACAGCTTTAACATGCCTAAATTCTTTTTTTCAGAATATTGGGAATTGTTCTCTCAATCACAGCTGTATCAGCTGCATACTAAGTAGATGCTGATATAAAGAAGGTAAAAAAAACAAACATCTGTCAGTACAGAATATCTTGTAGTAAAATATTTTGAAATGGAGAATCATAAGCTGCAGAAATATTGTGAAGGATGGGGGGATGAAGAGCAAATCTGACAGGTCTAATTTCATACTGTGTGGATGTGTGTGGTGTGTGTGTGTGTGTGTGTGTGTGTGTGTGTATTAATTAACCTTGTAATTCTTGCCTTCTCAATGTGTGGGAGAGGGGTTTGAAATAAAAATTTAAAAAATGAATGTTAAATTATATGTGTATATAGGGGTGTACACACTATACCATACACACACAAACACACACACATTGTATTTCAAGGTCAATTTTTTGTCCTCTTTCCAATAAATCACTCAGTCCTGGCTACAGTACATTAAGTGGTAGCCTAATCAGTAGACAGAGATGATCTGAAGTCTGCCTCAGTGAATGATAAGCTGGAACTAAAGGCATTTAAGCATCTTCCAGCCATTTCACATGGTTGATTGTAATGATTGTTGATTGTAATGATTGTTTGAGCCATTTTATATTATGAGAGATGTCAAAATCTGTGCTGTCCATGGGTTCACACATTGGAGAAAAGAAAAAAAGAAAGGAAAAGAGAAAAAAAAAGACTCACTGGTAGTGAACAGCAGTTAATAAAATTTGTAGTTTTTTTTTCTGTTAGATTAGAGCAGCTCTTCATCTTTGTTCTCCACCTCCCAACTTACTACTACTTTTCCTTCTCACATGTCTGCGTTACCTCCTTATTCAATACTCATTATTTGTTCTTTAGGATTTTATTCTGTGAAATGCATTGTTTCTTGTCTATAACACTTTTGAGATACATTCAGTATTGCTATTACACAAATTTTCATGTACTTCATAAAAAAGAATGTTAGGCTGATCTCAAAATAAAGTAGAACAATTATAAAAGGCACAGAAAATGACTAGTTAATTTGATCAGTGATTTATTTAAGAGACAGCACAGTGGAGCAGAGAGTAATGAAAGACTCAAATTATTAGGATTCTTTTATTTGCTAATTTCTGTGATTTGATTCATTATCCTGGGCCCTGTTTCCTTCTTCATCTGATGGGGATACACTAACTATCAGTACAAGAATGTTGTGAGAACCACACTTTGTAAATACTTGATGTCATAGAAAGAATATTAACTAGTTGATGAGCAATCCTGTTTTTGAGTTGTGTCTCTGTATGGTTTTTGAATGAGTTTTATTCACCCTCTTCCTTCTTTGATGAAGTGGAGGACTTAAGAGCGTGGAGAATAGTTCATTCGATCAAAGTCAATTGTTTGTGTTGATTAGTTTTTACTGAAAATGTGTTTTTTTAAGTTTTGAAAATCTTTGTTAAAAATGACATTTTGTTGAGTAGTAGAGGAGGACATGGATATATTTACAGATATGGGTGATATAAAAACAAAATATATTTTTAAAATTGCAATATGCTATACTTTAAGATTTGGAAAGTACTTCATATATTTTATCTCATTTGAGGCTCATAACTCTGAAAGGTAGATTCTATACATATTATTATCTCTATCTTATGTCAGGCATCTGCGTCTAACTGAAGTCAAGGTAATTCACTTCACCTGTTTCTTCATCTGTGAAATGGGAAAGCTACCCTTTGTTTCACTACAGTCTCCCATCACTATTCCCAGAAATATTCCTTTAAATTCCTTTAAAGTGCTTTGTAAACAAAAAAAAATAATAACATGAATACAACTGCTACCATTGCTATTTATTATCTGAACTAGATATGATATTGTAGGAATTTTCCCCATAAGTAGCTATTGAATATTATCATAAACAATTTGATTTTCTAGCCTTGGTTAGCTTTGTTTCTCTTTTTCCTTCCACATCTGTATTTCTTTCTACCTTCTTGTTCCATTTGCCAAATTATTTCTTTTGCATTGAAATTCAGAAAATAATGTATTCTTTAAACATTTCTTTTGAATTATTTTTGCTATTTCTTTATCTAGCACAATATTAGGTACATAGAAAATACCTGATTTTTTTGTCTCCTCCTCTATTTCTGTGTCATGAATATTTCTCACAATACTTCTTGGACTTTGAAGATAAAATCTGATAGCAAGGTCTTATTTGCTCTTGACTTTTTACTGATTCACTGAAATACTGAAGAATTTGCTTAAAGTTACATAGGAAAGTAAATAAAAGCTAAGAATATAAAACAAGTTTTCTAATTCTAGATCCAGTACTCTTTCTACTATTTTGAAACTTCACAAATGCAGATCAATTAAAGTGTGCATCACAGAGGGGTTTCTTTTTCTTGTTTGAATAAACTTTCAGTAATGCTCTCTATTCATTCATAATATATATTGAAATACATTTACATCTCAATCATCAAGTCTTGCTTCATGTAATCTAATTCATTTGTGTGTCATGGCATCACCTTCTTGGTGTCATGGACCTTTTTGAGAAAGAAGGACAACATAACAAAATGTATTGAGAAGTTTTATTGTATTTTTGATCACATAAAACTGTAAAGCTGCCTCCAAATATGCCTTCAGATCATTAATCTATCAATTAATTTTTATTAAGTGCCTGTTATATGTCAATTGTTGTGTTGGTCCTGGGGATACAAAGACAAAAAAGTAAACTGTTCTGCCCTCTAAGAGATTACATTCTATCCATGGTGGGGAGAGAGAAATTTATATATGAAAAAAAGCACACACACACACACACACACACACACATATATATTTATACACATTTGTACATATCCTCCCACCGCCCAATCATATATGGAGTTATTTGGGGATGGTAAGATAGCATCTGAGGAAATCAGAAAAGGTATTCATACCAGGGCTTTTTAAACTTTTTCTATTTTTTGCCTGAGAAATTATTACAGAGTCCCAGGTATATCCCAGGTATATAGGTATATAAAATAAGTGCACAAATTAAATATTTACTAAAAATAAATCATAATTTAATGACCCCACATTCAGTTACAGGACCCATAGGGGGTCAGGAACCACAGTTTAAGAATCTTTGTCCTTTGGTAATCTTAGTCATACTATTAAATTTATACTGGTTCCTACTTCCAATTACTAATGTCTTTCTTTCTGGCAAAGTCTGCCTCATATCTAATCAAAAGTATGTGACTGCTTTTATTTGGTATGATTTTTAGTTTGCCAAGAAGTTCATCTGACCAAATATATCTTTTACCTCTTGAATATATAGGTAATCATCTGAAATTTTCATCATGACATTCACTTCTTAAGGATATGGTAGTTATTTATAGCCTTTAAAAAATTCAAATTATCAAAGCATTATTTTGCTTGGAAAATACAATATAATAAAGCAGTTTATTTTCAAACCAAAGGATATCCTATTTATAAAAGAGATAAAGATACAAAAAAACCCTCTATCTTATAAAAAGATGAAACTAAAGCCCAGTGTGTTTAAATGACTTCCTCTGCTTAAAACTCGTTAACTAATTTCTGTCACTTGCAGAAATAAGCTCCTGGAAGTGGGACACAGAAAGGAAACTTATTATATGGTTAGAAAAGACAGGCAGAGGTCAAGAGTGTAGAGGTCCTATTTGACAATGATGGGCACATAATGAGGATATTCGAAATGCCTAATATAAAGGATTTACCAGGTAGAAAGTTAACCTGCTTTGTGATTTTGCTTAGGTTTAGCTTATAACCACTAAGTATTCATGCCTCGTTGTGTATATAATCAGAGAAGGCAGGGTGTAGGAGAAATAGCATTAATTTTAAAATTAGAAGACCTGGTTTCAAATCCTCCCTCAGATGTATGACATTCTCAAGTCACCATCTCTTTGAACCTTACTTTCCTCAACTATGAAATTAATCTCTCTAGGGATATGATTTTACAAGCTCTCTGGAATTATAGATTATTAAAGAATTTTCAATATGATCCTAGTTTTTCAGATGAATACACAATTTCAGATAGGTCAGATGCCTTGATTAACATCTATTAGCTAGTTTTTGGCATCTCTGGAACGAGGGTAAAATAATGCCAGCACCTATGTGTAGAGAGAACATTGAAATAAAGAGAAGAAATATGTTATTTATTCCAAATCAGTTTTTAGCTTTCATAATTGCTGAATTTCTTTTAGTTTCTAGGAACATGAATTTGTTATTTATTTTTCAGTTCCTGAAAAAGGAGGCTTTACTGACACATATCACACTTCATAATAGATAGTCTAATAGAATATTAACTTTGACTGAGAAAAAACAGAACCTATGGCAGAAGGTGCTGTTGAAGAGTCGGCTGCATATTTCCCCTCTTTGGGATCACTGCCAGATTGTGACTATAGTGGAAGTACAGAATAAAAACACATGGCAAGACTGGAGAGAAAAGGAATTAAACTGTCTCATTATTAGCCATAGGGTTTATTAATACAAAACAATGAAAAAGAACTATGATTTTCTTTAATGCCTCATCCAGGAATATCATTTCATGGCTATTGGTAGATCTCTAGGTCCTTTCTTTCCAGATAAAAACATTCATGGCATACTCTGGAACTGTCACAATTCCAGAGGCAGATATGCCTTTTGATGATGAATCCCAAAGGTACAATTTGATAAGTAATATAATTTGGAATATTTAACGTGGCGTAAAAATGAGAGAAGTCCCTTCTACACACCAATTTACCTTTCTCCCTTATGAAATATGGACATCTGCACTACTTGTGACTAGGTTTTGTCGGGTAGAGACAGTCACTATCTACTGAGGCAAATTATGGCCAACAAAAGTTAATGATAAAGAGTCAAGTTTAAACTTTGTCCAATTTAGGGAGGACATTTAATATATATATACACACATATTGGTATATATATTCATATTACACATACACTATATACACATATATATCTATACCAATATATATGTGTGTATATATATATATATATATGTATGTGCATATCTATGACATTTATAAGTAATGTGTAATGTGTGTACATATGTGTATATATTGTATATATGCATGTGTATATATCTATATGTGTATGTGTGTGTACTCATAGTCTCCACAAATTTCTTCTCCAATATCTCATTGTTATATGAAAGGAGAAGTTTAGTTTACAAGGTCAATGTAAGTGGAATTGAAATTTAGCAAGCTCTTCCAGACTAGAAAAACTATATGTGTTTTCATTCTTTCATTCATTGAATGCTAAATTCACTTTGTCCATCATCTATCTATATCATCTTTATCTTCTTTATTTGATTATATACACATATATTTATTGTTAATTATTCTTGTGTTTGCTTATTTCTTCATTAGTATCTTTGCTATATTTTAAAATATATTTTTAAATTTATTTATTTATTTGTTCAAGTTGGACAGACTAGTTTTGCCTGTAGAAGACCAGATTAGCAAAGTCTGAAGAGACTTATTATGATGCAGTTTGCTGAGTAATGAACTCTCATTCTTACAATTTATGAAACAAAAAACAAGATTATGAAATTCTAAGGACTTGTGGAGATTGAATCCAATTAAGGTGGATGAGCAAGAGATAAAAACTGGTCCTGGCCAACAATTTGATTCAAATCTAGGCACATTTGCTGAGTAACCCTGGATGAGACATTTTATCTCTTGGTTTCCAGGCAATTTACTAAGATTGTAAGTTACAGGAAAGGTTTAAGTGGAGGAAAAAGTATTAGTGGAGGAAATTTCTCTGTGAATCTGTTTGTCTTTGTGCTTTTTGTGTCTGCCTGTCTGTCTGTCTGTCTCTGTTTTCTCAACCCATAAAATCATAGATAAAAATGAACAAAAAAGCAAATTCAATAAACACAGAAAAACCTGCTATGTTCTAGATCCTGTGCTAAGTGCTAGGAATATATAAAAAGCAGACACAGTCCCTGCTTTCAAGAAGCTCACACAATAATGGTGACATTCTCAATAGTAATAAAAAGTTATGAGAAGAGGAGAGTTTGTAAGGTAATGAATTCAATTGAAAGTTAATTAAGTTCAGTTTTGGATATGGTGGATTTAAGCTGTCTACAGGACATCTAGTTCAAGATTTCTATCGACATTTAGAGGTGTTAGACTAAAAATAGAGAGATCTGAGCATTATGTGCACAGAGATGAAACTTAAAATCATGGGAGCTGATGAGAAGTATTATAAAGGGAGAAAAGAAGAAAAAAAGCCAGCACACAGCATTGAGGTATATTTACAGTTAGCAAGTATGACCTGGATAAAAATTAAGCAAAAGAGGCAGAGGAATCAATAAGTGAAGGCCATAGTGAAAATAAACAACAGGGCAAGCCTGTTGCATGGGTTGCATAAAAGGAGGATGGATAGAATGATAAAAGATATGATCAGATAAAGAAATTTTGGAGTCCATGAACATGGATATAGAATATTTTTGGATGATGAAAAGATAAAAGAATAAGACCATTTCTTTGCATAGCTGTGGAAGTATAAGGAAATAAATCATGTGAAATGAGTAAGCTGAGAAATTGGGAGGTTAGTGTGCTTGAAAAAATAGCAGCATGCATATTAAAGTCTTCTACCCTGAAGTTAGGAGCTGGAGAGGACAGATAGATTGGGAACATAGAATTAACCTTATTGAGGAAGCAAGTTCAGAAAAAAATAAAATGTAGCCCAAGATTATTATTTAGCACTTAATGGTTATGTCTGGCATAAACCCAATAAATATTGATTAATTGATTAAAGGTAGGAAATACTTAATTTAATATTATTGCACTAATAGACATATATCTGAGACATCTAAAGATAAAATGTGTATTCCAGAAAATAAAATTTGAAACAAGAAAGAAAAGCTCAGTGTTTTAAAGAAAAGGTAGTTCTTAAGATGTGTTTTGTAAAGAAAAGCACAAAGTTGAAAATTACGATATAACAATTTGTAAACTTGAAGAAAATGTAAATTAAATTATAAACTCCTTAAGGGCAAGTATTATTTTGTATTTTCATTTGTACAGTGGCACCTAGCAAAGTGTACAGTAAGTGCCATAATAAAAGTTTATTCATTGTTGCTGTTTAGGCATGTCTGATTTTTTGTGATGCTCATTTGGAGCTTTCTTGGCAAAGATAACGGAGTAGTTTACCATTTCCTTTTTAAGTTCAGATGTGTTTTATTGACTTTAATCCCAGTGTACCATCTAGTTTCTTGATCACCAAAATCCCCTATCTTTTTGACAACAATTGGAGAAGAACAAATAAACATAGGGATTTGGTCTATTAGCAAAGGAAATGATACTTCCATATAGTCTCTTTGAGTTTAGTAAGAAGTACAATCCAACTGGATCAAGGAAGTCTTAACATGGATTAGTGAAAGGGATACTAATTTTAGAGTTAGAGGATCAGATTTCTAATTCCAACTCTGTTATTTACTTCTATGGATTTGGGTAGTTCACTTAACCCTTTCTAAATTCCAGTTCAATTCACCAAGCATTTATTCAAAACATATTGGGCACTATGTTAGGCAGCTGGGTAACACAATAGATAGAATTCTGGACCTTTAGAAACCTGAGGTGAAATCTAACCTCAAACTCTTACTAGCTATGGGACCCTATACAAATCACTTCTGTCTGCCTCAATTTCCTTATTTGTAAAATGGGATAATAATCACACCTATCTTTTAGAGTATTTGTAAGGATAATAAGTGTTTAGGAAAACCACTTAAAAGTGTTACAAAAATATCAACTGATTTTATTATATTAGTCATTTTTGTATCCTTATATGTGAAATGAGAGGATTAGATTAGACCAGTTTTAATGTCTATTCCAGCTTTATAACTTGGTCTACATTTCTTCCATGAGCTCACTTAAGTGTAGCTTGCAGGAGTGGTGGGGACAAGTAGCAGACATTCATAGGAAAACTGAAAGGAAACATCACATATACTATGTGATAGGACTGTTGACAGTTTGTGTCAAACCTCTTTGGCATAGTAGGTATGTCTACACCTGCACCTTTGATCTCATTCTTGTCATGAAACCAATCTTGAATTTTTGAGAGATCAAGAGGAAATTGGGAAGCAGGAGAGAAAGGCAGTGTTTCTTCCATGAAATGAACTGTGATATCAGACTCAAATACTAATTGTATCTTTATATTATAACCCATGGGATTGCTTTGATCCATCTCTAATACCAGTGGGAAAAGGTCACAGAGGAATGATCTCCTAAATGCTTCTGATAAAATAGTAATTAGAGGTAGAAAGGACTGATTTGATTATGTCCATTCTTCTGTCAGGACAGGCTCTGAGTATAGCACTTGAAGAGGCAATATTATTATGAAGCAGCAAAATGAGCAACAACATGCTTCCCACTCAGCTGTTAGGACATGTGTGGGAGGGAGTCTCTTGTATACACACTCATGTCACATCAATATGAGTAGTCTATTAGTAATTCTGTTCTGTATCTAGTTCTGTCCATAGCTCTATTGTGTTCAGTATCTGTACAATGGACAAGTGGCAAACAATTCTTCAGCATGAAAGTCCTTCATTGCTGCAAAAATTATGCTGAGCTCATTCCACTCTAAAAATCACTATAGATACATGAAAAGAATAAAAACACTTATCACACCCAGGACTCTGAAATCAATGGCTAGTCCTTAGTGAGTAGTTTTATTTCATATTTTAACTTTTCTTCTAGAAAGAGACTGAAGTTTTGAAAAGAGGTGGTGGGGAGGATGAACCCAAATAGTTTTAGATTCTGTGCAAATTTGTGGCTTTGCTAGTGTTCCTTGCATTGAACTTGTCTTCTTGGTCTTGTTCTTGTCTTTGTTCTTGTTCTTCTATTTCTTCTTTCTTGTTCATTTCTCCTTTTTTTCTCCTCCTCCTCCTCCTCCTCTTCCTCTTGCTCCTCCTTCTCCTCCTCTTCCTCTTCTTCCTTCTCTTTCTCCTCTTATTCTCCTCCTTTTCCTCCTCCTCTTCCTCCTTTTCCTCTTCTTCCTTCTTCCTTCTCCTTCTCCTCTTATTCTCCTTCCTCCTCCTCCTCTTCCTCCTCCTCCTTCTCCTCCTCCGCCTCCTCCTCCTTCTCCTCCTCCGCCTCCTCTTCCTTCTCCTCCTCCTCCTCCTCCTCCTCCTCTTCCTCTTGCTCCTCCTTCTCCTCCTCCTCCTCTTCCTCCTTCTCTTTCTCCTCTTATTCTCCTCCTTTTCCTCCTCCTCTTCCTCCTTTTCCTCTTCTTCCTTCTTCCTTCTCCTTCTCCTCTTATTCTCCTTCCTCCTCCTCCTCTTCCATGATCTCTTCTTGTCCAAGAAACCATGTGAACCTAGTTATATAGGTGTATATATATATATATATATATATATATATATATGTGTGTGTGTGTGTTTTATATATATATATATATATATATATATATGTATATGTATACAAGTCAAATATGTGTTGACAATAAATCATAATTTTTGACTCCCACATTCAGTTGTGACATTGTGGCTTCACAAATCACTGTTTAAGGAGCTGGGATTTAAAAGACAATATGGTAACTCAAATGGTGTAGTGAATAAAGATCTGGTATTGGAGGAAGGAAGACTTGCATTCACATCCTTCTTTCACGCACAGGCTATGGTGATCCTGGGCAAAGAACTTTCTTTTTTTAATTTTTTTAACAGTAGGCAACTATAAATTGGGGAGAAAGTATTAGAAGAGGGAAATATAACCAATGAAACCACAGTGCTAGTTTCTAACTATCTCTATATCAATTTAAAGGAGCTTTATTTAAACTTACCAAACCAGGTATTTTTTGGATGTTGACAACAAATCTGGCACAATATCTACTGGTATTTCTTTTGTAAGGTCAAGGCAATGTGTAGTAGGGAAAAAAAGACAAAAAAAGTCAGAGGTGCTCTAGAGTTAAAGAATTAAACAATGATGTCTCTGTTTGCTTATTGCAAATGATTATTATTTGCTTCTGATTGACATAATAATGAGGAAATTTGTGAGTTAAATTTCACAGTTTAAGGTCTTTTAAAGTAACCACAGATTGGTGATTCATTTGGACAAGAAATTATATATTTGGTACTTTTTCTAATGTATAAGAGCTAGGGAGAAAACTTCATGTGAGGGATAGAATGATGAACTTGGAGTCAGAAAAACTCAGGTTTAAATCCCTTAGATGCTATGTGATGCTGGACAAGTCACAACCTCTGTCAGCCTCAGTTTCTTTCACTGCAAAATATTAACAATAGCAATAACAATTAGCTCATATGATTGTTGTGAGGATTAAATGAGATAATATATGCAAAGAGCTTTGCATACTTAAAATCATTATATAATGTTAACCAATGACATTATTATTGTTTTTGTTTTGGGGACTGTTGATTATAGAAAGCTGTGCTGCTCTCTTATTGTTAATAGGCACTGATATTGATTATGAGCTCCCAGAATCTCTGACAGTATGAATAATGGAGTGGCTCTCATATTAGAGAGTATTTAGAAGCACATTCTTTTTAAATGTTTATAGCAAATTATATGAGTATAGCAAATGAAATAAGTAGCTCTGCTGAACCCTTTCCTTGTAAAGGTAATGTCCTTAAAATTAAACCTGAGTAACAAGGTACTTTTTCCCGCTTTCTTTTTAGTAGCCCAGTCTTTTGTATGCAATTGTATGTATTTACTTCTTAATCTTAAAGCCATTTTTATTTGGTAAATTACATTTCATGATTTATTTCTCATTAGGCTTTCATTTTATCAATGGGACAGATGAAAATATGCACATAAATGCACCTATCCAGGAGCTGGAGACTTTTTTCTTCTTTCCACATGATTATATTTGACCTCTTACCTGATGAAATGACTACCAAGGGGTATTTTATAAATCATATGTATGAAAAAAGCTACCTGTACAAAGTATTATTTAATCTTCTTAAGGACTTTTAGATTTCTCATCATTCAGTTTCACATGTGATAATGTTAGCTGAAAACCCTGCCCATTCAGCTTAACTTCCCTCCTATCCAAGATAGAGTTTTCCTATTCATTTGTTAAGTTGCTTAAGTTTCATGCTGTTAAAAGTGAATTTGGATGCACATCCAGCACAATTTGATACACTTGACCAGTCAACAACTGACCCCCCTCACTGAGCTCCTTCAAAGAAAAGCCTAAATAGTGAATAGCTTTCCCATGACTGAGCTGCTCTGGGCCTCCTTCCTATGTACTTTTTTCTCCTCTCATTTCTCCCAGGAATTCCAGTCTTGCCATTAAGCCATAAAGCATGACAGCCACAGGCTGTCCAAAATAGCATCTTTACTTTGAGAGTTGTCCCCTATCAGAGTTCTAATGGACCTGATCTGTGTATCTGGCCTTGTCTATTTTACCCCTGAAGCTTCAACCTCATTGTATGGCTCTTCTCAAGTCCACCAAATATATCCAAACTGCTAGAGAATATCCTTGCCTTCAACTTGTCATTAACAAAGCTTTTCCTCCTAACATCAGAGAGCCTTTCAATTTCTGAACAGAAGACCCATTCTTTAATCAAAATGCTCTTTCCTCCTTCCCCCAACTCTGCATAATATTATCAAAAATACTTTAAAACTCACAGTAGTGACAAAGAATACCATACTAGGTAGCAAGAGTTTAAAATCATTACCCCATGAAAATTTGGACAATTACTTGGATAGGTTATTACAATTTGGAAAGTCTATACAATGACAAGGCTATACTCTTCTGTCTTGAACTGGCTAAAGGTCCTCTATATAAGATGATCCCTTGAGCTTATTCCAGCTTAAAGATTCATGATACATTCAATGAAAATGTCTATTGAAATAACATTTGATATTGAATGGAAATCATAATGAAGTAGATCCATTCCAGATTCTTTTTAAAGAGGCTTACTTATTAAAGTAAAAAACAATCTTGTTATACAACTCAGACAAGGAATTGACTTTCTACTATTATTAACATGTGTCTCTATGGCTTCAATGATTTAAGTGAGTAATAGCATGATGCTTAAAAATGTTGGTCTATTTTTGCTTTTACTCAGCTTTAAAATTTTTTTGGAGAAATAAAATATTTTGGTTATTTATTAATAGTCATCTATTCCTTCATCCATCCATCTATTCATTCATTGTATGGTTTGTTTATTCATTCATTTGTTAATTTATATATAGATATATGCATTTGTTTATTCACATATAAATGTATCTTAGCTCTTTAAACAATAATATAACAATCATAAGAAAAATTTTAATGTAATAATTTTTGTAGCAAGCATTTATATAGTGTCTATTATATAATAGTCATGGTACTAAATACTTTGAAAATATTATCTTATTTGAATGTCTTGTTTCATTGTCAGGCCTTTGTTGAAAACCTGAAGGAAAACGTAGTTTTTAGTGATACCTTTTTAGTTACTTTATTCTGAGGCATAAGTATCATTGGAATATTTTTCATTTCTAGGGTAACTGTAAACTTTGAAATGTAGTAACATAAGCATTGTTTCTTTAACAGACCTTTGCTAAGAACATTTCTGTAAATCCAGCTCTGTTTCTAGAGAAACTTCTTGTAGTTTTATTCCTCTTTCATCAATTCTCTTCAGGCAACAAGTAAAGCCTTTCAACTCGAGGTTGTATAGGACAGTATCTTTTTAAAGAAAAAATAATTTTTTGTTTGGTATTGTTGTTTTACATAGAAAGAGGAACATAACTTCTAATAAAGCATATTGAGTTGCTGATTGAATCACCTAAGTGTGATCTAAACAATCAAATATTGCCATAAATAGATACCTCTATCCTATAGCTCTAATTTCAATGTAATTATATACTTTTTTATTAACAAGCATCTGACTTTAGAGAATAATGCCTTCCCTACCCAACTACCTCATATATCTTTAGAGTTATTTCCAAAATCTAGGGCACCAAAAAAGAAACAATCTTAGGTGGCTATTGTGCAACAGCGCAAAGGAGTGATTCCTGTGTATATGACTATATTTTTGGTGTTCTCTGAATTTCAGAATTTTGATCACCATTTCTAAGTGAAGAGAAGGACAATTTTTTCAACATGAAAATTTCTATTTGATTTCATTCAATGTCCATTGAAGCTCTGCAATTCCATGATTAATTCTATGATTTTTCTCTGTCTTTGCAATTTGGGAGAGAGAATGTTTTTCTGTGAATAGCTCATCTCTTTCGAAATCCCTTTTTGCTACAATTTAGAAAAAATAGAGAACTAATATAATGGTTAGCAACTATATCTATCATTTTATTCTACAGGGAATTCGAAGGTGCCAATAGGCACCATCTTGACAATTTAGAGTTTTAGGAAATTGACCACAACACTGAAGATTATGTGAATTCCTACAAGTTTCATAGCCAGTGCCTTGAAAACCAGACTTTTTTGGTTTTAAAGCTCAGTTTTCTAGCCACTGGTCCAAGCTACTTCTTGTTATAGAGATGTCTAAATCTCCTTATCAAAAGAACGAACAAAAGAAAAAAAAAGGAATAAAAATTACAAAGAAGAAAAGGGGGGGAAAAGGTCCAAGAGGGGAGATAAATAAGCAGGATAGATTTGTCACTATGTTATTAAGTTAATATGTACTTAAAACCAAACATTGCAGTAATGTTTGTTGATGTCTATTAAGATCATAAGAAGAAATGAAATGAAAAAAGAAAATGCAGAAAAGAGCATAGGATTTAAGGAAAGAAATGAAACTTTAAAATAAAGATTAGAGTCCTATACTGGACTAGTCAGGGAAAAGCACTGCAACTGTGTTTGACAATCTAAAATGTTCCCCCTCCTCCTCATTCCCTCTACCTTATTTACAGTACAGTGGGATTTTTGAGTGAAGGAATGGCAAACAGTTAATAAAACATTTGATGGGTATTAATTACTTTCCACTTAATTACCTGCCATGTGGATCTTGTTGAGCTATTGATTACTGGCAAACATACATCCCACTGGGGATAGTGTGATTTAACTTCATCCAAGGAGTCAATTAGCCCAAGTAACACTGGGAGAGCTGGTGCTTCGCCTCAATAGCTGGGGTTTCTTGCCAAGAAGGGTAGATAAGCCATTTATTTGTTCATTAAAACACAGTACTGCTGTCAACAGGAGGCACTTACCAGGTGTTATTGAGATTGGTAAAATGTCACTCTGTTTCATCAAAGATTAGCTGCAAACTTATGGAAATGAAATGGGCAAAGGGACCTTTTCCCCACTTGGGTAGTGGAAGAAAAGGTAAGGTCAAGAAGTTAACTCCTGCAGATGGATTCAATGGACCTCACAATTTTATAAAATCTAGATAGGAAACTCATAAGCTATATCTTTAGTGCTCCAAAGACATTTTGAATAGAATACTCTAGGAGTGCTTTCTTTTCTGTGACTTATGGGACTCCTGATTCTTCCTTTGATTTCTCAAACCAAAGGAGTCAGAAGCTCTCTGAAAGACCTTTTAAGAACTTGCTCAGCTTGCTTATTTCTCACAGAGTCAGATTGATGACAAAGACCTGGAATTCAAACCCTTAGGGAAGTAGAAAAGAAGAAAGGGCAGGTGATTAGGAAAAAAATAAGAAAAAGAAAGAGGAAGGAAAGAGAGTTTTATATTTGAATATTTAAAATGTAAATGAAATACTCTATTTCTTACAGACTTTTTGGTCATGGAATAGATTAAATGTTAAACATGTTTTCATTATATTTTTTTGAAAAGTTCTATAATTTCCCACAACAATGTTTATAGAACTCTCCCAAGTAAATGATGTTCAAAACAGAAAAGCAAACTGACATATTAACTCTTTCTGATAACATATATATATATATTATTTAATATGTTTCTACTGAGAAGAGAGAGGTATATTTAATTTTTAGAATTAATACAAAGTCAAGATTATCTGTATTTTATTGATCTGCATTTTAATGTCTTTTACTGTTGTTTCCATAATGTTATTATGTTTATTGTGTATATTATCCTCAGTTCTGTTTTTCTTTCCCTTCTGTATCAGTTCATATAAGTCTTCCTAAGAATCTCCAATTTCTTCCTATTTGTCATTTCTTACAACTCAAAAATATTCCTCTAGATAGGTAGATAGTATATAGTTAGATAGTTGAAGTGGTTATCATGTGCCACACACTATGCTAAGCACTAGTGATATAAGTCCTAGCAAACAAGACTCCTTTCTTGAAGGAGCTTTAATTCTAATGGAGAAAGCTGATTTATAAATGTGGGGGAATATCAGATCATATTATTTGGTGTTGGTAATCGGCAAGTCAAATGGAAATTTGGTACTGGACAAGATAAGATGAAATCAGAGACCAGAAATAAATCAGAACCCACTTGAGAAAGGAAATAATCATCAGTCAAGTAATAAATATTCAGTAAGTACTATGTGTAAAATATTATGCAAAGTGCTTAGGGATATGAAGAAAAGGCAAAAACAACCCCCAACTTAAAGAAATCATAATCAAATACTACAATTTGTTCAGGCATTCCCCAATTGATGAAGAATAATTACATCAGGTCTGTGTTATAAATCTGTCTCTTGAAGCCTGTTAGGAAAATACTTTGGTCATCAAACCTCAAAATTTCAAAAACTAATTAGGAATTACTTAAAATATGATTCTGACTTTAGTAATACTGTGGGATCCTTAACTTTTATTTCCATGTTTTGTTTATTCCTGGGGGAAACTCTTGGCTATGAGTAGGAACACTCGGGAGAATAAGAAATTAAAATTTGTCTCAGACTGACTTTAGTACATTGCAAACTATATTATGGACCATGAGCATAATTTTATTTAAGAAAATGTTAATTAATTTAAAATAGTATTATATTTTTAAATGGTGACTTTACTACAGAACTTCATAATAACATAATTGAGCACTGAATTGAGTTTAAGATATACTCATCTTAGATTCACATCTCAAAAAACTCATTATAAGAAGTATCAAAATGACTCATCACAACAGTGTCACCTATAATATGTTATGACCTGACAGTCCTTAAGAATAGAATTTTGGTAAGGCTCCAGTACCTAATATTCACACTGCATTTCAATTTCATGGTTAGCTAAATATATAGGTATATATTCACAATCCTAATATAAGATTGTTTTTCTGTCTTTGTACTGACTCTTATAAAATATCTTTGAAGATATATAGAATTTATAGATTATATATAATGTAAATTATATATATATATATATATATATATATATATATATATATGCACATGTATATCCTACCCAGCCATCCACTTGCAAATCTCTAAAACAAAGTTTAGATATTGTTCATGCCTACATCTTTCTCAAAGCAGAATAGAGTTCCCTCAAAGCAGGAAAAACTAAAGTTTACAATATGGATACTGAGCATGACACAGCTTTTATTTTGCCCTACAGACATTGCATAAGATGAACTGGGTATATTCTCATTTGTCTGGAATGCTAGATACCCAGGAAACTGAAACTAGTGAATATTTTGAACTTAGAAGTTCCAAGGTGCAGTAGGTGATTGATTGAATGTCTACACTAAAGATAGTTTGGCAATAATATGATGAACTCTTTGTTTTACGTGGGGATGGAGCCAAGATGGCAGAGTTAAATCAGAAGCTGCTTAAGCTGTCCCAGTTTTCCTTGAAAACAAGATCTCTAAATGGAGCCTGATGGAATGAAACTATTCTCAAGCTCAAGATAGATTGAAAAAACTTCAAGAAAGATCAGTCTCACTGGGGCAAAAAGGGGATTCAGTTTAGCTCACACAGACTCTAGGGAAGCAGGAGAAAGGGTCTCAATCACAGTAAATAAGCAATTAAGATCCTCAGTCCTGGTTCAGTACAGGAGAAGACCAGAGGGACAGTCTCTAGTTACAGCTTAGAAGGCAAATCCTAGGAACCAAGCTGTTTCCTAAAAAGAGCAGGTACAGCTACCCCCTGCAAACCCAACGGGATCCTCTGCTCAAAGCTCAGAGCTGCACAGGAATTTTGGAAGAGCATCCCCTTTACTTCAGGAGCAAAACTCATTCATAAAAGTGAAAAAAGAGAAAATACCAAAATAAAAGAAAAGACAATGAGCAAGAAACAGTAAAGAACCTTGATCATAGAAAGCTACTATGATGACAGGGAAGACCAAAACACCAACTTAGATGAGGACAAAATATCCACAGAAGAAATCTCAGATAAAGGCCTCATTTCCAAAATATATAAAGAATTGACTCTAATTTATAAGAAACCAAGCCATTCTCCAATTGATAAATGGTCAAAGGATACGAACAGACAATTTTCAGATGATGAAATTGAAACTATTACCACTCATATGAAAGAGTGCTCCAAATCACTATTAATCAGAGAAATGCAAATTAAGACAACTCTGAGATACCACTACACACCTGTCAGATTGGCTAAGATGACAGGAAAAAATAACGACAAATGTTGGAGGGGATGCGGGAAAACTGGGACACTGATGCATTGTTGGTGGAGTTGTGATTGAATCCAACTATTCTGGAGAGCAATCTGGAATTATGCCCAAAAAGTTATCAAACTGCGCATACCCTTTGATCCAGCAGTGCTACTACTGGGCTTATACCCCAAGGAGATACTAAAGAAGGGAAAGGGACCTGTATGTGCCAAAATGTTTGTGGCAGCCCTGTTTGTAGTGGCTAGAAACTGGAAAATGAATGCATGCCCTTCAATTGGAGAATGGTTGGGTAAATTGTGGCATATGACTGTTATGGCATATTATTGTTCTGTAAGAAATGACCAGCAGGATGAATACAGAGAGGCTTGGAGAGACTTACATGAACTGATGCTAAGTGAAATGAGCAGAACCAGGAGATCATTATATACTTCAAAAACGATACTGTATGAAGATATATTCTTATGGAAGTGGATTTCTTTGACAAAGAGACCTAATTCAGTTTCAATTGATCAATGATGGACAGAAGCAGCTACACCCAAAGAAAGAACACTGGGAAATGAATGTAAACTGTTTGCATTTTTGTTTTTCTATCCAGGTAATTTTTACCTTCTGAATCCAATTCTCCCTGTGCAACAGGAGAACTGTTTGGTTCTGCACACATATATTGTATCTAGAATATACTGCGACATATTCAACATATATAGGACTGCTTGCCATCTAGGGGAGGGGATGGAGGGAGAGAGGGGAAAAATCAGAACAGAAGTGAGTGCAAGGGATAATGTTGTAAAAAATTATCCTGGCATGGGTTCTGTCAATAAAAAGGTATTATAATAAAAAAAATAAAATTGATAAAAAAAAAAAAGAAATCTCAGAGTTATATTATTTGGCCTCAAGCCCAAAGAGGCTTCTTGGAAGAGCTCAAAAAAATTTTAAAGGGCAAATAAGAGAGGCAGAAGAAAAAAGGAAAAAAGAAATGAAAATTAACTACCCAGCAAAACTCATCATCATCTTTCAGGGGAAGTGATAGATCTTTAATAAAATAAGTGACTTTTCATCATTTCTATTGAAAAATAATAGAACTAAACTGAAAATTTAATGTACAAACATGGGACTCAATCTTTAAAGGTTAAAGTGTTTACATCTCTATGTGGGAAAATGATATCTGTAACTCGTGAGAATTGTGTCTGTCATTGAGGTAGATAGAGGGGTGCATCACAAGGATGGAATGTTGTAAATGGACTTTGAGGTGATGATAAAAAGGGGTGGACAAAAGTCTGTACTGGATAAAGAGGAAAGGGGTGGTATAATGGGACAAATTACATCACATGAAGCAATTCGAAAGACTTGTTACAATCCAGGGAAAGCAGGGAGGGAGATGAGCATTTTCTGAAGCTTGATCACTTCAATTTTAGCTTTAAGAGGGAATAACTTAATCATTAAGTTGGGTATAGAAATTTATTTAACCCTATAAAGAAGTAGGAGGAAAAAGAGGAAAGAAAAAGGAGAGGCAGGATAGAAGGGAGAACAGAAACTCTAGGGAAAAAGATAAGATAAGGGGAGAGAGGTCATAGGAGATAAGGTAGTGCATGGGGTGGGTAAAAAACAATACTAAAAACAGGTAGGAAAGAGAGAACAAAAGTATATACAGGGCAGAAAACAGAATAGAGGCATATACAGAGCTGGTAATCATAACTGTTGATGTGAATGGGATGAACTCTCCCATAAAATGGAAGTGAATAGCAGAATGGATTAAAAACAGAATCCTACTCTATACCGTTTAAAAGACTTACATTTGACACAGTGAGACATATATATCTGAAGTAAAAAAATAAACAGGGGTAGCAATTATAATCTCTTATAAAGCAAAAGTAAAAACAGATCTTATTAAAATTGATAAAGAAGAAAAGTACATCTTGATAAAGAGTCTTGTAAGCAATGACATAATAATGTATATACTAAACTAAATGTATATGCACCAACTGGTAATGCAGCCAAATTGCTAGAGAAATTTTAAGCCAATTAGAGGAAGAAATAAACAGCAAAATTGTACTAGTGGGGGACCTTAACCTTCCCCTTTCAGAATCAGACAAATCTAACCCCAGATAAACAAGAAAGAAACTAGGGAGGTTAATAGAATCCTAGAAAACCTAGATATGATAGACCTATGGAGAAAACTGAATAGTGATAGATAGGAATACACTACAAAAAACTGACCATGTATTAACGCATAAAAACCTCACAATTAAATGCAGAAAGACAGAAATAGTAAATGCTTCCTTTTCAGACCACAATGTAATAAAAATTATAGTCAATAAAGAGGTTGAGGCACATGGACTAAAAACCAATTAGAAACTGAATAATCTAATTCTAAAAAATGAGAGGGTCAAACAACAAATTACAGAAAGAATCCATAATTTCATCCAAGAGAATGACAATAATGAGACAACACATCAAAACTTATGGGACACAAGTCAAAATAGTTCTTAGGGAATATTTTATATCCTTTACATGAATAAAATACAGCTACATGAAATAAATAGCTACATGAATAAAATAGCTACATATATAAATAATTACATGAATAAAACAGAGAAAGAGGAGCTTAATAATTTGGGCATGCGACTAAGAAAACTAAAAAATGAACAAATTAAAACCTCCCAATAAAATATCAAATTAGAAATTCTGAAAATCAAAGGAGAGATTAATAAAATTGAAACCAACAAAACTATTGAATTGATTAAGAAAACTAAGATTTGATTTTATGGAAAATTACATAAATCTTTGGTTAATTTGATTAGAAAAATGAAAGAAAAAAGTGAAATCACAAGCATCAAAAATGAAAAGAGTGAACTTACCACCAATGAAAAAGAAATTAAAACAATAATTGGAACTATTTTACCACATTGTACGGTTCTGACAATCTAACTGAAATGGATGAATATTTACAAAAATATAAATTGCCCAGCTTAACAGAAGAGAAAATAAATTACTGAAATGGTTCCATTTTAGAAAAATAAATTGAATAAGTCATTAATGAACTTCCTAAGAAAAACCTCTAGGGCCAGATGATTTCACAATTGAATTCTACCAAACATTTAAAAACCAGTTAATTCCAGAATGATGTAAACTCTTTAGAAAAATAGGTAAAAAAGAGTCCCCCCAAATATCTTTTATGACACAAACATGGTATTGATATCTAAACCAGGAAGACCCAGAATAGAGAAAGAAAATTACGACCAATCTCCTTAATGAATATTGATGTAAAAATTTTGAATAAAATAATAGCAAAGAGATTTTAGCAACTTATTAGCATGGTAATACACTACTACCAAATGTGCTTTATACCAGGAATGTAGGGCTGGTTCAATATTAGGAAAATTATATCAATAGCAAATATCACCAAATCAATAACAAAACCAAAAGAAATCATATGATAATCTCAATAAATAGAGAAAAAGCTTTTGATAAAACACAGAATCCATTCTTATTAAAAACACTAGAGAGCATAAGGATAAAGGGAAATTTCCTTAAAATAATCAGTATCTATCTATAGCCAATATCAAGCATTATTTGTAACGGAGAGAAGCTGGACACATTCCCAATAAGATCAGAGATGAAACAAGGATGCCCATTATCACCACTATTATCTCATTTCTAAAATATAAAAAGAACTGTGTCTAAGTTATAAGAATACAAGTAATTCCCCAATTCATAGTCAAAGAATATGAACAG
Organism: Sarcophilus harrisii; assembly: GCF_902635505.1. Lineage (NCBI taxonomy): Eukaryota > Metazoa > Chordata > Mammalia > Dasyuromorphia > Dasyuridae > Sarcophilus > Sarcophilus harrisii. The sequence continues at coordinate 247,339,004 of NC_045426.1, forward strand.
ACAATTTTAGATGATGAAATTAAATCCACTTATAGTTATATGAAAAATGTTCTAAATCACTATTGATTAGAGAAATGCAAATTAAAACAGCTCTGAGGTACCACCTCACACCTCTCAGATTGGCTAAAATGTCATTAAAGTATAATGATAAATGTTGGAGGGGATGTGGGAAAACTGGTACACTAATTCATATTAGAAAAATATCAATTGCTCATGGGTAGGCCAAGCTAATATAATAAAAATGACAATTTTGCCTAAATTGATCTACATGTTCAGTGCAATGCTAATCTGCCAAAAATTTATTTTAAAGAACTATAAAATAATAATAAAAAATTCATCTGGAAGAGCAAAAGGGAATTAATGAAAAAAAAAATACAAAGGATGGTGGCTTAGCAATACCAAACCTAAAGCTATATCACAAAGCATCAGTCATCAAAACCATTTGGTACTGATTAAGAAATAGAGTGGTGGAGACATAGAATAGATTAGATACATGAGACACAATAATCAAGGCCTATAGTATTTGATAAACTACCAAACTCCAGATTCTGGAAAAAGAACTTTCTATTTGACAAACATTGCTAGGAAAACTGGAAAATAATAAGTGAGAAAATCAGCACAGATTTACATCTCACACCCTATACTAAAATAAGGTGAAAATGGGTACATGATTTGGACATAAAGGATGACATTATAAACCAATTAGGAGAACTAGGTAGAATATGTCTATCAGATCTTTGGAGAAGGGAGAAACTTATGCCATAAGAAAAACTAGAGAACATTATTAAAGGCAAACTAGACAATTTTGATTCCATTAAATTGAAAAGATTTTGCACAAACAAAACCAACAGAAACAAGATTAAAAGGGAAGTACAAAACTGGGAAAAAATCTTTAAGAGCTGATATTTCAGATAAAAGTCTTATTTCTAAAATATATAAAGAACTATGTCAAATTTATAAGAATACAAGTCATTCCCCAATTGATAAATGGTCAAAGGATATGAACAGACAATTTTCAGATGATGAAATTAAAGCCTGTTATAGTCCTATGAAAAAATGTTCTAATCACTGCTGATTAGAGAAATACAAATTAAAGCAACTTGGAAGTACAACTTCAAACCTCTCAGATTGGCTAAAATGAACAGGAACATAATGATAAACATTGGAGAGGATGTGGGAAAACTGGGACATGAATGCATTGTTGGTGGAATTGTGAAATAATCCCACCAGTCAAGAGAGCAATCTGGAACTATGGAACTATGTCTAAAGGCTATTAAACCTAGCAGTGCCACTACTGGGTCTGTATTCCAAGGAAATTATAAAATAGGGAAAAAGACCCACATGTTCAAAAATGTTATAACAGCTCTTTTTATGGTAGCAAAGAATTGAAAAATGAGTGATATTTGAAGATAATAAAATATTATTGTTCTATAAAAATGATGGAATAAGCTGATTTTGAAAGGCCTAGAAAAATTTACATGAAATGATGCTGAATGAAACAAGCAAAACCAAGAATACATTGTACACAATAACAACAAGAATGTGTGATGATCAATTAGGAAAGACTTGGTTCTTCTCAGTGCTACAGTGATCCAAAGCAATCTCAATAGACTTTGGACAGAAAATGCCATCTGCATCTAGAAAAAGAAGAATAGAGAGTGAATGTAAATTAACATACACTATGTTTACTTCTTTTTTTCTGTTTTTTTTCTCTTCCATCGTTTTTCCTTTTGCTCTGATTTTTCTATCTCAGTATGATTCATAAAGCAATGTGTATTAAAGATAAATAAATTGAAAAGTGAGTTCAAAATTAAAAAAAATATGATGAGTTCTTGGGAATAGGGGAGGAATATAAGGTTCACTAGGGAATGGTGAACTGATTCAGGCTGCAAATGGAAACAGTCAAAACATTTGTGCCAGACTGAAGTGGCATTATATCTCTTCCTGACCTCCCAACTTCTAAAGCTTGGGTGAGATTGGGAGATCATCTTATTAAAAAAAACAATAAACAAAAAGAGAGAACAGAAAAGACAAAAAACATGAATGTATGTCTATGTTGTCAGCATTCTCTTGCTAAGACCACTCCTTTCATTTCACTCTTCAGCAACACCTGGTTTCTCAGAATTAAGCCTAACAAATAAGCTGAGCCCTAAGTTTAGCATAAAACAATCTTGTACTTATCTCTAGATGAATTCTACCACAGCAAAATAGCAGAATTTTTGTATTTGCACTAGCCCTAGGTGGTTTCTAAGCTAGGACAAGCTCCTGTAATACCTACTTCATTGTTGCTATTACCCTTCATTGTCAGGCCTATAACTCATTGTGTAATCATTGCTATATGTATTAAGATTTAACCTCACCCTACCAGTACCAGACCTAAAGCTACATTATAAAGCAGTGGTAATCAAAACCATTTGGTATTGGCTAAGAAATGGAGTAGTCTATCAGTGGAATAGGTTAGGTTTACAAGATCCAATAGTCAATAACTATAGTAACCTAATGTTTGACAAATCCAAAGACTCCAGATTTTGGAATAACTCACTATTTGAGAAAAACTGCTGAGAAAATTGGAAACTAGTATGGCAGAAACTAGGCACTGACCCACATTTAGCACCTTATACCAAGATAAGATAAAAATGAGTTCATTATTTAGATATAAAGAGTGACATTTTAAACAAATTAGAAAAACTAGAATACATTATTGAATACAAAATGGATAATTTTGATAATATTTAGATTAGAAGGGAAACAAACTGGGAAAAAATTTTACATTCAAGTGTTCTGATGAAGGCCTCATTTCTAAACTATATAGAGAATTAACTAAAAATTATAAGAATTCAAGCCATTCTCCTATGGATAATCAAAGGATATGAACAGACAATTTTCAGATGAAGAAATTGAAACTATTTCTAGTCATATGAAAAAGATGCTCTAAATCACTATTGATTAGAGAAATGCAAATTAAGACAACTCTGAGGTATCACTACACACCTCTCAAATTGGCAAAGATGACAGGAAAAGATACTGATGAAGTTGGAGGGGATATGAGAAAACTAGGACACTAATATATCGTTGGTGGAGTTGTGAACTGATTCAACCATTTTGGAGAACAATTTGGAACTATACCTAAAGGGCTATCAAAATGTGCATAAACTTTGATCCAGCAGTGTCTCTACTAGGCTTGTAACTGAAAGAGATCATAAAAAAGGGAAAGGGACCCACATGTGCAAAAATGTTTGTGGAAGCCCTTTTTGTAATGGCAAGAAACTGGAAACTGAGTGGATACTCATCAGTTCAAGTATATGAATGTTATGGAATATTATTGTTCTATAAGAAACGATCAGCAGAATGATTTCAGGGAGGCTTGGAGAGACTTACATGAACTGATGGTAGGTGAAATGAGAAATACCAGGATATCATTGTATATGGAAACAAGAAGATTATGCGATGATCAATTCTAATGGATGTGGCTCTTTTCAACAACGAGATGAATTCAGGGCAGTTCCAATGGTCTTATGATGAAGAGAGCCATCTACACCCAAAGAAAGAACTCTGGGAACTGAGTGTGGATTATAACATATTATTTTCACTCTTTTTGTTGTTTGTTTGCATTATATAAGTTAATGAATAAGGAAAAAGAAGAAAGTGCAGCAACAGTTCAATTGTACTTGAATTGTTTTTTTTTCTGGATGTTTGCAGCATTTTCTCCCTAACTTAGGAGTGTCAGAATTTGGCTATACTATTCTTGGGAGTTTTCGTTTTGGGATCTCTTTCTAGAAATGATCAGTGGTTTCTTTCAATTTCTATATTACCCATTGGTTCTGGAATATCAAGACAGTTTTCCTTGATAATTCTGGAAAGATGTTGTACAGAGCCTCTTTTTGATCATGACTTTCAGGTAGACCAGTAATTTTAAAATTATCTCTTTGATCCATTTTCCAGTCGAGTTTTTTTTTTTTTTCAGTGAGATAGTTCACATTTTTCCTATTTTTTTCATTGCTTTGGTTTTGCTTTATTGTATCTTGATTTCTCAAAAAGTCATTAGTTTCCATTTGCTCAATTCTAATTTTTACGAAATTATTTTCCTCAGTGAGTATTTCCTTTCCCATTTGGCCAGTTTTGCATTTCAAGGGATTCTTCTCCTCATTAGCTTTTTGTATTTCCTTTTGTACCACTCAATTCTTTTCTCAATTTTTTCTCTGTTTCTCTTACTTGATTTTTGAAATCCCTTTTGAGCTCTTCCATAGTCTGAACCCAATTCTTATTTTTCTCCCAGGCTTTGAAGTTAGGAACTTTGACTTTTTTTTTTTTTTATCATTTTCTGAGTGTGTGTTTTATTCCTTCTTGTCACCATAATAACTTTGGATGGTCAGAAACATTTTTTGTTATCTGCTTATTTTCCTAGCCTATCATTTTGCTTTTAACATTTTTGTTAAAGTAGGGCTCTGTTTCCAAGGTGGTGAGTGCATTCCCCCAGGCGTCAGGAGTTTAGGCAGCTATTTTCAGACATCTTTCTAGCAACCTCACCATAAGCACTTTTTTGCCTTGAAATTGTTAAGAGTGTTCTTGCCCCACTGTAGTTGAAGGATCTACTGTGCTAAAGTAACATTCCTGTTTTGCTGATTGGGACTGGGGCCAGGGGTGGGGCTGCATTGAGAAGTCTGGAAGTCACCAGTATTGCTGCTGATTCAGAAGTCCTGCTTTATTGACATTGGAACTGGGCCTGGGTCTGGGTCTGGGATATGGCTATGGGGTCAGGGGTTGAACTGATATAACCTTCACTGGGACTGCAAGCTGCACTTTTGCTTTGATGTCAGAGAACTTTTCTGTTCAGCTTTTAAGTTGCCTTTGGCTAGTAAATGTTCTATTCTAACTTTTTTTGGTGTTCTGATGCTTTAAAATTTGTTTAGGGTCATTGTTTAAAAGAATTTGGAACAGTTTGGGGAAGAGGTTGGATAAGTTCCTGCCTTTACTTCACTATCTTGGCTTCACCTCCTATTGTTTCAGATTTTTTTTTAATTTTTTAATGTACTTTTTAACACCAAAAGATTATTTTCTTATTCAGTAAGAAGAGAAAAGTACAGAAAATTAAAAAAATAATTCATGTACAATGCTTTTGTATTCATCTTGAACCCAGATGAAAACCCCTAAGAAGACACAGAAATTCTATGTCTCTGTCTTTGTGTCTGTTTCTTTGTGGCTACTTTTGTCTTTCTTTTTCTCTCTCTGCATGTCTCTGTCTTTTTCATTTTTTCTTTATTTCTCCTATCTATCTACTTTTTTCTCTTTATATGTATCTTTATGTCTATCTCTCTGTGTCTCATCTCTGTCTTATTTCATCTCTTTTCTTTTTTTCCCTGTCTCTCTGTTCATATCTGTCTCTTCTGGTTTCTGTCTTTGTTTCTGTCTTCCCCAGGTCCCCACAAATATACACAACAGAAGAATTTAGTATTCTATGGAAGTACATTTTTTTTTCGGAATCATATGCAGGACATATTGTGTTGTGACTCAATATTTTTAGTTACATTAATTTTATAGAACAGAAGAGAACAGAAGGAAAGCAATAAATAATAAACAAAGTTGAAAAGACAGCATATCAAATAAAATAGAACACAAACAAATAGAAATGACTTAAAGTTCAAAAATACTTTCCATAAAAAGCATTTTAATGAGCTCCTGTTAAAATTTGTTTAAGAATCTTTGGAAGAATGGCATTGGGGGTGGAGCCAAGATGGCAGAATAGACAGGCACTCAGTCTCTCTCTCCCTATATTTCCCTTCATATAATTTTAAATAGAATTTCTGAGTGGCAGAGACAATAAAAGATCAGTGATATATTCTTCCAAAATAAAAATCAGAAAGAGAATTATGTAGCATAGGGGAGGAAACTGACCTGGAGCCCACTTAGATGAAACATCCATGTGGTGGATATAGAACCAGAGGATATTTCACAATTTCATTACCTATACCTACTTCAGGGACACAGTTTAAAACAGGAAGCAACACTTTTCATCAAGAGAGATTGGAAACCCTTAGGGGTAGTATCACTTATGGCTACCAGAAATTAGGAATTATGAGGGGTAGGCATCACTTCTGGTCCCAAGGGAAGAGAAGCCTTCTGGAGCATTATGCATTGTAATTCTAAGGGATCAGGAGTCCATCCTAGATAAGTATTAGAATGTAGAAACAAGAGAGAAATCAGTACATTTCTCCACAGATTGTACCACCATAGAAGCATAGAAAAGTTCCAATACCTCAGAACTAGCTCTGAAAACACACTATATAAAAACCTGAATTTTGAAACAGAGGCACTTCCCTGCAAGTTCCATACTAGGAACAGAGCCCAATACTGACATAAAATTCCAAATCAAGCTATAGACAATATAAAATATTTGGGAGACTATTTGTCAAGCCAAATCCAGGAACTATATGAATACAATCATAAAACACTTGATCCTGAGCAGGATCAAGAATATATAGTATATTCTTGAATATCACACAGCAAACATGTACAATGATCAACTATGGAAGAACCAAGTTCTTCTCAGTGGTTCAGTGATCCAAAGCAATCCCAATAGACTTTGGACAGAAAATGCCATCTGCATCCTGAAAAAGAACTATGGAGACTGAAAGCAATTCAACACATGCTATGTTTACTTCTTTTTTCTGTTTTTTTCTCTCCCAAGGTTTTTGCCTTTTGTTCTGATTTTTCTCTCCCAACATGATTCATAAAAGCAATGTGTTTTAAAATTAAGTTAATTTTAAAAACTATATCTAAACACCTGGAAAATATCAGTTGCTCTTGAGTAAGTTGAGATAATGTAATAAAAATGAAAAGTCTACTAAACTAGTTTACTTATTCAGTGCTATACCCATGAAATTGCCAAAAAATTATTTTATAGAGCCAGAAAAAATAATAACAAAATTCATCTAGAAGAGCAAAAGGGCAAACATTTCAAAGGAATTAATGAAAAAAATGCAAAGGAATGTGGAGTACTAGTACTAAAACTGTATTATAAAGTGAAAAGCATTAAAATCATTTGGTAGTGGCTAAGAAATAAGAGTGGTGGATCAGTAGAATAGATTAAGTACAGTAGACACAGTAATCAATGACTCTAGCAGTCTACTATTTAATAAATCCAGACTCCAAATACTGGAGTTAAAAATCACTATAAGACAAAAACTTCCTGGAAAATTGGAAAACAGTATATCAGGAACTAGTAATAGAAGAATATCTCACACCCTATATCAAGATAAGATCAAAATAGATTCATAATTTAGACATAAAGGATGATATTATAAACAAATCAAGGAGAGCAAGGAATAGTTTACTTGGCAGATCTCTGAAGAAGGAAAGAATTTATGATAAAATAAGAAATAGAGAACATTATGAAATGCAAAATTGATAATTTTGATTTCCATTAAATTAAATTGTTTTTTGCACAAACAAAATCAATGCAGCCAATATTAGAAATAAATCAGAAAGCGGAGAAACAATTTTGACAGCCAATGTTTTAATTAAAGGCTTCATTTCTAAAGTGAATAGAGAACTGAATCAAATTTATAAAAATAGAAATCATCTTCAAATTAAAGCTATTTATATTCATGTGGAAAAATTCTTTAATCACTAATTGATTAGAGAAAGTAAATTAAAATTAAAAGAATTGAAGTACTGTTCCATACCTCTCAGATTGGCTAAGAGGACAAAAAAAAAAGAAAATAGTAAAAGTTGGAAGTAGTATGGAAAATCTGGGACATTAATGCATTGTTTGTGGAGTTGTGAACTGATTCAATCATTTTGGAAAGCAATTTGGAACTATACCCCAAGGCCATAAAGCTGCACATACCCTTTGTCCAGCAATACCACATCTGGGTCTGTATACCAAAAAAGATCATAAAAAAGGGAAAAGATTTACTTCTATAAAAATATTTGTAACAGCTCTTTTGTGGTGTCAAGAATTGTGAATTGAGTGGATGCCTGTGAATTGGGGAATTGCTAAACAATTGTGGTATATGCTTATAATAAAATATTATTATAAGAAATGATAAACAGGAAGATTTCAGAAAAAACTGAAAAGACTTACATGAACTTTGCAGAATGAAGTGAGCAGAATCAGAGGAACATTGTACATAGTAATAGAAACATTGTGTCACTCTTCTCAGTAATTTAGTGATCCAAGACAATTCCAATAGACTTGCATTTTATTTTATTTGTTTTTACATGTATAATAACTTTTAAAATGCACATTTCTTTATGAATTGTGATGGGAGAGAAAAATCAGAACAAAAGGGAAAAACCATGACAGAAGGAAAAAAAACCAGAAAAAAAGTGAACATAGTATGTGTTGATTTACATTGTTTCCATAATTCTCTTTCTGGATTGAGATGATGTTTTCTATCCAAAGTTTATTGTGATTTCCTTGAATCATTGCCCTGCTAAAAAGGACCAAGTCTTTCATAGTTGATCATTGCACAATCTTGCTATTACTGTGTACAATGTATTCCTGGTTCTGCTTGTTTTGCTCAACATTCCAATAGATTTGTGATGCAAAATGCCATCCACATCCAAAGAAAGAATCATGAAGATTTGAATGCATTTCAAAGCACAGTACTTTCATGTTTCCCCTTGAGTCTTTTTCCTTTTATTATGATTTTTTTCACAATATATCTAATATGAAAATATGTTTAACATGATTGTACATATATATTCTAACAAAACAACTTTATCATTATTGGAGAAGCTGGAAGGATTTTGCATCAAAAATGTTCAGAAGTGAGTTGATTATGTTGGAATGATGTAAAAAAAAATGTATAGGTGAGAGAGTATTGCCGTGGGAGAAGAAAAAAGGGAGAATTATAATGAGGAAAATTATCTTCTATAACAGATACATACACAAAGAGATTTTACATTGAAATGGAAATTGATGAGGGAAGGCAATGATTGAAGCTAATGTATTTAAATTGGTTTAAAAAGAGAAAATACATGTCTCCTGCCTTTTTTTACTTTAATTGAAGCATAATAGAATCTACTCCAGCCCCTTATTTTAATACTTTGTATATGTTCTGTTTCAAAGTTTCAAATTTCATATTATTCAAATATTTAAAGGAATAGATTACGAATTACTGGAGAAAATAAAAAGCTCTCCCAATGGAGAAATCCAATTTTTACTTCTCAGAGATACATAATTCTATTTACAAAATAATTAAGAAAGAAATCAAGGAGATGAATAGAATCTTAGAAAAGTTAGATAGAGACCACTGGAGAAAACCAAATGAGAATAAAGAGGACTAAACTTTTTCTCAGTTGTACATGGCACCTTCATAAAAATTGACTAATTAGTGATTTAAAACATTCTTTCATATGAAGAATTTCTATTTTTAAAGCTCTTCCATAAAATCCTTGTAGAATGTAAGCTCTTGATGACAAGACTTTACACTTAGCATAGTATCTGCCACATCTTTTTGTTTGGTTGTGACAATCATTTTTGACTCTTTGTGACCCCATTAAGGTTTTTTTGGCAAAAATACTGGACTTTGTTGTCATTTTTTTCTCCAGCTCACTTTGCAAATGAGTAAATTGAGGCAAACCCAATTAAGTGGTTTACTCATTCACATAACTAATAATTGTCTGAGACCTGATTTGAACTCAGATCTTCATGAATTGTATTCACTGTGTCATTAAATTGCCCCATTTGACATAGTCATGATAAAATTTATTTTTGAAACAAATAGAATTAGACTCCAAATAGTTATTTCTAGTGCTTCTTACCTGAACAAAGGTGAAAAGGTGGAAATGGAGCTAAAGAAGGCTTCATCTACTTCTATGAAGTATCAGATTCCATTAATCTCTTCTCTCCTTCCTCAGTTCTATTGTTTATTTCTGAACTTTTATTTAAGAACTCAGAACATAAATTCTTATTCTAACTTCTTGGATCATATATTTTATGGATTTCTTGCTTTGATTTTTAGCTGTTATTGCTTGTAGATGTTTTTAAAGTGTGTAATGTGTTACTTATCAGCTACCCTCTCCATTCACTGCCTCTCTCCAGATTTCTCTAGTACATCACTTATACTTTGTTTTTAGTTCCCTTATCTACTCTTCATTGTACACACACACACACACACACATGTTTTTTGTTCAGCAGAATGTAAGATTCTTCAGATAAAGAACAGTTTTGTTCTCCATTTATTTATTTATTCATGTGTTTGCTTGATTTGTATATGTGTGTGTATGCATGTGATCATTTGTTCAATTTATTTATTTCTGTATCATAATTTTAATGTAGTATCTAATAAATGTTCATTGTTTAATTAGTTGATTAACTCAAAGGGCTGTCATTTCAGCAATTCACTATCCTTGAATGTTTTGATTATTGGACCTTTTACTCCTAATAATCCAACACCCGATATTTGACTTTTCAAACTTTTATAGTTATCATTAAGCAGGAGAAACTCAGTAAACTAAAATCATAAAATTATGCTGAATGTGTTAACTCCAAACCTATCTCATTGTTTGTCATCTCTCCACATTCTTCCCTTCTCATAGCTTTCAATTATTCCTCTCGGAACTACAATCAAATTGATACTTCTCTTGTTTCTGTTTGACATCCATATGACTTCTTTCACATACATGTGACTTCCCAAACTAAAACATCTTTCTCTGGTCACTCTTCCCTTAAAAATGTGTTTATCTTCTGTGTTTGAATATGATCTCTTTGGGATAGGATTGTTTTATTTTATATTTTAAATCCCAGGACTTAGCACTATATATATTATACATATACATAAACATACACATTTCATGCAACTGATCCTTCATTGACTTATGAATATTTCTTCTCTCCTCAAAATTTATGCCTCTTGAGGGTATAACATTTTGTTTTTTTAAATCTTTTAAAATTGTTTATTTTTATTCTAAGTTCCACATTATCTTCCTCCCTTTACTTTCCACCCCACTTAATGAGAAAGCAAGAAATACAATACTGATTATATGCTTAATTCTGTACTCTGAATGAGCTAAATGTTTTCTATCTGGAGGTGGAAAGCATTTTCCATGTGATTTCTTTGAAGTGCTTGTTGCTGATTATATTGATCAGAATTGCTAATTCTTTCACAACCGATTATCATTACAATATTGCTTTTATTTTATAGATTGTTCTTCTGGTTCTGCTCAATTTACTTTGCATCAATTCACAGAGATTTTCTCAGTTTTTAAAACATTCCTTTCATAATTTTTATAACATGATAATAATATTCCATTACATTCATTTACCATAACTTGTTCAATTATTCCCCAATTAATGGGCATCCCTTCAGTTTCCAATTCTTTGGAGGGTATATCATTTTAATTTTATCATTATATCTCCAGTGTTCACCCCCTATCCCTTCAGGAAACCAAAAGGTCAAGTTAAGCCTCCCTGAAAACAAGGAACCTAAAAATGTATCACCAAACATTATGAAGTGTTGGGTAAGAAACCAAAGCATAGATAAGCACAGATTATTTTCCTCCTTGTTCATTTATTGCAAGAGATGCAGAAGAGAAAAATTAATCTGTGAAATGAGCAGCTGGCTAAGAAGTTATGTCTGAGAATGGGATTTAGATTTCTAGATAATGAATTATGTCATAAGGCTGAGAGATTTGTGATAATAGAATAAATGTATACAAAGGCTGGTATTCATCTATTTGTCAAATGTATTGTAAATTTAGTGACATAAGCTTTAGAGTAAAAAGGATGGGGAGGAAAGAGAAGATTGTTATAAAATCTCTCTCTCTCTCTATATATATATATTAGATACAATATATACATTATATATACAATAATAGTATACACATTTACATATAATATGTTATATATCATATAATTATATGTATATAATTTATATCTATATATTAGATACAAATCCACAAGGAAGCAAAGATAGCTCATTAGATATTTAGAAATTCACTGTATACATTTTTAAAAAGCATCATAGAGGGGTAGACTGAAATAACATTATAAGTTAAGTATGTATACTCATGTGAGAAAATTCAGAGAAAACATGTTGAAAAATATTTGGATGATGGTCAAAAAAGGAAGAAACAAAGGATTTTTGTTATTGTAGTAAATTACAGACCTCTGTATAAAAAAGGGATAATAGATAGATTTTGGGAAGCATATTGCAAGTTTGGCACAGTAGCATGATAGAGTAGTGAAAGGGGACTTAACATCCAGATGTCTGCTGGATCTCTTTCTTTGACAAGATTAGAGAATGGTTAAAAACTTTTCAACTTACCTTTGAAATAATTTTATCATTTAAAACAAAATAATAAACAAATGAAAATTATGTTCTGTATCTTATTCTCACTAACAAGGAAAAATGCATTGCAAATTAGATACAAATAGAGTAGCCACAAAGAAATGAAGGTGATGGCAAATGGAGAGAGTAACTTTTACCAAAAAATGTGATAATGGGCAGAAAAAAGGACCTGTTCAGATATGCTTCCTACCTTCCTAGAAAGCAGATTTAAAAGGGCAGAAAGGCAAAATAGGATCCCATTGGAAAAAAAATATTCAAGAGAATTATAGCCCTGAAGGTAAAGGATATACCTCAAAGAGAAAAAAATTCAGTAATAAAAAATATTGGTTTTTGTTAAGAGATTGAAGTGGATGCATGGAGAACTTTGGAAAATACTTAGATTTTAAAAAGAAAACAAAACAAATTAAAATTGCACAAAACAGTCAAGATATCAAAGAATTATTTTATAGAGCTAGAAAAAACAATAACAGCCCATCTGAAAGAAAACATTAAAAGGTCAAGAATATATAAAGAGAATAAGTGGGGGAAACTGAAAGAAGGCAACCTAGTTGTTCTAGGTCTCAAACAATTCTACAAAATAGTAATAATCAAAATAACCTGTACTGAATAATAAAGACAATGGTAGATCAGTGGAACAGCATATAAAGAGAATAGATAAAGGAAAATGAAGGAAGGCAGCCTAATTGTTCCAGATCTCAATTCTACAAAGTGGTAATAATCAAAATAATCTGTACTGGATAATAAAAAGAGTGGTAGATCAGTGGAAATCAGATTAGGCACACAATGTGCAAAAGTAAATGGCCATAATAATTTAGTATTTTATAGACTAAGTGATTCAAATTATTAGGACTAAAGAACTGTATTTAGCAAAAATTGTTAGGAAAACTGGAAAACAGGCAGAAATTGATTATAGGTCAAAATCTTCCCATATATATCAACATAAAGTCAAAAGGATAAATGTTTTAACATAAAGGGTGATATGTTTTAATATAAAGGGGAGCACAGATAAAATTATCTATTAGAACTATGGATAAAAGAAGAGTTTGTGACCAAAGAGGAGTCAGAGAGAGTTATAGGAAGTAAAATTAGTAAATTTTGTTTATATTAAATTAATTTTTTTCACAAACAAAACACATGCAGCTGAAATTAGAAAGAATGTAGGAAACTGGGAGAAAAATTGAAGCAAGTTTATTTGATAAAATCTTCCTTCCTCAAATATGTAGGTCACAGAGTCAAAATTATAACAATTAAAAACTACTCTTCAGATGATAAATGGTCAAAAATATGAACAAGAAATTTTCAGAAAAAATCACAACTATTTAGAGTCATATTTAAATATTCTTTAAATCACAATTGATTAGAACATTCAAATTAAAACAACTCTGAGGTACTGCTTCACGGCTATCAGATTGGTCAATATTACAATAAAAGAATATGTCAAATGCTGGAAAGGATATGGAAAAAACAGGAAAGTAATACATCCTTGGTGCAATTCATAACTCATTCAACCATTATGATAAACAGTTTGGAAATATGTCCAAAAGAGATATAAAACTGTAATTACTCTTTGAGAAAGACAGACTGCCACTTAGTTTGAAGCCCAAAGAGATTAAAGAGAAAAGAAAATGAACTTATATGTATAAAAATATTTAGAGTAGTTCTATTTATGGTGGCAAAAACTGTAAACTGAAATGATGCCAATCATTTGGGGAATGGCTACACAAGTTATGGTTTATGATTTTAATGGATTACTGTTCTGCTGTTAGCAATGATGATGAGAATAGTTTCATAAAAATCTGAGAAAACATAGATTAATGCAAAATAAAATGAATACAATCAGGAGACTATTGTAAGCAATGACAGCAATATTATGATGATAATCAATTGGCTTGAAAATACTATCTATTTATATTCTTCAAATTAATCTGAAATCACAGAGATAGAAATAGACTATATAGGCTATCCTTTGTAAATCTTATTCTTACTATATAACTGACCCTCTCTTTTTTGTCATTTATATTTTAATTTTATCATTTATGTTGTGCTTTCTTTATAATTCTCTGTTTATAACACATTTCAGCTCATGTCCACTATGTGCCTCTAAATTATTTTTTTGATGCTTCTCAACTTTAATCCTTCAGAAGCTATTCTTTCATGATTTATGGGCACTAAACTATACTAGTGCTAAAAACATGGAATTTTACTTCAGCACAAAGCTTGGGATACTTAACTATCTGTAAGATCCAAGTGATAAATCCAGAAAAAATAGGCAGAAAGCTAGATAGATTACAGATAAATGATAAATAGAAATCAAATGTATATATATATATATATATATATATATATATATAAACTATACATACAAATATATGGTTATAAAATCATCATAAATTCTAACTTAATTTTTCTTTTTTTCCTTGCTTTATTTTAAAAATGCATTTATTTGTTGAGTTCTTCAAATAATTTCCATACCTCTTTCTTCCTTCTAACAAATACTGACATATATGTCACAGTTACGTTCTTATTTTAAAACTTATAGTCACTATCTTCATGTCTCCTTTTTAATAGCCTAGATAGTAGAATAATTGATATTATTACTTGTTCTTTACAGGATAATTATAATATTTACTTTTCTACTGGTTTTTTTGTTTGAGGGTTTTTCGAAATTGGATTTTCTACTCACATGTTATATCCATCCAGTTTCCAAGAATATTTCTCTTTGACCATTCTTTTTGTTAACCCTCCTTTCCTCTGTATTTTATTATTTGTTAAGGGAACTTTACTTTTTTCAGGATTTATTCATAATTCTGACCTTAGTTTCTCCTCTGATGTTTTAAATGCCTTTACTTTGTGCTTTTCCTGAGTGGTTTTTTCCTTCCCAAACTTTTTGGTGTTTTAGCATTCCTTCTCTTTTTTCCTCTTCCTCCTCTTCCTTCTCCTTTTCCTCCTCTTCCTCCTAGCCTTCTTTCCCCTTCTTCTTGTTCTCCTTCTTCTTGTTCTTCCTCTACTTCCTCTTTCTTCTTCCTCCTTTCCTCTTTCTTAACTGATATTCCCTTATTACTGAATTTTTGTTTCCTCATCCTTTGCTTGTGGAAATAGCCCAATGTCTGGTCTACCAGACTACTTTAACTTCTTCCCTTTGTAGGATATAAGGATTCATCATCCTAGGTTGCTGATCTGAATATACTTTGACTATCTGGGGTCAGAAATAGCCCCTTTTAATTTCTTTTCCTTCAGAAATGATATACAACTCCTTTTCTGGCACCCTGTCATATTCCTTTTTTTCCTAATTGAATGGACTGAATCAGCATCTACCTGCTTTTGCTGCATGTGAAGAGAGTAGGCAGAGTTCTTTGCATAGTCACTGAAGTCTTAGGCATTACTAACTTAGGGCTAGACCAGCATAAGAAAGCAACATATTTTTAGCACTCTACTTTTTCTGCTTCGGTTTCTGTTACTGGACACAGTCTATTTCTACCAGTTCATGAGGGGTGAAGAGAAACAAGAAATTGTTTCTGTATCAGTGCACTATCTGTAGCAGTAGGAGTTTAGTTCCAAGTTAGCTAGGACTTTTGTCATTTGCCCAGAGGCTTATGGGGAAGAGGTGCTGACTGAGTATTTTAAAGTACTGAGTTAATCAATAAAGACATTATCTTGTTGAGGTATTGTCCCTTTTCTTCTTAAGGTTTAGCTATAGTTCCTTCATGGTTGTTATGCAATTATTCTTTTCATTTTTAGAGTTTGATATCTGAAGTGGATTGGAGAAAATATTGAATATGTAAGCTTGATAGTCATATCACCTAGAAATCTGCCAGCTCATTAGTTATTTCCTTTTTTTCTCTCCAAATACATATCAGCAACTACAATGTGAGATGATCTGATTCCACAAAAAGAATACATAAAATGATAAAAGAAATCCTCTTAATTCCTTGTCACCTAAGCAAGAAGAAGAGGACATATTTCATTCTCCGTTTTCAAAAGTGAGAAATATTAAATTTATCTAAGTTATATCCCTTGCTGTTATTTTATTTTACATTATTGTGCTCTCTGAGCAAACTTCCTTTTTATTCTAGTTTCTTTATTTTCTGTCAATTTACACAAACCTCACCAAATTCTTTTGGATTCTTCATACTCACAAAATACTAAAAAATGACATTCCTTTATATTTATATTATGTTTTTTAAAGAATTCTCATTTGACTGGCACCTGTTACATTTTTTTGCTGCTACAAAGAGTATTTAAAAACACACACATACATACACATATGTATATATATGTACATATATAAATATATACATTAGATAGATAGACATGTACATATGCAATCCCATGTATTTTACATATTTAAGATATTATTCTAAGAAAAAAGTTAATAGGCTTCACCAGGCTACCAAAGAAATCAAAAATGCACAAAAAAGATTTTTAACTTTTCTACTGATATTTCTGCTACTCACTTGTTGGAAGGCACATTCCAAATTGTAGAATTATTAGGTTAAAAAGTAAGAAAAGTCACTTTTTCTTTTTTCCAAAATGCTTTTTGGAATGATTTAATCGATTTAGAAATCAATTAATTAGAGTGCATTAAGGCCTACTCCCCCCATAACATTTTTGATGATTTGAGGCAAAACTTCAGTTAGCTTCATTTTATTGATTTTATTAGATTTTACCAACTAATTGGTAAAAATTTCTTGTCCTAGCTATATTAGTTTTATTTATGTAGTATTTTGATTTTGTGAAATTAAAATTATTGATTACATCATTTTTACAAACCTCTCTATTTCGTCTCAATATGAATCCTCTAAGTATTATTTCTGATTCTGAAATGATTTAATCTTTTTTAATTTAAATTGTTAACCATTTGGAGATTCCTGTAGTATATAGTAAGATTCTGGTTTGAAACTAATTTCTGAAATATTAATTTCCATTTTTCTAAGAGGTTCAATAAGGCATTCGTCTTCATTTCTTTTTTTTTTTCTTTGAATTTATTGTGTCCCTTGTTATTTTATTTGCTTCTGTGTCTTGTTTACCTGATATTTAAGTAAATCTTATGTGTATTCCTGGGCTAAGGGGAGACATTCCCTCTTATTGCTGGAATATCTTGGTCAAAAAAAGTTTATAAACATCAGAGAATTAAAAAAAAATTGTTCTTTTTCTTAGCAAATCAACTCAGACATTTCTGAATTGTAATTATTTCAAATGCAATTTCCCCTTCTGTTTCCCGCTAGGTTTTATTTTCTTAAATTTTTATTTTCTTAAAAACGGTGATCCTTACTTTTTATAATTTTGACTCAGTTCCTTAAATATTTGAGAAATAAGCCCTTTATCAGAGAAACTTGCTCTAATTTTTCCCCCAATTTCCTGTTTTGTTTCCATTTAAGTTACTGGTAATTAACTTAAGTAATTAAGTTTGATAATTTTTGCGTGTTTTTCTTGTATGTATCATAACTTAGTAATTAGAGTAATTAAATGCTTCAGTTAGTTTTTTATTGAATTTCCAGAATTTTCTTAGCCAATTATATTTTTAATAGTAGTGATGATTTTCCATTTTTTGTTTATGCTTATTTTCCTAATTTCTATTTTAAAAATTTATTTTCATAGCTAATATTCCTGGGACTGTACCAGTTATTGTACATATTTTGTTTACCCTTTATCTTCTCCCTCAACCTCTTTTAGCCTGTTTCCCTAGACAGTTTTATTGGGATGTAGTTGTTGCAGCTTCTTGGAACCACAGGTAAGAGAACCATAAGTGAGAAGTGGACATCAAAAATGGAAGAATATCTCTGACTTGTCAATGAGTTAGGAAAAATGTCTACCCTAAGCATGTGAAGACTTCCTCTGACAGAAGGATAGATAATAATTTGTTCCAATAGTCATGAAAAAGGCTGAAGCAGACTTAATAGAACTCTTAGAATTTGGTCACACATTGAAGATACAAAGATCATCCATCATATCTCAGGCCATTGCTGGTCATCTTGATTCTTGTCTGACATTGGACTTCAGGCAATTCTGTTTCACTTAAATCCAATTCTTATGCAAGTCAAGACATCATCCCATAATCATTGGTTCTCTTTGAAACAGAAGGATGAACTATCCCTGAACTTAATGGGAAACTTCGTAATGTTTGTCTATAACAAATAATGCCAGCTCTTAATTTTAGATAGTTTTCATAATATTAAGGAAAAGCTCTGTTGTTTTTATTCTTTTTCCCATTTTGCTAAAAATAAACATTGTATTATATGTCTATAATATAATAAAAATATTTTAGCAAAGTTTTTTTTTGTAAGTGTGGCTATTGATTTCATCATAATCTTAATTTTATTGTTTCCTTTAGTAAACCTACCAATCACTTTGAGTTATTATGTATGCATACTCTTTATTATATTACTCTGTTATAATTAAATTAAATTCAGGATTTTTTCTTCTGGTTATAATCTTGTATATTCCAGGATGTTTTCCTAGCCTATCTATAACATTTATTTTATCATTAGAAATTTCTTTATACTTGCTAATTTTCTCACACCCTCTGCTATTTCCTGTTTTCCCCTCGCACACATTGAACCTTAAACAGTATGTCCTCTGTTAAGGTTTAGAAGGATATATTTGGATTGTTTATGGGAAATAACTGCACTAAAAAGGAGTGATAAAGGTCCAAACCATTTTATTTTTCCTAAAGTTTCTTTCTTCTAGAACTTCTGAAATAAATTCTACATAGGAATCTCAGCACCCCAGAAGAATTCAAATTCTCTTGGGAAATAATGGAAAAATTGTGTGAAATGAATATAATGGGATATTATTGTGCTATATTTAACGAACAACCAAAAAATTCAGAGAAATTTGGGAAGGTTTCTTTGAACTTATGCAGAAAAGAAAGTAAAAGTAAAAAATATACACTATGACTAAAATAATAAAAGGTAAAGCAACAATAAATGTCAGAATTAAGATTAATAAATTAAATAATGATGAACCTAAGGGGTAATAAGAAATTGATATGGTAGACAATGTGTCTACCATTTTATGGTACTACATACCATAGTATGTAGGATACTACTAAGTCATAGCTAGTTAGGATACTACATACACTACTAGATATGATTAATGTGTCATTTGGTTTTCATCATTATTTTTCTATGCTTTAAGGGAAAGTTCTACTTTTGAGGTAGGTCTATTAGAAAATATTAATGGTATAAAAATTAAAAATATGAAATCTAACATAATTTTTAAAAGACCTTCATTCATATGTCCAGAGGACCATAAAACTGTGCATGCCCATTGATCCTGCAGTGTCTCTACTGGATCTTTATCCAAAAGAAGTGATAAAAAAGGGAAGGGGTCCTACACATGCCAAAATGTTTGTGGCAGCCTTTTTCATAGCATAAAGGAACTGGAAACTGAGTGGCTGCCCATTAGTTGAGGAATGGCTGAATGAGTTGTGATATATGAATGTTATAGAATATTATTGTTCTATGGGAAATGATGAACAGGCTGACTTCAGAGAGACCTGGACTTAAATGAACAACAACAAAAAAAGAATAAATAAAAAATAAAAATTAATAATAAAAGATAGAAAAAAAATCTGAGTTCAAATTCTATGTCTGCTATTTACTAGTTGTAATATGTAATCATTTAAGCTATTCAAATATGGTTCCCTTACATGTAAGATAGGGTAATAATATGAAGAGATGTTACTTTATAGAGCTTTTGTGAGGTCAAATTCTATAATATATGTAAAATATTTTGAAAACTTTAATATATCATATAAAATTTAATTATTATAATGTCAAACTGTTGTGCAGCTTTAAAGTATTCTCATTTTTTGTACTTCTTATGAATTTTGTATTTCCCATGCACTTCACCTAGTACCTAACATTTTATCTATCTCATCATCTGGGATATTCTGTTCTATTTTGGTGTCTTTAGGGCCCAGAATAGTACTTTTCACATAGTAGGTACTTAATACAATCAAATAAAAAAAGAATCATATATTTCTGATATAGATATTTGTGAAATATATTAAAATTCACTTTATTCATTGACATCTACATTTATATAGCAAGTATACAATCTATGTTTAAATTCCTTTTAACTCATTTCTAGAAGAGTATATCAAGCACATACTATGTAAGAAGTACAGTGTTAGGCATTGGAAATAAAAAAAAGAAAAAAAATGAGCCCCAACCCTCAAGGAGCTTAAATATTATTGGGAAATACAGTATGTACACAAATAAATAAATGCAAAAGATATGCAGAATAATTACCAGAGGAAGAGATTAAAGCCAATTGATGAAATCAGCAAAGATTTTTGTGCAAGAGTACCTTAAATATGTTTTGAGAGAAGCAAAGAATTATATGAATTGAGAAGGATTACCTTCCAGATAAGTTTATAAAGACAAGGGATAGAACACCATGAATAGGGAGCAGGGAGCGGGGGTATTTGAATTAAATGAAAAGTTTGAGAAGGAAAGTAATACAAAATAAGTCTAATATAACATGATTGAGAATAATATAATATATGCATATATATAATTAGAGAACAACATAAAATACATAATATAAAATATGATAGGAGAGAATCAAATTATAGAACAGGACTTTTTAAACTTTTTCCACATGTGACCTTTTTCACCTGAGAAATTTTTAGGTGACTCAAGGTATATAGTATATAAAATAGAGATTACAGATCAAACATTTACTGATAATAACTTATAATTTCATGAACCACAGTTTAAGAAGCTTGGCTATAGAAAGCCTTGAATGTCAGCCTGAAGAGTTTGTATTTTATTCTAGAAGCATATGGAAACTATTAGAATTTTTTTTTTAGTAAGGGAATGACATAATCAGATATACATTTTAAGAATATAAATTTTCTAGCTATATGGAGACTGGACTTGAAAGGACATTTATGACAAGCTGGGAGACTAAGTATGAAACTATTGTCAGGTGAGAGGTAAGGAGAACCTGAACTTAAGTAAAGCTTATGTTATGGAGAGAGGGGGGAAAATGTAAGTGATGGTCTGGATTTAGGAACAATCAGAAGGGGAAAATGATTGGATAGAAGTAGTCAGGTGGCATACCAGATAGAATGTAGACTTGAAAATAGGCAGACCTGAACTCAAATCTGACTTCAGATAGTATTAATGAAACCTCAGGAAAATCACACAACTTCTGTCTGCTTCATGTGTAAAATGGAAATAATAATTGCACCTATAGTTTGTCATAAGGAGATAAAATTTTAAAGTGTTTAGTAAGCCTTAGAGTGTTATGTAAATTACAGCTATTGTTATGGCAGACTGAGAGAAATGGAAAAATCAAAGATGACACAAAGATTGTAAATCCTCACTATTAAAAGAAACGGGGAATAATCAAACACTGACAAAGAAGTTTGGAGGAGAGATCATCATCAGCACCACCCACCACCATCAGCATAGCTATTGTTATTTGTCACACATATAAAGAGTTCTGTTTTAAAAGGTTAAGTTATAGAATGGGAAAAATATTGAGCAATCATTTAGTCATTTGAAACTGGAGTTCAAAAGGAAGGTGAGGTCTCTCTCTCTCTCTCTGTATGTATGTATGTATATATACATACATACATATATATATATATGTATATATATATATATACATATATATATATATAAGTAATCATCTCCCATAGATGATTGCTTCTATAGAAATTGCATATATATTGATTCTTTCCTGCTAATAGATTGCTCAGATTGGTTATGATGATGACCAATTTGATTATTCAGTCTACAAGATATAGAACCTGATGATACTTTGTATATGGTAGGAGGTCAGTAAGTTCTTTTGACTAGCTATGAAAATATCTTTTCCTGGAATTTCTCATTGTCTGCCCCAGGGTGAAGAGTTAAGCATATGGAGGCTATGTATGAATATATATATATATATATATATATTTCATATTTACAACAAACAGGATAAAACATAACAACATAAGAAAGGGCACATTTGATTTGAATGGAGGGAAAAAATCTCTTTGTCACCAAGATGCTAAAACACTAGAATGCCTTTTATTGAGGGGGACAATTTAAGCCTCTGGCCCTGAAGATCTTCAAGAAGAATATATAGCATTGAAAGTGATGCTAGCATAACTTTCTGTCAGTGAAGGATGGACAAGATAATATCTTAGCTTCATTTAACCATACTATTTAACAAATCATATGAGATTTATGTGACATTCCAAATAGTATGATTTAAATGGTGCCAAAAATTCATCTTCCTAACAATATCTCCTTTTTATGATAACTTTTTCTTTTCAAAATATATACAAAGATAGTTTTCAACATTCACCCTTGAAGAACCTTATATTCCAAAATTTTCTTCCTCCCTTCCTCCTACCTCCCTCTCTTAGACTGTAAGTAATCCAATATAGGTCAAACATGCACAATTCTTCTCAACATCTTTCCAAATATATTTTGTTGCTCAAGAAAACTCAGGGGAAAACGAGAAATAAAAAAGTAAGCAAACAACAAAAAGGTGAAAATACTATGTTGTGATCCACAATTAGTGCCTATAATCCTCCTTCTGGATGCAGATGGCTCTCCCCGTGAGAAATTTATTAGAAATGGCCTGAATCACCTCTTTGTTGAAAAGAGCCACCAACAATATCTCTTACAGGTTTATGATAATGACCAGAACTTTCTATCATTAAAATCATCTCTTTGGGTCAAGGAACAATGTCTTTGAAAAACTACTGGTAAAATACATCATGTTTATTAACATATTAAGCCACTGGCATCAGCTAATGTTATTTGTATCCGTTTAGCCAATCAGCTCTTACCTGCTATAGTGGATGGGGGATTAGATTTGGAGCCTGGAGGAACTGAATTTGATCTGAAAATCTGATTTGAAACTTGACCTTTCCCTTTATTATCTAGTTGACATTAAATAAATTAGTCAAACTCTCAGGGCCTCAGTTTTGTTGTCTGTAAAATGAAAGAGTTGGATCACTTGACCTCTAAAGTCTTTTGCTACTGTAAATCTATAATCTTATGACTTATCCAGAAGAGAAACTAGAAGTAATGAGATACAAGTTATTATTTTGAATACACATGTGAATATCTACGGGATATGTTTTATCATGTCATTTCACTAATGCAAATTATAGCTTGTCTATGACTTAGTTGACAAATTGCAGAGGACTGATGGGGATATCAGGTTAAGCTATTTTTCCAAGAGCTTCCAGATTCTAAGGGAGAGAGGTAGAATGTGAAACCAGGTCTGCTCGACTTTAATCTTAGTTCTTACTACTACTCTATGCTATCTTTCAACATAGCCAGAGTAACCAGGACTCTGTGTCCAGGGAAGCAAAAATTAAGTCTTGTTCCACCTTTGGGTCAATCAAGCTCTGAATTTGTTACTTTTTCCTTAGTCCTTGTGAAGGAAGGGATGAATTAAATCAGGATTTCTTAAACTTTCTTCACTGGCATCCCCTTTATGTCCTAGAAAGTTTTTTGTTTGTTTATGAGAAGTAATTGAGATTAAGTGACTTACTCAGAGTTATACAGCTAGTAAGTGTTAAATGTCTGAGGCTGGATTTGAAATCCAGGAGGACCTGAGTTCAAGGCTGGTGCTCTATCCACTATACTATCCTAGCTGTTCCTATATAAGAAATGTTTACATAACTCTGATTATAGGAATATAATCAAATATAAATCAAATATTTACTGATAATAAATCATAATTTCATGAGTCTCACATTCAATTTTGCAAGCCCATATGGGGGTGGACCCACAGTTTAAGCTTTGTATTAGATAAACATTAATACTATTATACATGTCTGATTTAGGTCTTTATATCTATATCCATGTGTGTTTATATATATGTGTACAAGTATAGAAATTGTGAAGAAAGAGCAGAAAATGAGGATCAGAAAAGGTTTAGAGTATAATATAACACCCAGAAAGGATAGCTCTGGGTTAGGAGAACATAGAATCAGAAAGCAGGATAAAAGTACTTCCTGCCCTGTAAGTGAGGAGGAAAGCTTAAGAGGGCTATAAAAGAGTGAAGTGAAAGACCACATAAGAAGAATTTCACATATTTAACACTGTCCCCCAGCCCTCTTATGAGATTGTCAAATTTAGAGAGTTTTTCTATTTCCCCTTTTTGCTTTCTGATTCCATTCTTCTATTGAATTAAATTACATTGAATTTTATTGTGTTTTGGGCCACTCATAGGTCCACATCAGCAGTTAACTAGACAAAGTGCAGAAAGCTTAAGAAGCAATAGAACTGACAAATATAGGAATTGCTGCCCTGGTTCTCAGCAAGAAATTGAACTTGTCACTGACACCCATGGGGAAATCCCAGATTTAGAGAGAGGAGTTTCTGCTAGATTTATACCAAATTTGCCATTCTAAATTTATTCTATCCTTTGGGTGTAATTTTATCTTACTACGAGAGATGGTGGGGGAAGGATCACCTGAGATCACTCTTTTCTCCTTAAGTTTTTAGATTTGTTGTTTTATCTTATAAACATGCCTGAAGCTAGCCTGTGTTAGATGATAGTGGTTTGGAAGAAGATATTTTTTGGTGGGTTATAGGTGCTTTCTGGGCTAATAGTTATGGAAAAAAAAACATGAGAAAGTATCTTTCAGTTTATGCTGTAAACAAGTTTTCTTCAGAAATTATTTGAAGTACAGAGATCTAAGGTGGCTGTTTTTGAAGTTACTCCCTTCCTACACTTCCAGCTACTACAGAGGAACAGTAGGTATCCGATAGTGTTTACACTTGAGTAAATCATTGTGGGCATCAAACAGAGTGTTGACAAACAAAATGGGCAAAAAGTGCTTTATTTAAAAGAGTAACTTAAATTTGGTAGGATATTCCTAGGATTTATGATGCTGAACTCTGTGTTAGATGTGGTGGAAGAATTTCCCCCTTCAGTTCAGCAATGTGAGAGGCAGGGCCATTACAATCCCCCACTGAGTCATCTCCATAACCCTAGCATCTCCACCCAGAGGAAAAAAGGGTCCCCTGAAGGGAGAAAGAACCACAGGGAGGCAGAGGGTTTTCTGATACCACATCAAGGATAATATGGATAAAGGAGCATGAGCCAAGGGGAGCTTGTGTTGTCAGGACTCCCTGGGCAGTGCTGTATACCTAGAAATCAATTAAGGGGTAAGATGTACCTACTCATAGGTGGCTAAGGGCTTTCTCAAAGATTTGCATACTACATCACACAAAAGCCTAATACAATATCCAAGGCTGCTATTGATCTGGATGCTCAAAACATTTGCTTTAGGATAACAGACCATTTTAGGATGATTTTTTTGGTCCCTACTGCAGTATTAGGTTAGGTAAAGTAGTGAAAAAATTAAAAAAGCAGTAGGTATGTAAACAATTAAAAAATCATTCTTGAAAAATATTTTAGTCCAAGTTTTTCTCTTTCTTTGATAGCTATAAAGTCAATTAATAGCATGTTTAGAAGGATTTGAAAAGCAAATTTGGATTGGTTTCTTATTTCAGCCCTATATTGTAGATTAAGCACTTGCATCCTGACTCTCATGCTAAAGCCACTTTCCCTCTCCTATCCTCTAGTACAAAACTACCCTGTGGCCATGAGTCTCTCTGGTAAAAACTGTTCTTTATATAATATTATGTGTGTGTTTATGTATGTATGACAGCTGACTTTTATTGACAAATTTGTTTCAGCAGAACAACAAATGAATTCAGGTCCCCCCCTCCCCGCCCCCAATCTGGCTCTTCTAGAAATATGTGACTTAAAAGTCAAATGCTAAAATATCTATTTTCAGATATTCAAGGCAAGACTGAAAGGGTTTGTAAAGGTATAACTTCTGATGAAGTTAGTTTTTACAAAGATAAAGTCAAAACTCTGGAAGGACAAATGACTTCTATTGGAATAGTATGGAATAAAAATAAACTGCTTGACTCTCCTCTTCCCGTTCTCAGGTTTTTATATTAAGTTGCCATAAATAAAAGTCTTTCAGTTTATTTTAATTTCCACATTTTTTCTCATTCTTAGACTTACAATTTTTGTTTCCTTCCAATTTCATTATAAAGCTCTGTACCCCTTAGGGCAAGGTAATATAGTAGGAAAAGCAGGAGATGTGATGCCATGGGATCATGAATTTAGAACTGAAAGTATTCTTATAAACCATATAGTTCAACTTTCTAACTTTACAAATAAGGAAACTGAGGCACAGAGATTAATTGACTTATCTCACAAAGCAAAATGTTGGAGTCAAGATCTGAAGCAAGGTCCTCTGACTTCGAATTCAGGGATTTTTACATTACAGGACACATCCTGGAGGAGGCATCTGAGATCAAATCTCATTTCTAATATATTCTAACTGTGTAACCATAAACAAGTTAATCCATTTCTGTGATCCTTGTTTTCCTGATGTACAAAATAGAGTTAACATTACCTGTATTGTCAACTCATAAGATTGTTCTGGAGATAAAATAATGCAATATAGAGCATTTTGTAAAATTTAAAACACTATATAGAAATCAACTATTGTGTTTTAACATATATGAGGCAGCAGTACTTAAAAAACAGAGAATTGGCTTGAGAAATAGGAAATTCAGGGTTCATTTCCCCTCTATACCATACTCTTTTTTCAGATTTAAATTTTTAAAAAATTATTAAAGCTTTTTATTTACAAAACATATGCATGGGCAATTTTTCAACATTGATCTTTGCACCAAATCACTATTGATCAGAGAAATGCAAATTAAGACAACTCTGAAATACCACTATATACCTGTCAGATTGGCTAAGATGACAGGAAAAAATAACGATGAATGTTGGAGGGGATGCGGGGAAAACTGGGACACTGATGCATTGTTGGTGGAGTTGTGAAAAAATCCAACCATTCTGGAGAGCAGTTTGGAACTATGCCCAAAAATTTATCAAACTGTGCATACCCTTTGATCCAGCAGTATTACTACTGGGCTTATATTCCAAAGAGATACTAAAGAAGGGAAAGGGACCCACATGTGCAAAAATGTTTGTGGCAGCCCTGTTTGTAGTGGCTAGAAACTGGAAAATGAATGGATGCCCATCAATTGGAGAATGGTTGGGTAAATCGTGGTATATGAATGTTATGGAATATTATTGTTCTGTAAGAAATGACCAGCAGCAAGATGAATACAGAGAGGCTTGGAGAGACTTACATGAACTGATGCTAAGTGAAATGAGCAGAACCAGGAGATCTTTATATACTTCCACAATGATACTGTATGAGGATGTATTCTGATGGAAGTGGATTTCTTTGACAAAGAGAAGATTTAACTCAGTTTCAATTGATCAATGATGGACAGAAGCAGCTACACCCAAAGAAAGAACATTGGGAAATGAATGTAAATTTCTTGCATTTTTGTTTTTCCTCCTGGGTTATTTATACCTTCTGAAGCCAATTCTCCCTGAGGTTCTGCACACATATATTGTACCTAGGATATACTGTGACATATTTAACATGTATAGGACTGCTTGCCATCTGGGGTAAGGGGGTGGAGGGAGGGAGGGAAAAATTGGAACAGAAGTGAGTGCAAGGGATAATATTGTAAAAAATTACCCAGGTATGGGTTCTGTCAATAAAAAAGTTATAATTATTAAAAAAAACATTGATCCTTGCAAAACCTTCTGTTGCAAAATTTCCTTCCTTCCCTCTCCCTCCACCCCCTCCTCTAGATGGCAGGTAGTCCAATACATATTAAATATTCTAAAATATATCTTAAATCCCATATATGTATAGATATTTATACAGTTACCTTGCGGCACGAGAAAAATCAGGTCAAGAAGGAAAAAAAAACCCGAGAGAGAAAACAAAATTCAAGCAAACAACAACAGAAAGAGTGAAAATGCTATGTTGTGATCCACACTCAGTTCCCATAGTCCTCTCTCTGGGTGTAGATGGCTCTCTTCATCACTGAACAAATGGAACTGTATGCCATATTCTTTATGTGGCTCTGGATAATCCTTCAGTATTCTAGGTAGCTCTATATGACTATAAATTGGACAGAAGGTGCTGAATTGCATCTGTATATGTCCCTATGCCAGTGAAATTACAGATCCATTTCCTATCCCTAACTTTTCTGACATTTTTGTCTCTTCCAAATGTTCCTACCCTTCCATCTTCCATATGTGTTTATTTTCCTCCATTTTACATTCCATTTCTTTGTTGAAATAGAGATTTTCCCCATTCCCAGAGACCTCAGGCTTTTAACTTTTAAAGTCTTTCTACTAGCTCTACTGAAAAACCTTCCTGTCATGGCTTTGCCCCTGTCACTCCCTTGAGTCTTAAGCTACAAATTCATTCTGTCGGGAATTGTCCATCCATTCAGCTCACCTGGGGTTTAAGGTGTAAGCAATCCAACTGTAATTGCCTCTTTCCCTGCAGCTACTACTTTATGTGTAGGAGGGGGCTATTTGCTTTGCTTTCTTTTTTCTGTCTACATAAGTGGGTATACTAGTCAAATTCAATAAGCATGGCTTATTTATCTAGAAATAAATGCTACCCTTATAACTAGAGTTCTTCAGCTATTTCTTTATGGGCCTATCTCTTAGTCTTTGCTTTAACTTCTCTTTCTTAAGTCCAATATTATAATTGTAATTTGAGCACTCATTTTCTTTGGTGGAAAACAATTCAAGTAATTATGATTTTAGGACTTAGTTGTAGCTCATACTTCTATTTCATATGTATTTTATTTATTGATTTGAACCTTTCCTCTGTACCTCTTCTGAAAGGAGAATACTTTGCATGGTTTAACTAGAGTGGGGCAACTTGTGCATTGTCTCTGGAGATTACATTTTTTAAAGGGAATAGAGTATTAATAGGGCTTGTATAGCTTCATTAGGAAGAAATAACTGAATGTGGCCCCTAGTTAGGAAGATTAAATGATTAGGATGAAGCTACCTAGAGATCTTTGTAACATCCTCCAAACTGTGACTTTGGCCTGGCTCTACCCCATCCTGCTTTCTACCTTAGCATAGTTGCCAAGTGTCCCAGCAATTCTTTTTCTACTACAGAATGCTATCCTGAAGAGTCTTTCATAATACAAATTTGTTTCCTAAGGTCAAAAATTTCCCTGCAACTCAATATGTGCTAAAATTTTAATTAGAAAGCCCCTTGTGTGCTGATTCTTTCTGGGCATGATCATGTTTCATTTGTTATACTTTGTAAACTTTAAAGGAATGTATTAATGGAAATTTATTTTTATAGTCTACTACATTACTGGTGCCTGGAAAATGGTAAGTGCTTTGTATGTGTTGACTCACTGACTTCCCAATATATTTAGAAGTGTTATTGTAACTAGCACACATGTTGAAAAGATGCTTTTGGTGTATTACTACATCTTGAATTTCCATATTGCCTTTTAGCAGATTTTCCCCAAGATGACAGAAATATCAGTAACCATGGTCAAAAGGAAGTGTGCCAATTGGTGTATGTGTCTTATGATATATAGAAAAGATATATTTTGGGTTATATGGATATTTTCTCAGCTGGACAAACCATCCTTTCTCTTTCCCCTCTTCCCAACAAGCTCACAAGTAAGTCAGGGACTGAAAAAATGAGGAAACATTGTAGTAAATGATGCTGATGGACCTGGAAGGAGTTAATGTACCTCCCTAAGTGCATTATTAGCTTACTATCAGAGAGTGACTTAGGCCCTGGAGGGAACAGAGTCCATCGTGGGCAATAGTCAGTGTAATGATGTGACTATACAATGAGCCAAACTCTCTCACTGCATGTAGGAATGCACAGATTCCTCCTGCCTGCAAGTAATAGGTGATTTTGGAAAATACATTAAAATTTTAGTAACTATTATGTTTTCTTCCTCTTTTCCCGCATCTCAGAATAAGAAGTGTGGAATATAAACTGCATCCAAATGTTTCTACGTTAAACTTTAGGAACTATCTACTGTTTACCTCTTTGTATTTGGAGACACTGTGTTAAAGAGAGCACATAGGTAAATGGCCAAAAAAATGGTCACTTAGTACATTCAATTTATAGCATGGATTAATGGATTAATAGTTTGGGAATTCTGCATAGAGTTCAGATCTTATCTGTGATACATGTAAGAGCTGTGTTAGGCAACAGAAAATCATTTAACCTCTTTGGGTTTCAGTGTCATATATAAAATAGGATTAATAAAACTTGCCAACTTACTGTATATGGTTATTGTGAAAGTCAAATGAGATAATGTATATAAAGAACTTTGCAAACACATAAATATATTATATCACTACTAAATATAATACCATTCTTCTTATCTTAGTTTAATGGAATTGATGCAAATTATCTGAGTCTGAGACATATTGCATCCTATTGTTCTTTATGATTAATGTTGATCAGATTATTGCTCAGATAGATAACAGATTCTTGTAGTTGAAAGAAAATATTAGAATGTAAACTCGACTTCTGCAGGTTCAATGAAAGTATCCTTGGTATCACTCCAGCAGTAGACAGGATGATAGTACTTTATATTTTGAAAGCTTTATGTCCCATGGAACTTGAAAACGAATGAATGAAATATTTAGTAAGCAATTCTCTGTACAAAATACTGTACTAAAACACTGGAATACAAATAGGCAAGTAGGACCATACCTGTTCTCAAGGAGCTCATATTTTAATAAGGGAGACAGCACATATGAAAAGTTTCAGCTATAAGTCAAAAGGAAAAGTTCCATAGTTCTTAGGATGCAGCAACAGAATGATTGTTAGTGCCTTTTCTTTAAAGTTTTTTTCACTGATAAAATGGTTATCAATTTCTGAAGTTAAATGATTTGAGAGTGTCAAGGATTTTGGTGGAAAAACTTGCTTTTCTGGGTCTTCAGTAGATATCTTAGACCAGTTTCAGGAGCAATTTTGAGGCCACATATCCCCAATGGTTGCTTATTCTGGTTCATGCCTAAGGTCTCTAGTTTGGAATAATGTCTGCTTCCAAGGCTTTTACATATAGAGTTCTGTAACATCTATGAAAACATTGTTTTTAAGTTTTTAAAGATCAATATTATGTAACTGATTTGGGGAAATAGTGCTTTCTATACTAATTGTCTGGTTGTAGTATAGATTATTTTGGGGTTGAATTGTCCAAGGTATTATGAGGTCTTTATTTTCAATATGTCTTGCTCTATGAAAGATAGGAGCTTCTAACAAATAATTCTAGAAAGCAAGTTATATCCTGCTAGAAATTCAGTAAAAACTAACTTATAGCCTGTTCTTTTTCTTTTCATAATCTGCATTGATCATTGAGTACTGATTCTTTGAAGATAATTACTAATTTCTTAGTGTGATGATTTGGATCTGAACCGCTACCATAAGTCATTCAATTTCCTTAAATCTTCATGAGCCAGCCACTATTATTATTACTCATAATTATTAGTAATTACTAATACTAATACTATTACCATTGTCATTATTATTACTGTACTACTTTCAAGTAATGATATATTATCATTATAGGTGGTCTGTGAAATTAAGTCATAATTAATTCAATATAATAAGGTTTAATGCTGGAAATTTGCTTCACCATGGATTTGGGGATAAACTAGTGGTGAGAGGGAATATTTTTCTCAAATCTGAAGAAGCACTTAGCTTTTCTTTGTCATGTATTGTTTTACTTTTTATAGCTAAACTGAGGGGACTAGGGGAATTGGTTTTGGGCAGGAGTCACTGGTGCAAGGGTAGGGACTCTGCCACTTACATAGATGCTATACTCACATTTACTTAAGAAAAGCTGCTTTGGTAGCTTAGATTATAATCTTTAAGGCAAAGATAATGTTTATGGTACAGTATATGGCTAGCATATAGAATCAGTTTATATATGTTATATATATTATATACTATATATATAGATATACACATATCGATATATATTTTTGTGTGTGTGTGGGTATAAGATGAGGTTTCTGAAAGAGCCCAAACACTTTCCTATGCTGATGACTACAAAAGTCTCTATATAGAATATGGAAGTGAGAATTTTCACTTCAAATCAAAAAGTCATACTTTAAACAACCTCATCAAGGACATGAAAATTGTGATTAATATTGCTCTTAGATAATTTAGTAACTTCCTCACTATCAGATGTCACTGTGTTTAATTCTTTGGTTCTATATAATTTCTAGTTGTGCTCTCAGTTAGCCTTTGTATTTCTCTTAATTGTGTATTTCATTCCTATTCAGTAAAGACATTAGCACTTGGTGATGATAATTTCCATTACTTTTACATGCATATATTGCAGTTGATTATTCCTTAAGAAAAAAGTGGCAATGGTGTCAATGAAGGAAGAATATGGTCAATTATGATAATGTACTTTCTAAATGTGCTAATAAACACTTAAAATAATTTCAACAACTAATTATGCATTCACACATTTGCTAATTGCTTTGATCTCAAATTGAAAAAGCCATCCTTTACTTACTTTGCTTATATAGGGTGGAAATTTATGCCAACTATATAATCTTACATATGCATAACAGCATTCTGCTTTTTTTGGGTCTTTCTCTATCACCTTGTTTTTTTCATGTAGATATATATGTGTCTACTGATGTGCAGATATATCTACAAGTATATATATTTATGGCCATGTTTTATATGCTCATATGACAAGGACATACAGTAAATACAAAAGGTTCTAGGGCAACTTTTTCATCATGGATGATGCTCATTATTTTATAACAAATATAGATTTAAATGTTAAAAATATCTCTCACTATGTTATCAACTGTACAATTTACTTATTTTTTCTTTTACTGCTTAATTGGATGAAGCATTTCTGAATTCAGTTCAAAATCCTCCCCCCATTCCCCTACTTTCTTTTTTTGTGTGCCCCAGTAAATTTCCTAGAAGGAGAGATTGAGTGCCAGGTTATAGATCCAGGTTTCTGTAAGCTATTGTAGAGCCTGCTTTTTTTGTTTTACTCTTGTAAATATATCTTGAGGTGAGAAACTATCAGTGCATTTATACATTATATAAAGTCACATGTCACAGCTGGGATGATTTTAGCCCTGAATTCATTCAGTGGTTTTCAAAGGTGATGGGAATGATAGTTAAGACTGGCATTTTGACTCTTCATTCCTTTCCTTTTATTATGTTCCCTCTGACTTTGCTTAATTTTCTTCTTCACCTAATAGAAGACTTTAGTTACTGTTGCTACAGATAAAAGCATTTCATGAGGAGAACTATTGAAAAGAAAAAAATTAAAAAGTCTTTTTAATTAAATTTTAATTTAACTAAAAAAATTATCATTGGATATAGGGCAAATAAGTTGCCTTACACAGAGAACACAATAAATTATATTCACATATACAAATACATATACATACATATCTTTGTATATATATAATATATACACATATACAAAATATATATGTATACACACACACACTATACCAAATGAATTTCCCAAATTCAAAGACCAATTCTGTGGAGGACACTCAAGGCTACAAAATAAAGTTTGTTAGCCCACAGTTGTGAGGTGTGTTTTAAAAATCCCTAGGATCTCCTTACCTGCTGTGCTTCATTTCAGATTCTAGTACTATCATTAAGAAAAAGGAAAATAAAACCTATTTTCTTTTCTATCTGTGCCCCATATTGCACTATTTCTCCTCTAAGCTATCATTGAGGACCAGTCCCCAAACTGAAATGTTTTTGAAATTCTAGATCTTCAGCCTCTTTTAAAAATTCATTCCATTCACCTCCCCTCCTCACCCCAAGAAAAATATGCCTGCCTGATCTAGTCAGAGGCATAATGCTCTCCTTGCACTATTTATGCTTTTCAGACAGTGGCTCCATTAATTCTAGGCAAAGATCTCTGTCACCAAGCTGGTACCTGCAGCATGGAATCTAGCCGCTCATCACCTCCCTTCAAAAGATGGGCTGCCCTAGCCCAATTCTCATTTTGATTTATTTAAGTTTGGATATACAGTATTAAATTAGTAAAGACAAGCAATGAACAAAGCCCTGGAGATGAATTAGCCATTGTCTCTGGTCCATTAATCTCTTCTTCAATTCTAGAGAATTGTGGCTCACCCAGACCTGGAGATCAAATAAAATGCCTAATTGGGAAAATCCTAAACAAGTGTGTCCTGGGGAGCTGGAATTTATTTGTCAACGACTCAAACAACTGTGTTGTTTATATAAGTCTTTAAAACCCTGATACTTTCCACTACTATATCTTAATCCCTGATTCTTTATGCTCAAGAGGGCAATTTAGAGTTGTTTTCAATTAACTAGAATGGAGAGGAGCACTTATTCCAAAAATGGATAGCTGTGTTGTGAGCATTTTGCCAAACATGCTGAGTGCTTTAGATCTGAGTGTCAGGTTTGAAAGATGCTTTGGAATCTCTTTCAAGATAATGATGCAGGCTCTGCTGGGCCTTTAATATCAGGATGAAATGATTGAACATAATCACAGGTACAGAAGGGTACTCAAATACAAGGTTAAGGTTTAGCCATTCAGACTATCTACAAATGCAAAGTGAATTAGAGAATTAAGGTGATTATATGGATAATTCAGATCATACACCACCTACATCTTCCATATGTGCATATTGAAGGTCATACTATTTTGTGGGGAGGGGATGGTACTTGATTTATCTAAATAATCATCTATTTAATATAATTTGGAGTTTGGTGATTATATTAGAATTTTGGTGATTATATTGGAGTTTGTGATTATATTAGTAGTGAATTCCAAATGTAGAGACTCTTTCCACGAATTTAGAAAAGCAATATATCTTTAACTTATGATCACAGAAAGTTGCCTGGGAGAGGGAAACATTATATAACTTATTTCTGGTCACATAAAAAGTATATTTCAAAAGGTGGCCTTGAATTGAGATCTTGATGAAATCTTTCAGATACCAAGATTACACTTTTAGCCTCTATGTATCTTTATTTTTATTAACTTTTACCTATGAAATTTGCATTTTCCCCAATTATGAGTTTAAAGCAAATTGAAAAAAAATTCTGAAAATAAGTCCATAGTTTTTACTACTAAAGTTTATTAGTACTAAAAATTTACATGAACTTAGTTCTCTCTATGATTTTTATGCTAGTATGAAATTAAGTGGAAAATGTTAAATATTGTTTGAATTTTGTATATCAAGTCACCTGTAGAGGGAAAATTAACATTTAATTGTAAATTATTTATTAGAATGCTTTAAAATTAGTTAATATTGTTGCATTTTAATTGGTATCATAGAGCTGAAAAGAACTTGCAATTAAGAAGCTTTCAACAAACCACTAGTGTTTTATTTGCTTAAGATAGTAATATCATTTCTTATATTACCTGAACTTTGTACTTTATTGCTTAGTTTGCAATGTCAAAAGTAATTTAAAAATGCTTTTATTAAAGAGAATGCATTTAAAAAATTGCCGAGTCAAGGTTAAACGTAATTCAGGTGGCTCCTTTGCTTATTTTTAAATTCTTTTGTAGACATAGTTGATGACAGAGTGGTACAAAAGTTTATTTTTTTGGATTTGATCCATGACTTCATTCACCACTCTATGTTTAAATATGGAAACCAAACACATATAGCAACTATGTAGATAAATATAATTTAAAAGTTGCCTTTACCTGAAATATACATGATTGAAAGAAGTTATTTCTTTTTTGTTGTTGTTTGTAAAATATTATGTTTATTGTGAAAAAATTCATGAAGAAACATTTGAAAATTTGAAAAGAAAGACTATATAAGAAAGTAAATTTCTATGATGTACTTTAAAATTTTTAATCTAAAAAGGTAATAAAATTGCCCTATTTTTGTCATTTCCCCTCTTTCTACCTTTGTATTTTTTTAATGTCCTTTTTCCATATTTCATTACTACTTACTAACCTATCCTGATTTGTAGAGAGTTGGAACTCTGAAAAGATGTATTTGAATCTAAAGACAGCAGAGTACTTAAGGCTAATTACTTCTCAATGTGAGATAATGGTTCTATATACATATATTTAGATGATATGGTGATGTGATTGCTCTCCTCACTATTGGTGCTTGCTGAATGTGTGTTATGATAGGTAATCCAAGGGATTACTAAGGGATGCAGAGGGAGAGGGTCAGAGTCACTCTACCACAGCATGATCAGAGGAGAGACTTCAGGCTCCAGACTCCAGAGTCCAGGATTCATCTTTAATGATCCAAGTAGCAGTTTGCCCACCTCCTTCACTTCTCTTCCTAAAGAACAAGGGCTTTGACTGATCCTGACTGATTCTGAGGCCCTCCAGAAAGCTAGCCCAGACATAATATATCTGAAGATCTAGTAAAAATGCTCCTTTGTAACAAATATTTATTGTTTTAAAAAAATCAACACACTGACAAAGTCTGAGAATTCATTTCTCATCCTGTACCTCTCTACCAGATGTTTCATTATCAGTTATTAGAAGTCATAATTGATCATTGCTCAGACAACAATTCTTATGATTGTGATCATTGAGTAGGTTGTTCTCATGGTTCTCCTTTTTTCTTTTTGCATCAGGTAATACATTTCTTTCAATTTCTCTATCTCTGTTCTCTACTTCTGTTCACTAGTTCTTATAGTACAATTTGTTCAACCATTTTCCAGTTGATGGACACCCATTTTATTTCCATTTCCCCAGTTATTTTGTACCTTTGCATTCAGATATTCTAACTTTTAAAGTTTACTGCTAATTCCTCTTCAAGTGAATGAACAGAGAAAAAATACAACAAAGAAAAATACTGAAAAGAAGTGATATTCTGATCCGAAATAAACAAACAATGAAGACAACATAAACAAGAACACATTTCTTCAATTGAGGCAGAACACATTTGAGTGACAAATATTTGATAGGTAATTTGGCTTAGTAGAGAGTTTAGGTTGAATTAGAAAATATAGGTTTGAATCCTGTCTCTGCTACTTATGTGCATGACATTGGGAATTTTCCCAGTTATATACTCTCTCTTTTTCTCATTGGTAAAAATGAAAGAGCTGGACCAGCTCTAGAGATCTTACACCTTATCTCTCTCTCTCTCTCTTTCTCTCTCTCTCTCTCTTTTTCTTTCTCTCTTTCTCTGGTGTGTTTGTGTATGTCTGTGGGTATATCTCTCTCTGTGAAATAGAGACAGAGAAACACACAGAAAGACAGAGAGACACATAAGAGAGACATAGAGACATATACAGAACAGAGAGACACAGAGAGAGAGAGACAGAGAGACAGAGACAGAGACACAGAGACAGAGAGATCTTCCTTTGGCAATGATTGAAAGCTATTGATCATTTTTAAGGATGTTTTTAAAAATAATAATTGAAGGAAAATGTTAAATTTCAATAAGAGATTAGTGAAAATAAGGATGAATTTTCCCCCAACCAAGTTCATGGACTTACCCAAATCTATTTAATAGTCCAAGGAATCTGTAAACCATAGGTTAGATATTCTTGGATGACTTTTTTGTAACACTTTCTCTTCTCTGGTTTAGGAAAAGAAATAGGACCTGTGATTTCATTAGCAAAGGAAACTCCTATGTTTCCTTTGTGTTGTCCAAAGGTTGTCGAATGTGTGTCAGCAGTTGGAATTGATTCCAGATTTCTGAACTCTATATCCATATTGTGGACAAGTGTCTCTTAGACACTAAGATTCTTTAAGCTTAAATTTCCTAAATTAACTCTTTTGTATTCCTATCCATCCATATTAATTGGGAACATCATTCCTTAAATGATATAGTTTGGTTTTAATGTTTGAAGAATCTGTTATTTTAGTAGATTTGAGTAATTTATTAAATGATGCCATTCACAATTCTTCTGAAACTTTTAGTGGTCATTTGAAAGTTACTGAGGGGAAATGGAGGCAAGATATGGAGTAAAGGTAGGAACTGACCTGACTTCTCCTTGGAACTGTTGCAAATTCCTTTAAATAATGACTCAACAAATTTTGGAGTGTCAGTATACTCAAATACTCAAAATATTGAGTAAATGTTTTCCATCCATAGACAACTTAGAAGGACAGGAGGAAAGGTCTGTGGCACCAGGGTGGGAGTCCAATATTCAGTTCTGGTGTAGGTCATGACAATGCAGTCCTGGCCTCAGCCCCAACCCCAGCTCCATGTTAACAAATCAGGAACTGATCTAGGGACCTCTTAATCAGCAGCAGTACTGGTGGCTTCCAGACATCTCTGACGAGAAAAAACTTAGAAAATTTTAAAAAGACATGGAAAGTCATCAAGAAAGGTCTGTGGCAACAAAGTGGGAGTCCAATATGTAATCCCAGCCCTGGCCCCAGTTCAGCAAAACAGGATCTCTGAATCAGCAGCAGTACCAAAAATGAAAAAAATTGTAAGTAGAATAAGAGGGCCTTGGAAAACAAGCAAAGCAAGAGGGGGGCATGGGCAGTGTTGGTGGTAGCAGCTTTGAGAGGTCTCAGTTCATAGGAAGTCTCTTTATTAGTACTGAGGACTCTGTTGCTTTAACACACTAGATATTACAGCCACAGTGGGGCAATAACACTCCTAATAGTTCTAGGGCAGAAAAGAATCCTTCTGGTCAGCTCCCTACAAAAAAATCTATGAAAATAGCTTCACAAAACCACTGAAGCTTAGTGAAATGTTTGGACTATCTTTCTGGAGGATCTCGGGATCAGCCTTGATTTTAGTGGAGGTGTGCAGGAGGCAGGAGAGCCATCAGGAGGATGCTCAAAAATGAATGTCTCTTTTCCCCATCCTTCTTAGTCCTCAAATACCTTGGTATGATTACATCATTACAGAACACTATGTATGTGTGAACTAGAGAACCATTACATCACTAGGCTAAGTACTAAGTATATGTATATTAAAGAACCATCATCTCATCAGTTCCACTGAGGCAATACTTTATTGTAAGTATCCTTATTTCTAATATTTTTCTCCAGTATTCTGGCCCTCTACAGCTTAGGACAGTGAACTCTCCATTCTGGAAAAAGAACACTATTACAAAGAGTTAAAAGCTGAGTAATATGCTAGGAAAATGAATAGACCACAGAAAAAGCTTCTGACTATAGAAAGTTAATATGGGGACAAGATCAAAACACACACTTAGAAGAAGGTAACAAATCCTCCAAGAAAAATAAAAATTGGTCTCAGGCCATGGAAAAGCACAAAAGGGATTTTGAAACTCTAATAAGGGAGAGAGAGGAAAAATTAGGAAAAGAACTGAGAGTGGATAAAAAAGGAAATTTAAAAAGCTAATGAGGAGAATAATGCTTTAAAAAAAGCAAAATTAGCCAAGTGGGAAAGGAGATACAAAAGCTAATGAAAACAAAAATTATAATTGAGCAAATGGAAGCTAATGACTTTATGAGAAATCAAGATACAATAAAACAAAACCAAGAAAAATAAAAAGTGGGGAAAAATTGTGAATCATCTTATTGGAAAAACAATGTCCTGAAAAATAGATCTGGGACAAATCATTTAAAAATTATTTGTTTACCTGAAAGTCATAATAAGAAAGAGCCTGGATATCATCTTTCAAGAAATTATCAAGGAAAAATTTTCCTGATATTATAGAACCAGAAGGTAAAATAGAAATTGAAGGAATTTGTGGATCACCTCCTGAAAGAGATCCCAAAATGAAAGCTCCCAAGAATATTATAGACAAAGTCTGGAACTCTAAGGTCAAAGAAAAAATATTGCGAACATCCAAAAATAAACAAGAAATTTTAAATATAGTAGAACCACAGTCAGTATAACACAAGATTTAGCAACTTCTACATTAAAGTGCTGAAGAGCTCAGAATATGATATTCTGGAATGCAATGGAGCTAGGTTTACAACCAAGAATCACCTGCTTAGCAAAACTGAATATAATCCTTCCGAGGTAAAGGGTAGAAATTCAATGAAATACAAGATTTTCAAGCATTCCTTATGAAAAGACCAAAGCTGAAGAGAAATTTTGATTTTCAGATATTTAGGACTCAGGAGAAGCTTAAGAAGGTAATCAGAAATTTGGCTTAATCTAGGACTAATAGAATCATATTAGATCTTAATGTCTATTGGCTGACTAACCTTAGACTTAAATTTTAAGTCTTAAATCACAAAGGATTTAATAAGGTTTATCTGTTTATATTCCTACACGGGAGGATGATAATTGTAACTAATTAGAACTTTCTCATTTTTATAACAGCTTGAAGGGGTATATATGGACAGAAAGCACAGGTATGAATTGTGTATGAAGGAATAATATCTAAAAATTAAATTGAGAGGTATAAGGAATGTACTTGGAGAAAGGGGTGGGGGAGAAGTGGAGTGGTATAAATTATATGCCATAAAAAGAGGCAAGAATACCCTTTTACAGTGGAGAGGAAGAGGGGAAGGAGATTGACCAAAAAAAAAAATAACATACACACTCAATATGGGTATAGAAATCTCTTACTCAGCAGAAAATGGGAAGGGAAGAGGATATAAGAAAGGGTGAGGGTGATAAAAGAAAGGGCATATTGGGAGAAAGAGTGGAAGGAAGGAAGGAAGGGAAAGAAGGGAAGGAAGGAGGGAGGGAAAAAGGGAGAAAGGAAAGAAAGGAGGAAGAAAGAAAGGAAGGATGGAGGAAGAGAGGTAGGGAGGGAAGAAGAGAGGGAGAGAGGGAAGAAGAGAGGGAGGAAGAAAGGCCAAATAATTAATTATTCCTTTGGTGATGATCTTCTCTGAGCTTTTGAAATATCTATAAAATCCATAACCATAAGTGAACTTGTCTTTTCAGTTTGGTAGAATCAAAGTATCACAGATAGATTGCTGCAAAAGACAAAACAAAATAACAAACAAAAAAAAGGAAAGCACAAAATAATAACAAAATAAATGTGTACATCGTAAAATACAACTCATTATTCATAGGAATAGAAGAATTCACAGAGCATGTGATTTATTTAAACTTGCACATAAAATAGAACTGGAATTTGAACTCATTTCTTCTGAGTCCAGATGTAGTAGTCATTCCATTGTCCTATCAACACTACCTACACAATATGATGAAGTATTAAAAGTAGTATTTTAGTAAAGAAATCTAACATGATTCACATCTGAAAATTGCTGAGATTTAACTATGAATATATTAACCAAAAGAAGTCACTTTAAAATCTGATTGGGTCTAAAGGAAATTTGGCTTAATCTAAGACTAATAGAATCATATTAAGTCTTAATGTCTATTGGCTGACTAACCTTAGATTTAAAATTTAAATAACTTAAGTATTATGTTTCATCTCTTTCTATCAAATCCCATCTCTGACACACAATATGTGATTCTAAGGAAGGCACTTAACTTCTTAGTGCCCTGATCAACTCTCAAATGCTACAAAGTTATGGAGAAGATGTTGACTTGAATTAGTAATGGGATTTTTCTTATTTTAATGTTTTTTACTTCATTGAAATCACAGGTACAATATCCTCATCCTCTGGAACATTTGAAAAGGGAATTATTTTCTTGAATGGGATTCACATCAGATACAATAGTTTTGGGAAATTTATTTAGTCATTGGTTCCAATCGAATATCTATTAGGTCATAAAATATGTATTTTTGATATTTGTGATCATATCTGCACATTGCTATATATACATATATATACACACATATACATGTACATATATACATATATATACACACATATACATGTACATATATACATATATACATACACACATATGACTGATGACTTGACAAAGCACCAGTCTCATTCTTCCAGAGTCAACAAAGTCCAGTGGCAAGAGAAGAGTCAATACACTGATGGTAGCCAGGATGCAGTTGCTGTCTGATCAAGCTCCAAGCACTCTACATTATTATGGGCTCTTATCAAAGAAAACACTGTATTCTGTGGAAAAATAGAATCTCAGGATCATAAAGAGAATGTGAATTACGCAAATTCAGAGATATCTCCATCCCAAATGTTCTAGCATACTTCTTTTGCCCCAGCTTTAAGGTGCAGTCTTCTGAACTTATATTAGACTAATCATTCATAGTTGAACACACTGTACCCTGACCCTGATATTGCGATGTTACTGGTTCTCTTTGAAAATGAAGGATGAACAACAGCAGCATAGACCTATATTTGTGTTTTCAACACATAGACGAATCACAGTGGGGAAACAGCTGCTACTAATGTGGATCAGCAGCTGCTCTGTCACTTATAGTCTTTAAGCACTGTCAAATTATTTTGTCTCAATTGAGTCTTACAGTATATCTCTATAAAGTACCATTATTATTTTTATTATCTCTTCATCTTTAGAGATGAAGAAAATGAGTCAGAGAGGGGATGGATCACACTTCCATAGTTACACAGCTAAAAACCAGTCAGGGAAGGAATGGAACTGGGTTTTTTCTGATTTCAAGTCCATCAACACTTCATCCATTAGAACATGCTAGTTAGTTGATATAAATTGTATAAATTGACCATTGTTGGGAAAAAGTGCACATGAATATTGTTTAATACATCTTTAATTCTAATTTTTCCCCTCCAGAATGGCATAATCTCCTAGCTTGGGATTCAGTTAATTAAAATTTATTAAGTGCTTACTATGTGCCAGATATTGTGCTGTGTTGGATATATAAATAAGAAAAACAGTTCCTAACCTTGAAGAGCTTATAATCTAATGGGGGAGACAGTACACAAAAAGAAATGGGATGGTGGTAATGGGAAAAAGGACCAGAAATGCTAAAGGAAATTAGAGAGTTAGGAGAACTATGAACTGGAGTGGGGGAAAAGCATACTTAGAACAATTTTTATGGAACTTTTACATGAGAAAATAAATTTTGCTAAAATTGGCAAGTGGCACTGGTTATGAGACAATAAAATATTCTAGCAATTCAGTAAAAAAATTAAAATGACTATTGAACTTTTGAAGACAGAGCAACCCATTAATGGACAGATGTTCATTTTTCATCTAATGATTTCAACAGATTGTAGTAGAAATATAAGTGTGAAAAATGAATGGTATACAATAAACATTCCTTTAGGAATTAAAAGACAAAAAGAGCAGTTATGTAGAACATTTTCAAGTATGCAAAAGGCTTTTGTTTTTACATATTCATTTGTCCTTTCACAGCAGCTGTGCTTAGATAGTATTAGATATTATTATCAGAAAGTATTAGATACTAATATTATTCATTTAAACATGAGGAAAATCAGGAACATAAAACCTAAGCAGATTTCCAAGGGTCAAGCAAGTCTATTTCTGAAGCAAATTTTGAACTCTGGACTTCTTGACTACACATACAACACATGTTTTGGTGTCTAGCT
The DNA here is from genome assembly GCF_902635505.1 of Sarcophilus harrisii. Classification (NCBI taxonomy): domain Eukaryota; kingdom Metazoa; phylum Chordata; class Mammalia; order Dasyuromorphia; family Dasyuridae; genus Sarcophilus; species Sarcophilus harrisii. Next base: position 247,382,499 of record NC_045426.1, read on the forward strand.
AACTCCTGATGTCATCAAAACTAATTTGATGGAGAATTTGAGCTTAGCTTTTGGGGGTTTTGTGCTTCATTTAGCTAACAAGTAGGATTTTCAAAGGTTAAAAAGGAGAGATATGGATATGCCCAGCAAAAGGAACAATACAAGGTCCATTTCCTTTTCCTTGACAAAGAATTCACTTACTTCCTAGATAAAGAATGGAGCTTCAAGGTCAAGAAGTATTTTGATCCTTGAAAGGTCTCTTGATATTCCAGACAGTATTTGAGTGATACCTGGAAGGATAGGAACCCTAAAGATAATTCAATTGACCAAGTTTTAATTCTGAATAAAAGACAAAAAGGAAAAAAAAACAGTCCAAAGGCATATTCTAATTCTTTGTTGATAGTTTCCATTTCACAAGGGGATACAGTATGAGATAGTGAACAAAAAGAGAGTGAAACAGCTAGTTAGCCAAATATATCCAGAGAAACAATGTCTTGGACGCACAGCATGTAAGTTAGATGGAAGAGGCATTCCAGTGGGATCACTAAAGCAAGCCTCCTGTATGCTGATAATGGGAACCTGGGAAAGTGAACAGTATTAGCTGAATTCCTTGACTGTTCTGTATGGAACTAGGCTAATCTTCTTACAAAAGGAGACTTTGGAACAGAAATTTGCAGCAGGTAGCACTTGGAAAAACCCAGTAAAATTTAGGTACTGTGTGGTCTTGTTTATCAATACAACCATATATTATTGATTTTTTATTTCAGGGCATAAACATTTTTGCCCAGTTACTTTGACAAGTCTCATGTCAAGAGACAGATCACATACATTCCTTGTTTCAAAAATGTGCATTTGGGTATTTTTTCTTGTTGCCCTTTGTAGGAGTTTATTTGTTTTCTTACTTCTAATGGTCCAGAAGAACAGATTACTGAGTTTATCCAAGTAGCATTTAACCCTAGGCTTTAATTAAAAGTGGCATGATGTATCACTAGTTATATGTGGCTATAATGTAGTAGTAAGTCCTCAGGAGAGTAGAATGGGAAGATTCCCCTCATTTGATTGTGATGTTTTTTAAAGTTTGCCTTTTAAGTATAGTATCTCATTTTATGGCGTCGTCATTTGCATTCATTTTGAAGATCTGAATGTAGCTTCTATCAATTTTATCTCTCTTCTACATAACCTTTCTAAACTTATCTTTGAATTTTCCTTCTCTGTTATGGGCCAGAACTCTGTATTTGAAGCAAGGATTCTTATAAGGTGCTAACTCAGTGGAATTGATAAAGACAATGGTTATCTAGTTTAGCATGATGATTAATAGTTCTCTAGTTCAGTACATGTACTCAGTATTTAATATAGTTCTATAAGATTTATACCTATGATGATGTAATTATAATAGTGTTTATAACAGCTGACTGGAACTGAGAGACAGATTCATTCCATCGTCCACCTTTGTGGTGTCTGGAGGCTGAAGCATAAACCCTCAGACTCCGAGAGATTCATTCACTTCATCTCACACCACTGTGGTGGTAGGCCTCCTGTACTTCCCCCAGTGAGACCAAGGCGGGTCTGAAAGGCTCTCCAGAAAGCTGCCCAGCCCCAGGCAAGGAGACAATAAAGAATTTGGACTTTAACACCTGGCTATTCTTGTGGTGATTATTGAACTGAAAAGAAAGCTGATCCAGAGACCTCCAGAAAACCAAAACAAGAACACAACTGAGAACACTACACTTGTCTGTCTGAACAGTTAAGTGAAGTCATCAAAAACTGATTAAATGTTTAGTATGTGCCTGGCATTGTGCTAAGTGCTGTAGATACAAAGAAAAGCAAAACTAGTTCCTGGCCCCAAGGAGTTCACAATAAAAAATGTGAGTCAGTATACAAAAAGAAATGTACAACCTATGTAAGATGTCTAAAAAGCTTAATTTTAAGATTAAATAATTTAAATTTAATACATTGAAGCTGCACTAAGACTTTTGGAACACTGAGGAAAAGAATTTATATTAAAGTACACCAAGAAAGTATTCTTGAAGAAGGTGGGATTTTAGGCAAGACTTAAAGCAAAGGAGAGAAAACAGGAGGCAGAGAAACAAGAAGATAATTTATTCCAAGAATAGAGTACATGGAAAGGGTTAAAATACACAGAGTTGGAAAATGAAGCATTTTATGCAAGAAAAAGCAAGGAAGCCACTGTCATTGGATTATAGAATATGTAGAAGATGAAAAAAGTTGGAGTCAGAGTTTTACTTCCTTATATAAAATTCTTTAAGTAGTAGGCTAGAAATTACAGAGGTAAAGAAAACTGGCCTTTAGGCTAGGGTTAGCTCATACCTATGACACATCATTAAGTCAGTCAACATCTCAATGTAATTTTAGGTACCAACCTACCATGGGAAAGAGAGGTTTCTAAAAATTCACTAAAAATTACTATTTTTACATATAGGTACTATATACCTGAATTTCTGAAGTTAATTTGTAGATGTTATTTTTATTATTATAGATACTAAATTTATGGCTGCTTAAGACTACATCAAATAGAACACTTGGAATATATACCTAAAAACATCACTTGATCATGGCTCTAAAATTATAGGTAGATAGAACACTGATATATCACTGTTCTATCTACCTATAGTTTTAGAGTATCTACATAGAGATATTTATGGAAATAAATACTAACATAGAGATATTTATGGAAAGTTCCTCAACAAGTTTTGGTAACTCCAGACCACCCTTTCTTGCCCAACACGAAGAAACTATCTTATGATAACTTAATCAGTGGAGATGACCCTTGCCTTGCAAATTTTGTGACTACCCATGCTAACATATCATTTTTGTTCTTCCTAGAGGGTCTGAAGCAAAGTTTACCAATCAATGAGTCTCTGTATTTTACTTTGCTTCTCTGAGTATCTGGGTATCAAGCCCTGCAAAAATATGGTCTTGGAAACCAAGGGTCATCTCAGATCATGAGGAAGATATGAGGTTTCATTCACCAAAGGAGTGCAGTCTCTTTAATAATTAGGTATTGACTGAAAGTTCTAAGTCATTGTTTTTTCTTGCAGATTAGATAATTTTGGACTTCATACCATGTAGAAGACCGAGATTAAACAACCTGTATTTGTTTACTGTGTAGACAGAACTCTATGTATTTAAACCCACCTGGCAGAGGGATAGTAGCTCTTTTTTCTGATAGCTTCCAGAGGTGAAGATTTTGGGTACTATGTACTAAGCTTATGGGGAATATAATACTTTCCCTTTCCCTTTCCCTTTCTCTTATGGTAAAAACCATGGTATGATTTGGTTGTACTTTTCAATTCCAGAGTTAGAAAGTAGAACTCTCAAACTCGAGAGTTCTAGTTCTATATCAATTTTAGATGTTTGGGCTGTTGCTCAAGCCCAGAATGTTAATCACCCCTCCCCTCAACATCACTTCTACAACACAACTTCTATTTACTTTTTAAAATTAGCTTAAATTCGATCTTCTATAAGGATGTTTTATTAATGTTCATCAATTCTTGTGTCTTCACTCTTTTTTTTTTATTATTTCTAACTTTTCCTAGATAACTTGTTTGTACATAGCTATTTGCAGGTTGCTCCCCAGTCCCCTCTTAGATTGTGAGTTCCTTAAAGGCATTTTCTTTCTATATTATTTGTATATTTCTTTGTAAGGACATACATTTTATGTATCAACTGCATGTAACACAATTGTTTGGTATATAATAAGTATATAATAATATATAATTAAATAACTGCTCTTTGACAGATTGGCCATCAGGACCTTGGGTCCAGCATTCAAGGCTAAAAGTTGAAACTGACCCAACAGTGAAGCCCTGAGAAGCAAGATCCCAGGAAGCAAATTCATCTGAGCTTTGGATTTGGATCTTGATGTGCCTAATGCTGTTGAGAAATTGAATTAAACTGTGGACTAATTCTTTTTCCATTCCAAGAGGGGGAAATTATGCCTTCAAAATATTGGGGAAAATGAAATAAATATTCTTTAATAAAACTAATCTGACTGTTAAGTGATTAAAAGAATTGGGTTCTTAGACACTTAAAATGTGGAAAACAATCCACATGGACTTGCATCCATGATAAAGACTAGATATCACCAATTCAGTTATGTCAGAGAACCATAAGAAAATCCAAGAGCAAACAAGAGAACATTATGAAATAGAAAATGACTGCTTTGATTACATTAAATTAAAAAGGTTTTGCACAAATAAAACTAATACAGCCAAAATTAGAAGAAAAGTAGAAAGATGGGAAATTTTTTACATCCAATATTTCTGATAAAGATCGCATTTCCAAAATATATAAAGATATGAGTCAAATTTATAAGAATCCAAGTCATTCCCCAGTCAAAGAATGTAAACAGACAATTTTCAGATTAAGATTAAAGCCATCTATAGTCATGTGAAAAATGCTCTAAATAAGTATTGATAGGAGAAATGCAAATTAAAACAAATCTGAGGTACCACATCACATCTATCAGATTGGCAAAATGACAGGAAAAGGTAATGATAAATGTTGGAGGGGATGAGGAAAAACTGGACACTAATGCATTGCTGATGGAGTTGTGAAATGATCCAAATGCTCTCCAAAATGGAGAGCAATCTGGAACTATGTCCAAAAGACTATAAAATAGTGCATAACCTTTGATCCAGCATTGTCTCTACTGGGTCTAGATATCAAGGAAATCATAAAAGAGGGAAAAGGATCAAAATGTGAAAAAAATATTTGTAGCAGCTCTTTTTGTGGTGGCAAAGAATTGGAAAATGAATAGATGCCCATCAATTGAAGAATTTTTGAATAACTTATGATGTATGAAATGGTGGACAGGGTGATTTTTTTCGAAATTATTTTTTAAAATTATTATAGCTTTTTATTTAAAGTTATATGCATGGGTAATTTTACAGCATTGACAATTTCCAAACCTTTTGTTCCAACTTTTCCCCTCCTTCCCACCAACTCCTCTCCCAGATGGCAGGTTGACCAATACATGTTAAATATGTTAAAGTATAAATTAAATACAAAATAAGTATACATGTCCAAACAGTTATTTTGCTGTACAAAAAGAATTGAACTCTGAAATAGTGTACAATTAGCTTGTGAAGAAAATCAAAAATGCAGGCGGACAAAAATAGAGGGATTGGGAATTCTATGTAATGGTTCTTAGTCATCTCCCAGAGTTCTTTCGCTGGGTGTGGCTGGTTCAATTCATTACTGCTCCATTGGAACTGATTTGATTCATCTCATTGCGAAGATGGCCAGGTCCATCAGAATTGGTCATCATATAGTATTGTTGTTGAAGTGTATAATGATTTCCTGGTCCTGCTCATTTCACCCAGCATCAGTTCATGTAAGTCTCTCCAGGCCTTTCTGAAATGATCCTGTTGGTAATTTCTTACCGAACAATAATATTCCATAATATTAATATACCACAATTTATTCAGCCATTCTCCAATTGATGGGCATCCACTCATTTTCCAGTTTCTGGACACTACAAAGAGGGCTGACACAAACATTCTTGCACATACAGGTCCCTTTCCCTTCTTTAAAATCTCTTTGGGATATAAGCCCAATAGAGACGCTGCTGGATCAAAGGGTATGCACAGTTTGATAACTTTTTGAGCATAGTTCCAAATTGTTCTCCAGAATGGCTGGATGTATTCACAATTCCACCAACAATGTATCAATGTCCCAATTTTCTCACATCCCCTCCAACATTCCGCATTATTTCCCCCTTTTATTCTAGCCAATTTGACAGGAGTGTAGTGGTATCTCAAAGTTGTCTTAATTTGCATTTCTCTGATTAATAATGACTTGGAGCATCTTTTCATATGGCTAGAAATAGTTTCAATTTCTTCATCTGAGAATTACCTATTCATATCCTTTGACCATTTATCAATTGCAGAATGGCTTGATTTCTTATAAATTAGAGTCAATTCTCTATATATTTTGGAAATGAGGCCTTTATCAGAACCTTTGACGAACAGGCTGATTTTACAAAGCCCTGGAAAGATTTATATGAACCAATGCCGAGTAAAACAAGTATAACCAGTAAAACATTGTACACAGTAACAGCAAGTTTGTGTGATGATCAACAATGACAGACTGGGTTCTTCTCAGTGGCTCAGTGATCCAAGGCAATTCCAATAAACTTTGGAGGAAAAACGCCATCCACATCTAGAGAGAGAGAACTAAGGAGACTGAATTTAAATCAACATATGCTATGTTCCTTTTCCCCCACCTTTTCTTCTGTTTTTTTTCCTCTCAATTTTTCCCTTTTGTTCTGATTTTTTTCTCCCAACATGATTTATAAATAGATATGTAAAAAATGAATGTACATTTATAACAAAAAATGTTGTTTTTACATGTCACTGGGAGAAAGGTTTTTTGTTTTTATTTTTTTGTTGTTTTGTTTTTTTGCTGAGGCAATTGGAGTTAAGTGACTTAACCAGAGTCACATAACTAGGCAGTATTCAGTGTCTGAGGTCTACCCAGAAAAGTAAAAATTAAATAAAGAAACACTTATGAGGGTTATTTATCAGATCTGGTCTTTAGAAACTGGGGGCAAAAGAATCACTGTTCTTACTAAATTAAATACTATGTGTCTATATATTATGGGGAGAAATAGGTTCCTTCTCTGATTTTAAATTGCTTAATTATTGCTTAAATTGCTTACATATTGAACAATTCTATAGAATAGAAGTGTTAGGAAGCCACTCCCACTTATTCCATCTTATTATTATTTTCTTTTATAGGAAAATCCTCTTGTTGACTAAGAACTTTTTTTTTGGTTTAATTTTTGAAGTGTTTCATTTGAAATGTCTGCATTTTCCAAAAAGAGATAATTTTGTGTATTGGACCTATAATTTCTTTGGTCTAGGAAGCTTCTGGGTGAAAAACAAAACAAAATATTTCTACCAGTGCAGGTCAACACTTCCCTGCAACTTAAAAGTTTTGGTGAGTTATCTACAACACTGAGAGGTTAAGTAACTGGCCTAAGTCACACAGCTAGTATGTGCCAAAGAGGTACTTTATATTGAAGTCTTCTTGGCTTCAAGACCAGCACTCTTATCTACCATGTAACACTATCTTTCAGTTACAGAAGATATAAAAATAAAGTGAAACAATGAGAAAAGGTGGGAAATGCACTTAGAAAGCTCAACTTATGTCATGATGTTTAAAATCAAGGTGTCTTTTTTTTGGGGGGGACATCATTCTAATAAATACAAGATTCCATTTGTATTGACAGTGAGTCATTGGCCTGAGGGGGGGACCAGGACTATCAATTTAGCCTCTTTATTACACTAATATTTCTGAGAGATGTATAGATTTCATTACTAGTTATTTATAATTTCATTATTCATAGTTTTGTACATTCTACTGGTTGACCGCTCCAAAAATGATGAGTGAGTAGATCCCTTGAAACACAGAAGCAACTCTTAGCATAGACAAATAACAGATTTACTGGACAGACAAATTTTTTGATGTTACCACATAAAACAATAACAGTGATTCATACTAAAAACTTCTCCCCATTCCCATTTGTAAGTATACTTTAGGAGATTATTATGGCTCATCTTCTGTAGTTCAAAAAACAATATTTAGAGAAGATCTAGCTCCAATTTACCTTTATAATAATCATTGTGTGACTCCAGGCAAACTAGTCTTCTTGGTCTTTTTAACAGAAGCAATACCATCTTTCTTCTTTAATGTTTTTGCACAGTTTGCTTCCCATTCCTGAATGTACTTATTCACCTTTCACTTCCATTTCTTAAACACCTAATTTATTTCAAAACACAGCTCATAAACCACACTCTAAATAAGGTTCTTTTCTTAACTCCCAGTCACTAATTACTCTTCCCCCAAATTGTCTTAGATGTATTAGGCAAATACATACATACAAATATACATATACATATACATATATATATACACATATTTTGTCTTCCTTTGTAGAATATAAACTCCTTCAGGATAAAGGCTATCCTTTATTCCCCTTCTCCTTCTGTCCCTACTGTCTACCACAGTGTCTGGAAAGTAGTAAGTGCTTAATAAATACTCATTGATTCATTGATCAATAAAATATTGAAGTTTGTTTCATGTTCAAATAAGCCAGTTTCATGAATTGGATCTCGTTTCATTGTTGTGCTCAGGAACAGAGTCATAATAATTTAATCATAGAACTAGAAATACTCTTTAAATCTATTTTAGTGCCTCTTGACTTGGTTTCTTTTTGTTTTGTTTTTAACTCTGTTTACATACAAGGCCATTAATGTTAGTTGTTTTAGTACAAAGCAATCAGAAGATTATTGCAATATACCTTTTTGTCATTATAAAAATCATTTTCTTATCTATTAAGGAGTTTAGTGTTGCATAAAAGTTAAAACTAAAGGAAGATAACTCAAAATATTTAGTGTAAGTCTACTGTCATAGATTATGAAACATAATCAGACAGTTGAGATTTCTTATTCATGTTGTGGCTACTTAGTAGGAGAGATGGACCCAGAATCTAGGTTTCCTGGCTTCCAGTTGAGTAATTTTTTTACTATCTCATACTCCTCAAAAGTCTTTTAAAGAAATAGTCTCTGGTCTCTTGAAAAATTGAACTAGATAATCTCTGAGATCTGATGTGTAAGATTATAATTTTATATATTGTGACATATTACTCTATGAAAGCTAATTATCATCTTTGATGGTCTCAATTCCTATAAATCTCTCTGTTAAGAAAAAAAGGCATTTTGAAGAGAGTAAAAGGAACTCTACTAAATGGTTATCATTTGTCATCTCATAGAATTTGGCATAGAAATTTGGAAGGTTTATTGTGTTGCTTGCTGATGATAAATCTACAAACACAGCACCTGTTATCACTCTCTCTCAAATCCATCTTCCATATGCTGAGTGGTTTTAAAAAAATATTTTGCCCGTACAAGCATTGTCTTGTCTATATTTGGCTTATTTGAACACTAAGTGCTGTGAGAAGCAGTTGGGAATAAGGCTTTTTTATAAAGGTAGCTTGGGATCAATGTTGGCCTTCATTTCTTTGGATCAAAGATATTTCCTTGGCAACAATAAAAGTCACATAGGCTTGTTACCATAATTAGGCATCTAAGACTTAATGAACAATTGCTAAATGGAATAATGCCTATAACCTAGATATATCCCAGAGTTATTTTTCTTTTTCTTTTTTATACACATGCCATTGAGTCACTTGTTTTTTTTTATTGTTTCACCTTAAGTCAATCTATAATACATACAGCATATAGAGAAATTGGTCCTTTTTCTGGAAGTGATATTTTATGTAATCCATATATAATATTATTTATCTCAGCCTTTCTCATTGAACAGATGCTCAAATACAATCAAATTGTCCCTATTGTTGTAGCAGTAAGTTCCCTAGTTTTGTTACTCAACTTACAAATAATGAAGAATATTTCCTATATATTTGAATGTGTTTCCTTTTTAATACAAATTCTATCCATTTGTGTTGAAATTAATGCTTTCCTTGAAATTGCTTCTTTGGTTAATAAAAAAAAAATCAAAAATACATATCATGGTTATAAATACTGAGTTAGATATTGGGAAAATCACTTACATTTATGTAGGACTTTATGGCTTGAAAATATTTTTATATAATGATCTCATGTCATTGTTTAGTAAAGTCCTATTCCAATAATATTGATAGAACAACTTTGATATAATATCTCAAATCAAAATTTGGAGGTGCAAAGTCAACAAAAAGTTTAGTTAAGATATTTTTACAACCTAAGAAAACTAAAGCTGTAGAGAAGAGAAATTATAAGTTGCTGGCACTGGGTACAATTTTTCCTGATTGGTAAATCTACCACCCATATGCATTTCTGAGTCACAGTTCCTGGTTGGAAAGGAGTGCTAATGGTGGGTCACTAAGGAACATGGGCTCTTGTAAGAGTACCTCAGCAGAGAGGAATATTAGCACATGTAGCTACAGGGAAGGGGGAGCCCTTCTTTGGCAAGGACTAGAATGTAGACCAGAAGAGCAGTGACTACATCCATCGTATACCACCTTGGAAGTGCCAAAACTTGTCAGGTCATAGAAGTAGATCTGAAAATAGCAACATTAAAAAAAAGCCTGAAGATTGGCACAGTGACTCCCTATCTCCAAGTGAGCAAGGCCCAACTTTAATATAACATTTAAAATTAAGAAATAGGTTGGAAAATGAATAAACAACAATAAAAATAATATGACCATAAAAAGTTAACACAATGGTAGGGAGGATATAAACTCAAAAGAAGATAAAAATGTAAAAACAGCAAAAACCAGATTACTAATTGTGTATTTCATTCAATACTGTTTTCTTCTGTTTATCCTTCTCTCTCAGTCTCTCAGTCTCACTATATCTCTGCCTCTGCCTCTGTCTCTGTCTCTCTTTCTGCCTCTGCCTCTGTCTGTCTCTGTCTATCTTTCCTTGTTTCATATCTCCTTGATTTTGCTTCTGAACACTGTCTCCTTTAATCTGTCTTTCTTTTTATCATCGTCTTTCTTTTATCCTCTTTTCTTCCTAATTTTTTGTTGGGTAAGATAGATTTGAATACACAACTGAGTGTATATGTGTATATATATATGTACATATACTATACTATACACATATATGCACACATAATATTAATAAATTTACACATGCATACATACATGTATGTATATATGTATGTTCATATATTTAAGTAATGTATGTATGCATAATTTTCCCCTTTCTTTAAAACAATTTAGAAGAAATGAGATTTAAGGGTTCCTGTCACCCTGTTCATATCTCACTTTTCCTTGTATGCCTCTTTTGTGAGATAATTTACTTTATTTTTCTTTTCCTTTCCCCTTCTTCCATCACTTTTTGGGATCAGCCTAGCATAATTGACTCATATATGTGGCTCTTTTTATGTAGACTTTTTCCAGCTGCCCTAATAATAACTTTTAATAGTTACATGTGTCATCTTCTCATAGATAAAGATAAAAATTTTAATGATTGAATTATTTATTTTTTCTTTTTTGTTTATCTTGTTTTTTGTTTTTCTATAATCTTATATTTGAAAATCGAATTTCCTATACAGCTCTGATTCTTTCAGTAGGAAGACTTGAAAGTCATCTAGTTCATTAAATATCCATTTTTTTCTGTGGAATGACTTTGCTAAGTTTTGCTCTGTATGGTATTTTTGATTGTAATCCCAGATTTTTTTTTTGCTTTCAATAATATATTTCAAGTTTTTGGCCCCCTTAATTTGGTAGGTGCTAAATTTTGTGTGATATTGACTGTGATTCCAGGAAACTTGAATGTTTTCTTCATTTTTCTTATTGAAGTATTTTCTCTTTGACCTGGAAATGCTGAAACTTGGCTATAATATTCATGACGCTTTCCACTTTGGAATCTCTTTCAGGTGGGTATTTTTTTCAATTTCTATTTTATACTCTGATTTTATTTGGGTCAATTTTCCTTTATAATGTCTTGAATTATTATGTCTAGATTCTTTCTTTTAATCATAGATTTCATGTGCAATCATCAAGTAATTTTAATTTATCTCTCCTCAATTTCATTTCCAGGGTGCTTATTTTAACAATGAGATATTTAATATTTTCTTCTATTTCTCCCTTCTTTTGACTTTTCATGGATTCACTAGCTTCCATTTGCCCAATATAATTTTTGAGAAATGTTTTCTTCACTGATCTTTATATCTCTTTTCCATTTGGCCAATTCCTTTTTAAGGAGTTCTTTGTTCAGTACACATTATGTACCTCTTTAATCACTTACTTAATTTTGGTTTTGAAGATGTTACTTTATTCAGTATTTTTTTTTTATATCTCATACACCAAACTGATAATTCTCTTTATGTAATTTTCGTCCATCATTTTAATCTCTTTTTCCATTTTCTCTCTAATACTTTTCTTTCTTTCGTTAGTTCTTCCCAATTTAGGTTTTTCCTTGAGACTTGGCTCATAATTGTATTCACCTTGTCTTCTGATTTTATCTTAATCATAACTGTCAGCTTTAGAAATTTTTTATGGTAAAGTTCTTTCTTTTGTTGTTTTCTTACTTTCCCAGTCTGTTTCTTGACTTTAAACTTTAAGTTAAAATTGGGCATTGTTTGTTTGGTCGGGGGGAGGGGGGAGACTCTGTCCCAATAATCAGGCTTTTTCATGCTGCTGTTTCAGAGCTAATTCTAGGGAAGGGAGTGTCTTAATTTTTTTGGTGTTTCCAAGATAGTGTGATCCTAGGAGAGGTATTACTGCTTTCCTTTTCTGTGTTCTGATCTTTACACAGGAAAAACTCCTTGTCTCCCACTGCTGCAAGCATTCTTATTCCTTTTTGGCCTGGAAGTATAACCTAGAGCTGTATATAGACAATAGAACTTCCAAATAACACTTAGTCTTATGTCTAGTGCCACTTTGGGGTCTCTTATAATTTCATTCTAACTAGTTATTAAATCCCTTTACTATTTTTGGGCTGGGAACTCCTAAAGCAGTTGCTGTCATAGATGCTCTCAAATCCACTAGTGATGTTGATGTCTTCTGGACCAGTTACTGCCCTAATGTCATAAATGCCTACTTCTGACCTCCTAAGTTGCTTTGGGCTCTGAAAAATATCTCATGCTCTACCTTTTGTGCATTCTACTGCTCAAGAATTTGATTTTCTACATTATTTTACAGTTGCTTGGAGGAGAATGTTGGGCCAATTTGGTTAGTTTGATGTATCTATTCAGATGCCTTGGTTTTACCCTTCTGTTTTAGTTAACTAATAGGAAGTTGGCAATATGTGACTAGAAGTCAGCCGAGAAGTTATGCTTGAATAAGTATACTTGAGAACCATCATTATAATGGTCTTAATTGAATCCAGGTGATTTGATAGAATCACCAAAGGAATAGCATATAGAAAAAAAATTTAAAAGTATGTAAATTAGAGCTCTGTGGAATGTTTGTGAACTTATGGTTAGCAGAAATGTATTGAATGAAGATCCAGCAAAGGAGACTGAGAAGAAGGGATCATAAAGGCAAGAGGAAAGCTAAGAGACCATGGTCCTGAAAATCTAGACAAGAAAATATCAAGTTGCAGAGTGATAATCAGTTTCAAAGGATGCAGAGAAGTAAAAAAAAAATGAGAATTGAAAACTTCTGGTGATGGAGTGAAGATGGCTGAGTAAAGCCAGGAAGCTGCTCAAGTTCTCCCAGTTTCTCTTGAAAACCACATGAAACCAAGCCTCTAAACAGAGAGTGAAACCACTCTTCAGCTCAAGATAGACAGAAAAAACTTCAAGAAAGATCAGTCTCACTGGGGTGAAAAGAGTATTCAACCCAGCTCAGATAGATTTTGGGAAAGCCAGTGAGAGGATCTTAATCATAGCAAATCAGCAACTAAGACCTTCAGTCCTGGCCCAGCAGAGGAGAAAATCAGTGTGACAGCTTCCAGTTCCAGTTCAGAAGTCAAACTCTGGGAAACTAGGCTGTTTCCTGAAAAGAGCAAGCTAAGCTACCCCACTGCAAACTCAAGGGGCCTCTACTCAAAGCCAAGGATTAGCTAGAGCTGCATAGGAGGCTTGGGACAGCATCTCCTATACCTCGGGAGCAGAGATCAGCCATAAAAAAATGCCAAAAGAAAATGAGAAAGAAACAGAAAAGAACTTTGACCACAGAAAGCTACTTTGGTGACAGGATAGACCAAAACATAAACTTAGAGGAGGATAGAATGTCCACAGAGAAAATCTCAAAGAATAATATGAATTGGTCTGAAGCCCAAAGAGGCTTTTTGGAAGTTTTCATCAAAAATTTTAAAAGGCAAATAAGAGAGGCAGAAGAAAAAATGAGAAAGGAAGTGAGAGTTATGTATGGGAGAATCAACAGTTTAGAAAAAGGAAAAATATTGTCTGAAGAAAACAACTCCTTAAACAGTAGAATAACAAAATGGAAAAAAAAAGATAAACAAAAGCTAACTGAAGAACATCACATATTAAAAATTAGAACAGGCCAAATGGAAGTTAATGACTTTATAAGACAGCAAAAATCAGTCAAACAAACTAAAAAGAATGAAAAAAATGGAAGGAAATTTGAAATACTTCATTGGAAAAATAGCTGACCTGGAAAGTAGATCCAGAAAAGACAATTTAGAAATTATTGGCCTATCTGAAGTCCATGACCAAAAAAAGATCCTGGATAACATACTACAAGAGATCAAGGAAAATTACCCCAATAGTCTAGAAACAGAGGGGGAAATACTGATTGAAAGAATCCACTGATCACCTTTGGAAAAAAATTCCACAAGGAAAACCCAAGGAATATTGTTGCAAAACTCCAAACTGCAACCTCAAGTTAAAAATACTGAACGTTGCCAGACAGAAACAATTCAAATATCAAGGAGCAATCAGGGTTATCCAGGATCTGGCAGCTTCTGTAATAAAAGATCATAGTGTTTTGAATTTCTGTAGACAAAGGACCTAAGGTTAGAGCCAAGACTTAACTACCCAGAGAGATGCAGCATCATAGTTGAGGGGAAGGTGATAGATCTTCAATGAACCAAGGGATTTTCAATCATTTCTATTGAAAAAAATAGAACTTAACAGAAAATTTAATCTATAAACACAGGGCTCAAAAGAAACATAGAAAGATAAATGGGAAAATATATATTTAAAGATTAAACTGTTTACATCTCTAAATAGGAAAATGGTATCTGTTACTATTGAGGACTGTATCTGTCACTGAGGCAGACAGAGAGGGGCATCACATGGATTGAGGATGTGGTTGTGAATAGATTGTGGTGTAATTACATCAAAGAAAAATACATTTAAGGGTGGAAAATATTCTTAACTGTAAAAAGAAGAAAGGAGAGGTATAATGGGAAAATTTGTTTACATGAAGAGGTGCCAAAGACCTATTACAATTGATGGAAAGAAAGGAGGGGGATGAACATTGTCTGAAGTTGATTTCATCAGTTTTGGCTCTAAGAGGGCATAATTTAATTATTCAATTGAGAATAGAAATTTATCTAACCCTATAAAGAAGTAGGAGAAGAAAAAGGAAAAGAAAAGGGAGGGACAGGATAGAAGGGAGGGCAGAAATATTAGGGGAAAAGGTAAGAGAAGCAGAAAAGGGTTGAGAGAAGATTAGGTATTGGGTGGAGTGGGTTAAAAAACAGTACTAAGAGAAGGGGGGACAGGTTATAGGAGATAAGGTAGTGGATGGGGTGGGTAAAAAAACACAGGAATTAGGACAGAGTGGAAAGAGAGAATAAAAGTATATATAGAGGAGAAAAAAGGATGAAGGGAAACACAGATCTGGTAATCATAACTGTGAATGTAAATGGGAAGAAGTATCCCTGAAAAGAGAAGTGAATAACAGAGTGGATTAAAAAACAGGTTTCTACAATGTGTTATTTACAAGAAACACACTTGACACAGAGAGACACATACATGGTGAAGGTAAAAGGAAGGAATAGAATTTGTTATGGTTAAGTTAAAGTAAAAAAATGAATGGGTAGCAATTCTGATCTCCGATTCATAGATTTAATCAGAAGGGAAAAACAGGAAGTACACTGTATGACAGCTATCTTAATTAATACTGTTTTAATTATTTAAAATAATTAGACAGCATACTAATTAGATTAAGGTTGAAATATTGTTATGATGTGGGAATTGAGTTGGTGGATTTAGAAAAAAACTATGGAAAAACTTTCATTAAAGTCTTGTGAAAGACTTATGAAAGAAGATGTTATCTTCAGAAAAGAGAAATAGAGGACAAACAAGCATAATAGGAGCTTACATGATTGTATATGAATGTGTATATATATATATATATATATATATATGTACATACAAATGTGTATATGATTATAGCTATCTATGTTTATATACATACATGTTTATATTTGTGTGTATATACTTATATGCATGTGTGTATATCCATACTTAATTATAACTTTCTTGGGGGGGGGCAGGTTTAAAGGTAGAGAGGAATGAGGAAAATGAATAAAGTAAAATCTCCTAGCAGAGAACAAAAGAAAATTTACAAGGAAAAAAGAAAAGATGGACAGCTCTGAACAAAATTTGTAGTATTTATTATATAGGCTTTCTTGAAATGGAAATGCATTGCTTTATTTTAAAAATCCTCTAATGTTCTGTTGCATTAAAAAAAGAATGTAACAGGGGAAATATTAAATAAATTTTTAAAAAATAATTTGATGAGACAGTTTGACATTTTAAATTTAATTGCCATTCAAATAAATATCTGCTTTGCCCATGTGCCTCTCTATTTGATAAATTTAATTTCAATTTAAAGTGTCTACTGTGTGTCAGAAACTATACTAAGTTTAGGAGATTCAAATTAGAAAAAAGAAAGACAGTATCCATCCTCAAGAAGCTTATAATCTGATGTGGAAAGGCAGCATAGAAAAAGAAAATGAAAAGGGCTGATGGACACTAAATGTCTCCAAGATTTACTGAAGCTCCATGAAATTAAAACCGAGCAGAGTGACTGATGGAAAATGAAGTATGAGGAAGATATGGTGTTCTGTGGAGTTGAAACCAAGGAGAATATCTAGTGAAAAATCCCATTCTGTTTCTCTTTAGGATCAGAAGCAAAACATCCCAAAATCTTAATGGTCATGCTACTAACATTTCACAAAGTCCTTAAAAATCCTCACAATCATTCTCATGAAATCAATAAGATTCTATTCCACCTATAGAACTTCAACCTCATTCAAATGTTTGTGTGTTAGACAGATTTGAATTGCAATTATAAGTACTTTGAATTAACTGATTTGGAATTTGCCAGCATATCATGGAAGATAGGGCAG
The DNA here is from genome assembly GCF_902635505.1 of Sarcophilus harrisii. Taxonomy (NCBI): domain Eukaryota; kingdom Metazoa; phylum Chordata; class Mammalia; order Dasyuromorphia; family Dasyuridae; genus Sarcophilus; species Sarcophilus harrisii. The sequence goes on from NC_045426.1 coordinate 247,399,289, forward strand.
TTAAACTGAACAAAGATGCACTCTTGATATTGAAAATCAGAGATTGAGGAAAATTTATTAAAGAAGAATCTTAAGGAAATGACTTAATATTTTTAGTTAGAAGCAGGCTCCTATCCTCTTTGGGAAGAGAGAGTTCTGAGCTCAGAAGGGGGAAAAGCTTGATACTTGTTAATTTGGTACAGTCCCTCCTTTTAGAGACTGGATTGGTTCATTTCCTTTGGGGTTACAGTTTTTCTGATACATGCACCATATGTTTTCCCCTAAATATAAATAAACATGTTCTTCCTCCCTTGTCATATATCCCATGTTCAAAGAGAGTGGAAAAATTCTCCTATGGGGTGTGCTATTCAATGTTCACTTATCTTATTAATCGGGTATAATAGTGATTTGGTCAAGTCAGGTCATTGGCCCCAACTAATTTGGGCTAGATCGGCTATTATTTTAAGTTTGTAGTTTTCTGAAAACCACAAGATTCTAATTGGCTTAATCTATCCTGTGCCTCCCCAGTTCCCCAATTCCTTGTTTGCTCAAATCTTCTATTGATCACTTAATTGTTCTGTGGAATCTTAATCTTCTTTAACCTCTCAGATTCTAAAAACCTCTCGGTCAGTAGTACCCACTATCTTCTTACCTTGGAGCTTGCAACACTCTGTGGAAACCCAGCTTTTCAGTATTTCTTACATTAGGAAATCAGGAATTTAGGCAATCAAGGCTACAGTTATGTTTTGACTTAAGTTCATCCAGGATTTAAATGTTTGAGATAGTATTTGAATTCATTCTATATTAATAATCTCATTAATACCACCTAGCTACCTCATGTAGGAGGGATAATAACTAAACCAATACTTTTGGGACATACCATAGATAAACAAACATTATCATTTGTTTTTGCCTTCTTTATTCATATGCTATTTAGCCCCAATTTCTTCTCATGATGTCATGTAAGTATTGCTAAGGAATTTAAAACTGACTTTGATAGATTCTTTTTTAAATTAAAAAGTAATTAACAATAATATAGTGAGTAAAGTATATGGATTCATCGGCCCATAGAACTTCCTATTTTGAGTTTAAAAGGACCTCGCAGACTATCTACTTTTTGGAACTCATTTTTGTAGAGGAGTCTGGAATTGAGGCTCAGAGAATTTAAGCATTTTTTCCAAGGTCCCACAATAAGTGTGAATGGCAGAATTTGTAATTTGATCTGCTGACTTTACAGCAAACATAGTTGTCACTGTATTGTAATCATCATTTTTGAGTTTTATAAAGTCAGTCAAGCACTAAAGGTATTATTTGGGCTGCAAGGTGGCACAGTGGATAGAGTGATGGACCTAGAAAGATTCCTCTTCTTTCCTCATCTAGATATTTAGTATCTGTGTGATTGAGCAAGTCACTTAGTTTTGTTCCCCTCAGTTACCTCATCTGTAAAATGAGCCAGAGGGTTGTCTAGTGTCACATAGTTTGTAACTTTCAGAGTGGATTGTGAACACGTGATTTTCTACATCTAGGTTCAACATGACTCTATACACATATTGTCTTTAAGAGAAGACTAGGGAAGTAAATAAGCATTTATATAAGGCCTACTTTGTGACAGACATTGTGCTAAGAACTTTTAATAAATATTATAATATTTGATCTCTGCAGAGATTTATGTGTCCTGGAGATCACAGTCCATTATTAGCATTTTCTCCTATAATTTTCTTTGAGCGTTAAAATCTAGAGATTGGAAGAGAGATAGAAAAATAGTAGAATTTACCTAGCAACTAAATGTACCACTGACATAAAGACACTTAATGCCATAACATAGTATAATGGCAGAGCAGAATTTGTCCATCTTACTTTTCTTCTGGAGCTCTCTGCCCTCTTGCTACTATGTAGCCTTCAGGGGACACACTTACTTTCTTAATGGGTATAGTTATCTACTTATCCAATTGGATACCATCTGAGAGCACACTATCTTTGTCAAAATTCAGTTATGGCTTTTTGTCCTAGGCATTGATGGCAATTTGAGGGTGCTTATGGGGTTCAGTAGGTTCAGGCTTACATGTCATCTGTGTCTTATTCAGATAAATTGTTAGTCCCTAGTGCCCTGAAGATTGTATAAAGCAATTGGGAGTGTCTGCATTGCCTCCTGACTGACCCTTCAGGATTCTTTCATCAGTAGATGAGTCATATGATATCTGTGACCTTGAAAGAGCCCAAGTTCTAAAAATGATGACCACTAGCACTCATCACTGATCTCTTCCATGAACAAGAATGCAAAGTCAAAGATTAATTAGACAGCAGGAAACTTGAGAGGTCATCTAGTTCTTTCCCCTGCCTCAAAACAGAACTTCACTTTATCATGTGAAAATTACTTATACATATATGTATATATAGACATATATAAACATATATTCATTATACATAAATTTATATAAAGATACATTTACATATAATACAAACATATCTAAATGCATACACAGATACACAAAAGATTAGATGGAGGCAATACTATAATTTTTTGGGGGGAATTTACTTCAAAAAAGAGTTTATTATGATTAAACTCTATAGCCATGTAGCAGAATACTCACAGGGTCTTAAAACTGGGAAGGAATCTTAGATATGTCATGGTTTAGAGCAATCTGCTCTAACTGCAGTCAAATCTAGATTAAAATGTAACTGTGGAATGCTAAAAAATAAAAGTACTGTATAGCATAGATAATATTATTTTGTGTTTTTATGTCAGTATATAGCCCACAGGAATCTGTTTATATATCACTGATTAGTTAAACTCCCTTACTTTACAGTAGAGGAAATTGCAGAGATTAGGCGATTTCCCCCAGATCATGGAACTAAATGTAAGAATCAGAGTTTTTGCATGTTTTATGAGGCCAAAGTCAGTGGCTTTTAGAGTTTGGCATGTTAAGTAATTAACTTAAGTGCTCAAAAATAATTCAAATTAGTTTTGAATATTAGTAATTTAGAATTTATCAATTTGTTCAACAAATACTGGAAGAATACCAACTATGAACAAGGCACTATAGTAAATACAGATTGTTAGACAAAAATATATAAAATAAAGTCCCTTTCCTAAAGGAGCTTATGATCCAAATAAAAAAAAAGTAAACACAAATAATTGTAATTAATTTACAACTATTTATTGAACACCTAATATGTGTAAGAAATTAATATGTAGAATAATCAATAAAGACTAGGCATCAAAGTTGGGAGAACATAGGTTCAAGTCTAACCTCATGTATATTAACTTTGCAACCTCAGACCAGTTGGTTAACCTGTAAGTATTCTAAGGAACTCCCTAAAAATTATAAGTTACAGAGAGGATTCTGACCTATATTGGTAGAGACCTATATTGGATCTCAGTGCCTCAAATCTTTTCTCACACTGGAACTTCTTTTAGCATCTAACACCTTTTAATTTCTTTTTATTTTTATTTGTATACTCAAAGCAAACAAGATGCTTGGCACATAGTAAATGATTGATAAATTATTGTTACCTGCCTGGAATAATACTATCATGTCCAGTCCCTATCTTTATCCTTATATGCAAAGCATAATCTCTATAATCAAAATAGCTTATAAATATTTAAAAGAGAGGCATAAAATATATACTCTGGGTGTTCATAGAAGTGACATATCACTGAAGATTTCATTGAGGGAATAGCATAACCAGTAGGAAGGCCTAGGATTTTAAGGGATTTTTCAAGAGAGGAGGAAGGATTTTCTTTTTTTTTTCTTTTTTGTTAATTATAGCTTTTTATTTACAAGATACGATACATGCATGAATAATTTTTAGCATTGACAATTGCAAAACTTTTTGTTCCAATTTTTCCCCTCCTTCCTCCACCCCTGCCCCCAGATGGCAGGTAGACCAATACATGTTAAATATGTTAAAGTATAAGTTAAATACTGTATATGTATACATGTCCATTACAGTTATTTTGCTGCACAAGAAGAATCGGACTTTGAAATAGTGTACAATTAAACTGTGAAGGAAATCAAAAATGTAGGTGGACAAAAATAGAGGGACTGGAAATGCTATGTAGTGGTTCATACTCATTTCCCAGAGTTATTTTGCTGGGTGTAGCTGGTTCAACTAATTACTGCTCTATTGGAATTGATTTGGTTCATCTCATTGTTGAAGAGAGCCATGTCCATCAGAATTGATCATCATATAGTATTGTTGTTTAAGTATATGATGATCTCCTGGTCCTGCTCATTTCACTCAGCATCAGTTCATGTAAGTCTCTCCAGGCCTTTCTGAAATCATCCTTCTGGTCATTTCTTACACAACATTCATATACCACAATTTATTCAGCCATTTTCCAGTTGTTGGGTATCCACTCAGTTTCCAGTTTCTGGCCACTACAAAGAGGGCTGCCACAAACATTATTGCACATACAGGTCCCTTTCCCTTCTTTAAGATCTCTTTGGGATATAAGCCCAGTAGTAACACTGCTGGATCAAAGGGTATGCACAGTTTGATAACTTTTTAAGCATAGTTCCAAATAGCTCTCCAGAATGGCTGGATGTATTCACATTCACAATTCCACCAACAATGTATCAGTGTCCCAATTTTCTCACATCCCCTCCAACATTTCACATTATCTTTCCCTGTTATTCTAGCCAATCTGACAGGTGTGTAGTGTTATCTCAGAGTTGTCTTAATTTGCATTTTTCTGATTAATAATGGGGCATCTTTTCATATGGCTAGAAATAGTTTCAATTTCTTTGTCTGAGAATTGTGTTCATATCCTTTGACCATTTATGAATTGGAAAATGGCTTGATTTCTTATAAATTAGAGTCAATTCTCTAATATATTTTGGAAATGAGGCCTTTATCAGAACCTTTGATTGTAAACATGTTTCCCCAGTTTATTGCTTCCCTTCTAATATTGTCTGCATTAGTTTTGTTTCTACAAAAATTTTTCAATTTGATATAATCAAAATTTTCTATTTTGTGATCAGTAATGATCTCTAGTTCTTCTTTGGTCATAAATTCGAGGAGGAAGGATTTTCACTTCAGGACACATTATAAGTCCTGAAGGAAGAGACATATTTGAGAGATGGTGAATTTGGTTAAAATGTAATCTATTTGAGTGGGATTGGTATGAGAAAGACACCAGAAACATCATATAAAAAACCCCAAAACTAAGCTAAGAGGTTTGAATTTTATTTGATAGGCCAAGAAGGGCAACTCAAAGTTTTCAAGCATAGAAGTGTTCAATGAGAATCTAAAATCTGTTAGTAATCAGCAAACTTTGATTATGACAGTGGAGGAATAATGAAGACTTAATGCTAGAGATTTTATAGAGGTAGAATTGAGAGCACTTGGCAATTGATTAGATATGAGGAACAAGGAAGAGAGAAAAGACAAAAAGCATTTCAAATTTTCTAATATGAGTGACCTTGAAAATAGTGGGGAATTACTAGAAGGAAAGAGAGGATATAATTAACTTATTAGTATTGTGTTCTAGTTTGTCTTCAAGTATCTGCCTATGTAACGCGGGATAAATCACTAAACCATTCTGACTATCCAAAATCTTATATTGAATTAAGACATTGAACTAAGGAGGGTCTTTAAAGATCCTTTGTCCTCTATAAATTTTTCTCTTCATAATATCAGTGATCTACCAGAGGACATAACTATGAAACAGTTTTAATATAGAGAAGTCCCTTTAGGAATAAGATGACTTGAGGAACAATATTTAATGTCCTTTACCTAGAAATGAAGACATTTTGGAAATCCTATCTAATTCACAATGTCATATCATTTTTTTTCAAATGAATTAAGCATTTAGTATCTTAAGGTAAAGTTTGTAGAAGGCTCTATTTGTACAATGAAATGGTATTATACCATAATAAAGCCCTTGTTTAAAACAAAGTCTTACTTAAACTGGGAGAAATTTTCAACTGGATAAACAATACTACCGGTTTACTGTGGGCCTAGATTTAGTCAAGCTTGAATGGTTCTTGACATGTAAATGTCATAATGACAGTGTTCATTTGTGGAAATGGATTTAATCTTAGCTATATGAAAGATAGATGGGATATGGGATGGAGAAAGCTGTTATCAGCTGTATAGTGGAAATGAAATGTCAGCTGTCTACTAGGCTGTCTGTCAATAGGGTAGAGCTGTTAGCATTTTAGGTTTGATCAGATTCCATTCAAAATCAAGTTGGAAGAATATAATCTAAATTAACTCTGTTATTAAATGATTACACTTTTCTTTGAAACAAATTAGGTGCTTGTTAAGGTTTTAATCAGTGATGTTTTAAATTAATGAGTTACAATTGACAGGCATTTTCTTAACATTTATAGGTCTTACCTTTCCAGCTTTTGAACTGAAACCTTTCAGAATGAAAATCAGACGCACATATGTTTGGGTATCTTTAGTTATCATTTATTTTACTGTGGAAATTTTCTTCCTTGAGATGATTATGTATACTTTATGCCTCAATAGCATTTATTTCCATAGTCCCTCTTAACAAGGAATTCCACTTCTTTTAAGTAGTTAAGGTTAAAAAAATGGAACTGTTTCTTAATTAGAATTTTAAAAAAATGAACTGATATTCAAATTCTAAAAGAAGGTGAATGTTTTCCCCACATACATTTTGGTAGCCATAACATTATGATATTTAAGCATAAATTCCTAATTTCTTACATTTATCTTTTAAAAAAACTCCTCTCTGTAAGATATCATGACACACTTGCCAAATACTACTAAATTTTTTCTTTGATGGTTAAGGACCATGAATATTTCATTATAGGTTAAATAAAAATGGGAAAGAAAATATTATGTAGTGTGGTGTTCATCTGTCCATTTCTATGATTAACAGACCAAAAGGGGTACTATTGTGTCCAAAAGAAAACAGCAGTAAGATTGTCTTATTACAATAATTTCTGATTTAGTTTCTTTATGAATTTCATTGGTGAAAGAGAAAACTTATATTTTCTTCAATATACATCAAATTGCTGTACCTATACCAACAAAGACACATAGCAGTTCATCTATCCTATGTTTAAAAAAATGCCACATAATTATTATTTGGAAAAACTAAGCCAGAAGGATTCAAATCATTTCAAGTATTCAAAATATAATTTTGTTGAAGGAATTAGTGACTTAATGTATATAAACTCTACTACCCTCAAATCAGAAAATCTCCCAACATAAAACTGGAGTTCCTACTTGGAATCAACTTGAGCCTTAATAGATAAGTTTTTACCTTGGTTTGTTTAGATCTGGGCAACTTCATCATTTTCTTGCCATCTTCAAATTATGTTCTCTTTAATTTGTTGCTTTTCCCCATTAAAATTGAGGAAAAGCATAGTTAGGTTTTTTTTTTTGTATTTTTATTCCTAGTGACATAGTACAATGCTTGGCACATAGTAAGAGGTTAAAAAATGCTATATTACTTATTTATGTATCATCTAACTATGTATATGCAAACATTTATACATATATTTATATTACACATACAATTATCTGTATGTATGTACATATAGTAAGAGCTTAATAAATGCTCAATCACTGATCTATGTATTATCTATCTATGAATATACAGATGTTTATGCATATATATATTACACATACACATCTGTATATTAGATGTATATGTATACATGTACACATGTATGTGTAATACACATACCTATATATAGATATAGATATACATACATACACACTTATTGAGAGAGAGAGAGGGAGAAAGAGAGAGAGAAAGAGAGAGAGAGAGGCAGGAAGGGAGTGAGTTATAGTAAAATAGGTCTAGAACTGGAAGGGATGAGATTCTGAAGACCATCTAGGTCAGTGATGTCAAACTCAAGTAGAAATTGAGGTTATTAAATCCTACATAAAAATACCTGCATGTGTATAGTAATTTACAAAATCACATATTAACATTATATATACTCTATAGTATTTTTATTTATTTTGTCAAATATTTTCCATTAACATTTTCATCTTGCATGATAGCAAAGTATTGCTGACACATGCAACCCATGATGCTACTTAACTAGTCTACCCAATGTATTTTGTGACAGTAGAAACTGAAACTCAAGGAAATTAAGTGATTTGACCAAAGTTTTATAGGAAGTAAATGAAAGAAGTAGGTTTTGAGCCCATGTTTACTTATTTTAAATTTAGAGAGAGAAATAGGAATCTAGCTGGTCCACATATTACTTGAACAAGAATTTCCTACCATATTACCTCAAGTTCTTCCTCCCCCCCCCCATTAATCTAGCAGAACTTTGTTGATTATGAGAATGAGAACTGGATAAAAACAGGTCTTCTCTATGCAACTTCTAAATGCTTTAAATCCAAGATGTAGCCACATAAAGTAACTGTGTAGACACTGAAGAAAAAAACGATCTCTAATGTATGTGGGATAAATGAGTAAACCAGTTCCATCCTTGACAATGCTTTTCAACTATCTGGAACCTTCTACTTGAGTGATCTTGCATTTGAGCCACAAGAATGAAGGCAGAATTTCAAAATTCAAATTCACAATTCACAAGAATTTCAAAAGCAACTTCATTTAGATGAATCACGTCATAGTATTCTTTTGCTCTTGAATGGGAGAATATATAGAGTTCATTTTAAACATATCATATAAAGTGTATCTTATTGTAAGTTAATATTGCTGACAATATCTAAAGTAACTGGCTAATTATAGACTGCGGATGCATGTTTGTCTTTCCAGAAGGAGAAGCTTGTGAAAATCAAGCAAGACATACACCATAGATTAGTGTTAATATTCACGATTATACTAGTGAATAAATCTATTTCATTTTTACTATCCATCCAAGAAATTATATATCTAAACAGTAGATTTATCCACCATTTTGTAATATCTTTTTAAAAAGTTTCTCTATTTTTTGCAGTATTGCTTATTACCTTTTAAGAAGGTAAGCAAGATGCCACCCACCAAAAAGAAAGTACATTTAATATATTAAATATTGCTTTTTAAAAAAAAGAAAATGAAGAGAATATTATTTTGAAATGATAATGCAAATAAGGCTTTCTATTCTTTTTTTTGGAGGTTTTAAAGGGATTTATTTTTTCAATAGATTGGGGCTTTCCCCCTACCTCTTTAACTATATACTATCACTTTGTATTTCAAAAATTTATTTCTTTTTGAATTTTATATGGTAGTAGACTTAGTCATGTATGACTAACTTTGCTTGACTACCCATTATGTAATGCCATAAGCATGTAATTTACATGTAATTACATGATAACTTATTATGTAATTAAAAGCAATAGTAAGTTTTATGTAACATTTGCAGTTTTGTGTGCAATCATCTTTTTAAAAATGTTATGATAATGCTTGTTTTAATCCACAAATTAAAAATAAATTTAAAAAATTAAAAAGAAATTTAAGTTGAGAGGATTATTTTCTAAATTTGGCAATCAGTAGAAATCTACACAGATACCAATTAGTGCTACTTTAATTCTCTGTCCATTTGTTCTAGTGTTACTCACACCTTACAAACCCCCATGCCTGAGTTACCCTTACTAGTTGCCTTTGTTCCTTTTAATATGTTACTGAATGCTAACAGAGGAAATCATATCATTACCCTGACTGGCTTCAAGAGTTTAATCTTAGCTTTGTTCCTTACTACCTGCATGACCCTGGATAAGGAATTTACTCTTTCTGGTCCTAAACTTGAATATAGTTCATAACATGGCCCCAATCTATATTTTCAGTCTTATTTTATATTACAAAAACTACAGTCTTATTTTACATAGATGGTATTTCATCTTTGGACTCTACCTTTTCACTAGCTCTCTCCTTCTCCTCCCTTACCAAGCATCAGATATTCCTATAATGCTATCTTTCTCATCTCCATCACTTGGAATTCTTAGTTTCATTCAAATATCATAAGTGGGTTAATTAAAGAAAGGTAGTTTTGAAAAGTATGGATGAGACATACTTCTTTTGTATCTGCTTTTATTTATTTTCAAAATAGAAAATGTTTTGGCTATTTTCTTTCCCACCTCCTCAACATTGCTCATATTCTTTATTTTTATTACAGTGACACTGTCAGTAAAGCAGAACATTTTTAAAAATTCTACTACTTCTTATATAAGTAAAAAGGATACCAATTAGTGCTAATTGTGATGGCACTTCTAGGGATGTGGACACCTCTCCATTAGGATTGTAACCAGCAACTTATTGCTCATAGATCACTAAGCAGCTGTCAGATGGTAGGCGCTACAATCAATATCCACCTGGATTTGATTTAGCCAAGTGACCTACAGGACAGGCTCCACATGTGATTAGTAATCCCCTGAGCCATGCAGTCCTCCAGAAAAGAGCTCCCAAGTGCCCAAATTCTTAACACAGACATTTACCATGACTTAAAACAGGTATCATGAAAATGTATGACAAGTATAATTTTGCAAACAAATTTGCTCTTTCATTTGGACATTAATTTATAGTAAACAGTCTATTTCTTTTAGTAGTTCATGTACTCATGTGTATTTGTATTTTTAAAGTGTTATTGTCCAGTTGTTATGTAGTGATTAGCAGATTTTAGGATGAATGGTGAAGAGAAATAGAGGAGAATATGTAACTTCTGGGCAGAAGAATAAGAAAAAAGAGAGCACACTTTTGCAAATGTATCTCTATTCTCTCTCTCTCTACACACACACACACACACACACTCTCTCTCTCTCTCTCTCTCTCTCTCTCTCTTTCATTTTGATGCCTTTTTTTGGGGTATGTATGTGTGTGTGAGGCAACTGGGACTTTGTCCAGGGTCATACAGCTAGAAAGTAATGAGTATCTAAAGCTGGATTTTAAATCAGGTCCTCTTTATTCCAGAGCCAGTGTTCAAAGGTTTAGTTACAAAACTAAAAACCAACAACAAAGTCCCATCCACCATGATTTTTCAGGGATTTTATTCCATGTTGACTGCACAATACCGGTTGCAATCCAAGGTCCAAAATCACCATAGCTTGATTTCTGAGTCCATGAGTAACATATTTAGCACTTGAAACTGAGGATAAGAAATAATACAGAAGAGATACAAACACCTCCAGACCTATTTCTCAGCTGGGGTAAAACGGAGGGAGGACAAGAAGAAAAGTATTTCCTCTCTCACTTAGTTGAGTTTATGGCATCCTGTTATGGCTAAATTGAGATCTTCAAAATCTGAATGCAACACATAAGAATAATGGAGAAGATAGTATCAGAAAGACAGTAGTGGATAAGACAGTGCCTGAAAAAGATAGGCAGAGTCAGTTATTCCAATTTTAAAGACTCAGAAAGCTAATGCAAGTGTACTATTTTCATTTATTTGTTAGAAAATGAAGAAACCTTCATGTTAGTTAAACAAGCAATGCTATCATTTCCAAAATAATATTAAATAGAAAAGGCAAAAATAGACAACCCAGCATAGTTTATTAAGTGCCTAATATGGTCCAGGTGTTCTGCTCAGCACTAAAGACAAAATAATTTCTTCAGTGAAGAAATTATATTCTATGAACAAGAGTGCATGTGGTATATGTATACATTTTGCAAAATGAGGAATGGGGCAGGACCTATAACTTCATTGATGTAGATAATGCCTCCAAAAGAAAACTCCCTCTACCAATAAATGTTCTTTGCAACTTAAAATATCAGAGAACTAAGAAGGTAAGTGATTTACAATAGTCACTTGGCCAGCATGAGTCATTAAGTGACAATTGAACCCAGGAATTCTTGGCTCAGAGGATTTATAGTATTCTATTGATTTCTTTATGTTTTCTTAAAAATAATCATATATATATATATATATATATATATATATATATATATACATACATACACACACACCCCAAAAAGGTGATTTGGTGGGTGGGACTAGAATCTATGCAGGAATAATGGTCCTGAAAGACTTTAAATAAGAGGTAGCATTTGAGCTAAGTTTTAAAGGAAACTAGGGATTCTAAGAGGTAGTGGTGAGCTAAGAGTGCATTTAAGGCATTAAATGACAGACTGAACAAAGACACAAATATTGGAAATGGAATGTGATATATGAGCAAGAGCAAGAAAGCCAGTTATGCAGAACCACAGAGTAAAGAAAGGAAGTAATGCCTTATAAATCTCGAAAGGTATATTGGAGCCAATTCGTTAAAGCCTTTAAAAGCTGCACAGAGGAGATAATATTTGATTCTATAGGCAAGAGGAAAACAATAGGGTTTATGGAGCATGAGTGTGACATAATCAGATGAGCCTTAAAAATATGCTCTTATGGTTGCATTGTGGTATACATCCATAGTTCCTACTGTTTGAGAGGCTGCGGCTGATGGAATCATTGAATTCATGAATTCTGACTTACAGTAGGGCTAAAGCCAATCAAGTGTCCAAATCAAGTTTGTAACCATTTTGGTAAACTCCTAAGAGCAGAGAGCTACAAAATTGCAACACTTTTGGAGACCATAAGGAAGTGGAAAAGAGGACAAAAAATTCATATACAGAGACTATATGAAATTTAGTCAAAGCTATTTTTATTTCAAGGATAGAAAAAAGTCTGAAGTGAGCCTTGTTGTCATAGAAGAAGGAAGAAATCAAGAATTGCATTTTGAGAGACTGACCAAAGGACTTGGCAACTCATTATATCAAGCTCATGTTGCTAGCCTTTTTTCTTATTTGATTTCTAATTTGAATTTAATTTTGTTGTATATTATCAATGGAACATTGTATTTTCCATACTTTGTTATAAATTTATGAGTAGTTTTTGATATTATGTTAGTCTAGTTTTGTCCTTCATTTATCCTCAATATTTAGCATGCCACCTGGATCAGAGCAGATGTTAAATAAATTGTTTCTGCTTTGCTCTACCAGGCAACATCTTATTTGCTTGAACATTTTTTATTCTATTAAAATCCTTTTATTTTCATAGGGGAATCAATTCACTTACATTCAAAGTTATAATTATTACAATATCCTATTTTATTTTTTTCACAAATAAAAAAAATCATCCTATTTAGTGCCAACCTTTTTTCAAACCTAATATATTTCCTATATTTTTATTTCCTCTAATGTCTTAAAAAAGCCCTCTTTTAATTATTTCCAGCTTGAAGCTCAGAGTTTTCCTATTGAATTGATGCCTATGACTTTTATTTTATATCCAACATAATAGTTCTTCCTTTCTTACTTTGTGTCTATTTGTAGCACCCTTAATTGATTGCAATTTTATCCTTTCTTTGTACTTAATAAATCTTTGTTGCAAATTATCCCTTGGTTCTAAAACTTAGTTTGATGAAAATATTCTCTCCTGTAGAATCTATGTAATTATTAGTTTTCAGGACCTTCATTTACCCTTCTTTTCTTAAAATGTTCAATTTTTAAAAAAATGTTGTTTCTAGTTTTTGCTTCATAAGAAATTATAGATTTTTTTAGGAATTTGATTTTATGGTAAAATCCTAGATTTCTTACTCCAAGCTATCACATATTAATTTTTCTATCTTTTTTATTTTCATAGAAAAACATGTCACAAAATTTGAATTGTTTCTGTCTAAGGCAATTCTTATCTGTTAATAAGATTATTCCTAACTTCTGGGGTGGAGCCAAGATGATGGAGTAAAGCTAGGAAGCTCTCATGGGTTCCCGTAAAAAACCACATGAAACCAAAACAGAGTCTGACATAATGAAACCACTCTTTAGTTCAAGATAGACTGGAAAAAATTTCAAGAAAGGTCAGCCTCAATGAGATGAAAAAGGGGGTCAATCCAGATCAGCCAGACTCTGGGAAAGTTGGTGAAAGGTCCTTAATCACAGCAAATCAGTTGAGACCCTCTGTCCTGTCTCAGTAGAAGAGCAGACCAGTAGAAAAGTCTTCAGTCTCAGTTCAGAAGGCAAACTCTGGGAAACCAGGCTGTTTCCTGAAAAGAGCAGGCAAAGCTACCTCCTACAAGCATGAGGGTCCCCTATTCTTAAAACCAAAGTTCAGAGTTGCACAGGAAGGTTGGAACAGCCCCCCATTTAATCCAGGAGCAGAACTCAACCATAAAAGTAAAAAAAGAGGTCACCAAAAGCAAAGGAAAGAAAATGAGCAAGAAACAGAAAAGAGCCCTGACTATAGAAAGATATTATGTTCACAAGAAAGACTAAAACATAAATTCAGAGGAGGGCAGAATGTCCTCAGAGGAAATCTTAAAGGCTTGGTCTCAAGCCCAAAGAGGCTTCTTGGAAGTGCTCATCAAAGACTTTAAAAGGAAAATAAGAAAAGTAGAATTAAAAATGAGAACAGGTATACATGAGAGAGTCAACCACTTGGAAAGGCAAAAGAAAAACATGACTGAAAGAAAACAACTCCTTAAAAAATACAATGGCTAAATGCAAAAAAAATCCATTGAAGAAAACAACACTTTCAAAAGTAGAATTAATGAAATGGAAAAACGATACAAAAGTTAAGTAAAGAAAAACACGTTAAAAACAAGAATGGGGCAAATGGAAGCTAATGACTCTAAGAGAGCAAGAATCTGTCAAACAAACCAAGAGCAATGAAAAAATGGAAGAAAATGTGAAATAGCACTTTGGTAAAACAGATGAGCTGGAAAATAAATCCAGAAGGGGACAAATAATTGGCCAAAGAAAAACTACATTATGGAAAACAAAATGGATATTTTTTATTATATTAAGTTAAAAATATTGTGCAAACAAAACCAATCCAGGGAAGATTAGAAGGGAAGCAATCAATTGGGGAAAATTTTTACATCCAAAGTTCTGATAAAGGCCTCATTTCTAAAATATATATAGAATTGGCTCAAATTTATAAGAATTCAAGCCATTCTCAAATTGCTAAATGATCAAATGATATGAATAGACAGTTTTCAGATGAAGTAATTGAAACTATTTCTAGTCATATGAAAAAATGTTTTAAATCACTATTGATCAGAGAAATGCAAGTTAAGATAACTCTGAGGTACCACTACCCACTTCTCAGATTGGCCAAGATGACAGGAAAAGGTAATGATGAATGTTGAAGGAGATGTAGGAAAACTGGGACACTAATACATTGATGGTGGAGTTATTAATTGATCCAACCATTTTGGAGAGCAATTTGGAACTATGCCCCAAGAACTATCAACATGTGCATAGCCTTTTATCCAGCCAGTGTCTCTATTGGGCCTGTATCTCAAAGAGATCATTAAAAAGGGAAAAAGACCCACATGTGCAAAAATGTTTGTAGCAGCCCTTTTTGTAGTGGCAAGAAATCAGTTGGAGAATGACTGAATAAGTCATGGTTTATGAATGTTATGGAATATATTGTTCTGTAAGAAATGGTTAGCAGGATGATTTCAAAGAGGTCTGCAGAGACTTTTGTGAATTTATGCTAAGTGAAGTGAGAGGAACTAGAACATTGTACACAGTAACAGCAAGATTATATAATGATCAATTCTGATGCAATGTGACTCTTTTCAACAGCAAGGTGACTCAGGCTAATTCCAATGGTCTTGTAATAAAGAGAGCCATCTGCACCTTTTTATTGTTGTTTGTTTGGATTTTGTTTTTTTTTTCTCATTTTTCTTTTTTATATGATTTTTCTTGTGCAGCATGATAATTGTGGATATATGTATAGAAGAATTGCACATGTTTAACAATTTGAGTTACTTAATATCTAGGTGAGAGGATGGGGAAAAAGGAGGAGGGGAAATGGAATACAAGGTTTTGCAAAAGTGAATGTTGAAAATTATCTATGCATATCTTATGAAAATGAAAAGCTTTAATTTTAAAAAATTAAAAAAAAGAAACTGAGTAAAGAAGTATTTCTAATGGGTAAACCAGGAGAAAATAATGTTAAGAGGAAACAATATTCAGAAGTTCTTTTCAGTTAAAGAAACACAAATGATTGGGGAGGGTGAGAATTACGAAAAAGTTAATTGAATTTGACGTTTGTAAGACATGACTACTCATGTTGTTGAGAAGTGTTTAACTACAGTGTTTGAACTGAAAGCCAGATTTCAGGGTTCTAAGAAATATTTCCAAAGTAAAATAAGGGAATTTCAACTATTTCTTTTAGAATTTTAGCATTGAAGAAAAAACACACTAGTTTGAATGTTATGCAAATTGAGAGGTTTTTGTTTCTTTCTTCCTTCCTTCCTTCCTTCCTTCCTTCCTTCCTTCCTTCCTTCCTTCCTTCCTTCCTTTCTTTCTTACTGTATGAGAGGTCAGAGTCAGTTTAAGGAAGAAAAACTAAGGAAAAAGAAAGAGAAAGAGATTGAGCATGGTGCAGTGCAAAGAGATGAATTTAACAACTATTCAGAGAGTGAAAATTGGAATCAGAGATTATGTTTTCAGAACTAGACCTATCATATTCGACTTGTGTGACTTTGCTCAGGGTGTGATTTGCCATTTCTTAGATTCAATTTCCTCATCTGCAAAATGAAAGGGTTTGATGAGATGATTTTCAAAGTTCTTCTCCATTCTAAATTGTGATTCTATAATAGAAGAAATTTTCTATAAGAGAGAGAAGCAAGTTCCTGGATGGGATGGTTAAAGAAGACACAAATGCTTTGGTTATCTTTGGAAGTGGAGGTTCACTTTATCTTTTGAGACAATGAATGGAAAATAATGTGACAATGATATAAAAAAAGTTTTTAATTTCTTTAGGATGAAGAAAACAAGAGCCCACAACAAAAGACTTCATTCTTTTTGGAAAAGTAGGCAATGTGAAGAATCAGAGAAGAGAAAGATGGTAATAAAGATAAATGTAAGAAAACTAGCTCTGATGAGTCAATAATCATCAAGGTAGACACAGGTCAGTGGAGAGAATAAGCTATTATTATTATTCAGAACCAAAGACAAATAGTAGATGACAATGTATGGGTATAGATTGATTAGAACTAAGAAAATTGGTGCAAAGTGTAAATAATCTTTGAATCTCATTCACCTTTAAACAACAAAGAAAAATAAGAAAACACAATTAACTGAAGAAGTAGAAATAATTTTCTAATATGACTTTTGAAGTTCAAGGAAGATTCTATTTCATCTACCATTTAAACATTAACTTAAAAATTTAGATAATATATCTCCCAGATCATAGGAACCATTAGTACGTTTTGCAACTTATTAGATATAAGGGGGGAAGCAGGTGAAGAAAGTTGATATAGGGGTAGCTATGTGAAAGGCAATTGATATTTCAAGCCTTAATTATTTTATTGGAGTTGTTATTTGGATTATAACTCTACACTAAAGCAAACAAAAAGTAATTCTATTCTCAGGAAGAAAGATAACTTTTAACTTGCCTATAGTGCTAAAACAGTGACTGGGGACTTCCGGCCAAGATGGTGGCGAGGAGGCACACAGCTGTGTAAGCTCCGCATTTTCTCTCAGAATCCATCTCATTACAAGCTTCTGAATTAATGCCTGACTGAAAAAAAACCCCACAAACAGTTACCAAGAGAAGACATCTTTGAGATTCGCCAGGAAAGGTCTGTTTTCGCTCGAGGGTGGGACGGTTTTAGATCGGGCACAGGCTGAGGGCAGACAGTGGCAGCGAGAGCTTGGCAGGCAGCTCACAGCTGAGCAGACCGGAGGGGGTTGGGGTGTGATCTCAGCCATCTCTGCAGGGAGAGCTTCACTACAGGATTGGATACTTTGCCCTGGCAGCAAGTCAGTGGCCCAGCAGAGAAGCTAAAAACACCGGGGCTGAAGAATATAACCCCAAACAGCTGCAGTTCCTTGAGACTGGCCACCTCTCATCCACAGCGTCCCCAGCACGCTTCCCAGGTCTGAGCGCGGCAGCACAGTCCTGCCCCACTGCTCCCCCAGTCTGAGGAAGCCGAAGCCACCCAGCCCCTCCCCCAAAAAAGCAGATTCCATTTGTGGTTTTTTTTTTTTTTTGCAGTTTGTCTCTGATTCTTCTTGACAAAATGAGCAAAAAGTTAAAAAAGGACTTTTAAGATTGACATTTTATAAGACAGAGAACAGACTTAAACCCTGGGAGACTAAAAAACGTTATCTTCAGGTGAATCCCACAGGGAAGAGAAACTGTTCCCAGCACAGATGAATCCTAAAGAAAAAAAAGGCCTCACAAGGAGCCAAAAAAATGGGAAAAGAGGGGAGGCTTCAAGAGAGACTGGGAACATTCCACCCATTTAAAGACAGAGTGGAAAAGAAAACAAACCTTGAAAATAGGATTAGTGAACTGGGAAACGAAAATAGCTACAAAGAATAAATGGAAATGGGAAAAAACATTCCATGAACAAATTGACAAAAAAGATATAAAAAAGGGAGGAAGAAAAACACTTCATTGAAAATAAGAATAGAACAAATGGAATTGAATGACTGAGGAGACAAGAAGAATCATAACAAGACCAAAACCAAACAATGGAGAAAATGGGAAATTCCTTCTGGGAAAACAACAGATCTGGAAAAACAGGTCTAGAGAGACAATCTTAGAATCATTGGACCCCAGAAAATACGATGAAAAAAAAGACCTGGACACTATTTTCCAGGAAAACAAAAGAGAACTGCCCGAAGTTTAGAAACAGAGGGTAAAATAGACATTGAAAGGTTCATTGATCACCCCTGAAAGGGATCCAAAATCAAAACACCAAAAAATAGTGGCCAATGCCAGAACCCTCAAACAAGGAAAAAAACCCAAACAGCTAGGAAAACCAATTCAAATATAAAGGACCACAAAAGGATCACCCAAGATCTATCAGCATCCACATTAAAAGATCAAGGGCCTGGAATAGAATTCCTAAAGGCAGGGAACTAGGTATGCAACAAAAAATAACACCAGCCAGAATGGAGATCTTTTCCAGGGAAGAAGATTCATTCAACAAAAAAGTGAATTTCACCTTTTTTGGTGAAAACCAGAACAACAAGAAGTTTGATCTGCAAAATAGAACTCAAGAAAAACCTAAAAAAGGTAAAAAAGAAATCTTGGGGAATTATATTTCTTTTGTAAGATTAAATAAAAAATACATGATACCTTTTCAGAAATTAGGGGGAAAGGACATTACAGAAAAAGGAAAGGGTACTATATCTCACAAAAGGCAAAGGAAACCTAATTCTGAGAGAAAGAATGGAGGGGATGAATAAGTGGGATTTTACTGCCATAAGAATTGACTTTAAGAAAAAAAATTTTAGAATATTAATAGGGGAAACTTCCATCTCATTGAAAAGGAGAAGGGAAAAGTGAAAAGGGAAAAGCTAAGCAGAAGGGAATACAGAAATGAGAGGGAAAGGAGTAAATGGGGGAACCCGGTGGAGAGGAGGGATCTAAAAGGGAGGGCTGTGAAACAAGGGGTGCCTCGTTTAATATAAGGAGGGTAAGGGGGAAAGAAGGGGAAAAAAAAAGGGAACAAGATGGCAATAATACAGAAGGGTAATTTAACATAAATGTGAATGGGGTAACCCCCATAAAGAGGAAGGATTAGCAGAAGGATTAAAAGCCAGAATCCTCAAATGTTGTTTAAGGGAAACACACCTGGAACAGGGAGAACATGCAGAATAAAGGTGGATGGAAAAATCTACTATGCTCAGGGTGGTCAAAAGAACCATCCTGATCTCAGATCAAGCAAAACAAAAATTGATCTAATTAAAGAGATAAAAGGGACTATCTTCTAAGGGGCAGCATAAATAATGAAACTATCAATATTAAAATATATGCACCAATGGTGAGCATCTAAATTTTAAAAGAGAAATTAAGAGGCTGCAAAAGAAAAGATAAAAACATAATAGTGGGAGATCCAACTGACTCCAGAATTAATAACCAAATCACAAAATAAATAAGAAAAAGTCAAAAAGGTAAATAGAATACAGAAAATTTAGATATGATAGACCTTGGAAAACGAAATGGAGACGAAAGGGAATTTCTTTTCAGAGTTTGGAACCTATACAAAAAATAGACAATATTAGGACATAAAACCCAAACTAAATGCAGTAAGGCAGAAATAATGAATGCATCCTTTTCGCCACGATGCAATAAAAATTACACTCAACAAAAAGAGGGAAAGTAGACCAAAAATAATTGAAACTAAATAATCCTACTAAAGAATGATTGGGTGAAACACAAATCATGAATAATTAATAACTTCACCCAAGAAAATGAAATAATGAGACATCATATCAAAAATTTGGATGCAGCCAAAGTGGTAATAAGGGGAAATTTTAATTCTGAGGTTTATTGATAAAGTAGGAAAAAGAAAGTCACAATTGACAACTAAAAAATGCTAGAAAAGGAACAAATTAAAATCCCCAGTCAAACCAAACGAAATTTAAAATAAAAGGGAGATCAATAAAATTGAAAGTAAAAAAAACATTGAATTAATTAATAAAACTAAGAGTTGGTTTATGAAAAACCAACAAAATAGACAAATTAGTAAATCTGATTAAAAAAATGAAAGAGGAAAATCAAATTGTTAGTCTTAAAATGAAAAGGGAGAACCGCCACTAATGAAGAGGAAATTAAGAATAATTAGGAATTACTTTGCCCAACTTTATGGCAAAAATTGACAACATAAATGAAATGGAAGAATACCTTCAAAATATGTTCAGATTAAAGGGAAGAAATAAAATCCTAAAAGTCCCATCTTAGAAAAGAAAAGAACAAGTATTAAAACTCCCTAAAAAACCCCAGGACCAGATGGATTTAATGTGAATTTACCAAAATTTTAAAGAAAATTAACCCAATGCTATATAAATATTTGAAAATAGGGACTGAAGGAGTCCTACCAAACTCCTTTTGACACAGACATGGTATGATATAAACCAATTGAAAACGAAAAGAAAATTATAGACCAACTTAATGAATATCGGCAAAACAAAAAAAATTAGCAAAAAGATTACGAAAATCATCCACAGGATAATCCACTATGACAAGTAGGATTTATACCAGGAATGCAGGGCTGGTTCAATATTAGGAAAACTATTACATAATTGACTATATCAATAAGCAAAATAAAAAACCATATGATCACCTTCAATAGATGCAGAAAAAGCATTTAAAAATCCAACATCCTTCCTAATAAAACCCTTTGAGAGTATAGGAATAAATGGATTTTTCTTAAAATAGTCAGGAATATATTTAAAACCATCAGTAAGCATATATGCAATGGGGAAAAATGGAATCTTTCCAGTAAGATCTGAGGAAGCAAGGTTGCCCACTGTCACCATTATTATTCAATATTGTATTAGAAACACTAGCCTCGGCAATGAGTCGAGAAAGAGATTAAATGAACAGAATAGGCAGTGGGAAACCAAAATCACTTTGCAGATGATATGATGGATACTTAGAGAACCCTAGAGATTCTAAAAAAGTTTATTAGAAATAATCCATAACTTTAGAAAGTTGAGATTATAAAATAAACCCTAAACCCCTGATTTTTATCATCACCAACAAAATCCAACAGCAAGGGAAAAAAGAAATTCCATTCAGAATAACTGTTGACAGATAAAATATTTGGGAATCATCTACCAAAGGAAAGTCAGGAATTATATGAGTAAATTAAAAAACTTTCCACAAAATAAGTCAGACTTAAAAATTGAAAAATATCAATGCTCCTGGATAGGTCGAGCAATATAATAAAGATTAATACCCTAAACTAATCTATTTATTTAGTGCTATACCAATCATTCCAAGAAAATATTTTAATGATTTAGAAAAATAAAAAAAATTATATGGAATAATAAAAGGTCAAGAACTCAAAAAATTAATGAAAAAAAAATCAAATGAAGGGTTACTGTACCTGATCTAAAACTATATTATAAAGAGCATCACCAAAACCATTTGATTGGCTAAGAAATAATTAGTTGATCAGTGGAACAGGTTGGGTCACAAGACAGAATAGTCAACTATAGAATTTATGTTTGACAAACCCAAAGATCCTAACTTTTTGGGATAAGAAATTATTTCCAAAAACTATGGGATAACTGGAAATTAGTATAGCAGAAATTAGGCATGGACCCACATTAACACTGTATCCAAGATAAGATCAAAATGGGTCCATGATTTAGAATAAAGAACGGATTATAAACAAATTGGAGGAAAATAGGATGTTTATTCTCAGACTTGTGGAAAAGGAAGAAATTTGTGACTAAAGCGAACTAGAGACCATTATTGATCACAAATGAAAATTTTGTTCATCAAATTAAAAAAGCTTCTGTACAAACAAAACTAATGTAAACAAGATTAGAAGGGAAGCAACAAACTGGGAAAACATCTTCCAGTTAAAGGTTCTGATAAAGGCCTCATTTCCAAAATATATAGAGAGCTGACTTAATTTATAAGAAACCAAGCCATTCTCCAATTGATAAATGGTCAAAGGAATGAACAGACAATTTTAGATGATGAAATTAAATCATTAAAATATGAAAGAGTGTTCCAAATCAATTAATCGAGAAATGCAAATTAAGACAACTTGAGATACCACTACACATCTGTTAAATTGGCTAAGATGACAGGAAAAATAATGATTTTGGGGATTGGGAAAACTGGGACACTGATACATTGTTGGTGGAGTGTGAACAAATCCAACCATTCTGGAGAGCAATCTGGAATTATGCCCAAAAGTTATCAAACTGTGCATACCCTTTGATCCAGCAGTGTTATACCCCAAGGAGATACTAACGAAGGGAAAGGGACCAGTATGTGCCAAAATGTTTGTGGCAGCCCTGTTTGTAGTGGCTAGAAGCTGGAAACTGAATGGATACCCATCAATTGGAGAATGGTTGGGTAAATTGTGGTATATGAATGTTATGGAATATTATTGTTCTGTAAGAAATGACCAGCAAGATGAATACAGAGAAGCTTGGAGAGAATTACATGAACTGATGCTAAGTGAAATGAGCAGAACCAAGAGATCATTATATATGTCAACAACGATACTATATGAAGATGTAATCTGATGGAAGTGGATTTCTTTGACAAAGAGACCTAATTCAGTTTCAATTGATCAATGATGGACAGAAGCAGCTACACCCAAAGAAAAAAACACTGGGAAATGAATGTAAATTGTTTGCATTTTTGTTTTTCTTCCCGGGTTATTTCTACCTTCTGAATCCAATTCTCCCTGTGCAACAACAAAAGTGTTTGGATCTGCACACATACATTGTATCTAGGATATACTAGGACATATTCAACATATATAGGACTGCTTGCCATCTAGGGGAGGGGGTGGAGGGTGGGAGGGAAAAATCGGAACAGAAGTGAGTGGAAGGGATAATGTTGTAAAAAAAAAATTACCCTGGCATGGATTCTGTCAATAAAAAGTTACTATAATAAAAAATAAAATAAAATAAAATAAAAACAGTTACTGGGGATGATATGATATAAGGTTCTATAAATTCTTTTTCTACAATATTTGAGAAAAAGTCAAGTTACTATAGAGTGTAAATAGATGTACAATTTTCTTGTCATATATTTGGGTAGGTTAAAAATAATATAAAATTCACAAATACACAATTTTTAGATAGAAATGGGGAATTCTTAATATCTGGTTTTAGATATTAAGGATCTAACTATTTGTCCTATAATATAGATTTTTATGTACATAAATTCCTGTGTATTCCTATATATATAACTTTCTACACAATTTAACAACATTAAAATGGCAGCAGATATTTATGTAATCCTTTTACAAAGAGGTTTATGCATATTATTTTTGAGCCTAATATCAACCCTGTAAGATAGATGCCATTATTATCCACATTTTAAAATGAACTAAAAACAGTTAAATGATGTACTCATGGTCACAAAGTTAGCAAGTCTGAAGCAGAACCTTGTGTTCTTCACTCCAAGCTCAGCATTCTATTTACTATGCCATCCAACTGCCTTAAAACAATTCATGGTCATTTTATATCATTTAATGCTCATTGTTCTGAAATATTCAATATTT
Organism: Sarcophilus harrisii; assembly: GCF_902635505.1. Lineage (NCBI taxonomy): Eukaryota > Metazoa > Chordata > Mammalia > Dasyuromorphia > Dasyuridae > Sarcophilus > Sarcophilus harrisii. The sequence goes on from NC_045426.1 coordinate 247,423,124, forward strand.
TTAAATAATAAGAAAAACAATCACATAATCAAGTTGTCCAAGTCAATACACAACCAACCAATAAAACTTTCATATCTTTTCACAGGAAATATTAAATGTCATTCATTTCTGTAAACAGATTGCATTTTTGTTTTTCTTCCTGGGTTATTTTTACCTTCTGAATCCAATTCTTCCTATGCAACAAGAGAACTTTTCGGTTCTGCACACATATATATCCTAGATATACTGTGACATGTTTAACATGTATAGAACTGCTTGCCATCTAGGGGAGGGGATGGAGAGAGGGAGGGGAAAAGTTGGAACAGAATGGAGTGCAAGGGATAATGTAAAAAATTACCCAGGCATGGGTTCTGTCAATAAAAGTTATAATTAAAAAAAAAGAAAAGTTTTATGTCATTGACAAACATAGGATGGGCATTCAGAGAAGAAGTAAAGGCTTCTATAAAATAAAATTATTACATCATTTAAAAAAAATGTCATTCATTTCAGACTTGATGAAGCTAATTTTTTGAACCCATGTGTAAGACTTTATATTTATCCTAACTGAAATTCATCCTGTTTGATGTAATTTATTCTTTTAATCTGGTATAATCTTGCTATACTTTTTCTGGATTCTCCTGTCATCCAATAAACCAATAATTCCTCAGTTTCATATTATCTGCAAATTTTCATGGCATACCTTCATTTCATGTTGATAAAAATACTAAATAGTACTAGTCCAAAGATAAAAAATTAATTACTTATTAAAATTGAATTTTAATTTTCATAGTTCTATTTGTGAATGATAATAATTGGGTATATTCTGTGTCTTCTAAAGAATTTTTCTTTTTGAAGTTATGCTAATTCCTGTGATCTATGAAAAATTAGATATACGTTCCCAGTCTCAAATCAATTATATATTTAATCTCTCCAAACTTATTCTACAAATATTAGAATAAAAAAGAATAAATACTGTTGTTCTTCAGTTGTTTCTATCATATCCTACTATTTTTTGACTTCATTTAGGTTGTCTTGGTAAAGATACTGAAGTAGTTTGCCATTTCCTTCTCCAGTTATTTTTACAGATGAAAAACTAAGGCAAATAGGGTTAAGCAGCTTATCTAGGGTCTTACAAGTAGTAAGTGTCTAAGGTCAGATTTGAACTCAAAGAACTATCTTGATGCAGTTAGAGGCAGTGAAGAGAGTTGTGACAATTGGGGTGGGAATCCCCTCTGGTCAGCGCACAGGTCCAATGTGAAAGAATTCGTGAACCCAAAAAGTCTGAATGGCAAAAGGGATTTTTATTGGCACTGAGAAGCCAGCTTTGCTAGGGAGACAGACTCCTCAGTGGCAAGGTCCTGTCAGAGAAATAACAAAGGTTATCACTGAGAATAGGGTATCTTCACAGCAGGCAAGTGTCTTGGCAGGCAGTTGTTCCAAGAAGAGAGGTTCCTTGGCAAGGCATAATCCTCCTTAGGGCTTCTGCAAAGATTTGGGGTTCAGAGTTGTTTTTTTATTCAAAGTCTGGGGCTAGGACTTCCATTGAATGAGATTCCTTCAATGTTGTCAAGGCCCTCAGACCTAGATTTCCATTTGAAAAGAGAAAACTTATCTTGTAGTTTCAAGTTACTCAGTAGGAATATTAGGCCTAGATCTTCAACTGAATAAAATCATTTTGAAGGCTTTTTCCCCAGTCTTGGGATTTTTGAAGGTCATCTGGGCTACCTCCAAAAGATCAATGGAGAGTGATTTGACCAAGATCTCCAACTAAATGAAGCCACTTAACTTGTCTGAGAAGATATGCTTTCCCAAAGGAGGGCCTGAGACTTCGAATCTCCCTTTTTTTTACAGATTAAAGGGGACACAGTTTCAGAATTTACCTCCATCACTCTAACTTTAGGCCCAACACTTTATCCTTTGCATTCCTTCACTATCTCCATGCATATATATATATATTCACATGTATTTACTTATCTAATATATATATATATAGAAAATATTTTTTTTGAGTCTGGGTCTCTATTCCTTTCAAGCTAAAGGAACAATAGTCACTAAAGAGTTTGGTTCCATTATTGAATAACTATACAAACTTTGACCTGCTTTATTTCTGACTTGGACTAATTTGCCAACCTGATAAACCCATACCTTCAGTTATTGCTATCAGACAGTGGAAACATCTGATTATCTTTAACACATTTTAGAACTCCCAAACTCCAGTGATTTACAATTCTTCAGCATTCCATGTAACAGAGATTATATACAATATTTCATCAACTTAGCATATACTAAGGCATAACATTTATATTTTGCATACATATGTAAAACATGAGTACATTCACACATACAGAAATATATGATATTTGATCATATTGTTTACTGATGGATAGTGATGAGAGGAATGAATTAAAGGAAATAAATTCCAAGACAAGGAATGATTATATTTTACAGTAGAAATAGAAATGTGAACATGATCCTAATTAGAATTCTAAATTAATAAACTCTGCTCTTTTCATAGTCATTAGCCCAAGTTCTGATTTTATTCAAAAGAATAGGTTCACTTTCATAAGAAGTTAGCAAGGGTATTGAATTCTTAGCCAAAGATATATCTTATGTAATAATTTAACTTATTAAAATATTATTTTACCATTGCTCTATCATAGCTTGAAAATAATTAAGTTGATGAAACAACACAATTGGATTACAAGTAATAAGCTGGGAAGATTAGATATATAGTTGAATTGGGGCTAGGGGGCTTTAGCTAATTCTTTGTACATTATCATACCTAGCATATTTTGGTGCCAAATGAATATTAATAACAATGATAGTAACAATTTCAATTTAGTTTTCAGTATAGAATACATATGTAGCAAAAATTTCTGCTGAGTTCTTTCTCCTAATGCAAATTTTGTGTATTATTTCCAATTTATCCCTTTTATTGACTCATTCTATGTCCATGAGCAAGTCATTTAATATCTATGTACCTATGATTCCATCTATAAAATGGGGATAATAATACAGGCCTATTTAATTATTTAGATCTTTAGAATGCTGAGAAGCTTTATTCAAGTTAATTATATGAAAGGTACTTCAAGTTCACTCTATTATTAAAGTTATTTATCTGACTTCTTTACAATATAACCTAACCAATTATACATGGCTCTGTATTACACATGGATACACATGGATAAATATAATTAACATGAGAAATCTGATTAATAGATGACCAGTAATGTAAGTGTATCTTGTTTAAAATAATAAAAGAATTATTCAAAGTGGTTAGATGTGCTCATTTAGATGAAAAAGCAAGAAAGCCTCAAGACCTGGCTTTAATATGTTTTAAGTGCAATTTTACCCAATATAAACATTCTGGTTTTCTTTGTGATTCTTTTTAAAATTTGAAGTTCCTATATACATGTAAAGCAATGAATGATTTTCAAATAACTTTAGAATGTATATTTGAATCAGTGTCTTTTCCCCCTCTCCCCCATATAATATACTTCAGTTAAGAAAACTGCATTTGAAAAGTAAAACTTCCCCCTGAGAAGACATTTAAAAGTGAAGTGATGTATGTGATAAATGTGATTTCTTATTTCTTTAATTAATATCTCGAATATTGTTTGATTCCACAAACATTTGATAATATACAAATACCATATCTCTCTGGCACACACATATCCTATCACACATATTTCTGTCACAAATCTTTCTGCCATCCATTATCTCTCTCGCCTCATCCTGCTTCCACATAAAATACTGTCTTTCTTCTACACAATCAGCTACAGCAATATGAGTGCAGCCAAATTAGACTGGACAGAAAAAATCGGCCTATCTAATTTTCTATAATATCCACAAATCCATGCCATATGGCAAGGCCCCAGGAGCATCAACTTGCTTCTTGAACACAATTAAAATAACCTGGGGCAAAATCAGATTCAGAAAAATATAATTTTATATTCTTTCAACTAAATCACTTAGACATAAAATTATCCCAGACTACCTCATAGATAGCATTAATGTCAATTCAGTTATCAAATATTTATAATCACCTATTTTTGGAGCATTGACAAATTATCCATATGAGAAATGAAAACTTCCACCATAGAGATTCTCCAAATGATTCATCTTTAAAAGTCACAGTACCCCTTTTTCCCCATCATTTTATGTACTACAGCAAACTATGTTCAAGCAAACTATGAAAGATGAAGAATCATTTTATGTATTACAGCAAACTATGTTCAAGCAAACTATGAAAATGAAGAATTTATTATGATGTTAGATTTGGAAGATGGTATCATTTTCAACTGGTCAAATTGACTGATAATGGCCAAGTCTTATGTTACATATGTGCACCAATAAAACCAATTTGGCTTTATCAAACTACTAAATAAACCACGAGACAGGATGAAAAGTAAAAGATAAGCAATGGTGATATGTTTGGGTAGAGGGAGATGTAATTCTAAGGAAAAATCCTGGTAATTTCGGATCCCAGAATTTTTCCTATTCATTCAGATATCACAGAGAACTGAGTCAAGTGATAAAGCTTAAGTGGTATTTTCCCATCTTACTTTCATATGAAAAAAGAGGAAATCATAAATAATAAAAGAGTCACTTTGGTGTAATAGAAAAAAAAAACCACTAGACTTGGAGAGAATAGAAATGTGAATCCTGCCTCTCTTGCTTATTAGATCTATAATAATAAGCAAACATCTGGTTTGTTGTTGGTGGTGTATAGTCATTCAATCATATCCCACTCTTCTTGACCTCATAGACTATGGTACACCAGGCCCCACTATGATCTTCCAAAATCTGTCCAAGCTTGTGTTTATTGCTTCCATGACATTATCTATTCATCTCAACCTCTGCCAATCCCCTTCTCCTTTTGCTTTCAACCTTTATCAACCTCAGAGTGTTTTCTCATTAGGTGATACAACCATTTAAGCATCACCTTCAATATTTGTCCTTTGAATGAATAGTATGAATTATTTTCTTTAGTTATTGATGATTTTCTTTCTTTCCAAGGGAATCTCAAGAGTCTCCTTCAACATCATAATTCAAAAGCATAGATTCTATGGTGCTCAGCTTTCTATATAGTCCACATCTCACAGCCAGACATTACCACTGGAAAAACTATATCTCTGACTATGTGGTCATCAATTGTCAAAATGATGTCCTTTTTTAAGGTATTCTCTCTAGATTTTTTCATAGCTTTCCTTCCAGAGAGCAAGAATCTTTTCATTTCAAAACTGAAATTGCTGTCTGTGATCTTTGAGGCCAACAACATAAATTATGACACTGCTTTCATTTTTTTTGCCTTCTATTTGTCAAGAATGATGGGATTATAGTTGTCATGATCATAGATTTTTTTAAACATTAAGCTTCAAGTCAACTTTTACACTTTCACCCTGATCAAGAGACTTCTTAATTCTCCACTTTCTGCCATCAGAATCATATTGTCTACATATCTGAAATTTTTTATATTTCTCTCAGAAATCTTAATTCAGATATTTAATTCATCCTGCCTAGGATTTCACATAATGGTCTCTGCATATAAGTTAGATAAAAAAGTGATAGTATACAAACTTGTCACATTCCTTTCCCAATCTTAAACCAATCAGTTATTAACTATTGCTTCTTCACACAGATACAGGTTTCTCAGGAGTCAAGTAACATGATAATGATACACTCATCTTTTTGAGGACATGTCAATTATTCTTGTTATTCGCACAAATCTATGAAGCAAAAATAGATGTTTTTTCTGCAACTCCTTTGCTTTTTCCATAATTCAGTGAATATTCACAATATTTAGTTCCAAAACTAGTTCCTTGGTCTCTTTGAAAACCATCCTGCACTTTTGATACTTCTAAGTTCATATACTGATGAAACCTAGCTTTCAGAATCTTAAGCATAACCTTGCTAGGGTGTGAAACAAGCCAATTGTTTGGTAATGTAACCTTTTTTGACTTTGCCTTTCTTTCGATTAGATGTAAATCGATCATTTCTAATTCAGTGGCAGCTGTTGAGTTTTCCAAAAATGCTGGAATGTTGAGTGCAGTACTTTAATAATATCATCTTTTAGGATTTTAAATAGCTCAGCTAGAATTCTGTCGTCTCCGCTAGCCTTCCTGTTAGCAAAACTTCTTAAGGGCCACTTGACTTCATTCTTCAGGATATCTGCTTCTGGATTAATAACTATGCCACTGCAGATATCAGTGATGTTAAAAACTTTTTGAGATCATTCTGTATATTCTTGCCACCTCTTCTTAAGCTCTTCTTCTGTAACATCCCTGCCATTTTTGCTTAAAACTCAGATTATTCACCTGTTAAATGGGAATGAAAATATATGCATTGTTTAATATGCAGGGATGTTTTGAGGATTGAATGGTATGATTAAAAAAACCTTTAAAATAGATAACTGCCAATCAAACCCAAACAAAAAAATTGAGATTCTTTAAAATCAAATTGACAAATAAAAATTTAAAATTAAATTAAAAAATAAGTTATTGGAAAACAGTCTGCACAAATTGCTATCATTGAGGTAATGTCTTAAAAAATTTGGATGATGTGTGCAAAAAGTCGAAAATAGAAACTCTAGAATAATTTTTAAATTGAAACAGGAGGAAAAGAACAGAACAGCAGTCTTTTAAAATCCCTGAAGGAACAGGAAAAGGAAAATTCTTAAAATAGAGGCCTAAAATTGCCAAGTTAAAATATAGAGAAACACTAAGAAAGAATAGTAGTTTATGATTTTTTGAGTAATTGACAAAATGACAGTTCAGTTTGTTTAATTTAAACCTAAATGCTCCTTTTTTCTCATCTGTAGGTTTATCATATCAGTCTTCTGATTTAATTATTTGCTTATGTTATACTTAGGGCATTTTTCACCCTGCGAATATATTCATGACAACAACGTAGCTATCAAATTATATGTATATGAATAAATAAAATATTGTATGCCACATGCTAAGAAATGAACCAATTTGTATTTGAGATAATTTTCAACATTTGACTTTAATGGTAAGTTAGGTGCTGCACAAAATGATAAAGGCTATGGACTTTTCTCATTCTGACTAGGTGTCTCCAAGAGTTACATAGTCACTCATACCCAAAACTCTGGCAACTTAATAATTAATGAAATGTTTCACATCCTTGGATATAGTTAGAATTTAACCAGAGGCCTAGTCTTTTCTGGACTCTAGACATCTCACTTGTTCATTTCTTGAAGAGAGGAACCAGTTAAGACTTTCTCTCTTCATTATTATTGGCCTAGATTAGGGACAGTGCTTTGGAAAACAATAAGAACAAAAACAAAATTCTGAAAAACTTAAAAACTTTGATCCACAAAATGGCTAATAATATTTCCAGGGGACAGATAAAAATGCTCTCCATCTCCTGACAGAAAAATGATTGACACAATATGAACAATGAGACATACAATTTTAGATGTAGCCTATGAGTTGATTTTGTATATTTGTAATAAGTTTTTTTTTCTTTCTTCCCTTTAGAAGGTAAAAGTATAAGGTAGAAAAATTAAATGTTTGTTAAATAAAAAATATAAAAATTTAAAGCAAACTCACAAAAAGGGAAACCTAGGCATAGGAAAGTCATGAGTCGACCAATTAAGAGGAATTAAGAACAATTTTTTATGCTTGTTTTTATGAATTTTTGAAAAGTTTTCAACCTTTTAGGAAATGTATAGAACCTCAAAATGTTCTTTTTTATTATCTTGTTTCTATTGAGATGTTACTTGGGATGACTATCTTATCAATGAATAATCATTCATTAATGCCTACTATATCACAAGCATTATACTCTGGGGTCACAAAGTAAAAAATGAATATCTCAAAATCAAACTTACATTTTATCAGGAAAAACAACTTATACACATAGATATAAAATAATTAAAATTAAATATGAAATGATTATCAGAAGCCAGGTCAGGTCTTAATAATTATATTAATAATATAACAGTTATAACCTCATTCAGTACATAGAGCTTGAGCTGAATTTTAATATAAACTCAGTATTCTAAGGGAACAACTTTTTTGGTTGGTTAACTGATTTTTGACAATTGCTTCACTCCCATGTGTAAAGATGCTATACTCTGTTTATGATAACACTTAACATGCCACAAATAGGAATAGCTATTGTTCCTGATACTGTACATACTATAGGTAATACATTATGGGAACAGCTACCATTCTTAAATATTAAATTGAATGTTCTATATGCATCTTCAACTCAACAGATATGAAAAAAACTCATTTTCTCTTCGCTCTTCCACTTCTGGCAGTCTTCTAACTTCAAAATATTTCTATCACAGTTGAGGGCACCATCTTTTTCCAAAAAGACAGTTAAATGATCTAATCATTGTGGAAAACAAGATGTAACTATACTCAAGTGAGTATTAAACTGTGCATACCCTTTTGAGCCAGCAAGAGCACTAGTAAGCCAGTATTCCAAAGAAATAAAACAAATAAAAAGAAAAGTAAATATTTGCACAAAAATATTTGTAGCTATTCTTTTTGTGGTAGCAAAGAATGAAAAAATAAAGAGATGTCTATCAATTAGGGTATGTGGTGTATGATTGTTTGTTCTTTAGTTATTTTCAATTGTATCTGACTCTTTCTTATTACATTTGGAGCTTTCTTTGCAGAAATGCTGAAATGATTTGTAATTTTCTTCTTTAGCTCATTTTATAAATGAACAAAGTGAAAGCAAAATAGATTAAGTGATTTACCCAGCTTCACACAGCTGGTAGATGTCTAAAACTGGATTTGAACTCAGATCTTCCTTATTCTAGGCCCAGGCTCAATTCATTGTGTCACTTAACTGCCCTGAAGAAAGTAGGGCTAATATCATTTCTATTTTACATATGAGGAAACTGAGACTCAGAGAGATGAAATAATTGTAAAGCCACACAACAAATTTCTGTCAGAGTCAAAATTAAATCCACAGGTCTAGCTCCATCATCATAGTCTTTAAATCAAATTTAGAGCTTAAAGGATCTTCAGTGGCTATTTTCAAACCCCAAACTTTAAAAAAAATATTAAAGCTTTTTATTTACAAAACATATGCATGGGTAATTTTTCCAACATTGACTCTTGCATAACCTTTTGTTGAAAAATTTTCCCTCAAAAAGAACACTGGGAAATGAATGTAAACTGCTTGCAATTTTGTTTTTCTTCCAGGGTTATTTCTACCTTCTGAATACAATTCTCCCTGTACAACAAGAGAGCTGTTTGGTTCTGCACACATATATTGTATCTAGGATATACTGTAACCTATTTAACATGTATAGGACTGCTTGCCATCTAGGGGAGGGGGTGGAGGGAGGGAGGGGAAAAATCGGAACAGAAGTGAGTGCAAGGGATAATGTTGTAAAAAATTACCCTGGCATGGGTTCTGTCAATAAAAAGTTATTTAAAAAAATTTCCCCTCCTTCCTCCCACTCTCTCCTATAGCTGGCAGGTAGTCCAATACATGTTAAATATGTTGAAATACATGTTGGATCCAATATATGTATATATATTTATACAGTTATCTTGTTGCACAAGAAAAATCAGATTAAGAAGGAAGAAAAAGAAAAACTGAGAAAGAAAACAAAATGCAAGCAATTAACAACAGAGAGAGTGAGAATGCTATATTGTGTTTCACACTCTGTTCCCAGGATTCTCTCTCTGGGTGTAGATGGCTTTCTTCATCATTGCACAAGTGTAACTGGTTTGAATCTTATCAATATTGAAGAGAGCCATGTCCATCAGAATTGATTGTCATATAGTCTTGTTGTTGGCATGTATAATGATCTACTGGTTCTGCTCATTTCACTTTGCATCAGTTCATGGAAGTCTCTCCAAGCCTTTTTGAATCCATCCTGCTGGTTGTTTCTTACAGAACAATAGTATTCCATAGCATCCATATATCATAATTTATTCAGTCATTCTCCAATTGATGGGCATCCACTCAATTTCCAGTTTCTTGCCACTATAAAGAGGGCTGCCACAAACATTTTTGCACATGTGGGTCCCTTTCCTTCTTTTAAAATCTTTTTGGTATATAATCCCAGTAGAAACACTGCTGAATCAAAGGATATACACAGTTTGATAACTTTTTGATCATAGTTCCGAACTGCTCTTCAGAATGGTTGGATCTGTTCACAGGTCCACCAACAATGTGTCCCAGGTTTCCCACATCCCCTCTAACATTCATCATTATATTTTCCTGTCATCTTAGCCAATTTGACAGATGTGTAGTGGTATCTCAGAGTTGTCTTAATTTGCATTTCACTGATCAATAGTGATTTGGAGAACCTCTTCATGTAGCTACAAATAGTTTCAATTTCTTCATCTGAAAATTATTCATAACTTTTGATCATTTATCAATTAGAGAATGACTTGAACTATTATAAATTTGAGTCAATTCTCTATATATTTTAGAAATGAGGGCTTTATCAAATCCTTTGGATGTAAAAATGTTTTCCCAGTTTATTGCTACCCTTCTTATCTGCATTAGTTTTGTTTGTACAAAAACTTAATATAATCAAAATTATCTATTTTGTGATCAATAATGATCCCTAGTTCTTCTTTGGTCACAAATTCCTTCCTCTTCCACAAATCTGAGAGGTAAACTATCCTATGTTCTTGTAATTTTTTTATATTATCATTCTTTATGTCTATATCATGAACCCATTTCAACCTTATTTTGGTGTATGGTGGCAGGTGTGGGTCTATGCCTACTTTTTACCATACTAGTTTCCAATTTTCCCAGCAGTTTTTGTAAAATAGTGAATTCTTATCCCAAAAGGTGGGGATTTTCAGTTTGTCAAATACTAAATTGTTATAGTCATTAGCTATTTTGTTCAGCAAACCCTAACCTATTCCACTGATCAACTTCTCTGTTTCTTAGCTGGTACCAAATGGTTTTGATGACCACTGCTTTATAATATACTTTTAGATCTGTTACAGCTAGGCCACCTTCATTTGCTTTTCTCTTCATTAATTCCTTTGAAATTCTTGATCTTTTGTTCTTCCCTATGAATTTTGTTATTTTTTTTTTAGTTCAGTAAAATAGTTTCTTGGGAGTTTGATTGGTATAGCACTAAATAAATAGATTAGTTTAGAGAGTATTGTCATCTTTATTATATTTGCTCGACCTGTCCATGAATACAAAATACAAGATATTTTTCTAATTGCTTAGATCTGACTTTATTTGTGTGGAAAGTGTTTTGTAGTTTTGCTCATTAGTTCCTGACTTTCCCTTGGTAGATAGATTCCCAAATATTTTATGCTATCAACAGTTATTTTAAATGGAATTTCTCTTTGTATCTCTTGCTGTTGGATTTTGTTAGTGATGATTTATCATTATTTATTTAATCACTATTATTGTTTATTTAGAATGCTGATGATTTATGTGGATTTATTTTGTATCCTGCAACTTTGCTAAAATTGTGAATTATTTCTAATAGCTTTTTAGTTGATTCTCTGGAGTACTCTGGGGTACATCATATCATCTACAGAGAGTGGTAATTTGGTTTCCTCATTACCTACTCTAGTTCCTTTAATCTCTTTTTCTTCTCTTTTCGCCAAGGCTAGTATTTCTAATACAATATTGAATAGCAATGGTGATAATGGGCAACCTTGTTACACCCCTGATCTTATTGGGAATGGGTCTAGTTTATCCCCATTACATATCATGCTTGCTGATGGTTTTAAATAGATGCTATTGACTATTTTAAGCAAAAGTTAATTTATTTCTATGCTCTCAAGTGTTTTTATTAGGAATGGATGTTGGATTTTATCAAATGTTTTTTCTGCATCTATTGAGATGATCATATGGTTTTTGTTAATTTGGTTATTAATATAATCAGTTATGCTAATAGTTTTCCTAATATTGAACCAACCCTGAATTTCTGGTATAAATCTTACTTGGTCATGGTGTATTATCCTGGGGATGATTATTTGTAATCTCTTTGGTAATATTTTGTTTAAGATTTTTGCATCAATGTTTATTAGGGAGACTGGGTTATAATTTTCTTTCTCTGTTTTTGTCCTACCTGGCTTAGGTATAAGAACCATGTCTGTGTCATAAAAGGAATTTGGTAGGACTCCTTCATTCCCTATTTTTTCAAATAGTTTACAGAGTATTGGGATTAGTTATTCTTTAAATATTTGGTAGAACTCACATGTAAATCCATCTGGTTCTGCATTTTTGCTTAGGGAGTTGATTAATAGCTTGTTCTATTTCTTTTTCTAAAATGGGATTGTTTAAGTAATTTATTTCTTCTTCTGTTAATCTGGGCAAGCTATATTTTTGTAGGTATCCCTCTATTTCACTTAGGGTGTCAAATTTATTGGCATAAAGTTGGGCAAAATAACTCCTGATAATTGCTCTAGTTTACTCTTCATTGGTAGAGACTTTGGCTGAATCCCAAAAATTTTGCTTTGTTGTCTCATTATTTTCATTCTCTTGGATGAAACTATTGATTGTGTCTATGGTTTGCTGTTTCAACCATTCAATCTTACAAATGAGATTATTTAGTTTCCAGTTTCTTTTTGGTCTATTTTCCCCTGGCCCTTTATTGAATGTAATTTTTGTTGCATTGTGATCTGAAAGAAATGCATTTACTATTTCTGCCTTTCTGCATTTGATTTTGAGGTCTTTGTGTCCCAATATATGATTAATTTTTGCATAGGTTCTATGGACTGCTGAGAAGAAAGTGTACTCCTTTCTGTCTCCATTCAATTTTCTCCAAAGATCTATCATATCTAGTTTTTCTAGTATTTTATTTACCTCTTTAACTTCTTTCTTATTTATTTTTGGTTTGATTTATCTAGTTCTGAGAGAGCAAGGATGAGATCTCCCACTGTTACTTTTGCTGTCTATGTCTTCTTGCAACTCTCTTAACTTCTCCTTTAAGAATTTAGATGCTACATTACTTAGTGCATATATGTTTAATATTGGTATTGCTTTATTATCTATGGTACCCTTTAGCAAGATATAGTTTCCTTCCTTATCTCTTTTAATTGAATCAGTTTTTCCTTTTGCTTGATCTGAGATCAGAATGGCTACCCCTGCTTTTTTTTTTTTTTTCTTTTTTTTACTTCACCTGAAGCATAATATATTCTGCTTCAGGCTTTTACCTGTACTCAGTATTTATCATTTTGCTTTAAATGTATTTCTTGTAAACAACATATTGTAGGATTATGGCTTTTAATCCAGTCTGCTTATGTTTCATGGGAGAGTTCACCCCATTCACATTTAAAGTTAAAATATTAATTCTGTATTTCCTGCCATCTTATTAACCCCAAATTATACTTTTCTCTTTCCTTTTCCCCTTTCCCTCCTCCCCAGGAATTTACTTATGAGCACTACTTGCCTCAAGCAGTCTTCCTCCTTTAGAGACCCTCCCCCTTATACCTTTCCCCTACTATTTCTCTTTTCCCTTCTATATAGCCTACCCTTTCCTTTTTCCCCTTTCCCATCTCACTTTTCTATAAGATGAGAGATGTTTCTTGCTGAAACCAAATATATCTAATAGTCTTTCTTTGGGCCAAATCCGATGGGAGTAAGATTCACACAATATTTGTCACTCTCCCTTCTTTTCCTCAATTATAATATGCTTTCTGTGCCTCTTCCCAAGATGTAATTTCCCTCATTTTACCTCCACTTTCCTCTTTTTTTTCTGTTAAAATCCCCTTTCCCGTTCTGGTTTCTTTTTAAATATTATCACAGTAAAAGCAGATTATACATGTACTCTCAATGAATACCCATAACAGAAATACAGTTCTCAAGAATTTTTTTTCTTTTACTTTTTTATGCTTCTCTTGAGTTCTATATTTGGAGCTCCAATTTTTTGTTTAGCTCTGGTCTTTTCATCAAAAATAAATGGAATTCATCAGTTTCATTAAATGTTCAATTTCTTCCCTGAAAGAAAATGCTCAGTTTAGCAGGGTAATTTATTCTTGGCTGCATTCCAAGTTCCTTTGCCTTTCAGAATATCAGATTTCAGGCCCTTTGATACTTTAGAGTGGAAGCTGCTAGGTCTTGAGTACTTTTTATTGTGACTCCTCAGAATTTGAATTGTTTCTTTCTGGCTGCTTGTAATATTTTCCCCTTGGCCCAATAGTTCTCAAATTTAGCTACAATATTCCTTGGAGTTTTAATTTTGGTGTATCTTTCAGGAGGCATTCAGTGAATTCTTTCAATGGTCATTTTTCCCTCTGTTTCTATGATACCCAGGAAGTTCTCTTTGATGATTTCCTGAAGGATAATTTTCATCATGTATTTCAGGGAGCCCAATCATCCTTAGATAGTCTCTCCTAGATCTATTTTTCAGGTCCATTGTTTTACTAATTAGGTATTTTACTTTTTTTTCTATTTTTTCATTTTTTTTGGTTTTGCTTGACTGATTCTTTTTGTCTCATTGAGTCATTCATTTCCATTTTTTCAATTCTGAATTTTAGTGACTTATTTTCTTCATTTACATTTTAAACTTCTTTTTGTATTTGTCCAATTGAATTTTTAGGTGACTTATTTTGTTCTATGGAATTTTTTCCCATTTAACGAATTCTGTTTTATAAGGAGTTATTTTCTTTTTCCATTTCACAAATTGTGGAGTGTTTTAAGGAATTATTTTCTTTTTCTGTTCCACAAATTCCGTTTTTCTGAGAATTTCTTTCTTTTTCCATTTTATCAAATTTATCTTTTAATGAGTTATATGCTTTTCCCATTTCACTAAGTCTATTTTGTAGTAAATTTTCTTCAGTTTCGGTGTTGTCTTTTCCAAAAGCTCTTGAAAAATTTTCATTTCCTTTCCCCATTTTTCTTCTAGCTCTCTTTCAAGATCATTTTTAATTTCTTCTAGGAGAGCCTTGTGTGATGAGGACCAGGTTATATCACCTTTTGGGGTGTCATCTGGAGACAATCTGCCTTTAGTCTCCTCAGGGTTTGAAATCTGTTCTTCTCTTTCACCATAAAAGCTGTCAATCATTAGAGTCCTCTTTATTTTTTTACTCATTTTTTAAAAGTTAAGGTCTGCCTTTAAGGCAGAGGAGGTTTTCCAAGCAGCTGCACCCAATTGGGTCAATGCTGATTCACTCCTGGATGGTGGGTGGGCCTGGCCAGTTCCCATCAGATTCTGGCATTTTGAGGTTCACTACTGATCTTTTGTGTTTGTGTTGGATGTTTTATAACTTCTCTGCTAATCTACTGGCTTGTAACTAGGGCAGAGTAGCTAACACCGATGTAGATTCCTGTAGATACCTCCCTATAGATTCTCTGCCACTTGGAGTCTGCACTGCTCCACAGAGTTAGCAACACCCTGGGATTCTGCACTATCTGCGCTGGTGTTTGTGGTCAGCTGTTTGTATTGGGCTGCCTCCCTCTCATTTCAGATTGAAATAGACCTTTTCTGATCTGTTTCCTCTCATATACTTTCTGCCATGTAGAGTCTGAACCACCACAGCACTCTGTGCTATCTTCGCTGGCTTTTGTACTCAGCTGGTTGCATTGGCTGCCTCTCTCCCATTCCTGACTGAAACAGATCTTTTGTGGTCTGTTTCTTTTGTAGATTCTCTGCCACACATTCTGGACCACCACACAGAGACTGCAATGCCCTGAGATTCTGTGCTGTCTGCACTGGTGTTTATACTCAGGTGGTTGCTCTGGCTGCCTCCTCCCATTTCTAATTGAAACAGATCTTTTCTGGTGATCTTCGAAATTATCTTGTGCTGATAATTTGTTGCACTCCTAATATTTGTAGGTTCTGCCAGTCCAGCAGTAATTCAGAGGCTGGATTTCATAATTATTCTGAGGGTTGAAGAGATGATCAGAGAGAAATGTGTATGATCTCTGCCATCTTGACTCTGCCCTCGGAAGTCACCCCTTACTTTTTTACATATGAAAAAACTGAATCCATAAAGGGGAAAGTAATTTCCCAAGATCAAATGGGCAGTACATAAGTTACACAAATAGATTTAGAATCCAAGTTTTATTATTGCAAATCCAGTGCTTTTTTTGTCTGCCACATTGTACCAGTGGGCTTTTCATTACAGTATGTGACTGTTCAAGTGATATTAAATAAGGTCATAACAGTCTTCATTCTCGAAAAAATGCTGGAAGAGAAAGAGATTTTTTGAAACAGTTTTGAAGCAGTGAGAGATAACTTAAAAGAGGGATATTTCTTTTTTCTTGCAAATTTTTTATTTAAATGTAATTTTTGAGGATGGTAGATTTTAGAGCTCATTGAAGACAGCGACTTAGTCTTTTTTTTTCAAATATCCATATGTTTTATTTTCATCATCACCTCAAGCTTGACTTTTTTTTTATTCTCTCCTAGAGGAAGTTTTTTTATTATAGCTTTTTATTTACCAAACATATACGTGGTAATTTTTCAACATTGACCCTTGTAAAACCTTCTGTTACAAATTTTCCCCTCCTTCTCCCACTCCCTACCCTAGATGACAGGTAGCCCAATACATGCTAAATATGTTAAAGTATATGTTAAATATAATATATGTATTTATATTTATACAGTTATCTTGCTGCACAAGAAAAATCAGATCTAGAAAGAAAGAAAAAAAAACCTGAGAAGGAAAACAAAAATAGAAGCAAACAATAACAGAAAGAGTGAAAATGCTATGTTGTAATCCACACTCATTTCCCATAGTTCTCTCTCTGGGTGAAGGTGAACAATTGGAACTAGTTTGGATCATCTCATTGTTGAAGGCAGCCATGTCTATCAGAGTTGATCTTTGTATAGTCTTCTTGTGGCATCATCTTAGTCTTAAAAGGCAGTTTTATTTGGTCCTTTAGCATTTCTGTCCAACTTTATTATCTTCAACTACACACTGTATCTAAAACATCTTGCTTTTGGGGGTTTTCTTGGTCTCCTCCCTCATCTGGAGTTTCTTCATGTCATATCCTGCTGGAACTAGTTTAAAAAAGCCCCTGACCCCTCCCTGAATGCTTCTGACACATTCCTATAGTTTTGCCATATCTGTCTCAACATCCCAAGATTTTACATCCAGTAAAAGGGAAGAATTGGCAACAATTGCAGGTTTTTTTTATTTCTTTGATTCATTGTTCTTCTCTTACCTTCTTTGCTTATTCACTTTTTTCCTCCTCCTTAGACCTATAGAGATCAGTGTCATCATCATCTTTGCTATCTGTAACTCCACCACTTTCTGTACTATCTTCTACATCAGCAGGTCCATATTTGCCCAAAGCCTTCTTAATTCTTGGTAAACTTGCCTTTTGCTTCTTGTAAGATTTGATGTAATTGTCCTACTTGAAAGCATGATACAATGGTGGGTGGTGGGCTTGAGACTGCTTCAAATACTGTATTGTCATTCTGGGACAGCACATACCACTTGATGTAGCTCTTGTCATGCAAGAAGTTGTTGAGGTGTGCAGGCCTCTGAGTATCTTGAGATTTCCAAAGCCCGTGGTGGTGGTGGGAGAGCCTGGGTAGACCGTGGCAATGAAGGAGAAACTGAGTCTGGGGTAGCACTGATAGCAAACATGCTAGTGCTGGCCCTGAACTGAAAAAACAAAACAAAACAAAAGAGATCTATTACAAAGATCGGGGTGGGGCAAGATAATGTGATTTATTAGAGAAGACATAACCATAGGAAAGCTACAGTTATTTTCAGAACTGCTATACTACAGGATGTTGCAATCAGGGAAGACTAGCATCTCTAGTGTAGTGGTTACCAAATACTTTTCAACTTTGCTTCCCCACCTGACCCACTTAACTATTACCTGGGGCTCCAATAGACAATCTGTTGTGTTCTAACATAGAAAATGTAGCCCATTGCTTCCCCCTTCATATACTACACCTTGACCTAACGTTTTTATGGTTTCATGATTTTGTTCACTTTGGAACCCTGTTGGTGAGCTGACGATGACAGTATATAGACTGATAAGCGAGAAGGGGTGAGGGGTATTGGGGTTTATCGATTATAGAACAGGCTCCTCTAGGAGGGTCTAGGGCACCTCCAAATCCTTTGAGTTTTAAGCACTCAATGCACAGCAGTTATACCCTGGTAAACTGTTTCAGCAGACAGGCTAAACCAGTTTGAGGAAAACTGAGAGGTCTCAAACTTGTTGGTGTGATAGGTGTCTATCCCAAGCATATGAAGTCTTCCCTTGGTGAAATGGCATTCAAAAAATAATTTATTCCCATGGTCTTAAAGGCAACTGAAGCAAGTGCTGTGGAGCACTTAGAGTTTAGTTAGACATCAAAAATGCTAAGATCATACATTGCATTTTGAGCCATCACCAGTAATTTTGAATCTGTCCTGCCACAGGACTGGAATAATTCTGGAAGAGAGAGTGAGGTAGACAATTTGTTCAGCTCTGCTTCAGTTAAATATAATTTATGCATAAATCAAGACATCACTCATACCAATTTTTTTTTTTTACC
Organism: Sarcophilus harrisii; assembly: GCF_902635505.1. NCBI lineage: Eukaryota > Metazoa > Chordata > Mammalia > Dasyuromorphia > Dasyuridae > Sarcophilus > Sarcophilus harrisii. The sequence continues at coordinate 247,441,524 of NC_045426.1, forward strand.
ATTTTTACCTGTCTCAAAGTTTTGTGGTAACAGACAAGTGATGAAATAATTATGTGTGGATATTCTGGATACTGGAGTCACAATCTTACTTAGGCCATAAGGTCATCTCACTGGAAGCAGCAGTGAAATTTAGCAGACCCCTGGGTATCTGAGTAATCTTTTTAAGGATCACATTGCTCACCTCCTGTGAGGAAGAGGCTGGAAATGGTCCCTTAAAATTGTCTGCTTACCCAGTCTTGGCCTGTTTATATCCTACCATCCTCACACTCACTTTGAAGGAACAGTGTGAATAGAGGGTTGCTCATAGAGAAACTTCAACTCTTGGCTCTAGGCATTTTTTCTGGCTATCTCCTATGCTGGAATGCTTTTTTTTTTTCTTCTTTTATTGACTTCTTTGGCTTCCTTCAATTTACACTTAAAATTACACCTTCTATAGGAAGCCTTTTCTAATCCTTAATTCCAGTATGTTTTTCCTGTGAATCATTTTCTATTTGAATTTTCTAAGATGTGAATTATGAGAAAAATATAGACACAAATTCATTTCAAAGGTGATGAGGATTATACTCTTTTTACTTGATTCTGCTGAATAAATATCCATTATTTATGTACCTATACAATATATTCTTTAACTGATTTCCTATACTTTTAGAAATCTATCCTTTGATACATATTGAAGTGATAATTTTCAAGATTTGTTTTGCTTTCTTCACAACTATGGCATTTGGGTTTTCTTTGCACTTTTAAAAAATCTGTCTATATTAGTTTGCTAGCTTCCCCATTAGAATGTGAGCTTTTTGAGAGCAGCAGCTATCTTTTCCATTATATTTATTATTAATATTTAGCAAAGTTCTTGGCACATAACAGCAACTTAATAAATGCTTATTGACATTGTTTATTGACTAACTGAAGTCAGTAACACTGGATTCTAATTCATCCTCTTAGATGTTTATTAAATATTCATCCCTGGCCACATCACTTTTCTCTGGACCTCACTTTTTCCCTTTGTAAAATTAGGAGATGGGGCTTAGTGAGCTCTTTTTAGGGTCTAAATACGTGACCTGTAATAGTAGCTCTTGATATAAACAATACATTATTTTAGCTTTCATGGTATCCCTCCTTTTACCTATAGTTGGCTGACAACAGAGGTGGAGAAAATAAGGATCGCATTTACGACAGTTTGCCTTGTAGCAAATTCCTTTGGAAACTGGAAAGAAGAAAGTTCATTATCAAGGTTACAAGTGTAGGGGAACAATCAATATTAACCTTTTGGAAAAAAATAATATTTCAATTATTTTTAGAGAATTAAGACTATGATTCATCATCATCGTGCTGGAACTTGGCTTTTTTATACTCTAACATCATGTCTTTCTATGCTGATAATTGTCTAATTACAAAATGAACACTTACATATTGTATCTTTGAAATTTTTGAGATGTAAATTATGAGAAAAATACAGACACAAGTTCATTTCAAAGGTAACAAGCATTATACCCTTTGACTTGATTCTAGTGAATAAATATTGTTTCTAATCATTATTTTTATACCTATAAAATGCATTGTTTAACTGATTTTCTATATTTTTAGAAATATTATCCTTTCATATTGAAATGATTATTTTCAAGATCTGTGCTGCTTTCTTCAGAACTATGACATTTGGATTTTCTTTGCACAAGTACAAAAAAAATCTGTTCATTTTTCTTTTGGTCTGAAGTGCAGAAAATTTTTTTAAGATTCTATATTACATAATTAGCAATATTTAGGGATCATACCAATTCTCTGTCTCATTTATGTAATCCAGAATTATGAAAGCCCTAGGTTATTTTTAGAAAAATGAGGGAATAGGGCTTTTTAGCCCATATGATTTTAGCCAGCTTTACCTCAAGAAACAGAAAAATGGCCACGATAGAGTATCTATAATTTCTCCAGCCTCTGTCTAAGGTAGGGTTTGTCATTTCAGCTTAGTTCATATCCTAGATTGAACCACGAAAAAGACTGTCTGACTGTTAAACAGAAAACTTTTGTCTTTGGTTCCCATGATATTAAATTCTTTAGTCTTCTCTGTTTATAACAGTAGTAGTCCCACCTTTCTTCCCAACCCCAATTTTTGTCACTCATTGCAGTTATCTTTTTCTTGCATTATTAAAATCCACTCAAAAGTAATTTTCATGACTAAAAGAAAGATAAAGTATTTCTTCCTCTAAAGACATCTTTGCTTAAGTAATGATCAAAGTCTACATTTAAATTAATGAAGATCTAGAACAAAAGTTCTTGAATTGTTGTATGAGATCCCATAAGAGTTCACATAACAATGTGGAGTTGAAAAATTATGATTTATTATCAGTAAATGTTTGATTTGTATATTTTATACACCTATATATCCAGGATCATGTAAAAATTTCTCAGGCATACAGGGTTCACAAAGGTGGCTGAGCCAAGATGGCAGAGTAAAGGCAGAAACTCACCCAACCTCTCTCCCAAACCACTCAAAATTCTTGTAAATAATAACTAAACACATTTTAGAGAAATAGAACACCCCAAAAGACAAAGTAGAACATTTTCCAACTTAAGGCAACTTAGAAGTTCAACAGAAAAGATCTATGGAACCAGGTGGGAGCCCAGTACACAATTCCAGCACAGGCCAGGCCAATACAGCCCTGGACTGGCCCAGGTTCCAGACCTACCCCTGGGCTGACCCCAACATCAGCAAGACAGGACCTCTGAATCAGCAGTAGTGCTGGAGGATTCTGCACTTGTTGGACGAGGGACACAGGGAAGATTTGGAAGGTCAGTGGAAAGGGTCTGTGGCAATGGTGGGGGACTCAGGAGTGCAGTCTTAGCAAAGGCTGTGCCAGCACAGCTGCAGCTTCACCTCAACTCCAACCCTAGCCACAATCCTAGCCCTAGCCCTAGCCTCAGCTCTGATGCTCTGTTGCTTTAGCACAATAGATCTTACAGCTATAGTGGGGAGAGTTCATTCCTGAGAGTTCCAGGGCAGAAAAGAGTGAGTGCTTGTGGTCATGAGGTCCCTAGAAGAATCTCTGAAAACAGCTGAACAAAACCCCTGGAGCTTGAAAGAGTGTACCCTCCTCACTGGAAACAGAGCCCTACTTTAACAGAGTTAAAAGCCAGGTAATAGGCTAATTGGAAAAATGAGCAGACAATAGAAAAAGTTTCTGACTATTATAAGTTATTATGAAACAAGGATGATCAAAACACACACTCAGAAGATGATAGCAAAGTCAAAGCTATTACATCCAAGGACTCCAAGAAAAATAAGAATTAGGCTCAGGCCATGGAAGAGCTCAAAAGAGATTTTGAAAATCAAGTAAGAGAGATACAGGAAAAATCAGAAAAAGAACTGAGAATGTTGTAAAAGGAAATACAAAAAGCTAATGAGAGAAGAATGCCTTAACAGGCAAAATTGGCCAATTGGGAAAGTAGATACAAAAGCTCATTGAGGAAAATAATTCCCTAAAAAATAAAATTAAGCAAATGGAATCTAATGACTTTATGAGAAACCAAGATACAATAAAGCAAAACAAGAAAAAATGAAAAATCTCTTTGGAAAAACAACTGACCTGGAAGATAGATTCAGGAGAATAATTCAGAAATTATTCATCTATCTGAAAGTCATGATAAAAAAAGAGCCTGAACATCATTTTTTCAAGAAATTATAAAGGAAAACTGTTCTGATAGTTTAGAACCAATGGGTAAAATATAAATAGAAACAATTCACCAATCCAGAAAGAGATCCCAAAATGAAAACTCCCAGGAAAATTTTAGTTAATTTCTGGAACTCCTAAGTCAAGGAGAAAATATTGCAAGCATCAAGAAAAAAATAATTCAAATACAGTGGAGCCTTACTCAGGATAACCCAAAATTTAGCAGCTTCATTAACGGATCATAGGGCTTGAAATATAATATTCCTGAGAGCAATGGAGTTAGGATGATAACTAAGAGCATTATTATAGAAGTTGGAAGGAGCATATATAGACAGAGGGCAAAGGAGTTAGTTGAATATGAAGTTATAATACCTTTTTTAAAGAGATAATATTTTTAAAAAATAATGAAATTAAGAGATAGGAGAGGAATATAATGGGAGAAAGGTAAAAGGAGAAGTGGAATGCAGAAGTTATCTATAAAACAAGCAATTAGAAGGAGTATATATAGATAGAGGGTGAAGGAGTTAGTTGAATATGAAGTTATAATATCTTTTTTTTTAAAGAGACAATATATTTTTTAAAATAATGAAATTAAGAGGTGGGAGAGGAGTGTAATGGGAGTAAGGTGAAGGGAAAAGTGGAATGGCAGAAATTATCTAAAAAACAAGAGACAATAAACTTTTACAGTGGAGAGGAAGAGGGAAATAGAGGGTAAGTGAATTTTAAGAGGAGATAACATACATACTCAATAAGGCTATAGAAATCTATCTTTGCAGGAAAATAGGAGGGGAATGGGATATGGGAAGTGGGGGGGGAGGGTGATTAAAAAAAGGGCATATTAGGGAAGGGAGTGGTTTGTATCAAAACACTTTTGAGGAAGAAAAGAGTGAAAATAGAGAGAATAAACGAAGGGAAATTAATGAATGGTAATTGTAAAAGGAATTTTGAAACAAATTTCTCTGATAAGTATTCATTTCTCAAACATAGAGGGAACTGAGTTAAATTTATAAAAAATAAGAGCCATGCCCCAATTGATAAATGATCAAAAGAGATAATCTGTGCCCAAATGCCAAAAATTCGTACATATCCTTTGACTTAACAACACTGCTACTAGGCATGAATACCAAAAGAGATTTGAGGGGAAAATGGAAATTCACTTATATATACAAAAATATTCACAGCAACTCTTATTTTCAGGGCAAAAAACATGGAAATTGAGGGAAGGCCATCAATTGGGGAATGACTCAATAAATTATGGTGTGTGTTTGTGATGGATTATTATTGTTCTGTGGGAAATGGTGAACAGGATGGTTTTAGGGAAAAAAAAAACTGGAAATTCCTCCATAAACCCAAGCAAAATAATATGTAACATATACAAAATAACAACAATGTTCTGGGATGACCAGCTGTAAATGACTTTGCTCTTCTAGAAGTACAATCATCCATGACTAATCTCAAGGATTTATGATGAGAAACCCTACCCATACCAGAGAAGGAACTTACTGTATCTAAATATAGACTGAAGCATATTCTCTCTTTCTCTCTCTCTCTCTCCCTCTCAATTTAATTTTTCTTAAGGTTTTTTATTTTCATTATGGTGGGAAATTTATGTTGTATTTTTTTCACAACTTGATTTTTATGTAAATGTTTTGCATAACTTCACATGTGTTTTCTTGATTGTGAGTGGGGATAAGGGAGAGAACTTAGAAGGAAAAAAATTAAAAACAATTGCAAAAAAAATCTTTTTTTTAATGTAATTGGGGAAAATATTAAATAAAAAATTAAATTAAAAATGGAGGGGGGGTCATGATAGTGAAAAACATATAAGAAGCCCTGATATAGAGTAAAGAACTCAAAGCATCATGTAGGTAGGAAAATGAGAAGCACAAACAGGAAATAGTATAGTACAGTTTTGTTTGAGTACAGATTGCATGAAGAAAAGATTTTTGTGACACATCCAGAAAATACAATGTTTATAGATTATGGAAAACTTTGAATGTCAAGGAAAGTAGTGTGAACCTTACCTGGCAGTCAAGAAAGAGCTACAAAATTGTTTGAGTGGAAATGTGAAAGAATCATAAGGATCCAGTTTGTTCCTTCCCCCCATATTTGTTTTGAAAAAAATAAAAAATAATAATATATATGTATACATATATATGAATGCACATGTGCATGTGTGTGTATATATATGTATATAGAGAGAATTTATTTTAATACACATTGCTTTATGAATCATGTTGGGAGAGAAAAATCAGAACAAAAGGGAAACATCATGAAAGAGAAAAAAAAAACAGAAAAAAGAATAAACATGGCATGTGTTGATTTACATTCAATCTCTACAGTTCTTTTTCTGGATGTTGATGACATTTTCTGTCCAAAATGTACTGGGATTGTTTTGGATCGCTGAACCACTGAGAAGAGTCAAATCTTTCATAGTTGATCATTGCATATTCTTGCTGTTATTATATATAATGTATTTCCAGTTCTGCTTGTTTTGCTCAGCATCAGTTTATGTAAACCTTTCTATGCCTTTCTAAAATCAGCTTGTTCGTTATTTTTTATAAAACAATAATATTCCATTGTCTTCCTGTACCCCAACTTGTTCAGCCAGTTCATATCCCTTAATATCAATTTATCAATTGGTGATAATATCAATTTTCAGTGAATACCAATACAAAAACTTGTATTTTTATAAGTTAGACACAGGTTTTATATAATTTAGAAATGGGACCTTTACCAGAAAGAATTTTTTTCCTGCTTTGTACTTTTGAATTTCCGACTTTTAATCTTGTATCTGTTGATTTTGATTGTGTGAAAAACTTTTAATTTAATGTAATCCAAGTTGTTCATTTTTCCTTTCATAATGTTCTCTAGTTCTTTTATTCATAAATTCCTCCCTTCTCCAAAGATCTGATAGTTGTTATCCCTTGCTCTCCTATTTGCTATCACTCTTTATGACCAAAATTCTCTAAGTATATTATCATATCATGCGAAAAGAGTAACAGTTGCATTTCTTCATTGCCTATTTTAATTCCTTTAATTTCTTTTTTTTTATTACCAAAGCCTTCGTTTCTCATACAATGTTGAATAAGAGTGGTGTTAATGGGCATCCTTGTTTCACCCAATATTATTTGGAATGTATCCAGCTTCTTTTCATTACAGTAATGTTTGCTATAGGTTTTAAATAGATACAGCTTATTATTGTAAGGAAAATTCCGTTTAACCCTATGCTTTCTAAAGCTTTTATAGGAATGAGTATGGTATTTTGTTTAAAAAAAAACTTTTTTCTGCATCTATTGAGATTATCATATGATTTCTGTTGGTATTGTTATTATGTGGTTGATTATGGAAATAGTTTTCCTGATATTGAACCAGCCTTGCATTTCAAAAATGGCTTGTTCAATTTTTCTCTCCAAAATGGCACTATTTTAAGTAATTTATTTCCTCTTCTGCTAATCAATATGTTTTATGTTTTTGTAAAATTCATCAAATTCAGTTAGATTATTGGATTTTCTGTCATAGAATTGGATAAAATAGCTTCTAACTACAGCTTTAATTTCATTTTCATAAGTTCATCCTTTTCATCATTTATGATGATTATTTGATTTTTTTTCTTTCCTTTTTCCAATCCAGTTAACCAAAAGTTTATCTATTTGGTTGTATTTTTCATAAAACCAATTCTTAGTTTTATCAATTTTCAATTGATCAATTGAATTATATCAATTCAAGTTTTCTTAGTTTCAATTTTACTAATCTCTTCCATAAGTTTCAGAATTTCTAATCTGATATTTAATCAAGGTTTTAATTTGTTCTTTTTCTAGCTTTTTAAATTACATGTCTAATTCATTGATCTCCTCATTCTCTATTTTCTTCATGTAGCTATTTAGATATATACAATTTCCCCTAAGAACTGTTTTGGGTGCATTCTATAGATTTTGGTATATTGTCATTCTCTTGGATGAAATTATGGATTGTTTCTTGATTTGTTCTTTGACCCACTCATCTTTTAGAATTAGATGATTTAATTTCCAATTGGTTTTTACTCTATCTTTTCCTGGTCCTTTATTGAATGCAATTTTTTTATTTCATTTTGGTCTATAAAGGAAATATTTAGAATTTCTGCCTTTTTGCATTTGATTGTGAGGTTTTTATATCCTAATACATGGTCAGTTTTTGTTTAGGTTCAATGTTCTGCTGAGAAAAAGGTGTATTTCTTTGTATCCCTATTCAATTTTCTCCAGAGATCTATCATATTGAGGTTTCTATGATCCTATTAACCTCCCTAATTTTTTTCTTGTATATTTTGTGGTTAGATTTGTTTGATTCTGAAAGGGGAAGGTTAAAATCCTCCATTAATACAGTTTTATTGTCTATTTCTTCCTCTAACAGTCTTAATATCTTCTCTAGGAAACTGTATGGTCTACCACTTGGTGCATACATACTTATATAGTTACTTCTTTACTGTTTAGGGCACCTTTTATCAAGATGTACTTTCCTTCTTTTTCTCTTTTAATTAGATCTATTTTTACTTTTGTTTTACCTGAGATCAGAATTGCTACCCCTGCTTTATTTTTATTTCAAGTGAAGCATAATGAATTCTGTGCCAGCTTTTTACCTTTACTCTGTAAGTGTTGATCTGCGTTAAATATGTTTCTTGTAAAAAACATATCATAGGATTCAGTTTTTTAATCCACTCTGCTATTTGCTTCTGTCTTATGATGAATTATTAATTCCCTCTTAGAGACAAAACTGATGAAATCACCCTTCAGTCAATATGTATCCCCCTCCCCCCTTATCCTTCATTTAGTGATTTAATTGTCCCATTATACCTCCCCTTTCCTCTTTTCCTTGTACACACCTTTTATTACCCCTTAATGTATTTTTTTTATGTCAGATTCCATTCACAAACCCACCTTCAGTTTATGTGATACCCATGTCTGTCTGCCCCAGTGACAGATACAAGTCCTCAGAGTTACAGATATAAGTTTCCCTTCTAGGAATGTAAGCAGTTTAACCTTTAAATAATATATATTTTCCCCCTGTTTGTCTTTCTATGCTGCTTTTGAGTCCAGTACTTGTAGAATAAATTTTTTGTTTAGTTCTGTTTTTTCCCGTAATAATGATTGAAAGTCTCTTACTTCAATGAAAATCCATCACCGTCTCTATAAGATGATGCTGGGTCTTGCTGGGTAGTTAATTTTTTGTTCTAACCCTATGTCTTTTGCCTTCTCGAATATGGAATTTCAAGTTCCCCATTTTTTCTATTGTAGAAGCCACCAGATCCTAAGTAATTCTGACTAATTACTCCTTGATATTTGACATATTTTTGACTGGAAGCTTGCAGTATTTTTTCCTTGAGATTGTAGTTCTGGAGTTTTGCAACAATGTTCCTTGTGGTTTTCCTTATGGAATCTCTTTTCAAAGATGATTGGTGGATTCTTTCAGTGAGTATTTCCCCCTCTGTTTCTAGAATATTGATTCAATTTTCCTTAAAGATCTTTTGAAGAAGGAGGTTGGCTGGTGTAGTAGATAGAGCACCAGCCCTGAAGTCAGGAGGACCTGAGTTCAAATCTGACCTCAGATGCTTGTCTGTGTGACTCTGGGCAAGACACTTAATCTGAAATGCCTCAGCAAAAAAAAATCTCTTGAAGAATACTATCCAAGCTCTTTTTTGGTCATAGCCTTCAGATAGGCCAATAATTTTTTTTGAAATGTCTATTTTTATATTTTTAAATTTTTCCCTAGTACATTTATTTTAATACGCATTATTTTATGAATCATGTTGGGAGAGAACAATCATAACAAAAAGAAGAAACCATGGGAGAGATTTACAAAAGAGAAAAAAGAAGAACACATAACATGTGTTGATTTACATCAGTTTCCTTAGTTCTTTTTCTGGATGCAGATGTCATTTTCTGTCCAAAGTCTATTGAGATTGTTTTGAATTACTGAACCACTGAGAAGAACCAAGATTTTCATAGTTAGTCATTGCATATTCTTGCTATTATTATGTACAATGTATTCCTGGTTCTGCTTGTTTCATTCAGCATCAGTTCATGTAAATCTTTCCAGGCCTTACTAAAATCAGCTTGTTTATCAATTTTTAATAAACCAATAATATTCCATTATCTTCATATGTCACAACTTGTTCACCTATTCCCCAATTGATTAGCATCTACTCATTTTCCAATTCTTTGCTACCACAAAAAGAACTGCTACAAATATTTTTGCACCTATAGGTCATTTTCCCTCCTTAAAGATTTCCTTATGGAGCAGCTAGTTAGCACAATGGATACAGCAACAGCCTTGAAGTAAGGAGGACCTGAGTTCAAATACGACCTCAGACACCTAACACTTCCTAGCTGTGTGATTCTGGGCAAGTAATTTAAACTGAATTGCCTTAGCAAAAAAAAAAAAAAAAAGATTTCCTAGGGGATACAGACCCAGTGATGACACTGTGACACTGCTGGGTCAAAAGGTATGTCAGTTTCATAGTTCTGTAGGCATAGCTCCAAATTGCTCTCTGGAATGTTTTTATAATTTCACAATTTTACCAACAATACATAAGTGCAGTTTTTCCACATCCCCTCCAACCTTTATCATTATCTTTCCCTTTCATCTTACCAATTTGAGAGGTGTGAGGGAGTACCTCAGAGTTCTTTTAATTTGCATTTCTCCTAATCCATAAAGATTTAGAGCATATTTTCCATATATAACTACAGATGATTTTAATTTTGTCATTTGAAAATTATCTGTTCATATCCTTTGACTATTTATCAACTGGGGAATGATTTGCATATTATAAATTTGACACAGTTCTTCATATATTTTAGAATGACCTCTTCCCATGACCCTCAGACTAACTACTAAATCCAACCACTGAATTAGTTCTGGAATATATTTGGCTTACAACTAAAAAGTTTCACAGAGAAACTTCTTTCACCTAATAGGAAAGTGGGAGGGAAAAGGGAAGAGGTTAGCTAGTAGAAGGGAAAACAGAAATAGTAGAAGACAGGTATAAGAAAGGAGGAGAGGCTATGAAGGGAAGGGCTGCTTGAGGCAAATGGTGCTCATAAGTAAAATACTGGGGAGGAGGGAAAGGGGAGAAGGAGAGAGAAAAGTATAATTTGAGGTAAATAAGATGGTGGGAAATATAAAATTAGTGGTTTTAACTGTAAATGTGAATTGAAAATAAAATAATTATTAAATTAATAAATAAAACTAAGAGTTGGTTTTATGAAAAAACCAAAAAAATAGATAAATCTTTAGTTAATTTGATAAGAAAAAGGAAAGAGGAAAATCAAATTGTTAGTCTCAAAAATGAAAAGGGAGAACTTTCCACCAATGAAGAGGAAATTAGAGCAATAATTAGGAGCTATTTTGCCCAACTTTATGACAATAAATTTGATAATCTACGTGAAATGGAGGAATACTTACCAAAATATAGATTGCCCAGATTAACAGAAGAGGAAATAAATTAATAGTCCCATTTTAGAAAAAAGAAATAGAACATGCTATTAATCAACTCCTTAAGAAAAAATCTCCAGGGCCAGATGGATTTACATGTGAGTTCTATCAAATATTTAAAGAACAATTAATCCCAATATTCTGCAAAATCTTTGAAAATAAAGGGAAAGAAGGATGCCTACCAAATTTTTGGGGATTTTTTATGATATGATATCAAAACCAGGTAGGATGAAAACAGAGGAAAAAATTATAGACCAATTTCCCTAAAGAATATTGATGTGATCCCAGGGTAATACACCATGACCAAGTTGGATTTGTACCAAGAGTACAGGACTGATTCAATATTAGGAAAACTATTAGCATAATTGACTATCAATAACCAAACTAACAAAACCCATAAGGTTATATAAATAGATGCAGAAAAGCATTTGATAAAATTCAACACCCATTCCTATTAAAAACATTTGAGAGTACAGGAATAGATGGAGTTTTTCTTAAGATAGTCAGTAGTATCTGTAATGGGGACAAACTGGAACCATTACCAATAAGATCAGGGGTGAAGCAAGGTTGTCCAGTATCACCATTATTATTCACAAATTAGAGATGCTATCTTTGACAATAAGAGAAGAAAAACAGATTAAAGGAATTAGAGTAGGTCATGTGGAAAACAAATTATCACTCTTTCCAGATGATATGATGGTATACTTAGAGATCCCTAGAGAATCAACTAAAAAAACGATTAGAAATAATCCACAACTCTAGCAAAGTTGCAGGATACAAAATAAATCCACACAAACTATTAGTATATTTATACATCACTAACAAAAACCAGCAGCAAGAAATACAAAGAGAAATTCCATTTAAAATAACTCTCGATAGTATAAAATATTTGGGAATCTTATCTGCCAAGGGAAAGTCAGGAAGTATATGAACAAAACTACAAGACATTTCCCACACAAATAAAGTCAAATCTAAACAATTGGAAAAATATCAAGTGATCTTGGATAGGTCGAGTAAATATGATAAAGATGACAATGCTAATCTATTTAGTGCTATACCAATCAAATTCCCAAGAAACTATTTTACTGACTTAGAAAAAATAACAAAATTCATCTGGAAGAACAAAAGGCCAATAATTTCGAGGGAATTAATGAAAAAATCCAAATGAAAGTAACTTAGTTCTACCAGATTTAAAACTATATTATAAAGCAATGCTCATCAGAACCATTTGGTACTGGATAAGAAATAGAGTAATCAATCAGTGGAATAGGTTAGGTTCACAGGACAAAATAGTAAATGACTATAGTAACCTAGTGTTTGACAAATTCAAAGACCCCAGCTTTTGGGATAAAATTCATTATTTGATCAAAAACTGCTAGGAAAATTGGAAACTAGTATGGTAGAAACCAGGCACTGACTCACACCTAACACTGCATACCAAAATAAGGTTGAAATGTGTTCATGATTTAGATATAAAGAATGATATAAACAAATGAGAAGAACATAGGATAGTTTACCTCTCGGATCTGTGGAGGAGGAAGGAATTTGTGAACAAAAAAGAACTGGAGATCATGTTTGATCACAAAATAGGTAATTTTGATTATATTAAGTTAAAAAGGTTTTGTACAAATAAAACTCATATGTGCAAAAATGGTTGTGGCAGCCCTTTTCATAGTAGCAAGAAATTGTAAACTGAAAAGATACCCCTCAATTGGAGAATGGCTAAATAGATTATGGTTTATGATATTATGGAATATTGTTGTTCTGTATGAAATGACCAGCAGGATGATTTCAGAGAGGAGGCAACAAGAAGGTTATACAATAATGATCGATTATGATGGACATGGCTCTCTTCAACAATGAGATGATTCAAAGCAATTCCAATTGTTCAGCAATGAAAAGAGCCATCTATACCCAGAGAAAGAGGGCTATGGGAAATGATTGGTTCATTACATAGCATTTTCACTCATTTTGTTGTTGTTTGCTTGCACTTTATTTTGCTTCTCTCTCTTTTTTACTGGTTTGATTTGATTTTTCTTGTGGGGCACAATAATTATATAAATATGTATGCATATATTGGATTTAACATATATTTCTACCATGTTTAACATGTATTGAACTACTTTCCATTTAGGGGAGGGCATGGGAAAAGGGAGGAAAATTGGAACACAAGATTTTGCAAGGGTTAATGTTAAAGAATTGTCCACACATGTTTTGAAAAATAAGCTTTAATTAAAAAAAAAAAAAAAGAAAAAAATGAGACCTCTATCAGAAACTGGTTGTAAAGATTTTTTCCCTAGTCTTGTACTTCCCGTTTAATCTTATTGCTGTTGTTTTGGATTATGCAAAACCTTTTTAATTTAATCTAATCAAAATTGTCCATTTTGCTTTTTATAATGTTTTCTAGTTCTTCTTTGTCATAAATTTAGGTCAGTAATTTTAAAATTTTCTCTTCTGGATCTATTTTCCAGATTGGCTATTAAATACCAATGAGGTATTTCTTCCATTTTTTTCATTATTTTTATTTTGTTTGACTGATTCTTGCTATCTCATAGTCATTAACTTCCATTTGTCATATTCTAGTTTTTAATATGTAATTTTCTTCAGTTAACTTTTATATCTCTTTTCCCATTTGACTAATTCTACTTTTAAAGGAGTTGTTTTCTTCAGTGCGTTTTTTACCTTTTTTGTCCAAGCTCCTGACTATTCATGCATATCTCTTATTTGCCTTTTAAAGTCTTTGATGTGAACCTTCCAGGGGGGAAGCCTTTTTGGGCTTGAGACAAATTCATATCATTCTTTAAGATTTCCTCTGTGGACATTTTGATGTCTTCTGAATTTGTGTTTTAACCTTCCCTGTCACCATAGTAGCTTTCTATGGTCAATATTCTTTTCTGTTTCTTGCTTATTTCTTTCCTTTTCTTTTGGTATTTCCTCTTTTATTCACTTTTATACTTGAGCTCTGCTGCTGCGGTAAAAGAAGGCACTCTTCCAAGCTTCCTATGCAGCTCTGAGCCTTGGCTTTGAGCACAGGGGCTCCTTGTATTAGCTGGGTAGCTTTGCCTGCTGTGTTCAGGAAACAGCCTGGTTTTCCATAGTTTGCCTTCTGAGCTGGGACTGGAAGCTGCCCCTCTGATTTGATTCTCTGCTTAGACAAGACTGAAGATCTTAGTTGCTGATTTGTTGTGAGTAAGAACATTTCACCAGCTTTTCCTGAGTCTGTCTGAGCTGGGCTGAACATTCTTTTCATCTCAGTGAGACTGACCTTTCTTTAAGTTTTTCCAGTCTATCTTGAGCTGTAGAATGGTTTTATTTTATCAGACTCTGTTTAGAGGTTTGGTTTCATATGGCTTTTCAGGGAAACTGGGAGAGCTCAAGTAGCTTCCTGGCTTTATTCTGCCATCTTGGATCTGAAGTGTTAGTAAATGCTTTCTAAATTGAATTGATTTGTGTAAAATAGATTCACTTTTCCAAGATGGCCTGTAATTAAAAGCATCAAATGTTTCTAAAGCTTCAATGTGTTTTTTTCCCCTTATAGTCTTTTCCCTCATGTTATTTTGTATATATTGTACTAACTACAATAAGTAAATAATTAAAAATAAGCAAAAACAAACAACCCACTCCACCAAAACATAAGATTTGCAGATTTTACCAATATACTTCCCACCAATATCTTAAAACAATCAGGAAGAACATTAGAAAAATTATTAGAAAAGACTATCAAGGTCTTTCAATTATTTAAAGGTTGTATTCATTCTTTATGCTTAGGTTTAAGCAATCATGCACTCTCACTCTACCAAGTCCCTTTCATTTATTACCATATCCTTCTTTGGCCAGTTTCCTGAGGTTAGGAATGGTTTATTATTATTGTTATTATGTTTATTATGTTTATAGTGTCTAATACAAAATTTGTGCTGCATACGTGATTGTCAATTTGGCCCTACATTGAGAATTATTATCAATTTTGGCACTTGGGATTTTTTGCTTCACCTTCGCTTTCTCCTCTAAATTTAATCACATTTTGTTGTACCTTATAATTCTTTTTGGAGTTTTGTCAATGGAGAAGTATTGTACTGGATAACCCAAGAATTTGACTGCATATGTAAACTATTAAATTTAATTTTTTGAGGGAAAACCCTGTATGTGGTACACCTTAAATCTCTTACTGTGGACAGAAGATGAGCTCTATTTTATTGATTGATTTATTTTTTTTTATTTAATAGCCTTTTATTTACAGGTTATATGCATGGATAACTTTACAGCGTTAACAACTGCCAAACCTCTTGTTCCAATTTTTCACCTCTTACCCCCTACCCCCTCCCCTAGATGGCAGGATGATCAGTAGATGTAAAATACATTAAAATATAAATTAGATACATAATAAGTATACATGACCAAAACATTATTTTGCTGTATAAAAAGAATCAGACTCTGAAATATTGTACAATTAGCTTGTGAAGGAAATCAAAAATGCAGGTGGGCATAAATATAGGGATTGGGAATTCAATGTAATGGTTTTTAGTTATCTCCCAAAGTTCTTTCTCTGGGCATAGTTGGTTCGGTTCATTACTACTCCATTGGAAATGATTTGGTTGATCTCGTTGCTGAGGATGGCCAGGTCCATCAGAACTGGTCATCATATAGTATTGTTGTTGAAGTATATAATGATCCTGATCATTTCACTCAGCATCAGTTCGTGTAAGTCTCCCCAGGCCTTTCTGAAATCATCCTGTTGGTCATTTCTTACAGAACAGTAATATTCCATAATATTCATATACCACAATTTATTCAGCCATTCTCCAATTGATGGACAACATTCAGTTTCCAGTTTCTAGCCACTACAAAAAGGGCTGCCACAAACATTCATGCACATACAGGTCCCTTTCACTTCTTTATAATCTCTTTGGGATATAAGCCCAGTAGTAACACTGCTGGATCAAAGGGTATGCACAGTTTGATAACTTTTTGAGCATAGTTCCAAACTACTCTCCAAAATGGTTGGATTCGTTCACAACTCCACCAACAATGCATCAATGTCCCAGTTTTCCCACATCCCCTCCAACAATCATCATTATTTTTCCTGTCATTTAGCCAATCTGACAGGTGTGTAGTGTATCTTAGAGTTGTCTTAATTTGCATTTCTCGATTAATAATGACTTGGAGCATCTTTTCATTATGACTAGAAATAGTTTCAATTTCTTCATCTGAGAATTGTCTGTTCATATCCTTTAACCATTTTTCAATTGGAGAATGAGCTTGATTTTTATAAATTAGAGTTAATTCTCTATATATTTTGGAAATGAGGCCTTTATCAGAACCTTTGATTGTAAAAATATTTTCCCAGTTTATTGCTTCCCTTCTAATCTTGTCTGCATTAGTTTTGTTTGTACAAAAACTTTTCAGTTTGGTATAATCGAAATTTTCTATTTTGTGATCAGTAATGATCTCTAGTTCTGCTTTGGTCATAAAGACCTTCCCCTTCCACAGGTCTGAGAGGTAAACTATCCTCTGTTCCTCTAATTTATTAATAATTTTATTCTTTATGCCTAGGTCACGAACCCATTTGGACCTTATCTTGGTGTACGGTGTTAAGAGTGGATCCATGCCTAGTTTCTGCCATATTAGTTTCCAATTTTCCCAGCAATTTTTATCAAACAGTAAGTTCTTATCCCAAAGCTGGGGTCTTTGGGTTTGTCAAAGACTAGGTTCTATTTGTTGACTGTTTTATCCCTTGAACCTAACCTATTCCACTGATCAACTAATCTATTCCTTAGCCTAATACCAAATGGTTTTGTAACTGCTGTTCTATAATATACTTTTAGATCTGTGTACAGCTACCACCATCATTTGATTTTTTTCATTAATTCCTTGAAATTCTTGACCTTTTGTTTTTCCATATGAATTTGTTGTTATTTTTCTAGGTCATTAAAATAGTTTTTTGGGAGTCTGATTGGTATAGCGCTAAATAAATAGATTAGTTTAGGTAATATTGTCATCTTTATTATATTTGCTTGCCCTATCCAAGAGCATTTAATATTTTTCCAATTGGTTAGATCAGACTTAATTTGTGTGAAAAGTGGTCTGTAATTTTGCTCATAAAGTTTCTGATTTTCCCTT
Organism: Sarcophilus harrisii; assembly: GCF_902635505.1. Lineage (NCBI taxonomy): Eukaryota > Metazoa > Chordata > Mammalia > Dasyuromorphia > Dasyuridae > Sarcophilus > Sarcophilus harrisii. The sequence continues at coordinate 247,458,770 of NC_045426.1, forward strand.
GGCAGATAGATTCCTAAATATTTTATATTATCAGTAGTTACTTTAAATGGAATTTCTCTTTGTAACTCTGACTGTTGAATTTTGTTAGTGATATATAAGAATGCTGATGACTTATGTGGGTTTATTTATAACCAGCAACTTTGCTAAAGTTGTGGATTATTTCTAATAACTTTTTAGTAGAATCTCTGGGGTTCTCTAAATATACCATCATGTCGTCGGCAAAGAGTGATAATTTGGCTCCCTCATTGCCTATTCTTCTTCCTTTAATCTCTTTCTCAGCTCTTATTGCCAAAGCTAGCGTTTCTAATACAATATTAAATAGTAACGGTGATAGTGGGCAACCTTGTTTCACTCCAGATCTTATTGGGAATGGTTGCAGTTTGTCTCCATTACATATGATGCTTACTGATGGTTTTAAATAGATGCTGCTGATTATTTAAGGAAAAGTCCATTTATTCCTATACTCTCAAGTGTTTTTAATAGGAATGGATGTTGGATTTTGTCAAATGCTTTTTCTACATCTATTGAGATGATCATATGGTTTTTGTTAATTTGGTTGTTAATATGGCCAATTATATTGATAGTTTTCCTAATATTGAACCAGCCCTTAATTCCTGGTATAAATCCTACTTGATCATAGTGTATTATCCTGGAGATGATTTTCTGTAGTCTTTTTGCTAATATCTTATTTAAGATTTTAGCATCAATATTCATTAAGGAGATTGGTCTATAATTTTCTTTCTCTGTTTTCAACCTACCTGGTTTAGGTATCAGTACCATGTCTGTGTCATGAAGGAATTTGGTAGGACTCCTTCATTCCTATTTTATCAAATAATTTATATAGCATTGGGGCCAATTGTTCTTTAAATGTTTGGTAAAATTCACATGTAAATCCATCTGGTCCTGGGATTTTTCTTAGGGAGTTGTTTAATTGCCTGTTCTATTTCTTTTTTCTGAAATGGGACTATTCAAGCAATTTACTTCTCCTCTGTTAGTCTGGGAAGTCTATATTTTGGAGGCAGTCATCCATTTCACTTAGGTTATCAAATTTATTGGCATAAAGTTGAGCAAATAACTCCTTATTCTTTCTTAATTTCCTCTTCATTGGTGGAAAGTTCTCCCTTTTCATTTTAAGACTACTAATTTCATTTTCCTCCTCCTTTTCTAATCAGATTTACCAAAGGCTTATCTATTTTATTGGCTTTTTCATAGAACCAACTCTTAGTTTTATTAATTAGTTCAATAGTTTTTTACTTTCAATATTTTTAATTTCTCCTTTTAATTTTAGAATTTCCAATTTAGTATTTGATTGGGGGTTTTTAATTTGGTCTTTTTTTTTAGTTTTTTTTAGTTGCAAGCCCAATTCATTAATCTTTTCTTTCTCTGTTTTATTCAAGTAAGCCTCTAAGGATATAAAATTCCCTCTTATTACCACTTTGGCTGCATCCCATAAATTTTGGTATGACGTCTCATCATTGTCATTATCTTGGGTGAAATTATTAATTGTATCTATAATTTGCTGCTTCAGCCAATCATTCTTTAAGATGAGATTGTTTAGTTTCCAATTACTTTTTGGTCTATTTCCCCCTAACTTTTTGTTGAATGTAGTTTTTATTGCATCATGATCTGAAAAGAAAGCATTTACTATTTCTGCTTTCTTGCATTTAATCTTGAGGTCTTTGTGTCCTAATATATGGTCAATTTTTGAATAGGTTCCATGAACTGCTGAGAAGAAAGTATATTCTCTTCTATCTCCATTCAATTTTCTCCAAAGATCTAACATACCTAATTTTTCTAATATTCTATTTACTTCTTTAATTTCTTTCTCATTTGTTTTGTGGTTTGATTTGTCTAATTCTGACAGTGCAAGGTTGAGATCTCCCACTATTACAGTTTTGTTGTCTATTTCTTCTTGCAACTCTCTTAACTTCTCCTTTAGGAAGTTGGATGCCATACCACTTTGTGCATATATGTTTAATATTGATATTGCTTCGTTGTTTATGCTGCCCTTTAGCAGGATGTAGTTACCTTCCTTATCTCTTTAATTAGATCAATTTTTGCTTTTGCTTGATCTGAGATAAGGACGGCTACCCCTCCTTTTTTGACTTCACCTGAAGCAGAATAGATTTTGCTCCAGCCTTTTACCTTTACTCTATATGTATCTCCCTGCTTTAAATGTGTTTCTTGTAAACAACATATTGTAGGGTTCTGACTTTTGATCCAGTCTGCTATCTGCCTCCTCTTTATGGGGAGTTCATCCCATTCACATTTACGGTTAGAATTACTAAATCTGTATTTCCTGCCATCCTAATAACCCCAGATTATGCTTTACTTTTCTGCCTCCCCAACCCTCTTTCCCTTTTTGAACTTATGTACTCCACTTGTTTCACGATGCTTACCTCTTTATAATCCCTCCCTCCCCTTTGAGTCTTTCCCCCTTCCTTCCCTTATTACTCTTTTTTTCCTTTTCCTCTCCCTCGTTTTAAATGAGGTGAGAGAGAATTTTCTCTAATACAAATGTCAATTATTTTTTCTTTGAGCCAACTCTGATGAGAGTAAGATTCACACAATGTTCCTCCCCCTCTCTAAATTTCCTCAGATATGATAAGTTTCCTTTGCCTCTTTGTGGGATGTGGCTCTTCTTTTATCCCTCCTTCCCACCTTATTCTGCCATCATCCCTTTTCCATATCTACTTCCCTTTTTATTTTATATCAGTACAATCAAATTATACATGTATTCTTTTTGTATATCCACAACAGAAATACAATTCTCAAGAGTTATTTTTACCTTTTCTGCATCTCTTGAGTTCTATGGTTGGAGATCAAATTTTTTTGTTTAGTTCTTGTTTTTTCTTCAGAAACAAATGGAATTCATTTTTTCATTAAATGTCCATCTTCTTCCCTGGAAGAAAATGCTCAGCTTAGCTGGGTAGTTTATTCTTGGCTGCATCCCAAGTTCTTGTGCCTATCGGAATATCATATTCCAGGCCCTTCGTTCCTTTTAATGTGAGGCAGCCAGATCTTGGGTGATCCTTATTGTGGCACCTCAGTATTTAAATGGTTTTTGGCTGCTTGTAAAATTTTTTCCTTAATCTGATAGTTTTGAAATTTGGCCACAATATTCCTTGGGGTTTTATTTTAGGGTTTCTTTCAGAAGGTGTTCGATGAATTCTTTCAATGCCTATTTTACCTTCTGATTCTATTACATCTGGGCAGTTCTCTTTGATGATTTCTTGTAAAATAGTATCTAGGCTCTTTTTTTCATCATAGTTTTCGGAAAGTCCAATAATCTTCAGATTATCTCTCTAGATCTATTTTCCAAGTCTGTCGTTTTTGCAAGTAGATAATTCATGGTTTTTCCAGTTTGTCATTTTTTTGTTTTTGCTTGACTGATTCTTGCTGTCTCAATGAATCATTAGTTTCTATTTGTTCAGTTCTAATTTTTAAAGAATTATTTTTCTTCATTAGCTTTTTTTACTTCTTTCTGTATATGTCCAATTGAGTTTTTAAAGGTATTGTTTTGGTCTGTGGAAATTTTTTCCATTTCACTAATTTTTTTAGTGAATTATTTTCTTTTTCCATTTCACAGATCCTACTTTCCTAGGAATTCTTTGTCTTTTCCAATTCGCAAATCCTACTTTCTAGTGAATTCTTTATTTTTTCCAATTCACCAATTTGTTTCCCTGCACTTCCTGGGAATTTTTTAACTTTTCCAATTGTATTTCAGTAAGTTGTTGCTCTCTTGTAAAGCTTCTCTTTCCTTTCCCCATTTATCTTCTAACTCTCTTTTGAGACTTTTAATGGTCTCTTCTATGAGAGCATCATGTAAAGGAGGACAGTCTGATGCATTTTTGCTTTTTGAGGTCTCTTCAGGTTTGCTGACCTGCTATTTTTCTGCATAGAAGCTGTCGATAATTCTTTTCATCTTTTTATTCATGTTTTAAAGCCTTTAGGGTATGTCTCCTAGGCAAGGGGGTTACCAGCTTCCTCTGCAGAACAGGGAGAGATGTAAACCTATTTCTGGCTCCGAGGTATGGGAGTGCTCTGAGTGAGAGTTTTCCCTTCCCCCAACAGGAAGTGGATTCAGCACTGGCCGAGCTATCGAAGTGCCCAGTTGGGCTGTGTGGGTTAGCGATTGCCCTCGGCTAGAGACTAAGGGGTGAAAGTGTCACTGCCCCAGGCCGGAGCCTCTTGTGGGACTGTGAGTATTAGCAGCTGACCACAGACTGCTGATTCCACAGAATTTTGCCCCAGAGTCTCTAATGCAAATCTGCCCTGGGAAACCTCTATGGCCCCAAGCCAAGGCCCCCACTGAGCACATTGGAGGCTAACCCGGGCTGTGTCCTCCTGCCCTGCAGGATCGCAACTGCCCCAAGGAAAAGCCCCATACTGCGGGTTGGGGCTGCGTGCTTGTGCCTCTGAGATCTGTGCTTTCACTTTCGGTTTGAGACTCTCCTTGGAACCTAATTTCTCTCCCAGTCTGTCCTGATCTCCCCCCTGGCCCCAGAACCAACCTTTTTTTGGCAAGACTGCAGATTTTCTTTGGCTGGTGAGTTGTTCTACTTCTTATCTTTACGAATTGTAGCAGTCAAGACTATTTTTGAGGCTCGATATAATATTGATAGAGAGGGTAAGAGAAGAGCTTAGAAAGTAGTGTGTGCCTTCTCCGCCATCTTGGCTCCGCCCCCGATGAGCTCTATTTTAAATATTACTTGTTTACATATGAAAATATGTGACTAGAAAGCATGAAAAGGCTTTGTATAATAATCTCAACCATAATGCATTAATACAGTACACAGATATTTATAAACACACATTTACACAACACACATGATTATATGCACACAAACCCACATAATTGTATGTGTATGTATACAGATGTGCATAATATAAGTGCATGTATTCACACAGATATATCTACATCTAGATTTATATATATATTTATATGTATGTTCATACACACATATGTCCTACTTTTAAAAACTCTTTGCTACCTATAAAGAAGCTTATTCAGGAATAGCAGAAAATTGTGAGAAAAGATAAGAAGACATTGTGAGAAACATAAGTGGTCATGAAGTATGCTTTCTTTAGATAAAATCAGTGAGCACTATGAATAAAACAATGAGAAAATGAACAAAAACTCTCTATTGCCTGTCCTTTCTTTTCTTCTTTTGTGCTTTCTCCTCACAAATCTATCTTTGCCTTTTTCTTTTCTGCTCTTGTGATTACAATATTCAAACATTTTGTGGTGGCTTCATTAAGAAAAGAAAACATAATTATAATTGAACACAGAGTAAAAGATCAGTTTCTAAACAGATGAAAAGATGTTATCATCACTAAGACAACTCAAATTATTTTGATAATTTAATCCATTGTTTTGTTATCAACCACAGTCAATCCTGTAACATTTAAAACAAGGTTTGAATCTGAAATGAACAATCTGATATTTTTATTTTGTTTTTGTTTGTAAGTTTAGCTTTTGAATTGTATTTTCATCCTAAACATATAGATACCCAGATAGAATTGTTACACAGTAAGTAGATAATTTTTTGCTTAATGTATTCACAGAGGTTATAATTCAAAATATTAAGTTTTACAGGGGTATTTCACCATTTTACATTTCTGAAAAATAGATTAAAATGAGTAAGGCATATTCTTTTTAAAGTGAAATATTCCATTTTTATTAACAGGTCAATCAAGTGATAATTTATTAATTACTTACTGTGCAAACAGGCCATCTGTAATAGCGAATAGATGGCCTTGTAGTAAGAAAAGCCAAGGTTTCTGGTTCTGACACATCATAGCTGTGTGAACTGGACAAGTCACTTAATTTCATGTTCTAAGCCAGGTGTATCAAAATGACATTTTTCCTTCCCTGGCTCCCTCTCTCCCTCCCTATTAAGGGACAGGTCAATTCTCTGAGATTCACAGCTGTGGATCATAGCATTTGAAGGAGTTGCAGGGAAGCCTTTGCTGACACAGGTGTTTTGGACTGGGAATGAAATAAATTGTAGGCAGAGGGAAGAGGAGGGAGGTGAGACAACGCAAAGGCCTCTTAGTCAGAGAATAGTAACTGCCTCTCAGTCTCCTTGTATCATCCTCTCACACGAGGAGATACTTTCTGCAGGTTTGGGTTGAATCTCTAGTAGCTACTGTCAAGTGGCTCCTGGATGCCAACACCTCCCTCCCTCCTTCCTTCATTCTGTTCCTCTCTCCTTCATCTCTCCCCTCCCCCTTTCCCTTTCCTCCCTCCCCATCTTCTCTTCTTTCCTTCCTTCTTATTATTAATTACCATTTTTATCATCTATTAGATTTATCACCAGGACTTGAAGCAGGAGGGTAGATAAAAGTGAGATTGTTGATTTGCAAATAGGCAATGACATAGAGATGCAGCCAGAAAGTCTAAATATCATCCTGCCTGCTAAAAACAAACAAACAAACAAATAAACATTTCTTGTTCTGTTTTGACTAGTCCACCTGATCAGGTCTAAGTTGGCTTTATTGCTGACTGAAACTTCACTTTTCACTTTCATGTTTACTTATTATAAAATTCTGCTAGAAAAACTATGTCCTCCACTGTAATGTTCTTTGTTTTCTGGAGGTCTTGTGAGCAACCTTTGTTTCAGTTCAGTAATTATCACCAGAATAGCCAGGTGTTAAAGTCCAAATCCTTTACTGTCTCCTTCAAAATCTTGTCTCCTTGCCTAGGGCCCAGCTAGCTTTCTTGAAATCCTTCAGGAGTCTTGGTTTCAGTGGAGAAGTGCAGGAGACCAGGTCAGCCACCAGGAGCCTGACCGAAGATGGAATTGAATCTCTCTCTCCTTTGCTCCGAGAACTTAAGCTCCTGCCTCCAGTTCTCTTGTCTTCTCTGCCACTGAATGAATCTGGTTGAGGCTCCCACCTTATATGCTCTCTTATAATTACATTATCATAGGTGTGCATCTTGTAGAACTATATTAAGTACTAAGTATATGTAATGAACTAGAGAACTATTAAGCACCATGCTAAACTAGATAACCATTGCCTTTATCAGTTGCACTGACTTAATATCTTGTAAGAATCCTTGTTTCAGAGTTCTGGCCCATAAGGCTCCACTCCAACTCTATAAAAGCCTTGTCTGCCTGAATCTTGAACACGTTCATAAGTAGGATAAACCAACCCATGTTCAGGGTGAAGAATTGTGTGGAATAGAGAGATAAAGTGAAGAACTTACAGGAATATGTGAATTCTTTTCCTGTATTTTATTTTCATTATTTCTGTGTTTCCCCTATGACCTGTATAATATATGCAGGCCCATATTTACTCAAGCCTTGGCCAGCTATAAATATATTTACTTAACCTGAGCTGATGACATTTATCAATATTTAGTCCATTAGCTTGACTACTATCTAGCTGAAGCCAGAAGGTCTGATTTTCTGTTTCCTAGAAATCAGGTGATTTTGGGGAAACAGAAGCCTTCCATTCCAATCTCTCTGGATAGCAGCAACCAATTAGATGCCTCCCCTCACCTTCTTAATGCTCTCTTACTTGTGATATAATCTCTTGTGTAAAAGCTGTGTATCTTTATTACTTCTTTAGCCCTCCTATCACGAGTTTTCTTTACCTTATCAAGTGATAGAACGGCTCATCCTCCAGAGGTTTTAATTAATAACCTTTCTGCTTTCTACCGAGTTATCTCTGAGTAGTCATTTTGGGTAAGGGTCTTCTACATCCTTCACAGAATTTAGATGGCACTGAAAGCACTTCAGAAACCTATCAGCAACAGAGTTTATCATACTTCCTTTGAGTAGATGTATTACAGATTAATTCCACCCTGCCCCGTCCCAAAGTTCTGCTTTGTTATCCCTTCTCCTGTCTTCTCCACAAAACAAGGAATTGTTCCATGTTTTTTGGAGTGATTATCCACTGCTAAGGCTATGGGGCTTTGGGTAGATGTGATATTCTTCACTCCCAACTTTTGTACCCTTCCTCTTTCTGACTATAGTCTTAGATTAATGAATTTTGAAACTTTGGGGACCTGACTTCCCCCTGTTGATATCAAAATGACTTTGGACAAAACTTAACAGGAGAATGGGGTAGGATACAGTTAACAAGAATCCCAGAATACTTTACTAAATTGGAAGGATTTGGGGGAAAGTGACTCTAGCAGGATTGCCAACATGTTTGGAGAAATTGCCCTTCTTCATTGGTACTAATGATCTATCTCTATGTTCTACACATGATAGAAGAAGGAAATATTCATCTGTGGTGTTTTCTTCTCTTATCTATATGTGGGGAAGAAATGACGAAATCAGAGACTATTCCTCAGTATAACCACTCTAGGTATTATCCTTTTAGGCCTGTTCCCCAATTTCTCTTTAAAAATGGATTTGAAGGGCAGTGTTGGTTTTACTGCTCCATATAAATACTGTCACTTATTGTTCTTACTTCATCTTCTGCCTATGACTGCCATATAAGTAATTTGTTTAAATCTATTAAACTTAGAATACTACAACTTTGTACTTTAATCAAAAGACTGAATCTTCAGATATGGTTAGCCCTTGTATATCTCTGAGCTGCCATATTCATCAATATCTGACATCAGAGGGCTTACTTCACATCAATATAGTGTTCTGACCATAACCATATGTGAAATATAGGATTAGATATTACTCTTTTAAAATAATGTATTTTAGGGATATGTTTTTACAAGAATTTAAGCACTTATTCCTTAGTCACTCCTAGTTGGTCATCATTAAATTAGCATAATCCCAAGCACAAGTCATTAAAACAATTATCTAAAAATCATCTGGCATAAATTCAAGGCCTATAGGTGGAGAAAGACTCTGTTCATGGTATGATTCCTCTGCAGTTTTTGGAGTGAGTTGATATGTTTCAGTGACTGCAAACTATTGTGTTCATTTTGGAATATAACTTATGAAGAACGTGATATCAGAAAACTGAGAAACATTTGTTCATATGTAGATATGTGTGGGGAAAGAAAAAAAGATGTTGAGGGGAGGGGATTTCAAATCTTGTAGAAAAAAAATTTATACACACACACACACACACACACACACACTATCCTGCCAGGAAGCCCAAGTTTTGATCTTAAAAGCACCTACCTAGCACAAAAGCAAGCAAACTCTTGAGTGGTTTGAAGCCCATATATTGTCAGGCTTTCCATCCCATCAATTGTTTGGGGAAGAAAGACTTCTATGGAGTCAGAAAGAATCTCAAAGGCAATGCTGTTGGCTGACAGAACAACACATCTTCCTATGACATCAAAAACAAAGGTAGAATGGAAAGGGTGATGGAAGCGACATTGGGGAGGGGGAATAGGCAGAAGAAAAGGTCAGGGCAAAAATCTCCTCTGGGTTGTTTCTTTATATGTGTTAATATGAGTAAATTCACAATGTTTTGATGCGTGTGACTGAAAAAAGATAGTTGTATTGCAGGCAAAACCTTAATGTGAGTAAAGTGGCAATGTTCAGATCACTGTATGAAGCTGAATAAAGCGTCATTCAGGGAGAGGAGAAAGGTCTCTCCTCTAATGCATCCAAGAGACCCTAGTTTTATAGCTCCTTCTGTTGAAGTGAAAGCATAAGGGGACTAAAAACCTTCCCTAAATTACTTGCAATTTGACAACATGGAGCTGTTTGTGGACCAGTACTCTGCTGGCTTTTTAGCTTTCACATGTGGTTCATGATTGCTTGTGAAAGAATTGTTTTTAGCACTCACTATCCAGTCCAGCTGATATGGAAAAGTATTTCAATCAAGACAAAAAAAAAAAAGAGAGATCCTTTTTCAACACCCTTACCTCCAACCAGCTGTCTGCAAAGTGACCTTCTCAAACAATGAAAATTGCCTCATTTAGTTTTTCCCCTCTTTCTGTCCTCTTGCCACTAATGTCTGATTATCAGACATACATGTGCATTAGGTATATTCACCAGTTATATCATGCTTAGGTATTTGTTATCATTTATTTCAATTTTTATTTTAATGTTAGCTTGGAATGCCAAATGCAGTTAAATATCTTAAATAAGTTGATGAAAATTTAGAGTCAAGTCCTTTGTTTCTTATATTGCTTAGTGTGCTACAGTTAGGTCAAAAGTGTCTTAATAGATAGAATAGATTCTTTCTCTTTACATATATAGATATATCTAAATAATTCTCCATATTTATCTTTCTATCAATCAATCTCTCATCCATCTATCCATGTCTATGTATAAACTTCATTTAAGTAATATTGGAATATTAGCCATCGTTCTAAATGGAAAAATGCTTATTTGATCCAAAGTTTCAGAATTTTTTTATCTTAAAGGGGAATATTTTCCAAGTTAATTACAAAAACTCATTTTAATAGTATTGTTTTTACTAATTATGTTAACAAGAATGAAATTAAATCTGTAAGTATTTATTTTGTGCTTACTGTGTGCCAAGTCCAGTACTAAGTACTGAAAACAAAAAGAAATGTCAAAACAGTTCTTGACCTCAAGAAGCCCACATACTATTTTTAAACTTTCTTCATTTTAAAACCATCTTTATTTTTTTAACTATTAAAATGTTAAAGGGCAACTAATCTTGCTTCTTGAAATTGGTACTTATCCATTTATTTGATACACATTAAAAAATTAAGAAAATAGTAATAGCATATCAGAGGAATAGTGAGAAAATGTAGGCTACAATATATTCAGCTTATTTCTATCTGAAGCCAAACTAACCAATTATTAAAAAATCAAATCAGTGGGAAAAGAATAGGATGTTTTCATGAAACCAGTGGATTGTATTTTTTCATATTTAGTTCATTAACTAGGTGTATTAGAAAATATTAATTTCAAACCCCATCATGGCATGGAGGGGGAAACTTTATAAGACTATTCCAATGGAATAAAACTTGGCAGGTTCTACTGTGTTGTTCAGGTTTTAAATATAGTTCTGATAACAGATAATGTCTATTTGTACTAAAAAAAAGCCTAATTCAGAATAAAGATATATTGATTATAGATTGAATACTTGGTAATGAATTTTCCTCCATAAAAAATTCAAAATGAAAAAAGAAAAGCAAAACATATCTTTATGCAACTACCTTCAATTTCTAGTCTTTTTTACAAAAGGAACAAAAAGAGATCAAAGTGTGCTCTGACTCATACAGTTTTTAGGCAAATAATAAACAGTAATAACTATTATGGTACTAAATATGAGATTTTATTTCCAGTTACAGAGCATGGACATTTTTCTGAAAAACTAATCAAATTAACCTTGATACTGTTGTTATAAATGAAACTGGAACACAAAGATAGGTGAGTTTAAGATCATTGCTTACAGATTTTCCTTAAAGAAGAATATTAAAAAAATGGATCTATTTCATATACCAAGGTAACAGAAATGTATGTACATATATAGACATGTATATATATATATTTATTTTTAATGTTAATATTTATTTCTTTATTGTTGGAGGGAACTACTTAATGGATGAGATTACAGTTATACATACATTTGAATATATCATTATCTTTTATGTATATATCCTCTTCATTTTGAAATATATCCATCACTCAGTGCCTTAGAGCCATCCTTTATAATGTAGAATATAAAAAAGAAAGAAAACATTTTCTCAAAAATGACCACCACATAAACCATGTGTGGTAGCAAGTAGCATTTTCTGCACTCATGGCTCCTTTCTTTTGCAAAGAGGAGACAGATTCATTTTATCTTTTCTTTTTCAAGACCAACCACCTCACCATCAGCCACCACCACCATCATCATCATAATCACAATGATGAGATTTAATTTTATGGGAAGTTGGGTCATCTAATATGTTTTGCATGCATTTGCTATAGAAATATTATTGTGAAAATAACTATCTCACATACAAAGAGAATGAAAAATGTAACAAAGAACTGAATAAAGACAAGTTAAAGACATAAATATGAAGACTTTGCTGGGAAAAAATTTACATCCAGTTTTTCTTATAAAGGTCTTGCTTCTAAAATATATGTTGACTCAAACTTATAAGAATATAAGCCATTTCCCAATTGATAACTAAATGGTCATATGATATGAATAAACAATTTTCAAATAAAAAATTGAAGCCATTTCTAGTCAAATGAAAAAATGCTCGAAATTTTCTTGATTAGAGAAATGGAAATTAAGATAACTCTGAGGTATTTGAGGATAGACTATGATGATAGGAAAAGATAATGATAAATGTTGGGAAGACTGGGACATTAATGCATTATTACTGGAATTGTGAAATGATCTAAGTATTCTAGAGAACAATTTGGAACCATGCCCAAAAGACTATCAACTGCATACTCTTTGATCCATTGGTGTCCCTACTAGGGTTGTATCTGAAACAGATAATAAAAAAAGGTAAAAGGACTTACACATGCAAAATTGTTTGTAGCAGCCCCTTTTCAATCTAATTAAGCTTGCATGTGTTTTCTTTTTTTTCTTAGTTTTTTATTTTATTTCTTTTCTTTTTCCCTTTTTTTATTAAAGTTTTTTATTTTCAAAACATATTTTTGATGTTTTCCCCAACATCTCAAAATACTATCTTATGTATATATATATTTTCTATTTCAAGGCTAAACTTCAAGAAAAATACATTCAACTAACATACTTTTTGATTCAACTTAGACTCTTCTCAAACATTTCTCTGCTCTTTTCAATATGATTTTCAATTTCATTAGACTTTTGGATATTTTTTTTCAAAGTTACCATTAATGTGGCTTCTTTTCAGTCTTTACTTTTCTTCTCTACAACTTTTGACAGTTTTGACCATCCCTTCTTCCTAGATACCTTCCTTACTCTGGGGAATAATTACATATGTGTTAAGGTAAATACATTCATCAGATCTTAGTAACAAAGAATCAGACATAAAATTGATATCAAAGGATATCTAGTCCACTCCTCATTTTTAGGAAAGTGAGGCCCAGATAGGTTAAGTAGTTTAACCAAGATGGCATAGATAATTATTGGCAGATTAGGGATAGGCAGATTAGGAATTCAGATCTTTTGCTTCAAAAATCAACATTAATTCCATGTATCAACCTTCCTCTCCTTTCTTGAAAGGGAGTACTATACGAGACTATACTGGACTCCTTCATACACCTGGATAATGCAGAGGAATTAAAGAAATCAGTTTAAGGGCTATAAAACCATGTTTAATCTATTTCATAATTTTGTCCACAGCTAGAGCTATATATCTGTCATGTAGAGAATAAAGAAAAGCAGTGCTGTTTGGTAAGGAAAAATATTATTATCATGCACTCTTGACAGATTATATATATATGTATGTATAACCTTTAGTAGAGAATGAGGATAAAGTGAGCAACTACAATGCATGGATTTGAAGTTGTATCTGATTTTATGAAGTTGCTTGAATGGAAATTATTGTTAAAAATGTGTATTATCTCTTTATTATCAGAGAAAAGATGACATTTTTCTCCTTTCTTAATTGCTGTGGCCTATTCTCAGCATGGAAGAATTATACTTAGCAACCAAAGACTATAGGGTTAGCTTGCTATTTTAAGGGGGTTCATTGCCTAACACATAGTTTCCATTTTACTGAAACTCTTCAATACAGTGACTAATTTAGACCCATCATAAACCATACACATGTGCATAGGTAGGGATCCATAAGGTTACTGAACTCTCATCAAAGCCATTCAGAGTTTGGAGTGCCATTCAGTTTGAGTATTGGCCCTTACAAAGAATACCAGTGGAGAGTAGCATTCTTGTTAACTTATTTGTATTCTTTACAGTAGACACTGTGCTTTGCAAATATAGATTTTACAGATTTTAGTTTTTGATAGTAAATTGTCTGACTCTCTCTACAGCACCCTCTTGTTAGCCACTCTTATCTATGGTAGACTACTTCAGTTATATTTTTGCAATTTAGAAACATATAATTTTTATTTGACACTGTTTTGAATGAATGCATTAGTATTTAACATCAAACTTCACAGAAATAGACGATGTTTTGCCTATTAAACTGATGTAGAAGGACAATTGAGTGTAGTGGATAGAGAGCTGGCCTTGGGATCAGGATCACTTGGATTTGTCTTCCCTTTAGTACATAATATATGTATGAATATATCTCTCTGGGAAAGTTACTTAATCACTGCTGCCTCTAGAAAGACTAAAAGTTGTAGAAGGGATTGTTTTGCATTAATGGAAGAACTTTTGACAATTGGGAGTTCCTAGAATCTAGAAAATTTCCAGTTTCACAAAACAAAGAAACCAACCCCCAAAATCTGAATGTCAAGTACAATGTTTGAAATGTCCAAATTATGTTTGTTTTTAGGAAGAATGAGTTAGACTTGTGAGAAAGGTGAAGTGACCATAATGAAATTAAGTGACCCCAAAAGACCATATCAATCCATTTTTATCTCCAAGACAAGTCATACAAAACATGGTCAGAATGGGAAGTAGAAAGTGTTTTCTTAAATCAGCTTCTTTTTAAAAAATTAACTAATTAATAAACTTTAATGCATATTGCTTTATGAATCATGTTGGGAAAGAAAAATAAGAATAAAAAGGAAAAACCAAAGTCAACTGGGACTGAGTTGGATGCTGAACTGCTGTAAGACCACTAAGTCTTTTATAGTTGTTCATCGCACATTTTTGCTATTATTTTGTACAATGTACTCCTGGTTCTGTTTTTTCACACAGCAAATATTCATGTAAATCTTTCCAGGCCTTTCTAAAATCAGTTTGTGCATCATTTTTGTAGAACAATAATATTCCATTACCTTCAAATACCACAAATTATTTAACTTTTCCCCAACTGATGGGTATCTACTCATTTTCCAATTCTGTGCTAACACAGAAAGAACTTCTACAAACATTTTTGCACTTGTGGGTCTTTTTCCCTACTTTATGATTTCATTGGGATATAAACCCAGTAGTGGCACTGCTGGGTCAGAGGGTGTGCACAGTTTGATAGTTCTTTAAGTATAGTTCCAAATCTCTCTCCAGAATGGTTTGATCAATTCACAACTCCACCAATAATGTATTATTAGTGTTCCAGTTTTCCCATATCTCCTCCAACATTCATCATTATCTTTTCTTGTCATCTTAACTAATCTGAGAGGTGTGTAACATGAATAGAACCATATAAATAGAAATGGTTTTAATTTCTTCATCTGAAAATTATTTATTCATATCCTTTGACCATTTATCAGTTAGAGAATGGCTTGAATTCTTATAAATTTGAGTCAATTCTTTCTATATTTTAGAAATATATATATGTATATGCTATTGCCCTCCCCTTACTGGGAATACATCCAGTTTCTCTCCATTCTAAATAATGCTTGCTGTTGGTTTTAGATATATACTGCTTATTATTTCAAGGAAAGCTTTCTTTATCCTTATGCTTTCCAGTGTTTTCAATAGGAATAGATGCTGTATTTTGTCAGATGCTTTTTCTGAATCTATTGAGATTATCATGTGATTTCTATTGGTCTTGTTATTGACATGGTGGATTAATGTAATGAATGTGGTATGATATTGAAATAGCCCTGTATTCCTGATATAAATACCACTTGGTTATAGTGTATTATCTTGCTGATAAATTGCTATAATCTCTTTGCTAATATTTTATTTCAAATTTTTGTATCTATATTCATTAAGAAAATTTGTCTGTAATTTTCTGTTTTGGCTCTTCCTGGGTTAGGTATCAGTACCATTTTTGTCATAGAAGGAATTTGTCATTTTCTGTCCAAAGTCTTAAATGGTTGGTAGAATTCAGTTGTAAATTCATCTGGCCCTTCAAATTTTTTCTTAGGGAATTCATTAATGGCTTATTCAATTTCTTTTTTCTAAAATTGAACTATTTAAGTAATTTATTTCCTCCTCTGAAAATCTGGGCAATTTATGATTTTGCAAATATTCATCCATTTTGGTTCTATTATCAGATTTGCTAACATACTGAGACAAAGTAGCTCTAATTATTGCTATAATTTCTTTTTCTTTGGTGGTAAATATAGCCTTTAAATTTTTGATATGGGTTTTTGGTTTTATTCTTTCCTTTATCTAATCAAATTAATAAAGATTTATTTATGTTCTTGTTTTTTTGATAAAACTAACATTTAGTTTTATTAATTAGTGCAATAGTTTTCTTAGTTTCAATCTTATTAACTTCTCCTTTGAGCCTCAGAATTTCTAATTTGTTATTTAATTGGGGTTTTTTAATTTGTTCTTTTTCGAGCTTTTTTAGTTGCATGCCCAATTTCATTCTCTATTTTATTCATGTTGTTTTAGAGGTATAAATTTTCCTCTAGGAACTGCTTTGGTTGCTCCTCATAGATTTTGTTATGTTGTCTCATTATTTTCATTCTCTTGGATGAAATTATGGCATATTTTTGTGATTTGTTGTTTGACCCACTCATTCTTTAGAATTAGATGATTATATATGCAATTGATTTTTAATTTATTTTTTCTGGCCCCTTATTGAATATAATTTCTATGGTATTGTGGTACAAAAAGGAAGCATTTACTATTTCTGACTTCCTGCATTTGATTGTGAGGCTTTTATGCCCTAATGTTGGTCAATTTTTGTTTAGGTGCCATGAATTGCTGTGAAAAAACTATATTCCTTTCTGTCTCTTTTCAGTTTTCTCCAAAGGTCTAACATACCTAGATTTTCTAGGATCCTATTAACCTCCCTAGTTTCTTTCTTGTTTATCTTGTGCTCAGATTTGTATGAACATGAAAGGGGTAGGTTGAGCTCTCCCACTAATATAGTTTTGCTATTTTTTTTCCTGTCTCTTAATATCTTCTCTAGGTATTTGTATGCTCTACCACTTGCTACATATAAATTTAATATTGTTACTATATCATTATTTATAGTACCTTTTTTCAAGATGTACTTCCTTTCCTTATTTATTTTAATTAGATCTATTTTTATTTTTGTTTTATCTGAGATCAGAATTGCTATCCCTGCTTTTTTTTTTTTTACTTCAGCTGAAGCATAATAAATTCTGTTCCAGCATTTTGCCTTTATTCTGTTTGTGTCTCTTTGTGTCATATGTATTTCTTGTAAACAAAATATTGTAGGATTCTGTTTTTTTTAATCCACGCTGCAATTCATTCCCATTATATGGGAGAGTTTATCCCATTTATATTTCCAGTTATGATTATCAGCAATGTATTTCCCTTTAACTTATTTTCTCCCCGGTATATACTTTTGTTCTCTCTTTCCACCCTATCCTTAATAGTGTTTTATTACCCATCCCAACCACTACCTTATTTTCTATAACCCCATCCCCCTTCTCTTCCGTTTTCTTCTTAGTTTTTTTGTCCTCCCTTTTTTCACACCCTTCCTTTTCTTTCCTCTCTTTCCTGTCTTTATAAGGTTAGATGCATTTCTATATCCAACTGAATGATTACATTAATCCCTCTCTGAGCCAAAACTAATGAGATCAGGCTTCAGACAGTGCTTATCCCCCACCCTTCTTTCCTTAGATTGCAATATGTCTTTTGGGCCTCTTCATGTGATCTTATTTGTCCCATTATTCTCCTCCTTTCCCCTTTTTCCATTATAGTCTTTCCCCATCCCTTAATGTCCTTTTCTTTGATATCATCACATCAGATTCCATTCACAACCACACCCTCCATCCATGTGATGTCCCCCCTCTGTTTGCCCCTATACCCAGACATAGTTTTCAAGAATTAAAGATACCATTTTCCCATCTATGTATGTAAACAGTTTAACCTTTATATAGCATATATATATATATATATATATATATATATATACATACATATATGTAAATCATTTTCCCCCTGTTTAACCTTCTCTTGAGTCCTGTTTGAAGATTAAATTTTTTGTTTAGTTCTGTTTTTTTTTATTCAATAGAAATTATTGAAAATGTCTTACTTCATTGAAGATCCACTGCTTTCCCTGAAAGTTGATGCCAAGTCTTGCTGGCTAGTGATTTCTTGGTTATAACCCCAGGACCTTTGCCTTCCAGAATATGGTATTCCAGGCCCTCTGATTCTTTTCTATGAAGCTGGTAGACCCTGGGTAATCCTGATTGTTACTCCTTGTTATTTGAAGTACTTTTTTTCTGGTAGCTTGAAGTGAAGTTTTCCTTGAGATTGTAGTTCTTGAGTTTCACAACAATGTTCCTTGGGGCTTTCCTTGTGGCATCTCTTTCTGAAGATCATTGTTGGATTCTTTCAATAAGTATTTCTCCTTATGTTTTTAGAATATTGGGGCAGTTTTTCTTGATGATCTCTTGATGAATGTTATCCAAGTTCTTTTTTAGTCATGGACTTCAAGTAGACCAATAATTTTTAAATTTTCTATTCTGGATCTATTTTCCAAGTTGGCTGTTTGTCCAGTGAGATATTTTACTTTCCTTTCCTTCATTCTTTTTAATTAGTTTGACTGATTCTTGATGTCTATTAGAGTTAACAGCTTCCATTTGCCCCATTCTTGTTTTTATTTTCTGATTTTCTTCAGTTACCTTTTGTATCTATGTTTCCAGTTTTTGAAGGTGTTCTTTTCTTCAGTGGATTTTTTTTTTTTACATTTGACCAATTTCATTTTCTTAAGGAATTGCCTTCCTTTTCCAAGCTGTTGACACTCCCTTACATATCTCTGGTTTCTTTTCTCATTTTCCCCTCCATCTCTTATTTGTCTTTTAAAGTCTTTTATGAGCACTTTCAAGAAGAGGCTTGAGATCAATTCATATCACTTTTTGAGATTTCCTCTTTGAGCATTTTGTTCTTGTCTGTATTGAATTTTCCTGTCATCACAGTAGTTTTCTATGGTCAATGCTCTTTTCTGTTTCTTGCTCATTTTCTTTTGTAATCTTTGGTATCTCCTTTTTTTTTTTAACTTTTAAGGTTGAACTCTGTTCCTGGGGTAAAGGGGTCGGCACTCTCCCAAGCTTCCTGTGCATATCTGAACCTTGGTTTAGAGCATAGGAGGCCCCTGTGTTTGCAGAGAGTAGCTTTTTCTTCTCCTTCCAGGAAACAACCTTATTTCCAAGAATTTGCCTTCTGAGCTGGGACTGGGGAATATCCTACTGGTTTGTTCTGCTACTGAGCCAGGACCAGAGGTCTTTATTGCTGATTTTCTGGGATTTAGATTCTCTTACTAGCTTTCCCTGAGTCTGTCTGAGCTGGACTGAACACCCCTTTCACTCCAGTGACACTGACCTTTTAAAATTTTTTTACAATCTTTCTTGAACTGGAGAGTGATTCCATCCATCACATTCTGTTCTGAGTCTTGGTTTCATGTGGTTTTTAAGGGAAACTGGGAGAGTTTTAGCAACTTCCTGGCTTCACTCTGCCATCTTGGATTCCCCCTCTTAAGTCTTTAAATCAAGTTTTAAACACCTAAACTTTATTTTTTTGGAGGGGTAAAGAAGTTTGAGAATTGGTCTGATTGGTATGGGAGTGGAAGAAGCTTCAATGTATTTGTTTCCTATGTTTTCCTACTTTTTGACTATCTGGATTTCTAAGAAGTTCAGTAGTTTTTGTATGTCTAATAGTTTTAAATGCTATCAAGGTGACTTTAATTTTGCCCTATTGAACAAAGTTCCTTTTTCCTATGCCTTAATTATGATTCTGTACAAATTTTTGGTAGGAACCTGCAATTAAATATCATAAGTTCTAGGAGAAATATTATTTATTGTAAAGTTCCAGAGGTGGTAAGTTAATATATGAGAATGTACCTAAGAATTGGTGGTTGGGGGTGATGAAAACTGGTGATTGATATTTAGATTTGGGAGTAAGATAAGGTGTTTGGATTATGGGAATGGGATAAAGACACAGAAAAAGAATGGACTGAGAAGATAAGGGAGGAGTCCATGGTGGGAGTGGGGGGGAAGTGGGGAGGTTAGGTAATAGCAAGGCAAGGGTAGAAGTAAAGTAGAAGAGTTGGCAAGGATAGAAAATTAGATAGATGTACAACATTATGAAAATAATCAGGAGTAGAACTTATTAGAAAAAAGTAGTGATAGTAATCACTGATTTCAGATAAATTCACTTTAAAAAGATTCAATCAAGAGAGAAATTTACATTATAAATCAGCTATATTGTTTTAGTTACACATATATGTGTGTATGTATATATTATGTATATGTACGTGTGTATATGTTTGTAGGTATTTGTATTTATGTATATATATGTGTGTGCAGGTAAACATCTCTTTCTCATTATATGTACACACATATACATATACATCTTTACATACATATATAATCTGCACTTAATTGTAGCCAGATTGGAAGTGGGAAGAGTAAAGGAGGAAAAAAGAATAAAGTAATAAGTGACCACATGAGAACAAAAGAAAACTTACAAGGAAACAAAGAAAAGATGGACCATTATGAATCCTGTCTTTATTATATATAATTTCTTGACATTGAAATTTGTTACATATTTTGAATACTCTGATATTTTACCAGGCACATGAAAATGTTTTCCTTTTCTTTTACTGACTTGCCATCTTTTTCTACTTTGTTTTTTTCTTATTTAGCATTTAAATTTTAAATAAATAAATACCTTAAAATATCATTTTTAGCTTTCCCCCCAAAGTGTCTAAAATCTCTTAAAAATATAAAGTAAAATGGGTAGAGTCTCAGACCTGGAGTTAAGAGGATCTGGGTTCAAATGTGACCCCAGATACTTACTAGTTGTGTGAATCACTTCACCTTTGTTTGTCTCAGTCCTTTTATTTGTAAAATCATAATAGCATCTATCCATTCCAAAGATCCTATGAGAATCAAATGAAATAATAATTATATATATATGTCAAGTGAGATATTTTTAAACTGCTTACTAGAATTTCTAGCAAGTAGTGAGTGTTATATAAGTGTTAACTTATTATTATTGTTGTATCTAAAAGAAAGAGCAAATACTTAATAGATCATGGATTTTAATGATTCAAATAAAAAATATTGTTTTTTTTCCTTCATTTTTACCAAGACATAGAAAGAATGCTTAACCAAGTTTTTGGCACAGACTAAACTCAATTCATTGAGATATAATTTAAAAAAAGACAAGGTGTAGTTACGTTTTAGGCCAAATGTATGGGTAAGACCTTGTAAAAGTCATTAAAACTCTTTGTCTCATTGTCCTAGGTATAAAATGAGGAAATTTCACTAGACAATTTGATTCTTGGTACCTCTAATCACAGGATAGTATAAAGAGCAAAAAAATCCTCTTCCCCACTTCTCTCCCCCCTCCCCCTCAAATACAACCTTACCATTCAACCTGGAAACCTTATTAAGAATAATGTGTTAACTTCTAACTCTGATTTACTTTCACTTTAAACTAGAGGCAATTGTAAAATCTTTTATAGTGCCAATTCCTAATCTCTGTCTACACAGTGGGTGCCAGCTGCTCTGGGGGTAGTTTGGGGACAGAGGAACAATAAGGGAGAGTGCAGTGCTCTGTCAAACTTCAAGGCACAATAGGAAGTGCTGATGTGAGCAGGAGAAATACCACTAGGACTCTGGGAGAGAGGGAAAGCAATAAGGTAATAAGCTACCATGAGTCTACATACAGTTGCAGAGGGACAGTCAATTGAGAGGTGCTAGGGTAAGGATATTACTACAGCCATTTTCTTCCCTCTCTGTTCTGAAATCTTTCCTGCTTGAGTTTTAAGGCTATATTCAAAAGTGTCTTGTGCCTTGTGTTCAAAAGAAGATTAAGGAATATAAAGGTAAGTAAGACTTAAACACAGATAGGATGGTCTTTTCCATAGTTAATGGAGAACTATTTGCCTGAATAGAGATAAGCACAAACTAATGAGGACAGGCTGAGAAATAAAGAAAAATTCAAGCAAATGGGACTTGGTCCCACTTTATGCTGAAACCTGAGGAAAGCCACAGATATTAGAATTTGTGGAGGACAGCAACAGGGAACAAAATATATTGAAATCTACTAAGAGTGGTAGGAGGCAAGAGGTTCTGAAAACAAGTAATGGTTGTACAGACAGTTTAGAGAACTTATGTGTTCAACCTCCCCAGGGCATTACTATAAGTCACCAAAATGAAAGAGATTCATTAGGGGAGGCACTCACTGGGAGGTAAGTACTTTCTATGGTTTATATGAGAAAACTCAATCTATTTTCATCACTGTAAATATTTTTTTATTTTGCTTGTAAGGAGATTTGGCTATAATACTGCATAAAGGGGCAGGGTAGGAGTCAGAATTTGAATTTCCCAGATAAATGATTAGAGACAACTAGTCAGAGAATTTCTCCACTTTGAAGTTGGATTTGTTGTGAGAATAGGGAACTTCTGATACAAAAGTTAGTTGCAGATTTAGAGCTAGAACATTTTGTACCTTGGGCAAGTGAAAAATAAAGGTTATTCCATTTAAGAAAGACATTAAAAATGCTGGGGATGTAACATCACCAAGAAAACACTTTCTGTTTCCAAGGATCTTATATTTTAAAAGGGTAGATAACATATAAAAAGAACATACAAGATAAATATAGATTAGCTAATGTTAGAAGGGGAATACTGGTAATTATGTGAGTGTGGGAATCTAGAAAAACTTCCTGAGTGAAATAGTTCTTGCTTTGAATCTGAAAAAAAAATCACATATTTTAAGATTCAAAGGTTGAGATAGAATCCATTATAGGCATGGGGAATTGCACTAGAGATGGAAATTGACATGTTCTGTGTAAGGAATAGCATCCAGGAAATTGGACTGCATCACTGTGTTGAGAGGAGTAGAATATAAAAATGTAGAAAATTAGGAAGGGATCTAGTTGTGACAAGATTTAAGTGACAAATGAGGGACTTTTTGATTCTGATAGTAATAGAGAGCCACAAATATTTATTGAGTAGAAAAGTGTCATGGTAAGATCTGTGCTTTAGGAAGCTCACATTGAGGAGTTGTGTAGAGGATGCATTGAAGTGAGGAGAGACTTCAAAGAATCTTTGTAAGATTAGTTTAGAAAAGAGGCAAGAGTGAGGGAAACCTGAACTAAAGTAGTGTGTGTGTGTGTGTGTGTGTGTGTGTGTGTGTATGTGTGTGTGTGTGTGTGTGTGTGTGGTCTTCAGAGCTCTAAAAAAGATAGATGTTTTATTACAGGCTACACCTTTATCATCTTTGATCATTTTCTTTTAAATCTCAAAAGATGAGCTTAATAGGAAGAACAGTTTGCATTTAAAGAAGAATATAGATACATAATAGCAGAATATTTATTTAGATATCAGCTATTATATAGATAGGATGGACAATAAGACATTTTCATCTGGAAATAATAGGATAGGTAGATTCAACTCCAGAAAGGAATTGAGCAATTTCATATTTTGCTTCCATGATAGTACCAAATAGTGCCAAAGGACCAAAATATAAAATTACTATTTTCTTTGATATCAAATAGTAGTTGTAGCAGCAGCAGCAGTAATGAGTTTGTGTAAATGAATGAAGCATGAAACCAATAGATATGAATGACATCAAGTTATATATATATATATATATATATATATATATATATGTGTGTGTGTGTGTGTGTGTGTGTGTGTGTATATAGATATATCAATTTATATAGTTTAGATTTCTTTTTCTGTAAAGTTTGCTATTTCTAAAAAACTAGTGTCTAAGCACTTGTCTTTTACCCATATTGTCTTAATGTGATATATGCATATATGTAATCCAGATGTGATTTCAAGATTTTGGAAAATACATAATTATCACTGGATCTTTTCCCCTTGACTTCCTGTCTATTCCTCTTTCTTTCCCTTTTTAAAATAAATTGAACAAAATGGAAAAATTTGGTTCAATAAAAATGTGGCCCATTCATTTTAATTAGCATTGGTGAAGAATCTTCCCCATCATAAGGAAAACTATGAACTTCAAGCTTAAATTTTAATGTACATTTTTCTTTCCCAATGACATTTGGAATACAAATAGAGAAACAAAAACAACTGCCCTACAGAAAAAAGAACAGCATATATTTCAATGCACCATTCAGCACTGCCTGCATTAGTCAGAGATGCCATGGCAATAACCTGACCTATTGTTAGAAAAATAGCAAGTACATTTTTCATTGTTTCCCCTTGGGAATTTATGCCAACCAATATTGATTCTGAGAGATCAGAACTTCTTTTAGAATGTTCCAATCTTTTAGTTGATAATTATTTCATCCCAACAATGAGATAATTTAGATTTGTGAAGGCAAATTGATGGATTTTTAGCAAGAAGATAAAGAAGCCTGCTTATGACTGAGTTGGTGTTCCTATGGCTTTTTTGTTCTCATTCAATATTGGAGCAGAAAATCACTTGGATATGTTATTTGTTGTGGGGCTTTTATTTTATTTGCCACTATCGGTTTGGGAAAGCATTGATTTTGTTATTTTCAGGAGTGTGATATGATGGAGTGTAACCTCAGGACTTGATGTGACACAGTATAATTCAGAGTGATGGGTTGGAACTCATACAGTTTGGCACATGATGAGATGTGAAAGGGTTGCAAAAGACAGAGGGAGGGAGGAGTAAATATTGGCAAAAGACAGCTTGTAGAGAAGCAAGAAGGTACTCCTGAGATCCTTCAGTAGAAAGGCTTTCAGATTTCTTCATGGGATGGAGAATAGTAGCAATTTTTGTCATGTTATTTTCTCCATGACACAATATGTAATAAAAACACAACTCTGCATTGTCCCACAATTCTTAGCAATCTTGTTTACAACATTCAAAAACCCACAGATAGAAATGGAAAAAAATGCAGACGAGCTGGGGAATAGTGAGATACTCTATTTGTTGGGACTGCTACTGTATCAGTCTCAGCTAATAGAAGATAAATGATGGCTGGGAGAAAATGTTAGAAAATAAAAAAAGCTGATGAGGCTGTTTCTTCAAAAGAACTGTTCTCTTTCCATCTTTTTAATCTTTTTTTAGTCATCTGTTTCATCTTCCTGTGAGACCTCCCAGTGCTCAATTCCCTCCAAGCCTATCCCACGTGCCATGATGCCTCTAAGACTAAATCTAAGCTTAGTGGCTGAACTGGAGGAATGTGAGGATGATATCAGTCTTTTTAATTTTCAACGGTCTGGGAAGGTAGTGTTGAAATGTGACTGGCAGGGAAGATGTAAGTCTCATTAGAAAAAAAGTAAAGCTTTTTAACTATCTTTAGAACAAAAGGTAGTCTGAGATGTTTACTTGCTATTTGGAGGATCCAGTCCTTCCCTGATCTCTTATTCCAGTTCTTTTGTTTCCTTGTTTTCCCTTCATGACCCTTTCCTTACCACATACTTACCTTACTGACTTGATATTCAGAAGTGCTTATTATCTAAACATTATTCATAAAGTTTTAAAGTTTATTTCATGGTACATTAAATCCTTGAGAAGAAAGCTACTATAGGAAGAAATTATTATGATTACCACTAATAGAGACATTAATAATTGTAATAATAATGACAAAATAATTGTGATGGAAAACAGTGTCCAAGTCACTAAGAAGTGATTAAACTTGCAAAAAAATGAGGTTTCTATTTTTAGATTAATTTTTACTTTTTCAGCCAAACTAGTATAGGCAACTCTCAATATGGGGACTTCAAAAGTCCCTCCTAAAGGAGATCAGTTAGTATTCTATAACTAATTAACTTAGATGTTGCCTGGGACACCAAAACTTAAAGTAGTTTGCTTAGTTATAAAAAGTGTGTCAATATGTGTCAAAGGGAGAAACTGAATCCAGATCCTCCAGGCTCAAAGATTGTCTATTTTATCATATTATATAACAGTGAGTCTCTTTGCTTGAATAAGGCTTAGAAAGGCGCCCTAATTTCAATTCAGGCCAAACCAAACTCTATCACTTGATTTATGTTAATTGTAGCTGAAATTCTAATCCCTAATGCCTTGGACTTTGCATCCCTTAATTTGGTATTCATTCTCTCTCACTCTCTGGTAATTACTGCACTATGTCCTGCCCACCCAGCTGTGTTCCAGGATTGCTACCTATCTTCTGCTGAGCTGAGCACTCCTTTCCTATGGCTTAGTGGCCTCTAGGTAAATCCAAAAGGCTATATTGTATTTCCTTAGTGAAGCAAAAATTGCAATGATGATTTTTAGTTTTTGCAGTCTGTAAAACATTTGATGTTAAAGGAAGATTGAGGAAAGAATTTCAGACTCATGGCACTTGTACTCTGAATGAAACTTTAGAGATGATACCATCTGACCTTATCATTTTAAAGATGTAGAAACTGAGGCTTAGCAAAATTAAGATTTGAATTTAGCTGTCATTGAATACTTGTCTACAATAAGTGAGTTTCTTTGGATTGAAGAATATCTTCAATTCTTTCTATTGCTGTGCACAAGACTCATCAATAAGTATTAGTTGGATGAATAGAATGTTCCTCAAATCTTTATTATCTTAATAACATTTTTTCCTTAGGGGAAAAAGTCACCCTCAGTTCATAATATTTTTAGAGCAGTGTATTAGAAAATTCTGATATTTGAAAATTCCTTTTTTTTTTTTGTTGAAACTTGCCCTTCATTCCACTCCAAGTTCCAAAAATATGCTTTCTCAGAACAATCACATAAGAAGAAATAGTATTGTATTCATAAATTAACAATTTATGAACCATTGAGGATTGTTTCATTGCTTCTTACAAGCCAAAGATAATCTGATAATGGTTCATTTCATATTTAGTATGGTAGACACCTAATTTAAGCACCAAATTTGTTTTCAGTGTTTCAGCTTTGTAGCACCTGCTAGGATTTACTTACTATTGTCAAAGCTTCCAAGAACTGGTAATCACCTCTATACTATGATAAGACATTAAAGTCAGCTTTTAGTGGGAGAAATTAATTCATAGATAGAAAAAAAGTGTGAATTCAGTTTATCATGAAATCAGAATCTTTGAGTTGGAAGGTTCCCCAAAGGGTATCTAATCCAGCCCATACTTGAAAAAAAAGGTAATATATCATAACCAACAATGACAGTTTTTGCTTAAAGATCTGCAGTGAAAGAGTATTCATTACTTCCCCAGAGTTAATTGCATTTTTAGATAAGTTTTATTGGTAGAAAATGTTTCCTTATTTCAACTTGAAATTTGCCTTTCTCCTTCCTTCCTGTCTCCCTTCCTTCCTGCCTTCCTTCTTTTCTGCCTTTCTCCCTCCCCTTCTCTCTTTCTCCCCGCCTTCTTGTCACCTTCCTGCCTTCCTGCCTGCCTTTCTGCCTTCCCTCCCCCACCCTCTCTCTCTCTCTTTCTTTCTTTCTCTTTTTCTCTCTTTCTTTCTTTCTCTCTTTCTTTTCTTAACTTTGCTGAACCTCACTTTCTATATCTTTAAAATGATAAGGTCATATGGTATCATCTCTAAAGTTTCATTAAGAAGACAAGTGCCAGGAGTTTCTGAAATTTGTTCCCCAATCCTTTAACATCAAGTGTTTTACAACCTACAAAGCTAAAAATCATCATTGTGGTTTTTGCTTCACTAAGAAAATACAGTATAGCCTTTTGGGTTTATCTAGAGGCCACTAAGCCCTAGAAAAGGAGTACTCAGCTCAGCAGAGGGTAACAATCCTGGAATATAGTTAGGTGGACAAATGTTTGCTCTCATACCCACTGCTTGTATGATCTCAGACATATCACTTCATTCCCATGAACTTCAATTTCTCTATAAAAAATATTTTGGATCACATGGACTCTGTGACTCCTTCCAAAATTAGCTCTATGATCCTATGATTGAATGCATTCCTGCAAGACTTCTCTAGATTAAACATCTCCTGTTCTTTCAATAGATCTTCACAAAGCATAAACCTAAGATTCTTCATCATTTTGACGATTTACATCCATAAACCAATGAGCATACTATTGTCTTTTGTTTTCGTTACCCTTCTATTCTTTTTTCTGCTCCCAGTGTCCTTTATATCTTTGACTATTCCCCACAATGCAATCTGATCTTAGTTCCTTAGAAAGTGAGGGAAAATGTGAGCAACTAACAAATCCCCTCAGTTATAATCTCTTCAAAGAGCAACCATTTTCCTGGAATGGGTACTGTTGACACTACTTACCATTCTTATATTATCTTTGCAATACCAATGTATCACACAAACTGTTCTTCCCTTGTCTTTCATTCTCACTGTATGACTGAATCACATACTTTGGTAATTACATGTCTTGTATCTTGTGGCTTTTTTATAATGAAGATGTCAAGATGAATAAGCTATGGTTTCTCTATTAGTATGTTGTTCTTATGCAAGATGCTGCTTCTTCTAACTTACTGTCTTTTCACCAGCTATCTCCTATTATTGGAATGCTTTCCCTCCTCATCTTTATTTTAGGAATTCCTTAGCTTCCTTTAAGTCCCACCTAAATTTCTATATTCTGCAAGAAGCCCTTCCTGATTCTTGTGATATAAATATCTTCTCTCAAAGACTAGTTCTAAATTTGATTATGTCTGTATTATACACATAGTTCTGAGGTATCTAGATATATACTTTCCCCTAAAATATTTGCTTTGTGGAAAATCATACAATGAAAAGCATAGAGCTTATGGGGAAAAGATGCTTGGGACACAACATTCAAAACATTTATTAGTGAGGCATTCATTTAACAAGATGATTTAACCTAATGAAAATGATAATGCAGTTTTGTACATGTTAAATAGTTAAAACATATTAAACATATTAAAACGCTGCAATAAAATTTTGCATAATTCACATCTTCGGACTGTCTCTAGCTTCTAGCTACAGCACTACATATACTCAATTCTTACAGGCAAGCTAGCAAAGCTACCAAAAGGCTATGGTAGAAAACTTGGAGTGATGATAGGGATCAGTCTTTCTTTTCCCACATTTTCCACTGCAACAGAAGAATTTTAGGAATGGGTTTTA
Organism: Sarcophilus harrisii; assembly: GCF_902635505.1. NCBI lineage: Eukaryota > Metazoa > Chordata > Mammalia > Dasyuromorphia > Dasyuridae > Sarcophilus > Sarcophilus harrisii. The sequence goes on from NC_045426.1 coordinate 247,487,565, forward strand.
GAAGGGCTTGTAAGGTATTGGTCAGTTTTCTATATCCTTGATGCTTCTCATGGAAGGAATCATACATAATCAAATTTTATGCTCAAAACATCCTCCAATAGATCAACACAACAAATGTGTATTTTCAAAACAAGTAAGTCAATTCAGTCAAAATAATCCTTACAGAAGAATTGACAATAATTATTTTCATATTGTTTTACTCATTGGACTGTGTCATTCTTGAGGTTAAAGATTATCTCCCCTTTCTTTGTATTCCCTAGTTTTAACACAATATGTGACACATGGTATGTGTTTAATGAATGCCTGCTGACTGATCCCAAATTACTCATCATTAGAAGGAAATCATATTAAAATTCTAAAAACACAGAAAAATGTTTCTTCAGCTTATATGATTAATAATAATAATAATAATAATAATATTTATTAGTATTTTCTGGCTCCGAAAGAACTTTACACATAGTTTCATTTGAATCAGAACATGTATTAACCATGAACCACTTAGTTTGTGAAGAGTTCATTTGAATTGAACATTTTTATGCTGTACATATCTACACATTGTGATTCCTAGCTTATTGAATAGAAGTCCTCTTAGATAAGTGGCTACAAAGAAGTCATTGTCTGTATAGCTCTTGAAAATGGTCAGAAGGTGCTTGACTCTAATATATTAAATGGAGTCAGGAAAGTATATTGAAGCTCTCTTACTATGGCAATAAAGTGCTGGCTTTTTCCTTTACAATTTTCTTCTGCAGTTTGCAGCTATGAAGAACAAGACCGTCAGGCCAGAGATTTAAGGTTGGAAACTATCTAAGATCTCTTTGGGATATAAGCCCAGGCTGGGTCAAAGGGTATGTACAGTTTGATAATTTTTTTGAGCATAGCCAAAGAGATCTTAAAGGAGGGAAAGGGACCTACATATGCAAAAATGTTTGTGACAGCCCATTTTGTAGTGACAAGAAATTGGAAACTGAATGGATGGCCATCAGTTAGAGAATGGCTGAATAATTTATGGTATATGAATGTTATGGAATATTATTGTTCTGTAAGAAACAACCAGCAGTATTATTACAGAAAGGCCTGGAGAGACTTACATGAACTGATACTAAGTGAAATGAACAGAAAAAGATAAATAAATGGTGGTAACAAGACTATATGATGATCAATTCTAACAGACATAGCTCTCTGCAACAATGAGATGGTTCAAACTGGTTCCAATTGTTCAGTGATGAAAGGAGTCATATACATGCAGAGAGAGGACTGCAGGAACTGAGTGTGGACCACAATATAGCATTTTCATTTTTTTGTTGATGTTTGCTTGCATTTTCTTTTCTTTTCCAGGTTTTTTTTTTCCATCTTGATCTGATCTTTTTTTTCTGTGTAGTAAGATAACTCTATAAATATATATGCATATATTGTATTTAACATATATTTTAACATATTTAATGTGTATTGGACTACTTGCCATCTAGGAGTGAAGATGGGGGGAAAGAGGGAAAAATTGGGAACATAAAGTTTTGCAAGGGTCAGTGTTTTTTTTTTATTTAATAGCCTTTTATTTACAGGATATATACATGGGTAACTTTACAGCATTAACAATTGCCAAACCTCTTGTTCCAATTTTTCACCTCTTTACCCCCCCCCACACACCCTCCCCTAGATGGCAGGATGACCAGTAGATGTTAAATATATTAAAATATAAATTAGATACACAATAAGTATACCTGACCAAAACATTATTTTGCTGTGAAAAAGAATCAGACTCTGAAATATTTACAATTAGCTTGTAGAAGGAAATAAAAATGCAGGTGTGTCATAAATATAAGGATTAGGGAATTCAATGTAATGGTTTTTAGTCATCTCCCAGAGTTCTTTTTCTGGGCATAGCTAGTTCAGTTCATTACTGCTCCATTAGAAATGATTTGGTTGATCTCGTTGCTGAGGAGGGCCTGATCCATTAGAACTGGTCATCATATAGTATTGTTGTTGAAGTATATAATGATCTCCTGGTCTGCTCATTTCACTCAGCATCAGTTCATGTAAGTCTCTCAGGCCTTTCTGAAATTATCCTGTTGGTCATTTCTTACAGAACAGTAATATTCCATAATTTTCATATACCACAATTTATTCAACCATTCTCCAACTAGTGGACATCCATTCAGTTTCAGTTTTAGCCACTACAAAAGGCTGCCACAAACATTCGTGCACATACAGGTCCCTTTCCTTCTTTATAATCTCTTTGGGATATAATCCAGTAGTAACACTGCTGGATCAAAGGGTATACACAGTTTGATAACTTTTGAGCATAGTTCCAAACTACTCTCCAAAATGGTTGGATTCGTTCACAACTCCACCAACAATGCATCAATGTCCCAGTTTTCCCATCCCCTCAACAATCATCATTATTTTTCCTGTCATCTTAGCCAATCTGACAGGTGTGTGGTGTATCTTAGAGTTGTCTTAATTTGCATTTCTCTGATTAATAATGACTTGGAACATCTTTTCATATGACTAGAAATAGTTTCAATTTCTTCATCTGAGAATTGTCTGTTCATATCACTTTGACCATTTTCAATTGGAGAATGGCTTGATTTTTTATAAATTAGAGTCAATTCTCTATATATTTTGGAAATGAGGACTTATCAGAACCTTTGACTGTAAAAATATTTTCCCAGTTTACTGCTTCCCTTCTAATCTTGTCTGCATTAGTTTTGTTTGTACAAAAACTTTTCAGTTTGGTATAATCGAAATTTTCTACTTTGTGATTAGTAATGCTCTCTAGTTCTGCTTTGGTCATAAAGACCTTCCCCTTCCACAAGTCTGAGAGGTAAACTATCCTCTGTTCCTCTAATTTATTAATAATTTCATTCTTTATGCCTAGGTCATGAACCCATTTTGACCTTATCTTGGTGTACGGCGTTAAGTATGGATCAATGCCTAGTTTCTGCCATATTAGTTTCCAATTTTCCCAGCAATTTTTATCAAACAGTAAGTTCTCATCCCAAAAGCTGGGATCTCTGGGTTTGTCAAAGACTAGGTTGCTATATTTGTTGACTGTTTTATCCCTTGAACCTAATCTATTCCACTGATCAACTAATCTATTCCTTAGCCAATACCAAATAGTTTTGGTAACTGCTGCTCTATAATATAATTTTAGATCTGGTACAGCTAAGCCACCATCATTTGATTTTTTTTCATTAATTCCCTTGAAATTCTTGACCTTTTTGTTTTCCATATGAACTTTGTTGTTATTTTTCTAGGTCATTAAAATAGTTTTTGGGAGTCTGATTGGTATAGCGCTAAATAAATAGATTAGTTTAGGTAATATTGTCATCTTTATTATATTTGCTCAGCCCTATCCAAGAGCATTTAATATTTTTCCAGTTGGTTAGAACAGACTTAATTTGTGTGAAAAGTGGTCTGTAATTTTGCTCATAAAGTTTCTGATTTTCCCTTGGCAGATAGATTCCTAAATATTTTATACTATCGGCAATTACTTTAAATGGAATTTCTCTTTGTAACTCTAACTGTTGGGTTTTGTTAGTGATATATAAAGAATGCTGATGACTTATGTGGGTTTATTTTATAACCAGCAACTTTGCTAAAGTTGTGGATTATTTCTAATAACTTTTAGCAGATCTCGGGGTTCTCTAAGTATACCATCATGTCATCGGCAAAGAGTGATAATTTGGCTTCCTCATTTGCCTATTCTTATTCCTTTAATCTCTTTCTCAGCTCTTATTGCTATAGCTAGCGTTTCTAATACATATTAAATAGTACGTGATAGTGGGCACCTTGTTTCCTCAGATCTTATTGAGGAATAGGTTTGCAGTTTGTCTCCATTACATATGATGCTTACTGATGGTTTTAAATAGATGCTGCTGATTATTTTAAGGAAAAGTCCATTTATTTCTATACTCAAGTGTTTTTAATAAGGAATGGATGTTGGATTTTATCAAATGCTTTTCTGCATCTATTGAGATGATCATATGGTTTTTGTTAATTTGGTTATTAATATGGCCAATTATATTGATAGTTTTCTAATATTAGAACCAGCCCTGCATTCCTGGTATAAATCCTACTTGATCATAGTGTATTATCTTGGAGATGATTTTCTGTAGTCTTTTTGCTAATATCTTTTTAAGATTTTTAGCATCAATATTCATTAGGGAGATTGGTCTATAATTTTCTTTCTCTGTTTTCCAGCCTACCTGGTTTAGGTATCAGTACCATGTCTGTGTCATAGAAGGAATTTGGTAGGACTCCTTCATTCCTATTTTATCAGATAATTTATATAGCATTAGGGCCAATTGTTCTTTAAATGTTTGGTAAAATTCACATGTAAATCCATCTGGTCCTGGGGATTTTTTCTTAGGGGAGTTGTTTAATTGCCTGTTTTATTTCTTTTCTGAAATGGGACTATTCAAGCAATTTACTTCCTCCTCTGTTAGTCTGGGAAGTCTGTATTTTTTGGTAGTCATCCATTTCACTTAGGTTATCAAATTTATTGGCATAAAGTTGAGCAAAATAACTCCTTATTATTTCTCTAATTTCCTCTTCATTGGTGGAAAGTTCTCCCTTTTCATTTTTAAGACTACTAATTTCATTTTCCTCCCTCCTTTTTCTAATCAGATTTACCAAAGGCTTATCTATTTTATTGGCTTTTTCATAGAACCAACTCTTAGTTTTATTAATTAGTTCAATAGCTTTTTACTTTCAATATTTTTAATTTCTCCTTTTAATTTTAGAATTTCCAATTTAGTATTTGATTGGGGGTTTTAATTTGGTCTTTTTTTAGTTTTTTTAATTTGCAAGCCCAATTCATTAATCTTTTCTTTCTCTGTTTTATTCAAGTAAGCCTCTAAGGATATAAAATTCCCTCTTATTACCGCTTTGGCTGCATCCACAAATTTTGGTATGATGTCTCATCATTGTCATTATCTTGAGTGAAATTATTAATTGTATCTATAATTTGCTGCTTCACCCAATCATTCTTTAAGATGAGATTGTTTAGTTTCCAATTACTTTTTGGTCTATTTCCCCCTAACTTTTTGTTGAATGTAGTTTTTATTGCATCATGATCTGAAAAGAAAGCATTTACTATTTCTGCTTTGTTGCATTTAATTTTGAGGTCTTTATGTCCTAATATTGGTCAATTTTGAATAGGGTTCCATGAACTGCTGAGAAGAAAGTATATTCCCTTCTATCTCCATTCAATTTTCTCCAAAGATCCAACATACCTAATTTTTCTAATATTCTATTTACTTCTTTAATTTCTTTCTTATTTGTTTTGTGGTTTGATTTGTCTAATTCTGAGAGTGCAAGGTTGAGATCTCCTACTATTACAGTTTTGTTGTCTATTTCTTCTTGCAACTCTCTTAACTTCTCCCTTTAGGAAGTTGAGTGCCATACCACTTGGTGCATATATGTTTAATATTAATATTGCTTCATTGTTTATGCTACCCTTTAGCAGGATGTAGTTTCCTTCCTTATCTCTTTTAATTAGATCAATTTGTACTTTTGCTTGATCTGAGATAAGGATGGCTACCCCTGCTTTTTTGACTTCACCTGAAGCATAATAGATTTTGCACCAGCCTTTTACCTTTACTCTGTGTATCTATATGTATGTATATGTATCCCCCTGCTTTAAATGTGTTTCTTGTAAACAACATATTGTAGGGTTCTGACTTTTGATCCAGTCTGCTATCTGCCTCCTCTTTATGGGGGAGTTCATCCATTCACATTTACAGTTAGAATTACTAAATCTGTATTTCCTGCCATCCTAATAACCCCAGATTGTGCTTTACTTATTCTTGCCTCCCCCAACCCTTTTTCCCCCTTTTAAACTTATGTCCCCTCTTGTATCACGATACTTATCCTCTTTATAATCCCTCCCTCCCCCTTTGGTCTTTCCCCTTCCTTCCCTTATTACTCTTTTTCTTTTCCTTTTCCTCTCCCCGTTTTTAATGAGGCGAGAAAGAATTTTCTCTGAAACAAATGTCAATTATTTTTTCTTTGAGCCAACTCTGATGAGAGTAGATTCACACAATGTTCCTCCCCTCTCTAAATTCCCTCAGATAGATAAGTTTCTTAGCCTCTTTGTGGGGATGTGGTTTCCCTCTTTTTATCCCTCCTTCCACCTTATTCTGCCATCATCCCTTTTCCATATCTACTTCCCTTTTTTATGTTATATCAGTACAATCAAATTATACATGTATTCTTTTTGTATATCCACAACAGAAATACAATTCTCAAGAGTTATTTTTACCTTTTCTGCATCTCTTGAGGTCTATTCTTGGAGATCAAATTTTTTGTTTAGTTCTGGTTTTTTCTTCAGAAACAAATGGAATTCATTTGTTTCATTAAATGTCCATCTTCTTCCCTGGAAGAAAATGCTCAGCTTAGCTGGGTAGTTTATTCTTGCTGCATCTCAAGTTCTTGTGCCTTTCAGGATATCATATTCCAGGCCCTTCTTTCCTTTAATGTAGAGGCAGCCAGATCTTGGAGTGATCATATTGTGGCACCTCGGTATTTAAATGGTTTTTGGCTGCTTGTAAAATTTTTCCTTAATCTGATAGTTCTGAAATTTTGCCACAATATTCCTTAGGGGTTTTTATTTTTAGGGTTTCTTTCAGAAGGTGTTCGATGAATTCTTTCAATGCCTATTTTACCTACTGATTCTATTACATCTGGGCAGTTCTCTTTGATGATTTCTTGTAAAATAGTATCTAGGCTCTTTTTTTCATCATAGTTTTCAGAAAGTCCAGTAATCTTCAGATTATCTCTCCTAGATCTATTTTCCAAGTCTGTCGTTTTGCAAGTAGATAATTCATGTTTTTTTCCAGTTTGTCATTTTTTTTGTTTTTGCTTGACTGATTCTTGCTGTCTCAATGAATCATTAGTTTCAATTTGTTCAGTTCTAATTTTTAAAAATTATTTTCTTCATTAGCTTTTTTTACTTCTTTCTGTATATGTCCAATTGAGTTTTTGAATGTATTGTTTTGGTCTGTGGAATTTTTTTCCATTTCACTAATTTTTTTTTAGTGAATTATTTCTTTTCAATTCACAGATCCTACTTTCTTGCGTGTTCTTTTGTCTTTTCAATTCCACGGATCCTACTTTCTTGCAAGTTCTTTGTCTTTTCAATTCACAAATCCTACTTTCTAGTGAATTCTTTATTTTTCAATTAGTATTTCAGGAAGTTGTTGCTCTCTTGTAAGGCTTCTCTTTCCTTTCCCCATTTATCTTCTAACTCTCTTTTGAGACTTTTAATGGTCTCTTCTATGAGAGCATTATGTAAGGAGGACAGTCTGATGCATTTTGCTGTTTGAGGTCTCTTCAGGTTTGCTGACCTGCTCTTTTTCTGCATAGAAGCTGTCGATCATTCTTTTCATCTTTTTATTCATGTTTTAAAGCCTTTAGGGTAGGTCTCCTAGGCAGGGGTTGCCAGCTTCCTCTGTACAGCAGGGAAGATGTAAACCGATTTCCGGCTCAAGGTATGGGAGTGCTCTGGTGGAGTTTTCCCTTCCCCAACAGGAAGTGGATTCAGCACTGGCCGAGCTATCAAACTGCTTAGTAGGGCTGAGTGGATTAGCGATTGCCCTCGGCTAGAGACTAAGGGGTGAAAGTGTCACTGCCCCAGGCCGGAGCCTCTTGTGGGACTGTGAGTATTGCAGCTGACCGCAGACCACAGACCACAGACCGCAGACCGCAGACCGCACAAACTCTGCCCAGTGTCTCTGCCTGAGTGCAAATCGGCCCTGGAAAAGCTCTATGGCCCCAAGCCAGGCTCCCCACTGCGCAGATTGGAGGCTAACCCGAACTCGTCCTCCTGCCGTGCAGGATCACAACTGCCCCAAGGAAAAGCCCGTGCTGCGGGTTGGGGCTGCGGCGCTTGTGCTGAGATCGTGCCTTCACCCTGGGTTTGAGACTCTCCTCGGAACCCTAATTTCTCTCCCTGTCTGCTTGATCTCCCCCTGGCCCCGGAACCAACCTTTTTTGGTGAGACTGCAGATTTTCTTCGGCCGGTGAGTTGTTCTACTTCTTATCTTTATGAATTGTAGCAGTCAAGACTATTTTTGAGGCTAGATATAATATTGATAAAGAGGGTAAGAGAAGAGCTTAGAAAGTCGCGTGTGTCTTCTCCGCCATCTTGGCTCTACCCCCCTGCAAGGGTCAGTGTTGAAAAATTATCCATGCATATGTTTTGTAAATAAAAAACTTTAATTAAGAAAAAAAAGTAAAGTCTCTTTGGGATTTAAGCCCAGTAGCAATATTGCTGGATCAAAGGATACGCAGAGTTTGATAACTTTTTGAGCATAGTTCCAAATTACTCTCCAGAATGGTTGGATCTGTTCACAATTCCACCAACAATGTATTAGTGTCCCAGTTTTCCCACACCCCCTCCAACATTCATCATTATCTTTTCCTGTCATTTTAGCCAATCTGAGAGGTATGTAGTGATATCTCAGAGTTGTCTTAATTTGAATTTCTCTTATTAATAGTGATTTAGAGCACCTTTTCATACAACTAGAAATTATTTTAATTTCCTCATCTGAAAATTGTTCATACCCTTTCACCATTTATCACCTGGAGAATGGTTTGAATTCTTATAAATTTGAGTGAATTCCTTATAGATTTTAGAAATGAGGCCTGTATCAGAACCTTAAATGCAAAAATGTTTTCCCAATTAATTGCTTCCCTTCTAGTCTTGTCTGTATTAGTTTTGTTTGTATAAAAAAATTTAACTTAATATTTTCAAAATTATATCAGTACCAGTTCTTCTTTCATCACACATTTCTTCCTTTTCCACATATCTGAGAGGTAAACTATTCTACATTCTAATTTGCTCATATTATCACTCTTTATATCTAAATCATGAACCCATTTTGACCTTATCTTGGTATATGGTATTAAGTATGGGTCAATGTCTAGTTTCTGCCATACTAGTTTCCAATCTTCCCAGCAATTTTTGTTAAATAGTGAGTTCTTATCCCAAAACCTGGGGTTTTGGGGTTTGTCAAACCCTAGATTGCTAGGGTTATTGACCATTTTGTTCTGTGAATCTAACCTATTCCACCGAACAACTTCTCTGTTTCTTAGCTAGTACCAAATGGTTTTGATGACTGCTGCTTTATAATATAGTTTTAGATCTCTTACAGCTGTGCCACCTTCATTGGCATTTTTCTTATTAATTCCCTTGAAATTCTTGACCTTTTGTTCTTCCAGATGAACTTCATTATCTTTTTAAATTTGCAAAATAACTTCTTAGGAGTTTAATTGGTATGCCATTGAACAAGTAAATTAATTTAGGCAGTATTGTTATTTTTATTATATTGACTCAGCCTACCCATGAGCACTTGGATATTTTTCCATTTGATTATATCTGACTTTATTTCTGTGGAAAGTGTTTTGTAATTGTGCTCATATAATTCCTGACTTTGCCTTGGCAGATAGACTCCCAAATATTGTATATTATGGACAGTTATTTTAAATGGAATTTCTCTTTGTATCTCTTGCTGCTGGATTTTTGTTGGCAATATATAAAATGGTGATGACTTATGTGAATTTATTTTGTATTCTACAACTTTGCTAAAGTTGTGAATTGTTTCTAATAATTTTTATTTGATTCTTTAGGGTTCTCTAAGTATACTATCATATCATCTTCAAAGAGTGATAATTTGGTTTCCTCATTACCTAATCTAATTCCTTTAATCTCTTTTTTTTTCTCATTGTCAAAGCTAACATTTCTAATATAATATTGAATAATAATGGTTATAGTGGGCAACCTTTTTTCACCCCTAATCTTATTATGAATTAACTTCTGTTAGTTTCCTAATATGTAAAATTCAGATGATAATGGCAATATCTACCTTATATGATTGTTGAGAAAATCAAATAAGATAACATATATAAAGTACCTTTCAAACTTCAAAGTACTATATAATCTGTCATTGCTATTCAATTTTATATATGGTTCTAGTTTGTCCCCATTACACATGATGCTTGCTGATGGTTTTAGATAAATGATACTGATCATTTTAAGGAAAACTCCATTTATTCCTATGCTCTCTAGTGTTTTTAATGGAAATAGGTGTTGGATTTTATCAAATGCTTTTTCTGCATCTATTGAAATAATCATGATTTTTGTTAATTTGGTTATTGATATAATCAATTATGCTATCTGCTTTTGTTTTATGCAAGAGTTCATCCCATTCACATTCACAATTAAAATAACTAATTCTGTATTTCATGCCATCTAATTTATTCCATTATATTTTTCTTTCTTTCCCTCTTTTCCTCTTCTCCAGTATTTTGCTTCTGACCATCAGCTCCCTCAAACAACCCTCCCCATTCCTTATATCTTTCCCCTACTACTTCTGTTTTCCCTTCTATAAGCCTTCCCTTTTCCTTTCTCCTTTTCCCTGTCACTTCCTATAAGGTGAGACAAGTTTCTCTGTGAAACCAAATATGTCTAATATTCTCTCTTTCAGCCAAATCTGATGAAAGTATTATTCACACAATGTTCATTCCCCTCTCTTCTTTCTCTCAATTATAATAGATCTTCTTTGCCTCTTCATGAAATGTTATTTCCCTCATTTTATCCCCTTATCCCTCTTTTTCCAATACAATTCCCTTTTCACATCTACTTTCTTTTTTACCTCATCATAGTAAAATCAAAGTATATTCACATTTTCTAAGTATAGCCATAACAGAGATATATTTCTCAAGAGTTCTTTTCTTTTTACCTTTTTATATATCTTTTGAATTTTCTATTTGGAAATCTAATTTTTTGTCCAGCTCAGGACTTTTCATCAGAAATAAATGAACTTCACCTGTATCATTAAATGTCCATCTTCTTCCCTGAAAGACAATGCTCAGTTTAGCTGAATAGTTGATTTTTGACTGCAATCCAAGTTCCTTTGCCTTTCAGAATGTCAGATTCCAGCCCCTTAGATCCTCTAAGGGAGAAGCTGCTAAGTCCTGGGTAAGTCTGATTGTGGCTCCTCAATATTTACATTGTTTCTTTCTGACTGCTTGCAATAATTTTTTCTTTGATCCGATATTTCTGAAATTTAACTATGATATTCCTTGGAGTTTTCATTTTTAGGTCTCTTTCAGGAGGTGATCAGTGAATTCTTTCAATGGCTATTTTACCTTTTGATTTCAGGATATCAAGACAGTTTTCCTTGATGATTTTCTGAAAGATGATATCTAAGCTCTTTTTTTAAAAATGGTTTTCAGGAAGTCCAATAATCCTTAGATTGTTTCTCCTAGATCTCTTTTCCAGGTTTTTCCAGTGAGGTATTTTACATTTTCTTCTATTTTTTCATTTTTTAATTTTGTTTGATTAATTCTTGATGTCTCATTGAATTATTCATTTCCATTTGTTTGGTTCTAATTTTTAATGAACTGGTTAGCTTTTTTTTTTTTTAGCTCCTTTTGTATTTGGCAAAATGAATATTTTTTCTTCAGATAATTTCTATGTTTCCTTTTCCAAACCCTCTTGCAAAATTCTCATTTCCTTCCCCCATTTTTCTTCTAACTCTCTTTTAAGATTCTTTTTGAAATCTTCCAAGAGAGCATTGTGAGATGGAGACCAATTAATATCACCTTTGGGAATTCATCTGGAGATGATCTGCTTTTGGGATCCTCAAGGTTCTGTTCTTTTCTTTCTCCATAAAAACTATCTATTGGTATGACACTGAATAAGTAGATTAATTTAGAGTTATTTTTGTTTTTTGCTTATTTTTTCAAAAGATTGAGGTCTGCTTTTAGGGCAAAGGGGAGATTGTATAATCTACCTCTACAGGCCACAGTGGCTGCACTGGGTCAGTGCTGACTAACTTCTGGTGCTGGCTGACCATGGCCAGGTCTCGATATTCTGGATTTAGGAGCTTAGTATTTGCCTTTTGTATTTGTGTTGGATGTCTTACAAACTAATCTGTTGATCTATTGGTTTGCAAAAAAGAACAGAATAGCCAACACTGCTATAGATACCTCCCAGTAGATTCTGTGGCATTCTGTCTGTATTCTGAAGATCTTCCAAATTATCTTCTGCTGGATATTTGTGGGTCCTGTCACTTCAAAGCCAGTCCACAGGCTTAATTTGCTGTTAATTTGAGGGATGTGGGGAGAGCTCAGAGGGCGTGTCTCTTCTCTATTATCTTGACTCCACCACTCCCCTAAAGGTTTTCCTAACAAAGACTAGATGATCAATTTGCTACACATTTTGAAGAGTGTATTTTTATTTAGGTACAGGTTGAATTAGTGAACTTCTTAGACATTGGAGTCCCTTACATTGTAGATATTCTGTGAATGTCTGAGCAACTAGAACCCTCCATCAACTGGCATTCTACTAGGCATTAAAATCCATACAATTCCCAGATACCTTGGTGTATAGTGGGTAGAATGTTGGACCTGGATTCAGAAAGATCTAAATTCAAATTCTATCTCCGGTGCCTTTTAGCTGTATGAGTCTGGAAAAGTCATTTAAACTCTGTTTAATTCAGTTTTCTCATTTGTAAAACATTGATAATAATAGCTCCTGCTTTCCACATTTTAATAAAATGAGATTTTTGAAAAGAACTTTGCAAACATAAAGTTCTTTATTGAGGTTAACTTTTATTAGCTGATAAGGGTAAGTGTAATAGAAATCATATTATGATAAGGCATTCATATTCATAAGTTGAATTGAGTTGATATGAAGTATTCAAGAAAAAACACAATACTTTTCATTAAAGATGGTGAGTTATGGATGCTCCTCCTCTGAGAAGGAATCTTTTTGGACCTTGATAGGGGGAAAGCTTTCAACTGGTGAAAATATTAGAAGTGACCATTTCAAATGTAAGAGAAGGATTTTGGTGGAAAATGAATATATGTCCCATGAAGTTCTGGATTCCAAATATGAGTTTTATTGGAGATAGTTGAGATAGTATTTCCTGTTGTGCTATATCACCAAAGTATGAACCAATTAATGGATGGATGACATATTCATTCCTGGGCTTCTGGGAATTAAGAACAATTTCTTTAATTATATTTGATAGGAAGCCAAGAAGTGAGACATTCTGGCTATTGAAAATTTGGGTAAGTAACACATTAATTAGGAATGAAAGCCAGATTGTGAAAATTATAGGACATCAGGCTAAAGGAATGTGTATTATTCAATAATTATTAACACTGTATTTATATATTGCCTTACATATATTACCTCATTGGAGCTCTACAACAATCATGTAAAGTAGATATTTCAGTTAATATGAATGTTGCACCTGTATTTTATTAGACTCTGGAAATGGTTATGGTGTTCTATGCCAGTTCTTAAAAATTCACCTGTCTTGGAGATGAGAATCTTATTGTGGGGTAAAGAAGAAAAAATAATTTGGGAGGAGGAAGTGGGGTTTCAGGGCTATGTGAGCAAAAGGAATATGAATGATATTGAGGGGATGTCGCACACCAAGAAGCTTACTTTTTAGCTCCTACTTCTTCTTAAACATTGACTTGGACAAGGAAAGACGTCTTCCTCTTTTCTTTCTTATGCAGTAAAGCAGTCCAGGTTATGCAAATTCATAAATTCTGGGAAAGAATTCTAGGAAAGAATTACTCTAGCAATTTCTATAGTCTTACATCTCTGTGCTCATACTAACAATTCAAATGCTACACTAGCTTCTTTTGGAGATAAGATAATAATGTGCAGAAAAGTTTGATGATGAACTTAGTTACACTGAAATAATAATAATAAAAAATAATTTTTATAGTAATTTTTTATTATTCCAAGTATAGAACTGTATTAACTATGCCATGGTGCCACTTAGTATATAGTAGAGAATCACTGAAGATTTTTGATGAATACCTGCTATTCAGATCCCTGTATTTTTTGGGGGACAATCTGGTATATGTCTAAAGGAAAGTAAGGAGAGAAAGAAATAGAACCAGTTATATGAAAGGCTTGATGAAGAAATGCTACTAAGTATTGCTTTATCTGAACATTTAAAAAGAGGGAAAAAGAAATGTCCTTGGAAGTCACTATCAATAGAATTTTTGAAGGATTATAAGAAAAATGTGAATCAGTTTGTAAGATTTTAGATAGGGAGCTTTCTCCTTGTCAAGAAGACCTACCTCTGACATTCTGAAAGTGTGCCTTGTCCATTTCATTTAGTGTCTCAATATACCAAGAAGTCCTTTAAGACTTAAAGTTTCAGAGAAGATGCTGATTTATGTTGGCAGAGGGACTTTTCTCAAATTGCGTTATCTATACCAATAAAACTGTAGGTCCAATAAGAAAAAAAAGACATGGGTTAGGAAGTAGAATAAAATGGTGTCTAGTTTGAAAGGATATATAAAATAGGGGAACTTTGACCACAAATTAAAGATTACCTTAAATAACTTATTTTCTGCAATTTGACAAAAATTTCTAAAACTTTCTATGTTATACTTCTGGGACCAAGAACCTTCATCTGTGACCCCAAAATTAAGGTGAGTATAAAAAGGAAACTTTGTTAAAGAGCTAATGTAGACTTTCAGCTAAAATGGGACAGATGTTTAGAAAATAGCCTTCTTTTCCTCTTCAAGGAAAATGTGTAGAGAGTATTGTCAGGCTTACGAAAAGCCAAGGTTTGATCATAATTTGGGAGCAGATCACTGAACTTTTAGAAACTGTACAGTACACATCTCCTTGGTTCTCTAAGGAAAAAGAATTGAATCTAGAAGAGTGGAAATTAGTAGGAGAGCAACTATGTCAATTCTACAATGAAAATGGACCTGACTCAATTTCCAAAGACACACTTAATACATATAATTTAATGCAACTGGCTTTAGGAAGTTATACAAGTTATAGAATAAGGAAAAAGAAGAAAGAGCAGGAGGAGGAGGAGGCAATTAAACTAGGTGAAAAGGATGAAGAATCAGATAAGAATGGAATTAAGTACAATTCTGAGTATGTCACTTCACAGCAGGAGCATTTTACATCCCCTGACCTTCTTCCCTCAATTAACCGTTCATGAGTGGAGGGAGAAGGAGGAGGGGGAGAGGCAGTGACACCATCAGCAGCACCTATGAAGCAGCCTATGACAAGATTGCAAAAGGTATTGGTTAAGGCTAAGAGAGAAGGACAGGTTATATCTGATTTAAAAATAAATGCATACCCCGTGATTGAAGAGCTTGACTCTTCAGGTCAAAAAAGGAGAAGATAAACTCCTTTTGATCTGGAAAAAATCAAGGATTTGAAAAAGGTTGCACTCTTTATGGGGCTACATCATCTTATGTTAAGATGTTACTAGATAATTTGTCTTATGAAATCTTAACAGCCCCCCACCCCCGCCTAGTGATTGGAAATCCATAGCAAGGGTGTGTTTAGGACTTGGACAAAACTTGTGGCTTTCTGAATATAGTGAATTATGCAGGATACAAGCCCAACAAAATAGGCAAATAGGAGTTAATATAAAAATCACTTTTGACCAATTAGCAGATGAAAGTAGTATACAGAGAATTCAGCACAGACTAATTATCCCATAACAATGTATGAGCAAATTGCTACTACTGCTATAAAAGCTTGGAGTTCCTTCCCAGAGAAAGATGGAGGTAAAGCCTTCACAAAAATAGAGCAAGGTCCCAATGAATCCTTTGTGGATTTTGTGGGACATTTGCAAACAGCTGTCACAAGAACCATTGGAGAAAATGCAGCTACAGAAATAATGACCAGACATCTGGCTAAGGAAAATGCCAATGAAGTTTGCAGAAGAGTTATATGGGGATTACACAAAGACGCTCCTTTAGAAGAGATCATAAGACGCTGTGCCACAGTGGGCACAAATGCTTATTATACCCAGACTATGATGAACATGGGAAGACAGGGTCCCTCTTGGTAAGGGACTTCCAGAGAAAAGGGACTCAGTGAAGATATAGAGATAGAGTAAGAGGACAGGGTGAGAGAATAAAACCCCAAATCCCATGTCCAAAATGTAGCCAAGGCCTCCACTGGGCCTCAGAATATAGATTGATCCAGGGAAATGAGAGGCAGGTCCCAACTTCAGGGCCCCAGGTGGGGCATTATGGCAGCTGAGGTTACACCCAGAAAGTCTTTAGAAATTCAATATTAAGACATGATAATCAGCAGAAAACCAATCAGATAGCAGAAAGGGATTACAATTGGGGAGAATACAGGCTTTTTTTAACCCAACAGAAGGGCAGTGTCCAGTGTGAGCAGCTCCAATGTAATTGCCAGGTGATGAAGAGAGATTTAGAAAGTGGAAAAATAGAAGGGACTAGATAGGTTAAGTGCTTGGGAGAAAGGGTTTGTTTGTATCTCTACAGATGGAGAAGGAAACAGGTGGCACCAGCACCTGGAGAGAGACAGAAAAAGAAAAACCTCAAAACAAAGGAGAAGACCTAAGTACAAAATCTGCGGTAATCATTGGATTCCCTAACACAAAATGAGACTGTTGCAGGACATGAAAACCAGCAGGAATCATTAGATTTCTGGCACATGAAGTAATGGACAATAGATTTCTTTTGGACTATTTCTAGGACTTATGGACATGTATAAATCCTCATGTTTATTCATGTTATTTGTTATATCACTATTAGGCTGTGTTACTATGTGTTTATGTAATTTATGTGATTATGTGTAATACCTCCCATATTGATGGATTTATATATACCTGTTTCAAGTGAGCCCCTTCAGAAACCCGCTAATCTGATTTGACTTCACATTTCCTCTGATGTTTTAATCTCCCATCCTGAGACATCAGGAAGGGTGTGATCACCTCTTTTTATGGCATTTTCATTCCTTTTTTTGAGCAGTCAGGGAAGGCATGATCACCTTATTTTTTGGGGTTCTCATCTCCTTGAGAAGTCAGGGAAGTCATAACCACCTATGTTCTAAATCAAAAGAAAGTGGGAGATGTTAGGATTCTTACAAGGTGATAAGTAAGTGGAATTGAGGGGACAGTGGTTAAATAGTTTAGCATTGATTTAATCCTACAACAAATAATGGTTTCCTAATGATATAGTGATATCATTAATGATATAATGATTGATGTGTACTTAGTGTACAGCATATAAGCAAGAAGCTTTCAGGGCCATGAGGACAAGCTCACTAGAGAACAAACCCTTTAGAAACTCTGAGAGATTCAGAAGCCAGGATTCAGTTGAGGAGATTCATAAGCCAGAGAAGGCAGGCCTCTCAGAACCAAGGAGAGAGATATGCCTGAAGAAAGCTGGAAATGAGACAAGACTTGGAAAGAGATAATAAAAGATTTGGACTTTAACTCCTGGCTGCATTTGGGGTGATTACACTGAACTGAAAGGAAGGTTGCCTCCAGAAGTCTCCCAAGAAACCTTTTCCCAGAGAATATTACATTTTAGAGAAGAATATTACATATACTTTGCTATTATTCTTGTGGGATTCGAGTAGTAATTTTAGGAAAAGTCAAATATTATCCTGGTGAACCATTGACATATGATCAAGATACATCGACCAAACATCAGTAAAACTGCCTCAGAATAATGTCTTTGGGTGGTAAGGTAGACAATCCACTAGTTTTGCAGTTAGGGGTCCCAAGTTCAAGTCACAATTTTGACACTATCCAGATATATAAAACCACTTAATTACTTAGAATCTCTACTTCATCATCTCTCATAAGGGAATGCTAATACATGACCATTGGCATCATCATTGATTGATGATGGTCCGTTTGAGAATACCGTGGATGTACTCAATCCATCTTTAAAGTATCATATTCTTTCATGTGGCAAAGCATCTGATGCTTATTCTATTCCAGCTCAGATTTACAAGGCAGGGGATCCATTCTCATTCAAACGGTGTCTGAAATTTTTCAAGTTTTATGGCCAGAGGAGGTTATCCTTTAAGATTTCAAGGATTTCCACTGTCCTTTTCTATAAATAAAAAAGAAATAGGTTATCTTGTAACAATCACAGAGGGATCTTTCTCTTAGTCATTGCTAGCAAAATTCTTGACAGTGTTCCTTTATATATACATTACCTACTTCATATTGTTAATGTGAAGAAAGACCCTAGTAAATGTTATAGCATTGCAGATATGTTTGGACAAAGTCCTTTCTGATTCCCCAACTGCTAGTGCCTTTTCTATCAAATTGCTTTGTTTATAGCTGTATTTATTAACTTTCTATATATGGAGTATATAGCATTTTATAAGTACTTACTATTTTGCCCACTAGAATAAAAGTTGGAATGAATATTTTATTTTTTCTACTTGTATCTCCAGAACATAAAACAGATCAGGTACATAATGGAAAATTAATAAATTCTTGTCAATTGGTTAATGGTTATTTAATGAGTGTCCTTGAATAGATTCCAAAATTGTTATCCCTTATATTAAATTCTATTCCAGAATTGTGAAGAGTGGTATGATAATAGGTTTAAAGCTGGAAAGAACCTTGTCATCTAGTTTAACCCCACATTTTATAAATGATCAATTTCAAGCCCAGAATGTATATGTGGTTTGCCATTATCACATACTCCTTCAGTGGCATTATGGCATATGAACCATCTCAAACAAGAAACTAATTCATCAATGCCATTCATATAAATATCCATTTGTATTCCACTGGTAAGATGGTACAGATCAATTTTCTATGTGACCATAAAATTTGTAGCTCAAGTACCTATGCTGATTCAAGAGAGAATTTTCCAAAAGAAAAAAAATAAAGAGATAATCCATAGGATTAACTTGAAGGTACACATTATGATCCCTTGATAGCATAACACAAGTCCACTGGCAATTACAAATATTGTCACTGGTATATTGACCCATAGGAGTTTATTGATATGAAATTCTCAGATTTGAGTAGGATCAATACTATTTAGTACACTATGGTGCACTATCCAGTTGACTGAAATTGCTACATACTCCTTTGGGCTGTTAAGTGCACATTTCTATCATCATCGACCCCCATTCAACAGTTATTAAATGTTTACTATATGCCAGGCACTGTACCAATAACTGATAATGCAACAACAGGCAAAAACATTTTCCCCCTTACCCAGTTTACAATAAAGTGGAGGAGAAAACCTGCAAACAAACATATATAAAGGCAAGCTATATACAGGATAAAGATTTTTGTTTCAGTCATATCTGACACTATGATCTCATTTGGGGTTTTCTTGACAAAGATATTGAAATGGCTTACTTTTTCTTTCTCCAGCTCAATTTGTAGATAAGATTACTGAAGGAAACAGGATTGCGACTTTTCCAGGTTCAAGTCTAAGATCAGAATGGAACTCAGGAAGATGAGTGTTCCTGATTCTAGACCCAGCATTCGATCCATTGTGCCATCTAGTTGCCCAAAGTTAAATAGAAAATAATTAAGAAGAGGAAGCTATATTGATAAATACATGAAGACTTAAGGATATCTATGATATGTCAATTATCCTGTGTGTTATATCCCATACAATAAACATTCTTCATTTACTTGTTCCCCACCACCACCACCATGGATAGTTAAATCAAATTCTTTTGAGAGATTAAGAATCTCATTAGCCATGTTTTGGGGCTTGGACCAATAAGCAAAATATCACCCACAATCAAGAGTTCTTAGAAAATATCATTATCTATAGGGAATCTCACTTTAAATTAGGCACAATGGTTGATTTCTTCCATGACAATGGCAAATATATCTGATTAGCTTAAATTTTCCTGTTTACTATTCCTTGATAGTAATATTCAGAGTGATATGAGTATTTTACCATTCAATTGGTGTATATATATATATATATATATATATATATATACACACACACACACATATATACACAAACTCACACACACGTATATATATAGCACTTTAAAAGAGGAAACCTTGTAAGGAACAGATTTTTAATTTGGGTTTTAAGAAATTCTAAGGGGTCTGTGTATAGCTTTAAATGGGTTAATGAATTTGGGTGGGAAAATTTATATCTATTTCAACATATTAATTTTCTTTGTAATGCTATGGATTTTATTGTAAGTATTTAAAAGCATTATTTCATTATTTTGAGAGGGGCCTTGTTGAAAATCTAAAAAGAACATGTTACATGAAGTTTCTTTTTCTCTTTTTTTTTAAATCAATAGTGAGGAATATAGAAGGGAAAGAAAATAGATTTGTTAATTTAAAAAGCCCTTTAATTAAAAAAGAATATTAGAGGGATACATGGCATATAAAAATAGATACTCCTATTTTAAAACAGCGTATTGACATATAAAATAAAATTTTGCTAAAATAGCCAGCAAATTATAAATACAGTGATTTTATGATCTTTCAGTCAAATGTGGATAGTAAAGACATGTTCTACTGTGGAATATTGCTTGTGAAAGTTTGTCTGTTGTCTTTTAAGAACCTTATCAAGGATGACTTCAATGTGTGTGCATATAACATAATATCCAAAATCAGGTTGCTAAATCTTCCTCCTGGGAACTATGATGCTTAAAAGTTTATGTCGTGTAGCTCTACCAGTAAAGAAAAGAGCTCCATAGTTTGAGCCAGATTTCTATCACTTTTATCTTGTAAAATGAATAAGGAAGATTCTGACTCTTATGCATCAGATAGATTCTTGAAAAAGCTTCTTATTATGTCTGCCTGCCTTCCTCAAGTTTCTCCTCATTCCAATCTATCCTCCATTCATCAACTAAAGTGATTTTCATAAAATGCAAGTCCATTCATATCACTCCTCTACTCAATAAACTGTAATGGCTCCCTATTGCCTTTGGGGTCAAATAGAAAATGTTCTGTTTGTCATTCAAAGCCTTTCATAACTTAACTCCCTTCTATGTTTCTAGTCTTCTCCCGCCTTACTCCCTGAAATGTACTCTTCACTCTAATGACACTGGCCTCTTGGCCATTCCATAAACAAGACAGTTCACTCTTGGCTGTGGATATTTTTCCTTGGCTGTCCACCATATCTGAAATTCTCTCCCTCCTCTGCTTGAACAACTGAAATCTCTGGTTTCCTTTAAGTCACAAATACAATCCCATCTTCTATCTAATTTTAAAAATACAATGAAATAATTCATCAGAATAGTTCAACAGAAGAATGTAATATACTTTGTTTACTTTTCAAAAGTAAATATTTCTTTAAATGATTCTAAATGACTTTAATACTAAGATTAGTTAAAAAAAAACAGTATTCTGCTGGTGTGGAGCTACAAATCAAAGAATACTATAGTCTCCCAAAGAATTGAAGTTCACAGAACACACAACAGAGACATATGATAATTGTCTACAATATGCTTCAAGCAAGGTCAAAGGAAAAGTGGCAGAAAGGATCTCATCAGAGTCATGTTAAACAAAAAAGATTAATGGTTGGTTAGGTTGAAGCAAGTATTAAATTACGGAGTTCTACTGGCATCATTGTGATGTCAAAAGAACTTGAGAAAGACCTATGGCAAATTGAATTACTCTCTGCCATAAATTTATGAAAAGACATGAAAAAGAGTCAAATCGAATGAACAGATATATACAGGTTGCCATCAGTACTACTGTGTGAATGTCAATGTTCATAAGACCATGGAATACAGGAATATTGAATTATTGTAGCAATATAATTTTCTTTTTGACCTTTCTGTATTCCAAGATGATATATGTGTATATATATTATACACACACACACACACACACACACATATATATATATATATATATATATATATATATATAATGAGAGAGAGAGAGACTCTATAAATCGTTTTTAAACTCTTTGATGACCAGTAAAGGGATATTAGTTTGTATCTCTCATAGTGGTTTATACAGAACTTCACAGATTTTGTCCTAGTTATATATTTATTCCATGTGTATTATTCAAGTTTGATTATATTCTCTATATGTCATCATTCATCAATGTTCTCTATGTCAGATTGTGAAAGCACTTAAGCAGTGATTCTTAGCTTTTGAGTTGTATCAGTTTACTATTTGACTCTGTGACATATATCTTTTTTTTGTTTTTAAAATTATATTAAGACTTACTAAATTTAAGACCTTTTCTTGAGTACTATCTGAATATATCCAGTTTTAGTCATATTATAGCCTAAATATTACATAATAAAATTCGCAGTAAAGTCATAATATATTGAAATAACATTGTGGTACAAAGCCATACTTTTGGCCTAAAATATTTCATACAGCTTCCAAACCAATTAACTTTTTAGGAAACTTGCAAGCTTAGCCAGTTTAATGGGAAACTAGTATGGCTTTGTATTAGAGGACTGGAAGTTGAATGGATCATTCAGGACCTCTGATGCTATATCTTGATGAATTCAGACCCCTAGAGAAAGCCAGTACCCATCCATTCCTTTCACAGGTCACTAGGATCTAAACACAAGTGTTTTGCTCTTTGTCCCCTTACCTTTTAAATCCCTTGTCTTATTATTTTTTTTTTTTACCTTTTATCAGAAAGCAAAAATAAATCAATATTGTCATGGCTACCAGAAGAGAATGACAATTTATGTCCCTGTGCATTTACTCACAGTAGAGATGACTACCAAGAACAAACTTGCCCACCAAATCTGATTGCTTCAAAACAATGTAAGAACCTTGGAGGTAAGGACTCTTGGTTCTTCTGTTTTTGTTTTTTGCACCAATATCTCTAACACCTACTACAGTGCCTGGCAGCTAATATACAATTAAGAAATACTTGTTGATTGTGGTTAACAAGCATTTTACTAAAACAAAATGAGAGAAAATATTACAGAAGACATTTTAAGATTCAGTTTGAAGGATGAAGAGAATACCTTCTTTTACTTCTTTGCTTTCACAAAGGAAATAAAGAGCAACCTACAGACTCTTATATTAATGCCTGATTCTATTAGGGTGATGCACATCTTGCAATTCTTAATTAATATGTGGCAACCACATCCCAGTCTCCACAGTCATGTTCATCTGCATATAGCAGTATCATCTTTTTTTTTTTTCTTATAATAAAAAAAATTATGAGTCATAAGTCTTTTCTAGGGGGTGTGGTTATCATCAGATAATCACACTCTTGGGGGGTTAAAAACACTTATCTCTGGATCATGACTCGGAATGCCTCAGGGGTGTGATTATCTCAGGAAACTCACTTTCTGTCATGCCTAATTGCTTAATTATTATAGCACTGAGTTCACACCACTATACAGGAGCTACAGTTGTGTCAGCATTTCCATTATAAATCTTTATTTCTAAAAGTTTATAAAGTAGCCATGAAATCTGCATTGGGCTGGGAGTTAGCACAAAATGTTCTAGTTTCAGAAGCTTATTTCTTCCATGGAGATACACCCACATACACATACACACACGCATAGACATGCATACACACAAAGATAACATTAGAGACAAATTATATAGTTCTATCCATCTGTACATGAACATACACACACACACACACACACACATATATCTATATTCTGGCCCATTACATATACATACATGTACATTAAAATTATATACATATATAAATCATAATATATGTGTGGTTTTTCTTCAAATAGAATGAGTATGCAAAAGGGGCTACTAATTAATTGTCTGTAAGTTATATTGCCTCTTTATATTTTTAGGAAAATAACAATAATATGTGTATACACATATAGATATACATAAATTTCCAAAGCATATATTAGACAATTTCCTTTATGATATTTTATAATTTATACTTTATATGGGAATGGGGGTAATATGCCTTTCAATTGGGAAATGATTGAACAAATTATTAATGGAATAGAATACTATAATCCTTATATCAGTATAAGGTGGAAATAGGTTTCTAAAGGACATAAAGAATGATATTATAAGCAAATTAGAATAACAAAGGACAGTTTATCTCTCAGATCTGTGGAAAGAGAAGGAATTTGTGCCAAAAAAGAACTGGAGTACATTATAATACAATAAAAAATGGATAATTTTGATTAGGTTAAATTGAAAAGGTTTGGTACAAATAAAACCAATGCAGACAAGATTAAAAGGGAAGCAATAAACTGAAAAAAATTTTACATTCAAGAGTTCTGATATAGGCTTCATTTCTAAAATATATAGAGAACTGACTCAAATTTATGGGAATTCAAGCCATTCTCCAATTGGTAAATGGTCAAAGGATATGAAAAGAAAATTTTCAGATGAAATTAAAACCATCTACAGTCATATGAAAAGGCTCTCTAAATCACTATTAATTAGAAAAATGCAAATTAAGACA
The DNA here is from genome assembly GCF_902635505.1 of Sarcophilus harrisii. Lineage (NCBI taxonomy): Eukaryota > Metazoa > Chordata > Mammalia > Dasyuromorphia > Dasyuridae > Sarcophilus > Sarcophilus harrisii. The sequence goes on from NC_045426.1 coordinate 247,511,733, forward strand.
ACTTTCAGGTACTACTACACACCCCTCACATTGGCTAAGATGACAGGAAAAAATAATGATGAATGCTGGAAGGGATGTGGGAAAACTGGGACACTAAGACATTATTGGTGGAGTTGTGAAATGACCCAACCATTCTGGAGAGCAATCTGGAACCATGTCCCAAGGGCAAAGTGTGCATACCCTTTTATCCAACCAGTGTCTTTACTGAACCTATGTCCCAAAAAGATCATAAAAAAGGGGAAACGACCTATGTGTGCAAAAATGTTTATAGGAAACCTTTTTGTAGTTTGAAGAAACTGGAAACTGATTGGATGTCCATCAGTTGAAGAATGGCTGAATAAGTTATAATATATGAATGTTATGGAATATTATGGTTCTATAAAATCTATCAGCAGGATGATTTCAGAGAGGCCTCCACATGAACTGATCCTAAATGAAGTAAGTAGAACAAGGAAAACATTGCACATAGCAACAGCAACATTATACAATGATCAGTTCTGATGGATATGACCCTTTTTTTCCCCCTGAGGCAATTGGAGTTAAGTGACTTGGGCCAGGGTCACACAGTTAGGAAGTGTTAAGTGTCTGAGACTAGATTTAAACTCAGGTCCTCCTGATTTAGGGCTTGGTGCTCTATACACTGCTCTACCTAGCTGCCCTGGATATGGCTCTTTTTAACAATGAGATGATTCAGCCCAGTTCCAATGGTCTTGTGATGAACAGAGCACTCAGAGAGAGGACTGTGATAACTGAGTGTGGATCACAACATAATATTTTCATTCTTTTTGTTGCTGTTTGCTTGAATTTTGTTTTCTTTTTCATTTTTTTCCTTTTTGATCTGACTTTTTTGTGCAGCATGATAATTGTGTAAATATGTATAGAAGAATTTCACGTGCTTAATATATATTGGATTATGAGCCAATTGAAAAGGAAATGGGGGGAAGGGAGGGAAAAATTTTGGAACACAAGATTTTTCAGGGATGAATGATGAAAATTTTGCATGCATATATTTTGAAAATAAAAACGTTAATAATAATAATTTAAAAAGAATACTTTTCTAAGAAATGATGAGGGAAATGGTTTCAAAAACCTGGGAAGACTTATGAATAATGTACATGACAATAGCAACATTGTAAATTCAATTTTGAAAGGCTTTATTATATATGCTATATATACTGATGACTATAATGACAAATCATAATTCCAGAGGATTTATGTTGAAGCAATCTACCTGCTTTCTATAGAGAAGCAATTGATGCAAGATACAGACTGAAGCATATATTTTTAAACATGTTCAATATGGGAATTTCTTATATTTTATTATACATATTTATTAATTTTTTCTCTTTTGACAGGACAATTTAGGTTAAGTGATTTGCCCAGGGTCACAGAGCTTGCAAGTGTCAAGTGTTTGGAACCAGATTTGAACTCAGGTTGTCCTGTCACCAGAGTGGATACTCTAGCCTCTGTACTACCTAGCCACCCCTTTTCTTTTTCTATTTTCAAGTGGAATGGACTGCTAAAATTAGAGAAAAATAGGTATGCATATATATATATATATATAATATCTCTCTAGGATACTGAGAAATTAGATGACAGGATCACATAACCAGTAATATATCAGAGGCAAAATTTGAATGCAGATTTCCCAGGTTTTAAGGCTAATGCTAAATGTATTATACTATAATGTATTTTAGGTAGGCCAAGGATAATAAATAACAAGCATCTTTATTTAAGCTTAGTTAGTTTTAGAAATAACATATCCTAGAAACCTGAAATTAATCATCAAAAAAAATTTGAATGATTGTCAAGAGGGAAGAATTTTATTCAAAAGAACATAAAGGTTAGTGGGTTATTCAACATGCAAACTGAAGAATTTGCAAATAGAAAATTGAACATTAAATATTAAACATGCAAATAGGATTAAAATAAGCTTACATACAAAAATGAAAGACTAAGCAATGTATGTTTTCTTGTGACTATGGCTAGATAATACCATGTTGTAGTGGATAGAAGAGTCTTTAAAAAAAATCTTTAGAAAAACACATTAGCTGAGATTTCAAAAATGTAGAGCTTAATTTATTGAAATAAATTAATCTTTCTGACATGAGATGATTTCTGAATGATAATATTAGAAAATATGCAATTTCTAAGAGAATATCTTATTTCTAATAGTATAATTATACACATTCTATACTTTTATAAAATGATCCTAAAGAAATATGAAAAGGGAAATAATAAACATAATTTATGTAATTAATATGTAAAACTGAAATTAGTAAAGGAAATAGGAAAAGATAGAACCAAATGGAGACACAGTAACACTGTTTGGAAATGAGTGGGTAAAAGAGCAAACCATATAAATAAACTATTTTTAAATTAACAACATATCGTAAAACTAAACACGTCTCAAATGTTGTCTTCCTGCATATTCTCAATTCTAGGTTTTCTGGACTCTGTTATTTTTTGTCCTCATTCCACCACTCTAATTACTCCTGTAAATCTCTTTTGTCAGATTATCATTCCTGTGCCTACTACAATGTGTGCATGTGTTCATGTATGTCTGTGAACACACATGCCCAAATGTTTACATTCCCTGGCACCTCTTCTGGTATGCCTCTATATTCTCTGTTTTAGATACTATATATTCAGCAATGAACTCCAAGATCTATGTGTCCAATCTTAGTCTTACTCTGGAGCCAATTTCCAATACTAAGCACATTCTCAGTTTATTAAAAACAACAACAAAAACTATATGTTATTTTAAATTTAGACTTTTAAAATTTTTCCCACAAAAGTGGATAGATGATAACTGCATAATATGTGAGATGGTTTGCCATTACTGTGACTTTTTACTTGCTTCAGGTTGTTTGCTAATTTCCCTATTTTTCAGTTTGAAAAGTTATATTGAGATCAGGAACCAATGTTCTTTAAAAAAGAAAAAAATGCAGCTACCCCAATGATCAATATATACCTCCATTCCTACATATAAATGTAGATTCTTTATGTTATACTTATCTTACATTGCTAGATAAAAGAGCAATAATGCAAGTGGGATTCTTGATTGTCTTAAGATTCTGATATGGCTTAACTGTTTTAATTTTGTTGGAACATAAACATGTGCTTCACAGTGTTTTAGCTTTGATAGTCAATACTTAGAGCAATAAGCAATCCATCTGGCTATATAGTAGGTATGATTCAAGCAAACCACAAACTTTGGATGCTTTGTTCCCTTGTTTTTTTTTTTTTTTATACATGTAGTACTTTGAATTTTAGAGTGATTTCCACCTGTGTGGTTTATAGTGATTACACACATGTGTTTGTAGCAAAGGCTACATGGTTATACCAGAAATGGGTGAACAGTGGGTGAAAACATCTGGTGTTTTGAGAATGTTGAAATCAAGATGGTTCATTAAAAAAAAGAAATGTGACAAGTAGCAGTTGTTAAATGGAATGACAGAGAGTACATGAGCCAGTTTGCAGTTTCAGTTAATGTTTTGGTTTGTGAGAAGTTATTAAAATGGAGAAAGGTATCAATTAGTGATTTTTTGATTAAGAAATGTCAGCAAAGGACTCAAGAGCATAAGAATCCTAACTCTATACTCTAAGTAGATTATAGCTTTGGATATGTTTGTAATAGTTATTGATAGCTATGCAAGGGAAATTTCAGTATAATTAATACTTCTCTCAAAAGTAAGATTTTCTCAAACAGTCTTCCTAAAGCATAAACTTTATCTTATTAATCCATTGCTTAAGAACATCTAAGAGTTCTTTATTGCCTCTAGGGTAAAATACAAACTTCTCAGTTTGGCATTTAAAGAGCATTATAATCCTATCTCCTTTTAAAAGCATATTTCATATTTTACCCTTTCAAACACTACATTATAGCCAAAGTGAATTAGATGGTCTCTTAAATTTTCATTCAATCTCCTGCTTGCATTCTTTGATATGGATAGAGTGTGCACCTTAATCACTTATGTCCAGTTTCAGTCAAGGTTTAATTTGTGTGCCACCTCTTAAAAGACAGGTAGGTGACCCAGTGAGTACTGGGCTTGGGACCAGGAAGACTAATCTTCCTGTGTTCACATCTACCTTGAGACACTTATTTGCTGTGTGACTACGGGAAATATAACCCTCTTTGCCTCAGTTTCTTCATCTGTAAAATAAGTTGTAGAAGGAACAAACAACTCCAGTATCCAAGAAAACCCCAAATGGGGTCACGAAGAATAGGATGCTACTGAATAACAGCAATTCCAGTAAATTCCTTGAAACTAAAGATTATGTTTATTTTTCCTCTGCATTTTGCAGCACATTGCCTTTTTAAATAATATGTACTTAATGCTTTTTGGATTGGATTATTCCCAGAGGAAAAAATATAACCTGAGGATTTGGTCATATAGAGTTAACCAGAGGTACAGAGTCTCAAAGATGAAAATAGTAGGTAATAGTAAGGCAAGTTAGGGAGCAGAATTTAATTAGAGTCCACAGGAATAGGAGAGACATGTATATATGTGGGATGTGTATTTCTGTGTATATGTATATATTTACATATTATACATAAATATCTTTTCTTAACTATACCGTGGACTTTCATGAATATAATTTATTCTGCTAATATACATACTTTCTTGATTTGGCAATTTGTTATAATATATCTTGAATCCTCCCTGAAGTTCTTCAGGGCAAATAACAATGTTTTCTTGTTATGCTTTATTTTGTTTTGTATTTATTTTCTGTTTTTCTTTTTTGTTCTTACTCTATTTTTAAAATAAAATAAATTTGATAAATAAAAAGGAAAAATAAAATTAACACATCTAAAATTTCATATTTAATATTCTAAAGTTGAAATTAAATATTTCCTAAAGACTTTCTTTGTACATTTAATGAAATTTTGTGATTCCATAACAATACAGTTTGAGAAAAGCTGAATTTAGTTTTCCTTTCTCTTCTGATTATAGAGACTGGCAAAACTAAAACCAGAGTAGTGAAAATATTTATCCAGTGTTAAATAGCTCATTTTTAGAAGCTCTCAGACCAACCCTGTCTTTTCTTGAACAATAGTCAAGTGTTCTTTGCACAATATCATATATCCATACATATATATTTATATAGAAATGTAGGCATATATAAATACACACATGTATTTGAAATATGTATATATAGTAATATATGCATGCATATATGATACTATGCAAAGTATATTTAAATTTTTTTTATAAACATATAAAAGTACATAGTAGTCAAAGACCGGTTGTCATAAGGTCTGGGTTTGTCCTAGCTTTGATCATAATTCCCTGGTTTTTGTTTGTGTTTTTGTTTTTAAAGCATGGTCTCCATTTTCCCTCTGTAGATTTGCTTGGTTTGATTTTCCAGAACACTATATCTTCCTGTGCCAGATATTCCATGGTAAATTCCTGTTTTTCATATTCCTTTTGTATGTTGTCTTCTTATATTAGTTTATAATCTCTTTGAGGGCATGGAAGGTCTTTCTTTTTCTTCTTTGTATCCTCAATGCATAGCACAGTTCCTGGCACATAGTAGATACTTCATAAATATTTATTGAACATATTATTGAATGTAACATTGCAGCATATATTAGTTGTTATATACATATATATCCATATTTTCATATATATTTTCCTCTGGAAAACTTGAACAAATAATAAATATAATATACAAGAATAAGATTTTTCTAAGCCTGGGTAAATCATCTGTATCTTTTCTTTTCCCTGTTTTCTTGTTTAAGCAAAACGAGGAAGTATCATATGGTAATGATAGGGGTATAATCAATGAAGAAGATAAAAAAAAAAACAAAAACAAATGAACAAATGACTATGCCTATGTTCTGACAATCATTCAGTAATAATCAATCACCCAAAACTATATTTTCCAAAATAGTCTTTTAATATAAATTGATTTCAGGTTATGACCATTGAAAAATCAATTTATCAACATCATCTGTTAAAGTAGAACCCTCTGGTTCTGTACACAGGAACCTTACATTCTATTGAGACAGATGATAGGCATATACAAAATAAATACAAGCAGGAGAAGAAATAATTAGAGATTTTAGAAAATATGTCATTTTAGTTGAACTCTGAAGATAGCTAGAGATTTTAAGAGGTAGATATGGGGAGAAATCACATTACGGACATTTAAAATGAAATATTAATTTTAGGATAGATGGAAAAACCCAGATGTCTTAAGGGTTCAACAGCAGAGCAAATACAGGATTCAGGGTCCCTTAAATTATATTAATAGGGAATCTGTAGGAGGTACACACAAAACAGATGCTAAAACCTTGTGGTCTTCTAACTCAAGAGAAGGAATGAAGTTGATGTCTCTAATGTCACTAATCCTGAGTGAGTTCTGAGGGCCTTGGCAAGGCAAGAAGAAGTCTGGAAGGATTCTGTTGATTGTAGTGGCTTTTTTTATTGTCTTGGTTGAGTTTTGAGATAACCTGGATTCCAAAGGGAAGGAGAAGTGATGGTACATTGTTGCTGTCCAGTGCCACGCCAAGAGTTACATACATAATCAATATGTTTCTGTATTTATAGGGTTAGTAAAGTGTTTCAAAGTTTTCCTTTGGAACATACAACTGAAATCTAAAACCACAGAGTGTTTGCTTATAGTACTGGAGTTTTCAAATAACCAGATTCTTCCACCCATAAATCTTTTGAAAGAGATAATTAAGAAATGAATTTGTAATCCTCAAAATTGTGTTTTTGTTTTGTTAGAATATCAATTTAAGATCGAAGTAAAGTAATCAAATTAGTCTTTTCTCATAATTTTATATGTTGCTCTAGAATTTTTTTCATTTTTAAACTCTGAATTTATGATAAAAAATTTTCATATGCTTTATATAATTGTACATGAAACTTAAAATCTCCAAATTATAGCTTTCTCTTCTTTTACAAATATGATGTTTTAACATATAATGCTTAAAAAAAAAGACATGGGGAAAACTTTGCAAAGGCACATATCATATATGAAGAAAAGAAGGAAGTCAATTTAATTGGAACACCTAGTGAAATTTGTGTAGAACAGTGATGTGTAATAAACTTAAACATTTAGGTTAGAATATATAGGACTGCTTGCCATCTAGGGGAGGGGGTGGCTGGAGAGAGGGGGAAAATTGGAACAGAAGTGAGTGCAAGGGATAATGTTGTAAAAATTACCCTGGCATGGGTTCTGTCAATAAAAAGTTATTATAATAAAAAAAATTAGGTTAGAGTATGGTTATAAAAAGTAGTTGGTTTAAGAATGTTGGGAAGATCTTAATTAATTCTTCAAGTGCCTTCAAGATAAACTCTGAGTATTTTGATTAAAAAAAATACCATCTTTACAGATTTGTTTGGGGCAGGAGGTGCTTGATAACACTTAGATCTTCCTAGATCCTGAAGATATAAGGAACTGAGACAAATTTATTTTAAAAAAATGAGCTATTGCCCTAATTGATAAGTATTCAAATGAAATAAAAGGACAGCTTTTTTTTTTCAGAAGAGTCAAAGTTATCAGTAATCATATACAATTTCTCTAAATCACTGTTGATTAGAGAAAGGCAAATTAAAACAACTCTGAGGTACCACCTCATACTTATCATGAATGACAAATGCTGGAGGGGATGACGTAAAAATAGATACATTAATGGATTGCTAGTGGAATTGTAAAGTGATCCAACCATTGTGGAGAAGAATTTGGAACTATGCTCAACAGGCTATGAAACTGTACATAAAATGACCCAGCAATATCATAACTAGGTTTATATTCCAAAGAGATCAATGGAAAGGAAAAGGACTTATGCATACAAAAAAAAAATTATAACAGCTCTTTTTGTGGTGTCTATGATTTAAAAATTGAAGTGATTCTCATCAACTAGGGAATTGTTGAACAAGTTGTGGCATACAATTTTGGTAGAGTACTATTGTGCTATGGAAAATGTTGAAGGAGGTTGTTGCAGAAAACAAACAAAAAACAAGCATGATGAGATCTATATAAACTGATGCAAAGTGAAGTGTAAAGAACCAGAACATCATTGCAAACTATAATAGAAATATTAAAATGATGATCAAATGTGAAAAATTTGGCTACTTTGATCAATGTAATTATCCAAAATAATTCCAAAGAACCTATGATGAAAGAATGCTGTCCACCTCCAGAGAGAGATAGTGATTCACTTCACTAGTGTCTGCTACTGAGTAACCTGAGTACTCAGGAGTTCTGAAAGAAAGAAGACAAAGCAAATCTAGATTCTCCACTCTGTTCAACATTAATGTAGTGATTTTCTGTGATGAAGAAAGAGCCCAGGTCAGAAATGGAGTAGATCAATGTTTCACCTCATGTCAGTATTCAGATTGGGCTGTTACTCTTTCAGCCTTGTAAGGGTGTAGTATCAGAAACTTAGGACTCACTCCACTGCTTAACTAAGATTGCTGCTTACACTCTGCAAAATGTTTTAGTTAATTGACTAAACTACCATGCCATTGCTAGGCTAGGTTCAAGCAGATAACTTCCCTGCTTATATTCATTACTTACAGTTATTATTAGAATAGTCTAGGAAGACTATTCTGCCGTTTGGCATTTATTGCCAGGTTGAACTGGGCAGGTAGCTAGACCTCTGAATTCTAATGCCAATTCATGGCATCTCTATTTGATGGGTTTTTCCACTGGATTTCATGAGTTCAGCCACTGGCTTACTGGTATAGTACTATTCTCTATTTAGCTGAAGTGGTTTGGTGATCTTTTTAGCTAGAGTCCTATGATACTCTTCAAGCTAGTAAAATGACCATTAATTTAGGGTTGGCATAAACTTCCTCCCTTCAACTTTTTTAGAACCTCAATTGTGAGGCTGTCACTGGTAAGCAAGAAATTAGAGAGATATTCTCTTTTTACTCAATAAGCCTTTTTTTGGTTCAAAATTCTCTTCCTTTAATAATAAGTTAATCTATCTTGCCTTATGTTGAAGTTTTTTTTTTTTTTTTTAATCAGTTCTACCTCCCATCGTCTTATGGGAAACTTTTGTAAATAAGTGGCTAGGGATAAATGTACAATTGTAATCTGCACCCTTAAGGGTAGGACCATATGTCTTACCAGTTTCTTCATTTATAATTGAGCTATTAAATCCTCCGACTCTTGCTGAGGTGGAGAATATCTATTTGCTACCTAATTTTTTTCTTTTTCCATTTCGATGTCTTTCTTTTAGCTCTCCAAATTTTAAATTTTGTTGAAGTCTCATTGAGGGACCTCTTAAATTGATGTTTTATTTTTTCTAGTGAATTTATTTATTTTAATACATATTGCTTTATGAATCATATTGGGAGAGAAAAATCAGAGCAAAAGCTAAAAAAATGGGAGAAATAAAAAAAAAATCACCAAAAGTGAAAATAGCACGTGTGGATTTACATTCAGTCTCTTTAGTTATTTTTCTGGATGCAGATGGAATTTTCTGTCCAAAGTCTATTGGTATTGCTTTGGGTCACTGAGCCACTGAGAAAAACCAAGTCTTGATCATTGCACATTTTTGCTGTTATTGTGATGAATTTATTCCTGATTCTGCTTGTTTCACTCAGCATCAGTTCATGTAAATCTTTCCAAACCTGTCTGAAATCAGATTGTTCATCATTTTTATAGAACAATAATATTCCATTACCTTCATGTACCATGACTTGTCCAGCCATTTCCCCATTTTGGGGCTTGCATTCCTTTTCCAATAATTTGCTGCCACAAAAAGAGATGCTATAAAGATTTTTATGCATATGGGTCCTTTTCTCTCCGTTATGATTTTCTTGAGATAAAAACCCAATAATGACACTGCTGAGTTAAAGGGTATGCACAGTTTTATAGCTCTTTAGGCATAGTTCCAAATTGTTTTGCAGAATAGTTGTAATATTTCACAACTACACCAACAATACATTAGCGTCCCAATTTTACCACAATCCCTCCAATATTTATCATTATCTTTTCCTGTCATTTTAGCCAATCTGAGAGATATGAGATGGTTCCTCAGAGTTGTTTTAATTTGTATTTTTCTAAAAAAATAAAGATTGAGAGCATTTTTTTCATATAATCAATATGGCTTTAATTTCATCATCTGAAAATTGTTCAAATCCTTTGACCATTTATCATTTAGGGAATGACTTGCATTCTTATACATTTGACCCAGCTCTTTATATATTTTAGAAATCCAGAGCTTTATCAAAAATACTGGTTGTAAAGATTTTTCCCACTTTTTATTTCCCTTTTAATCTTGTTTTTGTTGGTTTTGTTTGTGCAGAAATTTAATGTAAAATTTGATGTTTTAAATTTAATGTAATCAAAGTTGTGCACTTGGCCTTTCATAATGTTCTCTAGTTCTTCTTTGCTCATAAATTCCTCCCTTCTCCAAAGATCTGATAGGTTAATTATCCTTTGTTCTCCTAAATTATTTATATCATTATTCATGCCCAAATCATGTACTTATTTTGACTTTATTTTGCTATAGAGTGTGAGATGCAGTTCTATGCTGAGTTTCTGACATATTATTTTCCAAATTTCCCAGCAATTTTTGCCAAATAGTGAGTTATTATTCCAGAAGGTGAAGTTTGGGAGATTACTATAGGTCTTGATTATTGTGTTGTGTGTATCTAATCAACCCCACTGATCTACCACCTATTTCTTAGTCAGCCATGACTGTTGTTTTATAATATAGTTTTAGGTTTCATTCTGTTAAGCCATCATCCTTTTTATTTTTTCATTAATTCCCTTGATTTTTTTTTTTTGATCTTTTGTTCTTCCAGATGAATTTTGTTATTATTTTTCTAATTCTATAAAATATTTTTTTGGCAGTTTGATTGGTATAGCTTTGAACCAGTAGACCGATTTAAGCAGAATTGCCATTTTTTATTATATTAGCTCAGCCTATCCAGGAGCAACTGATATTTTTCCAGTTGTTTAGATCTGACTTTTTTTGTGTGTGATATAATTGTGTACATATAGTTCTTGGGTTTATCTTGACAGGTAGACCCCCATGTATTTTATTTTGTCTACAGTAATTTTAAATGGCATTTCTCCTTCTATCTCTTGCTGATGGGTTTTGTCAATAATATATAGAAGTTCTGATGATTTGTGTGGGTTTATTTAAATCCTGCAACTTTGCTAAAGTTGTAAATTGTTCCCAGTAGGTTTTTGGATGATTTTCTAGGATTCTCTAATTATATCATCATATCATCTGCAAAGAGTGATAGTTTTATTTCCTCATTGACTAATTCTAATTCCTTTAATTTCTTTTAATTTCTTTTTCTTTTCTTATTGCTAAAGCCAAAATTTCTAGTACAATGTTTCACCTCTTGCCTTACTGGGAATTCATCCAAGTTCTCTCCATTACAAATAATGCTTGCTCTTGGTTTTTGATAGATACTGCTTATTATTTAAAGGATAGGTCTGTTTATCTGTATGCTCTCTTAAACTTGATATTTTAAAGTTGAGTTTAATAATCTAAAATCTGTCAGGATTGTTTAGGGAAAATAGCCTGGATTAATGGGAAACAGAAAATTAGATAAATGATCTGAAAATGGGGATTCATATTCCAGTTCTGCTATTTTGACTTATGTGACCTTAATCAAGTTTCTCTCATTAAGTATCTCATTTTCCTCTAATATAAAATCATGAACTTGAATGTAGTATACTTTCAAAAGCCATTTCTAGTTTCAAATCTTGGATTCTAAATTCTATTTTTATATCATTGCTACAGAACATTATTCTGCTACAGAATAGAACAGAAGGGACTGTACTGTGAATTAAAATACCTAGTTCAAATCATGTTTTGCTCACTATATGCTATGTGACCTCAGGAAAGCAACAACTTTTCATAGTCTCATTTTCTTTATTGTGAAAATTATTCTATTTATTTAATATTGGGTTATTAAAAATTCAATGAGCATATTTACCATTTAGGATATTCATAATGTTATATCTTTCCTTGCATGGTGTTGAATCATTGATCACATTAGTTTATTTTAATTTAGATTAAAAACTCACATATAAAGTTAAAGCAGGAGAATGGCTTTGTTATTTCTATTATGTGACTTTGTCCATTTAAAATGGGAGTAGAAACACAAATTTCAGATTCTTGTTTAGGAGTTTCAACCCCTTGACCACATATGCCTTTTTTCCAATTTTGGAAGCTTGGCCAATTCAAATGAAAATGTCCCGGTTCACTAATTACCCTCCAGAAACAACTGCCCAAAAAATGAGAGAACATATGTTGGTAACTGATGGTTTCTTATCTTGCTTCAACTGCATATTAAAAAAAATAATTTATGGGTGGCAATTACAATGATTCTACCCATTATTTCCAGAACAGCTTCCTATCACTAAGTATGAGAAACTTAATTGCTTACTTTATCAAAATTACGTGTCACCAGTACTGAGCTAATCTCTCTTTGTATACCCACTTGTCAGACAGTTTGCAGGTTTGATGTGTTCTGAGTGTAGATTGTGCAATCAAATAAAACTAATTTACATTTTAAATGCACTTCTTGCTTATTATAATTTCCTCCATGTTAGTAGTACCGTATTTACTAATGGCTGCTGTACCACATGCAGTACAGAAATTACTGATGGTTATGAATATTTAACACATGGATAACTTCCTCAGAAGATGAAGAATAATTTCTTTTGTTTAACATATCATATATAAGGCCATGTATCTGTATAAATATGCTCCTTAGAAATTTAAAATATTTATGATTTTCTTGAGTAATGATTTTCATATTCGTATTTAAATCTGACTAAGACACTTATTTGCTATGGGACCCTGAGCAAATCATTTAATCCCATTTGCCTCAGTTTACTCATCTGTAAAATGAGCTAGAGAAGAAATGATAAACCACTGTAGTATCTTTGCCAAATGAGATCATAAAGAGTTGGTTACAGCTAAAATGCCATACCAGATCAGGCTTCCCCTTTGTGAAGATGGTCAGGCTTGTGAGTTCAGTTTTATTTTTCCTCCATTCCTGAGCAGTGGGGGTGATTTACACAAGTCTTGTTTTTTTGATGTGCCATTTGAAATTTTAAGGAACTTTCTGCATTTTTGGTCTTTTCTTGCCTTAATAAATTGACCTTTATCTTTATGTGACCACATTGTCATCAACATCAATAATTTATGCTAAATTTGAAAAAGCATTTCTTTAATTCTAAGCTTCCTCTTATATATTTCTGGTGTTTAGAATAAGCAGGGTATATGTGACAAAATATGAGAATTAAAAACTTGCACTCCTTGATGAGGAAACACAATGTATTATATAACCACAAAAGACCTGAGTTACAGGCCCTGTTCTCACAATTACTAGTTATGTAGAGTCAAACAAATAGTATAGTTTTTCATCAGTTTCCATATCTGAAACATAGGAAAAGCATTAAGTACATTAATTACTTTAAATTCTTGTGAGAAGAATGCACTTGTAAACCCTAAAGCTCTGTAGAAGTATGAAATAATACTTCTGAAGTGTGAAAGTTCTTCAGAAGTGTGAAAATTATGAAAATATATATCAATAATCTGACTATCTTGATCATAAGACAGCATATTAGGATATTTATAAACATTTTGGTTTCTAAAGAAATTATTAATTTCCAAAGGAATTATTAATAATGCTGTGGTAGTAGTATGTTTAGGTATGTGTTTTAGAAAAAAACAGTTTCATACCTGAGAGGATAGATTGAAATGAGAAGATCCTTAAGGCTAGCTAACCAAACACGAGGCTATTAAAATAGTCTGGACCTGAAGTGATAAAGGGCTGTACAGGGAGGTGGCAATGTCACAGGAAGGAGTCATTTATGGATGTAAATAAAAAGAATTTACCATTGGGGGAGAGATTGACTATCTGGATGACTAAGAGGATGCAGACACTTTCACAGTAATAAGGAAATTATAAAGAAGGGAAGATTTTTTGGGAAAGGTAATAAATTCATTTCCAGACATGCTGAGTTTAAGTTATATAAAACCATATTCAGTTTGAGATGTCTAAAAAGCAGTTTGATATGGAAAACTGGAGGTCAGGAAATGTTAGTGCTGAATAAATAAATCTGAGAATCAATTGCATAGATATGTCAGTTGAAAAAATGAAACCTGATGAAATCACTAAACAAAACAGTAGAAACCAAAAAGGCCCCCCAGTTACACTGCCTTCTTGAACTCCCTCAGTTAGTGGGTTTAATGTGGATAAAGATCCACCATCTGAGATAAAAAAAGGAGCAAATGGGTAGGAGAACTCAGAGAAAGCAGAGTTACAGAAACAAAGAGAAGATAGTATCAAGATGGAGATAATATCAAAGGCTATGAAAACTGAGAAAAGGTGAATTGATTTTCTTTTTCTTTTATTTATTTTAATACGTATTGCTTTATGAATAATATTGGGAAAGAAAATGAGAAGAAAATGGGGAGAGAAAAAAACAGAAAAAGAAGTCAACATAGCATATGTTGAGTTACATTCAATCTCCATAGTTCTTTTTCTGGATGCAAATGGCATTTTCTATCCATTGGGATTACCTGGATCACTGAACCACTGTGAAGAACCAGATGTTTTATTGTTGATCATCACATATTCTTGCTGTTTCTGTGTATGATAAGTTCCTGGTTCTGCTTGTTTTGCCCAGCATCAGTTTAGGTAAACTTTTCCATGACTTTCTAAAATCAGCTTGTTCATCATTTTTAATAGAACAATAATATTTCATTATGTTCATGTACCACATTTTGTTCAGTCTTTCCCCAATAGATGGGCATCTACTCCTTTTCCAATTCTTTGCTACAACAAAAAGAGGAGCTACAAACATTTTTGCACATGTACTTCCTTTTCCCTCTTTTGATTTCCTTGGGATACAGGCCCAGTAGTGGCATTGCTGGACCAAAGGGTATAAACAGCTTGATAGAAACTTTGGATTATTCCAAGTTGCTCTCCAGAATGCTTGGATTACTTCACAACTCCACCAACAATGCCTCAGTATCTCAGTTTTCTCACATTCTCTTCAACATTTATCATTATTATTTTTTAATTTTTAAAATTTTTGTAGTATTTTAATTTACTTGTTTATTGAAGTTTTTATTTTCAAAACATAAGCAAAGATAATTTTTCAACATTGTCTCTTGAAAAATTTTGTGTTTCAATCCCTCCTTTCTTCCCATCACCTCTCCTAGATGGCATATAATCCAGTATAAGCTAAACATGGTAAAATATATGTTAATCCAAGATAGGTATACATATTTATACAATTATATTGGGGCACAAGAAAAATCAGGACAAAAAGTAAAAAAAAAATGAGAGAGAAAATAAAATTCAAACAAACCACAACAAAGAGTTAAAAATTTGTGTTGTGATCCACAATCAGTTCCCACAGTCCTCTCTCTGGGTATAAATGGCTTTCATCATCAAAAGATCAAAAGATCTTGAATCATCTCATTGTTGGAAAGAGCCACAGTCATCATTATTGATCATCATATAATGTTTTTATTGCCAGGTACAATGCTCTCCTAGTTTTGCTCATTTAACTTAGGATAAATTCATGTAAGTGTCTTCAGGCCTCTCTGAAATCAACCTGCTGATCATTTCTTATAGAACAATATTATTTCACAACATTCATATAGAATAACTTATTCAGCCATTCTCCAAATAATGGGCATATGCTCAATTTCCAGTTTCTTTCCACTACCAAAAGGGCTGCCACCAACATTTTTGTACATGTGGGTCCCTTTCCCTCCTTTAAAATCTATTTGGGATATAAGCCAAGTAGGAACACTACTGGATCAAAAAGTATGCACACTTTGATGACCCTTTGGGCATAGTTCCAAATTGCTCTCCAGAAGTGTTGAATTGTTTACAATTTCACCAGCAAACATGAATTTGTTTTAGGTTTCCTGCATCCTCTCCAAAGTTTATCACAATCTTTTCCTGTTGTCTAAAGCAAATTTGAGAGCTAGGTAGTGGTATCTCAGAGTTGTCTTAATTTGCATTTCTCTGATCAATAGTGATTTAGAGCACCTTTTTATATGACTATAAATATCTGTTCATATCATTTGACCATTTATCAATTGGAAAATGGCTTGAATTCTTATAAATTTGAGTCAATTTTTTATATATTTTAGAAATGAGACTTTTATCAGAACCTTTGAATGTAAAATATTTTCCTACTTTATTACTTCCTTTCTAAATCTTGCCTGCATTGGTTTTGTTTGTACAAAAAACTTTTTAACTTAAGAAAATCAAAATTATTTATTTTGTGTTCAATAATAATTTTCAGTTCATCTTGGTCATAAATTCCTTCCTTTTCCATAGATCTGAGAGGTAAACTATCCTATGTTCTTCTAATTTGTTGATAATATCATTCTTTATGTCTAGATCATGCACCTATTTCGACCTTATCTTGGTATACCATGTTAGCTGTGGGTCAATGCCTAATTTCTGCCATACTAGTTTCCAATTTTCTCAGCAGCTTTTGTCAAATAGTAAATTCCTATTCCAAAACCTGGGGTCTTTGGGTTTGTCAAACACTAGATTAGTACAGTCATTGACTATTTTTTTTTCTGTGAAACTAACCTATTCCACTGATCCACTACTATATGTCTTAACCAGTACCAAATGGTTTTGTTGCCTGCTGCTTTATAATATAGTTTTAGGTCTGGATAGCTAGACTGCTTTCATTTGCATTTTTCATAAATTCCCTTGAAATTCTTGACCTTTTGTTCTTCCAGATGAACTTTGTCATTATTTTTTTCCAGATTTGAAAAATAATTTCTTGGGAGTATGATTGATATGGCACTGGAAAAGTAGATTAATTTAACTAGTATTGTCATTTTTTTATATTGCCTCAGTCTACCCATGTGCACTTGATACATTTCCAATTAAGTAAATTTGATTTTATTCATGTAAAAAGTATTTTGCAGTTGTGTTCATATAGTTCCTGACTTTGTCTTGGCAGATAGACTTCCAAATATTTTATATTATTCACAATTATTTTAAATGGAATTTCTCTTTGTGTCTCTTGCTGCTGAACTTTGTTGGAAATATATAAAAATGCTAATGATTTATATATATTTATTTTGTACCCTGAAATTTTCCTAAAGTTATGAATTATTTCTAGTAGTTTTTTAGTTGATTCTCTAGGCTTCTCTAAGTATGCCATCATATCATTTTCAAAAAGTGATAATTTCAGTTTCCTCATTACTTATTCTAATTCCTTTAATCTTTTTTTCTTCTCTTATTGCCAAAGCTAATATTTCTAATTCAATATTGAATAGTAATGGTGATAGAGGGTAACTTTGTTTCACCCCTGATCTTATTGGGAATGTTTCTAGTTTGTCTCCATTGCATATGATCCTTGCTGATGGTTTTAAATAGATGCTACTGATTATTTTAAAGAAAAGTCCATTTATTTCTACTTTCTAGTGTTTTTTAATAGGAATGGGTGTTGGATCTTATCAAATGCTTTTTCTGCATCTATTAAGTAATCCTATGATTTTTGTTGATTTGGTTTCTAATATAAACAATTATGCTAATAATTTTCCTGATATTGAACCAGCCCTGCATTCCTGGTATAAATCCTATTTGGTCATAGTGTATTATCCTGGGGATGACTTTCTGTAATATTTTTATTAATATTTTATTTAAGATTTTTGCAACAATATTCATTAGGGAAATTGGTTTATAATTTTCTTTCTCTGTTTTCATTTTATCTGGTTTAGATGTCAGCGCCATGTCTGTGCCATAAAAGGAATTTGGTAGGACTCCTTCTATCCCTGTTTTTTCAAATAGTTTGCAGAGTATTGGGATTAATTGTTCTTTAAATACTTGGTAGAATTCAATGTAAATCCATCTGGCCCCCAGAAAATTTTGGGGGTGGAGTTGATTAAAACAATAATAGCTTGCTTTATTTCTTTTTCTAAAATGGGACTATTTCAGTAATTTATTTCCTCTTCAATTAGTCTGAGTAATCTATTTTTGGTATTCCTCCATTTCACTTAAAATACCAAATTTATTAACATATAGTTGAGCAGAATAACTTCTAATTATTGCTCTAATTTCCTCTTCATTGGTGGAAAGTTCTCTTTTTTCAGTTTTTGATACTAACAATCTGATTTCCTTTTTTCTAATCAAACTAATTAAAGCTTTATCTATTTTGTTGGTTTTTTCATAAAACTAACTTTTTGTTTTATTTATTAATTCAACAATTTTCTTTCAGTTTTATTAATCTCCCCTTTTATTTTCAGAATTTCCATTTTGGTAATTAATTGGCATTTTTAATTTGTTCTTTTTCTAGCTTTTTTATTTGTAAGCTCAATTCATTGATCTTCTCTATTTCATGCAAGTAAGTGTCTAGAGATAAAAAATTTTCCTTAATAAACACTTTGGCTGCATCCCACAAATTTTGCTTTATTGTCTCATTATTATCACTCTCTTGGATGAAATTATTGTATTTGTGATTTGTTGTTTCACCCATTCAGTAGGCTTAACTTATTTAGTTTCCAATTAATTTTGGTCTATTTTCCCCTGGCCTTTTATTGCATGTAATTATTATTGCATTATGATCTGAAAAAATACATTTATTATCTCTACCTTTCTGCAATTGGTTTTGAGATTTTTATATCCTAATACATGGTCAATTTTTGTATAGATTCCATGAACTGCCAAAAAAGTATACTCCTTTCTATCTCCATTCAATTTTCTCCAAAGATCTATAATACTTAACTTTTCTAAAATGATATTTATCTCCTTAACTTCTTTCTTATTTATTTTGTGGGTCAATTTATCTAGTTCTGAAAGAGCAAGGTTGAGATCTCCCTTAGTTATAAACACAACTGAATGATTGTTAGCCTCTCTTCAAGCCAAAAATGATGAGAACAAATTGCAAACACTGCTCATACTCTCTCCCTCTTTCCCTGTATTATAATAGATCATTTGTGTCTCTTCTAATTTGTCCCATTATAACTCCCCTTTCCTCTTCTCCTTGTACAGTCCTTTTTCCATCCCTTACTGTCTTTTTCTTTATAATCATCACATCAGAGTTCATTCACAATCATATCCTCCATCCATGTGATACCTATTCTATCTGCCCCAGTAACAGATACAGTTCTCACAAGTTATAGTTATGTTTCCCATCTATGAATATAAAGTTTAATATTTGTAAAATAAATAAGTATATATATATTTATATTTATATATTTGTTATATATGTAATATGAAATATATAGTACATATATTTATTTATTGCCCTTTTCATCTTTCTATGCTTATGGAATTTGGTATTCTTCTTTTCATTTGTTGTAAAAG
This sequence comes from Sarcophilus harrisii, assembly GCF_902635505.1. Taxonomy (NCBI): domain Eukaryota; kingdom Metazoa; phylum Chordata; class Mammalia; order Dasyuromorphia; family Dasyuridae; genus Sarcophilus; species Sarcophilus harrisii. The sequence goes on from NC_045426.1 coordinate 247,531,028, forward strand.
CTGCCAGATCCTTTGCAATCCTGACTGTTTCTCCTAGATACTTGAATTAGTTTAGTGTGGTAGCTTAGTATTTTTCCCTTGAGACTGTAAAGCTGGAGTTTGGCAACAATACTCTTTGGTGTTTTTCTTGTGGGATCTCTTTCTGAAGATGATTGATGGATTTTTTCAAAGACTATTTCCTTCTCTGTTTATCATGTAGGGATAGTTTTCCTTATTGATCTCTTGAGAAATGAAATCCAGGTTCTTGTTTTTTGGTCATGGCCATCAGGTAGACCAATAAATTTTAAATTTTCTCTTATGGATCTATTTTTCAGGTTGGTTGTTTTTCCAAAAAAGAGTATTTTGCTTTTTCTTCCATTCTTTTCATTCTTTTTAGTTTGATTGATTCTTCATGTCTCTTAGTCATTAACTTCCATTTGTCCATTTTAAGGTGCAATTTTCTTCATTTAGCTTTTGCATCTCCTTTTCTATGTATTAATCCTTACTTTTGAAGATGTTATTTTCTTCAGTGGATTTTTTTCTTTGTATTTGGGCAATTGTATTTTAAAAGAATTACCTTCTTTTTCTAAGCATTTAACTCTCTCTTGCATATCTCTCATTTCTTTTCTCATTTTTTCTTTTACCTCTCTTATTTGCCTTTTTCAATCTCTTATGAAAACTTCCAAGAAGCCTCTTTGGGCTTGAGGTCAATTCATATCACTCTTTGAAATTTCATCTGTGAACATTTTATCCTCATTTGAGTTGGTGTTTTGGTCTCTCCTGTCACCATGGTAGCTTTCTATGATTAAGGTTCTTTTCTGTTTCTTTCTTATTTTCTTTCTTTTCCTTTCGTTATTTGCTTTTTAAAAATTTACTTTTATGGTCGAGCTCTGCTTCTAGGAGAAAAGGGATTGCTTTTTCAAGCTTCTTATGCAGCTCTGAGCCTTGGCTTTGAATTCAGTAGTTACTTGTTATTGCAGGAAACAGCCTGGTTTCTCAGAATTTACCTTCAGAACTGGGATTGGTGCCTGGTCTATTGGTCTGCTCCTACACTGAGCCAGGACCCAGGGTCTTAGTTGCTGATCTGCTGTGACTCTGTCTGAGCTGGACTGAACAACTTTTTCCCTCCAGGTGAAACTGACTATTTTTGAAGGTTTTTTCAATCGATCTTGAGGTAAAGAGTGGTTTTATTCCATCAGACTCTGTTCAGAAGCTTGGCTTCATGTGATTTTCAAGGGAAACTGAGAAAGCTCAAGCAGCCCCCTAGCTTCATTGTGCCATCTTGGCTCCATCCCTGAAGTCCTTGAATTGATTTTTCAATTAACAGATCATTAGTAACTTTGGAGAGAGAGTGATTTTAGTTGAACGGTGAGAATAGAATCCAGGAGTTAAAAGCAGGAAAGAGAAAGAATAGCTAGATTTTACTAAGTATCATTAGGTGCTAGACATTATGCTAAGTGCTTTGCAAATATTTATCTCATTTAATCCTCACAACAGCCATTGGAGGCAAGTGCTATTATTATTCTCATTTAACAGTTTAGGAAACTGAAGCAAACAGAAATTAAGTAACTTGCTCACATAGCAATTAATTTTCTGAGGCTGAATTTGAATTAAGTTTTCCTGACTCCAGGCCCAGTTATTCACTGTGCCACCTAACTGGGCATGAGAATAAAAAATGTAGAGGCATATTGGAAAAGAAATTTAGCCCCCCAAAGAGAATAGAAATGTAGGATAGTGAACATGGATAGTTGAATTTTGAGGATTTTGAGAATGAAGGAGATGAGGATATAGACGTGATATAATTGTAAATAATAGGAATGCAATCTGAATATAGAGAACAATTAATAATCAGAGACCAGGATAAGAGAGGAGACACGTTAATAGTAAAAACAACAACAACAACAACAACAACAACAACAACAACAACAACAACAACAACAAAACCATACACACACAACTGGGAGGTAGGTAATAACAATATCCTGGTATTTAAAAAACTGTGTCTAAAGGTCATGGCTAAAAGTAATGTATAGATGTTATAGAAAGAAAGACCTAGAATTAATTTAAACAAGTGAATTAGGACAGGATGATGAGAGCTATTTAAAATTAAATTTGCTACTGTATGAGTATGAGAATCATTTCGCACTGTAGATATTCATGTAGAGGCTAGAAGCCTCCTTACCAAGGGTACTATAGAAGAATTTTGCATATAAATTTAGAACGAACTACATGATAACTCAAAGCCCTTATCTACTCTGAGAATTTGGAAGTAAATGGATCAAAAATAAAATCAACCCAGAAACCTAACTTCAAAACTTAAGAAAGGAAGAAAAGAAGTTTCTTTTTCTCATCCTTTTCCTCTTCCTCCTTCTTCTTGCTCTCCTTCTTGTTCTTCTTCTTCTAGATAATCTCATTTGCTGTACTTTTTATTAGAGGAAAAAGCTGAAATCCACAGATGTGACTCATCTAGAATCATTAGACTCTAATTTGACCACAAATTAGAGGCAGTGACATGACTACAGCTCAAACTCTTCATTCCTAGGCTAATATTGTTGCTCCTGTACTGTTTCCTGGTACATTTCTTTGTGAAGTCCTTCTGATGAAATGGTAGTTGCATGTTGAACAACACTGAGTTGAGATGGTGGTAACAGTTCTACTTCATTCTTGGTTATAACTGTGGATTGTTTGTTTATTTGTTTGTTTTTGTTGTTGTTGTTTCCAGGCTTCTTAGTCTTTTTGTAAACAGAAAACTATAAAATATAGATAGAAACTAGTTCCCAGTCACAAAAAATACTCCATCAAAGTAAGGAAAAGGCCAACTTGTAAACATATATAGAAAATATAGTAAAAACTTATTAAATACTTTTAATGAAGATTATTTCATGGCTGGCAGATGCTATTTTAATATGCTGCTAGAAATTAGATAAGAAATGACAACAGGAAGTCTTTTTAAAAAGGCTTATGCTGTGGTGTTAATCCTTAAAATTCCATCAGAATGAAGACAATAATTTTAGCATCTTCATGAGAGAGGCCATCTATTTTTAGATCATTGATCAATATTCTCATCTTTAAAATGTGGAAGCTGGGATATATGATGTTTAATGTTCCTTCCAATTCAATGGACCTATGATTCTATGAACCTTTTGTTAAGATTCTAATCCTTCCTCTGACATTTAATTAATATGATCTTGTGATTTTTAAGCAGTTATGCACATAGGGAGGCATAAATAAAATAATCTTATTTGTGTGGATAAAAATGTATTCCTTTTCCCACTTTGAAAAATGGTCTTTTTCTTTATGACTTGCATTCATGTTCAATAATGTAAGAAAATTATTGCCCATATTCTGGTGTTTATTATCTCAAAACAGTTTGAAAATTGGTTGCAATGTGGAGGATATGTTTTTATTATTGTCAGGTGCTTTTTGTGTCTATCTGTGTGTATGATAACAAATAAGTTTTTGGCATTTAAGAAATATGATACTATTTGAAGTTGTACTATTTACCTTCCTTTACACTTTATCTGACTTTACACTTATCTGACTTCCTTTACACTTTAAAATTCATGATTCCTCATTGATCATATAATGAAAGATAAGTCTCAGCAAAAGCTAAAGTACTGTTTCCCATAAGGAATAGAGTCATTGAGTTCTGGGGGTGCAGACAAGATAGCAGAATAAAGATAAGAAGCTGCTTAACTCTCCCAAGTTTCCCTTGAAAATGACATGAAGCAAAGCTTCTGAACAGAGTCTGATGGAATGAATTCACTCTCCAGCTCAAGATAAACTGAAAAAAAAAACTTCAAGAAGAGTTCGACTCAGTGGGGTGAAAAGGGAGTTCAGCCCTAATGAGATAGATAGAATCTGGAAAAGCTGATGAGAAGGCTTTAATCACAGCAAATCAGCAACTAAGATGTTCAGTTCTGGCTCACTAGAGGAGCAAATCAATGGGATAGCCTCCAGCCTCCTCAGAAGGCAAACTTTTGGAACCAAGCTGGTTCCTGAGCAGAGGAGCAAAGCTATCCCCTATAAACACAAGGGACCCTTTTGCTCAAAACTAAGGCATAGAGTTGCACAGGAAGTTTGGAACAGCACCACCTTTACCACAGGAGAAGATCTTCATCTTAAAAGTAAAAGAAGAGGAAATACCAAAAGAAAAAGAAAGAAAATGAACAAAAAACAGAAAAGAATCTTGACCATAGAAAGCCACTCTGGTGACAGGGCAGACCAAAACACAAACTCAGACAAAGAAAAAAATATCCACAGAAGAAATCTCAAAGAATGATATAAATTGATCTCAAGCCCAAAGAGACTTATTGGAAATGTTCATATAAAAGACTTCAAAGGCAAATAAGAGAGGTAGGAGGAAAAATAAGAAAACAAATGAGAGATATGCATGAGAGTCAACAGTTTGGAAAAGGAAGGAAAAAAATTGTCAGAAGGAAACAGCACCTTAAATAGTAGAATAAACCAAACGGAAAAAGTTATACAAAAGCTAATTGAAGAAAAATCGCACATTAAAAACTGGAAAGTGTCAAATGGAAGCTAACAACTTTGTGTAACAGAAATAATCATTCAAACAAACTAAAAAGAATAAAGACATGTAAGAAAATATGAAATACCTCATTGGCAAAACAGTCTGCCCAGAAAATAGATCCAGAAAAGACAATTTAAAAATTATTGGCCTATGTTTAGGGGAGGCTTTGGGGCAAAGGAAGGAAAAATTACAGCACAAGATTTTGTAGAGGTTTAGATGAAAATTATCCATGTATATATTTTGAAAATTAAAAAAAACAAGTTTTAATTAAAAAATTATTGGCCTACCAAAAAAGAGCCTCGATAGCATTCTACAAGAGGTCATTAAAAAAATTGCTCCAATATTCTTGAAACAGAAGGGCAAATACTCAATGAAAGAATCCAACAATCATCTCTTGAAAGATATCCCACAAGGAAAACCCCAAGGAACATTGTTGTGAAACTTCAAAACTATAATCTCAAGGGAAAAAGTACTACAAGCTGCCAGACAAAAACAATTCAAATATTAAGGAGCAACAGTCAGGATTACTCAGGATATGGCAACTTCTACAATAAAGGATCAAAGGGTTTTGAATACCATATTCTGGAAGGTAAAGAATATGGGTTTATAACCAAGAATTAAATACCCAGAGTGATTCAGCATCATCTTTCAGGAGAGGAGATGGAGCTTCCATGAAGTAAGAGACTTTCAATGATTTCTATTGAAAAAACCAGAACTAAACAGAAAAGTTAATCTACAAACACAGGATCCAAAAGAACCTTAAAAAGATAAACATGGCAAAATATATATTTAAAGGTTAAACTGTTTACATTACTAAATGGGAAAACAATATCTGTAACTCTTGAGAACTGTTATGAATGATCCCTGAGTGATGACATCAAAGAAAAAGACATTAAGGGATGGGAAAAGGTCTGTACTAGAAAAAGAGGAAAGGAGAAGTATAATAGGATATAGTTCACAGAGTTCATACCAAAAAGTTCAAAAGACCTGTTATAATTGAGGGAAAAAAGGGAGGGGGATGAACATAGTTTGAAGCTTGATCTCATCAGTTTTGGCACTAAGAGGGAATAATTTAATTATTCAGTTGGGTAGAGAAATTTATCTGAACCAAAGCAGAAAGAGCAAAAGAGAAGAGAGGGAAGAAACAATAAGGAAAAAGGTAAGAGAACAGGGGAAGGGTTGATAGGAGATAAGGTAGTGGTTGAAGTGCATTAAAAAAACACTTCTAAGGGGCAGCTAGGTGGCTCAGTGGATAGAATATCATCCTTGAAATCAGGAGGACCTGAGTTCAAATCTAGCCTCAGACACTTAATACTTTCTAGCTGTATGACTCTGGGCAAGTCACTTAACCCCAATCGCCTCAGCAAAAACAAAACAAAACAAAACCAAAAAACACTACTAAGAGAAGGGAAAGGGGTGATAGGAGATAAGGTAGTAGATGGAGTGGGTAAAAAAAAAATAACACAACTAAGGAGTAAATGGAAAGAGAAAACAAAAGTATATCCAGGGAAGAAAATAGGATGGAGGAAAATAGACCTGGCAATCATATTTGTTAAGGGGAATGAGATGAATTCTTCCATAAAACAGAAGCAAATAGAGTATATTAAAAAATAACATCCTACAATATGCTGTTTACAAGAAACACATTTGGCACAGAGATACATATAGAGTAAAGGTAAAAAGCTGGAACAGAATTTATTATGCCTCAGCTAAAGCAAAAAAAAAACACACACACACAGGGGTAGTAATTCTGATCTCAGATAAAGCAAAAGTAAAAATAGATCTAATTAAAAGAGGTAAGGAAGGAAAGAAAATACATAAACAATTAAGTAGAAATAATACTAAATGTATGTGCACGAAATGGTACGTTATACAAAATTCTGGAGAAGATATTGAGTCAATTACAGTAAAAAAAAATAGACAGTAAAACTCTATTAGTGGGGTTCTCAAGCTTCCTCTCTCAAAATCAGACAAATATAACTACAAAATAAACAAGGCTGATTGTAAGGAGATCAAGAGAATCTTAAAAAATCTGGAAATAATAGACCTTTGGAAAAAACTGAAAAGGGACAGAGAGAAATAAAATGTTTTCTCAGCAGTACATGGCACGCACACAAAAATTGACCATGGACTAGTGCATAAAACCTCACAATCAAATATAAAAAGGCAGAAATAATTAATGTTTTATTTTCAGACCACAATGCAATAAGAATATATTCAACAAAGGGCTGGGGAAGGATAGACTAAAAACCAATTGGAAATTAAATAATCTAATTTGAAAGAATGAGTAGATCAAGTAACAAATCAGAGACAATCCATAATTTCATCCAAGAAAATGACAATTATGAGACAACATACCAAATCCTGTGGAATACAGCCAAAGCAGTTCTTACAGGAAATTGTATATCTCTAAATAGCTACATAAATAAAATAGATAAAGAGATCTATGAAGCAAGAATGCATCTACAATATCTAGGAAAAGAACAAATTGAAAACCCCCAAATAAATACCAAATTAGAAATTTTGAAAATCAAAGGAAAGATTAGTAAAATAAAAACTAGGAAACATTTAACTAATAAACAAAAGTAAGATTTGGTTTTATGAAAAAAACTAATAAAATAGATAAATATTTGATTAATTTGGTCAAAAAATGGAAAGGAAAAAAACATATCACCAGCATCAAAAATTAAAGGATGAACTTACGAATGAAAAAGAAATTAAAGCAATAATTGGGAGTTATTTTGCCCAACTCTATGGAAGTCTGACAATCTAAATGAAATGGATGAATATTTGTAAAATTATAAATTGCCCTAGTTAACAGAAGAGGAAATAAAATACTTAAATAATCCCATTTTAGAAAAAGAAATTGGACAAGTCATTAATGAACTCCCTAAGAAAAAAATCTCCAGGGCCAGATGAATTTCCAAGTGAACTCTACAAAACATTTAAATAACACCAAAACTTTGGACAGAAAATTCCATTTTCATCCAGAAAAAGATCTAAGGAGATTCAATGTAAATCAGCACCTGCTGTGTTCGCTTTTTTTTCCCTGTTTTTTTTTCCTCTCTCCCATTGTTCTTCCCTTTTGCTCTGATTTTTCTCTCCCAACACGATTCATAAAGTGATATAGATTAAAAATAAATAAGCATACAATAAAAATAAAAGAATAGAGTCAATATCAATGATGATGAAAGTTTTCCTACATAGTCTTGAACCACCTAGGACAACATTGTCCTAGCTCAGAACAAAAAGAATTTTCTTTTGATGATGATGCCATGCTTACTAAGAGATTCTTCAAAGAGAAAGACATCAATGGCAAGGAAGACAATGGGTTCTTGTTTGTCCTTCCCTTTTCATAAAGAGTGAATCCCACATCAAATTATAGGATGATCTGTTTTGGAAGAGAAAAAGATTTCAGAATAAGCCTTTGTCCAGAGCTTTTATTATTATTATTATTTTATCCAGTTAATTATTTTTTAATTGGGGGAAAGTTTATGGAGAGAAGGCAAATAAACATGCTGAAACATACATAAGTTTCTACCTTATAGAAATATAAAGAATAACTCTTTAAGATGAAGTTGCTATCACTTCTGGAATTAAGAATAATCAATATAAGAACAGCATCCACGAATATTGTTGGTATTTATTTAAATTGTCTTTCCTTGGTCAAAGCCTCTGTTGTTACACTTTAATTAGAACTCATCCATTGTTAACAGTTTTTTTTTCATTTATTCTGGCACTGACATTGGTATTCTTACAATTTATTCCGTTAGTGATTGCCTCTGAGTGAGAAAATATTGACACATTCAGAAACTGTTATAATTTTACATAACATTCTATAGACATAGATGCAGCAGTTTAAAAGAGAAAGAGGCTCAGATATGAATTATAAAAATCTATCTCTGATACTGAAGAAAGCACGAACTCCATTCACTGTAAACATGAACAAATCAAGTCACTTTTTACAATGTCCTATTTCCTCATTTCATTCTTACTATATAGATGCTTTTTTCCACATATTTTTAAAAAATAATTTACATTTTAGTATAATCATTATTCTCCCTTTCTTCATTCAACACTTATTAAATAATCATAGTATATCAGACACTGTGCTCATGACAGAAAACTTACAAAGTTTAGATAGAACCTACATTCTTGGAGTTTACAGATCTATCAAAAATAAGTCATAAATATAGTTAAATTCAACACAAACTATGATAGAAGAACATCAGAATGGTGAAGAATAAAGTGCTCATAAATGATTGTTGGTAAGATATTTTAGCCTGCCTTATTCTCCCATGCCTAAGACCATTGACTTTTGGTTGTCATTTTAGTTCCCAAAATTATGCTGTTCCATTACTCACAATCATATAGCAATATTGAGAGAACATTTGCTATTAAAAAGATAGTGAAACTTTCATTTATTAAGATAAAATTAGTCAAAAGATAAGAAAAATTATCTTCCAAGCATCTTCTAACCCTGTTGCCTGTACTCTGTGCTCTCCATTGCCTTCTACTGAAGCTGGACTTAAGACACTGGGATTCTGGGGTCTGATAAGTGAAATTTTAATTTATCTTACTTCAATCCAGTTTACCATACCATTTTTTATTGAAGCTTTTTATTTACAAAACATATGCATGGGTAATTTTTCAACATTGACCCTTGCCAAACCTTCTGTTCCAAATTTTCCTCTCTTTCCCCCTCACTCCCTTCCTTAGATGGCAGGTAGTCCAATACATGTTAAATATGTTAAAATATATGTTAAATTTAGTATATGTATACATAGTTAAACAGTTATTTTGCTGCACAAGAAAAATTAGATCAAGAAGGAAAAAAAAATCTGAGAAAGAAAACAAAATGCAAGCAAAAAAAAACAACATAAAGAGAGAAAATTGGTCCACACTCAGTTCCCACAGTCTTCTTTCTGGGTTTAGATGGCTCTCTTCATCACTGAACAACTGAAACTGGTTTTAATCATCTCATTGTTGAAGAGAGCCACATCCATCAGAATTGATCATTGTATAGTCTTGTTACTGTGTATAATAATCTCCTAGTTCTGCTCATTTCACTTAGCATCAGTTCAGGTAAGTCTCTCCAGGCCTCTCTGAAATCATCCTGTTAGTAGTTTCTTATAGAACAATAATATTCCAGAACATTCATATACCAAAATTTATTCAGCCATTCTCCAATTGATAGGCATCCACTCAGTTTCTAGTTTCTAGTCACTACAAAAAGGGCTACCACAAACATTTTTGCACATGTGGGTCCCTTTCCCTACTTTACAATGCTGGATCAAAGCTTATGCACAGTTTGATAACTTTTTGATCATAGTTCCAAATTGCTCTCCAGAATGGTTGGTCCCATTCACAGTTCCACCAGCAATGTATCAGTGTCCCAGTTTTCTTACATCCCCTCCACCATTCGTCATTATCTTTCCCTGTTCAATCTTATCCAATCTGAGAGATATGTAGTGTCATCTCAGAGATGTCTTAATTTTCATTTCTCTGATCAATAGTGATTTAGAGAATCTTTTCATATGACTACAAATAGTTTCAATCTCTTCATCTGAAAATTGTTATTATTATAAATTAGTCTATATTTTAGAAATGAGGCCTTTATCACAACCTTTGAATGTAAAAATGTTTTCCCAGTTTATTGCTTCCCTTATCATCTTGTCTGCATTACTTTTGTTTGTACAATTTTTTTTAACTTAATATAATCAAAATTATTTATTTTGTGATCAATGATGATCTCTAGTTCTTCTTTGTTTACAAATTCCTTCCATCTCCACAGGTCTGAGATCACCATACAATTTCCAAGGTCATTTCCAAATCCTGAAATTATTCTTATGACATTTGTTGCTTTTGTTTTTCCTTTCTAATTCTAGTCTTTCTATGAGTCTGATTCTATGAGATCAAAAAGCTCCCTAAAGGCCGAGATTGTCTTGCAAAAGCAATCATTTGTATTCCCAGTATGAATCATAATATTTGATTCATAGGAAGCATTTAATAAATGCTTTTTACTAATGAATTTAAAAAATAATGCCAAACTATTAATAATCATGTGAAACAATACTCCTCACCATTATGGAAAATGCAAGTTAAAACAATTTTAAGATTTCAGTTCACATCCAGGAAATTTGTAAGATTAATAAAAGTTGAAGATAGTTAACTGTCTGAGGTTGTAGTGAATTAATCCTATAGTTCTGGAAAATAAATTGAAAGTATGTGATGAAAATAACTAGGATTAATGCACCCTTTGAGGCAGAAATTCCATTTCAAGGAATCAAGGAAGTCAATAAAAAAAAAAAGAAATATGCATCTATATACATCCACATATACATATAACACTAAAACACTTATAGAAAAATATTTAACATTATACATTTATAACAATAGAAATATATCTAGATAAATATTATTTTTATAAAACCATGGAACTCAAAAATAGAGAACAGATGAAACAAATTGTTATATATGAATATAATGGAATATTAATGTGTTGTGAGAAATAATGAATTTGATGAATACATAAAAGCATAGCAAAATTTATATTAACTAGTGTAAACAGAACCATGAAAATAACACGAATAACTGATATAACAATATAAATAAAAACAAATAGCAAAAGCAAATCACTATGCTTGACCTCAAAGTCAATTAATCAATAAGTAGTTTTTGAACACATAATATGTTCTAGTTTTATGTTAAGTGCTAAGGAAGGCAAAACATTCCCTGTTTCTGAGGAATTTATAATCTCATGTGGATACAACATGTAAACAATTATATAGAAACATAATGAACAGGATAATTCGACTTAAGAGAGAAAATACAATAATTAAGAAAGTTTGGGCAAGGCTTCTTGGAAGGGGTGGCATTTTTATCCCCATTATATAATTGATGAATGAACAAATGACAGTTTAGGTTTAATTATTGTTCATAAAAAACTATGTAGGATATAATTGAAAACACTTGAATAACTTATGAGTTTGTGAATCAAAATGAAAACCAGCAAGAACTTTTGTAAGAAGTGATTAGGAAATAGATAAATATAGATGTATTGCATTTGGTGAAAAGAGATATGTTATATTGCAGACCTAAATCTGAGAGGGCAATTCATTTCAACCACTTCATTTTCCAGATGAGAAATTGAGACTGTGGGAGGTAAATGTTCTACCCAAAGTCATATAGAAAATATCAAAAAAAGGAATGATTAGTTCAGGTCCTTTGACTCTGGAGCAAAAGATGCTGTACTTTGTGCCATGAAAAATTGTCCATTTACATTCAGCTGAAGCAAATCTAAAAAAACCCTGAAAATAAGAATGATTCTTGCTTTTGAATGTAAGCTATTGTACAATATCAGTATTTGAATTACATGCTGGAAGCTCTTCCCTTTTCATGTTAGGAGACAGTTAGGTACAGGGGAATTAAAGAAAGTTGAGACCTGTAGAGACAGCTTAGAATTTTGGGTCTAACACTTCCTATCTTTAGGACCTTAAGCACATCAGTTAGTCTTTTTGAATCTGTTTCCTTACCTGTGAAATGTGGAAAATAAAAATACTTGGATATGTACCTCAAGGACTTGTTGGTAAATCTTAGAGTAAGTGAGGATTTTTAAAAATAAGAATGCCTGAAGAAATGCTGGATATCAGATCTCTCAAATCCAAGGCCATCAGACAGACATTCACTAAATGAGCTTTCTAAAGGTCATAGGTTAGATTAACATTGAGTTATGGCAATTCTTAATATCACAGAGGACCAAAATGCCTTTTTTTCCTTTAAGGGAAGATTTTTGGAGAAAAGAGAAAAGATCCCATTAGGAATTAGGTAGTGTTTCTTTTTATGTTTCTGGCTTTTCATTTTTTTTAATTCTTCCTTTTCCCCCTCTCCCATATAACATTTTCTCCCTAGCCTTTGTACCTCAATATACATCTTTAACATTAAGAACATTGGAGTTTGGCATCTTAATAGGAAACTGATTTCCTAATGTTTTTCTTTTATATGAGGATTATATATTTAGCTTTTATTTTATCTTTCTCTCTATTGGTTATCCTTAATTTTTTTTAAATAAGTATTTTGCTCAATTTGAATGTGTTTGTTTTTATTTCTATAGTTCCCTATGACACAATATCTGTAATATAATTGTTTCCTCCAAGATGAAGAAAGGTGAGATTTGCGGCATTGGAGTGGTGATGTTTATTTCAGATAAAACTCAATTTCCGCACTCCCCAGATGAACATAATAAATTTGAAATAAGCTTGTTGATAAATGTTTCACATATTACATGATATCTTTTATGCTTTCAGATAGAACTATAGTAGTAGTTGCATGTAGATATATTTGAGATTTTCCCCTCAAATTCCTAAACCAACTTTAAATGATTCAGAAATTATACCAAATATCTGAACATTGATTAAATACTTATTTTACTCAATTAACATAGCATTATCTATGGGATTTGGGAGGGGTAGAGAAGGAAGCAAAAAAAGAGTGTTTAATAGTTCATTTCATAGACTTTACAATATTCATATTGATCTTCTATTCATTAATCACTTAGTCAGCAAATATTTATTGTCTTATTATTAAGTGTATCAAACAGTAAGGGAGATTTAAAAATTTTTCAGAGCTATATCTGGTATGAGTTTCTCTGGAGTAAGGTAATATGCTTAATTCCACATATATTAGCTGTGTGAATTTAAGTAAATCACAGCCTCTTTGGGCCTCACTGGGAATCAGGTATACAAATAAGGAAAGAAATAGAACTCCCAAGGAGTTTGTATATAGGAGGAAAGGCAACTGTAATCAAATGAGTATAAGATGTATAGAGAGAAGATGGAAAATAACTTTTTGAAGGGAAGACTAGAAATTATGGGGATCTAGAAAGCCCTCTTACTGAAAGAAGCATTTGAGCTGCATCTTGAAGGAAACAAATGATGCTAAGAGGCAGAGGTAAAGAGGAAGACTATTATAGGCATGCTACTCAGTCAGTCAAAAGCGCGAGCACAAGGAGATTTGTGTGAGGTGAAAGTGTATCATATAGTTGGATCATTCAGTGCTTTGAGGAGAGTAAAATTGGAATGGACCAAGTTGTAAAAATTAGAGCTCCAAATGACTGTAAACCTTAGTTTATTCATCAATAAGCAAATATGGATGTTCCAAAAAAAATATTGCAGCAAAATGAGCAAAAGATTGAAGTATAATTTATAAATGCCTCAAATAATAGAAACACAAGAAAATTCAATCAATGCAATTATTAAGGAATAAAATTAAATACCTCATGTTCAAAAGTTTTTATTTTTATTTTTAAGAGAGAAAGAATCGCTTGGGGAGAAAAAATTAACAGACAATAATCATTAAGGAATTAAAAAAAAAGGATATGACTCTTTGTATTTTCATTTGGGGAGCCAGAAAGATCTGAGTTCAAATCTGACATCAGGCACTTACTAGATCTGTGACCCTGGGCAAGTAATTTAACTATTTACTTCCTGTCTCCTCATTTGTAAAATAAGCTAGAGAAAGGAATAGTAGATCATTCCAGTATCTTTACCAAGAAAACCTCAAAATGGGGTCAATAAGTAGTAGGACACAGCTAAAACTAAAATAGCTTAAGCTAATGAACTTCTATAGACTAAAAACTATCTGTAGCTGATAGTTTTAGTAATTAGAATACTGAGAATTTAAGTGATTTGCATAGAATCATAAAACTAGCATGTCATAAGTGGAACTTAAAGCCCATGTCTTCTGGGCTTTAAGGAAAGTTCCTTATTTACTATTCAACATTGTCTTTACAAGTGAATCATTGTATTTAATCTGAAGGAATTACTGACAGAATACATAAAAGGGGAAAGTGGTTGATAGAGGGAAATTGGGTAATGCACTTTTAACTAATACATGGGTGAAATGTGAAAAGATAGTAAATCATATATCCTTTTAATAGCAGTATTTCCATAGTAAAATGGAAGAGAAAACAAAGAGGAGAAAATGAATCTTGGGAATTAAAAGATGGATTCTCACCCAGTAGGAGTCACAGGGAGTGTTGAAAGCAATTTCCATGGAAAAGAGATGGTGACATCTTGTAGATTTTAATATGAGGGATGTATTGTATATTTGGAGACTTTGTTTATGTGGAAATCCTGGCTGTGTAGCTGCTAGGTGGTATAGTGGAGAGAGTTCCAGGCTGGGAGTCAGGAAAACATCCTCCTTAGTTAAAATCTAATCTCAGATACCTATTAATTGTGTGGGCAAGGCATTTAACACTGTTTACTTTGGTTTCCTCATCTTGAAAAAAACCTGGCAAAGGGAGTGGAAAACTACTCTAGTATCTTTGCTAAGAAAACCCGGAAGTGAGGTCACAAAGGATCTCATACAACTGAAGATGATTGAACGATGACAATAATGGGGCAATTGTTTCCTAGTTTGAGATATTATATCTATTGAGAAGAAAGAATTTTGGATTGATATTCTAGTGGAGGAAACAAAATACAAATAACTATGTATACTTCCTTTGATTCCTTCAATGTTTAGCTCAAATATAATTTCTTTCAGGACTTTCTTATGTTTCTCCAGTTTCTGGTGTCTTCCCCTCATTTGATTACTTTATTCTAATTTATCTCTCATATGCACATAGTTATTTGTATTTTGTTTTCTCCACCAGAATATTAGATCTTAGAGGACAGAAACTGTAGTGATTGTTGCTATTGTTGTTATTGCCTTTCATGTATGTAATCCCAATGGGTGAGCACTTAATAAGATTTTTTGTAACATGGTAAAAAATATAGGAAAATCCAATATAGGAATATGTATTTATACAATTATCTTATTGCACAAGAAGAATCAAATCAGAAAAGAAAAAAATGAGAAAGAAAATAAAATTCAAGCGAACAACAACAAAAGAAGTGAAATGCTATGTTGTGTGTGCACACTCAGTTTCCACAGTCTTTTCTCTGGGTGTAGATGGTTCTCATAATCACAAGATTTTTGAAACTGCCATGAATCATCTCATTGTGGAGAAGAGCCACATCCATCAGAACTGATCATCATATATTCTTGATATGGCCTTGTACGATGATCTCCTGGTTCTGCTTATTTCACTTAGCATCAATTCATATAACTCTCTGTAGGCATTTCAAAAATCATCCTGCTGATCATTTCTTATAGAACAATAATATTCCATAACATTTATATACCATTACTTATTCAGCCATTCTCTAAGTAATGGGCATCTACTCACTTTCCAGATCCTTGCCACTACAAAAAGGGCTGCCACAAATATTTTTGCATATGTGGGTCCCTTTCCCTTCTTTAAGATCTCTTTGTGATATAAGCCCAGTAGAAATACTACTGGATCAAAGAGTATGTGCAGTTTGATAACATTTTGAGCATAGTTTCAAATTGCTCTCCAGAATGGTTGGATCCTTTCACAATTCAACCAATAGTATCTTAGTGTATCAATTTTCCCACATCACCTGCAACATTCATCAAAGGTGAATTAGAGAACCTTTTCATATGACTAGAAATGGTTTTAGTTTCTTCATGTGAAAATTATTCATATTCTTTTTCCATTTATCAATAGGAGAATAGTTTGAATTATTATAAATTTGAGTCAATTCTCTGTATATTTTAGAAATGAGGCCTTTAACTCTTTAGTGAAAATTTTTTTTCCCAATTTGTTGCTGCCCTTCTAATCTTGCCTGCATTGGTTTTGTTTTGTACAAAACATTTTATTTAATATAATTAAAATTATCTATTTGGTGCTTCATAATGAGTTCCAGTTCTTCTTTGGACACAAATTCCTTCCTTCTTTATAGATTTAAGAGGTAAACTATCCTATGTTCTTCTAATTTGCTTATAATATCTCACTTTATGTCTAAATCATGAACCCATTTTGATCTTATCTTGGTATAAAGTGTTAGGTTTGGGTCAATGCCTAGTTTCTGCCATAATAGTTTCCAATTTTCATAACAGTTTTTAACAAATAGGGAATTCTTATCCCAAAATCTGGGGTAAATGGGTTTGTCAAAAACTAGATTGCTATAGTCATTGACTATTTTGTACTGTGAACCTAACCTATTCTACTGATAGACTATTCTGTTTCTTAGTCAGTATCAAATAGTTTTGATGACTGCTGCTTTAAAATAAAGTTTTAGGTCTGCCACAGCTAGGCTGTCTTCATTGGCATTTTTTTTTTCATTAATTCCCTTGAAATTCTTGACCTTTTATTCTTCCAGATGATCTTTGTTTTTATTTTTCCTAGATCTGTAAAATACTTTCTTTGGAGTTTGATATGACACTAAATAAGTAGATTAATTTACATTCCATTGTCTTTTTTATTATATTCACTTGGGCTACCCAAGACAACTTGGTATTTTTCCAACTGATTAGATCTGACTTTATTTGTGTGGAAAGTGTTTTGGAGTTGTGTTCATATAGTTTCTGACTTTTTCTTGGCAGATAGATTCCCAACCATTTTGTATTTTATCCCAATTATTTTAAATGGAAATTCTCTTTGTTTCTCTACTTAATGGATTTTGTTGGTAATATATAAAAATGCTGATGTTTTATGTAGATTTATTTTGTATCCTGCACCTTTGCTTAAGTTGTGAATTGATTTTTGGTAGTTATTTAGTTGATTGTCTAATATTCTCTAAGAATATCATAGTTTCTGACTTCTTCTTGGCAGATAGATTCCCAACTATTTTGTATTTTATCCCAGTTATTTTAAATGGAAATTCTCTTTGTATCTCTACTTGATGGATTTTGTGGATAATATATAAAAATGCTGATGATTTATGTAGATTTATTTTGTATTCTGCAACTTTGCTAAAGTTGTGAATTGATTTTTGGTAGTTATTTAGTTGATTGTCTAATGTTCTCTAAGAATATCATCATATCTGCAAGAAGTAATAATTTGGTTTCCTCAAAACCTACTCTAATTCCTTTAATCTCTTTTTCTTCTCTTATTGCCAAAGCTAACATTTGTAATACAATATTGAATAGTAATGGTGATAGTGGGCAGCCATTGTTTCACCTTTGATCATATTGCTAATGGTTCTAGTTTGTCTGCCTTACATATGATGGTTGCTGATGATTTAAAATAGGTGCTACTGATTATTTTAAGGAAAACTCCATTAATTCCTATGCTCTTGTGTTTTTAATAGGAATGGGTGTCGCATTTTATCAAATGCTTTTTCTGCATCTATTGAAATAATCATATGATTTTTGTTAGTTTGGTTATTTATATAGCCAATTATGCTAATAGTTTTACTAATATTGAACCAGCCCTGCATTCCTGATATAAATCCTATTTGATCATGTTGTACTATCCTGGGGATGACTTTCTGTAATCTCTTTGCTAATATTTTATTTAAGATTTTTGCACCAATATTCATCAGGGAAATTGGTCTATAATTTTATTTTTCTATTTTCACCTTACCTGGTTCAGATATCAGCACTATATCTGTGTCATAAAAGGAATTTGGTAGGAGGCCTTCTTCCCTTTTTTTTTTTTTCAAATAGTTTATATAGTATTGTAATTAATTGTTCTTTAAGTATTTGGTATAATTCAACTCTAAATTCATCTGCATTTACATTTAAATTCATCTTAGAAATTTTTTTCTTAGGGAGTTGATTAACAGCTTGTTCAATTTCTTTTTCTAAAATTGGACTATTTAAATAAGTTATTTTCTCTTCTGTTAACCTGGACAATCTATATTTTTGTACCTATTCCTCCATTTCACTCAGATTATCAAATTTATTGTCATATAGTTTGGTAAAATAGTTCCTAATTATTGCTCTAATTTTCTCTTCATAGGTGGAAAGTTCTCCCTTTTCACTTTTGAGACTAACAATTTGATTTTCTTTTTTTCCTTTTCTAATCAAATTAACTAAAGGTTTATCTATTTTGTTGTTTTTTCACAAAACAAACTCTTGGTTTTATTTATTAATTCAATAGTTTTCTTACTTTCAGGTTTATTAATCTCCCTTTTTATTTTCAGAATTTCAAATTTGATATTTAATTGAGAATTTTTAATTTGTTCTTTTTCTAACTTTTTTGGTTGTAAGCCCAATTCATTGATCTGTTTTTTCTCTGTTTTATGCAAGAAAGCATCTAGCAATAAAAAAAATTATCCCCATTAATTACTTTGGCTGCACCCCACAAATTCTCTTGGATGAAGTTATTGATTATGTCTATGATTTGTTGTTTCATCCATTCATTCTTTAGGATTAGATTATTTAGTTTCCAATTAATTTTTGGCCTATTTTCCCTTGGCCTTTTATTAAATGTGATTTTTATTGCATCATGATTTGAAAAAATATGCATTGACCCTTTCTGCCTTTCTCCATTTGATTTTGAGGTTTTTATGCCCTAACATGTCTATAGACATAATAATATGTCTAGGTTCCATGTACTATTGAGAAAAAAGTATACTTCTTTCTCTCTCCATTCAATTTTGTTCAAAGATCCCCAGACCTAACTTTTCTAAAATTCTATTTACCTCCTTAACTTTTTTCTTATTTATTTGTGCGTCAATTTATCTAGTTCTGAGAGAGCAAGGTTGAGATCCCCCACTAATATAGTTTTTCTATCTTTTTCTTCTTTCAGCTCTCTTAAATTCTCTCCTAAGAATTTAGATGCTATATCACTTGGTACATATATATTTAGTATTGTTATTTCTTCATTAGCCATGATATTCTTTAGCAAGTTATAGTTTCCTTTCTTACTCGTTTTTTTGGGTCTATTTTAACTCTTGCTTGATCTGAAATCATGATGACTACTCTTACTTTTTTTACTTCAATTGAAGCATAATAGATTCTGCTCCAGCCTTTAACTTTATTCTGTATGTATCACTCTGCTTTAAATGTGTTTCTTGTAGACAACATATTGTAAGATGCTGGCTTTTAAAAGTCTACTATCCAATTCCCTTTTATAGGAGAGTTCATCCCATTGACATTCACAGTTAAAATAACTAATTCTTTATTTCTTGCCATCTTATTTATCCTAAATTATACTTTTCTCTTTCCTTTCCCCTTCCCTTCTCTCCAGTATTTTGTTTCTGACCACCATCTCCCTCAAACAGCTTTTCTACTCCCCCTTTTCTTATACCTTTCACTACTACTTCTGTTTTCCCTACTATTAGTCTTCCACTTTCTTTTTCCCTTCCCTGCCATGTCCCTATAAGGTGAGACAAGTTTCCTTGTGAAACCAAATATGTCTAATATTCTTTCTTTAAGCCAAATCTGATGAGAATAAGATTCACACAATGTTCATCCCCCTCTCTTCTTTCCCTCAATTATAATAGGGCTTCTTTGCCTCTTTGTGAGATGTAATTTCCCTCATTTTATCTCCATTTTCCTCTTTCCTAGCACAATCCCCTTCCTACCTCTAGTTTCTTTTTCATATTATCAAAACAAAATCAAATTATATCTACTTCTTTGAGTATACCCATAACAGAAATATAGTTCTCAAGACTTCTTTCCTTTTTACCTTTTTATGCTTCTCTTGAGTTCTGTATTTGGAGATCAGTTTTTTTTTTTTTTTTTTCATCTCTGGTCTTTTCATCAGAAATAAATGAAATTCACTGGTATCATTGAATGGCCATCTTCTTCCCTGAAAGATAATGCTCACTTTAGCTGTATAGTTTATTCATGGCTATAATCTAAGTTCCTTTGCCTTTTGGAATATATAATTCCAGGCTCTTTGATCCTTTAGGATGGAAACTGCTACTTCCTGGGTAATTTTACCTGATTGTGTGTACTTGATATTTGAATTGTTTTTTTTTCTAGCTGCTTGCAATATTTTTCCCTTGGTTTGATAGCTCTGAAATTTAGTCAAAATATTGCTTGAAGTTTTCATTTTGGGGTCTCTTTCAGGAAGTGATTGATGAATTCTTTCAATGGCTATTTTACTCTTTGGTTCTAGGACATCATGGCAGTTTTCCTTAATTATTTCCTGAAAGATGATGTCTAAGATCTTCTTTTTCATCATAACATTCAGGAAATCTAATAATCCTTAGATTATCTCTCCTAGATATTTTCCAAGTCAGTTATTTTTCCAATGAGGGATTTCACATTTTCTTCTATTTTTTTCATTTTTTTCTTTTTGGTTTTGTTTGACTGATTCTTGAAGTCTTATTGAGTCATTCACTTCCATTTGTTTGATTCTAATTTTTAGTGTATTATTTTCTTCAGTTACCTTTTTTAGCTCCTTTTCATTTGGCCAATTAAATTTTTAAACGAGTTGTTTTGTTCATTGAATTTTTTTCCATTTTATAAGTTCTGTTTTTAATGAATTGTTTTCTTTTACATATCTATTTTGTAAGGAGTTATATGCTTTTTCCCTTTCATTAATCTATTTTGTATGGTTTTATGTGCTTTTCCCATTTCATCATATCTATTTTTATTTTATTTTTTTTTTTTTATTTTTTTTTTTTTATTTATTTAATAGCCTTTAATTTACAGGATATATACATGGGTAACTTTACAGCATTAACAATTGCCAAACCTCTTGTTCCAATTTTTCACCTCTTACCCCCCCCACCCCCTCCCCTAAATGGCAGGATGACCAGTAGATGTTAAATATATTAAAATATAACTTAGATACACAATAAGTATACATGACCAAAACATTATTTTGCTGTACAAAAAGAATCAGACTCTGAATTATTGTACAATTAGCTTGTGAAGGAAATCAAAAATGCAGGTGTGCATAAATATAGGGATTGGGAATTCAATGTAATGGTTTTTAGTCATCTCCCAGAGTTCTTTTTCTGGGTATAGCTAGTTCAGTTCATTACTGCTCCATTAGAAATGATTTGGTTGATCTCGTTGCTGAGGATGGCCTGATCCATCAGAACTGGTCATCATCTAGTATTGTTGTTGAAGTATATAATGATCTCCTGGTCCTGCTCATTTCACTCAGCATCAGTTCGTGTAAGTCTCTCCAGGCCTTTCTGAAATCATCCTGTTGGTCATTTCTTACAGAACAGTAATATTCCATAATTTTCATATACCACAATTTATTCAGCCATTCTCCAACTGATGGACATCCATTCAGTTTCCAGTTTCTAGCCACTACAAAAAGGGCTGCCACAAACATTCGTGCACATACAGGTCCCTTTCCCTTCTTTATAATCTCTTTGGGATATAATCCCAGTAGTAACACTGCTGGATCAAAGGGTATGCACAGTTTGATAACTTTTTGAGCATAGTTCCAAACTACTCTCCAAAATGGTTGGATTCGTTCACAACTCCACCAACAATGCATCAATGTCCCAGTTTTCCCGCATCCCCTCCAACAATCATCATTATTTTTTCCTGTCATCTTAGCCAATCTGACAGGTGTGTAGTGGTATCTTAGAGTTGTCTTAATTTGCATTTCTCTGATTAATAATGACTTGGAGCATCTTTTCATATGACTAGAAATAGTTTCAATTTCTTCATCTGAGAATTGTCTGTTCATATCCTTTGACCATTTTTCAATTGGAGAATGGCTTGATTTTTTATAAATTAGAGTTAATTCTCTATATATTTTGGAAATGAGGCCTTTATCAGAACCTTTGACTGTAAAAATATTTTCCCAGTTTATTGCTTCCCTTCTAATCTTGTCTGCATTAGTTTTGTTTGTACAAAAACTTTTCAGTTTGGTATAATCGAAATTTTCTATTTTGTGATCAGTAATGATCTCTAGTTCTGCTTTGGTCATAAAGACCTTCCCCTTCCACAGGTCTGAGAGGTAAACTATCCTATGTTCCTCTAATTTATTAATAATTTCATTCTTTATGCCTAGGTCATGAACCCATTTTGACCTTATCTTGGTGTACGGCGTTAAGTATGGATCAATGCCTAGTTTCTGCCATATTAGTTTCCAATTTTCCCAGCAATTTTTATCAAACAGTAAGTTCTTATCCCAAAAGCTGGGATCTTTGGGTTTGTCAAAGACTAGGTTGCTATATTTGTTGACTGTTTTATCCCTTGAACCTAATCTATTCCACTGATCAACTAATCTATTCCTTAGCCAATACCAAATAGTTTTGGTAACTGCTGCTCTATAATATAATTTTAGATCTGGTACAGCTAAGCCACCATCATTTGATTTTTTTTTCATTAATTCCCTTGAAATTCTTGACCTTTTGTTTTTCCATATGAACTTTGTTGTTATTTTTTCTAGGTCATTAAAATAGTTTTTTGGGAGTCTGATTGGTATAGCGCTAAATAAATAGATTAGTTTAGGTAATATTGTCATCTTTATTATATTTGCTCGCCCTATCCAAGAGCATTTAATATTTTTCCAATTGGTTAGATCAGACTTAATTTGTGTGAAAAGTGGTCTGTAATTTTGCTCATAAAGTTTCTGATTTTCCCTTGGCAGATAGATTCCTAAATATTTTATATTATCAGTAGTTACTTTAAATGGAATTTCTCTTTGTAACTCTGACTGTTGGATTTTGTTAGTGATATATAAGAATGCTGATGACTTATGTGGGTTTATTTTATAACCAGCAACTTTGCTAAAGTTGTGGATTATTTCTAATAACTTTTTAGCAGAATCTCTGGGGTTCTCTAAGTATACCATCATGTCATCGGCAAAGAGTGATAATTTGGCTTCCTCATTGCCTATTCTTATTCCTTTAATCTCTTTCTCAGCTCTTATTGCTATAGCTAGCGTTTCTAATACAATATTAAATAGTAACGGTGATAGTGGGCAACCTTGTTTCACTCCAGATCTTATTGGGAATGGTTGCAGTTTGTCTCCATTACATATGATGCTTACTGATGGTTTTAAATAGATGCTGCTGATTATTTTAAGGAAAAGTCCATTTATTCCTATACTCTCAAGTGTTTTTAATAGGAATGGATGTTGGATTTTATCAAATGCTTTTTCTGCATCTATTGAGATGATCATATGGTTTTTGTTAATTTGGTTATTAACATGGCCAATTATATTGATAGTTTTCCTAATATTGAACCAGCCCTGCATTCCTGGTATAAATCCTACTTGATCATAGTGTATTATCTTGGAGATGATTTTCTGTAGTCTTTTTGCTAATATCTTATTTAAGATTTTAGCATCAATATTCATTAGGGAGATTGGTCTATAATTTTCTTTCTCTGTTTTCAGCCTACCTGGTTTAGGTATCAGTACCATGTCTGTGTCATAGAAGGAATTTGGTAGGACTCCTTCATTCCCTATTTTATCAAATAATTTATATAGCATTGGGGCCAATTGTTCTTTAAATGTTTGGTAAAATTCACATGTAAATCCATCTGGTCCTGGGGATTTTTTCTTAGGGAGTTGTTTAATTGCCTGTTCTATTTCTTTTTCTGAAATGGGACTATTCAAGCAATTTACTTCCTCCTC
Source organism: Sarcophilus harrisii (assembly GCF_902635505.1). NCBI lineage: Eukaryota > Metazoa > Chordata > Mammalia > Dasyuromorphia > Dasyuridae > Sarcophilus > Sarcophilus harrisii. The sequence goes on from NC_045426.1 coordinate 247,554,898, forward strand.
TGTTAGTCTGGGAAGTCTATATTTTTGGAGGTAGTCATCCATTTCACTTAGGTTATCAAATTTATTGGCATAAAGTTGAGCAAAATAACTCCTTATTATTTCTCTAATTTCCTCTTCATTGGTGGAAAGTTCTCCCTTTTCATTTTTAAGACTACTAATTTCATTTTCCTCCCTCCTTTTTCTAATCAGATTTACCAAAGGCTTATCTATTTTATTGGCTTTTTCATAGAACCAACTCTTAGTTTTATTAATTAGTTCAATAGTTTTTTTACTTTCAATATTTTTAATTTCTCCTTTTAATTTTAGAATTTCCAATTTAGTATTTGATTGGGGGTTTTTAATTTGGTCTTTTTTTAGTTTTTTTAGTTGCAAGCCCAATTCATTAATCTTTTCTTTCTCTGTTTTATTCAAGTAAGCCTCTAAGGATATAAAATTCCCTCTTATTACCGCTTTGGCTGCATCCCACAAATTTTGGTATGATGTCTCATCATTGTCATTATCTTGAGTGAAATTATTAATTGTATCTATAATTTGCTGCTTCACCCAATCATTCTTTAAGATGAGATTGTTTAGTTTCCAATTACTTTTTGGTCTATTTCCCCCTAACTTTTTGTTGAATGTAGTTTTTATTGCATCATGATCTGAAAAGAAAGCATTTACTATTTCTGCTTTCTTGCATTTAATTTTGAGGTCTTTATGTCCTAATATATGGTCAATTTTTGAATAGGTTCCATGAACTGCTGAGAAGAAAGTATATTCCCTTCTATCTCCATTCAATTTTCTCCAAAGATCCAACATACCTAATTTTTCTAATATTCTATTTACTTCTTTAATTTCTTTCTTATTTGTTTTGTGGTTTGATTTGTCTAATTCTGAGAGTGCAAGGTTGAGATCTCCTACTATTACAGTTTTGTTGTCTATTTCTTCTTGCAACTCTCTTAACTTCTCCTTTAGGAAGTTGAGTGCCATACCACTTGGTGCATATATGTTTAATATTGATATTGCTTCGTTGTTTATGCTACCCTTTAGCAGGATGTAGTTTCCTTCCTTATCTCTTTTAATTAGATCAATTTTTACTTTTGCTTGATCTGAGATAAGGATGGCTACCCCTGCTTTTTTGACTTCACCTGAAGCATAATAGATTTTGCTCCAGCCTTTTACCTTTACTCTATATGTATCCCCCTGCTTTAAATGTGTTTCTTGTAAACAACATATTGTAGGGTTCTGACTTTTGATCCAGTCTGCTATCTGCCTCCTCTTTATGGGGGAGTTCATCCCATTCACATTTACGGTTAGAATTACTAAATCTGTATTTCCTGCCATCCTAATAACCCCAGATTGTGCTTTACTTATTCTTGCCTCCCCCAACCCTCTTTCCCCCTTTTAAACTTATGTACCCCTCTTGTATCACGATACTTATCCTCTTTATAATCCCTCCCTCCCCCCCTTTGAGTCTTTCCCCCTTCCTTCCCTTATTACTCTTTTTCTTTTCCCTTTTCCTCTCCCCCGTTTTTAATGAGGCGAGAGAGAATTTTCTCTAAAACATGTCAATTATTTTTCCTTTGAGCCAACTCTGATGAGAGTAAGATTCACACAATGTTCCTCCCCCTCTCTAAATTCCCTCAGATATGATAAGTTTCCTTAGCCTCTTTGTGGGATGTGGTTTCCCTCTTTTTATCCCTCCTTCCCACCTTATTCTGCCATCATCCCTTTTCCATATCTACTTCCCTTTTTTATGTTATATCAGTACTATCAAATTTTACATGTATTTTTTTTGTATATCCACAACAGAAATACAATTCTCAAGAGTTATTTTTACCTTTTTCTGCATCTCTTGAGTTCTATTCTTGGAGATCAAATTTTTTGTTTAGTTCTGGTTTTTTCTTCAGAAACAAATGGAATTCATTTGTTTCATTAAACGTCCATCTTCTTCCCTGGAAGAAAATGCTCAGCTTAGCTGGGTAGTTTATTCTTGGCTGCATCCCAAGTTCTTGTGCCTTTTGGAATATCATATTCCAGGCCCTTCATATCTATTTTTAAAAAGAGTTTTCTGCAGATAATTTTTATTTTTCCTTTTTCCATATTTTCTTCCCAAGATCCCATTTCCTTTCTTTATTTTTCTTCTAACTCTCTCTTAAGATTCTTTATGCAATCTTCCAAGATAGCCTTGTGAAATGGGGACCAGTTTATATCTCCCTTTGGGTCTTCATCTGTAGTTGATTTTCCTTTAGGAATCTCAGGTTTTGAGGTATGTTCTTCTCTTTATATATAAAAGTTGTCTATGGTCAGAGTTCTTTTTGCTTTTTTGCTCATTTTTAATGCTTCAGGTCTGTTCTTGAGGCAAAGTGGCCATAGCTGCTTTAGTTTGCCTTGCGACTGCTCTGCTGACTGACTTCTGGTGTTGAGTATTCAAGACCAGATCCTGTGTTCTTCTGGAACTCTGTGGCTTACTATTTGCCTTTTGTATTTGTTTTTGGGTGTTTAATAGAAAATCTGCTAACCTCTTGCTTGCAACCAGAACAGAGTAGCCTAAGAGCCCCCAGAAGATTCCCCCATGTGCTTCAACATTCTGACTCCTTGTGCTCTCCTCCCCCCTCCTCCATTCCTCAGGTTCCCTAACTTGTGGTTTGGGCTCAGTAGCCTGTCCCCCTGCGTGATTGAAATAGACCTTTCCTGAAGTTCTTCCAAAGTGTTTTCTTCTGGAAATGTGTTGTACTCCAAATATTTGTGGGTTCTGTCTCTTCAAAACCAGTTCAGAGGCTTAATTTGCTGTTGATTTGAGAGAAGGTCGGAAAAGATCAGAAAAAGCCATGTCTGCTCTCTGTCATCTTACCTAATAAGATTAAAAAAAAGATTTGCTAAACAATTTGATCAAACAAAAGAGTGGTAAAAAGAGATAAAAAAGCAAAACTTCAGTCTATTACATACAAAGAACTGATCTTTAAAATCAAGATCTATATGGAAACAGAATGAGAGGTTGTAATAAAATTTACTTTGTATTAGGTGAATTGTCACAAGCAGAAGCTTTAGTCATGCTATTAAAGAAAGCAAATTAAAATTTCACTATGTCAATAGAAATAATTGAGAAATTTATCTTATGCTTAAAAGGACCAAAGGCAAGAAATGAAATCACTATCAACCATATCTGTACTATAAAGTATTTCATCAAATTCATAGAGGAATAGTTAAGTGATTTGCATACACACAGAAATACATAAATACATACATACTACCTAAACATGATATTAAAGGGAGACATTCTTTATTGTTTCAGGGTTTAAAGAATTTAAGTAGAAGACAGAAATAAAATACATAACTCAAAATTTTTTGGAGAATTTAGAGTTAAAAACATGGCATTTTCTGAATGAGAACATAGAATATAGATAATTCTTTGTACCACATGTTGCTTTTAAAAATGAACCATGCATAAAGGCACAGAGAAACTATAAATAAATATTATAAGCTGATATATATGTTATTGATCATAACAAAATGAAATTAACTTTTAATAAAATAAACACAAACAAAAGACCCAGATTTACCTAAATGAAAAAAATCATCATCCTAAACATTGAATGGATTTTATAAACAAATACTATGGGGGAAATAATAAATGAAGACACACACTAGCAAAATATCTGTCATATAATTGAAGCAGGTTTTAGAAGAAAAATCTCATCCCTAAAACTATGCTTGAACAAAAGAGAATTAATAAACAAAAAACAGAATTTTAAAAAACTAGAATGCAAAAAATTGACCCAGTGTAAATAAAAAGATGAAATCTTGAAAAGTGGAATAAAATGAAATTGAAATAAAAAAGTTAAAAGATGATTCTTTTAGAAGACTAACAAGAACTTTAGACAAGGGGCTTTACAAAGAGAAAGAGAAAACTCAAATTGTGAAATGTACAGTTGTCACAGAGAAAATAAAATATTAGACCACACTAGTGTCAGCATGATGTAGCAATAAAACCGAAAAGTCAAAAGAAATAGAAGATTGCCTGAAAAACATACATAGATTTACAAAATACAAAATACATATCTTAATTAATCTAATGTATTTTAAGGAAAATGAAGTTGCTTTAAAGAAAATCAAAGGAAGACTCCCCACCCCTACCAAAAAAATGAGGATAAGGGAGAAAGAGAAGGGGACAGAAAGGGAGAAGGAGAAGGAGAAGAGAGAGGGGAGGCATGGTACAGATAAGAAGGCAAAGGAATAAAAAAGAAAAACTCAAATTATTATTGAATGTAAAAAACTAAAGTTAGATAAACCTAAGGGCACTGAAGTAACTCAAGTAATACTTCTGGGAAACATGGTGGATCCAGGTATCATGATACATGCATGTAATCCCTGTACCTGAGGAGGCTGAAGCTAGTAGAGTCTTTTGAGTTCAGGAATTGTGAACTGCAGTAAGTCTAAAGCAAATAAGGTGTCTGTACAAAGTATGGCACCAATATGCTGAGACCCTGGTAGTGGAAGGTCATGGGGATATATAAAGACAAACTAGTTCAGATCAGAAAAACAAGTTAAATCTTCCAAGCTGGTCAATATTGAGGTTAGTACTGTGAGAGCCTGCTGTACTTTAAATTGGATGAGAAAGACCTAGTCTTAAAACAAACAACCTTTTGCCTTCTTCAAAAATACATATACCCAATACAAAACATACACACACACACACACACACACACATATATATATATATATCAGGAAAAACATGGAGAGGAGTCTGCTCTGTAAAATGTTCTATTTTTTTTCTTTAAAATTATTATAATTCTATCATGCTCTATGTAATAATTTTCTACATAGGTGAAGATGGAGAAGAATCACTGTTGCTCAAATGAATGCCAATCCTGCTCATCCCTTTTAAGGCTGCTTATGGACTCTGTGATATTTTTTTTTTTTTTTTTTTTTGGAGTTGCTGACTGACAACTCCAGGAGAAATTCCAGGAGCAGAACAGAGATCTTTATTTATTTTTTTTAATAGCCTTTTATTTACAGGTTATATGCATGGGTAACTTTACAGCGTTAACAATTGCCAAACCTCTTGTTCCAATTTTTCACCTCTTACTCCCCACCCCCTCCCCTAGATGGCAGGATGACCAGTAGATGTTAAATACATTAAAATATAAATTAGATACACAATAAGTATACATGACCAAAACGTTATTTTGCTGTATAAAAAGAATCAGACTCTGAAATATTGTACAATTAGCTTGTGAAGGAAATCAAAAATGCAGGTGGGCATAAATATAGGGATTGGGAATTCAATGTAATGGTTTTTAGTCATCTCCCAGAGTTCTTTCTCTGGGCGTAGCTGGTTCAGTTCATTACTACTCCATTGGAAATGATTTGGTTGATCTCGTTGCTGAGGATGGCCAGGTCCATCAGAACTGGTCATCATATAGTATTGTTGTTGAAGTATATAATGATCTCCTGGTCCTGCTCATTTCACTCAGCATCAGTTCGTGTAAGTCTCTCCAGGCCTTTCTGAAATCATCCTGTTGGTCATTTCTTACAGAACAGTAATATTCCATAATATTCACATACCACAATTTATTCAGCCATTGACTCTGTGATATTTCTATGAATAGTTGCTAAAAGAAGGATTAGACTATTTCCCAAAAGCAGAACAGGTGAATTTCCCTGAACTTAGATTATTAGATAAAGCTCACAGAAATGGTAGGATATTGATTGGTCTTTGCTTTTTTTCCCTCAGTGTCTACTGACAAAAGCATAAGAAGTGAAATTATTTTAAGGCCACTGAGTAAATGCCTCTTTGCCTTTTGGGTGTCTTGATCCTTAGACATTTTATAAAAATTATTTTAAGTTTTAAATCTGAAAGGAACCCAGGACATAATCTAGTTGAATTACTCTGTTTCTTTGTCTCTCTTTATCTCTCTTTATCTTTATTGTTTATGTATCTGTCTGTCTTACTGTGTCTCTGTTGAAGTCTTTATGTCTCTGTCTTTCTATCTCTGTTTCTGTCTCTCTCTTTCTCTTAGTGAATTGACTGGTCAAATAACTTGGATTTGCTCTAGATCCAATGACTGCAAGTTCAGTGTTTTTGCTTTTATACCCTGCTAATTTCAGAATGAAGATATTTATGTATGGAAAGCTAAGAGAGTCAGTAATGTGTAGGGATTAGATAAATAGCTTTAGAAATATAAAGAAATGTGTTTCAGTACACTGTCAGATACATTATTAGTTGTATAACCATGGACAATGCATTTATTTCCTCAGTAACCTTGGACAATTTTTTTTTTTTGTGACTTTCCCAGGGTCACATGGGCAACTCAAATTGTAAAATGTAAAGTTGTCACAGAGAAGATTGCCTGAAAAACACACAGATTTACAAAATACAAAATACAGATCTTAATTAATCTAATGTCTTTTAAGGAAAATGAAGTTGCTTTAAAGAAAATCAAAGGATTTTCAAGGAAGGATCATCAGGAAAGATCGGGGAAAGATCAAAGGAAAATCAGTAGGAAGTATTAAGTGTCCGAGTCTGGATTTGAACTCAGGTCCTCCTGATTTCAGGACTGGTACTTCTATCCACTATACCAATCAACTGACCTTGGACAATTTTTTTTTTTTTCGCTAAGGCAGTTGGGGTCAAGTGTCTTGCCCAGAGTCACACAGCTAGGAAGTATTAAGTGTTTGAGGCCAGATTTGAATTTAGTTTCTTCTGATTTCAGGGCTGGTGCTCTACCCACTGTGCCACTTAGTTACTCCCACAGACAATTCTTTAAGACTAAATACTGAATAATTACTTTGTTAGCTCCATATATCAATTAAATCAAAGGTTCAGATCTTTCACCTCCCTACAGTGATAACCTGTATTTTATGTAACAGAGAAGAAATATTATTCTTTCTGAGACAAAGTAGTAAGCATATTATGACCACAGACATCTTCTTCAGTAAATGGAAAAGAGTACTAGACTTGTATTTAAATCTTAATTCGAAAACTAGTTACAGGGAAAGAACAAATCTTTTAATTTTTGTCTTTCTCAGTTTCTTTTATCCATAAAAGAAGAGGGATTAGCTAAGCTGCCTATGTCACAGAGCTGGCATGAGGAAAGTAATTACTAAATTATCAAGTCCTATAGCAATAAAAAATGTTAATATTATTGTTATCATGAGGAATTTATGTGTGTCATAAAATAAATCTCAAGTACTGTTTTGTGAATTTTCTCAGAGAAAGAAAAAATATTCAACAAAATGTTTTAATTTTATAAAACATTTAAGTTTTTTTAATGTAAATGTGTGTTTATATGCACACACACATACATATATACATAACATCTATGCATATGTAGAATAAAAACAGAACTTTAAGAGATTGCTCAGCTTGAAAAAAAAGTCATATTGCTTAGTTTGTTAAAGCGTGTCTGATAAAAAATGTACTTTTAGAATTCTAAATACCACAGCCATATAATTTTACAATAAATTCATTATCTGAATTACAAGAATTAAACTTCATTGTACATCTTTCTGCATATAATACTGACTTTCAAAAGTCAACCATAAGCACACACAAAAAACTGCATTTTATCTTTTATGCTATTTAGTATCTTTTTGCCTGGATCTATAATATCTTTAGAGATATCTATAATATCTCCTAATCCAGAAATTCCTTTCTCTGAAAAAACTATGACTTCACTCAGTCATTCAGCAAATATTATCAAGTACTCATTTGTACCAGACACTGTACTAAGCACTGGTTGTACAAACAAAGGTTACCACCTTCCCACACATAAAGAAGGAATACAGATAAAGGGGGAAAAAGACAAAGGAGGAAGAAATAATCATTGATCCTAAGAAGTTTTCCTTCTAGTGGAAAAGACAACATGTAAATAAGGATATATATATATATATATATATATATATATATATATATATACACACATATAAGATATATAGAGTAGTTGGTAATCTTAAAGAGATGTCTTGGAACCAAAATGTTGAGTTAACTGTGGTCATATAGCTAATGCTTTTTGAGGAAGAATTTGATAGCTCTCTATCAACTATCCCATGCTGATACTGCATGTGATATTTTTTAAAATCCCCTAACTTGCTCAATGTTAAGTATATTCCCTTACACCAGCAAATTCTCTCTGGTATATAATTTTGTTCTACTTAAACCATGAGGAAAAATATTGTCATGATAACTATTTTTATTTTGCCATGAAAATTGGGGTGATCTTTGCAAGCATTAGAGTGAGTTAAAGTTGAAGGAAGAAAAATGTAGCCAAATTAGAGTAATATTTTCTTATAATTTGATTGGTATAAATTAATGTAAAATTCATCTAATTTAATAATAGTTTTGAAACAAAACACACATGTACTATGCTTAATCAAGTTGAGCAGGTGCCTAACTGCCAGATATGGTCATAGTATACAACTAAGGATTTGAGGTCCTCATTACTTCTCCCCCAGATCTTTCAATACCTTCTGATTTGTCATCAAGACCCTATATCTCTCCCTTCTCCAATTTCCTCAAAACAGTTGTAAAAGTGATTTTCCTAATGATTATATCTGACTGTGTCACTCCCTTGCTAAGATCTCTTGGACTGCATTAAACTTTAGGATAAAATCTAAACTTCTTTGCTTAATATTTAATTTGACCACAATCTTCTTTCCAGACTTATTATACATCCCCCCACATTTCCTGCACTCCACAATCCAGCCAAATTGTCCTTGCTTTTTTGTCATGTATGATAGTCCATTATCCATCTTCCATCTTTATCCCTTTTGAAGGGGTTGTATACCATGTTTTGAATTTACTCCCTCATCCTTGATACCTTTTAGAATCCTTAGTTTTATTCTTAGGTCAGGTAAAGTCTCTCCTAATTTTTCTAACTTCTAACATTGTCTCCTCCCAAAGTTACCATGTATATATTTTATGCATAATTTATATGCATCTACATCTCTTTGTGTTGTCTCCTCTCAATAAAACATAAGGACTTGAAGGAAGGTATCATTATTATTATTTTTTGGTATAGTCATCTCTGTTGTTATGTCACAAGAAATCTAGCAGAAAATCTGGATGACCTTGGTTTAATTCCTTCCTCTGACACTTACTGGCTATGGGATCCTGGATAGTTCACTGAATGTCTTGGTAATCTAGGCAATTCTCTGAGACTGTAATTTCAAGAAAAGATATCTACATGCTTTAAAAAAGGAGTTCATTATCCAATACTTCCTTATATTAATAACAAACATGTCTAGTCTCTATTCTCAGTGCCAGACAAATATTAAGCTCTTTATATAAATGTTTGTTGATTGGCTGATTAGTTGAATGTGACAAATTCAGACAAAAACCTGTCTGCCCCCTTCCTGCAACAGCAGGTTCTTTTATTGTGAATAACCCCGTTAATGCACTCAAGTCTCCACTTCACATTGCCTTATTGCCTTCCCGTAAATCATACTATAATTTTCTCTGACCATAGAATGAAATTGAAAGTGCACCTAATAATTCATAAAGCAGTGAAAAGTCCAATGAAAAGCAGCATTTATGCTTCAGAATGCAAAGAGGAAGTCCATAATTTTTCAGATCTTCAAATGTACTGTCCATAGTAAATCAATTCAATTACATTCATTTGCATATCACATAATTTACTTAGTTTTAAATATTCTACTGAACCTCTTTCTCTGAACATATGTAAAAATAGTGATTCTCATTTGAATCAGAGCAACTAATTGTGCCAGATGACTGAATGGTAACAAGTCTGTGGCATATTTAAATTACTTCTGTTATTTTGAGCTTCAATGGAAAATTTCCCCGGTTACTTGACATCTTTGGCCTTAAAATAGTTTCAAAGCAAACTTCTTTTATTTCTTTTATATGCTTTTCTTTGGATGATTATCAAAGGTCAAGTTCTTATCTTGCCCCACTCCCTATAGTTAGGCTATGGGAGCAGTTTTGATACTGTCAATTTCAATAGTGATAATTCTGTCAATTGTTATAACAGGGTCATAGGAAAAGAATAGAAAATGATGACATCCCTATCTTGGTTGATAAACATCAAAATAGTTCATGGGGCCACAGGTTAGATGACCAGTGGAAAATTTAAGTCACAGTAGGAAAAACTTAATTCAAATCTAACTACACATTATATGGCACTCTTCAATGAGCTTGACTTGACTCCTTTATATAAAATTTGCAAGAGTTCTCTATTGAGCTTGTGGGGATAGGAATCAATGCACTCATTTTTAAAAAAGAAGGAACTATGTAAAAATTTGCCCCAGATTCTTTACTTAAAATAGTACCCAGTTGAGAACATTTTTCTTTCTCTTTTTTTTTCCCATCCTAGCTGACTGAATTTCTTTTTTCCCCTTGTTATCAGTCTATGAATTATTCTGTGACTGACCTTAATGTAATACTTCACAAGACAATAGGATATATAGTTATCTCTGTGCATATCTATCTCACCATTGAACCATCTATACAGTTATGGTACAAAATTTTATTACTCTTGAATAAAATTGGAAGAAGGCTTAGTCCTATTCCTTTATTTTTATATGAGGAAAGTGAGGTTTAGTGATGTTTAAAAAAAATTTTCTAAGTTTATATAAACAGTCAGTGATGACATTTTGACTAAAACTCAGTCTCCTGGAACCCAGTTCAATGTACTATCCTTTTAATTGGTTTCCTTTACACTAATTTCACTCAGCTTCTCTTTCACTCAGATACCAAAGAGATATTTCTGAAGCACAGCCCAAATATGTCAATCCCCTGCTTAAAAAGCTATATCGACTCCCTGTTTTTTCAAGGATACAACATAAATTCTTCAGTTTGACATTTGAAGTTCTTCACAAATTGTTTAGAGGCTACCTATAGGAAACAAGCATTTATTTAGCATTTGTTGTCTACCAGACACTATGATAAGCCCTGGGAATAGAAGGGCAAATACAGATCCTGCTCTCAGCATGATTATATTTTCATGGGCAGTCAACATGTAAATAATTACACAAAAATTGTATGTAAGTTATAGTAGATACAAGGTAGTGTCAGAGTAATATACCATGAGCTAAGAGAAACATAAAAGGCATCATGTAGGAGGGTTTAGATTTGAAGGAAGCCAGGAAACGAAGAGAGGGCAGTAAGGCAAGAATATTTCAGGAATGGAGATAACATTACATTGTTATGAGAGATGGCATATTTAGCAAGAATAATAAATAGACAAAGTAACTGGATCACGTCTTAGCACTGTACAATATACAGAGTAATAGTAAATTATCTCTCTATCTGACTGTCTATCCTCTATTCATCTAGATATCGGTCTGTCTGCTAGTCTGTCTATAACATATCTATCTAATTTAGGTAGCTTTATACTTATAATATAGCACTATAGTGATCTACTTGTCATAGAATGACAAGGAAATAAATATATAAGAAAATTTAAAAAGATAAGAAGGGAGCAAGTTAAGAGAGCTTCAAATCCCAAATTGAAGATTCTATATTTGATAGTTCAGGTATGAGAGAACCTCCAAAACTTATTGAATAGAATGGTAAGAAATTAGACTCATTATTTAGAACAGACAACAAAAAACAGCAACAACATTTTTTTTCACCTGGGTGAAGGATGAATGAAGTGGGAAAAAACTTGAGAAAGGGAAACAGTTTGGAAGAATGTTGAAGAAGTACAAGTGAAGTATTTGGTAGTTTACCTACCAAGATACAAACAGAAACTACATGAATACAACTACAAAATATTCTTTACTCAAATATATATTTAATGATTAGAGGAATATTAATTGCCCATGGGTAAGCCAATATTAGTAATAATTTATGATTCTTTATGAATTAATGTATTTATTCACTACTATGTCAATGAAAAAATCAAAGGATTATTTTATTTAGCTAGAAAAAAGTCAAATTCATCTGAAGAAGAAAAATCAAGATTCTTACAGGAAATTTTGGGAAAAAAAAAACTAAGAGAGGGAAACTAGTATTATTAGGTTTTAAACTATACTAAAAACTTTAATCCTCTAATCTAAAGGATTTCATATTGGTTAAAGTGGAATTGTCCCGTAGTAGAAGAAATTAGGTTCACTCTTATATCAAAGCAAATTAACCTAATAGCTTAGTATCTGATAAGCTAAAATAGCACTCAGTAGCTGTGGTCAGGATTAACTATTCACTAAAACTTCTGGTAAAACTGAAAAGCAGTCTTGTGGATTTTGGTATAGATTTTGGTCATCATCTCTAATCATTATAAAGATAAATTCCAAATGAGTTATAAAGAAATTAGAGGACCAAAGAAATTACCTTTCAGACCTAAAGAAAAGGGAACATACTTTTCAAGCAAACAAGGGACAGAGATCACAGAAACTAAAATAAGTAATTTTGACTAGATATTTTTTTAAATAAGCAAAAGCAATATAGGAATGCAGATCACTAGAGAAATATTTATAGCATAATTATTAATTAGAGTCTCATTTGCAAAATTCATGTAAAAACAAATTCAAATTTATAAAAAAGAGATATTTCTTAATTTACAAATGGTCTTGGTCTATTAACAGATTTAAAAAAATAAATTTTGGGGCTAAAAATTTTTTTGATAAAATTTTGATCCTGAAAATCAAATGCAGAAAGATAGAAATAATAAATACATCTTTTTCAGATCAAGACGCAATAAGAATCACATGTAATAAAGTGCCAGGGAAAAATACACCAAAAATTAATTGGAAACTAAATAATCTGATCCTAAAGAATGAGGAGGTGAAACAACAAATCATAGACTCAATGGATAACTTCATCCAAAAGAATGAAAATAAAAGACAACATACTAAAATTTATGGGATGAAATCAAAGCAGTTCTTAGGGAAAGTTTTATATCTCTACATGCTTACTTGTATAAAATAGAGAAAGAGAAGATCAATGAATTAGGCATGCAATTAAAAAAGCTAGCAAAAGAACAAATTAAAAACATCCAAATTTAAAATTCTCAAAATAAAAAGAGAGATAATAAAAATAAAAGTAAAAAATAAAAACTTCAATAGTTCAATTAGTTCAATACTAATAAACAAAACTAAGAACTGGTTTTATGAATAAAAACAACAAAATAGATAAACATTTAATTAATTTGATCCGAAAAAGGAAAGAAGAAAATCACATTGTTACTATCAAAAATGAAAAGAGTGAACTTTCCACCAATGAAAAGGAAATTAGAGCAATAATTAGAAACTATGTCCCCATCTGTATGCCAATAAATATGATAATCTAGGTGAAATGGATGAATATTTGCAAAAACATAGATTGCCCAGATTAACAGAGGAGGAAATAAATTACTTAAATAGTCCAACTTTAGAAAAATCAGTTTAACAAGCTATTAATAAGCTTCCTATGAAAAAATCTCCAGGGCCAGATGGATTTATGTGTGAATTCTACCAAACATTTAAAGAACAATTAATTCCAATATCAGGCAGTTTATTTAGAAAAATAGGGAAAGAAGGAATTCTACCAAATTCTTTTTATGACACAGATTTGGTGCTAATATTTAAACCAATTAAGATCAAAACAGAGAAAGAAGATTATAGACCAATTTCCCTAATGAATATTGATGCAAAAATCTTAAACAATATTTTAACAAAGAGATAATAGCAAGTTATTCAGAGGATAATACACATGACCATATAGGATTTATATAAGAAATGAAGGGTTAATTCAATATTAAAACTATTAGCATAATTAACTATATCTAACAAACTAATAAAATTAACAAAAATCAAATTATTATCTCAATCGATGCAGAAAAAGCATTTGACAAAATCCAACACTTATTCCTATTAAAAATACTGAAGAGTAATAAGAAGAATGGAGTTTTTCCTTAAATATTCAAAAGTAACTACATAAAGCCATGAGCAAGTATCAGATGTAATGAACTAGAACTATTCCCAATAAGAGCAGAGGTGAAACAAAGTTGCCTACTACCACCATTACTATTCAGTATTGTTTTAGAAATGCTAGCTTTGGCAATACGAGAAAAAAAAATGATTAAAAGGAATGAGCGTAGGTAATGAGGAAACCAAATTATCACTCTTTACAGACGATATGATGGTATTCTTAGAGAACCCTAGAGAATTAGCTGGGAAACTGCTAGAAACAATTCACAACTTTAGCAAAGTTGCTGGACACAAAATAAATCCACATAAATCATCAGCATTTTTATATATCACCAACAAAGTCCAGCAGCAAGAGATACAAAAAAAAAAAATTCCATTTAAAATATCTGTTGATAATATAAAATATCTGGAAGTCCTATCTGCCAAGAGAAAGTCAGAAACCATATGAACACAACTACAAAACACTTTCCACACAAATAAAGTCAGATCTAAACAATTGGAAAAATATTAAGTGCTCATGGGTAGACTGAGCAAATATAATAAAATGACAATACTACCTAAATTAATTCATTTACTCTGTGCCTTATCAATCAAACTCCCAAGAAATTACTTCACAAAGCTAGAAAAAACAATTCATCTGGAAGAAGAAAAGGTCAATAATTTCAAGAGAATTAATTGAAAAATGCAAATGAAGATGATCTAGTTGTCCCAGACCTAAAATTGTATTATAAAGCATGGTCATCAAAACCATTTGGTACTGGCTAAAAAATAAAGTAGTTGATCATGGAATAGGTTAGGTTCACAGGACAAAATAATCAATGACTATAGTAATCTAATGTTTGACAAATCCAAAGACCCTAGCTTTTGGGATAAGAGGTCACTATGTGACAAAAAATGCTGGGAAAATTAAAAATTAGTATGGCAGAAACTAGATATTGATCTACACCTAACAACATATACCAAGATAAGGTCAAAATGGGTTCATGATTTAGACATAAAGAGTAATATTATAAGCAAATTCAAAGAACAAAAGATAGTTTAACTCTCAGATCTGAAAAGGAAGGAATTTGGAGCCAAAGAAGAACTTGAGCATATTATTGAAGACAAAATGGATAATTTTGATTATATTAAGTTAAAAAGTTTTTGTACAAACAAAACCAATGCAGACAAGATAAGAAGAGAAGCAAAAAAAAAACTGGGAAAATTTTTTTTTTTATATTCAAGGATTCTGACAAAGTCCTCATTTTTAAAATATATGGATAATTGACTCAAATTTATAAGAATTTAAGCCATTTTCTAATTAATAAATGATTAAAAGATATGAACAGGCAATTTTTAGATGAAGAAATTAAAATCATTTCTAGTCATATGAAAAAGTGCTAAAAATCACTATTGATCAAAGAATGCAAATTAAGACAACTCTGAGATACAATTACACATATCTCAGATTGGCTAAGATGACAGAAAAAGATAATAAAGAATATTGGAGGGGAAGTGGGAAAACTGGGACACTCATACATTGTTGGTGTAATTGAAAATTTATCTTACCTTTCTGGAGAACAAGTTGGAACTATGCTCAAAAAAGCATACTGTACATACCCTTTTATCCAGCAGTGTTTCTACTGGGCTTATATCCCAAAGAGATCTTAAAGGAGGGAAAGGGACCTGTATGTACAAAAACGTTTGTGGCAGCCCTTTTTGTAGTGGCAGGAAAATGGAAACTTTTGGATTTTTGGAAAATGGAAACTGATGGATGCCCATTAGTTGGAGAAAGGCTGAATAAGTTATGGTATATGAATGTTATGGAATATTATCATTCTATAAGAAATGACTAGGAGAATGATTTTAGAGAAGCCTGGAGAGACTTACATGAAATGATGCTAAGTGAAATGAGCAGAACTAGAAGATCATTATACACAGTAACAGCAAGATTACACAATGATAAATTCTGATGGACATGGCTGTCATCAAAATGAGATGATTTAGGCCAGTTCCACTGATCTTGTGGTGAAGAAAGCCACCTGTACCCTCTGGGAAATTTAGAAGCAATTAAAAAAATTAGAATAAAAGGTTTTGTAAAGATAAATGTTGAAAAGTATATATATATATATATATATATATATATTGAAAAAAGCTTTAAAAATAAATGTATTATTTATTTTAACATCCTTTTCTTTTTAAATTGAATTACAAATTTTCTCCCTTCCACCTGACATTTTCTCTACCCACACAGAAGGCAAACAAAATGATGTCAACTATAAATGGGAAATCATGCAAAACATATTGAAATATTAGCCATATTTCAAGAAAATGCTAAAATTATACTGCAATTCGTATTCAAAGTTACTCCTCTTTATGGAGGAAAACAGCAAGTTTTTATCACAAAACTGTTGAAATTATCTTGGATGATTGTATTGATTAGAGTATCCAAGTATATAACAAATTATCATATTTATCACATTGTATTTGTGCAAAATATTTTACTGGTTCTTCTTATTTTACTTTGTATCAGTTGCTATAGGTTTTGCCTAATAATCTTGCATAATCATGAGTCACAATTTGTTTAGTGTTTCTCTAACTGATGAACATTTCTTCAATTTCCAACATTTTGCCACTACATAAAAAGGCTACTATAGGTAATTTTGTACATCCTTTTCCTTTTTTCCCATCTTTTTGGAATGCAGATCAAGTAGTGGTATTGTTGGGTCAAAGAATGAGCAATTTTATAGTCCCTGGACATAGTTCCAAATTGTTCTCCAGAATGGTTAGACCAGTTCACTATTCCAACAGTTCATTAATATACATATTTTTTCTTCATCCCTTCTAGCATTTGTCATTTCTGATAGCTGTAGTGACTATAGATAGCTTTGCTTTCTTTTTCTGAAAACTGCTTGTTGGTATTCTGTGAATACTTATTATTTGGGGAAAGGCTCTTATTTTTGTAAATTTTATTCATTTTCATATATATTTGGAAATGAGGCCTTTTTCAGAGAAACCTTCTGTAAATATTATTTTGCTTCATCATATCTTTTTGTAAAATATAGTTTCTCTGATCATATCTCTTAATTAGATTTTTCTTTTTGCTTTGTCTGTCTGGTATTGTGATTGCTGCTCCTATCATTTTTACTTCAGCTAAAACATAATTGATTTTTTTCCAGCCCTTTATTTTATTTTATTTTATTTTGTGTGTGTTTTCTGTTTTGAATGTGTCTCTTATAAATAACATATGGTTGGATTCTGGTTTCTAATTCCTTTTACAATCTGTTTCTTTTTTTATGAGTTAACTTATTCTATTCACATTCAGTTATGATTACTAATCTTTATTTTCTTCCGTCTCTCCCTTCCTCCCTCCTTTTCTTTCTATCCTCTCCTCCTTCCATTCTTCCCTCCCTTTCTTCCCTTTCTCTCTTTCTGTGTGTCTCTGTTTCTCTTTATCTCCTTTTTCTATCTCTTCTCTCTATCCTTCTCTCCCTTTTTTCTTCCCTTCCTTCCCTGTTTCTCCTCAAATGTTTATTTTGATTCTATCCATTGCCTCCCTATATTTCCTTCCCTTATATCATCCTTCTCCCTCCTCCTCCTTTTCCCTATTATGTAAGATTCAGTTCTATATGAACTGAGTATATGTATATGCATTTGTGTGAATGTGCATATTTATGTATTATATGTATTTATATATATTCATTCTTCAACGAGAATGAGATTCAACATTGTCTGCCTCTTATGAACCTCTTTCAGGTAAGCACATTTTCTACATTCTACCTCTCTGTTCCCCCTTCACCCAGTGCATTCCTCTTTTTTACTACTTCATTTCTGGGGGTGTGATCATTCCAATTTTATAAACTCACATGCATTCCCTCTGTTTATGTGGACTCCTTATAACTGCTCCAATAATGTTAAAATTCTTAAAAATTACATGTATTATCTTCTTATATAGAAATGTAAAGAAATTAACTTTATTGAGTTCTTTATGATTAGCCTTCATCTTTACCTTCTTTATGTTTCCCTTGAATCTTCTGTTTGAAAGACAAGTTTACTTTTCATCTCTGGTATTTTCGTCAAGAATTCTTGAAAATCCTCTATTTCATTAAAGGATCATTTCCTCTCCTGAAGGATTATTTTTAGTTTTGCTAGACAGATGATTCTTGATTATAATCTAAGCTCCTTTGCTTTTCCTGAATATCATTTTTCAAGTTATTTTCCCCTTTTAAGTTGGAAGTCACTGAATCTTGTGTGATCTTGATTGTGGCTCAACAATATTTCTCTGTGACATTAGAGCTGTGGAATTTAGTTTTTATAATCCTGGGCTGTTTCATTTTGATTTGCTTCAGGAGGTGATTGCTGGATTTTTCCCCCCAATTTATATTGTACCCCTGGATCTAATATAATAGGTAAATAGGTAAATTTCCTTGATAATTTCTTAAAATATGATGCCTAGGCTCTTTCTTTGATTATATCTTTCAGTTATCTCAATAACTCTTAAATTATTTATCAGTCTATTTTCCAGGTCAGTTTTTCTTTCGATGAGGTAATTAACATTTGCTTCTATTTCTTTTTTCATTCTTTTGACTTTTGTTTAATTCTTCTTTGATGTCCTATGGAGTCATTAGTATCTACTCACAATTCTAACTTGTAAGGAATCACTTTTTTAATGAGATTTTGTATCTCTTTTTCCATTTGGCAAATTCTACTTTCTAAGACATCTCTTTCTTCATTCAGTTTTGGTTTCTATTTTAATATTAGGCCAATTCTATATTTAGAGTGTTTTTTTTTCTTTTTTTACTTTAGTATTTTTTGTGCCTCTATCACCAAGCTGTCAATTCTCTTTTCATAATTTTTCTTGCATCTAGAAATCTTCTTTCATTCTTTAGCTTTTTCAGGAATTCCTCTTGGAATTTCTTTCAATTAACATTTTTGGTGGCTTTGTATGTAGCTCTCTTCACATAGTTTTCTTCTGAGTTTGTGTTTTGATACTCCTTGCCACTGTAGTATTTTTTTAATGGTCAGGGAAGAAGGTTTATTATTATTTGGTTAGTTTATATTCTATTTCTTCACTTTGACCTTTATGGATTTTTTTTTAGTATTTTTTATTTTATTTTATTATTATAGCTTTTAGTTAACAAAACATGCATGGGTAATTTTTCAACACTGACTCTTGCAAAATCTTCTGTTCCAAATTTTCCCCTCCTTCCTCTACTCCCTCCCCTAGATGGCAGGTATTCCATTACATGTTAAAATATCTGTTAAATCCAATATATGTATATATATATATTCATACACTTATCTTGCTGCATAAGAAAAATAGGATCTAGAAAGAAAAAAAAAACCTGAGAAGGAAAACAAAACTGCAAGCAAACAACAACAGAAAGAGTGAAAATGCTATGTTGTGGTCCACACTCAGTTCCCACAGTCCTCTCTCTGGGTGTAGATGGTTCTTTTCATTACTGAACAATTGGAACAGGTCTGAGTCAATTCATTGTTGAAGATAGTCATATGCATCAGAACTGATCATCTTATAGTCTTGTTGCATGTACAATGATCTCCTGGTTCTGCTCATTTCACTTAGCATCAGTTCATGTAGAACAGAAAAATTATCTACTCTGCCTTTTTCTTGGCCCATCTACTCTAATATAAGATTTGAAAAGTAATTTTGAAGTTGTTTGGAGGAAAATGTTGGGAGAGTTCAGTTTGGTTCTTTCCTGTGTTCTACCATCTCTGCTCCCAAAGGACAATTTTCAAAACAGAAATCTGAACTATCAATAGTCATATGAAAAGTAAATATCTAAATCTGTAGAAATTAATGATATTTTCTAAGTAAGTTGTTTCAGGGTAGGTGTGCTTTCTTTTTGTCTTTGAACTCCCTAAATCTGACAGAGCTTCATACCTGACAGGAAGTCAATAAATTATTGATGATTGTTAAACTTTATTTCTATTATAGCATGTGGCTTTTGGGATCAAGGTAGTCAAACTGATGATTGAAATTGATTTTGGATCTGAAAATACTATCAAAATATTTGTGACCAAAAGGCTTCATTAAGGAAATAAATAGTCCAAGTATGTTTTAGTGTGGGCCTACTTAACAAATTGTTTTGTAGCTAATTTAGGAGCACTTATTTACCTGCATTGTATGGCATGTGAGCTATTCTTGTTTTGGTAAACAGAATTGAAAGATTTGGAATGTACCATAATTTCAGTCTATATTCAATAAAAATGAAGTAATAGAATGAAAAAGAAGTAGGCATAAAGACCACTATAAACATCATGTTTATTTAATAAACTCTGTGACTTAAATGCAACAAAGTTGAATCACATTATAAACATTCTACATTTCATAATATTCCCAAATTATAATTGAGTTTCTTCCCAATTAGCCATGAGATTTTCTTATATGCAAATATATGATATAACAATTCAAGAGACATGTAGTAAATACTTATTATAAAAAAAAATGGCAAGTAAGTGGTACTGTGAATAGAGCAGTGGGCCTAGAGTCAAGAATCATCTTTTTAATTCAATTATGGCCTCAGACATTTACTAGCTGTATGATTCTGGATGAGTCACTGTTTGCCACAGCTTCTTCATCTGCAAAATAAGCTGGAGATTGAAATGTCAAACCTTTGCTTTATCTTTGCTAAGATTACCCCAAATAAAATCATGAAGAGTCAGATACCTCAGAAGCAAGGTGAAGCTTGTATTCCAATCTCTACTCACATGTAATCTGGTTGGACTATTTACACTCAGACAACAATTAATGAGGATTGTATTGTAAATAAATAAATAAAAATGATTACTTTTGCTCTAGGTAGACCAGATAATGATCATATGAGCCTTTTTTAAGTGAAGTTTTTTTTTTTATTTTCAAAACGTATGCAAGGATGGTTTATCAACATTGACCTTTAAAAAAATCCTGTGTTCCCCCCCTCTCCCTTACTCATACCCTCTCCTCTAAATGGTATGTGATCCAATATATGTTAAACATAGTAAAAATATATGTAAATCCAATATATGAATACATGTTTGTACAATTATCTTACTGAAAAGAAAATTCAGATCAAAAAAGTAAAAAAAAGAGAAAGAAAATAAAATTCAAGCAAACTACATCAAAAAGAATGAAAATCCCAAGCTGTGATAGCTCTTCACACAGTTCTCACACTCCTCTCTCTGGATGTAAATGGCTCTCTCCCATCACAAGTCTATTGAAACTGAGCCTTTTTTTTTTTTTAATCACTGAATTCTTCACACCAATAGATTGCTATTTCTTTAATAATGCCCCATGCTTGCTAGCTTTCCTGTTCATGACCTTGCTCCTTTGTTTTTCACTATAATAGAAATCAGAGGACATAAAATGTAAGTAAAACATTCCAACTTATTGATATGAATACTGATATAAGTAGTAAGACTTATCTTACAAGCCCACCAGTTCCGAGTAATACTGATGGCCTGATACTTGTTTTCACTTTGTACTTTTTTGGGAAACCATATGCCAAATAGTGTAATTCTTGACCGCCAAAAGAAACTTAAGTGGTGGTAGCCTGCCTTGTAGTTCTGGAATGTAGATTTTTCTATGATTTCACTGATAAAATTTTGTCTGGATAGAGATCTGAATCCAGAGAGTAGCACTGATACATTTACAAAACACATATTACAAAACACATCCTGGGGGAATTATTAATCAATGTTTCATGTCAAAATAATAGTTACATAATAAAACTGCAGCTTGTTCCTCTGTAATTTCTTTGTATTCTGAATTCTCATTTTGAAATATTAACTCCTACTTCAATTTATATATCACTTGAAGTAGCATAAATAAAAGCTGTGGAAAAGCTGTACAAATAACAAAGGGCATCAATAATAAAAGAAAGACAATTTATAACATTCCACAGCCTTTTGCAAAGAGTTGGAATTAAAAACAAAAGAGAAACGTATATAGCTCCAAACCGAAGTTCTCTGAGCATAATAACAAACCTTGTGATTTAAAGCACAATTGTGGAAATATGCCTCAGGGTATTGTCCTTAAATTCAATCTATTCCAGAAGGAGATGGTTGAGCATGGGGGATACAGAGGTAAGAAAGGGAGGGCAGAAAGCACCACTGGGTGTCACCATTACTGCACAGAAAGAAAAATAAAATAAAATTTATCTAGTATGCTAAAAACATAACTTAAGGACATTCAAAATAGTACAATTTGTAGTCATTCAACTATTTAAAAGAATATATAAGTAAGCATATGTTATATGTATATGTATATATGTATGTGTGTTGGGGACTGTAGATTTTTTTAGTTGAGTGACTAGAATGTCAACTTTTAAAGAGAATTTACTATGAGTCATGGAAAGTATTTTGTAAAGAGTTAGTATCATTCTAACATTTTTGATTGTACCCCATTCCAGCTCTGGGTGGAATATGGGTAAATATTTGTGACAGCATCCATTCTATTCCTTTTTGAAATGATATTTTTTTCCACATACTCATTTTCAAAACACAAAAACGATTCATTACAATCATCAGTTGGGGAATGGAAATAAAAATTCTTATGTTATTGATATTATTGAGAAAAAGCAAGCATCTAAAAATAAATTCTGAAAAAAGAATATGTGAAGAGTTTTTCATTAAGATGGTTCAACAACAACAAAAAGGAAAAGTATGGGGGAGAATAACACCTTTAAATTATTTCTCAAATATTTCTCTCTTTGATAGATATAGAATTAAATGTAAAACAAAAATATGAATTAAGAGCTGAACTTTTATTGGATTTTGTGATTTTTTTTAAAAGGAAAAATATTCACTTAGTAAATTAATAATTTATAGACATCAATTTCAAATTTTGAATTTATGCCATAACCTTTACTTTTGGAACTCTATAAAAGATGATTTAATAAATACATTCTTCTGTTTTTATTATTTTTTTAATGAATGACTATTTCCCAGTTTCATTCAGAATAGCAAATGTTAAACTAGAGTTGCTTGAAGAAAAAACAAAGAAATTACTTCTCTTTAATTATCAAGACTCCTTTGAGCACATGTCTTTTAAAGTCTGTTTGCTTGTTCAATATTTATCATTTGAACAGAACAACAAAGATGCAAATAAGAAATCTGCATATTTAAATTAGTTCAATAGTCTTCACTTCAGTAGTCGCATTTTGGGGGATTTGCTTAACCCCACTATTCTTTCTTATGTTTGCTAGGATCATTTGAGGCTGAACATTTGCTGGTCATAAGTGAGTTACCCCCACACCAGGAATCATTTTTCATGTTACACAGGTTGAAAAAGTTTCCCTTCTAGGTAATGGAAATGACCTTTAATGCCAAAGTGCTCTACTATACCACACTGCCTTTGCTTTTGCAAGTACAAGTCAATGTCCACCAGTTCTGGTTTCCCTCTTAATTATTTTTTCTTTTGTCATATACTGAAAATTTACATCTGTTGGCTTCAAAGTCTATCATTAGTGTTGGACAAAACAAAGAGTCAATATGATGCCATGTTTAGACAACATGTAAATTAGGAAAACAATTGAGTTAAATTCTATACTAATACAAATTAATATTAAGTTTAATGCACAGTTATTAACTGATTAAATGTGGCTTTAGGTTGCTATATGGTATTGACTTCCCTGTGTGATTATAAGAACTACAGTTTAATAATTGATTGTCCAATAAATAATCATTTAAAGCAAATCTTTGTGCCCAGTTCTTTGAATGGAATAGCTAAAACCATATATTTGGAATCTACTTTTAAAAATGTGCAAAAACATCTTCAGCTTTCCTTAGCTTTTATAATTAGATGGATAGTTTCAGGCTCGTTGAGAATTAGGAAGACTGGTATTCTGTTAGTTCTCAGAAATTCCATTTGTCTATGTAAATGTGGAAATTACTCTCCTTTCTTGTTCTGAGGAAACATTAAAATTTGGATTTTTAGGACATTGTCTCCCTCCAAAAACATCATTATAATAAAGTATGGGGAAAATGTACAGACAAATCTCATGAATATCCCAGTAGAAGAGACTCGTTAAATGCTTTCCCCCCAAAAGTACACAACAGCTATGTGCCAAATAAGACAACAATAGTGATTAAAAAACTTATAATGATGATAATCAGGATGCAGAGTAAATTCTAATTTCTGCTTCCATTACCCAATTCTTATAAAAGAATTACTAATATTTATCAGATAATTGGATACCCAAAGAGAGCCCAATACATGATGAAAAGTACTTTGTTTTTCTTTGCCTTTTCCAGTATGCCACTCATTTATTTGTCATAAAACTCTGCTGCTTAAAGTTTGAACAGGCCTTTGGAACCTTTTTTGAATACAACATACATTGAGTTGATAATTAAAAACTATGTGATATCAAAACTAGGGTCATTGTATTTGTATAGACTCTTTTATAGACATCCTACTCATTGCCATAATAACTGAAGCTGTCATGACAGTGGTCTGTGCCTAGCATGAAGCCCTAAACAATTCTGACAGGCTGCAGCTCATTAAGGGACACTCATTTTGTTGAAATGTCTATCAGCTCTCAGGGATGCACCAAGATGAATAGAACCAAAACAATAGGCCCATTTGTTAGAGCAGTAGCTTCTCTAATACATGATGAGACAATCAAGCCAAGCTGCCTTCAGCACAAAGACATAATTAATCAAATGGACAAATGGTTCAAAAATTGCTCTAGTATATTCTGTAGTGGACAGAGGTTTCCATGGAAACATTGGCGTTTGCATCACAGTTAATGACCATTCTGTACAATAAAGATGCCCCCCACCTCTGCAAAGACACTCCTACCTCCCTCATCTCTTCTCAAAATGCATACATAGGAACACAAATACATATATGCATACAATCAGAAAAAGACAAATTAGGAAAAGGGAGTGGTGGCTTAAAAGTAAGCTTTTGACACCTATACTGTATATTTCAGAAAGAAATTAATAGTTGTATTTGGTCATTTATGAAACAGATTCCAGTATTTATGTTAAGCCTTTCAATGTCCTATCATACTATGCACATAGTAGGTATATTATAAATGTAAATCAACTTGAATATTTAGGAAGAAGACTACATGGAATGACAAACTCAAATAAGAATTTTAAAATGCTAGTAAGTGTTAATAATGAAGTATTCACAGAAACAGTATGGTCTGAATAGTGGCCAATTAACATATTTGAAACATTTTTAATTTTAGCAGGTTGAGAAATTAAAATAAATAAATGTAAATAAAACCTATTTGGTAAAATGTGGCCCCCATATTAACTTCTGTTAAATGAGAATGAATATGAGTGTGAAATCTCAGACCTGGAGAACATATGATTAAACATATCACTTTCCTCTTTTTAAAAAGGTGGAGGACTATGAAGACAGAATAGTGTATATGCTGTCAGATATGATCACTGTGTCATTTGGATTTGATTAACTATTTTTCAATACTGCTGGGAGGATAGGAAGGAAAAGAGAAGGTTTTGAAGAGGAACTGGTTATATTTTGAGTGGACAATAGTGGGAAAGTAATATTTTTAAATTTAAAAAAATGACAGCATGATACAATAGATAAAATGATAAAATTGAAGTCACCAGAGAAAAGTTGGGATCCCAGGTCTATCACTTACTCATTATGTGATGGTAGGTAAGTCATTTAATATCTCTGGATCTCAGTTTCCTCACACATAAATTGAAGGCATTGAACTAGATGACCTCTAAGGTTCCTTCCAGCTACAAATCTAACATCCCATGAAGGTGAACACATCTGTCCTGTCATCAGTAACAACACTGATGAATAATTAATAAAGTGCAGAGTGTGCTCATAATTAGACTTTTTAGATCAGGGATCTCTGTTACTATACTTGCATATTTACCTTTTAAATCTCTAATCCACAGAAGCTTAAAATTCTTATTTCCTGTGTCTTATTTCCTTAGACTAGGGATTCTTAACTATGTTTACTCTGTGTGTGTGTGTGTTTGTATGTGTGAAAGAGAGAGAGAGACAGAGACAGAGACAGAGAGACAGATAGAGACAGACACAAAAACAGAGATAGAGACAGAGACACACAGAGACAGAAAGGGAGGGGAAAACAGAGAAAGACACACAGGGAGAGACAGAGACAGAGAGAAGTAAAGAGAGAGACATGGAGAGAAATAGAGAGACAAAGAGACAGAGAGAGACATGGAGAGAGATATATAGAGACAAAGAAAAAGAAGACAGAGAAAGAAAGAGAGAGACGGACAAACAAAGAGATAGACAGACAAGCAGGAAGACAGACAGATGGAAAAAAAAGAGAGAGACAGAGGCAGAGGCAGAGATACAGAGAAAGAGGCAGAGAGAGACAGAAACATAGAAAGAAACAGAGAGACAGCCATAGAGAGAGAGACAAATATACAGAGAAACAGAGAGAGACAAAGAGTAGAGACAGAGACAAAGAGAAACACATGGAGAGAGACAGAGAGAGGTACAGAGACACAGAAAGAGGCAGAGAGAGACAAGGAGAGAGAAAGAGAAAGAGAGAGTGAGAAAGAGAGACAGAGACAGAAAGACAGATAGAGACAGAGAGACAGAGAGAGGGAGGGAGGGATGGGACACACACAGAGACAGAGAGACAGAGAGAGACACACACAGAGATAAAAAGACAGAGAGGGAGAAAGAGAGAGATAGACATAAAGAGAGACACAGACAGAGACAGATAGAGACCAAGACAGAGAGAGAGAGGGAGAGACAGTGAGAGAGAGAGAGAGAGAGAGAGACAGAGAGAGAGAGAAAGGGAGGGAGAGACAAAGAGGCAGAAAGAATCACAGGGAGAGAGAAACAGAGAAACAGAGAAAGATAGAGATAGAAACAGACAAAGACAATGTATATAGCTATTCAAACATCTATATATCTATATCTATCTAATGTGTGGAGGGAGGGAGGGAGGAAGGGAAGGAGAGAGAGAGAGAAAGAGAGAGAGAGAGAGAGAGAGAGAGAAGATGGACTCTGGTGAGAGTCTAGTAAAGCCTATGAACGTCTAAGAATATCATTTTTATAATAATACAAACAGGTTACAAAAGAGATAAAATTTTATCGACATGCCATTGTCAAATTATGAAAAAAGCAAATCAAGAGACCTAGGTCAAGAATACTGCTATGAATCTTGTTCTCTTCTAAATGACAATATGCAATATTTATGGGTTTAATAATATAAATTAACCCTTGTTAACCCATTATTCAGTCAGGTAACATATACCTCAATCCAATTAAAATGCCTGTATTCCCAAAGGCTCTTAAAAGAAATGGGATTGCTGATCTCACAGGTGCCTCCTAGCTCTCAGTATTGTGGATCTTTAAATACAGCTAATATTAGCTGACTGAGTGTCTTCAGAATTTCTTTTGCTACTATGCTTCTGCTGAATATGCTTTATGTTACCACATTTTGCATGGTTATTTGACATCATGTCTAATCGCTCCCATTTTATTGAAAGCTTCTTGAAGACAAGGTCTGGTTTTTATTTATATTTGTAAACATTGTATATTTTCACACATGGGAAGAAGTTAATTTTTTAGTCTTGGTTTAGAATCATAGATTTTAGAGGTTATCTATTCTAACAACCTTTTTAAATAAATGAAGTTATTGAAACTTGGTGATACCCCTAATGTCACACAGATGATAATTGGATTTAAACGTGTATCCTCTAGTTACAAACCTCATTTTTTTGTTTGTTTCTTTTTTCCCCCTATATAATGTATGACACATCAAATGTGGCTTTCAACTTTGCTAGAGATGAAAGTGACTTACTTTAACAGCAACATTCAAAACTTTCACCTTCAATTTAGGGAAGAATTGAAGTGGGAAGACAGGAATTAGCATTTATATAAAGTCTAGTATGTGCCAGATACTACTAAACATTTTACCAAAATTATCTCATGTGATCATCTCAACAATCCTGTTGGGTAGATACTATTATTATTCCCATTTTAAAGTTGAAGTAACTGAAGCAAACAGAAGTTAACTGATTTGCTGACATAAAACAGCTAGGAAGAGTCCAAGTCATATTTGAACTCAGATCTTCCTAACTAAAGGCCCAATTCTTTATTTACTTCACCACTCAGCTAAGGGAATGAGGGGGAACATGGATGAGTCCCTGACAAGTCATGGAATGGTTAACAAAAGAATTTACTTTGTGCTAACCCAGCAATGGTATATAGCAAAGATACACTGACAGCTTCATTGAATGAAGTCCTTCTGGTCTCCCTTTGGAAAACACATCTATTCAGGGGAGAATATTGTGACTCTTAGGAATCCACCAAGTTCAAGGGGCCTGGACTTTATGGAGGAGATATTTTATGTCTTTAAGGAGAATGAAATCAACATCATGGAAGCTGAAGACAATCAGAATAGCTTTATTTCTTTTTAGGGAGAGCTAATCCCTATGGAAAATACAAGAGTTGAGACTTGATTGTAATGGGTGATAGGAATGAGAGCAATGAAGCTGGGTAAAGCAAAGCATGGGGTAATCAGATATAGACAATTTTGTCTCCTTTTAGGGAAATGTGATCTCTCTAATGTAGGAAGGGAAGGAAGAGAGGGCTTCAGCTTACCACATGTAATTGGGGATAGGAGGGAAAGAGCTCCATCAGAAAGTGGTAGCAAATATTAACCAAAGCACAACCCATTAAGAGTAACATTTTTGTGGGCTATCAATTTATTTACATATAAGATTAATCATGTTTCCCCCTAATCCATCTTCTCAAGTCTTTGGAGAAAGGATGAGAAGTACTGTGGAAGAAAATGACAAAAGCCACAAGTATAACTACTTATGTATACCCATGATAATTTTGTTGCATCAAAATTCCATTCAAGTGAAAAAAGACAAACTTATTTCAGTTAATTATTTTTGTATCCAACATGATAAATAGCTGGTTTTTAATAGACACCTAATAAATGATGATTGGATGAATATAGATATTCCACAATATTCCATTGTCCTTCCCAACCACAATGTAAACATAAGAAAAATGCCTATAATAAGACTTGGGGAGGAGTGTAGTGAGCCATAGTTGTCCATGTTTTATCCCTGTAGGATTCATTGTTTATACCCCCCAGAGTCCAAACCGAGGGAAAAAATTGATTGTGTAATTATATGTGTTTCTAGGTACAATGTATAACTGAAATATATGATCTCTTTTTCTTTACACATTTGAATAAAGGTATAAAGAATGCAGTTCTGAATCTTTAATCAGATATTTTTTAAAGTGTCATATAGCAATAATCTTCCTAGTTTAAACAATGATGTGTTTTGTCTTGTATTTGATTTTATTCTTGAGCTGCATCATTGAATTAATCCTTCATTTATCACGTTTCTTGATCTTCTAGTAATTTAGTCTTCTTTTTCATATTTTGCACCTATGTAACAATTTGCATCTGTAATAATTCTAGTATTATTTGCTCCATTTTTCTTCCCTTCAAATTTTACTTGTGGCAATAATGTCATGTCAAGGTTTCTAAATTTTTATTAAATGTATTACAGGACATTGTCTCAAAACTCACTACAATATAGTGAGCAGGATAAATTGAAGATAATATCATTATTCTTCTTTTAGGAATAAAAAACCCTGAAGAATAACATTCTAATGGTATTCAAATAGAATCTACTAGACTATAAGATAATTGCAGGCAGATTTTATGTCTTCATTTACTTACTATGGTCAGACGGGCAACTACCATTTATTCAGTATTTACTATGTGCAAGGCATAATGCACAAATAGAATTAAAAAAAGGACAATCCGAGGCCCTCAAGGGGTTTAAATTCTAATAGTGGAAGAAATATTAAAAAGAGAATTGAAAGTCAGAAAGGGTGAGGAGAATGAGCCCATATTGGGGCAAAGTGGTAAAATCTAACAAGTCAGAAGTATAGTTACAAGAGGAATAAAGCATGATCAGTCTAACCCTTCCTTAAAAGCGAAGCCTTCAGAAGGAGCTCACCAGTAGAAGAGAGCTAATAAGATCTAGGAGATGAAAGAAGTTCCAGAGTAATGTGGATATGGGTTTTATAATGACTACTTTTTAGAATTTCCCTTTTTCACAGGGGAGTGGGACAATGGAATAGCAGAATAACCAGCCAATTAGAAGGATTTCTAAGACATAGAACTGCTTTATATATGGGATTCTTGATGAGTGAACTCTAGCTAAATATGGAGATATCTGTAGCTGCCAGAAACAACAGAGAAGTCTTGATTAATTCAGGAGCAAACTTTCCTAGAAGTTGTAGATTCATGACCTTGCTCAGGACCTTCTAAACATCCCTTTTATTTTGTTGTCTGTACTTAAGCTTTGAACTCTCTAAATTATTGTCCTTATTTCAAAGTACCAAGAATTCAGTGCCCCAGTTGTGAAACTCTATATATCTCATTTCAGAAACTCAGTCCATAATATTACCCCTTCCTTCCCCAGATCAATTCATTGCCCACCTTTCTTTCTTAGAAAATTATGTAAATCATTTCTTACTTTCTCCAAATTGAGCTATTTAGTATTAAGCTTTTTTAGATGATCTTGTGGTACCTACTTAATAATGATCACTCTTGATTTTTACTGGCAGAGTCTCCCTCCTATTTTCTTCTCTTTGGGAAAGTGGGATTCAGATTCCATAGGAATCTCTTGAGGAATGATGGCAAGTGACTGAAAGTCTGAGACATAACTGGGAAGAGAAGAAGTATTGCTGGTCTTGGCCTGTCTTCAACATGGTGCCATCTTGAAAGTACTCATAAATAGGAGAAGGCGCTTAGAATGGTAGAAGGATATTCCAGAGTGAGGAGGTTTGCTTCAAGCTTGCATAATAGGTACTTATGTAAAATTATATTTAATATAATTGAATCCTACACTTAGAGTGCAAGAAAACTTGAAGATTATTTGACTTAAAGGCAACTCCTGGACAGATTGGATTTGTTACTCCAAGAAGCTATAGCATGCACAGCAGCCTGGACATTTTGGCACAGGGGTTAAACTAGGTTGAGGTTAACCAGAAGCCTCAAATTTGTCAGTGAATTGGGGAGATACTTATTCCAAATATGTGAAAACTTCCAGCAGCATGAAAAGGTGAAATTAATTTGTGCCTGTAGCTATGAAGATGGTTAAAACAGGCACTGGGGAGCTCTTAGGGCTTGGAAAGATTCTAGCGATGCCAAGGTCATCTATTGCTTCCTGGATTATTGCCAGTTGTCTTGATTTTTATTTTGTCACTAGACTTCTGGAAAAAAACAAAGTGAGACTAAGGGCTTTGTCTAACTCTGCTTTAATTAAATCCAATTCATATGCAAGTCAAAAATCACCCCATGATGTCATTGGTCCTCTTCAAAAATGAAGGACCAACAACAACCTTAGAATCTTTATCTGCAAAGCAAACGAATTGAATTTGGACTCTGATGTTTTATTTCTAACTAAAGTTATGTTTCATTGATGCAACATATTCATGAGCTTATATTAAGGGTCCTGCCTTAATATTTTTTAAATTTTCTAATTGTTTTAAAGTTTAATGTATTCATTCTTTAGTAGTGAGGGAATAGCTTAGTCTGGATATAAGCTGAATAACATTTCTCATTATTTTGTTTTCATTACTGCTAACATTATATAATAATAACTAACACATATTGCATTTTAATGTTTGCAAAGCACTTTACAGGCTATCTCATTTAAACATTACAACAACTCTGTGAGGTAGGTGCTATTATTATCCTCTTTTTACAGATGAATAAACCAAACTTAATGATGTAGCAATTATCTAAGGTAACACAGCAAGTTAAGTGTCAGAAGCAGAATTCAGATTGAGGTCTTCCTAACTTCAAGTATGGCACTCTATAATAGCCTATCTATCTTCATATATAGTACTCATGGTAAAGTTCTATTGTATAGCATGAATTTATTTAAGGTTTTATTAAAAGATACAAAATATGGAAAGAAAAATGAAAGCTTAAATTAGAGGCCAGTTATTGAACCATAGCACTCTGGGTCTTAGGACCATCAAGCTATGTTTGAAGAGAATAGTACTAGAAAGTCATGAGGTAACATTTTATTTCAAAACGGTAAATTATCCATCTTCCTACTTAGATTGGGAAAGGTTGAAATTGGTCTTGATGGACAGAATATATAAATCATTAAAATTATGGATTCTTTAAAAAATCTCCCTCTTTTCCTCCCTTTCCTTCTCTCCCCGACTCTATCTTTCTCTGTCTGTCTCTCTTTCCCTTCCTCCAGACGGTCACTCTCTCTCTCTCTCTCACTTTATATATACATATGTGTGTGTGTGTGTGTGTGTGTTTGAATAGTTATATGCATTCACATAGGCACATATGCACATATACATAATGTACACCACAAAACACACAAAAGTGTATAGCACATACATTTATACATATGTTCACATCTTTATATATTGTAATGAATATGTATATATTCATTTATATATGTATATATCCTGAATACATACTAAATTTCATTTTGCCAAATAAATATGCACATTATATATAATATATATTTATACAAAACATATATACACATGTACTATACATCTATGTAGTATTGTTTATGTGTATATAAAATTTGTGTGCATCTCCCTAAAGAGGAATGTGACACCCTACAATGAAAATATTCATTTCTTACTATTGAAAGTCCTAGAGATATGAAGCAAGAAATTAAAAATTAAGGCTGGAGGGATAAGTATAGTAAACTGTTGAGTTTTGTACTCTCAAAATATTGGATATGATTGCCATTAAAATGAAATGTTATCAAGATATTGGATGCCCACAGAAAGGAAAAATAAGAATTTTTTTGAGAAAAGAAAAATCCTAAAATGATCATAGTGTTGAAATAGTTTTATATTGGTTATATTGCATGATTAGTTAGAACTCCGTGGAAGGTCGGCTGAAATTCCTGCCTAGTATTCTTAGGGTCAGATCCTCAGTTGGTCAACTACCTTTAATTGTAAGGAAGTCAATATATGTTTAAGTTATCTGCATATATATGTGCTTCTGAAAAAATCTGAACTGTGCTTACATTGCATGCTTGGAAAGAGTATATAAAATTGGCTTCTAATATTAGAAATCCTTAAAAATTAATAGATAATTCAAACTTTTGGTCCATTTGTGGAAATTCACTGGTGAGATTTCTTTTGGAGATTAAATGCTTAAATGATAGTTGATTTCATGCTTGTTTTAATTATAAAAATAGTAGCCCAACAAATTAATGAACATTTTCTAAGCTCTTGCTATATGTCTGGTATTGTAATAAGAACTGAAGCCCCAAGATATCTTGGTTTCAGTGATGCAAAAGAAAGAAACTCAATGAAAGAGGCATCTTTGCATCAATTTCTCATAGTGATTAAGGATTTAATGGATGTGGCCTCAGTCAAACTGAGACCCCTTGAAGAGCTTGGTCAAGATTTCCTCCTACTGCATTTAGAGCCATCTCTAGTTGTCCTTATCTAGCTACTGGACTCTGAAGGCTTAGGAGGGAAAGTGAGACAGGTGACCTTCCTCACTTAAATCCAATTCACTTACACCTCCCTGATATCATAGTCCTCTTAAAAAACAAAGGACAAACAACAACTAGGAACTGGGAATCTAAATACAAATAAAAAGAAATAAAGTCCAAGCTCTCAAAGTTTTTATGTTCTAATGAGGGAAGATAACTCATTAAAAAGAATTAAAAGGAAAGAAAGAAGTCCCAACTGTGCATATGAAGGAGAAGTCATGAAACAGTAACGACACCAGGAGAGGAGTACAGAAGTGAGTATGATTGTCCATATACTTCCACAAAATGGAGATTTTGGAAAGAGCTCACCTAGTAGAAGAATAATGATGTCATAGATCAGAGGATCAGGATCATAGTTTAGAAGTGGAAGACATTTATAAGGTACATGGTCCAATTGCCTTATTTTCTAAGGGTGGAAACTGAGGTCCAGAAAAGGAACATCATGTTCCTTCATAAAATTAAGATACTTATCAAGTACCTACTGTGTCCAGAGCACTTTTATAGGTTCTGAATGAAATTTAAAATTTTATGACCATATTATATTAGGGGTGGTGACATAATACATCAGTAATTATATGACTACTACACAAAAGATATGTAAATCAAGTTATTTGCAAAATGAAAATAGGTGATAATTATTGCTTGAGTTGATTATAGAAGACTTCAAAGGAGAAGGTAGTGACATTGGAACTGGGTTTTAAAAGAATAACTGGAAATTAGACAAAGACAAATAGCACTTCTCAGACACTGGAGATATTGAAAACAAAAGCATAGAGGCAGAGAAAGTGTGAAATGTGAAGTACAGTTTAGCTGAAGCACAGAAAATGTAGAAAGGAGTTTGGTAAGATAAACTTGGTATGGCTGTGACATATTATAAAAGTCTTTGCATTTTATGCAAACTTTTGAAGTTTTCTTGACAAGAAATAAGGACTTACTGACAGTCTCAACTAGGCAGAGGAAAAATTTAACCATATCTATCTTCTATCTAAACATTCATCCATCCATCTATCTATCTATCTATCATATATACTTGTGAGTCTGACAGCAATACAGAAAATGAATTAGAGACTGGTTCCTTAAACTGTGGTTCATGACTCCATATAAAGTCTAATAACTTAATGCAGGGGTTTTGAAGTTATGATTTATTATCAGCAAACATTTGATTTGTATAGCTATTTTATATATCTATATATGTAGTTATGTAAAATTTTCTCAGGCAAAAAAGGGTCATGAATGGTATCTTTTGCATAGATTTTTCTTGATTCTCACAACCATCAACCTAGTAAGGGATTTCATTACAAGGTGTCTGGGTTATTGCAATAATCATCCTAGCTAGTCTTCCTATTTCTACTCTGTCCAATATATACTAAGTAATCTAGGGCTTCTTAAATTTTTTTAGATTATACTCAGTTTTGCTGGAGAATTGATTCTTGATTGTAATCCCAGGATCTTCACCCTCCCAAACATCACATTTCAAGCCTTCTGGCTTTTTCTATTTTCTATTTTTTTTTTATTTTAATAGCTTTTTATTTACAAGTTATATGCATGGGTAATTTTACAGCATTCACAATTGCCAAACCTTTTGTTCCAAATTTTCCCCTCCTTCCCCCACCCCCTCCCCTAGATGGCAGGATGACTAATACATGTTAAATATATTAGAGTATAAATTAAATACAAAATAAGTATACATTTCCAAACCATTATTTTGCTGTACAAAAAGAATCAGACTCCGAAATATTGTACAGTTAGCCTGTGGCCTTCTGGCTTTTTAAAGTTGAACTTATTAGCTGTTTTGTTATCATGACTGTGGCTTCACAACATTTGAATTATTTGGCTGCTTGCAATATTTTGTCTTTGACCTGGGAACTCTGGAATGATAGTATTCTTGGAAGTTTTACTTTTGGTTCTTTTATGATGGGAATCATGTATTCTTTCAGTCTCTATTTTATTATTTCTTTCTAGGATATTGGGGCAATTTTCCTCAACAATTTCTGGAAATATTATGTGCAGGCTCTTTTTTTATTTTTGTCTTTGACTGTGGCTTTTAGGTAGTGCAATATTTAAAAAATTTTCTTTTTGGCTGTATTTTCCATATCATTTTGTTTTTCCAGTGAGATATTTTACATTTTTTTCTGTTTTTCATTTTTTTTTTTTTACTTTATTCTTTATGGAATCATTAGCTTCTACTTGCTCAATTTTAATTTATAAAAATGATTTTTTTTCAGTGAGTTTTTGTGTTTTCTTTTATTTTTAGCCAATGCTGCTTTTTATGGAGTTCTTCTGTTAAGTGGATTTTTGTACCTCTTTTAGCATTAGGTAATTCTGTTTTTAAGGCATTGTTTTCTTCTATAATTTCTTTTGTCCTTCTTTTATCAAACTACTGACTCATTTCATGATTCGTCTTAAAAAAAGCTATATTTTTTGAGGATTATACATGCATGTTAACTGTTTAAAATACACATTTCTTTATGAATTATTTTGGAAGAGAAAAATCAGAACAAAAGGTAAAATCCATGAGAGTAGAAAAAAAAAGTGCACATAGCATGTGTTGATTTACATTCAATCTCCCTAGTTCTTTCTCTGGATATAGAGTGTTTTCTGTCTAAAAGTTTATTAGGATTGCCTTGGACATGATTCATTTTTCATGATGACATTTCTTTCCTCAATTTTTTAATCCACATCTCTTATTTGATTTTTAAAATCTTTGTTGAGCTCTTTTTGGAATTCTTTTTGGGACTATGACTAATTCACATATTTCTTTGAGGCTTTGGATGTATCTCGTGTGGCATTATTGTCTTCTCAGTTTGTGTTTTGATTTTCCCTAGCACTGTCATAACTCATCATTTTCTTAGGTTTTTTTGACTTTTAACTTTCTGTTACAGTTGAACTCTGCTCTTTCATAGAGGGTACACTGTCCCAAGCTCCAGGTTTTTTTTCTGTTGTTTTTAGAAATATTTCAAAGAGTCTTTATGTTTTCAGTTTTTCCAAGGTGATATAATCTAAGGAGAGGTCTGGTTGTTGTTGTTGTTGTTGGTCCTTTATTCTCGAAAAGGACCATAACAGGGAGGTGATAC
Source organism: Sarcophilus harrisii (assembly GCF_902635505.1). NCBI lineage: Eukaryota > Metazoa > Chordata > Mammalia > Dasyuromorphia > Dasyuridae > Sarcophilus > Sarcophilus harrisii. The sequence continues at coordinate 247,591,299 of NC_045426.1, forward strand.
CATGATATGCAAAAGAATTGGATTTAAATGAAGGGAGGGTATGCAAGATCATTTGATTCACTTTACCCTCCAGAGCCATCTAGTTCCAAAGGACAGATATAAATCAGTATAACTTGAGATGATCCTAGATGCAATGAGAGGTGTTGACTTTTTAAAATTAAGGTCTTCAACAGGTTTGAGTTTGACTGTGATTATGGCTTGGTAGCAATTGTGGAAAAGAATCTCCTCTTTCATGTAGTAAAATATATAAACAAACAAGCAAATGAATGAATAAATAAATAAATGCATTTAACAGGGTAAGACCCTGAGAGTTTCTGACCAAAATATAAATAATTGCTATTTACATTCACTCTGAATCAATCAGGAACTAAACAATGACCAACTGGGCTTAAGCCTGGATCCTATTGGTGGCCAATCAGTGAGAATCAGAGTGATTTTGGTTTAAGGCATGGCTTTTAAGAAAGAAATCTAGCCAATAAACTCCAAGATATCTTGGAAGTATTTTGAGGAACAAAAGAGGAAAAAATGTGCTTTTAAGAGCTTCTATAGGTAAAAATATGATATGAAGGAAGGAAGGAAGGAAGGAAGAAGGAAAGGAGGGAAGGAAGGAAGGAAAGGAGGGAGGGAAGAGGGAGGGAGGGAGAGAGGAAGAAAGGCAGGAAGGGAGAGAAGGAGGAAGGAAGGAAAGAAAGGAGAGATGAAGGAAAGGAGGGATGGAAGGAGGGAGGGAGGAAGGGAAGGAGGGAAGAAGGGAGGGAGGGAGGAAGGAAAGAAGGAAGGAAGGAAGGAAAGAGTATAGACAAATACTTGAAGTTGAAAATACCAAATATTTTTTAAAATGAGGTATTATAAGAAGATAGGGTAATATAATATAACACATGCTGGAATAGAATTATCAAAAGCCCTGACATTTTGATCAGCACCCAATTTAGAGAAGCCTGACAATGTGATGAGAGATCTGCCCTGAAATTGTGACCAGGGTCCCTGTTCCACCTAGTGCTTTTTCTGGTCCTGGATTTCAACCTATAATTATATATTATATATATAATGCAAGGGAGACTTGTTCCCAAAACCAGCTAATGAACCCTTCTAATAATCTTCTGATTAATTGTTCAACCTCTTTATCATCTGTGGGCTGAAATTAATCGAAGCTACTAAGCTAATCATTCAATTACTCTGCATGCACTGGACTATGTTCCACTCACTTCAGTGAGACAGACCTTTTCTGATGAATATCTATGTTTTGGGGGGGCCTGGAAAATAGTTTTACTCGATTCTTTCTCTTTCTTTCTTTCTTTCTTTCTTTCTTTCTTTCTTTCTTTCTTTCTTTCTTTCTTTTTTTGCTGAGGCAATTGAGGTTAAGTGGTTTGTCCAGAGTCACACAGCTAGGAAGTATTAAGTGTCTGAGACCAGATTTAAATTCAGGTCCTCCTGACTTCAGGGCTGGTGTTCTGTGCCATCTAGCTGCCCCACTCCATTCTTTTGTTGTTTCTACTACTCTAGAATTCATTTTGAGTCATTGTTTTTTGGAGGGGAATTTGGTACAATTCAAGAAAGTCTTGCCTTTATTTTGCCATCTTGGCTCCATCTCCACCATTTACTACTTTAAAGCCCTCTATTTAAATAGGTATTTGAAAATATTCCAAATTTTTAACTTCCTTTTTAAAATTAAATTATATTTTTTTCAGTTGACAAACTTATTTTCTTATCTCTCTCAACTTTGAAAAATTAAAACATGGAAGTCCTTGAAACAAATTTGTGTATTCAAAGCAATTTTGAACTGTGATCTAGAAGTTCCTAAACTGTGTATTATCTTTGATTTCGTAGTCATAACTCTATACTCCAAACAGATCAAGAAAAGAGGTAACAGATCCATACAAACATATATATATATATATATATATATATATATATATATATATATATATATATATCAGCTGCTTTCTTTTTTTTTTCTTCTGGAGGCAAAGAACAAAAATCAAGAGAATATCTATGAATTGGGGGAATGTCTGCAAAGACTTTTGACCACCTACTTTTTTTTATCCCCACTTTCCTTCATAGTACTAGTGATTTACTTAGTTCTGAAAAATACTTCTTTTCAGAGTAACTCTACCTGGGAATCCAACTGAGCCAAAGATGGAAGCTTTAGTTGTTCCTTTTCTTTGGTCTAAGTTCTAGTTCATGGCTGTTTTAAAACCCTGCTATTTACTGCTCTCATTCCATAAGCATATAAGGAAAGAACATTTATTTCTCAACATCTGATGTGAAAAGATATGTAGTGCTGATTTGGGGGCGGGGGAGGAAGAGTGAAAAGTCTTTTCAAGTCTTAACATTAACTTGGGACTAGATTCTAATTCTATACTGTAAAACTTAAGAGACACCTGCACACAGTGAATGAGAACCAAGCCTAAAATATTTAAATTTGGCTGCTTGTGCTAGGCATAAATCACATAACATCATGGAGACAGTTCCATTACTGCTTACTTTTTCCCCTCCAAATGGGAAACTTACACATAAAAAGTATATTCCATTTTCTCCCTTTCTGGGGGAAATAATGAACTCTTTGCTTTTCATGCATATATTGTGTGTGCTTTGTTTCTTTATGTGAGCATTCATATAAACATATGTGTATGTTTCTGTTTATATTTGCATATATATATGTATTTGTGGGTCTAATATGCACAAATATTTATATAAACTCTTTACACATGCAGACACACATATATGTAAAATATATGTTTCAATATAGGTTCTGCTGCTGCATTATGCTATTTTCACCCTTCTAAATCCCAATCAAGGATGAGCTTTTCTAGCTAATTGAAAGGAAGTCTTATATTCTTAAAAGTACTGGCCACTATTTTGTGTATTTACTTTGGAAATACTAGTTAGTACTTGAAGTAGGAAAGATCAATTATTTACTTTTGAATTTTCCTTCTATTTCTATCTCAAATAAAGAAGCCAGTTGCTTGTTTGTCTTTCAGGTCTTTACTTATAATTGTTTAAAATCAATGTTGTGTCATTTATTTCACCTAAGGAAGCAGAATTATTTAATATTTTCCTAAATAAATATCTCTAATCATGGCATGAAAAGAAATAAATAGAAGTCACACAAAAAAAGCTTGAATGGTTTATAACTTGCACTTTTGGTGATATTATACACATCTTAGGCAGCTAGATGACACAGTGGACAGATTGTCAGTTCTGGAGACACAAAGATTTGAATTTAAATCTCATATTAGATAGTTTTTTAGCACTGTGACCCTGGGGAAACCACTTAACTTCTGGTTTACCTTGGTTAACTCATCTGCAAAATGGGGATTAATAATTGAATATATCTTGAAGAGTTGTTGCAAAGATCATATGAGATAATAACTATAAGATACTTAACAAAGTGTTTGACAAATAGTAGGCACTATATAGATTTTAGCCATTATTAGTAGTTGTATTACAATATGAATATAGATCAATTAAACTTTTCAAATTTAAGTGCAGAAGATATAAAGGTAACAAATAGGTGCATAATTTTAAACACAAATAAATGTATGAGTATGTTTTAAATTTTCTCTAAAGTTGTGTATACTTTCCCCCAATTGATAATTGTTTACATTTGTTCTGCAGAGGTCTGAGTGAAGTACTTGCAAATATAAACCTGATTTGTATGTATTAATATCTTTTAAAAAATTATTACTGGTGGTATACAGATTCTACTTATTTAAGTGTGGCAAATTGTAGATGCAGACATAAGGAGAGAGGCCTGTTTTTGATTTTTCTCTTCATATGATCTCAAACTGAAATTCAGAGGGAAGGACATAGTGACTGTCCTGCCCCTTCCAGTTCCTGTGATATTTTCATACCTCAAGGATATGTAGAAAGAAATATCATTGGTCTGATTGTATTTTGGTTTCTGTCTTTTTTATTTTGCTCATGTCTTAATATTTCTGTTTCTGTCAGTAACACCTCCCATCTGAGAAACACAGAGCTGCCTTAAGGGTTCTTTTTCCATGCAATAGAACAGTTTATTTGCTGGCTATCTTCAATTCAGTTTAGTAATTCCATATCATTCTTAAAGAATATTTCTAAGGGGGTAGACCTTGTCCTGCTAAGATCATAATATTTTGATAGTGACCATTATCATACATAAAATGTAATATTTTAAAATAAACATGTTTTTCAATATAAGAACTCTATAGTTTCTTTGTTTTTCTTCTCTCAATAACTGATATTTATTTAATTTTCTTAATTGAATTGCTTTTAAAAATTATGTTTTTTATTATCAGTTTATTATTATTATCTCTCCATAATGTTTAGCATATGCAATCAAATATTCATTCATTTAAATTGGATATTTGGAAGGAAGACTTTAGCAGCAAGTAGTATTGTGTGTATATTTAGAAATATTTGCATATGACTAAGTATTTTTTATTCCTTGTTGTTTTCTTAACTAGGCTATGCTTTATTTTGTCTTTTTATTCAAGTAGGTATTGGTTTTCAGTCACCCAGTTTATTACTGGTGCCTGTGTCCCTTTTATTGTATCTGCTGCTGAGCTTTCTATTTCCTTGATTTAAGATACAATAAAGACATCAACCTTCATTTTCAACTGAGTATGTCCTGTGTTTAATTTATTTATGATTTCTGGTGAATGCATATGTGTTATCAGTAGTGAATCTGGAATTATTCTGCAAAAATCAAATTAGAGCTCCCCTGTCTCCCTAGAGTTCCATATGGAGAAGAAAAATAGTTAAAGCTTCAAATTAACTGAAAAAGGGAAAGCAACTCCTTCTGTGTCTACCATGCACATCTTGGAACACAACTGGAAACAGAAAATAAAGGAACAAACAATAGTTGGCAGAACATAAAGTAGCTGTTGAACAATAAGTGTATATTCAGAAGACTCCTATCACTTTCCAAAGAAGTTTACAGCTTTCAGGCTTTATATAATAACCATCCAAATCCAGGAATATGTGTGTGTGCAAACACATATCCCTAGACATACACATATATACAATACACATGTGCATACATGTAATATATGCATATATATACATATATTATACACTCATATATATATGTATATTTTTACATACCCATATATAAAACCTCAATGACTTAGGTTCTTTAGGAGAGGAGAATAAAATATTTTAATTGGGGCCCAATATATCTCTTTAAAATTTTTTTTTTATTGGTGGATGTTATATAAATATAATTTTAGCTCCTTAAGGAAACTTTATTAGGTTTAATGGTGGTACCATATTGATTTGTAGTTTTATAAATTTTGCATTTTCTATTCTTAAATATTAATTCTTTAATTTTATTATTACTATTTTAACATCAACAAATGTCAGATTTTGAAACAGATTTCTGGAATGAAAGGTTTCAAATACTATTTTAAAGGAATGAATCCTTCACTTATTGAAGCAAATTTTTTCTGTACCCAAACTATCCGTGGAATCTTTTAATGTCTCTGTGGTTCAGTTTTTCCTTTTATGAATAGAATAATAACTTTCACATATTGATGTTGTTTGTGAGGATAATAATAAATACATAATGCCTTTAATTTTACAAAGCACTGTATAGATATAACATCTCATTTGAACCTCACAGCAACTCTAAAAACAGAAAAAAAGTATTATATTCTCTATTTTCCAGATGAAAAAAAGATGAAGTTTACAAAATCAAATGGTTTGTTTCTGATCAGAGGTATTAGAGGTGGAGGTCTTCATGATTCCAAGTCCTCTGTGTTCTCCACTAAACAAATACTTTCTTCCTAAGGAGACAATTGCTGAGAAAGAATCTGAAGTTATGTGTTAAAACTGTTGGAAAAAAATAAGACTTTGGTTCTGATGTTAACTTAATTGTCTGAAAGCACTTATGCTGTTAATTACCTAATACTCCCACAGGGTCATTCTCACCAGGAGTATAGTCATAATTGAATACCAGGAGTATCAATATGCTACAGAAAGGTTGTAAAATAGAAAAGCCTGGTGATATAGAGTCTTAAATTTAGGTGTGATTAAAATTGTGGAGATAGATCTTTATTTTCATTTACTTGTTACTTTAATATTTTTGTTTCTTCTGGGACTGGGATGATGCTTTTTTCACAAGTAGCCATCAGGTTGTTTCCTGAACAGAAGGTACAATTTATAAAATGGACATTTATTGCTGTGAAATTAATTGTCGTTTCCAAAGGTATAAATTATTTAACTTAATCAATGTCTGTATGCAGGCCCTATACAAAAATAAACAGTCTTTCCCTTGATCTCTAGGGACTTACATGCTAATATGGATAGCATTGCTATTTATATGAAAACATAAGGTCATGACATCCAGGTTTCTGGATGGATACAGTGTGTGGTGTCAGGAGGACATGAGTTCAAATTCTGACTCAAACATTGACAATTATGGGACTTGAGGAAATTAATTAATCCTTTGTTCACCTCAATTTCTTCAAGTGTAAAATAGGAATAATAACAGGATCTACTTCTGAGGATTGCTGTAAGGATCAATTAATTAATAAATTTAATCAACAAACACTTATTAAATGCCTAACAAGTGACGAGCACTGTGCTAAGTATTAGAGAAAATAAAAGAGAAAAAAGGAAAGTTTTTTACCTCAAGGATAAAATAAAATAGCATTTGTAAAGTGCTCAGCATAATGCTGGGGCAGAGCAGGAACAAAATAAAGAATAGTTATGATGATATAACAGGTATGATAGAAAAAGATAAAAATTAATTAAAAGTTTTAGGAACATATCATTGGATAGTATTTTCTGCTTATTAGATAGCTCAAGATACATTTGACTTCTGGACAGCAATGGAGGAATATAGCCAATAGTTAAGAAAAAAGCCAGGAACCACAGTGAATGGAGCTGCTACCATCCAACAGGTGAGAATGAAGGCCTAATCAGCTTCAATTCAAGTATTTGATTGCACTTAAACAGTCATATTTGCCCCAAATATCAGGGTTATATAGTCTTAGTACAATTTGCTAAGTATTATCCTTTGTCCTCACAGTTACAAATGTAAAAATAAAAGAAGTCCTACCCTCAAGCAAGATAAATAATTATAGGAATGATGAGTGGGACTATCATTAAATAAATTGATAGACACCATGCAAGGGTGCTTAATTTCATGGTCATGGTTCTAGAACTGAAGTCGGTGAAATTGGGGGTCAGCACAGAGAGGCAGTAAGAAATGAAACTGTGGAGAAGTTGGCTAGAGAGGGGAGAGTAAAGTTAAATATGGCAGCATTTCCTTAGTACTCTGGGAGAAATTTTCCAAGCAGGAGAGCAAGGCCCAAGGGAGGAAGTTCTTCCACGTTGACAAGGATGTAGAGGGGGTGACTAGAGATTTATAGTCAGAATACAGATTAAATTAATTGATTTTCCTTGTACTATCTGTATAATTTTGTATAAGTAATTTAACTTCCTTAGGCCTCAGTTTTCTCATATATGAAAAGAAGAGGTAACTGAAAGGGGATCACTATATCGTATTTTCACCTTTTTTGTGTTTTTGCTTGCTTTTTTTCTTTCTTTTTTCTCCTTTTTCATCTGATTTGTGTGTGTGTATGTATGTGTGTGTGTGTGTGTGTGTGTGTGTGAAGCATGATAAATGTGGGAATATGTTTAGAAGAATTGCACATGTTTAACCTATATTGGATTACTTGCTATCTGAGAGAGGGTGGGGAGAAGGGAGGGAGAAAAATTTGGAACACAAAGTTTTGCAAGGGTGAATGTTGAAAACTATGTTTGCATATATTTTGAAAATAAAAAGCTATTATTAAAATTTTTTTAAAAGATAAGAGGAAGTAAAAATAGGTAATCTCTTTAGTCCTTTATAGCTCCAAATCTATAATCCTTACTCTTCCCTGTATTATTAAACTCCTTAAAGGGAGTAGGAGGAATGACTATATATTCTCTTATGACTATTCAGATAGGTATATCTCCAATCCACTACAAGGTCTCTGACCAATTGCTTACTGCTTTCTTCAGCATCACTGAACCCAGCAAGTCAGAAATTTGGAAGCCTCTTTTTCTCAGAATCTTTTGCGAATGTTAACTTTATCTACTCTGCCCAGATTTACCAAATGCTTTGACAAATAATAAACAAACAAACAAAAAAATCCCAACCTATGGAGATAGAATCTATTCTGCCATGAATCCACAATTTCTGTCCAAGAAAATAATGTCTTCCCTCTGTAAAGTCAAACATCTAGATTAACATGGTCCACTAATGGGTCTGAGCTTCTCCCATAGAACTGATTATTGTCTACCACATTAGTAATGGAGAAACAGTCTGAAATTGGGTTTGGAATTCTATTCAGTCTACAACTATTATATGTGGAAACACTCCTCACTCAGTCCTGATTCATAAACAACAATATTATAAATAGCCACAAAACATCACATAAGAGATTGACAATTGTAATGATAACACAACTTTGCATAAAACTTTAAGGTTTGGAAAATATATAGAAAGATAAAGCACAACTAGAAGGCACCATGCATGTGGAATTCTGGATTCTTGTCTAATCTCCCCAGCTGTTAGTGCCCTCTTTTCCTAACCACCTTTTATTTAAATGTTTTAAATATAAAATGGGTAAAGGGGACAATGACAGAGTCCTCTATAGCTATTGAATTCCTGTACACAAAGTTCATTTCTCCTCACAGACTCAAATAAAAAAGGTCAGCTTTCCAAATTCCAGGTCTTCCTGGGAAAAAAGGTTTAAGCAATCACTACTAGACACTGGTGATATAAGTAGAAAGTAGAAAATTATCTGTATTACCAATACAGATCAGTATTGTTTGAATCAAATCTGTGATTGGAGGACATTTAATGAGTTAGACTAAACGTTTTTATATTCCTCTACTGAAAATGTGACTTGATCACGAAACTCAGTCACCTCAAGGCATCTGAACAGATAAAGTCATTTTCTATTCAGACCTCTTCAGCTAGTTTTCTCCCTTATGAACTGGGTCACTCTAAAATCTAAGGGAGGGGATCAAAGACCATAATTCTTTTCCCCAGGCAAAATATTCACTCAGATTTGATTCTATTTATACTGTAAACAGAAATCAGGTTTCCTGGTTGGGTAGAGTCCCATTCAAGTTAAGGAATATGTGCCTTGGGAACCAGTAGCAATGTTATTAGTCATACCCTTCAGAGACTGACTGACCTTTTCAGCAGTGGGGTCTTAGAAATAGGAGGAAAAGAATGGATCACAAATTAAATTATTAATATAACAATATAATATTAATTTCTTTTAATACCTAATAGTTGTCTTCATTTTTTTATATATAAAGCATTTTTCCAACCCTTAAAATACTGTGCAAATATGAGTTATTGTATTGTTCATCTAGTATCATCTCTTCTTCTTCCACCTCTTCCTCCTCCTTCTACATTCTTCTTCTCCTACTACCATTCAGAGAGGAAAATAGATGGGTTTTGAGGGAAAGGTAAATCACTGCTCATCTGTACCAACTCATCTTGTGCTATTTTTCTCACCTCAAATCTAAAGTATCTGTGGGTACTGAGGAAGAAGATAAGAGACATAGCCATCAGCCACTCACCTAAAGCACAGATATTTTCTATCTGGCACTTTAGAGGAAACCAGAGATTTCATCAACTATTAAAAAAAAAAACTTTTAAAACTCCTACTCTATATCAGGCATTAGGCAAAGCTCAGGGGATACAAAGACAACATTAAAGAGCTTCTGTCACAGAGTACTTTTTTATATCTTATTAGGAAAAACAATACATATACAAGTATATACAATGTATGTAAAATGTATGCAAAATAAATGAAAGATAATTTTGGGGAGAAGGCATTAACAACTATGGTGATCGAGAGAGACTTCATGTAGAGGTAATTCTTTTTTTAAGGCTTTGAAGGAAAGTGAGTGAGAATTCTAAGGGGCAGAGGTGAGGAAGGTGTACATTTCAGGCATAGAGGACAGTTACATAGAGGAAAGGCAAGGAAATGAGAAATTCAGCATCTTCATAGATATGGTCATTGACACTTAGGGCAATGTGATGACACAATGAATAGAGTACCAGGCTGGGTTCAGAAAGATTCATATTCCTGAGTTAAAATCTGGCCTCAGAAACTTACTGTGTGATCCTGGGTAAATCACTTCACTATTTGTCTTAATTTCCCCATGTATAAAATAAACTGAAAAAGGAAATGGCAAACCACTCTAGTATTTTTGCCAAGAAAACCCCAAATGGAGTTAGCAAAGTCAGACATGAGTAAAATGACTAAAAATCAAAAAGCACTGGTACTTCCCTTTCAGATTTATTCCTACTTCATTGAAATATACAATATCAATGATTGCCTTGCTCAGTGTACTTCTACCTTGAAGATGGTTTATAGTAGTTGGATAAAATTGGGGTAGATCTGCAGTCCCTTGCTTCAAACCATTATAACATCAAAATTCTTAAGATAACAAAATTATCTCAAATACCTTTGATATCAACTATATAATAGAGTGTTTCAGCTTAAAGTATATTAAATGTACTACAATGATGCTGTCCACATATTATTGTAAGTTGTTTTATTTACTTTCTAAGATTTCTTCTTGATTTCCAGAGGATAAGATGCCCAATTCTTATGCAGAGGAAATGTCTGCATTTCCTTCCCATTCCCCCCTCCTCACCTAGGGAACTACTGATTATTGGTTATCAGCAAAAGTGGATAATTTTTTTAAAATTCCCAAAAGGAAATAATTTCTGACTATTTTTATAACAACATTTAAGAAAAAGTTTGATTTTCTGAATATTTCCACAAATTATTCTTCATGTGCTCTGTATCTCATCAGTTCAAAGAATAAAATGACACCATTTCTATGAAAACAATTAGTTGAAGGAAAAAATGAAATATGGTCACAAATCCTTGTACCCATGTCACTAGGAACAAAAATACACAACATGTTGCTCAAAATGGTAACTACTGCCAGCTGTAAGTGAATATTTATAATGCAAAATAATCCCTCTGTGGTGTTCCAGATGCAATATGGTCTGGACGGCTACCCAGAGCCAAAATAACTCAGTTTCAAAGCAAGGTCAGAACAGTAGGAGGATATAATTTTTCTTACTATAGGAAATGGTAACAATTTCCTTATACTTAGGGTAGGTAAGGAGAGGACAATGGTAGGAGAGTGTTAGTAAAACCCAGATAGAAGTATCAACCTCAGGTCATCTACAACCATTCCTCAAATTTATGAATCTTGCTATTCTCTTATAATCATGAATTAAATTTTGTGGAGTTTTTATACTTGGAAATGAAAGATAAACTTGATTTATACTTGACAGCAAATAAGTTTAGTACAATATGTTCTTTGATAAGTAAACAAAATTCTAATATAATTTCTTCATCTCAGAGGTTAGCCATTCAGTTGTAGTCCTGGGATATCTCCTGTCATATAATACTATTATTCTCAAAATAAATTTGATATTAAATGTAACAATGCTAATTATATCTATATACCCGAAATTGCTGCTTACTGATAGGCATTATTATGCTGATAGTTGCTTTTACCTGTTCTTCTGTTTTGTACAGTGATAGAATAAGTAGCAGCAGGAACAATTAAAAGAATGTTGGACCAGAACATTGAATTTGAACATCTGGTATAAAATTTAGTATTTGGATAAGAATGGGCAAGTTCATTATCCTCTGTGAGCCTAATTTTTTCTTATAGATAATATTGGGATAATAATATATATATACTATGTGCATACTCCATGTGTATAATATATATACTATGTGTCAGAGAAATGAGAGTGGAATTGAAGTCTTCTTGGCTGCAATGTCAGCTCTATACTCAATATGCCACTTTTTTGTCCCTTTAAAACTTCTCAAAATGCTCATAGATAATAGGTGATTCTATTTTTTTCTCCTCTCACTCTTCTTAACCCCTTACAATATAGCTTCTGATCATGAATATCACTCAAACTACTGTTTCCAAATTTACCATAGATCTCTTAGTTGACAAATCCAATGGCCTTTTTCTAATCTTCATTCTTTTTCACTTCTCTGCAGCCTTTGACACTGTTATTATTCTCTCTCTTCTTTAATATTCTTTTCTCTGTAGGTTTTTGGTGTTTTACTTTCTCCTGATTCTGTTCCTACTTATCTGATCATTCCTTCTCAGTCTCTTTTGCTGAATCCTCATCTAGATTGCACCCTTTAAACATAGGTATTTTATAGGATTTTATTCTGAATACTCTTATTTTTTTTCTCTATGATATCTGATGATATCATCACCTGCCATGGATTTAATCACCATCTCTATGCTGACAAAACTCAAGTATTTCTATCCTATCCCAACTTTTATTGACTTCTAACCTTGCTTCTTCAACTGATTTTCAGACATCTTAAATTTAATATATCCAATAGACATCTTAATCTAAGTATTTCTATTATAAAACTCCTGTTTTTGCCCATAGGCCCTTCTCTTCCTGTTTTTTTTTTTTTTTTAATTACTGTATTAGGAAACAAGTGCCTTGGATGTGTAATCCTGAAGTCATACCTTGTAATGGGCCAGAACTTTGGAGAAATATACGAGGCAAGGATTCTTACAACAAGGTATTAACTCAGTGAAATAGATAAGACAGTGGTTATCTAGTTTAGCATGGTGATTTAGTTCTCTAGTTCAGTATGATTGATTTAATCTTATAACAAATAATGGTTCCCTAGTGATATAATGATTGGCTCATACTCAGTATGATGAATTGATTTAATTGTAATAGAGTATGTAAAATGGGGACAAACTCAGCCACAGAGAAGAACTTAACCAGCCTCATGGTGGCTTTCCTGCCTTCATCACTTCTCCACGAGAGCCAGTCTAGACACTATATTTTAATCCACCCCAGTGTGGGGGCTCTGGAAAGCAGGACATTATATTGAGATGTGTAGACTGCTGACTGGCTGACTGACTGAGACTGCTGATGCAGACTGGGAGACTGAAGGAGACAATAAAGGCTTTGGACTTTATCCCTGACTATTCTCATGGTGATTATTCTGCTCAGACTAAGGCTGGTTTGAAGGCCCTCCAGAAAGCTAGCCCAGACATTACAATACCTGACTTCTCATTATCTCTTCATATATTTAATCTATTGCCAAGGGCTAACAACTTTGTTTTGCAGCATCTCTTGAATACTTTACCTTCTCTCCTGTTACATTGTTGCTACTCTAATGCAGGTTCTCATTACCTCATGCTTAGACCATTACAGTAGCCTGCTGTTGTGTCTGCCTGCTTCAGTTCTCTCCTTGCTTCAATCCATCTTCAATTCGGCCATAAAAGGAATTTTCCTAAAATATTAGTCTATGTCCCACATGCTCAATCTCCATCAATTCAACAAAACCCAAGTTGCTCCTAATTGCCTTCTGGTATCAAAAACAAATTGCTCAGTTTGTCATCAAATCCACTCATAACCTACCTTCTCTTATCTTTGAAGTCTTCTTATATTTTATTCTCCACCACTAGTCTTTGAATCAATCATACTGGCCTTCTGGTTGTTACATGAAGAAGACAATCCATCATCTGACTCCAGTCATTTTCTCTGTCTTTTCTTCAATTCATGGAAAAGTTCTCCTTTTTCAACTCTACCTATAATTTTCCTGGCTTCCTTTAAGTGTCAACTAAAATCCCAAATTTAAAAAGAATCCTTTATCAATCTCCCTTAATTTTCATGTCTTCCTCTCTAAATTATTTCTTATTTATCCTATATATAGCTTGCTTTGTATATATTTGTTTGCAAGTTTGCATGTAAGCTTCTTGAGGGCAGGGACTATTTTTGACTTTTTGTATGCCCAGCACTTAGCATTGTGCTTGACACATATTAAGTCCTGGCGCTTAATAAATATTTATAGACTCTTTTTTACTAATGGTTATATTAATAATTACTAGTTTTTGGACCACAAGAAAAATATGGCTTCTCCAACTATTATGTATGGTGAATATGCTGAGAATTATTGAAGTTAGATTATTTTTCTTTTACTCCCAAATTGTTGTAGCTATTTGTCCAGAAATTCTATTATAAGGAGATACAATAATTTGTATGGTGTCTTATCTTTTCTTCCTTCTATTTTGAGGGGAGACAGATGTTAGTTATTTCAATAGTGTTTCTTCATATAAAGAAGAATATTTCAAAGATTTTGCAAATCTGAAATTGTTGCTTATCTTTCTTTCTTGAAGAGGACCATGGAATCAGGGAAGTGTTGGCATGACATGCAAGTGAATTGGATTTGAGTGAGGGAAGATTGGGCAAGGTCACCTGCCTCACTTTCCCCTCCTGAGCCATCTGGGTCCAGTGGCCAAATAAAGGTCAAGAAGACTGGAGATGGTCCTGGATGATATGATGAAATGGGAAATCTTGGCCTTAAAGCTAAGATTTTCAATAGGTCTCATTTTTACTGAGGCCACACCCATTCAATGATTAAGGCTAGGTAGCAATGGAGGCAAAGAATCTCCTCTTTCACCTGGTTTAAAAAAGCCTAAATAAATAAATAAATGAATCTGGGAGGGAAATACCCTCAGGGTTTCTGGTCAAAGCAGAAATGATTGCTATTTATAGTCAATCTGAGTCAATCAGAACCCAAACAATGACAAATGGGGCTTGATCTTAGGATTTATCTGTGGCCAATGAGAATCAGAGTGGTTTTGGTTTAATGAAAGATCCTTATGAAATAAATATAGCTTGTAAATCCCTCTCTCCTTCCCAAATCTGAAATATTTGTTAGTTGCCTACTTTCCTTTCCTTTTCTTTCTTTTTTCTTTTTTCTTTTTCTTTTTTCTTTTTGCTGGGTGTTAAGTAATTTGCCCAGGGTCATACATCTAGGCTATGATAAATGTCTGAGATTATATTTGAACTCAGGTCCTCCTGACATCAGGGCTGGTGCTTTATGCACTGTGTCACCTAGTTGCCCCTAGGTGCCTACTTTTCAATGAAAAATATTATCTTCTATGGAAATTAGGGTGGAGTAAAAAAATGTCAAAATATATAGCTTAGTAATCTATTTGGATTTAGATTTAGATGAATTAGAAAATACCCAAAATTCATAATTTTTTTGTGAAATTCAAACTTTAGCAAACTTTTTTAAAAAAATAAATATTTTCTTTAAGAAAATGTTTGAAAAAATATGGACTGCATTCTACTTTAAATGAGATAATATATATGTAAACCTCTCTGCATCTGTAAAACTATATAAATATCAGTTATTATTATTATTTACTATAATATAACAGCATTATCATTTAATCCATTAGTATCTTAGATTTTACATACATACACATATACAAAATCCCATTGTTCCTCTTCAGAACAAAGAAATGAAGTAAAATTTTCTGGTAATTATAATAATTTTTTTTGTACAAAGATCAATCTAACAAAAAATCATTATCATAAGTGGTTAAAATTATTTATCAAGTAATCATAATATAGTACATTTTCATCATAAGGGCTACAAAGTTTTAAAATGAATATTCTCTCCCTATTAATTAATCAATTTCTTTCTTTTTTTTTAATTATTATAGTAACTTTTTATTGACAGAATCCATGCCAGGGTAATTTTTTTACACCATTATCCCTTGCACTCACTTCTGTTCTGATTTTTCCCTCCCACCCTCCATCCCCTCCCCTAGATGGCAAGCAGTCCTATATATGTTGAATATGTCCTAGTATATCCTAGATACAATGTATGTGTGCAGATCCAAACAGTTTTCTTGTTGCACAGGGAGAATTGGATTCAGAAGGTAGAAATAACCTGGGAAGAAAAACAAAAATGCAAACAGTTATTAATCAATTTCAAAAGTCTATCATTGTAGCTAAATTTCTCAGGCATGTCTGAAAACCAGTGCCACATTGTCCTTCAGTGAGTTTGTCCCTAGAGTGCTATATAAGCAAGCCACTCCCCATATTTATTTCAACCTTTAGAATTTGAATTGAGTTAAGAAATGTCGGTTTTTCAAGGTCAAAACCCAGAAATAACTCAACATTCTTCATCCTTCACCTGGTTTTTGAAGATTTCCTTGTAGCTGCCTGGAAAACATTTTTTTTAAAACAGATATGAGATTATGACAGATATGGAGCATGTAAGATCCTGAAAGTTTAAGTGATTTCCTAAAGGTTTTGTCCAGACTTAGAGGTGAATCAGGAAAAAAAAAAGTCTTCAATTCCTTGGTCTCAGTCTTACCCTTGGACTGTCAGCCCATGGTCACATCACTGAAGTAAGACTGTAAGATTGCAATGAAGTCACTCCTGAGACTTAGGGCCAACATTCTGACATGCTACTTTTTTCAAGAATTTGCTAGTTGGCTAATAATTGCAATAATATGTGTTACCCAAAACACACAGACTGTGAGAAATTGTATATTTAAGGTTGAGTATTATTCTATGACTGAAGAAGTTTCTCTTACTGCATGTACAAATAAATTCTGTGCTCAGAGCTATTTCTCATTGACAGTATCAATGCATTTATTTACAATCAAGCTTAATATAGGAGCTTCCAGGGTTTAACTCCTTATTTATGGCATCTTATTTTATTCTCATGTCACAAGAGACTAGTTTATATAATTCATCCCCATTTTGTTAATGTTTACAAAATATGTTAGTGGAATCATTGAAGAATGGTGAACTCTATATCTTTCTTTATAATTCAGTACTTGATCTTTAACTCTCAGATAAGGCTGTCAAGATAATTATCATGATATAGGATAATTGAATAAGAATATTTATGAAAAAGCAAAGTAGGAAGATTAAATTATTATGATGTAATGAACACAATATTAAAAAAAAAAATCTATGCCCAGAGTGGAAAGACCCGTACCTTGCCATCAAAGGATTTGAGTTTCAATTCTAAATACTGGCTCTGTCATTTACCATTGATGTGACTTGGAGATAATATATAATATTTAGGACTTCAATTTACTCATCTATAAATGAAAGATGATAAACTTGATCAACTCTAAGGTTCCTTCAGTGATTTGTATGTGTGCATGTATGTATGCATACTTGTCACATATCAAGGCATTTATCCTTTTAGTCATAATTAATAAATTTTATTTTGAGAGCAATTTACTTGACTATAGGGGAAGGTGAGCAAAAAAGTGAAAGATTTGGAGGTATTATTATTCCTACATGTGCTTTCAACTGATTGCAAAAAGAAGTGATGGGAAGAAGAGATTGCTGAAATGGAAAGCCAGTATGTTCAAAGAAGGCAAGGGATGAAATGTGAAAAAATTAAATCCAATCAAATCCAATTCACACCAGTTTGACTAAATAAGGCTATAAACTACATATTAGACCTATTGAAGGTGGAAGAAGAATCTGGCAATTCAATATTGACTGTGACAAGGCTATCAACAAGATAGATTTTATAAGTACTAATGGGGGGGAATCTTGATATGAAAATATTATTGGTGAGCAAGGAGTTTGCCAAATTCTCTGGGCTCTATCAGAGAAAACCAGCTGGCTTTGAAGAGAGTGCCAAGAGCAATGGTTTCTTAAGATGATAATAGGTTTCTGTGAATACTGTAACGTTGATGCTCCTTAGATCACAAGCCCTATGTAGGTTATCATTTTATCTTCTCAGAAAGTAGGTTAATATGCCATTTTTAGCCATTTTAAAACCAATTTCTTGCACTCCACTCTTTTCTCAGCCCATACTCTCCAAGTCTATTTGCTCTTTATTAGTTATTGTCCTCTACTAGAGGACTAGTAGTATTTAAACACCACGAGGGCAGGAGCTATCTTTTTTGTTTGTTTATTGTATTTACTTATTGCACTCTCAGAATTTAGCAGTGTTTGCTAAATAACAATTGCTTAATAATTTCTCCCATACATTCACTCATTTACTCCTGTATATGAAATGGAGTAATCTAGGATCACAGTTTAATTACAGTTACAACTAAAGATTTGTAATTTTGTGATTTACAAAGCACTTTATATGGTTTGGCCCAGGTATAGACCTTATCAGTATGAGTGATGCTATTTTAGCAAACCAACAAATATATATCAGGCATCTCCCCTCCTCCATTATATATGTATTATTTCTTTGAATCCTCACAGTAATATTGTGGAGTAAGTATCAGTATTATCATCCTCTTTTTCATAGATAAAGAGAGTATTATAGAAAGAGATTAAATGAATTGCCATTGATTACACAGTAGAAGTTGTATGAGGAAGTTTTTCTTGACTCCAGATTTGATAAACGATCTGCAATAGCTTGGTATGAGCTATTTCTGTGGATTTAGAGGGAGAAAGGACTTTAGAAATCAACTACTCTTACTCCCTCATTTTACAGAAAAGGAAAGAGAGGTAGAGATTCGAATTAAAAAGTTCACAAATCTAGTAAGTGGCAGAAATCATCTAGAAATAATCATGCCCCCTATGATATCTGAGCCAGACTTTTGGCTGCCCTGCCCAAGTTCTGGCTCAGTATGAAAATTTCTATTTTAAAGTTCTTTTCTTCCCTTAAAAACACTTGCTTTAAGCTAGAAAAATTCAGCTTTTGAAACAACAAATCATGTCATTTCTTTACGTCTCACATAATAAATCTTTGTATCCATATCTACATATCCCCATGAACAGTTAGAGATGGATACTTAAAAAATAAGGTTAAAAATATAAATAGCACAAGCATAATATAATTTGCACTAGAGCATGGTATAATTTGCAATGATGAATAGAGATAGTCGGGTATAGTTGCCAAGCAAACAGTAATTAACAAAGGCGTGAATGAGGATGTTCAGTGAAGACAAGCACCTCCGATGTGAGGACTTGTTAAGTCCTTTTCAGAGCTGCATAACAAACTTTAGTGTCCATCTGTTACTCACTTCTCACCTGTGACTCCAAGAAGTTATAGCATTACCCAGCAGACACACCTCAATAAACATATCTTGACAAACCAGTCAATAATTAACTAGTTGGCACAATTGAGAGAGTGTCAGGTCAGGAATCAGGGAGACTCATCTTCCCGAGTTCAAATCTGATCTCAGATACACTTACTTGTTTGATTCTGAGTTAGTCCTTTAACCCTGTTAGTCTCAGTTCTTCATCTGTAAAATGAGCTAGACAAGGAAATAGAAAATGACTGCAGTATCTTTGGCAAGAAAAATCCTGAAGAGATTCATGAAAAGTCTGAAACAATAAAAAAGCATCGAACTATAAAAGACCGGCTGAACCTTGTTGAAAGTAACTAATAGAATTCAAACCCATAAATGAGTTAGAGGGTTTCTACCCCAAACATGCAAAGACTTTTCCTTGGCAGAATAGGTATCTGAGGACAATTTATTTTCAATGGACATAAAAGTATTATAGGAAGCTCTGTGAAAAGCTTACAGCTTGATCAAACATCAAAGATGTCAAGCTTATCTATTCTAGGCTATTACCAGTCATATTGATTTTTGTCTGGCCATTAGACTTTAATGACTTACTTGACTCCAATTCATGAGTCAACATCATCCCATGATATTATTGGTTCTCTTTGAAAATAAAGATGACAACAACAACTGGCAAAAGACAACCCAGTAAATATCAAAACCTTGGAAAATATTGGACAGCATGTTGAAGTTGGGTCCTATAGATTGGACCCTTTTGTCAGTTTTGATGTTTTATTAAGTTTTTTTGGTTAATTATCAATGTTACTTTAGGAATATCACTTAACTTCTGAAGCATCTAGGTGGCACATGAATCCTGGATTTATAGTCAAGAAGACAAGAATTCAAATCCTGTCTCAGATGCTTATTAGTTGTGGGACCTGAACAAGTCATTTAACCTCTATTTTCCCCATTTTCCTCAATCGCAAAATGAGAAGCATAGTACCATCTACTTCATATGTTTGTTTTGAGGCTCAAATGATATATAATGTGCTGAGCATAGTCTTTGGCACTTAGTAGATGGCACTTAATAAATATTTTTTTTTCATTTCCTTTCAGAAAGGTCTTACTAGGCTTACCAGAACAGGATAGCCAAATTGACCCTCTGCTCCAAGATACATATGAATGAAAGATTTTCATAAATCTTCAAAGTGAACTCAGTTGTACAAATTTATTATTATTTTTAAAGCTGAATATGACTTTGATCCAATAAGTCAATTGAGAAAGATTTCTCTATGATGTATCTCATAGCATCAACCCTTTTGGATTATTGCTTGGAAAAACAAAACAAAACAAAACAAAAAAACATAAGCAAGTCTCTTACCTACTTCTTGGAAACTTCCCTTAAAGAGAAATGGCTATGTTAAAATCATAGTTTATTTTAACAAGTCAACAAGGATTTATTAAGTGCCTTGTTGTTTGGTGCTTCAGCTGTACCTGATTCTTTGTGACCCTACCATGCAACTATTGTCCAAAGAGTTTTCTTTGCAAAGATATTGGAGTGGTTTGTTATTTCTTTCTCTAGAATGGATTAAGATAAATAGAAGCTAAGTAACTTGCCTAGGGTCATATAGCTAGTAAGTGTATGAAGCTGGATTTGAAAGTAGTTCTTCTCGAGTTCAGGGACAGTATTCTATCTACTGAGCCACCTAGCTGCCTCATTATCAGGTGTCTACTATGTGCCAATTACTATGCTTATTGCTGAGGATCCAAAGAAAGGCAAAAGACAAACCTTATCCACAAGGAATTCTTAATCTAATCAGGGAGATGTACAAACAATTATGTTCAAATAAAATTTATAAAGAATACATTTGGGATAGTTTCAGGAGAAAGACATTAAAATTAAGGAAAAGTGAGAACGGAATCTTAAAGAATTTGAGACTTTAGATGAGAACTGAAAGAATCCAATAAAACTTAGAGGCAGAAGAGAAAACATTTGTAGGTATGGGACAAAGTCAGCAAAAATTCTAGTCAGAGGCTGGAGTGTCTTGTAAGGAATGGCAGACATTGATACCCATCAAACTAAAGTAAATGGAAGGGAAAGTAAAGTGTAAGAGTCCTATAAAGACAGAAACAAGCCAGGTTATGAAAAACTTTAAAAGGTCAACCAGGTGATTTTATATGTGTCCCTAAAGGTAATAGAAAGACAGGAGAGTTTATGGGATAAGAGCATGATGTGTTCAGACCTTCAGGAAGATTACTTGAGAGCTAAGTGGAGGATGACTTGAAGAGTGGAGAGACTTGAGATAGAGAGATCAAAATAAAATGCTGTTTTCATTTCTTGGGTGTGAAGTGATAGGAGCATGTATCAGGATAGTAGTAGGAGAGAATGGAAATGGGGCAGAATACATAATATACTCTTCTACTAGAGAAGATAAGAACACTTAGAAAACTTCTGGATATGAGAGGAAGAGCTGTAAAACAGATGGAAAAATAATGAGAGAGAATTTCATAAAAACCTAGAGAGAAGAGAAAAGGGTAACCAATAATTCCAAAGAATGCACAAATATCAAGAAGGTTAAGAATTGATGTAAAGCCCCTATGTTTGGCAGTTAAGAGAGTAACTTGATAGAGCAGTTTTAGTTTAATGATAAAGTCAGAAGCCAGACTAAAGAAAGAAAATGCAAATAAAATAAATTTTATTATCAAATCTGCATTTGAGAACTTCAAAATGCATTAAGTGCTGTTCTTCTAAATAGGTGGTAGTTACTAATTTGCATAAGGGATTTGGGGCAGGAATTTTTTTCTCTATTCCTAAAATTAATCATTATATTGACAAATATAGCTATATGACTCTGTACCTTGAAGATTTTTTTGGAGAGGGTCACAGATAATAGGGAACCCTGGGTGAAGTATAAGACCCTTTAGTCCAATAAAAGGAACCCTGCTGACAATGTCTGGTTTGGCTCCCCATTTCCCCTAAGGATTCTCTGCCTTCCTGAGAAGTCAGGGGGTATGACAACCTGTGTTGTAATTAAAGCAGAGTGATACCAGGTGGCAAACTACATACAAAAGCAAGTTGTTTATGTGGTCCCACATGCGCTGTTTATAGTTAGTACATGCCCCATGTTGCTATAGTTATGTAAGGATATTAGGGTATATAAGGCTGAGAGAATTTGGAATAAACAGACTCCATATTTGACTTTGACCATCCATGTGAGTCCTGCCTCTTCACTCCTCTTCTAAGATCAAGGACTCAGGCTGGTACTGAGATCTTCCAGAGAGCTAGTCTGGACATTACATTTGGCCTTCAATGAGGGACTTTGGAAAGTAGAGCACACAGCAATTTGACTAATGCCATCAGTGGGTTTGGTTGAGGAGTCCCTGTGACCCAGGAACAGGGTAAGTTTTAATAAAAGATAGACAAGTGGGAAGATTTTGGTAAAGACCAATCTAGTCACTTTCATTTTTCAGCCAAAATGGGGAAAGTGCTAACAAAAGAGCCTCTCTCCTGAGGGAAGTATGAAACAGGCTTAGTTAAGTTAATAAAGAAGCAAGGTTTGCTGGTAACTCAGAAGCAGATCACTGAGCTCTCAGATGCTCTGGAGTACACGTCTCCTTGGCTCTCTATGGAAGAGAGTCTGGAGCCAGAGATGTGAAAGATATTGGGAGAACAACTAACTGAATACAAAATGATAAAATTGGCTTTACGAAATCTATATATAAGAAAAAGAAAACTTTTAGTATGGGGTGTCAATCAAGGAAGTATGAGAAAAACAAGCAGAGGGTTGGTAGCCATAGCCATAGAGGGTACAGAGTGTGGGACAGAGCTAAGGAAGTCTTTTATAGTATTTTGTTGATTTATATTGTTTGTTACTGGGCTGAGAAGTTTGAGGGGCGTGGTACTTCTCTGTTTCTCAGCTCTTTCCACCCAAGCCAGTGCATGGCGCCCATAGGATATCCTCTGCTTCCTGATCCTCCTCCCTCAACTCTACTTTTGTGGGTAGAAGAAGGAGGAGAGGGAGGGGCACAGTTTTGCCCTCCTATGTTCCCCAAGACAAGGCAAAGGAGAAGAGACATTTTATTGCAATTAGGATTGCAATTGACCACTTTAGCTTTTTAGGCAAGGCCTCTGTGGCAGGCCTGCCAGTCCTTATACTTATCCTCATCCAATGGAAAATTGATACACCAGTGTGAGTAACCAGTGTGAGTAATCAGTGAAAAAATTTGGGCCTTATTAGCTATAGTATAGGAGCAACTTGACCAAGGACTCTTACCAACTTTCTCTAAGTCTTTGGAATTGCCTTGTATTTGCTGTAAAAAAGAAATCTGGAAATTGGAGGATGTTGACTGATTTGTGGAAAATAAATGAACAGATGGAAACTATGGGAACTCTTCTCTCTTCTGTCCATCTCCTACTCAATTGCCTAGGGAATGGCCTCTTTGGGTTATAGACCTTAAGGATTGTTTCTACTCTATCCCTCTGAATAAGGAGGATATGAAAAGATTTGCCTTTTCAGTGCCCAGTGTTAATTTATCTGAATCTTATAAAAGATTTGCATGGACAGTTTTGCCACAGGGAATGAAAAATAGCCCTACCATGTGTCAGATGCATGTGGCTGCTGTTCTTATTCCAGTAAGAAAAGCATTTCCTAAAATTATGTTATTACACTACATAGATGATAGCTTGGGGTGTGCACCTGAGGAACAAATGTTAGAAGCATTCCTACAAAAGATCATAGAAACAATAAGGAACTACCAATTGTATATATTCCAGAAAAAATTCAAAGACATGCTCCTTTTCAATATTTAGGATATGAAGTATATCCCAAAGTACTTAGGGTACAAAAACTTTCTTTAAGAACAGAGAAGTTGAACATCTTAAATGACTTTCAGAAATTGATAGGAGATATCCAATGGATGCCTCCAGTGTTAAGCTTACCCATTTATCAATTACAACCATTATATATGACATTTTAAGGGAAAATACTGCTTTAGACTCACCTTGTCAGTTTACAAAAGTAGTCCAAGAAACTCTGAGAATGGTTGAACTGGCTTTATCCAATGTGGTTGAAAGAGTCACTGAAAAACCCTTGGAAATATCAGTTTTTGCTACAAAAGAGGCACCTACAGCAGTCTTTCATCAAGGAGACAGTGTGATCGACTGGGTAATACTGCAATCACAACCAGACCAAAGCCTTACTCCTTACCCAGTGCTTGTGGCTAGAATCTTATTAAAGGCCATTAATCAAGTAATACAATTATTTGAGATAAGACCTGACAAGATATACATCTCTACCAAAGTGCAAATTAATGTATGTTGTGAAACCATCTCAGAATGGTGAATTTTATTGGCCACAACTCCAAACTTTACACATGGGTCCCCCTTAAAGATAACCCAGCTATTACATGATTGGCTATGGATTTTTGAAGAAAAAGTTTCTAAGGTTCCTCTTAGAGGACCAACCATCTTTACAAATACATCCAAACATAACATTTGTGCTATATATTCTCCTGACTTAGCTATAAAATTAGTAGTCAGAACTTCCTTTTAGGCCACTCAGCAGAATGAGTTGTATACAATTATACTAGCTCTTACTTATTATCCAGGAGATGTAAATTATATCTGGTTCAGCTTATTCAGTAGGTGTGGTACAAAGAATTGTCACAGCCCAAATAAAATTTGTAGCTTTAACATATTTCAGCTTTTTAAGGAACTTCAGGAGCAAGTGAGAAAATGTCCAGGTAAGTATTATCTTTTGCATGTCTATTCTCATACTAGTATTTTAGGAACTATTTTTTATGGAAACTCAAAGACAAATCACCTTCTCACCATGTTAACTAACACTCCTGTATTTCCGGCAGCCCAAGAATCTCATTCTAAATATCATCAGGCTGCTTGAGCTTTTGTTTGCATTTTGGGACAACAAAAGAGACAGCTAGGAGCATAGTAAAAACCTGTATGGCTTGCCTTCCTTTCCACGCTCCTATGCTCCCTTCAGGGAAGAACCCTTGTGATTTTAGACCCAGTGGAATTTGGCAGATGGATGTGACCCATTATAAATCTTTTACCTATCTTTTAAACATGTTGTAGTGTACATTTTTTTCAGGATTTACTTTTGCAGTACCAGTAGCAAAAGAGATGGCCCAGGTGGTCACTGAATTCCCTACACAGACCTTTTCAGTTATGGATGTGCCACAAGCAATAAAAACAGATAATGGACCTGCATATACTTTCAAATATTCTGTACACTTTTGTTCACAGTATCAGATTTCACACATCACTGGCATACCTTTCAATCCTCAAGAACAAGCAATAATAGAGAAGAAGAACAGAGACATCATGATGCTCCTCCAAAAACAAAGGAGAGGGGGAGCCACAGGAAACCCTGGAGAACTTCTAAACTTAATTCTTTAAACTATTACTTTTTTGATTTTTGATGAAGATGCACTGGCTTTGGCAGACAGGTTTCATAAAGGACAGTGTCCAGTGCGAGCAGTTCCAGTATCTTTAGATAATCACCAGGTGATGTGGAAAGATTCAGAGACTGGTGAATGGAGGGGACCAGACAGACTAACTGCTTGGGCAAAGAGTTTGCTTGTGTCTCTATGGATAGAAAAGGAATTCGATGGGTGCTGAAGAGTTGTATTTGCCTTGTCCATCAGAGAGATACAGACAAAGAGAAGACCCTCGAAATGAAGGAGAAGACTCAGGAAACATCACATGGTTCCATCTCTGACTATGACTGCCACTGAAAGAGCATAGCAGTTAACCCTATGTGTATGGCAATTGACTAATGAGCATCTCCATGACCATAAAAGTAATTGCTAATGAGACTGATGCAGGACTTCAAAATCTGCAGGAATCACTGGATTCCCTAACACATGAAGTGATGGACAATAGATTGGCTTTGGACTATCTCTTGGCTACTGAAGGAGATATATGTGTGGTTGTGCATTAATAATTATTTCTATACTTCCTTTGGGACTCATGGAAGTCTTTTATAGTATCTTGTTCATTCATATTGTTTGTTATATTACTACTTTCCTGGGTGATATTAATACTTGTCTCTGTGATTCCTCCCATACTGATGGATTTAATCACTAATGTATACCTGCTTCAATTAAAACAAAAGAAAGGGAGAGATGTAGAGGGCCATAGATAGTAGGAAATCCTGGGTGAGGTATAAGACCTTTTAGTCCAATAAAATAAATCCTGCTGACAGTGTCTGGTTTGGCTCCCCATCTCCCCCTAAAGGTTCTCGAACTTCCTGAGAAGTCAGGGATTGATGACAACCTATATTGTAATTAAAACATGATACAGAGGTGTATCTCTCTGTGGCAAAGAAACATATACACACAATATCAAGTTGTTTATGTGATCCTCCATGATCAGTATATAGTTAGCGCATGCCCAGTGTTGCTATAGTTATATAAGCATTAGTGTTATATAAGGTTGAGAGATTTGAAATAAATAGACTCCATGTTAGAGCATCTATGTGAGTCCTGCTTCTTCACTCCTCTTCTAAGATCAAGGACTCAAGCTGGTACTGAGATCCTCCAGAGAGGTAGTCTGGACACTACAATTTTTCATCTTTCAGATTTACCTATTAATATTTTTAGGAAAATATTAATCTCTTTCAACTAACACATTGGTGGTAGATTAGCTGAAATATTACTAAAGCAAAGGGAGAATGACATTGAATAGACAGGGAAGGGAGGAAGTCTTATTAAGGAGCATAATAAGTAAAATTTTTTGAAAGTCCTTTTGAACCTAGTCCCATTTTTTTTATATATCATCTGCCTTTTATACCATAGCGTCTAACCAAACTGACCTTGTTATTTTTTCTCATACATGATACTCCATCTTCTTTCTCAAATGTTTCTCAAATGTTTCTCAAAAGCAATTGTATTGCTTGTGGCACACCTATAACTGAAAAGGTCTATGTATCTTAGAATTCATCAGTCCTCTTAAAGCTCTGCTATAATCAGTTTCTACATGATTCCTTTCCTTACCCTTTAGCTGTGCTCAATATTAAAATCAAACAAAACATATTACATATTTCATATTACATTTTTCCCCCTGCTACATAAAAAGTGTTGGACAGTCAGATCATTCTACAAATAGAGTGCTGAACTAGCAATGAGGAAGCCTAATCATGCTGAGTTCAAATCTGGCCTTAGACACCTTTTAGTTGTATCACTTTGGGCAAATCATTTAATCCCGTTTGCTTCAGTTTCCTCATCTTTAAGGAAATGACATACTACTCAATTATCTTTGCCAAGAAAACCATAAAAGGGGACACAAACACTAAGACAAAACTGAAAACAACTAAACAACAAAGATAACAAATGGCTGATAATGTTTTAATCTGCTCTCAAGAGCTTTTTTCACAAGAAGTGTTATCTAGCTACAGATTCCTCATTATATGCCTGAAACATGATTGTGTGGAAATGGTGCTACTGAATAAATGTTTGTTAGTGTGACTCCATCCTAACACATTGTTGCCCATCAACTATACAGATGTATGTATATATGTATATATTCTAGCACTAGTTTTCTGCTGATATAGTGATAAGAAAAATAAAATCAATAGGAAATTCCAACTGCTTATTATGATGCTTATGTTTAGGTCTACATCATGAGTGACTGTTTTCTAATATGAATACACTGATTACTGCACTGCTTTAGTCAGGGTGAGTTGTTTTTAGAATTCCTCTCATGACAGATATTCCCTTTTTTCTAATATTATTGCAGACTGGTTTAATATTCTATAATGTCTAGAGAAAATGAAATGATAGTCTTATTGTATTCTTCTGAACAACCAAGAACAAGGTTCTGCAATTTATGACCCACAGACCAAAACTAGTCCATCACTACGTTTTTTTGTATAGCTGGGAGTGGAGTTGTTTTTCAACCCTACGCAAATGTATAAAAACTAATAGAAGGGC
This sequence comes from Sarcophilus harrisii, assembly GCF_902635505.1. Classification (NCBI taxonomy): domain Eukaryota; kingdom Metazoa; phylum Chordata; class Mammalia; order Dasyuromorphia; family Dasyuridae; genus Sarcophilus; species Sarcophilus harrisii. The sequence goes on from NC_045426.1 coordinate 247,619,064, forward strand.
AAGATTTGGCCTGAAGATCTTATTTTGTTAAGCCCTAATTTAGAATATTGTGTTCAGTTTTAGTGTGCTGTATTTTAGGAAACTGATAAATTGGACAGAAGAGGGTAAATGGGGTAGTGAATAGCTTTGCTTTATTTCAGATCAGTTAAAGGAACTAAGAATATTTTACCTGGTCAAGAGAATATTTTAAGAATATATAATAATAGCCTCCATGTTTGCAAAGGACTTTTATGTAAAAATTATATATATATATATACATATATATATGCATATATATTAATGTATATATTTATATTAGATTTATTCTGTCTGATATCTGAGGTTATAACTAGCCCCAAATGCAAAAGCTGTAGAGGCAGAATTTTGCTTGATATAATCTAATACTAATAATTCGAATTTTCTTAAAATATACTTCATTGGTTTAGAGACTTTTATTTCTAATTGGAAGTTGTTAAGCATAGACTTCATGATTACATATCAGGGATATTATAGAAGAGAAATTACATAAAAATTAGACAATATCTCCTGAGGAGCCTTCCACCTTCCAAATTCTATGACTCTGGTTGTTTCCATGCTATATATTTCCTTATTTGTGAATCTGTATTACATTCAAAATTAGACAACTGGCCTGATCAATCTAATTTTTGAATACAATGTTTAATTGTGAATTCTAATTTTTCTGGCTATGAGTGAATAAAGAATTCATTAAGCACTTATTATAAACAAAGTACTGTGATAAGCACTCAGAATAAAAAGTAGAAAATATGTTTCTTCCTCTTAAGGAGCTCACATTGCAATGATGGTGGCAAAACATATGGAAGGTTTTAATTGTTAGTTAGATGTAAATGTGCCATGGACTTTGAGGTATGTTGGTAAAGCATTTGGGAAAGCTGCTTCTTTAATATCATTTTAAACTGAAAAGAATATATAGTCAGTCTTTATTTTATGTCATTATCTGTGCCAAGAAGCAGGGATAGATTATTGATAGTTTCATTTATTTTCCTGCTTGATGCTTGAGATAGAACTGTTTTGAGATTTAAGTTTCTTTGAAAATGTGAGGAACGAAGAAAAGATACCTGGAGTTATCACATCAATCTTACTTTTGCACACTTGATTTTTTGACTCCAAGTGAATGATTTTACATTTATTCTTATTCAATTTATTTTGTCTAATTCAGATCATTGTTCTAGTTGTTAAGATTTTATATTTTGAAGCATAGGTTATGTTTGCTTGTTTGTATATAAAAATAAAAGGGAACAAAATAAAAAAAGAAGATAAATTAATTTCTGGGAAGGAGTGAATTTCATAGAAACTACAAATAATCTCATATAGGGAAATAAGGAATGGCAGACATTGAGTACTTGGGAGCTTTGTGTTAAATATAGCTAGATATATTAGAGCCAACTAGGTGAATTCTGATTCACTCCAAGTTGAATCTGATTCTTCATCTGTTTAAAAAGTTTAGCAATGCAAGAAAGAAAAGGTAGAGACTGGTTATAGCTTCTGCAAAGAACATTTCTCTTTCAAATGAAGGATTCAAGACAAGGTCATTGATTGTATTACATAAACATCCTTTCTATTATGTATGGTTTCTACATTTTTGCCTTGAGATGTTTTTCATTCATGCTAACACTTATCACTCATCCCTCTGCACCTTCTTTTGAATCTCTTATTTCACTGTAGAACAGCTGAAGATAAATGGCTGCTTTCCTAGCAGGTAAATAAGACTCTTGAATTTTCCTTATGTTGAAGAAATGATGAATTGGTCCAACTCCATTAAATGCAAGTGCCATAGCTGTGTCAGAAAACAACCTTAGCCTGAGCTGCAAATTTTTGTCTGATGCTATTAAACACTTATCTACCTTGTGAGTCTTTACCATTTACTTTGTGAGCCTATATTTCAAAGTTCATATCTTATCCAAGGGTAACATAATGCTTAATGGAAATGTGGTATTTAACAGTCATGACTATAAAAGAAGAGAGTTTTAATTCCTATTTGGGGTAGGGTGTCCCATGTTTTATCAGTGAAAACAAGGATTAATGCTATTGACACAATTTTGGTCTATTTGTATACCATCATGCAATTATCTTCATATCACATTGTGGAAATTATTCTTATTATTTCTTGTTATTTGACAGGTTTTGGTATGGAACTATTTTATTGTTTATTTTTATTATTATTGTCATATAGTATTTCTTATATTCTTAATCTGAGGGTTCAATAAAACTATTAAATAATTATGCCATTGTTCCATCCCTAGTCTATTGCTTTACCTACTGATCCTTCTTCAGACATCAGTGTCATACTTCAATTATTTTACAAAATTTCCCTAGTTATATTTACTAGACTCCCAAGTCCTTGTGGGTTAGTTTCATGTTCATTTCTTGTTCTGTATTATAAATGTTTAGGCAAAACACAAGTTCTGGAAATTCAAATGAACCAAAGCAAAGAAAAAATTGTTTCAAAATTTCCAATCTGCTTGTTTGTGTCCAAAAAATTATCTTATGACTGCTTAAATTCATATGATAGTTTTTGAGCTGAAACCCTTCTGTACCAGGAAAGGCCAAAAAGGAAAGATTAAAAATCAAATGTATCCAGTACCAGCTTGTCTTAAGCATTGCAAATAGAAATGCAAGGATCTTTTCTTATTGATGATGCTGCATACTCTCTCCATTTTGTTGATGTCTTAGTAAGGTGTCAATTAAAGATGATATGTGCAAATCATTTAAAACTATACAGAGAAAAAAGAAAAGGTTATAAAATATAAGGTTACAGCTCAGCAATTAGAACAGCAATAAATGCAAGTTATACATGTATATAACAAAATGTATGTAGAATGGAAAATTCCAGTTGTATTTGTGCCCTGAGATAGCATCTCCTTGGTCACAATTTTGAACTTTTGTCATCTTACAACTTTATAACATGTCATAAATTGTGAGAAGTATATGTGCATCATTCCCCTTGAAAAACTAAGGGTCATTCACCAGAATGTTCTATTAAAATAAAGAACACCCAAATGGCATTTTTTATTAAGTAAAAGTTAGATGTGTACGTGGTGTAAAGAATTGGGGAAAATGTTACTGGCATAAAACTTGACACTGCTTCCAAAGGAAACATCCTCTATTGTCATAATATAAATGAAGGAATTATTGTAAGATAATTTTGTTATAATGGAACACTTTATAAAAAGAAAACTTTTAGATCATGATCCTTTGTTTTGAATAGAAGTAAGCATCAAAGCCTAAAATTAGAAAAAGGGCTTTGGAAAAATTGTGAAGTAGGTAGTTTGTCTTTTTAGATTCTCTTTCTTCACTACTGCTTTTGTTCCTTAGTTGCTTTTGTTTTACTTAAATATTAATATAGATATGTGATCTCATCATTGTGGTTATTTTCTATCTCATCTTAATTTTCCCATATATTTAATGATATCCTTTTCAGGGCAGAGATAAAATGGCAGGGAGCAAACATAACTTTTTTGTGACCTCCTCTGATCTTCTCTCAAACCAACAGCAGATTAAACTTTGAACTGGTTTTGGAGTGACTGAACCCACAAATATTTCCAGAAGTACATTTCCAGAAGTACAATACATTTCCAGAAGAAGATATTTTGGAAGAACTTCAGAATAGGTCTGTTTCAAATGGGTAGGGGGAGAGGCTGTGGAGTGCAGACTCTGTGCAAGGACCCTGGGGCAGGGAGCCAGAACTTTGTGGCATGCCACACGAGGGAATCAATCTACTGTAAGGCTCTTAGGCTATTCTGTTTTGGTTGCAAGCAGGTGGATAGCAGACTTGCTATAAAGCACCCCAAAGTGAATACAAAAGGCAAATTTTAAGCCTGTGAGCCCTGAAAGAACTTGGTGCCTGTCTGCAATTACCCAGCACTGGAAGTCAGTCAGAAACACCAGCCCTAGGGCAAACTAAAGCAGCTGTCACCTCTTTGCCTTAAGAGTTGATCTTAACCCTTAAAAATGAACAAAAAAGCAACAAGAACTCTGACCACAGACAACTTTTATGGAGAGAGAGAATAGACTTCAACCTCTGAGGTTCCTAAAGGCAAATTAATTCCAGATGAAGTCACAAAGGGAGATATGAGCTGGTATCAATTTCACAAGACTTTCTTGGAAGATTTCAAAAAGGATCTTAAAAGAGAGTTAGAAGAAATATGGGGGAAAAATATATATATATGTATATATATATATATATTTTTTGCCAGAGGATTATGGAAAAGGAAAACCAGAAATTATCTGAAGAAAATTTCATTAAATAGATTGGATGAAATGGAAATAGCATATAACTCCTTTCAAAATAGACATGAAAAAGATATCAATTCATTGCAAAACAGAATTTGTGAAATGAAAAAAAAAATGTAATGACAAAAACAATTCAATTGACCAAATACAAATAAAAAAGGGAACTGAAGAAAATAATACACTAAAAATTACAATTGAACAAATAGAAGTGAATGACTCAACAAGACTTCAAGAATCAGTCAAATAAAACCAAAAAAGTGAAAAATAATAGAAGAAAATATGAAATAGCTCCTAGGAAAAATAACTGATGTGGAAAATAGATCTAGGAGAGAAAATCTAAGGATTATTGGATTTTCAGAAAGGCATGATGAAAAATAAAAGCCTAGATATTATCTTTCAGGAAATCATCAAGGAAAACTGCCATGATGTCCTAGAAACAGAGGGTAAAATATCCATTGAAAAAATTCATCAATCACGTCCTGAAAGAGACTCCAAAATGAAAACTCCAAGGCATATTGTGGCTAAATTTTAGAGCTATTGGACCAAGGAAAAAATATTGCAAGCAGCCAGAAATTTTTTTCTGAGTAGCCACAATCAGGATAACCCAGGAAGTAGCAGCTTCTACCTTAAAGGATCAAAGGTCCTGGAATCAGATATTCCAAAAGGCAAAGGAACTTGGATTGCACCCAAGAATAAACTATCCAGCTAAACTTAACATTATTTTTCAGGGAAGAAGATGCCCCTTAAATGACAGAGGTGAATTTCATTTATTTCTGATGAAAAGATGAACGAAAAAAATTGATCTCCAAATACAGAACTCAAGAGAAGCATAAAAAGGTAAAAAGGAAAAAAAAATTGAGAATTATATTTCTGTTATGAGTATACTTTGATATAATTTGATTTTGTTATGATAATATGAAAAAGAAATTAGAGATAGGAAGGGGATTATACTAGGAAAAGAGGAAAATGGAGGTAAAATGAGGGAAATTACATCTCACGAAGAGGCAAAGAATACCTACTATAATTGAGGGAAAGAAGGGAGGGAAATGAAAATTGTTGAATCTTACCTCATCAGATTTGGCTCAAAGAGAGAATATTGGATGTATTTGGTTTCACAGAGAAATTTGTCTCATCTTATAAGGAAGTGGGACAGGAAAGGGGAAAAGAAAGGGGAAGGTTAATAGAAGGGGAAACAGTAGAAGTAGGGGAAAGGTGTAAGAAAGGGGGAGAGACTTGAAAGGAGGAGGACTATTTGAGGCAGGTGGTGGTCAGAAACAAAATACAGGGAGGAAAATAAAAGCATAACTTGGGGTAAATAAGATGACAGGAAATATGGAATTATTTATTTTAATGTGAATGGAATGAACTCTCCCATAAAATGAAAGCAGATAGCAGACTGGATTAAAAGCCAGAATTCTACAATATGTTGTTTATAAGAAATACATTTAAAGAAAAGTGATACATATAGAATAAAGGTAAAAGGTTGGAGCAGAATTTATTATGCTTTAGATGAAGTAAAAAAAAAAAAAAAAAGCATGAATAGTGACCCTGGTCTCAGATCAAGCAAAAGCAAAAATAGATCTAATTACAACATATAAAGAATGAAATTATATCTTGCTAAAGGGTACCATAGGTAATGAAGTATATATATAATATGCACTAGTGGTATAATATTCAAATTCCTAGAGGAGAATTTAAAAGAGAAGCAAGAAGAAATAGACAGCAAAACTATGCTACTGGGAATCTCAAACTTGCCCTCTCAGAACCAGAAAAATAAAAGCACAAAATATATAAGAAAAAAGTTAAGGAGGTAAGCAGAATTTTAGAAAAGTTAGGTATGATAGATCTTTGGGGACAATTGAAGGGAGACAGAAGGGATTATACATTTTTCTGTATGGTTCATGGAACCTATACAAAATTGACTATGTTTTAGGGCATAAAAATCTCAAAACCAAATGCAGAAATGAAGAAATAGTAAATGCATTTTTTAAAATCAAGATGCAATAACAATCACATGCAATAAAAGGTCAAGGGAAAATAGACCAAACATTAATTGGAATTAAATAATCTAATCCCAAAGAATGAATGAGTGAAACAACAAATCATAGACACAATCAATAATTTCATCCAAGAGAATGACAATAATGAGACAACACACCAAAATTTGTGGGATGCAGCCAAAGCAATTATAAGGGCAAATTTTATATCTCTAGATGCTTATTTGTATAAAATAGAGAAAGAGAAAATCAATGAATTGGACTTGTAAGTAAAAAAGCTAGATAAAGAATAAATTATATACCCACAATTGAATACCAAATTTGAAATTCTGAAAATAAAAGGGGAGATTAATAAAAATGAAAGTAAGAAAACTATTGAATTAATAAATAAAACTGAGATGTTTTTATGAAAAAAAAAACACAACAAAATAGATATACCTTTAGCTAATTTGATTAGAAAAAGGAAAGAAGAAAAGCAAATTGTTAGTCTCTAAAATGAAAAGGGAGAACTTTTCACCAATGAAGAGGAAATTAGAAAAATAATTAGGAGTTATTTTGCCCAACTATATGTCAATGAATTAAATAATCTAAGTGAAGGGGAGGAATATGTGCAAAAATATAGATTGTCCAGGTTAGCCGAAAAGAAAATAAATTATTTAATTAGTGCCATTTTAGAAAAAGAAGTAGGACAAGCTAATAATTAATTCTTTAAGAAAAAAATCTCCAGGGCCAGATGGATTTACAAGTGAATTCTACCAAACATTTAAAGAACAATTAATTTTAGTACTATACAAACTATGTGAAAAAATAGGGAAAGAGGGACACCTACCAAATACCTTTTATGGCACAAATATGATCCTGATACCTAAACCAGCTAAGATGAAAACAGAGAAAGAAAATTATATATCAATTTAACTAATAAATATTGATGAAAATATTTTAAATAAAACATAGCAAAGAAATTATAGAAAGTCATCCTCACGATAATACACTATGACCAAGTAGGATTTATACCAGGAATTCAGGGATTGTTCAATATTAGGAAAACTATTAGCATAATTGACTATATCAATAATCAAACTAGCAAAAATCATATGCTCATCTCAATAGATGAAGAAAAAATATTTGATAAAATCCAACACAAATTCCTATTAAAAAACATTAGAGAGTATAGGAATAAATGGACTTTAAAAAAAAATGATCAGTAACATCCATTTAAAAGCATCAGCAAGCATCTTATGTAGGGGGAACAAACTAGAATCATTCGCAATAAGATCAGAAGGGAAACAAGGGTGCCCACTATCACCATTACTATTCAATATTGAATTAGAAATGTTAGCTTTGTCAATAAAAGAAGAAAAAAAATGAAAGGAATTAGAGTAGCTCATGAGAAAATCAAATTATCAGTCTTTGCAGGTGAGATGATGGTATACTTAGAGAAGCCTAGAGAATCAACTAAAAAACTACTAGAAACAATCCATAACTTTAGCAAAGTTGCAAAATACAAAATGAATCCACATAAATCAGTAGTATTTTTTTATATTACCAACAAAGTCCAGCAGCGAGAGATACAAAGACAAATTACATTTAAAATAATTGCAGATAATATAAAATATTTGGGAATCTATCTGCCAAGGTAATCAGGAACTATATGAACACAACTACAAAGCACTTTCCATGCAAATAAAATGAGATCTAATCAATTGTTTAACAAGTGCTCACAGGTAGAGTGAATATAATTAAATTTTCAATATTACCTAAATTAATCTACTTATTTAGTTCCATACCAATCAAACTCCTAAGAAGTATTTTACAAATATAGAAAAAATAGTAACAAAATTGATCTGGAAGAAAAAAAAAAGGCATTGACTAATATCTAACTCCATACACCAAGATAAGGTGAAAATGGGTTCATGATTTAGACATAAAGAATGATACTATAAGCAAATTAGAAGAACATAGGATAGTTTACTTCTCAGATCTGTGGATAAGAAAGGAATTTATGTCCAAAGAAGAACTGGAACTCATTACTGAACAGGAAATAGACAATTTTGATTAAATTAAGTTAAAATTTTGATTAAGTTAAAAAGGTTTTATAACATCAAAACTGACAAGACAATAAAAGAAACAATACATTGGGAAAACCTTTTTACATTTAAGCGTTGTGATAGAGGCCTCATTTCTAAAATATATAATGAATTGACTTAAATTTATAAGAATTCATTCCATTCTGCAACTGATAAATGATCCACAGATATGAACAGACAATTTTCACATGAAGAAATTAAAATCATTTCTAGTCATATGAAAAAGTGCCCTAAATGACTATAGATCAGAGAAATGCAAATTAAGACAACTCTGACCTAAACAATTTTGGAAAAATATTAAGTGCTCCTGGATGGGTTGAATGAATATAATAAAGATGACATTACTATCTAAACTAATCTATTTATTTAGTGCTATGCCAATCAGTCTCCCAAGAAACTATTTTTATGACCTAGAAAAAATAACAACAAAATTCATCTGGGAGAACAAAAGGTCAAGAATTTCAAGGGAACTAATAAAAAAAATCAAATGAAAGTGGCCTAGCTGTACCTGATCTAAAACTATATTATAAAGCAGCGGTTACCAAAACCATTTGGTCCTGGCTAAGAAATAGAGTAGTCAATCAATAGAATAGGTTAGGTTTGCAGGACAAAATAGTCAATAACTATAGCAATCTAGTGTTTGACAAACCCAGAGACCCCAGCCTTTGGCATAAGAATCATTATTTGACAAAAATTGCTGTGAAAATTTGAAATTAATGTGGCAGAAACTAGGCATTGACCCATATTTAACATCATATACCAAGATAAGATCAAAACAAGTTCATGATCTAGATATAAAGAATGAGATTATAAATAAGATAGAAGAACATAGGATCATTTACCTTTCAGACCTGTGGAGGAGGAGGGAATTTGTGACCAAAGAAGAACTAGAAGTCATTATTGATCACAAAATAGAAAATTTCCATTATATTAAGTTAAAAAGCTTTTGTACAAATAAAACTAATGTGGACAGGATTAGAAGGGAAGCAATAAAGTGGGAAAACATTTTTACAGCTAAAGGTTCTGATAAGAAATCAAACCATTCTCCAATTGATCAAAGGTCAAAGGATATGAACAGATAATTTTCACATGAAGAAATTGAAACTATTTCTAGTCATGAAAAGGTGTTACAAAGCGTTGTTGATGAGAGAAATGCAAATTAAGACAATTCTGTGATACCACTACACACCTGCCAGATTGGCTAAGATGACAGGAAAAGTTAATGATGAATATTGGAGGGGAAGTGGGAAAACTGGGACACTGATAATGTGCATTGTTGGTAGAGTTGTTAACGGATCCAACCATTCTGGAGAGCAATTTGGATCTATACTCAAAAAGTTATCAAACTGTGCATACCCTTTGATCCAGCAGTGCTACTACTGGGCTTATATCCCAAAGAGATATTAAGAAAGGGAAAGGGACCCGTATGTGCAAAAATGTTTGTGGCAGCCCTTTTGTAGTGGCTAGAAAATGGAAATTGAAGGGATGTCCACCAATTGGAGAATGGCTGAACAAATTGTGGTATATGAATGTTATGGAATATTACTGTTTTATAAGAAATGACCAGCAGGATGAATACAGAGAGGCTTAGAGAGACATACATGAATTTATGCTAAGTGCACTGAGCAGAACCAGGAGATCATTATACACTTCAGCAACAATACTACATGATGATCAATTCTGATGGACATCACTCTCTTCACCAATGAAAGGATGTAAATAAGTTCCAAATGATCTGTAATGAACAAAACCAGCTACACCCAGGTTATTATAATTCAGGTTATTTTTATCTTCTTTCTAAATCTGATCTTTCCCGTGTAACAAGATAAATGTATAAATATGTATACATATATTGTATTTAACATATACTTTAACATATTTAACATGTATGGGACTACCTGCCATCTAGAGGAGATGGTGGGGGGAAGGAGGGGAAAAGTTGGAACTGAAGTTTTTGCAAGGGTAAGTGTTGAATAATTAGCCTTGCATGTTTTGTATATAAAAAGCTATAATAAAAAATAAAAAAAAACACAAAAAAGACAACTCTGAGATACCACTTCATACCTCTCAGATTGGCTAAGATGACAGGAAAAGATAATGATGAAGTTGGAGCGGATGTGAGAGTACTGGACACTCATAGATGACTTTCATCATCACAAGATCAGTGGAACAGACCTGAATCATCTCATTGTTGAAAAGAGTCATATCCATCAGAATTGATCATCATATAATATTTTTACTGTGTATAGTTATTTCCTGATTTTGTTTATTTTAGTTAGCATCTGTTCATGTAAGTCTCTCCAGGCCTCTCTGAAGTCATCCTGCTGATTGTTTCTTGTTAAAAAATAATATTTGATTACATTCATATATCATAACTTATTCAGCCATTCTCCAACTGATGGGCATCCACCCAGTTTCCAGTTTCCTTCCACTACAAAAAGGGCTGCCAAAAACATTTTTGCACATGTGGATCCCTTTCCCTTCTTTAAGATCTTTTTGGGATGTAAGCCCAGTAGAAATATTGCTGTATCAAAGGGTATGCACAATTTGGTAACTTTTTGAGCATAGTTCCAAATTGTTCTCTAGAATGGCTGTGTTGGGGTCCTCAGCTAGTGCAGACCTGCAGATACTAGTTGGAGTCTGAGCACTTACACACAATTATCATCACCTCTACAACCTTCGGATGTCTCTGGATATGACAGAGCAGTCTGGCACCACTTATGCAGTTAAAGAAACTTTATTGCGTGGTTACATCATCTTGTCCCTTCTTTAGTTCACTGTGCAAGTAGAACAAGTTGGTTGCAATCAGTTGTGTCAATCTGTAAAATCTAGAGCTTCCAAGTGTGGAAAATAGGATGGACTCTATTTCTAATACTAGAATAACAGAATTCCCTTAATTCCAATCTGTTCCTTAATAATTGTAGGCATTTTATTTAGAAATACGTTTTTCTAGGCAAGGGAGAAAGAAAGATATATTTGTAAATTGTCATTTTAGAAAATAATATATATGAGTAATGTGTGTGATATTCACGTTTTTTCTCTCTTCCTCTGCTGTCCTGTACGTTACCCCTCTCACCTGCCCATGCCAACATGCCCCAGCAACAAGTATGTGTATAGCTTGTTTATCCAGGAGCCCAACTCCTGAGACAGTGGGGGCTATCTCAATTAGGTGCGTGCTTGATGCCTGTCCTGATGTGTCTGCAGGGTGTGTACCCCGAACCTTTAGCCAGTCACATAGAACACATACCCGAGGCTTCAACAACCATTCCCAAGAGTGAGCTGACCGAGATGCAACCAGCCACAGAACACAAGAGTCAGATTTGCACAAGACTTGTTTTTGCACAGACTTATTGCCTATGCAAATGGGGCATTGTGTGCAAGGTACATGATGAAGGGTTGCATGATTAATGCAGACTCTTGTTATTCTGTTCCCTAGCATTCTTGTTGCTAGGTTCCCTACTATGGCTCGATCCATTCACAGTTCCACCAACAATGTATTAGTGTTCCAGTTTTCCTACATCCCCTCCAACATTTGTCATTATCTTTTACTATAATCTCAGTTGATCTGAGAGATATGTAGTGGATCTCAGAATTGTCTTAAATTTCATTTCTCTGATCAATAGTGATTCAGAGCACCCTCTCATATGATTAGAAATAGTTTTAATTTCTTCATCTGAAAATTGTCTGTTCATATCCTTTGACCATTTATCAAATGGAGAATGGCTTGAATTCTTCTCTGGTCACAAATTTCTTCCTTCTCCATAAATCTGAGAGGTAAACCATCCTATGTTTTTCTCATTTACTTATAATATCACTCTTTATGTCTAAATCATGAACCCATTTTTACCTTATCTTGGTAGACAGTATTAGGTATGGGTCAATGCCTATTTTCTGTCATACTAGTTTCTAATTTTTCCAGCAGTTTTTCTCAAATAGTGAGTTCTTATCCCAAAAGTTGAGGTATTTGGGTTTGTTACATACTAGATTGCTACAGTTATCGACTATTTTGTCCTGCAAATTTAACATATTCCACTGACTGACTACTCTATTTCTTAGCCAGTACCAAATGGTTTTGATGACTGCTGCTTTATAATATAGTTTTAGATCTGACACATCAGCTGTATTCTTATCCCAGAATATTCTTCTTCTTGACCCTCTTCTTCACAATGGTGAATTCCCTCCAGGCCACTCCAAAGATGTTTGCTTCTGTTCTTGGGCTGGTACCCAGGCTAACAAAAATATTTTTATCCAGGTCCTTTAGTTCACTGTGCAAGTAGAACAAGTTGGCTGCAATCAGTTGTGTCAATCTGTAAAATCTAGAGCTTCCAAGTCTGGAAAATAGGATGGACTCTTATTTCTAATACTAGAATAACAGAATTCCCTTAATTCCAATCTGTTCCTTAATAATTGTAGGCATTTTATTTAGAAATATGTTTTTCTAGGCAAGGGAGAAAGAAAGATAGATTTGTAAATTGTCATTTTAGAAAATAATATATATGAGTAATGTGTGTGATATTCATGTAAGTTTCTTGAGGGCAGGTTTTAAAAAAATTTCTTTGTATTTCCCATATTTAGCAAAATAACTGGCACATAATAGCTGCCTAATAAATACTTACAATTGAATATAAACAGAACTATCTTGTTTCTTCTTCTCAGTGAAGGTAAGATGTGATATGCACTCCAGAATATACTAAGTTAGGCATTTCTGTCAATGTAGATCCTTGTGACTGTGCCCAATAATTAGAGTCATATAAGGAAAATAATTAAATAACAGGGATGCTACTGCTGTTTGAATTTGTCTTTCCTTTGTACTCTCTATTTTGACTAAATATTTTCTCACCACCAAGCATAAGAACTGAATGAATCCACCCCCTTTCACTTGTTTAGCTCTCTTAAACATCCTGAGTAGATATGTCAAAAAACGCTACTGGATTCAGCCATTTTCTAGGGCTCTAAACACAGACAAAGCAACCCAAGGGGACTATTAATATATAACATGATTTTTATGATTATTTCCATATCCACATGCTATAAGTACTTTCTTATTGATATTGTATCAAATAATATAGATAAATTATCTTTTTCTCTGCCTCTTTTTTATTATTTTCTTTTTTTTCACCATAAGCTTTTACCTCTCTGGACCTTCAAGTAATTAAATAGATACTGACAGCTAAATTAGTGACAGCTATGTAGAGATTCAGGAGATTCAGGGAGCAGCAAAAGTAGCAATTCAGACATTAAAAATAGCATTTGCTCTTTTTAATCCCATAAAATTAATAATTATAGGAAAACAATGGAGTTTTGATTTAGCTACCAAAATAAAATACAAAAGGAAATACTATATCCTGCTCCCTGATATTCAGTTTACATATTGCTACTGGGTTATTGAATAGAAGGCATGTCTAAAATCCAGGGATATTTGTGCCTAGTAGACTTGCACTGATTTCTAATTTTAATTTCTTTCTTTTTTTCAATAAAGCTTTTTATTTTCAAAACATGTGCACAGATAATTTGACAACATTGACCCTTACATAGCCTTGTGTTTTAGATTTTCTCCTCCCGTCAGCCTTTCCCTTAGATAGCAAGTAACCTAATATAAGTTAAACATATAAAATATATTTTAAATCCAATATGTATAATCATATTTATACAATTCTCTTGCTGCAAAAGAGAAATCAGATCAAGAAAAGAAAGTAAATGAATAAGAAAACAAAATGTAAATAAACAACAACAAAAAGAGTGAGAATATTATGTTGTGGTCCACATTCAGTTCCCACAGTCCTCTTTTTGGGTGTAGATGGCTCTCTTCATCACAGGATCATTGGAACTGGCATCAGTCATCTTACTGTTCAAAAGAGTCACATTCATCAGAATTGATCATTGTATTATTGCAACATAATATTAATGTTGCCGTGTATAATGCTCATTGTTCTGCTCATTTCACTAGCATCAGTTCATGTAAGTCTCTCCAGGCCTCTCTAAAATCATCCTTCTGATCATTTCTTATAGAACAATAATATTCCATAACATTCATATTGTGATGACCGCATATTTTAAAATCAGCTGGAGTCAGGAATTCAGGTTAAGGGAAAATCTTCGATCTTTATTCTTTGTGGAGGTGAAAGGGGATGGCGATAGCAATGTGAGCAGCCACGACAGGAACCCAGCCAGCAGTCTCTCTCTGCCTCTCTTCCTGACCCTCTGCCTCCACCCACCAAAAATGTCCCTACATCATTTACTATACAACACATCAGGACTTGCACAAAGAGTGGGCATGGGCCATTCTTTCTCCAAGCGTATATATTAATAGAGTATGGTCCAATTACTATTTAGCCTCACGTGCTTGGGACCTCAGTGCATCAACTCAAGCTTCAGCCCATTACATCATATACCATAACTTATTTAGCCATTCTCCAAATGATGAGCATCCACTCAGTTTCCAGTTTCTTGCCACTATGAAAAGGATTGCAACAAATATTTTTGCATATGTGAATTCCTTTCCCCCCATTAAGATCTTTTTGGAATGTAAGCCTAGTAGAAACATTGCTGGATCAAAGGGTATGCACACTTTGATAACTTTTTGAGCATAGTTCCAAATTGTTCTCTAGAATGGATGCATCCATTCACAGTTCCACCAACAATGTATTAGTTCTCACATTCGCTCCAATATTCGTCCTTGTCTTTTTCTGTCATCTTAGTCAATCTGAGAGGTGTGTAATAGTATCTTAGAGTTGTCTTAATTTGCATTTCTCTGATCAAAAGTGATTTAGAGCACCTTCTCATTTATTAGAAATAGTTTTAATTTCTTCATCTGAAAATATTCATATCCTCTGACCATTTATCAATTGGAGAATGGCTTGAATTCTTATAAATTCTTTATACATTTTAGAAATGAGGCCTTTATCAGCACCCTTAATTGTAAAAATGATTTTCCAATTTATTGCTTCCCTTCTGTTCTTGTCTGCATTAATTTTGTTTGTACAAAAACTTTTTAATTCAATATAATCAAAATTATCTATTTAACATTTAATTATGAGTTCCAGTTATTCTTTTGACACAAATTCCTTCCTTCTCCACAGATCTGAGTACATAGACTTTCCTTTGTTCTTCTGATTTGCTTAAAGTATCACTCATTATGTCTAAATCCTGAACCCATTTAAAACTTATCTTGGTGTGGTGTTAGGTATGGGTCAAGTCTTAATTTCTTCCATACTAATTTTCAATTTTCCCAGCAGTTTTAGTCAACCAGTGAATTCTTATTCCAAAAGCAGGGGTCTTTGGGTTCGTCAAACACTAGAGTGTTATAATTGACTATTTTGTCCTGTGATCCTAACATCTTCCATTGATTCACTATTTCTTCTCCAGTACCAAATGATTTTGATGCCTGCTGCTTTATAATTTAGTTTTAGGTCTGGTACAGCTAGACCACCTTTATTAGCATTTTTTTTCATTAATTCCCTTGAAATTCTTCACTTTTTGTTCTTCTAGATGAACTTTGTTATTATTTTTTCTAGGTCTGTAAAATAATTTCTTGAGAATTTGATTAGTATGGCACTAAATAAATAGATTAATTTTAGTAGTATTGTCATTTTTATTACATTTGCTTGACCTACCCATGAGCTTGATAGATCTGACCTTATTTATGTGGGAACTATTTTGTAGTTGTATTTATATAGTTCCTTACTTTTCCTTGGCAGATAGATTCCCAAATATTTTACACTATAGACAGTTATTTTGAATGGAATTTGTTTTTGTATCTCTTGTTGTTGGACTTTGTTGTTAATATATAAAAATTGTGGAAGATTCATGTGTATTTAGTTTTTGTATCCTGCAACTTTGCTAAAGTGAATTGTTTCTAGTAGTTTTTTAATTGATTCTCTAGACTTCTCTAAGTATATCATCATATCATCTGCAAAGACTGATAATTTAGTTTCCTCATGACCTACTCTAATTTCTTTAATCTTTTTTCTTCCCTTATTGCCAAAGCTAACATAACTAATTCACTAATGAATAGTAATGGTGATAGTGGGTAGCCTTGTTTCCCTCCTGATCTTATTGAGAATGGTTCTAGTTTGTTCCCATTACATATGATACTTGCTGATGATTTTAAATACATGTTATTGATCATTTTAAGGAAAAGTCTATTTATTCCTATATTCTAGCATTTTTAATAGGAATTGGTGTTGGATTTTATCAAATGTTTTTTCTGCATCTATTGAGATAATCATATGACTTTTATTAGTTTGATTATTGATATAGACAATTATGCTAATAGTTTCCTAATACTGAACCAGTTCTGCATTCCTGGTATAAATCCTACTTGCTTATAGTGTATTTTCCTGGGGATGACTTTCTGCAATCTCATTAGTATTTTATCTAAGATTTTTACATCAATATTCACTAGGGAAATTGGTCTGTAATCTTCTTTCTCTGTTTTGATCCTGACTGGTTTAGATATTAGCACCACATCTGTGTCATAAAAGGAATTTGGTAGATCTCCTTCTTTCCCTATTTTTTCAGATAGTTTGTATGATACTGGAATTATTTGTTCTTTAAATGTTTGGTAGAATTTGGCAAATCCATCTGGCTCTGGAGATTTTTTTCTTAGGGATTCAATTAATAAGTTGTTCTATTTTTTTTTTCTAAAATGGGACTATTTAAATAATTTATTTCCTCTTCCATCTTACTTTCATCAGATTTGGCTTGAAGAGAGTATATCAGACATGTTTGAAGACCAACTCTCTCAACCAGCCCTTCCCTTTAGAACCCTTTCTGCTTTTTTATACCTTTCCCCTAAAACATATGTTTCCCCTTCTATTAGCCTTCCCTTTTTTCCTCTTCCCCCTCCCACTTCCCTATAAGATGAGACAAGTTCCTCTGGGAAATCTAACATATCTGATATTCTCTCTTTGAGCCAAATCTGATGAAAGTAAGATTCACACAATGTTTATCCCCCTTCCTTCTTTCCTTCAATTATAATAGGTCTACTTTGCCTCTTTGTGAGGTGTAATTTCCCTTATTTTACCTCCTTTTTCCTCTTTTTCCAGTACTATCTCCTTTCCATCTCTGTTTTCTTTTTCATATTATTATAATAAAATTAAATTATACCTGCACTCTTTAAGTATATCCATAATAGAAATATAGTTCTCAAGATTTCTTTCCTTTTTACCTTTTTATGTTTTTCTTGAGTTCTGTGTTTGGAGATCAACTTTTTGTTCAGTTCTGTTCTTTTCATTAAAAATAGGTAAAATTCACCTATATCATTGAATGTCCATTTTCTTCCCTGAAAGATAATATTCATTTTATCTGGATATTATTATTGACTGGAATCCAAGTTCCTTTGCTTTTTGGAATATCAGACTCCAGGCTCTTTGATCTTTTAAAGTGGAAGTTGTGAGATTTGGGGTAAACCTAATTATGGCTCCTCAGTATTTAAATTATTTCTTTCTGGCTGCTTACAATATCTTTTCCTTGGTGCGATAGTTCTGAAATTTAGTCACTATAATACCTGGGGATTTAATTTTAGGATTCCTTTCAAGATGTGATCTGTGAATTCTTACAATGCCTATTTTACCTTCTGATTCTAAGATATCAGGCCAGTTTTCCTTTATGAATTCCTGTAAGATAATGTCTAGGTTCTGTTTTTCATCATGGCTTTCCTGAAATCCAATAATCCTTAAATTGTCTCTCCTAGATCTGTTTGCCAGGTCAGTTGTTTTTCCTAGGATATATTTTATATTTTCTTTTCTTTTCTTTCTTTCTTTCTTTCTTTCTTTCTTTCTTTTTTTTTTTTTTTTTTTTTTTTTTGGTTTTTGTTTGACTGACTATTGAAGTCTTATTGTGTCATTTACTTCCCTTTGTTCAATTCTATTTTTTAGTGTATTATTTTTTACACTTACCTTTTTTGGCTTATTTTGTTATTTTTTACATTTCCCAATTTTTGTTTTTCAATGAATTGGTATCTTTTTCATATCTATTTTGTAGGGCATTATTTGCTTTTTCCATTTTTTCTTGCAGTGATCTCATTTTCTTTCTCCATTTTTCTTTCAATTCTCTTTTAAGATCTTTAATGCAATCACCCAAGAAAGCCTTGTGAAATGGAGACCAGCTCAAATCTCTCTTTGGGGCTTCATCTGGAATTGTTTTGCCTTTAGGAATCTCAGGATTTGGGGTCTGTTCTTCTTTCTCTCCATAAAATCTGTCTATGGTGAGAGTTCTTTTTGATTTTTTTTTTTCATTTTTTTAAGGCTTGAAATCTGGTCAATGCAAAGGAATGACAGCTGCTTCAATTTGCCCTAAGGCAGTTCTGCTGATTGATTTTAGATGCTGGGTAATAGCAACTAGGTCTGACATTCTTCCAAGACTCAGTTTACAATTTGTTTTTTGTAGCAAATCTGCCAAACCACTTGCTTGCAACCAGGACAGACTAGCCTAAGAGGTCCTCAAAAGTTTCTCAGGTACATAAAGCTGCAATACTCTGACTCCCTTTCCTAGCTCCTTGCCCAGGTCTCTCTGTGCTGCGGTCTGGGCTCAGCAGACTGTTCCCTTGACTGTTTGAAACAGACCTGTTTTGAAGTTCTTCCAAGATATCTTCTTCTGGGAATGTGTTGTACTCCAAATATTTGTGGGTTCTTTGACCCCAAAACCAGTTTAGATGCTTAATCTGCTGATGGTTTGAGAGAAGGTCAGAGGAGGTCACAGAAAGTTGTATCTATTCTCTGCTATCTTGGCTCTGCCCCCCCCTAATTTTAATTTCTTAAGAAAGATTCACAAATGAAAAAAAATCACAACTGATATTTTAGACTGCATTGAATCTATTTGTCATGAAGATTTAGCTGATAAGCAACAATATAAAGAATGACTTCTCTAAATGTGTACATCAAGGAGGAAGAATGTTATTTTGAGATAATTTGTTTGGTCTTTTACTCCAGCACCATGCTATTGTATTTCTTATTGCAATGTTCTAGAACTTGTGATTGACTATGATAGGATACACTGATGATCCCTTTGGGCGTTGTGGAGATTTTTGCCTCTTATGGTAACCAGTACTTTGGCTTATGAGAAAAATATGGGTACCTCACATTCTAACTTAAAATAAAATGTTTTAAGCTACACTGTTTATATTTTTATACTGCTCATATATGTAATCATTTGTAGCTGCATTCATAGGATCACAAGTTGAATGATTTAGAGCTGTACACGATCATGGATATCATAACTTCACAGATCCAGAACTGGAATTCAACTCAGGATTTTCAGCCCAAAATTCTTATTTTACATTTGAGGAAACTGAGCCCCAAAGATAAAGGCCACATTCAAAATTATGCAGGTAATATGTTTATTTTTGAAAGCAAGTACTCTGATTTCAGAGTGAATATTCTTTGTGGTCCACAATATCATGTTCCTAATAGAAGTCCATCAGTAAGTGATGAATAAGGATGCCTCAGACCCTCAAACCATTAAGTATTAGGAATGGATTCTTGCTACTAATTTCACTTTCATTTCTGTTTCTATCATGTGGAGATGGAATGATTATACTTCCCTTTTCTCTATACTTAAGAGACTCTGAGACTTAATTCTCAAATATTTAAAATGTGAGTTTCCCAAAAAACAAAAGAAAGGCAATAAACATTTATCAAGTACTTACTATGTGCCAATTACTGTGCTAAATGCCATTTCTTGTATTTGTACAAAAAAAGGAAAAGTCTACCCTTGCCTTCACAAAGCTTATATTCTATGGAAGATAATATACCAGGAG
The DNA here is from genome assembly GCF_902635505.1 of Sarcophilus harrisii. Classification (NCBI taxonomy): domain Eukaryota; kingdom Metazoa; phylum Chordata; class Mammalia; order Dasyuromorphia; family Dasyuridae; genus Sarcophilus; species Sarcophilus harrisii. Next base: position 247,639,157 of record NC_045426.1, read on the forward strand.
TTGAAAAGAGTGGTGTAAACCTAATAATCAGAAGAAGAACCAAGAGGGGAAAGTGAAAGAAAGCTCTGTTTTATGCCTTGTAAGTTAGTATGAATACTGTACCAAATTATCTCTTTTTTGTATCTTGAAATTTATAGGAATAACATTCATAGGAGGGGAGGATAATTTTTTTGGGGGGAAGCTATCATTTTATAATTTGAGCACAAGTCAATTTTTCTACAATTAAATGTAACTTGTTAACTGTGTGTGAATTTTCCTCAATGACACTTTAGTGTGTGAATTTATAAAAAAATTTTTTACAGAGAAATGTAAAACTTAGTGCTTTTGAAACAGGTGAACACATATGTAGTTTTGAGGAAAGAAAAAAATCAATTTCATGCTTATCAAATTATAAATTATTTCTAATGGTAGAAAATTATTATTTTATCTAATTCTTTGAATATAGTACTCAGAGAAAGGACTGATTTAGCAATATTTTAGTGCCTCCAATTTGATTCATCATGAGTGGAGCAGCTAGGCTGTGAGGTAGATGATTTGTGAAGGACTATAAAATGTATGGAATAACAAAATTTAACAGAGTTAAGCAGAATTTTTTTTTAACAAAGAGGCCATCTGTCTGCCCACCTCCTTTCTCTTTCTGATTTTGATTCTGTCACATTTTCTTTCCCTCTCTCTCTCAAGACTTATATCTCTCCCTCTCCCTCTCTCCATTTTTCTCATTCTCAAGTTGTCTTTAAACTCAGCCCTCCTGATCCCTTGCTCTCTGCCTCTTTTGCTTCCTTTGCTTACTTTTTTCTCTTCTTCCTCCTCATGCTCCTTTTCTTTCTCCTCTTCATAATAATACTGGCAGTAGCAGTAATAGAAGATTCAGGTCTTCATTACCCACCCCAAGTTATTTTTCATACATATTTAATCAGGTTTTTGCCCAATATGGAATCATATTCCCATCATACAAAGCAGCATGTAAAATACCTCAACCTTTGATGACACCCTTATGACAGGAACATGAAAGACTATACATTCTAGCATCAGTATGAAGTTGGATTAAAGAGAGAAAGAGTAAATCCTCTTTATTCCAGTTTCTTTCAATGGGGCTTATTAGATAATGGTAGAATGAGAACAAAAGAGGAAATGAGCTGGGAAATATTTTGGATTGACAAGATTTGATAAATGATTTGATATGAAATGAGAAGGATATGTGAGAGAGATGGGGAAAAACAAAGATCACCCCAAAATTATTACAGAAAGGAAAAATGAACAATAATAGCACAGAAAGATAATAATAAGTGATATTTAAATATAGCTTTGAGGTTTGAAAAGCATTTTTCATTTCAAAATATCCTCATAACTCTGTGAAGCAGAATTGGTTATTCTCTTCATGTTACAAATGACAAAAGTGAGGCACAGTAGTGGTTAAATATTCTGCCTCTGGTTACATGGACAATAAGTGTCTGAGGTCAGACTTGAATGCAAGTCTTTCTGATTCCAAGTCTACCATTCTATCATGCACTGCAAAACCTAGCTTCCTGGGAAAAACAGATGGAGTAAAAGGTTTCAGGGAAAGGATAATTAATTCATATTTATCCAATTTAGGTATAATATATATAATTAGGTATAATAATAACAGTAGTACTGTTCAAGATTTCCTTTGAGTAACTAGAGACATGGTTCTAACACTCACAAGTCAGGACTTGAATTGAAGACTTGCAAGTGTCCATTAGAAAGGTCAGGCAAGTGCAATTTGGATATAAGTAGGCCAATGGTCTCAAGGTCCCCAGATGTGATTGGATATGAGTACATAGGGACTTCCTTTGTGGGTGGGACCTTTAGCCACGGCAGGAATCTTAATTACTCTGATCTCCTGTCAGGTTTGGGATGTAATCTCCATCATAGATTGGCTTGTGCCTGTGACCTCATAGACCTTATATAAGCTTAGAGGAGGAGGGACTTGACCTCTTTTCCATCTTTTCCATATCCTTTCCATCTGGAGCTTGGTTGGGGAGAGATACTAAGAGAATGCAGGAGGTCATAGAATGAGGTGTAAACCACGTGAATAAAGTCTAAGCTTGCCTGCCGTGCTGTTTTGCTCAAACTGTGTCCATATGAGATAGCGGCCAGAGATTCTGGAGACCTCAAAACAGAGGCAAGATTTTTATTATTTGCCAGAGTTTCTCTGATTAGACCAAGGAACCAGGATTGATTAGCCGTAGTTGAGTGTGAAAATAGCACTTAACAAAGACTGCAGATCAAACTGCATAAAGTGATAGTTGATAACAGAGAATATATGAGATTTCTTTTTTAATTAATTTTATTTTTAATTTATGAAATGAAATAAACTTTTCTATAACATTGTAATAAAAAGGTGATTGTACACAAAACTGCAAATTTATTAAGTATAATTGCTATTTTTTGTTTTTTACTTAATGTTTTTTATTTTAAAAATTACCTATAAAGATAGCTTTTTGCATTCATATTTGTAAGATTTTGAGTTCTAAATTTTTTCTCTCTCCCTCTTTGCCTTTCCTCTGCTAAAGACAGCAAACAATCTGATATAGGTCATACACATACAATTGTTTAAACATATTTACCTATTTGTCATGTTGTGAAAAAAAACCAGAACAAAAGAAAAAAGAAAAAACAAATAAACAAAAAAAAGATGGAAATAATATTTTTCAATTCGTATTCTTTTCCCCTAATTCTTCTAGATGCTGACAGCATTTTTCATCCCAAATCTACTGGAATGGTCTTGGATCACTGTACTGCTGTGAATAAGAAATACCTTCTTATAAGTAAGTTCATTTCAAATCATTTCAAGAATGTGACTCTCTCCATCGGAACTTAGCTTTTCTTTAACCCTATGAGACTGGGAATATGCCAAGTGTGTTTGGTTTCACCTCTACAATTCCAGGAACTAGCCACTCCTTGGGACACAATGGATGCCAGTGAGGGTTGGCCCCTTCCCTGACATTTACATTTATCAAGTCATATCTTGGAAGTCCATCTGGCATTTCCTTCTCCTATACTTAACTTTCTATATGTAAGCGAGTTAGCTCCATGTTTTCTTTGTTTTCAAGCCCTATAAATTCAGTCCTGTTTTAATCCTTATTGGGCTTCATCCATGGAGATACTATTCTGCCTGGGATAACACTTTTCCCAGTCAAGTTTAAAGGCTGCAACTGGGGCCCCCAGCTACTTTCCAGTGCTCCTTAGATCAGTGATGTATCTTGTCTCTCTCTCTCTCTCTCTCTCTCTCTCTCTCCTATTTTAATCATAGTTTTCCTTATTCTTTGTCTTTTATGTATTATTTACTATATTGGTTGTTATTGTAGGCAATCTATTTCATATATTGTATAATTAAATTTTATTTTCACTTTAATTGAGTTAAAAAAAGTGCCATTTATAACCTATCCTTAAATTACCAGAACATGATGATAAGACCTAAGTTTATTATAGTTGATTACACATAATCTTATTGTTACTTTATATAATGTTCTCCTGGTTCTGCTCATTTCTCTCAAAATCAGTTCAAGTAAGTTTTTCTAGGCTTTCCTGAAATCAGTCTGCTCAATATTTCTTATATAGCAATAATATTCCATTACATTTATTTACTTTAATTTTTTCAGCCATTTCCCTAATGATGGGCATTCATCAACTTCTATTTCCTTCTCACCACAAAAAGAGCTGCTACAAATATTTTTGCACATTTTAGTACTTTTTGCTCTTTTCATTTTTATGTTTTTCAGATACAAACCCAGTAGTGACACGGCTGGATCAAAGGGTATACACAATTTTAAAGGCTTTTTAGCATAGTTTCAAATTCCTCTCTAGAATGGCTGGATCAGTTTACAATTCCACCAACAATGTATTTGTATCCCAATTTTCCCATAGCCCTATAACATTGATTATTACCTTTTCCCGTCATCTTAGCCATTCTGATATATATAAGGTAGTACCTCAGAGTTGTTTTAATTTGCATTTCTGTAACAAATAATGATTTATGGATTTTTTTGACCCAATTATTATTATTTTAGAAATGGGGCCTTTATCAGAAACACTAAATGCAAAAAATTGTTTCTTAACTTTCTACTGCCCTTCTAATCTTAGCTTTTTAATTTGTTTTAATCAAAATTATCCCTTTTGCATTCCATAATGTTCTCTAGTACTTCTTTGGTCATAAATTCCTCCTTTTTGTAAATATCTGATAGGCAAACTTTCCCTATTCTTTTAAAATATTTAATAGTTATCTATAAATTTCTGTTTTTCCTCTCTCCTTCCCCATCCATCTTTGAGATGGCTACAATTAGTATATCTATATTTACATACACATACATACATATTCACCCATCTACTCATCAAACCATTTGTATTTATGTATGTATGTACATACAGACACCCACACACATATAATGGCTTATTAGTTCATGACCATTCCTAAAAAAAAATTGCCCTTATATAATGTTTTCTTGATTCTGCTCATTTCACTCTTAATTATTTTGTGCAAGTCTTTCCATGTTTTTCTAAGATTATTGAGATCATCATTTCTTAAACCATAGTAGTATTACATCATAATAAAATGTTCCAACTTGTTCAGTAATTATCCTATTTATGGTCATCTTTGCAATTTTGAGTTCTTTGCCACCACAAAGAAAACTGCTATAAATATTTAAAATGTACAGGTAGGTTCTTTTGACTTTTTCCTAATCATCTTTGGAAATGGATCTAGTAGTGGTATTGCTGGGTCAAAAGGTATTGGTACTTAAAATACTTTTTGAGCATAATTATAGATTGTTCTCCAAAACTGTTGGATCAGTAGTATTATTATCTTCTGAATATGTATTCTGATCTTCTTTGCCACCATAGTAACTTTCTATAGACAAAATCTTTTTCTTTTGTTTGCTCATTTTTTCAATCAATTATTTAGCTTTTAATTCTTTGCTAAATTAGGGCTCTATTTACATGGAGGAAGGTGCAATGTCCCAAACTTTAGGGGTTTTGTGCAGTTGTTTTTAAAGATCCTTCTAGGGACTCTAGTGTTGTGAGCCAGCACTGCAATCTAGATCTGAGTATGGGCAAAACAAGAGAATCCTGCCTCACTGCCAGTAAAGAGGATCCTGAAATCTCCCTCTGACTTGCTGTTCATTATACCACCCACTCCGCAATCCCAGCCTGTGTGCTGAGATCTCTGGAAGCTATTACTGTTGTCACCATGGTCATTGATTCTATGGCAGCTGCTACCACTGATAATTCAGTGGATCCCTGTTGGAATCTTTACAAACTGTTTAAGTCATTAGAATTGATAGAGACAATAATTATCTAATTTAGCATGGTTCAGTATGATTGATCTGATTTTACAAGGAGATGTTATGGGCCAGAAGAAACAAGGTACTAAGTGGAACTGAGAAACAATACTTGTGTTCACACCTTTACTCACTGGAGTTCACAAGAATGGGAGATTTACAAAGTTAACTTTGTAACTTTGTGAATTCACACCTCCCTTGAAACTCTTAGGGCCAGAGAGCATGCTGGGAGGAAACCCATAATCCCACTCTCTGATCCCATAATCCCACTGTCAGAGAAGGAGCATAAATAGAGCTTCAGGGAGCCAGTCAAATGATTTACTTTGAAACATTGCCAAGAGTAGGAGAGGAGCACTCTGGGAGATTGAGAGCCAGGAGGACTCTGGGAGATACAGAAGCCCACAAGCCCACTCTTGGATGCGAAGTCAGATTCATTTCCAACTTTCACCTTGGTGCTGGCTGGAGGCTGAAGAAAGCAGAGGCAGAAGCAAAGGATAAAACTGCAAGAGTTCTTAGAATCAAGGAGAGAGATAGGCCTCTAAGAAAACTAACTGGGCTATATTGAAGGACTCAATAAAAGATTTGAACTTTTAGCACCTGGCTGCATTTGGGTGATTATTACTTTTAATTGAAACTAAGGCTGCCTCCAGAAAACCTCCCCAAGAAACCTGTTCCCAGAGAGAACCATTATATTTTAAAGAAAAAGAACACCACAGATCCCAAAGCCTGATCTTGATCCTGATCTCCACCTCCCTCACACCCCAGTAAGCTCAATCTCCTGCTAAGTTGTCTTTGGCCTCTGTGAGCTGAGACTCTTTGAGTCTGGAGATTGCCACCACTGTTACCAGTGGAGAGGTCCCTATGCTTATTCCTGGTATGGAGCCCAGGCTGTGCTGGCCTTGGCTGTAATGGAGGTGGCTTGTACTGTAATTGTACTCCAGAATCACCTTGATATAACAAACCACTTCTACCAACCTTCCAAGATGCTTTTGGCCGGAAAATTGTTCCACTCCATCTTTTTGTGGGTTCCAACTCTAATTTTTTTATATTCATTATTTAAAATATTTGGAATGGTCTGGGGGAGAACGTGGACAAGTTAGTCCCTACCTTCACTCTATTATCCTGGCTCCACCTTTTTCTTGTATTCATTTTGATTTTATCTTTGTGAATTGTGTAAGATAATGGTCTGTACCCAGGTTTTGCCATACTACTTCCCAGTTTTCCCATTTTTTATTTTTGCCAAATAATATATTTTTATAAAAGATTTGTATTCACACTTGTTAAATACAAGGTTATTATATCTGTTTGCTACTGTAAAATGTGTCTAGTCTGTTCCATTGATCTAACTTTTTTTCTCTTAGTCAGTATCTGATATTTTTGATAATTATTGTCTTATAATATAGTTTTAAGATGTGGGTATTACTAAACTTTCTTCCTTTACATGTTTTCATTAGTAAATGGAATTTCTAAGAGAGTATAGGGAGAAAAGAGAAGAAAACCAAAGAAATACTCAGAAAAAAACCCAAATTACAGATATAGGATCAAGATAAGAAGGTAATTAAGGAGCTATGGAAAGATTCATTAAAAAGGACAAAATAAAAGCAGGAAAGTATCATATCTTAGAAGTCAAGATAAGAAAACAAATATTCAAAATAGTGAGATAGAAATTAACAAAGTGAAAATTTATAGAGTGGCCAGGGAGGACTAAAAAGTGATTATTGAATCTGACCATTAAGAAGTTATCTGTGATCTTTTGGAGCACTGGCTCTTTCATAACTGTGGTGGGGATAGAAGCTAGTTTCAAGTGCTAAGGAATTTGAGACATTTAGGTATAGATAATGTTTTCAACGAGTTTGGTAGCAAATGAGGAGGAAAGACATCAGATGGTACCTGAATGGAATAGAAAAATAAAAAGAAGACTTTACCCTCTGTTTATTTGCTTTATTTATTGCTTTTTAGGGTTGAAAGATTTGAACATATCTATAAATATAGAAAAATTATCAGTGGTAGAAGATTGAAGCAACTGGATAGTGAAATAGATAAAAAGAAAGACCTAGATTTTTAGTTATATGAAAAAATGTTCTATGTCACTATTGATCAGAGAAATGAAAATTAAGGCAACTCTCTGATACCACTACACACCTCTCAAGATGGGCTAAAATGATAGGAAAATCTAATGATTTGGGAGGGAATGTGGGAAAACTGGGACATTAATACATTGTTGGTGGAGTTGTGAATTGATCCAACCATTATGGAGAGCAATATGGATCTATACCGAAAGAGCTATCAAACTGTGAATACTCTGATCCAGCTGTGTCTCTATTAGGCCTGTATCCTAAAGAGATCATAAAAAAAGGAAAAGGAAATACATGTGTAAAAATGTTTGTAGTAGCCCTTTTTATAGTGTCAACAAACTGGAGACTGAATGGATGTCCATCAGTTGGAGAATGGCTGAATAAATTATGGTATATTAATGTTATGGAGTATTATTGTTCTATAAGAATGATCAGCAGGATGATTTCAGAAAGGCTTGGCAAGACTTACATGAACTGATGCTGAGTAAATTGAGTAGAACCAAGGGAACATTACACAGAACAACAACAAAATTATATGTTGATCAATTCTCATGGAGATGGCTCTTTTCAACAGCAAGGTGATTCAGGTCAGTTTCAGTGTCTTGCGATGGAGAGAGCCATCTGCATCCAGACAGGGGAGTATAGGAACTGAGTGTGGATAATAACATAGTATTTTCACTTTTTTGTTGTTGTTTTCTTGCATTTTGTTTTCATTCTCCTTTTTTCTTTTTGATCTATTTTTTCTTGTATAGTGTGACAATTCTGGAGATACGTATTGAAGAACTGCACATAGTTAACCTATATTGGATTGACTGCCATCTAAGGAAGGGGGTAAGGAAAAGGAAGGGAGAAAAAATTTGGAACACAAAGTTTTGCAAGGGTGAATGTTGAAAACAAACTATGCATGCATTGATGTTTTGAAAATAAAAAGCTTTATAAAAAAGGGGAGATGAAGAGGAATAGAAAGGGGAGGAAAAAAGGAAGAAGAGAGAAAAAGAAAAAAGGAGAAAGGAGAGGAGAGAAATGAAGATACAGAAGACTCCTGATGATGCTATTTCCACAAACACAAAATATTTCCTTTGTCTAGAATAATGTGTAAGGCTACAGGACATAAAAAAAGAGTAGTAATGTCTTTCTGAAACTTTCAGTCCAGCAAGCACATGTAACTCAAATATAAATAATTAGAATACATCATGCATGTATAATAAATGTATAAATTAATATGAAAAAAGACAGACCTAGAGTCAGGAAGAACAGAGATTAAATGTGACTTAGTTCCCAACAAGTCTTTTAATCCTGGGCAAATTATTTGACCTTTCTTTTCCAAGTTTTTCTTTTTTGTAAAATGGAGACAATAATAGTACCTACCTCCCAAGGTTGGTTGGAGGAGCACATGAGATTATCTGTGTGTTTTTACATGTGTATATATTTATATAAATCCACATGCATGTACATACACACACACACACACACACACACATATATATATATATATATATACACAACCATATATATGATTTTAAAATGAAATAAAATTATATTGAAGTACAGATATAAAATTATTTTGAAAATTACATTCATAGTCTCCAAATTTAAAATCTCTGTTTTAGTTCAAACCATTCATTTTGTGATCAAAGAAAATGAGATCCACTCAGATTTAGTGACTTTCCAGAAATGGTATAATAATGTAGATCAGAACTTAAATCCTGATTCTCCATTCAATGCATTTTTCATCATGCAACAATAACCTTAAATATTTTATCCATTCTCTTGATCAATAAGTATAATGGAAAAAGAAGAGTTTTTCACCTGTGGAGAAGGTTGTAAGGTATATACAGTGTCACCAGGGGATACTTAAGTCTCTGTTAAATCTAAGAGGTGGAGAAAATACTCATGGATGTTGAGAATTTATTGGAGTTGCACAGAGAATAATAGAATAAAGAAAGTAACTAGAATGAGATTAGGACAGGGTATGAGGGAATAGCACAAGAATTAGGATTTAAGACAGAGTGATATAAATATATTGCTTACATCTAATATAGTAAGAGTGGATGATGAAAATTGTGGAACTCATACAGTGAGAATTAAATTGTGGTGAAATGTTTTCTTAAAGGTATACTTACAAAATAAATCCATTTTAGAGATCCAACTTTAATTTGGCATATGGATTAGCTGGGGTGAGACACCATGAGGTTTTTTCCTCTGGTCTCCTTTGGTCCTTGATCTTGGAGTTGGAAGAAATTTTAGAATTTGCCTAATCCAACCAAATCCATAATATAGGCACATCACTTTTACAGCTGATTATCCAGCATATTCACTGAAGAAGTTATCTGTTACACTAATCCAGGAAACTGAATTAGAAACGAGAAGATCTAGATTTTAATTTCAACTCTACCATTGATTATCTGTGTGACCTTGAACAAATCATTTAATCTTCATGGACCTTAATTTTCTTAATTTAGAGGCAGTTAAACAGTGTATAGAATGCTAGACTCGGGGTCAGGAAGACCTGGTCTCATACACTTACTACATTATTTACTTTACTTATAGAGATAAAGTGATTTTCACCATGTTTGTTCTTGGACAATTCACTTAATCTCTGTTTGCCCCGATTTCCTCAAGTATAAAATGGAAATAATAATATGAGCTACCTCACACAATTATTGTGAACACCAAATGAGATATCTTAAAAATATTTAGCACACTGCCCACCACATACTAAGTGCTTAATAAAATGCTTATCTTCACCTGTAAAATGAGGACTGGGTTTTTTATATTTCTAAGCATTTGATTTTAATTGGAAAAGACATGACAGTCATTTTAAAATAAATCCTAAAATACAAATCCACAGTAGTGAAGCCATTGTATAACAAAATAAAATAAAACAAGATAAGAATCAGATCCTGTGCCCTGCTTAATTAATTAATTAATCTGAACATGAATTGCTTCTTTATTGGCACACTGGATTAAAGAAAAACATATTTTCAGAGAAAATATGAGTGGGTAGAATTAAAGGGAAAAAATTAAAGATCTATTTGTAGTAAGGGGAACATATTCTGATTTTATAAATGGCATGTATTTGTCATTATGTATCCTATGTGGAATTAATATCATAGTATCATCTCTGTAGGAATTGCTATTCTTTAGAGATTTGCTCTAGTTCAAACTCATCATTTTTCAGATAAGGAAATACATATTTGTCCCACCTCGGAAAGATAAATATCTTCTCATCTATGGTTACATGGGGAGTGTTATAATTGGGATCAGATATGTTTGAAAATACTGCATTTAATATTATAAGATATAAAAAATTTCATTTTTGATTTTTTTCTACACAGATGTTTGGGAAGATTTTTTAAGTGTTGCAGTATATAAAACAAACAAACATTAAACGGATGATGTTTTAAAAAGGGATCAAGTAAAATCATGCACAGACACACAGACACACACACACACACACACACACACACATGCACAAATCCAGTTAAGTCTTTTAAGAGAAACTAAAAGGTCAGCAAAATAAAAGATGGAGTGGGGGTAGGCAAAGTGTGCTAATGATATCCAAAGGGGCTTCAAAAGAATAAGTAGGGATCTTATAAAGATATCAGAGAGAAAAAATACTACTAATTAATGAGCAGAAGGTAATGAAATCCATAAAGACTTTCAAATGATTGAGATATTGACCTGCTTTTAAAAATCATCTTTATAAAAATCATCTCTCAGTACTCTCTTTACTTTTCCCAACAACAACAACAAAACACTGTAGGAAAGACAAAGTTTGAATGAGTAGCATATAAGGAAGACCTTGTAAAATACAATGAAGAATTGTAAGGGTATTCTAAATAAATTTGGCTGTCATGGATTCTAGGAACGTCCCAAAATGATTGTCACATTTATACTGTATTTTCCAGACCTAATAAAACACTCACTAGGACTAGTGATCTGGCTAATTCAATTAAGAAAGTAAATGTTAATTTTTATTAGCAATATGAGAAGTACAAAATATATTTCACAGATAAAATAATTTCTGTGAAGAGAGAGAGAGAGAGAGAGAGAGAGAGAGAGAGAGAGAGAGAGAGAGGAAAACTGGGAAGCAGGAAGGAAGGGAGAGATCCAAGGAGGAAAGGAGGGATCAAATGAGAACAAGAGAGTAGGAGGAAAGAAGAAAGGGAGAGAAGAAGGGATAAAGTCAGAGAACAAGAAAGAGATAGCTGATGGAAGTAAGAAAGGAGAAAAAGAAGAAGGAAAAGAGAGAAGGGAAGAAAGAAAGGAGGAAGGGAAGGAAGGAAAGGAAAGGAGAGAAGAGAGGGAAGGAAAGAAGGAAGGAAGGAAGGAAGGAAGGAAGGAAGGAAGGAAGGAAAGAAGGAAAAAAAGGAGAAACAACAGAAGTTATCATCAATTAGTGAAATAAGGGAACAAATCTTTAGATAAATATTAGAAGACATCTAGAGGATAAATGAGTTATGAAAAGCAAGCAGTCGAGTTTTACAACGAACAAATCATGCCAGGCAAATTTAATTGCTTTTTTCCCCTTTTTGGATAGAGTCATGAGATTAATAGATGAAAGCAGTAGTAGATGTAGCATATCTTGTAGCACTGGATACCATGCCTTATGAAATTTTACTCAAAGAATTAGTTTAAATTAGCTTGGATATGAACAATCTTACACAGATGAAAAATTGGTTGAAGTACCACATGAAAGGGCTAATGATAAATTACTTTTTTCGCTTTGGGAGGAGGTTTCTAGATGGGTGCTGCCAGGGTTAGTGTTAGGTCCAGTTCTTCTAAACATCTTCATTAATGATCTGAAAGAGGAAGTAAACAGCATGCTAATTAAAGTCACAGATGGCATTAAGATGGGAAATGTTGCAAACATCAGTAAGGCTTGAGAAGCAATAATGAGCCCTAAAGAGGTTTGAAATTGGTCAAAACTCAACTTTAATTTAAATCTAACTTGGAAAAAAAGATGCAACTGGGGAAAGTCCTGAACCTCATAAAATTCTGAGCAGAAATAAACCTGTAAAAATTGTATTATGCTAATAAATGACCAAAATATGAACAACAACAACAAAAACAAATAACAAAATTCTAGATCTATTTGTGACTCAAATACTTGAAAAGATTTTAGGAAGCTTTATAATAAACTTGCATTTCAGGACAAGGAATTAACATCTAGCTCTAGCTAGATGACTCTAGCAAGATCTAAAGGTAGAGTAAATTTCATTCCAATGATCTTGTTATGGAAAACATGTTAACAAATTAAAGTAGATTCAATGAAGAAAACACACCCCAAAATTATTAAGGAGTAAGAAATAGAAAGGATTGTTGGTATGGAAACTATTTAAGTTAAATCAAAAAATGGATTAAGAAGTAGTTGCAGAAAAGAGGAGAAAGTGGCTGAGGAGCTAATGCCCTAATATGTGGTAGATGGTTGAAATGCAGAGTAATGATCATAGAAATTTTCTAGTAGAAAAAAAAATAGACAAAACACAATTAAAAACAGACAAACAGATTTATTAAAATAAAAAAAACCCAACAAAATTATAGGTAACTAATGGGGGCAACATCCCTACCAATGTTTCAATGTAAACAAAAAAATTATGAAAATATTTATAAAAATTAAATGATCCCTATGTGGATAGTTAAATAAGTCCACTACCACATAACTTAAATATGTTCATCTGAGTAGTGATTTTTTTTGGTTACAATTACATTATAATTAGAATTTCATACATAAATTACATATATTTTTATTGATAATTATGATCTACTCCTTTATAAAATTTATTAACTCTCACTATCTTTCAATTAATTTGCCCAACAGATGTTTCATAGAAACTTAACATTTGCATTATTAGCAATGCCATTAGAGATTCTGAAGAGTACAAATAGAAGAAACAATCCTCATCACAAATAGTTTGTACTCTAGGAAAATATAAACATATAAAATAAAGAGAAGACTTTATAAAACAATATATGAACACATATAGATCAATAGAAGATAAAAATATCTATGAAATGGAATACTTAGAAAACAGGGTATTCTTGTTAATTTAATGGTTTTAGTTGAAATGAAAGTTAATTAAGAACTTTTTGTTTCAATACTAAAGATGAAATTCTGTCACAAATATATTAATTTCATTTCCTGTTTCAGTAAGTCGAGCATATTAGATACAATCAATTTTTTTTTCTGATTATGAAACTTGTATATATTCAATCATCTTTATGAAATGTTATGTTTAATAAAAACTCTTTTCAAAGAAGAAATTATAGCAAACTGTTCTCAATATGTCCTGAGATCAGGAGTTTTCTTTTTAAGATATATTTTCATTACTAGAATTTCAAATCTCCTAAAAAGTTAAATCAAACAAATTTTTCAGTTAATTGATGATTTTGATTAATTTGATTTGATTAATTTATCTGTCATCTATTACACAAGTATTTGTTAAATCCCTATTATGTTCATTCTTGTGACAGGTTTTATGGAATAGTAAAATAAAAATGTAAAAGTTCCTTCCATCAAAAGACCTACATTCTATTGGGAAGAAATACCAATATGGAATATTGTTTAAGGGAATAGTAAATAGAACAGCATGACTAGAAAAAAGAGTGTAGGATTAACGTGCTATAAGCCTAGACGGGAATTTGTTGTTCATTTTATTTGTGTCTGACTCTTCATAATCTCTGTTGGGGGTTTCTTTGGCAAACATACTGAAGAAGTTTACCATTTCCTTCTCATTTTACAAATTTGTAAACTGAGGCAACCAGGGTTAAATGATTTGCCCAGAGTCACACAGTTAAGTAAGTATCTGAGGCCAGATTTCAACTTAGGAAGCATCTTCCTAATTTCAGGTCCAATGTTCTATCCATTACGTCCTCTAGCTGCTCTTTAGAAAGGATTACTGAAGCTATATCATAAAGAACATTAAAAGCCAGAGACTTAAAAAATATTTATTTTATTCTGAATTTAAGAAATAAACCAAGCCTTTCTATAACATAGAGTAGAAAAATATGATTGTATGTGAAATACACACACACACACATATACACATTTTATTTATATAGTATGTATGACAAACCATTTTATATATATATATATTTCTATTCATCTTTTCTTTCCCTTAATGCAGATACCATCTTCCTTCATAAGTCATTTGTAGTTAATTTGGGTATTTATAATAGTCAAATGACTTATTCATTCAAAGGTATTCTGCAAACTATGTTGTTTTTGCAATGTTCTCTTGGTTTTGTTCACTTTGTACTTTATTATTTCATGGAAGTCTATGCATGTTTTTCTAAAATCGTAGAGCTCATTTTTTACATTAGAAATGAAGGCTTTTATATTTTATCTCACAAGGAAAAGGAAGAAATTGGAGCTACTTGCTTGTAGCATAGTATGTATATCTAAAAAGAGAAAAGTACCTAAGTGCATGAGGAATTAATTGTCCTAAATTTAACAAATTTGTTACATGTAACTGTCATTTGTTTTCATCAGAGAAGAATAAAGGTTCTTCTTAGTTAAATTATGTGAAATTTAACTGTTATATTCTATAGATTCTATAGATATGGATAGATGATTCTACAGATATAGATTCCATTATTAACATAATGGAAATTTTAAATGAATAAAGAATGGAAAATGTATACATGTTATGCTGAGTAGATATTTTTGAACACTGAAAAGAAGACAATAGGTAGATATGTATTTTGTCATTTAGATATTGTGTCCTGTGTTAGAAAGAGCACTTCTTTCTTTCTTTGTTTGTTTTTGTTTTTTTGAGTTTTTTTTTTTTTTTCTGAGACAATTGGGGTTAGGTGATGTGCCCAGGGTCACACAGATAGGAAGTTTTAAGTATCTGAGGCCAGATTTGAATGAAGGTCCTCCTGACTTCAGGGCTGGTGCACCATCCACTGCGCCACCTACCTGCCCCTGAGCACTGTGTTTAGAGTCAGAGGAACTTGGTGTGAATCCTGCGTATACTATAAATTGTCTTTATGATACTCAGGCCATGTCACTTAACTTCTCCATCTTAGTTTTCCTATATGAAATATGTAAGGGAGGGTTTGGAGCATATGGCTTATTAAGACCCATTTAATTCTAACTTCATTATCTTATTTATAATACAGCTGTACTTAGAATTGAATATTGTACAAAATCTCATATTTCTATTTGTATTTCTTTTTTGCATATAAATTATAATACCTGGGAGACTGAGACTTGTGAATCTGTTTAACTCGGGAGTTCTAAGCTATATTGGACTAAATATATTAATACTAAGATCTAAAAAAGAAGACAGAGAAAATCTACTGAGCCAGGTAGAGTGGGAATGAGCATGTGAGTAGCTGTTGTACTTCTTAAATGATAGATAGAGACCCAGTCTTTAAAAAAAATGTATAAAAGAATATAAGATCAAATAATATAAAAACCTTTCTGAGTTTGGAGATCAGGGGGACTATGATTGTACTATAATTTTGTATGAACTATTTGTGTCCAAAATGTGGTAGTGTCTTTTAAGTTGTCAAACATCCATGGTATGCATGGAATTGCTAAAGATGTAACTGGAAATTATTTCAAATTGATAATTTACTAGAAAATGCCAATTTACACAATTGAACAACAACCACCACTATCACCAACACAACAAAATCAACAAGAGATGGATTGTGACAACTATTTTGTCAGAAAAAAAGAGAATTAACAATAAAAAAAATTCCTACCTTTTGAATTTTATTTTATTTTATATTTTCTCAAAAAAAAAAAGAATAGGGAAAAACAAAACAAAACAAAACAGCACTGTCAAGTGCTCAGTAGAACATCATGAAGGATTCAAAATATATAACAATAAATTACCAATTCAAGAAAAGGATATGTTATAGTAGAAGAAATTGTATTTATGAGTGCCTTTTCTTTGCTTCCTAGTAATTCTTTAGTTCTCTACTGCATACTTTTAAAATTTTATTCTTCCCCCCACCTTTGATTGTCCCCAAATCTCTCAAGCATGATATATCTTATATATATATATATATATTGATATATACTGATACATACACACATGGGAGTGTGTATGTGTGTGTGTGTGTGTGTATGTGTGTGTGTGTGTGTATTTAGTGAGAGAACTGTAAGAAATGAGTGAATCACTTCATTTTGTGACTCAGTTCTGGATCTAGCTTACCTCTCATTCTACTCAATTATAAGTCTAGTCCAATTTCTGTCTTGTGAGAGAATTATTCAATTACAGGAATTGTGAGAAAGCTTTATTCCATTGTTTAAACCTAACTGCTTAGAACCCCTTAATTAAGGACCTAGGTTATCCTGACCAGATACTAAGAGCTGAAGATTGATGAAAGGAGTTTTTTCACAAGGATACATTTTAGGGAAGTTAGATGGTATAGTTGATAGATCACTGACCCTGGGGTCAGGAGGGCTTGAATTCAAATAGGCTTCGGACACTTAACCCTTTCTACCCATATGATCCTGGGCAAGTCATTTAATCCCAATTGTGTGCCCCCATGCAAACACACACCCACACCCACATCCACATCCACCCCCACACCCACCCATACACACCCCCACACACCCCCACACTCCCACACAAACACCCCCCCCCCCAAGGAAACTGGCCATACAGGTCAAAAGGCTGCTCTTTCTTTGTTCCTATACAGACATTTGGGGGAATAGGGAAATTCGTTGTTTTTTTTGTTTTGTTTTTGTTTTTGTTTTTTTTTTTTTAAATTTCAGGGACTTGAATCTATTGCACTTCTAACTTGGAAAGCCCTTAATCTTTCCTTAGATTCAAATTCAGATTACTTAATCTTGTATCCAGTTTTAAATCTGCTTTACTGGTGATTTTTAATGCATAAAAATGATTTCCTCTTGTAGTTGGGGCCTAGTGCTTAGCTGAGGAGGCCTGATCGTGATTTGTTATGCAATTGATATGTGTTACTTATTAAAATGATATGCTCAAAAGCTTGTGCCTTTCTTCAGTTATTTCAGATTTTATCTTGCTGCAGGAGAAGAGATAAAAGAAGGGTCTACCAAATTTCTTACCAAAAAAAATGAGACCATGAACTTTAAAAGCCTGGAAGATTTGATCTTTCCAATAGGGGGATGAGCAATAATCAGTGACAATGTCTATCTTGGAATCCAAGAGAAACTGAACATACTGATGGTGAGAGAGAACCCCAAGATTCCAAAAGAACATACTCCATTGAACCCTAGAAGAGAGAAATACACTGAAGGGAAATTTCATAAGGACTCCACAAAAGGGCACAAAGTTCCAATTATCAGGAATTGTAAGCTATACCTTTTCTATATGTTTTAAGTTTGAATCCACTTTTTCCTGAGTTATATGTATATTTGTATAAGAGAGGGTATTCTAGAATTTTGAAAGGTTTGATTTTGTACCATATTTTCTTATTACTCGTATTTGCAAAACACCCAACTAAAAACAATTTCACATTGGCTGGTTAACTGGTAAGCATATACAAGATGGAATCTCATGAAAAACAAATACCATACCTTTTATCCCTGAGGATTATCTTCAGAATCCTGTTGAACAAAACTATTGTTACCCTCTAGGAATCAATGTGTACACACATTTATGAATATGAAATAAAATAGTAACAAAATTAATTTTTCCTCTATATTTTACTTTCTCTCTTATATTTTGGAGAAGAATAGTATGTATATAATCTTGACCAAATCACTTAATAATTATGAATATCAGTATCTTAATGAAAAGAAGTAGATTGAAACATGATGACTTTTCTGGTCTCTTTCCACTCTCATTTTTTTAGTCCTATGACCTGAAGTAGTTCTGTATGTTATTAAAAACATGGGAGAGGAAAAGTTAGAATTACCCATAGGATTTGGAACAAGAAATGACTAGTGTTTTCCTCATTCTGTCTTTTCCAATATGTTTTTGAAAGAATTAGAATTTGGATAGATTTTAAAAGTAACAATCCTTTTAATCTTTGATAACATATTATAAATTTGCACTGACAGAATCATTTCTCTTTTATGTTTGATACATGTAGCATCATTCCCAGATCTAAATTTTAAAATGGGAAATGCCCCCAGTATTTATCCACTTTTAATTTGTAAGTTGGACCCAATTGGATGCTGGTGAGAAAGGACAATGTGTTTTTTTTTTTAATATCCTTTTATTTACAGGTTATGTATATGGGTAACTTTACAGCATTAACAATTTCCAAACCTCTTGTTCCAATTTTTCACCTCTTACCCCACCCCCTCCCCCAGATGGCAGGATGACCAGTAGATGTTAAATATATTAAAATATAAATTAGATACACAATAAGTATACATGACCAAACCGTTATTTTGCTGTACAAAAAGAATCAGGCTCTGAAATATTGTACAATTAGCTTGTGAAGGAAATGAGAAATGCAGGTGGGCATAAATATAGGAAGAAAGGACAATGTTAATAACAATGTAGTCTAATGACTTCCTTAAGTATAATAATGAATATTATGTTGAAGATTAATTTCATTGTTGTTGTGGAAAGATTTTTCCCAACCTGTATTTCTATTTCCTGAATTAAGATTACACCTTCCTTGGCAGGATATTGTTCAGATTCACACAAAGACATTGTATTTACAATGTACAGAATACATTACATGCTGGAAAATTAAGGGTTTGGTTCTAAGGATCAAAACATGACTTGTATTTTTTTCTATCCACTCATTCTTTATCAGTCTATACAAAACAAGGCTGAACATCTAGTATAAAGTGTGGAGATGTTCATCTTGTTTTTACCAAAGGAGATCTTGATCTTTCCTTTAGTTTGTCCACATCTCTTATAAGAATGCCAGCAGGGGCTTTACTGTTTCTAGACTAATGGCAGAGGAAATAGAAATATTACAGCTGCTGCTCTGCATGTGGTAGTCATTTTGAAATACTGCATTTTGGATTCTCACATTGAGCTTTTTTTTTTTTTTTTTTTTTTTTTTTTTTTTTTTTTTTTTTTTTTTTTTTTTTTTTTTTTCAATCCCCACTGTATCGAACAATACGAATATCTGCAGGGTTGTATTAACTTTCCAAAAAAAAAAATCAGTACAGCCAATTTTAGTGCAGATAAAGGAAATGGCTTGAATTTGATGCTTTCCCCTCTTCTTTTGCCAAGATGTGTGGAATAGATCTCTTTTACTTTTATTAGCATGTAGAGAGTTTTCTCTTCCCCTGAAGCTAACCCTCCACAGATTTCCCCAAAGTTTTCCATTTTTGACGGTCATGATGTAGGAGTCTCTTCCAGCTCTATTCATTCAGTAAGCAGCATTGCTGACACTCTTGGCAGATTTATTGGATATAGAAAACACATTGTAGAGAAAACAAATTCTCGCTTTCTAAAAAGACATTTTTGAATGATCATTCAAAACATGACATTTCTCAGTTTATGGATGCTTCTCAGTTTATGTTTCTTTAAATCTTGGTATTTGAATACTAATTATTTACAATAGAAATATCTTACTTATAAATTTAGTAACTTGTCTCTGTACATGGATTATATAACATAAAAGAATGTTTACTGTGTCAGCTGTTTTGTTCATTTCAAAAATTCACCAATTATTAGATGATGTTTTAGCATCATAATCTAGTTCTATTTTTATGCTCTTGATTGAGTTTACTTTTATTTTCTAATACTTTCTGTATATACATAAGATAAAAAATATTTTCAAGATGGACACTAATTTATTGTTAAATTATTCATATTCTAATAATCTAATTCCAGAGAATAATAAGACATCTCAGTAGAATCACTATAAAACAAAATTCTAAAATAATATTGATTTTTAAAAACATACTCATCACCTTTATCAAACAATTTTATCTTTAAAAAAAAAACTACTCTTTTGAAAACCACTAAAATGTATGCTCAATAATAACTACAATTTTATTTCTATCAAAGTAAAGTTATTATAGTTACATCTAAAATTTCTAACTTTTTATAAGAGAATGTAATAAATAACATTTTAGTAGTCTTTCAAAATATTATTATCTTATTTTATATCTGAAGTAAATATTCATGGTATCATTTAAATATCTGGTGGATAGATAGAGTAGGCTTATTATAAATGTGTCTCATCACTGCTTAACCAACAGATTTCAACCATTTCTTAAGAGATAATAATCATTAAATGCCAAATGTTGCCACATATTTGTATTAATCACTTCATCATTTTAAATTCTAAATTTAATATTTTATGATGAGAAAGAAACAATTTAATTCCAATCATAGGTAGCTGTTTATTCTATATATGCTGTATTTGTTGTTCGGTATCATATACCAGATTCCATAAAATATTTGAAGAACTGCCTATGTGCCTTGCTTACTCTTGGTAAGTTTCTTCAACCTATGATTTTTCTCACCTTTTGGGAATCTTTGTTGATTATCTTATTTTGTTCATACCTAGTTCATTGATAAATTCATTTGCTATTGTTCTGTTATTTCTTGTATCATTCTTTTCTTGGGGAAAAATCCCTGGAAATGTTTGAATTAGGAAAATTAGGTGCTTGGATGCTTAGTAAATTGCTTTTCATCTCATCCTCCACCTATTTTCAGGCTTGTGCATTATAATTTAATCCTTAACACAGCAAACACAATGAGATGAATCTTCCTCTATTTTTATGAAGCTCTGACTAATTCTATATCCCATGATCATATCTTCCCATTTAAAAGCATATCCTATTACAGAACATAGAAATGAAAGTTTGGTGAGACCTTTACACAGAAATAACGAAATCAATTCTTAATGAAAAATCATTAAATACTTTCCTCAAGAAACACATTGAACTATGACTATATGGATTTACATCCCCACACCTCTCTTCCAACTGGATGCTATTCGGAAATCAAATTAAAAATGAATGAATCCTACCATGCAGGTCCTATATCCTTAATCAGAGAAACAACTTTATCATCTTAGCAAGGAATTTTGGCACATTAACATATGTACAAAAGGCAAGCTGAAATCTTTATCATAGAAATCCAGATGTTTCTTTAGTTAAAAAGAATTTTTTCTTGAAGTGTGATGTTCTCTATAGAAATCAATCAACCAACAAGAATTTATCAAAGACCATGTGCCTGGAATTGTGCTAGGATGCTGAGTATATAGAAACAATGAAGTAAAAAATTCCAACATTTATGGAACTTACATTCTAATGAAGGGAGACAATGAGAATAAGGAAACATTTATATGTGTGTATTTTGTATTATGTACACAATAAATACAAATTTAAAGCAGGTGATATACATACATACATGTATGTATATACACAGATGTACATATATATGAAGGTGAATGTCTATATAGAGTTCTGTATTAAGCTTTAAGACACTGAATGCTTATATAAGATGCTTATATAAATATATATATATACATGTGTGTACAGATACAAATATTTTTGCCTTTATTTATAGAAATGTACTCATACAGATATGCATAACTACATCAAACGTGCATATATTGATATAAATATTAATATTTATCTTTAAGCTATTAACATTTATAATTTCACTAATATTTTTGAGTTTACCTGTATATGTGTATATATGTATAGGTGTGTATATTTTTAATAAAGACACATCTATTTGTATACATTTTTACATGTAAGTATACTTGGTCAGTCATAGAGACAGATGACTTAGGGCTACATTTTAAACATCAAACTTCATATCATAATCTGCACAATAAAGATTCTTTGTTGCAGCTTATGCATGAAATTAATCTTTTAAAATGTAAATATTCACTAAGCAAGCATAGTTTTTTTTTTTTTTTTTTTAAATAGGCACAGGAATAGTGAGCATGCCTCTGCTTTCATCAGTGTAGAATGTCTTGGTAAAGAAACTTTATCAATGCACAAGGGCACATTATTTATAATATATACTATTATAGAATTGCTTAAAGCACTTAGAAATAATGTGACTAATTCAGGATCACATAGCATTTGTCTTATGTATCAGAGGCTAGGCTTGAATTCAAGTTTTCATGAATTTGAGATCAGCTCACTTTCAACTGTCATACAACTTTTTCACATTTGTATGCATTAATATTTATTATTTGGTTCTGATTAAATATTTTTCAACTTTTGAAATATCTGAATGGATTTTTACCTCATGTGGATATAAGCTCCTTATTATTTCAGATAGTCATACCTTTTCATCTTGTAAAAAATCTTGTTCATTTTTTCCCTACCAGGTCATTAGTGTATTAAAACAAAAGGCTAGAGATGACACCTAATATTTATTTTGTTTTACATTCTGAGGTTATCGATTGGACCTTTTAGATAATTTATATAAGATTTTCTATCTCCTTTTCTCTCTCTGTCACACAACACACACACACACACACACACACACACACACACACACACACAAACTCATGGATCATTACTAAAATAAGTGCTACAGCTTACTTGTATCTAGTCTTATTCTCTACTATCTTTTATATAATAAATAACTTTGAATATTCATAAATTGTGATGTTCCAAGATTTGCAAATATTCAGTATTGTTAATAAAAGTTTTTATAAAAATATAGATCCTCATAATTTTGGTGGAGCTTGAGATGATTATTTTCCAAATTCAATCAATTTCATACTCACCCTTCTGCTATTCTCACAAATTGTAATATATACATATATATTTACTTATATAATAAATGATAACAAGCTGATAATAATATATCATTTCAAAGTTTGCAAAGTGTCTTAAGAATAGGATTTCGTTTGATCTTTAAAGCAAATTTTTAAAATAAGTGCTATAATTACCAGAATTTTGTAGATGGGGAACTGAGGATTAGAGTAGTTAACCGTAGTCATACAACTAATAAATGTTGGATAAGATATTCAAATCTAGGTCTCTTCTGTCTTTAAGCTAAATGCTCTTATTCAGTGTTCAGCCTTTTAAAATGTATTTCAGCAGAGTCTATACCCGTCACATACACACACACACACACACACACACACACACACACAAATATACAGATGTTGAAACTGAACACACTGACCATCTAAATTCATGTAATAGACATTATAACAATATTAATTTTGATTGATGAAGTCTGGAGATTTCAAATGGTTACATTCTTAAAGTTTCTATCTTCAGATCCTAATCTAGGGCTTGGTGAATGGTTGAGATTTTGTAAAAATAAGGAAAGTAGGTAACTCAGTGAATAGAGCTCTGGGACTGGAATCAGGAAGCTAGGACTTCAAATTCATTCTCAGATACTTATTAGCTATGGAAAAGCTGGGAAAATCATTTAACTTCTGTTTATTTCAATTTCCAGAGAACATAATAATAGCACCCACGTCCCAGAGATAATTGTTAAGCTTTTAATATAGTACCTGGGAAACAGTAAATACTTCATAAATGCTATATAGAAATGTGTGTATGCATGTGTATGTATATACATATATATATGCACATATATAATTATTAATAGCTGATTGAATTGTTTGGCTATTTTCCTTTGAGTAAATATAAAAAGACTACATAATATTATGTACAAGAAGGAACATCTAAAGGGTTTCATTTGGAATCCTCCTTCCATTTGGCAGAATATCATCCATGATAGTGATAGACACTTTTAATGATCATATATCTGATAGTTTTATGTATACTTTGTTGATAGTAATCATGTGGTCATTGAAAAAATTATCCCTATGGTTTCATTCATCAAAGACGAGTGCTTTTAACATGTGATTATGAAAATCCTTATTGGAGAAGTGCCTTAAAGGTTGTTTTATTTTATTTAATCAATTTCTTTTGTAACTTCAAATAAAAACATTGGGATCTTTTATTCTCTGATCCTTATTTTTACTCTTAGATGCTTGATAATTCTTGCACTTATTGGCTGTAGAGCTTATGGGAAATATTATATAATATTCTTATCTGAATTTTATAAGGAACACTGAAAATGAACTAGATGTGTAGATTTAATCCTTTTTTATAATTAGCTGCCTGTGGATTGACACTTGTAAGTGGGTTGTTGAAGGAGATTTCTTTGACTTAAATAACATTTCATTGAGCTAGGTTGTTACTTTGTAATATAACTTTAGGATTGTTCTATAAGTTTGCCCATCTCATCTCATAGCACTACTATATTCCAATATGTTTCCTTATATTTGATTTAGTTTATTTTGTTATGTCTAGAGCCTCTTTAACTTAATGAATCTATCAGCCACTCTCAAACTATAACTTAAAATCATACGAGCCATAATGGTTAACTTCCTAAATAAATTAAACTAAAATATTTGAATTAGGCTAAAATCTTTACAAAAATTAGAAATAAAAATGCCCTATCTATAAAATTTTTGCTGCATTAAATATAACCTTTATTTGAATCAAGTATTGATCTGTCCTTATATAAATTGGCTTGTGCTTAGTTTTCTCTTTCATTGGATTGGGAGCTCCTTGGGGGTAGACATTGTTTTTCCCTCCATTTTTACACCCAGTGCTTATCACCTTGTCTACTACTTCACAGATGTATGATAAATGTTTATTTATTAACTCCCTGAAATTGCAAGAAATTAAATGATTTGCCTAAGATCGTATGGCTACAAAATGTTTAAAACAAGATTCAAGCTGTGGTTACCCTGACTTGAAGAATAGTGCTCTATGTGCTGTACCACAATGCATCTCAGCAGAAGCTTCAATTTTCCTGAAATTATGTTTTCCAGTCTTTCATAAGGATGTTCCATTCAATATTCACATTTATGTATACTATCATTATTTATAGATTAGCCAACAATGGAAATATTAAAGAGCTTTACAGAGAAACTACTCTGATGTTGAATAGGACTTAATAGGATGATTCAATAAGGAACACATAATATTTAAACACAAAATTTTATTAGGGAAAAAAATAAACACAAGACACAATGTGAGAACTGTGATTATCAGTGCAATTGGAGCATTGTAAATGGTCAAATAATGCAATGAAGAACTGAATAATTGTGTGTGGGCTTACAATACACTCATTAGAAAGTAAGTGGTTTTGATAAACAATTCTAACCAATGAGTACTTCATGAGAAAGCAGAGTAAGCTTTATGCACATTATACAGAGTTTATGATATATTTCTGATGATTATTATATTTACTATAATTTTGCCTCTAATAAGTATCACCTAAGTGATATTGTAAACTGAGAGAAGTTTCAAGAAAGTAATTTGTTTTTCAATTCAGAGTTTCTATCATCTGGCATGTAAACTGTAAAGATAGAAAGAAAGGTATCTTCAGCATCATTTTTTTTTAATAGTAGCAAAGAATTAGGGAAAATATAGGTTTCTATTCCCTACAAGATGACTGAACAAATGGAAATTGAATGTAGTAGAAAATTATTGTCTTATAAAAATGGCAAGGATTTAGAGAGACAAACAAAAACTTGTGAAGTTAGCAGAACCAAGAAAGCAATGTACACAATAATTTACAATTATGTAAATCAATGTGTTTTTTTCTTTCTAATCAAGAATAAAATGAATCATGAAGAACTGAAGAAACCTAGAGAAAATGTGAGGGTATTTTTATATAAGTTTATTGTTCTATATTTGAAAAATCCATAAGAAATGTTGAAGTACCACAAAAGACAAAGTGAAATATTTAAAGAAAATAACAATATAAAAATATAATGCTTTGGGGCCAAAACCTACTGGTTTGCTTCTGCTAACTACATGAATAGCTACATATATTGCATTTGTAAAAGGGGGAAGGATTAAGAAAGAGAGAATTACCTGAGTTTTCAATTGTGCAAAATAGCATAGAAAATAATACCCATGAGGAAAGTGTGTACTATTTTCTTTGTAGCTCTTTAGTATTTACTATTGTGTTTTATCTATACTAGGTGCTTAATACATGTTTATTGAATTTGAATGTGATGGCCTCTCTGGGCTATCCCTGCAAATTATACTGATCTATAGGGTCTCCCAAGAATGTAACTGCACCTGGGTTTATGGTACTTTATAATCTATACTCCTAAAACCATAGCACATTAATCTCCACTAATGTTTATATTTTTAGAAAAGCATTTTTATTTCAAACTAAATACAAAATAAAAAACAAAACAGAAAGAATGAAAAGGAAAATAAAACACACACACACATACACACACAAAACTAAATATTGTCATGTATCTAGCAGAATATCAAGGAGAATTCAAAATATGTAACAATAAATTCCCATTTAAAGAAAGCAAATATAACAGTAGTAGAGATTATATATTCATGACTGTTCATCTTTTCTTTGCTTCCTTGTAGGTAATTACTTTGTTTTTTGCTGTGTACCTTTTATTTTATTTTCCCTTTTTTATCCCTCTTATTTCCCTCAAGCACTCTATAGTTAAGCAAACACATACATGCATATTTTTCACCCCCACACCCCCAAACATATCTATATACACACATACATACACCTATATGGATGTATACACACATATATGCTACAAATATGTAGATATGCATCTAAAACAATCTATTATGGCTGACATAATGTAAATTTGTCTCTTGATTTGAATCTATAAGTTTGACTTTGTCTGAGATCAGAGATTACTAGCTTTACTTTTTTTTTTTTTTTTAATGAATTTTTGGTCCTTGTTATTATGTTTGTGTACATATCTTATTTCCTTTCCCTGTCAACACACACTCTCTCTCTCTCTTTCTCTCTCTCTCTGTCTCTGTCTCTCTCTCTCTCTCTCTCTCTCTCTCTCTCTCTATATATATATATATATATATATATATATTAATATATATATAATATATATTTCTAAAATCTATATCTCTAAAAAAAAATATATATATATATATATATATTTTCCCCCCAGAAATGTGTACATATCTTATTTCCTTTCCCTGTCAACACTCTCTCTCTCTCTCTCTCTCTATATATATATATATAGATATAGATTTTATAGATGTTTATATATATATCTATAAAGATAAAGATATCTTTATATATATAGATATAGATATATAGATATAGATTTTAGAAATATATATTTCTCTCTCTCTCTCTAGAAATATATATTTCTCTCTATATATATATGTAGAGAGAGAGAAATATATATTTCTAAAATCTATATCTCTAAAAAAAAAAATATATATATATATATATATATATATTTTTTTTTTTTTTTCCCCCAGAAATACCCGACCTCCTCCATCCTGTACAATTGCTGTGAACTAGGTCAATTCTTTCTCTCCACCTTATGTATAAAGCATAATTATAATTCTTACCTTTTCCTTGACATTTTTGCTTTTTAGAATCAGATCAAACTCAAGTCTGACCCAGTGGTTTTTGTTTTTTTTTGAACTACCTAATTCTTGATGTCAATCTTAAACATATGATATACATTTCCATGTAAGAACAATAAATGACTTGTCCTTGTTGGGTCCCTTAAAATCAAGCTTTTATGTTAGCTCATTAGGTTAAATGTTCTACTAAATTCAAGTTTGACTGAGAAAAAGTCCTAAAAACTGCAAATTTGTTGAATGTCATTTTTTCAAACTATAGCTCCTGCCCCCACTTTTTGTTTCCTCATACCCACCTCCTTTGATATTACTTTCAAATGATCTAATGCAGAGCTTCTGAGTCTTTCCACTATAACTTCTGACATTTAATTTCATCTTAAACCTTTCCTCCTCTCACTTTTTCTATTTTCTTGAACTTAGTGAGAACTCACTTCTTTCTGGCCCTGTGCCTGACTTTTAGATATCAAAGTTAGTTTTCATGCTAGATACATTTGGTTTCCCTAGGTTTCCCACTTTTTAGCTCCTCTTTGTGTATTGTCTTCCTCCATTACTATGTAAGCTCATTGTGGGTGGGATTTGATATTGTTTTTGCTTGTATTGGTATTTCCATTTCTCTTGTATGTAGAAATTGCTTAATATATGCTTGTTTTTATCTTTCCTTCCTTCTTCCCTCCTATATTTCTTTCTTCTTCCTTCCTTTTTATCTTTCTTTCACCTTATCTTTCTTACCTTTTTTTCTCCCAACTCTTCTGAAATATGATTAATAATTCCCTTTCAAGGATGGGATTCTTCTCCTTTAGCTAGCCTCACTCTCTATTTCCAGTGCCACAATCCTTAGGTCTATCTCTTGCTTTTATTGGCTTCTGCAAGAAAGGGTTTCACTGGGGGGAGCAAGATTGGGAGAAGCACAGGCTTCTTTCTAAGCTCTTTCTCTTACCCTCTTTATCAATATTATATCGAGCCTCAAAAATAGTCTTGATGCACAATTCGTAAAGATAAGGGAGAACAACTCAACTGGCCAAAGAAAATCTGCAGTCTCGCCAAAAAAAGGTTGGTTCCGGGGCCAGGGGGGAGATCAGCGCAGACGGGGAGAGAAATTAGGTTCTGAGGAGAGCCTCAAACCAAAAGTGAAAGCACAGATCTCAGCACAAGTACCCTAACCCGATCGGACTTTTCCTTGGGAGTTGTGATCCTGCACGGAGGAGGACTCCAGCCGGTCCAGCCTCAATTCCGCGAGTGGGGAGCCGGCTTGGGGCCATAGAGCTTTTCCAGGGCCGATTTGCATTGGGCAGAGACACTGGGGCAGAGTTCAGGCGGTCTGGTCAGCTGCCAAACCACAGTCCCACAAGAGGCTCCGCCTGGGGCAGTGACATTCACCCTTAGTCTCTAGCCGAGGGCAACCAACCACACAGCCCAAATGGGCACCTAGATAGCTCGCCAGTGTGAATCCACTTCCTGTTGGGGAAGGAAGACTTCACCAGAGCACTCCCAACCCGACCAGAAATCGTTTAAATCTTCCCTGTTTGCAGAGGAAGCTGTAACCCCTTGCCTATGAGACATACCTAAAGGTTTTAAAATATGAATAAAAAGATGAAAAGAACGATCGACAGCTTCTATGCAGAAAAAAGAGCAGGTCAGCAAACCTGAAGAGACCTCAAACAGCAAAAATGCATCAGACTGTCCTTACATGATGCTTCTCATAGAAGAGACCATTAAAAGTCTCAAAAGAGAGTTAGAAGAAATGGGAAAGAAAAGGAAGCCTTAAAGAGAGCAACAACTTCCTGAAATATGAATTGGAAAAAGTAAAAAATCTCAGGAAAGTAAAAATTGTGAATTGAAAAAATAAAGAATTACAGAAAGTAGGATTTGTAATTGAAAAGACAAAGAACTGCAAGAAAGTAGGATCTGTGAATTGAAAGACAAGAACACAAAGAAAGTAGGATCTGGAATTGAAAAAGAAAATACACTAAAAAAAAAAAAAAATTAGTGAAATAGAAAAAATTCCACAGACCAAAACAATACATTTAAAAACTCAATTGGACATATACAGAAAGAAGTAAAAAGCTAATGAAGAAAAATAATTCTTTAAAAATTAGAATGAACACATAGAAACTAATGATTCATTGAGACACAAGAATCATAACCAAAACAAAAAATGACAAACTGAAAACCATGGAATTATCTATTTGCAAAATGACAGACTTGGAAAGTAGATCTAGGAGAGATAATCTGAGGATTATTGGACCTTTCCGAAAACTATGATGAAAAAGAGCCTAGATACTATTTTACAAGAAATCATCAAAGAAACTCCAGATGTAATAGAATCAGAGTAAAATAGGCATTGAAAGAATTCATTGAACACCTTCTGAAAGAAACCCTGAAATAAAAACCCCAAGGAATATTGGCAAAATTTCAGAACTATCAGATTAAGGAAAAAATTTTACAAGCAGCAAAAAAACCATTTAAATACCGAGGTATCAATAGGATCACCCAAGATCTGGCTGCCTCTACATTAAAGAAAGAAGGGCCTGGAATATGATATCCGAAAGGCCACAAGAACTTGGGATGCAGCCAAGAATAAACTACCCAGCTAAGTTGAGCATTTTCTTCCAGGAAGAAGATGGAATTAATGAAACAAATGAATTCCATTTGTTTCTGAAGAAAAACCAGAACTAAAACAAAAATTTGATCTCCAAACCATAGAACTCAAGAGATGCAGAAAGGTAAAATAACCTTTGAGAATTGTATTTCTGGATATACAAAAGAATACATGTATAATTTGATTGTACTGATACAACACAAAAAGGGAAGTAGATATGGAAAAGGGATGATGGTAGAATAAGGTGGAAGGAGGGATAAAAAGAGGAAACCACATCCCACAAAGAGCAAAAAGAAACTTATCATATCTGAGGGAATTTAGAGAGGGGAGGAACATTGTGTGAATCTACCTCATCAGAGTTTGCTCAAAGAAAAATAATTGACATTTGTTTTAGAGAAAATCTTCTCGCCCATTAAAAACGGGGAGAGGAGAAAGGGAAAATAAAAAGAGTAATAAGGAAGGAAGGGGAAAAGACCAAAGGGGGGAGGGAGGGATTAAAACAGGGTAAGCATCTGATACAAATGGTGTACATAAGTTTAAAAGGGGAAAGAGGGTTGGGGAGGCAAGAATAAGTAAAGCACAATCTGGGGTTATTAGGATGGTAGGAAATATAGATTTAGTTACTAACCGTAAATTGAATGGGATGAACTCCCCATAAAGAGGAGGCAGATAGCAGACTGGATCAAAGTCAGAACCCTACAAATGTTGTTTACAAGAAACACATTTAAAGCAGGAGATACATATAGTAAAGGTAAAAGGGAAAATCTATTATGCTTCAGGTGAAGTCAAAAGAGGGTAGCCATCCTTATCTCAGATCAAGCAAAAAGCAAAAATTGATCTAATTAAAAGAGATAAGGAAGGAAACTACATCCTCAAAGGATACATAAACAACGAAGCAATATTAATATTAAAACATATATGCACCAAGTGCTATGGCATCCAACTTCCTAAAGGAGAAGTTAAGAGAGTTGCAAGAAGAAATAGACAACAAAACTGTAATAGTGGGAGATCTCAACCTTGCACTCTCAGAATTAGACAAATCAAACCACAAAACAAATAAGAAAGAAATTAAAGTGGTGCATAGAATATTAGAAAAAATAGGTATGTTGGATCTTTGGAGAAAATTGAATGGAGATAGAAAGGAATATACTTTCTTCTCAGCAGTTCATGGAACCTATTAAAAATTGACCATATATTAGGACATAAAGACCTCAAAATTAAATGCAAGAAAGCAGAAATAGTAAATGCTTTCTTTTCAGATCATGATGCAAAAACTACATTCAACAAAAAGTTAGGGGAAATAGACCAAAAGTAATTTGAAACTAAACAATCTCATCTTAAAAAGATTGGGAAGCAGCAAATTATAGATACAATTAATAATTTCACTCAAGATAATACAATGATGAGACATCTACCAAATTTTGTGGATGCAGCCAAAGCGGTAATAAGAGGAATTTTATATCCTTAGAGGCTTACTTGAATAAAACAGAGAAAGAAAAGATTAATGAATTGGCTTGCAACTAAAAAACAAAAAAGACCAAATTAAACCCCCAATCAAATACTAAATTGGAAATTTAAAATTAAAAGGAGAAATTAAAAATATTGAAAGTAAAAAAAACTATTGAACTAATTAATAAAACTAAGTGTTGTTTCTATGAAAAGCCAATAAAATAGATAAGCCTTTGGTAAATCTGATTAGAAAAGGAGGGAGGAAAATGAAAATTAGTAGTCTTAAAATGAAAAGGAGAAATTTCCACCAATGAAGAGGAAATTAGAGAAATAATAAGAGTTATTTTGCTCAACTTTATGCCAAAAATTTGATAACTTAAGTGAAATGGATGACTACCTCCAAAATATAGACTTCCCAGACTAACATAGGAGGAAGTAAATTGTTGAATAGTCCCATTTCAGAAAAAGAAATAGAACAGGCAATTAAACAACCCTAAGAAAAAATCCCCAGGACCAGATGGATTTACATGTGAATTTTACCAAACATGTAAAGAACAATTGGCCCCAGTGCTATATAAATTATTTGATAAAATAGAGAATGAAGGAGTCCTACCAAATTCCTTCTATGACACAGACATGGTACTGATACCTAAACCAGGTAGGCTGAAAACAGAGAAAGAAAATTATAACAATCTCCTAAAGAATATTGATGCTAAAATCTTAAATAAGATATTAGCAAAAAGACTACAGAAAATCATCTCCCAGATAATACACTATGATCAAGTAGGATTTATACCAGGAATGCAGGGCTGGTTCAATATTAGGAAAACTATCAATATAATTGGCCATGTTAATAACCAAATTAACAAAAACCATATGATCATCTCAATAGATGCAGAAAAAGAATTTGATAAAATCCAACATCCATTTCTATTAAAAACACTTGAGAGTATAGGAATAAATGGACTTTTCCTTAAAATAATCAGCAGCATTTATTTAAAACCATCAGTAAGCATCATATGTAATTGAGACAAACTGCAACCATTCCCAATAAGATCTGAGGAAACAAGGTTGCCACTATCACCGTTACTATTTAATATCGTATTAGAAACGCTAGCTATAGCAATAAAGAGCTGAGAAAGAGATTAAAGGAATAAGAATAGGCAATGAGGAAACAATTATCACTTCCGATACATGATGGTATAACTTAGAGAACCCCAGAGATTCTGAAAAAGTTATTAGAAATAATCCACAACTTTAGCAAAGTTGTTGGTTATAAAATAAACCCACATAAGTCATCAGCATTCTTTATATATCACTAAAAATCCAACAGTCAGAGTTACAAAGAGAAATTCCATTTAAAAACTACTGATAATATAAAATATTTAGAATCTATCTGCAAGGAAAATCAGAAACTTTATGAGCAAAATTACAGACCAAGACCACTTTTCACACAAATTAAGTCGATCTAACCAATTGGAAAAATATTAAATGCTCTTTGGATAGGGCGAGCAAATATAATAAAGATACAATATTACCTAAACTAATCTATTTATTAGTCTATACCAATCAGAGTCCCAAAACTATTTAATGACCTAGAAAAACAACAAAGTTCATATGGAAAACAAAAGGTCAAGAATTTCAAGGAATTAATGAAAAAAATCAAATAAGGTGGCTTAGCGTACCAGATCTAAAATTATATTATACAGCAGTTACCAAAACTATTTGGTATTGGCTAAGGAATAGATTAGTTGATCAGTGGAATAGATTAGGTTCAAGGGATAAAACAGTCAACAAATATAGCAACCTAGTCTTTGACAAACCCAAAGATCCCAGCTTTGGGATAAGAACTTACTTTTGATAAAATTCTGGGAAAATTGGAAACTAATATGGCAGAAACTAGGCATTGATCCATACTTAACGCCGACACCAAGATAAGGTCAAAATGGGTTCATGACCTAGGCATAAAGAATGAAATTATTAATAAATTAGAGGAACATAGATAGTTTACTTCAGACCTGTGGAAGGGAAGGTCTTTATAAGCAAACTAATCATAATGATCACAAAATAGAAAATTTCGATTATACCAAACTGAAAAGTTTTTGTACAAACAAAACTAATGCAGACAAGATTAGAAGGGAAGGAATAAACTGGGAAAATATTTTTACAGTCAAAGGTTCTGATAAAGGCCTCATTTCCAAAATATATAGAGAATTAACCTAATTTTAAAAAATCAAGCCATTCTCCAATTGAAAAATGGTCAAAGGATATGAACAGACAATTCTCAGATGAAGAAATTGAAACTATTTCTAGTCATATGAAAAGATGCTCCAAATCGTTATTAATCAGAGAAATGCAAATTAAGACAAGTCTAAGATACCACTACACACCTGTCAGATTGCTAAGATGACAGGAAAAATAATGATGATTGTTGAGGGATGGGGAAAGTGGGACATTGATGCATTGTTGGTGGAGTTGTGAACAATCCAACCATTTTGGAGAGTAGTTTGGAACTATGCTCAAAATGTTATCAAACTGTATACCCCTTTGATCCAGCAGTGTTACTACTGGGCTTATATCCCAAAGAGATTATAAAGAAGGAAAGGGACCTGTATGTGCACGAATGTTTGTGCAGCCCTTTTGTAGTGGTAAAAACTGAAACTGAATGGATGTCCATCAGTTGGAGAATGGCTGAATAAATTGTGGTATATGAATATTATGGAATATTACTGTTCTTAAGAAATGACCAACAGGATGATTTCAGAAGGCCTGGAGAGACTTACAGAACTGATGCTGAGTGAAATGAAAGGACCAGGAGATCATTATATACTTCAACAAATACTTATGATGACCAGTTCTGATGGACCAGGCCATCCTCAGCAACGAGATCAACCAAATCATTTCTAATGGAGCAGTAATGAACTGAACTAGCTATGCCCAGAAAAAGAACTCTGGGAGATGACTGAAAACCATTACATTGAATTCCCAATCCCTATATTTATGCACACCCGCATTTTTGATTTCTTCACAGTTAATTGTACAATATTTCAGAGTCTGATTCTTTTGTACAGCAAAATAACGTTTTGGTCATGTATGCTTATTGTGTATATAATTTATATTTTAAATATTTAACATCTACTGTCATCCGCCATCTAGGGAGGTGGGGTAAGAGGTGAAAAATTGGAACAAGAGGTTTGGCAATTGTTAATGCTGTAAAGTTACCCATGTATATATCCTGTAAATAAAAGGCTATTAAATTAAAAAAAAAATTAAAAAAAGATAAAAAAAAAATCTGCCAGTAACAAGACAATGCATGTAAGTAAAAGCTTTTAAATTTGGTTGTCTAATCCTGAAACTTCAGAGAATTTTGGTTTTTTAAAAATATCATTTGCTATTTCTATCTTTACCTAAACTCAATACCTGATATAAGAATCTTTTAAAATTTGTATGTCTAACTTGTAAAATGAATTCTTCTTTCTTTTAAAATGATCAAAGGCTTTAAAATGACAAAATAATTTCGCTTTCTTTAGAATTATCAATACAATTTTATATGTAAAATTCTTATTCCAATTTTAAGAATTTATTACTAAAATATACTCAAGGTCTGAATTTCCACAATAAATATATTTGAAAGCCAATCATAAAAAAAAAAAAAGAATGGGTTTCACTTCTATAGGGCTACCAGAAGAATGCCCAATAATTTAACAGCCAATAGGTATTTATGCTCTAATTTCATCAATTGTGATCAAATATTTATTTATAATTTGCAAAATGATAATAATAAAGTATGATATTTTTGCATATTTCATTTCATACTTTCATACTTCACTGTTTCTATTTCCTATATCTTACCTCTTCAGTTAAGATGTCGGAAACTTAGATCCAACTTGTCCTAATTTTTCTCCCATCTTCTCAATAGAAGAGGCTTACACTTAGGATTTATTTTAAAGGTAATGTGAATATTTAAAATACAATCTTGAAATTACCCATCTATTGGCAGCATGACCTTCAAAAGCAGCATATCTTAGAGCAAAGAGCGATGGAAAAAATATGACTATTACCCAGTTACGTTTATGCACATATTGTAGATATGGAGGGGTTTAAGAGTGTTGTCTGCTTTGGGAGAAATTGAATAGACTCTAATTTGCAATAATTGCTGACACCTCAGCAATTCTCTAGGTTTGAGAAAATACATGATTGAGATTGCCAGGAGACTTCGATTATTTAGGTATCTCTTTGTGATGTTTCTGGTACACTAGTCTTAAAGAAAGTGTCCATATAAGATCTTTTCCTTTCTCCTGGACACCTTTTGTGTTGTAGCTATACTTAATATCTATTCTTCAACTTAAAATCACTTGAATTCCAATAGAGAGAAGTCTGTGTTGAGAAATTTCTGAAATAGCCTAGGATGCATCTCTGATTTTTGTCTAAGTTTCTGTCTCATCAACTTTAGGAAGCATCTCAGAGCTCTAGTATATAATTCATGCATGTTCCCAAGGATTTTACCCTCTCCTCAACTTTGAAAAACATTGAATCATTAAAAAAAATAACTACCTTTAAATGAGAAAAAATAAAGAGAGGGACTAGTACCAAAATTGGAACACCTAAACTCATTCTTTTAAATGTAAAAAGCCACTATGAAAAATTTATCTTAGTGAAAAGAAGTAAAATAAAAGTCAATTTCATATAGTTTCCACTTGTCTAAAATGTCTCCCATAACAAGAATTTGATTTTTCTTCAACCATAATTTAACCTGAACCTGTAATTCTGTGTATCATCTTATAATCTTTTTATTTCATCATGATAAGGATCTTGAGAAAAAACATTATTTTATGAGTTCACAGAAATTTAATCTGTGAATTTTCTTATCAGAAGGGCAGATTTTCCTTTTCTCTAAAGGTTGTCCAACTGTGAATATTAAAATAAATATATCTCTTGCTTTTATGTGTGTATATGTGTGTGTGTGTGTGTGTGTGTGTGTGTGTGTGTGTTCATACATATTGGGGTTTGAGCCAAGATGGCAAAAAGTAGACAAGACTTTGCCTGAGCTCTTCTTGACTTCTTTCAGAATCAATACCAGATTAAGTCTCTGAACTAATTTTGGAATGACAGAATTCAAAAATCTTTAGTGTGTAACAAATTTCCAGCAGAAGATATCTTGGAATGAATTCAGGAAAGATCAGTCTCAATTAGGCACATTGGGGCCATGGCCCAGCACAGGTGCAATACAGGGAGACCTGTGGTGGAGAGGCTCCAGAAGAGGAATATAGTGGGATGTTCTTAGCCAAAATAGAGCAGCATTGGCTACTCTTGGTTCAGAGGGTCAATGTATCAGAAGACTAGCTGTGAGAACTCCAATACAATTACAGAAGGGAAATAGTGAACCCCTGAATCCCATTGAAACAGGTGGGACTTGACCAGGCCTATCCAATACAGTGGAAAAAACGTGAAGCACTATTGACATTATTGCAGCTTGAAGCAGCTGTTACTCTTCAGTGGAAGCTCGGGAAAATCTGCCCTTTGCCCTAGAAGTAGAACTCAATCTTTAAAAATGAGCAAAAAAAAGCA
The DNA here is from genome assembly GCF_902635505.1 of Sarcophilus harrisii. Taxonomy (NCBI): domain Eukaryota; kingdom Metazoa; phylum Chordata; class Mammalia; order Dasyuromorphia; family Dasyuridae; genus Sarcophilus; species Sarcophilus harrisii. Next base: position 247,676,405 of record NC_045426.1, read on the forward strand.
AAAAGACCTCTGCTTTAAGATAGCTATTATGGAGACAGGGAAGAACAGAATTCAAAACCTGAGGACACTAAAAGCAAAACAACTCCTAATGAAGTTTCAAAGTGGTGTATGTATAGCTCTCCAACTCTAAAGGCTCTCTTGGAAGAATGCAAAAAGTAATTTTTTTAAAAAAGTAAGAGGAAAATAGTGAAAGGAAATGAGTTTTGTAGGAGAGTTTGGAAAGTGAAATTAAATGAAGAAAATAATTCCTTAAACTCCTAAAAATAGAATTTGTGAAATGTAAAAAAAAAATCCAGTGAACAAAATATTCCTTTAAAAGTACAATTGGCAAAATACAAAAGGAGGTAAAAAAGCTAACTGAAGAAAATAATTCCCTGAAAATTAGAACTGGACAAATGAAAGTGCATGATGAAAATTAAGAATCAGTCAAACAAAACAACAAAAAGAAAAAAAAAATAGATGAAAATGTTAAATACCTCATGGGAAAAACAACAAACCTGGAAAACAGATCCATGAGAGATAATCTAAGAATTATTACCTGAAAACTATGATGAGAAAATTACCTTGGTCAAGATCTTTCAAGAAATCATGAAGGAAAAGTGCCCTGATATTAAAGTACCAGAAGATAGAATAGTCATTGAAAGAATCCACTGATCACCCCCTGAAATAGACCTGAAATGAAAACTCCGAGAAATATTGCTGCTAAATCCCAGAATTATCAGATAAAGGAAAAATTATTGTAAGCAGCCAGAAAGAATAAATCAAATATTGAGAAGCCAGAATCAGGATTACCTAAAACTAACAGCTTCCATTTTAAAGGATCAAAGGGCTTAGGATATGATATGCCAGATGACCAAGGGATTTAGATTCAGCATAGAATCAACAACCCAGCAAAATTAAGCATTACCTTTTTAGGGAAGAGATGAACATTCAGTGATGTTGGGGATTTTCAATAATTTTTGATGCAAAGACAACAGTTGAATAGAAAATTTAATCTTTAAATATATAATTCAAGATAACATAAGAAGGCAAAAAGGGGAGGAAAACACCTTTTTTTAAAAAAAAAAGTTCAAATGTTTACATCCCTACATGGAAAGATGATAAGTTCAACTCTTGAGAACTGTATCTGTGTTAGGAGTATATTTAGAGGTTGTAGGTATAAGTTGACTTTAATGTGAATACATAAAAAAGAAAGTAGGGGTAGAAAAGGAAAAAGAGGGAAGAACAGGTAAAATGGGATAAATTACATCACATGAAGAGGCAAAAAAGACCTATCATTGTTGAGAGAAAGAACGGAGGGGATGAGCGTAGTTTGAACCTTAATCTCATTGGATTTGTCTCAAAGAGGGAATACCATACATATTTAGTTTTACATAGAAACTTGTCTAATCCTATAGGAAAATAGGAGGAGGAAGGGAAAAAGGAAAAAGGAAAGGGGAAGGCTACTAGAAAAAAGGGGAAAAGTAGAAGGAAAAGGGGATGAGAAAGAGGGAAGGGAATGAAAAAAAAGGGAGGGAAGATTAAGGGATGTGGTGGTCAGAAGCAAAACACTAGTAAGGAGGAAAAGGAGGAAAGGAAAGAGAAAAGTATCACTTGGGGAAAATAAGATGGCAGGAAATACAGAGTAATTTTAACTGTGAATGTGAATGCGGCAAACTCTACATATTGTTTATAAGAAACACATTTGAAGCAGAGAGAAACATACAGAGCAAAAGTAAAATGATAGAGTAGAATTTATTATTTTTCAGCTGAAGTTAAAAAAAAACAGGGATAACAATTTTGATCTCAGATCAAGCAAAAACAAAAAAGAGATCTAATTAGAAGAGGTAAGGAAGGAAAAAGATAATCTTTTCATATTGGTAAACAACATTGTATTTATGTTCTAATATTTATGATTAATTGGAAGGTTAGTATGGCATACCTTAAAAGTTTATTTAATTATTTATTTTTTGACTTTCTTTTGGACTAAAATGAGAAAAGACAAGTCAGTGGAAAAGAATATCAATCTAGAATCTTTGAAAGTAGAAAATTGAAATTCTAATTAAATAATTAACACACATAGTATATTATCTCTACACTCATAGTATGTTACAAAACACACAGAGGATATTATCTTTTTTGATTCTCCAGCAATTCTGTGATGTAGATAGTATTATTACACCTATTTTCTGAATGTAGAAACTGAGAGTATAAGTGACTTTTCCAGGGTTACATAACTAATAAGGGAGTGAGGCAGTATTTACAGTCATGTTTTCATGATTCTAAATCCAGCATTTAAACTACTGAACTACATAGCTATTAAAGTTTATTGATTCTATTTGTATAACATTTTTCCCAAAAGAGAAAGGGAACACATAGTAAACTGTAGAATTGAGTGTATATCACAAAAAATACTCTAACAATATAGGTTTCTTGCTTGATATATTTCCAGTTTTTGTTGAGAATTTAAAGCACTTTCATTCTGTAATAAATGCCTTGGTTTTCTTTTCCATGTGATACTTTCATTGTCATTTGTTTTAGAAAACTGCTTCACCTGAAGATAAATGAAAAACAGATATTTCTCCTCTCTTATATCTGAGAAATGATCAAGTTCCTATAAACAGAAAAGTTTGTGAAAATGGATATGAAAAATTCCTTAATGTAGGAATTCCCACAAAGGATAGCACATTTGGTACCTGCCAATACTTTGTGACTCCTGTCTGTGTACTTCAGTAAATTTATAAGAAAGCATAAACTCAGAGTGCTGGGTCATTGCTACTATAACAATAGAGCATTTGGGTACTCTATTAATTATCCCTAACTCTTGACACATGTATACTGGGCCCACATTCTTTTCAAACATGTTTCTTTGGTAACACCTTTCCCATCATTTTCTTCATATTGTTATTTTTTCTGGTAATATTTCATAGCTGTGAGTCATGGATAAAAAATGTTTCTGGAAAATTAAATTTGAAGATAATCCAAAGGGAAATGTGGAACTATGTGTGTGGGATAGTTTGGCCTAGTGAATAGAACCTTAGACACAAACCATGCTTCAGAAATATATGACTCTAGTCCAGTCACTTATGCACTATTAGATTCAGGCTTCTTATGCATAAATTGGGGGAAATAATAGCAGCTACCTCATAAAATTATTGGCAAGTTCAAATGAAATAAAAGATGTGAATCATTTCACAAAAGCTCTGTGAACTTTAACATGTTGAACATGTACTGGGTGCTATACATTCTAAATAAGAAATTAGAAAATCATTTTATCAGAAAAAATGTAAAATTGAGATAAAACACAAATTTTAGTTTTACATCAAGATTAAAACAACTATACATTGGATCCAAGTGATGCTAGGGCATTTGGAGAAGGAGGAATGAGATTTGGGGTTTAGAAGTTTTGGAAAAGAGCATAATATGTTTTTTTCCCTCCAAAGGAGGTGCAGCAGAAGGAGCTCTTAAATATTTTAAAAGTAAGTGCTCCCACTAATATCTTGCTGCATATCAACACTGATATTCTTTTTAGTTTTAAGCTTGAAAAAATGCAATAAAATTATAAATTTAATTTTAAAATTAAATTAAATGTATGTATACATGTATACATGCATATCCATATATATATATACATATATAGATATTTATATATATATCTATACACACATACACACACACACACACACACACACACACACAAAAGATCATATGACCAAGAATTGAAAGAAAACTCAGTTGAACTACACTAGGTTCTAATTTTTTTGGTCATATAAAGAGAACATTTCACATAGTCTCATTTCAACATTTATTCTTCAATTATTTTAGACTAGGAATATAAAATGGAAATATTTAGAGATGTTACACCTGGAAGTCAACAACTTGAATACTTGACACAAAATGGAATGTTTAAAATGGAAGATAGTTGTTGGCAGAGAGGAGACAAGCCATTATTTGAGCTCTCCCTGATGTCCCCCAGATCAACACCAAATCAAGATTCTGATCTGGTTTTGGACTGACAAAACTCACAAATATTTGGAGTATAAAAAAATTTTAGCAGAAGATATTTTGAAAGAACGTCATAAAAGGTCTATTTAAATTAGGCAATGGGGGAGGTAGCTAAGGGTAGGCATAGTGCAGAGACCCAAGTCGGTAGGGGGTCCATGTGTCTGGAATCTACAACAGTGTTGGCTCCTCTATCCTGATTGTAAGCCAGTGGATGAGCAGATTAGCTGTGAGACATCCAAAACAAATACAAGAGGCAAATAATGAGCCTCTGAACTCCAGAATAATACAGGACTTGCTCATGCCTACCCAGCATCAGAAGTCAGCAGCATTAACCGAGAGCAGCCACTGTCACCTCCAGAGAAAGCTTGGACAATCTCCCCTTTGCCCTAAAAGCAGATCTCAACCTTTGAAAAATGAGCCTCCAAAAAAGAACTCTGATGACATACAGTTTTAATGGAGAAAGAGAAGAACACATCTCAAATTCTGAGGACAATAAAACCAAATCCTATCCAGATAAAGTCCCAAAGATTAATATGAATTGGTTCCCAACCCAAAACTCTCTTAGAAGGTTCAAAAAGAATCTTAAAAAAGATTTAGAACAAAAATGGGAAAAAGAAATGAGAACATTGCAGGAGAATTTGGAAAAGAAAACAGAAATTAATTGAAGAAAACTCCTTACAAAATATATTTAGTGAAAAAGAAAAAGCATATAACTCTTTACAAAACACATTTGATTAAATGGAAAAAGAAAACAACTCCTTGAAAAACAAAATTTGTGAAATGGAAAAAAAATCCATTGAACAAAACAAGTCATTTAAAAATTCAATTGGGGAGATGGAGCCAAGATAGAAGACAATAGTCACAACTTTCTATCACCTCCTCTGACTTTCTCTCAAACCAACAGTAGATTAAGCCTCTAAACTGGTTTTGAAATGGCAGAATCCCCAACTATCTGGAGTGCAACACATTCCCAGAAAAAGATACCTTAGAAACTTCAGAACAGGTCTGTTTCAAATAGACAAGGGGACAGTCTGCCAAGTCCAGACCATAGCACAGGAAACCCAGGGACAAGGAACTGGGGCAGGAACCCAGAGTGTTTCAGTTTTCACCCACTGTGGAATCTTCTGTGAGGTTCAAAGGCTACTCTGTCCTGGTTGCAAGCAGGTGTTAGCAGATTTGCTGTAAAATACTTAAAAGCTAATACAAAAGGCAAATTGTAAGTCACCGGGCCCTGAAAAACTCATCATCTGGCCACAATCACCCAGCACTGGAAGTCAGTCAGAAACACCAGCCCCAGGGCAAACTAAAGCAGCTATCACTCCTTTACCTTCAGAAGAAATCTCAATCCTTAAAAACTGAACAAAAAAGCAAAAAAAAATTCTGACCATAGACAATTCTTTTGGAGAGAGAGAACAGACCTCAAACCCTGAGGTTCATAAAGATCCATCAATTACAGATCAGTCCCAAAAAGAGATAGGAGCTGGTCCCCATTTCACAAGGCTTTCTTGGAAGAGTTCAAAAAAGAGAGTTCTTGAAAAACAGAAATTATCTGAAGAAAACTCCTTAAAAATAGATTTGATGAAATGGAAAAAGCATATAACACCTTACAAAATAGATATGAAAAAGATACCAACTCATTGAAAAACAGAATTTGTTAAATGGAAAAGCAATGAATAAAAAATTCAATTGGACAAATAAAAAAGGTTGAAAAATAACTGAAGAAAATAATACACTAAAAATTATAATTGAACAAATAGAAGTGATCTATTTAATAAGACTTTAAGAATCAAACAAAACCAAACAAAATCAAACAAAAACAAAAAAATTTTTAAAAATAGAAGAAAATATGAACTAACTCCTTACAACTGATTTGGAAAAATAGATCTAGGAGAGATAATGATAAATGTTGGAAGGCATGTGGGAAAATTGGGACACTAATACATTGTTGGTGGAATTGTGAAATAATCCAACCATTCTGGAGAGCAATCTGAAAGTACAGAGGGCTAGAACTCTGGAGAAGTATACTTGAAACAAGGATACTTACTATAAAGTGTTAACTCAGCGTGATTGAGATGATGGTTCTCTAGTTTACATATACTTAGTACTTAGTATGGTGATGTAATTGTTCTCTAGTTCACACATACTCAGTACGCTGTAATAATGCAATTGTAATAGGGTACTTATAGGCGGAGAGAACTGACTCAGATTGAGTCAGAGTGAACAGACTGTGAAGGAGACAATAAAAACTTTAGACTCTATTCCTGACGATCCTTGTGGTGACTAACCTGCTCAGACCAAGACCCATTTGGAAGACCACCAGAAAGCTAGCCAGGACATTACATTTTGGCATCTGAATGTGGAACACTGAAAGAAGCACACTACATTTTGAGGGGCTGCACATAAGGACCTACACTCAGCAGTATGACTGACACAGTCATAAACTAAGTGGAGAAGTCCCTGTGACCTGGAAATAGGGTGAGTACAAAAATAGACAAGCAGAAAACTTTGGTAAGGGCTAAACTAGTCACCTTTTTTTTCAGCTGAAATGGGGCAAATACTAATAAAAGAACCTTACACCCCAAGGAAAGTGTCTAGTAAGCATAGTTAAGTTAATAAAGAAGCAAGGTTTGTTGGTAATTTAGGAGCAGATAATTGGACTCTTAGAAATATTAAAGTGGACATCTCCTTGGTTCTCTGAAGAAGAAAAATTAAAGCCAGATAAGTGAAAATTAGTAGGAGAGCAGCTATTTGAATATTACAAAGATAATGGTCCTGATTCAATTCCTGGGGAAATATTCTATATATACAACATAATACAATTGGCTTCAAGGAATCCCACAAGTTTTAAAATAAGGAAAAAGGAGAACGAGCAGGAGGGGGATGGTACTGACAAAGCAACTGAAAAGCATGAAGAATTTCACAAGAAAGGAGTTAAGTACAGTGCTGATGAAATTAAGGAATTGTGGTGCTTTTCAGCAGGAGCCCTTAAGGCATTCTCCATTTGATGAGCCTCTCCCCTCAATTTCAGCTTCATAGGTGGAGGGATGAGGGAAGAGGTGGAATGGGAGGGGCAGTGACATCATCAGCACCACTCATGCAACAACTTTGTCTACCTCCTAAGATACAATTACAAAAGGCATTAATTAAAGCTAAAGAAGAAGGACAGGATATATCTGATTTGAAAATAAAAGCATAACACCCAGCAAAAGAACTCTGGGAGATGACTATGAACCATTACATGGAATTCCCAAATTCACTAATACAGGTAGACAATGTGTGATCTATCACCCAGGAGAAGTAGTAGCATCAGGTTTACTGATATACACTCCTGATACACAATTTGGTGATATTGGCCCAGATTTTGACTCTCAGCAACAGAATTCAGAAATATTCTGTACTGCAGCTGACCAACCTATGCTCACTATCTATATAAATAGCATATCATTAGAATGGTTGGTAGACATGGGTGCAGATCATATAGTCATTAGAGGTACCAATTGGCCCAGTCACTGGTCAAAGGGTAAGGCAGAACCTACATGTCTGGCATAGGAGGATCAATAACAGCTGAAATTAATGCTACCCCTTTGAGATGGTGAAACAGGAGTTTTTACTCCTTTTGTAGTAAATAAAATCCCCATCAATCTATGGGGAAGAGCCATCTTACAAAACTTAGGATTACAATTGAATACTTCAGCTTTTTAGGCAGGGCTGCTGTTGAAGGCCTGCCAACACTCTCATCTGTTCTTATTCAATGGAAAACTGATACACCAGTGTGGATAGAACAGTGGCCCTTAGCTAGTGACAAAATTCAGGCCTTATTAAATATCGTAAAGGAGCAACTTGACCAAGGACACGTATAACCTTCTCTAAATTCTTGGAATTCCCCTGCATTTGTTGTAAACAGAAATCTGGAAAATGGAGGATGTTGACTGATTTAAGAAAAGTAAATGAACAGATGGAAACTATGGGAACTCTTCAGCCTGGATTTCCATCTCCTACTTAATCGCCAAGAGAACGATCTGTTTGGGGAATAGACATTAAGGATTGTTTCTATTTTATCCCTCTAGAAAAGGAGGATATGAAAAGATTTGCCTGTTCAGTGTCCCGTGTTAACTCAGCTGAGCCTTATAAAAGATATGAATCAACAATTTTGCCACAAGGAATGAAAAATAGTCCTACTATGTGTCAAATGTATGTTGCTGCTGCTCTTACTCCAGTAAGAAAAGCATTTCCAAAAGTTATGTTGTTACATTATATGGATGAAATCTTGGGATGTGCACCTGCGGAGCAAATGTTAAGAGCATGTCTACAAAAGACCATAGAAACAAATTGCATATAGTTCCAGAAAAAAAAATTCAAAGACTTGCTCCTTTTCAATATTTAGGATATGAAGTATACCCTAAGGTGCTTACAGTACAAAAACTTTCCTTAAGAACATAGAAGCTAAACACCTTAACTGACTTTCAGAAATGAATAGGAGATATCCAGTGGATGCATCCAGTGTTAGGCTTGACTACCTATCAATTGCAAGCATTATATGACATTTTAAGGGGAATCAGTTTTAAACTCACCTTGCCAGCTTACAAAAGAAACTCAAGAGACTTTGAGAGAAGATGAACTGGCTTTATCCAATGTGGTTGAAAGAGTCATCAAAAACCCTTGAAAATATCAGTTTTTGCTACAAAAGAGGCATATATTTATATTATAATATCTATATTATAAAGTAGCAGTTATCAAAACCAGTTAGTACTGGCTAAGAAATAGTTGTAATTGATTAGTGGAGTAGGTTAAGACACAATAGTCTTATTTAAATTGTGTCTTATTTAAAAAGACACAAGGTCACAAGACACAATAGTCAATGACTATCATAAACTTATGTTTGATAAACTCAAATATCCCATTTTCTGGGGTGAGTATTCACTATTTGACAAAAATTGCTGCAATAATTGGAAAATAGTACGGCAGAAATTAGGAATTGACCCATGCCTAACACCCTATACTAAGATGAGATCAAATTGATTCATGATTTAAACATAAAGAATGATACTATAAACAAATTAGAAGAACATAAGATCATCTACCTCTCAGTCTGATGAAGAAGGATGAAATTTGTGGCCAAAGAAGAAATAGAGTGTACCACTTATTAATTGGAGAATGGTTTGTATTAAAAATTTGAGCCAAGTCTCCATATATTTTAGAAATGAGATCTTTATCAAGTACTCCTGGATGTAAAAATGTTTTTTTTCACCAGTTTACTGCTTTCCTTCTAGCCTTGTCTGAATTGATTTCATTTGTACAAAAACTTACCCAATTTCAATTAAGTTAAAAAGCTGATAAGTGGTCAAAGGATATGAACAATTTTTAGATGAAGACATTAAAGTCATTTCTAGTCATGAAAAAGTTCTCTAAATCACTTTTGATCAGAGAAATGAAAATTAAGACAACTCTGAGATACCTCTACAGACCTCTTATATTGGCTAAGATGACAAGAAAAGATAATGACTAATGTTGGAAGGAATATGGGAAAAGTAGGACACTAACACACTATTGGTGGAGTTGTAAATTGATCCAACCATCCCATGGTGCAATATAATATATACAATGGAACTATACCCAAAGGGATATCAAACTGCACATACTCTTTGATCTAGCAGTGTCTTTACTGTGCCTGTATCCCAAAGAGATCATAAAAAAGAGGAAAAGGACCACATGGACAAAAATGTTTGTAGCAACCTTTTTTTTTTTTGTAGTGGCAAGGAACTGGAAACTGAGTGAATGCCTGTCAGTTGGGAAACGGTAGGATAAATTATGGTACATGGATGTTATAGAATATTATTTTTGTATAAGAAACGATCAACAGGATGATTTCAGAAAGGCCTGGAGAGACCTATATGAACTGATGCTTAATGAAGTGAATAGAACCAAGAGAACATTGTACACAGCAACAAGAAGATTATGTGGTGAACAACTCTGATATATTTAATTATTTTCAATAATGAGATGATTCAGGAGAATTTCAATAGACTTGTGATGGAGAGAACCATGTGTATTCAGAAAGAGGATTGTTGGGAATGAATGCGGACCACAACACAGTTTTTTTTTTCTACCTTTTTTGTTATCGCTTATTTGCTTTCCCCCCTCATTTTTCCCTTTTGATTTGATTTTTCTTGTGTAACATGCTAAATATGGAAATATGTAGAGAACAATTGTAAATGTTTAACATATATATTGAATTACTTGCTGTATAAGGGAAGGAGTGGAGAGAGGGAGAGCAAAATATGGAACATAAATTTTTTCAAGGGTGAATGTTGAAAATTATCTTCTCATGTGTTTTGTAAATAAAAAGTTATTATTTAAAAAAAATCTCAACAAGTGTCCATTGACTCTGTAATTACAGATCTTTAAGTGGTGAAAACAAACAAACAAACAAAAACCCATCAGAATTGATGCTGTTTTTTCTGAACCCTTAGCTCAGACAACAAATTTAAGACAGTAATCTTTTAATTACTTTCTTTCATTAGTTTTATTCATAGAAAGCTGAAATAATTTTTGTCTGGGAAAGGAAATTTCATTTACATTCTGTTGTTTTAGATTTACTTTTTAAAAGTCTTAACCACAGGTCTTTGCTATTTTACATTTATTTATTGGAAATGCTATTGGGAAAAGATGATTAAGTGGAAGGAATCCACAGACAAGAAAGTAGCAGATATCATACTGAAGTGATTGTCTAGATAATTATCTAATTATAATCTGAAACAAAAAAAAGATTAGAGAAAATTTAAAAGACATTTTTGAAGTGTATCAACTAAATTTGTAGCTGGAAATGGTAGATACCGAAGTTGTTTGAAGTATTTGTTAAGCATAATTTGTATCAATTCAGTTTAGCTATTCACATTCAGCTGTTGCTGTTCACAATTGACTATTTTTTTTTTGCTTGTGTTTGAATTTTAGTACTTATAACATTGTCTGGCACAGAGTAAAAACCTAATAAATATCTTTTGTCCTATTGACATTTTACTTTAACATATAACAAAACTGAGGGTTAGTAAGATCAATTAATTTGCCTAAGATAATATTGATGATGGATTCAAAATAAGGGCCCAAAAGAGAAAACAAATTGAAAACACACACACACAATAATAGTTATTTATATGGTGTTGAAGAAAGACATTAGACCACCAAATTTGGGAGTCATTTCCTTCTCTTCCATATTGTACATAGTAGCTCCTTAAAATTAAATTTTTGTAATGGCAAAATGATACTTCTATTTCATAATGTAAAATGTTTTTCTTTTCTCCCATAGTGTAATGTAAGATGAATATTCTTTGCTACTTATTATTCCCCAGAATTGGTGCATGTGTGTGTGTGTGTGTGTGTGTGTGTGCGCGTGTGTGATATTCAATGTTGAAATCTCTAACCTACTTCCATTTTCCCTCTGTAGAATTAAGTGATGGACTCTGTTTCAGTGTGGATTTCTTTGCCAACAATATATTATAATTTTTCTAACTGGTCATTTTGGTACCTTAATTAGAGTTTCTCCTTTTTCCTTATTTTTCCATTGTTGAACAAGATAAAATGTTTGTGACTTTGTTTCTCAGCCATGCTTAATCCCTCAAAGAATGTGGCTGGACTTTTAGGAGCAGACAAGGGAAGCATTCTAATTAAAAGGAACTTTGTTTAAAAGAAATAAAAAAAAATCTGCATTAACCATTATATAAAATTTATTGACTCATAACTTAAAAGAAATAAGCCTTTTTTTTAATAAGAGTTTCTGACAGAAGTAAAAATGCAGATATTAGGTGGAATAAATAAGAAGGTAAGTAGATGAATAATCTCACCTAGACTTCATAAGTAGAAAGAAATTTGTCATTCAAGATATCATTACACTAATGAAATAAGTTAATTTCCTATTTAACAAGCTCTTCTAAAATATATATGAGTTCTTTTTTTTATTTTTTATTTTTTTATTTAATAGCCTTTTATTTACAGGATATATACATGGGTAACTTTACAGCATTAACAATTGCCAAACCTCTTGTTCCAATTTTTCACCTCTTACCCCCCCCACCCCCTCCCCTAAATGGCAGGATGACCAGTAGATGTTAAATATATTAAAATATAACTTAGATACACAATAAGTATACATGATCAAAACATTATAAAATATATATGAGTTCTTTAGTGTGTTTCACTTTTATATTTTAGTACTGTGGAGCTCATATCTTATTCTCCAATCAGAGAACATTTTTTTTTCTGCTAAATTTTGGGCAATCCCTAGACTTCTTTTAAAATTTGAGTTTAGATGAATTAATTCTTCCCCTCAAAATGAAGATTTGATCACAAAGAGAACATCTAAGTAGATGACCTAAGCAATGTATTTATATTGCTGCTTTATCCCATAGACTTCATACAATAAATGGTCCTTTGAAATATATACCAATAGTTCTTATGATGCCAGAAAATTATACACCACAATATTGGAATGTACACTTTTGGAAAACGACTCTCACTAACTATATTCCCTGCTCACATGTGCAGCATAGAAGATTACAGCCAAAATTAATGTAATTCAGATATATGGGTACCACATGAGCTTCTCAGAAAAGGAGCCACAAGAAGTAACATGGACACTGCCTTCCCTAAAATATCTAATTTCACTGATGTTATTAGGATTGCTCTATTGGTATTATTCCATTGCTAAGTGGATTTGGGGTAGAAGCCTACTTTTTGTTCCTTAGGGATAGGGATAGATATTAGGTATGAGATTTTATTGGTAGCAGAAAATGCCTATCGGAGGAAACTCCTAAAAATTCAGGTTAGAACCTTCTTTGTAACTTAGAAAGTTTCTTAGAATTCTATAATTTCCTAGAATTTTAAAAACTTAATTGATCTTCTTAGAGTTGCATAACCAGGATGTGGCAGAAGAGAGACTTGAATTCTAGTCTTCTTTGTTTTGAGGCCAGCACTGTATTTCTTACACCTTTCTTTTGTTCTTTGCAGGTGATAAAAGTATTTTTACTCAAATGTTTATTAGGAACTTGGTGCTTGGGAAGAAGTGGGAGAAAAATCAGGCCATAATATTCCTATCTGTAGGAAATTATTAAAAAAAAAACCAAAATCTTCCCTATGATGACTTCTTGGTAGTAACAAAGATGACCTAAATTAATATTATTTGAAATAAGTATTGCAAAAGCGAATCCAGTCCTACTTCCAATAATGCAAGCATCTTGAAACCTTACTTCACACTTAGATAGGAGAGATAATATTACTTAGATAACATTGTACCTTGAACTGTATACAAAATGAATGTCATTCTTATAATTACTCCCACCAAAACTTTTCCCCCATCTGACATGACCACTTTTCCAGTGGTCCTAAGGAAGAACTTATACAAATTAAAAAGTTTGATATAAACTAGCTAAATATGTTACTTTTCCGCTAACTTGTAAATTAATTCATCTTAAAAATGTTGGGGGAAATTCATGTTATATTTGAAATAAGATAAGTTGATAAATCAGGAAGATAATATTATGTCCTGAAATAATTATCATCATGAAATAATTAAGTTTAATTCAAAAGATATTTTAAGTATCTATTTTGTTCAATACATAGAACCTATATTCATGGAACTAATAAACTAATTAGAGAATGGCCAAAACAATAAATAAATATTAAATATTTAAAATATTTATTTTAAAAATAAAATTAAAACTTCAGGAGAAAGTTGAGAAGATAGTTCTTTACTTCAGAAAAGTCTGGGAAGGTTTTATGGAAGAAAATGGCTTCAGAGTTGGAATATAAGTAGGGATGATAAAGAATTTCTTGAAATAAAGAATTGGCCAAAAGTTTGGGTGCAAAATGATTAAGGCTTGATTAGGAATTAGCAACCTAACAGAAGTTTCATGTAAATATTTTTCTTTTATTCCTTCATAAAGTCGGTGAGGGGTCATTAGTGTTTTCTATCTGTTGGATTCTCCTTGAGACACAGAGTCAGAGGTAGGATGGTTAAAAAATAAAAAACAACTAAGTATAAAAATGGAAATTGAAATCAATAGAAAGGAATTGCAAAAAGAGTGGAGAGAACCAAGCCCAGATGGTTTTTTAGGCAGATTATGCTTCATTTTAAAGAAATAGCTAAATATTATGCCATAGAAATTATTCTTTTAAAATGTGAGAAGAAAATACTATACTCTTTTTATAAAGCAAATAATCCTATAACCCTAACAAGGGAAGAAGAAAAAAAAAGAGTTCTGTAGAAAAATATTATTAATGAAATTCTGTTCAAAATTAAAAATATACTTATACCTTGACAAAAAGAATACAATATATATACTAAAGATCATTCATTTTAAGCAAGTTGAGAAATATCAAACATGTAGGCATGGTTCACAGTAGAAAAAGAATTAAGACAATAATAGCCAAAGAAAAATGATATCAATCAAAGTAAAAAAAAAAGCCTACAGAAAAATATTATGTTCAGTCATGATAAAAACTGAAGCAGAGATTATATGATATTTCTTTTCAATATGATAAAATATTGTCTAACTATTCTATTGAATAGAGAGATATTAGAAGCTTTCCTGCAAAATACAAGACTAAAGCCAGGATGCTTCACTTCCCAGAATTATTTGATAGAGTCCTAGAAAAACTAAAAATAACAATGAAAAAGGAAATAAAATAATAATAATAACTAACAATTGTATAGTGTTTATGTACCAGGAACTTCATAATTATTAAATAATTTGATCATCACAGCAATTTTCCAAGGCTGGATTTAAATATGGATCTTATTCTAGATCAGATTCTCTATCCATTGCACCACCAAGCATATCTAATAATGGCATGATAATATGTTCAGAATATCATAAAGAATAAACAAATGACCAAATTTAAAAAAATTGGTTTCACAAGAAACATGAACGTAACAAAATCAACATTTTTATCTAGCAATAATAAATTCCAGTAACCAATAATAAAAAAGAGAAATCAATTTAAAATTAAAATTAAATACATAAAATTTCTGTGATTTTATATATATATATATATATGTGTGTGTGTGTGTGTGTGTGTGTATATATATATACGTATATATATACGTATATATATATATATATCATATCCAATGCCTATATATACACTATTTTGCTTTCCTCATTGTTTCTATCCCAAGTTTTCACATATTGGGTTGGTTTTAGCTTCATAGATCTAGAGAAAAAAGGGGCCTCAAGTTGTTTATTCCAATTACTTTATTTTTCAACAGAAGTCCAGAAATATTAAAGTGATATGCTGAAATTTGATAAAAGAAAATAAGCATAAGAAGTATGATTTAAATTTATGTTCTTTGAATCCAGAGACCATATTTTTTTCACTATTATATGCTGTCTCTCAAATGTGTTTAATAAAAAAATTTGTTGAATTGAATTGCACTCCAATATTTAACTAGTTGTGAAATTATGACCAAATCATTTAGCTACATTAAAACAATTCCTCATTTGTAACAAGGAGTAATTTTATTGATATTACACAGATTTCAAAAGTGCTCTGTAAACTTTAAAGACATATGTGAGATACTATAAACAATAATATTCGGTACAAATGATTATCCCTTTAAATAGGGGAATGGTTTTGTTTCCAATTAAACACAATCACAAAGTTTAGGGGAAGTAAATATAGTGATTTTTCTTTTAAAGAATCACAATTAGTGTAGTATAGCTAGGTCCTAATTACAGTGCTTAATGGATCCCATGAACTGATCATATATTTTTGAATTCTCATTAATTGAAGGTATAATTATACAAAATATGCAGTCTGAATTTGAATAATTCAACCAGGATTCATTATTCGAAGTAATCAGAATCTCGTTCATTGCTATCACCACCACAGCTCTACCTAGGCATCATCATGCCTATTGAGTTGCAGGGTTTTGGAACACAAGGTGGTATGACTATAATACTGAGCATGCTTTTTACTAGCAGACCAACAGTTTTTTTTTTAAAATCTGTGTCTGTTATGAAGAAAAATATATTACAGTAGTGCTTTTAAACCCAGACTAGACATTTGAACTGTCATTTCCACCTCTGATTTCCATCAAGGTTCACAAAGCTTTTAGAGGCACACTCAGTAATGTATCCTGCATATCAAGATCCACAAAAGGCAACGTTTCTTTTCTACAGCAGGGTGAGAGGCAGAGCCCTGGACTCTTTGTAGTCCACAACCAGGGAGTTCAAAAGCACCAACAAAGGACTTTTATGCAACCAAGGATTTTTTTCAATGACTTTTATTCCGAGTGAAATGTATTCAGCTAAGAAAGAATAGGAAATAGTGGTCTTAAAATAATTTCCATGGCAGAAACCAGATTTCAAACGATATAATGAACTAATGTGTAGTAACGATAGGCATAATTAGCTCAGGGAGAGTATTTTATAAAGTTAGAAAAAGTAATTGATCTTCATTTTTTGTAATTCTTATAAATAGGAATATACAGATAAATGAAGTAATCCTTTTCCCAATATAGTCATGTAGTAAATACTGACATACTGCCTTATTCTGTACCAAGAAGTGAATGATTGAAACTTGCAAATGGGTATTATCTCCCTGATGTTCTAGGAGCTGAACTTTATTTTATTTTTTTAAGAGAGAGTTAGTTCATTATGTTATTTCATAATAACACATTATGATGTATAAAACTTCAATCAATGTAAAAAGCATGTGTGTATATGTGTACACATATGCACACACAAATGCATATATGTACATATGCTGATAAATAAGTATATATTTTATATATGCTTTTGTACATCTTGATATATCTCTGTATGTATGTATAAAATATCTTAATATTTTAGGACACTCAAATTTTTACAGGTCACTTTAAGGGCATTCTCCTGTTTGATTTTCTAAACAATTTAGTGTAGTAAGTAATGCATTATAATCTTAATTTTATAACTTAAACAGTCTAATACTCTGAGAGATGAACTATCTTGCTGAAGGTTACACAAATACATTTGAATAAATGTCCAGTGTGGATTTGAACAAATGTTATCTGACTTCAAGGCAATACTGTTTTCCTTTTATCATATTGACTTATAGTCAATAAATCTCTAATATGTGTAGTAAGGAGATTGATATTGGGAAATATTCAGATTTTGTCTTTGGATCTTTCTTTTAGGGATAGCTTGTGATTATTGATATTTTCCCTCATAGTCGTCTGACAGCAAACATCATGTATTTGCAAGATTTCAAGCTGGGGATAGAGCCTCTTTGGTCAGAGCATTTGGATATCATTAACACTGCCTTGTAGATGTATGTCAACCACATAAAAAAATCATGTGGTACTATTCAGCAGTTATTAGCACAGTGGATTAATATTAGATTCACCGTGTATTGACTGTTAATATATTCTATATTTTAAATATTATATAAGGTTTTAAACGGTTTTAAAAATAATTAGTTCATTCCATGTGTAATTGTTGTATACATGTCATTTGTTCTCTGCTTTCTGTATTACATGCATTCTAATATTTCCCAAGTATAATATATGAAATGGAGCAAAGAGAAAATAGTGCCAATTAACCCCCCAGGCTTAACCTAAGTCTATCAAAACCAAAAGAGTGGCACATAAGTAATCTGGTCAATGTGAGTCTCCATAGCAAATGTATTTACTCCTGGGCACTGGGAAGCTCTGGGGGCATCTCCTATTATTTATTTTGGCACCCTTGCTGTTTGAAGGCAGTACTTTCAAGGTTGAGTACATGCAGCCTAAGCTAATCAGCACTTAATGACATTGGATTGTTATTCCCAGAAGCCCTGCCCTAGCCTTCCCGAAATGGCAGAGAGCATGCAACATGACTGAGTTGGATGAGTTCACAGGCTGTCCATGGGGACTAGAGAACATTGCAAACTATTTCTGAGCCGTCCAAATGTTGTTTGGTAGATTCAACTTTTGATAAACAAGCAGAATCTCCATTCACCTTTCATTTAAGTCTTGAAAAAGAATATACCAAAGGTTGGTGGGAGATAGGGATGGAGGCAGGGGGATGATAATTTCTTTGTGAAAGAGAAAATGAAAACATAGCATTGTGTTTTGTAGAAGTTATGTACCTCATCTTCATCTGTAAAAAAAACATAAATGATAGATTTTGTTCTATCTGACTGGACTGATGAGAATTAAATTAGATAATGCTGATAGGAAGGCTTGTAAGGTAAATGAAACAGGATTCATGAAAAATATTATTATTAATATTTGGTGAGATATTTTGGCAAAGAAAGATAAAAGATTGCTTTTTGGAGACAAGAAGACCTGTATTCAACTTCAGTCTTTCATGAGATCAGTTACAATGGACAATTTACTTTATTTTGACTGCACAGAGGGAAATCTTTCAATCTATAAGTAACAAAATTGCTTATCTACATTACTAAGAAGATTTCTACACTTTTAATCTCATAGTTCTACCATCACAAATGTATACACATACATGTAGACACATACTTGGTGGCTCAATAGATAAAGAACTGATTTGGAATCAGGAAAACAGATATTATTAACTGTGAAATCCTGTAAAAATCACTTAAATTCTATCAACCTCTATTTCCTCATCTGTAAAATAGGGGAAAATATTGCTTACTTTACAGAGTTTGTGTAGATAAAATAGAAATATCTTTTATTTTACTTTACACAAACCCCTCCAAAACTTGATGAAGGTTAAAACACTCTACAGATTCTGGTTTTATACAAATATATACATATATACATGTGGATACATGTGGATACACATACACACATAATAGAAAATACATTCCAAAAGGTTCCCAGTGCCCAGAATTTGTGTTAGGTGACCATTTTTTTTTTTTCAGGTTAACCCTGGAGAATCAGTTGGCACTAGATTCTCTTTGCTCAATTTCATATAATATATTTGATGTTACTCATTATTTTTGCATTCTTACAGCAAATTTACATTTGGTAATGATTGTGCATGTGACATTGTACAGTGTGACAATCAAAATCTCTGTACCTCACTTCCATACAAGAATTAAAGTGTGGAATGATTAAGAAACAAATCCCAAAACCTGTGCTGAGGAAACAGCTTATTCTCATTGAGAAAGTAATTGGACCCAGTTTTCCATTCCTGATATAATGAACTGAATAAAAGCTAAGTTTTCTATGAGAGTATTTCTCTCATATTTTTTGGTCCCAGCAAAGACTAAATAAAAATTATTGGGTGAGAGAAGTTATTTAAAAGGATAGAGTAGCTTTTGGGAGATTACTGAAATGGTGAAAGCGAAGGTAACTGTAATAGGCAGAGGCTACAATTTTAAAAGTTGGCAGATATGCATGAGGCAAAAAGAGACGCAGAACAGAAAGGATATTGACAGTGATGAATTTAAGTAGGAGCTAAGAGGAACCTTCATTCCTCAACTTGAATAAAAAATGACACCAAACCACAGACCAGACAGAATAGCTGAGTCTGAATCGGCCACAGGACCTGCAATAGTAATCTTCTGAAGCTATTGGGACTTCGGATATTTGTGCCATAAGTTTGTGTGTGCTTGTGTATGAGTGTGTGTGTGTGTGTGTGTGTGTGTGTGTGTATGTGTGTGATGTGATGTGAATAAAAATGTTGGAGGGTGGATGTCAATATGAGTAGTATTATGATGACATTTTAAATCAAATTAATTTCTTATTTGATTCATTGCTCCCGTCTGGAGTTTACTTCAGCAACATTTTCAAATGTAACTTAGGTAAGTATCACTCATATCAAGGCTTCTCCAAATGTGGTTAAAATAGATTCCCAGCACTACAGAAACATTCAATATAATATTTTGGACAGCCTTCATTTCACAGAGAATACAGAAGAGAAAAGAAAATAGAGGAGAAACATTATTAGGACTGCCAAAAAAAGAATCCATCTTTCCCATTGGATTTCAGTTATTAAAATTACTCATTATGATAACAGATAGTGGACAAAGACTAGGTCTCTTGCCTTTTCAAGTCATAGGTCCTTTTCACTGTGCAATATGAGGTCCACAAGAACTTTTTTTTCTATAGGAAGGGTAGTAGTTAAGAAATATTCTCCTTCAAAAAGTTCATATTTCTGAACTCTTGAACTTGGAAAATTTTGAACTTAGAGTCATCTACCAAGCAACCACTTCCCTAAGGTCAGCTGGATCCTAGAAATTTCATTTATCAAGTCATAATGCCTAGTAGATAAAAATCCACTCAACTTTATGCTGTCATTTGGGGTTCAGTAACATTAACTATTTTTATCTTGGAATGGTTTAGCATAAATATGAAAACTGCCATGTTTTAATGATTCTACTGATGTTCAAATGCTGTCATTTTCTTAGGCTGGGAAAGTTCATTTCCAGGAATTATTTTTTTTAGGGTCAAGAAAATTATAGGCCAGAACATGTATATCCCTTTTCCTTCTGTTTCAAGGGATATTATTATCAATTCTTGGACTAGAAGTAGATACTCATTCTCTGTATCCTTGTATTGTCTTGCATATCAAGACAAGGATCAAATCTACTAGACTGAGATTCTTCCTTTTAAATGCGAGGAAAACATAAAAAACAGTTAACAGCCTGGGTTTAGTCTATTGTTTACCTTTTAAAAGATTACAGTGAAAGGGGGTGACTGACTCCCATAATAAGAATCTCTTCATCCTAGCCAATCAATCATTTGAGGAACTTTCCCAATGACTGGAAACAAACCAGGAGTTACTTATTGCCCTTGTAATAATGGAACAATGTACATATCCATGCTTCATATGGAAGATCTATTTATTCTCAGATTTATCATGAAGAGATGCACTGATTTTCTCCCAATTCTTAGACACATGTGAATAGAGGCATTGATAAACTATGGAGATTATTATTTATTAGGAAGCCTTTAAGATTGAACTGACATTTGTATAAATTTAAAGCTTAAGTTCCAAATTGATTGGCAACATGCATACTTAGTGGTTATTACAATTTGTTTTAGGATAGATGGGGAACTAACGTAAACAGAAAGACATAAAGAAAAGATTGTAAATAATACAGAATTAAGGGGACTATGATATTTTAAGAAACAAAAGCTTTGTTTCTTCTCCCGTCTTTCAGGAGAGTAACATAAAAACCTCATTTAAGTACAACAGATTTTTATTTATGAAGATCTCAAAGATAGTTTCATTGGGTAAAAACAACAATAAAAACTTTATATGTTTATTATCCTTTCATATTTGACTACCAAAATAATTATGAATAGTTTATCTAATAAAAATTAACCTCTCTGAGTTCTCAATTTCAGTATTTGAAAAATGAGACAGTGGAAGTAAATGCTATCCCAAAATGTTAGTTGGAAAGTTTTACTATTAAGGTAAATGTTGAAAAGTATTTTTACATTTATTTTACATGTATTTTGAAAAATAAAAAGCTACTATTATAAAAAATATGGTTTTAAGTAAGAATAATTTTATAAAAAATATTTTTATTGTTACTCAAACTAAATGAGGGAAAACAAGCAAACAAACAAGAAGATCTCAAGGACCTTACATTCTAATGGCAGGAGACAATGTACATTGAAAAGTAAACTGAAAGGAAAGAAATATTCAAATGAGCACCAACTATCCATTGTGGAGATATATAGGACAGACAGGGCAATGAGCAACATGTCTAGAACTTCTAATGATGTGTCAATTAAAGGCAAGGACTTAACAATAATTGACTTAGTCTCAGGCTGGAATTATACTGAGGGAGACAAAGTTGCCATTATGAAAGAAGAGATGATATTTAGTGCTTCAGGAAAGACACTTGGTTTTTTATTTCCTTCCTTCCTTCGTTCGTTCCTTCCTTCCTTCCTTCCTTCCTTCCTTCCTTTCTTTCTATGAAGTTGAACATCACATATATTTTTGTGACTCAGTTTCATTATCAGAAAAAATGGAAGAGTTAGAAGATAGTCTCCAAAATCCTGCCCAGGGCTAGATTCAAGATCCTTAATATAGACAACAATGAATTGTGACAAAACTCAAATCAAATGCAATCAATAATGTTGGTTCCGGTTTATTAAAGTCAAAGTGCACATCATTCCTTTCTGTAAATAGAAAAAGTCAACTACAAAAATGGAAAGTAAGATGTACTTCCAGTAATAAACATTTACATTTAGGCAGTTTTACTCACTGAAAAATGATAGCACTTAAAATCAATCTTTTATTTTCCCAGTTGTTATCATTATTTAAATCTGGAAAGTATTTCTTTAAATGACAAAAAATGAATTTTAAATAATCCTCTTTGAAGGTTTAGAATAGATGCAATTTCAAGATGTTAAAGCATAACATCAGATATATACTCTAAGCATGACAAGTCATGAAAACAAAGAATTCAAGACAGAGATTTCATCTACACATTTGATGTGATCTTGGAAGATGCTTTGATAGCTTAAATATTTTTAATTTTTCTGAACTACCTCTCCAGTAATTTTTGTTTACATCTGTGTTGTTCATCTAAGAATGTAATTATTATTTATTGTCAGAAAAATATTGGAAAATCTCCAGTCCTCTTTAAAAAATTTGTGACCTACTTTCATAAGTTTGAGATAGATATACTACTAAAATTTAGGGTTATAAGGTTTTCTGTACCTTGATTTGCAAATTTTTATGAATTCCCTCAATTATTGGCCTGCAATTAATCCTGTACATATGCCAAAGAATTTTTAAAATAAGGATTATTGGTCCCTGATAGTTATATGGTCCAACCATTGAGTTTTGATTTAGAGTAGATCTTCCAGAAACCTGGATTTTAGAAACTAGTAAAAAATTATAGTGAGAACTCTTAAGAGAGACAATGTTTTCCTCTCTGAAGATTAGATGTGGAATGTAACTAGACAGATTGTTATGTAGATAAAAGAGCATAAATATACATATATGTGTGTATTCATCTATATTAATATATACACATGCATATATATACTGCATATTCATGTTTATATGTGTATATGTGTATTAATATATATAGGTATATAAAGTTAATTTATGCAGATATAAATGTACCATTATGCAAAAAGCAAAAAAAAAAAAAGGTGTACATATCAACTCTAGCACATTTTGTATTTATATATTGATAGGTTTAACCTTACTGTCTACTTTAATTTTTTTTTTGTTTAAAAAACTATTTTATCTTCCTCTCTCTCTAACATATAGTGAAAAAAAAATACAATTCTTTTCAACAAATCTACGGAGTCTACTTTTAACTTCACTTACCCTGTCAGAATTATTTCATCTGGACCTGAGAGACAATAATCATATTGCAGTGGATAATGAGTTGGCCTTGAAGTTAGGAAGATTTGTATTCATGTTTTTTTTTTTTTTTCCCTGAGTTGTGTGATCTTGGGCAAGTCATTTAGCTGGTTAGTGACTCTGAAATTAAATTGAGATCTATAGGTAAATTAAAGACCTAAATTGGTGAAAAGAATTGCCTTTCTGAGATTTCCTAGAGAGATGAATTCATAAATTTTGTGCCTTCTTGTACATAGTATCCTCAGCTGCCCCTATGCTCATTGTAGGTATTGGAAGGCATAATTTTTTTTTCCTAGAGATTTTGAACATTCCATTTATTTGTCAACTATAAAGAATTACTTCTCATCTGACTTTGATTTTGTGATAAAATATAATTGGTTTTATTCTCCAATATTATCTATTCTTATTAATTATTACTGTAACCTATTAATTAACATTAATAGTCTAAAAATTATTGGTTTAAGAAACAGACTGGCCCTTGGGATCCTAAAGTCTAGACATATCAAGAAATCATAATCTATTTTGTGTCATGGTTCTTCCCAGAAACATGGTCAAATATATGGAATTCATATAAGAATCATATTTTTAAATGATTAAAGTATAATACAAACAATTACAAAGAAAAATAGTATAGTTGAAGCATAGCTACATTACAAAAATATAAAGTCTGTGGATCCTAGATTAATAATCTTTAATCTACAGGATTATTTCTCTTACTGATCAAAACCAAAACACAATATAATATTAAATAATCTTATGTCATAATTAAAATAATGTGATTTTATATTAGTCTGCTGTTTTTCTCTTTTTCAGTTTCATTACAACATATTTCAGCAGCATTGTGAGGGCCGTCTTAACAAACAAGACTGAATTGCAAACTGTGCCTTTCAGAGCTTTAGAAACTCATCATTTATCTGTCTTGTGCTGTTATGTAAAATCTTCCCAAGTGTTTTGCTCAGCAAGATGGAAATTATTAAAATATAGTTCTCTAAAGTGTTGCTGCAAAGCTATTATTCATGCAGGGTTACAACTGAGTTAATTTTGGGAGAGTGTACCCAGATGAAGCCCAGAGCAGTGGCGCTTATGAACCTGGCCTTCTCTCTTATTTCTAATTACTGTGAAATGGTTCCAAAGAGGAGTCAGCCCTACAGAAGTCTGAGACACACAAAGCTGGCCTTGTTAACAGATGCAGGGAAAGGTTTTATTTGGCTGAATAAATGACTGCGTCATTGGGCCTCTTCAAAAAGAACACAATCCGATTTATCACACATCCTCTCTGTTTTCGATGTTTATATGTATCTGGATTTTTTTCTTTTCAGGACTAGAAGACCTACTATTATTCCTTGTTACAGATGTATATGTGTATATACCGTAACTCTTATCATAACACTGTCTCAGTAATACATTTTTTTCTTTAAAAAATTGTACATTTTGCCTTTGATGTGGTATTTCTTAGAAGCACAGCTTGTTTCATCTTTCAAGTTTCATATACTTCCCCATTATCACATACTTTTGTTTATATCATTCACTTGATATTTAGGATTTAATCTTAATTGAAATCATTGCATAAAATTTTAAAAATTTTTTTTGTCTATATTTAATAGAGACAAATAAGCTATTATATATGATTTTGAAATTTAAATTGGTATAAATAGGTAATCATTAACCAAAGATACAAAGGTATTTTCATTTATACCTCTTTTTCTTCAATCCCATTTTGAATTATAGAATTATAAATTTAGATGTGGTTAGGTTATTTAGACTAACCACCTTGTTGTATAGATGAGAAAACAGAAGCACAGATAGGTGAAGCAACTTGCCTAAGATTATACATATGATAGGCAGCAAAAAAAGTGACAGATAAAATGTTAATAAAACATATTAACCTTACAAGTACTTTGTGATTATATTTCCCTTTCTACCAAGAGAGATGATTGTTAAACATTTGCAAAAATGACCCTGGAATTTTGTATATTTTTTCCCTTCAGATCAGAGACGATGTCATTTTCATCTTTTATATCTCACATTGCCTAGTATCAGAGGCATTATGATAATATAGTGGACATAACGATAATTGCATCATAGCTTGAAGCTATTTTTGGAATAAAGAAAACAAGTTTAAGTCCTGCCTTACACAAGCCAACTGTATGATCTTGGGCAAATCATCTACTTAATCCCTATGCCATGCCTACAAAAATGTAAAGCCATTTCCTAATACTATAAATTATACACTTCCATTAATAAAGGGAGTTTCCACATATGAAGGCGAAACAATGCATAGGTTTAAACAAAAACAAAGAAAAAACCAGCCTTATATAGGGCCATGCATATAGCAGGTTCTCAATAAATATTAATGAAAAATGAATGCTAGTGATTATATCTTCAACATGTATCACTACATTTATATGAATTTTGTAATTATATGCCAAGAATATAACAAAAATACATGAGAGTTTAAAATACATGAGAGTACATGTATTGATATGAGGAAATATTTTATTTTAATAATTTTAACATTTGTTTATCTTTCCAAATACATGCAAAGATAGTTTTCAACATTCACCTTTGCAAAACCTTGTGTTCCAAAAATTTTCTCTCCCTTCCCCTACTAGACAGCAAACAATCCAATATAGGTCAAATGTGTAATTCTTCTAAATGTATTTCCATATTCATCATATTGTACAAGAAAAATCAGATCAAAAGAAGAAAGAAAAAATGAGAAAAAACAACAAACAAATAATAACAAAGTGAAAATACTATGCTTTGATCCATATTCCGTCTATGGAGACTATGGAGAGAACTATGGATTCTCTCTCTTGATGTGGATGACTCTTTCCCTCATGAGTCTATTGGAATTGCCTTGATTCACCTCTTTTTGAAAAATGGTAGGTTCATCATAGTTGATTATCATATAACCTTGTTGCTGTGTACAGTGTTCTATTGATTCTGCTCATGTCACTCAGCATCAATTCATGCAAGTCTTTCCAGGATTTTCTGAAATCATCTTGCTTGTCAATTCTTATAGAATAATATTCCATTACATTCATATACCATAATTTATTCAGCCATTCCTCAATTGATGGTCATCCATTCAATTTCCAGTTCTTTGCTACTAGTATAAGCAGCACTACAAACATTTTTGTACATGTGTGTCTTTTTCCCTTTTTTAGGATATGAGGGAATATTTTAGATTAAATTATAATATTTTCTCTAATCTACTGTTTTTTCCCCAGTTTGGATCACTCCTGATCACTTTACTAGGTATGAAAGCCATTTTAGATCTTGAGATAAGCTAATGCATATATAGCAGTGGAATTTTTTTTATATTAAAGTGCACATGGTAAAGAAAGACAAATTGTGATTTATGTAATTACCACAAGTGAAAATTTGTATCCAAGTTTATGTTGAAATTCTGTAAGTTATTTTGGGAGCAGGAATTAAAGAATTTAACTCAAAATGAATTCTTAATTCTATAATTAGTAGTGGAATTTTTTGTCAGCCAAAATGTTACCTGTTGTAGAGAGTTGAAGTATTTGTAATAGCATACAGTAGAAGAATATCCAACAAAATTTTTCATTTTATAATTAATTATCAAAAGATGTTTTAGGGAAGGAAATAACTGTGTTATTATTGTATTTGGCTTAGGAACTAAAACTAATATACCATTTCATCATGGGGATTATTACCAATGATTATTCAGAAAAGCAAGTTTAAAAATTTATATTGGGTAAAGTTTTAAAATGTTTTTCATGTTGTTTCATTTAATCTTTACAACAACTTAGAGAAATATGTGCTATTTTTTTACTCTAATTTTACAGATAAGGACATTGAGGCTGAACAAAGTAACCAAAGTCCAATGAATTGGTCCAGAGTCACAACAGCTACTGTCTGAATTTTGATTTGAATTTAGCTCTTTCTGTTTTCAGCCCCATTGCTCCACCACTGCTCCACCAAACTGACACAGACACATGTAAAACACTACTGACATTTATTATGGAGTTAAATTTACCGGAAAAACTTTATATGCATTACCTCCATTGATTATTAATCTATCCTGTGAGGTAAGTTCTGAGGATATCTCATGTAATAAGATAAGGTAATAGTCCTTCATAAAAATGAGGAAACAGAGAAGTTAAGTTTCTTGCCTAATTTTACTTACATTTGGTTTCAGAAGGAATTTGAATTAGTGAGAAGTCACTTGAAACTAGGCATCATGTCTTAGGAGACATTCTTAGTGAAAGTAAAACAACATTATCACCATAATAATAATAAATTCATATTTCATTTTGAAATTGAATCCTAGATAATTTTACTTGCACAGGTGAATCTAAGAAAGTAAATAAAATCTGAATAATTTTTTTCTCTAAAAAAGAATAAGGTTGGACTAGACAATCTTTAATTTTCCTTCAATATTTAATTCTACAAATGTTTTGCAATTGTTTTTTTTTTTTCTCAAATTATGCTTAGATGTCTCTGTTACCCATAGCCACAGGAAATAATAGCCTGTATTTCCATCAAGCACTCTTATAAAGAGATTATATGTTCCACTCTGCTTTCCTTCATATTTTGTGGGAGCAAATATTCCTTTTATGAACAGGATAAATTTTCTCTTTTTTTGAGTTTTCTGCCCCCTTGTGGATTTTCACTATTGCTAAAATCAATATGCAGAATGAATAGATCCAAGATGCTGATTTTTTGTTTGCAGGCTGTTTTGGGAATACTGAAAATGGAACAATGGGAAAATAAGTTTCAGAGGAACAGGCTTACAGAAAGAAAACAGCACAATGCTACTGATCATGGTTTTGTATTCCACTTCTTTCTGCAATATTTCAAAATTTTACATGGACAAAAAGATATAGTCAACAAAGGAAATTTATATTCAAAATCATTCCTTTAAGGAGGCAACACAGGTTGATCTAAAATATAAGTTGAGGGTAGCTTGCAATGAAGATGTAGTTGGGGCTTGTCACTGATGCTAATTTAGAATAAATGAACAGAGGAAGTTATTCTCTTGCTCCCACTGCAAGCATTGGGGTATGCCTGGAGCTTACAATTGAAAAGTTCTGGTAATGTGAAGCAAGCATTCATTTAGATTTCACATTAAAAGGACAATCCAGGGTGAAAGTCAAGCACTAGATATCTTTAACATTGTCACAGTGGAGGGGTCATAGATGAAAGAGATGAAGCAGAGATTCCTCCACCTAATGCTCCTCCCCGTACCATAGGATTCCCTTACCTGTAGTTAGCCTAATTAAACTGGATAGGGGACTGTTCTTAATTGGTTCCCTGCTCTATTAAGTAATGCAGATTTTTTTCCCCTAGTTGTATAAGGTACCTTTTCTATTCAGTCATACTCTGTTCTCTTAAAAAAAGACATTTCCATTTCTACAATCCTATGCTTTTCCTTTAATATGCTTCAGGAATCATACATTCTTTTAGCCATTTATACACCATAAGAAAGAATGTTTCTAAAATCATGGCAACAGAAAAAGAATATGAGAATTTCAATGTACATGATAATCTGATAAAGAAATATATTGAATGATGAAATTTGCATAAAATATACTAATTTATTCTTTTAAAAATATTTTATCCACACCTTTAATTTTGATCTTGTCTCTTAGAGGAAACTCTTACCCACTTCTCTGCTGCCATTTTGAAATCTTTATACAAGTAAGAACATAATTTAAGCAGAAGCATCAATTATAGTTATTACAACTAACATTGTATGTAATGTTTTTCTCTAATAGTTCTCTGTTTCTTTTTTAAAAGAAGGAAAGTATTATGCCATAGTTTTTTCTTCAGCATCATTACAGTTTTTTGTTTCAATTAGGCATAGTAGACCCTCCTATTAGTGATATTTTCATTTACACCACTGTATTCTGTATGTTGTTCTTTTGGATTTGCTTATTTAAATCTGTATTATGTGAGGAAATATTCCCATTTTTCAATTTTTATGTCTACTATTGAATCTGCAGAAGAATATTTCACTGCATATGTAATTCAGTTTTTTTCCCAACCATTTACTAATCTTTGGGTACTAATTTTGTTTCTTGGTATTTACTATCAAAACAGTGCTGCAATTTTATATTGGTCATCTGCTTTTATTTTTTACTTCCTTACAGTAACACCAAGTAAAAAGATGATTGTGACAATGGGTACGAAGTGGTTAGGCAGTTTTCTAGCATAATTATAAGTTGATTGCTTGAAAAGTTAGCACAATTCAGAGTTCTACCAACATAGTATTTGTGTACTTGTTTTTCCTCAGTACATTCTAGCTTGATTCTCACAATTTGTGTCCCCTTTAACAATTTTTAGGCCAAGAGACACAATTTCAGAATTTCCATTTGCCTTTTTGAAATAAGTAGTGATTTTATCATGCTTTTCAATTATTACTTAATGTTAAAATTTCACAAAATTGAAAATTCACTTTGGTCACTTATCTATTGTGGAATAGCTCTCTGTGTTATATATTTAGCTGAATTCTTTATATGATTGATATATTTGAATTTTATCAGTGATATGTAATGCAAATATTTCTCTTACTCAAGTTTGCTTTTTTACTTGACAAATATTAATTTTACTTATGCAAAATATTTCTTAATTTTATATCATTAAAATAATTTAATTTGTATTTTATCCTTTGTGGGTTAACTTTTTTCCTTTATTCCTTGTTTGAGTATGAATTTTTCTTTTAGCCACGGTTCTTAAAGTGTCTCTTTACTTTTTTATACTCTACTTTCACTTTATGTTTGACTTGCTGATATTTTATGCAATTATGTGTATATATAATTGACAATTATTTCCTTTCTTTTTTCAATCTCTTGTTTACTATTCCTTTTGTGTGTTATTTAAAAAAAATTATTCTAGCAAAATGAAAAAAGAATATCTATTTGTTTTCATGTATGTATATACATGTTTTAGTGGTATTGTTTTTTATAATTGTCAAGAATTCATCTGAAGAATTTTGTGGTTTATTGTATTAAAAGAAGTTCTCATATTACTTTTCATTTAACTTTCCAAGAATTTTTGTGTGAATAGGTGAGGAGGAGACCGGCGTGAAGATTATAGAGAGAAACCAGAAAGCTGCCTGAATTTTTTTCAGTTTTCCTCAGAAACAACATTAAATCAAGCCTCTAATGGATTCTAGAGCAACAGAATCTACAAAAACATGGAGTGAAACAATTTTCCAGCTTAAGAGAACTTAGAAAGACTTCAGGAAAGGTCTATCTCACTTGGGTGAAAGGCAAATTGCCAGCCAACTAGGCTAGGCCACCACAACACAGGGAGCAAGTTACCAACATGGCAAGGGTGTAATGCCACTGAGCAGACCCCTCTTTGTACCCCAGAAGTAGATCTTAACTTTAAAAAATAAGCAAATATCCTCTTGAAATAGCTCAAAAGAAGATTTTAAAAATCAAGTAAGAGAGGTAGAAAAAAACTGGAAAAAGAAATCAGAGGTACATAGGAAAATTATGGGGAAAAAGAGTCAAAAACTTAGAAAAGAAAACAAAAAAATTGACTGAAGAAAACAACTCCTTTAAAATGGAAAAATAGATTTTTAAAAAGCAAACTGAAGAAAATAATTTCATAAAAATTAGAATTGGACAATTAGAAAAGAGACATCAAGAACTAGTCAAGAAAAATTAAAAGAATGAAAAAAAGTACAATAACTCAATGGAAAATAGATCCAGGAGAGAAAATTTAAAAATGATTATATTAATTAAAGACCATGATCAAAATAAAAGGCCCCTGGACAGCATCTTGCAAGAAATTAGCAAGGAAAACTGTTTTGGAATAGGGACAGAAAGGAATGTATCTCTTTCTCAGCAGTACATGGCACCTTCACAAAAATTGACTGTTAGGGAATTAAAAACCTCACAATCAAATGCTTGATTTTCACAACATGATGCAATAAAATTATATTTAATAAAGGGACAGGGAAAGATAAATTGAAAACCAATTGGAAATTAATCTAATTCTAAATAATGGGTCAAACACCAAATCACAAAAACAATCCATAATTTCATCTAAGAGACTGACATTACAATAAGGCAAATACTAAAACTTGTGAGTTATGAGCAAAGTAGTTCTTAGGAGAAATTTTTATCTCTAAATAGTTACATAATTAAAATAGAGAAAGAGGAGATCAATGAATTGGGCAAGAAATTAATAGACAGAAAAATAACAAATAAAAAACCCTGAATCAAAGAGCAAATTAAAAATTCTGAAATTCAAAGGAGACATAAATGAAATTGAATCTTAGAAAACTATTGAATCAATAAATAAATCTGAGAGTTGGTTTTATGAAAAAAGCAACAAAATAAACCTTTTGTTGATTTGATTAGAAAGAGGAAATTAAAAAAAAAATGCCACCAACAAAAATGAAAAGGGTGAACTTACCACCAATCAAAAAGGAAGTAAAGCAAAAATTAGGAGCTATTTTATTCAACTATAAGGTACAAATCTGATAATCTAATTGAAATGGAAGAATATCTCCAAAAATAAAATTTGTCCAGATTAACAGAAGAGGAAGTGGATTACTTAAATAGTGATATTTTAGAAAAAGAAATTGGACAAGCCATCAATGAACTCCATAAGAAAAAATCGCCAGGGCCAGATGGATTTACAAGTGAATTCTATGAAACATTTAAAGAACAATAAATTTATTTTATTTTTTATTATAGCTTTTTATTGACCGACATATGCATAGATAATTTTTCAACACTGACCATTGTAATCACTTCTGTTACAACTTTTCCCTTCCTTCCCTCCACCCTGTCCCCTATATAGCAGGAAATCTCATACATGTTAAACATATTAAAAGTATATCTTAAATACAATTTATGTGTATATATTTATACAGTTCTCTTGTTGCACAAGAAAAATCGGATTTAGAAAGGTAAAAATAACCTGGGAAAGAATACCAAAATGCAAGCAGTCCACACTCATTTCCCAATATTCTTTCTGTGAGTGTAGCTAGTTCTGTTCACCATTGTTCAATTGGAACTGAATTGGATCCTCTCATTGCTGAAGACAGCCACTTCCATCAGAATTGATTCTCCTATAATATTGTTGTTGAAGTGTATAATGATCTCCTGGTTCTGCTCATTTCACTTAGCATCAGTTCATGTAAGTCTCTACAAGCCTCTCTGTATTCATCCTGTTGATCATTTTTTACAGAACAATAATATTCCATAACATTCATTATACCACAATTTATCTAGCCATTCTCCGGTTGATGTGCATCCATTCAATTTCCAGTTTCTAGCCACTACAAAAAGGGCTGCCACAAACATTTTTTGCATAACAGGTCTCTTTCCATTCTTTAATATCTTTTTGGGATATAAACCCAGTAGTAACACTGCTGGATCAAAGGGTATGCAAAGTTTGATAACTTTTTGAGCATAGTTCCAAATTGCTCTCCAGAATAGTTGGATCCGTTCACAGTTTCACCAGCAATGTATCAGTGTCCCAGTTTTCCTGCATCCTTTCCAACATTTGTCATTATCTTTTCCTGTCATCTTAGTCAATCTGACAGGTATGTAGTTGTTTCTTAGAGTTGTCTTAATTTGCATTTCTCTGATCAATAGTGCTTTGGAACACCCTTGCATATAAGTAGAAATAGTTTCAATTTCATCATCTGAAAGTTGTCTGATCATATCCTTTGATCATTTATCAATTGGAGAATAGCTTGATTTCTTATAAATTAGGGTCAATTCTCTATATATTTTGGAAATGAAACCTTTATCAGAACCTTTGACTGTAAAAATGTTTTCCTAGTTTATTGTTTCCCTTCTAATCTTGTTTGGATTAGTTTTATTTGTACAAAAGCTTTTCAACTTGATATAATCAAAATTTTCTATTTTGTGATCAATAATGATCTCTAGTTCTTTTTTGGTCACATTCCTCCTCCAAAATTCTGAGAGGTAAACTATCCTATGTTCTTCTAATTTATTTATAATCTCGTTCTTTATGCCTAAATCATGAACCCATTTTGAACTTTTCTTGGTATATGGTATTAAGTTTGGATCCATGCCTAGCTTCTTCCATACTAATTTCCAGTTTTCTCAGAAGTTTTTGTCAAATAGCGAATTCTTATACCAAAGGCTGGAATCTTTGGGTTTGTCAAACACTAGATTGATATAATTATTGACTATTTTACTCTGTGAATCTAACCTATCCACTGATCAACTAGTCTCTTTCTTAGCCAATACCAAATGGTTTTGGTGACCATTGCTTTGTATTCTAGTTTTAGATCAGGTACAGCTAGGCCACCTTCATTTGATTTTTTTTTCATTAGTTCCCTTGAAATTCTTGACCTTTTGTTCTTACAGATGACTTTTGTTGTTATTTTTTTCTATGTAATTAAAATAGTTTCTTGGGAATCTGATTGGTATAGCACTAAATAAATAGATTTTTTAGGTAGTATTGTCATCTTTATTATATTTGCTTGGCCTATCCAAGAGCACTTAATATTTTTCCAGTTGTTTAGATCTGACTTTATTTGTGTGGAAAGCATTTTGTAGTTTTGCTCATATAGTTCCTGACTTTCCTTTCTCAGATAGATTCCCAAATATTTTATATTATTGACAGTTATTTTAAATGAAATTTCTCTTTGTATCTCTTGCTGTTGGATTTTGTTGGTGAGTATAAAAATGGTGAGGATTTACATGGATTTATTTTTTATCCTGCAACTTTGCTAAAGTTGTGGATTATTTCAAATAGCTTTTTAGTAGAATCTCTAGGATCCTCTAAGTATACCATCATATCATCAGCAAAGAGTGATAATTTAGATTCCTCATTACTTACTCTATTTCCTTTAATCTCTTTTTTCAACTCTTATTACCAAAGCTAGCATTTCTAACACAATATTGAATAGTAATGGTGATAGTGGGCAACCTTGTTTCATTCTTGATCTTATTGGGAGTGATTCCAGTTTATCCCTGTTACATATGATGTTTACTGATGGTTTTAAATAGATGCTCCTGACTATTTTAAGGAAAAGTCCATTTATTCCTATATTTTCTAGTGTGTTTAAAAGGAATGGGTGTTGGATTTTATCAAATGCTTTTTCTGCATCTATTGAAATGATCATATGGTTTTTGTTAATTTGGTTATTGATATAGTTAATTATGTTAATAGTTTTCCTAATATTGAAGCAGCCTTGTATTCCAGGTATAAATCCTATTTCTGTCATGGTGTATTATCCTGGAGATGATTTTCTGTAATCTTTTTGCCATTATTTTATTTAAGATTTTTTTAATCACTGTTCATTAGGGAAACTGGTCTGTCATTTTCTTTCTCAGTTTTTGTCCTATCTGGTTTAGGTATCGGTACCATGTCTGTGTCATAAAAGCAATTTGGTAGAACTCTTTCAAGCCCTATTTTTTCAAATGTTTTATATAACATTGGAGTTAATTGTTTTTTAAATGTTTGGTAGAATTCACATGTAAATCCATGTAGTCCTGGGGATTTTTTCTTAGGGAATTGATTAATAGTTTGTATTATTTATTTTTCTGATATGGGAGTATTTAAGCAATTTATTTCCTCTACTGTTAATTTGGGAAGCCTATATTTTTGGAGGTAGTCACTCATTTCACTTAGGTTATCAAATTTATTGACATAAAGTTGGGCAAAGTAACTCCTTATTATTGCTCTAATTTCCTCTTCATTGGTGGAAAGATCTCCCTTTTCATTTTTAAGACTAACAATTTGATTTCCTACTTTCCTTTTTCTAATCAGATTTACTAAAGGTTTATCTATTTTATTGTTTTTTTTCCATAGAACCAAATCTTAGTTTTATTTATTGCTTCAATATTTTTTACTTTCAATTTTATTAATCTCTCCTTTTATTTTTAGAATTTCAAGTTTAGTATTTGACTGGGGGTTTTTAGTTTAGTCTTTTTCTAGCTTTTTTAGTTGCAAGCCATTGATTTTCTCTTTCTCTATTTTAGACAAGTAGGCTTCTAGAGATATAAAATTTACCCTTATTACAACTTTGTCTGCATCCCACACATTTTGGTATGATGTGTCATTAATGTCATTCTCTTGGGTGAAATTATTAATTCTATCTATGATTTGCTGCTTTACCCAATCATTTTTAAGGATGAGATTATTTAGTTTCCAATTACTTTTTGGTCTATTTCCCCTGGATTTTTATTGAATGTAATTTTTATTGCATCATGATCTGAGAAGGATGCATTTACTATTTCTGCCTTTCTGCATTTAAATATTAGGTCTTTATGTCCTAATACATGATCACTTTTTGTATAGATTCCATGAACTTCTGAAAAGAAAGTGTACTCCTCCTTTCTGTCTCCATTTAGTTTTCTATAAAGGTCTATCATACCTAATTTTTCTAGTGTTCTATTTACTTCTTTAACTTCTTTCTTATTTATTTTATAGTTTGATTTATCTAGTTATGAGAGTGCAAGGTTGAGATCTCTCACTATTTGCTGTCTATTTCTTCTTGCAGCTCTCTTAACTTCTCCTTTAGGAATTTAGATGCTACACCATTTGGTGCATAAATGTTTAATATTGATATTGCTTCATTATCTATGCTAGTCTTTAGCAAAATATAGTGCCCTTCCTTGTCTCTTTTAATTAGATCAATTTTTGCTTTTGCTTGATTTGAGATCAGGACGGCTACCACTGCTTTTTTTACTTCACCGGAATCATAGTAGATTCTGCTCCAGCTTTTACCTTTACTTTGTATGTATCACCCTGCTTCAAGAGTGTTTTCTACAAACACCATATTGTAGAATTCTGACTTTTAATCCAGTCTGCTATCTGCCTCCACTTTATGGGGGGGTTTACCTCATTCATATTTATGATTAAAATTACTAATTCTGTATTTCCTGCCATTTTGTGAACCCTAGATTTTGCTTTTCTCTTTTCCTTCCCCCTTACCCCGCTTCCCAGTATTAAACTTGTGAGCACCACTTGCCTTATGTAGCCCTCCTTCTTTAGGATTACTTCCCCCAGCTTCGAGTCCCTCCCCTTTTCTTAAAGCTTTCCCTCTCAATTTCTGTATTCCCTTCTATTTAGCTTACTCCTTCCCTTTTCACTTTTCCCCTCCCACTTTTCAATGAGGTGGGAGAAGTTTCTCTGTAAATCGAATATTTCTAATATTTTCTCTTTGAGCCAATTCTGATGAGAGTAATATTCACACTATGTTCATCCCCTTCCCTTCTTTCTCTCAGATATAATAGGTTTTCATTTGCATCTTTGTGAGATGTTGTATCTCTATTTTTCTATTTTTATGGTACAATTTCCTTTCCACCTCTAGCTTCTTTTTTATATTATAACAGTAAAACCAAATTATACATGTATTCATTATCTATATTCATAACAAAAATATAGTTCCCAAGATTTCTTTTTTACCTTTTTATGTTTCTCTTGAGTCCTATATTTGGAGGTCAAACTTTTTGTGTAGTTCCATTTTTTTTTTTTCATCAGAAATAGATGGAATTCACTTATTTCATTGAATGTCCATCTTCTTCCCTGGAAGAAAACGATCATTTTGCCTTTGTAAGTTATTCTTGGCTGCATACCAAGTTCCTTATCCTTTTGGAATATCAGATTCCAGGCCTTTCAATACTTTAATATGGATCTTGCTAGATCCTGAGTAATTCTTATTGTGGCTCCTCTGCATTTGAATTTTTTAAAATAGCTGCTTGTAGTATTTTTTCCTTGTTCTGATAATTCTGGAATTTAACCACAATATTTCTTGGAGTTTTGATTTTGGGATCTCGTTCACTAGGTGATCGATGAATTCTTTCAATGTCTATTTTACTGTCTGTTTCTATAACATCTGGGCAGTTCTCTTTGATGATTTCCTAAAAAATAGTGTCTAGACTCTTTTTTTCATCATGCTTTTTTGAGAATACAATAATCCTTAGATTATCTCTCTAGATCTATTTTTCAGGTCTGTTGTTTTCCCAAGTAGGTATTTAACATTTTTCTCTATTTTTTTATTTTTTTGCTTTTGCTTGACTGATTCTTGGTGTCTCCTTGAGCCATTCATTTCCATTTATTCAATTCTGATTTTTAATGAATTATTTTCTTCATTTACTTTTTAATTTTTTTTGTAAATGTCCAATTAAGTTTTTAAATGAGTTGTTTTGTTCTATGGAATTTTTTTCCATTTCATCAATTTTATTTTTTAGAGAGCTATTTTTTTTTTTCCAATTTATTAATTCTGTTTTTCAGGGAGTTGGTTTCTTTATCCAATGTATCTTTTAAAGAGTAACTTGACTTATCCAGACCTTCTTGCAAAGCTTCCCTTTCCTTTCCCCATTTTTTTCTAGTTCTCTTTTAAGAGCCTTTTAAATTTCTTCTATGAGAGCCTTGTGTGGTGACACAGAACATATCCTGCTTTGAGGTTTTATCTAGAGATGATCTGTTTTTGTCTCCTCAGAGTTTGAAGTCTGCTCTCTTTCACTATGGAAGCTATCTATATTTAGAGCCTGCTTTACCTTTTTGCTCATTTTGACAAACAACAACAACAACAACAAAACAACTGCAGTCTGCTTTTGGAGCAGTGTGGTGATACTAAGCTTCCTCAAAGACAACAGGAAGTAGCAGTGAAGCTGTAGTGGAACAGAATGGCTGTGCTGGGATGAGTGTCTGCACTGGGATCAGTGGTTATGCTGAGACCATGCTGAGACCTTCCAGGTGCTGGGTCCAGCAAGGTCCAGAAAGACACTAGCATTTTGGGGTTATAGTCCTTCCCCCCTCTGTTTAATAGCTTCTCTACTGATCTACTGGCTTGCTGCTAGAGCAAAGTAGCTGACAATGTGGTAAAGTTCTCCCTGAAAAATTTGAGACCACCCCCCACCACCCTTCAGTCTGCTCAGCATGAACTGTCTTCCATTTTCTCACTGACAATTTGCCTGGCCTAACTGTTCTGGCCCTTGAGCAAAAACAGACCTTTTCTGGTGAATTTCAAGATTATCTTCTGCTGGTAATGTTTTGTGCTCCCAATATTTGTGGGTTTTGTCTTATGAATTATTTTCATGATTTACACAATCATACTGACTAACAAACTCAAATTATTTAATACACTAATTATTCTGTTTATAACATAAGGAGAAAACACTTTCTCCTTAGTACTTTATTACGGAGAAGAGTACTTCTGTTTTCTTTACTGTATAGGGGGCAAGATGTATACTTGCAGAATCATGGAATTATGTATTACTTATATGTGTAATTAAAGGAGCATGGTACATTGCCTAAAAGCTACTGAATTATTATCATTGATGTT
This sequence comes from Sarcophilus harrisii, assembly GCF_902635505.1. Taxonomy (NCBI): domain Eukaryota; kingdom Metazoa; phylum Chordata; class Mammalia; order Dasyuromorphia; family Dasyuridae; genus Sarcophilus; species Sarcophilus harrisii. Next base: position 247,714,928 of record NC_045426.1, read on the forward strand.
AGTAAAAAGTGTAACCATAGGTTTCTCATCATATTCCTTTATGTCTTTTATTAATATTTTGAATGAGCATTTGCCATTAAATACTTAGTATACTTAGTATAAAATATGTATCTTACTTCTGTAGTGGTATTTTTGATACAGATAGTAGATTAGTAGGCCTGTATTTCTTTGGCAAAATTCTGTGATAATCATATTGTTTTCATTTTTTTTCTTTCAGTATTCAATCTTGTGAAGTTTTGATCAATATAAGCAATTCAATTAAATTCTACAAATATTTATTGAGTTCCTTTTAGGCCCAAGGTGCTGAGAAAGATCAAAAGATAAATAAATATGTTTCTGTTTAAATAAAGCTTGGGTGGAAGATAGTAATATAAGTATATACAAAAGTATAGTACAAAGCAAAAGGTAATAGAATGAGATAAATAGTTATTTGAATTGTGAATGTGAATGGGATGAAATCTCCCATAAAATGAAAGCAATTTACAGACTGTATTAAAAGCCAGAATCCCAAAATATGTTGTTTACAAAAAACAAACAAACAAAAAATCACAAACATTTAAAGCTGAATGATACATTCTGAGTAAAGGTAAAAAGCTGGAGCAGACTTTATTATGCTTCAGCTGAAGTAAAAATAAAAAAAAATAGCAGTAGCAATTTTTATCTCAGGTCAAGCAAAAGCAAAAATAGATCCAATTAAAAGAGAGAAAGAAGGAAGCTATATATTTCTAAGAGGTACCATAGATAATGAAGTAATATCAATACTAAACATATGCACCAAGGATTATAGCACTCAAATTCCTAGTGGACAAGTTAACAGAGCTGCAAGAAAAATAGTTAGCAAAACTATACTAGTGGGAGATCTTAACCTTTCTTTCTGAGAACTAGATTAACCAAAACACAAAGCAAATAAGAAAGAAGTTAAGGAAGTAAATAGAATTTTATAAAAGTTATGTATGATAGACCTTCAGAGAAAATTGAATAGAGATAGAAAGGAGAATATTTCTTTTCTTGGTGGTTTATGGAAACTACACATAAGTTTACTATGTATAAATATGTGTAAAAACTTCAAAATCAAATGCAGAAAGTCAGAAATACTAAGTGCATTTTTTTAGATCATTACACAATAAAAATTACATGTAATAAAGGTCCAGGGGATAATAGATCAAAAATTAATTGAAAACTAAATGATCTGATCCTAAAGAATGAGTGACACAAATCAATGATGCAATTAATAATTTCATCCAAGAGAATGACCATAATGAGACAACATGTCAAAATTTATGACATGCAGCCAAACTAGTTCTTAGGAGAAATTTTATATCTCTAGATGCTTACTGCAATAAAATAGAGAAAGAGAAGATCAATGAATTGGGCATATGACTAAAAAGGCTAGAAAAAGAACAAATTTAAAACCCTCAATTAAGTACCAAACTTGAAAATCTGAAAAAGGAGAGATTAACAAAATTGAAAGTAAAAAAAAAAAAAAACTTTTGAACTAAGAAATAAAACAAAATTTTTTTTGTAAACCCCCCAACAAAATAGATAAACTGTTAATATGATTAGAAAAAAAAGGTAAAAAAAATCAAATTGTTGGCATCAAAATTGAAAAGGGTGAAATTTCCACCAATGAAGAGGAAACTAGAGCAATAATTAGGAGCTATTTTACCCAATTGTATGCCAAGAAATATGATAATCTAAGTGAGATAGATGAATACTTACAAAAATATAGATTGTACAGATTATAAGAGGAGGAAATAAATAAACTTAAATAGTCTCATTTTTGAAAAAGCAGTTAAACAACCTATATAATCAATTCCCTAAGAAAAAATCTCTAGAGTCAGATGGATTTATATGTTAATTCTATTAAACATTTAAAGGAGAATTAATTACTATATTTTGCAAACTGTTTGCTAAAACAGGGAAGAAGAAATCCTACCAAATTCTTTTTATGACAAGGACATGGTGGTGCTATCTAAATCAAATAGTGTCAAGACAGCAACAGAAAATTATAGACCAATTTCCCTAACGAATATTGATGCAAAAATCTTAAATAAAACATTAGGAAAGAGACTAAAATAACTTTTGCCAAGGGTAATACATCATGACCATGTAGAATTTATACCAATAATGCAGGGCTTGTTGAATATTTAGAAAGCTACTAGCATAATTGACTATATCAATAACCAAACTAACAAAAATCAGGATTATCTCAATAGATGCAGAAAAATCATTTGAGAAAATCCAACACTCATTCCTATTAAAAACACTAAAGAGTATAGGAATAAATGGAGTTTTCCTTAATATGATCAATAACATCTATTTAAAGCCATCAGCAAGCATCAGATGCAATGGGAGTAAGTTAGAACCATTCCCAATAAGATCAGGGGTAAAACAAGGTTAACCACTATCACCATTACTATTCAATATTTTATTAGCAACGTTAGCTTTGGCATTAAGAGAAGAAAAAGAGATTAAAGAAATTAGAGTGGGTTATGAGGAAAACAAATTATCACTCTTTGCATATGATACTTAGAGAATCCTAGAGAATCACCTAAAAAACTGCTAGAAACAATTCAAACTTTAGCAAGGTTGCATGATACAAAATAAATCCACATAAATCAGCAATTTTTATATTACCTATAAAGTCCAATGGCAAGAGATACAAAAAGAAATTCCATTTCAAATAACTATAGATATTATAAAGTATTTGGGAGTCTACCTGCCAAGGCAAAATCAAGATCTATATGAACTCAATTACCAAACACTTTTCACACAAATAAAATGAGATCTAATCTCTTGAAAAATTATCAAGTATTCAGGGCTAGGTGGAGCTAATATAACAAAAATGGCAATATTACCTAAATTAATCTTCTTATTCAGTGTCTTACCAATCAAACTACCAAAAATCATTTTACAGAGCTAGAGAAAATAAGTACAAAGTTCATCTGGAAGAACAAAAGGTCAAGAATTTCAAGGGAATTAATGAAAAAAATGCAACTGAATGTTTCCCTTCTTTCCCCTTCTTTTCCCCAGCCCCTCCACTAGTTGACAGTACAACACATGTTAATTATGTTAAAATATATGTTCAATCCAATATATATATATACATATGTATACAGTTATCTTGCTGCACACGAAAAATCAGATCAAGAAGTAAGAAAAAAAAAAACTGAGAAAGAAAACAAAATGCAAGCAAATAACAACAGAGTGAGAATGCTATGTTGTTGTCCATACTCAATTCTCATGGTTCTCTCTCTGAGCAGACTTAAAACTATATGATAAAGTAACAGTCATCAAATACATTTGGTACTGATGATGAAATAGATTAGTGGATTATTGGAATATATTAGGTTTACAAGACAAAATAGTCAATGACTATAATAATTTAGTGTTGGACTAACCCAAAGATGCCAGCTTTTGGAATAAGAACTCAATATATGACAAAAACTGATGGGAAAATTTAAAATCAGTATGGCAGAATCTAGGCAATCTAAAACCATATACCAAGATAAGGTCAAAATGAGTTCATGATTTAGACATAAAGAGTGGAATTATAAGCAAATTAGAAGAACAAAGGATTATTTACCTTTCAGATCTCTGGAGAAGGAAGGAATTTGTGGTCAAAGAAGAACTGGAGTTCTTTACTGAATATAAAATGGATAATTTTGATTATAATAAGTTAAAATATTTTGTACAAATGAAACAAAGAAGACAAGATAAGAAGGGAAGCAATAAACTGGGAAAACATTTTTACATTCAAGGGTTCTGATAAAGACCTCATTTCTAAAATATATAGAGAACTGACTCACATTTATAAGCATTGAAGCCATTCTCCAACTGAATAATGGTCAAAGGTTGTGAACACATAATTTTCAGATGGAGAAATTAAAACTATTTTTAGTCATGAAAAGACACAAATTAAAAAAATTGTGAGATACCACTACATACCTCTGAGATTAGCTAAGATGACAGAAAAGATAATGATGAATGATGGAAGAGATGAGGGAAAATTGGGACACTAATACATTGTTAGTGGAATTGTGAATGGATCCAATCATTCTGTGTTATGAGCCAGAACTTGAAACAAGTAATGAAGTGGAATTGAGAAGACAGTGGTTAAATCTAGTTTAGCATTGATTTAATACTACAACAAATAATGATTTCCTAGTGATATAATGATTGGTTTATACTCAGTGTGGAGCATATAAGCTAGAAGCTCTCAGAGCCAAAAAAGACAAGTGCACTAGAAGCTTTCAGAGGCTGAGACAAATTCATTCCATCCCTTTGTGGTGGCTGGAGGCTGAAGCACAAACTTTTGGATTCAGAAAGAGTTAGAGGCAGAAGCAGGGAAGACGAAGGACTGGTGGCAGGAGCTCAAGCTCTCAGAACCAAGGAGAGAGATAGGCCTTTATGAAAGCCCCAGGAAAGGAGAGAAGACTTTGAAAGAGATAATAAAGGATTTGGACTTTAAAACCTGGCTGCACTTGTGGTGATTACTGAACTGAAACAAAGGCTGCTCTCAGAGACCTCAGGGAAATCAAACCAAGAAGAATATTACAATTCTGGAAAACAATTTGGAACTATGCCCAAAGGGCTATCATAATGTACATACTGCACCCTTTGATACAGCAGTGTTTCTACTGGACATGTATACCAAAGAGATAATAAAGGAGGGAAAGGGACTCACATGCTCATGCCACTCCTTTTTGTAGTGGCAAGAAACTGAAAACTTAGTAAATGCTGATCAGTTGAAGAATCGCTGAATATTATGGAATATTATTGTTCTTTAAGAAATGATAGGCAGAATGATTTCAGAGACGCCTGGAATGACTTACATGAACTGATGTTAAGTGAAGTGAACAGAATCAGGAGTTCAATTTACATGGCAACAACAACATGATGATATAGTATCATCAATTCTGGTTGACATGGCTTTTCCTAACAAATGAGATGATTTAGGTCAGTTGCAATGATCTTATGATGAAGAGAATCATCTGCACCTGGAGAGAGGACTGTGGGAAATGAGTGTGGAACAAAACATAATATTTCCACTTTTTTGTTGTTTGCTTGAATTGTGTTTTCTTTATCATTTCCCCTTTTTATCTGATATTTCTTGTGTAGCATGATAATTATGGAAGTATGCATAGAAGCGCACATATTTAATACATATTGAATTACTTGCCATTTAGGGGAGGGTATAGGGAAAAGAAGGGAAAAATTTGGAACTCAAGGTTTTGCAAGGGTGAGTGTTGAAAATTATCCCTGCATAAAAAATAAAATAAAAAAATAAAAAGCTTTAATTTAATTTTCAAAAAATTTTAAAAATTAAAAAAGTTTAAATTTAATTTTAAAAACTATATTTAAAATAAAAAGATAAAATATTACATCTGTGTGTGTGTGTGTGTGTGTGTGTGTGTGTGTGTGTGTGAAGGAAAAATGCCTTAAAGAAGTATTATTGAAACTAGAATATCAAAAAAAAAAAAATGATGCCGGTTTTGGGCAGGTATCAATGAGGTTAAATATATAGCATCTAGCTGGAAAAGCAAGAGCAAAGAGAATGGATTTGGAAAATTGGTGTGGTATAGTATTTTGCTTCAGAATCAGAAAGACCTGAGTTCAAATGCTGCCTTTTATAAATTCCAGCTATATAACCACATTGACACATCACTTAAACTCTCAGTGATGTCTGTAAGTTTAGAAGTTATAGAGAAAGTGCTGACCTCTATTGGGGAGTTTCTTCACCTGGAAATTCCATTTCCCTGTGATATCATAGTTCCTAGCCCTATCCTATTTAGAGAATAATGAGTTATCTTCATAATGAGAGAACAATTTATCTAGAGCACAGATGAGTTGTGAGAGATAAGGCTAAAAGATCAGATGGGGATGTATTGAAAAAAACCTGAACTATGAGATTGAAGATTTTAAAGTTAATTCAGCATAGGATAAGGAAAAAACAAATGTTTTCAGCAGTAGAATTAAATTATGTATTAACCCATATGCTAATTTCAGTAAGATTGTTAGTTTAGGTTTTTAGATATTGTGTAGTTTACAACATTTCTAAGAAATTTTTAAAGCAGAACTACTTTGATTTTGGTTTAAACATGAGACTAAAAAACTAAAGCCATGTCCTCATGATGTCAAAGTTTAAGTAGATAACCCAGATTTGTCATACTCACTATAACTCAGCTCCTCATTTTTCATGAAAAAAGAAGCAATTTAGTGCAAAAGTGATCTTTAGAAAACGTGATCAATCATATAAATATTTCCAAAATGAGGAGTTGACCAAAGTGAATACCTCCATACAGAGATGGCAACAATGAGAAAAGGACAGATGGTATGTTAAGTTCAAAATCAGCCACTGATCTTTCCAACATGGGTTATGTTTATTCCTTTGCTTTTTCTCCAATGGATTCTAATAGGGAACATAATCTTCATCTCCAGATCACCTTCCATACTATCCCTAGCTCCATTGGCAGATTACCTACTTAGATATACAATTTATACACTTCAGTCTAAGGCCCCTAGTCACTCAAGACTCAACTAATATAGAGTTTTCACAAAGAGATGACATGGATCTAGCAGAAGACTGATTCATCATCTGTAAGGAAAAGAGGCCTTGTAATTTAGAACAGAGGTATCAAACCAAAATGCCACAAGCAAGAAGCAATCTACACAGCATCAAAATAGGACCATACTTTATTAAAATGTAATTGGAAAACATTTAACAAAATTAATAAAAAATTATAATTCGATTTGATGTTAATTTGTATGTTAATCAGTATTCAGCTTAAAAGAATCTGTTTCCATTTGAATTTAACAACACTGATCTAGATCCCTAAAAAACATATTTTTTGGGTTGCCTTACATGAAATAAAATAAAAGGGGCAGAGACCCAGAAAACCTAACTATTCAAGAAAAATCAAGTGGCTAGCTTGTGTTAATGCCAATCCTTGGATTATTTGAGCTATAACATAAATGTATTCTGAATTTGGGATCCCTACTAATGAAACCAGTTCTCACCATATCCCCAAAAGTCTTTCTGAATTTTTTTTCTATTTTACCATAGATTTTAAGACTAAACTTTTGTTTAGACTTTAGATAACATGCAATACTTTCTTTCAGAAAGCTCACATTTTAGTGTTCAAGGAAGGGAAAAAAGAGAGATGCATGATTACATTCAGACACATGATTGTACAAAATGGTGTAACTATCAAGAGACATAAAATTAAAGTGCTATGAATTATCCAAGGAAGGAATGGTATTTTGCACAGTGCCTGGAAATTACTAGGCACTTAATTAATGTTTGTTGAAATGAATAAAATTTAAATAATAGCAATTTTTAAAAATCCTGAAAATTTAAAGGAGGATATGACATTTGAATTTGTTATTAACAGATGTAATCATTTAAGAAGAGTGTGTGTGTATGTGAGGTAGGTAGTGGTGATGGTGGTAGCAGCATTCTAGAAACAGAAAATCATCTTTAAAAGATTTAGAGGCAGATTCCACAATTGATAGATGGTCAAAGGATATGAACAATTTTCAGATGAAGAAATTGAAACTATTTGGAGTCATATGAAAAGGTGTTCCAAATCATCATTGGTCAGAGAAATGCAAATTAAGACTATTCTTATACCACTACCCACCTATCAGATTGTCTGAGACGATAGGAAATGATAATGACCAATGTTGAAGGGGATGTGAGAAAACTGGGACACTGATACATTGTTGGTGGAACTATGAATGGATCCAATCATTCTGGAGAGCAATCTGGAACTATGTTCAAAAAGTTATCAAACTGTGTATACCCTTTGATCCAGCAGTTCTTCTAACAGAGATCTTAAAGGAGGGAAAGGGACCCATATGTGCAAAAATGTTTGTGGCAGCCCTTTTCATAGTGGCTAGAAACTGGAAATTCAAGGGATGCCCACCAATTGGAGAATGGCTGAATAAATTGTGATATATGAATGTTATGGAATATTATTGTTCTATATGACCAGCAGGGTGAATACAGAGAGGCTTGGAGAGACATACATGAACTGATGCTAAGTGAAATGAGCAGAACCAGGAGATCATTATAAACTTCAACAACAATACTACATGATGATCAATTCTAATGGATGTGGCTCTCTTCAACAATAAGAGGATCCAAATCAGTTCCAACTGATCTGTAATGAACAGAACCAGCTACACTCAGAGAGAGAACCATGAGAATTGAGTATGGACAACAACATAGCATTCTCACTCTGTTGTTGTTTGCTTGCATTTTGTTTTCTTTCTCAGTTTTTTTTTCTTACTTCTTGATCTGATTTTTCATGTGCAGCAAGATAACTGTATAAATATGTATACGTATATTGGATTGAACATATATTTTAATATAATTAACATGTGTTGTACTAACTGTCAAGTAGTGGAGGGGCTGGGGAAAAGGAGGGGAAAATTTGAAACAAAAGATTTTGCAAGGATCAATGTTGAAAAATTACCCATCCATATATTTTTTTAAATTAAAAAGCTTTAATAATAAAAAAAAGATTTAGAGGCAAGAAAGAATGGGGAATATAGAGTATATGATCAGTATGGTTGAAGGGCAAAATGGAAAGAATGGTAAAAAAAAATAAGCTCAGACTTATAAACATTTACTAACTTGTAGATTTTTTTATGCCAGAAAATGGAGGGTTTTTAAAAATTAAATTGACATGGATGTTTAATCTCTCCTACTCTGACCAGGAAGAAAGGAAGAAAGAAAAAGAGAGCTAAAGAGAGGAAGGAAGGAAGGAAGGAAGGAAGAAAGAAAGAAAGGAAGGAAGGAAGGAAGAAAGGAAGGAAGGAAGGAAGGAAGGAAGGAAGGAAGGAAGGAAGTAGAAGGAAGAAAAGAAGGCAGGAAGGAAGAAAGGAAGCAAGGAAGAAAATAAAGAAGGAAGGAAGGAAAGGAAGAAGAGAAGGAAGAAGGAAATAATAACAAAAGCAAAATAAATTTCATATTGGCCATGTTAAAAAAATGTTATTCGCATCCTACATATTTAGTCCAAATTGCTATCAGGAGGTAAGAAATATTCTTTATCATTAGCTATTTGTAATTATACTTAATTATTGATTTGAACAAAATTTCTAAATTTTTAAAATAAAACAAAGTTTTATTATATATTTTCTCCTGTTTTTAATCACATTGGCTTGCATCAATTGACACAATTCTTCTCAGATTTCTCTATAACTATCCTCCTTGTTTTTCTTACAGAAGTATGTATACACTTGCATAATTTTTTCAGCCTTTCTTAAGTAGTGATTGCAGGGGTTAAGGAGGGAAGGAATAGCATTAGTGGAATAAAGTTTAAGTGAATGGAAGTGCTGGAGGACAGGGACAATAGGGAAAGATGAAGTTTTGACAAATGGTAATTATCATGATGAAGTGAAATTGGAGTGGAAGGAGATTAGTAAATCTGCAAGTCACAACAGGAACACTGGAATAGAGGAGAAATGTCATAATATTTATGAAGCATCATAGGAAAGTACATGATATAGAATTAAGTAGATGTAAAGAACAATTGGCTTATAGAAGATAGAATCAAGAGGTAAAAGTCTTTGGAGAAGGAAGAAATTGGAAGCCAGCTGATCTCCAAGAGGACAGGAGCAGAGTACTAAAATTTTAACTCTACATCATAGAATGACATTTCAGAGAATTTCCTTGGGAAGTGTCTCAAGAGGCAAAAATCAATTGATATTACTCTCTCCCATCTCCCTCAGTACAATTCTTTTGCTCTTTCTACTTTTCTCATTAACATTCAAATTCTCCTCTGTTGTTTTTATTTTGTTCATTTTTAATTATCATTGACCCCAATATTAAAACAAAACAAAAAGTTGATTTTTTATGTAAATCATCTACTTTCCAGTACTTCTCCTTCATTTTCTTGCTTACCTTCTTAAAAACTCTGCATATATACCATCTGGATTTCTTGTTCCTATTCAGCAGATCTTCAGCTCTTTCAATCTGGTTTCTTCATATACTGATTTACCAAATATCCTTGCAAAATCATTCATCAGTAACTTCTTTATTACCAAGTAAAATGTTCTCTTTCTATTTTACATTCTCCATCATTTAACACAATAAAAATTCCTCACTCTCTCACTTCTGCTCTAATTATGATGGTTAGTATTGTATTTAAGAATTGGAAGGAACATGAAAAAATGTATTAGTTCAAATAGAATAGAAAGTCAATAAAAAGAGAATAAAGTGTTGAACAGTAATAAGCATTTAGATAACCTATTTTTGCTATCTAGACTGAGAGAAATTACTTTTACGTTTTGGCTTTATTCTTGCTTAGGAGCTTATCTATAATAATTCTATAGCCAGAGTTACATAAACTTGAATAATATGAGTTTGAGAATACTGGTAGGTTCAGATAGTAGTGATAATAGGTGACTGATGAGGTGTCATTAATACAACAAAATATGTACTTCAGGTTGGGATGAAGAGGTACGTGAAAATAAGTAGAGGAGAAACAGATGTGGAGAACAGAAAGAAATCAGCATACTAGAGCTACTTATAAAGCTGAATAGTAGTGGTATTTATAATTAGTGAGGGAATCAGAGAGATACAAAAATAGATTGTAGTCAGTGAAGAAAATTTTGAAGTTGTGAATGGTGAAGGTTCAAAATTCCATGGAATGTCAGAAGGGAATATCTAAAAATGTCCATGTCATGGTGTGACTGAAGTTAGGGAAGAGAACGACATTAGTTTAATTTGAAAAATGGCTTGATGAATGATTTGGCTTTTAAGTTGATGACTTCGCGAAATTATGTGGTCAACATTTTAGAGTTATTATAAATATTATTTTTTAAATTTATGAGAAGGATCACAAAATGCTAATGTCAAGAGAAAATTAGGATAGTGTTTTGGAGTTAAGTGAATAAAGGCAAGAAATATAGTCCCTGGTGTCCAGCTCACTTTTATAAAATTTTTAAAGGTTTTGTTGTTGTTTAATCAGTCAGTCATGTCTGACTCTTAGGGACCCTGTAAACCAATGTTCCATAGGGATTTCTTGGAAAAAGATATTAAAGTTTGACATTTCCTCTCTTATTTTATTTATGTAGGTGTTAAATGACTTGCTCAGAGACACATAGGCAGTAAGTATCTGAGGTCAGATTTGAACTCCAATCTTTCTCTATCCAGATCTACTGCTCTCATTCACTGGATTAGCAAGTTGCTCACTTTAAGAGTGTAAGAAAGCTTGTTAGTCATTTTCTACATATTATCTCATTTGATCTTTTAAACAACCTTGTGAGGTAGGACCTATTATCATTTCCATTTTCCAGATGAGGAAATATAGGCTTGAAGAAATTAAATGACATTCAGATAATAGGTTTCTGAGGTAGAATTTTTAGTCAGGTCTTTCTCACTTCAACTCTACCTCTCAGAAGAGTGATTTGAACAGTGTATGTAGATATCAAAAGCTAAAATCTTAAATGTCCAAACCCTCTTTCATTTTTTCCCTATCTTCCTTTAACTCAGTATGTACAAGGACAAGAAGTTTCTTCCCTCAGAGATATGACATTCTATTCTTTACTTTAAATACTTTAGTCTTTTGGGAGGAAGTGGAAGAGGTAAAGATAAAGTGAAAACATTAGTCTGTAGTTATTTCTCTTTGCTCTAAAGTAGATGGTTACAGTAAGTCTACCAAAAAATCCCCCCAAATAAAATAAATCAAAACATTGAAAAACTACTCCATTTTGTTTATTCTCAAATATTATATAATAAAAAAATTAAGTTGCAAAAATGCAAACAATAGTTCACATTCTATAAAACTTCTAAACCAAGCTGAATTCATTATTCTGGATTAAGGTTCAGTTTGACAATTATTTTATCCACATTCATGTATTTTTTCCCCAGTAAGTAACTTTTCGCTCTGACTTGAAAATTAACTAACTCCATAAACTTATGTGATTGAGTCTTGTAAAGTTCAAAGAATTATGATAATTAATGTTGGCCTTCTCAAGCATACTGCTTCTGTTTAAAATAAAGAAAATGATGCAAAATTATTCTTTTTTCCCTCTAACTAATGACAGTCTTGAGGAGAAGTAAGATATCTTGACCAGTTTCATTCTTCTCCCGCCCCAATTGTGTATCTAATGCACTCTAGGTTCATATGTTTTTAATTACATTCATATGTAACAAATGAAATAAAAGGTAAATAGTGAATCCTATAATTCTCTTTAAAAAAATTCTCTTTTGAACTGTATTTAAAATATATAGAATTACCATAATTATTGTTGTCAATTAAGCAACTTGGACAATTTGTTAGGCAAATTGGATAATGGGAAGAATTTAAAGTGGAAGCATCCTAATGCAAGTTCCGATTCTGTTCCTTATTATCAGTATGATATTTGTAATATCATAACCTTTTAGGGTCTCACTTTTCTTATCTCTAAAATGAAGGTGTTGTGCTACAGAAGAAGTGCCAGATACATGTTCCATAAGCATCACTGCAGCCTTGAAATGATCCTTGCTAATGACATTCCTAAGCAGAATCAAATTAAGATATAATTGAGAAATATTTTAAAAGAAAATAAAAAATATAGTAAGTTAATATGTAATATATACACATATCCTAATGGACAATTTAGTAGCTCCCCTTTCTGGTTCAGAATAGCATCATTGGTCAACAGCAGAGATATCAAACATGTGGCTTGTAAGTTCAGTAAAATCAAATTTAAATACAATTATGAAATGTAATAAAATAAGTGAGAATAAAATATAGCTTGTTTTTGTTGACTCTCGTTTTAAAGTCAAATATGCACTTGCAGAGATCCTTATAATTTAGTAGCCTCTATTTATATTTGAGTTTTACGACACTGAAATAATTACCTATAAATTCCTTTTATATTTTAAACTTAAACCCAATGAACTTTTACCTGGTGTTTCTAAGGAAATATGTTTAATTATCCAGAAGAAAACGATAGGTAAGGTTGTATAATATCAAAAGCTTCATTTAATATTCGATAAAGTTATTGCTTTCTTTATATTTGGAATTATCAGATATTGAAAAGGGAAGACAAAAAAATCCAGTTGTGAAAAATTGATTAAAATCAATAGAAAATGAAACAGCTCAAATAAAATTTTGAGGAGAAACATAGACTTATGAGAACGAGATGAAGAATTGCCCCTCAGTTGCATGTATTGAGATAATATGTTTGAAGGAAGCATAAAGAATTTGATAATGATAACTTCAGGGCATGCATTGCATCTGCTTATTTGCATGTAACTATATTCAGTATTTTAAGGATTACAATTAAGAAATTATATTTCTACACTAGAAAGGACTGTTTGGGAAAAGAGAAAGAAGAAAAACAGGAGAACAATCTGAGCAGTGGAAGAATTAGAGCACAGAGACAAAGGATACAGAATGTAAAGAGGGAAATTCCCTCCATTTGAGAAGCTAACTAGTAGTTGAAAGAAATATTGTTTAATGATTGACTGGAAAAAGAATGGTCAGATGATGCTTCAGTTGTACTGATTATAGGCGATCAGAAAACAACTACTTTTTGTTTATTGTTTTCTGTTTGTATCCTAGATAAAAAGAAACCTCTAAGAGATGACTGGTTGCTCTTGTATTCCCTCTATAGTTTAAAAACAAAGAACATGGGAGAAAAACAGGCTTTGCATATATTCTACAATGATCTATATTCACTGTATATTCAGTGCTTATTCAGAACTTAGTACAGTGCCTAGTATATAATTGGCATGTAATAAATGTCTATTGATTGATTGCATGTAAAATTATAGATATATATTTCTATATACATGCACTCATATATATGCATGTGTATGTACATACACATATATATGTGTATATATATATATATATGAAAACCATATAATATTATGTTTGTTTAATATACATATATCTATGTAAATGAACATAATACTTTTAGTGCCCAGTTAAGTATGGCTGTAAATTAAAAGAGCTTGTATTTTATATACAGATTTGAGAACATAAGCAACTTTGCCTGGAAAAGGATCATAAGGATGATAAAGGAAGAAACTAATAAACATCATGAAGGAACTTTGGACTTTGAAGGGACTAAGGACACAAATGTCTACAATTCAGACTTATGAGCTTTTATAGCATGCGAATTATTTCACTTATGATTCCTTGCTAGAATGTATCTCCACTCTCATTGACATTCTTTGCATTGGGGGAGAATGTGACCCATGTTTATGAAAAACCGAAACATTTTTATTTATTCCTTCTTTAACTTTCAAAAAGTTAGGTTACTTTTCTTTTCTTTCCATTATATTGAAAAAAGGTGTTATGATTACTGTTGTATTTCCTTCTTGTTTAGTATATATTTCTTTTCTAAGATTTAATGATATTGAGGTATGAAAATGGAAGAAAGAAGTATGGAGAGAAAAAAGAGGTACCAATCACATATCATTCACCTCCTTAATGACTGACATTTAATTTCAGTGACCTGGTTTTTGAGATTTTGATAATATAAAGAAAAAGGAAGATTAAAAACTCCATGTAAAAAGATTTTATGAGGCTACAATAATATCTCTCTCACATATTCAAAAAAAAAATGGAACTGTTAAAATTGTAGACCACATTCAGTTCTTACTCTCAAGATGTTAAAGCAAACTATGACATATTGAAAATGCCAAAAAATGTAATAATATTCAATAAACTTAGTACTAAAGTGAAAGATCAGAGATTTTGAGCAGCTACAACGTCATTTTGTAATCATTCAATCGTTAGTTTCAGTTCTGTCATCTGGAAAATGGCATTGTAACTACATTAAACTTTTTCCTTCTTGAATAGTATGTACAGGACAACAAAATCTCATATGGCAGTGTGTATGGAGAATAAATGATATAATGTTGACTAGTTTTGTGTAAATAGGAAGTACATCAGTGGGATTTCAGGACCTAGAGTTGCAAATGGTAGGTATGTATCAATTACACCTAGTCCAAGCAGGCTCACGCATGTGCGCGCGCACACACACACACACACACACATTACTGTAAGGACCGAGAGAGAAGATGAATATCACATGTTTGTAGTGATGGTTGGTATGCTACTCAGGGGATAAAGCAAAATAAAACAAAACAAAAACCCTAGATATGTTGGCATGAGGGCAAGTTGGATGAGTCAGGTCACAGGGAGAAAGAGCTGGAAATGGTATTTGTGATGCCAGACCCATCAGTGATACTGCTCTTTTCTGCAACTGATAAATAGTTAAAGAATATAACAGTTTTTAGAGAAAGATTAATCACTATTATAATCTAAATCACTATTAATTAGAGAAATGCTAATTAAGACAACTTGGAACTATCACCTTACACCTAGCACTTTGCTAAGATAATAGAAAAAAAAAAATAATCTATATTGGAGGGGGTGGAGGGAAACTTCAGACATGAATATATTGATGGTGGAGTTGTGAAATGGATGACTATCTTCAAAAATATAGGATTCCCAGATTAGCAGAGAAGGAAGTAAATTGTTTAAATAGTCCCATCTTAGAAAAAGAAATAGAACAAGTTATTAATCAACTCCCTAAGAAAAAATCCCCAGGACCAGATGGATTTACATGTGAATTCTACCAAACATTTAAAGAACAATTAATTCCAATGTCATATTAGCTATTTGAAAAATAAGGAATGAAGGACTCCTACCAAATTCCTTTTATGTCATAGACGTAGCACTCATACATAAACCAGGTAGGTTGAAAACAGAGAAAGAAAATTATAGACCAATCTCCCTAATGAATGTTGATGCTAAAATCTTAAAGAAAATATTAGCAAAAAGACTATAGAAAATCATCCCCAGGATAATACATTACGATCAAGTAGGCTTTATACCAGGAATGCGGGACTGGTTCAATATTAGGAAAACTATCAGTATAATTGACCATATTAATAAACAAATTAACAAAAATCATATGATCATCTCAATAGATGCAGAAAAAAGCATTTGATAAAATCCAACATCCATTCCTATTAAAAACACTTGAGAATATAGGAATAAATGGACTTTTCCTTAAAATAATCAACAGCATCTAATTAAAACCATCAGTAAGCATCATATGTAATGGGGACAAACTGCAACTATTCCCAATCAGATCAGGACTGAATCAAGATTGCCCACTATCACCATTACTATTCAATATTGTATTAGAAATGCTAGCTGTGGCAATAAGAGTTGAGAAAGAGATTAAAGGAATTAGAGTAAGTAATGAGGAAACCAAATTATCACTTTTTGCTGATGATATGATGGTATACGTAGAGAACCCCAGAGATTCTACTAAAAAGTTATTAGAAATAATCCACAACTTTAGCAAAGTTGCAGGATACAAAATAAACCCACATAAGTCATCAGCATTCTTATATATCACCAAAAAAAAAATCCAACAGTCAGAGTTACAAAGAGAAATTCCATTTAAAGTAACTACTCATAATATAAAATACTTAGGAATCTATCTGTCAAGGGAAAATCAGAAACTTTATGAGGAAAACACTTTCCACACAAATAAAGTCAGATCTAAACAATTGGAAAAATGTTAAGTGCTCCTGGATAGGCTGAGTAAATATAAAAAAGATTACAATACTCCCTAAACTAACAATATTCCCCAAACTAACCTATTGATTTAGTTATACCAATCAGACTCCCAAGAAACTATTTTAAATACCTAAAAAAATATCAACAAAATTCATCTTGAAGAACAAAAGATCAAAAATTTCAAGGGAACTAATGAAAAAAAAAATCAAATGAAGGTGGCCTAACTGTACCTGATCTAAAAGCATATTATAAACAGCGGCCGCCAAAAACATTTGCTATTGGCTAAGAAATAGACTATTTGATCAATGGAATAGGTTAGGTTCACAGGACAAAATAGTCAATAACTATAGCAATTTAGTGTTTGACAAACACAAAGACCCCAACTTTTGGGGTAAAAATGCACTATTTCACAAAAACTGCTGTGAAAATTGGAAATTAGTATGGCAGAAACTAGGCATCAACTTACATTTAACACCATACACCAAGATAAAATCAAAATGGGTTCATGATCTAAACATAAAGAATGAGATTATAAATTAACTTAGAAATACATAAGATATTACCTCTTAGACCTGTGGAGGAGAAAGGCATTTTGACCAAAGAAGAATTAGAAATCATTATTGATCAAAAAATAGAAAATTTTGATTATATCAAGTTGAAGAGTTTTTGCAGATAAGATTAAAAGGGAAGCAATCAACTGGGAAAAACATTTTTACAGTCAAAGGTTTTGATAAAGGCCTCCTTTCCAAAATATATAGAGAATTGACTCTAATGTATAAGAAATCAAGCTACTAACCAGTTGATAAATTGTCAAAGGATATGAACACACAATTTTCAGATGAAGAAATTGAAACTATTTTTAGTCATATGAATAGGTGTTCCAAATCATTATTGATCAGAGAAATGCAATTTAAGAAAACTCTGAGAGACCACTACATGCCTCTCAGATTGGCTAAGCTGACATGAAAAGATAGTGACAAGTGTTGCAGGGGATGTGGGGAAACTGGGATGCTGATACATTGCTGGTGGAGTTGTGAGCAGATCCAACCATTCTGGAGAGCAGTTTAGAACCATGCTGAAAAAGTTAACAACTTTTCTACTACTTGCCTTATATCCCAAAGATATTAAAGAAGGGAAAGGACCTGTATGTGCAAAAATATTTGTGACAGCCCTTTTTGAAGTGGCTCAAAATTGAAAATTGAATGGATGTCCATCAATTGGAGAATGGCTGAGTAAGTTGTGATATATGAATGTTATAGAATATTATTGTTCTGTAAGAAATGACCATCAGGATGATTTCAGAGAGGTCTGGAGAGACTTACATGAACTGATGCTAAGTGAAATGAGCAGAACCAGGAGATCATTATACACTTCAACAACAATACTATATGAGGACCAATTCTGATGGACGTGACTATCTTTGACAAAGAGAGGATCCAAATTAGTTCCAATTGATCAGTAATGAACAGAACCAGCTACACTCAGTGAAAGAACACTGGGAAATGAGTGTGGGCCACATTAGTGCATTTCCACTCTCTCTGTTATTGTTTGCTTGCATTTTTGTTTTTCTTCTTATTTTTACCTTCATTCTAAATCCGATTTTTCTTGTTTAGCAAGACAACTGTATAGATATGTATACAAATATTATATTTAACACATACATTTAATATGCATGAGACTATCTGCCATATAGGGGAGAGGGTGGAGGGAAAGAGGGGAAAAGCTGGAACAGAAGTTTTTGCAAGGATCAATGTTGAAAAATTACCCATGCATATGTTTTGTCAATAAAAAGTTATAATAAAAAAAGAGATTTCCTGAGAAGACGGTTACTATTAATGATAAAACTCAAATCCAAATAAAGTTAGATTCCATTTGTTTCATTATGAATTTGTTAATATATGCATTATTAATTATGTTACTATGTTTCTGAAGTTTTATTTTTCATATGAAAGTGAGGACATGATTTTATTTTATGAGGATATTTTTCTTTGCTAAGGTTCTTATAACACTAGGCATTGTTGGATAAAAATCATTCTAGCTGTGGAATCAAAGTATTTGTCTTTAAATCTGACCTCTGATGTGACCTAGTCATATAGTCTTCCTTGTTCTCAATTTTCTTACATCAACAAATTAGATAAATAGCTGAAATAGATTGTTTATGACAATTGTCCCAATTCTAGATCAATTATTCTAACAAAAAAATATTAGTTTTATATCAGGAAGAAGGAACACTTTGTAAATGGAGTAGAGAGAAAAACAGGAAATTCAATAAAAGAACTTTTCAATATATAGTAAGTTCAATATATAGTATAGTTTGAATCATGAAAGATTTTAAACAGGTAGTATCATAACTTAGTCACAGGAATCATCCTTTGAATAAATATTAAATGTCGAGGATTAAATTAAAATTAAAACTATCTTTACTTATATTTTGAAAAATAAAATACTATTCAAAATATGTATATAAGGCAAGAAATCTAATACTCAGCTGACAGAGAAATAACTATAGGAGATAAAATAAGTTTAATTTGGTTATATCTGTTTAAGATCAGATATTCTGAATCAGTTTATTTTAGAAGCACTAAATGTCACTATATGAAAACTATTTCCTATCTCAAATTATTCAATCACCCTTGTAGACAATGCTTATGAATGGAAAGCTATTTGGCTAAGGTTATACAACTAGAAAGGGGTTGAGCTATTTACAATTCTTTATAGGTTGCTACAACATGACTGTATAAAAATATTAAATAAAATGAAGTAAATATTGTTACTGAGATTCATTATGTGGACTATGAGAAATATTTTGGAGAGAACAAATCAAGCATTAGTACACCTGGTTAATCATGTGGATTTTAAATCTTTAAATACATCTTAGCAAGCTCCCTGTCCTTGTGGACCTTACAAGTTGGAAATATATCTTTCAGGGTCAATAAGGAGATCTAAAGATAAATATTAAATTTATCTAAATGTTATATTGTTAATTTTTCCTCTTGGAACTTTGAAGAAGCAAAGAAACCTGTAGACATGAGATACACATTTATAAGCATAGAAGCATTAAATTTTTTTCCCAATGTTTTTATCATTTATTGGTGTACATGACCAAGGAAATGTTCTAAGACTAAGAAAATCCTACTTTCAGAAAGAAAAATGAAGAATATAAATATAGCAATTAGAATTGCATTTCATTGATTGCAAGATTCTATTTAACTTGCTACTTTAGAGAATAAAATCTGTTTACTCTCTGATTGCAACATAGTTTTAAAGAATATTCTTCACTCACAGGAAAAAAAAAGAAAGGAAAAAAAAAGATTCTTTTTTGAAACCTGGAAAATATGCAGTAAGTTTAAGGAATGAAATTCAAACAATTTTTCACCTTTTTAAAATCCTAATAACTAATCTTCACACTCTTGTTAGAATTTAATTCTTTAAATTAGTAAGGAAATTTGATTTCCTTGAGAAAAATTGATTGTAAGATAAGATATTTAAATAAATTCTGTTGCTATTCTCTGGATTGTGCTGGCAAAAGATCAACAAAATGATTCCCCCTCCCCACGAAAAGCTCAGAAAAAGTCTCACAATATTTATTTGTTTTTAGTTACTTGTATGAGCTATCTCCTTTTATATAATCTAAGCTCCCTTGAGGTTAGGAATTATTTTATGTATGACTTTCTATTGCCAGCATGTAACACAATCCTTCCAAGATAATAGGAATTTTAGAATTGCTTTTTGATTAATTAATCTATTGATTCTATTTAATACATCCCTCATTATCCATTTAATGAAACTGTTGATAATCATTTTTGTTAAGATCGTGTATTTTAAGATCAGCACGAGACAGGAATTCAGGTTAGGGGAAAATCGTCAGTCTTTATTCTCAGTGAAGAAGGATCGGAGGTGGAAGAGAATCGGCGATAGCAATGTGTGCAACTGAGTCAAGAAGCTAGCTCGACCAGCAGCCACACAACCAGCAGCTCGGAGTCTCGAACTCAGCCCAATCTCTCCCCACTTGTCTTGCTCCCTCTCTCTCTGCCTCCACCCACCAAAATCGTCATTTCCTATACAACACATCAGGACTTGCAAGGAGAGTGGGCAGGGACCATTCTTAATCCAATCATGTATATTAATAGAGTATAGCCCAATTACTATCTAGCCTCATGTACTTGGGACCTCAGTGCATCAGCTCAAACCTCAGCCCATTACATTTCCCGCTTTCTTTTATTTTAGAACACCGGTGGTCATGCCATCCCTGACTCCTCAGGGAGGTCAGAGCCCCCAAGGGGAGGTGATCACAGCCTCCCTAACTTCTCAGGGAAGGAGGTGAAAGCACCGAAAAGGAGGTGATCACAGCCTCCCTGACTTCTCAGAAAAGGCGGTGAAAGCACTAAAAAGGAGATGATCACGCCCTACCTGACATCTCAGGAAGGGAGATGAAAAGCACCAAAGGGAAATGGGGGTTGCTAGGGTTTCTGGGCTGAAGGGTCTTATTATGCACAAACCCATCAGCATGGGAGGTATTACACAAGCACATAGCAATAACGAGAGGTTATTAGGGATGACCCTCCCTCAGTCAGTGCAGGCTCGATGTGATGTAACAAACATGAATTGTACACACAAGTAGCAGAATAGCAAACAATATAAATCAACATGGTGTTGGAAAAGATCACCAGAAGTCCTAGAAGGTGGGTATGTAAACAACAGTCACACATACACCTTCTTCAGCAGCCAAGAGATAGTCCAAAACCAATCTATTGTCCATTGTTTCACATGTCAGGGAATCCAATGATCCCCCTGAGTTTTTGAAGTCCTGAAAAAGTCTTTTTATGTGTTAGGGAATCCAATGATTCCAGCAGATTTTGAAGTGTTGTAACAGTCTTATCATTTCTCAGAGAATCCAATGATTCCTGAGGGTTTTCAAGTCCTATGTCTCAGAGAATCCAATGATTCCTGAGGGTTTTCAAGTCCTATGTCTCAGAGAATCCAATGATTCCTGAGAGTTTTCAAGTCCTATGTCTCAGAGAATCCAATGATTCCTGAGGGTTTTCAAGTCCTATGTCTCAGAGAATCCAATGATTCCTGAGAGTTTTCAAGTCCTATGTCTCAGAGAATCCAATGATTCCTGAGGGTTTTGAAGTCCGACAATCTTTGATGTCCATGAGTCAAACGCCATAACTGTCACGCTCTTTCAATGGTGAGCACAATCAGCAACAGCACCACCCGATATTTCTTGGGTCTTCTCCTTTGTTTCAAAGGTCTGCTCCGTCTCTCTGCGATGGACAAGGCGAATATGGCTCGTTGGCACCCATCTGATTCCTTCTCCACCTGTAGAGATACAAGCAAACCCTCTCCCCAAAGCAGTTAACCTATCTGGTCCTTTCCATTCACCACTTTCTGGGTCTCTCCACATCACCTGGCGATTATCTAAAGATAGTGGAGCTGCTCTGACTGGACACTGACCTTCCGTGGGTTATAAAACCTGTCAGCTGGAGCCAGTGCATCTTTGTCAAAAATCAAGAAGTTAATAGTATAAAGAGCTAGATTTAGAAGTTCTCTAGGGTTACCTGTGGCTCCCCCTTTCTTTTGTTTTGGAGTAGTGTCTTAATATCTCTGTTTCTCCTCTCCACTATTGCCTGTCCTTGAGGATTAAAAGGTATGCCGTGGTGTGTAAAATCTTATACTGTGCACAAAAGTGTGCAAAATGTTTCGAAGTATAAGCAGGACCATTGTCTGTTTTTTATTGCTTGTGGCACACCCATAATGGCAAATGCTTGTATGAGGAATTCAGTGACCACTCGGGCTGTCTCTTTGCTGCTGGCATTGCAAAAGTGAATCCTGAAAAGGTGTCTACCACAACATGGATGAAAGACAGACGACCAAAAGATTTATAATGGGTCACATCCATTTGCCAGATTTCATTGGGTCTCAAACCACGAGGGTTCTTCCCTGGAGGCAGTGTAGGAGCGTGGAAAGGAAGGCAAGCCGTACAGGCTTTTACTATGCTCCTAGCTTCCTCTTTTGTTATTCCAAATTGTAAACGTAAAGCTCGAGCAGCCTGATGATATTTAGAATGAGATGCCTGAGCTTCTTGGAACAAAGGGTATTGACCAACATAGTTAGAAGGCTATCTGCCTTTGAATTGCCATCAAATATGGGACCTGGAAGTCCACTATGAGAATGGACATGTAATATATAGATCTTACCTGGATGCTTTCTCACTTGCTCTTGAAGTTTCTTAAAGAGCTGATATATATTAGAGGCTGCAAATTTTATTTGGGCTGTGGCAATTCTTTGTACCACACCTACTGAATAGGCCGAATCAGATATTATATTTATGTCTCCTGGATAATAAGTAAGAGCTAGAATGATGCGCAAATTCATTCTGCTGAGTGGACTGAAAAGGAGTTCTGACTACTCTCTTTATAGTTAGATCATGAGAGTACACAGCACAAATATTATGTTTGGATGCATCCGTGAAGATTGTTGGTCCTTGAAGAGGAACTTTAGAAACTTTTTCTCAAGAGTCCATCGCCAATTATGTAATAGTCTAGTTATCTTTAATGGAGACCCATGTAAAAAATTTGGAGCCATGGCTAATAAAATTTGCCACTCTGGGATGGTCTCACAACACACATTAATTTGTGTATTGGTATAAAAGGTGTATATCTTATCAGGTCTTGTCCCAGATAATTGTACTGCTCGCTTAGTGGCCTTTAATAAAATTCTAGCCACAAGCACTGGGTAGGGTGTAAGGCTTTGATCTGGTTGTGCTGGGAGGTTCACCCACTCTATCACACTGTGTCCTTGATGAAGGACTGCTGTGGGTGCCTCTTGTGTGGCAAAACTGATATCTCCAAGGGTTTTTGAGTGACTCTTTCAACCACATTGGATAAAGCCAGTTCAACTTCTCTCAAAGCCTCTTGAGCTTCTTTTGTAAGCTGGCGTGGTGAATTTAAAGCACTGTCTCCCCTTAAAATGTCATATAACGGTTGTAACTGATAGGTAGTCAAGCCTAACACTGGTCGCATCCATTGGATATCTCCTATCAATTTCTGAAAATCATTCCATGTGTTTAGCTTTTCTGTTCTTAAGGAGAGTTTTTGAACGGTAAGCACCTGAGGGTATACTTCATATCCTAAATATTGAAAAGGAGCATGTCTTTGAATTTTTTCTGGTGCTATGTATAATTTGTAATTCCTTAGTGTTTCTATGGTCTTTTGTAGACATGCTCTAACATTTGTTCCTCAGGTGCACATCCCAAAATGTCATCCATGTAATGTAATAGCATAACTTTTGGGAATGCTTTTCTTACTGGAGCAAGAGCAGCAGCAACATACATTTGACACATAGTAGGGCTGTTTTTCATTCCCTGTGGCAAAACTGTCCATTCATATCTTTTATAAGGCTCAGCTAAGTTAACGCTGGGCACTGAAAAGGCAAATCTTTTCATATCCTCCTTATCCAGAGGGATAGAATAGAAACAATCCTTAATATCTATGACCCAAAGAGGCCATTCTCTAGGCAACTGAGTAGGAGATGGAAGTCCAGGCTGAAGAGTTCCCATAGTTTCCATCTGTTCATTCACTTTTCTTAAATCCGTTAACATCCTCCATTTTCCAGATTTCTTTTTCACAACAAACACTGGGGAATTCCAAGGACTTAGAGAAGGTTTTAAGTGTCCTTGGTCAAGCTGTTCCTGTACTATATCTAATAAGGCCTGAATTTTATCTTTACTTAAGGGCCACTGCTCTATCCACACTGGTGTATCAGTTTTCCATTGGATAGGAACAGGTGAAAGTGTTGGCAGGCCTTCAACAGCAGCCCTGCTTAAAAAACTGAAGTACTCATTTTTAACCCTAATTGCTGTAAAACGTCTCTTCCCCACAGATTGATGGGGATTTTTTCAACTATAAAAGGAGTAAAAACTCCTGTTTTGCCTTCAAAAGTCCATCTCATAGGGGCAGCACTAACTTCAGCTGCTATTGATCCTCCTACACCAGACATGTAGGTGTCTGCTTTAATCTTTGGCCAGTGACTGGGCCAGCTGGCACCTCTAATGACCGTCCGATCTGCACCAGTGTCTACCAATCCTTCCAATGGAAGGCCATTTATATAGATTGTGAGCATAGGTCGGTCAGTTGTTACAGCTGCTGTCCAGTAAATTGCTGGATTTTGTGATCTGGAATCAGAATCTGGGTGACTATCACCAGGCTGCTTATTAGGATTCTGTATGAGTAAACCTGATGCTACTATTTCTCCTGGGTGATAAGTCACATATTGTCTGCCTGTATTGGTGACTGGGATATTATCTACACATTCCCCAGTTTCCACATCAGTATGTGGATGGACACTGTTTTGTACGTCTCAGGAGGTAAAATGGTCAAGCCTACTGTGCCTGGAGGCAAGGGATCCATAGGCTGGAGAGGAACAGATTTCACCTCTCCAGGGGGTATCTCAGTTGTCTCAGCTGCATACAACTCTATTCTCCCTAATTGTAATCCCTTTCTTCCATCAGGTTGCTTCCTGGCTGATTGATTGTGTAATCCCTTTCTGCCATCATGGCTTCTTGGCTGATTGGTCATATTGGGGTATTGGCCGTCTAGGCACTCTCTGGTGCACCATTGCTGCCATCATGCCCCAAGTGGTTTTTGCCTGGGGCCCTGGGGCTGGGCCCCTCATCCCGTTTCCCTGAACCTGTCTACATTCTGAGGCCCAATGGAAGCCTCTGTTGCATTTTGGACATGGGATACTGGGTCTTGTTCTCCCACCCTGCTTTCTCACTCTGCCTCTATACCAACATTGAGCTTTCAGATGCCCTACTTTACCACACTGAAAGCATTGCGTATCTCTCTAGAAGTCCCTTGCTGGAAGGGACCCTGTCTACCCATGTTGGGATCTTGGGAAGTCTGCATCATAGTCTGGCTATAAAGGCATTTGTGCCCACTGTGGCACAGCGTCTTATGAACTCCTCTAAAGGAGCATCCTTGGGCAGTCCTAGTATAATCCTTCTGCACACCTCATTAGCATTTTCCTTAGCAAGTTGCCTTATTAAAACATCTGTTGTTGGATTTTCCCCATTAGTTCTTGTGATAGCAGTCTGCAAACGTCCCACAAAGTCAGCAAAGGGCTCATCTGGCCCTTGCATTATTTTTGTGAAGGCCTCACCTTTATCATTTTTATTGTGAATCGAATCCCACGCTTTGATAGCATTAGCAGCAATTTGCTCATATGCTGCTACTGAATAATTAACCTGTGCTGTGACGTCTGCATATGGACCTATACCTTGTAGTAGGTCATAGGTGATCGCAGCATGAACAGCATTTTGACTATTTTGTTGGGCTTGTATCCTACAGAGCTCACTATATTCAGAAAGCCACATGTAATTTTGTCCAGGTTCTAGGCATACCCTTGCTATAGATTTCCAGTCATCAGGAGTCAAGACTTGAAAGCCAAATTCTGTAACAGCATCTTAACATAAGCTGATGTAGCCCCATAATTAGTGCAGGCCTTTTTAAGATCTTTAATGATTTCTACATTAAAAGGAGCGTATCTTCGACTTTGTTGACCTGAGGCATTAGACTGGGAAATTACAGGAAACATAAGTGGTTGTAGCTCCCGGATGTCCACACCCTTTTCTTTGGCCTTCATTAAGCCCTCTTGAAGCCTGCTCAAGGTTGGTCCCCTCACTGCCCCCCCCACTGCCCCTCCTCCCTCCATCCCGAGGGTGGAGTTGGTGGAGGAGAGTCAATCACTTGCTCCTGGGGTGGGGCTGAAGCCGCCTCCTGAGGGGAAAGGTCACCACACCCTTGCTCACTTAAGTCTCCATGCCCTGTGGGGATATGGTCATTAATCTCTTCATTGTCTTCCTCCTTAATATCATGGCTAATTTGAGGAGGAGTGGAAGGAGTCAAGGGCTTTTTCTTTCTTCTAGGGATTCTTAGTGCTAACTGAAATACATTGTATAAATAAAATGCCTCCATGGGAATTGAATGAGGACCATATTCTCTGAAATGTATGAACATCTCTTGTCCAACCCGGGACCAGTTATCTCGAGAGATCTGCTCCTCCTCTACGATCCAAGGGGAGATGCAGTTTAATATACCCACAAATCTCGCTATCTGTTCCCAAGTTATAAGTAACCCATGTATTTCTGTCAGCTTAATCATGCTTTCCATAGCACCACTCTTGGGTGGGGTTGGGGGGATGGGGAGTCTTTAGCTAGCCTTTGTCCCATTTTAGCCAAAAAAAAATTACTGGTTTAGTTTTTAAGAAAATAAGTTCCTTATTTGTCTATTAACAATACTCACCCAAGTTCCTGGTCACCGGAGACTTCTTCAGTCCTTGGTTCCCACCGTTGAGCCAAATGTTAAGATCTGTATTTTAAGATCAGCACGAGACAGGAATTCAGGTTAGGGGAAAATCGTCAGTCTTTATTCTCAGTGAAGAAGGATCGGAGGTGGAAGAGAATCGGCGATAGCAATGTGTGCAACTGAGTCAAGAAGCTAGCTCGACCAGCAGCCACACAACCAGCAGCTCGGAGTCCAATCTCTCCCCACTTGTCTTGCTCCCTCTCTCTCTGCCTCCACCCACCAAAATCGTCATTTCCTATACAACACATCAGGACTTGCAAGGAGAGTGGGCAGGGACCATTCTTAATCCAATCATGTATATTAATAGAGTATAGCCCAATTACTATCTAGCCTCATGTACTTGGGACCTCAGTGCATCAGCTCAAACCTCAGCCCATTACACATTTTCATTTTCTTCAATGTTTTTATGCATTGATAATTTAGCATTTTATTTGTTTAAAGGAAGAAATAGCTCAGCTATTTTTAAGTTATATGATCTTGATCAAGTAATTTTCCATTTTGGTCCCCAGTTTTATCATCTATTAAATGAATAAATTGGACCAGATGGAACAAACATACTTTTTAGCTCTAATATCAGTAGTTTCATTATTTCAGACTTCTAACTCACAATCAAATACAACTCTGTTCCTATAGGAAGCTTAATCCCACTCAACACATTTCTATTTATTGTCAAATATTTTTAAGATTTTTAAGAACCTTCTGTTTTTGGCAATTCTATTCTTGAAGGAGAAATAAAAGAAGGAATTAACAAGTTTCTAAATGATATTACAGAATAAGAGCCATCTTTGAAATCTGAACATACCAATACTATGAATGGAATAGTCATCAGTAGGGAAACTATGCACAGTGATTATTAAAACTTGCAATTGAATTTTGAAACTTATCTTTGCCATCCAATTTTTGACGTTATAATTCAATAGAAAAGTAAAGAATAAAAAATAGAACACAATACCTTCAAGTCAAATCCAGAAAAAATGAGATATCATGCAAGGTAAAAAATAATATTTCATAATTACTTCAGGAATGATATAATAACAATGCCAGATGAAGTGAAGATATGAAAACAGGAGGAGAAATTATAAGGGGACTTTTAAAGTTCAAGATAATGAATTATACTTATAGAAAAATGAGGAGGGGAGGAACTATAGAACAATGTGGTTTAGGGTGGCAGACTCAGTTACTATAACTCCTAGCCAAGCTAGGAGGCTAAGATGAACTCAGCACCAGGCCCAGGTCAACAATATGAGGTCTCTCATAAAAGATAAAAATCACATATTCTCCCCTCAGAGATTCCAGTTAATTCAGATATGACCATGTATTTCAGGAAAGATTTTTTTAATTGAACACTACACCCAGAAGAATCTATGACAGTAGACCTATTTCCATAAAGAAATTTGTGACTTAGCTCATAGTCTGTAAGGTTGCCATACAAAGTATAATATTGTAGTATATCACAAATTTGGGTTTATTATTAGAAGTAGAGGCTAGCAACACATTTGCTATTGATATGCTAAGTCTTTCACCTCCCCATAAAGGATTAGGGAACAACTACTTTTCCTGTTGCAATAGCATTCAGATGTGAAACCTCACTATAAACAAAATTTGGCCCGGAACCTATAATTTCCAGAAAAGTAGCAGTAAGAACATGCTTTTTATTTGAATAAATAGATCCTTATTAATGTCTGCAGCTCCCTAGATCAAGTTGCCCCATTGATGATCGATGGATTTATCAATCAAAAGAATTAAAAGCAAGATGTAAGAGAAGACATGCCAGGATCATACAAGGTAACAATAGTCCCACTACTACACTCCAGAGCTTGACCTTGATCCATGGTCTCAGTCTATAAAGGAGGCCTGAAACAATGAGTAAATAATGATCCAAAAAGAATTGTAGTGCTGCCAGGCATGTACAAGACAAAAATCCAGGACTAAATAACTCCCAGGTACCTATTATTGAAGTCTTAGCTTAAATCTCAGAAGAAAAATGTAGTTTGGCCATAAGATGAATTAAGAATTATCAAAAGAAATGATGTGAGAATTTGAAAATTATATTTTAATTAAATTGCATCAGGAGTCATAGAAGTGAGCAAATAAGATAAAGAGCTTGGGAAAACTTTTGTAATGTTTTTATGATCTTAGAAGAAAGGGAGAAGAATTAAAGGAAAAAAGTGGGGGGAATTTAATGTAGGAGTGTTTCCTGTCACTGAGGTGTATTCTGCTACCTTCTCCTTCAGTTCATATTACAAAGAGGAAACTTTTACTTATCAAGGCTATTCCATCTGGTGCTCAAGAGATTCCTTTTTATCCTACTTTCTTCAACAGATTGCTTTTTCTGTCATCTTTACTTTCACTTTTCAGTCTATCTACTTGCTCATTCCTTACTGCTTCTAATCATGTCTATTTCTCTCCTTCCTTGAAAAATCCTCACTTGATTCTTTCTTCCATGCCTATTTCTCTCTTGCCCTTTATAGCTATATTCATAAATGCTGCTTTTAGTAGATTTCTCCATGTTCTTTCTCTCACACTGGTCTTGACTTCTTACACTCTGGCTTCTGATCTCATCGTTCCACCAAAACTACTCTGTCCAAAATTACTAATGAGCTTTTAGTTGTTAAGTTCAATAACCTTTTCTCAATCCTCATTCTCCTTGGCTTTTCTATAGCTTTTGACACTATTGTTCACTTCTTCCTCCTTGATATTCTTTTCATTGGAAGGATTCTGGGGAAAAGTATATTTGTAAATTGCTGAAGACAGAATAAGTCAGTAAATTTCAAGTTCTCCAGATTTCCCCCATAAACTTGTTGCTCTCTTTCTTGGTACATATGCAGTTGGTATTGATACTACTTTATTGTTCATGATATCCTTTTAACAAGATGCATTTTCCTTCCTTATCTATTATTTTTACTTTTGCTTTATCTGAGATCATAATTGTGACCCTTGCTTTTCTTTGCTTTGGCTAAAGCATAAAAAAATTTGCACTAGCCTTTTACTTTTAATCTCCTTATATCTCTCTCTTTCAAATATTGTAAACAATATTGTAGAATTCTATTTTTAAATCTACTCTACTATTCTCTTCCATTTTTGGGGAAAATTTATCCCATTCATATTCCCAGTTATGATTCCCAGTTATATAATTTACTCCATCCTATTTTCTACCCTGTGTATATTTTTTCTTTTCTATTTCCACTCCTTAGGAGTGTTTTCTTTCTAACTCACCCCATTCTCAATCTGCCCTCCATTCTATCACCCCACCTCCCTTCTCTTACCTTTTTCGTTTTTATTATAGCTTTTTATTTGCAAGATATATGCATGGGTAATTTTTCAGCATTGAAAGTTACAAAACCTTTTGTTCCAATTTTCCCCCTTCTTCCCCCCTCTCACTCTCCCAGATGGCAGGTTGACCAATACATGTTAAATATGTATAAGATAAATACAATATATGTATACATGTCCATATAGTTATTTTACTGTTCAAAAAGAATCAGACTTTGAAATAATGTACAATTAACCAGTGAAGGAAGTCAAAAAAATGCAGGCAGACAAAATTAGAGGGATTGGGAATTCTAGGAAGTGGTTCATACTCATTTATCAGAGTTCTTTCGCTGGGTGTGGCTGGGTCAATTCATTACTGCTCTATTGGAACTGATTTGGTTCATCTCATTGTTGAAGAGGGCCACGTCCATCAGAATTGATCATCATATAGTAATGTTATTGAAGTATATAATGATCTCCTAGTCCTGCTCATTTCACTCAGCATCAGTTCATGTAAGTTTCTCCAGGCCTCTCTGTATTCATCCTACTGGTCATTTCTTCCAGAAAAATAATATTCTAAAATATTCATATACCACAATTTATTCAACTGTTCTCCAATTTATGGGCATCCACTCAGTTTCCAGTTTCTGGCCACTACAAAGAGGGCTGACACAAACATTCTTGTACCTACAGGTCCCTTTCCCTTCTTTAAAATCTCTTTGGGATATAAGCCCAGTAGTAACACTGCTGGATCAAAGGGTATGCACAGTCTGATAACTTTTTGAGCATAGTTTCAAATCGCTATCCAGAATGGTTGGATGTATTCACAATTCCACCAAGAATGTATCAGTGTCCTAATTTTCCCACATCCCTTCCAACATTCCGCATTATCTTTACCTATCATTCTAGCCAATCTGACAGTTGTGTAGTGGCATCTCAGAGTTGTCTTAATTTGCATTTCTCTGATCAATAGTGATTTGGAGTACCTTTTCATATGGCTAGAAGTAGTTTAAATTTCTTCATCTGAGAATTGTCTGTTCATATCCTTTGACCATTTATCAATTGGAGAATGGCTTGATTTCTTATAAATTAGAGTCAGTTCTCTATATATTTTGGAAATGAGGCCTTTATCAGAACCTTTGACTCTAAAAATATTTTCTCGGTTTATTGCTTCTCTTCTAATCTTGTCTGCATTAGTTTTGTTGGTACAAAAACTTTTCAATTTGATATAATCAACATTTTCTATTTTGTGATCGATAATGATCTCTAGTTCTTCTTTGGTCATAAATTCCTTCCTCTTCCACAAGTCTGAGAGGGAAATCATCCTAAATTCTTCTAATTTATTTATAATCTCATTCTTTATACCTAGATCCTGAACCCATTTTGACCTTATTTTGGTGTACAATGTTAGGTATGGATCAATGCCTACTTTCTGCCATACTAATTTCCAATTTTCCCAGCAGTTTTTTGTCAAACAGTGAGTTCTTATACCAAAATCTGGGGTCTTTGGAATTGTCAACACTAGATTATTATTATTGACTGTTTTTCTTTGAACCTAGTCTATTCTACTGATCAACTAGTCTATTTCTTAGCCAATACCAAATGGTTTTGGTAACCACTGCTTTATAATATAATTTTAGATCTGATATAGCTAGGCCACCTTCATTTGATTTTTTTTTTTCATTAGTTCCTTGAAATTCTTGACCTTTTGTTTTTCCATATATTTTTTCTAGATCATTAAAATAGTTTTTGGGGAGTCTGGTTGGTACAATACTAAATAAATAGATTAGTTTAGGTAGTATTGTCATCTTTATTATATTTTCTTGCCCTAAGCAAGAGCATTTAATATTTTTCCAATTGGTTAGATATGACTTTATTTGTGTGGAAAGTGTTTTGTAGTTTTGCTCATATAGTTCCTGATTTTCCCTTGGCATATAGATTCCTAAATACTTTATACTATTGGTTGTTACTTTAAATGGAATTTCTCTTTGTAACTCTAACTGTTGGATTTTGTTAGTGATATATAAGAATGCTGATGACTTATGTGAGTTTATTTTGTATCCTGCAACTTTGCTAAAGATGTGGATTATTACTAATAGCTTTTTAATAGAATCTCTGGGGTTCTCATTACTTACTATTGGTCTCCTCATTACTTACTCTACTTCTTTTAATCTCTTTCTCAACTCTTACTGCAAAAGCTAACATTTCTAATACAATATGGCATAATAATGGCTATAGTGGGCAACTCCTGATTTTATTGGGAATGGTTCCAGTTTATCCCCAGTACATGTGATACTTCCTGATGCTTTTAAATAGATGGTATTGATTATTTTAAGGCAAAGTCCATTTATTCCTATACTCTCAAGTGTTTTTAATAGGAATGGATGCTGGATTTTATCAAATGCTTTTTCTGCATCTATTGAGATGATCATATGGTTTTTTTTAATTTGGTTATTGATATGGTCAATTATACTAATAGTTTTCCTAATATTGAACCAGCCCTGCATTCCTGGTATAAATCCTACTTGATCATGGTGAATTATCCTGGGGATATTTTCTATAGTCTTTTAAATTTTATTTAAGATTTTAGCATCAATATTTATTAGGAAGATTGGTCTATAATTTTATTTCTCTGTTTTCAACCTACCTGGCTTAGGTATCAGTACCATGTCTGTGTCATAAAAGTAATTTGGTAAGACTCCTTCAACCCCTATTTTTTCAAATATTTTCTATAACATTTGGACTAATTGTTCTTTAAATGTTTGGTAGAATTCACATGTAAATCCATCTGGTCTTGGGTATTTTTTTTAGGAAATTGATTAATAGCTTGT
Organism: Sarcophilus harrisii; assembly: GCF_902635505.1. Lineage (NCBI taxonomy): Eukaryota > Metazoa > Chordata > Mammalia > Dasyuromorphia > Dasyuridae > Sarcophilus > Sarcophilus harrisii. The sequence continues at coordinate 247,747,925 of NC_045426.1, forward strand.
TCTATTTCTTTTTCTGAAATGGGACTATTTAAGCAATTTACTTCCTCCTCTGTTAATTTGGGAAGCCTATATTTTTGGAGGCAGCCATCCATTTCACTTAGGTTAACAAATTTATTGACATGAAGTTGGGCAAAGTAACTCCTTATTATTGCTCTAATTTCCTCTTCATTGATGGAAAGTTCTCCCTTTTCATTTTTAAGACTAACAAGCTGATTTTCTTCTTTCCTTTTTCTAATCAGATTTACTAAAGGTTTATCTATTTTGTTTGTCTTTTCATAAAACCATCTCTTAGTTTTATTTATTAATTCAATAGTTTTTTTTTACTTTCAATATTACCAATTTCTCCTTTTAATTTTATAATTTCAAGTTTAGCATTTGATTGGGGGTTTTTAATTTGGTCTTTTTCTAGCTTTTTAAGTTGCAAGCCCAATTCATTGATCTTTTCTTTCTCTATTTTATTCAAGTAAGCCTCTAGAGATATAAAATTTAGCCTTATTACTGCTTTGGCTGCATCCCACAAATTTTGATATGATGTCTCATTGTTTTCATTATCTTGAGTGAAATTATTAATTGTATTTTTAATTTGTTGTTTCAACCAATCATTCTTTAAGATGAGATTATTTATTTTCAAATTAATTTTTTGTCTATTTACCCCTAACTTTTTGTTGAATGTAGTTTTTATTTCATCATAATCTGAAAAGAAAGCATTTACTATTTCTGCCTTCCTGCATTTAATTCTTAGGTCTTTATGTCCAAATATATGGGTCAATTTTTTTATAGAATCCATGAACTGCTGAGATGAAAGTATATTCCTTTCTGTTACCAGTCAGTTTTCTCCAAAGATCTATCATACCTATTTTTTCTAATATTCTATGCACCACTTTAATTTCTTTCTTATTTGTTTTGCGGTTTGATTTATCTAATTCTGAGAGTGCAAGGTTGAGATCTCCCACTATTATAGTTTTACAGTTTTGCTTTTTATTTCTTCTTGTAACTATCTTAACTTCTCCTTTAGGAAGTTATATGCTATACCACTTGGTGCATATATGTTTAATATTGATATTGCTTCATTGTCTATGCTGCCCTTTAGCAAGATATATTTTCCTTCCTTATCTTTTAAATTAGATCAATTTTTGCTTTTGCTTGATCTGAGATAAGATAGGTACCCCTGATTTTTGGACTTCAACTGAAGTGTAATAGATTCTGCTGCAGCCTTTTACCTTTACTCTGTATGTATCTTCCTGCTTTAAATGTGTTTCCTGTAAACAACATATTGTAAGGTTCTGACTTTTGATCAAGTCTGCTATCCGCCTCTGCTTTATGGAGAATTCATCTCATTCACATTTACGATTAAAATTACAAATTCTGTATTTCCTGCCATCTTATTATCCCCAGATTATGCTTTTCTTTTTTTTTGCCCCTTCTTACCCCCTTTCCCAGTATTAAACTTATAGGTACCACTTGTAACACACAGCTCTCCCTCTTTAGGATCCCTCCCACCCCCTGTGCATACAGGAGATCATTATATACTTCAACAACAATACTATATGATGATCAGTTCTGATGCACATGGCCCTCTTCAACAATGAGATGAACCAAATCAGTTCCAATAGACCAGTAATGAATTGAACCAACTACACCCAGTGAAAGAACTCTGGGAGATGACTATGAACCACTACATAGAATTCCTAATCTCTCTATTTTTGTCTATCTGCATTTTTGACTTTCTTCACTGCTTAATTGTACACAATTTCAAAGTCCAATTCTTTTTATATAGCAAAATAATTGTATGGGCATGTATACATATATTGTATTTAACTTATACTTTAACATATTTAACATGTATATGGCCAACCTGTCATATAAATACATATATTGTATTTAACTTATACTTTAACATATTTAACATGTATTAGTCAACCTGCCATGGGTAGGGGGTGGGGGGAAGGAGGGGAAAAATTGGAACAAAAGGTTTTGCAACTGTCAGTGCTGAAAAATTACCCATGCATAATCTTGTAAATAAAAAGCTATAATAAAAAAAGAAAACCTTTTGTAACATTCTTAATTTCAGTGATTTCCCTCTTTAAATTATTTCTGATTTATTCTATCTATTTATCTATCCATATATAAATATATTTGTATGTTGTCTCATTTAGATGAAGAACTATCTTTTTCCTCTTTTTCTTTATATGTACCATTAGCTTCTATTTCCCTGGTTCTAGTTCTTAATGTGTAATTTTCTTTGTTAACTTTTATAGCTCTTTTTCCATTTTATTAATCCTAATTTTCAAGGTTGTGTTTCTTAGCAGTACTTAGCACAGTACCAGGCACATAGTAGGTACTTAACTTTATTGAGTTGAATTTAAGTAATATATTTATAAACTGGGAAGAGTTTTACCATAACTTAAACTTTTCTTTCATATTAACTATTCAAATGTTTGTAGAAAAGAAGCAAAGTTTGTGATCGGGTATATAGAAATAGGTTTTTTAAAAGGAGGAAATAGGAAAAGATAAGGGGGAAGAAAAAGGATAGGACAGATTTACAGAAGGACTATCCATGAGCAATACAAACTTAAATCCAGATGGACAGTTGTTAAGAAGGGGGCCTTAAAAGGAAAGAAAAGTAAGAATTTGTGATTGGATTCTGTGCATAAGGAGAATATGGGTAGATAACTTGAAACTGAATCAAACATTCAGTCTGGCCAATCTTTTGCTCCATATACTTCTTCCAGGTAAATAAGGACTGGGAGCTGAGAGGGAAAAGTGTTTAGTGTAACAGAATGGAACAAAATGTAAAATTAACTCTTAACTGTTAGTGAGATCAAGTCACATACAAATAGGAAAATAGAAAAAAATGGAATAGAAAGCAGAATTCAACAATTTGTTATTTATTAAAAAATATTTGAAACATAAAGATAAACTCAGCTAAATAGCAGATGGAGCAAAATCTATTATGTTTCCTCTAAACACACACACACACACACACATACACGTAGCAATTCCTATCTCAGAGAAAGCAATAGTAAAACCAAGTTACTTTCAAAGAGGTAAAGAAGGAAGCTACATTTTGCTAAAAATATGTTGCTATAGAGAATCTAAGTACTTAACAATGAACATAACAAATTGAATAGCATCTAAATATTTAAAGAAAAGTTAATTGAGTTATAAAGGAAAACAGGGAGCTAAGTATAATAGTGGAGGCACTTCAATTTCCTCTTTTCTAACCTAGACAAATCTGAGTAAAATAAAAAAGAATGAAGTCAGGAACATGAATGTCTGACATTTAGAAAAGTAAAATATTAAATATACATTGTGATTAGTGAATTAGAATATAAAATACACATACACACACTCACACGTGTTTCTCTGTGTGCCAAGCTTTTGGGGACATAATTAAATAAGAGATAGACAAAAAAGAGATATACAAGAACACTATAACAAGGATTAGGAATAGAATTTATTAGGGAAAAAAGTTAGGATTGATCACAGTAGCAACCAGCAACAAAGTCAAACTTAAAGATTCAGTCAAAAGAGACATTTACATAATATGTCAGCCACATTTATATTGTTTTAGATGCATGTCTATGTATATGTATGTGCCTATATCTGTGTATATATATCTATATGTGTGGGTATATAAATAAATACATTTGTTCTTAACTATAGTTTGTTTGGGGGAGGTGGGGGGATGAAAGGGGAAAAGAAGAAAGTAAAAAGTTCATAGCAGCAAACAAAAGAATAATCTGCAAGGAAGAAAAGAAAAGATAAACAGTCATGTCTTCTATTGTTATATATGCTTTCTTAAAATGGGAATTTATTATTACATATTTTAAATCCTCCCTGATGTTCTGCTGGGCACATGAAAATATTTGGGTTTTTTTCCCTTTTCTGTCTTTATTTCTTTTTTCTATTTTGTTTTTTCCTTATTTTGTCTTTGTTTTAAATCCATAAATAAAAAAGGATAAGATTAGAATGCAATAAACTTTTGTTCCAAAGTAATGTTAAAAAAATCAAGGTACAAAATTAATTTATTATCTTTTCTTTTAAACTCTTCCTTCTTCTAAATTTCCCTGTCACTATTAAGGGCACCACCATCCTCCTAGTTATTCGGGCTTACAGTAAAAATTTTAATTTTTACTCCTCACTCTTTTTCAAACCCCCCCTCCAATTTCTTGAGAAGGTCTATGATTTCACCTTTGCAACATGTCTGTCATATGCTATTTTCTCTCTTCTGATATTGACATCATCTTGGTATAAGTCTTCATATTTTCTAACCTGAATTTTTACAATAGCTTGTTGATTGGTCTGCACCCCACAAATCCCCTACCCCTCCAGGTCATCCCTCATTCAACTATCAAAGTGATTTCCCTAAAATGCTGGTCCAATTATGTCATCTCCCTACTTGGCAAACTCTCATGATTCCTGTTGCTTCCAGAATGAAATACAAAGTCATCTGCTTGACATCAAGGCGTTCATAACCGTCCCACCCTTACCTTTCCAGTATTTTGACATTATAACTATTTGTCCTACTTAATCTTCAATTCAATGACACTGGTCTTCTTCCAGTTTTGAAAATAAGACACTATTTTCTCAGATCTAGGCATTTTCTCTTCTTGTGTCCCATATCTGTAATCCAATCTATCCTCTTCTGTGCTTACTGGTTTCCTTCAATTTTCTCAACCTTCTGTAGTAAAATTTTCCCAAGTGTTCTTAATTCTAAGGTCCTGTCTCTGTTCATTATTTCTTATATGACTTGCATATATCATGTTTCTACAAATTTATTTTTATCTTTTCTCTTCCATTCGATTTTGAACTCCTGGAGGGCAAGAACTAGTCTTGGTTGTATTGCTTTTTGTCTTTATTTAAATCCGTATCATTTAGCACATTGGCAAGGACATTTAAGAAAGAAGAAAATTCCCTATATGTAGGAAAAATGCACACAGTAGCTCTTTTTTCTTTTTCTTTTCTTTTCTTTTTTTTTTTTTTTTTGAATGTTGTCTATATTGTAATAGACTGAGCTGCTTAGAGGATGGACTGTTTTATCTCCCTTTGTAACCTCAGTTCTTCTCATTTGTAAGGGCTTAATATTTTTTTTTTTACTTAACTTAAAATGAGAAAAATAAGAACAGTTAATTCTAATGAGATCATCATTGTTAAAACAAACAATTTGGAAAGACTTTATAAATTTCATCAAACCAATGAACTACTATGATTTTAAAACACTACTGATGAAGAATGCTACCCATTTCCTGACAAAAATGATGGAGTCAAAATGTAAAATGAAAAAAACACATTCACTTTCAGAGGAGTAGAAAAAAAAAAGAAAGTAAGAAAGAAATGTTTAATTATTTAAAATAATGTAATTACCAAAAAATATTAAATAATATTTGCATTCTAACTTCTTTATCATTTGGATCTTTATTCTGATATATTTATTCTACTAGCCTTTTTGTCTAATGTATCAATATCACCTTCATTAGGATTATCAATTATCAAGTTTTCAGGTGGATAAGCTCTGCTCTTCCTTGTTGTTGTCATAAAGTCATACAGTAATGTCTGACTTCATGCTATGGACTATATCACATTAGACCCTTTTATTTTCCACTGTCTCTTAAGTTCATGCCTGTTATACTCCATGATAATAACTATCCATCTCATTTTCTGCCATCCCCATTTTCTATTGCCTGCAATCTTTCCCAACATTAGGGTTTTTTTCCCAATGAATCCCATCTTCTCATAAGCTGCATCTTCAATATTTGACTTTGCAATGAATTACCTGAATGAAGTTATTTAAGAATTGATTTATTTAACCTTCTTGTTATTCAAGAGATTCTCAAAAATCTTTAGCACTACAGTTCAAGAGCATGGATTCTGCAGTGTTCAGCTTTCCTTACAGTATAACTCTCATGGTCATAGATTCCTACTGGAAAAGCCATTGCTTTTACTATAAAGAATTTTGTAGGAAAGATGATATCTTTGCTTTTTAGTATGCTATCCAGATTTGATATAGCCTTCCTTTCAAGGAGCAAGCAATCACTACCTCCAGTAACCTTTTATCCAGAGAGCATAAATTCTACATTATTTCCTTTTTTCTGGAAAGAATGGGACCATTTGTCAAGAACTTAAAGTTTGTTATTTGTTTCTATATTAAGCTCCAAGCCAATTCCTCTTTTATCCTCACCAAGAGACTTCTTAATTACTCTTTACTTTCTTCTATCAGTGTTATCAGCATAGATGAAATTAAAGATATTTTTCCTGGCAACCTTAATTCTAGCTTTTGAGTAAACAGCCTGGCATTTCCCACAATATACTCTACATATAAATTAAGGTGACAATAGCAGCCTTGCTATACTTCTTTCCCAATCTTAAATACGTTTTCTATTGTAATCACAGTGCCTTCTTGTCCCACATACAGAATGCTCAGAAGGCATTAAAGATGATCTTGCATTTATATCTCTTTGTGTACTTGACACATTTTGCTCATTCTTTTCATCATCCCTCCAATCAGGTCTTCCTAACTTGTATCCACTTTTAGATTAGGTCCATTCACATCCTGATAACAGTTTTGACCATAGTAGGAAGCATTTTAGGATCTCTTGGTTCAGATAATCTCAAACTACTTTCAAACTGTCCGTATCTCATTCCTCATGCTTGCCTGTATTCTTAGACTTCATCCTAATATACTGTTACACAGCATCTACTTGGTATTCTAATGTCTCATGTGTGATCCCACAGATTTTTCACTGTTGCCCAATTCTGCCCCTAGAACTTGTCATCTTCGTCGGTTTTTTGGTCTACAAATAGTCCTGAACTTTTACTTCTTGTATCTCAGTTTTGGATATACATTTCAGATTATTCCTTAGTCCTACATATCCAAATCTGCTCTTCTCATCACTTCACAGGCCTAAACTATTCCCTCCCCCTTTAATTACAGTCCTTCCTTGATTTGCTGTGGGTTACAACATACTGTCCCAAATCTGTATCACATGAAGATGCTATTGGTGCTGAGAAAGAGTAGTAAAACATATTCCACCTACCAGTACTCAATCACCAATGCTTCTTACTCCAAAACTACTTAGATATTCATGTCTGGGAAATGGGGCAATATAGTACCATCTGAATAACGAACAGGAATGGAGCAAACTCTCCCAAGGTTTAGCTCAAATTGCGCATTCTAGAAGCCCTTTCCTGATATTTCAATTGGCAGTGTTCTCTCCCCTGCAAAATTCACATTACCTTCTATGCTTACTTATCAATATATATGCTGTATCTAATCCACATGAATCTAAGCTCTGTGAGAAAGGAAATAGATAATTTTTTAATCTATTTCAAACACAATATTATTATATATGTATGCATGTGCTATATATATATATATATATATATATACATATATATATATATATATATATATTAGAAATTATAGTTAAGTAGATGCTTCCCAAGGGAAAATTATATATACATATACAAATATACATATTCCCTCTGTTAATACAGATCAATACCTGCTCTATAGTATAATCTTAGAGATTTGCCTGAGGATATTGAGGGATTAAGTGACTTACTTATAGTTATAGAATCATTATTTGTTAGAGGTATTCTTGAAACCAGATTATTCTGATTCTGAGGATAGTTATTTCTCCATTCTAAACTGCTTCTTTATCTAGCTTAGCATATGATAGGAAGATGATACTTTTAACATATTGAATTGAATTGGATCAGATTGGATTAAATTGAGTTGGGAGGAAGAGGCAAAAGAATACAAGTATAATTTCAAAATCATTCATTAAGTATTATTAGATGTCAGGCATTGTGTTTAGAGGTGAAAGAGATTAGCTACAGATAGTCAGGAAAAAGTGAATGATTATTTAATAGACTTACAGAAGGTATTTGGATGAAAATATATGCAGAAGACTATACATATAAGAAGTGTTCCTTTAAAAGGTGCCAGCAATATTTGAGGAGCTTGCCATAGAAAATCCTATTAGCCAATATTTTTAGCTAATTTAGCTAATATTTTAGATCTGTATCTTTGAATGTAAGATGGTCAAATATATCACAAGATTAACAAATATCATGCATTGTTCATAGGAAGCTATGAAAAACAATTATGGAGATTATTTTAATTTCAATAGTATCACACACACCATCATATAGAATCATTGGTGCTTCATAGTCTTTTCATGATTTGTACATATAAGCTTATAGATTAGTTTTTAATGGCTTCATCATAAATGAAAACTAAAATTATTCCGATTAAAATTACAGGAAGAAAAATAAAATTCTTATTAAGATTAAAGTTAATAGAAAACAAATGTAGCTAAATCTCATTTTATAGACACATTTTATTAAATTGCATGATATTAAACCACAAACATTTTTATTTTGCTGTAACAAAAATATATTCACATTTATCATTTCTATTTTCCTCAACTATGAAACCTTAAAAGATAGTATGGTTTACTTTAATGAAAAAATAAAATATTTGTAGTTAGGAAAGATGTGAAGTCAAATATTGATTCTGACACAGGCTACATAATTCTGGACAAATCATTTAATTTCTTAGTGCCCTTAGTAATTTTAATAACATTCTGAATTACTGGCAAGTTTATCTACGTCAAGAGAGGGAATTTTCATCACAGGGGTTTTCTATACCAATGAAATCACAACCAAAACCAAACATGAGAAGTGATATTCTTATGTAAAGGATTCTGCATTCTATAGAATAGCATTTCCCTTTGCAGAAGCATGGCTTGCAATAATAGTTACTACACTTATGATAAGAATTTCTGTATTCAGTCAGTATCTATGGCTCATTTAATATGAATTTATGAAGCATTTACTTTGTGCCAAACACAATGCTTAAGTGAAGATAAAAAGAAAAGCAAAAATATGATTCTTGTCTTCAGATTGCTTATATTATAATGGTAGTCTATATGGTACTATATATAATATATAGTATAGTATACTAGTGGTATAGTATAATGTAGTGTGTAGACACATGATCATATAAAATAAAATACACTCAGATTTGAGGTAATAATATAAAGACTCCATATGAACATAACTACAAAGACACTTCTAGATTCTTTTATAGTTAATTAGAGTTTTATGTAGTGTTTATATATGCTAAAATTAGCCAAAATATCAAATGTTTTTGTAAGGTATAGATCATGACAATAAATAGTGATAAATTATTTAAAAAATAAATTGATTAGGTAGTATTATACTTCAAGGTCTACCTTTAGTTGTATTGAAAACTTTTTTCCTTAAATCCCAATCTAATTCTTCAGCAAAAGAGATATTGAAATTCCCTCTTAGAATAGATGATCAGATGGCTTCCAAGGATAGCTTTTGGACACTGTTGGTGTTCTATTTCTAGATGAGTGCATATTAGAATAGAACTGGACATACTATATAGGCGCTACGGATTAAAAATATTTATTGCATATGAATACCTTCCCAGTGACTGTGAAGAAAGTTTTAATTCCCACCACATAATGGTCCATTTGCCTCAAGTGTTTCAGAATGGTTCAATAATCACTAGCCATGTGTGCAGTTTGTTGAATTATTTAAGCTTATTTCCAGGGGGAAAAAAGACAGGGAGGAAGGCAACTGATTCAATGCAAATGAAAAGCTTTTGAAGCTCCCTATGGTGAAGATGTGATTACAGTGAGACAGTTAATAACCTAGACTTAGAAAAATCTGAAGGTTTTAAAACTGTCTGGCCAGTCAGTAAATGAGGTTTTTCCACACTATTGACCAACTGCCATGTGCTTGTAATGGTTTCAGATCTGTTTGGAGTTTGAGTGGACCCACAAATGAAACAAGAATACCTCCTCCTTGCACTTTCCATGATTAAGAAAGGAAAAGATATACAAAATCTCAAAGGTTTTTCTTTTGCTCATTCAGTAGTATATATTGTTATGCCTTGCAAATTAGCAGCTGGTTATAGTTTGGTGGGAGGCTATGCATCTTTTATTGAAGATTAGCAAATTATAGTTCATAATCTACACCTATTTTAGCTGCCATCACCTCCTTTGTGGGGCATTAAAGCCATCCTTGAAGGTCTGTACAAAACACACTACTAATACTTGCACAGAAAGACATTTCTTAAGGGTTGAGTAAAGGAAGAGAAACACTTAAGTACCTCAGTGCTCAGGGATCATACTATAAATCTAAACTAGAAACTCAATATCAGTTCTTTTTTTTGCATGTTATTCTAAATACACACATATACATACATACATACACACATATAATTATAATTTTATTTTATATTCTGATATCTCAATATGGTGTGGAAGTTCTCAATGCAGTATGCCAATGGAGTTTTGTCTCTGTTAGGTTATATTAATTAGGACATGTTTTATAGTACAGATTGTTTATGGACTCCATCTAAGTTTCAACAAGTTAAATCTGGAGTGACTAATCATCAGAAGGTTTAATCTCTTTTAATTTAAGCATGGCAAATTAATTTAGAAGGGACAACCTAGTATCATGGGCAGTCTTGCTTGGCTCAAACTCAAGAAAATCTGGATCCAAACCCTGCCTTTGACATTAGCATATGACTGAGCAAATCACATATTTCTATCAAAAAATCTGTCAAAGATAAAAAAAAAAAAGCAAATAATTTCTTTTCTTAATGGGCTTAAATTCCATGAAATTTATCTGTTGTTTATGAAAGATAAAAGCAAAACAAGCACTGCTCTCAATGTGCTTATGTTCTCTAGGAATATATCTATTGATTAATACATTCCTTTAAAATGTAGATGTTTTTGAGAACAGGAATATTTTATCTTTTCCCTTTTATTTCAAAACCTAGCTATAGTGACAGACACATAGAAAGTACTTTTAAAAGTTTGGTGATTGAGTGATTAATTTACTTGATCTTCTTCTTCCTCTGGGCATTTCCCTGGAGATTACTGGAAAATGTAGTTTGTCTGTTTGTGGCAGTCACCCCACCTGGGAAATATTGAGTTACAAATAGTGACAGACCTCATGATAAAATAGAAACATTGACATCTGAATCAGAAATATTGACATTTGATACATATTTCATAGCTTTTTTATAAGGATAAGGAAAGTGTATCTATGCATTTTGTTTGCTAAAGTATATCTTAATATGATTTTGAAAATTAATGCATCTCAAGCATTGTTCACATTGTGGTCAATAAGAAAACTGACTCATCCTTTGGAGAAATAACACCATAATTGAGATGCCTTTTGTTTTGTTTTGTTTATTTTAACAATGTCAAGCTAATCTTAACTACATAACTGTTTTGACTAAAAATACTGGTTAACTCAAAAACCAGTATAAATGATGTTTGCCACATTTTAATGATAGCCTATTTTTTTATGGAACATTAAAGATACTTCATTTACATCTCACAGCCACCCTAGGAATACTTCTTTAAAAATAGAAGCAACTTCAGATATAATTTAGTCCACTACTCTCATTTACAGATGAGGAAACTGAGACCCTGAATAGTTAAATATTTTATATAATATTATACAATAGCAAGGTTAGGATTTAAATTTAAGTCATCTGACTCCAAATCTAGCATTCTTCCAGCCAATCCCTCAAGTCACTAGGTAAATTTTAGTAATATGAGGACTACTATGTCCTGGAATAAGGGAAAATAATGAAGATTAAAGAGGAAATAGAGTCTGAGAGAAAATAATTCATACAGTTATAGATTTAGATTTTAGGGACCTTAGAGACACTGAAGACTCTTCCACTGAAAGTATGTATGTGTTTTAGAATCCAGGTATATGTTGATTTAATAAGATTATTAGAGATAATTGGAGACTGCTATAATGATGATAATAGTGCAAATCAAACTTTTTTTTTTTTTACTTAGCTTGGATATGATATGCCTCTTCCAAAACAATGATTATTTAGAACAGACTTTGTTTAATTAAAAAAAATCCCCAGACCAGGAGTATACCGAGAGTGGAACAATTCTAATACCTGCTATGATATCCATTTTAAATATCATGACTTTTCCTTGCCCCTGAAAATACTCATCATCTTTTTTGATATTTGAATAATCAGGAATATGATAAAAATGTCCCATCATGTAGAGGGAAAATAGAGGCAGAGAGGAACTTTAATTATTCTAAGATGTCAGTAGTGAGCTATTTCAGATTTTAAGTGATGAAATCTCTATTGAATTGTCAATGATGTCAAGTTGTGGTAATTTTATATCCCTCTTCAGAGAAGAATTTTATTATTCACTCCTCTTTTAAACATGGATAATCCCATAAATCATTCAAAGAAATATCTTTAAAGGGAGAGAAGATGAATTATATTGAAAATACAGTATCTTTTAAGTAATTGATCTCACTCTCTCTAACAAAATTATTAAAATGCTTGTATCAAAAAAAGAGATGTCTTAAACCTTTTTAAAAAAAATTCCTATAGCCAAAGTGTTGATTGCTTCATCCCCCCCACCAGATTTAATTAGTGGTTTTGACAAAAGGTATCATCCACCAAGTATATGAACAATTAAGAAAGAAGTCACGTAATAACAGTGAGATATACAATGTGGAAAACCTCAGTGCTTGACTGGTACTCCTGGGGTTATTCAGTAGGACTATCCTAAAGAAAGTCCTATAGAGAATTTATGGAAAGACATGGACAAGATTGGAAAAGCATAAAAAAGTATAGTTAGAATCAAGGGATCGTAAAATTAATAGAACATCAGAGCTAAAGAGAACTTTATCCATCATTGATCAAAGTAAGCTTTGTTCATGCTATACTCCAAATGGATTATGCCAACCTCTCATGGTAAATAAATACAAATATCATAATAAGAAAGCAATTCCTCTTATAAATGGATTTTACCAAAACATTTAGAGAACAAAACAGTAGAAACAAAACAAACAAACAAAAACAAAGTACTCATATGAAGACGAATATGAGGCTAAATTAACTCTTTACCTCCCAAATTTTATATCTGCAAATTTATTTAAATATAAGTAAGAAAAGAATAAGCTTTCATCTACATTGTTGTTTTGCCATGGACTATAGTATGTTAACCTGAATTTACACCATGGATAATTGTAATAGGCATAAATTCTTTTTTGCCTTTTCCAGATGATTGTGAAGAATGGGAATATTACTTCATGATAGAGATTATTAAAAGTATTCTCCAAAGTTTATTTTCAGTTTGCAACCATTAAGTGCTATATAACAATTCAGATGTTTTTAATCTATCATATCAGCTCAAAGTATTCAATTTGTATTTTTCCCAGAATGAAAATTATGTATGATGCTCATACAATAACCTTTTTTTTCCTGTAGGGATTCATACAGGTTGTTTCTTCAAAAGCAAAGTAAAATAGAGTGTGGAAGTGACATGATATGTCAGACAATGTGTGGACTCATCAAAGAAGGTTGAGTCATCAGGGAAAGAAAGATGAAATCGGCCCTGGTGAAGTGACATTACTATCATCTGGAAGCAGGCACAACTTCAGAATACAAAACCTTTCTCTTTAATGAAGCATTGAGATAAAGCATTAAGTTTTCTGTACTTGTTGTCTATCTGCTTACCACTGTCTTAAGTAATTTCCTTCTGCTTTGATCTTTGATAGCCCAACAAATCATTCCTCATTTTTTAGCTATCACTAACACTAACAGATTTCTGATAACAGTATACCCTGCCATGATGTGACATCTTTCTATCATCTCTTCCCAGGAATGTACTTATTTATTGGGTCCTCTCTGGAGAGGTAGACAGGAAGTGCAGGACAAGGAGTCATGGCACAAGAATGTGAGACTGGAGGGGGAAGATATGGGCTCAAACTTATTTTGATCACTTCACCAACCATTAATTGTCTGGTCTGAAGAAAATTGATATCTGAATGACACTTTTCCTTATCTTTAAGATATGGGTAATTCTTTTTTCTTTCTTTCTTTCTTTTCTTTTTTTAAACTTCATTGGGGTTAAATGAATTTTTGAAGGTTACATAGTAAGTGTCTGAGGCTGGATTTGAACTCAAATCCTCCTGACTGCAAAGTCTATCTATTGAGCTACCTAGATACACTAAAGTACAAGTTCTTAGTCTTATTTATATCAAGTATCTCTTTGACAGTCTGATGAAGCGTCAAGATCCATTCTTGAGAATGTTTTTAAATGAATAAAATAAAACATATAGAATTACAAAAGAAAATATTATATGATAAATGCATACAAACATATAGGTATACACATAGATGTATATATACAAATATATCTATCTTTCTGTCTACACATACATAGGTATAGGCAGATAAAAATAATTGATGTCATGTGAAGCACCTCTCAAAAAAAAGGTCAAATTAAAAAAAAAAACTATAAAAGTACTGAGTTTAAAAATGCTAATTGTTATATAAACAAATATAAAGCATCATCATTATCATTATTTACTTGTCTCACACTTATATATGACAAATTCTTCTGAGTATCATTGTCTCTTTCCTGAAAAAAATAATCACCATGATGTTGAGAGTCATTGAGGTGGTAGTAGATGGAGGACTAACATCAGAGTTAGGGATTACCAGATTCAGATCTGGCCTCTGGTACAAACTAATTGCAGTGGGCTAGGTAAATTACAAATTACCAATGCTCTTAGACAATTATCAGTTGTGGAATAGTATTTGAAACTAATCATTGGAGGGAGTTTCCACATTTCGTTCAATGAAAAATTCATAGATCCAAACCATTTGCTTTTTAATTATTAAATAAATACACTTCCAGAAATCAGAGGATTATATTAGTAGAAATTATCAGATATTAATTCAAATTTCCATTTGAATTTGACTTGCGAACATTAAAACCCTGAATTCAGGGAGATTTTTTTGGTTTCCCTCATTTATATTTTTCTTTGACTCTATCCAAAAGAGACATAGTTAAATGTATATTTTTCCTGTGGCCAAATATTTTATTTTTAAATAGAGATAACAAAAAAGTCATATTATTAAAATTATATAGGAATGAATTTTGCTACAATTATAATAAATCTTCAAGTAACTTTACATAATTTAGTAGCCTATCTCAAAAGAAAAAAAGTAAAGTTTTGGGTTAAAAAAATAAAAAAGCAGAGAGGTGACACCATGCTAATTAAAATGATCATTACTTTTTCTGAATGAAAGACAGTAAATTAAGATACAGGATACAAAGTACATGGAATCTAAATTACATACTCATTTCTTACCAATATATTGCCATGAAACAAATGCAAAACTCTTTGCTACAAGTTAGTATACTCAATTCTGTGAAGCTGTTGTCCCACAATTTTAGATCAGGATGGCACAAAATAGATGCTTTATAACACTTGAGTCAAACTGTATACTACAAAATAAAAACAGCATTGATAATAATAAACCCCATCAATGGCTCGCAGGTTACATTCTTATAGCCTGAAATCTCCAAGTATTCAATATGTGCATCTACACCATGAATATAGCTTCTTACATACAATTCAGCCTTTTAATCATGAATATACCTAATATGTAACTAGAATCGGACAAGTAAAACTGTGATTTCCTCCTGTTTTCCTATCCCTGTTCAGTTGTGAAAGCAATGGGAAAATATCTCATACCTAAATGGCAAGCAAACCTATCATTTGGCAATGAGAAGCATGTGTACATTACATTTTCCCCTGGGTTTTTAAGGTTGTGATTGAAGAAGAAATTTCCCCATCAGAGACATTATTCTGTACAGATGGTCTGCTGCTGACAAATGTCAGTTTCAACACTGAGAGAAACTGCATGTTGTAAAAACATTCAACCAAGCAGGCAAGTGCATTCTTCCTATGTACATCATTTTATCCATTTGCCGAATTGGAGGGATATGAGTAGTGAGAGTCACTCTTGGAAGAAAGTCTGGCAATAGAGAAAGTTGAAAAGGTCAGTATGTGCAATAATTAGGAATGTGTATGGATAAACTTAAACTAGGTTTAGAAATAAAGTGAGGTGCCATGATTTTAGGTAATGATTATGAACACTATCTTTTACAAAGTAAACATTGCTATGCTTAAAGTTCAAGAAAATGCTGAAAATCTCAGAAATAGACATTTGAATATGCTAACAAAATGGATTATTTCATATTGAATATTTGAGCAACATCTCCTCCCCCACCCCTATAACAGGTGTGGCAATATTGTGAGGCATTAAAAGCCTAGATTGTTCATTAATAAAGGAAGAAGCAAGTCTGTAAATCAACAAGGGACTCCTAGGGAGTTTTATATTAGGCAGTAATTAAATAATAGTTCATGTTGCTTTCTTTCACTGGGAATTACATCCTTTTCACCTCTCCTCTGCTGAAGCAGAGACATCCATTACGATGAGTAGCTACAACACTTGTCAGATCTAATCATCTCCAAACAGCTGAAGGCCAACTGACATGTACTCTCTTAAAGCATGGCTTCTTCTCCCCCAAAAGCCCACTGTCCTTTCACGTGCATGTAACAGTCAAAAGAGATCACATCACAACAATGAAGAAAAACAGAAACATATGGTATAGAGAGGCCTCAGCAGGAGATGGCTAAAATGCCATGGTTCTCCCATAAACAAAATATATGCAAAAATGTGTGTTCATAGAGGATGTCAGCCACAGTGATGGGAAATAATAAGCCTGCAAAGGAAGATAGAGTTTTACTGTGGCTACGGTTACCTAGGAGTCTGTATTTTTAGTTTAATTTTTTATTACTCTATAAAGTGGTGCACCAGAGTAAGCTAGTCCCAGGTAGTTAATTATGCATAAGCAGTTGCAAAGTTCGATTTTGCCGTATAATATTGAGCCACATAATATTCTTCACCATGCATTTTGCTCTTGCCTACTGCAAGCTTCCCCATGACAGCTGAATTGCAAACTGTAAGTGACTTCACTCTCTTATTCTTTCCTGAATCTCAGCACTAGAAAACTGTAGATGTAAAAAAGTAGGGGTCTATAAATTTGTTGCATCTTAGCTCAAAAGCAAGTATCCATTTTTGTAGAGGTATATTAACTCCAGAAAATATGCTAGACATTCCTAGATGAGAGTGTCTTAATGTGTCTTACAAATATGGATCTCTATAAAGGTAACTGTGTTAACTGGACTTTTTTCCCCTCAAACTTCCCCTTTAGTTCATCCATGTTTTTAGTTGTAATTGCCCTGCTGTGAGAAATTCTAGAATTTGCTACTGAACACACAGCGTTCCTTCTCTTTTGATACAATCCTTTTGTGTTTGGGTCACCTGTGATGTTGTCAAACTGTACAACCTACTGTTTGCAGAAAGGACTCTGATGGTAGGTTAACTATAACCTTCAAAATTCATTTCCCTTTGCTTTATTTAATACAATGCAATTAGAGATGTTTCAAGGCAGGCAAAAATACTCCTTGGTTCCTCAATATTTCTAACTAATCTAGTTATGTTAAGCAAGCTAAATCATTATTAAACCTCTAAAGAGAAATATTCTATCCTTGGAGATAACTAAAAACTGTTGAAAAAACCAATATAGAATCAAAAAAAGAGAGATAATTTCTTTAGTTAGGTGAAATGATTTCACAATTTTAAGTTTAAGGTATTTAAAGAAACTCCTCTCTTTTAATTAAAATGATCATATATTATTCTATTGGAACTTTTTTTCTTAACAGAATCTTTGAAATTCTCTTTCTTACCCCTCACCATCTGTGTTCATTAGCATAGTTTTAACCGACATTTGAACAGTAAGGTAGAAAATTTGTTTATAATTTGAAGAGGACATTTTGTCAGGGCATCTCATTTTAACTTCAAATGAAGGATCCCTTACCGAAAAGGCAACTAAGTTTAGGATCCAGCCTCCACAATTTAGCATTTGTCTAAAAACTTTGGAAATTTATTTATTTTTCCAGTGTATTGGCAAGCAACTACTGTAAAAATAAAACTGGCTCTCATTCAGCTTCAAATGCTTCAAACCCATTTCTTGCTTCATTGCCACAGTAAAAATCAGCTATTGGAGTTCATGAGGAGTTCAAAAGATTCTATTAGTTCTAACCCTTTAATGATTTTCTTGAATTCAACTCCCTCCTCTCTATTACTATCACCATGATCTCTCCAATCCATCCTTCATACTGATGCTAGAATTTTATTTCATTTCCAAGGGTTGGTTTATGTTTCTTTTGTATCCAAAATTTTTCAATGGCTCTTTCTTGCTCACTGAACAACATCCAGTTATAATCTCTGGTATTCTTTTCATACATTCCACTATCTGGTGGAATCCTCCGTTTCCACTCTTGTGTCATACTACTCCCCAGAGCAGTTACCATCATGTATTGTACTTAGACTCAGGAACATAAATTAGCCCAAGGCCAACAACATGATATGCCCCCTCAAATATCACTGGCAAGAGAAGATTGAAGAGATTGAGGAGTATTAGGAATAGTCAGTGATACATTAATATACCAGCAGGTAGCTTCTCATTTTTACTGATTATTTTTCGCTACGTTCTAGGTTAAAATATTTCTACACCGTTAAATGGCTTCAAATGCTGTCACAGTCTTCTAAAATCTTATTCACCAAACCTAAGCTCCAGTTGCCCTGTCTTATTTGTAATTCTGTTATTTTTCTGTCCCTCAAACTGAAACTTAATCTTATGCCTTTTGTGTGAACCACTGAATTCCTATACATTTTTTGAAGTAGCTATATGGTATATTGGATTAAGCACATAACCTGACCCATATTCAAATCTGGATTTATGGATTTACTAGATATGTTACTCTAAAGAAGTCACCTAATCTCTGTCTGCCTCAATTTCTTCAAGTGTAAAATGGGGATAAAATTCAACTTCCTTCTAGGGTTGTTGTGAGGATATTTTCAAAGTTCATAATATCAATTCAGGACATACTGAAAACAGTTAATAAATGCATATTTTCTTCCTTACTTTAAGCCAAAATCAAGTGCCATTTTTTCTAGGAAGATTTCAGTCATCTTCATATGATAAGAAACTTTATAAGTTCTCAGCTAATATCTTATTATACTCCTTTTTAATGTATGCAATCTGTAATATTTTGTAATATGTATATTGCTCTTTTTTCCTTTTACAGAAGATAAAGATACTGAATCTTAGCCATATTTTCTTGTTTCCTACTTAATACAGTCCCTGATATATGATAGAAAATTGATATATAGGTGCAGCTTCATATGTTCTTTGGGCATATTTTGTTCCATTGGTTAGGTGTGAGAATCATCTTTATTAACTTAAAAAATAAGATTATCAAAATGTATTATCTTTTTTGATACGACACTTTTAAATCAGATATCCATATTAGTGGCAGTTGAATAAAATAACCTCTTAACTTGAAATACTTGATATTTATTTTTTATTTTTCAACCTAAGGGTTCAACCTAAGAAATATTAGTTAAATATAATTAACAAAATTAATTAAATTTAATTAATGGGATAATGGAAAGAAATTTGGGTTTCTTTTAGGAATTCCTATATCCAATTTTCAACTTTTATCATCTGTGCTAAATGGATAAATCTCTTAATTTCCCTGACAATAGGTTTCTATGTATATAAAATAAAGGCATAGAACAAGATGACTTCTAATGTTGTTTCTAGTTATAAATCTATGCTCCTATGAATCTTTATGGGGTTCAAGCATAAATCAGATAACTAAGAAAGCTCAGGTCTCTCTCTAACTCCCTCACACTTTAAAAAAACCAAGAATAACATAAATTATTTAATTAACTTATTTCCAGTAACCAAAACTTGAAAATTCTGCACCTAATGAAATTAGAATCTCCAAATAAAGTACCTACCAGCAGTCTCTTGAGTGATTTTAAACATCTAAAAAGTAAATATTTATTTAATAATATTCAGATCAGCATTTTAGCTCTCTTATAGAATAGTCCAGATATTCTAAGTTTATTTATTAATTGAAGAATTCTGTGAATGGATCTAACATAGAAAAGGGTTCAGAAGTCTCTTCAAATATTTTATATTGCAGAAAATATTCTTCAGGGAGATCCCAAACAATAGTATTTGGTGCAATGATATTCCATATCGATAATTTTTTAATTTTTATTTTTGAGAGACTTCAAAACCAGAAAGATCAACTTTAGGTAAAACATTGGCTTCTTAGGAAATGCCTTTGATTCTAGCACTAAAGGTGCCCACAGCATTCTGTTATGCCTCTGATTTATCTTGAAATGCTTAGTGTACTCACAAAATCCTAGCCATGAAGTACCTTTTTTTTTTTTTCCTGGAAGCATAGCCTTTCATAGACTTCTGGAAATTTTGCTACAGAAGTAGAACTAAGAGGCCAGGTTGAGTGCCAAACCAAAGGAAAATACAGAGCTGCACAATTACTGGAATCCTGGAATAATGCAGGTAAAAGCAGGAGGTTTTGCCTGCACCAACCAGTAATTGTATAGCCTTCTATGCAATAAAGATTGACTTGGAATGATTTGAGTAGACAACTATTTTTCAGCAGCCAACAAAGATGATTTAATTGGAAAAAAAGTCCTGGATCTATAACCAAATTTCCACCATTTTAGTGAAGTAGACTTTGCATATTTAGTGGATAAAAACTAGGATAATCCAATCCTGATAATTCAGCCAAAAATGTTTCAAACCCAAACACTCAAATGAAAATGAAACAAACCAAATGAAAGGCCTGGCATGTTCTCCCTATCATTTATGCATATATAAGTTTTGGTAATATTTTCTTTACCTTCCCATTTCCTCTTAGATATTTAGAGCATTAAAAACAGTATATTAATTATTTTGCAGTGAACCCTGAATTTAAAACTTCTAAACCTCCTGTCACTAAAAAAGAATGTTCTGGGTGTTTTGGAAATTTGTTAAACACACATACAAACAGACACACACACATATACAGAGTAGATGGTATAGATGGCACTGAGAAAGGAAAAAAAAATACAAAGATTCCACAAGTAATAAAATGCCTTTTAAAAAACTATTGCAATTATTAATTAGGAAAATAATATTTCTGGAATAAATCATTTATACCTTTTAAAAAGTATTTTAGATTCATGGGAAAAAATTAAAAATATTTTCAAGAAATTTGTCTTGTTAGGGAACAAATCCATTTTCTTGGCCTCATCAAACTTAATGTGAATGCAAATTAAGTCCATCTTTTTATTTTTATATAACACTTGTGCAATAGCCTATGGAATATGGAAATACTGAATAATTTCTTATCTTATTTGATCTCCTGAAAATGAAAAGACTATGGAAATCTCACTAAATGCAAGTGGCAGAATCTTGCTGAGTGTGTTTCATAGATTTCATGAAATTAGAGACTTTTCTATTGCTGAGCCATGATGTCACATCTATAGCTGTGTGCATAATTGCATTCTCTTCTCAAAGATGCTGCTTTACAAAAGTCAGCACTGAATGTGCCATTCTTGGCAAGACACACTACTTAGAATAGAGAAAGATGAACTAAACTACTTGAACACATATTGTTGTAAAATGAAAGCATTCAACTTTTGTTATTCTTGAACACAAGGATTTGAGACATTGAGTACTTAGTGGATAATAATAAAATTCTTATAATTGGCATTGATTGTTTTATTTCCAGCTAAATACAAGTGGTAACACAGAAGCAAGGGACTGGTATAGTTAGTCTATGTCCAGGACAGCTTTATGCAAATGGAAAAGGTAAATAACATGAAAATTACAGTGAGCAGGAAAGATCAAAGAAGATAAAACATTTTGACAAAATTAGATCACACCCAATAGTCCTACCCTTTCAAAGGATAGGATTTATCTAATTATTCTTAAAAATTTAAGTGAAATTAATTGGCTTTTAATAATATATTTCCTTTTCTTGTTTGATTTTTCAAATGGAGACTGTTCTCAAAGTTATAAGTAGTCCTTTTCCCCCCTACTCTTTTCTCTATCTCTAATCCCCACCCTGTTTCCAAATCAAGATTCCTTTAGCCTCTTGTAGTACATGACTATAAAGAAAGCAAATGTGCTAGAAACTTTTTTTTCTCTCCATGAAAAGTTTGCATACACATTTGCATGTCTAAATAATAAAAATATACAAATGAAATCATAGCTGATTAAGAAAAAAGGTTGGTAAATAAACGGGAACAGTATGGCTCCAGCAAAGCCTTCTTATCTATAGTTAAGATAATTCATTATAAAGTTCATATATAAATATTTCTGTTCAGGGAACTGTAAGTGTTTTAGTCTGAAGGGACACAGTGAAAAGCCTGCATTTTGATTGGAAGAATCATTCAACATATTCATATATATGGAAATGCTCAGCGTAGAACTTATTTAGTATTTACCAGCAAGAAAATATGAGAAAACAGAATCTTAGGTTGAGAAAATATGATTTTTACATTTTACTAAATTCAACACATGTGCATAAAATCCCTTATCCTATAAGCCACAAAATAATTGCTGACTTACAAATAGCAGATTCATAAGAAAAACAGTTTTTGTGCTGTAAATACACACACACACACACACACACACACACACACACACACATATATATATATGTTGACTTAATTAAATATAATTCAATGAGCAGAGTTGAAGTTAAATAGTGCATTTATATAGGTTTCTTCACAAAAAGGATATGTGTGACGCCTCTTTTTAAAACTACTATAGTATTTAAAAAATAAACCAAACAATATAGGGGATCACCAATAAAGTTGAGCATAATAAAAATGAATAGATCTATTCTAATTAATTTTTGTATGGGACTTGTAGTTTCACACTCCCTACTGTTTTCATTTGACAGGTAAATGGTTGAAGACAGAAGACTTATTATAGATTTTACATCCAGCCCAGGAGGATTTGGACTGATTCCATTGAGCAGGTTCAGGTCAGCTAAGTCCTTTCCTTCAAAGCATCATGGGTGTCTCTGAGCATCATTGCAAGCTTGTTCTGGCGGTAAGCCAGGCTTCAAAAGCCTTTCACTCTGCAGTCACTGACTCACTAATGGGCAACTGCAGGCTTTCTGATTTTCCTTTCGTTTCATGTGTTCATTTGACATAAATTTAATTAAACCAAATCTGGTGTTAAAGCAAGAAGAGATAAAAGTGATATGTCTCAAATTAAAGAACTGTGAAAGATACAGGAAACAGGACTTTTTTCTTCCTTGTTTCTATAAAATATTGTCAATTTTAGTAAGCTCACTACTTAAAGTCTGCAAAAACTATACCAGTATGCATTATTAAGAATAATGTGTATCCAGGGTTAGATGAAGGTCCTGGCCCCATATTCTCTGTAGTAAAACCTTTCAGAGAATGCTTCTGCTTTCTTTCATACTCACACTTCAGGTAGTCACCTCTTCACGGGATATAAGACAAGTTTGCCCTTCTGCTGGGTACATATCTATAGTTGTTAGACAGCTCAAAAGCATACAACAGCAGAAACATGAAAAGATCACATATTAAATATAAAAATCATCATTTTTCAAAGGTCTCTTTTAGTTTTTACTTAAGGCTAAAGAGGAAATTGTGAGAGTGAAAAAGACCATGCTGTTTAAAAGGTTCAATTTAATTGCTTTGAATGCTGCTTTAGGAAATATCCAAGTTTCTGATTTTAAAAAAAATCCTCTTTTTCCCTTGAAAAGAAATCTCAGGATGGAAATATACCAATAGGAACTGAAAGCAGTTTAGCAATCTAGCTAGAGATGATCTGAACCAATGATGTTATGTTCTTGTAGGTGTGCAAAAATCAAATATGTAAGGACAGAATTTAGGATGCGAGTTATAAAATATTCCATTGATAAATGCAATAATAACAATTATGGCAATTATCATTCATGTCATACAGCAAATTCAACATAGTTTTATCCCCATGCCAATTCTATGATGTGAGTCTTACAAATATTATTATCCCCATTTAGTCCATAAGAAAACAAGTTCTGGCCAGTATCCAATAGATAGAACAGATAGACAAAATCAGTAGGACTACAATCAGAGAATTTGCATTCAAATCCTCATACATTTATTTGCTATCAGTATGACCTTGGATCAAAACACTTAGTCTGTCTTGAGCTGCATATCCTCAGCCATAAAATGATGGATTAGAATTTTAAAAGCAATCCCAGCTCCAAATCTCATTATCATATGTATTGCTAATAAAATAGATAGAATTTTATGTAAGCTTATCTGTTAAAATCATTTATTTTATAATGAAAGGTTTTTGTGATGAAGGAACATAGTAAATATATATCTATATATACATATATAGATATATATGTATGTGTATATATATATATATATATATATATTCACAAGCACACTTCTACACATACATATATGTATAAGCATATATATACATAAAAACTTAATGCAACACAAAATATTTTCATTTAATACACAGAAGTGATATTCTCAGATAAGCTACATAAAATTCCCTCATCAGTAATTTATAATATAATAATTCAAATATCACCCATGATTGCTTAGGACTTTGATCTTCCAAAGTACATCACCTTGTAAAATTGTTATCTAGATGACTGACAGGCCTTTGTACTGAGAAAAAAAATCCTGAAGCTATTTAGGTCAAATGTTAACTGGAACTCAAAACACTTTCTTAATTTTGATGGCATGGGGTTTATATTCTGTTCTACTTGTCTATTTGTATACATATTATTTTCTTTCAGTAGAATTTAAGCTCTTTGAAGGATCAGGGATTTTTTAAAAAATTACTGTTGCTTATCTAGTACCTAGCAGAGAGATTACTGTTTCCAGACATAGTGATCTGTTTATTGTAATACTACCTACCTAGTAAGAACATATTATTATGGGGAAATAGTCATAGAGTTAGTCAACAAATATTTTTATTGACATTAACCAATTTCATTTTTTGCTGATATTATAAAGTAACCCTATAAGTCAATCAGAAGCTATTGCATTTTCCCATTAAAAACAAATGGTTTTAAAATTCATTGGGAGGGCCTCTTCATCTGGAAAATTCTTAAATAGGTTAGAAAATGCTATTTTCAAGATATTTAACAATATGGAGAAGACAGTTAAAAATTAATAATTGACACAGACTGTTTTCAACCATAAGAGTTAAGTTAACCAGCATTATTTAAATGTTTTCTATTTTTTAGGGTTAGATAAACCCTACATTACAGATACAAACGAAATAAAGATAATCTCTCCCCTTCCAGAAACTTACTTTCCTTTTTCCCCAGTAGTATTTTATTTTTCCAATACATAGACAGTTTTCAACATTCATTTTTGTAAAACTTTGTGTAACAAATTTTTCTCCCTTCTTTCTCCACAAGAAAGCAAATAATCTGATATAGATTAAATATGTGTAATTCTTTTGAACATATTTCCATATTTGTCATGTTGTGGAAAAAATCAGTTTAAAAGGAAGAAAAATCTAAAGAAAGAAAAAAACAGTAACAAGCAAACAACAACAAGAACAAGAACAACAAAGTTGAAAATAGTATGCTCTGATCCACATTTAGTTTCCATAGTTCTCTCTATGGATGAAAATGACATTTTCCATCCCAGAAACTTACATTCTAATTCTAATTCAGGAATCCAACATATAAAAAGAGGGTGAAAGAGAACCAGAGGAGTAGCCTGTAGAGGAGTAAAGTATGGCTAGCTTGGGAAAACCTTCAATATAGAGGTTCCAATAATATCTTTTCAATGGGATTATTTTATAGGAATGATGGATTACCCAGAGGGAGAAGGGAGCTGAGATGTATGATAAAGTCAGGAGAATTGAAAGGGAAGTTGGGAAAAGATCAAAGATAGTTGACCTGGACACTTCCTCAAAAAGGAGATTTTTGAGAGTAGGGAAATATAAAAGTAGAAAACTGTTCTTGGTTGAGAAATAAGTAAAACATGTTAACAAAATCTAAAGAGTCAGGATGGAATTAGGAAAGAATTGAAAAGAGTTTAACAATATCTTGTTAATAACAACACTTACAAGCTACCATAGACTAAAATGATAAGGCACATTTTACATAAAAACAAATTTCATAATTTAATTACAGCTGATATAAATGCATAACTCAATAGATATATTCTTTGCCAAGAAAATCCTATTGACAGCATGGTTTATATAATCACTAAGTGTCATTTCCTGTTTGTTTGTCCTTTGTGCTCCAAGAAGACCATGACATCATGAAGGTGAAGCCATGGCTTTTAAGTCATTTAATTGAATTTAAGAGAGACAGTTAGAATACTGCTTCATTTTCTTCTCTGGAGTAATCTGAGTCCAAAGATAAAATATAAATCAGGGCATCTGGAGATGGACCTAGATATAATGGGAAACCTTGACCTTTTTAAACTACAGTCTTTAACAAGTCTCAGTTTGTCTGAGGTAATACCCATTTAATGATTAAGGCTAGATAAGAAAGGAGGCAAAAAATGATTTCTTTTACCTAGTCAAAAATGCCAGTCTGGTAGGGGAAGACCTTCAGGTCTCCCCTCAGGTCTCTACTCAGGTCGAGTAAAACAGAAACAATTGCTATTTACATTCACTCTGAGACATGAGTCCAAAAGATGACCAAATGAGGCTTGAGTTGCGACCTATTATTGGCTTATCAGTGAGAACTAGAGTGATTTGGATTTAACAAATAGTCATTAAGAAAGAAATCTAGTCAATAAATCCCAAAGTATCTTGTGAGGTTTCAGTGATTTCAGTTCCCAGAATCCCAGATTGTTGTTGTTGTTTTTGACTAAGTAAATGAGGCCATTCTTTGCCTCATTTTTTACTTAGTCTTAATCACTACTTGGCCAGTATGTCAGTCAAACTGAAACCTGTGAAAGACCTTAATTTAAAAAGGCTAAAGTTTCTCAGTAAACTATTATGGTAAAGAAAGGCTGCTGAAGGGCTCCTTGTTCATTTTGTTCATATTTAAAAACTCTTAAGCCTTTGGATTTTTGTTACCTCTTATCATATTACTCTCCTATATAATGGACTTCTTTGGAAGCTTGCTTTTGCTTTTTATTGGTATCTTAGAATTTTTCTAGCACATATATGAAATCCATCCAAAGCTTATCAATATTGTATCTCATCATCCTAAATACTGCCACTGTAGGGATTATTCCACATCCAGGGGTGTTAGTCACTTAGAGAACTACACAAATTGATGTCCACTAACATTCTTATTCCAATAGGGGCATCATCCCTAAAGCCTTAGTTACTATAGGGTTATGCACACTATCTTCAGGTATTCACTAAACTTTGTTTGCCTCAGTTTCCTTATCTATAAAGTGAGCTAAAGAAGGAAATGGCAAATCATTCCAGTGTCTTGGCCAAGAAAACTCCAAATAGGTATTCTTATGAAATAGCTGAACAACAAGACCTGGTTGCATTTGCCAAAACCATTTCAGCCCTTAGCTGCAATCTCTAGAGTAGAGACACTGTAAAGTACCTTGAGAATTGCTTTCACAAAGGTACTAATGTCTTCCCTAGGAGCTTAATTTATAAAGCAAAAATAAACAGCTCTTCAGAGTTGTGAATCTCAAGCCAAAGAAAAGCTAACTTCATCAGACTTTATTCAACGGTGATGACGTCTCAGAAAGTAATTTAATGTAGTCAGATTCCAGGTCCTTGAACTACAAAGAAATATAGGTATAAAAATGGAATTCAAATGTGAATGAACATATTCCATTGGAGCAGACTAATAGAGTGTCCTGAATAGGAAAAAAAAACATGAACAGAGGAAGGACAAAGGAAGGATGACCAAGAGGCCTACATTGGAGGTGATGGTAAAGAGTTCTCCTTTATATACTGTCCTGAAACTATTATTCTAAGAAAGAACATTATTTGCAGCATGGTTATATGGGAGTCCTGCTTTATTCCAGAAACAAGTGTTTTGCTTTCCCAGTCCTCAAAAGTGTATTAATTACTTTAGCAATCAGTCAACAAACATTTTAAACTTCTATGTACCTGCCAATATGATAAGTATTGTGATGCAAGGGAAAAAAGATTCTCCCATCAATGATAGCATCCCCATGATGAGGGTAAAAAAAACCAAAAAACTATTCACTTACAACCTGTGAATCATTCAAATGGTAGATAGGTACTAGAAGATACTATAAGTGGGAGAGACTGGAAAAAGACCTCCTGCAGAAGATGGGATTTGACTTGAGTCTTTTTTATCCAGGTATGAGATATTTTTATTTCCCCCATAAAAAAAAAAAAACTATATAAGATGCAAAGGATTCAAAAGCACACATGAACAAACATAGGGAGAAAACAAGAAAACATAAATACTCATTAGAGGGCTGCAACTAGGGAGAAGACTCCTTGTAAAACTGCTGAATAGGAATTTTGCATTCAAATCAGATCCGCACTATATGAGCAACTCACAGCAATTACTCTGAATTCCAGATTCTCTCCCTTCACCCTCTGCCCTCCTCCGCATTGAGAAGACACATGTGCAGTTAGGAAAGAAATTTTCATAGAAGTCATATTGTGAAAACAATATTCCCTGCCCCCTTCAAGAAAAATAAAGTGAAAAAAGTTTCAATCTGTATTCAGACACAATCAGTTCTTTCTCTTGGTATGGAAAGCTTTTTTCATGATAAATACTTCAGAGTTATCTTGGATCATTGCATTGCTAAGTGTAGTAAAATCATTCATAGCTGATTATCTTATATATTATATTGCTCTTATTTTGTACACAGTATATTTCACTTTGCATAAGCTCATGGAAGTCTTTTCAGGTTTTTCTGAGAGCATCCTGCTCATCATTACTTATAGCACAATAATATTCCATCATAATCACATAGCATTATTTATTTAATCATACCTCAATTGAGGGGGATTCTCTCAATTTTTAGTTCTTTGCTATCAGAAAAGAACTACTATAAATAATTTTGAACATTTAAATAATTTTCCTTTTTAATTTTTAAACAATTTCTTTTGAAATACATGTCTAATTATGGTATTATTAGATAAAAACATATGTATGATTTTTACAACCCTTGGGCATAGTTCCAAATCATGCCACAGAATAATTGAATAAGTTCCCAATTCCACCAACAATGCATTTAGGTCTCATTTTTTTTTTCAATTTTCCTCCAACATTTACCATTTCCCTTTTTTGGCTTATTAGTCAATCTAAAAGATATGAGGTAGTACCTCAAAATGATTTTAATTTGCATTTCTCCAGTAAATAATGAATTTTTTTCATATAGCTAATAAATAGCTCAATTACTTCTTCTGAAAATTTGTTCATAATCTTTTATCATTTATCAATTAGAGAATGGTTCTCATTTTTTTAATACATTTGAGTCAGTTCCCTATATTTTTGAGAAATTAGTTCATCAGAGAAACTTGCTTCAAAATTCGTTTTACAATTACTATAACTAACTGTATTTCCCCTTCATTTATTTATTCTCTCTCTCCTTTCACCCTGTTTCCTCTTAAAAGTGTTTTTTCTTCTGACAACCTTCTCCCCAAAGGTTCTTTTTTTCTATCACCCTCCCTGTTCTTAATATGACTTTTCCTTCTTACTTTTCTCTAGGGTAAAATAGATCTCTATACCCAATTGAGTGTACATGATATTTTTTTCTTGGAGCCAATTTTGAAGAGAATAATGGTTAATGACACTACCTCCCTTTCTTTTATTTCTGTCCATTGTAAGTATTTTTGTCTCTTTTATGACAGATATTTTGGCACTTCTCCCTTACCCTTTGCACCAGTACATTCCTCTCACACTCTTTAATTTAATTTTATTTTTTAGATATTATCCTTTTATCTTTAACTCACATCTGTGCCCTCTGTCTATATGTACTCTTTTGAACTGTTGTTATAATTAAAAAGTTCTTATGAGTTACAAGTATCTCATTTCCCAATTGATAAATGGTCAAAGGGCATGAACAGATAATTTTCAAATGATGAAATTAAAGCTAAATATAGTTATATGAAAAAATACTCTAAATCGCTATTGATTAGAGAAATGTAAATTAAAACAACTCTGAGGTACCACCTCATACCTTTCAGATTGGCTAAGATGATAGGAATATATTATGGTGAATGTTGGAGGGATGTGGGAAAACTGGGACATTGATACATTGTTGGTGGTATGAAATGAACCAACCATTGTGGAGAGCAATCTGGAACTATGCCCAAAGGGCTCTAAAACCCTGTAATACCTTTTGATCTAGCAGTGCCATTCCTGGGTCTGTATCCCAAGGAAATGATAAAGGAGGAAAAAGAACTCCCATGTGCAAAAATATTTGTAGCAGCTCTTTTATGTTAACACAAGCAAGGAATTGGAAAATGAGTGGGTACCCATCAGTTGGGGAATGACTGAACAAGTTGTGGTACATTAAGATATTATTGTTCATAAAAATGATGAACAAGGTGATGATAGAATGGCCTAGAAAGATTTACATGAATTGATGCTAAGTGAAGCAAACAGAACCCAGAACACATTTTACATAATAACACCAAGAATGTTTGATGATCTACTATGAAAGATTTGGTTCTTCTCAGTAGATCAGTGATTCAACCCAACCCAAATAGATTTTAGACTGAAAATGCTATCTGCATCCAGAAAAAGAACTGAGGAGTCTGAGTGTAAATCAACACATGTTATGTTCACTTCTTTATTTTTGTTTATTATCTATCGCATATTTTTTCTCTTTTGCCCTGAGTTTTTTCTCCCAACTTGATTCATAAAGCAATATGTATTAAAATAAACTTCTTAAAATAAAAAAGAAACAGTAAAAATGAGTTATGAATATTATCCTCCTATGTAGGAATGTTAATAGACTTAAGTCCCTTATGATTTTCCTATCTTGATTACTCTCTTTTGCTTCTTCTGAATCCTGTGTTTGAAAGTCAGATTTTCTATTGAGCTCTTATCTTTTCATCATGAATTCTAGAAAGTCCTTTATTTCATTGAATTTTGATGTTTTGACAATAGCTTTCAGGTAAACCAGAATTTTTTTATTAAAGCTTTTTGTTTTCAAAATATATGCATAGATTTTTTTTGACATTAATTCTTGGAAAACCTTGCGTTCCAAATTTCCCTCCTCTTCCTCCAGCCCATCCTTTTGATGGCAAGTAATTCAATATATGTTAAAATTGGTAGAAATATATGTTAAATCCAATGTATGCATACATATTTATAGAATTATCTTGCTGCACAAGAAAAAGCAAATCAAACAAAAAAAATGAGAAAAAATAAAATGCAAGCAAATAACAACAAAAAGTGTGAAAATGTTATGTTGTGAACTACACTTTGTTCCCACACTCCTCTCTTTGGGTGTAGCTGGCTCTCTTCATCACAAGAAGATTGGGATTGTAAACCAGTATTTTTAAAGCTACCTCCTCTGGATCTATTTTCCAGGCCAGTTGTTTTTCCAAAGAGCTACTTCAGATTGTTTTTTTTTTTTCATTCTTTTAGTGTTGTTTTATTGTTTCTTGATTTCTCAAAAAGTAATTAACTTCTATTTCCTCAATTCTATTTTTTAAAAATAATGGCTTTTTATTTTCAAAATATATGCAAAGGAGGGCAGAGTCAATATGGCATAGAGCAGGCATGGAGAAGGTGGCTGAGTGCGGGCAGCACAAACCCAGGGCAGCCAAGACTCTGCTGGATGGAGAATCTAGGGAGAGAAATCTACGGGGAGGAATCTACAACAGTGTTGGCTATTCTGTCTTGGCTGCAATCCAGTAGATCAGCAGAGAAGTTATGAACATCAAACACTAACACAAAAAGTAAATAGAGAACCTCAAAATGCCAGAATTCCACTAGACCTGGACACGCCCACTCAGCCATTAAAATCAGTCAGCACAGAAGCTGCTGTTTGTAGAGGAAGCTTGGACAAAATCTCCCTTACTCTAAAAGCAGATCTCAACTTAAAAAAATAAGTAAAAAAACAAAAACAAAAACAAAAAGAACTCTGACCAGAGATAGTTTTTATGATGAAAGATAAGAACAGATTTCAAACCCTAAGGAGACTAAAAGAAGATACTCTACAGATAAAACCCCAAATAGTGATATAAATTGGTCCCCATCACAAAAGGTTTTCTTGGAAGAAATTATAAAAGATCTTAAAAGAGCTGGAAAAAAATGGGGAAAGGAAATGAGAACTTTATAAGAGGGTTTGGAAAAGAAAACACAGAAATTATCTGAAGAAAATTCATTATGAAATAGTGAAATGGAAAAAGCATATAACTCCTTAAAAATAGATTTGACAAAATGAAAAAAAAAACAACTCCCTGAAAAACAGAATTTGTGACATGGAAAAAGAAAATAGTTCCTTAAAAACATGACAACAACAAGACTATACGATGACCAATTCTGATGAACTAGAATCTCTTCAACAATGATATGATTCAAACCAGTTCCACTTGTTCAATTACCAAGAGAGCCATCTAAACCCAGAGAGAGAATCATGAGAACTGGGTGTGGAACACAACATAGCATTTTCCCTGTTTCTGTTGTTATTTGCTTACATTTTGTTTTATTTCTCAGTTTTTCTTTTCCTTCCTTCTTGATCTGATTTTTCTTGTGCAACAAGATAATTGTATAAATATGTATACATATATTGGATCTAACATGTATTTCAACATATTTAACATGTTTTAGACTACTTGCCAGCTAGGGGACGGGGGTGGAGGGCAGGAGGGGAAAATTTGAACAAAAGGTTTTGCAAAAGTCAATGTTGGAAAAATTACCCATGCATATGCTTTGTAAATGAAATGCTTTAATAAAAAAAAATAGAATCTGTGAAATGGGAAAAAAATCCACGGAACAAAACAACTCACTCAAAAATTCAATTGGACAAATAAAAAAATAACTAAAAAAGTAAATGAAGAAAATAATTCACTAAAATCAGAAATTAAATGGAAACGAATGACTCAACAAGACATCAAGAATCAGTCAAGCAAAACCATAAAAATGAAAAAAAAAAGAAGAAAATATAAAATACTACTTGGGAAAACAACTGACCTGGAAAATAGATCTAGGAAAAACATTTTAAGGATTACTGGATTTCCTGAAAACCATGATGCAAAAAGAGCCTAGACATTATTTTTCAGGAAATCATCAAAGAGAATTGTCCTGATGTCATAGAATCAGAAAGTAAAATAGCCATTGAAAGAATTCACCAAACACCTTCTGAAAGAGATCCCAAAGTTAAAACTCCAAGGAATATCATGACTAAATTTCAGAACTGTTTGGACCAAGGAAAATATTATAAGCAGCCAGAAAAAAATCAATTCAAATACCAAGGAGTCACAACACGATTACCCAGGAGCTCGCAGCTTCTACCTTAAAGGATTGAAGGGCCCAGAATCTGATATTCCAAAAGGCAAGGGAATTTGGAATGTAGCCAAGAATAAACTATCCTTCTAAAGTGAGCATTTTCTTTCAGAAAAGAAGATGGACATCCAATGAATCCGGGAAATTCCATTTTTTTTTCCTGAGGAAAAGACCAGAGCTGAATGAAAAATTTGAATTCCAAATATAGAACTCAAGAGAAGCATAAAAGATAATAAGAAAAGAATTCTTGAGAATTGTATCTGTTATGGGTATACATAGTGCGTGTATAATTTGATTTTACTGTTATAATATAAAAAAGAAACTAGATGAGGAAAGGGAATTATACCAGAAAAAGGGGAAAGTGGAAGTAAAATGAGGGAAATTACATCTCACAAAGAGGCAAAGAAGACCTATTATAATTGAGGGAAAGAAGGGAAGGGGATGAGCATTGTTTGAATCTTATTCTCATCAGGTTTGGTTCAAAGAGATAATATCAGACATATTTGGTTACATAGAGAAACTTCTCTCACCTTATAGGAAAGTGGGAGGGAAAAGAAGAAAAGGGAAGGGATAGGCTAATAGAAGGGAAAACAAATAGTAGGAGAAAGGTTAAGAAAGGGGGAGGGACTCTAAAGAGGGAGGGCTGCTTGAGGCAAGTGGTGCTAATAAGTAAAATACTGGGGAGGAGGTAAAAGGGAAAAGGAAAAAGCAAAATATAATTTGGGATAAATAGTATGGCAGGAAATACAGAATTAGTAGTTTTAACTGTACATGTGAATGGGGTGAACTGTCCCATAAAGCAAAGTGGATAGCAGACTGGATTAAAAGCCAGAACCATCAAATATGTTGTTTACAAGAAACACGTTTAAAGCAGAGTGATACATAGAGTAAAAGTAAAAGTCTAGAGCAGAAGCTATTATGCTTCAGGTGAAGTAAAAAACAAAAAGAGAGGTAGCCATCCTAATCTCAGATTAAGAAAAAGCAAAAATTGTCCTAATTAAGAGAGTCAAGGAAGGAAACTATATTTTGCTAAAGGGTACCATAGATAATGAAGCAATATCAATACTGAACATATATGCACCAAGGGGTAAAACATCTAAATTTTTGCACATGTAGGTCACTTTGCCTCTTTTATGACTTCTTTGGGATACAAGCCCTAGAAATACTGCTCGATCAAATTGGAGTATGCACAGTTTTATAGCTCTTTGGAAATAGTTCCAAATTGCTCTCAAGTATCGTTGGATCAGTTCACAGCTCCACCAACAGTGTATTAGTATCCTAGTTTTCCTGCTTCCCCTCCAATATTTCATTCATTTTCTTTTCCTATCATCTTAGCCAATCTGAGAGGTATATAGACGTATCTAAGAGTTGTCTTAATTTGCATTTTTCTGAGAATAGTGATTAAGAACATCTTTTCATATGATTAGAAATAGATTTAATTTCATCTGAAAAATGTCTGTTCATAACTTTTGACCATTTATCAATTTGAGATGGCTTTTATTCTCACAAATTTGAGTCAATTCCCTACATATAAAAAATGAGGACTTTATCAGAATCCCTAGAGGTAAAATTTTCTTCCCAGTTTTCTGCTTCCCTTCTGATCTTTTCAGCATTGATTTTGTTTGTACAAAATCATTTTTTATTTTTAATAAAGTTTTTTTTCAAAACACATGCATAGTTTTCAACATTCACCCTTCAAAACATTGTGTTTCAATTTTTTTCTCCCTTCATGCCCTCTACTCCCTCCCTTACATGTCCAGTAATCTATTATGTATTAAATTTGTTCAATTTTTCAATACATATGTTCATAATTATCATGCTGCACAGAAAAGTGAAATAATGAGAAAGAAAACAACAACAATAAAGTGAAAATACTATGTTGTTATCCATACTATGTCCCCATAATTCTGTCTCTGGATGCAGGTGGCTGTCTCCATCACATGACCATTGGAATTGACCTGAATCATCTTGCTTTTGAAAAGAGCCATATCTATTAGAAATGATCATCTTATATTCCTATTGTTGCTCTGTATAATGTTCTCTTGGTTCTACTCGCTTCACTTAGCATCAGTTCAGGTAAGTCTTTTTAGGAATTTCTGAATTCATCCTGCTGATCATGTTTTATAGAACAATAATATTCCATAACATTCATATATCATAACTTATTCAGCCATTCTCCAACTATGGGCATCTATTCAGTTTCCAGTTCCTTGCCATAACTGATAAATGGTCAAAGGATATGAACAGATAATTTCAGATGAAGAAATTAAAATCATTTCTAATTATATGAATAAATGCTCTAAATCACTATTAATAAGAGAAAAGCAAATTAAAACAACTCTGAGGTACAACTACATACCTCTCAGATTGGATATGATGAGAGGAAAAGATATGAGGAATGTTGGAGGGGGTATAGGAAAACTGGGATTCTAAGTTGGTGGAGTTGTGAACCGATCCAACTATTCTGGAGAACAACATGAAACTATACCCAATGGGCTATCAAACTGTTGGTATCCTTTGATCTAGTGGTATCTCTTCTGGGCCTGTATATCAAATAGGTCTAAATGAAGGGAAAAGGACCCAAATACATAAAAATGTTTGCAGCAACCCTTTTTGTAGTGGCAAGGAAATGGAAACTGAGTGGATACTCATTATTTGGAGAATGGTTGAATAAATTATGGTATATGAATGCTGTGGAATATTATTGTTATATAAGAAAGGATAAGTAGGACTATTTTAGAAAGACCTGGAGAGACTTACATGACCTGCTGCCAAGTGAAGTGAATAGAAGCAATAGAACATTGTACATAAAAATAAGATTATATGATGATAAATTCTGATGGACATGACTCCTCAAGAGCAAGATTCAGGCCAGTTCCAATGATCTTGTGACAGAGAGAGCCATCCTGAACCCAGAGACAGTCCTGTGGGGACCTAGTGTATTTTCACTTTTTTATGTTATTTTCTTGCATTTTGTTTTCTTTTTCATCTTTATGTCTTTTATGATCTGATTTTTTTGTGTGTAGCATGATAATTGCAAATTATGTATAGAAGATTTGCACATGTTTAACATATATTGGATTATTTGCAGTCTAGGGGAATGAATGGGGAGAAGGAAGGGAGAAAAAATTTAGAGCACAAGGTTTAACAAGAGTGAATATTGAAAACTATCTCTACATATGTTTTTTTTATATTAATTCTTTCTATGATTTATTGTTTTATCCAATTCTTCTTTCTGATAAGATTATTTAGTTTCCAATTAATTTTTAGTCTATATTTTCCAGGCCCTTTATTACATGTAATTTTTATTGTATCATGATCCAAAAAAGATGCATTTACTATTTCTACCTTGCTGAATTTGATTTTGAGGGTTTTATAACCTAATCCATGATCAATTTTTTGTGTAGTTTCCATGTACCACTGAGAAAAAAAAATTAAATTCCTTTCTGTCCCCATTCAATTTTCTACAAAGGTCTATCATACATAACTTTTCTAAAATTCTATTTACCTCCTTAATTTCTTTCTTTTTCATTTTGTGGTTCAATTTATCTTGTTCTGATAGAGTGAGGTTGAGATTCTCAACTAGCGTAGTTTTGTTGTCTATTTTTTTTTTATAAGCCTCTTAAGTATTCATCTAGGAATTTGGATGTTTTACCACTTGGTACTTATATGTTCAATATTGACATTATTTCCTTATTTATTGTACCCTTTACTAAGATGTAGCTTCCTTCCTTTTCTCTTTTAATTAGGTCTATTTTTGCTTTTGTTCGATTTGAGATTAGAACCACTATCCCTGCTTTTTTTTTTTTTTTTTTTTTACTTCAGCTGAAGCATAACATATTCTGCTCTGGCCCTTTACCTTTACTCTCTATGTGCCTCTCCTTTAGAGATGTTTCTTATAAATGATATATTGAAGGATTGTGGCTTTTGCTCCAGTCTGCTATCTCTTTCTGCTTCATGGGAGCGTTCATTCCACTCATATTTACAATTAAAATGACTAACTGTATTTCCTGCTACCCTATTTTTCTCAAGTTTTAATTTTCTCTTTCCTTTCCCCCCTTTCCTCCTCACTAGTGATTTTGCTTATGACTACCAACTCCTTCAATATACCTTCAAATTTTCCAGCACCTCCCTCTTTTATATCCCTTTCGCCCTCTACTTTTGTACTTACTTTCTTTAGCCTGTCTCTTTCCTTTCTCCTACTTCCTTATAAAGTGAGACAAATTTCTATATCAA
This sequence comes from Sarcophilus harrisii, assembly GCF_902635505.1. NCBI lineage: Eukaryota > Metazoa > Chordata > Mammalia > Dasyuromorphia > Dasyuridae > Sarcophilus > Sarcophilus harrisii. The sequence continues at coordinate 247,785,368 of NC_045426.1, forward strand.
ATTAAATTTGCGTGATATTACCTCTTTAAGCCAAATCCAATGAGATTAACATTTACATTGGTCATTCCCCTCTTTTCTTTTCCTCAACTATGATAGGTCTTTTTTTGACTCTTCATGTTATGTAATTTAATTCATTTTACCTCCCCTTTTCCTCTTTTTTCAGTACAATCCTTTTTTCACTCTTAGTTTCTTTTTTATCATCCAATGAAATCAAATTATTACCTACACCCTTTACATGTACTCTTAACAAAAATTCAGTTCTTAAGAGTTACATATATCATCTTTTCATTTAGATATGTAAACATTTTAACCTTTAAAAAACAGTTTTTTTCTTCCCTTTTTCCCTTTTTATGCTTCTCTTGAATTCTGTACTTGATCAAATTTTCTGTCCAGCTACAATCTTTGCATGAAAATAATTGAAAATTCCCAATTTCATTAAATGTCCATTTTTCCCTCTGAAAGAAAACCCTTAATTTTGCTGAATTACTGATTCTTAACTGCAATCCAAGCATTTTTCCCTTTGCAATATCATATTCCAGGCCCTTCAGTCCTTTAAAGTGGAAGCTGCTAGATCCTGGTTAATCCTAATTGTAGCTCCTTGATATTTTAATTGGTTCTTTCTGGCTCCTTGTAATATTCTCAACTTGATCTGATAATTCTAGAATTTAGCTATAATATTTCTCAAAGTTTTCATTTTGGAGTCTCTTTCAAGAGGTAATAGTTGAATTCTTTGAATAGCTATTTTACCCTCTGGTTCTAGGCTATCAAGGAAATTTTCCTTGATGATTTCTTGAAAGATGTTGTCTAGGCTCGTTTTGTTTTCATTGTGGTTTTCAGATAGTGGAATAATTCTTAGATTGTCTCACTTGTGTTATGAGTCAGAACTTGAAACAAGGTGCTAAGTCACTGAAATTGATAGAGACAATGCTTATGTACTTAATTTACACCTTTAAGAGAGTTCACACATTAGTTCACACATTAGAGTTCACACCGTTAGAGAGCATATATAAGCTAGGAGCCTCAACTAGGGCTTCTGGAGATTCACAAGTCACAAACTCACAAGCCCACTGTTGGGAGGCAGAGTCAGATTCATTCCAACTTCTACCTTTGTGCTGGCTGAAAACATTGGGAGGATGAGAAGCTGAAGCTGGCAGAGGCAAAGGACTGATGGCAAGAGCTCTTGGAACCAAAAAGAAAGATAGACCTCTAAGAAAGCTAACTGTGCTATTTTGACGGAGACAATAAAGAATCTGGATTTTTAACTCCTGGCTGCATTTTGAGGTGATTATTACTCTGAATTGAAATGAAGGCTGATCTTAGAAGCCTCCCAAGAAACCTGCTCCCAGAGAACATTATAATTTAGAGAAGAGAACATTATACACTTGGATCTATTTTCCAGGTCAGTTGTTTCTCAAGTGAAGTATTTTACATTTTCTTCTAAATTGTTTGGTTTCGTTCATGATGTTTCATTAAGTCATTTGCTTCCATTTGTTCAATTTTAATTTTTATTGAATTATTTTCTTCAATTAGCTTTTTTTACCTCCTTTTTCATTTAGGCAACTGAATATTTAATGAGTTGTTTTATCATTTCCCCCTGCCCATTTCATCAATATTTTTTTCTTATAGCTTTTTATTTACAAGATATATGCATGGGTAATTTTTCAGCATTGACAACTGCAAAACCCTTTGTTCCAATTTTTCCCTTTCTTCCCCCCACCCCTTCCCCCAGATGACAGGTTGACCAATACATGTTAAATATGTTAAAGCATAAGTTAAATACAATATATGTATACATGTCCATACAGTTATTTTGCTGTACAAAAAGAATTGGACTTTGAAATAATGTACAATTAACCTGTAAAGGAAAAGCAAAAATGCAGGTGGACAAAAATAGAGGGATTGGGAATTCTATGTAGTGGTTCATCTCCCAGAGTTCTTTTACCACCAGTTCTATTTTTTAAGGAATTTTTCTCTTTTCTATTTCATTAATACTTTTCCCCTTACTTTTTAAAGTAAGTTTTTATTAAAGTATTTTAATTTTCAAAACAGATGGATGGATAATTTTTCAACAGTAACCCTTGCAAAACATTGTGTTTTCCCCTACCCTCTCCCCTAGATGGTAAAAATACATGTTAACTCTGATATATACATACATATTCACACTCAGTTCCCACAATCCTTCTCTGGGTATAGATGGGTCTCTTCATCACAAGATTATTGGAATTGATCTGAATCGTCTCATTGTTAGAAAGAACCATGTCCATCAGAATTGATCATCATATAATCTTGTTGTTGCCATGTACAGTGGTCTGGTTCTACTCATTTCACTTAGCATCAGTTCATATAAGTCTCTCCAGGATGCTCTGAAATCATTCCGTTGAGTGTTGCTTGTAGAACAATAATATTCCATAACATTTATATAGAAGAGCTTACTCAGCCACTCTCCAACTGAAAGGCATCCAGTTTCTTGCCACTACAAAAAAGGCTGCCAAAAATATCATTGCATATGTGGATTCCTTTCCCTCCTTTAAGATCTCTTTGGGATATAAGACAAATAGAAACACTGCTGGACCAAAGAGCATGCATATTTTGATAGCCCATTGGGCATAGTTCCAAAGTACTCTGAAAATGTTTGGGTCATTTCACAACTTCACCAAGAATGTGTTATGGTCCCACTTTTCCCACATTCCCTCGAACATTTGTCATTAACTTTTCCTGTCATCTTAGCTAATCTGAGAGGTGTGTTGTGGTACCTCAGAATTGTCTCAATTTGCTCTGATCAATTGTTATTTAGAGCACCTTTTTACACAACTAGCAATGGTTTTATTTTCTTCATCTGAAAATTGTCTGTTCATATCCTTTGACCATTTATCAGTTGGAGAATGGCTTGCATTCTTACAAATTTGAGTCAATTCTCTATATTTGCAGTTTATTGCTTCCCCTCTAGTGTTGTCTGCATTGATTTTATTTGTGCAAAAAAAATTTTAATTTGATATTATTAAAATTATCTATTATAAGAGGACTTGCCAACCCCCTCGCCAGCCTTGGACATCACACTGGGTGCGGCTCAGGTAAATTGAAGGTAGCCTTGTAAGGGTGAAGAAGATGGCATTGGGAAAAAGGGGTCCCACCCGAGGAGTAACATGGCAGTACCCAAGAAAGGTATGCCGGACATTGGAGGGGAGAATAATGAACATATACCTTATTAGGAAAGGAATGCTCACTTTGTATTTACATGTAGCTTCCTGTAGGGAATCATGTATTTGCTATAGGTTAGGATGTGCTTATGTTAAACTATAGGAACTAGAGGCATATATTGAGTAGATAAAAGGACTTGCAGTTTTTGTAATAAATGTTGTCCCACAACATCCTGGCTCTTGTCCCTCATTGCTCATGGTCTTTGATACTCAGGTGAATTGACATTGCTGGTCATATAAGGCCTGCTTCACTTGGGAATTGGGGCCAAACCCCAATTATCTATTTGGTGTTCAATAATGAATTCCGGTTCTCCTTTGGCCACACATTTCTTCCTTCTCCAAAGATTTGAGAGGTAAAATATCTTATGTTTTTCTAATTTGCTTATAATATCATTCTTTAGTCTAAATCATGAACCTATTTCAATCTTATCTTAATATACAGTGTTAATTCTGGGTCAATGTCTACTTTCTGCCACACTAGTTTCCAATTTTCTAACAGTTTTTGTCAAATATTAAGTTTTTATGCCAAAAGCTGGGGTCTTTGGGATTGTGAAACACTAGATTGCTATAGTTATTGACTATTTTGTCCTATGAATCTAAATTGTTTCACTGATTGACTATATTTCTTAGCCAAGACCAAATGGTTTTGATGACTATTGCTTTGTAATATAGTTTTAGGTCTGGCACAGCTAGGCCACCTTCATTTGCATTTTGTTCCTTAATTCCATTGACATTATTGACCTTTTGTCCTTCCAGATGAACTTTGTAATTATTTTTTATAAATATGTAAAATAATTTCTTGGGAGTTTGATTGGTATGGCATGGAATAACTAGATTAATTTAGATAATATTATCTATCTAAATATCTATCTAAATAAATAAAATAGATAATTAGAATAATTTAGATAAAAATATTATGTGTGCATGAGTAGGTCAAGAAATAAAATAAAAATTGTTATTTTTTAAAATAAATTTAAAAATTTATTTTATTTGCTTGGCCTACTCATGCACACATAATATTTTCCAATTTATTAGATCTGATATTATTTGTGTGGAAAATGTTTTGTAGTTGTGCATATAATTCCTGACTTTTCCTTGGCAGGTAGACTCCCCAATATTTTATATTATCTACATTTATTTTAAGTGTAATTTCTTCTTTTCTTACTGTTGAACTTTTTTGGTAATATATAAAAAAGCTGGTGATTTATGTGGAAAGATTTTGTATCCTGGAACTATGCTAAATTGTGAGTTGTTTCTAATAGCTTTTTAGTTTAGAGTTCTCTAAATATACCATCATGTCTGCAAAAAATGATAATTTGGTTTCGTCATTATCTACTCTAATTCTTCTATTTTTTTTTCTTCTTCTCTTATTGCCAAAGCTAATATTTATAATACAATATTGAATAATAAAATGACAGTGGGCAACTTTGTTTCATTCTGATCTTATTGGGAATGGTTCTAGTTTGTTCCCATAACATACGATGCTTGCTGACGGTTTTAAATAGATGCTACTGATCATTTTAAGGAAAATTCCATTTATTCCTATTTTCTCTAGTATTTTTAATAGGAATGGGTGTTGGATTTTATCAAAAGCTCTTTCTGCATCTATTGAGATAATTATGTTTTTTGTTAGTTTGGTTATTGATATAGTGAATTATGCTAATAGTTTTCCTAATATTGAACCAGTCTTGCATTCCTGATAAAAAATCATATTTGGTCATAATGTAGGATCCTAGGGATGACTTTCTATAATCACTTTGCTAGTATTTTATTTAAAATTTTTGTATGGAGATTCACTAGGGAAATTCACCTGTAATTTTCTTTTTCTGTTTTCACCCTACCTGGTTCAGGTATCAGCACCATATCTGGTTCATAAAAGGAATTTGGTAGGAGTCTTCCTTTATGTATTTTTTCAAATAGTTTGCATAGTATGGGAATTAATCATTATTTCAATGTATGGTAGAAATCATGTTTAAATCCATCTGATCCTGGAGATTTTTTCTCAGGAAATTGATTAATAGTTTGTTCAATTACTTTTTCTTAAATATGCTATTTAAGTAATTTGTTTCCTTTTGTTAATTTGGGCAATCTATATTTTTATAGGTATTCTCCCATTTCACTTAGATTATCAAATTTATTAACATATAGTTGGGAAAAATAATTCCAAATTATTGTTCTAATTTCCTCTTCATTGGTGAAAACTTTTCCCTTTCTATTTCTTGAAACTAACAATTGATTTTCTTCTTTCCTGTTTCTAATCAAATTAACTAAAGGTTTATCTATTTTTTATTTGTAAAACCAACTCTTAGTTTTACTTATTAATTCAATAGTTTTTTGACTTTCAATTTTATTATACTCCCCTTTTATTTTTAGAATGTCAACTTTGGTATGAAATTGAGGATTTTAAATTTTTTTCCCCTAGCTTTTTAATTGCAAGCCTGATTCATTGATCTTCTCTCTCTCTATTTTATGGAAGTAAGCATCTAGAGATATATTCCCCTACTAACTGCTTTGACTGAATCCCACAAATTTTGGTGTGTTGTCTCATTATTGTCATTCTCTTGAATGAATTTATTGATTTTGTCTATGATTTGTTGTTTTACCTCCTCTTTTGTTAGAATTACATTATTAATTTTCAATTAATTTTAGTCTATTTTCCTTTGACCTTTTATTGCATGCAATTTTTATTGAAATATGATTTGAGAATAGGCCTTTTTCCCCTCTTTTGAAATATAATTTGCCACATTTTAATCCTTTTTTCCTTCTTCCAGTAGAATCCCCTTTTGTCCTCTAGTTTCTTTTAAAAATCATTACAATAAAATCAAATTATACCTGCCTCTAAGTATACGCATAACAGAAATACAGATCTCAAGAGTTAAACATAGAGTTAAACATGGTTAAAAATAGGGATGTAAGCTTTTTAACTTCTAAACAAAAGTGATTTTTCCCACTTTGTACCTTTTTTATGTTTCTCTTGTGTTCTGTATTTGAAAATCAGATTTTCTATTCAGCTCTGGGCTTTTTATCAGAAATAGCAGAAATTCACCTGTTTCATCAAATATCTGCTTTTTCCTTAAAGATGATGCTCAATTTTGCTGGATAATTGATTATTGACTGCAAGTTCCTTTGCCTTTCAGAATATCAGATTCTATGCCCTTTAATCCTTTAAATTGGAAGCTGCTAGGTTCTGAGTAATAGATATTTGAATTGTTCCTTCTGGATGCTTGCAATATTTTCTCCTTGATTTGATGATCCTGAAATTTAGCTATGATGTTCCTTGAAGTTTTCATTTTGGGGTCTCTTTCAGGAGTAATAAGTGAATTCTTTCAACGGATCTATTCTACCCTCTGGTTCTAGGACACCTAGGCAGTTTTCCTTGATGATTCCCTGAAAGATGATGTCTACATTTTTTATTCCCATCATGGTTTTCAGGAATTCTTAGATTCTTAGATTGCCTCTCCTAGATCTATTTTCTAAGTCAGTTCTTTTTCCAATGAGGTATTTTACATTTTCTTCTATTTTTCATGTTTTTTTGGTTTTGTTTATCTGATTCTTCAAGTCTTATTGAGTCATTCACTTCCATCTGTTCAATTCTAATATTTAGTGAATAAGTTTCCTTAGTTTTTAATCTCCTTTTGCATTTGGCCAATTGAGGTGTTTTGTTCACTGTATATTTTTTCCATTTTAAAAATTCTGTTTTTCAAAGAATTTTTTTCTTTGTCATATCTATTTTGTAAGGAATTTTATGCTTTTTACACTTCATCAACTCTATTTTTTTAAAGAGTTTTCTTCAGATAATTTCTATTTTTCCTTTTCCTTACCTTCTTTCACAGATCTCATTTTTTTTCATTATTTACTTTTAACTCTCTTTTAAAATCCTTTTTGAATTCTTCCAAAAGAACCTTTTGAAATGGGGACCAATTCATATCTCCCTTTTGGCATTCATCTGTAGCTGATTGCTTTTAGCATACTCAAGGTTTGAGGTCTATTCTCTTTCTTTATAAAAGCTATCTACAATCAGAGTTCTTTTTGTTCTTTTGCTCATTTTTTAAGGTTGAAGTCTGCTCTTAAGGCAAAGGGGTGATTGCTGCTTTAGTTTGCCCTCAAGTGGTTCTGCTGGCTGATTTCCTGTGCTGGGTAGGCATGGCCAGTTCCCATTTTCTGGGATTTGGAGGTTCAGAGGTTCACAGTATTTGCTTTGGGTGTCTCAGAGCAAATCTGCTGAACTACTGGCTTGTAACCAGGACAAAGTAGCCTAAGACCCTCACAGTAGATTCCCTGGTGCAGCAGATTCTGCAATATCCTAGATCTGAATGCAAGATCCTTGTCCTGGGCTCCCTGCCCTGCAGTCTACGTTTGGCAGCCTCTCCCCTTGCCCAATTGAAAAAGTCCTTTTCTGAAGTTCTTCCAAAGTATCGTCTTCTGGAAATTTGTTGCACTCCTAATATTTGTGGGTTCTGTTACCCTAAAACCAGTTCAGAGGCTTAATCTGCTGTTCTTTTGAAAGAAATTTGGAGGAGCTTAGATAGAGCCATGCCTACTCTCTGCCACTACTCCATACACACAAATTTTTTTTTTCAAGGAATTTTCATTTATTTCTATATCTTCTTTTCCAAAGCTCTCATTTCTTTTCCCCATTTTTCTTCTAACTATCTTTTAAAAATCCCTTTTGGATTCTTCTAGGATAGCTTTTGAGTTGGAGTTGGAGACCAACTCATATCACGCTTCATCTGGAGTTGTTTTGGTTTTTGTGAACTCATGGTATGAGATCTATTCTTCCCTGTCTCCATAATAGTTATCTATGGTCAGGGTTCTTTTTGCTTTTTTGCTCATTTAAAGAAATTGAGGTCTGCTCCTAGTACAAGGGGAGGCTGTCCTGAGCTTCATTTATAGGACTACAGAATGGCAGGGGTTTTATGCTGCTCTGGTCCTAGTGCTGGCAACTTCCTTCCCATGCTGGGTAGTTGTGACCAGGTCCTGCTTGTTTTGCTGGGATTTATAAACTCTTAATTTGCCTTTTAGATTTGTGCTGGAGATCTCACAGCTACTCTGCTGATTCACTGACTTCTGAACCAGGATAGAATAGACAACACTGCTTTATTTTGACTAAGAACTTCCCACTATATTCCCTGTGCAAGGTCTCTCCCCTTCATGTCCCTCTATTCAATTGAGACAATTCAAGATATTTTCTGAAGGAAATTTGTTATGCTCTAAATATTTGTGGATTCTTCCATTCAGAGGTTTGATTAGATTTAGATTCTGAGGGATACCAGGAAGAGCTCAGGCAAAAATCTATCTAGTTTCTATGATCTTGGCTTTGTCCCCCTCTCATTTAATTTTCAGAATTCTTTTTGAACTCTTCCACAATCTAAGACTAATTCTTATTTTTTCTTGGAGGCTTTGGATGTAGGAGCTTAATTTCTTATTATTGTTTGAGTGTGTGTTTTGATCTTCCATGTCACTATAGTAATTTTCTATTGTCAGAATCTTTCTCTGTTGTTTGTTTATTTTCCCAGGTTATTCCTTGATTTTTAACTCTTTATTAAAATAGGGAGCAGTTTCCAGAGTGAAGGATGCACTGTTCCAAACTTCAAAGATACCCTGAAGCTGTTTTCAGAGATCCTTCTAAAGACCTAAATTTTTTCAGTTCTTCCAAAGTGGTATGATCTAAGAAGTGGTTTGTTTATTCTTTTTCTAGCCTGTGCTTTTGTCTGTGAGTAGCCACAGGCATTTTTTTTTAATCTGGACTTGTGAGGAGGGTCCCTGTAATACTGTGGTTATAAGTTCTAGTGTACTAGGGTTCTTCCTAATCCTGGGACTATGAGCAAGGACCACATCAAAGAAACGAGTATGTTGAAGTTGTCTTCAGTTAAAAAATAATTATTTCTGACCAGCAGGATGATTTCAGAGAGACTTAGAGAGACCTACATGAACTATTGTTAAGTGAAATGAGTGAAATGATACTTTTGACAATTATAATTAAGCTGAAGAAAGTGAAGAGTTTGAGAATAAAGATAATTCTGCTGTGTTTGTGATGTGACATCCAATTTTAAATGCTTGAAAAGGACTAATGATCTGAGAAAAACTCAGGAGAAAAATTAGGTCTGGATTTATACATCTGGGAATCACTTGCATAGATACATTATATCAATGGAAACAGAAAGAAAAGTAAAATAAGTGGAAGAAAAACTAGGAGAAAGTAGCATCACAAAATCTATATAGAAGAATATTAGTGAGAGAAGAGAATGCTTATTGTAGTTAAATGGATCATAGAGATCAAGAACAATAATTGTTATTTGTCCTTCATTTCAAAGAGAGCAAATGTCCACAAAATAACTAAAGGGTAGAGAATTAGCTGTTGCAATATATATGTAAAAGTGTAATGATATAGAAAACCTCTTATTAAACTAAGGAATTTTGGAACTTATGCTAATAACTTCTGGATATCAAATATCTTGCAATGCCAAAGAGCCAAATAAAATGATTTCTAGAACATCAGTGTTTTATAACAAGTTTGGAGAGAATATGTGTCAATGAGAATGTACTATAATAATAGAGTTCCATGCAAAATCCTAAATCTGTAAAATGGCTCATACTGCATTAGTAAGAGTTTCCTTACCTGGGAATTCCATTTACCAGTGAAATTAAAAAGTCTATTATCTATGCTTTTGTTATAAGGCATGAGAGTGGTCAATGAGGACCCAGACTTCCAAGTATGCCAAATCTATTTTGTGGTGGAGGCAATCCTTGGACTGCTTGGGCATCCTACTTCTGAGTATACACAATAGAAGGTCTTGCTTTTTGCCTCAGAACATTGGGCAGATAATCTAGGACTCCTTTTTGCCAACTGTCTATGTGGTGAAGAAAATCCTGTTGACTGGTCACTTGGCCATTTATCAGGAAATGATTCTTCTTTTCCTTCCTTCTGGTTATAATATGTATCTCTATGATTGTCTGCTTTGCAATTGATGAAACAAACTTTTTGCAATATTGCCTTGTGTCTCCCATTTTGCTATGAGGTTAGATAAAGATATAGATATTTAAATACATGCACATGTATACACAGGTATGTATAAATACACACTTGTATGTATATACTATATTGTACATGTCTACATACACATATATAAATTTATATATGTATATCTATACACATGCTATATATTTTCACGTCCTGTGTTACATATATATACAGATGCATAGATAGATAGGTATCACTTAAAATCTATCTATTTATCTATCACTATATGCCTTTTCAGTGTATTACAAAGAATAAGCTAACATGATTTTATCATTATTTTAGACTTAAGAGGGAAGGAAGCGCCTGATGTTCTTGGTCTGACATAAGTGATTCTTTGAGTTCAAATCAATACATGTTCATTAATGTCCATAGTATTTTGCATACTAAGTTTACTATTTTCAGACATAGAGATACAAGGAGAGACAGCATGGCATAGTGGAAATAGTGCTAGATACGCTATTAAAGAAATTATGTTCAAATTCTACTACTTTCTACTATGTGTCTTTGGGTAAGTCATTTATCTCTGGAAGCATTCAAATCATGTTTTCGACAGAGACAGAGATTACAGGGAGACACACATGCACAGAGACACTGAGAAATATACACTTAGAGAAATAGAGACAGAAGGAAAAAAAGAAAGAAAGAGACATAAAGACAAAGAAACAGAGACAGAAACAGAGACACAGAAAGAATCAGAGACACAGAGAGAAACAGAGAGACAATGACAAAGACAGACATAGAGAGAGACACATACAGAGATACAGAGACAGAGAGATAGAAACAGAGAGGCAGAGTGAGTGCAGAGATACAGAGACAGAAAGAGAGGCAAAAAATTAGGAAAATCAATATAACATCACAAAAATATAAAGAAACATACCTCCAGAAACATCAGAACTTAGATTAATGCACTAAAAAATGGAATCATTTCAAGATGACTGATAAGGAAGCATATTTCCTTTTCCCTCAGTGAGTAATGGCAGAGTACAGTTTTAGAAAGAAGTATGCATTATCACATATGGTCAATGAGACAGGTTATTTAAATCACACTTTTTGTTACAATAAAACTTTTATAGGAGAGTATGTCAAAAAAAAAAGAAAAACAAGAAACCTACAAACGTTTTTTTTTTTTTTTAATTTAATAGCCTTTTTATTTACAGGATATATACATGGGTAACTTTACAGCATTAACAATTGCCAAACCTCTTGTTCCAATTTTCACCTCTTACCCCCACCCCTCCCTAGATGGCAGGATGACCAGTAGATGTTAAATATATTAAAATATAAATTAGATACACAATAAGTATACATGACCAAAACATTATTTTGCTGTACAAAAAGAATCAGACTCTGAATTATTGTACAATTAGCTTGTGAAGGAAATCAAAAATGCATGTGTGCATTAATATAGGGATTAGAATTTAATGTAATGGTTTTTAGTCATCTCCAGAGTTATTTTCTGGGCATAGCTAGTTCTGTTCATTACTGCTCCATTAGAAATGATTTGGTTGATCTTGTTGCTGAGGATGGCCTGATCCATCAGAACTGGTCATCATCTAGTATTGTTGTTGAAGTATATAATGATCTCCTGGTCCTGCTCATTTCACTCAGCATCAGTTCGTGTAAAGTCTCTCAGGCCTTTCTGAAATCATCCTGTTGGTCATTTCTTACAGAACAGTAATATTCCATAATTTTCATATACCACAATTTATTCAGCCATTCTCCAACTGATGGACATCCTTTCAGTTTCCAGTTTCTAGCCACTACAAAAAGGGCTGCCACAAACATTCGTGCACATACAGGTCCCTTTCCTTCTTTATAATCTCTTTGGGATATAATCCCAGTAGTAACACTGTTGGATCAAGGTATGCACAGTTTGATAACTTTTTGAGCATAGTTCCAAACTACTCTCCAAAATGGTTGGATTCGTTCACAACTCCACCAACAATGCATCAATGTCCCAGTTTTCCCGCATCCTCCAACAATCATCATTATTTTTTCCTGTCATCTTAGCCAATCTGACAGGTGTTAGTGGTATCTTAGAGTTGTCTTAATTTGCATTTCTCTGATTAATAATGACTTGGAGCATCTTTTCATATGACTAGAAATAGTTTCAATTTCTTCATCTGAGAATTGTCTGTTCATATCCTTTGACCATTTTTCAATTGGAGAATGGCTTGATTTTTATAAATTAGAGTTAATTCTCTATATATTTTGGAAATGAGGCCTTTATCAGAACCTTTGGAATATAAAAATATTTTCCAGTTTGATTGCTTCCCTTCTAATCTTGTCTGCATTAGTTTTTTGTTGTACAAAACTTTTCAGTTTGTATAATTGAAATTTTCTATTTTGTGATCAGTAATGATCTCTAGTTCTGCTTTGTCATAAGACCTTCCCTCCACAGGTCTGAGAATGGTAACTATCCTATGTTTCTCTAATTTGCATTAATATTCATTCTTTATCCTAGGTCATGAACCCATTTTGACCTTATCTTGGTGTCTGGCGTTAAGTATGGATCATGCCTAGCTTCTGCCATATTAGTTTTCCAATTTTCTCCAGCAATTTTATCAAACAGTAGTTCTTATCCCCAAAGCTGGGATCTTTGGGTTTGTCAAAGACTAGGTTGCTATATTTGTTGACTGTTTTGTCCCTTGAACCTAGTCTATTCCACTGATCAACTAATCTATTCCTTAGCCAATACCAAATAGTTTTGGTAACTGCTGCTCTATAATATAATTTTAGATCTGGTACAGCTAAGCCACCATCATTTGATTTTTTTTTCATTAATTCCCTTGAAATTCTTTTTTTTTTTAATTTAATAGCCTTTTATTTACAGGATATATACATGGGTAACTTTACAGCATTAACAATTGCCAAACCTCTTGTTCCAATTTTTCGCCTCTTACCCCCACCCTCCCTAAATGGCAGGATGACCAGTAGATGTTAAATATATTAAAATATAACTTAGATACATAATAAGTATACATGACAAAACATTATTTTGCTGTACAAAAGAATCAGACTCTGAATTATTGTACAATTAGCTTGTAAAGAAATCAAAAATGCAGGTGTGCATAAATATAGGATTAGAATTCAATGTAATGATTTTAGTCATCTCCCAGAGTTCTTTTCTGGGTATAGCTAGTTCAGTTCATTACTGCTCCATTAGAAATGATTTGGTTGATCTCGTTGCTGAGGATGGCTGATCCATCAGAACTGGTCATCATCTAGTATTGTGTTGAAGTATATAATGATCTCCTGGTCCGCTCATTTCACTCAGCATCAGTTCGTGTAAGTCTCTCAGGCCTTTCTGAAATCATCCTGTTGGTCATTTCTTACAGAACAGTAATATTCCATAATTTTCATATACCACAATTTATTCAGCCATTCTCCAACTGATGGACATCCTTTCAGTTTCAGTTTCTAGCCACTACAAAAGGGCTGCCACAAACATTCGTGCACATACAGGTCCCTTTCCCTTCTTATAATCTCTTTGGGATATAATCCCAGTAGTAACACTGCTGGATCAAAGGGTATGCACAGTTTGATAACTTTTTGAGCATAGTTCCAAACTACTCTCCAAAATGGTTGGATTGTTCACAACTCCACCAACAATGCATCAATGTCCCAGTTTTCCCGACATCCCTCCAACAATCATCATTATTTTTTCCTGTCATCTTAGCCAATCTGACAGGTGTGTAGTGAGTATCTTAGAGTTGTCTTAATTTGCATTTCTCTGATTAATAATGGACTTGGAGCATCTTTTCATATGACTAGAAATAGTTTCAATTTCTTCATCTGAGAATTGTCTGTTCATATCCTTTGACCATTTTTCAATTGGAGAATGGCTTGATTTTTTATAAATTAGAGTTAATTCCTTATATATTTTGGAAATGAGGCCTTTATCAGAACCTTTGAATATAAAAATATTTTCCCAGTTTATTGCTTCCCTTCTAATCTTGTCTGCATTAGTTTTGTTTGTACAAAAACTTTTCAGTTTGGTATAATCGAAATTTTCTATTTTGTGATCAGTAATGATCTCTGGTTCTGCTTTGGTCATAAAGACCTTCCCCTTCCACAGGTCTGAGAGGTAAACTATCCTATGTTCCTCTAATTTATTAATAATTTCATTCTTTATGCCTAGGTCATGAACCCATTTTGACCTTATCTTGGTGTCGGCGTTAAGTATGGATCAATGCCTAGCTTCTGCCATATAGTTTCCAATTTTCCCAGCAATTTTATCAAACAGTAAGTTCTTATCCCCAAAGCTGGGATCTTTGGGTTTGTCAAAAGACTAGGTTGCTATATTTGTTGACTGTTTTGTCCCTTGAACCTAGTCTATTCCACTGATCAACTAATCTATTCCTTAGCTATGATACAAATAGTTTTGGTAACTGCTGCTCTATAATATAATTTTTAGATCTGGTACAGCTAAGCCACCATCATTTGATTTTTTTTTCATTAATTCCCTTGAAATTCTTGACCTTTTTTTTTTCCATATGAACTTTGTTGTTATTTTTCTAGGTCATTAAAATAGTTTTTGGGAGTCTGATTGGTATAGCGCTAAATAAATAGATTAGTTTAGGTAATATTGTCATCTTTATTATATTTGCTCACCCTATCCAAGAGCATTTAATATTTTTCCAATTGGTTAGATCAGACTTAATTTGTGTGAAAAGTGGTCTGTAATTTTGCTCATAAAGTTTCTGATTTTCCCTTGGCAGATAGATTCCTAAATATTTTATATTATCAGTAGTTACTTTTAAATGGAATTTCTCTTTGTAACTCTGACTGTTGGATTTTGTTAGTGATATATAAGAATGCTGATGACTTATGTGGGTTTATTTTATAACCAGCAACTTTGCTAAAGTTGTGGATTATTTCTAATAACTTTTTAGCAGAATCTCTGGGGTTCTCTAAGTATACCATCATGTCATCGGCAAAGAGTGATAATTTGGCTTCCTCATTGCCTATTCTTATTCCTTTAATCTTTTTCTCAGCTCTTATTGCTATAGCTAGTGTTTCTAATACAATATTAAATAGTAACGGTGATAGTGGGCAGCCTTGTTTCACTCCAGATCTTATTGGGAATGGTTGCAGTTTGTTTCCATTACATATGATGCTTACTGATGGTTTTAAATAGATGCTGCTGATTATTTTAAGGAAAAGTCCATTTATTCCTATACTCTCAAGTGTTTTTAATAGGAATGGATGTTGGATTTTATCAAATGCTTTTTCTGCATCTATTGAGATGATCATATGGTTTTTCTTAATTTGGTTATTAACATGGCCAATTATATTGATAGTTTTCCTAATATTGAACCAGCCCTGCATTCCTGGTATAAATCCTACTTGATCATAGTGTATTATCTTGGAGATGATTTTCTGTAGTCTTTTTGCTAATATTTTATTTAAGATGTTAGCATCAATATTCATTAGGGAGATTGGTCTATAATTTTCCTTCTCTGTTTTCAGCCTACCTGGTTTAGGTATCAGTACCATGTCTGTGTCATAGAAGGAATTTGGTAGGACTCCTTCATTCCCTATTTTATCAAATAATTTATGTAGCATTGGGGCCAATTGTTCTTTAAATGTTTGTTAAAATTCACATGTAAATCCATCTGGTCCTGGGGATTTTTTCTTAGGGAGTTGTTTAATTGCCTGTTCTATTTCTTTTTCTGAAATGGGACTATTCAAGCAATTTACTTCCTCCTCTGTTAGTCTGGGGAGTCTATATTTTTGGAGGTAGTCATCCATTTCACTTAGGTTATCAAATTTATTGGCATAAAGTTGAGCAAAATAACTCCTTATTATTTCTCTAATTTCCTCTTCTTTGGTGGAAAGTTCTCCCTTTTCATTTTTAAGACTACTAATTTCATTTTGCTCCCTCCTTTTTCTAATCAGATTTACCAAAGGCTTATCTATTTTATTGGCTTTTTCATAGAACCAACTCTTAGTTTTATTAATTAGTTCAATAGTTTTTTTACTTTCAATATTTTGGGGGTTTTTAATTTGGTCTTTTTTTAGTTTTTTTAGTTGCAAGCCCAATTCATTAATCTTTTCTTTCTCTGTTTTATTCAAGTAAGCCTCTAAGGATATAAAATTCCCTCTTATTACCAGCTTTGGCTGCATGCACTAAATTTGTAGTATGATGTCTCATCATTGTCATTATCTTGAGTGAAATTATTAATTGTATCTATAATTTGCTGCTTCACCCAATCATTCTTTAAGATGAGATTGTTTAGTTTCAATTACTTTTTGGTCTATTTCCCCCTAATTTTTTGTTGAATGTAGTTTTTATTGCATCATGATCTGAAAAGAAAGCATTTACTATTTCTGCTTTCTTGCATTTAATTTTGAGGTCTTTATGTCCTAATATATGGTTAATTTTTGAATAGGTTCCATGAACTGCTGAGAAGAAAGTATATTCCCGTCTATCTCCATTCAATTTTCTTCAAAGATCCAACATACCTAATTTTTCTAATATTCTATTTACTTCTTTAATTTCTTTCTTATTTGTTTTGTGGTTTGATTTGTCTAATTCTGAGAGTGCAAGGTTGAGATCTCCTACTATTACAGTTTTGTTGTCTATTTCTTCTTACAACTCTCTTAACTTCTCCTTTAGGAAGCTGAGTGCCATACCACTTGGTGCATATATGTTTAGTATTGATATTGCTTCGTTGTTTATGCTACCCTTTAGGGATGTAGTTTCCTTCCTTATCTCTTTTAATTAGATCAATTTTTACTTTTTGCTTGATCTGAGATAAGGATGGCTACCTCTTTTGAGCTTCACCTGAAGCATAATGATTTTTGACTCCAGCCTTTTACCTTTACTCTATATATCCCCTGCTTTAAATGTGTTTCTTGTAAACAACATTTTGTAGGGTTCTGACTTTTGATCCAGTCTGCTATCTGCCTCCTCTTTATGGGCGAGTTCATCCCATTCACATTTACGGTTAGAATTATTAAATCTGTATTTCCTGCCATCCTAATAACCCCAGATTGTGCTTTACTTATTCTTGCCTCCCCCAACCCTCTTTTCCCCTTTAAACTTATGTACCCCTCTTGTATCCATCGATACTTATCCTCTTTATAATCCCTCCTCCCCTTTGGAGTCTTTCCCCTTCCTTCCCTTGTTACTCTTTTTCTTTTCCTTTTCCTCTCCCCATTTTTAATGGGCGAGAGAATTTTCTCTAAAACAAATGTCAATTATTTTTTCTTTGAGCAAACTCAGTGAGAGTAAGATTACACAATGTTCCTCCCCTCTCTAAATTCCCTCAGATATGGTAAGTTTCCTTAGCCTCTTTTGTGGGATGTGGTTTCCCTCTTTTTATCCCTCCTTCCCACCTTATTCTGCCTCATCCCTTTTCCATATCTACTTCCCTTTTTATGTTATATCAGTACAATCAAATTTTACATGTATTCTTTTTGTATATCCACAACAGAAATACAATTCTCAAGAGTTATTTTTCCTTTTCTGCATCTCTTGAGGTCTATTCTTGGAGATCAAATTTTTTTGTTTAATTCTGGTTTTTCTTCAGAAACAAATGGGAATTCATTGTTTCATTAAATGTCCATCTTCTTCCCTGGAAGAAAATGCTCAACTTAGCTGGTAGTTTATTCTTAGCTGCATCCCAAGTTCTTGTGCCTTTGAATATCATATTCCAGGCCTTCTTTCCTTTAATGTAGAGGCAGCCAGATCTTGGGTGATCCTTATTGTGGCACCTCGGTATTTAAATGGTTTTTTTTTGGCTGCTTGTAAAATTTTTTCCTTAATCTGATAGTTCTGAAATTTTGCCACAATATTCCTTGGGGTTTTATTTTAGGGTTTCTTTCAGAAGGTGTTCGATGAATTCTTTCAATGCCTATTTTACCTTCTGATTCTATTACATCTGGGCAGTTCTCTTTGATGATTTCTTGTAAAATAGTATCTAGGCTCTTTTTTTCATCATAGTTTTCGGAAAGTCAATAATCTTCAGATTATCTCTCTAGATCTATTTTCCAAGTCTATCGTTTTGCAAGTAGATAATTCATGGTTTTCAGTTTGTCATTTTTTGTTTTGCTTGATTGATTCTTGCTGTCTCAATGAATCATTAGTTTCAATTTGTTCAGTTCTAATTTTTAAAAATTATTTTCTTCATTAGCTTTTTTACTTCTTTCTGTATATGTCCAATTGAGTTTTTGAATCTATTGTTTTTTGGTCTGTGGAATTTTTTCCATTTCACTAATTTTTTTTTAGTGAATTATTTTCTTTTCAATTCACAGATCCTACTTTCTTGCGTGTTCTTTGTCTTTTCAATTCACAAATCCTACTTTCTAGTGAATTCTTTATTTTTTCAATTCGTATTTCAGGAAGTTGTTGCTCTCTTGTAAGGCTTCTCTTTCCTTTTCCCCATTTATCTTCTAACTCTCTTTTGAGACTTTTTAATGAGTCTCTTCTATGAGAGCATTATGTAAAGGAGGGACAGTCTGATGCATTTTGCTGTTTGAGGTCTCTTCAGGTTACTGACCTGCTCTTTTTCTGCATAGAAGCTGTCGATCATTCTTTTCATCTTTTTATTCATGTTTTAAAAGCCTTTGGGTAGGTCTCTAGGCAAGGGGTTACAAGCTTCCTCTGCACAGCAGGGAAAGATTTAAACCGATTTCCGGCTCGAGTATGGGTGTGCTTTGAGTGAGAGTTTTCCCTTCCCCAACAGGAGTGGATTCAGCACTGGCCTGAGCTATCAAACTGCTTAGTAGGGCTGAGTGGATTAGCGAATTGCCCTGGGCTAGAGACTAAGGGGTGAAAGTGTCACTGCCCCAGGCGGAGCCTCTTGTGGGACTGTGAGTATTAGCAGCTGACCGCAGGACCACGACCGCGACAGAGCGCAGACCACAGACCGCAGACCGCCGCAAACTCTGCCCAAGCGTCTCTGCCTGATGCAAATCGGCCCTGGAAAGCTCTATGGCCCCAAGCCGAGGCTCCCTACTGCGCAGATTGGAGGCTAACCTGGGCTGCGTCCTCCTGCTTGCAGGATTCACAACTGCCCAAGGAGAAGCCCGTACTGTGGGTTGGGGCTGCGGCGGCTTGATGCTGAGATCTGTGCCTTCACCCTTGGTTTGAGACTCTCCTCGGAACCTAATTTCTCTCCCTGTCTCGCCGATCTCCCCCTGCCCAGGAACCAACCTTTTTGGCTGAGGACTGCAGATTTTCTTTGGCTGGTGAGTTGTTCTACTTCTTATCTTTACGAATTGTAGCAGTCAAGACTATTTTTGAGGCTAGATATAATATTGATAAAGAGGGTAAGAGAGGAGCTTAGAAAGTCGCGTGTGTCTTCTCCGCCATCTTGGCTCCGCCCCCCCCATAAACGTTTTTAAAGGAAAAAAAAACTATGCTGAGATATTTGTACAATGCAAATTATTATATTGGCTACAGACATAAAATATAATTATATGTTTTAAAAGGAGCTTAATTTTTATGGGCCTCAAGTTTTTCCTTTATAATATATTTTAAAGATGCTTAGTTTAAAAAAAAAAGAGGTGTGGTATATAATGGACAGAAAATTGGTCTTTGAGGCTGGATGATCTGGGTTCAAATACAGATTCCAATATCTAGTAATTGTGTGATTATTCCTTAACTCTCATTGTCTGAGGCCATGTTCTAAGATTACAAACTAAAATAATTACTTGTTTGCCTGAATAAAAGGAGTTTCTTCACTTGGATTTCCTTACTGAAATCAAATCACAGGTTTAATATACACAAACATATACATATATGTTTACATACACATAAGCATATATATGTATACAAATATAATACATTTTAAAAATACTCTTAATAGTCAATGTTTTATTGTAATTATTTTCCTTTCATGAATTGAGTTTGTAAGATTATTTATTTATTAATTCTTAATATTTATTTTTGCCATTCTTTTAAAAATTTGAATTCCAGGCTTTCTCCCTCCCTCCTACTTCTTTTACACCCCAGAGAAGGTCAGTGATATGACATCAATTATACATATAAAATCATGGAAAATACATTTCCATATTATTCATATTAGAGAAAATTATATTTCAATTTATGCTTAGAATTCAAAAGTGCTCTCTCTGGAAGTGGATAGTAGTGGGGTTTTTTTGTTTTTTTTTCCATCATGGGTCCTTTCGAATTGTTTTGGATAACCATATTTATCAGAATAGCAAAATATTTCATAGCTGATCATCCTTACAATACTGCTGTTGTTATACATAATGATCTCACAATTATTTTCACTTTGCTTTGCATCATTTTATGTCTTGCCATGTTTTTCTGCAACCATTCCCCTCCCCTCATTATTTTTTATAATACAATAGTACTCCTTTGCAATCAAATGCCACAACTTGTTCAGCCATTTCCTAATTGATGACTATACCTTAAATTTCCAATTTTTTGATACCACAAAAAGATCTTCTATATTAATATTTTGGGGTCAGCTAAATGACATAGTGGATAGAATATTTGTTCTGAAATCAGGAAGTCTGACTTCAGATATGGCCTCAAATACTTACTGGCTCTGTGATCATGGTCAAGTCACTTAGCCCTGGTCTACTTTCATTCTTTATCTGTCAAATGATCTGGAGAAAGAAATGGCAAACCACTCCAGAATCTTTGTCAAGAAAACCCCATGTGGGATCATGACATGTGAGAACTCAACTGAAATGAATGAGCAATAAAATGGTTGTGCATATAGGCTCTTTTCCTTTTATTTCTTGAAATATATTCTAAATAAATGTTTTTCTGACTCAAAGAGTATGTATACCTTTATGGCTCTTTGGGCATAGTTCCAGATTGTTCTTTAAAATGATTTGAGCAGTATATTATCCCACCAGGAGTTCATTACTATACCTATTTTCTCTCATTCCCCTCCAGCATTTGTAACTTCCAATATGGGTGAGGTGATACCTAAAAGTTGTTTTAACTTGCTTTTTTCTAATTGATAGTAATTGAGCATTTTTCTTTTCATGTAACTGTAGAAGGCTTTGAGTTATTTTTTTTTTTTTTTGGAAAACTACCTATTCATATATCTTGAACATTTATCAATTGGGAGATGGTTCTTATTTTTATAAATTGGATTCGGCTACTTATATATTTGATAAATGGGGTCTTGGGGGATGGAGCCAAGATGGAAAAGAGGAAACACATTTCTTTCTGACTTTCTCCCATAACCCTCCTCACAACCAATTAGCAAATCCAGTCTCTGAATTAGTTCTGGACTGACAGAATCCATGAATATTGAGAGGGCAACAAATTACCAACAGAAGATGATTTCCAAGATCAACAGAAAAAGTCTGTTTCGATCAGGCATAGAGGGAAGCAGGCCAAGTGCAAGCAGACCAAGCACAGACCCTGGGGACCACAGGCAGCACAAAGACCAGGGGCGGTGCCTGTGAGAGAATCTACAGGGAGGAATCTACAGCAGTGTTAGCTACTCTGCCCTGGTAGCAAGCCAGTAGATCATCAGAGAAGTTATAAAACACCCAACACAAACATGAAAGGTAAATAGTGAACCCCAAACCAGAAGCTCATGAGGCTTGGCCATGCCCACTCATCACTGACAGTCAGTAAACACTGACTCAGCACAGCCAACATTGGCCCAGTGCAGCCACTGCTGCTTGTGGAGGAATCTTGGACAGCCAACCTTGCCCTAAAAAAGATCTCATTGTTTTTTAAAAGATAGAAAAGCAAAAGGAATTCTGATCATAGATAGTTTTTATGGAGAAAGAGAAGAACAGATTTCAAACCAGAGGAGACTAGAAGTAAATTGTCTCCAGATGAAACCCCAAAAGGTGATATAAATTGGTCCACATCATATAAGGCTTTCCTAGAAGAAATTAAAAAGGATCTTAAAAGAGAGCTAGAAGAAAAATGGGGAAAGGAAATGAAAATTTTGCAAGAGGGTTTAGAAAAGGAAACAAAAAAATAGAGAGTGAAATGGAAAAAGTAAATAACTCATTAAAAGATAGATTTGACAAAATGGAAAAAGACAAAAACTCCCAGAAAAACAGAATTTGTGAAAGGGAAAAAGAAAACAACTACTTAAAAGCAGAATTTGTTTAATGAAAAAAATAAAAATGAAGGTGGCCTAACTGTACCAGATCTAAAACTATATTATCATTTTTCCAGTGATCATCAAAAATATTTGGTACTGGCTAAGAAATACAGCAGTTGATCAATGTAATAGGTTAGTTTCAGAGGGCAAAACAGTCAATGACTATAGTAATCTAGTTTTTGAAACGGAGTGGAAAATGTCTGAATAAATTATGGTATATGAATGTTGTGAATATTATTCTGTAAGAAATGAGCAACAGGATGATTTCAGAGAGGCCTGGAGAGATATACATGAATTGATGGTAAGTGAAATGAGCAGAACCAGGAGATCATTATAAGTGACAACAAGATTAAACGATGATCAATTCTGATGAACATGGCTCTCTTCAACAATGAGATGATTCCAACCATTTCCAATTGTTCAGTGATGAAGAGAGGACTGTGGGAACTGAGTGTGTTTCACAACATAGCATTTTCACTCTTTTTATTGTTGTTTGCTTGCATTTTATTTTGCTTCACTTTTTCTTTTCTGTGGCATGATAATTGCATAAATATGTATGCATATATTGGATTTAACATGTATTTCTACCATGTTTAACATATATTAGATACTTGCCATCCAAGGCAGGCCATGGGAGAAAGGGGGTGGGGGGGTGGTGAGGAGTAGCAATTGGAACACAGTGTTGAAGACTTGTCCATGCATATGTTTTGAAAAATAAAAAGCTTTAATAAAAAAGAAAAAAAAAGAAAATTGGAATTGGGCAAGGGAAAGTAAGTGAAGCTATAATAGACCAAGAAAAAAAAGACAAAATATAAGGCATGAAAAAATAGCACAGAATTTGAAATATCTCTTAAGAAAAACAACAGATCTGGAGAAGAGATCAAGAAAAGACAATATAAGAATTATTGTACTCCGTAAAAGCTGTGATTAAAAAGGAGAACCTTGACACTTTTAAGGAAAGAAATAATCAAAAGATATCAGGCTGGAGTGATAGAACATGAGGGGAAAGTAGAAATAGGAAAAAAATCAATCACCATCTTAACGAAATCCTTTGTCAAAATCACATAGGAATATTACTGCCAAATTTCAAAACTCCCATATCAAAGAGAAAATTTTGCGGGAAACAACAATAACAATAAAATAATGTAAATATGCTGAAGCTATAATTGAAATTGTACAGGACTTATCTGCATCCATAATGAAAGATCGCAGGTACTGAAATCATATGCACTAGCAATCAAAAGATCTAGGCCTGTGGCCAAATCCACAATATTAGATGGGAAAAAATGGACATTCATAGAACTTGAAGATTTTCAGGGCTTTGTCTCAAGAAAACCTGAATTTAACTAAAAATTTCACATATAAGAGTCAATGTTAAAGAGCAACTTAACACTGGCAAATAATTTATGTTTTCTATACCATAAATGTATAACATATGTTTAAGATTGACATCAGTAATTATGTTGTTCAAAAGAAAGATTGGGGCAGAGTTGAATATGCTCTGACTCTAAAAAACAAAATTACCTAGTAAAGGTAAAATAATAATTATGTTATAAAAATGAGGTGCAGGGGAAGAATAGGCACAGAGACATTAGAGAAAGGAACAGGGTTAGTAGTTCTGAATACCAACTTACATTGGGAATGGCTTAAATAGGCAATACTACATATATATTACGAAGGATATAGCACCCACCAAAATTCATAAAAAAATGAGGAGGGAGGGAATATTACAAGGTAGGGTATAGAAGGATGTATAGATTTATGGCAATGGGACAAGTTGTATAGATTAATGGGAATGGGATGAAGCAGGAAGGAAACATTGGGGGGAGAAGATGAATGGGCAATTCATCAATGGGGAAAATTAAATAATAGCAAGCCAAGTTAAGGGGTAGAATTAAAATAGAAGAATCAACAGAAACAGGAAACAAAAGATATACACAAAAACTACAACCAGGATCAGAAGTGCAATTTATTAGGGAAAAAAATTAGGAAAAGTAGGACTAATAATCATTGATTTTAGACAAAGCTAAACTTTATTTCTTATAATACAATAGTATTATAGATTTAATAGTATAATATATAATATATATAAAATATATATATATTATATATATAATATAATATATAGTATAATTTAATAGTTTAATAGATTTAAGCAACAGAGAAATCTACATTATATGCCAGCCATATTAATATTTTAGATTCATGTTTACATATAAGTAAATTTATATGTATATATAGATGTGTCTGAGTATATATAGGTTATGCATGTGTGTATGTGTGTATATATATATATATATATATATGAATGGGTTGAAAATGTATATCTATCTGTGTGTGTGTGTGTGTGTGTGTGTGTGTGTGTATCCCTAACTGTAGCCTGCTTGCAGGGAGATGGGGAAAAAGAATAAAGTAAAAAGTACACAGCAGAAAATAAAAGAATAACTTACAAGGAAGTAAGGATGCCCAATGAGGAATATAATCTCTTCTGTTACATATATGCTTTCTTGAAATGAACATTCATTGTTATATATGTTGAATCCTTCCTGATGTTCTGCTGTATACATGACAGTTTTTTATATTTTTTTTTCTTGGTTTTTTTTTTTTTTTTTTTTTTTTTTTTTTTTTTTTTTTTTTTTTTTTTTTTTTTTTGTCAACAATAAAAAGGAGAAGCCTCAGTGCCATAAGGTACTGATGAGACATGAATTTCAGAGCTAGAATGAGCTTCCAGGACAAAAAGGTTTCTAAGTCATGTTAGATAAAGTCTAGAGCACAACAGTTTGTGGTCTCTGGAAGTGTTTGGCTGCCTTTATAGAGTCTTCATCAAATTTTCCTCAAGTGTAGACTTGGCTCTGACAGTAATGATTTATTATCTCCTACTAATCTAGAATCTCTCTTCCAACTATATGAACTGCCTGGTATTAGTCCAATATATTTACTAACATAGTATATGTAAAGGGAAATACTCTTTTTACCATCTATCCACCCAAATGATTAAAGCAAAGCATTAAGGATGGGTGTTACAAAGTGAATCTGAGTGATTAGAAGAATGGTAGTGTCTTTTGATAGAAAAAAAAGGGAAATTAAAAGAGAAGCTGGATTTGAAAGGAGGAAAGTAAAGATAAATTTTTCAGTGTATTGATTTTGAAATATCTATGGGATCAGATGGAGACATCTCTAGAAATGAAACACTAGAGAAAGATAAACACAGGACATATGCCTATACACCCATAAATACACTATATTTTTAAAGGAGGGTTTTCAGGTATTACCAGTGTGTGAAGAAAATATACCAGCTTTTAATAATATTGTTATTATTAATGTTACTAAGTTATTTGTTAAATGGTAATTTATGGGTTAACCTGAGAGTCTATCCACTAACACTCTATCATTGGGAAAAAGAATATTGTTCCAATTTACTTCAAACATTCATTGAATTCATTGGGACACAATCAATTTGTTATCTAGAAATTATAAATGATGAAGCACAAATACACATACATTTGTGAACACATGTATTTGCATATATTTATACTCATATATGTATGTATGTGTGTATATCCACATATCCTAAGTGTATATATAGATATAGGTAGATAGATGCATATTATATATATAATATATATATACACAAATAAATATGAAAATCGCATATACATAAAATAGTGAATGAGTAAAGAAAAACAAGTATAGGAAGAAACATAGATTATTGTTCATGAACTGGTCTCCATCTGTGTATATATGAAACCCCCTGTAGATTTTGTCATAACTGATTGGAAGGCATGCTTGCCTAAGAAGGGCTCAAGTCTGAAAATAGCTCTGATTTTTTCAAATGAAGCTCAAGGGATACTGGCAGACCAAGAAATGTCTGAACTATTCCTGGTTTTAGCAATTTCTTACTTACTTCTGACTCTTGTGATAGCATTCACACTTCAATTAAAGTTTGGTATATGATATATACCAATATCTGCATGTGAATATATATATATATATATATATATATATATATATATATATATGCTTACACAGAACTATATGTATACACTCATATAGTTTACATGTTGCATGCATTCATGAAAAGATATTTTCAAATACATTGTATAATTTTGGAGCTCTATTTTACAGTGCCCTCTTTCATTAGCCCAAACTAAAGCAAAAATTTTTTTTCTCACAAAGGAAAAGAAAAGAAAAATGTGAGAAAATGATACTGGAGAAATGATTGACTGCCATATGTGGAGCTAATAGAATCATTCTGATAGGATAAACTTACATTTTAGTGGAAAATGTGAAGTCTATAGTTAGTTTTTCTTGAATGAGATTCAAAATATCTTCTCTGTTATTAGTATTGTTGCCATATTTTTCACTATCATATAGCTACTAATGATTTTAAAGTAAGACATTAGATTGTTTTTAGTTTATTGGAATAAGGACTTTTCAGGATTATACTTTGACCCTGTAATGAGACTTTTTCAGCTCTGTGAGAAGTTACTGAAAGTCCATAATGAAAATCTTCTGAAAAGTGAGTACATATTTTGATATGAAAACACAAACCTCAAGCAAAAATGCAGAAAGTCACAGTTTCAATGGGAAGAAACTGTGGTATAAATTCTTTATATGCTAATAAGGGCATAAAAAACCACAAACACATAATATCAGGAAGAATCAGAGAGAAATAGAGATGATAGAGATCCTGAGGGTGTTTTTGTTTTTTAATGGTCTCAGGAGAAGATAAAATAGGAAATTTGAATACTATACTGTTGAGAAAGCAAGGAAGAATCAGAGGGAACTTAGTATCATACCCAATAGAATTGCAAAAGTATACAAACATGGAAGAGGAGCAAAAGAGCTATCCCATGGACTTCTTTTTTCATTTTGATTGGACAAATTAAGATTTAACACTTTAATATTCCCCTACTTCACCTCTAATATTCAATTTGATTTAGAAAAAAATAAATTAAACAGTAAGGGTAGAATGGAAGGGTAAGGAATAAAATTGAGTGAAAAATCTGGGATCAATGAAAGAGGAGAAATAGATTTTGATTTATAAATCACAAGTACTAGGCAAATGTCATCTTTTACTATTTCTAAAGAGGAGTATGGTGGAAATAAAGACTAAATTAGTTCCAATTAGTTCTAAATTGTGACTATAGAAATTGAAATTTGAGAAACAACATAGCATAAGAAAGAGAAAACTTAAAGCCTGAAAGACCTGGTAATGTCCCACCTTTAAAGCATATCTATACGACCCCAGGCAAGTAATTTAACCTTTCATTGCTTTGCACAACTTTTTCTGAGATATACTTTACAGAGAAAGTGCTAAATTACATTAGTAGAACTTTCTTCATTCTGGAAGTTTAGTTTACCAATGAAATCACAGTCTTAGTCCCAGTCCTTGTTCATATCCAAATAACCTATTATAGCCCCATCCCTTACTTATGAAGTGATCAAGCCCACCTAAGTATCATAGTTTAATAAGTCAGACTATGACAATTAAAAAAAAAATTGCCCTGAAATTTCAAACAGTTAGTACTTAATTATAGGCAACTAGCTAAGAATGATATGTAACGATGAGAAATAGAGCTAATGCCTTCTTTGTGTGTTTTTATTGTGAGCTAGCAGGTTTTTTTACTACATGCATCAGAATTAGAGAACCGTGATCTGACTTGCTTAAACAGTACAATACAATCAACTGCACAAAAAGCCGAATTAGCCAATTGGAAAAGGAGGTACATAAGTTCTTTGAAGAAACTGATTCTTCAAAAATTGAAGTTGTACAACTGGAAACTAATGACTCCATAAGACATTAAGCATTTTTTTTTTTGAAAAAAAAGAAATATTTTTAAACATCAAAAGATTACATTGATAATTTGGTTTTCATTCTTCATTTTTCTAATCAAATTAAACAAAGGTTTATCTATTTCATTGTTTGTATAATAAAATAACTCAGTTTCATTTATTAGTTTGTATTCCTACTTTCAATTTTATTAATCTCTCCTTCGATTGTCAGAATTTTTAATTTGGCATTTAAGGAATTTTAATTTGTTCCTTTTCTAGTGTTTTTTTTTTTTTTTTTTTTTTACTAGCATGCCCAATTCATTATTCTCTTCTTTCTCCATTTTCTTCAAGTAAGCATTTATAGATGCAAAATTTTTCCTGTGAATTGCTTTGGCTGCATCCCCTAAGTTTTGTTAGATTATCTCATTATTATTATTGACTTGGATGGAATTATCAGTTGTTTCTAAGATTTGTTGTTTGATCCACTCATCTTTTAGGATTAGATTATTTAGTTTTCAATTAATTTTGATAATTAATTTTCCATGACTTTTTATTACATGCAATATTTCTGACTTTGTGCATTTATTATTTTTTTCAGCTCTATAAAACAATTTTGGTTGTTTGTAGGAAATTGAATAATTAATTGTTAGAAATTTCATTTTTATTATATTGGCTTGACCTACCCATAAGCAAATTTATATTTCTCGAATTATTTAGATTTATTTTTGTGTGAAAGTATTTTGTTTCTGTGTTCATATAGTTCCTGAATTTACCTTGGCAGGTTTATTGCCAAATATTTTATATTGACTTCAATTATTTAAATAGAAAGAGCAGTAGTTTTGTTTCCACTTTGCCCATTCTATTTCCCTTAATTTTTTTTTCTCCTAGCATTTCCAGTACATTATTTAAGAATAGTTGTGATAATAGACATCTTTGCTTCAACCCTGATCCCTGTTGGGAAGGCTTCTAGTTTATCCACATTAATGGTTCTTTAACTATTTGGTAGAATTCAGTTGTAAATTGATATGATCCTGGAGATTTTTTTTTTGTTGGGGAGTTCATTGATGGCTTGTTCAATTTCTTCTTCTAAGATAGGATTATTTAATTATTCTATTTGCTCTTCTTTTATTCTAAGCAATTTTTATTTTTGTACATATTTATCATTTCACTTAAACTATCAGATTTTTGGCAAATAATTGGGCAAAATAGATCCTAAGGATTGCTTTAATTTCATCTCCTTTGGTGTTACAATTACCTTTTTAATTTTTGATGCCAATAATTTGATTTCTTTTCTCTTTTCTTTAAATAAAATTAACCAATGATTTAACTATTGTATTTCCTCCTTAAAACCAGCTACTAATTTCATTTTTAACTAAATCTTTTTGTTTTCGAAATATATGCATGATTAATTTTTAACATTCAACCTTGCAAAACCTTCTGTTCCAAATTTTTTCCCTCTACCCTATCTCCTAGATGGCAAGTAAACCAAGATATGTTAAACATGTGCAATTCTTCAATACATATTTCCATAAATGTAATGTTGCATAAGAAAAATCAGATCTAGAAGGGAAAAAAATGAGAAAGAAAACCAAATGAAAGCAAACAACAACAAAAAGAGTGAAAATACTATGTTGTGATCAACATTCAATCCTCATAGTTATTTTTCTGGATTCAGATGTCTCTCTTTATCACAAGATCATTGGAAATGGTGTGAATCATCTCATTGTTGAAGAGACACGTCCATCAGAATTGATCATCATATAATTTTCTTCTTGCTATGTACAATGATTTCCTGGTTTTGCTCATTTCACTTAGCAGCAGTTCATGTAGTTATCTCCAGGCCTTTCTGAAACCAACCTGGTTATCATTTATTATAGAAGTATATTATTCCATAACATTCATATACATAATTTATTCAGATATTTTCCAACTAATGGACATCCACTCAGTTTCCAGTTTTTTTCCCATTACAAAAAGTGCTTCCACACACATTTTTTGCACATGTGAATCCTTTTCCCTATTTTAAGATCTCTTTGGGATATAATCCCAATAGAAACACTGCTTGATCAAAAGGTATGTACAGGTTGATAACTTTTTTGAGCATAGTTCCAAATTGCTCTCCAGAATGGTTGGATCAATTCACAACTGCACTAACAATATATTAGTATCCCAGTTTTCTCACATCCCCTCCAACATTCATTATCATCTTTTCCTGTGATCTTAGCCAATCTGAGAGGTGTATAGTGGTAAGACAACAGAGTTGTCTTAATTTGCATTTCTCTGATCATAGTGATTTATAGCATCTTTTCATATGACATTAGAGATACCAGGAATTAAAAATAAAATACATATTTTCCAACTTGGCCTTATTTTTCACATTCTTCTTTGGCTTTACCTTCTAGATCTTTATTTTCCCAGAAGCCACCATGTTATTTAGTGGAACATTTAAGGATCTTGGTTAATGAATTTGAATCTAATTTCTTGGATGTATCTTTATCTGTAGCATCACCAGCAATAATTTTGTCA
This sequence comes from Sarcophilus harrisii, assembly GCF_902635505.1. Lineage (NCBI taxonomy): Eukaryota > Metazoa > Chordata > Mammalia > Dasyuromorphia > Dasyuridae > Sarcophilus > Sarcophilus harrisii. The sequence goes on from NC_045426.1 coordinate 247,815,949, forward strand.
TCTCGTTTACATGCATTTTCAAATCACAATGCTCCACTCAGCCCTTGCTCATCTTTTCCAAGACCTTGGCCTTCTTGGAAGCTATACTTCTGCATAATTTTATGAGCAATAGCACCACCTAGGTTAGCAAGGAAGAAATTGCCTTTTGGAGCTCATGGTCTCTTTTGTTCATCATACACAGGGGGAGGAATTTGGAAAACTGTGAATGAGGTCTTGACTCCTCTTTAAATTGAAACTCTTTGATTAATTCTTTGTTTTTTTTCATAAGAGAAGTGGGTGGTACAATGGCAGCCTCTTCCATACTCCTTTTCCTCCTTCCTCGTTCATAATCTTCTTCAGAATCTGGATCTTGTCCTGCTAACTTCATGCTTGTCTTTATGCCTCTTTTTTCTTTATTCAATCTCTTTTTGCATTTCCAGGTCCTGCTGTCTTTGGCATTCCTCCCTTTGGTATTTTACTACTTTCTCTTAATCATTAGGAAACATGGGATTACGTTTATCAGTTGATGGAATCAAATCTTCTGCAGAAAATTCACTAGGCACAGATGCTTTAAGCCTGCTGCTACATGATGTGGCTACAATGTGCCAGTCATCTGAAGAAGTCCCTCATTTCATATCAGTCTCTGAAGCAAGGACTGTACTTTGTTTTGTCCTCTGATTCTTTGCTTAGGTTAAATCTGCCTTCTTGACCTGCAGCTGAGACTGCAGTAATTTGAAATTTTTGGATCAGCCTTCAGCTTTTGAATCACAGTTTTCCATGTCTAGGTCATCATACAAGGACATCTTTTCTTCTTTTTAAAGCCAGGGGGATGAGCTGACTTTCTCCATGGACTATGTAGCAGCAATGGCAGGGCTGGAGGAAGCTGGGGTTACTGAGCCACCCCCTCCCTCCTTTTAATTTTGAAGTATTTTTGAGCTCTTCCAGGAATTCTTGGACTTTTGTCCAATTCACATTTTAAAGACTTTGTTTTATTTATTTGAACATCATTTTGTTCTCAGTTTTTTGTCCTGATCTTCTCTGACCTCCAAAATAAGTTTTAATATGTTTCTTGTTTTTTTTTTTGTTTTGTTTGTTTTGTTTTGTTTTGTTTTTTTTTTTTTTTTTGGCTAATTTGATCATTTCCCCAGTCTATTTCTTGACTTTTACCTTTATGTTTTTCCATGCTGCTGTTTTCAGAGCTAGTCCCTGGGGTCTGCAAACATTCAGTGCTTCTAAGGTGATATAATCCATGAAAAGATGTGGTCACTGTTCTCTTGACCTGTACTCTGGTCTTACCCATGAAGAGACCTATTTTTCCTGAGACTGCAAGTAGTAATGCTCCTTTTATTCCCGGAAGTATGAGTCAGCCCTCTACTCTGCACAAGCACAGGTGTTCTTTTCTACTTCAGAACTGAGACCAGGGCCCCTGAACCCTTGTGAACAACCACAAGCTTTTGCTCTCTGTATTGAAACTTTACACATTTCCTCCTCTGCTGTGACCACAAGGCTTAATGCTCCTCTTCATCCTGGAATTGCATCTCAGACCTGCTTATGGATGTGCAACAGTCCTATATTCACTGCAATATCTTTCTGATTAGGAACTTTAACACATTAGGAACTTTACATTTTCTTCTATTTTTTTTTAAATTTTTTGGTTTTGTTTGACTGATTTATGATCTCATTGAGTCATTGAATTTCATTTATGCAATTCTAACTTTTAGTGAATTACTTTCTTCAGTTCGCTGTTTTATCTCCTTTTGCATTTAACCCATTGTACTTTTAAAGGATCTCATTGAGTCTTATGAAGTAGGACAGAGTAGCCAATGCTACTGTATATATACATATATTTATACATATACACACATATTCATATATGTGTATTCACATATATATATATACACATACTATAAATGTATATGTACACATATATACACACATATGTAGTAAATTGATCAACTACAATGTATATATAGAAGCATATTTTAATATATTCTTCTTTGATTTGCACAATATGGTCAGTCAGGTGAGGCTATAAAATCTCCATTTTATAGGTGAAGAGAATGAGATTTAATTGCATTAAATAAATTGAGTAGTGTCCTTTTTCACAAGTGAGTTGTAACTACAATCTAAGTTACAGTATAAAATATGTGTCATTTGATTCTTTCTGCTTTTAGGTGGGTGAGATCCTTTATGCTTATTGTCTGAAATTTAATCAAAGTAAACTTATATAATACACAGGTTATACATATATAACTTATCAGAATGAGAAAATTAATTTAAATAAAAACCCAGCATTATAAAGCAAAAGACAAAGCAAAACAAACAAACAAACAAAAAACTTGCAAAAAGACTTAAGAACTCCAATCAATGCAATAACTAACAGTGATTCCAAAATAATATTTATGAATATGCTGTCTACATTCTGTCAGCTGTAATAAACTCAACCTGTGGAATTACACATGCAGTTTTGGATATGATGAATGCATGGACCCATTTTCCTTAAAAAAGATTCCCAAATAGTTTATACTATCATCAGTTATTTTAAATGGCAAATAAATATTTACTTCCTCTACAGGATACCACATATTTTAGTATATTGTCTCATTATTGTCATTCTCATGTATGGAATTATTAATTGTGCCAATCATTTATTTGTTGCTTCACTCATTCATTCTTTAGGGTGAGATTATTTAGTTTCTAATTATTTTTGGTCTATTTTTCCTTGGCCTTTTATTGAATGTAAATTTTTTTTTGCATTGTGATCTGAAAAAAAAATTTACTATTTCTGCCTTTCTGCATTTTATTTTGAGGTTTTATTTCCTAATATATGGTCAATTTTTGTATAGAAAAAACAGGGAAAGAAGTACTCCTACTATATGCTTTTTATGGCACAGGCACGGTATTGATACTTAAACCAGGTAGAATGAAAACAGAGAAAGAAAATTAAAGATCAATTTCCCTAATGAATATTGATACAAAAATCTTAAATAAGATATTAGCAAAAAGATCACAGAATGTCATCACTAGGATACTACACGATAACCAAGTCAGATTTATACCAGAAATGAATGGCTGGTTCAATATTAGTATAGGTTTCATGAAGTGCTGAGAAGAAAGTATAATCCTTTCTGTCTCCATTGATTTTTTCCCAAAGATCTATCATATCTAATATTCTGTTTACTTCCTTAACTTCTTTCTTATTATTTTGTAGTTTGATTTATCTAGTTCTGAAAGAGCAAGGTTGCTATCCCCCTCTGTTATAGTTTTGCTTTCTATTTCTTCTTGCAGCTCTACTGACTTCTCTTTAGGAATTTAGATGCTATACCACTTGGTGCATATAAGTTTAATATTGATATTGCTTCATTATCTGTGGTACCCTTTAACAAGATATAGTTTCCTTCCTTATTTCTTAATTAGATCAATTTTTGGATTTGCTTGTTCTGGAATCAGGATGACTACCCCTGCTTTTTTTTTATTTATTTCACCTGCAGCATAATAGTTTCTGCTTTAGTCTTTTACCTTTATTCTGCATATACCTGTAAAGAGCCAGAACTTTGGAGAAATATACTTGAAAGAAGCATACTTGAAACAAGGTGTTAAATCAGTGAAATTGATAAGACAATGGTTATCTAGTTTACATATACTTAGTACTTAGCATGGTGATGCAATATTTCCACAGTTGATATAATTGTAATAGGGTATTTAAACCGAGAACAAAGTCAGCCATGGACATTCTATCTTTGACTATCCTTGTGGTAGCTCTATGGGGGAGACTCACAGTCTGACTGATTGACCTCTGTTTCTTCCAGCAGTCTGCCAGTCTGCCAGTATGTAGGTCCACTATCTTTAGATCATTGCCAGGTGATGTGGAGAGATCGAGAAAGTGGTGAATTGAAGGGACCAGATAAGTTAACTGCCTGGGGGAGAGGGTTTGTTTGTATTAGGGCTCTCTATATGTATCACTCAGCTTTAACTGTTTTTCTTGTAAACAAGAAAATTGTAGGGTCCTGGCTTTTAATCCAGTGTGCTATCTGTTTCTACTTTATGGGAGAGTTCAGTCCATTCACATATCTAGTTATCACTACTAATTCTGAGAGCTGGAACCAAGATAGCAAAGAGTACACACATTTCTTTCTGACTTCTCCCATGCTCCTCATACTAATTAACAAAATCCAGCTTCTGAATTAGTTCTGGACTGGCAGAACCCACAAATATTGGGACTGTGACAAATTACCAGCAGAAGATAATTTTGAAGATCTCCAGAAAAAGTTTGTTTCAATAGGGCATGGGGGGTGGGGGTGGGCCAAGCACAAGGAGGATGAGCACAGACACCGAGTGCAGGCAGTACAGACCTGTTGTGGTACAGGTTCCATGTACTGGAGAATCTACAGGGAGGGATCTATAGCAGTGTTGGTTACTCTGCCCTGGTTTCAAGCCCGTAAATCAGCAGAGAAGTTATAAAACATCCAACACAAACACAAAGCTTAAATAGTAAACCCAGAAATGCTAGAATTTCATGGGATCTGGCCACGCCCAACCAGTACCAGGAATGAGTCAGCAAGGACTTAGTGCAGCTGCTGCAGCTTGTAGAGAAAGCCTGGAGAACCTTCTTTGCCCTAAAAATAAATCTTAACTTTTTTATGAGTAAAAAAGCAAAAAGACCTCTGACCATAGATAATTTTTATGGTGAAAGAACAGATTTCAAACCCTTAGGATACTAAAACCAGATAGTCTCCAAATGAAGCCACAAAGGGTGTTATAAATTGGTCCCTATCACAGTAAATCCCCTAGAAGAAATTATAAAAGATCTTAAAAGAGATCTGGAAGAAAATGGGAGAAAGGGGATGAGAACTTTACAAGAGAGTTTGGAAAAGAAAACAGAAATTATCTGAAGAAAATTGACTACAATAGACAGTGAAATAGAAGCATATAACTCCTTAAAAATAGAGTTGACAAAGAGAAAAGAAAACAACTTCCTGAAAAACATAATTTGTGAAATGGGAAAGGAAAATAATTTCTTAAAAAAAAAGAATTTGTGAAATGAAAAAAAAATCCATAGACCAAAACAACTTATTTAAAAATTCAACTGGACAATTACAAAAAGAAGTAAAAAAATATTTGGGGAAAATAATTTACTAAAAATCAGAACTGAACAAATGGAAATGAATGACTCAATAAGTCATTTAGAATCTATTAAGCAAAACCAAAAAAAAGAAAAAAAGAAAAAATAGAAAAAATGTAAAATATTTACTTGGGAAAACAACTGACCTGGAAAATAGATCTAGGAGAGACAATCTTTTAAAAATTATTATTAAAGCTTTTTTTTTAAATAAAACATATGCATGGATAAATTTTCAATATTGACCCTTGAAAAGCCTTCTGTTCCAACTTATCCCCCTCCTTTCCTCCTCCCAATATATGTTAGGCATGTTAGATATGTTAAAATATATGTTATATCCAATATAGATACATATTTATACAGTTGTCTTTTTGCACAAGAAAAGTTGGATCAAGAAGGAAACAAAAAACTGGGAAAGAAAACAAAATGAAAGCAAAGAACAACAGAAAGAGTGAGAATGCTATGTTGTGGTTCACATGATTCTCATGGTCCTCTCTCTGGGTGTAGATGGCTCTCTTCATCACAGAATAATTGGATTTAGTTTAAATCATCTCATTATTGAGGAGAGCCAAATCCATCAGAATTGATCATTGTATAGTTTTATCATTGTTGTATAATGATCTTATGGTTCCGCTCATTTCCTTTAGCATCAGTTCATGTAAGTCTCTCTGGTCATTTCTTATAGAGCCATAATATTCCATAACAATCACACACATAATTTATTCAGCCATTATTCAATTGATGGTCATTCATTCAGTTTCCAGATTCTAGCACTACAAAAAGGGCTGCGATAAACATTTTTTGCATATGTAGGTACCTTTCTGTCTTTTAACATCTCTTTGGGATATAAGCCCAGTAGAAACATTACTGGATGAAAGGATGTGCACTTTTTGATAACTTTTTGAGCATAGTTCCGAATTGCTCTCCACAATGGTTGGACCTTTTAGTTTGGAGAGACAATCTAAGGATTATTGGACTTCCTGAAAACCATAATAATAATAAAAAGAGCCTCGCTACTATTTTTCAGGAAATCATCAAAGAGAAGTAACCAGATATCCTAAAAATCAGAAGGTAAAATACCCATTGAAAGATTTCATCAAATATCTCCTGAAAGAAACCCCAAAATTAAAATTCCAAGGAATATCATGGCTAAATTTCATAACTATCCAATAAAAGAAAAAAAAAGTTACAAGCAGCCAAAAAATAATAATACAGATGAGCCACAATAAGAATTAGCCAGGACCTAGCAGCTTCCATCTTAAAGGATCAAAGAGCCTGGAATCTGACATTCCAAAAGGCAAAGGAACTTGGAATGCAACCAAGAATAAACTACCCCACTAAAATGAATTTTTTTTCCAGGATAGAAGATGGATATTCAATGAAACAATTCTATTTATTTCTGATGAAAAGACCAGAGCTAAACAAAAAAATTTGACCTCCAAATAAAGAACTTAAGAGAAGCATAAAAAGGTAGAAAGAAGAACTCTTGAGAGCTGTATTTCTATTATGAATATACATAGAGAGTGCATGTATAATTTGATTTTACTGTTATAATTTTAAAAAGAAACTGATGTGAAAGGGGATTGCAGTAGAAAAAGGGAAAAGTGGAAGTAAAATGAGGGAAATTATATCTCATGGAGAGTCAAAGAAAACCTATTATAATTGAGAGAAACAAGATATGATAAAAATGTATCAATTTGTGTGTGATATATGTGTAGATATGCACACATACATCTATATCTATACCTAGATATCACAAAGCTATACACCTGATTGGAATTTCACACACATACACACATATATACACACACACACAGAAAAAGAGAGAGGTAAGTTATGTTTATGATTATAATAATATCTATATATCTCTATCTATATATCACAACAACTAATCTCAGTCTCTCATCAGCTATGTGACCCTGGGCAAGTCACTTAATTTTGTCTGCCTTAGTTTTGACATCTATAAAATGAACTGAAGAAAGAACTGGCTAACTATTCTAGGACCTTTGCTAAGAAAACTACAAATAGGGTCATGAAGAGTCAGATGTAATTGAAAAATGTTTGAACAGATAGAATTTATACACATATATGAGCTAAAAATAGTTATCCATCTAGCTAGCTAGGGAAAATCAGAAATCTGAGCATATATTTTTTAAATAAAAGAAATACAAAATAAGAATAAACAGATATTTTGAAAATTAGAGGAGAAATGGATAAAATTGAAAATTGTACAACTGATTGTTGAATTAAAAATTGAATTAAAAAAAAACAGTAAGAACAAAAGAAGGGAAAAAAAAACCCTTGCTTAACCTCATAAAAAGAGAAAAATAAAAGTACCTAAACAGAAAGTTTAAAAGGTGATATTGTGATAGGGAAGAATTAAAATAATATTTTCATGCTCTACTTGATTGCATGTTAACAGTATTTTTTAAAAAATATAATTTAAAATATGAAACATCAAAATTAACGGCAGACAGACTTAGAAAAATAAAATTTAAGCATTAATGAAAATACTCTGCTGTAAGAAAGGATATTCTTATATCAAAAATTTAAGAAAAATAAATATTTTGACATATTGCATTGTACAGATAAGTAAGAAATGTAGGACTCTAGACAAATGTTACTGACAAATACTGATGAAAAAAATTAAATAGGATCACAGTAAAAAAAGACTACAGAAATATATTTGAAGAATTATATACTATGATGGATTTGAATTTATATTGTATCAGTGATAAAAGTGATTAAATAATGCACATATTCAAAATCTATTATTCTTCAAAACAAGCTATCCCCATTATTTTATTGTTTTTATGTATGTCTCAGTTTTCTCAATTGTAGAACTGTGGTAACAATAACATCCCCTAGGATTAGTTGTGAGGATCTAAGGAAATTATATATTTAAAGGACTTAGGAACGTGCCTATTCTAGGCACTATACATTTATTATTGTTTTTATTTCTGATGCTGGGAACTGGGTCTCACCAGGAAAGTATCACAAAGAAGCTTCCAGCATGGGGATTGAGCTGGAGTGTCTGTTTCTGTTCTTGCTCCTTTCCAAGTACAGTCTTGAGCCCACAACTACTCCTTGCCTGGATGGTTGCTAGCAACACTCTTTTCTCTGAAGATGATGATGTGGTTTTGGCTCTATTTAGGCAGAGAGCCCCTCCTTAGTCCACCCTAGATCTGGGATCTGCTTTGGGAGCCAGAATTGCTAGTCCACTATTCTTTTTGTTCCCTGTGTGGTCTGGCCCTCTTCTTACAGATCTTTTCAAAGTATTTTATATCTATCATCTCTTTTAAGACTCATAAAACTCTGATAGAGGACTAGGCTTCAGTAAAGTACATAATGAACAATATATAAATGTTCTTCATTCTTGTGCTTTTCAAGTCTTAGGTTTTCTATGTCCAAGCTCAATATATGATACGTATTGTGTGACCCTGAGTAATCACCCTCTCTGGACCCCAAACATCTAAAAAGTCTAAGTATGAGAAAAGCTGCATCAATAGAAAGGGGTATGTAAGGGATGAAAGTTTGTTTAGTGTTTCATGAGATAGATATCTATTTCTGGTCTACACATCTTTCCTAGAATAAACATGCCTATATGCCTTCAACCAATCTTTGAGGAGGACAGATAGTAGTAGAGATATATTGCCTAGAGGCAGCATTAATCATTTGGGATGATTTTTAAAAAAATATCTTATTTACCCCATCCTTTCCCAAATCCTTCTATTAAAGATATTCCTCTGGTTAATGCATTTGGGTCTCTGGGAGTCCTCTCTTTAAAATGCAAACATCTCTGGAAGCAGAATATCACCTCTTTATAATTTGTGAATCCTTTTGTGGGGATATTTTAACAGATTGTCCCAGAAAAACAACTAACTGAAAGGTGTTGTTACCTGGAAGTTTGAATATGGAATGGAGAGTAGAGAATCTGGAGCATAGTCCCTAATTATACTGTTTTTAGTTCTTATGAAAAATTTATGTGTTTATTTTTCTCCTCTGCTTTTGTTCTTTTTGGCTATTTCCACTGAATGAACCAGTAATATCACAGAGTTTCTAATTTGCCACAATATTTTTCACATCTATTCTCTCTTCTCCATTCTCCCTGTAACTATCCAAGTTCTAAACTTTTTCCCTTTCAACTAGACAATTTTAACAATATTAAAATCAGTCTCCCTGATTCATGACTTTCCTACTCTTCATCCTTAACAATGATTGGTTGGAAGAACAGAGATATTTAATCTAGAAGGCATTGGAAAAGCTAAGAAGTATCTTTGAGTATCCAAAGAACTGTTATGTCAAAGAAGAATCACTCTTATTTTTCATGGTGCCAGATGGCAAAATTAGAAGCAATGGATAGCAACTGTGCATAAGGATTTCTTGGATGAATAATAAGGAAGATATAGTGTTAACAATTCGCTCTGTGTAAAAGTATAGGTTGTTAGGACTTTACCACTGTAGATATCTAAGTGGATCCTGGATAACTAGACTTTGTAATAGTGTCTTGTTCAAATATAGGTTGGACAATATGAATTATGAAGTTCTCTTCAATTTTAAAAAGCCAGTATTCCATCTCATAACAACATGATTGAATCTAAATTCCTAAAGACTACAGTATTGTATTCCCAGTGATGAATTTAAGGCCATTGCCAAGCATTGTATAGGATATATAGATATGAATGAATCATCTTATTTTTAGATGGAAGAGCCAAAATGATGAGAACACAGATTCTTTAGAATTCCAGTGTTAACATATGCTTTGGAAGACCTTCCCTACTGAGAAAGGCTTTTAATATGACTCTTTTGATAGACACCATGTCTTCTTTGCTGACCACCATGTACATTTTGCATAAACTAATTAACTCTATACTTTCTTGGTTTGTGCTACTCAAAAAGACTCCTTTATTGATGTATGGAAGGGTCATGACCTACATGGAAGGTAGCTCTTAGACCAACAAACTCACTAATCTATAAAGAATTATAGGAAATCTAATTTAGCTTTTTTTTTCTTCATTTCTACCTGTCTCTTGAAATTTTGCACCTTTTCACCTAGGAGGGTGTTTGTGGGAAGGAAGTGAGAATGACTCAGTTTTGTGAAGTACTCACAGTTCTCAGGAGGAAGCATGCTATATTCAGTAAGTGCAAAGTATGATTATTAATCTTAATATCATATTTTTAAAGCTGCTGACAGATGGTGAATACAATGAAATGTTTTGATAACTCCTTGTTATATTTTGGGAGACTCAAAGGCTTAGTGAAAATATGAGGTTCTAAATATTTGAACACCCAGATGCTTTCCCAGATCATTGTGACCAAAGAGTGTCTGCAAATAATGCACCTATGTTTATAAGAGAGGGGAGGGTAAATGTAGTCAGAGAAAAAAACAAGCCCACAAAAATTGGATTCCTGCAAAAAAGTATAGTGGAACATCGGGCCTTACACCTCCAGGGCAATCTATGCATCTTTTTAACACAAACTCTCTCAGATAAGATTGTCTAGAAACTCAGGCCAAGTATGTCAGCATTAAAAATACAGAATTGGCTGGAAATGCTGTTGTGTGTCAACTTTTATTTGTCCTTTAAACCGAGAAAAAAGAACAAATGTATGCCTGTAGGCCAAATAAAGAGCCACCCTCTTCCCCCTCCTTCTACCCTCTTTTTTCCCTCTCCCTCTTTCCAACTTAGATGAAATTTATACAGTGAATTGTAATAGAAAGTTCAGATCACAAAAAATTATAGTGGTGTGGCCAAGAAAAACACCCATGGGGCTTTTAGCTTCCCTTGTGCCAGGACTGAACTATCAGATCAGCCTTCTGGACTCAAATGCAACACTGTCAATAAGGATACATCATCTTTTTTGTGGTGTAGAAGAGCTGTCGGTTGCAATTCCCATTATTCCAAAGCCAGGATTTTCCATTAGTGTAGCCACCTGCTGGGTTTCTCTACTCAGGTTTAATGGAGTCTGAATTTGAATTTATCACCATCTGTGGGAAGACAGGAAATGAGAGGAGCATCACTAATTCCTTTCTTCATGTACTAAGCATAAGCATAATCTGTATAAGGAGACAGGCAGAGGCTGGAGCAATAAGAGAAAGGGGAAAGGAGACTGTTTTAACTCATATTGACATCTGAGCTCTAGACCAAGGGGAAAATGCTGTCAGTTCTACAGCCAATTGCAGCAACAACAAAAAAGTTTTAATTTCCTATGCCCCCCAAACATTCAGGTTCACAATTCAGTTTCTCCTTGACATCTAAAGAAATAACTGAAGATTTTAATCAGTTTACATGTCAGCAAAAGTCTTAGGAAGAACTTAGGATTACTAATTATAATACTAAAGTATATGTGGAAAAACATACAAATCAAAGTGGGTCTCTTTTGGTTGTATCTCTCATCATTCACTCCTAAATGGTGATAATGAAAGCAAATTAGAACCAGAGACCAAAGAAACTCTACTGGGCATAAAGAGATCCAAAAGGGCTCCAGAAAGGGCTCCAAAGAACATGATGAAGTGTCGATGGCTTGGATTTTTGTTATATTTATCCCAATGATTCTAAGTCAGTAGTGGAGCATTTCAGTCATTTCCAATTAAAAATATTGAAGAAAACAGGCAGGACTTCTAGAGGGAAAATCTGTTATGCAAGAGAAATCTGGCATTGACTGGTGGATAAAAACTTTCCAGTCAGGTCTGCCCAGATCACATGCCACTCCCTAGAGTGGTTGCCCTGAGGAGGGTGCTGAGGATTCTGAGGATCTCTGGAGGGTGGAAAGGGAGGGAGGAATAAGAAGATATGACTGTCCTAACTCACTAGCTATGATAAGTATCAGGGACCACCTTCAGAAAAGTGTCAGCCAAAGGAATAAGGGAGGAAAAAAATAAAAATAAATCAAAGAATGAGGCTTGCAGAAGGAAACATACATGCACACAAACTCACATACATGCACAGACACACAAAGAAGAATTGTGAAGAAAGACAGCATCTCATTGTATTTATATAGGGACCATGATTTTATCCCTTTCTCATGCATTTTCTCCATGTTTATAATCTTTGGATTAATAGTTCTTAAGAACAAGGCTACTCTAAAGTCATGAGGGTCAACTTGGTAGAGTTTAGGAGCTTGAATAATTGCAAAGAATTTTCTTTTATTACAGTGTGGCAGCAATTCTAGAGGAGAGAGGAAACATGACAAATAATGATGCTGTTGTTCCTTAAGACTACCAAGAGAGTTAACTCTCCTATCAGGGAGGCTTTGAATACTGTATTGTGACAAAGCAAAATGCCTCATGGGTGCCTGCTACTAGTGCAACTTGTTTGATGTTTGATCTGTAATGAGATGGAAGATGAAAACAATCCCCCTGGTTATCTACTATATACTGTCTATGCACATATTTAAAAATTTAAGATTCACTTCTGGGACAGCATCTTTCATTCTACAAATTTATTATTTAGAAAAATCTGTACTTTTTGGGGGGGATGGGGAGGATGGAACACATCAAATTTGATAGGTTTAACACACTTCAGCATTAAAAATTGACTTTCATAGTCTCAACTGCCAGAATTCTGTCCTTTTTTTCGCACTCATTTCAATTGAACAATCATTTACTAAGCACCCAGGGTGTTCTAGGTCCTGAAATACAAAGATAGAAAAGAAACAATCAGTCTTACTTTCAAGATAGCTACATTTTCTTAGGATTGAGAAAATATAGCATGAGTACAAATAAGGAAATACAAAGGGCAAAGGGACAGAAGTAAGACCTAATTCTATCAGTATACAGAATTCGAAAATGAGGAAATCTCTCTAGCAATGCTGGCTAACATATTATCTTCAATTTAGTTTTACAGAACTGCTCAGAACACTGAAAGATTATGTATATATATATATATCTATATATCTATATATATATATATATCTATATATATCTATATATCAGAGTTTAGATTTGAATCCAGACATTGATGGATTTGAGGCAAGCTCTCTACCTATGCTTCCTTTTTCAAAGTAAACAGGAATAAAATGTAATTTCAAGAGGGAGAAAGTGCTAATAACTGCAGGTGAATCAGGAAAGACATATAGGTGGTATTGCCTAAGATGTGCTTTGAAGAAAGTAATATATTCTATAAGTCTAAGCCCATTGGGATGGAGGTGATTTAAAAAAGGGAGCTTTGTGTTGGAAAACATATGCATCAGTGAATGACGAATAGTAAAAAATAGATGTAGTGGTATTCATAGTAGGAAAAGAGAGGGGAAAGTGATACAATGTAAATAAGCGGTTAATTCTAATCTGAATGTAATGGATGATGTCACACATATGGTTATTTATACCAGGCGTGGCCACTTTTAGAGAATCCAGACAAACACAAGAAAATCTGTCAGTTTGGGTTAAAGGAACATTGTTATTACCTCAGGTCAAGCAGATGGAGGGCAAACTTCTCTGCTGGATTCTGCTGCTCTTTAATTAATGTCCACATTTGTTATGTCAACATAATGCATCATGTTGGGTTTAAACATTTGTTTTCTTTTCCAACATGAATGAATCTATCATTTAATATTCATCATTCTCACAGTTGAGCAGGAATGTGGATGGTTATGCAGATTCTTACAACTAATTTTTAATCAGCCATAGGAGTGAAAAAAAAAAAAGAAATACAAAGAGCTGTTTTTGCATATTTTATTTCTTGATGCAGAGATAGATTTGATACTTCACTAATGAGCAATTTTGATTGAAAGCTTCTGAGTGTGAATGCGTGTGTGTAAAAAAATATTTCAGGATAAAGTTATACAGAATAAAGGATTTCTCCCACTCCCAACTTATCATCCTTTCAGTGTTTTTTCTTCATAAATGACTTAATAGTCACATCATTTTGGCATATTTCCATGCTTTTACCAACACAAATGACAATTTGACAAAAGAAAAAAAAAGAAAAAATATTTTGTTCAACTCACTTTATTTAGTAAGCTGGACTTTTCTTACCAATTTACTAAAGGAAGAAGTTTAGGCAGATTGAGTTTATGCATGTGAAGTCTTGGTGATAAAACAGAGCTATTTGCCCTTTGCTGAAGCAAAAATATAAACCTATTATTTAGCAGTAAATGAGGAGCTATATAGATTTATAACCAATGATCTTTCTTAGATAGATGGCAGACTGGCATTGTTCATTTTGGTGAAATATTTTTGTAATGCTGAGCTCCAGTCTCTAATTATTTAAGCAACTATAAAGATTTTTGTGGCATAAATGTACAAATATTACTTGGATTTATTCCAAGCCAGAGCAGTAGGCACTGATCTGAACCAGATGAATAGAAAGCTCAATTGGTAGCTAGATGTTTTGCAAATCCCGGGACAAAGTCTCACTCAATAAAAACAAAATAACAACAACAACAACAACAAAAATACTAATCTCTAATAGCACCTAGTTTCATCAGCTTTGGAACTTTTGCAACAAAAAAGCACTGTATTATTTTGAAAATATTCTTCTGTAAAAATTACACCTTTTTTTTCTGAGAAAAACAGGATCAAAGAGTAAAGATTTCAGCACCATAACTGGCATGAGCTAAATAGTCTTCTTTTGAACAATATTTATTTTATTCTGAACTTAATAAACTTAAGAAAAATCATTCCATATGCAGAGAATAGAAAAATAAAATTGTACATAAACATAAAGCTCATTTGTGAAAAATCTGCCACTTTCAAATATTCCTGATTTTCTGTTTTATTCTGCTCATTAAAAAGATTCTTCAACAAATCGTTTTAGTTTTATTTTCCCTTTTCTGTTTCTACTACCTTTTCTTATTTTTTTCCTGAATTGAGAAAAAAAAGAAATGATAAAAAGAAAGATTATGTTTTCTTGACATTGAGTAGAACTTCAACTGTCCTCTGAGAATCATGGATCTCAGTGGAAAGAGACTTTGAAAATAGTTTGGTTCAACTCCTTCATATCTTTTAGCCTATCTGTGTAGATAGTCAGATGGAAGGAGTTGAGGATGAGTATATTTATAAATGCTTGTGATATAAAAAATAATCAATAAAATTTAGAAATAAAATAGATATTTCCTTTCATCTTTAGACAATATACATATATATATATACACATTATCAAATATCTACTTTGTGCCAGATGGAGAGCTAAGTTCTGGAAATATAAAGAGAAACTATTTCTCTCTTTCTCTCTCTCTCTCTTCCTCCCTCCCTGTGTCTCTTTTTCTCTCTCTTTATCTGTGTTTGTATATGTGTCTGTCTCTTTCTCTCTGTCTCTGTCTTTCTCTCTTATCTAAGAATATTTCTGGATCTAAGGGAGTTCACATTTTAACAAGACAAATAATATTCAAATAACTAAATACAAACAAGATATTTATGATAATAATAACAAATCTGTATCAAAAGAAATGCTGTTTAAGGAGGACTGACAAAGGATTTTTGTAGAAGTGGAGACTGGAAGGAAGCCAGGGAACTTAGGAATTAGATATGACTAGGGGAAGTTCTCCAGGCTTATGAAACAGCCAGGAAAAAGGCTTGGAATCTAGAGATAGAGAGGTCTTTATTTATTTTCATTTTTATTTCCATTTTTAAAAAATAATCACCATTTAAAAAACAATGAAGTCAGTGTCACTTGATTACATAGTACATAGTACACAGAGTAAGGTGTATCAACACTGGACAGGTAGAAGAAAGGAAGGGTTGAAACAGAGAACTTTATAGTTTATTCTACAACAAACAGGGGGAACAATGGAGATCTTCTATAACAGGGAGATGACATGATTGAATCTGTTTTGAAAGATCAAATTGATCTTTATTGATTCATACATTCATTCAATAAACCTTGATTAAGCAATTAGTCTGCTTGCTCTTGAAGATGGTAAGGTTTAGATAGGTACAGAGTCCCTATCATTAAGGAAGTAACTTTAGAATATGAGGATAACATAGATATAAAAAAATTATAATATAAAAAAGTAAGTGAATGTGTGTGTGTGTGTGTGTGTGTGTGTGAGAGAGAGAGAGAGAGAGAGAGAGAGAGAGAGAGAGAGAGACAGAGACAGAGAGAGAGAGAAGAGACACAGAGACACAGAGACAGAGAGAAACAGAGACACAGGAGAAACAAAGATAGCTGTAAGGGACATTTGATATGAGAATCAAGGGGCAGGCCAATACTGGAAATAGAGATTCAAGAAAGACTTCTTGGAGTTTCAACTTACCGAGATTCATTACACCAAAATAATTATAACATCAACTTTATTGATGAAGAAACATACAGGAGTAAAGTGACTTGTCTCAGCTCATATAACTAATAAATATCTCAACAGAACCATTTTGGAGACATTTAAGAAAGGAGTGATGTAAGTGGGTGGACCCAAGATGGTGAAGTGAAGCCAGAAAGCTGTTCAAGTTCTCCCAGTTTCCCTCAAAAGCCATATGAAATCAAGCCTCTGAACAAAGTCTAATGGAATGAAATCACTATCCTGATCATGATATACTGGAAAAACTTAAAGAAAGGTCGTTCTCACTAGGGAGAAAAGAGTGTTCACCCCAGCTCTGACAGACTCTGGAAAAGTCAGTGAGAGGGTCTTTATCACAACAAATCAGCAACTAAAGGAGCCAATTAGTGGGTCAACTTTTAGTCCCAGTTCAGAAGACAAATTCTAGGAAACCAGGCTGTTTCCTGGAAAGAGGAGGCAAAGCTACAAATGCAAGAGGCTCCTGTGCTCAAAGCCAAAACAGGAAGCTTGGGGTATTGCCCCTTTGAATCCAAAATCAGGACTCAACTATAAAAGTAAAAAAAAAAAAGGAAATACCAAAAGAAAAGGAAAGAAAATGAATAAGAAATAGAAAAGAAACTTGACCAACCATAGAAAGGGCAGACAAGTCAGATGAGGACAAAATATCCATAGAAGAAATCTCAAAGAGTAATATGAATTGGTCTCAAGCCCAAAAAGAATTCTTAGAAATGCCCATAAAGGACTTTAAAAGGCAAAAAAGAGAGGTAGTAGAAAAAAGGAAATAAGAGATATGTATGGGATAGTCAACAGCCCAATAAAGGAAGAATAAAATTATCTGAAAATAACAACTCCTTAAACAGTAGAAATAACAAAATGGAAAAAGAGATACAAAGGCTAACTGAAGAAAATCACACCTTAAAAACTAGAGGAGGGCAAAAGAAGCCAATGGCTCTGTGAGACAGCAAGAGTCAGTCAAGCAAAAGAATGAAAATATTGAAAAAAAAGATAAATATCTCATTGAAAAAACACACAACCTGGAAAACAGAAGAGACAATTTAAAGATTATTGGCCTACCTGAAGGTCATGACCGAAAAAAGAGCCTGGATAGCATTCTTCAAGAGATCATAAAGAAAAATGGCCCCAATATTCTAGAAACAGAGGGGGAAAATACCTATTGAAATAATCTATCAATCACCTTCAGATAAAGATCTCACAAGGAAAATCCTAAGGAACATTGTTGCAAAATTCCAGAATGACAATATCAAGGAAAAAAATACCACAAGCTGCCACACAAAAACAATTCAAGTATCAAGGAGCAACAGTCAGGAATTAATGCAAGATATGCTAGCTTCTACAATAAAGGATCAGAAGGCCTGATATACTATGTGCCAAAAAGGCAAAGGACCTAAAATTAACTCACTCATTTGAAACTCAGTGAAACTCAGTATCATCTTTCAAGAGAGGTAATGGATCTTCAATGAAGTAAGAGATTTTCAGTCATTTCTATTGGAAAAAAAAACCAGAACTAAACCAAAAATTTAATTTTCAAACACAGCACTCAAGAGAAGCACAGAAATATAAATGGGAAAATATATTATTTAAAGGTTAAAATATTTACATCCCTAGATGGAAAAATGATATCTGTAATTCTTGCGAACTGTATCGACCACTGGGGTAGACAGAGGGAGGCATCACATGAACTAAGAGTGTGTTTGTGAAGGGATTCTGATGTGATGCTTTCAAAGAAAAAGACATTAAGTGGTGAAAGTTTGAGTTTTGGCTCTAATAGGGAATATCTTCAGTTGGATATAGAAATTTATCTAATCTTATAAAGAAGTAAGAGAAAGAGAAAAGAAAAGGTAGGGGCAGGATAGAAGGGAGGGCTGAAACACTAGAGAAAAAGGTAAAGAAGAGGGGATGGATTACAGAAGATAAGAAAGTGAATTGAATGGGTTAACAAAAACAATACCAAGAGAAGGGTTGATAAGTGCCAAGACAGTAGATGGGGTGAGTAAAACAACAACAACAACAACAACAACAACAACAACAACAACAACAACAACAACCAAAGACAGGGTAGAAAGAGAAAAGAAAAGTATATGCAGGGGAGAAAATAGGATGGAGAGAAATACAGAGCTGGTATTCATAACTGTGAATGTAAATGGGATGAACTCTCCCATAAAACAGAAGCAAATAGCACAATAGATTAAAAAACAGAATCCTACGGCATATTGTTAACAAGAAAAACATTTGATACAGTGAGAAATATACAGAGTAAAAGTAAAAGGTTGAAACAGAATTTGTTATGCATTAGCTGAAGTAAAATAATCAGGGGTAGAAATTCTGATTTCTAAAGTAAAAATAGATCTTAAAAGAAATAAGGAAAGAAAGTCCATCTTGCTAAAGGGTACTATAAACAATGAACTAATACACTAAAGGTGTATGAACCAAATGGTAGAGCAGCCAAATTCCTAGAGAAGATTTTAAGCTAATTATAGGAAGGAACAGTAACACTGTAGTAGTGGGGGACCTCAACCTTCCCCTCTCAGAATCAAACAAATCTAATTACAAAATAAACAAGAAAGAAACTAGGGAGGGTCAACAAATCCTAGAAAACCTAGATATGATAGACCTCAGGAGAAAACTGAATAGGGACAAAAAAGAACACACATTTTTCTCAGGAGTACATGGCACCTACACAAAAGTTGACCAAAAATTAGGGCATAAAAACCTCACAATCAAATACAAAAAGGCAGAAATAGTGAAGGCTTCCTTTTTAGAATATGATGCAACAAAAATTATATTCAATAAAGGGATAAAAACCAATTGAAAATTCAATAGTCTAATCAGGGATCCTCAAACTTTTTAAATAGGGGGCCAGTTCATTGTCCCTCAGACTGTTGGAGGGCCAGACTATAGAAAAAACAAAAAACTTTGCTTTATGGGCCTTTAAATAAAGAAATTTCATAGCCCTGGGTGAGTGGGATAATCATCCTCAGCTGCCTCATCTGGCCTGTGGGCCATAGTTTGAGGACCTCTGGATTCTTAAAAAGAGTGGGTCAAACAACAAATCACAGAAACAATCCATAATTTCATCTAAGACAATGACAATATTGAAATAACATAGCAAAACCTATGGGATGCAGCCAAAGCAGTTCTTAGGGGGATTTTATATCTCTAAATAGCTACATAAATAAAATAAACATGACATGGGCATGCAACAAAAAAAGCTAGAAAAAGAACAAATTAAACCCCCCAATTAAACACCAAATTAGAAATTCTGAAACTCAAAGGAGAGATTAATAAAATTGAAACTAAGAAAATTATTGAACTAATAAATAAAACTGAGTTAGTTTTATGAAAAAGTGACAAAATAGATAAAACTTTAATTTGATTAGAAAGAGGAAAGAAAAAACAAAACGTCAATATCAAAAATGAAAAGGATGAACTTTCCACCAATGAAAAAGGCATTAAAACAATAATTAGGAGCTATTTTGCTCAATTGTATGGCAGCATGTCTAACAGACTAAGCAAAAGGGATGGATATTTAGAAAAATATAAACTACACAGGTTAACAGAAGAAAAAATAAATTACTTAACTAGTCCCATTTTAGAAAAAGAAATTGAACAAAGCCATTAATGAATTCTCTAAGAAAAAATCTCCAGGCTAGATGGATTCACAAGCAAATTCTACAAAACATTTAACAAACAAATAATTCCAATACTATATAAACTCTTTGCAAAAATAGGCAAAGGAAGAGATCTGCCAAATTCCTTCTTACACAAATATGGTACTGATACCTAAACCAGGATGAGTCAAAACAACAATCTCCTTAATGAAATTGATACTACAATTTTAAATAAAACATTAGCAAAGAGATTATAGCAAATTATCATCAGGATAATACACTATAACCAAATGGGATCTATACTAGGAATGCAGGGCTGGTTCAACACCAGAAGAGCTATTATCATAATCAACTATATCAATAACAAAACCAGTAGAAATTATGATAATATCAATAGGAGCAGAAAATACCTTTGCCAAAACATAGTACCCATTCTATTGAAAACATTAGAGAGAATAGGGATAAAGGCACCTTTCCTTAAAATAAGTAGTATCTATCTAAAACAAACTGCCAGCATTATTTGTAATGAAGGGAACCTAGGCACACCCCCAATAAGATCAGGGGTGAAACATCACTATTATTCAACATTGTACTGGAATCTGTATTTACAAAAACCCCAGAAAAAATCATTGTATTAGAATGTGTACCTACATCTCATTCACCATACTAAAAAATAAGGTCAAAATGGATACATGATTTGAACATAAAGGATGATATCATAAACAAATTAGGAGAGCAATGGATAATTTACCTAAAGATCTTTGGAGAAGGAAGGAATTTATGGTCAAAAAAGACCTAGAGAACACTACTACACTACTAAAAGCAAAATGGATAACTTTGATTATATGAAATTAAAAAGATTTTGCACAAACAAAACCAACATAAACAAAATTAAAATGTAAGTAAAATGCTTGGAAAATATTTTCACAGCCAGAATTTCTGATAAAAATCTCATTTCTTAAATATATAAATAACTCTGTCAAATTTGTAAGAATACCAGTTATTTCCCAAGTGATAAATGGTCAAAGGCTATGAACAGAAAACTTTCAGATGATGAAATTAAAGCCATCTATAGTTACATGAAAAAATCTTCTAAATCACTATTGATTAGAGAAATACAAATTAAAACAACTGTCAAGTATCATCTCATATCTCTTAGATTGACTAGGGTGGCAGGAAAAGATAATGACAAGTGCTGGAGGGGATGTGGGAAAACTTGGATACTTATCCATTGTTGGTGGAGTTGTGAAATGATCCAACCATTGTGGAGAGCAATTTTGAACCATGCCTAATGGTCTATAAAATTGTATATTCTTTGACCCAACAGTGCTATTTCTGATTCTGTATACCAAGGAAATTATAGAAGATGGAAAAGGACCCACATGTGCAAAATATTGGTAACAGCTCTTTTTGTGGTAGCAAAGAATTGGAAAATGAGTAGATGCCCATCAAAAGGCTAAACAATTGTGGTATATGAAGATGAAAAAATATTATTGTTCAATAACAAATGATGAACAAGATGATTTTAGAAAGGCCTGGTAATATTTACATAAACTGATGCTGAGTGAAACAAATAGACCCAGGAATACATTTTATACAATAACAGCAAGAATGTACAATGATCAACTATGAAAGACTTGGTTCTTCTCAGTGGTTCAGTGATCCAAAGCAGTTACATTAGACCTTGTATAGAAAATGACATCTGCATCCAGAAAAAAGAACTGAGAGTGAATGTAAATCAACACATGCTATGTTCATTTTTTCCTCTTTTTTACTCTGTCCTGTGGTTTTTGTTCATAAAACAGTGTGTATTAAAAATAAATAAATTTAGCAACAGCTATGTAATGCAATGGATAGAGCACCAGCTCTGAAGTCAGAAGGATTTGAGTTCAAAGCTGGTTTCAGACATGTAACACTTCCTAGCTGGGACCCTGGGCAAATCATTTAACCCCAATTGCCTCAGCAAAAAAATAAAAAAGAATAAATAAATTGACTAGAAAAAAAGCAAATTATGTGAGCTCACAGAAGATTCCCAGATGCATGGAAGATGCAACACTCTGATGCCCTACCCCAGCTTCTTGCCCCAGGCTCCCTGTGCTGTGGTCTGGGCTTGGCAAAATGTCCTTCTGCTCATTTCAAACAGACCTGTTCTAAAATTCTTCCAAGGTATCTTCTTCTGGGTGTGTGTTGTACTCTAAATATTTGTGGGCTCTGTGACTCCAAAACAAGTTTATAAGCTTAATCTACTCTTGTTTTGAGAGGTCAGAGGACATAGAGAGTCATATTTGCCTTCTTTCATCTTGTCTCTGCCCCCGAGGCCCAAAAGCTGACTGAGGAAAATTATTTCTTAAAATTTAAAATTGTACAAATGGACCTAAGAAGCTAATGAGAAATCAAAATACAACAAAGCAAAACAAAAACAAAATAGAAGAAAGTAAAAAAATATGAAATATATCATTGCAAAAACAATTGACTTAGAAAATATATCCAGGAGAGATAACTTAAAAATTATTTGCCTACATGAAAGTCATGCCTAAAAAAAGAGGCTGGACATCATATTTCAAGAAATTATTATGGAAAACCTTTCTGATATTCTAGAACCAGAAGGTAAAATAGAAATTGAATGAGTCCTCTGATTATCTCCTAAAAGAGATCATAAAATGAAAACTTCCAGGAATGTTTCAGCCAAATTCTGGAACTCTCAGGTCAAGAAGAAAGTATTACAAGCATCCTGAAAAAACAATTCAAGTACAGTGGAATCACAGTAAGAATAATACAAGATATAGCAGCTTTTAAATTAAAGAATTGGAGACTTTGAAATATGATATTCTGGATGATTACAAAAAATAATCACTAAGCAAAACTTAATATAATCATTTAGGGGAAAAAGTGGAAACTGAGTGAAGTAGAGGTTTTTTACAAATTCTTTATTAAAAAAGGCCAGAACTGAATAGAAAATCTGCTTTTCAGATGCAGGACTCAGAAGCATAACAAGGTAATCAGTAAAGTGATTTCATAAGGTACTTAATAAGATTTATTTGTTTGTTTACATTGCCACATGGGAGGATGGTATTTGTAGTTGATTTATGGCAGTTTAAAGGAGTATATATAGATAGAGGGCACAAATGTGAGTTGAATATGAAAGGATAATATCTAAAAAAATGAAATTAAAGGGTGAGAGTTGGATGTATTGGAGGAAAAGGGGAGGGAGAAGTATGTAAATTATTTGCCATAAGAAGCAAGTAAAGCTTTTGTAGTGGAGGTGGAATGGGGAAGAAAATGAGTGAGTGATCTTTAATTTTATCAAAATTGGCTCAAAGAGTAAATAACATGCATACCCAATGTGGATATAGAAATCTATTTTCCCTGGAGGAATATAGAAGGGGAATGGGATACAGGTAGAGAAGAAGGGGATAAAATAGAGGGAATATTAGAGGAGGGAGTTTTCAATAGGATAATACTTCTGGGCAGGGACAAGGTTAAAGGAGAAAGAATAAAATAAAAGGGGAGAAGAAATATAGTTAGCAATAGTAATTTTTTTTTATTTACAGGATATATGCATGGGTAACTTTACAGCATTAACAATTGCCAAACCTCTTGTTCCAATTTTTCATCTCTTACCCCCCCCACCCCCTCCCCTAGATGGCAGGATGACCAGTAGATGTTAAATATATTAAAATATAAATTAGATACACAATAAGTATACATGACTAAAACTTATTTTTGCTGTACAAAAGAATCAGACTCTGAAATATTGTACAATTAGGCTTGTGAAGGAAATAAAAAATGCAGGTGGGCATAAATATAGGGATTGGGAATTCAATGTAATGGTTTTAGTCATCTCCAGAGTTCTTTTTCTGGGCATAGCTGGTCAGTTCATTACTGCTCCATTGGAAATGATTTGTTAATCCTGTTGGGATGGCCCCATCACAACTGGTCATCATATAGTATTGTTGTTGAAGTATATAATGATCTCCTGGTCCTGCCATTTCACTCAGCATCAGTTCGTTAAGTCTTTCCAGGCCTTTCTGAAAT
The DNA here is from genome assembly GCF_902635505.1 of Sarcophilus harrisii. Classification (NCBI taxonomy): domain Eukaryota; kingdom Metazoa; phylum Chordata; class Mammalia; order Dasyuromorphia; family Dasyuridae; genus Sarcophilus; species Sarcophilus harrisii. The sequence goes on from NC_045426.1 coordinate 247,839,925, forward strand.
CATCCTGTTGGTCATTTCTTTACAGAACAGTAATATTCCATAATATTCTTATACCACAATTTATTCAGCTATTCTGAACTGATGGACATCCATTCAGTTTCCAGTTTTTAGCCACACAAAGGGCCACAAACATTGGCACATACAGGTCCCTTTCCTTCTTTATAATCTCTTTGGGATATAATCCCAGTAGTAACACTGTTGATCAAAGGGTATGCACAGTTTGATAACTTTTGAGCATAGTTCAAACTACTTTCCAAAATGGTTGGATTCGCTCACAACCCAACCAACAATGCATCAATGTCCCAGTTTTCCCCCCCAACAATCATTATTATTTTTTCCTCTCATCTTAGCCAATCTGACAGGGTGTAGTGGTATCTTAGAGTTGTTTAATTGCATTCTGATTAATAATGACTTGGCATCTTTCATATGACTAGAAATAGTTTCAATTTCTTCATCTGAGAATTGTCTGTTCATATCCTTTGACCATTTTTCAATTGGAGAATGGCTTGATTTTATGAATTAGAGTTAATTCTCTATATATTTTGGAAATGAGGCCTTTATCAGAACCTTTGACTGTAAAAATATTTTCCCAGTTTAAGCAATAGTAATTTTTAATATATTTTTATATATTTTATTTATTTCTTTACAAAGCATATGCATGGATAATTTTTCCAACACTGACCTTTGCAAAACCTTATGTTCCAAATTTTCCCCTCCTTCCCTCAATCCCCTCTCTTGGCTGGCAGGTAGTCCAATACATGTTAAATATGTTGATACATTTTAAATCCCATATATGTATACATATTTATACAGTTATCTTTCTGTACAAGAAACATCAGATCAAGAAGGAAGAGAAAATCTGAGAAAGAAAACAAAATTCAACTAGCCACATGAAAAGATGCTCCAAGTCATTATTAATCAGAGAAAAGCAAATTAAGACAACTCTGAGATACCATTACACACCTGTCAGATTGGCTAGAATGACAGGGAAAGATAATGCGGAATGTTTAAGGGGATGTGGGAAAACAGGGACATTAATACATTGTTGGTAGAATTGTGAATTCATCCATCCATTCTAGAAAGCGATTTGGAACTATGCTCAAAAAGTTATCAAACTGTGCATACCTTTTGATCCAGCAGTGTTACTACTGGGCTTATATCTCAAAGATATTTTAAAGAAAGGAAAAAGACATGTATGTGTAAGAATGTTTGTCGCAGCCAGAAACTGGAAACTGAGTGGATGCCCATCACTTGGAGAATGGCTGAATAAATTGTGGTACATGAATATTATGGAATATTATTGTTCGGTAAGAAATGACCAACAGGATGATTTCAGAAAGACCTGTAGAGACTTACATGAACTGATGCTGAGTGAAACGAGCAGGACCAGGAGATCCTTATATACTTTAACAACAATACTATGTGATGATCAATTCTGATGGACCTGGCCATTTTCAGCAATGAGATGAACCAAATCAATTCCGGTGGAGCAGTAATGAATTGAATTGGCTACACCCAGTAAAAGAACTCTGGGAGATGACTAAGAACCATTACATAGAATTCCCAATCCCTCTATTTTTGTCCGCCTGCATTTTTCATTTCCTTTCACAGGCTAATTGTACACTATTTCAGAGTCTGATTCTTTTTGTACAACAAAATAACTGTTTGGGCATGTATACTTTTTTTTTGTATTTAATTCACACTTTAACATATTTAACATGTATTGATCAACCTGCCATTTGGGGAAGGGGGTGGGGGGAAGGAAGGGAAAAATTGGAACAAAAGGTTTGGCAATTGTCAATGCTATAAAATTACCCATGCATATAACTTGTAAATAAAAAGCTATAATAAATAAATAAAAAGAAAGAAAACAAAATTCAAGCAAATAACAACAGAGAGAGTGAGAATGCTATGTTGTGTTCCACACTTTGTTCCCACAGTTCTCTCTCTGGGTGTAGATGGCTTTCTTCATCACTGAACAGGTGGAACTGGTTTGAATCCTCTCATTGTTGAAGAGAAGCACACCCGTCAGAATTGATTATTGTATAGTTTTGCTGTTGCTGTGTATAATGATCTCCTGGGTTCTGCTCATTTCACTTATCAGTTTATGTAGGCTTCTCCAAGCCTCTCTGAAATCATCCTACTAGTCCTTTCTTTTTTTTTTTTTCTTTTTTTAAAATTTATTTCACAGCTTTTTATTTACAAGTTATATGTATGCGTAATTTTACAACATTGACAATTGCCAAACCTTTTGTTCCAATTTTTCCCCTCCTTCCTCCTCCCCTCTCCCCTATATGGCAGGATGAGCAGTAGATGTTAAATATATTAGAGTATAAATTAGATACACAATAAGTATACATGACCAAACAGTTATTTTGCTGCACAAAAAGAATCAGACTCTGAAATATTGTACAATTAGGGTGTGATGGAAATCCAAAAAAGGCAAAAAAAAAATTTTGCCTGCAAAAATATGGGGATTGGGAATTCAATGTAATGGTTCTTAGTCATGTCCCAGAGTTCTTTCACTGGATGTAGCCGGTTCAGTTCATTACTGTTCCATTGGAACTGATTTGGTTCATCTCATTGCTGAAAATGGCCAGGTCTATCAGAATTGATCATCATATAGTATTGTTGTTGAAATATATAAGGATCTCCTGATCCTGCTCGTTTCACTCAGCATAAGTTCATGTAAGTCTCTCCAGGCCTTTCTGAAATCATCCTGCTGGTCATTTCTTACAGAACAATAATATTCCATAACATTCATATACCACAATTTATTCAGCCATTCTCCAATTGATGGGAATCCACTCAGTTTCCAGTTTCTGGCCACTATAAAGAGGGCTGCCACAAACATTCATGCACATACAGATCCATTTCCCTTCTTTATGATCTCTTTGGGATATAAGCCCTACTGGTCCTTTCTTACAGAACAATGGTATTCTATAGCATTCATATATCATAATTTATTTAGCTTATTCTCCAATTGAAGGACATCTATTTAGTTTCCAGTTTCTTGCCACTACAAAGAGGGGTGGCACAAATATTTTTGCACATGTGGGTCTCTTTCCCTCCTTTAAGATATCTTTGGGATATAATCCCATTAGAAACACTGCTGGATCAAAGAATATGCACAGTTTGATAACTGTTTGAGCATAATTCCAAATTGCTATGTTTTTGTAGGTATTCCTCCATTTCACTTAGGTTGTAAAATTCATTAGCATGCAGGTGGACAAAATAACTTCTAATAATTGCTCTAATTTTAGTTGCAAGTCCAATTTATTGATCTTCTCTTTCTCTATTTTATGCTAGTAAACATCTAGAGATATAAACATTCCCCTTATTAGTGCTTTGGCTGCATCCCACAAATTTTGGTATGTTGTCTCATTATTGTCATTCTCTTGGATGAAATTATTGATTGTGTGTGTATGATTTGTTGTTTCACCCATTCATTCTTCAGGCTGAGATTATTTAGTTTACAATTACTTTTTGGCCTATTTTCCCCTGGCCTTTTATTGAATGTAATTTTTATTGCATTGTGATCTGAAAAAAAATGCATTTACTCTTTCTGAAGCCTTTCTGCATTTGATTTTGAGGTCTTTCTCTCCTAATATATGGTCATTTTTTGTATAGCTTTTCTACTATTCTATTTACCTTTTAACTACTTTCTTATTTATTTTGTGATTTGATTTATCTAGTTTTGGGAGAGGAATGTTGAAATCTCCCAGTATTATCATTTTGTTTTCTATTTCTTCTTGCAACTCTCTTAACTTCTCCTTTAGGAATTTAGATGCTATATCACTTGATGCATATATGTTTAATATTGATATTGCTTCATCATCTATGGTACAGCAAGATATATTGTCCTTCCTTATCTCTTTTAGTAAGATCAATTTTTGTTTTTGCTTGATCTGAGATGAGGATTGCTACCCCTGCTTTTTTTTCCTTCACCTGAAGCATAATAGATTCTGCTCCAGCCTTTTACCTTTACTCTGTATGTACTGCTCTGCTTTAAATGTGTTTCCTGCAAATAACATATTGTAGGATTCTGGCTTTTAATCTAGTCTGCAATCTGCTTATGGTTTATGGGAGAGTTTACTCCATTAACATTTACAGTTAAAACTAATTCTGCTTTTCCTGCCATTTTATTAACCTCAACTTATACTTTTCTCTTTCCTTTTCCCCTTCCCTTTCTCACCTCAAGCAGCCTTCCCCCTTTAGAGACCCTCCTCCTTTCTTATACTTTTCCCCTACTATTTCTGTTTTCCCTTCTATTTAAGCTACCCTTCCCTTTTTGCCTTTCCCCTCCCACTTTTCTATAAGGTTAGAGAAGTTTTTCATTTAAACCAAATATATCTAATATCCTTTTTTATGCCAAATCTGATGGCAGTGAGATTTACATAATATTCATTACCCTCCCTCTTTTCCTCAATTATAATAGTTTTCTTTGTGTCTTCCTGAGATGTAATTTGCCTCATTTTACCTCAACTTTCTCCTTTTTTTCTGTTATAATTCCTTTTCCCACCTTTAGTTTTTTATATTATAACAGTAAAAACAGATTATATATGTATTCACTATGTATAGGCAATAACAGAAATAGTTCTCAAGAGTTTTTCTTTTCTTTTTCCTTTTTTATGCTTCTCTTGAGTTCTATATTTGCAGGTCAATTTTTTTCTTTAGTTCTGGTCTTTTCATCAAAAATACAGAGTAATTTTAATAAGAATTTTAAAGCAAGTTTCTCTGATAAGGCCTCATTTTTCATCAAATTCATAAAAAAGAGCATCATGTCCCAATGGATAAATGATTAAAAATCTATAAATTCATGCATATTTTTTGATTTAACAATACCATTACTAATCATGAATCCCAAAATATTTTTTTAAATGCAAAGGACCTATATGTACAAAAATATTTACAGTAGCTCTCTTCTCAGTGCAAAATGATACAAAGGATCCAAACTGGAATACTTTTTTTTTTTTTTATCACAGTTAGTACATCATATGTATTGGTATCCTTTAATTTCCACAAAAAATTAACTTAGCTTAAAAGCTGCCATATTCATTAACTTTAGTTCTCCCTTGTCTAAAATACCCTCTATAGGTCTTCCTGATGATTTCTCCCCAATTATAATTTCTCTCCTCTCTTCAGGGGAGAAATACATGTATTTCACATGTATTTTGTATAAATCATATAAGTTAAAAGATTTTGAGATCAATCAAATAAAGTCTTTCATTTTATAGATGAGGAAATGAATTTGTAGAAAAAATTTAGTTATGTGGTCAAGGTAACATAGCTAGTAAGTATCTGAGCCAAGATTTACAATCAAGCCTCTGTGAATCCAATTCTAATACTTTGCAATCTAGTGCTACTGCCTTCCCGGCTACTTCTCAAATAATATATTCCATCTCCAGATACTGGTGTCCCTCATGCCTATAATGTTCTCTATTGTCCTATCTTTCTTTCCTTTTCCTTCAATCTAAAATAAATGCCTATTTTATACAAGAATCCTTTGCCAATCCCTGAATATAAGAGGAGAATAAGAAAAGTAAGTTATAATAAAAAATCAAAAAGAAAAATAGAGCATATATATATATATATATATATATATATATATATATAGAGAGAGAGAGAGAGAGAGAGAGAGAGAGAGAGAGGACACTGAGGTGGTGCTATTTTATTAGTTCTTAAAACCATTTTAAATCTCTCAACTCAAGAACAATAACAACAGCAATAACACTAACTTGCTACCCTTTTTAAATTTAAAAGTATTATATTCTGGGGAAAAGGATGTGATCCTTTTAACAGAGGTAATTGGTAAAAAGTTGCAGGGGAGCTACATCTGTTGCTAAAAAGAGTGCTATTGTATTTAAAATGCAAGTTAACACAACAGCTGACAGCTGGAAATAATCTATTGGGAGGTACAAAGTTCCCTGTCTCTTAGAAAATGAAGTTTTCTTTTATGATTATTTAAAAAAAAAAAGATCTCAAAATGTTACACTGAATTATAAAGTTACTTTTGATTTTTCTTTTTCTATATATTCAAGAAGATGAAAAGTCATCAAAGGGATTGACATGCCTAATTAGCTGGTAAAGAAGTTAAGAGAACAAACAAAAGCCATCCTTTAAATTAATTTTGTTAAAGCAAGTGAACCAAAAATATCTGACCAAAGTGAAAGAAAACTACTAGCAAGTGATATAAACTAGAAGAACTTTTGACATTGTTAGAAGTCCAAATATTGCTGACCATCTCTTAATGTACCATTTTTCAAGCTGCAAATTAAATATTCATAGTAAATTAGAAAGAAGAGTTCTTGTAAATTTGGTATTAAGACCACAATTAAAAAATAGTGAGTAAGATACTATTATGCTTAAGGATTTATCTAAGTTTAAAAATGCTTCCTAAGTGAGAGAAGTAGAATATTGGGAAGAGCTTGTGATTTGAAATTAGAGAGTGGGGTTTTTAATTTTGCCTCTGATGCTTACTGTTATTGCCACAACTATTCTAAGCCAAAGAAGAGAAGCTATTTGAATGAGTTCAGATTAGTTCAGATTGATCTAATAAATGAAATATTGCTTCCTGCTTGGAGGTAACCCAGTTAAAGAGCTTGGTGAAGATTCTGGAAATGGAGAAAAAGCCTATCAGGATCAGAAGAGACTATTTAATCACAAACACTCCCTTTATTGTTGCCTGATTTAAAGTATTTTTATACTTTAAATTTAAATCTACTGTCTCAAGGGAATGTGTATAGAGGTTGGAGTATGTTCCATGTTTGGGGTGATGTTTTTGTAACTTTTGTCCTTGATAAACTTTCTCAGTAAACATAATTTTGTGAAAGCTTATTATTATAGACTGGCTAAAGCATCAATGTTTCTCCCTCAGGATAATTTGATGCTTTAAAAAGGAATCAGTCTCATAGAAGGTATGTCTTGCTTAGTAGTGGATGCTATTAATCAATTTGGGATTTTATTATTTATCACAAATGAAACTCACTAACTTTTTGAGATTCAATTTTCTCATTTTTAATGGAATTAAGCTTTATAAAACTTTTTGCTCCCTATTTGCTATGTTGTTGGATTTTTATTTATTTTGTTTGGGTTTGCTTTTATTGTTTTGGACTGAGTAGTAAACACTATAGAAATATAACTCTTAAGGAAATGACTAGATCTTATATACTATGCAATAATCATAGAAAATTCTTTCAGGCATCACTTCCAAAAATGAGACTTAGGTAAATTCCAAAAGAGATAAAATTATATTTATTAACAATGATGGGGAAAATGAGAAGCATTTGAAAAACAAAATTTCGAAGGGTTTGGGGAAGACCTTGAAAGTAAATAACTCAGAGAACCAAGAGAATGGAATGATGTGAAGAATATCTAAAATCTCCCCTTCGACTTCTTCACAAAGGAAAAGAAAATTAATTGACCAATTCAAGAAATAAAATACAAATAAAACAAGAATAAAAGCCCAGGATGGAATGGAAAACAGAAATATGTGCACACTTAAGACACAGTCTGATTAAGATGATCCTACATGGAATATTTCAAGGTACAGGGATTGAAAACATATTAAAGATATATCCAAAAGCAAAAAGAGGACCCAGACCCATACATGACCTTGACAGGATATGAAAACAAGCATAGCTCTATCACTCACTATTTAGTTCTAGGTCAAAGCTCCTGGATGGCCTGCACCTAGGGGTGACTTCCAAATGAAATAGATTGTCAAAGGTCCTAGATCATATACTGACTAAAGAAAAATAAGTTAGAAACAAATAAAAGCTAGTTGGCTTTCATTTTAGGAACATAGCAGAGTCTCAGTTCTAGCCTTTAAATGAATCCTACAATGGAATAACTGAGAAAGAAATAAAAGGTTCTGTCAATCTTAATTGACAAAGGTTTTCAGATAGTTGGTAGTGACTAGCTTCAGCAATATTATATAATAACTTCCAATAGGGGGCAAAACAACAGAAGTATGGCTCAGACCAAAATTCAGGTCAGGAACTTGCAGAGCTCAAAGAGATAAGATAAAATATTTTGGTTTGAATTAAACCACTTGGGAAATATTTGAAGACTAGGACTCCTCCTGAGCTATTCCTAAGATTCTTATATAACACAATACTCAATACCCCAAGAAAACAGCAGAAAGGCCCTAAGAGGACAAAAGATGAATAGAGACATTCCCCAAGAAATGCATAGAGTACTGAGATCCTCTATTAATTCACAAAGGGTAGCAACATATTCTTTCCAAAATTTATAATGTAACATGAAATTCCAAAGTCAAGAAGTAGGCTAGAAGATGAAGAAAAGGAAAAAAAATAATCTCATTCTAAAGAGCTACTATTGTGACAAAGCACAAACCCAACAAAACAGAATTAGTCAAAAACATCTATAAACAAAGCCTCAAAGCAAAACATAGCTTGAATAGAAATCCAGAGTTCCTGGTAGACAGGAAGCAAGATGTATTTTTCAAACAATTAAAATATTTTTAAACCAAATATTATAGCTAAAATGCATAATTACTATGGAAAAATATTGTAAAAGAAAATTAATATTTTGGAACAAGAGACATAAAAACTTATCCAAAGGGCAAAAAGCATCATGGAAATTAGAATCAACTAAATAGAAACAAGTGATACTGAGACAGAGAAAAGTAATAGATGGAAAATATAAAGAAATATAAAGCATCTTACAGTAAAAATGACTAACTCTTGGAAGTATATTGAGAATAAACAATTTAGATATGATTGAACTGACATTCATAATCTCTACTTTTCCAAAAAAAAAAAACCTAAGATACTATATTTTCAGAAAAAAAATTACTGCCAAATCTCTTAAAATCACATGAAAAAATAGAAGTAGAACTAATCCAGTAATTACTACCATAAATGAATGCAAAAATTGATATTCCTAGTAATATTATGATCAAAATTCTGACCTTCCAAGCAAACAAAAATTTTTATTGAGAAAGGAAGAATTAATGGAAGCCAGTCAGAATCACATAAAATTTAGGAAGCATCATTATAAAGGAATGTAGAATTAGGATATAATATTTTTATAGGTAAAAAATTATACTCACAACCAAAAAATAACTTTCCCAGAAAAACTGAATATAATTCTAAAAGGAAAAAAAGAACATAAAATGAAAAGCAGTGTTTCAAACCACTCTTAATGGAAAGAATAAAACTATAGAGAAACTTTCAAGTGAAGCTATCACTCAAGAGAAATGGGGGAAAATATAAATATGAATCTTCGAAGACTAAACATTGCTAATTATATTCTAATATGGGGACATGACACATTTATTTTCTCAAAACACAGCCATCATGTTTCACAGAGAGAAACTGGTCATGATTCTGTTCTATTTTGATGATCTTTTCAAGAGAATGGAATATGCAGAATTGAAATGAAGGGCTGAAACAGAGTCTATTGGTTCAGCTGAGGTAAAGAGGGCATAGGTGGCAATCATTAACTCAGAGTAAGCAAAAATAAAAATAGGCCTAATTGAAAGAGATAATCAGGAAAACTACATTTTGATAAATACCATAGACAATGAAATTATTTTAAAAATTTCTGCAAGTTTTTTTCTGATAAAGACTTCATTTCTCAAATATATAGGGAGTTGAGTCAAATTTATAAAAATAAGAACTATTATCTAATCGATAAATTGTTAAAAGATAAAATTAGGCAGTTTTCAGAAGAAGAAAAAACAAAGCTATTTATGATTATATGAAACAATATTCTAAATGTATTTTGATTAAAGAAAGGCAAAATATTACTCTTTGAGGTACCATCTCACACCTATCAGAAATGACAAATTCTGGAGAGGATGAGGGAAAATAGTCCATTACTGGAATGTTGGTGGAGTAGCAGGAAAAAAAATAGAAAAGAAAAATTTGGAAATATCTCCAAAGGGCTATAAACTCTGCATAACCTTTGACCTAGAAATAGCATGATTAGGTCTATATCCCAAAGAGACAACAACAACAACAACAAAAATAAAATGACCTATTTTTCTGAAAATATTTGTAAGCTCTTTTTGTAGTGGAGGAAAATTAGAAAAATAAGAAATTAAGGGAGTGGATGAACATTTCTGCATTTTTGAATACTGTTGTACTAAACAAAATGATAAAGGGAGTAGTTTCAGAATACACATGATAAGATCTAAATGAACACAAAATGAAGGGGAAAGAACTGGGACATTATTATGCACAATAACAGCAATGTTCTAATGATGATCAGCTGTGCTAGAACTGGCTATGATCAATATAATGATGCAAGGCAATTCCAAATGATTTATAATGAAGCAATGCAATCCAACTCCAGAGAAAGAACTGATGAACTGAGTTCAAATTGAAAAATAATTATCATGCAATTTTTTTGCTTTTTTGTTATATGAGTAATATGGAAATATCTTTATCACAATTTTACATGTATAATTTATTTAATATTGTTTGCCTTGTAAGTGGGTGGGGGAAAGGTAGGAATGCAGAGAATCTGGAACTCAAAAAAAATTTTTAAAAGACTGTTAGAGTTAAATAAATAATATTTTTAATTGCATGAATGAAAAGACATATTAACTCTTAAATCATCATTATTATGGTAGTGGTGATTGCAAGGTTTGTAGTCTGAGGTTGAGCAGACAGGAAGAACTTCATTAGATAAAGGAAGAGGAAAACAAATTCTGCAGGAATATTTTCTTTTTCAAATTTAGTATTACATTTTCCCTAGTCACATGTAAAAATAAGACATTTTGAAAACTTTGTGTTCCAGATTCTTTCCCTTTTGTCTCTCTCCACTTCCCCTCATTGAGAATGCAAGTAATTCAATATAGATTATACATGTATAGTCATGGAAAACATTTTATAATAGCTATGTTGTGAATAAAAACATAGTCCAAAAAATTAAAAACAAAACAAATAAAAAAACTCAACAAAAATATAGTGATTTCTACAACACTAAATTGCCCATTTGTTGTAAGGTTTTAAGGAGTCAGAGTCATGAGATGAAAGCCTCATTTCATGATGAGATGAGCAAAAATCAACAAAGGTGTATAAGAGTTGGTGGAAGAGAGATAATGTACAATCATAATAATAAATACGATGTGAGATAGAATGAAATATAAGCATATGTTTCATTCTATCTCATTTAGATATTGATATAAGATAAATGAAACATAGAAATGACTTTATGGTAGGGACACTGGCATGAATTGGGAAAGAGGGGAAACCTATGTGAAATAACATCAGTCAAATTGGTGTAAGCAAAAATTATAATGGTCAAGTGTCAACCGAAAAGACAAAGGTGTGGGAATAAATTATAATAATTATATGTATAAAAACACAAGGTTAACCATTATAACCTTAAAAATGAATAAACTAAAAAAATGAAAAGTAGGACAGAATAAGTAAAACTAGGAAAATACTATAGACACTAATTAAAATAATATACTCTTATTCTCTCTTTTTCTCTCTCTTGTGGTATCTCTGTTTCTGCCTCTCTCTGTCTTTTTCTCTCTCTAGACATAGATAGATAATAACAGTTAAACCTTTGTGAATTATATATATGCAAGTGTGCATGCATACATCAATGTATGTACACAAAAAAAAAAAACTTTTGTCAGTTGAACTGATTATATTCCATTCTAAAATATTCTTCAAAATATTTATGTACATCACTAAATTCTCCCAGTATCTTTCTCCCTGCCCTTTTCAGAAAGCCATACCACACACCAAATATTATTTTATATGAAAATTCAAAAAAAGTCACCAAGAAAACTCAGTGAAGCTGATTTGCTTTCATTTTGGAGAAACAAAAGGCAGCTCCTTCTTCTTAGTAGAGAGGTGAGGGACTACATCTGCAGAAAGTGATTTTCATTGTCAGATATATGCCCTATTTTGGTTGGTTTTACAAAGTGCTTTTCCACATTACAAAGGAGAATTCAGTGTGTGTGTGTGTGTGTGTGTGTGTGTGTGTGTGTGTGTATCTTAAGGGATGACAAAAGGTAATAAAGGAGAAATAACTGTAAAGTATAAATAATTTACATATAAAATAACACAATAAGAACAACCACCACTACCTGTAATCTGTATTTTTCTTCATCAAATTGTACTTGAATATGCTTAATACTATATCTCTTGTAGCATAGTTTTTTATAATATAATAACATTTATTTTAAAAGGGAGGTTTCCCCCCCTACCCCTGTGTATGCTCCTATTTTTAGGGGAACCCTTATGATGTCTACTTTCTTAGGAAAAATTATCCCAAATCTCCTACATTCTAGTTTCATTAATGAAACTCTTTATGTGTTTCCCAGGATATGTTGAAAGATGTAATTAGGCAGGGTGACAGTTATCCTTTAAGCTCTTTTAGATGTTGGGCATATGGAAGGAAGAAATACCTCTTAAGAAAAGATTCAATAATAAGTTCCTGATGTCATTTTTTGCATCCCAAATATGAAGAAAAATATCTGTAAATAATAGTAGACGTGTTCTGACACATTCTTTTAAGAAAAAAAATTGTAAAGGTTCAAGGTAACTAAAGTTACTCATGTTTAGGTTTGATTATATGGAATTCCCTTATTCTTTTCTTGATATTGCCAAAGACGGCTTCCTAGACTTCAGTTAACTAAGCTAATTCAATCAGGAATTGAGACTGTCAGAGCCAATGAAGTTGTTGCTTGTTGAAATAGGAAGCCTGTAAATGAGGAATATAGCTGTGTGTTAAAACTAGAGGGGAGGCATTCTCATAGAAATACATCCCCTATTGAAACAGCTGCAGCTCATAGACTTTAGTGGGTTCACATCCCACTGTAGGTTTCTTTAAACAATGGATAAGGTAATAGAATGAATGCTATTACTAGCCTGCTCTGAAGTATTCTCTGTCTATTGACCTCTGGGGATACAACAATTCAATGTTGATTGGATCTATCTCGCTTGAACTATGATAGATGGTACATCTGTCCCCATGCCCTGTTGTCATAGATGAAATCGTTGGAGATGCTTTTAATGATAGTTCTGTGTTCTAACATAATTTTAGTGGAGAGTCCTTATAACTGGAATTTATTTTCCCCTATAATGCTTGATAGACCATGAGTGTGCTGACCTTTTCCAGAATAAAATGCAGGGTAATGCCCATCTGTTCTTTCAGGCTTTTGCCTAAAGAGCTTATAAAATAGGGAAATGTGAGGGTCATGGAAAGGGAGCTCTGAGATTTGTCCAATTTATTTTTGCTCTGATTTTCATCAATAAAAAATAAATAGTAACCCAATCCAATCCTCCTTAATTTGTGAAATCTAATGAAGACATAGCTTCAAAAAGTATGCTGGTAGAGCATTTAAAGATGTGAGTTCAAGAATTCCTTGAATAATGGAAATATTGTGACAAATTTCCACATGAAGACATGACTAAATTTCAGTTGCCCATTTAATCAAATACAAAGGGATAAAAATGTGGGAAATTGGTAAGGAAAATCAATAGACTGTGCAATGTACAATGAAATTTTGTTTGGCAATTGGCAATAAGAAGTTTTAAAATTATATTTATCTCTTTCTATAAATTTAGCCAAAGTAATTGTTTTGCCCTTCATTTTTTTCTGAGGCAATTGGGGTTAAATGGCTTGCCCAGGGTGACATAGCTAGGAAGTGTTAAGTGTCTGAGGCCAGATTTGAACGCAGGTCCTCCTAACTTCAGGGCTGGTACTCTATCCATTGTGCCAGCTAGATGACCCTGTCCTTCATTCTTGAAAAGACCAAGACACCAGGAAGGTGATGCTATGATTTAAAAATAAATTGGATTTAACTGAGGCCTCTTTTACCTAGTCAAAACAGAAACCATTGCTATTTACATTGCTCATATACATAAACCAATTAAATCTCAAACTTTGACTAAGTGAAGTTGGCCTAGGTTGATGGATCAATGGAAGGTATGCTGATTTGGACTTAAGGCAAGCCCCTAGCCTAAAAACCTTAAGATCTTTTTAAGATTTCAAGGATCAAAATTTACATTCTTTCAATGTACCCTCAGGTAAGGGCATGATACCTTATATGCACAGAGGGAAGGAAAGGGAAAGAAAAAAATAATTAAATTAAATTATATGAGAAAATGGACATACTGATGATGATGATGACGATGATGATAGAAGTTATTGACAAAAAATAACAACACCACTAATCTAGTATTTAATATATTGAGTTACTGGCTGTGTAGGGGAGAAGGTCAAGAAAAGGGAAAGAAAAAATTGCAACACAAGGTTTCGTAAAGGTGAATGTTGAAAATTACCTATGCATATGTTTGAAAATAAAATATATATATTTCATTTAAAAATAATAAAATATTTTAAAATATGGCTATGAAATTCTTCTCCAATCTACAAAAATATAACTTTCTTAAGATTCCTATTCAATATTTGTGAAAGGTCTGTCTTATCTAGTTTTTCCATTATCAAATTCAGATCCATAGTTTGTTCATTTTCCTATTAGATTTTTCCAAGTCTTCAAAACCATGTTGAAATCACCATTGAGATGTATCCTTTATCTTGCTCTGTTTTGAAATTCAGTTAACTTTTCATTTGATTTCTTATGTGTTATGTCATCAAATGCATTATATGATATTGTATTACATTTTTATGATTTATGTTCTCTTATATTAACATGTTTCATGCATATGACATTAAAATAAAAAACACCTTTCATACCTAGCCTTAGTTGATTGCTTCATTTAAATCCTTTTAGAGACCTTAAATCAAAAATGATAAAGCTGTCACTCTATCTAGGGCAATCTCCATACATCCATACTGGGTTCAGGTGGCTCTGGAGGAGAGAGTGAAGCTAATGACTTTGCAAAACCTACTCTCACTTAAATCCAACTCACTGGGAAATGGCAGAAATTGTTGGGGTATATGAAGATAATGGAATATTATTGTTATGTAAAAAATGACAAACAAGCTGATTTTACAAAGGCCTGTAAAGATTTATATAACTGATAACAGAATCAGTAATACATTGTACACAGTAACAGCAAGAATGTGCTATGATTAACTATGAAAGACTTGGTTCTTCTCAGCAGTTCAGTGATTCAGAGCAATTCCAATAGACAAAATTGCCATCTGCATCCAGAAAAAAGAACTAAGGAGACTGGATGTAAATCAACATATGTTATGTTCACTTCTTTTTGTCTTTTTTTAATTGTCTCCTGGTCTTTCCCTTTTGCTCTGATTTTTCTCTCCCAATATAATTCATAAAGCAATGTGTATTAAAATAAATAAATTTACTTGAAAAAAAATCCAACTCACTTGCATGTGATGACTCACCTGCCTGATGATACACTCTTTTTCAAGAATAAAAGAAAAACAATAAGAACCACAACATACCTTGAGGTGATGATAAGAAAGATTAAAGGGGACATATATGTCATCTCAAAATATTACAATACAAAAGTATATATTTCTTTAGTTTTTCAAGATTTTATTCTTGTTTTTCTTTTAAAAATATTTCTTAACTCTTATGTTTGTCCTTCAAAATTTCTATTCAGCTTAGGTGTTTTAATCAGGAAAATCACTGCCAATCCTCTCTTTTATTAAAAGCCCACTCCTCCTATAGTATTATATTATTTTTTTTAGTAAATTATTCTTGGATGTTGGCCCAGAAACTGGATTTTGGCTATACTATTCCTGGAATTGTCATTTTGGTGTTTTGTTTTTGTTTTTGTTTTGTTTTTCCCCCAAGAGGTAAGAGATTCTTTTTTCATTTTGCCCTCTGGTTATAAGAGATCTGGGCAATGTGACAAGCAATTGAGTGCAAATTATTCATATGGTTTTATGAAGTAAGAAACTGATTTATTTCATATTAGATGATCCACTTAATTCTGAACACATGAATATCATACTTCCTCCCCAAATAAGCTCATCATTAAAAAATTTCACTCTCTTGGAGACTGATTCACCTTTGGTAAGCAATGTCCTCAGCATCCTCAATTGTCTCTCCTCTCTGATTGGAAGGTTGGAGGATGGAATCATAAAACCCCTTCCTAAATCTTCTTTTATGGAGGGATCAGCTACCTTCATTTACCATCAACTTTTATGATTGAATTTGACTCCATAATCATCATGTCTTGTTGTTTATTTTTTTAATTAAAGCATTTATATTTTTCAAAATATAGGCATGGACAATTTTTCAGCATCAGCTCTTGCAAAACCCTTGCAAAAACCTTGTTCCAATTTCCCCCCTTTCTCCATACCTTTCCCTAGATGGCAAGTAGTCCAATATATATTAAACATGGTAGAAATATGTTAAATCCAAAATATGTATACATATTTATACAATTATAGTGCTGCACAAGAAAAAAAAGTGAAGTAAAGTAAAATACAAGCAAGCAACAACAAAATAAGTGAGAATGCTATGTTGTGAACCACACTCAGTTCCACAGTCCTCTCTCTGGGTGTAAATGAATCTCTTCATCACAAGATCATTGGAATTGGTCTGAATCACCTTCTTGTTGAAAAGAACCAAGGTCATCATAATTGATCATTGTATAATCTTGTTGTTGTCATGTATAATGATTTTTTGGTTCTGCTCATTTCACTTAACATCAGTTCATGTAAATTTCTCCAGGCCTCTCTGATATCATCCTGTTGCTAATTTCTTATAGGGCAATAAGGTTCCATAACATTCATGTGCCATAATTTATTCAGCTATTCTCCAATTGATGGGCATCAACCCAGTTTCCAGGTTCTTGCTCCTACAAAAAGGGCTGCCACAAACATTTTTGCACATGTGGATCCCCTCTCCCTCATTTAAGATCTCTTTGGGACATAAGCCAAATAGAAACAAAGGGTATGTACAGTTTGAAACTTTTTGAGCAAAGTTTCAAATTGCTCTCCAGAATGGTTGGCTCTGTTCACAGTTTCACCACAATGTTTTAGTGTCCCACTTTTTCCATATCCCCTCCAATATTTGTCATTATCTTTTCTGTCATCTTAGCCAATCTGAGAAGTAGTGGTATCTCAGAGTTGTCTTAGTTTGTATTTCTCTGATAAATAATGATTTAGATCATCATGTCATGTGCTAAGATATCTACTGATGCATTTTCTCCCCTTTCACCTTTCTTCTGTGTTTTGTCTTACTCCATTAGACTGTAAGCTTCTTGAGGTCAGGGACTGTTTTTACATTATTTATATTTGCTTTTGTATCCCACTTTTCATAGAGCATAGCACAAATATTTATTGAATAGTGACTATTGACAAAGTATTTTAAAGATTTTTGAATAAAGAAATCTTAATACTCTTCTGCTATTCTATTTCCACTTGTTTTTTTTAACTCAAAAGGTAATTATTTTCTTGTTTTTGGCATTGTAAAATGTTGGGTATTCTTTGATGCTCCTGTATTTTCATCTAACAATGGATCTTTATAAATGTTTCATTATGACTTGGTGAGTGGTTTCTCAGGCAACTCTTTAGAAATATAAATTGAAGAAATGTTTACAAACATAACAACCAAATAAATAATTTAAAAACTATGGAGAATAATAGAATCCTAGAAAACACATGTATGATAAATCTCTGGAGAAAATTGAATAGGGACAGAAAGAAATATATATTTTTCTTAGCAATATATGGCAACTACATAAAAACTGACTATGTAAGTGGTCACAATCAAAAGCAGAAAGGCAGAAAAAGTAAATGCTTCCTTTTTAGACAATGACACAGTATAAATTATATTTAATAAAAGATCAGAAAATGATAGACTAAAAATCAATTGGAAATTAAATAATCTAATTCTTAGCCATAAGTGGATAAAACAACAAATCACAGAAACAATCCATAATTTCTTCCAGGAGAATGACAATAATGCGACAATATACCAAAATCTATGGGATGCAATCAAAGCAGTTCTTAGGGAAAATTTTATATTTCAAAATAATCACATTAATAAAATAGAGAAAGAGTAAACCAGTGAATTGGGTGTGTGACTAAAACAAGTAGAAAAAAAACCAAATTTTTAAAAAGCAATTAAAAACCAAATTAGAAATTCTAAAACTCAACAGGGAGATTAATGAAATTGAATCTAAGAAAACTATTGGCCTAATTAATAAAAGTAAGGTTTTATGGAAAAACCAAGAATATATATAAACCTTTATTTAATTTGAATTAGAAAAAGGAAAAAAAAAGTAACCAGCATAAAAATAAAAAGGGTAAACTTACCACCAATAAAAAAAAGAAATTAAAGCAATAATTAGGAACTATATTACCTTACTATGCCAGCAATCTGACAATCTAACCAAAATTGATGAATATTTACAAAAATAAAAACTGAGCAGATTAAAGAAGAGGAAATAAATTACTTAAATAGTCCCATTTTAGAAAAAGAAATTGAACAAGCTGTCAATGAATTACCTAAGAATAAATCTCCAGGGTCAGATGGATTTACAAGTGAATTTTACCAAGCAGTTAAAAAACAATTCATTGCAATTTTATGTGAACTATTTGTGAAAATAGACAAAAAAGTAGTCCAGCCAAATTTCTTCTATGATACAAACATCGTATTGATATCTAAAGCAGGAAGAGCCAAAATATTGAAAGAAAATTACAAATGAATATCCCTAATAAATATTGATGCAAAATTCTTTTTTATGGATAATTTTTGACATTCACCCATACAAAATCCATTGTTTTAATTTTTTCCTTCCCTTCCTCTCCTTTCCCAGTAGGCAAGTGATCCAATATGTGTTAAACACGTGCAATTACGCTATAGCTATTTACATAAATGTCATGCTGCATAAGAAAAATCAGATCCAAAAGGAAAAAAAAAATGAGAAAGAAAACAAAATTCAAGCAAACAACAATAGAACAGTGAAAATACCACATTGTCCCCTTTCACTTCCCATTGTCCTCTATCTGGGTGCAAATGGCTTTTTTCATCACAAGACCAATGGTTTTAATTTCTTTTTCTGAAAATTCTGTTTGTATCCTTTGACCATTTATTATTAAAGAATGACTTAATTTCTTTTTTCTTATTAAAGCTTTTTATTTTGAAAACATGCATGGATAATTTTTCAACATTAACCTTTGTAAAACCTTGTATTCCAATTTTCCTCCTCCTTCTCTCACTCTCTTCTCTAGATGGCAAGTAATCCAATATATGCTAAATATGTTAAAAATATATATATGTTAAATACTATACATGCCACACATTTATATAATTATCTTGCTGCTCAAGAAAAAGCATATCAAAAAGGAAAACATGAGAAAGAAAATAAAATACAAGCAAACAACAACAAAAAGAGTGAAAATGCTTGGTTGTAAACCACTCTCAGTTCTCACAGGCCTCTCTCTGGATGCAGATGGCTTCTTCATCACAAGATCAGGGGAAATGGTTTCAATCATCTCATTGTTGAAAAAAACCATGTCCATCAGAACTGATCATTGTATAATCTTGTTGTTGCCTTGTATGATGATCTCCCAGTCTGGTAATTTTATTTAGTATCATTTCATGTAAGTTTCTCTGAGGTTCTCTGAAATCATCCTGCTGATCATTTCTTACAGAATAATAATATATGGAATAATTCATATAACATAACATTAGCCATACTCGAATTAATGGGCATCCACTCAGTTTCCAGTTTCTTGCCACTACAAAAAGGGCTGCTGCAAACATTTTTGCACATGTGGGTCCCTTTCCCTTCTTTAAAATCTCTTTGGAATACGAACCCAGTAAAAACACTGATGGCTCAAAAGGGATGTATGCACAGTTTGATAGTCCTTTGGGAATAGTTCCAAATTGCTCTCTAGAATGGTTGGATCAATTCACAACTCCACTAATAATGTATTAATGTTCCAGTTTCCCACATCCACTTCAACATTTGTCATTATCTTTTCCAGTCATTTTAGCCAATCTGGGAGGTATGTAATGGTACCTCAGAGTTGTCTTAATTTTCATTTCTCTGATCAATAATGATTTAGAAAACCTTTTCATATGACTAGAAATGTTTTTAATTTCTTCACTTCAAAATTGTCTGTTCATATCCTTTGACCACTTATCAATTGAAGAATGGCTTAAATTCTTATAAATTTGAGTCAATTCTCTATATAATTTACAAAATAAGACCTTTTCAGAACTATTGAATGTAAAATTATTTTCCCAGTTTATTGCTTCCTTTCTAATTAATTCTTTTGAGATTCTAGACCTTTTATTATTCCATATGAATTTTGTTGTTATTTTTTCTAGATCATTAAAATATTTTCTTGGAAGTCTGATTGGTATAGCACTAAATACATAGATTAGTTTAGGGAGTATTGTCATCTTTATTATATTCACTCGGCCTGTCCAGGAGCACTTAATATTTTTCCAATTATTTAAGTCTGACTTTATTTGTGCGGCAAGTTTTTGTAATTTTGCTCATGTAATTCCAGACTTTCCTTTGGTAGATACATTCCCAAATATTTTATGCTGTCGACAGTTATTTTGAATGGAATTTCTTTTTGTATCTCTTGCTGTTGGATTTTGTTGGTGATGTATAAAAATGCTGAGGATTTATGGGGATTTATTTTATTACCAGCAACTTTGCTAAAGTTATGAATTATTTCTAATAGCTTTTTAGTAGAATCTCTGGGGTTCTCTAAGTATACCATCATATCATCAGCAAAGAGTGATAATTTGGTTTCCTCATTGCCTATTCTTATTCCTTTAATATCTTTCTCAGTTCTTATTGACAAAGCTAGCATTTCTAATACAATATTAAATAGTAACGGTGATACTGGGCAACCTTGTTTCACTCCTGATCTTATTGGGAATGGTTGGAGTTTGTCCCCATTACATATGATGCTTACTGCTGGTTTTAAATAGATGCTACGATTATTTTAAGGAAAAGTCCATTTATTCCTATACTCTCAAGTGTTTTTAATAGGAATGGATGTTGGATTTTGTCAAATGCTTTTTCTGCATCTATTGAGATGATCATTTGGTTTTTGTTAGTTTGGTTATTAATATGGCCAATTGTGCTGATAGTTTTCCTAATATTGAACCAGCCCTGCATTCCTGGTATAAATCCTACTTGATCATAGTGAATTATCCTGGGGATGATTTTCTGTAGTCTTTTTGCTAATATTTTATTTAAGATTTTAGCATCAATATTCATTAGGGAGATTGGTCTATAGTTTTCTTTCTCTGTTTTCAACCTACCTGATTTAGGTATCAGTAACATTTCTGTGTCATAAAAGGAATTTGGTAGGACTCCTTCATTCCCTACTTTTTCAAATAGTTTATAAAGCATTGGGACTAATTGTTCTTTGAATGTTTGGTAGAATTCACATGTAAATCCATCTACATTACACCTAACTTTTTGTTGAATGTAGTTTTTATTGCATTGTGATCTGAAAAGAAAGCATTTACTATTTCTGCCTTCCTGCATTTAATTTTGAGGTCTTTATGTCCTAATATATGCTCAATTTTTGTGTAGGTTCCATGAGCTGCTGAGAAGAAAGTATACTCCTTTCTATCACCATTCAGTTTTCTCCAGAGATCTATCATACCTAGTCTTTCTAATATTCTATTTACCTCTTTAATTTCTTTCTTATTTGTTTTGTGATTTGATTTATCTAAATCTGAGAGTGCAAGATTGAGGTCTCCTGCTATTATAATTTTGCCATCTATTTCTTCTCATAACTCTCTTAACTTCTCCTTTAGGAAGTTAGATGCTATACCACTTGGTGAATACATGTTTAATACTGATATTGCTTCATTGTCTATAGTACCTTTTAGCAAGATATAGTTTCCTTCCTTATCTCTTTTAATTAGATCAATTTTTGCTTTTACTTGATTTACTTCACCTGAAGCATAATAGATTCTGCTTCAGCCTTTTACCTTTACTCTGTATGTATCTGCCTGTTTTAAATGTGTTTCTTGTAAACAACATATTGTAGGGTTCTGACTTTTGATCCAGTGTGCTATCTGCCTCCTCTTTATGGGGGAGTTCATCCCATTCACATTTACGGTTAGGATTACTAATTCTGTATTTCCTGCCATCCTAATATCCCCAGATTATCCTTTTCTTTTGCAGTTGAGCAGTGAATGGATTTTCAGGGACCAGAAGTGTCTCTGCTCCGGGAAGCACAGTCCTGTTGGGGAAGTTCTATTGCCCCAGGCCGAGCCCCCCACTGTGCTGATTAGAGGCTGCCCAGGCTGTGCCCCCCTGCCATGTGGGTTTGTAACTGCTCCCGAAGAAGGCCCGAACTGCAGGATATGGCTGCAGGCTGTGTTTCAGTCTCCTGAGTCACTGCTGGGTTTGAGTAGCTACAGCCAGTGTTAGGTTCTGGCATTTTTTTTAGAGTACCCTCTGTTCCAGGCTTTAATTTCTCTGCCAGTTTACTACTGTGTAATCAAAGCAGAGCAGTTAGCCTATAGCAGATCTCTATAATTTTTCTAGCCACAGAGATCACCCCCGCCCCTGGTCTGCTCAGGATGCTAGCCTCTCCCTGCCTGGGCTGGTCTGTTTTTGGCCCCTCAGGACAAACCTTTCCTGGCCATCTTCCAGATTGACTTCAGCAGGTAAGTTATATGCTTCTGATCTTCATGAATTTAAGCAGTGAAGAGTTATTTCTGAGGCTGGATAAAATAGTTGGTTATGAGGGGAATGAGAGGAACTTAGAAAGTCATGTGTGCCTTCTCCGCCATCTTGGCTCCGCCCAATCTTGTACCTCCTCTCCACTTTAAAAAAAAAAAAAATATCTCTCTTGGATTCAGTGCCAGTAGTGTTATTTCTGGGTCAAAAGTTATGCATAGCTTTGGGGATAGTTCCAAATAACTCTTCAGAATGACTGGCCCAGTTTGCCATTTCACCTACAGTAAATTACTATCCTCATTTCCCCACATCTCTACAAAAGTTATCTTTTCTTTTCTGTTCCTATCAGTCAAACTGATAAATGTGAGGTGGTACCTCAGAATTGTTTTAATTTTCACTTCTCTAGTCAATAGTGATTTAGAGCATTTTAAAAATAATTCTAAGTGAGTTTTTCTTTTTTCAGTTGAAAACTGCTTGTTCATATCTTTTGCCTATCAATTGGGGAGTGATTTAGATTTTTATAAATTTGACTCAGTTACCTACATATTTGAGAAATGATACATTGATCAGAGAAACATTATTCTCAGCTTTCTACTTTTTTTCTAAACTTGATTTCATTGGTTTTGTTTGTATAAAACCTTTTAAAACCATCCATTTTATTTATTGTAATGCTCCATGTATCTTATTTGATAATTCATTCTTCCTTTCTGCATAAATCTTACAAATAAACTATTTATTATAGCCCTAATTTATTTGTGGTATCGCCTGTTATGTCTAAACAATACACTCATTTTGATTTTTGTCTTGGTACATATTGTAAGAGGCTGTTCCTTACTTAACCATTTTTCAATTTTGCCAGAACCTTTCCTTAAATGGTGAGTTTTTGTCTTAGAAGATTGTGCCTTTCAGTTCATCAAAAATAGTTTACTATGGTCAATTAATGATGTATCTTGTATGCCTAAACTATTCGACTGATCCACAACTCTATTACTAAGTCAGTAACAGATTATTTGAATGAATACTGCATTATATTAGATTTTGAAATCTGATATAGATAGACCACTTTTTTCTCTTTCATTAATTTTCCTGAAATTCTTGACATTTTGCTTTCCAGATGAATTTCCCCCCTGACTTTGTAAATCATTTTGCTTTCATTTGATTAATATGACACTGAGTAAGTAAATAAATTTAGGCATAATTGTTTCATTTTGTTGTTTCAGTTTACATATGAGCAATTTATATTTTTAATCCCACAGTTTAAATGTGATTTTATTTGTGTGAAATGTTTTGCAATGGTGTTCATAAAATTTATAAGCTTGTCTTGTCAGGTAAACTCACCAGTATTTCATATTGTCAGCAGTTAATTCAAAAGGGATTTCTCTTTCTGTCTCTTACTTCTGGACTTGGTTAGCAAACGTAAAATGCAGATAATTTATAAGGGATTATTTTATATGCTGCAACTTTGCTAAAGTTGCTAATTATTTCAAATAGATTTTTAGTTGATTCTCTAGGATTCTATAAAAATTATGTCATGTCATTTATAAAGAGTAATTCTTTATTTTCTCATTGACTATTCCAAGTACTTAAATATTTTCTTCTCATTACTTTAGCTAATATTGCACAACAATATTGAATAAAAATGGTGAAGTGTTTATGCTTGCTTCACCCAGATCTTATTGGGAATCCTTCTAGTTAATTCCTATCACAGAAAATGCTTACTGATGGTTTAAGACTGATACTAATCATTTTAAGAAAAACTATTTATTACTATGCTCTCTAGTGTTTTTAATAGGAATTATTGTTGTATTTTGTAAAAGCCTTTTCCTGCCTGTATTAGGATAAGCATATGATTTCTCTTGGTTTTATTATTAAATGGTCAATTATCCTGATAATTATCCTAATATTAAACCAGCTTTAGCTGGAATCTTTCTGTATCCATGTTTCCAAATAGTTTATATAGTATTAGAATGAATTGTTCTTTAATGAATCATTTAATTTAATTAATTGTTCTCTAGATATGTAACATTTATTTGTGAATACATTTATACATTGGAATATTTTCTTAGGGATTTCACTGATGACTTGATTAATTTATTTTTCTAAGTTAATGTGATTTGATTATTCTTTCCCCATCTTCTGTTAACCTGACAATTTATATTTTCGTAAACATTCATTGATTTTGCTTAGTTTTTCAGACATATTGGCATGTATTTGAACCAGTTTTTAATTTTATTTATGGCTATAGTGATTCTCTTACTTTAAATTTTATTCATCGTTGATTTTCAGGCTTTCCAATTTAGTG
Organism: Sarcophilus harrisii; assembly: GCF_902635505.1. Lineage (NCBI taxonomy): Eukaryota > Metazoa > Chordata > Mammalia > Dasyuromorphia > Dasyuridae > Sarcophilus > Sarcophilus harrisii. The sequence goes on from NC_045426.1 coordinate 247,864,777, forward strand.
TTTAATTGGAGATTTTTCATTTTTTTCCTGTTTTTTTTTTTCACTGCACACCCAACACATTTATCTGCTCTTTCTCTGTTTTATTGATCTAAGCTTTTAATTTTAAATTTTCTGCCAAGTATTGCTTTAGTTGCTGCCCATAAATTTTATTATGTTGTCTCATTGTTATCCTTATTAATAATGTTATTTTTTCTATGATGTTATTTGACCTACTTATTCTTTAGAATTTTATTATTTAGTTTATAATCAATTTTAATCTACCTTTCCCTGGTCTTTTGTTCAATGTAATTCTACTGCATTATGATCTGCAATTTATACATTAATATTTCTGCTGCTTTCCTGTGGGGTCTATATCTTCTAACACATTATCAATTGTTTTTCTAGGTGTCATGTACACTTGAGAAAATGTTATGTTATATACTCTACTTCTATTAATCCATGCTCTTTGTGCATGCATACTCCTTCCAACTGCCCTAAAAGTGATAAAGGATTTTTTAGGGTTAATGAATTTTATTTTTAATAATTAAAAAAATAAATTCATTAACCCTAAAAAAATTATTTTCAAAATATATGCAAGGATCATTTTAAACATTCATCTCTGAAAAACCTTGTGTTATAAATTTTTCTTTCTCCCTACCCTCATCTTCTCCCCAGCACAGTATATAATTCAATATACACTAAATATGTGCAATTCTATTATACATAGTTGCAACATTTGTTATGCTGCTTTACAAGAACTATCAGATCAAAAAGGAAAAAAAAAATCAGAGAAAAAAGCTAGCAAACAAGAACAAAAATGGTAAAGAATAGTATGTTGTGATCCACATTCAATCCCTGTAGTCCTCTTTCTGGAGAAAAGTCCAGAAAATCCAGAAAATTTGTCTCAAAGTGATTAAGTTCTGAAGAGTTACAGATATTATCTTCCTATGTAAGGATGTAAACAGTTTAACATTATTGAATCCCTTACAATTCATCATTCCTATCTACATTTTTGTGCTTCATTTGAACCTCACATTTGAAAATCGAACTTTGATTCTACCCTGGTATTTTTATCAAGAATGCTTGAGAGTCCACTATTTCACTGAATGTCCATTTACTCCCCCAAAAGGACTATATTCAGTTTATCACCCCTTTTTAAAATGTTTCCCTTATATCAATCTCAGTTCTTTTCCCAATTATTCTTCTACCTCTATTATTTTATTTTAAAAATCATCTTAAGTTCTTTAAAAATGGTTTTAAGCTCTTTTATGTTCTTTTTGGCTTTAAGACCAAGTCATTTTTTTTTTTCCTTGAGTCTTCTCAAGTAGGCATAGGCCCATTCGATATGATAGTAACTTTCTATGATCAGGCTCATTTCCCCAGGCTATTTCATGACTTTTAATTTTATACTAAAGAAGAGGATTCTTGGTAGATGGCAGAGTAGGTCAGAAAATTCAAGCTCTCCAGAATTTCCCCAAAAATAATAGAAAATTGAGCCTTAGGATGGAACACAGACTGGTGAAAATCAAATAAGACTTGGGCCAGAATAGGGTTCTTCCTGAGACAACCTGAGAAGACCCAAAGAAAGATCCCAGGACTCATTTTTGACTGGTGTGAGTTATAAAGACCTCCTGACTAGTTCCACAGAAACAGCAAGCTGGAACCACTAAGGCTAGCTGGATTTGGAGATAGACTCAGTCCAGAACCATAGAAATTTTCATCTCCAGAAAGCTGGGGAATATGGCATCTAAGTCCAGGAAGACAGAGAATTTCACTTGATAAGGAATACCAGGTCTAGTTCTGCTACTGGAACATGATCCTGGGTGAGAAGGAATCAGCCCATTTGATGAGTGCAGAAGTAGTGGGGCAACGAAGCTGCTGACTATGGAAACTTGCAGGAGGATGCAGTTTTTGGTTTGGGATTCCAGGTCAGAGAGGAGACTTGAAGTAAAGCCAGAGGAACCATCCCCCAATCCTTGGCTTAGAAGTGTTTACATTAATAAGTTATCAAAAAAAAATCAACAGGCAAAGGAGAAAAAAAAAACAAGAAACTTACTATGTGACTAGGGAAGACTGGAAGACAGAGGTTCATCTTCAGAGGAATTCATTGAAATAAAATAAAAGGCTCACCTAATTCAATACCTTCCCAGAAAGAATTTAAGAACTCAAAAAAAAGAGACTAAAATTTTAATGAGAGGCAGAGCTAAGATGGTGGAATAAAGGCAGGAACTTACCCCAACTCTCCCCCAAACTTCTCCAAATTCTTTTAAACAATGACTTTTGACAAATTTGAGAACATCAGAACACTCAAAAAAGATGAGGTAGAGCATTTTCCAACAAAAGTCAACTTAGAAGCTCAGCAGAAAATATGGGACTCCAGTGTACAGCCCCTGATCCAGCCCCACATCTTGATCAGTGGCAGGACTAGGGCTTCTAGACATCAGCTCAGAGGCACCAAATAAGAGCTGGAAGGTCGTCAAGAAAGGTCTGTGGAACCAGAATGGAAGCCCAGCCTGCAATCTCAGTGCAGGCCCGACTCTGGTCCCAAGTCCAGCCTGGACTCCAGTGTTAGTGAGTGAATTAGCGGCAGTGCTGGAGACTTTTGGACTTTTCAGCCCAGAGACACCAGAGAGGATTCAGAATGTCAGTGGAGAGGGTCTGTGGCAATGGGATGGAAATCTGGTGTCCAATCCTAGTCAGAAGTCAGTGGAGCCTCAGCCTTGCCCAGCACTTTAGATCTGACAGCTACAGTGATGTGAGACACACCTAACAACTCCAGAAAAGAAAAGAGTACTTGTAGTCATATTCATAGAAGGATCTCTGAAAACAGCTGCACAAAACCCGTGAAGCTTGGGATAGTGCACCATCTACCCAAAACAGAGCCTTAATTTAACAAAGAGTTAAAGGCAAGGAAACAGTTTTTGTAACAGGCTAGGAAAATGAACAGAAAACAAAAAAAAAAGTTTCTGACCATTGAAAGTTATTATGGTGACAAGGATAATCAAAATACACTCAAAAGATGATAAAGTCAAAGCTCCTATATCCAAAATCTTCAAGAAAAATAAGACTTGGTCTCAGGTCATGGAAGAGCTCAAAAGGGACTTTGAAAATCAAGTGAAAGAGATAGAGGAAAAATTAGGTGAAGAATTGAGAGGTGCAGAAAAGAAATACAAAAAGCTAATGAGGAGAAGAATGCCTTAAAAAGCAAAATTGGCCAGATGAGAAAGGAAGTACAAAATATCACTAAGGAAATAATTCCTTAAAAAAATAGAATTGAACAAATGGAAGCTAATCACTCTATAAGAAATAAAGATACAATAAAGCAAAACCAAAAAAATGAAATATCTCATTAAAAAATAACTGACTTGGAAATAGACCCAAGAGAGATTATTTAAAAATTACTGGTCTACCTGAAAGTCATGATCAAAAAAAAAAAAAAAAAAAAAGAGCCTGGACATCATTTTTCAAGAAATTATCAAGCAAACCTATCCTGATATTTTAGAACAAGACGGTAAAATAGAAATGGAAAGAATCCACCAAACACTTCCTGAAACAGATCCCAAAATAAAAACTTCCAGGAATGTTATAGATAAATTCCAGATCTTTCCAGGTCAAGGAGAAAATATTGTAATCAATCAGAAAGAAACAATTTAAATATAATGGAGCAGTGAAGCCACAGTCAGTATAACACTAGAGCTAGCAACTTTTACATTAAAGGATGGAGCCTTGGAATATGATATTCCATAGAGCAATAGAGTAAGAATGGCAATCAAGAATCACCTACCCAGCAAAACTGAGTATAAAATCTCTCAGAGGAAAAAGTGGTTATTCAATGAAACAGAGGGTTTTCAAGCATTCATGATGAAAAAACCAGAACTGAATGGAAAATTTGATTCTCAAATACAGGATTCTGGACAAGCACAAATAGGTAATGAGGAAAGCGATATCATAAGGAAATTAATAAGGTTTAGGTGTTTACAATCCTACATGAGATGATAATATTTGCAACTCATTAGAACATTCTCATTTTTATGGCATTCAAAGGAATTAGATAGACAGAGGCCATGGATATGAGTTGAATATGAAGAGATATTATCTTTTTAAAAATGATGAAATTAAGGGATGAAAGAGGAATATACTGGGGAAAAAGGAAAAGGGAGAGTGGATTAGTGCAAATTATCTGCCAGAAAAAAAAGAGGCAAGGAAAAGCTTTTACACTAAAGGGGAATAGGGGGAGAAGAGGATGAGTTGAGTGAACCTAATAAACTCTAATAAAAATAAATAAAAAGTTTAATGAAATATTGAGGAAAAATTTAAAAATCAGGATGACTCAAGAAAAACAAGAAGATTATGAAAAAAATGTTAATCAGAAAAGGAGATCCAGAATCTGAAAGAAAAAAATTTTTTTTTGAAAATTAGAATTGGGCAAGGGGAAGTCAATAAAGTTATGAGACCAAGAAATAACAAAACAAAATATAAAGAATGAAAAAAATAGAGAGAATGTGAAACAAATAAGAAAAATAACAATATGGAGAGCAGATAAAAATTGCAAGAATAATCAAACTAATTAAAAGCTATGATCAAAAACAAACACATAACAACAACAAAAAACTTTGACATAACATTACAAGAAATATCAAAGAAAATTGTCCTGAAGTGGAAGGACAAGAAGGTGTGATGACCACATATTTTAAAATCAGCCAGAGTCAGGAATTCAGGTTAAGGGAAAATCTTCAATCTTTATCCTCAGTAGAGGTGAAGAAGGATCTGAGGTGAAGGGGGATTAGAGGTGAAGGGGGGATCATGATCACAATTTGTGCAGCTGTAACAGGAAACCAGCCAGCAGTCTCTCCTTCCACTCCTCTCTCTGCCCCTCTGCCTCCAGCCACCAAAATCGTTATTTTCTATACAACACATCAGGACTTGCACAAAGAGTGGGCGGGGGTCATTCTTTCTCCAAGCATATATATTAATAAAGTATGGTCCAATTACTATTTAGCCTCACGTGCTTGGTACCTCAGTGCATCAACTCGAGCTTCAGCCCATTACAAGAAGGGAAAGTAGAAATACAAAAAAGCTACCAATCATCATCTCAAAGAAATCTACAAGAAAAAGACAATGGAATATCATTACTAAATTTTGAAACCTTCAGATCAAAGAGGATATTTTACAACAAATGAACAGGAAAAAAAAACTATTCAAATATGCTATACAGTTGGAATTGAACAGGATTTATCAGTAGCTACAATAAAAGACCACAGGTCTTGGAATATTATGCATTGATAATCAAAAAAATTAAGCCTGTGGCCAAAACACCATATCCAGCAAAACTAAGCAATATATTGAAGGAAAAAAATGATATCTGGTAAATTTATAGGTTTTCAAGATTTTGTCTCAACCAAACCTGCACTCAGTAAAAAATACAATATATAAAAAGATAGCATCAAAAATAACTTAAAGGGACATAATGACAAAATGTTGATGTTTTAAATATGGAAATATAAACCATATATCTAAAATTGGCATCAGTAATTGAATAGTTCAAAGAAAGCCTGGAGCACAGCTGAGTATGAACTAACTCTAAAAAGCAAAATTGTCTAGGACAAGTTAAAAATAGTAATTATGCTATATGAATGAGGTTCATATGAAGTATTAACTTAGAAGTATTAGATGGGGAAGTAGGGCTAGTAGTTCTGCAAACCTACTCACATCTGAAATGTGTTAAATAGATAAATATCTATCTATTTATAATCTATATGTATTTCCTGAAAGTTATAGCACCTTTCAAAGCCTATAAAGACATAAGGAGGGAGGGAATAGGATAATGTGAAATATAGAAATATATTAAGATTTAAGATAATGGGAAAAGGTGTGTAGATTAATGAAGAAGGAGTTAAAAGGAAGGGAAAGAGAGGTCTAGGATAAGGTGGGGGTACAAAAGGTGTTTAGATTAATGAGATTGGGGAAGTATGTAGACTAATGGAAAAGGGATAAAGACAGGGGAAGGGTGATGGGAGAAGATAAGGGACAGATCCTTGGTCTAGAGGAGGTTAAATAATAGCAAGGCAAGTTAAGTAGAATTATAGTAGAAAAATTATAAGGGATAGGAAATAAGAGATGTACATAAACACAATAATAAGGATCATGAATAGAAATTATTAGGAAAAAAAGGAGGGCAGGTAATCACTGATTTCAAAGTGAAATTCAAAGATTCAATCAAAAAACAAATCTATATTATATGTTGACTATATTGTTTTAGATATATGATTATATGTGTGGAAATATATATGTATATATCTATATATATATATGTGTGTATGTATGAGTATAGGTGTATCTCTCTCTCTCTCTATATATATATATATATATATATATTTATAGATACATATCTATCATCCATCTATCTATTTATCTAATTTGTGCAAATATATAGATGTAGCTATATATTGCTGCTTAACTGTAGCCTGCTTTGAGGAAGGTGGGGAGAAATAAAGAAGAAAATAAAAAAAAATAAAAAGTGTACCACAGAAAACAAAGAATAATTTACAAAGAAGCAAAGATAAACAATCATGAATATTATGTCTTCTGCTATTATATATGCTTTCTTGAAATGTAAATTTAGTGTTACATAATTTGAATTATCCCTGTTCTGTTGGGCATGGGACAATGATTTTTTTTTTAATTTTCCTTTTCCTGTATTTCTTTTTCTATTTTCTTATTTTGTATTTAGCATTAAATAAATATTAAAAAAAATGTCAAAGTGGAACTCTGCCCCTGGGGTAGAGAAGACATTGGTTCAAAATTTTTGCTTCAGGGCCACGAGATTTAGTGAAGGCTTAATGTACTAAAAGCTTGAGTCCTTCTTGCTGTCCACAAATGGAATTGGGGGGTCATGGATTTTTGCTCCTAGTTTGATTAGGCATGGCCTACTGCTGATTTATCCAGATGCTATTTATGCTGGACTGTGCTCTCTTTTTATAGGAATAAGACAAACAATTTCTCTTAATCTTGTAAGTACTCTTAAGCTGGAAAATTGTTTTTTCCCTGTACTTTTTTGGTTCCACCATTTCAGAGTTCATTTGGAGGTATTATTTTAAAGTTATTTAGGAAAGTTCAGGTGAGTTCCTTCCATATTCGATCCCATCTTCCTATAGTTTTGGGGAAATGTATATTACATAAAATGTTTGGGTTTTGGTTTAAGATATATAATATTAATGATTTTAAAAATATATCTAAATGCATATATTTTATAGAGTTGTAAAGTATAAGTGAGTATTGACATGTGCCAAAGACTTTTTATATATCTTTCAGGTAATGTGAGGCAGTTGGATGTTGATGCTTTGAATATGACTAATTTTATTGATTGTTTTTCTAATGTTGAAATTTTCTTGCTTTCCTAACTGAAATTCAACTTGGAAATAATGAATAACTTTTTGGATGAATTGCTGTAGTCTAAGAAGATTATATTTAAATTTTAAATAAATATTCATTTATGATATAGGTTTATAGTTCTCCTTCTTTGCTTTATGCTTCCTTGGTTTAGGTATTTAGAGTATATTTGCCTCAAAAAATGACTCTGGTAGACTTCTTTCCTGCTACATTTTTGAAAATATTAACTTAGTGTTGGTACTAATTGTTCTTTAAGTGTTTAACTGAATTCTCCTGCAAGTTTATCACTACCAGAAGTGCACAACATTGAGTAATTCTTTTATTGTTAGTTCTATTTTCTGTGGTGTGGCTGGTTTATTTAAAATCTCTATTTGACCTGTTTCTAATTTTAATATTTTACATACTGAAGATAATCCTTTTACTTTTAGGTTTTCAGTTTTGTTAGCATATAACTACATATTATTATTTCTGGGACTTTATTATTATTTTAATTTTTTCTGATTTGTAGTGTTTTCACCATTTGGGGGGATATTTTGTTGATTTAATTTCTGCCTTCTTTGTAATCAGATTGATTTTTTAAAAAATTCTTGTTAGTAGTCTTAAAGAAACAGGTTTTTGTTTTCTTTTCATTAATATTGTCTTTTCGACTCTGAGATACCACTACACACCTCTCAGAATGGCTAAGATGACAGAAAACAATAATGATGAATGTTGGAGGGGATGTGGGAAAACTGGACAGTAATACATTGTTAGTACAATTGTGAATGAATCCAACCATTCTGAAGAGCAATTTGGAACTATACTCAAAAAATTATCAAACTGTGCATATCCTTTGATCCAGCAGTGTTATTACTGGGATTATATCCCAAAGAGATCTTAAAGAAGGGAAAAGGTCCCACATGTGCAAAAATGTTTGTGGCAGCCCTTTTTTGTTGTGGCTATAAACTGCAAATTGAATAGATGCTTATCAATTGGAGAATGGCTAAATAAACTGTGGTATATAAATGTTATGGAATATTATTGTTCTGCAAGAAATGATCAGTAGGATGATTTCAGGTAGGTCTGGAGAGACTTACATGAATTGATGCTAAGTGAAACAAGCAGAACCAGAAGATCATTATACATGGCAACAAGAAGATTATACAATGATCAGTTCTGATAGATGTGGTTCTCTTCAACAATGAGATGATTCAAACCAGTTCCAGTTGTTCAGTAATAAAGAGAATCAGCTATACCCAGAGAGAGAACTATGGGAAATGAGTGTGGACCACAAAATAGCATTTCCACCCTTTCTGTTGTTTGCTTGCATTTTGTTTTCCTTCTCAGTTTTTTTTTTCTTTCTAGATCTGATTTTCCTCATGCAACAAGATAACTGTAAATATGTATGCATATATGGGATTTAACATATATTTTAACATAGTTAACATTTATTGGACTACCTGTCATCTAGGAGAGGGGGTAGGAGGAAGGAGGGAAAAAGTAGGAACAGAAGATTTTGCAAGGGTCAGTGTTGAAAAATTACCCATGCATATCTTTTGTAAATAAAAAGCTATAATTAAAAAACTACTAATACAGTGTTATTTTCATTTTCATTGATCTATTTCTCTTCATATTTTCAATATCTTATCTTTTTGATCATATAGGTCTTGCTTATCTGACATTCTAATTTTCTTAAGGGTATATTCAGTACATTAGCTCGTTGTTTTCTATTCTGATAATGTATATTTTTCTTTTAAGAGTATAGGCTTCCCCTCTAAAATGAATTTAAATGTATCCCAGAAATTTTGGTATGTAGTTTTATCATTGTCCTTGTTTTTAACATATTTACTAATTGTTTCTATGATTTATTCTTTGAACTGGTTAGTACTTTGGATTTAATTCTTAAGAATCCATTTGAGTATTTCATTTGCATTCCCTGAGTTGAACAATGATTTTCTTGAATTATGGTAAGTAAAGGATGAGTCTGCTGGTTCTGTCTTTTTGTATTTATTTACAATGTCTCTATTCCTACAAAAGTTACATGTGAAGCTGAGAAATATGTGTGTTATTATCAATCTCATTTAAAAGATATGTCTTTTGTGCTACATTCATTAGAAATTTGTTCAGTTCAACATTTTTATTTATCTTTTATATAATTTTTCAAATCCAAGAAAGGTAACAGATATAACTTACATTTTAATCCAAATTCTCATTTTTATTTTATGGATGACTGTAATGTTCTTCTCTAAAATATATTGTTCTCTGGGAGCAAGTTTCTTGGGGAGCTTCTAGAAGCAGCCTTCCTTTCAGTTCGGTGTAATAATCACCTCAAATGTAGCCAGCTGTTAAAGTCCAAATCCTTTATTTTCTCTTTCCTTCATTTGGGGCTTGGCTAGCTTTACTGGAGGCCTTTCAGATCTTGGAGTGATCTCCACAGGACAGCTGCCACCACTTCTCTGTCTTACTCAGTTCTTCCAACTGAATCCTGGCTTCTCAATCTCCCAGAGTCCCCAAGGCAGCAGAAAGGTGGAAGTTGGAATGAATCTGACTCCGCCTCCGAGAGTGGGCTTGTGGGCTTCCAGAAGTGCATCCTGGTTGAGGCTCCTAGCTTATGAAGTACTAAGTACATCTAGAGAACTGTTAAGCACTCTCCTAAACAACCATTGTCTCTATCAGTTCCATTGACTTAGCACCTTGTAAGAATTCTAACAGATGACTTTATTTTTCAGATAGGTTTATTATAAACAAAAAATTGTGTTTTAAAATTCTAATATGTCGCTCATTTTTGTATCCACTAATCTATTCACATTTGATAATATAAAATTTAGGCTTATATTTTATTTATAGATATTCATATTACTTGTAATCTATATATGTATTATATATTTATATTACATTTCTATATTAACCTGCATTTGTTGAATATAATTTTTCCTCAGTTTTTTTTTTTTTTACGTTTTTTATTATAGCTTTTTTTTTTTTTTTTGCCAAAACATATGCATGGGTAATTTTCAACATTGGCACTTGCAAAATCTTCTGTTCCAACTTTTCCCCTCCTTCTCTCCACTCCCTCCCCTAGATAGCAGATAGTCCCATAAATGTTAAATATGTTAAAGTATATGGCAAATACAATATATGTATACATATCTATACAGTTGTCTTGCTATACAAGAAAAATTGGATTTAGAAAGAAGATAAAAATAATCTGGGAAGAAAAACAAAAATGCAAGCAAATAATAACAGAAAGAGTATAAATGCTATGTTGTGGTCCATACTTATTTCCAAGTGTTCTTTCACTGGGTGTAGTTGGTTCTGTTCATTACTGATCAATTGGAACTGATTTGGATCAATTCATTGTTGAAGATAGCCACCTCCATCAGAATTGATCCTTATATAGTATTGTTGTTGAAGTGTATAATGCTCTCCTGGTACTGCTCATTTTACTTAGCATCAGTTCATGTAAGTCTCTCAAAGCCCTTTCTGTATTCATCCTGATGGTCATTTCTTACAGAATAATAATATCCCATAACATTACTATACCACAATTTACCCAGCTATTCTCCACTTCATCTATTCTGTTTCCAGTTTCTAGTCACTACAAAAAGGACTGCCACAAACATTTTGGCACATACAGGTCCCTTTCCCTTCTTTAATATCTCTTTGGGATATAAGTCCAGAAGTAACACTGCTGAATCAAATGGTATACATAATTTGACAACTTTTTGAGCATAGTTCCAAATTGCTTTTCAGAATGGATGGATTTGTTCACAATTCCATGGACAATGAATCAGTGTCTCAGTTTCCCTACATCCCCTCCAACATTAGTCACCATCTTTTCTTGTCCTCTTAGTCAATCTGAGAGGTGTGTGGTGATATCTCCGAGTTGTCTGAATTTGCATTTCTCTGATCAATAATGATTTGGGATACTTTTTCACATGAGTAGAAATAGTTTCAATTTCATCATCTGAAAATTGTCTGTTAATATCCTTTGACCATTTGTCACCTGGAAAATGGCTTGATTTCTTAGAAATTTAAGTCAGTTCTCTATATATTTTTGAAATGAGGCCTTTATCAGAACCTTTAACTGTAAAGATGTTTTCCCAGTTTATTGCTTCCCTTCTAATCTTGTCTGAATTAGTTTAATTTGTACAAAAGCTTTTTAACTTGCAAATTTTCTATTTTGTGTGATCAATAATGATCTCTAGTTCTTTGGTCACAAATTCCTTTCTCCTCCATAGATCTGAGAAATAAACTATCCATTGTTCTAATTTATTTATAAATCTCATTCTTTATATCTAGATCATGAACCCATGTTGATCTTCTTTGGTGTACAGTGTTAAGTGTGCATCAATGCCTAGTTTCTGCCATATTAATTTCCAATTTTCCCAGCAGTTTTTGTCAAATAGTACATTGTTACCCCAAAAGTTGGGGTCTTGGGGTTTGTCAAATACTAGTTTGCTATAGTTATTCACTGTTTTGTCCTTTGAACCTAACCTATTCCACTGATCAACTAGTCTATTTCTTAGCCAATACCAAATGGTTTTGGTGACTGTGGCTTTGTAATATAGTTTTAGATCAGGTACAGCCAAGGCAACCTTCATTTGATTTGTTTTTTTCAATTAGTTCCCTTGAAATTCTTGACATTTTTTTTTCTTCCAGATGAATTTTGTTGTTATTTTTTCTAGGTCATTAAAATAGTTTCTTGGGAGTCTGATTGGTATAGCACTAAATCAAGAAGTTAGTTTAGGGATTATTGTCATCTTTATTATATTCGCTTTACCTATCCAAGAGCTTTATATTTTTCCAGTTGTATAGATCTGTCTTTAATTTTGTGGAAAGTATTTTGTAGTTTTGTTCACATAATTCCTGACTTTCCCTTAGCAGACAGATTCCTAAATTTTATACTATTAGCACTTATTTTAAATGGAATTTCTCTTTGTATTTCTTGTTGTTGGATTCTGTTAGTGATGTATAGAAATGCTGATGATTTATGAGGATTTATTTTGTATCCTGCAACCTTAATTTGTAGATTATTTCTAATAGCTTTTTAGTAAAATCTCTGGGGTTCTCTAAGTATACCATCATATCATCTGCAAAGAGTGATTATCTGGTTTCCTCATTACCTATTCTAATTCCTTTAGAATTTTTTTCATCTCTTATTGCCAAAGTTAGCATTTCTAACCCCATATTGGATAGTAATGGTGATAGTGGGCAAACTTGTTTCACTCCTGATTTTATTGGGAATGGTTCCAGTTTATCAGCATTACATATGATGCTTACCCATAAGCAGTTTTAAATAGATATTACTATTTTAAGGAAAAGTCCATTTATTCCTATACTCTCTAGTGTTTTTAGTAGGAATGGGGAAAGGATTTTATCAATTGCTTTTTCTGCATCTATTGAGATGATCATATGGTTTTTGTTAATTTGGTTATTGACATAGTCAATTATGTTAATGGTTTTCCTAATATTGAACCAACCCTGCATTCCTAGTATAAATCCTACTTGGTTATGGTGTATTATCCTGGAGATGATTTTCTGTAATTTCTTTGCTAATATTTTATTTAAGATTTTTGCATCAATGTTCATGAGGGAGATTGGTCTATAATCTTATTTTTCTGTTTTCATCCTACCTGGTTTAAGTATCAGTACCATGTCTATGTCACAAAAGGAATTTGGTAGAACTCCTTCATTGCCTATTTTTTCAAATAGTTTATATAGCATTGGAGTGAGTTAATTGTTCTTTAAATATTTGGTAGAATTCCCATTTAAATCCATCTGGTCCTGGGGATTTTTTCTTTGGGAATTGATTAATAGTTGTTCTATTTCTTTTTCTAAAATGAGACTATTTAACCAATTACTTCTTCCTCTGTTATGCTGGGCAACCTATATTTTTGAAGGTCTTCATCCATTTCACTTAGGTTATCAAATTTATTGGCATAAAGTTAGGCAAAATAATTCCTAATTATTGCTCTAATTTCTTCTTCATTAGTGGAAAGCTATCCCTTTTCATTTTTAAGACTAACAATTTGATTTTCCTCTTTCCTATTTCTAATCAAATTAACCAAGGGTTTATCTATTTTGCTAGTTTTTTCATAGAGCCAACTCTTAGTTTTGTTTATTAATTCAATAGTTTTTTTTTTTTACTTTTAATTTCATTAATCTCTCCTTTTATTTTTAGAATTTCCAGTTTAGTTTTTAATTGGGGATTTTTAATTTGCTCTTTTTCTAGCTTTTTTAGTTGCAAGCCTAATTCATTGATTTTCTCTTTTTTCTATTTTATGCAAGTAGACCTCAAGAGATATAAAGTTTCTCTTTATTACTGCTTTGGCTACATCCTACACATTTTGGTAAATTGTCTCATTATTGTCATTCTCCTGGGTGAAACTTTTGATTGTGTCTATGATTTGCTGTTTCATCCATTCGTTCTTTTGGATGAGATTATTTAGTTTCCAATTACCGTTTAGTCTATTTTCCTCTGGCTTTTTATTTAATGTAACTTTATTGCATTGTGATCTGAAAAGGATACATTTACTATTTCTGCCTTTCTGCATTTGAATTTGAGGTCTTTATGTTCTAATATATGGGAAATTTTTGTATAGGTTCCATAGACTACCAAGAAGAAACTACTCCCTTCTATATCCATTTAGTTTTTTCCAAAGATCTATCATACTTTATTTTTCTATTGTTCTATTTACTTCTTTAACTTCTTTATTTATTTTGTGGTTGGATTTACCTAATTCTGGGAGTGCAAAGTTGAAATCTCCCACTATTATAGTTTTGCTGTCTTTTTCTTCTTGCAACTCTCTTAATCTCTCCTTTAGGAATTTAGATGCTGTACCACTGGGTGCATACACCTTTAGTATTGATATTACTTCATTATCTATGCTACTTTTTAAAGATATAGTGCCCTCCTTATCTCTTTTAAGTAGATCAATTTTTGCTTTTGCTTGAGCTGAGATCATGGTAGCTACCCTTGCTTTTTTGACTTTATCTGAAGCATAGTAGATTCTGCTCCAACCTTTTACCTTTACTCTGTATATATCACCCTGCTTCAAGTGTGTTTCCTGTAAACAACATATTGTAGGATTATGGTTTTTAATCCAGTCTGCTATTCACCTCTGCTTTATGGGGGAGTTTCTCCCATTCATATTTGTGGTTAAGATTATTAATTCTATATTTCCTGCCATATTTTTAACCCCAAATTATGTTTTTCTCTTTCCTTTTCCCCTTATCCCTCTCCCCAGTATTAAACTTATGAGCACTACTTGCCTCACACAGCCCTTGCTCTTTAGGATCCCTCCTTTCCCTTTAGAGTCCTTCCCCTTTTTTAAAAGCTTTTTATTTCAGATGGCAGGATGACCAGTAGATGTTAAATTTATTAAAATATAAATTAGATACACAATAAGTATTCATGACCAAACCGTTATTTTGCTGTACAAATAGAATCAGACTCTGAAATATTGTACAATTAGCTTGTGAAGGAAATCAAACTTATTATAATTTCTTAATGGTTTGGATTTGATATTTATCTGAGATAATTAGCAATATTAGCAAATTACTGAAGCACTATGAGTAACTCTCCTCCTCTCCTTTCTCCCCTATCCAATACTTGGAAAGGAAACTTACTAGGTTGAGCCTACTCTCTATAAAATACAAGCAATCTGCTTTCAATGTTTGCATAGTTTATTGAATATAATAAAGTAAAATTTTAAAAACTCTGAGGATGTTTTTCCCAGGGAAACCATCTCTATTTAACCTTTTATTTTTCCTCCTTTTGGTCTACCTGAGGAACAGTGCTATTTATATTACAAATTAAGAAAGCAATAATTTATTTATCTGAAGCATTGCTGGTGTCAGGAAATATAAACACTAGAAAGAAAGAAATATGAACATTTATTCCAAAACAGTAGAAATACAGTATTCTCTATCGCCCTTCTATTCAACTTTTCTCCAGAATGAAGGGGAAATTTATAATAATACAGATAGGAGAAAAATCAAAGCATGGCCACCAATCCCAAAATATTTAGTCATATTCTCAGTCAGGATCTCAGAGGTTATTGTATCCAAAATTCTTATTTTACAGATAAGGAAACTGAAGTCCAAAGAAATTAAATGAATTCCTCAAGGTTATAAAGGCAATACATACCATAGTTTGGGTTTAGAAGATTATAGGAACAACAAATTTGAACTGGAGAAGTACTTAGAGGTCCTCTCACCCAGATTTTTATTTTACAAAGAAAGCAAGCTAAGGCCCATGTTCCAATTCGGACCTTAGAATTTTCTACTATATCATACCTTCTCTTTCATTTCTTCCCTACTAATGTAATTTTGGTATACCATCAAGCAGTGTTTCAATAAGAGAAAGACATACACATGATTGATGTTTAGAGGATTCCATCTTTTTTTTTTTTAATAGCCTTTTATTTACAGGTTATATGCATGGGTAACTTTACAGCATTAACAATTGCCAAATCTCTTGTTCCAATTTTTCACCACTTATCCCCCACCCCCTCCCCCAGATGGCAGGATGACAGTAGATGTTAAATATATTAAAATATAAATTAGATACACAATAAGTATACATGACCAAAACGTTATTTTGCTGTACAAAAAGAATCAGACTCTGAAATATTGTACAATTAGCTTGTGAAGGAAATCAAAAATGCAGGTGGGTATAAATATAGGGATTGGGAGTTCAATGTAATGGTTTTTAGTCATCACCCAGAGTTCTTTCTCTGGGCATAGCTGGTTCAGTTCATTACTGCTCTATTGGAAATGATTTGGTTGATCTCCTTGCTGAGGATGGCCAGGTCCATCAGAGCTGGTCATCATATAGTATTGTTGTTGAAGTATATAATGATCTCCTGGTCCTGCTCATTTCACTCAGCATCAGTTTGTGTAAGTCTCTCCAGGCCTTTCTGAAATCATTCTGTTGGTCATTTCTTACAGAACAATAATATTCCATAATATTCGTATACCACAGTTTATTCAGCCATTCTCCAACTGATGAGCATCCATTCAGTTTCCAGATTCTAGCCACTACAAAGAGGGCTGCCATAAACATTCGTGCACATACAGGTCCCTTTCCCTTCTTTATAATTAAAGGATTCCATCTTAATTACAGTTATTTTTTTTTAATTTCCAAATTTAAAAAAATATAAAAAAATGTATTTCAGAAAGGTGTTGAAAGCAAGATGACAATTTCACTGGGTTGAGTTATCACAACTTGCTTTGAGTTTTTTTTTTTTTTTTCTTTTTATTACAGGTATTGGTGGAATTGTGATATCCTATTATAAACCAATAAAAATAATTTTCTAGGGCTTTTACCTCAAACAAAATATATAAACAATAGCCTTGCTTAAAGTAGATATTATAATAACTGACTTCTTGTATGAAGTAAAAGCATTTGGCAATTGTGTTGAAATGCATACACTATCAATGACAGCCATGTACCACATTTATAGAAGTATTTTTATACATCAAGCTCACAGACTCATAGAATGTTAGTGCTGGAAAGAACCTTAGAGATAATCTCATCCAATTATCTCATTTTTATTAGTTGATAAAACTTAAGTCTAAAATAATGAGTTATTTGGTTGGGGGACTTAGAGGTGATAGAGATAGCACCAAAGAAGCAGTTTATATTTTGTATTTATCTGTGGACATGTTGTTTCCCTCTGATAGAAGTAAACTTCTTATGAGCAGGAGGTATTTCAATTTTATTGTATTCCTGATGCATAATCCAATATCACATAATATAGGTATTTAATAAATATTCATATAATATAATAATTCATATAAATTGCATTCAGTGATTTATCTATAGAATAAGCATTAAATCAAATTTTGAGAGCTGGGAGCCATTTCAACTCTGCCAATAATTAATTGTATGATTTGCAAAACATCACTTTTTCAGCAAGAAAAACCATGAGAACATTGGATATAGCAATAGCAAAGTTGTATTATTATCAAATATGAGTAACCTTTGTGTTCTCAGAAATATAATAATCTGAAACAATAATCTGAAAAGACTCATGGTGGAAAATGCTATCCATATCCAGAAGAAAGAACTGACAGAATCTGAATGCAGAGTGAACTACACTGTTTTTATATTCTTTTATCTTTTTTGTGTGCATTGTTTTTTTCTCTTTTGGCCTTTCTTATTTCAAAACATGTCTAAAATGGAAATATGAATATATATATATATATATATATATATATACACATATATCCTATTTGTAAGTCTTACTTTTTATTGAGGTGAGAGGTGAGGGAGGGATAAAATTGGGAATTAAATATTTTTAAATGAATGTTAAAATTATCTTCATTTTAAATTGGAAAAATATTATTTTAAGAATTGGGAAAAATCTTATTTAAAAATATTATTTTAAAACCATTTTTCCCTGTAGTCTGGAAGACCTGAGTTCAAATCTGGCCTCAGACATATTCCTAGCTGTGTGACCCTGGGCAAGTCACTTAATCCTAATTGCCTCAGAAAAAAAAAGATCATTCTTTACTATTATCCTCAGTTTCCTTATCTGTAAAATGAAAGGGATTGAACTATATGACCTTAAATAAGTCCCTTCCACTTCTTAACATTATATGAAAATGATTCTTATGACCTTGGACTATTAGATAACTAGACCAATATAAGCATTCTATACATGAAAGAACTGAGACCCTAAAAGTATAAGTAAATCCTCTAAAGTCATATATCTAGTAATGACAAAGTCAGAAATAGATCTTGTGTTGGATTCCAGATTAGCATTTAATATATTATGATTCCTTCTTGGTATTAAAGTGCTAAAGTAAATCATATGACATAATCATTAAAAAGATACCTATAAACTGGTGTATAGATAGCATCAAAATATTATATTGTACATACCCAGTTAATTTTTGAACAAACTAAAGATCACATACATAGGATATAAATGTGAATGAATGCCACTTGAGCAAATTGGTAATGTCACTCCACTATTCACTATCATTCAAGCTTCTTTTCAAAGCCTTCATTTCTCTTCCTTTTTGGCAAATCTTTTGTTTGTTTGTTTGCTTGCTTCCTTGTTTGCTTTTTGTTTGTTATGTTTTGTTTTTAACTTTTTTTCTCCCCTCTACTTTTTCTCATTTCTCTTGTTGTTCTTTAGAGCTGACTAGAACACTCAATTACTTATGACACCTATGGGCCTTTGTTGTTGTAGTTATTGTTTTTTAGCTCAGTACGTGGTATTCAGGACTAAAGAAGTTGCCAAAGCCTGGAACAAAATCAATTTCTCAAAAAAGAATGGCAACCATACCTTGTCCCTTGCTACCTTTCTCTTGGAAGGTATTGTAAAAGCGTTAATGACTGATACTGGATAATAACCTAATGAATTTCTGAAATTTAAAAATTCTTTCTGATATCTATATAATATGATATGTATAATGTTTGTTAACATGGATGAAGTGATCTCATTCTCAGATTCAAGAAGAAACTAAAGTTTCTCTTTGCAATTAACTTTCAGTTATCAGTCAACTATAAACAAACATTTACCCACAAAATGAACTTGCTAGAAATTGGGCTATCAGTTGCCTATCCCTGATCTAGAGGTCTGATAGTCATGTAAAGTTTAAAGGGGTGCTAGTGTTCTTCCTTAAAGGCACAATTATGTATATGAATATTTTTACATACTGATAAAGGACCTAAATTTGGGAATTGTATTTGGACTCTACTCTTAAATCTATTTAATATGTGATCTTGAATAAAGTATATCCTCTCAAGACCACAGTTATACAATGGAAAACATTACTACACTGGAATAATATCTGATTTTCCTTTCTCCCTAACTGAATTTAGAATATTTTTTCTTGTATCAGAAGACATGGATTCATATTCCACCTCTGCCACTCATTATCTGAATAAGATTTAGCAAGTGACTTAAATTTTCTGTGCCTCAATTACTTCATGTATAAATTAAGGAGGTTGTACTAACTCTAAATTTATGATACTTTTATTTACTCTTTTGCCTCTCTTCCTGCCCCACCCTTTGATCCTTTAGATAATTAAATTCTGTATCAACATCTCTACTCTTTTTGGCAGGAGACAATGTCTCTCTATCTTTTTGAAAATGTATCTTCGGAAATCTATCTTCAAAAAGAAAACCCATTCTCCTTCACCACACTTTCACATTGCTTCTCCAAAAGCATGGCTTTCTCACTTAAGTTAAGCATGGAAAAGGGGCAGCCAATTTAAGTCATTTTGTCTCTTTCTTTCAGTGTACAAGGTCATTAATTGCTGTGGGGACCTTCCTAAACCCTTGCCTGCTGATGGGGTGAGAACTCTATTGTTAAATGTATTATGGCAGGGCTGTCTTTGGAGATTGCCTGCTTGATTGCTTTGTACAGGCCCACTGGCACACAGCAATTAAAATCCATAGACCTTTATAACCCTTCTGATGTTTTCTGGGCCTTTTTGTGTCCTTTGGTATGGTTTACCATTTGTGTGTTTCCCACTGGATCTTCCTTTCAGAATTCTAAGCGGAGAGGTTTTTTTTTTTTTTTTCTTTCTTTCCAAGAGTGATAAAGCTAGTTATACATCATGTGAAAGGTTAATGAATATTTTCAAAAATGAGCATATGTTTTAAGTCAGAGGGTGAAAGTTATAGTAAAGAACAATTATGTAAAATCTAATAACATTTTCCCCAATATCACCACAGTTGCTTCTTAGAAAACCTAACCAAGAAAGGCAGTTTTGATTTCAGAAACAGCTTCAAATATGAAATATTGTCATTTCTTCTTCTCCTTAAGCAAGTGACTATTCATTTTTGGGGGCAACCCACATGAAACAACTGGAGAAAAAAATGAAAATATCTAACTGGGTTGCCTCTGGGGCTACATGTGTAAGCACACAAAGATATTCCCCACACTTTGCAGTATTGAAAGGGGAGCTGAAAGAACTTGCAAAACCTGGGGTCTCTGTGCTATCAGAGCTTCTGACATCTCCAGGATGTGAGATATGCTCTAATGGAATGTTGGGGAGTCAGGAATGTGAGATGGAGGGGAGAAGATGAGTTAGAGTGGGGTCAAGGGAAAATACTGCAGCTATATCTCACCAGATGGATAAGAGGTCCCAAGTCTCCTGTCTCTCCCTAATTTCCAGGAATTCCACCCACAGCCCTCCTAGCCGTAGATCAAAAATCATTAGACATTTCTTGGTGCCCTCAGCTATTTGAAATTGTAATTGCTTTCTTCCCCAGTACACCTTTTTGGTTTCTCTCTCTCTCTCTCTCTCTCTCTCTCTCTCTCTCTTTTTTTTTTTGTTCCCTTTTCCCATTCCCTTCCTGGGGATCCTATCCTCCGTAGTCAAAAGATATTTAGAAACATTCATTGGAAAAAATGATTTATAGAGTTTAAAAGTTAATTGTATATTGCCTTGAGCTCTTTGAAGGCAAAGTATTATTGAAATTTGTTGAGTTTTATATGTGTGTGTGTGTGTGTGTGTGTGTATGATATATAAAGTATGTAATAAAAACATATAAATTTTTTAACCTGGGGTCCATTAACTTATTTATGTATTATTTCAATATCTACATTTTAAAATAATTACACATATATTTTATGTATATAAAACCATTATTCTGAGAAGGGCTCCAAAAGTTCCATCATTTTTCAAAAGAGTTCATGCCACTTTTGCATACACATGGACACACAGACCCACAGACATGTACACAAACACACACACACACATGGGGGAGAGAGAGACAGAGATAGAGACAGAGACAGAGACAGAGACAGAGACAGAGACAGAGAAAGGGAGGAAAGGAGGAAAGGAGAAAGAAAAGCAACCCTGATTTAAAAGTTGTGGACTCTGTAAAATCAATAAAAACAAGAATGTTTTCTTAGATGAAATATTTATATGGAGGACAAGGTATTTCAGAAGAAATATTATATTTGGATTTGATTTGAGTTCATAAGAGCTGGGCTCAAATTTCAGTTCTGTGAATTACTACTGCTTGAATCATGAGCAAGGCATTCAAGATCTCTGGGTTTTTGTTTCTTCCTTTGTAAAACTGGGAGGTTGGACCAATGACCTCAGAATTCCAGATCTATATCTATGCTCAGTCTTCAAGATACTGAATGGATATTCCTCACCCCTCATAATAATAACTTATACTTATGAAGTACTTTATGTCTCATAAATTTCTTTAATGATAATAATCCTTTGATATATTAATCTAATTTCATATGGAAAATTGGCCTGTTTTCCTTATATAGCTAGTAAGGACTGATGCCAGAATTCAAGTCCTAGCACTACTGGCTATACTTTCCATTTAAACCTTAGTTAAACCCTTCTCCCCCCAAAAAAACCATTTTTCTTCTTTAGAGCCAAATATTATATTCTATTATATATGTCTAGAAGTATGTTTGTTGATCAGACTTATGATTTGACCAGAACTGTCTTGGATTTTTCATAATCAGCAACACAATGGCCCTGTTATTGGGAAAGATTGAAAGCAAAAGTAAAAGGGGAGAGTGGAAAATGAGATGGATTGATAGTTTCATGAAAACAATGAACATGATCTTGAACACACTTCAAGGTGTAATAGAGGGCAGAAGAGTCTGATGTGATATGATCCGGGTAGTTACAAAGAGTCAACCAGTCCTGAACAACAACTATAACAACATTTCCAAGCAAAAAGTTCCCAGCAAAATATCCCAAGAAGACTGCTCTTGGCTCAGGTAGATCTATTATGTGTGGCTATAATACTGTTCAATACTATAACTGCAAACTCTCTTCAAAGCATGTGGTTAGTCTGTCCCTTCAGATCAAGGGGTGAACATGAGGGCAAAATCTTCATTTTCTATGTGATTTAAAAGAAACTTCCCCATGTTTCCTGATGCTTTTCTCTTAAAGTTCAGTCTATCCTCGATAAAGACAATGAGTACTGAAAAAAGTTCTTTGTGTCAGTCCTTATCCAAGTCTTAATTGAGTGACCAGAAAGATAGAAATATTACCTAAAATTCATCTGTTTCCAAAAGTGATATCTTATCTTTCTTATCTATTGATTTAACAGGCCAAAGTTTGAAGCACTAAATCAGTAAGCAGAGGGCAGTTATGCAGTAAGCTGTCAAGATTGTTTCATGGAGTTATATAAAAGGGTTTTGGAAATACTTCAAAGTCTATTGTACTATATCTATCTATCTATCTATTATGGATACTTTTATATTAACTATTGATTATTTACTACTTATTTTAAAATATAAAATATAAAATAAAAAAAATCTGTGATTTTATAAAGTTGCAATATTTTAGAATTGTTGCATCATTGATCTATAGATGTAATGGTTATCAAGGACCATTTAGTTCAATCCTCCTTTTAGAGTGAGAAAACATGGGACTAAGATGTTTCATGACTTGCTCAAGATAAAACACAGGGGAAATATAAGAAGTAGGATTTGAATGCAGTCCTTGAATACAGGGCCTCCTGTTCCAAGCTATTTTTTCAATATAGCATGGACACAATTGTTACAACATACTAATTATGTTCATTGTACGTTTATGTTGCCTAACTTCTACCAAAGTCTTACTCTTTTGTGTCCTCATGAAGTGAAGATGACCTTTGTGTTAAAAAAGGCAATTACAACTGAGTGCAGATTTTGTTGGATTCTGACAAATCAGAAAGGTTTAGAATATGGTTCTGACAATAGACTGTATTTACTTTATAAGGGCTAGCCTGGTCAGTTTATGGAGAGACTCATCAAAAACAACTTTGCCTCACACTTTCATGAATAGTTCAGTAAACTGAATTGACAAAATAGACAAATACAAAATGACACATTTGCAAACTACTTTCAGTTGCTCCTTAACATAGCCTACTATGAGCAAATGCAAGAATACTACAGTAAAGATATTTATAACTTATTGCTAATTATTATAGGCATAGATATACATAGATATAAATATACATACATACATAAATTAACAGCTGCCTTAATAGCCCTTCTCTACTGACTGTGAATGCATTTCCAGCCAAAATTCTTCTTTCTCTTCTTCTCTTCCTCCCTCCCTCTCTCCATTCTTCCCTCCCTTCCTCCCTCTCTTCCTTCTCTCCTTCCTTTGCTTTTCACTTTGTTTCTTCCTTCTTTCCTTCCTTTGTTTTGTCCCTTCACCCACCTCCTTTTCCCCTTTTTTTCCTCTCCATTCTTCTTTCCTCCATATAGCAATTTCTCATTTTTGTGTAGGATACTGAAAATTTTTGAAGAATTTACTTAGACAATGATTTTTCTTAAAAGAGGTGGTGGTATGAGAGGTATACACAAAGGAAACAATGCACACTGAAGTGCTAAATTTTTATTAGATATCATCTGAATTATTTCTTTTTTTTTATCATTGTTTCATGCCTTCAATTGTTTTTAGATAATTCACGAAAATTTAGAAAACAAGACTTACAGAATTAAATGGGCTTTGATTAGGGTAAATTGAAATTTTTAATGAAAGTCAAACTTCTTTCAATTTGTTTTCATAGAAATCTGACTTCCTCAGTTTAAAAAAAGCCTTCTGAAAAGTCTCAAAAAGAATGTTAAATATCAAAAAACTCTTTTTAAAATAGAATTTAATGATTTATGTCAACAAATTAGAAACATCTGAAATAAAAAAAATGAATTCCCATATTGAGGAAAAACTTCAGAAAGAAATGTGTTTTGTATTTCATTGTATTTAGAATTTTTTTTTTACATCATACTTAGGTTACCTGACACCAACATTCATTTTATTTTATTTTATTTTATTTTTATTTAATAACCTTTTATTTACAGGTTATATGCATGGGTAACTTTACAGCGTTAACAATTGCCAAACCTCTTGTTCCAATTTTTCACCTCTTACCCCCCACCCCCTCCCCTAGATGGCAGGATGACCAGTAGATGTTAAATACATTAAAATATAAATTAGATACACAATAAGTATACATGACCAAAATGTTATTTTGCTGTACAAAAAGAATCAGACTTTGAAATATTGTACAATTAGCTTGTGAAGGAAATCAAAAATGCAGGTGGGCATAAATATAGGGATTGGGAATTCAATGTAATGGTTTTTAGTCATCTCCCAGAGTTCTTTCTCTGGGCATAGCTGGTACAGTTCATTAGTGTTCCATTGGAAATGATTTGGTTGATCTCCTTGCTGAGGATGGCCAGGTCCATCAGAGCTGGTCATCATATAGTATTGTTGTTGAAGTATATAATGATCTCCTGGTTCTGCTCATTTCACTCAGCATCAGTTCGTGTAAGTCTCTCCAGGCCTTTCTGAAATCATCCTGTTGGTCATTTCTTACAGAACAGTAATATTCCATAATATTCATATACCACAATTTATTCAGCCATTCTCCAACTGATGGACATCCATTCAGTTTCCAGTTTCTAGCCACTACAAAAAGGGCTGCCACAAACATTCGTGCACATACAGGTCCCTTTCCCTTCTTTATAATCTCTTTGGGATATAATCCCAGTAGTAACACTGCTGGATCAAAGGGTATGCACAGTTTGATAACTTTTTGAGCATAATTCCAAACTACTCTCCAAAATGGTTGGATTCGTTCACAACTCCACCAACAATGCATCAATGTCCCAGTTTTCCCGCATCCCCTACAAAAATCATCATTATTTTTTCCTGTCATCTTAGCCAATCTGACAGGTGTGTAGTGGTATCTTAGAGTTGTCTTAATTTGCATTTCTCTGATTAATAATGACTTGGAGTATCTTTTCATATGACTAGAAATAGTTTCAATTTCTTCATCTGAGAATTGTCTGTTCATATCCTTTGACCATTTTTCAATTGGAGAATGGCTTGATTTTTTATAAATTAGAGTTAATTCTCTATATATTTTGGAAATGAGGCCTTTATCAGAACCTTTGACTGTAAAAATATTTCCCAGTTTATTGCTTCCCTTCTAATCTTGTCTGCATTAGTTTTGTTTGTACAAAAAGTTTTCAGTTTGGTATAATCGAAATTTTCTATTTTGTGATCAGTAATGATCTCTAGTTCTGCTTTTGTCTGCATAAAGTCCTTCCCCTTCCATAGGTCTGAGAGGTAAACTATCCTGTGTTCCTCTAATTTATTAATAATTTCATTCTTTATGCCTAGGTCATGAACCCATTTTGACCATTGTATTTAGAAAGTAAACAAATTTGAAGATGACACCATGTTAAAAGAGGTGGTCAATATTTTAGATATCTCTGATTGCTAATGCAGATGTCTGTATTCTGAATGGAGGCATTGTTTTTAATCAGGACAGCTTTCCATTTAGCAAGATAAATCTCACATGATATTTGAATTTTTTTTTCATCTGATATTTGAATTTTTTTTCTGGCAATAGAACTTGGGGAAAAATGGTTTCATGACTGTGCAATTAGATTCTGTTATTACACAAGATTAGAGGGTAAGAGGGTTGTTCCCTGATAAGAGATCTAAGTGATACAGTAGATAGAATAATGGGCCTGAACTGAAGAACTGAATTCAAGTCTAGGGTCAAACACTTAATAGGCTATGTGGCCTTTGACAAATCACTTAATCACTGCTTCATTTTCCTCAATTGTAAAGTCAAAATAATAATAATAATAATAATAATAATAATATCGATTTCATAGTGCTTTTATGAGAATCACATGATACATTTATAAAATACTTACTACATTATAAAATGCTCGTAACAAAACAGGTGCTTAAAAATGTTTGTTACCTTATCTTTACACATTGACAATTTTAGCTCATCTTTTTCTAGTGCAAGTGAAGGACCAAAAAGGAAAGAAGTATTTTGAAAATTTCAGAGGATGGAAATTCTCAAGGTATTTGATAGAGAATATAAAAAATGAGGCAAGAATTAAATGTTAACAAAATATTAAAAAAAAAAAAAAGTCTAGGCCGAGAATCAAGACAATAATTATTTATTTCAACACAGTTCTTCTAATATAGAAAAGGAAAGATAGAGACCTTGTATTTTAGCTGAAACAAATTAGCTACAAACAAGAGAATTCTCAAAAAATAATGTTTCATTGCTTGCCATCTTGGGGAGAGGGTGGAGGGAGGGAGGGGAAAAATCGGAACAGAAGTGAGTACAAGGGATAATGTTGTAAAAAATTACCCTGGCATGGGTTCTGTCAATAAAAAGTTATTTAAAAAAATGTTTTGTGATTGCCAAGGAGATGAAATAATTGGAAGGCTAAGAATACTGGTAATATCAGAAGAAAAGTATTAGATTTTTTAGAAAATAATTATAATAAAGCATTTAACAAAAATCCTTGAGAAAGAAAACTAGAGATTTGGGGTGGGTGGGAGTGGAGTATGCATATTGCATCAAAAACATTCTTTTTTCTTAATTTGTTTCTTTTTTCCTTCTTCCCTCTTTCTTTTTCCTGCATTTTCCTAGCCCAATCTTTAATAATAACTCATGTTATTGAATTCCCAATCCCTATATTTATGCCCACCTGCATTTTTGATTTCCTTCACAAGCTAATTGTACAATATTTCAAAGTCTGATTCTTTTTGTACAGCAAAATAACATTTTGGTCATGTATACTTATTGTGTATCTAATTTATATTTTAATGTATTTAACATCTACTGGTCATCCTGCCATCTAGGGGAAGGGGTGGGAGGGTAAGAGCTGAAAAATTGGAACAAGAGGTTTGGCAATTGTTAACGCTGTAAAGTTACCCATGCATATAACCTGTAAATAAAAGGCTATTAAATAAAAAAATAATAATAACTCATGTTATATCATTTAAGGTTTACAAAGCATTTTTCTTACTCTAACCTTAAAAGATAGTAAGAAGTATTGTGTAGCCTTTTGTAGCTGAAAATCTATAGAACCAGGGCTGGTTCTGTATTACCATAATTGACTATGTCAATAGCCAAATTAACAAAAATTATATAATTATCTCAAGAGAAACAGAAAAAGTATTTGAAAAAAATTCCTATTAAAAAGTATAGGAATAAATGGAGTTTTTCTTAAAATGTTCAGTAGCAGGTATTTGAAACCATCAACAAGCATCATTTGTAATGGGGACAAAGTAGAACAGTTCCCAATAAGATCAGGGGTGAAACAAGGTTGCTCACTATTACTATTAGAAATATTGGCTTTGGCAATAAGAGAAAAAAAGAGATTAAAGGAATTAAAATTGGTAAGGAGGAAACCAAATTATCACTCTTTACAGAAGATAGGATCGTATACTTAGACAATCCTAGAGAATCAGCCTAAAAACTACTAGAAACAATTCACAACTTTAGCAAAGTTGCAATTTACAATATAAATTGACATGAACAATTAGCATTTTTATATTGCCAACAAAGTCCAGCAGCAAGAGATACAAAGAGAAATTCCATTTAAAATAATTGTAGATAATACAAACTCTTTGGGAATCTACCTGCCAAGGCAAATTCAGAAAGTAAATAAAGACAATTACAAAATACTTTCCACACAAATAGTCAGATCTAGTCAACTGGAAAAATATCAAATGTTCATGGTAGGCTGAAAGAATATAATAAAAATGTCAATATTACCTAAATTAAACTATTTTTCAGTGCCATACATGTCAAACTCTCAAAAATATTTTACAGATCCAGAAAAAAATAATAAAGTTCATTTGGAAGAACAAAAAGTCAAGAATTTTAAGGGAATTAACAAAAAAAAAAATGCCAGTGAAGGTGGCCTAGCTGTACAAAACCAAAAAACTGTATTATAAAACAGCAATCATGAAAATCATTTGGTATTGGCTAAGAAATAGAGTAGTCGATCAGTGGAATAGCTTATGTTCACAAAGCATGATAATCAATGACTTTGGTAATCTAGAATTTGATAAAACTAAAGACCCCTGTGACTGTTGTTTACATACCCACCTTCTAGGACTTCTGGTGATCTTTTCCAACACCATGTTGATTTATATTGTTTGCTATTCCGCTACTTGTGTGTACAATTCATGTTTGTTACACCACATCGAGCCTGCACTGACTGAGGGGAGGGTCATCCCTAATAGCCTCTGCGTTATTGCTATGTGCTTGTGTAATACCTCCCATGCTGATGGGTTTGTGCATAATAAGACCCTTCAGCCCAGAAACCTGCTAGCAACCCCCATTTCCCTTTGGTGCTTTTCATCTCCCTTCCTGAGATGTCAGGTAGGGCATGATCATCTCCTTTTTAGTGCTTTCACCGCCTTTTCTGAGAAGTCAGGGAGGCTTGAGGTCCCAAGTACATGAGGCTAGATAGTAATTGGGCTATACTCTATTAATATACATGATTGGATAAAGAATGGTCCCTGCCCACTCTCCGTGCAAGTCCTGATGTGTTGTATAGGAAATGACGATTTTGGTGGGTGGAGGCAGAGAGAGAGTGAGGAAGACAAGTGGGGAGAGATTGGGCTGGGTTCGAGACTCCGAGTTGCTGGTTGTGTGGCTGCTGGTCCAGCTAGCTTCTTGACTCAGCTGCACACATTGCTATCGCCGATTCTCTTCCACCTCCGGTCCTTCTTCACTGAGAATAAAGACTGACGATTTTCCCCTAACCTGAATTTCTGTCTCGTGCTGATCTTAAAATACACGATCTTAACAGACCCCCTAGCTTCTGGGATAAGAACTCAATATTTGACAAATATTGCTGGGTAAAATGAAAAATACTATGATAGGAAATAGGCATTGACCAAGATCTAACACACTATATGAAGATAAGTTTGAAATGGGATAATGACTTAGACATAAAAAGTGATAGTATAAGCAAATCAGAAGAACAAAGGATAATCTAGCTCTCAGATTTGTGGGAGTAAGAAGGAATTTATGTCCAAAGAAGAACTAGAGAATATCATGAAAAGCAAAATGGATAAATTTAAGTATACTTAAATTAAAAAAAAAAATGAACATACAAAACTAATGCAGAGAAGTTTAGAAGGAAAGCAAAAAACTGAGAAAAAATTTACATCCAAGGGTTCTGATAAAAGCCTCATTTCTAATGGATATATATATATATATATATATATATATATATAGAGAGAGAGAGAGAGAGGGAGGGAGGGAGAGGGAGAGAGAGAGAGAGAATTGACTCAAATTTATAAGATTATAAGACATTCTTCATTTGGTACATAATTAAAGGATATGAAGAGACAATTTTCAGATGATCTAATCAAAACCATTTCTAGTTATATGAAAAATGCTCTAAGAACTCTTGAGTACTATATCTCTGTTATTGGCATACTTAGAGTGTACAAGTATAACTGGATTTTATTTTATTGTAATAATATAAAAAGGAAACGAGATGAAAGGGGAATTTTACTGGAAAAAGAGGAAAATAGAGGTAAAATAAGGGAAATTACATCTCATGAAGAAGCAAAGAAGATTTATTATAATTGAGGGAAAGAAAAGAGGCTTGAACATCAGATTTGGCTCAAAGAAAGATCAGACACATTTGGCTTCACGGAGAAATTTGTCTGATCCTGTAGGAAAGTGGGAGGGGAAAGGGAAAAGAAAAGAAGATGCTAATAGAATGAAAACAGAAGTAATATGGGAAAGATATGAGAAAGAAGGACAGGCTATAAGGTGGAGGCCTGTCTGAAGGAGGTGTTGATCAAAAGTCAAATACTGGGGAAAGGAGGAAAGGCATAAGCTGGGGGAAATAAGATGGAGGGAAATATGGAACTAGTCATTTTAATTGTGAATGTGAATGGGATGAACTCTCCCATAAAATGGCAGTGCATAGCAGACTGGATTAAAAGCCAGAATCCTACAATATGTTGTTTACAAGAAACATATTTAAAATAGAGTGATATATACAGAATAAAGGCTGGGGCAGAATCTACTATGCTTCAAGTGAAGTAAAAAAAAAAAAAAAAAAAAAAAAAAGAGCAAGAGTAGCAATCCTGATCTCAAATCAAGCAAAAACAAAAATAGATCTAATTAAAAGAGATAAGGAAGAAAACTGTATTGTGCTAAATGGTACCATAGATAATGAACTAATATCAATACTAAACATATACACAGCAAGTGGAATAGCATCCAAATTCCTTGAGGAATAGTTAAAAGAGCTGCAAGGAGAAATATTCAGAAAAAATATATTAGTGGGAAATTGCAATCTTGCTCTTTTATAACTAGATAAATCAAATTACAAAATAAATAAGAAGTTAAGGGAGTAAATAGAATTTTAGAAAAGTTAGGTATGATAAATCTTTGGAGAAGAATGAATAGAGACAAAAAGGAGTACACTTTTTTCTTGGCAGTTCTTAGAAACTATACAAAAATTAAACACTTATTAGGGTACAAAAATGTTGAAATCAAATGCAGAAAGGCAGAAATAGTAAATGCATCTTTTTCAGATTATGAAGCAGTATCACATGTAATAAAGAGCCTGGGAAAATAAACCAAAAGTTAATTGGAAACTAAACAAACTGATCCTATAGAATTAGTGGATGAAACAACAAATCATAGACAAAATTAATAATTTCATCCAAGAAAATGACAATAATAAAACAACATACCAAAATTAATGGGATGCAGCTAAAGTAGTTCTTAGAGAAAGTTTTATATCTCTAGATATTTACTTTCATAAAATATACAAAAAGAAGATCAATGAATTGGGTATGCAATTAAAAAAGCAAAAAAAAAAAAAAAAAAAAAAAAAAAAAAAAAAAAAAAAAAAAAAAAGAACAAATACAAAACCTCCAAGTAAACATTCAAATATGAAATTCTGAAAATAAAAGGGGAAATTAATAAAATGGAAGATAAAACAACTATTACACTACCAAAGAAAATTAAGAGTTGGTTTTATTTAAAAAAACAATAAACTAGATAAACCTTTATTTGATTTAATCAGAAAAAGGAAAGAAGAAAATCAAATTCTTAGTATTAAAAATGAAAACGATGAACTTTTCATCAATCAAGAAGAAATTGGAGCAATAATTAGGAACAATTTTGCCCAATTGTATGCTAATAAATATAATAAATCAAGGGAAATGGATGAATATTTACAAAAATGTATACTGCCTAGATTAACAGAGGAGGAAACAAATTACTTAAGTAGTCCCATATTAGACAAAGAAATTAACAAGCTATTAATCAATTCCCTAAGGAAAAAATCACCAGGGTCAGATGGATTTACATGTGAATTCTAAAGAACAATTAATTCTAATATTATGAAAACTTTTTGGAAAAACAGGGAAAAAAGGAATCTTACCAAATTCTTTTTGACACAGATATGGTGCTGATACTGAAAATAGGTAGAGTCAAAACAGAAAAAGAAAATTATAGACCAATTTTTCTAATGTATATTGATGCAAAAATCTTAAATAAAATTTTAGCAAAGAAGTTATAGCAAGTTATCCCCAGGATGATACATGATGGCCAAGTAGAATTTATACCAAAAATGAAAAGCTGGTTCATTATTAGAAAGACCATTAGCATAATTGAGTACATCAATAACCAAACTAACAAAAATCATATGATTATCTCAATATATGTGGAAAAAAAACCATTTGATAAAAAAATTCAACAATGATTCCTATTCAAAGTACTAGAGAGTATAGGAATAAATGGAGTTTTCCTTAAAATGATGAATAGCTTGCATTTTAAGCCATCAGCAAGCATCAGATATAATGGGGACCAACCAGAACCATTCCCAATAAGATCAGGAGTGAAAACATTGCACATTATCACCATTATGTTTCAACATTGTATTAGACATGCTCGCTTTGACAATAAGACAATAAGAGAAGAAAAAGAGATTAAATTAGAATTAGAATTGATAAGGAAGAAACCAAATTATCACTCTTTGCAGATAATATGATGGTGTACTGAGATAATGCTAGAGAATCAACTGAAAAACTACTAAAACAATTTACAACTTTAGAAAAGTTACAGGATACAAAATAAAAACATAAATCATCATCATTTCGATGCCTTACTAACAGCAATCCAGCATCAAGAGATACAAAGAGAAATTCCACTTCAAATTACTGTAGATACATAGGGGGATGGAGCCAAGATGCCAGAGAAGGCACTCGCGACTTTCTGAGCCTATCTCATACCCTCACTACCAATTATTAAATTCAGCCTCAAAAGTAGCACTTGACTGATAAAATTCATGAAGATTGGAGGTGCAACAATTTACCAGCCAAAGATAATCTGGAAGATCCCCAGAAAAGATTTGTCCTGAGCGGCAGGAACAGACCAGTGCAAACAGGGATAAAACTAGAGGTTGGCATATTGAGCAGACCAGGCAGGGTGGCCTCAATGGCTAGAAAATTTATACAGACAACTCTGCCATAGGCTGATTGCTCTATTTGGGTTGCAAAGCAGTAGACTAGCAGAGAAATTAAAGCCAAAGGTAAAGGATACTCTAAAAACTGCCAGAACCTAACAAGATCTGCCTATACCCACCCAAAACCAGAAGTGATTCAGCATAGACCACAGCGCAGCTGTGCAGCTGCATTGTGCAGCATGGGCTGGGGCAGTCACAAATCTGTATGCCAGGGGGCCGCAGCCCGGGGCAGCCTCTAATCTGCACAGTGGGGGGCTCAGCTTGGGGCAATAGAACTTCCTCAGCACAACTGTGTTTCCCTGGACAGAGACACTTATAGTGCCGTGCAGGATTATTCCCTAAGCAACTGCTAATATCCAAGCAGGCTTTGGCTTGTGGTAATGACGTTTTCTGCTGCTCAGCCTCTAGCCTCAGGGCAGTCACTAATCCACACGGCAGGGTTCTTTGCTGGGCACTTCCATAGCTTGGCTGTGATACCCAGACCTGAGACACGTCTGGTGGGGAACATTTTCCCAGAGCACTCCCACACCTCACTGCTCTTTGCAGCTCATTGGCAGGACAGCTACTGTCCATATACCTATCCCTGGCCTGCAGAGGAAGCTGGTAACCTCCTTTCCCTGAAGGCAGACCCTACAGGCTTTTTAAAAAAATGAGTAAAAAAATCAAAAGGATGATTGATAGCTTCTATACAGAAAGAGAGCAGGTTTTCAAATCCAAGAAGACTAATAGCAAAGAGTATCCAGACAATACCCCAAAGGGGGAGTTAACCTGATCCGCAACACAAAAGACTTTCATAAAAGAGACTATTAAAAACCTTAAAAGAGAGCTAGAAGAAAAATAGGGAAAGGAAAGAAAAGCTATGCAAGAGAGTAACAGCTTCCTGAAATGTGAATTGGAAAAGGTAAATACTCCCAGGAAAGTAGGATTTGTGAATTGGAAAAGATAAAGAACTCCCAAGAAAGTAGGATTTGTGAATTGGAAAAGAAAATGAACTCCCAAGAAAGTAGGATTTATGAAGTGGAAAAGGAAAATAACTCAGTTAAAAAAAAAATTAGTGAAATGGGAAAAAATTACATAGAACAAAACAACTCATTTAAAAACTCAATTGGACATATACATAAAGAAGTTAAAAAAGCTAATGAAGAAAATAACTCATTAAAAATCAGAACTAAACAAATAGAAAATAGAAATGAATGATTCATTGAGACATCAAGAATCAGTCAAGCAAAACTAAAAAAAATTGAAAAATTAGAAAAAAGTTAAATATCTACTTGGAAAAACAACAGACCTGGAAAATAGATCTAGGAGAGATAATCTGAGGATTACTGGACTTCCAGAAAATTATGATGAAAAAAAGAGCCTACATACTATTTTATGGGAAATCATCAAAGAGAATTACCCAGATATAAGAGAATCAGAAGGTAAAATAGGCATTGAAAGAATTCATAAAACACCTTCTAAAAAAGACCCTAAAATAAAAACTCCAAGAAATATTGTAGCCAAATTTCAGAACTATCAGACTAAGGGAAAAAAAATATTACAAAAAGTCAGAAAAAAAAAAACAATTCAAATCTGATATTACAAAAGGCAAAAGAACCTGGAATGCAGCCAAGAATAAACTACCCAGCTAAAATGAGCATTTTCTTTCAGGGAAAAAGATGGACATTTAATGAAACAGATGGATACCATTTGTTTCTAAGGAAAAAAAAAAAAAAAACAGATCTAAACAAAAAATTTGATCCCAACAATAGGATTCAAGAGAAGCAGAAAAAGGTAAAAGGAACTTCTGAGAACTGTATTTTTGTTGTGGATATACATAAAGTTCACATGTATAATTTGATTTTACTAATATAACATAAAAATGGAAGTAGAAATGGAAAGGGGATAGTGTTGAGAAAAAAAGAAAAGGAGAGAAAAAAAGCGGGAAATTACATCCCATGAAGAGGCAAAGGCAACCTATCATATCTGAAGGAATTTAGAGAGAGGGAGGAACATTGTGTAACTCTTACTATCATCAGAGTTGGCTCAAAGAGAAAATAATTGACATATTTGGTTTACAGAGAAACTTCTCTCACCTCACTAAAAAGTTGGAGAGGAAAAGAGAAAAGGGAAAGAGAAATAAGGAAAGGGTAAAAGAAAGGGGAAAGGATTCAAAGGGGGTGGGAGGGATCCTAAAGAAGGAGAGCTGTGTGACGCAAGTGGCGCCCATAAGTTTAACACTGGGAAAGGGGGAAAGGGGAGGCAAGAAAAAGAAAAGCATAATCTGGGGATAATAAGATGCCAGGAAATACAGAATTAGCTATTTTAATCATAAATGTGAATGTGATGAACTCTCCCATAAAGCTGAAGCGGATAGCAGACTGGATCAAAAGTCAGAACCCTACAATATGCTGTTTACAGGAAACTCATTTAAAGCAGGGGAATACATACAGAGTAAAGGTAAAAGGACTGAGCATAATCTATTATGCTTCAGGTAAAATAAAAAAAGCAGAGGTAGCCATCCTGATCTCAGATCAAGCAAAAGCAAAAATTGATCTAATTAAAAGAGATAAGGAAGGAAAGTATATCTTGCTAAAGGGTAGCATAGACAGTGAAGCAATATCAATACTAAACATATATGCACCAAGTGGTATAACATCTAACTTCCTAAAGGAGAAGTTAAGAGAGTTGCAAGAAGAAATAGACAGCAAAACTGTAATAGTGGGAGATCTCAACCTTGCACTCTCAGAATTAGATAAATCAAACCACAAAACAAATAAAAAAGAAATTAAGGAAGTAAATAGAATATTAGAAAAATTAGGTATGATAGCTCTTTGGAAAAAACTGAAGAGTGATAGAAAGGAGTATACTTTCTTCTGAGCAGTTCATGGAACCTATAA
Organism: Sarcophilus harrisii; assembly: GCF_902635505.1. NCBI lineage: Eukaryota > Metazoa > Chordata > Mammalia > Dasyuromorphia > Dasyuridae > Sarcophilus > Sarcophilus harrisii. The sequence goes on from NC_045426.1 coordinate 247,900,275, forward strand.
AAAAAAAATTGTATTAGGACAGAAAGAACTCAAAATTAAATGCAGGAAGACAGAAATAGTAAATGCTTTCTTTCCAGATCACAATGCAATAAAACATTGAACAAAAAGTAGGGGTAAATTGACCAAAAAATAATTGGAAACTAAATAATCTCATCCTAAAGAATGATTGAGTGAAACAGCAAATCATGGGCACAATTAATAATTTCACCCAAGAGACTGACAATAATGAGACAACATACCAAAATTTGTGGGATGCAGCCAAAGCGAAAATAAGAGGAAATTTTATATTTTTAGAGGCTTAATTGAATAAAATAGAGAAAGAGAAGATCAATGAATTGGGCTTGCAACTTAAAAGACTACAAAAAGACCAAATTAAAAACCCTTAATCAAATACTAAACTTGAAATTGTAAAATTAAAAGGAGAAATTAATAATATTGAAAATTAAAAAAAACCTAATGATTAATAAATAAAACAGAGTTGGTTTTATGAAAAAAAAACAATAAAATAGAAAAACCTTTGGTAAATCAAATTAGAAAAAGGAAAGAGGAAAATCAAATTGTTGGTTTTAAAAATGAAAAGGGAGAACTTTCCACCAAAGAAGAAGAAATTAGAACAATAATAAAGTTTGTCCAATTTTATGCCAATAAATTTGACAACCTAAGTGAAATGGATGACTACCTCCAAAAACATAGGCTTCCCAGATTAAAATAGGAGGAAGTAAATTGCTTAAATAGTCCCATTTCAGAACATTTCAGAAAAAGAAATCGAACAAGTTATTAATCAACTTCCTAAGAAAAAATTCCCAGGACCAGATGGATTTACATGTGAATTGTAATTAGTCCAAATTCTATATAAACTATTTGAAAAAATAAGGAATGAAGGAGTCCTACCAAATTACTTTTATGACACAGACATGGTATTAATACCTAAAACCGGAAGGTTGAAAACCGAGAAAGAAAATTATAGACCAATCTCCCTAATGAATATTGATTAATATTATTAATTAATAATATATTAATATTATAATAATAATATATAATAATTAATATTATTTAAAATCTTAAATAAAATATTGACCAGAAAATTACAGAAAATCATCCCAAGGATAATACAACATGATCAGGTAGGATTTATACCAGGAATGCAGGGTTGGTTCAATATTAGGAAAAGTATTATTATAATTAACCATATTAATAACCCAATTAACAAAAAACCATATGATCATCTCAATAGATGCAGAAAAAGCATTTGATAAAATCCAACATCCATTCCTATTAAAAACACTTAAGAGTATAGGAATAAATGGACTTTTCCTTAAAATAATCAGTAGCATCTATTTAAAAGCATCAGTAAGCATCACATGCACTGGGGATAAACTGGAACCATTTCTATTAAGATCAGGAGTGACACAAGGTTACTCACTATCACCATTACTATTTAATATTGTATTAGAAATGCTTGTTTTGGCAACAAGAGTTGAGAAAGATATTAAAGGAATTAGAGTAGGTAATGAGGAAACCAAATTATCACTCTTTGCTGATGATGGTATACTTAGAAAACCCCAGAGATTCTTCTAAAATGCTATTACAAATAATCCACACCGTTAGCAAAGTTGCAGGATACAAAATAAACCCACATAAGTCATCAGCATTCTTATATATCACTAACAATATCCAACACTTAGAGTTACAAAGAGAAATTCCATTTAAAGTAAATACCAATAGTATAAAATATTTCAGAATCTATCTGCCAAAGAAAAATAAGGAACTATATGAGCAAAACTACAAAACACTTTTCACACAAATAAAGTCAGATCTAACCTATTAGAAAAATATCAAATGCTCTTGGATAGGGTGAGTAAATATACTAAAGATGACAACACTACCTAAACTAATCTATTTATTTAGCACTATCCCAATCAGACTCCCAAAAAACTATTTTAATGACCTAGAAAAAATGACAAGAAAATTCATATGGAAAAACAAAAGGTTAAGAATTTCAAGGAAATTCATGTAAAAAAATCAAATGAAGGTGGCCTAGCTGTACCAGATCTTAAATTATATTATAAAGCAATGGGGGGCGGAGCCAAGATGGCGGAGAACTCACACACGACTTTCTAAGCTCTTCTCTTACCCTCTTTATCAATATTATATCGAGCCCTCAAAAAATAGTCTTGACTGCTAGCAACTGTAAAGATAAGAAGTAGAACAACTCACCGTCAAGAAAATCTGCAGTCTCACCAAAAAGGTTGGTTCCAATGGGGCCAGGGGAGATCGAGCAGACGGGGAGAGAAATTAGGTTCCGAGGAGAGTCTCAAACCGAGGGTGAAGGCACAGATCTCAGCACAAGTGCGCAGCCCCAACCCGCAGTACGGGGCTTCTCCTTGGGGCAGTTGTGATCCTGCACGGCAGGAGGACGCAGCCCGGGTTAGCCTCCATCTGCAGTGGGGAGCTCGGCTTGGGGCCATAGAGCTTTTCCAGGGCCGATTTGCATCAGGCAGAGAGCTAGGCAGAGTTTGTGGCAGTTCATGCTCTGCAGTCAGCTGCTAATACTCACAGTCCCAAAAGAGTCTCCGCCCTGGGGCAGTGACATTTCACCACTTAGTCTCTAGCCTAGGGCAATCGACAATCCACTCAGCCCTACTAAGCAGTTTGATAGCCGGCCAGTGCTGAATCCCAGAGCACTCCTATACCTCGGAGCCAGAAATCGGTTTACATCTTTCCCTGCTCTGCAGAGGAAGCTGGTAACCCCTTGCTTAGGAGACCCACCCTAAAGGCTTTCAAACATGAATAAAAAGATGAAAAGAACAATGGACAGCTTCTATGCAGAAAAGAGCAGGTCAGCAAACCTGAAGAGACCTCAAACAGCAAAATGCATCAGACTGTCCTCCTTACATATCACTCATAGAAGAGACCATTAAAAGTCTCAAAAGAGAGTTAGAAGATAAATGGGGAAAGGAAAGAGAAGCCTTACAAGAGAGCAACAACTCCTGAAATGAATTGGAAAAAGTAAAAAATCTCAGGAAAGTAAGAATTGTGAATTGAAAAAAATAAAGAATCTACTAGAAAGTAGGATTTGTGAATTGGAAAAGACAAAGAACACGCAAGAAAGTAGGATCTGTGAATTGAAAAGAAACACTCACTACAAAAAAATTAGTGAAATGGAAAAATCCACAGACCAAAACAATACATTCAAAAACTCAATTGACATATACAGAAAGAAGTAAAAAGCTATTAAGAAAATAATTTTTAAAAATTAGAAACTGAACAAATTGAAACTAATGATTCATTGAGACAGCAAGAATCAGTCAGAAAAACAAAAAATGACAAACTGAAAAACCTACGAATTGATCTACTCAAGAAAACGACAAGACTTGGAAAAATAGATCAGGAGAGGAAATCTGAGGATTATTGGACTTTCTGAAAACTATGATGAAAAAAAAAGAGCCTCAGATACTATTTACAAGAAATCATCAAAGAGAACTGCCAGATGTAATAGAATCAGAAGGTAAAAGGATTGAAAGAATCTATCAACACCTCTGAAAGAAACTCCTAAAATAAAACCCCAAGGAATATTGTGGCAAAATTTCAGAACTATAAGATTAAGGAAAAATTTTCAACAGCCAAAACCATTTAAATACTCGAGGTGCCACAATAAGGATTACCCAAGATCTGGCTGCCTCTACATTTAAAGGAAAGAAGGGCCTTGAAATATGATATTCGAAAGGCACAAGAACTTGAGATGCAGCAAGAATAAAACTACCCAGCTAAGCTGAGCATTTTCTTCCAGGGAAGAAGATGGAATTTAATGAAAAAATCGAATTCCATTTGTTTCTGAAGAAAACCAGAACTAAACAAAAATCTTGATCTCTCGAAGAATAGAACTCAAGAGATGCAGAAAAAGGTAAAATAACCTTGAGAATTGTATTTCGTTGGGGATATACAAAAAGAATACATGTATAATTTGATTGTACGGATATAACATAAAAAAGGGAAGAGATATGGAAAAAGGGATGATGGCAGAATAAGGTGGGAAGGAGGGACAAAAGAGGGAAACCACATCCCACAAAGAGGCTAAGGAAACTTATCATATCTGAGGGAATTTAGAGAGGGGAGGAAACATTGTGTGAATCTTACTTCATCAGAGTTGGCTCTAAAGAAAAATAATTGACATTTGTTTTAGAGAAAATTCTCCTCACCTCATTAAAAAACGGGGGAGAGGAAAAGGAAAAGAAAAAGAGTAATAGGAAGGAAGGGGGAAAGACTCCAAATGGGGAGGGAGGGATTAAAAGAGGATGAAGTATCGTGATACAAGAGGGGTATAAGTTTAAAAGGGGGAAAAGAGGGCTCGAGGGAGGGCAGACAAGTAAAGCACAATCTGGGGGTTGATTAGGATGGCAGGAAATACAGATTTAGTAATTCTAACCTAGAAATGTAAATGGGATGAACTCCCATCAAAGAGGAGGAGATAGAGACTGGATGAAAAGTCAGAACCCTCAATATGTTGTTTACAAGAAACACATCTAAAGCAGGGGGATGCAGAAGATAAAAAGTAAAAGGCTGGAGCAAAATCTATTAGTGCTTCAGGTGAAAGTCAAAAAGTAGGGTAGCCATCCTATCTCAGATCAAGCAAAAAGTAAAATTGGATCTAATTAAAAGAGATAAGGAAGGTAACTACATCCATGCAAAGGGTAGCATAAACAACGAAGCAATATCAATATTAAACATATATGCACCAAGTGGTGATGGCACTCCAACTTCCTAAAGTGAGTAGTTAAGAGTTGCAAGAAGAAAAGACAACAAACTGTAAATAGTAGGAGATCTCAACCTTGCACCTCAGAATTAGACAAATCAAACCAGAAAACAAATAAGAAAGAAATTAAAGAAGTAAATAGAATATTAGAAAATTTAGGTATATCTGGATCTTTGGAGAAAATTGAATGGAGATAGAAGGGAATACTTTCTCTCAGAGTCATGGGACCTATTCAAAATTGACCTATATTAGGACATAAAGACCTGAAATTAAATGCAAGAAAGCAGAAATAGTAAATGCTTTCTTTTCAGATCATGATGCACTAAAAACTACATTCAACAAAAAGTTAGGGGAAATAGACCAAAAGTAATTGGAAACTAAACAATTCTTCATCTTAAAAATGATTGGGTGAAGCAGCAAAATTATAGATACAATTAATAATTTCATAAGATAATGACAATGATGAGACATCATACCAAATTTGCTCAGGATGCAGCCAAAGCGGTAATAAGAGGGAATTTTATATCCTTAGAGGCTTACTTGAATAAAACAGAAAAGAAAAGATTAATGAATTGGCTTAACTAAAAAACTAAAAAGACCAAATTAAAAACCCCCAATCAAATACTAAATTGGAAATTTAAAATTAAAAGGAGAAATTAAAAATATTGAAAGTAAAAACTATTGAACTAATTAATAAAACTAAGAGTTGGTTCTATGAAAAAGCCAATAAAATAGATAAGCCTTTAGTAAATCTGATTAGAAAAGGAGGGAGGAAAATGAAATTAGTAGTCTTAAAATGAAAAGGGAGAACTTTCCACCAATGAAGTGGAAATTAGAGAAATAATAAGGAATTATTTTGCTCAACTTTATGCCAATAAATTTGATAACCTAAGTGAAATGGATGACTACCTCCAAAAATACAGACTTCCCAGACTAACAGAGGAAGAAGTAAATTGTTTGAATAGTCCCTATTTCAGAAAAAGAAATAGAACAGGCAATTAAACAACTCCCTAAGAAAAAATCCCCAGGACCAGATGGATTTACATGTGAATTTTACCAAACATTTAAAGAACAATTGGCCCCAATGCTATATAAATTGTTTGATAGAATAGGGAATGAAGGAGTCCTACCAAATTCCTTCTATGACACAAACATGGTACTGATACCTAAACCAGGTAGGCTGAAAACAGAGAAAGAAAATTATAGACCAATCTCCCTAATGAATATTGATGCTAAAATCTTAAATAAGATATTAGCAAAAAGACTACAGAAAATCATCTCCAAGATAATACACTATGATCAAGTAGGATTTATACCAGGAATGTAGGGCTGGTTCAATATTAGGAAAACTATCAATATAATTGGCCATGTTAATAACCAAATTAACAAAAACCATATGATAATCTCAATAGATGCAGAAAAGCATTTGATAAAATCCAACATCCATTCCTATTAAAAACACTTGAGAGTATAGGAATAAATGGACTTTTCCTTAAAATAATCAGCAGCATCTATTTAAAACCATCAGTAAGCATCATATGTATGGAGACAAACTGCAACCATTCCCAATAAGATCTGGAGGAAACAAGGTTGCCCACTATCACCGTTACTATTTAATATTGTATTAGAAACGCTAGCTATAGCAATAAGAGCTGAGAAAGAGATTAAAGGAATAAGAATAGGCAATGAGGAAACCAAATTATCACTCTTTGCCGATGACATGATGGTATACTTAGAGAACCCCAGAGATTCTGCTAAAAAGTTATTAGAAATAATCCACAACTTTAGCAAAGTTGCTGGTTATAAAATAAACCCACATAAGTCATCAGCATTCTTATATCACTAACAAAATCCAACAGTCAGAGTTACAAAGAGAAATTCCATTTAAAGTAACTACTGATAATATAAAATATTTAGGAATCTATCTGCCAAGGGAAATTCAGAAACTTTATGAGCAAAATTACAGACCACTTTTCACACAAATTAAGTCTGATCTAACCAACTGAAAAATATTAAATGCTCTTGGATAGGGCAGTAAATATAATAAAGATGACAATATTACCTAAACTAATCTATTTATTTAGCTTATACCAATCAGACTCCAAAAACTATTTTAATGACCTAGAAAAATAACAACAAAGTTCATATGGAAAAACAAAAGGTCAAGAATTTCAAGGGAATTAATGAAAAAAAATCAAATGATGGTGGCTTAGCTGTACCAGATCTAAAATTATATTATAGAGCAGCAGTTACCAAAACTATTTGGTATTGGCTAAGGAATAGATTAGTTGATCAGTGGAATAGATTAGGTTCAAGGGATAAAACAGTCAACAAATATAGCAACCTAGTCTTTGACAAACCCAAAGATCCCAGCTTTTGGGATAAGAACTTACTGTTTGATAAAAATTGCTGGGAAAATTGGAAACTAATATGGTAGAAACTAGGCATTGATCCATACTTAACACCGTACACCAAGATAAGGTCAAAATGGGTTCATGACCTAGGCATAAAGAATGAAATTATTAATAAATTAGAGGAACATAGGATAGTTTACCTCTCAGACCTGTGGAAGGGGAAGGTCTTTATGACCAAAGCAGAACTAGAGATCATTACTGATCACAAAATAGAAAATTTCGATTTTACCAAACTGAAAATTTTTGTACAAACAAAACTAATGCAGACAAGATTAGAAGGGAAGCAATAAACTGGGAAAATATTTTTACAGTCAAAGGTTCTGATAAAGGCCTCATTTCCAAAATATATAGAGAATTAACTCTAATTTATAAAATCAAGCCATTCTCCAATTGAAAAATGGTCAAAGGATATGAACAGACACTTCTCAGATGAAGAAATTGAAACTATTTCTAGTCATATGAAAAGATGCTCCAAGTCATTATTAATCAGAGAAATGCAAATTAAGACAACTCTAAGATACTACTACACACCTGTCAGATTGGCTAAGATGACAGGAAAAATAATGATGATTGTTGGAGGGGATGGGAAAACTGGGACATTGATTCATTGTTGGTGGAGTTGTGAACGAATCCAACCATTTTGGAGAGAGTTTGATCTATGCTCAAAAAGTTATCAAACTGTGCATACCTTTGATCCAGCAGTGTTACTACTGGGCTTATATCCCAAAGAGATTATAAAGAAGGAAAGGGACCTGATGTGCACGAATGTTTGTGGCAGCCCTTTTGTAGTGGCTAGAAACTGGAAACTGAATGGATGTCCATCAGTTGGAGAATGGCTGAATAAATTGTGGTATATGAAAATTATGGAATATTACTGTTCTGTAAGAAATGACCAACAGGATGATTTCAGAAAGGCCTGGAGAGACTTACACGAACTGATGCTGAGTGAAATGAGCAGGACCAGGAGATCATTATATACTTCTACAACAATACTAGATGATGACCAGTTCTGATGGATCAGGCCATCCTCAGCAACGAGATCAACCAAATCATTTCTAATGGAGCAGTAATGAACTGAACTAGCTATACCCAGAAAAGAACTCTGGGAGATGACTAAAACCATTTACATTGAATTCCCTAATCCCTATAGTTATGCCCACCTGCATTTTTGATTTCCTTCACAAGGCTAATTGTACAATAATTCAGAGTCTGATTCTTTTGTACAGCAAAATAATGTTTTGGTCATGTATACTTATTGTGTATCTAAGTTATATTTTAATATATTTTAACATCTACTGGTCATCCTGACATTTAGGGAGGGGTGGGGGGTAAGAGGTGAAAAATTGGAACAAGAGGTTTGGCAATTGTTAATGCTGTAAAGTTACCTATGTATATATCCTGTAAATAAAAGGCTATTAAATAAAAAAAAAATAAAATAAAATAAAGCAATGGTTACCAAAACATTTGGTATTGGCTAGTTGATCAGTGGAATAGGTTAGGTTCAAAGGACAAAATAGTCAATAATTTTAATAATCTAGTGTTTGACAAACCCAAAGACCCCAGCTTTTGGGATAAGAACTCACTCTTTGACAAAAAATTGCTGAGGAAATTGGAAATTAATATGGCAGAAACTAGGCATTTACCCACACTTTGTAGAGGGCTGAAACTATTAATTTGATGCACTAAGGTCAGGACTGCTGAGCTCTTGAGGCTAACTACTGATTGGACAATACTGTATGGGCATAGGCTTGGAAAATGATTCTTTCCACTACCCGTATTGGCTCAATGATTGATGTATAGAGGATTGCAGGAGGGACTAGGGAGTTAAATAAAGCTAGCCAGGGACACACTCTGCGTGGTAGACGAGGAAGAAGGCACTTGCAGAGATTCTCTTCCATCCCCCTCACCTCTACCCCTAAAGACCAAGAATAAAGATGGACTTTTGCTTATCCCGACTCTGGCTGCTTCTGGGGTGTCCTGGGTGCTAGCACGGTCATTACAACACTTAACACCATACACCAAGATAAGGTCAAAATGGGTTCATGATTTAGGCATAAAGAATGAGATTATAAATAAATTAGAAGAACATACCATAGTTTACCTCTCAGACCTGTGGAAGAGGAAGGAATTTATGACCAAAGAAGAACTAGATATCATTAGCGATCACAAAATAGAAAATGTTATTTATCAAATTGAAAAGTTTTGTAAAAACAAACTAATGCAGAAAGATTAGAAGGAAGGATAAACTGGGAAAACATTTTTACAATCAAAGGTTCTGGAAAGGCCCCATTCCAAAAATATATAGAGAATTGACTAAATTTATAAGAAATCGACTCCAATTGATAAATGGTCAAAGGATATGAACAGATAATTCTCAGATGAAGAAATTAAAACTATTTCTAGCCATATGAAAAGATGCACCAACTCATTATTAATCAGAGAAATGCAAATTAGGTGAAATACCAAAATACCTGTCAGATTGGCTAGAATGACAGGGAAAGATAATGTGGAATGCTGGAGTGGATGTGTGTAATGGGCTGAGGTTTGAGTTGATGCACTGAGGTCCCAAGTACATGAGGCTAAATAGTAATTGGGATATACTCTATTAATATACATGATTGGATAAAGAATGGTCCCTGCCACAATTCCGGAAGTCCTGATGTGTTGTATAGGAAAATGACGATTTTGGTGGATGGAGACAGAGAAAGGAAGGGAAGTTGGGAGAGATTGACTTGGTTCCATTCTCCTAACTGCTGGTCGTGTGGCTGCTGATCTAGCTAGCTTCTTGACTCAGCTGCACACATTGCTATCGCCGATTATCTTCCACCTCTGATCCTTCTTCACTGAGAATAAAGACTGACGATTTTCCCCTAACCTGAATTCCTGACTCCTGCTGATTTTAAAATACGCAATCTTCACAGATGTGGGACAACTGGAACACTGATGCATTGTTGGTGGAATTGTGACTACATCCAGTCATTCTGGAGAGTGATTTGGAACTATCTCAAAAAGTTATCAAACTGTGCATACCCTTTGATCCAGCAGTGTTACTACTGGGCTTATATCCCAAAGAGATTTTAAAGAAGGGAAAGGGACCTGTATTTGCAAGAATGTTTGTGTCAGCCCTCTTTATCGTGGCCAGAAACTGGAAACTGAGTGGATGCCCATCAATTGAAGAATGGCTGAATAAATTGTGGTATATGAATATTATGGAATATTATTGTTCTGTAAGAAATGGCCAGCAGGATGATTTCAGAAAGTTCTGGAGAGACTTACATGAACTGATGCTGAGTGAAATGAACACAACTAGGAGATCATTATATACTTCAACAATAACACTATATGATGATCCATTCTGATGGACGTGGCTCCCTTCAGCAATGAGATGAACCATGAGATGAACTTATACTTGAACATATTTAACATGTATTGGTCAATCTTCCATCTGGGGGAGGGAGAGGGGGGAAGTAGGGGAAAAATTGGAACAAAAGGTTTTGCAACTGTCAGTGCTGAAAAATAACCCATGCATATGTCTTGTAAATTAAAAGCTATTAAAAAAATTACTATAGATAATGTAAAATATTTGGGAGTGTATTTGCCAAGGCAAAGTCAAGCACTATATGAACATAATTGCAAAACACTTTACATATACATAAAGTTGGATCTAATTTTTTGGAAAATTATCAACTGCTCATAATTAGGTTGAGCTAATATAATAAAAATTACAATGTATCTAAATTAATCTACTTCAGTGCCATAGAAACCCAACTCCCAAGAAATTACTTCAGAGAGCCAGACAAAATGATGACAAAATTCATATGGAAGAACAAAAAGTCAAGAATTTCAAGAGGATTATTGAAATGAAATGCAAATGAAAGTGGACTAGCAATTCCAGACCTAAAAGTATATTATAAAGCAGCAGTCACCAAAACTATTTGATACTAGCTAAGAAAAAGAGTAGTAGATCAGTGAAATAGGCTAGATTCACAGGACAAAATAGTCAATGACTATAGTAGTCTAGTGTTTGAAAACCCAAAGACACCAGATTTTGGGATAAGAACTCACCATTTGACAAAAATTGCTGAGAAAATTTCAAATTAATATGGCAGAAACTAGGCATTGATTGATTTAATATCTTATACCAAGAAAAGATCAAAATAGGTTCATGATTTAGATATAAATAGTGATATTATAAGCAAATTAGAAGAAGAAAGGCTAATTTATGTCTCAGATATATGGAGAAGGAAGACATTTGTGGCCAGAGAAGAATTTGAGTATATTATTGATTGCAAAACAGATAATTTTGATTATGTTAAATTAAAAAAGTTTTTGTAAAAACAAAACCAATGCAGACAAAATTAGAAGGAATCAATAAACTGGGAAACACTTTTCACATTCAACAGTTTTGATAAAGACCTCATTTCTAAAATATCTAGAGAATTGACTCAAATTTATAAGAATTCAAGCCATTCTCCAATTGATAAATGGTCAAAAGCTATGAACAGGCCATTTTCAGATGGCATTTTGGAACTATGCCCAAAGGGCTATCAAACTATGCATGTCCTTTGATCCAGCAGTGTCTCTACCGGGGCTTTATCCCAAAGAAATCATAAAAAAGGGTAAAGGATAAATGTGTGCATAAATGTTTGTAGCAGACCTTTTTGTAGTGGTAAAGAACTGGAAACTAAGTGAATGTGCATCAGTTGAGGAATGGCTGAATAAGATATGATATATGAATGTAATGGAATATTATTGTTCTATAAGAAATGACCATCAGCATGATTTCAGAAAAGTCTGGAGAGATTTACATGAACTGATGCTAAGTGAAGTGAGTAGAACTAAGCGAACATTGTATGCAACACTGATAAGGTTATAAGATGATGGCTATTTTAAACAATAAGATGATTCAGCCCCCTTTCAATAAACTTGTAAAGAGAGAGCCATCTGCCTTCAGAAATAGAACTGAATGTGAATCACAACAAGTATTTTCCCCTTTTTTTACTGTTTGCTTGCTTATTGTTTTTTCTTATTTCCCCCTCCTTTTTGACCTGTTTTTTTCTTCTACACACAATAAATGTAGAAATATATATAGAAGAATTATACATATTAAAATATATTGTCTAGCCAAGGAGGTGGAGGGAAGGGAATGAGAAAAATTTGGAACAAATGTTTTGCAGGGGTGAATATTGAAAACTATCTTTTCATATATGTTGAAAATAAAAATAAAAATTAAAAATAAGAAATTTTCCAATCATAGTCATCTGACTCCCATTTCCAATGTCTATATATATATATATACTCTTTCTCTAATAATGAAAAAGTTCTTAGGAGTTACAATTATCATTTTCCTAAATAGGAATGCAAATTTTTAAACCATATTTGTTCCCTTATTATCTCATGGAATAATTGGTTTCAGCCTCCCTGATTCTAATTTTTAAGAAATCATTTTCATGGGTGAATTTTTGTGCATCTTTTTTTCCATTTGTCAATATATTTTATGGATCTTTCTTTTCAGTAAATTTTATATAGATTCTTGTGGCAATTTTTGCTTTTGAAGTATTTCTTTTCTTCAGTTGATTTTTGTACCTCTTTTACCACCACAGATTTATTCTGTGTTTAAAGTGTTATTTTCTTCAGTATTTCTGTGCCTTCTTTTTTACATTTTTTTCCAGGCTGTTGACTCTCTTTTCACATTTTTTTTCATTACTCTTCCTTCTTTTCCTATTTTTCTCTACCTCTCTTATTTAATTTCTAAATGATTTTGAACTTTTCCAGAAATTCTTTTTAGGTTTCTGATTAATTTACATTTTACTTTGAGCCTTTGCATATAACTGCTCTGAGATTGCTATCTTATCCCTACTTTGTGTCTTGATCTTTTCTTTTACCATAGTAACTTTTTTATGGTTAGGTTCTCTTGTCATTGTTTTTCAATCATTTTTTTTTTTCAGTCTACTTCTTGACTTTGAACTTTATATTAATGTTGAGCTCTGCTCCCAGGGTACAGGTGGCAATATCCTAAGCTTCAAATTTTTATGCTGCTATTTTCATAGTTAGGTCTATGGGGTCTTTAGAATTTTTGGTGTTTTCAAGGTAGTATGATCTAAAAAGAGGGATGTCAATTGTTTTACTTGCCCGTGTTCTTATATTTACAGGTATTTTGTTCTTTTTTTTTTTCCTCCTGATACACTTTTCTTAATCCTGGGAATCCTGAATAGGTTCCTGGCTCTCCTGTAGCCTCAATTGCTGATGCTCTCCTCTGTCTTGGAATTGAGATAAGGTTCCATAGTTTCCTAAGAATGACCACTAGTACTTCTCCCTACTCTGGAATTGTAACCGGGTTCCTTGCTCGTCTGCCACTTCAAATGCTATTGATACTTTTGATCCAGGGATTGCAACCCAGAACTGCACATGTGCAATATTACAGATCCTTGAATACAGTACCAGCAAAGGGTTTCCTGATACTTCCTTCCAATCATTTGTTTGAATCCCCTAGTGTCTTTGAGCTGAGAAGTCAAGAAGCTGCTGCCACCTCTAACACAATCACTCCTCCAGACACAGCTTGCATTATCTCTCCTGAACTCCTGCATTCCTCCACTCCCTTGAAACATACTTCCCCCTTCCCCCCCCCCCTAATTTCTTGAATTAGCTTAGGCTGGAAAATAATTTCATTCAATCTTTTGTTGGTTTGCTGTTCTAGAATTTAAATTTAGGTCTTATTTTAGAATTGTTTAGAAAACAATTTGGGAGTTGACTGAGTACTTAACTTCTCTGTCATTTTACTTCTGTAATATCATTTAAATAAAATATTTTAATAGATTCCAAATAGGTCTCTTTTCCTCCCATTTATTCCTTCTATATTTCATGTTCCACACAACTATCAAAATAATCTTAAAAGGTAGATCAGATTTTCTTGCTTAAAAATCATCAATGGTGTTAACCTTATTCTTCTCTCACTTTCATTCTATGTATCCCAACTACTGCCAGGTTTCATTGCTTTTATGTTCCCAATATCTCTCATATACAACTCCTTTCTGTTCACATAGTCATCACCCTGTTGGAGACATTTTTCACCTTACCATTAGGTAATTTCAATAGCTGTCTAATTGGTCTCCTTATCTCATCTTTTTCTACTATAATTCATTTTCCTTTAACTTGCTGAAATTATGTTCTTATAATGCAATTCTGACCATATATTGCTCTTCTCAACAAACTTCAGTGACTTCCTATTATCCAAAGGATCAAATAGAAGCTGCTTTTCCATACTTATACCTCTTCACAACCTGACCTCTTCCTACCTTTCCTGTCTTCTTTTATTTTACTCTCTTCCATGTATATATAATAACACATCAATCTATCTTTCAACCTCATGCTTTTTCACAGTTGTCTTTCATACCTAGAAAACCCTCCCTCATTATCTCTGGGTCCTCAATTTATTGACTTTCTTCAAGACCTAGCTCAAATTCTGTTTTTTGCAGAGACCTTTCTTGTATTATTCTCCAATTCCTTCACCCCACTTCCTTTCTTCTGAAATTGTCTTCCATTTTGCACTGTATAAAACTAGAATGTATGGTTATTTGCATATCTTTCCCATTAGAATGAGATATCCTTGAAGACAGGCTCCCCCCCCCCCTTTTTTTTTTTTTTTTTTTTGGTATTTTTGAAGCTAAGTACAGTGCCAGGAACATTAACAAATGTTTGTTGGCTGAATGAGTCCATGTTGCCTATAGAACAAAATAAAATCCCTTAGGCTACCAACTGAGGATTTTCACAGTGTGGATCTTCCTTCTCAGTTTCATTTCATGAACCCTCAATAAGCCAAAATGAACTACTAGTTGCTTCTCAAATATGACATCCAATCCTTTCAACCTCCCACTCAAAAACACATATGCATTTATACAAACTTTTTCACTTTCCTCACAGAGGAAACATAAAATTGTTATTTATTCTTGGTTGATTTTTTCTTTTAGTTTCAATATTCATATTTTGAAATGAAACAAAATTTCTAAATGAATAGTTTTCCTCAAGGCTTAACTCATATGTAATGTTCCCTGATGCCCACAGCTTTTAACTTTCAATTTTCTAGAGCACTTCATCAGATAACTAATTTATTCTCTTAGCTCCTTAAGTTAGATGAAAATTTCTTGTGCAAATATGGTGACTTTGTATGGTCTTAAGGTAAGCTTTTACCTTTACTATTGCAAAAGTCTCCTAATGTCTTCAGCTTCTAATCTTTCCAATCAACCTCCCCACAGATAGAAAATTGATATCTTTAAAATTCTGACCCCTCTCATTAGAAGCTGAATTCTGGATTTCTATTCTTTAATGCATTTATTTTATTTCAATACATTTATTTCCAAATACATCCTTCTCCCTCTCCTGACTTCCGGTTATATTTCATTTCTTGCTTTCCTGCAGAAAATACTTCCTTGTTTAGTATGTATTCATTCCCCACCCTTCTACCTCTCAGACCTTTTAGCTTCTTTTAAGACTAACATCTGATACTTCCTCCTACACCAAGTTTTATCTGGTCTCTTTAGTTGTGAGTGCTCTCCTTCCTCAATTGTTGTTATTGTTGTTATTATCTTGTTGTGTCTGACTCTTTGTGACCCCAATTAACATTTTGATGGTAAAGATATTGGAGTGGTTTGTCATTTCTTTCTTCAAAACATTATACAAATGAGGAAACTGAGGCAAACAGAATAAAATGATTTGTCAAAGATCACACAGCTAATGTATTTAAAGACTTATTTAAAGTCAGGTCTTCCTGATTCCAGGATCAGCACTCTATTCATTTGCAGCCTCATTCCTCATACTCCATGTAGCTATCTGTTTACATTTGTCATGTCTTCCAGAGAAATGTAAATTTATTTCTGTCTATGTTCTGAGTGCCTAGTACATTGATTTGCACATAGTTAATTATTTAAGAAATTATTTTTAAATTTAAATAGATTTGAATAATTTTGCATAATATGACTTTAAGGTAGCCGTTATAAAACCAATTGTAACTTGAGTTTCATGTTTATTTTTGAACTTGAAAGACTTTAATGTTTTAGCTTGCCATATCAACTATTTCCCAATTTGTTTTTTTATTTCCATTATTGATGTTCCCTTTATTACATTTTGTCTTTCATCTTTCTCTTTTGTTAATACCTTTTATTTTATTTTTATTGTTCTCATAATCATATCAAAGTGTACTAATATGAAATAGAAAGTTTTTGGCCTTGAATTAAAGGGGCTAGAAAATAGCAAGATAAACTAATGGATTGATGAGAGTGTGCTCCTGAATGATGAATAAAAATCCTTGCTTACTGTCACTCTATTAGGAGATTATTGGCCCCTGAAGTTTTTCAAGGACCCATGACCCAGGGTGAAACTTGAAAGAAAATTACTTCATAGAGAAATTTTGGTTTAACTCTTTCCACATCTGTTATCTTTGTTAGATCCAGAAATAAAAGAATCACCTATTTCTATTAAACCTATGAATATTGAATAGAAAGAAAAGCTCAAGTAGGCACCTTTTTGTATCAGTGGATGCATTTCCATTTCACTTTCTCTTTCATATCTCCCTTTATATTATTATACAAATATATAGTATTCTCTATTATGCAAACTTTAAAGCTTAATATTAGTGATTAAAAATCAGAAATTGACTTATTGACTCTCTTCTTTCCTGTATTGTTTGAGGGCTTCTTCAGGTTCACAGACCATTGGAGTAAGAAAATACTTTAGTAGAGAAAAAAGAAAGTTATATTTCAAATATACACAATTGTTTGTTATAGCACAAAGTTCTTTTGTTGGTCCCATAAATAATTAGTCAAGGAAGTGCATCATTCTCAGATTAGCCACCAGCATTTCACTCACAGACAATTGAGGCATCAGTGTGGATGATCATAGAACTTGTTTGATACCATCTATTGAGAAGTTCTCATGGCACATAGAAGGTATCAAATTGTCCTGGAACTGGTGGGAAATTTGGCAGAAATAAGTAATTCAAAAATATAATGGTGACTATATCCTGTGGTAGGAAGCAGAGATAAAAAGATCTCTTTTGACCCTGTGACAATGATCATTGATTATCTTGCAGTGAAAATAAGAGGATAGAGTTCTTGGATGAACTTCAATTATGTTTCTGTGTTAGCTTCAGTTTTTACAGTTTCTTATTCTTGTAATAAGTCCAGAAAACATGATTTAAACAGTATCCTTTTCCTAAAGTCTAAATTCTTCAATTCAATGTTGTAAGTTGATAATGAATAATGGTTTCTTCATTTCTTAAAAGATTAATTATTACATCACCAGAGCTCATCTGCTTGATCTTCCACACATCTGCCATTCAGATTATCTGCCACAGGCTCAAAATCTTTACCTCCTTTGAGAGCAGGTACTATAAGGTGATGTTTCTTCAGAAAACAAAGACCTAAAGCAGTGGGGGTGGAATCCCTGCTTAATTTTCACTAATCAGAGATTCCAGTGACCAGTCAATTTGTTCACTCTTCATGTCTAAGGGATTATGTTAAGAAGTCTGAGGCTACTAAAAGCTGTTCAGACAAGCCTTCTGTGTTTGCAGCTGCTCCAAAAGCCAGCTATATTAGATAATATTGTGCCATAGATAAATAAGATGATGAAGGTTTCAGGGATTGATATACTGATGCTTTATACATTCCTTAAGTAAATAGTCCATATTCTATGCCGCTATTAGAGCACAAATATGTTTTAAATCTACAGATTTAAGAGTCAGATATGGTTTTAGGCATTTTGATATAGTGTTACTAGCATTCACTGTTCATAATATGCTACAGGTTCTTTCTGTCTTTCTGCATATCTTCATTATAGAAGAAGCTAGGTGGCTTAGTAGCTAGAGCACTGAACCTGGGGTCAGGAAAGTCTGTGTTCAAATTTTATTTCAGAAATTTCTAAAAATATGACATTGGGTAAATCATTCAACCTCTTCCTTCAGTCAAGTTTCTAATTTGTACAATCAGACTAGTAATAACATCTGTCTCTTATTGTGAGAATCAAATGAGATTATGTTTTACTATGAAGTTTTTAAAATCTTAAAGTGCTACATAAATGGTAGGTATTACTACTGTCCTCTGGGTGACTCTGGGCAACTTTTTTTTTTTAACTCTTGGCATTCCATCATTTATATTTGTAATTCAGTAATACCTACTGAAGGATGTTGCCAGACTGATGATCTGTGATAATGGAGGAGAGACAAGAACGTACCTGAATTCTAACAATATTCTCCCTCAAAATAACTTCAAAACAGAGCCACAAAATGAATTGTGGAATATACAAGCCAACTAAAAGTCAGGATGAAATAATTCTTGATGCCAAGATAAATTAAGAGATGAACAGCAAAAATCTTTCATATTGATATGGTAGCCAAGGCCAGAGAGCAGTGCAGGCTGCACAGCAGCAAAGGTTAGCAGCAGGCCTTAGAGGCAGCTGCAAAAGCATAACAGCAATAGCTTCAGGATTTGTTAGTACCTAGATAGTAAAAGGATCAGACAAGTAGTCAGAAAGAGATTACAAAAGAACCTTTTCTGAACCTAGTTGCATTACTCATAAGAAGTTCAGAGTTCTAATTCCAAGACAAAGAGGAACACTAGATTTTGTGGCTGCAGCAAGCATACTGGGAACCTGACCACTGTTCAAGGTGGGGGGGAGAGGAGAGTGCTTCGAGTGATTTGTTTAAAGGTAGAAGTCCTGGTTTCAGTTCCTACCATGAAAGCACTGAAAACTTACAGACCCCCTGAACTAGATCTAAAAAAAAGCAACATGAAAAACTTGAAGCTTAAGCCCATACCTCTCCTCCCTGAGCATAGAACCCAGTTTTAATATAAAATTAAAAGTCAGAATGAGGCTGGAAATGAATAAGCAACAAAAATAATATGACCGTTAAAAATTACAATGGTGACAAAGAAAATCAAGACTCAATGTCTGAGTAAAGTTGCAAAATAAAAATATTAATTGGAAACAAATTCAAACACTTTCTAGAAGAGCTCAAACAGTTTTCAAAAATCAAACACGAGAAGTAGAAACACTTGGGAAAAGAAGTGATTGATGCAAAATATATATATATAAAGAATCAACATCTAAGAGAGGCACAAGAAATACTGAAAGAAAACATGCCTTAAAAAACAGAATTCTGAAATTCAAAAGGTCAAGAATCTCAAAGGAATCAATGAAAAAAAATTGAAGGAAGGTGATCTAGCTGTAGAGGATCTCAAACTTTATTATTAAGCATGGTTATCAAAACAATATGGTACTGACTAGGAAATTAGAGGAGCGAATCAGTGAATAGATTATATAGATAAATAAATTATAGTAAGTGAATATAATAATCTTATGTTTCATAAGCCCAAAGATCCAAGTTTTAGGGACAAAAACACTTTATTTGATAAAATCTACTGTGAAAATTATAAAACAATATGGCAGAAAGATATAAAATAACATCTCACATTATATATGAAGAAAAGGTCAACATTTATATATGATTAAGTATAAAGGGTAATAACAAATAAATTAGGAAATCATGAAATAGTTTACTTATCATATCTATGGACAAAGACAGAATTTAGGAGCAAATAAGATAGAGAACATTAGAAAATATCAAATGAATCATTTTGATTACATAAAAATAAAAAGGTTTTGCACAAATAAAAACCAGCGCAACCAAAATTAAAAGGAAAACAAAAAATTTGGGAAAATTTTGAAGCAACTGTATCTGATAAAAGCCTCATATCTCAAATATGTAAAGATCTGTGTTATTTTAAAGAATACAAGTCATTCCCCAAATGATATGAATAGGCAGTTTTGAGACAAATAAATCAAAACTATCTGTAGTCATATAAAAATGTTCACTATTAATTAGACGAATATAAATTAAAACCTCTCTGAGGCATCACCTCACACCAATCAAATTGGCAATGTGACAAAGAAGACACAAAAAAGAAAGACAATCATACATGTTGAAGGGAATGTGACAAATTGTAACACTAATGGATTGTTGGTAGAGTTGTGAACTGATCCAACTATTCTGGAGAGACATTTGGAACTATATTCAAAGGACTATAAAATTGTGCCTACCCTTTGATCCAGAAATACCAACATATGTCAATAAAATTAACAATCTAAGTGAAATGGATAAATATTTATAAGAATATATATTGGTCAAATAATTAGAAGAAGAAATAATATACTTAAATAAACCTATGTTAGAAAATAAATTGAAAAATCCACAAGTGAATTCCCTAAAGAATACAAAGGACTACCCTTTGCTCAGCAATACCATCAATAGGACTTTTCCCCAAAGAGATCAAAGAAAATGGAAGAAGAGACCTTTTTGTCATGTCAGAGAATTAGAAATTGAGGGAGTTCTCATCACTTGGGGCATGCCTGAATAAGTTATGGTGTATAATTGTTATGAGATACTATTGTTCCATATGAAATGATGAGTACAGTTTCAGAAAAAACCCAGAAGACTAATATGAATTGATACAAAGTAAAGTGAGCAAACCCAATATCAAAGTATCTCATAGTACTCATAATGAAAAATGTTATCACCTTCCAGGTAAAGAACTATTAGAGTCTTTAATTTAGATTAAAACATCATTTTGAAGCTTTTTTTCCCCTCTGTGTTATTATTTGCAAATGACGAATATAAAGTATTTTCCATGACTTCACATGTATAATCTATATAAAATTTGTTGCATTCTAAAGGAGGAAAAAGAGAGGGAAGGGAGTGAAAGAATTTAAAATTTTAAATTTTAAAAACAAAATGAATATTTTACATTAATTAGGAAATATTTATTAAAATAAAAATATATTGAGAAAATAAAATATATTCTAATTTTTTAAAAAAACGAATATCAATGTTAGAAACAGAATTTTGCTTAAGAGAGACAATTGTAGTCACTGAACGTGCAATAAATTTTCCCAAAGACTCTTCCCCATTGAAGAAATGATGTTAGAATTACCAAAGGGATGTACAGCCAGAAAAGGAGGCTGGATAGGTGGTATGGGCAGTGTGAGTACTACCTGGGCATATCATGTTGTAAGGAAATACACACATTAAAGTGAGTAAATTCATTCTATACTCTATGCAAAGTATATTCAATTACACAGGAATTAAAAATTTGGATGGACTGTGATCTGTACTGTTAGAGGTATGACCAGATAGATGAGATCACATTTACTGAGGTGTTAGTGGATTAAAATTCATATAAGTCTTCAGACTTTAGAACTTTGGATTTTACTTTTCCCTGATTTAGAAAGCAAAAAAAAAAAAAATAGTTAAATCTAACAAATAAGTAATTTGGGTAAATAATGACCACCTCCTACTGGACTCACTATATCCCCTAAGGAATAGCCATAACAGACTGAACCAGTCTCACATATGCCTATCTTCTCTATGTACAAAAAGTTTACCAATTTTTGCTGATTCCTCAAAGTCAACCTTCCTTTCATGTAAGAATGCCTAGTACCACAACTTCTCACATTTTATCTTATCCTGTTGGGCATCATGTGTTTCCTAAGGGAAGGTTAGAATGTGCTATTCCATCTGCTCCATAACAATCACTTCCATTTGTCATAATACAAGGTAACTTTTATCTCCTGCTGCCACCCCACATTTCCAACGAGGATATGGACAATCTTCACTGAAAAGAAAATCAAACTTTCCTTTGACTTCAGGACTTCTATCTCCTGCTGCTCTCTTCATTTTAAGTAAGAGTAAGAGGAAAGTTGGAGGAGGATGGTATAGTTTCCTTCTCCTGTGCAAGTCTGAATTAGACTGCACTTATCTCCAGCCCAACTTCTACCTCCATTGATAAGAGAAGTGACATCCTACATTGAGTGCCGAATATTTTCACACCTATTCACACCCTTCATATCCCAATAACCTTAAACTCTTGTAGAATTTCATTTAACTGCATTCTTCACTCCCATCATTTAGTTCCTCATTCTTATATCCTTCAACCCTTCCACTCCAAAGTTTCAACCTAACTTCATAAAACCTTGTCACTATACCCTCGAAAATGGCTATTCAATAGACAACTAATGTGCCTTTTTATTTTTTCTCTTCCTCTCTTTTCATATACCAGCTTTTACTGAAAACCGACTCCCCTATCATGACTCCCTCCTTGGTCACCCTGCTTAGTAATGGTTGAATCTTTATTTATTCTCCTCAACTCACTTCTTAGTACCATTTTATGATTCTCTTCCTGCTTGGATCACTTAACTTTTCTTCCTTGGAGATTCATGCCATTTATATCTACAACCCAACAAAAATTCTGGCAGCTGTTGTCTACATATGCTTAAATCACTTCCTTCCTTGCTCATTGTATTCAACTCCTAGTTCAGAGTTCCCCCCTCCTCTTTATCTCCTGTCTTTATATTAGGGACTTCATCAGGGATATTGACTTTCCTTCAAATACCTTGACCATTGATTTCTTCAACTTATTTCTCGACATACTGCTCCATCTCACATTTACCATACATAAAATGATCATAGCATTTACTTTATCTTGCCATCACCCCAAAATACAACATCTCCATATTCAAGAATTCAAAAATCTCCTTATTCAAATACAATTTTTGACTTTTCTCCTCTCATTCTGCCTTCCCTTACAAATTGCTACCATTCATCTGCACCAAGGCATCTGATTCTGTGAGTCCACAATTCTTCCCCAGTGTATCATCTCTGCACTAACTGCTCACTCTTCTTCTTCTTATCTTGACTCTTTGGTGAACCTCTGCAACACTATACTGTCCTCTCTTGAATCTCTAGCCTCTTTTTCATATTTTTAATTATGCCCAGCCAGATTTTAGGTCAGTCCCACCATAGCTGTTTTCATTTCTACATAGGTGCAATGGGATGAAGATGAAGAAAATCATACAATCATTCCACAATTTTGACTAGACTCACTAAAATTTTATGTCAAAAACTCAATTGGGTCCTCATTTCTACTAGGTAATCATATTACAACTCCCTTATTAACTCAGTCTTCTACTCACCATAACAATTCTTCCATGGTTTGTTATATCCCCTACTCTCTCAGCCAAGAACTTCATTTCATATTTTCCAGAAAAACTCGAGGCCATTTGTCATGAGCTCTCTCTTCTCCTTTTTCTCATCTCTTATCACCAAGATTCCTTCTAACATTATTTCCTCCTTTATCCCATTCTCATAAGAGGAAGTGAATTTGCATTTTACCAAAACTAATTTCTCTACACCTTCAATTGATAGCATTCCATCCCATCTCTTCAATAGATTGTTTCTCTGTCTTCTCCACTTTCATTTATTATTTAATCTTTCATTGTTTATTAGATCATTCCATACTACCTACAAACATATCCATTCAGGGTGGGGAGTGAAGCCTTAACTTCATCCTTTCCTGCTTGCTAACTTTCATTCTTTATCTCTGCTATGCTTTGTAGCTATACTCCTTAAAAATGATGACTGCACTAGATATCTTGACTTTTTCTTCTTCATTGATTAGTTTAACTTCTGACCTCATCATGCAATCATATTCTTCTGTCCAAAGTTATTAATGATCTCTTAGTTACCAAATCCAATGATCTTTTCTCAATCATCATTCTCTTTGACCTTTCTGCAGCCTTTGACATTATTGATCTTTCTCTCCTCCTTGGTACTCTTCTTAGTAGGTTGTCAGAATGCTGCTCTCTCTGCTGGTTCTCCTCTTGAACATATGACCTCTTTTTCTTTTCTCCAATTGTAGATGCCCCATAGGCCTCTGCCCTGTGTTCTGTTGTGTCTTTATACTATTCCCTTTGCAAGTCATTTTTCTCATTTTGTCCTTATATGTGTGCTTTTTGCTTTATACCAAACCCATTTCAGCTTTCTTTTTATGTCTTGTCTTTTCCCAATTAGATTGCAAATTTCTTAAAGACAGGAACTGTCTTTCTTTTGACTTGTATTTGTAATCATTTGTCTGGCACAGTTCCTGTCACATTGTAAGCACTTAATAAATCTGTATTGATTTGACACCATTTAACACCTAACTAGATAATTGAATTCAAGAAATAATCAACAGTAGATATATACAGCTTTAATTGGAAATTCTGAAACCTGGAGCAGAGTTCTGAATGAAAGACTAAGTTGGGCAGGTTTAAAGTTTTGTCCCTTCGCTGTATAAAAGAAGTATATTGGACACAAAAGTCAAGGAGTTGCAGAACTGATGGGTCAGAGGTTCAAAGAATAAAAGAAGGAGGGTGAAGAAGAGTATAAGCCATATATAATATGTATTAGAAATGAGTAAATATGGATGGTGGAGAAGACACACACGACTTTCTAAGCTCTTCTCTTACTATCTTTATCAATATTATATCGAGCCTCAAAAATAGTCTTGACTGCTATAATTCGTAAAGATAAGAAGTAGAACAACTCACAGGCAAAGAAAATCTGCAGTCTCGCCAAAAAAAAAGGTTGGTTCCGGGGCCAGGGGGGAGATCAGCGCAGACAGGGAGAGAAATTAGGTTCCGAGGAGAGCCTCAAACCGAAAGTGAAAGCACAGATCTCAGCACAAGCACAGCCCCAACCCACAGTACGGGGCTTTTCCTTGGGGCAGTTGTGATCCTGCATGGCAGGAGGGCAGCCCGGGTTAGCCTCCAATCTGCCCAGTGGGGAGCTCGGCTTGGGGCCATATAGCTTTTCCAGGGCCGATTTGCATCAGGCAGAGACGCTGGGCAGAGTTCGCAGCGGGTCTCTGGTCTGTGGTCAGCTGCTAATACTCACAGTCGCACAAGAGGCTCCAGCCTGGGGCAGTGACACTTTCACTCCTTAGTCTCTAGCTGAGGGCAATCACTAACCCACTCAGCCCAACTGGGTACTTCGATAGCTCGGCCAGTGCTGAATCCACTTCCTGTTGGGGGAAGGGAAGACTCTCACTCAGAGCACTCCCATACCTCGGAGCCAGAAATCGGTTTACATCTCTCCCTGCTCTGCAGAGGAAGCTGGTAACCCCCTTGCCTAGGAGACCTACCCTAAAGGCTTTAAAACATGAATGAAAAGATGAAAAGAACGACAGCTTCTATGCAGAAAAAGAGCAGGTCAGCAAACCTGAAGAGACCTCAAACAGCAAAAATGCATCAGACTGTCCTCCTTTACATGATGCTCTCATAGAAGAGACCATTAAAAGTCTCAAAAGAGAGTTAGAAGATAAATGGGGAAAGGAAAGAGAAGCCTTACAAGAGAGCAACAACTTCCTGAAATACGAATTGGAAAAAGTAAAAAAATCTCAGGAAAGTAAGAATTGTGAATTGGAAAAAATAAAGAATTCACTAGAAAGTAGGATTTGTGAATTGGAAAAGACAAAGAACTCGCAAGAAAGTAGGATCCGTGAATTGGAAAAGACAAAGAACACGCAAGAAAGTAGGATCTGTGAATTGGAAAAAGAAAATAATTCACTAAAAAAAAAAATTAGTGAAATGGAAAAAAATTCCACAGACCAAAACAATACATTCAAAAACTCAATTGGACATATACAGAAAGAAGTAAAAAAAGCTAATGAAGAAAATAATTCTTTAAAAATTAGAACTGAACAAATAGAAACTAATGATTCATTGAGACAGCAAGAATCAGTCAAGCAAAAACAAAAAAATGACAAACTGGAAAAAACCATGAATTATCTACTTGCAAAAACGACAGACTTGGAAAATAGATCTAGGAGAGATAATCTGAGGATTATTGGACTTTCTGAAAACTATGATGAAAAAAAGAGCCTAGATACTATTTTACAAGAAATCATCAAAGAGAACTGCCCAGATGTAATAGAATCAGAAGGTAAAATAGGCATTGAAAGAATTCATCGAACACCTTCTGAAAGAAACCCTAAAATAAAAACCCCAAGGAATATTGTGGCCAAATTTCAGAACTATCAGATTAAGGAAAAAATTTTACAAGCAGCCAAAAAAAAACCATTTAAATACCGAGGTGCCACAATAAGGATCACCCAAGATCTGGCTGCCTCTACATTAAAGGAAAGAAGGGCCTGGAATATGATATTCCGAAAGGCACAAGAACTTGGGATGCAGCCAAGAATAAACTACCCAGCTAAGCTGAGCATTTTCTTCCAGGGAAGAAGATGGACATTTAATGAAACAAATGAATTCCATTTGTTTCTGAAGAAAAAACCAGAACTAAACAAAAAATTTGATCTCCAAGAATAGAACTCAAGAGATGCAGAAAAGGTAAAAATAACTCTTGAGAATTGTATTTCTGTTGTGGATATACAAAAAGAATACATGTATAATTTGATTGTACTGATATAACATAAAAAAGGGAAGTAGATATGGAAAAGGGATGATGGCAGAATAAGGTGGGAAGGAGGGATAAAAAGAGGGAAACCACATCCCACAAAGAGGCTAAGGAAACTTATCATATCTGAGGGAATTTAGAGAGGGGGAGGAACATTGTGTGAATCTTACTCTCATCAGAGTTGGCTCAAAGAAAAAATAATTGACATTTGTTTTAGAGAAAATTCTCTCTCGCCTCATTAAAAACGGGGGAGAGGAAAAGGGAAAAGAAAAAGAGTAATAAGGGAAGGAAGGGGGAAAGACTCAAAGGGGGGGAGGGAGGGATTATAAAGAGGGTAAGTATCGTGATACAAGAGGGGTACATAAGTTTAAAAGGGGGAAAGAGGGTTGGGGGAGGCAAGAATAAGTAAAGCACAATCTGGGGTTATTAGGATGGCAGGAAATACAGATTTAGTAATTCTAACCGTAAATGTGAATGGGATGAACTCCCCCATAAAGAGGAGGCAGATAGCAGACTGGATCAAAAGTCAGAACCCTACAATATGTTGTTTACAAGAAACACATTTAAAGCAGGGGGATACATATAGAGTAAAGGTAAAAGGCTGGAGCAAAATCTATTATGCTTCAGGTGAAGTCAAAAAAGCAGGGGTAGCCATCCTTATCTCAGATCAAGCAAAAGTAAAAATTGATCTAATTAAAAGAGATAAGGAAGGAAACTACATCCTGCTAAAGGGTAGCATAAACAACGAAGCAATATCAATATTAAACATATATGCACCAAGTGGTATGGCACTCAACTTCCTAAAGGAGAAGTTAAGAGAGTTGCAAGAAGAAATAGACAACAAAACTGTAATAGTAGGAGATCTCAACCTTGCACTCTCAGAATTAGACAAATCAAACCACAAAACAAATAAGAAAGAAATTAAAGAAGTAAATAGAATATTAGAAAAATTAGGTATGTTGGATCTTTGGAGAAAATTGAATGGAGATAGAAGGGAATATACTTTCTTCTCAGCAGTTCATGGAACCTATTCAAAAATTGACCATATATTAGGACATAAAGACCTCAAAATTAAATGCAAGAAAGCAGAAATAGTAAATGCTTTCTTTTCAGATCATGATGCAATAAAAACTACATTCAACAAAAAGTTAGGGGGAAATAGACCAAAAAGTAATTGGAAACTAAACAATCTCATCTTAAAGAATGATTGGGTGAAGCAGCAAATTATAGATACAATTAATAATTTCACTCAAGATAATGACAATGATGAGACATCATACCAAAATTTGTGGGATGCAGCCAAAGCGGTAATAAGAGGGAATTTTATATCCTTAGAGGCTTACTTGAATAAAACAGAGAAAGAAAAGATTAATGAATTGGGCTTGCAACTAAAAAAACTAAAAAAAGACCAAATTAAAAACCCCCAATCAAATACTAAATTGGAAATTCTAAAATTAAAAGGAGAAATTAAAAATATTGAAAGTAAAAAAACTATTGAACTAATTAATAAAACTAAGAGTTGGTTCTATGAAAAAGCCAATAAAATAGATAAGCCTTTGGTAAATCTGATTAGAAAAAGGAGGGAGGAAAATGAAATTAGTAGTCTTAAAAATGAAAAGGGAGAACTTTCCACCAATGAAGAGGAAATTAGAGAAATAATAAGGAGTTATTTTGCTCAACTTTATGCCAATAAATTTGATAACCTAAGTGAAATGGATGACTACCTCCAAAAATATAGACTTCCCAGACTAACAGAGGAGGAAGTAAATTGCTTGAATAGTCCCATTTCAGAAAAAGAAATAGAACAGGCAATTAAACAACTCCCTAAGAAAAAATCCCCAGGACCAGATGGATTTACATGTGAATTTTACCAAACATTTAAAGAACAATTGGCCCCAATGCTATATAAATTATTTGATAAAATAGGGAATGAAGGAGTCCTACCAAATTCCTTCTATGACACAGACATGGTACTGATACCTAAACCAGGTAGGCTGAAAACAGAGAAAGAAAATTATAGACCAATCTCCCTAATGAATATTGATGCTAAAATCTTAAATAAGATATTAGCAAAAAGACTACAGAAAATCATCTCCAAGATAATACACTATGATCAAGTAGGATTTATACCAGGAATGCAGGGCTGGTTCAATATTAGGAAAACTATCAATATAATTGGCCATGTTAATAACCAAATTAACAAAAACCATATGATCATCTCAATAGATGCAGAAAAAGCATTTGATAAAATCCAACATCCATTCCTATTAAAAACACTTGAGAGTATAGGAATAAATGGACTTTTCCTTAAAATAATCAGCAGCATCTATTTAAAACCATCAGTAAGCATCATATGTAATGGAGACAAACTGCAACCATTCCCAATAAGATCTGGAGTGAAACAAGGTTGCCCACTATCACCGTTACTATTTAATATTGTATTAGAAACGCTAGCTATAGCAATAAGAGCTGAGAAAGAGATTAAAGAAGATGACGAGAAGATTAAAGAAGAGATTAAAGAAATGACCAACAGGATAATTTCAGAAAGGCCTGGAGAGACTTACATGAACTGATGCTGAGTGAAATGAGCAGGACCAGGAGATCATTATATACTTCAACAACAATACTAGATGATGACCAGTTCTGATGGATCAGGCCATCCTCAGCAACGAGATCAACCAAATCATTTCTAATGGAGCAGTAATGAACTGAACTAGCTATACCCAGAAAAAGAACTCTGGGAGATGACTAAAAACCATTACATTGAATTCCCAATCCCTATATTTATGCACACCTGCATTTTTGATTTCCTTCACAAGCTAATTGTACAATAATTCAGAGTCTGATTCTTTTTGTAGCAAAATAACGTTTTGGTCATGTATACTTATTGTGTATCTAATTTATATTTTAATATATTTAACATCTACTGGTCATCCTGCCATCTAGGGGAGGGGGTGGGGGGGTAAGAGGTGAAAAATTGGAACAAGAGGTTTGGCAATTTTTAATGCTGTAAAGTTACCCATGTATATATCCTGTAAATAAAAGGCTATTAAATAAAAAAAAAAAAAAAGAAAAAAAAAGAAGGTGAAATGAGCATTACTGCATGATGGGTGTGATAAGAGAATCTGAAAGTAGTAAAGCAAGCAATATATCAACTTTTTTCTTGGTTATCCAATGTGGCAAGAAGTATGAAAGTGCCCAGAGATACATTTTCTAAAGAATTCTTGATTTAAGCGAACACCAGAAGATAAAAAAATGAAAGAAAGTTATCTAGGTTCCTAAAATAACAAATTCATTCAGAGCTTCAAAGAAGTATCTGAAGCCATGAAAGTCAAGCATCCCATTTAATACTTTAGGAAACAAGACTCAAAGATATTCCATTACTTGATCAGGATCATAAAGAGAATGAGTATGCAAGCTAGGATTGACATTCAAATCCTTTTGTTCTAAATACAATGATTATTTTATTTGTCAGTGACATGATGGAGACTCTATGGAAACAGAAAGAAATGACAATTAGTATGGGGTGACTAGGGAATGAATTTATTATAGATATTTGTAATAAGTGCAGTCTATAGTATAGAAAGTGTCATAGGGAAATTTGGAGAATAAATGATTTAGGAAAGAAAAAGATGAATTCTGCATTGGACATGTTGAATTTTAGAAGTTAAGAGAACATTTCAGCAAAAATATTCATCAAGTAGTTGACATTGTGATACTAGAATTCATGAAGATTAGGAACAGGTAAAGTTTAAGGGATCTGTGGCAAGTTTTCAAAAAGCAGAAAAAGAATTAAGATAACAAGGTAGAAACATAACAGTCAATCAGAAAAGAAGAAAATGTTTGCCTTGCAAAACTGAAGGTCCAGTTAAGTTTAAAGAAAATAATTTTATACTGGCATTAATTAATAAAAACATACAATTTTCTTCAGCCTTAATTAGAAAAAAAGTAACAAAATAAAGTTGTTAGGTATTACCGAGAGTTGAGTACTGAAAGAACATGAAAGTTGGTAAAACAAAGAGTTTGAAATTTTAAGGTGAAAAATTATATCTACTTAAATCGGCTTAATGATACTGTGTGGTCTGTTTTCATACAGCAGTAGAACAGAGGAAGAACAATGAATTGAGACAAAGTGTATTGGTATAAGGTAGGACAAATAATAATCATGTTTTTAATAATAATCATGTTTTAATAGAGTAAGAATTTTGGAGAGACGAGCAAATAGATTATGATCAAAGTTAGAGTTTTAGACTTCCAGATCATAAACAAGACATAGTTATTGGCATTGTTAAGATATAAGGTCTACAATTGAGCTAGGATTGCAACCACAAATCACCTACCCAGTGAATATGAATATAATCCTTCAGAGGAAAAGGTGGCCATTCACTGAAACAGGATTTTCAAGAATTTGTGATGAATAGACCAGAGCCAAATGAAAAATTTGATTTTTAAATATAGGACTCTGACAAAGCATAAGGAGGTAATCTGGAAAGTGATAATCATAAAGGACTTAATAAGGTTTATCTGTTTATATTTCTACTTGGAAGGATAATACTTGTAACACATTATAATATTCTCATTATTATGGCAGTTAGAAGGAGTATATATAGATAGAGGGTACAGGTGTGAGTTGAATATGAAAGGATAATATCTTCTTCTAATGATGAAATTAAGGAGTGAGAGAAGAATGTACTGGGAGAAAGGGAAATGACAAAGTTGAATGGAACAAACTATCTGTCATAAAGGAGACAAGAAGAAGCTTTTATAGTGGAGGGGAGGAGAGGATTAGTGAGTAAAACTCTCATAACAATTAGCTAAAATTGAAAAAACACACATACTTAATTGTGGTATAGAAATCTATCTTATCTTTCAGGAAAATAGGAGATGAATAAGCTATGGGAAGTGGGAAGGGTGATAAAAGAGAGGACATATTGAGGAAGGAATGGTCAGTAGCAAAACACTTTTGAGAAGGGACAGGGTGAAAAGAGAGAATAAATTGGGAAAAATAAAATTAGCAATAGTAATTTTTTTTAAAAATTGAAGCAAGTTTCTCTGATGGAATATTATTGTTCTCTGGGAAATAATGAGCAAGATGCTCTCAGGAAACAAAAGCCTGGAAAATCCTTCATGAACAAAGTGAAATATACCGTATAGTTCTAAGGTTCTAACATGACAAGCTGTAAATGACTGGTATTTTCGATAGTATAATCATCCACAACTACTGTGAAAAACTTATGGTGAAAAATCCTATCCATATCTAGAGAAGGAGCTGATTGTGTCTGAATACAAATCTAAGAATTCTCTACTTCTCTTTATTTTTAACTTTATTTTTTGGAGCGTTTTTATTTTCATTAGGTTGGGAGATTTTTTTGTTTTCTTTCAAAATTTTACTTTTGTAGAAATGTTTTACATAATTTCATATGTGGTTTCTTAATTATGGTTGGGGATAAGAAAGCAAACATAGAATTTAAAAATCTTAAAAAAAATTTAAATTGTTTTTAATGTAAAAAGAAGATTAAAGTCTAACCATCCCTGTGAGTCACTAAGTTGAAGTCAACATCTAGATCATGTGATTTGAGAAGACATATGGATTAGGATGCCAGTATAATAAAGAACAGCATGTATTTTAGTTTATTATTTATTTATGTTATTTAGTTTATTTTTTAGTTTTTGTTTATATAAAATATATGAGGAATTTATGTCTGTGTAACTTACATACATACACACATATGTATTCCATAGTATGGGGCAGAGATTAAGGTAGAGAGAAGATTGTGAATGAGGGACTGGAACTCCTTGACAAAGGAAAAAGAATGAATAGAAGGGAAATAAACTGCTGCTGGATTCAAATCTATAACAGGTGTTGCTAACAGAAGCTAGGAGTATTTAGAATTATGTGCTTTATCTTCTGAGGTATTACCACAGTGAGAAAAGTACTGGGTTTGACCCAGAAGAACTTGTTCTTAAATAATGATTTTCATTCATATTTCTGACTAGTCTCTCTGAGCTTTCTTAACTGATCTAATGCCTAATAATTTAATAGTGATATAAATGCAGAAACTGAAATACAGTTGTGAATTGACAAGAAAATTGTTGATAGGAATAGCTATTACATTTTTGCTTTGTAAAGTAAAATTAATATATTTTGTCGTTCATAATTCTTCCAAAGTATTTTCAGTTAATAGTTTGGTTTCAACCATTTTAACTTTGATTGAATAATGTTTAATATCAATAGCAATCTATATCAAAAGACAACGTGGAAGAAGGGGGAAAAAGCAATAACATAGAAACTAAGAAGTATTAGATTTAAATCCCGTCTCCGATATAGTGGTTGTGTGACCCTGTACAAGTGACTCAGTGCTCTACACTATAGATTTTAAATACTTTTTACTGAATCCAGAATTGACTTAACAAAATAAAAACACAATAAACCATGGATAACATTACATTTTCAAATCTAATCAATATGTGACTATCAAGGATCCCTGTATAGAAGTTATTGCTCCCCTTTGTGTTTGACAACACTACTTTATAGAACTTTTCAAGAGCTTAAGTTTCAGAGAAGTTAAAGACCTGTATTGGGGGAAGAAATGTATCACCATGGACTTTTGATGCCAATGAAATCATACACATAGTCCTCATCCAATACTACTGTATTGTCTCATTCTATTTCTAGTCTATTTAGGCAAATAGAAAAGCAAATCTGTATTTTAGACTATGGAACTAGATTTTGTTGGACTTATGTTTCAGTTCTCTTATACAAGTTACCTTTAGAATATAAATGGCACTATCCTTCATAGTTATGAATGAGTCTTTTTGTTTGTCATGTATTGTTCTTTATGTGCTGCCAAGTTTTTATACCAGATGTAGACATTGTCATTTGTTTACCTATGTAGAGTATGTATTTTCTTTTTGGCTCCTTTCATTTTAAGAAACTATTAAATGGGCATCTTGTTTTAATTCAATTACGGTTTGGTGTTGACAAGTGATTACAGTTTGAGTATCACATAGTGAACATTTGCAAAATCTTAAACCTTCATACTTTCATGTTACTGCAGGTGTTGTTTTCTAAAAAATGAGGAGAAAAAAAGATGTCATCCTCCTGCATCCCCATCTGTGGATCAGTATCTTTTGTGGAAAGGAGTTGTCTTTACAGAACTGAATGTCTTGGGTCAATTACTTGGATATTACTATCACCCCCTTCCCAGAAATCATATTTGGAATTTTAAGAATATAGAATACAAATCCTATCCTGTTCTAAACTTTCTCTATATTGCTTCTCCCTCCCACATCTCTGTGAAATGGCAAGGGGAACAACATGTTTCAAAGCAGCAAATATTTCAATAGCCATATTAGTTCCAGGAAACATTTATTAAGCACTTAATATATTAAGGTAAATCAATGTATGCCAAGCATTTCTAAGTCTAGGAAAAATGAATAAAATAAAAATAAAAACCCTACATAAAGTCTTTTGAGGGAGACATTAAAATAAATAGGTACAAATAAGATAAATGTAGGATAAATTGGAGATAATCCCAGAGGGAAGCAAAGCAATTAAAGTGGACTAGGGATGACTTCTTGTTTTAGGTGAGACTTGAAAGAAGACAGGAAAACCAGGAAGCACAGAGGAATAGGGAGGAAGTTCCAGGTATGGGAGACAGCTGCTTAAAATGCCCAGAATGAGGAGGTAGAGTATCTTATATGAGAAATAGAAAGGAGACCAATGCTACTAGATCACAGATTACTTGGAAAAGAGTAAGATAGAAGACCGGAATGATAGAGGGCTCTAAGTCAAGAAAGAACAGAAGTGAAGCAGAAGATTTTGTATTTGATCTGTGAAAGGAAAAGAGAATCAAAGGAGTAAGGGACTTTATTAAGAGAATAGCATGGTCAATAGCACTTTCAGGAGATAAATTTGAAAACTGAGTGGAGTGTGGATTAAATTTGAAAAGAGACCAGAGTCAGAAAGAATAACTTTCAGGCTACTGCAAAAGAATAATCCATGTATGAAGTGATGAAATCTTGTGCTAGTTAGGGTGGTGGAAAAATCAGAAAAACAAGGAGGTATGTACAAGAGATGTTATGAAAGAAGAAATGACAGGATTTGACAACTGATTGCATGTGGCAAAGATGAGTATGAATGTGGAGGAAAGGATGATTTATGTGATTGCTTGAGATACTATTTTTTTCCTTTATGTAGTGTGTGGTTTAGACTAGCTTATTTTAACTTCCCTTCCAGCTCTAGATTTATGATTCTATTATATGAGACTGAACAGAAAAAGTAATCCTTGTCCTCAAGGAGTTTGAATCCTAAGAATAAGGTCAAATATGCATGTTTCAAAAATACACAAGCAAAGATATTATTAATGCCACTAGGATAGATAGTCTGGGAGATTCAAAGATTTGGAAATTATTTGGGGCTTCAATGAAATAGGTGGCCACTGAAGAATGATAAACCACTTTTCAGACATGCTAGAAGAATAATGGATCCATGAAAGAATGATGAATCAGAAGAAATCAAGGATTGAGCATTTACTCTACCACTTACTTCGTGTACAAGCTTAAAGAAAGTCACTTCATCTCTTAGTTTCCTCATTTATAAAATGAAGAGGTTGTGCCAGATGAACTCTAAGGTTATTTCCAACATTAAAGTGTTGTACTTCTGGCAATGTTATGAAACTGAAAAGAATGCCATAAATCCAGACTAACAATTTAGAATTTAGTATGTGTTAATGGGAATGGTATGAAAGAAGTCTATAAGGTTTGCTGACACCAAATTATGTTGAACTTTGAATGATTCTAAGTCATTTATGTTATATTAAGAATGGGATTTCTTATTGAAAATCAAAGTATTTCCTTAATTCAGTAGAGGACATTCAATTTTATAAACATTTATTTATCATTTGGTATGTACATCATATTGGTTAGAGATACTCAAATATAAAGAATAAATAAGACAAGATCCCTGCCCTCAAGGAATTTTTAATGTAATGACTGATCAAGATATGTACAATATTAAGGAATGGAAGGGGTAAAGAAATAAGCATTTTTATAGTTCCTATGTTCCAGGTAATTTACATGCATCACTTAATGGTACTGGAATAGATTGTTCTCATGATTCTCTGAGATTCATCTCATACTCCAGGAGATAAGAATAAGTGCAAAACCTTGTGTTCCAAATCTGTCTCCTTCCCTTCTCTCCTTCTCTGTCCCCTAGATAGCAAGCAATCCAGTAGAAGTTAAACATATCCAATTCTTCTAAATATAGTTCCATATTTATCATTCTGCAAAGGAAAAGGCAGATCAAAAGGGAGAAAATTAAAAAAAAAAACCAAGCAAGCAAACAAAAACAACAAAGCTAAAAATATTATGTTGTGATTCATATTCACTGTGGATGGCTCTGTCCATCACAAATCAAAAATTTTCACATTACATTTCATAATGTTCTCAAGTTCTTCTTGGTCACAAATTTCTTCCTTCTCCACAAATCTGAGAGCTAGATTATCCCTTGTTCTCCTGATTTGCTTATTGTATCACCCTTTATGTCTAAGTCATGAACTCATTTCAATCTTATCTTGTTGTAAAGAGGATCACTACTTTTAAACCTGAAATTAAATTGCTTAGGGATACTTTCTGTATAATGAAGATTCTTATGAACCTGTCACCCCTCTTGTCAAATACTTTCGATTCTAATTCTCTTCTGGAGTGATGCCTATGAGGTTCAGCCAGATAATTCCCAGAAGAATTGGATGATTTGATAGAAAAGCAAAATTTGTTTATGGATCTATGGCTTCTGGAACACCCAGAAAGATCCACGTATTCCAAATGATTCAGAATGATTCTAAATCTCATATGACTTCCTGCATGGTCCCTTAGACCACAACTCAAACTTAATCAAACTTGTACCCTCATCCCTAGATATTTCTGGATAGGAGAGATGACACTGAATTTATTTCAGTGTCAGCTCTTGAGTCAGACACATTTCTTTGACATAAAGTTTGAAAATAATAAT
Organism: Sarcophilus harrisii; assembly: GCF_902635505.1. Lineage (NCBI taxonomy): Eukaryota > Metazoa > Chordata > Mammalia > Dasyuromorphia > Dasyuridae > Sarcophilus > Sarcophilus harrisii. The sequence goes on from NC_045426.1 coordinate 247,936,733, forward strand.
CAGGACTCTCAATAATTTATATTATGAATTAGGAATTCATATTATAATATCAATAATATTATGAATAAAATAGCTATGAATAACTATTTTAAAGTTAATTTCTTTAACCAGCTTCTCTAACTAGCAGTTGTCTTTTTTAGAGAAAAGCAAAAGTTAACCAAGAGCCAAATGATGACATTACTGAAGTGTTTAGAATTTTATCTAGAATATATATTTCACTAGTATCACCAATTTTTGTAAAGATTTCATAATCTTTCTGCACCTCTACTTCTTAGACTATTTAATTCATTTTAATATTCATTTTGTAGGTCATATCCATAAACACTCTTTCCTGATTTCTCTTCTTTTTTATTACTATCTCCACAAAATTAATTACATTTATGTATTTATGAAAATTTGATACTTTCTCAGTAAAATATGAATTTTTTGAGGGTAGGATTTTTTTTTAGATTTTTTAATATGTTGAACACATTTCCTTATTGATTATTTTTTCTTATTTTTTCTTTGTTTTTATTAAAGCTTTTCAATTTTTCAAAACATATGCATGGATATGCTGTGACATTAACTCTTGCAAAACTTTGTGTTCCAATTTCTCCTCTCCTTTGCCCACAACCTTCCCTAAGTTTCCAATATATGTTAAACATGGTAGTAATATATGTTAAACATCATAGAAATATATGTTAAATCCAATATATGGATACATATTTATACAATTATTTTGCTGCATACAAAAAATCAAATCAGATTGGAAAAATGAGAAAAAAAACAAAATGCAAGCAAAAAACAACAAAAAGAATGAAAATGCTATGTTGTGAACCACATTCCATTTCCATAGTACTCTCTCTGGGTGCAAATGGCTCTCTCCATCACAAGATCATTGGAACTGGTCTGAATCATCTCATTGTTGAAGAGAGCCATGTCCATCAGAAGTGATCATCATATAATCTTGTTGTTGCCATGTACAATGATCTCCTGGTTCTGCTCATTTCACTTAGCATTAGTTCATGCAAACCTTTCCAGACCTCTCTGAAATCATCCTGCCAATCATTTCTTATAGAACAGTAATATTCCATAACATTCACATACCATAAGTTATTCAGCATTCTTCAACTAATGGGCATTCACTCACTTTCTAGTTTCTTATCACTACAAAAAGGACTGCCATAAACATTTTTGCACATGTGGGTCCTTTGAGGTTAAAAATTTCTTTTGAGTTTTTCTTGTACCACCACTTGTACCACCAGTAGAAGTATTTAATTGAATAGACCTGGCCACCAGTAAATATTAGTTAGGGGAATATAAAATTTGAACTTTTAAATGTAAAGCTCCTGTTGTGATTTTTAGCTATTTTTACTTTCCCCCCCACTATATGTATCAATAATTTTTTTCATTTAAAAATTTTGCACATTCTGGTTTAATATATTACATCCAAACTTTTTTTTTTTTTTTGCAAGTGGATGTTTCTTTGTAAAACCTTATATCCAGTTCATCATTTCTGGATAGGATTATAAGTACAACAGTACTTTTGGCCACTAAATTGCTTTTTTTAAATCTCACAGTGAATGAAACATTTCATGAAAAAGCATAGCTTAAATTATAAGGCAGGCTTGCAGAGTTACTTGAGTAAACATACATGTCTAAAAAAAAATTAATGAAGTTATCTCTACTTATGTCCAAAAAAACAAAAAAACAAAAAAAAAAAAAAGGGAAAAGAATCACATTAATTTAAACTAAAATTCTGCCCAAAGTCACTACATTAAGAGTCCTTAGTTTCTTGTATACTTCAATTATTTCTACAGGTTTCTATTCTGTAAATTTTATTTCTAATAAAGACAGTATTAACCTAACAATAAATAGATATTATTTAAGTCCTTATTTTCTGGGGGCTGCAGATACAAAGAAAAAAGTGAAACAGTTCTTGCCCCAAAGGAGCTTACTTTCTATTCTGTCAGAGGAGATTTCATATATATATATATATATATATATATATATATATATATATATATAAACCTGAAATAAAAAAGGTAATTGCCAAGTTGAAAGTACTACATATACATGTCATGCATTCATATTATGTGTATATGTACACATATTTACATACACATATATACACATGCACATACACATACATATATCTATATGTCAATTTGGCTGTGTTGTTGAGTTGGTAAATAGAAGTGATGAGGGACAGCTAGATGTTACGGAGGGGGCAGAACACCAGCCCTGGATTCAGGAGGACCTGAGCTCACAACTAGCTTCAGACACATAATGCTTCCTAGCTGTGTGACTCTGGGCAAGTCACTTAATACCAAAGTTGGGAAGGAATTTAAATGCATAATAGAGTTTATATTTGATCCTAGTATTATATAGAGCTACTGGTGCTCATTGAGAAGGGAAGTGACATGGTCTGGAGGAAATTTGCTTTTACTACACTGTAGGATATTGTTGTTTATCCTTCAATTTTGAAGCAGACCAATGACATCACAAGGTTAGAATCAGGGTACAATGTGTTCAGCTGTTACTGATCATGTAAATACTAGTTTGGAGGGTGCTACTACCATGGGACATATATGTTTTGTTGGAATGTTTAGGGTAGAAGCGGCTCTGACTTTGTGTAATTCATGTTTCTTTTGTTTTTATCTGATTTTGTTTTACTCATGGAATAGAATGTCTTCTTTAACTCAGGCATACTATCCTGGAAGTCCTGTGACAATGTTTTCCATGTCTCATAGTCAACAATAGAATTCCTCAGAAATACCTTGAGAATATCCTTATACTACTTTCTTTGACCACCAAGTTGAGTGTTTACCTTTTGTGAGTTCTACATAAAAGTCTTTTTGAATAAGCAAGCATTTGACATTGAAGCAATATGACCTTATTCAGGGTTGCATTTTTTGCAGTAGAGTTTTAATGCTTGAAAATTCAATGTTACACGGGACCTCAGTGACTGATACCTTATCTTTCCAGGTAATCTTCAGGATATTTCTTAGATAATTTAAAAGGAAGCAGTTGAATTGATATGCTGTTCAGTTTTCACAGACATACAATAGTGTAGTCCGCATGATGGCTCTATAGAGGTTCAATTTGGTATGCTGTCTGATACATCTTCTTTACTACAATTTATTATGGAGCTTCTCAAATGTTGAGCTAGCTCTAGCAATACATGCATCAAATTCCTTATCTATAGGATAGTTGAAGTTGGAAGAATTGAGGCAAGGAGACAAATAAGAAGACTATTGAAATAGTCCATAGGAAATGAAAGCTTGAAATATGGTAGTGATTGTATGAAGTCAGAATCAAAGAAAATCATAGAGGTGAAAGGGGATCATTTACTAAATTATAAATGCAGGGCAAATAGACTGAAAATATATCAAACAACAAATGCCCTTCAAATACCCATGGAATAGTCCAAGTAATTAATCAGCAACCAGGGATGAAAGACTATGAGTCAAGTCGCAATTATCTTTTCATCCCCATCTCATTCTAGAGAAAAAGGATGTGGTAAATTAATAATTTCCCTTCAGTGGTTTGTCAGGGACTGAGTCATCATTGTATTTTTCTGATGTACAGATGATTTTCAGAATTTGAAATGCTTTTTTCAAGCATGGAAGGGAAAATGTCTTAGGACTAGAAAACTATGACTTCATAGAGATCAGCTTGCCTTACAGAAATATATAGGGCAAAAAATTAATGTATCCATTGATGTTAGTGTATCCATATTTCAAAATCTAGTAGAATCAAGAAAGAAAGAAAATGTCTCAATGCCTCCAGATCCAAGTAGAAAGAGGCTTACCAACAAGGGACAAACTTTCCTTGAAGGTTATGTACTTTTATCATTCTATCATCCCTCTGCTACTACTTTTATCTTTTACCAAATGAGAAAATACAGAAAGAGTGCTTTGAAAACTTTATAATGATATTTTTCTTTGCACCATTTCCCATTGTGTTCAGATAGTAACAATATTTCTACATATTAGTATTTGGACATAATTTAAACAAATTATAAATTTTAATATTTTGTTGTGTATAATACAAATGGATAAATCAATTTTGTTTTGTAGTTAAACAAAACTATTCAAGCTTATCTTTTATAGGCTCATTAAAATTCTGGTTGGTATAACATCAATAGCATGAGACAAAATGGATAATAATCTCTTTATTTTGAATGGTTTTCATTCCAGGTGTCTTAGATATTAAGATATTCAGTATGATGATGTCCATTAAAAATAATCTTCAAATTTTATGGATGAATGTTTAGTATAGGTAATTGTGGGCTGGCATGATGATCTCATTCAAGTAGTTTGCTGTCCAAAATCAAGTATTACATACTATATAGTGGCTTTTTTCTTTTTGGGTATGCTTTTGATGTAACAAAAGATGAACAAAGGAGTAATTTTAATCTAATTTGTTTTAGAAAATAAAAATCAAACCTTTTATTTTTCCTATTATAATTTAAAAAGAAGCCTTGAGGAATTTTCATAGAGAAGAAATTTTTAAAGTCTGAAAGCAATTTTCAAAATAATAGTAATTCATAATTTAATTATTAATACAAAATAAAAATCTAAAATGTCACTTTTTTCCTGTTATGAAGTGACCTCATGGAAGATCACTTTCAGATTTTCCACTGGAGTTCTTTAGTGAAAAAATGTAACCATAGATTTTGAGTATGTATTTCTAAAGCAAAGTATTTTCTAAGATGGCCAAACTTTTCTTATCTCACCAAATGGTCCAACTGGCCAATTAAAGTAAGTTCAGCAAAGATTCAACAGCAGAACATTGTTATCCATGAAACCTCCCCATAATGCACAACATTGGCATATTTTGAATTTGACAAAAATCCAGTTCCCTCTGCTAAAGAAGCAAGTATTTCCTGCCCTTTCTTCATTTTTTTTATAGTGTTGAGGAGGAAGAGAAGGTTCTTCTGAAAGCAGTGAAATACTTAAGAAATCACAGGAAGCTGGCCAACATTGCTGACAGAAGTGGAAGATCAAAAAAAAAAAAAACAAAAAAAAAAAAAAAAACTTGGCTTGAAGCAATCTGATGCAGCAACACCAGATGGGCTTGAACATTCCTCTCCCAGACCAGATTTCATGAGTTAGAAATTGTTATCCTGGGAATTCAATTATAATATCTTAAGTGATTCACCTCATAGAACTTAAACTTCTAAATTTTTATAGAAAGAACTCCATCATAGAACACATATGATGACTTACTTCTTAATGTGGAATTAATAGAACAGAAATAAAATTTGTAAAATGTCAGTGAGAGGGATGTTAGGCTTTTTTCACCAAATTAAATTAAATATTTGGGGACTATTCACTAAGTGATCTAGTACTTTAGAGATGGGTGAGGTCATGATTAAGTTAATTTCCCTCTATTTTTAAAAATGAAAGTGTTTCATTGAGGGTAACATTTTGGTTTCCTAAAAAAATTTAAGTATGAAAGACATATGGGGGAGATAGGAAAGAGCTGAAAACAGGAACAAGACACGATAAAGGAGAGACTGAGGAATAACAATAATGAACTTTTTCTACTTTACAATCTAATCTGTTGCTTCTTCCTCCATTTATGATAAGCATTACTAAGACAATGAAAATGATGACAATGTTTACAATTATGATGGTGATTAATGATAGTGATAATAGAATTTTTCTAATTCTTATGATCTGCAAAGCAATTTTTATGCTGTCATATGATTGTGATCCTAATAAATCATTTAATCTCAAGGAAATAATAACGTATTCATATTATCTTAAGGTTATTGTGTTTGATGACATGGAATGATAGACCAATATTTAAACTAAAATTTCTTTCATTTATATTCTATCCCAGATTTTGCCATTAGTTAGCTATATGGCTATGGACAATTCATTTAAGCATTCAAAGACTCATTTTTTTTCATGTGAAAAATGGTATTTAATACCACTAGTTCATCCTTAAAGTTTTTTCAGTCCCTATATGTTAATATTCATAGTAGAGAAATTTGTTATTATATTAGATTGATTCCTCAAATAGCATGGAAAATTTCCTTACTTCTGTTAATCACATAACATGTACAATTAAAAACAACAAGTTTATGAAGTCTGTGAAAAAGCATGATAAGGGAAATGTTTGTTGTAAATATTATTTTACATTTAAATTATGACAAATTTGTTGTATGGATGAATAAAAAGCTTATTTGATATTATCATAGAAGAATGGATAACTTGTAGATTGATCACAGCACAATTTTGGGTACAATATAGAAAGTGAAGGAATATATTTCAATCAAGCACTATAAGAGAAATGTAAAAGTGGAAAAAAATCTGTTATTAAAGGAGTTTTCATTGGAATCCAATCAATTGAGAGTATGTAGGAATAGAAGCAGTTGGGGACAAATGGAGAAAGTTACATAGTAATGGACATCCTTGAGATGATATTCTCTAGTTTTTAATTTCTCATCGAAAGTCTTTATTTCACCTTGATAAGATAATTTCAACCGAAACATAGCAAAATAAAATCCTCTTCATGTAAACAAAAACTAAAGTGAGGAATGAACTGACCTCTTATAATAGAGAAAATAATTTTTAAATTATGATTAAATGTTCTATGAAGATCTACAATATGAGTAAGATTTAAAATAATAAAAGAAACAGGGTCTTCTGGGAGCCAAGATAGTGGAGTAAGCAGTAAATTGCCTTAACTCTCCAGTATCCAGTTCTAAAAGACAATAATATCACCCCAAAACAAATCCTGCAACAGCAGAACCAGGAAAATAGATGGGGTAAAATAATCTTTGCGCTCAAGAAACTTGGAAGATCAGAAAGGTTTTCTCATTTGAGTAAAAGGGAAGAGCAGTCTGAAGAGTGTGTGTATGTGCGGTAGTATCCTAGCAAACCAACAACAAGCTTCACCTCTGCAAACTAGAAGTGTAATGCCGAAACTGATCAAGACAGAGATTAGAGACCAATTCAATAATTTATTAAATGGAGAGAAATACTGGGACCAATGCATCCATGTTGATCCCAGGGCTAGATGAGACTATCATCTCAAATTTGCTAGCCGAATCTTTGGGCAGGGAACCTTTTATGGAATAACAACAATGGAGGGACCTAGGTGGGGATAACCTAATAGAAGGAGGTTACTGATATTCTAATGACATTAAGGAATGTCTATAAAACCGTTATCTCAACCATTAAGAGGGGACAGTCATAACCTAAGGCAGAATTATGAAATAGGACAGTTGGAGGAACTGTTCACCCCATTAAAAGAGAACTTTGGCATAACAGAAGTAGATAATAAGACCCAGTGTGGTGGAGCAAGAAATGCCAAAACCAGGACCCTTCATGCGCCTTAGCATAGCCAAAGCACTATGAAGACTCCAGCTCAAAGAATCGCTATGTGTTTCTGTGTAGCTCAGAGGAAACAGGATATCTCTGTCAGACCTGACTGATTCAACATAGCCCCAGGCAAACAGGTAGACAATAATCCTGTAGATACCAAAACAAACAGGCAACCTGCAACAATGGGACCCTGCCACTTGATTCAAAATAGCCCTAGCCCAACAGACAGTTATCAGTGAGCAGACAGCCACTGCTTCAGCTAGAATTACAACAAAGAATCACTTACCTGGTGAAATTAAGCATAATATATAAAGGGAAAAGATGTTTATTCAATGAAATAGAAGAATGTCAAGTCTTCATAAGAAAATCAGAATTAAACCAAAAAACTTATCTCCAATATCAAGACTGCAGAGAAATAGAAAGCGATTAAAAAAAGGAAAAAGAAAACATAAGGGATTTACAGCTTACATGCCTACATGGGAAGATGATACTGCAGTAAAAATGGAATCTGACCAGAGAATGTAATGGTATTAGGAAAGAATAAGACACAAACTCAGAAAAGGACAATACCAGAATACTAAAGAGTCACATCCCAAAGATAAAGGGGAAGTAGTCTCAAGCCCAGAAAGAACTCATGGAAGAGGTAGAAAAAGAGCTTAAAAATCACACAAGTGAGGTAGAAGAAAAATTGGGAAAATAAATAAGAGTGATACTGGTAATTCTTAATTGCACCACTAATAATTGAGTTAGAAGAAATAAGGTATACGGGTATATAGATATAAGGTGAAGTTGAGGAAATGACATAGAAAAATAATTAGAGGCTGAGAAAGAGGAATACACTAGGTGAAGAAAGAAGGGAGAGGTAGAATGAGTAAATTATTTCACATGAAGAGGCATAAAAGATCTATTACAATGGAGTAGAAGATAGCAAGGCAATCCATGAGTATCCCTTGAATCTTACTCTAATCAGTAGATGGTATAAAGAGGGAATAAAACAATTGCATGTAGAAATCTATCTACTCAACAGAAAGTAGGAGGAGAGGAGATTAAGTAAAATTGGAAAAGGAACTGACAGAAGAGAAAGCAGATTGGAACAGGTGGTAGACAGAAGCAAAATGCTGGTGAGGATGGAAAGGATGAAAGGAGAGAGGATAAATAGAAGGAAAAATAGGATGGAGAGAAATACACAGGTAGTAATCATAACTGTGAATGTGAAATGGATGAATTCTTCTATAAAATTGATGAGGACAATACCCACAGCCTCACCCAGAATACTTAAGTGCATTTACATTCTCTGGGACTTTTCCCACACCCTCTGGAAGCAGGAAGAAAGTTTATCTAAAGTATCCTCCTCTTTGGATGCAAAAACTTAAATGGCTTTCTATTGTTTTTGTTCCTGTATAAGTAAGCCTTAGAAAATGTCTTTTTGCAATCTTTTGCTATTGTCCACTGAGAGTACATCTTGGTGTCTTTAATAAAGTGGCTTTTCTATCACAGCCTTTTGTGTAGCAAATTTCTCGCTTCAAACTGGCCCCAACTTGGTGTTCTGGAGAACTAAGAGACCCACCCATATTCCTGCCATGATCTATACCTCATCAAAATGAAAGCAGATAACAGAATGGATCATAAAACAGAATCCTACAATATTTATACAAGAAACACACTTGAAAGAGAGCCACATATAAAGATAATATGCTGGAGCAGAATCTATTATGTTTCAGTTGAAGTAAAAACAAACAGGGGCAACAATATTGATCTCAGACAAAGTAAAGTAAAAATAGACATAATTAAGATAGTAAATGATACCTCACTGAAAGGTGTCAGAGACAATGAAGCAATATCATTGCTAAGTATATATGCACCAAGTGGTATTGTTGAGGTCTAAATTTGTAGTACCTAAATGAAATTGGGGGTTTAGTTGAGTTCTAGTGGCAAGTTTGGGGTACAGGGAGCCAAATGGAGCTCTCCTGCAATTCCCCTTGATTCAGCGCAAGAATATGGAAGCAAATGAGGTCTAGTAATGGTACAAGAGTCCCCAATAAAAGCATTTATTGGCCCAAAAGCTAGATTGATAAAAGAGATTTATTTTTGGGTTTGGAAGTAATGAGATAGATAGGTGAAGATAGAGATAAAGAGGGCACTGGACAGAGGGTCCAGTGGACAGAGGGTCTTCACATGGCTAGCATGTTTGGAATCTCTGCAAAGAGGGGGTCCCAGCATCTCCCTTTTATAATGGGAGATTTAGCTCAAGGGGCTTTTGGGTGTAGTCCCAAAGTTGGCTCAGATCTGGGTGGGGCTGGGACAGGTCCAGATCTTCTATTGGAATTCAAAGGGACCAGGATTTGTGAGTTAAAGGGTAATTACATTCAATAGGAGGGGGTGGGAATCTAGAAAGGAATCTTTCCCACATCAGTATAACATCCAAATTCTTAAAAGAGAAATTAAATGAGTTACATGCTTTATGAAAAATAAAGCAAATAATTTCATTTAAATCCAACTCACTTGAATGTCATGGCATTTCTTCTGTGATGTCATGTTCTTCTGTCAGAATGAAGGACAAACAAAAAAACTTTGTGAATAGACCTGCCCCACTGGGTACTCATCCTGGAACTGATCACTTGGGCAACATAGCTAGCCATTTTCCCCTCCCTCCTTCCCTTCCTCCTCTCTCTCTCTGTCTCTCTGTCTCTGTCTCTCTCTCTCTCTCTCTCTCTCTCTGTCTCTCTCTCTCTCTATCTATCTCTCTCTTTCTGTCTCTCTCTCTTATTCCTTCCTTCCTTCCTTCCTTTTTTGCTCTTCCTTCTGTACGATATCATACTCTTACCTGCCCATGCTCTATCCAGAGGAATACATATTTTAAAACATTACAACCACCTAAGATGAATTTACTGGCTAGTTTTCTATTCTAAATCATTCTGGCTCTCATTGATTGATCCTGCTAGTCATTTTTTGGGCCCTGATTAAGTCAGAGTAAAGGTAAATTGGTATTGTTTCTATTTTGGCCAGAAATCTTAAAATCTTAAGGGTCTTCCCTTCCTAGATTGGATACATACATACATACATATATATATATATATATATATATATATATATATATATATATATATTTTTTTTTTTACTCTTTAAATGAAGCCATTCTTTTCCTCAAGTTCTTATCTAGTCTTAATCACTGAATGGGCCTTACCTCAATCAAAGAAACACCTCCTAAAGACATTTGTTTAAAAAGCCCAAGGTCTCCTACTGGCCTGCTCTACTCATCCTGATCTATACTTTGCCAGTGGAACTGAATGACTTTAGAGGGAAAGTGAGGCTGATAACTTTGCATTACCCACCCTCATATAAATCCAATTCACTTGTATGACATGGCATCACATCTCTGAGATCATAGTCTTCTTCAAGAATAAAGGACAAATAACACCAATAACAATATGCAGGTACCTTCCCATAGTTTATAGCCTTAACATCACCTACAATGATGAGTTTAAGTTATTTTTCTTGAGTCATATAATAGGTCAGTAGCAGGGCTCTATGCCTCTTTGCATAATAGAAACAAAAATATTAAAAAAAACTCATTTTGGATCTTTCAGTTTATAAATATTTATATACTATTTTGAAAAGAAATGAAAAGCTCTAATCTATTATCTATTATCAATCTTTTATCTATAATCTATTGTCTATTATCAAAAGAAAGAAGAGGTGCTGTATTTGGAAGCAGTGTGTCTTCCACACAAGAGTTCAAACTCTTATTCTACCACTTGCTATATGTGTGTGATACAAAGCAAGACTCTATATTCTGGGTCTCACTTTCTCACTTGTAAAATGAGAAATTGGACCAGATGATCTAGAAAGTCTCTATTAGTCTTAAATCTATGCCTATATGAGATTCAAAGTTTTAAGTTCCTTTTCAAATAGTTTGCTAACAATGAGAAAGTTATAACAAAAAATGGATTCTTGGGGACTCATGGTGTTGTGGAGGAAAAGAAAATCAATTGAGATTGTCACAACACTGATGTGACCTAGTTATCACATTGTAGATCTATATACATGGCAGAGGGAAACACTTTAGAGGGCACACAAGTGCATATAGTGGAGTGTGCAACTATCTTAACTGGGGCACTGCCTTCATACTTTCTCTTTATGATTGAAAATACTGTTCAAGGCCTCTGCAGGGGAACATGGAAAATAAATGCTTCATAATCTCATCACTTGGTTGAGGTTCACACCTTGTCCTATCTTTGATACTCTTCTAAACTCTCAGTAGGAAAATCATTCAGGAAAGGTAAGAAGTCATGGGTCAAACATACCTTTTGAGTCATTTAGTTCTTGTTTGATCTAAAAGATTTAGCTTTCACCCTATGTGTCAAATCCAAGGTCAGTGCTATAAGAAACCATTGCAATTTAAATGAATTATTTATGAAGGCATTATGACAAATTGGGGTCATAGGTTGTTCTGTCCCCTAGCTAAACAGGCTTAGTCTATTCAGACAATCACCCTTTATCTTTTGTTGTCCATTCTTCTTTCTCCTTGGATTTACTAACAGGATACAAAACTAAAGTAAAACTTTGAGAGCACTAACTTTATTATAAATAAATATTAAAATATTTTAACATACCACATTCATAATTTCATGTAACACTTAGCATACTGAAAATCACTTTACATATATTATCTCCTTTGAACCTCCTGTGAGTATGACTTCTTTTTTCAGACCTGATATCATTGGCATAGCAAAATTCCTGGTGAGGAAAGTACTACTACGAGTGAAGTTCAGTATTTATTCTGTAATATAATCTTAATGAATTCTCTGGAGATACTCATAGTTTAAATGATTTGTATAAGACTGTCTCGGCCCGCAAGGCAGAGTGTGTGGACCCTGGAAGAAAAGAGATAAGGAGCTTGGGACAGAGGACGGTGAAAAATGGAGGCAAGACAAATCAATCTGATCAAGCCTCATTTTAATGGGTGCAATAGTACAGATATATATAGCAGTAGGAAAGAAGGCAGGGTTGTACAAACACAATACAGGGTGGGGGTCCTAGAAAAAGGGTTGGTATCCCGCCCAAGGATGAGCTGCTCAGGTGTTTCTGGTGGTAGGAAGATCTATGATGTGAATAGGGGATACCTAGATATCTGCCTATTCAAAGTTAGGGCAGTGCTTGGATGTGATTAGGAGATTCCTATTCAAGGTTAGGAATGTGGCCTTATGTGGCTGTAGATTAGTGCTGGCTCCCCACATAAGACCACATGGCTACCATGATTCAGAGTCAAGCCTTAAACTCAGGTCTTCTTGATGCTAAAGCTAGTTCTCCTTCCACTATACCACTAGTACTTTTCACCACAGATAGAGTTTTTAAAATATTTTACAGATGAAGAAAATGAAGCTGAGAAGTTAAGGACTTTGTGTTGCCTATAATGATGAAGCTAATAAATTTGAAATTAGTATCTGAATTGAGGCAAAATACTAAGTCCAATTTTCTTTCCATTACAACATCCTACTTTTTCTATTGGTGTGAAGAATCATGAAAAAGGTGTGTGTCATCTGAGATATGAGAATAAATCTGATGTACGGCTCTTATTTTAATGAACTATACTCCTTGTCTTTTGAGACTTAACTTATTTAATGTTCAAACTAATTGAAATTATATTTCAAAAAATGATTTATCATTTTTAAAAAGCAACAATGTTTTGTAAGTAATAAACATATATTTCAAGATTCAAAATATTGAAAAAAATATCAGAACATACATCTATCTTCTTCTCTGCTTAGCATTGTAAACATGAGCTAACAGGAAAATCTCTTGCCAACCTCTTCTTTACCCCACAGTGATTACCACTGGAGAGAATGAGTTCTATCATTTGAAATCAATCACTGAAGAACTATGTTAAATATCCTACCAAATCTAAAAATGCAAAAAGATTTTAACTGAATTAAAAACTCATTCTTCACTGATTGCAGTTAGTGTGCAGCTGAAGTACAGTATTATTCCATCAAAAATTTTTTTGAAATTTTGAGTGTCAGAGTTCTAATTTTTCTTCTTATGTTTTAGACATAAAAATATTAAAAAGGAAAATAGGGCAACTTTATCATACTATAGGTGATGAAAATTTGTGTGAAATAAAAAAAATCATTGCTGACAATTATTATGTAATTTGAATGTATTACTTCATTTAATTCAAACCATAATGTATAAATAAGTTATTTATTAATAACAGTGATATAAATAACAGATCTATGGCCTCATTTGGGAATTTCCTACTATCTATCAAAAAGCAATGACTCCACTATTTCAAATGATATCAGCAATAAAGACAAAAATGAAAAAAAAAAACTCTTCTCTTGAGGATGTGACTATCAGATGACTGTTCTATTCACTTATACAGATTACAACCCATCCAAGCTTTCTTATCTGAGGATGGGACTACAAGTTTCATTTGATTCTAGAGATAATAAACAACTAAAGTTTATGTAGTTAGGGACTGTACCTTGTAAAACATGCATTTTCAAAAAAATCATTTGGCAACTAAAGATAAATAAATAAACAGAAACTAAAAATCAGTTCTTGTGGTAGTCCAGATAAGAGAATATGAATTCCTGGGCAAATGTGGTGATTGTGAAAGAGAAGTTCTTTACAAGAGATATTGTGCATGTAGAAACAAGATTTAGCAACTTTTAGGATATGCAGCATGAAACAATATAGGATCTAAGGGGATATTATGTAGAGAATCTGTGTGGATAAAAGAATGGCCTTTGATTTCTTTCTCTTCAAACTCATACATTATCTTTTCCAATATCTTTTTAGCTCTTTTCCCTATGTTCACCTTTCTTTTGAAAATATTGAATTTTCAAGTTTATACAGATTTAATTGGTAGAGCCTCCTGATTTCTTTTTAGAATTCCTCTGCCTCTTCAGTTTCCTTCACAGATGTTACCACATGAAATGTAACTATATTTATTAAAGTCTTTTCCTCTAAATATTCACCTTGAAGAATTTTGCAATTTAAGAAAACTTTTTAAGCAAAATGATGTTTCCTCTTGCCTTGTGACATAAAATCAGCTTCATCAACAGAATTATTTGCCTCTCCAAGGAAAACATTTAAGCTGGACCTTTATGCCTTTCAGTGTCATTGTCTCATCTTCCTTAATTTACAACCTTATTCTGCTCTAATCTATAATTCCATAAATGTGGAATATGCTTCTTTGACTTTCATTTCTTATAGATATAACCTTCCTTCTTAATGAAGTGAATAGCTGTACTTGTGATTCCCAATCCCTTCCATCTCTTCCAGGAATTTTCCCTTCCTTACCCATCCATTTTCTCTTTTCTTCAATCTCACCCATCATTTGACCTTTTCCCATTCCAATTATGCCCAGGTTTCAACAATTTTAAAAATATCTTATACCATTCATTGCTTTCATATCTTTAAATCTTGAAAATGCTGTGAAGAGTCATTGCATCTATTTTCTCTCCTAAGCCATTCCAAAACATTTAAAATCTATATATTCAGTATAACTACTTACCTGAATTTGACAAGTCAGGTCTTATGTGAAAAACTTTGTTTTCTGGTATATAGGATTTTAGTTTGTATTTTCCTTAAAAAATAAAACTTCTTTGAAGTTTCCTTACAAGGAAGCCAGGGAAGACATTAGGCAAAGGTGAGAAGGTAGAGCATTCTAGACATGAAGAACAGCCAGTGAAAATATCTAGAGCCAAGAAATGGATTGTCTAACTCATGAAAGAACAAAGAACTCAGTGTTAAATCATGAATCCAAGCATTAAGGACTAAAGTGTGAGAAGACTTGAAAAGAAGAAGGGGCCTAGATTATGAAAGGCTTTGTATTCTAAGCAAGAGATTTTGTATTTGATCCTGGAGATGATTGGAAATCACTAGAATTTATTGAGTGATTAAGTGACAAGGTCCTACTTGTGCTTTATGAACATTACTTTACTGGCCAAAAGGAGAAGAGATTGGAGTGGCCCTGGTAACAGGAAGATATGGTATAAGAAATAGGAGAGATTGGAGCCAAGATGGTGAAGAAGATACACACTTTATTATGAGCTCTCCTACCACCCTCATTACTGATTACAAAATTCAGCCTCTGAAATAGTGCTTGACTGGTAGAATCCACAAATATTGGAAGTACAACACATTACCAGAAGAAGATTAATTGGAAGATCACCAGAAAAGGTCTGTCTTGATCGGGTGGGAAGAGGCCAGCACAGGCTGGGAGGCAGAACATGGAGGCCAGCACACACTGAGTGAACCAGGGGTGGGGTGCAGTCTCAGTGGGAGGAGAATTTTAAAATTTAAATTTATTTAAATTTATATTATTTTTAATATTTAATATTATTTAAATTTAAATTTAATATTTTAATATTTAAATTTAATTTTAAAATTTAAATTTTTAAAATTTAAAATAATTCTACGTAAAATTTTAAAAGATCTTAAAAGAGAGCTAGAAGAAAAATAGGGAAATGAAAGAGAAGCTCTGCAAGAAAGTATGGAAAATGCATATAACTCGCTAAAAGAAAGATTTGAAAAAGAAAACAACTCCCTGAAATGTGAAATGGAAAAGGTAAAGAACTCCCAGGAAAGAGAATTTGTGAATTGGAAAAAGAAAATAATTCATTTTTTTTTAAATTGTGAAATGAAAAAAAATTCCATAGAACAAAACAATTCATTTAAAAATCCAATTGGATATGTACAAAAAGAAGTAAAAAAGTAAGTGAAGAAAATAACTCATTAAAAATCAGAACTGAACAAATGGAAATGAAGATTTGATGAGCAAGAATCAGTCAAGCAAAACCAAAAAATGAAAAAAAATAGAAAAAAAAGTTAAATATATACTTCAAAAAACAACAGACCTGGAAAAGAGATCTAGGACAGATAATCTAAGTATTATTGGGCTCCCTGAAAACCATAATTTAAAAAAAAGAACCTAGCTACTATTTTTCAGGAAATCATCAAAGAGAACTGCCCAGATGTAATAGAATCAGAAGGTAAAATAGGCATTGAAAGAATTCATTGAACACTTTCTGAAAGAGACTCCAAAATAAAACCTCCAAGAAATATTGTGGCTAAATTTCAAAACTATCAGACTAAAGAAAAAACATTATGAGCAGACAGAAAAAAAAACCAAAAAAACAATTCAAATACCAAGAAGCCACAATAAGGATCACTCAGGATCTAGCAGCTTCCACATTAAAGGATCAAAGGGCCTGGAATCTGATATTCTGAAAGGCAAAAGAACTTGGAATGCTGCCAAGAATAAGCTACCCAGCTAAACTGAGCATTTTCTTCCAGGGAAGAAGATGACATTCAGTGAAATAGGGGAATTCTATTTATTTCTAATGAAAAAACCAGAGCTAAACAGAAAATTCGATCTCCAAATATAGGACTCAAGAGAAGCATAGAAAGATAAAAAAGAACTCTTGAGAACTATATATCTGTTATGGGCATAGATAAAAAGTGTATGTATAATTTAATTTTACTGTTATAATATAAAAATGGAACTAGAAGTAGAAAGGGGATTATATCAGAAAAGGGGGAAATTGGAGGTAAAAAAGAGGGAAATTACATCTCACAAAGAGGCAAAGGAAACCTATCAAATGTGAGGGGATTAATGGAAGGGGAGGAACACTGTGTGAATCTCACTCTCATTAGATTTGGCTCAAAGAGAAAATATTAAACATATTTGTTTACAGAGAAACTTCTCTCACTTCGAAAAAGGAAAAGGGGAGGCTAAAGAGAAGAGAATACAGAAATAATAAGGGAAAGGTATAAGAAAAGGGGAGGGACTATAAGGGGGAGGGAGGGATTCTAAAGAAGGAGAGCTGTGTGAGGCAAGTGGTGATCATAAGTTTAATACTGGGGAGAAGGGTAAGGGGGAAAAGAAAGAGAAAAGTATAATCTGGGGAATAATAAAATGGCAGGAAATACAGAATTAGTAGTTTTAATCATAAATGTGAATGAGATAAATTCTCCCATAAAGAAGTGGCAGATAGCAGACTGAATCAAAAGCCAGAATCCTATAATATGTTGTTTATAAGAAACACATTTAAAGCAGGATGATATAAACAGGGTAAAGGTAAAAGCCTGGAGCAGAATCTACTATGTTTCAGATGAAGTAAAAAAAAGCAGCAGTATCCATCCTGATCTCAGATCAAGCAAAAGCAAAAATTAATCTAATTAAAAGAGATAAGGAAGAAAACTATATCCTGCTAAAGGGTAGCATAGATAATGAAGCAATATCAACACTAAACATATATGCACCAAGTGGTGTAGCATCCAGATTCCTAAAGAAGAAGTTAAGAGAGCTGCAAGAAGAAATAGACATCAAATAGTGAGAGAATTCAACCTTGCACTCTCAGAATTAGATAAATCAAACCACAAAACAATAAGAAAGAAGTTAAGGAGATACATAAAATATTAGAAAAGTTATGTATGATAGATATTTGGAGAAAACTAAATGGAGACAGAAAAGAGTACACTTTCTTCTCAGTAGTTCATGACCTATACAAAAACTGACCATATATTAGGACATAAGGACAACAAATTCAAATGCAGAAAGGCAGAAATAGTAAATGCATCCTTTTCAGATCATGATGCAATAAAAACCACATTCAACAAAAAGCTAGGGGAAAATAGACCAAAAAGTAATTGGAAATTAAATAATCTCATCCTAAAGAATGAATGAGTGAAACAGCAAATCATAGACACAATTAATAATTTCACCAAGAGAATGACAACAATGAGACAACATATCAAAATTTATGGGATGCAGCCAAAGTGATAATAAGGGGAAATTTTATATCTCTAGAGGCTTACTTGAATAAAATAGAGAAAGAGAAGACCAATGAATTGGGCTTGCAACTTAAAAAGCTAGAAAAAGAGCAAATAAAAAAAATCAAATACTAAACTCGAAATTCTAAAATTAAAAGGAGAAATAATAAAATTGAAAGTAAAAACTATTGAATTTATAAATAAAACTAAGAGTTGGTTTTATGAGAAAACCAACAAAATAGATAAATCCTTTATAAATCTGATTAGAAAAAGGAAAGAGGAAAATTAAATTGTTATTCTTAAAAATGAAAAGGGAGAAATCTCCACTAATAAAGAGGAAATTAAAGCAATAATTAGGAGTTACTTTGCCAAAGTTTATACCAATAAATTTGATAAGCTAAGTGAAATGGATAACTACTTTCAAAAATATGGGCTGCCCAGATTAACAGAGGAGGAAGTAAATTGCTTAAATAGTCCATGTTAGAAAAAGAAATAGAACAAGCTATTAATCAGTTCCCTAAGAAAAAATCCCCAGTATGAGATGGATTTACATGTGAATTCTACCAAACATTTAAAGAACAATTAACTCAATTGTTATATAAACTATTTGAAAAAATAGGGAATGAAGGACTCCTACCAAATTCCTTTTATGGCACAGACGTGGTGCTGATACCTAAACCAAGTAGGTTGAAAACAGAGAAAGAAAATATAGACCCATCTCCCTAATGAATATTGATACAAAAATCTTAAATAAAAATATTAGCGAAAAGATTGCAGAAAATCATCTCCAGGATAATATACCATGACCAAGTAGGTTTATACCAGGAAGGCAGGGCTGGTTCAATGTTAGGGAAACTATTAGTATAATTGACTATATCAATAACCAAATTAACAAAAAATATGATCATGTTAATAGATGCAGAAAAAAGCATTTTATAAAATTCAACATCCATTCCTATTAAAAACACT
The DNA here is from genome assembly GCF_902635505.1 of Sarcophilus harrisii. NCBI lineage: Eukaryota > Metazoa > Chordata > Mammalia > Dasyuromorphia > Dasyuridae > Sarcophilus > Sarcophilus harrisii. Next base: position 247,955,806 of record NC_045426.1, read on the forward strand.
TGAGAGTCTTGGAATAATTGTACTTTTCCTTAAACTAGTCAGTAGCATCTATTTAAAACTGTCATTAACATTATATGTAAGGATAAACTGGAACCATTCCCAGTAAGATCAGGAATGGAACAATATTGCTCGCAATCACTATTACTATTCAATATTGTATTAGAAATGCTACCTTTGGCAATAAGAGATGAAAAAGAGATTAAAGGAATTAGAGTAAGTAATGAGGAAACCAAATTATCACTCTTTGCAGATCACATGATGGTATACTTAGAGAACCCCAGAGATTCTACTAAAAAACTATTAGAAATAATCCACAACTTTAGCAAAGTTTCAGGATACAAAATAAATCCACATAAATCATCAGCATTCTTATATCACTAACAAAATGCAACAGCTAGAGATAGAAAGAGAAATTCCATTTCAAATAACTGCCCATCATATAAAATATTTGGAAGTCTATCTGCCAAGGGAAATTCAGGAATTATATGAGCAAAGCTACAAAACACTTTCCACAAAAATAAAATCAGATCTAAACAATTGGTGCTCTTAGATAGGTCCAGTAAATATAATAAAGATGACAATACCACCTAAACTAATCTGTTTATTTAGTGCTATACCAATCAGATTCCAAAAAAAACTATTTTAATGACCTAGAAAAAATAACAACAAAATTTATCTAGGAGAACAAAAGGTCAAGACTTTCAAGGGAACTAATGAAAAAAAAAATCGAATGAAGATGGCCTAACTGTATCAGGTAGAAGAGGATAGTTAAGGGTAAAGATAATTAGTTTCATTTTGGACATATTTAGTTTAAGCTGCCTATCAGATACTGATTTGAGATTCCTGAAAGGCAATTGAAAATATAAGATTAGAGATCCTCAGATAAGATTGGACAAAATAAGTAGATTTGAAAATCTCTGGGAACCAATGACCTTACTAAGGGAAGTAGTGTAGTAGAAGAGAGAAGAGACCAGGACAGAACCCTATATAAAGTTAAGGACATGATCTGGATGAAATGACAGCAAAGAAAATTGAAAAGGATCAGTTAAGAAGGAAGAAAATCAGGAAAGATTAGTGACCTGAAAAATCCAAAGAAAAGAAAGTACCAAAGAGGAGAGAGCAATTTCCAATGTCAAAGCCTGCAGAATGATAAAAAATAAGAATTGGAGGAAAGATCATTAGATTTGCTTGGAGGTTATTGCTTACTTTTGAGAGAGTAATTTCAGTGGAATGATAGAAACTGGATTCAAAGATGTTAAGATATTATCTAGGAGGAGAGAAGATGAAGATCATTGTTTTATTTAGATGACCTGCTTTTGTTACATACTCTCTCCTTTTTGACACTATTTTTGGTTCTCTTCCTCTGTTTGACTACTACTTTCAATTTTCTTAGATAAAAGATTATCTATATGACTTATCCTTAAAAGATTCTCTTTCTATTGAGTCTTGTTCTTTCTTTTCTCATTTCCTTCTTCCTTCCTTCCTTGTTCCCTCTCTTTTTCTCTCCCTCCCTCCCTCTCTCACTCTATTTCTTCCTTTCTTCTCAACTTCCTACCTTTCTTCTTTTTTCCTTCCTTCTTTTTCTTTCTCTCATTTTTTTCTTCCTTCCTCTCTCCCTCCATCCCTCTTCTTCTCCCCTTGTGTCTATCTGTCTCTGCTCTCTGTCTCTGTCTCTTTACCTCTCTCTCTCTCTCTCTCTCTCTCTCTCTCTGTTCTTAGCATAAAAGTTAAGTGACTTCCCCGGATCATAAAACTAGCAAATGTTAAGACCAAATTTAATTTCAGATCCTCCTGAAGCCAGTGCTGCTGGCAGTTTATCCACTGTATGTCCTGGCTGCCCACTCTTCTTTAAATAAACTATCATAATTTGTGATTTCATCAGGTCCCAGAGTATCAATTTTATTCTAATTACTTTAAATCTATTTATCCCAATGTATAGTTTTCCTTTATGATGTGATTTTGTTGATGGGTGATTATATTACTAAAAATTTTGAGAGTGGCTTGTTCCTATCCCTTTGTCTAATAGAGAATGTCATTCTTATAAATTTATATCTGTTTCCTAGCAATTTAACATATCAGATCAGAAATATTTATTGCTAAGCTCTTCCTCTTCCCAACCTATTTCTTTTTCATTTATGATTCATTACTTTTTTGTTGTGAATTTTTTTAAATTTTATATAGCCAAATTAATGTGTTGCATGTTGTATAACTCTTTTTTATTTGTTGAATAGATAAGAAAATTCTCATCCACAAATATGATATAATTCTAATTTCTTATTCCTTTAACATTTAGATAATACATGTAGTATGATATGATGTCTATAGTAGCATATGCTTTCATATATCTAATCTAATGTTTTTCTACCTGATACTCAATTTTACCAATTTTGCTTCAACAAGAAGTCCTTCTCTAAATATGTAGATAAGTAAATATAAGATAGTTGAAGTTGAGAAAAATTAATAACTGACCAGTAAATGATTTCTAAAAGGGCATCTGAGTTAAACCTTAAAGGTACCTATAAACAAAAGAGGAAAAAGTGAAGAGGGATTATATTTCATTAATTAGGAAACTGCTTGTTCTTTTTTTTTTAAAGCTTTTTATTTTCAAAACATAATTTGACAACATTTGCAAAGCCTTGTGCTTCAGATTTTATCTTCTTTTCCCCCATCTCCTCCCCTAGATGGCAAGCAACCCAATGTTGGAATCTTTACTAAAGTGTTAAGACATTTCTTTACAAAGTGTTAAAGATATTGGAGTTAATTTAATCTTAGAGTTATTTTGGGCCAGAACTTGAAACAAGATACTAACTGGAACTGATTGAACAATGCTTGTGTTTACACCTTTAAAGAGCTCATAAGTATCTAAGTACTCAATGGAGTTCACTCCTTTGGGAGAGTTCAGGGCTAGTATGAGAGCTGAATTCACACCTCCCTTAGGACCAGAGAGCAATCTGGGAGATAACCCAGAATCCCTCTCCCTCCAGAAGGCAGAGTTAACCTTTGGGAGATCACATAAATATAGGGAACTTTTGAAGTTTGAAGTTACTTCTTCTGGTGGGACAGACTGCCTCGAGAAGGAGGAGTTAACCTTTGGGAGATGATATATATGGAGGAAGCTCTTGGAGCAAAAGAGAATTTCTCCTGAACATCAACAGGGCTCTGAGACAGAACACTCTGGAAGAAAAGACTACTTGCCACAAACTAGAGATTGAGAAGCCATGAGTTGGAGCTGGCTGGAGGCTGAAGAAAGCAGAGGCAGAAGCCAAGGACAAAGCTGCAAGATCTCTTGGAGCCAGGCAGAGAGATAGGCCTCAAACTAACCAGGATAATTTGTAAGGAGAAATAAACGCTCACAACTTTTATCAGCTGGCTGCAATTTTGGATTAATTATTGATTGCAACTGATACTAAGGCTGCCTCCAAGGAAAACTACTCAACAATCCAATATATGTTAAACATGTTAAAATATATTTTAAATTCAATATATATGTATATATATATATATATATATATATATATATATATATATATATATATATATGTTTATACAATTCTCCTCTTGCACAAGAAAAAATCAAATCAAAAAAAGAAAGTACATGAGTAAGAAAACAACCAAACAACAATAAAAAGAGTGAGAATGTTCTGTTATAATCCATATTCAGTTCCCACAGTTCTTTCTCTGAGTGTAGATGGCTCTCTTCATCACAAGATCATTGGAACTAATATCAGTCATCTCATTGTTGGAAAGAGTCAAGTTCATCAGAATTGATTGTCATATACCATTGCTGTTGCCATGTACAGTGATCTCCTGGTTCTGCTCATTTCAATCAGTATCAGTTCATGTAAGTCTTTTCAGGCCTCTTTAAAATCATCCTCCTTATCATTTTTATAGAATATTCCATAATATTCATATACTATAACTTATTCAGCCATTCTCCAACTGATGGGCATCCACTAAGTTTCCAGTTTTTGCCACTATGAAAAGGGCTTCCACAAACAGTTTTGCAATGTGAATCCCTTTTCTTCCTTTAAGATTTCTTTGGCATATAGGTCCAATAGAAACACTGCTGGATCAAAGTGTATGCACAGTTGGATAACTTTTTGAGCATAGTTCTAAACTGATCTCCAAAATGGCTGGATCCATTCACAGGAGAAATTCCTGTTCAAAAAAAAAAATGAAGATGGAATTTTGAATTCAGAAAACAATCATTGAGACTATAGTATAAAATAAAACTGAAAGAGGAAATGAATACTAGATCATAAATAGAATTAAATTTTAAGATGAGGAAAATAAATTTGTTGTGGTAGCAACTGAGAGACATTGAAGATTTCTAGGTAGCAAAATAATGCTTTTAGACCTGTGCCTTATAATGATTTTATTTCCAGCTCTGTGAGAATAAATTGAAGAGGAAAGAAACTAGAAGAAAGGGAACCAATTAGGAGACTGTTCTCCAATAAAAAAAAAGTAACTCCATTTAAAATTTATATAGACAAATTACAATAGGTAGATGGGAGAGATATAATTAGAGAAGACCTTTCCATGACTAGAAATGAAGTTGTACTGCAAGAAGGCAAGAAGGGTAACAAATAAATAGTCTTTGTGCTATAGTAGAGCTATTGAATGTTATAAGCCAAAAATGATATCTTCTATAATATTGGATAGAACCCCTTCCCTCATGAAGATTCATGAAAGGAGATGTTCAAGTGTCACAGAAAATGGGAAAACACATTTGGTTATTTGTTTTACCACAGGAGGGAGTATTAACAAAACTCTAATCATAGTTCCACTGAAAAATTGGGATGCTTCTATATTTAGTATCCTTCCAAAGCCAGGTGTCTCATGTCCTCATGATTCTCTAAATACACCCTATCCCCACCAGGACAGTCTAATAGCTCAAAGAATTCTGATATGGATTCCTCTCTCTTCCCCCTGCCTTCCAATCTAATATGCTATCCTACAATGATGTTCATTTCGATTTTAGAAAAAGAAAGAAAAGAACTAACTAAAATCTGCTCTAGACACTAAATGAAAAAATGACCTCTTAATTGTCTTAGATTATATTGCATTTTTAAGAAGATGGTGATTAACCCAAAAAATTACATGAAACAAAACTTCAAGAGGAAACATTCCCTTCAGGTAAAAATCTATGATCCTATGATTCCAATGAAATGTAGGAAAATAATTCAGGCCAATCATTCAGTTGAACTAACTTTTAATATAGTTTTACTTAATATTTTGATGAATTTTCCTAAAGAAATTTTACATTCTGTTAGCTTTATCAATAAGAGAAAAAAATTAGAGGAATGGTAACAGGCAATGAGGAAACAGAGTTATCATTCTTTACAGATAATATGATTGTATACTTAGAGAATCAACTTTAAAAATACTTGAAACAATTAACAACTTAAAAAAGTGGCAGAATACTCACATAAATTATCAACATTTCTGTAGATTACCAAAACAAATAATAAAAAATTCCAGCAGCAACAGATAGAAATAGAAATTCCATTTTAAATAGATGTAAACAACATAAAATGTGTGGGAGTCTACCTGCCAAGACAAATCCAAAAACTATATGAACACAATTGCAAAATACTTTTTATGCAAATGAAGTCATTTGGAAAAATATTAATTGCTCCTGTAGGTCAAACTAATATAATAAAAATGACAATTCTATCTAAATCAATTTTATATTTAATGCTATGCCAATTAAATTACCAAATTTTATTTTAAAGAGCTAGAAAAATAACAAAATTTCATCTGAAAAACAAATGATCAAACATAACAAGGCAACTAATGAAAAAGAAATACTAATAAAGGTTACATAGACTTACCATATATACAACATTATTATTAAGAATCAAAGAGTCCAGATTATGATATTCCAGAGGGCAAAGAAACTTGGATTGAAGTCAAGAATCAGCTCTCCAACAAAATTAAGTGTTTTTTTTTTTTCCTAGGGAAAAAAATGGATATTCAGGGAAATAGGGGATTTTCATTTAATTCTGATGAAAAAGATCAGAGCTAAACAGAAAATTTGATCTTCAAATAAAGAACATAAGAGAAGCATAAAAGGATAAAAAAAAGAAAAAAGACCTATATATTTTTTAAAGTGTATTTATGTCCCTATGTGGAAATATGACATCTCTCACTCTTGAGAAGCATATCTTTATTAGGGATATACATAGGGTGGGCAGGTATAATTTGACTGTACTGTGATAATATAAAAAGAAGCTATGGATGGAAAATGGATTGTACTGGAAGAAGAGGGAAGGTGAGGTAAAATGGTGTAAATTGTGTCATATGAAGAGGTAAGAAAGACATGATAATTGAGGGAAAGAAAGGAGAGGGATGAGAAATATGTGAACCTTAATCTCATTAGAATTGGCTCAAAAAGAGAATATCAGACATTTATTTTAATATAGAAACTTGTCTCATCTTATAGGGAAATAGGAGGAAAAGGGGGAGAGGAAAGTGGAAGATAATGAAAGTGAAAAGAAATAGAAGAAGAAAGTAATAAGAAATAGGGAGGGGCTGTAAAAGGAGAGGACAGATTGAGAGAGGGAGTCATCAGAAGCAAAACATTGGAGAGGAAAGGAAAGAGAAAAATATAACTTGGAAAAATAAGATGGCAGGAGATACAGTTATTAATTTTAATTGTGAATGGGAATGGGAAGAACTTTCCAATAAAATGGAAGCACTTAACAGATTGGATTAAAAGCTAGAATCTTACAACATGTTGTTTACAAGAAACACATTTGAACCAAAGAGATACATACAGAGTAAAAGTAACAGGCTGGAGCAGAATCTATTATGATTTAGCTAAAATTTAAAAAGCAGGGGTAACAATCCTGATCTCAGATAAAACAAAAGGAAAAATGGATCTAATTAAAAGAGCTAAGAAAGGAAACTATGTCTTGGTAAAAGCTACCATAGATAATGAAGTACTTCTATATTAAATTACTTCTATATTAAAATAAATGTCTGATATTCACTCTTTGAGCCAGTTCTAATGAGATACTACACAAAACTGCACATATATACTGCAAGTGGTATAGCATACAAGTTCCTAGAGGAGAAGATAAAAAAGTTACAAAAAGAAATAGACATCAAAATGTATTAGTGAGGGATCTTAATCTTCCTCTATCATGACTAGATAAACCACAAAATAAATAAGAAAGAAATTAAGAAGATAAATATAATTTTAGTAAAGTTAAATATGATAGATAGACCTTTAGAGAAAACTGAATGGAGAAAAAAATATATATACATTTTTTCCAAGAGTACATGGAACCTATATTAAAAAATGACCATATATTAAGATATAAAATCAAATGTTGAAAAGCAGAAATAATAAATGCATCATTTTTAGATCATGATGCAATAAAAATTACATGTAATTAAAGGCCAGGAAAAATAGACAAAACATAAATGGAAACTAAATAATCTAATCCTAAAGAAGGAATAAGAGCTAGTTCAAATAAATCCAGATAGAAATCAGCATATAAGAGAAATCCAGCTCTCAAAAATAAAAATGCTCAGGTTAATAGTAGGGAAACACTGAGTTACTGGAATTGGAGCCAAGATGGTGGAATAAAGTCAGGAAATTGCTAAAGCTCTATGAGTTTTCCTCTAAAAACACATGAAACCAAGCCTCTGAATAGAGTCTGACTGAATGAAACCACTATCCAGCTCAAGATAGACTGAAAAAAGTTCAAAAAGGTCAGTCATACTGAGGTGAAAAGGATGTTCAACCCAGCTCAGATAGAATCTAGGAAAACCTGTAAGAAGATCAGTCACAGCAAATCAGTGACTAAGACCCTCAATCATGGTTCAGTAGGGAGGCAGATCAGTGGGTCAGCTTCCAGTCTCAGCTCAAAAGGCAAATGCTGGGAAACCAGCCTGCTTCTTCAAAAGAGCAGGCAAAGCTACCCCCTGCAAATAGATTGGAGTACCTGGAATATAGTATTCTAGAAGGCAAAGGACCTGGGGTTACAACCAAGATTTAACTACCTAGTCAGATGCAGGATCATATTTCAAGTTAGGCGAACTTTGATGAAGCAAGAAACTTTCAATCATTTACACAGAAAAAAGCAGAACAAAACAGAAAATTTAGTCTATAAACACAGGACACAAGAGAACCATAGAAAGGTAAATAGTGAAAAATATATATTTAAAGGTTAAACTTTTTACATCACTAGATGGGAAAATTATATCTGCAACTTTTGAGAATGTATTTGTCACCGGGGCAGACAGAGGTGGGCATCATATGAACTAATAATTGTGAATAGATGCTGATGTAATGACATTAAAAAAGACATTAAGGGGTGAGAAAAAGTATGACTGGAAAAAGAGGAAAGGAGAGGTATATTGGGAAAATAAGTTCACATGAAAAGGTACAAAATTCCTTTTACAATGAAGGGAAAGAAGGGAATGGAATAAACATTGTCTGAAGCTTGATTTCATCAGTTTTGGCTCTAAGAGGGAATAACTTAATCATTCAGCTGAGTATGGAAATTTATCTAACCCTATTAAGAAATAGAAGGAGGAAGAAGAAAAGAAAAGGGAGGAGCAGGATAGAAAGAAGTTCAAAAACACTAGGGGTGTAATGGGCTGAGGTTTGAGTTGATGCACTGAGGTCCCAAGTACGTGAGGCTAAATAGTAATTGGGTTATACTCTATTAATATAAATGATTGGATAAAGAATGGCCCCCGCCCATCCTCCATGCAAATCCTGATGTGTTGTATAGGAAATGACGATTTTGGTGGGTGGAGGCAGAGAGAGACAGGAAGAGAAGCTGGGGGAGATTGGGCTGGGTTCCATACTCCTAGCTGCTGGTCATGTGGCTGCTGGTCTAGCTAGCTTCTTAACTCAGCTGCACACATTGCTATTGCCCATTCTCTTCCACCTACAATCTTTCTTCACTGAGAATAAAGACTGACGATTTTCCCTTAACCTGAATTCCTGACTCCGGCTGATTTTAAAATACGCGATCTTCACATAGGGGAAAAGGTAAGGTAACAGTGGAATGGGTGATAGAAAATAAGGTAGTGGGTGAGGTGTATTAAAAAAAGTCACAACTCTACTAAGAGAAGGGGAAGGGTGATAGAAGATAAGGGTTTAGTGGCTTAAAAATCCCAGGACCAAGGAAAGAGAGGTCAAAATATATATATCAGATCTGTATATACAGAGCTGATAATCATAACTAAATGTGAATGGGATGAACTCTCCCATAAAATGGAAGTGAATAGCAAAGTAAATAAAAAAAAAAAAAAACAGAATCCTGAAATATGTTGTTAAGAAGAAACACATTTGATACTAAGAGATACTTACAGAGTAAAGTTAAAATACTGAAACAGAGTTTATTATGATTCAGCTTAAGTAAAAAAGCAGAAGTTGCAATTCTGATCTCAGATAAAGCAAAAGTAAAAATAGATTTAATTAAAAGAGATAAGGAGGGAAAGTTATATTTTGATAAAAGGTATAATAAATAATGAAGAAGTATTGTTACTAAATGTATATGCACTAAGTGGTAGAATATGCAAATTCCTAGAGAAGATTTTAAGCCAGTTGCAGGAAGAAACAGACAGCAAAATTATTCTATTGGGGGAAACCTCACTTTTCCCCTCTCAAAATCATATAAATCTAACCAAAAAATAAACAGGAAAGAAACTATGGAAGTAAAGAGAATCCTAGAGAAAATTAAATAGGAACAGAAAGGAATACATCTTTTTTTTCAGAATTACATGGCACTTACACAAAAATTGCCCATGTATTAGAGCATAAAACCCTCACAATCAAATGAAGAGACAGAAATAGTAAATGCTTCATTTTCAGATCACAATGCAAGAAAAAAATATATTTAATAAAGGGATAGGGAAAGATAGATTAAAAACCAATTGGAAATTAAATAATCGAATTCTAAATAATGTGTGGGTTCAACAGCAAATCACAAAAACAATCCATAATTTCATCCAAGAGAATAACAATAATGAGACAACATACCAAAACCTATGGGATGCATCCAAAGTGGTTCTTAGGTGGATGTAATGTATGGGCTAGCTCCCTGGAGGGCCTCTGGGTCAGTCAGAGTCAGGATAAGTCAAAATCCTTGGTCTTTAGGGGGAGAAGTGAAGGAAGCAGGCAAGCTACCATGCAGCTTGCCAAAGATGTATCCTGGATTCTGGAGTCCGGAGGCTCCGGCCTCTCTCCTCCTCTTCGTGCTGTCAAGTCATTCTGACTTCTCTGCTTTTGCCCTCCAATCCTTGCCTATGATTACCTTACTACCAAACATTCAGCAAGCACCAAGGATGAGGAGAGCTATCATCCAAATATATGCTAATAGAGACATTGTCTCACATCAAATAGGTAGCTTTAAGTGCTCTCTTGTTTGATTCAGAGTTTCAGCCCTCTATATCTCCCGCTTTCTTTTGTTTGAGAACACAGGTAGTCACACCCTCCCTGATTTCTCAGAAAAGGGGGTGAAAACACCAAAAAGGAAGTGATCCCACCTTCCCTGATTTCTCACGAAGAGAGATGAAAAACACCAAAGGGAAGAGGGGAGTCAAGCCAGATATTGTTAGTGGGTTTCTGGGCTGAAGGGCCTTACTAGAATCAGGTATATAAAAATCCATTAGCATGGGAGGTATTACACAAGTACATAGCAATAAAGCACAGACTAGTAGTGAAGATTCTCCCCACAGCTGGTGCAGGCTCAATGTAGTGTAACAAACATGATTTGTTCATGCAAGTAGTGATATAACAAATAATATGAATCAATATGGTATTGTAAAAGATTTCCAGAAGTTCTAGAAGGAGGGTATGTAAATAACAATCACACATATGCCTCCTTCAGCAGCCAAGAGATAGTCCAAAACCAATTATTTTCTATTACTTCATGTGTCAGAGAATCCAATAATTCCTACAAGTTTTTGCAACAGTTTTATTATATATCAGGGAATTCAATGATTCCTGAAGGTTTTCAAGTCCTGCATCAATCTCTTGTTTTTTTGTTTTTGTTTTTGTTTTAATTTTAATAGCCTTTTATTTACAGGTTATATGTATGGGTAACTTTACAGCATTGACAATTGCCAAACCTGTTCTAATTTTTCCCCTCCTTCCCCCCACCCCCTCCCCCAGATGGCAGGATGACTAGTAGAGGTTAAATATATTAAAGTATACATTAGATACCCAATAAGTATACATGATCAAACTGTTATTTTGCTATACAAAGAGTCAGATTCTGAAATATTGTACAATTAGCCTGTGAAGGAAATCAAAACCTGCATCAGTCTCATTAACAATTTTTGATGTCCATGAGTCAATTGCCATAACTGCCATGCTCTTTCAGTGGTGGGCACAGACTACAATGGAACCCCCCGATGTTTCTTGGGTCTTCTTCATTTAAAGGGTCTGCTTCTACTCTCTCCCATGGACAAGGCAAATACACCTTGTTGGCACTCATCTGATTCTTTCTCCATCTGTACAGATACAAGCAAACCCTTTCCCCCAAGTAGTTAACCTCTCTGGTCCCTTCCATTCACTACATTCTGTATCTCTGTGCATCACCTGGCGATTATCTAAAGATAGTGGAGCTGCTCACAGTGGGCACTGCCCTTCTGGTGGGTTATAAGACCTGTCTGTCAGAGCCAGTGCATCTTTATCAAAAATCAAAAAATTAATTGTATAAAGAGCTAAGTTTAGATGTTCTCTAGGGTTACCTGGGGCTCCCCGTTTTTTTTTTGTTTGTTTGTGTGTTTGTTTGTTTTTGGGGAAGTGTCTTAATGCCTCTGTTTCTCCTCTCTTCGCCTGAGCTTGAGGATTAAAGGATATGGGAATGGCGTGTAAAATCTTATGTTGTGCCCCAAAGTGTGCAAAATGTTTAGAAGTATATGCAGGTCCATTATCTGTTTTTATTGCCTTGGCACACCCATAATTGCAAATACTTGTATAAGGAATTCAGTGACCACTCAGGCTGTCTCTTTTGCTGCTGGTATTGCAAAAGTAAATCCTGAAAAGATGTCTACTACAACATGGATAAAGGACAGATGACCAAAAGATTTATAATGAGTCTCAAACCACAAGGGTTCTTCCCTGGAGGGAGTATAGAAGTGTGGAAAGGAAGGCAAGCTGCACAGGCTTTTACTATGCTCCTAGCTTCCTCTTTTGTTATCCCAAAATGCAAATGTATCAGCCTGATGATATTTAGAATGAGATTCTTGGGCTTCCTGAAATAAAGAAATATTGGCCAACATGGTTAGAAGGCTATCTGCCTTTGAATTACCATCAAAAATAGGACCTGGAAGTCCACTATGAGAGTGAACATGCAAGATATAATTCCTAACTGAATGCTTTCTCACTTGCTCTCGACATTCCTTAAAGAGCTGATATATATTGGACGCTACAAATTTTATTTGGGCCATAGCAATTCTTTGTACCACACCTACTGAATAGGCCGAATCAGATATTATATCTCCTGGATAATAAGTAAGAGCTGGAATGATTGCATACAATTCATTCTGCTGAGTGGATTGAAAAGGAGTTCTGACTACTCTTTATAGTTAAGTCAAGAGAAGAGAGTATACAGCACAAATGTTTGGATGCATCTTTAAAGATAGTTGGTCCTTTAAGAAAAAACTTTAGAAACCTTTGCTTCAAGAATCCATCGCCAATTATGTAATAGTCTGGTTATCTTTAATGGAGACCCGTGTGTAAAATTTGTAGACATGGCCAATAAAATTTGCCACTCTGGGATGGTTTCACAGCATACGTTAATTTGTGCATTGGTACAAAAGGTGTATATCTTGTCAGGTCTTATCCCCAATAATTGTACTGCTCTCTCAATGGCCTTTAACAAAATTCTAGCCACAAGCATTGGGTAAGGAGTAAGCTTTGTTCTGGTTGTAATGGAAGAAGGTCCACTTACTCTATCACACAATCTCCTTGATGAAGGACTGCTGTGGGTCCCTCTTTTGTAACACAAAAACTGTTATTTCCAAGGGTTTTTAAGTGACTCTTTCAACCACACTGGATAAAGCCAATTCAACTTCTCTCAAAATCTCTTGAGCTTTTTTTGTAACCTGGCATGGTGAGTTTAAAGCACTGTCTCCCCTTAAAATATCATATAATGGTTGCAATTGATAGGTAGTCAAGCCTAACACTGTTTAGCTTCTATGTTCTTAAGGAAAGGTTTTGTACTGTAAGCACCTTAGGGTATATTTCATATCCTAAATATTGAAAAAGAGCATGTCTTTGAATTTTTTCTGGAGCTATATGCAATTTGTAGTTACTTAGTGTTTCTATGGTCTTTTGTATACATGCTTCTGACATTTGCTCCTCAGATGCACATCCCAATATATCATCTGTGTAATATAATAACATAACTACTGGAATAAGAGCAACATACATTTGGCACATTGTGGGGCTATTTTTCATTCCCTATGGCAAAACTGTCCATTCATATCTTTTATAAGGCTCAGCTAAGTTAATGCTGGGCACTGAAAAAAACAAATCTTTTCATATTCTCCTTATCTAGATGAATAGAAGAGAAACAATCCTTAATGTCTATAACCCAAAGGGACTATTCTCTAGGCAATTGAGTAGGAGATGGAAGTCCCGGCTGAAGAGTTCCCATAGTTTCCATCTGTTCATTTACTTTTCTTAAATCAATCAGCATCCTCCATTTTCCAGATTTCTTTCTTACAACAAATACAGGGGAATTCCAAGAACGTAGAGAAGGTTGGAAGTGTCCTTGGTCAAGTTGCTCCAATACTATATCTAATAAGGCCTGAATTTTATCTTTGGCTAAGGGCCACTGTTCTATCCAAACTGGTGTATCAATTTTCCATTGAATAGGAACAGGTGAGAGTGTTGGCAGGCCTTCAACAGCAGCCCTGCCTAAAAATAACTCATTTGTAATCCTAACTGTTGTAAAATGTCTCTTCCCCACAGATTGATGGGGATTTTTTCAACTATAAAAGAAGTAAAAACTCTTGTTTTGCCTTCAAATGTCTATCTCAAAGGGGTAGTACGAACTTCAGCTGCTATTGATCTTCCTATGCCAGATATATAGATATCTGTCTTAATCTTTGGCCAGTGACTGGTCAGTTGGCACCTCTAATGTCTGTATGATCTGCACATGTATTTACCAATTCTTCTAATGGTATGTCATTTATAAAGATAGTGAGCATAGGACAGTCAGCTGTCACAAATGCAATCCAGAATATTCCTGGATTCTGTTGCTTGGAGTCAGAATCTGGGCAAATATCACCAGATTGTCTATTAGAAGTCTGTATCAGTATACTTCTCCTGGTTGATAAGTCATACATTGTCTACCTGTATTAGTTACTGGGATATTATCTACACATTCCCCAGTTTCCTACATCAGTGTATGGATGGACACTGTTTTGTAAGTACTCTCAGGAGGTGAAATGGTCAAACCTAATGCGCATGGAGGCAAGGGATCCCTAGGTTGGAGAGAACAGATTTTATCTCTCTAGGGGATATCTCAGCATTTTAAGCTTCAAACAATTCTTTTCTCCTCAATTGTAATCCCTTTCATCCATCAGCTTGCTTCCTGGCTGATTGTGTGATCTCTTTCTCCCATCAGATTGCTTCTTGGCTGATTGGTCATGTCTGAATACTGAACTTGTAAAGGCTCTCTTGGTGTACCATAGGCTACCATCATGCTCCAGGTATTTTTTGTTTTGGACCCTGGGGCTGAGCCCCCCATCCCATTTTGCTTAATCAGTCTACATTCTAATGCCCAATTGAATCCTCTGGTGCATTTTGGACATGGGATTTTGGGTCTTGTTTTCCCACCTTGTTTTCTCACTGTCTTTTTGGCAACATGGAGCTTTCAAATTCCCTACTTTACCACATTGAAAGCTTTGATGAGTCTCTCTGGAAGTCCCTTGCCAAAGGGGACCTTGTCTTCCTATGTTCGGGTCTTGGGATGTCTGCATTATACCATGGCTATAAAAGGTATTTGTACTCACTGTGGCACAGTGTCTTATGATCTCCTCTAAAGAAGTATTCTTGTGTAGTCCTAGTATAATTCTTTTACAAACCTCATTAGCATGTTCTTTAGCAAGTTGCCTTATCATAATTTCTATTGTTGCATTTTCACTAATAGTTCATATGACAGCTGTCTGGACACATCCCACAAAATCACAAAGGGTTCATTTGGCCCTTGTTCTGTTTTGGTGAAGGCTTCTCCTCTATCCTGTTTACCTGTGAGAAAACACCATGCTTTGATAGTAGTGGAAGTAATTTGCTCATAAGCTGCTATGGGGTAATTAATCTGTACTGAAGTGTCTACATAAGAACTTACACCTTTTAAGTTGGTCACAAGTGATTGGTGTATTATCTCCAGTTTGCCTATTTCATTGGGCTTGTATTCTACAGAGTTCACTATGTTCTGAAAGCCACAAGTTTTGTCCAGGTTCTAAACATGTCCTTGCTATAGATTTCCAGTCACTAGGGGTTAATATTCCATAAACCAAATTCTGTATTAATATCTTAACATAAGATGATGTAGACCATAAAGTATGCAAGCCTTTTTTTTTAGATCTTTTATAATTTCTAGATTAAAAAGAGTGTATCTTCTCCTTTCTTGACTGAAGAGTTTAGCTGTTTAATCACAGGATAAATTTCTATTCTCGTCTGTATTGTGCCCTTCCTCTTTGGCTTTAAGTAGTGCCTTTTGCAATGGAGTCATGCGAGGGTGTTGCTAAGGGGATTGCTGATGATGTCACTGCCTCTCTCCTCCTCCTCCCTCCACCCAGGAAGGTGAAGTTGATGGGGGAGGACCAAGAGCCTGCTCAGGTGTAGTAGAGTTGAAGCTGAGCTGTGAGAGTGAGAGTCACATTTTTAAAGCTCATTTAACTCCCCATGACTTTCGGCAATATTTTCATTATCTTCTCCCTTCTCTTCCTCTTTCTCCACAGACTTCCTTGTTTGACTGTTCTCCTTTGAGCTTTTCTTTTTTCTAGAACTTGTGAGATTCTACAAGGCCAGTTGTATTATGGTATATATATAGAATTTCCTAGAAATTAACAGGGGCGGAGAAATGGCAGAAACACCGGATTTTCAAGCCTTTCCACCTCTTTATCAATATTATATAACCCAAAAATAGTCTTAATTAAAATAAAGATAAGAAGAGCAACCCCGCCAAAGAAAATCGCAGTCCCCAAAAAGGTTGGTTCGGGGGGGGAGATCCGAGCAGGGAGAGAAATTAGGTTCCCAGGAGAGTCCAAACCGGGGGAAGGCCGATCTCAGTTTGCGCCGCCCCAACCCTCATTGGGCTTTTCCGGGCGGGATCCCCGCAGGGCGGGGGAGCATTGCCCAACGCAGTGGGGAGCTTTTTTGGGGCCAAAGGTTTCCCGGCCGGGACGGCGAGACACTGGGCAGAGTTTGTTGGCGGTCCCGGGTCTGGGTTGGGGGTCTGTGGGTTCGCGGTCACGGAAACTCCGACCACAAGAGGTCCGGCCGGGGCAGTGACATTTCCCCTTGTCTTGAGGGGCCCGAACCCCTCAGCCCAACAGTTTATAGCTCCCATGAATCCATCCTGTTGGGGGAAGGGAAAACCTACCAGGCACCCCATAACTGGGCCGGAAATCGTTTCATCTCCCCGCTCTGAGAAGTCAACCCCTTGCCTGGAGACCCACCTTAAAGGTTTTTTAAACATAATAAAAAGAGAAAAGAACGTCAGCAGCTTCTATGCAGAAAAGAGCAGGTCACAAACCTGAAGGCCTCAAACACAAAATGCATCAGACTTCCTCCTTAATAATGTTCTAAGAAGAGACCATTAAAATCCAAAGAGGTTAGAAGATAAATGGGGAAAAAAGAAAGCCTTTAAAAGGCAACCTTCCGAAATGAATTGAAAAATAAAGAATTACTAGAAAGTAGGATTTTGGAATTGGAAAGACAAAGAACACCAAAGAAAGTAGGATCTGTGAATTGAAAAGAAAATTTTACAAAAAAAAAATTAGTGAAATGGAAAAATTCCCAGACCAAAACAATACATTAAAACCTTAATTGGACATATACAGAAAGGAAAAAAAAGCTAATGAAAAAAAATTTTTAAAAATTAGAACTAAAAATTAAACAATGATTCTTGGGACAGCAAGAATAGTCAAGAAAAAAGAAAAAAAATGACAAACTGAAAAGACCATAATTTCCATTGCAAAAACGAAGACTTGGAAAATATATCTGGAGAATAATCTGAATTTTGACTTTCTAAAACAGGGATGAAAAAAGAGCCTGATCTATTTTACAAAAATACAAAGGAGCTGCCCAGATGTAATAGAATTTGAATAAAATGGCTTGAAAAATCAGAACACCTCTGAAAAAACCCAAAAATAAAACCCAAGGAATATTGTGGCAAAATTTGAACATCGATTAAGGAAAAAATTCAAGCCAAAAAAAACATTTAAATACGAGGTCCAAATAGATACCCAAGTCTCGTTCTCATTAAAGGAAAGAAGGGCCTGGGAATATATACCGAAGGCACAAGAACTTGAGATGAGCCAAGAATAAATACCCAGCTAAGTTACATTTTTTCCAGGGAAGAAGATGGAATTTAAGAAACAAATGAATTATTTGTTTCTGAAGAAAAACCAGAACTAAAAAAAATTTGTTCCAAGAATGAACTAAGAGATGAAAAGGTAAAAATAACTTTTGAGAATTGTTTTTGTTGTGGTATACAAAAGAATAATGTATAATTTGATTTTTTGATAAACAAAAAGAAGTAGATATGGAAAAAGGATGATGGCAGAAAAGGTGGGAAGGAGGGATAAAAAGAGGGAAACCACATCCCACGAGGTAAAAAACTTATAATTGGGGGAATTTAGAGGGGGGGGTTGTGTGAATCTTACCTCATCAGATTGGCTCAAAGAAAAATAATTGACATTTGTTTTAGAAAAATTTCCTTCCTCATTAAAAAAGGGGGAGGAAAAGGAAAAGAAAAGAGTAATAAGGGAAAGGGAAAACCAAAGGGGGAGGAGGGATTATAAAGAGGGTAAATCGTGATACAAAGGGTACATAAGTTTGGGGAAAGAGGGTTGGGGGGAGGCAAGAAAAATAAAAAAAGGGGGGGCAAAACAAAAATTTTCCTTGGGGGTTAAAAAATTAAAAGGAAAATTTGGCAAAAAGGGGAAAAATAAACGGGAAAAATTTTTAGTTAAAAAAAATTTTCTAACCAAAATAAAAATTGAAATAAAAGGATGGAAAACTCCCCGGGGCCATAAAAAGTACAATACAATATTAAAAATAAGACCAATGGTATGGACAACCCAAAGAGAAGTTAAAGAGTAAAAGAAATGACAAAACTGTAATGTAGGGATTAACCTTGCACCTAAATTCAAATCAAACCAAAAAAAATAAGAAAGAAATTTTGGGGAATAAAGAAATTGAAAATTAATGGGATCAGAAAATTGTGGAGATAGAAGGAAATACCCATAGTTCATGGAAGCATTCAAAAATTGACCAATATTAGGACATAAAGACCCTTAAAATTAAATCAAGAAAGCAGAAATAGTAAATGTTTCTTTTCAGATCATGATGCAATAAAAACTACATTCAACAAAAAGGGAAATAGACCAAAAAGTAATTGAAATAAAAATCCATCTTAAAAATGATTTGGGGAAGAAAATTATAGATACAATTAATAATTTCCTCAAGATAATGAAAATGATGAGACACTACCAAAATTTGGGATGCACCAAATGGTAATAAGAGGGAATTTTATATCCCTAACATTTGAATAAAAAAAGAAAGAAAGATTAATGAATTGGTTAATAAAAAACTAAAAGACCAAATTAAAACCCCCAAAAAATACTAAATTGGAAATTTAAAATTAAAAGGAGATATTAAAAATATTGAAAGTAAAAAACTATTGAACTAATTAATAAAACTAAGAGTTGGTTCTAGAAAAAGCCAATAAAATAGAAATTTTTTGAAATCTGATTAGAAAAAGGAGGGAGGAAAATGAAATTATGTCAAAAAATGAAAAGGGAGAACTTCCACCAATGAAGAGGAAATTAAGAAATAATAAGGATTATTTTGCCAACTTTATGCCAATAAATTTGATAACCTAAGTGAAATGGATATCCTCCAAAAATACAGACTTCCCAGACTAAAGGGAGGAAGTAAATTGTTTAATAGTCCCATTTCAGAAAAAAGAAATAGAACAGGCAATTAAACAACTCCCTAAGAAAAAAACCCCAGGACCAGATGGATTTAATTGAATTTTACCAAAAATTTAAAGAACAATTGGCCTCAATGCTATATAAATGATTTGATAAAATAGGGAATGAAGGAGTCCCCAAATTCCTTCTGCACAGACATGGATGATACCTAAACCAGGTAGGCTGAAAACAAGAAAGAAAAAATTATAGACCAATCTCCCTTTTAATATTGAGCTAAAATCTTAAATAAGATATTAGCAAAAGACTACAGAAAATCATCTCCAAGATAATACACTATGATCAATAGGATTTATACCAGAAATGCAGGATGGTTAAATTAGGAAAACTATCAAAATAATTGGATTTAATAACCAAATTAACAAAAACCATATGATCATCTCAATAGATGCAGAAAAAGCATTTGATAAAATCCAACATCCATTCCTATTAAAAACACTTGAGAGTATAGGAATAAATGGACTTTTCCTTAAAATAATCAGCAGCATCTATTTAAAACCACGTAAGCATCATATGTAATGGAGACAAACTGCAACCATTCCCAGTAAAATCTGGGGAAAAATTCCCCACATCACCTTATTTAATATTGATTAAAACGCTATAAGAATAAGAGCGGAAAGAGATTAAAGGAATAAGAATAGGCAATGAGGAAGCCAAATTATCACCTTGCGATGACATGATGGTATACTTAGAGAAACCCCGAGATTCCAAAAAGTTATTAGAAATAATCCACAACTTTTAAAAGTTTTTTATAAAATAAACCCACATAAGTCATCACATTCTTATATATATAACAAAAAAATAAAGTCAGAGTTACAAAGAGAAATTCCATTTAAAGTAACTACTGATAATATAAAATATTTAGGAATCTATCTGCCAAGGGAAAATCAGAAACTTTATGAGCAAAATTACAGACCACTTTTCACACAAATTAAGTCTGATCTAACCAATTGGAAAAATATTAAATGCTCTTGGATAGGGCGAGCAAATATAATAAAGATGACAATATTACCTAAACTAATCTATTTATTTAGCGCTATACCAATCAGACTCCCAAAAAACTATTTTAATGACCTAGAAAAAATAACAACAAAGTTCATATGGAAAAACAAAAGGTCAAGAATTTCAAGGGAATTAATGAAAAAAAAATCAAATGATGGTAGCTTAGCTGTACCAGATCTAAAATTATAGAGCAGCAGTTACCAAAACTATTTGGTATTGGCTAAGGAATAGATTAGTTGATCAGTGGAATAGATTAGGTTCAAGGGATAAAACAGTCAACAAATATAGCAACCTAGTCTTTGACAAACCCAAAGATCCCAGCTTTTGGGATAAGAACTTTTGTTTGATAAAAATTGCTGGGAAAATTGGAAACTAATATGGCAGAAACTAGGCATTGATCCATACTTAACGCCGTACACCAAGATAAGGTCAAAATGGGTTCATGACCTAGGCATAAAGAATGAAATTATTAATAAATTAGAGGAACATAGGATAGTTTACCTCTCAGACCTGTGGAAGGGGAAGGTCTTTATGACCAAAGCAGAACTAGAGATCATTACTGATCACAAAATAGAAAATTTCGATTATACCAAACTGAAAAGTTTTTATACAAACAAAACTAATGCAGACAAGATTAGAAGGGAAGCAATAAACTGGGAAAATATTTTTACAGTCAAAGGTTCTGATAAAGGCCTCATTTCCAAAATATATAGAGAATTAACTCTAATTTATAAAAAATCAAGCCATTCTCCAATTGAAAAATGGTCAAAGGATATGAACAGACAATTCTCAGATGAAGAAATTGAAACTATTTCTAGTCATATGAAAAGATGCTCCAAGTCATTATTAATCAGAGAAATGCAAATTAAGACAACTCTAAGATACCACTACACACCTGTCAGATTGGCTAAGATGACAGGAAAAAATAATGATGATTGTTGGAGGGGATGTGGGAAAACTGGGACATTGATTCATTGTTGGTGGAGTTGTGAACGAATCCAACCATTTTGGAGAGTAGTTTGGAACTATGCTCAAAAAGTTATCAAACTGTGCATACCCTTTGATCCAGCAGTGTTACTACTGGGATTATATCCCAAAGAGATTATGAAGGAAAGGGACCTGTATGTGCACGAATGTTTGTGGCAGCCCTTTTTGTAGTGGCTAGAAACTGGAAACTGAATGGATGTCCATCAGTTGGAGAATGGCTGAATAAATTGTGGTATATGAATATTATGGAATATTACTGTTCTGTAAGAAATGACCAACAGGATGATTTCAGAAAGGCCTGGAGAGACTTACACGAACTGATGCTGAGTGAAATGAGCAGGACCAGGAGATCATTATATACTTCAACAACAATACTATATGATGACCAGTTCTGATGGACCAGGCCATCCTCAGCAACGAGATCAACCAAATCATTTCTAATGGAGCAGTAATGAACTGAACTAGCTATGCCCAGAAAAAGAACTCTGGGAGATGACTAAAAACCATTACATTGAATTCCCAATCCCTATATTTATGCACACCTGCATTTTTGATTTCCTTCACAAGCTAATTGTACAATATTTCAGAGTCTGATTCTTTTTCTACAGCAAAATAACGTTTTGGTCAGGTATACTTATTGTGTATCTAATTTATATTTTAATATATTTAACATCTACTGGTCATCCTGCCATCTAGGGGAGGGGGTGGGGGGGGTAAGTGGTGAAAAATTGGAACAAGAGGTTTGGCAATTGTTAATGCTGTAAAGTTACCCATGTATATATCCTGTAAATAAAAGGCTATTAAATAAATTAAAAAAAAAAGAAAAGAAACTGAGATCTGAAAAAAAAAAAAAGAAAAGAAATTGAATCAGGACCTTTATGATTGTAATATTCACATAATTGATCTCCTACTAGTTTCCAATTATCTGCCTCTATTTCTTCTTCCTTGAAGAACCAAGAGGACATGCATTCTAATGTTTCCAAGAGTCCACCAATCTGCTCCCACACTACAAGCAAACCTTACTTCTTTATTAGTGTAAGTATGCTTTCTATAGAGCTCCCTCAGGGTGCGGATGGGGGAGAATCTTTTCCTAATATCTGCCCCATTTCAGCTAGAAAAGGAAAGTTACTAGTTTAGCCTTTAACAAAGTAAATTCCCTGTTTGTTTATTTCAATACTCACTCTATTTTATGGTCACAAAGACTTCTTCACTGAAATTAGGGTCCTTGGCCCATGTTGAGGGCCAAATGTAAAGTATGGGCTAGCTCCCAGGAGGGCCTCTGGGTCAACCAGAGTCTGGATAAGTCAAAGCTCTTGGGCTTTAGGGGGAGAAGTGAAGGAGGAAGGCAAGTTGCCATACTGCTTGCCAAAGATGTATCCTGGATTCCTGAGTCTGGAGTCTCCAGCCTCTCTCCTCCTCATTCTCCTGACCTCTCTCCTTTCACCATCCAATCCTTGCCTACAATTATCTTACACCAAACATTCAGCAAGCACCAATGGTGAGGAGAGCTATCATCCAAATATATGCTAGTAGAGCTACTGTCTCACATACAGTAGGTAGTCTTAAGTGCTCTCTTGTCTGATTCCTAGTTTCTAACTTCTACAAGGGGAAATTTTATGTCTCCATAGTTATGTGAATAAAATAGAGAAAGAGGAGATCAATAAATTAAGTATGCAATTAAAAAAATGAGAAAAAGAACAAATTATAAATCCCCAATTAAATATCATCTTGAAAATTCTGAAATGAAAAGCTTAATAAAATAGAAAATTAAAAAAAAACTAGTGAAGTAATAAACAAAGCATAGGAATAAAGAGAGCTTTCTTTAAAATAATAAGCACTATCTATCTAAAACAGATAGCCAGCATTATTTGTAATGGAGAGAAGTTGGATGCATTCCCAGTAAGATCATGGATGAAACAATCATGCAGATTTTCATCACTATTATTCAGCATTGTAGTAGAAATATTGATGTTAGCAATAAGAAAAAGAATTGAACGAATTAGCATAGGCCAGGAAGAAATAAAACTATCCTTCTTTGCAGATGATATGATAATATATTTAGAGAATCCTAGAAAATCATCCAAAAACCTACTGGAAAAAATTCACAGCAATAGCAAAGTGGCAAGATATAAAATAAACCCCCACAAATCAGCAGCATTTCTACATATTACTGACAAAACCCATCAGCAAGAGATAGAAAGAGAAATTCCATTTAAAATTAGTGTAAACAAAATAAAATACTTGGGGTCTTCCTGCTAAGATAAATTCAAGAACTAAATGAACACAATTACAAAATACTTTCCATACAAATAAAGTCAGATCTATTCATTTGGAAGAATATCAAGTACTCATGGGTAGGCTGAGCCAATATAATAAAAATGATAATACTACTTAAATTAATCTACTTTTTTAGTGCCATGCCAATCAAACTCCCAAGAATTTATTTTACAGATCTAGAAAAATAATAATAAAGTTCATCTGGAAGAACAAAAGGTCAAGAATTTCAAGGGAATTGATGAAAAAAATTGCCAATGAAAGTGACCTAGTTGTGCCAGACCTAAAAATATATAATAAAGCATCAGTCATCAAAACCATCTGGTACTGGCTAAGAAATAGAGTAGTTGATCAGTGGAATAGGTTAGATTCATGGGATAAAATAATCAATGACTTGTGTTTGACAACCCAAAGACCCCACTTTTTGGGATAAGAACTCACTATCTGACAAAGCTGCTAGAAAAACTGAAAACTAGAATGGCAGAAACTAGGCATTGACCCACACTTAACACCACATACCAAGATAAGATCAAAATGGGTTTATGATTTAGACATAAACAGTGATATTATAGGCAAATTAGAAGGACACAGGATTGTTTACCTCTGAGATCTGTGGAGAAGGAAGGAATTTGTGACTAAAGAAAAACTGAAGCTCATTATTGAATGCAAAATGGATAATTTTGATTATATTAAAAAGGATGTATACAAACAAAATTAATGCAGACAAGATTTTAAAAAGTAATAAATTAGGAAGAAATTTTTACATTCAGGGGTTCTGATAAAGGCCTCATTTCTAAAATATGTGGAGAATTGACTCAAAATTTTAAGAATTCAAGTCATTCTCCAATTGATAAATGTTCAAAGAATATGAACAATTTTCAGATGAAGAAATTGAAACCATTTTAGTCATATGAAAAGATGTTCTAAATCACTATTGATCAGAGAAATGCAAATTAAGACAACTCTGAGATACCACTATGCACCTCTCAGATTAGCTAGGATGACAAGAAAAGATAATGACAAATGTTGGAGAGGATGTGGGAAAACTGGGACACTGATACATTATTGGTGGAATTGCAAAGTAATCCAAGCATAATAATCAATGACTACAGTAATCTAGTGGTTTGGCAAACCCAAAGACCTCAGCTTCTGAAATAAGAGCTCTTTTTTTTTGACAAAAACTTCTGCGAAAATTCTAAATTAACATTATAGAAACTAGGCATTGACCCATACTGATACCCTATACCAAGATAAAGATAAAATGGGTTCGTGATTCAGACATTAAGAGTGATACTATCTGGGCAGCTAGGTGGCACAGTGGATAGAACATCAGCCCTGAAGTCAGGAGAATCTGAGATCAAAAGTGTCTCAGACACTTAACACTTCCTACCTGTGTTACCCTGGGCAAGTCACTTAACCCCAATTGTCTCAGAAAAAAATAAAGTAAAGTAAAGTAAAGAGTGATACTATAAGCAAATTAGAAGAACAAAAGATAGTTTATCTCTCAGATCTTGGAGAAGGAAGGAATTTGTGGCCAAAGGAGAAGTAGAGTACATTATAAAATGCAAAATGTATACTTTTGATTATATTAAGTTAAAACGGTTTTGTACAAACAAAACCAATGCAGACAAGTTTAGTAGGGAAGCAATAGACTGGGAAAAAATGTTTACATTCAAGGTTTCTGATAAAGGCCTCATTTCTAAAATATTTAGAGAACTGACTCAAATTTATTAGTACAAACCATTACCAAATGATAAAGGATCAAATGACATGAACAGACAATTTTCAGATGAAAAAATTAAAACTATTTTTAGTCACATAAAAATGCTCTAAATTACTATTGATCAGAGAAATGCAAATTAAGATAACTTTTGAAGTAATACTGCACTCTTCTAAGATTGGCTCAGATAACAGGAAATGATAATGATGAATTTTGGAGGGGATGCAGGAAAACTGGAACCCAATATGCATTGTTGGTACTTTTGGGAAGTGATCCAAACATTCTGCAGAGTAATATGTAACTGTGCCCAAAGGACTATCAAACTATGCATACCCTTTGATCTAGCAGTGTTTTTACTAGGCCTATCCCAAAGAGATCATCAAAAAAGGAAATGGACTCACATATGCCAAAATCCTTGTAGTAGCCCTTCTTGTAGTGTCAAGAAACTGGAACCTGAGTTGAAGCCCATCAGTTGGAGAATGGCTGAATAAGTTATGGTATATGAATGTTACAGAATATTATCATTGTATAACAAAAAATCAGCAGGATGATTTCAGAAAGTTCTGGAGAGACTTACATAAACTGATGCAAAGTGAGTGAAAAGAGTAGAGACAAGAGAACATTATGTACAACAACTAGACTATACAATGATCAATTTTGATGGTCATAGTTCTTTTCAATAGTGAGGTAATTCAAGTCAGTTCCAATCATCTTGTGATGGAGAGCCATCTGAACCCCGAGGAGGACTGTGAGATTGAGTGTTGATTCTAACAGAGTATTTTAACTTTTGTTGTTGTTTGCTGCATTTTGTTTTCATTTTCATTTTTTTCATTTTTGATCTGATTTTTCTTTTGCAGCATTATAATTGTGGAAATATGTATAGCAGAATTGCACTTGTTTAACATATATTGGATTATTTGTCATCATGGGAGGAAGTGGGGGAAGAAAAGGAAAGAAAAATTTGGAACATAAGATTTTGCAAGAGTGAATGCTGAAAACTATGCTTATATTTTGAAAATTAAAAGCTTTAAAAATAAAAAAAGAAAGTAAAAATTATTATTTAAAAATAAAATGAAAAATAAAGAAAATATAAAAAGTCCTCTAGTCTAAATTTTCACTGTCTCTCAGAGAATGATTTGAAAATATTTCTTTGCTGATAAGTACATCACTGGACAGCTTGATGCATATGTGATAGAATTCAGTGAGAGCTCAGAGCTCTTGTAAAAGAAAAAAATCTTTAGTCTTGCAAGAAATATTTTATGAATAGTGCTAAGAGGCATAAAGAGAAACGTTTGTCAAAGATTTTTTTTGGTAGTTTAGAATGTAAATGGTTAATTTTTTCAACCAAAGTAGCTTCCTCAGGCCCTTCCAAATGGAGCTAAAAGGAACAACAAAAAACCATCCTTCAAATAGTTTTTTGTTTTATTCTCTCCCTTTTCTAGGATCATTTTCTTTTCCTTGCCTCCATATGCCACCTCTTCAGAATGAACCAATTTAATTGTCAGTGGTCAAAAAGGAGAAATAAGCTTGGCATGCAATTTCAATGTTTCCTCTGATGAGCACAGAAAATGATCAGTAGCAAAAATGGAACTTAGGGAACTAAACATTTTTAAGTCTTTTAGAAGTATTTTGGATTGAGATCAGAACTCTAGCACCAGTTTATCTTGTCAAAAATGTCAGGCAGTTTAGGGCAAGCATGATACTATCAAACCATGGGAGACAGGTCTGATCTTAGTAACAAGAGCGTATTCAGAAATAGAATACGGTAAAAGTCAGGAGAGAATCTCTATCTAGTTAAGCCAAAAGGAAAAGGAAAACAACTGACACATTTAATTGTGGAATTATGCAAGTCAGTGTCAATATTAAATGAAAACAGAGTGTTACAAATTGGAACTGTGGCCTAAAGAAAGTTATTATTTTATAGAGGAAACTTCTATTCCCATTTTACTACTTACCTCCACTATCTTCTTCTCCTTCCATTGTTAATTAAAGAAAAAAAAGTAGAATTCTCTGCTAGTCAGAAGAAAACTGCTATTTTTGCTCCTTTCAGAAACAGATGTAGATTTAACTTTAAAGCATACTAGAATGAAAAAAGGCACTCTAAATCTGGAGCCAAAGGGTCTGAGTTCACTTCCTTTAAATGTTTATTGGCTGTGGTCAAGCAACTTAACCTCCCTTGGCCTCAGCAGGAACATAAAAGGCTTGGGAAAGATGGGGAATTCTTAACCTGGGATCCTGACTTATCTTTTTTATTTTTAATAGTTTGTAAATATATGTTTTATAATTGACTTCCTCAGTAGTACATTTTATTTCATGAAGAGAAAATCTATTTTGGGTAAGGGATCCACAGTGTCACCAGATTGCCAAAAAGTTCCTTGATAAAAATAGATTGAGAATGCCTTGACTAGGTGACCTCTGAGGTTCCTTCCAGCTATGTGGCTATGATCCATTAGAATTTGAGCGCTTAGGGAACAGACACTAAATTTTTACTTACTTGAGGACCCCAGTGCTTAGTACTATGTATAATATATATAAATAATTGCTGGATAGTTGAATGCCTCTCAAATTAGGTATAATTCCAGAAGTCTTAGTTAAATCATGGCATTTTAAGCAGTGGTCTGGAAAAAAAAGTGATTACTGTATAAACTAAAGTTTTATGGAAACAAATGTGGGAAGTATGGCCTATATTTAGGCTAATATGGTACCATATAGCTGAAATGCTGTACATATGCAATTTTTAAAAAGTGCTATTCAATCATAATTTATTGCCAAGGAAGGAACATAAGGGATTTGGGGGGGAGGGGAGGAAAGGGAATGGTACAATTGAATGTAAGAATCATTATTGATGCTTAAAAAATTCATATTTTTAAATAAATCTCAGAAAATCTTTATAATTATATAAACCTAAGCTTTTCCAAGGTGGTTGGTTTTTGTTCTAGTATGCCCTTTCTCTAGCTTGCACCCTTCTTTTTTTCTGTACTATTGTAGACTTGCAACATCCCATGCTAGAAACTTTCACCTTTTACATAAACTTGCTAATTACAACTAATTACCACCCATGTATCTATAACATTGGAGGTGGTAAGCCAATTTAGGAGTTATGAAAGTCACTGTGAATATTAAATAAAAATAAGTGTTACAAATTTGAATGGTGATCCAAAGAAAGCTGTTATCTAGGAAACAAAGTAGTCTGGAGTATGGCTATACAAACTGTAGTACGTGATGTGAAAAAATGTTATTTTTGTAAAAGAAACCATGAATTCAATGAATAAAGAGAAGCCTGAGATGTCATATGAAGTGAAATAAAGTAAAGAAAGTTAAACCAGAAAAACATAACAGTAATAGGAATTTTAAGAAAAACAACAACAAAGATCGAACAGAATGCTATTGGTTATAGGACCAAGCATGATCTCAAAGAAAAATTAAGAAGAGGCATCACCCTCTGCTTCTTAGCAGATGCATGTGTTATGGGTATAAAATATCGCATATAATTTCAAACTATCTCAAAATATCTATTGATTTGGGTGAATGATATGTTTTTCCCCTCTTTTAAAATTCTTTATTAGAAAGAAGATATAATGTATGAGATATGTTTGTGAGGTTTATAATGATATACTGATACACACACTAAAATGTATATGTATATTGTAAATGTATCTATGTTTCATTTATGTGAAATTCCTCTGAAAATGAGAAAAAAATTATACTTTTCCCTTTTTTTCAATATCAAAATTTTGATAAAAATCCTCAAAATAGGACTAAGATTGCAAGTATAGAAGGATTAGGGTGAATTGAACCTTAACATTTTGAAATTAAAAACCCAAACAAAAAATAAACACAACTTTTGTTTTGGAATGATCTAAAGAGATTCACAACATATTGATGAGAGAACCTAGAAAAACCCAGTTATTGGATTTAGAAAGTGCATCTCACTGAGTCACTGATTCTATTCTCTTTCTCACTTGAATATCATTGTACTCAAAGCCTTTCCCATATGTATTTTATGCCCTTTCAATCTTGACCATTTCTTTTTTTTAATCACTATTTATTTATTAATTTTTTTATTTTCCACAGTTACATGTGAAATCACATTTTTGCATTTGTTTTGAAAACTTTGACTTCCAGATTTCTCCCTTCCTCCCACTCCTATCCCCCTCCCCTTTAAGAAGGTATATTTGAAGTTCCAAAATATTTTCATAATAGTCATATTTTGAAAGAAAACAAATTCATCTACCAAAATATACTCAAGTAAAATAAAGTAAAAAAAAAAAAAAAGACTGTATTTCTGTTTTATTCAGACATAGTTCTTTTTCTGAGTATGGATATAATTTTTTATCTTAGGTCCTTCAGAATAGTCTTAATCATTGTACTGCTGAGATGAGCAAAGTCATTTACACCTGATCATCCCATCACATTGCTATTACTTTGTAAATAGTGCCCTCTCTTCTATCATCTGTTACTTTCCCAAATCCCCTTCCTCTACTATTTTCTTACAAGATAAGAGGATTCTATACCCACATACAATATGCTATTTCTTCTTTCAGTCAATTCTCATGAGAATAAGGTTCACTCTTCTCCCTCTTCCCCTCCAAAGTAAATTTTTTTATATCATTCTACCTTTCTTTTTCCAACTCTTCCAGTACATTCTTCTGTCACCCCTTCATTTTCTTTTATAGTCTCCTCATACCTGTGCTTTCTGTCTATATATACTTCTAAATGCTATAATAATGAGAAAGTTCTAATGAGTTACATTTATTATCCTGCCTTGTAAAAAGGCAGACAGATAAACCTTATTAAGTCCTTTATGATATCCTTTTCTTGATTACCTCATTATGGTTCTCCAGAATCCTGTATTTGAAAATCAAATTTTCTTTTCAGCTTTGGTCTTTTTATTATGAATGCTTGAAAGTTCTCTATTTCATTGAATGTCTACCTTTTCCCTTGAATGATTGCATATGATTTTGCTGGTAGGTGATTCTTGCTTGTAATTCTATCTCCATTGTTCTTTGGAATATCATACCCCAAGCCCTCCAATCCTTTAACATAGGAACTGCTATATCTTGTGTTATCCTGACTCTGGTTCCACTGTTCTTGAATTGTTTCTTTGTGGCTGTTTCCAGTCTTTTCTTCTTATCCTGGGATATCTAAAATTTGGTTAAATATTTCTAGTAGTTTTCATTCGGAGATTTCTTTCAGGAAGTGATCAGGAGACTCCTTACATTTTTATTTCATCCACTGTTTCTACAATATCAGGACAATTTTCCTTGATAATTTCTGAAAAGATGATATCTAGGCTCTTTCAGGACTTTTCAAGAAGAAATTTTTAAATTTTTAAATTATCCATCCTAGATCTTCTTTCTAGGTCAGTTGTTTTGCTAATGAGATAATTCACAATCTTCTATTTTTTCATTCTTTTGTTTTTGTTTGATTGTTTCTTGATGTTTCATAGAGTAATTAGCTTTTACCTGCTCAATTCCAATTCTGCTTTTCAAAGCATTTTTCTCCTCATAAAATTTTTGTACTTCTTTTACCAAGTTGTTGACCCTTTTGTTAGAATTTTCTTTCATCACACTATTTCTCTTCCCAATTTTTCTCTACCTCTCTTCCTTAATTGAAAAATCCTTGATTTTTCATTTTTAAATTTTAAAATCTTTATTAAACTCTTCCATAGCTTGAGACCAATTCATATTTTTATTTAAGGTTTTGGATTGCCCTCAGTTTCAACAAAAAGATCTTCTAATTTGTTGTTTGACAAACTTACCATATGTGGCCTGAGTACTCTGGTAGTAGCCTCTGCTGCTGTTAATTTATTCACTCCTTAGGTCTTTCCTAGTTTTCTGTACTGATATGGCCAGCATTGAACTGCATTCCACTCTCACCCTTGTGTGATAGACTTTTCCCACCAACTTTGTGAGTTGTTTTGGTTTGGAAAATTGTTTCACTGCACAGTGAAGAGTGGATTTTATCACTCTTGAATTTGATTTATGACATTATTGCTAAGGTCTTAGGAGGAGTTTGGAGAGAGCTCAGGTAAATCTTTGACTTTTCTCCAGTCTTTTTGGCTCTGGTCCTGCACAAGCATTTTTTTTTTTCACTCTACAAGTGTGACCAGCTTCTCACTTTCCCTGTAGTTCCAAACTCTCGTGTGCTAGTACTTCTCCTGACCCTGGTACTGCCACCTAGCACTGTGACCTGGACTTGAGTTTTGCTCCTTGTGCCTGTAAAGGGACTTTTGCAATCTCTTTCTGACAAATTGACTCCCTTACAGTCTATGAACTGAGAGCTCCAGAAACTGTCAATGCTGTCACTAATTCAATTGACTGGGTTGGGCTCAGTTGTCTGACTGGGTCCCAGACTGCACTCGATTGTGCTCCACTTTCAGCTTGGTATAATAGATCTCTTCTTCCAATCTTTTAAGTTAAGTTTAACTTAAAAGAACCCCATTCTTTTCTGAGTTATGCTGCTTTAGAACTTGCTTTGGGATATTATTTAAAGTTATATGAAAAGATTTGAAGGAAAACTCACAGGAATTCACTGTCATCTTGACTCTGGACAGCCCCCTTCCCATGAATATAATTTTTAAAAGACTTTCTGTGTATCTATTGATATAACCATCAGTAGTTTTATATATATATAATATATATATATATATATATATTTGTTTTGTGAGTTTTGCTTTTAATATTGTTAATTATATTTTCCTATAACATAGGACCATCCTTATATCTCAGATATAAATTCAACCTGATCATAGTGTACTTTTTTCCTATACAAAGTGCTGTTGTGTTTTGGTAGAATTCTATTTTTAAAATTTCATATTATTAACTTACTATATTGGTCTATAGATTTTTTTCCCTTTATGTTACTTGGTATAGGTAATATGATTATGTTTGTACCATAATAAAAAATCTGATAAAGTGATTCCTTTCTCCATTGTAGAGAGCAATTTGGTATGAAATGAAATACCCCATGTGGAGTCTAGAATGCACATTACCATCTATATCTTGAAAATTGTTAAAAGAATGGCACATATTTAACCTATAATAGATTACTTGCTGTCTTGGGGAGGGGGGAGAAGGAGAGGGATGAAGAAAAATTAGGAACACAAAGATTTGGGAGCGTGAATGTTGAAAACTATCTTTGCATGCATTTTTTTAAAAAAGCACTTAGTATAAAATAAATAAAAATTGTTAGAAATCTATCAGTAGATTTATATAAGTTGTCTTAATCATATATTTGTCAAGGTAGCCTTAAGGTGTATGTATATAACTATGTTGCATAAATATTAAAACTAAACAGGCTTGCAATGAGTTTATAAAATTTATAGTAACTAAAGGAGTGATATTAATATATTAGTATATAGACACTAACACACTTGAATATTTATTGGATATTGATATATAATCTTTAATCAATTTCCTCATCTGAAAAAAAGACCTTGAGAGGCTTATCTTACCAGCTGTAATTTTGAAGAACTGGCTAAATCATAGTATTTATGAAAGCATTTAGCTGAGCTGTGGTATCTGAACAGCCCACATTGGTATGAATCTCATGAGAAGATTAGAAACCACATTATGACTTTCTAGCTTTTGGGGAAACTGGAAGTGACAAATGGAAAATGCTGAAATAAATGAGTCTGTATCATTCCCTCGGTCATCAATACCCACATATCTAGAACTGATTGACTAGATTCACTGCAACTTCTCACATTCCCTTCAATAGTTAATACATTATTTTGAAGGTTGCTTTGGTCACTTTATAACTGAATCATATTCCTAACCAGAGTTATCATGGATTTCTTATTGAATATTATACAACATATAATTGTTTAATATGGAGTACATATATATTAATTGAATTCATAATGTTTAATGTCCCTCTATGGTAATTCCATACTGAGTATTCACTGATCTTACTGATATAATGTGCTACATGTTTATGCTCAAAAAGTCAATTTAGTAACTTGTAAGGTATCATATGGATATCAATTAAAGATTAAATTTAGTAGTATTAATCTATAAATCCATCTGGACCACCCCTTTCCAATTTTGGTTATTGCTTTATATCAGGAATTTTTAAACTATGGCCTATGAAATTATTATATCTATATCTAAATTTTATACATATGTTGACTATATCAATATATTTTTATTTTGTACATTTAAGAATATTATTCTAAGATGAAATAAAAGGAAAAGGACCTATAAGTACAAATATTTATGGCAGCTCTTTCCTTAGGGCAAAGAATTGAAAATGGAAGGGATTTCCATCAATTGGATAAAGGCTGTAGTATGTGATTATGATGGAATAATAATTATTCTATGAAAAAAAATGAGCAGGATGCTCTCAGAAAAACTTGGAGAGTCCTCCATGAACCCACGTAAAGTGAAATGTAATTGGAATTCTGTGGGATGACTGACTGTGAATGATTTTACATTCTTAGCAATGCAATGATCTAAGACTATTTGGAAGAATTTATGATGGAAAATTGCTATCCATAGCAAGAGAAAGAACTGTTTATGACTGAATACAGATTGAAGCATGTTTGTTTTACTTTTTCTTAAGGGATTTTTTTTTTTTTTGGTGGGGGAAGGAGATCTCTGTTTTCTTTCACAACACAACTTTTACGAAAATATTTTACATAACAGATCTGAAACTCAAAGTTTTAAAAAATAAACATATCTTTCTCAACATGATTCATAATGAAATAAGTAAAAAAAAATGAATGATCATGTATAATCAAGTGAAAATATTTTTACATATAACTGGAGAAAATAAAATAATAAAAAATGCAAAAAAAATTTTACATGTAACTGGAAAACATAAAATGCTAAATTAATGGAAAAAATGTTATTCTGAGGAAGGCTCCACAGGGTTCATAAGATTGCCAAGGAGTTCATGAAATCAAAAAGTTATTTAAGAATGCTAGTTTTAAAATGCATCTGAAAGAACAAAAGCTCAAGAATTTCAAGGGAATTAATGAAAAAAATGTCAATGAAGGTGGCCTAGGTGTGCCAGATCTAAAACTATATTATAAAGCAGTGGTCATCAAAACTATTTGGTCCTGGCTAAGAAATAGAGTAGTCAATCAATAGAATAGGTTAGGTGTGCAGGACAAAATAGTCAATAACTATAGCAATCTAGGATGTGGCAAATCCAAAGACCCAAGGTTTTTGGGAGAAGAACTCATTATTTGAGAAAAATTGCTGGGAAAATTGGAAACTAACATTGCAAAACTAGGCATTGACCCACGTCTAGTACCATATATCAAGACGGGTCGAAATGGGTTCATGATTTAAACATAAAGAGTGATATTGTAATCAAATTAGAAGAATATAAAGTAGTTTACTTCTCATATCTGTGGAGAAGAAAGGAATCCGTGATCAAAGAAAAATTGAAACTCATAATTTAACACCAAATAGATCATTTTAATTATATTATGTTAAAAAGTTTTTTGCACAAACAAAATTATATATATATATATTATTATTATTATAAAATTTTATTGACAGAATCCATGCCAGAGTAATTTTTTGCAACATTATCCCTTGCACTCACTTCTGTTCCGATTTTTCCCCTCTCTCCTTCCATCCCCTCCCCTAGATGGCAAGAAGTCCTATATATGTTAAATATGTCACAATATATCTTAGATACAATATATGTGTGCAGAACTGAACAGTTCTCTTGTTGCACAGGGAGAATTGGATTCAGAAAGTAGAAATAACCCAGGAAGAAAAACAAAAATGCAAACAGGTTACATTCATTTCCCAGTGTTCTCTCTTTGGGTGTAGCTGCTTCTGTTTATCATTGATCAAGTGAAACTGAGTTAGGTCTCTTTGTCAAAGTAATCAACTTCCATCAGAATACATTTTCATACAGTATAGTTGTTGAAGTATATAATGATCTCCTGGTTCTGCTCATTTCACTTAGCATCAGTTCATGTAAGTCTTTCTAAGCCTACCTGCATTCATCCTGCTCAGGTCATTTCTTAAAGAACAATAATATTCCATAACATTCATATACCATAATTTACCCAACCATTCTCCAATTGATGGGCATCAATTCAATTTCTAATTTCTAGCCACTATGAAAAGGGCTGCCCCAAACATTTTGGCACATACAGGTCCCTTTCCCTTCTTTAATATCTCTTTGGGGTATAAGCCCATTAGTTTCACTGCTGGACCAAAGGGTATGCACAGTATGGTAACTTTTTTGGGCATAATTCCAAATTGCTTGCTAGAATGGTTGGATTCGTTCACAACTCTACCAACAATGCATCAGTGTCCTAGTTTTCCCACATCCCCTCCAACATTAATCATTATTTTTTCCTGTCATCTTAGCCAATCTGACAGGTGTGTAGTGGCATCTCAGAGTTATCTTAATTTGCATTTCTCTGATCAATAGTGATTTGGAACACTCTTTCATATGAATGGTAATGGTTTCAATTTCATCATCTGAAAATTGTCTGTTCATATTCTTTGACCATTTATCAATTGGAGAATGGCTTGATTTCTTATAAATTAGAGTAAATTCTCTATATATTTTGGAAATGAAGCCTTTATCAGAACCTTTAACTGTGAAGATGTTTTCCCAGTTTGTTGCTTCCCTTTTAATCTTGTTTGCATTAGTTTTGTTTGTACAAAGGCTTTTTTATTTGATATAGTCAAAATTTTCTATTTTGTGATCAGTAATGGTCTCTAGTTCGTCTTTGGTCACAAATTTCTTCCTTCTCCACAACTCTGAGAGATAAACTATCCTATGTCCTCTAATTTATTTATAATATCATTCTTTATGCCTAAATCATGGACCCATTTTGATCTTATCTTGATATACTGTATTAAGTGTGGGTCCATGCCTAATTTCTGCCATACTAATTTCCAGTTATCCCAGTAGTTTTGTCAAATAATGAATTCTTATCCCAAAAGTTAGGATCTTTGGGTTTGTCAAACACTAGATTGCTATAGTTGACTATTCTGTCTTGTAAACCTAACCTATTCCAGTGATCAACTAATCTATTTCTTAGACAATACCAAATGGTTTGGGTGATTGCTACGTTATAATATAGTTTTAGATCTGGTACAGCTAGACCACTTTCATTTGATTTTTTTTTCATTAATTTCCTTGAGATTCTCAACCTTTTATTATTCCATATGAATTTTGTTGTTATTTTTTCTAGATCATTAAAGTATTTTTCTTGGAAGTCTTATTGGTATAGTACCAAATAAATAGATTAGTTTAGGGAGTATTTTCATCTTTATTATATTTGCTCAGCCTATCCAAGAGCACTTAATATTTTTCCAATTATTTAAGTCTGATTTTATTTGTGTGGAAAGTTGTTTGTAATTTTACTCATATAATTCCTGATTTCCTTTAGTAGATAGATTCCCAAATATTTTATCTGCACAGTTTTTGAATGAATTTCTTTTTATCTCTTGCCGTTGGTTTTGTTGGTGATGTTAAAAATGCTGAGGTTTAGGGGTTTATTTTGTATCCTCAACTTTATAAAGTTTGAATTATTTCTAATGTTTTAGTAGAATCCGGGTTCTCTAATATCCATCTATCATCAGCAAGGTGACCTTTTTCCTCCTGCCTACTCTAATTCCAATCTCTTTCTTACCTTATTGGAGGCTAGTGTTTCTAATACAATTTGAATAATAATTGTGATAATGGTCAACCTTGCTTCATTCCGATCTTACTGGAAAGGTTCGCCCCAATATATGCTTATAGGTTTTAATATTGCCCTGAGTATTTTTAAGGAAAAGTCCATTTATTCCTAACTTTCAAGTGTTTTTTATTAGGTGGATTTGGATTTTATCAAATGCTTTTTGCATCTATTGAGATGATATATGGTTTTTTTTTGTTATTGATATAGTCAATTATGCTAATATTTTCCTAATATTGAACCAGTCTGCATTTTATAAACCTACTTGGTCATAGTTTATTATCCTGGGTATGATTTTCGTAATCTTTTTTGCTAATATTTTATTTAATTTTTAGCATCAATATTCATTAGGGAAATTGGTCTATAATTTTCTTTCTCTGTTTTAGCCCTACCTGGTTTGGTATCATACCATGCCTATTTTAAAAGGGTTTGGTAGGTCCTTCAATCCTATTTTCAAAAGTTTATATAGCATTGGAGTTAATTGTTCTTTAAATGTTTGGGGTTTTAATGTAATCCATCTGTTCCTGGGGTTTTTTTTGGGGAGTTGGAAACTTGTTCATTTCTTTTTTGGGATATTTAGGATATTTATTCTTCCTCTGATAATCTGGGCAAGCATATTTTGAAGGTATTCTTCCATTTTTTAAGTTGTCAAAAAAAAAGTTGGAAAAACCCCTAATTATTGCTCTTTCCTCTTCATTAGTGATGAGTTTCTCCCTTTTCATTTTAAGACTAAAATTTGTTTTCCTCTTTCCTTTTTTAATAGATTTCCAAGGGTTTGTCTATTTTGTTGGTTTTTCATAGAACCAATTTTAGTTTTATTAATTAATTCAATAGTTTTTTTTTACTTTCAATTTTATTAATCTCTCCTTTTATTTTTAGAATTTCAAGTTTAGTGTTTGACTGGGGGTTTTTAATTTGTTCCTTTTCTAGCATTTTTTAGTTACAAGACCAATTCATTGACCTTCTCTTTCTCTACTTTATGCAAGTAGGCCTCTAGAGATATGAAATTTCCCCTTATTACCACTTTGGCTGCATCCCACATATTTTGGTATGAAGTCTCATTATTGTCATTTTCTTGGGTGAAGTTATTAATTATGTCTATGATTTCTGTTTCCCCAATCTTCTTAGTTAGTTATTTATTTCAATTATTTTTGTCACTTTCCTCTGGCTTTTTTTGCATGTAATTTTCATTTGCATCAGGTCAAAAAGGATGCATTTACAATTTCTTACTGCATTTAGTTTGGGGTTTTATGTTCTAAATTGGTCAATTTTTTATAGGTTCCATGTTTTGGAAAAGTTACCCTTTCTGTCTCCATTTTTTTTCTCAGGATCTATCATATCTAACTTTTCTAGTATTATATTTACCTCTTTGACTTCTTTCTTATTTATTTTTGTGGTTTGGTTAGCTAATTCTGAGGTGCAAGGTTGGATCTCCCACTATTATACTTTCTGTCTATTTCTTCTTGCACTCTTTTAATTTCTTTTTAAAATTTAGTCTATCCACTTGGTGCATATTTTTAATATTAATTGTTTCTTATCTATCTCCTTTGCAAAATATCCCTTACTTATTTCTTTTAATTAGATCAATTTTGCTTTTTTGATCTGCTTCTTTGACCTCACCTGAAGCATAGTAGATTTTGCTCCAACCTTTTACCTTTACTCTGCATGTATCTCCCTGCTTCAGGTGTGTTTCCTGTAAACAACATATTATAGGATTATGGCTTTTAATCCATTCTGCTAACCCCTTCTTCTTTATGGTTAAGTTTACTACATTCACATTTATTGTTAAAATTACCAATTCTGTATTACTTGTGATCTTGTTAATCCCTGTTTATGCTTTTCTCCCTTCTTTCCCCCTTACCCCTCTTATTTAAACTTTGGCACCCTTGCTTCTCACAGCCCTCCCAGTTCCCTCCCCTATCTTAGGTTCTTCCCCCTATCTTCTCCTTTCCCTCACAGTTTGCTATTCCCTTCTGTAGCTTATTCCTTCTCTTTCCTTTTCCTTCTCACTTTTCAATGAGATGGGAAAGTTTCCCTAAATTGAATATGTCTAAAATTTTTCTCTTAAAGTCAATTCAAGTAAGATCCCACTGTATTCATCCCCTCCTTCTTTCTCTCAGATATATTGGTTTCCTTTGCCTCTTTGTGAGATGGTATAGTACCCCCTTTCCTTTTTCTGGTACAATGTCCTTTCCACCTCTAGTTTCTAGAACAAAGGTATCATGTATTCTTTATACATCTTTATAGAAATATAGTTCCCAAGATTTCTTTTTACCTTTTTAAGGTTTCTCTTGGTTCTATTTGTAGATCAAACTTTTTTGTTAAGTTCTGGTTTTCATCAGAAATAGATGAAATTCATTATTTCGTTGAATGTCCATCTTCTTCCCTGGAAAAAGATGCTCATTCTGGCTGGTAAATTATTTTTGGTTTGCATCCAATTTCCTTATTTCAGAATACTCAGGCCCTTCGTCATTTAATGTGGATGCTGCCTGGGTCCTGGGTCCTTATATGACTCCTCTATATTTGAATTGGGTTTTTCTAGCTGCTTGCAGTATTTTTTCCTTTGT
This sequence comes from Sarcophilus harrisii, assembly GCF_902635505.1. Classification (NCBI taxonomy): domain Eukaryota; kingdom Metazoa; phylum Chordata; class Mammalia; order Dasyuromorphia; family Dasyuridae; genus Sarcophilus; species Sarcophilus harrisii. Next base: position 247,995,224 of record NC_045426.1, read on the forward strand.
CTAAGGGTTCTGGCATTTGGCCACTATATTTCTTGGTGTTTTGATTTTAGGATCCCTTTCAAAGGTGATTGATGAATTCTTTCCATGTCTATTTAACCCTCTGTTTTTATGACTTCTGGGCAGTTCTCTTTGATAATTTCCTGGAAATAGTGTCCAGGCCCTTTTTTTCATCATATTTTTTCTGGGAGTCCAATAATTCTCAGATTGTCTCTCCTATACTTATTTTCCACGTCTGTTGTTTTCCCAAGAAGGTATTTCACATTTTTTTCCATTGTTTGATTTTTTGGTTTTGCTTATATTCTTTTTTTTTTTTTTTTTTTTGCCTTTTTATTTAAGGATATATACATGGGTAACTTTACGGTTTAACAATTGCCAACCCTCTTGTTCCAATTTTCACCTCTTACCCACCCCCACCCCTCCGTAAATGGGGATGAATGGTGTTAAATATTTAAAATCAGATACCAAAAAGTATACATGACCAAAACATTTTTTGTTACAAAAGAATCAGACTCTGGTTTTGTACAATTACGGAAGGAAATCAAAGATGTGGTGATAAATATAGGGATTAAATTCGTAATGGTTTTTAGTCATCTCCAGAGTTCTTTTTCTGGGTATAGCTAGTTATTCATTATGCTCCATTGAAATGATTTGGTTGATCCGTTGCTGGGATGGCCTGATCCTAGAACTGGTATCATATAGTATTGTTGGAAGTATATAATGATCTCCTGGTCCTCCATTTCCTCAGCATCGTTCTTAAGTCTCTCAGGCCTTTCTGAAATCATCCTGTTGGTCATTTCTTACAGAACATTATTCCAAATTTTCATATACCAAATTTATTCAGCCTTTCCAACGTGGACATCCATTCAGTTTGTTTCTAGCCACTACAAAGGGCTCCACAAACATTCTGCATACGGTCCTTTCCCTTTATAATCTCTTTGGGATATAAGCCCAGTATAACACTGCTGGATCAAAGGGTACACAGTTTGAAACTTTTGGCATAGTCAAACTACTCTCCAAAATGGTTGGATTCGTTCCCTACCAACAATGAATCAATGTTTTTCCCAACCCCTCAACAATCATCATTATTTTTCCTGTCATCTTAAATCGGGTTAATGTATCTTAGGTTGTCTTAATTTGCATTTCTCTGATTAATAATGACTTGGAGCATCTTTTCTTGATGAAATGTTTCCAATTTCTTCATCTAAATTGTCTTTCTATCAACAATTTTCAATTGGAAAGGCGATTTTTTATAAATTTTAATTCTTATATTTTAAATGGGTTTATAAGTTGACTGTAAAAATTTTTTATTTTTCTTCCCTTCTAATCTTGTCTGCATTGTTTTGTTTGTACAAAAACTTTTCAGTTTAGTATAATCAGAATTTTCTATTTTGTGATCAGTAATGATCTCTAGTTCTCTTTGGTCATAAAAGACCTTCCCCTTCCACAGGTCTGAGGGTAAACTATCCTATGTTCCTCTAATTTATTAATTTTCATTCTTTATCTAGTTTAATCAGGCCTTTCTTGGTTCTACGTTAAGTATGGATCAATCCTAGTTTTGCCATATTGTTTCCAATTTTCCCACAATTTTTAAACATAAATTCTTATCCCAGCTGGGATCTTTGGGTTTAATCAAAAGACTAGGTTCTATATTTGTTGACTGTTTTTCCTAACCTAATTATTCCCTGATCAACTAATCATTTTAGCCAATAAAGTTTTGAACTCTTCAAATATAATTTTAGATCTGGTACAGCTAAAAACCATCATTTTTTTTTTTTCATTAATTCCCTTGAAATTCTTGACCTTTTTTTTCCATATGAACTTTTTGTTATTTTTCTAGGTCATTTGTTTTTAGGTCTGATTGGTTGGCTAAATAAATAGATTAGTTTTTAATATTGCTTTTATTTATTTTCCCCTTCAAAGGCATTTAATATTTTCAATTGGTTAGATCAGACAATTTGTGTGAAAGTGGTCTTAATTTTGCTCATAAAGTTTTAATTTCCGGCAGATGATTCCTAAATATTTATATTATCAGTAGTTACTTTAAATAATTTCTCTTTGTAACTCTTTGGATTTTTTAGTGATATAAAGAATGTGATGACTTATGTGGGTTTATTTATAACCAGCAACTTTGCTAAAGTTGGTTATTTCAAAACTTTTTGAGAATCTCTGGGGTTCTTAGTATAACATCATGTCATCGGCAAAGTATAATTTGGCTTTATTTCCTATTTTATTCCAATCTCTTTCTCAGCTCTTTTCTATGCTTTCAATTAAATATTAAATATAACGGGATGTGGGCAACCTTTTTCCTCAGATCTTATTGGGAATGGTTTATTTGTCTCCCATATGATGTTATGATGGTTTAAATAGTGCTGCATTTTTTGGAAAGTCCATTTTTCTTCTCTCGTGTTTTTAATAGGAATGGATGTTGGATTTTATCATATGCTTTTCTGCATCTATTGGTGATCATAGTTTTTTTAATTTGGTTATTAACATGGCCAATTATATTGGTATTTTCCTAATATTAACCAGCCCTGCATTCCTGGTATAAATCCTACTTGATCATAGTGTATTATCTTGGAGATGATTTTCTTAGTCTTTTGCTAATATCTTTTTAAGATTTTGATCAATATTAAGGAGATTGGTCTATAATTTTCTTTCTCGCAAACCTACCTGGGGTATCAGTACCATTCTTTTAGAAGAAGTGGACTCCTTCATTCCCTATTTTATCAAATAATTTATAAGCATTGGAATTGTTCTTTAATTTGGAAAATTCACATATAAATCAATCTTCCTGGGATTTTTCTTAGGGGTTGTTTAATTGCCTATTCTATTTTTTTTAAAGTAGGACTATTAACAATTTACTTCTTCCTCTTTAGTCGGGGAAGTCTTATTTTTGGGGTGTCATCCAAATTTCATAGGTTATCAAATTTATTGGCAAAAAGTTGGCAAAATAATCATTATTTCTCTTTTCCCTTTCATTGGGAAGTTCTCCTTTTCATTTTTAAGACTACTAATTTCATTTTCCTCCCTCCTTTTTTCTAATCAGTTTCCAAAAACATCTATTTTATTATTTTTATAAACCAACTCGTTTTATTAATTATACAATGTTTTTTTACTTTCAATATTTTAATTTCTCCTTTTAATTTTTAAATTTCCAATTTAGTATTTGATTGGGGTTTTTAATTTGGTCTTTTTTAGTTTTTTTTAGTTTTAAAATTCATTAATCTTTTCTTTCTCTGTTTTATTCAAATGGCCTCTGGATATAAAATTCCCTCTTATTACCGCTTTGGCTGCATCCCACAAATTTTGGTATGATGTCCATCATTGTCATTATCTTGGTGAAATTATTAATTGTATCTTAAATTTGCTCTTCAATATCATTCTTTAGATGAATTGTTTGTTTCAATTCTTTTGGTCTATTTCCCCCTAACTTTTGTTGAATTAGTTTTTTTTGCATCATGATCTGAAAAAAGCTTTACTATTTCTGCTTTCTTGCATTTTAATTTAGGTCTTTATGTCCTAAATATGGTAATTTTGAATAGGTTTTACTGCGGAAGAAAGTATATTCCCTTTATCTCCATTCAATTTTCTCCAAGATCCAACTCCCTAATTTTTCTAATTTTATTTCTTCTTTAATTTCTTTCTTATTTGTTTTGTGGTTTGTTTGTCCAACTCTGGGAAGTTTGAGATTCCTACTTTACAGTTTTGTTGTCTATTTCTTCTTGCAACCTCTTAACTTCTCCTTTAGGAAGTTGGTGCCATACCACTTGGTGCATATATGTTTAATATTGTTTGCTTGTTTTTATTACCCTTTGCGGATGGTTACCTTCTTATCTTTTTAATTGATCAATTTTTTTTGTTGATCTGAGAAAGGTGGCTCCCTTTTTGACTTCACCTGAAGCATAATAGATTTGCTCCAGCCTTTTTCTTTTTATCTTATGCATCCCCCCTGCTTTAAATGTGTTTCTTTAAACAACATATTGGGGGTTCTGACTTTTGATCCAGTCTGCTATCTGCCTCCCTTTTGGGGGTTCATCCCATTTACATTTACGGTTAGAAACTAAAATCTGTATTTCCTGCCATCCTAAAACCCCAATTGGCACTTTTCTTACCTCCCCCCCTCTTTCCCCTTTTAAAACATGTACCCCTCTTGTATCACGTCATCCTCTTTTAATCCCTCCCTCCCCCCTTTGGTCTTTCCCCTTTTTCCCTTATTACTCTTTTCTTTTTCCTTTTTCCTCTCCCCCCGTTTTTTAATGAGGCGGGAGAGAATTTTCTCTAAAACAAATGTCAATTATTTTTTCTTTGAGACAACTCTGATGAAAGGAATTACACAATTTCCTCCCCCTCTAAATTCCCTCAGATATGATAAGTTTTTGACTCTTTGGGGATGTGGCCCTCTTTTATCCCTCCTTCCCACCTTATTCTGCCATCATCCCTTTTCCATATCCTTCCCTTTTTTTTATATCATCAATCAAATTATCATGTATTTTTTGTTTCACAACAGAAATACAATTCTCAAGGTTATTTTTCCTTTTCTGCATCTCTTGAGTTCTATTTTAGATCAAATTTTTTGTTTATTCTGGTTTTCTTCGAAACAAATGGAATTCATTTGTTTCATTAAATATCCATCTTCTTCCCTGGAAGAAAATGCTCACAGCTGGGTAGTTTATTCTTGGCTGCATCTCAAGTTCTTGTGCCTTTAATATCATATTCCAGGCCTTCTTTCCTTTAATGTAAGACCAGATCTTGGGTGATCCTTATTGTGGCCCTCGGTATTTAAATGGTTTTTTGCTGCTTGAAAATTTTTCCTTTCTTATAGTTCTGAAATTTGCCACAATATTCCTTGGGGGTTTTATTTTAGGGTTTCTTTCAGAAGGTGTTCAATGAATTCTTTCAATGCCTATTTACCTTCTGATTCTATTACATCTGGGCAGTTCTCTTTGATGATTTCTTGTATAATAGTATCTAGGCTTTTTTTCATCTGTTTTCAGAAAGTCCAATAATCCTCAGATTATCTCCTCCTAGATCTTTTCCAAGTCTTCATTTTAATAGACAATTCGTGGTTTTCCAGTTTGTCATTTTTTTGTTTTGTGATTGATTCTTGCTTTAATGAATCCCATTAGTTTCAATTTGTTCAGTTCTAATTTTTAAAAATTATTTTCTTCAATAGCTTTTTACTTCTTTCTGTATATGTCCAATTGAGTTTTTTGAATGTATTGTTTGGTCGGGAATTGTTTTCCATTTCACTAATTTTTTTAGTGAATTATTTTCTTTTTCAATTCACAGATCCTACTCTTGGGTTTTTATTTTTTCAATTCACCAATTTTGTTTCCTGCACTTCCTGAGAATTTTTAACTTTTCCAATTCGTATTTCAGGAAGTTTTGCTCTCTTGTAAGGCTTCTCTTTCCTTTCCCCATTTTCTTCTAACTCTCTTTTGAGACTTTTAATGGTCTCTTCTTGAACATTATTAAAAGGAGGACAGTCTGATGCATTTTTGCTGTTTGGGGTCTCTTCAGGTTTGCTGACCTGCTCTTTTCTGCATAGAAGCTGTTGATTTTCTTTCATCTTTTTTTATGTTTTAAAGCCTTTGGGTAGGTCTCCTAGGCAAAAGGGTTCCACTTCCTCTCAGAATAGGGAGGAATGTAAACCGATTTCCGCCTCTGAGGTATGGGAGTGCTCTTGTGAGGTTTTCCCTTCCTCCAACAGGGGATTCAGCACTGGCACTATCAAACTGTTAGTAGGGCTGAGTGGTTATTTGCCCGCTAGAATAAGTGGGAAAGTGTCACCGCCCCGGGGAGCCCTTGAGGGACTGTGGTTTGCGCTGACTGCAGACCACCACAAACTCTGCCCAGTGTCTCTGCCATCAAATCGGCCCTGGAAAAGCTCTTAAGCCAGGCCCCCACTGTGCAGATTAGGCTAACCCGGGCTCTCCTCCTGCGTCAGGTCCCCCCCCAAGGAAAAGCCCTGTTGGGTTGGGGCTTGCGCTGTGCTGAATCTTGCCTTCACCCTCGTTTGAGACTCTCCTCGGAACCTAATTTCTCTCCCTGTCTGTGGATCCCCCTGGCCCGGAACCCCTTTTTTTGGGGACTGCAGATTTTCTTGCGGTGGTTGTTCATTCTTATCTTCTTTGAGTCAAGACTATTTTGAGGCTCGATATAATATTATAAAAAAGGTAAGAAGAGCTTAGAAAGTCGGTGTCTTCTCCATTTGGCTCCACCCCGCGCTATTCTTTTGTCTCCTCAAGTCATTCAATTTCATTTTTCAATTCTGATTTTCAATGAATATTTTCTTCCTCATTTTTTTATTTATCTTTCAATTGTCCAATTAAGTTTTTTGTTCTTGGAATTTTTTCCATTTCTAATTTTATTTTAAAGCTATTTCTTTTCAGTTCACTAATCCTATTTTTTCAAAAGGATTTGATTTCTTTATCCACTCTGTCTTTAAATGAGTGGGATGATTTCTCCAGTCTCTTTTTCCAAGCCTCCCTGTCCTTTCCCCATTTTTATTCTAGTTCTCTTGTGAGAGCCTTTTTAATTTCTTCTATGACATTCATCTTTGATGAGGAACAGATGATCTCCTTCTTTGGGGATTCACCTGGAGACAGTCTGTTTTTAGTCTCCTCGGGTTTAGAGTCTGCTCTCTATCCATTTAGAAGCTGTCAGTGGTTAAGTTCCTTTTCAATTTTTTGCTCATTTTGTCAGAGAAAAATCAAAAACAAACTAGCAAAAAAAAAAGTTAAAAACCCCAAATGGAATCTGCTCTTTTGGGGGGAAGGTTTGGGTGGTGTTACTGAGATTCCTTTACAGACTGCAGAGGGCAGCAGCGAGGCCCTAGCAGGACAGTAATGGCTGCGCTACGCCTGTGCTCTGAGACTCTGAGAGCATGCTGAGACACCGTGGGGGAGGGGTGGCCATGTCCTGAGAGACTCCAGGTGTTTGGGGTTGTATTCTTCACCCCCAGTATTTTTAGCTTCTCTGCTGGGCTACTGACTTGCTGCCAGGGCAAAATATCCAATCCTGTAGCAAAGCTCTTCCCATAGAGACGGCTGAGATCACACCTCACTCCAGTCCAGTCTGCTCGGCTGTGAGCTGCCTGCAGAGCTCTCGCTGTCTTTGCTTGCCCTCAGTCTGCCCCTGATTTAAAACTGTCCCCGTGCTTGAGCAAAAATAGACCTTTCCTGGCAAATCTCAAGGATGTCTTCGTTTGCTAACTATTTGTGGGTCTTTTTTCAGTCAAGCATTAATTCAGAGGCTTGTCATGAAATTAATTCTGAGAGAAAATGTGAAGCTTACACAGCTGTGTGCCTCTTCTCCGCCATCTTGGTCAGAAGTGCACAAACAAAATTAATGCAAAAAAGATGAGAAGGGAAGCAATAAACTGGGAAAACATTTTTAAGGTTTCTGATAAAGGAATCATTTCTAAAATATGTAGAGAATTACCTCAAATTTATAAGAATTCAAGCAATTCTTCAATTGAAAAATGGTCAAAGGATATGAACAGATAATTTTCAGATTTCAGACTAGAAATGGCTAGTCTGACTATGACTAAGGGTTAAAATTTCATAAGCCAAATTCTTTAATAACATTTTAACATAACATGATGTAGTCCTATAAAGAGTGCAAACCTTTTTTAGGTCTTTGATGATTTCTAGATCAAAAGGAGCATATGCTTTCTTAACCTGAAAAGTCTAGCTGTTCAATCACAGGATAAATTTCTATTTTCAATAGTCATTGAAAATTTCTAGTCATATGAAAAGGTGCTCTAAATCACTATTGATCAGAGAAATGCAAATTAATATAACTCTGAGATACCGCTACACATGCTTAAGATTGGCTAAGATGACAGGAAAAGATAATGACAAATGTTAGAGGGGAAGTGGGAAAACTGGGACACTAATACATTGTTGGTGGAATTGTGAAAGGATTCAGCCATTCTAGAAAGCAATTTTTCAACTATACACAAAAAGTTATCAAACTGTGTATACCCTTTGTCCAGCAATGTTTCTACTGGGCATATATCCCAAAGAGATCTTAAAGAAAAGAAAAGGACCCACATGTGCAGAAATATTTGTAGTAGCCCTTTTTGAAGTGGCAAGAAACAAAAGACTAAGCGGATGCCCATCAGTTGGAAAATAGCTGAATAAATTATGGTATATGAATATTATGGAATATTATTGTTCTATTAGAAATGATCAGGAGGATGATTTTAGAGAGTCCTAGAGAGACTTATATGAACTTATGCTAAGTGGAATGAGCAGAATCAGGAGATCATTGTACACAACAATAGAAATATTATACAACAATCAATTCTGATGGATTTGACTCTTTCCAACAATGAGATAATTGAGGCAAGTTCCAATAACCTCATGGTGAAGAGAGTCATTCACATCCAGAAAGAGGACTGTGGGAACTGAATGTGTATAACAATATAACATTCTCACTCTTTTTGTTGTTTGCTTGCATTTTGTTTTCTTACTCATTTTCTTTCCTTTTTGATCTGATTTTTCTTATGCAGAAAGATAATTGTATAAATATGCTTACATATACTGGATTTAACATATTTTAACATGTATGACCAAAAAAAGAATCCTAGTTTTACAGAATTCAAATTCATTTTCTGAGATTTAATTGTTTTTAAAGGTCATTATCTCAAATTCTGTGCTTTGATATTTTATATTTTCTGATAATCATTTTTAAAAATATTCTCATTTTTCCTCTTATTTGCTATGATTTTGACTTGTAATATTACTTTGTTAATTAAGTTTTCAATCTTCTCTTGATCAAATTAGCTTAAATATTGTTGTTTTAGTTAAAATTTATTAGTCAACAAATGAATTAAAATTTATATAGTGTTTATCATGTGCCATGCACTGTGCTATATTTTGGGTATTACAAAGAAAGGCAAAAAAAGAAAAAGCAACCCAACAACTAACCTAGCTTTTAGTTTTGTCAATTCTATTTTTTTTTTCTTCTCTCTTTTTCAATTAATTTATGATAATGACGAATGTTAGAGGGGATGTGGAAAAACTGGGACACTAATACATTGTTTGTGGAGCTGTGAAGTGATTTGACTATTTTGGAGAGCAGTTTGGCACTAAGTCCACAGGGCTCTCAAAGTATACATACCCTTTGATCCAGTAGTGTTTCTACTGGGCTTGTATCCAAAAGAGATTGTAAAAGAGAGAAATATACTCACATATATAAAAATTTTTCTCACAGCCCTTTTTTGTAGTGACAAGAAACTGGAAACTGAGTGAATTTCTATCAGTTGGAGAATGGCTGAATAAATAATGTTATATGAATGATATAGAATATTATTGTTTTATAAGAAACAATAAGCAGGATGATTTCAGAGAGCCCTGGAGAAACTTACATAAACTGATGCTAAGTGAAGGGAATAGAACCAGAGAGATCATTGTACAGGGCAAAAACAAGATTAAATGATAATTAATGGTAATGGACACGACTCTTCTCAACATTGAGAAGATTCAGGCCAGTTTTCCAATGATCTTATGATGAAGAGTCATTTGTACTACCCAGAATGATGACTGTGGGAACTGAGTGTGGACCATAACATAGTATTTTCACTTTTTTGTTGTTATTTGCTTGCATTTTGCTTTCTTCCTGTTTTTTTTTTTTTTCCTTTTTTGGTCTGATATTTTGTAAAGGGCTGAAACTCTAAAAAGGTATTTATTGAATCAGACAACAGATCAATTAAGGCTAGTTACCTATTCAAAATAAGAAAATGACTCTATTAGCATATGTTTGGATAAATGACTCTTCTCATCATTGGTGCTGGCTCAATGTTTAGGGTCAAGATAATTGTAGGCAAGGATTAGAGGATGGTTCTTTCGGCAGGGCTATTGTTGAAAGCCTGCCAACACTTTCACCTATTCCTATTCAATGGAAAACTGATACACCAGTGTGGATAGAACCATGGCCCTTAACCAAAGATAAAATTCAGGCCTTATTAGATATAGTACAGGAGCAACAAGGAGCAAGTCCTTGACCAAGGACACTTCCAACTTTCTCTAAGTCCTAGGAATCCCTTGTATTTATTGTAAGAAAGAAATCTGGAAAATGGAGGATGCTAAATGATTTAAGAAAAGTAAATGAACAGATGGAAATTATGGGAACACTTCAGCTGGGACTTCCATCTCCTACACAATTTCCTAGAGAATGGCCCATGCAAATTATTAGAATATCTATATATTATTGACAAAGCCCATCAGCAAGAGATAGAAAGAGAAATTCCATTTAAAATTACTGTAGACAAAATAAAATATTTGGGTGTCTACCTGCCAAGAAAATATCAAGAACCATGTGAACACAATTACAAAACACTTCTCACACAAATAGTCAGATCTAAACAACTGGGAAATATTAATTGCTCAGTTGTAAGCCTAGCTAATATGATAAAACTGGCAATTCTACCTAAATTTGTCTACTTGTTCAGTGCCATACCAATCAAACTGCCAAAAATTATTTTATAGAGCTAGAAAAAATAATAACAAAATTCATCTGAAAAACAAAAGGTCAAGGATATCAAGGCAGTTAATGAAAAACAAAGGATCATGGTCTAGTAGTACCAGTACAAAAACTATATTATAAAGGAGCAGTCATCAAAACTATTTAGTGCTGGCCACAAACAAAGTGGTGGATTAGTAGAAGAGATTAAATATGCACAGCACAATATTTAATGACTGTAGTAATCTAGTATTTGATAAATCACCAAACTCCAGTTTCTGGGACAAAAACTCACTATTTCAGAAAAATTTGTTGTGAAAACTGGAAAATAAAATATCAGATACCTGACATCAACCTATATCTCACATCCCATACCAACACAACGTCAAAAAAAAGGTCTACATGATTTAGGCATAAAGGGAGATACCAAAAGCAAATTAAGAAAGCAAGAGATAATTTACATATCAGATCTTTGGAGAAGGGAGAAATTTGTGACTAAAGAAGAATAAGAGAACATTAAGAAATGTAAAATGAAAAATTCTGATTTTATCAAATTAAAAATTTTGTACAAACAAAATCAATAGAAACAAGATTAAAAGGGGAAAAAATTACAGTCTTTCTGATAAAGTCCTAGTTCTAAAACATGTAAAGAGCTATGTCAAATTTATAAGAATACAAATCATTCCCTAATTGATAAATGGTCAAAGATTATCAACAGACAGTTTTAAAATAATGAAATTAAAGCCATCTTTAGTCATATGAAAAAATGTACCAAATCCAAATTGATTAGAGAATTACAAATAAAAACACCTTATACCTTTCAGACTGACTGAGATGATAGGAAGAGATAATGATAAACATTGGAGGCGATATGGGAAAACTGAAACACTAATGTTTTGACGGTAGAGTTGTGAAATGATGCAATCATTATAAAGAACAATTTGGAATTATGCCCAAAGGGATATAACACTGTATACCCTTTCATCCAGCAATTCCATTCATTGGTATGTATCCCAAGGAAATAAAAAATGAAAGAAAAACACATCTGCAAAAATATTTGTAGCAGCTTTTTGTGGTAGCAAAGAATTGGAAAATGAGTAAATGCTCATCATTTGGGGAATGGCTGAATATATTGTGGTATATGAAGACAATGGAATATTAATGTTCTATAAAAATGATGAACAAGCTGATTTTACAAAGGCTTGGAAATATTTGCGTGAAATGATGCAGAACTAGGAATACATAGCAGACGGTAACAGCAAGATTGTGGGATGGTCAAATATGAAATACTTGGTTCTACTCAGTGCTTCTGTGATCCAAGGCATTTCCAGTAAACTTTGGATAGAAAACACCATTTACATCCAGAAAAAATCTATGGAGATTGAATGTAAATTAATAATACTATATTCACTTCTTTTTTTTTCTGTTTTTTTCTCTCAAGTAGTTTTTTCCTTTTTATTCCATCTTTTCTCTCCCAAAATGATTCATAAGGAAATGTGTATTTTAAAAGTTAATATATACATATAACCAGAATTTTTTTAAAAAAGACAATAAAGGACAAACAGCAATAATTTTCAAGGAAAACCAAAACAACAAAAAGAAAAACAACAATGAAAAATCATTGATCCAAGACAATGCCAAAAGACTCAAAATGAAAAATACTATCCACTAGCATTAAAAGCCAGATTAAAAGCCAGAATCCTATGATATGTTGTTTACAAGAAACACATTTATAGCAGAGTGATACATACAGAGTAAAGATAAAAAGCTGGAGCAGAATCTATTATGCTTCAAGTGTAGTTAAAAAAAAAAAAAAAGCAGAGGGAGCGATCTTGATCTCAGATCAAGCAAAAGCTAGGTGTATTTAAAAGAGATAAGGAAGGAAATTACATCTTACCATAGATATAGATAATGAAGCAATATCAATACTAAATATATGCAGCAGATGGTATAGCATCAAAATTTTTAGAGAGGTTAAGAGAGTTGCAAAAAGAAATAGCAAAACGGTAATAGTGAGAGATCTCAAACTTACTCTCTCAGAACTAGATAAATTGAACTACAAAATAAATAAGAAAGACGTTTAAGGAGGTAAATAAAATATTAAAAATATTAGGTATAATAGATCTTTGGAGAAAATCGAATGGAGACAGAAAGAAATATCCTTTTTCTGGGTACTTTAAGGAACCTATATAAAAATTAACTATGCATTAGGGCATAAAGGCCTCAAAATCAAATTGAAGAAAGGCAGAAATAGTAAATGCATCTTTTTCAAAAATTAATTAGAAACTAAATACTCTAATCCTAAAGATTAAATGGGTGAAACAACAAATCATAGACACAATCAATAATTTCATGCTAAAATGTGACAATAATGAGACAACATACCAAAATTTGTGAGATAAAGCCAAAGTGGTTATAAGGAGAAATTTTATATCTCTAGATATTTACTTGAATAAAACAGAGGAAAAGATCAATGAATTAGGTTTACAGCTAAAAAAGCTAGAAAAAGAATAAATTAAAAAAACCAGCTAAATACCAAATTTAATTTTTTTAATAAAAGGTGAGATTAATAACATTGAGAGTAAGAAAACTACTGAATTAATAAATAAAACTGAGTTGATTTTATGAAAAAATCAACAAAATAGATAAAACTTTAGTTAATTTGATTAGAAAAAAGAAAGAAGAAAATCAAACTATTAGTCTCAAAAATGAAAAGGGAGAACTTACCACCAATGAAGAGGAAATTGGAGCAATAATTAGGAGTTATTGTGTCCAATATTATGTTAATAAATTTGATAATCTAATGAAATGGAGGAATACGTAACATTATGTCAATAAATTAGATAATCTAATGAAATAGAGGAATACCTACAAAAATACATATTGCCCAGATTAAAAGAAGAGGAAATAAATTACTTAAATAGTCACATTTTTAAAAAAGAACTATAACAACCTATTATTCAACTTTCTAAGAAAAAATCTCCAGGGCCACATGGATTTTCATGTGGATTAAATGTTTATTTAAAGAACAAATAATTCCAATACTAGGCAAACTATTTGAAAAAATAGGGAAAGAAGGAGTTCTACCAAATTCCTTTTATGACACAGATATGGTGTTAATACTGAAACCACATAGGGTCAAAACAGAGAAAGAAAATTATAGACCAATTTCCCTAATGAATAGTGATGCAAAAATCTTAAATAAAATATTAGCAAAGCAATTACAGAAAGTCATCCTCAGAATAATACACTGTGACCAAGCAGGATTTATATAAGGAATGCCAAGCTGTTGCAATATTAGGAAAACTATTAGCATAATATCAATATCTATATTGATAATTGACTGCATCAATTACCAAACAAACAAAATCATATGATTATCTCAATAAATGCAGAAAAAACATTTGATAAAATCTAACACACATTCCTATTAAAAACACTGGAGAGTATAGAATTAATGAAATTTTCCTTAAAATTATCATTAGCTTCTATTTAAAACCAACAGCAAGCATCATATGTAATGGGAACAAACTAAATAAATTCACAGAAATCATCAACAGTTTTATATATTACCAACAAAGTCCAGCAACAAGAGATACAAAGAGAAAATTCATCTAAAATAACTGTTGATAATATAAAATATTTGGCAGTCTATCTGTCAAGACAAAGTCAGAGAACATATAAATACAACCACAAAACTTTTTCCACACAAATAATGTCAGATCTAATTGATTGGAAAAAATTCAAGTGCTCATGGGTAGACCGAGCGATTATAATAAAAATGATCACACTACCTAAATTAATCTACTTATTTAGTTCCATACCAATCAAACTACCAAGAAATTATTTCATAGAACTAGAAAATATAATAAAAAAGTTCACCTGGAAGAACAAAAGGTAAAAAAATTTCAAAGGAATGAATGAAAAAATGCAAATAAAGGTGGCCCAGCTGTACCAGATATAAAGCAGCAGTCATCAAAATCATTTGGTACTGGCTAAGAAATAGAGTAGTTGATCAGTGAAATAGTTTAGGTTCACAGAATAAAATAGTCAATAACTATAATAATCTAGTGTTTGACAAACTCAAAGACCCCAGCTTTTGGGTTAAGAACTCACTATTTGATAAAAACTGCTGGGAAAATAGGAAATTAGTATGGCAGAAACTGGACATTGACCCACGTCTAACACTGTATAACAAGATAATATTAAAATGGGTTCATGATTTAGACATAAACAGTAATATTATAAGCAAATTAAGAGAACATAGGATAGTTTATCTCTCAGATTTGGGAAGAAGGAAGACCTTCTTTGTGACCAAAGAAGAACTGGAGTTGATTATTGAACACAAAATAGATAATTTTGATTATATGAAGTTTAAAAGTTTTTATATAAACAAAACTAATGCAGACAAGATTAGAAAGGAAGCTAGGAAAACATTTTTATTTTCATTCAAAGGTTCTCTAAAATATATAGAGAATTGACTCTAAGAATTCAGCCATTCTCCAATTGATAAATGGCTAAAAGATACGAATAGGCAATTTTCAGATGAAAAAATTGAAACCATTTCTAGTCATATGAAAAGATGGTTTAAATCACTATTGATCAGAGAAATTCAAATTAAGATAACTCTGAGGTACCACTTTACACCTCTCAGATTGACTAATATGACAGGAAAAGATGATGTTGAATATTGGAGAGGGGATGTGGGAAAACTGGGATACTGATATATTGTTGGAACTGTGAACAGATCCAACCACACAGAAGAGCAATTTGGAACTATGCCAAAAGTTATCAAACTGTGCATACCCTTTGATCCAGCAGGATCTTATATTTCAAAGCACTCTTAACAGATAAAAAGGGATCTTTATGTACAAAAATGTTGGTGGCAGTCCTTTTCGTAGTCTCAAGAAACTGGAAACTGAGTGAATGCCCATTAGTTGGAAAATGACTAAAAAAGATATGGTATATGAATGTTATGGGATATTATTGCTTTATAAGAAATGATCAGCAGTATGATTTCAAAGAGGTCTGGAGAGACATACACGAACTGCTACTAAATTAAATGAGCAGAACCAGGAGATCATTGTACCTAGCAATAACAAGATTATACAATGATAAATTCTGAGGGACGTGGCTCTTTTCACCAATGAAATGATTCTTGCCAGTTCCAAAGATCTTGTGATGAAGAGAGCCATCTACACCCAGAGAGAAAACTATAAGAACTGAGAGTGGATCACAACATAGAATTTTCATTCTTTTTATTGTGGTTTGCTTGAATTTCATTTTATTTTTCTTTTTTTCCCTTTTTGATCTGCTTTTTCTTATTCAGCAAATTAATTGTATAAATGTATATGCCTATATTGGATTTAACATATATTTTTCTATCTTTAACATATATTGGATTACTTGCCACCTAGGGTGGGGGGCTATGGAAAGGGGGGAATTGGAACACAAGGTTTTTCAAGGGTCATTGTTGAAAAATTATCCTTGCACATGTTTTGAAAATTTTAAAAAATTTTCTATAATAAAATTTCTATATTTCAATAAATATTCAATTTCAATAAAAATTTCTAATAAATTTCTATAATTTCTATAAAATTTCAATAAATTGTTTCTTCTCTCACATGACCAAAATGAAAATATTTTTGCATGATTGAATATGTATAACTTATATCAAATTTCTTACTATTTTAGGGAATAGGAAAACAAATGAGGGAAGGAAAAAATTAATATTCAATTTTTTAAAAATCAATGTTAAAATTGTCTTTTACATGTAATTGACAAAAATAAAATATTTTAAGAAAGAAATATACTGTTCTCACAGGGAGTTCTGTAACATCTGAGGTACACTATTTCTCAAATGATTAAACTTGGTACTATCTTTTGCCACAGTCATGATTAATCTGTATTACTAAGGATGTATTATCATGTTTCCCTACCATTCTTGGTGATGGCTGTTGTTAGAACCTCTTCCTTCAATTTTTCTAGAATAAAATGCTATGTCATATATAATAAATTCCTAGAAAATGTGGGTTACCTACTTTGAAAGTCTTCTTTTTATCTCCCCAGTGAAAAAACAAAAACAGAAAGTAGTTTAACTTCCCTATCTCTTCTGATGTACTTATATCTCTTCTCCCTAAGATTACTCTTCAGGGGTATATGTTTCTTTTTCTTATAGAGAAAGATTCCCTATACTACACTCCTATTTATTCCTTTAAACATGTTCTCTTGTGATTTCTACTCTAACTCCTCTTGTTGAGAAACTGAAGGAATTATTCATCTTTTTCTTTTCACTTATGGAATTGTTGCATCACTCAATTTTCTTTGTCTCAACTCCTTGCTTCCTATTTACTTTTTCTATTCCTGATCACACACACACACACACACACACACACTCAACGTATATGTGCATATATGCATACATGTATGTATGTATGGATAAGTACATGTATATATACTCACTACATGTGTTTGTATATATTTGTGTGTGTTCATTAATAGGAAATCTGCAGAATTAGCCATATTCATTCAACTTTTCTAGTCTACTCTCTCCTCATTTATCTAATATTTTCTTGAATTTTTAGGAGCTTCCAATTTTCCCCTTATTGATTTCCTTTCTCTTTTAATGCCTAAATAAAATTTTATATTAAAAAAGAAACTATAAATGTGAGATTCTTTATGTCATTACTTACAATTCTCTTGTACTTCTAATATTCAGAATATTTACAGATTGAATAGACTTGCTCCCTTTTTCCTTGGATTTCCTCAAATACATTTTATATTATATTTACATTTTTTTTTTCATTGACAGCCTCAGATTTGTATCTTCTGCTATTTTGGGTTGCAGCATGACATTCTTGTTTTTTAGAATATAGTGTTCCCTCTTTACAATATTTCCTTATGAATGCAAAATGACCCAGAATTATTTAAATTATTTCTCCCTTTTTTTTTGCAAGTCATCTTCTGAATATTTTCAAATTATTTATTCATCATTGCATTTGTTATATTTATTTATTTATTAAAGCTTTTTATTTATAAAACACATGCATGGGTAATTTTTCAACACTGATGCTTGCAAAACCTTCTGTTCCAAATTTTCTCTCCCCCCCCCATCCCTTCCTCTGGATGGCAGTTAATCCAATACATTAAATATATTGAAATATATATTAAATCCAATATATGTATACATATTTATGCAGTTATCTTGCTGCACAAGAAACATTAGATCAAGAAGGAAGAAAAAAAGTGTGAAAGAAAACAAAATGCAAGCAAAGGAGTGAGAATGCTATGTTGTGGTCCATAATTGTTATATTTAACCATCTCATGTTTTCAAGTTTAAAATTCATTTGTTGGTGCTGTTTTGTTGTTGTTTTGTTGTTTTCCCCCCTGATTATGACAATCTGTGCATTCTCTGAAAATGCATCTTGTTGCCTTTATTAAGAAGATTGGATCAGTTTTGCTCTACTACTTGCTACATTATCACATTCAGATTGTTTGCTTTATGATGTTCTTCTAGAATATCTATTATCATTACTTTTCTCTTTATATACTGTCTTCTCAGTCAGTCATTTTGAGCAATACAGAATTGTTATGTTCCTTTAACATTGATTTATTTTGCTTCTTTTTTGTTATTTGTTTCCACTTTCAACTTTTATCCTGTATTTGCTTAAATTCACCTTTAAGAATCTTCTTTATTTTTTGATTGCATATTTTCTTCCCCTTTTATAAGCCCTTAAACCTGAGGAGCTTCAAGACTTGGTTTAGTTTGGATCTTTTGAGATAAGAATGCTGGTCCCAACATAATTTCTAGTCCCTTTTCCCTTTATAACCACACCTTTCTTTTCTAGGCCATAGCTATAATATAATTATATATATATATATATATATATATATATATATATATATATATATATATGTGTGTGTGTGTGTGTGTGTGTGTGTGTGTGTGTATGTGTGTGTGTGTGTATTATGCATATATACAAAATGTATAATATATACACATATACATAAACATATACTAGTATAATAGAATTCCATATCCTTGAAAAAATTACAAAATGATATGATGATATTAGGCAAAGGTGAAAAAGTTTGTGGGACAAAGATATAAATATAATAATTTATAAGATTTATAATAATTTATAAAAATCAAAAACATCTGTTCCATTAGGAGAAAAATTAATTTCAGCAAAACCAGTTATCTTAGAGAAGAGTAATTTACAAATTATCTTATGCTACTTCAAAGAAAAATCCAATTTCACTTAGGTTATTTAATTTGGGATTAACACCAATGTGCAGAATATGTCCTGAAGTACAAGAAATTTACATGGAGATAGTTTGTTCAAGATATACACTGTTCTCTGATTACAATCTGATATTAAATACTTAGTATATTTGAATATTCCATCTCTTCTTTTTTTGTTGCTTGTTACAACTGGAGTTAAACAAGTATCCTTTATGCAAGTGAACCTGCAAATAAAAGTTATCTAGCTAAAAAGAATGCTGATAGCTATGTATTCATGTTTAGGATTATATCCCTAAAGTATCTCATCCTTCTAAGGGGGAAAGTACCAGCAGTAGAATATGAGAAAAAACAAACAAAAAGATAAGACAATTAAATATGTCAAATATAAATAATTCTCATGGAATATACAGATCTCAAACATTCTAATAATAATTTCTAAAAAATTAGGTTGAGGACTTTTTATATAAAATTGCATAGTTCACCCAATTCACAAGCCAGGCTTTTTTTAATGCTTAATTTAGAAAACTTTAGAGTTCTGCCTTCTTTGATGCTTCAAAATGTTTAGGTTTTGACTTCTCAGTTGTTATTTGAATTTTATCCACAAACACACAAACATCTATCAACATGACAATTTCCTAACTTGCAAAACAGAGCAGTTATTTAGAGTAAAACTGAAGATTATTTGTTGTTGTTGTTGTTTATTTTTCTCTTTATGAAACAAATACAAAATGAAGACTAAAATAAATTACCACCAACTTTAACAGTGGAAATAATGCAATAAATGTAAATTTAGAAAAACACTCAACCTTATGTCTATTCTGACAAATATTAAGTCTTGAACTAGAAGAACTCATTTTAAAATCATATCTTCAGATTTTTAAAAAAGATTTTTCCTTCAATGTATTGTTGACAAAGTCTGTATAATAATGTGTATATAACAGATAAAAGTTTTAAATAAAGATAGATACCTCAAGAGATAAGTAAAATCTTAAATTCGCTTTTTTCAGGTTTTTCAGGTAAAAATGGGTTCTTCATTTGAAATTCTCCTTATGGCTCTGTTGTTAACGGAATTAGAATCATACAGTTTGAGCTGATTTTTACCACATGAACTAGTTATTAGAAAAATACCAAGTTAAGAGAATGTATGAATTTATATTAAGCTTAAGAGATTTAGCAGAATTACTTAGAAATCTCCTCAAGTGACTTGGAATCAGAGAAGCAGATTTTTAAGACCCCTTCAGTGCTTCCCTGAGCATAAGACTAATTCCAGAATTTCTAAGAGAAGATGTCGATAGGGACCAGATAAATACATAAGATATTTGGGATTCAAGATGAAATGTGTTGATTAGATGAACATTGGGAGTGGGCTACAACATTACATAAATATTAGCTAACGTGTATAACCATATTATATGACTTTCCATTTTTTGTAATTGTTGATGCTTATTTCATAGTATCTATGTTTGTTGAGTTTTCTTTGTTCCCTTGGTGGTATTTAATACTCCCTTCTAAAATCAGTCCTTGGTTTTAAATATTCTTACTGTGACTTGTGCTATAATTAATTCATTTTGTTCTAATAATAATTTGTCAGGGGAAAATGTGACAGGACTACATAAGATTCAGTGAGTTATAGTAGATATCTGCTGATATTTAGGACTTCCTGACTCCAGGTCTGGTGATCTATTGACTAAACCACCTAGCTGCCTAAACATTGGACAAGTAAAAAGAAAGATCCTGGATAATACAGACAAAAAGAAAAAGAAATCCCTGTTCTCAAGTAGTTTACATTCTATTGAGAGAAGATTACATATAAAAGAAAACAAATTCACAGAGAGTAGACATACTGTTCTTGTTATTGTTGTTTGTTCTTCCTTATCAAAAAGGACTGAGATGTCAGGGAAGTGATGCCATGACATGCAAATGAGTTGGATTTATGAGTGAGGTTGCACTTTGCAAATCACCAGCCTTGCTCTCTCTCACTTCCAAAGCCATCTGAGTCTAGTAGCAAGATAAAGATCAGGATAACTAAGGAAGGTCTTGGATGCATTGGGAAACCCTGGTCTTTTTAAGTTAAGGTCTTTAACAGATTTTAGTTTGACTAAGATAATATTCATTTAATGATTAAAACTAGGTAAGAAAGAAATGAGACAAAGAATAGCGTTTTTTACCTAGTCACGAAGAACAAATATGACAGGGGAAGATCCTCAAAGTTTCTGTTCAAAACAGAAAAAAATGCTATTTACATTCTCTTTGAATCAATCAGGGACCAAATAATGACCAATTGGTATTGGCCTGAGATCAATTGTTGGCCATTTGATGAGAACCAGAGTGATTTGGGTTTAGAGCACAGTCCTTAAGAAAGATATCCAGCTAGTAAACCCCAAATTATCTCTGATTGTTTCAGAAATCAAAAAACAAATTATATTCCTCTGGACATAGTACTCCTAGGTTAGGGTATGGCAAAGGAAGCAATAGAGGAAAGGACGGAAGGAAGGAGGGAGAAAGGGAAGAAAGGAAGGAACTATACTCCCCAACTGACCAGTTCAGTTAGGTCCACAATAGGCAAGGTCTACTCGCAGATATTGTTGCTTATTTCTGAGAAAGTAATGCTATGACATGCAAATGAATTGGATGTAGGTGATTTTGTGCTTTGCAAAGTCACCAACCTTACTCTTTCCTCCAGAGCCATCTGGGCCCAGTGGTCATATGTATACATCAAAATAAGTTAAAATCACCCTGGATGACCTTTTTAAGCTAAGGTATATAAAAAGTCTTTTATTTGTACCTAAGGCTGAAGTCCCTACATCTTCTGAGTACTTTATTCTCTAGTAGAGAGGCTACTTTTCAGCTGTGTGAGATTGAGTTTATCAGAGGAGAGCAAAAGTTGCTTTTTAAAAATTACTCTTTACTTGACATTTCTCTAATCAACTCAGTAGGTATCATGATAAGTATTCATTTCCATGTTTATTTCTCCATTAGAAAGAATTAAGAAGGAAAGAAAAATTTTAAATTTTAGTTTTTCTCCTTTGGTTTACCTTCCCCCAAAATTTATTGTGATCTAAGTACATGAATTATTCTTTTATCACATAGCAAGATAAATGCCACTTTAGCTCATCTGTGTAACCCTGTCATGACCAATTAATGACATCTTTCTTTTTTTCTTTCAAAGTAGACACTTCTTAGTTATATTATGCATTCTAAATAGTTAAGCTGGAATTATAGTCCAGGTCCTCTTTACTCCAAATCCAGGGTTGATTAAAACTATTGGGTTTGGAAATAGCATTTTGTGAAGACTTTAGATCACAACAGTTGAAAAAATTGTTTTTGTCTGGAGAATACTGTATGTTTTTAGAATATGCTTCATAACTATTTCAGCATAGTGATTACTTCTATATATGTAATTTTTTTTTCTGCTGGCTCATGTTGTTTCATTAATTGTCTTTTTTGTTGTTGTTTTTTCCACAACATGATTTGGAAGAATTTCTGCATTTGCAGGAATGGCAGACATATTTCCCTTATGTCCAACAAGCACAAAATAAAATAATTCTTTCCATTATGCCAAAACATATTGCATGAAAGGATCTTATGTAATAAAGTAAAAAAGAAAGTGTTATACCTTTTTTTGTCCCTTAATGAGAAACAGTTTAACATACATGAGGCAACTCAAAGACAAAAAGAATTGGGTTCAAGTACTGCATCTGACATGTTAACTGTTCAACTTTTGCCAAGTCCTCTTAAATGTTCTGGGCCAGAGGTGTCCAACATTCTGCCTACACCTCTTCCAAGTGCAGTTTAAACCAGTTTAAAAAGTAATTAGGAAATATTTAACAAAAAATAAAAACACAATAAAATACATAATACTTTTAAAAACTAAGTCAATGTGAACTCAATGAAGATTCTGCGTATACAAATTAATGACCTCTGAATTAAACAGCATTTTTCCAGACAATTCTCTAAGATTTTAAATTACAGAAAAAAGTCCCATCTAGCTCTGATGGAGTCATTGTACTCATCTATACCAGAAAAGTCACATAGCTTGTTCCTGTCCCTAAAGCATGCCAAATTACTTGGAAATAAGTAGCTGTGAATATTTATTCCTTTCTACTTCCTTAACCATGGGGTCCTTATTCTTGTTCTAACTGGTTTTCTTTCTCTCCACTCTACAAAAGTTTATCAACAAATTATTTTTCTTCTACTTCCTCTTCCTTATTTTAGAGACAGTTACCTATCTTGATCCATAATATTGCTGCCATCTTGCTGCAAAAAGAATGGCCTGATATACAATACCATCACCTTAATTTGAAGTTATTTTTATAAATGGCTAGTGTCTTACTGAGTTTTCTTTCTATCCCCAACCTCTGTGTAAAATATGGATTAGAATGAATAAATTTCTCTTCTCTGGATGTTTATTTATAAATATATAAAATGTATATAATGGTTGTGGAGAAAGAATGTTAATTTTGTAGATAGATTATTTCCTGTTGAAATTAGATGTGAGTATTAAGAATTCCTTGGATTTAATCATTTGAAACTAGAGATTGTTGTAATGTCCTTGTGTTAGACAGAACTACATGCTATGGAAACATGTAGAACACATGTTTTCAATCATTCTGTGGCCATGAGCCAGGACTTATAGTATTATATACAAATAGAATGTAAAAACAAAACAAAAATTTTACCTCAAATGAAAGGACAGAAGAAGAATTGGAATTTAAGAATACCTTGAAAGACCAAGATGAGTCAAAAGACATAATCAACTTGCATATAATAAATATAGTAGTAAAAATATTTTTATTTCAAAGTAATTGTTGTAATTGTAACCTAATAGTATTATTATTAATTATTAAATAATTCTCAATTGATTAATTAATTAATGCACAACTGTTAATATATCATTTAATGTAATATATTCAAAATAATATAATTATTAACATTTGAAGTACATTTGCATAGGTAGGATGAACTACAATAAGTTTATTTAAATTCTTTTAATTTAAAATTATTTTTTAAAATACTCCTTTAATCAATCCAATAGGCATATGATTTTTCTGATTATGTGACTATGAGCAAGTCATTTAATTTCTTGTAGCCTCTACAATTTCAATTGTAAAATGGAGATAATGAAAATTTCAATTTACGTCAATAGCTGTAATGAGATTATTTGTGGAAAATATTTTGCAAAATTTAAAACTCTATATACGGGTCAGATATCATTATTTTCTTTAAAATCTAATCTTTTTGACTCTCTATTTTAATCATTGGCACTTCTCTT
Organism: Sarcophilus harrisii; assembly: GCF_902635505.1. Taxonomy (NCBI): domain Eukaryota; kingdom Metazoa; phylum Chordata; class Mammalia; order Dasyuromorphia; family Dasyuridae; genus Sarcophilus; species Sarcophilus harrisii. The sequence continues at coordinate 248,019,211 of NC_045426.1, forward strand.
CACCCAGTCATCCATGCTCAAAATAATTTTATTATCTCTTTTCTTTTCCTCAATTCTCATTTCTAATTATGCATCAAATTCTGTGAGTTTTATCTCTGTTTATCTCTTCCATTTGACTGCTATTTGATATTTGTACTACCACCAACCTCCTTCAATAAAGCTAGAATCAAAGAACCTTCATAAAATGTTTAACATGTGAAAATTATGTGAGCAGTGCATAAGATATGACAAAAAGCCTATAATTTAATAGGGGAATTCCAAAATATGTACAAATGATTATGGTACCAATTCATATTATTGCAATTCTAGTTATAGACGGTACCTCAAAAGTCATCTAGAGTACCCCAAACCTTATTTTCAAATGAGGAAACTGAGGACAAGGAAGTTGAAATTACCTGCCTGACCTGAGATCTTGATCATCAGAAGCTAGATTAGATCTCTGGTGCTTTGAATCTAGACTCCATGACCTTTCAACTATACATGAGATGCAGGTAAATTATATTTAGATATCTAGAGATGGAAACAAATATATTGACCTAGGATGATCAGGGAAGGCTTCTTGAAATCTGAATGCTGCCTTGAAAGAAGAAACATTAAGATAAAGTCAGACTCTGATATGTAAATGGAGGACAACCTGCACAAATACATGGCAATGGAAGAATATAGAATTAGATTGAGAAACATCATATCGGGCGGAGCCAAGATGGCGGAGAAGACACACGCGACTTTCTAAGCTCTTCTCTTACCTTCTTTATCAATATTATATCGAGCCTCAAAAATAGTCTTGACTGCTACAATTCGTAAAGATAAGAAGTAGAACAACTCACCGGCCGAAGAAAATCTGCAGTCTCGCCAAAAAAGGTTGGTTCCGGGGCCAGGGGGGAGATCGGCACAGACAGGGAGAGAAATTAGGTTCCGAGGAGAGTCTCAAACCCAGGATGAAGGCACAGATCTCAGCACAAGCACGCAGCCCCAACCCGCAGTACGGGACTTTTCCTTGGGGCAGTTGTGATCCTGCACGGCAGGAGGACGCAGCCCGGGTTAGCCTCCAATCTGCAAAGTGGGGAGCTCGGCTTGGGGCCATAGAGCTTTTCCAGGGCCAATTTGCATCAGGCAGAGACGTTGGGCAGAGTTTGCGGCGGTCTGCAGTCTGCAGTCTGTGGTCAGCTGCTAATACTCACAGTCCCACAAGAGGCTCCGGCCTGGGGCAGTGACACTTTCACCCCTTAGTTTCTAGCCAAGGGCAATCGCTAATCCACTCAGCCCTACTAAGCAGTTTGATAGCTCGGCCAGTGCTGAATCCACTTCCTGTTGGGGGAAGGGAAAACTCTCACTCAGAGCACTCCCATACCTCGGAGCCGGAAATTGGTTTAAATTTTCCCTGCTCTGCAGAGGAAGCTGGTAACCCCCTTGCTAGGAGACCTACCCTAAAGGCTTTCAAACATGAATAAAAAGATGAAAAGAACGATCGACAGCTTCTATGCAGAAAAAGAGCAGGTCAGCAAACCTGAAGAGACCTCAAACAGCAAAAATGCATCAGACTGTCCTCCTTTACATAATGCTCTCATAGAAGAGACCATTAAAAGTCTCAAAAGAGAGTTAGAAGATAAATGGGGAAAGGAAAGAGAAGCCTTACAAGAGAGCAACAATTTCCTGAAATACGAATTGGAAAAAATAAAGAATTCACTAGAAAGTAGGATTTGTGAATTGGAAAAGAAAAAGAACATGCAAGAAAGTAGGATCTGTGAATTGGAAAAAGAAAATAATTCACTAAAAAAAAAATTAGTGAAATGGAAAAAAATTCCAAAGACCAAAACAATACATTCAAAAACTCAATTGGACATATACAGAAAGAAGTAAAAAAAGCTAATGAAGAAAATAATTCTTTAAAAATTAGAACTGAACAAATTGAAACTAATGATTCATTGAGACAGCAAGAATCAGTCAAGCAAAAAAAAAAAATGACAAACTGAAAAGACCATGAATTATCTACTTGCAAAACGACAGACTTGGAAAATAGATCTAGGAGAGATAATCTGAGGATTATTGACTCTTCCGAAAACTATGATGAAAAAAGAGCCTAGATACTATTTTACAAGAAATCATCAAAGAGAAGTGCCCAGATGTAATAGAATCAGAAGGTAAAATAGGCATTGAAAGAATTCATCGAGCACCTTCTGAAAGAAACCCTAAAATAAAAACCCCAAGGAATATTGTGGCAAAATTTCAGAACTATCAGATTAAGGAAAAAATTTTACAAGCAGCCAAAAACCATTTAAATACCGAGGTGCCACAATAAGGATCTCCCAAGATCTGGCTGCCTCTACATTAAAGGAAAGAAGGGCCTGGAATATGATATTCCGAAAGGCACAAGAACTTGGGATGCAGCCAAGAATAAACTACCCAGCTAAGCTGAGCATTTTCTTCCAGGGAAGAAGATGGACATTTAATGAAACAAATGAATTCCATTTGTTTCTGAAGAAAAAACCAGAATTAAACAAAAAATTTGATCTCCAAGAATAGAACTCAAGAGATGCAGAAAAGGTAAAATAACTCTTGAGAATTGTATTTCTGTTGTGGATATACAAAAAGAATACATGTAAAATTTGATTGTACTGATATAAAAAAGGGAAGTAGATATGGAAAAGGTATGATGGCAGAATAAGGTGGGAAGGAGGGATAAAAAGAGGGAAACCACATCCCACAAAGAGGCTAAGGAAACTTATCATATCTGAGGGAATTTAGAGAGGGGAGGAACATTGTGTGAATCTTACTCATCAGAGTTGTCTCAAAGAAAAATAATTGACATTTGTTTTAGAGAAAATTCTCTCTCCTCATTAAAAACGGGGAGAGGAAAAGGGAAAAGAAAAAGAGTAATAAGGAAGGAAGGGGGAAAGACCAAAGGGGGGAGGGAGGGATTATAAAGAGGATAAGATTGTGATACAAGAGGGTACATAAGTTTGAAAAGGGGAAAGAGGGTTGGGGAGGCAAGAATAAGTAAAGCACAATCTGGGGTTATTAGGGATGGCAGGAAATACAGATTTAGTAATTCTAACCATAAATGTGAATGGGATGAACTCCCCATAAAGAGGGAGGCAGATAGCAGACTGGATCAAAAGTCAGAACCCTACAATATGTTGTTTACAAGAAACACATTTAAAGCAGGGGGATACATATAGAGTAAAGGTAAAAGGCTGGAGCAAAATCTATTTTGCTTCAGGTGAAGTCAAAAAAGCAGGGGTAGCCATCCTTATCTCAGATCAAGCAAAAGTACAAATTGATCTAATTAAAAGAGATAAGGAAGGAAACTACATCCTGCTAAAGGGTAGCATAAACAACGAAGCAATATCAATATTAAACATATATGCACCAAGTGGTATGGCACTCAGCTTCCTAAAGGAGAAGTTAAGAGAGTTGCAAGAAGAAATAGACAACAAAACTGTAATAGTAGGAGATCTCAACCTTGCACTCTCAGAATTAGACAAATCAAAGCACAAAACAAATAAGAAAGAAATTAAAGAAGTAAATAGAATATTAGAAAAATTAGGTATGTTGGATCTTTGGAGAAAATTGAATGGAGATAGAAGGGAATATACTTTCTTCTCAGCAGTTCGTGGAACCTATTCAAAAATTGACCATATATTAGGACATAAAGACCTCAAAATTAAATGCAAGAAAGCAGAAATAGTAAATGCTTTCTTTTCAGATCATGATGCAATAAAACTACATTCAACAAAAAATTAGGGGAAATAGACCAAAAGTAATGGAAACTAAATAATCTCATCTTAAAGAATGATTGGGTGAAGCAGCAAATTATAGATACAATTAATAATTTCACTCAAGATAATGACAATGATGAGACATCATACTAAAATTTGTGGGATGCAGCCAAAGTGGTAATAAGAGGGAATTTTATATCCTTAGAGGCTTACTTGAATAAAACAGAGAAAGAAAAGATTAATGAATTGGGCTTGCAACTAAAAAAACTAAAAAAAGACCAAATTAAAAACCCCAATCAAATACTAAATTGGAAATTTAAAATTAAAAGGAGAAATTAAAAATATTGAAAGTAAAAAACCATTGAACTAATTAATAAAACTAAGAGTTGGTTCTATGAAAAGCCAATAAAATAGATAAGCCTTTGGTAAATCTGATTAGAAAAAGGAGGAGGAAAATGAAATTAGTAGTCTTAAAAATGAAAAGGGAGAACTTTCCACCAATGAAGAGGAAATTAGAGAAATAATAAGGAGTTATTTTGCTCAACTTTATGCCAATAAATCTGATAACCTAAGTGAAATGGATGACTACCTCCAAAAATATAGACTTCCCAGACTAACAGAGGAGGAAGTAAATTGCTTGAATAGTCCCATTTCAGAAAAAGAAATAGAACAGGCAATTAAACAACTCCCTAAGAAAAACCCCAGGACCAGATGGATTTACATGTGAATTTTACCAAACATTTAAAGAACAATTGGCCCCAATGCTATATAAATGATTTGATAAAATAGGGAATGAAGGAGTCCTACCAAATTCCTTCTATGACACAGACATGGTACTGATACCTAAACCAGGTAGGCTGAAAACAGAGAAAGAAAATTATAGACCAATCTCCCTAATGAATATTGATGCTAAAATCTTAAATAAGATATTAGCAAAAGACACAGAAAATCATCTCCAAGATAATACACTATGATCAAGTAGGATTTATACCAGGAATGCAGGGCTGGTTCAATATTAGGAAAACTATCATATAATTGGCCATGTTAATAACCAAATTAACAAAACCATATGATCATCTCAATAGATGCAGAAAAGCATTTGATAAAATCCAACATCCATTCCTATTAAAAACACTTGAGAGTAGAGGAATAAATGGACTTTTCCTTAAAATAATCAGCAGCATCTATTTAAAACCATCAGTAAGCATCATATGTAATGGAGACAAACGCAACCATTCCCTAATAAGATCTGGAGTGAAAACAAGGTTGCCCACTATCACCGTTACTATTTAATATTGTATTAGAAACGCTAGCTATAGCAATAAGAGCTGAGAAAGAGATTAAAGGAATAAGAATAGGCAATGAGGAAGCCAAATTATCACTCTTGCCGATGACATGATGGTATACTTAGAGAACCCCAGAGATTCTGCAAAAAGTTAATAGAAATAATCCACAACTTTAGCAAAGTTGCTGGTTATAAAATAAACCCACATAAGTCATCAGCATTCTTATATATCACTAACAAAATCCAACAGTCAGAGTTACAAAGAGAAATTCCATTTAAAGTAACTACTGATAATATAAAATATTTAGGAATCTATCTGCCAAGGGAAAATCAGAAACTTTATGAGCAAAATTACAGACCACTTTTCACACAAATTAAGTCTGATCTAACCAATTGAAAATATTAAATGCTCTTGGATAGGGCGAGCAAATATAATAAAGATGACAATATTACCTAAACTAATCTATTTATTTAGCGCATACCAATCAGACTCCCAAAAACTATTTTAATGACCTAGAAAAAATAACAACAAAGTTCATATGGAAAACAAAAGGTCAAGAATTTCAAGGGAATTAATGAAAAAAAATCAAATGATGGTGGCTTAGCTTACCAGATCTAAAACTATATTATAGAGCAGCAGTTACCAAAACTATTTGGTATTGGCTAAGGAATAGATTAGTTGATCAGTGGAATAGATTAGGTTCAAGGGATAAAACAGTCAACAAATATAGCAACCTAGTCTTTGACAAACCCAAAGATCCCAGCTTTTGGGATAAGAACTTACTGTTTGATAAAAATTGCTGGGAAAATTGGAAACTAATATGGCAGAAACTAGGCATTGATCCATACTTAACGCTGTACACCAAGATAAGGTCAAAATGGGTTCATGACCTAGGCATAAAGAATGAAATTATTAATAAATTAGAGGAACATAGGATAGTTTACCTCTCAGACCTGTGGAAGGGGAAGGTCTTTATGACCAAAGCAGAACTAGAGATCATTACTGATCACAAAATAGAAAATTTCGATTTTACCAAACTGAAAAGCTTTTGTACAAACAAAACTAATGCAGACAAGATTAGAAGGGAAGCAATAAACTGGGAAAATATTTTTACAGTCAAAGGTTCTGATAAAGACCTCATTTCCAAAATATATAGAGAATTAAGTCTAATTTATAAAAAATCAAGCCATTCTCCAATTGAAAAATGGTCAAAGGATATGAACAGACAATTCTCAGATGAAGAAATTGAAACTATTTCTAGTCATATGAAAAGATGCTCCAAGTCATTATTAATCAGAGAAATGCAAATTAAGACAACTCTAAGATACCACTACACACTGTCAGATTGGCTAAGATGACAGGAAAAAATAATGATGATTGTTGAGGGATGTGGAAAACTGGGACATTGATTCATTGTTGGTGGAGTTGTGAACGAATCCAACCATTTTGGAGAGTAGTTTGGAATTATGCTCAAAAAGTTATCAAACTGTGCATACCCTTTGATCCAGCAGTGTTACTACTGGGATTATATCCCAAAGAGATTATAAAGAAGGGAAAGAGACCTGTATGTGCACGAATGTTTGTGGCAGCCCTTTTTGTAGTGGCTAGAAACTGGAAACTGAATGGATGTCCATCAGTTGGAGAATGGCTGAATAAATTGTGGTATATGAAAATTATGGAATATTACTGTTCTGTAAGAAATGACCAACAGGATGATTTCAGAAAGGCCTGAGAGACTTACAGAACTGATGCTGAGTGAAATGAGCAGGACCAGGAGATCATTATATACTTCAACAACAATACTAGATGATGACCAGTTCTGATGGATCAGGCCATCCTCAGCAACGAGATCAACCAAATCATTTCTAATGGAGCAGTAATGAACTGAACTAGCTATACCCAGAAAAAGAACTCTGGGAGATGACTAAAAACCATTACATTGAATTCCCAATCCCTATATTTATGAACACCTGCATCTTTGATTTCCTTCACAAGCTAATTGTACAATAATTCAGAATCTGATTCTTTTTGTACAGCAAAATAATGTTTTGGTCATGTATACTTATTGTGTATCTAAGTTATATTTTAATATATTTAACATCTACTGGTCATCCTGCCATTTAGGGGAGGGGGTGGGGTGGGGTAAGAGGTTAAAAATTGGAACAAGAGGTTTGGCAATTGTTAATGCTGTAAAGTTACCCATGTATATATCCTGTAAATAAAAGGCTATTAAATATATATAAAAAAAAAAAGATGGATAGAAATTTAATAGGCAAAAAAGCATATGGAATGTTCTAAGCAAGGTAGTAGAATAAGCAAAAGCATGTAGGGGGAAAAGTACAAGGCACATTTGGATATTTCAGTTTGAATAAGTTTTATAGTGCATAAGGAGGAGGATGTATTATAAGGCTGAAAAGATAGGGCACTTTAGTCAGCAACTACTATCTCTCTTTGGGCATGAATCTTTCATTTAAGATAATAAGACTGCAAGACCTGTAATGGGACATTAGTACAATGGGTAAAATACTAAAAAAAAAAAAAAAAAAGTAACTACTGATAATATAAAATATTTAGGAATCTATCTGCCAAGGGAAAATCAGAAACTTTATGAGCAAAATTACAGACCACTTTTCACACAAATTAAGTCTGATCTAACCAATTGGAAAAATATTAAATGCTCTTGGATAGGGCGAGCAAATATAATAAAGATGACAATATTACCTAAACTAATCTATTTATTTAGCGCTATACCAATCAGACTCCCAAAAAACTATTTTAATGACCTAGAAAAAATAACAACAAAGTTCATATGGAAAAACAAAAGGTCAAGAATTTCAAGGGAATTAATGAAAAAAAAATCAAATGATGGTGGCTTAGCTGTACCAGATCTAAAATTATATTATAGAGCAGCAGTTACCAAAACTATTTGGTATTGGCCAAGGAATAGATTAGTTGATCAGTGGAATAGATTAGGTTCAAGGGACAAAACAGTCAACAAATATAGCAACCTAGTCTTTGACAAACCCAAAGATCCCAGGTTTTGGGATAAGAACTTACTGTTTGATAAAAATTGCTGGGAAAATTGGAAACTAATATGGCAGAAACTAGGCATTGATCCATACTTAACGCCGTACACCAAGATAAGGTCAAAATGGATTAATGACCTAGGCATAAAGAATGAAATTATTAATAAATTAGAGGAACATAGGATAGTTTACCTCTCAGATCTGTGGAAGGTGAAGGTCTTTATGACCAAAGCAGAACTAGAGATCATTACTGATCACAAAATAGAAAATTTCGATTATATCAAACTGAAAAGTTTTTGTACAAACAAAACTAATGCAGACAAGATTAGAAGGGAAGCAATAAACTGGGAAAATATTTTACAGTCAAAGGTTCTGATAAAGGCCTATTTCCAAAATATATAGAGAATTAACTCTAATTTATAAAAAATCAAGCCATTCTCCAATTGAAAAATGGTCAAAGGATATGAACAGACAATTCTCAGATGAAGAAATTGAAACTATTTCTAGTCATATGAAAAGATGCTCCAAGTCATTATTAATCAGAGAAATGCAAATTAAGACAACTCTAAGATACCACTACACACCTGTCAGATTGGCTCAGATGACAGGAAAAAATAATGATGATTGTTGGAGGGGATGCGGGAAAACTGGGACATTGATGCATTGTTGTTGGAGTTGTGAACGAATCCAACCATTTTGGAGAGTAGTTTGGAACTATCCTCAAAAAGTTATCAAACTGTGCATACCCTTTGATCCAGCAGTGTTACTACTGGGATTATATCCCAAAGAGATTATAAAGAAGGGAAAGGGACCTGTATGTGCACGAATGTTTGTGGCAGCCCTTTGTAGTGGTAGAAACTGAAACTGAATGGATGTCCATCAGTTGAGAATGGCTGAATAAATTGTGGTATATGAAAATTATGGAGTATTACTGTTCTGTAAGAAATGACCAACAGGATGATTTCAGAAAGGCCTGGAGAGACTTACACGAACTGATGCTGAGTGAAATGAGCAGGACCAGGAGATCATTTTATACTTCAACAACAATACTAGATGATGACCAGTTCTGATGGATCAGGCCATCCTCAGCAACGAGATCAACCAAATCATTTCTAATGGAGCGTAATGAACTGAACTAGCTATGCCCAGAAAAATAACTCTGGGAGATGACTAAAAACCATTACATTAAATTCCCAATCCCTATATTTATGCACACATGCATTTTTGATTTCCTTCACAAGCTAATTGTACAATAATTCAGAGCCTGATTCTTTTTGTACAGCAAAATAATGTTTTGGTCATGTATACTTATTGTGTATCTAAGTTCTATTTTAATATATTTAACATCTACTGGTCATCCTGCCATCTAGGGGAGGGGGTGGGGGGGGTAAGAGGTGAAAATTGGAACAAGAGGTTTGGCAATTGTTAATGCTGTAAAGTTACCCATGTATATATCCTGTAAATAAAAGGCTATTAAATTAAAAAAAAAAAAAGAGAAACATCATATCATTCAATTTGGATGAAATATGGAATATATGAAAGGGAATAGGATGAAATAAAGTTGGAAATTGACTAAAGCTAGCTAATAGAAAGATAATATAAGGCAAGGAATGCTTTGTGATAAAGGGAATGGTATTAATGAATAAAAAAATGATCTCTATACTAAGCATATATAATATGCTTATAGAATAGTAATAGAAAAATAATAAAAAATATTTTTCTAAGTTCTTAAGGACCCCATGCTGTAGTTGGCAGATTTGTTCAGTAGTTTCAAACATGTCTGACTCTTTATGGCCAGATATGTATTTTTCTTGGTGAAGTGGTTTGCATTTGCTTCTCCAGATCATTTTAGAGAAGAGGAAAGTTAGGCAAACCACCTTTAGTGACTTGCCCATGATCAGAGCTAGTGAATGTCTAAGGCTAGATATCTTCCTGACTCCAGGGATGACAGTCTAGACAATTATATAAAATTTTACTGCAACAGAGATGGAAACTCCCAGAATGCCTAAGGTTCTAGTAGCTGCATATATGGCAAGATTCAAGGGCTACAGGTCAGATAGTATAAATACTATGGCTATTATATAGAGCATGGAAGACAGAATTAAGACTAGAATGTTCTAAGGAAGTACTGAAAAGGCAAATGATAATACATGGTGATGTTTCATGTCAATGGGAAGAATAGAGTTGTTGACATAACAGGTTTTATATATTCAGAGGACTGTTTTGGCAGTAGTGTATATGGAGTTAAGAGGAAAAGATAAAAGCCAGAATGACTATTTGTAATGCTACCACAATAACTTATTTGGTTGGCAATGGACCTGAACCAATGGTGTGGCAGTTTGAATGGAAATGATGAGTCGAATCCAAGAAATACTGAAATGATAGAAGGTGAGGTCAAGGGATCAAATATGGGTAGTTGGAAACATGCTGCTTCCAACAACATAAATAGGGGAGTTAGGAAAAAGAAATAGGTTTAGAATGGGGATTGGTGGTAATAAGTTAATTAGCAAAATGATGAGTTCAGATCTAAACATGCTGACACTGATATATTTTCAGGAAATCTATGTGAAGACATACAGCAGGAAGTTAGAGCAGTGATAAGCTGTAGAAGCAAAGTGAAGAGAAAATAACAAGGAGTGAATGATGGTTAATAGTGTTAAACACTACACAAAGTTAAGCATTTAGAAAAGTCTAAGTGTTGTAATTAAGAGGTCATAGATAACTCCTTGAATGAGGAATTTTTCTGTAATGCTACGAGGATTAGAAAGTCAAACACTAAGGATTAAATATTGAATGGGTGGGAAAGCAGAGGCAATTAGTGTAGATATTTCTTTTCAGAAGTTTTGGATTTAAAAGAAAGAAGAATTCTGGATGTCCTTTTGAGAATATGGGATAGTAAAGAGAATATATTGCAAGGAAAGTGTTTTGAAGATATGACAGTTTAAAGAAAGTATTTTTGTTTTTAAAGTAAAATAGAACAGTTGGAAGGAACCAGTAGAGAAAAAAAAAAAGATTGCAATTAAGAGAGAGAAAGTTATGAGAAGACCAAGACTGTGGAGGAAAAATGAAGAGATAGGAAGTTGCTTCCAAAAGTATTTACTTCTTAAGAACTTCATTATGTTCCCTAGTACTTTGTGCATATATAAAGCATTTCTAAATTTGCTCCTTAATTAATAAATAGGAAAACTGGCTTGTGAGTCAGAGCAATATTTTATTTTAAATTATTTTTTTCAAGATCCAAATGTAAAGGGGAATTTCAGAATTTACAAATGCATGACTTAGATTTTTCCTTATTTCAAGAAAATTTTAGGGTGTCTCTAAGACTTCTGGCTCATCTTCAGTCCAGAGAATTCTTTAAAAACACATTTTGTGGAGGGCAGAGTCAAAATGGCAGAGAATAGACAAGTCTTTGAGCAATTCCTGGCTTCTCTCAGATCAACACCAGATCAAACCTTTAATTGGGCTTTGGAGTGAGAGAACGCACAAATATTTGCAGTAACAAATTTCCAGCAGAAGATATTTTGGAAGAACTTTAGGAAAGATCTGCCTCAATTAAGTGAGGGGCAGGAGGGAATTGCAAGTGAGTACAGGAGCAACATAATACAGTGCAATGCAAGGAAGCCCAGAGCAGAGAGGCTTTCATGTGCTGGAGGAAACTAATGGGAGGATCTTAGCTAATATACAACAGTGTTTGCTACTCTGTCCTGCTTCAGAAGTCAATGGATCAGCAGATTAGCAGTGAGACCTTCAACATAACTATAGAAGGCAAATAGTGAGCCCCCAAATGCCAGCATAACACAGGACTTGTCCATGCCCACCCAGCATGAAAAGGAAGCCAGCAGTATCAGCCTCAGGGCAGTGTGAAGCCACTGATACTTGTAGAGGAAGCTTACAACAATCTTCCTTTTACATTAAGATAGACTTCAACCTTTAAAAGTGAACAAAAAAGAAAAAAGAGATCTAACAATAGATGCCTTTTATGGAGACAAAGAACAGAACTCAAAACCTGAGGACACTAAAGGCAAAACACCTCTAGGAGATGTCTCAAAGACTGACATAAATTGGTCTCTGTCTCACAAGTCTCTTTAGGAAAATCCAAAAATGAAAAAAGGGAAAAGATGTGTTGGAAAAGACACACAGAAATTATCCAAAGAAAATTACTGTTTAAAGAATAGTTTTGATGAAATGAAAAACAAAATCAACTCCTTGAAAAACAGAATTTATAAAATGGAAAAAAATCCAATGAACAAAACAACTCATTTAAAAGTTCAGTTAGCTAAATTCAAAAGAAGATAAAAAAGCTAACTCAAGAAATTAATTCACTAAAAATTAGAATTGAACAAATAGAAATGAATGAATCAATGAACATTGAGAATCAGTCAAACAAAACCAAAAAAAAAAAAAAGAAGAAGAAAATGTAAAATACATCATAAGAAAACAACAACAACAACAACAACAACAACAAACAATAACTGACCTGGAAAATAGAACCAGGAGAGACAATGTAAGAATTATTGTACTCCCTGAAAACTATGATGAATAAAAGAGCCTAGACAATATCTTTCTAGAAATCATTAAAGAAAACTGTGCTGATGTCCTAAAACCAGAGAGTAAAATAGCTGTTGAAAGAATCACCAATCACCTCCTGAGAGACACCCCAAAAATGAAAAGCCTAAGGAATATTATAACTTAATTCAAGAATTATCAGATCAAGGAAAAAATACTGTAAGCAGGCAGAAAGAAACAATTAAAATATCGAGGAGCCACAATCAGGATCACCCAGAAACTACTATCTTCCACTTTAAAGGATCATAGGACCTGGAATATGATAGCACAGAAGTCAAAGGAACTTGGACTATAGGCAAGAGTCAACTATCCAGAAAAATTAAGCATTTTCATTCAGAGGAAAAGATGGAAATTCGTTGAAATAGGTGATTTTCATTTATTTTTCATTAAAAGATCAGAATTGAACAGAAAATTTGAAGTTCAAATACATAACTTAAGAGAAGCACAAAAAGGTAAAAAGGAAGAAAAAAAATCTATGTTTTCTTAAAGGTTAAAATGTTTACATGCCTATATGGGAAGATGACAAATTTAATTCTTGAGAACTGTATATTTGTTAGGGTTATACAAAAAGGTTATACATATAATTTGACTTTACTGTGATGAAGCTAGAGGTGTAAAAAGGGATTGTGCTGAAAGAAGTGGGAAGGGGAGATAAAATGAAGTAAATTATATAATATGAAAAGCCAAAAAACGATCTATTAGAATTAAAGGAAAGAAGGGGAGCACGAGCATTGTGTGAACCTTAATTTCATCAGTTTTAGCCAAAAGAGAGAATATCAGATATATTTAATTTATTATAGAGACTTATCTCCTCCTATAGGGAAGTAGGAGGAAAGAAGGGAAAGGAAAGAGATAGGTAATTGAAGGAAGAATAGAAATAGAAAGGAAGAGGGGTAAGAAAAGTGTTTACTATGAAATTTACCCCTTCCTACAAAAGGGGTAGGGAGATTGAGGATGGTGATGATCAGAAACAAAACATAGGTGAGGAAAGGAAAGATAAAAATATAACGTGGAAAATAAGATGACAGGAAATACAGAGTTAGTAATTTTAATTGTGAATGTAAATGGGATGCACTGTCTCATAAAATGCACTGTCTCATACATTGTTAAAGTAGAGTGATAAATACAGAGTAAAGGTAAAAGGTTGGAACAAAATCTATTTTGCTTCAGCTGAAGTAAAAGAAGTAGGGGTGGCAATCCTAATTTCATAAAACAAAAGGAAAAGCACATTTAACTAAGAGAGATAAGGAAGGGTATAAATGTTAAAGGGTATACATAATGAATGAAGTGAATAAGAAAGAAGTTAAGGAGATAAATAGGATTTTAGAAAAGTTAGATGTGATAGAACTTTGGAGAAAATTGAATAAAGACAGAATGGAGTATATTTTTTTTCTCACCAGTACATGGAACCTACACAAAAATAGGAAAACTATAAGCATAATTCACTATATCAATAACCAAACTAACAGAAATCATATGATTATCTCAATAGATACAGAAAAAGCATCTGATAAAATCCAACACCCATTCCTATTAAAAACACTAAACAGTAGAGGAATAAAAGGAGTTTTTCTTGAAATGATCAATAGCATCTATTTCAAAGCATCAGTAAACATCACATGTAAAGGGGATAAACTAGAACCATTTCTAATAATATCAAGGGTGAAACAAGGTTGCCCACTATCAGATTAAAAATTCAATATTGCCTTAGAAATATTATTAGAAATTAGAAAATTAGAAATTATTTAGAAATATTAGCTTTTGCAATAATAGAAGAAAAAGAAGTTTAAGGAATGAGTAGGCAATGAGGAACTCAATTATTACTCTTTGCAGATGATGGTATATTTAGATAATTCTAGAGAATCAACTAAAAACAATTACTAAAGATAATTTACATATTTGAGCAAAGTTTCAGGCTACAAAATAAATCCACATAAATCATTAGCATTTTTATATGCTACCAACAAAATCTAGCAACAAGAGTTACAAATTGAAATTCCATTTAAAATTACTGAAGATAATATAAAATATTTGGGAATTTACCTGCCAAGGCAAAGTTTGGAATTATATACACATAATTACAAAACACTTTCCACACAAATAAAGTCAGATCTAATCAACTGGAAGAATATCAAGGGTTCATAGATAGGCCTAACTAATATAAATAAATTTCAACTCTACCTAAATTAATCGACTTATTCAATGCTACACCAATCAAATTTTCAAAAAATATATTATATAGATAGTAAAAAATAATAAGAAAGTACACCTGGAAGAACAAAAGGTCAAGAATTTCAAAGAAATTAATGAAAAAATGAAAATGAAGATAGCTTAGCTGTACCACACCTAAAACTATATTACAAAGCAACAGTCATCAAAGCCATTTGGTACTGGCTAAGAAATAGAGAAATTGATTAGTGGAACAAATTAGGTTCACAAGAAACAATGGTCAGTGACTATAGTAATTTAGTCTTTGATAAACTCAGAGACTTCAGCTTCTGGAATAAGAACTAATTATTTGACAAAAATTGCTAGGAAAATTGGAAATTAGTATGGCAGGAAGCAGGCACTGGCCCACATATAACATCCTGTGCTAAAATAAGTTTGCAGTGGTTTCATAATTAGACATTAAGAGTAATACTATAAGCAAATTAGAACAAAGGATAGTTTACCTCTCTAATGTACTAAAGCACATTATGGAATGCAAAATGGATAATTTTGATTATATTAAGTTAAAAAGTTTTTGTACAAATAAAACCAATATAGACAAAACCATAAGGGAAGCAGTAAATTTAGAAAAAAAAAAATATTTCCACTCAAGATTTCTATAAAAGGCCTCATTTCCAAAATATATAGAAAATAGACTCAAATTTATGAGAATAGAAGCCATTCTCCAATTGTTAAATGGTCAAAGGATATGAACAGACAGTTTTTAGATGAAGAAATTAAACTATTTCTAGTCAGATCAAAAAATGTTTTAAATCATTACGTATCAGAGAAATGCAAATTAAGACAACTCTGAGGTATCATTATGCATCTCTCAGATTGGCTAAGATGACAGAAAAAGATCATAATGAATGTTGGAAGGGATGTGGGAAAACTGGGACACATTGTTGGTGGAATTGTGAACTGATCCCACCATTCTGGAGAGCAATTTGTAACTGTGCCTAAAGGAATATCAAACTGTACATACCCTTTGATCCAGCAGTGTCTCTATTGGGTCTGTTGTTTCCCAAAGAGATTATCAGAAAGAGAAAAAAACCCACGTATGCAAAAATGTTTGTAGCAGCCTTTTTTGTAGTGACAAATACTGAGGGGATGTCCATCACTTGGAGAATAGCTGAATATGATATACGTATATCATGGACTACTGTAGTTTTTAAAGAAACAATTAGCTGCATGTTTTCAGAAAGGCTCAGAGAAACTTACATGAACTGATACTAAGTGAAGTGAGTAGAACCAAGAGAACATTGTATATAGCAACAATAAGATTATATGATGATCACATAATTTAGGCCAGTTTCAATGGTTCTGTGATGGAGAGAGCCATCTGCAACCAGAAAGAGGACTATGGGGACCGAGTGTAGATCACGACATAGTACTTTCACCTTTTTGTTGTTGTTTGCTTGCTTTGTGTTTTCCTTCTCATCTTTCCCCTTTTTTATTTGATTTTTTTTTGTGCAGCATGTTAAGTGTGGAAATATGTTTAAAAGAATTGCCTGTGTTTAATCTTTAACAGATTCCTTGTCTTTTAGGGGAGGGGATTGGGGAAGAGAGGGAGAAAAAAATTTGGAACACAAAGTTTTGCAAGGCTGAAGGTTGAAAACTATCTCTGCATATGTTTTAAAAATAAAAAAGCTTTGAATTTAAAACATAACCATTTTTGTTCTCCCTTGAAACAATATTGTGAAAGAAATTATTATTAATAACCAATGATTTGGAGAGATCCATAGTTGACCCCCTTTTTCTAAAGTTCTGATTTTAAAAGTCCATTCTTTTGAAGTATATTACTGACTTTGAGATTATACTAACTTTCGTCTTCTGACAGGTATGTGGAGATGCAGGAGTCATTGTATTCTACTCAGATTTGGATGGGGACCAATTCTTTGACTAGCATGTCCAAGGCTGGGTATATCTTAAGAAATAAACAACATAATGGAAGTTCAGGTCTGCCTCTTTATTGTAGTATTCATTTCCTCAATAATTGTTAAACAATTAGATAATGACAGCCACCTCTGGGAACATTTCTCTTCCAAAAGAGAATATGAGCCTTGAGCCCTCACTATGATTATCCTTTATCTGAGAAAAATGGCCAACTAGTCATCCTTTTATTAATAAGCATCCTGGTATTATTCATAAAATGATTAAATTACCCAGAAATTATATCCTTTGAAAGTCTGAAACATCAAATTGGTTAGAAACAGTTCTACAGGATGCAAATGAGAGAGGAAAACTTGAGCAAGTAAAGAAATGAAGTTTAATGAGAATAGTCAATGGTCAAACTTAATCTTTATTATCAAAATGAGGGACAGAGGAGGAAGGTTCTTGAACTGGAGTTCATTCAATTGTCTGAAATTACTAGAGTCTAGAAGAACTTTCATGACTGAAGTTTCAGAAGTTTACCTAAATTTCACTTCATTTCAGATAAGCTAATGAATTTGGTTCCAATATTTAGATATGATGTAAACTGTGTCCCCTTTAATCTTTGGGGGAGAAGGGTTGGAAAGGAATCTTTGAGAAAAGGGTGATCCAGAGTCTCATACCCTCCCAGTCTTTGGGATGGGCTCACCCTCCTAGGGGAAACTCCCAGATAAGTAATCTCATTCAACTGGAAATTTTGACCTGGGGCATGGCCAACTCCTGTGTTGAGTTGAAAATTAGCCCCATTTCAGCCGGACAAAAGCCTACAAAATCAAAGGCCTGTCAATCCATCTCTGCTAATTCCTAAGCTAAGAAAGCTGTTTTCTTAGTGTAAATAAATCCATTCTTGCCACAAACTTACAGCCTGTATTCATCGGAGTTTGCAAATTCTCTTGTAAAACCTGTGGACCGGTCAAAGAGGATTCCATTGCTATTGGGGGATCTCTCAACCCTCAATTCTCACACCTCATCAGATACAAAATAATATGTAATGGTGGGTTATAAACTGAGTATTTAGTGAACGTCTTCTGGTAGAGCCTTAGACTGAATACTATTCAAAACTCACAAATTAGCTACATACATAGGTACATATATGTGTATATACACATATATTATCATTGCATGAATATGTATGTATATAATGACATGTGGTATATATGTGTGTATATATATACATACATATATATGTAATAATGAGAAGAAAAGAAGCTGAAATTGCTTACTGAATGAAGAGTTTATCTAATATATGAAGCATGACTTCTTTAAATGTAAAGATTATGAAAAGAGATCATCTTGAGATCAAATCTTTTAAGGAATGAATACCAAGAGTTAGCAACAAGAGACCACAGAAGTCTAGAGCATGCTGTTGTTGCAGTTTTAATCTGAAAGTAGAATTTTAAAATTAGAAGTGAGAATTTTATAGCCTTGTCTCTCTTGATAAATTTATTGAATTTTATACTGAGCAAACCAAAAATCATCCTTTCATAGCAAATTCTTTACTTAGTGGCATTAATTAGAATATTAATCCTATCTGGCATTATGATAAGATTAAAGTCAATAAAGCAGAATTTAGCACACTTAGATAACACCTTTCCAAAGGAAAACTGAGTAAGATTCAAACCTTCATCAAACAAATGATTCCTGAAAATTGTTTCTAAATCTTTACAAGGGAAAATGAATTGTTTTCTTTGCTCTTTTGGCTCTTGCTAATCTTCAAGATGGGAGGATCATGACTTGGATAATTCAAAGAATCATAGAACTGGGAGGGACCTCCAGAGATCATCTCATCCCCTCTTCTGCATTCATGCTGATTATTTTACCTAAACTATTCCAGACAGTTGAGAATCTAACCCATTCTTAAATAGCTCTGGGGAAGAAGCTTCTGTCTCCAATTGCCTTTTTCCCCACCATTGTTATGATTTTCTTAGACAGTTGCCCACTGAGACATTCTCCATGAAGCTGCCTGATCTCTGTTCATGCCAACTTTCTCTCCCTGACTTCTGTCTAAGCAGACTGTGTTTTCCAAGATCAGTACTGATTCAGCCTGTTATTTCTGCTGCATGCTTCTGAACACGGAGAGGCTATGATTTTTAGCACATGGTGTATTAGTACTCTAAACACTGTTTGGAAGAAAACAAGCTCCAAGAGAATGAAGGCATTAATGAAAACAATGAGCATCTTTGAGTCATACCCAGAATGCTTGCATTTGATGGCCCAACCTGGCAAATCTCTTTGCCACTTTCAGCTATAAAAAATAAATAAATAGATAGATGATGTGCAAGGAGGGATCCATTTCCCATGAAGAGTTATAAATGCAAGTATAATTTCCTTTCATTGGTAATTCATTCAAAAGCAAAATATGGAAATGTTTTACAATTTTTAAGTGGTAAGAGAAGAGGCAAAAGACTAGAGTTATTGCCATGTTCAGCCCTCAAACAGAAGATCCACTGTTTGGGCAACAGAACTCTGGGTATAGCCAAAAGACTGCTCTGGCTCAGAAATGAACATTTCAGCATTTCTAATGCCAGTTACAGTCATTTGCCTTCAGTTTCTTGGCTGTGGGAGTGTGTGTGTGTTTGGGAGTTGGTGGGCCTGGCAGCCATCTTCATTCTTCCCTTCTATACTCCTTCTAAGATCTAAATAAGTTTCTAAGCTATAAATAATATATTCATATTCCTTTGTCATTCTAGCATTTCTACTTTTAGGAATATTAATGCTGAAATAGTTATTACTATTTTGCTGAAGGCAACTATGATTCTTCTTATTTAAAGATATGGATAGAAGAAAAATGAGTCTTTGATCACAGGGTTGTTTTATAAAGTATTTAATTCTGAAACAATATTGTTTGTTTACTCATACACATACAAACACAAACATGCACACTTTCAAACCTCATTTAAATTAAATGAACAAAAGTGCTATTTATAATTGAAGATTGACTTCCTCCCCCCGCCCCATTCTATATTTAAGGAACACAAATGAATAGATACAATAAATTTGTAACAAAAAAGATGAAAGCCAGGGGAAAATCTTTACATTTCAGAGAGATGAAGTAGAAAAAGAACAAAAGTACTAATTCTATATATGACTTCTTACCTCCTATAATTGAGATAGATCAAGTCCACTTAAATTTTCTAGACCTTGGTTTTCTTCTTTTATACAATATCAAGTTCATAATAGATGCTTTCCAAGTGCTCTTTCTACTCTGGAACTATGATCCTATTATAACAGCCTAGTCCCTGGCAAACTGAATAGCTAGTTTTCTGAAGATCCATTCAATGATGCAGAAGAAGGTTGTGATTCCTGATTGGCTGTAAGACTTCTGAATCCATGATGAAATAGAGAAATTTAACATTGGGGAGAAAAAGGCAATTTAAATTTTGGAAAGGTTTAATGGTAGTCTTTAGGCATTTAGGAGACATTTAGGAACCTTTATTCTTGCTCCAATTTCTGAAACCACTGGGTTTACTGATACCTATTCCAAAGTTTTCATTGCCTCTTTTCCAAATTCCAACTGTCTTCTTCACATACAAGCAGTTACACAAATTCAGAGGTCTCTGACACTCAGCTGTCAAGTTCCTTTGTGTATTGTCATTACCATTGCGCTATTGATGGAATTGATTGTACAAAATGCCTGGGACAGGGATAATATGTCATGATATATAGAAATACCTAGCTTTACAATGGGAAGGAACCCATTAAGATGCTTATGCAATGATAGTAAAATTAGATTTGTTACCTCCTATTGTTAGAATAGGCCTCCCCCCAAAAATCAAACAAATTTCTGATGTAACATAATATAATGTGTCTTTTTAACTATTTCAAATAAAGTTAATGTTTAATTCTGATTCTTTAAAAATATTTGATTAAAATAATGACTTTAATATAAATTATTCTTATTAACAAAGAAGTTTGTCCTCCCCTCTTGCTATATTCTGCATTTCATTCCCTTTGCTAGAGAAGTGTGGTTAAATAAATGGAAGCAGCATTTTTCACTTTTTTAAAAACAGAATATTATCTGTGAATGAAGTTTATCACAGTGACTTGGTTATTGAATTATAAAATCGAAAATGAATCCTATCTAGTAACTTGTGAATTTTGAATTCACTATTCACTATTCACTATTAACTATTAACACCAAGAGGAAAAATAAAGTTAAAAATCTTCATTTTGGGCTTATATAACTCTTTATAAATATGTTCCAGTCTAAATGTAAAAATATATATTTTTATAATGCACTTTTTTGCACTTTACATTTTGGTCCGACTATTCTATTTGCTATTCCCTTACCTCTGCATTCCATTTTTTGACCTGTATATGAATCTGCATAGAATAAGCCCCTTGCCTGGGACATGTTCTTTCCTAAACTCTATCTCAAGCTCTGCTTTGATGTTATCTCTTATCCACCTTTATAGATCTCCTAAATAGTTAGTGTTCTATCCCTGTTTTCATACAACCAGAATAAATTCGGCCCAGGTTCTTTGAAAATTTGGAATAATGAAAAAAGTGAATCTAAACTGAAAGTATCAAAAGTATATTTGCATTCAGGCAAGTATCCCACTAAACCAGAAGCAAGGTGTTAATAACATAATATTGTCAAATCTTTAGCAGAGTTGAAATAAAAGAAACACAAAATTCAACCATTCTTTTGTATATATTTTGTCATTATTTTAAGTGTAGCCCTGCTGAAATTAGAGGATTTAGGCAATATTGGTGAGAGGGCAGGTTGCCATGGTTTTGAACTCTGACATTCCCAGTTTTAGACGACTGGAAAACAAACAAAAAAAACAAAAAAAAAATATTGCCAAGTAACCTACTTGGGGCTGCTACCAAATGATAGCCAACTATTTTTTGATATCCTCAGTTTTTTGAACAATGCAATTCTAGTGCCTACTGGAACATTTGAGGGACCAACAAAACAACAGTTTTATCTATTGTTTTGGACCAGTAGAAAGTATTAATTTTTTTTGGGGGGGGAGAGAAACCTTTTCTTAAAGAAAGAATATGAACAGCCAAAATGCACCCCTTGCACCCTCTCAATTTTTGAGAGAAGGTGAGGAGAAAGGCCTCCCTTCTTGGTTGGTCATCTATGTCAAAAATTATGGGAAAAAAAGATTAAATGAGAAGACATGGGTATCTATTTATCTGCAACATTGGCATATACTATCCAATCAATGAGAATTCAGCTCAAATCATTTATCCCTGAAAATCCCTAGATCTTGATGTCAATAGTCGGTGCTTGCAGGCTTCTGGTTCTGTAAAATGAGAATAACATGGGGCAGCAAGGTGGCATGAGTGGATAGAGCACCAGTCCTGAAGTCAGAGTTCAAATCTGGTCTCTGACATTTAACACTTCTAATTGTGTGACCCTGGGCAGTCACTTAACCCCAATTACCTCAGGAAAAAAAATGAGAATAACACATTTCTATTTCACAAGAAATCATATCTTGACTAAGAACCATTACATAGAATTCCCAATCCCTCTATTTTTGTACACCTGCATTTTCTATTTCCTTCACAGGCTAATTGTACACTATTTCAGAGTCTGATTCTTTTTAAACATGCAAAATAACTGTTTGGATATGTATATTTATTTTGTATTTAATTTATACTTTAACATATTTAACATGTATTGGTTAACCTGCCATCTGGGGGAGGGGGTGGGGAGAAGAAGGGGAAAAACTGGAACAAAGGTTTGGCACTTGTCAATGCTATAAAATTACTCATGCATATAATTTCTAAATAAAAAGCTATAATTAAAAAAAAAAGAAAAAGAAAATGACAGGAAAAGATAAAAAAAAGAAATCATGTCTTGTGTAGCCTAAATATTACTGCTACTGCTATACTGCCACTACTGCCACTAGAGCCATCACCATCACAACTCCTCCTCCTTTTTTTTTCTTCTTCTTCATTCTCCTCTTACCACTACTGATACAGACTGATACTATTACTGATATTGAGGATAATATTTGGAATAAAAGCATTACACTCATGCCAATACATATTCTCTCTGAGATTACATATTGTGCCAGAGATCAATATGTTTTAATTTAGAATATAATAGTCTCAATAATATAATATTATTAATGTTTAATTAATAAATTTAATTTATTAGATTGGGCCATTCCATTCTTGGGCCAGCCTGTCCTATGATAGGCTGTTGACTTTAGTTACCCTACTCCTCATTTCTGTTCTTGAGTCACAGAAAGGGAAGATGTCAAGTGTCTCCTTCTAGATCTTTTAATGATAATGAGGACACAGCTTGGGCTTAGACATTGCAAAGTTGCTGATGTATTATTTTCCAACTCCTATGGTTAATGTTACTAGTCTCAGTTGACTCTAGACATTTCTAGGACTTTTCCAGAGATCTCTGGAGGTCCCAAACTCATAAGAGTATTTCCTTAATATGTCCACCTAAGAATACTGTTCACCCATCATCATGAAACACACACACACACACACACACACACACACACACACACCCTTGATAGGCATTAAACCCCCCGCCCCCAATTTTAAGTTCTTACAACAAAAAGAACTGCTATAAAGATTTTCACATACTAGTTGTTTTTTTCTCTCATCTCTAGTCAGAGACCTTGTAATAAGTTTATTCTCTATTCTTCTGACTATCCTATTTCTCTAAATGCTGTGACAGCTTGAATCCTCTTCCTCTTAACATTCTCCACATAATGTACAAAGGCAGTTTCCTAAGGATCTGTTTTTGGCCCCCGTTTTTTTTTTTTTTTTTTAGTGATTTGTTTCTCATAGTTTCATAGTTTGAACATAATTGATTCTCATCTCTGAATCTCTAGCTTGCCCTTTACTGAACTTAGCTCCCAGATTTTCATACTTTTACAGGATATTTTCAACTAATGTCCTGAAAGAATCTTAAATGCAACATATCTAAAACAGAATTATGTATTTTTCAAAATTGTCTCCAATTATTGTTCCTACCAATTTTTAATACAACCAAAACCAGTCCAGGAATAAATATTTGAAGTTATCTTTGACTTTTCCTCTTTCTTTTTCAATATCACCAATATCCGAAATTTATAACCGTCTTTTGATTACTACTAATACCAACTAAACCTCCACTTTTATTACCTTTCACCTAAACTATTACAATGACCTCTCATCTCTCAGTGCTAATCTCTTCTAATCCAGTCTGTGTGGGGTTACTCTAAGGTATCTTCCTCAGAATGTCTCCTTTGAAAATATTATCCAATGTTTAAATATTCTTAATGTTCCATTATGAAGGTATAATGTATGAAGTTAAGGACTATTTCATTTTCCTTTGTTTCTTAGTACTTAGCATAATGCCTTGTACATTAGTTACATATTAGTAAATGTTTGATGGACTTAATTGAGATATTTCCCTTTTCAAAAATACTGAAGCTATATTACTTTCCCATTAATATCTGAGTTCTTAGATTCATAGTCAAGCCCTTCCATAATAGTTCAGTCATATGCCCTTCTGAGTCTTTTCTTACATTACTCCACTTGCTTTAGTCTATACTATAGCTACTAATCTGGGCTACTATTTCCCAAACATATTCTCTGCTCTTTCATGTATGTGCTTCTGCTCACGCAACTTTTTACATTTGGAACTCACTTCCTACTGATTTAAGATCTTCACATTCTTCAAGATGCATGTCAAATGTCACCTCCTTTAAGAAACATTACCTGAAGTACAACAGAAAAGGGATTTCTCCCTTAAGGTTTTTTAATCTCTCATTTATTTATCATGTTGCATTTTTCATTATATTTTCTTGTTTATGCACACTTGTTAAATCACTTTCAGTTATGTCCCACTCTTGGCAACCCCCTTTTTAAGTTTTTCTTGGCAAAGATCTTAGGGTAGTTTGTATTTCCTTCTTCAATTTTTTTTACAAATGAGGAAACTGAGGCAAAAAGGATTAAGAAGCTTGCCCAGAATCACACAGTTAATAAATGTTTGAAACCAAATTTGAATCTGATTTCAGATTGAATAATACACTTTTTAAGGGCAAGGAATGTTTCATTTATCTTTGTAACTGCTTAGTAAAGCATTGTTTTTTATGTTTGTTGGCATTATAACCATAATTAAAATATTTAATGAATTTGGGCCTTAATTTCCTCATCTATAAAAAAATACTATGAAAATACTCCTATGATATAGAATTGTAGGGCATATAAAGAAATAAAATATGTAAAAATACTTTGCAAACCTTAAAGTAAAACATAAATAACTATTATTGTAGTGACTGAAGTAATATCTGAATGACTGTTGAATGAATAAATGCAAAGAGTGATATAGATATGTAAATCTATATTCTGTGTGAGAATTGAGAGCTATATGTATCTATGTGCACATTAATAACTAGTTGATCATTGCTTCAGTCAAACTGAGACCTGTTAAAGACATTAATTTAAAAAGGCCAAAGGCTTCCTTTGTATTCAAAGTTATCTGTAGTGGTCCTGATTTATATTTTGCCTTTTGACCCAGATGGCTCTGGAGGAGAAAGTGAAGCCAGTGACTTCACCCAACCCTTCTTCATTTAAATCCAATTCACTTGCATGTCATGATATTGCCTCTCAGATGTCATGGTTCTCTAGAAGAATGAAGGACAAACAACAAACAACAGCAATTGGCCAGCAAGATGGCACAGTGGATAGAGTGCCAGGCCTGAAGTTAGATTCAAATTTGGCCTCAGATGTTTAATAACTGTATCATTCTGGGAAAGTCATTTCATTCCTTTTGCCTCAGTTTCATCATTTGTAAAAGGAGCTGATGGAAATGCAAACCACACCAATATCTTGGCTAAGAAAACCTAAAAAAGGGGGGTCACAAAAGATGGGACATAACTGAAAGTGACATAACAAGAGCAACGCATGTATATATAAAATATCTTTCCTATATTGATAATAAGAGAGTCAGTGTAGTCAGTGTGGCCTGGCAAATAGAGAGGTGTGGACTTATAGTCAACATTTAAGTAATACTTTAGACATTTGGTAACTGTTTGATATGGATAAGTAATTTTTTCTCCTCTGATTTTAGGAATCTCTAAAGTTATAAATAATAGATGGGTTCCAAATTCCTATACCTCCTGATATATTGATGTATTTTCTATATTTAAAGAGCTTAAAAAGTAATTAGATAAGATATATGCCAAATTAAACAAGGTTGAATAATAGAAGAAGGGAATAAATGAGATGCTGAATGAAATAAGTGCTAAAGTATAGAGAAGGGGAATGTCAATGTAGTGTGAAATGTTGATATTATTATTATTAAAATAAGTTTTATAAAATGTAAGACAAATATTATTATTACTATTACTCCATTTTGCAGATGAGAAAATGATGTGACTTGTGTTCCAGTCTCCATGTTGAACTCTCTAGTTACTGCATCACTTAGATGAAATTTTAAAAGAAAAGGACTTTCAGATGGACCTTGAGGATTGGAAGAGATTAAGAAGGATGACTGTAGGTGAAAGAGATGGCATGAACTAGTAACAGGAATTTATTTCTTCATATGATCTCCTTGGGCAACCTTGCTTCTCAGGACTTATTTTTTCTTCTGTTGTCATTCCCTTTAACAGATTTTCTTTCCTTCTTTTTCTTCATACATTCTTTTGTTAATTTATTTGCCCCATTTGTGTCAAAGTGAGAATGCCTATAGATTTCATTACATTTTGGATGACTGAATTTGGGGGCAAAGATTGTGACTTTCATGGCTTATCATTCGCAGATTTTGATATACCTCCTGGAGTTACTGGGTGAAATTTCCACTTAGATTAGTGATAGCATCTCCTTAAAGTTATTTGTAAAATTTCTGGTTAGTAACTGTGACTCCAATAGCAGTCCAGACTCCTGGCTAGAAATTAAACTAATTTCTGGAAGCACAGTTAATTCCTGATTTTCCTACTACTTTGGAAAGGCCAAAGCAATTATTCTAAGATGAAGCCACAGAATCAACAAGTACCATACTTTTTAATTCAGGGACTAATGAGGACAGGAGAGCACATCATCATTTACATCCTTATTTCCAATAGATTGTGCTCAGTACCCGCCAAGATCAAAGCAGAGCAGAAGTCTCCTTTCTCACTACTTTGTCACCCCTACCCTTATAGGCATGAAAATGGAAATTCTTCCCTGTTATGAAGAGATAATGTTGCTATGGTTATAATTCTGCAAAGGTAAAGTAGATTTATCAAAATAATTGGAGGCATGATTCTCCATTAAGGTTAGTGATTGCAGAGACAGGCTGACATGAAATGACTGAACTTTCAATTTGCCTTTCTCCACCTCTCCCTCCCTCTTCTCTCATTTCTTCTTCTGCTTCTGGGAAGGTGTCTCAATGGCAGACAAGCTAGCAGAAGTCGATCATGAAGCACATGGGAAACTTTAATTCAGAAATGTTAATGCTCCATTAATGACCCGATAATGCTGTGAAGGAGAAGGAAAAACCATGCTTTAACATCAAGGCATATTGACCACCCAGAATATATCTATTTTATAGTCATGTCTTCAGACTGACATCTCATTTACATACTTGCCCCTTAAACAACATTCTCAAATGCAGGTGAAAATATAACATCAGTAGGAGGTACAAAATTTGTGAAAAAAAATTTTTTTTCAATAGTCTCTACTTTTTGTTTTGTTGCTCAGGATTACATAATTATAGGAAGCTAAAGAAATTCTTTATATCAGTGTAGATATGACAACTGCTCTTCAATTTATATTAATATTATCATATTATTAATGTTATATATTACATAATGATATTAATAATATTGACATATTATTAAGAAGTTGATTCCATGGATACATTTCATGGAGTCTATGAACACAGATAGAAAAAAATTTATGTGTGTTTATGCACATATTTATATTTACATCTTTAGTTTCCTTTGTAATTGTATGTTTTATTTTTTGCATTCAAAAATATTATTCTGATTTTATATCATAAATCTCACAATGGAGACAAAGGGGTTCCTAACACAGTAAAAAAAAGCTCATATCTCAGAAAGTTTCTTGGAAGTTAGGAAAAGTTTCCCAGAGATTAAGTGACTTTCTTAATACCAAGTGATATGTCAAAATTGGACCTTGAATCCAAGTTATCCTGACTCCAAGCCAGATCTCTAATGACTGAGCCATCTTGCCTCATTATTCACCATTCCCAAAACAGTAGAATTCTAATACATGTGCTTGCCCTTTAGTGGCCTAGAGTTTTCTTGGTACTAGGGAAGGCACAGAACACAAGGAAGATTTGTTTTACATATCCATCTCATTATATACCCTTCCACATATATGTATGCATGTGAATTGGATTTAAAATTAAGTACAGGAGGACTGTGTAAGGTCACCTGTTCTCACTTTCTTCTCCAGAGTCATCTGGGTCCAGTGGCAAGGTATGGATCAAGAAGACTGGAGATGGCCCTGGATGAAATGGAAAACCTTGGCCTTTTTAAGCTAGGGTCTTTAACAAGTCTCAGTTTGACTGAGGCCACACTTATTCAGTGACTAAGGCTAGGTATCAATTCAGGCAAAGAATGTCCTCTTTCACCTAGTCCAAAAATATAAATAAATAAATAAATCTGGGAAAGAAAGACTTTCAGGTTTTTGGCCAAAGCAAAAATGATTACTATTTTACATTCAATCTGAGTCAATCAGGAACCAAACACTAATCAGATGGGGCTTGGTCTAGGACCTGTTGGTGGGCAGTGAGAATCAGATTTGTTTTGGTTTAAGGCATAGTCCTTAAGCAACAAATCTAGCCAGTTAACCCTAAGAATTCTTGGAAGGGTTCCAAAAGAAAAGAAAACAAATGTTTTTAAGAACATCTGTAAGTAAGGGTATGATACCCTATGTGTAGGGGAAGGAAGGAAGGAAGGAAGGAAGGAAGGAAGGAAGGAAGGAAGGAAGGAAGGAAAGAAGGAAAGAAGGAAAGAAGGAAAGAAGGAAGGAAGGAAGGAAGGAAGGAAAGAGTCTTCCAATTGATCAATTCATTTGTGGGTCAGCTCTACTCCCAGAGGTTGTTGTCATTCATTCTTTTTTTTTTTTTTTTTTTTTTTAGGTTTAATGAAGTGTATTTTATAAAAATGGTCCTGTGCTACTATCTTTTACTTTCTCACATGATAAGGTGGTTTTACTCATTACTTTTCCACTGTCATCTCCACTCTGTTACTTATTTTCAGTCCCTCCTATTTATGGGCTGTCCCCCTACTTCCAACAAACATGCCTTTCCCATCCTTCAAAAACTTTCACTTGATCCTTCCATCCCCACGAACTATCTTCCTCTATCTTTTTGTCCCTTTGTAGATAAACTCCTTTTTTTTAAATAACTTTTTATTGACAAAACCCATGCCAGGGTAATTTTTTACAACATTATCCCTTGCACTCACTTCTGTTTCGATTTTTCCCCTCCCTCCCTCCATTCCCTCCCCCAGATGGCAAGCAGTCCTATACAATGTTAAATAGGTTACAGTAGATCTTAGATACAATATATGTGTGCAGAACCAAACAGTTCTCTTGTTCTCAGGGAGAATTGGATTTAGAAGGTATAAATAACCTGGGAAGAAGAACAAAAATGCAAGCAGTTTACATTCATTTCCTAGTGTTCTTTCTTTGGGTGTAGCTGCTTCTGTCCATCCTTGATCAATTGAAACTGAGCTAGATCTTCTCTTTGTCGAAGGAATCCACTTCCATCAGAATACATCCTCATACAGTATCCTTGTTGAGGTATATAATGATCTCCTAGTTCTGTTCATTTCACTCAGCATCAGTTCATGTAAGTCTCGCCAATTTTCTCTGTATTCATCCTGCTGGTCGTTTCTTACAGAACAATAATATTCCATAAGATTCATATACCACAATTTACTCAACCATTCTCCAATTGATGGGAATCCATTCATTTTCCAGCTTCTAGCCACTACAAACAGGGCTGCCATAACATTTTGGCACATACAGGTCCCTTTCCCTTCTTTAGTATCTCTTTGGGGTATAAAACTCAGTAGAAACACTGCTGGATCAAAGGGTATGCACACTTTGATAACTTTTTGAACATACTTCCAAATTGCTCTCCAGAATGGCTGGATGTGTTCACAATTCCACCAACAATGTATCAGTGTCCCTGTTTTCCCACATCCCCTCCAACATTCCACATTATCTTTCCCTGTCATTCTAGCCAATCTGATAGGTGTGTAGTGGTATCTCAGAGTTGCCTTAATTTACATTTCTCTGATAATAGTGATTTGGAATACTCTTTCATATGAATGGTAATAGTTTTAATTTCATCATCTGAAAATTGTCTGTTCATATCGTTTGACCATTTATCAATTGGAGAATGGGTTGATTTCTTATAAATTAGAGTCAATTCTCTATATATTTTGGAAATGAGGCCTTGATCAGAACCTTTAGTTTTGTTTGTAGAAAAACTTTTCAATTTGATATAATCAAAATTTTCTATTTTGTAGTCAATAGTGATTTCTAGTTCTTCTTTGGTCATAAATTCCTTCCTCTTCCACAGGTCTGAGAGGTAAACTATCCTATGCTCTTCCAATTTATTTATAATCTCATTCTTTATGCCCAGATCATGAAACCATTTTGACCTTATCTTGGTGTATAGTGTTAAGTGTGGGTCAATGCCTAGTTTCTGCCATACTAATTTCCAATTTTCCCAGCAATTTTTGTCAAATAATGTATTCTTATCCTGAAAACTGGGGTCTTTGGGTTTGTCAAACACTAGATAATTAAAGTTATTGGTTGTTTTGTCCTTTGAACCTAACCTATTCCATTAATCAACTAGTCTATTTCTTAGCCAATACCAGTTGGTTTTAGTAACTGCTGCTTTATAATATAATTTTAGATCTGGTACAGCTAGGCCACCTTCATTAGATTTTTTTTTCATTAATTCCCTTGAAATTCTTGACCTTTTGTTTTTCCATATGAACTTTGTTGTTATTTTTTCTAGGTCATCAAAATAATTTTTGGGAAGTCTGATTGGTATAGTGCTAAATAAATAGATTAGTTTAGGTAGTATTGTCATCTTTATTATATTTGCTCACCCAATCCAAGAGCATTTAACATTTTTCCTGTTGATTAGATCAGACTTAATTTGTGTGGAAAGTGTTTTATAGTTTTGTTCATAAAGTTTCTGATTTTCCCTTGGCAGATAGATTCCTAAATCAGTAGTTACTTTAAATGGAATTTCTCTTTGTAACCCCCACTCCCTCCCCCAGATGGCAGGATGACCAGTAGATGTTAAATATATTAAAATATAATTAGATACACAATAAGTATATATGACCAAACCGTTATTTTGCTGTACAAAAAGAATTGGACTCTGAAATATTGTACAATTAGCCTGTGAAGTGCCTCGGCCCAAGAGGCAGAGTGTGTGGACCCTGGAAGAAAAGAGATAAGGGCAAGAGAGAGGGGACGTGCAAAATGGAGGCAAGACAAATCCATCTGATCAAGCCTCATTTTAATGGGTGCAATAGTACAGATATATATAGCAGTAGAAAAGAAGGCAGGGTTATTCAAACACAGTACATGGTGGGGGTCCTAGACAAAGGGTTGGTATCCCGCCCAAGGATGAGCTGCTCAGATGTTTCTGGTGGCAGGAAGCTCTATGATGTGATTAGGGGATGCCTAGATATCTGCCTATTCAAAGTTAGGATGTGATTAGGAGATTCCTATTCAGGAAGTCTTTGGTATGATGTGATTAGGAGATTCAACCTATTCAAGGTTGGCCTTATGTGGCTGTAGATCTATTGCCGGCTCCCCACAGTGAAAGAAATCGAAAATGCAAGTGGGCAAAAATATTGGGATTGGGAATTCAATGTAATGGTTTTTAGTCATCTCCCAGAGTTCTTTCACTGGGTGTAGCTGGTTCAGTTCATTACTGCTCCATTGGAACTGATTTGGTTCATCAAAGGATGCTGAGGATGGCCAGGTCCATCAGAATTGATTATCATATAGTATTGTTGTCAAAGTATATGATCTCCTGGCCCTGCTCATTTCACTCAGCATCAGTTCATGTAAGTCTCTCCAGGCCTTTCTGAAATCATCCTGTTGGTCATTTCTTACCAAGCAATAATATTCTTGGAAGAATTCTAAAAGTATCTTAAAAGATAATTATAAGAAAAATGGGGAAAGAAAATGAGGACTTTACAAGAGGGTTTGAAAAATGAAACAAATTATCTGAAGAAAACTTCTTAAAATAGACAGTGAAATGGAAAAATAAATAACTTCTTACAAAATAGATTTAATAAAATGGAAAAAGAAAACAACTTCTTGAAAAACAGAATTGGTGAAATTTTTTTTAAAAATACATTAAAAATCAACTCATTTAAAAATTCAATTGGCCAAATACAAAAGAAGCTAAAAAAAGTAACTGAAGAAAATAATTCACTAAAAATTATAACTGAACAAATGGAAATGAATGACTAAATGAGACATCAAGAATCAGTCAAACAAAAGAAAAAAAATTAAAAAAGAAGAAAATGTAAAATACCTCATTGGAAAAACAACTGACCTGGAAAATAGATTTAGGAGAGATAATCTAAGGATTATGGACTTCCTGAAAATCATGATAATGAAAAGAGACCAGAAATCATCTTTCAGGAAATCAATAAGTAAAACTGCCCTGATATCCTAGAAGCAGCAGGCAAAATAGCAATTGAAAGAAATATTTGATCACTTCCTGAAAGATACCACAAAGTGAAAACTTTAAGGAATAGTTTAACTAAATTTCAGAATTATCAGATCAAAGAAAAACATTGCAATCAGACAAAAAGAAGTAATTAAAATATTGAGAAGCCACAATCAAGTTTATGCAGGACCTAGCAACTTCCACCTTAAAAGACTTAAGGGCTTGAAATCTGGATTTTCTGAAAGGCAAAGGAACTTGGATTGCAGCCAAGGATCAACCATCCAGTTAAATTGAGCATCATTTTTCAGGGAACAAGATGGACATTCAGCACTTCTATGCATCACTAACAAAATCCAACAGCAAGAGTTATGAAAAGAAATTCCATTTAAAATAAGTCAATAATATAAAATATTTGGGAATCTATCTGTCAAGGGAAAGTTAGGAACTACATGAGCAAAACTACAAAACACTTTCCACAAAAATAGTCAGATCCAAACAATTGGAAAAATATTAAATGCTCTTGGATAGGTTGAGTGAATATAATAAAGATGACAATACTCCCTAAACTAATCTATTTATTTAGTGCTATACCAATAAGACTCCCAAAAAAGTATTTTAATGACCTAGAAAAAATAACAACAAAATTCATGTGGAAGAACAAAAGGTCAAGAATTTTAAGGGAACTAATGGAAAAAAAATCAAATGAATATGGCCCAGGTGTACCTGATCTAAAACTATATTATAAAGCAGCAATCACCAAAACCATTTGGTATTGGCTGAGAAATAGACTAGTTGATCAGTGGAATAGGTTAGGTTCACAGGACAAAATAGTCAATAACTATAGCAATGTAGTGTTTGACAAACCCCCAACCCAAACTTTTGGGATAAGAATGCACTATTTGACAAAAACTTCTTGGAAAATTGGAAATTAGTATGACAGAAACAAGGCATTGACCCACATTTAACACCATACACCAAGATAAGATCAAAATGTGTTCATGATCTAGGCATAAAGAATGAGATAAATAAATTAGAACATAGGATAATTTACCTCTCAGACCTGTGGAGGAGGAAGGAATTTGTGACCAAAGAAGAACTAGAGATCATTATTGATCACAAAATAGAAAAATTTCATTATATCAAATTAAAAAGCTTTTGTACAAACAAAACTAATGCAGAGAAGATTAGAAGGGAATCAATAAACTGGGAAAACATCTTTACAATTAAAGGTTCTGATAAAGGCCTCATTTCCAAAATATATAGAGAATTGACTCAAATTTATAAGAAATCAAGCCATTCTCCAGTTGATAAATGGTCAAAAGATATGAACAGACAATTTTCAGGTGATCAAATTGAAACTATTTCTACTCATATGAAAAGGTTTTCCAAATCATTATTGATCAGAAAAATGCAGATTAAGACAGCTCTGAAATACTACCACACATTTTTCAGATTGACTAAGAGGACAGGAAAAGATAGTGATGAATGTTGGATGGGATGTGGAGAAACTGGGACATTGATGCATTATTGGTGGAGTTGTGAATGGATCAATCCATTCTGGAAAGCAATTTTGAACTATGCTCAAAAAGTTGTCAAACTGTGCATATCCTTTGATCCAGCAGTGTTACTAATGGGCTTATATCCCAAAGAGACATTAAAGAAGGGAAAGGGACCTGTATGTGCCAAAATGTTTGTGGCAGCCTAGTTTGTACTGGCTAGAAACTGGAAATTGAATGGCTGCCCATCAATTGGAGAATGTCTGGGTTAATTGTGGTATATGAATGTTATGGAATATTATTGTTCTGTAAGAAATGACCAGTAGGATGAATACAGAGAAGCCTGGAGAGAGTTACATGAACTGATGCTAAGTGAAATGAACAGAACCAGGAGATCATTATACACTTCAACAACAATACTATTATGGGGATCAATTCTGATGGAAGTGGCTATCTTCAACAATGAGAGGATCCAAATCAGTTCCAATTGAACAGTAATGAACAGAACCAGTTACACCCAGAGAAAGAACATTGGGAAAGGAGTGTGGACCACAACATAGCATCTACATTCTTTCTATTATTGTTTGCTTGCATTTTTGTTTTTCTTTCCAGGTTATTTTTACTTTCTTTCTAAATCCAATTTTTCTTGTGCAGCAAGACAACTGTATAAATATGTGTATATATATATGTATATATATATATAGTATTTAACATATACTTTAACATATTTGACATTTATGGGACTACCTGATATCTAGGGTAGGGGGTGAAAAGAAGGAGGAGAAAAGTTGGAACAGAAGTATTTGCAAGGGTCAATTTTGAAAAATTACCCATGCAAATGTTTTGTCAATAAAAAGGTATAATAAGAAAAGAAAAAAAAAGAAATAGACCACAAAATTGTAATAATGGGGGATCTCAATCTTGCTCTTTCAGAACTAGATAAATCAAACCACAAAATAAATAAGAAAGAAGTTTAGGATATAAATAGAACATTAGAAAAGGTATGATATATATACATATATTGTATTTAACTTATATTTTAACATATTTAACATGTATTGGTCAACCTGCCATCTGGGGAAAAGGCTGGGGGGAAGGAGGGCAAAATTGGAACAAAAGGTTTTGCAATTGTCAATGCTGAAAAATTACCCATGCATATATCTTGTAAATAAAAAGTTATAATTTAAAAAAAAAGAAAAGAAAAGCTATAATATATATTTGGAGAAAATTGAATGGAAATAGAAAGGAGTATACTTTTTTCCTCAATGGTTCATGAAACATATATAATAATTGATCATATATTTGGGCATAGAAACCCCTCAAAATTAAATGCAGAAAGGCAGATATGGTAAATGTATCCCTTTTCAGATCATGATGCAGTAAGAATCATATGTAATAAAGAGCCCCAGAAAAAATAGATAAAAAAATTAATTGGAACCTAAAGAATCTGATAGTGAAGAATGAATGGTTGAAACAACAAATCATAGACACAATCAATAATTTCATCCAAGAGAATAACAATAATGAGATAACATACCAAAATTTATGGGATGCAGCCAAAGCAGTTCTTAGGAGATTTATCTCTCTAGAAGCTTACTTGCATAAAACAGAGAAAAGAGAGTATCAATGAATTAGCCATGCAACTAAAAAAGCTAGAAAAAGAACAAATAAAAAAGTCCCAAATAAATACCAAACTTGAAATTCTGAAAATAAAAGGGGAGACTAAAAATTTGAAAGTTAAAAAAGAAACTATTGAACTAATACACAAAACTAAGTTGGTTTTTATGAAAAAACCAACAAAATAGATAAACCTTTAGTTAATTTGATCAGAAAAAGGAAAGAAGAAAATCAAATTGTTAGTATAAAAAATGAATCAGATGAACTTTCCACTAATGAAGAAGAAAGTGGTGCAATAATTAGGAACTATTTTGCCCAACTGTATACCAAAAATATGATAATCTAAGTGAAATGAATGAATATTTACAAAAATATAGATTGCCCAGATTAAGAGGAGGAAACAAATTAAATAGTCTATTTAAGGGAAAAAAAATGAACAAACTATTAATTAGCTCCCTAAGAAAAAATCTCCAGGGACAGATGGATTTATATGTGAATTCTATGAAACATTTAAAAGAACAATTAATTTCAATATTATGCAAACTCTTTGGGAAAATAGGGAAAGAAGGAATCCTACCAAATTCTTTTTATGACATAGACATGGTACTGATATCTAAACTAGGTAGGGTCAAAACAGAGAAAGAAAATTATATACCAAGTTCCCTAAAGAATATTGATGCAAAACTCTTAAATAGAATATTAATAAAGAGATTACAGCAAATTATCCCCAAGATAATACACTATGAGCAGGTAGAATTTGTACCCAAAATGAAAAGCTGGTTCATTACAACAAAAACCATTAGTATAATTAACATATCAATAACCAAACTAACAAAATTCATATGATTATCTCAATAGATGCAGAAAAAGCATTTTACAAAATACAACAACCATTCCTATTAGAAATACCAGAGAGTATAGAAATGAAGTTTTCCTTAAAATGAACAGTAGCATCTATTTAAAATCATCACCAAGCATCATATGCAATGAGAACAAACTGTAACCATATTAAAGCTATCAGCAAGCATCAGATGTAATGGGGATAAACTAGAACCATTTCCAATAAGTTCAGGGCTGGAAAATGCTTGCTCACTATCACCATTACTATTCAACATTGTATTAGATATTTTAGTTTTGGCAATAAGAGAAGAAAAAGAGATTAAAGGAATTAGAACAGATAAGGAAAAAACCAAATTATCACTCTTTGTAGATGATATGATGGTATATTTAGGGAACCCTAGAAAATGAACTAAAAAAATACTAGAAACAATTCACAACTTTAGCAAAGTTGCAGGATACAGTATAGGCTGAGCTATTATAATAAAAATGACACATTATGTATATTAATTTACTTATTCAGTGCCATATCAATTAAATTCCAAAAATTACTAGACAGAGCTAGAAAATATATTAACAAAATTAATCTGGGAGAACAAAAAGTCAAGAATTTCAAGGGAATTAATGAAACAAAATGCAAATGAAGATGGCCTAGCTATCCCAGACATAAAACTATATCATAACAGTGGTAATCAAAACCATTTGGTACTGGCTAAGAAAGAGAGCAGTCCCATCGGTGGAATAAATTAAGTACACATGACAAAATAGTCAATGACTGTAGTAACTTAGTATTTGACAAATCCAAAGATCTCAGCTTTGGGGATAAGAACTCACTATTTGACAGAAACTTCTGGGAAAATTAAAAACTAGTATGACAGAAACTAGGCTATGTCCCACACCTGACACCCTATATCAAGATAAGATCTCAGTGGGTTTGTGATTTAGGCATGAAGAGTGCTATTATAAGCAAATTAAAAGAACTGTGGAAAAGGAAGGAATTTATGGCTGAAGAAGAACAGGAGTACATGATTGAATGAAAAATGGATAATTTTGATTATATTAAGTTTAAAAGTTTTTGTACAAACAAAACTAAAGCAGACAAAATTAGAAGGGAAAGCAATAAACTGGGGGAAAATTACATTCAGGGGTTCTGATAAAGGATCATTCTAAAATATATAGAGAATTGACTCAAATTTATAAGAATTCAAGCCATTCTCCAATTGATAAATGGTAAAAAGATATGAATAGACAATTTTCAGATGAAGAAATTAAAACTATTTCCAGTCATATGGAAAGTTGCACTAAATCATTATCTATCAGAGAAATACAAATTAAGACAACTCTGAGGTACCTTTACTCATTTCTCAGATTGGCTAAAATGACACTATGTCCAAAGGTCAATCAAACTGTGCATATCCTTTGATCCAATAGTGTTTCTACTGGGCTTGTATCCTAAAAAGATCATAAAAGAGGGAAAGGGACCCAAATGTGTAAAAATGTTTATGGTGGCCTTTTTTGTAATGGCAAAAAATTGGGAATTTAGTGAATATCTATCAGTTGGAGAATGGCTAAACAAGTTATGGTATATGAATGTTATAGATTATTATTATTCTATAAGAAATGATCAGCAGGATGATTTCAGAGAAGCCTAGAGTCATTTACATGAACTGAAGCTAAGTGAGCAGAACCAAGAAGTCGTTGTCCATGGCAATAGCAAGATTATATGAAGATCAGTTCTGATGAACATGGCTCTCATTAACAATAAGCTGATTCAGACCAGTTCCAATGATCTTGTGAAGAAGAGAATCATCTTCACTCAGAGAGAGGACTGTGGGAACTGATTGTGGATCACAATATAGCATTTTCACTCTTTTTGTTGTTTGCTTGCATTTTGTTTCCTTTCTCATTTTTTTTCCCTTTTTGATGTGATTTTTCAGGAGCAGCATGATATTTTTGGATATATGTATAGAAGGAACTGCACATGTTAAACATATATTGGATCTTTTTTGAATTGGGGGAAGGGGTAATGAAAGGGATGGAAAAAATAGAACACAGAGTTTTATAGGTGCAAATGTCAGAATTTATCCATGTATATATATTTTTAAGATAAAAAGTTTTAAAAAAGAAAAAATCTAAATAGAATAAAATCTTTACAATATTCTAACATTTGAGCAGTTAGGTGGCATACTGCATAGAGTACAAATCAAGAATCCCCAAATCTTTCCTTATTCACTAGTATAACCTTGAACAAGTCACTTAAACTCTGTGCTTCAAGTTTCTTATTTATAACATGGGTAAGGGTTAGTACCCATATCCCAAGGTTGTTATGAGGAAAAAGTGAGATAATATTTCTAAACCACTTTGAAAATCTTTAAATATTAAATTAGCTATTAGTATTTGGATAGATAAGTGGGCCTTTTTTCTTCCTTTCATCACACAATTGTATATAATTATATATGTAAACATTATTCTTATTAATGAAATAATAGACCTACATGCTGTATGTTTTGGTTTCAAAAAAGAAACAAAATTGATCTCATTGGTACAATAGGTCATTGTGGTTCTTAAGTAAATCTACACTTAGAAATAAGATGAGAATGACATTGAAGGGTGAGAATTACCATTTGTGGATTGGAAAAGTGTGAATTAGTCATTACCTACTACAATAAATGTTTAGAACTTATACACTACTTTTTTCTGTTCTTGGTATTTCCAAACGCAAATTAATCAGCATCTTGTCAATTATGGAGTCAATTCATTGAAAAAAGAAAAAGTAAAAAATGCAAACGTAGATTTGGATATATAAATCTTTGTTAAAGAAATAAATTTCATAATTGAATAATAGTTAAAGAAACATAAGCAGTAAAAGTCATCTGTTGCTTGGTTGGTTGTATTTTGAGAATGGGAAATGTACAATATATTTTTCACAAACACTCTAACTAAAAACAATTTTGCTTTCAAACTGAATATATAAGAGAGTAGTAGCCAAGAAGTGTTCAAGTCTCAAAAGATAAAATAAATGTCCCTTGATTTCCCTGTGGTTTACTTTGCTTAACTACAAGTTCAAAAACTCATGGGAATACAGACCCAGTAGAGACTCTGCTAGATTAAAGGGTATGCACAACTTTATAGCCCTTTGTGCATAGTTCAAGATTTGCTCTACAGAATGTTTGGACTATTTCACAACTCCACCAATAATATATTAGTTTTCCAATTTTGATTTTGAATACATATGACTACTTCAAAAGATTCATTGTTCACACTGGTCAGGGTCTAGCTTTATGGGTTGTCTATTTAATTGTGTATTATATAGATTATTTATTTAAATTTTTATGTTGATACTTAGGCCAAAATCTTTATAATTCTTCTTTGTCTTACTTATGAGACCTTGATATGGGACTAAATTACATGTAAGCCATTCAGACAGAACATTATTAAGACAACTTTAATATCTCATACTAGCATCTTACACAATTTTAATATATAGGAGAGACCTTGTTATAAGAAAGTCTTTTTAGTATTGTTTTGTTTTGGCTTTTAATATGGGTTTAAAATAACTAACAGAAAAGAAATATAGTGAGATTTCTCATTCCCTACACTTTTTAGTCAATTATATGTTGAGAGACTTAGCATCTGCTCTAGAATATGACTTGTTGGCTAAAATGACAGGAAAAAATAAATGATAAATGTTGGAGAAGATGTGGGAAAACTGGGACACTTTATATATTTCAGGATGTCTTCTTGTTGCTATGGGATGATTACCTCATTAAAATAAATAAACAGACAAATAAGTAAATTATTTTTCACTGAGCTTTTGTATTTTCCCTTCCATTTGTCCAAGTATACATTTTACCATTTTTTTCCCCCTTTAGTGATGTTTTGTGCCTTTCTTTCCATTTCACCAATTTTACTTTTTAAGGCATTTGTCTCCTTGTTGGCTTTTTGTTCCTCTTTTAACACTTGGACTACTCTAGGTTTAAGATGTTATTTTATTCAGTATTGTGTCTTCTTTACTAAGCTGTTGATTCATTTTTTTTTCATGATTTTCTTGCATCACTTTAATTTCTCTTCCCAGTTTTTCCTCTACCTCTCTTACTTGATATTCAAAATCCTTTTTAACATCTATGGTTAAATTGAGACAAATTCAGATTTTTTTTGGGGGGAAAGAAGAATCTTTCAATATAGGCTTTCTGACTTTGTTATTTTCTTTTGAGTAAATTTTTTGATCTTCCTTGTCACTACAATAACTTTCTTTTGTCAGATTTCTTTTTCTGTTGTTTATTCACTTCCTTAGAGTATTATTTACTTTTTTACCTCTTTGTTTAAAATAAGACTTTGCTTTCAGGGTGGAAGGTGCACTGCCTAAAGGAGTTGTGTTGAACTATTTTCAGAGATAATTATATATTTTCAATTCTTCAAACTTATAATATCTAAAGAGTTTACTATTTTCCTGGCCTGGGCTCTGGTCTATGAGTAATGATAAGCACTCTTTTGTATCTTGGAACTGTGAAGAAGATCCTTTCCCTAATGTTACCACTAGTTCTAGTTTGTTAGTGTTCCTCCTTGCCCAAGGACGGCCACCCAAGACTATGCCCCAGATCCAAATGTGGGCAAAGCAACAAAGTCTTGCTTCATTCTAGCAAAGACTTTGTAATGTCCTTTGACCAATTGGTCAAGCTCCTTGCTGTCTAAAGGATGAAAGTTACTTCCACTGCTGATCCAAGTCTGTTCTTGGTTTGCTATGGCCCCTTCTGCACTTGTGTAGCTTGAATGGGATTGTGCTCCATTCTCACCTTGCCTAAACAGTCCTTTCCTGCCAATCTTCTAAGTTGTATTGGACTAGTAAATGTTTTAACTACTTCTTTTTGTGGATTCTGCCACTCTAGACTTTGTTTAGAGTCATTATTTAAAGATATTTGGATCTGTGGCTTTTTGTTCCTTTCCTCTTGGCTCTACTTTCCCCATTCCCATTCCTTAAATGCCATTTATATTTACTCCAGCATTACGATGTAGTATTAGATTTGAGCATTCAGATATGGTTGTTCCAAATATCTTGATGATATAGCTTTTACTATATCATTCTTTGCAGATCTTTCTTCTTCTTCTTCTTCTTCTTCTTCTTTTTTTGACACGTTTCTTGTCTTTATAGTTTCATCCTAGATTCTCTTGGGATGATTATTTTGTTAGGTCACACAGTGAGGTTTTGTTTTTTTTCTTTTCCTTCCATTGCTTCTTGCTTCTTTAGGAAGTGATATTACTCATAATCACCCTCACATTATATTCTACAATGTTTACAAATTCATTCTATATTCTAAACTATGTTGTCCTTGCCTGCCTTATCTCTCTCCTTGACAAATAAATTGAGCAATTTCTACAGACTAACATGTTTTTAAGGCTTCTTTAGTTTAGTTTTGTTTTTTGTTTTTTGTTTTTTTACAAGGACTATATGAGAAGCACTGAAGTATGTTGGAAAGAGTATTGTACCTGGAGTAAGAAAAAATTGAGATCAAATTATTCCTCTGTTTATTATTTTTGTGATTTTTGCATAAATCACTTAACCACTCTGTGTCTCAATATGTCCATAAGTTTTAAAAAATACTTTCAATAATCCCGTCTAACTCTAACTGTAAGATCTTATGAAACTTCTATAAAAATTGCTATAATTGGTCTCCTTTACTCCATACATTTTCAGTATCAACAACTTGTTTAAATGTGTAACTTTAGAGTTACTCTAATTATCCATTTTAATTTTTCTCATTTTTACTCTTTCTTATAATTTTGTATAAATTTTCATCTGGAGATACTTTAATTATGCACTTTAGTTTTTCCTATTTTTATAGTTTAGT
This sequence comes from Sarcophilus harrisii, assembly GCF_902635505.1. NCBI lineage: Eukaryota > Metazoa > Chordata > Mammalia > Dasyuromorphia > Dasyuridae > Sarcophilus > Sarcophilus harrisii. The sequence goes on from NC_045426.1 coordinate 248,061,378, forward strand.
ATAAATTTTCATCTGTGGTTCTTTTTTAGAAATTGGTGGTCCAACTATACATTGAAAACTGATTAAAAAATAACAATTCCTAAATAAGTAATTGCCTGCTTCTTAAAGGATAATTGGTTTCATGTTGCTGATAGTTCCTGTCATAATTAATGCTTCTTAATTCTTTTCTCAAAAAAAGATTTATATATGAAAATGTATAGTCTTTAAATTTTTGTTCTGTTTCATTCCTTATCTTTGAATTACATTTTCCAAAATCTTTTTTTCACTACTCTCTCATGTTCACCTTGCACTGAAATCATTGAATGTCACTATGCATTTTATGTTGATTTACAGGTCCTTAACAAATTCTTTGAAGGATTTCTCTACCTCTTCATCTTTGACAACAGATATTCATTCATAGACTGCTATATTCTGGGTGCTGTATTTTTAAATAGTAACCATGAGCTCTTCAATATGGAAAACAGTATGTCTGAATAATGTCCCTTGTTGCCTTTGGATACATGTTTAAAAAAAAAAAAACTTTTTCAACTTCTTTATTCGTCTCTTCAAAGAAAAGCTGAGCCAGCTTTTCAATTAGCTGTTAATTCTTTTTATCTTCTTGTGTTGTGAATAGGGAAAATATCAAAATTGATACACTTATTTAATTCATTCCCACTAGAACTATCACTATTCTTTGATAACACATTGAACATACATTTTCCATCAATAACAAAATCATTATTTATAAATAGTTTAAAAATCTAAAAACTCTTATTTTTACCATGGTTATTCATTTTTTTTCTACCATTCTGCTACAATTGCTATACATGTAGAAGGGGCCTCAGGAGATAGTGGGCCATTTAAAATTTTTCTTAGTTGTATGAGTTGCTATAACCAAAGTCTTCATTATCAAGTTGCCACCTTACTAGAAATGAGCTTCACTATATTTATCCATACTGTTCCTTAGAAAGTAGAATCAATTGCTAAATATCACGTGAGAATTTCCACAATACTTGTATAGTTTTTCATAACCCAGTACTATTTCTATGACAAAAAGAAGGATCATTGTAATAAAATTAATCCTAATAACATAACTATATAAGTACCTTCCATTTATATGAGATTTCACAGTTACATAGCATTATCATTTTCATTATTTCAATAGATTTCCAAACAATCCCATAAGTTTTCAAAACTTACATTTGCCAATTTTATGGGTAAAGAAACTAAAGATCAGATAGTTTAAGTTATTGCCCAAAACAAAAATAAATTGTCATGTTAATTAACTTGCAAAAAAGTAGAACAATCAAACGTATTGATATATGCAATAAACCTTACAAATATCTACACCTCATTTTTAAAAGACTTAATAGAAAACTAGTCCTCTTTTTGATGTAATCACTTGTTTTATATAATTTGGCATTGATCAAAATATGTTGCTATGTTCTTTAATTCATCATAATCCACACATTACATTGGAGGTGTCAAAGGGTTTGGGCAGGTTGATTACTTTTATAAATGCCAATAGAATTTCAAAATGGCTTGATCACTTTATAACTCGAACAAGAATACATTAGTGTATATACTTCATCATAGACACTACAACTATGAGTATTTCCAGCAATTTATTTTTGAGTACATGTTATTGAATATGAATTAGAATGATCCAACTTTTCAAGTGGTAGTTAGTTTTAACACTGCCATTATAAGACATAAATCAACTCTATATAGATAACAAAACTAAGAAAAAATGATTAGAGAAATCTCATAAAAATAACTAGATAATGCATACATGTCTTGGAATGAATTTACCAAGTATATCTGAGACTAACAGAGATGAAATGAGAAGAAAAGAAAATAACTGGAGGTATTTTCAGTGTTTATTCCTGGGAAACACCAATATACTAAAAATAATTAATATATCTAAAGTAATTTATACATATGCTGCTTTAATGGTCAAACTATCAAAGGCACACTTTTTTAGAGCTATAAAAATAATTCAGAAAATGACTTACAGGGAGACAAAAAGATATAAACTGTAAAGGAAAATAATTAAAAGTTTAGACATGGTATGACTACTAACTGGCACTGGACCCTGAAGTGAAGAAAATCTGAATTTAAATTCAGTCTCAGACATTTGACATTTACTAACCGTGTGACCCTAAGCAAGTCATTTAACCACAATAGCCTTGCAAAAATGTAGGCATAAAGGAGTCATCAAATTGTACTGTATATATGCATAGTCAAAGTTATTATATGCTATTTAAAAAAAATAGAAGTAGGTAAATAGAAATAAACAGATTAGGAAAAATTAGAAATAATTGAACTTAATAATCCAGTGTTTGATTAGCCCAAAAAAAAAAGTTAATTGAGGGAAAACTATATTTAGGATTGTTGGGGAAAGGACAACTTTGCAGAAATTAAATTTATGCCAATATCTTGTAGAATTTGTTATTATAAGCTCTAAGTATATATTACTGAAATATCAAATATCTACACTATTTAAACATGTTTAGACCAACATCTCTGTACTATGCTATTCTAAACTCCAAATAGATTTTGCTAGAATCTATTCATCTATTCATGATACCATGAATATCAAAAATCACATAATATATATATATATATATATATATATATATATATATATATATATATATGTTTGATTGAGCTTTACCTCAAAGAAGAGATAGGAAATTAAAAGTTTCTTATTTGTAGAAGTAGGGATCTATGGGCATGGAATATTCCATTTGATATCTGATTAGATAGATATAGATACAAAACACACATATGCATGTATCAACTCACATATATATATCATACATATGTGAATATGCATGCACATATACTTGTGTGCACACATGTATATCCATGTGCACATATAGTAGCTTATGTAAATGTAGTGCTACAGTTATTAATACTATATTTTAAAGCATATTTCATTACTACATTGTATGTCTAAGTTATATATGCCTATGTATGTATGTATGTATTATATATATGAGTATATACATATCCATATGTATGTTTTTGTGTGCAATAGACTCTAAGAATGGTGTATATGTTCATCCATTCCATACATATATTTGTTCATTTACATATATATACACACAATGCATATATATTTACACCTGCATATTTATCACTTAAATATAATATGTAATGTTCTTTCATATGCAATGTACATTATATTGTTATTGTTAAGTTGTGTCCAACTCTCCATAACCTTATTTGGAGGTTTTTTTAGGCAAAGATACTAGAGTGATTTGCCATTCTCTTTTTCATTTTATAGATAAGGAATTGAGGCAAATAGGGTTAAGTGATTTTCCCAGGGTCAAAAATCAACACTTTTAATAAAGCTTTAATTTTTTTTTAAACATAGGAATAGATAGTTTTGCAAAACTATCTTGTATTCTAAATTTTTCTCCCTCCCTTCCTCCTCCCCAAATGACAAGTTATCCAATATATATTAAATATGTGTAATTCTTCTATACATATTTCCACAATTATCATGCTGCACAAGAAAAATCATATCAAACAGGAAAAAATGAGAAAGAAAATAACATTCAAGCAAACAACAAAAAAGTGAAAATACTCTGTTGTGATTCACACTAAGTCCCCACAGCCTGAATCACCTTGCTGTTGAAAAGAGACAAGTCCATCAGAATTGATCATCATATAATCTTGTTGTTGCTGTGTCCAATGTTCTCTTGGTTTTATTCACTTCACTTAGTATAAGTTCATGTAAATCTCTCCAGGTCTCTCCAAAATCATCCTGCTGATCATTTCTTTTAGAAAAATAACATTTCATAACATTCATATACCATAACTTATTCAGCCTTTTCCAACTAATGGGTATCCACTGAGTTTCCAATTCCTTGACATTACAAAAAAGGATTTTTGCAAAGTTCAATATTCTTGATTTCAGACTCAGTACTTTTACTTATTGTACCACCTTATTCTCCCTACACATACATGTGTTTATAATATATGGGTACATTTGCAAGTCTACACATCTACATATATTTGTGTCTATGTTTGGAAAATAAAATTAATGCTAAAAACATCAATTTGTTAAAAAAAATGTAAGCCAATGTCATCAAGAGATTAGAAATGAGTTTCATATGATGAAGTCAAAGAATCAAAAGAAGCTAGCAGTAAAAAGAAGTTGTGGGGATACTTGAAATATTAACTTATGTGTGATATTTATACACATAACAATATATGATATAATATGATGTTATATGATACAATGTCATATATATAATACATTGTGTTGAATGTTATATTAATTATGCTATATTATGTTTTGTTATATCATTTCATATATTATATTATATTTAGAAATCAATGAGTTCAAATCTGTCTAGGACAGAAATGTAACTTTCTTCCTTCATTATTGCCCAATATCATAGTCACAGACTCATTTTATTTCTTTTCAGAATGACTTTGAGATCTTCCATCCTCAAGTATATTGTCTTGTATATACTGATTCTCAGTGAAATTTTTTCACTATGCATCTATGGGCTTGGAGTCAGAAAAACTGGAGTTCAGATTTGGTCTCAGATATTTTACATAACTTTGGGCAAGTTACTTAATCACTCTTTGGTTCAGATTCCTCAACTGTAATATGGGGAACATAATAGCACTTATCTCACAAGTGGTATAAATATCACATAAAATAATTGTAATGTTCTTAAAACACTGATTAGAACATAGCAAGTGCTCAATAAATGTCTGTCCCTTTTTTTTTTCTTTTCTACATTATGAAATAAGGCAGTCTCACCTATTCTGCTACCCTTCTTGCTCATGTTTGTAGGAAGAATCAAGGTATACCATTAATAAACTTCTAAAAGCCCATAAAACCAGGCTAAATATTACGGAAAATTGTTGTGAATAATCTTTTGGGGAAAATGTTCAAGGACAAGTATCTCTATTGTACTAGAATTTAACCTAAATAAGAACTCAGTGACTTACAGGGCAGGAAGTTATAAATTGAAAAGTATAGAAAAAATGTATTTTTTTAAATTCAGGAACAAATAAATATTTATTGATCACATTGTGAGCAAGACACTGTATCAGACTGTGTAGAATGAAAGAAAAATTAGTTATGGTCTCTGACATCAAGAAGTATACAATCTTACTGCTTTCTAATAGAAATAGTATTTGGGTAGAATGCTATAAACAGATTGTATACATAATTTCAGCAAAGCATTTGAAAATACCATCCCTAAATATATAACTATATGACTATATATATATATATATATATATATATATATATATATATATGTATATATGTATAAACTGATGCAGAGTCAAGTTAGTCTAACTCAAGCAATATCATAAGACTTTAAACATGATCCACACATTAACATAATGAAGCATGCTATCCAAAACATGACAAAGAACCAAGGGTCCTAGAAACAAATTGAGACATCTCTTTTCTGGATATGATCAGTGTGGGAATTTTCTTGACCATATATAGTTCTTACAAAGTTAGTCCCAGGGACTTCTGGCCAAGATGGCTGAGAGGGCATACACATGTATCTAAGGTCTTTCTTGCCCTTAGAATACTTTTTTTTTCATGATATGGCCTTGGAATTAGTGCTTGACTGAAAAAAACCTACGAATACACTGTCAACAGAAAATATCCTCAAAATTCACTAGAAAAGGTCTGCTTTTGCTCACAGGTGGGGACGATTAGATCAGGCACAGACTGCAGGCAGGCAGCGAGAGCATGGAAGGCACCTCACAATGAGCAGTTTGGAGGGGTGTGGGGTGTGGTCTCAGCCATCAGAAAATTTGCAGTGAGGACTTTGCCCAGTGTAAGCTTCTTTGCTCTGGCAACAAGCCAGTAGATCAACAGAGAAGTTATAAACACAGGGGGTAAAGACTTCAATCCAGAAACACTGGGATCTCTTAGGACCTGACCACACCCACCCAACACAGAGTGACTCAGCATTCTCTCAGAGTCTCAGAAAGTGGCCATTGTGCAGGTAGCCCAGCCATTGCTGTCCTATTGCTACTTCATTGCTACCTCCTGTAGTCTGTAGAGGAAGCTTGGTAATACCACATTGCCCAAAAAGCAGACCACATTTGCTTTTATTTGTTTGTTTGTTTTCTTTTATTCTTTTTTGTCAAAATGAAAAAAATTTAAAGGGCACTCTAACTATTGATAGCTTCTATATGGATAGAGAGTGGACTTCAAACCCTGAGGAGAATAAAAACAGATTGTCTCCAGATGAATCCCCAAAGGGGGATATAATCTGGTCCCCAGTACATAAGGCTCTCATAGAAGAAATTAAAAAGGCTCTTACAAGAGAGCTAGAAGAAAAATGGGGAAAGAAAAGGGAAGCTTGGCAAGAGGATCTGGATAAGTCACCCCATTCATTTAAAGATAGAATGGATAAAGAAAATCAAATCCTTGAGAAACAGAATTAGTGAATTAGAAAAAGAAAATAGCTCTCTAAAACATAGAATTGGTGCAATGGAAAAAAATTCCATAGAACAAAACAACTCACTTAAAAACTCAATTGGACAGTTAGAAAAAATAAAAAATTAAAAAATTAAATGAAGAAAATAATTCATTAAAAATCAGAATTGAACAAATGAAAATTAATGACTCCAGGAGACACCAAGAATCAGTCAAGCAAAACCAAAATATTAAATACCTCCTTGGGGAAACAACAGACCTGGAAAATAGATCTAGGAGAGAGAATGTGAGAATTACTGAACTTCGATTCTTTCTGTACAGCAAAATAATGGTTTGGTCATGTATACTTATTGTGTATCTAATTTATATTTTAATATAATTAACTTCTATTCATCATCCTGCCATCTGAGGGAGGAGGTGGAGGGGAGAAGGGGAAAAATTGGAACAAGAGGTTTGGCAAATGTCAATGCTGTAAAGTTACCCATACATATAACTTGTAAATAGAAGGCTATTAAAATTGAAAAAAAAAATTTAAAAAAGAGAATTATTGGACTTCCTGAAAAATATGATGAAAAAAGAGCCTAGACACTATTTTCCAGGAAATCATCAAAGAGAACTGCCCAGATGTTATAGAGACAGGGTAAAATAGACATTGAAAGAATTCATTGATCATCTACTGAAAGAGACCCCCAAATCAAAACTCCAAGAAATATTGTGACAATATTCCAGAACCAAGATAAAAATACTATAAGCAGCTAGGAAAAAAAAATTCAAATATAGAGGAGCAAAAAGGATTACTCAGGATCTAGCAGTGTCCACATTAAAGGACCAAAGGGCCTGGAATCTGATATTCTGAAAGGCTAAGGAACTTGTTATGCAGCCAAGAATAACTTATCCAGCCAAAATGAGCATTTTTTGCAAAGAAGATGGACATTCAATGAAATAGGTGAATTTCATCTATTTCTGATGAAAAAACTGGAACTAACCAAAAAGTTTGAGCTCCAAATATAGGACTCAAGAGAAAAATAGAAAGGTAAAAAGAAATCTTGGGAACAATATTTCTATTATGAATATACATAAAGAACACATGTACAATTTGGTTTTACAGTTATAATATAAAAAAGAAACTAGAAGTGAAAAGGAAATTGTACCAGAAAAAGGGTAAAAGGGAGGTAGTACATCTCACAAAGAGGCAAAGGAAACCTATTATATTTGAGGGAAAAAAGAAAGGGGGATGAAAATAGTGTGAATCTTACTCTCATCAGAATTGGCTTAAAGAGAAAAATATTGAACATATTCGATTTGCAGAGAAACTTCTCCCACCTTATTGAAAAGTGGGAGGGGAAAAGTGAAAAAGGTAGGAGTAAGCTAAGCAGAAGGGAATACAGAAACTGTAGAAAAGGGGTAAGAAAAGGGGAAGAACTCTAAGGTAGAAGGAGGGATCCTAAAAAGGGAGGGCTGTGAGAACCAAGTGAGGCTCACAAGTTTAATACTGGGAAGGGGGGGTTAAGGGGAAGGAAAGGAGAAAAGCATAATCAGGGGTTAACAAGATCGCAAAAAATACAGAATTATTCATTTTAACCATAAATGTGAATGGGGTAAACTCCCCCATAAAGCAGAAGCAGATAACAGACTGGATTAAAAGTCATAATCCTACAATATGTTCTTTATAGGAAACACTTGAAGCAGGGTGATACATACAGAGTAAAGGTAAAAGGCTGGAGCAGAATCTACTGTGCTTCAGATGAAGTCAAAAAGGCAGGGGTAGCCATTCTGATCTGAAATCAAGCAAAACCCAAAATTGATCTATAAGGAAGGGCACTATATCTTCCTAAAGAGTAGCATAGATAATTAGGTAATATCAATATTAAACATATGTACCAAGTGGTATAGCATCTAAATTCTTAAAAGAGAAATTAAAAGAGCTGCAAGAAGAAATAGATAGCAAAACCATAATAGTGGAAGATCTCAACCTTGCACTCTCAGAATAAGATAAATCAAACCACAAGATAAATAAGAAAGTGGTAATTAGGGAAATTTTGTATCTCTAGATGATTCCTTCATAAAATAAAGAGATTAATGAATTAGCCTTGCAACTAAAGAAGATAGAAAAAGAACAAATTAAAAACACCTGATTAAATACCAAATTTGAAATTCTAAAAATAAAAAGGGAAATTAATAAAATTGAAAATATGAAAACCATTGAATTAAAAAATAAAACTGAGTTTTATGAAAAACCAACAAAATAGATAAACCTTTAGTTAATCTGATTAGAAAAAAGAAAGAAAAATCAAATTGTTAGTTTTAAAAATGAAAAGGGAGAACTTTCTACCAACGAAGAAGACATTAGAGCAATAATTAGGAATTATTTTGCCCAACTTTATGTCAATAAATCTGATAATATAAGTAAAATGGAGGAATACCCTACAAAAATATTGATTGCCCAGATTAACAGAAAAGGAAATAAATAGTTCCATTTTAGAAAAAGAAATAGAACATGATGTTAATCAACTCCCTAAGAAAAATTCTACAGGGCCAAATGGATTTACATGTGAATTCTACCAAACATTTAAAGAACAATTAACTCCAATACTATGCAAACTATCTGAAAAAAATAGGGAAAGCAGACTCCTACCAAATTCCTTTTATGACACAGACATGGATAAACTAGCTGGGATGAAAACAGGGAAAGAAAATTATGGAACAATTTCCCTAATGGATATTGATGCAAAACTCTTTAATAAAATATTAACAAAGAGATTACAGCAAGTTATCCCTAGGATAATACACTATGACCAAGTAGGATTTATGCCAAGAATGAAAAGCTGGTTCAATATTACAAAAACCATCAGTGTAATTGACTATAGCAATAACCAAACTAACAAAATTCATATGATTATCTCGATAGATGCAGAAAAAGCATTTCATAAAATCCAACATCAATTCCTATTAAAAAACAGTGGAGAGTATAGGAATAAATGGACTTTTCCTTAAAATGACCATTAGCATCTATTTAAAATCATCAGCAAGTATATGCAATGGGAACAAACTATAACCATTTCCAATGAGATCAGGAGTAAAATAAGATTGCCCACTATCATCATTACTGTTCAGTTTTGTACTAGGAATGTTAGCTTTAGCAACAAAAGAAGAAAAAGAGATTAAAGGAATTAAAATAGATAAGGAGAAAACCAAATTATCTCTTTTTGCAGATGATAAGATGGCATAGAACCCTAGAGAATCAACTAAAAAACTACTAGAAACAATCCACAGCTTTAACAAAGTTGCAGAATACAAAATCAATCCACAATCATTAGCATGTTTATATGTTGCCAACAAAGTCCAGCAGAATTTCCATTTAAAATAACTGTTGATATTATAAAATATTTGGGAATCTACCTGCCAAGAAAAAGTCAGGAATTACATGAACACAATTACAAAACCCTTTCCACACAAATAATGTCAGATCTAAACAAGTGGAAAAATATCAAGTTTTCTTGGGTAGCCTGAATATAATAATAATAATAATATATATATATATATATATATATATATATATATAATATGGATATAGTATGTATATATAGTATATAATAAAATGACAATACTACCTGCATTAATCTACTTATTCAATACCAATTTCCCAATAAATTATTTTATAGATTGTTAGGTGCTAGGTGAAGGGGCAGGTAAATTTTCCAAGAACTTCCATAGCTGTGGATCATAACATCTGAAGGAGTTACTGACACAGGTGTTGCTTGTGGACAGGGAATGAAATAAATTAGAGGCAGAGGGAAGAGAAGAGAGGTCAGACAATGCAACTGCCTCTCAGGGGAGAGGTCAGAGAATAGCAACTACCTCAGTCTACTTGCATCATCATCATCATCATCATCTGATCACATGAAGAGATCCATTCTACAGATCTCAGTTAGACCTCCAGCACCCACTAGCAGGTGGTTCCTGTATCACAACAATAGATTAAAAAAAAGTATAACAAAGTTTATCTGGAAGAACCAAAAGGTCTGAAAAAAAATCAATTGAAGGTGGCCTAGCCATGCCAGATCTAAAACTGGATTATAAAGCAGCAGTCATCAAAACTACTTGGTACTGGCTAAGAAATATAGTCTATCAATAGAATAGATTAGACTAACAGAACAACATAGTCAATTACTACAATAATCTAATGTTTGATAAACCCAAAGACCCCAGCTTTTGAGATAAGAACTCATAATTTGACAAAAACAACTGGGAAAATTGGAGGTTAATGTGGCAGGAACTGAGCATTGACCCACGCCTGACACCATATTAAAAAAAAAGGTCAAAATGTGTTCATGATCTAAACAGAAAGAGTGATACTATAAGCAAATTAGAAGAACATAGGATAGTTTACCTTTCAGATCTGTGGAGGAGAAAGGAATTTGTGACCAAAGAAGAATTGAACATCATTAGTGATGACAAAATACATAATTTTAATTATATTAAATTAAAATGTTTTGGTACAAACGAAATTAATTCAGACAAGATTAGAAGGGAAGCAATAAATCAGGAAAACATAGTTACATTGAAAGGTTAAAGGCCTCATTTCTAAAATATATAGAGAATTGACTCAAATTTATAAGAACTCAAGCCATTCTCCAATTAATAAGTGGTCAAAGGCTATGAACAGAGTATTTTTAGATGAAGAAATTGAAACCATTTTAGTCATATGAAAAGGTGCTCTAAATCACTATTGATCACAGAAACGCAAATTAAAACAACTCTGTGATACCATTATACACCTCTCAGATTGGCTAAAATAATGGGAAAAGATAATGATGCATGCTGGAGGGGATGTGGGAAAACTGGGACACTAATGCATTGTTGGTGTAGTTGTGAACTAATTCAACCATTCTAGAGAGCAATTTGGAACTATGCCTAAAGGGCAATAAAAATGTTTATACCCTTTGACCCAGAAATTTTTCTCTTGGGTTTGTATCCTAAAGAGATCACAAAGGAGGGAAAGGGACCTACAAACACCAAAAATATTTGTGGCAGCCCTTTTTGTATTGACAAAAAACTGGAAACTGAGTGGATGCCCATCAGCTGGAAAATGGCTGACCAAGTTATGGTATATGCATGTTATAGAATATTATTTTTTTAAGAAATGATCAGCAGGATGATTTCAAAGAAGTCTGGAGAGATTATTATGTACACAACAAGTTTATACAACGATCAATTCTGATGGACATGACTCTTGTGAACAATGAGGTGATGCAGACCAGTTCCAATGATCTTATGATGAAGAGAGCCATCCACACCCAGAGAGAGGACTGGAAAATAAGTGTGCTTCACAACATAGTATTTTCACTCTTTTTGTTGTTGTTTGCTTACATTTTGTTTTCTTTCTCATTTTTTCCTGTTTGATTTGATTTTTTCTTGTGCAGCAAGATAACTATAAATGTATATGCATAGTTGGGATTTAACATATATTTCTACCATGTTTAATGTATATTGAATTACTTGCCATCTAGGGGAGAGGGTGGAGGAAGGGGGAGAAATGCAAATGCAAGGTTTTACAAAGGTTAATGTTGAAAAATTATCCCTGCATATGTTTTCAAAATAAAAAGCTTTAATTAAAACATACTATTCTTTAAGAAGTGGTTTTCTTCAGACAATTTCTATTTTCTTTTCCAGAGCTCTCATTTCCTTTCCCCATTTTTCTTCTAACTCTCTTCTAAGATCCTTTTTGAATTCTTATAAGAGAGCCTTGAAAGAAGGAGCCCAACTCATATCACCCTTTAAGGCTTCATTTGGAGATGTTTTGCCTTTAATGTCCTCAGGTTTTGAGGTCTGTTCTTCTGTCTCCATAAATGCTTTCTATGAACAGGGCTCTTTTTGATTATTTTGCTCACTTTTAAAGCTTGAGGTCTGCTCTTAGGGAATAGACGAGATTGTCCCAAACTTCCCCTTTAGGTGCCAGCAGCTTCACTCTGCCTAGGGTTGGTGTTGTTGCCTTTCTTCTCATGCTAGGTGGGCATGGACAAGTCTCAAGTTATGCTGAAATTCAAGTGCTCAGTGTTTCCCTTCTGTAGTTGCATTGGAGGTCTCACAGCTAATCTGCTGATCCACTGACTGCTGAACCAGGACACAGTAGCAAATGATGCTATATTTTGGCTAATGGATGCCTCTCTGCCTTGGTTCTCCTTGCACTGCATTGAGCTCCGCTGCCCCTGCATTCACCTGCAAACCCCACCACCCAACTTGATTGAGAGAGACCTTTCCTGAAGTTTTTTTTTTATTTTAATTATCTTCTGTGGGAAATTTATTACACTGCAAATATTTGTGGGTTCTGTCACTTCAAATCTTGTTCAGAGTCTTAATATGGTGTTAATGTGAAGTAAACGAGGAAGAGCTCAAAAACTTGTTCATTCTCCACCATTGTCCAGGACTTTTATTTTATAAAGATTCTGATACTTAGAACCTGGGTGATCAGAGAAAATTAAGTAACTTCTCTGCCACTCTATTTTTCATTCATAAAAGGAGAACATTGGACTCCATGACCTCTAATATTTTAACTGGCTCTGAGTTTAGGATCTACAATCCCTTAAGGAGACTGGTGGACAATGTATCTTCTATAAATCAGCAAATCCACTAGTAAAAACAATGCGCATTAGTTAGGGCTGAATCTTTCTTTTTAAAATATAATTTATTACAAAAGTAGAAACAATGTCAGCAACTTTGAATTGAGGTATACTTAATGAAATGTGATAGTTGTAAAAGCAAGCTTTTGCTGCTGATTTTTTTAAAACTCCAGATTATATTGATATGGACATAAAAATCATTTTTTAGATAACTTTTTGGAGAAGGGAAGATTTTTGTCTCAAAATATTCAAATATATCTCATCAATCTGAAAGTTTCCTTCAATGATAAAGGTCATTAACTATACATATCTGTCTAGACTATATAATTTTCATCACATTTTACAAAAAAATTACCAAAAGGGTTCCATCTTTTGGCATAAGATCTTCCTTTTATCCCAGCATTGTGAAGGTGGAGCGTGAGGGGAACCCTCCAGCTAATAATATACCTGTGTGCATGTACCCATTGTACCCAGGTACTTGTACCCATAACCATATACACATTTTAACCTTATCTTGATTTATGGTGTGATATGGGGGTCTATGGCTACTCTCTGTCCTGTTTTCCCAGCAGTTTTTGTCAAATAGTGAGTTCATTTTCCAGAAGCTGGAGTCTTTATGTTTATCAAACTGTAATTTACTTAAATCAATTTTGCTGTATTTTTGTACCTAACATATTCCACGTATGTATCATTCTATTCCAAATAGTTTTCATGATTGTCACTTTATAATATAGTTATAGATATGGTGAATCTAGATCACCTTCCTTCACATTTTTTCATTAATTCACTTGATGTGTTTGACCATTTGTTTTCCAGATTAAATTTTGGTGTTATATTTTTTAATTTATAAAATAATTTTGGTAGTTTGATATGGCACTAAATATATAAATTAATTTAGATAGAACTTTCACTTTTGTTGTATTACTTGGTCTATTTGAGCATTTAATATTTTTATAATTGTTTAAAACTGACTCTATGTAAAAAGTGTTTTACAATTGTTGCAGTTTTTGAATGGGTCTTGCAGGTAGGGCAGATAGACTACTACACGTTTTATGTTCTTTACAGTTATTTTAAATGGAATTTCTCTTTCTATCTCTTGCTGCTGGATTTTTTTCTATTATTTGTTTGTTTATTTTCTTTGGCAATATGTAGAAAAGTTAATGATTTGTCTGGGCTTATTTTATATCCAGCAATTTTGTTTGAGGTCTTAATTGTTCCAAGTAGTTTTTTTTTTTTTTAAGTTGATTCTCTAAGTATATTATCATATTATCTGTAAAGAGTGATAATTTTGTTTCTTCATTGCCTATTATAATTTCTCCAATTTCTTTCTTATTACTAAAGCTAACAGAATGTAAAATTTCTTAAGGAAAACTCATTAAGATAATGAGTAAAACCTTAAAAAAAAGAGCATTTCAAAGGGAAGATATTAATCAATTGTATTAAAGTTTAGTCCATCTGAAAAACTGACCAGAATTATTTCCCAAATTTCATTGGAATCTTAGGATTATAGATTTTTATCTGAAAGGAATGTTTCCTTTCACTTTGTTTCATTGAAATTTTACAAATTTTAATTTTTTTGAGTTAATCATTAATTTCTTTAAAATGCACCATAATCTAAGAGAGTTGATATTATTATTCATCCAGTGATTAGTATAAATTTTAATTAGTCCTTTTCTTTCTTCTTCTCAAATTGAAATGAACTTAACTTGTGGGATATATGTTTGGAGGGGAAAGAGGGAGATACTCATTTCAGAACTCTTTGAACTGTTAGACTGTTTTGGTGGGGGTAGGGTGCATTTAGTGAATCATGAGGGCATGAGACATCTGGTTTTGGAAAGATATTAAATATAGACATATTGTAATAGTTCAGTGAAACTATTGTTAAATTTTTTGGTATTCCCTCTAGTGTAAAATGAATAGCCAGATGTATTTTCCCATTTCTGTGACACTAGAGCATTTTTTTTTTATAAATCTTCCTCAGGGAGGGGATTCTATGTAATATCCTAGAAGATTTCCTTTCTGGCTTATCACATTCAATAGCTCTAGTGTATCACAAAGGGTCTTCATTTGTTACCCCCTTACAGTCCAACTTCATTTCTAGTCATGGAAATATCTCTCTCCTATCTATCTATTATAATTTGTCTATTTAAATTTTAAATAGTTTTTGTTGTTGTTGTTGTTGTTTTTGTTTTTGTTTCTGCTTTTGTTTTTTACTGGAGAACAGTCGCCTAACTGGTTGCCCTTCTACTAGTTTCTATCCTTTTCAATTTATTCTCACAAGCTGCCAAAAAAATTACTCTAAACCACAGGTCTAAAAACATTACCCTACTACTCAGAAATCTTCAATATCTCTTAGTTGCTACCACAACAAAACTTATTTTTCTCATCTTAAAATTTAAATATCCTTATGATCTGGTATTCACTACCTCTTTCAGTTTTATTTTATACTATAGATGCAATGATTGTTCTCTGAATTCAAAATTCCATCTTTTTGAATAGGCAGTTCTCTAACATATGCAATATATTGCCATTTCACATCTTCCTCTTTTGTCAATAGGCACCTTTAAAGCTTAACTCAAATACTCTTGTAGAAAGCATTTACTAAGCAGTTGTTATTTTTTTTCAATTCCAACTGGCTTGTGTTTATTTATCTGCATATTGGAATAGGGGCTTCTTGTTGAAATTGGTAAAATTAAGTATCAGGTAGAATAACTTTAGCTTAGATACATGAAAGCATATGCTACTACAGACAACATATCCTATGATACATAACTATATTTATGATCTAAATGGTAAAAGAATAAGAAAATGAAATTGTATTGTAATTGGATTTTCAGGTCACTAATCTCTCCTGATTTTCCTCCTTCCTAACTGATCCTTTTCAATTTTCTTTGCTGTAATCTCAACCAGATCATGCCCTTAACTGTGTAAGTATTCTACAGACTTCTGCCCTGGTCTCTTCTCTTTTCTCTTACTACATTACTTCCCTTAGTAATGTCATTGGTTCCCAGAGATTTTCAAAGCTACTTATTTTGTCTCACCTTTTCTGATGACTTCTAATCTTGCATCTCTAATTGCCCTTCAGGAATCTCAAATTAGATATCTGGTAGGCATCTTAAACTAAACATGTCCAAAATGAAATTAATTATCCTTTCCCTTAACTATCCTCCTCTTACCTTCCCTATGACTGTAGGGAACCATCTATTAGTCATCCTTGCCTCCTCACTATTTCTTATCTCATATCCTATCTGCTGCCGGGGTTATTCCAATCACTATTTCTTTTAGCCAGTAAAGTGATGTTCCTAAGGCACAAGTAGGGCTTGTCACTTAATCACTCAATAAACTCTAATGATTTCCAGTCATCTTCAGGATCAAATACAAATTCCCTTGCTTAGAACACAAAGCCCTTCATAACCTAGGTCCATGGTTCTTTTCAAGTTGTCT
Organism: Sarcophilus harrisii; assembly: GCF_902635505.1. NCBI lineage: Eukaryota > Metazoa > Chordata > Mammalia > Dasyuromorphia > Dasyuridae > Sarcophilus > Sarcophilus harrisii. Next base: position 248,077,857 of record NC_045426.1, read on the forward strand.
CACACTTTGGTCCTTGATACTTGGATTCATGATTTGACACCGAGTTCTTAGTTGTTCCATGAATTAGACAATCCATCCCCCTTAGCTTAGACATTGTCACTGGCTCTTCTATGTCTGGAACACTCTACTTTCTCACCTTTGCCTAATAGCTTCCATGGCTTCCTTTTAAATTCATACTAAAATCCTATGCACCAGAAAAAAGTCTTTCATATAAAGGAATCATTGTTCATATAACTTGACATGTCAATTTTAGGTAAGTAGTGATGATATAGATTGTAAATGGTTAGGAATGGATTAGGAGAGAAATGACTCTGAATGGAATTTCCAAGATCTAAAGATATGAAAAGAATGGATGGTATAAGATATTTTTTAAATTGTTGAAACCTGTGCATAATTGGAATGGAAAAGAGGGCAAATTGTGGGTGAGATTGAAGACTAGAAAAAATGGATGAGTGAGGAAGGGAAAATTCCTAGAAGAGTTAGAAGGAGTTGGGAATCACAAGTAAAGCTATTTACTTCATTAAGGAGAAACGTTTTGTCTATCAGAAAGTGAAACAAAAGCAAAGAAGAATATCACTCATTTATGGAGTTGTAGATTAGGGCAGAAAAAGATTGCAAATTAATGAAGATGAGACAATGACATTGAAGGGAATAAAGGTCCAGCTTAAATGTTTTCCTTGGAGAGGCAAATAATACTGTTGAAGGAACTGATTTCATATGTCACAAGGCAAGAGGAAATATCATTTTGCTTAAAAAGTTGTATTCTTAAATTGCACTGTTCTTCAAGATGAACATGTAGAGAAAAAGACTTTCATAAATATAGTTACATTTCATGTGCCAACATCTGTGAAGGAAATTGAAGAGCAGAGGAATTCTAAAAAACAAAAACAAACAAACAAACAAAAAAAAACTTCAGGAGGCTCTACTAATTAAATCTGTATAAATTTGAAAATCCAATGTTTTCAAAAGAAAGGTGAACAAAGGGAAAGTAGGTAAAAATATATTGGAAAATATAATGTATGAGTTTGAAGAGAATGAAGTCAAAGAGCATTCTTTCCCCCACATAGATTCTCAACATAATATCATCTTAGATTCTAAATGGTTACATGCTGCATATCCTTAAAGTTGCCAATCTTGTTTCTACATGCACAACATCTCTTGTGTAGATCTTCTCTTTTGTAATCATCACATTTGCTTGGGACTTCATTTTCTTTTATCTGGACTGCTACAAGAATTGTTCTCCCAGGTTTTAATTTCTATTTATTTATTTATTCTGACTTTAGCTGCCAAAATGATTTTCTTAAAATGCATGTTTTACAATGTAACTTCATAAACTTCAGTTTTTTATTTCTTCTAGGATCAAAAAGAAACTGCTTAGTCCTATCCTCATAATGGGAAAACTTGAATGGATTGTGATCTATACTATGAATGGAGAGGACATCATCTGATAGTCATATCCTTGAGAGAAGAGATTTTTTTTTCATTTTTGTCTTTGTCTTTGAGCATTGTTTAATGTAGTGAAGTCAATGTTTTCTGATTGATTGTAGGAATTTCCCAATCTAATATTTATAACATTTTTCTTACATTATGATTTGAATTAAGTGAAATAATTGGTTCAAATTATATAATAATTGTCAGCAATAATTGGTTTTGTTTGTGCAAAAACATTTATATTTTATGTAATCAAAGTTGTCCATTTTGCCTTTCCTAATATTCTCTAATTCTTCTTTGGTCATAAACTCCTCCTTTCTACAAAGATCTGATATGGATATTATACTTTGTTTTCCTAATTTGTCTATGATGTCAACCTTTATGTTCAAATATAACCATTTTGACCTTATTTTGGTATGGGGTATTTAATGTAGGTCTATGCATTGTTTCTGGCATATTATTTTCCAGTTTTCCCAGCAATTTTTATCAAATAATGAGTTCTTATTTCAGAAGCTGAAGTTTGAGGTTTTATCAAATAATAGATTGCTATAGACCTTGATTATTGTGTCATGTGTATCTAATCTATTCCACTGACCCACCACTAAATATTTTGTGGTTTGCTTTTTCTACTGCTAATAGAACAAGGTTGACATCCTTCATTAGTATAGTTTTGCTGTCTATTTTTTCTTGTAGCTCTCTAAACTTCTCCTCTAGGAATTTGAATACTATATACCACTTGGTGAATATATGTTTAATATTGATATTACTTTATTATTATTTATGGTCTGTTTTAGCAAGATGTAATTTCCTTGGGACCCCAATACATTGCTGATAGAGTTGTGAAATAATCTGGAGAGCAATTTGGAACTATGCCCAAAGGGCTACACAACTGCATACCCTTTGACCCAGTAGTGCCATTACTAGGTCTGTATCCCAAGGAAATCATAAAGGAGGGAAAACATTCCACATGTGAAAAAATGTAGCAGCTCTTTTAGTGGTAGTAAAGAATTGGAAAATGAGTCTATACCTACCAATTGGGAATGGCTGTACAAGATGTAGTATATGAAATTAATGGAATATTATTATTCTATAAAAAGTGATGAACAAGAGGATTTTAGAAAGGCCTGGAAAGATTTACATGAACTGGTGCTGAGTGAAACAAGCATAATTAGGAATACCTTATGCACAATAACAGCAAGAAGGTGTGATGATCATCTATGGAAGGCTTGGTTCTTCTCAATGATTCAGGAATCCCAATAGACTTTAGACAGAAAATGTCATCTGCATTCAGAAAAAGAACTAAGGACACTGAATGTAAATAAACACATGCTATATTCATTTCTTTTTTCTGGTTTTTTTTTTTTTATTTCTCCCATGGTTTTTCCCTTTTGCTCTGATTTTTCTCTCCTAACATGATTCATAAAACAATGTATATTAAAAATAAGTAAACTTACTACAATAAAAAAGAAAAGTACTGTTGATCACATGCAAAATGAGGTAAAAAAAATTAAAGAAAATAATTCAGTAAAAAATTTTAGAATTGAATGAAGCGAATGATTCAATGAGCTATCAAGAATCAATCAAATAAAATCAAAACAAATGAAAAAAGAGAAGAAATGCAAAATACCCATTGTAATAACAACTGACCTGAAAAATAGATATAGAGGAAACAACATAAGAATTATTGGACTACTTGAAAAATGACAATTAAAAAAAGAACCTGAATACCATCTTTCAAGAATTCATCAAGGAAAACTACCTTTGAAAGAATCTACCTGTCGCTCCCTGAAAAAGACCTCAAAATGAAAACGTCAAGGAATATTATACCTAAAATCCAGGAGGAAGATAATAAAAGGGAGAGCAGAAGTATAAGAGGAAAGAAATTAGAAAGGGATAAGAGCTGAAAAACTGAAAGGCAGATTGAGGGAAATGATGATTAGAAGCAGAACACTGGTGAGGAGGAGAAAGGGGGAAAAGGAGAGAAAAAAATATAACTTGGGAACAATAAGATAGCAGGAAATAAAGAATTAGTAATTTTAACTGTGAATATGAATGGGATGAATACTCCCATAAAATGGAAACTGATAGAAGACTGGATTAAAAGCCAGAATCCCACAATTTATTGTCCAATATGTTCATAAGAAACAAGAAGAGAAAATACATACAGAATAAATGTAAAAGCCTGGAGCAGAACCCATTTTGCTTCAGTGGAAGTAAAAAAAAAAAATGGAGGGGTATATATCTTGAACTCAGATCAACAAAAAGCAAAAATCTATCTAATTAAAAGAGATAAGGAAATAAACCTCATTTTGCTAAAGAGTACCATAGATTATGAAGTAATATGACTATAAACGCATATGCATCTAGTGGTATAGCTTTCAAATTCTTGGGAGGAACTAGATAACAAAAATGCTAATGGGGGATCTCAACTTCCCTCTAACAGAACTAGATCAAACTTCAAAATAAATAAGAAAAAAGTTAAGAGGGTAAATAGAATTTTATTTAAAAAAATAGATATGGTAGATATTTGTAGAAAATTGAATGGGGATAGAAAGGAATATATACTTTTTTCTCAGTGGTACATGGAGCCTAAACAAAAATTAAACATGTATTAGGGCATAAAACCTCACAATCAAATGCAGAAAGTCAGAAATAATAAATGTGCCCTTTTCATTTTATGATGCAACAAAAATTACATGTATAAAAGAGCTGGGGAAAAATAAACCAAACATTAATTGAAAACTAAATAATCTAATCTGAAAAAAATGAGTTGTTGAAACAACAAATCATAGAAACAATTGATAATTTCATCCAAGAAAAATGACAATAATGAGACAACATAACAAAATTTAAGGGATGCAGCCAAAGCAGTTCTTAGGGGAAATTATATATCTCTAGATACTTACGTGAGCATGCAACTAAAAAACCTAGAAAAAGAACAAATTAAAAACCCCTAATTAAACACAAAATTTGAAATTCTGAAAATAAAAGAAAGATAAATAAAATTGAAAGTAAAAAAATGAACTATTAAACAAAACTAAAAGTTGTTTTGTGGAAAGAAAACTCAGCAAAATCAATAAACTGTTAGTCAATTTTTTTTAGAAAAAGAAAAGAATAATCAAATTAATAGTATCAAAAATGAAAAGGGCAAATTTATCACCAATGAAGAAATTAAGGCAATTATTAGAAGCTATTTTGCCCAACTATGTACCAATAAATTTGATAATCTACATGAAATGAATGAGTACTTACAAAAATATAGATTGTCCACAGAGGTGGAAATAAATTACTTAAATATTCCCATTTTAGGCCAAATGAATTTACAAGTGAATTATACCACACATTTAAGTAACATTTAATTCAAACACTAAGCAAATATTTTGAAAAATAGGGAAAGAAGTAGTCCTACCAATTATATTTTATCACACAGATATGATTTTGTTACCTAAACCAGGTAGGGTCGAAATGGAAAGAAAATTATAGACCAATTTCCCTAATAAGTAATGATGCAAAAATCTTAAATAAAACATTATCAGAGATTATGGTAACTTATCACCATGATAATACACAGTGACAAAGCACAATTTATACCAGGAATTCAGGGCTGGTTCAATATCAGGAGAAATATTAATATAATTGACTATTTCAGTAACCAAACTTGCAAAAAAATCACATAATTATATTAATAGATGTAGAAAAAAATTTGGCAAAATTCAACACTATTTTCTATTAAAAACACTAGAAAGTATAAAAATAAGTGGAGTTTTCCTTAAAATGATCAGTAGCGTCTATTCAAAACCATTATCAAGCCAAATACTCCCTCCCTCTCTCCTTCCCTCCTCTCCCCCATCTTTCTTTTGCAATCAGTGGAGGAAAATGAGAGAGAAAAATTAAGTTTTATTCATTGGAAAATATATTTAAAAGAAACAAAGATAAGAAAAATAGTAAAATATGGGATGAAAGGTAGCACAGTTAGGAAGATTCATCAGTGAAAAATTGTAAACCTACACATAGAAGCTATATTTGTCAAATTATGGGCAAAAAATAAGTTGGAAAGGAAAACTAACAAGCTAGAGAACTAAATTTTAACTTGCAGTTATCTTCAGTGTCTTGAAAAGTGTATTAATTTTCTTTAAAAACTGAATTTGATAAGGATTTATTGAAGCTATATATTTGTTTTTTGCCTCTCTATATCACCATATATCTTCATCAACTGTTGATCAAACCATCTACATGAACTGCTTTTTTGTTGTTAAAGATTTAGAAATGTGCTGCTCTTTGGGATTTCTCTCTCAAAGTCTTCATGACCCAATTTCACAGGTTTTTTTTGCAAAGATACTGGAGTGATTTGCTATATTCTTCTCTATTTCATTTTAAATATGAGAAAATTAAGACAAATAAAGTTAAGTGAATTGCCCAGGTCACATAGCTAGGAAGTGTCTGAAGGGAGATTTGAACTCAAGAAGTAAAGGTTTTTGATTTCAAGCCCAGTGCCCTATCCACTGCACCACCTAGTAACGCTATTATATATCTTATTTATTTTCATATGAAAGGTCCCTTAAAACAATCTTCAATCACTAGTTTCTAGTTTATTAAATGTTTGCAATTATTATGTTAAATGATTGAAGGAAACCTATTTATTCTGCTTTGGATATTGCATTGATTTTTACAGTCTTGCAACAGTAGTATAATCCCTAGAAGCTTGTTGCTGAGGTGGTCTTTATAGGAATAAGATAGTTATTTTGATTTGCTTTTCAATAGTAAAAGGATAATAATTCTGTTTTTCCTCAATAGAGGTCATCTTAGTGATATGAGGATTAATTGGTATCTTTTGAAGAACAATAAAACAACAAAAAATGTAAAAATCATAATATTTAATTTATATAACCCAATAATCTCTCCTTTAAATAAAATAAAGGGAAAGAAAAAGAAGCATGATGTTCTCTTGCAAGAATCTAAAAGTGGCTTCTTATTTCTGACCACACATGTCCATGTGTTCCTGAGTAAAGAGAGTTGGATGGAAAATAAACCACATTGGAGCTAACAATAGATTAACAAGGATCAAAGATGAACTTCAAGGATTCATGGGATGTGAATCATTTTAAAAAGATATGTCCTGACCCCCTCAAAACCCACAGACTCCAACATATCTTTAAAATATTATCCAATTGTAAACTCCCACTGAAAATTAGGATATTTTTTCCTCCCCTGGAAAAAAAATCATTAGTTATAATTTGATGCTATGCAAATTAATTGAAACAAATGCAAATGAAACTTTATTAAGTTATTCATTCCACTCATACACTCAGAACAAAGAAACGAAGATGGGAAATGCAGTGTTGTATGTGAAAAAATACAATTAAGTCATGTTAAGTAGACTGAAGAAAGAATGGGAGTAATATATAAAAAGACCCAAGAGGGGGAAGTTTGTAATTTGATTTGGGTGCCAAAAAGAGGCATCTATTTGAGGCTAAAGACATACAGACTAACACTAAAAATTTAATGAGTAATAAGGTATATGGTTAGGTATATACTTCAAGAAGACCACTTTGTAGCTATGTGGAAAATGGATAAATCAAGCATGGAATAACTTGATATAGGAAGAACAAATAGTTATTATAGTAAGCCAACTAGGAAGTCACAAGAGCCTGACTTTTAATTCTGGCTACATGAACACACAGAAGTGAATATATATGTAAAATGTTGCAAAGTTGGCACTATATATATATATATATATATATATACATATATATATATATTTGTTAACTATATATGTGAGGTGAGTGAGAATGATAGGTGAGGATGACATAGTGGCTGTGAACCTGACTTACTGCGAAGATGGCAGTATCCTGGAAACAAATTCATAATAATTAGGGTTGGGGGAAAATAATTCTATTTTGAACATGTGTTTGAGATGACTATGAAACATCCGATTTGAAATTACAATTCTTTACATGTGGAACTAGAATTCAGGTAAGAGATTAGGTGTAGATATATAGATCTGAACCTGAATAGAGATAAAAATGAATAAGATCAGATGACATCACCCTTTATATATATATATATATATATATATATATATATATATATATATATAGAGAGAGAGAGAGAGAGAGAGAGAGAGAGAGAGAGAGAGAGAGAGAGAGAGAGAATGAGAACTAAGGCAGAAATCAGGATACTTCCACTATAAGTACATTTGTCATAAATGAAGAAGACTGAGAAATGGTCAGATAAATAGAAGAAACAAGAAACAAAACAAGGCACAATGAATGAAAGTATGAAGATTGAGGAGATGTAATTATACTGGCAATTAAAAGATCATTTGTACCTTTGGAAACAATAGTTTTAGTTAAGTTTCTGGGGCCAGAAGCCAGTTTCAGAAGGTTGAAAAGTGTACAGATGGTTTTTCGAGGCATTTAGCTGACAAGTAATAGAAAATTAAGCAATGACTAGGGTAGGATCTAGTGACATTTTTCGTAGGATCTAGTGACATTTTTCTCAATATGTAAGACATATGTTTGTAGGCAGTAGGTTAGAACTGTATTATATAGAAAGAATGAAGATTAGAGAAAGAGAGTTGATGAAAATGGCTGACATCTGCTAGAGAAGATTGGAGGATAAAGTATTTAGAGTACATATAGATATGTTGGGCTTGTTGAAAAGAAAGTCTACCACTTCATCAGAGATTGTCATAAAGAGAAAATTAAAAATAGTGTTGGAAGATATGAAATGAAAAGTGGGGAAAAAGGATAAGCTGAGAGTGACCTTCCTTTTTTCCTTTCTACCTTTCTTTTTTTCCTCTTTCTTTCTTTCTTTTCTCTCTTTTTTTAAAGAATGAGGCAAAGTTGCCCAAGAAAGATGTTATTAAAAAGAAAGCTGACAATAAAGAAACAGGATAATTGGAAGGAGTACTTTATGCTCTAATCTCTAGATTACACTCAGCAAATTCAGGTTTAACTTGATTTTATTTGCATGTGAAATTCAAAGTTCTCATACATTTTCTTCTTTTAGATCAAATGGAGAAATGTGACAAAGTACACTATGTACCATAGGATATATATATAAAGCTGGATATTATAACACACACACACACACACACACACTCCAACATTCCAATACATCCAAAGATCCATGGTGCTTTTAAGTGTGTCACTCTCTTTACCAATATAGATAGCATTCCCTCTGCATTTTGTGAGCTATTGTTACCAAAAAACTCTTTTCTTAGATGGCAGCTTCCTGATAATGAGCCACTTTGAGATTAGGGAGACTGGTCCTCAGGCCACTAACAAAAATCTTCACTTTTACTTAAAGCTATTCCAGCTTTTAGTCGGTAAAAAGTACTAGAGCTTTGTTTTTCTAGGATTCAATTCAATTTAATGAATAGTTAATAAGCATCCATTTTGTGTTAGAAATTCTGGTAGGTTCAAAGGCAGAAGTAAAATAGACTTTGACCTCAGAAAGTGTAAATTTCAGTTGTAAGATACAACTTGTAGTTTAACTATGGAAAATATTAGATAATATTAGGAAGGAGAGAATACTGAAAGCCAAATCAAGAAATCTTTTTCAGAGGAAATAATATCAAATCTGAACCTTGAAGGATGGTATTAAATAACACTGATTAGGAGAGTTTAATAGGACCTGGGTTACCATGTTGTCCAGACCATATTTGGAAGAAATCCCAAGTATAGAATACCCAATATAGTCATCTAAACTGTTTGAAGACCTCCAATGAAAGTATTGGGTTCTCTCTTGAGACGATCCTTTTTTTTTTTTTTTTTTTTGGATGGTGCTAATTGTTAAGATCTCCCCCTTAACCCTCCCCATCTTGCTCACACACATATATCAAGTTATTTTGTTGTTGTTGTTGTTCTTGAAACTTTCACCAATAGCTCCTTGTTTTATGCTTTTAGGCCAAATAAAACAAGTTAATTCTCCTGTCACATGAAAGTACTTCATATATGTGCTGATAGTTATTGTATTCTCCCTAATACTCTATGATCTAGGCTGAACATACCCAGTTCCTTGAAATAATCCTCAAAGGATGTGGATTTTGTCTAAATAAAGGTCCTTCAGTTATTCTATTGTGTTCCATTCCCTTAAGAATGAACCATAACTTAAAATTTAATTTGACATTATGGAATTATCAAATATGATATGAACTTCTACAACTGTTAATGATCTAAGTGGTCAGTGTACCTATATGTTTCTTAATGTGTTAAAGCTCTTAAAAAAATAAAAACAAAATACAAAGAGGTGCTAAAGCAGTTATAGTTTTAGATCTGTGGCAAAAAATGTAGGAAATAATATGCCCATTTACTAGTCATACATAATTAACCATTTTTCTAATTGGTTTAAATAGTGAGGAAACTTATACTTCCTCAAAGGACATAGCTCTTTCAAGCTGTGAAATAAAAATAACTACAGATCTAGAAGGGAATTATACCATTGTGGAGATTGTTCAATGCCCATGAGCATCCATCTCTAATGATAGGAATCTTAAAGCAAGTTTGACATTTAAATTAGATAGGTGTATAAATAAGCAAACAGATAGACAGAAAGAAAGATAGATAGATAGATTATAGATAAGCTATAAAAAGAGATATAGATAGGTATATATATTTATATATATTGTGCATGTATGTATAAGGAGAGAAAAGGAAGAAGATGATAAAAAGGTGATATAAATATATGGATACATAACAGGTATCAATTCATTTCATAGGGGAGGGTGTAGCAGCCCAACACAGATGCAGCACAACACAGCACAATTCAGGGAGAATCAGGGAAGAAAGGATTCCATGTGCTAGGGGAATCTAATGGGAGTCTCTTAGCCAAAATAGAGCATCTTTTGCTACTCTGTCCTAGTTTAGAAGCAAACTAGATGTTAGACCTCCAATGCAACTATGGAAGGCAAATAGTAAATTCCTGAACCACAGCATAACAAGTGGGACTTGGCCGTACCCACCCAGCATGGAAAGCAAACCAGTAGCACTAGCTCCAGGTAGCCTGGAGGTGCTACCAACTAGAGGAAGCTTGGGACAATCTTCCCTTTGCCCTACAAACAAACCTCAAACTTAAAAAATGACAAAAAATGCAAAAAGAGCTCTGACCATAGATAGCTTCTATGGAGATGGAAAGGAAGAACAGACTTCAAGCCCTGAGAAACTAAAGGCAAAACATCTCTAAATAAATAAAGCCCCAAAGGGTGATATAAATTGGTCTCCATCTCACAAGGTTTTCTTGGAAGAATTCAGAGAAAATCTTAAAAGAGAGAATAAAATGGGGAAAAGAAATGAGAGCTCTGGAAAAGGAAATACAGAAACTGTCTAAAGAAAATCACTCTTTAAAAATAGTTTTGGCAAAAAAACAAAAAACAAAAAAACAATTCCTTGAAAAATAGAATGTGTGAAATGGAAAAAAAATTGAATGAAGAAAACAACTCATTTAAAAGTTCAATTGGCCGAATGCAAAAGGAGATAGAAAAAAAGCTAAAAGAAAGAAAATAATTCACTAAAAATTAGAATTGAACAAGTGGAAGAAAGTGATTAAATTATTCATCAAGAATCAGCCAAACCAAAAAAAAAAATGAAAAAAATAAAAGTAAATATAAAATACATCATAGGAAGAACAACTGACCTGGAAAATAGATCCCGAAGTGACAATCTAAGAATTATTGGACTACTTGAAAACCATGATGAATAAAAGACCAAGAAAACATCTTGCAGGAAATCATCAAGGGAAACTGCCCTAATGACCTAGAAGCAGAGGGTAAAATGATTGAAAGTAACCACTGTTCACCTCCCAAAAGAGACCCCAAAATGAAAACTCTAAGAAATACTCTAACCAAATTCAGGACTCATGGGATCAAGGATAAAATACTGCAAGCAGCCTGAAAGAAACAAGTCAGTTATTGAGAAGCCACAAATATTATTACCCAGATTCTAGTAGTTTCCACTTAAAAAAAATCAAAGGGCCTGGAATATGATATTCTGCAGGACAAAGGAACTTGAACTCTAGTCATAATCAACTGTCCATCTTAAAATTAAGCACTGTTTTTCAGAGGAAAAGATGGACATTCAATGAAATACAAGGTTTTCATTTATTTTTGATGAAAATACCAGAAATGAAAAGAAAATGTGATCTTCAAATACAAAATTCAAAAGAAGTATAAAAATGTAAAAAGGGAAGGAAAAAAACCAACAACAATGTTTTTAAAAGGTTAAAATGTTTATATTCCTCTATGGGAAGATGATATGTTTAACTCTTGAAAACTGTATCTTTGCTAGGGATATACTTAAGTGGTATAAATATAATTTGAATTTACTGTGATGATATAAAAATAAACTAGGACTGGAAGAATGATTGTACTGAAAAAAAGATGGTAGGGAGGTAAAATGGGATAAATTGCATCACATGAAGATGCAAAAAAGATCTTGAGGGAAAGAAGGGGCATGAGCATTGTTTGTACCCTAATTTCATTGGATCTGTCTCAAAGAGACACTATCAGATAAATTTAGTTTGATAAAGAAACTTGTCTCACTCTCTATATATAGTATAGGGAAGTAGGAGGAGAAAGGGAAAGGAAAAGGTGGAAATAATAAAAGGGAAAACAAAAGTAGAAGGGGAAAGGGATAAGAAAAGGGGGAGGGAACATAAAAGGGGAGAGCAGATTGAGGGAAGTGGTGTTCAGAAACAAAACACTGGGGAGAAGGGAAAGGCAGAAAGGAAAAAGAAAAATATAACTTGGAGAAAATAATATGATGGGAAATACACAATTAGTAATTTTAACTCCAAATGGGATGACTATATCATAAAATGGAAGCAGATAGCAAACTGCATTAAAAGTCAGAATCTTACAATATGTTGCTTATAACAAACACATTCAAAGTGGAGATACACCCAAAGCAGTGGTAAAACTAGAATCCATTATGCTTCAGCTGAATTAAAAAAAAAAAAAAGAAAGAAAAAAAGAAAAAAACAAGGGTAGCAATTCTGATCTCAAGCAAAAGCAAAAATAGGTCTAATTAAAAGAGATAAGTAAGGAAAATATATCTTTTTTCTAGTAAATTTGTTTATTTTTACTGTACAATGCTTTATGAATTATGCTCGAAGAGAAAAATCATAGCAAAAAGAAAAAATCATGGGAGTGATAAAAAGCAAAAAATAGAAGTGAATATAGCATATATTGATTTACATTTAGTCTCCTTATATCTTTTTTTTCTGGATGCAGTTGGCATTTTGTATCTAAAGTCCATTAGGATTACTGTGGATCACTGAACCACTGAGTAGAACCAAGCCTTTGATAATTGATCATCATACCTTCTTGCTGTTATTGTGTACAAGGTACTAGTTCTGCTTATTTCACTCAGCATCAGTTCATATAAATCTTTCCAGGTTTTTCTAAAATCAGCTTGTTCATTATTTTTATAAAACAATAATATTCAATTACTTCATATATCACATCTTGTACTGCCATTCCCCAATTGATAGGCATTTACTCATTTTTCAATTCTTTAGCACCACAAAAAGAGCTGCTAAAATATTGTTCACATATGGGACCTTTTCCTTCCTTTATGATTTCCTCAAGATACAGTAACAATAATGTCAATGCTGGATCAAAGAGTATGCACAGTTTATAAACCCTTTGGGCATAGTTCCAAATTGGATCATTTCACAACTTCACCAGGTTTGCAATAATGTCTCAAGGAAACTCAAGGGTACCATAAATTAAAAAATAATATCAGTATTTAAACATGTATGTACCAAGTGGTATGGAATTCAAATTTCTAGAGAAGTTGAGAAACATAAAAGAAAAAAATAGAAAAACTATACTTGTTGGGGATCTTGACCTTGCTCTATCAGAACTATATAAATCGAACCACAGTATAAGTAAGAAAGAAGTTAAGGAGGTAAACAGAATTTTTAAAAAGATAGGTATGATAGATCTTTGGAGAAAATTGAATGTGTATGGAAAGCAATATACCTTTTTCTTAGCAGTACGTGGAACCTACACAAAAATTGAGCACGTATTAGGGAACAAAAGCCTCAAAGTCAAATGTAGAGGAGGACAAATAGTAAATGCACCTTTTTTTAAAAATAATTATGCAATAAAAGTTACATGTAATAAAGGTCCAGGAGAAAATAGACCAACAATTAATTGGTAACTAATAATCTAATCCTAAAGAATGAGTAGATGAAACAATAAATCTTGGAAACAATCAATAATTTCATGTAAGAGAATGATAAAAAGACAATATATGAAAATATAAAGAATACAGTCAAGGCAGTTCTTAGTAGAAATTTTATATCTTCAGATGCTTACTTACCTAAAACAAGAGAAGGTCAATTAATTGGGAATTCAACTAAAAAGGCTAGAAAAAAACAAATTAAAACTCCCCAATTAAATACCAAATTTGAAATTATAAAAATAAAAAAAAACTATTGAAGTAATAAACAAATCCAATCATTGGTTTTATGAAAAAACCCAACAAAATAAATAAAACTTTAATTTTATTAGAAAAAGGAAAGAAGATAATCAAATTGTAGTATCAAAAATAAAAAGAGCAAACTTTCTACCAAAGAAGAGGAAATTAGAGCAATAATTAGGAACTATTTTGCCCAACAGTATGCCAATAAATCTGATAATCTAAGTGAAATAGATGAATACTTACAAAAATATAGTTTGCCCAGATTAATAGAGGAGAAAATGATTACTTATGTAGTTCCATTTTAGGAAAAAAAATTGAACAAGCTATTAATCAACTTCCTAAGAAAAATCTATGGGACCAGATAGTTTTATCAGTATATTCTACCAATCATTTAAAGAACAATTAATTCCAATACTATGGAAACTATTTGTAAAATACGGAAAGAAGGAGTCCTACCCAATTTCTTTTATGACACATATATGGTGCTGATATCTAAACCAAGTAGGATCAAAGTCAAAACAGAAAAAAAAAATTATAGATCAATACCCTAATGATTATTATGCAAAAATGTTAAGTAAAATATTTACAAATAGATAACTTCAAGTTATCACCATAATACATCATGACCAAACAGGATTTATACCAAGAATGCATGAGTGGTTCAATTTTTCTAATATTGAACTATATCAATAACCAAACTCACAGAAATCATATGATTATCTCAATAGATGCAGAAAAAACATTTGACAAAATCCAACTTCCATTCCTATTAAAAACACCAGAGAGCATAGGAATAAATGAAGTTTTCCTTAAAATGATCAGTAGCATCTACCTAAAACCATCATCAAGCATCATACATAATGTGGAATCCCAATAAGATCAGGGATAAAACAAGGTTGCCCACTACTACCATTATTATTAACTATGGTATTAAAATATTAGCTTTAGCAATAAGCAAAGAAAAAGAAAATAAATCAATCAGAGTAGATAATGAAGAAACCAAATTATTGCTCTTTGCAGATGATGTGATGGTATACTTAGAGAATCTCATAGAATCAATTAAAAACTACTGAAAATAATTAAAAACTTTAGCAAATTTGCAAGACATAAAATAAATCCACAGAAGTCATCAGCATTTCTATACATCAACAACAAATTACAGCAGCAAAAGTTACAAAGAGAACTTTCATTTAAAATAATTATGGATAATATAAAATGTTTGGGATTCTACCTATGAAGACAAAGTGGAGATCTATCTGAAAACAATTACAAAACACTTTTCACACAAATAGAATCAGATCTAAACAATTGGAAGAATATCAAGTGCTCATGGGTAGGTCGAGTTAATATAATAAAAATGACAATTCTACCTAAATAAATCTACTTTTTCTTTACATCCTAATCAATTTGCCAAGAAATTACTCCACAGAGCTAGAAAAAATAATAACAAAGTTAATCTGGAAGAACAAAAGCTCAAGAATTTCAATGGAATTAATGAAAAAAATGCAAACAAAAGTGGTCCAGATCTAAACTATATTATAAAGCAATTGTCATCAAAAAATTTAGTACTGCCTAACAAATAGAGTAGTTGATCAGTGGAATAGGTTAGGTTTATAACAAGAGTCAGTAATCTAAAGTTTAATAAACCCAAAGACCTCAGCTTCTGGAATAAGAACTCAGCCTTTAACAAAAATTGTGGGAAAATTGGAAAATAATATGACAGAAACTAGACATTGACCAACACTTAACACCCTTAACCAATATAAGATTGAAATGGATTTTTGATTATAGTAAATTAGAAGAACAAAGGATAGTTCACCTTTCAGATCAATTAGGAATTTATGGCCTAAGTAGAACTAGAGCATTGTATGAAATGCCAAATAGATAATTTTGATTATATTAAATTAAAATTTTTTGTATAAAAAAAATCAATGCAGACAAGATTGGAAGGGGAGCAGAAAAGTGGGGGAAATGTTTCCATTGTAGGTTTCTGATAAAGGCCTCATTTCTCAAATATATAGAGAATTGACTCGAATCAATAAGAACACAAGCAATTCTCCAATTGATAAATAGTCAAAGGATATGAACAGACAATTTTCAGATGAACAAATTAAAACAATTTCTAGTCAGATGAAAAAATGCTCTAAATCACTATTGATCAGAGAAATGCAAATTAAGGCAACTCTGAGGTACCACTACACAGCTCTCAGATTACCTAAGATGACAGGAAAAGTTAATGATGAATGTTGAAGGGGATGTAGGAAAACTGGAACACTAATACATTGTTAGTGGAGTTGTGAACTGATCCAACCACTCTGGATTGCCATTTAGAACTATGCCCAAACCACTATCATATTGTGTACACCCTTTGATCTAGCAGTGTCTCTACTGGGTCTATATCCCAGAGAAATCATAAAAAAGGGAAAGAACCCACATGTGCAAAAACATTTTAGCACCTGTTTTTGTAGTAACAAGGAATTGGAAACTTAGTGAATCCCTATCAGTTAGGGAATGACTGGATAAGTTACAGTATGAGAGTATTATGGAATATTATTGTTTGAGATGAAACAATCAGCAGAATTATTTCAAAATGTCTTGGAGAGACCCTACATGATCTAATTCTAAGTGAAGGGACTAGAACCAATAGAACATTTTACATAGCAAGAACAAGATTATGTGTTGATCATTTCTGATGGTCATATCTTTTTTTCCACAATGACATGATTCAAAGTAATTCCAATAGTCTTTTTTTTTCTTTTCTTTTCTTTCTTTTTTTTTTTTTTTGAGAAAGCCATCTTTAGAAAGAAGATGGTTGGAACTGAATGTGAATCAAAGCACAGTTTTTTTCACCTTTTTGTTGCTGTTTGCTCACTTTTTTCTCAGTTTTTCCTTTTTGATCTGATTTTTTTTTGTCCAACTTGATAATGTACAGCCTTTCTTGTGAAATATGTATAGAAGAATTGTGCATGTTTAACATATATTGGATTACTTGCAGTTTAGGAGAGCGGATAGAGTAAGGAAGGGAGAAAATTTTGGAACACAAGGTTTTGTAAAGGTAAATTTTGAAAACAATCTTTGCATGCATTTTGAAAATAATTATTATTTTAAAAAGAGTAAGTCAAGTCAACTACCAGTATAATTGTATTCTAGGAAATATGCAATGAAATTATTTTTTATGGTACTATACATTATCTAAGCAATGTCATCACATTTATTATATTGGTCACAGATAAGGCCCCTTACCATTCTAATTCTGTGATGCTACAATTGTCCCAATTATACTGACACTATACATAAACTGTACCCAAGAGAGATAAAAGTATACCTAGACGCATGATTTGATTGGACATAATGCCAGTTTTCTTAACTCAGTTTTATAATGTTTGTCATTTTAAACATGTATTACCCCAGCACTGCACATTTTTAAAGGCTGAATTTGTATATATAAATTAAATTAGTTCTTTAATCATTACTCATTTTTGTTTGGTTTAATTGATGCTTTGACTGCCTTTTTATCCTATGGCAATCTTGAAAATCAAATAAATTAAATGAACATGACCATATATTATTATTTTTAAATTTAGCTGGCAGCTTCAGGTCTAGCACCTTGCAAGTTTCTACAGGCCAACAGAACTGAAATCTTGAAGCTGAAATAGACATTTCATGATAATAGAAGTTGCTCCACATGCATTAGACTAACTGCAAGTGAGTAGAAGTTAAGGACAATAAAGCTTTTCTTAAGTTGTCTTAAAATCAGTGTCTTGAATTCTTGAAAATAAATCAATTTGAAATGAGGGTTTTTTTCCCTTAAAAAAAACTAAAGGGAATAGTAGGAAATGGGTTTCATGCACTTGAGAAGGGATAGGTCCACTGGGAAAGCTAGCATGGGAAGTAGGGAGTAAAAAGAGAGACAGCAAGAGCCCAATGCAGCTTGATGAAACTTTTTAAAATTTTCTTTTAGATTTTTTTCATTATTTCAAAGCTTTCAAGTTTTAATCACTACCTTATGGGATTTAGTAAGAAATTATTTTAGAAAAAATAATTGCATATAATAATCACAAGTGAACTGAACTGAATTAGAACAGAGACTGAGAGAAAACCCAACAAGCAGAAACTTGCTGTTAAAAACAAATGCTTAAGATACATTTGTTTTGTTTAAGACTGCATATGGAATTATTCATTTGTGTGGAATCATATCTACACCAAGGTACATCTCCTACCTCATCTTAAAGTGATGTTGATCCCCAGTTCTGAAACATTTTTTCTAGATAAGCATGAGTCGGTCTAATTGATTCTAATGAGATTAAAAGGTTTGAGGGATGATCCTAGTAACTGAATATATGTTGAAAATATTTTAAGTTGATATCATCTAAAATCCATCCTAGTTAAATTAAGTAAGGTTATGAACAGAATGTTGAGCAACAGGTGATGTTTTCTTTTTAGCAAAAGAAATTATGTAACTTACATACTAGAATACACAAGCAATATGATTTCTATTATTAGAGAGGACCTCATGCCAGTGAAATCACGGAGCATTCAAACATGAAGTACAGAACCTCAAAGTTTTGTTTTGTTTTGTTTTTCAAGTGAGAAATGCCATTCTTTGTATGTGGTAATAGTGTGTTCATTGCAATCTATTTAGAAATTATTGAATAAGGTATTGTTTCTATTTAGCAAACTTCAAAATCTATATTTTAAGCCACAATCTCTCTTCTGATTTCTATTTTTTTAAATCAACACCTACTTGCTGGATAGCTCCATTTGAATATAGAGCCTAATTTTCTCAAACTCAACATATTCAAAGTGGAATTCACTATTTTTCTCCCTACTTATCTACTTATTGAATGCTACTTTCTGTCAATTTTATATAGATTGAACTTCTTTAACTTTGTGAAAAATTACACATATATGCACCAAGATTATTGTTTTGTCTAATGTTGTGTATTCCTAGAATAACATTGAATCTGTAATTGATGAAAATAGTACCATTAATTTATTATATTGGTACAGCCCCAAAATGATTGTCCTCTAATAACTTGTCTCCTTGGATCTCTATAAGGCATATATTAATACTTGAATATCTAATAGAATAGAATCTGATACATTATATATTCTGTAATTAATTCAAATTGGTTCTTCTTTACTTCCTCCTGATTTTGTTATTTTTATTAAGGAATATTGAATTTTAATATAATAATAATTGTCTTTACTTTCTTTATTTTCTAGATAAAAATGTAAACCCATCTGCAAAATGCAAAAAAAGATATTTTTGCCTCCTTTTTGTGAGTGTTTATGCTTTTACTTTTTCTTATTAATATTGTTGCCATTTCTAAAGTTGCATCAAACAGTAGTCTGAGGAGAGACATGTTTGTAACATGTTGAGATTTTTTGTATAACACTATCACTTGATTTTAAATATATCATTTGTTTAACATTAAAAATAATATTTTTATAGTATGGGAGAAGCATATCTAAACCCTGTCTCAAGCAAGTTAGGCTTACTTTTCCTCAAAGGGTTTTCAGACAATCCTCAAGACTTGATTAATTTAAAGGGACTAAAAGTTTTGATTATTAAAATCATATCTTGGTTACCTGAATACAAAAGAGAAATAGGAAATTGTGGAAAGAGACCTAATCACCTGAATAAGTTATATGTATAGTTAAAGAATATCCTTATTTAATGTACCCTTTTTAAAACTATTGAATGATGGTACAATGTCTCATTCCATTCCAATAATGAACATAACATACTAGCGAATTAGTCTGGGTTAAGCCCACCACAGAACAATTGATTTAGTTACACAAGATTGGATCTCATTTCAAGGAACAGAAAGACCTCATTGAAATGGGGATAGGTAATTTAGAGGAATTTGAATGAGCCCAGATTGGCCATTGTGCTTCTGATGATACTTTTGGTATATGTTCTAGGGTGGTGGCTATTTATGACAAGTCAATTTTCATGGTCATTCAGTAAGGAAATATCAATGTCCATATGAATTGTACACTTGCAGTAAACTGTCTTTTGGTGTACCTGATATGTTGTGCTTGGGCCTTTATTCTTTGTAATTCAAGCCTCTTTTAAGTTTGATTAGGGGACAGAACTCAGTTTACCTTAAAAAGGTAGGCTGGAAGAATTAAATTTGGGGAAAATAAAGACAATTTTCAATTTGTTGAAAAGGATAAATAATGAAGAATTTGATTTGTTCTCCTTTTGCTGGAAATGCATGTCTTTGTATAGCGAAATATCATTATCATCAATTTCCTCCCAAGAAAAATTACTGAAAGAAGGCTCTTTGCTTTGAGGGAACCATATTTGTGTGCAGCTGGGAAAATAATATTTTTAAATGAAGATGCTTCTTGAAGAAAAAAATATATATTTGTGTGTGTGTGTGTGTGTGTATTCTTACAATAGTCTCTGGAACATTGTTGACACCCTATGCATAATGCTAGCTTTTATTAGCCTTATTAGTTATAAATCCCAGATAAAATCTTACTCTCAATAGGAAGCCTTTTGCTGATCTCCTTTAATTTTAACACCTTTCTGTTAATTTATCCAGTATATGTTTTATTTATATATAGTTGTTTGCATATTGTATCCCACATTTGACTGGGAGCTCCCTACAAGCAGGAATAGGCTTTCACTTTTCTCATATTCCTACGATTATTCCTTTTGACTATAGTATATATTGAATTTAAGTGAGGCAGAGTTGCAGGAAGTCTAACTCCCTCACCAGGGTCATGGAATTATGGTGGCAACACAAAAGTCAGGAGTACTACCCAATGACTGGGGATGTGATGGATGACTTGGGCATATCTGCTGTCTGGCCAAGCACTCCACAATGCCTGTTTCCACCAATTTCATAGCCCATTAGATGGATCACATCCAGCCAGTCTGCCAGGGGAATTCTCCATGTACTTGGGAATAGATAATCTCTAATTCACTGATGAGCTTGAGGTTCCTCAGTTACCCTCAACCTTGTTCAGTCTTACCAAGTGTGATCACTATGAATGCTGTCGCTTTTTGGAGCCACAGGTGAGAAATGGTTGGCAGGACACCCAAGGTGGAAAGCATCCCTACAACCTCACACCAGAAGTAGTAGTCTTCCCTGAATACCAGGACATCCTGCCTTTCTTTGTATCCTCAGTGCTTAAAATATTGCCTAATACTTAAAAGGTACCTAATAAGTATTTCTTGACTGACTGATTCCCAGCAGCAAAGATTTTGGAATGGGTCTCAACAGTAGTAGCAGCCCAATAGTAGAACAATGGGCAATGTCAAAAGTCAGATCCATGGTAACCTATTGCTTACTGCAATCTAGAAATAAATAACCCTTCCACTATACAAGTTTCTGTGATCACTGTGCAACTCCTTCCTAAGAAGTCCTTTGAGAACCAAGGGACAACATTGTTGGGAGGTGGTTTGTTTTCAGGCAACAATGAGGGGAAGGAGAGGAAGTCTGGGTCTTCTAATATTTCTTCTCCTATATTTTACTCCTTAAGATAGCTATTCCATTATTTTGCTTTGGTGGGCTTTGCTATGCTTTTGTTATCTTTTTTCTCTTTCTCTTTTAGTGCTGCTTTTCCAGTAGCACTCTAAAGTCATTTAAGTGATGTCAGATCTTCTAGAAGACTTCAAGGACCTTTTTCAGGGATTGTAATGCAGCATTATCCTAATTCCTATTTCCATGCAAGTTAGACTTTTTAAGCATTATTTTTTTTAAATAAATAGTATCAAGATTCTTGAGACTCAATTGGTTCAAGGGACAAAAGACTCAGGCTATTGACATCACTACCTAGTTTACCTGAGTATAAGGCAACTCTAAGAACTCTGATTCTTGACTTGTAGAAAATGATTGGACCAGTCATTGTACTATACATCTTTTCTTTGTTATTGTTCAATCATTTTCTAATCATGTCCAACTCTTTATGATCCCATTTGAGGGTTTTTTTTTTTTTGGTAAAGATACTGGAATAGTTTTCCTTCTCCAGATCATTTTACAATGAGGAAACTGAGACAAAGTTAATTGCCTCACACAGGTCATACAGCTGGTAAATATCTGAGATCAGATTTGCACTCAGGAAGATTAATATTTCGGACTCCAGATCTGGTGCTGTATCCATTGTTCTACATAGTGATATGGTGCATGCTTGTAAACTAACCTATTTGGCATGCTTCTGCTAGCAGATTTAGTTTGAGACTTCTAAGCTACATTGGAATATTTGAATTGGCTGTCTGATGAAGATTGCCAGTAATATTATAAGCACAAGGCCTCCCTAATAGATAATGAGTAAGACCTCACTAGAAAATGAGTAGATCAGCATACCCAGATCAATCAAAGTGGAATCAGCTCTCATGAGTAGTCTCTGAATTTCCCTTCCTTCTAGACTATTTATCTTTTTGCCCACAAACATACACATTTGCAGGGACACATGTTTGTGTGTGTGTGTGTGTGTGTGTGTGTGTGTGTGTGGAAAGGGAGGAAAAGGAGGACAAGTAAAAGAGGGAAAAGGTGAAGGAGGAGGAGGAAGAATAAAAGAACAACTATTTCAACTACAACAACAAACAACATAAAAATTCTGGTCAACATAATCAAGGAGGTTTCACTTAGATGAATCAATTCATGCTATCCTTAGTCCATATACTTGTTGATTAAATTACTGCATTAACTAAATTAATCTCTTTTTTCAGACTGTTGAATTGTCTAGAAATATTACACTTCATTCTAATAATAAACATGAAATATCAGAGGACTAACCCAAGTCAGCTTCCACCTAGAACTTATGTTTCATTAGAAAAATCCTAAGCAAAATATGAGGATTTTACTTAAAGTTTTTACGTCAGTAATCATCAGTGGTTTTAATCTATGTCTTTTCCTTATTTTACCTCTTCCTCCTTTGCTTATACAGGCCATATTTGCCTAATAAACAGAATTTGTGAGGTTTTTTTTTTCAATTACACACACACAAACACACACACATAAACACACACACACAAACGTACCTATTTCCCCACCTACCCCCCACATATATATGTATAAATACACAAGTATTGCATGCCCTTTGATAACATTTACTTATGAATTCTTCTGGGTCAATTTTTTGTTCTTTCCCCCCCTTATACTATTGTATTTATTGAAAGTTAAATTAAATCTAATTAGTTATTTAAATATACTAACCTATTGTTTTGTTTAGGTGCAGTATATTTATCTAACTAAATTCTTAGTTTTTCCAGCATAATACTGTGTACAGTAGGTTTGGAAAATTCTTTTCATTTATGCCCTGTTAATTGTCATGAATAATAAATTTTAAAAGCACTAAATAGACTTTATAATTTCCATTTGTAAATGGATTCTAAATGTAATTCTTTTTTTTCTTCCCTAAAAGTCATTATTTTTTCTCTTACTTTCCTTATTTTAAAGTATACTGTCATTGAAAATTACTGATCTATTCCAAATGTGAAATTCTATAATTCTTAAATTCACAAATTGATCTTTCTTTTCTGCTGTGGAACACAATACTGGTCAGTTCTTCTGAAAGAATTTTCTTTTCAGAAATAGTAGAATATAGATCTCAGTGCTATTTATTGACATATGCCAGTAGTAACATTTCCTGGTCTAACTACTCTTCTTCTTTTTGTTCACATTTTATACATATAATATCAAAGTTTTACCCCAAAACAAAATGTAACATTTATGAACTACTCAGCTGATAGTCATAATAATGTACTTTGTAATTATGATCATTAATTGTTCTAAAGTGTCTGAGTAATTGAGCAAATAAACTCATACATACAACTTGTTATGGTTCAGTCATTCAGTCATGTCTTACCATTATCTCATTTGCAGTTTTCTTGGCAAAGATGCTGAAGTGTTTTTTTTTTTTTTCATTTCCTCCTCTAGTGGGTTAAGACAAACAGAGGTTAGATGGTTTTCTGAGGGTCCCAAAGTTAGTGTCTGAGGTCAGATCTGAACTTGAGTCTTTCTGACATTTTACCTAATTCAGGCTATTCACTAGAAAGTCAAATGCATAAATTGAAATTTACATACTTTGGCCACTTAAAAAGACAGAGACTCATTGTTTAAGATCATAATATTGGGAAAGATCGAAAACAAAATTAAAAAGGGATGACTGTTGAAGAGATGGATAGATAACATCATGGAAACAGTGAATATAAACTTGCAATATAAACTTGTTATATAAATAACAGAAAATAGGGGCAGCTAGGTGGTGCAATGGACAGAGAACCAGCCCTGAAGTACCTGAGTTCAAATTTGGTCTCAGACACTTAACACTTTCCAACCCCAATTGCCTCAGAAGAGAGAGAAAGAGAGAGAGAGAGAGAGAGAGAGAGAGAGAGAGAGAGAGAGAGAGAAAGAGAGAGAAAGAGAAACAGAAAGAGAGAGAGAGAGAAATAACAGAGAATAGAAAGACTTGACTTGATTTTCTATGATCCATAGATTCATGAAGAATCAGACCTAGCTAAAAACAATTTCCTGACTACAGGCCCAGAGTTCTGTTCATTGAACCATCTCGCTACCTCCAATGCAAATATAAGTTAAGTGACTTGCCAAAGTCATGTAGTTCTTAAGTAGCTAAAGCTGGCATTGAACTTAAGTCTTCCTGGTTACAGGACAAGTGTTTTGTCCACTGAAACATCTATTTGTCTCCACATATGACATACTAGTTGGATATCAGTGATAAAATTCTGATTGTTTAAAAGTTTTTCTTCATAGACTGAAATAGTAACTGATTATTGATATATGTTTTAATATATTCTAGATGAACCCTATTGTTCCTTCATTTTTCTACAGAAAGCTAGTGCTTATTAAAAAACATTTTCCCTAAAATATAAAATGTAAAAAGAAAAATAATCAATAAATGAAAAAATTGATATCACATGTATAATTTCACAGCTGTACACTCCCTATGTCAGGGGTCCTCAAACTTTTTTAAATAGGGGGCCAGTTCACTGTCCCTCAGACTGTTGGAGGGCCGGGCTATAGCAAAAACAAAAACTTTGTTTTGTGTGCCCTTAAATAAAGAAACTTCATAGCTCTGGGTGAGGGGGATAAATGACCTCAGCTGCTGTATCTGGCCCATGGGCCGTAGTTTGAGGACCCTTGCTATATCTTCAAAGCACTGGAAAACAGGTGTATTATCTCTCTTGAGGGGCCAAGTTTAGTTTTTTTTAATTAAGAAATATTAATATTTTATTACTTCATAATAATTGTTCTTTATTATTTTTATACTGTATATTGTTTTCTTGGCTTTATTTCACTTCACATAAGTCCATATATGTCTTTTCATATATTTCTGTATTGACCACTATCACTTTTTCATTAAGCAGAATAATATAATATTACATTTATGGGCCACAAGTTATTTTGCTTTTCCCCAATTTATGGTCACATAAATATGGTCAAATTGTGTTCAAATTTGGTTGTTTCTGTAAAACATTTAGCACAGTATCCATGAAAAGTATCGCCAAAAATATCATATGTGGAATCTTTTTTTGTATTGATCTCTTTGTTGTAATTGTATATAGCACTGGGATTCTAGATCATAGGGTATAGATTTTGTCTGTACAATTACAAATACTTTTTTAGAAATTTTGTAACAATTAACAATGCAACCTGTTATGCAGTTCTGTTCATGTCTTTCAACAACTCCACCAACATTGACTATTCCCATTCTTTGGTTTTTTTTTTTTTTTCCTGATATTTTGTTAATGAGTTGCACCTTCATAGTTGGTCTAATTAGCATTTCTTTTATTGTAAAGGATTTGAAGTACTTTATAATATCTTATTAATAGTTTGCATTTCTTCTTTTGAAAATTGGTGTATATATCTTTGACTGTTTTTCAGTTCAGGAATTGTAACATCTGGATTAACTCTCTGGAGGATCTCTGGACAAGCCTTGGTTTTAGCTGTAGGAGTGATGAAGGCAGGAGAACCACCAGCAGGATCTCTGTTTCTGTCTCCATCTTCTGTGTCTTATCTATGTCTGAGTCTGAGATTGAGCTCTGAGCCCTCATCTCCAGTTCTCTTAGCCCTTAAATACTTCAGTCTGATTACATTATATCACACTAAGTGAATGCCAACTAGAGTGATTATATCATTATATCCCACTAAGTATAGGTGAACTAGAGAACCATTATCTCATCAGTCACACTGAGTAAGCACCCTGCTGTAAGTATCCTTGTATCAAGTAGAACACAGGTGGTCATGCCCTCCCTGACTTCTCAGGAAGGGAAGTGAAAAATTCCATAGGGAACCAAACCAGATATTTTTTAGGTTTCCTCTGGGATGAAGTGTCTTATTCCCCACTCAGAGTTCCTCTACTATCTGTGGTCCTCTACAAAGAATGGTTTTTGGTCTTATTCATTTTATTAAGTTGCCTTGCATACCAAATCTTAATCACTATTATTTCATACAAATATTACCCCCTGCCACCTTAACAAAAGATGACTTATTAATAAGTGTAGTATAAGAGAAAAATACATTTTCAATGCATGCACTTGATATCATAATTCAAGAAAGTTCTATAGCAGTTGCCTTTCAGAATGTAAGGGTTAAAATTAAAATTTCCTTTGTAGTCAATATTCAATGAAATTACAACTTTAAAGTGTGGTATCAATAATAGTTACATAACTAATTTTGTGACCCAATTAGAGCCTTCATGAACTTGGACATCAACATTTTCTCATATGAGTCATATACCAGTATTCTTGATAACAACATTCTTAAGATCTAAATTTTTTTTAAACAGTTAATGAATGCTACTCAGCTAAAAGTCTTAGTAGAGGAATATAATGGTTGTATTCTCATAATTTAGTTTGCAAGGACTTATAGAAATGAAGATAAATGTATTTCTTTTGATATTGTGTCTCTGTCTGTTGCTGATTGAAAGGGCAATGTTAGAGTAGATATTAGGGGTTCTCAAACTATGGCCCATGGGCCAGATGCGGAAGCTGAGAACAATTATCCCCCTCACCCAGGACTATGAAATTTCTTTATTTAAAAGCCCACAAAACAAAGTTTTTGTTTTTACTATAGCCTGGCTCTCTAACAGTCTGAGGGACAGTGAACTGGCCCTCTATTTAAAAAGTTTGAGGCCCCCTGATAGATGATAGGTCTCTATAAAGATCAATCGATTTATCAATCTATCAATCTATCTATCTACATATATATTTATAAGCACACAGATAAAGAGATGACAAATTATATATAGATGGATCTATATCTCTATATAAATCAATAAGATATAGATAGAACTCTCCATATAGATATGTATACATAATAGATGATTACAGATATCTTTTCCATGACTAATATATGGAGGTAATGTTCATAGTGTTGACTCCTCATTTTGAACCTATGTTTGATATTTTGTACACATATGCACACACAAACACAAAGAAAACTAAGTTTCCCAGTATTGAATTAGTATTGTAATTTCTAACACTTATATAGTGGCTACTATGCACCAGGTGCTCTACTAAGTCCTTCATAAATATTATCTTATTTTTATCCTCACAACACCCTGGGAGGTAGATGTCATAATTATCCACATTTTGTAGTTGAGGAACTTAGGTAAGCAGATATTACAAAGCTAGTATCTAATTTTGAACACTATATGTGTCCATATGTATGTAAATGTGTGCTTGTGTGAATATATATGTAAATGTGTATAAATGTGTGTGCACCCACACTATAGTATACAGAATGATTTTGCTGGTTGGCATAAAATTTCATAGCTTCCACTTTCTTTTTTTTCCAACCTTGGTATACTCAAATCTTCTTAGGCAACCTCATGCCTTCCTTCTTCTAGGGCCTGGACATTTAAACTGATTGTAGACATCCAGTCAATGGCTGGGGATAGTCAATAGGCATTAATCCTATTGGGAGCTCAGACTCTCACACTTAAGCAATCTATCAATCTCAGTGTCCTTTAGAAGCAGGAATGTTAAGCATAGGATATCATTCCCAGGAAGATTTGTTTTTAAATTTATAACAGAATAATTTATTTCATGCTCATCTACAGGTATGATGCCTTAAAGATTTACCTGACCCTAAACATATCAGATCTCAGAATATATTATAAAGCATTAATTATAAAAGCAATTTGGTACTAGTTAAGAAACAGAATGCTCAATCAGTGGAATAGATTAGATATACATTAAATTATATTAAATAGCCATTGTGATCAAATATATAATAAGCCCAAACATCTGTTTTTGAAACAAAAATTCAATATTTGACAAAAACTGCTAGAAAAGTCAAAACAGTATAGCAGAAACTGAATATACACTTATATCTCACACTATATACCAAGAAAAGATCCAAATGGGTACATCATTTACACATAAAAGATGATACCATAAGCAAATTAGGAGAGCATGGAATAGTTTATTTCTCAGATCTATGGTTAAAGGAAGAATTTATGGGTAAAGGAAAAATAAATAGTATTACAAAATGTAAACTAGATAATTGGATTGTATGAAATTTAGAAGTTTTTCTATAAACAAAGCCAATATAACCAAAATTGATAAAGTTAAATTTAGCAGAACCAAGAGAACATTGTGCAAAGTACCAGTACTACTTTACAATGAAAAATTGGGAATGACAGCTATTCTCAATAATACAATGATCCAAGATAATCCCAAAGGACTAATGTTGAATCATATTATGCACCTTCAGAGAAAGAATTGATAATATCTGAATACAGACTGAAACATGCTACTTTTCCATTTTTTTTTTAAATTTGAATCTTCTTGTACAAAATGACTAGTAATGTTTTACATGATTGCCTATGTATGATCTATATCTGATTGCTATGCATTTCAGGGAGAGGGTAGAAGAGAGTGGAAAGAAGGAATAAGGGGAGAGAGGAAAAAAGGGAGAGAATGGTGAATCAAATTTTGATCTCAAAATTTAAAAATAATCTAAATACTATGAAACGGTTTTAACATATAATTGGAGAAAAATAAAATTTTATATATATATATATATATATATATATATATATATATATATATATATATGTACGTGTATGTATGTGTGTGTATGTGTGTGTAGTGCATGTGTGTGTGTATTATTTTTCCTAGAGTGTTGTTTCCAAATCTTCAGTTGGTTAACATCAACTGAGGAGACTAATTGATTGGTGAATAAGGTACTAACATGAGGAAGACTTAAAAAACTTAGGTTGCCAGGGAAAATGGGGCAAGCAAAGGATAGCAGAGCTATCAAAAATGGAGAATGAAGCTGCAAAATTCTGGGTAGAATTCAGAGACCACATTGATCCACAAATTATGATATCCCTAGATTTAGCAGTCTTGCCAGGATAATACTAAACAAGCATAGTTAAGAGTTTTCAGTAAGAGTCTTGGAGAACTCTTTAGGACCCTACTTGGACTTTTCTTAGCAAAAATACTGGAGTGATTTACCATTTTCTTCTTCAGTTCATTTTTAAACATGATGAAACTGAAACAAAAAAGGTTAAGTGAGTTTCCCAGGGTCCCATAGCAGGTAAATAAATGTCAGCGGAAGGATTTAAATCCAGGTGTTACTTACTCCAGACTCTGTACTCTATCCATTAAGCTACCTAGCTCCCTTAAAGAAGCTTTTGAGCTACTAATTCTGAAGTTCCTCTCCCCTTTCTAACAATGGTGGCTGGAAATCAGCGGGCTTAAAGCAGAATTCGTTAACTCCTTTGGACATGTAGGCTATTGGATCCCTTGGTAAAAAGTTGAAGAATAATGGTTTACTACTTGATTCTCTTCCATGTTAAGCATTTCTTTATGCTTTAATTAAATACTTTTAATAACTAATTTATAAATCTTTTGTATGGTTTAAATAGAAAGAAAAAAATTTATAACATGTGGTAGCATTCAGTCTATAAAAATTGATTAAGAACAACAAAAAGAATAACAACAACAAAAAGCTACATTGAACCTGGGGATAATTTGAGATGCTAATGTTTTTCCTTTGAAAAAAAATGGACAAATTTAGTTCAGAATTTTAAAAAGACTTTTTAAATCTGATGACACGAATCCACTCAGTACAACAAATATATCAAAGTAATTTTTAAAAGCCCTATACATTAACTATAACTAAAATGAAAAAAAGATATTAAATTTTATTAATTAAATATTAAATATTATATTAAATTATATTATATTAAGTAGAAATTAAATAAAAAGTCTGAAAGTATTTCAAGATTTATGCATAACAATTAATATGGTGATT
Organism: Sarcophilus harrisii; assembly: GCF_902635505.1. Lineage (NCBI taxonomy): Eukaryota > Metazoa > Chordata > Mammalia > Dasyuromorphia > Dasyuridae > Sarcophilus > Sarcophilus harrisii. The sequence continues at coordinate 248,107,963 of NC_045426.1, forward strand.
ACTGGCACTAAAAAAATGAAGGATGTGTCTAGCTAGTACAAATGGGGAAAAATGGAATGCCATGTCACCCAATTATGAGCAACAATAACAAAACCATCATACATCAACAATTAGATCAATAAAACATGCGAAATTGGATACAAAAATCAAAAGTATATTAGGAGGTCTTGATTCCTTCAATCAGTAATTTTAAGCAAAATTCAAAAGATAATATGATACAATGAATCGGAGTACACAAAAGAGCAAAAATAATATCATTTGAGAAACAAAGGGATCAAAAGAGAGAGAGAAAAATACTTTAAAGACAAAGATGAAATTTTCTAGTCATGGGTCATATACAAACTCTGATCAAATGTGAAATACAGAGCTTGAACATTAAAATATTGAAAGAAAGAAGAATTTCTGCCCAGATGATAGGATTCACTGCAAAACTTAAAGGTATAGATTCTAAATAAATTGATAATTATTGGTTCAAATATTCAGTCTGAAAGCCCCATGACAACAAAAAGATCTTTGATTGTCACAAATCCTTTGGCTCAGTTCTATATTCAGCTCTCTCTCTGTCTCTCTTTTTCGGTCTCTCTATTGTTGTCTCTATTTCTATGTGTCTCTCTATGTCTGCTGTTTTGCCTCTGTCTCTCTCTTTCTCTGTCTCTGACTCATATGACTATATGTATTTATTTTATCTATGACAATATATGCATGCGTGTATACACAGTTATGTATATATGTACATATGTGTATACATACAAAGTTAAGCATACTAAAAATGCTAAACTTTAGGAGTTCATATAGAAAATCATTCTTCATTTGAAACATTCCAGTAAGAAAACCATGTCAAGATCACATAATACAAATGTGACAAGATGTTGCTTTTGTAAGACTGTGTTGGATATTTCCAAGACACCTAGAATAGAAGTCAGGAAGAACCAGGTTCAAATTTCAGTTCTGATATTTTCTAGCTACAAGACCAAGTAAATTATTCAACTTCTATGAATCTGTATTGTCCTGCCTTTGAGAGTTGTTATGAAAGTCAAATAACAAAAGGTTTTTGAGGCATTTAGTAAACCATAAAGCCCTATCTAAATAGCAGGGCTCATTATTTTTAAAATAGTCAATATTTCCAGACATAACCACTACCCTATGAGATTTTACTTCATGGATGATATAAACCAATCATATTAAAAATCTCCCTAAGATATTAGAAATTCTAACTCATAACATTGATCTCCTATGTTGGCAAAATAAATAACAACAGCAACAGCAACAATAACAACGAAACTCCTAAAGATAAAAAATAAAACAAACAGCAACCAAAAAAAAAAAAGCTCCAAAAGTTAGATTCATTGTAATGATTTCCAAAACAACAGCAAACACAATATATGATTGTGAAGTGCAAGTAAATTTCCTTTAGCATCTGGACTAGTGAATGATTTTGTCAGCAGCTCAACACCTTAGTGTCACCTTAGCATTTAAATAGATCAAGAAAACTGAAAGACCATGTCAAACATTTGATTGTTGATAATAGGATTCCTGGACAAGAATGACAATATTGACGAGCTTTCTTTGAGTTTTCATATGCCAGTTGTTAAAGAAAATTGAACGAGTAGTCATGTTATTGAAATATCACTTTGCTGCAGTTAACTTCAAAATTCCCAAAGTTGGATGTCTCTAGAAGACAAATTTGCCATTGAGAAAATGAGTATTCATATTGAGTGGTTTAAAGTAGAAGAAAACAATGAAATGATCTGTTAATTTTTGAAATTTTAGAAACTTTAAAAATTGGGTTTGGCTGCTTTGAATTGTTAAGGAAAGCATCCAATGTCACAATTATAGTCACAATAAATAACCTACAGGAATTAAAAAAAGTTATTTGCAAATATTGTATAACTTTGGTTTGTTTATAAATGGTTGAAAATAGTATTTTGTTCTTTCTGCTGTTACAGAAACAGATTGCTATTATATGACTACGATTAAACTGAGAAGTACACAAATTTAATATGAATTCTAAGACTCTTCTGAATCATCTGAACAAAAAAAAATCCTGATTTTAACATTAATGTGACAAATGAACTGAGTTTATCATATTCCTCCCATTCACACTTTTTCAGCACTTATGTTTACTATAAAAACATAAGAATTGTGTGACTGGATGGAGGATGGGATGGAACAAAGAAGCATCATTACACAATTAAGAGTTTGGGGAATGTGTGTGTGTGTGTGTGTGTGTGTGTGTGTGTGTGTGTGTGTACTTGCAAGTGTATGTATTTCTTTCAAAGAATAATGAGACACTCCATTGCTACCTAGATTTTCTATTATGCATAGATGCATTTTACTACAATCATTACAAGTCAAAATTGAATTCTACTCTCATTGATAGACTGAATAAAAATTTTAAAAGAATATGTCAAGAGATTTCTAACTTACAAATGTGTTTTTTTAAATCTTGAAGCAAAACTCTAAATATCCCTAAGTCTAAATCATGAACAAGAACTTGAACTAATGATTTTAAGTACTGAAAAGAGCACCAGAAGTTCAGAGTTCAAGGTTCAATACTACCACCTAGAAAGCATGTGATTTTGAAAAAGTTACTCTTTGGGATTGAAATTCAACTTCTATTAAATGAAGAGTTGAACTATATTTCTAACATCCCTTCTTGCTTTGATCTTCTCTAATTTCCTGTTTCTCCTTTTTTAAATGGATTTTTCTCATTTATAAATAAATCAGTAAATAAAAGAATTTTATAGTTTTCTTTCCTACACTTTGGATTTTCTATTTTCAGCACAATATAGAAAGGTAAAAGGGAAATGAAATTAGCATTTGTTAAGAGCCTACTATGTGTCAAACTCTATGCTAAGCATTTTACAAATGTGATCACATTTGCATGGAAATATAACAGCTTATTCATGACAATATTTCAGAGCAAGGATTAATACTGCAGCAACACCAACAATTAAAACAACAAAAACAATAATAGCTCACATTAAAATATGGCAACTTAGATTCTGCAAAGCATTTTTCTGAAAATAATGAGTAAATGAGATCAAATTGTATTTAACTGTTCTAATTCCCTCCCAAAACCCATAACCCCTCCCCACAAAAACCCATAAATCCCAGACACCTCGGGGGTTTTATTGGAAATGAACAAGGTTAAAGAGACACACATTTATAGACAGTACACTGAATATATCTTGAGGCAGTTTCTGTGGGGGTCCCCATAATCCCAGTCTGTGCACTAACTCTCTATGACTGCTTTGTGTCAAAGCAAAAGAGTAATTGACATGCTAGTTAACATAGGATGAAAAATGACCTTGAGTTGTACTTGGTCCTCTGCTCAGCAGGATAGAGGAACTTGCCATTGTTCATCCTCTCTGAAAGATGACAATGAAGCATCTTTTCAAAAGAAACCCAAATGAAATACACATCATTTTCCCTTGAACAAACTGACCCAAACTCATATTCAGTGTTCTTAGTTTGCAGAATTTCTAGGGATGTATGTGTGTGTATGTGTGTGTGCAAGTAAGTATTTCTTTTTTTTTTTTCTTTGAAAAAAACAGAGTAAGACAAAAAGGAAAACAGAAAAGAAATACAAAACAAAATAAAGCAAAATAAAAAAGAACATGGTCATGTGCCCAGCAGAACATCAGGAAGGATTCAGAATATATAACAAAAAATTACCAGATCAAGAAAACATGCACATACATATATGTGTGTGTGTGTGCATAATGTATACATATGTATATAATATAACATAATACATTATATTTATAAATGACCATTTTTTCTTTACTTCTTTGTAAATTGTTCTTTGGTTCTCTGCTGCATCTTATTTATTTTCCCCCCTTTCATCTTCCCACCAGTCCCAAGCAAGGTACATTTAAGAAAAGATATTTATATTATATATATAGATAGATATTATAGATACATACACTACACTCACACCCACACCCACCCCACATACACACACGTCTTTCCTATCCTTGCTGCCTTTTTAATTAAATTTTGCTCCATATCTTGCCTTAATATTATTTAATCTCCCCCCACTCAATGGTCCCTCACTTGTTTTCTTCCCTCATTTTTCGCTTCTCCATCTGCCCATCCCTCCCCTCTTATTTCTTTATAGGTTTTGGAGGATGTAATACCCTTAATAGTGTATATGTAGTGTTACCTTTTGAACCCATTCCTGATGTGAAAAGGTTTTCAGAATTACAAGCCCTCCTCTCCTCTCTAATGCTTGTATAAATTCTTCCTCTGCACCTCATTTGCATTACATGATTGTTATTTTTATCTTATCATTGCTAGTCTTTCTTTTGAACTACCCTATTGTTGATGTGAATCATATATAAATATATATGTATATGTCTATATACATGTATATGTAAACAATTGTCCATGTTGAAACAATTTGTCCATGTTAAGTTTCTTAAAATTGATCTTTCATATTAGCTTTTATATTGAATTTTCTGTTAAGTTCAGGTTTGGTTGATAGAAAATCCTGAAATTCTAGATTATTTTTCTGGATATGATACTTTTGGTCACAGGCCTAATTTTTTTGATTGTCAGTACATATAATTCCAGGACCTGCAGTCTTTTATTGTAGTTGCTGATAAGTCTTGTACAATTCTGATTGTAGCTCCTGTATGTTTGAATATTTTGTTTGTTTCTTGCAAATTTTTCTCTTTGATCTGCAAATTTTGAAATTTAGCAGTGATATTCCTATGTACTTTCCACACATGATCTCTTTGAGGTGGTGATTGTTGGATTTTTTTCTATTTCTACTTTACCTTCATGTTCTATCACCCTAGGAGAATCTTCTTGGATTATTTCTTGCATTATTATGCTGAGGTTCTCTTTTTGGCCAGAACTTTCTGGCAGTCCAATTATTCTTATATTTTCCCTTCTTGATCTGTTCTCCAAAACTGTCATTTTTCTTTTGTTTTACATTCTTTCTATTTTCTCTTTCTTTATAATCTGTTTTGTTATTTCTTGGTCTCTCATAGCTTCCCTGTTTTCCCTTTGCCCAATTCTAATTTTCAAAGCATTTTTTTTGTTTCTATTTTGTTAATTTTTTCCCCACAACTTCTCATTTTTCTTGGATGGTTTCAATTTTTTTCTTTAATTGTTCCTCAACGTCTCTCATTTGATTTTTTAATTCTTTTTTTGAGTTTGTTTATAAATTCCTCCTGGGCAAGGAGTCATTTCACTTTACTGCTAGGGTAGAAATATTTTTTTACTAAAGTGTTCTCCTTTGAAGATGAATACAAGTCTTCATTGTTATCATATGTTTCAATGGTAAGGTTCTTTCTTCTTTGCTGATTCATTTATTTTTTAAATAAGAGATATTAACGCAAGCACCTCTAATTATAGGATGGAGGAATGGTGTCTCAAGTTTCCCTTCAGCTCACCACTCTCTGATCAAGAATCCCAAATCAAGAGCTCTACTTTCCTGTAAGTGTCCATAGCCAACAGTATTCCTGCCCCCTCTACTCAATCTGCACTCAACAGGTGCCAGTTCCTTCCTGCCTAAGGCCCTGTTTCAGCACCATATCTGGGCCTGGTATTCCCAATCAGTTGAGATTGCTCAGTCTTCCAGGACTTAAACCCTGGCTCTACAAATAATCTGGGAGGTGAGTCTCTGTGGTCCCTACAGAGGTTGAAGCCCCACCGAGCTAGCCCTAGGCTTTACTTTTCTGCCAAGCTAGCCCAGAGGTATTTGTACTTCAGACAGTTTAAACCCCAGCTAGGGCCTTTCTTTAGATCTTGAGTTGCATTTCCACCCCAAGTCTTCTTGATTTTTTATGAATTTATGTTCTCCATGAGATGCAAATTTGTTCCATTTATGGGGGAAATTAGGGGAGTCTGAAATTTACTAACTTACTCCACCATCTTCCCAGAATTCTCCTGGATTTTTTAAGGTAGTTAAAAAAAACAGGAACCAAAAAAAAAAATTAAAATCTGGTTCATGTTCCAATTTTATTATTCACTATTTGTGTGATTTTGGACAAAACACTGACTCTATTAAAACATTTTCTCTCCTATAATGCAAGAATTCAACCCCATTGCTACATACTTCAAAAGGTTCTTATAAGTAACAATTACATGAAGAAATATGCGTGAAAGCATTGCATAAATCACAAATACCTATTAAAATGTATAATATATTTGTGGTACTCTAAATGTAATTCCTAGGACATGATACTTGATTTCATATGATATGGTTTCTTTCATACACACATATACACATATAGCTATCTATCTATCCATCTATATTTATATCTATCTGTCTGTGTGTGTGTGTGTTTGACAATTGGCTGATAAGTAATGGACTTTATGACATGAAACATAGTTTTTGATAAAAATGAAGCCTTTCTACTATGTATATATTTTTTTCAATTGTTTTAGTATTAGGATCCTGGAAAGAGTTAGAAGTCTGAATTCTAACTCAACTCAATTATTAATCATGTGACTTCTGGCAATTGTTGAGATAATTAATAAATCAAGAGCTACTTATTAAGTACTTACTATGTATAGAACAAGCAATTTGTTTTCAGTTTCTTATCTTTCTTGCCTTTAAGGCCTCTTTTAGCTATGATGTCTATAGTTCTTTCTGGTTCTTTCATTCAAGGGATGAATCTACACTTGGAAAAAACTACCACAAATAAATGCTAACTGGGTTTACTACAGAATTATTTGATATAATGTTACCTGGACCCTCACTGCAGCAAGGTAAGTCTTTTAGACTCCCTAATCAATTCAATAATCCACTTATCATAACTGATCTTTGCAACTTTCTCATCCATTTTCAGACCTCTCATAGATTCCTCTCTCCCAGATGTCTTATCTAAGAACCTTGTCTCATATTTCATTTAAAAAATTGAGGTCTTCATTTCTAAAATATATAAAGAATTGGCTCAATTTTATAATAGTTCAAGCCATTCTCCAATTGATAAATGGTCAAAGGATATGAACAGACAATTTTCAGATGAAGAAATTGAAACTATTTGCAGCCATATTAAAAGGTGCTCCACATCACTATTGATCAGACAACTGCAAATTACGACAACTCTAATTGGCTCTCAGATTGGCTAAGATGACAGGAAAGATAATGACGAATGTTGGAGGGGATGTGGGAAAATTGGACACTGATTCATTGTTGGTGGAGTTGTTATATGCTTATATGCTCAAAAAGTTATCAAACTGATCCAGCAGTGTTTCTACTAGGATTATATCCCAAAGAGATCTTAAAAGAGGGAAAGGCACCCATGTGTGCAAAAATGTTTATGGCAGCCTTCTTTGTAGTGACAGGAAACTGAAAACAGTGGATTCCCATCAATTGGAGAATGGCTGAATAAATTATGGTATATGAATGTTATGGAACACTATTGTTATGTAAAACGATCATCAGGATGATTTCAGAGAAACTTGGAAAGGCCTACATGAACTGAAACAAAGTGAAATGAGCAGAACCAGGAGATCACTATACACTTCAACAACAAGACTATATGATGATCAATTCTGATGGGTGTGGCTCTCTTCAACATTGAGATTATTCAAATCAGTTCCAATTGTTCAGTGATAAAGAGAACCAACTACACCCAGAGAGAGAACCATGGGAGCAGACGGTGGAACATAACATAACAATCTGACTCTCTGTTATTTGCTTGCATTTTGTTTTCTTTCTCAGTTTTTCTTTTTTTTCCTTCTTGATCTGATTTTTCTTGTGCAACCAGATAACTGTATAAATTATATATACATATATTGGATCTAACATATGTTTCAACATATTTAACATGTATTGTACTACCTGCCAGATAGGGGAGGGGAGAAGGGAAAAAGGGGAAAATTTGCAACAAAAGATTATGTAAGGGTCAATGTTGGAAAAATTACCTAAGCATATGCTTTGTAAATAAAAAGCTTTAATTAAAAAAAGATGAGGCCACTTACTTTCAGAAAGAATTCCCTCTTCTCTCCTTTTCTTCATCTTATATCATTTACATGCTTTCCCTTATTATCTTCTGCTTAACCTCAGTCTACATTAAAAGGTGGCCCTTCTTACCAAGACAAGCTCCTTTATATGCACAAGTGACCCCATGGAAGCCTAACTTCTAAAGCACATTGTTCTCCTCTATTATCTCCATTCTTTTACTTATCTTCAATCTCTAATTATTTACTGACTGCTTCTCCACTGCTTATAATTATACTTCATTCTTCTTATCCTTGCTTAGGTCTTTGACATTGTTCATAACCTCTCTAATGCTCACTTCTGTCTCTATTTCCCCAGATTCTCTTGATATCTGTCAAAACACTGATCCTGTTTCCTCTGCAGAAACTTCATCTAGGTCATGCCCACTAAACTTGCTTCACTCAAAGATTCGTCCTGGGCTCTCAGATTTTCTTCCTCTACAACATTTCAGTGATACCATCAATTGCCATGGATTTCATTTCTATTTTAATGATTGACAAATCTATTTGTCCAATCCTAAAAACCTTTCTTGATTATAAATCTTGAATCACCAACAGACAATTAAACGTTTCAAATTACATGTCCCATAGACATCTTAAACTCAAAATATCCCAAACTGAATTTATAATCTTTCCCTTCAAACCCTCCCATCTTCAAAGCTTTCTTATTACTCTTGAAGATACCACCATCTTCCCAGCATCCATACTTACAATCTAGCAGTCATCCTTGATTCTTCACTGACTCTCAGGCCCAGATCTGATTAGTTGACAAATCCCTGTCCTTTCTACCTTCTTAACATCTCTTGTTTCTTTCTGTTTAATACATTTGTTACTTCCACCATCCTGCCTCATTACCTTCTGTCTGGACTATTGTAGACACCTGTTGATTAGTCTCTCTGATTCAAACCTCTCTCCAATCCAATTCAATCTATGCTCCAATCAAGTGTCAAAATGATTCTTCTGAAATTTGGGTATAACCATGTCACTGTCTTGCTACCTCTAGGACAAAATATAAAATTCTCTCTTTTGAAGCTTTTCAAGATCAGGCCCTTTTAAAAATTTAGAGTATTCTTACTTTCTGGGAAAGAAAAGAATAACCCCTCCTCACAGTTCTTGAATTAACTCTACACCTTATGTAAGCATGTAAAGTTGAGCTATGATTCTTTCCTTAGGCCTATCAAATAAGAAAGCCATGAATAAGCCACAACTTACTCAGTCCCTCAGTCTTGAAAATTGGATTACATATTTGAAATAGAAAGCATTTTTCCAATGCAATGCCATGTAAAAAATACTTATAACTTATCTAACTAAGAAAGTAGGCTAATAATGGGTGATTGAAAGCAAAGTGATAGGTAGCTAATTTACAATCCATTTATTAAAGTGCTATCCACAAAACATAAAAACAACTAAATTATGAGAGGGAGAAAAAAGACCAATACAATAGGAAAAGCACTGATCCTTTTTTCTAACACTTTCTACTTATTTGCCTGTGAGAAAATCATTTAACTAGCTTGGGCTGCTCTGTATTTCCTTCTCTGTAAAATTAGAGGATTGGTTTAATTAGTCTTTAAGGACCTTTTAAATCAATGTTATACTGGCAAAGATTTAATAATCAGTTCTTTATAAAGCAAAAATACATATGTCTGTCTCTATACGTGGGTATTTACATATATTAATATATTTTATATATTTGTGTGTGAATATATTCATATATATATATATACTTTTAATTTTAATCTGTATTATATACATTTTCTTTGTCACTTTCTAAAGTCTAGACAATCCACAAAAAAAAAATCAAAACCCCATTTGTATAATTTCGTACTTTCCAAAATTTAAATATTCACCCTGAAAGACTCTAAATACATGATCCTATAATCTTTTAGTATCCTGAATGAATTCTGTAGAAAGTATTTATAGAGAGTCATTAGCAATAGTCCCTTAGGATGAGACAGCATGCAAAATTTGGCAAAAAAATACTGAAGAGATCATGTTTCCATTAAGGTAAACATGGCATCCATTCGCAATTTTTCCCTGGAAGATAAATAAATAATAAGACTCTTACAAAAATAGAATTACAATATTTTTCCTGGGATTTATTAACTAAAAATAAAAAAAAAATTAACTAAAAAACTAATATTTTAGTGGGGAAAGTGACAATCATAGAATGCTATAATTCCTTTAGGCAAACATTCATATTTTGTAGATAGGGAAATAGAAATCTAAAATATTAGGTAATTAATTAAAGGTCACACAGATAGAGAGTGGCAGAGCTGGTATTAGAAGTAATGTCTCCAAATTACCAGGAAATTGTACATTGATTGAGAAAGCAAGGTGATGCCCAATATAAAGCATTGAATTTAGAGTCAAGAACATTTAAGTTTCAGTCCTACTACAATCACAATTGGGGAAGTCCCAATTTCCATGGTATCATTTTTTATATTAGTAAAAGATAATAAAAGCTCCTACCTCATATTATAATATGAAACAATTTATGTAAAATGCAACAACATTTTTTTTATAATTATTATTACTCTCTTTCATATTGGAGTGTTGATAATGTAAATAATTAACACATTAGTCCTAAGACTAGGTGATTAGCAACAGTTTGTTTTGTGGGAACAGATACTAAAAATCAAATTTCTATCACTTTTAAACATTGTGTGTTAATAATTCAGAGTAGTATTAATATATCTCAACATATAGGAGCCAAAATAACTTTTACCCACCAGACAAGGATAATTAATTTGGTTAATGAAAATATAAAATAACTCCTGAAGAGATATAATTAAAGGGAGCTTAGCAATAATACTACTAATACTGGACACTATTACTACTGCTGCTACTACTATTGCTGCTGCTACCACTATTACTGATACCACTACTGCTGTTGCTTCTACTTCTACTAACTACTACTACTACTACTAAGCATATATTTATTAAAAGCTTTGGTCTCTTTTCATGTTGGAAACACTTTCAGGAAAAAAAAAGAATATGAAGAGAACAAATGTGATATAAAAATGGAATGAAATATTATAGCATCATAGGAAAATATGATTAATGGGAATTCAGAGAAACATAAAAAGATTAGTGTGGACTTTTGTATCTTAAACAAAATAAACAGACCCAGGATAATGATCTCTCAAATAACTATAACAATGTAAATTAAAACTACAAAAGTTCTAAATCACTTTCATTTTATTACTTTATTTAATTTAATGCTCTAAGACTCAAAAAGCTAAGATGGCTACAAATTCCATCATACCTTATTAAAAATATATTTTTTTCCCTTTGAAGGTTGTTAATATTTGCCAGAACACATCTGGTTACTTCCTTTACAATATACAACATTAAGCTTAATAAATGAATGCTATGAATATATTTGATAATATATACTACATTCTATTTCCACAGACTCACACCTTCCTTTCGAAATAATGGAATTATATTTTATCACAAGTTCCCTATGACTCAGATTAGTCATTATGATTATTCAGTTAATCAGTGTTTTGATCAGTTTTAATGCTTTTAATTTAAATTGTTATCTTATCCTTGTTTCGTTTATCTGGTTTACTATGCAGAAATTCATGCCAATCATTTCATCTTTCTCTGAATTCCCAATAATCACATTTTTATGATGCTATAATATTTAATTCCATTCTTATATTACATTTTGTTTCTTCATACTCTCCTTTTTGCTAAGAAGTGTTTCCAACATGAAAAGAGACCAGAAAAAGTTTGAAAAGAATAAAAAAAAAGAAAATACAAAATAGTTGATAAGCATCAAAGAGTTAAGTGCATCCTTCAAATCTATCAAGTCAAATTTCCTTTGTTTACTGAAGAAGAAGAAAAAAAAACTCACAAGGACATATAGTAAATTAATTAATGTTAAAGCATGAAATTGAATCTCGATGTTCCTGATTCCTAGTCTAGGCGTCTTTCCATAATCTACTATACTATAGAACTGCTTACACACATAGCAAATTCCCAGTAAGTTCATCCTACTGTTTTGCACTCCAGGGAAATTTTACCCCTGGAGGAAGAAAACAAATGTATGGAAAAATACAAGTTTTTCCTCAACAATACTATAGATAAATAACAAGATCTAAGAATGAAGCAAACATGCAAAGGACAAAACTTGCTATATGGCTTACAATTTATAGCTACTGCTGATGAACTCCCATGGTATTGTGACATAATTGATCAAAATAATGCTTAAGGTCTCCTCATTATGGATTCATTTGCTATTCATTAAAATATCATGTCCCATAATGACTTCATTTGGTATTCAGGGATGTCATATGGTCCTCCATAGGTGTTCATGGACACTTAAAATAAATTGCTCCTTGCCTCTTTTTGATGACACTTTAATGCAAAATACATTTGCACTAACACAGTAGCTACCAATCCACCTGGTGCCAAAGGGACAGATATTTTTCCATAGCATCTGGAATATTAAAATAAAGAGTCTTCTTATTCCCTGAAAATGTTATTTGGGAAAGTGAAAGAGGAGAAAAGGATACAGATATATGCACAGCACTTTAATTATAATTATTTTTGATGAGTTTGACCCAACCATTAAAAAATGATTATTTACATAAGCAGAAATATATTATTTTCTAAACAAAATTTAGTTATTTTATTTATAATTATAATAAATTCTCCAAATCATGAGCTTGAAAACATTTTACTTTTAAAAATATGTTGTTTTCTAACAATAAATGTCTTGGGAAAATAAGTCATGACACTCTCTTAGACACATTCCATTTCTAGTTGTTGCTTATTTTTTGATTATTTAAATATGAATATTTATAGTAGCAATACTATATTTTTCCAAAAGATCTTAAAGCACTTGAAATTTTTAGAAGACTTTGTACCACTCACATTGTTCCTATTACAAGATTCCTAATTTTCTTCCCTTTCCTATCTTAAATGTAGCAAAGGATGATTGTCAATGTTCTTCTTTCCATATTCTAATTACCTAACTGGGTTGTGAATATCAAATGAGATGACAAACATAAAATAATTTTGTCATTTAAAAGTAGTATTAAAATTTGAAGTATTATTGATAAAAAATAAAGTAAGACTGAAGAATATAGTCACTTGGTATAAATGTATATATAGTTCCAAAACCAATAGTAATCAATAAAGAGAAAAGTTTAATTAAAATATTTAAGTGGAAATACATAAAACAAAACATTCAGCTTATTGACTATTTGCTTTAAATTTTAAATTAGCTTTAATATAATTTTTAAAAGTTCTCTTTGTCTCTTTATTTCCTTATTAGTTCTTTTTATTCTGTGAATTTTGTGGGCATTAACTTTCTCTCTCTCTGTTTATATAACTATATGTATGCATAGTATATGTATTTTGTATATAGGAAATATATAGATATATATGTAGTTTGTATTATTCTTTGCAGTAAACACACACACATATATATATACATATATGCACATGAACATGTTTTTATATATATATGTCTATATATGATTTTGTATCTATATATGATTTTATCTTTGTATTTTTATGTGTATCTACATCTATATATTATATGTAAAAACTTCAATCCATCGTTCCTTTTTACTTTAATGTCAGCTCCCTACACTGCTTCCCAAATTATATATGGCAAATAGCTTAACCTTTCAATACTCTAGACAAATCTTTGTTTTTAAATGGAAGAATAGGTGTTTACCTGAACTAGTAAATTATTTGCCCCACCAGAAGTACCATATATCGGTGAAATCACATACAATAAAAAGGTTGTGTGTGTGTATGTATATATATGTTAAAGTGATACATATGTAAGGTATTTTGAAAAAACTCATAAGATTTTCACAGAGGAACCATGATTAACTAATATTGAGTTCTCCTGCCAATCAGCTGACTTCATAGTAGCTTTCTTGAATAGAGATGAATAATTTTGTACTATGACTTTTAAGTTTTCATTTCTCATTGGCTGATACTTGATGCTCTAAATATTATGTTTAATTTAAAAACAGCAAATAAACTTGAATTAAGACAATATTTTAGCCATAGAACTACCTTCCTTCTTGCAAAGATATCTTTAATTTAATCATAAAGGTTAGTCTCCAAAATAATCTCTCAATAATTTCTTTCTTCTTTTCTTTGATTCCTTTTTCATTGCATCTCCCTGTCTCTGTCTCACTCTCTGTCTCTCTCTATATAAATTATACCTAGATCTAGATCAAGGTAGAGTGACATATAAATATATGTATCTGAAGACATAGACACAGATGTGGATAAAAATATATAGGTGGTGTACATAGATAATTTCACATTCTTCAACATGAAAGAAGAGATATTAGCATATGCTTTTAGCATATACTGTGAAGTCTCTGAATGTCTTTACCCTTAACTTTCTACCTTATTTACCCAGCTAGATTATGAAAATAAAATTAAATGAAGTATGTTTTGTCACTTCAAAATACTTTTAAAATCTGTTTTATTGTTATCAATTAGGGCAAAATTAATATGTATATTTTTCTTATTCTAAACTTAATAATAAATAAGATACAGATTAAACAAGCAATAATTTACATGATAATGCAGAAAAGCATAAATTACTTTCCTCAAAAGTAAGAAGTAATATCAAGATAAATCTACACATATATTTAGACATAAACACAGAAAAGAATATAGACATAGATAGAGATAGAGATACATATGCATATCCATGTAGGTAAGAAGAAGGGTGCCCTAAGGCACAGACAAGAAGCAGCATCTCCCAAGCAAATCAAGCCACTATTACCTTGATCACCATTAACATCTCTAACACTGATGGAGTAAACCCAGGAATCTGAATTCAAGCACCCTGGGAAAATGCCCACCAAACAAATAGATGTGATTTCAGCCTAGGTGTTCCATTAGTGAGGAGAGAAATAATTGTGGAAAAGTCCACCTTCATCAATGACATCATCAAGGACTGCTGATCAGTTGTTCAAAAAGATAAAGCACATGAATCCTAGGAATGGTAGCATCTACAAGAACACTAGTTCTTCCAATTCAACCTTTACAATCATTTTGTGGGGAGGTTACTCTGATGATAATGATAATGATGATGATGATGATGATGATGATGATGAAGCCAATGATGATAGTAACTAACATTTATATAGTGTTTATATGTACCAGACATTGAACTAAATATCTTACAATTATTATCTCATTTAATTCTCACAACAAACCTTGGAAATAGGTGCTATTATTATGCTCATTTTATAGATGAGGAAACTGAGAAAATCATGTTATTTGTCCAACATCACAGAGTGAATAAACGTCTGGGACTAGATTTGGAATCAGGTCTTCCTGACACCAGGCACAGCATGCTATACACTGCACCAATTAGTTTACCCCTCCACTAATTGTAAACCAACTGCTTCCCCCAAAGCAGGCAAGTCTTTTTAGCTGAAACAACAAGGAAGTCTAAGAGACAAGAAGCAGCATGCACCAGGTGAATTAAAACTTCATCTCTATATTGATCACTTTCTCCTCCTAGACCCTAATGGAACTACATAATCATCTTGAACACAAGAATTATAGCTCTTATGAATAGTAATCCTTTCTGCACACTGTCCATAAACATCATCAAGAAATTAAACCCTTTAGAGATGCCGTCTTACATTGTTTGTGCAGGTACCACAATTACAATTACTGAATACTTATAAAAATATTCATGCCACCAATGTTCTGGCACAGTCAAATTTTCAAACTTCAGAAACTGATGGGTTTTTAACTTGAAATTACATTAAAGAAGTAATATTACCATATGCTTTGTCTTAGAGCAGGGACTGTTTTACTTGGCTGTTTTAGTCCCCCAAGCTTAGAACCATGTTTTGTGCATAGGAGGTATTTAATAAATACTTATTTTATATATATAGAGAGATATGCCTACAACTAAACTTATATAGGAAATGAGAGAAAGAGAGTGAGATTAAGTTCAAAGAAATTTGTAAGGAAGAAGTAAAATAAAGAATAAAGAATAAATAAAAAATAAGAAGGAAAATAAAGAAATAAATTGTTCCACTTTGTTGACTGAATAAATTTAGAGATAGATTAATGATAAACAATAATAATAACAATACCAAGCATTTGTTTTGCTCTTTAAAGTTTGTAAAGCACTTTGCAAATATTAAATGATTTTATTTTCACAAGAACCTTGGCAGTTAAATGCTATTATTAATCCTCATTTTACAAATGAGAATTACTGAGACATATAGAATTTTTAAGTGACTTGCTAAGGGTCACACAAGTAAGTGGTTGAGTCTAGATTTGAATTCAGGTTTTGCTTACTCTAAATTCAGTACCCTGTCCATTTACGCACATAGTAGTTATCATGGACAAATCATTTAAGCTTGAAGTGTTCTACAAAAATATCTAAGAATATAAATTTTAGAGAAAGTTTATATAAAAATAAAATAAATCAGAAAATGACATAAGGCCAAGGTTTAAATTTTATAATCTCTTATGTATATTTATTTGTATCTATATTTAATATATATATTCAGATGCACATGTATACTCTTACATATATACTCAGAAAATGACATAAGGCCAAGGTTTAAATTTTATAATCTCTTATGTATATTTATTTGTATCTATATTTAATATATATATTCAGATGCACATGTATACTCTTACATATATACTTTTTATATGTATATATGTGTGAGCATCTATTCTTGTGTATGCATAACCACATATATATGCATATATGTGTGCATGTTTGTATGTATATGTAATTAATTTTTAAAAACAATAATCAAATCATAGATTTCAATGCAATTTTAACTTGAAGATAGGAATATTCCTTAACCAAATCTTTAAACATAGTTGAGTATTATTTTTAAATCAAGTCATTTAAAAACCATGCACTTGCAATAAAAAGCATCTTAAAACATAAAAATATGTTGTATGCTCTAATGCATTACTAAGTGCAAAAATGAAGTTTCTAAATATTTCTAGTTTTCTCCAATGTGTTGCATAGCTGGGCACGATATCACTGAATCAAAGAAATCACAAAACAACTTTTATATCTTAGTAATATACTAATATTCACCAGAGATAATTTTTAATCTTTATTAAATCATCAATAGATAGTTCATAAAAGTATTAGTTCATTAGAATTATTTTCACATAGAATATATCTCTTAAAATTCCAAAGAGTAAAAAGGAAGTGGTATCCTTATTCATGGCCTATCTGATCTGTATGACTCATATAAGTCTTTTACTTCCCCAGGCCACAGCTTCCTCATTTATAAATAGATAGTTTAATTAATTAAGTGACTTCTAAGATATCATGTAACCCTAAATATATGATTTCATAAATTATCCTAAATCTATGGAGTTCAGTAAAATATATTTTAATTTTCTTGATCATATTTCTAATTTTAGGATCTTGTTCTGGGTTTGGAGTCAATAAGACCTAAATTTAAAACCAGCCTCAGATCCAATAAGGATACTGGGTAGGTGATCCTGAACAAGTCATGTTAAGTTCAATTTACCTCAGATAATAATAGCTCCTAACTCCCTGGATTGTTCCAAGGATCAATTTACATAAAAATTGTAAAGTATTTGGCAGAGTTCTTCACATAGTGAGCATTATATAAATATTTACTATTATTATTAATAATACCAAAGTGCTCAATTCTTTCCAATGATATTTTTAAAATGCTTATTTGTCTGAAATCATAGTCATGCCTTTCTTCTCAAAATATCTATTCCTCACCACAGACTTTGTTGATCTCATATTTACATGCTGAAATTTCCATTAAAAATCATTTTAATTTCAACAAGGAACTGCATTTATTAAACTTAGTTAAATAATACTTTAGTAGTCTGACTTGTGAATAAAAATTTGAATGTTGACCAGTGAAATACTAGTAATTATTTTTTATTATTTAAAATACTTTATAATTTTCAATAAGACTTTATATACCTTCAAAAAAAAGGTGCAAAATCACATATGAGAACATAAATATATTTCAGAATATTTTGAAAAAAAAAAAAAGACCATTTCTCACATCATATGTTCCTAGAGCAAAAGTTTAGAATGTGTTTTTCTAAACACCATATCATTTTCATGTGACTTTGAAAGCAGGAAAATTTTTAGGTAACATGAAAAACAAGACCTCTCCATTCACTAGAAACAAATGCTATTCTGCATGTTTCTACCATTCACTTGCACAAACCAAGGGAGCAATCGGTGTTGTAAGTATTGTCTGCTTGGGTGCCACACCACAGGCCTATTCCTCCTGTTGAGCATAATTGAACCTCATTTGATGGGCAAATTGGGGATACAACACAGTCATCCTTTTGGGACCTATCTCTACAATTAACTTCAAAGATAGCTTTGCAAGGAGGAGGGTGAATCTATGACAAAGGAACTGGGTCACTTCAAGTTGTTTGTGAAGTAGGTAAAATATTTAAAGTAGCAAGTACATCCTGCCAGAACTAAATGAATTTTCCATCCTTACAAAAGACATTTTCAATGACTTTTGAATCTTCCTTCATCTTTGATAAGGCTTCTATGAAATAAGCAGAATAGTGAAATCTAAATACTATTCAAGATATACCTACTTAAAAAAGTGTTTTGGTTTTCCAAAATTTTTTACACACATGCTCTTTTTTAAGCACACAGAGATCTAATTTTCTAACTCTTTTCACACTAACATCATTCTAATCTTATTTCCTCTAATTCAATATAAATTTAGCAATGATATTTTTTTAAATATAAGGAAATTATTTAATTTCTTTCCTATTCATTCTATCAGTTAAATATTATTTCTTCTGTCTTAAAAACAAAGAAAAGATTTATTAATCAATAAAAATTATATCATAATTCTAAACTTTCTCCTAGTAATACTTATTACGTATGTGACCTAGGGGGAATTGTTTAAATTCTCTGGACATCAGAGTTCTCATCTGCAAAATAAAGCCTCTGAGTACTCTTCTAACTCTAAATCCATGACTCCATGACCATAGGTTGCCTTTGTGATCTTGTACAAGGTCCAGTTTCAGTTTCCTTTAGTTTCTGTGCTTCAGTTCCCTTATCTGTAAAAGAATGATTTTTAACCAATCACATCTAAAATTTCTTTAATTTCTAATTGCATTACTGTGATCTTACATTTGAATCTTCTTAGTAAGACTAATCTATTAAGCACTATTATATTATCACCATCATTATCATCCTCAATCAGATTAAGCATTTTTGTAACTCTTTTAGGAGCAACACAACTTAAAAGTATTAATCTCATTTTGTCTTCATAGTAAACCTGGAAAATAATTCAATTATTATACCCATTTTACAGATGAGAGAAATGAAGCAGAGATAGGTGAAGTGACCTACACACACACATACACACACACAAGCATATATTTATTAGCTTACTTTGTGATAACAAAGAAATTGCAAGAATGTCCATCAGTTAAGTTGGAATTGTGATGGAATATTACTGTGCTATAAGAAATGTTGTGCTCCGAATGTTTGTGGCAGCCTGTTTTGTAGTGGCTAGAAACTGGAAACTGAATGGATGTCCATCAGTTGGAGAATGGCTGAATAAATTGTGGTATATGAATATTATGGAATATTACTGTTCTGTAAGAAATGACCAACAGGATAATTTCAGAAAGGCCTGGAGAGACTTACACGAACTGATGCTGAGTGAAATGAGCAGGACCAGGAGATCATTATATACTTCAACAACAATACTATATGATGACCAGTTCTGATGGACTTGGCCATCCTCAGCAACGAGATCAACCAAATCATTTCCAATGGAGCAGTAATGAACTGAACCAGCTATGCCCAGAAAAAGAACTCTGGGAGATGACTAAAAACCATTACATTGAATTCCCAATCCCTATATTTATGCCCACCTGCATTTTTGATTTCCTTCACAAGCTAATTGTACAATATTTCAGAGTCTGATTCTTTTTGTACAGCAAAATAACGTTTTGGTCATGTATACTTATTGGGTATCTAATTTATATTTTAATGTATTTAACATCTACTGGTCATCCTGCCATCTCGGGGAGGGGGTGGGGGGTAAGAGGTGAAAAATTGGAACAAGAGGTTTGGCAATTGTTAATGCTGTAAAGTTACCCATGCATATAACCTGTAAATAAAAGGCTATTAAATAAATAAACAAATTAAAAAAAAAAAGAAATGTTATGCTCAAGGATCTTAGAAAAATATGGAATGATATGCACAAAATAATGAAGAGCAAAGAGATAAGAATGAAGCGAGTATTATTTACAGTAACAGCAATATTGTTTTAAGAGTGATTTTGACAGAATAAGTAATTTTAACTATTATAAATACCTAAATTAATCCGAAATGACCTATTTAAAAATAAAGATGATATCTGCATCCAGAGAAAGAACAAATAAATATAAGAATGCATGGAATAATTTTACATATAAAGACATATAGATTGTGTATATATGTCTATATACATTTACATACATATACTATATATATACATTAATACACACACACACACACATATATATAAAGAGTATGTGTGTGTATATATATCTATTTGCGTCTAATGATAGCCATTTCTAGAGTAAGGAGAAGAAGAAAAAAAGTGGGAAAAAAAGAAACTTACATAACTTTGTTGTATATTTAAATGTCACAGCATATTGTAATAGTATAATTACAGTTTTGTGTGCAATTATCTTTTTTAAAAATTCACTGTTATAGAAATGCTCTTTTCATAAATTATAGACAAACAGATAAATAAATGGATAATGAATGGATAAATGAATAAATAAACCAATATTGTTAGATTGTGAAGTTGGATTATTTGGGATGTTCAGGGAAGACTAGAGCCTCTGGTGTGATGGGTGATCAATCTCTTTTCAGTGCTGTTCATCCACCTTTGGTGTACATCTGTCACCCATCTCACCTATGGGTTCCAAGAAATTATAACATGAGCAATATCTGTACCTTGGCAAAACTATCTTGTTAGACAGGATAAACCAGGATGAAGGTAGCCAACAGGTTTCAAATCTACCAGTTAGTTAAAGGATGACTATCCCAAGCATGTGAAGACTTATCTCAGAAAAATGGACGGACAAGAATAACTTGTTCCAATGATGATGATAATAAATGAAACATGAAACACTTAGAGCTTAATCAAACATCCACTGCATCGCAGGATATTACCAGTTGTCCTGACATTTTTTTGTCTTTCCATTAGACTGTGACAATTCTGGAAGAGAGAGTGAAGTTGATAAAACCACGCAACTATGCCTCATTTGAATCCAATTCATGAACCAGTCATGAGATCATGCATCATGATGTCATCTTAGAAAACGAAAAACAAAGAAGATTGTATTGCTAGCATTTTATCTCATATACTTAAAATCTTCCTTATCAAATTCCCTCCTGGACTTTGTATTAATTTTACCACTATGTAATTTTCTCCCACTTGAGAACCAATCCTCTAATATATGAGGGATATATTAGTTTCTGAATTAGTAGAGGAAATATAGCCATGTCATTTTCTATGGAGCCAAGAACAGCACTAAATCAGATAATTAGATCTATTAATAAGTGTTTTTGATTACATGAGATTGATGATGCTTATTAATAGCTTACTCAAAAATCATGGATAAATAATAAAGAGAAAATATGTCAATATATATGAATGCACATGAACATTTATGATAATCTAAACATATAGTGCATATATGAAACAACTTAGCAAGATTCATTATTACAGTATAGGGATGCAGTTTACTCAATAAATGTTTGTTGATTAGCTAGCTGATACAAACATAGATTTATACTAGAATTTGGTTCTCTATGTAATTTTCACAGAATCTCAAAGTTAGGAAAGATTTGCATCCAACCTTAATATATATGAATAAGAATACTCTCTACAAGTAGTTATCTAGTTTTTGCTAGAATACCTTTAATGATATAGCCTGGGGGTGGAGGTAAAGGACAGTTTACATCTAGAAGTAATTTATTTTACATTGAGATAGTTCAAATTGTTATAGAATTCAAGGAGACATATATAGGTTCCTTCCACACATGTAGGATTGAAAAGGGATTCAACCCTTATTCCTGATAGTTTACACAACTCCTGATCTCATTATTACATTTGAAGCACATCTAACTTGGAACTACCTTGTGGCCCAGGTAGATATTGCATATACCTTCCTTGATAGCTAATATAAAAGTTATCTTTGAGTGAGACATGAATGTGGAATCATAGATACAAAGCTAAAAGTCCTTTCAAGGCGATTTAGACTATCCCTCTCATTTTACATTTGAAGAAACTGAAGTCCAAGATTGAAGTAAATTGGCTAAGGTAGGAATTAAATTTTAAACCTTTGATTCCAGGTCTATCTTTTCCTTTATGTTCTAAAATCAGGCAAATTGTTCTTCCTTTTTTCTCTTATATTATATCTATTTGATACAACATATCTAGATATTTGTAAATAAATAGATAATTGACTAAACTTATTTTTGATGAAGA
Organism: Sarcophilus harrisii; assembly: GCF_902635505.1. Taxonomy (NCBI): domain Eukaryota; kingdom Metazoa; phylum Chordata; class Mammalia; order Dasyuromorphia; family Dasyuridae; genus Sarcophilus; species Sarcophilus harrisii. The sequence goes on from NC_045426.1 coordinate 248,130,438, forward strand.
TATTAAATATCTTGTGAAGATGTCTTTAGTCTCTGTAAAATGAGCAATAAAACTGGATCAGAGATTCATTGCTAGAAGGAATCTTACAAGTGCATTTTACAAATGAGAAATTTAAGACATAAATAATTTGAATGATTTAGGATCCTAAATATAGTACTGTAATAGAATGGTGATGATGATGAAGATGATAATGATGATTGTGATGGTGATGATTCTGATGATGTTATTGATAAATATATAACACTTTATGGTTGACAAAGTAATTTAAGTATACTATATCATTTGATTATCACAACCATATAATAAGGAACATATTATTATCTGAATTTTATAGATGATGAAACGGAGTTTGAGAAACTAAGTGACTTACCCATAACATAACACATCTAAATAATTTCTAAGCCAATCTGAATTTCAGTGATGAATTTTCCTGATTCCTAATCTAGATACTACTTACCTACTGTGATATTTAAATTCCCCTGATGAGAGAAAATGAGAGTAAGTGACATGTCCAAGATCACCAGGTAACAAACATCAGAGGTAGAAAATTCAAAGTTATATTCTCTAATTCCAGAACCATACCTCTTCAAATTGTCTTCCAGTCTTCCTGTCTCCCTAAAATTTTTCCTGAGGATACTTTTGTAGTATTTTATCAGTTCTCTCAAAATAAAGTACATTAATAATAAATAGAAATTTTCCTAATATGTATATATGAATATGGATGAATATCCAGGATAAAAACATAATACATACTTGAAATCACTTGCTTTGTGTGCCTAAAATGCATGGTACTAGGGTCTTATACTCATTTCATAGCAAGTATATACAAAAGTCTTCAGTAGTTTCTTATTTTTCACTTTAGACTCTTTCCCTTTAATTTAATTACCTCATTAAATTGCTGTCATATAAAGGAATAAGTAGGGGAAAAAAGAATTCGTTGCATTTTGAGTATCCTACAATTACCCATATTTAAAGTATAAATTTAGAAGAGTATATTATTTTCAGGAAATGGTTTTTCTTCTCATCCTTACTTTTCTTAACAAGGAAACAAAGAAATTTAGTTATTTCAATTTGGTTACTTGTTATATAACCATGACTGAGTTACTTATTATCTTGAGACCTCAGTTTTCCTCTTTAAAACATGAAGTACATGGAGTCTGTGACTTCTAAGATCTCTCTCAAATTAAAATCTATGACCCTTGGATCTACCATCGTTAAGGTTCTTTCTAATTCTAAATCACAGAATCCCCATAAGATCCTCTTATATTCTAATGTTTGTGAAATTCAGTAAGAAATTATATGTGTGCTACCCTAACACTAGAACGAATAACAGTGATATTAAGGAGGGGAAAGCCCTAACCAAGATTAAGTGGCAATTGTGGGAATCAGTACATCACCACATTGCCAGTATTGCTTGCTACCCAGTAGACATGAGGGAGCCCCCAAACCACAACGTATTTCTTCAATTTCCAGAGATTTCTTTCCTTATTATCCTCTAACTCTCCTAATCCATAGACATACTTTTGACATTTATGTTGCTGTTACTAATTTGGCAGTGGGATTAGTTCTCCTGTTAGCATAGCATTGAGGCTGTAATGTATGAAATCACTTCTGGCTTGTTAGGGCTTACATCCAGTACATAGGCATGATGATGGGGACATTCCTATTTGATGGATGAGCAAGCAGAAAGACAGGCATACTGTCCCTGTCCATTCAGCCTTCAATTAATTGGCTCATTACTATCCTAATATAGAGTGAACAACAAAGCCGTTAAAATTGGTTTGGGGCATTTCTAATTTTTTTGTTTGTTTGTTTTGTTTTGTTTTGTTTTTAATTTTTAGTTTTAGACCTGTGCTACTAAATACATTCCCCAATTTTATATAGTGATTTATTCAAATGAAGTATATTATAGGATAATTTACCAAAATGCTTAAATTGTTATCCTTACCTGAAAGCAATGTTACAATCACTTATGTTTCTAAGCAATGTTTCAGTGAAAGAGAATGATCTTTTCAATAATATTCAGCACAGAAATCTCATGAGATATTGACTAAATGCCTTTTAGCTAAGTCATGTATAAAGTGAAAATTCTGTACATTTAGGAGACAATTTCCCCATAAGCTCTTATTTTAATGTAAGAGATGCTGTCAGGAGACTATGACCTAAAGCATGCTCTATCTTTCTCTTGTCCTACAGTTAGGATGGCTGGCAATGTTATTTAGGAGCATGTTCTATAAGTGTTAATCTGCAGTCCCCCTTAAACCCCCTCATGGAAGTTTAAATATCATTAGAATGATCACCTACATCTTTATCTGAGCACATCTGCCTCACTTTTCAGTGCATTATTTTTTCCCCCTTGGCAAATGGAAATCCTGTTTTCAGATACATATAGTTGGCCTTGGGGGCTCTGCTTTTTTTTTTTTTTTTTCTGTGATAGGCAGACTTCTAGAAATTGGGGACAAGAGGAAAGCTTATCTTACTGGAATAAACATACCCAGAGCTTTCTACAAGAGGCTTCCCCAGAAAGCTTTGTGATGGAAAAAAATGCAGGAAATTATCTACCTTTACTTAAAACTGAATGTGGACCAGAGATATTGAAAAGATGACTGAGACATATATTTTCAATTCAGAGTCTGGGAAGGAAGCTGGATATATTTTTTTCTGTTTTGTTCTCTAAAACTAAGCCATGGAATATGAAAAGTACTGCTGAAAGACATCAAAGTTATATAAATGATGGGTTGTTGGAGAAAAATATTTTCTTTAAGGACTCAATTATTCACTATGCCACCTTTGTTGGAAGTTTAGTCAGAAGGGTCATTAATAATAAATTTTTTTCAGATTTATTTTCCTTATTTGCCACCCTGTGAATTAAATGGTATAAAAATTATTAGATCCATTTTACAAATGAAAAAAATAGAAGTAACAAAGCCAAGGACTGAAATAATATATTTTGATTTACAGTCCAGTGTTTTCCCCATTGTCATGCATGCTCCATAGAAACTTTTGATTTTTTTGCTTAAAATTTACTTACCCCAGATTCTACTTTAGATCTATAATTTCATTGGTATAGGGAAATCCCAGGTAAGAGAACTTTCTACAAATACAAGTTGGCATTTTTTTTCTGCAATTCAACCTTAAAAATGTGCCAAGAGGACTGAGGTTGTGTCTTGCTTAAAGTTAGGCAGCCAGTATGTATAAGAAGTGGGATTTGAACTCAGGCCTTTTGTCTCCAATGCCAGCTCCTTTCTCTCACTCATTCAATTCTACCTTTCTGCTCAACAATAATGCATCATGCTACTTTATGTTCTTTAGAAAAAGAAGCAGTATAGTATGGTAGAAAGGGAATTGATTTTGTAACCATAAGATAGTTTTCATAGCCCACACTTATTACATAATAACTATATTACCTTGAGATTAACCTCTCTGTACCTTGAGTTCAAATATAGTCTCTGACACTCAATAACTGTGCAACCCTAGAAAATCTCTGCCTCTCAATTTCCTTATCTGTAACATGTATATAACAATAGCTCCCACCTTCCAAAGTTGTCACAGGTATAAAATGAGATAAATATTTATGAAATATCTTGCAAATTAAAAAAAATAACATTAATTGTTATTACTATTGTTGGTGTCTTCATTATTTCCAAGAGCCATTCTATTTCCTCCTTCTTTCCTAATAAGCTAACCAATTAATTAACCAATCAAGCACTTATTAAATACTCTGCTGTGTATTAGATCTTATGCTAGCCACTGGGCATCTGGAGACAAAAATGAAGTACCCTCTATTCTCAACAAACTTGTACTTTCATGGGATAGATGTTTGTGTGTGTGTATGTATCCATTTATCTATTTATCTATCTCTATAAATATCTATCTACCATCTATATGATCTTGGCAAATCACTTAAGTTCTGTGACTCTCAGTTTCTTCATCTATAAAAGGGGATTTGTTGATCCAAACGATCTCTTCAGATTCCTCTCAGCTCTACATTTATAGTCATATTATGATCTGATACTTCTGTGGTATACAGAAAATATAAAAAGGATTGCTGATATTATCAGTGTACATAAGTTCTCCTACCAGCTACCATTTTATCAGGTAAACCTATGGTTTAAAGAGTTTTTTGTCTTTATGATTTGGTCAGTCATACATCTGACACATTTCAGAGATGATAATATTTTAACATAGATTTTATTGAATCCAAGCCTCAAAATGAATCGCTTACTCCAGGTAAATCAAATTATTGCTTCTAGAACAATGAAGTCAGTCCCTGCTCTGGGAGGTCTCTAGATTAGATAGGCCTCTTAGCTAGGCTTAGCAGTTAGATAATGAGGCAAAAACACTGCAGAGTCTGCCCCAGTTCGTAGCAACATAGAAAATCAGGCAATTGAGAACTGTCTCAGAACTAATCATGAACCTTGAACTGCTAATCAACTGCTTTTATCACTTTACTGTTACTAGACTCATTATGCAGTGGTGGTTAGCATACTCTCTCACTTTTACCTTCCCTGGTAGTAATGTTAATACTAAACTGTCATCTCCTGAATAAATTAAAAAAAAAAACTTTCCCACTTTTAGCTGTGCACTACTTCATTCCCATCATCTTCGATCCTACATTACAAATATCCCACTTGTTCTTCTACTTTATTCTCTGAAATACAATTCCATAGCTAATAAGCTTCCTTTCATCTTAAGTTTCTATTTATAATACTCCCTGAATATTTTGGGACTCATTGAGACCTATCTCTCTTTTAATGACACTGCTTCACATGACATTCTTTCTAGTACTGAATACACTTTGAATCAGATCTCTTTCTCACTGTTTCTGATGGTGAAATTGAAAAAAAAAATCTCTTGATCTTTGTTGCCATTTTGATTCTTCATTTACAGGTATTATTCAACAATACTTCCCTGTTGAATTTCACTGAGTGTACAAATCTATTTCCTAATGTATATTCTGTTAGATATTATTTACCAATAAAATAAATATTATTCTTCTTTTTTAGTGAATTCAGTGACTAGTTCAGTCTTGATATTCACCCAAATCCTGACTTTTTTCTAAAGGGATACATACAAAGAGTGATGCACACACACAAACACACACACAAACATAAATATATGTTCTTGCAAATACCATATTCATGTATGTATATGTGTGTGTATATATATATATATATATATATATATACATATATATATATATATATATATGTATTCCCTTGAATTCTTAGCTTGTGAGATCTTTGATTTACTCATGACTTTACCTAAGTTATCCATAGTGATAGATCTTGTCATTATTCCCAAGTCTGCCACTGTCCTCAAAATCTTTGAATAGTCTTTATTTGATTTTATATATATATATATATATATAAATTTTTTTTTCTATCTTACACGATGCCTACTTTTCATATTCACCATGACCTCTAGTCATCGATTACTATTCTGACTATATACTTCTCCTTTTCTGATTTTGGCTTCTTAGTAAACCATTTAAAAACATACTACAAACTCCTTATTTCTAAATCCCTTACTATTCCCTTATGCTATTTTCAATTATGCCTTGTTAAACCCCAAATCTTGATGAATTTTATTATTTGCCTCCTTCACTCCTATTTATGTGCTTCTTAACTGTGTTAACCAGGTCTACTATAAATTTATGTGATTTAATCTCAATTGGGGTTTCATTACATCAATAAAATCCTGCTATTTTTGCTTAATTTATTCCCTGTCATACCCACCATAATAGCTGTTGAATTTACAAGCCTAAATATCTCACACAGGGATCCCCTCTGTTTCTTGTTTAATAATAAATAGTTATCTTATGTAGACAGCTAGGTAGTGCAGTGGATAGAGTTCTCCAATTAATGGACTCTTCAGAAAGAGTCATCTTCAATAATTCAAATCTGGCCTCAGATATTTACTAGTTGTGTGACCCTGGACAATTCACTTACTCCTATGTGCCTCAGTTTTCTCATGTGTAAAATGAGCTGGAGAAGGAAATAGTAAACCACTTTCTTTACCAAGAAAACCCAAAATTAGGTCACAAAGAATTGGATACAACAGAAAAGGGTCTAAACAACAATAACAAAAAAGCAAACAAAAAAAAAATCCCTTTATCCACAAAACTGACATTTTTTTTCATACTCCTCTAATTTGCTTGTGATATCACCCTTTATATATAAAGCATGAACTCATTTTAATTTTATCTTGGTAAACAGTGTGAGGTATTGGTCTATGATTAGTTTGTTCTAGAATACTTAAGTTTTCCTAGCAAAGTTTTCATCATATAGTGAGTTCATGTCTTAATATTTTAGCTCTTTGGTCTTATCAAGGAATAGATTGCTACAATAATTTATTAGTGAATATTGTATACCTATCTTGTTCAATTGATCAACCACAATTGGTCAAATATTATTTTGATGATTATGATTTTTAAAATTATAGCTTTTTATTGACAGAATATATGCATTTGTAATTTTTTACAACCTTATCCCTTGCACTTACTTCTGTTTCAACTTTTCCCTTTCCTCCATCCTCCCCCTCCCTAGATGGCAGGCAGTCTTCTTATACATGTTAAAGTATATCCTAGATACAATATTTATGTGTAGATCCATACAGTTCTCTTGTTGCACAAGAAGAATTGGATTCCAAAGGTAAAAATAACCTGGGAAGAAAAACAAAAATGCAAGTAGTCCACTGTTAGAATCCTTACAAGCTGTTAAGTCATTAGAATTGATAGAGACAATAATTATCTAATTTAGCATGGTTCAGTATGATTGAACTGATCTTACAAGGAGATGTTATGGGTCAGAACTTGAAACAAGGTACTAAGTGGAACTGATAGAAACAATGCTTGTGTTCACACCTTTAGAGAACTCATATAAGCAAGAAGTTCTCAGGGCCAAAGAGCACTCTGGGAGGAAGCCCACAAGCCCACTCTCAGAGGTGGAGTCAGATTCATTCCATCTTCCACCTTTATGCTGGCTGCAGGCTGAAGAAAGCAGAGGCAGAAGCAAAGGACAAAGCTGCAAGAGCTCTTAGAACCAAGGAGAGAGAGAGATCTCTAAGAAAGCTAACCAGGCTTGGAAAGAGATAAGAAATAAACGTTTGGATTTTATCAGCTGGTTGTATTTGAGGTAATTATTACTTTGAACTGAAACTAAGGCTGCCTCCAGAAAACCTCCCCAAGAAACCTGCTCCCAGAGAGAACCATTATATATAAAAGAAGAGAACACCACAGTCCACATTCATTTCCCCGTGTTCCTTCTCTGGGTGTAGCTGATTCTGTCCATCATTGATCAATTGGAACTGAATTAGAGCTTATCTTTATCAAAGATATCCACTTAGATCAGAATACATCCTCATACAGTATTATTGTTGAAGTGTATAATGATGTCCTGGTTCTGCTCATTTTGCTTATCATCAATTCATGTAAGTCTCTCCAGGCCTCTCTAAAATAATCCTGCTGGTCATTTCTTACAAAACAATAATATTCTATAACATTCATATACCACAATTTATTCAGCCATTCTCCAATTAATGGGCATCCATTCAATTTCTAATTTCTAGCCACTATGAAAAGGGCTGTCACAAACATTTTGGCACATACAGGTCCCTTTCCCTTCTTTAATATCTCTTTGGGGTATAAGCCCAGTAGTTTCACTGCTGGACCAGAAGGTATGCACAGTATGGTAACTTTTGGGGGCATAATTCCAAATTGCTTGCTAGAATGGTTGGATTTGTTCACAACTCCACCAACAATGTATCAGTGTCCCAGTTTTCCCGCATCCCCTCTAACATTCATCATTATCTTTTCCTGTCATCTTAGCCAATCTGACAGGTATGTAGTGGTATCTCAGAGTTGTCTTAATTTACATTTCTCTGATCAATAGTGATTTGGACCACTCTTTCATATGAGTGGAAATAGTTTCAATTTCATCATCTGAAAATTGTCTGTTTATATCCTTTGACCATTTATCAACTGGAGAATGGCTTGATTTCTTATAAATTAGAGTCAATTCTCTATATATTTTGTAGTAAATATAGTATATGGCTTCATCCTTGATCTAATTCAGGAGTTCTGGATTCATCCATTGCTTATAATGCATGCCATCAATTTTAGGTTAAAAATATGTATCACTTCAAATACTCCATTTTTCCTATATTATATAGTTTTTAATAGGATTATGTGTTGTATTTTGTCAAAATTTTTCTGTATCTATGTAATCAAAAGATAGATAGTTTAAAATAGAGAACTATTTTAGTGGTTTTTCATAAAACAATCTCCTCAATTTATTTATTGGTTTAATGACTTATTTTAATTTTATTAATCTCTCGTTTGCTTTTCAAGTTTAACTGGTTTTTTTTTAGGTAAATACCTAATTTATTTATCTCTTATTTTTTGCTGTTATGTTTAGAGATTCAATTTTTTCTTCTATGTACTATTTTGGCTGTATCCCACAGATTCAAATATGTTTTCTCATTGTTGTCTTTCTCTTTAATGAAATTATTAATTCTTCCTATGATTTATTTTGTGACATTTCTGATCATTTACTGAATGTATTTTATTATATTATAGCCTTCAAAGCCAACAAAAATTTATGAATGTAAGAGTACACATGCTAAAAGTAGGCTGAAGGCAGTTCAGGTCTACCTTGAGAATATGAAGAGTATTAGTATGAATAACAGACAAGTTACATTACTTTACTTTAGAGGGTATTCATGCCAGAGTAAATAGCTTGTTTTTTCCCATGTTCAAGACAATAGCAAACCACAAAAATAATTTAAGGATATGATTATACCTGAATAAGACATTTTTTGTCATCTGTGCAAAAAAAAAAATGAATTGAAAAAGTGAGAGCAAGTGGAAACAAGGTTGGAGAAATCCTAATTAATATAATATATAAAATGTAGTATGCAGAATTACATAGTCCTAGTATGGTGGCAGCTTCAATAGAAAGAAAATAAATTTACTTATGGGGGTAGAGTCAAGGTAGCATAGTAAAGCCAGTAAGCATCTCTAGCTCTCCCAGTTTCATTTGAGCTTCTGAACAGAGTCTGATGGAATGAAACCACTTTCCAACTCAAGATAGATTAGAAAAACACTAAGAAAGCTCAGTCTCACTGGGATGAAAGGGGGATTGATCCCAGCTCAGAGAAGGTCTGGGAAAGCCAGTTAGAGGATATCAATCACAACAGATAAGTAAATGAGACCCTCTGTCCTGATTCAGTAGCATAGCAAACCAGTGGGATAGCCACCAGTCCCAGTTCAGAGAGCAAATTCTTGGAAGCCAGGCTATTTTCTGGAAAGAGCAGGCAAATCTACCCACATGCAAATTAAATATCCTTGTGCTCAAGGACAAGGCTCAGAACTGCAGGGAAACTAGGAACAATGTCCTCTTTACCCCAGGAGTAGAGCTTGACCATAAAAATATAAAAAGAGGAGATACTAAAAGAAAAAGAAAAAAAATGATCAAGAAACAGAAAAGAACACTGGTCATAGAAAGCTACTACAAAGAAGACCAAAACACCAATTCATAGGAGGACAAAATATCCAGAGGAAATTTCAGATTGATGTGAATTAGACACTAGTTCAAAGAGGTTTATTGGAAATGCTTGTAAAAGACTTTAAAAGCAAATAAGAGAATAGAAAAAAAATTAAAAAATAAAAGAGAGTCAACAACTTGGAAAAGGAAGGCAATTCCTTAAAAAATACAATTGGCCAAATGCAAAAAAAAAAAAAAAAACTATTAAAAATAATGTCTTCAAAAGTACAATCAATCAAATAGAAAAAGAGACACAAAAGCTAACCGAGAAAATCACACATTAAAAATTATAATGGGTCAAAGGGAAGCTAATGAGTGTATGAGCATGAAGAATCAGTCAAGCAAACTACAAAGAATGAAAATATCTCTTTAGATAAACAGTCAAACTGGAAAATATATCCAGAAGAGAAAATTTTAAAATTATTGGCCTACCAGAGGGCCATGACCAAAAAAAAGGGCCTGGATAACATACTTCAAGAGATTATCCAGGAAAACTTCCCAGATATACTAGAACTAGAGGTGGAAATAGTTATTGAAAGAATCCATTGAACACCTCCAGAAGGAGATCCCAAATAATCAATAACCCCAAATAACATTGTTGCAAAACTACAAAACTATAATCTTAAGGACAAAACGTTGCTATTTGCCAGACATAACAATTGATATATCAGGGAGCATAAGTTAGGATTTCCCAGGATCTGACAGCATCTACAATAAAAGTTTGAAGAACTTGGAATAACATATTCTGGAAAACAAAGGACTTGGGGTTACAACCAAGAATTAACTACCCAGCTAAACTAAACATCATTTTCCAGGGGAAGAGAGGGATCTTCAATGAAGTAAGAGATTTTCAATCATTTCTATTAAAATAAAATGAATTATGTAACAGTTGTAAATAGATAATAATTGTCAACTGATTGATTATGGAGGGTTAGGGAGAAGGAAGTGTCAAAAATGATTTTGGTCTTCTATTCTGGAAATGGGAAACCATCAAGGCAATAAGGAAACTCAGAAAAAAAACATAAAATGGTAAATTCAAACTTATACATGTTTCTTAGACATTATTATTAATTATCCCTTTCCTCTGTGTGACCTTCATCAAGAGGGGAAATCTTACTTATTTAGAATGAAGCAAGTAAGTTACAAGAAATGTTAGTTTAAAAGGTGATAATAGAAAACTGTGAGTTTAGTTTCTTGGTCCTTTAATATTGCATTAAAAATTTTGGTTTATACATAGATAAATTCTACAGTTGCCCATCTAATGTAATTTTGGCAATACAAGAAAGGTCTTCATCCTTATGCCTCCAAATTATTTGCTCATTTTCTTGTTGTTAATACTTGAAATTCCACCTCTGGAAATACAATCCTTTCTATTTATATACTATTACCTTCTTCATAGTTCCTTTCCTCTTTTATCCCTGAGAGCAGAAATAACTTAAAATAATCACGTCAATTTACATATCCATAAACACAAAATAAGAGTAAATCCTTTATAATATAATAACTATCAAAGATAAGAATTTGAGAGGGGAAAAGATAAATTTTAGAGCTCATACCAATTCCATGGGAAAATGGAGAACTCTGGTTCTAGTGGCAAGTCTTCAGATGGAGTTAAATGTTGCTGGGAGATGCTGGTAAAAATTTTCCTCAAATACTGAAGAGGAAAAAAATACTACAAATGCATACAAGAAAATGACCACTGAAAAGACAAAAAACAAAGTCATAATAATCATAATACTAATCATAATACATTGTATGGGGTTAGGTTACTTAGTGGATGTGGATAGTTCATAGTACACACTGCTTCAGATATTTACTGACTATATAATTCTGGGCAAATTATGGAACTACTGTTACTTTTAGTTTACATAATTGTAAAATATGATCAATAATAAAGCCTAACTTACAGGGTTATTGTAATAATCAAATGAGATATCAGCTAAAGGTTTTGCAAAACATGAATGGATATAAATTCTATCATTTTTATTATTGTCTTATAAAATAAGAAAGATGGAAAAGTATTGAATGTGCATAATGTAACAGAAGCTAGGCAAGAAATCCTGAGATATATCCAAGTGCATGAGTGACACATTTAAATAATTTAAGGAAAAATTAAATTTGGCGAGAAAATTTCAACAGGAATTAACAGAACTAAATGCATCTCAGAGAGGAAATAAAACTGCTAGTGGATAGTGCTAAAAAAGAAATTTGTGTAGCATAGAACTCCATAAAATGAGAATGAAGATCAACTCAAATTTTATCTTTCATACATGGCCTTTGATCTTCCATCCTCCTTCCAAAAGGTAAGTCTGCCTAGTATATAACAGGTGTTTATTTTTCCTTTTCCTTTCCCTTTCCCAAAACATAATGGCAAACCTGAAACTATAAAGAAAATTAAAAACAGGTTTATCAGAGCCCAAACAAAATATCATATAACAGAAATAGAAAATAAAGTCAACCTCAGAAAATAATCCAAATATAGATTTTTTTTAACAATGTACATGAAAATGATTGACTTGGAGGTCAAAAAGAAAACCTCAGAAAGAATATAATTCAAATATCATCAAAGGAAAAAAAACCTAATCTGATTCCTGTATTAAAGAAATTGCTCAAAAAGTATTTTAAAATTATTTTTTTAAGTCACAGTCTTAAAATGGAAGAGATGCACTTAAACAGTGGAGGAAGTTTGAAAGTCAACTCACCTAGCTGCATTATCATCAATTCAAAACTCCAGTGACAAAGAAAAATAAATATTTCACACTGTTGGAAAGAATTAAAACTTCACATATCAAAAAATAGCTTTTTAGATTTTTTTCCACAAAAAAATCCCCTAAATGACAAAATATAATATAATTATATTGAGAAAATTGAAAAATATTGCACACAATTACAGAATCTATTGTTTAAAAAAACTTATGCTTGCTACTTGAGGATAAGGGATGGCACTTTTAAGGATCAAGATGTATTTGGGAAATGAAAAATGAACAAAGTCTTTGCAAGTAAATAAGGAATAATCAAGAGATAAGTTTTAAGAGATAAATAACTTGCTTATAAATGGGATATATAACATCATGTTAACTGGTTTAAGGTACAAATACCTTCTGTTTGTTGTAAACATTTAAAAAAAGCTTTTCATTTTAATGCCTTGAGAACCTTGATTCTTTCAGGAAAGAATTGGAATACTCCTAGGGAGAACTGAGAAAATCCCTATTGTGATAACCCCAGAGAGACACTTCATATGAGACAAATACAAATCATAGAGTTTATGGACTGTTATTAATTGTAGGACTCCAAGATTTAATTAGCATTTTTCAACAAACATCTAGCTCAACATGTGTAAACTCAATTTTTTAAATGTGACACATCCTTTATTGTTTATGTTTAACCTAAGAGATATAGTTTAATACCACAATGGATATGTGATATCATTCATCATTATGGGCAATTCCTCCACCCTTAATGGCTTTAATCTATGAAGATCCTGCACTAATCTTGTCCATGTTCCTCATCCACCCCCTCTCCAAAACTTGCATAAAGAATCCACTTCATAATATGGATGATTTCTTTTAGTTCTTTTAAGTTATATCTGGGCAACAATCTTCCTGTTTGTCTCACTACAATTAACATGAATAAAAAAGGATTTATTGAGTGCTTACTATGTGATGAATATTGTGGTAAGTACTGGAGATATACATATAAAAATTAAAAACAAATCCTGCCCTCAAAGAAGTGTACATGCCAAGGGAGAGTCAACAACATTTGGAGAAGTAAAGACTTTACATGTGTATGCAGGGAAGATATTTTGGTTTGAAATTTACAGAGAGGATAATGGAAGTATAGGAGAGTAAACTTACAACCTTTTCCTAGAACAATGACCAACTGATTGGACTATACTTCCAACTGAAAAGGAGATAGAGGCACATAGTATTGTAGCTGGTAAGGAGTAGTAATAATAATAAAGTGAAATACAGCTGTAGCATAGGTCTAGATGTGGGAAGTAACTAAAGCGAGCAATCATGAATCAGAACAATAGAACACCAGAACAAGAATGCCATGCAAGAAAGGGTTAAGGTTCCAAGAAATTACTAGGTTTCAGGGCCAGTAATGAGGACATCTCATTATCATCATCATCACTAATATTAATATATAACTTTCTATATGAGAGTTATTTTACTGTCTTAGTCATTTGATTCTCACAACAATTCTGAAAGTTAGGTGTTATTATATCTTACCCCCATTTTCTATTTGAGCAAACTGGGGCAAACAGAGCTGAAGCAACACACTCAAAGTGACACAGCTATTAAGTGTCTGAAGCTTATTTGAAATCATATCTTTCTGCCTATTGTCCCAATATTCTCTAAATATATTATCTAACTGCATTTAGGCATGGTTAAAAAAAATGAAGATAAAATTATCCTCTTCAAACACTCTTTACCTCCTGCCTGGGTGATTTCAATATTGTCCTAAATAAATGTCTGTTTAGAGCATCTCCCCTCTCCAGACCATTATCCAATACAGTCAAAAATTTATATCATCTTGCCAAGGCATAGGTTTATCATTCCCCAAGTCAAAAGTTTTCATTGACTTCCTATTCCTTCACATATAACATAAACACTTTTCAACCTGGCATTTAATGTTTTATAGAATTTAACTTAATGTATCTTTCTGGACAACCATTTTTTTTAAATTTTTCTATCATATCCAATTTTTCCTGACTGTATTTTTGGTTTTCTTAGCAAAGATACTAGAGTTAATTGCCATTTCCTTCTCCAGTTTATTTCATAGACGAGCTCTTTAAGGGTAAAGTCTATTTCATTTTGGTCTTGGGATCACTTACATATATTAGGTAATTAATAAATATTATTGAAACAAACCATTGGGTATTTGTGAAATAAGAAAAATCTTTAAAACTTAATGAATTGCTAGTAGGAGTTGGGAATCTCATTTTGGTCTGCTATAACTTTGAGTGAATTAATATTTTTCTAACAAATGAAAAAGAAAATCATAAAAATAAATACAGGTTACTGGAATGACCAAAAATGAATACCCAAATTATTTACTAATATACATATATATATATATACATATATATATATATATATATATATATCTTTGCATGTATATGTTTGTATTAACATTTTATTATAGTACTTAAATGAGTATAGAGCAATAGGAAGTAAGAAGTCAGATCACATTATAATGTGTGCATGACTGAGTACAAATTTATAGAAAGGACTAAGTAACTATGGTCTTGCTCTAGGTAATGCTGTTTTAACATAGAAATGGGCTAGAGAATCTAGGTTCCTTGTATTCCTTCACAATAGATGCACTATTATACAGCCAAAAAGGACTACAAAGTAGCATCAATAACACTTTCATATCTCTTTGTCTTTGTTCATTCTATTTCTTAAGCTTGGCATTTTAGGCTTTTTGAAATCAAAACATCCTTGAAGGACCAGTTTAAATGCCACATATTTCATGATGAACTTTGATATTCTTTCCTCTGAATTTCCATTGTATTTTATAGTTTCATTATTTTCTGAAAATTCTTCTTTCTTCCATTCAGCTCCAATTTCCTTATATATTGTATGCAATGTTACAGTATAATATTTCTTAATTTTCAACCCTCCCCACTCTCCTATACACTGTATGCTCCATAAAAAAGAACTATTTAGCATAAAATCATAAAATTTCAAGTTTAAAACCATCCAAATGTGTAATGGATTCTTAATAGACATTCCAAAACTTAAGATCTTCAAGGGCAAAGTAGTTGGCTATTTTACAATCAATCAATAAACTAATAATCAAACATTTTAAACATTTTTCCATTTAAAAAATTTTTAACATCCATTCCTTTGAAAATTTTGAGTTCCAAATTCTCTTCCCCTTTCACACCTCATCTATTCATTGTGAAAATAAGAAAATAATATCAATTATAAAATGTGAAATTTTGCATAATATATTTCCATATTAGCCATATTGCAAAAGAGAATACACACACACACACACATAAATGTATGTGTTTCTACAGAGAGAAAATTATACATCAATTTGTACTCAAAGGACATCAATTCTCTCTTTCATTTGAATAATATATTTTAAACCATGAGTCCTTTCAAACTGCCTTGTATTATTATATGGATCAAAGTAGCCAAATCTTTCATATTTTATCATGATTCTAACATTGCTGTTATTGTGCACAATAATCTGTTTCTCAGTTGTATCAGTTCATCTAGGTCTTGTCATGTTTTGTTTCATTTTGTTTTGTTTTGCTTTGTTTTGTCCTTGAATCCACTACCCTCTTCATCATTTCAAATAGTACACTATCACAATTATGTATCACAATTTGGTCAGCCAATTATCAGTTAATGAGAATCCCCTCAATTTCTAATTATTTGCTACCACAAAATGAACATATGTACATACCCAGACACACTATATATACATACATGTATACATACACATAGAGATACACACTAATACACACATATTTATACACATAGATAATTTTTTTTTATTTCTTTGAGATATAGACATTGATGTGGTTTTTGCTTGGGTCAAAGGCTATTTAGAATTTTATAGTTTTGGGGGTCCAATTCCAAGTTACCCCCCAGAATAGTTGGACCAGTTCACAATTCCACCAATTTTATATTCATGTACTTAGTTTCTCTCATCTTTTCTAGCATTTCTGATTTCCGGTAGAAATAAGATGATACCTTAGACATGTTTTAATTTCCATTTCTCCAATCAATAATGATTTAGAGAATTTTTTCAGATAACTATAAATAGCTTTTATTTTCTCTTTCAAAAATTGTCTATTTATATCTTTTGACCATTTATCAATTGGGGAATGAATTTTTTTTTTTTTATAAATTTAACTCAGTTCTTTATCTATTTAAGAAATGAAACCTGTATTAAAGAAAATTACTAGAAAAATATATTGCTTCAGTGACTATATTTTCTATCAAAATGTAGTTTCTTTCATGATCTCTTTTAATTAGGTCTATTTTTGCCTTTGCTTTGTCTGAGATCATGATTGTTGTACCTCTTTTTGTTGGTGATGGCTTTTATTCAGTTGAAGGATAATGGATTCTGTTCCAGCCCTTAATTATGACTCTGTTTGTAGGTTTCTATTTCATTCTGTCTCTTGTAAGCAACATATTGTTGGATTGCTTTCCAAAAGGTATTCTGCTATCTACTTTTGTTTTATGGATGAACTCATCCTATTCACACTCACAATTGTTTACTAACTATATTTCTCTCCATCCTATTTTCTTTGATTTATCCTTCTCTCCTTTTCTCCTGTCCCTCCTCACTGCTTCCTTTAATCCACCCTCCCTTATTTCATTTCTCCTTTTCATATCTTTGTCCCTTTCTCCTTCCATTTCCCTATTTGGTAAGAGAGATTTCTGTATCTGATATTGTGTATATCTGTATTTTCTTCCCTCTTTAAACCAATTCCATTGAGAGTAAAATATAAGTATTCCCCCACACATACACATTCTTTCATTTTGTTCATTACAACAAAAGCTCTTCTGTGCACAATTCTTTTATATGAAGAAAATGTTCCTATTCTACCTTTTCCTTCCCCCCCTTCTCCTGTTGCATCCTGTTTTTAACACCTTTATTTTTTTTCTTTTGGAGATTTTTTCATAATAATTGACTCAGAGTCATGCACTCTATGTAGAATTCCTCTTAGTGTCCTAATAATGAAAACATATATTATAGTTACATTTTCCTACAAAGGAATGGAAACAGTTTAACTTTATCGATCCTTTCATCGATAAACCCTTTCATGTTTATCTTTTTATGCTTCACTTGTGCCTTATATTTGGAAGTCAAATTTTCTATTCAATTTTCAATCTTTTTTTTAAAAAAATCAGGAATGCTTAAAAGTCCCTTCTTTTATTGAATATAAATTTGTACTCCAAAGAATTATACTCAGCTTTGCAGGATGGGTTATTTTTCATTGTAGTTCTATCTCCTTTGACTTTTACCATATTCTAAGTCCTCTCCTCATTTAATGGGCAATATGCTAAATCTTGTCTGATCCTGACTATGCTTTATGATATTTATATTGCTTTTTATAGCTATTTGCAACATTTTCTCCTTTTTCTGGGAGCTTTTTGGCTCTAATATTCCTAGGAATTTTTATTTTCAGATTTCTTTCTGGAGGTGATCACTATGTTTTTTAATTTTATTTTACTCTGTGGATCTAAGATATTGAAAAATTCTGCCTTTTAATGTTTTGAAATATGATGTCTAGATTAATTTTTAATTATGGCTTTCAGGTAGTTCAATTTTTTGTTTTAATTTATACATGTACAATCATGTCAAATATATCCACAAATTAGTCTTATTGTAAAAGAAGAAATAGAACAAAAGGAAAAAAAATGAGAAAGAAAAATAAAACAAACAACAACAATAAGAAAAAAAGTGGAAATAATGTGTTTTAACCTGCATTTAGATTCCGTTGTTCATGACAGCATTTTATGTCACAAGATTTTAGAATTATTGTATTGCTGAAAAGAGTAAATTCTACATAGTTGATCTTCATACAATCTTGCTGTTAACTGTGTACAATGTTCTGCTTTTGCTACTTCACTCAGCATTAGTTTATGTAAGTCTTTCCAGGTTTTTTTTTTTTTTTTTGAATGGGATCATTCCAAATCCCATGCATTGGCTTTATTTATGTAAAACCTTTTAATTTAACATAATCAAAATCATTCATCTTGCATTTCATAATGTTGCCATATCTTTTCTTCATAGATATGACAAGTCAATTATTTCTTGGTCTCCTAATGTTTTTATGGTATCTCCTTTATGTCTAACTTATCTTAATATAGAGTGTGAGATATTGGTCTATGCCAATTTCTACAATGCAATTTTCCATTTCCCAGCAATTTTTGTCAGTTAGTGACTTCTTATGCCAGAAACCAGAGTCTTTGAGTTTATCAAACATTAGGTTACTATAGCCATTTATTACTGTGTCTTGTGTACCTAGCCCAGTCCATTGATTCACCATTCCATTTATTAATGAGTATCAAATAGTTTTGATAATTTCTATTTTATAATAGTGTTTTAGATTTAATATGACTAGGCTAACTTTCTTTACCATAGTAATTTGTACTCAAGGCATAGCCCTTAAGAAAAAAATATGTAGTTCGTAAACTCCTGGGTATCTTGGGAGGTTTCCTCAAAAGATAGAGAGAAAGGAAAGAGAGAGAGAGAGAGAGAGAGAGAAAGAGAGAGAGAGAGAGAGAGAAAGGAAAGAGAGAGAGAAAGGAAAAAAGAGAAAGGAAAGAAAGTAAGAAAGAAAGAAAGGAAGGAAGGAAGGAAGGAAGGAAAGGAAGAAGGAAGGAAGGAAGGAAAGGAGGAAGGAAGAAAGGAAGGAAGGAAAGGAGAAAGGAAGGAAGAAAAGAAGGAACATAAGGAGGGAGGAAGGGAAGAAAGGAAGGAGGGAGGGAGGGAGGAAGGAAGGAAGGAAAAAGAAGTGTTGCCCAACTGATCAATTCCAATTGGAACCCCAGTGGTTCTACTCACAGAGCTTATAGTTTGTCTTTTGTTCCTAAAGAGAACCATGACATCAGGGAAGATATGCCATGACATGCAAATGAGTTGGGCTTTCTCCTCCAGAGTCCCTGGAACTGGTCAGTTGGGAAAAATGAATCTCTCTTTTTCTTCCTTCCTTCCTCATTCCCTGCCTCCCTCCCTCCCTTTCTCCCTCTCTCTCCCTCCTTGTCTCCCTTTCTCCCACCCTCTATATCCCTGTCCCTGTCCCTCTTCTTCCTTCCTTGCCTTCCTTCCTTCTTTCTTCTCTCTCTCCCTTCCCCCTTTCTCTCTCCCTGCTTCTCTTCACCCCCCCTCTCTTTTCCTCTTTTCTTTTCTTTCTTGATTGTTTTCAACCTTCAAAATTCTAAACTAGCTCAGTTTTCTTTTTGAAAAACTATTCTTTAAAACCAAATCCCTTTGGTTCTCATTGATTTGGCAACAATGGTCTCAGATCAAGCCCAAATTGATTAGGCCCAAATTAATCCAGAATGAATGTGAATAGAAATTGTTTCTCTTTTGGCCAGAAACTCTGAAGGTAGTTTCCTTCCAGATTGGATTTTTTTGTTTTGTTGTGTTTTTCACTAGGTAAAAGAGAAACATTCTTTGTCTCATTTCTTTCCTAGCCTTTAATCACTGAATGGACTAAAGTTGCCTCAGTTAAACTGAAACCTATTAAACATGTTAGTGTAAAAAAGACAAGGTCTCCCACTTCATCAAGGTCCATATCTTGGCACTGAATCCAATGGACTATGGAAGAGAAAATGAGGCTGGTGACCCATTAGTCCACACTTATGTAAACAACCCACTTTCATGTCATGACATCACCTCCTGGATGTTATAGAATGAAAGACAAACAAAAGCAACCACCTATTTCCCTTTAGGGTAAGATAAATTTTTATACTCAAATCAGTGTGTATTATTCCCTCTTTGAGCTAAATTTGATGAGAGTAAGATTCAAACAATGCTCACCTCCCCACTTCTTTCCCTCTACCATAATAATTCTTTTATGACATCAAAGTCAATTTATACCCGTAATGTCTATGTATATTCCTAACTGCCCTAGAGAGATACAATTCTCAAGAGTTATAGGTAACATCTTCCTGTGTAGGAATGCAAACAATTATTGAATAACACGCTTTTTTCTTTCCTTTTACCTTTTTATGCTTCTCTTGAGTTTTGTATTCAAAGATCAAATTTTCTCTTCAGTTTAGGAAAGTTTGAAAGTCTCTTATCTCATTAAATGTTCATATTTTCCCCTAAAAGATTATGTTCAATTTTTCTGAGTACTTGAATCATGGTTGTAATCCAAGCTCCTTTGTCTTCTGGAATATCATATTCCAGTCCTTCTGGTTCTTTAATATGCAAGCTGCTAAATTATATGTAATCTTCAATGTGGCCCGTTGGTATAGAATTATTTTTTCCTGGTTGCAGGTAATATTTACTCCTTAACCTGATAATTCTGGAATGTGACTTCAACATTCCTTGGAATTTGCATTTTGGGATGTTTTTCAAAACGTGATTACTAGATTTTTTTTTTTCAGTTACAATTCTAAAGTATCAAAGCAGTTGTTCTTGATGTCTTTTTTTTTTAATAATAGCTTTTTATTTTCAAAATATCTGCAGAGATAATTTTCTTTTTTTACAAGTTTAAGTTTATTTATTTTGATACACATTGATTTATGTATTATGTTGGGAAAGAAAATTCAGAACAAAAGAGAAAAACCATGGGAGAGGGGGAAAAATACAGAAAAATGAAGTGAGCATAGCATGTATTAATATACATTCATTCTCCATAATTCTTTTTCTGCATGCAAATGACATTTTCTGCCCAGATTTATTGAGATTGCTTTGGATCACTGAATGACTGAGAAGAACCAAATCTTTTATAGTTGATCAAAACACATTCTTGCTATTACTGTACAGAATTTCTTCCTGTACAGAATTTCTTCCTGGTACTGCTTGTTTCACTCAGCATCAGTTTGTGGAAATCTTTCCAGGCCTTTCTAAAATCAGCTTTTTCATCATTTTTTATAGGACAATAATTTTCCATTACCTTCATATACCACAGTTTTTTAGTCATTGCCCAATTGCTGGGCATCTACTCATTTTTCAATTCTTTGCCACTACAAAAAAAGCTGCTCTAAACATTTTTGCACACATGGATCCTTTCCCTTCCTTTATGATTTCCTTGGGATATCGATGCAGTAGTGGCAGTGCTAGGTAAAATGGTAAGTTCTCCAGAATGGTTGGATCATTTCACAACTCCACCAGCAATGCATTAGTGTCCCAATTTTTTCACATCACTTCCAACATTTGTCATTATCTTTTCCTGTCATCATAGCTAATCTGAGAGGTATGAGATGGTACCTCGGAATTGTTATTAGAAAAACGTTCTTAGCCAGTATCAAATGGTTTTGATAGCTGCTATATATGATACAGTTTTAAGTTTGGTACTGCTAAGCCACCATCCTTTGTATTTTCTTCATTATTTTTCTTGATATTCTTGCCATTTTGTTCTTCCAGATGAGTTTTCTTATTATTTTTTCCAGTTCTAAAAAATAATTATTTGTCAGTTTGATTAGTACAGCACCAAACAAGTAGATTAATTTAGGCAGAATTGTCATTTTTTGTAATGTCCAGACTAGCTTTCTGGAGGGTCTCAGGATCAGTCAGAGTCAGGATCAGTTAAAGTCGTTGGTTTTTAGGAGGAGAAATGAAGGAGGCAGGCAAGATACCATGTGGCTTGTCAAAGATGGATCTTGACTCTGAAGTCTAGAGCCTGAAGTCTTTCCTGCTGAGCATGCTGTAGCCCTCCAATTCTTCCCTATGATTACCTCACCACAACACATTCAGCAGGTGCCAATCATGAGGAAAGCCATCACATCACCATATCATCTAAGTATGTGTTTATAGAACCATTATCTCATATTGAGTAGGTACTTAGCCTTAAGTACTCTGCTGTCTTAGATTCAAGTACACCTTTTCAGAATTCCAGCCCTCTACAATTTTTATTATATTAGCTCAGCCTGCTGACAAGCAATGTATATTTTTCCAATTGCTTAGATCTGACTTATTTTGCAAGAAGTATTTTGTACTTTTGTTCATATGGCTCTTGGGTTTATCTTGGTGGATAGACTCCCAAATATTCTATTTTGTCTACAGCTATTTTAAGTGGAATTTTTCTTTCTATCTCTTCCTGCTTTGTCAGTAGTTTAAAGTAGTGTAAAGAAATGCTGATAATTTGAGTGGGTTTATTTTATATCCTGTAACTTTGCTAAAGCTTGAATTGTTTCAAGTAGGTTTTGGGGTGATTTTCTAGGATTCTTTAAGTATATCATTACATTATCTGCAAAGAGTAATAGTTTTATTTTCTCATTGCCTATTCTAACTCCTTTAATTTCCTTTCCTTTTCTTTTTGTTAAAGACATTTCCTGTACAATGTTGAATAATAATGATGATGATGGACATCATTGTTGCACCCCTAATATTATTAGGCATTAATCTAGCTTCTCTCAAAATGTTTCTTCTTGGTCATAAATAAATAATTTATTATTTTAAAGAAAATTTCCTTTGTACCTATGTTCTCTAGTGTTTTCAATATGAATAGGTGCTATATTTTTTCAGAAGCTTTTTCTGCATTTATTGAGATTTTCATATGATTTCTGTTGATTTTGTTATTGATATGGTTGATTATGGTAATAGATTCCCTGATACTGAACCAGCCTTACATTTCTTGTGTAAATCCCACTTGGTCATTTTGTATTATCTTGTTGATAAATTGCTGTCATCTGTTTTCTAGTATTTTATTTAAATTTATTTGCATCAATATTTATTTGCTAGTTTGATCTGTAGTTTTTTTTCTCTCTTTTGGCTCTTCCTGGTTTAGGTCTCAGTATATGTCTCAGTATGTACTACATTTGTGTACTACAAGGAATTTGGCAGTACTTCTTTATCTATTTTTCCAAATACTTTACATAGTATTGAAATTAATTGTTCTTTAAACAATTGGTGGAATTCACTTGTGATTCCATCTGGCCCTGGAGAGTTTTTCTTAGTCAGTTGGTTATGAGCTTATTCAATTTATTTTTCTAAAATGTAACTATTTATATATTTCCTGTTCTGTTAATCTGAATAATTTATATTTTTGTAAATATTCATCAATTTTTGTTAGATTACCAGACTTGCTGCCATATAGTTGGGCAAAATAGCTTCAAAGTATTGCTTTAATTTCTTTTTCATTGGTTGTAACTTCACCCCTTTCATTTTTAATGCTAATAATTTGGTGGGGGGGTTTCTCTTTCCTTTTTCTAATCAAATTAACCAAAGTTTTATCTATTTTGTTGATTTTTTCATAAAATTATTCTTAGTTTATTAATAAATTCAATAGTTTAATTTCAATTTTATTAATCTCTTTTGAGTTTCAGAATTTCTAATTTGGTATTTTTGAAGGTTTTTCATTTTTTTTTTCTAGATTTTTAAATTGCATGCCCAATTCATTGATCTCCTGTTTATTATATTTGCGTTGCTACTTAAAGATAAAAAATTGCAACTAAGAAAACTAAGAACTGGTTTGCTGCATCCCATAGTTAGTTTTGGTATATTATCTCATTTTTGTCATTCTTTTGGGTGAAATATGGCTTGTTTCTGCAATTTGTTTTTGATCTAAACTTTTTTTAGAATAAGATAATTTAATTTTCAATTGTTTTAATATATCTTTTTCTAGTTCTTTTTTCAGTATAATTTTTATTGCATCATGTAATGAAAAGCCAGCATTTATTATTTCTACCTTTCTGAATTTAAGTGTAAGGTTTTTATGCTGTAATATATAGTCAGTTTTTCTGTAGATGTCATGTTTCCCAAGAAAAAGATGCATTTCTTTCGGTCTCTATTCAATTTTTCTCCAGAGGTGTATCACATCCAGGTTTTCTAGGATCCTATTAACATCCCTACTTTCTTGTTGATTTTGTGGTTAATTTTGTCTGATGCTGAGAGGGGAATGTTGAGGTCCCTCACTAATGTAGTTTTGCTGTCTATTTCTTCCTGTAATTGGTTAAATATGTTCTCTAGGATTTTATGTGCTCTACCACTTGGAACATATATATTTATATCATTACTGTTTCATTGTTTCTCTGGTAACTATGAGCTTTAGTACTCCTCTTGGCTCTGAAACTATGACCAAAACCCTACTCTCCTGCAAATGTTTGTGCTCTTCTGTGTCTTAATAAGGGCCCTTGCTTCCTTCTGATCGACCACAGATATTCTTCCTTATCCTGAAGCTGTGACCTAGAACTTCACATGAGCAATGGAATTGTCAATCTACATTGTATCCTATCTGGGGAATTGTCCCCTGTAAAACTAGTCACTTTCTGACTAATTTTCTTACCTCCTTAACATTTCTAAACATTCTAAAACTTATAAACATCTAAAGAAGATGTTTTGTCCACTGTTTCAGCCTCTTCCAAGACCCACCACAATTGTTGGAGCTACATAGATCAGTGCCTATTTTAAATATCATAGACCTCTTTTCCTGATCTTCTAAATTGTCTTATGCTGAAAAAAAGTCTCACTCATCTTTTGTTGGCTCTGCTGTTTTAAAACCTGTTTATTAGATATATTTTATGTTTAGAAGGGAATCTTGGGATGACTATTTGTACTCCATCATTTTTATTCTCTGTCTAATCAAGCACTATTAATCATTTACTAGCATTAGCTGCTAAATCCTAAGGATACACATACACACACACACACACACACACACACACACACACACAAACAGAGAAAAGTTTTTTTTTTTTAATCCAACAATCACTACCACCAAGAAACTCACATGGCACATAGACACAAGAAAAAAAAAAAGACAATAAACTGAAAGGACTGCATTAGTTGCTTCTTTAGTTAAAACACTTTTAAAAATTAGGCAAAACTCATGATTATATTAATAACACTTGCTTATTACCTAAAACTGAAATATTTAGCAAGGTTCTTTTGGGGCATATTATTCCCTAACGTAGAGTTTCCTTTCTGATCATGTATTGTTATTTTATCTTAATACAAAATAATGAAAGATAAATACTGTTCTCTTGATATGTCACAGAACCAAGTAAAAACAACAAGAAAAAGAAAAGTTAGATATTTTTTTTTAAATGCAGTGGACACAGCCTTTGTATAAAAATCTTAGAATTGAAAAGGAAACATGATTTGAAATAAAGGCAGCTAGTTTAGAGATAACTGTTATTATCTTTACTGCTTTTAATCCAAAATTCCAAAATGAATTAACCAGTTAGCCAAGGTAAATGAAAAAAGGAGTAAAATTGTTTTTAAATTGTCATTATCTTCCCTACTGCTTTCAATAGAATGTATGCCCTATGTATATTTATTAACAATATTCTAATTTCATAATGGAAAATTATGACACCCTTGAAAAATTAGTAGCTAAGCACCTGAGTAAGCACTATGATGATCTCTTAATATTGCTCTTAATTATCAAAAAACAATCAGCAATATTGTCTATTCAAAGAAGAAAGACTATAGATGCAGCCTTGGGAAACTGAAGAATTTAAATAAATTTGTTAATTTCATGGGAAATAAAATAAAAATATTTCTTTAAAAACAAAACAAAACATATTTCCTTGTAAAAAAAACTCATGGTTCATCCAATAAGAACTTATGCATTTGTGCTCCCATTTTGGCAATTCTAATTTGTTTAACCTTGAAAAAAGAAAAAAAAAAATTCCCCTCATGCACAGGAGTACAGAGAGAAGTAAAGGAAATGGGCCTTTATTAAATATTTACCGTGGGGCCAGCTAAGTGGTACAGTGGATAGAGCATGAGCACTAAAGTCAAGAGGACCAGATTCAAATCTGACCTCAGACAGTTATCACTTCCTAGCTGTATGACTCTGGACAAGTCACTTAATCCCAATTGCATCATGCATTGTTATAAGTTATGTACTCTTGAAACTTATATCATCATTGGTCCTTTCCTAGTTCACCAAGAATGGAATCCCTCCAATCCTCTACCTATATTTTTGTGTTAAATGTTCTTTCTTCAGTTAAGATTCAATTTGGACATCATATCTTCTGTGAGAGTTTTCCTTATTTATCTAATTGAACTTCATCCTTCCCTGTTCAAATTTCTTATTGTGCTTTGATCAGATATCTGTTTTGTCTTTTACTATTGTTTGTGTATGACACAGAGACTTTGGTACTTTGTTTCTTACATGGTTCATTGAGTAAGTAAACTCTTTGAAGTTTGTGCCTGTGACTTATTTCACCTTATAAATTCTGTTTTAAGGGAAAGAATGGTATATATAGAAAAAAACCTATAAGAAGAAGAGCCTAACATTATTTTTTTTTGTTTCACCATTTTTTTCAAAGGTCATAGCCACTATCCAAGAGATGGGTAATGTGTGCCTTGGTAGAAAGGACTTTTTGTCTTTTTATCCTACCAAAATCATACACTAATAATACACACCCATGTTTTGGGGGAGTTAGAAGAAACATTAACAAATAAAAGAGGCAGTATTTTAGTAATATAAATTATTTAAATTAAAGAAAAAAAAACAAAACCTGGTTATTCTTATCTCCTGTATCAATACAAATCTAGGTAGGATTTAAGAATGCTTTCACTGAATACCTTTACATTGAAGCTCAACATTTTTTCATTTCCCTTGAAATATGACCTTGTTTGGTAGCTTAGCTCTTTTCTATATTATGTTTTTGAAGTTTAGCTAACAGTTTGCCACATACAGTTCTTTCAACTTTAGCATTGATATGCAGCAAATGTTTTAAGCCAAACTTTCTGTTTGGGAATTTTTTTTTCTCCATTACCTTTATTGAATTTGAAATTCTTTTAGCTTTCACATGCTTTTAATTTTAGTAGTATTTATTAAGTAGCTTCCTCCCCATACACACTTTCATAAAAAGCATATTTCCTTTTTTACTGAGAAAAGAAAATTAATTGAAAGATCCTTTATGAAATTGGATTAGAAATTAGGATGATAACACATGTCAGACAATATCAAAAAAGAGAGCACTCTCCTGTTCTTTATAGATTTGAAATTTCCTGATGGAAACAAGCCTTTGACATTCATCAAGCATCCAAAGAAGCATAGGTTATATGTACATGACACTGGAACTTCTGGCTGACAAGTGAAAAGTTCAGACAATCATCTTAATGTTTTGTTGGCAAAATGTCTATGTGATATTAAAAATCTAAATGTTTCCCGATATTTTTCCCATTTGCCAAGATATTTGCCAATAACCAAATGTTTGACTTCTTATACATATTGTGCAACATCAAGAGAGTGAATATATTTTTTTGCTGTTGTTGCCTGAAAATTCTGGATTTATGTAACTGCAAATGACAACTTGGTGGAATAATGTGTAATGAAAGCTGCAGAATCAGTGCAATGATTACTAATATAGAATATATGGAATAAGGAGTTGGGAAGTGAGAAAAGGTAATCGTTCTTTTTTTTTTTTTTTTTTTTTTTTTTTTGGTTTTTATTTAATAGCCTTTTATTTACAGGATATATGCATGGGTAACTTTACAGCATTAACAATTGCCAAACCTCTTGTTCCAATTTTTTACCTCTTACCCCCCCACCCCCTCCCCTAGATGGCAGGATGACCAGTAGATGTTAAATATATTAAAATATAAATTAGATACACAATAAGTATACGTGACCAAAACGTTATTTTGCTGTACAAAAAGAATCAGACTCTGAAATATTGTACAATTAGCTTGTGAAGGAAATCAAAAATGCAGGTGGGCATAAATATAGGGATTGGGAATTCAATGTAATGGTTTTTAGTCATCTCCCAGAGTTCTTTTTCTGGGCATAGCTGGTTCAGTTCATTACTGCTCCATTGGAAATGATTTGGTTGATCTCATTGCTGAGGATGGCCTGGTCCATCAGAACTGGTCATCATATAGTATTGTTGTTGAAGTATATAATGATCTCCTGGTCCTGCTCATTTCACTCAGCATCAGTTCATGTAAGTCTCTCCAGGCCTTTCTGAAATCATCCTGTTGGTCATTTCTTGCAGAACAATAATATTCCATAATATTCATACACCACAATTTAAGAGGAAGTTAAAGGAGAAAGATAATAGGAGAAAATAAAACTTGCAAAAATGTGTAAAGATTCTAAATAAACACACTATCATAGACTCATGGATTTAGGATGGAAAGGACTTCCTAAAATATATAATCTAGCGGGGGTCAGTGGGATTAAATGAATTTCCCAAGGACCCACAGGTTGTAAGAATAGGAGAGATTCTGACCCATGTTTCTTACTTTAGTTCCAGTGTTCTTTCCACATATCATACTTCTTTTATTTGGAATTAAAGATATTTATCTGTATGCAGATAGGTCCAATAGCTATCATAATACAACATGGTTGAAAGTATTGCATAAGATTTGTTTATTAACAGTAGAGAAAACAGTAACAGCATCCCTGCTCCCAATGAATATCCTATTTAAAAAAAAATGTAGAACCAATAGGACTTAAATGTCACCCCAACTGATTTTTCTTTTTAAAAATATCCAAGTTATTAAAGCATTGTGTCTAGTTATATGATGAAAAATCCTTGACATTTTAAAGTTTTCTGAAGACTTCCTATCGATCTGTTATGGCATTCACTATTACTATAATAATAGTAATATTTAGTTTGCATAATGATGGAGAGGAAGAGAGAGGGGGAAGAAGGAGAGACAGAGATACACAGACATAAAGAGAAGGAATCATACAGAGACCAAGAGGAGGAAGAGAAGGAGGAAAAGGAGAGAGAGAGAAAAAAAGAGAAAGAGAGAGAGAGAGAAAGTGAGAGAGAGAGAGACAAAGTCAGACAGAGACAGAGACAGAGAGACAGAGAGACAGAGAGAGACAGAGACAGAGAGAGAGCACTAAACCTTAGGGATATAGTATAGATATAAGAAGACAACACTCAAGCTTGAAGTCAAGCACCTTTCTTCAAGGATCTTATATTTCAATGGAAGAATACAACACATAAATATAACATATAAAAGGGAGTTAGAATGATAGAGGAGGCATGTGTTTGAGGAGAACATGCTTGAGACATGCTTTGAAATGAAAGTGAGATAAAAAACTGATTTTGAGAGAAAGATGGTCTTAGGACTTCTAGTGGGGAGTGGATCAAGATGATAGCTAGCGTATAGACCATTTCATTTGTACCAACATTGTTTTAGGATTTATGTGGAAAGCAGTCTGGCCATATAAAGAAAAAAACAAGCAAACAAACTTTCAGGGAGTATTTTTTCAAAGTCATATTCTTTCTTCTGATAGTTCTGTTTGTACACTCATATCAATAATGAGGAAAATATGGCATAGGTAACAGTCCATTGAAGTATATCTAGTACCTTTGAAGCCTTTCCTTTACTACAATCATCATTCAGTAAGATGTATTAAAAACCTATAATGTTCCAAGTACTATTCTGAGTGCTAGATATATAAAGAAAAGCAAATGACAATTCCTGCTCTCCAATTTCTCACAGTCTAATGGGAAAGGAAGGACAACATGCAAAAAATCTATGTACAAACAAGCTATATTCAAGTTAAATTGGAAATAATAAACAAATAGAAGTCACTAGAATTATGATAGATGAAGAAAACCTCCTTGAAGACTGTATAACTTTACCTGGAACTCGAAGTCAGGGAAGGCAGGAGACAGGAGAAAATAGATTATTTTAATCATGAGGAACAGTGAAAAAGCCTGAAGTTGGGAGATGTAATTTCTTATTCAAGGAAGTGCAAAGAGGCCAGAGTCACATAAGATGTAAGATTACATAAATATAAGAAGACTACAAAGATAATTGGGAGGAGCATGTTGAAAGTGTTTTTAATGTGAAGCAGAGAATTACAATTGTTACTTGCAACGATACAGAGCCACTGGAATTTATTTAGGAAGAGTGGGGGATGATGTGGTAAGACCTGCACTTTCAGAAGCTTTTTGACAGCTAAGAGGAAAGTTAAATGGACTGATTTCTGGCAAGTAGACCAACCAGAAGGCATGAAATGATAATAGTTTGACTCAGAGTAGTTGTAGTCTCAGAGGGAGAAGCAGACACATACAGAGAGATGTTTTGGGGGAAAAACTTGATAGATCTTGACAGCAGACTTGGTGTAGGGGAGATGAGATAAAATGAGGAGTTGAGTATGACACCAAAATTGTAAGTTTGGATAAATGGAAATATGGGGGTGCTTTCAAAAGTAATAAGGAAGTTAGTAAGAGGGAAAGTTTTGGAGAAAAGACAATGGACTTAGTTGTTAAGATGTCAACAAAGTTGAGTTTAAGATGTTTTGGGGATATCTTCTTTCAAATGCCTAATAGGCGGTTAGAAATGTGAATCTGGAGGTCAAAAGAGAGGGTGGAGCTGGATAAATAGTAGATTTTAGGTTCAACAGCAGAGAGAAGACATTTGAATCTGTGGGAGCTGATGAATGTTGGAGGGGATGTGGGAAAACTGGGAAACTAATGCATTGTTGGTGGAGTTGTGAACTGATCCAACCATTCTGGAAAGCATTTTGGAACTATGACCTACTAGATCTGCGTCCCAAGAAAATTATAAAGGAGAGAAAAGGGCTATATGGGCAAAAAAGTATATAGCAGCTCTTTTTATGGTAGCAAAGAATTGGAAAATGAGTAAATGCCCACAATCAGGGAATGGTTGAAGAAATTGTGATATATGAAGATAATGGCATATTATTGTTCCATTAAAAAATGATGAACAAGCTAATTTAAGACAGGGCTGGAAAGATTTCCATGAACTGATGCTAAGCTAAACAAACAGTACCAGGAATAAAAAATACACAATAACAGCAAGAATGTGCTATAATCATCTAAGAAAGGTTTGGTTCTTCTCAGTAGTTCAGTGATCCAGAGAAATCTCAATAAAGTGGACAGAAAATGTCATTTGCATGCAGAAAAAAAAACTGTGGAGAATGATTATAAATCAATACATGCTATGCTCACTTCTTTTTTCTGTTTTTTCCCACTCTCCCTTGGTTTTTGTCTTTTGTTCTGAATTTTCTCTCCCAACATGATGCATAAATCAATGTGTATCAAAATAAATAAATTTACTGGGGAAAATTTTTTAAAAAAGAATTATAGATATCATTTTCCATCCAAGAATATAAATAGTTTAAACTTTTAATAATATATATTTTTCCCCTGTTCACTTTGCTATACTTCTCTAAAGTCCTTTGTTTGAAGACCAAATTTGGTTAAGTTCTGTTTTTTTTTTCAATAGAAATGATTAAAAGTCTCTTACTTTATTGAAGATCCATTGCCTCCCCTGAAAGATAATACTCAGTCTTACTGGATAGTTAATTTTTGCCTATAATCCCAGGTCCTTTGTCTTCTGGAATATGGTATCCAAAGCCCTACAATTCTTTATTGAAAAAGCTACCAGATCCTGAGAAATCCTGATTTTTCCTTTTGGATATTTGAAATGTTTTGCTGGCAGCTTGCAATATTTTTTTCCCTTAGAATTGTGGTTCTGGATTTTGTTTCAACGTAATCCATGGATTTCTTCAATGACTATTTCCCATTATGTTTCTACAATATTGGAGCAGTTTTCCATGAGGATTTCTTGAAGAATGCTTTTCAGTATATTTTTTTGGTCATAGCATTCAGGTAGATCAATAATATTTAAATTGTCTTTTCTGGATCTACTTTCCAAGTCTGCTGTTTTTCCAATGAGGTATTTTACATTTTCTTCCATTTTTTCCTCCTTTTTTAGTTTGTTTGACTGATTCTTCATGTCTTGTAGAATCATCAGCTTCCATTTGTTTCACTGTAGTTTTTGATGTATGATTTTCTTCAATAAATGTTTATATATATTTTTTGTCCATTTTGTTAATTCAAATGTTGAAGATGTTTTCTTCAGGGGATTTCTCTCTCTCTCTCTCTCTCTCTCTCTCTCTCTCTGTCTCTGTCTCTCTGTCTCTCTGTCTCTCTCTCTGTCTCTGTCTCTCTCTCTCTGTGTGTCTGTCTCTCTGTCTTTGTCTGTCTCTGTCTCTCTTGGCATTTGGCCATTGTACTTTTTTTAAGTAATTGCCTTCCTTTTCCAAACCATTGACTCTCTCTTGCATATCTCTCATTTTTTTCTCATTTTTTTTCTACCTCTCTTATTTGCCTTTTTAAGTCTTTTATGAGCATTTCCAAGAAGCCTTTTTGGTCTTGAAACCAATTTATATTATTCTTTGATATTTTCTTGATGGACAACCTGTCTTCATCTGAGCGAATAACTTTCTATGGTCAAGGTTCTTTAATGTGTCTTGCTCTTTTTCTTTCCTTTTCTTTTGGTATTTCTTTTTTCTTTTCTTTTCTTTTCTTTTTCTTTTTTCTTTTTTCTTTTTTTAACCTTTATGGTTCAGCTCTGCTCCTGGGGTAAAGGAGATGCTCTTCTAAGCTTCCTGTATAGCTCTGAACCTTGGCTTTGAGCACAGAGGATCCTTGCATTTGCAGGGTGTAGCTTTTTCTGCTCTTTCCAGCAAACAGCCTGGTTTCCCAGATTTTACCTTCTGAGCTGGCCCTGGAGGCTACCCCACTGTTCTGCTCTTCTACTGAGCCAGAACTTAGGGTTTCAATTGTGGATTTGCTGTGATTAAGACCTTCTCAGTGGCTTTCCCAGCATCTGTTTGAACTGGACTGAACACCCTTTTCACCCCAATGAGACTGACTTTTCTTTATGTCTTTTCTAATTTATCTTGAACTGCAGAGTGGTTTCATTCCATCAGACTTTGTTCAAAGGCTTGAGTTTCATATGGTTTTTGAGGGAAACTGGGAGAGCTTTAATAGCTCCCTGGCTTCACTCCACCATCTTGGTTCTCCCCACCTCCTGGGAAATCAGATTAAATATTCATCCTTTTCCATTTTTTTATGATCTCTTTGGAATACAAGCCCAGTAGAAACATGCTGGATCAAGGGGTATGAATAGTTTGTTAACTTTTGGGGCATAGTTTCAAATTGCTCTCCAGAATGGTTGGATCAGTTCACACTTCCACCAATGTATTAATATCCCAGTTTTCCCACAGTTCCTCCAAAAATTTATCATTATCTTTTTCCTGTAATCTTAGCCAATCTGAGAAGAGTGTAGTGATACCTCAGAGTTCTCTTAATTTTTGTATCTCAGGTCAATAGTGATTCAGAGCATTTTTATATGACTAGAAATGGTTTTAATTTTTTCATCTGAAAATTGTCTTTTCATATCCTTTAGAAAATGACTTGATGTAAGCATTCTTTCATATTTTATAATTAGTGGTTTTTCAGGATGTGTATTTACATTTTGAGTGTCTGTTTATGTTTTTTCTTTCCTTAAAAATATATATCAATGAAAATAAAAATTTGAAATACATTGCCTTGTCAAAGCAAAATTCTTTAAATCCACAAGAACAAGGCTTCATTTTTATACTTCAAATCCATGTATTTTATGTGAAGCATATCACAAGAGAATTGAATTCTTTTATTCTTGATAATCACCTACTCCTCACTGCCTATTTTGGAAAATCGAGAAATGAAGGCTAAGTATTTGAATTTCATCACAAAATCTTAAAAAAGCTGCTAAAATTTTATAAGGACATAGGATCTGCTAAATGTCACATTTTTGTTAATCAAGTGTCCTTTCAAATAGTAGTATACTCTTTGATAGAAGGCAAGGCTATCACTAACTCTTTAATTTCTTATCAACCATGATAAATATATCCTTTTTCATGAAAAAATAAGGAATTAGGCCATGAACAAAGGAGAAAAATTGAATCTATCTTGTAATTTGTAGGGTATTGTTGTTTTGAACATTTTGAAGAAAGAATTAATGTGAAACTAGATTTTAAGAAACTCCCTGTGGGTACTGTTTGTTGTTTTGAATTGCTTTAATAGTAAACTTGCATTATTTATGTTTATTAATATTTAGAATGTACTTTGCAAGGATGATTTTCATCTGAGTTATAATTAGTCTCAGCTGATGAATGCAATAAAATGATTATAAACAACTCTGTGAGCTCATTATCACTACTGTGCTGCAAGATGCAAAAAATGGTGCAGCAATGAGTGCCTTACCTTTAAACATCATTGGAAACCATTTTCAAACTTGGCTTATATTCTATAGCTTTCAGGTTAAAATTCTTTCATTTTTCCAAATTTTAGCTACATATATTGAATTAGTCTTTATACCCCAATTTGTTTATCTTCACTCAGAATCTTTAAGTTTTCATAAATTTCATAATTTCTGTACATTAATCATTGTATGATTATTCAGATTGTGTTATTCAATTTTAATAATTGCTTTGGCTATAATTTCTTTAAAAGAATTTTCACCTTTCTTCCACTTCCCCCCAACCATCCTAAGACTCCCTGGCACTTTATCCATGCCAACTGTAAACATTCTCTATGCTGGTGTGTGAATAGCAAAATTTCTAGTCCTAGGATTGTGTATAAAAAAATTTTATAGGATCTCAGAAGTCACTCCACTGAACTTCCTCATTTAGTGGTTGAGGAAAATGAGGCCCCAACAATTTAACTTACTTTTAAGATAATATAAATAATATCAAAGTTGGATTTTAACTCATTCTCTGGCTTTAGCTCCTGTATCAAATAAAAAAGAAAAGTGATATCTATGCTAGAGCATTCAGAACTTTGCTCTCAGGACACTGAAATTTTGAGTGGGTTGAGAGCAACTTTTATCTTATAGTAGTGTAGAAACAACTGAGCTTAGTACCTAATTGGTGATGAGGAGGGGAATCTAAAAATATGAACTTCCAGGAAGTTCATATAGCTAGATACTTGGTGGTCTTTTCCTAAATCTCAACTTGACAATTTCCCCCAAAACAGCCTCATAATAATTTGGATCACATTTCCTCACATCCTTTAGTAAGTCCCTCCATAGTTCTCTGTCAACAACACTCTTCATTACATCTACCTTCATATTACATTACATGGTACTCACATAGAATATAATGATCGTTAATTATGGGTCTGATTGACAGCACCAACAATTATGACTTCTTTGTGTTTCAGTCTTCTAATATCAGAAGTCCTGGTTGAAGAATTTGAAACATATAACACAACAGAAAAGTAGATAAACTAATAATACAATGCTGGTAGAATTGTAAATTGATTCAACTTTTGAGGGAAAGCAGGAACTATGCTTAGAAAGTGACTTAAATTTCCATCTCCTTTGACGTAGAAATCCCACTAATGAGCATATACCTCAAGACCGTCAAAGACAAAAAGAAAAATCCACATTTACACTAGTATTATTCATAACAGCATTTTTAAAGCAATTAATGGAACCAAATCAAATGTTCATTAGTTGTGAAATAGATAACAAATATTGGTACATACACAGAAATAGAGCATTTTTCTGCTGAAAGGAACAATGAATATGAATAATACAGAGAAATATGTGAAAACTTTTATGAATTGATGTGAAATGAAATAGTCAACTAGGAAAAACAAGGTAGGGAGTGACTAAAATAAAGCAATGGAAGCAATGAGAAAACATAAATTATACAATTTAATATGAAGATGAGGAGGAGGATAAGGACAACAACAATTAATAATAACAGTAATAATTTGATCCCAAAAAACAAATTAGAAAATGTACCTCTCTTCTTTTTATTTTTCTTTCTTTATGTAATCTATCCTTCCTTCTTTTTTTCCCTTTCCCTTTTTTCCTTCTTTCTTTTTTCCTTTCTTTTTTTTTCTTTTTTCTTGCATGTGTTGTCAAACTTAATTAATATGTTAACTAATTTACTTGATTGGAAATGAATGTAATGTCAGAGAAATATACAAAAAAAAAATTAATGTAATTTTAAAAAAGAAAAAAACTCAAACACCAAAAGAGCCCCAATTGGCAAACTATATGAAAGGTATCTTGAAAAGTCTAATTGCCCCAGGATAAGACTAAGACAACAATGTTAAAAATTATAGGTCCAAATCAAGTACTCAAGCCCAGTCTAGTAGCATTATAAACATAGTTGTGAACTCATTGTTTTGGTTTACAAAGTATGTTTTTAAAATTGATTTAATATTTTGTTTCATGCTTCAATCTGTATTTATCATTAGTTCTTTCTCTGGGAATGGATAACATTTTTCTTCATAAGATCTTCAAGATTGCTTTGCATCATTGTATTGCTGAAAATAGCTAAGTAGTTCACAGCTGATCTTACAATATCACCATTACTTTGTACAAAGTACATTTCACTATGTAAGTCCTTTCAAGTTTTTCTGAGACTACCCTGGTCATAATTTCTTACAATATAATAGGAACACCCCAATTGATGAACATTTCCTCAATTTCCAATCATTTTATTCAGAAAAGAGATGTTATAAATATTTTTGTACAAATGATCTGAGTTCAAGTGTTACTTCTTACATTGACTATGTGATCCTAGGCAAGTTTTGCGGACCTCTCTGACAAAAGTTTCAAAGAAGGTTCTAACTTTTACTAATAGAAGAAGTTTCTTCAACTGATTTTGCTATACCTTTTTATTTAAGTATCTCCAAGACACTCCCTTTGTTTTTTTAAATCCATTTTTAAATAATAAACAGTTAGTAGCACTTTGAAAAAAAAATTGTACATATAGATCTTTTTCCCCTTTTATTCCCAATCCTTTTGTATAGAAACCTACTAGTAGAGCTAGGACAAAGGGTATTTATTATGCTTTTATAACCCTTTGGGCATAGTTTGAAATTGCATTCCCAACTGTTTGAATAAGTCAATAATTCCACCAAAAGTGGATTAAAGCCTCATTTCTCCCACATCTCCTCCACCAATTGTAATTTTCCTTTTCCGTCAGATTAGCCAATCTAAGAGGAATGAGGTAGTATGTCATAAATGTTTTAATCTGCATCCCTCCAGACAGTAGTGAGTTAGAGTAATTTTTTCCATATGGCTTCATCTAACAATTTTTCATATTTTTAATCATTTATCAATTAAGTAATGGATCTCATTTTTATGAATTTGACTAATGTCTGAGAAACAAGTCATTTATCAGAGAAACTTGTTTCAATTTTTCTTTCAGTTACAACTATATTTTACCTTCTGACTGTACAATATCAAGGCAGATCTCCTTGATAATTTTTTAAAAATGACTAGGTGCTTTTTTTGATCACAGATTTCAGGGAGTCCAATAATTTTTAAATTATCTCTCCTGGATCTAATTTCCAGGTCAGTATTTTTTCAATGAGATTTTTAATATTGTCTTCTATATTTCATTCTTTTGGTTTTGTTTCATTGTTTGTTGATTTCTAATAAAATCATTAGCTTTCATTTTTCCAGTTCTAATTTTTAAGGATTTTTTTTCTTCAAGGAACTTATGAACCTCCACTTGCATTTGTCCAATTCTCCATTTTTTTTCTTCAATGAATTTTCCATTTGGTTGATTCTACTTTTTAAACCATCTTTTGGCTTTTTGTGTCTCCTTCACCCTTTGTCCTAGTCTGCTTTTTAAGGTGCTATTTTCTTCAGGATTTGTGTGTGTGTGTGTGTGTGTGTGTGTGTGTCTCCTTTACTAAGTTGTTAATTCATTTTTCATCATTTACTTGAATCACTCTTATTTCTCTTCCTAATTTTCTTCTACTTCTTTTACGTGATTTTAAAAATTCTTTTTGAATTCTTTCATGACCTCAAATGAATTCATAGTTTTTCTTGGGGACTTTGGATATAGGAGTTTTGACTTTGTTATTTTCTTCTGAATGTGTTTTGATTTTCCTTGTCACCACAGTAATTTTTTATGGTCAAATTTTTTTTTCTATTTTTGCTCAGCCTATTGCTTTTAACTCTCTATTAAAGTAGAGTTCTATGTTTAACATGTATGGGACTACCTGCCATCTAAGGGAGGGGATGGAGGGAGGGAGGGAAAAGTTGAAACAGAAGTTTTTGCAAGGGTCAATATTGAAAAATTACCCATGCATATGTTTTGTATATAAAAAGATATAATAAAAATATAAAAAAAGAAAAAAAAATAAAGTAGAGTTCTGATCTCAGGAGAGGTATTTACTGCTCCCTTGGCCTCTGCTCTGTTCTGTGCAATGCCATGCTCTTTCCTATCCTAGAACTGTGAAGAGGTTCCCTGCTCCATTTTTACTGCAAATTGGTGTGCTAGTGCACCTCTTTACCCTGGCACTTCCATCAAGTACTATAACAAAGTATGGGTAGAGCCACAGAGTCTTGCCTCAGTGCTAGCAAAGAAATTTCTATAATCTCCTGATTAATTGTTCAATCCCCTTAACATTTGTGAGCTGAAAATTCTGGAAGCAATTGCTGTTATTGCAGATTTAGTAGCTCCAAGAGCTGCTTCTAATTTGTTGAGGCCAGGTCTGTGCTGGCTTGGCCTGAGCTAGATTGTGTTCCATTCTCAGCTGGAGTGAAAAGATTTTTCCTTCTAACCATTTAAATTGTCTTGAGCTAGAAAATTGGTTTGTTCCATCTTTTTGTAAGTTCTGTCACTCTATAATTTGACTGGAGTTATTATTTAAAGATATTTGTAGGAGTTTGGGGAAAAGCTCAGATGAGTCCCTGAGTTAATTCCATCACCTTAGATCTACCTCAACAAAGTATTTTACTTATTTTAGTGATTATTTTTTTTATATTAAGCTTCTCCTCTCCCTTCAAACATACTTTTTAAAAAGTTTTTTTTTATTTTTTATTTTATTTATTTATTATTTTTTTAAATAATAATGTTAAGTTTAAAAATGAGAAAGTACAGTTGGCTCTTTCTGAACTGAAGATATACTGATATTTACGAGAAGAGATACATGGTTGAGAAGTCTTGTACATTTCATACTATTAAATGCAAATATATAATTTATCATTCAAATTTTACCCTTAACATGTGTATTGTCACTCTGTATTTTTTTTATACTTGATTATTTCATTCTATAGACCTATTTAAAAATACACATTTTAGAATGTAATGTTGTTTTGCTTATTTCCTTGATTTACTTCTGACCAGAATGACTATTTTGTGCTCTGAAGGTGTGTGCATACTCTTGGGTGGTCAAAGGAAAATTGGTTTTAGAGCACATTGATGACATCCACCATGACTGATTAAATATTTACCACCAGGAATGGGTAGTCAAAAAGGAAAGCATTTTTAATGAAATGTGACAGTTTCTTTAAAAAACTACTTTTGATTTGGGTTGGTGCATAAGCCCTATATTTTCAAAATAGATGCAAGAAGCAGGGGCTGCATTAGTCAGTCCTGCAGTCTTATGCATTCTTTTACTTGCTAACTTAGGGACTCCCAAGGCAATTACTTGTCTATATGTCACTCCTGATACTCCCATGAAGTTTGACATTTCATCTATTAAAATGACTATAGCATGTGTGTCTCAGAGCAAGATAAAAGCCTTTCATCTTACTAATGCAATAGTCTCATGTCATTTGGGCAAATCAGATACATCCCATTGTGAAAAGAACAAAGTTTTCCTAGGCTAATCTTATGATTTGAAGAGAGATATAAATATACAGTGATATAAAGGTGAGCACACTTGAGATGCCTATATTCGATCTTTTTTGTACATTTGGGTCTTGTTTCCCAGATTCCTGGATTATTCTTTTTACTTATAAAAGAGGAACAAACCATGATTTCAAATATCCCCATTTGGGATCATAACATCATAGTTTTACAGAAAGAAAGAATCTGCTAGGTTATGTAGTAAGTCTTCTTTTTTTAAATCTTAGAGATGAGAAAATTGAGAACCAGAAAAGCTAACTAACTAGCCCATGGTCACATGCCTATTAAGAGTCAGAACTAGAATTTGAATCTAAGTTATTTAACTACAAATCCAGCGTTCTATCAAATAATTGAATTCATATTTTATAGGAGATAGGACATTATCTTGTTATCTTAATTACATTATCCAAGGAATATTTTATGTATATTTGAGAACATGGAGATAGTGTTAAAGATCTCTCTACTTCTATTTTCAAAGTCATAAGTGGGTCTGTATGTATCCTTTCTGAGATCTTTTCCATGATCATACCTGGCATACTGTCTCTTATTTCTGAACTTTTGTCTTCTTTCCACAGTTCTTACTATTAACTCAGTTTAATTCAACAAACATTTAAAAGTGTTTGTTGTGTATCAGCCTTTTAGGAATTTAGGGTCTACCAAAGAAAAATATAATACTTGTAAGTATATGTAAATATATATAAATTAAATACATTTTGAAGGAGGACTAACAATTAGAGAAATCAGAAAAGATTTTCAGTCCTAGTTAATTACTCTGTATTCTAAAGGAAACAGATAATTCTATGAAAAGAGAATATTGCAGGAGTGGGGGATTTCTTGGACATAAGCACAGGTATGGCAGAGTGAATGTAATATAAGGGAAATGACTAGGATGAGAATCTGACTAGATGAGAGTAGATGAAGAGGAAGAATAAAGTGAGATCAGAATGTAAAAATAAATTGGAGCCATATTGTGAAGGACTTTGCAATGAAAATTTTATTGTAGAGAAAACAAGGAGTGACAGGCACAATCTATGTTTAGGAATATCAGTTTGGCAACTAGCTGATGGAAAGAGTGAAGAGAAGAGAGGCAAAATGCAAGGAGTCAAATAAAGTGCTATTGAAATAGGTCAGAGAAGATATGGTTAGATCCAAGATTAGGGTTGTGGATGGAATGTGAGGGGAGAAATTGGGAAATTGGGATATGATGTGAAGGTAGAATTACTCCAGTCAGATATGGGAAGTAGGAGAAAGTAAAAAAAAAAAAATTGAGGATGACCCAGAGGTGAAACTAAGTGACTGAGAGGATGGTGAAATTAGTAATCAAAAGAAAATGGTTTCAGTAATGTTTTTGGATGTTTGGCTGGAAATGATGGTTTTGGAAGACTGGTAGCAAATGATTGAGAAGTGAGTGTAAAGATATAAAGTAAAAGCACATAGTATAAACATCTGTTAATAAGAATACATAAGTGAAAACACAGATATTTTAGTCAATATCTTGAGAGGATGTCAAAGATCTTCATACAAATCAGAAAGTGGGAAGTAAGCCAGTGGGCAGAGAGAAAATGAATATTATAAAGAGAGAGAAGGATTGTAGGTTAGAGATATTGGAAGATATGAAATGAAGGGCACAGTTAGAGAGGTGGACGACCTTTTTAAGAAGAATCATCTCTTCCTCTGACATTTAAGCAAAATATGAAGGAGGAAAGAATGTTGATGGTAGTTGTGACTGAATCACAGGGATTCTTAGAGGAAGAGGAAATGGTTTGCTAGACACTGAACAGTAAATGTGACACTCTTGAGTGTAGGTTAGTCTCCTACCATGGTTCCAATATGGCCTAAGTTATTACTCTTCCAAAATAGAGGTGCAAGAGGATGAGTCAATGATTCCTGGACCAATTTGGAGAATCATGGAGTTGGATGATTAGAGATCC
Source organism: Sarcophilus harrisii (assembly GCF_902635505.1). Taxonomy (NCBI): domain Eukaryota; kingdom Metazoa; phylum Chordata; class Mammalia; order Dasyuromorphia; family Dasyuridae; genus Sarcophilus; species Sarcophilus harrisii. The sequence continues at coordinate 248,171,951 of NC_045426.1, forward strand.
TGTTTGCATCCTGGAAGGTTATAAAAAAAAATAGATTCACTTATTTACTCTCCCAGCAAGGATGGAGTTCCACTTAACTATTGTTTTCTCGGGGGGCGGAGCCAAGATGGCAGAGAAGACACACGGGACTTTCTAAGCTCTTCTCTTACCCTCTTTATCAATATTATATCGAGCCTCAAAAATAGTCTTGACTGCTACAATTGTAAGATAAGAAGTAGAACAACTCACCGGCCAAAACAAATCTGCAGTCTCGCCAAAAAAAGGTTGGTTCCGGGGCCAGGGGGGAGATCAGCGCAGACAGGGAGAGAAATTAGGTTCTGAGAGAGCCTCAAACCGAAAGTGAAAGCACAGATCTCAGCACAAGCACGCAGCCCCAACCCGCAGTACGGGGCTTTTCCTTGGGGCAGTTGTGATCCTGCATGGCAGGGGGACGCAGCCCGGGTTAGCCTCCAATCTGCGCAGTGGGGAGCTCGGCTTGGGGCCATAGAGCTTTTCCAGGGCCGATTTGCATTGGGCAGAGACACTGGGGCAAAATTCCAGGCGGTCTGAGGTCAGCTGCTAATACTCACAGTACCACAAGAGGCTCCGGCCTGGGGCAGTGACACTTTCACCCCTTAGTCTCTAGCTGAGGGCAATCGCTAACCCACACAGCCCAACTGGGCACTTCAATAGCTTGGCCAGTGGTGAATCCACTTCCTGTTGGGGGAAGGGAAAACTCTCACTCAGAGCACTCCCAAACCTCGGAGCCAGAAATCAGTTTACATCTCTCCCTGCCCTGCAGAAGAAGCTGGTAAACCCCTTGCCTAGGAGACCTACCCTAAAAGCTTTAAAACATGAATAAAAGATGAAAAGAACGATCCACAGCTTCTATGCAGAAAAAGAGCAGGTCAGCAAACCTGAAGAGACCTCAAACAACAAAATGCATCAGACTGTCCTCCTTTACATGATGCTCTAAGAAGAGACCATTAAAAGTCTCAAAAGAGTTAGAAGATAAATGGGGAAAGGAAAGAGAAGCCTACAAGAGAGCAAATCAACTTCCTGAAATATGAATTGGAAAAAGTAAAAAGTCTCAGGAAAGTAAGAATTGTGAATTGGAAAAATAAAGAATCACTAGAAAGTAGGATTTGGAACTGAAAAGACAAAGAACTCAAGAAAGTAGGCTCTGTGAATTGGAAAAGACAAAGAACACTCCAAGAAAGTAGGATCTGTGAATTGAAAAGAAAATAATTCACTAAAAAAAAAATTAGTGAAATGGAAAAAATTAACAGACCAAAACAATACATTTAAAAACTCAATTGGACATATACAGAAAGAAGGGAAAAAAAGCTAATGAAGAAAATAATTCTTTAAAAATTAGAACTGAACAAATAGAAACTAATGATTCATTGAGACAGCAAGATTCAGTCAAGCAAAACCAAAAAAAATGACAAACTGGAAAAAACCATGAATTATATACTTGCAAAAATGACAGACTTGGAAAATAGATCTAGGAGAATAATCTGAGGATTATTGGACTTTCGAAAACTATGATGAAAAAAAGAGCCTAGATACATTTTACAAGAAATCATCAAAGAGAACTGCCCAGATGTAATAGAATCAGAAGGTAAAATAGGCATTGAAAGAATTCATCAACACCTTCTGAAAGAAACCCTAAAATAAAACCCCAAGGAATATTGTGGCAAAAATTCAGAACATCAGATTAAGGAAAAAATTCTTATAAGCACCAAAAAAAAAAACATTTAAATACCGAGGTGCCTCAATAAGGATCACCCAAGATCTGGCTGCCCTACATTAAAGGAAAGAAGGGCCTGAATATGATATTCGAAAGGCACAAGAACTTGGATGCAGCCAAGAATAAACTACCCAGCTAAGCTGAGCATTTTCTTCCAGGGAAGAAGATGGAATTTAATGAAACAAATGAATTCCATTTGTTTCTGAAGAAAAACCAGAACTAAACAAAAATTTGATCTCCAAACCATAGAACTCAAGAGATGCAGAAAAGGTAAAAATAACTCTTGAGAATTGTATTTCTGTTGTGGATATACAAAAAGAATACATGTGTAATTTGATTTACATGATATAACATAAAAAGGAAGTAGATATGGAAAAGGGATGATGGCAGAATAAGGTGGGAAGGAGGGATAAAAAGAGGGAAACCACATCCCACAAAGAGGCAAAGGAAACTTATCATATCTGAGGGAATTTAGAGAGAGGGAGGAACATTGTGTGAATCTTACTCTCATCAGAGTTGGCTGAAAGAAAAATAATTGACATTTGTTTTAGAGAAAATTTCCTCCCTCATTAAAACGGGGAGAGGAATAGGGAAAAAAAGAGTAATATGGAAGGAAGGGGAAAGACTCAAAGGGGGAGGGAGGGATTATAAAGAGGAAGCATCGTGATACAAGAGGGGTATAAGTTTAAAAGGGGAAAGAGGGGGGGGGGAGGCAAGAATAAGTAAAGCACAATCTGGGGTTATTAGGATGGTAGGAAATACAGATTTAGTAATTCTAACCGTAAATGTGAATGGGAGAACTCCACCATAAAGAGGAGGCAGATACAGACTGGATCAAAAGTCAGAACCTACAATATGTTGTTTACAAGAAACACATTTAAAGCAGGAGATACATATAGAGTAAAGGTAAAAGGCTGGAGCAAAATGTATTATGCTTCAGGTGAAGTCAAAAAGAGGGTAGCCATCCTTATCTCAGATCAAGCAAAAGTAAAAATTGATCTAATTAAAAGAGATAAGGAAGGAAACTACATCCTGCTAAAGGGAGCATAAACAACGAAGCAATATCAATATTAAACATATATGCACCAAGTGGTATGGCATCAAACTTCCTAAAGGAGAATTTAAGAGAGTTGCAAGAAGAAATAGACAACAAAACTGTAATAGTAGGAGATCTCAACCTTGCACCTCAGAATTAGACAACCAAACCACAAAACATAAGAAAGAAATTAAAGAAGTAAATAGAATATTAGAAAAATTAGGTATGTTGGATCTTTGAGAAAATTGAATGGAGATAGAAAGGAATATACTTTCTTCTCAGCAGTTCATGGAACCTATTCAAAAATTGACCATATATAGGACATAAAGACCTCAAAATTAAATGCAAAGAAAGCAGAAACAGTAAATGCTTTCTTTTCAGATCATGATGCAATAAAAACTACATTCAACAAAAAGTTAGGGGAAATAGACCAAAAAGTAATTGAAACTAAAACTAATCTCATCTTAAAGAATGATTGGGTAAGCACAAATTATAGATACAATTAATAATTTCACTCAAGATAATGACAATGATGAGACATCATACCAAAATTTGTGGGATGCAGCCAAAGCAGTAATAAGGGGGAATTTTATATCCTTAGAGGCTTACTTGAATAAAACAGAGAAAGAAAAGATTAATGAATTGGGCTTGCAACTAAAAAAACTAAAAAAAGACCAAATTAAAACCCCCAATCAAATACTAAATTGGAAATTCTAAAATTAAAAGGAGAAATTAAAAATATTGAAAGTAAACAAACTATTGAACTAATTAATAAAACTAAGAGTTGGTTCTATGAAAAAGCCAATAAAATAGATAAGCCTTTGGTAAATCTGATTAGAAAAAGGAGGGAGGAAAATGAAATTAGTAGTCTTAAAAATGAAAAGGGAGAACTTTCCACCAATGAAGAGGAAATTAGAGAAATAATAAGGAGTTATTTTGCTCAACTTTATGCCAATAAATTTGATAATCTAAGTGAAATGGATGACTACCTCCAAAAATATAGACTTCCTAGACTAACAGAGGAGGAAGTAAATTGCTTGAATAGTCCCATTTCAGAAAAAGAAATAGAACAGGCAATTAAACAACTCCCTAAGAAAAATCCCCAGGACCAGATGGATTTACATGTGAATTTTACCAAACATTTAAAGAACAATTGGCCCCAATGCTATATAAATGATTTGATAAAATAGGGAATGAAGGAGTTCTACCAAATTCCTTCTATGACACAGACATGGTACTGATACCTAAACCAGGTAGGCTGAAAACAGAGAAAGAAAATTATAGACCAATCTCCCTAATGAATATTGATGCTAAAATCTTAAATAAGATATTAGCAAAAAGACTACAGAAAATCATCTCCAAGATAATACACTATGATCAAGTAGGATTTATATGCAGGGCTGGTTCAATATTAGGAAAACTATCAATATAATTGGCCATATTAATAACCAAATTAACAAAAACCACATGATCATCTCAATAGATGCAGAAAAAGCATTTGATAAAATCCAACATCCATTCCTATTAAAAACACTTGAGAGTATCGGAATAAATGGACTTTTCCCTAAAATAATCAGCAGCATCTATTTAAAACCATCAATAAGCATCATATGTAATGGAGACAAACTGCAACCATTCCCAATAAGATCTGGAGTGAAACAAGGTTGCCCACTATCACCGTTACTATTTAATATTGTATTAGAAACGCTAGCTATAGCAATAAGAGCTGAGAAAGAGATTAAAGGAATAAGAATAGGCAATGAGGAAACCAAATTATCACTCTTTGCCGATGACATGATGGTATACTTAGAGAACCCCAGAGATTCTGCTAAAAAGTTATTAGAAATAATCCACAACTTTAGCAAAGTTGCTGGTTATAAAATAAACCCACATAAGTCATCAGCATTCTTATAGATCACTAACAAAATCCAACAGTCAGAGTTACAAAGAGAAATTCCATTTAAAGTAACTACTGATAATATAAAATATTTAGGAATCTATCTGCCAAGGGAAAATCACAAACTTTATGAGCAAAATTACAGACCACTTTTCACACAAATTAAGTCTGATCTAACCAATTGGAAAAATATTAAATGCTCTTGGATAGGGCGAGCAAATATAATAAAGATGACAATATTACCTAAACTAATCTATTTATTTAGCTATACCAATCAGAGTCCCAAAAACTATTTTAATGACCTAGAAAAATAACAACAAATTTCATATGGAAAACAAAAGGTCAAGAATTTCAAGGGAATTAATGAAAAAAAATCAAATGAAGGTGGCTTAGCTGTACCAGATCTAAAATTATATTATAGAGCAGCAGTTACCAAAACTATTTGGTATTGGCTAAGGAATAGATTAGTTTATCAGTGGAATAGATTAGGTTCAAGGGATAAAACAGTCAACAAATATAGCAACCTAGTCTTTGACAAACCCAAAGATCCCAGCTTTTGGGATAAGAACTTACTGTTTGATAAAAATTGCTGGTTAAATTGGAAACTAATATGGCAGAAATTAGGCATTGATCCATACTTAATGCCGTACACCAAGATAAGGTCAAAATGGGTTCATGACCTAGGCATAAAGAATGAAATTATTAATAAATTAGAGGAACACAGGATAGTTTACCTCTCAGACCTGTGGAAGGGGAAGGTCTTTATGACCAAAGCAGAACTAGAGATCATTACTGATCACAAAATAGAAAATTTCGATTATACCAAACTGAAAAGTTTTTGTACAAACAAAACTAATGCAGACAAGATTAGAAGGGAAGCAATAAACTGGGAAAATATTTTTACAGTCAAAGGTTCTGATAAAGGCCTCATTTCCAAAATATATAGAGAATTAACTCTAATTTATAAAAAATCAAGCCATTCTCCAATTGAAAAATGGTCAAATGATATGAACAGACCATTCTCAGATGAAGAAATTGAAACTATTTCTAGTCATATGAAAAGATTCTCCAAGTCATTATTAATCAGAGAAATGCAAATTAAGACAACTCTAAGATACCACTACACACCTGTCAGATTGGCTAAAATGACAGGAAAAAATAATGATGATTGTTGGAGGGGATGCGGGAAAACTGGGACATTGATGCATTGTTGGTGGAGTTGTGAACAATCCAACCATTTTGGAGAGTAGTTTGAACTATGCTCAAAAGTTATCAAACTGTGCATACCCTTTAATCCAGCAGTGTTACTACTGGGATTATATCCCAAAGAGATTATAAAGAAGGGAAAGGGACCTGTATGTGCACGAATGTTTGTGGCAGCCCTTTTTGTAGCGGCTAAAAACTGGAAACTGAATGGATGTTCATCAGTTGGAGAATGGCTGAATAAATTGTGGTATATGAATATTATGGAATATTACTGTTCTGTAAGAAATGACCAACAGGATAATTTCAGAAAGGCCTGGAGAGACTTACACGAACTGATGCTGAGGAAATGAGCAGGACCAGGAGATCATTATATACTTCAACAACAATACTAAATGATGACCAGTTCTGATGGACCAGGCCATCCTCAGCAACGAGATCAACCAAATCATTTCCAATGGAGCAGTAATGAACTGAACCAGCTACACCCAGAGAAAGAACTCTGGGAGATGACTAAAACCATTACATTGAATTCCCAATCCCTATATTTATGCACACCTGCATTTTTGATTTCCTTCACACGCTAATTGTACAATATTTCAGAGTCTGATTCTTTTTGTACAGCAAAATAATGGTTTGGTCATGTATACTTATTGTGTATCTAATTTATATTTTAATATATTTAACATCTACTGGTCATCCTGCCATCTGGGGGAGGGGGTGGGGGGTAAGAGGTGAAAAATTGGAACAAGAGGTTTGGCAATTGTTAATGCTGTAAAGTTACCCATGTATATATCCTGTAAATTAAAGGCTATTAAATGAAAAAAAAGAAAAAAAAAAAGAAAAAAAACAAACAAAAAAAACTATTGTTTTCTCTCATCTAATTTTATACAGGAGGGGAGAAATCACTGCATCACTGGGCCTGGAACTAGAGAGGGCTCGAGTAGGTGGGATTGGGTGATGGCAAAATAGCATACTCCAAGGGGAAGAATCCTGAATTTGTATTTAAGGAATGTGAATTAAATTGTTACTTAACCTCTCTACCCCTCTGTTTTCTCAACCATAAAGTGAAGGGGTTGTACAGCATCTCTTAATTTTTTTCAGAATCTAAGTTTCTGATTTTCAGTTCAATTTAATTCTCAGAAATCAAAACAGCTACTGCCTCCAATTAAAAATTTTTCCACTGCCCCTAGTTCTTGGTGTTTTTTCACTTCCTAAATTATTATAAATTTTTAAAAAATTCTAACTGATTTATCATTCAGTAGAATGAATGTAAGCTAATTGAGTAGAGATTCTTTTGCATCTTGTGTGTTTTACATATAATAATGTCTAAACAAATGTTTATTGATTTGAATTCAATTGAATTTTTTCTTTGTTAATAACATATTCATAAAAGTTTCATTTTATTCCATCTTCTATTCAAAGATCAACAGATCTCAACTACCGCACTAACCAATAGTAATATATTCCTCCTTAAAGATCTTTTGAAACCCTTTTAGGTATAGTGAAACACTTAATAACTCTGATCAATAAAATGATTTACCACAACTGCAAAAGTCTAATGATATATAATGATCTCTATTTAGTAACTAGGTGGAACAGTGGATAGAACAGGCCTGGAGTTAGAAAGAGCTGAGTTTAAAATCCAGCCTCAGACACTCATTTACCATATTTGCCTTAGTTTCCTCATCTGTAAAATGAACTGGAAAAAAGGAAAGGCAAATTATTCCAGTATCTTTCCCAAGTAAATCCCAAATAGATCATGACTGAAATGACTAAACTACAACATTATTGGGGCAGTTAGGTGGCACAGTGGATAAAGAGCTAGGCCTGCCTGGGCAGGAAGCTTCATCTTTGTGATTTCAAATCTGACCTCAGAATACTTGCAATCATTGGAAAATCACTTAACTCTATTTGCTTCAGTTTCTCATCTAAAATGACCTAGAGAAGGAAATAGTGTTGTGCCACAGTTCTCTTTTAATGTCCTGACTCAGTTTCCCTAATTGTCCTATTCAGTTACTCTGCCTCAGATTATAACCATTCCCTCTTAATGTTTGATAGGATTTAGGGTTAGGGTTAGGGTTAGGTCTTATATCTTAGACCTCAGTCTATAATTATTTCCTCTTAAAGTTTGATGGGATGAAGGTCTTTATCCATTTTAGACATCATTAGACTATCAGAAGCCTCTCCAGTACTTCCCATTATGTCATCCTAGGTGTCTCCCCCCATTAGGTCATTCCCCATCCAGGCACCTTCCCCATTATGTCATCCTTCTTGTTACCCTATAAAAGAATCTTATATCTGACATTAGTGGCTGGATTCTTTGAGAGGATAGTTTCATTCAGTCCTGGGACCAAACCATGGATCCATTTGGTCCCAGTAAATCTCTCCCATTTAATAAATTATTAAATACTCTCTAATCTCTATCTTGCTCAGTTTCTCCAGCATTACAATAGCAAATTACTTGAGTATTTTTGCCAAGGAAATCTCAAATGGGGTCATGAAAAATGATAGAGCAACTCCATATAGAGAACTGATGAAAGCAGTGCAGATTGAAATATTTTTTTTTAATTGTTCTTACTTTTTTTTTTTTAATTTGGAACACATGAAATGTAGATAGGGAAGGGGTTAAGGGATAAATTGAATATGGAAATGAAAATAAAAATAAAATTTAAACAATAAAAAGAAAGAATATATATCTGTTTATACATGTATACATATCTAATAATAAAAATATAATATGTACACATTTCTTTATTTGTTACCTCTTCCTATGCAAACTTTATTGTTTACTGTCTTTTGTAAGAATCCCTAATCTCTTTCCAGACTCAAGTAAGGCATTGTCTTCCAGTAGAAAGTTTTTTGTGATCATTGCTATCTCTTGTGCCTTCCTCTCCAAATTACCTTTCTTTATTCATTTATATATACATATTATTTCCCCTGATAGAATGTAAGTTCCTTGAGGGCAGGAATCATCTTACTTTTGTATTTCTAGGATCTAGCACAACATTAGTCACCTAATAGATACTTACATGCTTGGTTTTGTTTTAAATACTGTGGCAACAGGGCAATCTCCTAAGATAGGATCCTTGCATAAAAAATTGTCCTCAGGTAGACAGCAAGCTTCTTAAGGGCAGACAATTTCTGATATCTTTTTTTATTCCAATTAAATAGCACAGTGGTCTACACATGAAGTACTCAGCAGACGGCTAATGATGAAAGAAATGGCAAATTACTAGTAAAAATACATTTTATATTTCATAAATACAAAGCATATATAAAAATACTTCAATTATATGTCATGATTTTCTTAGAATTTGTGTTCCAAGAATTTAAATACTTTGTAACCTAACGTCTCAAAGAATCCAGCTAGGTAACAAAAGAAGCACTGTACTCTATTTTGTATATGCAAAACTCATTTAAAACACACAAAATTGGAGTAGGTATTTGAATTTCTGCCATTATGACAAAGGTCTCAGACCTCAATGACACATTTGAATTTATGTTATGTAAATTTTTAAAAAATACATTTTAGATTTAAACTATGTGAACAGCATACATTTAACCTATATTTATGTTTAAAATAAAGATTTTTAAGCACATTTTTTAAACTCTTTACAATGTATTGAGTCAACAAATTTATAATGTCCAAGTAAAAAATTGCAGCTAGTTGGTATAGTAGATAGAACACCAGCCCTGAAGTCAGGAGGACCTGAGTTCAAATCTGATCTCAGTCAGTTAACACTTCCTGGCTGTGTGACCCTGGACAAGTCACTTAACCCAAACTGCCTCAGGGAAAAAAAAATTAAAGCCATTTCTAGTCACATGAAAAAATATTCTAAATCATTATTGATTTAAAAAATTAGAAAATTGCAAATTAAGACAACTCTAAGGAACCTCTTCACACATCCCAGATTGGCTAAGATGACTGGAAAAGATAATGTTAAATGTTGGAGGGGAGGTAGGAAAATTGGGACACTAATGCCTTATTTGTTGAGTTGTGAACTAATCCAATCATTCTGGATAGCAACTTGAAACTATGTTCAGGGGGCTATCAAACTGTACATACTCTTTGATCTAGCAGTCTCTACTGGGTCTAAATTCCAAAGAAATCATAAAAAGAGTAAAAGATTCCACACATGCAATAATGTATGTAACAGCCTTTTTTAAAGTGAAGTAAGTAGAACAAAGAGAACATTGTACACAGTAACAAAGTTATGTGATGATCAACTATGATGGATTTGGCTGTTTTCAACAAAGTGATTCCAGACAATTCAATAGACTTGTGATAGACTCCAAATAGAGAACTATGGAGACTGAATGTGTATGACAGCTTAGTATTTTCATCTTTTGTAATTTTTGTTGTTTATTTTTTTCTTTCTCATTTTTCCCCTTTTGATCTGATTTTACTTGTGTAGCAAGATACATGTGGAAATATGTTTAGGAGAATTGTACATGTTCAACCTATGTTGGATTATTTGCTGTCTAGGGAAGGGAAAAAAATAGGGAGGAAGGGGGGAAAAATGTAATACAAGGTTTTGCAAGGATGAATGGTGAAAATTATCTTTGGATGTATTTTGAAAAATAAGTTATTAAAAAAACTGAGATGTATTAAAAAAAATAATAATACCAAGGGAAAGAATTAAAACAATGCAACCAAAAGCAGCCTAGCTGTACCAGACCCCAAACTATATTATAAAGTAGTGGTCATCAAACCCATTTGTAATTGGCTTAGAAATAGAAGAGTGGATCAATGGAATACACTAGGTTCACAACACACAATAGTCAATGACTATATAGTCTAATGTTTGATAAATCCAAATTCTTCGACTTCTGGGATAAGAACTCAGTATTTTACAAAAATTGCCAGCAAAATTAGAAAATAGTATGGCAGAAACTAGGCACTGACCACCACCTAATATCTTATACCAAGATAAGGTCAAAATTGGCTCATTATTTAGACATAAAGAATGAAACTATAAACAAATTAGGAAATCAAAAGATAGTCTACCTTTCAGATCTTTGGATAAGGGAGGAATTTATGGCCAAAGAAGAACCAGAGAACATTATAAAATGCAAAATGGATAATTTTGATTTATTAGATTAAAAGCTTTTGCAGAAACAAAACTAATTGTAATTAAGCTTAGAAGAGAAGCAGAAAGCTGAAAAACAATTTTTATAACTAATGTTTCTGATAAAGGTCTCGTTTCTAAAACATATAAAGAATTGACTCGAATTTATAAGAATGTAAGTCATTTCCCAAATAATAAATGTTTAAAGGATATAAGCAGATAATTTTCAGATGAACAGAATTAAAGCCATTTTTATTCATAGGAAAAATGCTCTAAATTACTATCGATTAGAAAAATGAAAATTAAGACAGCTCTAAAATATCACCTCACACATTAAATTGATTTTGATGACAGGAAAATAATTGATAAGTGTTGGAGGGGCTGTAGTGTAATGCGGGAGAAACTGAGCAAAACAGAGATTAGAGACCAATTTAATAGTTTATTAAATGGAGAGACATGATGGGACCAAATGGATCTTGGTCTCAGGGCTGGACTAGACTATAATCTCAAAGAATCCAGCCCTAAGTATCAGACAGCAAACTTTTTCATAGGGTAACAAGAACAATGACATAATAGGGGAGGTACCTGGGTGGGAATAACCTAATGGGCGGAGGCACCGAAGATGACATAATGGAAGGTACTGGAGAAGCTCCTGATATTCTAATGTCTAAAATGGATAAAGACCTTTATCCTATTAAACATTAAGAAGGAATAATTATAGCCTAAAGTCTAAGATATAAGACCTTTATCCTATCAAGCATTAAGAGGGAATGGTTATCACCTGAGGCAGAGTAACTAAAACATTATGAGGTAAAGGTTATAACCTGAGGCAGATAGGACAATAGGAAAACTTGGTCAGGATATCAAAAGGGAACTATGGCTCAACAGTAGGAAAACTGTGACATTAATGCATTACTGGTGCAGTTAGTTTTGAATTGATCTAAGCATTCTGAGAGTAATTTGGAATTATGCCTGAAGGACTTTCAAACTGTGCATAACCTTTGACCCAACAGTCTCACATTTGGGTCTATATCTCAAAAATATCATAATAGAGGGAAAGGGCTCACCTTTGCAAAAATATTTGTATCAGCTTTTTTCATAGTGACAAGACACTGGAAATTGAGTGGATGCTCATCAATTGGGGAATGGTTGAATAAGTTATCATATATGGATAGATAGACTTCTATAAGAAGGAATAAGCCAGCTGATTTCAGAAAAGCCTTGGAAGACTTATATGAACTAATGCTGAGTGAACTGAGCAGAACCAAGAAAACATTGTATACAGTAACAAGAAAATTATGTGATCTTTAAACTGATGAACTTTACTCTTCTCAACAATGCAGTGATTCAAGGCAATACTATATATTTTGGATAAAAATGTCATTCACATCCAGAGAGAGAAATATGGAGAATGAATGTAGATCAAAGCACCGTATTGTCACCCTTTTCTTTCAATGTTTTCGTCTTTCTTACTCTTCCCCCCTTTTTGCTGTGATTTTTCTTGCACAACATAGAAAATAAGGAAAACGTTTAAAAAAAATAAGAATGGAAATAACATAAAATTAATTGCATATTTCATAACTATAAAAAAAGATTATTTTGGGAGATCTGTTCAAAAACACATTTTTCTCTCTTCTTTACAGAAGTGAAGCACTATGGGTATAAGACATTTGATAGAGAGATAAATGGATATATAGATAAATTTATAGTTAGATTTAGCTGATTATTAGCACTTTTGTCTTTTTCTTATTATCTATTATTAGGGACAACTCAGGCTAGGCTAAAAAGGAGGATTTATTTGGAAATCAAAGTGTCAGAAAAATATATGTGTAACAATACTGAAGAGTTTGTTGAACACTAAATCTTCACGCTGAATAGATGGAACTGAACTAAACTTCATTCAGCAGAAATAATTAGCCAAAACAGAAATAATCATATGACATGGTTTGCCTGATACCACCTCATGAAATCCACTTCTCAATCCTGTCCTGCTCTGTTTTCTCATTAGCAACAATTTTTTCAGTTTGGTCTTTCTACTGACACTGCTCTTATAGTCTTCATCATTGTAAGAAGCAATTTTTTTTTTTTAATGTTTTCAATTTGAGGAAAGAAAAGGCTTATGGGTAATATACAAACTACTTATCTCATAACTATCAATGAATAAATTAGGCATACAGGAATTAGGTAAGTATAACTATATTGATAAAGTGGTAAAAATAAAAGTCAATATACCAAAGTAAATTCTCTCAAAATTGGATTTAGGCTACAACAGACTTTGTGACAGGGCTGTTTATTTGTTTTTGAAAGAGATAATGCAAGGATCATAAAATGAAAATGAGCACAGTGTCCTGAACAGCTTAACCAAAAATTTGATTTCAATGATTTAAAAACAATTTATTAGGAGCAAAAAGGAAAGGTCTCCCAAGTGTAGGTTTCTGGATGCCAAGTGCTGGACTATCATGAATGGAATGTTCTTGGCTGTTTTAAGATATACTCCAACTACTTCATTCATTCCCCAGGGCCAAATACTTACTACATTTCAAATTCTCCCCCAAAACAGGCCAAAGTCACAGAGTTCCTTGTGCAGCTGGCAGATTGACTGAACCCCTTTTATCTGGGTTCACTATCACCACATGAATTGGTTAAACAGAGCATCTTGCCATAATTTCTGAAGCACCATATATGCAGTCCAATATTTCATTGGAAATGTCAAGACAACAGCTCTTAGGCCCCTTTTAACTGTAAGATGTCTTGTGTTCCTCCCTTGGGGGCATAGCATTTTGAAAAACTACAATAGCATTGTAAAGGCTTAGACTAATCCACTCAAAATAAAGGGTGTGTTATATGTAGGTCATATCCCAAATAGACAAGAGTATCTAGTCTCTTTTATTAATCATCACTCAATTTGGCAGATTTTTATTGTAAAAGCTATACTTCTCTTATCTGTAGAAATTATTTCCCTGACATAGTAGGTCCCATCTGAAATAAGTCCTTGATGAAATACAAACCTAGAGGACCAGAAAAAAAGACTGAGCTGTTTATATGTTTTCCTACCTATAGCTAAGTTCATCACCCAATAGTAAAATGAGCTTCTTTTGCAAAATTAGTCAATTGAGAGGAGTTTGGTTTGTAGTGTTATTAAAGTGATTACTTTATATCATTTCACCATTATAGAAATATACACTTTGCAACAGGAATGAAACTCTTGTGGCTCAGTGACAAATATCTTCATGACAGACTCAGTTTTACCATTCAGAGGTAAAATTACTACATATTTGCTGTTAGATACAATTTTAAAAAAGTTTTATTTATGTATTCTGGTTTTCATATCATGAAAGTTATCCTCCATATCCTTATTCCTCCCAGAAAAAAAGTATCTCATATTATATAATATTTTTAAAGAGGAAAAAAAAAAGAAAAAAGAAAAAAAAAAAATCCTAGCACATTTAATCAATTTCTTGAAAAAGTTTGAAAGCATGTATAATGCATCAATACCTGCAGATCTTCCATTTCCACAAAGACATAGATTAAGAGAGTCCTTTTGTATATTCAGTAGAGTCATGCTTAATCTTTTTATTTTTCTTACATTCAGGTTTGTGTGTGTGTGTGTGTGTGTGTGTCTGTGTTTGTGTCTGTGTGTCTGTGTCTGTGTGTCTGTGTCTGTATGTCTGTGTCTGTGTGAATGGCTTTTCTTTCCATTTAAACTGCTATCACAACCTATTTTAAAGCCATTAAGAATTTCTTGGATCCTTGGGGATTCAAAATTTTCATGTATAAATTACATAGATAATTATATTAAAAATATATAATATATGTATTTTGTTATATAAAAATAAAAATAATAAATAATCTATATATATATAAATTATTTTGTACATAGATTATTATACAATATACAAAAAATTTGTCAGGTTGGAGCAAATACCTGATATGGGCATTTCCTCCTCCAATGGAGCTTTCAGTCCATGTCTCCCGTGGTTTAGTAAATAATTCTGAGATAGCTTAGACCCACAGAGATTATTAACTAACATCCCTGTAGTAACATAGATTATAAATGTCAGATATGACATTTGAAGCAAAGCCTGTCATCAAGTATCTCACAGTAATCTTGTGAAAAAGACACAGATCTGTGACCTACACAATTATACCAGTAAGATAATTTTGAAACCTATTGAATGATCAGATCAAAAAAGTAGTCATTATCGATTCCATGTCAATTTGGAAAGAGGTTTCAAGTAGAAAGCCACAGGAATTTCAGCTTAATTTGTGCCATTCAACTTTTATATCAATAACATGGAGAAAAGCATGTTTAGCATCCTTATTAGAATTGAAAATTGAATAAAAGTAGGAAAGATAATTAATGTGCTAGATATTAGAATCATCATGAAGGACAGAGAAAAAGACTATGTTCTGCTAGAACATTGGTCTAAATATAATAGGATGTAAAGTCTCATGTTTGAGTTCAAGAAATTTGTTTCAAATGTCTAACAGTAAAGTCATGATTACATAGGAATTCACCTGCAAAATAATGGTGGGGATTTAATGAACTGACAGATCAAGATGAACAATGTAATATAAAATGGAAGGAAGGAAAAAAAGAAGGAAGGAAGGAAGGAAGGAAGAGAGGGAGGGAGGAAGGAAGGCAGGAAAAAAGGAAGGAAGAAAGAAAGGAAGAGAGGGAGGGAGGAAGGAAGGAAGAGAGTGCCATTACTCATGACCTTGATGCATTTCTCTTTCTTCATCTGGAATAACAACCCTTCAAAATAGATTTTCCAATTTCAGTGAACCTATTGCATTTTGGATTTCATCCCAGTGCCTAGGTTATCCCAATTGGTCACTGAATGAATGGAAACTCACCTAAGCTACTAAACCTAGTTCATCCCAGACCATATCTTGGTTTGACATGTAACTCTACTGACAATTCCTTGACTTTCCATGCCAAAATTTTTTTATTAGCCACTGAGCCCTTATACATGTTTTCTTCCTCTACCAGAATGTAAATTCCTCAAAGACAAGAACTGTCTGTCTTTTGTATTTTTATTCCCAGAATTGATGTCAGTATCTGGCACATAGTAGTTGCTTAATAAATCCTTTTTTCCCTCTATTTTTCACTTTCCCCCCCTCTATTTATTCACTTCATTGAGCAGATATCCTAGAGGAGCAAATTTAGGATTGGTGTATTATAAAACTTCCTAACAATTAGACCTAACGCAAAATGGAATAGATCGCCTTATAAAGTAGGTACCCAAAGTCTTCAAGCAAGATGACCTCTTGTCATGTGATTTGTAGAATGCATTTTTTTCTAAACAAATATTAGCTACTACATAGACACACACTATAGTTCCTTACAAAACTCGAATTATTTGAAACCATGTATTTCTGGAAACAAACCTACTCACTAGGATATAGATTCTTCTCATGTTTATCAGAAATGATTTTTTCCCTTCTTTTATTTTAAGATTCCTATAATAATAATTTTTCCAATTGATATCTTAAAAAAAAACAGTTCTCCAATAAGCTCAAATTGGTGTTTTATCTTGATTCTATCTTTGCATTATGAAAGGTATAGAAAGATAAAGGTCTTTATGACTTTAATGTTATTTCAATCTCATTTTTGAAGACATTCTTTTCATTTGATTGGGTTGAAGGACACTAATTTGACTTCTGTACAATTCAGTTTACATTTCTAGGGAAATGACTTATGAAGCTAAATCTCAATGAATGCACTGAATTTACTACAATATGCCAGTCTGATTTTATAAGTTTTTAAGTGTCAGCAATTACATTTATATTGTGATTTAATGGACATGAAATACTGATTCCCATCCACAATTCTTCCCCAGTGAACTTCCAAAGCATTCAGAAACTCACCACTGGAAGGTTTGTTAGGTTGTGGAGATAGAAGAACTTTAAACTTTGTCATCTTCTTGTGTGATATATTTTCTTTGGAAAGATAATGGATTGAAATATTAAGTGTTCAGTCTTTTCAATAATGTCCAATTATTCCTGCATTTTGGGATTTTCTTGCAAGAGATACTGAAGTGGCTCATTTTATAGAAAAATAAACTGAGGCAAACTGGGTTAGATGACTTTCCCCCGGATCATACAACTAGTTTCTGAAGCCAGATTTGAATCCATGAAGATGTATATGTCTGATTGCAAACCCAGCCCTGTGTGCACTATGTCATCACCTAGCTTCCCCTGAAATATTAATATGTTATTATAAAGCAATTTATCATTTGTCTGCATCTATGATGAACGCCATGAAACTTGCACTGCAATCCTCAAAAAAGAGAGGGATCTGAAAAAGGAGAAAAATGAATCATATTGTAAATGTGTGTGTATGTGTGTGTGGGTCTCAGGTTGAAAAAGGGTTAAGAGTATTTATTTCACTATTTCAATATAGAGCTCTTTCTATTATAGAAGCAACATTGACTTCTATTTGAAACAAGCTGAAGTGAGAGACCTTGGTGATTCATGGTCTTCCTCTTACCTTATACCATGTATATTTCCAATCCTACATGGCTTATAGTTCCTGTAGATATTTTAAATGGAATTTATCTTTAGTCTTTTAGAATTTCCTTGATTGTATAGAAATCCTCATAAATGATTGCCATTCTTATATGTATACATGTCTCTCCATCTCTCTGTGTATATACACAGACATATTGTATATATATCCATGTAAGTCAATAGAATTTAAAGACAATATGTATTCAAAATATATACATACATGTATATAAGAATATTTCTATATATACGCATATATATGTGAGTATGTTTATGTTATTTTTATTTTGCTATATATGAATACATATAATTGAAGAGGGACATATGCCTTATTTATACACATAAATAATGATAATTTTAAAGAAATATTATAACTTGAGATTGTTTTAAAGTTATTAAATGAATTTTTATTGATTCCATAGAATTTTTATATATACCATTATATCATCTGCAAAAAGCAATAACTTTATTTCTTTTTTCCCTATTCTTATTCTCTCAACTTTTGTATTATGGCTAAACCTAATATATTAACATTGTATTAAATAATAGATGTTATTATACCCTTAACTGTGGTATCCTTGCATTATCCCTGGTCTTATTAGAAAGATCTCTAATTTTTTTTCTATTATTGATAATAGTTGCTTCTAGATTTGTTATTTATTATATTAAGGAACTAGCCAATTATTCATATTATTTCTAGAGTTTTAATAGCATGTGTTGGATTTTTTCTAAAAGTTTTTTTTAGTATCTGTTGATATTTTATCACTTATATTATTAATAAAGTTTATTATATTTATATATTCCTTATATTGAACTAAATTATATATATAGTGTTACGCCCCTATGGACTACTCTAACCCCGTAGTTCCTCTTTGAGCTACTCTTAATGCTCGTTCGTCAATGGCACGGGTAGGCCACGCTTACCCACCTTCGGGCATCAACCCAGATCCCATAGAGACAGACCACCAGGAGGTAGGGGTGAAGTGAAAGAGAACTTTATTCTTAGATAGCACATATTTATACCCCCCTGAAGATCTGGGGGAAGGGGAGGTCCTCTAGGAACTTGGCATAATGGGATTGGCCCAAGAAGAAAGAGGGAGGCGTGCTAGGCTTTGAGAGCACTAAGGAGGGAGACATGGTACCTGGAGTCAGACACCATCTCCACGTAGGACTCGCCTGCACCTCGGAACCTCTCATCCCTCAGGTTTTCCCACATGCCTTGAACTGCATTCCTTGCTTCTAGAAGCTTTTTAACCCTTACATATAGTTACATATAGTGCTTACATATAGTGCTTACATATAGTGCTGTTATAGTCAAC
Organism: Sarcophilus harrisii; assembly: GCF_902635505.1. Classification (NCBI taxonomy): domain Eukaryota; kingdom Metazoa; phylum Chordata; class Mammalia; order Dasyuromorphia; family Dasyuridae; genus Sarcophilus; species Sarcophilus harrisii. The sequence continues at coordinate 248,190,720 of NC_045426.1, forward strand.
TTGCTAGCATTTTATTTAAAATTTTATATCAATATTTATTAAGAACATTGAACAATTGCTTTTCTTTTTTCCTTCTTGACTTCTTACTGGGTTTTGTATTAGTATCATATGTTTAATAGAAAAAATTAGGAAAAAAAAACCCTTTTTGTTTTGAAAACAATTTATGATGTGCTGGGATTTTTTAATACAAAATTAATCTGACAGTCTATCTAGCCCTGGAGTTTATTTTTCCTTTAGGAGTTAATATATAGCTTGTTCATCTAAAAAAAAATAGTTCATATAAATAGTGTACTCATTTATGAAAATATTTTGTATGTTTATAATTTTATACATTTCAACTACAGTATCATTTTTCTTAGTATATAATTGGATAGAATAGTTTCCAATAATTTATCCTTGTATTCTCCAGTATTTTTGAGTTTCTGTTTTCTTTTTTGTTTTGCATGAACAATTTGGTTTTCCTCTCTTTTTAATATCAGATTAACTGTTTTACTAATTTTTAATGCAGTTTCTAGTTTTATTTATCTATTCAATAGTACTTTTGCTTTCAGTTTGATCACTCTTTTCCTTGATTTTGATATTTTATATTTTGTTCATTGAAAATTGAATTGAAATTCAAAATCACTTAAATGAAGATACTATAAGATGTATAAATACCATCATTGTATTTATGGGAAGAGAAACATATAACTATCACACACATACATCTATGTGTATCTACATATTCATTTATGGGATTTTTTAAATATATGTGTGTAAATTCATAGCACACAAATATAACTGTATATATATATATATATATATATATATATATATATATATATATATATAATGGTAGAATCTAAATTCTTTAAGGGCAAATTTTCATTTTGTTTTTGTGTGCTCAGCTTGCAAAAATTGGGTATTGAATAGATGCTCATGATTTTCTACTGTTGAAAAACTTCCAGTTGAACTTCCAGTTCCATTGTTAAACAATACTGAACAAAATTTAAATCTCTGACTCTGTTATTTAAGGTTTTTCCACAAAACTGATTAAGCCATTGTAGGTTCATATTTATATAACTATAAAATACTTTTATAGAAGTAATGGAAGATATAAATAATTAGAAAGACTTTAACTGATCATGGATAAATCATTTCAATACAATAAAACTGTGAATATTACCTGTTAATTGAATTATTAATGTGAATAATATGATTTTAAAAGTTTTATAGGACTTTTTGACTGAATATAGATCCTGATATAGATAGGAAGAACTAAAAGTGAATTTCATGACTTTCTTGTTCCCTGAGTTGTTAATGATCTCTCCTTTCTTCTTAAATTACTTGTAAAATTATTTATTTAAATTATGTACTTATCTCAGTACATGCTGTATCTGTTCATTAGCTTCTAAGCTCTTTAAGACAGTAGCATAATATTATGTCACACCCGCAGTGTCAAGAATGGTGCCTTACTTGATAAATATATGTTGAATAGAAGACCATGAGGTTTTTAACCCGTTTGAGTAGAGATTTTAATGTGATCCCTTTTACATGTATTGATTTTGAACTGATAATAAGAAAGATATCTAAGTAGAAATACCCAGAATTTTCCTTTTCCTGTAGATGACATGGGTCTCAATTTCCTCAGAGAGGTCAGAGCTAGAGAAAAGGACTTTGGAAACAAATGAATAAAGGTAATAGCTAAAACCAGGAGAGTGAATGAGTTTGCTAAGGGAAAGTGAAGCAGGAATACAAGGACTCTTCCCCGCCCCCCCTTTCTCTTAAATGCTGGAAGGATTAAAGCTTTCTAACAAATAACCATTAATTCATCAAGATATAAAACAACTGTCAACTAAAAGCACTTTTCAGCTATCACAGAACCAGCCTTTAAAATACAAGCAAAACATATATTTCAATACATTACCTAGAAAACTGACTTGTCAGTAAGGAGGATAATGGAGGATTAAGGTATTTCTTTCAAATGAATATTGCTCTTCCCTTAGACACATAATATAATTGTTTTTCTTATGTACTGAATGAAGTGACACTACAAATGTTCACTGTGTGCAATTAAATAGATGAACTTAGTCCATAAATGATTAGAGTCTTTCCTTTCATTTTAAGTAAGCTGCTACTTTAAAAATTGAGAGTCTGGTTTGTGATATTGGCTTTCACTAACACATCATAATTAATGCAGGCAGAGGACTTAATATTTTAAATGTTAAATTAATTTCATATTATTTAAACTACCAACTTACCAGAATTGTTCTTTATCTTGTTTTTTAAATTCACTTTTACAAGCACTTATTTAATACCTATTATGTGAAAGATGCCAAACTAATGAGGCACTGAAAACACAAATATAAATATACAGATCTTTTCCCAAAGGGACATTCCAATAAATAATATGGAAAAGTGAAAAGAGAATTGATTCTGGAATTAGAGTTGCTAGGTTCTGATTTTACCTCTGAAGTTATTTTACATGCCTATGATTATATATATATATATATATATATATATATACATACATACACACATAGATATATACATATTATGAATGTATACTATATGTATATGTACATATGTGTATGGTACATGTGTGTATATGCATGCATATCACGCACCTTGGTAGGTTACAACATCCTCAGATCTTAGTTTCCTTATCTTTCTAATGATATGGCTTCAGAAGTCCCCTTGTTGAAGTCCTCTGTGAGAAGCTCATCATAAAATTAAAAATGGAAACTAAAAAATAACAATTAAGATTTATTTGACGCCTTATTATATGTCAGCCTCTGTGCTAAGCACTTTTAATAAATATCATTTCATTTGATCCTCATAACCCTGAAAAGTTGCTATTATTACATGAGTTTTACAGATGAGAAAACTAAATAAACTCAAGTGGTTTGTTCAGGGTCATACATCTAGGCATTATCTGAGACTGCATTTAAGGAAGTTTCTGTTCAAAGAATCACTTACCTGTCTAGATGATCTGAAAGTTTCTTAATTCTCTAGAGCTTTTCCCCTTTGATATTGTTTTTGTGCCAAAATAATCTATTTGAAGCATAGTTGTGATCATGTTTGTCTACTGTTGACAAACTTCCAATTGAATTTCCAGTTCCATTGTTGAACAATATTGAACAAAATTTAAACCTCTGACCCAGTTATTTAAGGTTTTTCCATTAAACTGATTAAGCTATTGCAAGTTCATTTTTATACAACTACAAAATATTTTAGTAGAAGTAATGGCAGATATAAATAATTAGAAATGCTTTAACTAATCATGGACAAGTCATTTCAATACAATAAAAGTGTGAATACTACCTAAGTTAAATTATTCATTCAGTCTTATAGTACAAAAATATAAGAAAATTCAGTAGTAAGAATAAAAGGTCAAGTATTTTAAGGAAAATAATTTTTAAAGACTAGAAAGAAAAGAGCCCTAGTAGTAACAGATGTCAAACTATTCCACAAGGCAGTGATAATCTAAATTATTTGGTATTTGTTAAGAAATGGAGAATCAGTCAGTGGAACAGATAGTGTAAAAAACAAAGTAATACAATAGCATGGTGTGGGATAAATACAAACACCCCCATTTCTAGAGCAAGGAAAGCTAGGGATTTGGCAGAAAGTGGTTTGACTAATATCACATACCAAAAACCAAGAAAAATTCCAAATGGATATATGAAAAAGTTATAAAAATGAACATATACAAATTAGAGAAGGAAGAAGAAAATAAACATCAGATATGTGTGTAGGGAAAGAGTTAACAATCAAGCATGGCCCAGTGAGAACCAGAGAAGATAAAATAGACAGTTTTGTTTGCATCATTAAAAATGATATAAGCAAAATGATTCTAAAATTAAAAAGGAAATAGTTAACTGGATAAAATATATATTTTCAACAAGTTTGACAGTGGTCTGATAGCTAAGATATATAAAGAGATGATTTACATGTAGGAAAAACAATTTCCAATAAATGGCTAAAGAATATGAATAGACAGTTCTCAAAGAAAGAAATTGAAACTATCAATATAAATAATCAAACTGCTAATAATAAAAGAATACTCATTTAAACAAATTTAAGGTTCTAATTCACATGAAACATATTTGCAGAAAGGAAAATTGTGGGTCTGAGAGAAAATGACTCACCAATATTCTTTTGTTGGAACTATTTAATAATACAACCATTCTGGAAAACAGTTTGGAATTATGCACCAAAATAAGCTCATATTCTTTGAGCTAGCAATGCTATTACTATGGTATTTACATCCAAGAAATTAATAATAAAAGAAAAGATTAATATAAATATATAATATTTTAGTAGATTTGTGTATGTATATATAAGCAAAAAAATTCTTTTCATTATTTTTCTCTTATGATAATTTATGGAATTTGTTCCAATCTCTCCTCTTAGTATTCCCATTCAAATATATTATGGATTTGCCAAATTGGACTACTATCTTGGTATTAGAAATAACTGGCTTATGATGTGTTCATTCTATGGTGCACTCCAATTCTGAAATCACTGTGACTAATTTGGTCTAATGGGAGAAAACATCAACAAAGAAAAATACAATCAGCCTGAAAGAATGCTGTTCTATAAAGGAAGACTCAGGCATACCATCCTCCCTCCCAAAATCAGTCTTTGTGCCTAGATGGTGAGTTATTTTTTCTTACACTTTTATTAGAGACAATATCCCAAAAAGCATAACTCTTTTAAATTGAATACAATCTCATTAAAAGTCTATTCTCTCCTGTCCTACCTTCTCCTTTCTCCATGTTATGAAGGGAACTTTAAAAATTATTTTATTTCATCCTCAAAAAATAAAAACTCCATAGGACATAGATGTCATTATTATCCCCAGTTTCAGAGGAGGCAACTGAGAGCAAACGAGGTTAAATGACTTGGCCAGAATCTGACTGGATTTGAATTTGGATATTTCACCTTCTTGTACTCCAACTCTAGTATTCTACCCACTATTTCCATCTGACTGCCTGTGCTTTACAGTTTAGTTCCAGTCTGGCCCTGAAGTAAGCTTTAGTAATATAAAGAGAGGCAAAGAACAGTTCCCGTCCTCAAGGAGCTCATGTTCTGATGGGGACAATGACAAGAAAATAACTATGTATATACAAGATTTATACAGTATAAATAAGAACTAATTACAGAGAGGTCTTTCCTGATCCTTTCAGTTGTCAGTGTCTTTTCCTCAAAATTATATTGTTTTTACTTATCTAAGTTCTGTGAATGAAGCAACATAGTGAAAATTTAAATCTGTGCATGTGCATGTGTGTGTGTGTGTGTGTGTGTGTGCAAATCATGTTGCTAAGTGTTAGGGATAGAAATGAAATAGTTCCTATTCTCAACATGTTTATATTCTCTGGTGGAAACAATATGTACACAAATAAGATAATACAAAGTAATGTCGGTGAAAAGGAAGAAATTTAGCCAGAATTGCCAGTCCCATTTTCAGATATATTCATTGAAATGGTGTTTCCAAAATCACATGACTAGAGGCTTATTAAAATGAAAATTAAAAACAACTATACCTCCTGAGCCATGTCCTACTGAACTTAATTGTCTCCCTAGTATGGTTAGATATTAAGAGATCTTTTTCAAACATTCAGCTAGAAAAAAGCAACATTCAGAAAGGTGCAGCAAGCTGGACTAATCTCATTCCAGAGATTCTTCATATTTTCATTAAGAGATCTATAAACAAATATGGAAGGACAAATGGATGCAACCTATCATCATTGAAATAGGATTTAAAACCCCCATAACATTGCCATATGGAAGCAATATGCTTCTGATCAGAGATCAAGAGATGCCTTTTATTTCTTATAGTTTGTACCATAAAACAGCTAATCTGAAAGTCTTTGATATATATCTCCATTATACCAAACGTAAGCTTATATCAACAAGGTATTGTGGGAAACAAGTTGAACTTATAGTAAGAAAACCTTGGTTTGAATCTTGATTTTGCCACTTAGGATTTGTACAATATTGGGAAAATGACACTTTCCATGAGCTCAGTTTCCTTTTATGTAAAATAGAAGATGAGGACTTGAAACAACTAGTTCTCTTAAAAGTTCAACTTAAGTAAAAGACCTCCCTCCCTTTCTGATTTCTCTCATTAGTCAGTTACCTCCAACAATTAAAAAAATAATTATGGAGTGAGGGGAGAGAGAGAAAAAGAGATAGAGAGAGAAAAAAAAAAAGAGGCAGAGACAGAAAAAGAAACACAGAGACAGAGACACAGAGATAGAAAGAGATAGAGAGAGAATTTTTATCTCTTTCTATATTTCCTTTTCTAATAAAATCATCTTAAACATAAGGGTTATTTCATTCCTATCTCCAAATATCTTGCAAATATTAAGTGCCTAAAGAATACATGTTGATTTGAATTAAATTGAACTACACTATAGAGTTATAAAAAAAATTAATGAAATGAAATAACTTGGTAATGCTAGAATCCCATAAACCTGTAAGCTGTTATTATTAGTTGTTTCCAGGATACATTTTCTGTTATACAATCATCTTTATACTTGGAACACTCAAAATTTCTTTCATATTTCTTCATAGTTTCTTCTTATTAAGTTTCATATCTTTGCTTACTCAAAACCCTTATGTGAATCAGTGATGCTTAGAGGAAAAAAAAAGGAATTCTAGTAATCAAAACAAATGCAAGGATGTGGAAACAGAAGATGATCCTATATAAAATAATTGACCCCAGCTGGGTATAGTAGATGGGTTGGAAGGGAATACAGTTATGTCCTTGAAATCCTAGCTTTACATTCTTCCATGCAGAAAAAGTAGCATGAAGGCTATGTGACTAGGAAGGTTAGAACTAGAAGAGAGTGGGTAGAAAACAAATATTTATTAAATGACTATTATGTGCCAAGAAGTAAGCTAATCACCTTACAAATATCTTATTTGATCCTCACAACAACTCTGTGAGGTAGGTGCTATTATTTTCTCCATTTTACAATTGAATAAACTGAGGCAGACAGGATAAGTGACTAAGATAATATTTTAACTAGTTTTCTTGATTGCAGGTCTAGTGATCCACTGTATCATTAAAGCATGGGATATTTAGGTCTATATTGCATACAGAAATGTGCATTGTATATATAAATGAAAGAAATCCATGAGACATTGGAAAACTTTCAGTAAAGAAAAAAGTATACCCTTTCCTTCTTTTCATGATTGTGATCTGAAGGCAAAACTTTGGTCATATCACATTTGTTATGATTTGTTCATTAGTATCCCTTTCCAATTCTGTACAATAGAAACCATTATCGACAATATTCTTCTGCTAACATAATATCTACTTTACATACTTTTTTATGGCCCTTACTCTAAAATACTCTCTCCTACATCTAGATATGAGTAGGATTTCCTAGAAGTAATAAAAGGGTGAATTATGGAAAAATAAAAAGGAAGAATTTCTTCCCACCCAGCTAGAGTGGCTCCTATATGTCATGAAATCCTTTATTGATTTGGAGAATGGCTGAATAAATTATAGTATATGAATGTTATGGAATATTATTGTTCTGTAAGAAAAGATCAGCAGGATGATATCAGAGAGTCTTGGAGAGACCTACGTGAACTGATGCTAAGTGAAATGAACATAACCAGGAGATCATTATACACAGCAACAATAAGACTGTACGATAATCAATTCTGCTAGACATAGCTCTCCTGGACAATGACATGATTCAAACCATTCCACTTGTTCAGTGATGAAGAGACCTATCTACACCCAGAGAGAGAACTATGGAAACTGAGAGTGGACCACAACATAACATCCTCACTCTCTCTGATGTTATTTACTTGTATTTTGTTTTCTTTCTCAGTTTTTCTTCTTTCTTCTTGATCTGATTTTTCTTGTGCAGCAAGATATCTGATGAATATGTATACATACATTGGATTTAATATGTATTTTAACATCTTTAACATGTATTGGACTATCTGCCAGCTAGAGGAGAGGGTAGGGGGAAGGAGGGAAAAATTTGGAACAAAAGCTTTTTCAAGGGTCAATGATGAAAAAAAATGACCATGCATATGTTTTTAAATAAAAAAAAAAACTTTTAAAAATATATGTGTACACATATATACTTTAATCTGCAAAAAAAAAAACATGTAATCATAGCTTTTTCATATTGATGGATCTTATCTATGAAAACTCAGAGGGAGATATAATAAAAGATCCATAGAAAATCCAGAGGTACACATAACTACTGGATGTTTCTAAGTCCCATTAATGAAATAAAACAAAAGATCAAGAAAAGGAGAAAGGCAAAAGGGAAAGAAATCATTATGAGGAATACCTCATAGAAAATCAGAGAATAAAATGTTGAATAGACATTAAGAAGCTAGATAAAATAACAAAAAAGTTAAAATAATAAAAGGTGACATTTCCAGAACAACATAATAATCAGACATTAATAGGTAATAAGTTTCCAGAAATAGCAATAGTACAACTTCAAGAATTCCATTAAGAGTGTCAAAACCTAATAAAAGAACAAAAAAGATAAGGAGTAAGCTTCAAGTTCTTAAGGAATTAAGAAAGAGAAAAAACACTTTGATGGCTCATAAGGATAATGAAAATTTTAAAACCAATAGAAGGTACAAAATAGAGAAAATATAGCAAATATCATTTTGAGCAGAAAAGATCAATAACATTAAGGAAAATAATGAAGAAAGGGGGAAAGAACATCAATTGAAAAGTAGATGAATGGGAAAGATGATACGTTTCATGATATGAAAAAAAAAAAGAAAATAATTTCCCAGTATTTTATAAGCCATTGAATATAATTTAAAGATTTCAGTAATCTTCCATGAAAAAGAAATCTTCAGAAAATAGGAAAAATTTCTTGGTAGAAATTGAGTTTAGATAAGAAATATAAACCATGTATAATAAAAAAAACTCCAAAAGGATACATGAACCAAATTTGAAAAGCCCCATCTGAATAAACGTTTGGATTTTAACAGCTGGCTGCATTTGGAGTGATTATTACATTGAACTGAAACTAAGGCTGCCTCCAGAAACCTCCCCAAGAAACCTGCTCTCAGAGAGAACAATCATATTTTAAAAAAGAAAAACATTACAAGTAACCTCTCCAGTACCTCCCTCCATTGTGTTATCCTAGGTACCTCCCCCCATTAGGTTATCCACATCCAGGTACCTCCCCCATTATGTCATTTTTCTAGTTATATACTATAAAAGAATATTGCTGTTGTATTAGAAACACTAGCCTCAGCAATAAGAGTCGAGAAAGAGATTAAAGGAATTAGAGTAGGCAATGGGAAAACCAAACTATCACTCTTTGCAGATGATATGATAGTATACTTAAAGAACCCCAGAGATTCTACTAAAAAGCTATTAGAAATAATTCATAAATTTAGCAAAGTTGCAGGATACAAAATAAATTCCCATAAATCCTCAACATTTTTATACATCACCAACAAAATCCAATAGCAAGAGATATAAAGAGAAATTCCATTCAAAATAACTGTTGACAGCATAAAATATTTGGGAATCTATCAACCAAAGGAAAGTCAGGAATTATATGAGCAAAATTACAAAAAACTTTCCACACAAATAAAGTCAGACTTAAACAACTGGAAAAATATTAAGTGCTCCTGGATAGGCTGAGCGAATATAATAAAGATGACAATACTCCCTAAACTAATCTATTTATTTAGTGCTATACCAATCAGACTTCCAAGAAAATATTTTAATGATCTAGAAAAAATAACAATAAAATTCATATGAAGAATAAAAGATCGAGAATCTCAAGGGAATTAATGAAAAAAAAAATCAAATGAAGGTGGCCTAGCTGTACCTGATTTAAAACTATATTATAAACCTCAGTCACCAAAACCATTTGGTATTGACTAAGAAATAGATTAGTTGACCAGTGGAATAGGTTAGGTTCACAGGACAAAATAGTCAACTATAGCAATCTAGTGTTTGACAAACCCAAAGATCCTAACTTTTGGGATAAGAATTCAATATTTGACAAAAACTGCTGGGATAACTGGAAAATAGTATGGTAGAAATTAGGCATGGACCCACACTTAACATCGTATATCAAGATAAGATCAAGGTCCATGATTTAGGCATAAAGAACGAGATTATAAATAAATTAGAGGAACATAGGATAGTTTATCTCTCAGACTTGTGGAGGATGAAGAAATTTGTGACCAAAAATGAGCTAGAGACCATTATTGATCACAAAATAGGAAATTTTGATTACATCAAATTAAAAAGCCTTTGTACAAACAAAACTAATGCAAACAAGATTAGAAGGGAAGCAACAAACTGGGAAAACATCTTCACAGTTAAAGGTTCTGATAAAGGCCTCATTTCCAAAATATATAGAAAAATGACTCTAATTTATAAGAAATCAAGCCATTCTCCAATTAATAAATGGTCAAAGGATATGAACAGACAATTTTCAGATGATGAAATTGAAACTATTACCACTCATATGAAAGTGTTCCAAATTACTATTGATCAGAGAAATGCAAATTAAGACAACTCTGAGATACCACTACACACCTGTCAAATTGGCTAAGATGACAGCAAAAAATAATGATGAATGGTGGAGGGGATGCGGGAAAACTGGGACACGGATGCTTTGTTGGTGGAGTTGTGAACGAATCCAACCATTCTGGAGAGCAATTTGGAATTATGCCCCAAAAGTTATCAAACTGTACATACCCTTTGATCCAGCAGTGCTACTACTGGGCTTGTACCCCAAAGAGATACTAAAAAAGGGAAAGGGACCTGTATATGCCAAAATGTTTGTGGCAGCCCTGTTTGTGTGGCTAGAAACTGGAAAATGAATGGATGCCCATCAAATGGAGAATGGTTGGGTAAATTGTGGTATATGAATGTTATGGAATATTATTGTTCTGTAAGAAATGACCAGCAGGATGAATACAGAGAGGCTTGGAAAGACTTACATGAACTGATGCTAAGTGAAATGAGCAGGACCAGGAGATCAATTATATACTTCAACAATGATACTGTATGAGGATGTATTCTTTTGGAAGTGGATTTCTTTGACAAAGAGAAGATCTAACTCAATTTCAATTGATCAATGATGGACAGAAGCAGGTACACCCAAAGAAAGAACACTGGGAAATGAATGTAAACTGTTTGCATTTTTGTTTTTCTTCCCGGGCTGTTTTTACCTTCTGAATCCAATTCTTCCTGTGCAACAAGAGAACTGTTTGGTTCTGCACACATATATTGTATCTAGGATATACTGTGACATATTTAACATTATAGGACTGCTTGCTATCTGGGGGAGGGGGTCGAGGGAGGGAGGGGAAAAGTCGGAACAGAAATGAGTGCAAGGGATAATGTTGTAAAAAATTACCCTAGCATGGGTTCTGTCAATAAAAAAGTTATAATTATATATAAAAAAAAATCTTGCTGTCTAATGCTCAATGCTGGATTCTTTGAGATAATAGTCTCATCCAGCCCTGGGACCACATTGATCCATTTGGTCCCAGTATATCTATCCATTTGATAAATTATTAAATTGGTCTCTAATCTCTGTCTTGCTCGGTTTCTCCAGCATTACATTTTGGAGCTCCCCAGTGAGAGATATTGGGAACTGAGAACAGTACTAGGGGTTAGAGACATTTCAAGTCTCCACTTTGGGCCTGGAAGACAGTTGGGGATCTGGGTTTTCTCTTTCTTGGAAAAGGCCAGTCCTCTGGATTCCTCCAGAGACTCTAGGAAGAGAGCAATTCACCAGCTGGGGCCACACCCGACAATGGATACTTTAGATTCGGCCTGGAGAGAGTAAGTATAATCTGATTTGTTTTTATTTGTCTGTGTTAGCACTTGGATTCTTAGAATATTAGAATGCTGATGGAATGATGAGCATTGAATTCTGAGAAGGTTATTATTCAAGATGCTGGATAATACCCTCTGATTTTGTGTCTCCTAGACACCTGGTCTGATACTTGCTTGTGCTAACACCTGGGTTCTCAGAATAACAGGACACTGACAGGTATTAAAATTCTGAGAAGTAGTGTTGAACTGGATGCAGTTGGCACTACCTGAGTGTCTCCTAAGACACATCTGGTTATGTGTGCCAGTTGGCACAACTCTGGGCATTCCAGAGCATAAATCTGGGTGTCCTTTTAAGACACCATTTGGCTCTGGTTTCGAATGTTATAATTGTGCAGTCTATGTGTGTTCTGTGCTCTGTGTGATTTGTTTATCTGTTTTGTTAATTTTAAGAGCTCTGTTAAATATAAGAACAATGATCAAATTTGGTATTGGTTATTTCAATACTGAACTCCAGTTGGAGAAAACATTTGATTAGGAATTTTAAGATGATTCTAAATTTGGGAAAAAAATTTTACTGTTGCCTATGCAGGCTAGAATTAGTTATCTTTAAGTATAAGATCTTAAAAGAACAATAAATAGCCTGTTAAAGAAGTTCTGTTAACTTGCCTGAAAGGGGTCATGTGTCTCTCATTGGGTAAAGTATGTAGCAAAAAGGATCTGACTTTTCTGAAAACTTCAACTCTGGCCAAGATTGGAGCTTAGGATGAGTCCATTGGGAATACTGGCCACATGGGGCCAGAGGAAGAGAAAGAAATACTATGCTGTTTCATTATTTAAAATATGATAGGAAAAGCCGTTTTATATTATTGGGAATTTAAAGCTGTATTTTGGTTCAGAGTTTGTTACCTATATTATAACATTGTAAGTTATGCTTTAAATCCAGCTCTGCTGGACATGTGGGTTTTATGGAATCTTCCCCACCCATCCCCCCATGATTTCTGCTACTTTAAATGTTGGATGGGGTAGGGATCTTTTGTCTTCAAAGGTAAAGATTTAAACTTGCCTCCCTACTGCTGTTACTTCAGCTACTGGAGAATCTAGTTAACCTGGAGTGAAGTTTAGTTCAACTTCCCTCTTCCCCCCTCCCTTCATCTCTTTGGAGGTGGAGTGGGGGGAAGGACAGTGACATGGAATCCTCTCCTCCCCCCTCCCTCTAAACTGTTCCAGACATCTTTTATCAAGTCATAGCCACCTGGTTCTTGGCTAAAAGTAGCAAACTGAATTGCATAAATATAAGGTTATGGCAAATATCTGTTTAGGATTTGTTATTGGAGGTAAAATTTCTTGGGTTTGTAGTTAATATGTCACTGCATTTTTTTTTTCCTCCTGTAACTGATTTCTATAATCAGAACAATGGTCAATAAGAAATTGTTAATGCAATTCAATTATGTCATACCTTGCTGTTTCCACTCTGGTTATCTTTAATCATTATATTCCAAATACTTGAGCAAATAAATATTTAGCCTGGTCATCTATCAGTTACTAGATATTGTGTCTGGATATTCAAATTTTTTCAAGGTTTATAACTAATGAGAGGCCATATCTTGTAGCAGTCCTTGTGGACCAGTCTTTCTATCTCAGAATGTTCTAACCTTTCTTTGTCAGATTTGTTTTTGTTTCTAGATTTGGTCAAATTACAGATATATTGACTTGCTTCTGGGACCTAGATCAAACTTTGATTGTCAGCAAGCCACACTACACCCATCCCCCTCCCTGGACTGAGCATCTTCACCCATTTTCAGCAGGGAGCAGCTTTTGAGAACCATCTCCCCTTCTCCTGATGTAATTTGAACTGATATGGGGGAATGGGAAAGTGGTTGAATTGTTAGAATTTTAACTGTATTACTATGTGTTTAAGACTTGGGATGGAAATTGTTAAACTTGTGTAACTATTGCTGTTATGTTTGAGGGACTTTTAGAGAATTTTAACTGTATTACTATGTGTTTAAGACTTGGGATGGAAATTGTTAAACTTGTGTAACTATTGCTGTTATGTTTGAGGGACTTTTAGTCTGTTATATATATACATATGTTTATGATTTATATGTGGAATGGTTATTTGATAATTCCTTTCCAAGAAAAAAAATAAAAAAGGGAGGAAGAAATAGAAAATTGGGAAAATTGGTGTATTTTCTTAGGTACTTTTGTCCTACCCCCTATCTTACTAGTTCAGATTTAATTGGAAGTTCTTTAAACAGTCCTTTTCATTTTTTACTCCTTGATTAAACTTACTAGATTATGATTTGCTGGTTGTGCTTTAACTTTGAAATCCCTTATTCTGGTGGAATTGCCCTGGAAGACTCAGTTTTGGGGATTATTTTTTAGAAACAACCAGAAATCGGATACCTGTCTTGGGACTGGCAGTCTCTGTGATTTGTTTCTCCAATCTTGTTACCCCAGGTCCATAATTAGTATTTCAGTGTACTTAAAAGGACCTTGTAGTTGATATCAGGCCTCTAAAAGTTTGGGGTTTGCCTGCCTTGGTCTAACTGTGCATAATCTGCTCAGAAATTTGATCCTTTCTGCTTCCCTGTCTGTTCCTTTGAGCAGGGACAGGTGGAGCTACTCCAAGCCTTACCCTTCTCCCCTGGAGCGGGTTGCCCCTCTGAATGGGCAGCACAACTGGCTTGAGCCCTGTGACTCTGGAAGCAGAGGCCGAGTCATGCACAAATGACCACAGATCTAACTCACAGTGAATTGTCCATTTGTTCCCCAACTATAGAGGTTCTGACATAATTGAAATAAGGAACTTTGTGTATTGCTGATTAACTCTGGGGTTATCAGGGAGAGACTTGACCTTGCCATAAGTCCTTGCATTGTTCTAGGTTTATTTTGATTTTTATTTGGTCTATTTTCTTCACATAGGGTTGGTCAAAATTATGGTGCTAAGACCTTCTAGAGGAAGGTAGTTCAAAGATTTGAATAGTTAGAAAAAGAGAGAGTGTGGAATATTGTGCCACAATTCCCTTTTGATGTCCTGACCTAGTTTCCCTAATTGTCCTATTTAGTTACTCTGCCTCAGGTTATAACCTTAACCTTTTAATGTTTGATGAGATAAAGTATTACCTCAGTTGCTCTGCCCCAAAACCCCAGGCTATAATCATTGCCTCTTAAATGGTTGATGAAATAAAGGTTTTATATCTTTAGGTTATAATCATTCCTTCTTGTTTGACAGGATAAAGGTTTATCCATTCTAGATGTCATTGGAATATCAGTAACCTCTCCAGCACCTCCCTCCATTGTGTCATCCTAGGTGCCTCCCCCCATTAGGTTATCCCCATTCAGGTATCTCCCCCATTATGTCATTGTTCTTGTTATCCTATAAAAGAGTCTTGTTGTCTAATGCTCAATGCTGGATTCTTTGAGATGATAGTCTCATCCAGCCCTGGGACCAAGATCCATTTGGCCCCAGTATACCTCTCCATTTAATAAATTTATTTTTATAAATTTTTATAAATTTATTTTTAAATAAAAATAAATAAATATTGGTCTCTAATCTCTGTCTTGCTCAGTTTCTCTGGCATTACAATAGAATAGGACAACCTGCTTTAATAGAAGGTATTTTCTGACGTCAGTGTAGTTTATATTAATTAAATCATTGTTGTCATTCCCAGACTACATCCCTACCTTTATATATATATATATATATATATATATATATATATATATATATATATATATTATGTATGTGTATATATGAATTTCAAAAAAAATCAGTTTTATTCTAATATTTTTATAGGTTTTAAAAATACTTGGCTTGTGAGTCCTTTGGAATTTATTAAACTTATATAGAGAGCTAGATATATACCTAAATGTTATGGGCCAGAAACAAAGATTCTTTTTTTTTTTTTTTTTTAAATTTTAATAGTCTTTTATTTACAGGTTATATGTATGGGTAACTTTACAGCATTGACAATTGCCAAACCTCTTGTTACAATTTTTCCCCTCCTTCCCCTCACCCTCTCCCCCAGATGGCAGGATGACCAGTAGATACTAAATATATTAAAATATAAATTAGATACACAATAAGTATACATGATCAAGCAGTTATTTTGCTGTACAAAAAGAATCAGACTCTGAAATATCGTACAATTAGCCTGTGAAGGAAATCCAAAATGCAGGTAGGCAAAAATATAGGGATTGGGAATTCAATGTAATGGTTTTTAGTCATCTCCCAGAGTTCTTTCACTGGGCATACCTGGTTCAGTTCATTACTGCTCCATTGAAACTGATTTGGTTGATCTCATTGCTGAGAATAGCCAGGTCCATCAGAACTGGTCATCATATAGTATTGTTGCTGAAGTATATAATGATCTCCTGGCCCTACTTGTTTCACTCAGCATCAGTTCATGTAAGTCTCTCCAGGCCTTTCTGAAATCAGCCTGTTGGTCATTTCTTACTGAACAATAATATTCCATAATATTCATATACCACAATTTATTCAGCCATTCTCCAGTTGATGGGCATTGACTCAGTTTCCAGTTTCTGGCCACTACAAAGAGGGCTTCCACAAACATTTGTGTACATACAGGTCCCTTTCCCTTTTTTATGATCTCTTTGGGATATAATCCCAGTAGTAACACTGCTGGATCAAAGGGTATGCACAGTTTGATAACTTTTTGAGCATAGTTCCAAATTGCTCTCCAGAATGATTGGATGTATTCACAATTCCACCAACAATGTATTAGTGTCCTGTTTTCCCACATCACCTCCAACATTTCACATTATCTTTCCCTGTCATTCTAGCCAGTCTGACAGGTGTATAGTGGTATCTCAGAGTTGTCTTAATTTGCATTTCTCTGATTAATAATGACTTGGAGCATCTTTTCATATGGCTAGAAATAGTTTCAATTTCTTCATCTGAGAATTGTCTGTTCATATCCTTTGACCATTTATCAGTTGGAGAATGGCTTGATTTCTTATAAATTAGAGTCAATTCTCTACGTATTTTGGAAATGAGGCCTTTATTAGAACCTTTGACTGTAAAAATATTTTCCCAGTTTATTGCTTCCCTTCTAATCTTGTCTGCATTAGTTTTGTTTGTACAAAAACTTTTCAGTTTGGTATAATTAAAATTTTCTATATTGTGATCAGTAACGATCCCTAGTTCTTCTTTGGTCATAAATTCCTTCCTCTTCCACAGGTCTGAGAGGTAAACTATCCTGTGTTCCTCTAATTTATTTATAATCTCATTCTTTATGCCTAGGTCATGAACCCATTTTGACCTTATCTTGGTGTAGGGTGTTAAGTGTGGATCAATGCCTAGAGAAACAAAGATTCTTACAAGGTGCTAAGTGGAATTGATGACAATGGTTATCTAGTTTAGCAGGGTGATTAATAGTTCTCTAGTTCAGTAGATGTACTCAGTACTTAATATAGTTCTACAAGAGTCACACCTATAATGATGTAATTAAAATAGAGCATATAAAGCTGGGACAAACTCAGCCAGACACATTCCATAATGGGTCAGGCTCCTGGTGACTCTCCTTGGGGACCGAGAGGCTGGGAGACAGAGCCAGAGAAGACAAGAGGATTGGAAGCAAGAGCCCAAACTCTGGGAACCAAGGAGAGACACTCATTCCATCTTCATCAGCTTCTAGGTGGCTGTCCTGTCCTCCTGCTCCCCTCACTGAGATCAAGGCCAGTCTGAAAAGCCTCAAGAAAGCTAGCCCTATCCAAGCCCCAGGCAAGGAAATAATAAAAAATTTGAACTTTGGACTTTAACATCTGGCTATTCTTATGGTGATTACTCTACTGAAAACAAGGCTGCTCCAAAGATCTCCAGAAAACCAACCAAGAACACTATACCTAAAAGGTTTAGTTGCAATATAGCTGACAGTATCAGCCTCATTTAGCTATCATTAAGGTGAAACTCTTTCATATGTTGAGAATGAATTTTTTTTTGTAAATAGCCAAATGTTATTTCCAGGAAAATCTGGCCAATTAATTGGGCAAGCCTGCAATTTGTGTAACAATGTCCATTATCAGAGGAGAAATAAGAAATTTTTACAAAGAATCTAACAATGTCCTCTAAACTGTATCATATGTTTGATATGAACCTGGAATTAGAAAGACCTGATTTCAGATTTGATCTTGGATATTTATGAACTATATAATCCTAGGCAAGTTACTTAAATTATGTTTTCCTCAGTTCCCTTATCAATAAAATGGAAATAATAATTGTACTTGATCCCTAAAAATATGATAATTGATGTAATTTGTAATGTGTTTTGCAAATCTTAATATATATATGTATGATGGGAGGCATCTGGAATCAGGAGGACCTGAGTTCAAATTTGCCTTCGGATACTTAACACAAACTAGCTGTGTGACCCTGGGTAAATCACTTATCTCTAGTTTTCTTTCAGAAGAAAAAATACATAGTGATGATAAATGCACATAAAAATAATGAATAATGAAATGAACTGAGTGACAATTATTTTGATGAATCTTCTTTCCAAATAAAATGTACGCTTTCCTCCTTCTTTGTTAATAGGGATTCTTTGGTGCAAAACATAATAATAATTTCAGACACTTTATATTTTTGCTTTTCTCCTTTTTTCCTGTTGTTTCAAGTTTCAGCTTTCTGAACAGAGGCACAGATAGAGATGTATCAAGAAATTAGAATGATGTAAAAATAAAAGAAACTAATATAACTTTCAATTTTAAAATAAGTGGTGGGAAGCAGACACATGAGTCAGAGACTCTCAGATGAATCTAAAACCTTATGCCTGTAGCTCATTAATATTTTCTTCACACATGTCAGAAGAAACTAGAGGTAGTGTTTTTTGAATAGCTTCCTAAAAATGAAATTTGATATATCTTTACATTACAGGAAATGACTGAATTTCCCATTTAGCAGTCATTTCAAAAACTGTTCTCTGTATGCAGGCAAACCATTTGCTGGTTAGAGGACAGTAAACAACAAATTAAAATGGAGGGGGGAAATGTGAAGAAAACACTATGTGATTACAGTCAATCTAATATGACATTTTTTTAACAAGCTATAAAAGATGAAAAATAGAAAATGGACAAAAGACATTGGTTCCGATAATCACCATTTAATAGAAATATATAATAATTTGGAAAACTGGCATCACAATGACAAAAATATCCTAGAAAAATATTTAAAGTCCTTGCCAAATAGAGAGATGTGATTCTTAATGACCACACCAATTTAAGGCACAACAAAGAAAGATTGTAAGGACTGTGTAGTTTTTCCCAAATAACTTATGGTGTTTTGGTTTCAATTTCTTCATTTGTAAAATGAAGGTGTTGGATGAGATGGCATCTGAGATTCTTTTTCTAAATCTATGATTCTATAACTATGTGTAATAATTGCTTCAAAAAAAAATGTTGGGTGGAAAATAAAGAGAAAATGTATCTGCAAAGACATTGGCATGAGATCACAGAAAACTACATTGTCCTATCAACTTTTCTTGTTGACAGAAAGAGCAGCAGACTTTAAATGGAATGGCTATGAATAAATTTTATATACTGATTTACCCCTGGTGACAAATAATAGAACCAATTCATAAAGATTTTATCAAATGCTGATTTGACTGTCCACAAAATATATGCCACATAAAGAAGTGATAGTGATACTTAAGATAAACTTAGCTAGAAGAGGAGACTGATCTGATTAAATGTATACAAAAATAATCTGTATTTGAAGTGACATTTTAAAACTTTTAGAAATTTATTATAAGGATTTCAATATTGCTCAAAGTGGATAAGAAGGGACATGGTAAAGACTAGTAGACATTTCTTCTAGCAAAAGATTTCTGAGAAGGCATTCCCAAATATTAAATGGCATCTATGTTTTCTCATTTCTCATAAAATTTCCTTGAGACTAGCTCAGCAAAGACATATTGCAATATTTTTGATAATACCATGGAAAAGTAGGCTTAAACTGACCATATCTTGATAGTCACTCATCTAACTAAATGATGAAAATCCTAATATATCTATTGCTTTTAAAATTGAAAGTTTAAATTTTTAAATATAAATAATTTGATTCAATAAAAAAAATAGAGCCTTGTTTCCTTTCCAAAACATCTCCTACAAATACAGTTATTAAATTATGTTAGATTTTATAATAGATATGACTATGTAGAGTTTTAAAATTTTATGATCTCATGAATATTTATCTAAAAGAGACCAAAAAAAATTAACAATAATAGCAACAACTGTTACCAATTATATAGTGTTTTAAGATTTATGATGTGTTTTATATATATATTTTCTAGGATAATTATCTTTGATCATGAGAGGCAGCTGTTATTATGATCCGCACTTTAGAGATAAAGGAGCTGAGGCAGTCAGGGTGATTTGCCCAGGATTGCATGATTACTAACTGTCTAATGAAGTATTCAAATTCTGATCTTTGTAAAAGCAAGTCTAGTGCTCTATCCACTATACTTCTGTTCAAATACAAAGCTTTTCTGACTATAATCCTCTTCTCCATTTGAAAGTTTGCCTCTATGACATGTCACAAGATCAACATTACTACAGTATTTCATCCTATAACCATCCAGAAGTGATAGGGCTGCTTTCATTCCTCGGTGTGCAGACTCAGATAACAGCAAATGTACAAACCATATCTAAAACAAAAAAATGGGAATTGTTAAGGGGCAGGTCACCCCTTCAAGAGCCTCCACAGCTGTGGATCATAACATCTGAAGGAACTGCAAAGCAGCCTTTACTGACAGGTGTTGCTTGTGGACTGGGAATGAAATAAATTGGAGGCAGAGGGAAGAGGAGAGAGGTCAGGCAATGCAACTGCCTCTCAGTAGGGAGGTCAGAGAACAGCAACTGCCACTCAGTCTCCTTGTATCATCATCATCTTCCTCTCACATGACAGGTCTGAGTTAAACCTCCAGCAGCCGTTGGCAGGTGGATCTCATATCACAACAAATAACAGCTGTAAAAATATACAAATGAAAAAAAAATTCAATGATTACAAATTGGTTTCTGCTGCAAAACAAAAACAAAATGATTACCATCTAATGTTGATGTTTTTCCTCTAATAATATGTAAACATGAATTTCAAAACATTACATTCTTGGAAGAAATAAAATTTCAAATAAAACCTAAGATATTCCAAAGATATTTGTTGGACAAATATAGTTTGAAAGATATCATGAGGAAACAAAATAACTTGACCACCTTGGGCATCAGTTTCAACATATGTATAGGGCATCTTGTGGCTCAGGAGATAGAGTACTAGACCTGGAGTTAGGGAGAATCATTTTCCTGAATTCAAATCTGGTCTCAGATATTTACTATCTGTGAGAATATAAGGAAATCGCTTAACCATTTCATAGGTCATAGATATGTAACTTTGTAAAGAGGAAGATTCATATTCAACATCATAAAGTAACAATTTTCAAGCATAGGATACAAATTCTGCTGAGATGGTGAATTATAATAGCTATCTGAAAAGATTACTGTATAGTAAAGATTGACTGTATGGGTGACTGGAAGGTTGGAAGAAATTAATTCAAAAATCCATTGCAATGTGCCTCTCTCTCTCTCTTTCTCTTTCTCTCTCTCTCTCTCTCTCTCTCTCTCTCTTTCTCTCTCTCTCTCTCTCTCACCTTCCCTCTCCCTCTGACTCTCTCTCAGTTTTTCTCTCTCTCCACACATATGTATATGTAGATATATATACACATATATTTATGTGAGTATAGAGTTAGTGTATAGTATATTAGTGATAACATATTATAGGTAGTTATATATATATTAAATATTTTTTTTATTTTCAAAATATACACAAAGATTGTTTTCAACATTCACCCTTGTAAAACCTTTTATTCCAAATTTTTCTCCCTCCCTTTCCCTGACCTCTTCCCCTAGACAACAAGTAATCCAATATCTGTTAAACATGTACAGTTCTTCTATTTATATTTCCACATTTATCATGCTGCACAAGAAAAATCATATCAAAAAGGAAAACAATCAAAAAGAAAACAAGTAAATAACAACAACAAACAAAAATGAAAATACTATGTTGTTATCCACATTCAAGTCCCCACAGTGTTCCTTCTGGATGCAGATAGATTGCTCCATCACAGGTCTATTATAATTGACCTGAATCTCCTCATTGTTGGAATGAGACGTTCATTAGAATTGATTATCGCAAAATCTTGTTGTTGCTGTGTACAATGTTCTCTTGGTTCTACTCACTTCAATTAGCATCAGTTCATATAAATCTCTCTGGGTCTTTCTGAAATCATCCTGCTGATTATTTCTTATAAAATAATAATATTCTATAACATTCATATGCCGTATAACTTATTTAGTCATTCCCCAACTGATAGCATCCACTCATTTTCCAGTTCCTTAAGGTAATGTGTATATATACATTTGTACACACACACACACACACACACACACACATATATATATATATACATACATATGCACATATATATCTATCTTACTTTTTCTTCCTCTTGTATTCCTATATTTACTCTTCCTTTCTCTTCTAATTTCATTTTACTATCTTTGTCACAACTATAATAGTTCTTTATTCTCTATTACTTTAGTCAACCAGAACCATTGAGTAATTGTCTTTAATCCTTAACTTCTCTATCATTAACCATCAAGTACATACAAACGATTCTTTTACTTCTTCCCTAAAACATTCTTTGCAGTCTCTAGCACACAGTGATCCCACTCTTTTCTGAATTTCCACAGAACTTAATGCATGTACTACTCCTTTGATAGAAATTTTGCATTTTATCTCCAAAATACTATAAGGTTTTGGAGATAGACATATTATGTATATACATGTATATATGCACACATATTACTATGCTTATTAAAAGGAAAGACATATATGTACATATATGTGTGTACATGTATGATGTGTGCATATATATATATATATATATATAACATATGTGCATGTATAAGTTTTTATTTTGATGCAACAATGTTCATATTTTGGGGCTTTTACTGACACTTAACCAGATGAAAGGATATTAGACTGTTTTTTCCATCTTGGTTACTTGTCTTCAAATGATGAATATTGTGATGTGTGTGTGTGTGTGTGTGTGTGTGTGTGTGTAATTACCCTTTCTTAGTGTTTCTAAATATGTAGGTTTAATTATAGATATTACTTTCAGGAAATGTATAAAAGTTATAGTTCTTAAAGAGCACACTTTATCTACTATTATAAGTATCACAATGGCTATTGGTAGATTCTCACTTTCTTGAAAACTCACTCATTATAACCATTGAAAGCTTAAGGGATGTCATTTTAAATAATGCTGAGAAAAAATAATGGATTTATTGATAAAGTTGTGTTTATTGCTCAATATGATTAAACTGTGATTTAATGATGAAAAATTAAAGAAAGGGTCAAAATTTTTATGAACTCTGTACCCCAGGGAACTGTGTTATACTACAATAGGCAAACAAGTTGATTAATAAATGTTGGTGGGAATTTCAATATCAGAAATTTCCTATACAATGAAGTCATAGTTTTAGACACTTTCTCCAAAATAGTTTTTACTTTTCATCTATTGAGAATACTGTGAGGAAAATACCTTGAAAACTTTAAAATATGATATAGATGGAATTCTGAAATTGAATTGCATTGTTGTATCTCTATGTAATAGAGTATCTGACATATATGGTGTTCAGTCATTTTGGCCATGTCAGACTCCTTGTGATCTCATTTGGAGTTTTCTTGGCAAACATACAAATGTGATTTGCCATTAGTTTCTCCAGCTAATTTTATGGATGAGAATGCTGAAGCAAACAGGATGAAGTGATGAGCCCATGGTCACACAGTTAGCAAGTGTCTGATGACAGATTTGAACTTTTGAAGATGAGTCTTTTTGTTTTCAGACCCAGTATTCTATGTACTGTACCACATAACTGTCCCATCTGATGTATATAGTCAGTATTTAATAAACAGTCAATAAACACCACAAACTTAGATTTTTTTGGCTTTGTTAATATTCAGAATAGGAGTTATAAGACAAAATAAAAATTGAACAGAATATCACAGAACCATCCATACTACAATTCCTTATGGATTTAAGAAAACAAATGTGGTTCTTGGAAAAGTAATTACATATGTATGCTACACTGATAAAAAATTGATCATAGTATCTCCCTAATTCAATGTGGGAAAAGAGACATGTTACCATAAACATGTGTCCCAACATTTCATATGATGCATGTCTGAATGTTAGCATTGGTGGGAGTTGTATGAGAGTATCAAGGGCAGAATAGACCCACTTTTAGGATGAAAACAAACTTCCACTAGGATGTCTTTTCTCAGTTCTGCTCAAATTCACAATTTTAAATTCCACTTAATTGAACTGAGAAAGTGCCAGCCTCTCCACCCACAAGCCCAACCGCCGTTCTGCTCACACTTTCTCTTTTAGAGCATTATACTTTTATCCTCTGCTTCTGAGTTGCTCGCAGGACATCTGTCAAATAACCCCACAGAAGTTTTATACCCGGGTGTTGAAAATATTCTTTTTTAAAAATCTGCTCCAAAGCAACAACATTTTAAAATTAGCATCAGTAACTCACAATATATCACAATTAATATCTATTAGTTTAGTTTAATTTATCAAGTTTTCACATTAGCTTCTAATGACTATATTTTAGTTAGAAGTCAGTAATTCATGCATAATGAATGTATAGTATACTGATCCCTTTCATAATATTATCTACCATTTTTAATGATAAGGTAATTAGTTGATATAATTATTAAAATATATTTTGTATGGTTATTAGCTTACTACTTGAGGAATGAAAAAGCATTTGTTTGTTTGGGGATGTTTAAAGACATTTGCATTATTTAAATAAAAAGTAGGCAGAATTGTAATTAAACAGTATGCAATGGTTTGTCTGAATAAAGTATTGGCAAATTGATATTGTTTTATCAATATGAATATAAACTGAGTTTTTTTTCTTTATTGTAGGGAAATTATAAAGTAACATCTTTATGGTAAATAAAACAAAAGAGAATGAAAATTTGAGGCTTCCTATTAAATGGGGGAATATTTTTATAGTAAAAGAGTATGAGAAGGGTTAAGAAAAAAAAGCAATAGAGAGCTTTTGTTCCTACATTTTATATTACTAGCTGTTTATGTTCAACTAAAAAAGTTGTAGAATGGAGCAGCTTCTTAAAAGTAGAGAAAACTAACAATTAAAATATAATAAGATATTTTCCCATTTAAACTCTATATTAAAGATAGACTGAAATTAACATACTGCACCATTTCTTCTAACAACATCAAATGCCTTGTCATGGCACAAAAATGGTCCTTGGTTCCTAAAGGTTGTATGTGTATTGAAAGTAAGCTGTGGGAGACTCAATTGAGATCAAAAGGAATTTATTCTACTAACACACTGTAAAAGACTAATGTAACAAAGCTGATAGATTTGTTGCCCAAAAGTTGATCATCTAGGAATGAGATTTAGTTCATGAAACTGTCTTCAAATTCAGCCTAAGTGACTTGCTAGTTCTATGATTCTTCAAGTCCATTAATATCCCTAAACTTTAGTTTTCACATCAGTAAAATGGAAAGTGAAATAAATATAAAAGAATTAAAAAAAAAGTTAAAGTCCATATGACTTTATAATTATATCGGTATAATTATTATACTGATTATAATACATTATTATATATAATACATCAGTGGGAGGGGAAATCATGAATATTGAAGTAATAAGCATACAATTAATAAATAAGCTTTGAAGTTCTTTAGAAAATTAAATCTCAAGATTTATGAAGTCATCTTTCTCAGAGAAGGGGAAAATCCTGTATTTTAAATGACAAAATACATTTAGGTATGTATCTTTCTCCTCATGTGAGGAGACACATTAAGGCACAATCACTTTTTTCCAAGTCTGTTGACAGAAGTGTAAGTGAAGTTATGATTTGACCCAATATGCAAATATTGGTCCACACAATTCCAAATGACTCTAAGGGGATCCTGGCAACAAAAGAATAGCTGTATACCTCTTTGAAAAATTCCCTCTCTATCCCAAAAAGATGATTATTAATACTCTAAAGAGGGTAGGAGAAAAACTTAAAACATATTTATCATTTTGAAACATCTCTGTAGAAAGAAAAATTCTATCTCTCCCTCCTCCCTCTTTCTTTATCTTTCTGTTTCTCTTCCCCATGAATACATACACAACATATGTATACATATATGTATATATGTATATTGTATAGATTTAAATTGCACATATAATTGCTCTTTTATAAAAATAAGTTCCAATGATTCGTTATCATTTTACAATGTAACATAAAAAAGCAACAATTGCTTTTTTGTGAATGATAATTAATGGTCTGACATCTGAATCTTACATGTTCTTATTATCGTGTCACTAGTGATTACAAATTAAAAAGCTTCATGAATGTGCATTGTTTTCCTTTCCTTATGAAATTTATTGAGTAAAAGTCTTCTGTTACTACTTCAAATAATCTCTAACATCAAAATTTATTTAATGATGGGATAGAGGCATAAAACCAGTCAAATTTTCCCAACATTCAGCTCCAAACAACATTAAAATAATGCCTCAAATGATATTTTGACAAAAGAAATCAACAAAAAGTCAGGGTCAGACCAGGGAAGCAGTGAGCACATCTTTCCCTAAATTCTACCAGTTTGGAAGCATGAATATAAAAAATTGGGCATATTCTTTGACCCAGAAATACCACTTGTATGTCTGTAGTCCCAAGGAGATCAAAGGAAAAGAACCAATATATACAAAAATATTTATAGGAGTTCCTTTTGTGATGTCAAAAAATTGAAAATTGAGAGGGTGGCAATCGACTGGAAAACAGCTGAATAATTTGTGGCATATGAATGTAAGAAAAGGCAAGGGGAATGATTTCAGAAAAAACATGTGAAGACATATATAAACTGTTATAAAATGAAATTAAAAGAACCAGAACATTGTAAAAAGCAACAACAATATTGTAATAATTAACTGAAAGACAGCTACTCTGATCAATACAATAATCTGACACAATTCTAAAGGACTCATGATGAATAATGCTATTTACTTTGAGAAAGAACTGATGAATACTGAGTGCAAAATGAATTATAATTTTCTTATTTTTTTTACAATGTGGAAAATATGCAAATGTATTTTATTTTATTTTACATGTATAATTGATATTATGTTACTGGCCTCAGTAAGTGAGGAAGGGGAAAGAGGAAGGGACAGAATTTGGAACTCAATATTTTTTTTTAAAAGAAAGTTAAAAATAAATCACACACATATGTTAGCAAAAATTAGATAATAAGTCATTTATATAAGCCATACACATGAGTAAGAGAAATTGAGCAGAGACTAAAGTGTGTGGAAATCATCATCATCAGCAATAGTTACTTAGTAATCATTTATTGTGTGCAAAGCACTGTCAACAGCTAAGGTATAAGTAAAAAAGGGGGGGGAAACATGGTTCCTACTCTTCAAAGAATTCACATTTTAATAGAGAAGACAATATGCTAATAAATGTGTATATGTATATCCATACACATCCATCTATCCATACATATATCGATACACACACACACACATATACATAATTTTATGTATACATACGTGTGTGTGTGTATGTGTGTGTAGTACATTCTATACCCAAAATGGTAGACAACTTCAGGAGAGGACACGATCAGGAAAGTCCTTTTGCAGAAGATGAAATTTAAGCTTATTTTTGAGGTAAGCCAGGGGAGTCAGGAGACAAAGGTGAGGAAAAAGAACATTCCAGGCACATGGATTAGCCATGTGCTGTCTATTCACATACGCAGTCAGCAAATGAATTGTCTAGTCTAAGGAACAGAAAGAAGGTCAGTATGCCTGGAATATAGGGTATTTGAAAATCAGATGGAAAGGTTCAGATTGCAAAGAGCTTCAAAAGCCAATGAATTTTAGATTTGGTCCTGGACTTAATAGTGAACTGGACTTAAAAGGGCAGAGTCACACCTGTCCTTTAGGGAAATCACTCTGGAAGCTGAATAGAGAAGGAATTAGAATAGACACTGAATTAATGGTAAAAAAAAAAAAAAATGATATATTAGAGCGATAGTATAAAGGTAGAAATACTAAGACATGGGGACAAATTGGACATGTGGGGTAACTGCAAGTAAGGACTCACAGATGTCTTTAAGATTTTGACTCCAGCTGATAAGGGATGGTTGAGCCCAGAGGGTGAGCCAAGTTGGAGATATCTATGGGAAAACCTATTCAAGATAGCCATTAACAATTGGCAATGTGAAACAACATTAAAAGAGAGGTTAGAACTAGATAAATAAATCTAAGAATTTGGAGATAATCATTGGAGTATCTAGAATTTTCAGTAAGGATTCTAAGTTTTCTATCATTGTTTGAGAAGTATAATAATATCAATACAGCAATAATGTTAAATTCTCTCAAAGCACAAATCATTGTACTTTTCATGGGAGTGAGGCAGGTAAACATCAATGTAGGTAAATGACAATCAGAGTGATATACAGAGCAAACTTCATAGTGTTACCAAATTATTATGATACCCGTCAAGACTTAGCAGGAGCACTGAACATTAATTAGGTCAGCACCTATGAAATTGTGAATCTTTTAAATAGAGCTAATTGGTGTTTTTAAGTATATATATTCAACATGTAATTTTAAGTGTGGTACTACTTGTCAGGATTCCCCAAAGTAGATTTCAGTTTTCCTCTTTTTTTAATACTCTCTGTCTCTATCTGTGTGTGTCTCTGTCTCTGTGTGTATCTCTGTCTCTGTCTCTGTGTGTGTCTTTTGACAACCTCATCTGTAGTTCTCTTTCTCTACTCCTTCATGCCTCTACCAATTTCCAAAAAATAAATAAAATCTTTCTACAAAATAGAGTCTATCTTTATAGATTCTCACATTGTCTTATCTGCAAATATAGTTCATCTTTTGCAGTTTGAGTTCACTATTTCTCTTTGCAAATTAGAAAAATATCTTATGGGATGACTAGGATAGTAAATAGAGCATTGGGTCTGGAGTTCAACTATAGCCTCAGATACTCACCATCTGATCCTGGGAATGTCATTTAATCTGGTTTGCCTCAGTTCCTCATCTGCAAAAATATTTTCGAGAAATAAATGACAAACTATTTTAGTATCTCTGCCAAGAAAAGCTCAAATGGGGTCATGAAGAGTCAGACATGACTGAAAAATGACTAAAAACAACAAAAATCTTAAAATTTTTTTTTCTGAAATCAGGCTTTGTTGTTGTATTGAGCAGAGCTTCTAAGCCTTTCAAATATATTTTTCTTTACAGTTGTATTGCTATTGTATGAATTATTGTCATGGTTTCTATTCAATTCTCTCTGTATCAGTTCACAGAAATATTCCCAGGTTTCTGTGAATTTATTACTTCGGTTATTTTTATCACAAAATAATGTATCATTACATTAATATACCTTATTTTGGTTTAGCCATTCCCCATCTGAGAGGAACATCACCTCCCTGATGCTCAACCACCATTCCCCCCCCACCCCACACACTTGGTTTCTAGTTCTTTGCTGTCATAAATAGAGCTGTTGTGATCATTTTTCTAAGAGTCTTTTTTTTTCCTTCTTGGATCTTTTGGGAAATAATCCAAATAGACATATCATTGGATAAAAAAGGTATGTACAATTTAATGACTTTGGGGCCAGAGATTCAAATTGGCTGGTTTAATTCACTGTTTTATCCATAGTGCATTAGTATGCCTCTTTCACTGTCTCTCTAATAGCAATTAAAATTTTCTTTTAAAAAAAATAGTGGTGTCTTATTTTTTCCAATTACATATAAAGATATTTTTCAATATTCATGTTTTAAAAGATTTTGAGTTTTAAATTTTTCTCCCTTTTTTTCTCCTCTCCCCACTTTTCAAGATGGCAAATTATCTGATATAAGTTGTACATGTGCAGTCTTGTAAAGTATATTCCCGCATTAGTCATGTTGTAAAAGAAACAACAGACCAAAAAGAAAACATCTAAAAAATGAGAACAGTAGGTTTTGATTTGCATTCAGATACCATCAGTTCTTTTTAGGGAGTTGGATATCATTTTCTATCATGGATTTTTTGGAACAGTCTTGGGTCATTCTATTGCTGAATAAATTAAGTCATTTTTAGTATTGCTGTAACTATGTACAATGTTTTCCTGGTTCTGCTCACTTTATTAATCATCAGTTCATATAAGTCTTTTTAGGTTTTTCTAAAATCCCACCTCCTTGTCATTTCTGGTAGCAAAATAATATTCCATTGCATCCATATATTACAACTTGTTCAGCCATTCCTTGATTGATGAGTATGCTCTCAATTTCCAATTTTCTGCCACCACAAAAAGATCTACTACATACATTTTTGTACATGTAGGTCTTCACCCTCCTGTTTTTAAAAGGATTTCTTTAGAATACAGACCAAGTAGTAATATTGCCAAATCAATGGGTTTGCACAATTCAATTGCCCTTTAATCATAGTTCCAAATTGCTTTCCAAAATGGTTGGATCATTTCAGAAAATTTCCTCTTCTGTTATCTTTTACTATTTGCTAAGTATAGTGTGGAAACTCAGAGCTGTTTTTAATGTTCATTTTTCTAATTATTAATGATTTTGAACATTTTTCATATGGTTGATAGCTTCAAGTTATTATTTTAATAACTTACTTTTCATATTCATTTACCAGGTATCTGTTGGGGTAGAGGTCTTGTTCTTACAAATTTGAAGAAACTCCTTACATTATCAGACAAACTTTCCACTTAACGCCTTAATTTCTAGTTTTAATTGCATTGACTTTATTAGTAAGACCTAATCAAAATATATATAATCCCAATCATTTTTTAAAATTTATTATCTGCTCTATTTTTTGTTTGGTTCCAAATATTTCTCTTAGAATATGGGAAAGTGGCATGACAGGAATCCAAATTTGATCCATAAGACCCAGTGATATTTCAAGGCAAAGAAAGCAAAGTTCTGTTCCCTTTTAGAGGACAATCAGAAGTTTGTGTTGATCAAAAAGGGGAGAGAATCTATTGAAGGATGAGAGTGGTGAATAACATCAAATGCTGCAGAAATGCCAAGGAAAATGAGAACTAATAAAAAGGTCATTTTTCATTTTGGACTGGAAGATTATGTGTCCTCTGAGAGAATATTTTCAGCAGAGTGATAAGGACATAAAGTATATGACAAAAGCTTGAGGAGAAAGCAGGTGGTGAAATACAGGCAACTTTTTCTAATTAATTCGAGAGGAATGGGGGATGAGGTACCCATGATTGATTGATTGATCATGATTGATCATGATTGATATCAACAGATCAAGGAAAGATCAAGGAAAGGATCAAAGACACAGATAGAGGACATTATTAGTCTGAGGAAGAAATAGGGATTCTCTTTTTGAAAATAGGAAAGAAATGAGAATGGTCAAGGAGATTGAGAAAAATTGAGGCATTACTGTAATGATCTTTTTTAATAAAATAGAAATATTTTCAACATTGAAATTTCTTCATTTCATGAAAGATCCATACCTCTTTCTTTTAATCTATATGATATTCCCATCTGCATATAGTGATGATACCTGACATGCCTTATTCCAGAACATCTTATTTTCTTTTACTTCCAAACTTGTAGGAGTAGTTATTTACTATTTGATAGAAGTCTACCATTTACTAAAACATCTACTAAACATACTAAAACATTTACTAAAACACCAAAAACTAAAACATTACTAAAACAAAAAAGAATTGATGAATTCTTCCCAACTGACCAACAAAGAACAAATTATGTGTTGGATCTGGAGATAAAAAGCAGTTGAGGAAATAGTCCTTGCCCATTAGAAAGTTGAGTTTTATATAAGGAAATAATACTTATGCATAAAACTACTTTAAAATAAGCATAACCAAAATAAGTACAACCTTCCCTTTTTTTAACCTTTCATATCTAAGCCCAATTTTTTTTGGATCCTGATCGACTAAGATTGAATGTAAATAGAAATTGGTTCTGATTTGGTTAGAAACCTTGAGGGTCTTCCCCTTCCAGATTCTATTTGTCTGTGTGTTTGCTTTTTAGCTAGGCAAAAGAGGACATTCTTTGCCTTAATTTTTACCTATCCTTAATCACTGAATGAACCAAAGTTGCTTTGGTCAAACTGAGACTTATTAAAGATCTTAGCTTAAAAGAGTCAAGGTGTCCTATTGCATCCAAGGCCATCTCCATTCTGATCAAATCACTGAATGGGTGTGACCTCAAACTGAGACCTGTTAAAGAACTTAGATTAAAAAGGTCAAGGTTTCCCATTGCATACAAAATCATTTCTAGTCCTCCTGATCTACATCTGGCCACTGGACCCAAATGCCTCTGGAGGGGAAAGTGAGCCGGATGACTTTGCAGAGCTCTCCCTGGCTTAAATCCAATTCATGCCATGACATCACCTCCCTGATGTCATGATCTTCTTCCCGAATGAAGGATAAAAAAAAAACAAGAATCTCTTATCAAATTATTATCTATTCTATTTCTACAATATCTCTCAAATCCACTTTTCTATTGTTAATGTCACTGAGCCCTATCAGGTTTTCATTATTCATTGATCAGTACAAAGAAGCAGGTTTTCCTACCTTCATTTCTGTGCCTTCTCTCATCCTCTTTACCTCTGCCATGGTAATCTTCATTATTTATTCATTGGGAATGTCATTCCTCTGCTCAAAACTCTTCATTAGTTCCCTAACGATAAACAACTAGGGTTAAAATCCTTTATGAATGGCATTTAGAGTTGTTCAAACTCACTACTATTCTACCTTTTCATACACCTACCCTTCAAAGTGGACTACTTTACTGACACCTGAAAAATCCACTGGGTGACCTGTTCTGCCCCATTCTTTTGTATGTGGTGTTCTCTATATCTAATTTCCTCTCCTTTCCTTTTACCTATTGAATTCTTACTCATTCTTTAAAGTTCAATTCAAAAACCAAATCCTGGAAAACTTAATTTTATGTTATTAATATGATTACAACCACCATCATCACCCCCAGTTGAATTTAAGTTTCATAAAGGTGAAGATTGTTTAATTTTGTTTTGTTTTGTTTTTGAAATGTAAAGAATAAAAAAACCCCAAGAGATAAAGTTTCTGGGTAATAATTAATTAACTAATCTAATAACCACCAAATGGATGGTCAGTTGTTTCTATCTATAACCAAAGACATCTAATGGAGACACTGAATGTCTTAATATATTTTTAGAAAAGAGGATACCTCTGACAGATAAAAGTCAACTATAATGAGTGAACAATTAATGTGGGGGATGGAGGTAGGATTTAAATTTAAATGAAGAGGTAGGATAAAAGTCTTCAGCTCCTCCTGCTGAGAATCTGGATTGACCATGAGATTCAGTCCCCTCCTGCAGTCTGAAGAGGAATACACCTCTACCCAGACCATTCTGGTTTTTCCTTCATGTTTTGAGTAACCCTAAATTCCAGTAGCAAGTTGGGGGAGGAGGAAAATAGTGGCAATACAAGGACATAATCTCAATGCTGTAAAGCTGGAATTCACATAGATTAGATTCTGTTTACACTCTAAATAGAAGTAAGGTCTCCTAATTGGGTGGTGAACTGCCCAAGATATAGAAAAGCATTCCTAGAGTATTTGAGCAACTTCCTCTATTAGCCTTGTCCTTCAGAGACAAGTTGACTGACTACAGAGATTGAGCTCTAAATGAGAAAAGAAAAAAAATAAGAAAAAAAGAGCCTAGATCCTAATTTAATAATTGGCTATTAATGTAAGACTCTTATGTCACTAATCTTACCCTTGCACTGCCCTTTGTGTCTAAACCTGTTATTTGAACAATGCAGCAGACCATATTTTTAGTACCTCAATTAAAATATCATCTGAAGCACTGATAGGTTAACTGACTTGCCTAGCACCATAAAGATAAGAACCAAAGTCCTTTCAATTTTGAGGCAATACTTTATCCAATTAATAATTCTACATTTTATAGGAAAAAGTGAATCCTTGTACAATTGCTTTTCTTTAAGAATTATGGAATATAAGGTAGATAATTATGTTAACATTACATTTCAAATAACACCTATCCACCTGGTACTAAACATTGTGTTGAAGATACTACAAAAGCCAAACAGTCCTTATCTGAAAAGAGCTACTCTGAGATTAGAAAAATAGGAAATTAGAGAGTTGATATTTTCCTACTGAGATATTCAGTAATTGTGATGGGGTTGGTGGGGGCAGTAAGAACAGGAAGCAGGGATCATTATGAGCTTTTTCTTCCAGGTACCATTTGAGGTAAGTTTTGAAGGTAGCCAGGGATTTCATTTATACAATCCTTACTGTTTTATAACCATTTTTTTGGTTTCAATTCAACTTACTTGCTCCAGTTTTACTCTGTTTAGAAGATACCGAGAGCCAAGTCAGGAAATTTTCTAGAGCAGATCCGGTGAGATCCACAGGGGTAATTCTGCTCTCCAACTCCTCCGCATCACAGCCTACAGTCAGATGGAACTGAGATTGTCTCAGTTCACATACATAGTGTGCCTCATTACAAAAGAGAATTGCTTGTATTTCAAATCCTATTAATTTCTTTTGTATAGGCAATGTTTTGAGGTTTTTTATTAGTCTATTATTGAAACTTATGATCATTTCATGCACTAAATTATCACCAAAACAAAATTGGTTTTTTTTTTTATTGTTATTATTGTTGATTTTCTTTTAGCTTTTTGTTGCTATTTTTGTTGTTTTGCCTAAGTATTATTAGATATATCATTCTTCCTCTGTGGGGAACTTATAGTCAAAAAACTTTTCCATTTGGGATTTAAGGAGACAGAAACTTCCAAAAGAAGTTTCTTTACTTTTTTATTTAAAGAAATTGTGTGCAACTATGATCCCTAATCCTTTCTCATGTTAAAGAAAACCACACTAATCAATCTTTTTCAAGATAAGTCATAAAAGTGAACAGGTGTTCATCAGGGTTATCTTATTATAAATCAATTATGATATTTTTAAAAGGAAATGAAAAAAATAAAGTTTCTCCTTCTACCAAAAAAAAATCTTATAGTTATTTACCATAATAATTTTACTGTTAGCTATAGTTCTCCTTTCATTGCTCTCTGTCTCCTGAGATAATCTGATTTCTTAAAAAGAAGGAAAACAAAAACAAAAACAAAAAAAAACCCACCTCGTATAGAATAAAAATGGGAACTTAAATAAGCATTTATTAAATATCTACTACTTGCCAGAAGCAGTGATATTTTAGATATCATTTCATCCTCACAGAAACTTTGAATATAGTTTACTTTATTATTTCTATTTTATAGTTGAGGAACCTAAAGTAGGCAAAATTTAATTGACTTGCTCAGTAATTTTCTAGGACCAGATTTGAATGCAGTTTTTTTTTTTTTTTGTTTGTTTTGTTTTGTTTTGTTTTGTTTTTGAGCTTAGGCCCAAAGCTTCAATTACTATACCTCGTAGACACTGGTTCAATTCCCGTACAATTAGTACTTATGCAATCTTGGACATAGTGTTTGACCTCTCAGACTTATTTTATCTTCTATAGAATTAGGAATTTGGACTAGATGACATAAAAACCCCATTCTAACTCAAAAATCAATGAAATTCCATATATCCTCATGACTTCGGTTCAAATCAGGCTAAAATTAAAATAATGCCACATTGTAGGAAAGACATGGGTCATCTAGAGAATGACTATGTTAACAGACTTGGGGAGATTCAAATTCCAAAGTCATTTACAGGAAAAAGGCTGTAATTTCTCTTAGCTCCTGCTTTCGCTGCCATGGGGAAAAATCCTAGGTCAAGGCCCCTAGTCAGAACCTTGGTATTGGGGAATAGAAGGTTCTATTTAAAATGTATCATTCCCATTTGTCATCTAGGAAAGACTGCTGAATCCTAGACTCTTCCTAGGTGACAACTCCTGCCTTTAATGAGAGAATCAGCATAGTTAGCTATGGATGGAATTAGCTATAGATAGATGGAGCATTCTGAAGTAAAATGTTGCTCAAGCAATCTGGGAGTAGATAAAATGAATAAAGTAAACTATTGGGAAACTACAAGAAAGGATAGTCATATGGTAGAGAAACAACTAAGGAAAACAGACATACACACTGGCAATCTATTGAAGTCTTGGATAGAGTTAGACACAAACCGTAGATGAAGCACAGGGGGATTTATGTTGTCCTTATCTGGATCAAAAAGACCAAGCATTAAGAATGATTGGAGAGCTGGAGTGTAAAGATTCAGAACTGGTGTTAATTCAAATTGTGGTAAATGAATGGCAGTGGGTATTAACAGATAGTTGTCATCCAAATTCATCCAATGGCAAAAAGGGGTATTCGGCTATTACTGAAGAAATTACTCTAGTAGATTGTGTTGGGGTTTTCTTTCTCTCCTTTATCTCTCTCTTTTTCTGTCTCTATGTCTGTCGGTTTGTCTGTCTGTGTGCCTGTCTCTGTTTGTATCTGTCCATCTGTCTGTCTATCTGTCTCTCTCTCTTGTTTATATATTTGGTTTGCTTTTCCTTGTTTTTTGCTACAGTTGACAAGGGGACTTCATCACTTAGCATCTAGGGGAAGCTACTTAATTCTTTCCAAACTCCTAGAACTGCAACAAGAAGGTTGGAAGTCATAAAATGCTATAACTTGGAAAGGACTTAGGAGGAATCTGACCACTATCTTTATTTGAAAGGCTGTGTAGTAAAAGAGGATAATAATTGTTCTGTTTGGCTCCAGGGAGAACTAGAAGCAATGAGCAGAAATTTCATAGAATCTGATTTAAATGAGATCTGAGGAAATATTGTTCTAACAATCCACCTTATCTAAAAATAGAGTGAATCACTTCCAGCTAGTCTTTACATTTTCAAACAAAACTGCTCTTCTTTAATTCTATAGGGATTGTTTTCTGTCCTTTATATGTTGTTGTAATCAGAATGGTTGAGAATCTATTTCTGAAAAACAGTTCATGAATTAGAAACATTGCAAAGTTTCAGTTAGAATGTTTATGTTTAGTCATGTTATGGTGTGTGTGTTGGTTTGGGGATGGAGGGATAGGACAGAGGGATGATGGGTATGGTATAGGAGACAGCCTACCCAGTGTACAAAGACTCTAAAAAGGAGAGTGGCTCATCTTTTATAAAGTACAAAATATACTTTATATAATATCAATATAGTCCCTCCACTCTTGTTTAAACCTGCCATTGTGAAACATATTCAGAGGAAGAGTGAACCATCCCCAAAGGTCCAGTATGTGCCTTTTTTGGCAGATCAACTCTCATGTTCCATCTTTAAAAAAGGCGGGAAGGGTGAGAAAAAATAAGGTATCAGGAAGAGGCTTGACAATTAAGTGGTAAAGTTATAAAATAATATAACATTGAAAGTGTTGACCTAGAATTGGACAAAGTATCAGGAGATATGCACATTTTTCAAACAATGACATTCTGGGACATAGTTTGGGTAATGTCTCCTCTTCCTGATTATGGTTCTGCATGGGTAACTTAAATGGAAAAGCTTAAAGGTCTATCAACCTACCAATTGTAAAATTGGAAAATAAAGCAATTTGTCAGCTGTCCTGGCACTCGTTTTAGTTTACATTTTTTTATTGCTATTAGTCCTCTTCATAAAACTTATCTTACTTCTCTCTTTATAGATCCCAGATTTAACTTAATGACCTGCTGAAACTCTGGACAAACTCATCTGATGAACAAGGAGGTCCAAAAAAGCCTACAGCACAAAGCAGACTTTTAATTGCTTAACTTCAAATTTCCTGATGTCTTCCCTTACCAGGTTTATGTATGACAAGAGCCTCCACTACATTTTAAATTATGGTACAAAATGCCTAGGCAAAAACTGCTTCCATCTCTGATCTTGATTTTCAGTGGCTTTACCGCTTTTCTTTGCCCAGGTAAGAGTCTTTAACACAGCAGTCTGAAATTGTCAAGAGATTATAAACTACTTTCACTCAAGGATAGCTCTCAGGATATTGTTGATAGAAATAATGATATAATTCTCCCAGTTATTAGGTATTTATGAAAAGCCAACAGCACACACAAAATCACATAGGACATGATTTATTAACATTTTTAGGAACTTATAGGCTATGTAACCATATTGTTACTATCAAGTAACCATCAAATTACCATCAACAAGTACTTATTAAATACATATTGAGTACATACCAGATCCTGTACTGAATGCTGGATGTTCAAAGAAAGGCAGTCAAACAGTGATTGACTGTTCTAATCACTGTTTTAAAGCAGCTCCAGCTCAAAAATGGGAGAAAAAATGAAAACAACCATGTATAAATTAGAATAAATTGGAGATAATCAATAGAGATTTAAGGATTAGGAAAGATATTTTTGTTGAAAATGGAATTTTGTACATTCCAGATCCACCTCCAGATTTTCGTGAGATCTGGTGGTCAGGGAAATCAAGATATGGGGATAAAGAAGGAAAGAAAAAAAAAAAAAAGACCAGTATTGGGATACATGTCTACATATGTATGAATGTATATGCATATGTATGTGTGTATGGGTGTGTGTGTGTGTGTATGTGTGTGTGTGTGTGTGTATGATATCTTTTGCAGAGAATAGCAAGGAAGTAAATGTAATATTATAGCAGAGTATAGTATGTAGAAGGTAGTTAAGAAGTAAATGGACTGGGAAGGTAAAAATGAACCAGTTTATAGAAAATGAAAGAAGATTTAACACTTCATCATACTGGTGAAAGGGGCCCACTAGGGTTGATTTAGTAGAGTGGAATGAGGCAGTTTCAGTGATCTGATTATACTTGAGCTTTGGGAAGATCAGATACTCAACTGAGTAGAAGATGGACTGGAATAAAGAGAAATTTTAAGTAGGGACACCAATTAAAAAGTAATGTCCTGAATCTCCTGAATGATCACCAGAATCAGTGTAGTTGGGGTATCTGAGAAAAGATAACCCTGACTTAGGGTGATTATATGTCATCTTGGGGGAGAAAAGGAATACATACATGAGTTATTATGAAGGTAAAATCAACAAAATATAACTGATTGAATATGGGGGAATGAGACAAACAGGAGTTTGGGTGAAGATATTTTATGTAATCTTCTTAAATATATATGCACATATGTATAAATATGTATTTATATCTAATCTATCAATGTATATTTTTCTTCTTAAAAATATTTGTAACCTCTATTTATCCTTTATATTTGTTTGACTATTGCCAGGAATAGTTTGCATCTTTACTTATTTCTATAAATTCCAAAGGGAAGAAAGAACAGAAAAGGGTATTATTTGCTCTTATAAAGTTTGATGAATATATAAGGAAAAAGGGAAGGGGAACAAAATGAAAATTGTTTTCATTATTTGCATATGGTGGAACTCAAGTGTTTCAGCAATCTCATTTCTAACACTAGAGAAAATACAATATGAAATTATACTTTCCTTGAAATTACAAGAGGGTTGACTCTTGAGCTGCTGATTCTACCAATTATTCTTACTCATTAATGTTAAAAAATGATTAATAGGGCAAAGATGTTTTTCAGACATTTTCATGCTTCCACTTCAGAAAATGGAAAACTGAATAGTTACCACCTATATTATCTCTTCTTTTTAAATCATCTTGATTTGGTCATTGTCCAAATCTGGAGTAAAGGATTTTTAAAATTTTTGGATTCTAAATCATGACTTGGAGTGAGCTCTTACCTCAGAAGGAATTTCTAACAACTGTGTTTTCTGAAGATCCTTTTAATGCTAGATTTTTTTTTTTGTCTCTCAGACATTTCCCAATATTGTAAGAAAGTTTAGCCTTAAAGAATAAGACCAGAGTTCTTTTATTTTAAATCCAATAGGACAGTGTGTCTTTGTTGCAGTTAAATCCTAATGGGAAGGACTAGAAAAGTGATCCAGGTAGGGGTTTGGCAAGATGACTTCTGAGTTCCATTCCAAACTAGATATTCTGTCCTTCTGGGTGGTCTCAAGTTTTTTGCTCAAGACCAGACAAGTCACATTTAATCCATGGCATTCATCTAAAAGTTAATGCTGTTGCCATCACAGGAGGCTCACAGCAAGACTGGTTTTCCCTGTTTATGATTATATAAGCTTTCTGGTGACTGCTGTTTTCAACCAGAATATCTTTATAAATCAGTTCTATCTCAGGAACTTTTCCCTGATTAAATAAATAAGTGGAGTGATTGAGCCCCTGCCTTGTGCAGAAATCCAGGTTCCTAGCAATTATTTCCCCTCACAAAGAAAAGTTTATTTATCAATGCCTACTTGTTATTCTGTTCAAATAAATAGACTTCTAAGTGGGGTCTCTGACTTACAGCCCATGACTATCTGGAAAACATGATCATTCAACCCAATCTGAGATTTACACCTAAACTCAAAACATGCACCAGTAGTTGAAGCAGCCTAGAGCTCTGACTGACAGCCCCCATGTTCTGTGAGTTGACATTAAACTCAATTATTGGGAAGGTAGAGGGAACAGCCCCATTAGGAAGACTGTTGCTAGATGTTATCTTCTGTCAGATCAAAGAGAGTTTGCAAATTAATCCCCCCTTCTATTGGCAAAACATTTTAATTTTAAAATGTATGCAATTTATTTTCTGAATTGTTGATAGGCTGCAAGAACTCTGATTAGCATATGAAATCAACAACTCTGTGGCACCTAGCTATCTGAAGCCTGGTTTTTCTTTCCCCTAAAGGTGAGCACCTGTCACAGTTTCTTTAATGCTGCAGTTCATCTTCAGACTTTGGCCCCAACCCCAGTCCTGTAAGCTTAAAAAATAACTACAGGAGGGAGGAAGGAGGGGAAGACAAAAGTAAAGGAAGGAATAGAAACAGAAAGAGAAGGAAGAAAAGAAGGGAGAAGCAGTGACAATAAAGAAGAAAAAGGAGATAGTTTTTTTTTTTTAAAAAAAGAGAATGAGATATAGGAGAATGGGAAAGAAAAAAAGGGAGAGAATGAGGGAAAGATAAGGAGAAGTCAGAGAACAGGATTGGAAAAGGAAGAAGAATAAGGATGAGAAAAAATGAAGAAAGAAAAGAAAAAAGATGGAAGAACAATAGAAATAAGGAAAAAAGAAGAGAATGAAAAGGGGGAGAATGAGAGGAGATGAAAATGAGAAAAAGAGAAGGAAGAAGAAGATGGAAAAAGCAGAAGGACAGTAGGAGGAGAATGAAGAATAAAAGGTGGTGGTAGTGATGGTAGAGAAGAAAATAGAAACAGGAGTGGTAGAAAAAGGAGAGGGAAGAAAAGAAGAAAGAATGAATGGGGAGAATAGGAGGAGAAGATGGAGACAAAGGGGAGTTAGGAGAAGGGGAAGATAAGAATGAGAGGAAAAGTTGGAGGAGGAAGATGAGAGGGAAGAGGGGTAAAAAGAGAAATAAAAGAGAAGGAAGATGAAGGAATGAATATAATTAGGTTATTTAGAAAAAATCAAAAAATAGATACATTCAGCTTTGGTCCTAAATCAAGAGAGATGAAATATATGCATTTTAAAGTGCAATATAACTGAATAGTTCCTATTGGACTAAATATTCTATGAATTTTATGCATATGTTTCTGTTGACACAAAACTGTTTACATATATGTAAGTAATCATATGTGTATATACACCTATAAATGAGTTTTACTATAAATATATGCACAGAAACACATATACTGAAATTATACATATAGTCATATATATATATATATATATATATATATATATAGTTGAGGAGAAAAAGAATAGGAAGAAAAGAAAGAGGAGGAAAGAGAGGGAGGAAGAAGAATTGAAGTAAGAGGAGGAGGAGAGGGAAAAAAAACAAGCAAAAAGAGAAGATAAAGGTAGAAAATACATAATATAATATTAGATAGATAGAGATAGATCAATAGATAGATAGATTGAGACATTAAAAATATGAAGCCCACTCCTGTGAAGAGGACTGAGGATTTCAAGTCATTTGTTTCTTTACAAGACAGTTAAATCCTGAATATGGTGACTAAAATCTAACAGATAATAGGATTTTCCCCTGAAAGTGAGCACCAATCATCAGTCCTTTCAGAAGTGAGGTGCTGATTATACATATGAAGATTAATTTAAGCAAATGTATGTATTAAATTTTATACAAATTCTTGAATATCTTATTTTAAGTTAGTCTCACCATGAAATTATGCTTTGTATTCATTAAAAACAACAGTATACCATGGTACAATAGAAAAAGTACAGGATTTGGATCTCAGTATAAATACCATTACTGATGTTTACCATTGATTTAATCTGAGGGAAGTTACTTAACTTTTTAGCCTTAGTTTCCTCAGTTGTTTAAAAAAAAAAAGGAGCTAAACTAGATAAACTCAAAGTACTTTTTCAGCTCTCAATCTACAATTCAATTAATTATTGTTCTCATATATAAAGACTAGCATAGATATTTTTCCTGTGTTCTCTAAAGCATTATCTATGTATTGTCTTACAGACACAGGCTTAAATGAAAAGAACCACAACAAACAACAACAATAACAAAAGCAACAGTAAATCTTTGTCAAACCTAAAGTATATCCATATTAATTGTGAATATATGTGGACAAAGAGTACTAAGTAAAATGTAAAGCAAAAAATGTTTTGTCCTTTTCCATCCCCACTTCAATCATTGGTATATGAAGTACTTGTTATTATAACTGATACTTACTATAGTATCAATTCATCTTCTTTTTGTGGTTTCCAGAGGGCAACTGTTTTCCTATAGGTTGTATTCCATCATACTGATATTTCAGTAGCTTTTAATAGAAGAATCTAGAAGCAGTCAAGCTATTCCCAACTGCAAGCCTCCTTAGAAGGTTGTATTTTAAAATATCAACAAAATTGTCAAAAGGTATTATACACAATAGTCTGTATCAGAATAATGATATATCTGGGATATTTATTAGTATCCTTTCAGAAGCAAATATTTGAAAATAAAAATGCTAGAGCATTTAACTGGGCTTAGAAAATATTCTTCCCTCCCCCAGTTAAACCACTCTCAGAATTCCTTGCCCAATGTAGTTACAATAACATAAATATTAAAGCTATATTTTTGGATATTTCTGAGTGTCTTTATAAGGGCCTATAATGTAAGATACAAAGCTATCTAG
This sequence comes from Sarcophilus harrisii, assembly GCF_902635505.1. Lineage (NCBI taxonomy): Eukaryota > Metazoa > Chordata > Mammalia > Dasyuromorphia > Dasyuridae > Sarcophilus > Sarcophilus harrisii. The sequence continues at coordinate 248,233,688 of NC_045426.1, forward strand.
AGATTAGTGAGACTAAAATAGATCATAAGAAAAACAGTGCTTAACTTGAATCTTTTTATACAAATTATTTATCATTAAACACATGCATTTTCTTTTCCCCCTCTTTTGGACATATTTTTTCAAGGTTAATATTAAGTTACATATATTAAGGCATATAAAATCCCCCAACTATATAAATTTCAAATAGTTTTAACACTGGTAAATATAATACCTAATTTTTAGCTCCTAATTTTCTAGATTTCACAACAGGGTAGTTTTTTCATTAATTTTTTGCCTCTAGCTAATCTTCAGCCATAATTCTGTTTTACTTAACAATGTTTAAAAGAGTCCCTTCAGCACTGGGATAAACTTCATACAAACCAAGTCATTTTTCTTTCTAAATACAGCTAACTTAAAAAAAAAGGGGGGATGCATTTCTTTTCATAATGCCATTTAAATGCCATAAATTAGAAAGTATTTGACTAAATAAAAGTACAATTTAAATTCCAGTCTTCTGTCTTTCTAGTCATTTCTTTTTTTCCAATAATCTCAGAGTTCTGTCCATCAAAGTCATATTCTTAAGAAAATAGCCTAATCATAAGAGATAAAATATTCTGTCAAGTCAATTTACTGTGTTCCATCACTACAGTCATTTCATTGAAAGAAAAGAAATTCCATTCCCATTACTTGCACACTTAAGAATACAGTTCTAGGTAAATGCATATGGCAAAAGTGTTCTTAACATGACAATCCCCTGAAACTACGGAGAGATGATAGGACAAATTTAAATACATTCACTCATAAGCTAATTGAAGCTAACCACGCTTTGCTTTTCTATTAATAGAACAAACTCTGTGAAAGACTAAAGAACTGAATGAGAGATACAATTACTTCTGTTATAAATTATAGACTCCTTATGGGCAAGGCCTATATATTGGCTCTTTTTTATCCCCAGCATTTAGCATGGTGTCTAGCACATATTAAATACTTAACAAATGTTTAATTTTGATTGGCTGATGAAAACTGCTAAGTATCATGGAAACTCATAAAAAAAGCCTTCAGAAAAAATCCTCAATTGTCTTTAAGTGGAAAGAGAATAAAACAAAAATTCCTATTGCCAGGAAGAGTACTTTATGAAACTGATGTGATTGTAGGCAACAAATGATGTGATTTAGGAGATGTTGCAATTGATATAAGCACCAAATATTGGGATTGGTCATGTGAAGAATTCACAATAGCTATTTTCTTTGGGAAAATAGGTTTATTTGGGAAAAGAGTTTACAGACAAAATGAAGAAATACAATAGACACTAGGAATGGTAAATGTAAAATAGATTTGAGAGAACACATCTCAAGGAAAGGGGTTTTATTAATTAATAATGGAAAACACACATTTCCTAGTGGAAATTACAATTAGCCAAGATAAAGGAAACATCCTATGATATTGAAATATGCCCTTAGCTGGCAGCAGTGTAAAAGAGTTAGTTATCTATAAGAAGGAGAGAGACACCATAAATCAAGGTAGAGGAATTGAGAGGAGAGATAGCACATGGCATGAGGAAGACATGAGGGTAAAGATACCACAAGGAAGAGTACTGTTGTGGGCTATATATCCAAGTGACATTCAGCAGAAATGATGTGAGCCATGGAGAGATTTATAGGGGAAATTTAACTTCAGGTGTTTGACATAAGTTAGATTTCTTGGCTGGACACGGCAAAGTGGATCCAACCACATAGAAGGGGACCTGCACAGAAGGTAGAACCACAAGGTTAAATTGATTCTTATCAGTACCCTTCCCTGTCTATCCCAGGAAGCAATTCCATCAATATTTCATTCTTTCTCTGCCAATCACACCCAGGACTTCATCAAAATGATAAGTGGCAGCAAGATATAATGAATATAAAGCTAAACTGGAAATAAAAATGATACATATTTAAAATTCACTTCCAAAATTATGTGACTAGTGGCAAGTCACTTCACTTGGGTAAATAATAATTTATTTATCAGTAAAATAATAATAATGATTCCTATAATATCTACATTATATAGTTATTATGAAGACCAAGTAAAAAAAAGATATGTAAAGTATTTTACAAAATTTAAAGCAATATATAAAATAAGTTATTTTTTAATTTATCTATTTCATCTCTTCCTACCATAAGAATTTCTAACAAGAAGGAATAATTTAAGACAGGAAAGACACTATTAGTACACTTGAAAAATGTGCTGTTAGAATGAAAGTGTAGAAATCTAGTGCAGATTTCTAAGACATATGGATAAATTCAAAGAATTGTTATATATAATGAGATAGCTATTTGGCTTATTGGGTAGAGCTCTGGGTTTGCAGTGCATAGGCCTGAATTCAAATCCAACCTCATGTATTTCCTAGTTATGTAACTCTGGACAAGTCATTTAACTTCTGATTCAGTTTTCTCAAATGCAAAACTGGGATAATAATAGTACCTTCCTCTAAGGATTATTGTGAGTATCAAATGAGATAATATTTACAAAGAGTTTATTCCCAGTACCTGGAATACAGTAGATATTTTAAAATATTTGTTTCCTTATTCCTCTTCTATAAGGAAAAACGAGCCAGGTGATATATTGACAAATGGATTACACGTAGGATTAATTCATAACTTTCTATTCTACATGCATTATTTATCTTCCACTCAAGCATAATTTCTCAAGGTTACTATTAAAGCAAATGCATTAAATATTGATTATAAGAGTCATCCATAATCATAAATTTCCTATGATACTTGGGTTAAATATGGAGGGAAATTTCCACCTCTGGTTCCCTTTCATTTTGAGTTTTATTTGCAAACCACAAAAGTCACTAAACAAGTAGAATTAAAATGTGGAATTGTATCTTAAGTAATTTTTAAATTCTCACAAGTACATTGAAAATAATTCCCTCAGTAGACTCCTCTGCCATTGAGATAAAGGAAACCCACTCCAGACTAACTTGCTTGATACAGTGTTTCTCTAGGCAGTTCACTCCCTTCTCAGTTCTAATTTGCTAAAGGTAGACAAAAAAACAGTGATCCAATAAAAACTTCCATTCTTAGCTAACAATTGCTTTCAATATAACTGTCAATCACAGATGCTCCACCTGCTCAGCTAATTGTTGAGGTAGTTTAGCCTTAACAGCTGTCAATTTCAGGAGTTATGCCTCTGTAATCATAACTCCATCACCAAACAGATACCATTAGTCAAAGCTCTTATTTTGATTGTTATATTGGCTCATTCTATTTAGTGTTCTTTTTGCCATTGATCATTGAGGTTGCTTGACTATTGGATACTTTGTTAATGAATTTTTTAGAGTCAGGTCTTGTAGGGTCATTTTAATGCAAGGGTCTTTTTACATGCTCCAGTGCTTTGACTCGATTGTTCCCAAATTAGCTGTTTAGCAGCTAGTATTAAAACTGATTATATTTTTATTTTGTTCTACTCAAAGGTAGGTCACCAATCTTACAGAAGTTTTAGGTTGAATGATTTTTTTACACTTTTTCCTACTCCCAGGTACAAACTACATGATTTTCTAGAGAATCTGTTTCTTCCTCCTGAGACTGGAAATGAACCCACTTTTTATTCTTGGTGTGCATTATATCTTCTCTGACAGCTAGTGCCTGAACTTTTAAATTTCTCTCTTCACTGAGCTTCAATTAGACATCAGTAAAACATGGAGTTCAAGAAGGTACAATCTACTCTTTCTGTTTGTTCTGTCCACAAATGCAGGAAAGCACTAGTCCTCCGATAAGAAAATCTCTAAAACTGAAAAAAAAAAAAAAAACACACACACACACACACAAACTCCAAATAGTATAAATAGTGCTGAGTATAATACCTAGACCCTTCACTTGAATCTTTTAAAAATTTTACACCATAAAAAAATTTCCACTCTAAACTCTTTTCCCCTTTGATATTCCTGTCTTTTTTAAACTGTAAATAAGATGAACATTTGCATACTTTCAAAACAAATTGGTCATTAAAGTACTGTTCCTGTGGAACAAGCCAAGTATTTCGTACCTAGCAAGTAGTTTTGTAACTACTATTTGTTAGTAAGTATAAAGTAGGAAGAAAAAGTAAGAGTAACTTAGCATATCTGATCAGAATTGCTAAGAAATATTTGAAAATGTGAATCTTGGTGCTACTAGGATTACACAATGGATAGTGCAACAACCCTAAAGTTGGGAGGATCTAGATTCAAATCTGATCTCAGACACCAGACACTTACTAGCTATGTGACTATGGCAAGTCTCCACCCCAAGTGGAGTACCTCGCAAAAAAAAAAAAAGCAAACAAAAAAATCTTTAAGAAGGAGATATTCTTTTAAATATTTCCATAATAATCAATGAATAACTGTTCTCTTTGACTTTTATTTATTCATAAATATTTGCTAGAGCACACAATTTTTTAAACTCCTTAATTTTAAGTATTGCTTCAACTAACACACGGCAAACTTTCCATTGCTTAGGGGAGTATCTTCCAATGTTGTTGGAAAGGAATAAAAATCATCACTTTTTAGTGAAACTTCTGAAGATCCACTTTTTCAAAATAGATTATGCTGGCTCTTGTGAATCACTACCAAATGTCAGTAAATCATGGCAGGAGGATCACTCAATAGTATAAATCTGGAAAGAATTTTAAAAATCATCTCTCTAGCTCCTTAATTTTACAATGGGGAATTTGAAACTCTCACAATTAATAGATATCAGAACTAGTATCTGAAACGTAGTCCTTTAGATATAGATCCATTGCTCTTTTCAACATTCAATATAATCAATCATTCAATCAGTTAAACAAGGGGAAATAAATCAAAATTTAAATGTGAGTACATTTCTCATAATGAAATACTTTGGATCCCTCATTGAAAAGTTCATTAATCCTTCTACTTATTTGCTTGTTTCTTATACCCCATTCACTAAAGGGGACTTAATACAAATGGTTTAGTAGCCACTGAGTCTGAGTTGCTGATGCATTTTCTTTTTTACCAAAAAGATTGTAGGGGCAAAGTATTGCCTTTTTTCACCAGCATACAAAGCTGTACAGTAGGGAGGAAATAACCCAAATGGAGATTTCACTTAGCACTAGCAGTGAAGAAGAAAAGACTATGTGATTGATTTTTAAAAATTATTTAAAAAATCAATATGCCCATCCGAATATTAAATTCACTTTACCTATCTAAATCTGCTTTTATTACTTTGCTGCCAAGTGGCAAAAATCCATTTCTCTGTGACCATTGAGTGACTTAGTTTGTTTATCTGGAAGAACAGGGATAATTTAGAAGTAGTGAATAACTTCTATAGAAAACACATTGTACTTCTCTGCTGGGCTGTGGTCCACCACCTCACATTGTAAAAGGAGGGGTGTTGAATGGATGACTCATGTTGTGATTTTTTTAAAATGGTGGTAATTGTTTATATTTATCTACACAAGAGTCCAGATATGGTAACAAAACATTCACATTTCTGACATATAATCATGATCATCATGATTATAAGTTTTATTTATTTTTTATTTTTGGCAACATTTATAGTACTGCTTTATTTTATTTTATTTTATATATTTGGTTATGTTGCTAATCCTTAAAGATCACATTGTTTTGTATTTCTATCCCAGAATAAAAAAACCCATCAACATTATTATCCTGTGCTCAAAAACAGCATTTGTTACATGTATATATTTATATGCAACCATATTCTATTTTATATATAGAAAGCATATTATATGTTCATATATAATATGAAATAACATTTATTTCATTTCCATATATTTAAGGATGATAGAGACATTATTACAATACTTAAGGTAAATTGTTGAAAGTTTGCTAGCAGCATTGCCTCCATTAAATTTATTTTTTAAAAGATAAAAAAACTTTATCATCATGGAGATTTCTTCAGCACTGGTATATGAACTTCTTCATGATCCTTAGTAGCTTCTCCCCTCTGACAGTTTAAGGGTAGAGCAAAAACTTCTTTCAAAACCTTCCTTCATAGAGGGCTCAGATTTTTCAGTTAACTTCATTTCCCAACAGCTGCTTTGCTTAGTATTGACTCCACAAACATCATGTCTAATGTGAAACTTTTCCCCTTCAGCTTCTTTTTATGTAATGCCTTCTTCATCAAATTGTAACCAGTGGTCCTCAAACTACAGCCCACGGGCCAGATGCAGCAGCTGAGGACAATTATCCCCCTCACCCAGGGCTATGAAGTTTCTTTATTTAAAGGCCTACAAAACAAAGTTTTTGTTTTTACTATAGTCCGGCCCTCCAACAGTCTGAGGGACAGTGAACTGGCCCCCTATTTAAAAAGTTTGAGGACCCCTGTAAGCTCTTGGCAGTCAGGGGCTGTCTTTCTTTCCTTATTTGCATACTGAACCTTCAGCACAGTGTGTAGACCATTATAGACATTGGCTTAATAAATGTTTATTAGCCTCATTTGGCTAGAGAGGTCGGAACCAAGATGACCAAGTAACAGGAACTCAATTAAAAGCTCCCAAATTCTCCACTAAAGTACATTTCTGGAGCACAGAACTAAAAAGTTTGGGGTAAATCCATTTTCTAGAAGAAAACTCTATCCAGGTATAGGATTGAGGCTAGGCAGGCCAGAGTTTAGGTACAGATCCATCAGTGATGAAGCAGTTTCAGGACACAGATGGTAGAAGATTTCAGACAATTCATTAGAAGAAGAAAGTAAGCAACACTTTGGTAGCACTGGGTGAAGAACCCTATTGCATTGCACACAAACCATTCCAGATGATGGTCCCAGGGCAAAAAGGAAGATTAAAACAGATCTAAAGATAAAATCAGATCTAAAAAAGAAAAAAAAAGAAAATTAGGGAAAAATGCAAGAAAACAAACAAAAAAGGGTGAAAATACTATGTTGTGGTTCACATTCAGTTTTCACTGTCCTCTCTCTGGATTCAGATGTCTTTTTTCATCACAAGACCATTGGAAGTGGCCTGAATCACCTCATTTTTGATGAGATCCATGTCCATCAGATTTAATCATCATAAAATATTGCTGTTGCCATGTATAATGATTTCTTGGTTCAGCTCATTTAACTTAGCATCAGTTCATATAACTATAGATACTATAAAAAGGGCTGCCACAAACATTTTTGAATATGTGTGTTCCTTTCCCAAGGAGAGATACTTTAAGAATTATAAGACAACCTGAAAGTCATGATCAAAATAAAAAAGAGAGCCTAGACATCATTTTGAAAAAGTTATAAAGGAAAATGGTCTTGATATTCTAGAACTAGAAAACAAAATAGAAACAAAGAATTTACAAATTATATCCTGAAAATCATTTCCCAAAATGAAAACTTCCAGTATTGTTATAACCAAACTCCAGAGCTCCCAGATCAAGGTGAAAATACTGCAAGCATTCAGAAAAAGACAATTCAAATAAAATGGAGTGACAGTCATGATAACATAAGATCTAGTAACTTATACATTAAAAAATTGAGGACATGGAATATGATATTCTGGTAGGCAAATGAGGTAGGATTACAACCAAAAATAATCTACTGAGAAAAATTGAGTGCAATCCTTCTGGTAAAAAATGAATTTTTGATGAAATAGAGGACTTTTAAGCATTTCTAATGAAAGTACGAGAGCTGAACAGAAAACTTAACTTTTAAATACAAGACTTAAGAAAAGCATAAAATGACAAATGTAAAAGAGAAATCAAAAGGTGTTCAATAAGGTTATATTCTTTACATTCCTATAGGTTAAAATGATATTTGTAACTCCTAGGAACCTTAACATTATTAGGATAATAAGAATAAGTATACAAAGGGAATGGAAATGAGTTGAATGTAAGGGAATGATTTGGGTGGGGGCATTAAAATTTGAGAAAAAGAATTTGAAAGAAAGTCTAAGCAACTCTGAGATACCACTAAGTACCTCTCAGATTGACTAAGATGACAGGAAAAGATAATGATGAATGTTGGAGGGAATGCAGGAAAACTGGGACAGATGCATTGTTGGTGGAGTTGTGAACAGATCCAACCATTCTGGAGAGCAATTTGGAACTGTGCTCAAAAAGTTATCAAACTGTGCATAGCCTTTGATCCAGCAGTGCTACTACTGGGCTTATTTAACAGAGATATTAAAGAAGGGAAAGGGATCCATATGTGTAAAAATGTTTGTGGCAGCCCTTTTTGTACTGGCTAGAAACTAGAAATTGAATGGATGTCCATCAATTGGAGATTGGCTGAGTAAATTATGGTATATGAATGTTATGGAATATTATTGTTCTGTAAGAAATGACCAGCAGGATGAATATAGAGAGGCTTGGAAAGACTTACATGAACTGATGCTAAGTGAAATGAGCAGAACCAGGAGATCATTATACACTTCAACAACAATAATATATGAAGATTAGAGGGGAGGAGGTGGAGGGAAAGAAGGGAAAAGTTGAAACAGAAGTAAGTACAAGGATCAATGTTGAAAAATTATCATGCATTTGTTCTGTCAATAAAAAAGCTATTAAAAAAAAAGAAAGGAAGGAAGTGGAAAATGGAGAAAATTATATCATATAAAAGAGGAATGAAGGAAGAACTTTTACAGTGTATAAAAAGACACCTTACCTTTATAAGAACTGGCTAATTGCATACTCACTTTACTAAAGCAATGCATATTACCTTACATGGAAGAAGGAGAGGAAGGAGATTAGAGAAGGGGTAAGATTGATTGAAGGGGGGTAAATGAAGGAAGTTAGAGAAAGATAAAGTAAAAAGAGAGAAAAAAAAGATAAGTGGTGAGGGGGGATTCAGATGGAAATAAATATGTAATTAGCAATCATAACTGAATATGGATGGGATGACTCATGCATAAAATGAAGCAGATAGCAGAATGCATTATAAATCAGAATCCAATAATATATTGTTTACAAGAAACACATACAAAACAGAGATATACACAGTTAAAATAAAGAGCTAGAAGAGAATCTACTATGCTTCAGCTGAAGTAAAACATCCATCCATACATGCATACATACATAAAAGCAAGGATAGCAATCATGACTTCAGACAAAGCAAAAGCTAGAGCTAATCAAAAGAGATAAGCAGGTAAATTACATTTTATTGAAAGTTATCATAGGGGGGCAGAGACAAGATGGCTGAGAAGGCACACATGACTTTCTAAGCTTTTCTCATACCCTCACTACTAATTATCAAATTCAACCTCAAAAAATAGCTGTTGACTGGTAATATTCATGAAAATTGGAAATATTACAACTTACCAGCCGAAGACAATCTAGAAGATTACCAGAAAAGGTTTGTCCTGAGTGGTGGGAGCAAATCAGTGCAAGCAGGGGATAGAATCAGAGGCTAGCATATAGAGTGGACCAAGATGGTGGTGGTCTCTGTGGCTGACAAATTTATAGAGTCACCTTTTATCACAGGTTGGCTGGTCTGCTTTGGTTGCAAAGCAGTAGACCAGCAGAAAAATTAAAGCCAAAGGTAGAGGGTACTCTTAAAAATGCCAGAAACTAAGAGGATCTGGATATATTCACCCAAAACCAGCAGTAAGTGACTCAGCACAGACCACAGCACAACTGTGCAGCCCCATTCTGCAGCACAGGGTTCTTTCTCAAGGCAGTCACAAATCTGCATGGCAGGGGGGCACAGATCAGGGCCGCCTCTAATCTGCACAGTGGGGGACTCAGCTTGGGGCAATCGAACTTCTGCAGCATGACTGTACTCCCCAGGGCAGAGATACTTCTGGTGCCAAATGGGGCTATTCCCGGGGCAACTACTAATACCCACAGCAGGCTTTTGCCTGGGGCAGTGACTCTTTCACTGCTCAGTCACTAGCCCCAGGGGAGTTGCTAATCTGCACAGCATGGTTTTTAGCAAGGAACTACCCCAGATAGACCCTTGTGACCCAGGCCTGAGTAACTTCTGGTGTGGAGCTTTTCCCAGTGCACTTCCACAGCTCACCCTCTCTTTGTACTTGGCTGGCAGGATAGCTACTGTTCATATACCTATCCCTGCTCTGCAGAGGAAGTTGGTAACCTCCTTTCCCTGAATGCAGACCCTAAAGACATTTAAAAAATAAGTAAAAAAAAATCAAAAGGACCATCAATAGCTTCTATACCCAAAGAGAGCAGGTTTTCAATCCCAAGGAGACTAATAGCAGATAGTCTCCAGACAAAACTGCAAAGGAGGATGTAATCTGGTCCCCATCATACAAGGCTCTCCTAGAAGAAACTTCAAAAAAATCTTAAAAGAGAGCTAGAAGAAAAAATGGGGAAATGAAAGAAAAGCTATGCAAGAGAGCAACAACTTCCTGAAATGTGAATTGGAACAGGTAAAGAACTGCCAGGAAAATAGGATTTGTGCCCTGGAAAAGATATAGAACTCCCAAGAAAGTAGGATTTCTGAATTGGAAAGATAAAGAATTCCCAAGAAAGTAGGATTTGTGAATTGGAAAAAGAAAATAACTCAGTTAAAAAAACAGTGAAATGGGAAAAAAATTTGATAGAGCAAAACAACTCATTTAAAAACTCAGTTGGACATATACAAAAAGAAGTAAAAAAAAAAAGCTAATGAAGAAAATAACTCTTTAAAAATTAGAAGTGAACAAATAGAAATGAATGATTCATTGAGACATCAAGAATCAGTGAAGCAAACCCTCCAAAAATGAAAAATTAGAAAAAATATTAAATATTTACTTGGAAAAACAGCAGACCTGGAAAAGAGATCTAGGGTTGATAATCTGAGGATTACTGGACTTCCTGAAAATTATGATGAAAAAAAGAGCCTAGATACTATTTTATAGGAAATCATCAAAGAGAACTGCCCAGATGTGATAGAATCAGAAGGTAAAATAGGTATTGAAAAAATTCATCGAACACCTTCTGAAAAAGACCCTAAAGTAAAAATTCCAAGGAATATTGTGGCTACATTTCAGAACTATTAGGTTAAGGAAAAAATATTACAAACAGCCAGAAAGAAACAGTTCAAATACCAAGGAGCCACAATAAGGCTCACTCAAGATCTATCTGCTTCCACATTAAAAGATCAAAGGGCCTGGAATCTGATATTCAAAAAGGCAAAAGAACTTGGAAAAAGAAGCCAACAATAAACTACCCAGCTACACTGAGCATTTTCTTCCAGGGAAGAAGATGGACATTTAATGAAACAGATGAATTCCATTTGTTTCTAAGGGAAATAAAACAGAGCTAAACAAAAAAATTTCTTTTCCAACCATAGGACTCAAGAGAAGCAGAAAAAGGTAAAAAGAATTCTTGAGAACTGTATTTCTCTTATGTATATACATAAAGAATACATGTATAATTTGATTTTACTGATATAACATAAAAAACAGAAGTAGAAATGGAAAGGGGATAGTGTCAGAAAAGGGGGCAAGGGGGGATAAAAAGAGGGAAACTACATCCCACAAAGAGGCAAAGTAAACCTATCATATTTGAGGGAATTTAGAGAGGGGGAAGAACATTTAACATTGTGTGAATTTTACTCTTATCAGAGTTGGCTCAAAGAGAAAATAATTGACATATTTTGTTTTACAGAAAGTCTTCTCTCAACTAATTAAAAGGGGGAGAGGAAAAGGGAAAAGGAAAAGAGTAATAAGGGAAAGGTACAAGAAAGGGGAAGAGATTTAAAGGGGGAGAGAGGGATCCTAAAGAGGGTCAGCAGAGTGATACAAGTGAGGCCCATAAGTTTAAAACTGGGGAAGAGGTTGGGGGGGGGGGCAAGAAAAAAAAGCATAATCTGGGAATAATAAGACTGCAGGAAATAGAGAATTAGTAGTAATTTTAACCATAAATGTGAATAGGATGAACTCTCTCATAAAGTGGAGGTGGATAGCAGACTGGATCAAAAGCCAGAACCCTACATTATTGACTATTTTAATGACCTAGAAAAAATAACAACAACATTCATATGGAAGAACAAAAGATCAAAAATTTCAAGGGAACTAATGAAAAAAATCAAATAAAGGTGGCCTTGCTTTACTAGATCTAAATTTATATTATAAAGCAGCAGTTACCAAAACCATTTGGTATTGGCTAAGAAATAGACTAGTTGATCAGTGGAATAGATTAGGTTCAAAGAACAAAATAGTCAATAACTTTAATAATTGAATGTTTGAGAAACCCAAAGACCCCAGCTTTTTGGATAAGAACTCACTGTTTGACAAAAACTGCTGGGAAAATTGGAAATTAGTATGGCAGAAACTAGGCAGTGACTCACACCTAACACTGTACACCAAGATAAGGACAAAATGGGTTTGTGACCTTGGCATAAATAATGATATTATAAATAAATTAGAAGAACATAGATCTGTGGAAGAGGAAGGGATTTATGACCAAAGAAGAACTAGAAATCATTATTGATCACAAAATAGAAAATTTTGATTATATCAAATTGAAAAGTTTTTGTACAAACAAAACTAATGCAGACAAGATTAGAAGGGAAGCGATAAACTGGAAAACATTTTCACAGTCAAAGGTTCTGATAAATAACTCATTTCCAAAATATATAGAGAATTGACTCTAATTTATAAGAAATCAAGCCATTCTCTGATTGATAAATGGTCAAAGGATATGAACAAACAATTCTCAGACAAAGAAACTGAACTATTTCTAGCCATATTAAAAGATGCTCCAAGTCATTATTAATCAGAAAAATGCAAATTATGTAAGATATCATTACACCTGTCAGATTGGTTAGAATGACAGGGAAAGATAATGTGGAATGCTGGAAGGGATGTGAGAAAACTGTGACACTGATACATGTTGGGGAATTGTGTATATATCCAGCCATTCTGGAGAGCAATTTGGAACTATGCTCAAAAAATTATCAAACTGTGCATACTCTTTGATCCAGCAGTGTTACTACTGGGTTTAATTCCCAAACAGATCTTAAAGAAGGGAAAGGGACCTGTATGTGCAAGAATGTTTGTGGCAGCCTTCTTTGTAGTGGGCAGAAATGGAAATTGAGTCGATGCCCATCAATTGGAGAATGGCTGAATAAATTGTGGTATATAATTATTATGGAATATTATTGTTATATAAGAAATGACCAGCAGAATGATTTCAGAAAGGCCTGGGGAGACTTATATGAACTGATGTTGAGTGAAATGAGCAGGACCAGGAGATCATCATATACTTCAACAACAATACTATATGATGATCCATTTAGATGGGCATGGCCATCTTCAACAATGAGATGAACCAAATCAGTTCCAATAGAGCAGTAATTAATTGAACCAGCTACACCCAGTGAAAGAATTCTGGGAGATGACTATGGACCATATATAGAATTCCCAATCCCTCTATTTTTGTCTGCCTGCATTTTTGATTTCCTTCACAGGTTAATTGTACACTATTTCAAAGTCTGATTTTTTTAATACAGTAATATAACTGTATGGATATGTATACATATATTGTATATAACTTATACTTTAACATATTTAACATGTATTGGTCAACCTGCCATCTGGGGAAGGGAGTTGGGGTAAGTAGGGGAAAAATTGGAACAAAAGGTTTTGCTAGTGTCAATCCTAAAAAATTACCTAGGCATATACCGTTGTAAACAAACCAACCACAACAACAACAAAAAAACTATAATAAAAAAGAAAGGTATCATAGACAAAAAAAGTAATATCAATACTAACTTTATATGCACCAAATGGTATAATATCCAAATTTTTAAAGGAGAAATCAAATGAGTTACAGGAGGAGGTAGAAGGTAAAACTATCTTTGTAAGCAACATCAAGTTTTTTTCTCTCAGATCTAGAGAAATGAAGCAACAAAAAAAATAACAATAAATAATAAAGGAGATGAATAGAATTTTAGAAAAGTTAAATAAGATAAATTTTTGGAAAAAAATGAATTTTTTTCAACAGTACATAACATCTATACTAAAATTTGACCATGTGTTATGGCATAAAAACCTCACAGCCAAATACAAAAAAGTAGAAATATTAAATGGATTATTTAAGATTATAATGAAATAAAAATTACATTCAGTAAATGGCCATGAATAAATAACAAACATTTCTTCGAAATTAAATAATAATATCATAAAAATGTATGTGCTCAAAAGCAAATGATAGAAGCAATCAATAATTTCAATAAAAAGAATTACAACAATGGAATGTTGGGATAACACACCAAATATATGGGAGGCAGTGAAAGGAGTACTTTAAGGGAATTTTATTATCTAGTGAGTGTTTTCTCAATGAACTCATACTCTAATAGAAAAGACAATAAATATGAGAGTTTAGCTATAATTATATAGCTAAACTATAGACTTCAAATTAGAAATAGAACTTGACCTAGCTTTGAATGGAAATTGGTTTTCTAAGAGACAAGTGAATAGGAGGAGCAGTCCATTATGCTCATATCCTTATGCGCCATGATTACCAACAAAGCCTTGTCTCAGCAATCTCTGCACTGCCCTCCAATAGTCAGTTCTTAATTCTTTGGTAAAAATTCGAGACTAGTTGCAAAATCTAATCAAAGGAAAACCTAGATGTTGACTTTTCTTAGCTCAGACCCCAATCCTTTCATCTAGAACTGAAAAAAACAACAAAAAGTGTAAGAACCAAAACCTGTTTTTCAGGGCCACAAGGTCTCTCTATTTAAAACATTATCTTGAAGGTTGAGCCAAGATAGTGGAGAGAAAACACAATTTTCTGTGACCTTCTCTAACATTTCTCTCAAACCAAGAGGAGATTAAGCCTCTAAAGTGGTTTTGAAGTGAAAAAATCCACAAATATTTTAAGGACAACATATTTCTAGAAGAAGATACCTTGGAAGAACTTCAGAACAGGTTTGTTTCAAGCAAGCAGGGGCACAATCTGCTAAGCCCATACCCCAATACAGGTAGCCCAGGACAAGGAGCGGGGACTCCAGGGAGCCAAAGTATTCCTGCATTCACAGACCAGAACCTTCTGTGAATCTCTTAGGCTACTCTGCCTTGTTTGCAGTAATGTAACTTATTAGATTTGCTGCAAGACACCCAAAAGCCAATACACTACAAAGCCTATTCTGGGGCACTGAGCCCTGGAATAACTCATCACCTGGCCCTAAGGAAGTCTATTAGGAATACTGATCCCAGGAAAAACTAAAGCAGTTGACAGTACTTTATCCTAAGAGCACATCTCAACACTTTAAAAAATGAGCAAAAAAGTAAAAAGAACTCTGATCCTAGATAACTTTTATATATAGAGAGAACAGACCTCAAACCCTGAGGTTCCCAAAGGCAATCAACTTCAGCTGAAGCCCCAAAGGGAGATATGAAGTGGTTCCCAATAAACAAGGCCTTTTTGGAAGATCTCAAAAAGAATCTTAAAAGAGAATTATGAGAAAAAAGGGGAAAGGAAATAAGTTTTTACAAGAGGTTATGGAAAAGGAAAAATGGAAATTATCCTATTTAAATAGATTAAAATAGATTTGATGAAATGGGAAAAGCATATACCTCCCCACAAAATAGATTTGATGAAAAGGAGAAAGAATATAACTGCTTGTAAAATAGATAGGAAAAGATACCAATTTGTTGAAAAACAGAATTTGTGAAATGGAAAAAATGCAATGAACAAAACAATTCAATTGACCAAATGGAAAATGAGCTAAAAAAGAGAACTGAAGGAAATAATACACTAAAAATTAGAATGGAACAATCAGAAGTGAAAGACACAATAAGACTCCAACAATCAGTCAAACAGAATCAAAAAAAAAGAAAAAAAAAAAGAAAAAAAAAATTGAAGGAAATATGAAATATCTACTAGGAAAAGCAACTGACCTGAAAAATAGACCTAAGAGAGACAATCTTGAGATTATTGGACTTCCTGAAAGCCATGATGCAAAAAACATCCTAGACATTCTCCTTCAGGAAATCATAAAAGAAAACTGCCCTGATGTCTTATAATGAGAAGCCAAAATAGGGATCAAAAAGAATTGATTGATCACCTCCTGAAACAGACCCCAAATTAAAAACCACAGGGAACATCATGACTAAATCTCAGAACTATTGGACCAAGGAAAAAATATTCCAAGCATCCAAAAGGAAACATTAAAATACTGAGGAGCCACAACAGGATTCCTCAGGATCTTGCAGCTTCCACCTTAAAGGATGGAAGGGCCTGGAATTAGATATTACAAAAAGGCCTGTTACTTGGATAACAACCAAGAACAAGTTATCCAGCTAAAATGAGCATTATCATTTAGCAAAGAAGATGGACATTCAATGACACAGGTGAATTGCATTTATTTCTGATGAAAAGGCCTGAGCCGAAAAAAAAAAAAATTGATCTCCAAATACAGAACTCAAGAGAAGCATAAAAAGTGTGCTTATAATTTGATTTTATTATGATAATATGAAAAAGTAATAAGAGGTAGAAAGGGGATTGTACTGGAAAAGGAGGAAAATGGAGATAAAATGAGGGAACTTACATCTCACGAAGAGGCAAAGAAGATCTATTATAATTGAGGGAAAGAAGAGAGGGGAGTGAGTATTATGTGAATCTTACTCTCAGCAGATTTGGCTCAAAGAGAGAATATCAGACATTATTTCACAGAGAAATCTCTTACCTTAAAATGAAGTGGAAGAGGAAAGGGTGAAGGAAAGGGGATGCTAAAAGAACAGATAACAGAAGTAGTAGAGGAAAGGTATAAGAAAGTGGTAGGGGATCTAAAAGGGGAAGACTGTCTGAGAGAGGTGGTCGTCAGAAATAAAATACTGGGAAGGGGGAAAGAGGGAAGGGAAAAATAAAAGCATGATTTGGGGTAAATAATATGGTAGAAAATATTTCCATAAAACAAAGATTCCTCAACATTCATCGTCTTTTAAAATTATATTTCATTTTATTTTCAGTACCAAATTATCTTCCTTCCTTTAGTCCTTCCCCCACCTACTGAAAAATATCAAAATAAAAAATAAACAAATAGAACTCATTACAAATATGTATAATCATGCAAAATACATTTCCACATTATATTTAGCTTTCCGCCTTAAAAAAGCAAGAAAAAGAAAGAGATGAAAGCATGTTTCAATCTGTACTGAGTCTATCAGTTCTGTAGTCTATCAGTTCTGTATATAAGAATGCTGATGACTTATGTGGGTTTATTTTATAACCAGCAACTTTGCTAAAGTTGTGGATTATTTCTAATAACTTTTTAGTAGAATCTCCGGGGTTCTCTAAGTATACCATCATATTGTCAGCAAAGAGTGATAATTTGGTTTCCTCATTGCCTATTCTTATTCCTTTAATCTCTTTCTCAGGTCTTATTGCCAAAGCTAGCGTTTCTAATACAATATTAAATAGTAACAGTGATTGTCGGCAACCTTGTTTCACTCCAGATCTTATTGGGAATGGTTGCAGTTTGTCTCCATTACATATGATGCATACTGATGGTTTTAAATAAATGCTGCTGATTATTTTAAGGAAAAGTCCACTTATTCCTATACTCTCAAGTGTTTTTAAAAGGAATGGATGTTGTATTTTGTCAAATACTTTTTCTGCATCTATTGAGATGATCATGTGGTTTTTGTTAATTTGGTTATTAATATGGCCAATTATATTGATAGTTTTCCTAATATTGAACCAGCCCTGCATTCCTGGCATAAATCCTACTTGATCATAGTGTATTATCCTGGGGATGATTTTCTGTAGTCTTTTTCCTAATATCTTATTTAAGATTTTAGCATCAATATTCATTAGGGAGATTGGTCTATAATTTTCTTTCTCTGTTTTCAGCCTACCTGGTTTAGGTATCAGTACCATGTCTGTGTCATAGAAGGAATTTGGTAGGACTCCTTCATTCCCTATTTTATCAAATAATTTATATAGCATTGGGGCCAATTGTTCTTTAAATGTTTGGTAAAATTCACATGTAAATCCATCTGGTCCTGGGGATTTTTTCTTAGGGAGTTGTTTAATTGCCTGTTCTATTTCTTTTTCTGAAATGGGACTATTCAAGCAATTTACTTCCTCCTCTGTTAGTCTGGGAAGTCTATATTTTTGGAGGTAGTCATCCATTTCACTTAGGTTATCAAATTTATTGGCATAAAGTTGAGCAAAATAACTCCTTATTATTTCTCTAATTTCCTCTTCATTGGTGGAAAGTTCTCCCTTTTCATTTTTAAGACTACTAATTTCATTTTCCTCCCTCCTTTTTCTAATCAGATTTACCAAAGGCTTATCTATTTTATTGGCTTTTTCATAGAACCAACTCTTAGTTTTATTTATTAATTCAATAGTTTTTTTTTACTTTCAATATTTTTAATTTCTCCTTTTAATTTTAGAATTTCAAATTTAGTATTTGATTTGGGGTTTTTAATTTGGTCTTTTTTTAGTTTTTTTAGTTGCAAGCCCAATTCATTAATGTTTTCTTTCTCTGTTTTATTCAAGTAAGCCTCTAAGGATATAAAATTACCTCTTATTACCGCTTTGGCTGCATCCCACAAATTTTGGTATGACGTCTCATCATTGTCATTATCTTGAGTGAAGTTATTAACTGTATCTATAATTTGCTGCTTCACCCAATCATTCTTTAAGATGAGATAGTTCAGTTTCCAATTACTTTTTGGTCTATTTACCCCTAACTTTTTGTTGAATGTAGTTTTTATTTCATTGTGATCTGAAAAGAAAGTATTTACTATTTCTGTTTTCTTGAATTTAATTTTGAGATTTTTATGTCTTAATATATGGTCAATTTTTGAATAGGTTCCATGAACTGCTGAGAAGAAAGTATATTCCTTTCTGTCTCCATTCAAGTTTCTCCAAAGATCTAACATATCTAGTTTTTCTAATATTCTATTTACTTCTTTAATTTCTTTCTTATTTGTTTTGTGGTTTGATTTGTCTAATTCTGAGAGTGCAAGGTTGAGATCTCCCACTATTACAGTTTTATTGTCTATTTCTTCTTGCAACTCTCTTAACTTCTGCTTTAGGAAGTTGGATGCCATACCACTTGGTGCATATATGTTTAATATTGATATTGCTTCGTTGTTTATGCTACCCTTTAGCAGGATGTAGTTTCCTTTCTTATCTCTTTTAATTAGATCAATTTTTGCTTTTGCTTGATCTGAGATAAGAATGGCTACCCCTGCTTTTTTGACTTCACCTGAAGCATAATAGATTTTGCTCCAGCCTTTTACCTTTACTCTATATGTATCTCTGTGCTATGTGTTTCTTGTAAACAACATATTGTAGTGTTCTGACTTTTGATTCAGTCTGCTATCTGCCTCCTCTTTATGGGGGAATTCATCCCATTCACATTTATGGTTAGAATTACTAAATCTGTATTTCCTGCCATCCTAATAACCTCAGATTATGCTTTTCTTTTTCTTGCCTCCCCCAACCCTCTTTCCCCATTTTGAACTTATGTACCCCACTTGTATCACAATGCTTACCCTCTGTAGAATCCCTCCATCCCCCCCTTTGAATCTTTTCCCCTTCCTTCCCTTATTACTTTTTCTTTTCCCTTTTCCTCTCCTCCTTTTTTAATGAAGCAAGAGAGAATTTTCTCTAAAACAAATGTCAATTATTTTCAATTTGAGCCAACTCTTATGAGAGTAAGATTCACACAATGTTCCTCCCCCTCTCTAAATTCCCTCAGATATGATAAGTTTCCTTTGCCTCTTTGTGGAATGTGGTTTCTCTCTTTTTATCCGTCCTTCCCACATTATTCTGCCATCATCCCTTTTCCATATTTACTTCCCTTTTTTATGTTATATCAGTAAAATCAAATTATACATGTATTCTTTTGGTATATCCACAACAGAAATACAATTTTCAAGAGTTCTTTTTACCTTTTCTGCATCTCTTGAGTCCTATGATTGGAGATCAAAGTTTTTGTTTAGTTCTGGTTTTTTCCTTAGAAACAAATGGAATTCATTTGTTTCATTAAATGTTCATCTTCTTCCCTGGAAGAAAATGCTCAGTTTAGCTGGGTAGTTTATTCTTGGTTCCATTCCAAGTTCTTTTGCCTTTCAGAATATCAGATTCCAGGCCCTTCAATACTTTAATGTGGAGGCAGCCAGATCTTGGGTGATCCTTATTGTGGCACCTCGGTATTTAAATTGTTATTTTTTTTGTTGTTGTTGTTTTTGTTTTTGTTTTTGTTTTTGTTTTGGCTGCTTGTAAATTTTTTTCCTTAATCTGATAGTTCTGAAATTTTGCCACAATATTCCTTGGGGTTTTTATTTTAGGGTCTCTTTCAGAAGGTGTTCAATGAATTCTTTCAATGCCTATTTTACCTTCTGATTCTATTACATCTGGGCAGTTCTCTTTGATGATTTCTTGTAAAATAGTATGTAGGCTCTTTTTTTCATCATAATTTTCGGAAAGTCCAATAATCCTCAGATTATCTCTCCTAGATCTATTTTCCAAGTCTTTCATTTTTGCAAGTAGGTAATTCATGGTTTTTTCCATTTTGTCAGTTTTTTGGTTTTGCTTGACTGATTCTTGCTGTCTCAATGAATCATTAGTTTCTATTTGTTCTGTTCTAATTTTTAAAGAATTATTTTCTTCATTAGCTTTTTTTACTTCTTTCTGTATATGTCCAATTGAGTTTTTAAATGATTTGTTTTGCTCTATGGAATTTTTTTCCATTTCACTAATTTTTTTTTTGGGGGGGGAATTATTTTCTTTTTCCAATTCACAGATCCTACTTTCTTGCAAGTTCTTTGTCTTTTCCAATTCAAAAATCCTACTTTCTAGTGAATTCTTTATTTTTTCCAATTCACAATTCTTACTTTCCTGAGATTTTTTTACTTTTTCCAATTCACAAATTTTATTTCCCTGCACTTCCTGGGAATTTTTTATCTTTTCCAATTTGTATTTCAGGAAGTTGTTGCTCTCTTGTAAGGCTTCTCTTTCCTTTCCCCATTTATCTTCTAACTCTCTTTTGAGACTTTTAATGGTCTCTTTTTTGAGAGCACCTTGTAACAGGGTACAGGTGACATTCCCCTTTGGGGTATTATCTGGTGCCTGTTTGCTATTAGTCTCTTCAGGTTTGCTGACCTGCTCTTTTTCTGCATAGAAGCTGTCGATTGTTCTTTTCATCTTTTTATTCATGTTTTAAAGCCTTTAGGGTATGCCTCCTAGGCAAGGGCGTTACCAGCTTTTTCTGCAGAGCAGGAGAGATGTAAACCAGTTTCCAGCTCCAAGGTATGGGAGTGCTCTGAGTGAGAGTTTTCCCTTCCCCCAACTGGAAGTGGATTCATCACTGGCCGAGCTATCGAAGTGCCCAGTTGGGCTGTGTGGGTTAGTGACTGCCCTAGGCTAGAGACTAAGCGGTGAAAGTGTCACTGCCCCAGGCCAGAGTCCCTTGTGGGGCTGTGGGTATTAGCAGCTGACCGCAAATAGCTCATCTCTACTGGAAGTCTGCCTGGAAGTCTCTGCCCAACACAAACAGGCCCTGCAAAAGCTCTATGGCCCCAAGCTGAGCCCTTCACTGCGCAGATCAGAGGCTAACCTGGGCTGTGCCCTCCTGCTGTGCAGGTTTGCAACTGCCCCAAGGAAAAGCCCCATACTGGGAGTTGGGGCTGTGAGCTTGTGTTGTGATCTGTGCTCTCACTTCTGGTTTGAGGCTCTCCTCAGAAACTAATTTCTCTCCCAGCCTATACTGATCTCCCCCCTGGCCCCAGAACAAACCTTTTTTGGAGAGACTGCAGATTTTCTTCCGCTGGTGAGTTGTTATACTTCTTATCTTTATGAATTGTTGCAGTCAAGACTATTTTTGAGGCTCGCTATAATATTGACAAAGAGGATAAGAGAAGAGCTTAGAAAGTAGTGTGTGCCTTCTCTGCCATCTTGGCCGACCCTGACTTTGAATCAGCACCAGTATTGGTGGTTTCTAGATCTCTTATTTAGCTATTCAGTTGAATTCAGCTATTCAGCTCTGGCCTTTCCATAACAAATGCTTGAAAGTCCTCAATTTCATTGAATGTTCATCTTTTTCCTTGAAGGATTATACTCAATTTCACTTTCTTTGTGATTTTTTTTCATAGCTTTTTATTTACAAGTTATATGTATGGGTAATTTTACAGCATTGAAAATTGCCAAATCTTTTGTTCCAATTTTTCCCCTCCTTCCCCCCACCCCCTCCCCTAGATAGTAGGATGATCAGTAGATGTTAAATATATTAAAGTATAAATTAAATTCACAATTACCAAACCATTATTTTGCTGTACAAAAGGAGTCAGAATCTGAAATATTGTACAATTAGCCTGTGAAGGAAATCCAAAATGCAGGCAGGCAAAAATATAGGGATTGGGAATTCAATGTAATGGTTCTTAGTCATCTCCCAGAGTTCTTTCTCTGGGCATAACTGGTTCAGTTCATTACTGCTCCATTGGAACTGATTTGGTTCATCTCATTGTTGAAGATGGTCAGGTCTATCAGAATTGATTATCATATAGTATTGTTGTTGAAGTATATAAGGATCTCCTGGCCCTGCTTGTTTCAATCAGCATCAGTTCATGTAAGTCTCTCCAGGCCTTTCTGAAATCAGCCTGTTGGTCATTTCTTACCAAACAATAATATTCCATAATATTCATATACCACAATTTATTCAGCCATTCTCCAATTGATGGATATCTATTCACTTTCCAGTTTCTGGCCACTACAAAGAGGGCTGCCACAAACATTCGTGCACATACACGTCTCTTTCCCTTCTTTAGTATCTCTTTGGGATATCAGCCCAGTAGTAACACTGCTGGATCAAAGGTATGCACAGTTTGATAACTTTTTGAGCATAGCTCCAAATTGCTCTCCAGAATGCCTGAATGTATTCACAATCCCACCAACAATGTATTAGTGTCCCTGTTTTCCTACATCCCCTCAAACATTCTGCATTATCTTTCCCTGTCATTCTAGCCAGTCTGACAGGTATGTAGTGGTATCTCAGAGTTGTCTTAATTTGCATTTCTCTGATTAATAATGACTTGAGCATCCTTTCATATGGCTAGAAATAATTTAAATTTCTTCATCTGATAATCATCTGTTCACATCCTTTGACCATTTATCAATTGGAGAATGGCTTGATTTCTTATAAATTAGAGTCAATTTTCTATATATTTTGGAAATGAGTCCTTTATCAGAACCTTTGAGTGTAAAAATGTTTTTCCAGTTTATTGCTTCCCTTCTAATCTTGTCTGTATTAGTTTTGTTTGGACAAAAACTTTTCAATTTGATATAATTAAAAATTTCTATTTTGTGATCAATAATGATCTCTAGTTCTTCTTTGGTCATAAATTCCTTCCTCTTTCACAGGTCTGAGAGGTAAATTATCCTGTGTTCTTCTAATTTATCTATAATCTCATTCTTTATGCCTAGGTCATGAACCCATTTTGACCTTATCTTGGTGTACGGTGTTAAGTGTGGGTTGATGCCTAGTTTCTGCCATACTGGTTTCCAATTTTCCCAGCAATTTTTGTCAAACAATAAGTTCTTATCCCAAAAGCTGGGGTCTCTGGGTTTGTCAAACACTAGATTGCTATAGTTATTGACTGTTTTGTTCTTTGAACCTAACCTATTCCACTGATCAACTAATCTATTTCTTAGCCAAGACCAAATGGTTTTGGTAATTGCTGCTTTATAATATAATTTTAGATCTGGTACAGCTAGGCCACCTTCATTTGATTTTTTTTTTTCATTAAATCCCTTGAAATTCTTGACTTTTTGTTTTTCCATATGAACTTTGTTGTTATTTTTTCTAGGTCATTAAAATAGTTTTTTGGGAGTCTGACTGGTATAGGTCTAAACAAATAGATTAGGTAGTATTGTCATCTTTATTGTATTTGCTCGCCCTATCCAAGAGCATTTAATATTTTTCCAGTTGGTTAGTTCAGACTTAGTTTGTGTGAAAAGCGTTTTGTAGTTTTGTTCATAAAGTTTCTGATTTTCCCTTGGCAGACAGATTCCTAAGTATTTTATACTATCAGTAGTTACTTTAAATGGAATTTCTCTTTGTAACTCTGACATTGGATTTTGTTAGTGATATATAAGAATGCTGATGATATATGTGGATTTATTTTGTATCATGTAACTTTGCTAAAGTTGTGGATTATTTCTAATAACTTTTTAGTAGAATCTCTGGGGTTCTCTAAGTATACCATCATATCATCAACAAAGAGTGATAATTTGGTTTCCTCATTGCCTACTCTAATTCCTTTAATCTCTTTCTCAACTCTTATTGCCAAAGCTAGAATTTCTAATACAATATTGAATAGTAATGATGATATTGGGCAACCTTGTTTCACTCCTGATGTTATTGGAAATGTTTTTTCTTGGTGATTCTTGGCTATAATCCCAGCTTCATTGCTCTCTGGAATATCATATTCTAAGCCCTCTGATCTTTTAATGATAAAGCTGCTAAATTTAGTGTTATCTTGACTGTGACACTTATACTTGTTTCTTTTTGTATGCTTGCAATATTTTCTCCTTGATGTGGGAGTTTTGGAATTTGTCTATAATATTCCTGATAGTTTTCATCTTGTGATCTCTTTCAGGAGATAATTTGTGGATTCTTTAAATTTCAATTTTATCCTATGGTTCTATTATATTGGGGCAGTTTTCCTTAGTAATTACTTGAAAGATGGTGTGCAGGCTCTTGTTTTGATTAAGATTTTCAGGTGGACAAATACTTCTTAAATTCTTTCTAAAGATTTTAGATCTTTCCTGTATCTATTTTCCAGGTTCTTTCTTTTTTTTTTTTTTTTCAATGAGATAAAATTTCACATTGTTTTCTATTTTTTAATTCTTTTTTTGTATCTTGATTTTTCATAAGGTCATTAACTTCCATTTCCTCAATTCTAATTTTTAAGAAATTATTATCTATAATGAGCTTTTTTACCTTTTTCCCATTTGGTTGATTTTTCTTTTTAAGGCATTCCTTTCATTAACTTTTTGTATTTCTTCTTTGCATCACTGTTATTTCTCTTCCTAATTTTTCTTCCATCTCTCCTACTTGATTTTCAGAATCCCTTTTGATCTCTTCCATGACTTGAGATCAATCATTATTTTTTTTAGAAGCTTTAGATGTCAGAGCTTTGAGTATATTTTCATCTTCTTGGTGTGTATTTTAATCTTCCCTGTCATCATCATAGCTTTCTATGGTTAGAATTTTTTTCTCTTGTTTTCTCATTTCCTAACTTGCTTATTTGCTAACTTTTTGTTAAAGTAGGGCTCTGTTTCCAGGGTGGAGAGTACAGTGTCCTGAGTTTCAGGACTTTTGTGCGGCTGTTTTCAGAAATCCTTCTAGGGACCTGGATTTTGAGCCTGCACTGCTATCCAGATTTGGGTATGGGCAAAGCAACAGAGGCTTGCCACAGTGTCAGGGAAGAGGTCCCTGCAATCTCCCTCTCATCATTTGTTCTGGCCTCTCTACTTGTGGGGCTGAAATCTCCAGAACATGTACCTATTATTGTTGCTGTAGCAGTTGCTATCACTGCACTATTGGCTACTATCATAATGCCTCAATCTTAATTGACTTTTTTTTTTTTTTGTGGCTGAGTAGTCTTAGCATCTGTGGGCTGAGAAGAGTCTGGAGATCAGTATCACTGCCACAGATTCAGAGACTCTATGGCCTGCTCCTCATTTTCCTGGGGCTGGGCTGCACTAACTCAGCCTGACATATGATTGCTCTCTAGATCCACTTATGTGTAACAGACCCCTCCTGCTAACCTTACAAGCTTCAGTTGGCTGGAAAATTGTTCTACTCTGTCTTTTGTGTGTTCTGATCCTCCAAAAAAATTTAGTCATTATTTAAAGATAACTGGATGGATCTGGGAGAGAGCTCAGGCAAGTCCTTGCTTTCATTCTGCCACCTTGGCTCTGCCTCTCCCTTCATCATTTTTATGTGATGGAATAAAATTGTGTTCCATCACATTCACATACTATAACTTGTTCAGCCATTTCAGAATCAATGGGCATCACCTAAGTTTCCAAGTGTTTACCACAGTAAAACAGTGCTATAAGGATTTCTTTTTTGAAAATTTGGGTTCTTTTCCTCTTTTTTTGATCAAATAAGTGAAGTAGCAGCAGTATTTCTGAATCAGAAGATACGCATAATTTAATAGCATTGGGGTCATATTTCCACATTGTTTTCCAGAAAGGTTAGACTATCAGCATTCATAATCTTTAAGAAAACATTTTTATATTTATAAATATAATGTTTTTTCATCTGGTTCTGTGATATCATTAAAAGAGAAAGTCCCACTAAGGACATTCTGTCCCTCAATGCATATGAGCATTGTTCTTTAACATTTGCTACCTTGGCTATAATCCTCATCACTCACCCATCAGAATGTTTTAATCTGTGCCTAGGAAATGAAATTCTGATAGACAAGTCATCATTTTATCTTACTCTCAATCAGACTTCTATGTCACTTCCTAGACATCATTACAGCACTGTTATGTCCCCCATCTTCCTTTTCTAGTGTCAATTTATATGCTATCTTCAATGATTAGCATATAAATTTCTTGAATGCAGGGATGGCTTTGCTTGCTTGTATTCATATGCTCAGTGATCAATATAATGCTTTTTCATAATAAACATTTGATAAGTATTTTATCTAATTACCTGGGAAGTTGTCTATGACATTGAGAGGTTAAATGGTTCACTTAAGTTCACAAAACCAATGTCAAGGAAAGACTTGTACTAAGGCCTTTCTTAAGTCTGGGTTTGTTTATACAATGCAATAAGTTACATTTTTGTTGTGCAAGAAATATGTGTATTGTTGTATCAAATTGTAACAAAATATAAAATCAAAGTGAATTTGTAATTATTTTCTGAATAAATTTTATTTTTAAAGATAAAAAACAAGGTTTTATGAACAAATCAGATTATATATGATATTTTTATACCTAATATTTTTTTAATTCTCTGCAGAGAACTCTTCATTTTCTAAGTTTTATTTTATCCCAATTACATGTTGTTGTTGATATTGTTGTTGTTGTTGTTGTTGTTGTTTTTGTGGTGAGGCAATTGGGATTAAGTGACTTGCACAGGGTCACATGGCTAGGAAGTGTTAAGTGTTTAAGGCTGGATTTGACCTCAGGTCCTCCTGACACCAGGGTCATTGCTCTATCCACTCCCAACTAGATGCTCTTCTCCAATATTTTTAAGAACCATTTGCAAATACACAATCTTTTAAAATATTGCATACATTTTATTCCCACCTTCTTTTCCTTTTTGTTTCTTCATGGAAATGATTCTAATTTTCTGGGGATTTTGCATATTTAAATGCACTTTATTTAGTCTTTTAAATATTTTGAATTTATTCCCATCCACAAATTTTGAATATTTAATATCACTCTTTAAAAGTGAGATACCTGTAACAGCAAACTTTTTCAATGTTTTAGTTCATTTTGCTTAACTTTTCTTCCTCTTAAAAATCTTTGTTGGAAAATATGGCTCTCTCAGAGATGGAAAAATGCACTGGGAAATATAGATTATTTTAAAAATGAATAAGTTTTTATCTAAAACAGTGAGGTAACTAGTACTTTTAAGTTTTATATGGGTAAATTATAGAAAGTAGGACCAAAAAGTATTAGACAATTATGTCATGGAGTCTGACCTCTCATTCACAGATCCCGACTTTAAAATGCAATTTGTAACATAATGTTCTGAATTCTTCTTCCCAATGTTATCTAATGGTCAATTTCCCATTTTCCCAACCCAGAATGACCCTAAAGTTAAGATTCTGAGAAAGATGTTTGTCTCTAATTGTATTAAAATTAAAATAAACCCAGTTAAGATAGGTGATATCAGCATTTTCCATTTTATATACATATACATATATATATATATATATATATATATATATATATATATTCTATTCCATGATAATAGTATTTGCTTATATAGTAGATACACTTTTTTCTTCTTAAACCATTATGACACTATCACATGTACAAAAGAACAGAGATTTATTTTTATGACTTAGAGGATGTATCTATTTCTCTGGCCTCTGGGCATATGTAGAAGTGGAAGACTGAAAACAATTAATAATGTAAGGAATTTACCTACCTACTTCATTCTATGTCAACACTTTTATAGGAAGCTATGAGTCAGACTATGCTTAGGGGTAAGATAGCTCATTGTGAATGCTAAACCTTCATTCTCAAACCAATGGTCTCTTCCTACAATTCAAAGCATGTCCTACTTTGCAGAATTCTAATCTGTTTTTATAGCTTCTCTTAAAGTCATCTGGTAAAGTGATCTTAGGGCAAAGAGACACATACTATATATTGATTATACAGTGACACAACAGCAATGTTATTAGTAGACATTTGTTGGGAGCCTACTATTTGCAATACGAATGACTAGGGTAGTTTATTGGAGACTTCACATTTATAAGTCGAGACAGTAAATCTTAGGTCTACTGGTAAACACTTCTATGACTCAGAAAAAGTGTCATGCTCCTCTCTGTGTCCTTCTATCCTTTCAGAGAGATCTTAAAGACAAAGTTGCTGATAGCCATAGGTTTTAGACAACTTGGCACAAGAAATCTAGATTTATAGAACAGATGCATTTAAGATTAAGGAATCATGAAATTTTTATCTTTTCCAAATATGCAATATATTGCCCAGTCATCAATTATTTGTTTTGTATGGTTTAGCAATTGTGTGATATGTATTTTTGATTCTCCAAATAAAAGATGATTTTACATATTAAGCATATCTTTCAAGAACAACTCATTTGTCTAAGTTTGGAAATCTTAGTCCTTTAGCTTATAATAAAGTTTAAAGCAGTCTAGTTTCCATTACAAAGTTTCCATATTGAAATTTGTTTATTTCCAACTCTTGGACTATATATATATATATATATATATATATATATATTTAAATTTTTGTGATGAGTAGCATTTTGGAATGTTGTAATTATAATTCTGAAAAAAGTGTGCTTTTCAGAATATAATTACATTAATTGGAGTTTATCATTCCCTTAGTGGTTACAAGACTTTCAGACCCAATTCTTTTTTTTGGGGGGGGGTTATTTTTTAGGGAATTGATGATTTAAGTAAGATAAAGATGTCCGAATCACATAAACTTGTCTCCACTTCTTCTAATAATGACATAATGGTGAAAGAAAAGGTAAATTTAATTTATAAAAATTATTTTCATGTATTTAACATTCCAGTCTACATATTAGCTTTTTTGTAATGAGTGTATTTTTCTGTTTATTTTGACTAGTTTCACTATTCTTCCAACTTCAACATATTGTGGAGAAATCAATAACAGCACATCAAGTTGCCAAGTACTTCTAAAGGTATTTTTAAAAAAAATATTAATTTGGATATATTTGATAAAAATAGTTTATTAATTCTTGACATTGTCTTTCATTTTCAAATGTACTTTTTGTATGTTTTAATGTCACATCAATCTTGTTTTGTGGTGCTCCTGAGTGATCCTTCCCCACACTCATAGCTGATGCAATATTAAGAGGCATCAAAATGTAATTGGTAAGAAACACAACTTTTACACATTGTTTTGGAAAAATATTCATTCTTAAAAATCATATAACTAAAAACAATGACAGAGAAAGATGAAATGCATTGTATAACACAGAATATAGTACTTAGTTATTATAGAGCTACCTAAATTAGTACCTAAATATAGTACTCAGTTATTATAGAGCTACCTAAGCAAAATGAACTATATCCTATTATATCTGAACAAAATCAGACATTCTGAGTTAGCTGAACAATTCATTATAATTACTATTACAGAAATTAAGCATTATCAAAAATTATACTTTATCTTAAGTATTTAGCATAAGACAGCAAGTGTTGCAGTTATTTCTTTTAGAGAAAACCTGAAATTTCTTTGGGGATTTCTGGTGAGGAATTCCCTCTTACCAAGTTAAGTCTGAAAAAATTCTGCACACATTTTCTTAGAGAACCCACTAAAAGATTATCACACAAAAATTATGTCAGAGGAATTTCTTGAATTCAAGCTCTTACGATTCCAAAGGCAGGTCTTTCATCAGTATACCTCATTTCCTCTCTTAATGCCATTTTACAGCTAA
Organism: Sarcophilus harrisii; assembly: GCF_902635505.1. NCBI lineage: Eukaryota > Metazoa > Chordata > Mammalia > Dasyuromorphia > Dasyuridae > Sarcophilus > Sarcophilus harrisii. Next base: position 248,263,690 of record NC_045426.1, read on the forward strand.
GGAAGCTGAGGTTCAGGAAAAATTACTTGTCCATGCTTGTACAATTGTCAGGGGATGGAATTTGAAGCTAAGTCTTCTCAAAATTAAGTCCAGAACTTTACCAACTCTGCCAGGAAAAGATGATGCTGTATAGTAGAAAGAATGCTGAATTTCGAATCATGACAATTTAACTTGAATATCATTTCACCTCCAATTTAACTAGTACTATGTATTTTTAAATGATTTAGAACATATTTCTGAACCTCGGTTTCATCATCTGCAAAATAGGGATAATAATATTTGTGCAACCTTCTTTTTAGTGTTATTGTGAATAAACGGTCTTTTAAACTTGTAGAAATATAAATTATAATTGGTCTTGGATTGGAAGCTATTTAGAAATTTTCCTTTACTTCTTTGAAATGACTCAATATTAAAACATTCCAATTTATAACTTTTTAGGTATATGCCTATTTTAGGAATAAAGCAAAGCATAACTTAAATTGTGTGATCCTAAAAATGCATATTTTCCCCAATTTTTTTATATCTTATCATTAATGCTAAATAAAGCCTGCTCTAGTGTTGTGTATCTTGATATTAAGTGCTTAATTAAAGCATATTGACTTTATTCTGGGTAGGTTGACTTCTGAAAGAGTCTTTTCTTCACTAGCCACATTGTAATGATATTCAATGAATGCATTTGAAGGATGGTTGAGACACAGAGATCAAAATTAATTTTTAAAATACCATATTCAAATATTCAAATAATTTTTAAAATACCATATTCAAATATTCAAATAGAAAGACAAAAGGAAGGGAGGGAGAGACAGACAGACAAACACAGAAACAGAGAGACACACAGAGAGAGATTTGGTCTGGTAGTCTATTTTACCTCTAGATTCATATTCTCTATCAAGCTATTTTTTTTTCTTTTCCAATAATTTGCCCAGATATTTAAAACTCCTTTGGAGAATTTGCAAAGCAAAAGTCACAGATGGCTCTAAATGTAAAATGTCTACTAGAATTACTCATGGCAGGTCTGATATTCAAGACAAAAATGAACTAAGAGAAATATATAATACTAAAAGGGATTCTCTAATAGATAAATGTTCAAAGGATATAAAGAAATAGTTCTTCAAAAAAAAGAATAGAAAACTATATGCAGCTATATGAAAGAATGTTCCAAATTACTAGAGAACAAAAAAAAAAAAAGAAAATCAAAACAATTCATATTTAATCTTGTACTTTACAAATTGGGAAATTGGGAAAGATGAAAATAATCAAAGTAAGAAATGTTCTGGAAAGAGAGACACTATATTTTTGCTGAAGTTATGAATTTCTGTGGCCATTCAGGAAATCATTTTGGAATCATATGAAGGAAGTACCTAAAATATTATTGCCCTTTGACACAGAGCTTGCACAGCTAATATGAACCTTAACAAATTGAATTACAAAATGAAAGGTCCTATATACATCAAAATTTTCATTGAAGATTTTTTTTTGTAACAGCAGCAGGAATTAATTGAGAAGAAAGTAGTACATTGAGGAGTACTTAAACAAATTGTACTACATGAATATAATAACTTTTTTCAAATGATGAATACGATAAAGATAGAGCAAGTGCATATGAACTGATGCAAAAATAAGGAAAATAGACTAAATGATTATAATAATATAAATGGGGAAATAGTTAAAATGACATTATAAATGCTACATAGATACTTGATTGATTAAATTTTAATAATCATATTTAGTTCCAAAGAAGAGATATAAAAATGGACATCCCACCAATTTTTACAAAGAATGTGTGCATATATGTGTGTCTCTCTGTGTGTAGTTGTAGAAATGTATTATGACTGTGGAATACAGATGGCCAGGTCACATCTAAATTATTATGTTCAATCATCATTGCCAGAAAGTCAATCTTGAGCATACCTGAAATGATGGCAGGCTTAGAAATCATCCTAAATGAAAATATATTTGGGGAATTTTAGTTGTCTAGGATAGAGAAGAAAGGGAAGAGAAGAGATGAGAGGAGAACAGGGAAGAGAGAAGAGGAGGCAAGAAGAGGAGAGCAGAGGAGAAGAGAAATATAATGGGGACCTTTGATATAATTGCAATCTTTTAAATACAAGGGAAAGCATGGATCCAAGTGTTACTTCAACCGATTTTTCCTTCAGGCAACAAACCTTATAACATCCTGTCAGTGTTTCTATTTGTAAAAGTAACTCAAATTCTACTAAAAAGCTATTAGAAATAATCCACACCTTTAGCAAAGTTGCAGGATACAAAATAAACCCACATAAGTCATCAGCATTCTTATATATCACTAACAAAATCCAACAGTTAGAGTTACAAAGGGAAATTCCATTTAAAGTAACTATAGATAGTATAAAATATTTAGGAATCTATCTGCCAAGAAAAAATCAGAAACTGTAGCAAAACTACAAAACACTTTCCACACAAATTAAGCCTGATCTAACCAACTGGAAAAATATTAAATGTTCTTGGATAGGGCGAGCAAATATAATAAAGATGACAATACTATCTAAACTAATCTATTTATTTAGCGCTATGCCAGACTCCCAAAAAACTATTTTAGTGACCTAGAAAAAATAACAAAGTTCATATGGAAAAACAAAAGGTTAAGAATTTCAAGGGAATTAATGAAAAAAAAAATCAAATGAAGGTGGCCTAGCTGTAGCAGATCTAAAATTATATTATAAATCAGAGGCTACCAAAATCATTTGGCATTGGCCAAGAAATAGACTAGTTGATCAATGGAATAGGTTAGGTTCAAAGGACAAAACAGCCAATAACTTTAATAATCTAGTGTTTGACAAGCCCAAAGACCTCAGTTTTGGGGATAAGAACTCACTATTTGACAAAAATTGCTGGGAAAATTGGAAACTAGTATGGCAGAAACTAGGCATTGACCCACACTTAACACTGTCCACCAAGATAAGGTCAAAATGGGTTCATCACCTAGGCATAAACAATGAGATTATAAATAAATTGGAAGAGCATAGGATAGTTTACCCTCAGACCTGTGGAAGAGGAAGGAATTTATGACCAAAGAAGAACTAGAATGACAGAATGACAGATAATGCAGACTGTTGGAAGGGATTTGGGAAAAGAGGGACACTAATACATTGTTGGTGGAACTGTGAATACATCCAACCATTCTGGAGAGCAATTTGGAACTATGCTCAAAAAGTTATTAAATTGTGCATACCCTTTGATCCAGCAGTATTACTACTGGGCTTATATCCCAAAGAGATCTTAAAGAAGTGAAAGGGACTTGTATGTGCAAGAATGTTTGTGACAGCCTTCTTTGTAGTGGCCAGAAACTGGAAACTGAGTGGATGCCCATCAATTGGAGAATGGCTGAATAAATTGTGGTATATAATTATTATGGAATATTATCGTTTGGTAAGAAATGACTAACAGGATGATTTCAGAAAGGCCTGGAGAGACTTACATGAACTGATGCTGAGTGAAATGATCAGGACCAGGAGATCATTATACACTTCAACAACAATACTATATGGTGATCAATTCTGATGGACCTGGCCATCTTCAGCAATGAGATGAATCAAATCAGTTCCAATGGAGCGGTAATGAATTGAACCAGCCACACCCAGTGAAAGAACTCTGGGAGATGACTAAGAACCATTACATAGAATTCCCAATCCTTCTATTTTTGTCCACCTGCATTTTTTATTTCCTTCACAGGCTAATTGCACACTATTTCAGAATTCGATTCTTTTTGTACAGCAAAATAACTGTTTGGACATGTATACTTATTTTGTATTTAATTTATACTTTAACATATTTAACATATATTGGTCATCCTGCCATCTGGGGGAGGAGTTGGTGAGAAGGAGGGGAAAAGTTAGAACAAAAGGTTTGGAAATTGTCAATGCTGTAAAATTACCCATGCATATAACTTGTAAATAAAAAGCTATAATAATTTAAAAAAATAATTTGGAAAAAAATCACCCTGTCCACCATTTTTAATAGAACAATTTATTGTTCTATTGTTTATTAAATGTTCTATAGTCTGTAAGTCATGTAAAGTCATGTAAGGCCACAAATATATACTTCAACCACAATACTATATGATGATCCATTCTGATGGACCTGACCATCTTCAGCAATGAGATGAACCAAATCAGTTCCAAGGGAGCAGAAATGAACTGAACCAGATACACCCAACGAAAGAACTCTGGGAGGTGACTAAGAACAATTACATTGAATTCCCAATCCCTATATTTTTGCCCATCTGCATATTTTTTTTTAAATTTCCTTCACAAGTTAATTGTACAATATTTTATAGTCCAATTCTTTTTGTACAGCAAAATAATGCTTTGGACATGTAAACTTATTTTGTATTTAATGTTAATATATTTAACACACGCTGGTCATCCTACCATCTGGGGAGGGGGTGGGGGGAAGGAGGGGAAAAATTGGAACAAAAGGTTTGGGAATTGTCAATGCTATAAAATTACCCATGCATATAACTTGTAAATAAAAAGCTATAATAAAAAAAGTAACTCAAATTGGATAATAGCTAAGTCTTTCCAGTAAGAAACCCTATCTTTTAGTAATGTGATAAGGTAAGAGAAAGATTAATTTTTCTGTTTTAGATTTCTTTTATGTCACAATATTTTCCAGGTTATTGTACCCAGAATTTTCAGAAATGCATATAATTATAAGGCAAAATGGGAAATAATTTTCCCATTTTATTTCACATCAACCATCCAGCATATTTTTAGAAATAAGTAACACTTTACAATCATAACATGCACATATAAGTTAACATACAATTATGAAGACATTCTTAGATGACATAATACATATTAGTCATGATGGACTAATGATACAATAAGTTTTTAGGTATCTCCTCTCTGAGCAGAAAAAAAAAATATCCATCACATTGTGAAATGAGCAGGAACAGAATAAGGGTCAAAAAAATCTGAATTCCATAAAAATTTGAGGGATCATGAAAACATCTGAAGTCTTTAACAGGCCAAATGTGTAAGTGATGCAGAATGGATTATTTGGGAAAAGCTTAACACATTGAAATTAGAGAAGTGGAGATGGCAGGTAGGATTACCAAAGGTTAAGGGCCAGGATGTTTTAAGACAAAGCACCAGAACACCTGAGAGTTTTAAATATGTCTTTTTAAATTTTAAAAATGGCTCTGTCACTATTGACCTATTTGACTAATATTTGACTGAAGGACAAAGTCCTTCACTTCTTTAGACATCAATTTACTCTGCAGTAAAATGAGGGAGTTGGACTAAGTCTTTGGAGTGAAAAGAGCACTGAATTTGGAGTCAGAAAAATCTGCTAATTAATATTTGCGAGACCTTGGTCAAATTATTTAAACTTTCTGACCCAAAGTTTTTTTTATATAAAAATAAGAAACTTCAATTTCTAATTTCCACAGATTCCACATAAAATTATTGTCTGAATTAATGTTTCAATGTAAAGATCCATTTCTGCTCTATAATCTTTACTATATAATACTAAGAATTTTGTATAGTGATAAAAGCATTGCTCTTTCAAGTATTCATATATTTGAATGATGTACAATAATTTAAAAAAAATAGTTCAGTTGTCTACACAAGGCAATCATACAATTGCTAATATTCAACAATTAAGATGGTCATCAGATTGAGTTGGCCCATTATCTTGAATATTTTTGACAGATCACATATTAATAAGGAAGTAGGTTCTTAATTAAAAAGAAAGAAAAAAGTGGGCTGGTAGACATTTGGGAAATTTATCAATATTCTCAATGATCCTATCAATTTCTTGAAACAAAACTCATCTTTTTATTATAGATATTTTTTCCCATTGATGCCATATGGAATAATTCACATTTTACAACAATCTCTAAAGAACCAAAATTTTAGGCCACAAAGGACAAAGGAGAAACTTATAGTGGCTATATAAATATGCTGAAATATATCATCAACAATGAAAAGGAGTCAAATGTGTGCAGTGGAGAACAAAAGAACAACCAACAAGGAAATAAAGAAAAGATGGACATTCATGAATACAATTTATTCTAGTATTATAAATCCTTTCTTGAATTGGTAACTTATTGTTATATATTTTGAATCCTTCCTGATGTTCTGCTGGACATATGACAATATTCAAAAAATAAATTAAAATATAAAATATAAAAAGACATCATCAAAAAAGATGTATAACAAGATATAAGAAGTATATCAGGTATGTACAGAGAGTGAAAAGTAACAAATGGATTGCATGTGTTCTAAATTAGTGCCACTGAATATTAAGAAACAGAAGATTTCTAAAATATTGTATGGAATTTCCACAGAAAATTTATAAAAGGACATGAACAAAAAATCATACAGGATGAAAAGACATGTTTGGCATTCAAAGACTTCAATGAAAATCACACTGGAGGAGAAAGGATGGAAGGATTGCTAATGGTACCATGGAAGAAATTTTCCACAACTATGAGATCACAGACATATTGAGGTATCCAAAAAATGTTATGATATTAAACAACAATATTTGGTTTCATAGTATATATACTGCACTGGACTCAAGAAGTTCATAATCAATTCTTATTTGTTTTTAAACACATAAGTCATTTAACATTTTAAGCTACTTATCCCATTTTTATTCATTCCATTCAGCAAATATTTATTAAGTATGCACTATAGTGAGAGATATGTACTGGACATCAGAAAAGAGAAAATTTAGATCTTATCTCCTTTTCATCTGTGCCGGGATCCGTGGATTTCTGATTTGTTGTGTCATCTTCAAAAGTGCCATATCAAATAATAACTCATGTTTGTATAATATTTATCCTTTGTATCCTTGTATTTATCCTTGTATAATATCTATCCTTTGATCCTTACAGCAACTCTGTGAAGAGAAGTAAGGAATAAAATGCTGTGCCCAAAGTCACACACCTAGTAAATGGCAGCCAGAGCTAGAACTCAGAGATTTTGTGTAGAAGTCCAGTGTTTGTTTGCAATAATCAATATTAATGAATGTAACCCCAGTTGAGTTCTTCCCAGATGTTTTTTTTCTGTCAGCAATATGAAGTGGAGTTGCATTTTATTTTCTCTCTTGATGCTGGAAACCAGAAGTTTCCATAAGTGGCTACAACTGCAGAGCTGGGGGAGGCTCAAAGATATGAAGGTAACTTGAAGAAGACTGAAAGAGTATCTTCTTTCCCACTGACATGGGACAATGATCTCTGCTAGTAAGAAAGTCTGTTACCAAAAGGCTTTGGGAGGAGAATTATATTCTCTGAAACACTGAGTCAGGATAGAAATATATAAAGATATTGTATTTATGTTCCAAGAACTCTTTATATATGATTTATGATGATTATAAAATTATAATGATATTTCTAATCCTGATTTCTATTATCAGGCAAAAATTAAGAGTAATATAGTCCATATTAATGCCAAAAGATAATGTGTATATCTGATTACCTTTTAATCAATAAATCAATCAAGAATCATTTCTTTAATACCTACTGTGTGCTAGACACTGTAATCGTGTTTTTACTAATACAAAGAATGAAAATGAATTCCTCTTCTGAAGAAATTTATCTTCTTTCTATTAGGGTAAAATCACTTTTCTATCCTTAATCCTCTAGCCTCAAAAAACTAACATTTATTTTTTTAATAAGTATAACTTTTTATTGACAGAACCCATGCCTGGGTAATTTTTTAACATCATTATCCACTTCTGTTCCGACTTTTCCCCTCCCTCCGTTCATCCCCTCCCCGAGATGGCAAGCAGTCCTATACATGTTAAATATGTCATAGTATATCCTAGTTACAATATATGTGTGCAGAATCGAACAGTTCTCTTGTTGCACAGGGAGAATTGGATTCAGAAGGTAAAAATAACTTGGGAAGAAAAACGAAAAATGCAAACAATTTGCATTCATGGCCCAGTGTTCTTTCTTTGGGTGTAGCTGCTTTTGTTAATCATTGATCAATTGGAACTGAATTAGAGCTTCTCTTTGTTGAAGATATCCACTTCTATCAGAATACATCCTCATACAGTATTGTTGTTGAAGTATATAATGATCTCCTGGTTCTGCTCATTTCACTTAGCATCAATTAATCTAAGTCTCTCCAAGCCTCTCTGTATTCATCCTGCTGGTCATTTCTTACAGAACAATAATATTCCATAACATTCATATAACACAATTTACCCAACCATTCTCCAGTTGATGGGCATCCATTCATTTTCCAGCTTCTAGCCACTACAAACAGGGCTGCCACAAACATTTTGGCATATTCAGGTCCCTTTCCCTTCTTTAGTATCTCTTGGGGTATAAGACCAGTAGTAGCACTGCTGGATAAAAGGGTATGCACAGTTTGATAACTTTTGGGGCATAATTCCAGATTGCTCTCCAGAATGGTTGGATTCTTTCACAACTCCACCAACAATGCTTCAGTGTCCCAGTTTTCCTGCATCCCCGCAAACGTTCATCATTATTTTTTCATTTTTTTTCTCTTTTTTTTTATTTAATAGCCTTTTATTTACAGGATATATACATGGGTAACTTTACAGCATTAACAATTGCCAAACCTCTTGTTCCAATTTTTCACCTCTTACCCCCCCACCCCCTCCCCTAGATGGCAGGATGACCAGTAGATGTTAAATATATTAAAATATAACTTAGATACACAATAAGTATACATGACCAAAACATTATTTTGCTGTACAAAAAGAATCAGACTCTGAATTATTGTACAATTAGCTTGTGAAGGAAATCAAAAATGCAGGTGTGCATAAATATAGGGATTGGGAATTCAATGTAATGGTTTTTAGTCATCTCCCAGAGTTCTTTTTCTGGGCATAGCTAGTTCAGTTCATTACTGCTCCATTAGAAATGATTTGGTTGATCTCGTTGCTGAGGATGGCCTGATCCATCAGAACTGGTCATCATCTAGTATTGTTGTTGAAGTATATAATGATCTCCTGGTCCTGCTCATTTCACTCAGCATCAGTTCGTGTAAGTCTCTCCAGGCCTTTCTGAAATCATCCTGTTGGTCATTTCTTACAGAACAGTAATATTCCATAATTTTCATATACCACAATTTATTCAGCCATTCTCCAACTGATGGACATCCATTCAGTTTCCAGTTTCTAGCCACTACAAAAAGGGCTGCCACAAACATTCGTGCACATACAGGTCCCTTTCCCTTCTTTATAATCTCTTTGGGATATAATCCCAGTAGTAACACTGCTGGATCAAAGGGTATGCACAGTTTGATAACTTTTTGAGCATAGTTCCAAACTACTCTCCAAAATGGTTGGATTCGTTCACAACTCCACCAACAATGCATCAATGTCCCAGTTTTCCCGCATCCCCTCCAACAATCATCATTATTTTTTCCTGTCATCTTAGCCAATCTGACAGGTGTGTAGTGGTATCTTAGAGTTGTCTTAATTTGCATTTCTCTGATTAATAATGACTTGGAGCATCTTTTCATATGACTAGAAATAGTTTCAATTTCTTCATCTGAGAATTGTCTGTTCATATCCTTTGACCATTTTTCAATTGGAGAATGGCTTGATTTTTTATAAATTAGAGTTAATTCTCTATATATTTTGGAAATGAGGCCTTTATCAGAACCTTTGACTGTAAAAATATTTTCCCAGTTTATTGCTTCCCTTCTAATCTTGTCTGCATTAGTTTTGTTTGTACAAAAACTTTTCAGTTTGGTATAATCGAAATTTTCTATTTTGTGATCAGTAATGATCTCTAGTTCTGCTTTGGTCATAAAGACCTTCCCCTTCCACAGGTCTGAGAGGTAAACTATCCTATGTTCCTCTAATTTATTAATAATTTCATTCTTTATGCCTAGGTCATGAACCCATTTTGACCTTATCTTGGTGTACGGCGTTAAGTATGGATCAATGCCTAGTTTCTGCCATATTAGTTTCCAATTTTCCCAGCAATTTTTATCAAACAGTAAGTTCTTATCCCAAAAGCTGGGATCTTTGGGTTTGTCAAAGACTAGGTTGCTATATTTGTTGACTGTTTTATCCCTTGAACCTAATCTATTCCACTGATCAACTAATCTATTCCTTAGCCAATACCAAATAGTTTTGGTAACTGCTGCTCTATAATATAATTTTAGATCTGGTACAGCTAAGCCACCTTCATTTGATTTTTTTTTCATTAATTCCCTTGAAATTCTTGACCTTTTGTTTTTCCATATGAACTTTGTTGTTATTTTTTCTAGGTCATTAAAATAGTTTTTTGGGAGTCTGATTGGTATAGCGCTAAATAAATAGATTAGTTTAGGTAATATTGTCATCTTTATTATATTTGCTCGCCCTATCCAAGAGCATTTAATATTTTTCCAATTGGTTAGATCAGACTTAATTTGTGTGAAAAGTGGTCTGTAATTTTGCTCATAAAGTTTCTGATTTTCCCTTGGCAGATAGATTCCTAAATATTTTATATTATCAGTAGTTACTTTAAATGGAATTTCTCTTTGTAACTCTGACTGTTGGATTTTGTTAGTGATATATAAGAATGCTGATGACTTATGTGGGTTTATTTTATAACCAGCAACTTTGCTAAAGTTGTGGATTATTTCTAATAACTTTTTAGCAGAATCTCTGGGGTTCTCTAAGTATACCATCATGTCATCGGCAAAGAGTGATAATTTGGCTTCCTCATTGCCTATTCTTATTCCTTTAATCTCTTTCTCAGCTCTTATTGCTATAGCTAGCGTTTCTAATACAATATTAAATAGTAACGGTGATAGTGGGCAACCTTGTTTCACTCCAGATCTTATTGGGAATGGTTGCAGTTTGTCTCCATTACATATGATGCTTACTGATGGTTTTAAATAGATGCTGCTGATTATTTTAAGGAAAAGTCCATTTATTCCTATACTCTCAAGTGTTTTTAATAGGAATGGATGTTGGATTTTATCAAATGCTTTTTCTGCATCTATTGAGATGATCATATGGTTTTTGTTAATTTGGTTATTAACATGGCCAATTATATTGATAGTTTTCCTAATATTGAACCAGCCCTGCATTCCTGGTATAAATCCTACTTGATCATAGTGTATTATCTTGGAGATGATTTTCTGTAGTCTTTTTGCTAATATCTTATTTAAGATTTTAGCATCAATATTCATTAGGGAGATTGGTCTATAATTTTCTTTCTCTGTTTTCAGCCTACCTGGTTTAGGTATCAGTACCATGTCTGTGTCATAGAAGGAATTTGGTAGGACTCCTTCATTCCCTATTTTATCAAATAATTTATATAGCATTGGGGCCAATTGTTCTTTAAATGTTTGGTAAAATTCACATGTAAATCCATCTGGTCCTGGGGATTTTTTCTTAGGGAGTTGTTTAATTGCCTGTTCTATTTCTTTTTCTGAAATGGGACTATTCAAGCAATTTACTTCCTCCTCTGTTAGTCTGGGAAGTCTATATTTTTGGAGGTAGTCATCCATTTCACTTAGGTTATCAAATTTATTGGCATAAAGTTGAGCAAAATAACTCCTTATTATTTCTCTAATTTCCTCTTCATTGGTGGAAAGTTCTCCCTTTTCATTTTTAAGACTACTAATTTCATTTTCCTCCCTCCTTTTTCTAATCAGATTTACCAAAGGCTTATCTATTTTATTGGCTTTTTCATAGAACCAACTCTTAGTTTTATTAATTAGTTCAATAGTTTTTTTACTTTCAATATTTTTAATTTCTCCTTTTAATTTTAGAATTTCCAATTTAGTATTTGATTGGGGGTTTTTAATTTGGTCTTTTTTTAGTTTTTTTAGTTGCAAGCCCAATTCATTAATCTTTTCTTTCTCTGTTTTATTCAAGTAAGCCTCTAAGGATATAAAATTCCCTCTTATTACCGCTTTGGCTGCATCCCACAAATTTTGGTATGATGTCTCATCATTGTCATTATCTTGAGTGAAATTATTAATTGTATCTATAATTTGCTGCTTCACCCAATCATTCTTTAAGATGAGATTGTTTAGTTTCCAATTACTTTTTGGTCTATTTCCCCCTAACTTTTTGTTGAATGTAGTTTTTATTGCATCATGATCTGAAAAGAAAGCATTTACTATTTCTGCTTTCTTGCATTTAATTTTGAGGTCTTTATGTCCTAATATATGGTCAATTTTTGAATAGGTTCCATGAACTGCTGAGAAGAAAGTATATTCCCTTCTATCTCCATTCAATTTTCTCCAAAGATCCAACATACCTAATTTTTCTAATATTCTATTTACTTCTTTAATTTCTTTCTTATTTGTTTTGTGGTTTGATTTGTCTAATTCTGAGAGTGCAAGGTTGAGATCTCCTACTATTACAGTTTTGTTGTCTATTTCTTCTTGCAACTCTCTTAACTTCTCCTTTAGGAAGTTGAGTGCCATACCACTTGGTGCATATATGTTTAATATTGATATTGCTTCGTTGTTTATGCTACCCTTTAGCAGGATGTAGTTTCCTTCCTTATCTCTTTTAATTAGATCAATTTTTACTTTTGCTTGATCTGAGATAAGGATGGCTACCCCTGCTTTTTTGACTTCACCTGAAGCATAATAGATTTTGCTCCAGCCTTTTACCTTTACTCTATATGTATCCCCCTGCTTTAAATGTGTTTCTTGTAAACAACATATTGTAGGGTTCTGACTTTTGATCCAGTCTGCTATCTGCCTCCTCTTTATGGGGGAGTTCATCCCATTCACATTTACGGTTAGAATTACTAAATCTGTATTTCCTGCCATCCTAATAACCCCAGATTGTGCTTTACTTATTCTTGCCTCCCCCAACCCTCTTTCCCCCTTTTAAACTTATGTACCCCTCTTGTATCACGATACTTATCCTCTTTATAATCCCTCCCTCCCCCCCTTTGAGTCTTTCCCCCTTCCTTCCCTTATTACTCTTTTTCTTTTCCCTTTTCCTCTCCCCCGTTTTTAATGAGGCGAGAGAGAATTTTCTCTAAAACAAATGTCAATTATTTTTTCTTTGAGCCAACTCTGATGAGAGTAAGATTCACACAATGTTCCTCCCCCTCTCTAAATTCCCTCAGATATGATAAGTTTCCTTAGCCTCTTTGTGGGATGTGGTTTCCCTCTTTTTATCCCTCCTTCCCACCTTATTCTGCCATCATCCCTTTTCCATATCTACTTCCCTTTTTTATGTTATATCAGTACAATCAAATTATACATGTATTCTTTTTGTATATCCACAACAGAAATACAATTCTCAAGAGTTATTTTTACCTTTTCTGCATCTCTTGAGTTCTATTCTTGGAGATCAAATTTTTTGTTTAGTTCTGGTTTTTTCTTCAGAAACAAATGGAATTCATTTGTTTCATTAAATGTCCATCTTCTTCCCTGGAAGAAAATGCTCAGCTTAGCTGGGTAGTTTATTCTTGGCTGCATCCCAAGTTCTTGTGCCTTTCGGAATATCATATTCCAGGCCCTTCTTTCCTTTAATGTAGAGGCAGCCAGATCTTGGGTGATCCTTATTGTGGCACCTCGGTATTTAAATGGTTTTTTTTTGGCTGCTTGTAAAATTTTTTCCTTAATCTGATAGTTCTGAAATTTTGCCACAATATTCCTTGGGGTTTTTATTTTAGGGTTTCTTTCAGAAGGTGTTCGATGAATTCTTTCAATGCCTATTTTACCTTCTATTCTATTACATCTGGGCAGTTCTCTTTGATGATTTCTTGTAAAATAGTATCTAGGCTCTTTTTTCATCATAGTTTTCAGAAAGTCCAATAATCCTCAGATTATCTCTCCTAGATCTATTTTCCAAGTCTGTCGTTTTTGCAAGTAGATAATTCATGGTTTTTTCCAGTTTGTCATTTTTTTGTTTTTGCTTGACTGATTCTTGCTGTCTCAATGAATCATTAGTTTCTATTTGTTCAGTTCTAATTTTTAAAGAATTATTTTCTTCATTAGCTTTTTTTACTTCTTTCTGTATATGTCCAATTGAGTTTTTGAATGTATTGTTTTGGTCTGTGGAATTTTTTTCCATTTCACTAATTTTTTTTTTTAGTGAATTATTTTCTTTTTCCAATTCACAGATCCTACTTTCTTGCGTGTTCTTTGTCTTTTCCAATTCACGGATCCTACTTTCTTGCGAGTTCTTTGTCTTTTCCAATTCACAAATCCTACTTTCTAGTGAATTCTTTATTTTTTCCAATTCACAATTCTTACTTTCCTGAGATTTTTTTTACTTTTTCCAATTCTTATTTCAGGAAGTTGTTGCTCTCTTGTAAGGCTTCTCTTTCCTTTCCCCATTTATCTTCTAACTCTCTTTTGAGACTTTTAATGGTCTCTTCTATGAGAGCATCATGTAAAGGAGGACAGTCTGATGCATGTTTGCTGTTTCAGGTCTCTTCAGGTTTGCTGACCTGCTCTTTTTCTGCATAGAAGCTGTCAATCGTTCTTTTCATCTTTTTATTCATGTTTTAAAGCCTTTAGGGTAGGTCTCCTAGCAAGGGGGTTACCAGCTTCCTCTGCAGAGCAGGGAAAGATGGAAACCGATTTCCGGTTCCGAGGTATGGGAATGTTCTGAGTGAGAGTTTTCCCTTCCCCCAACAGGAAGTCGATTCAGCAGTGGCCGAGCTATCAAAATGCCCAGTTGGGCTAAGTGGGTTAGCGATTGCCCTCTGCTAGAGACTAAGGGGTGAAAGTGTCACTGCCCCAGGCCAGAGCCTCTTGTGGGAGTGTGAGTATTAGCAGCTGACTGCAGACCGCCCCAAACTCTGCCCCAGTGTCTCTGCCCATTGCAAATCGGCCCTGGAAATGCTCTATGGCCCCAAGCCGAGCCCCCCACTGCGCAGATTGGAGGCTAACCCGGGCTGCGTCCTCCTGCCGTGCAGGATCACAACTGCCCCAAGGAAAAGCCGCATACTGTGGGTTGGGGCTGCGCGCTTGTGCTGAGATCTGTGCTTTCACTTTTGGTTTGAGGCTCTCCTCAGAACCTAATTTCTCTCCCCTGTCTGCGCTGATCTCCCCCCTGGCCCCGGAACCAACCTTTTTTTTGGCGAGACTGCAGATTTTCTTCGGCCAGTGAGTTGTTCTACTTCTTATCTTTACGAATTGTAGCAGTCAAGACTATTTTTGAGGCTCGATATAATATTGATAAAGAGGGTAAGAGAAGAGCTTAGAAAGTCGCATGTGTCTTCTCTGCCATCTTGGCTCCGCCCCCTAAACAGTTCATCATTATTTTTTCCTATTATCTTAGGCAATCTGACAGGTGTGACTCAGAGTTGTCTTAATTTGCATTTCTCTGATCAATAGTGATTTGGAACACCTTTTCATATGAGTGGAAATAGTTTCAGTTTCATCATCTGAAAATTGTCTGTTCATATTCTTTGACCATTTATCAATTGGAAAATGGCTTGATTTCTTATAAATTAGAGTCAATTCTCTATATATTTTGGAAATGAGGCCTTTATTAGAACCTTTAACTGTGAAAATGTTTTCCCAGTTTGTTGCTTCCCTTCCAATTTTGTTTGCATTAGTTTTGAACAAACTAACATTTACTGATAAACTGAAAGAATATTTTTATATAATGAAATAATAAAACATTTGTTTTTAGAGAGCATTTGGAATTTCTTGAGAGAAGTTATTGTTTTATTCTTTGCATTGGCATTCCCATTATACAATGCTTGGTACCTGAAAGATATTTGATAAATGTTTGTTGATTGATTAAATGTTAGTGATTTGAATGCCTTCAATTAGTTTTAAATATGCATAGTGGACACTACTATACTGATAGGATCTGTTAACAAGGTAAGAGCCATCAGGTGCTTGGTTAGTAGAACTAACTTCTGGAAATTGAGATTGGGGGTAGGTAGTAGTGGAGGAAGGGAACAAGCATTTAGTAAGCCCCTTCTATGTATTAGACAAGGCTGCTAGGGGGCACAGTGGATACAGTGCTAGGACTAGAATTCAAATTTTGCCTCAGGCACATGCTATGTGATCTTGGGCAAGTCACTTAAGCCTATTTGCCTCAGTTTCCCCATCTGAAGTATGAGTTGGAAAGGGAAATAGCAAATAATTCAGTGTTTTTGTATAATCCAAATTGGATCACAAAGAATAGAACATGATTGAAAATGACTGAATAAAAATGGACTAGGCATTGTACTAAGTAAGCACTTGAACTTCGAATCTAGATCCAAAGTTGTATCCACTGTGCCACCTAGTTGGGCCAGGAAAAATTGAGAAAGCATGAATTCAAATCCTGTTTTTGACATAAGTTGGCTGTATAAGCATAGACAGCTGGAATTCTCAGTGTCCCAGGCAACTTTCCAAGACTATAAATTATAGATACATTGCCAATCTGCTTAAATGAAGGGCGTTTCCATACTGGAAGTTTATGCACTAGTGCACACACATAAATGAAAGTGAAAAAAATTAAAATATTAATGAGATACTAACTCCAGCAATTCTGTTCTTACCAAACATAGCCTTTCACATTGGTACTTGTCAACTGCAATTCAAAAAAGAATAGGTTGAACAAGTGTGAAGATTTTCCCAGTTAAGAGCCCTGATAGTTAGGAATAGTTATTTTGGAACGCAATAGTAAGGTCAGCTGATAGAGGATTTCAAAAGCAATTATAGTAAATCAAACTGCGGAACATCCCCATGGGTGAATTTGAAGATACCTTGGAAAGATATTCTTTTCTCCCCCCCTAACCCTAGTGCTGCCACATCTAGCAGCTGCTTTCTTTTTGACAATTTGTCACTCCTGAAAATTGTTTGCAAGCAGTTTGGATAATTTCCAATTCATTCTTGCAGGAAATGAGGATTTGCTTCCTCACTTGGGATACCTGCTGCTAGGTTTATTCACTAATAAGCATGATAAATGTTTTAGCCTTTGATCAGTGCTAATTTAACAAGTAAGCTTCATAGAAAAAAAAAAGTCTTTGAGGCTCAGGGGCTCAAGACAGCACATGAGTTGGAAATATGATTGATTGTGTTGCTCCGTGAGAAATTTCCATAAAAAAACTTTTTATCACACAGCTATGTTCTGAACAATTAAATCAAAACTAAGATAGTTACCTTCCAAGGAAGGACAGAAGTACACCAAAACTTCATAAGACTTCTGTAAGACTTGAGTCTGACATATTATCAAGAATTATTTCAATTTTTTTCTTTAATTAGCCGGATTTTTCTATTTCTATGGCTTCTCTTTTACCCTCCCCCACATATGCACATAAATACAATTAATTCTCTCTGTCTTTGTCTCTTTCTGACTTTCTATCAATGTCTATTTGTTTCTCTGTTTCTCTGTCTCTGTCTCTCTCTCTGTCTCTCTCACACACACACACACACACACAAACACACACACACACACACACACACACACACACACACCCCTAGTTATTTTTCCTGAAATCCTAAATAACATTTTGGTTCTATTCTAATGTTGGGGAAATCTACATATTTCTGGAAATTGATGCTGAGATCTAGTGTCTGGAGGCCTGGGAAGGGCCTGGAATATAGGATAATCAAATTCAAATGTTTCTTTCAATTTGAAAGTTAAAAAGTTTTAACAAACTTAAGTCCCCCAAAACAATTGTCAACACCTCAAAATCATCCAACCCACTGACACTGAAACCAGTTTGGAACTCTCAAAAAAGAAGCAAAAGATAAAACTTCCTTTTTTACCCATAGAAAACCTTCTTATTTGTTCCATCAATTCAATTTAGCAAAAATTTGTTAGAGTCATTAGGTGACAGATATTGTGTTAGACAAGAAGTGGCTTGTCTAAGTGACTCAGTGGACAGAGGAACTGGAGTTTTCCTGACCTAACTCCTACTAACTAGCTGTGTGACCATGGATGAGTCCCTTAATGCTGTTTGCCTTAATTCATCGGAGAAGGAAATGTCAAGCAATTCCAATATCTTTGCCAAGAAAGCTCCATGGACAGAATGGTCCATGGGTCACTCATGGATCACAAAACTTCAGATACAGTTGAACACAGCAACAAAATTGTGTTAAACACTAAGGAAACAAAAACAGATTATAAAATTGATTCTCCCCTTAGGCAGCTTAAAATTTATAAGAATGCTAACCTTTGACAATATTTACAGTTAGTAAAGTGCATAAAGCATTTGCCTTGGAGTTAGGAATATGAATTCAAATCTAGTGTCAGACAACTTATTAGCTATGGGATTATGGGCAAGACATTGAGCTTCTCTTAATATCATTTTCTTCATTTGTCAATAATAATATTATTTGATAATAATACTATCTACTATGGGTTGTTGTAGGGATCAAATTTATAAAGCTCTTTATAAAGAGTTACTTAGTGTATCAATAATATATCATTATGTAATATGTTGATTTTCCAATGGACACATTTCAAAAGTACCACATCTTATAAAATAAGAGCAATCTTAGTACTTTAAATAATTATCTCAAACTATCCTTAGTTTCCAGGTTTCTCAATTGAAAAGTCTTCTAATTTCTCCTTACTTTAAATATTCATTAATATAATCACATATTAGATGTCAATATTACTCAAAACTTCTTCCAGCTACAAGATCAGGAATGTTAAAATTATTTTATTCTATATTCTATTGTAGGTTGAGTATCCAGAAAAGATTAAGGCTAAATGATGTAAGCTTCCTCAGCTTCTCTCTTTTGGCTCTCAAAATCTCTCTGTATTATTAATCTCTCTACATTCTGTTTCTTTATGTAAGGGAAATATATTCTTCCTTTTTGACAAGACTGGCTTCTGCCCCATGCTTCTGATCTGATAATGACACAGTAGAATGAGTGCTTATCTTGAAGAAAAAAAAAACTAAATTCAAATCGTCTCTTTCCTGGTTGCTTATTGTCTTTTGTTCTTGAAAAGGAGCAAAATAACATCACTATGGTTGAGTCAAATTAATGTATCTGATGGTGGCTAATCAGACCAATATGAGCTTGGAATGCTCTGCCTCTGATCAGACACAAATATTCTATATGAACGTTTGAGGAGCCTTCTCTAACTTTGCACATCTTGTATTTCTTTTGTACTAATTCAATTTTGCTCCCCTAGAGCATAGCACCTTTTCTGAAGAGGGCACCACGCCATGCTGGGCAGCACCAGTGTTTCCCATCTCATACAATTAATTCTAAAGTTCTTAAGAGAAATCTCAAGAGTGTCCTTGTATTATTTTTTCTGACCACCTTATGAGTGCTTGCCCTATATGAGTTCTACATAAAATAATCTTTTTTGGGAAGCATACATTTGGCATTTGATCAAGGTGGTCAGCCCAACAGAGGTGTGCTCTCTGCCATAGAATTGGAATGTTTGGCAGTTTAGTTTGGAAAAGGACCTCAGTGTCTGGTATCTTACCTTGCCAGGTGATCTTCAGAATCTTCCTCAGAGAATTCAAATGAAAGTGATTATATTTCCTGTCATGATGCTGGTATACTGTCCAGATTTCACAATCATAACACAATGAAGTCAGCAAAATGGCTCTGCAGACCTTTAGTTTGACAACCAGTCTAATATTTTTTGTCTCCTACACTTTCTTTCAGAGCTTCCCAAACACTGAGCTAGATTTGGCAGAGTGTGTGTGTGTGTGTGTGTGTGTGTAAAATACTTCCAACTCTAGTTTTAAAATCCTTTGGTTTTAGAACAGTTGATGCATTTAATAGAATCATGGATACGAAGTCAGGAAGACTTTAATTCAAATCTAACCTCAGATACTTATTAGTTGTGTGATGCCAGGAAAATTATTTCAGTTTTAATATCCATAAAATGGGCCTAATAGTAGCACCTACCTCTCAGAGTTGTATTGAGAATAAAAAAAAGAGAGATCATTTATAAAGTGCTTTGCAAATCTTAAAGTACTGTCTAAATGCTAGCTTTTAAAAATCGCTAATTATATATTAAGTGGTCTGTGAACTTGGAAAGTTTATATATTTTTCTTATAATTTCTCTCTCTCTTTCTCACTTTGTGTGTTTGTGTGTGTGTGTATGTCTATGTGCATAGTAGATTCTTTTAGCAGTATGTAAAACCTGTGGACCTCTTCTTTTAAAAATGTTATTAATTGTGCAAAATAAAATATTAAAATTACAAAGGAAATTATAGTGATTAAAAAATAAGAAAAGAAAACATGTAATGAAATATCACAAAAATACATGATTAGAAATAAGTTTAGAAAGAGATACAGACAAGAAAATTAGTATAATTTCAATTTAATAATTATGTTCAATTTAACATGTATACATTTATATAATTTTAAAAGTATTTATTTCAATGCCCATTTTTAAAAAAAATCATCTTGAGAGAGAAAAATCACTACAAAAGGGGAAAAAATGATGTAAGAGGAAAAAAATAGAAAAAAGAAATGCACATAGCATGTGTTGATTTACATTCAATCTCCACAGTTCTTTTTCTGGATGCAGATGCACTTTCTATCCAAAATCTGTTGGGATTTCTTTGGATCACTGAACTACTAAGAAGAACCAAGTCTTTCATAGCTGATCATCACTACACATACACACTCACACACACACACACACACACACACACACACATTTAAAATGAACTAAGGCAAAATACACTAATGGTTTCATAAACAATTATATGGTAAATATTTATTTCTTTATTTATAGAATAAGTCTTCTTATCTTAGGATAAAAGTGCAAAGGTTCCTCCTTGGTCAATTGCATTATTGATCAGCATAAAGATTGTTTCCTATCCGTATCTACTTATCTCTCTCTAGCTTCCTTCCTATTCCCTCCTTTTTTAGCAGTGAGATTATAATAACACATAATCAATTTAAAAGAAATAGGGGAAAAGATGATTATAGTCAAAATTTAGCAAACTCCATCATAGTGTAGTTACCCTTAAAACATTCTTTAAAAATAATTCTCTAAACAATAATCCTGAAAGAAATCAGCTCATAAGTTTTTGAGACACTTTAAGGATCCCACTAGAATCATTTGGGTCATAGTTTTCCATTAATTTCAAAAATAAGAAAAGGAAAAGTAGGCATTAAAATATCTTTAGTTAAGCATAAATCCATTTTCTGTCATTTACTATGCCACTGAAGTCACAGATAAGTGAATCTGTTTTGTCATTTGGTCTCTTCACTATCTCCAACATACATATCTTTAAGTCTGGGCCTTTTATAGCATAGTTACTTCTACTGGAGATTATCCTATTTCTTCCCTTGCCTTTCCAATTTTTATTGCAGGAAAGATAATTTGTATCCTTTAAATCCTAATAATTTCTATCTACTCCTTGAAACCTATTATTCTTTCTTCATTCTTGCTGATGTATCTTTTATTTCATTTTTCTGACTGTAATTACAGTCATCATCATGAAACTTATTACTTAGATGTACTCTTGTTCTGTAAATCATAGAAGCATAGATTTTAGAATTAGAAGAGATGTCAGAGGCCCTGGAGTCCAACTTTTACATTTTACAGATAAGGAAAATGGAACACAGAGAGGTTAAGTGACTTTTCCAATATCACATAGATAATAAATGAGAAGAGAGAGTTTAACCTAGGTCTTCTTAAGCCTAGGTCCAGCACTCTTTCCAGTATTCTACTATGCATCAGCTATAAACTTAGACTAAAATCACCTTCTGATCTGGAAAGGAAATTTGTTACCATGTTAGGACAAGAGGGAAATGATCATTTTTGTTTATCATATGTTTCTATGCCTTGAAAAATTAATGGAAAGATTCCATATATCAAAGCCTCTGGTTTTGAAATCCAAATTGTCCACTTACACACTGTGTGATATTGGACAAATCAATTAAATTCTTTGGGATTCAGTCTCCTTAACTGTAAAATGAGGGGATTAGATTGACCAATTCATTCACTGTTAAACTCCAGTGGTTTCCTATTACCACTATGATCAAATACAAAATCTTCTTTTTGTCATTTAAAAGCTCTTCATGGCTTAGCTTTTGCCAACCTTTCCAGACTTATTAAATATTACATACCTCCACACACTCTAGGGGGCAAACTGACTTACTTGTTGTTCTTCAAACATGAAATTCCATCTCCTACCTACCTTCACACAGACTTATCTCTTAAGCTTGGAATATGCTCCATTGTTACTTCTGTATTTTAGAACCCTGCACTTCCTTCAAAGTTTAACTAGTGTGTCACCTCCTATAAGAGCCTTTATTGCTCTCTCTATGACCCTCACACTCACCCCACTTCTAGTACCTCCTTTACCTTATATTTTATATAGAGAAGCACCTGTAATAAAAAATAGAGAATTAACCTCAAAGATAGAAAGATCTGGAATTAAGTCTCTTCTCTGATACATACTGGCTGTGTAACCCTGGGCAGCTAGGTGGCACAATGGACAGAGGAATGGGCCTGAAGTCAAGACTCATCTTCATGAATACATATCTAACCTCAAACACTTACTACCTATCATTTACCTCTTTGCCTCATTTATAAAAATGAGCTATAGAAAAAAAGACCAAATCACTCCAATACCTTGGCCAAGAAAACCTCAAATGAGGTCACAAAGAGTCAAACATGAGTAGAATGACTGAGTAACAAAACCTTGGTCAGTCAGTTAATCTCTCATTGCTCTCATTTGCATTGCAGTAACAATATTGATCTACATTTGTGGGGGGAAGTTTTTCAGTGGGAGTTCCCTATACTACTGAAATTTTATGCATGTATGTACATAGACATGTGTGTATCCACAAGTGCATATACATATGTGCACCCATATAGACTCACATATTCATATCTATATGTGGGGTTAATATATGTGTGGATTTCTATATGTTTATATATGTATGCATGTGTATATATGCACATTCTGTAGTGTATATATATGTATAAATACACATATAATCTTCTTTTATATATACATATGTATCCATGCTTGTACTTGCACATGTCTCCTTTTATAGAATGTAAACTTCTTGAGATCAGGGGATTATTTTCTTTCTGTTTTTGAATCCCCCATTGCCTAGTACAGTGTCTGGAATACAGCTGACATTTCATAAGTGATAAATTATCTAGATGATGCCTCAGTTTCCTACCAGGTGTCAAATCATAATTCTAAAGAAATATATCACTAGGGATTTGAGGTAAATGGTACAGATGTCTCTTTCAATTTACTGTCTATGTTGATGGGATGACCTTGCCCCAAGGCATTCAGCAACCAAGGGAATTTTCCAGTTGTAGCCTGGGGACCATAGAGGGAAATTATAAGCCTGAAGTCACCTTTTGGTTCTTACTCTGACTCTTCCAGCTCTTCTTCTCATTAAAGACCCTGTGGAAAAATGCAGCCTCAGCTTCTCATCTTTGCTTTCTTTTTGAAACAATTGATAAAATAAAGTTGACTTACATCAGAAAACTTCTCATCAATGCAGCAGATTTTCTATACACCTAAGCAGTTTCCAATCGATCACCCTCAGATATCTCTCTCTCTCTCTCTCTCTCTCTCTCTCTCTCTCTCCCTCCCTCCTTCTCTGTCTCTATCTCTGTCTCTCTGTTTCTCTCTGTCTCTCTGTCTTTTTCTCTCTCCCTCCCTCCCTTCTTCTTTCCCTCACTCTCTTCTTTCCTTCCTCCCTCTTTCCTCCCTCTTTCCCTCACTCCTTCCCCCTCTCTCTGTGTCTCTCTGTCCCTGTCTCTCTCTCTCTGTCCCTGTCTCTCTCTCTCTCTCTCTCTCTCTCTCTCTCTCTCTCTCTCTCTTCTCTCTCTCTCTCTCTCTCTCTCTCTCTCTCTCTCTCTCTCTCTCATTTTAGACCAAAAAGTTTTTTTTTTTTTAAGCTGAATTTCACCTGAAATCATTCTGGCTCTGAATATTCTCCTTTCATTACTTTGCCAAAGGGGGTTACATATGTGCAATTATAAGCTACCCTTCACACAGAAATGGTGTGTCGTGCTTTTCATTTGCTGGGACTGCATGAATGAAATTCATTAGGCGATTGCTAGTGGAGGCTTTCAAGTTGGCTACAGGAAACTCAACAAAATCTCTGTAAGCTTTTTATGTAACAGTATCAGATTTGACAGGATCCTTCAAACAAATGAAATGAAGTTGCTTCATATAGTTGTACAGACATGAGTTATGGAGGAGCCAGAATCCAAAAAAGATAAAAAGCAGATGAGAAAGTAGCAGGTGTTTTTACAATAGTAATGTTAGCTGCTGACAATTACATTTTTTGATTTGTTTTTGTTTTACCTTAAATATCATTTTCACTGTGTAAGAGAGGGGGATCAGCTTTTGGATAAGTATTTTTATGGTAAATTGCAGTTCAGTTATTTTATATTTCGGCAAGAATATTTCTAAAGTAGTTAGTCCTACAAACAAGCAGTAATAACTGAATTTAACTATAGGCAGAGGTAGATGACCCCTTATGTGGGGGATTTGACAAGCATCAAGAAGACTCTTCTGTTTTCCCCATTTCTCCCCTACACTCCACACTTTCCCCTAGCTTGTCACTAATGTCTAAAATACTGGATTCCTTTTGGAGTTAGGTATCACATGTTTAAATGGTGAGGGTTTGGGGTGAGATAACACATTGTAAGCCTTATCTGTTAATAGGATCAACGTGCGAAATGGGAAAAGCAGCTAGATGTGACTTGGAAATAGTAGAGAACTAGTTTTGAATTCATGCTTCAACACTTCTAATTGTGTGACCTTTGGTCAGTCACTAAATCAAATTGTCATGTTTTTCATCTGTCTAATGGGAATAATTATAATCTTGATGGCACATTTGTATTAATGAGTGAATGAAAAAGCATTTAAGTTCTTAGTATGTACCAAACACTGTGCTAAGAGCTACAGATACAGACATAAATAAACCAAGTTAGATATTTGCTGGTACCTAGGTGTTTTCCCTATAATTGGGAAAGATTATGCATAAAAATTAACTTTAATTTAAAAAATAAAAAAAAGTTCATTTCAGGGAAGATAGAAAAACATTGTAGTCTTAAATAAGTTAAAGAGTAGATGACAAGGCTCAGAGGTTCTTAGATTACATTTCTGGTAAGAAAGAATTAGATACTAAATGCCTATCAGTAAGAGAAAGATAAAATATAATATTCTTGAACTAATATTATGGCACTTTTCTCTAAGGAAATGCTGACTATAGAAATGTATGGAAGATTTGCATGAATTACTGGTGAGTAAATTAAGAAAAATCAGGAAAAAATATATATAAATATAGCAATATGAACAGGAAGAATAAAAAAAATGAAATTGAATGTTATGTGATTTCAATGGCCTAATTCGGCTCCCCAGGAAGAAGAATTAAGTAAATATATTTCCTTAAGTTAGCTGAAAGGGAGTGGAGGTGACCTTCTGCTTATGGAATATTGAATATTCTATCAGATATATTTAATGCAATGATTGCTTTGCAGAATTTCACTTTCTATTTTTATCTCCATCTTTCTCTGTCTGTCTCTGTCTCTGTCTGTCTCTCTCTCTTTTTCTCTTGTTCCTCTCTGTCATTGCTCTGTCTCTCTCTCTTTTTACTGTCAAAGCTATCAAGAACTTAAGGTCGTTTCCATGCCTCAGTGAGGCATCAGAGGAAGACTTTAGTGAAGAGAAATACTGTTTAAGAAAGATGAACTTATTTTCAAAAATACACAAGGTTTCCATTAATGTTTACATAGTCTATCATATCACCTATAGTTTATATTATTCTTAAGATTTTTCTGAGGGTTGCTTATTAAAATGAATAATAGAACTCTTTCCTTTACTTAATATGGAAAATGGCATATTTCATTCCCTGCCCCATTGGAGAAAAAACAAGTTCTTTGAATGTTCATTAGACACCTTTGGGACACACTGCTGAAACAGAGCAGAAGCTAGGGAGGGGTGCACCTATTTCACTCTATTCTACAGAATGCTTTAACCTAAATCTTCTGAAGTCCTGTAATATTTTTGTTCTTTTTATTTATTTTTTTATTTAATAGCCTTTTATTTACAGATTATATGCATTGGTAACTTTACAGCATTAATAATTGTCAAACCTCTTGTTCCAATTTTTCACCTCTTACCCCCCACCCCCTCCCCCAGATGGCAGGATGACCAGTAGATGTTAAATATATTAAAATATAAATTAGATATACAATAAGTATACATGACCAAAACGTTATTTTGCTGTACAAAAAGAACCAGACTCTGAAATCTTGTACAATTAGCTTGTGAAGGAAATCAAAAATGCAGGTGTGCATAAATATAGGGATTGGGAATTCAATGTAATGGTTTTTAGTCATCTCCCAGAGTTCTTTCTCAGGCGTAGCTGGTTCAGTTCATTACTGCTCCATTGGAAATGATTTGGTTGATCTCCTTGCTGAGGATGGCCAGGTCCATCAGAACTGGTCATCATATAGTATTGTTGTTGAAGTATATAATGATCTCCTGGTCCTGCTCATTTCACTCAGCATCAGTTCGTGTAAGTCTCTCCAGGCCTTTCTGAAATCATCCTGTTGGTCATTTCTTACAGAACAGTAATATTCCATAATATTCATATACCACAATTTATTCAGCCATTCTCCAACTGATGGACATCCATTCAGTTTCCAGTTTCTAGCCACTACAAAAAGGGCTGCCACAAACATTCGTGCACATACAGGTCCCTTTCCCTTCTTTATGATCTCTTTGGGATATAAGCCCAGTAGTAACACTCCTGGATCAAAGGGTATGCATAGTTTGATAACTTTTTGAGCATAGTTCCAAACTACTCTCCAAAATGGTTGGATTCGTTTGAAGTCCTGTAATATTGAAATGTTCTTAATCACTAACCAATAGTCACACAGATTGATCCCTATTAAATATGCAATTACAACTTACTGCTCATAACCAAGGCTCTGGGATTACATGAATTTGTATCTAATTTACAGTACTTTTTAATGAGTTACTATTCTCTGACTTTTGCCCTCCATCAGAGCTTACGATTTAGTTTATTTTAGCTTTCCCTTAGAGATATTCAATTTTAATTCTGCAAGTAACAGGTTAATAATAAACATATAAATATATAGCATTTATTCAGGAAAGAATGAACAGTGAAGTATCTTATACATTTCTAGCAGCTCATCTTTCAGTCACAGTCACCTCCTGCTATAGTTGCTTAATCACTGCTGTCATTGCTTCTACTTCCTTCAAAAGCCCCTTGACTTTACCCCAAGAAGCCTCCATATTCCTTCACAAGCTATGACTATAGATTGACTATTATTTAGCACATGGTCTCTTCTACCTATTTCTACCCATCAATAAGGAATTTGGGAAGGGAAAAAAGGAAAGGTTCTCACAAAAAGTTAACAAATAATTTTGCCTCACATAGAATGAGGGGCACATGATAGGGAATACCAAAGACATGGACTTTCTTGGGAAAAATCTTTCCTCAATATAAATACATGCATTTATTTTAAAGATGTATAGATATCTTCATATATAATGTAGCATCCTTAACCCTAATTTTAAAATATGAGATATGCAATTATTCATGAAAAGGGAATATTCATATGATCTCATGTTGAGGTAGTTAACATGTAATATATAAACATGTATATACATAAATAGACACACATTGGTATGTATGTAGATGTGTATTACTACCTTGCTACCCATAAAATATTAATAAAGTATATGTTTATATGTTGACATGTTAAAATATATATGGTTTTCTGAGAATGAAAGACAAACAACACCAACAATGTATTATATATTATATGATGTATATGCCTTATATAAATATACATATATAGCATTATACATAAATATCTTAAGATTAAAATTAAAATGCTAGTTATAATTATAAATTATATTTATAATTAAAGATCACTTAAAGCATATTTTAATCATAAATTATTTATGCATATTATAATAATAAATATATTATTAGTTTCTTAACACAGAATCTTAAATATTTATTTTATGTATTTATACATAAAATATGTATTTGCATATGCATATATAAATAAATATAACATATATAATGTATCAAGTATGGCATTTATAAATATATTATTAATGTCAATACATATATATTCATATACACATATATATGTATATGTATATGTATATGCTGTGTATGTGTGTTTGTAGCTCAGGTTGGAACTATCTTGATAATTTTCCATTACTAGCAAGAAGGGGAAAAAAGATTTCTAGTCATAACTCAACTCACCAGAAGAGCAACCAACTTCCTAATTAGTGATCACAAAGATGGCAAAAAGCTACAATTTCCTGTCTTGCTCTGTCCTGAAGAAAAGTTAAGTAAGGCATAGAGAGTGACTTACCTGCGAAGATGGAAAGAGAAAAGAATGAGCTCTAGTGCTAGTTGTAAAGTTCAATTATTAAATTTACAAAAAGAAAAAGAAAAAAGAATCTTCTGCCCTGTTATCCAAGAAGATCAAGAAGAGGAAAAAACTATTATGGTCTCTACTGTTCTGTATTTGCCTGAGAAAGCAAGTAAGCTATATATGTATAGAATAACAGAAGATCTCAGACTGGAGCCTAAAATAGAGTTGTCCCAAAGGAATCTGAGGTGGTGCAATGATCACAGCAAAAACTGTGAAGGCAGGAAACAGCCAGACCCGCAGGATTTAGCCTAGAAGCAGTAAAAAGACCGATGTCCTACCATGTTTTAAAAAAAATTAATTTTTTACCCCTCATTTAACATTTACCCAGTTATTTTCTTTTTCTTTTTCACATGTCTAACTTTCTCATGAGTTTTCATGGCATTAAATGACTTAATACAGTGACCTAGTAGCCAAAATAGTTAAAGTGAACTTAGCATGCATTAATATAGCATTAGCATCCAAAAGAGAATTGTTAGTTACCACTTAAGGACAAGGCCTATGTCTGGTGTTTTAGTCTCCATAGTTCTAGCTCAGTACATGGTGAGAGAAACAAATTTAAAAGTTGATTATTGGTTGGTGTTTTTTTTTTTTTTTTGTTTGTTTGTTTTGTTTTGTTTTGTTTTTTTTTTTTT
This sequence comes from Sarcophilus harrisii, assembly GCF_902635505.1. Taxonomy (NCBI): domain Eukaryota; kingdom Metazoa; phylum Chordata; class Mammalia; order Dasyuromorphia; family Dasyuridae; genus Sarcophilus; species Sarcophilus harrisii. The sequence continues at coordinate 248,292,615 of NC_045426.1, forward strand.
GATTCACACTTTCCTATAAAGGACGAGATGACTGAATGGCCTATACAGTAAGTTTTATTGTGATAGGGCTTATTGTTTTGCAACTCTATCTTGCTGTTTTCTCCAAGTAATTATTTCTATTTTGACTGGTTAAATGAATCTCTTTAAACTGAGCTGAGAAGGGTTTTACATCTGTTACTTTTATGTAAGCTAGAGTTTTTCATTCAGAGTAGTAGCACTCTCAGTATGTGCCCTCCATCCTTGCAGAGAACACTTGTAGAAAGGTAATTCATTGGTTGTTTGTTAAATGAATAGCTTTATATGCTATTTTAGACTCCTCAAGCAGCACAGCAGTTGACTAGCTAATCCAGTGTAGGAACTTGGTGAAGCCAGATGTGGCTGCTGAGATGAATTTCCAAAGGTCAACAAGTTACACAAATAATGATGGGTATCAATGTATGTTTAACTAGCTCTTGTTGAAAAGATATTAATGCTTTCTGGTGGAGTTAGACTGTGAGGGGGAAACTTCCCAAAGTTTGCATCTTGAAGTGATATTCCTTCAATTAGAGTTTCATGAGAGCCATAAGTAATTTTAGTGAAAACTTCTAGGGAAACAGGTATTGAACATAGTACCAAGCAAACGTTTGGGTAATTTGCAAATCCAATAAAATCCCATGTTTAGCTCAATATCTGGAACATGGTAAGGTCTAAATATATGTTCTCCTTTGTGTTTGTTTCATTCATTCACTCATAATTACCTTAAATAGTTCAAATTTCCCCTGGGAATATATAGTTTTTACCATCCTGTGGCAATCTAATGAGAAAGAAAATCTAGAGGTCTTAGGGCACTGATGACTTAATATGAGTCATTAGAGCAAACTAGTAGCCAAAACAGTTAAAGTGACCTTAGGATGTATTAATACAGCATCAATATCCAAAAGAGAGTTGATAGTATTAATGGTCAATCCTGGGAGCTGAATGCCATTGATAAGCCAGAAAGGACTGAGGGAAGGATCCAGAATTATGAGGGGGTTTTAGTCTATGCCACATTTAGATTAGTTAAAAAACCTAAAGACATTTAGCCTAAAGAAAAATTAAAAAATGTAAATGAATAAGAACAACTATCTTCAAGTATTTGAATGTCTAAAGAGAGTGAATAGTACAATGGGAAGAGCACAAGCTCTACAACTCTGGAATGTACTATTTGTGTGACCTCTGGCAACCTACTCAACTCTTTTAGTCTGTTTTCTTATTTATAAAAATGAAGAGGGTGGACTAGACAATCTCTGAAATTTCCTCTGGCTCTATACCTTTGATCCTCTGTCAAAGAGAAATTAGACTTGTTCTATTTGTATCATGGGAAGAGTTTGAAGCTTCATAGAAAATTTGAGTTCAAATCAGAGAAACAGCATAACAATTATAATAAAACTGTCCACCAAATGGAATATATCTGCCTCATGAGATTGTGGTAAGAAAAATATTTCACATCTGAAAGCTCTATGAAAATTTATTGTTATCATTACTATTACAATGGTCATGCAAACACTGAGAACTTTGAATAAAAGCTAGAGATTTCAGTGAGAATATTGCAAAGGAAATTCCTATTAAGAGGAAGGTTGAGCTAGGAATATATGAAGTCCTCTTGCAACTTATAGATTCCTTTGGAAACTGAGTTGTGGAAGACACATCTTCTTCTGTTCCTTTAAATAAATATTTCAGAAACCTACATTAACTGAGTGAATGCAGATAGAAGAAGAGCCCTGCAAAATTGTTTGTTCAGTTGTGTCCAACTCTTCACAACTCCATTTGGGAATTTTTCTTAACAGAGATACTGAAGTGGCCTGCCATTTCCTTCTTCAGTTTATTTTTTAAAATGAGAAAACTGAGGCAAAGAGGGTTAAATGACTTTCCCATTATCATATAGCTAATAAGTATCTGAGACCAGATTTGAACTCAGGAATGTAAATATTCTTGATTCCATATTTGCTATGCTACTATCCACTTTGCTACCTAAGAACCCCAGAAAATTATTAGTTAACAAAAATAGTCAAATTCTCACTGTATACTCCTGTAGATTAAAAAAAAACAAAAACAAAAAGAAAAACCCTTCTTTGAGGGATTTCATGATGAGCCACTTCATCTACATGGTAGGGGGCATGAACTATTTTTCTTTTTCAACTCTGTGGAAAAAAAGAAATGGGAGCGGGGAGGGGGGGTGGGGGGTGAAGGGGGTGGGAACAAAGACAGAGAGAGCCTAATGGTCAGACTATTTTGAAACTTAGAATAACAGATCTGAAGCTAGAATAAATCTCAGAAATCATTTAATTCAATGCTTCTATTTTAGAGATGAGTTAACTGAGATCTAGGTGAATAAATTAAGTGACCAAAGATTACATAATAAAGGCCATAATTGGGATTTGAACTGGGGTCCCCTGACTCCTTCAGTGGGTAAACAAGCAATTTTGTAGCACCTGCCATGTGCTAAGCACATTCTAAATATTTTCATCTTGAGAAGTAGGTGCTATCATTGTCCCCATTTTACAAATAAAGAAATTGAAGCAAGTTAACAACTTGACCAGGGTCCACAGTTAATAAGTATCTAAAGCTTGTTTTGAAATTGGTTCTTCTTGACTCCAGGCACAGTGCTCTATCCATTGCACTATTTAGTTGTGTATCAAATACACTACTAGTGTTGTATCAAATACACTACTGTCTTGGCATTGACAAAATATTTTTACAAGTCATAGAAGCAGACTTCTAACACAAGACATAAATGATCCAAGGAAGATAATGAATAAATATTATACAAGGTAGGAATGGTGGAATGGGGAAGACAGGGACAATCTACATTGATGGAAGAATGTTCCTTTCTGCATTGTTTGCAGCATAAAAATTGAAGTAAAGCATCATAGAAGGAAACATTTGCCAAGGTAGGAATTCTCAGTCATGGCAGTGATGCCATTAGAACACCACAGAATAGTAGCTTTGATTGTGCAAATGTCTTCTACCTACTCCCCTAAAGATACTTGAATCTGGGAAATTCTAGTGTCATTGAGACTATGTTATGACACCTAGAGACATCTACAGCACCACACCTGCTGAAAGATTACGAAATAAACGGAACTATCTATGAGTGGATCATTTATTCATAATAATTTCCTCAGAGCCTAATTACAAAACAACAGAAACTTTATAAAACTCAGTCTAGTCTAAGTCTATAGATCTCAAGAATGAAAATGGGAAGCTAGAATAGAAAAGATATTTACTCCAAAGTCATTTCTCTCCAAATAGCAAGACTGTGTCTCCAGATGTTATTTCCAGCGTGATTGTGGACAATTTCTCACTTACAGATGGCTATATCCAGGAGTATGGAGGACTTAGTTTTGAGCATATTGTTTGCATCTTTGGCAAAAGAAAGTAGGATGTGATTTTGTTCTCACTATTCAGATTTACTCATATAATCTGTCAGGAAATATATCATATGAAAGAATTTTTATTATTGTAAATTAGTGAAGTAACTGATATAAAAATTCAAATATGAGTTTTTGTATTTTACATAAATGAAAATGATCCATTGACCACCCATTCCCCAATTTGAAAAAAAAATATTTAGTAAACCAATACTACAAAGTATAAAATCCTTATTCCTATTTTGAGGAAATCAAATTAAATATGACCAAAACAATGAAATGAAATTAAATGAGCTTCACTTAACACATAACAAAAGGAAAATTTCCCACTAATTTCTATAAGAAATATAGAAAATTCCTATAAGGAATTTTTGTTTTCCTCCCCTTACAATATATGTCCACTTGGGTTATATAAATGTAATGGTGGTGATGGTTCTGAATATAATAATTATCTACTGAAATCTTTTCCCCTCAAGAAGTAGGGAGGGAAGGAGAGAGAGAGGGAGGGAGGAAAGGAAGGAAGAAGGGAGAAAGAGAGAGAGAGAGAGAGAGAGAGAGAGAGAGAGAGAGAGAGAGAGTGTTAATTTGATAGGTTGTCAGGGAATATGATGAAATTTGAAAATACATCCCTTCTCACTTCAAAATTATCATTTGATTTTCTTTCATTCCATTAAAGAATTTGGTTCCATAGTATAAAGACAGATTTAAAGGGTTATTAGCCTTAGATGGAATTGAAAATGTCTATATTCTATAAAATATTTTATATGTCTCTATAAAAATTAAAGAACAAAACATTTTAGGACAGTAAGAGACTTTTTTTCTCCCCTCTTTTCTCTGTCAACAAAGCTGCAGATTTGCTTGTTTTCTTTTTCTTTCTATTCTAAAAAAGAATCTTTTTTCTCCAAAGGGTAATCAAAATTCAGCCTTTGGAATTTGGACAGTACATTAAAAATCATGCCTTCAATGATATTTCCATACCAAGACCCAAAATTATTGGATTTGTGAAATCTCTGACATGGTTTTAGAACTGACCATAGTGCTTTCAACAGCAGTGTATTGCAGTGTATTACAATGACCTATATGGAAGTGAGTTAGACACTGCCAGATCCTTCAAAACATTCACTCATTTCTAGATTTTTTTTCTTTTTTTGGAGTTTTCCAAAACAGGCAAACTTTATTGAAGCATTCTCTTTAGAAATGTTTCTCAAACTGCATTTGCCCATATTCTTCTCTCTATAGCACTTTGATCATCAGGTTCACTTCTTTTTCCCAGTTACCACTCTCCCATATGGAGGTCTTTTCTTTCATTTTTCCTCCTCAGGAAAAGAAAAAAAAAATTAGTATATAAGATAGGATAAAATGTCATCTCATAGTTAGTATGGAGCGTTTCAGAAAGGAAAAGAGATAGTAATACAACTTAATATTCTGTTTCTTATCTTGTATGAGGAATAAAGTATTTGCAGGGAACTAAGATATAAGCAGGGCTCAACTTTGAGCAAAACAAACAGTAGAAGAGACCACAAGCTTCCATTCTCCTTCCTTTTGGGGAAAATGAAGTTTGAATCCTCATGTTCAATGGATCATTGAAGTCTGAGAAATAAATACCTTGATAAAAATTGAAATAAACAATGCAGGGTCATGTATACTCATCAAGTCCTTCTGATTTCTCTTTTTAATCTAAAGTTATAGTTGAAGCATAGAAAAGCACATTCAAGGAAAATGTGTGGAAAATTTGGAAAATCAATGATGGATTTTGTTTTGGAGTCCATGTGAAAGTCAGTAGGAAGCTCAGGGGAAAAAAACTGGTTGTCATGAAAGATTAAGTAATTTGGTTGGCAAGTCTTTGCCAGTTTCTAAAGTGCCTCTGTGCCGTCACCTTTGACATACTCATAAAATAAAAATAAAGCTTCCTCGTACTTATATTGTCTCCTTCCCTGAACTTAAAATATGGATATAATTCATTGAATTTATATCTATCTGGCAGGAAAAGAAACTTTCTGAGGCTTACTGGGGTGCTTTGCATATTTTATTAACCCAATGACATGGGTTTATTTTAATGACCTTGTTTTTTGGTCCTCTCTTGGTAGAAGGTATGACTAGTGAAGTGGATCAGAAGTGGTTAGAGGTAAGCTTCTCAGCCTCCATCTAGGGGACAACTAGTTTGTTTGGCCAAGGAATGGAGTGAAATGTATTAATGCTAGTGTCAGTATCTCATACCTGGGGTTCCTGAGAGCTGATTCGCATTTTTTCTTTACAATAAAGTCAGTGCTGCAGGTGTTAAGAGATTCTTCAGAAAAGGAAGAGTTTGGAAAAGCAGCAACCTGATTAACTATGAATGGTTCATCCTTAGTTAAAATCTTTCCATCCTCTTTATTCATCCAAAAATGATTATATATATTTCTGGTCCCAGAACGCAAATATCTTAAGGGCAAATATTTTTTTAGTCATGATATGCCCAGAACTAAGCAGAATGATTTACACAGAGAAGATATTTAATGAATTATTGTCAAACTGAATAGAATTTAGATAACTTTCAGTGGATCAGGCTCTGACCTTGCTTTATATTTATAAACATTCTTCTACTTGCATGGACAATTAAAAAAAGAGTTGGGAAATGTGTTAAAGGCCAAGGAATGTTAGGAGTACCTACATCCTGTAGCTTTTTTTTTTTTTTTTTTTTTTTTTTTTTTTTTTTTTTTTTTTTTTTTTTTTTTTTTTTTTTGCTAAGATATTAAACAGCAGTTTGGAACATTTCTCATGAGGAGGGATTAGTTCTGAGAAATTTAAGAGTGAACACAAAGATGGGATACTTAAGATTTTTAAAGAATTTACTTTCACCCCCTTAAAATTCTGCCACATTCCAAATATGACTTGGGGTTTTAAAGAGTCTAGGTGATGAGGATTAGATAGCAGGTGCTGTAGTCTTTTTTTAAACCTTCACCCCTCCTTTAACCAAAAAAAAAACAAAAACTCTCCAATGGGTATAAATAGGTGACTACATTATGATTATGCATTTAGCCTGACTTAGTTTATTTTAAAGAGAAAGAAATTGAAGAAAAGATTTATTCAAAGGCCATGTATTATCTCCTATGAATTGTTTTATAGTGTGGTAATGGGGTACTTGTTCAGCATTCTGATAACTCTAGGAAACTCACTTTCAATAATAAAGGGCTTTTTAAAAAAGACACCATGTAAAAATGTCAGTATTTTATTTAATAGCAAAGAATGTCGATGCCTATAGTTGTGATTAATTTTCCCCTGAGGTGAAACTGCTTTAATACTTTAAAAAAATAGTCCCCAGGCAATTGACACCCAGGAGAGTGATCTAGTAAACTTTAAGCAATGTTGGAACTAGCTAAGTTATGCCCACTTCTGATGACTATAGTGATGACTTCTTTATTCAGGCCCGGTAGTCAGATTTGCTTCTTTGTAAAGAAACTACTGAATTGACAGCACACAATAAATCATGTCTAACAACACGCTGGAAAACTGGCAAGAGACAGCTTGTACAGTGACAAATACAGCTGACAACAAGTGTACACATCTGTTTGGTCAGATTTATGAGGAATGAATGCAAACAAGAAGGCAATGTGTGCATCAGTTTTACATGAGACTTTAAAGCCGCTTTTCTTTCAACCCAAATCACAGAAACATAAGGAATACATATTAACCCCCAAGATTTATTTATTATAAGCACAACGAGATTACAAATGGCCTGTGAAGATTAGCATTTTGATTATCAGCGGCTGCTCCAAATATCTGATGAACTGATATTAGAATAGTTCTTAAACATTCTGATTAAAGACACATTGCCGATGCTATTTTTAACACTTGCTTATATTCAGGTGTAAATCAGGTTTTGAAGCCTATTCCTAAATCTTTACATGGAAGTGGGGGGAAAGAAGGAAGAAGAAGGAAAAGAAGGAAACAAAACCTATAACATTCTTCTTTGCAACACATTCTTCTCAAGGAGACAAAGATCCAAATCACAATTTCCCTGGAAATTTACTTTTGATTTAATAAATGAATTTTGAAGGAAGGTCAAGAGATTCAAACTCTCCTAATTAGTTGCTCAAGTAGCATGTGCAATAATCAAGGTGCCCTCTGATACTATATCATACATCTTGACTGCAATTGCCAAGGACCCTTCTGCACTCAATCTAGTAATAATTCAGACTTCAATTTAAGGAATCCAAAGCACTAATTTTCTTCCTTTCCCAAAGTAAATTTGTGCCTGAGGCAGCACAAACCATGCTTGGGGCAAGTGGCCTAAAAGAAGTCCTCCACTCATTTTATTTAAGTAAGCATTTAGAAGTAGAGCATCCATCTAATAGTTTGACGTTTCAATAATTATTTTTACTAACTAGGTGCTAAATTTTACTATTTCAACATTTCAATGCTGGTGAAAAATTTTGTCTTTTCAGCCACCTCTAAGGGCACTCTGATCACTATTGCACCTAACTGACCACTACCATCACTTAAGTTATTTTATCTGCTTCAAGGTCATTTCCAGCTGTTATTATCCATCCTGATTATTTCATTATTGTAAATAGATTCTTTCCCTCTTTGGAAAAGACAGGTGGTTCTAGGTTTCTTGCTTTGTTTTCAGACTTTTAGAACTGCATTTCATCTGCATTTGGCAGGATGCTGGTGATCATATAATTAGGAATTAAGGGAGGAATCTGAGGCTAATGAACCACGTTGATTGGTTCATCCTTCCATCTGAAAAAATAGGGGAACCTTGATGGTGATTTTACCTGATGGCAAGTCTGCACTCTTCCCATGCACATTCAGTTCTAAGCCCTGTCTCAGGATCATAAACTTAGTCTTCCCACAGCCCCAACTTATTCTCCAGGGACACATCACCAGTAGTAATTCACAGCTATCATTTCCATTGAGCTGCTGGCACTTTTCTTGAAGTAATGAAACCTTGCCTTAATGACCCAAACATACCTGAAAATAAGGGTCAAAAATAATACTCATGCTCTCAATATATTTAATTTTAAAAAGAAAAATTTCACTAATCATAGATTAGGGCTAGACACATCCTTTATTTCTTTTACTTACTTCTTTTCCAGTAATTCATCTTGGTGTCAAAATTAATCATTAGAAAATTTTAAAAAGTCATATTCTGGAGTTCCACATAGGTAAGAAATATTTAGTGTTCAAGGAAGACTAGTATCTCTGTTGTGAGGGCTTGCCAAGCTTTTTTTTTTCAGGGATTTTCATACACCTTTGCTATCTTTAAACTTCCAAGAAGCTATAGCATGCTCAGCTGTTACAACTCAAGTAAAACTCTCTCTGTAGATGAACTAAATCAAGAGTTAGGGGAATATCTACCCCAAGCATGTGAAGGCTTTCCTCAGTAGAATAGATAAGAATAATTTATTCCAGTGGCCATGAAGATAAATAAAGTAGGCACTGGGAACACTCAGAGTTGGTCAGATATCAAAATAATAAGGTTATTCACTGCATCCTAGACCATCTCTGCTCATTTGACTTTTGAACTGCCACTGGACTTTAATGACTCTAGAAGAGAGAATGAGGATGATGATTTTGTGCAATTCTACCTCATCTAAATCTAATTCACACACAAGTCAAGATATTATCTTATGATGTCATTGGTCTTTTTCAAAAACGAAGAAGGAACAACTAGCTGCCATTGCACCGAACAGAGAAAGAAAAGAGGGGGGGAAAGCAAAGAAAGAAAAGAAAAAGAAAAAGAAAAAAAGAGAAAAAATAAATTTATGAGAGAATATGGAGAAGAGAAAAATTCTTTACCATTAACATATGCCTTTTGGTTTACACAAATTTTACGGCTATCTATTCTTTTTTTGTTCTTTTGTAAATAATTCTCAATAATGCATCTGTCACCAGTGATTTAGTCAGACTCATGGCCTGCTTGTAAATAACTGTTTATATAGATTACAACATGCTCCAATCCATTCAATTTCAATAGCCATCTTAGTTTTAAGAAAATGTAGGTGAGGAATGGAGATAGAAAGCTGTGCTGGGCCTACCTAAAAGTTAATTGTGAAGAATAGAACATAGATATGAAAGCATAAATATTTAGTATTACTAGCAACATATAATATAGCCTTTTCTATCTTGAATATTGATTCTAGAGCTAAATAAACAAATCATCAACTACCTCTAAGTTTCTATTTTCTGATACTGGCAATTTATCAGGAATTTGATCAGGAGGTGGCATTTCAAGAATTAGAAGGTCTCTATAAAGATTAAAATAGGTTTCTTCAATTTCATTGGACTTCATTATTCTAAAAATCTTAGATTTTGCTACAACTTGAACAATCTTCTCTACATTCTCCATGACAGATCCTGACTCATTTTTCCTAATTTATCTCTGATATTTCTTAGATTCTACTGACTCCTTTTGCTTTATCAAGGTGGAAGCCAAACAGACACACTACTTCTAGAAATCTTATTAATTCCTACCCCCAACCCAGAGCTGTTCTTCTTCTCTTTCTATAGTTTTTTTTTGTTTGTTTTCTTTTCTTTTGTTAAAAGTGTAAATTGTCTGCTTAGCACTGGGGCTGATACTTAATAAGTACTTTATAAACAATTTATGCTTTCTTTCTCTCAACTTCCTAATTCTTAGATTCTTGAGTTCCATTTTGTTATGGGTCCATGTTGTTCTTTGTCTCTTCTACAGAAGGAAACCCCAAATTTGAACAAATTTACCATCCATTTACTAGACCCAATCTCAGAAGAACTAACCTCTACTGACTCTCGAGAGCCTTCATAAACTAGCTTCCATAGCAAACCCCTTCCGATTTTTTTACATTTTATTCCCAGCCAACTATACAATTAGCCTCCTTGTTATCCTTCAAACTTCTCTCTGCTCTGTTTTCTCTGACTGTTCCCCATACCTGGAATGTTCTTCCTCCTTGTCTCTATATATTGCCTTCTCTGGCTTCCTTTTAGTCCCAACTAAAATTTTGTCTTCCAGAGGAAGCCTTTCCCCAAATTCCTTCATTCTAGTGTGTTTCTGCTGTCAATTATTCATTATTTATACTGTATAAAGCTTATTTGTATATTTGTTTGCTTAATGTATTTTCCATTATATTGAGGGGTCTTTGAGGGCAGAGATACTGTAATTTACCTCTTTTTGTGTCCCCAATATGGGCTTGATATATAGTATATTACTTAATAAATGCTTAATGATTGAGCAAACACATAAAACACCTACCACTGCCTCTCTTACAATTATTCCTAGCTCCTAGTAATCATTGCCTCTCTTAGTTAATAACAACTATCTCAGAAGGATTCCATCTAGATTCTTTTCTTAGTGATCTCTATTGAAGATATTATCAGCTCTCTTAAAAATGCTTTGTTGATATTTTGATATTATTATATTGATATTAAAATGTTACATTGGCATTTTAATTTATATTTAAAAATATCTATGGATGTTATTTACTGATATTGATATTAAAATATTTTATTGATACCATCCATAGCATCCCATGTATCTTCTCTTCTCTCCCTCCCTCCCTGATAGTCATTCCATTTAACATAATATTTTTAGAGAGAAAAAAAGAAAATCAGCAGAACTCATTAGTACATTGAAAACATCCAGAAACATGAAATATGTAATACTTGTGGACATTCCATATCCACAAAGGATTAAATTAGGAATATCTTCTCATATTTCTTCATTTGAATTCCACTTGATATTTATAATTTTGCTTTACTTACTTTTGTTCTTTGAAGTGTCACTAATATTTACATTGTTGTGATATATATATATATATAAACTGTTTTGGGGGTTCTGCTTATTTCATTCTGCATCAATTCATGTATATCTTTCTATGCTCCTCAATATTCATAACATGATTTGTTATAGTGCAGTGATATTTCATTACATTCACATGCCACTATTTTTTTTAGTTAGTCCTCAATTGATGGATACTTTTTTAAATTTCAAATTCTTAGGCATACCCCAAAATGAAACTGATATTATTTTGGACTATATGGGGACTTCTTTATTAGCTATGACTTTGTTGGCATGTGAATCTATTAACAGAGTGAATGGTTCAAAGGACATGGATGTTTTAAACACTTTATTCACATAATTCCAAATTACTTTCCAAAATGGTTGTACTAAACTTACATTTCCAGTGACAATGTATTTAAAATGTCTTTCTATTTTCCCACTAGCCTCCAACACTAGCTGCTATGATTTTTGTCATTTGTTTCCTTTTGCAGGGGGTGAGGTAAAACCTTGGTGTTATTTTGATTTGCATTTCTTTTAATATAAATGATTAGGAGAATATTCTCATGTAATTGTGAATACTTTGCAGTTTTTTGAGAACTATTTGGTTCATATCTCTTGATCAATAGATAGATAAATAGGTATGGTGACATAAGTGCATTTCATATATATAATATATATATACACATACACACATATACATATATACACACATGCATATAGATATATTTAGGCATATGTAGAAAAAAAACAATATATTATATCTTGGAGAACAAATTCCCATCAGGGAAATTTGATACAAAGATTTTTCCCCCCATTTATCTACTTTTTCTTATCCTAGATGCAGTAATGTTGTTTAAGCAGAAGCTTCTCAGCCTCAAGTAATTAAGCTTATTTTTCATAATTTTCTCTATTTCTTATTTGGTTAAGAATATATATCTTGGCTTCTTAGCTGTGTGACCCTGGGCAAGTCACTTAACCTCAATTACCTCAGGGGAAAAAAAAAGAATATATATTTTGGTGCAGCTAGTTGGTGTAGTGGATGAAGCATCAGCCCTGAAGTAAGGAGGACCTGAGTTCAAATCTGACCTCAGGCATTTAACACTTCCTAGCTGTATGATCCTGGGCAAGTCATTTGACCCCATTGCCTCAGCAATTGATCTATACCTGTGAAAGGTCTATATTAGCTTTTTTTCTTTTATTTTTTATAGTATGATCTATAACACTGAGGTCATATATTCATTCAGAAAGTATTTTAGAGGTGGTATAAGGTATAGGTCCAAGCTTATTTTCTGCCAAAACACTTTCTAATATTCAAAGAAAGTTTTATAGAATATGGATTTTTTGCCTAGTTAACTTTTATTTACCACTTTATCAAACATCGGCTTACTGAGTTTTATTGTTTCCAAATCTCCAAATAAGCAGATCCCAAATATTGTCAAATCTGTTCACAGATTTTTGTCTATATACTTTAATCAATACCAGATACATTTTATGCTTCACAATATATTTTGAAATCTAAAAGTGCTACCCCACCTTCATTCAGATCTTTTGTTTTCCCAAATACTGTCAGAAGCTCTTTCATAATCCAGTTCTTTGTGACATATACAGAATAGAATTCAAATGTTGACTGAAGGTTACTATGGCTCACCTGTGGACCTCTTACCCAAAGAATATATAAGCTGATGTCATTTCATAGATGAAAACCAACACAATTTTATATCAAAAAAGTAGGTAAAGATTTCAAGGACACCTTTATGATTCATGATTATGGGTAAAGCAATAGTTTGTGCAGGCTGTGTTGATTACTCTGGAACTAGATAGAAGAACAAGGACAAAAAAGGCAGGGAATATCATATCAGCAACTTTAATGGATGTGCATCAGTGTCCTCACAATAAAAAAATACAATCAATAATGTTTGCCTTTGTAATTTTATAGAACTATAGAATGTCATGGTATAAGAGATCTTAAAGATCACCTTGTTCTGCATACTCATTTTACAAAGAGGTAACTAAGGCTCAGAAAGGGGATCATGTTTCAGGATCATACATAAAATAAATGGTAATTTCCATCCTCAAAATTTATTCTCATTTAAAAGTGTTGAAATTTTTCAATTATACCATGAAAAATGTTTTTTTTTTTTTTGCTATCAAAATTTTATTGAAAGGTTCTTTAAAATTGTCAAGTTACTGATGGATTGTTTAATTAGTTTTATTTTTGTTTAACTAGAACCAGCAGAGGCTCTATAAAACCAAAGTTAGATTGGATCTGGTCAATGACTAATCTGACATTTGGCACTATGGAATGATTCCAAAATTACCAACAAATCCATTCACCGATTGATTCATTCATAATCATTTTTAAATGATGGGGAGGCAGTGTGATACAAAAGAAAGAATATTGAATTTGAAATCAGAGGTTAAAGAAAGGAAGGAAACAAGTATTTATTAAGTGTTCACTATGTTTTGATAACTGTGATGAGTATTTTTACAAATATTATCCTATTTGACCATCACAACTATATGAGGTAAATGCTAAGGTAAATGTTACCTTTTTTTTAATTCATTTTATAATTAAGAAAACTGAGGTAAAAGTTAAGTGTGCTACCCAGAACTCATTTTTTTTTAAGTTTAAGGCCACATTTGAACTCATTTTCCTGCCCCCAAGTCAAGATTTCTATCTACTATTGAATAATATTAATGAATAATATTGTAGAAAATAATTTAGTACAGCAAACATGGAAATCAGAAGAATGTGATTAAGCTAGAAAGTTGGAAATATATAATATTATGGAAACCTTTGAATACCAGGAAAAGAGTTTTGGTGTCCATATTTATTTCATCAATAATTTGGGATAATATAATATATTATTTGGAGTCTCTGATTTCCTACTTCCTACCATCCTTTATTCTAAGGATGTTTTAGGGCAGAATCTCACATCATAACTCATCATGGATATGTTTTATATTTTACCAGACAGCATGCTTAATTTATAACAAATTTTTTTTTAATGAAGAAGCAGTGTAAACAAAGTAATAATGTAGCATTCTCTTATTAAGTTTTGATTGTATTTTTCCACAAATATTTAACATTCATTGGACAGAAAAGATGTCTACAAAAACCCTAAGTTAAACATCTACAAATAAGGAATTCCATACAAAGAAAACACATATAGTCAGGGTACATACATGCAAACTTAACTCATGACTATCAATACTGAAAGAAAATAAACAAAACAAACAAAAAAGAAGTGATATTTTCTACAAATGACAAAATCTCTGCCAAGGATTCATTCTCGGCTTATCTCCATGATATATTGCCTTCTGCTGTTCACCAGTGGGCATTAGTTTTCTGTTCCAACTATTCATCAAATTTAACTATTTTTATCCTATGCAAAACCCCCTGAGTGTAAAGTACGGGTTAGTTCCCTGTAGGGCTTCAGGGTCAGCCAGAGTCAGGATAAATTAAGTCCTTGGTCTTTAGGGGGAGAAGTGAAGGAGGCAGACAAACTGCCAAGAGGCTTGCCAAAGATATCCCCTGGATTTTGGAGTCCTGAGTCCAATCCCTCTCCTCATCCTGCTACCGAGTGACTCTCTGGCCCCTCTCTTTCTGCCCTCCAATTCTTGCTTCTGATTATCTTAATACAAAACATTCAGCAAGCACCCAACAGTGAGAAGAGCCATTTATCCAAACATATGCTAATAGAGTTATTGTCTCACATTGAATAGATAATTATCCTTAAGTGCTGGGTTGTCTGATTCAAATATACCTTTTTGGAGTTTCAATCCTCTACAACTAGGGAAATTGTGGTTATCACTTTTTCTTTGGTTTTTATAGCTACCTCAATCATCCAGGTAAAGGAGGTGCCATGGTGCTTTTTCTCCTGAGAAGAAAAGCTATGTCTCTTTTTGGTCCTTTTTAAATGTGAAATTAAGAAACATAGAACAGAAAAAGGAAGATTACATATGAAACTGTAAATACTCATCACATACAGCTTTTTAAAAAAATATATATTAATTTTATCATGGTAATATCAACATTGCTCTTGTCTTCTATTGATGATTGCTTTTATTATACTATATTTACTGTACATATATATGTATATATATGTTGTATCTATATATGTGTACACTACATTAGTATATATATATATATATGTATATAGACTACATTTGTAGTGTATATTACTACATTTCCATGTAGTATAAAATTAGAACATATAATACATGTGTGTGTACACAATACTACCTTAATATATATATATATGTGTATGTGTGTGTATGTGTTTGTGTGTGTATGTATGTATGTGTATTGTTGGACCCTTTATAACTCAATGTTTTTTTTTTTTCCTTGAGGTTATTTGGGTTCCTTCAGATTAATTTTTTTTATTAATTTGTCTACTTCTATTACGTATTCCTTTGCTATTTTATTAGTAAAGCATTGATCCAGAAATTAACTTAGGTTATATTGTAGCTATAGTTCAGGCAACTTTGTCTGCTGATTCTTTAATTAGATAGAATCTTTCTGTGCTTTGAATTCTTGTCATGACTTCAGGGTCATCTGTAATTCAATTCATCTACCTGAGAGGCTATGATTAGTAAGCCTTTCTGTTTTAACAAAACCCTCAGAACTCAAAATTCTTAATTGTTATTCTCAATGAATAGCTGTGAAGCTTGCTTCAGAGATGCTCTCAGCTATCCAATAACTACAAGGATCTTTTCTTCTTAGCCAGGATGTACAAGACTGTGCAGAAACTTGTGATAAAATCAGATTGCTCTGCCTCATTCCATTGTTACATAGCTAATCAGTGTCACAACCCCCTTCCCCCTTCCCCCCAGATCTCTTCATACTGAAAACAATACTTGTGTGCTTGCTTTCTGTTTATGGAATATAGATTATTTCTCTCCCAGGCTAACTACTGACCTTTTTGTTTAAAAGTCAAAGTATCAGCAAGTATTTTGTTCAATTATATCAGTATCTGTCCAACAATCACATTGATGGTTTTTTTGTTGGCCCTTTTGAATCTCATTCAGAACTCTAAATGACAATTTTGGTATCCAGAGCAAGCAACATTAAGCTCAACTGATGGAAACAGTTTAAAATATATCCTGGATAAATAACATAAATTGTGCCTTTAAAAAGTGCAATTACTGTTGTGAAAATAATTTAAGAATTCAATTAATAAATTGGATATTAGTTATTCTAGTGTCTAGTTTCTATGTCTTTAAGGTAAACATATGTTTAATTTTCATGCCTTCTAAATTTCATTGCCCTGGACCAAAACTCTGTTTGGCTACACTTTTCTTATAGTTTTAGGAAAGGCCAAGAAAATTTAGGCTTGAATTTTACATTGTAACTTCTAGTAGATGCAATTAAATGTATGAGAGATTTTATAATGTCTTTTAAATTACATAAACTCAGGTCAGTCAATTCGGCCATTTCCTATCTGGTCAATTTTAAAGGACCCTCTGTGGTCTTCTTTTTTCTCAATATCTTCTCAGGGATAATTTTACCAAAAGGCCTTGGAAACCTAGCCTCTAGCCCCCTCCTCATCAATGATTTTATACATCAAAGTTTGAGCAAGTATACTTGGAAAAGATCTAAACATTACCCTTATTCAAATCTGTGGAAAGATAATATTTATATTATGATTTTTTTGGAATACATAACTAAATATGGCATCTTATGGGCAAACTGTCAGCAGTAGCACTTGAATATAGTTTCTCATCTCCACTCTTGCAGTAAATGTTGTTTTTGTTCAGTCATTTCCCTCATGACCAAAATTTCATTACCCCATTTTTATTTCCTTGGTAAATATAATAGAGAGACTTGACATTTTCTTCTTTGCCTCATTTTACAGATGAGGGAACTGAGGCAAACAAGGATAAGTGACTTGCTTAGGTCACACAGCTAGTAAGTATCTGAGGCTAGATTTGAACTCAAGAAGATGGGTTTTACTAAATCCAGACCTGGCACTCTACCTACTCTACCATCTAGCTGCTTGCAGTAAATATGAGAGTAGTCCCTATCCAAGGAACAAATGGCCACAAGTTAAAAATTAATGGATAAGAAAAGATTCTTACCTTTGAGATTTTTAATGTTGGTTCCTAATCATTCTTATTGGTTTAATTTAAAAAGAGCTTTTATACCTTAGTATAAAAATCTCAAATTATAAATATTATTTATAATAATTGCTTCAATAAAGACTCCAGATCAAGACAGTAGGCATTAAAACAATGCCAAGGGACAATCTCGCTAGGATGCACGAAAAAAGAATCTCTCTTACTGGGCTTTTAATATTTTTAGCTTTAATTTTTATCATATAATCCTAACATCTACTTCCTGCTTCTCTTATATGCATTTAGCTAGTTTTTTAAAAAAAAATAATATTTACTCAAATGCTATGTTTTACATAATTACTATAATTATACATAAGTACATAATTAGTGTAAATACATATAATTACATTATTATAATATGCAATGATCTTGCTTTTATTTAAGCCTTTTCAAAGTTTAGAGGCAAAATCTATATACTGGGCAAGCACATTAGACAATTATTAACATTTGAAATGTTGGTCTTTAAACTGATCCAACAAAATGTCTTAACTGGCTGTTTGTATGTAAGTCCTTGGACTAAGAAATCTAGATTGTTTTGAAAGCATTCTATGGTAGAAATATCTGGGCAAAAATCTAGTTTCCTTTTCCTTCTTTTAATTTTAGTAGATCAGTAAAATAAATAGATTTGTATTCAGATGTAAACCATGACTTTGGCTGCAAATTTCATTCTGTTAACATTTAATAAAACTGTAGTGAATGGTGTGATTCAAAAATAATGGCCTTTCATTGAAGCACACTTGACACCATATACCAAGATAAGGTCAAAATGAATTCATGATCTAGACATAAAGAATGAGATTATAAACAAATTAGAAGAACCTAGGATAGTTTACCTCTCAGACCTATGGAGGAGGAAGGAATTTGTGACCAAAGAAGAACTAGAGATCATTATTGATCACAAAATAGAAAATTTTGATTATATTAAGTTAAAAAGTTTTTGTAAAAACAAAACTAATGTAGACAAGATTAGAAAGGAAGCAATAAATTGGGAAAACATTTTTACAGACAAAGGTTCTGATAAAGGCCTCATTTCCAAAACATTTAGAGAACTTTCTCAAATTTATAAGAAATCAAGCCATTCTCCCATTCATTGTAAATGGTCAAAGGATATGAACAGACAATTTTCAGATGAAGAAATTGAAACTATTTCTATTCATATGAAAAGATGCTTCAAATCATTATTGATCAGAGAAATTCAAATTAAGACAACTTTGAGATACCACTACACACCTCTTAGATCGGCTAAGATGACAGGAAAAGATAATGCTGAATGTTGGAGGGGATGTGGGAAAACTGGGACACTGATTCGTGGAATTATGAATAAATCCAACCATTCTGGAGAGCAATTTGGAACTATGCTCAAAAGGTTATCAAACTGTACATACCCTTTGATCCAGAAGTGTTACTACTGGGCTTATATCCAAAAGAGATCTTAAAGAAGGGAAAGGGGCCCACATGTGCAAAAATGTTTGTGGCAGCACTTTTTGTAGTGGCTAGAAACTAGAAATTGAATGTATGTCCATCAATTGGAGAATGGCTGAATAAATTGTGGTATATGAATGTTATGGAATATTATTGTTCTGTAAGAAATGACCAGCAGGATGATTTCAGAAAGGCCTGGAGAGACTTACATGAACTGATGCTGAGTAAAATGAGCAAAACCAGGAGATCATTATACACTTAAACAACAATACTATATGGTGATAAATTCTGATGGACATGGCTCTCTTCAACAATGAGATGAACCAAATCATTTCCAATTGTTCAGTAATGAAGAGAACCAGCAATACCTAGTGAAGAATTATGAGAAATGAGTGTGAATCGCAACATAGCATTTCCACTCCTTCTGTTATTGTCCGCTTGCATTTTTGTTATTTTTGCCTTATTTTTTTACCTTATTTACCTTATTACCTTATTATTACCTTATATTACCTTATTTCTAAATCTAATCTTTTCTTGTGCAGCAAGATAACTACATAAATATGTATACATATATTGCATTTAACATATACTTTATCATATTTCTCATGTATTAGATTACCTCCAATCTAGGATAGTGGGGAAGGAAGGGCAAGGTTGGAACAGAAGGTTTTGCAAGGGTCAATGTTGAAAAATTACCCATGCATATGTTTTGTAAATAAAAAGCTATAATAATATAATAATAATAATAGTCTTTGATGAAAATGTTACATTCCCCTTAATTGTCTGGTGCTATCAGATATCATAATAATAATAATAATTTCAATTTTTAATCCTTATGTAGATAAAGGATGATATTCAGTAAAAATGTTAATATTCCACCCTGACGAAATGTTATCTCTTTCTTGTTGCCCTTACTGTGTCTAATCTTTATAAAACTAGTTTGGTATCTTTTCACTAAAAATCATTTCACTCCATTCTTGCAGTCCTATATTAAACCCTAATTTAGCTTCCATATTAAATTTAATTTCTGTCTGATTGACTTTCCACATCCTTTATAATCAATTTCTTCCCTCTGTTTCCTTAGCAATACTAAACATGGATTCTGGAAAGCATGTATAGTTTCAGACAAGATCATCATCTTACTTTCATAGTACTTTTTTTTCTCTCTTCTCCCACAATACGACTTTACTTCATATGTCTTGCATGGATAAAAAGGAGTTCTTCTTTTTCATTTTTGCCAAGATGAATCTTTTATAAATCTATACCTCATAGCACCTCTTCAAGAAACCTTTATTTTATGAAACTAGCCCTTTTTGATCCATTAGTATTGCTTCATGCCTACTTTTTTCCTTCACATTCATTATTTTATTTACAATGTCTATATACTTTCCTTTATAATACTGATACTTTGAAATTAATCTCACTTAAGACAATTATATATATATATATATATAATATTATATATATATATATATAATATTAATTAATGATCTTTCCCGAAAATGTATTGGATCTAGCTTGTAAAAGTTCAGGAGACCTCTTAGTTAAATTTTCTGTGTAAAAATGTATATTTTAAAAAGAATCAAATACTGTAAATCAGGCTGAATTTGTTTTAATTTTGATGATTGCCTAGACATAAGAAACCAATGGAGAAATTTAACAATGCATATTAAACTTAGAAACTTGTTGTGCTACATTTCTTTTTTCAGAGAGCTGATTCTCAAATATTTATGAGTACACCCTTTAAAACTAAAGTGCTTAAATCCTATGAGATACAATAGAAAGGGAGCCTGGATTTTGCACCAGGATACAAATTTGAATCTTTTTTTTTTCCTGCCACTCATTTGTAAAAATGAGGAAATTAGTTTAGTCAACTCACAAAATATCTTCCAGCCCAAGTTTATGATAATATAATTCAGAGTTTCTTAAATTAACATTCATGGATCCCCAAGAAGGTCAATGAATTTGGATAGGGAAAAAAAAACATTATTTTAACTAACTGCTAGCTAAAATCTATCATTCCCCTCAATTATGAATATAGGAAATAAATGTTATTCTGAGAAGGGGACTAAATAATATAAAAATTTAAAAATTCATGTTATAATTTCCATTTTTCCCAATTTTTTAAATTGGACCTCTAGTGTCATTCTACCTGTACAAATTCTCATCTGTTTTATGACTTACAATCTTAGAGAAATTTCTGAGGCACTGAAAAGTTAAGTAACTTAACCAGTCTAATATAAACAGTATATGCCATATGAGTCTTTAACCAGTCATCCTGACTCTATAGACAGTTTTCCATCCATTATATCATGTTGCATATGATACAGTTGCAAAACTGCCTAAGGAAAGATGTTCAGAAACATTTAATTAAAATGAATCTGTAGTGTGTAAATTCATACTGACTGATAAACTTACTCAGTTCCCACTCCTTGCAACTAGATATTGGATACAGAAGATACATTCAAGAGAGCTGGTTAAGATACACTTCTGGGCAAAATGACTTGTCCATGAACATATATCTAGGAAATTTTAGAAACAATATTTGAATCTAAGACTTCCTGGCAGTAAGTCCAATATTCCATTCACTACTCCAAGCTTCCTTTACAAGAATAAGAAATGGAACTATGATTTAATTAATATAGGAAACTCCCTGGTGAGGAAAATTCTTCTACATGCTAGCACTTTCTTAGTTCTTTGAGAAATTTTTCATATCAATCTCAGCACTCTGTTCTCTTCTCCTGCTCAATGGAACTTTGGAATCTGTCTCTGGAATGCAAGCTTATACATCTTTATCTTATCTAGAACTAGTTTTCTATACTTCTCCCCCCTACCACTTTATACAAGGAAACCATTTTCCCTTTCCATTCACCTTCAAGTCACTATTGCTCCCCTTTAATGCATTGTCATCTCCCATTAAAATACAAGATTCTTGAATTCAAGGAATGTTATGCTTGTCTAGATCTGTATTGCTCATGTTTTGTGTTAAATAATAATTACATAATAAATGTTCCATAATCTATTTGTCTGTTTATTTATCTATCTGTGTATCGATCTATCATCTACTGAATTGCAATTTATATCCAGCACTAGAACTAATGGAACTGTCCATGGTAGTACAGTAACTCGTCTTAGAAGTAGTTATTGAATCTTGGTGGTTGTAGTTTTAAGGTCTGTTCTCTATCAACTACAGAACACTATCCTTTTGCCTCTAAATGTCTATAATAAATAAATTGAATATATCACCACTCCTCTATTAAAGTTCTTCTCCCCCGTCTTATCATAATAGAGTTTACCCTTCGTTTTTGAAAACTATGCTGAGAGAGTACAAACTCTGGTTTGTCCAAAATTCTGTTAAAAATTCCAGTTAGGAGCCTAGCAATTGACTGAACTTCTTATGTATGAGAATTTTCCTACTTATAGGATATTACTAGATATTCTATATCTAGTGATATATTTGTTGTGGGCTATGGAAATTCAGGTATTTTTCTCTTTACTTCTTTTCCCTTCCCTTTTCCTTTACTCTCTCTTCCCCTCTTATCCTCCCCCTTCTTCTTTTTTCTTCCCATATTCTCATGTTCTCTCCTTTCCTTTTTTTCTCCCAATTCCCCTCCCTTCCATACTTTCCCACCTCTTCCCTCCTTTCTTTCTCTTCCCTTCCCCTTCTCTTTCCTCTCCTGTCCTTCTCTTTTATTCTTCCCCTCCTCAAAGGAAAAAGAGACATGTATTTCCTTTAAAAATAATACTTATTTTTGTAAAAAGTCCTTTATTAATTTATTAAGGGATGAGATCAACATTGGTAAAGGAACACAAGCTAATCTTTGACATATGGAAGAAAATGTAAAAAAGAATATTTCAGGTTCCAGAATTATGGGAAATAACTTAACCTAAGAATTTGGTAACTCATTTTGGAATTTTTCTTTTTTGAAAGGGAAAATGAATGGATTTTTCCTCAGTCAGATACATGGTACAAAATGAAGACATTTCATTGTGACAGGTTATGTGCAGTATATTTAAACTGTGAATTGGATCAACTTGGCTTTGTTTCATATGTGCAATTAGCTTCCATTTCCAAATATGTCAAATAATCATGAGTGCCAAGATTGCACTTAGAAACCTGCCCTGTAGTGAAGAGTAAGAACTTTTATAGCATTAATTCCTATAGAGAGAGCAAACTTCATAATAAAGAGCTAATCCTCCAGCTTCTTTTATTTTAGCCAGGGCTACAGAGGGAGTGAGAATGTCATCAGGGCAATGCTAATTACTCTAATAATCCTACTAAGTACGATGATATATAAACACTCTAATGAAACTCAAGCATACATCAAAATTTGAAAGGAAATATTTTTATCATATTAAAGGGAAAAAAACAAGCTGTTATTTTTAAAGACTTTTATCTTATTTCATTTCAAAAACTCGTTTATGTCCTATGCAAAACTAATGGACTTGTTGGAAATGATTGGTATGAAGTTTATGAATTTTACAAATTTATGGATACACACAAAGAGTTTTGAGTCATTCACCAGGAAGACAAGCATAATTCATATATACATATATGCCCATTATGAGAAATAGTTTTCTCCATGGTAGTTCTTTAATACCTATTTTATTTGAGGCCTTAGTTCAGACCTCATAGATTTGGAGCTAAAAGGGACCTTAAGGCCATCTAAAAAGAACTCTTTATTTTACATGTGAGCAAATTATTGCTGAAAAGGGATACATAATTTGGTTGAGATCATGAAGCAGTAAATCCAGAATTTGAACTCACATCCTCTGAATCCAGATCTCCTTTATTTTCCCCTACACTCCATTGCCTCTTGGTAATTGAAAACTTTTGATTGAATTTAGAATCTGAAAGAAAATGTGGTTCATTTGAAAAAAGGCTTCCTCCTCCTCCCTATTTCTCCACTTGAAAATTCATTTTACTAAAAACAACAGTACCAAGAAACAATTTTTAAGCCATTCTTCATGATGTAGACATATCATCAACACAGGAATTGCCATTTAGAGGTGATAATGAAGCCTCTGTTTTCACACAATGGGAGTTATTTTCGTATTCTTTCCTCAGCTACTTGCTGTTTCTGGCAGTTCATGTTGTCAGATAAGCTAATGCTGAATGTGGAATATCATCCCCATCTTTTATATCTAGCCAATGAAGAAATGATTAAGTAAGAAATGAAAAAATCTGCTAAGGATGATTTTTTTCCTAATACATCTAAGAATTTGAATGGTTCTTGATTGATTTAAATTTTTCTCCTCATCTTATTCAATCCATCTCCATACCCAGGTCTTTAATATTTATTCATTTTCAAAAACTTGTCTATATCACACAGTTCAATGACATTATGTGACCCAAAAACTTCTTCCCATGGCACATGTATCTATCTCTAATTTTAATTGTTTTGAGTTGAGGAGCACAAAGAAGTGCTCCATTTCTCTCTTCTTTGCTGTCAAGAATTACTTTAAGGAATTTTAATTAGTTTTCTAAAAAGAACCTGGCGAAAAAAAAATTTCCTCTTCCCTCATTTGTGTGATCTAGTACCTAAAACTAAGCAAAGCTATTGATGGGATGACTATAAAATAATGGCAATATTGTTTAAGCAAATATTTCAAACCTTAGCATTCCAAATTAGTGATACTGTTAAAAGCAATTATCTTGAAAGCTTATGCAATAAGTTCGATAAAAAAGAGGATGAAACATTATAAAATAACTGAAAGAGCATTTATTTGAATGTAAAAGAAGATTCTACTACCTAATCTGCTATTTAATAATTACTAGTATTTATAGTGCTCTAAAGATTGAAAAGTCTTTTGCACAATTATCTCATTTTGTTCTCACAAAAACCCTAGGAGGTAGATATTATTATCCCCATTTTACAGTTGAGGAAAGTGAGAAAGAAGAAAATAAACAACTTCCCCAGTGTTTCACAACTGTTAAATGTCTGAGGCCTGATTTGAACAGAAGTCTTCTTGATTCCAGGTACAGAGATGTTAAATCTAAAGCTATGATCCCATGATACTAAGACATCTCATAATTTGAAAATCCTGAAGAAATAAAATTTCATCTCTCAAGAAAATGCTAATGGATAATTTTCAATATATTTCAAGGTGATAGCTTCTTTAAAAGATGTTGTCAGAACATCTAGCATAGCTACATTGAAGGAAAAAATACATCTTTAACTATTTAATTTCTGGAATGTGTTTAGACAAGTCACCTACCCTCTCTGAGTCTTGACTTCCTCCTCTTTAAAATTGGAGGATTGCAATTCTGAATCCCCTTCTAGTATTAATATTCTGAATTTGTTTATATATGTTTGTTAAATTCTGTTTCATATTTCAATGAAACAAATATTAAGTTTTTAGTAGAAGTAAGGAAAGAAAAAAAGGAAAGAAGAGGAGAAGGAAGGAAGGAAGGAAGAAAAGAAGAAAGGAAGAAAGGGAAGGATAAAGGTATGAAGGGAGGGAAGGAAAAGTTAAGTGAAGAAGTAAAGAGAATAGAGGACAAAGGAAAGGAGGGGAAAAGAAAGGATGTAAAAGGAGGGGAAAGGAAGGGTGAAAGGAGGAGAAAAGGAAGGGTGGAAAGGAGTGAAGAAGAAAAGAAGAAAAGAAATAAGGGAGAAAAGGAGGAAGAAAGAAAGAGAAGGATGAAGGCAGGAAGGGAAGGAAGGAAAAGTTAAGTGAAGTAAAGAGAATAGAATACAAGAGGAAAATCATACTTCTTACTTTATCATCATACCTTTTATTCTTAAGGTGTTGTATGTTGTATATCTGTTATATTCTTAAGATCAAAGCACTTGAGCAAGCAAAGTGATACTTAATCTAAGGAACGCATACTTTTCCCTTTCTCAACAATTGTTTACTTTCATTTCCCAGTGATTTTCTTCCCCAGCTAAGCATTGGTTTGCATGAGGGATTAAGTTATTAACAATAAAGTTTAGGGTAGAGGAAGAAAACACTGTGCCTTAGCTCCTGATCCTAGGTAAATACCTGACTGGAGTCTTGTACATGAAGAAGGACCTTTCATTGATCAAGGGATTTGAGTTTCTTAGAAAATAGATAAAATAGTAATGCAAACTACCATTATCAAATATGCCAACTGCTTTCACCAAATACTTGATTTCTATGCACTCAGCACTCCCATATTTGATTCATTTTCTCACCTGAAATGTGATGAGATCCGGAAAATCTGAAGGGAAAGAATAGGATTCTTTCCATTTCTTCTGAAATGGGTCAGCAAAATTTGTCTGTATTCATCAATATTACCCATGGAAATTGACATAGGTGGTAAGAATGCTTCTTGAAGTTAAATCATTAACATACAGTCTTTTTTAAAGGGAGTACTTGAAAACATTTTTCAATAAATCTTTAATATAAAGGTGATTGTGTTCATTTAGTTAATTATAGAAAAATAGGGATTTATGGGAGGAAAGATCTACAGGTCATTTAGTTCATCTTCTCTCTTAATATAAAATTAAATCATGTGCTATTTTTTGCAAGCTTAGATTTTAGGTTTTAGTGTGCTTAAAACTAATGGTACAGCAAGATGGAAGCTTGGCAGATCTATGAAGGGAAAACACAGATGAATTTAAAGTGTGACCTTCATTACTGAATCACTTTATACAGATTAATTTGCTTATGATTGGAATATTCAGAATTGAAATGGCTTCTAAACCTTGCTCCTAGGAATTATTACTAGAAATTTTGATAGTGTAGTCTACTAGATGAATCATTGTTCTAAAAATGAAGGGCCCTGAAAACTAATTCTGATTTTCTTATTTATTTTCCATAGGGCATTGAGCAAATGGTTTATTATTGCATGCTTAATTTACCCTTTTTATCTTCATTTATTTTTGAAAATGTGATATTAGATTAAGAAAATGTCAATCAATGAACATTTGTTAATAATCTTATCTCTGTTAATAACTACTAGATTTTGAGGATATAAAAATGAAATTTTTGTGTTCTCAAGAAGCCTTCTTTTGGGGTAAACAACATGTAGATGTATAAGAATTTATAAACTATATCTAGAGTAAATAAAAGGTAATTTCTAGGAGAATGTACAAGCAGGAGCAGGGAAGGGGAGAGAGGTGTATGCTAAAGAAAGGTCTCAGGGAGCAATTTGAAACTATGCCAAACGTCTTTAAAAGTGTGCATATCTTTTCATCCAGCAGTATTTTTACTGGGTCTGTATCCCCTCCAAAAATCATAAAAGATAGAAAAGGACCCTCTGTATAAAAATGTTTGTGACAGTCTTTTTTTTGTAGTGTCAAGGAAATGAAAATTGAGGGAATGCCTTTCAGTTGGAGAATAGTTAAATAAATTATGATATATGAATGTAATGAAATATTATTGTTCTGTAAGAAATGATGAACAGAGTGATTTCAGAAAAGTTTGAAAAGACTTGAAAAGACTACATCTAATGCTACTGTGAAGTGAGAAAAACCAAGAAAACATTGTAGACAATAAGATTAGGTGGTGATCAACTATAATGAACTTCTCTTTTCAACAATGTGGTGGTTCAAGATTATTCCAGCAGACTTGTAATTGGAAAATACCATATCTATGTAGAGAAAGAATTATGGAGCCTTCACGGTTTCCTTACTCATATTTTTGTTTTTCCCTTTTGATATGACCTTTCTTATGCAGCATGAAGATTATGGAAATATATTTAGATATTTAACACATTTAACATATATTGGATTGCTTGCTGTCTTGGAAAAAGGGGAGGGAGACAGAGATGGAAAAAAATTTGGAGCACAAGGTTTTGCAAAGGTGACTTTGAAAACTATCATTTCAGTATTTGGAAAAAAAATACTATTTTAAAAAAGTTGAAGGGAAAAGATATTGCTTAAGATTAACTTTAAAAGAAACTTGACATTCTAAGAAGCAAAGATAAAGAGGGAGTGAATTATACAGATGGAAACAGGAGATAGACTTCACCATGTGAGATATCAAGCCAGAAAGTTTGAATTGCAAAATAAACTATAGTTGGCAAAATGTTGGCATTAATATAATGGCATAATATTAATTTATTTATTAAGCCCAATTGTTTCCTTAATGAAACTGCTGAACTGCTGGAAGAAATATTATATTCATTGGTCTTTTACTTTCAAAGTTGCTTGGTACAGAATGGCAGCACTTTCTCTTTTCTCTTCCCCCTCAAATTCCCTATGTTTCCAACAAGATGTTTTTAGTTAGTATCTTCTAGACTTGCAGAGGTGGAGCCAAGATGATGGAGTAAAGCCATTACCAAAAAAAATCTTCAAGTATGCTAATAATTTTAAAATTGTCTCACTTGGATGTGTTTTCCAGATTGGCTGTTTTTTGCAATGAGGTATTTTACATTTTCTTCCATTTTTACATTGTTTTTTGATTTGTCTGAATGATTCTCAGTGTCTCATATAATCATTAGCTTCATTTGCCTCATTCTAGTTTTTAATTTTTGATTTTCTTCAGTTAGATTTTTGTATATCTTTTTCCATTTTGTCTACCTGAAGGCCATGACCAAAAAAAGACAGTATTCTACATAATCAATAAATAAAGGGTGAAATAGTCATTGAAAGAATCCATAAATCTCACAAAGAAAACCCCAACGAATATTGTTGCAAAATTTCTGAACTATGATCTCAAGAAAAAAAATACTGCAAGCTGCCAGACAAAATCAGTTCAAGCACCAAGGAGCAACGGTCAGGATTACCCAGGAGATTTGGCAGCAAATATGATAATGGATCTGAAGGCCTAAAATACCATATACCAAAAGGCAAAGGATCTGGAATTACAACCAAGAATTAACTGTCCAGCAAGACTAAGCATCAACTTTCAGAGGAGGTGATGGATATTCAGTGAAGTAAGAAACTCTCAATCATTTCTATTATAAAAACAGAATCAAACAGAAAGTTTGATCTTCAAACACAGGACTCAAGAGAAGCATAGAAAGATAAACAGAGAGAAAATATGTATTATTTAAAGGTTAAACTTGTTTATATTCCTAAATGGAAAATGATAACTCTAACTCTTGAGAACTATAGTGAGACAGTTAGAAGGAGGTATCACATGAACAGAAGATGTGGTTGTGATGAACTCTGATGTTATCATATCGAAGAAAAAGACATTAAGGGGTAGGGAAAAAAACTATACTAGGAGAAGAGGAAAGGGGAGGCATAATGAGACAAATCAGATCACATGAAGAGGTATAAAAGTCCTATGACCATGGAGGGAAAGAAAGGAGGAGGATGAGCACTGTCTGAATCTTAATCTCTTTAATTTGGGCTCAAAGAGGGAATACTCATACTATTGGGTATAGAAATGTATCTACCTTATAAAGAAGTAGGAGGAGAAAAAGGAAAGGAAAGAGAGGGAGTGAATAGAAAGGAGGGGAGAAAACCCTAGGTGAAAGGGATAAGAGAAGGGAAAGGGGTGATAGAAGACAGGGCAGGTAATGGATGGGGTGGGTTACAAACAAAACTTTACTAAAGAGGGTGAGAGTGGAAAGAGAGAATAAAATTATGTATAGAGAAGAAAGTAGGATGGAGGGAAATAAAAAGCTGATAATCATAATTGTAAATGTGAGTGAAATGAACTCTCCCATAAAATGTAAGCAAATAGGAGAGTGGATTAAAAAAAACAGATCCTTTATAAGAAACACATTTGAAAAGGAGAGACACATACAGAGTAAAATAAAAGCCTGGAGCAGAAGTTATTATGCATCAGATGAAGCAAAAAAAAAAAAAAAAAAAAAAAGTAAGGGTAGTCATTCTGATCTCAGATAAAGCAAAAGTAAAAATAGATCTTATTAAAAGACATAAAGAAGGAAGACACATTATGTAAAAGGGTCCTATAAACTATGAAATAGTAACAATATTAAACGGATAATGCACCAAGTAGTAGGGAATCCAGATTCCTAGAGAAGATATTAAGCTAGTTACAGAAGGAAATAGAAATCAAAACTATATTATTGAGGACCTCAACCTTCCCCTCTCAGAATCAGATAAATCTAACCACAAAATAAACAAGAAAGAAATTAGGTGGGGGGAGGTTAATAGAATCCTTTAAAAACATAGATAGGACATAGAATTGAAGAAAATTGAATAGGAACAGAAATGAACACACAATTTTTTTTTCAGCAGTACATGGCACCCACGCAAAAATTGACCTTGTATTAGGACATAAAAATCTCACAACCAAATGCAGAAAGACAGAAATAGTTTTTTTTTTTTATTTAATAGCCTTTTATTTACAGGATATATACATGGGTAACTTTACAGCATTAACAATTGCCAAACCTCTTGTTCCAATTTTTCACCTCTTACCCCCCCCACCCCCTCCCCTAGATGGCAGGATGACCAGTAGATGTTAAATATATTAAAATATAAATTAGATACACAATAAGTATACATGACCAAAACATTATTTTGCTGTACAAAAAGAATCAGACTCTGAAATATTGTACAATTAGCTTGTGAAGGAAATCAAAAATGCAGGTGGGCATAAATATAGGGATTGGGAATTCAGTGTAATGGTTTTTAGTCATCTCCCAGAGTTCTTTTTCTGGGCATAGCTGGTTCAGTTCATTACTGCTCCATTGGAAATGATTTGGTTGATCTCGTTGCTGAGGATGGCCTGGTCCATCAGAACTGGTCATCATATAGTATTGTTGTTGAAGTATATAATGATCTCCTGGTCCTGCTCATTTCACTCAGCATCAGTTCGTGTAAGTCTCTCCAGGCCTTTCTGAAATCATCCTGTTGGTCATTTCTTACAGAACAGTAATATTCCATAATTTTCATATACCACAATTTATTCAGCCATTCTCCAACTGATGGACATCCATTCAGTTTCCAGTTTCTAGCCACTACAAAAAGGGCTGCCACAAACATTCGTGCACATACAGGTCCCTTTCCCTTCTTTATAATCTCTTTGGGATATAATCCCAGTAGTAACACTGCTGGATCAAAGGGTATGCACAGTTTGATAACTTTTTGAGCATAGTTCCAAACTACTCTCCAAAATGGTTGGATTTGTTCACAACTCCACCAACAATGCATCAATGTCCCAGTTTTCCCACATCCCCTCCAACAATCATCATTATTTTTACCTGTCATCTTAGCCAATCTGACAGGTGTGTAGTGGTATCTTAGAGTTGTCTTAATTTGCATTTCTCTGATTAATAATGACTTGGAGCATCTTTTCATATGACTAGAAATAGTTTCAATTTCTTCATGTGAGAATTGGAAAGACAGAAATAGTAAATGCTTCCTTTTTAGACTACAATAAAATGAAAATTATATTCAATAAAGTGCCAGGGAAAGATAAAGTAAAAGACAATTGAAAATTAAATAATCTAATTGTAAAGAATGAGTGAGTGAAACAAAAAATCACAGAAACAATCCAAAATTTCATCCAAGAGAATGACAATAATGAGATAATATCTCAAAGCCTATGCAGTGGTTCTCTAACTTTTGTTTTCAATATCTTTATCCCCTTAAAAATTATTGAGGAGCTCTCCAAAGTGGTTTTGTTTATATGGGTTATATTTATAGACATTTACCATATTGGAAATAAAAAACTATTTTTGAATTTGTAGACCCTCTAAAAGGGTTTCAGAGATTCCCCAGGATTCTCTAGACCATACTTTGAGAATCACTGTCCTATAGGATGCAGCCAAAGAAGTTCTTAGGGGAAAATTTATATCTCTAAATAGCTACATGAATAAAATAGAAAATAAAAAGACAAATGAATTGGACATGCAACTAAAAGAGTTAGAAAAAGAACAAATTAAAAACCCTCAATTAAATACCAAATTAGAAATTCTGAAATTCAGAGGAGAGATTAATAAAAAGGAAACTAATAAAACTATTGAAATAATAAAACTAAGAGTTGGTTTTATGAAAAAAAAGAAAAATAGATGAACTTTTGATTAAGTTGATCAGAAAAAAAAGAAAAAGCCAAATTACCAGTATCAAAAATTAAATGGGTGCATTTATCATCAATGAAAAAGAAATTAAAACAATAATGAAGAGCTATTTTGCTCAATTATATGGCAGCAAATTGGGCAAGCTACTTGAATTATATGAATATTTTCAGAGATATAAACTGCCCAGATTAACAGAAAAGGAAATAAATTACTTAGATAATCCCATTTTAGAAAAAAAATCAAGGGAATTAATGGGAAAAAATTCAAACTATGATAGCCTAGCAATATCAGACTTAAAATTATATTCTAAAGCAACAATCATCAAAACCATTTGGTACTGGCTAAGAAATAGAGTGGTGGATCAGTAGAAAAGTTAGACACACACAACACAAAAATCAATGACTATAGTAATCTAGTATTTGATAGCTTCTCCCCCCCCCCAAACTCCAGCTTCTGGATAAGAACCCACTATTTCACAAAAATTGCTAGGAAAATGAAAAATAATATGTCAGAAGCTTGACAGAGACCAGCATCTCATACACCATGCCAAAATAAGGCCAAAAAGAGTACATGATTTGGTCATAAAGGGTGATACCATAAGCAAATTAGGAGTACAAGGAACAATTTATCTATCAGATCTTTGAAAAGAGGAATTTGTGACCAAAGAACTAGAGAACATTATAAAATAAGAAACAGCTTTAATTACATTAAATTAAAAATTTTTGCACAAACAAACCAACACAAACAAGATTAAAAGGGAAGTATAAAGATGAGAAAAGAAATTTACAGCCAGTTTTTCTGATAAAGGTCTCATTTCTAAAAAAAAAAACAAAAAAACCCCAAAAAAACAAACAAACAAAACAAAAAAAAAAAACCTGTGTCTCATTTATAAGAGTACAAGTTTTTCCCCAATGGATAAATAAATAGTCAAAGGATATAAACAATTATTAGATGATGAAATGAAAGCCATATTTAGTCACATGACAAAATGCTCTAAATGACTTGATTAAGTTGCAAATTAAAACAACTTTGAGATATCACTGCACACCTCTCAGACTGGCTAAGATGACAGGAAAAGGCAATAATAAATGTTGGAAGTGATGTAGGAAAACTGGGACACTAATATATTGTTGTTGGAGTTTTGAAGTGATCCAACCATTCTGGAGAGCAATTTGGAACTATGCCCAAAGGGTTATCAAACTGTGCATACTCTTTTGACTTTGACTCAGCAGTACCACTATTGGCTCTGTATCGCAAAGAAATTATAAAGGACCCTCATGTGCAGTAATGTTTGTAGCAGGTCTTTTTATGGTAGCAAAATTTTGGAAAATGAATGGATGCCCATAAATTAGGGAATGGCTGAATAAATTGTAATATATAAAGGTAATGGAATATAAAAATGACAACAAATTGATTTTAGGAAGGTCTGGAAAGATTTACATGAACCGATGCTGAGTGAAAGAAGCAGAAGCACAAATACATTGCACACAGTAACAGCAAGTTTATGTGATGATCAATTAAGAAAGACTTTGGTTCTTCTCAGAAGTTCAGTGATCTAAGACAATCCCAATAAACATTGCATAAAAAACACCATTTGCATCCTGAAAAAGCATTATTTAGATTGACTATAAATCAACATATTCTATGTCCACTTTTTTTTCTGTTTTTTTTTTCTCTCATGCTTTTTCTCTCCCAATGTGATTCATAAAGAAATGTGTATTTAAACATATAATATACATGAATAACCAGGGATAATATAAAACAATTTTTTAAAGTTTTTGTCACCTATAGGACTCTAGGCCAGGATCTCATAGGTCAGTGTTTCTTCTTTCTAACAGGGGAATAAAGGTGGTTGAGGACAAAGGAGAAGTTGCTTCAATTATCTATCTAAGTAAATAAAAGATACCTTATCCTGTGATAAGATATAATAATTATCATTTGACTCTTCCATCTACTCAAGCTACCTCTATAGCTCCCATTCCTTCCACAGCAAAGCTACAAGGAATTAATGTATCATTTTCATATATTGCCACTCACTCTTCATCCTCTTGAAGCATCTGACATAACTATTCAAATAAAACTTTTCTCTCTGATGTTACCAACCAGTCCTTATCACTTTTGATCTCTCTGTAGATAGTGACTGCCCTTCTTTCTAGTTCCTTTGTCTTCTTAGGTTTTCATAATTCTTTTCTACTTCTTTCCTATCATACCTATAATCAGTCTCATTGGTTGGATTATTATGCATAACTTGTCCTAAATGTGGTTTCTTTCTTAAGAATCACATTAAGGATGAGAAGAAAAAAAGGAAATAAACATTTATGTAGTGCTCATTAGATATTATACATTGTACTATATGAGAAAAACACAAATATAAACAAAAAAATTTTTTAATTCTTAGTTGATATCTCCAACTAAATGTCCTTTGGGATATCTCAAACTCAACATGACTAAAATAGAGTTCATTATATTTCCTCTTTAATTCATATCTCTTCCAAACTTGTTTTTTTTTTCCTGTTGAATAAACCACCAACCTTCTAATCATTTAGCTTCTCAGATGCAGAATTATCCTTGGCTCATCCTCCCTCTCCAAACCTCCATTTACTATTTCATTTCCCACCTCCCTAACTTTATATAGGATTCCCTTCATGCCTGAATCGTTTACTTCTTTACCTTCATATCTTATAATCACTAGCTTCCTCTCTCTCTCTCTCTCTCTCTCTCTCTCTCTCTCTCTCTCTCTGTCTCTCTCTCTGTCTCTGTCTCTGTCTCTCTCTCACACACACACACACACACACCCCTTAAGGTCAAGGAATAGTTTTCATTTCTTTGCATCTCTAGAAGTTAGAAAAGAGATTTGTAGCAGTCACTTAAACAGTTTTTGAATTGGACAGATTGTTCTGAATTAGAATAAAGTTGATTGGAAGAGATTTGATAGAATGGGAAAGATGGGATGAAAAGTAACTTCAAAGGTTGATTAAATTCTCTAGTGTTCTACAGATAATTTAGAAAGGTTCAATAAACTGACAAGGAAAATGAATCAATGTCCCAGAATTATGTGACAAATATTCCATAATTCTGCATTGTGAAACACCAAATGCCACCATATAATAAAATAGTCCCAAATAATGATTCTTAGTTTATGCTGAACCATCCCCACTACTGAGATCACACTTTATTGGCTGTGCTCTAATGTCTTCAATTTTTTCACATTTGTTTTATTTCAGCTACCAGAGCAATTCCATATGGCCTTTTCTTCTAAAAGTGTTCTTGGAATGTTAGCACTTAATGATACAAAGATGTGAAGAATCTCTATTTTATTCAGTCCATAAAACCACAAAAAAATCCATTTTATTTTATAAACTGAATGTTATTTTATGAAGAGAGTAGAATGTTGACATAAATTGATGGGCATGTTATTGCAGTCTGCTCCTACTAAATACATTATCCAGTGTATCTTTTTTTTTAGCTTCTTACTTTTAATACATTGTTGATCCCTTGTACTAACTCATAGGTAAGGTATAGCTGTGGGTGTTGTATTTATGAGATAATGAATCGATTCTGTTAACAATAAGTTCAGTCCTTCTTGGGAATCCATTTGAAAATGTCTTGGAAGTATTCCTACTGAGAGATTTATTTTGGCAGATCAGTCTACAGAATAATTATTTAATTAATAATACTGATGCGCTTTAGATGAGTCATGCTAAAGCAGGCCCTTTCTGCATCAAAGTAGAATTAATAGGAGATGTATCAATGCAGAAAAGGAACAGTAATGGGCACATTATCAAATGACATCTTTAATGTCTGCACCATGATTTAGTGCTGCCACTAGAGTAAGTTATCATTCAATAGATGCTTGCAATTAAGAATCTTAATCTGGGCCTTTGGTTGGAAGAACATTGATATTTAAAAGATGAGCTTTTGATTAAGGGAAAAGCGTAGGGTCATTAATGGCACCGCACAAGTTCCCATTAGCAATCCAGTCTACTCACCTCCTTTTTTCAGTCCTGAAAATGTTTCATTGATCACAATATCTGTCTAAAAGTTATGTCCTGAGGAATTATTTCTTCATGTTCTCAATTCAGGTGCATTTTAAATAATAGGGACAATAGGCATTCTTCGTCCATTTGGTTTTTCCTTAGTGGATAGTTAAGTTTAACTCTTTCTAAGTGTTCATGGATATGATTCAGAAGATTCCTTGAAGTTAGGAACTGATTCATTTTAGTTTTCATATAACTAGCATAAGGTCTGGAATCAAGAAAACCTTAGTTTAAATCCAGCAACAGAAACTCCTAGCTGTGTAACTCTAGGCAAATCATTTAACTTTTGTATTATCT
The DNA here is from genome assembly GCF_902635505.1 of Sarcophilus harrisii. NCBI lineage: Eukaryota > Metazoa > Chordata > Mammalia > Dasyuromorphia > Dasyuridae > Sarcophilus > Sarcophilus harrisii. Next base: position 248,328,528 of record NC_045426.1, read on the forward strand.
CAGTTTTCTCTATTGTAAAATGGGTATAATAATAGTATTCACTTCCAACATTGCTGTGAGGATCAATGAGATAAGATTTGTAAAGTATTTAGCACAGTGATGGAATATAAATATTGGCTTTTATTATGTTGTTGTTATTATTATCATCATTGCTGTTTATAGATGGGATGAAAATATTATTATAAAATGTTCATCAAAAGTAATAATAGATGTTATTAATGCTCAAACATGTTCTAAAGAGAATGTTGCTTAAATTGTAAAAATAAAAATTTTATGATGTCTAACTTAGCAAAGATAACAAGACCTGATGATCATTGTCAGATTCCTAAAAGTCCTTTTACTATCTTATATTTTGCACTAGCGCTCATGAAAGAGCTCTCTCTTTGCACAGTTGGTAGATGTATGTCTTACTCCCACATGGAATTCTGGCAAATTTTCCATCAATCAGCACTAGTGTCAGGCAAATACAGGATATCCAAATTCTCAAGTTCAGAAAATACAAGAGTTTCTTCTAGTCAAGACTCAAGAGCAGATTTGAGACATGTACAAAGTTCATTAGTAGTTATTTACCAAATCTGAGGGAGTCACATAAATGTATAGCACAATGCATAGTACAAAATAAGCATTTAATAAACACTTGTTGACCTACTGGGTAATACATGGTATTACCAAATTATTCCACTCAAATGTTTATCTTAACACAGGAAAAAAATTACATCCATTTAGATATATTACATCAAAAGGAGCAGAGGAAGATTTTTTGAAAGTATGCTGATCCTTTAGGGAGAATTTATGGAAAGACCTGGACAGGAACAGCACAGCAAGAGAAGAGATTGATGGATTGCTATCTGAGCTGGGATGGCTCACCCTGACAATATTATAATTTTTTGAAATATTGAAGTTCAGGGGGAGAGAGAAATTCAAAAAGATTCATTTTTGTGAGAAAAAAAAATATTTGATTTTTAGGTGGTGGTGGTTGTTCTTCATTCTTGAAGAGAACCAAAACAACACAACTATGTTGGGATTAAATTATAGTGTATCTGACTATGCTGATTAGACCAATAAGAGCTTGGAATGCTCTGCCACAAGTTAGGCACAAATATTCTATGTAAACATTTAGAATGGAGATAATTCTATATTTGTAGAGTTCACATTTCTTTTGAGCTCCTGCAATTCTGTTTTTCTCAGAGTCCGGTACCTTCTTGATACTAGCAAGCCATGTTGGGTGATCCTGTGCCAGGGTCTCTCCAGAAATAAAAGTTAAGCAATTCCAAAGTTCTTCAGTGAGTCCTTGAAAGTATTCTAGTATCACTTCTGATCTCCATGTGAGTGTTTGCCTTATATGAGTTTTCCATAAAAGATTATTATAGGAAACTTATATTTTGCCTTTGAGCAACATAACAAACCCATCAGAGTTGCACTCTGCAGTAGTTTGAATGGTTGGCAGTTCAGCTTGAGAAAGGACTTCTGTGCTCAGTACCTTATCTTGCCAAGCGATATTTAGAAGCTTCTTTAGACAATTCAAATGGAAAGGAATATTTCCTGGTATATGTCCCTGGTAATCTGGCCAGGTTTCACAGACAGGCTCTGCAAATCTTCGGTTTGAGAGGATGTCTAATACCTCTTCTTTGCCAGACTTTCAAAACTTCTCAAACACTGAGCTAGCTCTAGCAATTCATTCATCAGTTCTATAATCTATGTGTATATCTTTGGAAATTATACTGCCACAGTATTCAAAATTCCCATTTTGCTCCAACCAATGTTTCCACACATGGATGGTACTGTGTTGGCTGGTGGAGAACCTATATTTTTTTCCTATTAATTGATGGATCAAAATTAGCACCACCAGCAGAGAATTGATCCATACTTTGTTGCATTTCAGCCTCAGAGAGTGTATTAGGTACACAATCAAATTCTATTTGATCTCCAATTGAGATCACCATAAAATGGGTGCACATAAAATGGATTTAAATAAGGCATTATTGCATGAAGTCATCAGCTCCACTTTCTCTTCTAGAGTCACTGAAATCAAGTGGCAGGGCAAAAGTCAAGACAATTGGTGATGGCACATGATATAATGGATGCCCTTGTCATCTTCCATGTTTAACTAAGCTCTAAGTGCTCCACAGCACCTCCTTCATGGGTCTTTATGGTTATTGGGACAAATTGTTCTCATTTCCCCATTCTACCAAGGGAATTCTTCATATGTTTGGGGTAGGCATACCCCAACTTGACAGTTTCCCTCAATCTGGTTTAGTCCATCTACCATAATGGTTTGTGGCCACGATGGATGCTATAGCTTTTTGGAATCATAGATGAGAGCTGGGTGGATCAGGTGGACAACAAAGGGGGAAAGCAGTCCTGAAAAATCTTGGAAACTCTTACACCAGAAATTCTAGTCTTTCCTGAACCATCTACATCCCACTTCTTTAAGCAGAGTTCCCAGGAAGGAAGATGGTCATTTTTTTAAAATGACACAAAACTGGAAGGAATATATAATAGACTAGAAGAGAGTCAAAAGTCAGTATCCAAAAATATAAAGCTCTGAATGTTTGAGCAGATGCACTTGGATAACTGAGCACTTAAAGCTAATTACTTATTGGACAATACTCTATTAGCATTTGCTTGGAAAATGGCCTACCCCACCATTCTGTGCAGATTTGATCTGTTGGTGTATTGAATAAGGTAAAATTTGGGATTTTAATTGGCCTGTGATTTTTTTGTTGGAGTAAACTCTTGAATAAGGAAGCTTCCCATACTAGTGAAAGTCAGAAATTTATCATGTTAAAAATTTACCAGGAAAATTTAGACAGGAAATGATTTGTCTAGGGCCACCGACAATATCTACAAGAGGACTTGAAACCAGGTCTTCCTGATTTGGAAGTTGGTTCTCTCTCTACTTCAATACATTAAATTTAATAGGAATGTTATTGGTTAATAATAATAATAATAATAACAACAAATGTATGACTGACTAAGCTCCTATAATCATCACTAAAAAAAATTTTTTATGATATGTTTTAATATATTGCAGTGTGTTTATATCCAACTTTTGTCTTTACATTGCTGTTTGGGTCACCTTTTATTCTAATTTCTTTGAAATCATAATGTGTTGTGACAGAATCATATATTATCACAAAGAGAATAACAACATTTAAGAAATGGGTTTTTGTGTTGGAGAATATCTTGATGGTAATTGAAGATATTTCACAATTTCCTCTTCTTATCCAAATCTGATACAGTTTATGTGAAATTTCCACTGTTCCTATATATACTTTTGAGTTCTGAAACTAATTTTCCTTTCTTCTCTCTATATAAATCTTCTTATTTTTTAAATGTTTTCTGAAGCTATGTTTACATGACACCACAATAATGGGTTAATTAAGCTGTTTATTTTTTAAAGGTCTAGTTCAATAGAATTGTGCTGATCAAAAATTTCATTTTGTGGGACTTCATATAAACACAATCTAGATGTTATTGAAATTATGTTTAATAATAAGTAGCATAGAGTAATGGACCTGAAGTCAGAAAAACCCATCTTCTTGATTTCAAATCTGGCTTCTGACACTTACTAGCTATGTGATCTTGGGTCAGTCACGTGTAACCCTGTTTGCCTCAGTTCCTCTCTGTAAAATGATTTGGGGTAGGAAATGGCAGATTACTCCAATATCTTTGCAAATAAAAGAATATGGGATTCTCCTGAGAGGAAGAATCCAAGGCTACTTGGATTCCACCAAGGCTACTTCCACCCTTGATGAACAATAAGTTTTCTGTTATGTTGCAGAAATGCTCTTGTTGAGCAAGGAGCATTGATTTGTGGTCATGGGAATGAGTGTAAATGGAGGATCAACAACCAGTGGCTACATGAACAGGGATGCCTGAACAGGGCCTCTTGCCTGTGACTGAACTCCTGAATACTTGGATTGGCTTTCTTCCCATTGATAGATACAATGCATACGCAATGCCATAAACTGATTCTCTGAATGGTGATTGGGGCTTGCCTACTGTTCATGCACTGATCATACTTGCAAAAATGTATATCAACAAGGCTGTACAGTGTAATAAACTGGAGCTCTTTTCATACTCTATGAGTCTCCAACCCCATTCATCTTGCCTCTGAGATCAAAGGCTTCATATGCTCTGGAAGAATCAGAGTATCTTTGGAGTTTTTAATTCTGTCTTGGACTCAAATGATAAAGGACAAATTGGGCTTTACAATACTGTTCTGGGCTACTCCCAACTCAGGCCAGTTCCTCATTCATTTATGTTTGACAGCGAAACAAAATTCAAAAGCTTATATAAGGTGATATAGATATCCATAACAAAAGAAGAATATTCAACAAGGATCTGAAGTGAGGAAATCTTGAATTGATTCAACTGAACAAATCTCTCTTGTCTGTTATATTCTATCAACCACATATCAGAGTGATTGTTTTGGATCCAGATGAATAGGAAGTAGTGTCAACAGTCTGAGTCTTTGGTTCACTGAGCCAGTTAAGTATTTCTTATTTCTAACACTTTTTTTTCTGGTATTTCTGACACTTTTAAAAGTTAAAACAATCTTAATTGTATAGAGGTGCAGGTTAGAATATTATTCCCACTATAGTTTATTAGCTCTAGGTTGGCAGATTCAAAATGAGCAAAGGCTAAATGAATCTTTGTGTGAGTTTCTAATATATATATATATTAGAAATACAAGGAGGTAGAGCTTTCTTGATATAATGAGTGTTTTTTATTCCTATTTAAGTTACTACTCTTAACAAAAATCAATTATGACATATGCCTGTGAGTTAGGAAATGTATAGCTGTATCTGTCAATATCCTTGTTGAGTATTTGCATAAGTAACAGATTTTTTTTCACTATGAGTTTTGCTGACTCAGTCTTTCCAAATTCTAGTAGTCAATGTCTAAGACTTTACATATGGTAAATGATAATATACTAAGATTATATTTACTGCATATCACTAGGCAAGCCATTTAACTTTTCTATGCCTTGATTTCCTCATCATAAATGAAAAGATTGGACCTCATGGTCATTAAGGTTTCCAGCTCTAAATCCATAAAGCTATGACTGTATAAACAATTAGTTATACAGTCATATGAGTTCTCAATGAGTTCAAGACATTAGGCATAGAAGAACTCCTTACCAGGTGTCTCCAATGGAGACTTTATTCTATTATAACTCAAAAAAGCACTTGGGATGTTGAGTATACAATCAAGCAGCTGTTTTATTTAAACAGTATCACAGAGGCACAAATGAGAGAGGCTCTCCTTAGCCTTCTATTTTCTGCAAAGAACCTCTCAGTGACTGAGGTAGAGATCTACAGGGAGGAGAAATTGTATTCTGTCAAGTCTGAGGAGCTCTTGAGGGGCAGATGAAACAATTGTATATGCTCTTTCTAGAGGCACTATCTAGACTAGATGATTTCCCATTTGAGATCATGCACCTGCACTCCAGATCCTCCCCTTCCAAGAAAGTACCTGATAGGTGGTTGCTGGCAATCTTGGTCTATTTCACCAGGTAACTGAAAGAAAATCTTTTTCGTATTGCTAAACCACTTTGAAAAAAAAATGAAGAATAGTTCTAAAAGACTGGAGAAGAAAAAAATTGTTGATCTGTTTCAAAAGGAAAAAAATGGATAGGATATGGGATCCCTGGTCTAGTATTTAAAGGCCTTCACTTGGGGCTCCAAGATACTTTTCTAGCCTTTGTTCACATCATTCTACTTCATGCATTACTGCCTTTGTATATTTTATAGATTATTTTCCACACTTCTGATCTACTTTCTCTTTATCTCTCTCTTATATCCTTCTTATTCTTCCAGATCAGTTCTTTTGTCAGATACTCCATGTAGCCTTCTCTGCAACTGTCAGCTGATATTTACTCCCTCTTCAAATATTTTCAGAGCCCATTGTCTCTGTGTCTTTATGCTCCCACCACCTTTTTCATGGGCAACACCTGGCTCTCAGAAAAAAAAAAACTATGCATGATACACTTTTCAATTCTGATTTTTATTGTATTATTTTCTTCATTTACCTTTTTTAGCTCCTTTTGTATTTGACCTATTGAATTATTTTGTTCATTGAATTTTTTTCCATTTCACAAATTCTGTTTTTCAATGAATTGGTATCTTTTTCATATCTATTTTGTAAGGCATTATATGTTTTTTCCATTTCACCAAATCTATTTTGCAGGGAGTTATATGCTTTCCCCATTTAATCGAATCTATTTTTCAGGATTTTTCTTTCTTTTTTTTTTTTTTTCTGAGGCAATTGGGGTTGTGACTTGCCCAGGGTCACACAGCTAGTAAGTATTAGTATCTGAAGCTGGATTTGAAATTGGGCCCTTCTGACTTCAGGCCCAGTCCTCTATTCACTGTGCCATCTAGCTTCCCAGTTTTCTTCAGATAATTTCTTCTTTTCTTTTTCCATACCCTCTTGCAAAGATCTCATTTCCTTTTCCCATTTTTCTTCTAACTCTCTTTTAAGATTCTTTTTGAAATCTTCCAAAAAAGCCTTGTAAAATGAGGACCAGCTCATATCTCCTTTTGGGGCTTCCTTCATCTGGACTTAATTTATCTTTAGGAACTTCAGGATCTGAGGTCTGTTCGCTCCATAAAATTTGTCTATGGTCAGAGTTTTATTTTGCTTTTTTGCTCATTTTTAAAATGTCGAGATGTGCCCTTAGGGCAAAGAAGTGGCAACTGTTTTAGTTTGTCCTGCTGCTGGTGTTTGTGACAGACTTTCTTAGGCCCAGGTGCTGAGTTCTTCTGGAGCCCACTAGCTTACAATTTGCCTTGTATATTTGCTTTTGGGTAATTTTATAGAAAATCTACTAAACCAGCTGCTTACAACCAGGATAGAGTAACCTAAGAGCCTCATAGAAGATTCCCCAGTGCACAGACACCAAAAGGCTCTGACTTTCCACGCCAGCTCCTTGCCCCTAGGCTCTCTACCATGGGGCCTGGTTTTGATAGACTGTCCCCCTGCCCAACTAAAATGTTCTGAAGTTCTTCCAAAGTATCTTCTTTTGGATATGTACTGTACTCCAAATATTTGTAGGTTCTGGTGCTCCAAAACCAGTTCAGTGCTGTTGGTTTGAGAGAAGGTCAAAGGATGTCATAAGAAAGTCATGTCTGCTCTCCATTATCTTGGCTCCACACCCCCATGATACACTTTTAAGATTATTCTGCATTATTATCTGTATTATTATATACTCTGTATTATTAATATTTTCTCCACCACTTTCTCAAAACTAGACAACTAGTAAAACTATAAATTGAGCCCTAATTTGTAGTGTTGGCTATAAATATGCACACTGAATATTTAATGATCAACTCTTAGGAGCTAATATGAACTGGTTCCCACACATTCCTGCAGCTTCATTTTAACTTATCTCTATAAAGTTCCACTAAATCCTAGTAATAAAATATAAGCTGTTCAGTTTGGGAAGAGGTTTCTTTTTTTCTTTTTTTTACATTTGTATCACCAAATTCCTAACCCTGTGTCTTGTGAATGATAAAAATAGGAACTAGACCTGAGACATCATAAGTATAAGAAAATTCCCAGATGAGGAAGCTCCCTCTACCAATTCAGATCAATACCTTATCTGAAAGCAATAGTCTTTAAGATTTACCTAGAGCATGATATAATTAACTTTCTTACCCAATGCCAAATAGTTCAGATCATGTATAGGACACTGGTCATCCAGGTTTCAAATCTGGTACTCTGTTTAATATACTATGCTGCCTCCTATGCTAAAACACTTCAGAAGCTTATAATAAATGTGGGTTGAATTTGAATTAGATTTGAAAAATATAATCAAATAAGTATTGAATCAAATTCAGTGATATCCTACTTTTTCATGAACTCATTTGGGGTCTTCTTAGAAAAGATGCTGAAACTATTTGTCATTTCTTCTCTAGGTCATTTTACAGATGAGGAAACTGAGGCAAATAGAGTTAAGTGAATTGCCCAGGGTCACACAGCTAGGAAGTATCTGAGGCCAAATTTGAACTCAGATTTTCTTAACTATATGCTGTTACTCTATCCACTGTTCTTAGCTCCCCTCCAGTTAACCTGACTTAAGAGATTTAATTTGACTTCAATTTCTGAAAGAAAAGAAAAAAAATGCTGGAGTAAATTATTTGGGGATAGTTTCTGAGCTTTAAAAAAAAAAAAAAAGATAGCCAGGCAATCACCAAGAGACAATATTCTTATTTTAAGAATTGACGAGTTCCGGGAGTGGAGCCAAAATGGTGAAGTAAGGTCAGTAAGCTGCTTGAGCTCTCTAATTTTCCCTCAAAAACCACATGAAACCAAGCTTCTGAACCACCTGATAGATTTAAATCACTCTCCAGTTTAAGGTAGATTGGGAAAAAAATCTTTAAAAAAGCTCAATCTCAATAGGGTGAAAAGATAGTTCACTCCATTTAAATATACTCTGGGAAAGCCACTGAGAAGGTCTTAATCACAGTAAATCAGCAGCTAAGACCCTCAGTCCTCGCTCAGTAGAGGAACAAATCAGTAGAGCAGATTCCAATCCCAGCTCAGAAGGCAAATTCTGGGAAACCAAGATTTTCTTGAAAAAAGCAGGCAAAGTTAGTCCCTACAAACACAAGGAGCTTCTGTACTTAAAGCCAAGGCTCAATGCTACACAGGAAGTTTGGAACAGTGCCTCCTTATCCCAAGAGCAAAGGTCCACTTAAAAAGTAAAAATAGAGGAAATGCCAAAAAAAAAAAAAAAAAAAGAAAAAAGAAAGAGAATGAGCAAGAAACAGAAAAAGAACCCTGACCATAGAAAGCTACAATAGTGACAGGGCAGACCAAAACACAAACTCAGATGAGGACAGAATGTTCACAGAGGAAATCTCCAAGAGGGAGATAAATTGGTCTGAAGCCCAAAGAGGCTTCTTGGAAATGCTGAAATAAAAAAGACTTCAAAAATCAAATAAGAGAGGTAGAAGGGAAAAAATGAGAAAAGAAATGAAAAAGTATGCATGAGAGAATCAACAATTTGGAAAAAAAGAAAAAAAAATTGTCTAAAGAAAACATCTCTTTAAACAGTAGAATAAACCATATGGAAAAAGAGATATAAAAGCTCATTGAAGAAAATCACACATTAAAAACTAGAACAGGGCAAATGGAAAATAATGACTTTGTGAGACAGCAAGAATCAGTCATACAAACTAAAAAGAATGAAAAAAAAATGGAAGGAAAATATGAAATACCTCATTGGAAAAACAGGTGATCTGAAAGGAAAACCACAAGGAACTTTGTTGCAAAACTGCAAAACTATAATCTCAAGAAAAAAATACTGCAATCTACCAGACAAAACAATTCAGATACCAAGAAGCAAAAGTCAGGATTACACAGAATTTGAACGTTTCTATAATAAAGGATTGGAGAGTCTGAAATACCATATTCCAGAAAGTGAAGTTATAATCAAGAATTAACTACCCAGTGAGATTCACCTCATCTTTCTTTTTAATGGGAATGGATGTTGGATTTTATCAAATGTGTTTTCTGCATGTATTAAGATAATCATATGATTTTTGTTAGTTTGGTTACTCATATAGTCAATTATGCTAATAGTTTTCCTAATATTGAACCAGCCCTGCATTCTGGGTATAAATCCTACTTGGTTATGGTGTATTGTCCTTGGGATGACTTTCTGTTATCTCTTTGATAATATTTTATTTAAGATTTTTGCATCAATATTCATTAGGGAAATTAGTCCTACCTCATTTAGGTATCAGTACCATGTCTGTGTCATAAAAGGCGTTTGGTAGGAGTCCTTCTTTCCCTATTTTTTCAAATAGTTTATATAGTATTGAAGCTAATTGTTCTTTAAATGTTTGGTAGAATTCATGTGTAAATCCATCTGGCCCTGGAGATTTTTTCTCAGGGAGTTGATTAATAACTTGTTCTATTTCTTTTTCTAAAATGGGATTATTTAAGTAATATATTTCCTCTTCTGTTAATGTAGGCAATCTATATTTTTGTAGGTATTCCTCCATTTCACTTAGATTATCAAATTGATTGGCATAAAGTTGGGCAAAGTGACTACTAATTATTGCTCTAATTTCCTCTTCATTGGTGGAAGGTTCTCCCTTTTCATTTTTGGGACTAACAATTTGATCTTCCTCTTTCTTTTCTAATCAAATCAACTTAAGGTTTATCTATTTTATTGTTTTTTCTCATAAAACCAACTCTTAGATTAATTTATAATTCAGTAGTTTTTTTTTACTTTCAATTTTATTAATCTCTCCTTTTATTTTTAGAATTTTAAGTTTGGTATTTGATTAGGGGCTTTTTAATTTGTGTCAGCTTTTTTAGTTGCAAGCCCAATTCATTGATCTTCTCTTTTTCTATTTTATGCAAGTAAGCATCTAGAGATATAAAATTTCCCCTTATTACCACTTTGGCTGCATCCCACAAATTTTGGTATGTTGTATCATTATTGTCATTCTCTTGGATGAAATTATTAATTGTTTCTGTGATTTGCTGTTTGACCCATTCATTCTTTAGGATGAGATTACTTTCTGTTTTCCCTTCCATTTAGCTTACCTCTTCCTTTTTCCCCTTCCCCCCCCCCCATAAGGTGAGAGAAGTTTCTCTGTAAAACAAAATATGTCTAATATTCTCTCTTTAAGTCAAATCTGATAAGAGTAAGATTCACACAATGTTCATTCTTCTCCCTTTATAATAGGTTTTCTTTGCCTCTTTGTGAGATGTAATTTCCCTCATTTTACCTCCACTTTCCCTTTTTTTTCTGGTATAATCCCCTTTATACCTCTAGTTTCTTTTTTATATTATAACAGTAAAATCAAATTATATATGTACTATGTATACCCATAATAGAGATACAGTTCACAAGAGTTCCTAAACAGAAAATTTACAAACACAGAATTCAAAAGAGCAATATAAAAGTAAACGGGGAAATATATTTCAAGATTAAACTGTTTACACAGGAAAACAATATCTGAAACTCTTGAAAACTGAAACTGTCATTGGGAAATGCGGGGGGAAGGGGGAACATTACATGGATGGAGGGTGTGGCTGTGAATGGACTGTGATGTGATGTCATCAAAAAAAAGACATTAAGAAGTAAGAAAAGGTCTGTACTAGAAAAAGAGGAAAGGGGAGGTATAATGGGACAATTAGTTCACTCTAAGTGAATTTACTTTTATAAATACTTACAAGTATTTATAAGTATTTTAAGTAATTTAATTAAATTTTTTCCTTCTACCTCTCTTATTTGATTTTTGAAGTCTTTTTTATTTCAGCATTTCCAAGAAGCCTCTTTGGGCTTCAGACCAATTTAAAATTAAGATAAAGTATTTAGTATTTAAATAATAGACAACAAAACTATTCTAGTAGGAGACCTTAACCTTCCCCTCTCAGAATCAACCAAATCTAACCACAAAGTAAACAAGAAAGAAACTAGGGAGGTTAATAGGATCCTAGAAAACCTAGATGTGATAGATCTCTGGAGGAAATTGAATAGGAACAGAAGGGAATACACTTTTTTCTCAGCAGTACATAGCACCTACACAATAATTGGCCATATAATAAGCTCACAATCAAATGCAAAAAGGAAGAAAAGTTATATGCTTCCCTTTTAGACAACAATGTAATAAAAATTATACTCAATAAAGGGCAAGGGAAAGATAAACTAAAAAACAATTAAATTAATCATTCAATTAGGTATGAAAATTTATCTAATCCTATAAAAAAATAGGAGTAAGATTAAAAGAAAAGGGAAGGACAGGATAGAAGCTAGGATAGAAATTAAATAATCTAATTCTAAAGAATGAGTGGATCAAACAATAAATCACAGAAACAATCCATAATTTCATTTAAGAAAATGATAATAATGAGACAACATACCAGAACCTGTGGGATGCATCCAAAGCAGTTCTTAGGAGAAATTTTATATCTCAAATAGTTATATAAATAAAATAGAGAAAGAGGAGGTCAATGAATTAGGCATACAACTAAAAAAGCTAGAAGAACAAATTAGAAACCCCCAACTAAATGCCAAATCAGAAATTTGAAACTTAAAGAAGAGATTAATGAAATAGAGACTAAGAAAACTGTTGAACTCTTTAACAAAGCTTAGAATTGGTTTTATGAAAAATCTAACAAAATAGATAAACCTTTGATTAATTAGATCAGAAAAAGGAAAGAAAAAAATCACCAAGCATCAAAAATGAAAGGGGTGAAGTTACACCAATGAAAAATAAATTAAAGTTATAATTAGGAGATATTCACAAGTGAATTCTACCAAACACTTAAAGAACAATTAATGCCAGAACAATATAAACTATTTGCAAAAATAGGGAAAGGAGTACTACCAAAGTCCTTCTATGGCACACATATGGTACTGATACCTAAACCAGGAAGAGCCAAAACAGAGAAAGAATTATAGACCAACTTCCCTAATGGATATAGATGCAAAAAAATTATTTTTTATTTTTTTTCATAGCTTTTTATTTACAAGTTATATGTATTGGTAATTTTACAGCATTGACAATTGCCAAAGTTTTTGTTCCAATTTTCCCTCCTTACCCCCACCCCCTCCCCTAGATGGCAGGATGGTCAGTAGATATTAAATATATTAAAGTATAAATTAGATACATAATAAGTATACATGACCAAACTGTTGTTTTGCTGTACAAAAAGAATCAGACTCTGAAATATGGTACAATTAGCCCGTGAAGGAAATCCAAAATGCAGGCAAGCAAAAACATAGGGATTGGGAATTCAATGTAATGGTTCTTCCTCATCTCCCATGGGCATAGCTGGTTCAGTTCATTACTGCTCCATTGGAACTGATTTGGTTCATCTCACTGCTGAAGATGGCCAGGTCCATCAGAATGGATCATCATATAGTATTGTTGTTGAAGTATATAATGATCTCCTGGCCCTGCTAGTTTCACTCAGCATCAGTTCGCGTAAGTTTGTCCAGGCCTTTCTGAAATCATCCCGTTGGTCATTTCTTACCAAACAATAATATTCCATAATATTCATATGCCACAATTTATTCAGCCATTCTCCAGTTGATGGGCATCTATTTAGTTTCCAGTTTCTGGCCACTACAAAGAGAGCTGCCACCAACATTTGTGCACATACAGATCCCTTTCCCTTCTTTATGATCTCTTTGGGATATAAGCCCAGTAGTAACACTGCTGGATAAAAGGATATGCACAGTTTCATAACTTTTTGAGCATAGTTCCAAATTGATGCAAAAAAAATTAAATAAAATATTAGCAAAGAGATTTCAGCAACTTTTTAGGAAGGAATGCAGGGCTTGTTCAATATCAGGAAAACTATTACCATAATAGATTGTATCAATAACAAAACCAACAGAAATCATATGATAATCTCAATAGATGCAGAAAAAGCTTTTAACAAAATACAGTACTCATCCCTATTAAAATACTGGAGAACACGGGGATAAAGAGAGCTTTCCTTAAATAACAAGCAGCATCTATCTAAAACCTTCAGCAAGCATTATGTGTAATGGAGAGAGCTGAAAGCACTCCCAATAAGATCGGAGCAAAACAAGGATGCCCATTATCACCACTATTATGCAACATTGTACTAGAAAATGTTGACTTTAGCAAGAAGAAAAGAAAAATAAATTAAAGGAATTATAATAGGCAATGAGGAAATAAAATTATCACTCTTTGCAGATTATATGATGATATACTTGGAGAATATCCAAAAACCTATTGGAAACAATTCACAACTTTAGCAAAGTTGCAGGATATAAAATAAACCCACACAAATCATCAGCATTTCTATATATTACTGACAAAGCCCAACAGCAAGAGATAGGAAGAGAAACTTCATTTAAAATAACCGTAAATAATTTAAAATACTTGGGGGTCTACCTACCAAGACAAACCAAAAAAACTATATGAACACAATTATAAAACACTTAACACAAATAAAATCATATCTAAACAATTGGAAAAATACCAATTGTTCATGGCTTAGTTGAGCTAATATAATAAAAATGACAATTCTGCCTACATTGGTTTACTTGTTCAATGTCATACCAATCAAACTGCCAAAACATTATTTTATAGAACTAGAAAAAATAGTAAAAAAAAAATAATAATCTCAAAAAACAAAATGTTAAAAATATCAAGTGAATTAATGAAAAAAATACAAAGGTTTGTGGATTAGCAGACCCAAACCTAAAACTCTAAATTGTTGTTATAAAGCAACAGTCATCAAAACCATTTGGTATTGATTGAGAAATAGAGTGGTGGATCAGTGGAATAGATTAGATACACATAACACAATGATCAAGACCTATAGCAATCTAATATTTGGTCAATCCCCAAACTCCAGCTTTTGGAAGAAAAGCTCACTATTTGACAAATTGCTGAGCAAACTGAAAAATAATGTCAAAAAATCAGCACAGACCTACATCTCATACTCTGTATTAAAATAAGGTCAAAATAGATACATGATTTGGGAATAAAGGAGGATACCATAAACAAATTAAGAGAACAAGGGATACTTTACCTAACAGATCTTTGAAGAAGGGAGAAATTCATGACCAAATCAGAACATTATGAAAATCAAATTGCATTTGCAAATACATTTTCAACTTTGCATTAAAGTAAAAAGATTTTGCACAAATAAAATCAACAGAAACAAGATTAAAAGAGAATACAACGCTGAGAAAAAATCTTTAAAGCCAGTTTTTCTGATAAAAGGTCTCATATCTAAAATATATTTTAAAAAACTGTGTCAAATTCTTAACAACATGCCATTTCCCAAATGATAAGTGGTCAAAAGATAGGAACATTTTTAGATGATGAAATTAAAGCCATCTGTAGTCGTATGAAAAAATGCTCTAAATCATTACTGGTTAGAGCAATGCAAATTAAAACAACTCTAATGCATCGTTGGTAGAGTTGTGAAATGATTCAACCATTCTGGAGAGCAATCTGGAACTATTCCCCAAGGGCTATGAAACTGCATACACCCTTTGACCCAGCAGTGCCAATACTGGGTCTGTATCCTAAGAAGATTCATAAAGAAAGGAAAAGAATCCACATGTACAAATATGTTTATAACAGCTCTTTTTGTGGTAGCAAAGAATTGGAAAAGGATGTTCATCATTTGGCAAATGGCTGAATAAGCTGCGGTACATTAAGGTAATGGAATATTATTGTTCTATAAAGAATGAGAACAAGATGATTATTGAAAGGCTTGGAAAGATTTACATGAACTGATGCTAAGCAAAACAAGCAGAATCAGGAAAATATTGTATACAATAACAGCAATATGTGCCATGCCACGATCAACTATGATCAGTGTTTTCAGTGATCCAAAGCAATTCCAAAAGACTTTTTTGCCATGTACATACAGAAAAAAGATTTAGGGAGACTGAATGTAAATCAACACATGCTATGTTCACTTTTTTTTTTTAATCTCTCCCATGGTTTTTCTTTTTGCTCTGATTTTTCTATTGCAATATGATTCATAAAGCAATGTGTATTAAAAATAAACTTGCTTCAATTAAAAATAATAGCTATTCACTAGCAGAGAGCCCCTATTTTCCCTTTGTTTGTATAGTTTGATATTCTTGTTAATGATTTAGGTGAAAATAACACTATCTTTTTTATGTAATAGGAGATAATATGCGAAAAACAGCTAATATATTAGATGGCAGACTAAAGGATCCAAAATGATTTCAACTACTTAGAATAAGGAGCTTAAAATAACAAAATAAAAGATAATGTTTCCACTGAGAGACTATAAGCTCTTTGAGGGCAGGATATGGTTTCTAACAGTGATAAAAGAATTTCAAATAAACTGCATTCTATTTATCATCTATCTTTATCTATGTACCTATTTATATTATCTGTTTATTCATTTATTTGTTTACTTCTCTGTTTTATGTTTTTGTATTCTTATCATATGTGGGTCATAAATTCTTTGAAATCAAAATATATGGTACTACTAATATTATCTAGAACTACATATAGTATAGTGCTATATTTTATAGCATTATATAATATATGTAACATATTGTATAGTATTCTTTTAATAAAACAAGCATATTGATGAAGAAATTCAATTCCTCAAGTATATTCCTGTTTTTGGTTCTATTTACAACTTTAATAGTTACCTGAAGTGTATCATATTTTATAGATCCCTGAGCTTGTTCCATTTGGGTTTTAAATTAATATTGAGTTCTCAATGTGTTACCTTTAAAAGACAAAATAGAATAGAAATGTATACAAATTCTACAATTGAGAATTGTTCAAAAATTCAATTTTGTAAAAATATCGTTGGTACAACCCTGAACATCAGATTGTATGAAGAAGATCTATGGATTAGAGCTTATTACAAATTCAGCATGAACAAATAACAAAGCAGATATTTGAATCTTAAAGTATATTGAGTGGCACAGTATACAGAACAAAAAGAAGTTGACAGTACCAATGCACACAACACTTTTTAGAACCCATTTCAAAGCCATGCATTTTGGGAAGAACATTGACAAGCTGAACAACATAAGAGAAAGATAGTCAACTTATCAAAATAACTAGAGTCCATATGGCATATAGCTCAGTGGAAAAGAAGATTCAGAGCATAGGAATTACCTTTTTTGTGGTTTAGTTGTTCCAGTCATATCTGAATCTTTCCAACCCCATTTGGATTTCCTAGGCAAAGACACTAAACATTTTTATGCCATTTCCTTCTCCAGCTCCTTTTACAAATAATAAAATTGAGATAAACAGGGTTAAATGATATATGAGATTCCACAGTTTATGTATCTGAAATCAGATTTGAACTCAGGAAGGTAAGATTTCCTGCCTTCAGGCTCAGTGCTTATTGCTGCTCAGGAGATGCCTATCTTCAAACATGTAAAGTTTAATTGTGAAGAAGAAATAGGTTTGATTTTTTAAAATGCCAATTCAATGTATAGTTCAGAATTAGGAGCTATTTGAAATATGTTAGAGAAATTTGTATTGCTATAAGTGGAAAAATTCCTAATAATTATAGCCATCTAAAACTAAAATGAGTAGTTGTCTTTAGAGGCAAAAATCTTACTAGAGCACTTTAAGGTGAGGCCAGATGATCATTTGCAGAATATATCATTGAGGGGATATTTGTTCATATACCATTTAGATTCCATTTAGCTTTTGGCTTCTTTCCATAATTTCTCTTTTCCTATGATTTTGCACAACAAAAAATAAAGAAGGGAAGGGCATCACAGATTTGGAATATATAACTTCAGAAAGAAAAAAAATAATAGACCTCTTCTTCCTCAAAATTAAATTTTTCATATCATTTTGGCCCATTCATGGTAATGATTGGTCAATTTGGGTAGCACCTGGATTTCACATAATTAGGAAGTTAATGTTGCCCTACTATTATTTGGCAATTTGCAAGGAACTGGAATTTTCTTACTATTAGACTCATAGTCCTCAGGAGCTAGTGACGTTCTTGAAATTATGAGTATTAATAATTTCAGATACCATTGCCTCTGCAAACAGATTTCCTACTCCCCTGGCTGCTGACTTGTAGGAAATGTTTCTGTTTTTCGAAGTGGAGTTAATTCCATTTTTCCCCCTCAGGATGATTTTCAATCTTTCTTATTTCTAATCTACAAAGAAATGTTACCCCAAGTGAAGTTTTAGCATTCAAGCTTTTAGAGTGCCTGTGGCCAGCTTTACAATGAAAGTATAGATATGGAATAACTTTTAAAAAAAACAACACTTATTTGATAGTTCAAGTTGACAATGCACCTATATTTTACTTGGAGAGAAAAAGGTCTAATGGCTTTTGGGTAAAAAAAAATAAGCAAACACAACAAAAACATGAAAGGACTTCTCCAGAAGGTTCTTATAGATTTGTTCCAAGACAATCTTCTGGGAATTAATGAGTTTGATCAGTTGCTGAAGTGTCATTTTTCTCCAGATGTTGTCATCTAGCTCAAGATTACAAGGATTTCCTTGATGGTTTATTTTGCATGTATCAAAATAAGATAAAGGGAAATCAATTTTGTTTAAGAGATCAGCTTTAGCAATTACTTTTTAATTTCATACCTATGAACTATTTTCTTAGGAGCATCTAACGCACTTCAGTTGATATGAAGAAAATATTTTGATGTTCGCTTTGTTTAAATTGCTCACAGAATAATAGAAGGTAGGGTTTTTTTTTCCTTTCTTTAGTAACTTAAAGATCTTTCTATTAATTCATAACAAATCATCATAATCTAAGTTGCTCAAAGAGATACTTGGTACATTCAAGTAAAAATAACTGCAAGACTGATTTCACATAGAGGAAAATATTTTGTCAATTGGTCAGTGAAAAACAATTATACATATTCCCTTTGTGGTAGACACTTTGGACTGTGATATTGTCAGTGATAACAAAGAAAGTCAATCAGGACAGAGTAATTATAGGCTTGTGTATTAGATATACTGGTTATTGTTTTAATTTTTTTTAATTCTGTATATGATCAAGGTTATTTCAATTATAAGAAAATAAATAATTAACAATACTACACATTGTTATTTTAACCACTTCTGGAAATGTAAAATAATTACTCCATATTCTGAAATAAGTTCATGAATGAAAAGCATTTTTAAGTGCTTCTGTACGCTCAACATTGTCCTAAGTGCTAAGTGCTAATAAAAATTCAAAAACAAGAGAACCACTGCCTTCAAGGGTTTTACATTCATAGGAAAGAGACAGATGGCACTGATAAGGGAATAACAGTCAAGGAAGGGAGTATGGTTTGAGATGAAACTAGAAGGTTGATTGAAACACCAGGGAATTACCTTAATATGCTTTCAGTAAGTGATCATAGCTCTCAAAGAGCAAAAAATCAGAAATGTGTGTTTGGGAAACAAAGTGAAGGGGGAGAACATTATTCTGTTCACTTAAGCATTAATAAATAAATAAATAAACAAATAAATAAGTAAAGCCTTACAATGAGCTTCTGGTAACTACTGGCATATATAAAGACATAACCAAACAAGACAATTTCTGATCTTAAGGAATATATGAGGGGGCGGAGCCAAGATGGCGGAGAAGACACACGCGACTTTCTAAGCTCTTCTCTTACCCTCTTTATCAATATTATATCGATACCAATCAGACTCCCAAAAAACTATTTTAATGACCTAGAAAAAATAACAACAAAGTTCATATGGAAAAACAAAAGGTCAAGAATTTCAAGGGAATTAATGAAAAAAAACTCAAATGATGGTGGCTTAGCTGTACCAGATCTAAAATTATATTATAGAGCAGCAGTTACCAAAACTATTTGGTATTGGCTAAGGAATAGATTAGTTGATCAGTGGAATAGATTAGGTTCAAGGGATAAAACAGTCAACAAATATAGCAAACTTACTTTTGACAAACCCAAAGATCCCAGCTTTTGGGATAAGAACTTACTGTTTGATAAAATTGCTGGGAAAATTGGAAACTAATATGGCAGAAACTAGGCATTGATCCATACTTAACGCCGAGCACCAAGATAAGGTCAAAATGGGTTCATGACCTAGGCATAAGAATGAAATTATTAATAAATTAGAGGAACATAGGATAGTTTACCTCTAGACCTGGAAGGGGAAGGTTTTATGACCAAAGCAGAACTAGAGATCATTACTGATCACAAAATAGAAAAATTTCTGATTATACCAAACTGAAAAGTTTTGTACAAACAAAACTAATGCAGACAAGATTAGAAGGGAAGCAATAAACTGGGAAAATATTTTACAGTCAAGGTTCTGATAAAGGCCCTCATTTCCAAAAATATATAGAGAATTAACTCTAATTTATAAAAATCAAGCCATTCTCCAATTGAAAAATGGTCAATGGATATGAACAGACAATTCTCAGATGAAGAAATTGAAACTATTTCTAGTCATAATGAAAAGATGCTCCAAGTCATTATTAATCAGAGAAATGCAAATTAAGACAACTCTAAGATACTACTGCACACCTGTCAGATTGGCTAAGATGACAGGAAAAATAATGATGATTGTTGAGGGGATGGGAAAACTGGGACATTGATTCATTGTTGGTGGAGTTGTGAACGAATCCAACCATTTTGAGAGTAGTTTGAACTATGCTCAAAAAGTTATCAAACTGTGCATACCTTTGATCCAGCAGTGGTTACTACTGGGATTATATCCCAAAGAGATTATAAAAGAAGGGAAAGGGACCTGTATGTGCACGAATGTTTGTGGCAGCCCTTTTGTAGTGGCTAGAAACTGGAAACCGAATGGATGTCCATCAGTTGGAGAATGGCTGAATAAATTGTGGTATATGAAAATTATGGAATATTACTGTTCTGTAAGAAATGACCAACAGGATGATTTCAGAAAGGCCTGGAGAGACTTACACGAACTGATTGAGTGAAATGAGCAGGACCAGGAGATCATTATATATTCTACTAACAATACTTAGATGATGACCAGTTCTGATGGATCAGGACCATCCTCAGCAATGAGATCGACCAAATCATTTCTAATGGAGCAGTAATGAACTGAACTAGCCATACCCAGAAAAAGAACCTGGGAGATGACTAAAACCATTACATTGAATTCCTAATCCCTATAGTTATGCACACCTGCATTTTTGATTTCCTTCACAAGCTAATTGTACAATAATTCAGAGTCTAATTTTTTTGTACAGCAAAAATAATGTTTTGGTCATGTATACTTATTGTGTATCTAAGTTAATTTTAATATATTAACATCTACTGGTCATCCTGACATTTTAGGGAGGGGTGGGGGTAAGAGGTAAAAAATTGGAACAAGAGGTTTGGCAATTGTTAATGCTGTAAAGTTACCCATGTATATATCCTTTAAATAAAAGGCTATTAAATAAAAAAAAATTAAAAAAAAAATCAATATTATATCGAGCCTCAAAAATAGTCTTGACTGCTACAATTCGTAAAGATAAGAAGTAGATCAACTCACCGGCCGAAGAAAATCTGCAGTCTCGCCAAAAAAGGTTGGTTCCGGGGCCAGGGGAGATCGGGCAGACGGGAGAGAAATTAGGTCTCCAAGGAGAGTCTCAAACCGAGGGTGAAGGCACAGATCTCAGCACAAGGGCATAGCCCCAACCGGCAGTACAGGGCTTTTCCTTGGGGCAGTTGTGATCCTGCACAGCAGGAGGACGCAGCCCGGGTTAGCCTCCAATCTGCACAGTGGGGAGCCCGGCTTGGGGCCATAGAGCTTTTCCAGGGACGATTTGCATCAGGCAGAGACACTGGGCAGAGTTTGTGGTGGTCTGCAGTCAGCTGCAACACCACAGTCCCTCAAGAGGCTCCGCCTGGGGCGGTGACACTTTCACCACTTAGTCTCTAGCCAAGGGCAATCGATAATCCACTCAGCCCTACTAAGCAGTTTGATAGCTCGGCCAGTGCTGAATCCACCTCCTGTTGGGGGAAGGGAAAACTCTCACACAGAGCACTCCCATACCTCAGAGGCAGAAATCGGTTTACATCTCTCCCTATTCTGCAGAGGAAGCTGGTAACCCCTTGCCTAGGAGACCTACCCTAAAGGCTTTAAAACATGAATAAAAAGATGAAAAGAACAATCAACAGCTTTATGCAGAAAAAGAGCAGGTCAGCAAAACCTGAAGAGACCTCAAACAGCAAAATGCATCAGACTGTCCTCCTTTACATAATACTCTCAGAAGAGACCATTAAAAGTCTCAAAAGAGAGTTAGAAGATAAATGGGGAAAGGAAAGAGAAGCCTTACAAGAGAGCAACAACTTCCTGAAATACGAATTGGAAAAGTTAAAAAATTCTCAGGAAGTGCAGGGAAACAAAATTGGTGAATTGGAAAAAATAAAGAACTCGCAAGAAAGTAGGATCTGTGAATTGGAAAAAGAAAATAATTCACTAAAAAAAATTAGTGAAATGGAAAAAAATTCCACAGACCAAAACAATACATTTAAAAACTCAATTGGACATATACAGAAAGAAGTAAAAAAAGCTATTGAAGAAGATAATTCTTTAAAAATTAGAACAGAACAAATTGAAACTAATGATTCATTGAGACAGCAAGAATCAGTCAAGCAAAAACAAAAAAATGACAAACTGGAAAAAACCATGAATTATCTACTTGCAAAAACGACAGACTTGGAAAATAGATCTAGGAGAGATAATCTGAGGATTATTGGACTTTCTGAAAACTATGATGAAAAAAAGAGCCTAGATACTATTTTTACAAGAAATCATCAAAGAGAACTGCCCAGATGTAATAGAATCAGAAGGTAAAATAGGCATTGAAAGAATTCATCGAACACCTTCTGAAAGAAACCCTAAAATAAAACCCCAAGGAATATTGTGGCAAAATTTCAGAACTATCGATAGGAAAAAATTTTACAAGCAGCCAAAACCATTTAAATACTGAGGTGCCACAATAAGGATCACCCAAGATCTGGCTGCCTCTACATTAAAGGAAAGAAGGGCCTGGAATATGATATTCTGAAAGGCACAAGAACTTGGGGTGCAGCCAAGAATAAACTACCCAGCTGTTGAGCATTTTCTTCCAGGGAAGAAGATGGACATTTAATGAAACAAATGAATTCCATTTGTTTCTGAAGAAAACCAGAACTAAACAAAAATTTGATCTCCAAGAATAGAACTCAAGAGATGCAGAAAAGATAAAAATAACTCTTGAGAATTGTATTTCTCTTGTGGATATACAAAAAGAATACATGTATAATTTGATTGTACTGATATAACATAAAAAAGGGAAGTAGATATGGAAAAGGGATGATGGCAAATAAGGTGGAAGGAGGGATAAAAAGAGGGAAACCACATCCCACAAAAGAGGCTAAGGAAACTTATCATATCTGAGGGAATTTAGAGAGGGGAGGAAACATTGTGTGAATCTTATTCTCATCAGAGTTGGCTCAAAGAAAAAATAATTGACATTTGTTTTAGAGAAAATTCTTCTCCTATTGAAAACGGAGGAGAGAAAAGGGAAAAGAAAAGAGTAATAAGGAAGGAAGGGGGAAAGACTCAAAGGGGAGGGAGGATTATAAAGAGGATAAGTATCGGATACAAGAGGGGTACATAAGTTTAAAAGGGGAAAGAGGCTTGGGAGGCAAGAATAAGTAAAGCACAATCTGGAGGTTATTAGGATGGCAGGAAATAAGATTTAGTAATTCTAACCGTAAATGTAATGGATGAACTCCCCATAAAGAGGAGGCAGATAGCAGACTGGATCAAAAGTCAGAACCCTACAATATAGTTGTTTACAAGAAACACATTTAAAGCAGGGGATGCATAGAGTAAAAGTAAAAGGCTGGAGCAAAATCTATTATGCTTCAGGTGAAGTCAAAAGAGGTAGCCATCCTTATCTCAGATCAAGCAAAAGTAAAATTGATCTAATTAAAAGAGATAAGGAAGGAAACTACATCCTGCTAAAGGGAGCATAAACAACGAAGCATATCAATATTAAACATATATGCACCAAGTGGTATGGCACTCAACTCCAAAGGAGAAGTTAAGAGAGTTGCAAGAAGAAATAGACAACAAAACTGTAAAGTAGGAGATCTCAACCTTGACTCTCAGAATTAGACAAATCAAAACCACAAAACAAATAAGAAAGAAATTAAAGAAGTAAATATAATATTAGAAAAATTAGGTATGTTGGATCTTTGGAGAAAATTGAAGAGATAGAAGGGAATATACTTTCTTCAGCAGTTCATGGAACCTATTCAAAATTGACCATATATTAGGACATAAAGACCTAAAATTAAATGCAAGAAAGCAGAAATAGTAAATGTCTTTTCAGATCATGATGCAATAAAACTACATTCAACAAAAAGTTAGGGGAAATAGACCAAAAGTAATTGAAACTAAACAATCTCATCTTAAAGAATGATTGGTGAGAGTCAAATTATAGATACAATTAATAATTTCACTCAAGATAATGACAATGATGAGACATCATACCAAATTGTGGGATGCAGCCAAAGCGGTAATAAGAGGGAATTTTATATCCTTAGAGGCTTCATTGAATAAAACAGAGAAAGAAAAGATTAATGAATTGGGCTTGCAACTAAAAAAACTAAAAAAAGACCAAATTAAAACCCCAATCAAATACTAAATTGAAATTCTAAATTAAAAGGAGAAATTAAAAATATTGAAAGTAAAAACTATTGAACTAATTAATAAAACTAAGAGTTGGTTCTATGAAAAGCCAATAAAATAGATAAGCCTTTGAAATCTATTAGAAAAGGAGGGAGGAAAATGAAATTAGTAGTCTTAAAATGAAAAGGGAGAACTTTCCACCAATGAAGAGAAATTTAGAAAAATAAGGAGTTATTTTGCTCAACTTTATGCCAATGAATTTGATAACCTAAGTGAAATGGATGACTACCTCCAAAATACAGACTTCCTAGACTAACAGAGGAAGAAGTAAATTGCTTGAATAGTCCCATTTCAGAAAAAGAAATAGAACAGGCTATTAAACAATCCCTAAGAAAAAATCCCCAGGACCAGATGGATTTACATTGAATTTTACCAAACATTTAAAGAACAATTGGCCCCAATGCTATAATATAAATTGCATTTGATAAAATAGGAATGAAGGAGTCCACCAAATTCCTTCTATGACACAGACATGGTACTGATACCTAAACCAGGTAGGCTGAAAACAGAGAAAGAAAATTATAGACCAATCTCCCTAATGAATATTGATGCTAAAATCTTAAATAAGATATTAGCAAAAGACTACAGAAAATCATCTCCAAGATAATACACTATGATCAAGTAGGATTTATACCAGGAATGCAGGGCTGGTTCAATATTAGAAAACTATCAATATAATTGGCCAGTTAATAACCAAATTAACAAAACCATATGATCATCTCAATAGATGCAGAAAAGCATTTGATAAAATCCAACATCCATTCCTATTAAAAAACACTTGAGAGTATAGGAATAAATGGACTTTCCTTAAAATAATCAGCAGCATCTATTTAAAACCATCAGTAAGCATCACATGTAATGGAGACAAACTGCAGCCATTCCCAATAAGATCTGGAGTGAAACAAGGTTGCCCACTATCACCGTTACTATTTAATATTGTATTAGAAACACTAGCTATAGCAATAAGAGCTGAGAAAGAGATTAAAGGAATAAGAATAGGCAATGAGGAAGCCAAATTATCACTCTTGCCGATGACATGATGGTATACTTAGAGAACCCCAGAGATTCTGCTAAAAGTTATTAGAAATAATCCACAACTTTAGCAAAGTTGCTGGTTATAAAATAAACCCACATAAGTCATCAGCATTCTATATATCACTAACAAAATCCAACAGTCAGAGTTACAAAGAGAAATTCCATTTAAAGTAACTACTGATAATATAAAATATTTAGGAATCTATCTGCCAAGGGAAAATCAGAAACTTTATGAGCACACATAGATCACTTTTCAACAAATTAAGTCTGATCTAACCAATTGAAAAATATTAAATGCTCTTGGATAGGGCGAGCAAATATAATAAAGATGACAATATACCTAAACTAATCTATTTATTTAGCGCATATACCAATCAGATCCCAAAAATTATTTTAATGACCTAGAAAAAATAACAACAAAGTTCATATGGAAAACAAAAGGTCAAGA
Organism: Sarcophilus harrisii; assembly: GCF_902635505.1. Taxonomy (NCBI): domain Eukaryota; kingdom Metazoa; phylum Chordata; class Mammalia; order Dasyuromorphia; family Dasyuridae; genus Sarcophilus; species Sarcophilus harrisii. The sequence goes on from NC_045426.1 coordinate 248,354,181, forward strand.
ATTTCAAGGAATTAATGAAAAAACTCAAATGATGGTGGCTTAGCTACCAGATCTAAAACTATATTATAGAGCAGCAGTTACCAAAACTATTTGGTATTGGCTAAGGAATAGATTAGTTGATCAGTGGAATAGATTAGGTTCAAGGGATAAAACAGTCAACAAATATAGCAACCTAGTCTTTGACAAACCCAAAGATCCCAGGTTTTGGGATAAGAACCTACTGTTTGATAAAATTGCTGGGAAAATTGAAACTAATATGGCAGAAACTAGGATTGATCCATACTTAACGCCAGACACCAAGATAAGGTCAAAATGGGTTCATGACCTAGGCATAAAGAATGAAATTATTAATAAATTAGAGGAACATAGATAGTTTACCTCTCAGACCTGTGGAAGGGAAGGTTTTATGACCAAAGAGAACTAGAGATCATTACTGATCACAAAATAGAAAATTTCTGATTATACCAAACTGAAAAGTTTTTGTACAAACAAAACTAATGCAGACAAGATTAGAAGGGAACCAATAAACTGGGAAAATATTTTTACAGTCAAAGGTTTGGATAAAGGCCTCATTTCCAAAATATATAGAGAATTAACTCTAATTTATAAAAATCAGCTCATTTCTAATTGAAAAATGGTCAAAGGATATGAACAGACAATTCTCAGATGAAGAAATTGAAACTATTTCTAGTCATATGAAAAGATGTCCAAGTCATTATTAATCAGAGAAATGCAAATTAAGACAACTCTAAGATACCACTACACACCGTCAGATTGGCTAAGATGACAGGAAAAAATAATGATGATTGTTGAGGGATGGGAAAACTGGGACATTGATTCATTGTTGGTGGAGTTGTGAACGAATCCAACCATTTTGAGAGTAGTTTGGAACTATGCTCAAAAGTTATCAAACTGTGATACCCTTTGATCCAGCAGTGTTACTACTGGGATTATATCCCAAAGAGATTATAAAGAAGGGAAAGGGACCTGTATGTGCACGAATGTTTGTGGCAGCCCTTTTGTAGTGGCTAGAAACTGAAACTGAAATGGATGTCCATCAGTTGGAGAATGGCTGAATAAATTGTGGTATATGAAAATTATGGAATATTACTGTTCTGTAAGAAATGACCAACAGGATGATTTCAGAAAGGCCTGAGAGACTTACACGAACTGATGCTGAGTGAAATGAGCAGACCAGAGATCATATATACTTCAACAACAATCTAGATGATGACCAGTTCTGATGGATCAGGCCATCCTCAGCAACGAGATCAACCAAATCATTCTAATGGAGCAGTAATGAACTGAACTAACTATACCCAGAAAAGAACCTGGGGAGATGACTAAAACCATTACATTGAATTCCCAATCCTATATTTATGCACACCCTGCATCTTTGATTTCCTTCACAAGCTAATTGTACAATAATTCAGAGTCTGATTCTTTTTGTACAGCAAAATAATGTTTTGGTCATGTATACTTATTGTGTATCTAAGTTATATTTTAATATATTTAACATCTACTGGTCATCCTGCCATTTAGGGGAGGGGTTGGGGGGGGGGGGTAAGAGGTGAAAAATTGGAACAAGAGGTTTGGCAATTGTTAATGCTGTAAAGTTACCCATTTATATATCCTGTAAATAAAAGGCTATCAAATTAAAAAAACAATAGTTAAAAAAAAAGGAATATATGAGAGTTGCACATGTAAACATTTTTATTTTTATAAAAAAAGATTTATAAATTTTTATTTAAAATTTTTATAAATTGATTTTTGTAAAATTATAAAAATTTTATTTTTTTTTATAAAATTGATTTATAAAATAGGCAATACAGTCTATTGCCTATATTACAAGATATTGTAGGTAGTTTGAAAGAGAAAGATGTATTGGATATAAGAAAAAATCTTGCAAAAGGTGGGATTTAATTGAGCCTTGAAGAAAGTTAAGGAATCTAAGAAGTAATGGTGAGAGAGCACTCATTAGAAAGATGTAGAAACAGGAGATGAGATGTCCTTTCGAAGAAACAATAAGCAGACCAGTTTAGCTAAATCAAAAAACAAACAAACAAACAAACAAAAAACAAAAACAAACTTGGGAGGAAAATAAACTATAAGAAGATTGACAAAGTAGGAAGGTACCAGGTTTAGCAAAACCTTAAAAGTCAAATAAAAAACTTTATATTTAATCCTGAAAGCAAGAAAGCCATTGTAGATCAATAGAGTTGGAGGTAGTGATATGGTCACCTCTGTACTTTAGAAAAATTACCTTGTAAGCTTAGTAGAGAATGATTTGGAATTAGGAGGGATTTGAAGAAAGAAGACCAGTTACATCCTATTATAGCAATCTAAGCAAGAGGTGATAAAAACCTTCATGTGGATAAAGATGATGACCAACACAGGCCTAAGAAGTAGCAGGTGGAGTGACTTAGTTCTTCTGAAATATGGTTCTAATGGTCCTCTAATCTGGAGGGTTGATCAGCAACAACTTCTAGAAACATAAGAGGGTGGAGTTGGGGAGAAGGGAGAATGCTTATCATACTGGAGATTCTGCTATCACCTCTAAACTATACAGTTGTCTACTTCTTTCATAATATTGAAATTGTAAACTTCCCTAAATGGGTAGAATTATTTAATGTTACCAGAAACAAAGAATTTCACTATAGTCATAGAAGTTAGCTGGGGAAAGGAACTAAGGTAGACAAGTTAAACATAAGGGACAAGGGTAGGAAAGAGAAAACAATAGAAAATCAATTCATATGGCAAAATCAGAAGATATCATGAGAAACAAAAACAAAATGTGAAGCTAAAAATAAGATTATAAATCTAGTCTGGAAAGGACCTCAGAAGTCTTCTTTCTGGTGCAATTCCCTCATTTTATGTATGAGGATATTAAGACCTAGGGAGATTGGGACTTGGTCAAAGTCAAACAGGTAGTATCAGAAGCAATATTTTATATTGTATTTAATTTATAATTTAGCATATTTAACATGTATTGGTCAACCTGCCATCTGGGGGAGGGGTTGGGGAAAAGGAGGGGAAAAATAGGAACAAAAAGTTTGGCAACTGTCAATGTTGTAAAATTACCCACACATAACTTGTAAATAAAAAGCTATAATAAAAAAAAAATGAAGCAATATTTCAATCCATGTTCTCTCTGACTCCAAATTGGAAATTCGCCTAAAAAGAGAAAACAGTTTTTAAAGACAGATGATTTAAAAAAAAAAATAAAAGCTCCTTGTGGGCAAGGATTGTTTTCATTCATTAAATTGATATCCTCAGCACCTAGCACAATGACTGGACTATAGTATTTGCTTAGTAAATACTTGATTGATTAACAAAAGAAGAAGAGAAAAAAAAGAAAAGATTTTCTACATGTAGGAACATAGTGCAAGGATTTGGTTTTTGGAACTTGAAAGGAAGCTATTAGATAAAAGCAAGATATAGGCATTGCCGTATTTCTGCCAGTCTTAGTTACACACCACTTTTTGGTGCAGCAATGCATGATAATAAGGGAGTCTTGCTAACTAAATAGGTCAGCTACCTGTGTAGATGTGTGTGAAAAGAAAGTTTTGATTATTTGTTTGTTTTTTCAGGCCTATCTGTTATTTCATTGTTAAAACTGCAGAAACATCCTTTATGGATGAATGCTGACTGACAACTTAACTAAAGTAACTCTTTAAGTCCAAGGGCACTGAGAAGATAAATGACATGGCTCCATTCATTCAACTTATTTCTTTTTTTTTTTTAATCATTAAAGCTTTTTATTTTTCAAAACATATGTGGACAATACTTCAATATTAGTTCTTGGAAAACCTTGTGTTCCAATTCTTCCCCCTTCCCTCACATCCTCCCCTGGATAGCAAGTAGTCCAATATATGTTAAACATGGGTAGAAATTTATATTAAATCCAACATATATATATATATATATATATATATATATATACACACACAATTATTGTGCCATACAAGAAAAAAGAGAAGCAAAATAAAATGCAAGTAAACACAACAAAAAGAGTGAAAATGCTATGTTGTGAATCATACTCAGTTTCCACAGTCTTTCTGGGTATAGATGGCTCTCTTCATCACTGAACATTTGGAACTGGTTTGAATCATCTCATTGTTGAAGAGAGCCATGTCCACTAGAATTGATGGATATATAGTCCGTTGTTTAATTTTTTTGTTGCTATGTATAATGATCTCTTGGTTCTGCTCATTTCACTTAGCATCTGTTCATAGAAGTCTCTCCAGGCCTCTCTGAAATCATACTGTTGGTCATTATTTATAGAACAATAATATTCCATAACATTCATATACCACAATTTATTCAGCCATTCTCCAATTGATGGGCATCTACTCAGTTTTCAATTTCTTGCCACTATGAAAAGGGCTACTACAAACATTTTTGTACATGTGGGTCCCTTTCCCTCCTTTAAGATCTCTTTGGGATATAACCCTAGTAGAAACACAGCATAGTTTGATAACTTTTTGAACATAGTTCCAAATTGCTCTCCAGAATGGTTGGATCCATTCACAGTTCCACCAACAATGTTTCAGTGTCCCAGTTTTCCCACATCCTCTCCAACATTTGTCTTTTCTGTCATCTTAGCCAATCTGACAGATGTGTAGTGATATCTCAGAGTAGTCTTGATTTGCATTTCTCTGATCAAAAGTGAATTGGAGCATCTTTTCATGTGGCTACCAATAGTTTCAATTTCTTAATCTGAAAATTATCTGTTCAAATCCTTTTACCATTTATCAATTGGAGAATGACTTGAACTATTATAAATTTGAGTCAATTCTCTATATATTTTAGAAATGAGGCCTTTACATATTTACAAACATATAAAAATGTTTTCCCAGTTTATCGCTTCCTTTCTAATCTTGTCTTCATTAGTTTTGTTTGTACAAAATCTTTTTAACTTAATGTAATTAAAATTATCTATTTTGCGATCAATAATGATCTCTAGTTCTTCTTTGGTCACAAATTCCTTCCTCCACAGATCTGAGAGGTAAACTATCCTACATTCTTCTAATTTGTTTATAATATCATTCTTTAAGTCATGAACCCATTTCGATCTTATCTTGATATATGGTGTTAGATGGGGATCAATGCTTAGTTTCTGCCATACTAGGTTCCAATTTTCCCAACAGTTTTTGTCAAACAGTGAGTTCTTATCCCAGAAGCTGGGGTCTTTGATTCTGTCAAACACTAGATTACTATAGTCATTGACTATTTTGTCCTGTGAATCTAACCTATTCTACTGATCAATTATTCTGTTTCTTTGCCAGTACCAAATGGTTTTGGTGACTGCTGCTTTTGGTACAGCTATGCCAATTCATTTGCATTTTTTCATTAATTCCCTTGAAATTTTTGGCCTTTTGTTCTTCCAGATGAATTTTGTTATTTTTTCTAGGTCAGTAAAATAGTTTCTTTGGAGTTTTTGAATGGTATGGCACTAAATAAATAGATTAATTTAGGGAGTATTGTCATCTTTATTATATTTGCTCAGCCTATCCAAGAGCACTTAATGTTTGGTTAGATCTGACTTTATTTGTGTGGAAAATGTTTTGTAGTTTTGCTCATATAGTTCCTGACTTTCCCTTGACAGATAGATTCCCAAATACTTTATACTATTGACAATTATTTTAAATGGAATTTCTTTTTGTATCTCTTGCTGTTGGATTTTGTTAGTGATGTATAAAAATGCTGATGATTTATGTGGATTTATTTTGTATCTTGCAGCTTTGCTAAAATTGTGGAATATTTTGAATAATGTTTTTGTTGATTCTCTAGGGTATTCAACTTATTTCTAACAAAGGCTAGATCTGAACCCAGTTCTTCTTGATTAGTCTTTGATCCACTACACCTTGCTGCCTCTGGCAGAGAAATATACATGAAAAGAATACTACCAGGAAAAATTGGTGCTGAAGCTGCTGAAAAATGTGTCTTTTGAGTGTGGTTATATCTAAACCAAGGAGGAATGATTTGAGATCAAATTCTAAGCCTTAAATCACAATTCCATTCCTTCAATGGTTTTGAGTTGGCTCATTCATACTATTTTAGAACAGCTTTGTATACAGAATAGCCTACAGCAGGGCCAGCAGAGGCCAGCTACAGACACAGATGCTCTTGCTGCTGAGAAATAATCCAAAAAGAACACAGAAGTACAAGAGCTGCCAAGTCCCCTCACTGGTCATTCAGAGTGGCAAAAGGCAAAGGAGTTTGGCAGATACAGATAACAGGTGCCTCTTTGGGGGAAATACAAATGATAGTGCCACCTGAGTCCTTTAGCATCTATGCTTTCACCCTGTGGCTTGAGTAGCTACAACTCCTCTGCAAAGGAGTTTTATAGCACGGAGGTCAAAGGGACCATGTGTCATGGACTCAACAACACTAGTGTCTAGTGCCAAGTAAGGATCCTGCAGCTGTGGAAGAATTGTTTTGTTTCCTAAAAATGAAACTTATGTGTACTAAAGCCTAAATTTATATTTATCCACACATCACTCATCTCTTTATGAAAACAAGACTAGTTGTCAAAATAAGCTCTTAGTTGCTTAGTGTTATATTTTCTAGGTAGTGCAACCAGGTAAAATGTTATGATAACTGAAAAACACTGTGCTGTGTGATTAAAATATTGAACATGAGAATCCAAATAGAGGATTTTGTTATTTTCTGCAAACCAACCAGCTCCATGAAATCCACCTATAATGACATCTTCAATTAAATTCTCACTTTTAAACAAAACAAAACAAAAAACAAAAACTTGTTCATTATATCAATTTCTTCTGTCCTAGTCAGTTTAATCCATGCTGCCAGCCATGATGTATAGAATCCAAATGGCTGTAATTCTTCTGTTTAGATGCCTCTTTCTTTCCCTGAACTCTAAGACTTTCCACATACTCTTTTAAAGCTATTAAATTCAGAAACTCTAAAAAGTACGGTGACAATCTAAGACTATTGCATCCTAATATCCTCCTTGTCCTTGCATTTTCCAACAAGATAATTCATCCTAAAAGCAAAAAAAAAAAAAAAAAAAAAAAATTACATTGCTTGTTTTCTTCCCAGGACTTCCTCAAGGATAAAAGAATGCTTTTCACTTATTCTTCACATCAAACTTAATGCACAAATCTGAACTTTTCAAATATGCTGCAATATTAGCATTTTATGTAAACATCATCTTTTTGGCAAGTACAGTTGAAAACTGAACAACAACAAAAATTCCTTAAACTGTATCCTCAATGAAATTCTTTTGTAGGTTTTCTTCAGAAATAAATTGGGAGGCAGCTAGATAGTACAGTGGATAATACCAGCCTGAAATCAGGAGGACCTGAGTTCAAATGTGGCCTCAGACACTTAATACTGCCTAGCTGTGTGACCCTGGGCAAGTCACTTAACCTCAATTGCCTCAGCGAAAGAAAGAAAGGAAGGAAGGAAAGAAATTTTTTTCACTATTACATACTGACTGATTCAATATTTGTTATTTTTTGAAATCAGATTAATCAACTAAATCAACTTTAAATAGTAGTATGGGTGATTAGTTACTAGACCAAAATCAGTCAACCAATCAGCCAATATTTCTTAAGAATTTATGATGTATAGGAAACTGAACTCCATAAATCCCACAATAGTGAATGTCTTATCAAAAATTTGTGTCTCTCCCAACAAGCAACATAGTATTATCTACATTTAGTGAATATTTCTGAATTGAATAAGTGCTTGCATAATTATTTGACTGTGTAACACAAGTAATTATTTATCTTAGTAGCCATATCCTTTCAAAGATAATATTTTTCTTAGAGCTTTGAGTAAATTGGTTTGCAAATTGTCTATTCGTTGATCCTAAAATTGTCCTTTTAAAGAAGATTGGCATAAAGATGATAGGTGAACTAATAAATGTAAATACATAAAGGTAAAAAAAAAACATGAATAATACCTCTTTTTTTTTATTAGAATGAGATTGGCTGTTCCATCACCAACATTTTTGAATTCCAAATGTCTTAACACATTAATTCTTTTATTTTTTGCATGTCATCTTCTCATAACAGTAGAAACAATACCATCTCTGGATATATTCACCTGAAGGATGAAGAAAACTTCAATGCTTTTGATAAAAACTTCAAAGATGACTTTGTTCTTGGACTTTTCATGTAGCAAATACAATGCATACGCAACACAAACAATATCTTAGAAGACAAGCACTTAGCACACTGACTGGTATATAGTAGGAGCTTAATAAGTGTTAGTTGACTGAATAAATCAAAAATATAGTTATATGAAAAACATAATAGCTGAATAGAGAAAAGCAATAGATACAGGAGTCAAGTTTGTTTGTTTTACAGGTGAAAGCAGTATTTGCAACTGTCCTTCCATAAATTCCAACATAAAATTTATTTTTTTATGAATCTGAGAACAATAATAAAAGTTTTTTCTCAGAATATTATGCACCAGAATTTCATTTTAGAAAACACTAAGGGAGGGGGTAGCTGAGAATTTAGTAGAGAGGAAGATAGGGAATCTTTTTTTCCCAAGAATAATGGATAATGTGGGACATGTCTATTTTGGTAAGAGCTTCTGAACCAGCACACAAAAGGAGCAGAAACTAGAAGTAGAAAAGTTCTGAGGCCACATCAAATCTTTAAATCAAGAGAAGAATGAATGGGGAAAGATAGAAAGATGATAAGTGATAAAGGGGGAAATAATTAGATCTGAGAAACCAGTGACATTTATGCTTCAGAGATTACTCCATTAATGTTGTGAATTTGTTCTGTTCTATTGGTCCAAGACCCATTTACATACTTATCTTCTTTGTAATAAACAGGGTATCCTTATCAAATAAAGTATCTAAATGCTTGTATACTATTGACTTCCTTGAAAGATTGTAGGTGAGTTGGCACAAAAATCTAAGAATTGGGGGAAATCCAGATGTTTTATTTATCTAGGTGGAGATTTAAGGATCAGTGATATTTTTGGAATCAAACAAATAGGTAGTATAACATATTTTTATCTTGTTTTAAAATTTAAAAATACCTTCCTCACATCCCCCCTTTCACACACAACCACACACACACACACACACACACACACACACAAATGCAAGCATGCACATGCACTTTTTACATAAGTAAGGGAATATGATTGTGGAAGACTGAATAGAGCACAACATTTTGATATTTTACTATTTTGCTAAACTATTGTTTGTTTTTTTCTCTTTTTTGAAAAAAAAAAATTCTTTCTGATAAGGGATGGCTTGAGAAGGAACAAGGGTAACACACTGAACTTATAAGTGTTGTAAAAATTTAAAAAAATATAAAGAAAATTATTGTTTTTTATAACAACTCTATAATATAGAGAATTCATATGCTATTGTTTTTGACAGACAAGGAAGCAAGATCAGAGAAACTGCTGTTTGTTTGCTGTTTGTTTTTGACACTGTGTCTCCCTATCTGGCCCAGACCGAAGTATAGTGGCTACTCAGGGTCCCTATCCCATGGTTATACTTTAATCTGCTCCATTTTAATCTGGTCAAATTTGTCTCTCCTTAGTCTGTTGGCCCACACTCCCATAGTGATTATCATATTGATGCCAGGTAATTCAGATACCTTAGATCGCCTAAATAAGGGTCTTCAAACTTTTTAAATAGGGGGTCAGTTCACTGTCCCTCAGACTGTTGGAGGGCCAGACTATAGTAAAAACAAAAACTTTGTTTTGTGGGCCTTTAAATAAAGAAACTTCATAGCCCTGGGTGAGGGGGATAATCGTCCTCAGCTGCCACATCTGGCCTGGGCTGTAGTTTGAGCATTGAAGCAAAAAATTCCTGAGTTCAATCCATGAACCAGCATCAACCTCCTCAGTAGCAAGTATTATAGGTATGAACCACCACACTTAACCAGATTGAGCAGTTTGTTCACAGTCTCATAGGTAACAAATAACATTTGAATCTGAATTGAAGATTTGAATCTGAGTTTGCTTATACCATGTTCAGTGCCCTTTTTCATTCCCTAAGAAGAAAAACAACATTGTTGTTACAAGGCTACATGTCAGGAAATTTAAATTTATTCCCCTTCAGGGACTTACTTACTTAGTAATGATGTGATCATATTACTTACTTTCTCAGGGTCTCAGTTTTCTCATTTGTAAAATTAGGGTATTAATTACTTATATCTAGCAGAGCTATTATATATAAGGAACTGCAAGCTTTTGATTATTAACTTATTTGTTTTAATTTAGTAATAAAATCTAAACTATTTCTTTCAGTACTCAATTTTCAAATTTCCAAATTTCTTAAAAATTTCAAGAGAATATCTTTTGCTTGCCCCTTGTCTTAAAACACCCATCCATTGAGAAAGCAAGAAAGAGGATACTCCTTACACATATGATGTCATGTAAAACATATTTTGACATTAGCAATGTTGTGGGGGAAAACCAAAATAAAAGGAGGAGGAGGAGAAATATGTTTCAATTTACATAGAGTTCATCAGTCCTTTCTCTTCAGGTGAATTACATTTTTTAAAAACTATGATTCCTTTGGAATTGTCATAGAAGATTGTATTAATCAGAGCACCTGAGTCTTTCACAATTGATTATTGTTCCAAAATATTATTACTGTACAATGCTCTCCTGGTTCTGTTCCCTGGAAGCAAAGTATGCTGGTAAATATCCTTGAGATATCATAAAAGAAACCTGAGTTATAGTTTCCCTTCATTATTTCCCAACCATTTAGCCTTTTTGGCATTTTGACTCAATTACTTTATAGATTATAACACAGTTAGAATGATTCAAAATTGATAGAATAGCCTTACTATTTAAAATGGATTGAGAAGTTTAACCTTCCTAAAGGCAAAAGGAGCTACAATAAATCATTTCTTGAGGTCTCTCTCATCTCTAAGAACAATATCCAGAATTAAAACTCAAGATTTAGGCTTTTTCATGTATTAACAACCATACATGTGATTTAGCATGCATGCAGATACTTCAGTTTCACAGATATTTTAGCCACAGATATTCACAGATAATTTAGGTAAATTATAAAAGTACTAAATTTGTAAAAAATGAATAATTACTTTTCCCCTCAATTTTCAGAAAAGATATCAGAATATTTTCACCAGTCTGGAAATGGTCATTATTAGATTTTTTTTTTTGTTTGGGTCTGGTTTGTTTTAATCTTCTCATCTTCATACCAGAAAATGCTGCCTTCATTCAGGACCTTTCCCCTATTCAGTTCAAATTCACCTCTTCCAAGAAAACTTCTCTTATTTCTGTACCTCAGAGATTCTAAATCTGAGGATCAGTGTGTGCAATTATTTAATACAGTCTGTGAACTTGGATGAATTTTAATATAAATATAAATAACTAGACATGTCTTATGTAAATATAAATATAAATAACTAGACATGTCTTAAAGACGCTGAAAAGATAATCCTTGCTTTGGGGTAGGAATGACTTACTCCTAAATTAGCTCCCAGTTTTTGGAGAGTATTCATATACAATCCACAGATCAGAGGCCAGGACAGCATAAATCAATAGAGAAACTCTCCATTACTTTGTATAAATATGGGGAATTCCTGTCCCTTTCTATAAAATCCCTTGTAGTCTATGTATTATCATCACAACCCACCAACTTCAAGTTAAGGATGGAGATAGAATTATTATTAAATGTACACACTCTTAATGCATCTTTCTATAAAACAATCTATGCTATACTATTTCATATTGTTCTGTATTTTAGTTTTCCATTTCATGTGCTACAAATGTATTTTGGCTGTTGTTCAAAAGTTCAAACAATAGGATTTTCTAGCTGTTAAAATTTTTTTCTACACAATGGTATCTTAAGTGTTCCCCTGATAGTATTACAAGATGAGGAACATCTGGCTTTCTATCTGTTCCTCTCCTACAAACCTCTGTCTCTCATCTCTATATCTTTGCAAAGACCTGGAATGTACTTAATCTCCTTACTTCCTTTCAGTGCCTGGTATATAGTATGGGTTAATAAATGCTTGTTCTTTTCTTATTCCACCTCTTTGAGTCTCTGGTTCCCTTCAAAATTCTGCTCCTACCTTCCCCGTGTGACATTTTCTGATTCCCCTAAGTGACAAATGACTCCCTTCTTCAAATTATCTTTTATTTGTGTATTTTGTTTATCTTCCAAATATAGTTATAATATTAATAATGATCATGGCTAGTATTCATATAAGACTTTAATATTTGTGAAGCATTTTGCATATATCACCTTGTTAATCCTTACAACAATCCTGTGAGGTAGATTATATTATTATCACTATTTTACAGAGAAGAAATTTAAGATTTGGAGAAGTGACTTTCCCAGGCTCCCACAGCTACTAATTATCTGAGCCAGGATTTAAATTCAGATTTTACCAACTCAAAGCCCAGTAATCTTTCTTCGTGCAAAGGATGGAGTTATAGACATAGAGCAAGGAAGACCTCAATTTCAGTCTGGCTTCTGTCACTCCCAAGAGACTGTGATCTCTAAAAGGTATTTTTCATTTGGATTTTTGTTTCACTAATGCATAGCACAACATCTGGCAAATAGGTGCTTGCTCAATTGACAAACTGATTGAGACTAACTCCTGTTAATATCATCTAAGTAAGCTACCACAACACTTCCAACTTCTCTCCACTCCCTCTTCCCTCAACCCTGATCTCTTTTTTCAGACTCACTGCATTCCAAGCTGGATTTTCTCCTCTTGCAGCTGAGGTACATATCTGGCAGTGATGACCTTGTCCCTCCTGTTGAAATGGAGGCTCTCCAAGGCTGTGCCCCCTTGTGCAGCTGCTCTCCATGGCTGTAGCTGCACATGCACGTGTCAACTTGCAAACCCCACTCTCAAAGTGAGAAGGAAAGAGTCCTTAAAAGGTTAGCTTGTGCAGATTTTAAATGCTGGGCTCAGCTAGTCTTGCAACAAAATTATGGAAATTTATTTCAGAACCAAAGTGCCTTCCCCCAACTTCACCAGTTCTCGTAATTGTCAAAACTAGACCCTTACAATGTACTTTGGGCCTACTATTTTTTTTATCTTTTCTGTTATACATATTTGTGGCCCATGAAATACAGGGCATAGGGCATGACCAGGCAGCTCTTCTCCTTATCCCACCTAAAAAAAAAAAAGAAAAAGAAAAAAAAAAACCAGAGGAAATTCTGGGCCAGGGCTTCAAGCTGGCAGGCATCAATTACACTTTCAGAAAGACAGCAAAATCATTTATAACCCCTTCTGAAAACATTCATTCAGCATAACTAATTGTCTGTTATAGAAGCATTCTGGGCAAGAGGAGCTGCTCATTCCCGCAGCAAAGGTGTTAATATGTAAGGCTTATATTCAATCCATTGCTTTTGCTCACAGGTAACTGATGATTTGCTTACTTAACAAAGCTAGTGTAACTAAGATGGAATTTGTTGCCCCCCTTGGGGGCCTGGTTTTCTTCCACAAAGAAATATCAAAGAAATTTAAATGTGTTCTCATTAAACAGAGTGGCCCAGATTCCAGGGTTGAGCTGAATTGCCCAGATCCCCATTCCAGTTTGGCAGCCTTCCTGTGGCTTCGACTTTTCTGTACTAGAGGCCAAGAGAAAGCCTTTCTTTAAGTAGATCTTCTTTCAGATCACCTCTATTTTGTCTTGAAAGATTATAGTAACAGCAGATTGTGCAAAGTGCAGATGAATTCTGGCCTCTGAAAATTTGCAAAGCTGAATATATATGAATATCTTTCTAAAGAAACAAACTTCAAGATAAGAGAAGAATCAGAATTCTTTATCCTAAGACTGAATTCTGACCTAAAACACGTGCTCAACTCACTATGCACAAACTGGAAGGTAGATTTCTATAGGGAAAGATAGTGCATAAGCCTGGATAATTAAAGCTATAGTAGGGAAATACTGAGGTATAGAGGAAAAATATTGGAATTGGATTCAGTGGATCAGGGTCCAAAGCCTGGCTTTATGATTTTTATTTATAGTCAATATAAATATGAATAATTTATAGTCAAATTACTTAACTCCTTTAGGAAATAGTGTTCTTGTTTTTAAAATGATAAAAATTAGATAACTTATTGTCATCATACCAGTGCTAAGGGCAATATCCCTTGGCATATCATTTTGACTCTTCATGCAACCTTGTAGGCCACCATCATTAATTGATTATTTTTGTGAAATCATTTCCTTGTAGCAAGGTATGTGCCCTGCCAATGAGATTTTCCAGGGCCCCACAAGCATATGCAGTCTCCTTCATTATTCCAGAAAGTGTTATTTAATGTAAGCTTCAAAAATGGAAGCATGAGAATGAAGAAATGTCCCATGCTGTGTTTGTCTTGGTACTATAGCCTTGCAGGGTTGATCTGTATGGAAATACAAACCACAGGAATCATGCTTCTGTGAAAGAAAGATGCAGAAAATATTTATTGATGAGCAGTGGACTAAGTCATTGCACTCCAATCCAAGCCATTCTTAAATGAAATCTACAATTCAAATGGCATACTCTGCAAATCAAGCCATGAAGGCATGGGATAGGGAAATGCAATCCCTGACTACTCCCTTCGAAGGCAGGACAGGTATTTATTTGAATTCCTGAGTTTTTTCCTACCCATGGAGAGAGCACCACAGTGTGTGTGTGTTTTTTTTTTAATTGTTTCCCATAATATCAGCTGCCTCTAGGCAACACTTCCACATATTATGTTAAATTATGGAGGATACCATATGTGGTTATCCTAGTGGTATCTTAATGAGTAGATACGGAATCTAGGTATTTTAATGTTTTTCGATCTGTCATTCACATGGAGGTTATTTATTCAAAAGAACAAAACAAAATAAAAACAAAGACGAAAACACCTCACTCAAACATTTAGCAAAAACAATTTTTCATCAGTGTGTCAGTAGTAGCAGAGCTTCACTGAACTGATGTGGACTTAGTCCTTTAAATTTTCAGTTAGCACTTTTTTAAATATATATTTTGAAAATTTTTATTCAATGAGATAAACTGGCTGGCAAATTGGAAATGATGCTGTATAAAAAGTGCTATACATTTTTTTGCCACAATATTCCTTTACAACAGACACAGCATTGAAAACAAACAAAAGATTTTTTAAAAGATGCAAATACTTCTCACTCACATACAACTATGTCAATTCATGAATGCAAAGGACCAAGGAAAAAGGGGGGAAAAAAGCCTCCAGCATGGCTGCAGCTTTGACCATAACTATAAACTTTTTCTCTTTAAAATATTTTATCCTTTATACAGTAGTAGAATTGCTTGCTTGAATCAAAGGTATGGTTTTTTCACAAGCTCTTCTAGCAAAGTTCTTCCAATAAAACAGTAAATCAAGCAAAAGTTAAGTATTATATTTCCTTTTTAAAAATTTCTTTAAAATGTTTATTTTCAGTTTCAAAATCTCTTTCTCCACTCCTCCCCCACTCATAGAGAAACCAAGAAATACAATATCCATTTTATTTATGAAGTCATGTAAAAACATTTACACATTAGCCATGTTGAATGATAAGAAAAAAATGAGAGAAAGAAAAAATAAGAAAAAAAGAGAATGAGAAAAAAAAAAACTGCTAAATCTGATTTCACATTCATTAGTTCTCTATCTGGAAAGAGTAAGCATTACTATGCTACTTCCTCACTTGCTAATTGTCAATTTTAATATTTACAATTTTGAAGGACCAAATATTTTGTACCAGGTAACACCTTTCGAACATTCAGTGACTACAGAGTTTCAGCCTCAAAAACAGTGAATGAATTAACAAAATGGTGAAGCCCAAAGAAGACTGTGTATAATAACATCATTGTATCACTGATGCACTGTGATATCTTTAGTTATCAAAAATCCAGGATAACTCAACTTGCCTAATTTCTTTTTACCCTTTGGTGATTCTTATAAAAATAGGTGTCTGGGGGTTGGAATAGTAAAATAGAAAACAAACTCAGACAAGTTGTATAATTTGGCATATAAAGCGTGAGCAAATCTTTGGCTTAAATTATATTTTCTTAGAATTTAACGTATCATATTCAACCCAAGACTAAAACCATTCCTACTAATCATATATATACATGAAAGAAAACAAAAAATAATTCCTTTCTTCCTTCATTATTTTATTTCCTTTCTTCCTTTTCTCTTTTCTTACTCCTTCCCTCCCTTCCTTTTTTCTTCCATTTCTCCCTGCTTTCTTTTCTCCCTTTCTTCATTTTTTCCTTCCTGCCTCTCTCTTCTTTTCTCTCTCTCATCCTTCTACTATGAGGACATGCTAATGTTTTGTGAAAAAAAAGGTCTCTATCTAATGACATGAATACTAAACCTGGCTCTATAATTTATAACTGTGTGACTCAGGGAAATCATTGTCTCTCCAAGTCTCAAGTTTCTTATCTACAAAAATACCTACAGGTACAAGTCTATTATTGAGTAAAGGTCTAGCATTATATAATCCCAATTCCAATAGGATCTAGATAAAACCTTATCTCTTCTAACTGTATAACTATGGTAAAGTTATTTAGCTGCTCAGTGTCCTGGACAACTTTCTAAAGCTATAATCTAGAGATGAGGTATTAATATACATTAGTGAAAGAACTTTCAATTCTGGGAATTCCATAAATCTATGAAATAATAATTATGGACAAAAATAAATAAGTAAAATGAATGAATAGATAAATAAATCAGTCCCTTCTCATAGAATTCTTTTGAGAATTAAATAGAATGTTGTTTTTGGAAAGTGTTTTGAGTATCATAAAATGCTATAAAATATAAAGTATTATCAAATTAGTAAATAGCATCATCATCATCATCATTACATCTAGCTAGTAAATTCCAAGATATCTTGGGAGGGTTCAGAGTGAGTATAAAAGAAGAAAAGATTGCATCTCGGTATTTAGCACAGTACCTTGAACAGAAGAAGCTTTCAAAAAAGGATTAAAATATGAACTAATATTGACTTTTTCAATGATGAGGCCAAGAATGTTTGAAATTGTGATTCAATTCTAATGTAACACCTAATTTTACTATAGTGGTTTAAGATTTGCAAAATATTTTATATATATATCATCATTTCATTTGATTTAATAATCCTGTGAAAAAGGTATAATTACATTCCTCATTTTACAAATAAAGAAATGAAGGTTAAGAAAGATTAAATGATTTTCTCATGATCACAACTGCTGAATGTCTGGTGCAAGATTTAAAGACATGTCTTTCTGATCCTAAATTTATAGCTTTATTCATTATGCCTCTAAAGTAGTAGCAAGCTAACCTATTGTTTTTCATACTTTGATACCAGTACTTTATCACGGTATTTTTAGATACTATGAAAAAGTAACTCAAATTGTCAGAAATTAAAGAGTTATTATTATTTTTTTAAGTGAAACAATTTGAATTCTGAAGACTAACTCAATTTACTTCCTATATACTTTGAAATGCAAAACTAACAACTATAGATTAGATATTACTATATATATATATATATATATATGTATATTTAGCATGGTGTTCAGTGCTTATTAGAAAAGGTTGTGGAAAAAAGTAGACAATGAACAATAAAGAAAAATATGTAAAGCATTCTATAACTAAATAGTATGTTATTAAATGCAGGAATTCTTGAAATTCAGAAAAGATTGAAATAGGGAAAATTCCATAGTGAGGTAGGCCTTGAAAAATGGATAGACTTTGGAGAATGAAATCCTAGGAGAAGAAGAAAAAAATACGATAAAGGTAAAGGCATGTGAATATGCATGTTGTATACTGGAACAGTGAGAAGGGAAGTCTGAGAAAATCAAACAGTGTGAAATAAAGCTTTTAAAGGAAGGAGGAAGAAGAATACCTGGAGTTGTCTGCATTTCAAGTATGACCTTGCCACAGTTAAAGCAGACAGAGTATTAATTCCCAGATAAAACCTTTGGCAGATCTATAAGAGTGTATATCACAAAGCTGTTTCAGGAGGACAGGGCTACTATGTGAAAGCAATCAGAAGCTAAAGGCTGAAACAGGGGAGTTCTTTTCAAAATGGCTCAAAGGTAAACAGAAGCAGAAACACTGAGGATGGCAGGGAGTGGATTAACATGGGACCTTTTGAGATGAGAAGTTCCCCCAGGCACATACAGAATTGTTTTTGATGGCACTTAAGTAGAGTCTTTTTTTTTTTTCCCTCCCTCTAAACACTGTTTGTAGCATATCCTGCATCTATGTGTATGTGTGCTTGAGAAAAGAAGCTCAGTTATGACCCTTGATAATAACTGTTTGAGAGAGCAACTCTTTCTCTGAAGTCTTTGAAGGGGTTGGGCTATAAGAGTTCACCTCTCCATCTTTACTTGTGTTGTCAGGTCATGACAGGCTATGGCCTCCTAGCTGGGGCTACTATAATAACTAAACAGAGATGAAGGGTAAGAATGTTTGAGGGAGTGATAGGGTAGTGACAGCAACAACCAAAGGAGTTGCCTTTTGTTCACCATTGTGATAAAAAGGAAAGAACTGTTAAGCCTCACTGCTGACTACCAGGTAAGTCTTAATGTTCTATATTCAGAGGAGCCACATACCAAACTGATGGGCTCCCTAAAAAGGACAGAAATTTTCAAAATGCTAAAATTTTATTAATAGAAGAAATTTTGAGGTATCTTAACCCGATGTTCTTAAATTTTTGTTGAATAGTGCATACCTCTCTATAAAAAAAAAGTTTGAATACATATTAAATGTGTGCATATTTACTATTAAGAATTTTATATATTTACTAAATTCTAACAATTATAGAATAAAAAAAATAAGCAAGATAATTTTATGGAGATATAAAAATGAGATACTATTGTTGTGCCACAGTTCTCTTTTAATGTCCTGACCCAGTTTCCCTAATTGTCCTATTCAGTTACTCTGCCTCAGGTTATAACCATTCCCTCTTAATGTTAGGATAAAGGTCTTATGTCTTAGACCTTAGACTAGACTATAATCATTCCCTCTTAATGTTTGATGGGATAAAGGTCTTTATCCATTTCAGACATCATTAGAATATCAGGAGCCTCTCCAATATGTCATTCTCATCCTAGGTTCCTTTCCCCATTAGATCATCCCCATGCAGGTACCTCCCCCATTATGTCATTGGTTTTGTTACCCTATAAAAGAATCTTGTATCTGACATTCACTGTTGGATTCTTTGAGATGATATTCTCATTCAGCCCTGGGACCAAACATGAATCCATTTGGTCCCAATAAACTCTCCATTTAATAAACTATTAAATTGTTCTCTAATCTCTATCTTGTTCAGTTTCTCTGGCATTACATTATATCTTTGATTTGGTAAGAAAATTACTGGAGTTTATTAAGTAGAAAGAGTCATAGGCATAATTGTGCTTTAAAAGTAGTACTTCATCAACATCAATGTGGAAAAAATAGGAGTAAAGAGAGACATGAAGCAGAGGGATGAGTTTGTTAGCTACTACAAAAATTCAATCTAGAGGCAATGAGGATTTCAACAAATATTGTAGTTTTTGAACAGAGAGAAGTGGACAGCTATGAGAAATGTAGTAGAAGATCCTGAGGGGAAAAGAACACCTGACTGGATCTATGGAAAGAAAAGGAGAAAAGAATGAGGTTATGAGAAGTTGGGTGAATGCAATGATGCAGTGACTTTGACTATGGTAGGGATATCTCAAAGAGGAATGAATTTATACAAATCATAGACCATTCTTCCCTTCTCATTCTTAATGAATAAGAAAAGGAAAGCCCACTCTGCAAGTAGGTTTTGATGAATTTCTCCAAAGATATGTGTCAACTGATGCTATGGATAGATAGTATTAATGTGAAGTTCAGCAGGAAGTAAACAGGGAATCTGAATAGTGTGAAGGTGGTGTTGCATAAGGGTAGGTATGGAAGAAATACGTTTGACCCAGCAATACCACTACTGGGTCTGTTGCCAAAGATGCTTGGGGGAAAAAAAGGGAATGAACCTATATGATCTAAAAAGCTGCTCTTTTTGTTGTAACAAAGAACTGATAATTGGGGGAATGTTTGTCAACTGGAGAATGGTTGAAGAAATTGCAATATATGATTGTGATGGGAGACTACTACTATTATGCTATAGAAATGATGAGCTCATTGATCTTAGATAAACCTGGATAGGACTTGCACAAAATAATGAAGAACAAAATGAGCAGAATTAAGAGAACATTCTATGTAGTAACAAAATTGTTGTTTTGAGAATAACATTTAGTAAGTCATTTCAAATACTATAAATAGCCAAATTAACTTCAAAGAATATGGAAAAAAATGAAGGGACCCCAAAACTCTAAAAATCCTTGAAGGAGAAAATCTCCTTCAACTCTGTTTCAGTGAGGGACCCTGCCTGAGGAAAAGCAAACAAGACAGTTTCATTCTGTTATCTAGTAAAAGGAATTCCAGTCCTATTGAATAGAAAAAACTCATTGAATTCCAGCTCAAGCTGAAACCCAGTGAGTACATGAGCCAACTTGGGACTCAACCCATGAGTTCCCCTTAGCTGGTAGCCAAAGCTTCTATTATAAAAGAGCCAAACTAAAATCTTCTCTTTGCAGAGATTCCAAACATGCCATGCTATGCCATGCTAGGCTATGCCATGGAAACCTCTGCCTGCTGGAATGATATTCTTTTCCAGTGTTATCCTCTCTTTATCCTCACCTATTTCCCTAATGAAACTTTATGTCTCTCTCAGGATTTCTAATCTTACTTCCCAATCCCTATAATGAAACCTCTTTTATCAATCTAAGTTTTCAGTTCTGTAAATTCCTTTACGGAGAATCCCTGGGCCACCAGAAGGAGGTTCCCCAAAACTCCCTACCCTTGCACCAAATCCCAAGGAGTGCAGGGGAACCAAATATCTCCATTTGGTTCCCTGAACCCCGAACCTGCCACTAGAACTTATCATTTAACTCCCTGTCCACCAGTAACCCTAATCTCATTTTGGTTCCCTAAATCTAGACCTTATTATTTGGTTCCCTACTAAAGGGAACCCCAAAACCTAAACCTCATTAAGAAGACACTGTCTGCATCCAGAGAATGAAGTAATAAATAGATGTATATAAAGAATGATTTTGCATATATATATATATATATATATATATGTATATGTATATATATATATATATGAGTATACACACGGACATGTGCAGATAATTTCTCTTTGATGGTAGTCATTTCTAGAGAAGACTGGGAAAGAAAAAAAAAGGGAGAGGAAGAAAAAAGTTACATGATAACTCTTTTATATATTTAAAAAGATATCAATTTGTATAAAGTAGAATAGCAGTTTCATGTGCAATTATCTTTTTTTCCTATTTTGCTATGTTATAAAAATACTTGCTTTATTTCTTAAGCTCAGAATAATATAAATTTTGAAAAAAGAAATCTCATAACTGTCTCTCTTGATGAGGATAATGTTTGACCTACCTTATGGAGAACTTGAGGGGAAATGCATACACAAGCACACATACACACATTTGTTGGAAAAAGAACATGGATCATTAATTTCATTAATGTAAATTATTCCTATTCTGGAAATTCTCAAGATCAATAGAGACCATAAATTATCTCTATTTCATTCTTAGACAGATACCTAAGATAACGTATTAAGAATAAAAATGATTTGTTTATAATAACATCTTTAGAATGCATTAGTGTCAGTATTTGAACCCACATCTTTCTGAATTCAAATCAAATCCTCTTACGTCTGCCATCATCCACATGTTAAATTTCACAATATAAATGTTAGTTATTATTATGAATAACTCAATGCTTCAAAAAAGTTTTAATCTTTATACATACCCCACCAAGTCATTTACATACATCAGCATTCCTCCATTATTATATTAATAGATTTCAGTAACTACAAAAATTCATAGCCTAATGGCCAACTTCTTTCTTTTTTTTTTCTATTCCAACTCTGTTATTTATTTGTTTATCTTATTTATTGTTTTCTTTTTTATCTGGTTTTGCATGTACATTAATTTTAATACACATTTCTTTATGAATTATGTTCAAAGAGAAAAATCAGAACAAAAGGGAAAGACCCCAAGAGAAAAACACAACAGAATAAAAAGAAAGATAAGTGAAAATATCATGTGTTGATTTACATTCAGTCTCCATAGTTTTCTCTCTGGATGCAGGTAGTTTTCTATTCAAAATTTAATAGAATTGCCTTGGAACATTCAACTGCTGAAAAAGAATTAAAGCTTTCATAGTTGATCATTATACAATCTTGCTGTTACTGTGTATAATGTATTCCTGGTTATACTAGTTTTGCTTAGCATCAGTTCATGTAGATCTTTCTAGGCCTTTCCAAAATCAGCTTATCCATTATTTTTATAGAAAAATAATATTCCATTACTTTCATACACCACAACTTATTCAGCCATTTCCCAATTGATGGGCATCTATTCATTTTCCAATTCTTTGCCTCTACAAAAAGAGCTGCTATAAATATTTTCACACCTGTTAGTCTTTCCCTTTCTTTATGATTTCCTCAAGATATATACCCAGTAGTAGCACTTCTAGATCAAAGTTTATGCACAGTTTTATAGCTCTTTGAGCATAGTTCCAAACTGCTCTCTAGAATAATTGGATTATTTCACAATTCCACCAACAATGCATAAGTGACCCAGTTTTCTAATATTCCCTCCAACATTTATCATTATTTTTTCCTATCACCTTAATCAATCTGAGAAGTGTTGAGGTGGTACCTCACAGTTGTTTTGATTTGCATTTCTCTAATCGATAGTGATTTAGGGCATTTTTTCATATGATTGTAGATGGCTTTAATTTCATCATTTAAAAATTGTCTGTAGCCTTTGACCATTTATCAATTGAGGAATGATTTGTAATGGACAACCTTTTGATAATGAACTTTTTGAAACTCATATGGGCTGGTTCTTAAAAACAAAATGTACACTTTTTTTTTTTCTAGAACTATACGCTTTCTACCTTGTTAGGGCCTTTGCCTAAGCTTGATTGTATTGACATAAATTTCAAGAATTCATAGTCAATTTTATCCTTAGATATGGTATCTAATAAAAGCATTCAGAAAAGAATTTAATTATTGTTAATAAGTAAACTAATATTTTATATAACACTTTAATCTTTACAAAGAACTTTACAAATATTATATTGTTTAATCCTTGCAACCCTAGAAGTTAGACACTATTACAATAGATTTATATAAAATTAGTTTATGCTCACATATACCATGTTATATTCTCAAATTCTTGACAAGTTCACATTTTTTAGTATTACTACTTTTAACTTGTAAGGTAATTTTATTTTTTCTTTTCAGTTTTGTTTCATATTTTGCTATAGTTATAACCATAACCTAAATCCTCACTAATAGTAATATATCTTAGAAAGTCATGAAGACACACAAAACTCACATATTGTCTGTTTATTTTTATTTTTGTTTTTTGATATAGTCCATCTGGGAAGACTTTAATCTACAAACAGAGAAATCAGTCTATTTACAAAATTTTAGATAATGTTTTCCAAGTTAACAGGTTTATTCAGAAATTTTTAAAAATGCAAATAATTTATTGGCAGAGGGATAGAATAATGTGGCAGATAAAGAATAGAACTTGGAGGAAAACAAATTTATTTTGAATATTAATTCTTACATCTAACAAATACTAGTTTTGTTATACCTGGAAAGCTCATTTAGTTCCATAATGTCCCAGACAACTCTCTAAGGCTACAAATTGTGGAGTAGGTGACAATTTCCTATGATAAAAGGTATATACTGAAAATGACTTACTTTTTTTATACCAATGAAATCACTGGAATGTTCAAAAGAATTAGTCAAGGCCTTGTCTATACATTCTCGGAAGTAGTAATGGTATAAAGGAAATAATACTGTATTTAAACTCTGAAGCCCTAGTTCAGATCAAGGTTTTGTGTTTGACTACTATTCTTGAAGTCAAGAAAAATCAGTATCCAAGTTATTAAACCTTTCCAAATTTGTTTTTATTTTTTTCCCCTTATCTACTGGGATTTTATTGGAGGAAGGGTAGACAATCAAATAATATAATTAATGCATAATACTTTGAAAACCTGAAGATAGTGCTGGAAGATGGCAGATTAAAAGCTAAATGCTCTTAACTTTCCTCTCTTAAACAAACAAACAAAAAACCCTCAAATTTAATTTGGAGTAGCAGAGCTAACCAAAGTTCAGTGTGAAACATTTTGCTGACCCAAGAAAGCGTCACCGTTTTGCAAGAGAGATCTTTGATACCAGGAAGGAGACGGAAGATAAAGAAATAAATTCAGAAGGTGTCCACATTATGAATATAGCTACAAATGAAGTCACAAAGAAAAATGATATTTGGTTTCTAGGGGTAGGGACAAGATGGTGTAGTAAAGCCAGAAAGCTGCTCAAGCTTTCCTTCTTTCCCTCAAAAAAACATGAAACTAAGCCTCTGAACAGAGTCTAATGCAATGAAACCACTCTCCAGTTCAAGAGAGACCAAAAAAATTCAAAAAAGATCAATTTCACTGGTGTCAAAAGGGTGTTCAGCCCAGCTCAGACAGACTCTGGTAAAGCCACTGAGAGAGCCTTTATCACAGCAAATCAGCAACTAAAACCCTCAATCCAGGCTTGGTAGAGGAGCAGATCAGTGGGCCAACTCCAGTCCCAACTTAGAAAGCAAACTCTAAAAAATTAATATGTTTCCTAAAAAGATCATGTAAAGCTACCCCTGTGAAGACAAGGGTCCTCTGTGATCAAAGTCAAGGTTCAGAGCTGCACAAGAAGCGTGGGAGAGCACCCCTTTTACCCCAGGAACAGAATTCAACCATAAAAGTTTAAAACAAAAAGAAGAGAAAAGAAAGAAAATGAGTAAGAAACAGAAAAGAATCTTGACCATAGAAAACTACAATGGTGAACAGGGAAGACCAAAACACTAACTTAGATGAAGACAAAATGTCTTCAGAGTAAATATCAAAAAATATGAATTGGTTTCAAGCCCAAAGAGGCTTCTTGAAAGTGCTCATAAAAGGCTTTAAAAGGTAAATGAGAGGTAGAAGAAAAAATGAGAAAAGAAATGAGAGGTATGCATAAGAAAGTCAACAGCTTGGAAAAGGAAGGAAAAAAATAACTGAAGAAAACAACTCCCTAAAAAATACAATTGGCCAAATGCAAAAAAGAAATAAACAAATAAAGATTTAGTGAAGAAAGCAACACTTTCAAAAGTAAAATTAACCATACAGAAAAAGAGATGCAAAAACTAACTAAAGAAAATCACACATTAAAAACTAAAATAGGGCAAATGGAAGCTGACTTTGTCAAACAACAAAAATCAAACAAACAAAAAAGAATGAAAAAATGGAAAAAAATATGAAATATCTCATTGGCAAACCAGCCGACCTGGAAAATATATCCAGAAGAGCTAATTTAAAAATTATTGACCTATCAGAAGGCCATGACAAATAAATAAAAGCCTGGATAGTATTCTTCAAGATATAATGAAGGAAAATTTACCCAGCATTCGAGAGAGAGGGAGAAATGCTCATTGAAAGAATGCACTTATTACATTTGGAAAGAGCTCACAAAAGGAAAACCAAAAGGAACATTGTTGTGAAACTTCAGAACTACAATCTCAAGGAAAAAATGTTGCAAACTACCAGACAAAAACACTTCAAATATCAAGGAGCAACAGTTAGGATTACCCAGGATCTGACAGCTTCTACAATAAAGGATTGGAGGGCCTGGAATACTATATTCCAGAAGGTGAAGGATTTGGGATTACAATCATGAATTAACTATCCAGTGAGATTAAGCATCATCTTTCAGTGGAGAAGATGGAGCTTCAATGAATTAAAGGACGTTCAATCATTTTTATTAAAAAAAACAGAATTAAACAGATGTTTTAACCCACAGATATAGGATTCAAGAGAACCATAGAAAAGAAAACAGGAGAAAAATATATATTATTTAAAGTTAAACTGTTTACATATCTAGATAGGAAACCAATATCTATAACTCTTGAGAACTGCATTTGTTACTGGTACAGAGAAAAAAGGGCATCACATGGATGGAGGGTGTGGTTGTTAATGTTCTCTGATATGATAATATCAAAAACATGACATTAAAGAATGAAAGAAAGTCTGTACTAGAAAAAGATGAGAGGGGAGTTTAAAGGGACAATTCATTTGAAAGAGGACCAAAAGACTTATGAAAATACAGGGAAAGAAAGGAGGGAAATGAGCACTCTCTGAAGCTTGATCTCATAAGTTTGGGCTCTAAGAGGGAATAAGTTAGTCATCCAATTGGGTATAGAAATTTATCTAACCCTATAAAGAAGTAGGAGAAGAAAAATGAAAAAAAAAGGAGAGGAAGGATAGAAAGGAGAGCAAAAACACTAGAGGGGGAAGCAAGAAAAGGGGAAAAAGAGTGATAAAAGATAAGATAATAGGTGGAGTGGGTTAAAAATGAAAACATTAGTAAGAGAAGGGAGAGTAATGATAGGAAATAAGGTAATCCTTGGGGTGGGCAAAAAAAAAAAGAACTCTACTAAGGACAGGATGGAAAGAGAGAACAAAATATATATACAAGGAAGAGAATAGGTTGGAGATAAATACAGAGTTGGTAATCATAACTGTGAATAGGAATGGGAAGAACTTTCCCATAAAATAGAAACAAATAGCAGAATGGATTAAAAATAAGAATCCTACAATATGTTGTTTACAAGAAATACATTTGACACATAGAGACACATGCAGAATAAAGGTAAAACGTTGGAACAGAATTTATTATGCTTTAACTGAAATTAAAAAAAAAAGCAGGAGTAGCAATTTTGATCTCAGATAAAGCAAAAAAAAAAAAAAAGATCTTAGTGGGGTAGGGGGCAGGTAGATGGCACAGTGAATAGAATACCAGCCCTGACCTAAGTTCAAATCTGGTCTTAGACACTTACCACTTTCTAACTGTGTGATCTTGGGCAAGTCACTTTACTCCAATTGCCTCAGCAAAAAAAAAAAAAACAAACAAACAAACTTTAGGAAGGAAAGTACATCTTCATAAAAGATATTGTAAAAAATCAAGATGTAACAATATTATATGTATATGCACCAAGTAGTAGAACAGCTAAATTCTTAAAGATTTTAAGCCAGTTCCAGGAAGAAATAGACAGCAGAACTACACTAATGGGGAATGCCAAACTTCCCCTCTCAGAATCAGACAAATCTAACCACAAAATAAACAAGGAAGAAACTCTGCAGGTTGGTAGGATCCTAGAAAACCTATATAAGATAGATCACTGGAGAAAATTAAATAGAAGCAGAAAGAAATATACCTTTTTCTTGGCAGTGCATGGAACCTATAAAAAAAATTGACTGTGTATTAGGGCATAAAAACCACATGATCAAATGCAGAAAGACAGTAACAGTAAATGCTTCCTTTTCAGAACACAATGCAATAAAAAATTATATTTACCTCCTCTGAAGTACCACTTCACATCTCTCACATTGGCTATGACAGGAAAAGATAATGATAAATGTTGGAGGAGAAGTGAGAAAACTGGGACATTCATGCATTGTTGGTGAAGTTGTGAAATGATCCAACTATTCTGGAGAGCAATCTGGAATTATTCCAAAGGGCTATCAAACTCTGTATGGCCTTTTACCCAATAATGCCTTTATTATTTATATACTAAGGAAATCATAAAGAATGAAAAAGGGCCCACATGTGCAAAAATGTTTGTTATAGCTCTTTTTATGGTATCAAAGAATTGGAAAATGAGGAAGTGTCCATCAATTGAGTAATGGTTGAACATATATCAAGGTAATGTACTATTATTATTCTATAAGAAATCATGAACAAGTTGATTTTAGAAAGCCCTGGAAATATTTAAATGAACTGATGCTGAATAAAACGAAAAGAACCAGTAAAGTGTCAGCAAAAGACAAATAAAAGCCAAGTGCCAATGATTTTTTTAATGATAATTGGAGGAAGCCCAACAAAAATTCCTCAGATAATTAAAAAAACTATGTGTGTAGAGGAAATATTAGGAAAAGACATAAAAATAGAAATAACACCTGGTAAAAGATATTTTTAAAATTCTGAAGAAAAAACGTCTTAAAAACAGAATTTGCTGAATGAAAAAGAGGTATAAAATGTCATTAAAAATAATTTTTTAAATTAAAATCAAACAAGTAGAAGTTAATTTGTTCAAAGAAACATTAAGAAACAATAAATCAAAATCAAAAGAATAAAGAAAATAGAAGAAAATTTGAAATAGTTCATCATAAAAACAACTGACATGGAAAATAAATCCAGGAGACATAATATAAAAATTATTGGATTACCTGAATGCTATAATAAAAAATTAAGTCAAACATCATCTCTCAAGAAAATATTAAGAAAATTTGTGCTTGTGTTCTAGGACCAGAGGGTAAAATAGAGATGGAAATAATCCACTGATTAATTTCTGAAAAAGAATGCCCAATAATGAAATCAAAATCTCCAGGAATATTATAACCAAACTTAGACTCTCTTATCAAGAAAAAAATGCTTCAAACAGTCAGAAAGAAATAATTCATATATCATGGAGCCACAGTTAGAATCACATACGATTTATCAGTTTCCACTTTAAAGAAAACAGTTTGAAAAATGATATTCCAGAAGATAAAGGCACACAATCAAGAATAACCCATTCAGAAAAAAAAAATGAGCATAATCCTTTAGGAGTAAAAATGAAAATTTAATACAATAGAGAACTTTGAAATATTCTTGATGAAAATACCATTGTTGAATAGACTTGACATTCAAGCACAAGACTTAAGAAAGCATAACAAGGTAAAGAATTTTATCATTATTAGGGCAGTTTGCAAAAATTTATATAGAAAGAAGACATTGTTTCTTGTATTAATTATATTGGAATGATCTCCAAAAAAATAAAGTGAGAAAGCACTGATAAAGGGGAGAGAGAAGAGGTGGAATGGGAAAAACTTTTTCATAGAAAAGAGACACATGAGGCAGAATCAAGCTGGTGGAGAGGATACATGCTTCATTTTGAGCTCCCCTACTACCCTCATTGCTGATTACAAAACTCAGTCTCTGAAATAGTGCTTGACTAGTAAAATCCATGAATATTGGGAGTACAACAAATTACCAGCAGAAGATAATTTGGAAGATTGCCAGAAAAGTCTATCTTGATCAGGAAGGAGGAGGCCAGTGCAAACAGGGAAGCAGAACATGGAGGCTAATGCATGCTGAGCAGAGGAGGGGAGGGGGGAAAAGGGGATGGTCTCCTGGGTGGAGAATTTGTGGGGAGGACTCTACCATAGTGTTGGCTGCTCTGCTTTGGTTGAAAAGCATTCGATCAGCAGAGAAGTTACACAAACACCAAAGGTAGAGTGTACCCCAAAATGCCAGAGTTTCACAAGACCTGGCCACCACCCACCCAGCACCAGGAGTGACTCAGCACAATCACAGCACAACCACTCCTCCACAGGGCAGCCAATCCTACACAGCATGGCTGCTCTTCTGTAGAGCAGCCAATCCTCCAGAGAGCAGTTGCTCTTCAGAGCCTCTTCACAGCCTGTCTGCAGGGAAGCCATTGTCTGTTCCTCTCTGTTCTGTAGAGGAACCTTGGAATCTCCTTGCCCAAAAGGCAGACTATAAGGGTTTTTTTTAAAAAATGAGTAAAAAAGTAAAGCAAGCTCTAACTATAGATAGCTTCTATATTGAAAGAGAACAGATTTCCAACCCTGAGGAGACTAATAGCAAACAGTCCCCAGACAAACCTGATCGCAACCACACAAGGCTCTCCTAGAAGATATGAAAAAAATCTTAAAAGAGAGCTAAAAGAAAAATGGGGAAAGGAAAGAGAAGCTCTGCAAGAGAGTATGGAAAAGGCATATAACTCATTTTTTTTTTTATTTAATAGCCTTTTATTTACAGGATTTATACATGGGTAACTTTACAGCATTAACAATTGCCAAACCTCTTGTTCCAATTTTTCACCTCTTACCCCCCCCCACCCCCTCCCCTAGATGGCAGGATGACCAGTAGATGTTAAATATATTAAAATATAACTTAGATACACAATAAGTATACATGACCAAAACATTATTTTGCTGTACAAAAAGAATCAGACTCTGAATTATTGTACAATTAGCTTGTGAAGGAAATCAAAAATGCATGTGTGCATAAATATAGGGATTGGGAATTTAATGTAGTGGTTTTTAGTCATCTCCCAGAGTTATTTTTCTGAGCGTAGCTAGCTCAGTTCATTACTGCTCCATTAGAAATGATTTGGTTGATCTCGTTGCTGAGGATGGCCTGATCCATCAGAACTGGTCATCATCTAGTATTGTTGTTGAAGTATATAATGATCTCCTGGTCCTGCTCATTTCACTCAGCATCAGTTCGTGTAAGTCTCTCCAGGCCTTTCTAAAATCATCCTGTTGGTCATTTCTTACAGAACAGTAATATTCCATAATTTTCATATACCACAATTTATTCAGCCATTCTCCAACTGATGGACATCCATTCAGTTTCCAGTTTCTAGCCACTACAAAAAGGGCTGCCACAAACATTCGTGCACATACAGGTCCCTTTCCCTTCTTTATAATCTCTTTAGGATATAATCCCAGTAGTAACACTGCTGGATCAAAGGGTATGCACAGTTTGATAACTTTTTGAGCATAGTTCCAAACTACTCTCCAAAATGGTTGGACCTGCTCATAACTCCACCAACAATGCATCAATGTCCCAGTTTTCCCACATCCCCTCCAACAATCATCATTATTTTTCCTGTCATCTGAGCCAATCTGACTAGGTGTGTAGTGTATCTTAGAGTTGTCTTAATTTGCATTTCTCTGATTAATAATGACTTGGAGCATCTTTTCATATGACTAGAAATAGTTTCAATTTCTTCATCTGAGAATTGTCTGTTCATATCCTTTGACCATTTTTCAATTGGAGAATGGCTTGATTTTTATAAATTAGAGTTAATTTCTATATATTTTGGAAATGAGGCCTTTATCCGAACCTTGACTGTAAAATATTTTCCCAGTTTATTGCTTCCTCTAATCTGTCTGCATTAGTTTTGTTTGTACAAAACTTTTCAGTTTGGTATAATCGAAATTTTCTATTTTGTGATCAGTAATGATCTCTAATTCTGCTTTATGGTCATAAAGACCTTCCCTTCCACAGGTCTGAGAGGTAAACTATCCTATGTTCCTCTAATTTATTAATAATTTCATTCTTTATGCCTAGGTCATGAACCCATTTTGACCTTGTCTTGTGTCACGGCTTAAGTATGGATCAATGCCTAGTTTCTGCCATATAAGTTTCCAATTTTCCCAGCAATTTTATCAAACAGTAAGTTCTTATCCCAAAAGCTGGGATCTTTGGGTTGTCAAAGACTAGGTTGCTATATTTGTTGACTGTTTTGTCCCTTGAACCTAATCTATTCCACTGATCAACTAATCTATTCCTTAGCCAATACCAAATAGTTTTGTACACTGCTGCTCTATAATATAATTTTAGATCTGGTACACTAAGCCACCATCATTTGATTTTTTTTCATTAATTCCTTGAAATTCTTGACCTTAGTTTTTCCATATGAACTTTGTTGTTATTTTTCTAGGTCATTAAAATAGTTTTTGGGAGTCTAATTGGTATACGCTAAATAAATAGATTAGTTTAGGTAATATTGTCATCTTTATTATATTTGCTCTGCCCTATCCAAGAGCATTTAATATTTTCCAATTGGTTAGATCAGACTTAATTTGTGGAAAAGTGGTCTGTACTTTTGCTCATAAAGTTTCTGCTTTTCCCTTGGCAGATAGATTCCTAAATATTTTATATTATCAGTAGTTACTTTAAATGGAATTTCTCTTTGTAACTCTGACTGTTGGATTTTGTTAGTGATATATAAGAATGCTGATGACTTATGGGTTTATTTTATAACCAGCAACTTTGCTAAAGTTGTGGATTATTTCTAATAACTTTTAGCAGAATCTCTGGGGTTCTCTAAGTATATCCATCATGTCATCGGCAAAGGGTGATAATTTGGCTTCCTCATTGCCTATTCTTATTCCTTTAATCTTTTCTCAGCTCTTATTGCTATAGCTAGTGTTTCTAATACAATATTAAATAGTAGCGGTGATAGTGGGCAACCTTGTATTCACTCAGATCTTATTGGGAATGGTTGCAGTTTGTCTCCATTACATGTGATGCTTACTGATGGTTTTAAATAGATGCTGCTGATTATTTTAAGGAAAAGTCCATTTATTCCTATACTCTCAAGTGTTTTTAATAGGAATGGATGTTGGATTTTATCAAATGCTTTTTCTGCATCTATTGAGATGATCATATGGTTTTTGTTAATTTGGTTATTACACATGGCCAATTATATTGATAGTTTTCCTAATATTGAACCAGCCCTGCATTCCTGGTATAAATCCTACTTGATCATAGTGTATTATCTTGGAGATGTATTTTCGAGTCTTTTGCTAATATCTTATTTAAGATTTTAGCATCAATATTCATTAGGGAGATTGGTCTATAATTTTCTTTCTCTGTTTTCAGCCTACCTGGTTTAGGTATCAGTACCATGTCTCAGTGTCATAGAAGGAAATTTGGTAGGACTCCTTCATTCCCTATTTTATCAAATAATTTATATAGCATTGGGGCCAATTGTTCTTTAAATGTTTGGTAAAATTCACATGTAAATCCATCTGGTCCTGGGGATTTTTTCTTAGGGAGTTGTTTAATTGCTTGTTCTATTTCGTTTTCTGAAATGGGACTATTCAAGCAATTTACTTCCTCCTCTGTTAGTCTGGGAAGTCTATATTTTTGGAGGTAGTCATCCATTTCACTTAGGTTATCAAATTTATTGGCATAACGTTGAGCAAAATAACTCCTTATTATTTCTTTAATTTCCTCTTCCTTGGTGGAAAGTTCTCCCTTTTCATTTTTAAGACTAATAATTTCGTTTTCCTCCCTCCTTTGTATAATCAGATTTACCAAAGGCTTATCTATTTTATTGGCTTTTTCATAGAACCAACTCTTAGTTTTATTAATTAGTTCAATAGTTTTTTTACTTTCAATATTTTTAATTTCTCCTTTTAATTTTAGAATTTCCAATTTAGTATTTGATTGGGGTTTTAATTTGGTCTTTTTAGTTTTTTAGTTGCAAGCCCAATTCATTAATCTTTTCTTTCTCTGTTTTATTCAAGTAAGCCTCTAAGGATATAAAATTCCCTCTTATTACCGCTTTGGCTGCATCCCACAAATTTTGGTATGACCTCTCATCATTGTCATTATCTTGAGTGAAATTATTAATTGTATCTATAATTTGCTGCTTCACCCAATCATTCTTTAAGATGAGATTGTTTAGTTTCCAATTACTTTTGGTCTATTTCCCTAATTTTTTGTTGAATGTAGTTTTATTGCATCATGATCTGAAAAGAAAGCATTTACTATTTCTGCTTCTCTTGCATTTAATTTTGAGGTCTTTATGTCCTATATATGGTCAATTTTTGAATAGGTTCCATGAACTGCTGAGAAGAAAGTATATTCCCTTCTATCTCCATTCAATTTTCTCCAAAGATCCAACATACCTAATTTTTCTAATATTCTATTTACTTCTTTAATTTCTTTCTTATTTGTTTTGTGGTTTGATTTCTCTAATTCTGAGAGTGCAAGGTTGAGATCTCCTACTATTACAGTTTTGTTGTCTATTTCTTCTTGCAACTCTCTTAACTTCTCCTTTAGGAAGCTGAGTGCCATACCACTTGGTGCATATATGTTTAATATTGATATTGCTTCGTTGTTTATGCTACCCTTTAGCAGGATGTAGTTTCCTTCCTTATCTCTTTTAATTAGATCAATTTTACTTTTGCTTGATCTGAGATAAGGATGGCTACCCCTGCTTTTTTGACTTCACCTGAAGCATATAGATTTTGCTCCAGCCTTTTACCTTTACTCTATATGTATCTCCCTGCTTTAAATGTGTTTCTTGTAAACAACATATTGTAGGGTTCTGACTTTTGATCCAGTCTGCTATCTCCTCCTCTTATGGGGGAGTTCATCCCATTCACATTTATCGTTAGAATTACTGAATCTGTATTTCCTTGCCAAACTAAAACCCCAGATTGTGCTTTTACTTGTTCTTGCCTCCCCAACCCTCTTTCCCTTTTAAACTTATGTAACCTCTCTTGTATCATGATACTTATCCTCTTTATAATCCCTCCCTCCCCTTTCAGTCTTTTCCTTCCTTCCTTATTACTTCTTTTCCCTTTCCTCTCCCCTGTTTTTAAGGAGGCGGAGAGAGAATTTTCTCTAAAACAAATGTCAATTTTTTTTCTTTGAGCTCAACTCCTGATGAGAGTAAGATCTGACAATGTTCCTCCCCTCTCTAAATTCCTCAGATATGATAATTTTCCTTAGCCTCTTTGTGGGATGGCTCTTCTTTATCCCTCCTTCCCACCTTATTCTGCCATCATCCCTTTCCATATCTACTTCCCTTTTTTATGTTATATCAGTACAATCAAATTTTACATGTATTTTTTTTTGTATATCCACAACAGAAATACAATTCTCAAGAGTTATTTTTACCTTTTCTGCATCTCTTGAGTTCTATTCTTGGAGATCAAATTTTTTGTTTAGTTCTGGTTTTTTCTTCAGAAACAAATGGAATTCATTTGTTTCATTAAATGTCCATCTTCTTCCCTGGAAGAAAATGCTCAGCTAGTGGTAGTTTATTCTTGGCTGCATCCCAAGTTCTTGTGCCTTTCGGAATATCATATTCCAGGCCCTTCTTTCCTTTAATGTAGAGGCAGCCAGATCTTGGGTGATCCTTATTGTGGCACCTCGGTATTTAAATGGTTTTTTTTTTTTGGTGCTTGTAAAATTTTTTCCTTAATCTGATAGTTCTGAAATTTTGCCACAATATCTCTTGGGTTTTATTTTAGGGTTTCTTTCAGAAGGTGTTCGATGAATTCTTTCAATGCCTATTTTACCTTCTGATTCTATTACATCTGGGCAGTTCTCTTGATGATTTCTTGTAAAATAGTATCTACGCTCTTTTTTTCATCATAGTTTTCAGAAAGTCCAATAATCCTCAGATTATCTCTCCTAGATCTATTTTCCAAGTCTGTCATTTTTGCAAGTAGATAATTCATGGTTTTTTCCAGTTTGTCATTTTTTTGTTTTTGCTTGACTGATTCTTGCTGTCTCAATGCATCATTAGTTTCAATTTGTTCAGTTCTAATTTTTAAAGAATTATTTTCTTCATTAGCTTTTTTACTTTTCTGTATATGTCCAATTGAGTTTTTGATGTATTGTTTGGTCTGGTAGATTTTTCCATTTCACTAATTTTTTCTTTAGTGAATTATTTTCTTTTTCAATTCACAGATCCTACTTTCTTGCGTGTTCTTTGTCTTTCCAATTCACGGATCCTACTTTCTATGCGAGTTCTTTGTCTTTTCCAATTCACAAATCCTACTTTCTAGTGAATTCTTTATTTTTTTCCAACAGTTCACTCTACTTTCCTGAGATTTTTTTACTTTTTCCAATTCCGTATTTCAGGAAGTTGTTGCTCTCTTTGTAAGGCTTCTCTTCCTTTCCCCATTTATCTTCTAACTCTCTTTGAGACTTTAATGGTCTCTTCTATGAGAGCATTATGTAAAGGAGGACAGTCTGATGCATTTTTGCTGTTTGAGGTCTCTTCAGGTTTGCTGACCTGCTCTTTTTCTGCATAGAAGCTGTCGATCGTTCTTTTCATCTTTTTATTCATGTTTTAAAGCCTTTAGGGTAGGTCTCCTAGGCAAGGGGTTACCAGCTTCCTCTTTTTTGGCGAGACTGCAGATTTTCTTCGGGCCGGTGAGTTGTTCTACTTTTTATCTTTACGAATTGTAGCAGTCAAGACTATTTTGAGGCTCGATATTATATTGATAAAGAGGGTAAGAGAAGAGCTTAGAAAGTCGCGTGTGTCTTCTCCGCCATCTTGGCTCCGCCCATATAACTCATTAAAAGAAAGATGTGAAAAAGAAAACAACTCCCTGCAATGTGAAATGGAAAAGAACTCTCAGGGAAACAGAATTTTTGAATTGAAAAAGATAAAGAAGTCCCAGGAAAGTAGGATTTGTTAAAAAAAAAAAAAAAAAAAAAAAAAAAGTAGGTTTTGTGAGTTGGAAAAAGAAAATAACTCATTAAAAAAAATTGTGAAATGGAAAAAAAATTCCACAAAAACAATTCATTTAAAAACTCAATTGGACACATTTAAAAAAAAGTTTTAAAAAAAGTAAATGAAGAAAATAACTCACTAAAAATCAGAACTGAACAAATGGAAATGAAGGATTTGTTGAAACATCAACAATCAGTCAAGCAAAACCAAGAAAAAAAATGAAAAAATAGAAAAAACAATAAATATCTACTTGGAAAAAAATAGACCTGGAAATAGATCTAGAAGAGATAATCTAAGGGTTATTGGGCTTCCTGAAAATCATGATGAAAAAAAAGAACCCAGACATTATTTTTCAGGAAATCGTCAAAGAGAACTGACTAGATGTTATAGAATCAGAAGGTAAAATAGCTATTAAAAGAATTCATGGAACACCTTCTGAAAGAGACCCCAAAATAAAAACTTCAAGGAATATTGTGGCTAAATTTCAGAACTATCAGACTAAGGAAAAAATATTACAAGCAGCTAGAAAACAAACAAACAAACAACAACAACAAAAAAAACAATTCAAATACCATGGAGCCACAATAAAGATTACTTATAATCTAGAAGCTTCCACATTACAGGAACAAAGCACCTGGAATCTGATATTCCAAATGGCAAAGGAATTTGGAATGCAGGAAGAATAAACTACCCAGCTAAGCTGAGCATTTTCTTCCAAAGAAAATGGACATTCAATGAAATTGGTGAATTCCATTTATTATTAATGAAAAAACCAGAGCTAAACAAAAAATTTGACATCCCATGTGGTGTTCTTTTTTTCTCTAAAATATGATCATTCTCTGGGAGCAGATTTCTTGCAGAACTTCTAGAGGCAGCCTTAGTTTCTTTCTTTTTTTTAAATTTTAATAACTTTTTATTTACAAGTTATATGCATGGGTAATTTTACAGCATTGACAATTGCCAAACCTTTTGTTCCAATTTTTCCCCTCCTTCCCCCCACCCCCTCCCCTAGATGACAGGATGACCAATACATGTTAAATATATTGAAGGACAAAATAAATACAAATAAGTATACATGTCCAAACCATTATTTTGCTGTATAAAAAGAATCGGATTCCAAAATATTGTACAGTTAGCCTGTGACAAAAATCAAAAATTCAGGTAGGCAAAAATATAGGGACTGGGAATTCAATGTAATAGTTCTTAGTCATCTCCCAGAGTTCTTTCACTGGGTGTAGCTGGTTCAGTTCATTATTGCTCCATTACAACTGATTTAGTTCATCGCATTGCTGAAGATGGCCAGGTCCATGAGAATTGATCATCATATAGTATTGTTGTTGAAGTATATAAGGATCTCTTGGTCCTGCTCATTTCACTTGGCATCAGTTTGTGTAAGTCTCTCCAGGCCTTTCTGAAATCATCCTGTTGGTCATTTCTTACCGAACAATAATATTCCATATTATTCATATACCACAATTTATTCAGCCATTCTCCAATTGATAGGCATCTACTCAGTTTCCAGTTTCTGGCCACTACAAAGAAGGTTGCCACAAACATTCGTGCACATACAGATCCCTTTCCCTTCTTTATGATCTCTTTGAGATATAAGCCCAGTAGTAACACAGGTGGATCAAAGGGTATGACCAGTTTGATATCTTTTTGAGCATAGTTCCAAATTGACTAAGCATATAACTTCTTTTGATTTATTATTATATAGTTATATTTAAGTTCTAAAAATGCTTAGTTCCATGGAAAAGAAGGAACATTTGTGAGGATATGGATGCTACAGATATGTAAGAAAATATATATGGCCTCTTTGCCCACCATAGGGTTATTTAAGAGAATTTGCACATAGCTGTGTGATAGTTTTGGTCTGTCTGGTAACTGCAAGCATAGAAGAGATTTATAGGGTTAGACAGTGGGAAGTTACCACATGCACACACAACAGGGAAATGTACATTCTTTACTGGTATTGCATTTCTTTGTAATGACCACTTCCTTGAATAGCCTAATTTGGTCACTAGGTTTGAGAAGCTTAAGGATAATTTTTATGTCATTTCTGATAGCAGTTTCTTGATGTTGATTTGCCATAATAAATATCTTTTTCTATTAATAACCATCTACTTTTTTATAAGTTAGTAATTCCTTAGAAGATTCTTTGTCAGCATATTGTTTAAGTTCATTTAGTTATTGATTATGGATAATCTATTGATTCTATTCTATCCACAATCAAGTATATATAATAAATGTATGTATATATACACAACCATACATGTGTGATATATATTCTGACCTCAAGAAGATCACGTTACAAGGGAAATTTCTCTAATTCATGCTATACTTTATGAATTAAACTTCTATATCACATTATTCATTATAAAATATGTCAGTGGACCTGTTTTTTTGTAGGATTTATAGAAAGATTTATATAAAAGAAGTACTATGAAAAAGAAGCAGTTTTTCGGTATTCAATAATAATCACCTAGGTGGTACCATAAAATAAGTAGTCTCTTTCTATATAATCATAAGAAATAAGGGTCATTGCTAAAGCTATAGTTAATTGATTAAGAAAATAAAAATACTCATGTTACATTACTAAATGCAGAATATGTCAGTAGTTCTTTGGGAAAATTATGAGAAAATTCAGATAAAAAAAGGCAAAAAATCAATAGAATGCCATCTGTACTTCTGAAAAGAGTGGCCTCATACAAGAGATCATAGATCCATTGAAGATTTTGTGAAATTAGATAGATTCTCATTTATAGAAATACTTTATAACAGAATCAGCAATATATTTGAATTAATAATGAAAATTCAAAGCCATTATTTCATGAATTTGATATATGTGAAAATTGATAATGTTGTATTTATAATTTTTCATCTTTGGGGAGAATTAGATGTTGATATTGAGAACTGAGAGGGTTAAAGCCCTCTCAGTCATTTTGCTGCACCAGCTTAAAGATCCTTCTGTAGTCCTTCTGCCCAGAGGGCAGTATTGTATAGAAATGTGCTTTTTGGAGCTTTAAATGTCTCTGGTAATTTTCTGCAATTATCTCTTGTTGAATTAACAGAATCAATAGGACATCCAAAGAGGCCCCAGTGACTTTCTGGTTGTTTTCTTGGGGGGTCTCTCAAATTCCTAAGCCTTCCAGGGATTGCTTGATCCTGAAATTTTAGAGCCAAAGAGGCTACTGCATGTTAAGGGAAAAAAACTTGTACTGAGCATTAGAGCTCTCTGATAACTTTCAGTAATTATCCTTTGTTGAATTAACAGAATTAAGGAGCCTGGACTACATTTTCCCCATGTGTCCCTGTAGACTCTAAGGCAGATGCTTAAGGCTCCTTTCTACATTGTAATTACATACGATGTCCACTTTAGCTCTCAATTTACAGGATCATCAGCCTCTGAGGCTTACAGTATCAAGAGACCAATCAGGAAGTCACAAAAGTGGGCACTCTGGTTCTTTTGCCAAAAGATATCAGATAACTCCAAAGAGATTCTAAGAATCTTTTTAGCAGGCATTTACATTCCTGGTTTCTTTTAATTTTACCAACTATGACTAAAAAATACAAACAAACAAACAAACAAAAAACACACACACACACATTCTAAGTATTTATCTATCTACTTCTTGTTTCTACAAAGAACTCCAGTATAGGTCCTATCTTGCTCCACTCTTAGCAGTTCTTGGGAGACATTTTGGAATTCTTTTTTCTTTTAAATCAGTACTTCTAAATTGATAATTACTATGAATATGATAGGGGATTCATAATGAAACTATTACAATGAAGGAGAAACAATAGATTTACTCATTTGATTCTTTTAAAATTGTATTTGTTTTAATAAGAATAGTTTCACTTAAACCTTTGAATAATGATAAATAATCAAAAGGATAGCAATTAAAGACATAAGAATTCTGATAGATGCAGTCATGACTTCAGAGGACTGATAGTGACCATCCATTTCTCCTCACTGAAGGGAAGTGGGAACTATAGATAAAGCATGAAAAATATATTGTCAATTTTGTCCAATAGGTTGGTTTTTCTAGTATTAGTGCAGCCTATATATATTAACAAAGGCAAGATGAATTGGGGGAAAGAGAAAAGTAATTAAAAAATGACAGCTTTTTTTTAAAGCACTAATTTAAAAGTAGAAAAACAAGAGAGTTGAGAGGAATTTTGTTTGTTTGTTTGTTTTTACTCAATCCTTGATGCAGATGTGGCCCTTTAAGATTCCTTTCTTTCTGATTCTCACCCCCCACCCCCAGTTAATGTAAATTACCTTTTGATTCACAAATCCTGGTCCCTTTGAATTCCAATAGAAGATCTGGGACCTGTCCCAGTCTCCATGGGGATCTGAGCCAACTCTGGGTACACCCAAAGGCCCCTCTAGCTAAATCTCCCATTATAAAATGTATACTCTGGGACCCCCTCTTTGTGGAGGTCCCAAACATGACAATGTTACACCTGGCATGGAAGGACTTTATGTCCACTGGACCCTTTGTCAGGTACCCTCCTTATCTCTACCTTCACCTATTTCCTTAACTTTCAAACCCAGTAATAAACCTCTTTTATCAATCTAGCTTTTTGGGCCAATAAATGCTTTTATTAGGGACTCAACCTCATTTATCACCATATCCTTGCGCCAAATCCAATGAGGTTGCAGAGGGGCTCTATTTGACTCCCTGTACCCCAAACCTGCCACTAGACCTCAACTAAACCCTAATTTCATTTAGGTACCCCATATCTAGACCTCATCATCCTTACTTTTAAAAATACATATTGAAAAATTTCCTCATAGTTTTAATTAACTTAAAGCCCTAAAGAGCATAATCTAAATTACTTATCACATGGTGCGCCCCTGGAAGTCTTTCCTTCTCTCTGTCTCTATCTTTCTGTCTCTCGGTCTCTCTCTCTCTCTAATTCATCTGATTCACTTCCATGGTAAGTGATATATACCTTTGTGATTATACCAAATTTATGTTTCTGGCTTAAATCTGAGCTAAAAAGTCGAATCTCCATCTTCTTACAAAAATATATTTCTATCTATTGTACCAGCACTTCAAAATCAAATATCCATATTCAGAGTTTTCATGTTCAGTGATAACCTTTTGTCTACTTAATAGTTTTCAGTCTGTTCTGACTGACTTTCAAGGTCCTCCATAACTTTATTCACTATGCTCCAGTGAATTGAATAGCTCTTGTCCCATGTTCCCCACCCTGTATGCTCTATTTCCCCCCACAATCTTTTGACTTCCTTCCTGCCTTTTGCCTATTGAATTCCAAACATTCTTTGAAATCTAACCCAAATTCTGATTCTGCAAAGACTCTTTGCTTGATTGTATAGTTAGTAACAAGCTATCCCCTTAGCTTCTTAGAACATAACATTTGTTTTGTATCTTTCTAATTTTTTTTTCTCATGTAACATTGCTTATTGCAATTATGGATGAATGTGTCTCATAGGCATACCAGACGGTCCATTCTTTGAGATAAGGCAGGGCACATGTCTTAGCTATATTTTGAAGCTATTTAAAACCTAAAAGAACAGTCTGTATGCCCTGAGTCCATTAAAAAAAAAAATGCTGTAATATGTTGTTTTAGTGTAGTTAGAGAAATGTAACAAATAATCTCTAAGTCACTCTTCCCTAGTAATTCAGACTATTTCTGTCCATCAGAGTGCTAGTTGGCAATTTTTTCTGGAAAGGCTCAGATGGTAAATATTTTAGATGTTGCAGGGCAAAAAAATTGTTAAGGATATTATGTAGGATATTATTTAAAAATCAATAAGAATATTTTGTATATGTTAAGGATATTATATATGAACTTATATAGCAACAGAAAATATTTTTGTTTATGAAATTGTAAATATAATAATAATTGAGTACATCTTCTGTAACATAATTCTACTAATAAGAAAAATAGAAATTTTTGGGGAGTAACATTTTGCTTAAATGGGGTTCAAGGTTACTATTTCTTACTATTCAACTAAATGTCAAATGTTTATTAATGCTGATCTGAAATGAAATTTTGTCTATTTATGTAATCTATACATTATGTATGTATATATATGTATATATATATTTCATCTTGTAAAATTGTCTTTTCACACAGATAGGTACTGACAAATACTAATATCAGTTCAAAGTATATGATTTTAATTAATTACATCTGTACTCCACTGGGAAGGCATTTAAATATTATTAGATTCTAGTCCTGATGTTTACCTTTTAGCATTTCATTACATTATAAATTAATCACTTCCAATTGAAAGTTATGTGAAAGTCTCATTTGAGCATAGTTAAATTTATTTTGAAATATGAAAAACTTTTTTTTTTTTTTTGCATTTTCATTGAAGCTTGAAAAATACTACTGGAACTGTAGTTTGAGCTCAAGAAATATGACCATTGCCAATTGTGTGGGAATAAAAGTGTCACTTATTTTAACTTTTGACAGCATAGAGGGAGAGAGAGAGGGAGAGAGAGATAAGAAGAGAGTGATTAAGAGATAAAGAGAAAGGAAAGAGAGATAAAAATTAGATGATAGGAATGCCACGCTACAATTCTCTTTTGCAAAAGTCTTTTACAAAGCAGATACAAACTGAAGTAAGCAGAACCAGGAAAACGGTAAGAATGGAGGCAGTGTTGGGATACAGTAGCTAGGGCACCAAATCTGAAGTCAGTAACATCAAAGTTCAAATCCAGTCTTAGATGCTTACTAAATGAATGACCCTAGGCAAGTCTACTTCAGTTTCTTCAATTATAAAACAGAAGTAATAATATTACAGGTAAGCATCAAAGTACACAGTACAGTGTCTAGCATGAAGTAGGCACTACATAAGTATTTATTTTCTTGATGAACAATGTAAATGGAAGATAAATGAAATCAAATTACCTTTATATTGCCTCAACTGCCGAGTTTGTTTCCAAATAATTAATGAAAAATTCACCTCATTCTTTTCATTGAAGACATAGGAGACTATGGATATAGAACATTAAATATATTTTGAGACTCAGTTAATGTCTTATTTAATGTTGCTAAACCAATTAAAAATTCCTTTCAAAATTGTTTTTATAAGGAATGGCTCTTTGAGTGTTGGAGGATAGATTATTTTGGAAATAAAAATGGTACAAAAATTGAAATCTCCTAAACCTAAAATGTAAAAATCATTTTTTTTTCTCTACAAGGATAGAAAAAAAACTGTTTGAATCCTTGTTTTGCATTTATTTCATACTTTTGTTTTTTGCCACAATTATTTATGTGCTTGCATTTTACCCTTCTCACACTCACCTCCATGAGATTGTGAATTCCCTGAGAAAATACTTTTTATCTTTGTGTCTTTAGCATGGAAAACAGAATTTTGCACATATTATTTACCTAATAAAAACTAATTAAATTTAATTATGACATATGGAGAGAAAGTTGGAATACTATTGCCTCAGAAAGCAAAAAGTTAAGGAGAATATAAGAGT
Source organism: Sarcophilus harrisii (assembly GCF_902635505.1). Lineage (NCBI taxonomy): Eukaryota > Metazoa > Chordata > Mammalia > Dasyuromorphia > Dasyuridae > Sarcophilus > Sarcophilus harrisii. The sequence goes on from NC_045426.1 coordinate 248,397,777, forward strand.
AGAAATTGACAAAAGGTCCAGTTAAAGTACATTATATCAAGGATATTTGATTAAAACATTAGGAAAAAAAATAAATTTGAAATAGTAGCTTTTCTGATATGTGGACATTGATCTATACTTGTTAATAACAGCAGGGAATCCACAATATTTGGATTCTGGTCACTTCCCAACCCTTTCAAAAATATTTTTGCATTTCTTTTGCATACAAGTTTTGTTACATTCTAAGTCAATCCAATAAAATATAAGTTCCTTGAAGGTAGAAATTGTTTTCTTTTCCTCTTTTGAATCCCCTGTTTCAAATACGGACTAGATGCTTAAGAAATGCTTGTTGAATGAATGAATAAATGAATGAATTCTACATCCCTCTACCTATTCAACTATATAAAGAAACAAGTGGTTTAAGAAGATGAGTCAGGAAAGTGAATAATTGCAAGAGATCATTTAAAGAAGAAAGCCTCATAAAAAATAACACCTTAAAAGCACTCAAGCTCTGATTCAGAAGAGATCTCAAACTCAGAGTAATTATAATAGAATAGAGATCACATGGTTTTTTTTTAAATTTTCATCCCTAGGGAATAAAAACAATTTCAAGCTATTAATCCATATACTTTGCAATTTCTATAATTGTTTTAAAATAATGAACTGTATGTATTTATATATGTATATATAGAATCTCCAATGAAAATATGAGAACAGAAAAAATGAGTTTTCATAAGCAATTTTCTAGTCTGCTACACATTTTACAATCACCTATCTGTTAGAAAGGTGTAGAGAACATAAGATTTTATTGTAGGCCTCCCCTGATTATTTCCCTCCTAATTACAATGAATATTGTCCATTAAATTTAAGAAAGAATTACATTTAGTAGAAAAAAATATAGGCTACTTCAGATTATGTGTTTCTCACACAGAGGACAGATTTATACAAGATTTGTGTCAGTATGGCAAGATTCTGATTAAAGATAAAAAGAAAGAAATGAAAAAGTGCCTGCATTTGTGCAAACACATTCAACTGGAGGAAAACAATATATAGGGTGTCTCAGAAGTTTTAGTAAAGTCTACAGTAATTAGAGTTTAAAATTTTTGGACACTTTGTACATAATAAAAGCAATAATACATACAAAGTAGAGATAATGAAATTAAGGTTGAGTGAACAGTGGGGAGAACTTTAACAACATAGGAGTCAGTGCCAAAAAGACCCTCCTGTTGGAGGTAGCATTTGAACTCAGTCTTAAAGAGACCTGGGAATTCTAAAAGCTAGAGGGAAGGAGGGAAGGAAGGAAGGAGACTTTAAAGAATGAATAACAGCCTAAGCAAAGGCAAAGAAGTAAAAGTTGAAATGTCCTGTTTGTGGACCATCAAATAGTTTTATTTGGCTGAAGAATAGAATGCATGAGACATAAGTTTAGAAATCTAGATTAAAAACTACAAATAATTAAATACATTTTACAGGGCTTTGAAGCATATAAGTAATTCTCTATGACACCCTGTTTCCTTTGAATTCAAAAAATCCCTAGCTTCCTTCAAAGCACAGTTTGAAAGCTCTCTTCTATATAAAGCCTTTTTTCATACCTTCCGTTATTACTGTTTTTCGCATGTGGAAATTACTTAGTATATGCTTCGTACGTATTTATGTGTGTACATGTTGCAACCTTACAGCAGAATTCTTTCTTTCTTTCTTTCTTTCCTTCCTTCCTTCTTTCTTTCTTTCTTTCTTTCTTTCTTTCTTTCTTTCTTTCTTTCTTTCTTTCTTTCTTTCTTTCTTTCCTTCTTCTTCTTCTTCTTTTTTTTTTTTACTTTGTTGTTCCAGTGACTAGCATGGTGTTTGACAAATAGAAGGTATTTTAAGAAGTATTTGTTAAATAGAATTGGATTAACTTGTTTACATGTTTAGCATTTTGGGAAAAGGAAGATTTAACTGCATAAATTTAGTTAGGTACCAATATTTCCCCTTCCATTAGTTCTGATGTTTAGGGTCAGAATTTGCAATAACTATAAACAGATCTTTGCTTAAAACATCCTTCTTAGGCTTCTTTTTAATTGGCTCAGCTGATTACTAAAATCAAATCAAATTTTTCCTGTTAGTCAAATAAGCAAAATCTAAAGTATATGTTACATAATATATAAATCACAAAATAGCATCAAATATAGTCATATACCAATTGTTACATAATCAAAGGAATTTTTTTGAATTTTATACTTCTTCATTCACAATCAATAATTAGAATTATCTACAAATAAATGTCCTCAGGAATAATAAAAGTGTATCACATTCTCTAGACATAAAGAAAAATTTAATTAAATTGAGAGCTTTTTGATTTAAAAAAAAATCTCCCAAGTCTCTCACCTAATACCTATCCTCCCTATTCAGCCTTTAATTCATTTACTTTATATTCATCTTTCCCTATTTCTGATCACTTACTCTTTATGCTATTCCCCAACTTCCTGCTCAGCCTGCTTCCTTAATCCTGTCTTGTCATGAGAGGCCTCTTTTTTTGCTTCCCAACTGTTTCTTGTAACTACTCTTCTATTTCCCCACTTCATTTCCAAGCCACTGCTTCTAATGTATTTCCTTCATATCCCTCCTTGTGTCCTTCAATTCTGAGCTTGGTAAAAACCATTCTGGTTATGACAATATAAATTCTTTTTTTTTTAATTAATTAATTTATTTTTTAATAGCCTTTTATTTACAGGATATATGAATGGGTAACTTTACAGCATTAACAATTGCCAAACCTCTTGTTCCAATTTTTCACCTCTTACCCCTCCACCCCCTCCCCTAGATGGCAGGATGACCAGTAGATGTTAAAATATATTAAAATATAAATTAGATACACAATAAGTATACATGACCAAAACGTTATTTTGCTGTACAAAAAGAATCAGACTCTGAAATATTGTACAATTAGCTTGTGAAGGAAATCAAAAATGCAGGTGTGCATAAATATAGGGATTGGGAATTCAATGTAATGGTTTTTAGTCATCTCCCAGAGTTCTTTTTCTGGGCATAGCTGGTTCAGTTCATTACTGCTCCTTTGGAAATGATTTGGTTGATTTCGTTGCTGAGGATGGCCTGGTCCATCAGAACTGGTCATCATATAGTAGACAAAATAAATTCTTATCTTTGTTCTGTCTATTAATATTCTATCAGCATCCATCCTGTCCTTAATACTCAGAACTCCTAATGTCCATTTGGTACATAAATATTTCCTCTTCTTTCCATGTAATACAGTTTTGCTGAACAAAATAGAAATATAATAAAAGTTAATGTATTAATGAAGGAAAGTGAAGCTAATTCAATCCTGGAGACTTGCACAATGGTTGAAAAGTGGTTCATTTCCTCAATACTTTTGAACCCTATCAAAGTTTTGGAATTTGAAATAATGTTTTACTTAATTTTCCTAAATCCAATGTGTATTTATAAAAATAATCATTTTAATACTACATATTTGTAATATTATATTAAGTGATTCTTTAAATTCTTTGGATCATCACTTATAAAGCTTCTTTAAATGAACTTAAATCCAACTTATAAGCAGAAGAAATATATAATCAATTGCAAATGTTTTAGTTTTATACAAAACTATTTTTTCTTTAGTCACAATCCAGCAAGATAACTGTTTTTAATAAGGAATACTTTTTTTTCATCTTTCAGTATTATCCATTTTTGAAAATAATTTCATATCTTTTTGTTATCTTCACAGACAAAATAACTTTTCTAATTTGGTATTTGATACAGATTAATACTTGATCAATATCTATTGGATATTTGGCACAGATTTAAATATTTTTGAGAAAAAAAGTTGAACATTGTACTAAAGAATAATAACACAATTTAAAAATATATTGTCAAGTTAACAGAAATGGAATTAATTGTACAAAGTGAAATTCCATTGAATTCCCATATACTTTCCATGAAGATTCTACTATAGAGAAAAGAATCTTATTTTCTTCTGGTTTATTTTTTAAAGTAATAATAGCAGTTGGTGGCATGACTTACAAACTCTTTGAAAAATGAGGAAGTTCATAAATAAGAAAAGCAGAGCAGACAAACGAATGATCTTTCAAAAATTCACATCTCTATGAAGGTACTTTAAAAAAACTGATATCTTAAGCTGTTTCAAAAAAAAGAGAAGCCAAGAAGATGACAAGAATGCCAGAGTTTTCCCCTGCATGAGATTACTTAACCTTAAACCACCTCAACTGTGAAAACTGTGGTTGCAACTTTGAGAAAACATTTTGAATGTGACAGCAAAATTACTTTGTGATGTTTATACATTTTTCATAATGCTCCTCCCGGTAGAACTGATTCTTAGATTTCTTACAGCGACAGTAAGAACAAGCAGGCTTGTTCAAGGATCAAGTTTTGCTGATGCTGCTTTTAGAGTGTCTTGTTAGCTCAGAGACAATACCAGCACTAAATGTGGCATGGTAATAACAATGAGGAATTAAGAGGTACCAAGAAGACAGAATTGTGTGTGTGTGTGTGTGTGTGTGTGTGTGTGTGTGTGTGTGTGATGTATGTGAGAGAGAGAGAGAGAGAAAGAGAGTGAAGGAGAGAGAAAGGGAGGGAGGAAGAAGGGAAGGAGAGAAGAAAAGAGGGAGGGAGATAAGGGAGAAAGGAAGAAAAAGGGAGGAAGGGGGAGAGTGTTGAACAAACACTCCCAGGCAGACAGAAATGAAGGCTGACAACCAGAACAGAGGACTTAGACAATATGCCACAGAGTTCAATAAATCTATACAGTTTGGATTGTTTTTTGGGGGGGATTTTTATTTGTTTTTAAATATCCTGCAAGGTCATAGATGACGCTGACTTTGGTCTCCTAGCAACCCATACTACTAACCTACTTTTGTCCCAATCACTGGAGAATGGGTTTAGTGCTTTGAGCTGTATTTCCACTTGTGAAGGAAAGAATCAAATTGATGCTAGGTAACAACTGTGTGCAAAATGTGTTTTGTTTTATTTTGTTTTGTTTAAAGTTTCTAGTATCTTTCCTTCCAATGAAAGATGGAATGATATTTCTACATGGTCCATATTTTCTTCTCCATTTTCCCAGAATCACCAATACATTCAAAGAAAACCAAAAAAAAAAAATGCTTTTGATGTAGCAAATTATGTTAATATTTATTTCAAAACACATATAGTTAAACTATATATGGGATCATATGTACACACATATAATGTATATATGTATACATTGGGTATTTTGAATATATATGCAGACTACATTTGAAGGGGTAGGGTGTGGACTTTGATAAATTTAATTATTAGATGGAACCTCAGTGAGGAAACTACCTCTGCCAATAAAGATTCACAAATGATTTGACAATTATATTCTTAGAAAATTATCTGGGGAATTGAAAACATAAATGACTTGTTCATACTAATATAATCAGCTTATATTAGGGTCAGATCCTAAAACATAAAATCATAATTCTTTCTGTCTATTCACCTATCTCTCTATCTATCTGTCTATCTGCATAGGTGCATGTATATAGCTTATAAATATATTCAATGCATATGTTCTATTTATATAAGTATGCATACATAGGTATGTCTATTTGTAGTATTGTACATGTTTAGCATATAGAGGCACAGATATTATAAGTATAAATATCCAAAACTAACATGTCATAAAGCATTTCATTTTTCACATTAGTGTGAGATATATCCACATATGTATACACAAAATATGTGAATATATATTTGTATGTAAATGTATATACAGGCATTCATGATTTCCATGTATATATATATATATATATGCTACAAATAAAAATATATACACCTTTATAAATAAAAAAAACTCTGTATATGCATACATAAATTATATTGGAAATGCTAGAAACAAAAATAATGTCTAGCCAGAAACAATGAGGTTGAATATTTGGAAATGCTAAATTGTATGTGAAATGTTGACTTTTTTTTAAAGTGTTCCTGTTAAGTGTTTTTGTTTTAAGTGGTTTGTGTGGGTGTGTGTGTATTAGTTCATGTATATGTATAAACATTGTGTGTATGCACATGTACAATATATAAACATATAGATACACATGATGGATCAACTTACAAATAATGTATGTGTATGTATATGTGTATATATATACACACACACACACACACACACACACACACATATATCTGTGCAAAAATATATGAATATATATACTTTTAGTCCATTGTAACATGTTAGATTTTTTTCCCCATGTTTAAAGTCTGGTATCAGAAATGTAGCTATCTTATTAAAGTAAATTTAGAATTAGAGAACAAAAAATAGAATTAAAGTTAAAGAGACCTTTAAAGTCATTTAATCCAACACCCTTTTTTATATAATAGGAAATTGAGTTCCAGTTACTCAAGGTAATATAGAGTGGTAAAGCCTAGATTCAAACCCCGATTTTCTGATTCCCAATCTAATGTCCTTTCTACTGTATCCTCCTGTCCTCTGTACTAATATTATGATTGTGACTTTCTAATATTATTGCACTTTCATCTTTTAAATGTAGACACAATGGTTATAAAAGTTTGCCTCATTAATCATAACAGTTTTACTTTTTAAAAACTCAGTGCCCTTTAAAAGGAGTTAATTTCCCCACAAAATGCTGTTGTAATGCAACATTTTCAAAAGCTTACTATATTTCTAAGATTCTATTTCTGCAATTTTGTGGATATATATTCATTTGGTTTCTTTCTCAGTCTTGAATGTTTATAAGAGTGAAACAAAACAATGAAAATATTCTTATTTTGTTCATTCAGTTCTATAAAGTATGATTGTCATACAATGGCCCAATTTGAAATTTGCTTTTAGTTGCCATCTAAGTCCAATGTCTTGCTCAAAGCAGGAGTTTCTTTTACATGATAATATGAGATATCCCTGTCTCTTTGAATGTTTGATTATTTTTGTTCCCCCCCCCCTCCTTAATATGTGATATTCTAGGATTAACAACAAAATAGCCTACCAAATTGGGAATTATTCTTGCCTACTGACTCATTGAATGATGTATTTCCCCAATACATTTTATCATAGGAGCTGAAGTACATAACTACCAAGGTGATTATGTGACTGTGCAGTATCTGTTATCTTTCCTAGTGAATAGGATCAGATTAGTGGCTGACAGCAATACTTGCTGGTTTCATGTGTCATGGGCTAATCTTACCTCTACCTCTTCTCGACCGAAGCTTGTCTATTATTTACTATGATATATTGTCTCTCTAATTTCTAAGAATACGGAGTTATTAATAAGCACAAATGAATATCACCTTCAAAAAGTTTGCATCCTATTAGTGCATACAGATAAGATAGATAGATAGACAGACAGACAGATAAGAAAGATAATCTGAATACTGACAAATAATAGGGTAAGAATTAAGGAAGACTTCATGATGGATGAGATGTTTTAAAGGAAAACTTGGATTCTAAGAGGCAGAATTAAGTAGGGATGCAATTTTGAGCCTAAAGAACAATCTCAATGACTGTTTAAATATGGAAGATGGAATGGGAAATTTGACTAAGATTTGAGTCTCCTTCACCTGAAAAGTATTATATATGAAGGAGACTAATCAGAAAAAAGACTATACAACTAAATTACAGGTAAATGCTCAATTGCATTAGTCCTTGACAGTGTTTTTTGTTTTGGTTTTTGTTTCCCCCCCCCCCAAAAAAAAAAAAAAGCAATAGTAATAGGTGATAAACACAGGCCAAAACTACTTTATAATGATATTTTGGCAACTATATGGATGATTGTTTAGAAAGAAAAAAAGATTTAAAACAGAATCACAGGTCCAGGTCACTCTTTTGTTCATCCTTGATTATGCATAGAATTCAACAAAGGCATCCCAGTTCATTCACAAATTGTCTTAATATGCTTTCCTCTTCACTAGTATCATTTTTGATTATGTCATCAAAAAATCATTACTGAGAAATGCACTCTCAAATATTATTTGCTTTTTAGAATCTCTGCACATGAAGTCATACCTCTCCTTTCTCTTATTAAAATGTACTCTCTCAAAGTGTAGGATATATCTAGGGCATCTAGATCTATGTCTAATATTCTTTTACTACTACCTTTCATAGACATATAACCAAGAGAAAAGTTGACTCTTCACCATCCTTCTCAGATTCTATATTTAGGTAAGTCATTCCTATTTGGAAAGAATATTTATTTGCTAGAAAACAGGACCCCATATTATCTGACATTAACTTTCTTCATCTCTTATAGGGAATATTAGTAGAATATAATTAGTAGAATAAAATTTTACCCATGACTCAAAGCAAATTTTCATGAATTTCTCCATATTATAGGAGACTCATTCAATGTTCCTTACTAGCATGAGATGAAATTGGAGAGAATTTGAAAGCAAAGAACTTGGTTTTCTGGTCTTCAGTTTCAAGAAAAAAATATTTAATTCAAGATTCTTTTTCAGAAAGAGATCCCTGAAGGGAGAGAAAAACTGTTCTCAGTTTTTAATGTATAATTAATAAGTAGAGGAAACAGCTATTTAATCCTATCCTCTCCCCAACTAGCTTCGGGGAATTTCCTTTTAGGTGAGAGAGATCTGAGTTATTCTCTGTCTCTCTCTGTCTGTCTCTGTCTGATTCTGTCTCTGTCTCTCTGTCTCTTTCTGTGTCTCTTTAAAGAAGGATATGGTAATACACTACTATCCTTGCCAAGAAGCTCTCTGCCCCCCAAAATGGGGTCACAAAATCAGACACAACTAAAGTAACTGCATAACAATTGCTCTGATATTTAAAAATGCCTTGGTTTTTTACAAGCATAAAGGATTGAACTTGATAATATTAAGATACTTATTACTGTCTTCAAATCAAATAGCACTCATGCAAATACTATACAATGATTTCAGAACCTATACAATGCTTTGGAAATTATTTTTTTAAAAAGATTGAATTAATGAAACACCAGGTTTATGTCCCTAAAGAAATGGCATAAAATTAATCTTTACTTACCCAAAAGAAAAAAAAAATTAACTTAAAGATATTGTTAGAGTATATGATAAAAAAAAAGATTTAAAAATTTACAGAAATATTTTGAAATAAATAAACATTTACTGGAAAGTGATCAAAGCCAAAAACAGGTGACCAACATAAGACTTGTTCAATGTTAACTGAAAACATATTCATTCAATGTAACAAAATATTTCCTCTGGATATGCCCTAGAGAATAACCAAGATCAAAAATCAAATAAGAAGAGGTGTCATTGAAAACATCAACATAAATTCAGCTAACAATATATCCATAAAAAAGAATGGAATAAATAACTGAATCCTGTGGACTTGTTTGTGGAATGAAGGGTTTATGAAGGCAATTTAATATAATTCAGATCCTTGCCTATAAAAATTACAAAAAGGTTTAGCCTTAATGATCAATGTCAATTATATACTAAAATGGTAGAGATTGTACAACATTTATTTCAGAGTATAAAAATTTAACAACTACTAAATATCTAGCAAAATACATCTACCTACCCAGTTATACATCAAAATCTCATTATATCAATTATGGGTAAAAAGTTGACAAATGTTATATATTTTATAAAAATAGATATAATATTCTAGATACATGTCTCAAACTATCCTGGAAAACATGACATATGTATCTAACATACATACATATCTAATATATCTCACACATACCCAATGATACATCTTTGCAAATAATAATATTAATAATGGAAAAACTAATCAATATGTCAGTCATGTCTGGTATAAGTCATTTCACAGTCCCTAGTACTCCATATTTACATAGAAGAGAGGAAGATGTATTTTTTCAACTAATCTCTAAGGCCAACCTTTGTGATCATATTTATGCAATGTTCATTTTACAATCTTTTAGATCCTTCCTTTACATTGCAGTCAGTATATGTATTGTTTTCCTGGTTTTGCTTGCTTGACTCTGCATCCATTTATGCCTTCCCATGCATCTCTGTATTTTTCATATATAGGCTGTTAAGACTTACCATAGCGTATATCCAGCCTACCTCTCTAGCTTTATCTCTGATAATTCCCAGAATTATTCCCATTATGCTACTTTGACTTTTCTCATGCTATTCACAACACTTACAATTGACTCCATCCATATATATGCCTGATAAGATCCATTTTCTTCATGTCTGCAGTGGCACCTTTTCTTTTGGATCATTCATTTACAATACCTAATCTTTACACATCTACTACACTATAAACTCACTGTGGATGGGAATGATGTCTTACATAAACTTAAGCTTAATGCAATAGCTTACACAAATACCTTGGTACAATCTGTTCCATGTTACCATTAAGAAAGCTTTTTTTTTGTTAATCGTTATATATTCTATAGGTATCTTATTCTATTTCAATTTAAACTGAAACCATTGGATAACACAGAGTCAAACCTGGCCAACAAGATCAACCTTTGCTCTTTAGGTCACCTACATTTTTTTTTTAGTCTTCTGAGATAATATTATTTCATATTATATAAGTTCATAGTAAGATTTAGAGAAGAATCTTGTTTAAAAGATGAGCATTTGTGTCAGAAAACAGATTAGGACCAATGGAAGTGGTATACAATTTCCCAAATGTGTTCCATTTCCTCCCAGTTGATTCTAAAACCAATCTAAGATTGTTACTAATCTAAGATATAGTTCCTAGTAACCTAACTTAATGAAATTTTCTTCCAACTATGTGCCAAAATTGGTGCAAAATGGCCTTAATCCATTTTTAAACAAAGGATTGCTAGGCTGTCACTCTTGTTTGATTAAGGATCTCATTACTGAGATTCTATAGCATTTTGGGACTTGATACAGTAAACATAATGCTATTTACAAACAGGAACATCTGGTGTTTCTAAATATGTATGTTTATATTTGTATCTATTATATGGAATGTCTATTTAAAATCTACCTGTTTATCTATGCATATATATGTGCATATATATGCATATATATATATATATATACATATTGGGATAAATGCAAAAGAATATGTTTGCTAAGCCTATATTGGCAGTTTTACTCATGTTCTACTAATAATAACACTTTATATTTTGGCATTGCTAATGGTTTCTGCAAGTTGATCCATGATTTTAAAGATTTTAAATGAAGTTTTATATGTTGAGAGATAATTAGACATTAAAATTAATAGACACTAAGAGTAATGTTTAGCTGACATTGAAAGCTGAAGACATAATATTTAGTAATAACATACCTAAAAATAGGAATATCTTAAAAATAATTTTGTCCTATTCTATCATATTGAGTGAACAGCAATAGGGAATGTTTTCACGCAAATTCCATCTTTAGTCTTTCTGAACAGAATTACTTAGCCAAAATTTTAAAATATCCGTGTAAGCAAGTAGACCTATTGTATAATATGGAACATTCTAATTTTGCCTGCATCTATGCTAGAGGCAAAAAGCAAAAAGGATTTTGTGGCAAAAAATCATATATAGTACATAAAATGGATTTATGTCTATGCTAAACTACAAAATGTGCATTTGAAAAATGCAATAGTGGCCAGCTAAATATACATCATTTAGGCTAACAATAACAATCCTGTAAAGTGGCATTTCTGTAGTGTTTTCAGGTTTGTAAAATTTCTTACAACCACCCTGAGAAATTGGTGTTACAATTATGATTATCTCCCCTTTAGATATGAAAAAACGGAAGATTAGGGAGGTGAACAACTATCTCATATTCACATAGCTGTTAAGTGTCAGAGATGGAATTAAAATCACTGTTCTTGTTATTATATTATATATACTAGCAAAGAGCAGCCTAAATTAATATATTTAGATGTTCCTATTTTTCCTATTCTATTAGAAGAAAATGAACTTTTTTTTCTATTAAGTTCTCCTTATCAAATCTAAAAGTATAAAATTAGATCTTGTACAAAGAAGAAAAAGGAAATTAGTGATCTTTTTCAATTGCTGGTGATGTTTGAACATGGAATCATTTAGATGTTTTATGCTCTTTTATTATCATTGAATCTTTTAAGATTTATCTAAGATAAGTTTACTTAAATCATTTATATCGCAGGGATAGCTTACTTCCATTTTTAAGAGTTTTACTTTGAGATAAAAAGGAAAAAAATAAAAAGGCATTAGACCTATGTTTTGATCTGTGTGTGATCATTTAACTTTTTGTGACTTTAAGCATGTCAGTGAACTTCTCCAATCTTATTTTTACTCATCAGTAAAAAAAATAAAAAATATTGATGCTAAAAATAGAATATTAAAGATAAAGGCTAAAGGCCATTACATATTCTTTAAACAGCTAGTAAAAGTCCAAAGTAATATTTCATATGTGGTTTCTTGTACTTAATAGGCACTTAATAATTATATATGAAATTGATTTGAACCACATTGGAATTATACAGTATGCTCAAGGAAGAAAGTATTCTGTCTAGACAGGGTTTCCATACAAAGGAGTCTAAATGCCAAGTACTAAAACTTTAATAATCTAACTAGTTTTTAATTAAAAACAAAACAAACAAACAAACAAACAAAAACAATCTCTTTAACACATTCCCCTGCCTTGATTGGAAATGAATCCCAATGCCTTGGGATTCAAGAAATCTAATTTCAAGATGGCAGAGTAAAGTCAGGAAGCTGCTAGGGCTCTCACAGTTTCCCTCAAAAACACATGAAACCAAACTTCAGAGTCTAATGGAATGAAACCACTGTCCAGATCAAATTAGACTGGAACAATTTCAAGAAAAATCAGTCTTCTTGGAATGAAAAGGGTATTCAGCCCAGCTCAGACAGATTGTGGAGAAACCCAGGGAGAAGATCTTAATCACTGCAAAGCAGCATGTAAGAGGCTCAGTCCTGGCTCAGTAAAGGAGGAGATCAGTGAGGCAGCTTCCAGTTCCAGCTCAGAGGGCAAACTCTGAGAAACCAGGTTGTTTCTTGAAGAAAGCTGGCAAAGTTACTCCCTGCAAACACAAGGGGGCCCTGTGCTCAAAGCCACAGTCACAGATGTACAGGAAGCTTGGTATAGTGCCCCTTTTACCCTAGGAGAAGAGCTCCACCTTAAAAGTAAAAAAAAAAAAAAAAAAAAAAAAAAAAAAAAAAAAAAAAAAAAAAAAAGGAAATACCAATAGAAAGGGAAAGAAAATGAGTAAGAAACAGAAAAGAACCTTGACCAATTCTTGAGAATTGTATATGTCACTGGAATAGACATAGGAGATTATCACGTGGACTGAAGGTATGATTGTGAAAATGATAAGGTCTAGATTTGGGGTACCTAAATGAAATTAGGGTTTAGTTGAGGTCTAGTGGCAGTTTTGGGGTACAGGATGTCAAATTCAGTTCCCCTACAACCAACCCCACTGGATTCGACTCAAGGATACTGAGTTAAATAAGGTCTAGAAGCAGCACGAGAGTTCCCTATAAAAGAATTTATAGGCCCAAAAAGCTAGATTGATAAAAGAGATTTATTATGGGATTTGGAAGTAAAGTTAAAGTATATTTAAGGAAATAGGTAAAGGTAGAGATAAAAAGGGCACCGGACACAGGGTTCCAGTGGACAGAGGTGTAAGGCTGGCATGTTTGGAACCTCTGCAAAGAGGGCTTCCCAGCTTGGCTCCTTTTATAAGGGGAGATTTAGCTAGAGGGGCCTGTGGGTGGAGTCCCAAGTTGGCTCAGATCCGGGTGGGGCTGGGACAGGCCCTGATCTTCTATTGGAATTCAAAGGGACCAGAATTTGTGAATCAAAAGGTCCTTAATTGATAATTACATCAACTAGGAGGGGTTGGGAATCAGAAAGAAAGGAATAAGTCAATTCTTAAAGGGACCATGCTGCATCAAAAGGACTCTAATGTGATGACATCAAAAAAAAAAAAAAGACATTAGGGATGGGAAAAAATCTGTACTGAAAAAGAGAAGGTGTAATGAGAAAATAAAGTCACAGGAAGAGGTGCAAATCCAGGGAAAGAAGGCAGGGGAATTAGCATTCTCTGAAGCTTGATCTCATCAGTTTTTTCTCTCTGAGCCAATCTCAATCATTCTGTTCGGTAGAGAAGTTTATTTAACCCTATAAAGAAATAGGAGAAGAAAGAGGAAAGAAAAGGGAGGGGCAGAATAAAAGGAAGGGACAAAACATTAGGGGAAAAGGTAAGAGAAGTGAGGATGATAGAAGAAAAAGTAATGGGTGGAGTGGATTTAAAAAAAAAACTTTACTAAGAGAAGGGGGAGAGGTGATAGGAGATAAGGTAGTGGGTGGGGTGGGTAAAAAAACACAAGTAAGAGAAGGGGGAAGGGTGATAAAAGATAAGATAGTAGGTGGAATGGATAAAAAGAACATACTATTAAGGGTAGCATGGAAAGAAAGAAGAAAAGTATGTACAGGGAAGAAAATAGGATTTAGGAAAATATAAATTGGTCATCATAACGTAAATGTGAATGAGATGAATTTTCCCATAAAACAGAAGCAAATAGCAGAGTGGATTAAAAAAAAAAAAACAGAATTCTACATGTTGTTTACAAAAAACCCATTTGACAAAAAGAGACACATATAGAGTAAAAGAGAAAAAGACTGAAATAGAATTTATTATGCTTCAGCTAAAGTAAAAACAAAACAAACAAAAAAAAAAAAGCAGGGCTAGCAATTCTGATCTCAGATAAAGCAAAAGCAAAAATAGATCTTATTAAAAGAGATAAGGAGAGAAAGTACATCTTGATAAAGGATACCATAAATAATGAATCATAATAATGTGTGTGCACCAAGTGGTAGAACAGGCAAATTCCTAAAGATATTAAGCCACTTAAAGGAAGAAATAGACAGTAAAACTATTCTAGTTGGGAATGTCAACCTTCCCCTCTCAGAGTCAGACAAATCTAACCACAAAATAAACAATAAAGAAATTAGGCATCCTAGAAAACCTAGATATGATAGAATTCTGGAGAAATTGAATTAGGTATAGAAAAGAATGCATTTTTTTTCCAGCAGTAAAATGCACCTACACAAAAATTGACCATCTATTAAGGCATAAAAATCTCACAACCAAATGCAGAAAGGCAGAAATAGTAAATTCTTCCTTTTCAGATCATAATGTGACAAAAAATATATGCAATAAAGGGGCAGGGAAAGATAGCCTAAGAACCAATAGGAAGTTAAACAGTCTAATTCTAAAGAATGAGTGGGTCAAACAAGATTGTTCACAGAAACAACAGATAATTTCATTCAAAAGAATGACAATAATAAGGAGACATACCAAAATTTATGGGATGGAGCCAAAACAATTCTTAAGGGATATTTTATATCTATAAATAACTACATGAATAAATTAGAGAAAGAGATCAATGAATTAGGCATGCAACTAAAAAAGCTAAAAAAAAAAGAGAACACATTAAAAAACCCCAATTAAATACCAAATTAGAAATTCTGAAACTTAAAGCAGAGATTAACAATAGAGAAACTAAGAAAACTTGAATTAATAAATAAAACGAAGTTGATTTTATGAAAAAACCAACAAAATAGATAAAATTTTAGTTAATTTGATTAGAAAAAGGAAAGAAAAAACCAAATCACCAGCATCAAAAATGAAATGGGTGAACTTATCACCAATGAAAAAGAAATTAAAGCAATAAATAGGATCTATTTTGCCCAACTATATGATGTCTGACAATCTAACTGAAATGGATGAATATTTACAAAAAATATAAATTACCAGGTTAAAGAAGATGAAGTAAATTAAATATTCCCAATGTTAAAAGAAGAAGAAGAAGAAGAAGAAATCATTAATGAGCTCTCTAAGAAAAAATCTCCAGAGCCAGATGGATTCACAAATGAATACTACCAAAAATTTAAAGAAAAATTAATTCCAATACTATGTAAACATTTTGGGAAAATAGGTAAAGGAGTATTGCAAAATTCCTTCCATGACACAAATATGGTAATGATACCTAAATCAGGAAAGGCCATAATAGAGAAAGAAAAGTACAGATCAATCTTCCTAATGAATATTGATGCAAAAATTTTAAATAAAATATTAGTAAATAGAGTACCATGACTTATCAACAGGATAATACACTATGACCAAGTGAGATTTATAACTGAAATGCAAAGCTGGTTCAATATCAAAAAAACTATTACCATTATCAGCCATAACAATAACAAAACCAACAGAAATTATATAATAATCTCAATAGATGCAAAAAAAGCTTTACAAAATACAGCCCCCATTCTCATCAAAAACACTAGAGAGCATAGGGATAAAGGGAGCTTTCCTTAAAATGACAAGCAGTACGTATCTAAAACTTACAGCAAGCATTATTTGTAATGGAGAGGAACTGGAGACATTCCCAATAAGATCAGAAGTGAAACAAGGATGCCCATTATCACCACTATTACTTGTACTAGAAATGCTGGCTTTAGCAATAAAAAAAGAAAAAATAAATAAATAAAGGATTTAGAATAGGCAATAAGGAAGTAAAACTATCACTCCTTGCAGATGAAAAGATGATATACTTAGAGAATTCTAGAAAATAAAAACCCATTGGAAACAATTCACAGCTTTAGGAATTTCAGGATATAAAATAAATCCACATAAATTATTAGCATTTGTATATATTACTGACAAAGCCCATCAGCAAGACATAGAAAGAGAAATTCCATTTAAAATGACTATAGACAGAAAAGAAACAAAACTTGGAGGTCTACCTGCCAAGACAAACCCCAAAACTATATAAACACAATTATAAAACACTTCTTACACAAATAAAGTGAAATCTAAACAATTGGAAAAATAGCAATTGTTCATGACTGGGCTGAGCTAATATAATAAAAAAGGACAATTATACCTAAATTTGTTCGGTGTCATAATAATCAAACTGCCAGAACATTATTTTATAGGACTAGAAAAAATTGTTAACAAAATTCATCTGGAAGAACAAAATTTCAAGAATATCAAGTGAATTAATGAAAAAAAATTACAAAGGATGGTAACTTACATCTAACCTAAAACTATATTATAAAACAGCAGTCATCACAACTATTTGGTACTGGCCAAGAAATAGAATGGTGGATCAGTGTTATGGATTAGATACATATGATACAGTAATCAAAGTGTTCAGCAATCTAGTATTAATAAAACCCCAAACTTCAACTTCTGAAATAAGGACTTACTATTTGACAAAAATTGTTGGGAAAACCAGAAAATAATATGCCAGAAACTCAGCATAGACCTATATCTAACACTCCATACCAAAATAGGGTGAAAATGGATACATGATATGGGCATAAAGAATGATACCATTAATAAGTTAGGAGAACAAGGGATAATTTGTCTATCAGGTCTTTGGAGAAGGGAGGAATTTATGACCAAAGAAGAACCAGAGAACATTATGAAAAGTAAAATGGACAACTTTGATTACATTAAATTAAAAATGTTTTGCACAAATAAAACCAACAGAAACAAGATTAAAAGGTAAATACAAAACTTGGAAAAAAATTTCACAGCCCATGTGTCTGATAAAGGTCTCATTTCAAAAATATACAAGAACTATGTCAAATTTATAAGAATACAAGTCATTTCCCAAATGAAAAATGGTCAAAGGATATGAACAATTTTCAGATGATGAAATTAAAGCTATCTGTAGTCATATGAAAAAATGCTCTAACTTACTATTAATTAGAGAAATGCAAATTAAAACAACTTGGAGAAGCCAATCTCTCAGATTGGCTAAGATGACAGGAAAAGATAATGATAAATGTTGAAAATAGGAAAACTGGGACACTAATGCATTGTTGGTGGACTTGTGAAATGATCTAACCATTCTGGAAAGCAATCTGAAACTATGCCCAAAGGTCTATAAAATTGTGCCATCCCCTTTGACCCAGAAGTGCCATTACTGAATCTATATCCCAAGGAAATCATAAAGGAGGGAAAAGGACCTATATGTGCAAAAATGTTTGTAGCAGCTCTTTTTGTGTGGCAAAGAATTGTAAAACGAGTATAGATGCTCATCAATTGGGGAATGGCTAAAGAAGTTGTTGTATATGAAGGTAATGGAATATTATTGTTCCAAAAAAAAAAAAAAATGAACAGCCTGATTTTAGAAAGGCCCAGAAAGATTCACATAAACTCATGCCAAGAAAAAACAAGCAAATCTAGAAAAAACATTATGCACAATAACAGCAAGAATGTGTGCTGAACAATTGTGAAAGACTTGGTTCTTCTCAGTGGTTCATTGACACAAAGCAATCCCTATAGACTTTGGACAGAGCATCGGGGGGAAAAAAACAAAAAAACAACTTAAGAGACTGACTGTAAATCAACACATGCTATGTTCACTTCTTTTTTCTGTGATTTTTAAAAATCTCTACCATAGTTCTTCCTTTTGTTCTGATTTTTCTTTTCCAAAATGATTCATAAAGCTATGTGTGTTAAAATAAACAAATAAATTTAAAAAAAGAAACCTATTTTCTTGTCCCAGATCTAACAATACCTGGCCAGTAACTGAATGTTTTAAAACTCTGGATTTTGATATGGAAAAAGGAAGTTGTGCATTAAATGACTGTTTTGTAAGGAATATTACTGTTCCAAAACAGTATAATTATATGAACTCGATAAGTTTTGTTAATGTATTCAGATTGTTATTATAAATATCAGTTATTATATTGTACTATAATAAAAATATTCTTGGCATCTATTGTGATGAACAGGACTATCTATTATTATTATTATTATTCTAGCTTTTTTATTTACAAAATGTATATATGGGTAATTTTTCAACATTAACCCTTGCAAAACCTTCTATTCCAAATTTTCCCTTCTTTTCTGTTCCAAATTTATGTTAAAATATATGTTAAATCCAATATATGTATACATATTTATACAGTTATCTTGCTGCACAAGAAAAATTCGATCTAAAAAGAAAGAAAAAAAAAACCTGAAAAGAAAAACAAAATGCAAGCAAACAATAACAGAAAGTGAAAATGCTATGTTGTGGCTCATACTCATTTCCCATAGGATTATCTGTCTCTTTAGTAAATGGCTCCATATTACTGATTTATATATCATGTACTAAGCATAAAGGTTATTCATATAATGTGGAGAGAGGTTCTCATATCTGGGACTAGGTGTGTCTTCTGTTGTTAACAAGTCTTGGTTCTCTTCACTTGTCATGGATTTACTTCTGCTTTTAAGGAAGTACTGATTAATATATTTGCAGTCTAGTACCCCCTCTCTAAGAAGAGTATCTTTTGCCCCAACCTTCTTTTAAGCTACTAGCTGAAATTTTATCTAGAGTATTATGTTTGATTCTGTGAAGGGCATTGATAAGCTGGAGAGCAATAGAATATGATCAATGTCTCCAGAGGAGAGCAGCCAAAGATAGTCAAGGGGTCTTAAATTCTCTGTTATATGAATATCAGTTGAAGGAAGTGGGAATGCTTATGCAAGTCCCCAAAAGACTTGAGAGCTTTCATTGAGCATTTAAAGGAATCACAATGGAATGTCCCAGAGGACAAAAACCAGGAACAATAAGTAGAAGGTGCAAAGAAGCAAACATAGGCTTAATATGAAGAGGAGGGAAAAAAAAAAATCTAATAAATGAAGCAGTTCAAAAATGGGCCAGTAATTTTCAGGGAGTTGTAAGTTCCCACTCTTTTTATATCTTCAAGCAGAGGCTGGATGACCTTTTATCAAATATTTTATAGATGGGATTCCTTTTTTACATATAGGCTGCACTAAATAGCAGTCGAGCTCCTTTCCAACTTGCAAATTCTATGGTTCTGTTCCTGATCATGATTATGAAAAGAACAAAACTAGAGGACAACCAATCAATCAGAAAACAAAGGGTAAAGATGTGAGAGCTCCACATATAGAGATGTTTTATAGTGAGGTCTAACTGTGGGAAAGATTATCATTGTGCACTTCAAAAGGAGGCAGAATAGATATCTCTAACCTCTTCTTTCTCTGTCCTTCTCTAAGGGAGACCTTCATTTCTGCCAGAAGGAGAAACAGGAGGTTGGGGCAAAAAGCCACTCTTCTCTGAGAGAGTGTACCAGATTAGAAGTATATCAATCTGCTCCTCTACATATTGTTCATCTAGTACAGAGGGGGGAAACATCTGCTCCATGGGTTATATTATATCCACAAATTCATTTGCTTAGATAACCACAGGCAATGATGATCTGAAAGGTAAGTACAACTCCTATTGCTGAAGTTCTCTAAGTTAAAAATTTTGTATAGCCCACAAATGATATTATAAATATCCAAATGGACCTTGGCAGAAAAAAGATTCCCCATCCTTGATCTAGGGGATATGATCAGGTTCAATCTAACTTTTAATCACTTAGTTTTTGGGTTGGGAAAAAAAATTCTCTATATCCAAGGCTTGCTCCTTCTCCTATATAATTTCAATTTTACAATGAATAAACATAGTGAATAGCAGAGAAACACATTTATCCAAATCCTAAATAAATAGCTGATCAATATAGAGTGAAGGAATTCTCCCATTAGGAGTGAGACAGTTTAATGTACCCAAGAGAGGGAGTTCTAGATCATATCTAAGGGGAAAAAAAAAAAAAAACTCTCC
The DNA here is from genome assembly GCF_902635505.1 of Sarcophilus harrisii. Lineage (NCBI taxonomy): Eukaryota > Metazoa > Chordata > Mammalia > Dasyuromorphia > Dasyuridae > Sarcophilus > Sarcophilus harrisii. The sequence goes on from NC_045426.1 coordinate 248,418,311, forward strand.
AAAGTTTCTAGATTAGCAAACTGAGGCAAGTGATGAAAAAAAAAAAAATTGACAGCTCCACTCATATATATTCCCAGTCTTTTCCTTCAGCACTCTGAAGTAAGGTTGATCTCTTCCATCTTTTCCCTGCAAAGCTTGGAGCCTTGAAGTGCTAATCATGACTTAATGTTTGAAGAATCCAGAAGAGTACTGAAGAAAACTAGAGCTTTTGCATTCTTCCAACTCTGCCCTGTTCTTCTGGCAATTCAGAACATTCATCTCCAAATACGAAAGTATCTCATATGTGCTTTGGAACAGGGGTAAACTAAGTATTGTATACAAAATTAAGTCTAAAATGTTGTGTGCAAGGGTTAGTTAGAAATATGAAAATTATGGGATTCTAAATAAGGGGCTTTTTGTCTCAAATCATGTCCCTTGGAAATCCTAAAAGTTTACTTCATTTTATTGGTAATACCTAAACATCTGTCCCATATTAGCTGAAATCCTACTTTAACACTTTTAACAAAATTTCTTTGTTGTACTCACCCTAATTTCTGGATTGAGGAGACTTTTCCACTGGATTCAGGATCAGAGGCTTTTCCACTGAGATCAGGATCAGAGGCTTTTCCACTGAAATCCACTGAGAGGACTGTCAGTCCCTGTTCGGGTGCCAAACTGTGATGTTCTTGTTCCAAAATTGCAGCCAGCTGATAGAAGTTTACATCTTTTATTGTGTCCTTCAATATAGCCTGGTTAGTTTTCTTAGAGGCCTATCTTTCAGCTTGGTTCTAAGAGCTCTTGCAGCTTTGTCCTTTGCTCCTGCCTCTGCTTTCTTTAGCCTCCAGCCAGAACCAAGGTGGAAGATGAAAATGAATCTCTCTTGCCTCAGAGAGAGGGCTTGTGGGCTTCCTCCCAGAGTGCTCCTCTCCAACCCCAGTAAATGTTCTGAAGAATTTATGATTCATCTATGTTAATTTAAAAAAAAAATAGTAAAAATGCCTGAGAGAGGTCGAAATCTCAGTCATTCATGTCTTACTGTAAATTCATTTAATGGCAGCCATTTAAATACTTCATTATGGATGTCAGAATGCTTATATATTATTATTTTGCTTCTCATAATAGTTCTTTGAGATAGTTATTAAAATTTTATTATTACTATTGTTCAGAATAAGAAACTGAAGATTAATGAGGTATCCATGATATTACTTCTAATAAATTAGAATTGAGTTTTGGATCTAGATATTTTATGTTAAAATTTTTTCCAAAAATGGAAATTTTCATACAGGGTATAAATTGCTTGGGAATAGGTAGAATGAGCATTTCAAAAATAGACAACTCTAAGCAACTTTTGCTTGCCATTTTAAGACTAGATAGTAAAGGATGGGTTGTTGAAAGAGATTATACAACAGGAAATATGACAGTAGTAGAAAAAGAGAAGCAACAGTTCTCAGAGATAAATTTAAATTTTGCTCACTATAATATTTATTCTAGTCTAAGATTGATTTAAACATTCTAAGAAGATAGGACTAAGGACAAATGTTTATGGGGGTTTTGACTGATAGTTTGGAAGGTTGGAGATTTTGGAAGAGGGGTTCAAAACTATATTAGAAGTTAAGGTTTAAAAGTCACTTACAAACCTTTTGGAGAAATTGTTCTCATCTTAGAGAATAATATATCAAGCTACTTAGACTGGTTGCTTCTTGGCTTCCTAATAAGTCTTTGGCTTGTCTCTAGTGCATATATTAAGGGATAGAATATAATCAATGCCATACAACCACCTCCAGTATTCAGTCATGGGCATTTATGCTGTATTTCAGGGAGAGTTTCCTGATTGCTCCTTTTACTTCTCTATTCCCACCAGAATATGGGGGGAAAAAGAAAGAGCTGAACCAGTCATTCATTTAAGAATGTATACACAAGACAGGAATTTACATTTAGTGTTATATTGATTTGCACAAAACATTCTACCCAAATGTCTGTTTTTATTATTATTTTTTTTTTTTGGTTTACCCAGAGAAAGTCATTCAAAATATCAGAAGGTGGGAACTGTGACAGTCAGAAAAACTCATCCACATGATAGGCTGTGATCTAGAAACCTCCTTTCATTATACAGATCATAAATTTTTTAGATTACCATTTTGGTGGCATATTTTATTTAAAAAAAAAAACTTGCTCTGGATATTAAGTAACTAATGCCTTAATCCAAATATACTTATTATTTTTCCTTCAATTCTGATAATTATGCTATAGTCCCCCCCAAAATATTTCTATAGGGTCAGCTTAGTTTCCTTTACTCCCTATTTCTATCTACATTGTTGGTAATTTTGGTCCTCCTGGGATTCCTGACTATGACTTGAATTTTAAATCATTATAAGCAAGTAAAATAACTGTAAACTTTAAGAGCAATGTGACTCCTTAGTGAAGAAATTAAGTCTCTATTACTGCATCACCATTAAAAGCAAAAGAACTGGAAGAAGGTACTTAACAGTCCTGTCTAAGTTAATGTTATGTAAAGTGATGTTATGATCCTTTCAACTTTGAGCTTTTATTACACCTGCAGTATTGGAATCAGTAATGTGATCTCAGCAGAAACAGGTGGAAGATAGCTTTTGATTGTCTTATTTTCCATATCAAAATTGTTTGTATTTTCTATTTTTTTTTACCACTTAGTTTTGAAATGGTATCTTCCCTTGGCATTTCATACATATATATATATAAATATATATATATAATATATATATATATATAATAAATATATATAAATAATATATAAATAATATAAATATATAAATAATAAATATATATAAATATATATACATATATATATATGTGTGTGTGTGTGTGTATGTGTGTGTGTATGTATGTATATATATGTATATATATATGTATATATAATATGCAATCTTGAGAATGAGTTTCAATTTCAGGGATTGAAAGGCTTTTTTAAAAAAGTCATTTATTTAGTAGTAAGTGCTGTTTTATATAGACCTCATCAATAATTACACAGAAGGGTCTGTTAGAGTAACAGATGCTTTAACAGTATAAACAAAATGTTTTGTTTAGAGTTCTTCTTAAACTTTACATATTTCATTTTAATAATATTTAAGTTATAATCACTGATTGCACTGTAAATCCAGGTTTAAACACATGCAGTGTGAAATTTTTTATAATTATAAAAATATATAGTAGTTCTGAGTACAGTAACCCATGTATTGCCTTAATTTTGGAAAAAACAAATTATCCAAAATATAACTCAATAAAACTTCATTATATAAGGATAACTAAAATTTGAGGGAGGACATAATGGATAGAATATTTTAAGTTTTATTTACACTGGCAAGTGAGGCAAAAACCATCAAGATCTAAAATCCTTTGAAGAGAGCACTTATTTATCTTCCAACATTTGAGCTCTCAAATGAAGTGACCATTCAAGTCTCCAATATAATCAAATTTCTGTAATCCAAATCTGATGAAATTATATAACTTTTAATCAGATCAGAAAGCCCATTCACGTGAAATTATGTAGCATTTGGGGTCATTTATTATCAAATTGTCTACTTAAAGATTCTCTGTAGGAATATATTTGTAATGGGATACATGTACTATGAATATATACAGTCATTGATATAATTCTTCATATAATGGAGGGCACTCCTGCCAAAGTCATGAGATTGCCTTGGAGACATTTTGAAACATTTTTAGACATTGTGCAAGTTATTCTACTCTGTTAAACATGCAATGAATAGCAGCTGCATTGATTGTTTCAGTTGCAGAACAGGAACTAATGGTGCCTTCCAAGAAGCATTACTAGACCAGAGTACTTGCTATACATCCAAGAAAAATCGCATTGGAAATGAACTTGATCCTCTTCCCATTTTCTCACCAAGATCTATTTTCTCCTTTCCCTTAGTCCCAAGTTCCCAGTAAAATAATGATGATGAGGAGGAGGAAGAGGAGGAGGAGGAGGATATAATGGTGATGGTGAATAGTATCTAAAAGCAAGTCACTGAATTCACATTAGTTTGAATTCTTGCTTATAACATTCCACTGTCATATTCAATTATAGATCTTGTATTTTGTTCACCATCTTTTCAACTACTACATTCAAGCCACATCTTTTCCCTCAAATTTCTCAATCAAGCAAAAAGCATAGATATGTACTTTTTTTAAAATTGTATCCAACTTTTTATGAGCCCATTTGGGGTTTTCTTGGCAAAGATAGTGGAGTGGTTTTAATTTTCCTCCTCCAGCTCATTTTTAGCAGGAGGAACTGAGGCAAATGGGGGTAAGTGTTTTGCCCAGGGTCACACAGCTACTAAGTGAAAATGGATTATGAAATCAAGCCTTCCTGACTCTAGGCCTGGTGCTATATTCATTGCACCACCTCACCATCATAATAATTACCTTGTTCAACCTAAATCCCCAAAAGAATTCCTACTAAAATATCTTCATCAAGTGATTATCTAACCTTTGCTTAAGTGCTCCAATCTGGTGGGACACTGAGGGAGGGGAAGAGAGGGAGCAATATCCCTTGAGGCAGATTATATCACTTTCAGACACTTCTAATTATTAGAATTTTCTGATAACATTTTAATTTATTTTTTTTTCCACTAATACCCATTATTCTTATTTCTGCCTTCTAGAACCAAATAGAACAAATTCCTCTTAAATACTGAGACAGTCTTTATTTTCCCTTGAGACTTCTCTTCTCCAGATAAATCATCCCCAGTCTGTAGTGGCTAGAAACTGGAAAATGAATGGATGACCATCAACTGGAGAATGGTTGGGTAAATTGTGGTATATGAATATTATGGAATATTATTGTTCTGTAAAAGATGACCAGCAGGATGAATACAGAGAGGGTTGGAGAGAAATGAGTTAAGTGAAATGAGCAGAACCAGGAGATCATTATATACTTCAACAAAGATACTGTATGAGGATGTATTCTGATGGAAGTGGATTTCTTCAACAAAGAGAAGATCTAACTCAATTTCAGTTGATTGGTGATGGAGAGAAGCAGCTACATCCCAAGAAAGAACACTGGGAAATGAATGTAAACTGTTGGTATTTTTGTTTTTCTTCCCGGGTTATTTTTACCTTCTGAATCCAATTCTTCCTGTGCAACAAGAGAACTGTTCAGTTTTGCACACATATATTGTATCTAGGATATACTGTGACATATTTAACATGTATAGGACTGCTTGCCATCTGGGGAAGGGGGTGGAGGGAGGAAGGGAAAAAATTGGAACAGAAGTGAGTGCAAGGGATAATGTTGTAAAGAAATGTTTTTCAAAAGAAAAAAATATATATATATCCAATTATTCTTTGTTGTTCTGTATTTTATGAAGACAGGTTTTCTTTTTATTCCAAGAATATTGCTTTATATTTATCCTTATTAAAGTTCACTGTATTAACTTGGGCCCATTGTCCTATTTGGTCAAGATCTTTTAGAATGCTTACCATCATCCAGTGTGATATCTGTGTCTCTCAGCTTTGTGTCACCTGAAGTTTTAATGATTATGCCATTTAGGGCTTTATCTAAGTCAATGATTTAAAAGAAAAAAAAAAAGCGCAAAACAGTACAGAATCAAAAAGAAATCACCTTTCCAAATGATACTGAATCATATGAGTACTGCTTCAAATGAATTCTAAATTCCTCTAATGACTTTATTTCTTCACTTGGATCCTTTTCACATGAATAACAAAATATTTGTCAAATGTCTTGCGATATACAACTATGTTGTACTACATTTATGACATTCTCTTGATCACCATGTTTAGTAAAACTTGGTGGGGGGGGAGTAATAGAGACTAATTAGCCCTAATTTATTTTTGCTAACACTATTCTGGGTCACTGTGTGTGTGTGTGTGTGTGTGTGTGTGTGTATGTGTGTTTTAACCTATGTTCATTGATAGTGCCTTTGAATATTTATAGCGAGTCAAAGAATTTTCCTAGGAATTGAAGTCAATCTCACTGGCTTATAGTTTTCATACTATATTATTTTCCTCTTTTTTATTTTTTAAATTGACATTATTTGCCCTTCTTCAACTTTGGAATATTTTTCAGATTCTCCATAATCATTCAAATATCACTGACAGTAGCTCAGCAATCACATAACCCAATTCTATCAACATGTGACAATGTAGTTCATCTGGGTCAGGTAACTTGAATTTATCAAGGGCAGCTAGTTTCTTACTATTTCCTTATTTATCTTGAGTATTAACTCTTTATTAGCTATTTTAGTTCTGTCCTTTCTAATCCAAAAGTCAGTCTCCAAGAGAGGAGAAGGGGAAGAGTGGTAAATTAGAATTGGATATTATTGTTTGTTTGTTTTTTATCATTTATCTTACATTGATTTCCCCACTCCCAATGATCTTATCTCTTCTTTAACCCTTTTCTTTTCCCAAAAAAAATTTTAAAAGTTTCATTTGTCCTTAGCTTTTTTGATCAACCTCAGTTTGTGCTAGTATTGTAGTACTGTGATACTCAATACAAGGAACAATATTAATGGAATTTCAAACCTACATGATTTCATTTTTTTTTTTGTGCCTCTACATAGTTTTAGACAAAAAAGTTATGAATTCAATCACAATCACCCCAAGACACTAGTTAATAAACAGAAACCTAAATAAATAAATAATGCTCCAGTGTTGATATCTTCCCACAGCCCCTTTATCATTGACTAGTTTCATCATTTATTATCTTTGTGAATTGCAAGTTTGAGGTATAACTTCAGTGTCGTTTGGACTTGCCTTTCTATTATTAGTAGTAATTGGTCACATTATTTCACATGATTGTCAATAGTTTGTGATTCTGCTTTTAAGAACTATTTGTTAATATTCTTTAACCACTTATTTATTGGAGAATGACTTTTGCTTTTGTGTGTATGTGCATATGTAAGGACATAATATTTAGAAATACAATATATATAAAGAGAGAGAAATATATATATATATATAGGTATATTTTAATTGCTTATGTAGATTAGATATCAAATCTTCATCAGAGAAATTTGACAGGAAGATTACTCCCACTCTCACCCCATTTTAAACCATTTTTCTTTTTAGTGTAGTTGCATTAATTTTGTTTGTGTGGAAACTTTCTAGCTTCAGGTAATCAAAGTTATCTATTTTTATCTTTTGTAAATGTCTCTGTCACACACTTAAAATTAGTGATAAGTAATTTGTGAAGGTGATGAAGATGATGATGATGATGATAATTCCATTAGTCTAAGGCATTCCCCAGGTGAGAAATTTTCTCTGCCAATAGAGAACAATATTTTCTATGCAAATTATATTTTAGAAAGTTGCCCAGGGCATTGAGATTATAAGTGACATTTCTAGTGTTACATAGCTAGAATTTGTGAGAGCTGGTATTTGAATGCAGGTTTTTTGTAACTCTGAGGCCTACTTTCCCTCCAGAATGACTGATAGCATATCATGCATATTAAGAATAATGACAAAAATTGTGTTTTCATTTGTTTAAAAAAAAAAACAGGACTTTCAAATGAGCAAACTGCTATTGTTGGAAGTCTGCACTTTCTCTACAACTGATAGTTTTGATGAATTTCCCTGAACATTGAAAGGTTAAATGATTTGCCTAGGCTAGTATCTATCAGAGACATACATATCATCTAGCTTGGAGGCCAGCTTTCCAGCCATTATCACTGTTTTATAGATTTTTCTTTTGAAAACTGCCTCAATGTCTTCTCTAAGCTTAAAGTACAAGAGAATTGATTCCATTCTGATCAAACACAAGGGCTTTGACCTTCTTACCTAAGGTGGTTCACCTCTCCTAAGTGTTATTCCTTGAATCATGGAGCCTTACAATTTTAATGTCAAACTTAATGTGAATATCCAGTTGGCTTAGGTCACTGTATCTCAACTCCCAAAGCTCAAGAGATCCCAAGTCAGCTTCAGCCTCACTGCTAGCTAAGATTCCAGAATTGATGTCTCACCCCAATCCAATCCTTATACCATCTAACTCCATTTGATAGGTTAATAACAGAGAAATAGTAGAGAAAAATTTTCAATAGATGAAATGACTTATACTTGATCATATAGCTAGTAAGTGTCACAAGAACATTTGACCTTTTTATTGTTATTGTTTAGTTTCACTGCCATCCAACTCTTTATGATTCCATTTGGGGTTTTCTTGGTATTTGGTTTGCCAATTCTTTCTCTAGATCATTTTCTAGGTGAGAAAATTGAAGCAGATAGGGTTAAGTGACTTGCCCAGAGTCATGCAGCTAATAAGTGGTCTGAGGGCAGATTTGAACTCAGAAAGATGAATGTTCCTGATCCAACCAATGCACTCTATCTGCTTTATATCATAGCTGCCCTATTTGACTGTAAGTCCTTTCTTACTATAAGGGCAGCAGCTGGGTGGAACAGTTGATGGAGCATTAAGCCTAGTTTCAGGAAGTCCTATCCAGCCTTAAACATTTATTAGCTATATGACCCGAGGCTAGTCACTTTAACCCTTTTTGCCTCAGTTTCTTCATCTGTAAAACAGTGATAATAATACTATCTCCCTAAAAGATTGCTATAAAAATCAAATGAGATAATATTTGCAAAATCCTTTGTAAACCTTAAAGTACTATATAAATGTTGGTTTCCTGTTATTTTTTTTCCACTATAGCACAATCCCTCTTAAATGTTCTATTTGGAAGAAATATGAAGTCATTGAGTGCAATATCCTCAATTTAAGATGAAGTAACAGGTCAAGAGAAAAATAACTTGCCTAAAGTCCCCTAGAGAGGAAGTGAACAAATGTGGAATAAAAGTCAGACCTTCTACTTCTAAGTGTACTACTTTTTCTACTGTTTCATAAATCCACCATCTAATGTAACAAATCTTCACCATCTAACTTCACATAGGTGAAACCAAGGCAATTTCTTTTGTGCCTTAATTCTAGCCATGTTAAGAGTTTCACATATACCAAATAAAGAAAAAATATTTTGTTTTTCTTTGCTTTCCTGCTCCTAATAAAAAAAAATCATCCTGAGAAAATAATTATAATTCTTAAATATTGGAATATTAAAGGATTGTCTGTATTTAGTAAAAAAAATTAATATCATATCCTTTTTATTTATTAAACATACAAAATAAAGTTAAATAAATGATATCCTACATCTACAAGTATTTAATATTTTAAAATTTACTATTAGTTTTGTCATATAATTTATATGTATATATATATATATACATTAAAATGTATATATGTATATACATACATGCTCATATTGATATATATTTAATTTAGCAATTTTTTTCACATAAAAGACTTCTAATCATTTTTTTTCAAAAAAGCTAAGAGAATTACCCATTTTGTTTCACTTAAAGGTTATACATAATCATGTAACAAATGCAACAAAATAATATATAACATAGTACATATTGATTTTTTCCCTCTTTCCCTAATGCTAACAGAAGGTGATGTAATTCTTCTTTATGATTCAATCTTAAATTAGATCCTTTTATAGGACCTTTTCTTAGGAATATGACTGATACCTGTCAATTGTTCATAAAGCTTACTGAAATCTTATAGATAAGCTAGCATAATTTGAGAAAACTGCTGATTAAGCTCCATCAAGATTATTTTAGCCTTTCCTGCCATGTTAGAATTCATAAGTTCAGAACTGGAAGCTTGTCACATCTTATGATAAGACACTACTCAAGAGAAAAAAAAAAGAGAGAGAGAGATAAAAAAAGTAGGCATCAAGGTGGGGAACAGAAGCATTTGGGAGATTGTAAAATTATATCATCTTTTTTGGTTGCCTTTCAAATCATCTCACCCTATCTTATAAATCCTATCCTATGAATATCCTTGGAAGCAGACTCACATAATTGGAATGATTTATTTAAAATTGGCTCTATAAGGAGACCATGAGTAGAAGACACCTTATGGTACTGTCAGGCTTTTAGTTCCATAGGAAGGGCTGATGAATATAAAAAGGTATATCAGTAGAGTACTAGGAGAAAGATGTCAGATTGTGATGGCCCAACCTAATACTGAGGATAAAAGATTGCTTAGGACATAAGAAGAAATGTTTTCTCAAGTGATCATGCAATAAATTTCTAAGAGATCAGTAATTAGCAATAACTGTATCTAAAAAAGGGGAAACCCAAGATGAAGTCCACAATTTGGAACTTTATTAAAGTTAAGTCAGATATATCACAAATCATAGACTCACTGATCCAATTGGCCTTTCTTCTTCATCAAAGACTATTGAATGATCACAACTGTTCCATTAAATAACTCACAACTGATAAGACCCTGTCATATTTGTTCTCAAATAATACATTAATCCCTTGGTATTGGGGGAGAGGGAAGAGGTGCAGAGCAGATCTAGTCTTATTAGCTTTATGCATATGGATTCATTGTCTTATTTTTTACTCTTCCCCTGTCCCCACAAGTCAAAATTCATCTTAGAAGACCCAACCTTGTCGGGATCCATAACTAGAGTGATCCATAAAATTAGAGTTTGCTTCTGAACAGCCTCAAAATTATCCCTACAGACATTCTCAGCCACAATACAATTCATTCTTTCTCATCCTCTGATTTAGACTCCAGTCATTACACTGCCTAAGAATATCACATACTTACTAGTCCACTCTCTCACATGTGCACTCCAACAAGCAATTATTTTGTGTCAAATGGAAAGCAGTAGAATTACAAAGACAAAATAACAATACTTGTTCCTTCCAATTACCAATGTCAGAAGAACACTCTTAGTCCTATATTCAGACATCAGTTAGCCTGCTTCCTCTCAGGTACTTACTATTCCTTAGGAGTCTATCAGTATATTTAGAAGCATTGGTTCTCTTTCCCTACTTCTCTGAAAAGTGTGAAACTAAATGTGATATGGGAAGGCCAAGAAAGAGAAATATAATCCCCTTCCACACAATTCCTGTGAAATTTGAAGTTTTCAAATAAGGTTTCCATCTAGCTATTGCTCCATCCACTCTATACTACTATACTATCCATACCCATTCTCAATAAACACCTACCTACACACACCCATTTTCATTGAGGCAGCTAGATTATGCAGGGGATTAACTGGATGACTATAGGAGAATCAATTAATCCCTGTATACTTCAATTTCTTTATTTATAAAACAGTAATATTGATAATATCTACAGAGGTGCAAGAATTTCTCTTTACTCCCACAGACATCAGCTTAGAGGAGGTTAATCAACTCTTTGCTGTATTATTGAAATAGCTTTTTGATTGATCTCTCTAACTCAATTCTCTCTTTGCTCCAATCCACTTTCATCTGACAAACTGATTTTCCTAAAGTGCAGGTCTAAACCATGGGCTTATAGAACCTTCACCCAACTTAATAAGCCTGAGTGATTTATTGTCATCTCCAGAATCAAACAAGAAACTCTCATTTTCTATTTAAAGTCTTTGTCAAGTTTGCCAATTCTTACCTTTTCAGTCTTCTTCAATTTCCCTCCATGAACTACAATACTGATACATTGGCCTACATATTGAACCTTTTCTCTCCCCGGTTTCTGGAGTATTCTTCTGCATCATTTCCATGCTTTAGTTTCTATGGATTCTTTCAAGACTCATATAAAATCCTTTGTGCAGGAAGCTGAAATTTCCCTCCATTGCTATAGCATTCCTTTCCTCTGAGATTATCTTTAGTTTCCATCAATTCTAGACAACTCTAGTTTCCATCATTAATTAATTAATCATTAAATTCCATCAAAATGGATGATATTGGATTTGGAGTCTGCAAAATCTAGAATTCAAATCCTGACTCAGCTACTTTCTAGCTATACAATCTTGGACAAATCATTTAATTTCTCCAAGCCTCAATTTTTTCATCTTCAAAATAAGGACAATAATTGCACCTGCTTTACAAAGTTGTTATGAGGATGAGATGAATTAATGTGTGAGGTACTCTGTAAACGCTAAAGAGCTGTATAGTTTACCTTATTATTATTAGATAAATATTGGATGTATATAATGATTCATATGTTTCCATCTCCTTTAGAATGTAAACTACTTGAAAATAAGAATGTTGTATTTCTTTTTTTGTATCTTCAGTTTTTAGCACAGTGCCTACCTAATAAATAAGAAAGTAATGTTTGTTAACTGAATGACTGAGTACAAAACAGACCTCACAGGGGAATTTTTGTCTAGGCTTTAGTAAATGGTCTTTACGGATTGCTTATAGTCTTCAAATAAATTATCACTGCAAGGCCAGTCTTTTATTTATGTTTATTTCCATATCTAGCTAGGCTTGTCCTCAGAAAACATATGTACAATTCATCCCATGGATCATTACATGAAACTTTTCCTTCTCATTGGGAACTGTTTAAATTTGGAATCTGATGGCTCAGCCTCTAGGAATTTAAGACTAACTCCACACCACTATGAGACATAAATTAATGCATTGGTAGAGGATTATTAGCAAATGGACATGCCTGCAATCAGACATTGAAAAAAAAATACAGTGTGACAAATGAACTAAAGAGTTACTAAGAGAGCTATACTGAAATTCTTTAGCAGTCCTTTGACAATTGAATGTTTCTTTGTATTAATGTGCGGAAGCAGGAGGATTTTCCACCAACATAAATAATGATAGGTAAGGGATTAGTTGCACTGGTGAGTCTCTTTCCCCTCTTTTGGTTACACAGGCTGGAGTTGCTAAATTAAGATTGCAGAAGGGGCTGCCACAATTTATATGACTCTACAAGAGCCTTTGATCTCTGGAAAGACAATAGGCTAATAGTCAGATCCTGCCTCTTCTTGGCTTAGGAGAGAGAGCCCATTTTCAGTATTTAAAGGAATTAACTGGCTGGTGCAAGAGATAAGCAGTCCACACAAAAGCGCTGCCAATTGTTTATTGTGCTTACTCTAGCTATGAAAAAGACCCTCCTCCCCTCTTGGGCAGAGCACAGAAATAGGATCCTTTGGATCCTTGGCAGCAGCACAGAACTGCCTTTCTCACCCCTACTAGCTTCCTCCTCAATCTGCTCACCTGTGCTGCTCCTTGTCTTTTAGAAGTTAGCTTTGTGGTCCATGGCAGTTGTCATAGTAACTGGCTCTACTCAGGAATGGGGAGAGAGGATGGAGATAAATATATGAGGGCATGCAAAATAGTCCAAGGAGAAATTTACTAGCAAGAGGATGAAGCAGCAGTGATTGCAACATTGGGCCAGCTTGATTTGGAAAGAAAGCACTGGATTTGAAATCAGGGGACTTAAATTAAATATTGGCTCTCCTACTTATATGGCCTGGTACAAACTCTTTAACCACTCTATGCCCCAATTTTTTCCTATGTAAAATTAGGAAGTGAAGAAGATGGCCTTTGAAAGTACTTTTTGGATTGTACATGTATAATCTCTAACAGTTTGCTTGCCATCTTGGGGAAAGAGGAGGGAAGGAAGAAAAATTTTGAACACAAAATCTTATAAAAAAGCAGTGTAGAAAACGGTTGTTATTTGTAATTGGGAAAAATATTAAAAAGTGCTTTCTAAGTATAATGCTTATTGACATCAAAGAGTTTTATCTTCAAAGAGTTCATATTTGTTTTTAATAAAAATTTTTATTTTCAAAAAAATATTCATGGATAATTTTCAGCATTCACCCTTGTAAAACCTTGTGTTCTATTTTTTTTCCCTCCTTTCCCCCATCCCCTTCCCTAGATGGCAAGTAATTCAATATATGTTAAACGGGCAGTTCTTCTATACATATTTCTTGTGGCACAAAAAATATCAGATCAAAAAGGAAAAAAGATGAGAAAGAAAACAAACTGCAAGCAAACAACAACAAAAAAGTAAAAATACTATGCTGTGGTCCACACTTAGTTCCCACAGTCCCCTCTCTGGGTGCAAATGTCTCTCTTCATCATAAGATCATTGAAACTGTCCTCAATCATCTCATTGTTGAAAAGAGCCATGTCCATCAGAATTGATCATCATATAATCTTGTTGTTGCCATGTACAATAATCTCCTAGTTTTGCTCACTTTGTTGTGCCACAGTTCCCTTTTATTCTCCTGACTCAGTTTCCCTAATCATTCTGCCTCAGTTTCACTAAATTGTCCTACCTCAGTTTCACTGAACTGTTCTGCCTCAGTTCTTTGTTCTGCCTCAATTCCCCTGGTTGCAACCCCCCTTTTCTGATCCTTAGGACTGAGATAATTATGGCTTGGAGATCTGGCCACTGACATTCCAAGAGTCATAACACTCCAGATGTCCTATCTCAGGATAGCTAATTGGTATCCTCTATCTCTGAGTTCAGACTTCCTGGCTCCTAACTCCTCCTAAATTATCAAGAATTTATGGTCCTACCTCCCAACCTCTCAGAACTAGATTGATGGTCCCCTTCTTCGAAATTCTCACCAGAGTTTGGACTCCAGTCCCATCCCCTGCCTTTGTCTACCTGAGCTTAGAGCCATATCTATTCATTGAGAACTCATTCAGCCCTGGGGACAACATGGATCCTGTTTTGCCCCCAGCACAATCTCTCCCTTTCAAATAAAATATTAAAAACATTATAATCTATCTTGCCTCAGTTTCTCTAGCATTACAACTTCATGTAGCATCAGTTCATGTAAGTCTCTCCAGGAATCTCTGAAATCATCCTACTGATCATTTCTTACAGAACAATAATATTCCATAATATTTATATACCATAACTTATTCAGCCATTCTCCAACTGATGAGCATCCATTTAGTTTTCAGTTTCTTGCCACTACGAAAAGCTGCAACAAACATTTTTGCACATGTGAGTCCCTTTCCCTTCTTTATGATTTTTTTGACATACAAATCCAGCAGAAACATTGCTGGATCAAAGGGTATGCACAGTTTGATAACTTTTTGATCATAGTTCCAAACTGCTGTCCAGAATGGTTCAATCAGTTCACAGAAGTTCATTTTCTTAAGGGTAAGAAACATGAATCAGTAGTTCAGTCATATCTAACTCTTCATGGTGATCATTGTTGGCCATGTTGTCCAAAGGATTTTCTTTGCAAAGATTCTTGAGTTATTTGTCATTTCCTTCTTCAGTGGATTGAGGTAAAGGGATCACACAGCTAATAAGTATCTGAGGTTGGATTTGAATTCAGGTCTTCCTGATTCCAGGCCTTCCTGATTCCAGGCTCACTATCTACTCACTTAAGGAAACCACATAGCTACTTGATATATCTAGTAATAATAGCTAATGTCTATATAATTCTTTAATGTTTGCTTGGGGAGGGGCTCTCCTTCCTCCTTCCCTCCACCTTGAGGTAAAGTATAGCCCTTAGAAATTAATTAACTAAGACTTAAATGTTTTTGTTAAGTGAATTAACCTCTGTGTGTGTGTCACACACACACACACACACACACACACACACATATATATATATATATATATATATTATGTGTGCTTTTTAAAAACAATAGCCATTTTGTCACCATTTACTGCACAGAATTCTGTAACAAAGTACAATTAAATAAACCAATTGACACATGTATTTAATGGGCTGTGCCTCATTTTGCACCTGTAGTTTCACCACCTCCTTACCAAAAGAGGGAGGTATGTTTCATTATCAGCTGTCTGGAATTCAAACTATCACTCCATAAACCTAAATTCTGATGTTCAACCCCTTTATTTAGAAGATACACCTACAAAAGAATCAGGGCAGAGAGAGTAATGGGTCTGTATTTAATGCAAAGGAACCAAAAGAATCAGCCAACCCAGAAGATAAACTTTCACTATACATGAAAAGAAGAATATTCATAAATGGGCATATCCTGTGGATCTGAATCTTGGGTCTTTTCTTTAAAACATAATATGTGTTCTTTTGCATCTCTTTGACAATCCAATAAGGATGCTATGTGAATAATGCCTTATTAAATTCTACAATGATATGCATTTCTTTGTCACATATTATACCAATATCCAATTCAAATTGAATATCTGAGTATGTTGACACCAAGTTAAATGAGAATTTACTTTAAACAAATGTTTGGAATACAGTGAGCATTAGAATTCAATCCTTTTGAATTCAGACAGGAACAACTTTAGATAATTAAAGAAAAAAATGAAAAGGACAATATTTTGAATTTCAAATATTCAAAACCCTGGTAGGTTTTCTGGAATAACAGAAGTTATGTTAAGGAAGGGAAAATAATCTTTCCAGAAGGCCAGAGGTTTATATAGGTAAATAACAAGTGATATAAATATGGTGTAATTGAAGGAATTCTAGATTTGGAGTTAGAACAAATGACTTTAGAAAAGTCACTCTAGTAACTACATCTGTGAGTATGAGCAAATATTTCTTTTTTTTTCCTCTCTCTCTCTTTGAGATACGGTTTCTCAGCAGTAAAATGAGAGATTAGACTATATAAAAAAACCAAATATTTATTGAGCATCTTACTAAATGCCAGACACCCAAAACAGGTGATAGGGATACAATCTGATGACATTTTGCAGTTTCCTGGCTTAAAGAGAGATTTTTAAATAATGCAATACTTTTCTAATATGCTACTTCCCCCTTTAACTGACCTTGTCCCTATCCCCTACCCCCAACAATATTTTGTTCTTTGCTCTAAGATGTATGAAGAATTGTGAATTATGAAAAGCTTACAGTGATCTCTTCCCATTCCCAGAATAACATTTAAAAGAGACATCCACCTTTATTTATAGGCTTGCAGAGGACTTCACAACAAATTATTGGGCTCTTGAGTGGGAAGAAAGCAATGGTCTCCAATAAAATTATCCTGAAATTAATTTTAATTGAATTGTACTGTGTATTTTAAAGCCTATCTCCACACCAATTAAGTAGATGGTTCTATCTCCTTACTTTTCCTCTACTGTTCTTCTCCACCTCAAAAAAAAAAAAAAAAAAAGTATTGGAGGCAGCATGCTAGATACTAGTGTCAAAATAAAAAAGTCAACAACAATCACTGTCACCACTCTCAGAAAGTTTACATTCCACTGACATGTCAAGTTCCTACAAAATGTAACACCGAGGAACTAATAGGACAATTGAGTCTCATTCTGAATTTTCCGAATGAGCAGCTGGAAAAAGGAAACCAAAAACAAGGCATTACCAAGTTCCAGTGCAGATGGTTTGCCAGGATATAACCTATTTTTGTACAGGAGAATCCAAGCAATAGGCTAAGAGAAAAAGAAGATAAATCTACCACTTTTCCAGGCTGGGATAAAAGACAACCAAATGGTACAACAAATTCAGAAGGGAGACTGGGGAGCAATGGTAGCAAAGAATTTACTTGTTGACCCTTCCTAGAAGCTACCTGCTTTTCAATACCACTTTATACATGTATACAGAGTTAATAGTTATCAACTATATTGACAGGGGGGGGTCTGAAAAGTATGGAATATAAATATGAGACATTTGCACAAAGATTATATTAAATCCTATCATAATGTCATGGAGTGTAAGTGGCCATCTGAACCCTCATATTCTCACTTTTTTTGCCCCAACACCAGGCCCAAGGTTCAACCTTTTTAGGTTTCAAGATGTCATTGTTCTTTCTTTAATAGGGTCATCTGTGGAAAGAATGGCATAGGGAGAATTCTGGGAAGCTGTTGGAGGAGATTAGAAGACTTTTGACTCTCCAAATTTCCTCACAAAAAAATACAGAATACAACCTCAGAGTAGCAGAAATAAACATAGGCATAAAGCCATTGTCTTCTTGAGATAATTTGGAAGCTATAATCCTGTAAGGACAAAGATTTGTTGTGAGTGAAGTGCAAAAACCATCAGGATCACAGTGCAGAATTGAGGATAACCTCTTGGAGCAACTGAGTTGATTGAAGGACTTTCTACTGTAGGACACCAAACACAACTATATTGACTGTGGGGGCTATGGCTGAGAAGAAAGAACTAGCATGTTCTTGGTGAGTAAAGTAGCAAGGGCCATGGATCCTGTTGGCCATGACCACTTTCAGGAGAGCAGAGTCCTTAGTTAGCCAGGAAGGAAGTGCAGGGAGCAAGATCATTTGTAGTACAGTGTGGTTGGGTGCCTTGGCTGTGGCTTAGGAGACAATTTCTCAGAAAATAGCAGCAAGGACTTGAGGCTTATAGGGAGCAAGGACACAAGCCTCATACCACATACTACAAGACTACAACTTTAAAAGTAATAACTGTTAAAAATAATATTAAAACAATGAATAAATAAAAATGAGCAAGAAAAGGAGCACAAAGCATTTATTATGGGGATAGTGAAGATCTGGGTTCATATTCAGAGAAAGATAATGGAGTTTAAAAAGCTACTTCTTTATTAATTAGAAATAAGACATGATCAAAAAAAAAAAAAAGAAATAAGACATAATCCTAGGAACAAAAAAGAGGTCTTGGAAGAACATAAAGAAAATCGATTTTAAAATTAAAATAAGAGAGATTGAGAAAAAAAATTAGAAAAAAACGAAAACAATCCAAGAAAATCAAGAAAATTATGAAAAAAGCCAACAATTTGAAATAGACAGTCAAAAATTTAAGAAAATAACTCCTTGAAAAACTAGAATTTGGCAAAGCATTCTAACCTTTTTAAGTCATTCTAAGACACCAAGTAATCAGAAAAGAAAATCAAAAGAATGAAAAAATAGAAAAGTAAAATATTTCATATGAAAAACAACTTATCTGGAGAACAAATAGAGGGATAATAATTAAAAATAGTCAGACAATCCAAAAATCACAATTAAAAATAACCTTGATAACTATATAACTATGTATACATATATTTGGATTTAACATATATTTTAACATATTTAACTTGCATTGGACTACCTGTCATTTAGGAGAGGGGGGAGAGGGAAGGAGGGAATAATTTGGAACAGAAAGTTTTGCAAGGGTCAGTGTTGAAAAATTACCCATGCATATATTTTGTAAATAAAAAGCTTTAAGAAAAAAAAAAAAGAAAAAAGGCAAAAAAACTGATTATAATCTTGATACACTATTATAAGAAATCACCGATAAATAATGTCCTGAAAGTCTAGAATGAGAAAGCAAGACGAAAAAAAAAATCCATCTATCACCACTTAAAAGAGAGGTTTTCCCAAGAGGAAAACTTAGAAGAACACCATAGCCAAATTTCAAAACTTCCAGATTAAAGAGAAAATATTGGGAGCAACAAGAAAAAAAAAAAAATCATGGAACTATAATAAGATTACACAAGAAGTAACAACTACTATATGAAGGAACATAGATCAAATTGTCTGTTATTTATGAGTGATATATCTAGCAGTATTCTTATGACTATCATTATTTAGGTAGTTTAAGAGAAAGCTTTGGGCTGGACTGAGTATATTGGGGTGAATCTAAAAAAAAACTAAAACTCTAGGGAAATATAAAAAGGAGAAATTATTTCATACAAATGAAGCATAAAAGGAAAATTTGATACAGAAGAAGTTTATAGGGGAGGAGATGGATCTAGCTGGAACTTTATTCTCATTGAGAATGGATTAAAGAGGGAAAATGTATGTGTGTGTGTGTGTGTGTGTGTGTGTGTGTGTGTGTGTCTTTAAAATTCAGAAAGAAATTAGGAGGGAAGAGGATAGCTCTGAGGGAGAAGATGAGGGAGGATTCTTGGAGAGGTGGGTAGGTTAAGGAATAGGAGGATTGTGGGGACTGAGTGTAGATCACAACATAGTATTTTCACTTTTTAAAAATTGTTGTTTGGTTGCATTTTTTTCTCATTTTTTTCCTTTTGACCCTTTTTGACCTTTTTAACCTGATTTCTTGTACAACATGATAAATGTGGAAATATGTAGAGAAGAATTGCACATATTTAGTATATTGGATTACTTGCCATCCTCTTTCTGGGGTATAGATGGCTCTCTTCATCACAAGACCATTGGAACTGGCTTGAATGACCTCACTGTTGAAAAGAGCCAAGTCCAACAGAATTGATCATCATATTATCTTGCTATTGCTATGTACAATGTTCTCCTGCTTCGACTCATTTCATATATGTGTGAGCTTGAGAAAGTTATATAACTGCCCTGGAATTCAGTTTTTTATCTGGAAAATGAGGGTAATTTGGCTAGATGGTCTATGAGATCCTTTACAACTCTAGGTTTATGCCATTATAAAAATTATTTTGTTTGCCATTCTCATTGGCCAGCCTGGGTCCCTTCATCTTCAACAGCCATTTGACATATTAAAAAGAACACTGATTCTAAAATTAAAAGATTTGGCTTCAAATTCTTGTCTCTGAGATTTGCTATCTGATTTCCTTGAATAAATGACTCTACCTCCCTGGACCCCATTTTCCTCATCTGAAAAATGAAAGGGATAAACTAGATGGTTTCTGTGGTAACATTCAGCTCTAAATTTATTATTTTATTACAGCTTACTTAATTTTCATTCTTGCCTTGTCTTTTGTTCCTATGAAGCATATTCTATTTGCCAAACCTAGACATGTTCAACCTTTGAGTCTCAATTTCCTTTATAAAGCTATTTCTCACAAATGAACTTGTCTCCCACAATGAATTATATGTCAGTCCTTAATTCCCCAATATTGCCTGAGAAAGATAATGGAAAAAACTGGAAGCTAATAGAAATGAATCTTTATCTCCTTCTTCTACCTTGGGAATCAATCATCTCCTACCTTATTATGGTCATTGGATCATGTTCAGGGACTTTACCACCAACACTGCCCCTCCAAATATATATATGCACATACACACACACACACACACACAAACACACACACACACACACACACACACACACACACACACACACATATATATATATAATGTATAGCTTGCTACAATAATTATAGGCCTATCAAAGTGTATTCTTCCTTTTTTTCAAAGAATTGGGCAGTCAGTTAACCAAAACTACTGAGGCAAACTTAGGCTGATTTAAAAAAAAAGAAACCTTTTGGAGGAAAAGGATGTCAGATCCTACTTAGCTGGAGGGGGTAGATATACTGAAAATGGAGAGTGATATAATTATAAAACAAATTGAGGAAGATTTAATATTCAGAAATGGCTATTGTATGCATTTTTTAAAACCAAATAATTCACAAAGTCTGTGAAAAAATAGATCTTACCTTGTCTCCCTCAAGTTATTTAATTCATCTTATTATAGGCACCAGTTGAGAAAATAAATCATCACCTAGATTTTGGTCACCAGAGGATACATTTCTTTGACCACAGCAAATCATGGCACCATCCACCAAGGCACACTATGATCAACAATAATGGAGGGAATACATGCCTTGATGAAATCGCAAATCTTTCAAAGCATAGAAATATTAAAAAAAAAAAAAGAAAGAAAGAAAGAAAGAATAGAAAACAGACTCTTAAGAAAATTTGTGGGTTTTCCAATAATTTTCTGAGGAAATTTAGTGGATTTAATAAATTTTAGTCTGTGATTCTGTTTCTTTGTAATTTCCTCCCTTAGTTTATTGCTAAAATCACTAAATAATAACTTAAAGAAAAAATAACTTTAGAAAAATGTGACATCATTGTAATGGGCTGAGGTTTGAGCTGATGCACTGAGGTCCCAAGTACATGAGGCTAGATAGTAATTGGGCTATACTCTATTAATATACATGATTGGATTAAGAATGGTCCCTGCCCACTCTCCTTACAAGTCCTGATGTTTTGTATAGGAAATGACGATTTTGGTGGGTGGAGGCAGAGAGGAAGAAGACAAGCTGGGAGAGATTAGGCTGGGTTGAGACTCCGAGCTGCTGGTTGTGTGGCTGCTGGTCGAGCTAGCTTCTTGACTCAGTTGCACACATTGCTATCGCCGATTCTCTTCCACCTCCGCTCCTTCTTCACTGAGAATAAAGACTGACGATTTTCCCCTAACCTGAATTCCTGTCTCGTGCTGATCTTAAAATACACAATCTTAACATTTGGCTCACAATGTAGGAACCAAGGACTGAAGAAGTCTCTGGTGACCAGGAACTTGGTGAAGTATTGTTAATAGACAAATAAGGAACTTATTTTCTTAAAAACTAAACCAGTAATTTTTTTTGGCTAAATGGGACAAAGGCTAGCTAAAGACTCTCCATCCCCGCCCCAACCCCACCAAGAGTGGTGCTATGGAAAGCATGATTAAGCTGACAGAAATACATGGGTTACTTATAACTTAGGAACAGATAGCAGATTTGTAGGTATAAACTGCATCTCCTTGGATCGTAGAGGAGGAGCAAGATCTCTGAGATAACTGGTCCCAGGTTGGACAGAGATGTTCATACATTTCAGAGAATATGGTCCTCATTCAATTCCCATGGAAGCATTTATTTATACAATGTATTTCAGTTAGCACTAAGAATCCCTAGAAGAAAGAAAAAGCCCTTGACTCCTTCCACTCCTCCTCAAATTAGCCATGATATTAAGGAGGAAGACAATGAAGAGATTAATGACCATATCCCCACAGGGCATGGAGACTTAAGTGAGCAAGGGTGTGGTGACCTTTCCCTCAGGAGGCGGCTTCAGCCCACCCCAGGAGCAAGTGATTGACTCTCTCCACCAACTCCACCCTCAGGGATGGAGGAGGAGGGGCAGTGAGGCAGTGAGGGACCAACCTTGAGCAGGCTTCAAGAGGGCTTAATGAAGGCCAAAGAAAAGTGTGGACATCCAGGGCTACAACCACTTATGTTTCCTGTAATTTCCCAGTCTAATACCTCAGGTCAACAAAAGTCGAAGATGCGCTCCTTTAATGTAAAATCATTAAAGATCTTAAAAGGCCTGCACTAATTATGGGCTACATCAGCTTATGTTAAGATGCTGTTACAGAATTTGCTTTCAAGTCTGACTCCTGATGACTGAAATCTATAGCAAGGATACCTAGAACCTAGACAAAATTACATGTGGCTTTCTGAATATAGTGAGCTCTGTAGGATACAAGCCCAACAAAATAGTCAAAATGCTGTTCATGCTGCGATCACCTATGACCTACTACAGGTATAGGTCCATATCGAACGTCACAACACAGGTTAATTATTCAGTAGCAGCATATGAGCTAATTCTGCTAATGCTATCAAAGCGTGGGATTCGATTCACAATAAAAATGATAAAGAGTGAGGCCTTCACAAAAAAATAATGCAAAGAGGCCAGATGAGCCCTTTGCTGACTTTAATGGACGTTTGCAGACTGCTATCACAAGAACTAATGGGGAAAATCCAACAACAGATGTTTAATAAGGCAACTTGCTAAGGAAAATGCTAATGAAGTGTGCAGAAAGGATTATACTAGGACTGCCCAAGGATGCTCCTTTAGAGGAGTTCATAAGACACTGTGCCACAGTGGGCACAAATGCCTTTATAGCCAGACTATGATGCAGACTTCCCAAGATCCCACACATGGTAGACAGGGTCCCTTCCAGCAAGGGACTTCTGAGAGAACGCAATGCTTTCAGTGTGGTAAGTAGGGCATCTGAAAGCTCAATGTTGGTATAGAGGCAGAGTGAGAAAGCAGGGTGGAGAACAAGACCCAGTATCCCATGTCCAAATGCAACAGAGGCTTCCATTGGGCCTCAGAATGTAGACAAGTTCAGGAAACAGGATGAGGCCCAGCCAGGAGCCCAGGCAAAAAACACTTGGGCATGATGGCAGCCAATGGTGCACCCAGAGAATGCCTAGACAGCCAATACCAATATGACCAATCAGCCAAGAAGCCATATGATGGCAGAAAGGGATTACACAATCAATCAGCCAGGAAGCAACCTGATGGAAGAAAAGGATTACAATTAGGAGAATAGAGTTGTATGCAGCTGAGACAACTGAATACCCCTGGAGAGGTGAAATCTGTTCCTCTCAGCCTATGGATCCCTTGCCTCCAGGCACAGTAAAGCTTGACCATTTTACCTCTGAGAGTACGTACAAAACAGTGTCCATCCACATACTGATGTGGAAACTGAGGAATATGTAGATAATATCCCAGTCACCAATACAGAGCAGACAATATTGACTTATCACCCAGGAGAAATAGTAGCATCAGGTTTACTCATACAGAATCTAATAAGCAGCCTGGTAGTAGTCACCCAGATTCTGATTCCAGATCACAAAATCCAGCAGTTTACTGGACAGCAGCTGTAACAACACCGACCTATGCTCCACAATCTATATAAATGAGCCTTCCATTGGAAGGATTGGTGAACACTAGTCGATCGACAGTCATTAGAGGTCCAACTGCCAATCACTGAAAAATTAAAGCAGACACCTACATGTCTGGTGTAGGAGGATCAATAAGCGGAAGTTAGTACTGCCCTATGAGATGGACTTTTGAAAGGCAAAACAGGAGTTTTCACTCCTTTATAGTTGAAAAAATCCCCATCAATCTGTAGGGAAGAGACGTTTTACACAATTAGGATTAAAAATAGTACTTCAGTTTTAAGCAGGCTGCTGTTGAAGGCCTGCCAACACTTTCACCTGTTCCTATCCAATGGAAAACTGATACACCAGTGTGGATAGAGCAGCAGCCCTTAAGTAAAGATAAAATTCAGGCCTTATTAGATATAGTACAGGAACAGCTTGGCCAAGGACACTTAAAATCTTCTCTAAGTCCTTAGAATTCCCAGTTTTGTTGTGAAAAAAATCTGGAAAATGGAGGATGTTAACGATTTAAGAAAAGTGAATGAACAGATGGAAACTATGGAACTCTTCAGCCTGGACTTCATCTCCTACTCAGTTGCCCTAGAGAATGGCCTCTTTAGGTCATAGATATTAAGGATTGTTTCTATTCTATCCCTCTGGATAAGGAGGATATGAAAAGATTTGCCTTTTCAGTGCCAGCGTTAACAGCTGAGCCTTATAAAAGATATGAATGGACAGTTTTCCACAGGAATGAAAAACAGCCTACTATGTGTCAAATGTATGTTGCTGCTGCTCTTGGTCCAGTAAGAAAAGCATTCCCAAAAGTTATGCTATTACATTACATGGATGACATTTTAGGATTGCACCTGAGGAACAAATGTTAGAGGCATGTCTACAAAGACCATAGAAACACTAAGGAATTACAAATTATACATAGCACCAGAAAAAATTCAAAGACATGCTCCTTTTCAATATTTAGGATATGAAGTATACCCTCAGGTGCTTACCGTTCAAAAACTCTCTTAAGAACAGAAAAGCTAAACACATTGAATGATTTTCAGAAATTGATAGGAGATACCAATGGATAGCGACCAGTGTTGAAACTTGACTACCTATCAAGTTACAACCGTTATATGACATTTTAAGAGAGACAGTGCTTTAAATTCCCACGCCAGCTTACAAAAGAAGCTCAAGAGGCTTTGAAGAAGTTGAACTGAGCTTTATCCAATGTAGTTGAAAGAGTCACTCAAAAACCCTTGGAGATATCAGTTTTGCCACACAAGAGGCACCCACAGCAGTCCTTCATCAAGGACACAGTGTGATGAAGTGGTGAACCTCCCAGCACAACCAGATCAAAGCCTTTCACCCTACCCAGTGCTTGTGGCTAGAATTTTGTTAAAAGGCCACTAAGTGAGCAGTACAATTATCTGAGGACAAGACCTGATAAGATATACACCTTTTATACCAATACACAAATTAATGTGTGTTGTGAGACCATCAGAGTGGAAATTTTAGTACATAGCTCCAAATTTTACATGGGTCTCCATTAAAGATAACTAGAATTATTACATAATTGGCGATGGACTCTTGAAGAAAAAGTTCTAAGTTCTCTTCAAGGACCAACAATCTTCACAGATGCATCCAAACATAATATTTGTGCTGTGTACTCTATGATCTAACTATAAAGAGAGTAGTCAGAACTCCTTTTCAGTCCACTCAGCAGAATAATTATCCTTGATCATTCTAGCTCTTATAATATCAGGAGACATAAATATAATATCTGATTCAGCCTATTCAGTAGGTGTGGTACAAAATTGCCACAGCCCAAATAAAATTTGCAGCCTCTATATATATCAGCTCTTTAGAAACTTCAAGAGCAAGTGAGAAAAGCATCCAGAGTAAGATCTATATATTACATGTCCATTCTCATAGTGGACTTCCAGGTCCCTATTTGATGGCAATTCAAAGGCAGATAGCCTTCTAACTATGTTGTCAATACCCCTTTTTTCAAAAGCTCAGGCATCTCATTCTAAATATCATCAGGCTGCTGGAAGCTTTCCGTTTACAATTTGAATAACAAAAGAAGCTAGAGCAAGTAAAAGCCTGTACAATTTGGAATAACAAAAGAGAGCTAGGAAGCATAGTAAAAGCCTGTACAGCTTGCCTTCTCACGCTCCTACACTGCCTCAGGAAGAACCCTCGTGGTTTGAGACCCAATGAAATCTGCAAATGGATGTGACCCATTATAAATCTTTTGGTCGTCTGTCTTTCATCCATGTTGTGGTAGGCACCTTTTCAGGATTCACTTTTGCAATGCCAGCAGCAAAAGAGACAGCCAGTGGTCACTGAATTCCTCATACAAGCATTTGCCATTATGGTGTGTACCAAACAATAAAAACAGACAATGGTCCTGCTTATACTTCAAACATTTTGCACACTTTTGTGCACAGTATAGATTTTACACACCACAGGCATACCTTTTAATCCTCAAGGACAGGCAATAGTGGAGAGGAGAAACAGAATATTAAGACACTACTCCAAAACAAAAGAAAGGGAGCCACAGGTAACCCTAGAGAACTTCTAAATCTAGCTCTTTATACTATTAACTTCTTGATTTTTGACAAAGATGCACTGGCTCCGCTGACAGGTTTTATAACCCACCGGAAGGTCAGTGTTCAGTACTGAAGCAACTCCACTATCTTTAGATAATCCAGGTGATGTGGAGAGACCCAGAAAGTGGTGAATGGAAAGGACCAGATAGGCTAACTGCTTTGGGGAGAGGGTTTGCTTATATCTCTACAGGTGGAGAAGGAATCAGATGGATGCCAACGAGCCATATTGCCTTGTCCATACAGAGAGACAGACAGACCTTGAAACAAAGGAGAAGACCAAGAAATATCGGTGGTGCTGTTGCTGATTGTGCTCACCATTGAAAGAGCGTGGCAGTTATAGCGTTTGACTCATGGACATCAAAGATTGTTGGACTTCAAAACCCTCAGGAATCATTGGATTCTCTGAGCCATAGGACTTGAAACCCTCAGGAATCATTGGATTCTCTGGCCATAGGACTTGAAAACTCTCAGGAATCATTGGATTCTCTGAGACATAGGACTTGAAAACTCTCAGGAATCATTGGATTCTCTGAGAAATGATAAGACTGTTACAACACTTCAAAATCTGCTGGAATCATTGGATTCCCTAACACATAAAAAAACTTTTTCAGGACTTCAAAAACTCAGGAGGATCATTGGATTCCCTGACATGTGAAACAATGGACAATAGATTGGTTTTGGACTATCTCTTGGCTGCTGAAGAAGGTGTATGTGTGACTGTTGTTTACATACCCACCTTCTAGGACTTCTGGTGATCTTTTTCCAACACCATGTTGATTTATATTGTTTGCTATTCCGCTACTTGTGTGTACAATTCATGTTTGTTACACCACATCGAGCCTGCACTGACTGGGGGAGGGTCATCCCTAATAGCCTCTGTGTTTTGCTATGTGCTTGTAATACCTCCCATGCTGATGGGTTTGTGCATTAAGACCCTTCAGCCCAGAAACCAACTAGCAACCTCCATTTCCTTTGGTGCTTTTCATCTCCCTTCCTGAGATTCAGGTAGGGCATGATCATCTCCTTTTAGTGCTTTCACCGCCTTTTCTGAGAAGTCAGGAGGCTGTGATCACCTCCTTTCCGGTGCTTTCACCTCCTTCCCTGAGAAGTTAGGGAGGCTGTGATCACCTCCCTTGGGGGCTCTGACCTCCTGAGGAGTCAGGGATGCGCATGACCACCGGTGTTCTAAATAAAGAAAGTGGGAAATGTAATGGGCTGAGGTTTGAGCTGATGCACTGAGGTCCCAAGTACATGAGGCTAGATAGTAATTGGGCTATACTCTATTAATATACATGATTGGATAAAGAATGGTCCTGCCCACTCTGTGCAAGTCCTGATGTGTTGTATAGGAAATGACGATTTTGGTGGGTGGAGGCAGAGAGGAAGAAGACAAGCTGGGAGAGATTGGGCTGGGTTCGAGACTCCGAGCTGCTGGTTGTGTGGCTGCTGGTCGAGCTAGCTTCTTGACTCAGTTGCACACATTGCTATCGCTGATTCTCTTCCACCTCCGATCCTTCTTCACTGAGAATAAAGACTGACGATTTTCCCCTAACCTGAATTCCTGTCTCGTGCTGATCTTAAAATACACGATCTTAACACATCATAATTTTTGTTTTTGCTTCCAGTTCTTCCTTTTTCCTTTTCACCTTTATGGATTAGTAGATTGGAAAGAGATCCAGTTTTGGCGTCAGGAAGATCCAATTCAACTATTATTTCTGACACTTACTGGCAACTCTAGGAACCTTGCAGTGTACTAGACAACTCTTGAGGACTACAAGTTTCATAAGACTTGCAATTTGTACTAGTAGAAGGATTTTACCTGAGAATCCCTTTAGTGATGCAATCCCAGGTCTAGATGAATAATAATAGTGATGAATATTTCTAATTAAATTGATATTTTATATTTAGTCTCTTTATGTAATAGGAAAACCTATACTACCTATTTCAGGAGAACATACTAGAAGGGTTAGGAAGACTTGGGTTCAAATACTGGCTGTTTGACTCTGGGAGAGTCTATTTGCTTCAGTAAATTGCCTAGGACTTATTTAATAAATCACAGATACAGTTAAATTTAATGGAGGGAACTCCACCAAAACTCCCCAAATCCCAAAATTTCTTTCCTAATTTTTACAACATCATGGATTCTTTATATTTGGATACTCCCTATCTTCCAGCATTGTTAATAGGATCGATTGAAATGAATATTGTAAAGCTCTTTATAGTACTTAAAAAAAAAAAAAAAAACTTATATATGTACACTGATGGTCATTGTTGAAG
This sequence comes from Sarcophilus harrisii, assembly GCF_902635505.1. Classification (NCBI taxonomy): domain Eukaryota; kingdom Metazoa; phylum Chordata; class Mammalia; order Dasyuromorphia; family Dasyuridae; genus Sarcophilus; species Sarcophilus harrisii. Next base: position 248,447,209 of record NC_045426.1, read on the forward strand.
TAATAGTTCCTAATTGATACTCCTACTGTCACAAAACACAAGTTGTCTGATATTTAGTTGCTGTTTTTTCTACCTTGTAACTGTACATATGGTTAGGAATTAGACATAGAACATCATTTATGTTGGCAGCTTCTGCTGAGGAAGAAACTTCTAATAATAGAGGTTTGCATCTTCTCTACAATGTCTATGGTTTCCTAAAACACCAAGAAGGGATTCTAGGGTCCAACAGCCAGTTTATGTCTGAAGTAGGATTTGAATCTCATTACTGCCTAGGAAGCCAGTTTAGTAACAGCTATGCCAGGCTAGTGGGGCAAGAAAAAAAGCACAATAATCATCAGTTGGTGTCTGACTCTTTTATTGATGAGCATCTTTGTACTTATTTCCTTATATTAGTCTTCAGATTGTGATTTCTTTCTAGTCATTGATTTTTTTAAAAAAACGTTTCCAAGTTGGAGAACAGAATCACCATCATTGTAATGCTTGCTAATTTTATTATTCTTTTGATCATCATGATAACTTTCCAAGTCAAATGAAGCAAGTATATTTCAGAAAAGAAAACTGAAGCTAAGAGATTCAATCATTCAATGTTTATTAAGTTCCTACTATGTCTCAAACACTGTGCTAGGGGCTGGATATGGTGGCGGAAAGACAAAGACAACCTCTGTCGTTAAGTAGCTTATAATACAATGGGGAAACAACATGCATATAAACATATACAAAGCAAGCTATGTATAGGATAAATAGGAAATAATTAAAATAGGGGAGGTGCCTAGAAGACTTCCTATGAAAGATAGGGTTTATACTGAGACTTAAACACAGAAAGGTCAGTGGTAGGAGAGGAGGAGGAAGGGTGGTCCAAGCATAAGGAGACAGCCAGGAAAAATGCCCAGAACCAAAAGATGAAATATCTTGTTCATGGAACAACCAGGAAGCAAGTGTGTTTAATCAAAGGGCATGCACTTTAAAACTGGAAAGGTAAAAAGGTATTAGGTTATAATGGGCTTTGAAAGCCCAAAGATCCTGGAGACAATAAGAAGCAATAAAGCGTAGGAGGGAGTGTAACCTATTATTTAGGAACATTTCATTAATGACAGATTGGAGGATAGATGAGAGTGAAAACAGACAAGAGGCAGGTAGATCCACTGTCAGGCTACTACATTAATCAAGGTGTGAGATGATGAGGTCTTACCTTATAGTAATGGTGTGCCAGAGGAGAGAAGGAAACATATTTGAGAAATGTTGCAAAAGTAAAGTCCTTGGGAATAGCTTGAATATGGCAGGTAAGAGATAGGGAAGAATCCAAGATGACTACTAAGTTGCAAGTCTGAAGGACTGGAAGGATGGTGTTTCTATGGTAATTAAGAAGCCAGAGGAGAGGCATGATTTAGGGAGGAAGATAATATGTTCTGTTTTGTAACATTGAATCTAAGATATCTAATGGACATCGAGTTTGATATATCTAACTGAGATAACAAGGATATAGCTGGAAATGTTAAATTGTAGATCCACAGAGAGAAGGGCATAGAGATAGTCTTTGAATCCATAGGTGCATATGAGATTAGTTTGTACAAGTATAAGGCAGGATTTGAATACAGGTATTCTTGATAATCTTCTCTTTCAGCACCCCCACAACACTTTAAAACTCAAGGTCACCTCCACTTAGGATTTTAACACAGGAAAACAATCATCTTAAATAATTATTTGATTTAGAGTTACCCTGGACTTGGAAGACTAAGGAAATAGTTTCAAATAGGTTAACATTTTAAACTTGTTTTCTAAAGCTTGAAAATGCTCAGATAATAACTTCAACCAAACAGAACAGTTTGTGAAAGTAATGTTGAGACTTGTCTTAGAAAATAATTACTGTCATGTCTAACTGTTAACTTTGGAATCCATAATTATTAAATTCCTCTTAGAGTGACAAAGGCACAGGGCACAAATATGTGAAGACCCTATTGGTACCTTTTAGACATTTTTAAATGGCTTTTAGACCAATGTTTGACTAATGAATTTTGCATACAGATATTTTAAAAATCTATCAATTTGTGAAAAACTAAAAGGAGTTTAAAACTACCCCTCTTTTTTCCTTTTTTATTTTTTTATCTAATATTATTTTGTTTTTTCCAATTTTATATAAAGATAATGTAATACCACAGAAACTGAGGCAGACAGAGAATGTTTTTTTTTTTTTTTTTTTTTTTTTTTTTTTTTTTTTAATGTGGGGAGTTTAAGCTAGATGGCCTCATGGAACTTGTCCAAAGCATTTGGTGCAGATAAACCAAAATAAGGAACTTATATAGAGTTTTAGCTAACCAGGGTTTAATAGGGGAAACAAAAGCAGATAAGGGGGGCCAAATCACTAAGAGGAAGGACAAGCCATAATTCCAGAAAGGATCATCTTAATCCTGATAGGATAGGGATCAAGATAAGAAGGTTGAGGGCAGGAGACAGCAAAGCCAGGGGCAATACTTAAATGGAGGAGGAATTATACTAGCAAAGATAGAGATAATACACCTGGAGTTTATGACACAATGTTATGTAAAGGTGATCAGAACTCCAAGGTTTTTCCTGAGCTCTTTTTTTAAACTTAATTTTCCAATCCTAATGGCAAGGAAGGATGGGAGGGTAAGTACATTTTTTTTTTTTAATTGAGGGTTCATTAATAATTTTCAATATTCATTTTTGTAATGTTTTGAGTTTCCTTAATTCCCCTCTCCCCAAGACAGTAAGCAATCTGACACAGCTTATATAATTTATATATAAATTCAAGAGATTAACAAAAATAAAGAGAAAACAATTTAAAGGAGACCTTCCCTCTATAGCACCTTAGACCTTTCTCCTATCCCATTTAATTTTGTATAAATGAAAAACTAATTGAGGTTAAAAAACAAAACAAAACAAAACTGAACTCTTTCTGCCTGGAGATGCCAAAATGCAACATTTTTGGAGAGACAAATCTTATTTGGTCATGCAAAGCTCAAAATACTTTTTACAAATTAGCTACCAGATAATTCTACCTTTTGTAAAAGGTTCAACTCTCTAATAAAATGGGGAGCACATTGCCAAAATGTATTTGAATAAGCATTTTATGTTTTACATAATACTTGGAAGTACATATACTTTTGGAAATATTCTCTGAACTCTGCTTTTCTGAAGTTTAAAAAAAAATCTTTTGATGTCCTTGCTTGCAGAGGGACATGTTAGAAATCAGATTATTCAAAAACTTTGTTCATATTCATGCCACAGTTTCCATTTATAGTAACCTTGAGTTACTAAAGGACTCTTAAAGATAGAAAATAATTGATTATGTTTTCATAAATAACAGGAATAAAGGAAGGGATATTAAGCAATTAAAGCAAACCAAAAGAAGATTTCACAAAATCAGATTTTTTAATTCTTTCAGAGAAATTAGCAATCTTCATAGTCCAGCCTTTTCATTTTCTTTAAATATATATATGTATGCATGTGTTTATATATATTTAAAATTTTACTTTTTTCCAATTACATGTGAAAACATTTTTAGCAAGTTAAAAAAAATTTGAGTTACCATTAATCTTCTTATTTTCATAAAAAAAAAAAACACAAAGAATATTAGGCTAGAAAAAGAACTGAAATATCATAGGATCAAAACCATAGAATTGAAAAGGATCTCAAAAGTCAATTAGACTCTTTCATCCTACACATGAGGCCCAGGCAGGGTGAATGAAGCAACAGATAAGTCATTGGGCTGGATTCCAAGAAAATCCTGCTTCAAATCCTGATTCTGACACTTACTATCTGTATGATCCTGGAAGTCACTTGACTTCACTGGGCTTCCCATCTATAACATGGGAAGGGGATTGGTGGTATTCTTCTTAGTTCCCAAATAATCAATTATTATCTTTATGCAGATGATTTTCATATTGGTTTGCCCAACCCTAACTGTTCGTGTTCTTTTTCCAAAACACAGCCAAGTGATAAAAGTTTAGCTGTTTTATTGTTTTCTCAATATAACCCAGTTAGCTCAGAGTCCTATCTCTCTGCTTGGTTCCAAGAGATCTTACAGCTTTGTCCTTGGCTTCTGCCTCTGCTTTCTTCAGCCTCCAGCCAGCACCAAGTTGGAAGATGCAATGAATCTCTTTTGCCTCGAAGATAGGGCTTGTGGACTTCCTCCCAGAGTGCTCCTCTCTGACCCCAGTCAATGTTCCCAAGAAACTCCATCAAGCTCTAAGAGTTTTCTGTATATATATGATCTCCCAAAGGTTAACTCCCCCTTCTAGAGAGAGAGGGATTCTGTATTATCTCCCAGAATGCTCTCTGGCCCTAAGGGAGGTGTGAATTCGGATATCTCATACTAAGCCCTAAAATCTCCCAAACATGTGAACTCCACTGAGTACTTAGATACTTATGAGCTCTCTAAAGGTGTGAACACAAGCCTCATTTCTATCAGTTGTACTTAGTACCTTGTTTCAAGTTCCAGCCCAAAACATCTCCTTCCAAGATCAAATCAATCGTTGAACTATGCCAAATTAGATAATTATTGTCTCTATCAACTCTAATGGCTTAACAGTTTATAAAGATTCCAACATCTCCCCTTTTCTTTTGATTTAGAACATAGGTGGTCATAACCTCCCTGACTTCTCATGAAGGGAGATGAAAACACCAAAAGAAATAGAAAATCAAATCAGATTAGCGGGTTTCTAGAGGGACTCACTTGAAACAAGTATGAAACAAGGTGTACATAAAGGAGGCATTGCACATAGTTACATAAGCACATAGCAATATAAAACAGGCTAGTAGTAATGTTAACAAATAATATGAATCAACATGAAGAATTTACACATGTCCATAAGTCCTAGAAATAGTCCAAAAGGAATCCATTGCCTATTAATTCATGTGCCAGGAATTCAATAATTCCTGTAAGTTTGAAGTAAACAATTTTTCATAACATGAATCAACATACAGAATTATACATCTCCATAAGTCCTAAAAATAGTCCCAAAGGAATCCATTGTCCATTAGTTAATATACCAAGAATCCAATAATTCCTGTAAGCTCTGAAGTACTGCAATAGTCTCATCAACAATTTTTCATCTCAAGGAAATTCAATAATTCTTGCTGGTTTTTAAGAACTGAAAGAGTCTCATCTTGTGTTAGAAAATCCAATGATTCATGAAGATTTTAAAGTTATTTTAACAGTCTCATTGTCAGCTATACTCCTTCAGTGTCAGATGTTTCTTAAATCTTCTCCTTTGTTTTGAGGTTTCTCTTTTTCTGTTTCTCTCTGATGGACAAGGCGAATACGGCTCGTTGGCACCTATCTGATTCCTTCTCTTTCTGTAGCAATACAAGCAAACCCTCTTCCCCAAGCAGTTAACCTATCTAATTCCCTTCTGTTTACCACTTTTGGGATTTCTCTTCATCACCTGGTAATTACATTGGAGCTGTTTGCACTGGACACTGCCCTGTTGGGTTGAAAAATCTGTATTCTCTCCAACTGTAATCCTGATTGCTTTTCTATTGATTAATGACATCAGAGTCCTGAATTTCTAAAGACTCTCTGGGTGTAAACTCAGCTGCCATCATGCCCCACTTGTCCTTTGATTGATTCTTAGGAGTTTTCCCCTGCCTCTCTCTTCTCTGGGTCAATCTACATTCAGAGGCCCAGTAAAAGCCTCGATTGCATTTTGAACATGGAGTTTTGGGTTTTCTCTCACCCTGTCTTCTCATTCTATCTCCATATCTACAATGAGCTCTCAAATGTCCAACTTTTCCACACTGAAAACATTGACGAATTTCTCTAGAAGTCCCTTGCCAAGAGGGACCCTGTCTTTTATGTTCATCATGGTTTGGGTATAATAAACATTTGTGCCCACTGTGGCACAGTGTCTTATGATCTCCTCTAAAGGAACATCTTTGTCTAGTCCCCATATAATTCTTTTGCAAATCTCATTGGCATTTTCCTTAGCCAGATGTTTCGTCATTATTTCTGTAGCAGCATTATCTCCAATGGTTCTGATTACAGCTGTTTGCAAATGTCCCACAAAATCTGCAAAAGGTTCATTGGGACCTTGCTCTATTTTTGTGAAAGCTTTACTTCCATCTTTCTGTCCAGGGAGAGAATTCCAAGCTTTTATTGCAGCCTTAGAAATTTGCTCATACACTGTTATGGGATAATAAATCTGTTCTGAATTCTCTGCATACTGCCCTTCACCAGCTAGTTGGTCAAAAGTGATTTGTCCAATAGTTCCTGTTGGCCTATTGCGTTGGGCTTGAATCCTACATAATTCATGATACTCTGAAAGCCACAACAGATTTTGTCCAGGTTCTAAGCATGTTCTCGCTATGCATTTCCAATCATTTGGGATTAAGATTTCATAAGACAAATTATCTAGTAACATCTTCACAAACGATGAAGTAGCCCCATAAAGAGTGCAACCCTTTTTCAAATCTTTAATTTTTTCCAAATTAAAAGGAGTGTATTGTCTCTCTTTTTGATCTGAAGGGTCAAGCTTTTCAATCACATGATATGCATTTATAAAATCAGATATATCTTCTCCTTTATTTTTTGCTTTAATTATTGCGTCTTCTAATCTTGTCATATTCTGCTTCACAGGAGAAGCTGACTGTGTTTCTGCCTCTCTCCCTCCCCCTTCTTCCTCCATCCATGAGGGGGGAGGGTCATGAGATGAGGAATGATCTAATTCCTTCTGCTGTGAAGTATCACACTCAGAATTGTACTTAACTCCATTCTTATCTGAATTTTCCTGCTTATCACCTAGTTTAGTTGGTACTTTCTTCTTTTTCATTTTAACACTTAAATAACTTCTTATAGCCAGTTGTATTAAATTATATATATTAAATATGTCTTTAGAAATAGAGTTAGGGCCATTTTTATCATAGAATTGACAAAGATCCTCTCCTTCTAAGTTCTATTCATCTAGATCCAATTCTTTCTCCAGAGATAAACAAGGACATATGTTCTTAACAGTTTGTAAAAGTTCAGTGATTTGCTCCAAAATTATAATCAAACCTTGGCTTTCCATAACTTTGACAATGCTCTCTAAACATTTTCCTTGAACAGAAACAGAAAGCTGTTTTCTGAACATCTGTCCCATCTTAGCTGAAATTCCACTTTAACTCTTTTAGCAAAATTTCTTTGTTGTACTGACTCTAATTTCTGGGTTGAGGAGACTTTTCCACTCAACCAGGGTCACAGGCTTTTTCACTGAAATCAGTATTAGAGGCTTTTCCACTGAAATCCACTGAAGGGCCTGTCAGCCCCATGTTCAGGGCGCCAAAATGTTGATGTTCTTTTTCCAAAACACAGCCAGGTGATAAAAGTTCAGATCTTTTATTGTTTTCTCAATATAGCCCGGTTAGCTCAGAGGCCTATCTCTCTGCTTGGTTCCAAGAGATCTTGCAGCTTTGTCCTTGGCTTCTGCCTCTTCTTTCTTCAGCTTCCAGCCAGCACCAAGTTGGAAGATGCAATGAATCTCTTTTGCCTCGAAGATAGGGCTTGTGGGCTTCCTCCCAGAGTGCTCCTCTCTGACTCGTCAATGTTCCCAAGAAACTCCATCAAGCTCTAAGAGTTTCCTGTATATATATGATCTCCCAAAGGTTAACTCCTCCTTCTGGAGAGAGAGGGATTCTGGGTTATCTCCCAGAGTGCTCTCTGGCCCTAAGGGAGGTGTGAATTCGGATATCTCATACTAATCCCTGAAATCTCCCAAATGTGTGAACTCCATTGAGTACTTAGATACTTATGAGCTCTCTAAAGGTATGAACACAAGCCTCATTTCTATCAGTTGTACTTAGTACCTTGTTTCAAGTTCCGGCCCAAAACATCTCCTTCCAAGATCAAATCAATCGTTGAACCATGCCAAATTAGATAACTATTGTCTCTATCAACTCTAATGGTTTAACAGTTTGTAAAGATTCCAACACCTAACCTGTCTCTTGACATGGTCTCACATTGTGTATTGTCTATTGGACATATAAGACTGGATATCTTATGGACATCTTAAGGGCAACATGTTCAAAATTGAATTCATTATCTTTTTTCTTAAACTTTCCCCTCTTCCTAATTCTTCAGTTGCTGTAAAGAGTACCACCATCCCTCCCAGTCACTCAGGCTTGCAAATCTATATGTCATCCTCAACCATTGATTCTCCTTCACCACCACTTCCTATATCTATCAGTTGTCAAGACCTACTGTTCTCACATATAAGCCTCTTTCCTTTCTTCCAACACTGCTACCATCCTGTGCAAACCCTCTTTTGTCACCTTATACTTAAACTAATGCAACAATATGCTGATTGACCTCCCTGTTTTATGTCTCTTTCCATTCCAAATCATTCTCTACCCAGCTATCAAATTGTGATCTTCACAAAGCACAGGTTTCACTATATAACTCCTCTATTCAACAAATCCCAATGGAATTCCAAATGAAATGAAATATCCAATAAATCCCTTACCTCTAGGATTAAATATAAAATCCTCTATTTGACATTTATAGCACTTCATCCCATGGTCCTTTACTATCTTTCTAGTTTTCTTACACCTTACTTCCCCCTACATACTCCACAATTTAGTGTCATTGGCTTCCATCTTATTGTTTAGTCATTTTTGTTTATCTATTCTATATGACCCTGTTTGGGGATTTCTTGGCAAAGATAGTGAAGTAATTTGCCATTATCTTCTCCATGTGCTGACTATGCATTTTCACTGACTTCCCATCATACTTAAAATGTTTTCTTTCCTCATTTCCATCTCTTGTTTCCCTTAGGTCCCAAAGAAAAGCTAACTTCTTAAAAGAAATATTTTCCCTTAATGTTAGTGTCTTACTTCTGCTGATTATTGCTAATTTGTCCCGCTTATGTTTAGTTGTCTCCTCCATTGGTCAATGAGTGTATTGAGAGAAAACTAGTTTATTGTTGCTGTTGTTGGTATTGGTGGTATTGCTATTTTTCTTTTCTTTTCTTTTGTAATTTGTTTTTCTTTGTATACTTGGGGCTTAATATATAGTGCCTGGCACATGTAGGGTCTTAATAAATGGTAGTTGATCTCAAAAAAATCTCAAAAGTCAATTAGTTTACCCCTCTCATTCCAGACATGAGGTCCAGGTAGGGTGAATGAAACTACAGGTAAATCATTTGATTGGATTCCAAGAAAACCCCAATTCAAATCTCTCAAAAGAAATCATTTTAGAAATGATCACTTGTGTATCTAATTGGTTAGTCAACTAGATAAACAAGTTATCATTTCTAAAATCAGAATATGCCTCTTAAGTTTTGTTCCACATACAACTTTTTTTTTTTCCTTGACACTATGAATAGAATCTTCTATTTGCACATTTCACCTAGCTTAACTTTTTTTGGTGTAAACAACTTGGAATACTGTTGATGATATATCCTATCTTTTCCTTACATATATGTAGATTTCAGAATAGTCCAGGTATCTCTTTCAATGCTTTTAATATGTAAATGGATTCTGGGCTTTCACACCTGAGTGAATGGGTTATATCCTGCTGAAATCTGCACACAGAGATTTAATTAGGATATAAGTGTAATTGATAGGTTTTCTGGAAAGAGAATTATAATTCTCTTCATAGTTAATATATTAGAATACTTTCACAGTGAGTAAATGGAAGGAAGAAGAGAAGCATTATGTCATTATAGAAAGAACACTGGAAATCACAAAGAGACACAAAATTGACTGACCAAGACAGTTATTAATCATGACTTCAGTGAACTCTTGATAATGGGGGCCTCTTCTGATGAAGTAGTGGTGAACTCTAAAGCTGAAAAAGGCATACATTATCAATGGGTTGATTTCTTTGGATTATTTATACTTTTTTGTTGAGTTTATTTTTTTTTTTCAAATGGAAGGGTCTTTCAGAAATGATAAGGGGGTTAAAATATCAACAACACATTTATCAATTTTTTTAAAATCACCTTTAACAAAAGAGTGCTGAATGTTTGTGGCAGCCCTTTTTGTAGTGGCTAGAAACTGGAAACTGAATGGATGTCCATCAGTTGGAGAATGGCTGAATAAACTGTGGTATATGAATATTATGGAATATTATTGTTCTGTAAGAAATGACCAACAGGATGATTTCAGAAAGGCCTGGAGAGACTTACACGAACTGATGCTGAGTGAAATGAGCAGGACCAGGAGATCATTATATACTTCAACAACAATACTATATGATGACCAGTTCTGATGGACCTGGCCATCCTCAGATACGAGATCAACAAAATTATTTCCAATGGAGCAGTAATGAACTGAACCAGCTACGCCCAGAGAAATAACTCTGGGTGATGACTAAAAACCATTACATTGAATTCCCAATCCCTATATTTATGCCCACCTGCATTTTTGATTTCCTTCACAAGCTAATTGTACAATATTTCAGAGTCTGATTCTTTTTGTACAGCAAAATAACGGTTTGGTCATGTATACTTATTGTGTATCTAATTTATATTTTAATGTATTTAACATCTACTGGTCATGCTGCCATCTGGGGGAGGGGGTGAGGGGTAAGAGGTGAAAAATTGGAACAAGAGGTTTGGCAATTGTTAATGCTGTAAAGTTACCCATGCATATAACCTGTAAATAAAAGGCTATTAAATTAAAAAACAAACAAAAAAAAAGAGTGCTATATAAGGGTCAGGTGTAAATAAATAAAGGCAGTGATAAAGTTGTTGGAATAAGAGTGTCTATATCTTATAGTAGTGTGGTCCAAGTGGATGGGGTATTCAAAGAGGACTAGCCCTTGTGATATGAGGGCACCATATTTTTGGTGTCCACCTAGCATTCAACTCTCACTGTGGCTCTAGGAAGCTGTATAGAACCTTCAGTGACCACATTCTGGCAAACTATCTTGGTAGATATATTGTCTTAAACAAGTCACATATAATTTTGGATCTCATTTTTCACTTTGTAAAAGAATGAATTAGATAGGTGATTTTTCAGGTCCTTCCCTGCTTTGTCCACCTAAAATTCTGGAGACCTTCCTTATTTTCTTCCCACATTGCCAGGGTACCAGTGAAATATTGTAACTATATAACTCATACAATTTGTGGATGAAATATTTTCTTCCTGTTTTTGGAGATCCTTATTGTCTAGATATTTAAGTCTGCTCACACAAATCTGCCATGTTCTTCTCCATTTCCCCATGCTATTCCTATATAAAATACATACAGATTAAATGTAAAGAGAATAAATTTATATTTGATTAATTTAGTTAAATTTGTAGATAAATGCCAGGTAGTTAGAAAGAGAGAGAGTTTGCTAACTTTAATTATAAGGTTGGTATCAGAGGTAAGTATTTTATTTGTATTTGTTTGGGGTTTTTTTCTATTTTTTTCTTCTCCTTCAAAGTAAGTATTCATTTACTATAGCTTTGAACATATATTGTTCCAGTCATTAATTTATTAAATGCCCTTTTCACCAAATACTTTCTTACTGAGCAATATTAATCTACTCATATTTTAAAATCTTTATGACTATTGTCATATTTGTAAAATATTTGTAAAATACAAAATATCTGGGTTTTTTTCATTGTTCACCTTAAGTACTTTCTTAAATTCAGTAACTAGATATTGAAATCATATGGTGTGACTTTAAAAACATTTAAAAATATTTTTAGCAATTAAAAAAAAAATAACAGCTAATAATATTAACTAACTTTTCTATAGTGTTGTATATTATGTTCCAGTACATAAATCTCATTTGATCCTCACAGCAATAATGGGAGGTAGAAGTCATTATTATCCCTATTTTATAGTTGAGATAACTGAGAGGTTGACTTGCCCAAGGTCAAAAGAGATATTTGAGGCCATATTTAAACCCAGGTCTTCCTCACTATAGGTTTACAAAATCTAGCTGCTATTATACATAGCACCATCATTGCAAGGTTGCCAAGAGATAACATTAATAATGTTGATTCAGTTCTTTATCTCATTTGTGTCTGTCTGCACATGCTTCCAGTTGCTTTTCCTAGCAACATGGTGTTGAACTTGTGATGTTCTGTAAATTTAGTGCTAGTGCTAAAAATGAAAACTTGTACATCTTTATGAAAGACAAAATTATACAAAATTGAGCTTCAACTTTTTTAACCATAAGAACATTTTTTCTTGTATTAAATTTATTTCATATTTTATTTTCCCTGTTATATAGAAAAAAATTAAACTTTTTTTTTTTAATTTTGAGAGGAACAAAATTTTAAAGATAGCTACAAAATTGCAGAGACATTTTACAATTAATAGCATGTTTTACATTTGTTGCTGTGCCACAGTTCTCTTTTAATATCCTGACCCAGTTTCCCTAATTGTCCTATTTAGTTACTCTGCCTCAGATTATAACCTTTTCCTCTTAATGTTTGATGAGATAAGGTTTTTATATATTTAGGCTATAATCATTCCTTCTTGATGTTTGACAGAATTAAGATCTATCCATTTTAGACATCATTAGAATATCAGTAACCTCTCCAGTACCTCCCTCCATTATGTCATCCTAGGTGCCTTCCCGCATTAGGTTATCCCCATCCAGGTACTTCCCCCATTATGCCTTGTTCTTGTTATCCTATAAAAGAGTCTTGCTGGCCAACATTCAGGGCTGGATTCTTTGAGACGATAGTCTCATTCAGCCCTGGGACCAAACATGAATCATTTGGTCCCAGTAAATCTCTCCATTTAATAAACTATTAAATTGGTCTCTAATCTCTGTCTTGCTCAGTTTTTCCAGCATTACATTGTAACTTAATCCTTGAATCACATAACTCATATTTTTGAAAATGTTTGTCAATAGATTCTTAGAAATAAATTTTCTCATTCTCTCTCTCTCCCCGCCAAATTGGGGGAAATCAAGGAAAGATTTACACAGAAAGTTGTGCTTGAGTTGTCTTCCAAGTTCTAAACTCCTTTTGTTGTTGTTGTTGAGGGCACTCTATTTTTTCCAGACTTCTCAATTCTTCTGCTGTTCCTATATATAAGCAATTGCCAAATTTTGACAGGTTTTATAATTTTTTTCTAAGATATATCTCATAGTTAATACCTTCTTTCTTTCACTTATAACCCAAGCACCCTCCAATTTTGACCCTTGTAATCTCACATTTAGACAATGCAATAGCTTCCTAGTTGGTTTTCCAGCCCTGTACATCATCCCCCACCTAATTGTAAAACTTCTTCTCCTAAAGATTTAGTATAATCACAACACCCTCTACAATCAAGAAAATTCAATAGTTTCCTATTGCTTCTAGGATGTAATCTAAACCTCTCTTTTTGACATTCAGTCTTTTGTAATCTGGTCCCCAAATTCCTTTCCTAAAACTTAATCCACATGCAAATTGCCTGCATCAAGCTTTCTTTTCTTTTTCAAATTATTATTTACCTCTGGACTATCAAAAGTGCTAAATAGATATCAAAGAAAGTAGAAAAGCATTTTCTGATGCTAGACTTTGGAGATTTGATCACCATTGTCCAGTCCTTTGAAGTCAAAGAGAGTTTAAGAAGCTGCAGGGAAAATAAGAGGAAATCAAAACTTGCCCATTGATGTGCAAGATTGGATGTTTCTTCTTCCTTCTGTGCTCTTAAGATTCATATTGTCTGATTGCCCAAAAGTCACTGAAGACAAGTTTGGAAATGGAATCTAGGTGTCCGATTTCCCAAACCAGACCTGGCTCTTGGGAAATTTGAAAGACACTGAAGGAAAACGTAACTAGTATTTTAAGAGCAGGCAATACAATAGGAAAGAAAGAAATAAGTATTAATTAACTACTATGTACCTAGAACTATGCTGAGCACTTAAATTTTATCTCATTTAAACTTCATTATAACCCTTAGCAATAGGTATTATTAAATCTACATTTTACAATTAGATAAACTGAAGCACAGATGTTAAGTGTGCCTTTCTCAAGGACACAGTTGTCAAATTTGAATTCAGAGCTTCAGGAGTTCAAATTCAGGGCTCTATGTATTGAATCACCTGCCTGCCTGAGTATGATGAAGTCTAGATATGGGGTACCTAAATGAAATTAGGGTTTAATTGAAGTCTGGTGGCAGGTTCAGGGTACAGGAAGTCAAATGGAGCTCCCCTGCAACCCCATTGGATTTGGCGCAAGGAAACTGAGTTAAATGAAGTCTAGAAGTGGTGTGAGACTTTCCTATAAAAGAATTTATAGGCCTGAAAAGCTAGATTGATAAAAGGGGTTTATTATGGGGTTTGGAAGTAAGATTAAAGTATATTTAAGGAAATAGGTAAAGGTAGAGATAAGAAGGGCACCGGACACAGAAGGGCACCAGACACAGAGTTCCAGTGGACAGAGGGTCTTGGTATGCCAGGTGTAAGGCTGGCATGTTTGGAACGTCTGCAAAGAGGGGGTTCCAGCTTGGCTCTTTTATAATCAGAGATTCTGCTAGAGGGGCCTGTGGGTGTAGTCCCAAATTGGCTCAGATCCAGGTGGGTCTGGGACAGGCCTTGATCTTCTATTGGAATTCAAAGGGACCAGGATTTGTGAATCAAAAGGTCCTTGATTGATAATTACATCAACTAGGAGGGGTTGGGAATCAGAAAGAAAGGAATCTTAAAGGAACCACACCCACATCAAGTAGAACTAATAAGCTTCCATATCCACAACAGATTTTGTAATGCTGGAGAAACTGAGGCAAGATAGAGATTAGATAATTTTTAATATTTTATTTGAAAGGGAGAGATTGTGCTGGGGGCATGCTGCTCCCAGGGCTGATGTCCAAAGCATCCAGCAGCTAATGAGTGATTCTTATGAAGTATATATACACACACAGACACATGGCTCAGTTACAGAGATAGACTGAGGCAGGGGCAGAGTCAGAGAACTGAGAGCTGGAATGAGCTATCAATCTGGTCCTGACAGGTAAAGGAAGGCACCAGATATTCTGAGAAATTGGGATAGGGAGAAGCACTGGACATTCTGAGAATGTCTAAGATAGAAGGTCATTCTCCTTATCTGGATCATCATGATTAGGAGGGAGGGGTGTTGTTGCAGGATTGAGTAGAACAATTAGGAATGAGCTCAAATAATTCAGGGAAACTGAGGCAGGACAATTTAGGGAAACTGAATCAGGACAATAAAAGGGAATTGTGGCACTACAATTTGAGACCTGCATTTCATTCCCATCTTTAATACTAATCACATGAGTAATGTTGGGCAAGTCATTTAACTTTCCTGAACCTCAAATTTCCTCATCTATAAAATAGAAGTATGACTACATGGTTTCTGAGGTTTCTTCTGTCTCCAATGAACAATGATAATCATAATAAAAATTTCTAAAAGAAAAAAAAAATACTCCTTTTGAGGCTGAAAATAGTACCAAAATAAATAAATAAATAAGAATTTACATTAGAAGTCTGATCATAAATAGCAAGTGTTAGCTCTTAGCATATGCCTATTTTAGGCCAAAACACAATGATCTCAGATTATATTTAAATCTCCCAGGAAATGTATATAACGTCAAAGTAGGTGATGAAGATACTTTGAGAAAGCAAATACTTTAGTGGAAGTTAATAACTCTGTGAAGGTGCTAATCAATTTATAGAACCTAAATATTTATCAAATGCCAAGTTAAATTTAACCAGTCCATAGATAATTTGAGGGAAATGTTGAAGTTAGTTTTAAAGCAATGTAAGAATAAAATATAATATTACATCATGGCCTTTCCTAAATCCTCCATTTAAGGAGGACATCCAGAACAGCTATATTTCATTCTTCTCCACACTTTATTCCTGATGTTTTCCTGATTTCAAGCCCACTCCAGCCTATCTCCCTTTTCAGCTTCTTTTTATACCTTATCTTCCCCTATTACATTGTCAGTTCCTGGTAGATAGGTACTATCCTTTTTTCTTATATTTGTATTCTTAACACTTAGCAAAGTGTCTCAATGCTTAGCTAAGTGTTTCATCCTTAGTCAGAATCTAATGCATATTGTCTACTGATTGACAAATACATATTACTAAACCAATAATTATATACATGTAAAATTTACACAAAACTAGAAATATAAAATGAATGATATAATGGGAAAAAATTAATCTTAACCTTAATAAGAAGCCAGGAAGTTTATTGAATATTGGGAGTAACATGGTCAGATCTGTACTTTTGGAAAATCTCTTTAGAAACTATGTGATGGATTTGAAAAGGAAGAGATGAGGCAAGGAGATGAATTAGGAGCTTCTGTAATAGTGTAGGGGATGGGTTCTAGATCCCCTTTCTCAAATTAAGTAATCAGAGACATCTTCAGGTACAAAGAGAAAGCAAAGTCCCTGCAGGGAGAGGCCCAAGCACATCTGGGAGACTTCCCAGCTCCCAACATGTGCTTGTTGACCTGACTGGCTGGAAATAGGACAGCTGGTTAATTAGCAAAAGACCCAAGCCTTTTCATTGGATAGACTAAAAGGAAGTAACCATCATTGACAACATTGATTACCAATGTTGTCTGCTTTCTGTGGTTCACATCACTTCCTATCACTGACCTAGGGTCCTCTAAGCCTAGAGATCATGTAACTTCCTCCAACCTGGGCCCAAGACCTGATCTTCTGCCTCTGCAGTCCTCTGATCCTCTGACAACCCTAGTCTCACAGACTTCTTAAGAAAGCTTCATCTGTATATCTCACTCAATAGTCACAGTAATGATGAGGACCTGATCAAGGTAATAGCTATGTGAGGGAAAAAATATTACTGAGGTAGAGATGTCAAGATTTGACAAGTAATCAGATAACAGGGAGGATGATGCTGTTTTTGAAGCAGTTTTGTTTGAAGAATAGTGTCCTAGACAAACTGAGGGAAGTTCAGAAAAGAGGTATATTTATGGGAAATAAATGTAATGATATCTGTGATATAGATCACAGCCTAGCCTTGATTTCTTATCCTGCGTAAATCTCTTTGACCATGTAAAATGCAAAAGGTTTGTTTTCTAACTCAGAGGTGTCAAACATGCAGCAGAGTGAGGTCAAAATCAAATTAAAATGCAATTGAGAACTATTTTAAGAAAATAATTAAAATCTAATGGAACATGAATAGTATTAATATTTAAAAGTTAATATGAAGCCCTCCAAAGATTCTCATGTACAATATAGTGTCTACTCCCCCTATCTATTTTAGTTTAACTCCACTACTATAACTCATCAACAGTGAAACATAAAACCCTCCTTCCAGTCTCCATTTTCTCCCTCCCCATAGTGCTTGCCACGCTATAAGATTTGGGAGCAACAGGAATGAAGTGTCAGATATATGTGATTATATTAAGGAAAGAGTACAATTTGTCTGGATAGTTGCTAATAGTATAGTAGCCCTGAGAAGTAAACAGCAGTTTAAAAAGTGGGGGTGGAGAAGGTGGATAATAATAGCTTGTACAACCAAGGATAGGTATTTAAGAGAGGGACTGAACTGGAGAACCAGCCAAAAAGGGTAAGGGCAATGAGTAAGTTGCCTATTGGAGACCAGGCTTAAGATTGGCTAATGAAAAGGTATATCTCTTTTCCTACCTGCTGATGACTTGAATAACTGCCTTGGGGTTATTCTGGTTGTTCTGTGGCCCTTAAACTTACAACACAATTTCTAAGGGAAAAGAGAAATGAACCGGGAGTGAAGAGATCTGGATTCTATTCTCTGTTCTGTCTCACCTAACATCCTTAGGCCCCAATTTTTTTTTAAATGGATTATTTCTAAGGTCTCTTCGAGCTCCGAAATTCTGAAAAAGCATTTGTTATAAACAAATGTATGAGACAGATATTTGCTTGTTCAGTTAAAATGAAGTACTTCAATATAATTTCAAACTTGTTACATTAATCTAATTCAAGATGTATCCTTTGGATATATTGCCATGAAACTGCTTCACCAATGGTAAAGGAACAAGAGAAATTGTTATACAAAGAAAATATGGTTCATTGTCCCTTGTTCTTCCTCTTTTTGTCTCCAGGCACATGCCTTGGGCACACTATTATTTGACCTTGCCCTCTCCAAGGCCCTAATACCAAAGGCTTGTGAACGTTTTGTACGTCCCCTTTCCATGCCTTTCAGCTCTCAGTGCCTTCTTGTACCTATATAAGTTAACTACTCAAAATCACAAGCCTCAGAGCTCCCAGGTAACTTGTGTCAATTTTAATAACACCCCAACTTTGATTGTCTAAATGCAGGAAGTGAAACTGATTTTGGAAATTTCAAACCAAATAAGAGGGGAGAGTAATGCCACAGGAGGACTGTAAAGTAGATATTTTTGCACAGATAGGACTTTGTGGTATGTCTCAAATCATGCCACAAAGGCAGGCAGTGACCTACTCTGTAGATGCTTGGGGCTAGTTTGTAAAAAGAGGTATCTGAGAAGGAATTATAAAAAATAGGGAAGGTATGCTCAAAACTGGAGCAAGGCTCAGCAGTTATAGGGGAAAAAATAGCCCTCAATTCCACAATCTGCTTTAGAATTGTTAATTCAAGGACTTTACAGTAGTCTAGTTTTCCCAAAAAAATGGTTATGAGATATCTTTGTTTGTGTATGTAAAAGAGACAGAGACAGAGTGAGAGAGACAGAGACAGACAGACAGACAGACACACACACACATATGCACACACACACACAGAGAAAGACAGAGAGACAGACAGACAGAGAGAGACAGAGAGACAGAGAGAGAGAGAGAGAGAGAGAGAGAGAGAGCACATTAAGGAGTACAATTTCACTCTATGTTCTTTTAAGATCTGTTCCTGTTTCCAAACATTCCATAGCAGACTTCCTATCTTTTCTTCTTCCCTAGTCTTTTCTTTCCCACCCCTTGCCATTTCCTTCGGTTTTTGTTCTTTTGTTCTTCTCCCGGTATTCTCCCTCTCCTCCTACTCCCTCTCCATTGCCTTTTCCATTCCCTCTCCCTTTCCCTCTCTCTCTCTTTTTCTCTCTCTTACTTATTCCTCCAGTTCTTAAAAGGTCATTTTACATTTCATATCATCAGCACATATAAGTATTATATCACGATTTTCTGGGCACTGGAGATAAAAGTTCTTAAAGTAGAAGACTTCCTTAATCTTTTGCTTAACATTCAAGCCCCTCTAGTTCCTGGAAACAGATTTGAGACATATTATTTCTTTGCATTCATCCTACACACTAACCAAACGGAGATTCTCTCTGCATATTGTACTCCATATAGTATTCCATTCTGGGTCTTTCCTTACATTGTCCCCTCTTCCTGACAACCCTTATCTACCTTTCTTAACTAATTAAATTTATTGCCATTCTTTAAAAAAACAACTGCAATGACATTTTTTTTTTCATAAACTTTCCCTGATATCACAAAGAGTGGATCTCACTTTATTTTGGAATTCTTTAAGACACTTATTATGAAATGTTGTATATTCTACTTTTCTATCTTTGTATCTCATCCATGTAGAAGAACACATGCTCCATAAGAGCAGAAATAATATTATTTAAACTTTGAATCTCCCAGATTCTAGCACAATAGCTTGAATAGAATAGGTTACTAGCAAATAAATGAATGATAAAGACTTCTTTCTACTTTGCTCATAAGGATACTGTGAAATTCATTATAAACTCTGATGTCAAAATCCAAATATGCGATGTCTGTAACATTTGATTAATTTCTGACAAATTGTGTTAGTCTTGTCAAAAAATATATTCATTCTTGATGACATTATACTTGTCAGCTATGAACACCACTTCCCTTTCAAGAGTTCACCAATTCTCCCTTTAACAATATACTCTAAATGTTCATCAAAAATTGAAGTAAAGATCATAAGTATCTTTCTTCCTGCTCCTTTTTTGAAATATAGGATATCATTTGTTTGAATCAGATTAAAAGTTTCTTTCTGAAAAATTAAGAATTTCCAGAGATTAGAGCCAGTAGTTCACTAATCATATCCCAAGATTTTTCAGGGCAGTGAGTTATAATTTATATTAATTTGGTCATTTGGAGTTAAGTAGATTGCTAAATAGTTGGTGTGATTTACAGTAATCTAGTTTTCAGATTATCAAAGTTTATTATGCTCCTTGGGTTGTAAATTCCTTGAGGGAATGATGACAATGTTTTGTTTTGTTTTTCTATCCTTTCATCTTTATATGCTTATAATAGTTACTTTACAAGTATTTTTTAGATAATATTACTTAAATTGAATTCTAATTCCTAATTAACTATTATTCTATCATTCTCAGACTAAAGATTGTTCTTGGCAAAAGATATGATTGGAAGTATGATTAAACCTCATTTTATCTATTAAACTAGTTATACCAATGTGTGTGTGTATGTATATATGTGTGTGTGTGTGTGTAAGAGAAACAGAGATAGAGAGACAGAGATACAGAGACAGACAAATCTTTATACTTACCTAGACCTCTATACTGTAATGCAGGAGAAACTGAGCAAGATAGAGATTAGAGAGTATTTGATAATTTATTTATTGGAGAGATATGCTGGGACCAAATGGATCCATGGTTTGGTCCCAGGGCTGAATGAGACTACTGTCTCTAAGAATCCAGCAAACAATGTGAGTTCTCAAAGATATATCTATAGATCTATAGATAGATAGATAGATAGATATAGATATGTATATATATATATATATATATATATATATATATATATACATATAGCTCGATGCAGGGGGTAGACTGAGGCAGGGGCGGAGTCAGGGTGCTGAGAGTGGGAACGGGACTCTGACATAGTTGAAGAAGGCACACCGGAGATTATGGAGAGGCATCTTGATAAGACAGTATCTAACCTTCCAATAGCTTGGGATGGGGAGAGGCATTCTGATATTCTAAAACATAAGATCTTTTATCCTTATCAAATACTCTGATAAAAAGGGAGGAGAGGTTTTCCAGGAATGAACTTATAGCTGAAGCAGAGAAACTGAGTCAGGACTTGGTCAGGATAATTAGGGAGACAGAGAACTGTGGCATAACAATACTAACTTTGATTTTTATTTTGACATAGATTGTAGAAAGGCACACAGAGATAGAGAGAAAGGCAGACAGATCTTTATACTTACAAAAGATCTCTATTTTAACTTTGATTTTTATATTTACATAGATCATGGCATTTTAGTTGGGTATTCTGGCCTAGAAGCTAGAGTGCATAAGACCAGAGTTCAAGATTCCTCTGACATACAGACTGCGTGGTCCTGAGCAAGTCACTTAAACTTTCAGTGGTTTAGATGACTTAGTAAGTTTTTAAGTCTTAGAGCACTTGGCCATTTGCTTTGGTAATGGGTATTTCTCTAAGGAAAGCTTTATAGCATTGAAATCACAGATCTACTGGTTCAAGAGTCAATTAATGAGGTGATACTAAGGCATATTTTTAAAAATTTCCTTTTAACTTTAAGCTTCCTTAAATTCCCAACTGCCATCCTTTTTCTACAGTAAGCAAATTCTAGCACTTTCCCAATACTAATTACCATCTATTTATTCTGAATACAGCTTGATTTGTACATATATGTTTGTATATTGTCTTCCCCAATAGACTGTAAGCTTCTTGAGGACAGAGACTGTCTTTTGCTTCTTTTTGTATGCTTAGAACTTATCAAAGTAGTACATAGTAGGCACTTAATACACATTTACTGAAAAAATAAACTCAATTGCTTCTCTAGTCCCCATTCCAATTTTGCTAAAAGGAATACTTAGTCTATAGATATTCTCTTCTAGTTTTTTATGTCTAATCCTTCACTTAAATTTTATTTTGCAGTAATTTTGCTGCTTAAGCTGAAGCTTTCACTGGTTGTTTTCCAGCATTTTTAACAGAGGAAATAATCGCTAACTAGATCATCAATCACTCTCTATTTTCCTGAGGAAGAAGAAAACCAAGAAATAAAATTTTCCTCTAACTTCTCTTTGGTGAATACTGAAATAACTCAGAATAAGCAAATTCAGTCTGGAATTTATGATGAGTTGAAGCTCATTAGTGCATTAGCAAATATATATATAAGAGTTTTGAAAGGTTTTCAGGGCCTGAAGTTAGCTATGACAACTAATTACCTTTAGGCTGAATCATATTAGAAAATGAGTTCTATTCCCCCCTGTACTTTATATGCTCTCAAGTAGCAAGGTGCTTACAGAAAGACATTAACCCTTTGGAACTGTGACAATATTATTATGGGTGAATTGACAGAAAAGATTTCATGAATTGTACCAGTGCTTCTGGGTATTGTATCATATACATAGATCACAACTTACTAGTCCAGTTGAAAAAAATATAGTTAGATGTTTTTGTGCTTCTCTTTAACATTTTCCTGACTGTGGGAAAGTATCTTAGATGTTGGGAGCCTATTGTTTTCTTAGAATTTCCACCATTAATTCATGTGTTTCCAAACAGCATAGTAAAATGGACCAAACCCTGGACTTTGAATAAGTCATACTTTTGTTGAAAATCTGCTGCAGACATTTTCAAACCATGTTACCTGATCAAGTAACTTCTCCCTGAATCTTGTTTTTGTTCTCTTCTTCTAATTTCAGATTTCCTTCATTATGTCTCTATTTGAATATTCTGCTGTCACATCAAATTTAATGTTCCTATAGAAAAATATAGTCCTCCTCTTTCTCAAAGAAATCCTTTGGCATAGATCCTTTCTTTTTTATTAGGTGCAGGGTCATTTTCTAACCTTTATTCATGTCCTAAATTGAAAGTTGATCATCCTTAAATATAAGGAGATGACAAATACATTTTTTAACCTGTAACATTGTGCAAATAGACTTGTTTATCCTTAATTTCCACATGCCCACACATTAGGCAATCCTCCTGCATTAGTTTATTCTCTTTCTTATTGCTCTTTCCAGTTTCTATGCATCTTAACACCTTCACACTAGCACAAATGTTTTTTTGCTGGTTTGTGGCTTTTACTATGTCAATCTGCTATTCACAGACCCTATTTTCCCTTAATTTTTCCTGCCCTATTTTCTCATCATGTAGAGACCCTCACTGTTTCCACTCTGGCTTGACTGTGTTAATAAGTTTGTTGGGAGGGGCATCAGCAAGTCTACTCCATGTCTACTACCTATTAGTAAGCACAGTCACTTGGAGTTATTGTAGAATTAATCCCATCTCTCTGTGAGAACATAGAAAACATGAGATGTACTCACAAACCCAGGTTCTCATTTGAAAGGACCAGTTACTTCACTTAGGGACTAAGTGAGATGCAATGGCCCATTCCTTTTTAGAACACAGACTTGTCAGGATGATCTTTCTTTTTTAGGAATGATTGTTTTTAAAATAGCAGTACCTTGTAGCCCAAGTTCTCATCCCTTGGACTGATCTGTCATGTACTGTACTACTTCCTTGTTTCCTTGATCTTTCTTTCTCTCTTTTCTTTTTCTTTTTCTCTCTTTCTTTCATTACCCTTTCTTTCTTTTTTGTGGTTTTTAAATAAACCCCTTTTTAATTTTCTCTTCCTGAATTTTGCCTTATTTATCAGGACAGAAGGACTGAATAAAAAAGTTTCCTTTAATGTTCCAGCTCAAATAGCAACTTAAAATTTTGATGTCAATACCCTGGGAGTCTGTTTTCTGTTTTTATTCTATGCTGACTCTTACTCTCAATGAAAGGGAAGTACTTATAGCTTTTTTGTTGCCCTCTTGACACTTTTCTGTCCTTTCTACCTCTGAGCATTTAACCTGATGTTTCAGTGAGCAAAAAACAAAACAAAGAAACTTCACCTTTTGAATCTTGTTTCACCTCACTTTTTTCTCTTTTACATTAAATCTTAAATCAAGGAAGCTTCTTCACTCCACCCATTGCCCAGTCTTTTGCATGTTCCCAGAAAACATTTGACTTTTATACACTTTTGTAGCTTAATGGATGCACATGTAAATATTTGGACTCATTTCAATCCTTATCTTTCCTCTTGAAAATCTTAAATCTGATACTGTATCACTTTGACTTTTTAGAAAAAAAACCCATACTTTTTTTTTCTTTATTTTATATCTAATAAATGTTATAAACTTATCTCTAGAGATATCCTGCTCTTTTAATCATGTCATAAGCCAAGGAAGTGCTGAATATCCTTCTTATAACTCACATTCTTATAAATAGTCAAGTACCCAGATGTTGGCTAACCACATCTCCCCTTTTGAAATTCTAAAAGTAGTTCTAAGAGGTAATGGGATGCCTTTTTCCAAGAAAGTTTCCTATCCCTGAGAAAAGTAATTTAATATGGATTCCTATTCAATTCCAGTCAGTATTGATCATTTTGATAGAATCACATCAGAATTCTGTATATAAAGCCCCAGAACTATGAGCAGCAGATAAATTCACTTGCTTAACTCTAGGAAGTTAAGGAAAAAAATGCCCTTCACTCTTGTATTATATGTTAATCAATGAAACTGCTGTTTTACATTTAGCTTAATTGAAACCCTATAAAAGCCCTAAGGGGAGACAGCATCTAAGCTCATGAGATAGAGCTGAGGTCCACTTCATTAGAGGGAAACATGAACCTATAAATAAAATGCCACTGCCTCAGATCTCTGTTTTTTCATAATCTTCTTGGTTTTTTATAGATAGGCTTTTTTCCCCTTAGTTTTTCTCAATATCTCTCATTTGATTTTTGAAGTCTTTTTTGAATTCTATAAATTCTCTCTGTGCAAGGAGCTATTTAATATTACTCTTTGACTAGAAGAAGTTTATTTATTTATTTATTTAATTTATACTTCAGTGTCCTCCTCTGAAGATGAACTCCAGTCTTCCCTATTCTCATAGTAAATTTCTATGGTTAGGTTCTTTCTTTTTTGCTAGTTTATTATTTTTTTTCAAGGAGAAATATTAGTGTAATCACTTCTAATAGTGGGGTGGGTTGATGGGCCTCTAGCTCTACTTCAGTTCTGCCCTGTGCCCTAAAACCCCAAACAAAAAGCTGTGCCCTCCTTCAAATGCTGACCCCAACTGCTTCTTCACTTACTGGGTGTGCTAGTTCCTTTTGGGCTGGAGTACCTAATCAGCAGAGGTTCCCTCAATCTTCCTGGACTCAGACTCCAGATTCCACTCTTTATCCTGGGGGTGAAAGTTTTTGTGGGTCCTGTTGAGGCTCCAGGCAAACCCACCTTGCTCCAGTGGTCCCCACTTGGTGTTTCCATGGAGCTAGCTCTGAATTATTTTCACTTCATAGTAGTTGATCCCCTGCTTGGAGGCTTTGTTAGGATGTTCTTGGGTTGTACTTGGAGGACTCTGTTCTGAACCAAGAACAAGTCTTCTTGTTTTTTCACCAGTCTGAGGAGCAAATTTGTTCTGTTTTGGGGGGAAATCCAGAGAGTTTGAAATTTACTGACCTACTCCACCATCTTCCTAGAATCCTCCCTTGAAATTTTACTGATTATACATCGACATACTAGAGTTTCACCTGCCTATTCTTTTGCAACAACATTCTATTTCACAAGGCTTTTTTATACTTAGTTTAAAAAATTTTGTTTGTCTGATTGAACTGTTTTTTTTTTTTATCTTGTTAGAAAATGAAGTAGGAATGTTTCAACTCCATCTTTACTGTGTGAGATTAAATTGATTCTGAATCATTTTATTGATCCTATGTATAATTAATTGATTTTATCATGTAACTACCTAAGTTAGGGTTGTCTCTGAACTTTCAGAAATTCAGCTATCCTATAATGAGTTAAGTTTAGAAATCCAGTTCTCCTGCTAATCACAGTTCTATTCTTGCCTCAAGGAAATCTGCTATCCTTGAAAGATGTGGGTGTTCATGAGGGAGTTGAGTCTAGTATCTTTATACCAATGAACTATCCTTCAGGGATGTCTGGTTTGCTATCTAAAGAAGTCTGATTCATTATTTTGTAATGCCAGAGAAACTGAGCAAGACAGAGATTAGAGAACAATTTAATAATTTATTTAAAAGGGAGAGATTTACTGGGACCAAATGGATCCATGGTTTGGTCCCAGGGCTGAATGAAACTATGTCTCAAAGAATCCAGCCCTGAATGTCAGATACAAGATTCTTTTATAGGGTGACCTAATGGGGGATGTACCTGAATGGGGATGAACTAATGGGGGAAGGAATCTAGGATGAGGATGACATAATGGAAGCAGGCACTTAGGATGATATAATGGAGGGAGGTACTGGAGAGGCCCCTGATATGCTAATGATGTCTAAAATGGATAAAGACCTTTATCCTATTAGACATTAAGAGGGGATAAGTGTAGCCTAAGGTCTAAGATATAAGACCTTTGACTTATCAAACATTAAGAGGGAATGGTTATAACCTGAGGCAGAGTAACTGAATAGGACAATTAGGGAAACTGGGTCAGGACATTAAAAGAGAACTGTGGTACAACATTTTCTAACATTTCAGGTGGACTTTTCTTAGTCATTGGACTGAAGGAGGGAACTATTGCTAGCCCCTCATTCCCAACTTTGAACCATTCCTATCAACTATGGCTCAACTATGTAATCAGTTATGCTGTCCTTATCCCTATGTAGCTGCCAATTCTGTAACCAATTGTATTATTTCCTTGTCTATCTTGTTCTGCTCTATGTTCTATGTTTATAAAAAAGGAGCTATATCTTGATTGAAGGGTCTTTTGGCTTACTGAGGCAGTCATTAAACCCACTTTTTTTTTTTAACCAAATTCATGCCCTGCTATTAAATTATTATCTTACTCAGAAACTGCCTGTCTCAGTCTACCTTTGAATTTTGCAACTTTTGATATTGTTGTGCCACACTTCTCTTTTAATGTCCTGACCCAGTTTCCCTGATTATCCTGTTCAGTTACTCTGCCTCAGGTTATAACCATTCCCTCTTAATGTTATCTTAGACCTTAGGCTCTAATCATTCCCTCATAATGTTTGATGGGATAAAGGTCTTTATCCATTTTAGACATCATTAGAATATCAGGAGCCTCTCCAGTACCTCCCATTATGTCATCCTAGGTGCCTCCCCCCATTAGGTCATCCCCATCCAGGTACCTCCTCCATTATGTCATTGTTCTTGTTAACCTATAAAAGAATCTTATATCTGACATTCACTGCTGGATTCTTTGAGACGATAGTCTCATTCAGTCAGCAATTCAATATAGGTTATACATGTTTAGTCATGCAAAACATTTCCATAATAGTCATGGGGGTGTACAGTCTCCTCCCCATCCCTAAAAAAAAATCTTCAAGAAAAATAAAGTTTTAAAAAGTATTTTTCAGTTTATATTCGGACACCATCTGTGCTATTTCTGGAGATAGATAACATTTTTATCATAAGTCATTCAGAGTTGTCTTATAACATTGTATTGCTGAGAATAGCTAAGTTATTCACATCTCACTATCTTACAATATTATTGTTACTTTGTACATAATATACTTCCTTTTGCATCAGCTCATGTAAGTCTTTCCAGGTTTTTCTGAGAGCATACTGCTCATACTTTCTTATAATACAATAGTATTCTTTCATAATCACACCATAACTTATTCAGCTACTTCTCAATTGACGTGCATACCCTCAACTTCCACTTCTTTGGCAAAAGTTGCTATAAATATTTTCGTACATATAGGTCTTTTTAAAAAAAATCTTTTTGGTGATATAGTCTTAGTAATGCTATGATTTAGTCAAAGGGCATGCATGGTTTTATAACCCTTTGGGCATAGCTCCAAATTACTCAATAGAATTATTGAATCAATTCACAACTCCATCAACAATGCATTAGTGTCTCATTTTCCCCATATCACTTCTTAATATTTCTCATTTTCTGTTTCTGTCCTATTAGCTAATCTAGTAGGCATGAAGTTGTTTTAATTAGCATTTCTCTAATCAATAATGAGGAAGCACTTTTTTTCTTATAGCTAAAGATAATTTTGATTACTTCATCTTTTGACCATTTATCAGTAGAGGAATGGCTCTTGTTTTGTTGTTGTTTTTTTTTATAAAATTGCCTTAGTTCTCTCACTGTTTATGAAGTAAGGTCTATATTAGAAAAACTTTTTTTTTCAATTTTTTTTTTACAATTATTATTACAATTATGTATTTCCTCTCATCCAATTTATTGCCCTTCCTCAAAAGTGTTTTGCTTCTCACTATCTCCTCCCCTAATCTTCTATTATTCTTCTAGCCCTTTATCTAACTCTTCCCCCTCCAACTTTTCTGTAAGATAAGATTGATTTCTATACCCAATTGAATGTGTATGTTATTCCCTTTTAGCTAATTCTGATGAGAATAAGGTTCACTAACTCCCTCTTATTTCTCCCCTCTCCCACTGGTATTTTCATATTGCTTTTTTGTGACATAATTTATCCCTTTCTTTTTTTTCTTTCCTTTTCAGTACATTCCTCTCACCCCTTAATATTTTTCTCTGTTTTCCTCTTCTTGATCTTCTTGATGATCTTTCTCCAGAAATGTCTTGCTTGAGGTCCCTTAGATGGTAAATAAGCAGAAGGGCTACAATTCAGATTTCAAAGCCACTGATCTTTCTAACTCATCATTCTCCTTCTCAAGTAAATACAATAATTTTATGGGCAACAGACTTCTCTCATAGGTGCAAGAAACCACAGAAACAAAATGTTATCTATGTTCTGTGGTAGGTTTCTTACAATGAGTTTTCCCATAGGGTGCGTAGTCACCCACAGGACCATTAAAGCTTTGTCAACACTTCCCAGTGAATGAGTGAAGGGAGTAGTCATTGCCTACAATTTGCACTCCTCTTTTATTCTTTTTTTTTTTTTTTTTTTTTTTTTTATTTAATAGCCTTTAATTTACAGGATATATACATGGGTAACTTTACAGCATTAACAATTGCCAAACCTCTTGTTCCAATTTTTCACCTCTTACCCCCCCCCCACCCCCTCCCCTAAATGGCAGGATGACCAGTAGATGTTAAATATATTAAAATATAACTTAGATACACAATAAGTATACATGACCAAAACATTATTTTGCTGTACAAAAAGAATCAGACTCTGAATTATTGTACAATTAGCTTGTGAAGGAAATCAAAGATGCAGGTGTGCATAAATATAGGGACTGGGAATTCAATGTAATGGTTTTTAGTCATCTCCCAGAGTTCTTTTTCTAGGGTATAGTTAGTTCAGTTCATTACTGCTCCATTAGAAATGATTTGGTTGATCTCGTTGCTGAGGATGGCCTGATCCATCAGGACTAGTCATCATCTAGTATTGTTGTTGAAGTATATAATGATCTCCTGGTCCTGCTCATTTCACTCAGCATCAGTTCGTGTAAGTCTCTCCAGGCCTTTCTGAAATCATCCTGTTGGTCATTTCTTACAGAACAGTAATATTCCATAATTTTCATATACCACAATTTATTCAGCCATTCTCCAACTGATGGACATCCATTCAGTTTCCAGTTTCTAGCCACTACAAAAAGGGCTGCCACAAACATTCGTGCACATCTCCTCTTTTATTCTTGATTGTCACCTTTTCTAAATACATTCTGGGCATTGAAGTCTCAGAAAATACCAAATAGTGTTAGCAACTAAGTGAAGAATCATTTTTCCTTGAGAACAGAGAGTGCTATATTTTTTTCCCCACTATATCTCTAACTTCTACCATAGCTCCTGGCACATAGTAAATATTTAATTTTTTAAATAGATAGATTGATTAGCATTGCTTGGGAACATAGAGCACGTGAACTAAATATTGGTTATCCTTGGTTTTCATCATATGTGTAACTTGCTTTTCTGATCATAATCATCTCTCTGATTATGATAAGTCATTATAACAACAGCAGTAGTAACAACAAAATCAATAATAATATCTGGCATTTATGTAATATCTGGCAAATAATATTATACATATTATCTCATTTGAACCCTACAATCCAGGAGTTGGTGCTAGTTTTATTCCCATTTTACTTATGACGAAACTGAGGTTCACTTAGATTATGTGCCTTAGTCAAGGTCATACAGTTAGGAAGTATCTGAAGCAGGATTTGAATAGTCTTAATTTCAAGTAAGATATACTATCTACGGAGCTACCAAACTGCTTTTTGAATGTCCTTTTGTCCTTTCTTCCTTTCTTTCTGTGTTTTTCTTTGATAAATATATTTGCATCTTACTGAAATGCACTATATGTATCTTCACTGTTTGTCTTTGGATGATTTGTTTCTTTAATTTTTCTGATTCTCAGATATAAAGTCTCACTTGAAACATGTATTTGTTTAAATGATGTGATTTTGGTTTAGGCAGAAATCTGGAGTACTAAAAGTAATGGACAATTTCCAAGATATAAACCAATCTCTTTTATTTGCCTAGCCTCATTAGGCCTTTGTTTCCTTATCTACAAAATGAAGAAGTAGAGCAAGATGACTTTTCTTAGTGGGTGTGACAGCCACATATGATTATCTATAACTTATTTTGTATTTATCTTATTTCTGTAGTTATCGGTATATTGTCTTGTCCATTAAATAGTGAGCTTCTTGAGGATAGGACAATGTTTATGTCTGTCTTTGTTTCTCCACACTTAGTACAGTGACTAACACAGAGTAAGTTATTAATAAAATGTTGATGAGCTGATATGATTTAATCTTCAATGGATCTTTTAAAGTCATAGTAATATGGCATTAATATTAATACAATTGATAATAAAATAGAAATAACTATGAGATAAATTTTATGTAAAAAGTAATAATTTGTTAAGGTATGCAATTTAATTCACAAAATATATACACTACTAAAAGATGGTAAAAGGTAACCATTTTTTAAAATTATTGATAAACATCAAAATTACTTGGAACTATTGATACCTCTTTTGACTAGGGAAAATGCATAGTATAATGGAAAGAACACTGGGCTCAACATGAAGAGACGTGGTTTTTGACCCTAATCTTTTACATAACAGTAATACGGTAATAGCAAAAATCACTTTAATTATGGTTGTCTCTTTTTTCATACTATCTAATTCAAAGACATTTGGTTTTATTCTGTTTTAGAAAAATGCTTTAGAGAAAATTATATAAATTAAAGCTCTTTTTAATACAAAATTGATTTGGAGGCATATTATAGGGATAGCTAATGCAAAATAGAATTCTGATGTCTTTTAATATTAAGATTTACATTATTATGATTACATGCAATTTATTCTCTTGGATATACTTATTTGGTATACATCAATTTATACACTTCTTCCATTGCTTCTCTGAGATCCTTAATATTTGTTACTTCTTATGGAACAATATATTTTATACATCCACAAAGCACAAGATATTCTTCTATTCCTTCATAAGATCTACATGCTACTCTGAAAGAATACTGGCTTCGAATTATGATGATTTTTATTTAGATCCTTCCTCTGATATTTGCTACCTGTGTGACCAAGAATCAATTGTTATATGGCCATGAGCTTCAATTGTATGGCCCCTTAGTTAAATCAGAAGCTTAACTTATATAGATTTTTAGGTCCTTTCTGGCTTTTTATTTGTTTATTTCCTAGTTTATTTATCTTTCCCAATAAAAAGGTGTTTTTGATAAACATATTTAAATTGTTATTGTCAATTTTAATTTCATAAATTTATGAGAAAAAATTCTATCACCTTAATACACACTGTGACAAAGTATAGACCTACAATTCTTTTTTTTTTTTTCTTAATTGTAATTTTTTATTGACAGAACATATGCCTGGGTGATTTTTTAACAACATTATCCCTTGCACTCACTTCTGACTTTTCCCTTCCCTCCCTCCACTTCCTCCCCTAGATGGCAAGCAGTCTTATACATATTAAATATGTTATAGTATATTCTAGATGCAATATATATGTGCAGAACCAAACAGTTCTTTTGTTGCACAGGAAGAATTGGATTCAAAAGGTAAACATAACCTGGGAAGAAAAACAAAAATGCAAACAGTTTACACTCATTTCCCAGTGTTCTTTCTTTGGGTATAGCTGCTTCTGTCCATCATTGATCAACTGGAACTGAATTAGATCTTCTCTTTGTCGAAGAAATCCACTTCCATCAGAATACATCCTCATACAGTATTGTTCTCAAAGTATATAATGATCTCCTGGTTCTGCTCATTTCATTCAGCATCAGTTCATGTAAGTCTTTCCAAGCCTCTCTGTATTCATCCTGATGATAGACCTACAATTATAATGAGAACAAAGACAAGATTGGGAAAAGTTCACTAATCCTATTTTAAGTCTTACCTATCAATTTTTAATTGTTACTGTCTTTATTGGCTCAAAAACTTTCTGCATTTCTTTCTCTAGTTCCTTTCTTCTTCTAAATATTTACTTTATAAGCTTCCATTTTTTTATGCCAAAAAAAAAAAAAGCCTGTCCTTTTCTCTCTTCTTTTTTTCTTTCTTTTTTTTCCAAGTTTTAATTTTAGAAGATTTTATTTCTATTGTACTTAAAAATAACCTTTTTCACTCCCTTCTTTTTAATTCCATTATACTCTTTCTCATGCTTTTTTGTCTTATTTATCTAAACCAAATATTTCTCTTTGTTAGCATGCAAATTTCTCCCTGGAAAATCACTTAATCTTTGCCTCAGTTCTCTTAATTATTAAATGAGGATAATTGTAATGGCTGAAGTTTGAGTTGATGTACTGAGGTCCCAAGTACGTGAGACTAAATAGTAATTGGGTTATACTCTATTAATATACATGATTGGATAAAGAATGGTCCCTGCCCACTCTCCGTGCAAGAACTGATGTGTTGTATAGGAAATGATGATTTTGGTGGGTGGAGGCAGAGAGAGAGACAGGAAGAGAAGCTGGGAGAGATTGGGCCTGGATTCCATACTCCTAGCTGCTGGTTGTGTGGCTGCTGATCTAGCTAGCTTCTTGACTCAGCTGCACACATTGCTATCGCCGATTATCTTCCACCTCTGATCCTTCTTCACTGAGAATAAAGACTGACGATTTTCCCCTAACCTGAATTCCTGACTCCTACTGATTTAAAAATACACGGTCTTCACAGATAATAATAGTATCTACCTCATAAAGTTACTGTAAAGAAGAAATAACATTAAAATTGTAAAGTGCTAAGCTTAAGCACAGGGTCAGGCACATATATAAAAGCTAGCTATTATTATTGTCACTTGACTTTATTGACTTACTTTGTTTCTTTGTTATCCTCCATATACAACCCAAAACAAAGGTAAAGTGGTTTAGTTGAAAGATCCCAAAGGCCTCAATTTTGTCTCAGCTCTACCCTAGTTAGCAGTTATTTTGGTACATCACTTAACCTTTCTCTATCTCAATTATCTCATCTACATCATGAGATTGTATTATTTACCCTATTTCTATCAGATAGTATTTAATGAATATTTAAAATGTTTTGGAAAGTATAAGGTGCTATATGAGCATAAGGTGTGAGATTATTTTCTCTCCTGAAGTGCCTCTCTTAACAGTAGGCCTCTCTATTTTCGAAGAGATCCTTTCCAACCATGGTCTCTGTGAAGCTTCCTTGTTCTCCTTCCTCTCCAACTGCTCCTTCAATACTTTTCAGCTGTTCTCATTTTTATGATTTGACACTGCCAATTTTGTTTTCCCTCTAATAATTCTGTAACCTATTAATCATATCAATGTGCTATCAATATTTTTTTAGGCTTCACACATTATCATAAGATGGGTTATTTTTTCCACCTGTTTTTCTACAATGCCAACATATCCTATGTCTGAGTCCAAAAGATCACACCTGTGAAATTTGGAAAGCATCCAATAAACTCTGTAGAATTTTAAATTACATTATCTTTAATTTAGCCTATTTTGATATAGTATCAGTGAAGTCAAGTGTCCCATTTCATTGATTTTTTTCACTAACTGCACATTTGGATTCCATTCTGTTTTTTTTCTTTCCATAGCTCAACCAATTCTTCTAGATAGATTTGTTCCTTAAAAAAAGAAAGAAAAGAAAAGAAAAGAAAGAATGAAGCTTTAAAAATATTTCCCAGTTAGATCGTATATTGCCATTTTAAAACCACAGTAAAATTAATCCATATTTTAATAGATTTTTCAACTTTGGGAAATTCAATGAAGCTTATCATGGAAAATTATGTCTCAGTTACTATCTGGTGCTCCTTTTTTTGAAAAGCATATCTCACTTAGTTACATGTTTATCTTCAATTAAAAAATTGTAATAATTATTTCCATACAATTTGTTTACCTGAGCTCATATTTTTCCAAATTGGATTTTTTCTTTCAAATAAATTTCCCAATAAAATATATAGATCATATTGATGTGGTGCTAGTGACAGTGCAGAGAGATGTGAGAATTGGGGTGTGAGAATCCCCTCTGGGAGACAGGTCCAATGTGAAAGAATTTACAAAGCCGAAATCTGAATGTGGCAAGAAAAGGAATTTTTATTGGCACTGAGAAGCCAGCTTTGCTAGGAAGACAGACTCCTCAGTGGCAAGGTCTTGTCAGAGAAATAAAGATTATCATCAAGAAGAGGATATCTTCACAGTGGGCAAGAATCCTGTGAGGTAGCTTGGCAAAACATAAGCCTACTTCGGACTTCTGCAGAGATTTGGAGTTCAGAATTGTCCTTTATAGCAGTCTGAGGCTAGTGCTTCCATTCAAAATTGAAGGAAAATCCCTTAATGTTGTCAATGTCCCCAGGCCTAGATTTCCAGTTGAAAAGAGAGTACTTATCTTGGAGTTTCAAGCCACTCAATAGGAATAGCAGTCCCATATCTCCAAATGAATGAGACCACTTAAGTTAGAGCTACTGGGCATGTTCCTGGGCTAATCTTCAGCTCAATAGAGAGTGCAGCTAGGCCCCTGCCAAGATTTCCAACAGACTGAAATCACTTAACTGACCTGAAGGGTGGGTCTCTGTCAGAGGAGAGTTTCAGAGTTCACCTCCATGGCTTCTCCTCCAAAATCAGTTTCAGTGTTCACCCCTGTCAATATCTTCTTGACTAGATCCAAAATATTGCAAATATCACTGCTTTTGTCTTGTGATTTGTTAGTCTGTCAATAAGCATTTTTCAATCCTTACAATGTATTTAGTTTTTCAAGTATTAGGCACTCTACTAAGTCCTGATATATAAAGAAAAACACATTCTTAGTACCTCATATAAGAAGCTCATATTCTAATAGAAAGGATAATTATTCCTCTTGGACTATTTCCTAATTTGTTCTATTGCCACACTGGGCTACCTTACCTCCCAGAGAATCATGTCATTGAGGACTGTTGGATGATTGATGTGATTGCCTGAGAACATAATGTCATAAAGAAGTCCCTGCCACTATATTCACTTTCTTCTGGACTTATTCTCTAGCCTTCTCCTTATTCATACTGCCTGCCTTGCCCACACACAGTTTCATAACTTCACATTCTACTTCCCTCTTCATATATCATCTTGGTGAGAGTAAGTACAATCTTTTTTTCCCAATGCTTGGCATATGTTATGCACTCAGTGTTTGTCTGTCTGCATATCTATCTCTCTGTCTTTCTATCTACCTAAATAACTATCTGTCTATTTATCTATGTATCTACAGGTATATAGAAATAAATATGTAGATAAATATATAGACATGATATCCAATGTAAATGAATGGTAATCACATAGAGAAGGCAAATGTCATCTTTTGACCAACAGTAATTAAGAATAATCTACTATCATTTTCACAATGTAATGTAATAAAAGTTACGTTCAGTCAAGTGGTCATGAAAAAAATTAAAAGTTAAATCATCTAATCCTAAAAAAATAAATAGGTCAAACAAAAAAGTCTAGAAATAATAATTTCAATAAAGAGAATGGCTATGAGAAAAAATACCAAAATTTATGAAATACAGCTAAAGCAGTACTCAGAAAAAAAAAAATTAGCTCTAAATAAATACTTTCATCAATAAAATAGAGAAAGAGAAGATCAACGAATTAGGCAAGCAATTTTTTTTTAAATAATAAAAAAGAACAAATTAAAAACCCCCAATTAGATATCAAATACAAATTTTGAAAATCAAAGGACTGATTAGTAAAATTGAAAGTAAGCAAGGCATTGAGCTAATATATAAAACTTGGAGCTGGTTTTATGGGATAGGAGGAAGCAATAAAATTTTAAAAAATTATTTAATTTTATTTAATTAAGAAGAAAACCTTTGGAATCAAAGAACCCATAAATATCTGAAATACAACATAATTCTAACAGTACCTTGGTAGGACTTCAGAATGTCTGTTTCAAATGGCAACGGGGACAATCTGTTGAGACCAGACCACAGCACAGGAAGCTGGGGCAAGAAGCTGGGGCAAAGAGCCAAAGCTTTGCAGCATCAGTGCCCCTGGGATATCTTATGTAAGGCTCTTAAGCTACTCTGGCCTGATTGTAAACAGGTATTAGTAGGTTTGTTGTAAAACATCCAAAAATGAATACAAAAGTCAAATTGCAAGCTATGGAATAACTCAGCACCTGCAAGATCAACCAGCACCAAACTTAGTCAGAAACACTGGCCCCAGGACAAACTAAAGCAGCTGTCACCCCTTTACCTTAAAAAGAGATCTCAACCCTTTAAAAAATGAACAAAAGAGCAAAAAGAACTCTGATCATAGACTACCTTTATGGAGAGAGAGAATAGATCTCAAACCTTGAGGTTTCTAAAGGCCAATCAACTCCAGATGAAGTACTAAAAGAAGATATGAGCTGGTCATTTCACAAGGAATTCATGGAAGGTTTCAAAAAGGATCTTAAAAAAGAGTTCGAAGAAAAATTGGGAAAGAAAATGAGATCTTTCCAAGAGCGTATGGAAAAAGAATAACAAATTACCTGAAGAAAAATCCTTTAAAAATAGACAAAAATTCATTAGGGTAATGAAATGGGAAAAGCATATAATTCCTTACACAATAGATATGAAAAAGATGCCAATTCTTTGAAAAACAGAATTTGTGAAGTGGGAAAAAATACAATGAACAAAACAATTTAATTAGCCAAATACAAAAGGAGTTAAAAAAAAGGTAACTGAAGAAAATAATACACTAAAAATTATAATTGAAGAAGTAGAAGTGAATGACTCAATAAGAATTCAAGAATTAGTCAAATAACTCCCCCCCCAAAAAAAAATAAAAGAAAAAAGAAAAAAATAGAATAAAATATGAAATACCTCCTAAGGAAAACAACTGAAAATAGATATAGAAGAGACAATCTAAGGATTATTGAACTTCCTGAAAGCCATGAAGAAAACAAAAAAAAAAAGAACCTAGGCATTATCTTATGGGAAATCATAAGGAAAAACTGTCCTGATGTCTTAGAAGCAGAAGGTAAAAGAGCCATTGAAAGAATTCACAGATCACCTCCTAAAAGAGACCCTAAAATTAGAGTTCCAAAGACTATCATGGATAAATTTTAGAACTATCACACCAAGGAAAAGATATTGCAAGCAGCCAGAATGAAACAATTTAAAGGCCAATGAGCCACAATTAGGATTAACCAAGACCTAGAAGTTTCCACCTTAAATGGCAAAAGGCAAAGGACCAAGAATAAGCTATCTAGCTAAAATGAGCATTATCTTTCAGGGAAAAAAAAAGAACATTCAATAATATAGGTGAATTCCATCTATTGCTAATAAAAAGACTAGAGTTGAAGAAAAAAAAATTGATCTCCAAACACAGAACTCAAGAAAAGCATAAAAAGGTAAAAAGGAAAGAACTCCTGAGAATGGTATTTCTGTTATGGGTATACTTAAGAAAGAGTGAATATAATTTGATTTTATTACGATAATATGAAAAAGAAACTAGAGGTAGAAAGGGGATTGTACTGGAAAAAGAGGGAAAAGGAGGTAAAATAGCGAAATTACATTTCATGAAGTGGCAAAGAAGACCTATTATAATTGAGGGAAAGAAGGGAGGGGCATGAGTATTGTGTGAATCTTACTCTTATCATATTTGGCTTAAGGAGAGAATATCAGACATATTTGATTTCACAGAGAAATTTGTACCACCTTATAGGGAAGGGAAAACAGAAGTAGTAGGGGAAAGTTGTAAGAAAAGAGGAGGGGCTTGAAAGGGGGAGAACTGTTTGAGGGAGATGGTTATCAAAAGCAAAATACTGGGGAGGAGGGAAGAGGAAAAGGAAAGATAAAAGCATACATTAGGGTAAATAAGATAGCAGGAAATACTGAATTAGTTATTTTAACTGTGAATGTGAATGGGATGAACTCTCCCATAAAATGGAGGGGGACAGCAGACTGGATTAAAAGCCAAAATCTTACAATATGCCATTTAAAAGAAACATTTAAAACAGAGTGATACATACAGAGTGAATATAAAGGGCTGGAACAGAATCTATTATGCTTCAGGTAAAATAAAAAAAGCAGGAGTAGCAATCCTGATCTCAGATTAAGTAAAAGCAAAGATAGATCTAATTAAGAGATTAAGGAAGGAAATTATATTTTACTAAAGGGTACCATAGATAATGAAGCAATATCAATACTAAACATATATGCACCAAGTGGTATAGCATGCAAATTCTTAGAGGAAAAGGCTAGAGAGATGCAAGAAGAAATAGACAGCAAGACTATAGTGGTGGGGGATCTCAACCTTGCTCTTTCAGAACTAGATAAATCAAACCACAAAATAAATAAGAAAGAAGTTAAGGAGATAAACAGAATGTAGGAAAGTTAGGTATGATAGATCTTTGGATAAAATTGAATGGAAACAGGCATTTACTTTTTTCTCAGCAGTTCATAGAACCTATATAAAAATTTGTGAAGATCGTGTATTTTAAAATCAGCACAAGACAGGAATTCAGGTTAGGGGAAAATCGTCAGTCTTTATTCTCAGTGAAGAAAAATCGGAGGTGGAAAAGAATTGGATAGCAATGGTGCAGCTGATCAAGAAGCTTTCAGTCGACCAGCAGCCACACAATCAGCAGCTCGAGTCCTGAACCCAGGCCCAACTCCCCGTCTTCTTCCTGCCCTTCTGCCTCCACCCACCAAAACGTCATTTCCTATACAAACATCAGGATTTGACAGAGAGGGAGGGACCATTCTTTATCCAATCATGTATATTAATAGAGTATAGCCCAATTACTATCTAGCCCTCACGACTTGGGACCCCAGTGCATCAGCTCAAACCTCAGCCCATTACATCTCCCGGCTTCTTTGTTTTAGAACACAGGTGGTCATGCCATCCCTGGACCTCAGGGAGGTCAGAGCCCCAAGGAGGTGATCACAGCCTTCCTAACTTCTCAGAGAAGAAGGTGAAAGCACCAAAGGAGGGTGATCACAGCCCCTGACTTCCAGAAAGGCGGTGAAAGCACTAAAAGGAGGATGATCACGCCTACCTGACATCTCAGGAAGGGAGATGAAAGCACCAAAGGGAAATGGGGGTTGCTAGGGTCTGGGCTAGGTCTTATATGCACAAACCCATCAGCATGGGAGGTACCAAGCACACAGCAATAATGCAGAGGCTATTACGGATGACCCTCCCCTCAGTCAGTGCAGGCTCGATGTGGTGTAACAAACATGAATTGTACACGCAAGTAGCGGAATAGCAAACAATATAAATCAACATGGTGTTGGAAAAAGATCACGAAGTCCCAGAAGGTGGGTATGTAAACAACAGTCACATATACACCTTCTTCAGCAGCCAAGAGACAGTCCAAAACCAATCTATTGTCCATTGTTTCACATGTCAGGGAATCCAATTATCTCCCTGAGTTTTTGAAGTCCGCAAAGTCTTTTATGTGTTAGGAACCAATGATTCCAGCAGATTTTGAAGATTGTAACAGTCTTATCATTTCTCAGAGAATCCAATGATTCCTGAGAGTTTTCAAGTCCTATGTCTCAGAGAATCCAATGATTCCTGAGGGTTTTGAAGTCCAACAATCTTTGATGTCCATGAGTCAAACGCCATAACTGCCAAGCTCTTTCAATGGTGAGCACAATCAGCAACAACACCACCCGATATTTCTTGGGTCTTCTCCTTTGTTTCAAAGGTCTGCTCCTTCTCTCTGCGATGGACAAGGCGAATATGGCTCATTGGCACCCATCTGATTCCTTCTCCACCTGTAGAGATACAAGCAAACCCTCTCCACAAAGCAGTTAGCCTATCTGGTCCTTTTCCATTCACCACTTGGCTCTCCACATCACCTGGCGATTATCTAAAGATAGTGGAGCTGCTCGCACTGAACACTGACCTTCCGGTGGGTTATAAAACCTGTCTGCCAGAGCCAGTGCATCTTTTGTCAAAAATCAAGAAGTTAATAGTATAAAGAGCTAGATTTAGAAGTTCTCTAGGTTACCTGTGGTCTTCTTTTGTTTTTGGAGGAGTGTCTTAATATCTCTGTTTCTCCCTCTCCACTATTGCCTGTCCTTGAGGATTAAAAGGTATGCCCGTGGTGTAAAATTTAACTGTGCACAAAAGTGTGCAAAATGTTTTGAAGTATAACAGGACCATTGTCTGTTTTTATTGCTTGTGGCACACCCATAATGGCAAATGCTTGTATGAGGAATTCAGTGACCACTTGTCTCTTTTGCTAGATTGCAAAAGTGAATCCTGAAAATGTGTCTACCACATCATGGATGAAAGACAGACGACCAAAAGATTTATAATGGGTCACATCCATTTGCCAGATTTCATTGGGTCTCAAACCACGAGGGTTCTTCCCTGGGGGTGTAGGAGCATGGAAAGGAAGGCAGCCGTACAGGCTTTTACTATGCTCCTAGCTTCCTCTTTGCTATTCCAAATTGTAAACGAAAGCCTCAGTTCGATGATATTAAATGAGATGCCGAGCTTTGGAACAAAGGGGTATTGACCAACATAGTTAGAAGGCTATCTGCCTTTGAATTGCCATCAAAATGGGACCTGGAAGTCCACCATGAGAATGGACATGTAATATATAGATCTTACCTGGATGTTTCACTTGCTCTTGAAGTTTCTTAAAGAGCGATATATATTAGAGGCTGCAAATTTTATTTGGGCTGTGGAATTTTTGTACCACACCTACTGAATAGGCCGAATCAGATATTATATTTATGTCTCCTGGATCATAAGTAAGGGCTAGAAATGATTGCATACAATTCATTCTGCTGAGTGGACTGAAAAGGAGTTCCGACTACTCCTTTATAGTTAGATCATGAGAGTACACGGCACAAATATTATGTTTGGATGCATCCGTGAAGATAGTTGGTCCTTTAAGAGGAACTTTAGAAATTTTTTCTTCAAGAATCCATTGCCAATTATGTAATAGTCTAGTTATCTTTAATGGAGACCCATGTAAAAATTTGGAGCCATTAAAAAATTTGCTACTCTGATGGTTCTACAACACACATTAATTTGTGTATTGGTATAAAAAGGTGTATATCTTATCAGGTCTTGTCCCAGATAATTGTACTGCTCACTTAGTGGCCTTAACAAAATTCTAGCCACAAGCACTGGTAGAGTAAGGCTTTGTTCTGGTTGTGCCGGAGGTTCACCCACTCTATCACACTGTGTCCTTGATGAAGGACTGCTGTGGTCCTCTTGTGTGGCAAAAACTGATATCTCCAAGGGTTTTTGAGTGACTCTTTCAACCACATTGGATAAAGCCAGTTCAACTTCTCTCAAAGCCTCTTGAACTTCTTTTGTAAGCTGGCATAGTGAATTTAAAGCACTGTCTCCCCTTAAAATGTCATATAACGGTTGTAACGGATAGGTAGTCAAACCTAACACTGGTCGCATCCATTGGATATCATGGCTAATTTGAGGAGGAGTGGAAGGAGCCACGGGTTTTTTCTTTCTTCTAGGGATTCTTAATGCTAACTGAAATACATTGTATAAATAAAATGCCTCGATGGAAATTGAATGAGGATCATATTCTCTGAAATGTATGGACATCTCTTGTCCAACCCAGGACCAGTTATCTCGAGAGATCTGCTCCTCCTCTACGATCCAAGGGGAGATGCAGTTTAATATAGCCACAAATCTCGCTATCTGTTCCCAGGTTATAAGTAACCCATGTATTTCTGTCAGCTTAATCATGCTTTCTATAGCACCACTCTTGGGTGGGGTTGGGGGCGGGGATGGAGAGTCTTTAGCTAGCATTTGTCCCATTTTAGCCAAAAAAAAAGATTACTGGTTTAGTTTTTAAGAAAATAAGTTCCTTATTTGTCTATTAACAATACTCACCCAAGTTCCTGGTCACCGGAGACTTCTTCAGTCCTTGGTTCCCACTGTTGGGTGCCAAATGTGAAGATCGTGTATTTTAAAATCAGCACGAGACAGGAATTCAGGTTAGGGGAAAATCGTCAGTCTTTATTCTCAGTGAAGAAAGATCGGACGTGGAAGAGAATCAGCGATAGCAATGTGTGCAGCTGAGTCAAGAAGCTAGCTCGACCAGCAGCCACACAACCAGCAGCTCCAAGTCTCGAACCCAGGCCCAATCTGCCCCAGCTTCTCTTCCTGTCTCTCTCTCTGCCTCCACCCACCAAAATCGTCATTTCCTGTACAACAAGTCAGGACTTGCACGGAGAGTGGGCAGGAACCATTCTTTATCCAGTCATGTATATTAATAGAGTATAGCCCAATTACTATCTAGCCTCACATACTTGGGACCTCAGTGCATCAGCTCAAACCTCAGCCCATTACAAAAATTGACTGTATTAGGGCATAAAACCCTCAAAATTAAATGCAGAAAGGCAGAATTAGGAAGTACATTTTTTCCCCAGATCATGATGTAATAAAAATCACATGCATTATAAGGACAGGAGAAAATAGACCAAAATTAATTGGAAATTAAATAATTTAATCCTAAAGAATGAATGGATAAAACAACAAATCATTGGCACAATCAATAACTTCAACCAAGAGAATGACAATAGTGAGACAATATACTTTGTGGATTTGTGGGATGCAGCCAAAACTGTCATAAGGGGAAATTTTAGATCTTTAGATGCTTATTTGAATAAAATAGAGAAAGAGATCTATGAATTGGGCTTACAACTAAAAGAGCTAGAAAAAGACCAAATTAAAAACTCTTAATTAAATACCAAATTTTAAATTCTGAAAATAAAAGGAGAGATTGATAAAATTGAAAATAAGAAAACTATTGTATTAATAAATGTAGTGTGCTTTCTAGAGCTCCCAAACTGGGGTGCCAAAATATATCATCCAGAGTAGCTCTCTGGAGGATCTAGAGACCAATCCAAGTCCTTGGTCTTAGTGGAAGAGATAAGAAGGCAGTAGACCCATGAGGATGGTCAAAGATGGAGTCCCCTTATTTCAAGTTCTCTCAGCCCCTAAATACCTTAGTAGAATATATCACTATAGCACACTGAGCAAGTGCTAACTATAGTAGCATTACATCATCACAGCACATTGTGCAAGTGCTAACTATAAGCACCCTGCTATTGATATGTGAATGTCTCTACTGTAAATATGTCTTGCTTCAAGTAGCACACAGGTGGCCTCACCTTCTTGACTTCTCAGGAAGGAATAGAGCCCATGGGGGAGATGGGAAGCCAAACCAGACATTTTCAGCAGGTTCCCTCTGGGCTGAAGAATCTCATACCTTACCCAGAGTTTCCCCACTATCTACAGCCCTCTACAAATAAGTAAAACTAAGATTTGGTTTTATGAAAAAAACAACAGCAACAACAACAACAAAATAGATAAACCTTTAGTTT
Organism: Sarcophilus harrisii; assembly: GCF_902635505.1. Taxonomy (NCBI): domain Eukaryota; kingdom Metazoa; phylum Chordata; class Mammalia; order Dasyuromorphia; family Dasyuridae; genus Sarcophilus; species Sarcophilus harrisii. The sequence continues at coordinate 248,490,702 of NC_045426.1, forward strand.
ATTTGATTAGAAAAAGGAAAGAAGAAAATCAAATTGTTAGTCTCAAAATGAAAAGGGAGAACTTTCCACTGATGAAGAGGAAATCAGAACAGTAATGTGGAGTTATTTTGTCCAATTATATGCCAATAAATTCGATAATCTAACTGAAATGGAGGAATATATACCAAAATGTAGATTGCCCAGGTTAAGAGAAGAGGAAATAAATTATTTAAACAGTCCCATTTTTTAAAAAATAAATAGAACAAGCTATTAATCAAGACCCCCCCCCCCAAAAAAAAAAAATCTCCAGGGCCAGATGGATTTACATTTGAATTCTACCAAACTTTTAAAGGACAATTCCGTATATAAACTATTTGAAAACATAGGAAAAGAAGGAATCCCACCAAATTCCTTTTATGACACAGATATGATGCTAATAGCTAAATCAGGTAGGGTAAAAACAGAGAAAGTAAATTATAGACCAATTTCACTAATGAATATTGATACAAAAATCTTAAATAAAATATTAGCAAAGAGTTACAGAAAATTATCCCCAAGATAATATGCTATGATCAAGTAGGATTTATAGAACAGGAATGCAGGGTTAGTTCAATATTAGGAAAACTATTAGCATAATTGACTATATCAATAACCAAACTAACTAAAAATCATGATTATCTCAATAAATGCAGAAAAAGTATGTAATAGGGACAAACTAGAACCATTCCCAATAAGATCAGGAGTGAAATAAGGTGATTAAAGGAATTAGGGTAGGTAAGGATGAATCCAAATTATCATTCTTTGCAGATGATATGATGGTATACTTAGAGAAACCTAGAGAATCTATTAAAAAAAACACTAGAAATAATTCACATCTTTAGCAAAGTTGCAGGATGCAAAATAAATACACATAAATCATCAGAATTTTTATACATTACTAACAAAGTCTAGCAGCAAGCGATAGAAAAAGAAATTCCATTCAAAATAACTGTCCTAGTATAAAAGTTTTGGGAATCTATCTGCCAAGGGAAAGTCAGGAACTATATGAACACAACTACAAAACACTTTCCACACAAAGTCAGATCTAATCAGTTGGAAAAAATATCAAGTGCTCATGAATAGACTGAGCAAATATAATAAACATGAGACTACTGTCTAAATTAATCTACTTGTTTAGTGCCATACCAATCAAACTCCCAAGAAATTGTTTTATTCTAGTAAAAATAATAGAAAAAATAATAACAAACTTCATCTGGAAGAACAAAAGGTCAAAAATTTCAAGGGAATTAATGGAAAAAAATGCTAATGAGGGTGTCCCAGCTGTGCCAGACCTAAAACTGTATTATAAAGCAGTGATCATCAAAACCTTTTGTACTGGCTAAGAAACAGAGTAGTTGATCAGTGGAAGAGGTTAGTATCCCAGGACAAAATAGTCAATAACTATAGCAACCTAATGTTTGACAAACCTAAAGACCCCAGCTTTTGGGATAAGAACTCATTATTTGACAAAAATTGCAGGGAAAACTGGAAATTAGTTTGGCAGAAACAAGGCATTGACTCATACCTAACACCACATATCAAAATAAGATCAAAATGGTTTCATGATTTAGACATAAAGAATGATATTGTATACAAATTAGAAGAACATAGGATAAGAATACCCCCCAGAGTTTCTGGTCAAAGCAGAAATGATTGATGTTTACAATTCAATTTGAGTCAATCAGGAACCAAACAATAACCAAATGGGACATTGTAGAATGCCTTCTATTTGTAGGAATACTTGTGTATCTGACTTCAGAATTGTTTTTAAGAACTAAGATCTCATTTATAATAGTGATTTTTGATACATTTATGTGTTCATAATGAACTACAATTTTCTTTTTAAAACACACTTATTAAATACCTAAAATTTGCAAAATGCTGTGTGGTGCCAAAGACACAAACACAATTGAACAGTCCCTGTCTTTATGGAATTTATACAGTGGAAATTGATTTTGTTCTAAAGGCCTAATGGCCTTTGAAGATTTGTGAGGAATGGGTTGGTGATATAGTGAAATATTTGTTTTGAGAATATCATTTGGCACCTCTATAAAAGATGTAATGGAATAGAGAAGGGCTAAAATCAGGAAGACAAATTATGAGACTATTATAATACTGAGCTAAGAAGTGATAAATGCCAGAACCATTTGCATGAGTGGAGAGAAGATTATAAATGTGTTGAAAAGATAAAATCTATAACTTGACAACTGAATGAATATGGGAGTTGGAGAAGAATGAAGAGTAAGAATTGCTCCAAAATTCTAAATATATAGTTTGGAAAGATGTTGGTACTAACAAAAGAAATGGGAAAATTTGGATCAAGAATGGATCTTGGTAGAAGTGAAATGATTTGTGATTTGGATGTGTTGAATATAATATGCTCATAGAACCCCTTAATGCAAATATCTAGCAGCCATTTGGTATTAACAATAATAAATCAACAGAAGCAAATTTTGAAAAATCATGTTACTATTAGTTGAATTCCTCTATAATATTCTGATTACTGACTATTCTGCTTATTCACATGTAAGACAAGGACCAAATTATCTGTAAGACTGTTTCCTAACTAAGCACCATGAAAATGATTTCTTCTATTGTCCCAGGAAAGATTTGAAAACTATGAATTTTCTCCAGCTTTTATTTAAGCAAAGAAAGTACAGTTTAATGTTAACTTTTATCATGGTTGTCAGGATATCTTTAAAGTTTTTTTTTTTAAATCCAGTGGTTAATGTTAATTTAATGTTCAAATATAAAAGCATTTGTAAGTGAATTAAATATATATGTACCTAACTTATATGGAAAATTGAAAAACACCAACAATATGAAACATACATATACTCACATGCACATGCACACACACATACACACACATGTACACTGACATTCAAGATTTCCAAGCTGAACCAGATTTAATAATTTGGAATTCATTTATAAGCTTACCATATATCTTTCTGATCCTGACTCAGGTAAGTCAAGGTTTTAAGTAGTATGATGAAAACATTGCAGAAATCTTCAAGGGGCCACACACTTTCGAGGTTTTCTAAGCAGTTGAGATAAGGGCTAACTTTGGAATATGATTTTTCTGGCTAAATAAAAGCAACATAAATTCTTAAATTTATGAACTTTATTGAGACAATATAAGAGATCATATTCACAGGATAGAGGACAAGGAATAATCTTAAACTTTAACTGGTTCTCCTTTTGTACATGAGGAAATACAAGATCAGTAAGATGGAATGACAATAAATATCACACAGATTATAAAACTTGGAGTTGAAAAATCAACATTCCCCCTATTATAAAATAATATAACTGCATATATATATATATATGTATATATAAAACCATATATACATAAGACTATACATATAGACATGTGTATATATGAATGTATATAAAAATGTAAATTTGTATATGTGTATGTGTATATGTGTATATACAATTGAGCTTCATCAACTGAGTATATATATATATATATATATATATATTTATATATATATATATATATATATATATATACTCACCCACTACTAAATATAAGTTGAGAAGGAAATGGAAGTTAGAGACCTTTGGATTGGCATATTTTCTTTTGTTAACTCATCTATAATAAATAGAGTTGAGAGGAAACAATCAATCGAGAGGTTAAATGACTTGTCCATGGTCATTTCATTATAAGAAGGATTTGGATCTAGGTCTTTTTGTTGTCAAGACTGATGTTCTCTCTATTGTTCTGCAATCTCTCATCATACTTGCTACCTTTCTAATTCATCAGTTTATTTACATTATCTTGTCACTGCCTTAATTAATTCAAGCCTTTACCATCTTATGAAACTGACACTTCTAACCAATGAATTTCTTGCCTGGATCATTTATTTGAGGAACAATTTGAATTAACCATGACACATTTCTCTATAATCTTTACCTGGGTTCTTTAGACCTTTCTGCTTCTACTTCAAATGACACCTCTCTGGGGTTCACTGCACCAAAAATCTTCACTTGAAGAAGTGCCAAGACCTGCTAAGTCTTATTTTTATCTCTTTTTTTTGGTTCCTGAATCTCCAATTTTTTTACCCTTATCCTGCTCCCATTTCTGTTCCCTTTAATGTATTCTTTTCCTTCATTAGAATTTAAATTCTTTGAAGTTTAGGGTATGTCTTTTTTTTTTTTTAACTGATATTTGGATTCTCAGTGCCTAACATAGTCCTAACACAAAGTTCTTAATAAATGTTCCATCTAGCTATCAAGTATATTGTAGAAGCCTCCTATGGTTACTCCAATTATAATCTCCCTTGACCCAAAGCTAGAACATAAACATTTAGAGGGCAAGAACTATTTTATTATTATCATCATAGGTTCTGTATCCTTAGCATATAACACAATACCTCATATGAAGTGGTGTTTGGTGTTCTTTTCTTTGTTTCTTTGTTTCTTTTTTCCTGTGTCCTATCTCAGTCTCTTACTCATCTCCTTTTGATTTCATTTTCATCTTTTTGCAGCTAACTCACATCTATATATAATACATCTTCAGTCTCTCAATTGAGCTTCATCAACTGATTATTAGATGTTTCAAATATATCATGTCCAAAATATTTATCTCTTCCCCAAAACCTACTCTATACTTTACTATGATACTCATAACAAGGAAAGAACTGTTCTTCCAATCTACTAAGTCATAACCTTAATGTTATTTTTCACCTCTTACTACCCTCACTGATCAGTTGCCAAATTTTATCATATCTAAATGATAAATGATCAATGTCTTCATTAAATCTCACACATCTTATTCCTTCTCTGTACTGTGCTCATATAGCCACAAGCTTAGTTTAAGCTGCTCTCAAATATCTAAAAGATATTTACCCTTATTTTGCTCCCATTTCTATTCTCTTCTATGATAACAGTCTCCTAATTGGCATGTCTGCTTAAAGTTTGTCTCCAGTCCATCCATCTTGCAGATGCCAAAGTGTTTTGGTTTTTCTTAAATGCTGATCCCCTACTCAATCAACTCCAGTGGCTCCCATTTGATCAACAATATGTATTTGTTAGTTACCATATGAAAAGCATAGTTCAGGCCATTTGGGAGCTGGGGGATAGAAAAATAAGACATTGTCTTTGACTCTAAGACAAATAAATATTTCTTTGTTTAACTTTTAAGTTCTTCATAACTTGTTCCAACCTATCTTTTTAATTTCATTATACACTTTCTTTTTTATACTCCATGATTCAACTACATTGGTCTATTTCTTATTCTTCATACCTGGCATCTCTCATCTTTATATGTCTATACTGTTCCTCATGGCTGGCATAAATTCTGTTCTCTCTTCTACCTCACTGATTCCCTTACTCTATTCCAAACATAACTGAAGCACCACATTTTATAGGACACCTATCCTGACTCAGTTTCTTTTCAAAAACATTAGAAATGTTTTTCCTTTATTAACTTGAATAAATTTTGTATTTATTTTATTTTAAAATGTGAGTCTATCAAAATAATTTAATTTCCTTGAGAAGAGCCATTGTTTCAGTTTATAACTTTAATTTCCAGAGTCTAGCATAATACTTGACACATAGTATAGCTAATTAATAAATATTTATTGACTAATTATTTGATTTGATATATTGAACAGAATTGATTATTTCCTAGACATCAAAACTACATTAATCTTTATAACACACAGCTTTCACAATGGCTTTTTCTAATTAAATAATCCCCAATACCTCCCTGTAATCTACAGAATAAAACTCAAATTCCTGGCCTGATATTCAAGGCCATTCATACTTGATATCAATTCACCATTCTATTTTCAGTTCCTATTTTATGTATAACTAAAGAGACAAGCAATATACATTTATTAATCACCTATGAAGCACTGAACTGAAAAGGGTACCCAAGACATACATAACATAGTCTTATAATAAAATAACATAGTCCTTGCCCACAAAGAATATAATCTAGTTGTCAGAACCGTGTGTGTGTGTGTGTGTGTGTGTGTGTGTGTGTGTGTTTATAAGAATGATTTAACAGAGCTTGATGACAGCAAAGGAGACTTCCAAGTTAAGTGCACTAAGAATATTTCATTTCATTACCAATTCTATGCTGATAATCCTCAAATCTATCCCCTTTGCTACAATCTCCCTGTTGACCTTCAATCTAAGATCCACAACTACTTATTAAATATTAAAAGATATTGATATCTTAAACTTAATATCTTCAAAAGAGAATTTAATAGCTTTCCTTCTAAATCCTCTCTACCTACTATCTTCCTCATTACTGTATAGCACAACACTATCCTCCCAGTCCTTCAGGCTCTCAACCTAGGAGTTATGTTCAGATCTCTCTATCTCGCATCACCCTCACCACTCTATATAACCAGTCTATTGCTAAGTCCTGTTGATTTCACCTTTGAAAAATCTCTTCAATACATCCTTTTCTCTCCTCTGACACTGCCACCACTTGGATAGAGAGTCTCCTCATTTCATGCCTGAAATGTTGTAATAGCTACATGAAGGCATGTCTAACTCAAGTCCCTCCACACTCCAATCTATTTTTCATTCAGCCAATCAAAATGATTTTCTTAAAACATTGACCCAATCATATCACACCACACACATAAATATACTTAGTAAACTCCAGTGGTTCCCTACCATTTCCAGGATCACATACAAAATCCTCTGCCTTGTTTGTGTTAATAGCCCTTTATAACCTAGCTACCTCTTACTTTTCCAGTCTTCTTTTATTTTGATCCTCGCCATGTACTCTTTGATCCAGTGATATTGGTCTCTTTGGTGTTCCGTGAACAAGATGCCCCATCTTTCAGATCCAGCTATTTTCTCTAGGTTTTGCCCACCTTGGAATGCTCCCCCATCCTCATCTCTAACTATTAACTTCACTGGCTTCCTTCAAATCCCAACTAAAATTAATCTTTTATTGGAAAGCTTTCTTAACTTTTCTTAATTCTAGTGTCTTCTCTCTGTTATTTATTTCTTATTTGTTTTGTATATTATAGCTTGTTTGTACAAATTTGTTTGTGTGCTATGTCCCCCATTAATTTGGGATCTCTTTGAGGGAAAAAACTATCTTTTGTCTTTTTTTCCAGAACAAAGTCTAGCACACAATGTCATTCATTGACTACTAACTAAGAAAAATTGGGTGAGATTTTCACTGTCAGAAAAATTAAGGAAAGCTTTATAGAGGCATTCATTCAGACCTTAATATGATCCAGGTACTGTTTTATGCTCTGGAGATATAAATAAAATAAATGAACCTATTTCTATTGACAAAGATCTTATACTCAAATGAAAAGAAAGGTATCAGTGAGTAGAAATATGCAGAAGAATGAATTCTAAGCCATCATGATGGCCTCTATAAATGCAGCAAGGAAGGAGATGAGATAGCAGAACAAAAATGGGTGATATCCATAACCCCAAATAGACCAGGATGGACAGTGTGCGAAGAGGGAGGGATAAAGGAGGTCTAAAATGCCAGGCTCAACTGGGACAGTTGAATTTATTAAGCCTAAAATACAGGCCCTATGAAGAGCCTTCTTCACTTTCCCCAAGTAAATATAACAGTAGAAGTCATACTTAATTCACTTTATTATCTCTGGGCCTTAGTTGTTACTGGGGTTCCAAGGAGTAAAGCCTAGGGGAAAAAAAAAGGTGGTTTCATGACTTATCACCCTAAGTGGTTAGCCATAGGGTGCCATTAGAGTTAGCTCAGAAGGCAATGTTTTGCTAGCCCTAGAATAATTATGCTGAATATTCAGGATCTTCTGGGAGGGTTAATTGGGGGAAATGAAATACTCAGCTTCTGTGCTGTGAAACTGCCGTTATTAAGTTGTGAACATGTTGCAGTTACAGTCACATTGGACATCAACAAAATGATGCTTTGTACAAGCATGTTTTTCTGTCCTTTAAAAGTCTCTGCTTCCACAGACAAAAGAAATCAACATTTTACATTGCAATGCAATTGAATTTACCTATAGAGTACAAAAGAACCTATAGTAATGACAAATGAGTCTACATATGGAACAAGGGAAGTCCTTAAGACAATAAGTTATGCTTTAGTATACTCATCAGTGAAGATCAGTAGTTTTATGAAGAGTATTTAATTTTCTATTTTTTTAAGTCAAATTTCCAGTAAAGTGAAGGAGAAAGACAGAGACAGAGACAGAGGGGAAGAGAAAGAAAGAGAGAGAGAGAGAGAGAGAGAGAGAGAGAGAGGAGAGAGAAGGGGGGAGGGGGGGGGGGGGAGAGAGAGAAACTGCCCTTTTTATTTGAAGATGAAACTTCTGAGAGGCTGGGGTGGTGCTGAAAGAACCAATGTATAACCTACAGATCTTTTTACACTGAGTACATATACAATTTATTCTTTGGTGACCATGGCTTTCAAGGTTTTTGCTATTTTCAACTCTGTCTCTTTATTTCAGGGGCTGTCTGACCCCTTTTCTCAAAGGGCTCAGGTATAACAGTATGAATTGGACTATCTATTTATTGTAGTTACTACCCCTTAGTCGCTGCACTGCTATGAAATTATTTTGCCTATGACTTTTCCCTTGACTATGGCTTCCTAGTCAAGCTGATAATGGAGCTTTCACTCCCCTTTCCTGCCCACCATGACCAAAAAGTCTTGCTGAAATACTGGTGATCCATTCAACTTTTAGTTAGCTTTGTGTTAACTGCTGTGCTGAGAAGGAAATCATTTTCAACAATATAATTTTAAGAGTATAAAATTGAATAATACATGAATTTAGATTTAGGTTGACCTAAGGCACAAAATAGGGTCCCCAATGACTTAGAATGTTTCAAATAATTTGTCCCAATTTCAGGATATATGGGCAATCAGGGACTTTTATATGACTAGAGATCTGGGGAACTTGTGATGCCTAAGGATAAATCCTCTTTGAGGTAGGAAAGTACAATTTAGGCAACTCTTAAATTATACAAAGAAAAGAGCAGCACCTTGCTAACAAATGTTCACCTTTTTTTTTTCCTATGAACCGACAGTGTTCTTCCTATAATAATGAAACCAAAAGAATCTTCATTCTGAATATTTTTAAGTGCAATACATTTTGTCTGGGGAGGTGAGGGTTAGGGGAACAATAGGAAACAGTGATCAATATTCTGTTTTTTCCTATCCAAACATAGGTTTTCATTGGTGCAAAGAACTCTGTGAAGACACTCTTTTCACTAAGATATATCAGCAACTGCTTTGCAACTTAGAATGTTAGCTACATTTGAGGGGAAGGGGAGACTGCAAGGCAAGTATATGGCCAAATAGTACATGTTAGAAGCAGGACTTGAACCAAGATATTTTTCAATCCCAAACTCTGTTCTCTTATCTATCAGTGGCTTTCTAAGTGGAATTCTTATTGACTTTTCTATTCTATTCTAAAATTCATTCTCTTTTCCTTTTAAAATATAAAAATATTTTTCACTTCCTACAAAATGTCACAATCTAAGCAATGCTACAATTATACACCTTTTTCCCCCATCATAACATCACTATTCTTCTTTTTGTGAGAGTGACCATCACATCAGCAATAGAAGATAAATGGTTTGCGTTTTGCCCTAGGAATAGTAAAAATCATTAGGTTTTGGGCACCTTTCTTCATGTTTTTCTTTTCAAAGATTCATGAAAATAACTCTTTAGTCATTGATAAGTATTTCTAGTTGTATACTAAGATGGAAGTAAATAAGCAAACTTTATCAAGGATAGAATTATAAAATCACAGATTTTTGAGCTTGGAAGATCCCTACAAGCCAGTTAATTCAAATCTCTCATTTTATAAGTAAATCATCTTGCCTAAGGACACATAGATAATAAATGGTGACTTAAGAATCACATGGGATGTGAATTCTACCAAACATTTAAAGAACAATTGGCCCCAATGCTATATAAATTATTTGATAAAATAGGGAATGAAGGAGTCCTACCAACTTCTTTCTATGACACAGACATGGTACTGATACCTAAACCAGGTAGGTTGAAAAGAGAGAAAGAAAATTATAGACCAATCTCCCTAATGAATATTGATGTTAAAATCTTAAATAAGATATTAGCAAAAAGACTACAGAAAATCATCCCCAGGATAATACACTATGATCAAGTAGGATTTATACCAGGAATGCGGGGGTGGTTCAATATTAGGAAAACTATCAATATAATTGGCCATATTAATAACCAAATTAACCAAAACCATATGATCATCTCAATAGATGCAGAAAAAGCATTTGACAAAATCCAACATCCATTCCTATTAAAAACACTTGAGAGTACAGGAATAAATGGACCTTTCCTTAAAATAATCAGCAGCATCTATTTAAAACCATCAGTAAGCATCATATGAAATGGAGACAAACTGCAACCATTCCCAATAAGATTTGGAGTGAAACAAGGTTGCCCACTATCACCGTTACTATTTAATATTGTATTAGAAATGCTAGCTTTGGCAATAAGAGCTGAGAAAGAGATTAAAGGAATAAGAATAGGCAATGAGGAAACCAAATTATCACTCTTTGCCGATGACATGATGGTATACTTAGAGAACCCCAGAGATTCTACTAAAAAGTTATTAGAAATAATCTACAACTTTAGAATACAACTTTGGTTGCTGGTTATAAAATAAACCCACATAAGTCATCAGCATTCTTATATATCACTAATGAAATCCATCAGTCAGAGTTACAAAGAAAAATTCCATTTAAAGTAACTACTGATAATATAAAATATTTAGGAATCTATCTTCCAAGGGAAAATCAGAAACTTTATGAGCAAAATTACAGACCACTTTTCACATAAATTAAGTCTGATCTAACTAATTGGAAAAATATTAAATGCTTTTGGATAGGGCGAGCAAATATAATAAAGATGACAATATTACCTAAACTAATCTATTTATTTAGCACTATACCAATCAGACTCCCAAAAAAACTATTTTAATGACCTAGAAAAAATAACAACAAAATTCATATGGAAAAACAAAAGGTCAAGAATTTCAAGGGAATTAATGAAAAAAAAATCAAATGAAGGTGGCTCAGTTGTACCAGATATAAAATTATATTATAGAGCAGCAGTTACCAAAACCATTTGGTATTGGCTAAGGAATAGATTAGTTGATCAGTGGAATAGGTTAGGTTCAAGGGACAAAACAGTCAACAACTATAGCAACCTAGTCTTTGACAAACCTAAAGACCCCAGCTTTTGGGATAAGAACTTACTGTTTGACAAAAATTGCTGGGAAAATTGGAAACTAATATGGCAGAAACTAGGCATTGATCCACACTTAACACCATACACCAAGATAAGGTAAAAATGGGTTCATGACCTAGGTATAAAGAATAAAATTATTAATAAATTAGAGGAACACAGGATAGTTTACCTCTCAGACCTGTGGAAAGGGAAGGACTTTATGACCAAAGAAGAACTAGAGATCATTACTGATAACAAAATAGAAAATTTCTACTATAACAAACGGAAAAGTTTTTGTACAAACAAAACTAATGCAGACAAGATTAGAAGGGAAGCAATAAATTGGGAAAATATTTTTACAGTCAAAGGTTCTGATAAAGGCCTCATTTCCAAAATATATAGAGAATTAACTCTAATTTATAAAAAATCAAGTCATTCTCCAATTGAAAAATGGTCAAAGGATATGAACAGACAATTCTCAGATGAAGAAATTGAAACTATTTCTAGTCATATGAAAAGATGCTCCAAGTCATTATTAATCAGAGAAATGCAAATTAAGACAACTCTAAGATACCACTACACACCTGTCAGATTGGCTAAGATGACAGGAAAAAATAATGATGATTGTTGGAGGGGATGAGGGAAAACTGGGACATTGATGCATTGTTGGTGGAGTTGTGAATAAATCCAACCATTCTGGAGAATAGTTTGGAACTATGCTCAAAAAGTTTTCAAACTGTGCATTCCCTTTGATTCAGCAGTGTTACTACTGGGCTTATATCCCAAAGAGATCATAAAGAATGCAAAGGGACCTCTATGTGCACGATTGTTTGTGGCAACCCTCTTTGTAGTGGCTAGAAACTGGAAACTGAGTGGATGCTCATCATTTGGAGAATGGCTGAGTAAATTGTGGTATATGAATATTATGGAATATTATTGTTCTGTAAGAAATGACCAACAGGATGATTTCAGAAAGGCCTGGAGTGATTTACACGAACTGATGTTGAGTGAAACGAGCAGGACCAGGAGATCATTATATACTTCAACAACAATACTATATGATGACCAGTTCTGATGGACCTGGCCATCCTCAGCAACGAGATCAACCAAATCATTTCTAATGGAGCAGTAATGAACTGAACTAGCTATACCCAGAAAAAGAACTCTGGGAGATGACTAAAAACCATTACATTGAATTCCCAATCCCTATATTTATGCACACCTGCATTTTTGATTTCCTTCACAAGCTAATTGTACAATATTTCAGAGTCTGATTCTTTTTGTACAGCAAAATAACGGTTTGGTCATGTATACTTATTGTGTATCTAATTTATATTTTAATATATTTAACATCTACTGGTCATCCTGCCATCTGGGGGAGGGGGTGGGGGGTAAGAGGTGAAAAACTGGAACAAGAGGTTTGGCAATTGTTAATGCTGTAAAGTTACCCATACATATAACCTGTAAATAAAAGGCTATTAAAAAAAAAAAGAATCACATGGGAGTAGGGGCAGGGAGTAGATGGCAACAGTGGATAGAACACCAATCCTAAGGTCAGAAGGACCTGAGTTCAAATCTGACATGAGACACTTAATACTTCTTAGCTGTGTGACCCTGGGCAAGTCACTTAAACCTGAAAGAAAGAAAGAAGGGGAGGGGGAAATTCTGAGAAAGTGGTAGAGTAGGTCATAAAATTTCAGTTTCCAGATTTCCCTCACAAATAGTACAAATTTGCATGTCAAGATGAACACAGAGTAGTAAAAAATCAAGAAGATTTGGAGCAGAACAGGGGTCTTCCTGGAACAACCTGAGAAGACTGAATGAAAGAACCCAGTCTGAGGATTAGCCTGTGTGAAGTGCAAAAGCCTCCAGGCTAGCTCCAACCCTGGAGCTTCCTGGATTTGGCTGCAGCCTTAGCCACAACTTTCACTTCCCATACTGCATTCTGTGTCAGGAGTTTGAGTAGAGGAAGATTGAGGAAACCTTAGCTGATTGAGAACACCAGGCCCAGCTAGCAGCCCTGGATAAAAAGAAATCAGCACACCTTGTGAGGGCAGAAGCTATGGAACAGAGACACTGCTGCCTGCAAGCACTTGTAGGAGGGGGAAGCTTTTGATTTGGAGTTCCAAATCAAAGTCCCCTTTGCTGAAGCTGAAGTGAAACTAAAGGCACCATCATCCACCCCACTATTAGAGGTACTTACACTAATACTTCTCATTAAAAAAACATGAATTTGCAAAGAAGAAAGAACAGAACCATAGAAGCTTACTGTGAGAATAAAGAATATTGGAGTTCATCATCAGAGGAATATAGTGACATTTTGAAAAGCTTCTTCTACCCCAAGGAGTAGTGTTAAATGGTTACCTGCTCAGAGAAAATTTAGAGAAGAACTCAAAAAACTTTAAAAATCAAATGAGATTGATTGAGAAAAAAACCAAAAAAAAAAAAAAAAAACACAAGAAAATCAAGATTATGAAAAAAAAACTTGAACAACTTAAATAGAAGATAACAGAGTATTAAAGAAAAATATAATTCTTTGAAAATCAGAATTGGGCAAGAAGAAGCCAATAAAACTATAAGAGACCAAGAAATAAAAAAACAAAATATGAAGAAGAAAAAAAAATAGAACAGAACGTGAAACATTTTCTAAGAAAACCAACACATCTGGAGAACAGATGGAGAAAAGAAAATATAAGAATAGTTAGACTACCTGAAAGCTGTGACCAAAAAAACCTCACAAAAAACCCTTGATACAAAATGCAAGAAATAATCAAAAAAAAATTGTCCTGGATAGAACAGTAAGGGAAAGTAGAAATAGAAAAAAATCCACTCATCACCATCTCACAGAGATCCTTTGTGGGAAATACATAAGAATATTATTGCCAAATTTCAAAATCCTCAGATCAAAAAGAAACTTTTGCAAGAAATAAGAAAAAACAATTCAAATATGCTGGAGCTACAATTAGAATTGTACTGAACTTATCAGCAACCACAGCAAAAAAAAAAAACAAAAAAAAAAAAAAAAAAAAAAAAAAAAAAAAAAAACACAGGTCCTAGAATAATATATATGGCAATCAAAAGAACTAGGCCTGAGACAAAAAATATCATATCTAGCAAAAGTATCCATAACATTAAGTGAACAAAAAAAGGACATTCAACAAGCTTGTAAATTTTCAGGATTTTGTCTCAACCTAATCCAAATTTAATATAAAATTAAACATATAAGAGTCAATATCAAAGATTTATTTCAGAGCACCTACCATGGACAAATTGTTTATGTTTTTTACATGGAAATTTATACCATATATTTAATATTGACATCAGCAACAGAATAATAGCTCAAAAGAGAGTGGAGCAGAGTAAAGGTAAAAATAATAATTATGTTATACAAATGAGATGTAGAGGAAGAATAGACACAGGCATTAGAGGGGATAAGAGGATTCCTAGTTCTGAAAACCTACTGATATCAGGAATAAGCAATACCACATATATATCATGAAAGGTATAGCACTCTTCAACATATATAAAGAAATAAGGGGCGAGGAATGAGCAGGGGGATAGCAAAGGATGGGAAAAGAAGACAAGAGGGAGATTCATAGATTGGGGGAAGTTAAGTAATGCCAAGGCAAGTTAAGAAGCAGATTTAAAGTAAAAAAGTTATTAGAGATTGGGAAGATATGTATGTGCATGCATATGTTGGGAGAAAGACACAGGGGTGTATGTTTATAACTACATATGCATATATAAATATATCCTTGCTTATATCCTTGCTTAACCCTTGCCTGCTTGGGTGAAGTAAGGGAGATGAAAGGAGGGATAAAGAGTAAAGTAAAAAAAGTGTGCAGCAGAGAACAAAGAACAAGAAAGTAAATGAATATAATCTCTTCTATTAATATATCCTTTATTGAACTGGTAATTTATTGTTTTATATTTTGAATCTTCCCCAATGTTTTGCTAGGCACAAGACAATGTTCTGCTTGGACAAGCTAGGGGGATAAAAGGGGAGAAAAGAATAAGTAAAAAAAAAAGTGTGCAGCAGAGAACAAAGAACAACCTACAAGGAAGAAGATGGACACTCACTTTAAAAAGAATCAAATCTAGGTCTTCTGCCTACAGATTCAATACTCCTTCTTATGTACCACAGTTCTCCAAAATGAGATCATGTTTAAGCATTTTTAAAGTTTTTTTTTTTTTTTTGATTCTAGCTTTAGGATATAAATTTAAAAGCATAACATTCTGGTATGTTTCTTTGTGTATTCTTCCTAGATTAGACTAGAGAAGGAGTGAATGCAAAATAATATTAATTTTTATAACCCAGTGAGAAAATTCTTCTCTATTAGAGAGAAGAGAGAGTAATCTAAAGATACTTTCTTACTTCATGCATAAAATGGAATTGATATATTCTGCTGCATCACTGATTGTGGTGGATCTGTCAAAAGAAAGGAACAATTAAATGTTTTGGTGGAATGAGTTTCCTCTAAAAGTTGCAAGTTGTTCCTAATTAGATGTCTTCAAGTAAAGATTAAACGACTTGTCATAACATTGATGCAGCCCTTCAGAATCTCTCATCAACATATATCTCAGTTGTTCTTCTTCTAGTTTATTTCCATTCCACTCATTCACCACCTAGCTGCTAAAATGATTTTCCTAAATTGTGAAATGAACCCTGTCATTCCACTATTCAACAAACTCTAACGGCCTCTGATTAACCTTAGTATCAAATGTACTCATCTGGTTAATTTTCAAAGCCCTTTACAACCGGGCAGTAACTAACTTTTCCATCCCTGTGTATATTATTCTCCTCCTAACAAATGTCTAGCTAACATGCCTTCTTATTGTTCATCACATACTGTACCTCATTTCCCATTTCTGTTCTTGTGCCCTATCTCCCATAACTCAAATAGACAACCTTCTCACCTAGACCTCTTCCAATTAATTGCTTATTTTCTTCTAAACTCAACTCAAATACTGCTTTCTGCATGAAGCCTTTCCTTATCTCTCCAGCTGCTAGTGACTTCCCTTTAAAATTATCTGTATATATATGTGTGCCTGTGTATATTATATATAGTATGTACTTATATTTTGCATATTGGCTTTCCCCATAGAATGCAAATTCCTCAAAGACAGAGTCTATTCCAATTTTTTTCTCTGCATCTCTTTGTATAGCACAATACTAAGCATGCAATAATAAATGCTTGTTCTTGAATGATTGATTGATTGTGCACAGTATTTAGACCCAAGAAGCTTCTTCTTAATAATTTTCCCCAATTCAATCATTTTGTCTATAAATAATCCAGTTAAACATGATTCTCAGGATGCAAAGTTTTGGTGGACACTCCAAGTGTTAGGGTAAAAAATTAAACAGAGAACGAAGAACTATGCCTAAATCACAAAGAAACTTCTGCATCCCTTTTATTAGTATCAGACTCATTGATACGTCCTTTACCATTGATGCTCTCTCCCTCTCCCTCTATCCCATACTATATGCCTCCTATCAAAGAAGCCAGGAGTTACTGTTCCCTTGCCAAGCATTCATTCCCCAGAAAACTTAAAGATTTTGCACAAAATGAATTGATCAAACCCTGAGGGTGTTAATTTCCTTCAGGTCCAACTCTCTCAACTCTCTTTTCTACACTATGATCTGAAAGTTAACTGAGATTTCAGAAGAGGGAATTGTCTTATGGTATTCCTGTTAAGTAGTACCTATAAAGAAAATAGTAATATGTCACAACAGTGGTGGCAGTAAGATTTTTCTGCCTTTTCTCTCATCGATAGAAAAATATTATTTCATCTTTGAAATTCTGTGGCATTTCCTTAGTGAGCTGTGTTGACAGAGTGCCCATGCAGACATCTCAGTAGTATCCCGCCTCCATATCTGGAAATCTCTGCTGTTATTCTATTAGAATCTGGAGTTTTACAATTTTTCCTGGCTCTGACTTCAGTGTTAACTGCATTGAGAGAAAAACAGCCATCATAATTTCCTGATCTCTTGGTATATGCTGAGCCAATGCTTAAGAGAGGGAAGAGAAGAGAAGAGAAGAGAAGAGAAGAGAAGAGAAGAGAAGAGAAGAGAAGAGAAGAGAAGAGAAGAGAAGAGAAGAGAAGAAGAAGAAGAAGAAGAAGAAGAAGAAGAAGAAGAAGAAAGAGAGAGAGAGAGAGAGAGAGAGAGAGAGAGAGAGAGAGAGAAGAACACAGAGAGAAACAGAGACTGATAGAGAAAGGTGGAAACAGAGATACAGGCAAAAAAAGAGACAGGCATACAGAAAAAGATAAAGACTATCAGATGTAGAAACAGAGAGCAGAGATAGAGAAGGATGGAGATAGAAAAGAGACGGAAACAGTGAGACAGAAAGACTCAGAGAGAAGGAAGTAGAACAAATAGAATGATAATAAAAAGAGGAAAATGTACTTAAACATTAGCCTGTTATTTATTAATTTTGTAGCAGACTGGACTTAGGAACCAAGGTCAACTGGTGTGTGTGTGTGTGTGTGTGTTTGTGTGTGTGTGTGTGTGTGAGTGTGTGTGTGATTTTAAATATGACTTCAGAGTACTCAGGCTAGTGTTACCTTTGGCTTCAAGTTTTCCCAGTTACTGTTTCTTTTTTCTAAACTTTGGAATACTTCTGAACCTTGGGATACGATAACTACTATTTTAGTACTCATGTGCCAATCAACCCTATCAACAAACACTTATTGTTTACTCTGTCTGACACAGAAGATACAAGGGAGAGGAAGTCGCTTCCCACAAGGAACTTAAATTCTAATTGGCGACATAATGGGTAAATTAAAAAAGTAATATACAACATACATGCTGTTGTTATAAAACAATACCATATTCTACAATACATGGTAGAAGGTAAATTGAACCCCCCCCCAAAAAAAAAATCACACACCTGGGAATGGTGGGGGGTCTTTTACTGAGAAATGCCTCCTACAAAAAAAATTATATTTGTCACTTAGTATGAGCTAACCTGAATATCATTTGCTTCTTAAAGTACATCTGACTCCATGACATTGCTAATTTCCCAGAAGTAAAGTTAGGGAAGTTTTAATCCTACCATCTCCAGATATTCTGCCCTTGGATCCCTCAGTAATAAGATAAATGTAATTTTATTATTTTGTTATTTGTCAGCTTTCATTCTGACTTGAATGTAGTTTGCCAGCCTTACTTTACATTATTTCCCTTCATCTTCTTTCCATTTCTGTCTAAATTGACTACTATTTCTTACTAGATTTCAACATATAGTCTTTGAGGCTATCTCATATATCTGGCATAAGCTCTTCACTCTTCTCAGCTTCTGAGAATAATTCTTTTCTTTCAAAGTCCTTTTTCCAAGGCCTCCTTGAAGATTTCCAAGATTTCTTCCAATAATTGTTCTTTCCCTCACATTTTCCTGTGTCAATTTATCTAAAATTCTCTCATCCTTCACTCCTTACTTTGTATTGTCAGTATTTCTTATATCTCATACATCTAGTAAAATTTAGATATGTTGAGGGCAAAACATTTGCTATATCTTATCATTTTATCCTTAGCACTTCCTTGCACATAGTAGATATTTGATAAATGATTGTATTGAAACAAGTGTAATTTCCACATTCTCACATATTCAAGTAAATCCCACAGTTTTCTAACTATGTTGTTTTTATTGATGTCATCACAATTTAGGACATTTCCTGATGCATAAGAATCACTTACAAAATGTTTAATGATTGAGTGAATGATTGAGGAATATGCTGTAATGACTATGCCAACACCCAGGACACCCCAGAATCAGCCAGAATCAGGATAAGCAAAAGTCATTTTTATTCTTGGTCTTAGAAGTAGGATTGAACAGGATGGAAGCAGAATCTCCTCAACTGTCTTCTCCCTCCTCTACTGCCAAGAGTGTCTCTGGCTAGCTTTACTCCACCCCCTAGTCCCTCTTACAATCCTCTATACACCAATCATTGAGCCAGTACGAATAGTGGAAAGGACCATTTTCCAAGCATAAGCCCATAGAGTATTATCCAATCAGTAGTTAGTCTCAAGTGCTCAGCAGTCCTCAGTACATCAACCCAATAGTTCCAGGCCCCTACAATATGCCTTTAAGTTTTATAAATCACTTAGATTTTCTTTTCTTTTCTTTTTTTAAATTTGTGACACGGATATAAGTTTATCAGTTGAATGGTACTTGATATCATGTGTACATCTCCATTGGTCTTGCTTTTTCACCTCAGAAGAACATTTTCCAATATCAAGCTATCTAAGTTATGGTCTTTTCTTTAGTACTATATAGAATGAAGTTTGGATCTTCTTGTCTCTAAAAACCTCATTAAATTTAGCAATCCAAATAAAAAGGTACTTATAATAAAATTTGTTCTGCATTAAATTTTTGGATGATTAGTTCTAGACAGTGTCCATGATAAAGGGTAATTGATCATAATCAATTAAAATTGATCAAATTATTAAGTTTTCATTTTTAAAAGTTAAATAAAATATAATCTTTAAGAATAGTGACTCAAATACAGTTTTGAGCAGAATTATCAGCACATTGCATTCTCTACAGAAGTCAGAAAGTAAAAGAAAACTTATTTGAAGGAATTTTGTTTAATTAACTCTGAAAACGATAGGCAATAAAGGTCAGTGTGTGTCAAAGTTAAAAATGTTCTTACTCAAGGCTGAATTGAATTTGATCGTAGTTAAAGGAGGTCACTTACTATTATTTATGAACATCCTTTCCTGTGTTAGACAGAAGCCCATGAGATCAGATGATAAGGAGAGAATAATATGTGGGGGGAGAAAGATAAAATTTCCAAAAGGGTAGAACCTTTGTCCCCTTACCCTACTAGCCTTCTTTTGTTTGTTTGTTCCTTTGTTTCCTCTTTCTCCATGTATAAAATTATCAAAATAAATAGTTTGTTTGTTTTTTTAAACTAAATAGTTGCACAAAAAGCCTTTAGACAAAACACAGTACCTATTCCTATTGAGAACATTAGAAAGCAAAGGAATCAATGGAACTTTTTCAAAATAATAAATAGTATACATGTAAAATCAAAAGCAAGCATTATCTGTTATGGATATGAACTTGAAACTTTCTCAATAAAATCAGGAGTGAAGCAAAGATGCATGTCCATTATCACCACTATTATTCAATATTGTACCAGAAATCTAGCCAAAGCCTTAATAGAAACAAAAGAAATTGAGGGAATAAGAATAGGGAATGAGGAAACAAAACTGTCACTCTTTGTAGATGATATGGCTATATACTTAAAGCATCATAGAGAATCAACTAAAATTTTTAAAAATAATTTACAATTCTAACAAAGTTGCAAGATAAAAATAAATTCACATCAGTTATCTCTCTCTCTCTCTCTCTCTCTGTGTGTGTGTGTGTGTGTGTGTGTGTGTGTGTGTGTGTATTCAACAAAGTTAAGCAGAGAGAGAAAGAAAAATTTTATTTAAAATAACTTCAAATAATATAAAATAATTGGGAGTCTACTTCCAACAACAAACCTAGGAAGTATATGAACAAAGTAAGAAAACTGTTTTCACATAAAGTCAGCCTAAACAATTGGAGGAATATTAATTACTCATGGGCAGACTGCAACAATATAATTATATTATATTAATTAATAATTAATTATATTAATAATTATTATAAAATTATAATTCAACCTCACTTAATTTACTTATTCACTACATATTAATTAAATTGCCAAAAAATTTTATAGAGGTTAAAAAAATACATTTTAAACAACAAAAGATCAAAAAAAATCAAGGAAATCCATGAAAAAGAAAATGTTAAGGAAGGCAGCCTAGCAGTTCCAGATTTCAAATTATATTACAAAGCAATAATCAGAAAAACAATCTGGCAGAAATAGTGATGGATCAGTGGAACAGATTGGGTACATATAAAATCAAAGATCTAAATTTTGGGGTAAGAACTTAACATTTGAAAAAAATATTGCTAAGAAAAATATAAAGCAGTTTGGTAGAATCTAGGTATAAATATCTCATTAACATATACTAAGATAAGTTCAAAATGGATAAATACTTTAGCCATAAAGGGCAATATCATAAGTAAATTAGGGAAGCATAGAAAAATGTACCCATTGGACCTATGGATAAAGAAAGAATTTATCATCAAACAAGAAATAAAGAGAATTATGGGAAATAAAATGGATCATTTTAATTACATAAAATGAAAAGACTTTTGCACAAACAAAAGTAATGGAGGAAGAATTAAAAGGAAAAGAGAAAGCTGGAAAAATATTTACAAAAGTTTCTTTGGTAAAGGCCTCATCTCTCAAATGTATAGGAAAATGATAAAATTTATACAAAAATGAGAGCTATTCTCCAGCTGATAAATGGTCAAAGGATATGAAAGTTGGAAAAAAATAAAGCTATAAATAGTCCCATAAAGACATTATCTAAATCACTACTAATTAAGAAATGTAAATTAAAACAACTCATCAATTTGGCTAACATGACAGAAAAGGAAAAAAGGAAAATGAAAAATCTATAGGGAATATGGAAAAATCAAATGTGCACTTATGATGGAAAAATTCCTAGTCAAATGATTTAGGAGAGCAATTTGGAACTATGCCCAAATGACTATAAAATTGTGCATGCACTTTGACCTAACAATAACAGTACTAGATCTGTATCCCAAAGAGATCAGGGAAAATGATCTATTTTTAAAAATACTTGTAACCAAGTAATAGGCTAGGGAAATGAGCAGACAATAGAAAAAGTTTCTGACCAATGAAAGTTATTATGGTGACAAGGAAAATCAAAACACACACTCAGAATATGATAACAAAGTCAAAACTCCTACATCCAAAGCCCTCCAAGAAAAAATAAGAATTGGGTTCAGACTGGAAGAATTCAAAAGGCATTTTGAAAGTTAAATAAGAGAGACAGAGGAAAAATTAGGGGAAAAAAATGAGAGTGGTACAAAAGGAAACACAAAAAGCTAAGGAGGAGAAGAATGCCTTAAAAATCAAAATTGGCCAGTTTGGAAAAGAGATACAAAAGCTCATTAAGGAAAAGAGATACAAAAGCTCACCTTGAAAACTAGAACTGAGCAAATGGAAGCTAGTGACTTTATGAGAAATCAAGATACAATAAAGCAAAACCAAAAAAAAAAAAAAAAAAAAAAAAAAGAAAGAAAGAAAGAAAGAAAGAAAGAAAGAAACAAATTAAGGGAAAAGTGTGAAATATCTCATTGGAAAAACACCTTACCTGGAAAATAGATCCAGAAGAACTAATTTTAAAATTATTGGTCTATCTGAATTGATCTGTTTTGTGATTTAATAAAAAAAAAAAAAAAGCTTGGACATCATCTTTCAAGAAATTGTCAAAGAAAACTGTCCTGATAGTCTAGAATCAGATGGTAAATACAAATCGAAAAGAATCTACCAATCACTTTCTAAAAGAGATCCCAAAATGAAAACTCCTAGGAACATTATAGTCAAATTCCAGAACTCCTAAGTCAAGGAGAAAATATTACAAGCATCCAGAAAGAAACATTTCAAGTATAGTGAAGCAACAGTCAGGATAACACAAGATTTAACAGTTTCCAAAAATCACCTGCCCAGCAAAAATAAGTAAAATCCTTTAGAGGAAAAGATGGGCACGTAATAGATGATTTTCAAGCATTTGTGGTAAAAAGACCAGAATTTAATGGAAAATTTCCTTTTAATTATATGTGGAACAATTTTTCGTTTTTTGGAAGAATTACATTCATCTCCTGCCACACAAAAATCCAACTATTTCATAATCTTTTCTTTGCCTTTACATCTAAGAATATACATTATCATAACATTGTAGCTGGAATATAGCTTATAAGTCATCAAATTCAACTTTCTATTTCTACAGAGGAGGAAACCGATGTTCAGCAAGCTTAAGTGACTAGTCCAGAATAATATACTAATAGGTATTTGAAGTGGGATATAATCTCAGTTCTTCTTGATTCCAACTCCAGCACTCTACTCAATTTTCCATACTTCCTTTCCATGGCTTTCAATTAATCTTTCCAAAACAGTCTACCCAATTCATTGTAGACCCTCTTTTGATTATTTCAACATGTTGTAGATAGCAACATAGCATGTAAGCTATCTATAGTTATGCCTCAATCTAAGCGATAAATGTTTCTTTTTCTATTCATACTTGCCTTTGATGATGCTTTTTATGCTAATTTTCAAGTGTAAATTACTGAAATATACATTTATAGTTAGCGTTCAATTGGCCATTGACCTTCAGGTTGTCTACAGTCTGGGTTGCTAAGAGATTGTGATATTCTCTGGTAGATAGCCATGTAGCATGATCAGGAGAATATTAAAATTAACTTTCCATCTATTTGTTTGTGTTTATCTCTTTGTCTACCATCAGTCCAGATCTATAAATATTGATATTTGTAAATATGTATGATGATATTTACAAATATAGATAGCTATAGATATCAATATATAAAGATATTTTGTTTATATCTAATCATAAAATATTAGTGTTGTAGCTGGATGATAATTTAAAAGTCATCAAGTCCAGTTCTCTAATTTTACAGATGAAGAAACTGATATTAAGTATATAAAGATATGTAAATATATTAATATAAGTCTAGGCATAATGATAGAAATATAGAAATAAACATATAGGCAGATAGAGATGAAATAGAGGTAGAAATGATAGATACAGGTATAGATATAGATGTAGATTAATTTAGAGGTGATAGAAATGATTTAAATAGAGCTATAAAATTTGTGGAAGTGGAAGTGAACAGATTACAATTATTGAATGTACTATGAAATTTTGTAAACATGATCTCACTTAAATCTCTTTAAACATTTTAATAAGTTTATAAATCTATAAATAAGTGAAATGAGTATTTTTCTTATACTTGACATATCTTTTTTCATTGATTGATGTCTAATGTTCACCATGTAAATCCTAAAAAAATAAAAACATACTACAATGTCCTTTACCTTATGAAGTGCTTAGCCAGTACAAAGGGACTAGGCACTTTAAAATAATCTCACTGTCTTTATTCCTCAATTAAATCAGGTAAAAAAAAAGTATTTGTAGATAGGTAGTTATCTATTTATGGTGACAAGAAGAGAGATAGAAAGACTTCTAAGCTTTATCAAATCTCTCTTATTCATCTCCTAGGGATCTAAAACACCATACTTCAGGAGAGATACATTTCTTTCCTAGAAACATCATAGGCAGAATTTATAGCTGAGGAATGAGTAACATTAGTGGCTCTGGGAGTGCTTACTGCCTCGATTTGGTTTTTCTTGAATACTTTCTGTGGATATAAGAGATATATTAAAGAATGGCCTTTAAAGGAGGAATAATATTGGGTCATTGCCTTCAGACATTGAGAAGGAAGAATGAGGCGTACCCATGAACAACTCAAAGGAGCAAGTCTCCTTTGAGAAAGTACTTTTTTCTAATTTGGAGTTTGTTTTTACTATTTGTTCCAATAAAATATAATGTTTTTAAAATAAAAATAATTTTGGGATTAATGGAATTTTTACACAAAAAATTTGTTAGGCCAAAAGTATGATAGACATTGATTGTGCAGTATTCTGAATTACATAGGGGAAAGGAAAAAGCACAAAGTCAGATATCCAGGGGCTGAAATGCAGAACAGCTGAAGACAATCAAGGAAGTCATTGAAATCTAAGATCCAATGATCTGTAGGCTTTGTAAGAAGGAAGAAAGAAGGGTTGTCATTGATGATTCTGAAAAAGCTCACAGTTGTATTTGGGACACCCAAGTCCATCAAGTCTACCAAGTTATTTCACTCCTTCTAGAAATGTGTGTTATATCTCTTCCTTGATCTAGAAAGTCCATGAGTTTTATATGAAAGGAATAGTTTTCTTAATCAGGACATTTGATTACTTTTTTATCTCGGTTGTCACATATAGGGATATGTTCAGTTTTGCTAGGAGAAACCATAGGGTATGATAATTTCTATCTAATATCAGGAAGGAGATAGTATTAAGCAAAAAGACAGAGGATGTGTTACACAGAACCTATGGATTTAAAAGAGGTCTTTCAAACAGAGAAGCTCAGTTGAAATGCTGTAGAATTGAACATCATAGTCTTTATCAATATGCACTAATGAGGGAGCAAATATTTCAGCTAGCTTTTCACACTCTCCAGGGGCTGATACACCCTTGTCAATCTAATCCAACTATAAATTACAGTAGGGAAGTTGGTGAAAAGTAAACCTTTAAGATGTTTTCTGCACCTAGACTGTCCAGAATTTCCCCTTCTCCTTGCTCATAATCTTTTATGTGACCCTAAATACTATAGTTTTAAGGAACATAGTTATTTAGGAACATGAGTAGAATATTGATTTCCCTGAAATAAATTTCCTATGTAGGCTATGGTCAGATTCTGTACTACTTGAAAGCTAATACAAAGTACATCCAAATGGTGGTTTGAACAATAATTATGTTAAAGTCAAGACTAAGAAATGCATGATTAACCATTCACCTTTGAACTTTGTCCCCCTTTACTGGACAAGATCACCTAATGGAAGACACATTCTTGATCTACTTCTACATTTGGAGGTAGACCACAAGCATATTAAGAAAGAAGAACTAACATAAAGACAAATAATTTATTAGTATTATTTATTTATTATATAATTATTATATATTATTGCAGATTGTTTAAACAATATATAATATATAAATATTATATTACATATAACATATATAATTATTAAGCCAAGTTATTTATTAGTACCCTTAAAATGTTTTCTTTCTTTCTTTCTTTCTTTCTTTTTTTTACAAAGGAAGGAAGGGAGGAAGGAAGGAGAGAAGGAAAAAAGGGAAGGAGGGAGAAAGGAAGGATGAAGGAAAGATTGAAGGAGGGAAGGGAGAAAAGAATGAAGGATGGAGGGAAAGAAGGAAGGGAGGGAAAGAAGGAGGAAGGAAGAAAGGAAGAGAAAGAGGAAGGGAGGGAGGGAGGGAGGAAGAGAGGAAGGAGGAAAAGAAGGAAGGGAATAAGGAAGGAAGGGAGGAAGGAAAGAAGGATAGAAGGAAGAGAGGAAAGGAGGAAGAATGGGAGGAAGGAAAGAAGGAAGGGACAGAAAGAAGGAGGAAGGAAGAAAGGAAGAGAGAGCAAGGAAATGAGGAAGGAGAAAAGGAAGGAAGTGAAAGGAGGAAGGAGGGAAGGAAGGAAGGAAGAAAGGAAGGAAAGAAGGAGGAGGGAAGGAAGGAAGAAGGAAAGAAAGAAGGGAGGCATAGAGGGAGAAAGAAAAAGAAAGTAAGGGAGGGAGAGTGGAAGAGAGAGGGAAGGATAGAGGAAAACCATAATAAAGAATCAAAGATGCTTGATGGATCCTCAATGAATGATTAATAGAAAGATCTGGACAACTTGAGAAGATATAGATGGATCGTAATATGTACTAATTAATGGAATACCCACATTAATTAGATTATAGTCCCATCAAAGTATTGACATAAGTAGATTCAACTCATTATTTTAAAGTGTCAAGTCCTTTTTGGAAAATAATTTAGCCATACAATTTGTTATGTATTCCTCCCATCTTTATGTCATATTTAAATTTGGCAAATATGCCATCTCTGACTTCACCCCAGTGATTTACAAAAATGTTGAATGGAATCATGCCAAAGACACAACTATGTAATACTTCATTAAAGTCTTCCTTCCAGGTTGATATTAATTACTACTCCTTGAGGCTTATGATTTAACCAATTTTCAATCTGCTTAAGAGTGCTACCAAGTAAGAGTTAAAAAAATATAAGTATAAGATATCTTTTTTTCATATCCTGGCTTGAATGATTTTATGCATATACTACAAAATAGAAACATTATTATTGCTTTGGATCATAATTAAGCTTCTCATGACAATGTAATATTCTGGTTGGTTTTCTGGAGGTCTTAGGGGTAGCCTTCATTTTAGTTTAGTAATCCCCACAAGAATAGCCAGATGTTAAAGTCCAAAAGTCTTTATTGTCTCCTTCACCTGGTGCTCAGCTAGCTTTCTCGTGACCTTCAGACAGGACTTGGTTTCAGTGGAGAAATTACAAGACAGCCACCACAGTGGTATGAGATGGAATGAATTTGTCTCTCCTTGGCTCTGAGAACTTGAGCTCCCGCTTCCAGTCCTCTGTCTTCTCCAAATCTTATTCTGTCTGAGTTTGTCCCAACTTTATATGCTCTACACTGAGTATAAACCAATCATTATATCACTAGGGAGCCATTATTTGTTGTAAGATTAAATCAATCATATTGAACTAGAGAACTCACATGCTAAACTAGATAACCATTGTCTTATCAATTCCACTTAGTTAGCATCTTGTAAGAATACTTGTTTCAAGTACAGAGTTCTGGCCCATAACACAATGTAAGTTTCAGAAAAGAAAAAATTATTACATGGGAAGTTTCATTTTTTTGGTAAAAGTGGAGTCACTGAATTAACTGATTAATTACTCCCACCCAATTAAAGAAAGTGATATGCTGCTATTCCCTAATTTTCTTCTTAATATTATATATTTTATTTTAGTATTATATATTTTGGTTTTTTTCTGGAAAAGTAACAAACCATATATCAGAAGTTTTGGAATATTTTTAATGAGATTTATATTCAAAACTTTTTCTTGAATGGAATTTGTATGTGTGTATGTGCATAGACATATAAATACTTATTACAATATTCCAATGGTTCTGCAGTTTCACTGATGTGGGTATTCTCTCCAAGGATGGAGACTATAATCCATCTAATCCTGGTCAATGTGAGAGAAATCTTATTCAAGTAATCCCACAAATTCACTCCTATGGAGGGTTTACCTCTTTGACTGGGGGTCTTTCTCAAGTAATCTAGACACCATGAGTACATCAATAGGATATATATACACACAAATATATTATCACTCTTATCATATGACCTTTTTCAATTATAAAGTTTTAAAAATATTTTTTAAAAAACTTCATTTTAACCATATTTTCCACCATATTTAATTCAGAAAGTCATCACAGCCTTTTTCTAATGTTTTCCATTTGTTTTTCCAATTTTTCCATTCATTTTTTTCTCATGTCCTTTATTATGGTACAAGGGGGAAATATTTACTTTTCATCAAAAAATTCCAGAGTCAACTTTCCCTCTTCACTTTTTTTTGTTCACTTTTGTTAGTTTTCTAAAAACATTTTTATTTGAAGTCATGAATTCCAAATGCTATCCTTCCTTCCCTTCTTTCTTTCCCTCCTCCCTCTCTAAGATGGCAAGCAATCAGATATATCTCATACGTGTGAAATTATGTAACACATTTCCATATTAGTCATTCTGTGCAAGAACACTCAAATAAAAAAATGAGTGAAAAAATAGCAAGTTTCAGTCTGTATTCAATCAAGATAATGTCTTTCTCTGGAGGCAGATAGTATACTTTATCATTAATCCTTTGGAATTATATTGGATCATTGAATTGCTGAGAATAGCTATTATTCACAAACAATATTTTTCTTACTGTGTACAATATTTTCCTGGTTTTGTTCACTTTACTCTGCATCAGTTCATGTTAGTCTTTCCAGGCTTTTCAGAAATCACCTGCTTGTCATCTCTTATAGCACAATAATATCCCATTACAATTATATACTACAGCTTGTTTAAACAAAAGCAATTGATGGGTATCCCTTTGATTTTCAATTTTTAGCCACCACAAAAAAAAATAAAAAAGAGCTGCTACAATTTCTTTTTCTTCTCTTATTGCTATAACTAACACTTCTAGTACAATATTACTAATAGAGGTGATAATAAGCATTTTTGTTTCATCCCTAATTGTACTGGAAAGACTTCTAACTTATTCCTATTTTAGATAATGCTTGCTGATAGTTTTAGATAAATATTACTTAGCATTACTTAAGCATATTTATTCCTGTGCTCAATAGTGTATTTAATAGGAATGGATGCTGCATTTTGTCAAAGGCATTTTCTGTATCTATTGAGATAATCATATGATTTCTGTTGGTTTTGTTTTTGACATGGTCAATTATGTTGATAGTTGTCCTGACATTGAACCATCTCTGAATTTCTGGTATAAATCTCCCTGTTCATAGTGCATAATCATTATGTTAAATATATGTGTGTGGGTGTGGGTGTACATATATAGATAAGTAAATAACTTTATATAAATAAAATTATAAATAATATAAATATGATGCATATAAATATAGTAATCTCTATGTTAATGCCTTATTTAAAATTTTTGCATCATCATTAGGGAAACTGATTTATAATGTTCTTACTCTGTTTTGACTCTTCCTGGTTTAGATATAGATCAATAAAAGGAATAAAAGTACTTGAAAGCAGTCAAATTAACTGGAGCTGAACTGCACTAGAAGTATGATTAGATGGCTATAGAACCATATTCATGTACTATGTCATAAAAAAATCTTTCTTCACCTATTTTTTCAAATTGTTTATATTGTATCAGGATTAATTGTTCTTTAAATATTTAGTAGAATTTGCATGTGAATCCGTTTGGTCGAGAAGTTTTTTTTTTCTTAGGAAGTTCATTGATGGGTTTATTCAATTTCTTTTTCTAAGGTTGGCCCATTTAAGTATTGTATTTCTTCTCTTAAACTAAGTAATGTATATATATATATATGACAGATATTTATTTTACTTAGATTGTCAAATTTGCTGGTATATAATTGAACAAAATAGCTTCTAACAATTGATTTAATTTCCTCTTCTTTTAATGATGAATTTGCCACTTTCATTTTTGATATTGTAAATTTGGTTTTCTTCTTTCCTTTTTTTTTGAATCAAATTAACCAATGGTTTAGCTCTTTTATTGTGGTTTTTTTTCTTTTTATAAAAAAATAGCTTCTACTTTTTCTTCTTATTTTCAATTATGTTAATCCTTTGATTTTCAGGATTTTCATTTTGGTGTTTAATTTTTTTCTAGTTTTTTTTTTTTTTTGGTTGGATACCCAATTCTTTGATATACCTTTTCTTTATTTTATTGATATAAACAATTAAAGATACAAATTTAGTCTTAAGTACTACTATATCCTATAAATAGTCTATATACTGTAAATATTTCTATGTTGTCTCATTATTGTCATTTTCTTTAATGAAATTATCAATTGTTTCTGTGATTTGTCCTTTGACTCACTTTTTAAAAATATTAGATTATTTATTTTCTAATTAATTCTTAATCTTTTCATTGCCCATCAGTGAATGTAATTTTTATTGCACTATTATCTGAAAAGGATGTATTTACTGTTTCTGGGTTTTTTTTTTTTTTTGCATTTGATTGTGAGGTTTTTAGGTCCTAATAAAAGGTCAGTTTTTCTTTAGGTGCTATGTAATACTGAGAAAAAAGTATACTTCTTTTTATTCTCATTCAATTTTCTCCAGACATTTATCATATTTAACTTTTCAAGAATTTTATTTATATCCTTATCTTCTTCCTTGTTTATTATTTTGTTAGATTTATTTAGTTCTGAAAGGGGAAAGTTGAGGTCCTCAATTAGTATCTTTTTATTATCTATTTCCCATTTTCTATACCTAGTCTAATCCATATGAGAACATATTTGGATCAATGAATTAATCAAATATTTTAGAAAAATTGTAAAAGTTCTTGAAAGCTATTAAATTAATTGGAGCTATACTACATCAGAAGTATGATTAGGATGTCTATAAAACCAAGGTCATGCACTGTGCATTGTTTATAAAATGTTTCATTGAATCAGGAATTGAGACATTTGAATATTGAGCCAAGAAAACAAAATAGAGAGCAGTCCTACCAAGCATTTGAGAATGATTCACTGGAAAGGGGAAAAAAAGGGAAGAACACTTCAGGCTTAGCCTTAGAGTCCTTTCCCTTTGGCTAAAGGAGAACCCTGTGGGGGAATTTTTTTTTTTCTTTCTTACTTCCCATCTTTCCATACATATCCTCACTTCCTTCCAGGAAAAGCATCAACTGGTTGCATGCCACACTGGGAGGCAATAACCGACTCAATGAAAAAAGGCAGATACAAAGATCTACCAGGAACATACTATAAAAGTCACAATATACCTAAGGGGAACTTCAAGAATATCATCAAGAAGGGGACAAAAAGACTTTCAGCAATCAATAGATGTAAGATATCCCTTTGCCACATGTGGTTTCTAAGCTTTTTGCCCACCATTACTTTAACTTTATATGGACTTGTGGAATAGATTGTCACAGACATTTTGGGGGGAATGTATTAACTCTTCTTATGACAGTCTGCTTTGAAAAATAAGGACTTCAGGACTAACAATCACTAAGATACCTGCAAGAAAACTACTTAAGTTCCTTTGTTAATTATAGCCCTCTCCGTTATTCCTTAGAGAGTGGAAAGCTGAGTGCCATATCTCTTTCAGAGTGGGGTGATGGTAATTCATAATAGCAACCCATGCTTGCTAAAATCTCTCAAGGCAGACAGATTAGAAGATTAGATCTCTGAAAAAGCAAGCAAAAAACCTTGGAACCAGAGCTTGTCTACTTAACTGTCACTTTTCATTCTGAAGCAAGTGAACATAGTAACTTATTCCTGACTGAACTTTATTCCCTTCAGTTCTATTCAATTTTTCTTCATTCATAATGACCAATTTCTGAAAAGGGTTCAATGGGAAATTATACAACTTTATTGAGGTAAAAGATTACTACTGTTAACAAGAATAAGATGTCTTTGAACCCAGAGCAACAAAAGAGAGAAAGAATAGAGCAATGAATTAGAGATGAAGCTAAAAAATAAATTTAGAAAATTAACAAATTTTAAAATTCCAATTAAACACTAAAATAGAATTCTGAAAATCAAAATAACAAAATTGAAAGAAAAATGAATGAATAAATAATTAAAACTATAGCTGATTTTAAAAGATAGATTTTAATGAAAAATTCATTTGTGCTTTATAAAGAGATTCTTACAAGGTCCATTGACCTTCATGTGTGGACCAAATTTTGGAATACAAAAGATTCCATCTTATTTCCAGTCTTTGGGAGAGGAGCTTTTCCCCTTCCTTTCCTCTCCCTCCCCTCCTTTCCTCTCTTCTCCTCTCCTCTTCTGTCTTCCCTCTTCTCTTTTTGACTTCCTGTGGACATAAACTCATATAGTCTTAGGAAAGATAATCTATTCCCAAACTATTAGGAAGAATTCTTCTTGCCTTTGTGTCTTGAGGGTCACTGTGAAGACTTATAGTGTAAATTTATTGAAATCATTTTTATTGATTCCTACCTTTGTACTGAACAAAACAGTTACCTAAAAATTAGTGTACTTGTTATTAATTCTCTCATGTAAGATTGTTTCTTTTTAGCATCACATTTTTTTTTATTATTATTTAAGGACCATGAAAACCTTTATATGGGGGGAGGGGAGAGACAAAATTACATACCCCTCAATGCTCCTTCTAGGAGATAGAGTAATGTCTTCCACAAAAATGGTAGAAAATATAAGCACAGCATTTCACTAGGGGTTTAATACCCCATGAGGTAATGAACCATAACATAATTTTATTCAAAGAAAGCAAGAATTCTATAAGGTGATACTGGTCTGACACAATGCTGTCCCCCAGAGACTAATTTGGGTACTGGCTATGAGTAGTCCATTAAAATCAGCATCTTTTAAAGGTTGCTTAAAGTGTTTGAAGAGTTGTGAATTTTGTTAAATCTATTCACTTCTGACCTCCCCTCCCCAGTATACACATATATACACATACTGAGCGTTTCAGTTTGATAAAATTATCTTTACTGGCATGGATTAACAAAAAGAGGATTAAAAAAAATGAAACAAATATTGGCTCTAAATCTATTCTTTCAAGCGTTCTGGAATGAGAAAGCCATAATCTTTTCACATCCGGACAGGATGTGTTGTGTTGTTTTGGGTTTTTTAGCCACTCTGGGGGCATAGAGAAAAGTACAAAACAATTCAAGCCACATCACAAGTATTTTCATTTAAAAAGTATTACAAGTCCTATATAATTTAAATACACTGAAGAAAATTAGAATGGACCAATAGGTCACTGGGTTCATTGGGAAACAAGTTCAAGTTCTAATTTTACTATTTCCTAGTCATGTGACAATAGGGAAGTCCCTCTGTACTTTGAAACCTCAGTTTCTTCATCACTTAAATGTGAAATGCTACTTTAAATCCTCAAAGGAGTATTTTGAAGAAAGCATTTAATGCCACATGAATATACACCAGATTTTTATATTCCACTAACATGTGTGTATATATATATATATATATATATATATTAATATATATATACAGAGAGAAAGAGAGAGAGAGAGAGAGAGAAAGAGAGAGAGAGAGAGAGAGATGTTGAAATTCAGTGCTCCAATAAAATAATTCAGGTAGGAAATGGTGTGTTAAAAATGTAATAAAACATAACTATGAAAATGATGATGAAGAAAAAGAAATCAAGTAAAGGGATAAGGTTTAAATAACAGTAAACATTTAAGGGGGAAAAAAGAGTATGTAAAAATTTATATGTTGGTTGAATAAAAGAAAGCAAAATCACCATAAAGAACATTTTTAAGGTTATAAATTACAAAGAGGTGTCTCCATTTTTAGATGGAATTTCTTCACCTTGGGATGCCTTACGCCAATAAAATTATAGATCTAGTCCCTATCCCAATCTAAATAAAGGCTAAGTCTTAGGTGCAAAGACCTAGAGAAAGCCCAAGATAGCATTTGAAGATTCAAATGAGAGCATGGAACCAAAGATTTTTCTTTAATGAATGTTTAGAAGTTCTTCAGTATAAAAGAATATCAAAATTAGTATCAAATCAACCTCCTATTATAAAAATAGATATTATCAAACTGTCAATCAAGGTTAAAAGAGAATATATTGATCACATAGTCCAAATTCCTCAATTTTTACAAGGGAGGAAAGTGAAGCCTAAAAGATGGATGCAAAATAAAATAGGATACCACTCTTTAAGTCTCAAATGTGCCTTCAATCTTTTTATATATACATTCATATATAAGAACCTCATTCCTTTGTGATTGAGAAGGCTGAGGGCATGACTATGTCAGAGAAATGAGAAATCAATCATCTTTAATCAAAATCTTCTGTGATATATATTTTAAAATCTTATAATCTGGGAAAGGTTCTCATGAGGCAATCCAATTTTCCTAAGGTCCAGATTCCTTAAAAATGTGTCTCCAGTTTGTAAACTTTTAAGGCAAAAATAATTTCCTTACAAAGTATTTTGCAACAATATTAAATGACCAGAACTCCAATCAATTCAGTGATCAATTATGACTTCAGAGGAACTGATGGCCATAATATATTGTGTCTGTTGACAGAAAGCTGATAAAAGACAATAGATTTGAATGAGGTGGATATCTCCAGATGTCACTAATGAGATATTCCATTTTATCTGTTTGTTTTGCTTGCTATACATATTTGTATAAAATTTTGTAGTATTTCATGGGAGGTTGTGCAGGTGTGGCAGATTCTGGAAGGAAAAACAAAAAAAAAATAGAACATTAGTAAAACATTTGAGTGTTTGACAGTGTCACTAAACTTCCCATTTTTAGTTCTAAGATATTATTAGATGGGATGCAAAGATTAGATTAGATGCAAGGGGCCAAGATGGAACAAAAAAGAAGCATGCACTCCACTTCTTATCATCTACACCTCCAATTCTCAAGTGAAATTATGTCATGGGTCTTCTATTCATTTTATCAAGCTCCTTCCAATAGCTTGAAAATTGGAGTTAAGCTTTCAAGAGTAGTGGGCATTCTCATTTTTTACTAATATTAACACTAGGACTAAATCAGAGCAAGGGAGGAGGGTGTGAAAGAGAGAATAGGGAGTATGGAAGAAGAACCAAAATTTAGATCTTGACAACTATCCTGTCATTCATTTTTTAAAAATGTTGTTCAATAGTCTTAATAGAAAAAAGTACAAGTATATTCTATTTAAAATAAGTCTAGGTCATAAGTCATCCTATTCCCCTCAATTGTCATACTCAGTTTTTATTTCTCTTATTTAATATATGATCTACTTAACTATTTTTTTGAATAACAATTCAAAAGTAAGTCCCCCTCCTTCATCATACATCCCATGTTCAAAAGTGGCAGAAAACTCCTATAGACTATGTTGTTTAATATTCAACTAGACTATTAAACAAGCACAGTAATTTGGTCAAATCATATCACTGATCCTGACTAGTTGGGCTGAATCAGCTATTATCTTAAGTTTGTGATTTCCTCAAAACCACAAGATTCTTTCTGATTGACTGAATCCATCTTTGCCTCCCTAGCTCCTCAATTCCTATTGATCACTAACTTGTTCTGTAGAATCTTAACCTATCTTAACCTCTCACATTCTGAAAACCTCTTGATCTTGGTCAGTGGTACCCACTATTCCAATCCCACACAATCTCAAAGTTTGCAACACTTTGGAAACTGAACTTTTCAGCATTTCTCACACATCCCACTTAATTTGAAGTAGAGGAAATTAAGGTTGACAAATGTTAAATGACTTACCTAAAGTTATAGTGGTAATAAATGACAGAGGTAGACTTAAAACACTTTCTAATTCTAAAATCCCTTATCTTCCCACTGAGCCATAGTACTCAAGAATGAAAAGATGCAGTCTGACATTTGTTTGTTTGGTTTTGGTAATAAATGAGAGGAACTATTAGCAATGTTGTTTTTTAATTGAAAATTCAAATTTTAGTTCTGATCCTTTGCTCCTGAAAAAAAAAATTATCTTTTAGTCACTTTTTTCATATATAAAACATTATAGTTTGTAGTTCATACTGAAAATATAAATATAAATGCGTTCATATGTTTACATTATTTTTAGTGTAAACATCTTACAAATGTGGCTCCAAGTTATTATTTTTTATCAGGATTCTCTTTTGGCCTCCCCATACTTAATAATGATAAATACCTAAAAGATCCAGGCATAACCAATGATAGGGTTTCAAGTGGAATAAGTTTTTAGGATGAAGAAAAAATTGACATCAAGATTTCCATTCAATTGCTCCATATGAAGTAACTCCAAGTGAAGTTTTGCCAACATGACCACAGCATGCCTGGTGCTTATGGTAATACCATGCAGGTCTCAGTAAAAATTGCTACTGAATTTGTATGAATAAACCTTTCTAAAGTAAACCTCTTTACTCTCTTCAGACACTGCAAGACTGTGTGCATTTCAGCCACAGCACTCTCTTAGTCACTGAGGGCCTGAGTGTGATACCTGCTGAGTATTTTTCTTATTTAGTACGTGCTGTTCCTTCTAACAGAATAACAAAAGAGATGCATTAAGCAATTTGTCTGTTGTTATGAATGGTGACAAATGCCTCCCATCTGAAGAGAGGGAGTCTTCCCAGAGAGATTTGCAAACACTTGAGTGAAAGGCTCAGAAAACATGAATTCACAGAGAAAGTAGTTGGAAATTTAGGAAATGCAATATCTCTCTCTTTCACCATTTCTTTCCCATCCTTGACATTAGCAGAAATCTCAAGATCCTCATGCTTTGAGGGAAACAATCATTATAAATATATAAGCACACTTAAAATGATGCTTTTCGATCTTGTTTTCTACTGTTGCTTAGTTTCTTATAGTAGTTGAAGCTTTTTGGACACATAAGATACACATATGTGCTTCCATATATATCTCTAATGTATTCATGATTTATCTATAATCTATCTGTACATACCTATCTATAATGGATTGGATTTCAAGACAGGGAACTTGAGTTCAAATTCTGACTCTTGTTGCTAATATGACTGACCAATTCACTATCTCTCTGGGTTTCAGTTTCCCCAGATGAAAAAATGACTGTTCGACTATGTAAGTTTGAAGGTCCTTTCCAGCTCTCATTCTTTGATTCTATATAAAAATTGCTTAGTTTCTTTGTGGTGGTACTTATTAATACATTTTACTGTGGAGTGTGCGGTCTAGGTCTACTAAAGGAGACTGCAACCTCATGAGTTTATGTAGCAAATTTATATATATAATTCATTTTCCAGTAGCCATTCTCCTGACAATGATCCTATCTCTAAATTTAGTTAGGCTGATTGAACAACTGATTTACAGATCTCTACTGGACCTAAAATAAAAATATTTCCATCATGGGAAAGCCTCCAAAAGTGTGTGCTATTGGCGTGTTGTTTAAGAAGCTATATAATGCTAAAACGAGAGAGAGAGAGAGAGAGAGAGAGAGAGAGAGAGAGAGAGAGAGAGAGGAAAACTATAGTGGAGAAAAGATATCTTATTCCTCAATTAAGACATAAGACAGGAAGGACTAATATAGGTCAGTAGGTCAGAGAATTGGATAAATAAATACAGCTTAAGGAATGATAAAGCAGAAATGATGATGTACTTGGAGTGAAAGGATCTTATTTCAAGTCTAACTAATTCTTTGGTCTTCGTGACATTGGACAAGTCACTTAAATTTTTTAGTCCTCACTTTCCTCATTTATAAAATGTCAGGTGTAGATTAGATAATCTCTAAAATTTTAAAAGAATGATCCTATGAATTGGTTGACTAGCTCTTTGTAAAGTTTATTTTGAGCACTATCAAGAGAGATTTTTTGTTTTCCTTTCTTGGGCAATTATTCTGAATGAAATTCTATATGTGAACTTTTAGAAATGATAATAAAGTTTCTGAAACATAATCAATGAGGTATATACTTATAACTGAGATGGAATTATACCAACAGTCACATTTTTATCTTCACTCATTCATGAGTCACAATACTCATTTGAAAGGACACTGGCTTATAGACTGTAGTTATGTAATTGTTGGGAGCAAATGGGAACAAAGGAGCAGGACTTCTATTAGGAAAGTCATTATTTATTTTTTTAAATAAAAACTTTAATTAAAAAAAAAAAAAGAAGTGCACATGTTTAACCTACATTAGATTACTTGCTGTCTAGGGAAGGGGGTAGGGGAAAAGAGGGGAAAAAATGGGACAAAAGGTTTTGCAAGGGAGAATGTTGAAAACTATTTTTGCATGTATTTTGAAAATAAATATATATTACTAAAATTTTTTAAAAAATAAAAGATTGACTTTTTTTATTGTAACTTTTTATTGACAGAACATATGCCTGGGTAATTTTTTTTTTTTACAACAATATCCCTTGCACTCACTTCTGTTCCGACTTTTCCCTTCCCTCCCTCCACCCCCTCCTCTAGATGGCAAGCAGTCTTATATATGTTAAATATGTTATAGTATATCCTAGATACAATATATGCATGTAGAACTGAACAGTTCTCTTGTTCCACAGGAAGAGTTGGATTCAGAAGGTAAAAATAATCTGGGAAGAAAAACAAAAATGCAAACAGTTTCCACTCATTTCCCAGTGTTCTAGAAAGTCATTATTAACATCATACATTTGACCAACTCAAGTAAATTAACAAAAGTGATATATCTTTGATAGAGCATTAGTGTATTTTAGGAGAATGATAAATCACAGTTATAATGAATCGCTGTTTAAATTCATGGGAAAATAAGTACTGTTTTACTGATATTTAAAGAAAGACTATCTTAAAAAAGTACTTTTGGTTTTAAATAACTTTGATAGGAATTTCAGATATTGACTTTAGGGATATTAAGAGATTTGTGGCATAAGCCCCCAATTAAATTAAGCATCTCTGCCTTATGCCCCTTTCTACATTATAATCTTGTAGTTAGAAGCAATTTTGCCTTCAATTATTAGTCATTTATTTTTATGACAGTATTAGTTGTGTGTGTGTCTGTGTGTTTAT
Organism: Sarcophilus harrisii; assembly: GCF_902635505.1. Classification (NCBI taxonomy): domain Eukaryota; kingdom Metazoa; phylum Chordata; class Mammalia; order Dasyuromorphia; family Dasyuridae; genus Sarcophilus; species Sarcophilus harrisii. The sequence goes on from NC_045426.1 coordinate 248,529,633, forward strand.
GTAGGTTTTATATCATTTACACTTAAATATTTCTGAAGAAAAAACAAAGTTTTCAGACCCAAAAACTTGCAAGAAAAAAAGTTCAAGAGATTTTCTCTTTTTCTTCCTCTCCCTCCCATTACTGTTGTTTGCTGGTGTATTTCTACATTTCTAATGACAAAAGGTCAAGGAAAGACATTTCTTGACACGGTGTAGAATGAAACTCCTTTTGAGCTCAGAGGGTAGGAAGATCTTTATTATAATATGAGGTCTTTTGATAGTAGACATATCAGCAAATCTTTTTTTTTTCCTGTTTATCTGCTCCCTCTTGTGTTATTGTATTATTATTCCTTTTTCTTATGTTTTCTGCTATTTTTTTCTTGAACTTTTTTTTCTGATTTACTTTTCTTTATCAGCTATTTTCGGCACATCTCTGTCTTCACAGATTTGAGTATCTACTTGGTATCTTTTTTTTCTTCCCCATTCCTTTTCTCTACCAATTTTACTCTCCAATTCCTTTATTTATAATCTATATCATTCTCAAGATAGCCTTGCCACAGCTTCACCTCTGTATAAAAACAGTGGAGCAGAATGAAATTGACAAGAGATAAAAAAAATTGCTACTCAGATCATCAAGTAGTCATATAGTCTTGGGTAATGTGTAGAATATATGTGTTCTTTAACCAAGGTTTTCTTTGAATGATTCATTCATTGCATTTTGATTATTCATTTGGAAATAGATGAAGTGCCTCTGACAAAACCATAATTAGGGAGCAAATAACTCTGGTACCTGCATCAGAAAGCTTTGAACCTAATATTCAAATCATGTGGAACCCAACATTTAATTTTTTTGGCAACCACTCCTTTTTTCTTCTTCATTGACATAATACAGTCATAAGTGACATACAAAAAATTTCTTGTAATAAAATACTAACTTTCCACACTATTTTGAGTCAATTTTGTTTTGCTGCTCCTCTTTCTTGATTTCCTGTTGCCTTCATCAACATGTTGTGAATCATTCACTTATGAAACATAATTTTGTATAAAGAATCAACCTGTGCATAAGTTTGAAGTCCTTACACTATGATTTCATCTTTATATTAATATTACTAATAATTTTGCAGAACCCTATGACAATTTTAACTCAGAAATAATAGATCATTGTGAGGCAAAATCTTAAAAAAAAAAAAAAAGAAAGAAAAATAAAGAACCTACACAACCTTGTCTAAAACTTTAAAATGCATTCATTTCAATACCCATTGGTAGCAAAATATGCCAAAAATAAAGGAAAGGCATATTTCAATTTGTTTTCAGTGGGGATGAATATCATGATGGACTCCTTTTATTAGTTATAAGAAGGTGAACATTCCTTTTTATTTGCTTTGCTATAATTCATTTTATGGAATAAAACAGATGCAAAGTAATAAAACCAGATTCTATTTACATAGTCCTGTAGCTTCTCTGCTATCAATCAGCAAATATTTATTGTGTGTGTAACTCTGCACTATCTGAGAATGAAGTGTGTATACATAAGCAGCTCATATCCTAAATCCAATGTCTGTTCATGCAGTGCTGAAATAGACATTTCATGTCAGAGTATTCAAAAGTATTCCCATCCAAATTATATGCTCAAATCATAGCATTGGACCAGCATTGCTACTTTGAGGAATTAAAATTATTTAGCAGGAAGCAGAACAGGAACTAATATCCTGTCCTTCATTCATTATGCCACAATTGGAAATTTAGTTTCTTAATTTTCTAGTATTGAACTAGAAAGAACTGTGACTTAAACATGACTCTCCACCATAAAGTAGCTCAGGTGGGTCTGTGGTTAAGTAGATAAATTCTCCCGTGTTTTGACAACCTTATAAAGGCTAACTACTTTGCCCAGAATCATATAATTTGTAAATTTCAGAGACAATATTTGAATTCAGTTAATTCTAACTCCGTCTAATACTCTATTTGGGATTTAATATGATTTTATGATTCATGACTACAAGTTGATTTATTTAACATTTCATGATATTGCTTTTAATAGAAAAATAAAAAATATGCTTTTAATATGCTAAAATAATAGTAGCAAGAGCTAAGATTTAAATAGCACCTTAATTTTGAAAAGTGCTTTACAAAAATATTTCATTTGATCCTCACATCTATCCTGGGAATGAAGTGCGATTATTATCTCCATTTTATAGATGAGGCACATAGAGTTTAAATGACTTATCTAGAGCCACACAACTAGTGTTTTAAGTAGGATTGAGACTTGAGACTTCCTAGTTCCTGGTTCAATGTTCAATCTATTGCAGCAACCAATTTCAGTTTAGGAATATACTCCTTTTAAGAAATTTAGAAATATTTATATATAATTGGCATTATTCTCTTTGCCACATTCTAAATTTGAGCTAAACTAAACTTCTAGCTGTTCTTGAGTTCAGCATTACATTTTATACTACACTACATTTCCTAAAGTTTTGGGGAGGTTATCTCTGGAATATCTCAAACAGTATTTTATTGTCTGTATTCAGAAGTTCAGGGCAATTTTCTTGTATTATTTCCTATATCACATTGTTAGTTTTATTATTTGTGATGTTTGTTTGTTTTTCTGAGATATCTATGAAATCATTCTCAGTCTTATGAATTTGAATCCAATTTCCTATGTATTGTAGAAATAAGATATTTATCAGAGGATTTGTTGCAAAGATTTTTGTTCTGTTTTATTAGATAACATTGGTTCATTTTTTTTTTTTTTTTGGTGATTTTGTTAAAGGTGATTTGTTTTCTTTTTTAAATTAATCATTCAATATTTATAATCGTTAGTTTATGTGTTCGTGAATTAAGTTTTCATTAAATTATTTTTTTCTTGATATTTGATTTGAGTCTTTCACTTTTATTTTTGTATTTCCTTTTTTTTTTTCCTCTTTAGGAACTCTTTCCATCTTTAGTGCCTTTATTTCATATTACTATAAAGATCCCTAAGACCAGATGATAGTCAGCCTCAAGTTCCTCATGTTGGACAAAAATAAAATTCTTAAAGCCTAAGTTCTAACCTTGAGGAACATCTATGGGGAAAGTTCTGGACAGAGCTAGGTTTTCAGTACTATTTTCTTTGGCCTAATACCCTTCTCATTTTTCTATGACTTGAAGCACTTAACACATCTTTTTCCCTGAGTAGATAATGAAAAGGGTGACTACACCACTAATAAAGATAAAACTAAAGCAATTATTAGCTTTTTTTGTCCAATTATATACTGATAAATTTAACAATTTAAGTGAAATGAATGACTATTTATAAAATGATAAATTGCCCAGATTAATGAAAGAGGAAATAAAATATCTAAATAAATCTATTTTAGAAAAAGAAAGTGAATAGGTTATAAATTATCTCCTCTCTCCCCCTAACAAAAGCATCAGGAGTCTGTGGATTTACAAATGAATCTATCAAACACTTAAAGACAAACTAAATCCAATTTAAATAAATATTTCCAATAATAGGCAAAGAACAAGTCCTACAAAACTCCTTTTAAAAAACAAGTATGATACTGATACCTAAATCTGGAAGAATAAAAATAGAAAAATATAGACCAATTTCCCTAATGAAATAGAAAACTAGGAGAATACAATAATATATCATGAATATTATGCATTGTGACCAAGTAGGTTTTTATATCAAGAATGGAGGCTGGTTTCATGTGAAAAAAAATTAATATAATTTTTATAACAACAACAGAAGTAATGAAAGCCATATGTTTATAGCAATAGATGTATAAAAATATTTGATAGTGTAACTTATTCCTGTTTTTAAAAAAATGAAATTATAGGTATAAATGGATTTTTTTTTTCTTAACACAATAAGAAGCATTTGCCTAAAACTATCAGCAAATATTGTTTCTTAAGGAAAATATGCTAGAACCTTTCCCAATAAGATCAGGAGTGAAATAAGGACACTCATTATCACCCAAATTATTCAGTATTATGCTAGAAATTATTAACAATAACAATCAAAGAAGAAAAAAAATGAAGGAATCAGGAAGGGCAATGAGGTAATAGAACTATTTTTCCCCCCAGATATATAATGGAAAAATGGAAAATCCTGGAGATTCAATTGAAAAGCCATTGAAAAAAATAATCATTTAGCAAAACAGTAGAACATAAAGTAAGCCCATTTAAATAAACATTTCTGTATAACCAAGGCACCTCAAGAGGAGAAAGTAAGAAATAGATCATTTAAAATAATCTCGGAGAGCATAAAATACCTGTAAGTATACCTACCTAGGTAAACCCAGGAACTATATGAACATAATCAGAAAAACACTTTTAAAAATAAAAAATAAAGTCACATTCAAATAATTGGAGAAATGTTCATTGTTCATGAGTGAGCATAGATAACACAATAAAAATGATAATTCTATCTAAATTAATCAACTTATGTATTGTCATTCAATTAAATTACCAAAAAAAAAATTTATTGACTTAGGAAAAAATAACAAAATTCATTTGAAAGAACAAAAGATCAGGTGGAGCCAGGATGTCAGAATAAAGACAATGACTGATGTTGGTGTTTTTTCTTCTTTAAAATAATAATAAGATGGTTCTCTCTGGGAGAGCAGATTTCTCGGGGAGGTTTTCTGGAAGAAGCCTTAGTTTCAGTTACAAGTAAATAATTACTCCAAAATCGCAGCCAGCTGATAAAAGTTCAGATCTTTTATTGTGTCCTTCAATATAGCCCAGTTAGCTCAGGCCTATCTTTCTGCTTGGTTCTAAGAGCTCTTGCAGCTTTGTCCTTGGCTTCTGCCTCTGGTTTCTTCAGCCTCCAGCCAGCACCAAGTTGGAAGATGCAATGAATCTCTCTTGTTTCAGAGAAAGGGCTTGTGGGCTTCCTCTCAGAGTGCTCCTTTCCAACCCCAGTCAATGTTCCCAAGTAACTCTCCCCAGCTCTAAGAGTTTCCTCTATATATATGATCTCCCAAAGGTTAACTCCTCCTTCTGGAGGGAATAGGATTCTGGGTTATCTCCCAGAGTGCTCTCTGGCCCTAAAATCTTCAAGGGAGGTGTGAACACAAGCATTATTGTCTATTAGTTGTACTTAGTACCTTGTTTCAAGTTCCAGCCCAAAACATCTCCTTCTAAGATCAAATCAATCATATTGAACCATACTAAATTAGATAATTATTTTCTCTATCAACTCTAATGACTTAACAATTTGTAAAGATTCCAACAGACTGACAATGACTCTGATGTTCTAAGCCCCTCCAAATTCCTTTAAATAATTACTTTAAACATATTTTGGAGTGGCAGAATGCACAAATAATGGAGTGGAAAAATTTTCCAGCTGAAACAACTTGGAAGATCAACAGGAAAGACTGTTTTACCAGATTATAGTTGTAGTATTGCACAACCCTAGTTCCTACTGGATCCAATAAACCAGGAATAGGCCTTGGGGCCTCTGAATCTACAGCATCATTGGCAATTTACAGACCCCTTAGCTTAGGCATACCAATGGTAACTTGGAAGATCAGCAAGAAAAGTTTGTCTCATTCTGGTGGAAGAGCCTTGGAAAACTAGCATATCGGGGCAGCAGAGGTGGTGCAGCTTTGAGAGGCCTCAGTTTTATAGATAGAAAAGGGGTTTTATAGATAGAAAAGATAGTCAGAAGGTGGTCATTTTACTAGCACTAAGGAAGGACTCTTGTTACTTTAACACATTAGAACTCATAAGAAAATCGCTCACATGTAAACCCTCCAAGAAAAATAAGAATGGTCTCAAGCCATGGAATAGCTCAAAAGGCATCTTGAAAATTAAGAGTGGTAGAGGAAAAATTGGGGAGAGAAATCAGAGTAATGCAAAAAAAAAAAAATTAAAAACTAAGGAGGAGAAGAATGCCTGAAAAAGCAAAAATAGTCAAATTGGAAAAAGAGGTACAAGAATAAGCCCTTAAAAATTAGAATTGAGCAAATGAAAGCTAATGACATTATGAGAAATCAAGAAAAAATTAAACTAAAAGAATGAAAAAAACCAGAAAACTATGAAATATCTAATTGGAAAATAACTGATCTGGAAAATGGATCCGGGAAAGATAATTTAAAAATTATTGGTCTACCTGAAAGCCAAGACCAAAAAAAGAGCCTAGAAATAATCTTTTCAATTATCAAGGAAAGCGGTCCTAATAGTCTAGAACTAGATGGTAAAATAGAAATTGGAAGAATACACCAATTACCTTCTGAAAGAGATACCAAAATTAAAACTTCCAGCAATATTATAGCCACATTCCAGAACTTCCAGATCAAAGAGAAAATATTGCAACCATCCAGGAAAAAAAAAATCAAGTACAGTGGAGTCACAGTCAGGATAAGAGGATAACACAAGTTTTAAAAGCTTCTACATAGTAGGACCAGAGGCTTGGAATATGGTATTCCTGAGAGAAATGGAACTAGGATTATAACCAGGAATAATTTACTCAGCAAAATGGAGTATAATACTTGAGGGGAAAAGGTAGATATTCAGTGAAATGGAGGACTTTCAAGCATTCATGATGTAAAGACCAGAGATGAATAAAAAAAATTGATTTCTAAATACAGGACCCAGGACAAGTAAGTATAAAGGTGTAATCAGGAAAGGCAAACCATAAAGGACTTAATAAAATTTATCTATAGAGATGATACTTGCAACTCTCTTATTACTATGACAGAAAGAATATAATTGGAGAGTTCACAGGTGTGACTTGAATATGAATATGAAGTTTTATAATATCTAATTATATTACATTAAAGGATGAGAGAGGAATGTGCTAAGGCAGGAGAAGGTGAAAGGAGAGAGAATAAAATAAACTGGGGGAATACAATTCACAAGAGTAATTGTAAAAATAATTTTGAAACAAGTTTTTCTGATGAAATCCTTTTTCTCAAATGCATAAGGAATTGAGTCAAATTTATAAAAAAAATAGGAGCCATTCCACAATTGATAAATAATCAAAAGATGTGAACTAAGCCCAAAGGACTATAAAATTATATATATTCTTTGACCTAACAATACTACTTCTAGGCATGAATCCCAAAAGAGGTTTAAAAAAAAAGGAAAAATGATCTATATATACAAAAATAATTTTAGCAGCTTTTTTTCCCCTCATGGTAAAAGAATTAGAAATTGAGAGAATGCTCATTAATTGGGGAATGGCTAAATACATTGTGGTATGTAATTGTGTTGATATATTATTTTTCTATAAATAAATGATGAGAAGGATCTCTCAGGGAAACCCAGAAAGTCCTCTATGAACTCAAGCAAAGTAAAATGTTTTATATACAAAATAAGAGCGATGTTATGGGGTGACTTTATTATTCTTAGCAATACAGTGATTCAAGACTTTCTAAAGGATTTATGATGAAAAATGCTATCCATACCCAGAGAAAAAAAATGAATATGTCTAAATACAGATTGAGTCATACTTAAATTTTCTCTAATTTTCTTGAGTTGTTTTTTTTTTTTTGGGGGGGGGTAGGGGTAGGGAACATGAATTGTATGGAATATAACTTCACATATATCTTTTGAATGGGTGTTGGAAAGTATGGGGAGAAAGGGAGAGAATTTGGAACTCAAAGTTTTAAAAACAAATATAGAAAATTGTCTCACAACATAACTAGAAAAATAAAACTAGTTTTTAAAGGAAGAAAGAACAAAAGATCAAGAATATCAAAGGAATTTAATTTTTAATTTTTTTTCTTTTTTTAAGTATACTTTTTTTTATTTTCAAAATATATGCATTGATAATTTTTCAACATTGATCCTTACAAAATCTTGTGTTCCAAATTTTTCTGTCCCTTTCCCCCACTGTCTCCTCTAGATGGCAAGTAATCCAATATATGTTAAAGATGTTAAAATATATGTTAAATCAATATAATAAATCAATTATTATAAATTACCATGCTGCACAAGAAAAATCAGATAAAAAATGGCCAAAAAAATGAGAAAGAAACCAAAATACAAGCAAACAACAAAAAAAGTGAAAATTCTATGTTGTGATCCACATTCAGTTCCCACAGGCCTCTCTCTTTATCACAAGATCATTTGAAATGGCCTCAATCATCTCATTGTTGAAAAGACTCATGTCCATCAGCATTAATCTTCATACACTGTTGTTGCCATGTATAATGATCTCCTGATTCTGCTCATTTCACTTAGCATTAGTTCATGCAAGTCTCTTCAGGCCTCTCTGAAATCATCCTGCTGATTGTTTCTTTTTTTTTTTTTTTTATTTAATAGCCTTTTATTTACAGGATATATACATGGGTAACTTTACAGCATTAACAATTGCTAAACCTCTTGTTCCAATTTTTCACCTCTTACCCCCCCAACCCCTCCCCTAGATGGCAGGATGACCAGTAGATGTTAAATATATTAAAATATAAATTAGATACACAATAAGTATACATGACCAAAACGTCATTTTGCTGTACAAAAGAATCAGACTCTGAAATATTGACCAATTAGCTTGTGAAGAAATCAAAAATGCAGGTGTGCATAAATATAGGGATTAGAATTCAATGTAATGGTTTTAGTCATCTCCCAGAGTTCTTTTTCTGGGCATAGCTAGTTCAGTTCATTACTGCTCCATTAGAAATGATTTGGTTGATCTCGTTGCTGAGGATGGCCTGGTCCATCAAACTGGTCATCATATAGTATTGTTGTTGAAGTATAAATGATCTCCTGGTCCTGCTCATTTCACTCAGCATCCAGTTCGTGTAAAGTCTCTCAGGCCTTTCTGAAATTATCCTGTTGGTCATTTCTTACAGAACATAATAGTCCATAATATTCTATACACAATTTATTCAGCCATTCTCCAACTGATGGACATCCATTCAGTTTCAGTTTTACCACTACAAAGGGCTGCCACAAACATTCTAACAGGTCCCTTTCCCTTCTTTATAATCTCTTTGGGATATAATCCCAGTATTAACACTGCTGGATCAAAGGGTATGCACAGTTTGATAACTTTTTGACATAGTTCCAAACTACTCTCCAAAATGGTTGGATTCGTTCACAACTCCACCAACAATGCATCAATGTCCCAGTTTTCCATCCCCTCCAACAATCATCATTATTTTTCCTGTCATCTTAGCCAATCTGACAGGTGTGTAGTGGTATCTTAGAGTTGTCTTAATTTGCATTTCTCTGATTAATAATGACTTGGGCATCTTTTCATATGACTAGAAATAGTTTCATTTCTTCATCAGAATTGTTTGTTCATATCCTTTGACCATTTTCAATTGGAGAATGGCTTGATTTTTAATGGGTTAATTCTCTATATTTTGGAAATGAGGCCTTTATCGAACCTCTGACTGTAAAAATATTTTTCCCAGTTTATTGCTTCCCTTCTAATCTTGTCTGCTTGGTTTTGTTTGTACAAAAACTTTTCAGTTTATATAATCGAAATTTTCTATTTTGTGATCAGTAATGATCTCTAGTTCTGCTTTGGTCATAAAGACCTTCCCCTTCCACAGGTCTGAGAGGTAAAGTATCCTGTGTTCCTCTAATTTATTAATAATTTCATTCTTTATGCCTAGGTCATGAACCCATTTTGACCTTATCTTGGTGTACGGCGTTAAGTATGGATCAATGCCTAGTTTCTGCCATATTATTTCCAATTTTTCCCAGCAATTTTTATCAAACAGTAAGTTCTTATCCCAAAAGCTGGGATCTTTGGGTTTGTCAAAGACTAGGTTGCTATATTTGTTGACTGTTTTATCCCTTGAACCTAATCTATTCCACTGATCAACTAATCTATTCCTTAGCCAATACCAAATAGTTTTGGTAACTGCTGCTCTATAATATATTTTTAGATCTGGTACAGCTAAGCCACCATCATTTGATTTTTTTTTTTCATTAATTCCCTTGCAATTCTTGACCTTTTGTTTTTCCATATGAACTTTGTTGTTATTTTTTCTAGGTCATTAAATAGCTTTTTGGGACTCTGATTGGTATAGCGCTAAATAAATAGATTAGTTTGGTAATATTGTCATCTTTATTATATTTGCTCGCCCTATCCAAGAGCATTTAATATTTTCAATTGGTTAGATCATTCTTAATTTTTGAAAAGTGGTCTGTAATTTTGCTCATAAAGTTTCTGATTTTCCTTGGCAGATAGATTCCTAAATATTTTATATTATCCTACTTACTTTAAATGAATTTCTCTTTGTAACTCTGACTGTTGGATTTTGTTAGTGATATATAAGAATGCTGATGATATGTGGTTTTTTCTAACAGCAACTTTGCTGAAGTTGTGGATTATTTCTAACAACTTGTCAGAATCTTGGGGTTCTCTAAGTATACCATCATGTCATCGGCAAAAGGTGATAATTTGGTTTCCTCATTGCCTATTCTTATTCCTTTAATCTCTTTCCAGCTCTTATGCTATAGCTAGCGTTTCTAATACAATATTAAATAGTAACGGTGATAGTGGGCAACCTTGTTTCACTCCAGATCTTATTGGGAATGGTTGCAGTTTGTCTCCATTAGATATGATGCTTACTGATGGTTTTAAATAGATGCTGCTGATTATTTTTAAGGAAAAGTCCATTTTATTTCTATACTCTCAAGTGTTTTTAATAGGAATGGATGTTGGATTTTATCAAATGCTTTTTCTGCATCTATTGAGATGATCATATGGTTTTTGTTAATTTGGTTATTAACATGGCCAATTATATTGATTATTTCCTAATATTGAACCAGCCCTGCATTCCTGGTATAAATTCTACTTGATCATCGTATATTATCTTGGAGATGATTTTCTGTAGTCTTTTTGCTATCTTATTTAAGATTTTAGCATCAATATTCATTAGGAGATTGGTCTATAATTTTCTTTCTCTGTTTTCAGCCTACCTGGTTTAGGTATCAGTACCATGTCTGTGTCATAGAAGGAATTTGGTAAGACTCCTTCATTCCCTATTTTATCAAATAATTTATATAGCATTGGGGACAATTGTTCTTTAAATGTTTGGTAAAATTCACATATAAATCCATCTGGTCCTGGGATTTTTTCTTAGGGAGTTGTTTAATTGCCTGTTCTATTTCTTTTCTGAAATGGGACTATTCAACAATTACTTCCTCCTCTGTTAGTCTGGAAGTCTATATTTTTGGAGGTAGTCATCCATTTCCTTAGGTTATCAAATTTATTGGCATAAAGTTGACAAAATAACTCCTTATTATTTCTCTAATTTCCTCTTCATTGGTGGAAAGTTCTCCCTTTTCATTTTAAGACTACTAATTTCATTTTCCTCCCTCCTTTTTCTAATCAGATTTACCAAAGGCTTATCTAATTTATTGGCTTTTTCATAGAACCAACTCTTAGTTTTATTAATTAGTTCAATAGTTTTTTTACTTTCAATATTTTTTCTAATCAGATTTACCAAAGGCTTATCTAATTTATTGGCTTTTTCATAGAACCAACTCTTAGTTTTATTAATTAGTTCAATAGGTTTTTTACTTTCAATATTTTTAATTTCTCCTTTTAATTTTAAATTTCCAATTTAGTATTTGATTGGGGGTTTTAATTTGGTCTTTTTTAGTTTTTTGGTTTAGCAATTCATTAATCTTTTCTTTCTCTGTTTTATTCAAGTAAGCCTCTAAGGATATAAAATTCCCTGTTATTACGCTTTGGCTGCATCCACAAATTTTTGGTATGATGTCTCATCATTGTCATTATCTTGAGTGAAATTATTAATTGTATCTATAATTTGCTGCTTCACCAATCATTCTTTAAGATGAGTTGTTTAGTTTCCAATTACTTTTGGTGTATTTCCCCTAACTTTTTGTTGAATGTAGTTTTATTGCATCATGATCTGAAAAGAAAGCATTTACTATTTCTGCTTTCTTGCATTTAATTTTAGTCTTTATGTCCTAAATATGGTCAGTTTTGAATAGGTTCCATGAACTCCGAGAAGAAAATATATTCCTTTCTATCTCCATTCAATTTTCTCCAAAGATCCAACATACCTAATTTGTCTAATATTTCTATTTGCTTCTTAATTTCTTTCTTATTTGTTTTGTGGTTTGGTTTGTCTAATTCTGGGTCAGGTTGAGATCTCCTACTATTACCAGTTTTGTTGTCTTTTCTTCTTGCCTCTCTTAACTTCTCCTTTAGGAGGTTGGATGCCATACCACTTGGTGCATATTGTTTAATATTGATATTGCTTCGTTGTTTATGCTACCCTTTGCAGGATGTAGTTTCCTTCCTATCTCTTTTTAATTAGATCAATTTTACTTTGCTTGATCTGAGATAAGGATGGATACCCTCTTTTGGACTTCACGTGAGCATAATAGATTTTGCTCAACCTTTACCTTTACTCTACATGTATCTCCCTGCTTTAAATGTGTTTCTTGTAAACAACATATTGTAGGGTTCTGACTTTTGATCCAGTCTGCTATCTCTCCTCTTTATGGGAGTTCATCCCATTCACATTTACAGTTAAATTACTAAATCTGTATTTCCATCATCCTAATAACCCCAGATTGTGCTTTACTTATTCTTGCCTCCCCAACCCTCTTTCCCCTTTTAAACTTATGTCCCCTCTTGTATCTGATCTTATCCTCTTTATAATCCCTCCCTCCCCTTTGAGTCTTTCCCCCTTCCTTCCCTTGTTACTCTTTTTCTTTTCCCTTTTCCTCTCCCCGTTTTAATGGGGTGAGAAATTTTCTCTAAAACAAATGTTAATTATTTTTCTTTGAGCCAACTCTGATGGAGTAAGATTCACACAATGTCCCCCCCCCTCTCTAAATTCCCTCAGATATGATAAGTTTCCTTTGCCTCTTTGTGGGATGTGGTTTCCCTCTTTTTATCCCTCCTTCCCACCTTATTCTGCCATCATCCCTTTTCCATATCTACTTCCCTTTTTATGTTATATCAGTACAATCAAATTATACATGTATTCTTTTGTATATCCACAACAAAATACAATTCTCAAGAGTTATTTTTACCTTTTCTGCATCTCTTGAGTTCTATGGTTGGAGATCAATTTTTGTTTAGTTCTGGTTTTTAATTCGAAACAAATGGAATTCATTTGTTTCATTAAATTCCATCTTCTTCCCTGGAAGAAAATGCTCAGCAGCTGGGTAGTTTATTCTTGGTTGCATCCAAGTTCTTGTGCCTTTCGAATATCTATTCCAGGCCCTTCTTTCCTTTAATGTAGAGGCAGCCAGATCTTGGGTGATCCTTATTGTGGCACCTCGGTATTTAAATGTTTTTTTTTTTGCTGCTTGTAAAATTTTTTCCTTAATCTGATAGTTCTGAAATTTGGCCACAATATTCCTTGGCGTTTTTATTTTAGGGTTTCTTTCAGAAGGTGTTCAATGAATTCTTTCAATGCCTATTTTACCTTCTGATTCTATTACATCTGGGCAGTTCTCTTTGATGATTTCTTGTAAAATAGTATCTAGGCTCTTTTTTTCATCATACTTTTCGGAAGTCAATAATCCTCAGATTATCTCTCCAGATCTATTTTCCAAGTCTGTCATTTTGCAAGTAGATAATTCTGGTTTTTCCAGTTTGTAATTTTTTTTTTTGCTTGACTGATTCTTGCTGTCTCAATGAATCATTAGTTTCTATTTTCAGTTCTAATTTTAAAATTATTTTTCTTCATTAGCTTTTGTTACTTCTTTCTGTATATGTCCAATTGAGTTTTAAATGTATTGTTTTGGTCTGTGGAATTTTTCCATTTCACTAATTTTTTTTTTTTTTAGTGAATTATTTTCTTTTTCAATTCACAGATCCTACTTTCTTGGGAGTTCTTTGTCTTTCAATTCCAGATCCTACTTTCTTGCGAGTTCTTTGTCTTTTCAATTCCACAAATCCTACTTTCTAGTGAATTCTTTATTTTTCAATTCACAATTCTTACTTTCCTGGATTTTTACTTTTTCCAATTCATATTTCAGGAAGTTGTTGCTCTCTTAAGGCTTCTCTTTCCTTTCCCCATTTATCTTCTAACTCTCTTTTGAGACTTTTAATGGTCTCTTCTATGGGAAGCATCATGTAAAATACAGTCTGATGCATTTTGCTGTTTGAGGTCTCTTCAGGTTTGCTGACCTGCTCTTTTTCTGCATAGAAGCTGTTGATCGTTCTTTTCATCTTTTTATTCATGTTTTAAAGCCTTTAGGGTATGTTTCCTAGGCAAGGGGGTTACCAGCTTCTTCTGCAGAGCAGGGAGAGATGTAAACCTATTTTTGGCTCCGAGGTATGGGAGTGCTCTGAGTGAGAGTTTTCCCTTCTCCCAACAGGAAGTGGATTCAGCACTGGCTGAACTATTGAAGTGCCCAGTTGAGCTGAGTGGGTTAGCGATTCCCCTAGGCTACAGACTAAGGGGTGAAAGTGTCACTGCCCCAGGCCGGAGCCTCTTGTGGGACTGTGAGTATTAGCAGCTGACCGCAGACCCTGAACTCTGCCCCAGTGTCTCTGCCCATGCAAATCGGCCCTGGAAAAGCTCTATGGCCCCAAGCCGAGCTCCCCACTGCACAGATTAGAGGCTAACCTGGGCTGTGCCCTCCTGCTGTGCAGGATCACAACTGCCCCAAGGAAAAACCCTGTACTGTGGGTTGGGGCTTCAAGCTTGTGCTGAGATCTGTGCTTTCACTTTCGGTTTGAGACTCTCCTCAGAACCTAATTTCTCTCCCTGTCTGTGCTGATCTCCCCCCTGGCCCCTGAATCAACCTTTTTTTGGCGAGACTGCAGATTTTCTTTGGCCGGTGAGTTGTTCTACTTCTTATCTTTACGAATTGTAGCAGTCAAGACTATTTTTGAGGCTCGATATAATATTGATAAAGAAGGTAAGAGAAGAGCTTAGAAAGTCGCGTGTGTCTTCTCCGCCATCTTGGCTCCGCCCCCGATTGTTTCTTATTGAACAATAATATTCCGTAACATTCATATACCATAACTTATTCAGCCATTCTCCAATTGATAGGTATCCACTCAGTTTTCAGTTTCTTGCCGTTACAAAAAGGGCTGCCACAAACACTTTTGCACGTTAGTCCCTTTCCCTTCTTTATGATCTCTTTGGAAAATAAGTGCAGTAGAAACACTGCAGAATAAAAAGGCATGCTCATTTTGATAGCCCTTTGTGCATAGTGGTTGGATCAGTCCACAATTCCACCAACAATGTATCAATGTCCCAATTTTCCCATGTCCCCTCCAACATTAATCATTATCTTTTCCTGTCATCTTAGCTAATCTAAGAAGTTGTGTATGCTACATAGGAGTTGTCTTAATTTGCATTTCTCTGATCAATAATGTTTATAACACCTTTTCATATGACTAGAAATGGTTTCAGTTTCTTCAACTGAAAATTGTTCACATTCTTTGACCGTTCATAAATTGAAGAATAGCTTGAATACTTATAAATTGAGTAAATTCTCTATATATTTTAGAAATGAGGCCTTTATCAGAACCCTTGAATGTATTTTTCCCCCAATTTATTGCTTCCCTTTTAATCTTGTCTGCATTGATTTTGTTTGTATAGAAACTTTTTAGTTTAATATAGAAAAATTATTTGTGTTCAATAATGTACTTCAGTTCTTCTTTGGCCACAATAAAGAAATTAATTTTTAAAAAATATAAAGGTGGTATATCTAAAGGTGGTAATTATGAAATCTATTATGTACTAGCAAAGAAGTAAAATGGTTGAATAAGTAGAATAGTATGCAATACACAATAGTATATGATTGTAGTAAACATGATTAAAAATGTAAAAATTTAAGCTTTGGGAATAATAATTCACTATTTGTTAAAAAGTATTGGAAAATTGGAAAGCAACATAGAAGAAGGTAGATATAGACAAACATTATTTCTGGGTTTTCTTTTCTAAAGTTCTCATTTCCTTTCTCCACTTTTCTTCTAACTCTCTTTTCAAATTCTTTGAGAACTTTTTGAATTGGAGAGCAACTCATATAATCCTTTGAGGCTTCATCTGGAGACATTTTGCCTTTAGTGGCCTTAGGATTTGAGGTCTGTTTTTCTCTGTTTCCATAATAGCTATCTATGGTCAGAGCTCTTTTTGCTTTTATGCTCATTTTTAAAGGTTGAGGTCTGCTCCTAGACTGAAGGGGAGATTGTCCCAAGCTTCCTCTAAAGTGTCAGTGGCTTCACATTGCTCTGAGGCTGATGCTTCTGGCTTCCTCCCTGTGTTGGGCAGGGGTGACCAAGCCCCACTTGTTATGCTGGGATTCAGGGACTCACTATTTGCTTTTTGTAGTTGTGTTGGAAATCTCACAGCTAGTCTGCTCATCCACTGGCTTCTGAATTAGGACAAAGTAGCCAACCTGCTGTATTTTGGCTAAGAATCTCCTAGCAGATTCTCCTAGTGCAAGAAAGCTTCTCTGTCCTGTGTTTCCTTGTACTGTACCTTCACTGGCCTGCCTTCCCTCCTACCCTATTGAGACAGACATTTTCTGCAATTCTTCCAAAATATCTTCTGCTAGAAATTTGTTACACTCCAAATATCTGTCACTCTAAAACCTTTTCAGTGATTTAATCTGGTCTTAATTCTGAGGGAAGGCAGGAAGAGCTGAAAGACCTGTCTACTCTTCACCATCTGGACTCATCTCCTCTGTGGTATATGATTGTGTTGTAATACACTGTAAGAAATGATGAACAAGTTGGTTAAAAAAAAAAAAAAGGAAAAACTTGCCTGAAATAATGTGAAACAAGAGAACCAAGAAATTGGTATATCTAGCAACAGTAATTCAAAACATATTCGAAGAGTAACTGTGAATGACTAAGCTATTGTAAGTTATGTGAATTTTCAAAACAACTACAAAGGATATATAATGGAAGATATGTCCAAATTAAGAACTGACATATAGAAATATAGTTGGTTTCACATAAATATATGTCAAATGTTCTGTAGTACAGGGTTTAAAGGGAGGGGACAAAACAGCTTAGAACAAGTTTTGCACAAAAAACCCCCAATAAAATAAGTGCATGATGGTTAAATATAAGAATCAATAGTCAGGGGAAAGGGGCAATAACTTACAATTATTAGCAAAAGCTTTGTATAATCTCACATGTTTATCTATATTTTTAAGAAAGAGATATTCATCTATAAGATGAAATGGGAGTGTATTTCCAACAAATTTGATAAGACATTGCAAATGCACAAAAATGGGAAATGGAATAGGAAGGTCAGTTTATCTAAACTGTACAGTGTGGATAGAGGGTTATATAAGATGTCTTAAAGGATAGTCTGTGGAGAGGGTACAAAGGGCTTTAAAAGCCAAAAGGAGGGGGCTATCTTTTATCTCATGAACAAGAAGCCACTGGAGTTTACTGAGCAGAGGATTAATAGAATTTGATCTAAGCTTACAGATCACTTTAGATGTGTGGACTATGAATTGGAACAGGGATAGACTTGAGTCTACAAACCCACTTTAAAGGCCACTGCAATGATCTAACTAAGATATAATAAGGATCTGAACTAAGATGGTAACAGTGAGAAAAATGGAAGTTGACCAAATTGAAAGAATTACTGATATCAGGGAGTTTACATTCTACTAGAGGCAGGATATAATTTGTGCAGAGAAAAGTAAACTAAAATGCAAACGAAGTTATAACAAGTAATGTCAAGAAAAAGAAAATACTAAGAAGTGGAATATCACTTTTGTAGAAGTAGCACTTGTGGTGTGCTTTGAAGGGATATAGGGTTTCTAAGAGGAGAATGGTAAGAGGGAGGGCATCGTAAGCAAAGAGGGGCAATCTGTGCCAAAGCATGGAGGCAAGAATAAAATATTATATGTGAGGGACAATTAAATAAATAACTAACAAACAAGTCAATTTGACTAGAATATAAAATGTATGTACCTGTGTGTTTGTTACCCTTCCTATTAGATTATGAACTTTCTGAGAGCAGGGATTATCTTTTGCCTCTTTTTTATATTTATGAAACTTAACACAGGCCTGACACAGAATAAGAGAATAAGTACTTAACAATATTTATTGACTGACTATATGTTTGTACACATAAACACATATGCATGTTCATATAGGTATATATGTATATGAATATGTATGCACACACTAAGATTTTGGTGTATACAAACATGTGTAAAAGTGTGTTTGTATGAATCTATATTTATGTGTATATTAAAGCTTTTCTTATAGATATTAAAGCTTTTTTTTATAATCCTATTATCAAAAGAATTCACCTTAGGGAGGAAACAATATATCCATAGGAAAAAAATATATAGCAATTTCTAGAGGACAGGCAAATTAACTAAGGAAATAAGATTAAGGTTTTCTGTAAGAGCTGGCATTTGTTCTGAGCTTTGAAAGGAGTTAACCAGGTGGAATTAAGGAGGATATACCTTCCAACCATCAGAACTAGCTACATAATGCATAGAGATAGGAAATTTAATGTCACATGTAGAGAACTACAAATAGAATTTAGTTTGACATAAAGGAAAACATCTTAATAGTATGAGTTGACTAATAGGGGTTCAGTTGATTCAAGAGGTAGTATAACTTGTAACTTGTAAATTGTATGATGATTTATTGAAGATCTGATGGAGGTTATTCCTGCACAGTTATTAGTTGGGCTAACAGTCATCTGAATTATCTTCCAACTCAGATTCTATGATTCCATTAAGTTAATTTTAGCTATTATTAATGACATTAGAAAAATAGCATTTTTCATGCTACTTTTCACAAATACTCTTTTTAAATGAATATTATTAAAAATGTATTATTATACTTTCCCTTTCTCTAATTATAATAATGATTACAATTGTTCTCTTAGCATTTACATCTAAATATAGTCTTCTTGTGTTGTATTCCTATAGAATGACTCTAAATATTTGAGTTGTTACTGAATTATGGTCAAACCTAGTCATATTTCTTTTTCTAGCCAGTTGAAATTCCTTTTCAATACCACCTTCATATTATAATACTATTATAAATTTTCATATCTTTATTTGGATCCCCAAGACCAAATTTCAAGTTCTGGTTCCTAACCTTTAGAGCCTTTAGAAAGTCATTTCACTTTTTTGGGCTTCAGTTTACAAATTCATGAAGTAAGCATAATGCCATTTGTATTGCCAATCTCACAGAATTATTGTGAAGAAAGCAGTTGGTCAATTTGAAAGTACAATAAAGTATAAATGTGAACTATTATTATAACTAGGATGACTTTCCCCACCATATATCAATCAATTAACAGGCTTTTATTAAATATCTACTATATACCAGGAACAGTGACATGAATTGCAAATATAAATAAAAGAAGGAAATAACTCCTAATTATATTATTTATAGATTCATAAATCTAAGCTTTTCTAATTTTGAATTTTAATATGTAACTTAGATCCCATAAAAATCTTCTATGTATCATTCAGAAATTTCATTTAAGTGTTGTGGCTTTCTTTCCCTATTGATGTTGACATCATCTTCCAAACTCTCATTCTTACTCCTAGTTTCTGACAAAGAGGTCCTTTTTATTTTCAAGGCTAAATCTTTTACATATTCACTTGATCCCAGTCTTTTCCATCTTTTCCATGAGATTGAATCCTCAAGTATCCCTTTTCCCCTTGAAATTTCAACCTCTCCTTATTATCGGTTTCCTTTTATATTGCTCTGAAACATGGCCACATTTCCCTCATACTTTAAAAAATATCACTATACTGTACAACCTCTCAAGTTTTTATATATCTTTCCTCCCTTTCTCAGCCAAACTCTTGAAGAAAAAAAAAATATTACATCCATTGCCTTCACTTCCTCTCTTTTCAACCTGTTCTTTGCAATATGGCTTCTGATCGCATCACTCAACTGAAATTGCTCTCTTCAAAGTTATCAATGATCTTTTAATTCTTACTTCCAATCATTCTCTACCTATCTGCTGTATTTGACATTGTACACCTTTGTCTTTCTCTAGGTACCTTTTTTATGACATAGCTTTCTCTTGCTTCATTTCCTACCATTCTGATCTCTCTCTGTCAGGTATTTTTGGTTCATGTTTTATGTCATATTCCTTAACAGTTAGTGTTCTTCAAGGTTCTTTCATAGGCTCTTTCTCTTCTTTAGTTAGAGACTTTCGTGTTTATTTTATAAAATTCCATGGGCTTTACTATGATCTTTAGGCAGGTAGCATATTTGCCTAGATAGAATGACAATGCACATAACACACATGTAAATCCATACACGAGTCATACCTACATGTGGAATATGAGCACATGTATAACCATGTATATGTGCATATATAGATAGATAGATCCAGTCTTACATGCATATGTATATAAATGTGTGCATTTAAGAGGATACATATACATGTATATGTTTGTATTTGTTTGCACACATAAGAATGGGACTTGTATTATATGTGCCTTTATATAAATGTACATATACAAAAAATTTCCCCCCATATGTACAGAGTATATATATGTGCATATACAGGTATTACATTACTATATACATATATAAATACATATGTCTATCCATATCATAATTTTATCTCTGTTTTTATCATCTCTATCCCCAGTTCACCTTTATATTCTTAGGCCCAATCTTTCACCTGAATATTAGTTCTGTATCACCTTTTGCCTAGTGACTGCATTATTTAAAAAGCTTAATCTTAAGCTTAATAAGTCTAAAACTAAACTCATTACTTTCTCTCCCAAAGTCTTCCCTCTTCCAAACCTATTCTGTCAAATTCATCACTATTCTTCCAGTCTGCTAGATTATCCTAGATAATCTCAATCTCTTTTACTTCATATATTCAATCATTTTCCCCAACGTGATACTTCTATCTTCATATCTCACATCTATACCCTTTTCTCTGCTTATACAACAAAAATCATAATTCAAACCTTCATTCATTCTTGCCTAGATTGTTTCCTATTTGTCTTCCTAACTTAAGTCTTGTTCTTCTTCGATCTCTTCACGTTGCTTCAAAATTTTTTTTTCCTTAGGTATGAATCTGACCATGTGGTTCTACTCAATTATAATACCAGTGTCTTCCTTTGTCACATATAAACTATACTGTTTAGCTTTTTGTTTTTTTAGGTTGGTCCCAACCTAATAATCTGGTCCCAACCTTTTTTTCTTGCCTCATCAGACATTATCTTTTCCCCTTCCCCTGCCTGCCACTTCAGTCACAGCCAACACCACAACTCTATGATCAAAACAAACTGGTCCCCTTTCTGTTCCTCATCCATAGTCTTTGTGTTTGCACTAGCCAATCATCAAGCCTGGAATGTGCTCCCTCCTTGCTTCTGCCTCAGCTAGTGGTACAGTAGGGATAGTTTGTTAGACATGAAGTCAGGAACACCTGAGTTTGAAATCTGCCTCAAATACTATTTGACTCTGGGTGTATTACTTGACCTTTCTCAGATTCAGTTTTCTGTTCTCTAATGTAGTCTTTCCTCTTATCTATTAATCACCCTGTCTTCCTCAGCTTCATTTCCTCCTCTATAGACAGACTTTTGACAAAGCTCTATCTGAGGTAAATATTCTCTGTTTCCTCTACCCTAGAAGTGAAAAACATTTTTCCCACTTCCTCTAGTTCCTGACTAGTTACTGTTTCTGTTTTTTGCATTTCCCTGGCTCTGACTACATTATGAAATCCATTTAATTCATTTCTTTCTTTGACCTATATCTTCCTGACTGTAATTTCTGATTCATCTTACTGATAGTGCAATACTTTCTAGAATTAAGCTAAATGATAAGGAGAAGAAATATACTTGCTTTACCTTGTTTGTTTTTCTCTCTTTCATACTTCACATATTCTTTTTCATGCTGGACTCTTCTCTTAATACCCTGGAAAACTTTTTTGCTCACATTCAGTTAGGTGTGTTTCTAGCTAAGTAGTCTCCCCCCATCCCCTTTCTCTTTTATTTTTAGATCCTAAGGCAACTATTTTTTTCTTCCTTTTTACTCTTGGGTAATTTACATAGATAATTCCCTTTTCATTTTTAAGAGTTTATATAGAGTTCTCTTTTTACTGGAGGTACTGTTGCATTATCTCAACATAAATCATTCCTCTTGACTTCCCATTACGTGTCCTTATTTTTCTTCCCATTATATTTGAGCTATAGTAATAGAATGTTTTTAGCTATTTCCAATAGTAGGTACAACCTAGCTTTGATCCTTAAGAAAATCATTTAGAAACTGATTAGCCAGCCCTATTTTCCCCTCACCATATTCTGTTTTCCACTTGTGGAAGCTAAGTTTTACTCTGAAACTCAAATTTTTCTGGCACTTTAACTGAATGCAAGTTTAAGAGGGGAAAAAAAAGGTAAATCAAGACAAGTTAAATCAACAAGTATTTATTAAATACTTCTTACATATCAGGCATTTTGCTGAGTGATGATAATACACACAGAAAAGGAGGGGGAGAAAAAAGAATAGAAAGAAAAGGAGAAAGAGGAGGAGAGGGAAAAGAAGGAAGAAGAGGAAAAAGTAAAGGAGAAGCAAGAGGAAAAAGAAGAAGAAAAGAAAGAGAAAGAAGAAAGTGTTCAGGTGATGGGTACAATCATCTCCCCATATGGGTCAACAAATTTGGAGGTTTGAGGTATTGAATCCCAAAAGTATATTGAGATTATAGGCTGGTGTCAGGAGATGTCTCAAAATAATTTGTAGGTTTAGACCTCTAAATCAAAAGGCAAAGATTTTATTACTCAATTAACAGTGGACTAAATCTATTATAGTTTTTAGTGAGGAAAAGGGGTTTTATGCCATTAAAAAAGAAGAGTGGAATTATGCCATCGACTGACAAGCTAACCCTAAAAGGAATTAGGGTTCTAATGGGCATTAGCAAATGGACTAATCCCAAAAAGAAGTTAGTCATTACAAGAAGATAGATACCAGGAGGCAGGATTGACTCAAAGGAGTTAGTGGGGATTTACAATATAAATAGGTCTTTTGTAGGGGAAATATAACCTTCGGACTGATGTCATAACTTGGCTTTCTGACTTAATGCAGTAACTGTGAGGTTATGATGATTTAGTCTGTGCAAGATATTCACAAGGAACAAATGGCCTACTTAAAGCCAAAATGATCCTATCAGTGCTCCTCTCAGTTTTCCTCAGGGAGTAGTAGGCTTCCAAATTGTATACTGTAATTCAGGCTTTCTCAGTCAACTCTTATCTAACTATACTGGACGTGGAAGAAAGGAATGAAGAAAACAGAACAAAGAAAGATCCTGTGCTCAAAAAACCCCCATTTAAAAAAAGTCAAATCTCCTTTTCTCAAAGTTTAATGAATATTCCTTAGGTCAGTTCAACAACTGACAGGTATAGGAAATGGAACCTGGTCCATATTTCTGAGTGGTCAAGTTTGTCTATCCTTAAGCATTCTGGTATACTCCAGCTCCAGAGAACTTGCCATATGGATATTAGACTTCAAGTGGGCACCTAGCTGACTTAGCCTAAAATCACTTAGGTACCCTCAAGCAATTTCCCAACTTCAGAATCCCCTAAAGCAGGGACTGAAAGTATGTACCACAATGACCAATAAGAATTCATCTTCTAATAGGAGAAACAACATGCAAACATCTCCGTACATGAAGAGGGAACCCCCAAACTGCAAATCCTTAAAGGAGAAAACCTCCTTGGACTC
Organism: Sarcophilus harrisii; assembly: GCF_902635505.1. NCBI lineage: Eukaryota > Metazoa > Chordata > Mammalia > Dasyuromorphia > Dasyuridae > Sarcophilus > Sarcophilus harrisii. The sequence continues at coordinate 248,553,187 of NC_045426.1, forward strand.
TGACTTAGTGAGGGGACTCCACCCCAAGCACAAACAGTTTCATCTTTGTTATCTGGGTGGGGTCAGCTCAGTCCAGAAATCAAATTCAATTCAAATTCTAACCCTGGCTGAAACCCAGGGAGGAACCAACCTGAGACTCCATCCACGAGCCCCCTTCAGCTTGTAGCCAAAGCCCCCTATGATAAAAGAGCCAAACTAAAACCCTCTCTTTGCAGAGGTTCCAAACACGCCAGCTATGCCATGCTTGACATCCCAAGGTGTGGGGAGCCGGCACTAATCTACAGCCACATAAGGCCACATTCCTAACCTTGAATAGGAATCTCCTAAGCACATCATACCAAAGACTTCCTGAATAGGAATCTCCTAATCACATCCAAGCACTGCCCTAACTTTGAATAGGCAGATATCTAGGCATCCCCTAATCACATCATAGAGCTTCCTACCACCAGAAACACCTGAGCATCTCATCCTTGGGCGGGATACCAACCCTTTGTCTAGGACCCCCATCCTGTACTGTTTGTACAACTCTACCTTCTTTCCTACTGCTATATATATATATATATATCTGTACTATTGCACCCATTAAAATGAGGCTTGATCAGATGGATTTGTCTTGCCTCCATTTTGCGCGTTCCCCTCTCTCTTGCCCTTATCTCTTTTCTTCCAGAATCCACACACTCTGCCTTGCTAGCCGAGGCACCAAGGAGCCTCTGTCCACTGGAATACGGTTTCCAGTGCCCCTTCTCTTTACTCTCACCTATTTCCTTAACTAGACTAGACTTTAACTTTACTTTCAATACCCATAATAAACCTCTTTTATCAATCAAGATTTTCGGGATTGTAAATTCCTTAACAAGGGACTCTTGCACCGCCAGAAGGGAATCCCAGGACTCCCTACTCTTTCGCTGCCACTAGACCTCATTTAGACCTTATTTAAACTCCCTGACCACCAGAAATCCTAATTTCATTTGGGTACCCCAAATCTAAACCTCATCATATATATGATATATATATATATATAATATTATTTATGATATATATTATATTTATGATAAATTAGGGATACTTTTATTTATTTTTTTTCTACTTTTATTTTATTTTATTTTTATTATTTTTTTAATTTTTAATTTTTTTTTATTAAATAAGTTTTTATTGACAGAACCCATGCCAGGGTAATTTTTTACAACATTATCCCTTGCACTCACTTCTGTTCCGATTTTTCCCCTCCCTCCCTCCACCCTCTCCCCAAGACGGCAAGCAGTCCTTAGGGATATTTTAAAGGAAAAGAATTGGAATAGAAATTAGGTAAGGCAGGGACAGTTAGATAGTACAGTTAATAAAACACTCATCCTAGAGTCAGGAAGATCTGAGTTCAAATCCAATCTCAGAAACTTAACAATTCCTAGCTGTATGACCCTTGGCAAGTCACGTAACCTCAATTGTCTCATGTGAAAAAAAAAGAAAAAAAAGAAACTAGATAAGGCTTCTCAAAAGTTATATTTTATCTGAGACTTAAAAGAAACCAGGGAAGCCAGTGGGCAACGATGAGGAGTAGAATAGTAAAATCATAGGGGAAAAGTCAAGGAAAAGGAAAGGAGGTAGGAGATGGATTGTCCTATGTATGATACACCAGGAAGGCCATTGCCACTAGATCATATGATATATGGAAGGGAATAAAATGTAAAAAGGCCTGGAAATGTCAGAAATGAACCAGTCAAAAAGGATTTTAAAAGTCAGAGGATTTTATATTTGATCCAGTAAGTTAGTGTGGGTGGGGGCAACACAGTCAGATCTGTATTCTAGGAAGATTACTTTGGCTTCTCTGTGGAGTATAGCCTGAAGTGGGGGAAACTTGAGGTGGTCATGTGTTACAGCAAACAGAGGTTCTAGGCTTGGATTCAAAAAAGATATGAATCCTGTCTCAGAACAGATATGTTCTGTGTGAACTTGATCAAGTCACTTAACCACTTCTTGTCTTACTTTCTTCAATTATAAAATGAGGACAATAATAGCAGCTATCTACTTATGAGGTTTAAATGTAATAATATTTGTAAAGGACATAAAACAATGTCTGGCACAGTGGATATTAATATAAATGCTAGTTTATTATCATTATCATCATTATCATCATCAACAACCAGAAATCTATTGCAATAGTCCAGATATGAAGTGATGAGGGCATCTTTACTAACTATAAGTTTTGATATCTTTGCAAACAGATCACACATTTTGAGCTGAAAAGCAGATCTACTCCAATTCTCTCAGTAGTTTTATGCAGAATAAATATACTATAATGAGATGTCAAAATAATACATATGGAAAATGACAGTTCCAGTATTTGAATACAGATCTCTTGATTTTAAATCTGGCATTCTTTCTGTTATACCCTCAAAATCATCCAATTGGTAAATTCTAGAATAGGTGTTCTAAATGTTAGAATCTAGGTGTATTCTGTATACAGTTAAGAAAACAAAAATGTTAAGCATAGATATGCTTGGGAAGCAAAAAAAAAAAAAAAAAAAAAAAAAGGCAAAGATGCATATCCCCAAACCTTTCTTAAAAGTACTTTATATGCTAGTGACTGCTTGCTTTTATGAAGTCACCTTGGTCTGGGAGGCCTTTAACACTCTCTTTAACAAAAGGTAATATTTCATAATTAACAAGGTCTTTATTCTCACTGGTTTTGTCTCTAATTTTGAAAGAGAGTGAGAAAGGGAAAACCTTTTCTAAAGTCATTATTTTAACCTTCTCAGTATAGCTACTTAGAGGTTGGCATAATTCAGGCTGTCACTCCTGGTAACACTATAAAATGCCCAGGGCTTCCAGAGATACTGTATTGTCCTAGAAAATACATCAAATTGTCTTTTTTATCATTGGTGAGAAATACAAGGAATTTTAAGGAAGAGGTATACATCAACATGTGTAGCAAAGTTAATAATATCTTAAATTTATGATAAGTAACACAAAAACAAGTGAGAATAAAATATAAGATTTTTAAAATATGTAATCATTCCTTTAGAAAAATCCCTCCATTTCACTTTGATTCTATAACAAAATATCTTACTTTGTCTTGTTTCTTAAGGTTCTACAAGTGTGTGGTATGTGTGTGCATGTGTGAGTGTGTGTGTGTGTGTGTGTGTGTGTGTATGTATAGGCATGTGGTTAGGTACTGCCATCTACTAATGACTTTTCCATCACTATTGCTAGCCCAGTAACTCAGTTTGATAGTTCAACCTGTAATTAAAATAAAACACATGCTAGATAAACCCAACTCTTGTTCAAATGGATATGAGATGTGTGCCTTTTTTTTTCCTTTGGTCTTCAAAAATCACAAACTTCACATAATTGAATCCAATAGCCAGTCTTGTGTTTCAACTGTACAACAGGGGAGTTGAACAATTACTTCAAAGGAGAACACATTAGTCCATGGCTCAATTTTGTTCTTCTGAAACAATCGATAATAGACATACCAGTTTACCAAATGTGCACATACGAGGAGTGTATCAACATTGTTAAATAAAAGGTTACTGCATTAAATAAGATGACCTTGCTACCTTTTAGTTGCAGTCTTAGAGTGCAAACTTGTTTTAATTAGCAGTCAGCAAGCAGACTGTAACTTCACTGAAGGAGCATTGAAGAATCACTGCCTATTAACAACTCAGCGGTAAGTAAGCCAGCACAAATACTTATAACCAAATAGTGTGCATTTCAGGAGTGGAGAGGATTAGCTATTGGGCACACAACACAGTGGAGGAAATTGCTTTATTCCCAGTACTGCTGGGTACCAGGAGGCAATCACTGTGCCTCCAGCCCATTAACAGCATTCAGAGTGTTGCTTCCCATAGAAGGGGTTATTGGCTAACCACTGGGTGACCAATTAAATGCTATGAATAAGTCCCAAACCAAACAGCATGGGGCCTGTTTGTGGCACAGTGGTATCATTACTAAAGTGAAAAACTTGATGAGAAAGGAACATATTTAATTATAGAACTATACAAATGGCTAATTAGGACCATAAAGTGAAATGAATGACTTTCCAGTGGATTTTTGAATGTTACTGATAACTGCTCAGCTTCTTTGGAGACCATGAAAGTGATCTACAGCTCGAGCTTGCATGTCATGGTAATGGATGGATCTTCATTAGAAGAAGCTTTTTTGACCTGGTTGCTCAGGTACCATGGGTTCTAAAGACAATCCTTGATTCCTTTCACTGCAAGGGTTCCTTCACTCCAACCCCCTGGTCTCCCATGAGTTCCGCTTGCTTTCACAATAATTCTTATGGGTTTAAATGCAGAAACATTATCTGCCATAGTGACTCCCTATCAGTTGGAAAACTGAATCTCAAAAGGGTGTCACTCGTTTGCTAGAAACACTGATCCATGCTTAGATTGGCTTTTAAACTCCAGGATTAAACCAAAATTTTTACTTGTACTTCACTAACTCATCCAGATATCTTGACCGCTGAGTGGTTCCATGCATACTGAAAGGAGACAAAACTTAGTGGTTTCTCTATGATGCCAAAGAGTTTGGTTTAAAAGGTTTTTTTTGTTTTTTTTTTTAATCAGACTGGCTCTTTATTATTATGCAGTCATTTCACTCCCATCTCTTTTCAAAAGATATTTGCTTGATTGAGTGATTGTAACTGTTCGATTTAACTGAATTGAATCATACTGATTTGTTTCTTCAAGTAGATGCCTTAAATAATTGAACAGAGACTAATATCCTGCATAAATGGCTATGGAAACAATTCTTTGATGGCATAAATATCTATTCTATAAGTCTCAATACTGACTTTTTGAGATTCACCAATGCGGATTTCAAAATCCTGATGTATGTGTATTGGAAAGGGGGTAATGAAGGTAGGGTGGGGCTAGAATTTCTAGGATAGTTTCATTTAAATTGCTAGGTTATTGAATGAAACTCTTATGGAAACAAGTTCATCAAAGAATGTCACTGGCTTGAGGTTAAATCAGCCCATGATGATAAGAGAATGTATAAACCCATTATATTTGTAAGAAAGCTCCCAAAGGAGCACTTAATGTATTGATTGACTGTGTTTCCATAGATAACAAGAATACTCATCCTAACCCCACTAGCTGATTGCTTAATCAGGATTCATACAAATATTATTTTGATTTTTTTCACTTAATCACTGAATAGAATCAGTAAATCCTGGAGCCAGCAAAGACCTCAAGAGACAACTCTAATCTAGACTATACTGTATAGGCAGGACTATTATACTTAATCCATTCAAAAATTTTAAAAAGTTAGTTGGCTTTTCTATATTTAAAGAAATTCAGACATGGATATTTCATAATTTCCTTTTAAAGACTTTTTAATATTTATTATATCTGCTGTCTGGAATTTATTCTTCATGTTCAAGATTTTTTGCTACCATTAAGTCCTGTGAAACTTCTCCTTATCATGATGAAATATCATATTATATGTCTTCTTACCTCCCCTCCCCACACACCCTTCATTCCCCACATATCCAGTTTCTCATAATCAAAAATGATAGACCTGAAAATGACTTTACATTAGAGGTAACCTAATATAACCCTCTAATACTGTAATTAAAGAAATTCTCAGAATGGTGGTATGGCTACACAGTTAATAAATGGCAAAAATGACCTTACAACTGGAATTCCTAGATGATTAGTAGTTGAAAATATAGATCATAACAAAACAAATATCTTTGATGCTTTAGAAACTTGAAGGAAGATATGTTTACCACTATGATCTCTGAGTAATCTTGTCATAAGATTCTAATTCTGCATGTAGCTGTCACATTTGGATTTTATGTAATGTGTCCATTTAATCATAGTGTATTTGGTCTTAAAAGCAATTCTTTTAGTTTATCTTTTTATCATTTCTTTGAATTCTTTCACAATATCCCTGTGACTAGTCACGGAATTCTAAATCAATCTTTCAGTAATGATCAATCAGTACAGAATATAGAGATCCTTTGAGTTTTTACATAAGATGAAAATTCCTTTTTTTCTTATTGTTTACTTCAAATTCATCCCAAATGTACTTTTGCCTATTTTGTAATATATCACATCTCCTTTATTTGTCAATGCCAATTGGATTTCTTCTATTGCGGAATGTCACAAGAAATCCCCCAACAATGTTACAGTCATCTGTGAACTTAATGATAAATCTCTGTACCATCATCCACAAATATATATGTGTTTTTTCTCCTTTAATACTGATCACTAGACAGATGTGTTGTATATATCTTTCAACATTAAATTTGAAATATAGTCTATTGTTCTTCATCTTGATTTGTCCCTATGTCTACCTAAGGACCCAGACTACGTTGTCCTAGTTTGTTGATAACAATGTCATAAGGGTAAGTGCCTTTCAAATCCGGATATATAATCTGGATGATTTTCCTCAATTTTTTTTTTTTTTTTAATAAATGCAACCACTCTGTTACGGGAAGGAAATGAGAATCAAGGGATTCTAGATCTTTATACATTAAATATTTAGGTTACAAATTGCAAGGTGAGGTTTTTAAAGAATTGTGGCACTTAACAGAATTGTTTAATTTCATTCTTCAAAGTTAAGGCTTTTAAAGTCATCCCTAACTATATCAAAGATATTGAATTATGTTGAATATCATTGGTAATTTTTGCATAACAATTATGACTATAAAAGTATATTACATTAGATATAGCTTCTATTAACAGATCTCCTAATTCAATAAAGTGACTCAATTCTTTGTGTTTGCTTTTGAACTCTCATGAGCTGATCCTACAAATAAATTTGGTGGAAGGGAGGATTAGAGAGGTTTAAAAAGAAAGGTGAGACGATGAAAAGAAAGGAAAGAAGCCAGACAGGAAAGAAGGAAAGAAAACAGAATGAACAGAAGAAAAAGGCATCTAGATAAGAAAGACCCCTTTCCCATTTTGAATCTGAATATTTCCATAGTATTAAATGCTAATGTATTCAATTTTGTTATCAATAATAAAAATACTGATATATTAATCAACACGTTATGTAACATAATGTTTTATTTAATTGATTCTAAACAAATGGTCATTTCTTTCTAAATATGTTTCTTAATTTGAATGTTATTATGAAATGGGTAAGTTAATAAACTTGACTAAATTTATTCATTTTGGAGCAACAAAATCAGTTCTTTTGCTTTAATTGCATATTTACTTTGTCATATTTGTCGACTTGGGGAAAGATATTAGCAATGAAAAACCAATTCTCCGGATGCAAAGTCAAGGTGCAGGGGATATTTAGAACATTTCAGGTTACTAAGGAATCATTAGAGCCCCAAATGCAATTAAAGAGATCACTGGAATCCCCAAATTGTAAAGATCATATTATTGATGTTGTGATTTTCAATAACTTTCTGCATTTACTTCCACACTACTATATTTGTTCAGAGACTCTTGAAGCATTTTCTATACATTAGTACCCTCAATCATCTAACCTTTGATAAATAAATCTCAGAGAAGTAACATAGCTGAGAGCATTAAAACAACTGAGGTAAGAGGCAGAATTAGACATAACGTGTGTTTGTATTATATTAAATTCTCCCTTTAAAATTTCAAGCAACTAAATCAAATTGTGTTAATCCTGAAAGGAACCTTTTTCATGTGTTATATAAATATTTTCTGAACAGATATGTTAAAACATATTTTGTTAGCTCCAAAGTATACCTTAGAAGTTCATATGGCAGTAATCACGTGACTTATAGCTTGTTGTACACATGGTACCTTGTACTATGGTCTAATATATTATAATAAAGTGCATCATAAAAATTGAAAAAATGACTCAGGAATATGAGCTTATAAGAAAGAAATATATATAGTCTCAATGTAAAAACAAACAAAAACGTGAGCCCAAATGCCTATTTTGTAGTTTTTTTCTTTTAATGGTTTGTTCTTTACCTAGCTAACTGAATGATAATATCACTAAATTATTTATTTAACTTACATCTCATATTCTCTTTTTTACCATTTTTTTTTTTTTTTTTGCCTAATAAAGAAAAATCAGTGATGCTATTTGACCATTGGTAGATGGCACAATTTAAATTTTAAACCATTTCCATTAAGGAAAAAGAATTGTAGGGAGAAAAAACAACAACAAAACAAAAGGCAACATAATATAGTAGACAGAATACTGGAGTTGGAGTCAGGAAGATCAAGTTTCAAATATTACCTCAGAGACTTTCTATCTGTATATTTTCATTTCTACCAAGTTGCACTCCTTCAGACTTTTCTACCATGCCCAGTAACCTCTTCATCCGAGGTCCTGGAATTTTGCACTTCAAAATTACCCCTTGAATCTCTGAGTAGATGGCTTTTCCTAGAATTTCCATTAAAGGAGAATGACCAGGCCAGCTATTCATTTTTTTTTTCCTGGGCTACATCCCCCCAGACTGCTCCATCATACTCCCATACTAAATACAGTCCCTCTTTCTTCCTACCTTCCTTTCAGCTTCCTCTTATCTTTCCTATTAGGACAAGTTCTTTCAGGACAGGTACTGACTCTGTTTGTTTTTGTTTTGATTTTTTTTTTCTTGCTTATAGTTGTACTTCTATGACTTAGCAACATATCAATTAAATAATAAGTACTTAAGAAATGCTTGACTGTGTAATCATAAACTTGTCACTTAAAAGGGCATGAGTTTCTTTATTTTAAAACCTAAGAATTTGTACTTGATGATCTCTAAGGTTTATTTCCAGTTCAAAATCTATGATCCTTAAAGCAATTGCCAGTTTTCTTATTTCTATTTCTACTAATATTAATCATTCTATTAATTATTTCTATTAATATTTTAAACAATATTATTTCTATGACAAAAATATTATTTTTCTAACATCTGTATTTAATAGATTAAGCATAGAATGTCATCAAAATTCCTCTAATTTTCATAAAGATAGTAAACTATTAGCAAGACTTGAGCCTTTGGGAATGATAAGTGACTTTGCTAATCCTTCTAAAGAATGTCAACCCAATCCACCCATGCCCATGTATTCCTTTTAAACTGGAAACCTAATTCTGATCTCATTTATTCTTTCTAATCTCACTGTCTAGTTGACAGATTTGCCTAACCCCAGAATCTAGATTAAGAGTGTGAGACCAACTCCTTCTACCTGCCTTTACTCAAACATTTAATGGGCATTTTTGACCTTGCATTATATTATCACAAGAATTAAGCCGGATATAACAAGAAATTGGTGCTTTTTAAAGTTTGGTCTGGTTTGGTTGTCATTGTTGCTTTTGTCTGATAGCTAATTCATGACCTACCACAATGTCAATTGGAAGCATTTTGTTTGTTTGGATTGCATTTCCCTTAACTAATTTCAGGCATTTATAACTGGCCATAAGGGACACTATACTTCAGTTTCTGGATCATGTTTGAATTGTATAGATTGGCACAGTTTCACTCAACACTTCACCATAATGACAGTTCTCATCAAGGCACAGATTCTTAGTTAAGCTAACAAATAATTATCTTTCACAATAGAACTCCAAATGAGACCCTAATTAATTTGTTAATAGCTGTTCCCTATTTATAGACATTAGTCGTCCCCTTTCTCTTTTTTGCAGTTACACACAAACTGTTCTTTTTTTCAGTGGAAATTTTTTTTTAGATAAAATCCAGGGCCAAAACAGTATTTGTATATAAACACAGATGGTTTCTAGGTTACCTTTTCAAAAATTGTTTTCTACCAATAAAAAATGACTTTGTTGGTCTTAAAGAAAAAGTGGATTCACTGTCTTTTAAGACTGATTTTATTTTTTCTTTTTCCTAGCCAAAAGAAGCATTGCATGTCAATGAAAAAAAAAGTCTCTTTCTAAAAAGAAAACAATAGGTTTCCCATATACTACTTAAAGGGGCCACTGGTTTTCCCAAAATTGTATTCATTTTGAACATGTTGTTTTGTAATAATGGTTTAGCAGTTTGCAGTCTGCAATGAATAAGAGAAAACCTTTTGAACAGGTGCCTTTTTAACAGAAGTGGTCTCTTGGACAGATTTCAACATATATCTTTAAAATGTATCTCCATGAAGTAGAACAGGGGGAGGGTGAATAAGGAGGGAAAGAAGTGTCAAAATCAAAACATTTTTCCTTTAGAAAATGAACTCTGATACAAGCAATTAACCCAAGTGTGTCATTCAGCAGCCCCTTAGTAAGTTTCATATTCAAAAGAAAATAGTATTCTATATCTTAGAAAACTACCATATAATATATTTTAAAACTCTGGACAAATATTAACTTTTTTTTCAGATATGAAGAACAAATAATTTTTTTTTAAATAAAGCTTTTATTTTCAAAAATATGCACGGATAATTTGGCAATATTGACCTTTGCATAGACTTATATTTCAAATTTTCTTCTCCTTCTCCCCACTCCCTCCCCTAGATAGTAAGCAATCCAATATATGTTAAACATGTTAAAATATATGCTAAATTCAATATGTATAAACATATTTATACAATTCTCTTGCTGCACAAGAAAAATCAGATCAAAAAAAGAAAGTAAATGAGTAAGAAAACTAAAATGCAAGCAAACAACCACAAAAAGAGTGAAAATGTTTGTTGTGATCCACATTCAGTTCCCACTGTCCTATCTCTGGATGTAGCTGGTTCTCTTCATCACAAGATCATTGGAACTGGCAGCAATCATCTTATTGTCAGAAAAAGTCAGTTCATCAGAACTGATCATTGTGTAATATTGATGTTACTGTGTACAGTGATCTCCTTAGCATCAGTTCATGTAACTTTCTCTAGGCCTCTCTAAAATCATGCTCCTGATCATTTCTTATAGAACAATAATATTCCAAAACATTCATATACAATAATTTATGCAGCCATTCCCCAACTGATGAGCATCCACTCAGTTTCCAGTTTCTTGCCACTACAAAGAAGGCTGCCACAAACATTTTTGCACATGTGAGTCCCTTTCCCTCCTTAAAGATCTCTTTGGGATATAAGCCCAGTAGAAACGCTGCTGGATCAAAGGGTATAAACAGTTTGATAACTTTTTGAACATTGTTCCAAATTGCTCTCCAGAATAGTTAGATCTGTTCACATCTCCACCAACAATGTATTAGTGCCCTGTTTTCCCATATCCCCTCCAACATTCTTCCTTGTCTTTTCCTGTCATCTTAGCCAATCTGAGAGGTGTGTAGTGGTATCTCAGAGTTGTCTTAATTTCCATTTCTCTGATTAATAGTGATTTAGATCACCTTCTCATATGATTAGAAATAGTTTTAATTTTGAAAAGAAAATTCTTAAGTTTTAATAAAACAATGTTGTCATGAAAAAGAAGGGAGTGGAAATTGACTGACCTCAGCCTAATGAAAATAATTACCTTTCCCATACCACCACCAGAACTATGAAAAAGTGAATGGATATTGAATGTACGTTTTGTTGAGTTTGTTAAGTTGTTGTTTTAATGAGTCCTGAGGGAAGGCACTACAAAGTTAGGCTATGTTGCCTTTTTTGATGGATTTCTGTACTCAGCTATGAGTATTCTTTTGTAAGGAAATGTCATTCATTTTCTGATTTTCAATTTTATCAATTAAGAAAAATTTAATGAATTTAATATAATATAATAATGAAGATTATAACTCATACTCATTCAAAAGTCAAATGAATTCTTAAGTTATTGGCTTAAGAATTCATTTGACTTTTGAATGAGTATGAGTTATAATACAGAAAAGTCAGAGTGGAAAATATCAAAGAGAATTAATTAAGCTCTTGCCAAATCAGAGCCTTTGCCTTAAACCACTGGAGAAGGAAATGGCAAAGAACTTCAAGTTTTTTTCCAAGAAGACCTCTTGGACAATATGATCCATGGGATCATGAAGATTCATACAGAACTGAACAGGTAAATTTCATTTCTGCCCTATGTCTACAAAATTAATTTCCTAGGTCCTGGGAATTCAATCTATATAGGCTGTATTATCCCAGAATATTATCTACCTGAGATTTTTAGAAAAAATTAAACTTTATCAACATACAAAAACTAATCTGTCAATAGGACCTGACCACCTGCTTCCAATGGGTAGCTAATTGACCATAGAAGTGTCATTCTGAATAATTTTAATAGATACCAAATGTACTTAAAACTGAATATAATAAATTATATATAAATTCATGTGAAATATGTAAATTTTTTTAGGGTTATAGATTTAAGGCTGAAATAGACCTTAAAGATAACCATCTATTTTTAACATTTTATTTAAATGATTCCTAGAGAGATTAAGTAGTTTGATCAAATAGATTTCAGAATGTGGCCCAGGATAAAAACAAACAAACAAAAAAAAAAACATCAGAAGCTTCTGTTCTTGAGACTTTCAGAAGCTTACAGTAAATTCTTGAAAGCAAAGAACCATTCCTTCCCAAAGAGTTCTATATAGACATTATTCATGGAATGTTTGTCTAAAAGTAGAATATTGTAATTGCTTCTAGTTTTTTTGGCTGATTTTTTAAAATAAGTTTAGATGAATTTATCTCTATAATCTTCAGAAGAAGTACTCCTAGTGGCAGGTTTACCAGGTGAAAAGTTTTTGTTGTATTCTACTTAAAAATATTTAGGTACATTTATAAAATTTTGGAATAAACTGAGTCTGGGCAAGATCCTGAAATGTACATGAAGAATCTTCAGTCTTCATGTAAGAAATAACCAAGATGCTAGAGTTATATCAAAAAGATTTAACACCTTAATAATGAGATATCATTTTAGTGACTGCTTAAAACCAGGATATCTAGACTAGAAGCATCCTCAGAGTGTATATAGTCTAGTATCTTCATTGACTAGATAAAGACACTGAGGCTCAGGGAGGTTAATTGACAGCTAAAGTCATATGTGTAGTAAGTATTAGAGCAAGATTTAAAACCAAGTTCTCTATCTCCAGTCATTATTTTTTCTATTTTGCATTACTTTTTTTCACCAGCATTTTTACCTCTACATTTGCTAATTTAAACAAATTTGAGACCATAAGGGCTTAAAATTTAAGAAAATTCATGAGATTATTTGTTTCTGTTATTTGGAACAAAAGCATTGAAAATTGAGGTCATGTGAGCATAGATTTAGACCTGGAAGGGACTTTAGAGATTATTATAATCAGTGCCTTCATTTTACAGATGAGGAAATTGAGACGAGAGAAATTAAATGTTTTTAAGAGACACAAGGTAGAAAACCTAGAATTTAAACCCAGTTCTTTTGATTATCAGTCTAAAATTGTTCTATTGTGCCTTGCAAATTTAATAACAACCAATATCTATAAAGCACTTTATACCCAACATTAATGGCGAGAGTAGAAACAAATTGATCATTTTGTTCTAGTTCACTGAAATCTTCTCTATTGTACTCTAAATATAGAGACATCAAAGTGTGCTGGAAAGATCACTTCCTATGACAGGAAACTTTTTCAAACCCCTGTTTTGAAATTTACCACTCATGTGACATTAGAGCAATTATTTAATTTTCATGAGCAACAATTTCTTCAACTATAATATGAGGAACTTAGACTAACTGATCTCCTTTTTATCATGAAAAATACCACTATTGCTATTTTGAGATAAATAGGACTTATAAAAAAAATTTCCTTGGAATACTAACCCTTTCATATTGTAAAATAGGAAGAGTGATTGAGGTAGTTTAAGTGATTTGCCCTATGTCATTAAAGCATTCCAGCAGAACTTGGAATTACCTTTTTTTCCTTCTGAGTCCAAAGGCTTTATTGCCTTGACATAGAAATGTTTAAAGACCAGACATGATTATTTTCATGTTCAAAATAATAAAAGTCAATGTGACATTCTGAAAATTAGTCAAAACACTAACTTGTGTGTATCTGCTTCTATATTTTAGTAACTTTGGATTATATGGTGTTGCTTCTAGGAAAAAAAAAAACTGAAAACCTACAATGTTTTCAATGGTAGTATTTGACAGATCTGATTATGTCATTGGCCTGATAAAGAATCTACAATAACCTTCTGTTTCTTATAGGATAAAATTCACACTCCTAATCTTGACATTTAAAACTCTATATAATCTACAGCTAGCTTATGTTTTTATTTCATCTTATTGCCCTCTAACATTCCTCATTTCACCCAAACTGGCTTAATAACTCTGTCCAAATTTCAGTATTCCCTTATTCTATTTCTGAACTGCATTTATGTATAGATCTAAGGTAGACTTCATTCTTGATTCTCTCTCCTAAATTCATTAGCTCACATTAGGATATACTTCCTGTCATCTTTTATATTAGGGTTATCTTGATTTCCACAATTGCTAATGTCTTCCTACCACAAAATACCATGTGTATATTTTATATTTGCATGTTGTGTTTCCCAAATAGAATATAAGCTTCTCAATAAGCTGGGAAAACATTTTTTTCACATTTAAAGTTTCTGATAAAGGCTTCATTTCCAAAATATATAATTGACTCAACTTTATAAGAAATCAAGCCATTCTCCAATTACTAATTAGTCAAAGAATATAAACAGACACTTTTCACGTGAAGAAATTTAAAGTATTTCTAATCATATGAAAAGGTGCTCCAAATCACTATTGATCAGAGAAATTCAAATTAAGACAACTCTGAGGTAACACAATATACCTCCCAGATTAGCGAAGATGACAGGAAAAGATAATGATGAATGTTGGAGGGCATATGGGAAAACTGGGACACTGATACATTGTTGGTGGAATTGTGAATGGATCCATCCATTCTGGAGAATAATTTGGAACTATGCTCAACAACCTATCAAACTGTCCATACCTTTGATTCAGCAGTGTTTCTGCTGGGCTTATATCCCAAAGAGATTTTAAGGGAGGGAAAGGGACTCACATATGCAAAAATGTTTGTGACAGCCCCTTTTGTAGTAGCTAGAAACTGAAAACTGAATGGATGCCCAATTATTGGAGAATGGCTGAATAAATTGTGGTATATGAATATTATGGAATATTATTGTTCTGTAAGAAATGACCAGCAGAAGGAATAGATTAGTTGATCAGTGTAATAGGTTAGGTTCAGGGCACAAAACAGTCAACAACTATAGCAACCGAGTGTTTGACAAACCCAAAGACCCCAGCTTTTGGGATAAGAAATCACTGTTTGACAAAAATTGCTGGGAAAATTGGAAACTAATATGGCAGAAAGTAGGCATTGATCCACACTTAACACCGTACACCAAGATAAGGTCAAAATGGGTTCATCACCTAGGCATAAAGAATGAGATTATAAATAAATTAGAGGAACACAGGATAGTTTACCTCTCAGACCTGTGGAAGGGGAAGGAATTTATGACCAAAGAAGAACTAGAGATCATTACTTATCACAAAATAGAAAATTTCCACTATGCCAAACTGAAAAGTTTTTGTACAAACAAAACTAATATAGACAAGATTAGAAGGGAAGCAATAAACTGGGAAAATATTTTTACAGTCAAAGGTTCTGATAAAGGACTCATTTACAAAATATATAGAGAATTGACTTTAATTTATAAGAAATCAAGCCATTCTCCAATTGATAAATGGTCAAAGGATATGAACAGACAATTCTCAGATGAAGAAATTAAAACTATTTCTAGCCATATGAAATGAAAAGATGTTCCAAGTCATTATTAATCAGAAAAATGCAAATTAAGACAACTCTGAGATACCACTACACACCTGTCAGACTGGTTAGAATGACAGGGAAAGATAATGCAGAATGTTGGAGGGGATGTGGGAAAACAGGGACACTAATACATTGTTGGTGGAATTGTATTCAACTATTCTGGAGAGCAGTCTGGAATTATGCTCAAAAAGTTATTAAACTGGTCATACCCTTTGATACAGCAGTGTTACTACTGGGCTTATATCCCAAAGAGATTATAAAGAAGGGAAAGGGACCTCTATGTACAAGAATGTTTGTGGCAGCCCTCTTTGTAGTGGCCAGAAACTGGAAACTGAGTGGATGGCCATCAATTGGAGAATGGCTGAATAAATTGTGGTATATGAATATTATGAAATATTATTGTTCTGTAAGAAATGACAAACAGGATGATTTCAGAAAGGCCTGGAGAGACTTACACGAACTGATGCTGAGTGAAACGAGCAGGGCCAGGAGATCATTATATACTTCAACAACAATACCATATGATGACCAATTCTGATGGACCTGGCCATTCTCAGCAATGAGATGAACCAAATCAGTTCCAATGGAGCAGTAAAGAAATGAACCAGCTATGCCCAGCAAAAGAACTCTGGGAGATGACTAAAACCCATAACATTGAATTCCCAATCCCTATATTTTTGCCTACCTGCATTTCTGATTTCCTTCACAGGCTAATTGTACAATATTTCAGAGTCCAATTCTTTTTGTACAGCAAAATAACGGTTTGATCATGGTATACTTATTGTGTATCTAATTTATATTTTAATGTATTTAACATCTACTGGTCATCCTGCCATCTGGGGGAGGGGATGGGAAGAAGGAGGGGAAAAATTGGAACAAGAGGTTTGCCAATTGTCAATGTTGGAAAGTCACCCATACATATAACCTGTAAATAAAAGGCTATTAAAATTAAAAAAAAAAAAAGAAATGACCAGCAGGATAATTTCAGAGAAGCTTGGAGAGACTTACATGAACTGAGGCTAAGTGAAATGAGCAGAATCACGAGATCATTATACAAGGCAACAACAAGACTATATCATGATCAATTCTGATGGATGTGGTTCTCTTCAACAATGAAATGATTCAAACCAGTTACAATTGTTCAGTTATAAAGAGAGCTATCTACACCCAGAGAGAGAACTATGAGAAATGAGTGTGGACCACAACATAGCATTTTCACTCTTTCTGTTATTGTTTGTTTGCATTTTTGTTTTCCTTCTCAGGTTTTGTTTTGTTTTTTCTTTTTTTTTTCTAGATCTGATTTTTCTTGTGTAGCAAGATAACTGTATAAATATATATACATATATTATATCTAATATACACTTTAACATATTTAACATATATTGGACTACCTGCCATCTAGGGGAGCAGGTGAGGGGAAGGAGGGTAAAAGCTGGAACAGAAAGTTTTGCAATGATCAATGTTGGAAAATTACCCATGCATATGTTTTGTAAATAAAAAGCTATAATAATAATAATAAAAGAATATAAGCTTCTTCAGAGCAGGAACCATTTCATTTGTTCTTTACATTCCATCTAACAATATAAACCAAAAACTCTTTTGGAACTTATATCTTTAGATTTTCCCTAGGACATTTGGAGATTAAATATTTTACTCACATTCTCAAAGCCAAAATGTGCCAGGAAAAATTCATTTCTCATGGCAATGAGTCCTCTATAAGGAATGAAAGCCAGGACACGAAAATTTTTACTAATGAATTTATCACCTTTAAAATTAATCATCACAGATAATTTTCAAATGATGAAGATAAAGCTTTCTATAGTCATATAGAAAAATGCTGAAATGATGAATATTGAAAGGAATGTTGGAAAATTGGGACACCTATGCATTGTTGGTGAAGTTGTGAACTGATTCAGCCATTCTAGAGAGCAATTTGAAACTAAGCACAAAGGGCTATCAAAGTGCATATACCCTTTGATGTATCAGTGCCAGTGTATCAGATGAGTACAGACTCGGATACTGAGTCTGTATCCCAAGCAAATCATAAAGGAATAAGGACCCACGTGTGAAAATTGTTTGTTATAGCTCTTTTTGTGGTAGCAAAGAATTGGAAAAAGAACAAATGCCTATCAATTGGCAAATGGCTAAACAAGCTGTGGTATATGAAGGTAATGAGATATTATTTTTCTATAAAAAATTATGAACAAGCTGATTTTAGAAAGACCTGGAAAGATTTACATGAACTGATACTGAGCAAAAACAAAACAAAACAAAACAAAACAAAACAAAAAAAACAAAAAACAAACAGATCAGGGATTTATTGTACACAATAATAGCAACATTTTGCAGTGAACAACTATGAAAGACCTGCTTCTTCTTAACAGTCCAGTGATTAAAGGCAATCCCTATAAACTTTGGATCAAAAATGCCATCTGTATTCATAAAAAAAAATTATAGAGATTGACTATAAATCACACATGTTATATTCACTTTTTATTTCTGTTTCTGGGTGTATGTGTATGTGTGTGTATAATATTAAGATAATATATCCAGAGAGAGTTATAACACATTATTAATGTTAGATTATTTACCACTGAACTGAAATGTAATATAAATATTTTATTGGCTTCATTCCAGTACACACATGGAAGAGGGGTAAGAGTGGACTTTATAGAATTTAATAGAGTTGTAAAATAAGTAAGTACACATTTGTGGTTTTACATATTTGTAGTTTTACATCTAAAAATTTTAATTAATCATCATTCAAACATTCTTCCTCATTTAACATAGGAATCAATTCCAGCTATTTTTGCTTATTGAATCAATATCTTTTTTTGTCAGTTTCTTTTTTTTTTTAAAGAACTTAAAAATAATATTTTGAACATTAAGGGATTAATTAAGGAACCTAGAAGATGAAGTCCCTAGATAATTTAACAACACTATTTGTGATGATGCTTTCAAAGCTTTCAAAGATATGGCTTTCAAAGCTATAACTGAAGTAAAACTTGTGAAGCCAAAATAATAATAATTCTAAATTTATTTTATTACATTTCTTTTTCAGTTTTCAAAAGAATCCCTAACTTTTCCTCAGTTATTAACTATGAAATGTGAATCCATATTCTAAGTATATTTACTTAAAATGGCCTTTTCCTAGTATCAGCTAACCTCAGATAACAAGGACTTTTTGTACTAAATAAATACTTGTTAATTGAAGAAAAAACTAAGAATTGGACAGAACATTAAATTTCCTTTTTTTACACAAGAAAAAAAAGAGAGATTTGGGGCCAGAAAAATCAGTCTGGTTCAAATACCAACAATCCATCTGTCAGGTTAAATAGTTTGAATGAATGAGTTAATTAAAAACAATTTATTAAATGTTTACTTTGTACCAAGATCTATGCTTAGCATTGAAAATATGAATATAACATGACATCTTCTCCATTCTTAAAGAGCTTACATTCTAATAGAAAAGAAAGTATATCTAGGGGAATAGTGGCAAAGGAAAGGAACTGGGGTTAGGGATGACATGAAGATAGTAAGTGTAACCATTGGTCAATAGTAATATTGAGATGCTTACAATTCTCAGAACAAGAGCTATAAAGGGAAGAAAGCTTTAGGACATACTCACAGCCAGAAGATATAAAGTGGCCAGTCAGTTATCATTTTTATGAAGTACTTTCTGTGTTCTAGATAATACATTAAGTACTGGAAACACAAAGAGAGGTGAAACACAATCCCTATTTTTAAAGGGATCATAGTCTCATAGGGTCAAGGTAAAAATGAGGACTATCAATCCCAGGTATTACAAGATTTTTTGACTCATCTTCACTCAGACATGCCTCTAATTGTCTGGTTTGAAAGAATAGAAATTAGTGGCAACAAAGGTAAGGAAAAAAGATTAAAAAAAATTTAGTCCTGTGCCAATCCATAACATTATATGTCACATATGAGACTGATGACTTTTTAAAATTATAAATAAAAAGTTAATGAATGATATCTCTTTCACACATCAATTCCAAATAAAACAAAAATTCACTTGACTACACAAATGTATCAGACTCTCCAGATCTCCTGGCAGAAACATCACCAGAGAACATCTTTATTCATATTCAGAATTTTTTGAGCAACATTTACAAGGATGTTCATTTATATTTTCTTGAACTTCTAGATTTTGATGATTTAATGTTATTTATTATCCTTCATGAGACTCCATTTACTTTTATTATAGGTTATTATGATAAAAATACCCAACCTTTAAAAAAATACCAAAAATTCCCACATAAGCTTAGTAATTATAACAGTTGTTTCAGAGTTGTTGTTATTCATCATTTCAGTCATATCTGACTCTTCATTAACCCCATTTAGATTTTTCTTAGAAAAGATACTGGTGCAGTTTGCCACTTTTTCTCCAGACCATTTTCCAAATGAGGAACTGAGGCAAACAAGAAATCGTTAAACACATGGTGATACGTGAGCAAAATGAAATCTTACTGCTATTTAAATAATAATGAGTATGATGAATATAGAGAAACATGGGCATCATATGAACTAATATAAAATTAATTAAGCAGAACCAGAAGAATGATAAAGAAGACTACAACTGTGTAAATGGAATTAACAACAACAACAAAATCCAAAACCTTCATGCACTGAAATTATAACCAAGCTTGGCCCCAAAGAAAATAGGTGATAATGTACTTCCTAACCTTCTTTAAAGAGTCATTAAGACTATGGGCATGAAATTTTACATATATTAGACATAGTGAATTCATTGTTTAGTTTTAGTTAACTCTTTTTCACCCCTCTTGTTCTTTGTTATAAGGTCAAAGAGGGAAAGAAGAGTAGTATATTAAGACATGGAACTGATATAAAAACAAAAGCTGCAATGAAATGATTTTTCTCAGTTACCTGCCTTAGAATTAATGAGTTCTTGTCTTTTTTTTCTCCTTTGGATATCCAAAATTTGTGCTAGGCACCTAATTTTACCTGAACCTCAGATAGTAGGAAAAAAAAGACCTGTTAAACATAGTAAAATCTTGCATAACATAATGCCCAATAAAATTGCAATTTATATATTTAATGCATGAATGTGTGTTTGTGTGTGTGTGTGTGTGTGTATGTGTGTGTTTATAGCAAGGAGGGCATGAAGAAAGGAAGGAAGGAATGAATAAGGAAGGGAAGGAAGGAAGAAGGTAAGAGAGAAAGGAAAGGAAAGGGCAAGAAGGAATGGAAAAAGGAAGAAATGGAGGAAAGAAAAGAAAGAAAAAGAAAATGAATTAATTTTTCACTGCAAAAAAATCCCAGAATCCTTACAATAATAGTAAAGGTACATGCTGCTGAAATAAAGCAGCATAATCAATAAGAAACTCAAGCACCCTTTCTTAGGTGGCAGTACAATGAGATATAAAAATATGCTGACTTCAGAGTCAGAAGATCTAGATTTCAGTTCTACCAGACTGTGTATACTGACTGTGACATATACTGACTGTGTAACCCTGAGTAAGTCATATCTGGACCCCCCCAAAATTTTTTTAAGTCATTAACTAAGTGAATGGCAAATCTTTAATAAAGTATATTGCAAAAATGTGAACATTACTAAGTCGAAGCTTCTGATGTTACTGTTTAGCTTAGAATTACAAATTCAAGATTTCAAATCTTGATTCTTCTTTCAGCCATGTATGATATTCTTGCTGAAGCATCTGCTACCAAATGAGCTAAATTTATAAGGCATATTAAACAATTAAAAATGAAGACTTGGAAACACTTCTAATTTTATAACAATGGGTTTCTTTCATAAAATCATAAATTTAAAACAGTCAGAACTTTAAGAAGAGAGTTAAAGTATTTGTTCAGGATCACTTTCCTGGGAAGTTTCTGAGGGATAATTTGAATCCAACATTTCCTGACTCTCAGTCTCATACTTTCACCATTGTATCACCCTGCCACTTCATTTTTCTTCTAAGTTAGCTTTAATGACTGCTCTCTCACTTCACTTTAGTTTCCTACATTTCTAGAGTTCATGCTCGTGGGGAAAGCAGTAAGAGATACATAAAACTGATTTTTTGAAAAAAGGATCCCCTCCTTCCTTTTCACATATGCATACACATACACACACAC
This sequence comes from Sarcophilus harrisii, assembly GCF_902635505.1. NCBI lineage: Eukaryota > Metazoa > Chordata > Mammalia > Dasyuromorphia > Dasyuridae > Sarcophilus > Sarcophilus harrisii. The sequence goes on from NC_045426.1 coordinate 248,574,902, forward strand.
ACACACACACACACACACACACACACTTTTTTCTTATGAAATTACCAATATTACATCAAATCTATTGTGTTTGTATCACATATGAAAGGAACAAATCTTGAATATCCCACTCAGGAATTAAAATGACACTATCTTTTTAAATATCATCATAGAGCAATAAATTTCCTTAACCTTGAGAATTCATATACATGAGTGAATATAATAAAGATGACAATACTATCTAAACTAATCTATTTATTTAGTGCTATACCAATCAAACTCCCAAGAAACCATTTTATTGACCTAGAAAAAATAATAGCAAAATTCATCTAGAAGAATAAGAGATCAAGAATTTCAAGGAAATTAATGAAAAAAAAAATCAAATTAAGTGGACCTAGCTATACCAGATCTAAAACTATAGTATAAAGCAGTCATCATCAAAACTATTTGATACTGGCTAAGAAACAGATTAGTTGATCGGTGAAATAGGTTAGGTTCACAGGACAAAAATAGTCAATGACTATAGCAATCTAGTGTTTGACAAACCCAAAGACCCCAGCTTGTGAAGAATTCATTATCTGACAAAAACTTCTGGGAAAATTAGAAACTAGTATGGCAAAAGCTGGGCACTGACCCATACCTAACACCATATAACAAGTTAAGGTCTAAATGGGTACATAATCTAGACATAAAGAATGATGTTATAAACAAATTAAACAAATTAGAAGAACATAGGATAGTTTACCTCTCAGATTTGTGGAGGAGGAAGGAATTTCTGACCAAAGAATAACTAGAGATCATTACTGATCACAAAATAGAAAATTTTGATTATATTAAGTTAAAAAGTTTTTGTACAAACAAAACTAATGCAGACAAGATTAGAAGGGAAACAATAAACTGGGAAAAATATTTTTACATTCAAAGGTTCTGATAAAGGCCTCATTTATAAAATATATAGAGAATTGACTCAATTTATGAGAATTTAAATCATTTCCAATTGATGAATGGTCAAAAAATATAAACAATTTTCAGATGAAACTATTTCTAGTCATATGAAAAAATACTCCAAATCACTATTGATCAGAAAAATGCAAATTAAGACAACTCTGAGATATCACTACACACCTCTCAGATTGGCTAAGATGACAGGAAAAGATAATGACAAATGTTGGAGGGGATGTGGGAAAACTAGGACACTGATACATTGTTGGTGGAGTTGTGAACAGATACATCCATTCTGAAGAGCAATTTGGAACTATGCTCAAAAAGTCATCAAACTGTGCATACCCTTTGATGTAGCAGTGTTTCTACTGGGCTTATATTCCAAAGAGATCCTAAAGGAGTGAAAGAGACCCATATGTGCAAAAATGTTTGTGGCAGTCCTTTTTATAGTGGCTAAAAAACCAGAAACTGAATGAATGTCCATCAATTGGACAATGGCTGAATAAATTATGGAATACAGATGCTATGGAATATTATTGTGTAAGAAACAACCAGCAGGATGATTTCAGAGACATTGAGAGACCTACATGAACTGATGATACTAAGTGAAATGAGCAGAACCAGAAGATCATTATATGCAACAACAAGAAGATCAGTTCTGATGGACATGGTTCTCTTCAACAATGAAATGATTCAAACTAGTTCCAGTTGTTCAGTGTTGAAGAAAGCCATATACCCCCAGAGAGAGGCCTGTGGGAACTTTGTTGGACCACAATATAGCATTTTAATGATTTCTGTTGATGTTTGCTTGCATTTTGATTTCTTCCTCAGGTTTTATTTTTTTTTTTCTTTCTAGATCTGATTTTTTTTGTGCAGCAAGACAATTGTATAAATATGTATACATATATTGGATTTAACATATATTTTAATATATTTAATATGTATTAGACTATCTGCAATCTAGGGCAAGAGGTGGGGGAAGGAAAGAAAAATTTGGAACACAAAATTTTGTAAGAGTCAATGTTGAAAAATTACCCATGCATATGTTTTGTAAATAAAAAGCTTTAATTTAAAAAAAAAAGTGTTCATATACACTTTCTGGGTAAAAGTATAGTATTATGAAGATTTCCTCTTTCAACATAAACCTTTCCTTTTTTTTTCCTTTTTATACAATATATACAAATGTATTCCCATTGATACAATAGAACTATTCTCAAAGAGGAGATAGAAATCTAGTACTTTATTCAAGAGATTTATGGCAAATCTGTGGCTCAGAGGATTCTTATCATAAGAGCTCATGGCCCTCATTAAGATGGGCCTCTGAAATCACTGGGATTGGAACAGGGTGGGGGTCCCTAAGAACTCATCATTATGGCTCATTAGCACTTTTCCATTCATAGTAATGTAGTAATTGACAAAGTAAAACAAGCTACTATCAAGCTCTGTATACTTTCACTATTATTACTGACAGATGTCTTAAAGGAGGGTGTGAAATATTCACAGAATTTCAAAATCACAGGATTTTAAAAATGGAAAGGATTTAAGTAACCATCAAGTCTAATCCATACAGAAAAGGAATAGTAGCTGTAACATACCAAACAAGTGATCATTTAAATTCATTTGATGATCTTCAAAAAAGAATATCACTAACTTATAGAGCAATCCATTATAAATTGGGGCATATCTAATCATTAAGAAGTATTTTCTATTATCAAATCTGAATTATTGTAATTTTATGCCTTCAGAAAAATAGTATATTTAATAATAATAATAACAATGATAAGCATTTTTTTCAGTGCTTTGAAGTTGCAAAACACATAGCAAATATTATCTCATACTCATAATAACTCTGGGAGATAGGTAGTATGATTTTAAAGATGAGAAAATTGAGGGAGACAGAAATAAATCAATTTGTCAAGGAACATATTTGTCTATGTGTATATATGCATTGACATGCATATATGCATATTTATACATATACATGCATGTCTATGATATTCATCTACTTAGTAAATGTCTGAGACTGGATTTTAACTCAGATCTTCTTGACATCAGATACAAAACTTAATCCATTTCATTGCCACAAGGTTATTTTGTGTGATACTTCAGCAAAGAGAGGTCGTAGGATCATACAATGAAGAGATGGTAGAGACTTTAATATATAACTTATTAAAGATGAGAATAATGACTTACTCAAATAGTAGAGTTAAAATCTATGTCAAAATTCAGTGTTCTCTTCCATTACTTGCTACTCAAAACTACCTTCAACAAAATGTTCTATGTTCTAGTATAACATATATGTAATAAAGTTGACCAAATTGTTCTGTTGAGTATTCCATCCTAGCTAGGTGATTATTGTTTCATTCATGTAGCTACTTAGCTGTAGTTCTAGGCATACTGGTTCAAAAAAAAAAAAACTGGGAAAACATTTTCCTGGTTTCCTCTCCATTTTTCAGAAATTAAAATGAATATATTTACCCTAATTATTTACATATTGCCTCCACCATTAGAATGTAAGTTCCTTGAGGACAGATGCTATTTTTGCTTTTCTGTGTATCCTCATTACTTAGTACAATGTGTGGAACATTATAAATACTTAATAAAAACATGTTAACAGATAGTCTTTTCATGTCTCCCAAATGTCTCACTACAAGACAAATTTGAGTCAATGCTATTTAAAATGAATTGCGCCCTATCCTAAGAAAGAAAACATTGTTTTATTATTATTATTATTATTATAGGTTTTTATTGACAGAACACATGCATGGGTAATTTTTCAACATTGTCCCTTGCACTCACTTCTGTTCCAACTTTTCCCTTCCTTCCCTCCACCCGCTCCCCTAGATGGCAGGCAGCCTCATAGATGTTAAAGATGTTAAAGTGTATCTCAAATACAATATATGTGTACATATTTATACAGTTCTCTTGTTTCCCAAAGAAAATTATATTTAGAAAGATAAAAATAACCTTGGAAGATAAACAAAAATGCAAGCAATCCACACTGTTTCCTAGTGTTCTTTCTCTGGGTGTAGCTGGTTCTGTTCATCACTGATCAATTGGAATTGAATTGGATCCTCTCATTGTTGAAGAGAATCACATCCCTCAGAATTGATCATCCTATAGAATTGTTGAAGTATATAGTGATCTCCTAGTTCTGCTCATTTCACTCAACATCAGTTCATGTAAGTCTCTCCAGGCCTGTCTGTATTCATCCTGCTGGTCATTTCTTACAGAACAATAATATTCCATAACATTCATATACCATAATTTACTCAGCCATTCTCCAATTGATGGGCATCCATCCAATTTCTAATTTTCTAGCCACTATGAAAAGGGCTGCCACAAACATTTTGGCACAGACAGGTCCCTTTCCCTTCTTTAATATCTCTTTGGGGTATAAGCCCAGTAGTTACACTGCTGGATCAAAGGGTATGCACAGTTTGATAACTTTTTGAGCATAGTTCCAAATTAATCTCCAGAATGGTTGGATCCGTTCACAACTCCACCAACAATGCATCAGTGCCCTAGTTTTCCCACATCCTCTCCAACATTTGTCATTATCTTTTCCTGTCATCTTATCAATCTGACAAATGTGTAGTGGTATCTCAGATTTGTCTTAATTTGCCTTTTTCTGATCAATAATGATTTGGAGCACCCTTTCATATGAGTAGAAATGGTTTCAATTTCATCATCTGAAAATTGTCTATTCATATCCTTTCACCATTTATCAAGTGGAGAATGGCTTGATTAGAAATCAAGCATTTAATTTCAACTTGGTCCCACAATCTTTAAGAGATTTCTTGGCTAAATGTGAATGAATATGCTAAGACATGGCAATCTCAGTAAAATGGACAAAGGGATTAATTCTCACTTAAACTCTTCACTGGACTGAATTAGTTTTTTCTTAGAATCCTCCAGAATTTCCAAAGTTGTTTTAGATTATAGTTAACAATTCAAGTTTCTTTTAGTCTAGATAGCTCTATCTTGGGTCTGGACTATAACACATATTCAGAAACACATAGAAATATACACATAGACATACATACTCATATGCATATGCACATATCTAACAATACACATTCATGTAGATACACATATGTACCTACATGTCTGCATATATGTTTGTGTTATGTATAGATATAAATATAGGTATATGTGCAGATGTCACCATAGGTATAGCTGTAGGATTATGTGTATGTGTATGTGTATGTGTTTCTTTGCCAATGATTTCACAGTGAGACAAATTCCACACAGGGAATCAGTGCAACAGAAATGGTAGGGCAGGATTTTAGAACAGTTATCCTAGCATTCATTGGAAAATCTACTTGTGTCTTATGCTTTTATAGGAATATAATGAACATGAATTAACCACTGCCTGAAAAAATAAAAGAATGAAAGCTTTGAGCACTGCAGAGGAAGATGCTTTATATAGGCATTTTCAATGTTCATGATACTGTGTAAATCATTCAGCTCTGAGCTACATAATGCCAGTGATGCATTAGGCTCTATCCATATGTTTTCTTTTGTTGCTGGCCCTCCGCACACTATCATGCAAAGGGGAATTGAAAAAATCAAGGTCAAAAGCAGGGTGTGGTGAAGTTCAAGGTCATGAATAGATTGTCACTTTTTTTCTATTAATGTTCAACCTCTTTTCCTATTGAAGTACAGATTTTCCAATGTAATTGAATCATTTCATATCAGTGGAAGATTTTCATTAGGAAAAGTCAGAAGAATCCTTGTAATGAAATGAAAGGTTAGAATAAAATAGTGCTACACATGAACACAGATTTGGAAAAACTTGGTGGGAGGGAGCAGAAAGAAATTGGATTTTGGATGAATGGGGGAGGGACACAAAGATAATAGTACTTAATATAAAGATACTGAGTTTCACATGCCCATGAATGCCAAGAAGTTATCTGGCAATGACCAGAATGGTGATCCCAAATCTTGTTCCTTTGTCATTTCACAACAGGTAAATCCTCCCGTGAAATGATACTTCTCAATACATGGAGCCCAAATGTTCAACAAAATGGTTCTGAGCATATCCATAAATGTAATGGAACCTTACCACTTAAGCGCATATCCTATAATACTGTATATTATCATGCTACAGGATTGTAAAACTGATTTCACAGCAAGAGGCTTATTAAAACTCCGGCCGTCATGCCACATTCCTGTGCATAGGATTTTCAATTTTGTTGTAGTTCTTGATTCCCTTTTGCATATGTATTTGCCTGGAAAACCAATTACCAGATGGCACATGGTTATTTTTACATTTTGTATGGAGGGTTTCCAGCTGATAATTATGACATTATAGAAAGAGCCTATGCTTTGCATTAAGAATCTTTGGCACATGCCTTTAGAAGCCTTTTGCATTTCCCATTTGACTCTCTAGCTCCTGTTGTCCTGACAAAATGATTTTTTTAGACACACCACCTATTGCAAATCTCTTGAGTATCACCAAGGAATTTACTTCAATGCCCAATAGAACTCTGGGCAAGTAGCATACCTGGGTCTGATTTGCCCTTAGTTTGAGGCAATGATTCTGCATATTTGAAAATCTGGAGTTCTGGAAGTTTAAGGTGAATCAATGTAGTCATGGGCTAGCAAAAAGCAAAAGAATCTAATAGTCTGTTTGCTGCTGAACCCTTTGGAGTCATCAGGTGTCACCTGTGTTAGAGCATTTATTTTACTATTTCTTTTATTAATCTTGCCTTAAAACTTATGAGGAAGAGTAAGGATAGGTGTGTGTGTGTGTGTGTGTGTGTGTGTGTGTGTGTGTGAGAGAGAGAGAGAGAGAGAGAGAGAGAGAGAGAGACAGAAAGACAGACAGAGAGACTGAGACAGAGACAGGCTAAAGAGACAGAGAGCAAGAGGAAGCACAAAGGTACTTGTAATTATAGTAATTTTGTACTATTATGTAGTAGCAATAAACCCAGAATTGCAGTGTAACACACCAGAGTAGAGTTAGGGCTTAAAAGATATTAGAATTAGAATTAATAGTCTGTACTTTTGTATTACCTTGTAACCAGAGAAGCATCACAGTTCCTACAAAAAGAAAAAAAAAAAAAACAACACAAGTTTATTTTGTTTTGTTTTGTTTTGTTTTTTCCCTTCTTTTTCTTCATTGCCTTACCTTGCTCCCAACTTGGAAGTCTCTTTAACAATTACTTTAATTAATTAATTAGAATTAAGAATATATTTGATCCTCTTTCCTTTAACTTCACCCATGATTTCTTTCTAATTCACCTCAGGACCATAACAGCCTATTAGTTAGGAGGTTTTTTTTTTTTAATTTTTAAATAGATATATTTTCTCCCTCTGAAAGGGGATGGGTTATGATGCTTATTTCAGTGACACCAAATTGAGCTGGTATAGATATGTAATGTATATTTAGACAAATAAACATCTAATATTAACATGTTTAAAGTGGGCTGTGAGGAAATGTTTTAAAACAGATTAATTAAAATTCAGAAATGTTTGCCAGCTTGTTTCCCAGTTTCAATGATAAAAATAAAATGCTGTGTGGCTGAAATGAGAATTAGTCCCTGGAGTATAAAAGAAGGACTCGGTAGAAATCTGTGTGTTTCCAGACTGTATTTTCCTGCTCAACCCTAGTGAATGTGAAGCATGCATAATTTGGCACTGCTGTTTCTTTATTTGCATTTAGCACACATACTTTAAGCTAATTAATCATGTTGTGTCCTCATCCTTCTCCCCTCCCAACAAATAAATTAACTATTCATTTCACTGATGGCAAAATACCAAATTATTTAAAACTATGTATTATATATATGTGTGGACACACACACACATTCATCAAGTGTAAAGATTTAGTTTATTCTCATTTCTTGCTAATTCTCAGGAAAAGAAGTCCTGGTAAGAGAGTGAAACAAAGAAAGCCATTTTTAAAAAGTGCTTGCATGATTTCTGTTCTGTTCTACTATCATGATAGAAAGAAAAAGTATTTTCTAACTTGTCAAATCTAGGAAGACTGATTGTTCATATCATTAAAATAATAGTAATAAGGCTGTTCTCCATCAAGGGGGGGAAAACAGTGACAAAAGTATTCTGAGCAAATGAAGAGCTTTATTTAGTTGGTTGAGTTTGCCAGAATAAATGGAAATAATAGAGGGAAATGTAATGGAAGAATAACTGTTCTAAATTTCCAATATATTAAAGCAACTTTGGAAGTAATTACACATTCTGTGCACTTGTGTATCAATGGATTGTGGTCTCTCCTTTAATGATGGGGCTCATTATGAGTGAATGTAGCTTTAATCCTCTTGCTGTTTACAGCACTGATTCAGAAGATTAGCATTCTGGGAGATTGAGTCATCAGGTTATTCTGAACAAGTTTTGCAATCATTGACTTAGAACAGGGTTCTGATCAGTGTAGTATGAGGTTAAGATAATCCTTGTTCTTCTTGACATTTTGCTTCTCATTTTCTGTTAAGAAGACAATCAGGAGGCTGTGGAAGATTTGACAAGTGTAGGTGTTTGAAAGAATTCTCTAAAACCAAGTTAATGGAACAAAATAATGGGGAACCGATCTAGTCTGAGGCCTAATTTAAAGTTGCTTTGCCAAATTAAAGCATAGCCTTTCACCTGTAGCACTGTACATTCTACCCCCATTTGTCTTTTCATTTAACTTGTGGAATGGGGGAACACTATATATGTCAAAACACTTGAAAGTAAGTACTTTAAATAAAACTGGAAAAAATGTAAGATTAATGCAGAATATGAATACCAGAGAAATGGTAATACATCATTTCCCAAATGCTAGCATATGAGAAATATATATGTGAAGGAAGCCGAGAACAGGAAAAAAAACAAAACAAAACAAAACAAAAACTTGACATCTAAGTACTTTAAAAGTTATCTGTTCCTGACACTAAGGTGAATTATAATTAGACAAGTGGGTAATTATCTGTTATAGATTATAGATATGGAGCCCATGAGTAGTTAATTCTAATCTAGAAGTGAGATTAATTCATTTTTTCATTGGTTAGAACAAGAAAAATATTACAGCCACACTCTTTTGTTATATGTTATACCAATGCGCTTATTAAAAATGGGAAGGAAAAATTGTGGCCATTAGATTTTTTTTTTCTGCTGCTATTCAATTTTAAATTATATTTTGGGTGTCTAGACCTCAGAGTTCTCTTGCTCTCTGAAACCTAGTGTTTCCCATTATACTTTGACTTTATCTGAAACCTAGTGAAAGCACATAGTGTTGTATTTCTATCCTCGTAACCTACAGATTTTGAGGCCATCAAAACTAATTAAAGGAAAATATATTCTCACCCAGAAATCTTTAGAGGAAATTTCTAAGTTTTCCATAAGTAATGTGAACTTTAAAAACAATAATTCCCAATAAAGTAGTGAAAGCTAAAACTAAAGATGAAGAAAAGTAGCTTTGACTTTCTCAAAATTCTATCTTATTTTCCATTAAAATAACATGGATATTTTTATCAATATTTTTGAAATTTTATTTTATTTTCCTTTCCAAAATTCTTATTAGTTGAATAATAGTGACAATAGTGACTGACATTTATATAACACTTTAATACTTGCAGATAGCTTTTTTATGTTAATTGTCTTATTTGATACTTAGAGCAACCCTGTGAAGTAAGTGCTATTATTATTCCCATTTTATAGACAAAGAAACTGAGGTTCAGTCAGGTTGAATTACTTGACAAATATTACAGTTATTAAGTATCCAAGTCAGAATTCAAAGTTCAGTTTCCCAGACTCCAACTCCCAGACTCCACGGACATAAATATTTTTTATTTTGAAAAAAGTTCTTTAAAAATAAAGAATCTTAATGGAGAAAGAATTTCATATGAGTATAATGGGTACTGACCAAAGGGGATCTACTCCTTCAAGGGAGAACACAGGATTTCAGATTTAGATTAGGAAGGGACCTTAAAAAACTTCTAGTAGTCCAATCCTTTCCTTTTTCAGATAAGAAAGCTAAGTCGCATAGAAATGAAGTGATTTATTAAATACAAAATTCCCCTTTCTATACTTTGTCTTCTGGACAAACTGTCCTTGCTATTTCTCACACACAACATTCCATTTCCTTCTTGTATTCCTTTTTATAAGCAGGCTCCAAAGTCTGGAATGAATTCCTGACTCTCCTTTGACATTCTTCTAAGTCCTACTCAAATGCTATATCATATAAGAAGGCTTTTGGTCATTCATTTGTTAATTCCTGACCCTTGAGATTATCTAATATTTATTTTATTTATATGTTGGGTGTGTGCATTATTGCACCTGAAAGTAAGCTTCTTAAGAACATAGTATTTCTTTTTTATCTTTGATCCCTAGTACTTAGAATAGTTCTTAATATAGATTAAGAGCTTAATAAAATTTACTTTATTATTATTATTGATTGCTTGTTCAAAAGATTAGAACCCAGGTCCTTTGATTTCATATCATTAAAATTTAGTTTCTTCATCTGTAAATTGAAGGGATTGGATTGTAAACCTCTTACTTAACACTTGCTAGTTATATGACCCTATTTAAGTCACTTAATCCTAATTGCCTTCCAAAGAAACAAACAACAAAAATAAATAAATAAATAAATAAAAAACTAAAAGCCTCCTAAGATCTTTTTCAGCTCTAAATTTATGATACAATGATACTCCCACTATCTTGTGCTTATAAAAAAAAAAGCATAAGCTTACCTGACTCCCAAGAAGAAATCTCTGTACTTGCTAGCTTGGGCAAGTCATTCCACCTCTGTGAATCAGTTTCCTTAACTGAAAAAGGAGGATAATAAAAGCACTTATCTCAGACGGTTATTATGAGAATTATGGAGCAATATTTGTCAAGTTTCTAACTCAAACCCTAGCACAAAGTGGGTACTACATAAATCTTGGCTATTTTTATTGCTATGCTTGGAGGAGAAGGAAGCATATTAGTAGTAGTCACCATAAGACAATATTTTTTTCCAATACTCTAGTAATTTTAAAATCTCTGATTAGATATATTCTTTGGTAATGTTGATCACAAACATCCATATCTTCTCAACCTGTGTGACACCTTTTCTTATCTCAAACCATGAGGAAATCTCTATTAAGATTTTAAATTATTTCTCAGGGGAAAAAAATTTAAAAAGGACCAATATAATTATAGAGTTGTATGTGTGTCTGTGTTTGTATACTTGAATTACAGCCAGCACAAAATATAGCGTGTATAATCATATAATATATCTATAGGTATAATGTTAATATACTGAATTGCTAACATAAGAGAACCAGTTTTATATCATATGAGTATAATGGACATTGGCTAGAGGGGACCCACTCCTTCAAACATTCAATATGTTCTCTGTCAGTACTAAGTCATGAGGAGACCTTGGGAACCAAATTCCTGAAATTCAACATTGTGAATAATGAAGATAGCAAGCACAAGTATTCTGTACTTCTTTCTTATAGGGTTGCTTAAAAGTGAGAAAAATCTTTCAATTGGATACTAAATTGGAATTAAGTGAACACAAAATATACAAAATGCTAAATGAGGCAAAAATTACCATAAGTGTCTACTGGAAGAGAGATGTGGCTTTGGTTGCTGAAGTCTCTGTTGATCTTTATAAGATTATGGGATCATTTCTTGGTTCATTTTATCTCCAGACACTCCTTCACCTTAGATCAGAAAGGAATGAAATGTATGTTTGTGTGTGTGTGTGTGTGTGTGTGTGTGTGTGTATGTATATACATAGAAATGTAATTTATCAGTGGTAGGATCAGTGGTTCCTCTGTGAAATCATACAAAAAAAGTTTCAGATATTACACAAAAGAGAAGTAATTCTATTTTGTAATATAATATAATTTTAATTAAGATAAACTAAAATTTCAAATTGAATTATTTTATTCAATTGTGTGACTTATTAGTATTAAAGTTATATACCTTTCATATTTGAAATTTTCCAATGAGCAGAAAAAGCCAAATTAATTGAATTTACTTAAACAAACATATTTTGATTACATAAAGTATTTGCATATTTTTGACACATTTTGCTATGTATTATATTATATATTGATGATATGAAACTTCCTGATTTCATTAAACGTACAGATGAGTTACAGCATGTACATATATATCAGGTTTCAATGAACATTTAATAGGGAGAAAGAAATAACAAGTCACGAAAGTTTATATCAGAAAAGATATCATGAAGAAGATGGCAAGTTAATTGATAACTGAACAAAAGTAATGAGAAAGAGAGACAGAGAGAAAGATGAAAAGGAGTGAGTTCTAGGATATGTAGATAGCAGAGACAAATATAGAAACATAAAGTAGAAGCAAGAATTAGGGGAAAAGGTAGTAGAACAGTGTGACTGAAATTTAGAGTTTGAGAAGAGGGATGAGATAAGGTTGAAAATGTCGGTCTGGAGCCAGGTTATAGATGATTATAAATGACAAATAGAGGAGTCTATTTCATGCCAGACTATAAAGAACCAGTGAAGTACTTTGAGCAAGAGAGCATTATAATCAAACCTATGTCATTAGAAGATTATTTTCACAATTGTGTAAATTCAAAATTAGAGAGATTGAAAGAAGAAAAACCAATTTAGAGAATGTTTGTGGCAAGGTGGAGAGAACCAAAACTAGATTGGTGGCTGTGGAAATAGAGAGAACCAGACACATGCAAGAAATGTCAAAATAGTAATACAACAGTTTAGCAACTTTTTGGCTGTGAAGCTGGAAGGAAAAGGCAGAATCTAAATTGATATCCCTGGTTGACTAAGGAAAAGATGGAGTGCTCATAAGAAGCAATGACATTCAGAATGAGGGGAGATAATAAATAGCTTCTGTTTTGGAAATGTTGAGATTGAAATAAAAATCAAACATCCAGATGTCTAGGAGGGAATTGATGACAAAATCCTCCAATTAAGGAAAAAAATTATTAGAGCCACAGTATAGTTTGAAGAGTGTTTTAATGTCGATGTTAATTTAAGTCATAAAAGTCTATAGGAATTTGAAGAAAGAATAGAGAAAGAGAAAAGAGAAATGCTCAAAACAAAGCCTAAGAGATACTAAGGGGCAGGAAATAAGTTAATAATTTGGCAAAGAAGAATGAGTAGTAGAAGGCAGAAGAATACAGGAAAAAAAACAAAACAAAACAAAAAAAAAAACAATGCCATGAAAGCCAGGAGGAAGGACATACAGGAAGAAGAATTGAATTCATTCCAGAAATTTGTCCATGGAAAGGAAGAAAGTTAAACACAATTTAGCTAGAGGAGTTGGTAGGGTAAAGAGAAGACTGCTACTACACATTCTGCTATTATGTATTAAGCACCCAAATATTTTTCATTTTTTGTTATTATTTATTGAAATATTTAGACATTGTTGTAAGTATTTTTTAATTCTCTTTAAAAATTCATATATCATTTGACCATTTATTTCCTGTTTGAGGAATTTTAAAGAAAAATCATATATTTCTAATATCGGCATGTGTATATATACATACATATATGTATATAATTTGTGTGTGTATATGTATCTGTTTTTGTATCTTGTATGTCACACCCTAATCAGAAATATTCAACATTTCTATTAAACTGTTTCACTTATTATCCATGTTGTTTATTTTATTTAATGTTGTTTATCACTGCAATTTCTTTTCAAAGCCAATCACTTTGGGTCATATTTCTGATATGAATGCAAGCTAGTCTTGGTGTATAATCTTTCTAATGTGTTTCTGTAGTCTCCTTACTATTTTATTTAATATTTTAGTGTCAATATTGAATAGGGGAAAAAATGTAATGATTTTTTCCCCTCTTTTTTATTGTTTGGGTATCAACATTCAGTATTTCTCTTATATTAACAATAAATTATTGACTCAGGACCAAGGTTTATTCCTCTTTTCTATTTCCTCATACAGAAATCAACCGGTATGAATTTTTTTTTTCTCAAAGACTTGTCCAAACAATAAATGACATTCTAAGTTTGGTCTAATGTGTAGATTCCCACTCATTATGTTTATTCTGACAGGTTTGGAGAAATGTGGATTCTCCCAATTTTCCAACCAGGTGATACGAAGAGTTATGTCCCTTAGATCAAAACTTGGGTCATTGAAGTACCCCCAAGACCCTCAGTGTAATACAACCCATCCCCTTATTGTAATATTAATTGTTTCATTAATTATTAACTAATCAGGGATGAGTTTTTTTCAGAAATATCTGCTCTTCCAAGGGCATAAAATCAAGCCTACTGCCCTGAAGAGTCTTTGACATTCAAGAGTGTCACTGGCCTCTTTTTAATTAATTGTTCATTAATTTCCAATTCTGTCTGATCCTGCATATTTTTTTCCCTTTGAGCGTGTTTATTGTTTGTTCAACTTCTTTTTTTCTTAATTAGGTCATTTAAATTATTTCTTTGTCAGTTAATCTGAGAATTTTATATTTTTGGTAAGTTTAAACAATTTCAATAAATTGACAGTTTTAGAAGCATATAAATGGGAAAATAATTTAAAAATTTCTTTTCTTTTTAAAATAAAGTGGATGTGTGTTCATTTGTTTTTTTGTCCAAAAATAGCTTTTAGGTCTATGTATCATTTCATTGATTATTCTCTCTTTCAGTTTTATTTATCAATTCTTTGATCTTCAGAGTTTTGGGGGTTTGTTTGTTTTGGGGATTTTGGTGTTTATTAATTTTTTCTCTTCTGAACTCTTTTTGCTATATCTGTGCATTGACTATTTATTATTATTATTATCTTTGATGAAATTGAGTAAGGTTTTTTATAATTTTTGACATACCAGGTTTTTAGGATCAAATTATTTAGTTTCCCAATTGATTTTATATTAATTTTGGCAGTGGTTCAATATTGAGTTTATTTTTATTGCATTGTGTTTAAAAAGAAATGTGTTTATTTTTCTTCTTCTTCTTTACATTTCTATGTCAGGCTTATAAATCCTAATACATGATAAATTTCTGTAAAGCTGTCATTAACAGTGAGAAATCTGCGTATTTCTTTATGTTCTCATTTTATTATTGGCAGACATATTCAATTTTCAAAAAAGTCTATTCATGTACTAAATTTCTTTCTTCTTTATATTTGGTCATTTTTCTAGCTTCTAAAAGACTAGAAAACATTAAAGTCACTTACTATTACAATGTTGTTATTAATTTCTTCCTATAACTCATTTAACTTTAATTTGAAACATTTATGAATTATTCAGTTTTATGCATATGGACTAAGTATTGAGATTAACTTACAATCTTTTCTATGGTAACTTGTAGCATATTATAGTTATTTTAAAATTTTATTTCACTTAATCAAATTTCTTTTGTGACATCACAATGTCTATTCCTACCTTTTTTCACTGTATATGAATTTTTGTTTCAAAGTATTTCTCCTGTTTAACCATGTTTTATTGGATCCTATTTTTCTGAGCTATTATGTTATTATCTTCCTTTTATGGGTGATTTTATCCCATTTACAATCATAATTATGATAACTGATTTTACATTAACCTCTAATCTAATCTCTAGTGCTTTTCCTATCTTTGTTCACTCCCCACTCCATGAAGCAGAACAGATATATGACAAAGGGAGGTCCTATGCTTGATGCAAACTGCTTCTGCTCTTGTCTCTCTTTGCTTTTCTTTGCTCAAAGCTCTTGCCAAATGTCTCCATGACACTTCACTTGAGATTAGAGATTCTTTTCTTATAATTAATTCTTCTCTGAATCTACTCTTCACTATTCCCTTCTGCTTTCCTTTGAGTTCAATAATTCAATTCTGTTAACATTTTTAAGTGTCTATTGTGTGCCAGGCTCTGGGTTAAGCATTGTAGATACAAATAAATAAGAAAGAGATTCACTGCCCTCAAGGAGCTTACAGTATAACGGGTTGGGGGGTGGGGGTGGAGAGAGGAAACACACAAAAGAAAGCTAGAAATCTAGAAAAAGAGAGTACTTTTAAGCCAAGGGATGATCATTGGATAGGTATGTTATAAATTCAATTTGTTTTCTTTTAACATGATGCATTAGATAATCATTGAAATTGCTTCTAATTGGTTAAATTCTGTGATTGGAAAAATAGGGAATGTTGGGAAGCCTAGAAGGTACCATTAATACAAATAATAAGTGTAGAAGAAGTAAGGCAGGAGAAAAAATAGAGGGAAAATAAATTTCAAAAAAAGGGAAAGCTGGAATAAAGGGGAAGGGTAGAGTATTAAAGGGTAGGTATTAAAACATAATTGGACCAAAATTGTTTCTCTCTTTAATAATGTATGTCGACATGTAGGTAAGTTTTAAGGACAAGGTTGGACTAAGCATGAATGACTTTGGCTAGCTGCCAATTAGAAAGATTTGGTGTAAAATTTTTGCTATACTAAGAATGAGCCAACCAATGAAGTAAAACTTCTGATAAAATTTTTCATAGGGCAGAATCTGTTTCTTCAGTAAGAAATGAGAATTCACACCACAGCAGTTAATTACTTCTTAAGACATTTATCTTGCTAACATGTTTTGCCTATGAGTCAGAAGACAGTGAGGTGTTCTAGAAAAGATGGCAAAGGATTAAGAATTTGCCTAAGGAGAAAGATCAAACTAAATTAGAACAGTAATGCAAAAGAAGAAAGGGAAGTGAGAGACTATAGCAAAGATAAAAGTAACAAATTCAATTCACCAACCTTTCCCCCCCCAAAAAAATCATTGTTTTGACTGATTCCCTTTCAATCCCCATTGAACTGCTCAACAAACTTGGCTGAAACAACTAATGAGTTTAAAAATCATACAAATACAAAATTTCATGGATTGTCATGATTTCTTGTTGGATTGTTTCTGATATTCCAAATAAATCATTTTAAGAACCTGTTATGTGTCCATCATGTACAAAGTATATATATATATATATATATATATATATATATATATTCTTTCTCCTTTTGCTTTTAATTGCTTCTACAGCTAAATATAAAGCAAAACCAACCCTGCTATTGTTGTAAAGTGTTAACATAACTACCTTAATAAATTAGTGTTTGGGTAGAAATCTGGGCAGTGAGCCACAAGTTTCCTTGTTTTAATATATCACCACTGGTTCTCAATTTCAAGTTTTGTCCTTTAGCTGCCTTTGAAATGTGCTGTCACTGAAAGAACTGGTTTCAACTCTTTGGCTCTTCTGCCTATGCATATATGAATATTTCAGCTGAAGAGGGAGAACATAGTGGCTGTATCCTGTTGCCAGCTGGGATTTTTAGGCTTTTACGCTTTGACGTGTTCTAAGATTTACAACAGAGCTAAATTATGAAAACAGCAATAAAACAAAGTTTTTATTTATATGAAACAGAAAATTTATGTGAAATTTATACAAAAACATCTCTTAAGTGTCTGACTTGAAATGACTAGAACAATGTGGTATAGGACAGAATGGGCTGTTGTCCTGAATGTCCTTTGGAGTTAATCAACCAACCAAAAACATTCATCTAACACCTGCTATGTGGAAGGTTCTAAGCTAAGTAGGAACTGCGGGGAATAAAAAAAAAAAAAAAATGTAATACATAGTCCCTAACTTCAGAAAGCTTATAATCCAGATATGGACATGCAAAATTAAGGTATAAAATAGATTTTCTGTATTATTCAAAGTAGTCAACATCCCTTATGGATACAGATGAAAATCAATTCAATCCAACAAATGGGTATTAAATGATGTATAATATGTATAAGACACTGTGTCATGCAGTTTAAAATTGACAACATGATATTAAGCGTAAATATATACATGTTTGCATAAATATGTACATATACATGAACATTTATGCACACCTATGCTGTGTGACATGTGCATATACAAATATACTATATATAAGTTTTTGGTATATATACAGAGATTTCTGTATGTACAATGTACTTTATATGCCTATATTATATGTAATATATATGTGTATATATATATATGTAATGCATATGAGTTTTATATATATACACATGTATATATCTGTGTTTATATATGTGTATGTCATGGAACAGAAAGGTACCATAATGATTATAGTGTCAGACCTGAAGTCAAAAAGATGAGTTTTTCTGAGTTCCAATGTGGCCTCAGATACTTAAAGCTATGTGAACCTGGATAAATCTGTTTGTCAAAGTTTCCTCATCTATACAATGAGCTGAAGAAAATGTCAAATGGCTCTATTACTTTTGCAAAGAAAAACCCCAATTGAGTCAAGAAGAATTGGACATGGTTGAAAGAATTGAACAACACATATGCATATATACACACACAGACATATATGCACACACACAAACAAATATATATATATATATATATATATATATATATATATATATATGGGAAACTCAGAGTGCTGGGCCTGGTATTAGGAATACTAATCTCTGTGAGTTCAAATCTAACCATAGACTCTTACTAGCTGTATAATTATGGGCAAGTCAATTCACCCTGTTAGTCTTAGTCCCTCATCTATAAAAAAGAGCTAGAGAAGGAAATGGAAAACCACTCTAATATCTTTGCTTAAAAAACTCCAAATGAGAATCACAAAAAGTCTGACATGACTGAAATAACTGCACAATAACAAAAATATATGAACATGCACACATAACAGGATAAGTATTTGAGTACTATTATATTTAAGGAGATATTTGAGAAAAGATGGAACATGTGTGAACATTTATTGTGGATACCATATATTACAAAAGAAAGACCACTGGGTCAGCAGCTGGGAGACAGGAATTTAAATTCTGTGACCCATCATTCCCTAATAATCTTGACATATCATTTTATCTTTTTGGAGCTCAATTTCTTCATCAGTAAAGATGAGATAATTTGACTAGACGGACTCTATAGATCTTTCTATCACTAAATCAATAATCATATGAATTTTCAAATTATTCAGTCCCACAAAAGGAAGGGCTTTCCTATTGGTACCTGTTAGTTTAGGTACTAATAAGGAGGGAGTGATAACTAGCATGGGGAAAAAAAAGGATCTTTATCCCAGAGTGCTATTTTTTAAAAGGGAATATGTATTTTTGCCCTCATACAATTATATTCTCTCTATTTCAAACCACAGTGTTCTAGAGTTATGAAGTACAATTGGATCCTTTAAAGTATATGTTTGCCCCTTCATGGTGTGACTGGAGTCTCCTCATGGTGAGAACTCTGCAATGCACCATCATTGGCAATCCCATTCAACTAAATGTGGATCAAGTATTATTTTAGCTAGTTCCAAGTAACTCTGGAAAAAGAACCTCTTTCTTATTTTTTTGCCAGGGGATTTAAAGTGCAAGTTGAGACTACTAGCTTCACCTCATCATTTGTGTTTACGAACAATTTCTATTTCCTAGGTTCTTTGACAAAGAATGAATTAATACTGTCTACTTTGACACCTTGCCCTCTCTTAGTACTGGCTTAGTTCCCAGTGGAGAATGTTTTTTCAAGTGGAAAAGAAGGTGAATATTCAATAGTACAATTACAGTCAAATCCATTGCTATTTTTATAAATTGACTATTTCAGGAATGTTGGTCAAAAATATTTTACATATTTACTCTTTGCAAAGTAGTACAGGGCTGGGCAGGGGGGAGGAGGAGGGGGGAGAGAAGTCAAGAGGAAGAGGGATTACATAACTGGAAGATTGAGGAATAAATTAGGCCCCCAAAATATTCATTACAACTCTAAAATACTTGTGAAAATTATTTATTTCATAAGTTATTTATGAAATATTTCATATTATGTAGTTCATAAATATGGTAATAATTCACTGAATTTGTGAATAGATAAAATCCCATTCATTTATGCAGAAGTCACTTTTTCATAAGAAAAATCAAAAAGATTAGTAACTAGAAGAAAGAGATTGGATTATGTAAAAAGAACAACTGAGACAAAACACACAAGGTGTTATTTGAAATTATAATATGTGTAAATAAGTTCCTTGTCTTCAAGGAACTTACAACCTTAAATAAAGGAAAAAAGGAAAACACTGTGGTACAATATAAAGACCACTGACTGAATTCAGAAGATCAAGTTTCATATTCATCACTTACTACCTGTATGACCTTGGAAAAATCATTTATTCTCTGATTCATCATTATCATCTGCAAAATGAGTATGCTATATGATTTAAGGAATGATAGAAGAAACAATTTCAGAAAAAAACCTGGGAGCACTTTTATGAACTGAGGCAGAGTGAAGAAAGTGGAACATGGTGAACAAATGTTAAAATAACAACTGTATTATAAAGACAAATAACTCTGAAAATATAAAGAAGAAGAACTCAGATAAATGCAATAACCAATCATGATACCAGAGATCTATTGATGGCTCATACTTCCTATCTCCTGACTGAGAAGTGTTAGTTTGAAAGGGCAGAAATAAACATGCTTTTTTAGAGACAATCAATTTGTGGATTTCTTTTCCTTAGCTATCCACATTTGTTATTATTATTTCTTTTTCAGTAGGCAAGGGGATTTGGAAAAGAGAAAAATTAAATGCTTATTAATTAAAAAACACAAATAAGATGTGGAATATAAACAATAAAAATGGATTTAAACTAAATGAGTTAATATCTCTTTCAATTCAAAATTCATTCTTCTACAGAATGTGGGAAATATTTAAGAAAGAAGGGATAATTATTTATGAAGTACCCACAACTCAACACTATGCTAAGTGCTTTACAAATACTATATTATCTGATCCTCACAATAATCTTGGATGGTAGACATTATTATTATCTCCATTTAACATTTGAGGAAACTGAGTCAAATAGAAATTAAATGATTTATCAAAACCAAGAGCTAGCAAGTATCTGAGGTTATATTTGAACTAAGTTCTTCCTGTTTCCTTGTCCAGCACTGTATCTGCTATACTGTATAGCTGCCTCAGATTAGACTCTGGTCTTGTGAACAGAGCAACTGAAGTTGATGCCAGAAGACCAGAGTTCTAGATTTAGCTCTGGCATTTGCTGTCAGTAAGATCTTTGACAAAGTCCCTTAACTTCCTTCTGTAAAAAAAAAAATAACATTGCTTGCATTATTTTTTTAAGAAGGTTCTGAGGATCAAATAGGTTAATATATAGAGACAATTCTATAAATTCAATGATGATGATGATGACATAATGACAATTATATGCAGCATGAATTTGGTCCCTGTCTATTGACAGTTGCACTTGATTCTTTGTGGCAACTTGTACTCTTCTTTTTCATGAAAATTCCATGGCAATGAAGGAGTCAATTTTTCCTACCTTTGCAAATTCTGACTGTTTGTGTAACTCTGTTTTAATGTGTAGCTATCCCAAGGGACTTAACATGGCATTAGGAAATGTAGAGCTATTGCTGAGGAAATGCTAAATGAAATTAATGTCTTCAGATTTACTAACCCCAAATGCAGCAGCACTCTAAGGAATTCTAAATGCAGAGTGGGTGTGCATAAGAGCACAAAACCCTGGAGACCACACAATGCTGGCCAAAGAATATCATAGCTTGGTAACATCTGGTCTTTTTGTTAATCCTAATAAAAAAAAAAAAAAACTGAAATGTTACCAAATACATGAATTGGCTGAGCATCATAACTCTCCAGGGTGATGAAGATGAAGAGGAATGCAATTTTCTTCCTTGAGAACATTGATTTGAATAAGATGACAAAGGAAGAAGCTGCCTCCTTACATTATCATGTACTGATGAATGCCCTCTAGTGAATGGGTTAAAAAAAGAACAAAAAAAAAAATAAGTAAAGTCTTAAAATAACCCTGAACACAGTTGAGGAGTAAAGATAAAAGCAGAAGGAAATGAAGAAAAAGAACTGATAAGCCAATGAAGGAATTTCTTATGCAATATGAAGAGTAAAAGTGAAAGAGAAAGATGTTGTGGGACTCACCAGCATTTCAACAATCTTGATATGAATCTGAGGTTTCAGAAAGTTATCTAGACATACAACAAACAAATAGCAATGACTTCCTTCATAAGGAGTAAAGATAGAATTGGAATTATGCAATGTAAGAATATTTAACTAAATAATCCAGAGTTTTAGAAATCAAGAAAAATAGGATTCAGAGTCTGACCAGTTGAAGGACATTAGGCAAGTCACTTAACATCTTTAAATCTCAGTTTTTTAAATCTGTAAAAGAGTGATCTCTAAGGCCATTTCCAACTCTAAAATTATGATCCTATGATGTCAGGATCTTTAGGGAGCATTCCAGAATCTATAGAACCATTTGCCAAATTATTTTACTAGACTTAGAATTACATTCAATACTCCCCTCTTTCTCTTACATTTTAAAGCATTAGAATAAGACTCTTGCCTTACTATTCCTTCCTCATAGAATGGACAACAGATAGTTAATGTTTGCATAGTCTTGTTCAAGACTAATAATACTTTTAATTGTAATATCTTTCTGCTTCCTTACAGAAAAAGAAAGGTTCTTACCAGAAACATTCAGATTAGATTATTGATAAGTGTTTATCATTGTTATTTAAGGAATAACTAAACTTATCAAATAAATATTTATATTTATTTTTCTTTCCCTATTTTGTTGAAAAAAAGAAGTGAATCTGCAAGTCTTTTATTCTGAAAAACAAATCATGGAAACAGTTAAAATAAGGAAGTTTCTCTTTCATAAATTCAATGCTGTCAAATTTTTGGAAGATTGCTGACTGAAAAAAATGATTTTTGGCTTGTTAAAAGAGTAACCCATTGTTTGGAATTGGCCAAGATGTTCATTATTCCACTTTATTGTTTCTATTTTAACTCAGACAAGAAAACACAAATGTATCTATACATTTGTAGAACTCCTTGATAATTTCACTTATTGGATTTTCTTAGAATACTGTCAATGCACATATTATGGCATTGTATATGTGGTTGAACTGTTATTCTACTTAGTAGCAGAGAATTATATCTCACTGGTTATGAAATGTTGTCTTAATTAAAATCTTGATAAAAATTCAAGAAATGATTGGATGAATACTGTTATTTTTTTCCTAAATATATCTGGAAATTCTTTTTTCCCATCCTGACAACACAATTCAATTATCTAGTCAAATGTTTTCAATCAAAGCCAATAATGAACTTGAAAGCACTTTGTAAAGTGTAAAACCTTATATAAATTTAAGACATATCAGCATACTATATGATCATAGAAATAAAGTTGAAAGAGACCTTATAGGTCATTGAATCCAACTTTTCTCTTGTTATAAAAAAGAAAATGAGACTGTCATCACTGTAATCATTGATGCCTTCACTTTAGCTTCTTTGCCTATTGAACTTGTAAAGCATTCTTACCTTTCTAACCACTCCCTCTCTTCCTTCTGTCTCCTCCAACCTGATCTGTTATGGGCCAAGGATTCTTACATGGTATTAAGTCAGTGGAATTGATGAGACAATGGTTATCTCATTTAGCATGGTAATTAATAATTCTCTAGTTCAGTACATGTACTTAGTACTTAATATAGTTCCACAAGATTCACACCTATGATAATGGAATATATAACAGCCAGCAAGGACTGGACAAGATTCATTCCATCTTAGGTCAGGCTCTTGGTGGCTCTCCTGGAAGACTGAGAGTCTAGAATCAGAACCAGAGACAACAAGCAGACTGGAGGTGGGAGTGCAAGCTCTCTGAGCCAAGGAGAGACAGATTCATTCACTTTATCTCATACCACTGTGGTGACTGGCCTCTTGTACTTCCCCTACTGAAACTTTGACCAGTCTGAAAGGCTCTCCAGAAAGCTAGTTCAGGCCCCAGGCAAGGAAACCAGATTGTGAAGGAGACAATAAAGAATTTGGACTTTGGACTTTAACACCTGATTGTTCTTGTGGTGATTTCTCAGACTGAAACAAAAGGCTGCTCCAAGACCTCCAGAAAACCAAAGATAACACTACAGTGGTCCTTTATGTTTTAGCATATTCTAGGAATAATTATGTGTGTGTCCCCCTCTTTTATATGCTAGATTTCTAATCTAAATTTCTCAATCTTCTTTGTCTCCTGCTTAAAATTAACTAGATGTTCTATCAATAATTCAAACTCAACATTTCCCATAACAAAATTATTATCTATCTTCTCTTCCTAACTTTACCATTTCTATTTATGATATGATCATTTTCCCAGTCTTAATATTATTAGACCTAAGAACCAATTTTGATTCTTCAATGTTTTCCCCCTTCTTACTCTAATCCATCAATCCTACCAATTCTATATCCATATTGTATCCTGTATCTTCACACACACACACACACACACACACACACACACACACAGGAATGAAATCTTAGACATAGATTTCTCCTTCGCACTTATTGAATTACCTCCCTTTAAGAAGCAATTCAGGATCCATCTGTCTCCTCTTTCAAGCCTTGACATCTCCTTATTGACAGTTAATTGCTGCCCTTTTCCTGGACATTTATTTGACACATTATATGTTCCCACATAATACCATGACTTGTGTGCATTTCTGTAGCCTTCAAGGTCTAAATTTAAAGACAAATTGAAATTCATAATGTGTTAGCAAAATAACTTTTAGTGAATGTACACAAGTTCCTGTAGCGATCAGTAGAAGGAAGCCATAACAAAGACTCTGACAAATGGATACCTGAAGTGGAACCCTTAGACATCAATGGCTCAATCCAGATGGTGGATTGAACCTAATTAGGGTTGTCTCTTTTATTCAGACAGTCACTAGAGAGTCACATAGTTTCTAGGAAGTTATTACAAATAAAGAGGATTCATTTGACCAGCTAGAATTGCTACAAGGCTGAACAAGTTTTAATAGTTTTCCTATTAGGAAAAAGCCAATGGTTATCACTGTAGCTGAAATCAAGAGATAATTTCTTCACTCACCCTGTCTTCCATAAATTATTTGTCTCTAATGATGTATTTCGCTTTATAACATACTGTAATTTCCTTGAGAACATAGATATTGTATCCTGGTTGACTTTTTGTCCCCTGAGTCCAACACAATTTTGCATAATAGATACTTAATAAATGTGTGTTTAATTAATTAATTTTAGAAAGCATTTATTAAATTAGGGTTTACCATGTGTAAAGCTCTATGCCAGGTGCTGGAAATATAAATAGAGAAGTGAGACAGTATGTACTCTCAAGGATTTTATATTTTAATACAGGGAGATATCACATGGCATGTTTCAGCTACTATTATTGCATATTATTATCTGATTCTTAATTTTAAAATATTAAAAAATACCAAGTATAGTATGTGGGTGTGTATTTATGTGTGTGTATGTGACAGTAGGTGTACAATTTATATTCAGTGTTCTCAATTTCAGGACACCCTACCAGAAGGAGAGTCATAAATAGATCATATTATACAGGCATCATCTTTCCTATCAAAGAGTATAAAATGTTGGGATATTGAAAAACCTTAAAAGTTCTAATGAATATGAATATGATGAGCACAATAAAATATGCAAAGACATATATCAATTGATACAAAATGAAGTAAGCAGGTCAAGCAAAAATATATATGGTATATATAAGAATTGTTTTTTAGAACAGCTACCAAAAATCAAAGCTGGATGCTATAAAATTACATAGAATATTGTTCATTCTTTATTTTTGAAAAGGACTAATAACACCAAAATAGTGGGAGAAGGGTATTGTATATGGTTGTTATCTTGATTTGTGCATGAAATGGATTTAAGTGAGGCAAAATTGCACAAAGTTGTTAGGCTCATTCTCTCTTCCATAGTCATTGAAGTTCAGTGATGGGACAAAAGTCAAGATGACTGGCAATGGGCTAGGATGGTATCTTCTATATCTGACCAAGCTCTAAACATACTCTAGCACCTACTTCAGCCACCTTCATGGCCACTGGAACCAATCGATTTCAAATGCCCATTCCACCTGGGAAAGTCTTCATATGTTTGAAGTAGCGATTCCCCTAAATCACTAATGGATCTGAGGCCCCTCAGTTATTCTAAACCTGATTTAGTCCCTCTCTAAGATGACTTAGTCAAGGTGTGAATACTGGGCATGATTAGCTTCTTGGAGTCATAGATGAGAGTTAGGTGACAAGGTGGACACGAAAGGTAGATAAGCAATCCTGAAAAAAGCTCAGCAAGCTTTCACATCAAATGTGCTAGTTCTCCCTAAACATTCTATACACGCCAAATTATAATGAATTTTAATAAAATTATAATAAATAGGTTGATCCTAAAAGAAGAGAGATGAGAAGGAATCTCTTTCAATTCTTTTTTTACAGGTAGGGAATTATAAGTATGAAACACCTCATATGTCCATTTATTTTTTAACATTTTGGTTAGCTGTAATGTTCTTGGTTGGTTTTCTGGAGGTCTTGGGACCAGCCTTCTTTTCAGTAGAGTAATTACCATGAAAATAGCCAGGTGGTAATGTCCAAAATTCTTTATTGTCTCCTTCATAATATTGTCTCCTTTCCTGGGGCTTGGGCTAACTTTCTGAGAGACCTTCTTGAGTCTTGGTTTCAGTGGAAAAGAGAAGAAGAGCCTGCCACCATGGTGGTGTGAGATGAAGTGAATGAATCTGGCTGAGTTTGTCCCAGCTTATATGCTCTATTTTAATTACATCATAGGTGTGGATCTTGTAGAACTATATTGAGTACTAAGTTCATGTACTGAACTAGAGAACTATTAATCACCATGCTAAACTAGATAACCATTGTATCATCAATTCCTTTGAGTTAGCACCTTGTAAGAATCCTTGTCTCAAGTACAAGAATTCTGTCCCATAACATCTCCCACTTTCTTTTGTTTTAGAACAGAGGTGGTCATGCCCTCCTTGACTTCTCAGGGAGATGAGAACCCTAAAAGGAGGTGATGTGTGTCAGAGAATCCAATAATTCTTGCAAGTTTTGAAGTCCTGCAATAGTCTCATCATATATCAGGGAATCCAATGATACTTGCAGATTTTGAAGGCCTGTATCAGTTTTATCATGTCTCAGAGAATCCAGTGATTCCTGCTGGTTTTTAAGTTCTGCAACAGTCTTATCAACATTTTTTTTATCTCAGGAAATCCAATGATTCCTGCTGGTTTTTAAGTTCTGCAACAGTCTCATTATCAGCCATGCTCTTTCAGTGTCAGATGTTTCTTAGGTCTTGCCCTTTGTTTTGAAGTTTTTTTTCTCTTTTTCTATCTCTCTCCAGGTGCTCATTGGCACCCATCTGATTCCTTCTCCATCTGTAGAAATATAAGCAAACCCTCTTTTTCAAGCAGTTAACCTATTTAGTCCCTTCCATTCACCACTTTCTGGATCTCTCCTTATCACCTGGCAATTAAGTTGGAGCTACTTGCATTGAATACTGTCCTTCTGTCAGGTTAAAAAGCCACTATTCTCCCCAATTGTAATCCCTTTTTCCCATCTGATTGCTTCTCTGCTGATTGATTATATCAGAGTCCTGAACTTCTAAAGACTCTCTGGGTGTAACCTCAGCTGCCATTATGCTCCACATGTGTTTTGTTTGAGGTTTTGGAGCTGGGCCCCACCTCTCATTTCCCTGAGTCAATCTGTAATTTAAGGTTCAGTGGAAGCCCTTGTTGTATTTTGTACATGGGGTTTTGGGTCTTCTTCTCTCACCTCGTCTTCTCACTCTATTTTTATGCCTACATTGAACTTTCAAGTGCCCTCCTTTACCACACTGAAAGCATCGACAAGTCTCTCTGGAAGTCCCTTGCTAAGAGGGACCCTATCTTCCCATGTTCTGCATCATAACCTAGGTATAAAAGGCATTTATGCCCACTGTGACACAGCATCTTATGATCTCCTCTAAAGAAGCATCTTTGTGTAGTCCCAGAATAATTCTTCTACAAACTTCATTAGCATTTTCTCTAGCAAGTTGTTTGATCATTATTCCTATTGCTGAATCGTTTATATGACAGCTGTTTGCAGACATCCCACAAAATCAGCAAAAGGTTCATTTGGACCTTGCTCTATTTTCATGTGGGCTTCCCCTCTATCTCTTCCTGGGAGGGAGCCCCCCTTTGATATGCTATCAAAGGGTAATTAATCTGTACTGAAGCGTCTACCTACTGACCTTTAACTGCTAGTTGGTCAAAGGTGATTTGTATGTTAATTCCAGTTTACTTATTTCATTGGGCTAGTATTCTACAGAGTTCACTATACTCTGAAAACCACAACAAGTTTTGTCCAGGTTCTAAATACATCCTTGCTATAGATTTCCAATCACTAGGGGTTAAAATTTCATAAGCCAAATTCTCTAATACCATCTTAACATAAGTTAATGTAGCCCCATAAAGAGTGCAACCCTTTTTTAAGTCTTTGATAATTTCCAGATCAAAAGGAGTGTATTATATTAAGTCAGATATATCCTGTCCTTTTTTTTTTTTTTTTTTTTCTTGAACTAGTGCTTTTTGTAATCCTATCATAGGCTGCTTCATTAGGTGATGCGGATTGTGTCACTGCCCCTCCCCCTTCTCCTTCTCCTCCCACCCATGAAGGGTTAATTGAGGGGGGAGGGTCATGATATAGGAAATGCCCTAATGGCTCCTGCTGTGAAACACCACACTCATTAATTTCATCAAAATTGTACTTAACTCCATTCTCTTCTAATTCTTCACCCTTTTCACCTAGTTTGTCAGTATCCTCTCCCTCCTGCATGTTCTTCTTTTTCCTTATTCTATAACTTATGTGATTTCCTAAAGCCAATTGTATTAACTTATATCTATAGAGTATTTCTTTAGGAATTGAATTGGGACTATTATCATTGTAATATTCACTTAATTGTTCTCCTACTAATTTCCACTCCTCTGGATCTAATTCTTTTTCCTTAGAGGACCAAGGAAATATGCATTGTAATGTTTCTAAAAGTAAAATGATCTGCTACCAAGTTACAATCAAACCTTGTTTTTTTATGAGTTTAATTATGCTTTGGACACATTTTTCTTGAAATGAAAAAGAATGCTCCTTTCCAAACATTTGTCTCATTTCAGTTGAAATACTACTTTGGCCCTTAACAAAGTTTCCTTCTTGTCTGTTTTTGTACTCACCCTAATTTCTGGGTCACAGAGACTTTTCCACTGAAATCAGGATCAGAGGCTCTTCTACTGAACTGAGGATCCTGTCAGTCCCTATTTGGGCACCAAAATGTAATGTTCTTGGTTGGTTTTCTTGAGGTCTTGGGACCAGCCTTCTTTTCAGTAGAGTAATCACCATAAGAATAGCCAGGTGGTAATGTCCAAAATTCTTTATTGTCTCCTTCATAATATTGTCTCCTTTCCTGGGGCTTGGGCTAACTTTCTGGGAGACCTTCCTGAGTCTTGATTTCAGTGGAAAAGAGAAGGAGGATAGCCTGCCACCATGGTGGTGTGAGATGAAGTGAATGAATCTGACTGAGTTTGTCCCAGCTTATACACTCTATTTTAATTACATCATAGGTGTGAATCTTGTAGAACTACATTGAATGCTAAGTTCATGTACTGAACTAGGGAACTATTAATCACCATGCTAAACTATATAACCATTGTTACCAATTCGACTGAGTTAGCTCCTTGTAAGAATCCTTGTTTCAAGTATAAGAGTTCTGGCCCATAACAGTTAGCTTTGCTGAATTGCTTGTTTTTCTTTTCTAATAAAGAATGGCAAAAAGAAGGAAATGGGATACATTGGAAATGTAAGTGATTTAAATATTTAAATATTTTAAAATATTACATTTATTTCTTAAAATATAACACTAATAAAATTAATTACATGACTCTGGAGTTTCTTTCAGCTCTGAATCTTAAGATCTAAAGTCTGGAAGGCAAAAATTTGGTAGAAGAGAAGTTTTATAAGATATTTTCTCCCTTATGAGAGAATTGAAATCAATAATTATTTGTTAAATGGTTTTGTTGTAAAAAACATTTTTCATAGCTATAATTTTTTTGAGATGAGGTAGAGAGTGATGATAAAATCTAATATGATTTGTGAACTAATCTCAGCAATTATAAACACATAGGTGGTATACACCTGTGCATATGCACCTGTGTGATGACCACATATTTTAAAATCAGCCAGAGTCAAGAATTCAAGTTAGGGGAAAATCATCAATCTTTATTCTTAGTAGAGATGAAGAAAGATCAGAGGTAGAAGGGAATCGGCAATAGCAATGTGTGCAGCTGAATCAAGAAGCTAGCCAGACCAGCAGCCACCAGAACCGAACCCAGCCATCTCTCCGCCTCTCTTTCTGTCTCGCTGCCTCCATCCACCAAAATCGTCATTTCCTATACAACACATCAGGACTTGCACAGAGAGTGGGTCGGGGCCATTCTTTCTCCAAGCATATATATTAATAGAGTATAGTCCAATTACTATTTAGCCTCACGTGCTTGGGACCTCAGTGCATCAACTCAAGTCTCAGCCCATTACATATATGCATATGTATATACATATATGCATATTTGTATATATGTATATACATACATATGTTACATATACAGACATATATAATATACATACCCACATGCACACACACATATGTACATATATGTATACATATGTATAGATAGAAAGATAGAGAGAATTCACTATTGTAGGACTATTTAATAAATTAATGAACAGATAATATTTCATTCATGCATGCATCACTTTTTCTGAAGGAAAAAGAGAAAAGAGAAACTAGAAATCTAGAGGTATGATGGAGGTACTTTATACTAAGGATTAATGAACTAAAATATGTAAGATTTTAAAATGGAGTGAAATTCCCTTTATGATCCCCCCCTCCTTTTCTTCCCAACAATCTTATAGACTGAATGGAGGAAATGGAAATTCAGTCTTGACCTTTACTGGATGTTAAAGCCTGAGTACCAGTAAATAGAGACTTTTTTCTCCATAGTAGACATGACTGACATAAGGGTTTTAGTCAAAAGTAGTTTCAAACAAAGAATTCCAATGTGGGGTGGGAGAAATAGTCCTTTTATGATTTGTTATAATTCTTTGTTTTTGTATTGAGTACCAGAAAATACTTAACCTCTTTTTAAAAAAAATTAAGTGTCTCAATCCAGGTGTCTCAGGTACTTCATGACAAGGGTAGAGTAGCTGGGATGGTACCTAAGATGTTAAATTTAAAGGACACTATCCAAAGGTCAGATCTTCTAGTCCCTGTCACTGACAACTTTGTACTAATTGAGGCAATTTGCTTCCCAGTTTGTAAGATCCATTACATACTGTAGTTGGGATCTTGTATATGATGGGAGATTACTCCCTCACATTTTCTGCTAGAAATACAAACTAAGGAAAGCAGTTATTTCATGAGCATCATAAAACCTGATTCTAAGGTGTATAACCTTTCTTCTCAAGACCTAGGAGTAAGGTCAGGAATAACTTGCTAAAGAAAAATCAAAAGTCAGAGTTGGAAAATAAAGGGTCCGGGAGAGGGTAATATTAGAGAAAGCTTTTGGAAAGTTGAAATAATGGGGAAAGAAAAACCTCACCCAGAAATCTGCAAAAAACTGTTTCATCAAATTTTTGTTTTTGCCTAGCAATTTTCAAGTCACCATAGAGGATACAATAAAATAATTCAATTCAATATTTATTAATTACATACTTTGTGAATGTTGTAACTATTTATTTGTTTGTTTACTTTTTGCCCTTATAACCCTTTGAGGAAAGAAATTGTTTTTATCTTTATTTTTATCCCTGTTATTTAGCATAGTCTCTAGAACACAATAAGCACTGAATAAATGCTTGTTTATTGATTGTAGATCATTGATTTCAGAATAGAAATATGAGACAAAGTCCTTGACTGCTGAGATTTGGCAATGTTATAAGGTAGTGTTGTATTCTTCCTAGTATCTGTCTCTTGCTTGCTTTTTTAAATTTAATATTTTATTTTCCTCCAATTACATGCAAAACGATTTCTACATTTCTTTTTAAAACTTTTAAGTTTTACAGTCTCTTTCTTCCTCCATCCCCACCCTACCCCCATTGAGAAGGCACATGTAAAGTTATGCAAAACATTTCTATAAGTCATGTTGCAAAAGAAAACATAGATCCTCCCTCCCCCCAAAAAAGACCCTCAGAAAAAATAAAATTTAAAAAATATGCTTCAATCTGTTTTCAGACACAATCAGTTCTTTTTCTGGGTATGGAGAGCTTTTTTCATCATAAGTCCTTCAGAGTAGTCTTGGATCATGATGCTGCTTTTCTGTGAATATCTTGAGTTTTTTGGATGGACATTTAAAATACATATGAATCTGTAGGAACATTTGAACAATGTTATACAAAACAAAGCAAATAACTATTTCATTAAAAATACTATTACTATGAAAAGAACTGTTTTTGCTGTCAGTAGGAATTATCCATCACAACTGGAAGTTGCTTCAAAAATGCATTTTTTTACAATTTCAGAATGCATTGTATATACATGAGGTGTTCTCAATAAAAAGAAAAACAAAACAAAACAAAACAAAAAAAAACTTCATTATATCTGGCTCCTTTAGATTTCTAAGCAGCTCACCTTCATATTGGTAAATTCATAATACTATAAGGTTGTACTGAAA
The DNA here is from genome assembly GCF_902635505.1 of Sarcophilus harrisii. Classification (NCBI taxonomy): domain Eukaryota; kingdom Metazoa; phylum Chordata; class Mammalia; order Dasyuromorphia; family Dasyuridae; genus Sarcophilus; species Sarcophilus harrisii. Next base: position 248,607,272 of record NC_045426.1, read on the forward strand.
AAAAATGACAGAGTCTAATTCTGTTCCTAACTAGCTGAGAAAGCATTTCTGAGATATGCATTAGTCCTGGGTCTGCTATTTTTTAATCATCTTAGAAAGAACGGATTTTAGATACTCAAAATTTGAAGATCAAAGGGGACATTAAAGGTCATCTAGTCCAAACCTGTTACCTTATATTTGTAGAAACTGAAGTTACAGGTTAAATAAACTGTTCAAGGATTCACAGCTTTAAAAATGTCAAAACAAGGACTAGAAGTCAAGTCTTCTGGCTCTTAGTACAATATTCTTTCCTGTACTACATGGTATCATGAGTCATTTACACTCTGACTACTTCATTATAAAATGGAGATAATAAAAACTGTTCAGTGAGGGGAAAATGAGATAAAATAACAAAAACATTTTGAAAATAACAAACTTTAATATGAATTTAAGATTTTAAATATTATCTTAACATAACCAATACTTTACCTATTATTATTTAAATGTTATAAAATATATAGTTATACTTCTAAAGCACAATTCCAAATTCTTCTCCAGATTCTGAATATACTGTTTAAAAGTTTAAACAACAACATATATTTTTATTTGGTAATAATATCTATTTTTTCTATTCAATGGTCTAAAAGTCTAGAAAAGAATAAAACAGAATACTTTAATAATATTTAGTGGTTTTAGAATCATAAGAAACATACAAGAGAGCATAGGGACAAATATTAAATTCAACATTGGTTTCAATTTTTTAGAGTTCTCTTTTCTGGTTCTCTGATCTTTTAAATCTTATAGGACTTGAATGAACAGAGAGAGCTTCTCACCTCAGTTACTGAATCAAGTTCCTGAACTGTGACAGTTCATATGATCCATGCATATTTTCACACACACACAAAAATACTTAAAGGGTTAGTGCTCAATACTAAGGTTAGCCCAAATTATGAAGTTTTTCTTCTTTAACCCAAAATTATAATCAGTTAATCACTATAAAAATTCTATTTGAAAATTATAATTTTTTTTACAACTATTTCCAAAGCTCCACTAGTAATATAAATTTTTAACATATTCCTTTAACATTTTCTGTCAATTGCTTTAAAGGGTTCAGATACATCTCAATACCAAATCCTTTTAATACTCTAGACCTGTCAGCTTTATCCTAAAACCTACATTGCATCCCTGACAACTAAAGTGTATCTTTCCTAGCTCCAGGTTACCAAGCTATCAAGCCATAGCAGATATGGTCACCATAACACAGATGGAAAGCTGCCAGCCTGAGAGGTCTCATTCAGAAAGCCAGTGACCAGACCTTTAGCCCCCCACATTGCAAAAAGTTTAGAACAGTGCCCCCTGTGTCTCAGGAGCAGAGTTCAACTTTTTAGAAATGAGCAAAAAAAAAAAAAAAAAAAAAGAAATCTAATCATAGCAAGCTACTACAATGACAGGGAAGATCAAAACACAAAGTTAGGGAAAATAATCTCAAAATATCTATAAGTGAAGCCTCAAGAAAGAATATCACTAGGTGTCAAAAAGCCTTCTTGAAAGAGCTCAAAAAGGATTTTAAAAATCAATTAAGAGAGAGAGAAGCAACATGGGAAAAGAAAAAGAGATATGCAGAAGTTATGAAAAAATAAATAGTTAATAAAAGGAAGCACAAAAAAACAAGAAAACAAACAAGAAAAACTAAAATTTTCCAAATTGATGAAAAACAAGCTTCTTTAAAATAGATATGGTGGGGGGCGGAGCTAAGATGGCAGAAAAAGTGTACACGACTTTCTAAGCTCCTCTCTTACCCTCACAACCAACATTATATTCAGCCTCAAAAATATAATTTGACTGCTAAAATTCATAAGGATTAGAAGTACAACAACTTACCAGCCAAAGATAATCTGAAATTTTACCAGAAAAGGTTAGTCCTGAGGGGCCAGGGAGAATATCAGTGCAGGCAGGGAGAGAACTAGAAGCTAACAGATGAGGCAGGAGTGTATACACATCCCAAACTGTAAGTGATAGCACAAATCGCAGCACAAGCTTGCAGCCCCAACCCATAGTATGGGGCTTTTCCTTAGGGCAGTTGAGAACCTGCATGGCAGAGGGGCACCTCCCGGGGCAGCCTCTAATCTGCACAGTGGGGGGCTCAGCCTGGAGGAATAGAACTTTCTTTTTTTTTTTTTTTTTTTATTTAATAGCCTTTTATTTACAGGATATATACATAGGTAACTTTACAGCATTAACAATTGCCAAACCTCTTGTTCCAATTTTTCACCTCTTACCCCCCCACCCCCTCCCCTAAATGTCAGGATGACCAGTAGATGTTAAAATATATTAAAATATAACTTAGATACACAATAAGTATACATGACCAAAACATTATTTTGCTGTACAAAAAGAATCAGACTCTGAATTATTGTACAATTAGCTTGTGAAGGAAATCAAAAATGCAGGTGTGCATAACTATAGGGATTGGGAATTCAATGTAATGGTTTTTAGTCATCTCCCAGAGTTCTTTTTCTGGGTATAGCTAGTTCAGTTCATTACTGCTCCATTAGAAATGATTTGGTTGATCTCGTTGCTGAGGATGGCCTGATCCATCAGAACTGGTCATCATCTAGTATTGTTGTTGAAGTATATAATGATCTCCTGGTCCTGCTCAAGGAATAGAACTTTCACAGGGCAATTTGCTTCCTGACAGAGACACTTGCTGTCTGAGCTGGGCTGTTCCCTGGTAAACTACTAATACCCACAGCCTCAAGGCAGGCTTTGGCCTTGGGTAGTGACACTTTCACTGCTTAGTCGTTAACCTTAGGGCAATGGCTAAACCACACAGCAGGGTTCTCCACTGGGCACTTCCGTAGCTTGGCTGTGCTGAATCACTTCCAGTTGGGGGAGGGGGAATTTTTGCCCAGAGAACTCCCATACCTGGCTGCTTGAAGCCTGTTTACAGTTCTCCCTGCTTTGCAGAGGAAGCTGGTAACCTCTTTGCCCTGAAGGCAGACCCTAAAGGCTTTAAAAAATGAATAAAAAAATTAAAAAGACAATCAATACCTTCTATACAGAAAAAGAGCAGGTTTGCGACCTGGAGGAGACTAATAGCAAACAGTCTCCAGACAATATCCCAAAGGGGAATGATACTTGTACCCCTTTACATAACACTCTCATAGAAGAGACCATTAAAAGTCTCAAAAGAGAATTAGAAGAAAAATGGGGAAAGGAAAGAGAAGCTTTGAAATATGATTTGGAAAAGATAAAAAATTCCCAGGAAGTACAGGGAAACAGAATTTGTGAATTGGAAAAAGTAAAAAATCCCTGGAAAGTAAGATTTGTGAATTGGAAAAGACAAAGAACTTTCAAGAAAGTAGGATCTTTGAACTGGAAAAATAAAATAATTCACTAAAAAAAAAATACTGAAATGGAAAAAAATTCCATAGAGCAAAAGAATTCATTTAAAAACTCAATTGGACATATACAGAACGAAATTTAAAAAAGCTAATGAAGAAAATAATTAATTAAAAATCAGAACTGAACAAATAGAAAATAATGATTCATTGAGATAGCAAGAATCAGTCAAGCAAAACCAAAAAAATGATAAATTGGAAAAAAAAAACATGAAATATCTACTTGGAAAAATGACAGACTTGGAAAATAGATCTAGGAGAGATAACCTGAGGATTATTGAGTGAAATTTCACTCAATTTCAATTTCACTCAAAATAATGACAATGATGAGACATTATACCAAAATTTGTAAGCAGTAAAAAGAGGAAATTTTATATGCTTAGAGGCTTACTTGAATAAAATAGAGAAAGAGAAGATCAATGAATTGGGCTTGCAACTAAAAAAGCTAGAAAAAGACCAAATTAAAAACCCCCAATCAAATACTAAATTTGAAATTCTAAAATTAAAAGAATAAGTTAAAAATATTGAAAGGAAAAACACTATTGAACTAATAAATAAAAGTAAGAGTTGGTTTTATGAAAAAAGCAATAAAATAGATGTCTTTGGTAAATCTGATTAGAAAAAGGAGAGAGGAAAATCAAATTAGTAGTCTTAAAAATAAAATGGGAGAACTTTCCACCAATGAAGAGGAAATTAGAGAAATAATAAGGAGTTACTTTGCCCAACTTTATGCCAATAAATTTGATAACCTAAGTGAAATGGATGACTACCTGCAAAAATATAGGCTTCCCAGATTAACAGAGGAGGAAGTAAATTGCTTGAACAGTCCCATTTCAGAAAAAGAAATAGAAAAGCTATTAATCAACTCCCTAAGAAAAAATCCCCAGGACCAGATGGATTTACATGTGCATTCTACCAAACATTTAAAGAACACTTAATTCCAATGCTATATAAATTATTTGATAAAATAGGGAATGAAGGAGTCCTACCAAATTCATTTTATGACACAGATATGGCACTGATACTTAAACCAGGTAGATTGAAAACAGAGAAAGAAAATTATAGATCAATCTCCCTAATGAGTATTGATGCTAAAATCTTAAATAAGATATCAGCAAAAAGACTACAGAAAATCATCCCCAGGATAATACACCATGATCAAGCAGGATTTATACCAGGAATGCAGGGCTGGTTCAATATTAGGAAAACTATCAGTGTAATTGGCCATATTAATAACCAAATTAACAAAAACCATATGATCATCTCAATAGATGCAGAAAAAACATTTGATAAAATCCAACATCCATTCCTATTAAAAACACTTCAGAGGAGGAAAAAATGGACTTTTCCTTAAAATAATCAGTAGCATCTATTTAAAACCATCAGTAAGCATCATATGTAATGGGGACAAACTACAACCATTCCCAATAAGATCAGGGATCAAACAAGGTTGCCCATTATCACCGCTACTATTCAATATTGTATTTGAAATGCTAGCTTTGGCAATAAGAGTTGAGAAAGAGATTAAAAGGAATTAGAATAGGCAATGAGGAAATGAAATTATCACTCTTTGCTGATGATATGATGGTATATTTAGAGAACTCTAAAGATTCTATTAAAAAGTTATTAGAAAAAATCCACAACTTTAGCAAAGTTGCAGGATACAAAATAAACCCACACAAGTCATTAGCATTCTTATATATCACTAACAAAATCCAACAGTCAGAGTTACAACGAGAAATTCCATTTAAAGTAACTACTGATAGTATAAAATACTTAGGAATCTATCTGCCAAAGGAAAATCAGAAACATTATGAACAAAACTACAAAACACTTTCCACACAAATTAAGCCTGATCTAACCAATTGGAAAAATATTAAATGTTCTTGGATAGTGCAAGCAAATATAATGAAGATGACAATACTACCTAAACTAATCTATTTGTTTAGTGCTATACCAATCAGACTCCCAAAAAACTATTTTAATGACCTAGAAAAAATAACAACAAAGTTCATATGGAAAAACAAAAGGTCAAGAATTTCTAGGGAATTAATGAAAAAAAAAATCAAATGAAGGTGGCCTAGTTGTACCACATGTAAAATTCTAAAAAGCAGCTGTTACCAAAAGCATTTGGTATTAGCTAAGAAATAGATTAGTTGATCAGTGGAATAGGTTAGGTTCAAAGGACAAAACAATCAATGACCTTAATATTCTAGTGTTTGACAAATCCAAAGACCTCAGCTTCTGGGATAAGAACTCACTGTTTGACAAAAATTGCTGGGAAAATTGGAAACTAGTATGGCAGAAACTAGGCATTGATCCACACTTAACACCATACACCAAGATAAGGTCAAAATAGATTCATGACTTAGGCATAAAGAATGAGATTACAAATAAATTAGAGGAACACAAGATAGTTTACCTCTCAGACCTGTGGAAGAGGAAGGAATTTATCACCAAAGAAGAACTAGAGATCATTACTGATCACAAAATAGAAAATTTTGATTATATCAAACTGAAAAGTTTTTGTACAAACAAAACTAATGCAGACAAGATAAAAAGGAAAACAATAAACTGGGAAAACATTTTTGCAGTCAAAGATTCTGATAAAGGCCTCATCTCCAAAATATATAGAGAATTGACTCTAATTTATAAGAAATCAAATCATTCTCCAATTGATAAATGGTCAAAGGATATCAACAGTCAATTCTCAGCCGAAGAAATTGAAACTATTTCTAGCCATATGAAAAGATGCTCCAAGTCATTATTAATCAGAGAAATGCAAATTAAGACAAACCTGAGATACCACTACACACCTGTCAGATTGGCTAGAATGACAGGAAAAGATAACGCAGAATGTTGGAGGAGATGTGAGAAAACAGGGACATTATTACATTGTTGGTGGAAATATGAATACATCCAGCCATTTTGGAGAGCAATTTGGAACTATGCTCAAAAAGTTGTGCATACTCTTTGATCCAGCAGTGTTACTACTGGGCTTATATCCCAAAAAAATCTTAAAGAAAGGAAAGGGACCTATATGTGCAAGAATGTTTGTGGCAGCCCTCTTTGTAGTGGCCAGAAACTGGAAACTGAGTGGATGCCCATCGATTGGAGAACGACTGAATAAATTGTGGTATATGAATATTATGGAATATTATTGTTCTGTAAGAAATGACCAACAGGATGATTTCAGAAAGGCCTAAAGAGACTTACACGAACTCATGCTGAGTGAAATGAGCAGGACCAGGAGATCATTATATATTTTAACAACAATACTATATGATGATCAATTCTGATGGACCTGGCCATCTTCAGCAATGAGATGAACCAAATCAGTTCCAAGGGAGCAGAAATGAACTGAACCAGATACACCCAGCAAAAGAACTCTGGGAGGTTACTAAGAACCATTACATTGAATTCCCAGTCCCTATATTTTTGCCTGCCTGCATATTTTTTTTTAATTCCTTCACAGGCTAATTGTACAATATTTCAGAGTCTGATTCTTTTTGACCAGCAAAATAACTGTTTAAACATGTAAACTTATTTTGTATTTAATGTATACTTTAATATATTTAACATGTACTGGTCATGCTACCATCTAGGGGAGGGAGTGGGGGGAAGGAGGGGAAAAATTGGTTTAGCAATTGTCAATGCTGTAATATTACCCATGCATATAACTTGTAAATAAAAAAGCTATAATAAAAAATAAAAATAAAAATAGATTTGGCCAAATGGAAAAGGAGGTACAAAAGCTAACTAAAGAAAATAATTCCTGAAAAATTAGAATTGGGCAATTGGAACTTAAAGACTCTATGACATCAAAAATCAGCCAACTGGAAGTGAGACAGATTCAAGAATTGTGGAGTAAAGTCAGGAAATCGCCCAACTTCCACCAAACTACTCCAAATTTCTTTAAATAATGACTCTAAACAAATTTTAGAGCATCAGCACACCCCAAAAGATAGATATATTTTCCCATCAAAGGAATCTTGAAAGGTGAGCAGACAAGGAGTCTAGCATGCAGTCCAAGTGCAGACTATGCCAGTACAGCTCCAGACAAAACCCCAGCTCTCTACCCAGTTCCAGGTCTGGCCCCACTCAATCACTGACTCAGAACTAGTACTGGTGGCTTCCAGACTTCTCAATCCAGAGATACCAAAGAGGACCTGGAAAGTCAGCATAAAGGATCTATGGAAAGAGAGTGGGAAATCAGCATGCAATTGCAGTGCAGGCTGTGCTAGCACAGCCCAGGCTTTACACCCAGATCCAATCTTGCCTAGATCTTAGTTAGCTTCAGTGAGATCTGGATCAGCAGCATTGCTTGAGGCTTTTGGACACATTGCCCCAGAGACACTAGGGAGGACTCAGACAGTCAGTGGAGAAGATCTTTGGCAGCAAGGTGGGAGTCTAGGGTATAGTCCCAGAGCAAGTTGTGCCATCACAGTCCCAGCCCCAACCCCAGTGGCCCAGCCCCAACCCCAGTGGCCCAGCATCAGCAAAGCAGGATTTTTTTGTATTAGCACACTAGATCTTACAGTTTTAGAAGACACTCCTAACAACACCAGGGCAAAAAAAAAAAAAAAAAAAAAAAAAAAAAAAGGTGCTTGTGATGAAGTTCTTAGCAGGATCTCTGAAAAAAGCAGCACAAAACCCCTGAAACTTGGGACAGTGTACTCTCCACACTGGAAATAGAGCCCTACTTTAACAAAGAGTGAAAAGCCAAGTAATTAGAAAATGAGCAGACAACAAAATTTTTTTCTGACATTTGTCACTATAAGCTATTATGGTTTTAAGATCAAAACATACACTTAGAAAATGATTACAGAATCAAAGCTCTTATATGCTAAGCCTTCAAGAAAAATGAGAATTGACTCAGACCATTGAGGAGGTCAAAAGGGATTTTGAAATCCAAGTAAGAGAGCTAGAGGAAAAATTAGGAAAAGAATTGAGAGTGGTACAAAATAAAATGCAAAAAGCTAATGAAAAGTGGTTTAAAAAGCAAAATTGGCCAATTGGGGAAGGAGGTACAAAATCTCACTGAGAAAATTCCTTAAAAAGTAGAATTGAGCAAATGGAAGCTAATGACTTTGTAAGAAATCAAGATCTAATAAAGTGCAACAAAAAATAAAAAAAAATATGAAATATCTGATTGAAAAAC